>NC_141685.1:1704374444-1710186944 GCF_964263255.1 Lissotriton vulgaris | reverse complement strand
TTATTCGATATAGCTTTTCACACGTTCTTCAGCTGGACTATTCTATGTTACATCCATGTAGGGACTGGAAGTACAATTGCATTAGGGACTGGAAGTTCCTCTGCATGTGTGCACCAATCCCTGAGTTACCCATGAAGTGAGTCTTTAAGATTGTTTGACCCATTTTTGGCCTATACATGCATGATGATAATACATGTATGCTGAGCGTTGCTGTACTTATGGTTGCAACCCATAGTGGGGCTCTGTGTTCCGGAGGGGAACAATATGTATACTAATGGCACCTAGCCAGACTACCCTAGATTTCTAAACCAACAGTGGTCTTTTCTGGTTACAAGTGGAGGGAAAGTGACCTCCTGTGCAAACTGTTGTTCAGTCTTTGAGAACCAGGTCTATTGGGGCATCCTGTGGGAATGAATACTGAATATGTGTGTTGCACAATATGTGTGTAGCACACCGTATTAGGAGCGTGTGTGTCATGGACGACTGTGGGCACAATGGAATCCATTTTTATAATCTCCACGATAGAGATGATGTACAAAATGGAGGTTGTAGGGAGCCTGCCCGATGAGCCATGCATACTATTATCATTCCTGAAGTTTTTTTTTAGTTGAGCCAGACTCTTGGGTGTGAGAGGACTGGAGACAGCAGTCATACCCTGCTCTTTGTTTTCATATTGGAAGTTTCCCCCATCAGGTTGATAGGTACTATGAATTGATTGAAAATATTGGTCTCTAAAGAACTGCAAGGATAGTGTTCTGCATGTAGTGCCTATTTGATTCTTTTAGGTGTAACCCATCTCCAACTGATATGTGGTATGAGAGTAGTGGAGACCACAGAACCTACAAAATGGCATAAATCCCTTTTTTGCCATGTACTGCCTTGTGTTCTCCAAAAAGTGCAGCTCCCAAAAGGCTGATGAGTGTGAAGTGCTTGGACTACCCTGCCTTTTGTGTCCATGCTTGGGTCTCTCTGAGCTGGTGATCCCATCCCTGTCCATTCTTCCAGCTGAGACAAAAAGACAGGGGCTCTGCCTGTGCATTTATAGGCCGAGTCTTTAAATAAGAAAGAAGGTATAAGAAGGGGATTGCATCAAAAGCAGTACTCCAGGGCATCTCGCTACCTGCTACTTGGGGACAAGATTCAGGTGCCAGAGAAACCTTTGAGATCAAGAGCTGCTGTCATTGAAAGCAAGCCTCCCAGCCAGAGAGGCACACCACCTAGGAAGGCTTCAAGGAACTACGGATCTAACGTGGGTGAGAAGCATGCTCTGTGGTTGAGTGATGAGCACTGAAAGAAACCCTGCAAAAGGAGACTGTCAGAGAACCTAGCAGTGGCTAATTGGTAGAGAAGCTGCCCAGAGAAGAAGACTTCACAAGAAACCATGAGCAACATGGACACCACTGTGATCAGGGGGCAACTGACATTGCAAGAGACTGTGATGAGCTGCTGCACGTTGTCTATATTGTGTGCATACACCTGGCTTCCCTCAGCTGAATGTCAATGTTGCCTTGGTCCTGCTCCCCACTGGCCTGGGAAAGTCAGTGGGAATACTGGTGTGTACTGTGTTTTCCCAATCTCTGCAGCACAGACCTCTACTGCTCCGAGGGCACTCCACATTGCAGAGTGCCTCAGATTGTTCCCTGAATCTCTGCGCACTACTTTCAACTGATTCACAAACAACAGTGCCCACCACATTTTCCTGAACCTGTGCTGGTGCTTGCAAGGTTGGCCTATCTCCATTGCATGCCATACTCCTTGTTCACTCACTGTGACCCTCAGGATCTGGAAGTGTGGGCTCTAGGACATTTGTAGTCCCCCATCGGACTCCTGCCTCCCCAGCAATGTAGAATGTAGAGCGGAATCTCTGTTCTCTTGGGTAGTGGGTTTGTTTGGACCTGTGACAGCTGGTAAAAGAGCTGCAACTCCTAAGGGCCTGACAGTGACCGCTCTAAAATTAGCAGAGGCTTCTGCGAAGAGGCAGGGTCAGGTGACTATGATGCTGCAATCAGGCCGCAGTGATTGGTGGATGCCCCCAGAGACTAAAGACAAAAGTGTAGAAGTGCATCGACATTGAAGGAGGTACCTCTCCCGCTAGGGCTCACAGAGACATTTGGCACACATGGATATTTCCATTCTTACCACCAGAGCTTTGAAGGCACAGTAGTGGGCACCAAAGACTTGTGGTGACCGCCTGGACCTGCTCCTGAACGGTCGCTCCCTCCCTCCCTCCCTCCCTCGCTGGTCTCACG
This sequence comes from Lissotriton vulgaris, assembly GCF_964263255.1. Taxonomy (NCBI): domain Eukaryota; kingdom Metazoa; phylum Chordata; class Amphibia; order Caudata; family Salamandridae; genus Lissotriton; species Lissotriton vulgaris. The sequence goes on along the minus strand of NC_141685.1, from coordinate 1,710,184,695 downwards.
CACTGTGGGCGCCGCAGCTCGAAATTGGGTATCGTTACTTGCGCAGTGAAAGACTCTGAAAGCGACTGACGCTGTGTTTTTTCCCCATAAGCGCCGTGCTCTTGTGCTACCGCTGTATTTTTAGCCCTTAAGCGCCCGATTTTGACTAGCGCTGTGCCTGTGTGCTTACGCTGTATTATTAGCCCTTAAGCGCCCGATTTTGACTAGCGCTGTGCCTGTGTGCTTACGCTGTATTTGTTTGCCCATTAGCTTCCAATACTGACTAGCGCTGTACTTATGTGCTGACGCTGTGTTTAGTTCCTACGAGCGTCTAACATTAACTAGCGCTGTGCGTGATCACCAACAGCTGTAACATTGTGGCTGTGCTCTTTAATTGTGTTCCCCTGTATAGCGCTGTGTTGCTCGCTTGGCAGCTCGTTATTTGAGAAGTTTGTTATCCGACCTGCTGGTCCATTTGCTGCCCCTGCCTCACTTTCACTTTCACCCTCCATTTTGTTTGTTGCAGTTTCCTGGTCCGCCCCTCCTCCCCGCTACCGCCTCCCAGCTGCTGCCCCTCCCACCCACGAACAGAGGGATCGCCTCGTCCTCTGACCCACTGTGAGCGCCTGGACCTGCTCCTGAACGGTCGCTCCCTCCCTCCCTCCCTCCCTCGCTGGTATCACGCACTGTGGGCGCCGCAGCTCGAAATTGGGTATCGTTACTTGCGCAGTGAAAGACTCTGAAAGCGACTGACGCTGTGTTTTTTCCCCATAAGCGCCGTGCTCTTGTGCTACCGCTGTATTTTTAGCCCTTAAGTGCCCGATTTTGACTAGCGCTGTGCCTGTGTGCTTACGCTGTATTATTAGCCCTTAAGCGCCCGATTTTGACTAGCGCTGTGCCTGTGTGCTTACGCTGTATTTGTTTGCCCATTAGCTTCCAATACTGACTAGCGCTGTACTTATGTGCTGACGCTGTGTTTAGTTCCTACGAGCGTCTAACATTAACTAGCGCTGTGCGTGATCACCAACAGCTGTAACATTGTGGCTGTGCTCTTTAATTGTGTTCCCCTGTATAGTGCTGTGTTGCTCGCTTGGCAGCTCGTTATTTGAGAAGTTTGTTATCCGACCTGCTGGTCCATTTGCTGCCCCTGCCTCACTTTCACTTTCACCCTCCATTTTGTTTGTTGCAGTTTCCTGGCCCGCCCCTCCTCCCCGCTACCGCCTCCCAGCTGCTGCCCCTCCCACGCTCCGCCCCCTTCAACATCCATTTATGGCCAATGTCCTCACGCGCAGCGTCCACGCGCTACGGCCACGCCGAAGGTGCGCCAAAGGTAAGCCCGTCTACGGCAGTCCGCGCCTGGACCGCGCCCAGCGCCAGACCCCCTGCCCCTCGCCCTACCCAGTTCTCCCGCATTACCTACGACGCCACCACCCTCCTAGCCCTTAACCCCGGCCGTTCACCCAACTGCGTCCAAGCCGCTCCTGGACACACCCATGGACCTTTCTCATGCTGCTCCTGCAAATTCACCGGTACCGTCACCAACTCCGCTACGATCACACCTCAGATCCCCGACTCCAACCACCTACAATGCATCCTTCTCAACACCCGTTCGGTCCACAGGCACGCCATTGACTTATGGAATCTACTAGACACCATCTCTCCAGACGTCGCCTTCCTAACAGAAACATGGATGAACGCTTCCTCCGCCCCAGACATCACCATTGCCATCCCTGAAGAATATAAGATCACACGCAAGGACCGTACCGGCCACACAGGAGGAGGCATCGCCATCGTCCATAAAAAATCAATCCACATTTCAACCAGCTCTGACGTCAATCTCGCCAACTCTGAACACCTTCACTTCCAGATCCACATCGACCCCAAGACCACACTCAGAGGCACCCTCCTCTACAGACCACCAGGACCCCGCGCAAAATTCAGTGAAGACATCACGGACTTCATCACCCCACACGCGCTCCCCTCCAAAGATTACATCCTTCTGGGAGACCTCAACTTTCACCTTGAAAATAACAACAATCGCAACACCACCACCCTCTTGGACAACCTCGCCAACCTCGGACTCAAACAACTGGTCACGTCCCCCACCCACATCGCAGGTCACACACTCGACCCTATCTTCACCTCCAGTAATCACGTCTCCTTCAGCCACACTACGGATCTCCTCTGGACTGACCACAGCTGCGTTCACTTCACCTACAACAAGCCAAAACCCATCAACCACCCCCAACCCACTCTGCAAAGAAACTGGAACAAAATCACCATCGACCAGATCTCCTCATCGCTCCTTCTAAACACCCCAGCCCACTCTTCTAACCCAGACCAAGCCGCCACCAACTTCAACCTATGGCTATCCAACAGCGCCGACATCCTAGCACCACTGAAAAAACGTCAAAGCAAACCTGGCAGCAAGAAGGCCTCATGGTTCAACGATGATCTTAAGAAGTCCAAGAAACTCTGCCGCTCCCTTGAAAAGGCCTGGAAAAAAGACCCAACCCCTAGCACCAAGGACGCCTTCAAAAACGCCACCCGCACACACCACCAACTAATCCGAAAGGCCAAGAAAACAGCATTCAAGGATCGACTAGACAACAACGCCCACAACAGCAAAGAACTCTTCAACATCGTCAAGGAATTTACCAATCCCTCGGCCAACAACATCACCCCCTCTCAAACCCTCTGCGACTCCCTGGCTTTATTCTTCCACAACAAAATTGCAGACATCCACAACAGCTTCGACAACCAACCCGGAGACCAACCCACCCAACCATATGCTGAACATTCCCCCCCCTTGAACACCCTTTACGACTGGAACCCAATCTCCACTGAGGACACCATCCGCCTGATGAACTCCATCCACTCAGGATCCCCCACAGACCCATGTCCTCACCACATCTTCAACAAAGCAGACTCCGTCATAGCACCGCACCTCCGAGACGTCATCAACTGCTCCTTCAACTCCGCCACCTTCCCGGAAAGCTGGAAACACGCTGAACTCACCGCCCTGCTGAAAAACCCACAGCAGACCCCACCGAACTCAAAAACTACCGCCCCATCTCGCTCCTTCCTTTCCCGGCCAAAGTCATCGAGAAAGCTGTCAACAACCAGCTCGCCGCCTTCCTCGAAGCCAACAAATCGCTCGACTCCTCACAGTCTGGCTTCCGAGCAAAACACAGCACTGAGACCGCCCTCATCGCAGCAACAGACGACATTCGAACTCTACTGGACAATGGAGACACAGTCGCCCTCATCCTCCTCGACCTCTCTGCAGCCTTCGACACAGTCTGCCACAGCACCCTTTTACAACGCCTCAAAAACATCGGAATACAAGGAAAAGCACTTGAATGGATCACCTCGTTCCTAACCGGAAGAACCCAGAGAGTCCGCCTTCCACCATTCAAGTCCGAGGCTACCGAAGTCATCTGTGGCGTACCACAAGGATCCTCTCTCAGTCCCACCCTCTTCAATGCATACATGAGCCCCCTCGCGGCCATCGCCCGCCAACACAACCTCAACATCATCTCTTACGCGGATGACACTCAACTGATCCTTTCTCTCACCAATGACCCCAACACCGCCAAAACTAACCTACACGAAGGAATGAAAGAAGTTGCCGAATGGATGAAACACAGCCGTCTGAAACTGAACTCAGATAAAACAGAAGTCCTCATCTTAGGTACATCCCCCTCTGCTTGGGACGACTCTTGGTGGCCGGAAGCCCTTGGAAAAGCACCCATCCTGACAGACCACGCACGGAACCTAGGCGTTATCCTGGATTCTTCACTCTCAATGAACAGACAAGTCAGCGCCGTCTCCTCATCCTGTTTCAACATTCTTCGCATGCTCAAAAAAACATTCCGCTGGATCCCCACCGAAACCAGAAAAACAGTCACCCATGCTCTGGTCACGAGCCGACTGGACTACGGAAACACCCTCTACGCAGGTACTACCGCTAAACTCCAGAAAAAACTCCAACAAATCCAAAACGCCTCAGCCAGGATCATATTAGACATCCCGCGTAACGAACACATCTCTGGTCACCTGAAAAACCTCCACTGGCTACCCGTCAATAAGAGGATCACTTTCCGACTTCTAACCCACGCACACAAATCACTCTACGACATCGGACCAGAATGCCTCAACTCACGACTGTCCTTCTACACCCCCTCCCGCCAACTACGTTCTTCCAGCCAAGCCCTCGCCACTGTACCTCGCATCAATAAGACCACCATGGGAGGTAGATCCTTCTCATACTTGGCAGCTAAAACATGGAACTCACTCCCCACTTACCTTCGCCTTACCCAGAACCACCTAGCATTCAGAAAGCCACTTAAAACGTGGATATTTGACAAGTAATCCTCCTCGCCTCCCTAAGCGCCTTGAGACCCTCTGGGTATGTAGTGCGCTATATAAATTCTTTGACTTGACTTGACTTGACTTGGGCTTGACCACAGGGTCAATGTTGAAGACAGAAGCTGAATCAATCAACCACCTTGAGCATTGTCCGTCTGTTTTTTCATAAATGATTAAGCTGTTGCTGTATCACTGTTCATGCAGTTCTGCAATGTTGTGTTGTTTATTTAACTAAAATAGAGCACTGGCTGGACAATTATTAATAGCTATATTGTGTGTTAATAGGTTCTGAGTATTTAACCCTACACCGCCTCCATAGTAAAGATCGGGGTGTTCAGCAGCACAGTGAGCAGCTAAAAAGGTGTACCTGGTGTTCAGTTTTAGTGCACATAGTAGAAGAGCTCCGGGACACCAGAGATTAACGGGTCCAGTCAACAGGATGGAGGTTATGGTGCGTTTACTAGGCAAAGCTGAGAAATAAGTGTTTTTTTTCTCAAATGCACCTCCACAATTGTACTGAAGATAGCAGACGTGGACTCTCATTTTTAAATGTAAAACTAGGCAAAATGCACCACAATGCGCATGCATCATGATACATTGCAAAACTCCCAAGCCTACCTCGGAGCTGCAGCTAATCCATGTAGGTATGGATGAGGGGAACGAATGTGACAGCTTTATTCATTCAATTAACAATTAGATGAGCACTGCAGGGGAGGGACACCCCTTCTTTCAGACTGTAGTTAGTTAGTTTGTAAGGTTGTTTTTTTTGCAGTTGTATATAGCGCGAACCCCGTTATCAGGGCGCTTTACATGAGCACCAGTTGCATTACAGTCTGACACATTCTTTCTTTTTTTGGCATGGGTAGATTGAGTGATCTGTCCAGAATTACCGGAGGCTGAGCCTCCTGCCAGACTCCAGCTTGGTTTCCCAGCTTCAAGGTAGGCCCCTCTAGCAGTTAGCCAAAGCCTCTCCCTGGTTAGTCTTACGCGAAGGGTTAACGTTGTCTCTGCCGCCATATTTTGATGTAAACTATCCTCAAGTACAGTTACTTGTGAGTGCAGCACTGTGGTGATAGTGAAAACCTTTTCAAGGTTTCTCTGTTTCTATTCTTTTTCATCGAAGCACTGTACAATTGACTCAAAGTTATGTTATGTTGGTATGTCATGTCATGCCATGTTATGTTATGTATGAATTCACTTGTGAAAGGGTGCTATCCGTAGTGTGCACGGGTTTGTTCTTGTGATAGGTGAATATGTTAGCCTCAATGAGTTGTTGGTGAAGGCCTTTGGAGTTTGATGGATGAGACCAGAAGGTTGAATACATTGTGCATGCCCATTGCCTAGCAGAAGCATGTGTTTGTGTGAAACATTGGGTGGCACCAAGGGCCTGCAGGTGAGTAATAGCTAGTTAGTTGCATGTTAGGGTTGTGTCGCATACCTATTAGTAGTTCTGTCTGAATGTACTATGTTGTACGAGAGTGCATGGTGTGTCCAGGACATTCAGTGCTGTTGTGAGCACACTAATACACAACCATGCGTTAATTCTGTGGTTAATGGGTGTGCAATGCCCTCTCTAAAGTGCATCATCCGATGTTGTGTATGTAGGGAACTTATATGACGTATCGGTGCTTAGCTTGACGTGTGTCTGTAACGGTATGTCTACTCTGTCCTATTGAGAGTTTGTGTGTGCTTTCCACATCATGAAACATTCTGGCAAGCCAGAAGCAAAGCTGGAGACTAACCAGGCAAGAAACCGAGGCGCTGGGCAGAGGCTGGTGGTGGAAAGCAGGTCGGCTGTAAGTGCAGTCGAGGCATGCACAGAGAAAGCGCGCAGTGCTGCGCGAGAAGGCGAGCAAAATGCATAACATATTTCCCATCCTATACCAGCCCCATAGCTGTCAGCTTTTGGTCGCTTCGGTAGATTTCCGCAAATGCACAAATTCCTTCTCATTAATTATTTATTAATAAATCATTGTACAAATTAAATAGATGTTTCTGGTGAGTTCGCTTGGCACGTAGCACAAGACACACAAGGACACACACACAGACCAACACAAAGACCGTTACTGGATGGTAAGGGAAATGCTATAAATACTATAAATGTTCTAATACTTTGAAAGCTTGCGCATGGCAATTGGTAGTCAACATGCCATTTCACAAAAAAATGTAAACACTCATAGTAATATACATTATTTATTTGAAAAACATTTTTTTAAACATTTGAACTACGACAAATTAATAAATAAGCAATCCACTATGGAGTATGCATATTTTATGCAGAAGTGATTTCAGTTTCATTTACTTGTTTCCTACTTCTGCACAAAGGATGTAGTGAAAATAAGCAAAGAACACATCTACGTACCAATATTTATACATATATTCATTACCACAAATGTACGTAAGAAACAAGTAACAGAACGTCAACTGAGTGGGTCCATAATTTAACATATTGCCTTCACTTTGATCACAAGTCATTTCAGTTATGCATCTCTCTGCAGTTCACATAATGCTCTCACTGACCGGTTCTAATTATTCCAGGTGAGGAAAAGTGTTCTTCTGATCGGCATCATTTGTACCGAGACTCCATTGCTTTTTCATTGCCATCTCGTGTCAAACCCTTTCACACGACCCATCTGGTCGTTTCTGCTGATGCCTGAGGAAAATCTAACTAACACAACAACAGCCATCTTGAAGCCTGCATTTCTGCCCAGGAACTGTCGCACACCCAACCCCTCCTGTTCTTGCAGTTCAACAGAAAGCCATGAGACACTCACACCCTGTGTAAATGATTTGTTTTCCATCTCCTGCTCCCAGCCTGGTAAACATCCTTGACACCGTGATCAGGTTATCTGGACAATGGTCTGACTGCTGGGCCTTGATTAGGGTGATTAAACAATGACTTGAAAAACCGGGCTTTGATCAAGGTGATTAAACAATGACCTGAAACACTGAGCCTTGATCAAGCCGAGTGAACAATGATTTGTGTACCAAGCCTTGACCAGGTCACCATCTACAAACGTCATCTGGATCTGGTTATCAACTGCAAACACTGCCCTGATTGAACAATGAACTAACAGCCAAAAGACTGAGATGAAAAAGTATAAAAGGCTTATAAGCTGCTGAGTAAAGCAGCAGCCTCCTCTGTATTGTTTCTGACAAGCTTGGGACTCTGTTCCATAGCCCGGCTATTTGAATAAATCTGGGTTCCTCCTGCAGACAAATGCTCCTGTGTCTCCTTTTACTACGTATGATGGGTATGGAAGGCTTAGGTGGTTCCCCCGCCGCCAAGACCCAGTACGTGGGTTAATCCAGTTCTTCAAATGGTGCCTGAACAGGTACTTCATGACCACGAAGGTCAGGCCCAGTGGATGTGAGGAGGTGCACGGAGAGACTCCGACGGAGGTACCCTACCCGAGGGATTCTTGCAATCCGATAAGCCGAACGACTCGCTGCTGTTCCTCCCCACCCGGTCTGGGCCACATGACCGCGTTCTCGCTGGAGTTCCCTAGCAAATAATTTCTTGAGCAGGACACAGCCCTACGTCTGCAGGAGAGAACTACCCCTGTAAGGTAAGGGTGGACTGATCACCCACAGAGTCTGTGTAATTCTTTTATTGACTTTCGCAAAAGCCAAGCTGTTATTGACTTTTGCCAAAGCCAAGCAAGCGAGGTGAGTTTTTAAAACCCGCTGGTGTCTGTTCTGTATGATTCTGCTGTTAATGGCTTTTGCAAAAGCCAAGCAAGCGAGGTGAGTTTTAAAACCCGCTGGTGTCTGTTATCTGTTTTCAAGCATGCCAGTCAGTAGTAAGTTCAAGAGATTATGTTGTTGTATGTGTATGCAGAACTCCCTGCTGGAGGCGGCATGTCCACTTCCTCCAAAAGGGACCCCATGCCATACGATGTATGTTAAACATGGCCCTTATGCCATAATGTTTTCCTCATTCTGGGTAAAATATATGAAACAATGTAACACAGAATTACAGTGGCCACTTTATGGCTCCTTTAAATCCCAAGTTCTAACCAACATAGAGGAACAATTAATGAAAAGAAAAACGCGCCCGTCTATGTTTTAATCTGTCTGATTTTGGAGAAAAGAGATACAGCAGAGAGCTCGACAGCAGAAGGCTCAAGAAAGAAAACAAGAACGTATGTCAATGGCCGACCACGCCAAGCCTTGACCAGGTCACCGTCTACAAACGTCGTCTGGATCTGGTTATCAACTGCAAACACTACCCTGATTTAACAATGAACTAATAGCCAAAAGACTGAGATGAAAAGGTATAAAAGGCTTGTAAGCTGCGGAGTAAAGCAGCAGCCTCCTCTGTCTTGTTTCTGACGAGCTTTTTGAATAAATCTGGGTTCCTCCTGCAGACGAAGGCTCCTGTGTCTCCTTTTACTACGTATGAAGGGTATGGAAGGCTTGTGCGGTTTCCCCACGGCCGAGACGCAGTAAGTGGGTTAATCCGGTTCTTCACAGGTCATGGTGTTACATTTGTACTGAACCGGTTTCTTGATTTCAACAGTGGGCCTATGAGTAGTATAATTCATAATGTGGTCTCGCAGATCAATAACATTATTGATCTATTTGTTACTTCTTTATCAATGGCACTCCTTCGCTGATGGTGCTGTGATTAACCCTGTCAATGTCATACATGGGATGACATAGAATTATTGGTCAGTGAGATATTAAAAAAGAATGTACCAGTGATTCTAGTAAGTCTTCTTTCTATTTCTATTCTTATTTATTTTATTTATTTATTTATTTAGAGAGTTTTATATAGCGCGAACATGACCCTTGGGTATCAGAGCGCTTCACATACAGCAACCAATCACTAGAGTTGTTTCAACATAAACATATCCTTACACAATAACATATGAATGAGGTAGATAAGTGTAGAATAATTAATGAATGAGGTAGAAAAGTGCTAAGGGATCAATAAACGAGTCATGCACCTTAGCATTCATTGCTTTATACAGTAGAGAAAAAGTTCCAGTCACTGTGCATTGTCTGTCAAATACGTATCATTTGAATCTTCACGTTGAATGGATCTTTCCATAGTGGACAAGAAAATTATGTATCGAAAAGGCATAAAAAATGTGTCCGTTTGATTGAGCTCAGACAGATGTGAACTTACTAGACTAAAAAGCAAGGTATACACAGCCCTGGATGTAAATGCATACAGGCATGTTCAGTTCAAGCTAAGGAGTCTACTTTTCAGTTCACAAAGCGTGAAGTAAAAAAAAAACACAGCTCAACAGCCAGGACGGGGGCCACAAATGTGCACTGCTTCTCTAATCTGGGAGCTGCGCCCGCACCATTGCATGCAGCTATATCAACGGTGAGGTGCTTTTTGCTGTCCTGTTCTAAATTACATCACAGTTTGGCTTTGTAAACGCACTCCCCCCTGCTTTTGTGCTTGGCCTTCCTTCATCTAAAGGGATGCAAATCAGTTATTCCATTTTCTGAAGGAAAAAGCAGCAGACGTCTACATGGGCTGAGGGGCCACGCACCCCACCTTTTTCCCGGCAAGAAGAAGTGTTTGTCAGTCTGAGCAAAGGTCAGCTTAACAGACACTCTTCTTCTTCAGGTCAGGCAGAAAGGAGCTACACATGCACTAAATGTGTAGGCTCTTGGCTGCCTGAGCTGGACTATGCCAGGCTGAGGATTTCACACCCCTGTGGTCATGACCTCATCAGCCTGACAAAAGGGCCTCACAGCCCTCCCTTTGTGACGAGGAGGAGTGTCACTGATTGTCTAGGACCTGGGTTGTGCTTCAGTTTTAAGCCCTGAAGTGCTCAGGGCTGAGTGTCACTCAGTGACACCACATAATGGGGTGGTGTAAGCAGTCTCACTGACTCCATCCCACTTTGTGACAAGTGAGGGCCTGTTGCCTTCCCTCATTGGCTGATCTAGGTCAATCATCGAGGGAAGGCAGCAGTCCCAACCCTCCTGGGACCTCCGAGTCTTCCCTCTCTACAGTGAAGGTACGTTTTATGTGTTTTATGGATGTACCATGTTACAACGCGTACTTTTAGCACGCATACCATTACCACAGATTTTTTACAACGCAGGTCATGTTACAACGGATTCCATTACAACGCAATACACTACAATGCACATACTATTACAACGCATACCATTACAACGTAAAACCTAAAAATACCCCTGTACCCCAAAACCCATACCCAGCCCTAAAACCTAAAAATACCCCTGTACCCCAAAACCCAAACCCAGCCCTAAAACCTAAAAATACCCCTGTACCCCAAAACCCAAACCCAGCCCTAAAACCTCAAAATACCCCTGTACCCCAAAACCCATACCCAGCCCTAAAACCTAAAAATACCCCTGTACCCCAAAACCCATACCCAACCCTAAAACCTAAAAATACCCCTGTACCCCAAAACCCATACCCAACTCTAAAACCTAAAAATACCCCTGTACACCAAAACCCATACCCAACCCTAAAACCTAAAAATACCCCTGTACCCCAAAACCCAAACCCAGCCCTAAAACCTAAAAATACCCCTGTACCCCAAAACCCATACCCAACCCTAAAACCTAAAAATACCCCTGTACCCCAAAACCCAAACCCAGCCCTAAAACCTAAAAATACCCCTGTACCCCAAAACCCAAATCCAGCCCTAAAACCTAAAAATACCCCTGTACCCCAAAACCCAAACCCAGCCCTAAAACCTAAAAATACCCCTGTACCCCAAAACCCATACCCTGCCCTAAAGCCTAAAAATACCCCTGTACCCCAAAACCCATACCCAACCCTAAAACCTAAAAATACCCCTGTACCCCAAAACCCATACCCAACCCTAAAACCTAAAAATACCCCTGTACCCCAAAACCCATACCCAACCCTAAAACCTAAAATACCCCTGTACCCCAAAACCCATACCCAACCCTAAAACCTAAAAATACCCCTGTACCCCAAAACCCATACCCAACCCTAAAACCCAAAAAATACCCCTGTACCCCAAAACCCATAGCCAACCCTAAAACGTAAAAATACCCCTGTACCCCAAAACCCAAACCCAATACCCCAATACTTACCTTTAAACGTACCTAAATTTACGATGTAATGGTATGCGTTGTGAAAGTACCTGCGTTGTAAAAAATGCGTTGTAAAGGTATCCGTGGTAATGGATCCTGCGTGGTAATGGATCCGTGGTAACGGTACTGCATGCTAAAAAATCTGTGGTAACAGTTACATACCGTGTTTTATATGTCTAATGCATGCATGCATGTATGAATGTATGTGTACTTGTTTGTGAGTGTTGTGAATGGGTGTGTGTGTATGCTCATGTGTGAATGCATGAGTGTGAGTGTGTCTGTGTGCGTGTGGCGTCCTACCCCCCTCCCTGGCAAAATTGACGGCCGCCACTGCTAGAATGTTTTCCTAGAATCCAGTTATTTGGATATGAGGGATTCATGTGGAAATCCCAGCACCAAAGCTGAAATCCATCTGAAGGCTTCCCTGCATAATTCAGGTGACAGCAAGATGGATTGCTCACCGGAAGATAGGCACTTAGAAGAACCAAACCAATTATCACCATTGTCATCAAACAACTGGACTGATTCAGAGACATTAGTAATTCTCTGACCTTAAACAACCCTCCTTCCAAACCACAATTAGGAGACCACCCGTCACTCCTTCTTAGATGAGTCAATAAACCATGATGACTAATACTAATAGGAAAGCTTGCAAGACATTGGGCATAGCTGACATCGAAACCTTATATATTTTGCAAGTGAGGACACAAATGGAATAGGATGACTGTGTGGCCACTAACACCCTACACATAAAAAAAAAAAAATGGTTCTCTTTTAGAGCCCACAGGTGTAAAAACAGGTCGTACTATCGGGTCACCTGCCTAAAATAATTACACTACAAAAAGTTCAAAAAGTCGACATGGTAGCTCTCTCCACAAGCCCAAATCCACAGAAGTAGAAGGTCAAGGCACTGTCCACCAGGAAACCATAGAGGTCTAATATGATAAGTTTGTCCAAAGAATCCCAAATGCTAGGAGTAACCCAACTAGCACTGTAGGTTTTTGTAGCAGCCAATAGGCAGAGAAAGAGAAGAGCAATCATAAAACATCCAAAAATGCACCCTCAAGCTACACACATTTAAGAATCACTATGGCAGCTCCCCACAGCTGTTGTAGTTTGGCTGTCGTAGTTTGCTTACAGAACTAACAGAGTGTGACCATTTTGTGTGAGTGATCAGACGATTTTCAGTGTTGGCTTCCTGCTTGTAGTTTAGTGCAATGATATCATTGATCCAAGCGATGGGGCTAACCCTGTTCAACAATTAATAGAATATGAGAACTCTAAATGTCTTGTCACTTTAAGTTGGTGGAGTGAGGAGGTCTACATGATTAAATAGAGCACCGAGTCAAGCAGGCTTTGCTGGTCACATGTTTCAGGAGCTGGCTAATGAGAGGGTTAATGTATGACTGAAAATGAAGGAAGCATTGGTAATCAAATTCATCAGATCCCTTCCATGCATTAGGAAACAAATAGCAGGTAGCACTATAACGAATGTGGATAGGGTAGAGCATCATGGGTTGGCCCAGGCAAATCCCTGAGAGATGCATCCATTGCTTGCCCAGGGAAATCCAGACAGATCCAGTGCACATCCATAAAACACTGTCTTATGTTCAATCAAAGCAAGAAGCATCCAAACGTTCTCCCAGGCGAATCCAGTCTACGATCAAAAACAGCATTAGGGAGACCACAACCCAAGCTTCCTACTGATGTCCGTGAGCTTTCACAAAGTCCCAGAGTTGGTGTAAACAGACAGTATACTGATGTTGTCTAGTCATCAGGAAGTGAGAGGACAAGATAGCAGCTGCCCTAGAGAAGACTGAAATTGTTTATCAGTGCCTACCCAGTGCCAGGTGTGTTGATCGCTGCCCCTGGCAGCAAACACAAATAATAAACAGGACCCAATGTCTAGGTAACATCATGAACCCACTGCTAGACTTGGCATCTTTTGCCATGTTTCCCCAGAGTTTTTGCTGTCTGACCTCCCGGTTTTGACTGGCGTAGTGATTCTGCGCACTTTTCTCACTGCTGATCAGTGTTAAAGTGCAAGTGCTCCTTTGATAAATTTTGTTATGGATTGGTGTTTCCATGATTGGATAGTTGATTTACTTGTTAGTCCCTAGTAAAGAGCACTCAGTGTGCCAGGGCTTTAATCCTGGGCGTAGTTTGCGTAGTAGGGCTAAACATAGCTACACAAAGTGCACTTCGCATTATGCACAATACGCGTAGCTACGCGAACTGCTTAGTGCGGTAAGGAAACAAGTGCCGGATGCTTGTCCGCACTGTGCAATCATTGCAAACTGTATCTTACACAGTGCAAGCGGTCGTTTTCTGCCGCTTGAGTATATTTGGACTGGAGCGGCAGCTTTCTCAACGCGGACTGGTAGGATCTCATCGCGAGCGGTCATGAGCATACGCAACCACTCGCAATGAGAAACCTGATCTCCCCACATTGAGAATCTCGCCGGGAGGCTTATTTTCCATGCTCTCAATCGGTAACTTGATATTGCTGATCGGGAACGAGGAAAAAGTCTCGCCAGTATGTTGATTTGCTCGCTCGCGGTCACCAACTTGACTGTGAGCAAGCAGAAAAAATGCCCGCTACGCGCTTTTTAACTGTGCTACGTGCCATTTGTGTAGCGCTTAGTAGCGCAAACTATGCACACTCCGCGAGCGTAGTGTAGCACTACGCCCAGGCCTACAGGGCCTGTGAATCAAATGCTACTAGGGGGCCGGCAGCACTGATTGTGCCACCCACGTGAGTAGCCCTGAAAAAGGTAACTAAAATCCGCCATTGAGGAGTCTGCACGCAGTTTGCAACAGGCATGTCGACTTGGCCAGTGCACACACTTGCCAGTCCCTCATCTTCACTTTTCTTACATGTCCCCCACCCCTAAGGTAGGCCCAAGGTACCCCTGTGGGCCGGGTGCAGTGTTTGTGAAAGGTAGGACATGCCCTGGTGTGTGTGGCATATCCTGATAGCGAATAACAGCCAGTTTTGTTTTTTGCTATTGCAAGTCTACCTGTTCCCCATAGGACAAAATGGGGAGTTTGTTTATAACATCTTATAAACATAACTGGCTTGGGGAATTAGGTAGGAAAATAAAGTTTAGTATGCCTGAACTCAGAATCTAAAGATGCATCTTTTAGGGAAGGTGATTTTTACATTCTGTGTTTGAAAATACCACTTTTAGAAAGTAGGTATTTTCTTGCTCAGTCATCCTGTGTGCCTCTGCTGGGATGTGGATTGCCTGTCTGGCTTTTGGATGACAGAAGGCTGGGGAGCAGGAGTGGCTCCAGATAGTCTAGGTGGGTCAGGAAGGGGCTGAATAGACCTGAGCTGCATTTGGGGAAGGAGGAGGAGATTTCCTTGCACCTCAAAGGGCCTGGTCTGCATCTGACCATGCTGTCTCCACCTCCTGCCTGGAAATCACATCAGAGAAGGCAGAACTGGTTCTGGCTGGGCACAGACACTCTCTGCCTAAGAGATCAAAGGGTTTTGGGATATAAATATTGGGGCCCAGACCGCTGAACTTTAGAACCCTTTTGGACCAAGAAGACTGCCAGGACGAAGAGCTAGAGAAGCTGTGAGGAGGTACTACCACTTTGCTGTTTGCTTTGCTGTGTTGGCCTGCGGTGGCTGCTTCTGTCTTGGGCAGTGAAAGGACTGGACTAAAGTTTCTGCAATCTACTTTTGTGAATTTCTCCAAGGGCTTGAGGTAGAGCTGCCCCCTGTTCAATAAGTCTCCGGAACAACAAAGAGGGCAAGCTCTTCTGCCCTCAGCACTGGGAACTCTGTGTTTTGTGCTGCAACTGAAGAAAAGCAACCTGAAGACGTCTACGACGCCACTGCCGACTCCGGGTCCTGAAGACACTGCAGAGGGCACAGTCACAACGCCGCGACCCTGGTCTCACTGATGACGCCTGCTGATGCCGCCACTGAGCCGCTGCTCGCACTGCGACCTGTGGGCACCGCACTCTGCACTGCCTTGCTTCACGACGATGCCTTGTTATCCCCGACGACGCGCGCTCCACACAAAACCTTGCCCCGTGGTTTGCAGGAACGACTCATAAAGTTAGACGACGCACCGCCTTCATCCCACACTGCAGCCTTGGCCTACCAACGCCGTCACCATTGACTCCAAACAACAGCACTTCAGCAAAGACGACGCCACTGCGTGCACCAAGATCTGCCAACACCGCATGCAGCACCGCATTCATTTTGCACCGCAACCCTGGTCTCACTGATGGCTCCATCTGACACCACCACTGGGCTGCTGCTCGCACCGTGACCTGAGGGCACTGCATGCCGCACAGCTGCACTTTGCATTGCAGCACCCGACACCTGTCAATGTCAGCGCTCCTGACTTCAACAGGGAGGAGTTTGATCTGCAACGCGTGTGACTTCAAGCGCCCGACAACTCCTTCACCGACCTCCTTTATCGACGCCTGCGGACGCCGTGCATTCAGAAGCTCAACAAGAGGTCGCCGACGCCCTGCATTTCTAAAAGGTATTGTTTGCGGGTCTTCCCGCCACCGTAGCTGGCCCGCGATGCAGCATTCAGCCAGAACTGTTTGGATTTGTTTGCTCACGATGCCGTGATAACCCCGGACAGAGCTATCAACATCAAGGAACTGTTTTTCAAGCATATTTTGATAACTGAAGATTTTTTACTCCTGTATTGTGGATTTTTGTCGTTTTTGGTCTTGTCTTAAGTATATAAAAATATTAGATATTTTTCTAAACTGGTGTGGTGTCCTTTTGTAGTGCTTACACTGTATTACTGTTGGTTATTTGCAAATGATTTACAAACTGACTCTAAGATAAGCCTGTCTGCTCATGTGAAGCTAATAAAGGGGGTGAGCAGGGGTTATTTTAGGAGTACTTCCTGGCAGTTAGAAGGTGGATAGATGAGCTGAACACTGTGGAATTTGTTTAACGAGTGCACATACATCCACAATAGTTCTCTATTCTTTATGCTGAGGGTTTTATCATGAAATATTTTGCTGAGCATCTCTAATTGTGAAAACCTATGTGAATAATTACTTTGCAATGTGTAGAGGTTATTTTAAGCTGTATGTAAACCTGTACAATCTTCGAGAAAAATCTATGCTTCTCTTTGAAAATACATTTGTGCTGTCTAGGTAAGGATTGGATTGGTGTAATTTATTCTAACCACTGGCCATTTGTATTATACATTGCAGCCAATTATTTTGATAGTTAGTCGTTGAGTGACAGGATTCTACCTCATGAGTTAGGGACAAGTGATTCTATGGGTCAAGAAAATGATTCTCCTTCTATTCTAGCTCCGACCATTGTACCTGGGAGTAGTTGTCACTCTGCTCCTCTGTTAATAGGTGTTGCTAATGCCAACTCTCTGTCTCGTGGTTCTGCCTACTCTTTTGCTTCCTTAACATCAACACCCAGTGCTCCCACCAGCTATGCTGACACCAAGGTCCTTGCATGCTGAGATATCACCACGCAGCGGCCTGACATCTCATGAGGGGTGTCTGGTTCATGACCAAGACGGGGGTCCTTCACTCTATCCCATCAGGTAATGGGGTTGGATCGCTCCTTGGAGGGGATTCTTGGCTCTACACCTACACACACTCTAAGTACACTTAGAGTAGGGTTCACACAGTAGGAGTACTCTCGATTACTGCCTTATTTTTTAGGCCTGCATATGTACATTGTTTTAGCACCATGGTAGAATTATACCTACTATTTATGCCTTTGGTGCTTGTAACTATGATTATCTGCTTCTGTCTACTAATCATTGCAGTACATGTATTTTATGCAAGAATAACTTTGATTCAATAAATATTATTGAAAACGTCCAACTGTGTACTCTCTGTATATTGCTCTGAGAATAAGTGAGCATGAGCAACTGATAAAAGGTTCTGTGCTGTTTCCATGATCCCAGAAGAGCCAGGGTTGCCATGTTCAGTGGTTGCCAGAAAACTATTTGCTCCCTGATAGGTCAGGGGGGCTTACAGTGGCTCAGTGAGCTAGCTGGTCTATAGGCCAACACATCCCGAGGAGGTGTCCTGAATTTTGGCTTCATTTACCTCTTCCGATCCTGTGATGCAGTTTCACTTCTTGGTCAAGAGAGGAGGGTGTGGTATGTGAACCATTATCCATCCCCGTTTTGCTTTGCCATTCAGTGAGGCAGGCATTTCATGCAATGTTTGTGCGAGGTTAAGCTTTAGGTTAAGCTTTAGACGCTCCATAGTCTTCAGCTGATGCCTGTGAAGCTGGCGATGATCTGCCGTTCAATGTGGCCATGCAATAAGTATTTTATTCTACATTGGGAGAGTGGAAGGTTTATTTTCGACACACTGACTTAATTATTGACATTCGGTGGATTGATTGTTTCTCCCGCTTGTTGATGTACTTCGTTTATTCAAGATAACTTCGAAAATAAACAGAAGCTGTAAAATGAAACACACAGTTTCCTCCACTATGTACAGCTCGTACTTGTCTGGGCCTAGACATTGTCTGCTCCTGTGTACTGACTCTGACATACCCACGAGTTTTTACACGAACAGTGACATTTGAAGCACCTGCATTTTGACATAACTAACAGGCTGTCAGCCCAGTGATTTAAAGGGGTGACATCTGCCTTGCCGTGCCTGTTTGCTAACAGAAGGGGTATGTTTTGGCTTCCACGGAGTGTAAGCACTGCATACCTTTCGCAGTTGAATGCGGTTTGGTTTAATAAATATTTTCCTTTAAAAAGACCATTTTTAAGCATCCGCACTGCTGTGTGTGTTTTTCCTGTTAAAACTGGATGAGGGTTAACTTTAAACAAAGTTGCCTTTTCCCACTCAAGTGTGAAACCGCTGACACAGCCTGCTGGCAGCGTGTCCTGTGCCCCAGAAGCCGCCATGTAAAGAGCCTTCTGGTTGTTTGTAACATTTAATAGATCATGGTAACAAAAGCAGCTCAAATGCGCTGTGCCCAGAAGGCCAGTCCGAACAGAGAAATCTGCCACCCTCTCGGCGCCTGCGCAGCCAGAGCTCTTTGCAGAGCATGAGAGGTTCATACAATCAATGACAGGGCTGTGACAAGAAGGAAGTCAAAAGGGAAGACAGCGTGAAACGGAAAGAGACCAGAGCACTCCCTCACTTCTTTATATGAGTCATTCTTTAGGTCTCGCCTACAGGAGGCTTGTAGCTAAATGTTGTCGAGGACCTATTGTGGACAATGCCAATAATTACAGTGGTCTTTTGGTCAGTTCCTCGTCTCCATCAGCTGGGGCAGGACACCAAGTAATTTATGTGCGGTATTAATGTAAAGTGACAGAGAGGAGTCGTGCTCTAGCTCTAAAGCAATACAAGCAACCCCTTAAGGTTCTACTATAGAAATAAAGTAAATACTTGCTACATTAACACATTAAGTGCAGGATTCAGATAAACTCTTTCCTAAAATCTGGAATTTCCTTCTAAAAGTCAAGCAAACATGCATCCATTCACATTCCCACACCTTTATTGTTGGCTGTCATAGATATCTTCAACTTCGAGATAGCTCTTTGTGCTCTAGCCTCTGCAAGCATTCGAATAACATCTTAAGGCCCTGCAGTTCATGCACTAATTAGAGCAGAGAGCCTTCTTTTTACCATCTCAGTGGCTCGATCGGAGCATTTAAAGAGAACAAGTCAATAATAATTACAGCAAAGATGTGAACGCTTGATAAAACTCTGCTGATAAGGTCTCCAATACTAGTGCCATAATAATTCTCATGTGGTCTCCTAAACTGTGCATAATACTCCAAAGTTCTGGGTTTAAAATGATGGAAATGGCTTCTTTAACCACATAAAATAGTCCAGATGAGACTCCAGAGCTATATACCACATCAACGAAGAAGCCCACGGGGCAGAGCAGTCTCCAAGTGTGGCTTCCAGAATTGAACAGAAGACCATAGAACTGGATACAATATTCCAGACAGAGTTTTAGGTACATGACATTGTATTTCAGATGATACCCCACAATGAGACACAATATAATATCAGTGCCCTACATAACTCAAAAAACAACTCCAGGTGTCTCTCTTTGAACTGGACACAATATGCCAGAGGTGCCTTTGAAATGTAGGTACAAATGGCTCAGCGAGGCCTGTGGCACCAGAAAGAATACGGTCAACATCGTTAACCACAAATCCTTTTCCCCACAGGCTATTCCAACGTGGTTGTTACAACAACCACATTGTAACAACGCATACCATTACCCCGCAAGTCATAACTACGACTTGCTGAGGGGTCAAAAGGTGTTGGATTTAAAATCCAACACCTTCCCTACTGTTGCACAGACTGGAGTTGGAATAGTTAATTATACTATTCCAACATCCAGCGCCCCCCCAGAGCAAGTTGTTGTTATGACTTGCGGGGTAATGGTATGCGTTGTTACAACGCAGTCGTTGTAACGACCGTGTTGTAATAGCCTGCAGGGAAAAAGCATGCGTTGTAAGGAGGCATTTTCAAGCAATACACAAGACATTATGCCTACATTGAGAGATATATTCTAGACTTGGCCTCTAGAGATAGGGGGATTGTCCAGATGAGGCATTAGGAATTCTATACAATAGACTAGATGGTGATTTATGCTTTAGGTACAATACACTAAATAGACTCTGCAGGATTATTATTTACAACAAAAAAGTTCCCTATGTCAAAGGACTGTATTACCCCTATTTCCAAATATTAAAGACAGAAATAATCTCTTTATTTTATAAAGACTATCTTCCACACATTTCCTTGTGCTATGCTCCAACATTGAGTCCTCGCCTGGTGCATCTAATATTTCCGTCCGGGCTCAACTCCACTTTTTGAGGGAGTACTCTGGTGTGAATTTTATATTCTTCATTGAGATTCTGGTAAAAGTTAAAAATGACAATGGGTAATACCGTTATTCTTAGGTCACCCTTGGCAGATCAAAAACATTTGGGACATGACTGGAGTGTTTTTGCTCCTACATCCACTGGTCAACATGTTCCAGCTGGCATTCTGTTGCCCTATGGATCACCCAGCTTTCATTTAGGACCATCAAGATCCCTGCTTGCTATATCAATTACAAGAAAATCCTTCTTTTCCAATCAATATTTGTGTAACACTGAACTTTAATCAGCTTGCATGCACTGTATGCACATAGTCAAACAATACCAGATCAGATTTCCGATTAGTCTTGTTGCTTGATGCCTAAGAATTACCCAGCATCCCATTCTGTGGATGTAGGAAACAATATTGATTATCGTCTGGACATAATACATGTTGCCTGAATATCCATTGAATGTGCATCTACAAAACACACTACACTCTCTACTAATTAGGAAAAGTTTAAATTGCCAGGCGATTTGTCATGAGACTACTCTCTCACTCAGGAGCATATTTACAACCCCCATTTGCCACCAGTGCATCTCTTTTTTTGATGCTCTGGTGGCATAGCGCCATTTCACATATTTACAAGTAAATATTCCCCTTTCCGCAGCAGTCGGGGCCTGCAATGGGTGTTGGAGTGGTCGTTCCACTGCAACACTCATTGCTTTTTGATGCTGCCCCAGATTTACGAGGCTGAGGCAGCGCCGAAAAAAATGAATGCCTGGTAATACCTGGTCTTAGCATGGTGATACTGATAGAGCGCGCAGGTCACCCGACCAAACTCGGGCCCATAAAATAATAATTTTCATGTATACTTTTATCAGGTAACCTACACGCTGTTATCAGCAATTTAGATTTCTTCTAACCATCCGTGTACCAGACTTACCAATCCTTGTAACAGGTACCTAAGATCACAATGGATCAGGAGCTAGTTTTGGGAGTAGGTAAATAGCATAAAAATACCATGCAACATTTGAAAAACCCAGTTGAAATTTATAATAACCACAGACGCAAGAAGTTTTCAAAACCTTTATCTAATTTTCTTCTTCCTCTATTGCCATGAGCCACAAATTTACACAGATCAAACTGTCTATGACTAGGATTAAAAAGATAGTATAACTATGTATGAGAGTAAGAAAGATTTGGAAAAGTAAAGGGAAGGGAAAAATAAGGAACACACTATTTTAAATCAGCAGATTTTCACAATTTCACTAAAGGCGGGTAAAGAAAGGGAACATACTAATCAAAGCAGACTTTCGAAAGTCACTAACGGTTCATAAGAAACAAAACTTCTGTTATTTGATTTGTCCAGATGTGCTTGTTCTCTAAAGGGAGGGTAAGAATGGAACAACTATATATGCAAACGGTTCTGTGTTTGACTAAGGGTAGGGAGAGAATGGAACATGCTAATAGACAAGATGCACGAAAATCTCATTTATAGAACATTGGGAGGAAAAGAACGTATGCAAGTAGATTTTTATTCGGGACGTTAGGAAAGAGGTTTGGAAAGACAAACACCCACATAAATTATTTTTACCTAGGACAGATTGAAGACTAACCCTGGCCACGGGTCAGTGGGAAAAGGCAGGAAAGGACCCTCAAGGACTTAGGTTGCCAGTAAGCGAGCAGGTACAGCTCATGGACAGTCAGGACAGGATAACCCCAGGATTTGGATCAGGACCGGGCTCACCAAAGGGTGCGACCAACACCTGCAGCTTCGGATGCAACGCCTGCGCTACCCCCTCTCTGCAAGGAATCTGCCAATAACCCCGATTGGGTTCTTGAATCTCCCAGCAAAGTGCTCCGCCAGCACTTAAGGTTTCCCAAACCCCGACTGAGTCTGTGGAAATTACGGACAGAGTGCTCCGCAGCTCTCTGTATCAATCACCTATAGAGTTCGCTGGGTCAGTGACAGGTCAGCTATTCGGACAAGTCGGACAATTTCTCTAGCCAAACCTAGGCTAATTATACTGTTTTCGGGTCAATGTACCCCCCACAAATGTTGCAAGTGAAAGGTTCCCTAAATTCTGATTGGGCAAGGGAGGAGGTTAGGTCATGGTACCTCCTAAAATTTAGACTTTCTCAGGCTTAATATTCATTTTCGAAACCAACCCTTACATTCCAGTTCCCATGGCATGAGGGTTTTAGAAAACAATAGGGTACAATGTAAGGTCTATACAAATGTAGCAAGTGCAGGTACAGTTCAGCTTCGTCTTGCTGGGGCGCAGGTCGCGTTCTCATGAACATCTTAGCCTTGGCTGCTAGCTGGCTGATTTCCACTGTGGCCAGGTTCATTTCCCCCCATCTTGTGACTGGGACCATAGAAGCTTCAAATATGGAGTAGCAAGCGCCTCTCAGGCCCACGGAGAATGATACATGAAAAGTAAGCGAAAACAATTTAGAAACACAGAAAAAATGAATACACTGTGTACCGTGAGTGGCTATACTACACCCCTTACTTTATAATACTATAGCATTAAGAGTTAGGCAGAATAGACAGCTTTGCAAAAGCGGCAATGCAAGCACGGAGCATGTGAAAAAAGAAAGCGGCCATTTTAGCAATACTGCGCATGAGCAACAGGTTCCCTCCAGAACTGCGAGTGCGACACATCACATGGGTATGACCGACACATGCGCAGCGACCATTTTAAAAGCAAGCGTTATTACTGTTTAGTAAACACATAAGCAAGCTTCTCTGGGACACCCTCGTGTAGTGTAAATGTGCAATATTAGTGAGACAAACAAATTGATTACAGAGTTAAAGTTACTCGAGGTTCATGAATTCAAGCAAGTCGCGTAATGTGCGAATACTTGCTCCATCAATACAAGAAGACATGTCTCCATGTTTTCTGCTCTTTCCATGTGTGCTACATTCGTCTGCACACATAGAAAGAGCTAATCACCATTATTGATTGTTTGTGAGCAGGAAAGTGTGCCTTCCTTCACATAAAAACTCATCCCTGCAGGGCAGACAGCTTTGCAACATGGCAGCAGGGTTACCACGCTGACACTAGTCAGTTTTTTTTGTGCCAGGGATAGGGGAAACACAGGAGAATGCCATCTTCTTGTGAATAATGTGCATACCTGCCGTTAAAAAATGTCAGAGAGTGGCGTTGCCAAATTTTGCATAGCACCACTCTTCGACATTGTTTTGTAAATATTCCCCTCAGTGTACTAAAAAGTACGAATGACAGAATTGAACACAACACCTAAAATGTGATCTCCAAATTGGGACACAATATGCCATAGATTTCCCGTGAATATAGTAACAAACTTCCAGGTGAGTTATCAATGTTTAGACAAAATATTTCAGTGGATTCCTTCAGATGTGTACACAGTACTCCAGATATGACCGTACTGATTGATGCGTACGTACTACAGTTGTAACACAACCTCCCTTCTATGTTTGTCTCGCTCTGTACGCACTCTGCACCCCTTGACTCCTCTACTCTCCTTGCAGCTTTGTCATATTGCTTATCCGCTTTGGGGTCACTTTGAGGTCACCAAATATAGACCTCAACTATCCTCAAAGTCAAGAGAATCTCTCGTAATTACTTCTTTAGTTCCAACTGTTGCAAATCTGCAAGTGAAGCTTACACCTCTGCTGCATCTGATGTAGTTATCCTTTTTTTGTATAGGATGCATGAGCTGTTTCCGATCATGTGGTCCCTGTTCTGTGACAATGAAGCTTTGTAATATCTGTTAACTTCAAAAATGCTAAATCGACTGGTTTACAGCCAGCATTTGTCGCAGGGACAACCACCAAATGATTGGAATGTGCCTGCACACAATTTAGTGAAAGCTCATCTCCATTTATATTGTAATTGGATTTTAATCCCCTGTGTAAATTGGATTCAAACCAGCATTAGAGCTGAGATTGCAATGCAAACCAGACTTGCCCGGTGAAACTTTCAAGTAAACTGTCTGAATAAAAAAGCACTGGAGTGTCTGCTTATCCTTTCATGGTCAGTGATAAAAGCCCTGGGGTTCAGTGCTTCACTTGCGGAATATAGGGGCAGAGGCTCAAAGTTTAGGAGTCCACCTCCATCCCTGCCGAATGCCGAATACCAACGCTTTGAAAACTTGATTCAATCTCGTGCCTCTTTCTTCACCACCCTACATTTCCCTTCTTTTATCTCACTCTTGCAGGTTCTTTTCTTCCCTGCTTTCTTCCTTTGTTATTGCTTCATAGCTTTCTCTCCCTCCTTCCTTTCCCTTCTGTCTTGCTCTTTCTTGGACTGGGTCAAAGTGTGAAGATGAAAAATAAGGCCTGGTTCCCATTTATAAGTGCATATGCCCTGGACCAATCAAACACTGCTGAACAAAAGCACCACATATAAACACATTGTGACAGCAGTGCTTATCCATGTTGGTGCCTCAATTTGTTTGAAAATCTGCAGCCCTTCCATGTTGAAACTGTCACAGAGGGCGTGTGTGGATCGATCAGTGAGTCCCTGTGAATAATTTGGATTTTGATCTAAGAACACCTAAACTTTAGAGCATCTGGGTACCAGTTCCAGACTAGGGATGGAGCCTTAACAGATCTATCATCTCACCTTTAGTAGTGATGGAGCGAGGTGGTAAAATCAAAATTGTGTGCACCCCTCTCGAAATCAATGTTCCATAACGTTAATATTTTACTAATAGTGTGATGTGGTAAATTAATCAACCATAGTATAAAGATGCATAGATGAACATATGGGAGTACTAATCTTGCTTGCATGATGCAATAAAATTAACTAATATGTGTTGTTAATGTGATGTGAACTAATGCACAGCTTAATTATAAACAAACGCAATTTAAATGTGCTTACTGTACTCGTTTTGTGCCAAAATGTCGTCGGATATGTAATATAAATGCATATATGTGGCTTATTTGCTAGGTAACAACTAATAGGGAAATATTAGAATGGTGGGAGGTAAACAGAAGGGTTTCATTACCACAATTAACATGAATTTGTGTTTGTTTCTATGATAGTTATAAAATGTGGCTCATGAGGCCTATACAGAAAATGACCACTCTGATTCACTGCGAGCAAGTATTGGTCTGCAAATGTGAATCTCAAGCCTGCAAGCACGAGTGAGCTGACTGTGCTTGGATGGGAGGTTCAAGGACGCCGTGCCCCGGAACCTAGGATAGGTACCAAGCATGGACGATGTAATGCTCAGAGCCTGAGAACTTTTCCCTATGTTTCAAGTGAAGGAAGCGCCTAGGCCACAAACTGACTTACACAAAGCCCCTTTATTTTTCTGCTGATTCATCGTGAAAAACATACTGTAATGATGAGGAAGTGCTCATCTACCCCAAATTTGTCCAATCAGAACTCGAATTGGTGATGTTAGTTACTTTTTAGATAGATTAAGTTAGGAAATAGTGTATAAAAACCCCTGATTTTACTTAGAAGGGGTCGATCTTTCGATTTCCTCTGGAAATGCTGCCGGACTGAAGATCGATCCTTGGATGTAATAACTTCTTGTTTGACCCCTTTCTCGCTGCTTTTGGGAACGACGTGGGAGCTCTTGCCTTGCCATTTACCTTGTTGCCGCTGCTGCTGCCGAGTGACAGCTCGCCGCTCCCGCTGCGCGGGAGCCGCTTCGCAGAGGGAGCCGCTTTAACTGTGGGAGGAATAATTGACCCACCAACGCTGTTTGCTCCTGTGGACCAAGAACACTGAGGAGGCTGCTGGGGTAAGCGCGGCAGGGACTCACTCTCCCAGGAGTCCCTGCATGACCACGTGACATCCGGTCAGCGCCCCCCAGCGTGCCCCGCCCCCACCGGCAAACCACTAAAAGCGGACCTGGAAATCCCACCTGTGTGACCCCTTTCTCGCTGCTTTTGGGAACGACGTGGGAGCTCTTGCCTTGCCATTTACCTTGTTGCCGCTGCTGCTGCCGAGTGACAGCTCGCCGCTCCCGCTGCGCGGGAGCCGCTTCGCAGAGGGAGCCGCTTTAACTGTGGGAGGAATAATTGACCCACCAACGCTGTTTGCTCCTGTGGACCAAGAACACTGAGGAGGCTGCTGGGGTAAGCGCGGCAGGGACTCACTCTCCCAGGAGTCCCTGCATGACCACGTGACATCCGGTCAGCGCCCCCCAGCGTGCCCCGCCCCCACCGGCAAACCACTAAAAGCGGACCTGGAAATCCCACCTGTGTGACCCCTTTCTCGCTGCTTTTGGGAACGACGTGGGAGCTCTTGCCTTGCCATTTACCTTGTTGCCGCTGCTGCTGCCGAGTGACAGCTCGCCGCTCCCGCTGCGCGGGAGCCGCTTCGCAGAGGGAGCCGCTTTAACTGTGGGAGGAATAATTGACCCACCAACGCTGTTTGCTCCTGTGGACCAAGAACACTGAGGAGGCTGCTGGGGTAAGCGCGGCAGGGACTCACTCTCCCAGGAGTCCCTGCATGACCACGTGACATCCGGTCAGCGCCCCCCAGCGTGCCCCGCCCCTACCGCCACCCGATAACATCAGTGGTGTGTCCGTCTTGCGGGACGCAAGCGGGACGCCGGGCGAAGCCCGGGCAAAGGGCGGGCCCTCTGTGGCCCTCAGTGACCGAGGTAGGCCGGGCCGGGCCCGCTCTCTTTTAGTTTATATTTTTCATTGCTATCTTTTATCCTCTTCTGTGTCCATCTGAGGGGGAGGATTTTTAGATGCAAGAACTGTGATTGCTACACTGCTCCCTGGCCCTTCCTGTTTTGCCCGGTCGGTTCTAATTCCTGACTTTTATACGTTTAAAACTGCTATTTATTTACTTTCATATTACGTTGGAAAATGTCTAAAACTTTACGATCAGGGAAGGTAGTGGGAGAAAAACCTGCCCGGAATGTAACTAACATTCGGACAAGAAACAAGTCAGTAAATTACCCACCTTTGAAAGGACAATGTCAGCTAACCGAACTCTGGGATTTGTCTGGTATAAAAAAATCTCAAGATAAATCTTTACATCATCCAGATATTAAAGCCCCGGAAGTACGCTTATCAGGTACCCCGGAGGGTCGATCTTCTCTGGTTCAGCAGGGGGCTCCCCAAACAACGGAAGGGGGGTCACCCACCCGGGATCCTACAGATGGGAAGCCGAGGATTATAAGTGAGCCAGTTCACATACCATCGATCCATGAGGTATTTCTGAATGACAGGCCGGAGGATGACTTGTCTGCGTCATCCACTGATTTGGAATTATGGGGTCGCTACGTAAGCCCTGTAAAAAGGGAATCTCTGGAGACATGTAAAGCCCAGGGGGGTGCCACCCCATCAGGGTTATTGCTGTATAGTAGCACCCCGTCGCTAAACAGACATGAATTATCTGACTTACTAAACTCCTCCAAGAGCCCTGACCTCAATCTCCTAGATAATAACTGCACTGCGGAAGCACGAGAAAAGCCGATCTCTGAGTCCATGATCGCGCTGGAACAACTCCTTGCTTCCATCTTGCAGCTTTTGGGGAAATTTGTGGGCAGCTCTGACTGTATCCTTGAATCAGTCACCCAAATCCTAAAGCTACTGCTGCTGAAAATGCCGGACTTGAGCTTACCCTCCCCACGCCAGCCTGGACTATCGGTACCCGAGGGGAACGGTATTGCTATCAGTAGCAAATCAGCCAAGAAAAATGAAGAGCCGGATTTGGTGCCCATTAAGGAAAAGCCTCATACTGCAGCCTCTAACTGCATTAAGAATATAGTCTTGGAGATAGAGGAGGAGGAAAAGGTTTTGCCTGGCCTCAAAACGGCTCCGGAGTTATTTCCTATCTTTGTCCCGGAGGGTGAAAAAGATCCCCCGACCAATAAACCTGAGGTCACTGAAGAGAAAAGAAAATATGGTAATCAAAAAAGTACCAAAGCCACTAAGAGGAAGCCTACTCGAAAATATAGAAAAAAGAAGCAACGGAGGATCATCTTCCAAAAATGCACAGAGGCAAGGGAGAATGAAACAAGGAATGGGGAATCCTTATCTACTCCCTTAAAAGTGGACATGGATGTGAACTTAACCACTTCAACCTCAGTGGAGGAGGAAAATGAACAAGGCAGCCTGCCCTTTCAGGAAGATTTTCCACAAATTGGGGGCTCTCTCCCAGGCTCACCTTCCCGGAGTGCACTAGGAGGCTCAATTCCCCATCCATCTGGGAACTTAAACCCTCTTGCCCCCCCATTTGTGGTAACAATTGACTCTGAAAATTTGGGCCCTCTGGCTCGCCCCGTGAGTAGGCCAAAGGCCCCTGTGGATGTGCGAGTACTAGATTTTGTGCCATTATTTGATACTGACCTCTTGTTAAATAGAGCCTGGCTTCTTAAACGTTTCAGTGAAGTCGAATGTCTCTATCACATCCAGTCTAGAGACATAGACCTGGTGACCCTGCTGGGTGGAAGCCGGGTTTTGAGTATTCGGGTGAAATTTTATTCCCCCATTATATCAAATCTGATATTAGAGCAGGCTGAAAATTTTCAACGCTTGGGTATTGATATCCTCCCTATATCCAGCCTTGGCAAGCCAAATGTTTTTGATAATCAGGGGCTGAGGGGCGGTGAGCAAAATGGGGTTGCCTCTCCTCTGAGAGACCTGAAAATTTGGGTATCCAGAGGAAAACGTTCTGTTTCGCATGTGAAGCCTCTTCCACTAGTTGAGAATTCCACACTCAATGATGATAATAACCGGTGGAATTGGCTTCATAGCGCATTAACAATAAAAAATAAGGATAACCCCAAGTTGTTCCAACATCTTTAACCCAACTTTAAAAGTAATTTCCTGGAACGCGGCCGGTTTCCATAACAGCCCGGAGAAAATGTCACTATTATCCACTTTGGAGGCTGATATATTGTGTATCCAGGAAACTTGGTGCATAGACAGGTTAATGCCATTAAAAGATTATTATGTCTTGGAAATACCGGCCGCGCCCTCTAAGAAAGGGCATGCTAGGGGGGGCCTCGCCTGTTTACTGTCAAATAAGTTTCAATGGAGATTTTCCCATTACATTGACTCCAGTAGACTTTTCCACACAATATTTTTAGAAAATATATTTTTTGATAATGTAAAATACCCAATGGTAATTTTTAATGTGTACATTCCGCCTGAGGAAGGCTTTAATGACAATCTGCAGCGGGTCCTCCAGCACATGGATAAGATAAAAAATTCACCTCCTTTTCCCACAATTCTACTTATCGGCGATTTGAATTGTAAAGTATCAAACGCTGGTCTAAAACTTTTTAGGAATAATGTGAAGGAGGAAGCATACCGCATCCCCCAGACACTTTTCCCGGAAGACTTAAAGACAAATAAAAGGGGGAAGATCTTATTAAAAGAACTAGCAATCGGGGATGGTATTATCTTAAATGGAAGACTTCCATCTGACGTCCCCGCAAATTATACCCATAAATCCCCCTTTGGGTCTTCCATCTTGGACTATGCCATCGCCAGCTACGGTCTGTTTCCCCGGATTCTTGACTTACAGATCATCCCCACGACCCTGAGCGACCATAGCATATTATTAATATCAATTGCGCTAAACTCCTTGAATACGGCACCCTGGTCGTTAAAGGGCAAGGAGGTCACTTTCCACTCAACTACCGGTAGATGCTTCTGGAATAATGCTGCCATAAATGGAGTTCAGGAGCTATTGACCGATACCCTTAAAGGAATAGAACAGTGGAAAGGAAATGAAATAGTTTGTTTTGAGGAATTCATGTTAAAGATTCCACTGAATGCTAAAAAATGTCTCCCACCTAGGAAAATAGGAGAGGTAGTCCCTCCGACTCTCCGTAATCTAAATAGGGAATTAAACAAACTGATCCGCGCACAGTACGTTGAAAGGGTTCCAGAACGAGGGAAAAATATTGCTAGGTTAAGAAGAAAGAGAAGCAGACTCAAGCTAAAAATCAAACGGGATAAGGAGGATGAAGTATGGATCAAACTAAGGGAATCCACTGCACTTGGTAACATTAAAGACTTTTGGGCAATAATTGGGAAAGGATGTGGTACACGCCACGCCCCTATTCCCATTGCAATTTCTGAGGATATATGGTCCTCTCATATCCGGGATCTATATGCAGGGAATGGGATTACAAGTACGGATAACTTCATCTATGCCACCCCTGATGACTCGGTTTTCTTTCCCTCTGAGAAAGAAATCGAACTGGCTATAAAGAATATACGTTCCTCTGGGGCCATGGGACCGGATGAGCTTCCGATGACGGTCCTAAAAAAGGACCCATCAACTTGGAGCAAAATCTTATTTCCCCTGTTTAGGGCATGTCATCTCTCCAAATGTGTTCCTGCATCGTGGAGAGGAAGCATTCTGGTCCCCATCTTTAAGAAAGGGGCACGGGACTGTCCCGGCAACTATCGCATGATTGCGCTCCTCGACTCCATCGGAAAGGTCTTCGCGAAATGCCTCCTGAGTTCCCTCTCTGATTGGGTCGAGGAGCGAAATATCTTGCCGTTGGAACAGACTGGCTTCCGGAGGGAACACGGCACTCTGGACAACCTGACTGCCCTTCAGGTTATCACTGATAAATATGTCCAGGTGAGAGGGGGGGTCGTATACGCTGCCTTCATTGATTTCTCCACAGCGTTTGATAAAGTAGATCGGGGAACGCTGTGGAGAAAATTGGCGTCATTGGGTGTCCCTACTTCCCTGTTGGAACTGCTGCGGGCTCTGCACACTGAGACCTGGTGCAGAGTCTTAATGGGGGGTGAGTGGGGACTTTCGGCCAAAATTCCTTCCCAAAATGGCCTCAAACAGGGCTGCTTATTGGCGCCCCTGTTGTTCTCCTTATATACTACTGACCTCCCTGCTGTAGTGTCCCACAGTGAGGGGATCGCACCATTGATAGGAGGGGTGCCAATCGCCTGCCTAATGTATGCGGATGATGTTTTATTACTTGACTTAACTCCCGCAGGCTTAGCAAACCGGCTCCAGGCTCTGCAGGACTTTGCCGGGGTCCATTATATGAAGATTAACATCAATAAAAGTAAGGTGATGTGCATTGCTGGCAGGAAGAAATGCCGCTCGACAAACTTTGGTTGGGCTATCGGAGCTCATAGACTGGAGGTCGTAACTTGCTACACATTTCTAGGGAAAATAGTCTCGGCCAATATGAGTGAGAACCCGCATATAGAGCATTGCTCTCGCAAAGCTCTTGCCCATGGCAATGGATTAAAGTCTCTATACCTGGCAACGGGGAAAAGACATTTCTCTAGCCTTCTTGAAGTCTTTAAAGCTAAAATCCCCGCAACCATCTTATACGGTATAGAAATAATAGAGATAAAACTTTGGGCCTTTTGCCACAAGATTGAGGGAAAACTCCTAAGATCCCTCTCTTCTTTAAACAACGCCTGTCCGCTGGCCGCCTGCAGGTTGGATTTTGGACTCAGGAGTGCCTGGGTTCAGGGGCTGTGCGCCTTGATAAGGTGGGTAGCCAGTTTGGCCAGAGGAAGAGAGGGAACCCTGCGAGTCTTACTCAAAAAAGAACTTTTGGGCAATTTTAAGGAATTCTCCAAATTGGTCAGTAATTTTAGGAGGGCAGTCAAAATTCTTAGACTGGATGAAAGTGTACTCTTCTCCTATTCTCCCACGCAGTTAAAGCAGGTCCTTAAGGAGGCTTCGTGGGACTATTGTTTCTTAACCGATAAAGAAACAATCGGAGATAAAAAGAATGTGGAGCCACTCATCTCCTCCTATAGATTGAGACAGCCTCAACCGTACGCCCTGTGGAATTTACCACATGGGATTCGTAGATTTTGGTTCCTGTTACGGTACGACTTAATCCCCCTTAATGTGTTGCTATCCAAATGGCATGGTACCTCACCGGTGTGCAATCTATGTAATTTGAATAACCAGGACTGTATGCACGTACTTCTGATTTGTCCTATGTTACGTAGCTTGCGCAACCGATGGCTTAAAGTAATTTGTCTACGTCTCTGCATCGTCACTTTACAAGATTTCCTGAATGCACTTTATTGCCCACCGAATGAAATGTTTTGTGCTTATATTTTTAACTTTTTTAAAGGATTTTTAGCTATTTATTAATGTCTCTTGAAGATTGTGCCGACCCGGCCTCGCGGGACTGGGGGTCTGCAGTGTTGTTGTCACGGTTTGAATTTTATGTATTATTACCTTTGTATTTGTGATGATTTTTGTTGCTTGTTTGTACATGTTTATGTGGCCCTCTTTGAGAGCCAAAACATAATAAATAAAATTTGAAATTTGAAATTCTTGTTTTATTTGTTTTTCTTTGCAGGTCTGTTAGGATAAGATGAGGGTGTTAGTGAGGGATATTAGGAGAGAATGAATTTGGAACTATCTGTTCTTTGCTACATTTCTTACTGAACTTTTAAATAAATGTCTATTTCTGAGCTTTTAAATAAATGATCATTTTGAAAATAAAGTTAAAGATTCTTATTGAATAAAGAAATAAATAAATGCCTAAATGTCGGACATACTAAAAGTTTGCTTTGAATAAAAATTAGATAAATGGAGAAGTAAAAGCTGGTCTTTGGTTTTTCCTACGCCTAGTTTTCGTTCTAGCAGATCCATTGCCATTATGGTCGTGTGTCTGAATAAAATGGTGTTTAAAATGAAACCATGGTAAATTGCTTTACATTGCAGGTGTAAATAAAAATAGTTAAATAGGTTTAGACACTCCACCAATGTTATAGTAGGACTCCTGGTTCGTTGGCCGAATCTGTGAAGCCGAATTAAATGAACAGAGTAAGTGTGCAGTGTAATGGGCCCCACTGTTGAATGAATGTGTGTTCTGAGGATTCGGCAAAATGGCCATGTTGTTTTAGAATATATTTTTGGAGTCCCGCTGTAGCAGTAGTAGATTTGCATTCCCAAATTAGCTTCGTCAACTCACCTTCATTTGGGCTGAGATTTCAAGAAGTATCACAAGAAAGTAAAATTAAGAACGCTTGTAATGCAACACACACAACACCTACAACATAGGCATGCACACTCAACAGTGTATGCATATTTAAACCAAGTTTTAGGGTAGGCAAGTTCTCTTGCAGTAGTTGCGCCAGAGCTGGGTACCTCTCCTTCAGGAGAAAAGGAAGGATGACATTATTGGGCAAAGGCACTAAAAATATCTGTGATGAAGTAGAAGTGTTTATAATAGTAGGCTTTCCGTCTTTCAGTACAAGGACTCAGGAAAGAATGGAGAAAAATATTGAAGTGGAGAAGGAAGCAAAACATGTTCAATAGGTTAAAGAAATTAGAAAATCCAGAAAAGAAATCGAGCCAAATAGTATTTTGAAGTCCGTTACACAGAGTTTATAAAAATCAAGTTCCCCTTTTAAAAAACTGCTCCCTAATTGGTGGGGCATACTATCAACTTTTCATCAGCTTGGACGCTTTTAGCAGCAGCCCTACGTAGTATAGTGAAACTTTTAGATGAATACTAATGGTTGAATGGAGCATCTTGATTTGTTCAGCGTTACACCCACTTCTTGAAAAATTGTACTTTTGCAGCTTGCCCACAGCGGATAGTTACGCAAAAAAGGCCCATGAAGATCCAAACATGCTATATAAGTTAATCCCTTCTTAACTGACCCTTTCAGGTTAAGTTTCAAAGACATCCCTCACCTCAACAGCTCCTCAGATTTCAATATCTTTTTATTTCATGTTGTTTCTAATTACAGTCTTAGCTCCACTTGATCATGATTAGTACTGTCTTCTGCTCCTTATCTCTGCAGCTGGTGCCAAAACAGCCAATGATAGACAGCACTGAGTTGAATTTGGAAGAGCTCGGCACTACTCATCCTGTTCACATCGTCCTCCTCATTTACTCTGCCCCATTACACACAATCCAGAGGGTACCGGCCTAAGGCGGCTGATCCAAAGACAGGCGATCCAGTAAACACACAGACTTCACTTCTTATCTTGGGTTTGTAACAGGTTTTAAAATGGAAAGTCAGAAAATTCCTGATTATTCTTTCAGTCTTTTGTCCTTCTTCACCCATTGGCACATCCTTTGACTACACGAGGAGAGTCTGAATAAGCATTAAGAATAATGTAATTAAAATGAGTGAGATTGGCCATAATCCTCCTATAGGGATAAAGGAATATAAAGACATAGGGTGTTTCCTTAAACGCTCGTAATTTACACAAGATTCTTACACAAAGAAACCACGCAACAACTAAATTTAAATACGGAATTGTATTAATTAGTCACTGTGGTACAAACCTAAAATGGAGGCCAGCAAAACCCAATAGGAATCAAGGCAAAACAGGCTTGGCTCTTAACTAAACATATGTAGAACTGAATATAGATGCGAACTTACAGAAAAGTGTGACTGCAAATGGTTCATGTTTTGTGAACGTTTACAACCACAATTACAGATCTCTAAACTCGAATGGGTCTGCCAAGAAGGAGAAAGTCGCACAGATGTGTGTTACAATTATTTGTATTGTCTGCAACTTGATGTTCACAATACTTTGATTTGATTCAAAGACTGTATAACAGTAATTTCCAGGATTGGTTTTGGAGATAATTTGTCTTTTATTCTTAAACTTCTGGATTTCTGTACAATATTGGCATTGAAAATTATATAAATTATATTACTATTCCAACAAAATACATATGACAACGAATTACAAGCACTTCACGCAGACTTTGGACACGCACCATTCATTCGAGCATATTGCTGCTAATTGTGCTTCGATGCAAAGAAGGCTCATAATTTTCTCTTCATTGAAAGGGCGAAAATTGCTTTATTTAATGGAAAAGGTGCAAAGTGGCAAGTGTACAAAAGTACAAACAACAGAGAATGGGCTGCAGGCCCTCGCATATCAAGGTTTCACTCCTCCTTGTGGGGTTTTTCTCTTATAATGAGCATTGCTGTTGAAAGAATATGTGCAGTCCACATGAATATAGATAAACCCATAGTGAAAATATCATGAGGGCATCGGCACTAAGAGGGAGAAGTTTGAGAGTAGAATATTTGCTATATTGTTCACTTGTGGGTGAAACAAGAGTGATCTGTCATGCAAGCCACAGGTTTCTGACTTGCTGGTGGTATAGCACCCACAGCCATTGGAACCTATATAATCTATGTCATCAAAATTCAACAAAGTGGTTGTAAAGTGGGGTAAGATCACGTAAGTGACATAGGTACATGGCTTCTGCCAAAAAAGTTTACTCTGATAGCATGGGGTGATCAGTGGGTGCCACAAGGGTTAGTAACAGGGCCTTTACTTTCCACCCTGCTCTCAGCAAAATTTGACAGCATCTAAAATGGACCGACTCATCTTGAGATCGACGCTGCGCTCTGAAATGATGATGGTACCTGGAAGAAAGTGAAAGGATATGGAAGGAAAGGATTTATTTAAATGCAGATAGTTGATGGAAAAGCGTAAACCGCGAGTCAGTGCAGCTGAGCAGACAGTAATGCACTTGAGAGAAAAAACCACAGGGGAGAAGTATGAGACCAGGTCAAGGGACTCAGAGGTAGTGAATACACTATGGGCTGACTTACTCAAACAAGTTAGTTTCAAAAAGCCTTACAAGCGAATGTGAAGAGGCACTGGAAGGCTGTTGCAAGAAATGAGGTTTTTAACAGCAAAAGTCAAACGTTGAATTATCATCGCATAATCTTTATTTTACCTTTGCCGTATAGTTAATACTTATTAAGGCCCCTGAATGATAAAATCCCACCAAATATGGCCCAGCTTCTGTCACTATAATGACAGGGCTGCACTGCAAACCTTATGTCTTAGAGCTAATGTCTGCCGGTACTTTCACCATCGAGTGGGTGGGGAGGGGTACACACTCTGGCGTACACGTCACTCACACCCATTCACAACAATCACGAAAAAATACACCAAACAAAAAAAACACATAAAACTTACCTCAACACCAGGTCTCCGACAGGGAAACCTCAGATGTCCCAGGAGGTTTGGGATTGCTGCCTTCCCTCCTTGGAAGACCTTAGGTAAGCCAATGATGGAAGGCAGCAGTCCCAAGAGCGTTGGGATACTGCCTTCCCTCATTGGCTGATCTAAGGTCAGTCAAAGAGGGAAGGCAGCAGTCCCAATCTCATCACAGATTGGGATGACATCAGTGAGACAGCTGACCCCACCCCACTCTGTGACGAGGTGTCACTGATTGACACTCTGCCCTAAGCATATCAGGGCTTAAAACTGGAGGATGTTTTGTATTTTTTGGTCAAAAAACGTGGCTAACTCATTGCAATGATTGTCCGAGAGGTCACTCGTGCATGTAGGTTCTGGGGTTTTTAAGAGTTTTTTCATGATTTGGAAAGTTTCTCTGGACGAGCAGGATGCTGTGCTGATTTTTTTCATTAAAGAAGGCTGTTTGCGCATTTTTTAGAGCTTTTTTGTAGTTCAGGATAGCCCGTTTATAGTCACTCTTGCTGTTAGGGTCGAAATCTTTCCTCCACACTCTTTCAGATCTCTTGCAGAGTTTTTTTAGGAGGCGGACCTCGTGTGTGAACCACGGAGAGGTGAATTTTTTCCTTGGTTTCAGATACGGTTTTTTGGGGAGGACGGTGTCGAGGGAGTTTTCAATCCAGGACGAGAACTCCGCGTCCGCTGTATCAGGGTCAGTTTCATGGTGAGGCCTAGTATGCTCCAGTACTTGCTTCCATTTGCCGAGATCGAGTTTGGCCCAGGGACGAGAGAGTCTACCCGGTGCTTGGGTGGGAGGTGGAGTGGTCCGGATCCGCCAGCTAAAGGGGATAAGCAGGTGGTCGGACCCGGGCACTAGAATATGTGCTCCCACTATGAGGTCAGGAATGTTGCAAAAAATGGGGTCAAGCAAGTGCCCAAGATTATGCGTGGGTAGGTAATTTTGTAAGTGAAGTTGGTGGGCTGCCAGATCTAAGAGCAGTTCTGTGGCAGTGTCGTCTTTACTATTATCTAAGTGGACGTTGAGGTCCCCTAAGATTAGGAAATTGGGCAGGGTGCTGGCCAAGGAGCATTCCAAGAGTGAACTGCAGAACTGCCCCAAGGCTCCTGGTGGGTGATAAATGAGAACTCCTGATAGGGAGTTACGAGGGTATATTTGGATGGTGAAGTGAACATTTTCGCAGTCCGTCAGAGGGCTGTCGTGAATTCTGCATGAAAGAGAGTCTCTGTAGATGACAGCTATCCCTCCTCCCCTACCCGTAGGTCAATTCAGGTGTTGAATAAGGAAGCCGTGAGGCAATGCCTGTACAATATCAGCATCTGAGTCTGGGGCGAGCCATGTTTCCGTGAGAAACAGGATCTCCAGTTGATGCTCTTCCAAGAGCATGTGTATTTCGTGGGCATGTTTAGGCAGGAATCTGCAGTTAATCAGGGCCATGCTAATGACCGTCTGGGGGTAGTGCCCGGTCTTAACGGGGGTAAGTTTGAATGGACAATGGAGACAGTGGGTGCAATGAGACTCACCTCTAATGGATTGAGTCCATAAGGGCTGAAGAGGCTGATTGAGTTGGCATAAGGATTCCCTGGAGTACAATAGCCTCATCTAATCCCTAGTGCCTGGCCCTAAGCCCGTTCTGGCGCGGAGATGCGTAGCGCGCCAACGATGCGCCCGCTGCGCTCGTCTGCTGCGCGTCCGGTGGGGAGGGGTCATTTTGTAGTGTGGGGGCCTAAATCGCCCGCAACGCTAGAGCGCCGACCGCCCTTCCCAAGATGGCGGCTGTGAAGAGCGCTGTTTTTCCTGCCTAGTACGCAGTCCAGGAGACCCTAAATCGGCCACCAGCGGAGCGCGAGGTATCAGGGAATTGCAAGGAGGTTGTCGGTAAGAAAAGCTTTCTAGTTTTTAGCAACTTTGTCTCACTCACACAGCGTTCAGGGTGGATATTAAAAACTGTGTCTCAATCACACAGTGTTCAGGGTGAGTGTGAGTGTAGAACAAGTCAAACAGGTTAAAAGATCACACGACGAATCAATTTTACAATTTTTAAAAATAAAGACCTTGGCTCCCGGCTTCCGCCTCACGAGTTGCAAATTCATTCAATGTTATTGTGTTTATTCCACCAACCTAGTCTGCATTTTATGTAGGAACTATCATATACTCTAGGTTGAAATTTGAAAGCAAATAATTTTCCACTTGAAAGGGCGCAGAATGCTAAACTTCATCTCACAGGAGCATTCTCAATCAGAGGCCACGTATCTAATGCAAGTAAAACCATACATTGCTACCTATAGAGTATATGATTCAACTGAAGGAACTAGGCATCATCTTTACATGCATGCCAGGCTTGGCTAGCCCTTTTATTCAAGTCCAATCACTGCCTATCCACCTAACATTCTCCCATTTGGAATCATTATCTCCTGCTCCAAAGGCCATTTAAATGTTCCTCTCTCTTGGAGGTGGAGAATTAGGGGTTGGGCTGGCAGACTTTTCAACTCTTCTCAATCGACCTTTGCAAGAGAAGATTTTTAGTATATTCAAGACAAAGATTTACTTAAGGCAAAGTTGAAATCTGTTCTTTTGTAAGCTCCCTTCATAGGCAACTCTTTAATGACTAGTGAAAAGATCTTATTCAGTAATGCACACTACTCGCCGCAGGTAATTGTGAATTGGGAGCATGGAAGAATTTGAGAGTAAATTAAATTTACTGGGTCATAGTGGGCAAGTTCATGGGCAGGTATAGCATATCAAAGCAGGATGTATCCAGTGCTTAATTTGTACAACAATAAGTGCCAGGACCAAGGTTTTGCTTACAAGCGTGCAGTCGGCACTATACACAAAAATACCGAAGTACTCTTTAGAGAAGTCGAACAAACCAAACACACAAAGTAGGGTATTTATTAACATAAGTGCATATTGAACAACGGCTGTTGTCTTGATATTTTCACGACCATCATTGAATTCAATGTGCACTTGTGGGAAAAAATCCCTTTGGATTGGATTATCTACATACCCTACTTTGTGGAATTGATTTATTGGACTTCTCTAAAGATAGTTTCACTGTTGACTATTCCCGTGGGTGATAGGGTGTTTGATACCAAGTGAGCACCAACTCATATTTGTATGCTTTCAATATTATCCCTACATCTGTATTGGAGGTGCAATTAGTATACCACTACTATCCACCTTTCCCCAATAAAGATCGGGTGATAAATTCCGAAGCTGCATAGTCTTGATCCACCTCGGGCCTCCTCAATTCTCCACCAGACATCCCCACCGCTTTCACTCATCCTTGAAGGTTTTTTGCTTTCTCACTTTTCCACTGTTTTTCGTCTTTCTCTCTATCCCTCTTTTCCATGTTTGTGTATTGCTCTCTTTTTCTGAATCAAAATAAGTGCCATTCCCCCAAAAATGAGTGCTGCTGGGCACCACCTGCAACCACCGGTTCAAATTAAGGATTGTTGTATCAACCTATTGATATCTATTTATGTAGCGTAAGTGTTGCGTCCATCAAGCAAATTAGAGGTTCAGCTCCCATTGGGTGCCCTCTGATGTTGCAAAATTTCCATTTCCAGTGGTCTAATCCCATCACATGCCTAACATATTAAACACGTACCTGAATGTTCACGCGAGTGCCTCGAATCGGCCCAGCACCCCGCATGAGCTGCGGAAAGAGCGCGCGCACTCAGTAATCTGCCATTTAGAATTACTGGGGATATGTTCTGGCTAAGTGCTGTTATTGAAGCCAAATCACAGCTATTACTTCTGTCGTGCAGCTCATCTACGTGCGAGGCAGCAGCAAAGCCCCGCTGGCTCAGCCTGCTATTGTCATAGACTTATTTGTAGATGTCTTTACATGGAAACAGGTAAGCCCGTATTATGTAAATACTGCCTAAGCTTACTGTAAACACATCCAGTCTAATTATCAACTTATGACTACACGATAGACTTGTTCAGATGTTTTAAAACACAGAACTGGAGTTGAACCATGCTCCAGGCTTCCGGACAATTATTTTTTTCCCATTGATATGAGAGCGAGCTTAAAATAATGTGTCAACAGATGATTTCGGCAGCGTAATGGGCAGTTGTTATTTTAGAAGATTGCCTAAGTGTTTCTTGCTCTTTAAGCTTCAGATACACCACGCGGCTGTGTATTCTTGTGTGTGCAGTTATCCTGATTCACACATAACGGAGATGTCTGTTTTAAATAGTCCTAAACCAACAAGCCCGGGAGATAACATCTTGTGCACCTACGGTGTGAGGATTTCAATCAACAGTTCAGGCGAGCCAAGTTATGCTGAAGCCAGACAGTGTGAGCTAGGCAGAGTTTATTTAACACAATCATTGTACAGTAGGGCCATAGAGCACAGAACCAGTTGTTTGGATCACAAACAGGGGGCGCCAATCAGTGAGACGCGGCAGTGCCACAATCAAACAGAATGTATGCTCCCCGTAGGGGTAGCTTTGTAGGTAGGGAATGGGACACCGGGGGAAGGGACCCAATGCAGAACAGAAGTCCGAAGAGAGTTCTTTGGCTGCGGTGTGGCTGGCATGCCTGTTAGGGACTCTATCAGGGTAATATGACGTAGAGTGGTTAACTTGGGATAAGGATCACGAAATGTAGTAGAGGTACATCCTATTCAAAGCTCTCCATATTCTTGTATATTTCAAGAAGTTGCAAGGTGATCGAGGGCTGCCAGCCACCTTGAACTTCGTGGAGCAGAAACCTAAACACACAGTGCGCTACTGACAGTAAGAACCCCAGAGGGGAAAAGCATAAACAAGATAGTAGAACACAGGCTAGCCACAGGAGAAACCGGGAGAAACAAACATTGGCAACACCAATAAATCTTACCGTTTAAAAAGTATTCTGAAGCCATTAGTTGTGCTAAAGTTTTTGGCCAATGTTCTACAATAGTGAAAATATTTAAAAAAACACTTTACTGATGTTTCTGAAGAGCATCCCCAAAAAATCTAATAAATATAAAAAGGTTAATGATGGACACCACACGTGTGGGTATATGGAATTAGGTGGCAGCCATTTTGCTTTGTTCATTTACTGTGCTAAATGGCAGGTGCATATCTTTGGAGTGGTGAATAAAATTCTGAAGAAAAGAAGGAGAGTCCCTGTAGAAAAATGCAGCTGTCAGGCTGCAGGAAAAATGGTGACTGGGAAAACGATTGTCCATCTTTAGCAGGTCAGAAGATTATGGCATTATTTTTGCTGATGATACTCTTCTCATCTCAAAAACTGCCAATATAGTACAAACCATTTTGCACAAGTTTTCTTTCTTTTGTGACAAAAACGGTCTAGAAAACAGCACTCAGAAAACCAAGCACATGGCTTTTAATTGACAAAATAATTTTAGGGGGAACATTAGGTTGGAGAAGAACAACCTTTAGAGGGTAAAATATTTGAATACCTCGGAATTAGACTAACTGATTTCAATGTGTGGGCACTACTAATTACAAAGAGTTCCCTTTTCATTAAGTACAGGGTTTCAGCTTCACTTAGGTTTGCAAAGAGGGAACCCTTTTACTCGATTTCTACAGCCATTGAAGTTTATGAAGCTCAAGCTACATCTTGTTCTCTGCTTGGTGCAAAACTCTGGGGTTACTGTAACGTGTCTAAGTTAGAAGCAGACGAGATTAATTTCATTAGGTCCCTACCGAATATAGGTCAAGGTCCCCCATTATTGCCACTGTAACTAGATCTTGCCCTGAACCCCATCAGAGAGTTTGCTGAAAGAATGCCAGTCCTCTATTGGCTTCACCATTGGTCTTTCCAAGAGCTGATGCCATAATGAGATGCTATAAGTATAATATTAGTCGTCCTAATGCTTATAGGATTCCTTGGTTGGGTTACGTCAAGAGGTCTCTGATTGACCTAGGATTGAGTGACTGCTGGAATAATCTTTCATCTATCTGGCCAACTTTAGCTGCCACTGCTTAAGGGAGATATCGGGCTCTCTTTATGGAACACCGTGGATCATCTGGCTCCCTTGGTAGCTGGTCTCAAGCTTTCCTGCTCCAAAAATGCATTTCAAGTAAGAGGAATTACTTGATTTTAATAATAGCTCGTTTTCAGAATCACTTTACTTGAAGTTTAGAAATGGCGTTCTTTCCACACCCACATTTACATTTTGCTGGGCACTTCCTGGTATTAAGGCTGAGCTGTGCCCAGTGGGCTGTTGCTCGGAAGAATCTGAGGAAAATTTATTGATTATTGTACTCAGACTGTAAACCTAGAGCCAGGTGATAGTACCATTATGTTGCGCCATGGAGTTATGAAATCACGTCAATGCACTAACAATCTGTAAAACTGACCCAAGAACTCTTGAAGTCTTTGGTGTCTCAAAACTTTGAGTGCGAGAAATAATCTCATCAACTAATATCTGTAATTTTGGTATACAATGACTTCTAAGAGTGTGGTCCTAAAATGTTGGAGATTTTATGTTTTTTATGATTTTTTTTAGATTTTTTCTTTACAAAAACATTGTTTAGTTTTGTTGCTGAATGTAAGTATGAGAACTGACAATAAAGACTGATCGACCTCAGGGCACCTCTCAGTGCAGACACTGCCCATGGAAATCAGATATATCAACAATCATCTGCAATTCAGTAGAGCCAGAAAAGCCTTGCTTTTTCACTTCATAACACTCTATTTTAGTCATAGACCTCAAAAGTGGCAGAAAATTACAATATTTATTCATTAATATCAACCAACATATACAATAAACAAGATTCAATTTCAAGATGACATGTAGAAAAACGCATTTGAAGTATTTTTTCATAAAAATCTCACATACAATACAAGTATAATAAAGTGCTTTGATAAGTTAAAAACAAAAATGAGTGCATCAACTTGTTACTTTGAAAAGAGAAGAACTAGTATACCTACCTCCATGATTTTCAAAACTGTAGTCCCCTCATGCACAGAACAATAAAGTGCAATAATCG
This sequence comes from Lissotriton vulgaris, assembly GCF_964263255.1. Taxonomy (NCBI): domain Eukaryota; kingdom Metazoa; phylum Chordata; class Amphibia; order Caudata; family Salamandridae; genus Lissotriton; species Lissotriton vulgaris. The sequence goes on along the minus strand of NC_141685.1, from coordinate 1,710,141,604 downwards.
TTGCTAAGAGATACTAGGAGATTAGTCCGTTTTCACGACAGAGTCGTCTCTATGCCCAGAATTGATTACATATATAGTCAAATAAATGCCTCGATGGCCAGAATCCATTGACCTAAATGTACAACAAGCACAATTACAGGAAGAAAGCATTTAGGACAAGATCTTGGTCCAAATAGGCCATATTAATTCGAGATATTTTGAGATGGAAAAGACTATGTACAATGTGGTATCGGACCTACAGAGTCTCCGGACCCCTATGTGTTGCCGAATTCCCAGGAAGCAGTAGAGAGGCACAACCCATCGCCTGCATGTCCTAACGTACATTGAGAAGAAGAACAATAGATGTTTATCAGTCTCTTTTGTCTCTCTGCACGCCGGACAAAGTGCACAACCCTCTGTTACACTCCACCATTGGCTAGTAAGGGTTGCAGGTGGTAACATTTTCAACCTAAATCTTATATAAAGAGATTTGGTAAATGGGGATCAATCTCATCAAGAAACTTAACGAATTTGGGTGCAAATGGTATCTCTAGAAACATGTCGGTTAGTTTGCCAGAGTTCAATGATTGAAATATTTTCCTCATTCTTTGTCCCAAAAGATCGTCTTCAACAATTTACTGGAAGTGGGGGTAATGGATGTTGGGTGATTCCAGAGATCAAACAAACCCAGGTTGTATAAAGCCTGTTTTATGTACTTCAACCAGGGTAACATCAGTGCTACTCTCTGAATACCCAAAATACCCCTACGTCCTATCCTATAGGGTTCCAACTCATTATTCATCCAGATTCTTAACCAGTACAGGAATGGTTTGAGCATACTTTTGGCTGTGATAGGTTGCATCCCAAGTCAATCAAAAACATTCATGGGGTACTTTGAGGAAGTTTTAGTGATGCCCTTAGAAACATGTTCTAAGTAACCCCCAATGAATTCACATTGCTGTGGCCCCAGAGTTCAGAACCATATACTGCAGCAGCCACTGCTTGTGCTTGCCAAATTTCCATAAGGGGTGACACCGGGTGAAAGGAGATGTTTTTTGTAAATCTCAACGTAGCTGCTGCACTGTGGTTAAGAAGGAGCGTGCTCTTGGTAATACGGCAAGCCCAGGAGTTACCACTATAAAGGTGGACACACAGGTAGTCATAATCCAGTGCCCTCCCCAGATTTACTCCCTCCAGGCTCAGAACCCCTCTGTCCATGCAGATGGGTTGCCATACACTGAGGGGCATATTAACAAGTCGGGTGATATGAAATTATCGCCGCTTTTGCGGCCGTTTTCGGCCGTGAAGCAGCGATAATTTCATCACCCTATTAGCAAGCTGTCGCTAACAGCAGTTAGCGACAGTTTGTAGACGATAGCGAGCGGTTTGGGGCCCGCTTTGCATATCAGCGATATTTATTGCTAATGACATGCAAAGTGGGTGTACCCAGTCGCTAACATCGCTATCGCTTATTATCAACGCAGGCGTAGCGATAAAAAAAATTGCGCTAAGCGCGAATATCGCTGAAAACTAACACCTGCTCAGACCACTTCTTAGCCTGTATATCCAATGGGAGTTGGATATTCAGATTAAGACCCTATTGGCGTTAATGCCTGAATATCGCTGGATTTCCAGAGATATTCACGCATTAAGCCGCTATCGCCGGATATTTTATCGCATTTGAGATAAACGTTGCTAATAGCATGTTATCTCTGCAATAATACCCGGCGATGCACGGCGATATAAAAAATGTCGCTAAGCTTATTTAGCGATAAATATCGCTAGTTGTTGATAATATGTCCCTTTGTTTTTTGGTGTTGACTGCTAAACCGTGATTAGTACAGAAGAGGTTGAACCTGCAAAGGAGAGTTTGATTCCCTCTGGGGTTTTTGACACTAATAGAGTGTCATAAGCATACAACACGGTGGGGGTCTTTATGCCACCCAGGATAGGAGAATTTTATTATTATTATTATTATAGAGTTTTATACAGCACGCAGCTACCCAAACTGGGTTTCCTGGTGCTGTTGCATCGGATATGGGCTAGCAGCGTAGACTGGATTAAAACAACCAGGTCTTCAAGTTAATTTAGAAGATGGTCAGAGAGGATCATCTTCTCAGATGCTCAGGTAAGGTGTTCCACAACTTGGGGCTGGAATATGAGAAGAAACAACCTTCCATATGGGCCAGTTTGACTCTGGAAACTGTGCACAGAAACCAGTTACTCAAACGCATAGGGCAAGTGGGCTGGTAGGCGACCACTAGTTCATGAAGGTATCGTAGACCAGTGCCAGACCTAGCCTTATGCATATACCATATATCCACTTTTCCACTGTGAGCCAATGAAACTCATGGAGGAGGCATGACACAGCCACGTCTTGGTACTCGATATAGTAGCCTGGAAGAAGAGTTTTGTGCTACTTTCAGATGTCTGATGGAGGCCTTATCTGCCCCTACGTAGAGCATATTCCTGTAATCTAATCGTGATAGGATCAGAGCGTGAATAAACATAATTTTCGCAACTCAATCGAAAATCAACATATCCAGTTAAGAATAATAGGAATAGGGTGGGAGCGAGGGCAAACCCTTGTCTGATGACTTTGTCAACCTTTAGCCAATCTGTTGTTTTCCCATTGACATCCCATCTAATTTGTCCATATTTGTCTGTGTGAGGATGCACTATAATGTCTAATAGGGGAAGTGGTAACCCAAGTTCTCTTCAAATTTTCAAAGGCAGCCTTCAGGAAAACAAGTGCTACATAAAAGACAACCTCAGTGTATGACTATAACTTTCCATCTTCGAAGCTGAAATCTGAATACTTGGTCTACCATGCTCATTTTGGCACGAAAACCTGCTTGAAAATAAGATAAAATCTTATTGTCTTCCATACATGACAATAAGCGATCAAGGATTTGTTTACTGATTTTGTTTTAGCTATATTGATCACACCTATGGGTCAGTAATCAACTAGGCCAGATATTGCACCCTTCTTAAAAATTAGACTAATCCCTGCTCCAGCCATGATGGCATTGGTGATTCGATTTAAATAGGGTGCCCATATTTCAGGCACAAATTTAAATATGTCCACGGGGATCTTGTCTGGACCTGGTGCCTTGCCCGCTTTCTACACACAGATGGCTCAGTGTTTTTCAGGCAGACAAAAAAAATTGTGTGGCATCAACAGCCTTCCTAAAATGCGTAGTACTGGCAACAGATGTATCGTTATCTGAATCAATAGGTGGCTCCTCTACATCTAGAGTGCAATGAACTGCAGGAGCAATGGTGCCCTGGCTATAAAGAGATTGAAATGGAATAACCCATTTCTGGGGTAAAATGTTAATCTCCAGTCTCATTATGTTTGTTTTCTCACCGTGACTAACCATATGCCAGAAAGTTGCCTGATTCTCAGACCGGACAGCACCCAGAATGTCTCCCCAGACAGATATATCCCAAGTCATTTTAGCCTATTTTTGGGCCCCTTTATACTCTACTCTGGCAGCCTGAATGTCAGATGGAGGACCACTTTTGATGGTTTTTAACCAGGTGAGACTTGTCTATTCTACAGGCCCTATCATACCATGTGGGGTTGGCAATTGTTGTAGGTTGATGCTTACTGAGGGGTTTGGTAAACAAAAATAATTCTTTAGCTCTTCAAAACATTTATTATGGAGGTCCATCCCAGTGTGCGGGGAAAGGCCGGGATTGCCAAATTTGGACAAAATTGGGCTTAGGCGATGACATAATTGGCCTTGGGTGACCACCGGCCTAATGAAACCGGAGGGGGCCTCCCTGCAAGGTACGTTGAGGGGCCCCCTCCGGGCTCAATCAGGAGCTGTCCGGTCAGAGTGCTGTGCTGAGGGGGCCCCCTGGAGCTTGGGGCTCCCGCACCACGGGTCTGTGGGGGGCCTGTGTTACGCCCCTGTGGGTGACTTCATAATAGCTACAGTGTCCCACCTAACATTCCTCCGATTATTACTAGTAATCAGATCCCCATGGGCCAGCTCCGATTTAAAATCAACGGGATCATGGCTGCTCTGGAGGGTGAATAACTAATGGAAATAGACACTCCCATATCGCAAAAAGACATCCATATCAATGAGGTCTGGCCAGGAGTATATATCTAAAAATATGTAATCAGTGTTACTCAGATACCTGTTCCTTTTAGAGGTAGATGTGAGCTGTTCTGCCATTACAATCTCTCAAGTGGCAACATAGTTAGAGATCTATCATCTGCAGAGCAACCTTAGCCGTGGCGAGTTCCCGGGGCCTTGCAATTGCGAAATGCCCCACAATTGATTTTCATCATGAGCAATGTCCCTTATAAGGGTTGAGGGCTTGAAAAGTAAATTAAAATCTCCCCCAACAATAACAGCAGAGGTCTTGCCTGCCCTCGCTATGAGCTCTCTCAGTAGTATTATATATTGTGATTCAGTAAACTTTGTTGTACCTAGATTATACTATTGTTAGAGTGTTAACTTCAGGAGAGTCATCAATCTGATCTCGCTGAGGGGATGGTGATTGTAGTAAACGAAGTAGACTGGTACCAAAGATATATATGTAAATAAAGGTATTTATTGCGAGTAACAGAGAGTAGTTGGTGCTCCCACCAAGACTAGCAGGCAACTGCCCACAAGAAGCATTGTACAGAACATCAGCAGACTAAGAATCTAAATAGAACCAATAACTTAAAGGGGAAAGGAGCAAGTAATACTAAATGAGAATACAACATATCCTCTTCCCTTCATACATTAAAATGAAACTAACAAAATGATATGAAAAGTAAATAAAACAAGCAAAACAGAAGGAAAGAAAATGCACCATAAATTAAGCATCTTCACATACATAATCTTTTAAGTAACTAGGTGGTCTTCTGCATCTCTGTAAAGGGACACGAGAGCCAACCACATCATCCTTACGACCAACATGAGTATCATCAAGAAAGCAAGTTTCATCATCCTCATCTCTTGTACTTTTTTTGTACAACGCAACCCTTCTCATATTCCAGTGTTCCTCATTGTACAATGTAACAAAACGATTATGTTCAGATTTAACCTTGAATGGACCCCTGAATTTTGTCAATCCACTGCTAATACGACCAGGTTTCACCTTCACTAGGTCATTAACCTTAATCTTATTAGCAACAACTCCATCACCATACTCATTTCCCTTTCCATAATTTTCCATTTCTTCCATATTCACACCTTCCTTCATCCATGCAGGTAGGAGCTTGGTTCCAGCAGCCCTTCCTCTCATCAATTTGAAAGGAATTTCCCCAGAAACGCTGTTCTCTGTGGTACGATATGCCCACACTAAATCGTTCACCATACTTCTAACATTACCACCAGAAGAAACAGCCATCTGCATCACACCCTTCACCATCCCTCTCCACAACACCATTCCCTTGTGGGTTATAGAGAGATGTTCTTGAATGTATGATCCCACATGCCTTTAAGAAAGACACCATTTCACCTGAAGTTAATTGTGTTCCATTATCAGTGATTATTTTCACCGGATACCCTTCTTCTCTGAAAATTTCAGACATCATGTTAATAGTAGACTTGGTTGTGATTTCACAACAAAACATCACAACCAACCATCTTGAGTAAACATCGACCATGACAAGTGCGAATGTCATATCCACACCCAATCCACAAAAGGGTTCAATGAAATCCATGCAGACAGTGTGCCAAGATAACCCTGGATCCTCTATTTCACCATGATTTCCCTGACTGCCCACCTTCAATCGCTTCTCACTCTCTAAACAATCTACACACCTTTCAACCCACTCAGATATCTGCTGATCCATTCCCGGCCACCAAAAATGCTCCCTCACCCTTTTCTTGGTAAGAGACTGCCCAAAGTGTCCCTCATGTGCCAACTTGAATAAGGGAAATCTTAAATCACACGGTGGAATATACTTATCATCCTTCATCACCAAGTTTTCCTCTTTATCAAAAATTGACAACTGATCTAAAACTTTCAAATACGGTCTAACACTAATTGCAAGAGTGCTTTCCCGCCTGGCTCCTTTTACAATCAACTCCTTCACACTATGCAAAACCTCATCCTTTTCCATACTTTCATTCCATTGCGTCTTTCCTATCGCACCATAACACAAACTAACCACATCATCAATAGCTGCAACTGCACCTTCACATTGTGCTAATTCTACACCTGACCTGTCTACATCCTGCCACGGTAAAGGAAGCCTCGATAAGCCATCTGCCTGGCAATTCTTCCACCCAGGTATATAAACAACCTGATACAACAAATCCTGCATGCGTGCCGCCAATCTCGCCAACCTTGCGGACCCCTTACCAGCACCACCAGGTGACAAGATTCTCAGCAAAGGTTTATGGTCCGTGAGTAATCTGAATTTAAATCCCCACAAGTACATCCTAAAGTACTCACAACCCCATGCGGCCGCTAGCGCCTCCCTCTCTATTATCGAGTAATTTCTCTCCGAACTGGTAAGCGATCTTGATGCAAATGCAACCGTCTTGAGACCAGCAGGATGCTCCTGTGCCAAAACTACACCTACCCCAACTCCACTTGCGTCAACAGTTAACACAGATTGCAACTTGGTATCAAAAGGTGTTAGAATTTTAGCCTCACAAATCTCCTTCTTTATGTTGTCAAACACTCCCTCCAATTCCTTATCCCACACAAATTTACAACCTTTTCTCAACAATGCCCTGATCTTCTCCGTCTTATCTGCAAAATTGTCCACAAATTTCGTGTAATACTCTATCAAACCCAAGAAACTCCTCAACTGATCCTTATCCTCAGGTGCAGGAGCCTTCCTTATGGATTCCAACAGATCTCTTTTTGGTCTCACTCCATCAGCTGACAAGGTATATCCCAAATATTCTACCTCCTCCACAGCGAATCTACACTTCTCTTTCTTTAATGTCAGACCTGCTTTCTCCATTTTGTTCAAAACCTCACTCAAAATCATATTATGCTGTTCCATACTTTCGCCAAACAACAAAACATCATCCTGGAAGTACACTATGTTCTTTATGCCACCCAATACTGATCCCATCATGCGCTGAAACACGCCAGCAGCAGACGCCAAACCGAAAGGCATGCGCGTGAATTGATAAATACCCTCTGGAGTGATAAACGCTGTCAAAGATTTTGATTCATCATGCAGTCTTATCTGGTGGTGCGCGCTACGTAGGTCTAGTTTTGTAAAATACTTCCCTCCTTTCAACAACAAGATCAGTTCATTTATATTTGGTAAGGGATAATTATCCACAATATTCTGGTTCAGGGTGCGCAAATCCACACAGAATCTGTACTTCCCATCAGACTTGGTCGAAATAACAACGGGTGAAATGCAACTAGATGTCTCTATTTGTTCAATAATACCCTGCTCCAACATCTCAGTCAACATCTTCCTCACTTCATCCCTAGCAATAATGGGCACCTTCCTTACCTTATGCTGCATGTGAATTGCATTCTCCTTAAGCATAATTTTATGTACGTACCCCTTCAATGCCCCTATCTCCTCCTTGAACAAACTTGACATCCCATCCACAATCGAATCTGTTGTCACCTCATCCACGACCATTACTTGATTTTTTGCCCTGGGGTTTATAATAATATTAAGATCGTACTGATGACCCCACCCAAGTATTGGCCGTCCAGAATGTGCAACATACACTTTTCCTTCCACACTTCTTCCCTGAAAGACAATGTCTGTCAACATGTACCCAATAATGTCTATCCTCTCACCCTGGTAGCCCCCTGGGTTGATATCCTTAGGCTTAAGAACTACATCTGGCCAGTTTTTCCTAAATAGGCAGCCTGGAATAAACGTCCAGAATGAACCCGAATCAACCATCAATTCGGTTTCCTTACCCTTTATGACAAACACAGCCTTGGGTCTTTACTTTCTACCCTTCTCACCTTCCATCTCCTCATCACTTACACACAATATTTTGTTAGCGCTCTGTACTTTGCATCCGTTCACCACACACACCCCTTAATTTTGTACAACAGCAACCTTTGTTTTATTATTCGTTTTGCACATCTTATAAAAATGGCCTCTTTTCCCACACTTCTTGCATTCTTTGTCCAATGCAAAGCATCTTCTATAATCAGCTGTGTGATATGTGCTCCTACACCTTGTACAAACCTTCTCGTGTCCCCTGTATTGCTCCGCACCATTTTGTGAGTTCCCATTATACTTTTTCATTCTTCTTTCGTTTCTTTCACTACTTCTCCTAGAAACAACAGCTGCGTCCTCCTCTTTTTCATCCTGAGACACGCCCACGGCACTCACATTTTCTTTGACACTTTCTTTTTTCTCCATTTCCTTCATGCAAGCACTGAGGGGCATATTACCAAGCAATAGCGATAATTATCGCTATTGCTTGGTTAGAGACAAAAATTTACCGCTGAGCTGCGGCGATTTTTATCACAAATAAACCTTGGTATTACCAAGGTTTATCGCAAATGCGATAAAAATCGGCTTCAATGCATGAATATCGCTGAATAGTCAGCGATATTCATGCATTACCGAGCTAATGCTCTTAGCCATGTTATCCACCTCCCATTGGATAACATGGCTAAGAACTGCTCAGGGCAGGTGTTAGCTTTTGGAGATATTCGCGCTTAGTGCGAATATCTCCAAAAGTTGGTAATAGGAGATAGCGATGTTAGCGACTGTTTCCAGTCGCTAACATCTTGGCACGCCCACTTTGCATGTCATTAGTGATAAATATCACTGACATGCAAAGTGGGGCCCAAGATGGTCGCTATCTCCTACAAGCTGTCGCTAACTGGTGTTAGCGACAGCTAGGTAATAGGGAGATAATTTTATCTCCGCTTTCTTGGCTTTTAAAGCCAAAAAAGCGGAGATAAACCCCCTTGATAATATGCACCTAGATTCCTCTACAACCTTAGCTATTTCTATTGCATTTTGCAAGGATGGATTTTTTGCCGCCCACAATTTTTCTTGTATCTTTTTGTTCCTATACTGGACAATGAGTTGGTCCTTTATCATCTCATCCCTTATTGTCCCAAAATTGCACTTTATCGACAACTCCCTTAACCTTGTAACAAACTGGTCTATGTTTTCATCTACCCTCTGGGGTTGCGTATAGAATTTGTGCCTGGCCATGACAATATTCACTTCCTTTGAATATTGTTTCTTAAGTCTAGCTTTTGCCTCAAGGTAAACATTAGTTATAACTCTCCCATCTGCATTTGTGCTTGCGGGTAAAAACTTGAAAGCATGCTGAGCCTCCTCAGAGTGCTCAACAACAACGCTTTCTTCCTGGCTGCGCTAAAATCTTTCCCATCCAATGCCTCTATGTAATTTTCGAAAATTTCAATCCATTCCTCCCATTCTATTGGAGGATCCCCACTCTGTTGCAGGAACAAGGGTGGCATCACCACATTATGCCCTTCCATTAGCAAGTATAAATAAGGTATGACTTTTTGCCCACCTCTGTAAAAAACAAAATATTATTTTAAACAATCCTTTTTGTTTAAATGTTTTTCTCTTCCACACTTATATTCCACGTTTCAATTTCTTTGTCCCTTTGACTTAGTACAGTATTAAGGACTTGTTTCTCGACACAGTACTATAGACTTGTTTCTTGACTTTGTTTTCTCCTTTCTTTTACTGCACCTCTTTTAAGTCACCTGTATGTCTCTCTGCAGAAAATGACCACTACCTTCTTTTCTTTCCCGATTCGCTTTTAAAAACGGGTTGTTTCAGAAGTTCTCCGTCCTCCTCCGTCTCCTTCGCGAAGGGTTGCTAAGATACACTTTGTTTTGTTTTTTTTTCAAAATGGCCGCTACGTGCCGCGTCACTACGCAAGCCACGTTTTCCTATTGCCGTAGTGCTCTTCGTCTCTCCGCACGGCGCACGCTGCTCCACGTCATTCCTTCAGCATCATAGTCTTCCCTCAGACGCTTGCACAATGGATTGACGAACGGTAGCATGTACAGACTTCACGAGCGCTAAACGGCAACACGCGCTGACTCCACGGGCTCTGACGGTACTTTCAAAAGTCGCACTCAGCTCGCTTTCACTTGCGCACGGTAGACAAACTTTAAAAGATGCACACTGCTTTCTCTAGAGTTGTACTCTCTTTTTTTGGGCCATTCTTTTAACCGTAGTTCACACAACAAAGTCTTGTAACTCACGCTTCGTTGTTTCACAGGGATTTTCTTCTTTTACTTCGAGTTAAGCTTCACTGTCCATACTCTTCACCCCGTTTTCCCTTTTCTTTTTTTTCTTTCTTTTTCTTGAATACTAAGCGATTTTCTCCAATTTTCTTCTTTGTTTTCTGCCAAGACTTCTTTAAAATTTCTTTCGTTGTCTTCCAAATTCTTCTGCACACGAGATTCTTTTCCACTAACAGAGGTAAAACCTCACTCTGTCCTCTTCATTACTCTGCTAGCCATCGTCGCCATCTGCAGTAAATGAAGTAGACTGGTACCAAAGATATATATGTAAATAAAGGTATTTATTGCGAGTAACAGAGAGTAGTTGGTGCTCCCACCAAGACTAGCAGGCAACTGCCCACAAGAAGCATTGTACAGAACATCAGCAGGCTAAGAATCTAAATAGAACCAATAACTTAAAGGGGAAAGGAGCAAGTAATACTAAATGAGAATACAACATTGATGTTACTATGAGGGGCTTATGTGGCGAAGTTGAAATTCATGATACTCCTACCAGGGCAGGCAACTGGGGCCAACTCGGGGAGGGCCAATGGCTGATTTATATTCAGACTGTCATTATCTGGAGTGTTCCCCAGCCTTGAGTTTAGCATTACACTTACAAATCCACTAGTAGTGTTATCCCCAGTTAGCTCCCAGTCTATCGATAAGGGACGTGTGAGAGAGAACATGTTATTGGTAAGGGTAAATAGATCCTAAATTGTATTTTGAAGTTTGGTGATGGAAATCTACAGTCTTCAATAATAATAGACCATTTGCAATGGAGGGGTGCCTAAATAGCTTGATACCCTCTGAATTGTCACCTACAGAAGATAGGCATGATGCCCCGAGGATTTCTGAAAGGATTATGCTGTGACACTTTTGAACATCTCTAATCCAATAGGTAACCTTGTTAATTAGAGATGCCTCATTCTTTCTAAGGTGTCGTCAAAGCTTAGGGACACCTATCTTATAAACTGTCCTGCTGGAACGTGAACTTAAGATACATGTGCCCTCCCCTTAGCAGTGTCTGGGACAAGTTGCTGTAGATTTGAGCTGGGGGCGGGCTTTGGGAGTGGGGGGCAGGCATGTGTGGCATGGGAATAATGGAGTTATTGGCTGCTGGGGTCTTGGTCGATATGGGGAGGCTTCTGGGCAAAGAAAATGATTTGTCATTTGGCCACACCTGGAAAAATTCTGGATAGCCATCATGAAAGCCCCTTTTTTGTGCTAAATGGTTAAACCTACGATGTGCATTGGATTACTGGGAGGCTGAAACCAGCTCTCCTATCAGAATACGGACTGCCCGGGGATGTTTCCACATGCGTACAAGGGTGTAGCATTCTAGGTGGAGAGTCGAGGTTTGACAAATCCCCCCAGCAAATTGCGAAGAGGTAGGATCTGCCTAAGCATGGGCGGAAAATCCGTTTCGCTCGCGGATTTTGCGGATTTTCGGTAAATTCGCAATCCGCGAGATTCGCGAATCTCCCGCAAAATCCACAAATCCGCGAGCAGTGGATTTTATGGCTTGCTCTCACTGTTCGCGTGAGTTCGCGGCTTCCCAGTACAACTTCGCGCCCCACGAATAAGCGCTAAATTGCAGAAATACGATCTTAGCAAAACTGAAACTACTTACCAGGTTCAAAAGTTCAGGCTCATCATTAGTAGCCATTTCCTGTAGTGCTTCCTGAGGGGCCCCTCCAGAGTTCAGTTGCCTACTTGCAACTATTATGTGACCCTGCTCTGAACCTCAGAATAGTTACACATATGCCACAAAGGTCCTGAATTACAGCTAAGGGAGACAAGCAGGAGCCAGGCTGGAAGTTCAAATCCATTAATCAGCCCCTAATTCATTATTGTCAGTTGGGGCAGGGCAGGTGTTGTAACTAATTTTGCAACAATGAAAGCACTTAGCAAGTGCAAAAGATCACTAATCAGGAAGCACTAAGGAAGCAGGTGCCAGCTAAAAAAATATTCTGTGACACATTAATCAGCCCCAAATTAATTCAGGTCACTTGAGGCAGGGAAGGTGTGCTTTGCTTTGCCACAATAATGTACACTGACTGGACAACCAGAGGGTGCTGTGATGAAACAGAGGGTGGCATGGGTGGGCCAGAGGGTGGCATGAGTAGTCAGAGAGTGGCAGTGGTGACAGAGAGTGGCAGTGATGAAGAAGAGTGTCCCAAACAGGCTGGACACGTAGAAACAACAAGTTCGCAAAACTTGCGACCCGACAGGTAAGTTCGCGTTTGCGACATTGTACAAAACCCTCACGAACTGGCAGAAACCCGCGCGAACACACAAAAAAAAAAAATCCGCAAATTCGCGAGAATTCGCGGATTTTGCGAATTGCGAGTTCGCAAATCCGCAAAATTCGTGAACGCGAGATTCGCAAAATTCGCCCATGCTTAGATCTGCCCCAAAACCCTTCATCTCACCCCGGCTTAATAAGTAGCTCGATGGCATAGTAGAGAGGGAGTGTCGTGGATAGCGCACCATCAACAAGCGCACCTTAGCTCTTTGGTCTGCTTTTCTCTGCCCTCATGATGTTGATCATTTCCCATAGTTCTTTTATTGAGTTCTTTGGTTCATCAGGAGTTATTAACTATGTATTGCTATCTGGTCGCAAGCTAAGCCCCTTATTAGATGCATCACAGGTCGCCAATGATGCAAAACTATTTGTGAAAAGTACTGAGGTTTCTAGTGGGATGTGTGGTTTTATTTGAGATTGAGTTTGGGGAGCAATTGCGTCATTGCCCTCAAGTGTAGGTGCCATTTCATACATTGAGGAGGTTCATTGGGCGGGAGGAGTTTGTTTTCAGGTCCCTTTTGCCAAATAACGCTGTTACTTTTGATTTCTTTTTTGTTGTGTCTATTGAGTTTGAATTGTCAGGGTGTAGAATCTGCTCTACTTCCTCTAAAAGGTCTCGATATCTCGCAGGGTATACATTTTCGAGGCTGATCCTGGGGCTTTGTTATTTATAAGTTCTCCTGACTGTTTTTCATTGCATTTCTTTTTTCCCATTATCATTTTGGCAGACTAGCTGACGGGCTAGTGTCACGGTTAAAGTGAAGCTAGGCATCTTGCAGCACAAATAAAGTACTTTTAGATAATATGTAGATAGTATGTATGATTTTAAAAATAACATATTTTGCCACACATTTAAAATGTTAACTTCATCGAAGCTTTTCTTTAACAGTTGTGCATTAATTTGCTTAATAACGTTGCCACTCTTCTTCTGAGACAGAAAGTGACATAAGAGGTTGCACCTTCTTTAAGACAAGGAGAGATATTCCATTACGAGTTTGGTTGTGCGATTCATCTGATTCACAAACAAGGATTTGGGAGCCCCCATGCTACTGCTACTTGTGCAAGGGCTTTCTCTCAATTCATTGGAATAGTTATCTCAGCCTCACAGACTGAGATCATGGACTACTTGTGGCATGTGTGTGCGCAACATGAAACTTTCAAAAATGCACAAAAGTGGATTTTTCAAAGTTTTTGCAAATTACCGTGAAGTTCAACTTCATGGTAATTTGCTCCCCCTATTAGCGAAATCACTGATTTTTTTACTTTAATGTATTGCATTTAAGGAATCTCAAAATGTGATTCCTTAAATGCAATCGCAATTTGAGAACACGCAATTAATTGCGAATTCTCAAATTGCGAGGGCCTTGACCCTTGATGCATCGCAAAAGCTAATTTTTCGATCGCAAACAGCCAATCGCAAAAGGGTTTAATGCATGTGCCTGTTTGATTCTGTCTCCTCTCTTTCCTGGCTTCTAATTGTTTCCTGTGTGCTACTTACTTTTTCTCCATTTCTATTGGCTGTAGCATTTTCCAACATTTACCAATGCTTGTTCCTCGTCTGCTTCTCTTATCATTCTCACCCTTGCCAAAATATTGTTAACATCCACTTTTTTGGAACTATTTCTTCATATAGTTTACCTCTTTTCGTTTTTTACAGTTTCAGTCTATTTATATAGCAATTTATCACCAGAGAGATTGTCATTTGGATAGAATCATAGGTTGTTACTGTTGCCGAGGATCCAAAACCGGGATGGCCAGCTCCCGAGCCAGCAGCTCTGGCCACTGTGCCCCATCCTCTCCATTCCCGTGTTATTTGTCAGGGAGCTCTTTTCTTCTTCTGCAAGATAATTGATCAAAACAGTACTTTAGTCAGCACCTAGGCGAACCCAGCGCATTACCAATGCTTGTTTTCCTTGTCTTTGCACTTTCATCCTTCATAGGTTAATTTAGCATGTTATGGAGCAGTCATGTATCTGAACATGTAATTGTTTACTTTGCTTTCCTAAACTGTACCCGTTCAATGAACCACATGCTGCAGCGTAAAATACCTGGGAAAGAAGGAGAGCAGGTTAGGTCTAGCTTGACATTCGAGCCGGATCTTATATTATCAGCAGAGACATGGGCTTTGGATATGCCCATGTGTTTGTTACCGCTGGTACAACATTTAATTTGACAGATGTTATGTGGTTTCACCTGAGTGTTTATTTTGTGAGGGTGGGCTGTCATTTAACAGAGCTGGCAAATTCACACATAATGACGGGGCGCTGGGCAAGTAAAAACGTGGGAGGATACACTGAATTATTTTCTTAACATAATTATGCTGTACTCTGGAAGGTGAGTCCCACAGCCATTTGTTTGGAGTTGCACATATCACAAAGGTGACATCATCGGCAGTGTAAAGCAAACACAAGGAGAAGATGGACGGAGCACTGTTCAGACACTCACCCCAGGTCACTTTTAGATCTGGGTTGAATCCATCATCGTTATTTAGCTCACTTAACCACCTCTGTTCAGACCCAGCCATATGCAAATCAGTCTTGACACTATTCCTCATGGGAACAGTCGAGCCCGAACTGCAAAGCCAGGTCATCCCTGGACCGAAAAAAGTATCCTCAGACCGGTGTCGGGGTAACACCCATCATCTGCCAGGCTAGCTTGAATCCTGTGGCAAAGTGAACAAGGGACCCACATCTGGGCATACCCTGCCAACTTAGGGTTAACAATGCAAACACAAGAAGATGATGGACAAAGCACCAAAACATTTCAGACACTCACTCCCAGTAACTATTAGATCTGAGTTGAATCCATCATCATTCTTCAGCTCACTTTGCACCCCAGTTCAGACCCAGCCATACGCAAATCAGTATTGACCCTGTTGCTCATGGGAACACTCCAGCCTGAACTGCCAAGCCAGGTCTTCCCTAGACCAGAAAAAAGTATCCTGGGACTGGTGTTGGGGTAACACCCCTCATCAGCCAGGCTAGTTTGAATCCAGTGGCAAAGTGAGCATGGGCCCTCGTCTCGGCATACCCTGCCAACTTAGGGAAAACAAGACAAACACAAGGGGATGAAGGACAGTGCACTGAAACTTTTCAGACACTCATCCCTAATCACTATTAGATCTGGGTTGAATCCATCATTGTTATTTAACTCAATTTGCACACCCCAGTTCAGACCCAGCCATATGCAAATCAGTTTTGACCCTGTCCCTCATGGGAACAGTCCATCCCGAACTGCCAAGCTAAGTCTTCTCTGGACTGGAAACAAGCATCCAGCGACCGGTTTCGGGGTAACATCACTCATCAGCCAGGTTAGCTTGAATCTAGTGGCAAAGTGAGCAAGGGACTCACGTCTGGAAATAACCTGATAACTTAAGGCAAACAATGCAAACACAAGGAGATGATGGACAGAGCACTGAAACTTTTCCAATACTTACCCCTGTCACTATTAGATCTGGGTTGAATCCAGAGGACTAGATGGGATTGCACACAAATGTGCAACCTGCGGCAAAGGGATGGAGTTCTACACATCTCTCATTTTCAGGCTAGTGGGGAGTCCCAGATCAGGAAAGCAGATAGGGGTTAGAGACCAGGAGACCACCTGGGGACAAAAGAGCGAGTACAAAGTGGAGAGAATCCAGGATGCTCGATTTCTTCGAACAGCTTAGAACGGGCTATGAAGGCATCCAGGGACAAGGAGAGAAACCAGGAAACACCAGGAGGAGTGGCAAGTGAATAACAGGGCAGAGAGCACCCCAGAATCCGGATGGCCTCCTTATACAAGGTATTTTGAGTTCTGCATGCTGCTCAACATGAGGTCTTATGGTGGCAGGAGTGAGGGAGGCCACGGTGTCAGAGGCACAGGGGGTGCTCAATGCCTCCTGCAATAGGAAGCTGGAGTTCTGCACGCTGCTCAAGGCCAGGCCTCCAAGCTAAAGTTTAGATAGAAACAGAGACCAATGGTACCAGAAAGAGGTGAGATGGGAGTACCAGATCACGAGACTGGTGCACAAAGGTGAGAGTGCTAAGTTTGCTAACAGCCATCGAGCTTCGGATCCACAGCAGAGCGTACATCGCCACCTAGCCCTGATTGTAATACCTCCTAATCCATCACAACATCGTCCATACCGAAAAAATCAGATCCCCCTTACTACTGTATAAGATCCGCCCATTGTTGCGATTGTTATATTCAATCTGAGCCTCCATGCGCCTCTCACGAGCCAGCTCGTAACTTACGAGGCACTATATAATTCAGGCTTGTAATTTACCCGTCCTGATGATGATCCTATTATTATTTTAAATCGATCGAAACATCGTCCATCGTACATCTAACATGGGCTTCGATTGGAATTCCATAGAGCATATTATCAAGCCCATTATCACTGCTTTATCTGCAGTTTCCTGCCGATAAAAGCGTGATAATGTATCGCCCGTCCTTGATAATGTGACCCTTTGTCTTTCTTAACTTGCCATTATCTCACTTTCATTTTTCCTCTTTCAACTAGCGCCTCCCAGTCTCTCTCTTCTTAGTTTCTCTGTTTCTTGCCTCTTTTTACCTCCGTTTTTTACTGCCATGAATGTAGAGATGTGGTTGGTACCCTCATGCATAATTCTTGAAGGAAACAGAACAGTTCTACTTTGACTTTTTTTGCATGCGTTGTGTCCGAGCATGTCATCTTTTCTGTTGTTATTAACACAATGGCGAGGTGTATGCCTGACTGAGTGCAGGGTGAGCAACATACTTCACTCAATGCAGGGTGTTAGGGTTGGCCTGTCTGACTGAAGGGCGAGGGATAGGCCTTTGTGTAGGGTGTGCAGTGTGCCTGTCAGAGTGCAGGGTGAGTGCCGGGTAATTGTTTTTATATAGCACTTACTACCCCTGACAAGGCGTAGAAGCGCTTTATGGCGAGTAGCATGCTACTCTTGAACCCAAAGTGGATTACTGGTGGGTTAGTATGTATGAGTACAGAGCAGGTGGTGTGCATACAGGTCTACAAACAGCATAGATAACTGCTGCTTGCACGTGTTAACACATTTAAGCCAGACCTTTTGGCATTCCTGATACTTGTTTTGCAGCTTATCAAGGTTGAAAGCCGAGTTCTAGGCAAAGCTATTTAAATCAGAGATATTCAATTGCGCCATGAATATACCTAAATCATAAAGTTAACTGAAGTAAAATCACACTTCTCTTTATTTCTGAATGGCTTCATAGCAAAGTGCCCTTGCACAGTAATTGACTCTGATGATCAGTCATTGAATGTTTTATATAAACAGTCTTTATTCAAATTGTGACATTGCAGAATGCTATTGAAATGTGCTTGACAGCTGACACAAATCCCTAGCTCCATAACCTGCATAGGGCACACTTACACACAACGCGTATAAAGGCACATAAGATCACCAAGACAAATCACAAAGTCAGTTGACTATGTCTGGATCTGAAGCATGCCCCAACTACACAGTAGAGATTTACAAATACTGACGGAATTCGAAACAAATCCTGTGTTGTTTGTAAGTGTCCACTAAATTCTGAAACATGCAAAAAAAAATTACTGTCAGTTCCAGACTTTCCACAGGAGCAGTACACTCCAACGCCTACATTCTAGGAGCTCAGCTTTAGAGTTCAATATCACCAAAGTTCGGAGTGGCTAGACAAGGGGATGGGATTTAGGGAGAAGACTGTGGGAAGGAGATCTGGAATGATGCAGGCACCTAGTAAGTAACAAGCCTCTCCATACAGAGTCACTGCAATATCTTTGATGTCAAATGATGGTGTAACTATTACCTGCAAAGGAAAGGTTAATGTTCAGTTGTGCCTCTCACTTCAATTGGTCCAATCTGTACTTTTCTTGAATGGAGAAAACACAGGGCCTGAGTTAGAGTTTGAGAATGGAGAAAATCACTCCATCACCCTCACAGACATCTTGTTCCTCAAAGCAATGTCCACTGGTCCCACGGAAATCACTTACTATTGGCAGGAATCACCGCCATGGGGGTGGCGGCCGAGGTTGTAAAAGTTTGACAGACGAATCCATCAAACAGCAATTGTATATGGAAAAGTAAAACTAATGAACTTCACACCATGATTGTGGGGGTAATTATTTTATTTTTACTGTCCCTCACCCCCAAATTCTGGTTATTCTGAGTTTTCTCTTGAGACTGAGGAATAACTGCAAGAACCCAGGAATATTAGGTCCTTTATAATGACTTTTTACTCATTTCAGGGAGGAAACTACTGCCATTTTGCACCTGTCTCGGAGTAGGTGAAAACGGGTAGAGGGGGGGCAAGTGGAGGGTGAAGGGGTTGGGTGAAAGAGAGTGGGGCGGTATAAGTACATGCCTCTGTCTGCTCCCTGCATGCTACTTTTAGGAAAGTGCCTCTTTTGATGTGCTTAGCCCCCAGTTGTTGCCTGCTGTATGATGTGATTTTGTATTGAAAGTGCACTGGGTCCCTGCCAACCAGATTCCAAGTGCCAGATCTCTTTCCTAAAACTGTATCATGATTGGCACAACTACAGCCACCCCTGTAAGTCCCTAGTACATGGTACCCATGGTACCTAGGACATTGGTACTGAGGAGGGTGCACTAGGGCTGCAGCACTAATTGTGCCACCCCAGAGACCCCTCACCAAGACTATGCTAGCTTCCATTGCAGACTGCAGGTCTAGGTGCAGAGAAAACCGAAGAGTCGACATGGCACACATCCCTGTGTGCCATGCCCCAATACACTGCATAAGTTATAGGTAAGTCACCCCTACATTAGGCTTTACAGCCATAAGGAAGGATGCACTTAATCTTATGTGTGGACATATCTACATGAGCTGATATGACCCTACAATATCAAGTCCGTTCTTGGATATTGTAATTTCACAGGGAAGCCACAGAGAGCGCATGGGCTGGATACTTGGCATTAGGAGTTTCATAGCTCCATGATGGCTTTACTATGCCCTAAGATGTTTGGTACTAAACATCTTGTCTTAATAAACCCTCATTGATTCCAGTTTGGAATGTATTAATAAATGCACACATGAGACCCTTTAGAAGGTCCCCTGAAAATATACCAAGCTCTGGTGTGGTCTCTGACTAGTCTGAGCCAGCCTGCCATCACCATACATGTTTATGACCTCATGGGCAAGGGCCAGCACTCCCAGAGGTCTAGAAGAAAGCCTGCTCTGGGCTGATGTGTTTCACACCCCCCCAGGACAGAAAGGCCTTCTAAGGAGGGAAGCTCCAAAGCTGATGCTACCTTTAGGTAAATTAGGAAGTGGGTCCCCATTCAGCTAGCATCACCCCTGAGGTAGGGCAGGCAATGTGAATCCCACTTGTCATTTCCCTTCATCTTGGGTGGAGGGACATTTAGCCAATTAGGGTCAGGGTAGGGCCCCGTCTCACAGCAAGTGGTCACTTAGAGGGCGTAGACAGTCTAAAGGTAGGTAGCCCATTGGCTACTTCATGTCTTCCCCCATATAACGCCCCTAAATATAGAAGTTAGGTGGCATCCCTGGACCCTGAACTTAGTTTCAACAAACCTAAGAAAAGCAATGGACAAAGAAGAGCTGCTGACCCAAGAACCGTTGACCGGCTGTAAAAAATTTGGCACTAAACCCTGCATGGCCTGTTTTCTCATCCTGCAACTGTGAGGCCTCCAAGAACACTGGAGACCTTGAGCCTTTGAGAAATTGCCAAGAACCTCCCTTGGAGCAGAGGATCTACTTCTCTACAGCCATGTAAGCGCCGAACCGTGAAGTCCGGTTTACCAATCTGCTGCCCACCGGCAACTCCGACACAGCACCCAAGCAAGAAGAGGTACATCAGCTCTGAAGAGTTAGATCTGGCTACCCAGCAAGTGAGCGGACAGCAGGACCTACCAGAACCGTGCCAATACCCAGTGTACCGGACCCCTTATACCAAGAAGAAAGAGTGCAATCTAGACTCCGACACATGACACAGACACCGGACGAGGGACTTAGAGACCCCTGCGACCCTCTCTGTGAATGGCCCAGCTGTCCGAGAATCGCGTCTGTTTCCTGCCTGCTCCTGGCCACGAGGACCATCTTGACGCACAACGCTTGGCTGCCCTATCTGCTCTGCAACCAGCATGCCCGGCTTGGATAATGACAAACCAGCTATGCTCCCATGGTTCTGGGACCCTCACGACCTGCTCCCTAGAGTGGACCCCCCAGAATGAACTTTAAGTCCAGTTGTGATGTGTTGTTTTTAGGTGGCCTCCTTTTTCGCAGCGCCTGCTACCAACAACCTCATCACCCGCTCCCGGCTGAATCTGAGATGCTCCTGAACTTCTGCTGCTGGAACATTGGACTTGGTATTGATACTTACCCAAATCCAGAAGGTGAACCTCGAGAACCCAATATGTGATTTGGACTTCAATTATACATAATTGCGCACAACATTGATTTTGTTTAGAACTCTAGAAATTCATAATTTAAAAAGTACTTAACTTAGAACTAAGTTCTTGGTCTGAAGTATTATACCAAAATCAATGTTATTTTTACAAATTGGTCTCAGATTTATTTGTGAGTGTGTGTCTCATTTATTGCCTCTGTGAGAACAAACTACACTTTGGTAAGCATCACTGCTCGCTCACACTACCACAAATAGAGCTTTAGTATTATCTACTTTAGCCTCTGTATATCAATGTGGGTCTCACTGGTCTCACTGGACTCTCTGCGCAGTGCACTATATTGATAGCCAGCGTCCTACATTACTGCATGGATCATGTGGGGGACAGGCTATGCTGCTTCTCGCAGTCCTTGCAGTAGTGAAGACAGGAACAGGTCCTCTGGGCCCAAAACTATTGGGCCTGAAGTTTGCAGGCAGGATGATTCCAGCGCCTAAGAAACATGTAATTGCATATTGTGTAATTCTACCTGGAGGTATCACTCTATATGAAACTGCACCACTCTCACTCTTAATGCAAGGACCAAAGCAACAGGACCCCAGCATATGTACATAATCACAAAGAGGACTGGTGCTTATAATCCTTAGTTTAGACAAAATACAAGGTCAAAAACTCAATTTGTCCCTGAGAAGTTGTTTAATATTGTTGAATAACTGTACATCAGATGCTTCTAAAACTACAGCATTACAGAGAATCCATTTGGATATGGTCAGGAATATAATAAAATTTTAAATAAGTATGTTCCCCTTTGTGTTACATGAAAAACATTTTCTGCGTTAAGCATCTCTTATCACAACTTCCCCGCGAAAATTGAGGAAATGCATGTACGTTCTCATATCTATGCAGTGCATACATCTGGTTATTCAAGTGTTAATTTGCCCGTAGGTGCTTAAAAGACATTTCAAATGCTTGTGATAATTGACGACGTGCAAACTGTTTAGGTCTTTACCTCATTTGCATAGTGTTTTGATGACCACTTCTATAAATCTCCTGTAAACACTCATTACTGTTCACTTTGGCATCCCAAAAATCTGCATACTTCTTGGAACTTCTGCATTCCAAGGTGATTTCACTGCACAAAAAACCTAGGCAATGTGACCCACGCAGTACAGGTTGTTTTAAGGGAAAGAAGCTTGTGCTTTCACAGCCAATATTTCTGTTTAAACAGCCCCTAAGTGTGCGAGTTTGAGGGTAGTTCATAAAGATACCTACCCTGCACTCCCCTTCTTGCTCTTTCTGATTGGACAGAAAGAACCAGTGCACCCTGTGCCATCGCCTGTTCAATTTCCACCACTGCACCTGAAGAGAACTCAGTCACACAATGTACTTATGTAATATGATGTGGTAATTCATCATATTTTGGGGTTATGAAGAAACGACCATCACACACCATTGGGTGCTTTCGTGAACATGTGCGCATGTGCAGAATTAATCTATTCACCTGAGGGTTATGTCATGATATATTTTTTAGCATCTCCCCGACTCAGAAGAGCGCTGTGCATTTCTTTTTCTCGTCTACCAAGCACATTAACTTGACGAATGTCCTAGTTAATGAATGGGCTTGCTCCAAGTCCTTATGGACACAGTCTCTGGTCCAAAAGTTTCACTTGCAAATCAGTGATTTCAGGTGTGTTAGTCTGATTTGTTCAAAGGAAGCCAACCAAAACTATGAAACCCCGAATACATTTGAGTATGGTCTGCAACAGCACAGCTCAGAAACCAAAAAAAACTATTAAAACTGTGTGGGGCATATTACCAACAACTAGCGATAATTATCGCTATGTTGGTTTAGTGGTGATATTTTTATCGCCGAGCTGCGGCGATTTTTATCGATTAGGAACCTTGCTATTATTAAGGTTTATCTCCTAAGCGATAAAAATCGGCCGAAATGCATGAATATCGCTGAAAAGTCTGCAATATTCATACATTACCGAACTAATGCTCTTAGCCATGTTATTCACCTACCATTGGATAACATGGCTAAGAACTGCTCAGGGGCAGGTGTTAGCTTTTGGAGATAATCGCGCTTAGCGCGAATATCTCCAAAAGTTGGTAATAGGAGATAGCGATGTTAGCGACTGTTTCCAGTCGCTAACATCTTGGCACGTCCACTTTGCATGTCATTAGTGATAAATTTCACTGACATGCAAAGCGGGGCCCAAGATGGTCGCTATCTCCTACTAGCTGTCGCTAACTGGTGTTAACGACAGCTAGGTAATAGGAAGATAATTTTATCTCCGCTTTCTTGGCTTTTAAAGCCAAAAAAGCAGAGATAAACCCCCTTGATAATATGCCCCTGTGTTCTCTATAAGCTCAGAAATATTTTGAGTCAATATATGCTGGAAAACAAAATGTGCAGATCTCTTCGGTGTCAGTGCAGTGCACAGAAAGGGGTCCTGATACAGGCACAGGGTCCAAAGGAATTGTCCACTCTACACTGTACCAGTAGAGAATGACCTGCACACATCACAGCTCAGAAACAGGTAGCTTTGGTTACCACTCTATCTACCAAACTCAGCTGTCTGCCACTCATACGATTATCAAGTTGGTGTATACACATAGTGTGCACTGGGAGAGCAACAGGCATTTCTGCCCACACTTGACACCCTCAGACACTATGGAATTCGAGACAGGGCCACATAGGCTGATGAACCACTGTGATTATATTAATCATTATCTCATTTGCATAGGGATTAGGCCCATGTATATGAGCTAATCCTTTGGTTTGCTAAAATGCCATATTACAGATGTGGGTGCAAAGGCAAAGAAGTTGTCAAAAGCTGCCCTCTCTGTACGCTTATAGAGGTGGCACACATTAAGTACACTCTAGAGGGCTTGGGGGAGATATTTGGTATTTTAATTGTTCACTCTGATGTTTTTAAAATGTTTCTTAGTCAAGGGTCTTAAGTGGATTGTATTTCTAGAACCATACTTTGAGAAACATTCAGTTGATGTTGTGTTCCTTTTCATTAGGGATGGCGTCTCCTGCATCCAAACAAATTATTTTCTGCTGGAAAATTAAAGAAGGTGTTTTGTGCCTATTTTGGACACCACAGTACCCCTTGTGACATGATAGATATGGAGGTCCCAGTGGCCCACCAGATATCCTCCTGCAGGTAAATTCTGCCACACAATTCCCATACTTAAGGGAGTACCACAGCACAAAAGTGGGACAGTGTGGCATACATGTAAGGTGATCTCTAGCATAGGTACTGGAAATAGGGGGGCAGGAGTGCAGAAGCACCCCCCAAAATAACCATGCTACAGTTCAGAAGGTAAATGCGCATTAAAGAAGCCTTACATTGTATGTTTTCTTGTCACATTTGTAGTAATTTAAAGACAAAGGTGAAATGTCAGGCTATTTCTTCTGACAAATAGCTGCTTATTTGGAAACTGGTACCTATTTTTATTTCTGTGACTGCAAAGTGAGAGGATTTTGTAAGAGTATCCAAGGTGACAATATTGCTGGAGTACACTAAGTGAAAGGAAAAGCTGTAGCTTGTCAGTGTTTCTTTCTAACACACAACAACATTTAAATACCTGTAAGTGAATTATACACATATTTCAAAATATATTAGGAATTAGAAAAGCACAAATGAAGAAAAAATGTTGTATTTCTGAAATGTGATGGAAACAAAAATGGTAAAAGAATCAAAACAAACATTGGCACTTTATATGGTGATAAGGAAATTATAAATATTAGCCGAAATCCAATTTCTGCCATTATCTTATTATTTTACCAGTAAAACTGCACGTCCATGCAAAATAAGTGGCCTTATCAACAGAAATGTGCTGTCTGTAAATGAAAGTGTGTGACTTCACTAGTGCTGCACAGTACCCCACCCTTGCCACTCTCCTGCTGAATAGGCATGACACATTTGTTACACTTGTAACAACTTTCTGGGTGTGACGCTTGGATTTTTCACAGTCCCTAGGACTTCAGTAACATAACATAAGTGGCAGCATCCCCACTCTGAAAATTATTCCAGGACCACTAAACCCTAGTGCAGACCGCGCAGAGAAACAGGCCCACTTGCCACTAGTGCAGACCGTGCAGAGAAACAAGCCCACTGGCCCCTAGAACAGACCGCGCAGAGAAACAAGCCCACTGATTCCTAGCGCAGACCTCGCAGAGAAACAAGCCCAATAGCCACTCATGCAGACAGCGAAGAGAAACAAGCCCACTGGCCCCTAGTACAGACCACGCAGAGAAACAAGCCCACCGGCCCCTAGTACAGACCCTGCAGAGAAACAAGCCCACTGGCCCCTAGTACAAACCGCGCAGAGAAACAAGCCCACTGGCCCCTAGTACAGACCACACAGAGAAACAAGCCCACTGGCCCCTAGAACAGATGGCGCAGAGAAATAAGCCCACTGACCAGCCGCAGTTTGTGCAGGTAACAGCGGTTGGGCCGCATAGGAGGGATTTTGAGGGAAGATGCAGAGGAAAGATTTATTATTTATTTGATTTTCCATCTGCACCGGCCCTCAAAATCCCCTTCCACACTTCCCCACTTCCCAGCCACAGTTACCTGCGTGGACCGCGGCTGCCACTGCCCCCTAATGCAGACCGCAAAGTGAAACAAGCCCACTAGCCCGTAGTACAGACCGTGCAGGGAAACAAGCCCACTGGCCCCTAGTGCAAACCGCACAGAGAAATGAGCCCACTAGCCCCTAGTGCAGACCGCGGAGAGACACTAGCCCACTGATCCCTTGTACAGACCGGGCAGAGAAACAAGCCCACTGGCCCCTAGTGCAGCCCATGCAGAGAAACAAGCACACTGGCCCCTAGCGCAGACCGGACGGAGAAACAAGCCAACTAACCCGTAGTGCAGACAGCGCAGAGAAACAAACCCACTGCCTAGCCGTGGTCCATGCATGTAAGAGCGGTGGGGTGGTGGGGCCGCATGGGAGGGGGATTTGGAGGGACGATGCAGAGGGAAAATGTATTATATTTTGAATTTTCCCTCTGCGTGGTCCGGCCCCTAGTGCAGACCGCGCAGAGAAACAAGCCCACTGGCCCCTAGTGCTGACCACCCAGAGAAACAAGCCCACTGGTCCCTAGTGCAGACCACGCAGAGAAACAAGCCGACTGGTCCCTGTTGCAGACCGTACAGAGAAACAAGGTCACTGACCTCTAGTGAAGACAGCACAGGGAAACAAGCCCACTGCCCAGCCGCGGTCCGTGCAGGTAACAGCGGTGGGTTTGTGGGGCCGCATGGGGGGAGATGGAGAAACAAGCCCACTAGCCCCTAGTGCAGACCGCACAGAGAAACAAGCCCACTGGCCCCTAGTGCAGCCCATGCAGAGAAAAAAGCCCACTGGCCCCTAGCGCAGACCAGATGGAGAAACAAGCCCACTAGCCCCTAGTGCAGACAGCACGGACAAACAAGCCCACTGCCCAGCCACCGTACGTGCAGGTAACAGCGGTGGGGCCGCATGGCGGGGGTATATGGAGGGAAGATGCAGAGGGAAAATGAATTATTTATTTAATTTTCCCTCTGCATGGTCCCTCAAAATCCTCCCTCCATGCGGTCCCACCGCCCCACCACTGTTACCTGCACAGACCGCGGCTGACACTGCCCCCTAGTGCAGACCGCAAAGAGAAACAAGCTCACTGGTCCCTAGTGCAGACCGGGCAGAGAAGCAAGCCCACTGGTCCCTGATGCAGACCGTGGAGAGAAGCAAGGTCACTGACCTCTAGTGAAGACAGCACAGGGAAACAAGCCCACTGCCCAGCTGCGGTCCGTGCAGGTAACAACTATGGGTTGGTGGGGCCGCATGGGGGGGGGTTTCGAGGGAAGATGCAGAGGGAAAATTAATTATTTATTTAATTTTCCCTCTGTATGTTCCCTCGAAATCCCCCCTCCACGCGGTCCCACCGCCCCACCGCTGTTACCTGCACAGACCGCGGCTGCCACTGCCCACTAGTGCAGACCGCACAGAGAAACAAGCCCACTAGCCTCTAGTACAGACAGCGCAGAGAAACAAACCCACCTAGTTCAGACCACGCAGACAAACAAGCCCACTGACCCCTAGTGCAGACCACGCTGAGAAACAAGCCCACTCGTCCCTAGTGTAGATCGCGCAGAGAAACAAGTTCACTGGTCCCTACTGCAGACCGTGCAGAGGAACAAGGTCACTGACCTCTAGTGCAGACAGCACAGAGAAACAAGACCACTGGCCCCAAGCACAGACCGCACTGAGATACAAGCCCACTGGCCCCTAGTAAAGACCGGGTAGAGAAACAAGCCCACTGGCCCCTAGTGCAGACCGCACAGAGAAACAAGCCAACTGGCCCCTAGCGCAGACCGGACGGAGAAACAAGCCCACTAGCCTCTAGTGCAGAGAGAGAAGAGAAACAAGCCCACTGGTCCCAGGTGCAGACCGTGCAGCGAAACAAGGTCACTGACCTCCAGTGAAGACAGCACAGGGAAACAAGCCCACTGCCCAGCCGCGGTCCGTGCAGGTAACATCGGTGGGTTGGTGGGGCCGCATGGGGGGAGATTTCGAGGGAAGATGCAGAGGGAAAATTAATTATTTATTTAATTTTCTCTCTGATGGTCCCCCAAAATCCCCCCTCCACGTGGTCCCACCGCTCCACCGCTGTTACCTGCACAGACCGCGGCTGCCACTGCCCCCTAGTGCACAACGCACAGAGAAACGAGCCCACTGGCCCCTAGTACAGACTGCACAGAAAAACAAGCCCACTGGACCCTAGTTCAGAACGCGCAGACAAACAAGTCCACTGGTCCCTAGTGCAGACCGTGCAGAGAAACAAGGTCACTGACCTCTGGTGCAGACAGCACAGGGAATCAAGCCCACAACTCAGTTTTTCCTGTTTGCAGGTTCATGACGCATGTCTATTACTTGAAAAGATCGATCGCCACTTTCAAAATAGGTTGCTCCCCGTGGCTAAAAATGAATTACATTTTTTAAAAACAGAGCATAATTGGAGAACTTTAGGTTTTGTGCTTGTGTATAACGCTTACACTCTGCAGGGGAACGAAGTAATGCAGAGCAAGTTTCATAAACATATTAAGAAAGGTTTGTTACAACCTTTAATGTGACATCATGGCTTTCTAATGCTAAAACTGGAGCTGTTAGCAAAAGATTTCTTTCACCGTACACAATTGAAAATATGCTAATAGTGTTTGGGGTTTTTATACAGCTGTCAGTTGCATGATCTAACTGTAAAAATAAAGAGATCGCTGGTATCAACCAAAACAAGAAAATCAGAAAAACATTCTGATTAACAGGTTGCAATTGTATTACAGGTGATATTAAAATCAACTAACACTCTGTCGTGTACTTCGTAACTTAATATGTGGAATTTCAATGGTATTACTCTGCATTTGTTTGAGATATTCTTCAATAAAGTGTTATTTTTCAGTCAATATAAAGACACATGGGTAAAAGAACACGTTTTGTAATGCAAGTGTGCTACTAAATTAAAGGCAGAGCATTTTATAAATGCATCCACTAAGTTGAGTGTCAGTAACCTCCGTTTCTTTGTTTGTGTTGCTTTGTTTGCGTTTTCTCTGTTAGTGCTAGGAAGTCCTTGTGGTAGAGGTGTATAACAATTAACAAATAAAAAAAGCCTTGACGCACTGCTAAACCACATTCTATCGAATAGTATGCACTATGTGAAAATGCAAGCTGATTTTATAAGAGAAATAGTTATTATTATGAATATCATGATTATTACTAGAACATCTTAAATATATACATGATGGCCTTATTTATACGCATTAGCCTTTTTTTCTATTATTCTTGAGACTACAATACATTTTTTTTGGCGCCATATTATTAAAACTGTATTAAAGTGAAAATTATTTGCACCTCAAGACCAAAATAAACAGAACAAAAAATATAACAAGATAGAATAAAATTCAACGATTTTTTTTATACATATAAATAAAACACCGTGGTGGGCTTCAGAATGGAACATGAGTTGGGTTCAGCATTCCTAACACGGAGCCATGCGTGAAATGTCCTGCAGAGAGAAGTCAGTCAGACGCAGCCCGAGGCTGCAATCCAGCCAGACAAAGTTTCCGCCGCAGGCAGCTCTCTGCAGTGTGCCTTCATGCGTGGCCATTGTACATCCACGGAACGTGTGGTGCGTGTCATCTGCCTCTATTCAGTCTGCCGGCCTACAAAACTCGGGGCTGATAGCCGGAAAATCAGTGGCCTTTTTTTATTTAAGAGTTGATAGTCTCAGTTTGGTTCCTCGGCAATATGGTGGCCGGCGCAGATAGGCAGCCGCACAATGGACACTAATTGAGGGCTAGTGGGGAGTCTCAGAAGAGTGTACCCTTTGAATGGGCTGGCAAAATGAGTTATCTAATGGCTTGGAAGGAGGTCTGACGAACACAGGAAGAGAAGGGGGAGTGTCAGTGTCAGCCACGGCCAAGAGTCCATACGGCTTCTTCCCAATATCAATGTGTAATTAAAAGTTAGGGTGTTTTTAGTCAACAAACGACCAGAATGAAACCCATAGGAGACAGATCAGAATGCAAGGTAGAAGAATTACAAAAAAAGAGGTCATGAAGATGCCAACTTGTTATGATTCTAACATTTCTTGATCCCGACTCTGTGATTAGAAACTTCTTATAATGCTCTTTAATGTTACTGAGTGATTCCACAAAGATATTTGCTTCAGGTATTCGGTTTCAGCCCATCTTTGAGACCGAATTGGT
The DNA here is from genome assembly GCF_964263255.1 of Lissotriton vulgaris. Classification (NCBI taxonomy): domain Eukaryota; kingdom Metazoa; phylum Chordata; class Amphibia; order Caudata; family Salamandridae; genus Lissotriton; species Lissotriton vulgaris. The sequence goes on along the minus strand of NC_141685.1, from coordinate 1,710,112,016 downwards.
CCTATGTGTGGTGCAAAGGTTGATATTTTGGTCCCCTCGCAAAGGCATACATGGTATTGTTCAGTGGCTATGGGGCAGTGTTTTACTTTTTAAATTGGCAGTGAGTGATTTAAATACCGGTGATGTTGGCCCCCAGATTTCACATTTGCTTATGAATCTCTTTTGACTAGATTTCCACTGCCTATAATAAGTTTGAGTACACAATTTTTGACTATGTGACTTGGCTGCGAAACGTTAGAAGTGTGAACCATGTTTTGACTAAAGTTTGACTCAAGTTGTCTGTAGTGTTTGTAATGTGGATGTATGTTTTGTAGTTATGTTAGGAGAGAGTTGATAAACACTTGGGGGCAGATTTATGTCGGACTTGCGGCACTTTTGCGCAGCCATTGCGTCACTTCTGTGACGCAGCGGCGGCGTAAACCCTGCGCCACGTTGTGACATACTTACATCGTGACGCATCTATGGAGATGCATTACGGTGTAAGGTCCTGTGCCACATGAAACCTGCGTCAGGTTTCATGTGGGCGTTTCCACGCACGGGGGGTGTTCCGTCGCAGGAACGCCCCTGAAAAGTGACTCAGTGAAATCTACAAGATTTCACTGAGTCACTTTCCCAACGCTGATGCGTCAAAACTCTGCGCCTGCTTGAAGCAGGCGTGAGGCTTGACGCACCACGTTAGAGATAGGGCAAGTTGGAATAGTGCTGGAGTTGCGTGCCGCACTCAACACAACTTCAGCACTGCACCAACTTCACGCCCTAGATGCGACACGCATCTGTTTATTCCTGCGCCAAGGTGCACCGTATTGTAAATGCGGCGCATCATGGGTGGTATCTTTCCTGGAGCATCTCTGCCGATTTGCAGAGATGCGTCAGGCAACATAAATCTGCCCCTTGGTTATTAATTTCAAAAGCAGCACCAAAGTGGCCTTCATATAACCACTGCAGCATGAACTGAAAATCAGGTGCAAAAGATAATTGCGTCTATCTCCAAGTCATGCCTGTTGGTGTACTAATATGAATGGGCTTTCCTGTCACCTTTTGTGACCTCAGGTAAGCTGAAATTTGTGTGAGATGCTACCAGCCAAAGGTCAATGAACTCCTACCCACCCATGATACTGTTTCTGCAGTTGTATCAGTCAAACAGTCTTCAAGTAGTATAAAGTTCAACAACCTTTCTAAAATCAGTTGCCTGTCACACTTCATTTCCCCGGGAGCTCTATGTAACTAAAACAGTGCCCCCAACAGAATGATGATATTGAGAACCCACAATTCGAAAAGAGGAGTAGTAGCAAATAATGGGTGAGGTGTTCGGGGGTGGAGCCAAGAAGGACATGGTTTTCGGGCAAGATTCGTGAAAGTTTGTGACTTCAGTAGGAGCAAAGTATATTACAGTCGGCCTATGGTCTGCCTGTCCGGCATCTTAATTTTTATAAACTATGCCCTCTAAGAAATTGAGAAGGAAAATGTTTGCAAAACAGTTTTTTCTTGATCGGTCACACACAGAATGTAGTTTAAGATAGCTTGGATGCCACTGCAAAGTCTGAAGCATATCAAGCATTTTTTTATACTGGCAAGATAGACCTAGTTGCAATGTACATGTGGGAAAGATATCCGTAGTTACAAACTTTATTCAGCATAAAATAGCTTAAGAGCATTAAATGGGATAATTAATTTATAGCAAAGATCATTTTATGACCCAGAGGTCATAAGTAAAAAAGACAATATAGCACAATCGGTGCCTAATGTCAGCCAGTCGTATTCGGCGCTCAGCATGGCTCATGCCAGCTGCCACATGGTGGCGCAGTTTGTGCCATTGAAAGATGAGCAGAACAACAGTTGTTTATTAGTCCAAAATACATTGAAAACGACTAATACGTTCTCCCAATCTATTCTTAGAGCTATGGGGGCCTCAAACAGTCTGAATTGTCACACTTGTAGGAGTGTGACGGTTAGTAGTTGTGTTGGTACTGTACTTAGCAGTGCTACCACAGGCGATTGGTGGCGCAAGCTGTGGTGGCCTCCTGATGACGGCCCTGGCACTTATTTTTTTTTACAAATTAAGCACTGCAAGCAGCAGCTGCCAACAACTACCTGTTAACGGTTGTATGACAAAATATCTAACACAAAAATATTGTGTTACAAAATTAGCATGGTTAAAACATTGAACACAAAATATCGACTGTACATACATATAAACATTTCAATATCATAAAAAAGATTTCACACTTCTACCTGCCCATTTTAGCAAAAGTATCCCAATGTTATTCCTAACATAAGGTGCATCTGTTATATGTGCATTTGCCCTTTCCTGATATTTGTTATGTTGTATGTTGTGCAACATATTATATTATATTATAATTGATGATATATGTGTTAATCAATCAATCAATCAATCAATCAATCAATCAATCAGAGTAAATTATAAAGCACACTACTTACCCGTGAGTGTCCCAAGGCGCTGAGGGGTGGGTGCTGCTACTGTTCGAAGAGCTAGGTCTTGAGGAGTCTTCTGAAGGCGAGTAGGTCTTGGGTCTGCCGTATGTGGGTAGGGAGGGTGTTCCAGGTCTTGACAGCGAGGTAGGAGAAGGATCTGCCGCCGGAGGTCGTACGTTGCATGCGGGGGACAGCGGCGAGGGCGAGGCTGGCGGAGCGGAGCTGGCGGGTGGGGGTGTGGAAGCTGAGTCTGCTGTTCAGGTAGGCTGGTCCGGCGTTGTGGAGTGCTTTGTGTGCGTGGGTGAGGAGCTTGAAGGTGATCCTCTTGTCTACGGGGAGCCAGTGTAGATTTCTCAGGTGGGGGGTGATGTGGCTGCAGCGGGGGACGTTGAAGATCAGTATTGCGGAGGCGTTTTGAATGCATTGTAGTCGTCATAGGTGTTTAGCTGGGATTCCTGCGTAGAGTGCGTTGCCGTAGTCCAGTCTGCTACTGACGAGGGCATGTGTCACCGTTCTTCTTGTTTCGGTCGTGATTCACTTGTAGATCCCGCTGAGCATGCGGAGAGTGTTGTAGCAGGAGAAGGAGACGGTGTTGACCTGTTTAGACATGGAGAGGGGGGAGTTGAGGATGAATCCTAGGTTGCGTGCATGGTCGGTGGGTGTCGGTGCTGTTCCCATTGTGGTCGGTTACCAGGAGTTGTCCCAGGCTGAGGGGGTGGGTCCGAGGATGAGGACCTCCGTCTTGTCCGAGCAGCTTCAGACGGCTGTTCCTCATCCAGTCGGCGACGGCCTTCATTCCCTCGTGGAGGTTGGTTTCGGCGGTGTGTGGGTCCTTGGTGAGGGAGAGGATGAGCTGGGTGTCGTTGGAGTAGGAGATGATGTTGAGGTCGTGATGGCGGGCCACTTGTGTGAGGGGAGCCATGTAGACATTGAACAGCGTCGGGCTGAGCCCTGGGGGACGCCGCAGATTATGTTGGTGGCTTCGGATCGGAAGGGTGGGAGGTGGACTCTCTGGCGGACTCTCTGGGTTCTGCCTGAGAGGAAGGACGTAATCCAGTCAAGGACCTTCTCTTGGATTCCGGCTTCTAGGAGGTGTGTCTTTAGAGTGCGATGGCATACCGTGTCGAAGGCGGCTGACAGGTCCAGGAGGAGGAGGGCTGATGTTTCGCCGTTGTCTAGTTGGTGCCTGATGTCGTCTGTGGCGGCAGTGAGGGCTGTCTCGGGCTGTGGTTGCCTCTGAATCCGGACTGGGACGGGTCTAAGATGTTATTGTCTTCCAGGTGGTGTGCCAATTGCATGTTGACGATTTTCTCGATGACCTTTGCCGGGAAAGGGAGCAGGGAGATGGGACCGAAGTTCTTGAGGTCCTTGGGGTCCAGTTTGGGCTTCTTGAGGAGGGCGTTGATTTCAGCGTGCTTCCAGCTTTTCGGGAATGTCGCTGTTTTGAAGGAGATGTTGATGATCTTCCGTAGTTGGGGTGCGATGGCTGCGTCCGCTTTGTTGAATACTTGGTGTGGGCATGGTTCTGACGGAGATCCTGAGTGGATGGAATTCATGACCTTGCGTGTCTCGTCGTTGTTGATGTTGGACCAAGAGGTCAGGCGGTTGGCTCTGGTGGTGTTCACAGGAGCGGTGGCGTCTGGCGTAGTTGGGGCGGTCGTGGTGTTGAAGCTGTCATGGATGTCAGCGATCTTGCGGTGGAAGAAGGTGGCTAGTGAGTCGCACAGTTTTTGTGAGGGGGGATGTTGTTGGTGTTGGCGCTGGGGTTGGAGAGTTCCTTTACGATGCTGAAGAGCTCTTTGCTGTCATGTGCGTTGTTGTCCAAGTGGTTTTTGAAGGAGGATCTCTTGGCTAGTCTGTTGAGGTGGTGATGTCTGCAGGTGGCGTCCTTGTGGGCTGCGTGGTTGTCCGGTGTGCGCTTGTGGCGCCAAGTCTTCTCCAGTCTCCGGCATGCATGTTTGGAGGTCTGGAGCTCGTCGGTGAACCAGGTGGCTCTCTTGCTGGCGTGGCTGTTGGAGGGTTTCTTGAGCGGGGCCAGGCTGTTGGTGCAGTGGTCGATCCACTGTCTGAAGTTGCGGACTGCGGCGTCTGGGTTGCTGGGGTCGGTGGGTGGGTTCTGGGCGAGGATGGTGATCAACTGATCATCGGTGACTTTGCTCAAGCAGCGGCGAGGTAGCTGTTGGGTGCTGTGGTGTGTGGTTGGTTTCTTGAAGGTGAAATGGATGCAGCAGTGGTTGGTCCAGTGGAGTTCGGTGATGTGGTCGAAGGTGACGTGGGAGCCTGTGGAGAAGACGGGGTCCAGCATGTGACCGGCGGCGTGGGTGGGTGCGGTGACGAGTTGTTCGAGGCCGAGGTTGGCGAGGTTGGCAATCAGGGTGGCGGAGTTGTTGCTGTTGTTGATCTTGAGGTGCAAGTTCTGATCCCCGAGGAGGATGTAGTCCGTGGAGGCGAGTGCGTGGGTGCTGGCGAGGTCGGCGATGGAGTCGCTGAACTGAGCCTGGGGTCCGGGGGGTCTGTAGATGAGTGTTCCTCTGAGGGTGGTGTTGGGGTCGGTGTGGATCCGGAAGTGCAGGTGTTCGGCAGTGTTGAGGGTGTCGTCTGCGTGGGTGGCGACCTTGAGGGTGGACTTGTGGACGATGGCTATTCCTCCTCCGACTCCGTTGGCGCGATCCCTGCGGTGATCTTGTAGCTGTCCAGGATGGTTATGGCGATGTCGGGCGCCGAGGGGTCGTTCCACCAGGTCTCGGTCAGGAAGGCCACAACTGGGGCGGAGGTGTCGATCAGATCCCAGAGCTCGACGACGTGTTTGCGTACGGAGCGGGTGTTGAGGAGTATGCAGCGGAGGTGGTTGGGTCCAGTCTTTGGAGGTTTGGTGATTCTGTCGCAGGTGAATCTGCAGGTGCGGCAGGAGAAGGGTCCATGGGTCCATTTCGGGGCTGCCTGGAAGCAGGTGAGGTTTCGGCAGGCGTTGAGTGCGTGGAGGGTGCTGGCGTTGTAGTGGGTTCTGGTGTCGTGGCGTTTGCGGGGTCCAGGGGTTCTGGCGCTGGACGCAGTGCAGGCGCAGACGGGAGCAGACGGGATTGCCTCTGGCGTGCCAGCGGCGCGCCTGCTGCGCGCGGATGTGCGGCAGCCTCCATTTAAGGCGGGGAGGGAGGGAGGAGTAGCTGGGAAGTGGAAACAGGGAGGCGAATGGAAGGCGGGGGCGGGAACGCAGGGGAGCAGCGGCGGAAATTGGCCTGGGGGTCCAGAACGTCTCGTCACTCTATTTTTAGTGTGTGTACATTTTTATATTACCCAAGCTGTCTTGTGCAAATACTGACTGGTGGCCTAGCCGCAATTTGCTGCTTTCTCTATGTCTACACCATAGTATAGTCTTTAAATTTCACTGTGAAAGGACAATAATTCCTCTTAGCAGGGCACAAGTCCTAAGAAAAGAAGTAGGGGGACGCTGTCACCGGAAGTGACGTCACGTCAGGAAGTGATGTCACGAAAAATGGCTTGCACTATCGGGCTCATTGCCTCCCCTCGCTCACCCCTTAGATGCGATTGCATCTGAGAAGTGAGCAGCGTGCTGTGAGCTCCGATCTCGTCCCGGAGAGGCCAAAGAGTGAAGTCCAGCTGTTTGGCAGGGGGGACGGTGTCCACCCGGTAAAATAAGTGGGGGGACGCCGTCCACCCACATGGTGCCCCAACTGGAGCCCTGCCTCTTAGTAATAGCTGTTGCTGAAAATGATGGGTGTTTTTCGCATGAGTTAACTTTAAAATTATTTACATGGCTACCTCGAAAGTGGATGGATGTTGGCAAGCTTTTGTTCTTGCAACAGCTGAAATGGATTATGAAGTCTACCCAGTGTTCATATGAAAACACATATGCGCAGGACTTCACTGTCTATGGCCAGTAAGTGTAGAATTTGCAAGAATTAGTGGAAGTTCATGCGGGGAAAAACTTCACAACTTTGCACATCTCTGGTTAGGTTAGCATAAGATGCTCTTAAAAGTGAAACAGCACTTGGTACAAACCTGATTTATCTCAGTTCAACGGCATATTCTCTTTTAAACCTTTAACTATGCCCATGCTAAACATTAAACATCATATTGCATATGCCTATATGAACCAATAAGGAAGTAGCAAGTGACTTTTGCAATTGGGTCTTCGCTGCGCATTACTACCTGAAGTGCTTTTTAGTAACCCATGATCTGTGTGAGCTAGAAAGAATGTCTAGTTAAAATCTGCAAATAATGCAGAACATGATCTTGTCGCAAAAGCGAAAAACTCATTTTTATGCAGAAGACGCGGCAGAATCACATAATTCAAGTAGCCCTTCTTACAGTACTCTGATTGCATTTGAGGTCTGTTATCTTGTAAATACTATTCATAGAGCATGACGCTCTGAAAACTTCCGCCAGATCGGCATATATGGAACAATTGTAGGTTAATAATCAGATTTAAAAAAACACGTTATTCATTCTCACATCGTTACGTAGACATTCCATTAAGCAGCCAGCGGTTGAAAGTTTGGCCTGGCAAGTAGCCATTCCTACACCTGCGGTTTTTCGCGGGGTGTCACTCTCCAGGGTGATGTACAGAGGCGTCTCATCACAACAGCTGCACCTCAAAAGCTTTCGGAGTGAAACTCTTGCGACAGGACTATCTCTAACAGGATAGCTGATTTAACTGTGGAGGGCGAGAAAGGTATTCAGAAACGGTCTGGTTTACAGCACCATAAACTTGTCAGAACGCCTTTGAGAGCGGGCATTATCGACGTCTGGATCAATATTGTCCACCTTGAGCACCCGTATTGGGAAGCCAGGTTCCAAATAAAACATAGCTGTTGTTAAGGGACGCGGACGCCTACAATAATAGCCCCGATAGCGTTTTAAAGAGCAGGCATTGAAAAGCTGTGTTTGTTTATAAGCTAAGCCCTGTTGTCCTGAGGGGTCTTATCAGTAGAAACCAAACGTGTACCAACACAACAGCGCTTGATGTAAGTGCGGCTTTGTGCAGCGTACAGTGCGTGTGGGTGAGAATTATGTAATCTTCCGAGCGCCCCGCTTCTGCTCCTTTGTGTCGACGACCCTAACACAGATGTCCTGCGCCGAGATGGCAGTGGGGAGAAAAAGTCCCCGCGCGCAGATCCCACCGTTAAAAGGGGGAATGTGAAAGGCCGAGCAGATGGCCTGCGAAGCACAACTCCATGGTGAGGGTCCTTGGCACGAGCAGGAACGCGCGTTTAGGGCCGCACATTTCACTCGAGATGGCTCTGATTAAACTCCGGGAAAGCAGGCCGCGCAAAGCTCCCAGCAGGCCGAGGAAAATGTAGTCAGGTGTGTGCAGACAGGTGTCAACAGTCCGTTCTAATGCCAAGGCCGCAGAGAAGAAGCATTCTGTTACTGTTACTATATGTGTAATCGTTTTTCAACTTTCTACCTAATAAACCTCTGAAAATTAATTATACAGATAATTGTGCAGTGTTCTGTTCTCTTTACACATAACACCTCTGAGTCGCCTTACACAATAGAAACCCGAACGTCCCCTACATGGCTCTGACGAGCGTGCACACCTGCCTCAAACACCACATAGTGGGTTTGTGTTGGTGTTGGATATTTTTACCTCAGCACTCACAGCAATCATGCAGAGTGCACTAAGTACTAGGGTGACCAACTGGCATTGGTGCAAATTCAGGACGGTGAGTGTAAAAATTCAGGACAAAGGGTCAAAATTCAGGACACAAATTCAGGACAGGAGGTCAAAATTCAGGACAAAACTTCAGGACAATAGGTACGTTTTACAGACACATCAGAGGTCGCGCAATAGTATATAAGTAAGCCCAGCCATTTCCAAACATATTCAACCGTTTGCAAACCTATCCATCATGTATCCTTCCATCTATCATTTCACTCATCCATCCCTTCATCCATCCTTTCACTCATCTCCATTATCCATCCATCCATCCATCATTTCACCCTATCCATCTGTACACTTATCCATCCACTCTTTATCCCATCCATCCATTCACTCATCCATTCAGCCATTTACCCTTTCACCAATCCAGCCATCCTTTCATTTACTAATCCTTCCACCCATCCACTATTTTAGTCATCCATCCATCCATCCTCCCTTTCTCTCTCCATCGACCCTTTCACTTAGCCATCCATCCATCCATCCATCCATCCATCCATCCACCCATTCATCCATCCACTCATCCACTCATGAATCCATCCATTGATCCTATCACTCATCCATCTATCATTTCACTCCTTCACACATCTATTCATCCTTTTGTCCATCTACCCTCCCTTTCACTCACTCATCCATCCTTACATCCACCCTTTCACTCATACGTCCATTCATTCACCCTTGCACTTATCAATCTATCCATCATTTCACTCATCCACCTACCCACCCATCATCCACCCAACCATCCACCCACCCACCATCCACCCACCCACTCATCCATCCTTTCACCCACCCACCAATCCACTGATCCATCCTTTCACCCACCCACTATCCACCCACCCACTCATCCATCCATCCATCCTTTCACCCACCCACTCATCCATCCATCCTTTCACCCACCCACTCATCATCCATTCATCCTTTCACCCACCCACTCATCATCCATCCATCCTTTCACCCACCGACTCTCCATCCATCCATCCTTTCACCCACCCATCATCCATCCATTCATCCGTCCTTCCCCTCATCATCCATTATTCCCCTCATCATCCATCCATCCTTTTCCCTCATCATCCATCCATCCTTTTCCCCTCATCATCCATCCATCCATCCTTCTACCCACCCACCCACTCATCATCCATCCATCCCCTCATCATCCATCCATCCTTCCCCTCATCATCCATCCATCCTTTTACCCACCCCCTCATCATCCATCCATTCCCTAATCATCCATCCATCCATCCTTTCACGCACCCCCTCATCATCCATCCACCCTTCCCCTCATCCATCCATCCTTCCCCTCATCCATCCCCTCATCCATCCATCCATCCCCTCACCCATCCATCCATCCCCTCACCCATCCATCCTTCCCCTCATCCATCCATCCTTCCCCTCATCCATCCATCCTTCCCCTCATCCATCCATCCATCCTTCCCCTCATCCATCTTTCCTTTCATCCATCATCCATCCTTCCCCTCACCCATCCATCCATCCCATCCATTTATCCTTCCCCTCATCCATCCATCTCCTGATCCATCCATCCTTCCCCTCCATCCATCCCCTCCATCCATCCATCCCCTCCATCCATCCATCCATCCTTCTCCTCATCCATCATCCTTCCCCTCATCCATCATCCTTCCCCTCATCCATCTTTCCCCTCATCCATCATCCAGCTACCTTTCCACCCATACATCCAGCTATTTACATTCTCTCCATCCTTCCCCTCACTCATCAATCCATCCATCCTCTCTCATTAGCCATTTATTCAATCTTTCATTCATCCATTCACCCTTTCACTAATTCATCAAGCCATTCACCCATCCCTTCACTTACTTACTCGCCGACCTTTCCATATTAATTTTGAGCTGAGCCCTTTTGAGAAGAGGCCCATCAAGAACTTCACCCTCGCTGCAGGGGCCGTTCCAGGACTGGGACAGAAGCCACCCAGGGAGGAGACAGGATCCACCACAGGGGGGGACAAGAGCCACCACAGGTGGGGGTGGACTGGAGCCACCACATGGAGGGGCAGGTGCCATCACTGAGGGGAGGGCAGGAGCCATGACAGGAGAGGGAACACAGGGGTGGGCATGCAGTATTCTAGTATCATCTTGGGCTCCTCTCCTGCACAAGACAAGGAGAAGACAGGCTCTATGTCCAAAATGCCATCCCCCACTGTGATGTACAGTACTTACAGGAAATATTCTAAGAGAACTGATTGAACTGATTGTCCTCCATACTTTGTTAATCAGTGTGGGTGCGATTGTGCCATTTCTTTATTGTATTACATTATAGACTGCATGTTTGAAGAACCGAGGTTTGCTTACAATTTAGTGACAGTAATTAAGCTCTGTGAAGAGAACCACGTGCTGCCTCGGTGTAATCAGGGGTGTAATCTGGCCGAGTCTCGGATGTGTGGGGCCCTGGGTAGAAATGGAATGTGTGAGCCCCCCTCTAAATAGCAGAGACATGACACATTCAGGGCTGTTTGCATGTGAATAGATGTCGCTGCTCCTGACCCGGAAGCCCCTCCCTCTCAGTCACCTTCGAAGCACCTCTTAACAGGTCATCAAGGGCTGGAGGTGTGAGGGTAGCCATCCCGCTGTGCCTCTCCAATGCTGCGGGGCATCTGAGGAGCTTTGGTGCAGCATCGGAGTGAAGAAGGGAGGTGGGGGCAAACTGTGCCAGCTTTAGGGTGGAGCAACCGGTGCCCTGTTAAAATGACGGACAAATGGCGTCCGTTAGAGATTCCTTCACGGACAACGGACAGACGGACGAAATTACGGACTGTCCGTGAAATTTACGGACGGTTGGTCACCCTACTAAGTACTCCCTGTGACATGGAGTGAGGGCTGGGCTCTGTGGTCTAGAGGGGCATACCATGTGCACCATCCTTTTCTGAGCGTGATTACCGCAGCAGTGGCATCGGTGAACTGCACGCTTTATAGTGGAGGATAGGCCTTTTTACTTGTCAACTGCCAAGTAGAGTTGTTTACTGGCGTCCCACATGTTTTAAATTGGAATGTCAGTACTCAGCAACACCATCTTTCACTGGTTAAGACTTGTTTTCTCCAGAATTCATGCTATCAACTGCTGTTATTGGGAGATCCTGCTTTCGATTTCAATTGCCTGCGTTGGTGAACCTTTTTGTAAGAACCTGAGAACAGCCCTGAATCCTGCTACTGCTTTAGTAGTGTCCTTTCCTGAGGTCACCTTGAATCACATTACAGTCACACATTGTCTATGCATTTCCTTTTTACCTTGAGAGCCTGAATTTCTGGGTTAGGTTGGCAGCAGTTCTCTTCTTCCTCGTGTTTGTTTCTTTTGTCTGTAACCTTGTTCTGAGTTTTTCTGAGTTCCTTTGTTAGCTTAATTTACTAGCATGGACATTGTTGCTGCAATGTATGTTGGATAAACTCTTGAGTTCCTTATTCCGATCCCTTATTCTAAGCTCCATGGGCCAGTAAGGCGTTAGTTGTTCCAGTGCCTGTTGGGTACATCCTTAAAGAGGGCACTGCCTATTTCAGTTGCTGCTGGATACAGCCTGCTATAGATTTCACAGCTCTGCCGGTTACTATGCCGTGATGCGTAATCTTTGCTCCGTAAAGGCCTTACACCATGAACCCATTATTATATAGCTCTTTGAAGAAGGAGCCATCCATGGACTTGTGTGCTTTTTTAAATACATTTGAAAATTTGAACCTTGTGCTCTCTCGATTGGAGATCTTACAATATATGCTCACTTTTGATTTTCGGTTAATCGCGTTTTGGAACCTTATACGTTTCCACTACATACTATATACTGATTCCTTAGCCAGACATTTTTGAGCCTTGACGAAGTTCCCTCTGGCAACTGGGAACTAAACGCGTTGGCTGTGTGCCAGTTTTATCATTAACTTAATAAAATAAGTATTTTTTGGACAAAATTGGCCTTATTGATTGACTTCGCATCGAGTGCACCTTCCTTTTTCCTGAACATTTTGTCATTATCTGCATCTCTGGATGGCGGGTGCTGGAAGCTATTGCACCATCTCTAAATAGACTGTACATATGGATTTGATGTGCTTAACACTGGTTTGCCATTGTTCTTTTGTTGTTAATTTGCTATAGATTTCTTGTCTTCAATTTCTCTCTGATCGATTGCCATCTTTAGTGCTCTCTGAGTTACCGCTAGTGTAGTACCTGCCCCCAATCTTTGTGTCTAATCATTTCATATTGTCTGCATTTCTTCTAATTTTCTTCTCTGTATTCTGCCTATTCTTTTTACTCTGGTTTTCTGTTCCAATCTGAAGTAGGTCCACTGTCAGTTGCAGCCCTGTATCCATTTACAGTGTGACCTCTAAGTTGGGCTACATTTCAACCAGTTAACAGAAGTACCTAATTTGCTGCACCCAGAGTCGTTGGAGTCTTACATATCTCAGTGTTGTTTTCTGCCTTGGTCCACCTTTACGTTGAGTGCAACAGTACCTATAGCAGCGGGTCTAAACTATGATTTTTGTTGCATATCTGTTGTTACGAGCAGCCTGCCAGCATCAAGAAAACGGCTTTCCCCAAGCTATCATCAGACCCCTTGTCCTATACCAGTACACCACTTACTTTGAACAAACCTTTTAACTATGTATTCATACTTGTCTCCTGTATCTCTCATTATCTCTGGCACAGCCAAACCCCATCCAGGACTACAGCTTCTTCTTGGTTAGCATAAAATGCGTCTCTGTTCCCAATATAGAGACCTATCAGGCTTTATCTAATCTACTTCCTCACATTCTGGCATTGACTTCTCTCTGCACTTCACTTCTAGGCTCAGTTCATCTACATCCACAGACCTGAGCTCTACCACAGATCCTGTTACGGTCCATATACTAGTGAAGCGCTCTGAACCGAAAATTGCAAACAATGCTACAGACTCTCCAATTGATCCCAGCCAGACCTTTGCTGAAGATTAGGGAGCAAACTGTCCAACTATTGCTAGCAACTGTTTCCATGTCTGTTCCCGTCCATGACATGAACCTGAACCTAGTTTCCATGTGTAATACAGAGCCACGTTCCAGTTGTGACTCAACAGACTCACCTCATGCTATTACATCCAGCTGCAAGAGACTGATGAACTTCCTCCCATATGCAAAAACATTGATTCTATGTTTCAAGACCTCAAGACCAGTACTTGTCATGGTCTCAAGATGCTTGGCATTGCAAACCAATGTGTGAAATGTAAACCAATGCCTTGGTGTAACTGCAACTAGCCATCATTCTGCTCAATAATAACCAATGCTTCCAAGATGCGCCTGCCTTCGAAGTGTAAAGCCTCGCCCTTGTGCCTGGTATCATAGACGGGAAATTTGTAATCTCTTGCGCAGCGCTGACATTTTATATTTCTGTAACAGTCTGAATGCTGTTTATATACTCCCCCATTTCAGATCTTACACATGCATATTGCCTTTGTTTTAGTCTCACCACATGATGTCCATAGGAGCCAAATATATGAAAACATATAAATGTATAAATGTATGTCTTGTCTCTGCTTTTATGCTCAATTGGGTGCTAGTCTATACCCTTGTCACCAAATTCTGTGATTAACAGATTATGTTTTCTTTTACTAATAAAACATTTGCAGACTTCAACTTGGCATATTGGGCTTCCTCTATTTTGTCCTGAACCTTTCACTACCTCCCCCTCGAAAGACCTCGATCTCTTTACTTTTTACTAGTGAAGGTTTGTATAACCATCTCTTTGCAGATCCATAGCATCGCCTTTGTTGCTTTGTTGCGGCCTCAGAAATGATATTTTTTTAAACCCAGTCTGTGAGTGATGTTTTGCCAGTGCCTCCAAACGCCTCTATTCGTGCATCATTCTGACATATCAGAAAATCATATGAACAATGTACCTCCTTCACAACTGAATCTGCTTGATCACGCTGATACATCTATAGGAGTGAGAAAGACCACTGTCTAGAGGAAACTGTCATTGACATTTCCTGTTCAAGGAAAGTTTCAGAAGGATTTTGAAGCCTTATTTAAGGGCCTTTTCTTCATTTGTTTGCTCCTGCACCATTTTCAAGTACTGTTGCAGTTTGGTGGACTTTCTTCTGCCTTCGAAAAGAGAGAGGAGCCTCTTGAGGGGGATAATGTCAAGGTCATCCTCTTGTGCTATTAGGTGGTGCTTCCTGAAGACCTTGGATGAGCCTGCCTCCAATGCAGTGGATTACCTACTTTGATCAAACTTTTACAGTGCATTCTTGCTTGTCTGCTCTCTCGCTCTCTCCTAGTCTTTGGTACAACCAGATCCTATTTTCAGCCGTCCTGTGAAAAGAGTTTTCATGAGTAACCTATTGTCTGCTTGATCTGTTACTGCGAGGAATCCTGACGTTTGTGATCTCTGGGGATCATGTCAAGTGTCGCAGGGATAAGTTAATATTTTCAAGCTTGAAAATGGGGCAGCTTTGGAGACTGTGGCAGACAGAGTAGTGACTGGGGGGCGAAAGAGAGCAGTCACAGAATGACACACATCAGCACTTCTGAGACAATGTGGAAACAGCCAGAACATTCAGGAAAAGCTGGAACATTGTAGAGGGAGCCAGAAGGTTCTGGTCACTTCTGCATCAGTAAGAGCTGACAAGATTTAAGCTGCAATCACAGCTGTTGATGGGTTCTTTATACAGATTGCATATTGCGCACCATTTGCGTTCCCTCTGGCTCCCTCAGGTAGTTAGGGCAGCCCAGGATACCCTCCCTAGTATAGATACTGAGTTTTGCTTGCTGCCATTCCGGAATTCTTGCCCAAAATTCAAATACTCCAAGTCATCCTGGAGGTGAACATTCACATTAACTATTCTCATTCATAGCCATGACGTCTAAGGGCAGGCCATGGCCTCTCCACTTCCATACTCTAATAAGCCTGTCTTATGACATTGCATCCTGTTTGACACAAATATTTAGATTAATGAATTACCAGTCAGTCCATTGTAGACCAAGGGTCCTTTAGCATGCCTTCAAATGGCCTGTGCACCCGAAGTCAGTGGACTGAGATGCTTATGGGGTGTTTTCTCCCTCTCTCTCTCTGTGTGCAGTCAGTCACTTCAAATTCTAGAATTCATTACAGATCTCATTTGACTGAAAGGGGAAGGGGTGTGGTTAGCATCAGAGTCAGCCGCAGCCCACGCAGGTAAGAGTGGAGGGGCCAGGTGGGGGATGGTGATTTCGACTGACGATGACGAGGTAAAATTAAATAAATAACTGCTTTTCCCTTGTTATCGTCTGTCGAAATTCCCCCCTCCCCGGTCCCCCCGCTCTTACCTGCATGGGCTATGGTTGAACAGAGTCCCTGCCTGAATTCCATTGAAATCCTGGCAGTTTGCCAGACTTAAGTGCTCTGTGTATTCTAATGACCATTTAGTTGAGACCTCTGACCTCCAGCTCTGTCGTTGTGCCGCTGACCCAGCACCTTCTTGCCTCAAGGTAAGGTCTTCAAGGCCATCCTCCACCCGCAGGCTGCTGCCTGCACCTCATCCCTGGTTGCCCAGTGGGAGAACCTTGCCCTGTTGCTAGTCTACTTGGCCAGCCTCTCTCTCTGTTTTCCCTGCTCTTGTCTGTCTGTGCCCTATTTGTCTGTCTGTGCTTAATTGACCATTCTGTGCTGTTTCTGCCTTTGTCTCTTGCGCCTTGTTGTTTTTTGTTACTTCATGCCTGTGTATTTTTGAGCCTCTATCTCTTGTGCCTTGTTGCCTTTTGTGCCTTTTCGTTTAGTTTTTGTGCCTTTTGCCCTTCTTTCACTGCGCCCTTTCCCGCCGCTGCTGCTGCACCTCCCCTGCCTGTTCCTTCTCTCACCTCCCAGCTGCTCTCCCTCCCCTGAGGCCTACTGAAAGGGCTGTCCAGCAGGCACGTGGCTGGTGCACCAAAGACAAGCCCGTCTGCGTCCGTCCACGACCAGCTCCAAGGACCCTGTTCCTCCGACCCCCCACTGCTATGACTCAGCAACTCTCCACGCACTCAACCCCGGAAGAAACAACTGCTAGCTGTCGATGCCGAAAACCACCCAAGGCCAGTTCTCCTACCGACACTGCTGCTGCACATTCACCCACCTCCGGACCACTACTGCTACAACCAAGCCACCAGACTCTAGCAAAACCAAATCCTTGAGCTGCATCCTCCTCAACATACACTCCCTACACAGACATGCCATAGAAATCTGGGACCTCCTCAACACCCTCTTGCCTGACATCACCTTCGTCACTGAGACCTGGACAAATGCCAGCTCCACACCGAACATCGCAACCTCCATCCCTGGCGGGTAACAGATCCAGTAGAAAGACTGCCCTAACCACCCTGGAGGTGGACTCGCCATTGTACATTAATACTCCCTCTGACTCACAATGGCAAGCTCGAACGAATCCTCGCCCCCCATGGAACACCTCCATTTCCAGATCCAGATCAACCCCAGAACGACTCTACGTGGAACGCTCGCCTACAGACCTCCTGGACCTTGCGCACGTTTCACCACCACCATCGCAGACCTCATTGCGCCCCACACCCTCGCCTCCGTGGACTAGGCACTTCTGGAAGACCTGAATTTCCCCCTCGACAACCTCAGTGACCTCAACTCCACCACCCTCCTGGACACACTCGCCAGCACAGGACTAAAGCAGCTCATCACCACCCCTACCCACAAGGCAGGACACACCCTCGACCCCATCTTTGCAGGAGGAAACAACATTTGCTTCAGCGACACCACGCAATCCCTCTGGATGGACGGTGATGGATTAAACCCAGTTCAGTTGATTGGGGGTGAGTGTTTGCATTGTCAACGCTCCGTCCATCATCACCTTTGGTTTTTCTTTGTTCGCCCTAAGTTGGCAGGGTTTGCTCAGACGTGAGTCCCTTGCTCACTTTGCCACTGGAGTCAAGCAAGCCTGGCTGAAGACGGCTGTAATGCCAGAAACCGGTCCTGGGAAGCTTGATTCTGGTCCAGGGAAGACATGGCTTGGCAGTTAGGGCTGGACTGTTCCCATGAGGCACAGGGTCAGACTGACTTGCATATGGCCATGTCTGAACTGGGGTGGCGGAGTGAGCTAAAGAACGGTGATGGAGTAAACCCAGATCAGTAGACTGGGGGTGAGTGTTTGCATTGTCAACGCTCTGTCCATCATCACCTTTGGTTTTTCTTTGTTTGCCACATCATGGGTACACCAGTTGGCCAGAGCAGGGGTCAAGGAAACGATGCTAGCAAACTGTTGCAAGACTTGCTTGCAGTCAGTCTGCTGTTGGGGAGAGAGGGTGTCTGAAAATACCACTCCATCCACTGACCCATCGTTTGGGCTGGAAGAGAGGAGTTCAGGGAGAGGTTCACTCTCTGCTTCCTGTTCCTCATCAGTCACCATCAGCATGGTAAGGTCAGCCCTGTCATTGTAGAGTTTAAGGTGGTTCACATGGATAACACTTTTGGGTGTCCTGCTGGTGCCTAGGTCCACTAAGTAAGCAACCTCACTCTTTTTCTCCAGGATAGGGTAAGGGCCACTCCATCTGTCTTGGAGAGCCCTTGGTGCCACTGGCTCCAAAACCCACACCTGTTTTCAAGGTTGAAATTCAACCGTGGCATGCTTTTTGGTCATATCAGTGCTTCTGCAGCTCCAGGCTGGCCTCAAGATTCTTGGATGCCTTGTCCATGTACTCGGCCATTGTGGACCTTAGGCCAAGCACATAGTCCACAATGTCTTGCTTGGGTTCTTGGAGAGGCCTCTTCCAACCCTCTTTCAACAGACAAAGTGGTCCCCTTACAGGATGTCCAAACAGAAGTTCAAAGGATGAAAACCCCACTCCCTTCTGTGGCACTTCCCTATAAGCGAAAAGCAGGCATGGCAACAGAACATCCCATCTCCTTTTGAGTTTTTCAGGGAGTCCCATGATCATACCTTTCAATGTATTGTTGAACCTTTCCACAACACCATTGGTTTGTGGGTGGTATGGGCTAGTAAATTTGTACTGCACACCACACTCCTTCCACATGTGTTTCAGGTAAGCAGACATGTTGGTACCTCTGTCTGAAAGCACCTCCTTAGGAAACCCTACCCTGGTGAAGACACCCAGGAGGGCCTTGGCTACTGCAGGAGCTGTAGTAACCCTAAGGGGAATTGCTTCAGGGTACCTAGTAGAATGATCCACTACTACTAGAATTAATTTGTTCCCTGAGGCTGTGGAAGGCTCCAGTGGACCCACAATGTCCACACCTACCCTTTCAAAGGGTACCCCCGTCACTGGCAGTGGTATCAAGGGGGCCTTTGGTTTGGCACCTGTCTTCCCAGTGGCCTGACAGGTAACACAGGAGCTCACAAATTCCTTTACCTTTTGGTTTATCTGGGGCCAGTAGAAGTGGCTAACTAGCCTTTCCCAAGTTCTGGTCTTCCCCAGATGTCCAGCTAGGGGGATGTCATGAGCTAAGGTTAGGAGGAACTCCCTGTACTTCTGTGGCACTACCACCCTCCTGGTAGCTCCAGGATTGGGGTTTCTTGCCTCAGCATACAGTAATCCCTCTTCCCAATAAGCTCTGTGGGTACCCTTGACATCTCCCTGTGCTTCTGAAACAGCTTGCTGCCTCAGGCTTTCAATAGTGGGGCAGTCTCGCTGACCCTGGCACAGCTCTTCCCTAGTGGGTCCCGCTGGGCCCAGGAGTCCAACCTGGTAAGGTTCAAGCTCCATGGGCTCAGTTCGGTCTAGGGTTTCCAAGTCCTCTCCCTGAGGAGAGGGGTCCTGAGAGGCTTGCTGTATAGAAGCTGGTTCCCCAGTCTTCTTGCTTTTTCTCTTAGTTGGTTGGGCCATACGTTCAGGCTCCAGACCTACTTGTTCACCCTTCTTTTTGCTCTGTGCTCTGCTTTGCACACACACCAGTCAAGGGATACCCAGCATGGCTGCATGGGTTTCTTGCTCAACCTTAGCCAAGGCTGAGGTTTCCAGGTCATTTCCAAGCAGACAGTCAGCTGGCAATTGTGCAGAGACCACTACTAGTTTCAGGCCAGTAATCTCCCCCCAACCTAATGTCACCATAGCCAGAGGGTGTTGGGTGGTAATGCTGTCAGCATTGGTGACTGGGTAAGTTTTCCCAACCAAGTATTGCTCTGGGGAAATCAGCATTTACTTTACCATAGTTATGCTGGCACCTGTATCCCTCAGGGATTCTACTCTAGTACAATTAATAGAGGGGTATTGCAGATACTTGTTACAGTCGGGTGGCCAACCAGCTACATTGGCAATCTCCATTTCCCCCAAGGAGACTAGACTAGCTTGAGTGTATTCCCAGATTTGCTCTGAGCACTCCTCTGATCCCATCTGTAGATTTACTGTCCCTGGAGTAGCTGTATTGGGTACCTTAGGGGCTTTATTGTTGGGGCAGTTTTTGTCTACAGTTAAGTGTCCCAACTTTTTACAGTTGTTACAATAGGCCTTGTTAGGATCAAAGTTCTTCCCCTATAGGGCTGAGGCACATAGGGAGTAGTTTGGGACCCACCCACCTGGACAGGTTTTTGGGGCCCTTTGGAAGACTCAGACTTTTTATCTTGGGGATTCTCACCACCTCTCCCCTGGGGAGGTTTGGTAACCACCTTCTTTTTATCGCCCCCAGTGGCTGTCCTTGTCACCCTAGTCTTAACCCAATGGTCTGCCTTCTTTCCCAGTTCTTGTGGAGAAATTAGACATTGGTCTACCAAATGCTGATACAACTTTTCATTTGTGCAATTACTCAAAATGTGTTCCTGCATAAACAAATTATAAAGTCCAGTAAAATCATGCACATTGTGTCCAGTTAGCCAACCATCCAGTGTCTTTAATGAGTAGTCTACAAAATCTATCCAGGATTGGGTCTGGGTTTTGTGAGCCCCCCTGAACCTAATTCTGTACTCCCCAGTAGTGAGTCCAAATCCTTCAATCAGAGTTTCCTTCATGATGTCATAAGACCCTGCATCTTGCCCAGAGAGGGTCAGAAGACTGTCTCTGCAGTTACCAGAGAACAGTTCTCACAGGAGTGCCCCTAGAGAGGTTTCCTTAGTCTTCTGATATCACAAGCCCTCTCAAAGGCTGTGAACCCTTTTGGTGATATCACCACCTTCCTCAAATTTAGAGACAATTCCTTTGGGGATTTTAGGATCATAAGATTGCTCTTTATCCTTATTATTGGTATTGCTGCCACCAGAGATGGGGGCTAAGCCCATCTCTTTCCTTTTTTTCTCTAGAGCCAGGAGTCTGGACTCTAGGTCTAATCTCTTGGCCAACTTTGCTAATAAGTTGTCCTCTTCATTGGAGCTCTCCCCAATGTGTTCTCTGGGTCCTAGTCCACCTGTGTGGTACCCAGGCTCCCAGAAGCTGACTCTTGGAGTTAAGGGTGTAGAGACCCTTACTTACCTAGATATGGGGGGGGGGGGTGGTATTATCCTCCTCCTCCTCTTCTGCCTCTGACCTGGTGTCACCCTGTTCAGCGGGGTGGCCTTTTGCATACTCAGCCAGGAGCTCCTGGAGCCCTTGTTTGGTTGGATGCAGGCCCAAGACTATATTTTTTAAGTTTACATAGGGACCTCAATTCCTTGAAATTCAAGTGCAAGTAAGGTGTGAGGTCGAACTCCTCAACCAGGTCCATGTTATCTTCACTAACAGCTGGGTTCTGTTGAGACATTCTAACCAGACAGTTCTAACCCTCTACCCTAACTATAGTGACTTTTTATTTTTCTGGAATTCTAATGGGACTTAAGCAAGGCCGTATCAGACTTTTAGTATTTTGGAAAAACCAATCTCACAATTCTAAAGGGAATTTATGAGTTCTGTCGTGTGATCAGATGGTAACCAAGTAATCCAACAAATGCAAGTATGTATCCCACCGCTGATCCACCAATGTGAGAAAGTGGCTCTATATATACTGGACCAGAATAAGGTACAGTGTGTATAGAGTCCACAAACCCCAGAGGTATAACAGAGGTTAAAGCCAGGTGTGACCTTACTCTTTAAAGTGGTAGCTTGGTCAAGCAGTAAGGCAGTACCCGAGGACAGTGTAAAGCATTTGTTGTTCACACTCAGTCAGCAAAAGGTTTCATACACTGAAAGACTTACCTCCAGGCCATTTGTTTTTATATCAAAAGATATAGTTGTTTTATTTCTAGAACCAACAGGTATCAAAATATACTGTTCTCAATATGAGAGGTCTCAGATGAGTACTTTGCAGAAAGGCAATAAACTTTGTAAATACAATAGGTACAGGGGTTGCAGTAGGCAACACAATTCTACACACAATTTAGCATTGAGCTCAATGGATTTCCTTATATAAACATAGTTGATTACTTTGTAGATTACTTTGGTAATTCCAGGACTGTCTCCCAGGTTCAGTCCTGGGGTCTAAGCTGAAAACAGTTTAGCAAAAACTTTTAGGTATTGTAGTGATTTTTCAGGAATAAAAAGCTATTTTAAAAGTTCGCACTTAGAAACTTTTCAACAGAAATCTGGCACTGTTATCCAATGGGAGAAAATTCAGGGTGCAGGTAAAGTACGATCTTGTTACTTTTGTAATCCAGTACTGGGCTCCTGGGGTCAGCACTGGGGTCTCAGTTTAAAACAGGTAAGTAATTACGTTTCAGTATCTCATATGATTTTTAAAGAATATTTCTAGTTTTCAAAAGTAGACAGAAGAAACGTCATAGAAAAGCAGACAATGGATTCCTATGGAGAAAATACAAGTTACTAGTAAACACTCAAGGGATTACTTTTGCGGTACAGTACTGGGCTGCAGGGTACAGTACTGGCTCCTCTCCTGATCACAGGTGAGTATTTTGGAATTTGGATTTCGGATGAATTTATATGAATATTTAAAGTTTTCAAAAGTAGACAGAGATTTTTCGAGTCACACCAGTAAATGTAAATGTAAATGTAAATGTAAATGTAAATGTATGAAGCTTATATAGCGCATGACTTACCCTGGGGCATCTCCGCGCTTGCTTAGGGAACCCGTCCTGGTATTCCCCTGTGAGATAGCCCTGGCAGGGTATCCACAAGGTGAAAGCCAGGCATCCCACCGCGAGGGGCCGGTGTGGAGATTAAGCAAGCTATTGCCCAGAGTCGCAGAGTGTGAACCCGTGAGTCGAGAAGGCACCGGAGCGAGAATTATCGAGTCCGTGGAATTATTGAGCCCAAGACCCGCCGAGGTGGGGAATTGAACCCTGGTCCAGGGCCGAACTCAAGCTCCAGGTCTGCCGCCTCTAACCCCTGAGCCACACTTCTCAATGGCAGGTAAGTGAGTTACCGGTTTCCTGGTGAGTACTTGAAGTTGTGGTTCTGGGCATAGACCCAGGGGTCCCCCAGTGTCAGGAAGGTACAGTTGGTTCACCCTCAGCGGCGCAGGGGCGGCCGGGTGCAGAGGTAGTTAGGCCCAATGTTATCCAATGGGGGACAGGGGGCCTCCGGTTGGTGGCTACTGGCTAGCAGGCCACGTGGCTGTGGGAGCTGGGCTCCTGGTCACTTGCTTAGGACAAAGGAGGAAGCAGGATAGGACAAAAGTGGCACAGCCAGCGGTACTTGGTCGGCTGGGTGCAGGGTGCTTTTGAGCCATCGGGCCCTCAATGTTATCCAATGGAAAAGGTAAAAAGGGAACAAAGGCTGCAGGCTCGGGGCGGAGACTCTCCAGGGGCGACCAGCACGTCCAGAGGTAAGTTGGGATCGTGGAGCACAGGTAGGTACCCCAAAGGGAGGCACAGGTAGCTGTAGGGCACCGGGTGCAGGGTGTCTTTGGGTGTCGGAAAAGCTTACCCTCAGCTGGTCGCGGTTAGGGGGGTCCCTGGTTCTGAGTATGCAGGTGTCGTCTGGTTCCTAGAGGAGGGTCTTTGGGCACTGGACTTTGGGTCCCAGTCGCTGGGGGGACGTCCTTGTGGTCTTGGATCACTCGGGCACAGGCCGGGCTCGGCAAGTGCAGAGTGGGCTGGTCCGGAGCTTCCTGGCTGGCACCGGGGGGGTTGTTGCAGCAGAGCCTCTGCTGATGGGAGTCCCAGGCTTTAAGAGGGTCAAGGCAGGCAGGTCATCTGGGTGTCCCAAGATTGCTGTCTACAGGATTCGCCGGGCTTTAGGCAGGAGCAGGTTCCAGGATCGGCAGGCCGGTGGGGGTGGGGCCAAGTCAGTTGTTGTCGTCCTGTTGTTAGCAGCTGCATGGTGGGTCCTCTTCCTCTTAGTCTACTTTCTTCTTATCTTTTCGGGATCTGAGGAAGGAAGGTTCAGGGAGCCCCTAAATACTGAATTTAGGGGCGTTACAGGTAGGGCGAGGGCAGGGACCAATAATTCCCTGTCCTGGGGTGGGTATGGGTAACCCCCCTAGCCTGCTCCTCTCCCATGGGAGGGGGGCAGTAGCCTAGCTGTGATTGAGCAGGGCTCCCCATCTTCATGATGTCCATAGCCCGGGGTCGTGCTTCACCTCGTCTCCCCCACCTGAGGGGTGGGGTTGGCACAGGCTGGCACACCCCCCTTCCTGACGTAGTTTTTCCCACCAGTCTTCCTGCCAGAGTGGGGGTCAGAACTGGTGGGGGCCAGTTGCTGGGTACAGTAAATGGTCTGGAGAAGCTCACGGCGGCGGCATGCCTTTGAAGCTTCCCCCTGCCCATCCTGGGGGAGGAGACCTAGCACCTCGCCCAGGATGTGCATTGTTGCAGGCCCAGGAGAGCGGGGGGTTCTACACTCAGGGGTCCAGCAACATGTCTGCTGTGTGGCAGCCTCTGCAGCCACTCAGCCCAGACGTGGATTGTAGGTTAGATTTTCAGGGGGCATCTCTAAGATGCCCTCTGATGCATTTTACATTAAATCCCACACTGGCATCAGTGTGGGTTTAATGTGCTGAGAAGTTTGGTACCAAACTTGTCAGTCTTCAGTGTAGCCATTATGGTGCTGTGGAGTTCGTAATGACAACCTCCCAGCACCATATACTCTTAATGGCATCACTGCACTCACAGTGCCCAGGAATGGCCCTGGGTACTGTAGGGGCACAGGGCTCATGCACCTGTGCCCACACCTCTGGCATAGGGTACCCAGCTAGAGGGGTGACTGAAGTATGCCAGGACAGTGGTTTCTGTGGGCATGGCACACAGGGATGTGTGCCATGTCGACTCTTTGTTTAGTTTTGTACTTAGACACTCAGCCTGCAAAGACAGTGTGTGGGTGTCAGGGTGCAGGGCCCCTGAGGGTGGCACAATAAGTGCTGCAGTCCTCAGGGGTCTTCTCTGGTCACCATGCCCTGGGTACGTAGGGTACCATTTACTAGGGGCTGATAGGGGGCCAGAGATGCCAAATTGGTTTTAGTTTCAACACAGTTTTTAGAGAAGGAACACAGGCCCTGTGTACCTGGTTGGCAGGAACCCAGGGCACACTCAGTCAAAGTACATCAGCAGTTCAGAAAAAAGTGGTGGCATACCAGTGCTAGAAAGATGGCACTTTCTCACAGTATTTCTATTCTCTTTCTGTCTCTCTTTCTCTCTCTCTCTGTCTCTCTCTTTTTATTTCTCTCTCTCCTCCCCCTTTAACCCCTGTGCATTCACTGCAGATTCTGGAGTGTATTAAATACCTCATTTGACTGAAAGGAGAAGGAGTGGAGACAGTATTGGAGTACCCAACCAAAATTCTTATGAAATCCTGACAGTTACCTTGGTAAGTATTGCCTCCTGAATCACACATCCCTGTCCTTGATCTGATACCCACAAAATTAGGTTTAAACTTGGAATGGAACTCAGATATTGGTAGATGCTGGTAGATAGCTATAGCCTGTCACCCCTCTGGTATGAAGGCTCCAGTGACAATCTTCAAAATGTTTATGTTGTACCCTGGCTTTCAAAGGATATTGACAGACAGCCCGTTGAATGTATGAATTTGTTGTAGAACATCTGTCACAGAGGCGGTATTCTTGGTGGGCCACTCTGTGCATGAAAATCCATAGGAGTAATAAAAGAAAGATTTCCGCAAAGAAGAGTGTAAAGAAGTATTTTATGCAAGCTGCAAGGGCAATCCATGGCATATTTAAATACTAAATTTGCCCATCAATGTGTGGATAATAAGTGATAGACTTAAAATGTTTTACACCCCTTTTTTATTCAGTTCTTTCAAAAAGAGGGCTGTGAACTGTGTCCTTCTGTCAGTCATGAAAGTATCTGGAAAGTATTTGTAAGAAAGTGAATTATTAATTGCTTCGGATGGTAGACCACCACAGTAATACATTTACTGACTTGTTAGGTCGAGGAAAAGGTTTCAATAATTTAAACCTGAGCTCAGCCCCTGGGGTAGCTATGGCACAGTGCAGACAGGTTTAACATACTGAAAATGCATTAAGCATTTAGAAGTGCCAAAATATTTAAAAAGTAAAAACACAACACAATAAGAATCCCACTCTATTTTAAGAAAATAGATGATAATTTAATAATCCAAATGTCACCAAAATGGCAAAAAAACAAAAAGGGAACGAGAGCTCTGAATGTTCGCAGAAGCCACCACCAAGGTCTAGTCCTCCCTCAGTTACAACTGGTCACTAGTCACTCCAAAAAAAGCCTCTTGCAGCTCGTTGTGTCACTATACCCAAACAAGAGGTCAGCCAACCGACCCTTGGAATCTATTTATTTGCCCTAAGTACAAGAGGAGAAAGGTCCAGGCCTTGAGGTCTCCGACCAGGTCTCAAAAAGCAGGTGAATTTTTTCTTCTATTCCTCCGTGGGTCCACAAAGTGTTCTGATCTGCTATGTGCCAGGTGCCAGTTTTTTAGTTTTCATTAGCCAGGGTGTGGAGGTGACTCATGGACTTTACCTAACCAGTGATGAAAACGGTCCCTGAGGCATTCCTACAAACATTTACAATACATCCTGTTTGCCTTATTGCAAACTATCCAAAAGTGTAGCATTCTAGGGAAATCCAAAATGGCAGAGGCGTTCTGCCTTTGGGGGGAGCTTGTGTTCCAATCAGGGGTGTGTTTAGGGAAATGAGCAGGCCTACTCCCAAGCAACACAAAACTGGTTCTGGGACCAGCTCCATCTCTCCTACCGGCCTGGTACCCAATTGGCTACCTTGGCCCGAAAGAACAGTACTTTAGATTTATCCTTACACTAAAAGGTGAATGGACATGCGTCACCTCCAACCCTTTCAAGTTAATGAGTTCCTGGAATCTCCCCATCTGCTCTTCCTGGGCTGATATGTATCAAATTTTCAACCCCAGGTCCATCCTGTCACCATGCTCGTAAAATACGTTTGGGACTAGCAAACAATCACAAACTAACACAAAAATGTAAGTTTATGATTGTTTGCTATTCACAAAGGTATTTTATGAGTAGTATCATTATGACTGAGGAGTCTCCGTACATCAAAAGATAGGACAGGCCTATTGTTTTATATGCAGAGACACCACAGTCGTAAATATACTACTCGCAAAATACCTTTGTGAAAAGCGAACAATCATAAAACTTACACAATAGTGTGAGTTTAGCTTTGTGAATCAGGCCTCTGTCTGGAAGTCTTGAATTGTTCACCAGAGGTGGCATCCTTAATCCAGCTGTCTAAACAACCATCTACCCTAAAATCCTATTCTCAATGTTGGCAATCCTTCCACGAGGAACGTCCTTTACAACGGAACTTTTACAACGAAGTACTGTTACGACGCAGGTTTAACAACGAAAGTCATTACAACAACTTTCGCTGGAGGGCGCTCTAGGATAGGTAATAGTTTAATTTACTATCCAACACCTTCCCTACTATCCACAGGGACTGGAGTTGGAATAGTAAATTAAACTATTCACTATCCAGTGCCCCCCAACGCAAGTCGTTGCAAGGACTTGCGTTGTAAAACTTGCGTCGTAACGGTACGCGTTGTGAAAGCACGTGTTGTACCGTCATACATCCTCCTTCCACAGGTGGTGTGTTAACAGATACTGTTGTCGGTAGAAGAAGTATTGATTCATGAGTTTTTACAGAGGGATCTGAGGTGGTCTCATCTTTACCTAGCTCTGGAGATTTAGTTCTTCTAGTTTTATCTCCTTCTACACAGTTGGAAGAGGAACAAGTTCTTCACCTACTGGCTATAAGAAGAACATTGATGGTTTATCTAGAAAGGACAAGATCCTTCAAAAAGACGGACACATTATTTGTAACTTTTGGTTTAGCTGGTCAAATTTAAAACCTCCACTGCTACTTTAAGTAGATGGTTAAACAGGCTAGAATTTCTGCATATGAGTCTAGAGGTATAAACAGTCCAGGTGTGGCCCAGGGTACGTATACTAGAGGTATGGTAACCTCCTAGGGCACATTCACAGGAGCTATAATGTGTGAGATCTATAACATATCCGTTTGGACCTCCCCTAATACTTTTGTAAAGCATTATAGATAGGCTTTCCTGTTTTCAGTTTCTATTTTTGGTAAATTCTGGTGGAGTTTTTTCTGTGGTTTACAGTAATTTCAATACCTTAAAAAACAGGGGTTGTCAGTGCTTACACATTTTCGTACCATTAAAAACAAAAGAAACAGTGTTTTTCCGGAGTTTATGAAACGTTTTGCTTTTATTATTGCTTGCTTTCTGCATTGATAGTGCATGGTATATAGACAGTGTATGTACAGTGTATATGAGGTCCAAATACATTTTTACAACTCAAACTTATTGTAGTACACCATACAATACTTCTTTGGTGAGTCTTTGGTCATGCGCACTCGCTCTTTCCTTCCCACATAAACATTTATCTGTGACAAGGCTCTCTCAACATTGACACTTGAGATGGGCAACGCTAAAACAGCCAGTACAGAATTTGCTAACACTGGCCACTGATATAGCTTTCCATGCCAATATTGGTGCACCTGAAGATTGCGATTCTCTGGGACAGGTTCTGCAACATATGCGTTGAACTGGGCGCATATGCCCTCGGAGTTATTGAAGCAGTCAAACATGAAGTAGTACTTTCCAAAAGTCTGGTGTCATGTTTTCACCACTATCCCAGTTGCTTGGTGACAGCACTCCTTTCACATACATCTGTCACTGCACCTTGCACTGAATGTTTAAAACCTGCGGTGTTTGGAATTTCACCTACTATCACTACTGACTCACTAGAAAAGAGACCTGGTGTATCAAAGGGTTTCACACATTCTTTGTCTGTGGGTAAATGTGATGATAAATATTGGGAAGGATTCTTATGAAACCAGCCATTTTACCTATCAGTGAAATAATCAAACATAGCCAAAATATCAAATATGATTTTGATAATTTCTGATTCTCTACAGTTCATAAAACAATTAAATGCGGCCTAAAACATGCTTCTAAACCCTGCATCTTTAGACCAAAGACCACAAAACTGAAAAAAAGCAAAAAGAAGAAGAAACAATATTTTAGTGACATCCCTGAACAAGAAAACGCAAGCAGAATAATGTTAGCCCAGTCTTTCTGGCTGCTACTTTGTATAACAAAGTTACATTTTATTGGTCCCTTCAGTAAGAAATAAAAATGACTCTTTCACTCTTCTTTTCCTTTTTTGAATGGCATTTAGTTTGTGGTTGTTCATGTGTTTATATGTTTACACTGGTGAGGGTGATTTCCCTTTTGGTAGGGTTTTATCAGTTTTTATTGGTTTAACCTAAAACCGGATAGTCTAATTAGAAATTAGCACTTAGAGGGAGTTATTCAACTGTGTTTGCAGCTTTACTGTTAGGTTCAGTAATAGGTCATTACTCCAAGTTCTACTCTTTCCCATCACAGTCCAAGTTTCCCATCTGTTGATTGAGTTTTTGGCTTCACTTGTTTGGAATGTCAGGATGTGAGGTGGGTGGCCTAACCTTTTATAACATGTGACAGGATGTATGCTGGAGGGATGGGAAGCAGTGTAGGTTTTAGGTACTAGCCTACCATACAGCACAGCTGTCTGGTTTGCTAAAGATATCTTCGGGAAATTCAGAAATGCATTACGCCCATTGCTTACCATTGACTTTGGTGCTGTTTGTTCCTCCCATTTTCTGGCTTTCTACTTGCTGGCTTTATTTGCTTTAGGCTGTCCAGCTCGAGTTCGTCCCTTCCATTCCCCAAACCTTGTTTACTGTGTTCTTCCATGAACTTGCTTTCTGTAAACAGACCTTTAAATCTTGTTCCTATTTTGTCACATGTGTTGTGCATTCAAAGACAGAAGTCAAATGTCAGGCTATGTCTTCCAGAGAGCTTGATGTTTATTTGTCTTTCTCTGACTTCAAAGTGAGAGGATTTATGTGACAATGTTACCCGGTCTGCAGTCACCGGTCTTTAGGCGTTTTATCTAAGGGTTATGATACCATATTGCACCTGAATTATCAAAATGAAAAGTTAATCAGTCTTTACCAAAGGCCTGGCAATCATGCTGGCTAGTAAGGGCCTGTGTGAGGAAAGCTGTACAAATGTTATTTTTGTTCTAGCACACAACCGAATTTAAATGTCTGTAAATTAACTGTGCTGACGATCAAATCAATACATTGGGTGAATACATTTCCACACTTTATTGTTTGTGTGCTGTATACTTTCATATGTAAAATTATATGTGACTGCAACTTTAATAGTCATTTCAGTTGGAAATGTGTTGTCTGTAATGGCAGCCCGCTACCATACCATTCATACTTCATGTTACCCCATTTCACTACTATTCTGTACCACTCCATGCCACTGCATTCTACTCTGCACCACTCCACACTACATCATTCCACTCCATACTGTGTCACTGCACTCTTCTCTGCCCCACTCCACTCTATGCTTCTCTACTCTACTCCACTCTACTCTATACCAATGCACTCTACCCCACACTACTATGAGCCACTGCACTCTACGCCACTGTGCTCTACGCAACTCTGCACCACATCCTACTCTGCAATACTGACCTCTATGCAACTACACTCTACACCACTTTATTCAAAACCAATGCACTCTACGACAATCTACTCTGCACCAAATCACTCCATACCACTATACTCTCTGTCACCGTACTCTATGCCACTCTATTCTACTCTGTGTCACTGCATTCTACGCCATTCTATTCTGCTCTGCACCACTGTACTCTATGCCACTGCTCTCTATGCCATTCTACTCTATACCACTCTACTCTGCTCACTATACTCCACTACATGTTACACCAATGCACTCTATGCCACTTTCCTCTACAGCACTCTGCAACACTCTACTCTGCAGCATTTCACGCTCTGCCACTGAACTCTATGCACTCTACCTTATCCCACTCTACTCTGCGCCACTTTACTATATGCAACTGCACTGTACTCTACACCACTCTATGCCACTCTACAACACTCTATGCCAATGCACTCCCTATCACTCTAATGTACTGTACACCACTGCAATCTATTACACTGAACTCTACACCACTCCAGTCTAGGCCACTCCACTCTGCACCCCTTCACACCACGCCATTCTGCAACACTGCACTGTATGTCAAGACTCTATACCAATCCACTCTACCCTGCGCCACTCGAGTCTACCCTGCCCCACTCCACTCCACACCACTTCACTCTTCTCTGAAACAATCTACTCGACCCCACTGCACTCTGTGCTACTGAACTCAATGCCACTCTACCACACTCTGCACCACTCCACTCTATGCCACTGCACTCAAAGCTGTGCCACACTACACCACTCTACTCTATGCCACTGTGTTCTACCCTGCACCGCTATACTCTACCCTGCACTACTCCACTCTACTCTGAAACAATTTGCTCTATGCCACTGTACTCCACTCTAGGCCACTGCAGTTCACGCCATGCCACTGTACTCTAAACAACTGCACTCTATGCCTTTGCTATATGCGCCACTTTACTCAAAACCATTGTACCCATGCTACAGCACCTACGCCATTACTTTACCCCACTGCACTTTATGCCACTATACTCTACAACATTCTACTCTATGCCACTGTACTCTACAAAAAGATGAATTGATGGACAGAATGCAGAACAATGTCATACATTCACCCCAGTACATAGATCTGGGCATACATCCATCATTTTTTGGCTCCACATGCCATTCCAGTTCGGACCCAGCCATATACAAATCAGTCTTGACCCTGCATTCAATGGGAACAGTCCAGCCCGAACTGCCAAGTCCAGGTCCTCCCTGGACTGGAAACAAGCATCCTTGGATTAGTGTTGGGGTTTTACCCCTCAGCAACCAGGATAGCTTGACTCCAGTGGCATGGAGAGCACGGGACCCACATCTGGGCATACCCGTCCCAATGCACGATATGACACTCTACACCACTGCAGTCTACGCCACTCTATTCTACTCTGCACTACTGTACTCCATGTCACTGCTCTCTACACCACTCTACTCTGCACCATTCTACAATGTACCACTCTATCTGCATTCTATGGCCCTGCACTCCATGACACTGCACTCTACCACCCTGCACTCTATGACTCAGCACTCTGATACTCTTCTCTGCGTGACTGAACTCTAAGCCACTGCTCTGTATGCCAGTGCACTCTAGTCTGCATCACTCAACTCTATGCTACTCCACTGCACTCTACACCACTACACTCTATGCCATTGCACTGTATGCCACTGCACCCTACACCTTTGCACTCTATTCTGCACCATTCCCACTCTATGAAACTTCACTCTATGTCATTCTACTCCACTCTGTGCCATTTCTACTCCACTTTGCACCACTCCACTCTACACCATTACACTCTACGCAACTGCAATCTACTCTGCATCGCTCCACTCTATGGTACTGCACTCTATGCTTCCTTTAGTTACTGCACTCTTTGCCAGTGCACTCTACACCACTTTACTCAAAGCCAAAGTACTCTACGCCACTGCACTCTACACCAATCTACTCTGCACCACTTTACTTTGTGCCACTTCACTCTAGGTCCCTCTACGTCATTCTACTCCACTTTGTGCCATTTATACCCCACTTTGCGCCACTCCACTCCCCGCCATTACACTCTACGCAACGGCAATCTACTCTGCACCGCTCCACTCTATGGTACTGCACTCAATGCTTCCTTTAGTCACTGCACTCTATGCCAGTGCACTCTACACCACTTTACTCAAAGCCAAAGTACTCTACGCCACTGCACTCTACACTAATCTACTCTACACCACTGTACTTTATGCCACTTCACTCTAGGTGACTCTACTTCACTCTACAACACCCCACGATACTCCACTCTATGATGCTCTCTAATCCATTAAACTCTGCCTCACTGACACTCTACACCACTCTGTGCCACTCAACTCTAAAGCAGTCTACCACACTCTATGCAATTCTATGACACTACTCCACTCTATGATGCTCCACACAACTCCATCTATGACACTCCATGCCACTTTACTCCACTCTATTTTATGATACACTACTCAACTCTACTGCACTCCACTCTATGCCACTCCCACTCTATGAAAATCCACTCCACTTTATGCCACTCTACAACACTCTATACAACACCCTCTATGTCACTCCAGTCTTCTCTACACCACTCCACAATACTCTATGCCACTCCACTCTACGACACTCTATTCAACGCTGTCACTGTGCTCCACTCAACTCTATGCCCTTCCACTCTACGACACTCTACTCCCTCCATGACACTCCATGACACTCCAAAACACTGTACACTACTCCATGACACTCCACTTCACTCCTCTCCACGCAACTCAACTCTGCTGGATGCCACTCCACACCAATCTACACCGCTCCATAACACTCCACTCTACTCCACTGTATGCCACTCTACTCTACAACACTCTATGCAACACCCTCTATGTCACTCCAGTCTTCTCTACACCACTCCACGACACTCTATGTCACTCCACTCTACGACACTCTACTCAACTCTGTCACTGTGCTTCACTCCACACCACTCAACTCTATGCCCTTCCACCCTACGACACTCTACTCCCTACATGACACTCCACAACACCGTACGATACTCCATGACACTCCACTTCACTCCTCTCCACGCCACTCAGCTCTGCTGGATGGACTCCACAGCACTCTACACCACTCCATAACACTCTACTCTACTCCACTTTTTGAAACTCCACTCCATGCCACTCTCCTTTACCCCACTAACTTTGAGTCATGCTGAACAGCAGCCACTCTGGTGTACAACATTGCTTAAATATATTTGAAAAGCCAATAGTTCTTGATTAGGTGAGACCTTTTGGCTTTGCTAATGCTTGCTTTAATTGGTGATTCAACTGGTGAGAGGAGGAGCTAGCACTCAATAGGTAAAGACTGTGACAGGAAAGAGTAGAAATGGAGGAATGAAAGTTACCGGTAAGTAATCAACCATCTCTAAAGGAAAATGAAAACCACAAAAGCAGAGTTACCAAATGCCCATTTCATCTAAAGCATCTATATCCTGTCGTCTAGACTAGAGCAGTTCGTATGTTCGGACCTACTCCGTGGAAGCCAAAACTACAATTCCCAGAATGCATTTTGCAGTCAATCTAAACCGCTAGGATGAATAAAGGTATGGGGTTTGTACATTTGTTTTTATATTACACTCACGCACTCGGGCTAAACATTGCTATGTGAAAAAAAACTCGTCTGTCTTGTAGCATAGCCTCATAAAACATTCTGTACAAGCAAGGTCTTCAATTTGTAAGTTTCCATTCCATAGGATGTGTTCCATCCAGATACGAATGAAGCAGCGCGCGCCGTGGACAAAGCACGCAGAGCTGCGACACTTCCAGCAGTGCTTCCATCGCTCCCGGACGACGGCTCTGTCCTCTGGTATCTGGAAGTATTTTCAAATCCTTTGTCTACACCTAAATTATGACAATTTTATTGCTTGTTGCAAATTGCGTTCCCTGTACAGCTTTGTGCAGGTCTTTTAAAAAGTGTCTTTGTTTTAAAAGGGCCCTGTCAATGATGGCTGCAACAGACGGTCCCTCGGGCCCTTTTCAGGGGGAGTGTTAATCAATCAATAAAAGGGAATGTCTATGTATGTTGTATTCCCCTTTGCAGAACGGAATTAGCCACCAGGGAGCAGGGACAGTTCCCTGTCGTGTACAATGCTGGGGTGTGCACTTCGTTACAAGCATCGAAGTTTAACCACAGACATTCACGGGGCACAGGACGGACATATTTTCCCATGGGCGAGTTCGGGCGAACATCTGTGATCGTCGCAGGGCGGTTTCAGACTTTGAGAATTTAGAAGACACTGAAGTAAAGATTTAATGCTCTGGAATATAATGGAAAGCGAAATCTTCCTGTCAACCTGTTGAGAACAGTAGTCAATGTGTACATACACTGTGAGGTTTCCCATAGCAACAGGTTAGTTAAATGACTGGCATTAACACCCATGTTGAATTTTAGTAACGAAACACAGAATTTGTTTTTATGGGCCTGCGGGCACCTCATTTTAGCTTTTAATGTTCGGGTGAACATTTTTGAAAATGTGCCGTAATTTATGGTTCAGTAACATGGCAACTGATTCCAGGAGTATTGCACCGGGAATTGGTATACAAGTAAGATGATGCATTTAAAATAACAGAGGATAGACACAAAATCAGATTGGTTTACATTACAATATACTGGCATATCAGAAGCAATGATTTTCCCTTTTTAATGGTGTTCTTGTGTTAAGTGTGAGAAACTTGAAGATCCTTTCTAAGACTGTGTCCATTATTCTTGTCACAGTGTTTATTTTTTCTTCCTATTGAGAAGTCTTCCAGTTACTTTTGAAAGAGGCACTTTTTGACATTTTTGAGAAGTGATACAAACTTCAATAAACTCTAAACATGAAAATGCTTACTTTTCTCCTGCATCTTTCATCTACCAGTCCGATGGCTGCATGCACACATTTCTTGTTAAAATATGTGCACTTTAGTTGTGGGCCACGCTGTACTAAAAGATACCGTGAGGAAAAGGCAGCATGGCCCTACCATGGAACATCCGCTAGCATGGGACCTCACTAGGGAAGCAGCTCATGGTCCGACCCAGAAAGGTGACAGATAAGGTGATGAAGACTGAAAGCACCAGAAGTCATCTGGTAGAAAAGAGCGTCGATTTTTCCTTTGCATCTTTCACTGTCACGTGCTCCTCACACAACAGGTTCTTCTATTTCTGTGTCACTGTCAAACATGCACAAGAATGATTGTACCTTGTCATCCATTAGATCTTGGTACTTTTAAAAGTTGCATGGTTCTGGGTTCTCTCTGGTGACCAGCATGAAGTGGACTTCAGATGCCACAGGTAAGAGCATCTCCTGTTCTGAAAACACCTGTCATAACATGGAAGGTCACAGTTGAGCCTGGAACACCCGGAACAAACCTGTGAAGGTCTTGGACTGGACAGGTTGGAGCCGTAAAACAGGTATGTTACAGTTTTCTGTTTGTCACAGCGTTCTTCCTCAGCTTTGGTTACCAGCAAAATCTCTGCAAATTTTAATCGAGACACACAACAGGTAACCTAACACCTACAGTCCTGTGTGGTGGTGCCTTGGCTCAAACCTCCGCCTTTGATGCTAGTGAGATTGCAATTGTATGTAAAGAATTGTTTCAGTCAAGTCAATGCATGTAAACTATTTGTTTCTTGTAAGTCTGTCAAAGTAGCGCTGGACACAGGGATGCAGAGGCTGCTGCACACCCCGCAAATAACCATCCTGGTGTTCAAGACGTAGAAGAGCAACATAGAGGCCTTTACATTTTGTTTTCATCTTGGCACATTTGTTATGCATTTAAAAAACAAAGACTCCAAATGTCAGACTGTTTTCTGATTAATTGCTTATAATTCTTTTCACATGGAGATTCGTGTTTTACTTTTTTTCTCTGACCGAAAAGTTAGAGGATTTTGTAAAGTGAACTACTTTACAATCTTTTTATGGAACAGGGAGTGGGAACAGAAAGGCTATCTGTAGGATGACAATGTTATCCGAACACACAATAACCGTCAAATACCTATAAATGAAATGTACAAATATTACCAAATATATCAAAATATAACAGCCTTAAGGAAAGCACAAATGTGTCACGCTTTTTTTGTAATTCTGAATTGTGATGGAAACAAAGATTCTAATAGGATGGAACCAAATCAAGACACTTTTCTTAGTGATGAGCAAATTATAAATATTTACTGAGAACCTGTTTACACATATTATTTTTTGTGCACTATATATTTTAATCCATAAAACTGCATGTTGTGCCAATTTAGTTGCCCTTTCAATGGAAAATGTACTGTCTGTAAATGACAGTGTGGTACCACACCATGGTTTAGTGATATATTTGCGACAGTGCATTCAAAGTGCATCACGAGCCACAAACTACACTGGTAATACTCTCCTGCTGAATATACTTGACGTATTTCTTACACTTGTTCTTTGCATAACACTTGGATTTTTCACAATCCCTATGACTTCAGTGATGTAACCTGGATGGCAGCTTCCCCACTCTGAACTTGTTCAAGTACCATTGCAAACAAAGGAACACAGACAACTCTTTGCACACTATAGCAGTAGTGGCTGCTACCATATTCGTGTGGCGGGGCGGTAGGGGGGCAGGAGGGGGGGAGGAGACGACGATGAAAAAACATTTTTTAAAACCACGTACCTGAAATGGCCGGCATCTGCCTCTCCTCTGTTGACTGTCCTCTTCATTCTTCCTGCAGTCCCGGCCAGCAGCAGGAAGCACACAACTTCCAGGTTCCCTTCAGCCAATCGCAATGCTGCAATTCAGCATGTGATGGGTCTGAGCGCTGTGGGTCGGCACTCAGACAGGGACAGAGAGGCTTTGCATGTTCCTCACCAGGCTGCATAATTCAGCCTGGTGGGAAAGATGTAAAGTGTGTATAACTGTTTGGCCAGCCCGAGAGGGTCTGTCAGGCAGTCATGCCCACTTAAGGAGGGCAAATCACTCCTCTTCTCTGCTGTGCCCAGCCCCGCCCACCCCGCCCAAGAGCTACTGACGGTAAAGGAAAACTAAAAGGATATCGCTACTTATTTTAGTTTTTCTTTTGTTCAGTGGGGCGACGCTCCTTCGCCATAGCAGAGGATCCACCGCTACACTATAGCCCAGATTTACTAATATTTGACACAAAGCAGCTCAGCAGCTAAGGTGAAGAGAGAGAAAAATCCACCATACTTACTTAGATACTGCACATTTTTTTCACAACTTTAATACAAAGTAGTGCAAATTAGTGCAAAGCCAAACTTTGTGTTATTTTGGAAACTTTCCGAAATAAATCTTAGTGCAAAGATTTTCATTAAAAAGAAAGGCAGCTTGAAGAGCCCCTTCAAGCAGAAGGAAATGGTTCGAGCTGTGTTAAGTGGTCCCAGTGGACAATGGGTAAATTATTGCTACCTGAAACTGTCCCCATCACATCCCATGCACAACTCCCCTCACAGTATACCCCGCTACATTAGTACCATCTTCACAGCAAATGTCCTTTTTTGAAGCCTCTTTGCGCTGCCCCTACACACACCCCAGGGCTTATGCAGTGCCCTGCTCCTGCAGTGGCCAGGCTATATGTTTGATGCCACCCCATTGTGCCTTCTTCAGACAAGTTAAACGTTACCATACAATCTCACAACACCTTGCCTGAATTCGCGGAGGGGACGTTTCCTGGCTTCACCCAGCTTTGCCCGCAAAGAGCTTCCCTTCCAGCTTTGCCCTCATAGATAATTATTTATCCATTCCTACTAGGGATATCCATCCCAGCTACTGAGACTGTGATACTATTTGCAAAGCCATGGTTTAGTGCCAATGTGGAAACATTTACACGTGTGTTAAACCGAGGAGTGTGCGAAGATGCAATTGTTTTTCCTCTACAGCTTTGTGAAGATTTTCATAAAACTTTGGAAACGTTATGATGTTTGTTAAGTTTAAACTGAACATATAACGTGAGAAAACTTCAAATACAAGTGAGTTTGCAAGAGAAAAATATCTAATAAATCTATTGCAAATTATTTACAAAAATATTTTCTGTCAATATATTTTATAAAAAAAGTCAACTGCAAGAGATAAACACTGCAAACTTTGCACACACGATGACATATGAAGTTTGTCAACTCTGGCAAAGTTTAAAACTTCACTCACCACTGGTAAACGTTTAATATTGCACAGTTATAATGCTTTCATTTTGTTTTACGTTTTTCTGGTGTAAATAAAGAACAATCCTTTTCTAAGGCTATCATTACCTCTATTTTTGACTTTGAATGTCAATGAATGTGGGTACTTTGTATGATAATATACGTTTATTTTTCCTTGCTAAGTTTTGGTATCAAGGTCTTCACTTCTTTCTTTTAAATTTGAAAGGCATTCTGGCATTTTATAAGCATAACATTGCACATCTGGAATGTATTATAAAGCTATTTGGCCGCGAAGTGCCTAATGTGTTTCATTTTTGCATGTCATTTAGAAACAAGAAGAAGGCATACATGGGGTTGTGAGAGTTCAGAAATACGCAGGAGGAGAGCAGGCACAATGCAGCACCAAGACACCCCCAATAAAGGTTAATCACAATAGTCTATTTGATTAAATAAAGGCACGTAGGTTCTGTAATGTATCAGTACTTACTCTGTCTCTGCATTAGGGCATAGTCACCTAAGAAAACACAAAGGTTAAATGTCCTGATCCTTGTGGGTACCAAATTTCAAATCCTTTTTGTGGCCATGTACAGATTAGTGGGATGTTATCTGAAACTGTGTGGGGTACATCGTGTGTTTCAATGTTACCTTCAGAAATGGAGGTGAATGATTATCACTATCCAGTTCTCTTCTCATGATTGGGGCACCTAATTCCTTGGGCAGTAAGTACAATACAAAAGAGAACAAGCATTTGCAATGCAATAGGTCTCGCATTAATTAAGTTTGAGCTATTGGCATTGCGAAATATTGCAACAACAATTGCAACAAAAGTCTATAAATTGTAGACCAAAAAAATGTGTATTTATTTTTGTAGCAATGGTGGCATGCTGTGCTTTAGATGAATATGTTTAAAAGTAAAGTGCGCCATACTGCGATTGCTACAATAGTTAATTGTGGATGCGTTAACAATTGATGTGTGCACTGATGGCTGGTGGTGTGTGTACCTGTAGGAATTGTGCACTGATGGCTGGTGGTGTGTGTGCCTGGTGGAAGTGTGCACTGCAGGCTGGTATGTGTGCCTGGTGGAAGCGTGCACTGACGGCTGGTGGTGTGTGTGCCTGGTGAAAGCGTGCACTGTCGGCTGGTGGTGTGTGTGTGTGTGCCTGTAGGAATTGTGAACTGATGGCTGGTGGTGTGTGTGCCTGGTGAGTGTGCACTGACGGCCGGTGGTGTGTATGCCTGGTAAAAGCGTGCAGTGACGGCTGGTGCTGTTTGTGTGCCTGTTGAAAGCGTGCACTGACGGCTCGTGGTGTCGAAATTGATCAACATGCGGACAAATGGTGCGCGCTCCCGGTGCAAATGCACTGTACCCGATCCGCACTTTTGGAGCATTTTTAAAAGCCCCTACTTTATATCTCGCCAAAGCATCCCTAACGGGTTGGCTTAGGCTGAGACCTAAAAATGGTCAGAAACATTTTCATGCATTCCACTTGGAAGCTAGATCTGGTCATGTAGCAAACAGAACATCCTCCGAAGGGCATTTCACATGTATATATATATATATATATATATATATATATATATATATATATATATATATATATATATATATATATATACACACACACACACACACACACACACACACACACA
Organism: Lissotriton vulgaris; assembly: GCF_964263255.1. Lineage (NCBI taxonomy): Eukaryota > Metazoa > Chordata > Amphibia > Caudata > Salamandridae > Lissotriton > Lissotriton vulgaris. The sequence continues at coordinate 1,710,072,240 of NC_141685.1, read as the reverse complement.
CACACACACACACACACACACACACACACACACACACACACACACACACACACACACACACACACACACACACACACACACACACACACACGAGTATGGGGTGCTTTCAATTTCACCTCAAAATCAAAGAATTAGCGGGTGCCTCTCCACAGCTGGCAGGTTGCCAACACAGAGGAAATCAACGTGTCTTGATAATTTATTGGGTGACTAACTCTAGCACTGAATGGTCACTTCTAGTGGATGCTCTGGACAGGCATGTCAGCCATCTGATAGGCCCATCTGGCATCTACTGGCTAGCCATCATAATTAGCCAGTGTAGGTCTGCAGAAGCCACCCTAGCACCATCAACATCCGGTGGCCAGATTCCTTTAATCAGCCTCCTGTTTTTAGAATTAGTGCCTTTAAGTTAAAAGCCAACAATGCTAAAATAAAATTAAAAAAAAGAGAACTGTGTGCTGATAATAGGGTGGTTTCCTGTGGGGAGTACTAGGTCTTGAATAAAAAAGAAAATCTGGACTGTCAATGTTATGTGCATTAGACAATGAAAACTTGAGAGCACTGAGGCCAGAGCAAGGTGTCTGAGAAAATTAGAAGGGGCCATAAGGTACAACATGTGCCTAAACAAAAGACGGCAGTGCAGTGAAGTGAAACTCAAGCAGATGTTTCCCAGCACCTTCATAGAGGGTTTGAGGAAGTGTAAAGAAATGGAGGACATGCTTGCCTCCATGATGGAGGTGCTCAAAAGGAACAAGATTTGGAACAAAGTTTTGAGTGCCATCAAGTAGGTCCCAAGTACATAATCGTAAAGACATCCGGACTAGGTTTATCTGTCCTGATGGGCCCACGCATTAAGGCAGAACATATAACAAATGCATCTTAGACTGTCAACCAAACAAGTGACTGCAGCAGTGGAGGAAAAGGGAATGATCCACCCTGAAGCAATCATTCAGAAGGTCTAGAACATATTACCAACAGAGGAGACCACACACGTTTTGAACTCTGGCCATATCATCTGTGATAATTTTCAATGGGTCCTCGACTTTATGAATAAAGGTAATGCAGCCCTTTCAAGCTTTATTAGACTACGGGCAAAACAAGATTCTTACCATGTGGAGCTGAAGGTGACATGTAGACGGGGTGGATGGGTACATGGTGGCCCTCATTGGTGGTCCTCACTCGAAGGGCCTATGAACAACGTTTTTGTGAGGGAGAGGACGTTAAGGAATTTATAGAGAAAAGCAAATATACTAAACGCCTTTTGGACCGGAGGAACAACTACTATAGGATATAACATTTTAATTTTTGGACCTTCGAAATCATTTTATATCATAGGATGTCTTTTAGAGCTGGGAAATTACTAGGAATGTTTCTATTGACCCTGATTTAATGCCAATAAATAGCTTTCAAACAAAAATCACTTTAAGAACACACACCCTGCAAAGCTGGTAGACTCATCCAGTACCCAAGGAATATACACTCAGGGGAAAAGCCTGACAAGTGTTAGGATACAGCAAGCACGGCATACTACATAAGGACAGTGCAGCAGTGTGAAGCGCCTAAACACAATACAGCACCACCTCCCCAGGAACCGCTCAACACATTTTTTTAGATGGGTGGAATGAAAATAACAGCGAGATGGGAAAGAGAAAGGGGTAATTTTCTTCATTAGCACCACAGGAAGAGCCTTAATAATTGATGGCGAGTTACATTTATTGCACAGCCTAAGCCGTCTAGAAAATTTGAATTGCCAAATAATTAGATTTTAGGGCAATGCTTATAAATTACTTTCCCGTTTGTCTGTACTTGTTTGTCACAGATTTTCTGCTCGGGGTCATCTTCGACATTTAGCTGTTTTGTGTTTTAATTGCTGATTTCCGCTTTGATAGATGAGAGTTGATGTTTCTCTGTAGGGTGGAAGGGGAGAAAGCCCAGGGGATCTGAGAAGTAACCCGAGAGATTTCAGGAGGATCTAGAAGAGAGAAGCATAAAATCAATCCACAGAAACGAGAACGTGAACCAGAACCTGTGGAAAACAAATCACAGGCCACACTTACATCGGTTGAAGTGTGTAAATAATGTTCCAATGCCGACCTCAAATGCGCTTTAAATCCGGTAACATAAGCAGAGCACTACATCTGAAAGAGACCAATCTATTGGTAAGTTTTAGAGCTCGCACGTTACGCAGTTCCATGTGTGAGTAATTAATCTGGCTCATGTTTTTTTGTTGCATGCTGGGATTTGTAGTCCTGTCTAAATCATTATAAAAACTATGACACCCAGAATGCATACACAATACCTTGGGCTGGGTGAGCTGCTCACGCACAGCCCTTCCCGAGTGTATGTGCATCTGCCTTCATGACGCACCATGCAGTGTTCACACTGCAGTCTGTCTGTACAGAGCACAGTTAACTGTCTGTAGCCCTGGCACGCGAAGTGAGGAACCAATCGCAGCCTCTGTTCGGCTGACCTAGGAGCGTGCTGCAAACAGTGCAGTGCCTACAGCACATCTGTGTATGTGGCTGCACCAAGACAAACCGAGAAAGAAACACGCGGTGCTTGCAATTTACTAATCCTTCCATGAAAGATAACGAGAACAACAAAATAAATAAGAAGCATACAAAACAAGCTTAACATTGCGTGGTGGGGGCGAGGAGGGGGGAGCGGCATTGCGTGGCGGGTGAGGGGCTTATTTCCAGGAGAGCGCTTTAGAGTGTGATCATGAAGTTCCAGTAAAGCCCAGCTGTAACTACTAAAAGAGAACTGAAAGACGTGTAGCTCAACCTCGCGCTGAGTTACTGGGATTCAAGAAGCCACACAAAAAAAGAACTGAAGTAAACAAACCTTCTGCCTCTGCCGGTCATGTCTGCAGGGGCTGTAGGGATCTCGGCACTTCATCCAGGCAACACAACAGCGCCAACTTAGTCACGTAGGGAAAGTGGGCGAAAATGTTAGAAGACGCCGAACTGCTGACAATGGACGAACGGGCGCCATTGTTGGAGTGCGGCAATTTGGTATTGCTGAAAGAAAAACAAGCTCTCGGCATTGCGTGGTGGGGCAGGGGAGCGGCATTGCGTGGCGGGGGCGGGGGGCAGGGAAGCAGCTTCCTTTGAAGTCTGATGCCGAGGCTTAAACAAATGGTTTGGGATGTGGCTGGAGATGTGCACGCGCCTGGCTCACATGAACTGTACCTGAGCCGCAGTTTTGGGTAGACTTTTGAAAGCCTTACTATAATCTCGACAAACAAGCATTGCTAAAGCAATGCTGTAGTCGAGACCTAAAAAGTGAAGAAGGAATGTTCGGAGATCAAGTAACCGATTGTCAATAAAATGCAGCTAGTATGCATTAGTTGGCCACCTACAGCTAGTACAATCCCACTCTTATTGTGGTCAAGAGTGCACATCTAAAGCATGAATGAAGAGGTGAAAGCAAAAAGTGTATCACGGCACTGAATGTTGTATTGTGATTGAATCAAAATGTTAGTGTCTTGCGCATATTGAAAAAACACTGGCCATGCTAAGGGGTGGACATATTTCACACATTTTAGTGATCCCTATGGGTAAGGCTAAGGATAGCCACAAAATAATTTTGAGGTAAGATATTTGAAAGGATAAAGACTTTTACCTTTTCCAAATGATTACTAATAAATTACAGACCAAGTGTCCTCATATACCTGGTGGATTCGAGTGCGATTAATGAATATTCAGATGCACCTTGCAACTTTCACAACTTTAGAAGGCTCATCAGTAAAAGTTTTGGAAACAATGGAGAATAGATCATGTGATTGGGAACTTTATGAAGGGGATATATCTGGCTACGTGCTTGCTATGGGGTAACGTCCTGGTCTTTTGGTATGCAGATAGCTTTTCCTGCAGCATGCATTGACAAAGAGGCAGTCTGGGGCAGGAATTACAGGAAGCAACCACAAGCCTTGCTTTAAAAGTGGAGTCACAACAAAAATAATCAAATTATTAGGTCTGACTCAGTAGTGTACATCTTTCAAACTCTGATTTTAGCGACCAGAAAGTATGCTTATAGCCTGATAGCTCTACTGAATACACAAATATTTTTAAATATATTGTTTTGTTATTGTGCTCAATAATATGCTAGCTGCTTTACATACCACGTGAAAAAGGGGAAGGGTGGGGCTATACTATGGAGTTAGTGAAGGAGACCAAACTGTGGATGATTAAAGTCCTTATATTTGGTGGAACAGATGAGTCTTCAAGTTTTTTCAGGTCTTGTGTAAGACCTTTTGTTACCTTACAGTTGGCTTAGAGGACACCCATTGCTTACCATTTGTTGGTTTTATTGTCACTCTCATTTTCTTGTTTCTTATTTGCACGTTCCGTGGGCTTTCCTTCCTCTTCCTGTGTTTTTCTCTCCCTTGAAGCATGAACTCATTACGGTGTCCTTTCACTGTTCACTTTTACAGATGCAACCTCATTCTTTTTGTTTAACCACTCTACAAGAGTGCATGTGTTTTCCAGATGTTTCCCTTGTGTTCTTTTCCCCACTCTTTAATCCACTATATTCCCCTCACACCCTTTATCTGTTTTCCGTGTGCTATACCAGCCCCTCCCATGCACCATGCAATGTCTGTGTGCTTCACCTAACCTTTCTTCCCAATTTTTTATTGTCTATGTGCTTTCCCCAGTCCTTCCCACCCCACTCCCCATTGTTCATGTGTTTGCCACAGCCCCTCCCGTCCATCCTCTGCTGTCTCAGTGGTTGCCACTTCCTTTGTTGTCCGTGTGCTTGCCCTAGCCCTTCCCAAACACCCTCCGTTGTCTATGTGGTTGCCCTAACATCTATTGTGGGTGTGCTTGCCCAAGCCTTACCCGCCCTCCCTCCATTGTCTGTGTGCTTACACTAGCCCTTTCTCCCACCGTCCACTCTCCATGTCCTTCCCATTAAGACTCACATGACTTCTTCCTGAAATGTGTTCTTCTCTCCCACCCCCCTCCCTTGATGTTGCCTTGCCCTCCCAAACAATCCCCTTTTTGTTTATCTAACAAAAGGCGAAGTGGGTTGGGGGCCAAGGCCACACCGTGGTGGACAGGAAGGGCTGGGGGCAGTAATACTTTTGAGTAATACTGACAGAGCAATTTGGTAGCTCCCCATGGTATACAATAGGTTAGAGGGAGTGTGAAATGGCATTCAGTTAGATTTGTACAGAGAGGAATGGAGTGCATATCGCAAACCATATGTTTAGAGTCATCCACAAACTCTCAATTCAGCTCTTTTCTGCGTATCTATAAACTATGCCATCCGAGCATTGGAAGAAAATGTTAATGAAACTGTTAGGTTCACTTAAGGAAGAGTAAGTAAGATATTCCCTTAGTTTTAATCTGTCTGACACCAAGAAGCCCATTCTGCAAAATGATTCTTGAGTCAGAGATAGTTATATAAAGTTGCTACATATAGGTGGATTATATTTCCTACCCATCTGTTCAAGGGATATAAATATCATGTTATCCTTAATCTGATGTATAGCTACTATATCCACTCAATCCATGTGAAGTTACCCCGATCAAAATGTGAAATTGAGGCTCATGAGATAGACAATACCCCAAAGTCAAGCACACCCACTTTCCAGTCATGTTAACAATTCATAAAAGACAAATAATATGGTCCAGATCACAAAGGTAACTCTCTGATTGAAGAACTAGGCACTCTTAGGTGAACATCTACTAATGTGCGCATATTTCTACTAAGAAGACATTTTAAAAAAAATTGGCAAAATATTCATATACCCCCCTAATAATGTTAATGAGGGGATACGGAGGGATATTTCTAAAAACACTGCAAGTAACATTACAGTTTTATTGTAGGCATATGTCAGCCTAATACATTGACTATCCTGTGCTGACCTCCAAATGACACAGAATAGTGGTGAATCCAACACATGAGAACTATAACATCCACCAGACAATTATTACAAATTAGAGACAACAAATACAGGACATTCCCTGAGATCCCCATTCTTCTCTCACTGCTGTGTTACACCGCTGAGTCAGCGTACTTCTGGATATCATTTAGAGGTCACCATGGGTCACAACTGCAACCCGTGCCTTGTACCTTGCAACCCATGGCGCGCTGCCTTAATTACTACTGCCCTCAGAAGTTGAAGAATCAGTGGCAGGTACACAGAGGCAGCTGGCCTTATTAGGGATTAGGGCTTCATCCTCTTGTTTTCTAGCCAATATTTATACTAATAATGAATAATATTTCCTATTATTCACTATTGATGTAATTAAAACAAAGCAAAATAAGCTAGAAGAGGACTATCACTGGAAGTTGAGGTAAGGAAAATCAAATGGTTTTAAATGTATGTTGTGTGCATGTGGTGGGTGAGAGTGTGTTTGACAGAGAGTGTGTATGTGTAGTGTAAGTGTGTGTGTATGTGTGTGTCCATGTGTGAGTGATTGTGAGTAAGAATGAGAGAGACTGTCAGTAAGTGAGCCAGAGTCAGTGAGAATGAGTAAGAGAAAGAGTGACTGCAAGTAAGGGAGAGTCAGTGAGTTGAATGAGTGCGAGGGAGTTTTAAACATTGACTAGGAGTGTGAGTAAAAATGAATGGGTATAAGTGATAGTGAGTGAGAATAAGCGAGAACGAGAGAGTAAGAATGATTGCAAATGAGTGAGTGAGAGAGAGAGAGAAAAGGTATGAATGAATGAAAGTAAGGGTGCACATGAGTGAGAATGAATGAGTGTAAATGAATGAGATTGAGTGAGTCAGTGTGAGTGAGTGTGAGACTGAAGAATGAGTTAGTGAGAGTAAGAGTGAGCACATGTGGTGTGAGAAGATGATAAAGCATGACTGAGTCGGAGTGAGAGTGCGTGACTTTGAATATGTGAGAATAAATTGAAAATGAATGAGTTGGAGTGAGTGAGAATGAGTGCGAGTGAATGCAAGTAGGCATGAGTGAGAATGTAGTATTATGCTTGCAAATCTACCACTGGCAGGGGAATACTGAAGGTAATTATTGGACGACAGAGGCATCCATGGCAAAACTGCTGGTGCTGGCATACTAAATGCAGTTATAAGTAGTACAGGCACCTGTGACAAAATACTGGGACCTGCAATGTAAAGGTAATACTTGGTAATGTAACATCCATGAAAATTGATGGCTCTGGCACACTGGAGGTAATTCTTTAATGCTTTGCATAGGGGCAACCTTGGAAAAAGCCTGCTGTACTAAAGGTAATTCTTCGCACAGTTGCACATGTGAGAAAATGCTGGAACTGGCATACTAGAGGAAATTCTTGCCACAAGGGGACCCATTACAATGCTGAGACTGGTACAATGGAGATAATACTTGGTATAAGGAATGACAACTGTGATATGTGAGTAGGGAGCAACCATGGCAAAATTATGGCTCTGACTTACTCGCTATAATTTTTGAAATATGGGTTACCTATGGTGTATGAACAGCACTAAGGTCAATATGCTGGCACTTGATATATTGTATATAATTGTTGACCTAAGAGACTACCCATGACATTTGATGGGCACTCATGACAAAATGCAGGGGGGATCCGGATTCGAGTCTTGGCATAGGCTCACCATCCTGGGAGTCTGGGCAAAGCACGTAATCTCCCCATGCCCATGATCAGAGCCTGGATACCCTCACGGGTGATAAGGTGAGCTATATAAATCCACAAACTAATGCTGGCCTAACACAATGGAGATCATTTTTGACATATGAGTGCTCCAGTAGCACATTTTGAAATAATGTGGTTAACTCCCGGGGAGCATTAGATTTAGTGGGATTAGCACACATGAATGGGCTTGAATATTTAGGGAATGCCCTTTCAGAGCCCATGGCTTTTTAGCAAATTTATGTGAAAATTGAGCTTTAAATGGACGCTATGAATCCCCTTTTTTCAAACTTTTCTTAAGAGGGAGACACGCACAATCCTGAATCCTCTCTAGAAAAGTTGGGGTTCACTCTATTTCTTTGTTACATTCAGGGCAACTGTTATGCCCTACTACTTTCATAGATCACCAACTGCCACAGCAGCCCAAGAACAGAAGGTAAACTGTCTCCTAGTAAGCACTATTTACTTCCAGCAGTTTCCAATGGAACTGGGACATTATGCTTTAGGGTTAATAGAATATATAAACTCAGAAGTAAAATACACACTCTTCTGATTAAATAAAAAAAAGAACTAAAACCAAGGACATTTTTGCACAAGTTGTTGCTATGTTTCATTATTGTGAAAACATGAAAAATTGTGTGTTTCAATAAAACCTTCACCCTCTGTTTTCACAAGTGCCCTTCAAACGATTTAAAATGAAAATATATTAACAAACATGAATAATTTAAGCCAATAACATAGTTCATATTCAATATATGGGCCATGTCAATGAATACATATGGAAATAACAACCATTGTTTTTCCTCTCTCTATAATTTTTCAATAAATTTCTCGTTGTAGTATACACTAGGAGAACAACTGCATTCTGACAGTTTATGTTATTAATAATTTAGGATTCCAGTGCTGATCGGTGACACAATGCACTCAAGTTCAAAAGACCTTTATTCGAATTCCTTAAAATTCATAAAAGTACCGAACACAATTCATCAACACATCATGAATAAATATACATACAGTAATAAAGTAAAATAGACATACATATGACATTATATTCTATACAGTGACAATACAATACATTTCTAAGCAATATACTAAACTACCATATTAACACCAATAAACAGCAGATATACAATACTCAGGGGTTTTCCATCATCTTACGAGCTCGTATAGCCAGTCTTAAAAAAGAGCTAACCCGGAATGTTAATTCATCACTATCCAGAACAATCAACATGTTATATGAATCTTGGAGCGTCAGTGGTCTGGATTTTTTAAAATACGGTGTTAAAAACCATTTAATATACACAAGATAAAATTTACAGAAAAATAAAAAGTGCAAATCATCCTGGGTACTCACGCCATCACAGGGACATAAAAGAGAATCAATACTGTGACAATGGCCTAGTGGAAAAGACAACATATGTTTTACTGTTCCTGCCCTTAAACGAAACAGCAGTGATCTCTCCCAGCTAGTCATAGGCAGCGAGAGATAGGGCGGCAAAGTCTGTCCACACAGTCCATTGCCTATATATTTCATTACAGTAGATTTTTGTGATTCGCTTCTGAACCTTTCACTGACACAATGCACTCTTTAAATAAACACTTATTTTGTTATATAATACAAAGAGAAATAATTAACCCCTTGCATGCTGATGACGGCCCCCATCCATCATGCACTACGGCGCTCGTGGCTGGGGGCCGTCATAAACCCGCCCACTTGCGATTTTACCGCACAGGCGCATAATTGCGGGCGCATGCAAGGGTTTAATGTTCCCCAAGCATGTTATGTAAACAGCCTATTATAGGCAGAAACTGAAATAGGCATTTGTCTGTGCGATGGTGGAAAATTAGCCATGCAATTCTTAGTATGGAATTTCCAATATTGTGATGTCATTAGTGTGAAGGTCGGGTCATATCACTTCCTGGAAAGATTCAATGTCAAAGGTCATATGATCTTACTTCCTATGATGTCATTAAGGTCACAAGGTGTATGATGTCCAAGGCATTTTGGTCAAACCACATCCACAACCTCCAAGGTGCAGACCACCTCACACAAGAGGAAGAGGTACTACACTGAGGAGGCAAAAAGCATTATTGTGACCTATGTAGGTGACCACTAGAAGTAAGTTAATTGTCTTGGTGTACTACTAGAATATATGGTGTTAAATATTGTCCAACAAAAATATCATATCCAGAATATTGAAAACCACCAAATCATGACGGCAAGTATATAAAGACAAGTATAGATTTACTATTCTTAGCTCCACATCCACATTCCTTGATAATGTATATGTAGTCAATATTCTAGATTCAGTATTTTTATAGAACAATATGCTTGTTGTCAGTATTCTTAAATACAACCCATAGCCTATAGCCTGCATTCTTATACTCTTGGCTGAGTAGAGAAAGAGGTCATGTGGCAGGTTGTTTCGAAAGAGTCACTGTATTTTATGTGAAGGTTCACATATTCTGGGACATCAAGAAAATGTGGCAGGATTAGAGAAGCCATTTGAAGGATATGTTTGCCAAGATACAGGTGCTAAAGGCCGTGCCTGTTGGCAGACCAGTATCATGCCTCTGCCTCCCCCACATTTTCTTCCCCATGAATCCTGACCAGCTGCATCGCCTGCCTATTTCTGGAAACCCTAATATCAAGACATGTAAGCTCAACACAACTCCATATGTTATGATATTCAGTGTTAAAGGGAAAGAGGCATAGGATTCTGATGCTAATCCCCAATTATCTATGCCAAAAGCGATATATGACCAAAAGTTGCAAAGAGACTCAGAAGCCAATGATCTCTCTGGGGGAAATGGGGAGAAAGGAGCAGGTAAGAGAGACAGAGAGTCTTTTCAGTAGTATGGCTTTGGCACATCCAGCAAACATGGCCAGAGCATAAGTCTAGCCACGATATGTTCAAACACTTTGGACATCCTGGTCAAGTACCTGCTCTCCCCCACAGCTCCGCTCCTAAGTGCCACCGCAGAGGGCACCGGGATCTGCTCAGGTAGGTGTTGAGGCCCTCCTTACCTGCAGGCTCCTCCCTGCTCCTCATTCCTGGTGTTCCAGTGGGATAGCCTTGCTCTTTTGCTGCAGAAGTTGTCTGGTCCTGTCCTTGTGGCACTTTGTTGTTTCTGTCTCTTTTATGGCCGTGTCTGTCTCTGTGCCACTTTGTTGTTTCTGTCTCTTTTGTACCTGTGTCTGTCTCTGTGCCTTTTTCTGTTTCTTTTGTGCCCGTGTTGGTCTCTGTGCCTTATTCAGTTTATTCTGTCCCCTTTGTGCCTTTTTTCCGCCTCCTCTCTGTCCTTCCCGTCTCGGTTGCCCTCGTGGCCCCTCCCGGTTCCCACTTCCCACCTCCCAGCTGCACTTCCCTCCCCCTTCCCTACTTAATGGTGCCTGCTGTGCAGCTACAAATATAAAGGCATGTGTCACTTCAACACAGAGGCAAAGGAGAAGCACATTTCTCTAATACAATCAATCAATCAATCAATCAAAGCATTTATATAGCGCACTACTCACCCAGAGGGTCTCACGGCGCTAGGGGAGGGGGGGTCCCCTACTGCTCGAACAGCCAGGTCTTGAGTTGCTTCCTGAAGGCAAGGTGGTCCTGGGTCAGGCGGAGGTGGGTCGGGAGGGAGTTCCAAGTCTTGGCGGCCAGGTAGGAGAAGGACCTTCCTCCTGTGGTGGCTCTTCGGATGCGGGGGACGGCGGCGAGGGCGTGGCCGGTCGATCGAAGTTGGCGTGTGGGAGCGTAGAAGTTGAGGCGGCTGTTGAGGTATCCTGGGCCTTGGTTGTGTAGGGCTTTGTGTGCGTGGGTGAGGAGACGGAAGGTGATTCTCTTGTTGACCGGGAGCCAGTGCAGATCTCTCAGGTGTCCGGAAATGTGGTTGCGACGGGGGATGTCCAGGATGAGTCGTGCTGAGGCGTTCTGAATCCGCTGGAGTCTCTTCAGGAGTTTGGCGGTGGTTCCGGCGTAGAGGGAGTTGCCGTAGTCCAGACGGCTGGTGACGAGGGCCTGGGTGACCGTCTTCCTGGTCTCGGTGGGGATCCACCGGAAGATCTTACGTAGCATGCGCAGGATGTTGAAGCACGACGAGGAGACGGCGTTGACTTGTCTGGTCATGGAGAGGGAGGAGTCCAGGATGAAGCCCAGGTTGCGTGCGTGGTCTGTTGGTTTGGGTGCGCTGCCCAGGGCGGGGGGCCACCAGGAGTCGTCCCAGGCGGAGGGTGAAGATCCCAGGATGAGGACTTCCGTCTTGTCCGAGTTCAGTTTCAGGCGGCTGTTCATCATCCACTTGGCTACGTCTGTCATCCCTTCGTGTAGGTTGGCTCTGGCGGTGGCTGGGTCGTTGGTGAGGGAGAGGATCAGCTGGGTGTCGTCGGCGTAGGAGATGATGTTGAGGTTGTGTTGGCCTGCGATGGCTGCGAGGGGGCTCATGTAGACGTTGAAGAGGGTTGGGCTGAGCGAGGAGCCTTGAGGAGCGCCGCAGATGACTTCGGTGGCTTCTGATCTGAACGGGGGGAGGCGGACTCTCTGTGTCCTTCCGGCGAGGAACGAGATGATCCATTCCAGTGCCTTCTCCTGGATTCCGACGTTGCTGAGGCGCCGCACTAGGGTACGCTGGCAGACAGTGTCGAAGGCCGCGGAGAGGTTTAGGAGGATGAGGGCTGCTGTTTCTCCGTTGTCGAGCAGGGCTCGGATGTCATCGGTGGCTGCGATCAGGGCGGTCTCGGTGCTGGGGTTGGCCCGGAAGCCAGACTGCGAGAGGTCGAGGGATCCGTTCGTCTCGAGGAAGGCAGCCAGCTGCTTGTTGACGGTCTTCTCGATGACTTTTGCAGGAAACGGGAGCAGCGAGATGGGGCGGTAGTTCTTGAGGTCGGTGGGGTCGGCTGATGGCTTCTTTAGTAGAGCGCTGAGTTTGGCGTGCTTCCAGCTCTCCGGGAAGGTAGCGGTGTCGAAGGAGGTGTAGATGATGTCCCGCAGGTGGGGTGCGATGACAGCGTCGGCCTTGTTGAAGACGTGGTGAGGACAGGGGTCGGTCGGAGATCCGGAGTGGATGGAGTTCATCGCGCAGATGGTGTCTTCGGTGCTGATCGGGGTCCAGGCGCGGAGGGTGGTGGTGGGGGGCGGTGGTTCAGTCGTGGTGTGCGTCGGTTGAGTGCTGAAGCTGTTGTGTATGTCCGCGATCTTGTTGTGGAAGTAGGAGGCGAGGGAGTTGCAGAGGTCTTGTGAAGGGGTGATGTCGTTGTTTCCGGCGTTGGGGTTGGAGAGCCCTTTAACGATGTTGAAGAGTTCCTTGCTGTTGTGGGCGTTGTTGTCCAGTCGTTCCTTGAATGCAGTCTTCTTGGTGGCGTGGATCAGTTGGTGGTGTTTTCGGGTGGCGAGCTTGAGGGCAGTCATGTTGTTCGGTGTTGGGTCTCTGCGCCAGGCTTTCTCGAGGGCTCGGCAGTTCTTCTTGGAGCTCTTGAGTTCGTCGGTGAACCATGGGCTTTCTTGCTGCCGGGTCTGCTAGGCGGGGTCTTCAGAGGGGCGAGGTCGTCTGCGCAGTTGCTGATCCACTTCGCAAGGTTGGTGGCCGCCTGGCTTGGGTTTGTTGCGCTGGTGGGAGGGTTCATGCTCAGGGACATCGAGAGCTGGTTGGCTGTGATCTTGTTCCAGCTTCTGCGTGCAACCTGTTGCTGGTGGTGGTGGATTGTGGTCCTTCTGAAGCTGAAGTGAACGCAGCTGTGGTCCGTCCAGTGGAGTCCGGTGGCGTGGCTGAAGGCGATGTCCTTGCTGGATGAGAACACGGGGTCGAGAGTGTGTCCGGCGTAGTGGGTGGGGGTGGTCACCAGCTGCTTGAGACCGAGGTTGGCGAGGTTGTCCAGCAGGGTGGTTGTGTTGCGGTTGTTGTTGTTCTCCAGGTGGAAGTTGAGGTCCCCAAGGAGGATGTAGTCAGCGGAGGGGAGGGCGTGCGGGCTGATGAAGTCGGCGATGTCTTAGCTGAATTGTGTGCGTGGTCCCGGGGGTCTGTAGATGAGGGTGCCTCTGAGGGTGGTCTTGGGGTCGGTGTGGATCTGGAAGTGCAGGTGTTCGGCGGGTGCGAGGGTGTTTTCGGTGTTGGTCGTGATGCGGATGGAGTTCCTGTGGATGATGGCGATGCCTCCTCCTGTCCTACATGTGAGAGAGATGAGAGAGAGAGAGAGAGAGAGAGAGAGAGAGAGAGAGAGATAGTGACAGCATTTGTAAAGCACCCACCACCCTGAAGGAGTCTCTTGGCACTGGTACACAGACTGCTCAGCCAACATATTATTATTATGCTTTCTCCTGATGATCACACAGTTATGGAAAGATTGATCTCAGGTAAAGAGCATTCCAGAACAAGGGTGCCTGTACAAAAATGGAACTGCTTGCATATGTGACATATATTTGGGCATTTTAAAAGCCTAATCAGATTCTTTTTGTCTACATCTCAGGTGGACTTTTGGCAGATAATCTTATCTGACAGATAACTGGTAGCCTGGTGATGTAGGCAGTAAAAAGGCAAACACAGTATTTTAACAGTAATGCAAAATAGGAAAGCAAGCTAAAGAAGAGAGTCTGCGGCCTGATACTAGATTTCTACTTTTTAGGGTAAGGATGTCACGAACAGCCATTTTATGGGTTCTTTTCAAGCAGATGTGTTGGGAGACTGGTGGATAGATCATTCTTGTTACTCAGATGTGTTGGCTGTGTCAATATATTCAATATCTAGCGAACAGTGGTTCAGCACTACAATTTTGAGTAGATTGCATATGAGTTTAGTAAGTACATTTTTCATCAAAAAACACTGCAATTAAGGTGCACATGTATGTAGCAGATAAACAAAAAAACAGTGTGGTTGTCACAACTTCCTTCCTTCAATAGTTCTTTATTGATTCACTTCAAATGGTAAAATACATCAATGAAATCAAGGATAAGATCCAGTAGCCGACACGTTTCGTCCACACAGTACTTCTTCAGGGCTTCAAGTTATGCATTGAATTCATCAATACCTTAATGTTTAATGGCATTTTGTAACATCCATGTGTCATTAGTTCAAAACGTGCAAAAATTTGAAATCAATTGTTCCTCTGGGGTATCTTGTTTGTGGCATCTGTATCAAGTAACTTGGAGTGCTGAACCACTGTTCACTAATTTTGTTTTGGAAGTCTTTCCATTTGGAGTAGAGAAGGGCAGCACTCCAGGGTTTTCTGCACCATAGAGAATATTTTACTTTCCCCCAAAAATTTGTGTTGGTAAGTGCGGTACATCTTTGCCTCATCCCCTCTGTTCTTTATTGCAATATTCAATAATTACTTCCTGAACACACCAAATGTATCCATGAAATCCTCACGCCCAGGAATCTCTAGGTTGGACTAAGAAGTTATGCAACACATAGCAACTCCACAATGTGTAACTGATAGCTTGCATATGTACCATAACTATGTACAAGGGTAGGTTGGGAACAACTGCACACCCACTGCAAGCATGCCACCATATAATAGCCTATTGCATTCATGAATGGTAAATGTGGCCTAAACACAGATACCAAACTGACTATGTCTGGGATGGCAAATGCGTGCTGGCTTCACTATATAAATGTATCATATGACTGTAACTACCAATGTGTCATGGCCGTTCGCCACAGCTAACAAGAGGCCCACTGTGGCAATGGCTAACAAGAGGCCCACTGTGGCAAGGTCTAGCATCTAGAGCTCACCTTTGCTAAAGTTCAATGGTTAGCACCTTAAGGCATGTGCCCACACCACTGGAAAAACTATTCTCTGGTGCTAACACATTAGTATGTGAAGCACTGCCTTGCAAGTACTGCTGTGAAGCAGCAGCACTGTGGAACTCCCGACTCTGGTTCTTACAAGATTGTATTTCTTTAGACCACGCATACAAGATTGGGTGGATTGACTATGTTAAAAGCTTGTTGCATGATCTGGGTATGGAAAAATATTTCTATTCTCCTCCCTCAATCCTAGAATTGTCCAGAAAGGCATTTAAATCGCAGTGTTTAACTCACTTAGAACAAATGTGGTTAGCCCAAGAAGCCAGTAAATCGTCAGTCCAACACTCACTGCTAATACAAACAACCCTGACAATTCAACCCTACCTAACTTTTAAGTTCTCTGGTTATGAAAGATTTTTATTAATAAGGTTTAGGTTGAATTTTATCTATCGTTTAGTAACCTTTCCAAAAATAAATAATTGGGCTACAGTACTACCACCTTGCCCATGTGACGATGTTTCAACCCAATCCACAATCCATACTATTTTATTCTGTACATTTTATATTGAACCAAGAAGGCTCTGGCTGATCCCGATGTTAAATACCATGGGTCTTCGAAGATGCAGACCTGCACTCATCTCCTTGCAAAAATTGGAGGAGGAGTGCAAAACGAAAGTAATAGTCAAATTTCTGAAATTCATTGTTAGACACAGATCAAATTTAGAGTAGAATAGATTATACCACCGTAGGACTACATTCTTTGTTACTATATGTGTTTTTATATTGCTTTTAAAGGATTGTTTATCTGTATTTGATGAACTGTAGTATTTGTTAATGAACTTTTTCTCTTAATGCCTTAAAGAGCTTTGTATTCTTGACATTATTCGGTGCTTGAAAAACATCTTATGTACTTTTATGGTTTTGTACTAACTGAAAAACGAATAAAGAAATTTTGAATTGGAATTTGACTCGAATTGGTAACCACAACAGCAGTAACAGCTGCTTTGATGTCCCCTTGTCTTCACGCAGAGAACTAGATTGTGACCGAGGAAAACATACATAAAAAATAAATGATGGAAAAGGATTCTGAATAAAAAGGTAATGTGTTTTTTCCTTTCAGCATCGAAGGAAGTGTGCACAGTGCATATTGCTCATTCATCTCAATATCTAATGCCCATTTCTTTTCTGGATATTGGTGTGGGACGTCCCTCGCGACTTTCCGCTCGTCTCACACCTTTATGACAACCGAGTACCAGAAAGTCCAGCTTCCCACAGTGTCTGCTTTCAGTGACCCCGTCAAAGTCACTCTGCATGAACTATGCAGCGCAGTGCCTGGCCCGCTGCCCATTCTTGTTCACAATAACACTTTAAGTAGCAGACAAAGAGGCTGTGAAAACAGGAAGAGCCTGGCAGAGAGTTTGCAAAATAGGTTACTTACTTCAGAAACGGCATTTGTTGTTTACCAGAGTCCCCAATCGACTTTTATGAAAAACATCATTAAGCTGAATATTTTACATACCATCCTGAAAGGGCAACCGGGGTGTTTCATTTACCAAAAACATCAGAAATCTTCGCCGATGGGTGATCAGTCTTTTTTGGCTGATGCAAACTGTTGTCTATCACACCCACCTAGCACCGTTCAGATGTCACTGAAATAGTGATATGGCTAATATTATTAATGGGCTTATATAAGATTATTTTCTTCATCCTGATGTCTGCGGCCTTAATTCTGGGTGGTGAATCACAACAGCGAACTGATGTTCTCTTCCATCATTTGCAAATGTGGATTCGCCAGCTGCTACTTTTCTTAAATATTATTGTCGTTTGGCAATGTTTTTGTATACTTAGATGTGGTCATAAAATTGTTACTTTCTTTTTAAAATCTGCCTAACTAGAACATATGTTTGTCGACTTGTATGGGCTCTGAACTCGTTCACATTGCAAAACATCAAGGCTCGTGCTCAATGTTTCAATTTGCTTCTTGATGACCACCTTGTAACGGTAGCTGCATTCTTCTATTCTGTGCTGGGTCTAGTGCTCATCTTTGTAGGGGAGGCACGAAATGTGCAGCTCAATATCTACCTAATATCTGTTAGAATAATTAGTGTCTGAGTTAAAAAAAAAACATAATATGTTCTAAAGGCAAGGACAACTATTGTAAGCACATTTGAGGAAGCATATACATTTTTGTAAGCAAGCTTTTCCCTTGAACACCAAAACTTCAGTCTCCCATCACAAGATTATGAATAAGTCTTGTGTTCGTGTGACATGGAATTTCCACGCGATTTTACATGGCTTACTGATAGCTTTCTGAGCCTACAGAGGTCACCAAACCTTTCTCCATTATTAACTCCCTCTTTTACTCTCCACTTCCCACGCACTTTTCTTTATACTAACCCCTCTGGCTCCACCAATCCTCTCCTTTCTCTCCACTCCCCGAAACCCTTTAAAATCTCTATTGAGAATGTTTGAGCTTGATATGGATGTTACCTTACCTCCTTTTCTGAATAATGACCCAACTTTACCTTACTGTCTTCCCCCTAAATCTCCTATTTTATCTGCAATACACTTTCACTACTCTTATGTAATCTATTCTCCCCCTCTCCTGCTTACTGGGCAATGTTTGATAATTCAATAAGGACTGCATGAATATAAATTTACAAACTATTCACAATGGAAACTTGACTATGCAATCACGGTCCACCTATCCTACATAAAACAAACCCTACAGGCTATAACATTCTTCCAAAAATTGCTCGATCAAAAACACTGACAGAGGTCTATCCATTTTTTGCTAAAATGTCCTTCACACCAAATATTTGGAGAACTACACTGCCCATGAATATAACTTTCTACTTGCCGACATATGTATGTGTATTTCTCCTGCTCTACAGACCCCCATAATATAACATGCCATACACTTCATTGCAGGGCTCCTAAAGCATCTTAACCTGTGCATCCTTGGAGGCTTCAAAACATGCTTTGACAATCCTGATTCATACCCGTAGCGTCCAGCCAGCCTAGGCACTTACCAGTATGTGTGCAACACACGAAGAACAGTTTTACACATCTTTATTCTGCTGTGTGCAAGTCAGAAATCAACGTACTAAACCTGCCTTAATCTCATCCCACCAACGCTTACAGTAGAGGCCAAGGGAATTTAGTGGGAACCAAAAGAGTTCCAATGCTCTTTTATTACAAGAAACTACATCTCCCACTTTGTAAAATAAAAAAATAACAACTTTAATAAATGAATAAATAAATACAGAAATAAATATGGAATAAATACATGAATAAATACATAGATACCCAAGCATTTACAATTCTTCAATTAAGCGTTGTGGTGCCTGAATCACACATCCTGATTGGGTCACTAGGAACTGGCAGTCGAAGTGTCAGTGTTATGCACAGCTGAGTTGGAATTATTAGCAAAAACAGAGTCATCAACAGTCTGCCTGGACCCATTCTCTACATTGATATCAGTGTTTGCTGAGTGATGGTCCACAAGTCAAAAATGAGAGATTATTCTCGTAGGACGCTGGGTAGTCATCATGTGTCCTATGGCGTTGGTGATAGTAACGTGTTCAACCTGAAAAGGAGCATCAGATATCTTTCTTCTATATTGTCTAACCTGCACTCGATCTCCTCTTGTAAAAGTTTTACCTTTTGCATGACCTCGTCGGTCAACATATATTTTTATCTTCTAATTACGACCAAATTCAGTAGTGTGAATGTCTTCCTCATTCTTGGATTTTAGGTTAGTCAACTGGGGCGGCTTGGTCGTCATGGTTCTTTTCAAACAAGAGAGTAGCAGGGCTTTCCCCCTGTCATTGAGTGAGGGTGTCGAACGGTAAGCTCAAAGAGCAGTGTTTAAAACAGCTTTGAAGTCGAGCTTCACCAATGCAGCACCCTGACAGCTTCTTTATAGTACTCACAAACCGTTCTGCCAGACCATTTGCATGGGGCCAAAGAAGAGTGCTTTTTTGATGCTTTATATTGAGGTGATTTAGAAAGTCTTTATATTCCTGACCACTGTCAGACTTTAATATTGCAGGTACACCCCTTGTCAACAAAGATGCCATCTAGTTTTTGAATGACCATTTCATGTGTAGTGGATGAAAGGCCTTTGACAAATGGAAAATGGTCAACAATGATTAGGAGATGATGTCCATTCTCACGAGGACCAAAGAAATCAATAGTAATTCTCTTTCAAGCATGAGGTGGCAAGTCTTACATGTTCAACAGCTGTTGGGTGGCTTGAGATGAAAGACAGTTGCATATGTGACAACTCTTTAATTTTTTTTCAACCCTTTCGTTGAGAATCGGAAACCAGACTCGGTCAAGGAGAGCTCTCTTGGTGGCAATTAGATCTCTATGTCACTCATGGGCGACATTAATTACTTGCTGCCGTAGACTCTAAGGAATAACAATTGATGTACCTCGCAGAAGGAAGCCTTCTTGGGTCATTGAAAGGTCATCTCTTGCATTTCTGAACTTCAAATACTAATTGTCATTAGTGGAAGGTCTGGAGTGCTGATTCCACGACTGATGAGCAATAAGTCTTTTAAACTTTACATGTCACTATATTGGCCCATGGCAGTGACAATTTGTTCGAAAGATATGGTGGTAGGTGTGCTCAATTTCACAATAAAAAAGCAGGTAGATCTCCACTGCCTTAGAATGGGATACCAGAGCATTGTAATGGCACTCTTGAAAAATAATCAGCCGGATTCTGATCTTTCTCTGCATGATAAATAATCATATAGTTGTATTCTTGTAACCTCAAACCCCAATGTTCAATTCGAGGAGGCATTTTGGCTTTTGGATTGCCAAATATCGTCAACAGTGCTTGATGATCGGTCACTACAATGAATGACTTTCTGTACAAGAAAACATGGGCATTTTTAAATGCGAAACCACCGTTAAACTTTCTTTCTCAGGTTCAAAGTAAACACGTTCTGTTCGTGACAGGCTCTAACTGGCATATGCCATGATATGTCTCTGAGCATTTGGCTGTCCGGTGTGCTATGCAAGGATTGGGCCTAACCCGGCAGGGCTAGCGTCAACTACAATCTCTGTATGTAGTTTGGGATCAAAGTAGCCATTTCAGTGGCACTCTCAATGGCTTACTTGATGTGTTGGAAGCTCTTCTCACAATCTTGTGACAAATAAAAAGATACATTATTTTTTCATTAGTTCTCGTAATGGTGTACTGACCATTGCAAAGTCTCCTACGTATCTCGAACAGTAACTGGTCAGCCAAGAAAGGATTGTAACATAAAAATGTCTTGTGGGGGATTTGTGGTAGACAATACTTGCACTTTTGTTGGATCAGGTTTCATATCCACATTAGAAAAGACATGGCTAAAGAATTTCAAGCTATTCTTCACATTTGTCAGCATTTAGAGTCAAGCTTGCATTGGTCAACAAATGACATACTTGCATGGGAGCCTTGTTATGTTCTTTCTGTGTGGCTCCGAAAATGAATATGTCATCATTATAGTTAAATGCATTGCTACAGGGTGTATGATATGCTGAATGGCGTATTGGAAAAGTTCTGTAGCAGAGGATGCACCAAAACTCAATTGCTTATAGCAAAACAGATCAATATGCATAGAAAAGGTTGTAATGTACCTGGACTTTAATTTAAGCTCCAATTGGTGATATCCATTATTTAAGTTAGGTCAAAAGAAGAACTTTGCACCATTCAGTTGAGTAACCATATCAGCCATGTGCGGACCGGGATGTATCTCTCTCTCTCTCTCTCTCTCTCTCTCTCTCTCTCTCTCTCTCTCTCTCTCTCTCTCTCTCTCTCACAATGGCCTTGTTGGCCTGATGCATGTCAACGCATGTGCATACAGCGCCTTCATTATCTCTTTTGGGCAATACCACAATGGGGGAAACCCATGGTGTTGTACCAGTGGAGCATTCAATGATGCCATGTTTGAGTAACAAATTAAGCTCCTTTTCAACAGCGTCTTGCAAGTGAAACAAAATTTGCCTGTGTCGTTGAGCAACAGGATGAACATTCCCATTTAAGTATAACTTTGCTTTCATTGTTTTAAGTTTTCCAAACTCATGAAATAATGAAGGACTTGCATTCATATTTTAGTTCACTGATATCAGTCGCATGTCAGCCACAGTATTAAAACCCAACAAACAAGCACTTAAAGGTGTTCCTTGGAGTACACGAATAGGTGCTTGTACCACATTTTTCTTTTATTTCATTGTGGCTACAAAGGATCCTTGACTTTTTTAAGCTGTCGAAGCAGCCCATGTACATACTTTTGTGTTTGACTGTTTGTAAGTTGTGGTAGCAAAGACAGTTCTTGATACTTCTCCTGAGGCATGATATTTATCGATGCACCACTGTCAGCCATGAACAGTATTGATCACCCATTTATTTTTAGAGTGATCTTCGGACACTATTTGAATTTGTTAGGTTTTTCTTTATGTTGATTTTTCTTCACTTTGAGTTTTTTCTCACATTTGACCAGTCCGACATGTACATGTAGGAGGTAAACATCAACATCTCACAGTTATCATTGTTATTTTTTCTGGAGACTGAGGAACTCTTTCTTGATGATTCAGAGCACAATCCACTTCGTTTGGTGCCCATTTGCCTCAGTTGATGTGACTGCTTGGCCTTCTGGGAGCATGTAAAAAGCTGCTGAGGTAGCATTCGGTTGGTCATTTTATCTTCACGCTGTGATGCGCTTACTTTTCTCTTCGCCTTGTAAGTCATCACAAAACGGTTTGCTTTACCACACCTGAGGCATGTTTGTTCAATAGTGGGACTTCTTCTTTCATATGGAAATGAAAATAGAAATTTCTAACATTTTCTCTTTTTCTGTGGATACATTGCCTACTGTCCACAAGCCTTGTACCATGGCTTACTTTTCATGCTGATGCACTTTGAGCATTTAATGCCTCCATGTCAGTCACTTGATGATCAACATACTCTTCAGCGCATGCAGCCTTGATAACTTGTTCGAAGCTCACAGCTTCCTTCAGCATTCGTTGTCGAAAGGAATCTGAAAGAGATCTGCCTATTACTCTGAGGCAAGCAGATTCCTCATCGTTAAGCTAATTGATTCTACAGTGCATCACCAGAACATCCAGTCTCGCAAAGAATTTATCGATGGTTTCACCTGGTCTCTGGTGTTTTTGACTTTATATGTATCTTTCATAATCCATATTTGGCACTATATTAAACTTGACATTCAAGGCTATTTTGATTTGTTCATATGTTATGTTATGTTATAATGGCTTTTGTAGAGCGCACGGCAACTCAAAAAGAGTGTCCCGGCGCTTTTAGTAAGGAGGGCTACAGTATACTAACATAACACATTAAAAAAGAAAGTATATATGTCACTTTACCTTTTTGTTAAATCTCTTTCATGGCATCTTTCACTCCATCACCAGTCAAGTTCCTCGGATACTTTCTGTACTTATCATTTTTTTCATCTATTGCATCTATGAAATCTTCAATAGTCTCTATTCATGAAGTCCATCTATTGCCAATATTGTGTTTTTTGCCAATAGTAAATGCAGTTGGCGGTTTTTAGAATGCAGCAGCCTTTTATACATTGGCACACATTGCGCATTGTGTGGAACTTGATCAGGCAGAGCTTCTGTAGCGCGCTTGGGATGTGCTGACTGCAAGGTCAGCCTTACCAACTTTTGCCGGTTGGATCTTGCCCTAGCGCTCAATTGGAGCACTTTACTTGATGGCAGTCTGGGGAGTTGTTCCGGCCCCTGTGCAGCAGCTTTGGTGATGGGCCACTTCGTCTGGGGACAAAGCCGCATGCACAATTCCTGGCCCTCTTCTGGGACCACTACACAGCACGTTGTTACTTGATTAGTCATTAGTGATTTCGGTAAGTAAATGAACCTTATATACTACTACTCCATAAAAGCAGATAACGTTGTAATAGTGGATCAGCTTTGTGCTTAAACGTTTCTTCACAAACACCTGGTTAATCTCTGCTCCATACCACATGAATTTCAATTTGATTTTTACGGCAGATTTACTGTGTGCTGGTTTTGTAACCTGGTTGCATCTGCCATTAGCCTCATTACTCCATATAGTATATGCTACTAATTTTTAAGGGTGGGCGTAGTTCGCGAAGTAGCGCTACGCAAAGCTATGCGAAGTGCACTTCGCACTACGCGAACTTCAAGTAGCACTACGCGAGCTGCGTAGTAGCATGTTCGCACTGTGCAAGAAGTGTTTTCAATGATTGCACAGTGCGGACAAGCATCCGGCACTGTGCAATCATTGAAAACGGCATCTTGCACAGTGCGAGCTGTAGTTTTCTGCTCCTCGAGTAGATTATTACTCAAGCTGCAGCTTTCTCAACGCGAACTGGTAGTTTCTCATTGAGAGCGGTTGCGAGCATGCGCAACCACTCACAATGAGAAACCTTACCTCCCCGCGTTGAGAATCTCGCCGGGATGTCATTTTGCTTGCTCGCGGTCGCAAACATGACATCCAGGACCGCGAACAAGCAAAAAATGAGCTCTGCACTACGCTACGCGTGTTCGCACTGTGCTACGTGCAGCTCGCGTAGTGCGAAGTTGCGCAAACTTCGCAAACTCCGCGAGCGTAGCGTAGTGCTTCGCCCAGGCCTACTAATTCTCATAATGGTGCAATACTTTTTTTGAGGCTGTTTATTCAGTTCCTAGCCACTGACATGCAGACTTTCAATGTTGCTTTCTTTGTCTTTAAGTGTTTTATACAGGCTGGCATTGCACTGAAACTCCACCTGTGCCAGTACTCTCCATGCCACTCAGGTGTCTTGGAGAGCACGAGACCCACGTCTGGGAATACCCGTCCAATTCGGTGTGACAAATGCACAAAGGTTCAAGACTGATTTGCACATGGCTGTGTCTGAACTGGGGTGGAATGGTGAGGCAAAGAACGATGAATTTAACCCAGATCTCTTGACGAGGTCTGAATATTTTCATTTGTTCTGCATTCTGTCCATCATTTGTGTGTCTTTTGCTGTCTCGCCCTAAGTGCACCGGGCATGCCCAGACGTGGGTCCCGGGCTCACTGCGCCATGGATTCAAGCTAGCCTGTCTGTTGAGGGGTGAAACCCCGGAACCGGTCCTGGGATGCTTGTTTCCAGTTCAGGGAGGACCTGGCCTGGCAGTTCTGGCTGGACTGTTCCCATGAGGCACAGGTTCAAGACTGATTTGCATATGCCTGGGTCTGAACTGGGGAGGCATGGTGAGCAAAAGAACAATGGATTTCACTCACATCTCTTGACTGGGGTTGAACGTTTTGATTTGTTCTGCATTTCGTTCATCATTTGTGTGTCTTTTTCAATGACATGTCAGCATCCATTTGATGAAAATGATCTGCTCTCACAATATCAAAATTTGATTTTGTCCTGCCCATGGTACTGAAGCTGCTTTCATAGCCAGGTGGAATGATATCAACATGGCAGTTGGCTCTCATTGGCATTTGCTATGGTTCACAACACTGTGCTCCTACAGAGACTTGATGACATAGTAAAGCAAGGAACTGGCCTAAACTTGGCTCCTATCTAACTAATTGCTCATCATTTCATTATTTTCCTTCACCCCAGAACCATTCAGTTCCACAGATGGTGTACCTCAAGGCATCACTATTTTTCCGATCTCGATCAATGTTTACATTGGTCTGCTACATGATATCATTTGGCCAATTAACCACAGCTGCAGTAACTACTTTGATGGCATAGAAATCACACTACAGCTTGAAAATTCATCAGATCTTCACACCTGTATTATCGGTCAAGGTGCACAGGAAGCTGACCACAGGATGATAACCAACCACCTTAACTAAATACATCACAAGCTGAGATACTTGCATTCGGCAAAGAGACCAACTATCACCCCTCAACCATCTGCTCTTGAGTACTAGGGCCAACAACATATGACTTAACTGAAGTAAGGAAACTTGGGGTAATTAAGAACTCCAATCTCTCACTTAAACAGCAAATAAATCAAGTCACCAAACAAATCATCCATTTCATTGGAGGACTTCAGCAAATTTTGTACACCATGGCTTCCATAAAAAAAGGTGAGGCTACGAGCACCATATTACTCTCCCAGCCTGACCATGCTAACAGACTATACCTTGTATCACCTATATTAATACCATGAAAATACAGAGAATTCATAACACTACTGCCTGATATATTCTCAAACAACCATTCTGGACTCACAGCACACCTAATATCATATCCTGACACGAGTTGTCTGTGGATAGCTAAATCATGTTCAACCCAATGTGCATCACCATCAGAAAATATACAATGATTGCCAGAGTTTTGCATTTCTGGTCTATACCACCATTCAGTAATTGAAATCAATAATTACATTCAGCATTCACTTGGGGCAGTTTTTAAAGGTTGAAGGGGTGGATTTGGTTGAAGAGGCATGTCCAGCAGCTCCAGTGGCAACGTCCAATGTACTGAGCCCCTACATCCTCTGGTGTCCTCAAACTGCACATGTAAGTCTCAATAGGTTGCCTTCTCCCACCCACTGTCACGTTGCTGCCATCCTCCCACTTATCTTCCTCTTGGCTATCCCTACCTGCCCTCCTCCCATTCCCCAATGTTTTGTTGCCCTTCCTGCTATCTGTTGTCTTGCTGCCCCCTCCCGCAATCTTCACACTGTCCCTCATGTTGATTGCCCACTCCCGCCCTCCTCCAGCTGTCCATGTTGGGCTGCCCTCACATGCCATAACAAAAAAGCACTATGACCCAGCTAGCGCTGGATGCGTCATATTGGGTTTTAATCATTTTATCTGCTATCCTGCTGTGCAGTTGCTTGACCCCTCCCACCCTGGTCTGACTTGTCACTTCTCCTTCTAATGTCTGTGGCTTGCCCCTCACATCTTGCCACTATAAAAATTATTAAAGTTAAATAGCTTTTGCATAGGAGATAGCTATTTCACTTTGTTAATGTTTTTAACAATGTTTACCCATTTTGCAGCTGCTATGCAACATGGCTGAAAGTTTAAAAAAACAAGCATTTGCAATGCAACAGAGCTTGCATTAGTGGAACATAGAGCTATTGGTGTTGCAAAGGATATTTTTATTTATTTATTTATTTATTTAATGCCATTTGTAGAGCGCGTACAATTACCCTTAGGCGTCTCGGCGCTGAAATTGCATTGAAGTCTCACCCTAAACAGGAAGTGCAGAGATGTGGGTTACTGATTGAAAAGCCATGTTTTCAGTTTTTTTCTGAACTGAAGAAGAGTGGGGCTAGTTCTTATGTGATTAGGTAGGGTGTTCCAGAGTCTAGGGGCCGCGATTGAGAAGCGGCGATCGCCCCAAAAAGCTGTTCGGCTGCGTAGAACCACTAGTTGGTTAAGAGAGGTGGATCTGAGCATTCTCGGGGGGTTATAAGGAATCAGTTGCCTTTTGAGAAATCGGGGTCCTAGATCCTGTAATGATTTGAAGACTGTGCACAGAGATTTGAATTTGACCCTGTTGTGGATGGACAGCCAGTGGTATTTTTTAAGCGTGTCCGAGATGGGTGCAAATCTAGGTTTTTTTGAGAGTACGCGGGCGGCGGCATTCTGCACGGTCTGTAATTTTTTGATGACTCTGTTCTGGGCATTGAGCAACAGACCGTTGCAGTAGTCTAGTGAGGAAAGCACTAGAGAAGAAACTAGTGTTTTTGCTGCTGACTCTGGTAGGTAAGGTGTAATTTTTCTTACCATTCGTAGCTTAAAATGAGCGTTGGCAGCCACCTTGTTTGCATGGGCCATGAAGTTGAGCTGGTCGTCGAAGGTGACACCTAGGTTTCTAACTTTGACCGTGGGGCAGGGAGGAGTGCCCATGGCCGCTGGCCACCAGGTTGCCGACCAGGCTGGGGAGAGATTGCCGAAGATAACCACCTCCGTTTTATCGGAGTTAAGTTTCAAGCAATTCCTTGCCATCCACTCACCGATAGCAATCATCCCGTCTTGGAATCTCTCCGCCATCCTCTGTCCATCGCCCTTTATGGCCAGAACCAACTGGGTGTCGTCGGCGTATGAGGTCAGGCCCATCCCGTGGGCTTTGATGACACTAGCGAGGTCTGACACGTATATATTAAATAGTGTCGGACTTAGGGATGAGCCTTGGGGGACCCCACACGGTAACGACAGGTCAGCCGACTGGAAAGGGCCCAGTGTAACCGCCTGGGTTCTGTTGGCCAGGAAGGAGGCCAGTAGATCCCTAGCAGTGAGCTGAATGCCCATCCTCTCGACACGGTCGACCAAGATCTTATGGTCAACCGTGTCGAAAGCAGCTGACAGGTCTAGGAGGACTAATAAGGCAGTACCTCCTTGATCACGGATGACTCTTATGTCATCAGCTGCTTTGATGAGAGCGGTTTCAGTACCATGGTGTTTACGGAAACCGAACTGCGTCTCATCCAGCAGATTGTTGTTTTCTATATAGGCTGATAGCTGCTGGTTCATAGCCTTTTCTATAACCTTCGCTAGAAAAGGGAGACTTGCAATAGGACGGTAATTTTTTAGTTCACCTTTATCTAGGCCAGGTTTTTTAAGCAAAGGTTTGATCAATGTATTTTTCAGAGAGTCGGGGTAGGATCCGGATGCCAGAATAGTATTACAGACGGTGGTTATGATGGGAATGACCGTGTCTGGTACAGTAGCAAGTACAGAGGTAGGGCAGGGATCCAAAGCTGATCCAGCTTTAATCGTTTTGAATATGCTCTTAACTTGGTCAGTGGTGAGGGGACTGAAAGAGGTCATAGTGGTGCTATTCGGAGTAGTCAAGGGAGTGGTAGCACTACTGCAGGCCTGGTCAAGATTGAAAGCTTGATAAATATCGTTGACTTTAGCAAAGAAGAAATCAGACAAGGCATCACATAATGTTTGCGATGGGGGTGGATTGAGATCCGGGGCATTTCCCGCGAGGGTTTTTGCAACGTGATATAGCTTTTTGCTGGAGTTTTTTGCAGATTCTATATGGCGAGTGAAATAATCTTTTTTTGCTGTTATAATCATCGATTTGTAAGTGGCCAGGGCTTTCTTATATTTGTCCTTATTTTCAGTGTCATAGGTTCTTCGCCATTGTCGTTCCCTGTTCCTGGTATATTGTTTTTGGGCTTTTAGTTCTTTCGTGTACCACTGAGCTTTAGGCATATTTCTGTTTTTAGAGATTGATTTGGTGGGTGCCAACTGAGTTGAAGCTTCACCCAGCCATTTTTGGAATTGATTAGTAGCAATCGTTGGGTCAGTGGATAGTTCCGGGGTTGTAGTGTTGAGAAGCAACGTTAAGTCATTAGGATTGATGTCCTTCCAAGCTTTAAACGTGCCCTTTATCGCGGGGGTCAATGCGGGGATAATGTTTTTTTTAATTTTATTATGTATTTGATAATATCCCAGTAGCAGCATAAGTAATAGTAAATGAAATGAAGGAAATGGTGCAGTACCAGAGGCTGTTACTAGGTGTCCCTGTGAAGTTTTAAATGGACCTCAATTAGACACATAAGGTACTGCACCCTTAATGGAATTATAAAGAGAAAGATTGCTGCTGAGCATCTGTTTTCATTTGTTTTTATTGGACGTGAGATTTTTGTTAGCTCACGTTTTAAAAATGCACGGCGCACTTAAAGCCCATATCCTGAACACAGCATGTCTCGAAAAGACAGCACAAGTTCTGCCTAGGCAAGACCTAAAAATGACTACTAAAGAGGGCACAATTTGGCCAAATGGGTATACTGGGAATTAAAAAATACATTTTCGAGTTCCAAAGTTTCTAACCATCCACAACGGGGGAGGCAGTGATTCTGACAGCAAGACCAAGGGACTACTCTTTGGAGGGAAATGCCATTGTGATGTGGGGTATGGATATGCCCGTATTAAGAACAGTGTTTTCTGTCATATTAGGGTGAAGTGCGAAAGGAGATTAGCTGTCAAGTGTCATAGTTCATTGGATAAACCGTGCCCACTGGACAACAGCTAGTTCTGTCTGCCTATTTGTAGACCATATTAAGGGTCCTGTAAATATATATATTTTAGTTTTTAGGGTATGTGCTTTCTATATTGAATCTATTCATGACCTCTCCCAATATTTTAATATAACAGGAAAACAACATAACTAGATTGTAAGACCCTATGTTTGAGTAATGTGGAAGGAGGTGGTAACTGGGCAGAATCTAGGGTGGTGTGCTGATATTTACCACAGGTGTTTCAGCAGTTAACATTCTTTTATTCCACTACTGTAACAGAGGTATTCAATTTGTAAACGTGCTGTAAACTTGCTACTAAAACGTGATAATTTACAGCTGTGTTACATTGCATGTCGTTTTACCATACCTTTCCCTTTTAACTATATGTTTCCCTTTTAATTATTCTGTCTAGTTTTAATCTTAGCACCTTCCATACAGTTTGTTATGACTTCATTTGGAATGGTGTTTCTGATATTCTTTCTTGGACTCCTGCAGTTGCAGTACTGTGCCCTTTCTATTAAACTGGATTTACATCTTTACTGGATTTATTTGCATTATTCAGTGGAATTCTACAAGTTGTCAAGGCTTTGTGCAGGAGGTGGCAAGACAACTGTAACTCAAATTAGGTATGATGGAGTAACCACACTCAATAAATTCTGTAGCATTTAAGGTGGCCTGACCTAGAGGAGGGAGTTGTCAAATGAAATCCAAACAGTTACTCCTGCTCACCACCAAACGTTTCCTGAAGAGAACTCAATATGTCCTGCAAAGTTGATAATGGAAAGTTGGCAACTATACATCTCCTCAAAACCATGATTGTCAATAAATGTATCACAAAGCTCCGATATATTCAAATGCATTAACCTGAAACATTCACAAATGTCTAAGATATATATTTTTGAGTTTGAGATGTATGCATTTTTCTTGTTATTCCTGGCATGATTTACATGCACATCTTTTAAATGATCGGCTTGTGTCTTGAATTTTAGGACCACGCTAGATGCCTGCTTTATCTCTCTTCATGAATCAGGGTGGGATAGAGCATTGTCACACCACCACCACTAAACTAGACATAGACAAACCTGAAGAAAGCAGTATCTGCAAGCAACGCCTCATGTGCCTTACAGAAAAATGAAACTCAGTTTCATATCAAATGTACCAAAAACATAGCAATGAGGCGACTCTCTAGTTCTGATAGTTTTCAATGGAAAGATCATTCAAACACTGAGTAATCACACATGTTGTAAATTGTGTTATGTGAAACCTGCATAGGAAGGCAGAAAGAAGCAGGTGCTACTCAACACAAGTATCATGAGACATGACAAACTCGATGACGTGATAATTCAGTGACTACAAAATATTAAAGCAACATAGATATCTCTTACACAATAAAGAACTGGCAACCTTCCACCTTTAGATTAAAATACAAACATATATCAATAGTATACAAAAAAAGGCAATGTAAACAGCTAGATATGACAATACTTGTAGAGGTGGAAATACCAATATGGTATTACGTATTCTATTGCCTGGGGTGAAGCAGGGATGTTTCAGTCAAGAAGATGGGTGTGCAGGGTAGAATATGAAACCCAAAGGGTAGGTAGGTGTCAACTCACAACACCTCCAGGCGTGTGAGTCACATACGTCGTACCTACCACGAATGCCAGGACCCAAGACGTGGTATGGTGGCTGGAGGAAGAGAAGAGGATCCCTGAGGGGGTAACTCTGAATTTACCTGGGGCACCGGTCAAGAGCAGCACAGGATGGTCCCTATGCCAGTGAGTAATCAAGATCAGGTGCAGCAATAAGGAGGGTGACGACGAAGCACAGGAAGTGACGTATTTGTGGCATAAGTATAAGCCGGGTGGCTCTCGGCAACAGATGGAGCCAAAGAGGATGCAAGAAGAGGCGAAGTCCAGACCACTAAGAACTTCATCAAAAAAACAAATGGAAAAGAAATGTAGCCCCTGCCGCCATTGTTTTTCTACTTGCCACATAAGTCAATAAATAGGCAGAAAAAAGGGACGGCAGCAATGTTGGGAGGGATGGGGGGTGTTTGCAAGTGTGAAGGCAGCAGATGGCAAGCCAAAAGAAACAATTGGTGATGTTCCTAAGGGAGCTCCCAAAGGTGGGACAGATGGACACTATTGACCAACCACAGTAAAGGAATTTCCAAAAGGCGGGCCAGCCAACCAGCCAGAAGCACTGGGCAGAGCTTAAAGCTCATATTCTGAATACATGTCTCAAAGAGACAGCTCAAGCGCTGCCTGGGCAAGACCTAAAAATGAGCTACCATGTGGGCATCCTTGACCGCATCATTACACTTTTTTTTACCTATGGGATTGTTGATTTAAACCTCCACTGGCCTTTGTCTCCAACTTAGATGAGCGTGTTTTATTGCACACCCAGTCACAGCAGTAGTGAGGACTCCGCCACTTTCATCAAGTAAAGCATTTATTGCAAACATTAACAATCGTTATGTGTCAAATCACCATTTTGCTACATGTAGTAAGAATTTCAAGTATTTTATTTTTAAATAGCTCGTAATTAACTTTCATGAACGGGATTTAGGTACAGAATATGTATTGTATTTTTCATATTACAGAAACGTGTGGAACCCCTAAATAACAGATGACAAGCCATGACCACCTGCAAGCTGGTGCCAGAGAAAGGTAGGTTTATTTAACAAAGGATGAGCTGAATAAAAAGTGCACACTTCATATTTTGACAGTGAGCAGATCACACATGTCAACTAAATATCAAACTTAGGTGTACGCGCACAACCTTTGTAGATATGGCAAAGGGTTGAAAAGTTTTGACTAAGTTGATGTGCTCCTGGGGTAACACTCTCTGGTCTTGAGCGTAAGGTCAATGAATCAAAGCAGTTACTCACCCAAAAATTGGGTTAGTCCCCCTGGGCACAATCTGAACCCAACGTTGGGTTGTATCATGTTAAACAATTTTGAAAAAATACTCCGTAGTCAACAGTATATTTTAAGTTTATTCTCCAAGTTACATGAATTTAAACTTTTAATCCATGGTAATTGATAGCAAACATATGTTGGCAGTGGTTGTCTGTACTCGGCATGAGGGGTCTTCTAACAAAGGATGAATCTGTCCTTTTCTTTCTTTTGTGCACCTCTAGGTCTCTGGCGGAGGCATTGAGGTGC
Organism: Lissotriton vulgaris; assembly: GCF_964263255.1. Taxonomy (NCBI): domain Eukaryota; kingdom Metazoa; phylum Chordata; class Amphibia; order Caudata; family Salamandridae; genus Lissotriton; species Lissotriton vulgaris. The sequence goes on along the minus strand of NC_141685.1, from coordinate 1,710,039,766 downwards.
CACCAGGGGGTACTCCACCAATTGTTTATTGAGAGTGGTTGTCTGTATACATTGTAAAATAAACAATAATCCTCCTTAATTCATGCATGCGTTCCAATGCATTTCGGGCATAACGCCCTTCGTCAGGGAACAACACTACAAAGTAAAGAGAAAATATAAAACTATGAGGAAACCTCTTAAATGCAAAGTTTTTAGAAAATAACATGAAAAAATATTGTGACATGCTGAAGCTAGAGTAGTCACATGCATGAACAGAGATATAAAGTAGAGTTATGTGGTCATATGAAGTTTTCACAAAGAATAAGGGAAAATGAGTTAGAAAGTGCAGTAAAGACGGACAGTGATAAAACCAGGTGTTGTAGCAAGTGTAACAAGATCACCACATTGTGAATAGGCAGAAACACAAACGTATTTGTCCATATTAAACCAATATGCGTGGCATTCAGCCAGGAAGGTAGATGCAATCATGAAAGCATCAGGTGCCCGGGAAAGTGTGCTTTTTGAAAACAAATGCGAGTAAGCATGCTTAACGTAATGTGCATAATCAAAAGAATGTGAATCGGTGAGCGAGGCAAAGTGCTAATTATCAATATGTGTCGTTTATAAAATATGTATGTCTCCTAGCGATTCAATGTACCGAAGTACTTACTACTAGCATAAACAGCGTATAATTCACAACGGTAACCAAGGTTCTCGGTGTGTGAGACGAACGCAAAGGCTATGATTATAAAGACGTGAGTTTGTACCATGCTACTTCCGGGTGTGATGTTCATTTAAAATGGAGTCATACAGAAATCTGGAGTTATCGGCCATGTTGGAATGTGCTAGCGTGTAGAAGGTAGGTATGAAAAAGCATAAACTGTGAGGAGCGACGAAAAACAGATTATAATGATCATATAAAAATGGCTGAATAAGTACAGAGATAGAGAATGAACTTTGAAGTTAAGAAATGAAAAGTAAAAGAATAAAAGAAACAAAATTAGTGTTCCAATTGTTAAAATGAGTAGAGGAAAATAAAGCATTAAAGATTGACATGAAAAGTGAAAAGCGTAATATGATCGAGTGCTGTGTGAAGATAATCATGAAGCTGTAACAAAACGGCTTCTGGGTATGATGATAATAAAAAACGGACTCCTTCAAATGAATAGGTGTTGCCATTTTACAATGTGCTAATATGCACAAGGGTAAATAAGTGCAAAGATGACAAATAAAATGAAACAGTTCAAGGAATAAAAGGAAACAGAGGGAAGCAGCCATGTGAGTATAGATTGAGAAAAAAGTACATGTGTTTGAGTTCGAAGGACAAGGTAAATGGTGAGAAAATGGAAATTGAAAGTAAATTGAAAGTAAGAGATAAGGTAGACAAACAAGTGGCTGGAAAAACATTCAATGTGTAATCAGGCAGCTGTGACAAAAATTAGCGAAAAGTTCAACTGTCCAGTCAACGGTTACAAATAACATAACATTCCATTCTCTCATTTATCCTATGTGGTTTCAATACATATTGCTTTTTGATCCAGAAATTCTCTCTTTGTAGAAGATAGTTGTTAATATCTCTTCTTTCGGTCTTTGTTATAACTTCCAGTACCAAAAATTTAAGTTGACTAATATGGTGATGGAATTTTGTGTTCATTCATTTTTGTTTTAATTTTTCGCTCTCTCTTTCCCACATATACCTTACCACACAGGCATTTCAATAGATAGCTGACATTCATGGTGTCGCAGGTAGCAGTGACTTTTAGATTGATTTTAGTGCCTTTCCGAGGATGTCTCATGATGGAAGCCTGAATAACATTATTGCAAGTATTGCAATTATAGCATGGAGTCTTCCCTCTATATTTTAATGGTTGATTTTCTCTTTGTGTTTTTAGGATTCCTCCTAGGTTTCTGTCTCTTTTGTAAGCAAATATTGGAGTTTCAGTGAACCAATGGTTGAAATCGGGCTCCAATGTTAAAATCGACCAGTGTTGTTTGATTATACGTTTGAAAGCGTTACTCATGGTAGAAAATGTAGATACCACGAACATGCTGTTTTGGGTGGTTTTTGATTTGCTCAAAAGTAATCCCCTGTGAGTTTTTTGTCGGCAGCGAAGTTTCGCTTGATCAAGAAATGACTTGGGGTAACCACATTGTGTGAACCTCTATAACATGTCTTCCATCCGTTTTGATGTTGTTTGAGAGTTAGATACTATTCTTTTAACTCTGAGTAACTGCAAGAAAGGTAAATCGGATTTGAGTGATTGATGTTGAAAGCTATTGTAGTGAAGTGTATTGTTAAGATCAGTTTTCTTCCTGAAGATGTTGGTTTTTAAACCGTGTTGAGTTTTTGTAATTTCCATGTCCAAGAAGGTGATATGATGGTCTGTATATTAAACGTGAATTGTATTCTTTCATTGATTTGGTTCAGTTCACTTAAGGCTTTTGTCAATTCTAAAAGTGTTCCGTTACACAGAATGAAAATGAAAATATCATCTATGTATCTCAGAAATAGTTTGCTGTGTGTTTTCCAAATGGGCTTAGATAAGATGTTATCCTCCTTGAATTTACTCATAAAGAGATTTGCACAGGCTGGTGCTGAGCACTTGCCCATAGAAGTACCCGTAGTTGAAGGAACCATTGATCCTTCCATTTGATGTAGTTTTGTTATAGTGTAAAGTGTAATACTTCCATTAGAAAAATGTATAGATCAAACTTCAGGTCAGTACAAAGCAATGTATGTTCAATAGCTTCAATTTCGAGTGGATGGGGAATTGAGTGTATAAAGACTTAGGAGCCCATTAGGGTGGCGGGCAGACTTTGTCCGCCCGCCATCCTATCGTGAAATGGGACCACCTGCCATAAGGGCGGGGGTCCTGTGGGGGCCATTAGGATGCGCCCGCCACAGTGGCGGGCCGAAATGGTGGGTGATGTAAGTCCTTGTGAATGTTCGGCAACATGTATATGGACAGGCTTTTTGGATTGTTTTGTATCTGGAATGTCTTTACCTTTTCATTAATGACACCACTCTCAAGAGCCTTGTTGACTATGTTTTTCAACAATGTAGTAAAGTTGTCTGTGGGATTGGTTTCAAGTTTCACGTAGGTGAGTGCATCTGAGATGTGTGCCTCAACTTCAGTATCATAATGAGAAGTATTCATAACAACAAGTGCACCCCCTTTGTTTGCTTTTTAACTTGTAATATTGGGGTTACTGTCACTTTTTCTTAGTATTCCAAATCTTTGTTTGTTAAATTTCTTCATTTAGTGTTTTTTAAAAACTTCAGTTTCAATGTGCCTTGTTTGGCTACGTTTTCAAATATACACAAGCTTTTATGGCTGACAGGTGCCAAGTATAAACTCTGAGGTTTTAAGCCCCTTAACAGATCCCCCTTTTTAGTCTGACGCTCTTCAAGCACATTTTCAAAGAAATCCCTTAGCCGTAGGTTGCGCATCAGCTTGAATAAACTGATCTCAAGTTCAAGACAATTAGTGAGTGTCGTAGAGACAAAGGAAGTTTCTTTTTGTAATGTATTCAGTTTCAAGTTGTCAAAATTGTAATCAAAGATGTTTATCACTAGGTTTCTTCCCCTTGTCTTTCTTACCTGTAGTTGAAGTGCATCGATGGTTCCTTGCTAAAATGTTGCCTAATGTGCATAACATGGTACTGAAATCAAAGCCCGGAGAGGGGAGACATCAGACCCGCTTCCATTAGTAGCTGTTTCCATTCTGTTGTACCAATACAGCAAATAGCTGTCCCTTTTTGTGTAAACATCAGTATTGTGCCAGTATTCATTGCCATCAAAATAATGCTAATGTTTAGAACAGAGTTTTCAAACTACAATGCGAGATCTATTGGCTTGGCCAATGTTTTGGTTTCTTTTAGCAATGTTGTACAGCAGAGCAGTTGTGTGCAGCATGGCTGAAAGTAAAAAAAAGCTCTGTGAAGCGGTGAATGCCTGCCATGTCATAATGCTTTTTTTCTTTCAACATTTTGCACAGCAAGCGCTGGGCTGTACAACATGGCTAAAAAAAAACATTGCAAAGCCAATAAATCTCACTTAGCCGAGACCTATTGGCTTTGCTAATGCTTGTTTTTCTTGGTAATCATCTGGTGGCAGGAGCAGCACTCAATAGGTAAGGACTGTGATGGAGATGCAGCAGGAGGAGGAAATGCAGGACTATAAGCATCTGCAGGCAAAGAACGAAAACAGACAAAATACTCACACTTGACCACCAGTAAGTTTATTAACCTACCGAGTCTCCTACAAAGTGTCCACTGATAATCGAAGGAAAAGCATTAAATGATGACACAACCAGACCCCTCTCTCTCTCTCTGGCAAACTATTATCAAAATGAGCAGACACCATCTCTCGAAGTTGCTCTGCTCAGTGACATCTTAAGGATATAGGGGCCCTGACCCAAATGTATTTTAGGGGCCCCTGTTCATAACAGCTTTGAATTTATGATCCAATTTCAACTTTTTCATGCCCTCTTTGGCCAAGTCACTGACAATGCACAGGCATGCCCGTCCAAATTCAAAATGTATTTTACATCTAATATTCAGGAATAGTGACCACTGGGAAACTAAACCGGCCCTGGCAAACTGCTTTGCCCGCCCCCCTGGGAGGAGGAGGGGGTGCGGCCGAGCTGTTTTATAAGGCAGTTACAGGGTGTTGCTTTTGCCGACCCCTGGTCACAAAAACGGCCCCCCAGGGACCCAAAACCGGCCCCCACCCTTGCAGCCCACCGGGGAATCGCCCGGTGCCCGCTACAGCCAGTCCAGCCCTGATAGTGATGTGTGATTTAAATATTTTAATTCAGCAGGAGCTCACTAATATTATTGCTATTAATCTTTGGAACTCCCTAGCATTTCTCATATGTGAGATCCTCTATTGATCTAAAGGAAACTGTGTTTATGGATGTTGCATAGTGCTGAAAAACAAACATTTCTCTGCCAAATGTCTACAATCAATCAATCAATCAATCAATCACAGAACTTGTAAAGAGCGCTACTTACCTGTAAGGGTCTCAAGGCACTGGGGGGGCAGCTGCTATTGTTGGAAGAGCCAGGTCTTGAGTAGTCTCCTGAAGGTTATTAGGTATTCGGTCTGCCGTAGGAGGATGGGGAGGGATCTCCAGGACCTGGCGGCGAGGTAGGAGAATGATCTGCCGCCGGTGGTCGCTCTTCGGATGCGGGGGACGGTGGTGAGGGTGAGGTCGGCAGAGCGGAGCTGGCGGTTCGGGGTGTAGAAGGGGAGTCGTCTGTTGAAGTATGCTGGTCCAGTGTTGTGGAGTTCCTTGTGTGCGTGGGTGAGGAGCTTGAAGGTGATCCTCTTGTTGACAAGAAGCCTGTGCAGGTCTCTCAGGTGGGGTGTAATGTGGCTGCGGCGAGGGACGTCGAGGATCAGGAGTACGGAGGTGTTCTGTATGTGTTGCAGCCGTTTCAGCAGTTTGGCCGGGGCTCTCGCGTAGAGGTCGTTTCCGTAGTCCAGCCTGCTGGTGACAAGGGCCTGGGTGATCATTCTTCTTGTGTCGGTGGGGATCCACCTGAAGATGAAGGTGTTGAAACAGGAGGATGAGATGGCGTTGACTTGCTTGGTCATGGAGAGTGTTGAATCGAGGTTAAACCCCAGGTTGCGTGCATGGTCGGTGGGTGTCGGTGCTGCTCCCAGGGCAGTCGGCCACCAGGAGTCGTCCCAGGCTGAGGGGGTGGAGCTGAGGATGAAGACTTCCGTCTTGTCTGAGTTCAGTTTCAGATGGCTGGTCTTCATCCATTCGGTTGGTTTTGGCTGTGTGAGGGTCCTTGGTGAGGGAGAGGATCAGTTGTGCCTCATCGGCGTAGGAGATGATGTTGAGGTCGTGCCGTCTGGCGACGCGGTTGAGCAGGGCCATATAGATGTTTAACAGTGTCGGGCTGAGGGATGATTCTTTGGGTACGCCGCAGATGATCTTGGAGGCTTTGGATCGGAAGAGGGAGGCGGATGCTCTGTGTTCTGTCGGAGAGGAAGGAGGAGGTCCAGTCCAGTGCTTTGCCTTTGACTTCTGCGTCGTGGTGGTGAGTGCGTAGCGTGCGGTGGCAGACCTCGTCAAAAGTGGCTGAGAGGTCCTGGAGGATGAGGGCCACAGTCTCGCTGTTTTCCAGCAGGTCCCTGATATCATCGGTGGCGGCGATGAGGGCCTTTGCGGCGCTGTAGTTGCTGCAGAACCTGGACTGGGACTGGGACTGTGACAGGTCCAGGTTGTTGATCTCCTTGAGGTAGTGGGTCAGCTGTTTGTTGACGGTCTTCTCAATTACCTTCGCCGTGAACGGGAGCATGGAGATGGGCCGGAAGTTTTTGTGGTCTCTCGGGTCTGCCTTGGGTTTCTTGAGCAGAGCGTTGATTTCGGCGTACTTCCAGCTCTCCGGGAAGGTCGCGGTCTCGAAGGATATGTTGATGACATTGCGGCGGTGGGCTGGGATGGTGCCGCTGGCTTTGTTGGAGATGTGGTGAGGGCACGGGTCTGACGGGGAGCCAGAGTGGATGGTGCTCGTGATTTTGATGGTGTCGTCATCGTTGATGTTAGTCCAGGTGAGCAGGGGGTCGCTGTGGGTGGTGGCCATGGGGTCCGAGGTGTCGTTGGCTGCCGAGGTGGTATGGTTGTTGAAGCTGTCGTTGGTGTCTGCGATCTTGAGGTAGAAGAAGGAGGCAAAGGAGTGGCGCAGGTCTTGCGATGGTGGGATGTCAATGGTGTTGGAGCTGGGGTTGGAGAGTTCCTTTACAATGTTAAAGAGCTCTTTGCTGTTGTGACCGTTGTTGTTGAGGTGGTCCTTGAAGGAGGTCTTTTTGGCGGATCTGATGAGGTGATGGTGTTGACGCATGGTGTTCTTGTGGGCTGCGTGGTTCTCCGGTGTTTGTTTGTGCTGCCATTTCTTCTCCAATTTTCAGCAGTTTTGTTTGGAGGTCTGCAGTGAACCAGCTGGTGTTCCTGTTGGTGCGTCTGTTGGTGGGATTCTTGACAGGGGCGAGGTTGTTGGCGCAGTCGTTGATCCAGCATCTGAGGTTGCTGGCGGTGGCGTTGGGGTCGGTGTGGTCAGTGGGTGGGCTCCGGGCGGGGGTGGTGGTTAGCTGGTTTTTGATGACTTTGCTCCAGCAGTGGCAGGGGATCTGTTGGGTGCGGTGGTGCGTGGTGGGTTTCCAGAAGGTGAAGTGAATGCAGCGGAGGTCGGTTCAGTGGAATTCTGAGGTGTGGCTGAAGAAGACGTGGGAGCTTGCGGAGAAGATGGGATCAAAAGTGTGGCCGGCGGAGTGGGTGGGCGTTGTCACGAGCTGTCTGAGTCCCAGGTAGGCGACGTTGGCGATCAGGGTGGTAGAGTTGGTGTTGTTGTTGTTCTCGAGGTGGAAGTTTTGGTTTCCTAGGAGGATGTAGTCCGTGGAGGCGAGGGTGTGTGTACTGACGAAGTCGGCAAAGGAGTCACTGAACTGTGGCCGGGGTCCGGAGGGTCTGTAGATGAGAGTTCCTCGGAGGGTGGTATTGGCCTTGGTGTGGATCTGGAAGTGCAGGTGTTTGGCGGTGTTGAGGGTGTCGTCGGAGTTGTTCGAGATCTTGAGGGTGGACTTGTGGATGATGGCGATTTCTCCTCCAACTCCATTTGTGCAGTCTTTTTGGGTGATCTTGGAGATGTCGGGTGTCGAGGATTCATTCATCCAGCTCTCTGTCAGGAAGGTGATGTCCGGGGAAGATGTGTCGAGCATGTCCCAGATTTCGACGGCGTGTTTGGGTGTGGAGCGGGTGTTCAGGAGTATGTATTGGAGGTTGTTGCGTCCTGTCCTGGTGGGCGTATTGGCGACTTGTGTGCTGGTGAAGCTGCAGATCCGGCAGGAGAAGGGTCCTTTGGTGCGCTTTGTGGTGGGCTGGAAGCAGGTGTGTGCTCGTCCAGTGTTGAGTGCGTGGAGGGTGCTGGCATCATAGCTGAGTCGGATGTCGTGTTGTTTACGCTGGGCACGGTCCAGGCCATAAGTAGGGGAGGGAGGAGCAGCTGGGAGGGGGAGCGGACAAATGGGTGAGTGGGGGGCGAGCCGCAGGGGATGCAGCAGCGGGAAAACGGGAGGGGGGAGCAGCGAAGGGAAACAGAAGGCAAAAAGAGGCACAAAGAAGGGGAATGAATAAACGATCACAGAAACAAATTACAAATACAATTCAAATAGAACAAGCAGAAACAAAAACACAGAATACAGTGCAGATACAAGTGAGAGAAACCTACGGCCTACCACTGGTCACCAGGGATGAGGCGCAGGTGGTAGCCTGAGTGTGGAGGAGGGCCTCGAACTCTTGTTAGCAGCGGCAGCTGGTCACAGAACACTGGCACAGACAGGTGGAGCTATGTGACGTGGGGAGCGACCTGCCTGGAAGCAGGGTCAAGGGTCGCTCTCTTCACCGCGCAGCAGCCGCCATAAGAAGGGGAGGTGGGCGGGGGAGCTTATGAAGGGGCGAGCGGGGGCCGGGCCCGCAGGGGACACAGCATCAGGAAAACGGGAGGGGGAGGGGGGAGCGGCAAAGGGAAACAGAAGGCAAAAAGAGGCACAAAGAAGGGGAATGAATAAACGATCACAGGAACAAACTACCAAATATAATGCAAATAGACAGAACAAGCAGAAACAATAAAACAGAATACAGGGCAGATACGAGTGAGAGAAACCTACGGCCTACCACTGGTCACCAGGGATGAGGCGCAGGTGGTAGTCTGAGTGTGGAGGAGGGCCTCAAACTCTTGTTAGCAGCGGCAGCTAGTCACAGAACACTGGCACAAACAGGTGGAGCTGCGCTGCGCGGGGAGCGACCTACCTGGAAGCAGGGTCAAGGGTGGCTCTCTTCACCGCGCAGCAGCCCCCATAAGAAGGGGAGGTGGGAGGGAGGAGCAGCTGGGAGGGGGGAGCGGACGAATGGGCGAGTGGGATGGCGGGGATGCGTGGGACGCAGCGGTGGGAAAGTGGGAGGGGGGAGCGGCGAAGGGAAACAGAGGGCAAAAAGAGGCACAAAGAAGGGGAATTAATAAACGATCGCAGGAACAAATTAACAAATCAAATGCAAATAGACAGAACAAGCAGAAACAATAAAACAGAATACAGTGCAGATACAAATGAGAGAAACCTACGACCTACCACTGGTCAATACATCACCCGCATTAAAAATAAATTAAAGAAAAACGGTATTTTAACAAATCAGTTAAGAATGATTCTAGTCATCAGGGCAAGAACAGAGCTGGCTAAATGCAATGGGGGGGAGGTGGTCAGGGGCCCTAATTACTGAGCCCCTGGGACAGGGCCCACTTTTGCCATTCCTCAAAACATCTCAGACTTTGCTTGCCTGCCTTGGTCTTGCCGTACCTATGGGTCCCTAAATTTCGATTTTCGCAGAGTTTTTAGCTCTATCTCACGAGTAAGCCTTGGGGCTTCTGCTGCCACTGGAATTTCAGAATAATCGAAATTGTCTTTAGCAGACAGCTAGGCCTTAATGAACATTTCTCTGAGCTGATTGCATGTCAGGGTTAGCAGCGCCCTGCACACACAATGTGTCCCGAGGCCCTGGCTGCAGAGCCTTTCCCAGCGTGGACAGGTTCTCACATTTGCCATGTTGTATTAGCACCATATTATCTGCTGCTTTCCGCTCTTTTCACAGCTTACCCCACGCAGGCATGCACGCCCTCCAAGCTGCTGTGTGCCGCAGGGCGAGCCAACCCTCTCCTGAACAAAGGCGGACGCTGGCTTTTCTACGACTCTCCAGGGGCAAATTGAATGTTTGGGAATCCGTTTTCCTCACCAAAGAGAAAGCAAAATGCAAAAGTGCTCAGTAAAAATAAAATAAAATCAATGTGGGCGTGTAAAAGCAACGCTTGTTCTAGGGCACAACTCCTTGTAAATGTTCTCGCTGGGGTAATTTCAGGATACTCTTTTCTCATACAGTCTGGGGCGACAATCTTGAATTATTGCCGAACCAATTACTGCATTAATGACGCTCCTTAATTTCTCTTCAGTAAAGTAATTGTGCCTCAATTAGAAAGGGAGAGTACCTAATTGAAAAGAGGAATAAACAAGCGGGCATAGAGCATGTGGGAGGGAAGAGGTGTCTTTGATCCCAGTTAAGCTTTGTAACAGGTTGTTCTCGAATCTTTAATTAAAAACAGAGTATGAGGCTTGCAATAGTTATATATTCATATCTAGTTCACTGGTGTAGGGCGCTTTAGGAGGTAGGACATCTCATAGGTCTGTGAAAGGCTGTTGTCTTAATCCAACACAATGATATTTATTTTATCAACATCAGAATGATGAAAGTGTGTGCTCAGTCATCGGAAACTTGTATGTAGGTTTCCACAATGGATGTGTGAACCCACTGAATTATCTAACTAGCATAAAATGGTAGCAGAAGACTTTGAATTGGGCTATAACACCAATGTATCAGAATTGCAGTCCTGGACTTTCCCATAACAAATTACAGCCTTATGGGATATGTAGCCTAGTTGAGCGTATTTAAGTCAATTTTAACAACATACCTGAAAACAATGATTTGCAAAAGTAAATCCAATGAATGGACAAGTTTTGTACTTCTGACGTGGAAACATCTATACATCGCATATCCACCATAACTACAATTAAGCAACTTGCAAAAAGAAGCTCAGAGTGCAGACTTTTATTTTCCAGACATGGAGGAGGATTCCTATTTGCAGTATATAAACTGCGGGCCCGCAGTCGATCAACCGGCATCGATACAGGGAAATAGATAATATGGATAATAACATGAGGCTCATGTCTTGAGAAGTGGTCTCAGTCATAGAAGGCGCCACTTGACTCATTTGAGGTGAACTCCTTTCCTAACCACAGCTGTGCTCTGAGATAACAAAGTGAAATGCTGGCAAGATAGCTGAGCGTGTAGAGTTCCTGCTGGCCTCATTTAAGAGGTTTTTGCCAGGGCAGCACCGCAAAGAATCTTGCTACGCTGGTCTGCATCAAAAGAAAAGGGCAGGAATGGTCCATATCTATGCGATACAACGCATTTCTGTCCTTTTCCCCGGCGCTTGCGCACAATGGGCTGCCAAGCACCAATGCAGGCACCTTTGTTCCATGGTGCAAAGGTATCAGCCTTGTAGGGGTGATTGTTTTTGTGCAGGAAAGAATACTTTTCTGCAAAAAAACAATCACAAGAGATGTTTTCTATGTGTGCTGCATTCAAGGAAAAACAAGGAGAATTAAAGGTATTTCGCCTCGTTGCACCTCCCTTATGCCTTCCCTGGGGAGGTGTAGGAATCTGACGCATTCCCAGGTTTTCAAAACCTTGAAAATCTGGGAATGCATCAGATTCCATGGATGTTGCGTGGGAACACCCACAGAAACACCCATGGAACACCCCTTTCACACAGAGTAATGTGTGAAAGGGGTAATATTTACAAGGTCATGAGAAACAACACAGGGTGTCTTTACGCGGCCTTGGAAATATGGGCAGGCAAACTGCACCGCTGGTGCATCAAAAAATGGACTCACCGGCAGCATATTGGGCTAGTAAATAAGCCCCCTTATCTGCAAAATATAGGTCAGGCGTCATACTGCAGTTTTTATCGGACCAAGGTAAAAAAGATGGGTTGCACCCATCAATTAATAACCATGTTGTTATATTTAGCTTGGGTGACTTCCCTGCTGCTCAGCTGGTGTGGGTCTTGGAATGCCTGATGTCATCATAGAATCTTGGGTGCCTGGCTGGTGTGTGGAGAGGCAGTTGATGGCAGGCAGGCTGAGTGGCAGGGAGGCCACTCCTGGTGGGGTTATTGTCATCTTAACTCTTTTACTTGGAACTAAGCTTTATTAAATCCAGCTTGTTATATATAAGCATAGGCGAATTTTGCGAATCTCGCGTTCGCGAATTTTGCGGATTTGCGAACTCGCAAATCCGCAAAATCCGAAAATTCTCGCGAATTTGCGGATTTTTTTTTTTGTGTTTGCGCGGGTTTCTGGGAGTTCGCGAGGGTTTTGTACAATGTCGCAAATTGCGAACTTACCTGTCGGGTCGCAAGTTTCGCGAACTTGTTGTTTCTACGTGTCCAGCCTGTTTGGGACACTCTTCTTCATCACTGCCACTCTCTGTCACCACTGCCACTCTCTGACTACTCGTGCCACCCTCTGGCCCACCCATGCCACCCTCTGTTTCATCACAGCACCCTCTGGTTGTCCAGTCAGTGTACATTATTGTGGCAACAAGCACACCTTCCCTGCCTCAAGTGACCTGAATTAATTTGGGGCTGATTAATGTGTCACAGAATATTTTTTTAGCTGGCACCTGCTTCCTTAGTGCTTCCTGATTAGTGATCTTTTGAACTTGCTAAGTGCTTTCATTGTTGCAAAATTAGTTACAACACCTGCCCTGCCCCAACTGACAATAATGAATTAGGGGCTGATTAATGGATTTGAACCTCCAGCCTGGCTCCTGCTTGTCTCCCTTAGCTGTAATTCAGGACCTTTGTGGCATATGTGTAACTATTCTGAGGTTCAGAGCAGGGTCACATAATAGTTGCAACTGGCAACTGAACTCTGGAGGGGCCCCTCAGGAAGCACTACAGGAAATGGCTACTAATGATGAGCCTGAACTTTTGAACCTGGTAAGTAGTTTCAGTTTTGCTAAAATCGTATTTCTGCAATTTTGCACTTATTCGCGGGGCGCGAAGTTGTACTGGGAAGCCGCGAACTCACGCGAACAGTGCGAGCAAAATCCGCTGCTCGCGGATTTGCGGATTTTGCGGGAGATTCGCGAATCTCGCGGATTGCGAATTTACCGAAAATCCGCAAAATCCGCGAGCGAAACGGATTTTCCGCCCATGCTTAGTTATATACCTGACTCAAGAACTTCTTTATGTACAACACATGTATAACATTAAGTGCACTCCATATAAAATATGCGTTATAAACTCCTTAGTAGAATAGTTATACTCAATTTTACATTGACAACTGATGCACTTAAATCGAGCAAGTTTATGGAGAGATAAATGACGTGGTCATTTTAACATTGTGACAGATATAAATTATTAAATACTTCAATTGTCTGCTAGTTTAATAAAGGAACAGGTAAACAAAGGATGGTTGGATGGATGGATGGATGGAATTTGCATGTTGTTGGGATCATTATTGGGATCATATAGACCTTTATGCACTTGGAGCTGCCCTCTTCTCCAGCAGAGACCAGACCTGGGAGCACTCTTGAACACTGGCATGATATGTAACTTGTTAGGTATTGGTGTTGGCCTGTCTCTGTTATGCACACCTCTACCTGAAATCTATGGCCTGCAAAGCAACTGCTATTGTGGTTTTTATATATTTCCTCTTGGTGATGGCGACCTAGTTGCTTTGAACAGAAAAGCTACCAGTTATGATTTCTTTATGGAATTCACAGGCAGGGCACAGTATATGTCATATGACTGAATGTGGGTTTCAATGTGAGACACCAGTCTGATTCCTGAGCATAAAATCGTCATAGACAACGTTTAGAAAAGGATAGGAGAAGGGCACAAAAAATAGGGGATAAACAGATGTTGCCCAAGCAGTGTTAACTTGTGGACACACAATGTTGTTGTTTTTTTTGTGCAAGATCTCTTCTTGGGGGGGAAGGGGAATCATGTGTCTATAGTCACACCCTTGGGTAGGGAGAATGGCTTTATTTAACCTTTTGTTGGCCGACAGCCACATTTGTGATTATTAAAGACTGATAACTTGAATAACTTTCCTCTGTCTTGGTTGGTCTATTAGCAGGAGGAAATAAACTCTTGATTCTAACTGCCTGTGTCTTGTAAGTGGGAATCTGTACACTTGAGCATGAATTTTCAATTCAGATTTTCTTTGGTTCAACTGAACTCTTTATTGGTGCATGCATTTTCTTTGAAAATTAGTTTTATAAAACGTAAATGCCAAACTCAAAATCAGTTTGCAATTTACATATTTATCTTACATGTCTGACAAATGTACCCAAAAATCTGTATGAAATATATCTACGTTGGTTGGTGGTGGTCTCAAATTCTGATCACATCTCATGTATAACAACCCACCTGTTTGGGAATAGTGTTTTAAATTTTGAGTTGCGGCACTGCCCCTGCACCTCTGGTTGCTGAAGTAGGTCCCTGGGACACCTTTTAGGGGTGCATATTGCTCCTGCAGCAACTTTTTGCCCAGATCACTCTTTTGGGCTGTGAAACAACTGAAAATTGTGCAAGTGTACAGACAAACCAAAGAGAGCAAGAACCTACACCGAGAAACAAACAGCCAGTCTTTCTCTATTTGTCATCTACTCAAATCACCTCAAATGTAGTGGGGTGTGCACTATTCAATAACACTCTTTTGAGCCACACCCCATAATTCAGTTAGTAAAAGGGAGGTATTCAACACTTATTTAAATTTAAGCATATGATGTGAATAGTATTGGGACTTACTTTCTTAAGCTGGTGTGGATACTATTGCTCTCTAAAACGTGTCCCTAAGTTTGCTGAAGGGGTATTGCACAGGGTGGGGCATCAGGGCCTACAAATGCCAAGAAGAGACAATAAATGTGCTTTTGATGTTGGCCTTGGCACTCAAGAGCACATTTTTATGCTAATGGTCATTAGGCTCATGGAACCTTTTTTCTGGTCTGTACATTTTCTGTGCAAAATGTTTTTATGGGATGTCAATACTTACCTCAAAACGATTTTAGAATCTTTTAGAAAATGAAAAAATGTGAGAGGGGAGGACACTGCCTGACAAAATCCTGAGCTACAGCTGTACAGCAGGATTCTGTGAAGAGCACTGTTCAACCAAGACAACCACTGCCAGAGGCCCAGTGCAACCTAGAACCTGCCATCAAGTTAGTCATGCAACTTGCACATAGTGAATACGCTCATTCGGTAAATTGCTAGCAAAGAGCAAGCTGTTCATAACACTCTCTCCTTTTTCTGGTGTCTCTCATTGTCCATTTCCTCAGTGTAGTGCTGACCTTGTGTATGGGTCATTGAGGCCATTACCCTTCTGGCCATACAGATCCCCTTGTTATGCATGAAGGCCCGTGAGCCTGCACTCCAGTGTCTCAGCTAGCCTTCCAACTAAGCTTCCAAATGCATGAGAGCCCTGAGAAATCTCCAGCTCTATACCCAGGGCATCACTGTGAACAAAGCCACTAATGCATGTCCTTTATCTCTAGGAAATTAACTCAAGATCCTGTTACAGAGTAAAACATGCATAGCATATTTATGCATAAGCTTACTCTCATTTACTTCTCTAACCATACAGGGCCCTTTACGACTAGAGAAACTACAACAATTTCATTTACATAGAGGCAATGATCCTCTGATGAATCCTTCTCCGCGTTAGGAAGGGTGGCAATTAGGGTGACCAAACTCCATATTAGCTGTCGGATGAGGACCATTAATTGACAGCCAATTGACAAGTTAGAAATCAAATTTAGGTGCACCACTCTTAAGACCATACTGTAGACTTAAAGAATAGCAACTGAGAGACCCAACCTTCTGAAGAAGTTAAGTTGAGATAAAATTATACAACCAAAAGTTCTGTAATAACAACAAGGAATAAAAGAAGTAAAACCTGACTTTCTGATAGAGTTAGCTGATTCTCCCTATAACGCATTTAAAACATCAGTACAGTAGCACAGTTTAAATGAAAGAATCAACAGGACTGAGTAATAGACTAGGACAGATTTAGATTAATTTGGCCATTCTAATAATGAATAAAAATTAATTCAATGGTTCAATTTCGTAAGGACTTTGGTCAAGAATATCACAGCTTGCATTAAAGCTCCAAACATTTAGGTAAATTTTTATTGAAGGGTTCTATAATTCAGTTTGCAGAGTTACAGAGTCCCACTACCCTTTAAAGCAGAAGGTTCTGACTTGAAGTCCATTAGGGCAAGTCTATTAGTTTAGAGCTAAAGATATATTGGCAATTTAAAAATTAATACTGGTTCGGCAAAGAGGGTCTCTGTCCATCAGCTTCAGATTGTAGCATTGACAAAAGTCCAAAGTAGAAGATCAATCAGCATAGCATCCGCTTGTCTGGGAAAGAAAAAGTATTGTGTTCTGGAGTGGTGCAAAAATCAATGGTGTTGCCCCTCCATTGAGGTTTCTTCTTTTATAGAGTCTTAGCAATGTACAATCAATGTCCAGTAGGGTGGCTTCACACCACCATTGAAAGGCTATCACATTGCCATGTTCACAAAGTGCCATCTAGGACACTTCAAACATTGACATGGTTTCCCATGCTTGTGGTGAATTATGAATAATTGTGAGTCCACACAAGTCTAGTATCAAACAAAAAGATGCAAAGTTGTCTGTCAATAGGCACAGCTGTAATTCTATTCCCACAGGAATACTTCACGGCAACCTATTGCATTAAATAAGGGCACAGGTCAGCAAAAGCAGTTCAAGAAGCCTTTAAATTACCATTGCACGTTCAAATAAAATGAGCTTTAACTTTACTTCAATTATAAAGGAATTAAATCAATTGAATAATGGATATATATATATATATATATGTAAAGAACTTTCACAAGATATTATTACATAAAATAGCTAACGTTAGAAATGCCCTACTACCACAATTTTTCACAATATTCATATAAGTGCAACATTTTCTTATTTCATCCTACAAAATTAGTTTTTAATATTTCATAAACTAGAGTCTCTAATATCATATTACATAATATAAAGCTTGTACTTCGTTGCTACACATTTTTGCGCCAACTTTTCTAAATAGTCATTCTCAGCAGAGCATGAAAAAAACTTGGCCGCTTTAAAGGGCATCAACATTTTCATAAATATATGTTAATTAGGCAACATATGCATACAAATTAATTATGGCAACTCGTTTATATGAATTAGTGTTCTCCTTTTTTTATCTTACAATTTAAAGAACACTTTTACGGTACTTCAAGTACACCGAAAGTTTGAAACAGGTACTTACAACCATTGATTTCTTTTATGTATAAATATGTTGTGTATTATGATTTTTAAAATCATGCTGCATCAATCCCCTTTCAGTGGTCAAAATGAGAACAAACAGCACAGTTATCACCAATGATTCATGAACTTGGGGGAAAAAGCTTTGATCTCAGGCGCCAGGGTTCGCACCCTCCTATCAATCAATCAATCAGGGGATTTGTAAAGCGCGCTACTCACCTGTTAGGGTCTCAAGGCGCTGGGGGGGCGCTACTGCTCGAACAGCCAGGTCTTGAGTTGTTTCCTGAAGGCGAGATGGCCCTGTGTCAGTCGGAGGTGGGTGGGGAGGGAGTTTCATGTCTTGGCTGCCAGATAGGAGAAAGACCTTCCTCTGGCGGTGGCTTTGCGAATACGTGGGACGGTGGCAAGGGCGAGGCTGGCGGAGCAGAGCTGGCGGGTTGGTGTGTAGAACGCGAGGCGGTTGTTGAGGTACATGGGGCCCGCATCGTGGAGAGCCTTGTGTGCGTGGGTGAGGAGTCGGAATGTGATTCTCTTGTTAACGGGGAGCCAGTGCAGATTCTTCAGATGGGCAGAGATGTGGCTGTGGCGGGGGATGTCCAGGATGAGTCTTGCCGAGGCGTTCTGTATTCGCTGTAGTCTTTTCTGGAGCTTGGCTGTGGTTCCTGCGTAGAGGTGTTTCCGTAATCCAGGCGCTGGTGACGAGGGCCTGGGTGACCGTCTTCCTGGTTGCGGTGGGGATCCATCGGAAGATTTTACGGAGCATGTGCAGGGTGTTGAAACAGGACGATGAGATGGCGTTGACTTGCTTGGTCATCGTGAGGGAGGAGTCCAGGATGAAGCCCAGGTTGCGTGCATGCTCTGTGGGTTTAGGGGCGGTGCCCAGGGCAGGTGGCCACCAGGAGTCGTTCCAGGCCGAGGGGGAAGGTCCCAGGATGAGGACTTCTGTCTTGTCTGAGTTCAGTTTCAGACGGCTGAGCTTCATCCATTCCGCGACGTCCTTCATTCCTTCCTGGAGGCTGGAGGCTGGCTCTGGCGGCGTCCTGGTCGTTGGTGAGGGAGAGGATCAGCTGTGTGTCGTCGGCGTAGGAGATGATGTTGAGGTTGTGTTTGCGTGCGATGGCCGCGATGGGGCTCATGTAGACGTTAAAGAGGGTGGGGCTGAGCGAGGATCCTTGTGTGACGCCGCAGATGACTTTGGTGGCCGCGGACCAGAATGGGGGAGGCAGACTCTCTGGGTTCTGCTGGTGAGGAAGGAGATGATCCATTCCAAGGCCGGGCCTTCGATTCCAGTGTCGCTGAGGCGTTGTATCAGGGTGTGGTGGCATACCGTGTCGAAGGCTGCTGAGAGGTCCAGGAGGATGAGTGCGGCGGTTTCCCCGTTGTCGAGCATAGACCTGATGTCGTCGGTAGCTGCGATGAAGGCGATCTCGGTGCTGTGGTTTGCTCGGAAATCGGACTGTGGCGGGTCGAGGGATCCGTTTGTCTCGAGGAAGGCGGAGAGTTGTTTGTTGACCGTCTTCTCGATGACTTTGGCGGGAAACGGGAGGAGCGAGATGGGTCGAAAGTTCTTGAGGTCTGTGGGGTCCGCAGTGTTTTTTTTTCAGGAGGGTGCTGAGCTCGGCATGCTTCCAGCTCTCCAGTTGGCTGATGCGAAGGAGTTGTTGATGACGGCCCGGAGTAGGGGTGCGATGATGGAGTCGGCTTTGTTACAGATGTGGTGTGGGCATGGGTTGGTGGGGGAGCCGGAGTGGATGGTGCTCATGGTGCGGGCGGTGTCTTCGGTGCTGACCGGGTTCCAGGTGCAGAGGGTGGTGGTCGGGTGCGCTGGTTCGGTGGTTGGGTGGTTGGTCTGTGCGCCGAAGCTGTTGTGTATGTCGGCGATCTTGCGGTGAAAGAGCGAGGCAAGTGAGTCGCAGAGGTCTTGCGAGGGTATAATGTCATTGTTGCAGGCGCTGGGGTTGGAGAGCTCTTTAACGATGCTGAAAAGTTCCTTGCTGATGTGTGTGTTGTTGTCCAGGCGCTGTTTGTAAGTAGTTCTCTTGGTGGTGCGGATCAGTTGGTGGTGCTTGCGGGTGGCGTTCTTGAGGGCCGTCATGTTCTCTGTCGTCTGGTCCTGGAGCCAGGTTTTATCCAGGGAGCGGCAGGTTTTCTTAGAGTTGATGAGGTCGTCCGTAAACCACGAGGCTTTCTTGCTTTGGGGTCTGCTGGGTGGTTTCTTCAGTGGTGTGAGTTCGTCGGCGCAGTTGGTGAGCCATTGTCTCTCATGCTTTAGCTGCCCTGAGGATGGGTCTGTATGGGGTCACCTTTTCAGCATTATCCCATTTATTCCAAGTGCCTCTTCTGGCACTGAGCCACAAGACCTGAAGTGCCATACCAGGAAGTAAAACACAGAATAGTGATGTCAAGTACTGCTACGATTGCCAGAGATGGAGCATTTGAAATAGAGGGACAGAAGTTTGTTTGGTCTTTTTCCTCACACTTCGACCAGGATCTGATGCTAGCATCTCCAGACAGGTCCAATAGCAGCTGGAACTCGTGTTTGAAACGCATTGCCACCCTCCATATTCTTTTGCTTCAAACCATGTTGGGCCAGTGTGTGGTGGCATTTTGGACCATCTACTGGCTGTACTGGGTAGGCAATGATAGTTTATTTAGCTGGAGTGGCCCGGTGTTGTGTTGATGGTAATCTTTTCTTTATTGTGAGTTCCTAATCTGAATATTTGGGTTTCACACTGCACTTCAATTGGCAACTTCTAGATGCTGGCTGTTGCGGGGCATTTTAGTCTTCTTTTGTGATTGGGAGTGTTTATGCCTAAATTAGAAATCATGACAGGTGGCGTAGAAAATAGGAAGTCGAATGACTCCAAAATCACACAGCTGCTGAAACAAGTGCTGGTGAAGCTCACAGGTAATAATGAGTTGGAGTCTGTTTAAAGAGTCAGAATATCAAAATCCCTCAACCAAGGAACAACCATGCTGTCCTAGCTGCTTGGTTGTTACTGGTTTTCCCTTATTGAAGATACCTAAAAACAGCTTTGGGAAGTACTATTAGGGACAAGTCGGTTAGGTTGAGCGGAGGAAGTCCATTGTTACCTGATCAGGCTAGTCAGGCAGACGAGGTGGTGTTGAAAGGTAGTGACAGTGCAGGGGCTCAAGGCCAGAAGAATATAGACAATGGTCGAGAAATGTATGTTCCTATCAGAATGGATTGCAGTATCTATGCAGCAGAATCAAAACAGCAGTGACATTAGGAAGATACTGGATAACATTGGCTTGGTCACAATTTGGGGCCAGTGTGGAGAGATCTGGAGGAGGTGTTGATGAGCCAGCACAAGGCCTGTCTATCTGTCTAGTGGGTCAGCATAAGCACTCAAATCTACAGGAGGGGCAGAAAGGTGAAAGAAATTGTCGATCACTAGCACAGACAACAGATAATGCAGGTGGGTCAGGCTAGACACTTCCATTTGGCTCAACTTAGGAGCTAACTTATAGACACAGTTAGACAGCACACCATCTCCAGAAGGGCACAGGACTGCCAAATGGGTCCAGTCATGCTCTGAGTAGGATGGTGGACCTGGAAAATGATTTTTGTTTTCTATTTTGTTTTTGTGTAGCTAGCATAGAGAAACACCCCAAACATACAGGAGTCCCAAGGGCATTTCTGGAAAATTCCGTAGTCTAGAGGGTTTCGCAATGGTGAATTGGGGGTAGGGCTCTATCAGTGCTGGTGATAAGAAAAAAAAGATTCTGGTGGGAATTCAGAAGATGAGGGTGCACCAGTTAAGGGGTTCAAGGGTCAGGAGCAGCTGAGAACGTTGAGCAGTCAAGGAGCACCAAGATTGGATTTAATGTGGGGGGGGGGTTGTTGAGATGTTTTCCATTATTTGGGCAAAAAAAGGAATGGGAAGTGAAACACTCCAAAGAGAAAGATTCTAGGAAGCAGATAAAAACTGAGTTAGAAGAGAATATGCCAATTGACTTTTTGAGTCTCATCTGTATCAGACTGTCATGATTGCTAAGAGGCTTCTGAATAGGGTTTTTACACTAACAAGATATTTAAGGCTCATCATGATAATGGTTGGCTGTCCCAGCTTGATGATGACTGGGACTTTAGGTTAGAGAAGGTGGATGAGGTAGACATATGCTTGGATCGGACAGAATTAAAGGTCTAGCTAGAGTTGGTATCATGGAGGAAGTCTATGTATAGAAATCAGTCCTTTTACCAACAACAGGCAGAGAAAGGCAAGAAAGGAACTTGTTGGACATTTAAAAGAACAATATGTAACTGCCCAACTATCTCCTGTAAATTTAAACATGTATTCTCCTTCTGTGGTGTTGACTCCTACCCTGAGTATAAGTTTATAAAGAAATCCAATGAAAATGGGAAGGAGCCCTATAAGAGTTCCAATGGTTTAATGGATGTCAGTACCCACATCCATTAAAAGTTAGCATTTCCTACTCTGGTTGCAGTTGTACTCTGACTTGAGTCAGCTGGAAAATGGCACAGTTTCAGATGTCCGGTACTGAGAGTTACATCTGTTATACATCACAAAAATCAATTCTCTGTTGCAAAATATCCTGGGATAGTTGAGGCGAAGTCAAGGAAGTGATTGGACTAGGTTCACATAGCTAGTGTTTTCATCGAGCCACCATGGCAGGATTTTGTTTGCTTGCCCTTGATGTCATGTCTAAAATAAGAGTCTGGATTTTTTGGGTTGTTATAGAATTTCAGCTCCAAAGAGCGCTTAGGGCAAGGTTTCGATAGACCACAATTTGTGCACAGTTCAATATGTTTCTTATGAACAGGAGTTCAATAAGATCAGTAATTTAGGTCAAGGGACTTGGTTAACAAAGACTGAGATTGACTCAGCCTTTAGACTCATACCCGATCATACTGAAGACTACAATCTATTGGGTTTTCAATTTGCAGTTGCTTACTACATGGACAAATTCTTGCCAATGGGATGTGTCGTATCCTGTGCTTACTTTGAGATGTTCAGCTGTTAACTACAGTAGATCTTTCACCCGGTGTCTGGATAGCAGAATGTGATTCACAACCTTGATGATTCTCTCTGTATGGGTGTTGTAATTTGGCAGCGATTGGGTTAGCATTAGCAGAAGCCATCCTGTATTTAGAAGTTATCTTGTCCGTTTGTGGAATCCATTTTGTATTTCTGGCAGCCATCTTGTTTGCCATGTGCTACCACGTGCGTGCCATGTCTTCTGTCCTACCTTGCTGTTGTCTGCTCTTGAAATCTGCCTAGAGACAGGTTATATGTAGCCTCTTCTGCTTCGCACATGCTCAGTTGAGCTTGCAGCTGTTTTTGGAGCTGTCCCTAGTCTGTAAATGTCAAGATGTGTTCACCAGAATTAGCAACTATTAGCTCCTCCCACTTGTTGACTGTGCATTTTCTGTATGACCTTATATGTACCTGAAACCTTCTCTTGAACTTGTACCGCCATCTTTTGAGCCCCTGTGTGAGTATAAAAGGACCAAGCTCCTTCCATTCAGTGTGCTACTTCATACATTGCCGAAGGGTGTTGTGTGAATGTAGTTCCACCTCATGAGGTTTTATAAAACTTTGTATTTTCTATTCGAGTTTCTGTGCCAACTTCTATCCTATTGGTCTGAGGACTTGTGCAGAGAAGTGCGAACCCCTAGCACTGGTAGGCCTTGCTGAGGCCCACCACCACATGGGCACACCCAGGGTTTGGACAAAATATCTGGAGTAATATATTTTTTAAGACCATTATTGACTTTAATATCCTTTTCAGTAATATAGTTGTACAAAATATTGTTTTTTAATTATTTTTATGTTTTACTTTCTATTGATTTTATATGTTACTATTGATTGCATAATTGTTATTTTTAAAATTTAGTTTGTAATTTTAAATGATTTTGATTTCTTACTTTACTAATAATAGTACAGTGCTGTGGCGGGTTGTTGGAGTTGTAGGGTGTTAAGGTGGTGGGGGTAATAAGTCATAATTACTTAATACTTTTTATTTAATTATGTGATTGATATTAATTACGTAAAATATGCAATACAGATTTACTTTAGTTTAGTTGTCTAATACTTACATATTTTAGTTATATTTTAGTTGCAGGGGCTGGGTTTGCAGGGGAATAGGATGGGAAGATAACTGAGTAACAATTAAATAACAATTAATAATTAATTGTTATTTCATTATTTAATTTATGAATAAAGTAAATTGTGCTATACTTATTTATTTTAGTTTTATTCAAGGTATGTGCTGCTAGGTTTGTAGGGGTCTACGGGCGTACGAAATAAAAGGCTAAAGGACATTATCAAATAGGCCGCTTGACCTGAGTGAGCGTCACTCCCTTTCCAGTCTGGCAGTATTTATTGTTTTTTGTGAGCGAGAAGGAGCGCGTTTGGTAAAGGAAGGATCAGTAAATTTTCTGGACGTTTTCCCGGAGCCGTTGTGGAGTCTGTTTGGACAAGAAGAGATCTATGCTAACAGACTGGCAAGAACAGAAGCTCTGGCTGTGGGCGGGGCGGCTTGCAGTAACCGCCCTCCGGAGCCGAGCACACCTGTGGACCTAGCGGGTGTGGTCCGCGGAGAGCCTTCAGCTGGAACCTGCTGCGTTCGGCGCTCAGCGAAACGGAATGCCACCCTGCAAGAATGGGAATGCCCCCGTAGTAAATCCTAAAGCCGCGGAGGATTTACCAGCCATCTAACGGAAGGCAATGCCCGCACCGGAAAGGTCAGAGAAAGTGGGGAAACTGGATAAGATGGAGAAACCCGTGTTGAGAACAATGGCGTGAGTGCTAAGAGAGGCTCTGTAAAGGGGAAACTTTTTGAAAAAGCTCAGCCCCTTTCCAGCACGAGTGAAGAGAGCAAGAGTAGGGGTCCTGGAAAGTCGGGGGCTATGGCACCAACAGCTGAGGGCCCGGGACGGGGGAAGCCAATAACAGTCCCTGGGATGATCACAGGGAAGGTGGCAGCAACCAAAATTCTGCCTCAAAATCCACAAATTGTGCTCACTGGTGTTGAGGATACCAGTATCAGGATAAACTGCGAGAAGCCAGGGAAAGACAAGGAGGGCGTAAAAGACACAGTGGACATTGAAAACCCAGAAGAAGAAGGAGAGTTTAAGACTGGGGTTGCCTACATTACTACATCTGAGCTCTCAATGACTGTAGATACTGAGTCCGGTGGGGGTGAAGGGACTAAAGACACTATTGAGAAACCTCTGCAGAATCTGGAGACTGAGCCGGGGGATACTTTTATCTTTTCAACTCCCGCTGGAGAGAAGTCAGATTTAGGATCTTGGGGTGGCAGTAAATATGTGACTGCTATTAACTTGGGAGTGCATGCACGGGAGACAGGCAGGGGATCTAGTCGATTATGGGCACGAGTCGAGCGAACCGACTAGATTCAGATATACGTTAGATGCATACGGGGTGGTTTGTTTTCCGCCTATGTAACAATTGGGCTCAACTTGCTGTCTATTTACGGGGGCTCCTAACTCCTTTGAGTAAGATCCGAGGTTACGGTGGGTAGCCGAGCATTAGATCAATACCAGCACATTGAGCAAATGCACATCGAGCAGCTAAAAAACAGCTATTAAACAGAAATAGTGACATGGAATGACATTTAGTGCTATCATGGCATATAAGAACATGACTCAAATAGCATCTTTCACTCCTCATGATCATTAAAGCAAGAGAGATAGATTTGATGCTTTTCAGACACAAAGAACAGAACCTGACTTTAGGAGGTTGTTTCTTTGTTTACAATTGGTATTTTCTTGGCGGTGCTCACATGTTTGGACCCATGAGTGGTTTCTTGATTTTATAGGTCTCATTTTTTCTATATTCTAGAGCGGTGCACTATCCTCCTGAGCTGTTGCCAGGTGAGGTGAGGCACGTTCCTCTAACCCTAAAGGTGAGCGAGAGGAATTTAAATTGGCATAATATATATGCCAGACTATGAGTTTGGTAACTAGTTGCACAGTTATACCAGATCATAAGACAGAAATGCAAAATGACTTACACTAATTTTGTGAATGTCGTTTTTATCTTTGTATGTGTCTTTTATTTATGTTGTTCGTGTCTGTATGATGTTCCTCCCTCTCCACATTGCCAGGAGGACTCGAGGATTGATAAGGTGATATCTGTATCCTATTATTAAACGCACTTTTGAGCAGTAGCATGTACTTTAGGTCCTGAAGAAGCGGCAGATACACATGGATCACTAGACCGCAGAAACATGTAGACCACTACAACACAAATCAGCGATTATTAGGGTTAATCACTGACAGTCTTGCACTGAATTTTTTAACCTTGGAAACGAACGGCACCAGAATAAAATTTCCACAGTGTTCGTTATCCAATTTTAAACACAGAGCACTCTTTTCTCTTATATCCTTTATTGACTTTATAATTTTTTCCTTCTTGCACTGCTCTTCAGTTTATCAAGTGAGTTACCACGCACTTTCCTTTCCCGTGTGAGAATAGCTACAACTTTGCTTCCACATTTTGGGAAAGGTTCCAAATGATGATAGGGCGGTACACAACGATAAACTGATGGACATCTTCTCATCAAGTGCGATACTCAGTTGTGTGCTGTTCATACCTCTGTTTCAACACACACTCACACAGACACATTTATAAAAAGACACATTCGACCTTCTGACCCATAGTTATTCTGTTGTTTGTACTTATGCTAAGGGGGTTATAACTGTGTGGTCACAAAACATCCCCTGGGACCCTCCACCCATCTTGTTGTTTTTTCTAGTATACCTGACACCCAGGATGGCGATAGCTTCTTTTCTCTTGCTGAGGACTCTGATATAGAGTCTACTATGAACTCTGCTAATGAAGATTTTACTTAGGGGGAAGAGAGAGGAAGCCCACCGAATACTGCTGACACTCTAAAAAGGGTTACACCTCGCCATACTAAAGTTAGGAAGACTTCCATACAAGGACTAAGGGTCTGCGATAGTGATGGATCTGCGGCTGGTAATAATCTCCAATGGGATTATGCACATGCCACTACTATTCTCGCAGGGTCAAAGGGTCCAAGAACACAGGAAATACAAGCGAAGGGCTCTAGGGGCGGAACAGATATACCTCCCTCCAATACCTTGATATATGCCATGCTTAAATCCATTCAAAGTAAGGCACGGCAGGCACATAAGAGGGCTCAGTTGGCCACGATGAAAATACAAGGGGCCATCCGGAAGAAGACGAAGGCTTGCTCAGAGGTTATAGCCAGGACTGCTGCCCTTGAAGAACGATTGTCGGGCTTGAGGCTGGATTACAGAGCACAGAAACAAAAACTACATCCAATGATGAAAAGCTCGCAGACATAATGTGGAAGATAGAGGACTCTGAAAATCGGCTTCATAGGAACAACTTGCGACTATTAGGAATTGAAGAGAAGGCCGAGGGGCAAGATGTTAGAGGATTTGTTTTGAAACTGTTTAAATCCGCATTTCCGGAGCTTTCACATTGGTGTTGGGAAACCGAGATACAGAGAGTGCATCGGTTTCCTCTCATGCTAAAAAAAAACTCTGGCCCTGAAACTAAACCGCGGGCTATATTAATATTCTATTTACAATTTTCTTTTAAGGCAAGTCATCTTTGAAAAAGCCCGTCCGGATACTAAATGATCTGTAGAGGGGCATTCAGTTTTTTGTGCGTCCGGTTTTTTGCCATGCTACAGTGGAACGGAGGTGGCGACGACGTCTGCTGATCACTCCTTTCAAAAAGAAGGGATGCAAGGTTTTTCTGATGAACCCTGCACGGTTAAAGGTTATCTATCGTGGCAAGATATGGGTATTTTCCTCTGAAATACAAGCTGAAGAGTATTTGAAGGAACTCCCTGATGGCTAACAGACTTGAAGTTTAAAAGGACCTCGAACTAATTGTGCAGTGGCTCTCGCTACTCTTATCTCTCAGCTGTTGCATGCATCTGGTTTTTCTTATTTTTCTGCTCATCCTCTGGGACTTATTTTCTGCATTCTTTGTCTCACTCTATTTGTAGGAGGCGCTGTGGACAGGGAGGGACCACAGGACATTTGGGAAGCGGGAGGCATCACATGGGTCCAAGGACCTTTTTTGCCTGTTTGGTGGGTGGGGGGGAGAGGGTGGAAGGGGGGGCAGGAGGTTAGGGGGGATGCACTACAGGGGGAGGGAAGGTTTGGACTAGGGCCTGCTTTTGGGAAAAGTTTAGTCTGGTTTGGTTTGGCACGAAGTGTCAGTTGGTTTGGTTTTAGGAATGTTTCTTTAGCGGTATGGCCAATATCCGAGTAGCATCTATTAACATTTGTGGGCTCAATGACACAATTAAATGACGCCGGATTAGAGAGGATTTGCGTTTTCTACGGGCAGATATCATCTGCCTGCAAGAAACCCATATTGAAGCCAATCGGCATAAAATTATGGAGTTTGAGGGTTTCCAATTAGTATCATGGACTAAATTAGAAGCAAAGACGAAAGGAGTTGCTATTCTTGCAAGACGGGGAAGGATTAATATAGTACGTTCATCAGCTGATAGTTTTGGTCGCTGGGTCATTGTGCATGGTAAATTTCTGAATAAAGATCTTACATTATGCTCAGTATATGGCCCAGTACTTGATGATCCAGAAATATATAAGTGCCTGAATCTGGAGCTGGTAGGTTGGCCAGCTCCATTTATAGTCTGTGGGGATTTTAACATAAATATTGACTGGACTGATGAATCAATTGGGGATAGCATATGGGGGTAGAAAACCAAAGGTATATAGGGCCTTACGGCATATGATGGATCTTCATGCCCATGGTCTGATTGATGCCTGGGCTTTTCTTAGACGGGATGATTCAGGATTTACTTATTTTTCTGCACCTCATGAAATATGTTCAAGGCTTGATTATTTTTTCATCTCTTCATTTCTCGCTCCAAAG
This sequence comes from Lissotriton vulgaris, assembly GCF_964263255.1. Lineage (NCBI taxonomy): Eukaryota > Metazoa > Chordata > Amphibia > Caudata > Salamandridae > Lissotriton > Lissotriton vulgaris. Next base: position 1,710,011,918 of record NC_141685.1, on the reverse strand, counting down.
TCTAGCATTACTAGATATCCGAGAGTGATGTCGGATCATAATCCGCTTTTACTTGAGATTAATGTACAATCAAGTGGTAGCAAACCAGATGTTTGGACGTTTAATCGTGGTCTGCTCAGAGATAATTTGTATACTGAATCCCTGGCTGCATAGATCACAAGATTTCTAGATGAAAACATGGGCAGCACCGGTATACAAAATGTATGGGACACACTTAAGGCTGGGATAAGGGGCGAGACTACTCACTTTGGATGGGAAAAAGCGAACCTACTGATATTGTATAGAGATTTAGAAAAGGCTGGGATAAATGTAGCTCGGACTATATCGCGGACTGAGGATAGTGACTCCACTCAAACACAGATTGTCTTAGCTAAATCAGCTATAATAGAAATAGCGAGGCTAAGGCAGCAAGTAAATATATAGCATGGCGGTCCAAAATGTTCGAGAATAGTAAAAGAGCGGGTCACTTGTTAGCCGCTAGAACTAGAGAAAGAGAGTCTGTAACGCGTATTAAAAACATTCTCGACCCGGATGAAGGGTTAGTTTCTGAAGAAGGTGCAATTGCTTTAGCTTTTCAAACATTCTATCAAAAACTTTATAATGAGGATATTAGTGAAAGTGAGGCAGTGCAGGCGTAAATTCAAGAATATCTCAGTGAAATCGAGGTTGATGCATTATCCTCAGAGGAGAGTAATGCTCGTGCTCGTGCTATTGGACCTCATGGCCGCATTCGACACCCTGTCTCCTGCCATTTTAACATCTCGGCTTAGGGAGGCAGGTGTCTCTGGTTCGGCCCTGAGTCTCCTCAACTCCTTTCTCCTTGATAGGGAACAGAGAGTGATGCTCGGCAACCACCTCTCCCCAGCAAAGACTTTGCAATGGGGGGTGCCACAGGGGTCGGCATTAAGTCCGACCCTGTTCAACATCTACGTGGCCCCCCTTCCTAGACTTGTAAGATCGCAGGGGATGGAGGTGGTATCATACGCCGATGACACCCAGATTATGGTTTCACTCACTCAGTCCTCTGTCATAACATCTGCCTCTAGCTTCAGGTCCTGTATGCAACATGTTGCGGACTGGATGGTTGCCAACTCCCTGAAGCTAAACGGCGACAAGACTGAGGTCTTGGTCTTTGGGAAGGACCAAGATGTTTGGTCGAGTGAGTGGTGGCCTTCCTCTCTTGGCATCTGCCCCACTCCCTCCCAATCTGCCAGAAATCTGGGTGTGGTGTTCGACACTTCACTCTCGATGTCCCTACAGGTGAATCGGACTGTTGCGACCTGTTGGGGCGTGATCAGGACGCTCAATAGAATTCGCAGCTACCTGTCTCTTCAAGCACGCAAGCAGATTGCAGTCGCCCTTGTTGGTTCCAGACTAGATTATTGCAACTCTCTCTACATGGAATCCAACAAGGGCCTCATACACCGGCTGCAAATCGTGCAGAATGCTGCTGCACGTTTTGTCCTAGATCTCCCTAGGGCTTCCTCTGCTACTGCTGCGAGGAGAGACCTTCATTGGCTGCCTATCCAGCACAGAATTTATTTTAAAATTCTGTGTCTGACCTATAGAGCTCTCGAGGACGGACCTAAAGGCGCTATCAGCTCCCTGCTTACCCGCTACCATCCTACAAGGTGTCTTCGCTCTTCGGGACTATTTCAACTCGTTGTCCCTCGTTTCAAGCTCACCAGGTGGGGAGCTAGGGCCTTCTCCGTCGCTGCCCCCCAGCTCTGGAACATCTTGCCGATGGAGATGAAGACTCTACCCTCTCTAGCGCTGTTTAAAAAGGCCTTAAAAACGTGGTGCTTTTCTAGAGCCTACACAGGTTGAGCTGCAGGGTTTTTGTTATGAGCTGGATTTGGAATTAGGCGCCTTGATGCCCATTGGGCTAAGTTTGCACACGATAAGACCCCTTTTATTATTATTATGCGTTAGATGTAGATATTAAAATTGATGAAATTTGGCTAGCTATAGACTATCTCCCTGCTGGTAAGGCTGTCGGTCCTGATTTCCTGCCGGGGGAATTTTATAAGTGCTTCCGATTGCAGCTTATTCCTGTCATGTTGGAGATGTTCCGCGGGATTCAAAATAGGGACATGCCTCCTGAATCGTGGCGAAGAGCCAGAATTGTTACATTCTTAAAAAGGGTAAGATATCATCTGATACCGGGTCTTATCGCCCAATTACGCTCATTAATAGTGATATAAAAATATACACCAAGATTCTTGCAAATCCGCTCTCGGGTAATCAAGAAGCTTGTCTCTTCTCAGCAACATGGGTTTGTGCCTGGACGTGAAACGATAGATCACATACGTCGTGTAATTGTGTTGTTTGATTATACTAAGGTTTCAGGAGACCCTATAGCTTTAATTCTGCTGGATGCGGAGAAAGCTTTTGATAGGGTCTCCTGGCCTTTTTTATAGGCATTATGGGATGGGGAGAGATTTATCTGTGCAATTCAGAGTATGTATAAACAACCTATGGCTCAAATCTTGGTTATGGGAATTCAGACAGGCACAATAAATATGGCACAATCAATATTCTGAGAGGTACAAGGCAGGGGTGTCCCTGTTCCCCTTTATTATTTACAATTTATATTGATCCGACAATTAAAAAAAATTCTAGTGTTTTGATTCGTCCAATACGGTCTAAAGGGGGAAGCGTTACATGAAATCCAGACTATCCCGTCACAGTTTGGCATGATTTCAGGGTATCATTTAAACGAGGCAAAAACCCAAATAATATGTAACGATAAAATTGTGCTAGCGGATCCTAATGCTAAATATCTTGGGATAGAATTCAGTGCCAACCTTGATGAGATAGTAGAGATCAACTTAAACCCTTTGATAGGCAAAATTAATGCTGATGCTCGCCGGATTAATAATCTCCAACTAACATTAATGGGTAGATGTAATGTTGTAAAAATGAAGTTTTTACCTAAAATTCTGTATTTTTTAAGAGCTATTCTTTTACTGTTTGATCAAACTTGGTTTAAAAAATTAGAGCGGATAACTTCCTGGTTTCTATGGGCTGGAAAAAGTCCTAGGTAAGCTATGAAATATATGACACATTTTCAGGTATACTATTGGGCAATAACGTTGAGACATATTGCTGAATTATTAGATGCCGAAGACTTAGACTGCTCGGATATTTAAATTTATCGTTTAATCTACGGGGAAGAAGCTCAGGGGCTCTTATTCAGACATATTGATTTTGCTTATTTCAAATGGGTCAGGTTTAACGTTTTGTTGGGGGCTTTCAAAGTCTGGTCTACGGTTCGGAAATTGTGCAATATTGGGAGGATACATTTATACTCCCCTTTTGCAGGGAACACCCTTTTACCAGGAATTTTTCAGGATGGTTATTTCAGAGAATGGGCATCACAAGAGGTTATTGTAATAGGGGATATTGTTTTGGAATCAGGGGTATTGACTTTTGAAGTTATAAAACAGAAATTTGGAATTAGTAAACTGCACTTTTTAAAATTTCTACAGATTCAAGACTTCTTCTCCCAAAAAACTGTTAGCTGGATCCGTATCCCGCTAGTGGATGCCATTAAGGGGAGCCAATCAACTATCTCCATGATCTATAAATTGGTAAATGAAAGACGGAGCGATGATTTAAGTAAGCACTTTAGCCACTGGCAGACTGGATTACATGTCGGACAGGAGGTATGCGAAGAATCTTTAGGTTATAGTCAAACTGCCACTATATCTGCAAATCTCCAAGTTTAGTGTTTTAAGACATGGTGTAATTTGTATATAACAGCTTATTGTATACAACAATGGGGGGGGGGGGTACGGTGGGGGTAAACTGTCCCCGTTGTGGGGAGTTTGCAGTTGATAGCATTCATATGTTTGCATCTTGCCCCTGCCTGACCCCATTTCTAAACAAAATTGCACAATATTTGGAACAAATGCTTATATGTGTGACACTATTAACACCACAGGCCATAATGTTGGGGGTAGTGGATCAAAATATGACTGAACCAGAGCGGAAGTTATTTTTTACTGCCTTGGCTATTTTGCGACTATGTATTGCCACTGTTTGGCTAGACCCTACTCCCCCGACAGCACACAAGTGGCTTGGCAAATTCATTAAAGTGAGTAAGTGGGAAGTATTGGTTTTTAAGAGAAGAGGATCTAGGGCTCGGAGGGAGGGTGAATTGATTTGGGAACCTCTAACCAACTGGATGAATATGGACAATTAAGGCTTAAGGAAGCCTGATGAAATATCATTTTTTCTTTCTCTCACCAAATATTTAATTTGTTCTATCCTCTTCTTTTCCCTTTTCATCTTCCTGTAGTGCTCCTGGGGTGGGAGGGATGGGGGGGGGGGGTGATTGGAAAACAGAAAAACTTGGATTTATGACATGGATATTGTGTATGTTGATTTTTATTGTCTTACTCGATTTGTCATCATGTCATATCTCTAATAAACAATAAAAAAAATTAAATAGAATTTAAAAAAACTTAGAAATTCACTGAAAACACGAAGGGTTACAGGGATTATGGAGGAAAGTGTCATTTTAGACATGGTCACACCAACTTATTTGCCTGTTATTTGATTTGATTTTATTTTGACTGGAACAGCACTGGGTTCCTGCTAGCCAGGTCCCCAGTGCAAGATCTCTTTCCCAAAAACTGAGCAATTGTACCCCAATTGGCAGTATCTGTAGCACTCCCTGTAAGTCCCTAGTAAGTAGTACCTCTGGTACCTAGGGCAAGGAGACTAAAGAGTGACCTCAAGGGCTGCAGCACAAATTGTGCCACCCTAATGGACCTCTCACCAAAATGCATACAGACTGGCACTTCAGGCTGCATGTCTTGGTGCAGACAAAAGTGAAAACACGACATGGCACACATCCCTGTATGCCATGCCCACAGACACTGCATGCAGTATAGGTAAGTCACCCCTACAGCAGGCCTTACATCCCTAAGGCAAGGTGCACTATACTACACATGAGGACATATCTGCATGAGCAGATATGTCCTGGTGCTAGTCAGCTTTATTTCTGCCAGTACAAGTGAACAGGAAATCCATTTCTTAAGTACATGTGCTGGACAATGATGAAAACGAGTTCCCCAGCTACATGATGGTTTCACTGAAAATAGGGATTTTTGGCATCAAACAATTCATATTAATAAAACCACACAATGCTGGTATTTGAATTATTAATATATACACACAGAGGGTACCATAGAGTTGCCCCCAGAAAACCTGTCAGCTCCTGGTGTGCTGGCTGACCGGTTTTCGCCAGCCTGCCACCAGAGACAGGTTTCTGACCCCCAAGAGTGAGGGCCTTTGCTCTCAGGAGGCCAGGTTTCAAGCATGCTGAGGCCAGGGGTGCTTTCACTCCCTCCCACAGGTTGACCTACAGATTAGCATTCCAAGGCAGGGGAGCTTCAAAGAGCCCATAGCCTTTGTTATGTGAATCTGGCTTCTCTCACAGGAGAAGAAGCTGATCCCCTTTGTCCAGAGCCCTTACATACAAATCAACATCACCAGTTTTTGCATTCACCCACTGGAGGGTTAGAAATGGGCAAAGACCACAAGTCCCACAATGGTTTCCCACGGAGGAGGTCCAATGAGGGCCAACTGTTTAAATTCAGCAATTGGTTTGGACTCTATGGTCATTGCAACAAAAACGAGTGCAGAACTGGTTACCTTTGATAAAGGTCGCGGTGACGACTGAAACGCGTCAGGTGTGATGTTCAACTGTGCCGTTATGAATAAAAGAAGTGTCCTTCCTTCACGTGAGTGCGCCTTTCCTTCGTGAGAGAGGGAACTTCAGAGTGAATATATATACAGCAGCTTAATTTATGCGTAGGTGAGGACGGGAATCCGCTTGCAGATGCCGCTCCGTAATGGATCTGCCCGACGCGTTCGAAGCTCCATATGCTTCTCTTCAGGGGCTTTAACGTAAGCGGCTTGCATGACCGCCAACCAACTTCTCCATTTTCCATATGTCACACCCACCATTGGGAGGCTCAGATGAGACTGTGCTTTATGGGAAGTATGGTGTGGAAAGCACAAATCAAGTCCTGTATGGACCCCGCAAGAGTGCCCGTCCTCGATTCCTACGCATAAATTAAGCTGCTGCTCGTGTGCTACTCAATGGTGGACAACCTTGGAGCGAGAATATATATATATATATATATATATATATATATATATATATATATATATATATATATCCACACAAAAAGTCTCCAGTATGGAGCCCCCGACCCTTCAGGGCGGCCTCTTGCAACGGGCACGGGGAAACCCGTCCAATCCACAAAAGCAGCACAACAAAAGAGGCCCAATACTGGGGAAAGAAGCTTTATTCGAGGTCATGCGGCATTAGAAAGCTTCCCATAAACCAACATGTTTCGGCGGGTGGGCCTTGATCACGGAAGGAAGCCAACCACCAAGTGCGTCAATGCACGCAATTTAAATGTTTTAATCACGTGACTCAATAAGTCTCTATGTACCACAATGCATCTGGGACATAAAGTGTCAAGCTGATTTCAAATTCGTTTTCATTTTAGATTTTCGTGGCTCAGTCAGTGCCGAGCTCGCTGCTTGTCACCAGTGCATTCAAATTCAAAATTAATGTGCAGTCTCGTGAATGTCTATCACAGCAAATGCTCGATGTTTAAGGAAGTTCTCCACACACAATCCCTTCCAGCGCCGAACTCCGACTTGCAAATAGCATACCTCAGTGGGTGCACAGTCCGGTGAGTGGGTCATGCTCCATTATTTAACATCCACACAAAAAGTCTCCAGTATGGAGCCCCCGACCCTTCAGGGCGGCCTCTTGCAACGGGCACGGAGAAACCCGTCCAATCCACAAAAGCAGCACAACAAAAGAGGCCCAATACTGGGGAAAGAAGCTTTATTCGAGGTCATGCGGCATTAGAAAGCTTCCCATAAACCAACATGTTTCGGCGGGTGGGCCTTGATCACGGAAGGAAGCCAACCACCAAGTGCGTCAATGCACGCAATTTAAATGTTTTAATCACGTGACTCAATAAGTCTCTATGTACCACAATGCATCTGGGACATAAAGTGTCAAGCTGATTTCAAATTCGTTTTCATTTTACATATTATATATATATATATATATATATATATATATATATATATATATATATATATATATATATATATATATATATATATATATATATATATATATATATATATAGCAGCACTTAACAACAAATCCAGTCGATAGAACGGCAAGCACACAGGTATCCAATTTGTGAATCCTTTATTACAAACCCCCTTCACCCTTGACAGACGCGTTTCGCAGTAAAAGCTTCGTCAGTGTCAGTTTGTGCATAGGAATGATCGCCATTTTAAACCCCACCGAACAGTTCATTTTCCAACAACTTAGAAGATGGTCAATCTTAGTAAAAGCGGTGGCCATTTTGAAGTGTGTTATTCTACATGTAATACATTGGTTCCCATGGCGAATATAAAGTGCTCTAGTGCAAATTTAAAAACGTTAGCAGCAACAAACATTTCATTATTATAGTACACACTGTTCATTTCATTCCAATAGTCAAGTTATAAGAACCCAATCAAAGGTGCCTGCATGCGCTATACTAGTCGCATTTAAGCGTGCTGCGCTTATTATTGATTTTAAACCTCGTTTTCTGACATTTGCACTATTTTGTTTGGAGCCTCGTTTTAATTGTATAACTGTTTCTGGCCTCATACCTGCATTTTAAATTGTGCCCCCACCGCGTTTTTTCGCGGAATTTTCACCGGTTTTGTAATTTCTTCGTGGCGCTTGGCCGCCATTTTGGGGTGGTCTCTGCCTCCTGTGCCACTTGCTGCAGCGCTCTAGCGCTTCATGTAGCCCAGGTGAGCTGGTATTTAAGGCGAGCTCTCCCACTGTCCTCCCTTGGGAAAGGTGCCTGCATGCGCTATACTAGTCGCATTTAAGCGTGCTGCGCTTATTATTGATTTTAAACCTCGTTTTCTGACATTTGCACTATTTTGTTTGGAGCCTCGTTTTAATTGTATAACTGTTTCTGGCCTCATACCTGCATTTTAAATTGTGCCCCCACCGCGTTTTTTCGCGGAATTTTCACCGGTTTTGTAATTTCTTCGTGGCGCTTGGCCGCCATTTTGGGGTGGTCTCTGCCTCCTGTGCCACTTGCTGCAGCGCTCTAGCGCTTCATGTAGCCCAGGTGAGCTGGTATTTAAGGCGAGCTCTCCCACTGTCCTCCCTTGGGAAAGGTGCCTGCATGCGCTATACTAGTCGCATTTAAGCGTGCTGCGCTTATTATTGATTTTAAACCTCGTTTTCTGACATTTGCACTATTTTGTTTGGAGCCTCGTTTTAATTGTATAACTGTTTCTGGCCTCATACCTGCATTTTAAATTGTGCCCCCACCGCGTTTTTTCGCGGAATTTTCACCGGTTTTGTAATTTCTTTGTGGCGCTTGGCCGCCATTTTGGGGTGGTCTCTGCCTCCTGTGCCACTTGCTGCAGCCCTCTAGCGCTTCATGTAGCCCAGGTGAGCTGGTATTTAAAGCTCACTCTGCTAGCGCAGCGGTGACGCGCAGCGGTAGCGCCTGACTCGCGCCGGAGTCGAGCCAGAGTCTGCCCGTCTGCGCCCGTCCGCGCTAAGTACGCGCGGTACGCCAGGGATTTTATCTTTTATCTTTATCTAGTGTATATTTGTGTGCCCGTAGCTGCCGCCCTGTCAGGATGATTATGTATTCCGGTGCCTCGCTTCTTGCCATCAGAGATACTCTCCCACGCTGCTCTACCACACCCCACCATCCGCTGTGTGGCCCGTTTCAGTGTGCTTGCAACAGATGGTCATTGGACCAGCCTGTAGGTATTCGCGAGCTCGCCATTTCTCCCGCCCCACGAGCTCCTCCTGGTCTCTCTCCGTTGCCTGGTAGCTTGGGATCTGGTCTACGTTTTTTAAATCTGAACACCAGATCTCTAGTGAAACACCATCTGTCTGTGGCTGACCTCATTCTGGATAAGACACCAGATTTGTTGGCTGTAACTGAAACTTGGCTACAAGATACTGATGACGCCATAGTCAATCTTGCCTGTCCTCCGGGCTATTCATGCTTCAGATCTAACCGCCATTCTAGAGGTGGAGGGATCGCCTTATTTATCAGATCCGCCTATACATGTACCTGGACGGTCTTGCAGATTGCTGGATGTGAGAGTGCGCTGTTTAAGGTTTCCATCAGCCCACAGTTCTCGCTGTCAGGGATGGTTGTTTATCGCCCTCCAGGCAGCGATGTAGCTTTTAGAGGTGCCTTTCCGGAGGCTGTGAGCCTCTTGGCTAGTGGATGTGCAAACTTTTCTATCTTGGGCGACCTAAATCTCCACTTTGATAGGTTAGAGTCTCTGGCCATCAGTGGTTTTTTGGCCGATTTAGAGGCTTTGCAGTTGACCCAGCTTATTTCTCAGCCTACACACGTGGCCGGCCACACCCTTGATCCGTTTTTTACCACTCTCTCTGATGTTCGGATTGTGGCGGTTGATCCTGTGATATGGTCTGACCACTATCTGGTGTCTGCTTGGCTTCCCCTCCCTGCTAATCCCACTATACCGCCTCCTTTGCGGATACCCCGGCGTCACTGGAACAAACTTAGGTTAGAGGACCTTCACCGCATTTTGGGTGCTGAGCCATTAGGTCCCCTGCTGAATGCCACCTCGGGCTATGACCGGTTCTGCAACTGGATTACCAGGGCGCTGGACGTCCTGGTACCCATCATCTCCAGCAAATCCAGTCCCCGGCAGGCTAGCCCTTGGTATGACAGCGCGCTGCGTGCAATGAAGTCCTCTTGCAGACGGGCGGAAAGGGTGTGGCGTAAGTCGTACGATGCCGACAAGAAATCCATCTACCTGGCCTTAGTTAAGCTTTACCATCGAGCTACATGCAGGGCCCGGGCGGCGTTTTACGCAGCCGAATTTCGAAATAGCCTTAACCCGACTAAAACCATCTTTAAGACCATAAAAGACCTAATGGCAAAGAGAGTTCCCCCACAGTCGGACAGTTCCACTGCCCACTGCGAAGCCCTAGCCACCTTCTTTTTGGATAAAGTCAGGAAGATCTATCTGGCGTTTCCAAGCACACTGTCTCCTGTGATTCCCTGGAGCGGCTCTAGCAGCTGTCCATCGCTGCACTCCCTTCCTACCATCTCCAATGAGGAGTTCGCAAAGTGGGCCCTGCGAGTCAAGTCGGGATCGCCTGCAGACCCGGTAAGATCTGCTCTGTTCAGGGACGTTGCTTTTCAGGGCCGCACAGCAGTGTGCTCCCTGATTAACCTCTCCCTAACCTCTGGCCTGGTCCCTGCCAAATGGAAGCAAGCGGTGGTTTCCCCGATCCTAAAAAAACCATCTTTGGATCCATCGAGACCTGAAAACTACCGCCCTATATCTTTGCTCCCTTGGCCTGCCAAGGTTATGGAGGCCCATGTAAATCGGGCCCTCACGGAGCATATGACCCTTGTGAATGTCCTGGATCCCACGCAGAATGGGTTTCGTGCTGGCCACAGCACCGAGACGGCCCTTCTGGCAATGGTTGAGCATTTGCGAAGTGTGCTCGATGCAGGTCAAACGGCAGCGCTTATTTTACTAGACCTGAGCGCTGCCTTTGACACTGTCTCCCATCGCATCTTGCTACACCGCCTGCAGGACATTGGCATTCGTGGTTCAGCTCTGCAGTGGTTCCGCTCCTTCCTGAGTGATCGCTCCTTCTGCGTTGCCACCCCTCCTTTTCAGTCCAAGTACCATCCTTTGGACCTGGGGGTCCCTCAGGGCTCCTCGCTGAGTCCCACGCTTTTTAATCTGTACGTGCAGCCGCTGGCTGAGGTCGTCAGGCAATGGGGCCTTACCATGGTCTCCTATGCTGACGACACTCAGTTGGCGGTTACGATCAGCGGGGATGCCAAGCAGGATGCCCTCAGGTTCCGAAGTGGACTGAGAGAGGTGGCCAGCTGGATGAATAACAACTGTCTCCAGCTGAACGCGTCAAAAACAGAGGTGATGATCGTTGGAAGGGAAGCGGACCACTGGGGGGACGAATGGTGGCCTCCAGAGCTGGGATCAGCGCCAGCCCCTGTCCTGGAACTCAGGAATCTCGGAGTATGGCTTGACCACACGCTAAGCTTTGTGACTCATACAAAGAGAGTGGCGGCCTGTTGTTTTGGAGTACTACGCGGGCTAAGACCCCTGTTGCGATTCTTCGATGCTCCTACAAGACAGCTGGTCATTCAAGCAATGATCATCTCGCGGTTGGATTACGCCAGTTCTCTCCTTTTAGGAGCGAACCAAGCCGAGATTCTCCGTTTACAACGAGTCCAGAACGCGGCGGCTAGGGCGGTGGTTGGTCTGCCTCGAACCTGCCCTACCTCTAACACCCTGCGGTCCTTGCACTGGCTCCCGATATGCAAGCGTATCCAATTCAAGGCTCTCTGCCTGGTTTTTAAAATTCTGAGAGAGTTGGCACCCGGAATACTGAATACACTGATCTCTCCCTATGTTCCTACCCGCTCACTACGATCCCTTGGACAGTCCTTGGTGGTCGTCCCCCGCTTCAGACTTAGTCGGATGGGGGGTCGCTCCTTCCGCGTGAAAGCCGCAACCCTCTGGAATGCGCTCCCCTTGGAAATTCGCCTTTCGAATGACCTAATGTCTTTCCGTAGGGCCCTGAAAACCTTCCTGTTTTAATTGTTTCTAGCTTTTACTGTTTGCTTTTTGTTACCGGACCTAGTGTTGTGTTGTGTTTACCTTTCCCTGCGCCAGGACGCTCCTTCGCTGGAGCAGCTGTGCGCATTAAAATGCAACTAACATAACATAACATAACATTGTACAATATGTTTTCTTATGCTCTTGTTTTGGGGGGGGGGGTGTATCCCCTGTACATACTTTACATGATTCTAATTGTGGGGACTTAATAACTTGTCAATTATTTTAAGTAAAGTAAAAAAAAAAAAATATATATATATATATATATATATATATATATATATATATATATATATATATATATATATATATATATATATATATATATATATATGTATATATATATGTATATATGTATATATATATTTATATATATATATATATATATATATATATATATATATATATATATATATGTATATATGTATATATATTTATATATATATATATATATATATATATATATATATATATATATATATATATATATATATATATATATATATATATATATATATATATATGTATATGTATATGTATATATATATATATCCTACTGGTGGTTGCCAGTAGGTAGTTATATTTAGGACATTGTTTCTATTCAAAAAAGCATTTTTTCTTTTACCAATATCTTTAGCGCCGTTAGACAAATTTCTCTGACATTTTCAAAACTAATGTGATGGTCAGGTCAGCTCCTATGTTGAAAGTTTCAGGATGATTTGTCAAGCGGGACGAGTAAAAGGGGGGTCCATGTTCATTTCCATAGGATGCCCTTGAGGGCCAACTACCCCTCCTGTTACCTCCAGTAAGTCCCACACAGTGGGATTGCCAAGAGGTCTTTGGAGGCCACACACCCTTTCTCCACCACTCTGCAAATGTGGCACTTGGTGCAATACTGTTTGGGGGATGAAGTCCACTTCACTCCTGAGGGAACTTTGCGGGCCAGGAAGCCCTCCTGGTGTCTCCTGTAAGTCCTACACTGCGGGATTCCAGAGAGCTGGTCAGAGGCCCAGCCCCCTTTTTCCACCACTCTGCAAATGCGATTACTAGTTAAATAACCATAGAAATTCACTGAAAGGAACTAAAGCTTCCTGGGACGTTTTAGTTAGAAATTAACTTTTAAAAAACCTTTTAGATTGACTAAAAAAGCCAAATGTTACTGGGATGTTATAGTTAGGGCCAGATTTCACTCATACAAAACCCCTGAAATTCAGCAGTTATAGTTACCAGAGCTGACTATAACATACGCCCCCGCAATGCACTGCTAATGACCTCATATATTACATCACTCATTACATGGTCAGTGACATCACTGATGACATGACTGATGACATCTCAAATGACAACACTGATGAAATCATCCACAGAACCACTCACACACCTACTCACATCCCATACAACCTCTTGTACACTAACTCACATATCTGTACAACCACTGACATACCCATTCACAGACCTATACCAGTACTCAAACACCCACTCACTTTCCATAAAGCCACACACACCTACTCAGTCGTGCACCCACTCACAGAAACATTCACTCACCCATCCAGCTATTCATACAACCATTTACTCACCTATACCTCCAGCCGCATAACCACACACTGAGAGAGTTGGCACCCGGAATACTGAATACACTGATCTCTCCCTATGTTCCTACCCGCTCACTACGATCCCTTGGACAGTCCTTGGTGGTCGTCCCCCGCTTCAGACTTAGTCGGATGGGGGGTCGCTCCTTCCGCGTGAAAGCCGCAACCCTCTGGAATGCGCTCCCCTTGGAAATTCGCCTTTCGAATGACCTAATGTCTTTCCGTAGGGCCCTGAAAACCTTCCTGTTTTAATTGTTTCTAGCTTTTACTGTTTGCTTTTTGTTACCGGACCTAGTGTTGTGTTGTGTTTACCTTTCCCTGCGCCAGGACGCTCCTTCGCTGGAGCAGCTGTGCGCATTAAAATGCAACTAACATAACATAACATAACATTGTACAATATGTTTTCTTATGCTCTTGTTTTGGGGGGGGGGGTGTATCCCCTGTACATACTTTACATGATTCTAATTGTGGGGACTTAATAACTTGTCAATTATTTTAAGTAAAGTAAAAAAAAAAAAAAAAAAAAAAAATATATATATATATATATATATATATATATATATATATATATATATATATATATATATATATATATATATATATATATATATATATATATATATATATATATATGTATATATATATGTATATATGTATATATATATTTATATATATATATATATATATATATATATATATATATATATATATATATATATATATATATATGTATATATGTATATATTTATATATATATATATATATATATATATATATATATATATATATATATATATATATATATATATATATATATATATGTATATGTATATGTATATATATATATATCCTACTGGTGGTTGCCAGTAGGTAGTTATATTTAGGACATTGTTTCTATTCAAAAAAGCATTTTTTCTTTTACCAATATCTTTAGCGCCGTTAGACAAATTTCTCTGACATTTTCAAAACTAATGTGATGGTCAGGTCAGCTCCTATGTTGAAAGTTTCAGGATGATTTGTCAAGCGGGACGAGTAAAAGGGGGGTCCATGTTCATTTCCATAGGATGCCCTTGAGGGCCAACTACCCCTCCTGTTACCTCCAGTAAGTCCCACACAGTGGGATTGCCAAGAGGTCTTTGGAGGCCACACACCCTTTCTCCACCACTCTGCAAATGTGGCACTTGGTGCAATACTGTTTGGGGGATGAAGTCCACTTCACTCCTGAGGGAACTTTGCGGGCCAGGAAGCCCTCCTGGTGTCTCCTGTAAGTCCTACACTGCGGGATTCCAGAGAGCTGGTCAGAGGCCCAGCCCCCTTTTTCCACCACTCTGCAAATGCGATTACTAGTTAAATAACCATAGAAATTCACTGAAAGGAACTAAAGCTTCCTGGGACGTTTTAGTTAGAAATTAACTTTTAAAAAACCTTTTAGATTGACTAAAAAAGCCAAATGTTACTGGGATGTTATAGTTAGGGCCAGATTTCACTCATACAAAACCCCTGAAATTCAGCAGTTATAGTTACCAGAGCTGACTATAACATACGCCCCCGCAATGCACTGCTAATGACCTCATATATTACATCACTCATTACATGGTCAGTGACATCACTGATGACATGACTGATGACATCTCAAATGACAACACTGATGAAATCATCCACAGAACCACTCACACACCTACTCACATCCCATACAACCTCTTGTACACTAACTCACATATCTGTACAACCACTGACATACCCATTCACAGACCTATACCAGTACTCAAACACCCACTCACTTTCCATAAAGCCACACACACCTACTCAGTCGTGCACCCACTCACAGAAACATTCACTCACCCATCCAGCTATTCATACAACCATTTACTCACCTATACCTCCAGCCGCATAACCACACACTTACTCATTCTGGTACTCACACCCCCACTTATTTACCTACAAAGTCACAAACCCACTCAATCACCCAAGTATATAAGTAGCATCTCAACACAGCCACTCACTCACCCATAGAAGCCCTCATACACTTACTCACCCAACCACTTATGTACCCATTCACATATCCATACAAGCTCTCACACATTTCTGTACTCACCCATACAATCATTCACACAGTCACTGTCCAATACAGTCACTCACACACAAAGTCACCTACTCAAACAGCTGCTCACTGGCCCATACAGCCACTTACACACCCAGTCACTTACTCATGCAGCCATTCAGACACCCACTCACTCACCTATACAGTCAGTACATATCCACTTATCCACCGATAGAGCTACTTACACTGTCACTCACCCACCCATACATCCACTGATACACTTCCTCACTCACCAATACAGCTATTCACACAGCATATCACTCACCCACACCGCTGCTCAGACAATCCCTTATACACTCATACAGCCACTCACACACTCATACGCATAAGGATACAAACAGTCACACAGCCATTCACACTATATTTTTTTATTTTATTTTATAAAGTTTTATTAAAAGTAGTGTCACTCTTTAGTAGTACACGTAGTATGCCAGTTTATATTTTGTACTACCTTAGTATACATGTTTAACAATCATAACCTCTTACAAAATACTTACTCTCACTTGATAGTGTCATTTGAGATGTCATCAGTGAAGTTATTGACTATGTGATGTTATTGACTATGTCATGAGTGATATAATATGTGAGGCCATCAGCAGTGCATTGCTGTGGTGTAAGTTATAGTTAGCTCAGGTAACTATAACTGCTGAATTTCACCAGTTTTGAACGAGTGAAATCTGACCCTAACTATAACGTCCTGTACACTTTGGCTTTTTCAGCGAGCACACACATGTGTGTATATATATATATTCAGATTGTATATAATTACTGTGTCATACTTATTGGATTTATGCTGCTAGTTGATACATGAGCTATTTTTTTCAAATTTTTACACAATTGGAAATATTAGATCCAACACAAAGCAATGTACATAGATGAATTTATTTATCGTGTACATATATTGATGTGTGCTTTTTCTACCGATTTGTGTATTGTAAATATGCTCCTATTTTTATAAAATCTGTATATATGATTTTATCAAATGTGTAAAACGAACGGGACGAAATTTAGGTGTTCCACTTGGGCACTCTTGTTTCGATTGCACAAATGCAGCAATACAATGTATAGTATTTCTTTCATTGTTATGACACACCTTAAGGCACTGTCACTTTAAATGTTCTGCTCAATGTTACGCAGTTTGTCATGAGATCAAGCCTCCTCGGAGGCGAAACGCGTCATGGCGGCAGCGCTGGCTTCATTGAATTAAACCACTTTTTCACCAGCACTTTTGGGTCGGCTCTTTGTTACTTTGTATTCCGGCATTTTGTGCCCTGAGTGACAAGCTTCGCCATATACCCAGTACCTACGCTTTCCAGGTACGAGTAGGACCCCTTCTCAACGAGGGCAACGCGGCAGGAAGCTGTTGTTCCGGATTTTTCTGGGACCGTTTACTTTCTCCGGTGAGGAGAACGCCGCAACGCCCCTGCTTTACCGTGAATGTGTTTCGGTGGGACGGCAACCAGAGCCCTTTGTCTTCAGTGCCACGGAGACTGGATCTGAGTTTTGAACCCCGGAGAACACTTGGGAAACGGCAGAGAGGAGTGTGCGCGACAGCTGGTAGGACATTCATTTCCAAATATCAGCTTGTCGTTAGTGTGCTTTCATTAACATCAGCCACATCTAAATCGCTTACAATAATGGCCGCCGACAGACTGCGCAACCGAGCTCAGGCAGCTGATTCCATGTTTTTAGATTCCCCGGCTGGGGGATCTTTGAGCACTACGTCTTCTATACAGGAAACGGGAACAACCACTACGAGAGATTTATTTAAAAAATTGGAACGCGCAATGCGAGCAGAGCAATCTAAGTGGTGGGAGCATCGGTCTCTTTCCCGCTATTTGGAGGTGGGTCATGTGCCCAGGGGATTAAGAAGTACCATTGCTCCCAGCTACGAGAACCCAGATCCGGCTATGCTAGCGGAATGGGCAGAAGCGAACCTTAATTGCTCCAGTGTGTATTTGCGCATATTAGAGAAGATGGCCGCCTGGTAGGAGCTCCTGTGAGGAGCTCCCAGCGCTGGGGATCCCATGTGGGCATTAGCCCTGTTAGCGCCTACCAGTTCGACGGAACGAAAGAAGAAAAGAAGACCGGAACGATAGAGTAACCGGATGGATTAATTGGAATAACATCTGGATGGATATCTGACCCCTGAAACGCCCCGCGATCGGATCATCGACTCAGACACCTCATCACCGACGCGGGAGCCTGCTGAGACGACACGGCGGAACACCCTGCCGACATCGCGGACCACCCTGCCACCAGCCCGGTACCGGATTCAAGGCGGCATAAGAACCTCACATCACAGGGGTAGCTGAAATTCCAGGAGCCTAGTCCCGACAGCTCGACGACTTCGGAGGGCTGGAAGAGGTCCCCCGCTACACAGCGGAGGAGGGCACTGGAGATCGACTGCTGTCTCATCCCTAAACTGCGGCGGAAACTGCAGCTGAAACGCCAAGAACCTGTTCCCGACAGCCTAACGACTGACTTCGGAGGGCTGGAACAGGTCCCCCGCTACACGGCGGAGGAAGGCACTGGAGAGCGGCTGCATAGGAAGCCAAAAGGACTACACGGCATGCATCGGAGGGCACCCCCGGCAACACAGGAGGGCACCCCCCGAGAGCCTGCGGTGCTGGAACCGCCCGCCCGCCCGCTCCACCGCATGGATTCGCAGTCTCTGCGAGCTACAGCGAGCGACGGACTGAGAGTGCCCCCCCACCATCCGTTCCGCGATGGAGGCTGCTAAAAAGGAGCAGAGTCCCCCCCCCCACGCACCGCAACACCGGAGACAAGTCACGGGCTCAGGATAGGGATGCGCCCGATGGATATGACACCGCCGAGCAGGGAGAGGCTGAGGAGAGCCCTGAGAGCCAATTCACAAATATTAGCAGATCGTAGGGAATGAGGCACATTATGGATTAAGGTTGGACTGCTGAAAGACTCTACGGACGGACTCAGGGGACACACAGAGACTTGAGGTATTTGTTTGTCTCCTTCTCGCCTATTCACTGTTAATCTACCTCCTTGGTTCAAAATGGCTGGAGCCATAAACCTGTAGCAGTAAATCCCCCCACCCTTCCCCGTACCTCTGTCCACGTGGCTCTTCGCTTTGGCTCCCCCACACAGCATTCCTCCCAGATGGCTGGAGCATTGCGGGCTCTGATGGAAAGTGAAACTCCTCCCCCTATGCTGAAAGCAATAACAACAGACAGAGGACTAATATCCCCACCTCCCCTGCATGCATGAAGGAAAAGGGAAGCTGCAACAAACAAAGGACTGATGTCTCTACCCCACCTACTTGGCGGACATGTTTGACTGGTCTCTCTCAGGGACGTACTTCCTGGATTAGTCACTCTCTGCCTATCTGAACACTCGCTAAGAATTTCACATTCTAGATTGATCACAACAGCTGAGCACTTGGCTCAGTTACTTATCTACACCATCTTGTGATAGAATGCCTGCCTATTTTGTATCATTTTACTTTTAACTATATTCTGAACATGTTTGATGCACGGAATACTACCTCATATGTGAAAGAATGTCTGCCTACTATTGCAATCCACTCCTAGCTTTACTCTGAATATTCGTAATGCATTGGTATAATTCCCCTCCCCCACAACGTGGCCACTCCCAATCCCATTTCCCATCCTAAGCTATTTCATCTCATCTCATATACAGGTTGGCTTTGTAGCCACTAATTTGTATCATTCATACTATGTGTCCTACTGTAATACCTGTTCTGACTATGCTCCCCCATGTACTTCCTCTGTAAAGCGCTCTGATATCCGCAAGGATCTTGTTCGCGCTATATAAAACTTTCAAATAAATAAATTAGTGAAATATGCTGAAAGCGACCGCATTAAATTACAGACTGAAATTGATGCTTTGGAGGATGAAATATCCAAAATAGAAGTCACAGAGACAATTAAAAAAATGAGAGCTAATATGATTACTCATTTGGCCAAAGAAGAAGAAACGATAAAAAAAAGAAAGGCCTTTAAATTTGAGAGAGATCGAATTGACTACTTAAATGGACAAGTTTTCACTTTCGCCAAAAGGTATGAGGCTGTGAAGGTGAAAGCGCGTTCCAATATGGCGATCCAACAAACAAGAGAAGATACTTTGTTACCAGCAACTTCCTTCTCCAGCCTAAGCTCAGCCGTGGAGAGTGAACCGGAAGTAGATCCAAACCGCGAGTCAACCTTGGGGTTTACCAAACTCTCCCTGGCACAGGAGGTCGATTGCCTGTGCCAGGATCGACGCGAAACCCTGAGATCACACAAAGCCCGCGCACTAAAAAACAGCGGGCAAACAACAAACGCTGGCAACGTCGGAAATGCCGCGCCCGGAACCTCAAACGGCAGCAACTCGGGCAAACAAGGATATTGGAAACGCAATCAAAGGAAAACACGGAAAACAAAGCAAAATCAGTAGTCAACCTCTCAAGTTTGAAACTCACTCCGGCTGAGACTGCTGTACTCAATTTGGGACTTTCATATTGCCCTCCATGCAACATGAATTATGCTGATACTCGCATGGATGTATACAGATTCACAAGAAAACTTAAACTCAAAAAGTTTTTCAAACAACATCCTAAAAAGAACACTTTATCTGAAACACCATCCAGTCCCTCTTTTGCCAGCAGCCAAAGTCAGGCTACCTTCAATACTCTTTGGGACTTACAAAATCAGTCTTCATCAGGGAATATGAGGGAAGTTCCTTTACAACAAATTGAACAACGGATTACACCTTTCAAGCCCAAATCAACTTTCCAACCGATTATGGTTCATGACAATCTAGATACATTTCAGGAGAGTGTGGTCCGTGATATAAAAAATCTATACACCACAATCAACAAAAAGAAGTTTCACATTTCCAAACAAAATCGATGTTATAAACAACTGATTGTGAAACTCAAAAAGGATCACAATATCATTGTAAAGCAGGCCGATAAGGGCGGGAATGTGGTCTTATGGCCCAAAGACATGTATCTCCAACAGGCGGACTTACAACTTAAGGATGTGGCGTGTTACCGCAGAAGCAATATCCAGATTGTCAAAAATACATGGCTTGAACAACATCAAAAGCTCCAGATATGGAGAAGTGCTGGGCTACTTTCACATGAGGAGTTTAAATACCTCAAAAAAGATCATCCGGTTATTCCCTCATTCTATCTGATCCCTAAAATTCATAAGGACAGTGATATACCACCGGGCCGCCCCATCATTTCGGCCATAGACAGCTCTTTGGAACATGTTTCAAAGTACATAGACTTCTTTCTGCAGAGCCATGTCAAAAATCTCAAATCCTATGTTAGGGATTCCTTTGACTTTTTGAGCAAGATTGAACATTTTGTTTGGGAAGAAAACATGGTACTCATGACTTTGGATGTTTCATCCCTTTATACCTCGATCCGACATGACGATGGACTCAAGGCCTTGGACTATTACTTAAACAAAGACTTACCTCATCCTATGGCACATAACAAGATGCTAGTGGAAATGACTAAAATGTGCCTTGAGCAGAACTTTTTTATCTTCAATGGCGCAATTTATCATCAGGTTAGAGGTGTGGCGATGGGGGCCTGCTTCTCACCTAGCTACGCGTGTTTACACGTTGGGCTATGGGAGGAGCAGGTCCTAGTCGGTCAACATCATGATTTCATTTCTAACAATATTGTTTTATATTTGCGTTACATTGATGACATTTTTTTGATTTGGAGGGGTAGTCATGATAGTGCCAAGGCTTTTGTTGATTTGATTAATTTGAACACTGTCAATCTCAACTTTACTGTAAACCTAAGCTCTGAATCCATTTGCTTTTTGGATGTCGAGGTATTTGTGGAGGGCACTGCCCTTAATACGAGACTTTACAGGAAGCCCAGTGCAGGAAATACCATCCTGCACTCCAATAGCCAACACCCAGCTCACTTAATTAGGAGCATTCCCTTTGGTGAGATGCTCCGAATAAGGAGAATCTGCAGTACAGATGCCGAATGTGCGGCTGCACAGGAGGAATGCAGGTTACGTTTCCTGGTGAGGGGCTATTCCACAGAAAATCTTACCAAAGCGATCAGACGTTCCAATTCAGTAAGTAGGCAGGAGGCACTGGTTCCTAAAACTAGAAACACCCATTTGGATGCTTCCTTGACAGGGGATGCTCAAACCAGTTCCCCACAAGTTATTTTGACATTTAACCGTCAACATGGGCCTCTTCGTAAAATCATAAACAATAATTGGAATCTGGTTCGAAGTGATCCAGTAATTGGTCACAAGGTAGATGCTAAACCAGTTCTAACATTCAGAAAATCCCCTTCAATGTCAAAGGCTCTAGTCAGCAACACCTTGGAACCCAAGACCTCTACCACCTGGTCAGTTCTAAAGAAGGGCTTCAAGGCATGTCCTCAGTGCAAAGCCTTCCGCTTTGGCAGTAATAGGACCCATTTTAAAAGTCCTTTCCTTGAACATCCCACTGCCATCTCCAAGTGGCTCACGTGCAAAACAGATTATGCCATATATGTGTTGGAGTGTCCGTGTGGGCTCCAATATGTGGGCAGCACTAAACTGACCGCCCACAAACGGATACTCCAACACATACGTGCAATATCTGGGCATGACCAAAATTATCCGGTTGCCAGGCACTTTCAGAATAAACATCTAGGCATTCCTGATAAACTACAATTTTTTTTAATTGATTGTGTCGAAGCTTCAAGGAGAGGAGGTGACCGTGAGGCCAAACTCCGTCTCCTTGAGACGAGATACATTTTGGAGCTCAACACCAAAAATCCTAATGGCCTTAACGACAGGGAAGATCTTTATACTTGTCTTTAGGATTAATCGGTATGCCTATAAGACCTGTCCGGATACATTAGAAAACTTATGTTCCCCTTATGATGTTTCCATTTTGTATATATGATGAATTTTTTAACAAAAACTTTTTTTGACACTTGTTTTCAGTATATGACTAGTTCATATTTTAAATCTGGAATTGTTTGCTATACTATTTGCACTTTATTGCTAATTTTGCACCATCACATTAAGCACTTTATATGTCTTGGGCAGACATTGTGACTGGCCCACTTGGGCTCTATTCAGATTGTATATAATTACTGTGTCATACTTATTGGATTTATGCTGCTAGTTGATACATGAGCTATTTTTTTCAATTTTTTACACAATTGGAAATATTAGATCCAACACAAAGCAATGTATATAGATGAATTTATTTATCGTGTACATATATTGATGTGTGCTTTTTCTACCGATTTGTGTATTGTAAATATGCTCCTATTTTTATAAAATCTGTATATATGATTTTATCAAATGTGTAAAACGAACGGGACGAAATTTAGGTGTTCCACTTGGGCACTCTTGTTTCGATTGCACAAATGCAGCGATACAATGTATAGTATTTCTTTCATTGTTATGACACACCTTAAGGCACTGTCACTTTAAATGTTCTGCTCAATGTTACGCAGTTTGTCATGTGATCAAGCCTCCTCGGAGGTGAAACGCGTCATGGGGGCAGCGCTGGCTTCATTGAATTAAACCACCTTTTCACCAGCACTTTTGGGTCGGCTCTTTGTTACTTTGTATTCCGGCATTTTGTGCCCTGAGTGACAAGCTTCGCCATATATATATATATACATATATATATATTTTTTTCCGACTGAAAATAGATGAGGTTAAAAAGACATTATAGTTAGTTAAGTAAAAATTAAAAAAAAACACTGAAATGGACCAGTTATAGTTACACCATTTGTTTCCAAGAATTCTTCAAACCCTTCTGTAGTGATCTGAAAGCTAATGTCCATGATTCAGTGGCGTACCATAGACCATCGCAGCCTTGAACTCCATGTGCCCCCACAACACAGCACCCAGGACTGAGAGCTCTTGACTGAGTCAGGTGGGCGGCCCCTCTATGTACTTTGCATAGTGGGGGGATATGTTTTGTTATGTCACTGATGTGATTACTTTTTTTGACAACCCCTTCCCTCTCGAATACTTCATCTAAAAAACTCGCTATAGATTCAGTATTTGCATGTCTTACAAAACCAATCTCTGTCCGTTTGGAGAAGTAATCCATAATCACTATAGCAGACGACATACTACCATTTTCCTCTATTACAGGTACTTTTACATTAACATCAGTTGTCTCCAAACGCCACATCAGGACATTTTACCTGAATTAATAGTGGCTTAAGTGCAATATATCAGTTAACAGAACTCTCGCACTCCATGCAATTTCACAGTGAACTTTCCATTTCTCCATCAATGCCTGGCCATCAGTACAACTCTTTTACTATCATCTTACTCTTCACAATGCCTGCATTGCCCTTATGCAATGTTATAAGGCCGGGTCACCCCTCCTGCTCCTGACGCCGATTCCTGCCGTAGCTGACCCCGAGCGACCCAGCCGCCGCTGAGCCGCCGCCTGCCTGCACAGATTTCCCGCCGCTGCCTCCCTGCGGCCCCGCCCACCACCAGCCCATTCGCCGCCCCTCTCCCACCACCCAGCTGACCCGCCCTCCCGGCTCCTTACTTATGACGCCCCCAGAGCGACCGCGCAGCGGACGCGCGCAGCGGGAGCACCGATTGAGCGCCGAAGGTGCGCCAAAGGTAAGCCCGTCTGCGCCCGTCCGCGCCTGGACCGCGCCCAGCGCCAGGACCCCTGGTCCCCACCGCCGATGCAAGACTTCACAACAGACCTACGATGCCACCACTCTCAACGCACTCAATGCCGACCAGAACCCTGCCTGCTACCGAGCCACCCCGAGACGCACCAACAGACCCTTCGCCTGCAAAGCATGCCGCTTCACCTGCCACCGGACCTGCACCGCCCCGCTGACTCCAACACTAACAGCAAACACCTGAAGTGCATCCTGCTGAACACCCGCTCCGTCCACAGGCACGCTGTGGAACTCTGGGACCTGCTCGACGCAACTACACCGGACGTCGCCTTCCTCACCGAAACCTGGATGAACGCCTCCTCAGCGCCCGACATCGCCACAGCCCTCCCGGACGGATACAAGATCACCCGGAAGGACCGCGTCAACCAGACGGGAGGAGGCCTCGCCATCGTACACAAGAACACCATCCGCATCTCGACTAACTCCGACAAAACCTTCTCCGCCGCCGAGCACCTGCACTTCCAGATACACACCGACCCCAAGACCACCCTCCGAGGCACCCTCATCTACAGACCACCGGGACCACGCACGCAGTTCAGCGAAGACATCGCAGACTTCATCAGCCCGCACGCCCTTCCCTCCGCCGACTACATCCTCCTAGGGGACCTCAACTTCCACCTGGAGAACAACAATGACAAAAAACACCACCGCCCTGCTGGACAACCTCGCCAACCTCGGACTCAAGCAACTGGTGGACACCCCCACTCACTACGCCGGACACACGCTTGACCCCGTCTTCTCATCCAGCAAGCACGTCTCCTTTTGCCACGCCACCGCACTCCACTGGACAGACCACAGCTGCGTTCACTTCAGCTTCAATAGAACTACGACCCACCACCAACCGCAACGGGTCCCCCGCCGCAGCTGTAGCAAGATCACCGCTGAGCAGCTCACCGCCTCCCTCAGCCAGAACACTCCCACCAGCACAACCGACCCCAACGTAGCAGCCAGCAACCTCACCAAGTGGCTGACCGCCTACGCCGAGGACCTCGCACCACTTAAGAACCCTCCCAGCAGACCCGGCAGCAAGAAAACCCCCTGGTTCACCGACGAACTCAAGGAATCCAAGAAGAACTGCCGCACCCTCGAGAAAGCCTGGGGGCTCAACCACACCACAGACAACTGGACCGCCCTCAAGCACGCCACCCGCAAACACCATCAACTGATCCACGCCACCAAGAAGACGGCACTCAAAGAACGACTGGACAACAACGCCCACAACAGCAAGGAACTCTTCAGCATCATCAAAGAGTTCTCCAACCCCAGCGCCGGAACCAACGACATCACTCCCACGCAAGACCTCTGCGACTCCCTCGCCTCGTTCTTCCACCGCAAGATCGCCGACATACACAACAGCTTCGACTCACAGACCATGCACCCTACCACCGAACCAACGCCCGCCACCACCACCCTCTGCAACTGGACCCCGATCAGCACCGAAGACACCACCCGCACGATGAACTCCATCCACTCAGGATCACCAACCGACCCGTGCCCACACCACGTCTTCAACAAAGCCGCCGCCACCATCGCACCCCATCTCCGAGACACCATCAACTCCTCCTTCCACACCGCCACCTTCCCGGAGAGCTGGAAGCACGCCGAGCTGACCGCCCTCCTGAAGAAACCAACGGCGGACCCCACCGACCTCAAGAACTACCGTCCCATCTCGCTCCTTCCTTTCCCGGCCAAAGTCATCGAGAAGACCGTCAACAAACAGCTTGCCGCCTTCCTCGAGACGAACGGATCCCTCGACCACTCGCAATCCGGATTTCGGGCCAACCACAGCACCGAGACCGCCCTGATCGCAGCCACCGACGACATCAGAACTCTGATCGACAACGGGGAAACAGCGGCCCTCATCCTCCTGGACCTCTCTGCAGCGTTCGACACAGTCTGCCACCGAACCCTAGTGAAGTGCCTCAGCAACATCGGAATCCGAGAGAAAGCGCTGGAATGGATCATCTCGTTCCTCACCGGAAGAACCCAGAGAGTCCGCCTCCCTCCGTTCAGATCCGAGCCCACCGAAGTCATCTGCGGTGTACCACAAGGATCTTCTCTCAGCCCGACCCTCTTCAACGTCTACATAAGCCCCCTCGCAGCCATCGCATGCCAACACCACCTCAACATCATCTCCTACGCCGACGACACCCAGTTGATCCTCTCCCTCACCAACGATCCCACCACCGCCAGAGCCAACCTACACAAAGGGATGAAAGACGTCGCCGACTGGATGAGGAACAGCCGTCTTAAACTGAACTCAGACAAGACGGAAGTCTTCATCCTGGGATCATCACCCTCCGCCTGGGACGACTCCTGGTGGCCCCCGGCCCTGGGCACCGCCCCCAAACCAACAGACCACGCACGCAACCTGGGCTTCATCCTGGACTCCTCCCTGTCAATGACCAGACAAATCAAAGCCGTTTCTTCCTCGTGCTTCAACACCCTGCGCATGCTCCGCAAGATCTTCAGATGGATCCCCACTGAAACCAGGAAGACCGTCACCCAGGCACTCGTCACCAGCCGGCTGGACTACGGGAACGCCCTCTACGCCGGAACCACAGCCAAACTCCAGAGAAGACTCCAACGCATCCAGAACGCCTCCGCACGACTCATCCTGGACATCCCCCGACAAAGCCACATCACTGGACACCTGAGAGAACTGCACTGGCTCCCCGTCAGCAAGAGAATCACGTTCAGACTCCTCACCCACGCACACAAGGCTCTACACGACCTGGGCCCCAAGTACCTCAACGACCGCACGACCTTCTACACGCCCACGCGCCAGCTATGATCTACCAGCCACGCACTCGCCACTGTACCACGCATCCGCAGAGCCACCGCCGGAGGAAGATCCTTCTCCTACCTGGCAGCCAAGACTTGGAAATCCCTCCCCATTCACCTTCGACGTACCCAAGACCATCTCTCCTTCAGGAAGCAACTCAAGACCTGGCTGTTCGAGCAGTAACACACCCCTCTCCCCCAGCGCCTTGAGACCCTCCCGGGTGAGTAGCGCGCTATATAAATGCTGTGATTGATTGATTGATTGATGACAAATTTCCATTATTCTGCCACTTAACCGAACAGAAGGAACAATATTCATTCCCCTTAGCAATCTATTCTCCTGTACAGAAAGTTATTTGCAAACTTCCCAAAAACAGCACAAATCCTTTTTCATCTCTCATTCCTGTGGCCAACCTCGTTCCACACTATCACACAGAAACTTCAAATCAACAGCTTCACCTCAAAGAAATGTTTAAAAATGTGTTTTCATCATTGGTTATTCATTTAAAGTTTTAATTAGATTTTTTTGGCTGTATTTTAAAATCAATATTTTAATATTTTTAAATTTTGTTTTAGCAAATTAATATTTATTATGTTTAGATATTTTTTTCATATGTTTTTAATAAAATTTTACATTTTGCACACATAATTGAAAACATATTTTAGTACAACATGAATAATTTTCTTTAGGTATAATCTTTATATTTTTATGTAAAAAAAGATATCAGAGGTCGTAAATATTGTAAAAACTTTTTTTATTTTTAATTTACAATGTAAAAATATTTTATGATTGAATATAAAAATATAAAATGTTTCACTAATATTTTAGCTATCATATGTAATTATGTATTTACATATCTTTAAATGCATTAGATTAATTATATATATTTTAAAAATAATTCATAAATTAATTAACATAATGCTTTCTTTATTATAATGTATCTGTCCCATTTAAATGTAATTGTTTTTGCTACTGTACATTTGGTTGGGGTGGGAATAGTTTCAATGTCCACTGCTTTCCCCAATTTAACTTAGATTGGTATAAATACTGGAACTGTGACACCATAACTTTAAAACACTTATGGATTCTGCCAAGAAGAAGAGCTGTTTTGCTGTCAGGAGGGACTACCACTTTGCTGCTTGCTTTGCTGTGGTGGCCTGCTGCTTCTATCCTGGGCAGTAAAAGGACTGGACTTTATTTTCTGTATCTTTTCTTCCAAGGTTCTCCAAGGGCTTGAGTTGAGCTTGCCTCCTGTTGCAGATGTCTCAGGAACATCAAAGGCTTCATGCAAATCTCGTGACCAGCACTTGGAATCTTCTGCTGTGAGTCCTGCAATGCCAAGTGATGCTAAGGCCAGTTCTGGGCCTTTGGAACAGAGTGACTGTGCTGTAATGCCAATAAATGTGATCCCAATGCCATCCTCAACGCTGCTGCTTGCACGGAAGCCGTGGTCACTGCTCGTGAAGAGCATGATGCATCAATTGTGATAACATCCCAGCCCCTGGTTTGTCGAAGACAGCACCATCGACTCTGACTGTGTCAAATGACGCCGCTGCCTGCACCATGGCTGAAGGCACCACTCATAAAGAGCACAACGCCTCGTCCTGGCTCACATCGCAGCCTTGGGTCGGCTGATGACTGTGGTCAGCGCCTACACTTTGGTGCTGCCAGCACTGAAGACATGATCACCACTCATGTAGAGCAAGAGGCATTAACCATGATGACATCACAGCCTTGCCAATGCTCCTGACCTTGACATCACAGATCTTGATCCTCTGCGTATGTGACTCCAAGGCCTCAATGACTTCTGCCCAACTTTCAGAACAAACGCCCGCTAACACTGGCGACACCTCATCTTTGGATTTTATTGCAAGTTCCCGAGGCCTCTTCACTTCCAAAGGTACTATTTTGTGCAACTTTCTGATGCTCTATCTTTGAACTGTTGGATTTGTGTTGTTCATGATGGGGTGATAGCCCCAGTAGGGGCTATCGACTTCAAGGAAGTGTATTTTTAAGTTTATTCTTGCAAAATCCATATCTTTACTTGTGGATGTTGGATTTTAACCATTTTGGGCTTGTTTTTCTCCTATAAATATTGGCTATTGTCCTAAACTGGTATGGACTCATTCTGTAGTGTTTTCACTGTGTTACTGTGGGGCATTTTAATACCCCTTGTTAATTCCCATAAAAGCCCATTTTAACATCAGATCATGGGCTTCTATGGGAATTAACAAGGGTGTATTATCAAGCCCATTATTGCCATTTTATCGGCAGTTTCCTGCCGATAAAACGGCGATAATTTTAACACCGGTCCTTGATAATACACCCCAGTGTGTGTATATACAAATGCTTTACACATTGCCTCTAACATAAACCTGACTACTCATGCCAAGCTACCAAGGGAGTGAGCAGTGGTTATCTTGGGTGTGTAACTTCCTAACCCTGATTAGAGTGTGGGTACCTACTTGGACAGGGTGTAAGCCACTGCCAACTAGAGATCTCATTTTTAACAGTTGTGAAATTTGATTTTGATTTTAATTAGGCAGCAGAATATATAAATCTGCCCTTTGTGCAAAGGACTGCATGCAAAATGGTTGATCCCAATTTTACGAAAGCGGGTGTTAGTAGGCATAAGGAAGGATATAGGATCCTCCAAACTGGCACAACTTTTTTTCTGATTTTTGCAGTCTCCAAATATTTGTTGCATGCTTTGTTAATATGAACTAAGAAACTGAAAACTAGTAATCTTTAAGTAAATGGCTGCAATTTACATTTAATATTTTACATTTTCATTATATACCCCTAAGTATTTATTCCCCCTAATGTGATTTTGTAAGGGCCCTGTGTATACTTGTACTTGAATCCTAAATAAGCAGTGCTATGTTTATTATCTTTTAACATGTTGATATTGTGTTTAAAGTTTGTTTTTATACCGATTTTACTCTGTATCTCTTTTATGGTATTGTATCCAAAATAAAGAGTTTCCGAATATATCAATAAAAAAATATATATGGTATGCTAAAATTGAGTTTACCCTATTTAAAATCTAGGGGAGTTGGGTCAAAACTGCCGGTTAGAAATGTAGTTTTACTCAATTTGTTACTGAAAAGTGATGCTTTAGAGCAGGGGAAGCACTTCTGAAAGCGCTCATCTTTTAGATCGTTTAGAAGATAAGGGCTGAAATCACAGCTGAAGCACTAAAACACGTCAGTGAGGTTCATGGTAAATATTTGTGTGTTTAGATGTTTTTTTGCCAGTCATTGTAGTGCAAAAGATTTTTAAATGGTTTATAATTAATGCAGAGCTGCACAGCAGAACAAACGGTTAGCGCGTGCATTTTTTTTTAAAAAAAGCTGCGCAATCGGTGTTTGAAAGCAGCGCCGCGTGAGTCAATAGGTGGCATGAGCAGCACGTACAGAGGTGGCTTAGAATGCGCATGCAGTTCTAATGCCACGCAAGCACAGAGCCGTTTTTCTGTGCGTCGCTCGTTAACAATTGGAAGTATAGTGAATGCGAGCAGATGCTCCTAAAATAAAGGCAGAGTATTTTGGGGAAAATCCAGTGGACTATGGGCAGTCTAAGAAGACAATTGCAAATTGTTTCCATGTGGCTTGCCGTTGACACTGGCGACTAATTTGGATTGGCCTAGATAAATGCTATTAGATCAGTTACATGTTGGTCATATTTAGGGATGAACAAGCAAAGTTTTTTTGTCAGAAGCATTGGTTGAAGGCAGAGTTAGTGAGACAGCATTGTGAAGAGGTGTTGTTTTGGTAGTGTGTTTTTTTTCTCGACGATTTGGTATACTTATTAGTATATTAATTGCAGAAATTAATAGGATGCAGTCTAAAGCAGAAGAAGAGCAGAGTTTGGAAGAGAAGGTGCATGCCTGCATGGATAAAGCATTTTCTGCATTGTCATCTCAACTAGGTAAGAGGTTAGATGATTGCATGGAAAGGATGTTACCTAAGGTTAGAAATAGAGGGATTTGCACTGAGAAGGGAAATTATTGGTCTGTGAAAGAAGTAGAGGATAAGGCGTCTAGTTCTAATAGTGCCGGTAAGGCAACACAAAAGAAGAAACATGGAAAATAGAGATGGAGCATGTGAGAAGTTGGCCTGATATGTAGTGTTTCCAATTCTGGAACCACTTGGTATCAGTCCAAACAAACCCCAAAGATGTCTGGTTGTAAGTCAACCTTGTTAGACAAGCTATCCTAGTGGTAGCATGGACTAAGCAGCCTTAAAGGCTTAACTTAAGAGGTCGTGTTAAGCGAGCTGTTTTACCACATACAATCCTGTAATCAAATGAAAGGACACCACACCAGTATATATTGTAAAAATATATGTATTTATTTCTAAATTACTCCCCAGTACTCTTTGTGAGGAAAGGGGCACAAGCGTTAAATCAAAAGCACAGTAAAACATATAAAGTTGCACAATTATGGATGAGGGCGGGTGGCCACTCAGACCATATACTAAAAAAGTGGTATAAGTAACACTTCTCGAACAGTGGTTAGGCCTAGGGCCTAGAGATTCGCAGGGAGCAGTCAGGACTAGCAATACTGAAGTCGGGAGTAGCCCACAGGAGACGGGTGCAGCACGGAAAGTGCGGCGCGCACCAATGCAATGTCAATGGTGCGTAAAAGTTAGTTAAAGTGAATTAAAAGATACTTCCGCTGAACCTAGAGGCACAAAACTTTAGACACAGACCCTAGAGGTGTGTACCAGTGTATGTACACCGGCGTTGCAATGTTACCTCACCCACAGGCCGTGGGTGCACAGGGTCGAAGTGGCGTCGGGTTCTGACACGCAGGCTCTTGGTGCTTGAAGCTGTTGCAGCTGCAGGCGATGTGAAGCAGAAGTGTCCGGTGCGATCCAGGGGTGGATCGAAGTAGAAAAGTACCTGAAAGCAGAGGGGACAGAGTCTGGGTCACTCAGCAGTGACCAGGGTGGAACCAGGACGGAACCAGGCAATGTCGGGCGCAATCAGGTGGTTGTCGATAGGCTTCTCTCCGCTGTCACGTGGGCTCTGGGGCATCTGCGACGTCCAGGAGCGGGTCACGATCTGTCCCACGTAGGCTCTCGCCGTCAGCACCGTCGGCTTCAAGATTGCAGCAAACAGCACTTGGCAAAAGCAATCCACGCGGAACCGGGAGATTGCTTATCACTCGAACCAGGAGGGTCAGAGTGGGGGCTCCTTTTCACAGGAGCTGGTGCAGATCTGGAGCAACCAGAAAAGCGAGTCGTATTTCAAGTTTCATCGGCACAGGGGCCACAAGCCAGCTGGCAAGTGACCGGGCCAACGCGTCGAGCCCACACAAGCAGAAGGGCCCCACGCAGCACTCGTCGAGTGTGGAGGGGTGAGCTTTGGTGCAAATGGAGCTCGGGGCTGGGGCTTCTCAAACCCCGGTGTACAGCTTCGAGGGTCACTCGTGGGCTGCACGGTCAGCGTCTCGTGGCCTTTTCAAGATGGCGTGCCCCACGCTTCCGGTCGCCTCCACGGGTCTCAGCTCTGCAGGGACTGTGGATCGGGCAGGTAGAAGGCAGGCAAGCTTGATCTCGTCGATCTCTGTCGCTCGAGTTCCGGCGGGAACTGCAACAAAGCAAGGGTCGAGGGCTGGTTGGTACCTGTTTGCACAGGGTGGTCACTCCTTGACCACAAGGGAGATTCTTCAGTCTTCTAACGTCGTGTAGAAAGTCGAAGGGTCCAGAATTCGTTTCTTATGTTTCTTCAGGATGATCTGAGTTGCATTGGCACTGCTCCCACTCTTATTCCAATCTGAGGGGTGGATCTCCTGCTAGGTCCCTCCCCTATGGGTGGGACCAGGAAGGGGGGTGGTTACACCCCCTTTCCTTTGTCCAGGTCTCACTGGAGCTGGGGCTGGGCTGCCCCAGAACCGGTTTGACCGGATTATGCAAGGGGAAGCCTTGTGCTCCCCAGGCACTGTCTGGTTTCATTCAAACCTCCCTGCTACAATCCACTATCTCCTGTCTGGGGTGGTGTCACACCTCCCTGTGGCAGGAAATCCTTTGTCCAGGCCTCCTCTGCTGAGTTTCGGTCAGCAGCAGGAGGTCAGACATGTGTCTGTGGCAGAAGCATCCATTTTGTGGATCTGAGGCTCTTTTAAAAATCAACCGCGTTTTAGCAAAAGTAACATGTCGTCCCCTCTAAAGGGGTGGAATGCTACCCCCGTCGCCAGGACTGGCGAGGGGGTAGTATTCCAAATCGTATGACACCTTACACAACATGTTTTGATAAAGCCAAACCAAAGTTGACATATAACCGCGAGGATTATAATGCACTTAATAGTATATGGTTTGGCATTATCCCGGAACAGCTAAGGGAATTGGTCCCGACAGCTGCAGACAGGCTCAGCTCATGCTAGAGCACCATCTCACATTAAACCACGCACTCTGCCTTCAGGATTGTTAAGGCCTGCCATAGGAGTGGCTCACAGGTTTATATGTGTCCAGATAGGTTTAGATATAGGCATACTATATCTAAGCAAGGGGTGATTACACCACCTTGCCCCAGCTGAGTGATCAGCCAGTTGTGTCAATTTTAGATAGCCAGCCAGGGGTGGCAAAAGATATGCTGCAGCCCCTGGTAGGCCTTGGATGCACCTATGCCCTGGGCACCTATAGTGCTCTGTACAGGGGCTGATAAGGTGACCCAAGCCAATCTAGTTATGCACCTAGGGTACATGGAATCCATTTTACAGAGAGAGCAGATAGCCTGGGGCCCTGATTAGCAGGGAACCAGGCCAACTAAGTCGAAAACCAGCTAAACACAAGGCAAAAAATCTGGGGTAACCATAGTCAGGTAGCCACCTTCCTACAGAGCACATAAGAGTAAAGGGCAAAGGGGTCCTCAGGCAAAGAGGAAAAGGGCAACTCATTTGGAGATGGATGAGAAGGCGGCTATAAAGGCCAGAAAAATAAATCACAAAGCAGTAACTTGTGATGAGTCCTCAATGAGGGGGATGTTGAGTTGATCAGAGGAGATTCAGATGTAGAAGAGATTGAAGTTAAAAAAGGCCAAAAGGAGCAGGAATAGAAAGATGAGGTTTTGTTTGACCTGTTGGGGGAATACATGTTTAACCGTTACTACATAGAACTTCCCTTGTATCCTAAATGGACACCGATGGATCACATGGCCTAATGTGTTCAATATTGGCTGAGGTGAAAGATGGCTATAGAGGTCTGGAATAGATCATATCCAGAGTGTCTGGGCCATCTTTACAGAATAAGATAGCGTACACTTCAGAATTGGATTGAAAGATGATGGCATTCTTAAATAGGTCTGGGAGAGATCCAAGGAAAGGCTTGGATAAAGGCCTAAAAGGATGTCTTTAGTTCTGTAACCAAGATTTTTGATTTATGTGAGGAGTCATATAAGAACAGTACTAAGTTGAATGTAGAGGAGTTAAGGCAGTGGGTGCAGAGAACAATTTGCTTGCTGAGAAATGCAAATGCTACACTATGTGTTGAAAGGAGGAAAAGTATCCTCATGAAGATAGACCCAAATCTTGTCCAAAAAAGAGGCAGGAATTGAGGTAAAGGTGTTACTATTTGGTGACAAATTCATAAAGGATGTGGCTAGATATGTTGATGCTTTCAATTATCTAAAGAGACACAAGGAAGATTTTTGGCAGGCCGGAGAGCACGGGTCGGCTGTTTGGCCGAGGTTACAGGTGGGGGAATAGCATGCATCTACCGCAACACCCTCTCAGTATCCCAATCGGAAAACAATCGCTCTAACTACATGCGAATATCTTAGCATCAATGTCTCTTGCAACAATAACTCCATTTGTAATATACACGCCTTCTATCACCCTCCAGGCGATAACCCACTGTTCATCAAACAAATCATGGAAATCAAGACAATAAATGATAATCTTCAAAGGCCCCCGGTCTTCATGGGAGACTTTAACCTACACTGGAATGAGCTAAATGACCAGTCAGTGAACAGCCTAAAGGCCTTCCTTTTAAACCACGAATTGCCCCAAATTTGTGACAGACCAACTCACAACAAGGGTGAGACTTTGGACCTTATAATATAAGTCAGATAACATTTCCTTGGAGTCCATTAGACCCTTTGACTGGACAGACCATTATTGCATCACCTTCCTCATCAATTCCAGGATGACCCTGATGCAAGGGCAACAAAAGAAAGTACAACATTGGAAAAGGAATCTTTGTAACAAAAACCACAATGAGCTAATTACAATTTGCAATAATAACTTGATTCCTCAGACCAACATGGATGATGTCAAGGAACTCACAGGTTTCTATAATACTTCCATATTGGAAGTCATGGAATATGTCGACCCCTTTCAACAAAAAAACCTATCCAATAAAAAATCAAAGCCCTGGTTCAATGACAACTTGAACAACAAAAGGCGAAATATACGAATAGCAGAAAGAGCCTGGAGATCTTCTCAATCCCTGGAACTTCTAAAATGCTTAAGATCAACCAGGAACACATACAAGAGAAGAATAAGACAAGTGAAAGCTAAGTTCATCAGAATACAGCTTGACCAAGCCAGTAATAGTTCCAAAAAACTATGCAAAATAATCAAACAGCAATCACGTAATGCATCAAACCCATTAGACATTGAATCAAGCACCCTCCCAAACTGTGAAGACCTGGCTGCCTTCTTCATGGAAAAAACTGCAAAGATAGATGATGAACCACAACTAGCAAATTAACTACTATCGGCTGCCTCATCCAGTTTCTCTT
Source organism: Lissotriton vulgaris (assembly GCF_964263255.1). Taxonomy (NCBI): domain Eukaryota; kingdom Metazoa; phylum Chordata; class Amphibia; order Caudata; family Salamandridae; genus Lissotriton; species Lissotriton vulgaris. The sequence continues at coordinate 1,709,976,297 of NC_141685.1, read as the reverse complement.
ACACCTGCCAGTAGACTGAAGTAAACGACCCATCCAGGCAGCCCTCCAAAACAATGCCTCTTGGGACACCTTCTCAACAATCAGCGAAAGAGACATCTACCACATTCTTTCACCAGTAAGCCCATCTAATCACTTCATTGACCCTCTACCTCCGGCTATATTCAATGGGATCAAAGCATGTATTCTCACCCTATGGTCCAAGATTGTTAATGCCTCACTACGCCATTATTCCCAAATGCCTAAAAGCAGGACAAGTAACCCCCACTTTAAAGAAACCCAATGCTGGATCGAAATGAATCATGCCTTTTGATACTACTTGACCTATCGGCAGCCTTTGACACCATCAAACATGATGGTCTATTGAAACTACTGGAACAAAGAATGGGCCTATCAGGGGTCGTATTGCAATGGTTTTCCTCATTCCTCCAAAATAGATCCCAGAGAGTAAAAATGAACCAATCTCTATCTAAGCCAAACACGATCACGCTGGGTGTCCCACAGGTATCTTCTCTTTCCCCCATTCTTTTCAATTTATTCCTGGAACCACTAGCAAACTACTTAAAATCTGCTAACATCCATTATCATATGTATGTTGATGATAGTCAGCTGTATCTTCAAAATCGCCTCCTCAGAGCACATTATATCCCTCAATGTCATCTTGCAAAACACACATCTCTGGCTCACGGATAATCATCTCAAACTTAACGCTACCAAAACTGAATTTTTTCTCATCTCACTGCAAATAGCACCCCCAAGATCGAGCCTTGGTTGAAACATCTTACAGCCCTTAACTGCTCCCATCAAATCATAGACTCTGCTAGATCATTGGGTATTACATTAGACAAACAACTGAACATGCAGGAACACAATAATGCTGCCACCAAATAGCAAATTACCAACTAAGCATTAAATCCTGCCTTGCACTTGAAGAACTAAAACAAGCAGTCCAAGCTCTTGTTCTGCCCAGACTGGACTATGGCAGTGCCACACTATGTGGCTTACCTAGAGACATGTTGGCCCCTCTAAGAGCCTCCCTCAATGCGGCAGCCAGACTTGTCTCTGGAACAAAGAAAAATGCACACATCTCCCCTGCCCTAATATCCCTGAACTGGCTACCATATGAAGCAGGAATCCAATTAAACATTGCATGCTTGACACATAAAGCTCTACATTTCAATACTCCCAAATACCTGGCTCAAAAGCTAGAAAAACAGGGGGCTGCAGACCCTTGAGAAGTGCGCACACACTGCTTCTGAAACCCCAAATAACCCACAAAAAGAAAATGGGCACCAGAGCTTTGTCAGTTGTTGCACCTAAGATATGGAACTCTCTACCACCAGATGTTCGCCTAATCTCCTCTACCGCTGCTTTAAAAAAGAAGCCAAATCTTTTTTACTGACTACGTTTTTACCTTAAGGCAATTTATCCTTGCCTATGGAAATGTAACCATATTAACTTCTCTTCGAAGATTCACCATCTCATTACAGACTACAATTGAGATCAAGCTTCTTACGCTATATACTTCATATACATCGTTCATGCACACCTGTACCTGTACCGTTGTTTACCAGTCCAATTGATACCCTACTTCTCGTCATGTAAGGCGCTTTGAAACCCACTAGGGTCATGTTTGCGCTATACAAAACTTTATAAATAAAATAAAATAATAAAATTCTCACATGGATTCAGACCCTCCAGTGATTATAATAACAAGGGATTTTACCCACAAAGAGGAAGAGGAAGATCCTCCATGGGTGACAGAAGGACAAGAGGAACACAAAGGATGTTTGCAAAAAGACCTTTTATGTATCCCATTAATGCTGGGAGGCAGACTCGCCCACTTTGTAATATGATGGGTGCAGATAACCTCAGATCTGTGAGTAACACATACAGCACAAGATTATCAAACATATTTTGTAGATGCACCATTTCAGGTAAGATGTCCAAAGGAACTAACATTTTGAAAGTAATAAACTAATTTGGTGTGTCAGGAAGTGTAAGCCTTGGCAAAGAAGGGTGCAATAGAGACCTGTTCGAAGGGTTCAAAAAGTTTTGTAAGCAATATATTTTTGGTTGAGAAGGAGGACAAGAATATGAGGCTGGTCATAAACTTGAGAGAGATGAAGGTTTGGGTTGGGTTCAACCATTTAAAGATGAATTGTATACATTTGCTAAAAGATCTTCTGAGGAAGGGAGACTGGTTAACAAGACTGGTTCGAAAAGATGCTTATTTAACAATCCCCGTATTTCAGGATTGCAGGGATTATCTGAGATTCCAATAGCAAGGAAAGATCTGGAGGTTAACCTGCATCCCATTCGGTTTGGAGTCAGCTCCATTGTGATTCACCAAAGTAATGAGGCCGCTAATGGCTTGGTTGAGGACACATAGTGGCCCTCTAATAGTCTATTTAGACAATTTGTTAATAATGGCAGAAACAAAGGAATTGGTTGTTGAGCAGTCCGTTATTTAGACGACCTGGGATTTATAGTGAACAGAGAAAAGTCATGTCTGGTTCTGAGCCAGAACACAATATTTTTAGGTTTTCAGATATGGACATTGGAATATGTATTGAAGTTACCAGCTGAGAAAGTGAAAATGATAAGCTGGGAAATAATGAGAGTAAAGGAGAGCAGTTTAACATCATAAAGGCAGTTAGCAAGACTATTGGGCTTACTTTCAGCTGCAATTCATGGTATCTTTCCAGCTCCACTTCATTATCAAAGGATACTTTACAGTTCGATCTCTTTGAGAGCAGGCTGAATGCTCAACTTCCAATGTTTTGCAGTTGGAAACCGGATCCAGAGGTGAGTGCAGTAGATGCATTGCTGCAGCAGTGGGGACTGGTGCGCAATTATGCATTTCTCCCATTCTTAATGATACAAGTGTTGTTGAACGTGAGGAAAGAACTGGCAGGACTGTTGTTGGTAGCTCTGTTTTGATGCAATGAGTTTACTGATGGACAATCCTGCACTTCGGACAGGTTGTGTAAGGTTGTTGGTGAACCCTGCAGGAGAATCTCATGATTTGGTGCAGAATGGTCAAATGCAATCAATGGCATTGATGTCATCAAGAGAGTATTGCAGGTGTCAGGACTATCGTTGGAGGCTATGAAACTCATAAAAGGCTCATGGGCTATGGGCACAAAAATGGCTTATAGATTGCCATGGAACAGATGGATATGTTGGTGTACTAAAAGGGATTTGGATCCCATTTCAGCATCTGTGGTGAATGTAGTATATTATTTAGCAGAGGTGTTTTTGGGAGGAAGTTCTTATAGTTCTGTTAATTTGTGTAGGTCAGCAATTTCAGTGTGACATGAATTGGTAAATGGTTTCCCAATAGGACAACTGGATGCTGCAAAAAATTTCATGAGTAGTGTGCAGCTGAAGGTGCAGTCAGGTCAGAAGTACTCCGCTATGTGGGATGTTGATATAGGGCCATATGTATCAAGGTACCCATTTGCAATTCTGAATTAGCGACTTTCTGTGAATTGCAGATTCAGAATCGCAAATTGGTATGTATGTAACAAATCGGGATTAAATAGCGATTCGGTAATAATCGCTATTTAATTGCGAGATTTCTTAACGGAAAAAATAGCAATTTTGCGAATTTCGGAAATCTGCTAATCGGAAACTCAGGTGCAGCTTGATGACATCACAACCAGGAAGTGTGACTACCAATGCTGCACCTGAGTTGCTGAGTCACAGTCAGAGTGAAGGAGTGGTGGAGAGGGAACTCTGCAGTTTCTACAGTATGGCTGAAACTGGAGACATGGCCAGCCAGGAAACACAGCAGCAGCAGCAGGGTGAAGGTTCAAGGAAGAGAACACTGAAATTCTCATAGGCTGAATTGGAGGCAGTAATCCAGGAAATGGTGCTCAGTCATGAGCTACTGTTTGGTAAAAAATCTTTGAGGGTGCCGGAGACCCGCAAAAGGCGCATTTGGGCTGAAATTCAGCAGAAAGTAAATGCAGTGGGGGTGACACACAGGAGTGTGGATGAACTTAGAAAGCGATGGTATGATCTGCGCCAGCGCTTGAAGGAGAAATTGGCTGCCAGGCTGGAGCAGTCCAGGACCACCGGTGGAGGGACCTTAACAGTCTCGGACTCAACACCTCTAGAGGAACTGGTGGAGGGGACCCTGCAACCAGAAAGTGTTATGGGCGTGGCTGATCTCAACAGCTCAGAGCAACCAGGACCAGGACCAGGACCAGGTAAGAAGCATGCCATAACACCCCTGACACCCCCCAAACACCCCCCAGCAGCGACCTAGGGGCAGGAAAAAAGATTTGTAGTCCAGAGCAGGTACACAGGCACACACAGCAATGCATTATGGGAGATGTAGTCACATGAACAGTAAAGTGGTGCATTTTCAGCCAGCCAGTCCCCAATAGCATGTGCAGGTCAGGAAAGGAAAGTACATGACACATGTAATCCCAAACTGTGAAATTTATTAATTTCCAAGTGCACGTGAGTACAGTTAAAAAATTTGTGCATTTACGTCCACAGCACCATCTGCAACACAGCCTTCAGGCAGTGGGACATTGGTTGAAAGTCCAAACTTAGGAGACGCAGGGCATTAGGAGAGCACAGATGGGGAGGACAGCCAAGTCATCCCTCTAAAGCAACGCAGAAGACACGTAGTCAGACCACTACCCCCATTGGAGGGCGAGGCAGAGGACAGCGATGTCAATGTGCTCTCCGAGCCCACACAGCCACAGCAAGAAGTCCATGCACGTGCTCACCTACTCCCGCAAGGCACAACCAGGTGCAGACCTCGCACAACCAGCAGTGCTGCAGATCCGGGTGAGGGAACAGTCTTTGCCGGCCTGGAAATGCATATGTTGCAGGTGCAGCACCTGCAAGCAAAAAACATAAAATCTTTACAAAGAAAAGTGAGGGCAGGCTTCAGGGGCATGACGGGTGAACTGACGGGTGCCCTGAAGGCAGTCTGTGAAGAACTAAGAGCAGACCGTGCTGCTAGGCGCCGAGAGCTGCAGCGCCTTGGCCTCTATACACGGGCCATGAATCGCCTGGATTCTGTCACCAATATCCTCTCCAGGCGCAGCATACACATGCAGCGCAAGATGACACACAGTAGACAGGATGCAGCTAGGTAATTGGTGCAGGTTACATCTGCTGTAGACGAGCTGCGGGCAGTTCGTACTACTTGGCCAGGAGTACTAACTCCCACTGAATAGGACGCACTATCAGGGCAGAGCAGCACCACCCCACCACCCATCATGGAGAGGCGCAGTAGTGGCCGAAACAGTAGGCCTACCATGCCTAATGAGGAGAACACTGTGCCACCACCAACAGGGGCTTCAGCTCGCCAGCGCCACGTGTGAGGTGCAAAGTTTGTGACCACTGGAAGGAGGCAGCTACAGACTTTACTTGTACACTAACTCCTGTTTACAGTCTTGCACTGTGAGAATAACATGTGCATGAAAAATGGAGTGTGACTAATTGGCAGTCAGGCTGTTTGACATAATTGATCCTGCAGTTAAGGAATTAAACACAGTCACACACAGGAGATATGGCATTGTGTCATTTTTTCTTACCTAGAAATAGTTGCGTGTAATCTCATCTCACCTCTGGTGCCCAGCTGCTGCACCAGCTACACCAGCTGCCATACGTCCTGGGCCAGGCCCCTCCACGCCTGAGGATTACGATTCACTGACCTCCACTGGTGTGCCTTTCCTGGTGGCGATGTTGTGCAGCAGGGCACATGCTGCCACTATCTTGCAACAGGTCTGGGGGCTGTATTGTAGTGCACCTCCGCTCTTGTGGAGGCATCTGAATCTGCTCTTCAGTATCCCGAATGTGCATTCAATGGTGCCTCTGGTTGCTATGTGTGCTCTGTTGTACCGCCGCTCCCCAGCGTTGGCTGGATTCAGGTAGGGCGTCAGAATGAAATCCCGGACAGCATATGCACTGTCATCTGTGGGGTGGGATGGATATGTTAGTCACTGTACTGCACATGGTAGTCAGAACAAATGTGGCCAATGTTTAAATGCATTTACCTAGTAGATATCCCTCGCCAAACTCCCCACTTGTGAGTCTACGGTATATCCCACTGTGACGGAAGATGAAAGCTTCATGAGTGCTGCCTGGATATTTTGCAACTATGTCTGTGATGATGTGTTTGGCATCACACACCACCTGTATGTTCAGTGAATGGTAGCATTTGTGGTTCCTAAACACGTACTCATTGTTGGATGGGGGGGATATTGCAACATGTGTCCCATCTATGCATCCTATCACGTGGGGGAATTGGGTGATTTGGTAAAAGTCCTGCTTGGTCTGGTCTAGTGCCTGTGGGGTGCTTGGGAAGTAAATGTGGTGTTGCTTCCTTGTACCATGGCATCAAGGACGCGTGGAAAAAGCGCGAAAGTGCACTTTGTGACACCCCTCCTGCTGTGGCTATCACCCCCTGAAAACTACCTGAGGCCAAGAGGTGTAGTGAGCACAGGACCTGGATGTGATTGGGGATGAAATGTGTCCTGCATGTGGGATGTTGAAGGAAGGGTCTGATTTCCTCAATTAAATCATGGATACTGTCTTCATCCAGTCTGTAGTGGTTGTAGATGTCCTCCTCAGTGCGCTGGTAGATGGTAATGCGCACACGGAATATCCTCTCCTGGCGTCTCCTCCTCTGTGCAGCAGCTCTGAGTCGCATCCTGCTGGCTATCACGTAAAGCCCCGCCATTGTGGATAAAAGTCTGTTGCATTCTGGTACTCCTTAAATAGTTTGCACCTGGTTATCACCTGCTCCTACTTGGTGGTAATTGCGATTCTGTAAATTGCGAATTTCCAAAATTCACAATTTGTGATTTTTTCATACATTCCATTGCGATTTCTTGATTTGCGATTTCCCGTTTGCGAATTTTGCACACTGAGAAATAGCAAAAAAAGAAATCGCTAGAAATTTGCAGATTTTCCATGCTTTCAAATTAAGGAATCGCATTTTTTGCGATTTCTCGTTTTGCAAGGCACTTTTGCTTCATACAATCGAAATAGCGATTTTTCAATCGCAAATGCTGTTTTTGGCGATTTTCAGCGTTAGCGAATGAAAATTGGCTTGATACATATGGCCCATAGGCTTCAAAGAGTTGTCATACTGGAGTGACAATTAGTTTTTGTCTCTAAAGAATTTGACGTTAAAAGTAACTATGCTTCTTTTGTTTGGTTTCATTCAGTAGAATGTCAGATATTAGCGCTTTAGATGTATCATCTAGGAGTTAGGTTCCAGAGGGTGTTTTCTATTATATTAAATAGAGAACTAAAAATATGTGGAAACTATTTTTAACAAAGTATGGACGAAAACGAGAAGTTGTGTGTAGTAAAATGCTTGAAGGATTATGAGAAATGGACTCAGAGTTAAGGAAACTCAAGGGAAGCAAAATTGTTGATTTCATTTAAGTATCCCCATAAGTCAGTTTCATATCCAACATTGGCAAGGTGGGTCAAAATGGGCATGGAAAAAGGAGACATAGATACATTTAGATTTGGGACACATTCAAAAAGAGGTGTTGTGGCCTCAAAAACATTCATGGTGGATGGAAGTCCTAAAAGCCTTCTTGCTTCAGCAGATTGATCACCAGCCACTGGGTTTAGTTTTTTTCTTTTAAAACAATAGAAAGTGCTTCTTTGAAAATTATGGCAAGGCTTCAAAAATGCATAATATTGACCTCTGTGCCTTGCCATAAAATTCTGATTTTCCACAGCAGGGGTGGGTAGAAAATCATACTTTTATTCAAGACACAAAGGCTAATATTATCCCTCCCAGATAGAACCTGTCCTTAATAATATGTTGTTTATAATTACAGGTAATGTTTAAGGAGAATATAAAGAGTTCCTGGAAGGTTGGCAACAATGGATAAGAAGAAGTTGTCCATGTCGGTTACGGTTCAGCAAAAGGACCTGATTTACTCACAGCAAAAACTAATGAAAATGGCTGCTTGTTGGGGACATTTATATTCTTTAAATTGTTACTAGTGTTCTAATTTTAAAAGTCAACAGTTCTACTTATTGCTGCTGTGTGTGTGGCAGTTAAGAAGATAACGCATAATACTAGCCTTTGTTTCTTTAATAAAATCATGATTTTCTTCCCACCCCTGCTTTGAAAATCTGAATTCTCCTTTCTTCTTTTATTTTCATAGGCCATGTGGTTCAAGTGAGTGTTGGTAGTTGGTTATTCCTTCATTTGACAAGTAGCAGGCCATTTTCATCAAACCAAGGAGCAAAACTGAAGAACTGGGGGTGCTGTTGATGGTACATGGTAGAACTAATATGACACTTCAATTAGGCTTTTTAACATTAATTTAGCTCAAACATAGCTGCCATTCAAACATTTTGAAAGGCAAGCAATGGTCATTAAATGCCTCCACATATGTGATGTTGACCATTCCTTGACCACCTGCTAGATATGTAGGGTTCTCTGGGGTCCAAAGCAGATACACAAGCCTTGTTTGAATATTTAAAAAGAAAGGGTACAGACTGCCACAGTATTTTTTGCTGCTTGGCCTCCAGTTGTAGTTTTATTTAGTGCTACAATAATGAATGTTGAAAACTGGCTTGTGTGTCTTCATCCAACTACTTTAACATCAATGGGTTGGATTGCTTACCAGGATCCAAATCCATGACCCGTAGTCCCCCACTCATTTATACATTAACCCATAGATGGTGCGTGTGTTCCTTTGAAGCACACTTAATAATAGCTACACGCTATAGCAGAGCTTGCAAACTAATTTGAATCCCAATATGTAGGCATAGTAAGCAATTTAAGGTAATTGTCTGAAAGGTAACGTGATACTGTGAAATATGTATAATACGAGAAACGGACGATTACAGGTAAGTAACGTAAAAAATAAATAAAACAAATTTTGTTGCGCACTGCATCGCATTTGGCGTTGCAGCGCGTGCTACGAAATTTGTTTTATTTATTTTTTACGTTACTTACCTGTAATCGTACGTTACCAGTATTTTACACCCCCCGCCCCATGTCACCGCCCGGTGGAACGCCCTACATGGGCCGTGGCTGACCCACATGAGTAGACGTGCAAACATGATTGAGGCTTGCCACTGCATTGTCTGTGAGTGCAGTCATAAACTGCCATGCCGACCTGGCAAGTCCACCCACCTACCAGGCCCAAACCTTCCCTTTTCTCACATATAAGGCACCCCTAAGGTAGACCCAAGGTAGCCCCATGGGTAGGGTGCGTTGTATGTGAAAGGTAGGGCATGTACTGGTGTGTTTTAAATGTCCTGATAGGGAGATAATGCCCATTTCGTTTTTCACTATTGTAAGGACTGTCTCTCCCATAGATTATCATTGGAGCTGCCTTATAACATCTTACAAGTATACATTTCAATTAGGAAAAGATAGTGTGGCAAAGTCATCCTGTGCCCTGGGCACCCCTATCTTTTTGCTGACTGGTACTGGTGGTAACTGACTCTTCTTAACCAGGCCCAGGGCCAGTGCTATGCTGAAAACACACTTAGAATACAGTGAAAACACCTACATACACTAGGACACTAGGGTACAGCTACGATTGCCTTGACCTCCCTTATAAGGCCCTAGTACATAATAGGGCATGAGAATTAAAACTTATACGACCCTAGTAGATAATATGGCATTGCAGTTTAGAGGCTGGTAGGTCTTTTTGCACTGGCAAGTATGCACTACTGAAAGTCTGAGGTCAGTTTAAAAGCAGCCCTGTGTTGCAGGACTTTGTTCTAAATGTAAATTGAGTCCACACTCGACTTTGGTGTTTGGGTACATAAAATTCATAAACTACAATATTTTGGCATATAAGGTACCCCCAGGGTCTCCCTTAGGTGTCCCATGTGTGGAGGGTCAAGTACTTATAAGGAGGACCCTTATAAAATAAGTTTTATGTGCCCTCGTAATCTAGAAATTGCACATTTCACTTCCCTCATAGTTGTAAAGTGCTTCCCAAAATCGGCGTTTATGCTAGGAGCACTGTGGAGTGAGGATTTTCAAACTGTTGACATATTCAGAACCCCTAAATTCTCTCCTAAGGAATTACAGAGGTGGGGGGTGTGATAACTTGCTAATGTGTTATAAAATGTCATATGCCTTTAACTCATGGAATCTCACTAAGAGATTCTGACTTAGAATGTGGACTTCTCTGGAAGTCAGTTGTTGACGGATCTTCGTGGGTGAGGTTAATAAATATCCACGTACCTGCTCTTCAAGTTTCCTGCTTCTTTATTTAATGTGTCAAACACCACATTAAATTGGCGACGAGGGTGGGATCTCAACACGGAGAACGAAAGGAAGATTTTGACACCCTCCTCCAGCGGCTGTATTTAAAGAAAGGAAGCGGTGACTTCCCTGCGGCAGTTTCTTAAATGATGTTCATCACACAAAAATGATCTGGTGAGGAGAGCGGTGGGCATTTAAACTCGGCGGAATTTACTTAAAATAATTATTTAATCAATTCAAGGAATCGATTTGATGTGTAAAATTAATGAGCGTGAGCATTGAAAGTTGAGGAGAACGTTGGGAGCGCGAGCTGAGTAAAACGCGAGCTGCGCGAGGAGAAGGAGAATGTCTGCTGACGTAAGCACAATCTGAGGAGCATCTTACGTCACGATCTCCATGCGTTCCAGCCGTGCGTTTCATTCTTGAAGAGCCTCCATGCGTTCCAGCCGTGTGTTTCATTCTTCATGAACAATGCATCTTTCATCATAATATCACGCTGTTCTAACTTTGAGATCAGCTGTGTGTTTCATTCTGTAAACAGCGCATTCTTTCTTAAATTGTCACCGTGTTCCAACTTTGAGATTCTTTTTATTTTGTCACAATCTCACTATTCTAAGGCATACTATTCCAAGGCATTGTGTATTATTAGTTCCCAGCAAACTGAGACAATTGTTTTTCTCCAGCTTGAAGATAAAGACAATTCCACGGCCTTGTGTAGTATTAGTTCCCAGCAAATTGAGACAATTTTTTTTTCTCCAGCAAGAATATAAAAACAATTGCCAGCTTGAACATGCCAGCTTGAACAAAAAAGACAATTATTTATTTAAAAGATTGGAATTGACTTTAATATATATTAAAAAAGTGTCTCTTTCACATTAAACAAATAAACATTAAAAAGGGATAAGTGCATTATAAAAAAAAAATGCAGAATGTTACTCAACCAGCATTTTTTCTGGTAAGTCCTGGAGAACCTAATGTTAAGTGGAAAAAGTGGAAAAATTTTTTTGCGAATTATGCCAGAGTATGTGGTACGAATTTAAGTGCAGAAAGGAAACTGGCTCTTCTACTACATTGTCTCGGTGGAGAAGGACAAGATGTTTTGGAACACCTGCCGGATTTATCTGCTGCAGAGCAAAGGAATCTAAATGAATTTGAGATCGCTATATTACATTTAGACCGTCATTATTTACCAAGATTAAGCACTATAATGGAACGTTACCATTTTGGTTTAAGGGAACAAAAGAAAGATGAGACAGTCGAGGAATATATATCTTCTTTAAGAAAATTAGCATCTTCGTGCAACTTTGGTCAAACACTTGATGAAAGGATTCGTGATCAATTCGTTTTGAGATGTGCACATGATGACATTAGGAAAGAGTTATGGTTAAAAGATGAACCTCCTCTTGAAGAAGTTCTAGTTATCGCTAAGCAAGTTGAACATATGACTAAGTGTGTGGGTGAATTGAAGAAAGAAAAGGAGAAAGCTGATACTAAAGAAGAAACTAAAGTTGATGAAGTTGTGTGTCAAATAAAAAAACAGGAGAGTGCTAGTGGACAGGAAAAACAGGGTGCAACAGCAAATGTAATGAATCCTAACATGCCTAATACTTTGTATTCTCAATCTAGTAGATTTTCGTGTTTCAGATGTGGTCAAAATTCACATTTAGCAAACTCTCCAATTTGTCCTGCATTAAAAGTTGTGTGTAACTTATGTGGGAAGAGAGGACATTATGCTAAGTTTTGTAGAACAAGGATGTTAAAAGGGGAAGTCATAACAAAGAAATGGTCTCAACCTCAAGTTAGAACTATTAGTTTTGAGATAAAATGTAATGAGATTGACCATCCCTCACATTTAGTGAAAGTAGAGAATAAGATGATTAACTTTAAATTTGATTCTTGTTCTCGTATTACCTTGATTGATGAGAAACTATTTAAGGATACCTTTCCTGACAATCCAAAATTAATGAGATCGGATATTTTACCCCTAGGTTATAGTGATAAACCAATAAAAATTTTAGGCTATTTCTTGGGCGAAATGGAATTGGGTAGTCGCATAACTGTTGGGAAAATATATGTAGCGAAAAAAGGTGATGCATTAATAGGGTGGCTACATCAAAGAGAACTTGGTGTGACGCTTGATCCAAATTCTATTCCTCAAGTGAAAATTCAAGAAGTGAATGAGTGTGTTGAAGGTTGTGTGAGTGATGACTTATGTAATATTTTTTCAGAAAAATTTCCAGATGTTTTTAAAGAAAAATTGGGTTGTTTACGTGGTTATAAACATCATATCAAACTGAAAGTGAATGCCATTCCTATTGTAGCAAAGGTGAGGAGAATTCCTTTGTTAGAACAAACCAAGGTTAAAGAAGAAATTGACAAGCTGATTAATAATGGGATAATTGAGCCAGTTGAGGCAACAGAGTGGTTGGCTCCCATTGTTATTGTGAAGAAACCAACTGGCGAAATTCGTCTTTGTGTTGATTTGAGATCCCTAAATAAGGAAGTTGTTGTAGATAGGTTTCCGTTACCCAACAATGATGAGTTGGTTGGCACTTTGGGTGGAGCAAAATACTTTACCACTCTTGATTTAGCTTCTGCCTACCACCAGGTGGAACTGGATGAGTCTTCACAGGAGCTAACGGCTTTCATCACTCCCATGGGAACTTTTAAGTACAAAAGAATGCCATTTGGGCTTGTTTCGGCAGCCTCTGTTTTTCAAAGGATCATGGCTAAGATTCTGAGAGGTTTGCCTGGGGTGAAGTGTTATCAGGATGATTTGTTAATATTTGGAAAAAATTTGAAAGAACACAATGAACGTGTGTGTCTGGTTCTTGAACGTTTGGGTGAAGCTGGTATGTCTCTGAAGAAAAGTAAGTGCAAATTCGGTGTGCGAGAAGTGAATTATCTGGGACATAGAATTACAGGTGAAGGTGTTTTCCCTAAAAAAGAACTAATAGAGACTATTTCAAAGATAAATGAACCTGTTAACAAGGATGAGTTACTTTCATTTTTAGGTATGGTTGAGTTCTACGGAAAGTTTATCACTAATTTTGCATAGAAAACTCATAGCATGAGGAAGTTGGCTGCCAAAAGTTCTGTTTTTGATTGGACAGATGATTTCAGAAAAGAATTTGAAGGCATAAAAAATGAGTTAAATAAGGCTCCATCTTTACATGCTTTTGTTCCTGGTCTTCCGACTTTTATGTTCACCGATGCTAGTGATAAAGGTCTTGGGGCTATTTTAACGCAAAGAAAAGATGGGCATGATTTCTTGATCTGTTGTTCTTCTAGATGTTTAAAGGGTGCGGAAACAAACTACTCCGTTATTGAGAAGGAGTCTCTTGCAATTTTTTGGGCCTTAAGGAAATTTAGAAATTTAATCTGGGGCTCTAAGGTGTGTGTTTTATCAGATCATACACCCCTAAAAGAGGTTTTTTCAAAGAAAGGTCTAGATGCCATTTCATCAAGAATTAGGAAATGGATTATTTCATTACAAGAATTTGATTTTGAAGTTGATTACATTCCTGGTGTAGCCAATAAGTCAGCAGATTGCTTGTCTAGGCTAGTTGCTGTGGAGAATGTTTATGAAGAAGATATTTTTGATACAGATGACAGTACAGATGACAGTATCAGAGTATGTGAAGTTACTGAGGGGGCAGTTGAGGAGTGTGAATGGAAGACTGAGTTGGAGAAGGACGAAGAAATTTCCAAACTTATTTCTGCTTTAAAAAGTCATACTCGATTAGAAAAACCATGGTTGTTAGTTTCAGATGAACTTTCTATTACTGATGATGGTCTTCTTACTCGTGGGACAAAATTAATTCCACCTGTTGGTATCAGAAAAAAATTGTTATCCCATGCTCATTGTGGTCATCTTGGCATCGTTAAGACTAAAGAAATTCTTCGTTTGCAGTTTTGGTGGCCTGGGATGGATCTGGAAATAGAGAGAATGGTGAGAGATTGCCCTGAATGTTGTGCTAGCGACAAAATCTTGAAGACTAGACAAATGCCCATGGTAAAGAGGATTTTACCCAATCATCATCATGTGGAGAAGTGTGGCTCAGGGGTTAGAGGCGGCAGACCTGGAGCTTGAGTTCGGCCCGGGACCAGGGTTCAATTCCCCGCCTCGGCGGGTCTTGGGCTCAAAAATTCCACGGACTCGTTAATTCTCGCTCCGGTGCCTTCTCGACTCACGGGTTCACACTCTGCGACTCTGGGCAATAGCTTGCTTAATCTCCACAACGGCCCCTCGCGGTGGGATGCCTGACTTTCACCTTGTGGATACCCTGCCAGGGTTATCTCACAGGGGAATACCAGGACGGGTTCCCTAAGCAAGCGCTGAGATGCCCCAGGGTAAGTCGTGCGCTATATAAGTCTCATTCATTTCATTTCATTTCATCCTTGGGATGAGGATGCAATTGACATTGTTGGTCCTTTGTCTGGGGTTTCTGATACTCCATACTTGATTGTCTTAATAGACTTATATTCAAGATGGATTGAGGTTTCTGCTGTGAGGGACATAACCTCAGATGCTGTCATCAAATTCTTGGATGGTATTTTTTTAAAAGAAAGTTTTCCTAACAGTTTACTTTCAGATAATGGACCTCAGTTTTGCTCAAAGCTATTTGAAGATTATTTAAAGATGTGTGGTGTAACCCATAAGAGATGTTCCTTGTATCATCCTGAGTCAAATGGTGCGGTTGAAAGAGTTAATAAGACTCTTAAAGAAGCGATTCAGGTGGCCAGGTCATCTGGGTTGGATTGGAAGATCTCTCTTAAAGATAGAATTAACAGTTACCGGATGGCTCCTCATTCGACCACTGGAAGATCTCCTTTTGAATTGTTTAAGGGGAGAGTTCCCAATACGTTGTGGTGTCCTGGTTGGATGAAGCTGAACAAAGGTTTGGTTGATAACAGTATTGGTGAATGGAGGTGTAGAGAATTAGACAAACAAGTTTCTAGGAAGGAATATTTTGATCGCAGAAAGTCTGTTTTGTTTCATAAGTTCAAAGTTGGTGATCTTGTTCGCATCAGAGCTCCTGTTGGGTGTAGGTCTTGGTCGAAGTTCACTGAAGTTCGCTCTGTAGTTAAAATCTTCAGAAATGCTGTCAAAACAGATGATGGAAGGATTTGGAATAACAGTTGTGTGGTTCTGGTTGATTCAAGGTTGCCTGCTGTTGAAAGTGCCCATCCTGTTGGAGGTAATTCAGGCAATTCCCGTTACTCTCCTCCTTTGTCTTCAAGTTTGCCTTCTTCTTCTAGGTTGGGTCAGAGAGTACGTAGACCTCCTTTATACCTAAAGGACTATGTTTGATTTTCTTATTTAGTTTTTTTATCTTGTTAGAAAGGGAGATGTGTGATAACTTGCTAATGTGTTATAAAATGTCATATGCCTTTAACTCATGGAATTTCATTAAGAGATTCTGACTTAGAATGTGGACTTCTCTGGAAGTCAGTTGTTGACGGATCTTCATGGGTGAGGTTAATAAATATCCACGTACCTGCTCTTCAAGTTTCCTGCTACTTTATTTAATGTGTCAAACACCACAGGGGGTCCTGTAGATATAGGCAGGACCATTATAAAAGATGTTTTATAATCCCTGGTGTTAAAGAAAATGCCCAGTTCATTATCCCCATTGCAGATCCCCAGCCACATAGGTTAACATGGCAATAAGTTATTAATTAATAACTAACGCTAGGGATTGAACAAAAAAAAATCATTCAAGTCAAGTCAAGTCAAGTCAAGTCATAACACTTATATAGCGCACTACATACCCAGAGGGTTTCAAGGCGCTAAGGAAGGGGAGGTGGATTATTTGTCAAATATCCACGTTTTAAGCTGCTTTCTGAACGCTAGGTGATTCTGGGTGAGGCGAAGGTAAGCGGGGAGTGAGTTCCATGTTTTGGCAGCCAGGTATGAGAAGGATCTGCCTCCCATGGTGGTCTTGTTGATGCGAGGTACAGTGGCGAAGGCTTGGCTGGAAGAGCGCAGTTGGCGGGAGGGGGTGTAGAAGGACAGTCGAGAGTTGAGGCAATCTGGTCCGATGTCGTAGAGTGATTTGTGTGCGTGGGTAAGCAGTCGGAAAGTAATCCTCTTATTGACGGGTAGCCAGTGGAGGTCTTTAAGGTGACCAGAGATGTGTTTGTTGCGTGGGATGTCTAATATGAGTCTGGCTGAGGCGTTTTGGATTCGTTGTAGTTTCTTCTGGAGTTTAGCGGTGGTACCTGCGTAGAGGGTGTTTCCGTAGTCCAGTCGGCTCGTGACTAGAGCGTGGGTGACTGTTTTCCTTGTTTCAGAGGGGATCCAGCGAAATGTTTTTCTGAGCATGCGAAGAATGTTAAAGCAGGAAGAGGATACGGCGCTGACTTGTCTGTTCATTGAGAGTGAAGAATCCAGGATGACGCCAAGGTTCCGTGCGTGGTCTGTCGGGATGGGTGCATTTCCGAGGGCTTCCGGCCACCAGGAGTCGTCCCATGCAGAGGGGGATTTACCTAAGATGAGGACTTCTGTTTTGTCTGAGTTCAGTTTCAGACGGCTTTCTTTCATCCATTCGGCGACTTCTTTCATTCCTTCGTGTAAGTTAGTTTTGGCGGTGCTGGGGTCCTTGGTGAGAGATAGGATCAGTTGAGTGTCATCCGCGTAAGAGATGATGTTGAGGTTGTGTTGGCGGGCGATGGCCGCGAGGGGGCTCATGTATACGTTGAAGAGGGTGGGACTGAGTGAGGATCCTTGTGGTACGCCGCATATGATTTCAGAGGCCTCGGACTTGAATGGTGGGAGGCGGACTCTCTGGGTTCTTCCGGTGAGGAACGAGGTGATCCATTCCAGTGCCTTTCCTTGGATACCGATGTTTCTGAGGCGTTGTAAAAGGGTGCTGTGGCAGACTGTGTCGAAGGCTGCAGAGAGGTCGAGGAGGATGAGGGCGACTGTGTCTCCATTGTCCAGTAGAGTTCGAATGTCGTCTGTTGCTGCGATGAGTGCGGTCTCAGTGCTGTGTTTGGCTCGGAAGCCAGATTGTGAGGGGTCGAGTGATTTGTTGGCTTCGAGGAAGTCGGAGAGCTGGTTGTTGACAGCTTTCTCGATGACTTTGGCCGGGAATGGAAGAAGTGAGATGGGGCGGTAGTTTTTGAGTTCGGTGGGGTCTGCTGTTGGTTTTTTCAGAAGGGCGGTGAGTTCAGCGTGTTTCCAGTCTTCTGGGAAGGTAGCGGAGTTGAAGGAGCAGTTGATGACGTCTCGGAGGTGCGGAGCTATGACGGAGTCTGCTTTGTTGAAGATGTGGTGGGGGCATGGGTCTGTGGGGGATCCAGAGTGGATGGAATTCATCAGGCGGATGGTGTCCTCAGTGGAGATTGGGTTCCAGGCGTTAAGGGTGTTAACGGGGGGAGGATGGTCAGCTGATGGTAGGGTGGGTTGCCTTCCGGGTTGGTTGTCAAAGCTGTTGTGGATGTCAGCAATCTTGTTGTGGAAAAAAGAGGCTAGGGAATCGCAGAGGGTTTGAGAGGGGGTGATGTCGTTGGAGTTGGCCGAGGGGTTGGAAAATTCCTTGACGATGTTGAAAAGTTCCTTGCTGTTGTGGGCGTTGTTGTCAAGTCGATCTTTGAATGCTGTTTTCTTGGCTTTTCGGATCAGTTGGTGGTGAGTACGGATGGCGCTTTTGAAGGCGTCCTTGTTGCTGGTGGATGGGTCTTTTTTCCAGGCCTTTTCAAGGGAGCGGCACAGTTTCTTGGATTTCTTGAGGTCGTCGTTGAACCATGAGGCCTTCTTGAAGCCAAGTTTGTGTTGACGTTTTTTCAGTGGTGCTAAGGTGTCGGCGGTGTTGGATAACCAAACGGTGAGGTTGGAGGCGGCTTCGTTGGCGTTAGAAGAGAGGGCTGGGGAGGATTGAAGGAGTGATGTGGAGATCTGCTCTGTGGTGATTTTGTTCCAGTTTCTTTGCAGAGTTGGTTGGGGGTGGTTGATGGGTTTCGGCTTGTTGTAGATGAAGTGAACGCAGCTGTGGTCAGTCCAGAGGAGATCCGTAGTGTGGCTGAAGGAGACATGGTTGCTGGAGGTGAAGATGGGGTCGAGAGTGTGACCTGCGATGTGGGTGGGGGAAGTGACCAGTTGTTTAAGTTCGAGGTTGGCGAGGTTGTCCAAGAGGGTGGCGGTGTTGCGGTCGTTGATCTTTTCAAGGTGGAAGTTGAGGTCTCCCAGAAGGATGTAGTCTTTGGAGGGGAGCGCGTGTGGAGTGATGAAGTCCGTGATGTCTTCACTGAATTTTGCGCGTGGTCCAGGTGGTCTGTAGAGGAGGGTGCCTCTGAGTGTGGTCTTGGGGTCGATGTGGATCTGGAAGTGAAGGTGTTCGGAGTTGGCGAGGTTGCCATCAGAGCTGGTTGAGATGCGGATTGTTTTCTTATGGACGATAGCGATTCCACCTCCTGTATGGTCGGTGCGGTCCTTGCGTGTGATCTTATAGTCATCAGGGATAGCGATGGCGATGTCAGGGGCGGAGGAAGCGTTCATCCATGTTTCCGTTAGGAAGGCGACGTCAGGAGAGATGGTGTCTAGTAGGTTCCAAAGGTCAATGGCGTGCCTGTGGACCGAGCGGGTGTTGAGAAGGATGCATTCTAGGTGGTTGGGGTCGGGAATCTGTGGTGTGGTCGTAGCGGAGATGTTGTCGGTGCCGCTAAATTTGCAGGAGAAGCAGGAGAGCGGTCCATGGGTGCGTCCAGGAGCGGCTAGGACGCAGTTGGGGGCGCGACCGGGGTCAAGGGCTAGGAGGGTGGCGGCATCATAGGTAATGCGGGAGGGCTGTGGAGCGCGAGGGGCAGGGGGTATGGCGCTGGGTGCGGTCCAGGCGCGGACGGGCGTAGACGGGCTTACCTTTGGCGCACCTTCGGCGCAAAAGGGGCGCGGTCGCTGCGCGTGAATGCTGCGCGCGGAGGAAACTGTCATAAATGGATGGTGGAGGGGGAGGGGCGAGGGAGGGTCCGATGGGAGGCGGGTGCGTGGTGGAGGGGGCGGGCTCAGGGCAAGACAACAACAACAGCACAGCAAATGGCGGCTGCAACGCGAGGGCAGACCGGGTTGGGGGAGATGCGGAGGTAATTGGCAAAGGTATATTTATAAAACACACAGTGAACAAATACAATATACAATAGCAATTGAGCGCACAAGCAGGCAGGCAGACACGTTAAAGCGCTAAGTGAGGCCAGCGGCGCTATGCAGGCTAGCGTGCAGGTAAAATGGAGCAAGCAGCTTCAGGTGATAGGAAAGCTCACCAGCGTAGAGCACACGATAGCAGGCAGCTGTGAGAAGGAGGCAGCGAGGGCAGAAGGGAGCGACCGTTCCCAACGTAGTTGAGGCGGTCACAGCGCTAGAGTGGACAGGGGTGAGCCAATACTCTAAGTGGGAGGGAGGGTCCGATGGGAGGCGGGTGCGTGGTGGAGGGGGCGGGCTCAGGGCAAGACAACAACAACAGCACAGCAAATGGCGGCTGCAACGCGAGGGCAGACCGGGTTGGGGGAGATGCGGAGGTAATTGGCAAAGGTATATTTTCACACAAACACACAGTGAACAAATACAATATACAATAGCAATTGAGCGCACAAGCAGGCAGGCAGACACGTTAAAGCGCTAAGTGAGGCCAGCGGCGCTATGCAGGCTAGCGTGCAGGTAAAATGGAGCAAGCAGCTTCAGGTGATAGGAAAGCTCACCAGCGTAGAGCACACGATAGCAGGCAGCTGTGAGAAGGAGGCAGCGAGGGCAGAAGGGAGCGACCGTTCCCAACGTAGTTGGGATTTAGGAAATGGGATTGATAAATCCAACAACTTGAAGGTATCCTAAAATGTACAGAAAACAAGTTATAAGACTTTCTTGCTTGTAAGCCAAAATTCAGACTTCCTGTGGTCTGCCCTGATTAGTTAATGGATTATTCAGGCTGCTTTGATGAAGTGATAAGTGGCACCTGGGGAGAGGAGCCATCCTGGGAGGAGAGGGTTCTGCTGCACAGCAATGCCAGAGCAAGGGAGAGAGGTTGTAAACCATGATCTTCAAAGGAAGGACGGGATATGCAAATGAAGCCAGGTCCAGTTATACCCATCCCCTCTGAACACAGCCAGATGTAAGGCTTAAGGAAGGAATGTACAGACGCCAGGGGGAGAGGGACTATGGAGATCAGCGATCCTGGAGGTTGGTTTATCTAGCTCTTGCCTCTCTGCTGAGACTTCCGACATATTGAATTTTAGAAGAGTAGTGATTTCTGGGAGACCATTGTGTCAAACGTAGGAGGAAAGGGCAATGCGCTGCTGTGTTGCCTTGCACCTAATTGGACAGGTGTGCCCTCTGGATTGACCCCAGATAACACAGATTAAGTATTTGAGAGGGGCAGAGCCATTCAGATCTGCTGCTTGAAACAAGAGAAGAAGAAGGGTACATGCTGGAAGTTTGATTTGCACCAACCAATATGACTCACTCTGCCTGCTGCACAATCTGGAACTACAGCCCTGTGGACCAAACTTGCTTCAAAAGGACCATAAATTGGACTCCATGCAAGCTACAGGTTCACAGCGCTCACTTGGATCATCATCAACCTGGAGTGCTTTCTGTGGATTTGTAATGATTTTGTCCAAGTGGATTATGGGAATTACCATCTCAAACTTTCAAAGACCACCCTGGAGCTTTCAGACCCTTGGAGTAAGTTTTGGACGCTTTGTGACCCTCAGAAGAACTCCAGAAAGATGTTCCAGAAGTTTGGAAACGTTTGTAGCAACTTTGAAAAAAAGCTTTATAAGTGGGACCTAGCCAACCAAGCCAGCAACCCTCAACCAAGTGCTGGCCTGCTCTCCGAAGTTTCGACCTTCAGAGTTTGACCGGAAGCTGGTCGAAATTCAAGCTGGTAAACCCTCACTGAATACAGCCTAGTGAGGGATAGAGGGACCCCAGGAGTAAAAGCTCCATAAGCGTTTCTAAGTCCGTAGGTAAAAGACTTGACCGGGTACAACCGCAGGAGTCAAGCCACCCACCTTCAACTGCAAGCCGGCCTGGATTCTTAGTTTATTCCGCTGGAAAGCTCAGGAGGTTTGATTGCCATAGGACCCAAGGACCCCTAATCATCGGTTTCATCCTCAGTTTGCTTTTTGTTCTATTTTCTGTTAGCGCTGGGACGCTTTCGGGCAGCCATGCGCTTTATAAATTTAATTTAATTTAATTTCATTTCATTTCATAGGCTTGACCGCCAGCTCATCATTATGCAAGCTGGTGAACCCACACCAAATCCGGTCTGGTGGTGAGCTTCGAGGGACCCCGGCAGAAAAAGATCCGGAAAAGTTTCTAAGTCAGAAGGTAAAAACTTTGACCAAAGCCTACCATGAGGGGTAGCCATGCAGGACTCCATCGCGGTTAGCCTGAAACTAGTGCAACCTGATGTCCCAATTATGAGTTTCTATGTGCTGTATAGTGCTAAATCTTTAAAACTTTATATCTCCAGTTCTCTACATTGGATTGTTTTTATATTAGTGTCATTTTAAAGATAAGCATATTTCCTATTTTTATAAATATGGGGTTGGGTGTTTATTGTGTTTTGTGTCATTATTATTTACTGAATTTGTGTTTTTAAATGCTTTACATACCTGTCCCTGAAGTCAAGCCTGCCGGATCGCAGCCAAGCTACCAAGGATTGAGCATGGGAATAATTTTCTGAGACTTATACAGCACTCTAGACTGTGTTAATGGCCTTATTGCCAGTGGTAGATTACCACTACTATAATCCACTTTCCCACAGATAGAGATTTGAAGTTTCGGTTTCCTGATTTAAAAATACATCTTTTAGTGAAGGTGCTTTTAATTGTGTTTGAAAAGGCCACTTTTAAAAAGTAAGAGACACACAGATGTTAGACGTAAAGCAGAGCAAATCAAACATTCACCCCCAGTCAATAGATGAGGGTTAAATCCATTGTTGTTTTGCTCACCATGCCACCCCAGTTTGGATCAAGTCATATGGAAATCAGTCTTGACCTTGTGCCTCATAGGAACAATTCGGCCCGAACTGCCAAGCCAGGTCCTCCCTGGACTGGAAACAAGCATCCTGGGACCCGTTTCATTGGATCACCCCTCATCAGCCTGGCAAGCTTGAATCCAGTGGCACAGTGAGCCCGGAACCACGTCTGGGCATACCCGGTGTACTTAGGGCAAGAAAGCAAAAGACACACAGATGATGAACAGAGCAAATCAAACATTCACCCCCAGTCAAAAGATCAGGGTTAAATCCATTGTTCTTTTGCTCGCCATGCAGCCCCAGTTTGCACCCAGCCATATGCAAATCAGTCTTGACCCTGTGCCTCATGGGAACAGTCTGCATTCTGCCCATTAATTGTTCTTTTTGCAACTTTTTGAAAGTGGACATTTTTTCGCATTACCATTCAGTGTCCCTGCCTGCCTGTGAAATCCATGTCTGGTTTAGACTGACAGCTTGAATGATTGTGCCTTCACTCTAGACAGTCACACAAAGGGATCTGAGGTGGGTCCTGTATATCCTGATGGCCCATCACCAGGCTGATGTGCCTTCCTGAGCTAGAGTAGTGGAAGGAGTTGTCACTGACAGCTGAATAGGGCTGTGCATGGCCTCTCACATTGCTGTCTCCACCCCCTCAAGTGTGTCTAGAGCCAAGGCAGGGCAAGGCAGAGTCTTTTGGACAACAAATACTTTCCTTTGAAGTATGCCTACTTCAAAGGCCAAATGGGGTATAAGTATCGGACCTATAACCTCACATTTTAGAGCTCTTCTGCATTGATGACTCTGCCAGGAAGACGAGCTGAGAAGGTGTCAGGAGGAGTACTACCCCTTTCCTGTTTGTTGCTTTACTGAGTTGGCCTACAGTTGCAGCTTCCACTGTGGGCAGTGAAAGAGCTGAACTTTGCTTTTGAATCCTGCTTTTCCAAAGTTCTCAAAGGGTTTGTATGCACTTGCCTCCTGTTGGAAGTCTCAGGACCATCAAAGACTTCACCTGCAGGGTCCCTGAACTCCGCTTTTGGGAGTTCTGACCTGCCACGTGATGCCAATTCTAGTTCTGGGCCCTTTGAGGTTGTTCCTGCTGCACATGACAGCAAAATTGGTGCATCACCCTTCCAGCATCTGTTTTTCTGAAGCAGCATTGCTGTGCTAGAGAAATTTCCTCACACCTCCACTGTGTGGTCAAACAAATTGACTTAGCACCTGTCCGCGGCTGAAGAAGCAGCCACAGTCCGAGTCCAGAGCCACGAGTCTCCAAACACATCCCTGTCTTAGACCGTTATTGATTCTTATCTCTTGGGTTAAGCCTCCCACTGTATCTTTAATAACTTGTGCCCAATTTTCACTATGCAGACCTTGAATTACTTCTAAGATGTCTATGGGGACATTATATCTTTTTAGCGTCTCCCATAAGCATTCTCTATCTACTAAATCAAAAGCCACCCGGAAATCAACAAAGCAGCAGTATAATCTACCCTGCTGTTCTACTGTCTTCCTTGCCACAGCCCATAGGGCAAAACAATGATCAAGTGTTGAGTGCCCCTCTTTGAACCCACCTTGTTCTACCGGGACAATTGCATTTAATTCGACCCATTCCTTCAGTTTACCCAGGATTATTTTGGAGAATACTTTAGCACCAATATCTAATAGATTAATTAATCTATAATTCTTAGGGTCCTTTCTATCCCCCTTCTTGTGTAATGGCCTGCTTACGGCTCTCCTCCAAGATTTGGGAATTATACCTGTGGACAACACTGCTGTAAACATGTTTGAGAAAAATTGGGCCCACCATTTTAACTCTGTTTTTATTATTACTGCAGGTAAATTATCAGGCCCTGCCGCACGGGTTAAATTTAAATTCTTAATAGTATTCTTTACCTTTTCAAACGAGCATAAGGGAATTAGGTTATTTACTACTTGTCGCCTCAAAGTCTTCTCCAGACTAATTTCTGCCTCATTTTTAGATTTGTATAATTGATTTAGATGCTCCTCCCAGGATGCCTCACTGACTTCACAGCTCATGGTTCCTGGGGATTGACCCGATGCATCTTGAATCAACCTCCAAATCCCTTTAGCATTTTTGCTTTCTATTGTTTCTAATAAGGAAATACAGCTTCTTTTCTTACTTCTCACTAGCATTTTATATTCCTTCCTTAATTTCAATAGAATATTGTAGACCTCCTGATTATATCTTAATTTCATCTTTCTTTCCTCTCTCCTTAGTAGCCTTTTCAAAGCAAGCAGTTTTCAGTATGCCACCCCCTGGCTGATTTTAACCCCCTATATTTGTTTTCTTTATATTGATGGACAAACATAGAGCTGCCTGCTTGATTTTTTTCTTCAAACCATGCCACCTCCTGGCTCCATGCTATCTCCGGGTCTGAATTTTGTTGGAAACTAGTCAATTTTCTAATATATTTCTGCGTCAATTTTGAAGTTAATCTTTTTGGGTAATCCATCGATTGAGGTAAAGATTTTTCACACACTTTTGGGGGTGCTCTTACAATTTCACAGTATAAGGGATAGTGGTCACTTTCTTTACGTTTAATTACATTGAACTTTTTTACTAGCTCAAAATTCCAGGCCTCTTTTCCTTGCCGATAATTATTTATGCCTATACTTATATATATATATGATTGCTGTTAACATGGTTTTTATTTCCCCTCTTCCCTCCCCTTCTTCCCTTCTTCCCCTTAAAATTAGAAAATGCTTGGATTTTCTCTTTGTGTCACTAGTAGTTTAGTATTCATTTTTATTTCCTATTTTTCTCATTCATTTTGTTCCTACTGATGTCAGCTTGCTATTTTTTATATCCTGTTGATTCAATAAAGCTTTCAAACTCAAAAATCCAGGCCTGTACGAACAAATAATCTATTGGGCAACGTTGATTTCCCCTTCTAAATGTTTGTTCTGCTGGTCTATCAAGTTCCGATCTACCATTTAAACTAATAAATCCATGTGACCCTAGTATTCTCCCTAACTCTTCATCCTGTTTATTCATTTTACCATTGCGAAAAAGGGCTGGTGCTATCTCATATATGTCTAAGATTTCCTTCATCCAAAGAACCACCTTTTCTGGATCTAGCTTGTGGTTGAAATCTCCCATGATAATTAAAAAATCCTAAACAAAAGCTTTTAACTTGCTGTTTATCACTCAAGATGTCCATTCCCTGTGCAGTTTCTAATGCACACATGTACTTTGTTCTACTTTGTACTGGCCACCGGCCATCTGTTTATCACTTAGGATGCTCATTCCCTGTGCAGGTTCTCATGTACCTACTTTGCACTTTGTACTGGCCAATGGCCTTGCTGTTCATCACTGTTGATGCCCATTCCCTGTGCAGGTTCTTATGTACCTACTTTGCACTTTTGTACTGGCCAATGGCCTTGCTGTTTGTTACAATGGATGCCTATTCCCTATGCAGTTTCACATGCACACATGTGCTTTATTCTACTTTGTACTGGCCAATGGACTTGCTGTTTATCACTTAGGATGCCCATTCCCTGTGCAGTTTCTCAAGCACACATGTGCCTACTTTGCACTTTGTACTGGCCACTGGCCTTGCTGTTGATCACTTAGGATGCCCATTCCCTGTGGAGTTTCTCAAGCACACATATGCCTACTTTGCACATTGTACTGGCCACTGGCCTTGCTGTTTATCACTTAAAATGCCCATTCCCTGTGCAGTTTCTCATGCACATATGTGCGTTGTTCTACTTTGTACTGGACAATTGCCTTTCTGTTTATCACTTAGGATGCCCATTCCCTGTGCATTTTCTCATGCACACCTGTACTTTTTTTCTTTTTTGTACTGACCACTGGCCTTGCTATTTATCACTTAGGTTCTCATGTACCTACTTTGTACTGGCCAATGGCCTTGCTGTTGATCACTGTTGATGCCCATTCCCAGTGCAGGTTCTCGTGTACCTACTTTGCACTTTGTATTGGCCAATTCCTTTGCTGTTTTCTACTATTGAGGGCCACTCTCTGTGCAGTTTTTCATGCACACATGTACTTTGCTCTACTTTGTACCGGCCAGTAGCCTTGCTGTTTTTCACTTGGGATGCCCATTGGGATGCAGGTTATCGTGTACCTAGTTTGCACTTTGTACTGGCCAATGGACTTGCTGTTCATCACTGTTGGTGCCCTTTCCCGGTGCAGGTTCTCATGGACACATATGTCTACTTTGAACTATGGACTGGCCACTGGCCTTTCTCCTGTTTACTTTTGATGACTATCTGTGTAATGTGTTATAAATCATTCTATGGTCAGGTTTGCTAAATTGCACACGTGTCATGTTTGGATGCACTGCCAGCACAGAGGGGGATTCTACCCACACGATTCCAGGCAGGCCATCATATCTGAGTGATCTGTTTTGATGTGTGAACAGCAGTGTTGGTATATGGCCATGATGGTCTGTCTTCCTTGTCACATGGGTACATTTGAATGTGTGCACTTGAGTGGTCATGAAGTGTGCAGTGTGAAGGGGGTGACTTTGTCTGTAGTGCTGATTTGTTGTGCTCCTGCAATGGCAACTGCACACACGTGTCACCCAGGAGCTGAGTGTGTGGTAGTTTTATTTGTCTGCCCTGTGCTTGTGATTGTTTCACATGTGGTAGTTGTAGGTTGTGAACTGTGCAGTGTGTTGGTGTGTTCTTGCACTCCTGGGGGACACCTTCTTGTTGTTGCTGCCAGTTGTGAGTATGTAGAGTGTGTCACAGCCATGTTGTGTTGTGTTGATCAGCCATGTGTCTTGTTACTGTTTGTGCTCACTGTGCAGACCTATTCAGCCACACTGACATTGTGGGTGAATTTTCTCATGCATTGCTGTCACTTGACCCATTTTTGGCTCCAGTATGGTATGTGGGATGTGGAGTTATACCACCCCTAGCTTTGCTTATGATGCCTACCCATTGTGAGTGACTCATCCATGCATTTGTGTATAGTACACTCCTGACCGGTCCACTACTGAATTACACACCACTTTACTCGCATGTCACCTATCCCCTTGGGTTGGCAGTGTGTGTGCCTCTCCACCACTTCATTTGTTACACTATGCTTTGTGGTGCTGATCTGTGCACAGGACCAATGTGCCATTTGTGACAGTTTCCCAATTAGTAATGTGTGATTCTCTTGTACTGTTTTGCAGTCATGGTTGCTCATGTGCACTGCAACTGTTTGTGCTGCACAGTCCTCTGGTCATTGTCGTGTCTCCAGACCCAGGAAAGCACGCAAGACACGATAATGTTGTACAGGTATGCCTTTATTCTTGTTCCTTACAGCATGTACAGATCACGACCTCATGCCTCGAGGTCCAGCACCAGAGTGTCCCTCTCCCCACCCCTTGACCGGATGTGGTGTCCGGTGTCCCCTCGCCCCTGCGCTGCCCCAGGGTCCTAGTGCCCTTGTCCTGGACAGGACATCTCCCCCCTTGTTGCAAAACAAACATTTTTTTTTTGAGAAAGGAGAGAGAGAAAGAGAGAGAGAGAGAGAGATAGAGAGAGAGAGAGAGATGGAGAGAGAGAGAGAGAGAGAGAGAGAGAGAGAGAGAGAGAGAGAGAGAGAGAGAGAGAGAGAGAGAGAGATGTTGTTCGATGGCCCATAGGCCTCTTCGTTTACACCTCCTCAATTAGTCTCTTTGGTTCCATGTGTTTCCTTCTTGATCGCTGTTTTTTGATATCCGCTTGAGCTTCTTCCTTTTGTGTGTCTTTCTATAGTTCTGGCTTTGACCTTTCCGCTTCTCTTGCGTCTGCCTTGCTGACATGCGAAAGGTGCCCTGTGACGTGATACTGGCCAAACTGCCGCCTTTGCCATCCGTTCTTTTGCTTTTGTCATCTTCAATTTGCCTCCGGGGATCTTGTTGCTCCATTTCCTCGCTTTTCCTTCTTTGACCATCGCGATGCCTCCTTTCTTTCTTTTCCGTTTCGTCGCATGTCTTCCTTTCTTTTCCTGAGCCTTTGTTGCTGCGTTTGCTGTTTGAGCTCTTGCAGCAGTGTCTTCTTGTTCCACTCTTTTTTCTTTCTTGTGTGTGATAGTCTCACTCTTCTTGATTACCTCATCGCCGTTCCATTTCTGCTTTCTTGTGCCACCACCTGTCTTCGGTGATTTTTCCCTTTGTTGATGTTGTGTCACCTTTGCTACCAGTTCTATTTCGTTGCCATCTGAATTTGGCTCTCTGCGCTGTCCCCGGTCAGCATGTGCTTGGTCGTCCTCGGCCGTCATAGCAAATCTGATCTCTTTCAATTCTTTGTGGTGCTCTTTGGTCCATGTGAAACATTTTCCTTTGTTTGTTAGCCCCTTCAGTGGGGTGCTTGTGACGGCATCATCTTCTTCCAGTCTTTCAGTTGCCATGAGACCCATCATTTGCGTTGTGACGTTGCTCAACAGGCACGGCGTTGTTTCTTCTGTGAACTTTCCTCGCTCCATTTCTTTTGCGTCTGCTGTCGCTCTAGCCTCCGCTCTTGCTAGGGCCAGGATGTTTTCTAGTGATGTTGGCTCTTTTAGTATTTTTGCACGGAAGCTCGTGTCACGGCATCCTTCTATGATTCGCAATCTTATTGCTTGTGTGTTGTCAAATTTGTCAAATTCACAATGCGTTACAAGTTTCCTCAGTCTGGTCGCAAAGTCATCTGGTGTTTCGCCTATTTGTTGAGACGCAGCTGCGAAAGTGTATCTTTCAAGATCAATATTTCTTTGCTGGTCAAATTTCATCGTTAAACATTTCTTTCGTTTTTTATAAGTAGTTGTTTCCTTTGTTGGTAGCGTCACTAGGAGGTCCCCAATGTCATCACCTGCAGAATTTAGTAATAGACCCAGTTTCTTTGCCTCTGTCACATCAGTCTCTTCCATGTATCTCTCCAGATGTCTGATCCAATTCTCCCACCTTATTCCTACTTGTGGCTCCGACAAGTTGAATGGTGGTGGTTTTCTGTATTGTGCACTTTGTCTTTCTGGCTTGGGGTCTGTCATTTCTTCTTTTCTGTGCTCTTCTTGACACTCTTTCGTGTGCTCTTCCTGGTATTCTTTTGTTGTTTCCCGTGCTCTTTCTGGCACTCGTCTGTTTTCTGTGCTCTTCCTGGCACTCTTCTATTCTCCGTGCTCTTCCGGCACTCTTCTATTCTCTGTGCTCTTCCTGGCACTCTTTTGTTATTTCTTCTATTATCTTTTTCTTTTGTTGTTTCCCGTGCTCTTTCTGGCACTCTTCTGTTTTCTGTGCTCTTCCTGGCACTCTTTTATTCTCCGTGCTCTTCCGGCACTCTTCTATTCTCTGTGCTCTTCCTGGCACTCTTTTGTTATTTCTGCTATTGTCTTTTCTTTTGTCCTCCTTTCTTATCCTGGTGCTTGACTCGGCACTCTTTCGTTTTTAGTCAGCACTTTGTCGTCTTTATTTTCTCTTATGTGTCTTTATTTTCCTTTCTTTCTTTTTACTTGTTGTCTTTTTTCTCTTATTCACTGTTTTTGTCTTTGCTTGTGCTTTATTAGCGCTCAATTCCTTTAGTTCGATTCTCTTATTCGTCCTTGTCACCCTTTGTTTCTTCTTTATTTTCTTCTTTGTCTGTGCTTTGTTCGGTTGTATCTTCTTTATTTGCACCTGTTCGTTGTGCTGTCACCTTCTTTTCTGTTCTTTGTTCTATTGCTGCTTGTTCAACTCTTATTTTCTTAATTTGCCTCTTTTTGCCTTTGCATATGCTTGTTTGTGCCTTTTTCTTAATTTCCTTTCTTTTCTTTCTTTTGTCCTTTTATTTGCCCCTTTTCTTCTGGTGTTTTTCTTATGTACATGTATTTATGTATTTATGCCCACTTGTTGTCGTTATTTGTCCTTCTTTGTGCCTTTTCTCCTCTTTGATCGGCACTTTCTGATGTTTTTTGCCCTTTGCCTGACTTTAAGATGGCCGCCGCGCTGGTTCTCTGTTCCTATTGGCTTGTACAGCCTGATTCTAAGATGGCCGCCGTCTTCTCGCGGGACTTCGCGGCCAATCGGGATGCAGCCTGACCTCAAAATGGCCGCCGCGCTTGTTCTTCGTCCCTATTGGCCCTTGCGCCTGGCCCCAATATGGCCGCTGAGACTCTCGCGAGAGCTCGCGCTGGCTTTTCTTTTATTCCTTGAAACTCGCGCTCTTTGGCTGGCGCTTACCGGATTCGTTTCTTCTTCGTTCGCGGCGGTCGGGGTTGGCTCCCACGTCGCTGCTTTCTTCTGGATGGCGCTTCACTCTTCCCTCTTCCTTTTGACCACGACGCAATCCAGGGTGGGCTCCTGGTTTCAATCGCGATGTTCCGATGGGCACAGCATGCAGTCCATCCCACCTTCGTCGCCAGATGTCGTGTCTCCAGACCCAGGAAAGCACGCAGGACACGATAATGTTGTACAGGTATGCCTTTATTCTTGTTCCTTACAGCATGTACAGATCACGACCTCATGCCTCAAGGTCCAGCACCAGAGTGTCCCTCTCCCCACCCCTTGACCGGATGTGGTGTCCGATGTCCCCTCGCCCCTGCGCTGCCCCAGGGTCCTAGTGCCCTTGTCCTGGACAGGACAGTCATGTTGTTTTTACCTGGGTGTACCTGAGTTGAGCATCTGTGGGTGTTGGGTTAGCTGTATGTGTGTTTGCTGAGGTACTGCTACCTTTCCTGAGTGTGATGTTGTCTGTGTGCTGTGCGGATTTGTGTTGTGGGAGTACATGTTGTGGCACTGAGATGTGTGTGCTACTGATTTGGTAGTTGTGCACACACTGCTTGTTGTGCATGCAGTGCTGTGAGTGTATGTTGACTTGTACTTGCTTGGTGTGCATCCTCTGATGTCCAGCTGAGTTTGCAATGTGATGGATTTGCATGTGCATCTGTTGTGTTTTGTTGTGGGTGTATGCAGTGTTTGGCCTGTAGTGGCTCTTTCAGCTAACAGATGCTCTGTGTGTGATGGTCTATTTGCATGACATTGTGTGTGAGTTGTTTGTGCATTGTGATACATTCAGATGTGTGTTGCAGCTGTAGTGTGCATTACTTGTGTGTCTTTCACATACAACAAGGTGGATTTTTGTTCCTGAGCTTGTTTTGAGTGCACATTGGTTGTTTGTCCTCCTATGTTTGAACTGTCACTTGAAAGGATTGTGCATGTGCATGCATGTGTTACACTATGACACCATGTTGACTTGATGGGTGGTATTGTATGTCTATCTGTGTTAGCTTATTGTCCCGTTGATCCCAGTTTGTGTCCATGATTGTTTTGAGATGAGGCACTTCTTGTTTGTGTTGGGGTATGGTGTCTGTGCATTGGTCCTGAGTGACAATGTTGTGCGCTAGTACTTGCTGTATCTTTCTAGGGTTGTTGAGCTCTCTTAAGTTCCAGGTAAGTAAGAGTATCGGTGATGCTTTATTGCTAGTGCACATTAAGGCAACTTTGCTGGTTTGTACTGACTAATATTGTATTCCCATCTCTGTAATCTTTAAGTGCCGTACGGCTGAGTATAGGACAGTGTAATCTGTGTACTTGTGCGAATGTGTCAATAACCATCGACATATGACATGCTGGAGAAAAAAACATAACCCCTACTTCCCCCACCCACTTTAGCATCCCAATCATGCCAAAAACAGACCCGTAACTGAACTTCTGACAACATCGTAACTGCTTTGGGGGTTTCCCGTTAGGGGGCGTCCAAATGCCCGTTCTACCATCCACAATGCAGATGGGGCCAGAGCACCATAGCATCAATGAAGATCTTATGATATGAGAGACTGCATGTTTAATCCTAACCCTATTGCATTCTTTGTTGTTTCTGACATTAATTACATAATCATCAAGTATAACCCTTGATATGAAATGTAACATAACATTGATACCTGCATTCCACCTATCTATGCAGTTAGCGAGAGGGAGCAGCGAGCCCCCCGACCATAGAGTACCATATGAAATAGGTGCATTTTTCACGAACAATTTGAACACAGCTCTTTAATCCACTGTGCAGAGTTCCAGTAGTGGGATCTTTACCTACTGGGCCATAGTTGCAAGTATACTCATGCATTGTAACAGAGAGTATGTCTTTCGGGTAGATATGTTCCTTGGCCTTTGAGCTCGAGTTTATAGGCGATGGGGCTCTTCTAGAGTTTGCTTTCTTCGATCTCATGTGCTTAAGGAGTCCTGAGCTGGTTTCAGTGTTGCTAAAATCTTTCTTTTTCCCTCGTACCTGACACATACTCGTGCAGGGTATAACAATGCATAAGTGATATCCATGTTCCGCAATTTCTCTTTATAGGGCCAAAGTCCTTAGGGGTCGTTTGAACTGAGATCATGAAGTCTGGATACAACGATACCTCGAAGTTATTATATTCGATCAGTTGCTTCTCCCTGGCCAGCCGGAGTGCTGTATCCCGGTCTCTATAGTTCAGGATTCTAGCCACTATAGGTCTTGGCGGAGCACCCAGTGGTGGTCTAGGGGCAAGAGATCTGTGCGCTCTTTCTGCTATAAGCATAGGAGAGAAGTGTTCTGTGCCAAATATTTCTTTAAAAAAAATTTCGACATAGTCTTCGAGGCGGCCTGTGTTGGTACTTTCAGGGATTCCCATTATGCGTAGATTGTTTTAACGCAATCTGGCTTCAAGGTCTTCATTCATTGCTTTTATTACCTCTAGAATTGTTTCCATCTTGCTGCATTTTTGCGCTGTTGCATTGGACTCAACTTCTACTGAGGTAACTTCACCTTGTTTATCTAGTTTTAGCAGACATATTGTCCATTCTGATCGTTAGCGTGTCTATCTTCCCGTCAATGGTTTGCAGTCTTTGGTGAATGGTAGTCAGTGCGGCTTCCATTTTGGTTTTGGTAGTTTGCTCCATCTCTGGTTCGGCGTCTGCATTCGCACCAGGGAGTCTGGGGGTCCTGCGAGGCTCGAAGGGCAATTTTGTTTGCTGGTTGTCGGTTTTGTCCATTCTCCCCTGTTGATGAGCGTACACTGGATCTGCAGTTCACTGCTCTAGGTGGGGGTGCCTTTTTCTTGTGCGTTACTGTGCATCCTATGGTGCTGCCTTCACTCTATTATGGGATTGGGTCAAAGGTCGCTAGTGTGCTCTTCGGTGCACTTTGTGGAGTCTGTTGTGCACTTGGATACATACACACATGTAGGGCCTTGCTGCTGGGCAGTATTGGTGCTGTTGCTTACCAACTAGGCTCTATATCTTACAGCAATTCGACTAGTGACCCTCTTTACCCAGGCGGCTCCCTGCCCCCAGCCGCTGCTGAAGTTCATGGTGAGGATGCCAATTGTAGTCATCGTGTTGATGGGTCGCGCTGCATGTGCAATTTATTACCTGTGATTATGTATTGATAGGTATTGTTCTCTACAGCTCTGTGCGTTGGTCTCCTAACCTGGCAGTGCATTCCGGGGATTGTGGGTTGTACCTATACAGTTCACATTATTGTATAATGGGCTAAAGATCATTTCATCTCACATCGAACTGCCTTGCCTATAAATGTTGGCGCAGCCATTACATTTGCACACAGCTTCGTATTCTTTCGTGGGATGTAGTCCCATATTGAGGGTCCCAGCGAGAAGCCCAGCACTCGTCGAGGTATTATGCCACTTTCTTCCCCCTACGTGTGGCAGAGCCCGTATATGTGATCCACCTCACTCTGCCTCGTAATATTACGGGAGCCAGATGGGGGATGCTAATACAACAGGCATCAGTGTCTACTGGGGTACAACACTTATATTGGTTTGTCGCCGACTGGAGAGTGGGTTATTGCAGCATCGCACGGGTGAGCTCGTTCATAAACGTTTGTTAAGGATGAGCCATGCGGCAGCCGACGTTAGTTAGTGTTATCGCAACACACCTTAGAGTTCATTGCTTGCATCACTCTGCACTTGCCTGTGTTGTCACCATGCAGTGAGTTTCCTTTGGGTCTTACTCACTGTAGCTTCTCTCCAGCAGGGGACAGGATAATTTCTGCGGACGGTTACTGCCTAGCTGCGCACCGCCATTTTGTCTACTCGAGGGTATCGCATCACAATTCCGTTTTTTCACTTGCAGGCGGAGTTGCAGGCTTCCAGTAGCAGCAACAGATCGTATTTACATTCCAATTTCGGAATCTGTCACCAGCGGGTTCGGATGACTCTCATATCCGCAGATATTTCGCTGATTTTCATTCCGGCCGGCAGAGCAACACTAGCACGCAGCCATCTTGCTTCGGGCTCTCTAGCTTGCTGGGCCTTTACTAAGATGTTTAGCACCTGCTCATCAAGGGTCTGTAGGTTTAAACATGTCTGGTCTTATTCTGAACATATGTCCCACCCAGAGTCAAAAATCAAAGAAACAGTCCATGGTATTTCAGAGTGGAGTTGTGGAGAAAGACCCATCACCAATTGATTTTGGCTATCTAATACACTTGCTAAATTTCAATGCAAAATGCATCTTCTGCATGGCAACTGTGTTTTGGTTTCCAGGCTGGTTTTCAATATCCTCCTCTCAGCATTTCAGGAAGCATTGTTAAAAAAAAATAATGGTCTTTCTTTTCTAATATGGAGATGGCGAGGAGAAAAATAAGGAATTAATGGCTGTAGGAATGGTCAGGGGTTCATCTGCCGATTATATCCACTTGCTGCTCGGCATTGCGCTCGAGCAGGAAGGAGCCTGTGGTGTACAGCTCTGTGCCAAAAGAAGGCTCGGTGAATGGTGCCCCTGATCCCACATGTTGCTCAGTGGGTTATGTCCCTCTTGATCAGGCAGCATACTTAGGAACCTAGATAAAGGGGCGATGCTGTCAAAAGTAGATGTAGAGTCTGCTTTCAGTTTGCTGCCAATACAATCAGCTGACTTGCATTTAAAAGGTTTTTATTGTAAAGGTTCCTTTTTTCCTTTATACTAATGGTGTGTTATTCGGTTGTTAAGGAGTTTGTAGGGTGGTGTGTGTCACCTTCTCTTTATGTTAGAGATTTTACAGGAATAACAGAATCTGAAGTGCGGCAGCAAGAGTCAATCATGATGGAAGGCTTTTTCAGATATTGGTCATTGCAGTACAGGATGCTCAGTTTTTAGTCTCTTCCTGTAAAGCATGTCGTTTGATTCTGCACTCAGACTTGGGGTCAATGGACACCACGGGATAGGACCCTGAAGTCAGAGGGGCCCACCTCCACAATACAGCTAATTGAATACTATATGGATAGTGATAGAGTCATATATTTTCCAAGATTGTTTTTGTTGTTAGAGACTGAGTACTCAAATGTGCCTATTGTGCTTCAGAACTTCCAGTAAGGAAATGAAAAGAATCGGTGTGCATTTCGTGGAAAAGAGGGCGCAGACCCATTGGCTGTGTTGGTTTTTCTGCGACATAAATCAATAGCGTTGGTGGGGTTTTCCCCCTGCCACAGGGCAAGATTTGCCGGTTTAGGGCTTCAATTAAGTGTTGCTTTGAAGCAAATAAGGTGACATTACATAAACTGCAACTATTGACTGGGCAGCTAAATTATAGGCTACGGATTATCACTATGGGCTCTCTTTCTCATGGGTCATTGTGAAGGCAATATTTGGTTTGAAATTCAAGCACCAAAGAACACACCTCACTGCACACGAGAGAGAACACTAAACGGTCTGCAACAATTTCTTAGAAAGTTTCAATAACTGAGTAGTGTTGCGCACCCCCAGGGTGTCAAACAACAGGCTTGGTATGTGTTCAGAAGCAACATTATTTAAAGGATTTGGTGCCACATAGGGCATGGAGTGGTGTAGGCAGTTTTGACCTCAAGAGTAATTCCTCTCAAGCCTACATAACTCTTTTTCCTAAAACAGTTTCCAATCATGGTAGCAGTGCAAGTGTTGACAAACTACTTTTTGGAACAGTGATTTATTTTCTAGCCTAACAGTGGTTGAATATATTCCTTGGCAACATTCCAAAAGCAAGATGATGCTCATGTTAATACAAAATAGCTCCTTATCTGTTTTAAGAATAACAGAGGGTCAGATTTATTATTTTTAGCACCAATGCTCACATGATTTAAGGTGGTGCGAGACAACACAACATTTTATAAACTTGCAAAGTATCTAGTTGCCATATTTTATGTCTGCTCAAAAATAAAGGTACCAATGTTCTAATTTCATTACCCCTTGTGATTAATTCAACTTTTCTTTTTCTCTGAGAGAGATTTAGAAGTTTGCAACTCTCTCCCTGACAACATTTAGAGTCAGCGGCCCCAGGGAAATACACATTGGCAGGATATACCATACATAACAGAAAGGGAACTTATGTCAATATGTCAATATGTAAATGAAGGACTGGTAAAAGAAAAGCAATATATATAATGAGTTTGCTACATATATTAATATGTTGTTCTGTCAATATATGTTGTTTGAAACTTTATGTGTATACAAATGTGGTTTAATGTATGTGTGTACTTAGTGTTTCACAATTAAGTGTTAACCTTTAAAGAGACATGCATTATAAAAACATTTTTCAGAAAAAGAAAAGTGAAATTAAATCACAAGGGCTAATAACATTAGAACATTGGTATCTTGCAGAGCTACTAAATAATCCTGCTGATGCTTTCTCTAATTCCGAACTGCGGGAATTCGTAGATTTTCAACCACAAGCAGCAGTGTTGGCCACACCCCTTTAGGTGCTCAGTCCTGTTGGATCTCATCTGCAAGTTTATCGCCAAGACAAAAAGGCTTAAGGTGGGGCTTTTTCTCATGTTATGACTAGTATAGAGTATCTGTAGAGCTCTGATGTATCATGCTAGTATTCTGGGTTTATTTCCTGGAGTTATTAAGGGGTAGTGTTATATCAGTATATTATGCACACTGTGTCAATCCTAGCAAACATGGCTAGCAAAAGGATTTTTCCAATAACTAATGAATCAAAAATCCCATAAAGGGTTAGGAAAGGCTAAATAGTTCCTCTTCATACAGTCGGAGGCGATAACATAGAAAAACTGGTTATAAACATACCAATTCTACCTGTAACCTTTTTGTCTCATTAGGAAACTGTGCTTTTCAAGACAGTATTCAGTCTAGGGTTTTGCAGAGCATTTAAATCGGTAAATTAGTGGCAATAGCTAAAGAGTACTTGGAATGGGGCGTATAAATGTCTCTCCTGAGTTTTGAGAAGTACTCAGCAATAATAACCTTGGTCTACTCTAAAATAGATGTATGTGGTACAGGAGTGGTCATACATCTGTAGAGTGCCAGCACGTTTTTCTGCTGCCCAGTTCTAGCATTGGGTAATTGCCTTTCTATTTGCCAAATGACTTTGGGATCTATGGTATTGGTATATATTGACATCATTCCTCTGTCTTCCAGTTCTGTAGGCCACTACACTGACTGTTGCAGGCCGACAGCTACGCTATTTCAGCTTACTCTCTGTCAGAATTGGTGCAGCTGCACCAGTAGTGTGTTGAGGTTTAAGTCCCAGTCAAAATAAAAAATATATGGATGTGGAAATAGGATAGCTACAAACTGTATGTTCACCTAAATCTGCTTTAAATCTATACTCTTGAATGTATTGTGTTTCTCGCAAATATGTTCTCTACATTCTCAACACTTGGCTGTCCAAGGCATTGCATAAAAATGCCTTTGGGTAGTAAAACATTAGGGGCCAGATGTAGGTAAATCTATTTTACCGATTCATAAATACCGAATTTTACCGATTCGGTATTTATGAATCGGTAAAATAGAAGGTGGGAGATGTAGGTAAAATTTAATTTTCAATTACCGAATCGGTAACATTCGGTATTTACCGATTCGGTAAATACCGAATCGGTATTGCCCATGGATTCCTACGGGCCTTGAAGCCCATAGGAATCTATGGGCAATACCGATTCGGTATTTACCGAATCTGTAAATACCGAATCCTGCAAGGGTGCAGGGGGTGTCTCTTTGACACCCTCTAGCACCCCAAATACGGGTATGTGTGCCATGTGGCACAAAGACATGCCCTAAGGGCATGTCTGTGTGTCACATGGCACAGGTGTGCATGCACAGATGTGCATGCACACCTGCATTCGGTATTTTACCACCCAATAGGATTGGGTGGTAAAATACCGACTCTAAAGGGCCTGTGGCACTCTCAGGAGTGCCACCTACATGTGGAATTACCGAATCGTTAAAGTTACCGATTCGGTATTTTACAGAATCGGTAAATTTACAGATTCTGTAAAATACTGGCCCCTACATGCCGATTCCTAAAGACCGGTCGGTAACGGCCGAATTTGGCCGTTACTGACCTGTATTTCTTCTCCTACATCTGGCCCTAGGTTGTTTGTAGTACAGCTAAATGAGTAAGTCTGTCAGATCTTCTTCAGAGGCCTGAAATAGACGGTTTAAATTTCTATTGGCATTGTGTAGATGATTGTTTTGCATCAGTCAGTGAAGAAATAACAAAATGGAAAGACTTGGCTGGTATTTCTATCATCCAATCTGATCATATTGCACATTGGAAACATCAACACGGTGACTGAGGTCGGTGTTACCTTCAGGAACCTTGACTGCCTTAATGTGTCTGGCTTGCATGCTTGCTGCCTGGAACAGGGTCGGACTAAGACAAATAAATAGGGCTAGGATTCAACATAAAGTGGTCCCATTAGTGAAGCAGATGGCTAAAAAAAAAGTGGTAATAACAGAAAAGTCTACTGTAAAAACCAGCAAAACCTGGCCATAAAACCGGCCCACAACTGCTTAAAAACCAGCCCACACACTGATCTGTCAGACCAGCCCATCGGGCACTGCCTGATTGACCTATAGGTCAGTCTGACTCTGGCCAGGATGGATGCTTGGGTTGTTACATAGCTTACTAAGAATCGTATGACCTGAAGGGACAGCCATACTTGTGGTGAACGACTCAGGATGCAGATTGGATTCTTGAATATCAAAGTTGTTGCAGATTAGATATCTGAAATGTATTCTTCAGCGAGAAGTGTGATTTTTTTCAACGCCAAGGCATGCACTTGTTACTTTTGGGACAGATGTTTTTGTTGAAACATTGGTGGCTTTTCCAATTACTTGTCACGGAAGGAGCCCAAGTGGTCCAGTTAGTAAGTCAGATGGGCGTGTGGATAAAACCAATCATGCTGGGGAGGGGGATCCCTTTTAAGGACGGTTCCCTTCACACACCAAAGGTGTCATGCTTCATCATAGGGGTGCCTCCTCGTGACACAAGCCTAGTCGTGACGTGGCTACAACCCCCCTAAAACCCTATGTGAGCATGGGGAGTGCAGTGCTAGGGTAAATCATGGTTAAAACTGACTACAAGGTTAGCCAGACAAAATTTATTATGGTACCTTGTGACAGGATTAAAAGAAAAAAGCGGAAAATGTAACTGCCACCATTAGAGACAGCTGCATTAGTAAATGATCAACATGTTTTGGCCTTCAAGTCTATAAAAGTGTTGCGGCCTTCATCAGGATCATATCTAAGCTACTGCAATTGGAGTGAACTGTGAAAACGTGTGAGAAAAAAATTAAAAATTGGCTGTTTGTAATACTGAACCAGTGATATGGTAGTTCAGCAGATTCACTGATGTAACCTGTTGTGAATAACACCGCGCCATTCAAATTGTGGTAAATGCATATATATGTGTGTATATATATATATATATATATTCAATGAACAAACCATAGGTTATAGACCATATATAGTTAGGGATTAGCATTTTAAAAACCTTATTTTACTCACGCAAAACCATTGAAATTCGCATATATAGTTAGTTGCACTAACTATATATCGCGCACCCGCAATCCACTGCTGATGATGTCACATATTACATCATTCATGACATGGTCAGTGACATCACTGATGACATCACTGATGACAACTCAAATGACATCACTGATGACAACATCCAGTGACTGTATGTTTCTGTAAAGTTAAAATATGTCTTACATATTGAAGAATGAGTGGATGTATAAATGTCTGGATGAAGGATTTAGTAGGTGCATGACTGATTGTATGAGAGAGTGATTAAATGTGTCTCACTGAGTGCATGGGTTAGTGATTAAACTGTCTTAATTTATGCATTATTATGTCTGTTGTTCTGTAAACTGCTGCATGTGTTGATCAGTAGCTATATGAGTAACTATATGGGTAATTGATTGGTTGCCCAAGTATTTGTATGGGAGGGTGAGTGTGTGTGTGTGAGTGGCTGGGAGGTGTGTGACTCTTTGCATAGATGTGTGAACAGTGGATTCACTAGATGTATGGGTTCAAAACTGCATGTGGAAACAGCTGTATGGGTGGTTGACTGTGTGTATGAGTGTATTGGTGAGTGAATGGATATATCAGTGCTACATGTCAAAGTAAGTACATATGTAAAACACAGTACATGTGAGAGTTGACATATATAAATTACTGTGTTTAAGAGCAAGTGAATTTGTGAGTGGCTGCATGGATCATTGAAAACTTGTATCAGTGATTGTATAAGAGAGTAAATATGTGTTAGAATATGTTTCAATAAGTAAGGTGTGTATAACTGTATAGTTGAGGAAATGGAGGTGTGATTGATTCTTTGCATGACTGACTAGGTGTATGAGTAACTCCATGGATGAATGACAATCTGTGAGTGTCTGTTTACACTGAGTGTATCTAAGGTTATATCAGAGTCTGTAGATGTTCATCGTATTAACACATGAATGATGTCATCAGGGATGTTGTCAGTGATGTCATTTGAGTTGTCATCAGTGATGTCATCAGTGATGCCACTGACCATGTCATGAATGATGTAATATGTGACATCATCAGCAGTGGATTGCGGGTGCGCGATATATAGTTAGTGCAACTAACTATATATGCGAATTTCAATGGTTTTGTGTGAGTAAAATAAGGTTTTTTAAATGCTAATCCCTAACTATATATGGTCTATAACCTATGGTTTTTTCATTGAATTTTCAAGGTTTTGTAAATGCTAATTCCTAACTATATATGGTCTATAACCTATGTTTTTTTCAGTGAATTTCAATGGTTTTTTAATAGCAAATATCAAAAGCTGTAAAATGTATTATTCTTTTAAATGAAAAATATATTTTATATGTTTTTAATATAATTTTTTTATGCATCTGCCAAACCCTGACCTCTTAAAAGTGCGCTGTGGTGGAAATGATTTGGGCACTATGACTGGGGTTGGTCTGGAAATGCTTTTAAAGGACACCTTTCATCAATTGATGACACTTTTTCCCCAAACTTCCTTGGTATATTCCAATATATGCCAAAGACAGAAATGAAACTGGTCCAACCAATTTTGTCCACAATTTGAGAAATCACGGAAACATGTGAATAAATCTGTTTCTGCTTACATGAGAGACTATGGAATGGGTTCAATAATCAACAATAACTTGCGTTTCAACATGCAAGACATCTACAGACGAGATGGTGTGCACTTGTCAGATGAGGGGAATAGAATATTCCTCCTGAATTTAAGACTGTGCATTGTAACCTGCTTGAAGGTACCTAAATCAGCCACAGAACCCAATAGCTCTTTTCAGAGCTACCCTACCTCTGATCATTCTAAACATTTATCTTTTTTCACTATTTTTCACCAAAGTACGCTCCCCGGTACGCTTACCGGGGCGCGTACCGGGCGCTCTCCACGCGTTTTTTGGGGGGTTTTTTTTGCCTACTTGAGCGTCCTAATCCCCCCTCAGAAAACCTAAAGGGTCAGGAAGTGTCTACCGTGCCCCCTTCTACCCATTCCGAACATTGTATGCCCTCCATCTTGTGTCTCAATTCTACCGAAACACAAAATGAAGGACTCCCGTAACGCTGCCGGTACGCGTACCGGTGCGCGAACTGGTAAGCGCTCGATAAAAAAAGGTGGGAAAGTAATTTACAGAAAAACCACTTGAGACACTTTCATCAAATATAGAATAGGTCCTACTACATAGCAGTCCCTACCATTTACCCAAATTTGATGGAATTCCATTGAGACATTTATGCTGTAGGCCTGACTAAATAACCTGAGGTAAATTACATGACAAAAACACATATGAAGTGTTAGAATTGACAACCAATTAAAAGGTTACTTTCATTTTCTACTATTATATCATGACATTTCATTGGTTATGTACCTGAATATATATAAAGAAAGAGAGAGAAACACAGCCATTTTGACTACTACTTCCTGAAGTACATTTGAAGA
This sequence comes from Lissotriton vulgaris, assembly GCF_964263255.1. Classification (NCBI taxonomy): domain Eukaryota; kingdom Metazoa; phylum Chordata; class Amphibia; order Caudata; family Salamandridae; genus Lissotriton; species Lissotriton vulgaris. Next base: position 1,709,933,973 of record NC_141685.1, on the reverse strand, counting down.
GCATTTTCACTGACAAATTAAACTTCTTTTTGAAAGGTAAGAAGTTATTTGAAAAATTTGAAATGAGAACTATGTTATGGTAATTTGTGAAAACGTTTTCAGATAGTTATATACTGTCCCTCTGTAAGAGTTAGAGATTGAGATAGGCTTCTCTGTTATAATTATGGATTGAGTTAGGCTTCTATGGTATAATTATGAATTTACTTAGTCTTCATCACAGGCACTTTTTAATAGTTTTACTTCCTGCCTGAATCCATACAGTGCCCAAAGATAACTTCACTGTAAAAAACTCACAAGTACCTGCCTGAACTTTAACCCAACAGTAACCTATCTCTACTGATATATTTATTTTTTATGCAATTTACAGCAAGAAAATGGAAGCACAACAGAAAGAAAATAATATTTCCTTTCAAATAAAGATTGAAAACAATCCAAATGAAGAAAATGATGAAAATGACTTTCTGGATAACACATTAGACGAAGAATTAATTGAATGTGTAGAAGAATATGAATCATGGAATGAAAAGGAGGACATACCTGATGAATTGATGTTACAAATTCTTTTAGATTTTGAAAAATCTGAACAATAAATTTAAATTTTAAAATTAAAAATTGTTTGAGACATTATTCTTTTTTATATGTAAATTATGAAATAGTACCAAAATAGATATAATATAAAGTGAGACTTAAAATATACTGTGCAACTTTTTTGTGTTACATAGTAAGTTTGCTCGTAGTTACTTCCTTTCTCCAACTATATTATCAACAATGTGTATTTAACATCTCTTTATCATCTCCTGCCTCCATATTGTTTCTGCTTTCCAGACAGACTATGGTATGAATTCCATATACCACAATAACTTCTGAAACAACTTGCAAGATATCTACAAAGGAGACGGTGTTTATTTATTTTTAGACTCTGCATTGGTACCTACATGTTGCTACGTAAATAAAACAAAACAAAAAAAACAACAAAAAGAACAATCATTAAACATACAATATTTGAAAATGCTATCATTCTTTTTTCCCCATATTACGCTCCCCGGACCGCTTCCCGGTGCGCGTACCGGGCGCACCCCCTGCAAAAAAATGAAAAAAATAAATATTATTTTTTGCTCGCGGGGCCCTTTTAAAGCCCCCACATAAACCTAGGGGGTCAGGGAGGATCTACTCTGCCCCCTTATGGTCATGTCCCCCTTTGTTTTGGCCACCTCTTGTGTCTCGATCCTACCGAGACACAAGATGGTGGCGGCCGCTCCGGACTGTTTAGAATGTTTACAGACACCGGGGAGCCAATCAGCTTTCCGCGTGCAAGTCGCGTACCGCGCCCGGAGCGCTCCCCGGTGCGCGTACCGGGGCGCGCTTACAGATATATATATTTTTTTTAACCTAAATTACTCAAAATCCACTATTGCACATATCTTGAGACCTAGCAAAGGCACATCGGGCTACCAGTCCCAGCAATTTTGCCAAGTTCCATAGAAATCCATTCAGCCGTTCGAGCTAAAAGTGAGTCCAACCGCCCTATGGAAAACTCAATGATAAAAAAACGTTTTGGGACCCCCTTTTTCTCGGCCCCCACTCAACGAAACACCCCCAAACTTTCAGGGGATGCTCAGAAACAAAATGTGCCATTTTCCTGAAAATGTCAGCCAATTCCGTCCTTCAACGCCAAAGTTATTCAACATAGAATTTTCAGAAATCCCTATTCAAAAAATCCTAACTATATATACCTACTGGCGACCGCCAGTAGGTAATATATATATATATATATATATATATATATATATATATATATATATATATATATATATATATATATATATATATATATATATATACCTATATATATATATATATATATATATATATATATATATATATATTGAGGTAATATAAATTTTATGGTCATGTTTTGTTCCCTAGCGAGTACCCCACCGACTCCATGTACGAGTTAAAGGTGCATGTAACTTCCCTCCTGTATCAGTTATGAAGACGCAAATACATTTGCGTCCAACGTTAACTTGTCCTCTTTCAGACCCACCATGAATGGGTTTGATGGTCCGTTCCTAAGTATGCTATGCCAACGTCTTTTTGAAGTGTACTCCTACGTTTTTCAGCCTGGCTGAAAGTAGGCCCTGAATCTCTGCCATCGAGCCTCTTTTCTGGCTTCTGACTGCGAGGGCCTCTGCCCAAGCAGCCCCCGTTCCCGTGAACTCTGACTTACTTCTAGCGCGGCCCTCCGTGCTCAGCTCAGCCTGCTGCCTGCCAAGATTGACTATAACCTTCGAGTTATCTGTTTTCCTCCCGAAGATACATTCCAGCCTGCTAGCTTCAGTAAACATCCCTCCCCAGCTACAGGGCTAAAGGGCCGACCTGTCTTTATGCAAGTAATTCATAGCCTCTGTTGCCATGCTTCCATGGAAGGCCCCATGCCCCACGCTTCTCATACAGACATTCAGGCGCTTATACACGCACTCACAGCAAGTATAGAATAGCTTCTGCTCTAGAAACCTTTCTGCCCAGATAGCTTAGTTCCTAAACATCAGATATCAGATATGATAGAAGCACAAGTTGATCTGACATGCCAGACTTCTGTCTCTTTCCGCCAGTGTAAATGTCAAGTCCCCTGCACCCCGTCTATCACACGTCATGCAGCTGCGCGCGCATCCAAGCTCCCGATTTCTGCTGACATTGCAACATTCTGTTAGCACCACCCCTTGGTGCCACCCACTTGCGTCACCTATCAGTGACGTTTCTAGCACACACCCTAGTTCACGCCTAGTTTACGCCTCTTGATGATGTACTAGCACCACGTGTATACTGTTATCTTGTCTTCTCTCAGCTGTTACGCCTCTTACATTGAACATTATGATGTAAATCAAGTATATAAGCTATGTATTGTCAATAAACGTTAGCGCGCTCATCTATCCCTTCTGACACCCTGTGTGGTGGTCAGAACATGATATCCTGATTCCTTTATGAGGAATAAAACCCTTAGAAACTCTTACACCACGGACTCTGTTTTCCTTCATTCCGATTGAGTTATTATTGATTAAGTACTTACCTGCATAGAAATTAAGAGAGTAAATTAATTATTTACATCATTTTGGCGCCCGAACAGGGACCCCTCCCCCACCTCACGCGCCGGAAGGTGCGTTGCAATCCGTGTCCCCTGCCATCAGTTAGACGGACAACACGTGTACTGGCAGGATTTCCTGCATCCCCCTCTGACACACGGAGGTGACGAAGACTGCGATCAGTGCCCAGACGAGGCGGTGAGGAGTGCGGAGGATCCCGACCAGAGCCCAGCCGAAGGAAGCAAGGTCCGAGGTGTGAAGAGGCCCACCAGTTTTCCGAAGTTTTCCGAAGTTTTCCGAAGTTTTCCGAAGTTCCGAGTCGAGTCCAGTCGAGTTTTCCGAGGCCTTCTGTTTTCCGTGCTTCCCGGTGAGTACCATTGCTGGGTCGTATCTAGACGGGTTTGGGTACGCAAGTCCGGTCTGCACTGTTTTTAGGCAGTGTATCTGTACTGTTTAGCAGTATATAAAGTATTCCGAATTTCTGCACTGTTACAGCAGTGTATCTGTATCGTTGAGCGGTACATTCAGAGTAAGGGGAAATTAGCTATGTCTTTAAATGTTTCATGTAATTAATGTCGTGGTATGAATGTGATTGTTTTTGTGCATTATTGTGTTTTTGTATAAATAGTTACAGTTGGCATTAAGTATCCAGGATCAAGCATTCCAGTATCAAGTAGGCACAATGCCGTTTTTCAACAAATTAAAGCAGATAGGAACTAGGAAAGGGATGTTAGAGGAAGAGATTCCGATCCCCCCTAGGGACACTCCAGGTAATTTCATGTATAATAAGCATGGCATAGACGCCATCTTGTATCTAGAGTTATGGACCGATTATACCAAGCACTTAGAGGAAAGATACCGATGGCCAGTTAACGGAACATGGGATGCCGAGTGCATCATAAAAGTAGAAGAAATATTACGGAAAAAGAAAGCTAGACAATCTCAGAAAGACGCCATAGAATTTTGGCGTAAGGAATCACGTAAGCGTGCTGATAGAACACTCCGTAGAGAAGACAGGCTTAAAGAATCAGAAAAGGCCCGAGAAAATGAATTAGTTACTGAGGGAATTCGAGTAAAAGTAGAACAAATAGACCGTATCCAAAATAGCAAAGTGAACAACATGTATCTTTTGGCCGATGGTACCCCTGACGCCATTTCAGAAATACCGAAAAATTTGCCGTCACCATTAGTTCCAACTAAAGTAATACATAAGACTACTAAAGACATATTCTTAAATTCATATCTCGAAGATGTAGCGCCAGCTTACACCAATCTGCCTGTTCGGGCCCTGCCTACTGACAGGGCCGGGGGTGGTACTGCTCCCCAAGATCACTCTCAGCCGACACCGAAAAAGACTAGTCCCGTTCCGCCAGCTCCGCCACTTCCCTCACCTAAAACTGATCTGCCGAAACCACTTCAATCAGATCCTACTAAAAGACAAATTCAGATACTGACTACACACAGAGATAATGCCCAAGCTTCCGCTTCAGGAGGTGCGACCACGGGTCTACAGACCCCGCCACCGACTCACAGATTAAATCTCAGAGGTCTGCAGAGTCCTCTTACGCACAGATCCCCCCGTTCTTCTAATTCATCCCGTCTTGATGCACTAAAAGAAAATATGTCAGTTTGTAGATATGATCCAGAACCTGGACAGGACGACTTAATGGTATTAGCGTCTTTACGGTTAAGATCTGCTACTGATAGTTTGTTATGTTACGCAGGAATGAAGGAGCACCTAGATAGAATATATGAGTTCGTTCAAACGGGAAAGGACCCCGACAGTATTAAGGATGCCCTGGAGAAACAGAAAGTTACCATGCAAGCACTGATACTAAGATTTTTCATAAATTGTCTAATAAGAGAACGAGACAGGCCCGGAACAGAGCAGAGTGAATTAGATGCATTGAACAAATGGGGTCAAAATATAGCCGATGGAAAACATGACAGACAAAATTGCATAGAGGCCATGTATAAAAAGATTAAGAAAGCAGTGATAGCAGTACACGAGAAAGAGAAAGAAAAGGCTCCCTCCGAGGAGGAAGAAGAATCTGAAGAACCAGAACCAACTACAAGCACTATAGCATATGTAGGTAGGGGAAACTACCTTAGGAAAGGTGTCCGTCCGGAAAGCAAGAGAGTTTTCTTCTCTGCCTTAACGAATCCGAATTCTGCTGAACATCAGTTCCAGGAAACTGATAAACGGCTTCGAGATCGAGTTGGGTACCATGTACTCAATTCTATGGATGAACAAGAATTAGCCCGATCAGCGGTATCATGGGCCGAAAATGCAGATATATATAATGATGACACCGTAGCACAGACATTTCTGAACCTCTCCCCCGACGAACAGAAATTAGCAGGGGTATATATGATTCAGCACCTTCTCATTAAGTACAGAAAACATTATTCCGATCCAGGTCCCTTACATGAGACACTAGAAGCACTACTGATGGATAGATGGAGAGGCCTAAGCACTAAATTAGTTCAAATAATTCTAGAACAACGACGCAGATATGACACCTTTGTAAGTCCTGAATATGTTCCCGCCCCACCTCCAGAAAGGAAAATGTACCATATGCAGTGCGGGGGTGGTATTGAAAGTCAGAACCCCTTGCGAGAAGTGCACCCTGTTATGGGTGAGGATAAAATTTTGAAACGCGTGTATGTACACACGCCTCTAACTAAATTAGAACTGTTAGAAATGAAGAAATTAGTACCGTGCCATGATAAAGACCCTGCAGGTTTTCATAGAGAGCTCAAAGACATGTTACTGATGGGGGACTACACATATGATGATATCATGAAAATGTTGAAAGTATTATTGCCTACGGGTATATTCGAGAAATTAAAGGAAAAGGACTGGGAGGTGGGAGACGCAAAGATTGCCTGGGCAGAAATAGAGGATGAAGAAAAGAAACGGGTTCCAGGGTTAGGCCTTGGGGACAAAACTAAAGCATTACCAGGTTTAATAGTACAGGTCCTGCCCAGATTATTGACAACTAGAAAGGAGGATTGGGATGCAATCTCGTCCTGTAAACAGAAACATGATGAAGATACTAGCGACTTTTATTCAAGATTCGAGAAATGTTTTATTATCAATAGTGGCCTCCAGCCAAGTAGCGAGTCGTACCCACATCTTTTTGTATCAAAGTTAGTCGAGAATTCCCTACCGTTAGTTAAAAATAGAGTGTATAAAGTCGAGAGTACATGGCAAGCAAATACGCCATCCCAGATGTTACAAATGTTACAATATCACCAGAATAGAATTAGGGAAGAACAAGATCAGGAACAGAAGCGCATGAAAGACACGAAAATGAAAATGTTAGTAGCCCAGACGGTCCCATCCGACAGTCACAGGAAAGGTACGACCCAGACAAGTCACGCGGCAGCTCCTGTTAAAGGGACATGCAATTATTGCAAGCAGCCAGGTCACTACGTTCACGAATGTGCAGTTCTGAAACATAACATAGCGACAGGTAAAACTAAAGAGAGACCGCATCCGCCTAGACCAGACCATAACCAGCATCAGTCTACCCCGAATACACAGCCCATGCATGCATCCGCACAGACAGCACAGACCGTAGCAGTACCACAGCCACAGCCCATTGCTGCAACTCAGCAAGTCTCACAACAGATGTACCAGTATGCCCAGTCTGCTTACCCCGAATATTCCCGATATACATGAAACAGCCTAGAGAGGGAAGGTGGCTTGCCTCTTATCGAGATTCCTGTAGATCAAGAAGGTCCTTATGTACACAGTCAGGTATTGGGGAAAGATAGAAAGTTTTTAATTGACACAGGGGCAAGTCGCACTACAATAAGTCATGACGAAGTTCCAGGGGCACCCCTCTCAGGCTCACAAAATGTTTCCCTTGGTTTTTCAGGACAACCTATTGTAAATGAAGTATCAGAACCAGTTCCCCTGGCTGTGGGTCCATTATCACGCGTTACAGACCTGTTACTAACAAAATCATGTCCGGAAAATCTGTTAGGAATTAAAACACTGAAGGCTCTAGGAGCTATAATATGCTGCTCCCCGGAGGGAGTTAGACTCTTTCTGCGGGATTTCAAGGGTCATTACGTCCTTCGTGAGTTTGACGTCAGATTGAAAAATGTACCTGATTACTTGTGGGCAAAAGGCCCAACTGATGTAGGATGTATGCACATTACACCATACCGCGTTACCCTCAAGGCAGGTGTTGTATTACCCAGAATCAGACAATACAAGTTACCACCCGATGCTGTAGCGGCTTTACTGAAAATCATTGAAGAGCTCATTGCCCAAGGAGTGGTCGTCGAGACCGACTCCAATATCTGTAATTCACCCATCATTCCGATTCTTAAACGTACTGATCCCAATGCACCGCCAGTATATCGGCTGGTGATTGATCTTCGAGAATTGAATAAATGCATTATCCCACAGTATCCTGTGGTCCCCGATATATCATCTCTCTTGACTGCTATTGATTCAGAAGCGACGTTCTTTACTGTAATTGATCTCAAGAACGCCTTCTTCAGCGTGCCTATTGATCCCGAGAGCCAATATCTCTTCGGATTCTGTTTAAATGGACGCAGTTTCAAATTTTCGCGCGCACCTCAAGGATTTACAGAAAGCCCCAGCATCTATAGTCAAGCACTGAAAAGACAACTAGATTGTATTCAAATGCCAGTTAACACCGCTTTACTACAATACGTCGATGATCTGCTGATCACCGCACGAAGTGAGCCCGAATGTGAAAAAGCATCACTGACAGTTTTACATTTCCTGGCTGACAAGGGACACAAGGTGTCTCCTTCGAAGCTACAATTCTGTGCTCAGCAAGTTGTGTACTTGGGTCACTTACTGTCCAAAGTGGGGAGACAGCTCACTCCCGATCGCATTCAGTTAATTGTGAACATGCCGCAACCCAAGACACAAAAGGAAGTGCGGGCCTTCATAGGCCTCACCTCGTACTGCAGACAATGGATTCCCCAGTATGCATTCTTAGCTAAACCACTCATCCAGTTAACGACACAGGAGGCAGCGACTTCGACTGTCCTCCCTTGGACTCAGGAACACACACAAGCTTTTGAAGAATTAAAGAAAGTTTTATGCCAAGCACCAGTTTTAGCGACACCATGTTACAGCAAACCGTTTACACTTTTTGTTACAGAACGTGATGGCACAGCGTTGTCTGTCCTCACTCAAGACCAAGCAGGTTCACATAAGCCGTGTGCTTATTTTTCTAGTACATTGGATTCAGTAGCTCAAGCACTCCCTGCGTGCTTAAAGTCAGTAGCAGCAACAGCGTTAGCAATAAGACAAAGTGATTCAATTGTTTTAGGTCATCAGTTAACAGTTCAAGTACCACATTCTGTAGAGGTTTTGTTAAACAGAACCCAGACTCAACACTTAACTATAGCACGACTGACAGGTTATGAATTAACACTATTCCAGCCACACATAGAAATCAGACGTTGCAGCATCCTGAACCCAGCAACACTGTTACCTACAGTTATGACAGATCCAGCTCCGCATGATTGTATAGAAATAATTAATGCAGTAACTAAGCCTAGACGAGACTTAACAGATGTCCCATTGACAAATCCAGACCTGACACTTTATGTGGACGGTTCATGCATGAGAACAAGTACAGGAGAATTAGTGGCCGCGTACGCCGTGACCACTGAAACTGAAATTAAAGAAACACATCGTATTGACACCCTGTCTGCTCAAGCAGCAGAGCTCATCGCTCTGACCCGAGCTTGTATTCTAGCCAAGAACAGAAATGTTAACATATACACAGATTCCCGCTATGCCTTCGGAGTTGTACACGACTTCGGAGTCCTCTGGCAAGAACGAGGTTTTCTGACTTCTCATGGGGCCAAGATACAACATGGCCCCCTCATTCAAGCACTGTTAGAAGCAATACATTTGCCCTCGGGCATATCAGTCATGAAGTGTAAGGCACATACTAAAGTCACAGATTCTGTTTCCCAGGGTAACGACCTGGCAGACCAGACAGCAAAACATACAGCATTGACTCACACCCAGACTACTGATGTGACAAAGACAATAGTACAAACACAGTGTATGACAGTTAGAGATCCCGCCCTAGACGTAATTGACATCCAGACACATGCTACTCCAGAGGAAATAAAGAAATGGACTGAACTAGGAGGGATTCAGACAGATCAAGGTTGGGTGACGAAGGGAAAATCTATATGGTTTCTCCCCGACTCAATGGTTCAAGTCATGATAAATACAGCACATAGTCCTGCCCATCTTGGAGAGAAAGCCATGTTAGACAGTTTACAGAACCTCTGGTACAACAAACACTTACGAGCAGCAGCAAAACAGAAAGTGCGTACTTGCATGATCTGTTGTCAGTTCAATCCAGGTAAAAGCGTCCCTGTTGAGCAAGGTGGATTCCATCCTCCCGATCACCCTTTTGAAGTCCTCCAGATGGATTATATCCAGATGAATAGCTGTAGAGGATTTAAGTATGTCCTTGTAATTGTTTGTGCTCTGTCCCGCTGGACCGAAGCATACCCAGTCCCAGACTACACTGCTCCGACCACTGCCAGACAGTTGGTTCGTGAATTCTTCCCACGGTACGGTTTGCCCCGTGTCGTGTACTCAGATAACGGACAGCCGTTCTCGTCCGAGTTGATGAAACAAGTTTCCCTCTTGCTAGGATATCAGTGGAGGTTCCACTGTGTCCGACATCCCGAAGCAGCTGGCCTTGTAGAAAGGCATAATCAGACACTAAAGATCCGTCTTGCCAAGATCTGTCAGGAAAAAGGGGTCGACTGGATAGTCGCCCTGCCCGTGGCACTATTCTACATGAGAATGGTCGCCCACTCAAGATCAGGGCTATCCCCGTACGAAGTGGTCTTTGGCAGACCACCGAATATGTGGGGGACGCCCGTTCCGAAAAAGATCACTGATATTGATTGTAACATGTTGACAGATTACCTTGCCTCCTTGATGTCTGCACTCCAATCATGTCGTTCACAGGTTGCCGCAGCCTTCCCTGACAACACCGATGTAAAGGCGCATGAGGTCCGTCCAGGTGACCTGGTAGTCGTCCGGAATTTCGACCGGAAAAGTCCGCTGGAGCCCCGCTGGAAGTCTCCAAAGACCGTTCTGCTTACCACCAGGACCGCCGTGAAAATCGAGGGGAGAAAGGGGTGGGTCCACACGAGTCACATCAAGCTATGCAATGAACTAAAAAACGGACTGAAACAGGACTCTGACTCGTCCACCCCCACCAAAGACTGTGTTGAAGCACAAGACGTTACCGTGCCTAAAAGAGAAAAGACTCCTCAAGAACTTTACCGAATGAAGCTTCGATCTAGCAAGTCAGACAGTTTAATTGTTTAAGTCCTCCCCTAGGTGAATCGGTTAAATAGTTTCTGACATGTATCCCCTAGATCGAGTTAGAGAGAGAGAGGAAAAGAGAAGAACATATTGCAAATCACTTCGTAGTCACTGCATAGTGACACTAATAATCATGTTTATTCTGAGTATTCTAATTATTATTGCCAGCATTCTGCTTCCTATGTACTGGCCTATTTTCAGGCGTGAACAATCTGCTTACAATGTCTCTGCTGAACACACTTTTAGTGAACTTCCTGCACATGAACTCTCTTACAGACTTGCGCTGCGCAACAATACATTCATTAGTATGTTACACCATTCCCATCAGACAAGTAATGCTACAGACTGCTGGATATGTGGTCGACTCCCTCCCTACCAGAATTACAAGGGAGCTCTGCCTCTCTTTCCGTACCCATTCACTCACAATGGCTCCTGTGGAGCATGGTTTAAAATAATTAATTCTTTAGATCCTGATATTGCTGTTTCCGATGGGGGCTGGGTTTGGGGAAACTTGAACTTAGTCCTGCTCAACGTCTGTTATCCTGATAAAGAAGGACTTCCCACTCGAATAGGAACTGATCTAGAAAATGAAGTATATGGATTAGGTAATTACACAATTAGCCTTATGATCCTCACTGTTGAATCTGAAACTGCTCCAGTTTTGCCCCATATGTTAGTGTTACCAGTCACAGGTGAATTATGTGTTAGCAAGAAAGGTTCAGTACACGTAGGTCATAGTAAATGCACTACTGTGGTCGAGTTCAGTGACCATGGTAAATCGTCTTTTAAAGCTACCAGTCATTCCTACTTTGTTTGTGGTCATACCGCATACATACGTTTGCCCCCAGATTGGGATGGTACCTGTTACATTGCATTCCTTCTGCCACCTGTTTTTCTAGCTCCTCCTGATTACCATAGAAATACGAATCTAGCACCGAATAGACCCAAAAGAGATATTCCCCTTGTCGACTACACAGAAACGGCATGGGAACAGTACACTGATTTCAATAAAGGATTCTTTTTCTTCCTAGGACCTGTCCAAAACAGTAAATTAATACGCAGATTAACGAGAACACTTGAAGCAGTAGTGAACGAAACTGCCTCCGCTCTAGGTAACTTAACAGAGGAGCAGTCTGCTATACGGACTGTTGTCCTTCAAAATCGTCTTGTGATTGACGTCATCTTGGCAGATAGAGGTGGAGCTTGTAAGGTCATCGGGTCAAGTTGCTGTGTTTTCATTCCACAAAATGCACCATCTGTCTATCAAGCTATCACCCGTTTACATAAAATTGCAAATCAGATACATCAGAATCCAGGCACCTGGACTTGGTCCGGTTGGTTCTGGACTACGTTAACAGCTTGGGGATGGAAGATCTTATCCTTCCTAGGCATTGGCCTTGTTATAGTATTCAGTTGTTGCCTATGCCTGCAGTGTGGGCCAGCGATATGTGGACTGTGTGCCACATCCTGCATTGAGCATTCCAGTTGCCTCTCAAACAGTCAAAGAAAGAAAGACGAACATATAATGTTACAAGAACAAACTGATCGATTTATGAGGATCGATATATCATGAAGGGTCCGTAGGGAACAAGGAGGGAATGAGGTAATATAAATTTTATGGTCATGTTTTGTTCCCTAGCGAGTACCCCACCGACTCCATGTACGAGTTAAAGGTGCATGTAACTTCCCTCCTGTATCAGTTATGAAGACGCAAATACATTTGCGTCCAACGTTAACTTGTCCTCTTTCAGACCCACCATGAATGGGTTTGATGGTCCGTTCCTAAGTATGCTATGCCAACGTCTTTTTGAAGTGTACTCCTACGTTTTTCAGCCTGGCTGAAAGTAGGCCCTGAATCTCTGCCATCGAGCCTCTTTTCTGGCTTCTGACTGCGAGGGCCTCTGCCCAAGCAGCCCCCGTTCCCGTGAACTCTGACTTACTTCTAGCGCGGCCCTCCGTGCTCAGCTCAGCCTGCTGCCTGCCAAGATTGACTATAACCTTCGAGTTATCTGTTTTCCTCCCGAAGATACATTCCAGCCTGCTAGCTTCAGTAAACATCCCTCCCCAGCTACAGGGCTAAAGGGCCGACCTGTCTTTATGCAAGTAATTCATAGCCTCTGTTGCCATGCTTCCATGGAAGGCCCCATGCCCCACGCTTCTCATACAGACATTCAGGCGCTTATACACGCACTCACAGCAAGTATAGAATAGCTTCTGCTCTAGAAACCTTTCTGCCCAGATAGCTTAGTTCCTAAACATCAGATATCAGATATGATAGAAGCACAAGTTGATCTGACATGCCAGACTTCTGTCTCTTTCCGCCAGTGTAAATGTCAAGTCCCCTGCACCCCGTCTATCACACGTCATGCAGCTGCGCGCGCATCCAAGCTCCCGATTTCTGCTGACATTGCAACATTCTGTTAGCACCACCCCTTGGTGCCACCCACTTGCGTCACCTATCAGTGACGTTTCTAGCACACACCCTAGTTCACGCCTAGTTTACGCCTCTTGATGATGTACTAGCACCACGTGTATACTGTTATCTTGTCTTCTCTCAGCTGTTACGCCTCTTACATTGAACATTATGATGTAAATCAAGTATATAAGCTATGTATTGTCAATAAACGTTAGCGCGCTCATCTATCCCTTCTGACACCCTGTGTGGTGGTCAGAACATGATATCCTGATTCCTTTATGAGGAATAAAACCCTTAGAAACTCTTACACCACGGACTCTGTTTTCCTTCATTCCGATTGAGTTATTATTGATTAAGTACTTACCTGCATAGAAATTAAGAGAGTAAATTAATTATTTACATCAATATATATATATATATATATATATATATATATATATATTACCTACTGGCGGTCGCCAGTAGGTATATATAGTTAGGATTTTTTCTCTATGGGATTTTTGAAAATTCTATACCTAATAACTTTGGCGTTTGTGGACGGAAGTGGCTGAAATTTTCAGGAAAATTGAACATTTTGTTTCTGAGCAGCCCTTGACAATTTGGGGGGTGTTTCATCAAGGGGGGGGGCGAGAAAAAAGGGGGATCCCAAAACGCGTTTTTCCCATGTTAATTTCCATAGGGCGGTTGGCCTCACTTTTAGCTCGAACGGCTGAATGGATTTGCACAAAACTTGGCAAAATTGTAGGGACTGTTAGCCCGATGTGCCTTTGCTAGGTCTCAATATATGTGCTCCAGTGGATTTTGAGTAATTTAGGTTCAAAAAAAGATATATATCTGGGCGGAGCCTAACCACACATCTGATCTGATTGGCTGTCAGCACTTCATCCAAGAAGTGTTGGCAGCCATCTTGGGACCAATATACATGATAGCACCTCATTAAAAAGCATTGTAGTTAATAGAGGGTTTTAGGACTTTAGTTACATTATAAATCATTTGTTGATGGTACCATACTCGTTTTAGGAATTGTGGTGGGTTCTAAGGTGATTTTACCATGTGAAAAAACTGCTGTGATATCATGAATATTGTTTGAAAGAAAACTAATATCTCATGATTTTCCCACAGTGGTTTGGAAGGGGATCTATAAGCTAAACTGAAAGCATATTTTCTGTAAATTCACATTATCTTTCTCAGTCATGTGAAAATGAAGTCTGACATTCTCAGTAAAACATGTACATCCAACAAGGACAGAGACTGTCAGTTGATTCCTTTGTGCTCTACTGCAGCCTCCTAAAGTGTTCTAAAGAACAACTAGAGCGCTAACAGTCCTACGTATTACAAAGGTATAGCACACCTGGAGCCATCGTGATGGGAATAAAGTGGTAACTCTTAAAACATTTAATTTAAAAAGGAACAAAATGAGGGGGTATATTATGCAATAGAAGGTATTATTAGTGCTGCAGAAAGAAAAATTAGGGCACATTTTGAGTGACTTTTCAAATCCTCTTCTATTTCATTAAAAAATTCTGACATGCAGTCTCCCAAAATGGCCACCAGAGACAAAAGAGCCCAAATGTAGCCCAAATATCACCCAGATGTAGCCCAAGTATAGCCCAATGACAGAATGTCCCAGAGTGTTCTAAAGAACAACTAGAGCGCTAACAGTCCTACTTATTACAAAGGTATGGCACACCTGAAGCCATCTTGATTGGAATAAAGTGGTAACTCTTAAAACATTTAATTTAAAAAGGAACAAAATGAGGGGGTATATTTTGCCATATGAATTATGATTAGTGCTGCAGAAAGAAAAATTAGGGCACATTTTGAGTGACTTCTCAAACCCTCTTCAATTTCATTAAAAAATTCTGACATACAGTCTCCCAAGATGGCCACCAGAGACAAAAGAGCCTAAATGTAGCCCAAATATCACCCAGATGTACCCCAAGTATAGCCCAATGACAGAATGTCCCAGAGTGTTCTAAAGAACAACTAGAGCGCTAACAGTCTTACTTATGACAAAAGTATGGCACACCAGAAGCCATCTTGATTGGAATGAAGTGGTAAGTCTGAAAACACTCAATTTAAAAAGGAACAACATGAGGGGGTTAATTTTGCCATAGAAAGTATGATTAGTGCTTCAGAAAGAAAAATTAGGGATCATTTTGAGTGACTTCTCAAATCCTCTTCTATTTCATTAAAAAAATTCTGACATGCAGACTGAAACATGCACTTTGAATACCAGCAGCAGACGTCCCTGGTGAGCAGTAGCTTTACTACAGTGATCTAATGTGCAACTAGAGTGCTAACATTCAGAATTTATGGCAAATGTGTGACACATCTGAATGCCTCCTTGATGGAACCAAAGTAAACAAGCATTGAAAATGCAATAGATCTCGCCCTCGTTTAAGTTAAAGCCATTCTGTTTGTAATGAGGTGGCTTTTTAGCTTTGCTTTTATTAGTGTTTTTTCAACTTTCATGTAAATAACATGCATCTGTATGCATATAAGTATATGTATGCATGCATTTATGTTTGTATTTATATAGATATACAGATGATATATGTTTATATATGTATGTATATATATATATTCACTGAAAAAACCATAGGTTATAGACCATATATAGTTAGGAATTAGCATTTACAAAACCTTGAAAATTCACTGAAAAAACCAAAAGTTATAGACCATATATAGTTAGGAATTAGCATTTACAAAACCTTGAAAATTCACTGAAAAAAACATAGGTTATAGACCATATATAGTTAGGAATTCACATTTACAAAACCTTATTTTACTCACACAAAACCATTGAAATTCCATATATAGTTAGTTGCACTAACTATATATCGCGCACCCGCAATCCACTGCTGATGATGTCACATATTACATCATTCATGACATGGTCAGTGACATCACTGATGACATCACTGATGACATCTCAAATGACATCACTGATGACATCACTGATGACAACATCCAGTGACTGTATGTTTCTGTAAAGTTAAAATATGTCTTACATATTGAAGAATGAGTGGATGTATAAGTGTCTGGATGAAGGATTTAGTAGGTGCATGACTGACTGTATGAGTGAGTGATTAAATGTGTCTCACTGAGTGCATGGGTTAGTGACTAAACTGTCTTAATTTGTGCATCATTATGTCTGTTGTTCTGTAAACTGTTACATGTGTTGATAAGTAGCTATATGAGTAACTATATGGGTTATTGATTGGTTGCCCAAGTATTTGTATGGGAGACTGAGTGTGTGTGTGGGTGGCTGGGAGGTGTATGACTCTGTGCATAGATGTGTGAGCAGTTGATTCACTAGATGTATGGTTTCAAAAGTGCATGTGGAAACAGCTGTATGGGCGGTTGACTGTGTGCATGAGTGTATTGGTGAGTGAATGGATATCTCAGTGCTACATGTCAATGTAAGTACATATGTAAAACACAGTACATGTGAGAGTTGACATATATAAATAACTGTGCATAAGAGCCAGTGAATGTGTGAGTGGCTGTATGGATCATTGTGAACTTGTATCAGGGATTGTATAAGAGAGTAAATATGTGTTAGTATATGTTTGTATAACTGTATAGTTGAGGAAATGGAGGTGTGATTGATTCTTTGCATGACTGACTAGGTGTGTGAGTAACTCCATGGATGAGTGACAGTCTGTGAGTGTCTGTTTACACTGATTGTATCTAAGGTTATATTAGAGTCTGAAGAGGTTCATCGTATTATCACATGAATGATATCATCAGTGATGTGATCAGTAATGTCAAATGAGATGTCATCAGTGATGTCATCAGTGATATCATTTGAGATGTCATCAGTGATGTCATTTGAAATGTCATCAGTGATGTCATCAGTGATGTCACTGACCATGTCATGAATGATGTAATATGTGACATCATCAGCAGTGGATTGCGGGTGCGCGATATATAGTTAGTGCAACTAACTATATATGGAATTTCAATGGTTTTGTGTGAGTAAAATAAGGTTTTGTAAATGCGAATTCCTAACTATATATGGTCTATAACCTATGGTTTTTTCAGTGAATATATATATATATATATATATATATATATATATATATATATATATATATATATATATATATATATATATATATATATATATATATATATATATATCTTCACACGCCGGTTCCTGCTTTCCCAGCCACTACGAGCGCTCAATGTGGGTGCGTTTCCCTACGGCGGAACCTCGCCGTTCAATATAGCACACTCTTCCGATTTCACGAAAGAAATGGGCGCACACTCGCTGCCTTTCCACAATTGTTGTATTCAATCTTTTACAGCTTGGAAACAAGCAAAACGATCAACGCGTTTCAGTGCTCCTGGTGTCATCAGTGATGTCATGAGTGATGTCACTGACCATGTCATGAGTGATGTAATATGTGACGTCATCAGCAGTGCATTGCAGGTGCACAAGTTATAGTGAGTCCAACTAACTATAACGTGGGAATTTCAATGGTTTTATGTCAGTAAAATTTCCAGCTAACTATAACTGATGTGAAACCTATGGTTTTTTCAGTGAATTTAATAGGTTTTTTAAATGCTTATTCCTAACTATAACTAGTGTGAAACCTATGGTTTTTCAGTGAATATATATATATATATATATATATATATATATATATATATATATATATATATATATATATATATATATATATATATATATATATATATATATATATATATATATTCACTGAAAAAAACATAGGTTTCACACCAGTTATAGTTAGCAGGAAATTTTACTGACATAAAACCAATGAAATTCCACGTTATTGTTAGTTGGACTCACTATAACTTGCGTGCCTGCAATGCACTGCTGATGACGTCACATATTACATCACTCATGACAGTGTCAGTGACATCACTCATGACATCACTGATGACACCATCCAGTGAATGTGTGTCTTTCTGAAAAATAACTATGTATTTGTAAAGGACGATGGAAGAATAAATGGTTAAATAAGTGTGTCAATGGATGTTTGTTTTTAAAAGAATTGATTGGTTAACTGCCTTATTAAGTGTATCTTAGTGAATACATATATTAGCAAGTAACTTTTAAATATTGAAATGTATGTATCAGTGTTTCACTTTGTGTATAAGTGGCTGTATGGGTTGGTGACTGACTCACTGTTTGTATGTGTTTTGAAGACAGCATATGTACAGGACTGTATGGATGGATGAGTGTGTATATGTTTGTGTTAGTGAGTAAACGACTGTCTCACTATTGTCTTTTTCAGTAACGACATATGTTTTAATCTAGTATATGTGAGTATTGATATATATAAGTGAGTATATGTGAGAGTGAGAGATTGTAAGAGTTCCTGTTTAAATAAGTATGTGTTTCTATAAGTGATTGTTTAAGAGAGTAAGTATGTGTAAGTTTCCTTAGAAGTAAAGTGGTAGTGTGTGTATAGCTGTATATGCAAATAAATGGATGTTCAATAGTTTTTTTGCATGTATGAATATGTGTGTGAGTAACTTTTGGATGACTGTCGGTGTGTAACAGGACGTATAGGTCTATCACTACATATGATGAGTGAATATATATATGAATGACTATATAGAACTGTTGGTGAATGAGTGGATGTGTTTGTAGATGTTGGAATTACCTAATAAGTTGTTATAATTGGTGTTGGTTTCTCCTTTTTTAATAAAATGTTAGTTTCTATTTTTGAATGTGTGTGTCAAAGGTTATTTTATGCTGATAGGAGGTAGCCACTTTGTCACAAGGATGGTGTCATCAGTGATGTCATGAGTGATGTCACTGACCATGTCATGAGTGATGTAATATGTGACGTCATCAGCAGTGCATTGCAGGCGCGCAAGTTATAGTGAGTCCAACTTACTATAACGTGGAATTTTATTGGTTTTATGTCAGTAAAATTTCCCGCTAACTATAACTGGTGTGAAACCTATGGTTTTTTCAGTGAATTTCAAAGGTTTTTTTAATGCTAATTCCTAACTAAAAGTCTCACTTTATAAGTAAGACTGTTAGCGCTCTAGTTGTTCTTTAGAGCACTCTGGTACATACTATCATTGGGCTATAGTTGCGCTACATCTGGCTGATATTTGGGCTACATTTGTATTTTTTGTGTCTGGTGGCCATCTTTGGGCTACATTGGGCTACATTGGGCTACATTTGGGCTACATTTGGGCTACATTTGGGCTCTAACACATATATAGCCCAATGTAGCCCAATATATATTTTTTAAAAGTTAATTTTCTTAAAAACAACTGGAGCATATATCTTGAGACATAGCAAACGCACATCAGGCTACCAGTCCTTACAATTTTTCAAATTTTTTTTTTTTTGTATTTTTTTTTCTTCTTTTTTTTTGCCCTGGAGCGCTCCCGGTGCGCGACCTGGTGAGCGCCCTGGAAAGCGTAGTATTTTGAAGCGCCTTGGTGCGCAAACTCTGAAGCGTCCCGTTAGCGCCAATGTCGCGATCGAAAACAACATTGTGACGCGTCGCGTAAGCGTGACGTATTTCGTAGCCGCGCGATGTGTCTTATGACGCGCTGCGTAAACGCACCCAGAAGCGCTCCGTGGTGCGGCCCGGAGCGCGTAACGTAAGCGCGCCGGAGTACGTAACGTAAGCGCATCGGGTCATGTGACTTGAAAATAACACTTTTCATTGGTTCTCATCATTTTTTGTCTCCAAATAATGAAAGCCCCCTCCTTTTTTCCTCATTCTTACTTTCTTCATTGAGAGAGCAAGAGCTATTTTTGAGCAAACAATGGCATCACTTGTTGCTGCAGCTGGTGCACCCCCACCACCACCCCCACCCCCACCACCAAGAAAAGAAGGTCCACCACCACAGTTTCTTGGAGGACAAGAAGAAGAGGAGGAAGAAGAGGAGGAGGATCAACAACCAAGGTGCTTCCTCCCTGAAGAACCAAGACAAAGGCACGTTAAAGTGCACTTCATTTGGCAATTCTTCTCTTTTCCTGATGACCAAAAAAAGGTGAACGCCCCCAAAGTCAACTGTCTTATTTGTAACAAAGTTCTCTCCAGGGGTAATCCCACAAAGAAATATTCTTTTGGTAATTTTACCATGATCCGCCACATGGAGAGGTGGCATCCCAATAATTTAGCCCAGGATGAAGTCCAGGAACTTCGAAACAACCCACCCCCTGTGGCCAGCACTTCCTCTACTGTACCCTCACTTTCTGGTCCAGAAGAACGCCAAATGGTGACAAATATTCAGCAAAAATTTGGCAACCTCAAATTTGTTTGCATTTTCTGTGGCAAAACATTATGCTATGGTGAACTTAGTGTCACCTTAATAAATAATGCTGTAGACAACCACCAATGCAGCAAGAAAAGAAAACAGTAATTCTTTTCTTTTTTTTTTGCTCCTGTTGAGCCATTTCCAATTCCCTGTTTTTTGTTTGTTCCCTTAAAAAAAAACAAAAAAATATAAAATTGTTCAAAAATAAAAAAAAATAAAAAAATGTTCAGAAAAATAATTAAAAAAATATAAAACAACAAAAAGAATTAAAAAAAGTTCTTTTCAGAACTACCTCCCATTTATAAAATATTGCCAAAAATGTTAAACTCTGGCATTCTTTTTTCTCTTTTGTGCGCTTCCCGGTGCGCTCCCCGGTGCGCGTACCATGCGCTCCCTCCGCGACAATCGAAATTTTTTTTATTTTTTTTTGCCCCGCGAGGCCCTTTTATAGCCCCCACATCAAACCTAGGGGATCAGGGTGGGTCTACCCTGCCCCCTTATGGTCATTTCCCCCTTTGTTTTGGCCACCTCTTGTGTCTCGATCCTACCGAGACACAAGATGGCGGCCGCTCCGGACTGTTTTGAATGTTTACAGACACCCAAGAACCAATCCGCTTTCGGCGCGCAAGTCGCGTGGCGCGCCCGGATCGCTCCCCGGAGGGCGTACCGGGGTGCTGCCATAGATATATATATTTTTTTTAACCTAAATTACTCAAAATCCACTGGAGCACATATCTTGAGACATAGCAAAGGCACATCGGGCTACCAGTCCCTACAATTTTGCCAAGTTTGGTGTAAATCCATTCAGCCGTTCGGGCTAAAAGTGAGTTCGACCGCCCTATGGAAATTAACATGGGGAAAACGCGTTTTGGGAACCCTTTTATCTCGGCCCCCCGCTTGACGCATCCCCCCCAAACTTTCAGGGAAGGACCGAGCTCGACGAGGCCATTTTGAGGAAATTTTGAGGCAGATTCGTCAACCGGCGCCAAAGTTATTCCAAATAGAATTTTGAGATTTTGCATTGAAAAAAATCCTAACTATAACTACCTACTGGCGACCGCCATAAACATCTTGGATTGACTTTAAGGAACTATTGGTGTGCGACCCAACTTCTTTTCTTCCTGAGAGATTATTGGATATATATATATATATATATATATATATATATATATATATATATATATATATATTCAAGCGAACTCGTCCCAAAATCCACCGAGACTGCAAAAATCCTGCACAGCTACGGACAGACGAAGAGAGGAACCCAGGAATGGTGCCAAACAAGTGTGATTTTATTTCAGCTCAATCTCGCTCAGCATGCCCGCCATTACGCGTTTCAACAGTATCCACTGTCTTGATCACATGATGTGATCGCAAAGTTACATGGGATTTTATCCATTTAATCATAGACACAAAAGGTGGACTAGATTGTAACCACCCCATTTAAAACATAGCATTCTTTCAAAAGGGTACATGGAAACAACAAAGGGACTATCGTTATTTTTGTATAATCCAGTTCCATCTTGAATATAACCCATAGTGGGTAAATAAACTGAAGTATATACATGTGCAAATACGCAAATAAATAACATGTACAAAAAAACTTCATAAATATATACATATAAATATATAAATATACAATTCATTTAAAACCATTGTTAAATTTCATGATTTACAAGAGGACAATGTTTCACCAACCCTTTTTGAAAAAACGTTCAAAGAATATATCCCAAGTGGGAATTTCCAGTAAAGTGTCATGTGCTGTATGTAAACAAAGACTATATGTAAACACACATATTAAAAAATATCCAATTCCCATCTTGTAACAAGGAGCAGCCATCATCGCAAAAATTGCAAATAAAGAATATATTAAAGGTGATTGAGTGCAAGTATCTCAGTTTCTTTAAAAAGGGAAGAGCCCCTCCCTATTTCATATTCATCAATCTGACAGATGTAAATACACGGCAGCAACCAAAAAATGCAAAACAATACTATTGACTGCAAATTTTGCAATTTATAAATTTGGAACAGTTCGTTCTCACAACCAAACAGTATAATTAAGTCAAGCTCTGGTATAGGTGCACCTTATTTTCTGAAAAGAACTACAAACAAGTGTATAGGTCCTCACTGGCGTTAAGACCTCCAGGGGCACGACTGTTAAGTTCTAAGATGTACCTAGTTTCCAGTACCCTGAGCAGCCCATCCCTATTACCCCCTCTCTTCAGGGGTGGCACACAATCTATAACAAAATAGACAAGATATTTGGGATCACTCCCGTGTACCGCCTGAAAATGGCGTGCCACAGGGTAGGCTTGTTCCTTATTGGTGATTGCCCTCAAGTGCTGCAGTATTCTCCTGTGAACCGGCAGCCGGGTGCTCCCTACATACCTAAGTTCACAGGGGCACTGCAGCACATAAACGGCAAACTCCGTTTTGCAAGATAACTGTTTAGTTATCAGAACTGGATCTTCTTTGAAAGGAATGAAATAACGTGTTGTATTGCATCCGTTTTTACAGGCTTTGCAGCTGGAACATTTCAGAAACCCTTTCCTCAAATTCATAAAGGTCTTAGATATTGGGGGTTCCAGATGATTTTTCACTAGCCTGTCTGACATGGAGGTAGATTTCCTAAAGGAAAATTCTGGCCTTCTGCCCACTGAACCCCCAATGACGGGATCCCCCGTCACTAGGTTCCAGTTGCGGCTGAAAATCCGCCTGATTTCCCTATGTTGCTGGTTATAAGTAACCATGACTCTCGAGCTATCTTTGGGTACTGTATCTGACTCCATATTGTTCTTAGATTTGGGCACTAGAATCTCTGCCCTGATCAGATTATTGGCTCGTTCCATGGCCCTAGTGACCGTTTTAGCTGAATATCCACGTGCCAAGAAGCGCAAACGGCTTTCGTCCATAGCTCTAGTGCACTGCCTCTCATCACTACAGATTCTTTTGATGCGAAGCATCTCCCCAAAGGGGATGCTTTGTATCAAGTGATGCGGGTGCTGACTTCCTGCGTGCAAAATAGAATTGCCAGCAGTTGGCTTTCTATAAAGTCGTGATGCTAATTTACCTTCATGTACATAAACTTCTATGTCAAGGAAGCATAGTTGGGTTTTACTCATGGAAGATGTAAATTCCAAGTTCAGATCATTTCTGTTTAATTTTTCTACAAATTCCTGGGCCTCCAGCAAGGTACCCTGCCAAATGAGAAAGAGAAAGAGGTCGTCTATATACCTCAAATAGACTGGTACATTCCTCTCCATGGTGGCCTGATGCTGTACCATGAGGACCTGTTCCTCCCACCAGCCCATGTGCAAGCACGCTAGGCTGGGAGAAAAACAGGCCCCCATAGCTACCCCTCTAACCTGCTGATATACCTGACCATTGAACAAAAAATAATTTTGCTCTAGACAAATTTTAATCATCGCAGTGAGCATGGAATTATGAGCAGAAAAATTCATAGGTCTCCTATTCAAGTAATAATTCACAGCCCTGATACCGTCCAAATGACGTATAGACGTGTACAGGGATGTAACATCCAAACTTATGAGTATACAATTTTCATTCCAAACAAAATTGTCCAATTTTCTAATAAAATCTGAAGAATCCTGTACATAGGAGTCCAAGCCCCTAACACTGTCCTGTAAAAAATAATCTATGTAAGTTGACATCTTTTCCGTGGAACTGTTAATTGCAGAAATTATAGGTCTGCCAGGAGGGGTTTGTGTGTTCTTGTGGACCTTTGGAAGTAAATAAAAAGAGGGTATAACAGGGAATTCTTTTTTCAAAAATCCTAGCTCCTCTTTGGTTATTAAATTGCCACATTTCCATGCAATTAGTTTGGCATTCTGTTCTTCCCATGCCAACTTTACTGCTCCCAAATTACTCCTCCTGTAACAAGAATGGTCTTGCAATTGCCTATCCGCTTCATCTATATACATCTGGCGAGGCCACAGCACAATATTTCCACCCTTGTCCGCTTGACGGACCAGGATGGTGTTGTCAGACTCAAGCTTTTTAACCAAGGTGTTGTAGCTCTGATTTAATTTATTGATCACTCCGCGTTTCTTGTTGGTGGTGATGTAGAGCTGTTTTAAATCTTTGGTTATCAAATCTTGGTATACATCTATATTGTCATGAGGCAATATGGGGAGAAATACTGATTTGGGTTTAAAAGGAGTAGTCCCCACTATTTGATCAACTCTTGATCTCACCAAAGGCAACATTGTCGAGGGGGTCATTTCCTCCTGCAATCCCCATATTTCATCAAAGTCCTCTCTGTCCCCTGCTTGCAAGGTGATTGCATCCATATCCACTACCCCAGGTTTCTTTTTCCTCGCCGGTTGTAATTTAAAATACTTTTTCAGTTTTAACTTTCTCACAAAACGGAAGGCATCCATCCTCGTGTCTGCATAATTAAAGTTGCACGGGGGACAATATGACAAACCAAGACTCAATATATTGGCCTCCTTTTCCGTCAGTTTCAATGTGGACAGATTCATTATTGTGTAGGGGCTGCCGCCTGTGTTTTTGCCGTTTTCTTGCTGTTCCAGCGGTTTTTCTTTTGGCTGTTGTTTGTTTTTGGCTTTGTTGCACCATCTCCTTTCACCTCGTTTCCTGTTGGCCCTTTGGCGTTTGGACCGCCAGTCTGCCCTCTGGATCTCAATGTGTCCCGGCGATCTTGACACATGCAGCTCATTTCCTGGGCCTTGGAGAGTGCTGTAAACCCCAACGGCATACTTCTTGCCCCTTCATTTTCTGACTCACTGCCCACAGAACTCGCATCTGAAGAGGATGGAACATTCGGAACATTATCAGGCGCGGTTACACGAGTTTTTCTAGCCCTCGCCTTGATGTTTTCATAGCGCTTGGCGTATGTGAAGATTTGCCCATGTAGATAGTCCAAGCGATCCCGCTCGAATTTGTAGGCTTTACGTTTTTTTATAATATCCTCTTCCTTGCTTAATCTCGTTTGCATTTCCACTCGCATTTTGTCCGTCGCTTCACTCGTTCCCATACCTTCAATTTCCTCTTCTAATGCTTCTATTTGCGCCTGCAATTTGCAGCGGTCCGATTCCGCATATTTTACCAATATTCTCATTAGTTTTGCCGATGACTCTAGGTTTGCCTCTGCCCACTCAGTGAGCATGTCCGGGTCGGGTGTCTCATAACTAGGGGCTAAGCTGATTCGTAACCCTCTAGGAACCCGTCCTTCCTGTAGGTACATAGTTAAGGACTTGTTCTCCCACCATTTGGACTGTTCTTTGATTTTCAATTTTTCTAGCTTTCTGTAAAGGTCACGAATTGTCGGGTTTGCATTTGTAACGGTTGCTGACCGCGTAGAGTCAGTCCCCCCAGCCGGAGGTTGTACAAACACGAGGCCAGCCGCCTCTTCTCTGCTCCACAATACATCCGCGGACATGCTTATGCTGTAACTTTTTTGTAATTAGAGCCACACTCGTTGAAACGGAAAAGACGTTCACAAAGGCAAATTGCACTTGCTGGCTCGTGAACGCCGCTCCAGGCACACTCCCCACCGGACAATCTTCCTCGCCTACCTTGCAGGATTACCGCTGTACACTTAGTCTTCTCCAAACCAAGCGCCGCGATTCCGAGAACCAAGGCAGGATTCTTCAGCGTCCGGGGGTTACAGGCGGCTAACTCCAAGCCGAAGTACATATATATATATATATATCCAATAATCTCTCAGGAAGAAAAGAAGTTGGGTCGCACACCAATAGTTCCTTAAAGTCAATCCAAGATGTTTATTTTTCAAAAAACTCCAAACACTCCAAACACCAACGCGTTTTGATCTCTGACTGAGATCTTGTTCACGGTGCCGCCCTCCTTTTTCCATTAATTTTTAAAGCTCATGTGTTACCTAGATAACCACCTCCTACTTTAAAGGCATTATGGTTGTTGTAGTGTTATTTACAAAAAGGTGAACATTCTGTGCAATAACAAAACGTATTTATATAAATTGTTAAGAATTAAATGAAATTAAATAAAGGTTAATACTTGTGATGTAACTTGTAAAACAATATCAACATTGAATAATCTTTTTTTGAGGATGTACCCTATTGTTTTACAGAGAACCCTCGAGTTGATTCTTATACTCTTCACTCAAATGATTATTTTGTCCAATTTTTCTTTCAATTAATGCCTCCAGTGGCCTTAGAAACCATGTCTACATTATTCACAATAACATTCATTAATATCTTATTCACTACCTATCGTAGTCATATTGCTGTTATCTATTTTATATACAATATATACAGCTTACCAATTTCCTTCCTCATCACAAGACCTTGTGCATTATACTCAAAATAAATCAAACTTAAACACAAATATGATATGATGCAAAAAGATATGTCTGTTTCAGCTCTGCCATTATTTTATAAAGTTCATGATATTTTCTGTCCCAAAGTCTATTTACAAGTGTATATACATTTCCTCGCTTTGATTCAGACCATACGGAGTCATGGTTCGCAGACTAAGAATGTATCTTGATTCTTTCTTTCTCAGTATGGTCTCTCTATTTCCTCCTCTCAATGGCTTTTTTGCCGCATCAATGCAATAGAATTTTAAGCTTTCCCACTCGCTGTTGTGATGAGACTCCATGTGTTTTGGCAACTGCATTGTTTCTATCTTGGTGTACAGTTGCCATAACATGTTCCAAAATCCTCTTTTTTAATTCATTATTTGTACTGCCCACATACTTAAGTTCACACGGGCATTCAATTACGTAAATTGCATATGGTGTTGTACAAGTGATCAGTTCATCAATCTTCCAGATCTTTCCATTTGATAGCATAATTTCTTGAATGGGTTTGCCTATTTGGCACACTTTGCAGTTATAGCATTTTTTAAAACCTTTTCCTTTCAACCATGCTTTCTTTTCCTCTTTGAAGAAATGACTCTTAGTCAGTCGATCTTTTAGATTTGGTGCTCTCCGATATGTTATTTGTGGTGTATCACCTACGATCGGACCGATGGTGGCATCCATTTTTAAGATCTTCCAATTTTTCTTTAGGATATTCCTGATTTGTTTTGATTCATTAGAGAAGGTTGTTATGAATCTTATTACTTCTTTGTCACTCTCTTCTCTTTTCCTTGTTTGCAATAGAATATTTCTGTCCTTTTGGCTTGCTCTTTCCCAGCCTTCCTTTATGTGACTTTTTGAGTATCCTCTCTTCTCGAATCTTTTACTCATAGATGTACTTTGTGTATCCCATTCTGATTCTTCCGAACATATCCTTCGGAGCCTTAGGAATTCTCCATATGGGATGTTTTGAAATAAACACTGCTGATGAAAACTAGTTGTATGCAATGTTGCATTGGTTGCGGTTTTCTTTCTATGCAAGGTCATGTGTACTTCATTGGCTTTGATATAAATTTCAGTGTCCAAGAAGATTATTTTGTTGTCACTTATTTCATATGTGAATTTAAAGTTAGCAGGCGATGAGTTGAGCATTTGGAAATATTCTTTAAATTTATCTTCTGAACCATCCCATACAATGAGAAGATCTCCGATAAAGCGTAACCACAGTATCACTTTATTCAACATAGTGTCATTTTCTGCTTGCCACACCCATTTCTGTTCCCACCATGCCATGGTGAGACAGGCAAAGCTTGGGCTAAAAGAAAAACCCATAGCTGTACCTTTTGTTTGGGCGTAGATTTCTTCTCCAAAGTAAAAAATGTTTTGGTTCAGGCATAGTCTCATCATTTCTTGCAGCATGATATTTTGACGTGAATAATGCATATTCCTATCCTGGAGAAAGAATTTACAAGCTGAAATCCCCACCTCATGATCTATATTCATATATAAAGATACGACATCCATTGATATCAATCTATACGAAGATTTCCAGGGAATTCCATTGAGATGTTTCAGCATGTCCGTCGTGTCTTTTATGAAAGAACTTAACTTAGAAACATACGGAAGCAAAAAGAAGTCCAGATAGTTTACTATTGGTTCGAACCGGGAACCCATAGCGGAGACAATTGGTCGCCCTGGTGGTCTAGTTCGATTCTTGTGTACATTCGGTAAGAAGTACATAGTTGCAGTCACCGGGTCATCCACTGTGAGATATTTGTGTTCATCAAAATCAATCAATCCTGAGTCTAGCCATTCTTTCAACTTTTTGTCTAATGATTCTTTCATTTGTTTCGTGGGATCAGCTGTTAATTTCTTGTAGTACATTTGATCTTGTAGTTGATCATGGGCTACTTTTGCATATTCCAATGTGTCCCATATGATGACATTTGCGCCTTAATCCGCCATATTGATTTCAATGGTTTTATCCTGACACAATGTTGTTAATGCTTTGCCTTCTTCTGTTTTCAAATTGTCAAAGTAACACTGTTTTTTCAGCTTATAGATGTCTTGTATTACAGCTTCATGAAAAATATCCACCTTATTGCCCGGTGGAAACTGCGGGTAAAAACGTGATTTCCGCTTTTTCTGACTCAAGCTGGCTCTAAGTTGTGTACAGGTCTGTTCTAATCTAGTTTCTTGGGATTCATTGACAATATCCAAATTCATCAATGTCAGGTAACTTTCAGCGTCTTGGGCTAATAAAGTGGTGCTTGTTGTGACTTTAGGTAATGGCGTGTTTTTTTTGTAATTCTCTTTCTCCTTAAAGAGCTTTGCTAGTTTGATCTTATGCACATACTTATATAAGTCTATTCTTGTTTGTGCTATATCTAGATGCACTTTTGGGCAAAAGTTTGAGCCTTTCTTCAATAATGCACTCTCTGGATCTGTTAGCTGACGACTTGATAGATTGATGACAGTCAGTTCCTGATCTTCCTCTAGAACGTTTTCTTCAATCTCATACTTCGTGTGAGTGTTCCCACTCTCTCCCCGCCTGTTGCCCCTTCTTCCTCTCCTTGTTTGTTGCCTCTTGGTTTTCCACGGCCACATCCTCGATTTTGCGGCTGAAATCCCCTTGTTTGTTCCCACTGGCGTTGTTGAAGGACCAGCCGCATATCCCCCAAAAAAGACTGCTTTCTGGATGAGGTAATTTCTTCATCACTTTGTTCACTAGATACATTTGATGATAAACTGTCTGAAGTACTCGCATTGCTTTGACTATAGTCTTTTCACTGCAGGTGGTCATATTTTCTTCTATACGTGAATATTCTTCCTTCACTATAATCTTTTTTATCTCTTATGAACTTGCACATTTACGATTTTGTACTGAGTCTTCATGAGATTCAATTTGTTTTTCCAGTTCAGCTTTAATTTTTTTTAGCTCAGGTGTTAGGTCAAGTGTTGTAATTTCTTTTTCCATTTCTTGGACCTGATTTTTCATTTTTTGTAGCGATATTTCAATATTCCTTCGATTCCTCTCGCCTCCTTATCCTCCCGGCGGAAGTCACGGCACAACAGCAGGTATGTTCATTTATCAAATTTTATTCCTTTAAAAACACCATGTGCAAACACGTGCAAAAGTGGGATGGCTTACGTGTTTCGGCTACAATTAGCCTTCAACTGGACCATCAAAATATATATATATATATATAGCGCATGGTTGAGCCATTGCACACAAGACAAACAAATGTGCACATAACATTATGTAGTCAGTCTAACAACTATGAATTTTCACCAGTGGTTATTTGTTAATGCAAACCTCACCTACAACAGTCAGAGAATTTACTGCATCTGTCCTGAGCTATGAGCCATAGGTACCTATGCCAAACTATCCTAATGGATAAAGTTGATGGTGTTAAAGTGAAAAGAGAAAAAGTAGAAAAAGCAAGAACAAGCTCGGCAGTGTGTAAGCATTCGTAAGCACTATTAATCAACTGTAATGTGCTAACACCACAGAGCAATGGAAAACACATGTTCAGGTGTGCGCAATAGTTATGTCTTAATGTACACCGTCTTGCTGTGTACAGATTGCATGGGTCACAAGGGTCTGGTGTTCCCCAGAAAAGTGTAGTGTCAAATGCAAGGAGTGACCACTGGTGAAAGCGGTTTGTCACTAGTGTGCGTAGTTAGCCTATATGTTTGCGCTATTGGAGAAGTTCAAATCCCCTGTATGGAAGATGCGGTGCACAATGATCAAAGTATGTGTCACAGAGAGCCCTAACTAAAGCGCATGTACTAGTATGCACAATAATGAAAGGGAGACAGATGTCCAATATAAGCACTGCTGCTATTGTTCGTACAATATAACCCTTTCCAGAAGGCCTCCCGTCACTTACGCATGCACATAATATGCCAGTAAGTGTACACTATGGGATAATAGCAATGCCGCTTCTCAGAAGAATTTGGTGCACCACAAGAGATTTAAATAGAAGCGCTGACCCAACAAGCGCGTGTGTGATGGCCTACAGGTATAAATGTGTGGTGA
The DNA here is from genome assembly GCF_964263255.1 of Lissotriton vulgaris. Lineage (NCBI taxonomy): Eukaryota > Metazoa > Chordata > Amphibia > Caudata > Salamandridae > Lissotriton > Lissotriton vulgaris. The sequence goes on along the minus strand of NC_141685.1, from coordinate 1,709,903,478 downwards.
ACACTGCCATTCACACACAACTAATCTGTGCCCATTCCGGAATCGTGGTCTGGAATCGTCCCTCAGAAGGTAAACAGAGACGCAATTGAAACCGAACCACTCATCAAAGTATACTTACCACTCAACGTGAGCGATGATACCAGCTGCGTATGCCAATCAGATAGGGAGGTTCCTGCTGGCGGAGTACGCATTTTTATAATGAATATGCATAGCGGGACCCAGCTTCCTCGTTTAGCCACCAGGAATGCTAGGAATGGTAGTTTGTCCGCGAAGCATCCGCAATGGAGAGTATTTGCATGAAGACCCTGATAAAGCTGATGCATGGCAATAAATGTATGACAATCAACACAGGTGTAATTTGTAAAGCCATGGGAGGATGCAGGGACATACTCATTTATGAAACTATGGGAATGGGGCCAAATGACCCTCAGTAAATGGTGACAACTGGGGATACAGGTGTAGCCCGGGCAGTGGTGACACGGATGTCGTGATTCAGAGAGTAAGTGAACCTACTCGCTAGTTGACCAATTGCTCCAATTAGGGGACTTATAATGGAATCGTCATTAAATGACTGCCACAAATTGTGAGTAGAGGTCATGGCGTACTTGATCAGCATGATAAAGTGAGCCCATGAATGCTTGATGAGCTATGTGATTGACAGCCATGGAATATCATGATTCAGCCCAAATTTGGACTTGCTCAGTTTGAACACCCATCTTTGTTCAGTTCATAGCAGTTTCTTGGTGAGATTCGGTGTCAGCGCAGCAAGATTGGGTTTATTAAGCACTGTTCAGGGGAGTGTGTCTGCATGGTGATGCATTTATAAGAAATATTTTGTCCGTTTAGTTGTTTGTTTTGTACATTTAATCGTGCTCTCGTGTTCTAATATGTGTGTGCGCACTTTAGGCGTCGTCATGCCGACGAATCTCAGGCCACATGGACATGTAATGAGATAGACTGCACTCTTGCTATTACAATTAGTGTGGTGTCTGAGCTCCCAGGGTCTACCTGTACCAATGTGAAAGGTTTTTGTTGCTGTTGTTTGTGTGCAGGCTGCGCATGTCCCACCCGGAAAGTGTCCTTGGATGGGTGGAAAGTCCCACAGGGTTTTGGGCCGTTGGATGTCTGCTGGTGGAGGTCTGGTGTGGACCAGACTGTCTCTTAAATTGTGCCATCTTCTAAATGTACACAAGGGGGTTTGCAGAGTTAGTTGGCCCTTGTAGAGGATGTTCCAGTTGTGCATGATGGATTTTTTGACTTCATTAGAGAGGGAGCTGAAGGTGTTAATGCACACCAGTCTCGTTTGTGCTTGTCTGTTCAGAGGGTTGTCCAGCAAGGCATCTCTATTATTATTCAGCGCTCGTTTCACTGATCTTTTGATGAGCGCTGCCGAGTAATAACGTTCCAGAAGGTCACTTCCTAGTGTCAAAGTGTGTTCCTTTTATTTATCCACACAGGAACAATTTCGCCTCAGCCTAAGAAATTGGCAGAAGGGTAGGTTCTCACGCAGTGACTTTGGGTGGTGCCTATCTTATTGAACAAGGGCATTACCGGCCATGGGTTTTTGGTTCAGCTCTGTTTCCAGGTGACCGTCAGATGGAATTAGTTGAAGATCTAGAAAGGCAAGCATTTCTTTGCTTTACTCACATGTGAACCAGAGGTGGCCGTTATCATCAGTTTAGCCACTCAAGGAAGATGTTGATATATGTGCAATCACCTCTCCAGACCACTGGGATGTCAATAGTATAGCTTTTCCAGAAAAGGATATGGGTCAGGAACGGGTTGTTGTCAGACAGGAGGACATCCTCCTCGAAGACGTGCATATAGAGGTTCATCAGGCTGGGGGCGAAGGTGCTCTCCATTGAAGTGCCAGTTACCTGTAGGTAGAACTGGTCTTAGAATTGGAAAAAGTTTGCTTTCATCGCCATGGTGGCACATCTCATAATGACCAGTGTGCTGGGTTTGGAAGCTGAAGAGATGCGAAGAAGTACAGTTCTGGTAAGTTCAAGAAGTTTATTTTGCCACAAACCTCCAAAATCCCTGCTCCTCTGTTCTTTCCAATTCCCATAACAAGGATTGGAACAATGGCAAGCCAATTCCCACACACCCCCCTCCCTTCCAAATTACCCACAATGAACAAGGAATACTAGTAACACAATACTCATATCTATAGAACTACAATACCACAAATACAAAAATACAGCTTCTCCTATGAAGAAAATTTTGAGAAATACAGACAGTTGGAGGAGAATATTCAAAATACCCTCATCAGTATAAACTACAATAATACAGAAACAAAAATTCAACATCTCCAATAGCAAAAATCAGGTGGGATAAGACTGATATAGGAGAACATTCAATAGAGCATTTGCATGATAAAATCATTGAATTTCCAGGGTACAAACTCCTTAAATTAGGATGACACTCAAAACATCCACATTCTCTGACCTCTGAGGTTGTCCAATGTTCATCCTTTCACACATCTAGTCAGCTTTGTCCTTGGTTGCTACCACTACCTTGCTCTTGTTCCAGAATTTACCATTATCTTTGATCACAACTGAATTCCTCACTTCCCTCACGAGTTGTGGGGGTGAGAACTAAGACTGACCCTAATGAACATGCCTAGGAATTATTATCCTCACAAGGACCCCAGCTTGGAATTGATATTCCTTCTTTTCATTTCGCATGGAAGCACACTTCTCTTGTTCATATCTTCGCACATATCTTGCCCCGAAGCGGTCGCTCCCCATGCGCCCTGACACAGCGCTTCTCCTCCTAGCGCCTGGTATCGTAGCCTGCTCATTCTCAACTGTGCTCATTTGCGCTGCATTGCTGGGATATTTGTTGCCTGATAATTAATTTCCAATTTTGCTCATTTGCGCTGCATTGCTGGGATATTATTGTTGCCTGATAATTAATTTTATGTGCTCATTGGTGTTAATTTATCACTGCTCGCATCGCCTGCAATAGCATTTATTTGTGCCGCTTGTGACGCTACCACTGCCCAGATCTTTGCTTTACTTCGGCTGTGCCCCTGTTTCGCTTTCTATTTGCAGCCATTTTGTTGTTGTGACCACTCCTGGCCCATCTCTCCTCCCCGCTCCCGCCTCAGCTGACCCTCCCTCGCCCCCGCCCCCTCCACTATCCATACATGACAGATGTTTTTGCGCGCAGCGGTCGCGCCCCATGCACGCCGAAGGTGAGCCAAAGGTAAGCCTGTCTACGCCCGTCCGCGCCTGGACCACGCCCAGGGCCAGATCCCCTGGGTCTCGCAAAACCTACTCCACCCGCATATCGTATGACGCCGCTACCCTCATCGCCCTTAACCCTGGACGCACACCACAATGCTGCCAAGCTGCCCCAGGACACACCCATGGACCCTTCGCTTGCCAATCCTGCAAGTTCGCCTGCATCAGGACCCACACCAAATCCACTAATTCCAAACACAACTCTGATTCTAACCACCTGAAGTGCATCCTGCTGAACACCCGCTCTATTCACAGACACGCCACTGAACTCTGGGACCTACTCGACACTGCATCGCCGGACGTCGCCTTCCTTACTGAAACCTGGATGAATGCCTCATCAACGCCCGACATCGCCATAGCCATTCCGGACACTTACAAGATCATCCAAAAAGACCGCACCAACCAAACAGGAGGTGGCATTGCCATCGTCCATAAGAACACCATCCGAGTCACGACCAGCTCCGACGATAACCTCACCTCTGCCGAACACCTCCACTTCCAGATCCACACCGACCCCAGGACCACACTTAGAGGCACCCTCATCTACAGACCTCCAGGAACCTGCACACAATTCAACGAAGACATCACTGACTTCGTCAGCCCACATGCCCTCACCTCCGATAACTACATTCTACTGGGAGACCTCAACTTCCACCTGGAAAAGAAAAACGACAGCAACACCACCACCCTTCTGGACAACTTGGCCAATCTCGGACTCAAACAACTTGTTGACACCCCCACCCACCTTGCCGGACACACGCTCAACCCTGTCTTCACCTCCAGCAAACACATCTCCTTCGATCACACCACAGCTCTCCATTGGACGGACCACAGCTGCGTTCACTTCAGCTACAAAAAGACCTCGACCCACAACCCCCCACAACCTATTCCTCGAAGAAACTGGAACAAAATCACCACCGACCAACTCTTCGCATCGCTTAACCAAAACCCTCCTGCCATATCATCGGTCCCAAACCAAGCCGCCACCAAACTCACACAATGGATCACCCACAGCGCTGACGAATTAGCACCCTTGAAAAACCACCAGATCAAACAAGGTAGCAAAAAGTCCCCCTGGTTTAACGATGACCTTAAGAAATCCAAGAAGTTATGTCGTACTCTCGAGAAAACCTGGAAAAAAAACCCAACCACTGACAACCTGACCACCTTCAAGGACGCCACCCGCAAACACCACCAACTGATCCGATCCACCAAGAAATCAGCATTCAAGGACCGACTCGACAACAACGCCCACAACAGCAAGGAACTATTCAACATCGTCAAAGAATTTACCAACCCCACCGCCGGCACCAACAACATCACTCCCTCCCAAGACCTCTGCGACTCTTTATCCTCTTTCTTCCACAACAAAATCGCCGACATACATAACAGCTTTAAAAACCAGTCCGAAGAACAGACCATTCCACCCTCCACCGAAACAAAACAGCACCCTCACAACCTTTGCGCCTGGAATCCAATCACTACTGAAGACACCATCCGGCTGATGAACTCCATCCACTCGGGATCGCCAACCGACCCATGTCCCCACCACATTTTCAACAAAGCAGACTCCATCATCGCACCCCATCTCCGCGATGTCATCAACTGCTCCTTCAACTCCGCTACCTTCCCAGAAAGCTGGAAACATGCCGAACTCAGCGCCCTTCTGAAGAAACCCACAGCAGACCCCTCTGAACTTAAGAACTACCGCCCCATCTCACTCCTCCCATTCCCTGCCAAAGTCATTGAGAAGGCCGTCAATGGTCAGCTCGCCGCCTTCCTTGAATCCAACAATTCCCTCGACCCCTCACAGTCCGGCTTCCGAGCCAAACACAGCACCGAAACCGCCCTCATCGCAGCTACAGACGACATCCGAACACTACTGGACAACGGAGAAACAGTTGCCCTCATCCTACTTGACCTCTCCGCCGCCTTTGACACAGTCTTGTGGAAATCTAAGTTTACGAACTGAACATCATCTGCGCCAGCTTGTCACCCACGTATAACCTGCACGGCAGCCATTTTGGGTACCATGGTCTCCCTGTTCACGATCGATCGCCAGCGCGCTCCCCTGACCCTGCGAGCGTCCTCCGCGCACCCTGGCTGCCCCCTTCCTCACATGCACAAGTCCGCATGACCCTGTCCTTGGGATTGGTACCCGCGCCTGACCAACACCTCCTCTCCTTTCATGAATACCCCTCTGTTGATAAGCTCCGCGCTTGTTTGTCCACTCAGACCATTCCCCTCATGAATACTTCTCCTTTGATGACCCTTTCCTCTGAATCCGACCGGTCGCACGAGGTCCCAGGCCTTCACCTAGTCGGAAGACGCAGTTTATTGCCCTCTATTGTATGAAGTCACTCCTCTTCAGAGGACCCACTATTGATCAGGGCCTCCCCACCCCCTGGGATACGATCAGGCGCACACATCCTAAGAATCGGCAGAACACTCAGCTGCGTGATAACCCCCTCCTCTTATCAGCAGGTTGAGGACCTCTATTGTGGATGCATGTGGGGGTGGGATTGACACGAGGATTACGGGGATGTCTTTTTCCTTGCTTCACAATGTCTTGATTGTAATAAAGAAAGGTCACATGCCATAAACCAGTGTATAAGAGGCCAGGCCTCAGAGAGGCTGTTAGAGCACCTCAAGACGATACCTTGTTGTCTGATCTGATGTGTTCTGCTCCGTCGGAATAAAAACCTCTGTTTCCTGCCTTCCAGTCTCCAGCGCCTGTCTCTTTGTTTGGTAACCAGAATGGTATAGAGGCGGGTAACGCCGGGCAATCTTGAAACAGGCCGACAGCCCTACCCTTTTTCTACAATTGGCGTCCCAAAGCGTGGGGCCCATCAGCGACACGTGGATCCAGTGGGAGAGGTCCCGACGACAGAGTGAACGACTGTAACGATCGGGAGAGCTCCTGTCCGATAGACCCTCGTCTGACAGCCGATCATCCGAACTTCACTAGTTCTGAACAGACCTCTCTCGAGTGATCTACGGTCCTGACTGGGAACCATCAGGAGTGCCGCGAACATCACGAAGAATAGAGGACGATCGGGCGCTGGATTCGGAAGACAGGAAACTGTCCATGCGGTCCAGGTAAGGTCGTGTAAACGCGACAAAATTACGAAATGATTGTTTGATTTGGATAATACTAGTATTACGCTTTGTTGAGTCTTCTGGAGATTCACCGTCTGCAAACGGAGAAACAACAGGCTCTCTCTTTGCAAGCAGTGAAGGATAGGCAACGCAGACTCTTGTCCCCGTTGTAATCCGTCGTGCCTATCTTCCTCCCCCACTGTTTTCCCGAACTCTCGTTCGTGGATTGTTGTCTGGAGATTCTCTGTCTGCATCCAGGGAAGAACAAGGTCTCTCTTTGCAGGTAGAGAAAGAGTGGGTAACGCAAACCTTTAACACGTCGTACCCACTTATTCTCCCCACTGATTGTTTGATTGACCGTACTTTAAGTGTTCGGTATAGGTTCTTTTCAGGTATTCACGGCCTGCAAACAACGGAGAATAGAAATATTCTGTCTAGTCTTTGCCCGCCGTGATAAGATAGGTAGTGCAGACCTTTGTCCCCGTTGTAACCCGTCATGCCTATCTTCTCCCCACTGATTGGTAGCCTGTTCAGCCCGGACCGCTTATTAGAGATGAACCATCCAGCCCCGCTGGAGGGCACCCCTAATAAGGACATGTTCACTAAGCATGGACTAGTCGCTATAGCTTATACTAAGTTATGGCATAAATACACAAAGAAGAACCCTGAAAGTCAGTGGCCACTGATAGGTTCCTTTGACGATCATAAAATAAAAACATTAGAAATAGCGCTCCAGAAAAGTAAGACTACGCCCACTATGCTCGATAGTATCGGCATGTGGTGCAAAGAAACGGAACAACGAAGAAAAAGAGAAGAAGCAAAAATAGGGAAAGAATTACGAAAGGCAGCCCACCTAGCCGCTAAGCAACTGGAAGAAGAAATAAAAGAAAGAAAGGAAGCTACGCAAACCCAAGAATCAGGGTTGACAGGTCAATGTCCCGTTAGGACCCCCTCTGCGCTCTACCCTGAATTGCCGTCCAAACAACGGGCGAACGATGAGTTACTGCTAGGTCCCCCAATCATCTACATGCCCCCTCCATATGCCCCCTGCCAACAACACCTGCAAGCCTTGAGTGCGAACGAGAGCGACCTTAGCGCTAGTGCACCAGCCCTCACGGCCTCCGCACCAACCACATTAACAGCACCCCCGAGGCTAGCAAGCAACCACCAGCCAGACCAAATAGGTTGAGCAAAGATGAGCGGGATGGGATTGACAAAATAGCAAAGACATTAGTAGAACGAAGGGAGAGCGAAGAATACACAATGAACATCTATAATTCGCATGCCGACAGCCACAGACGGCATTTCATTTTACGATTCAGCTACTACACCCTGAACGCATATGAAGATAGGTATCAGAGTAAGGGCCCGCTAAACTGACAACGCTGTATAGGAAGATTGATGTTGGAGATGGGACTGAACGTGAGGCGACGGAGCTCTTCATGCAGATGCTTGAGGTCTTCCGCCACCTCACGGAACAAAAACCAGAAGCCAAGGTTACAGTCCCTGAAACAACCTCAGTAGAAGTAGCCAACACTATGATGCCCATCAGAGAGGCGGCCCCTTACTGGATCCCGCCACGTGGTCTGGGAACAAACGATGATATTAATCACGCAGATGCAAAGGGGAGGGTTGTGTACAATTGGGTTTACCAACCATGGGACCGACAGGATATCCTAACTTTTAGACAAACTCTGCCCGATTTAAGAAAGAACCCGACAGCATTTTATACCGAATTGGGCACAGCCTTGGGTTCGACGATAATGACTTTAGCGGACATTGACTTGTTTTTCGGGTTATGCCTGCCAGCTGACGTGTGGAAGCAAATCCGGAAGGCTGACCACACGGATCTGTTTGGACATACCTGGAACCAACTCAGTGAACTAGATAGACAGCGAGAGCCTGGAAGGAAACCAGTAAAGGATATATTAGAACTCCCAGACAAATTAGTTCAGAAGTTAAAGACACTGATCCCAGAGAAAAAGGTAGATTGGTCGATAGTCACGGCCTGTCGTCAGAAACCCCAGGAATATGTATCGGAATACTTCTCTCGATTCGAGACAGTGTTCTCCGACTACAGTGGCCAAGACATGACCACCGCAACCGGACAACACCTATTTGTGCAAAATTATGTAAAGGGTCTATCACAAGAGGTCTCCCAAAAACTGCAGACGAGTGAGAGTAGTTGGGGGGCCTCCAAACCCGCAGCTATCCTTCAGATGGCTCAGTATTACGAGCACCAGAGGAATGAGAGTGATAGGGCATCCGAGAAAAAGAAGAAAGATTTGAAAGAAAGGGTGATGATAGCTCAGATACAAGGTATAATGGTCGGACGGGAACCCCACAGGGGGAACTACCAATCGACCACCCCTAGAAATCCACCTCCCAAAGACCACACCCCAACACCCCACACTGGACGTAGAGACATTAGCGAGGACCAATGTGCCTTCTGCAAAGGATTCGGCCATTGGAAATCCCAGTGTCCGGTTCTGTTAGAAATGGGCAGAAATAGGGACCCCAAGGATGTAGCGGGTGGGCCGAGAAATAGGGGACAAGGACGAGGGTACTCGAACGACACCAACAATGACCGACCAGGGAGATCGAACACGTTTGACCGTCCCCGACAGAACCAGTATCAACTATCCGACGGTGAGAATGCCCCCGATTTTGCATAGGACTGCCAGGGGCAAGGGAGGGATCCAGTCGAGCTCTGTGTTGACCAGCAAGGTCCTTACGTCACTGCTAAGGTCCTGGGTACAGAGTCTCCATTTTTGGTAGACACTGGGGCGACACGTAGTGTGTTATCGAAACGACTGATTCCAAGGGCACCCTTGTCTGGCTCACACATTACATCGATAGGTTTCGATGGGACGCCCTCCACTAATCCCCTGTCCGTGCCTATCACCTTTGACCTAGAAAGCAACACCACTGACACAACATTTCTGCTCTCCTCCAACTCCCCTGATGCCATTATGGGCATTGACTTACTGAAGCATTTTCGAGCAACCATAAGGTGTTCCCCAGATGGAATCTGAGTCATCCTGTACGACAACCCAGGCATGCCCAAATCCTGCCCTGCACGACACATGTGCTCCATAACTGACGCTGACCTGTCCTTGCTTGACACCCTGCCTCCGTACCTATGGGCCAAAAATGACTCTGATGTGGGACGAATGATGATTGACCCTATTCATATAACTGTAAGACAGGACGCTATGCTCCCGAAACTCCCACAGTATCGGATATCGCCCGAGGGCGAGAAGGCACTGGTAGCGATCATTCAGTCTCTGGTAGATGCAGGAGTGGTTGAAGAGGTGGTTAGCAATGTCTGCAACAGCCCTATCCTACCCATTGTTAGGAAGCAAGGCGAGGGAGATGAGAAAGCGTACCGCTTCATCATCGACCTGCGAGAGATTAACAAAGTGGTTGAACCCCAATACCCCGTAGTCTCAGATATCACCACCATTCTGACCCTCATCCCGTCCACTACCACCACCTTCACTGTTATCGACCTCAAGAATGCGTTTTTCTCTATCCCCATCCATCCAGACAGCCGTTATCTCTTCGGCTTCACCCTAAAATCCCGCTCGTACCGATTTTGTAGAGCTCCCCAGGGGTACACTGAAAGTCCCAGTATTTACAGCCAGGCCCTCAAAAGACAGCTGGACGCCGTCCAGCTACCGGATGGAGTGGTGTTGATCCAATATGTCGATGATATCCTTTTGGCGGCCGACACCACCCCACTTGCAATCACAGCCACTGTCCAACTCCTACACTTTCTCGCAGAAAATGGCCATAAAGTCTCTAAAAAGAAATTGCAGTTCTGCCAGCCACAAGTGACATACCTAGGCCATCTCCTGTCCAAAGAAGGGAGGAAACTTACGCCCGATCGAATCCAGACCATCCTAGACACCCCCATCCCAAAAACACAAAAGCAAGTCCGCTCTTTGGTTGGCCTTACCTCTTTTTGTAGACAATGGTTACCAAATTTCAGCCTCATTGTAAAACCCCTACTTGCCTTGTTGACCAAAGATGCCCCCTTCCCGCTCCCTTGGACCCCTGAGTGTCAAGCATCCTTTAAGGAATTACGGGATGCCCTCTGTTCCGCACCCGTCCTGGGAACCCCGGATTACTCCAAACCCTTCTCCCTCTTCACCCACGAAAGGGAGGGGTGTGCATTGTCTGTCCTAACTCAATCTATTGGTCCTAAGCAGCGCCCTTGTGCCTACTTCTCTGCCACTCTTGATCCTGTAGCCAGAGCTTTGCCTGCCTGCCTTCGAGCAGTAGCTGCCGCTGCTGTCTCTATCCGTCAGAGCGAGGGAATCGTACTTTCAAACTCCCTCACCGTGTTAGTACCCCATGCAGTCGACACCCTTTTGAACCAAACCAAGACTCAACACCTGACTAGCGCACGACTGACAGGGTACGAATTGACACTACTTGCACCCCACATCACACTAAAAAGATGCACGACTTTGAATCCTGCCACATTGTTGCCCCTGCCTGAAAATGACCCCAACGTGCCTCCCATACACGACTGTGTGACCCTCACGGACGAACAAACTAGGAGTAGAGTTGACCTCCGAGACACTGCTTTTACAGACCCTGATGGAGAGCTGTGGGTAGACGGCTCATGCATCAACCTCCCAGATGGCACCACTTCAGCTGCCTATGCAGTAACGACAGCCCGAACAGTAGTTGAGACAGCCCGCATCACACAACGATCTGCCCAGGCAGCAGAGCTGATAGCCCTCACACGAGCATGCATCATAGCCACAGGAACCACCGCGAACGTATATACAGACAGCCAGTATGCCTTCGGGGTGGTTCACCATTTTGGGCTCCTGTGGAGGGAAAGGGGATTCCTGACGTCCCACGGCACCCCCATCCTTCACGGAGATCTGGTTTCAGCCCTGATTGAGGCAGTTCTCCTCCCCGAACGACTAGCAGTGATCAAATGCCAGGCACACAAGAAGGTGACAGACTTAGTCGGACAAGGGAACACACTGGCCGACATCACTGCACGAACCACAGCTGAGAATAGGACGGTGGCACGCATATATGTGACCAGGTCACAAGCAGAGAAATGGACTGATGCTAGGGAAATGATTAGAGACATCCAGTCGGCCAGCACCCCTCACGAACTGACCGAGTGGGCACGGATGGGTTTTAGGGACGATGAGGGCTGCTGGCGGACAAAAGACGCAAACAGATGGCTGCTGCCTGACTCATACCTGATCCCGATACTGACTATGGCACATTCCCCCGCACACATAGGATCTGCACCCATGATCGAACTCATTTCCAAAGTCTGGTACAACGACAAAATCCTCGACTCGGCCAAACGCCTGGTCCAGCAGTGCCTTATCTGTCTGCAACACAACCCCGGGAAAGGAACTGTGGTACCCCGGGGAGGGTTTGGGACCCCCAATCACCCCTTTGAGGTCCTCCAGATGGATTACATCCAGCTGGAGAGATGTCAAGGCTTGAAGTATGTACTAGTCATTGTATGTGCCTTCAGCAAATGGGTAGAGGCCTATCCAACCCGTGACAACACTGCCATGACTACTGCCAAAGTACTACTGAAAGAATTTTTTCCTCGCTATGGCCTTTGTCGAATTTTATGGAGCGACAATGGCCCCCACTTCATAGCTGAGGTTATCCAACTAATCTTAAAAGGGTTGGGGGTGAAGCAAAGGTTTCATGCGGTCTTCCACCCCCAATCCGCCGGTCTGGTGGAGCGACATAATGCCACGTTGAAGCTGAAATTGTCAAAAATAGTGGCCACCACCGGACTTAAGTGGCCAGATGCCCTCCCACTGGCTTTGCTGTCGATGCGCTCCACTCCCACCAAACACCATTTGACCCCCTAGGAGGTTGTATTCGGGCGACCGATGAACCTCTGGACTGCCCCCAAACCGACCTCCATTCATGACGTCCCGGACGTCCTACTGTCTGATTATTTGTGCAAGTTGACTAAAACGTTATCTGTAATTCATCAACAGGTGCAGCAGGCCATCCCCGATGCTTCCAGGGGCCCAGGCCACGACATCCAACCGGGGGACTTTGTGCTAATCCGAAACTTTCAACGGGCCAAGAGTCTGGAACCCCGGTGGACGGGCCCCTGGCAAGTGCTGATCACCACCCGGACGGCGCTTCGAGTGGAGGGGAAGCGGCACTGGCTGCACGCACACCACTGCAGGAAGGTCTCCTCGACCCTGGCCACGACAGATAACGTCAACACCCAAGAAGAGCACCTGAACAAAGACCGGCCAGCACTGGACTGCTATCCTGATACTGAGGCACTCGAACTTGCAAAATTCTCTGATCCCACTGTACCATCCAGAGAAGGGTATTTCCTGCGTCGAAAGGAGGGAGCTTCGGCTAAGTAGGCCACGGACCAAGTTAAATCTCAGAACGGTGACCTAAACACAACCAAGGGTTACCGGGAGAGAAGCTAAACGAAGTCTGTGGTTCTGCCCACTACCGAGCACCTTGAAGATGATGGAAGCGCCAGATAAGAAGATGATGGAAGCGCCAGATAAGAAGATGATGGAAGCAACAGGAAATACCCGCTACAGGAACCCAAAGACTGACAATCTGCACAAATCAAAGACAATCGCCTTCTTCGTTGTCTTCCTCTTTTTCCTCCTCCTCATGACCTCCTTCTGGATTCTGGAGGAAAGCACACCCGCTCATCAGGCATTGCTGCCCACTGCACAACCGACCCCCATGAAAGAGCATCACCTGATCTCCCTGTCGCCTCAGCTCCGAGAAAGGCGTAGGGAATTCTGGAACAATTCCTTCGTGCAACTGTTGCACCAACACAACCTTGCTGCAAATGCCACGAACTGTTGGATCTGCGGGTTGCTCCCGCACGCCACTGGACACTCCATCCCTTTCATCCCTTCTCCTTTCTCAGTTCACGGCTCCTGCCTCGCCTGGTTGATCCTCATGCAAGAGAGCCACAAGGATAACGCCACTTCCAGCCAGACAGTGTCGCACTTCTACTCTGAGTTTTGGCTGAACAGAACCGGAAGGACCTCTGCTCCCCTGAGTCCTGTGCCCTCGGGTGCCACCTTCCTTAAGAACATCCCAGCCAAAGAACGTGTTGAAGTGCAAGTGCTCCACAATCCGGCTAGACCCACCTTCTCTCACCTGCAAAAACAAACTGCCGCCAACCTGACTGTGGCTCTGACTGTTGTCAATGTCACAGGTCTTGTGTGTCTCGAAGGCCAGGGAACACGGCTGGTGGGTCACAGTTCCTGCCGCATTACCAGAACATTGGACTCAGTTGATCCCCCTTCCTTTGTTGCTTCTCCAAATATGTACTTTGTTTGTGGCACCAAAGCTTACACCTGGCTCCCGAAAGGTTGGAAGGGCACCTGCTACATCGCCTTCGTTCTCCCTCCCACATATGTCGCCCCTGCTAACCATCACCGGCAGAGGCGCGCAAATGACATTGAACAAACCGACTCCACTGGAGCACAGTTCCTGGATGCAGCAAAGGGACTTGTTCCTCTGTGGGGCCCAATGGCTAACAGCCGCGCTATCCGACACCTGACCCAGGCAGTAGAAACCACGATCAACATCACGGCTGGCATCCTCGCTAACAACACGGCGGAGCTTCAGGCGGTCCGCCTTGTGGCCCTTCAAAACCGCCTTGTTCTAGATGTGGTTCTAGCCGATCGAGGAGGAGCATGCCGCATCATCGGATCTAGCTGTTGCACCTACGTGCCGGATAACTCGCCCTCAGTCTACAAAGCAATTGAACACCTCCACAGACTTTCCTCAGAGGTTCACCAAGAACAAGAAGGATGGTCGCTTGGGAGCTGGTTCTGGGGCACTTTGAAGGACTGGGGTTGGAGGTTGTTTACCTTTTTATTGATACCGATTGTGATACTATGCGTGTGTTGCTTAAGTATTCAATGCCTGCCACCCTTGTGCGCACTTGTTTCTAACTGTGTGTGCCCAAAGACTTTGGACTTCAGAAATGAGCGCATGAGTCCCCTCTATGAGGTAGAAATACGTGGCCTTATGGGGATAAATCCGAACTGACAAGTTGGCGAGACATGTTAAAAGGGAGGACTGTGGAAATCTAAGTTTACGAACTGAACATCATCTGCGCCAGCTTGTCACCCACGTATAACCTGCACGGCAGCCATTTTGGGTACCATGGTCTCCCTGTTCATGATCGATCGCCAGCGCGCTCCCCTGACCCTGCGAGCGTCCTCCGTGCACCCTGGCTGCCCCCTTCCTCACATGCACAAGTCCGCATGACCCTGTCCTTGGGATTCGCACCCGCGCCTGACCAACACCTCCTCTCCTTTCATGAATACCCCTCTGTTGATAAGCTCCGCGCTTGTTTGTCCACTCAGACCATTCCCCTCATGAATACTTCTCCTTTGATGACCCTTTCCTCTGAATCCGATCGGTCGCACGAGGTCCCAGGCCTTCACCTAGTCGGAAGACGCAGTTTATTGCCCTCTATTGTATGAAGTCACTCCTCTTCAGAGGACCCACTATTGATCCGGGCCTCCCCACCCCCTGGGATACGATCAGGCGCACACATCCTAAGAATCGGCAGAACACTCAGCTGCGTGATAACCCCCTCCTCTTATCAGCAGGTTGAGGACCTCTATTGTGGATGCATGTGGGGGTGGGATTGACACGAGGATTACGGGGATGTCTTTTTCCTTGCTTCACAATGTCTTGATTGTAATAAAGAAAGGTCACATGCCATAAACCAGTGTATAAGAGGCCAGGCCTCAGAGAGGCTGTTAGAGCACCTCGAGACGATACCTTGTTGTCTGATCTGATGTGTTCTGCTCCGTCGGAATAAAAACCTCTGTTTCCTGCCTTCCAGTCTCCAGCGCCTGTCTCTTTGTTTGGTAACCAGAATGGTATAGAGGCGGGTAACGCCGGGCAATCTTGAAACAGGCCGACAGCCCTACCCTTTTTCTACAGTCTGTCATAGCACCCTCATACAACGCCTCAGCAACGTTGGAATACAAGGAAAAGCTCTGGAATGGATCATCTCGTTCCTCGCCGGGAGAACGCAGAGAGTCCGCCTCCCCCCATTCAAATCAGAAGCCACAGAAGTCATCTGCGGAGTACCACAAGGATCATCACTCAGTCCCACCCTCTTCAACGTTTACATGAGTCCCCTCACATCCATCGCGAGACAACACAACCTCAACATCATCTCCTATGCAGACGACACCCAGCTGATCCTCACCAAAGACCCAAACACCGCCAAAACCAATCTACACGAAGGAATGAAAGAAGTAGCCGAATGGATGAAGAACAGCCATTTAAAACTAAACTCAGACAAAACGGAAGTCCTCATCTTAGGATCATCCCCCTCTGCCTGGGATGACTCATGGTGGCCACCGGCCCTGGGTACAGCACCCATACCTACAGATCACGCATGTAACCTTGGCTTCATCCTAGACTCCTCCCTCTCGATGAACAGACAAGTCAACGCCGTCTCATCATCATGCTTCAACATTGTTAGCATGCTCAAAAAAATCTTCTGTTGGATCCCCACCGAAACAAGAAAAACCGTCACCCATGCACTGGTCACCAGCCGACTGGATTATGGAAATACCCTCTACGCCGGAACCTCAGCCAAACTACAGAAAAAACTCCAACGTATCCAAAACGCCTCAGCCAGACTCATATTGGAGATCCCCCGTCAAGCTCACATTTCCGGTCACCTGAAAGACCTCCACTGGCTTCCCGTCAACAAAAGAATAACGTTCCGTCTTCTCACCCACGCACACAAGGCCCTCTACGACATAGGACCCGAATGCCTCAACACACGACTGACCTTCTACACACCCACCCGCCAACTTCGATCATCCAATCAAGCCCTCGCCGTTATTCCGCGCATCCACAGAGCCACCATGGGAGGAGGATCCTTCTCCTACTTAGCGGCCAAAACCTGGAATTCTCTCCCCACTCACCTTCGCCTTTCACAGAACCACCTCTCCTTCAGAAAGCAGCTAAAAACCTGGCTTTTCGATAAGTAATGCACACACCCTCCATCAAGCGTCTTGAGACCTTCTGGGTGAGTAGTGCGCTATACAAATTCCTAACTTGAACTTGAACTATACAGTACACCTCCAACATTTCGACCATTTAGATTCTTCCCCTTCATCCATTCTCTGTTCAAGCTCATACTAACCACTCTGTCTTGAAATAGGGAGAAAGAAGGCACCATAGTGCTGACATGTGGGCTGGGTTTCATGGCCCATAACATGTCCTTAACAGCTTGCTCCCAATTTATTCCATTGACAAGAGCTAACTGAAGTTGATCCTTCACCACACGATTTACCATCTCAACAAGAATGTTACTGCGGGGATGGTGCAATGACGTTCTTATATGTTTGATACCATTGGACACCAAGAAATGACTTGTCTCACTCGATATTAATTGGCTACGATTATCTGTCACTAACTCTTATGGAAATCCCTCTCTGATAAAAGTGTCTTGGTAAAAATCAATGATTGACTTTGACTTGACATTAATGACAAATCTTATTTCCTTCCATTTAGACATGTAGTCAATCAATACTAAAGCATACTTAGGCCAACTGCCCAAAACCCCAAAGGGTCAAACACATCGAACACTAACTTGTGCCAAGGTACTGGATTGCTGATTACAGAGGCGATGGGAGACAGTAGGGTGACCTGTGATGTGTCACTTAGACACATGCAGTACACTCCTCACACAGCGATCAATTATTTTGTCCATTCTAGGCACTCAAAAGTCTCCCTCACACAGTGCTTGTTCGCACGCATGCCCAAAGTCAAAATTTTTATTTGTGTAGGTACTCAGCAGAGGACCACAAATTTACATTTTACAAAATTTTAAGAAGTATTTACACATTTTAATCAATACAGTGTTAAAAAAGATTTAAGAAATGTATAAAAGTTATAACAGAAGAATTCATTTGGAGGCTGTTTACATAGATCTATTAATTCGCTCACTCGGGTGATTCTACAGGATCGATAGATAGGGGCAAGGAATCTTGTTCGTGCAGTAGTTACCTTCAAGTTGGGACACACGAACAACAGGTGCTCTAGGGTTTGGTCTCCCCCTTCACACAGGGGGCATATCAGAGATCCCTCTGGCTGCCATCTTATTGTGTAAGATAGTATGGGTAAGGTGCCCAGTCTTAACAAGGTGATTGTCCTCCTTGCACCATGAGTCAGTGAAAACTCAATGTATGGTTGTTTTTGTTTATACTCCAAAGAATCTACGAAAGATTTGTATATTGACAATTTTTTACAGTGTTGATGATCTAATTCGTAGCTTAATTTCGGAGTGAAACATTTCAGGAAAAGTTTCATCTGAGCGTTTGTTCAGCCTTTTAGCATTTCCGGGGTAATCTCTGCCATTTGGAAGATATTTGTCATATTTTTTAAAAACGTCTGATTTTTAATTGCACCCTCGAAGATTTCTTGTCTCAGCAAATATCTTAATGTGCCCTCCTTTGCATGGAGAAGATTGTAGCTCCACCTGATTACATTTGCTACCGCCGTGGCGTAGGAGCTTGTGATCGAAAATTCTATACGTAACGCTTGGACTGGTGTGGAGTCAGAAACTTTCATTATCCTTTTTAAAATTTTCCCTTCCTTGCGGTCCATAAAGGTCCATTGTTTCATTGGAATGTATTCTGTTGCATATGACAATACAGGAGGAATTTTTGCCTTATATATTTTTATTAAAGAGGAGAAATGCCGATTCCCAGTAGTCTGATATAGTCTTAGGAGGGCCTCAGTATGCACCTCTGACTTCCTCATTAAATTTTCTATATGTTTTCCATTCGTAATGTTCTTCGAGAGGATCCTGCCTAGGTATGGGTATTCACTTACTGTTTCTATTTTCTCTCCACCTAGACTCCATCTATATTTAACAGTAGATTTCTTCCTGGAAAAGACCACGATTTTTGTTTTTTTTAGATTTGGAATTAGAAAATTTGTTTTTGAGTAATCATGAAGAATGTCCAGGGATTGTTGCAGACCATAGGGAGTGAGATCAAGCATCACGATATCATCGGCGTAGAGTAGCACTTGTATGTTTTGTTTGGCGATTTTAGGGGACAGATTTGAACCTTGATGTAATTGTTTAGGTAAGTCGCTGAGATATAGGGAGAATAGTAGTGGGGCCAAAAGACACCCCTGCTTTAGGCCATTAGATGTTTTTATCCTTTCTGTTAATCCCTTTTCTCCTCCCATTTGGACCTGGCAACAGGTGTCGGTGTGAAGATTCACTATAGTTTGGAGTAGTAAATCTGGAATGCCAAGTTCCTTGAGTTTGCGCCATAGAGTAGAGCGATCTACTCGATCAAACGCCGTTGAATAATCTACGAACACTGCGTATACCGCCTGAGATTTACCTGTTACTTATTTGTCTATTATTGTTTGTATTATAGCAATATTATCCGTAACTGAATGTTTTGGCCTAAAGCCAGCTTGGAACATTGGAATTTTGTTCAATGAAAAAGCCCAATCTTTTAATCTTTGTAAAACCTCTGCTGCGAAGATTTTTCCAGCAGCATCCATTAAGGCGATTTGCCGATAATTTCCTGCGATTGTCTTACTTCCCTTTTTATGTATTGGAATGATGGTGCTTCCCTGCCAAGATGTAGGCATTTGTCCAGTTTTAAAAATGTGATTAAATAGGTTTGATAACAATTTACTCCATTCTCTTGGATTTGCCTGGTAGATCTTTATTGGGATCTGGTCTGGGCCAGAAACTCCTGTTTTCCTTGCTTTTCTTATGTTCCATTCCACTGAGATTGCTGTTACTCTATATATTTGTGGGTCAGCGTCTCCTTTGTCTTGTTCTGAGCTTTTCCCCTCAAAGTTAATCGGGTTTACTTTATATAGGTCTGTTAGATAAGTTTCCCAGTCCTTTGGTGTAACAGGTATCGCTTGTAGCTTCTTTTTTGTGCCAGTTAGTTTAGCTACAAGGGACCAGTATTTTCGGGAATTCATATCTTTTGCAGCTTCTTGGATGTCCACCCAATTACGGTCTTGATTTTCTTTTATTATTTTTTGCTTTTCTCTTCTGAGTTTGTTTTTTAGTTTGTTTATTTCTTTCTTAATTGACATAGAGTGTTTCAAATATTGTGCACGTACCAGTCTATTCAATTTTTTCTTAGTTATGGAATTTTGGGTATTTTGTGTGTTGTTTTTATTGCAGCTATTGTTTCCATAATTCACACCTTTAGGGGCACATTGGAGTTTGTCCAATAGTAGATTTTTTAACTCATTAATGATGTATTCAAAATTTTATATTGGGTCATCCGAGATTGATTTTAATAAGAGATCATCCTGCTCAATCAGTGTCGATATTCTGTCCAATACTTTCGAGCTCCAGAAAATTCTTCTTTGGGCACTATTTACCACAACAGAGCTTCTATGAAATATTAGCTGCCTGTTGGTAGCTGTTTGAGGCCTCCATTCAGTTTTTAAAATCAGCAGAGCATGATCGCTCTCTTGGCTTAACTGTATTTTTAGGTGAGTAACCGTCTCCATTAAATTCATATTGCAGATAATATAGTCAATAATGGATGAACTTCCATTACCCCGTCTGGTGCTCGATGCCGGAATGTCTCTTTCTATGTTTCCGTTCAGAATTACGCCTCTTAGGGAAGGTAGTGTCGATAATAGTAATTTCCCTCTTTTGTCACATTTTGCACCCTTTGGAAATTGCGGGGCTGAGAACTCGGCAAATTCCTCGTCATAAAGTTGCATCCATTTACCAATTTCTGGGTTTGAAATTTTGCCGTTTAGATCACCTGCTATTATGTATGGGATGCATGATTGATCTTCAACAATTTGTGTGATGGATTCCATGATTTCTAAAAAGGTTTTATCGTAGTTCTTGCCCGGAGGGGCATAGACATTAAATAGCAAAAATGATTGTTTGGTTGCTACATCATGAGTTTGTAGAAGGATCTTTAAGCATTGCAGGTTTTGTGATTTGGTCTGGATAATTTCCTGGGCCCACATATAATCCTCCTTCAATAGAATGGCGAGACCACCCTTTGCGTGGCCCCGAGTAGATGCTTTGGCGGGGATGTCATATACGTAGTAGTTATTTTGCGAGAATGTTTGTGTTGCCCAGGTTTCCTGTAGCATTAGGAGGTCCGGGTGGTTATTTATGGCTTCCGTCAGTTTGATCTTAGTTTTCCCCGCTATATTCCATGATATTATTTTAAGACCATTGCTAAACAGGTTGTCCCGAACAAGATGTGGATTTATTGCTGTTCAAGTTCTCAGATACCCATGACCAAGATCTGATGCTTTCTCTGTGCTCCTTTCCCTTTGGGTCTTGTTGCCATACCAACCTTTCACCATTTTCCAGTTTTACCTTCAAAGTGTCTTTCCCTGAATACTTAATTCCTGAATAGGTTGCTCGGGACACCTCAGTTTCTCCCAGAGAATTTTTGTATTGCGAGTTAGAGATTCTCCATATTTGTTCGTCATATCTTGGGGGAGATCTGTTTTCTTTAGGATCCCTTCTTATATAGACGTCGTATCCATGTCTGTGTAGTGTTTCCTTTTCACTGATTATGATTTCAGGTATAACATTTGACCAGAAGGTTACTGTAGCTATTTTGTTATTATTTTTTAGTGGAAAGATTACTAGATCAATCTCGTTGCTATTCAAGGATTCCAAAGGTTTAATGTGGTGAAGGAGATTGATGATTCTTCTATTTAGTGGTGCTCGGTCCATTGGAAAAAGTTCTTCAAGTTGTAGTGTTCTGGAGTATGGTGTTCCTGCTCCATGTTGGTTTTTTCCTTTGTTTTTACTTTCGATCGTATTTTGGAGTTGAAATTCTTCAGGGACATTGTACGAGACAAAGTCCTTTGCAGCCGGATCTAGTGGTTTCAATTTCTCTTCTCTTTCTTTTGAGCTAATTTCCATACTTCCAGTAACCCCGAGTTTAATAGGTTCAATTTCCAGTATTTCTTGTTTATTATTGACAGTTGTAAACTTTTGGAATTTCAGCTTGCGATTTTTTTTCCTATGTATACGTCTTATTGGTTTCTTCCAATTTCTTTTTCCTTCTACTCGGTCAGTATTTATAGAATTATTTGTTTTTTCTCCTTTTTTGCTTTCAAATGTATTGTTGAAAGTGACTTTTTGGGTATTTTCATCCAAATCTTCATCTTTTGGTATATCCGATTTCATTACCTTTGTGAAAATTGGATATTGTTTGTCATTAACAGGTTTTTCTTTAAAAAGTCTTTTCAGGGAGAATATTGGTGTTTCATGTTGTCGTACTAACTTCTCCTTTTTTTGTTTTAAAGGTACTGATGTTTGTGTACTACGATCAATTTTTTCTAGGTCTTTTTCGCTATTTTTGTGACTTGTGTAGTTCCTTTGTTCATTGTCATTGAGCTTCAATTGGTTTTTTTCCAATTCAGGGGGTTCTTTCCTTTTCTTTTTTTCCTCTACTAGATGCTTAAGGATTCCAATTTGAACATCCAGGGTTTGGTCTGAATTTTCTAATATGTTCCCTAGAAAGGAGAGGACCGACTCAAGTATTTCATGTAAGGAGAACAAGGCTTTTGACATAGGTGTAGCTATATTAGCTGAGTAGTTGGTTTTTATGAGAAAAGGGTCTACCGATGTTTCAAGTGTTTGAGGTTGCACTTGATTTTTTTGTAAAGGGGGACTATTTGTTATTTTTGACTCATGTTGATTTTGTGTTATCTTAGAGTTGTTTGCACAAAGTTCTTCCAGATGAAAGGTATTTCCCGGGCCTTTTTTTGGTGTTGAAGATGTTAACTGTTTTTCCTCGTGACCCTGAAATTGAGGATTTTTAGAGTTATTGAAAGACTTTTGGATATTGTCGGAAACAATGTCGCTTGAGTTTGAATTTGGATTTGACCCAAGTTTGGTGAGCACACATTCTTCTAACCCTGTATGTGGTAGTGAGTCGGGTATTTCTTCTGCCACAAGTAAATTTTTGTCAATTTCATCTTTAGATATTAGAGTAGAGTAATATTCAGTAATGGCCGGGGTCCGTGTAATGCGACCTTGTTTTATTGATTTGTCTGAAGATTTACGAACAGCGTCCTCCGTGCCCATACGTTTCATAAAGATGGTTCTGGATCGTAATTTTTTAAGACCCATTTCTTTTTGTTACCGCAATTTCTGTTAGTATTTACTTACTTCTAATCCCTCGTCGTTTTTGGAGCACAAATTAGTGCTTGTAGGGGAACAAGTCAGAAGAAAATTTGGCTTACCAGGAGCAGATGGTTAGCGGGGTGGCCCGTCCCGTCCTAGGTCGACCTCGGACGGCCTCAGACGGCCCGCCCTTTGCCCGGGCTTATCCCCGCGCTTGTTCTCGCGCGCGTCCCGCGTCGCGGGGTTCGAGCTGATATTTATACGTTTCGTTGGGGGCGTGTCCGTGGGCGGTTCGCCTGGGGGAAGAGGAACCAGCTGATCCCAGCTAGGAATTCTGGTCCTCGCAGTCCCCCAGGCTAGGTGCGCTCTCAGTGCACACCCTGGCCTCAACCCCTCTGACTCCAGCTGGGAGCGACAGGCAGAGCGTGCAGGGTGCAGCTCACGCTCACACCAGCGAGTCAAGGGGAGGCAGCGCCAAGAAACGATGATGTTTGAATGTTGGCTCCGTTCAGGCAACACAGATCACAGGCAATGTGGAAGGGTTCCTCGCACAGCAAAGCAGAGTACGGCAGCAGTTTCAAGCTCCAGTGAGTGGCGCCCGCGAAGCGGGTGTCACGAAGATATATTCAGCTCGTTGGGGGCGTGTCCGTGGGCGGTTCGCCTGGGGGAAGAGGAACCAGCTGATCCCAGCTAGGAATTCTGGTCCTCGCAGTCCCCCAGGCTAGGTGCGCTCTCAGTGCACACCCTGGCCTCAACCCCTCTGACTCCAGCTGGGAGCGACAGGCAGAGCGTGCAGGGTGCAGCTCACGCTCACACCAGCGAGTCAAGGGGAGGCAGCGCCAAGAAACGATGATGTTTGAATGTTGGCTCCGTTCAGGCAACACAGATCACAGGCAATGTGGAAGGGTTCCTCGCACAGCAAAGCAGAGTACGGCAGCAGTTTCAAGCTCCAGTGAGTGGCGCCCGCGAAGCGGGTGTCACGAAGATATATTCAGCTCGTTGGGGGCGTGTCCGTGGGCGGTTCGCCTGGGGGAAGAGGAACCAGCTGATCCCAGCTAGGAATTCTGGTCCTCGCAGTCCCCCAGGCTAGGTGCGCTCTCAGTGCACACCCTGGCCTCAACCCCTCTGACTCCAGCTGGGAGCGACAGGCAGAGCGTGCAGGGTGCAGCTCACGCTCACACCAGCGAGTCAAGGGGAGGCAGCGCCAAGAAACGATGATGTTTGAATGTTGGCTCCGTTCAGGCAACACAGGTCACAGGCAATGTGGAAGGGTTCCTCGCACAGCAAAGCAGAGTACGGCAGCAGTTTCAAGCTCCAGTGAGTGGCGCCCGCGAAGCGGGTGTCACGAAGATATATTCAGCTCGTTGGGGGCGTGTCCGTGGGCGGTTCGCCTGGGGGAAGAGGAACCAGCTGATCCCAGCTAGGAATTCTGGTCCTCGCAGTCCCCCAGGCTAGGTGCACTCTCAGTGCACACCCTGGCCTCAACCCCTCTGACTCCAGCTGGGAGCGACAGGCAGAGCGTGCAGGGTGCAGCTCACGCTCACACCAGCGAGTCAAGGGGAGGCAGCACCAAGAAACGATGATGTTTGAATGTTGGCTCCGTTCAGGCAACACAGGTCACAGGCAATGTGGAAGGGTTCCTCGCACAGCAAAGCAGAGTACGGCAGCAGTTTCAAGCTCCAGTGAGTGGCGCCCGCGAAGCGGGTGTCACGAAGATATATTCAGCTCGTTGGGGGCGTGTCCGTGGGCGGTTCGCCTGGGGGAAGAGGAACCAGCTGATCCCAGCTAGGAATTCTGGTCCTCGCAGTCCCCCAGGCTAGGTGCGCTCTCAGTGCACACCCTGGCCTCAACCCCTCTGACTCCAGCTGGGAGCGACAGGCAGAGCGTGCAGGGTGCAGCTCACGCTCACACCAGCGAGTCAAGGGGAGGCAGCGCCAAGAAACGATGATGTTTGAATGTTGGCTCCGTTCAGGCAACACAGGTCACAGGCAATGTGGAAGGGTTCCTCGCACAGCAAAGCAGAGTACGGCAGCAGTTTCAAGCTCCAGTGAGTGGCCACATGCCCACATGTCCCTCATGTGCCAATTTCAACACTTTCAACCTCACTTCAGAAGAACCACCAAAAATTCACCTCTAAACAAAAATAATTAGTTGGCTGACCTCCAGTACAATACCAAATCCCCCCTCATGTGTTTTAGACCATTTGTAAGTGACATGTCATCCTCGCTTCTTGCAACACTTCGTCCTTAGAGGCAGCTGCACACCATTCCTCTTCTGACAACATCCCAGAAGTGACAATGCCTACAGCACATAAAAATGCCATGTCATCATCTCTCTCTCTTTCTCCACCCTCGCTTTCCACAATCAGTGACCAAGAATGAGAGTCAGCTGCAAAATTCCTGACCTCTGGCACATATTGCAACTTGTCTTGGTACTCTTCCATGCAGGACTGTCATTGCTCAATATGCAGAGTTGCCCTCCCACCGTTGCCAGTCGTCATCAATTCTACTAATGGCTTATGGTAAGTACATAGTATGAATTGACACCCTCAAATTAAATTCTTAAAATAATGCACATCCCACCATAACCCAGAGCCTCTTTCTCGATAATGGAATAGGTAGGTTCAACTTCACAAAATGCTAATTATGCAAACACAATGATTTCTTCCTTCATGACAATTCTTCTCTTTTATGCATCAAGAAAGCACCCAAACCATGTTTGCAAGCATCAGTTGTGATAATGCATAGATCATGAGTGTCCAATGGTTTGAGGAGTTCGGCAGACACAATATCTTTCCTAATGGACTCAAATACTGTGTTACATTCATTGCTTCATTTGTACTTTTACATTTTTTCAACAGCTCACGCAAACCTGTAAGTTTGGATGCTAAATTCTTTATGAATTTTGCATAGTATTTGATCAGTACCAAAAAGGACTTGAGCTGATCATTATTGGTGGGTACAGGTGCCTGTTCGATAGCCATGGTGATTTTAATTTTAGGTTTAACTCCTTCGCACAACACATTGTCTCCTAAATATTCTACCCCCTCACAAAAAACTACGTTTTTCTTTTCTTAAAGTCAAAACAAACTTTAAAAAATCCGAAACTTTCCCTAGCATTTGATCATGCTCACATTCAGTTTTCCCATAAATCAACACATCATCCTTGAAGCACATCACTCCAGGCACTCTCAAAAACAAATTGTTCATTAATCTTTGGTAAACTGAAGATGCAGAAGCTAGACCAAATGGCATTCATTTATAATGAAAGGCCCCCTGAGGAGTCACAAAGGATGTCAGATGTTTTGGCTCATCACATAACTCTATTTGATGATACGCCGCCGACATATCAAGTGTGGTAAAGATGGCAACTTCTTTAAAAGTGGGCAATAAATAATTAATGTTAGGAAATGAAAGTCGGTGTACTCAGGTGTTGGAATTCAGGTCACGCAAATCAACATGCAAATGCAAGGACTTATCTGGTTTGCATGCCAACACAACTGGGGCCAACCATTCCGAACTCTCGATGGGTATGATGATACCTAGATCACATCATTTTTTTTATCTCCAACGTAAGTTCCTCCCTCTGACTGTTGGGCACACGCCCCACCGTATATACCCTTGGCTTAACATTCTTCTTCAAGAGTACGTGATGTCTGAAACCCTTCAACCTTCCAAGGCAATTGATAAAGAATTCAGGATACCTACGAGTTCATCTACTCTTTAACATCATGCATATTTTCTCAGGAGATGTTCCAATATGATGTTGCCTTGATAAAACTAACTTCGGATGATTTGGATCAAGAATTATATCCATACCTCCTTGATCATTCCAACCTAACAAGTTGGACCCCTATTTAGCTACATATATAATGGCACTTGATATTTTGTTGTTGAAGCCTAACCTGACATCAAATTATCCTACTACCTCCAACCTTTTATCCATCATGAGTAAACGTTTTGACACATGACTCCTGAAGACAGAGAATATTCAATTTGGTCAATTCTGCTTCATCAATCAAAGTGAATGGTTAGCCAGAATCCACTATGACCTTCAATTTAGACTCATTAATAGAAATGTCACACAATGGAGGTTTCCTCTTCTTATCCTCACACATGGACACAACCTGGTCTGCAATATCACCCTTCTTTGGTTCAGATAACATTAATATTATGTTTTCGCCAACATCAGATGTGGTTTCCTCAATGGACTTTACCAGTGGTATATTGTAACTTGGTTGACAGCATGATAATTCTTATATGAGCTTACATGTGATCTACTACCATATCTTAAACATATAATACCTGCATTGTCACTTTGCACTTAAACATTTCTAAGATTACTACTGGAATGTAATTTGTCCATCAACGGTTTGCTGAATCTTTTGTCAACTTGTTTGGTAATGGACTTGACCTTGCGTGCCATGGTACTTGTACTAATTTTCTTTATACAGTGCTTCGAATGTTCTGTACTCCTATCAATAGTCAAGAAGTGGCACATCCACCGGAACAGTACAGCACCTGTAACTAGCCAGTAAACAGAGACACCACAGTCCAAAGGGTGCTCCTGACAGGAACTAACAACGTACGGCAAGTCAGGAATCAGCAGTTGAGGATGCCATGCCCCTGCATGGGTGTGCCCGGTGCCCGGTCATTGCCACTGAAGAAATGCGGAGACGTCTAGTTCTGGTAAGTTCAAGAAGTTTATTTCACTACAAACCTCTGACACAGAGCATCTGGCAGCAACTGCCAATCTCTGAATCTTCCCACATCATTCTCGCTTCTGTCATCGTCCCAGTTCTCATAATGAGGATTTGAACGATGACAAGCCAATCCCTAACAGAAGCCCAATTAATAGGGGCCATGTTATCATCGCATATAAGAGAAAATCAGATAGTATTTGATTGAAATAATTTTGGGGGATTTTACTGAGAAATTCATTAGTTCCAAGGGACATGTTTCTTCCATGGCTAGTTTTAGGTTCTACAGATTTCACCACCCACCTTTCATGGGCTAAGAGGAGAAGGGCCTGGTATATAGTGCCGGAATGTTCATAGTTGCTCAGGACTAACTCCCAGAAAAGGAGCACTCAGAATCAGTCATTCATTTTTAATATTGGATTTCTTCTCTGAGAGTGGAGTGGATTATTAATTGTTTTAAAAAATGGGACTGATTCCTAGCTGAAGATGGTATTCACTAACTGAAATGCGGGCAGTGGTGCCAAACATGGGAGACAGGATGTCATCATGTATATGCCACAAGTTCTTCATTAATTTTACATATTTTGGAAGTGCGTTTTTGTAGCTTTGACTCTGAATTAAATGTATCAAATAAATCCAACACAAAATGCATTTTCTACAAAGCATCTGGTCACGGGCTCCGGATTGTTCTTTTGCACCAGTGGCATCTCTTCTCACCAAGTCCTGGCCCTTCAGAGAAAGATGCAGTTTGATACCTATGCAGTGTTTTAATTAAGCATGAAACAACTTTTCACCAAACAAAAGCGAAAACGTTTGCCAATGTCACTGCCTGTTTATTAGTCGGTGTGGTGACTGTTCAATGATCATGTACCTGGAGATTGTTACTTATGCACCATGAGTGGAGGGTCTGCCGTGTAGGATCGGTGCTTGCTGTACTTTATAACAGGGGTATAAGGCCCTTTTTTCGTGGTCTACAAACTGCAAGTGCAGATGGGACGAATTGTTGGTAGAAAAGCAGTGCTTTAAATGGGCCGGTACGGAGTACCAGCACTTTTCTTTTTTTGAGGTGGAGAGTACCGGCACTTTTGAAGAGAAATGCAATACCTTTAAAAAGGAGAGTACCGGCACTTCTCAGAAACAAGCAAGTACTCTGCTATAGAGTACCTCAGAGTTATTCAAACTGTGGGGCGCACCCCCTGGGGGGGGGCGCAACGCCATCTCAGGGGGGGCGCGCACTCCACCATAAAATTTCACCTTTCATTGTTTCCCACGGCGGAGAGGCAGAGGGGAGCTGCAGGGGCCCTAAGAAGGGGTGAAGACCATCAACGCCTCATTTACAGGCAAAAGGTCTTTAAAAGACCTGTGAAGTACTCGGGTGCGGCTATGTGTGCTCCTGCGAAGCTGTCTCAGCCCGGGCTGCCACCCACAGACGCAGGGGAGGGGTGGAGAGAAGCCCTTTAAGTCCAATGGGCGTTGCGCGCCTGTTCTTCACCCATTTCAAATGTGGCTTTTGGAATAGAGAACAGCAGCCGATTGGCACATAGGAATGTTACCACTGACTTGCCACCAATGAAGTGGACAGCACCATAGATGGCAGGAAGTGCCGCAAAATGTGCATGCACAAAGCTCCTGCATACTATTACCTTTTGGTAGTTTGGCACTTCTTCGCTCCTGCTGTTTGCCCTGCGTGCTGCCTCACTGTGAAGCCTTGTTATGCCTCTGAGCATTTTAAAATCACCAACAGGTAAGTCAGATCTGAAGAGAAAGCGAACAGACAGTCCTTCTTCATAGGGCATCTGCTTGCCTGAAAGTAGTATGTTCACTTTCGGTTTCACAGCATAGTGAACACTGCATACTCCCTGTATCCTATTTGTGACTGTCTCACTTAATGTCTGCCTCTTTCTTTGTTCTATTGTTTATTTATTTCGGAGTTTTATAACCCCCTGCTTTTAAACGTTCGGGTTCTTCACTGGGCAGTTTTGATTTAAGCCTGGCACCCTCAGGCATAAAACACCTTAATTAAAGACCCCTACAACATCCATTGCACGACAGGCAGAGGCTTTGCATCTTCAGGTTTAGCACCCTACTCTAACCTCAGCATCCTAGTCCCTCACCTAGATATGGTGCAGGGTTGTCCTTTTCAGAGAGGCACCTCCAAATACAGCCCCTTTCTCCAATCTTCACACTCCTGGGATAGTCTTGGCATCTTGCGCCAGAGCACCCATAAATACAGCAACATACTAAAATGTACCCCCCAGGGCACCCTTCTACATGTGATATACACCTGACATTTTTAGGCACAGCAGCTGGGACATAACCTCCTAGGTCACACATCCCAGACACTGGGTATCCTTTGGCCTATTGTTATATTTTCAAACTTGCACCCTTCAGAAGCAAATCACTAGCATTATGATAAAAATGCAGGGTCTAGAACACTACAGAAGTAGGAAGTTCCTTTTCATCGGCTGTGAAGGAGAAAGCCTTCAGCCTCAAAGTCTATCCCAGGGATGAACTTGTACCAATCACTACCCCAGAGGAGCGACCTTCTTCACCTGATACCAGAAATCCTGGCCACTACCATTGTCCCAAAGAAGACACCTGCCTCACTCCCAGGTCCAGGGAACAGGGACATCTTAAGGATTTTGGGGGGGCCATATTCAGAACAGCTTTGAATTCATGATCCAGTTTCAGCTCTTTCATGCCCTCTTCGGTCTGGTCACTGCCTGTGCACTGGCACACTGGTCCAAATTCTAAATGTGTTGACATTTCATATTCAGGGATAGTGACGTGTGTATTCAATATTGTAACACAGCGCCAGGTCACTAATATTACTGCAAATAATCTATGTGACACCCCCCCCCCCCTATTTCTTGTGTCTGCCGTGCTGTTTTGTTCTAAGCTAAACTTTTTTTATGGGTGTTGCATGAAACTTAAATACATTTGTCTGCAAAATGTCTTTAGTAGACTCTCACACATCACCACAGTAAAAATAAATTAAAGGAAAATGCTATTTAAAACAATCTCTTTAAGAATGATTCAAGATAGTCAGGGTAACGTTCTCTCCAGAACAGAGCTGGCTCTATCAGGGGTCCCCCTTAAAGGCTGGGGCCCTAGGCCAGAGCCCACGTTGCCTATGTCTTAAAACGTCTCTGCCAGGGAAGACACCTGCTACAACCTGTGTATCAAATAAACTGCTTACCTCAATGCCTGGCAGAGGGAGTCAACCGCTTTTTTTCATGGAAAGAAAAGCTGTGATAGCAGTGCAGGAATGGGGAGTTTTTTCTGGGAGGTGAGAATGGGGCAGTGCTGCTTAGGATGGCCAGAGTTGAAATTGTTTTTTTTAATGCCATTGCACAGTGCTTCTCAGTGGAGAGCATGGTCTTTGAATGGTACTCATTTTATTGACCACAGAAGTTTCTTTGAGGAGGCTTTGCAAGAATTAAGTGGAGAACCTGTAACAATTTGCACACATTTTATCTTGAAAAATGTAGTTTTGGACTGTGTAGTAAGCTTCTGTCATTTCTCAACCCTGCAGTTTTCTAAACACTCCGACTGAGGCAATTAACCACGGCAGTAAACTGCGTATCCATATGCCCAGTGCCCATTAAGTAAATTTGACGCTGGTAGAATGCCATTAGAATTGCAACACAAAGCCGCGCTGTGCAATGCCCGACCCCTTTCCTTTATTTTCCGCGTCTCCAGAGGGAAAGGAAGGGCTTCTCGAGAGGCAGGTAGTCCTGAAAGCACATTCACTTTCTCCACTCCAGCTCTTCTGGCACCAACCTGTCTGGAAATATCCCAAATTTAAACTGCGAAAAGTAAATAAATCTCAACGGCTGCCGCGCACTAGTTCACCGTCCCTGTTGTTTCTAGGTGCTATAATAATACGTGTCATAAATACAGATTTCCTCCCCGTTTAGAATCTCGGAATCCATTGTAGTCAAGGGTTCTTCCATGATTGGCATCTTGCCATCTCGCCCCCTCTCCCCCCACGAACCAAAAGGCCAGCCGCAGATTACCAAGTAATTTGTTTAGGCCGCGCCCGGGCCGGGGCCGTCTCTTGCCAGTGCTTTGTTGCTCACTGAGGTGGAGGCTAATTTTCGGAGCCTTCCCTTCGCCGCAGACCGAGACAGTAATCCACTCTGTCTCCTCTTAATTAAAGCAAACAGGCCGCACTGACAATAGCCGCTCGGAGGCCCGGCTCGAGCCTTCCCCTCAGCGCGAGGAGCTAATTGATTCGCCAATGATAATGGTGTTTACATTAGAAAGACAACCCTCTCTTGTACTTAAGGCATGTCTCCTCCAAATCTCTCTAGTCCCTTTGAATATCAAATGGCCGAAAGCGCATCCATTGTGACTTGTGGCTGCTAGTGTGTGGTGTAACATGGACATATTTAACCAGATAATTGAGCGAAATTCTCCCCTACGTGCCAACACCTTGCCTGCTTGAGAGCGTCAAGGGCCCAGTGGAATTATCTTTTTTTTAATCACTGCTACAGAGAGTTCACAGGGAAGATCTGCTAACATGGTCCTAGCAAGAGTGTGAGTTTATTGGTGGGTGCTAGTGACATGGACAATTTGAAAGGCACTTTAAAGGATTCAATACAGCATCTTAGAAAAGGAGCATTGACAAAGCTAAAATTTCCAGCTTGTGTATAGTGGAAATGATTTCTAAAGCATCACTAGCACACACGCCAGCAGTATTAGCATAGATGACAAGCAGGCAGCATCAGTGGGCCCAGGACCTGCTATGGCTGCGGGAAGCACAACTTTGAAGCGGGATGGGCGGAGAGTAGAACACCCCCTCCTCCTCAGCCTGGTCTGCTGGGAGAAGGAGAGAGAAAGAGAGGGGGAGGCAGAAAGGAGATAGAGAGGCACAGATAAGAGGTGCTAGAGCCCCGAGAGGGGCAGAAGGTAGAAAAGAAAGATCGAAGTGAGGGAGGCGGGGTCCGAGGGGGAGAGAAATGCATGCAAGAGGAAAGGGAAAGTGATATCCTGTAAGATAATTCAGACAGAGGGTAGGAAGATGCATGACAGAGCGAGGGAGAGGTGAAAGAAACTACGTTAAAAAAAAGAAGAGAGGACGTGGTCATGCGAAACATGAGACTGAAGAGAAAACATGGCATAGGAGATAAGAGGAGAGAGACAGAGCAACTAAGAGGACATAGACATGGCTGCAGAACTGTGGCAGACAAGACTGTCGAAGAGAGTAAAAAGACAGAGAAGGAAAAAGAAAGAGGAAAAAGAAAATGGGCCAGAGAAACATGACACTAGAAACAATAGAGACTGGGAAGAAGAGACCACGTAGAGGAAAGAGCCATCAGAAGGGCAACAGAGGAGAGAAAGAAGGGCAAGGAAAGCAGGCACTTGTTTTATTAAAGTGTATGCACACGAGGCACAATATACTGGACATGCATGCATTCTTCGGCATATGGCATCAAGAGCATAATATGATGCCCATGTATGTTTTTTAACAAGAGAGCAGTATAGATTTGGTGGGGATGAAAAGAGAGGCTTCTTGATGATGATAACCTGCTTTTTTATAAGGGCTCTCGTACCTCACTTCTGCCATTTTATAGCCCTGGAACTAGCAGGTGTAGCTATTACCCACTACAATGTCACTCAATTTACTAACTCCACATAACGGGCTGGGGTCCCCAATACATAATTATGAAAAGAGCCCCTATCCTCTTCAGCTGGCACTGCATGCATTATAGGCATAAACACTGAAATTATGCAGTAGGAGAGGACACCATTATGTGGCTGAGTTGACTAAATAATGCAGCAAGAAAAAAAGTATATGGCTTAATGAGGCACATTTTGTGACGGAACTACTTCATTATTTTGAAGTTTTACCCATGTTAACACTGTTATAGCAAATGTTTTACCTCATTAGTACAACTTTAACACTCCAATGCACAATAGGTACTAAAAAGTGAATAGGCAACGTTTGCAAAGGGCGTCCACTGAGCAGTAGCACATGTCGCTGCATTTTTAGCAACTTTTGATCCATTTAAGCTAGAAACATATTTTTGTTAAAAGCCACAAATTATGCTGCAGAAGAGGACTAATTTGGAAAGTGCAGAAAATCGAAAATTATACAAAACAAATACGGTGGCTGCTCAATCACATAATTCCTGTAGCCCTGAGTATAGATACAGCCTAGACCACAGCAGCATCCATGCAGTTTATCCTCACACAGCTATGTGGTGCAGTTTAGGCCAGTGAAAGCTTTTGAAAAGTATTGTTGATGGGGCGAAGCGCTGATAGTTTGGGTGTGTTGGGTACCTCCCTTCCTCAAGGAGTAATGACATGAATGTGTCACAACCATTTTTGGACACCACACAGTGCAGGAACTACCTTCGGGCAATAGGGTGGTTGTTAACTGAAAGTGCGGCATGAGTCTCTGAACTGCCTGAGAGGCTGTGATGCTGTGCCAGAATAAAATCAGGCACTGCAAGCAACACTTCCTCTTTTACATTTCAGCTCATTTCCTGCAGGTTTGCTCAGTTAGTTAAAAGAGCTCATCAAAATACTTTAACAAGTTTGGTTCTAAGAATTCCAGAGCCTGCAGTATAGGCCACCCTCATATGGAGGGATAAGTAGAACGTTGAAAGGGGAATGCAAGCTTCCCTCACACACACTGACACACAAACTCTAATGCCACATAGGAACATGGACACACGCTCACAAATGGGGAAAATACACATTAGCAGCTGTTGTGTAAAATTCCTTGAAACATAAATAGCAATGAACATATAGCTCAAAACTCTTAACAGTTCACTCATACAGAAGGGGCAAAATACAGCCAGCATCAGGGGGCAAGCATGGCAAGGGAAACATTCATTACAATGCAGCGCTGCAGTCTGGTTTTCTAATTACATCTTGGGGACATACAGAAAGCTTACCTGGGAATGCATTCCACTCAATGCTTACTAATGCCTTTGTGGTTTTTACCTCACATTTACCTGCTATTTGCTGGAATTCTTTTTTCAGGCTGTGCAGCTGGAGTTCATCCATTCCCTTGCCCAAATCCTATTTAGTGTCTTCTTCCACCTGAACTGAATTTCTGTCAACAGGCCTTGACATCTCGTTCTTATTTTATCACATTTGTTGGACATTCAATGACAGAGGTCAATTGTTAGGCCCTGTCATCCAGGTAGCTTGGTGTTTACTTTTCTTTCTCTGCCTTCAAAATGGGAGGAGTTGTGTGACAATCATGCTGGCTACTCGGGGTGTTCTGTAAAATGTTGTTTTCTAGCACAAAAATAAATTTAAATCTCTGTAAATGACCTGTACAGATTTTTCAGAATATGGAAAGCACAAATGAAGCACATTTTTGGGTAATTCTTGAAGTGTGGTGGAAACAAATATTTTAATGTGATCAAAACAAATCAATACACTAGGTAATGACATTTTCACACAATATTGTTTGTGTTCTGTATACGTTTATCAGTAAAAGTGTATGTCTGTGCAAACGTAATGGTTATTTTAATTGAAGATATGCTATCTGTAATGGCAGTGCGCTACCACGCCATGTATACTCCACTTTACACCACTCCACTCCACTCTACTCTCCCCCGCTACACGCCACTGCACTATTCTTTGCACCAATCCACAATACGTCACTCCAAGCCAACCTACACTGCATCTCTAACACCTCTCTACTCTGTACCACTCTACTCTATGCAATGCACTTTATCCTGCACTTCTCTACTATGCACCACTGCATGCTTTACCACTGCACTCTACACCAATCTACTCTAAGCCACTCTTATCTACTGCACACTGCTTCACTGCTCTCTACTCCACTCTGTGCCATTCCACTGTATGCCACTGCAATCTACCCTGCACCACTCAACTGCACGCTGGTGCACTCGATACCACTACACGCTACGCCACTGCAATCTAAACTAGTGCACTCTATGCTACTGTACTCAACACCGATACATTCTAAACCACTGCACTCACTATATGTCACTATGCTTTACTCTGCAACACTCTACTCTAAGTGACTGAGCTCTATTGCACTCTACTCTACACCTTTGCCCTCTACATCTCTTTCCTCTGCACCACTCTACACCGCTGCACTGTACACTAATGCACTCTCCACCACTCTACTCTTCAACTCTGCACTCTACGGCACTGTGCTCTATAACACTGCACTCTCTGCCACTGACCTCTATGCCACTCTACTCGGCACCACTGCACTCTGTACCACTGCACTCTACTCTGCACCACTGTAATACACTCTATGTCACTTTACTCTACACCAATCCACTCTATACCACCCTAATTTACTATACACCATTGCACTCTTTGCCACTGCACAACTGCACTCTTTGCCACTGCACTCTTGCTACTGCACTCTACTCTGCAGCATTCAACTCCACAGCACTCTGCACTAATGCATTATACGCCACTACACAATATGACACTCTACTCCAAATCACTCCACTCTACACCACTTTAAACTATTCTTTACCACTGCACTCTACACCACTCTACTCTATGCTACAGCCCTCTACACCACTCTACTCTACACCACTTCACTCTACTCTGCACCACTGCAGTCTAACCTGCACCACTCCACTCTATGCTACTTCACTTGACTTTGAAACAATTTACTCTACGCCACTGCACTCCATGACTCTCCACTCTACTCTGTGCCAGTCCACTCTATGCCATTGCACTCTCCAACTGAAATCTATTCTGCACTCTACACCATTGGATTCTACACCATTTTAATCAGAACCAATGCACTCAATGCCAATATGCTCTGCACCACTGTACTTCATGTCACTTCACTTTAGCCTACTCTATTTCACTCTAAGGCATAATACTCCACACTGACGCTGTACTTCATTAAACTCAGCTCTACTCTATGCCACTACACTCTACAACACTCTGCTCCACTCTATGCCACTCTATGAACCTACTCCGCTCTGCGCAACGCTATCTATGCCACTCCATGCCGCTGTACTCCTTTCTATTACACAACACACAACACACTACTCTACTCCACAGCTGCGCTCTATGCCACTCATTCCACTCAATGTCACTCCGCTCTGTCACTCTGTGCCACTCCACTCTACTCTATGTCACTTGACTCTGCAACACTCTACTCCACTATATATACTCCACTCTATGACAATCTGCTCTGCTCTACATCAATCTACTCTACAACACTGTACTCCGCAACACCCTCTATGTCACTCCAATAAAAGTAAAAGTTCAAGTTTGGCATTTATAGAGCGCACTACTCACCCATAGGGTCTCAAGGCGCTTGAGGGAGGTGGGGAATTATTTATCAAATATCCAGGTTTTGATTTGTTTTTTGAAGGAGAGGTGGTTTTGAATAAGGCGGAGATGCCAATCTGCTCTACACTACTCCGCGACACTCTATGCCACTCCACTCTACAACACTGTACTCTAGTCTGACACTCCACTCCCCTCTACACCACTCAACTCTACTCCACTCTACACCCTTCCACTCTAAGACACTCTACTCCCTCCACGACACTCCACAACACTCTACACCATTGCATTCTATTTCACTGCATGTCACTCATCTCTACTCTACACCACTCGAGGCCACTTCACGCCACTCTATGCCACTTCACAACTCTCTACGCCACTTTATGACACTCCACTAACTCTCCTTTATTCTACTAACTTTTAGCCATGCTGAACAGCAGCCACACTGGTGTACAACATGGCTAAAACCTATTAGTAAAGCAAATTGCTCTTGCATAGACAAGACCTATTGGCTTTCCCATTGCTTGATTTGCTTTCAACCACGCTGTAAAGCAGCCATGCTGCTGCACAACATAGCTAAATCACACTGATAGGCTCGAAAGGCTCTTGTGTGTGCAAGAGGTTTTTTGGGGGCAAGAGGGGTGAGGGTGGGACAGGGAAAGCAACAACAGATGGGAGGTGGGAGAGTGGTGGGAGGTAGTTGGGATTGTGCATGGGAAGGAGGATGCAACAACATGTAAGAAGGGGTGTGAGGAGATGAAGGTGGGTGTCACAGTGCAAGGAACAATGGAAGAGGTTGGGAAGGAACAATGGGCAAACAATGATGTGGAAGAGGTAGAGCAAGCAAAAACAACAGGCAAGCAACTATGCAAGAGGGTGAGGAGAAGCAACTACGCATGAGGAGGTGAGCAAGTAACCACAGGCAAACAATGATGTGAGCGGGAGGAATGGGGAACAAGCAAAAACAACATTGACAGGGAAGAAGAAATAAAACCAAGCATTTACAATGCAAATGGTCTTGCATTTGTGAAAGTTAGAGCTCTGGACAATGAAAATGACAATGTTTTTTACTTTTGTTTTTTATATCCAGTGGAGTGACCATATTTGCATAGCGCTATTGCTTTTCGTATGACCTTGCGGCACTGGAGAACAGAGAATGGGATATAGGCTAGAAGGTAGAGGAGACAAGAGTAATATGATGCCTGAAAAAAAAGTAACAACATACTGGAAAAAGCAAACACTAATAGGGAATGAAAGATAAAGTAAAACATGTGAAATGTAAGCAGGAACAACATGGTTACCTTAACGCTTTTACACTTATTATTCCAGAAATCAATGAGTGTTTTTTGCCTGAAAAGTTAAGAACATGACTACAGCGCCCGGAAGGGGCTTGTTTCAATATCCATTGCTTATAGCCTTACAAAATGTAAGCAGTGTGGTTTAAAAAGACCACATCCCTGAACACAGAGCGGCGGTACACATTTAATAAACTAAAATATGGAAAACAGCTGATAAGAATCACATTAAATGTTTTCAACTCTACGCATCAACAAGGTATTGTGGTACTTTCAGGAACGGTGCACTTCCCCACCCGAGAAAAACAATGTTGTTCAAAGACAGACAAGAAAATGAAAAAGTAGCGCTTCACTGGCATACTGTGTAAAGCGCAAAAAAAGCAATTAATGGACAGAATGCAGAACAATGTCATACGTTCGCCCCAGTACAGAGATCTGGGCCTAAATCCATTGTTTGTTTGCTCAGCATGCCATTCCAGTTTGGACGCAGCCATATGCAAATCAGTCTTGACCCTGCGCCCAATGGGAACAGTCCAGCCCGAACTGCCAGGTCAGGTCCTCCCTGGACTGGAAACAAGCATCCGAGGACTGGTTTCTGGGTTTCAGCCCTCATCAGACAGGATAGCTTGACTCCAGGGGCATGGAGAGCACAGGACCAACGTCTGGACATACCCGTCCCACTCAGGGTGACAAATGCAAAAAAAAATTTGATGGACAGAATGCAGAACAATGTCATGCACTCACCCCTGTACAGAGATCTGTGCCTAAATCCATGTTTTTTTGCTCACCATGGGATTCCAGTTTGGACCCAGCCTTATGTAAATCAGTCTTGAATCTGCGCCCAATGGGAACAGTCCAGCCTGAACTGCCAGGTCAGGTCCTCCCTGGACTGGAAACAAGCATCCTAGGACTGATTTCGGTATTTCAGCCCTCATCAGACAGGATAGCTTGACTCCTGAAAAGGTCAGGTTCTTCCTGGACTGGAAAAAAGCATCCTAGGACAGGTTTTGGGCTTTTAGCCCTCATCAGCCAGGATAGCTTGACTCGAGTGGCATGGAGACCAAGGGTCCCTCGTCTGGGCATACCCGTCCCACCCGGGGTGACAAATACAAAAAATAAGTTGATGGACAGAATGCAGAACAATGTCATGCATTCACATACATTCACTCCAGTACAGAGATCTGGGCCTAAATCCATAGTTTTATTGCTCACCGTGCCATTCATGTTTGGACCCAGCCATATGCAAATCAGTCTTGGCTCTGCGCCCAATGGGAACAGTCCTACCAAAACTGCCAGGTCAGGTCCTCCCTGGACTGGAAACAAGCATCCTAGGACCGATTTCGGTATTTCAACCCTCATCAGACAGGATAGCTTGACTCCAGTGGCATGGAGAGCACGGGACCCACATCTGGGCATACCCGTCCCACTCGAGATGACAAATGCAAAAAAAAACATTTGATGGACAGAATGCAGAACAATGTCATGCACTCACCCCTGTACAGAGATCTGGGCCTAAATCCATGTTTTTTTGCTCACCATGCCATTCCAGTTTGGACCCAGCAATATGTAAATGAGTCTTGACCCTGCGCCCAATGGGAACAGTCCACCCTGAACTGCCAGGTCAGGTCCTCCCTGGACTGGAAACAAGCCTCCTAGGACCGGTGTCGGGCTTTCAGCCCTCATCAGCCAGGATAGCTTGACTCCAGTGGCAGGGAGAGCAAGGGACCCACGTCGGGGCATACTAGTCCCACTAGGGGTGCCACATGCAAAAAAAGAACTATTGATGGACAGAGTGCAGAACAATGCTATACATTCACCGCAGTACAGCGACCTGGGCCTAAATCCATTGTTTTTTTTGCTCACCATGCCATTCCAGTTTGGACCCAGCCAAATGCAAATCAGTCTTGACCATGCGCCGAATGGAAACAGTCCAGCCTGAACTGCCAGGCCAGGTCCTCCCTGGACTGGAAACAAGCATCTT
This sequence comes from Lissotriton vulgaris, assembly GCF_964263255.1. Lineage (NCBI taxonomy): Eukaryota > Metazoa > Chordata > Amphibia > Caudata > Salamandridae > Lissotriton > Lissotriton vulgaris. The sequence continues at coordinate 1,709,863,742 of NC_141685.1, read as the reverse complement.
AGGACCGGTTTCGGGCTTTCAGCCCTCATCAGCCAGGATAGCTTGACTCTAGTGGCATAGAGACGGGTCCCACGTCTGGGCATACCCGTCCCACCCAGGGTGACAAATACAAAAAAGAAGTTGATGGACAGAATGCAGAACAATGTCATACATTCAAATACATTCACCCCAGTACAGAAATCTGGGCCTAAATCCATAGTTTTCTTGCTCACCGTGCCATTCAAGTTTGGACCCAGCCATATACAAATCAGTCTTGGCCCTGCGCCCGATTGGAACCGTCCTACCCAAACTGCCAGGTCAGGTCCTCCCTGGACTGGAAACAAGCATCCTAGGACTGATTTCGGAATTTCAGCCCTCATCAGCCAGGATAGCTTGATTCCAGTGGCATGAAGAGCACATGACCCATGTCTGGGTACACCGGTCCCACTCGGGGTGACAAATGCAAAAAAAACAATTGATGGACAGAATGCAGAACAATGTCATACATTCAACCCAGTACAGAGGTCTGGGCCTACATCCATCATTTATTTGCTCACCATGCCATTCCAGTTTGGACCCAGCCATATGCAAATCTGTCTCGGCCCTGCGCCCAATGGGAACAGTCCTACCCAAACTGCCAGGTCAGGTCCTCCCTGGACTGCAAACAAGCATCTTAGGACTGGTTTAGGGATTTCAGCCCTCATCAGCCAGGATAGCTTGACTCCAGTGGTATGGAGAGCACAGGACCCATGTCTGGGCATACCCGTCACACTCGGGGTGACAAATGCAAAAAAAAAATTGATGGACAGAGTGCAGAACAATGTCATACATTCACCCCAGTACAGAGATCTGGGCCTAAATCCATCGTTTTTTTCTCACCATGCCATTCCAGTTTGGACCAAACCATATGCAAATCAGTATTGACCCTGCGCCCAATGGGAACAGTCCAGACGGAACTGCCAGGTCAGGTTCTCCCTGGACTAGAAACAAGCATCCTAGGACAGGTTTTGGGCTTTTAGCCCTCATCAGCCAGGATAGCTTGACTCCAGTGGCATGGAGAACACGGGACCCAAGTCTAGGCATACCCGTTCCACTAGGGATGACAAATGCAAAAAAAACAATTGATGGACAGAATGCAGAACAATGTCATACATTCACCCCAGTACAGACATCTGGGCCTAAATCCATAGTTATTTTGCTCAACATGCCATTCCAGTTTGGACCCAGCCATATGCAAATCAGTCTTGACCCTGCACCCAATGGGAACAGTCTAGCCCCCGACCTGCCAGGTCAGGGTCTTCCTGGACTGGAAACAAGCATCCTAGGACAGGTTTCTGGCTTTCAGCCCTCATCAACCAGAATAGCTTGACTCCAGTGGCATGGAGAGCACGGGTCCCACGTCTGGGCATACCTGTCCCACCCGGGGTGACAAATACAAAAAAGAAATTGATGGACAGAATGCAGAATAATGTCATACATTCACATACATTCACCGCAGTACAGCGACCTGGGCCTAAATCCATTGTTTTTTTTGCTCACCATGCCATTCCAGTTTGGACCCAGCCAAATGCAAATCAGTCTTGACCATGCGCCGAATGGAAACAGTCCAGCCTGAACTGCCAGGCCAGGTCCTCCCTGGACTGGAAACAAGCATCCTAGGACCGGTTTCGTGATTTCAGCCCTCATCAGCCAGGATAGCTTGATTCCAGTGGCATGAAGAGCACAGGACCCATGTCTGGGCATACCGGTCCCACTCGCAGTGACAAATGCACAAAAATCAATTGGTGGACAGAATACAGAACAATATCATACATTCACCCCAGTACAGAGATCTGGGCCTAAATCCATTGTTTTTTTGCTCACCATGCGTTTTCAGATTGGACCTAGCCATATGCAAATCAGTCTTGACTCTGCGCCCAATGGAAACAGTCCAGCTCGAATTGCCAGGTCAGGTCCGCCCTGGACTGGAAACAAGCATCCTAGGACAAGTTTCGGTCTTTCAGCCCTCATCAACCAGGATAGATTGACTCGAGTGGCATAGAGAGCACGGTACCCACATCTGGGCATACCCGTACCACTCGGGTGAGAAATGCAAAAAAAAAAATTGATGGACAGAATGCCGAAAAATGTCATACATTCAACCCAGTACAGAAGTTTGGGACTAAATACATAATTTTTTTGCTTACCATGCCATTCCAGTTTGGACCCAGCCATATGCAAATCAGTCTTGACCCTGCGCCCAATGGGAACAGTCCAGCCCAAACTGCAAGGTCAGTTCCTCCCTGGACTCGAAACAAGCATCCTAGGACAGGGTTCAGTCTTTCAGCCCTCATCAGCCAGGATAGCTTGACTCGAGTGGCATGGAGAGCACGGGACCCACATCTGGGCATACAGTTACCACTCTTTTCGTGACAAATGCAAAAAAAAAACAATTGATGGACAGAATGCAGAACAATGTCATACATTCAACCCAGTACAGAGATCTGGGCCTAAATCCATATTTTTTTTGCTCACCATGCCATGCCAGATTGGACCCAGCCATATGCAAATTAGTCTTGACCCTGCGCCCAATGGGAACAGTCCGACCTGAACTGGCAGGTCAGGTCTTCCCTGGACTGGAAACAAGCATCCTAGGACCGGTTCCGGGCTTTCAGCCCACATCAGCCAGGATAGCTTGACTCCAGTGGCATGGAGAGCACAGGACCCATGTCTCGGCATAACCGTCACACTCGGGGTGACAAATGCAAAAAAAACTATTGATGGACAGAATGCAGAACAATGTCATACATTCAACCTAGTACAGAGATCTAGGCCTAAATCCATCGTTTTTTTCTTACCATGCCATTCCAGTCTGGACCCAGTCATATGCAAATCAATCTCGACCCTACGCCCAATGGGAACGATCTAGCCCAAACTGCCAGGTCAGGTCCTCCCTGGACTGGAAACAAGCATCCTAGGACCGGTTTTGGGCTTGCAGCCCTCATGAGCCTGGATAGCCTAACTCCAGTGGCATGGAGAGCATGGGACCCAAATCTAAGCATACCTGTCCCACTAGGGGTGACAAATGCACAAAAAACATTTGATGGACAGAATGCAGAATAATGTCATACATTCCCCCCTGTACAGAGATCTGGGCCTAAATCCATTGTTTTTGCTCACCATGCCATTACAGTTTGGATCCAGCCATATGCAAATCAATCTTGACCCTGCGCCCAATGGTAGAAGTCTAGCCCGAACTGCCAGGTCAGGTCCTCCCTGGACTGGAAACAAGCATCCTAGGACCGGTTCCGGGCTTTCAGCCCTCATCAGCCAGGATAGCTTGACTGAAGTAGCATGGCGCGCATGGGACCCACGTCTGGGCATACCCATCCCAATCAGGATGACACATGCAAAAAAAATTATTGATGGACAGAATGCAGAACAATGTCATACATTCACCCCAGTACAGAGATCTGAGCCTAAATTCATTGTGTTTTTGCTCACCATGCCATTCCAGTTTGGACCCAGCCATATGCACATCAGTCTTGACCCTGCACCCAATGGGAACAGTCCAGCCGAACTGCCATGTCAGGTCCTCCCTGCACTGGAAACAAGCATCCTAGGACCGGTTTCGGGCTTTCAGCCCGCATCAGCCAGGATAGCTTGACTCCAGTGGCATAGAAAGCATGGGATCCACGTCTGGGCATACCTGTCCCACTCAGAGTGACAAATGCAAAAAGAATAATTGATGGATAGAATGCAGAACAGTGTCATACATTCACCCCAATAAAAACATATGGGCCTAAATCCATAGTTTTTTGCTCACAATGCCATTCTAGTTTGGACCCAGCCATGTGCAAATCAATCTGGACCCTGCACCCAATGGAAACAGTCCAGCCCAAATTGCCAGATGAGGTCCTCTCTGGACAGGAAACGAGCATTCTAGGACCGGTTTCAGGCTTTTAGCCCTCATCAGACAGGATAGCTTGACTTCAGTGGCATGGAGAGCACGGGACCCACGCCAGGGCATACCCATCCCACTCAGAGTGACAAAAGCAAAAAAAAAATTGATGGACAGAATACAGAACAATGTCATATATTCACCCTAGTCCAGAGATCTGGGCAAAAATCCATCGTTTTTTTGCTCACCATGCAATTACAGTTTGGACCCAGCCATACTATATGCAAATCAGTCTTGACCCTGCACCCAATGGTAACAGTCCAACCTGAACTGGCAGGTCAGGTCCTCCCTGGACTGGAAACAAGCATCCTAGGACTGGTTTCAGGCTCTCAGCCCTCATCAGCCAAGATAGCTGGACACCAGTGGCATGGAGAGCACGGAACCACTCAGGGTGACAAATGCAAAAAAAACAATTGATGGACAGAATGCAAAACAATGTCATACATTCAACCCAGTACAGAGATCTGGGCCCAAATCCATCAGTTTTTTGCTCACCATGCCATTCTGTCCATCATTTGTTTGTGGTAACACTTTTTGCCCTAAGTGGGATGGATATGCCCAGATGTGGGTCTCTTGCTCACTGTGTCACCGGATTTAAGCTAGCCTGGCTGAGGGAGGGTTACATACCCTGGAAACCGGTCCCAGGATGCTTGTTTTCGTTCCATGGAGGACATGGCCTGATAGTTCATTCTGGACTGTTCCCATGAGGCACAGGGTCAATACTGAGTTGCATATGGCTGGGTTCAAACTGGGGTGGCGTAGTGGGCAAAAGAACAATGGATTTTACCCAGATCTTTTGACTGGGGGAGAATGTTTGCATTGTCAGCATTCTTTCCATCATTTGTTTGCTGTAACACTTTTAGCCCTAAGTGGGATGGGTATGCCCAGACGTGTGTCCCTTGCTCACTGTGCCACTGGATTCAAGCTAACCTGGCTGAAGAAGGATGACATACCCTGAAACTGGTCCCAGGATGCTGGTTTCCAGTCCAGGGAGGACCTGGCCTGGCAGTTCGGTCTGGACTGTTCCCATGCACATGGTCAAGAATAATTTGCATATGACTGGGTCCAAACTGGGGTGGCATAGTGGATAAAAGAATTATAAATTTAAAGAAGATCTTTTGACTGAGGGAGACTGTTTGCATTGTGAGCATTCTGTCCATCATTTGTTTGCTGTAACACTTTTCACCCTAAGTGGGATGGGTATGCCCAGACCTGGGTCCCTTGCTCACTGTGCCACTGGATTCAAGCTAGCCTGGCTGAAGAAGGGAGGCATACCCTGAAACTGGTCCCAGGATGCTTGTTTCTGGTCCAGGGAGGACCTGGCAGTTTGGTCTTGACTGTTCCCATGAGGCACATGGTCAAGACTGATTTGCGTATGGCTGGGTCCAAACTGGGGTGGCGTAGTGGGCAAAAGAACGATGGATTTAACCCAGATCATTTGACTGGGGAGAATGTTTGCATTGTCAGCATTCCGTCCATCATGTGTTTGCCATAACAATGCTCTGTAAAGCGGTACTAAGTTATGTGGGTGTGAAAATATCATTCTGGCCACTTTGTGACCACTCAGCCATGCTATATTTAGATTTTTATTTATTTATTCGTATTTTGAACCTCTTTTTGCTGTCTGTCCCGAGGATGCACTTTGGAATAGAAAATGTCAGAAAAGATGGCATTAGCAGCAAAAATATTTCATTCCTTTTTAGATCCATTTCACAGAGGAACAATTAAAGGAAAAGAAAGGAAGCTGTTTGTTGAAGTCACAGTTTTCAGCAAGTGAGGATGAGCAAGTCAGAAAGAGAGGGAAGAAGAGGAAGAAAGAGAGAGAGAGGGAGAAAGGGGAGGCTGCGGTTTGTGGCAGAGCAGGATAAATGAACACTCTAGGGAGGTTCCTGATATTTATAAGGCCCTTACACTGTGTTGAGGCCGATAAAGCCATGTGATCGGTTGGATTGATTGCAAGTGGACCAAAGATGTGCATTGTGACCAAACATAACCAAATAAATAAAACTTACTTGTGGATTTAAGAGTTTCTGCATGTTTGTTTTCTGTTAACGAGTCACATGCATATCTTGGGGAAAAGCAATGTGGGTAAAGTGCCGGTTATATTTGATACAACTACACTGCCTTAAAAAGAAAATCAACTGATGTATGCAAAGAGTGCACAAACACTATGGATACATATCCAGATGAAACCATAGAGAAGATTGCTTTTCTGAATGACACACACTGTAACAATCAGCAAGTGAGGGCGTGGCCAAATCCTGTAGAAGTGAATACAGCATGTTTCTCAGAGCAGCAAATGTGCACTGCTAGGCTCGACCTAAAAAGGACCTCAATCCCAGCATGTGCGGCTTAAGTGTTATATTCCATATAGGTACTATAATATAGGCCTCTGTAAACTCGCAACCCTTCACCTATAGTCTCTCCCTACATTATACTTGTCACGGTTTACAGGGACTGACCTTTTACCTAGATATTACACTGCATTCAGAATGCAGGTTTTCCCTAGCTCGAAATCTGATACATTAGACACGAGGGTTCTTGGAAGCACAGCAGGACTGCCATCTCCTGTATAAAATCTATGTACAAAGTTCATGCCCGGTGTCATCCTTAGGCTGACGCAATAATACAGCAAGGTAGAACCCCTAGGGAGACCTATGGGTATATATATATATATATATAGAATGTCTGACAAAATATCGAAATCCACAATATCGATGTACAAAAATATCGGAACAAATATATCGAAATCAAAAATATCGGCTTCCTATACTTAACCACATATATACACAAATATCGATTTTTTAATATCGATATACAAAAACATCGTTTACTGTGATATCGACTACATTAATATCGGAATACAAAAATATCGCTTTCTACAAAAACTAATTACATTAACTATAATATCGACTTCAAAAATATCGTGCACATAAATATCGGATTATAAACTATATCGACTTTTTATAAGCATCTGTTAACATAATTAATTAACGTTTTATATGTTTTCACATCAAAATAAACATACAATACTTTCATTAATACTATAGACACACTATTAATTCATCAAATATTTCCTATTGGTATAATTATATCACCTACACATATAAAAATATTCTATGCTAGTTTGTATACTTTTAGAATTATTTTTGGTTTTTCACTTCTAATACAAAGTAATCACAACTGAAATTCAAATATACTTACTAACCAATCACAACCCTAATTTTTTAAATGAACCAATAGCAAAGTAATTACTACTGACACTCCCCTATATAAGCAATGAAAATGTAAGCACAAACTACTTGCCAAAAGTCACTGAAGGAGATTCATCTCTATCCGAATTGATGCACAACAACTAGAAGAACCAGACTATCAACTTACTATTACATCTTCTAAGTAAGTAAATAAAATAGAAACTGCATTAATTGCTAATACTACTTACTTACCTGCTAAATACCCAGTGCCCCTTTGCTATTCATACTACTTAACATGCTAAATAATGATATAAAAATATTTTTTTTAGATACTACCACTACTGAATATTCTACTCAAAATAACTGTGAACAAAGCATAGGAATACAGATTCTAAAAACTATGTAAGTAATTTCACATTGTTTCATTATGTGCACATAAATCTAAACACACAGAAATAATGACTTTTGCACACCATATTTCTATTTTTCTGTAGATTCTACTACTGAAAACTGCACTACTACTGAACTAAGGACATCAGTACTATTTCTACAATACTTTTTACTAAGTAAGTAAATAAAATAGAAACTGCTTTATTTGCTACTACTACTTAATTACCTGCTAAATACCCAGTACCCCTTTGCTATTCATAGTACTTAACATGCTAAATAATTATATACAACTATTTTTTTAAGATACTACGACTACTGAATATTCTACTCAAAATAACTGTGAACAAAGCATAGGAATACAGATTCTAAAAACTATGTAAGTAATTTCACATTGTTTCATTATGTGCACATAAATCTAAACACACAGAAATAATCAGTTGTGCCCCACATATTTCTTTTTTTCTGTAGATTCTACTACTGAAAACTGCACTACTACTGAACTAAGGACATCAGTACTATTTCTACAATACTTTTTCCTAAGTAAGTACATAAAATAGAAACTGCATTATTTGCTACTACTACTTATTTACCTGCTAAATACCCAGTGCCCCTTTGGTATTCATACTACTTAACATGCTAAATAATTATATAAAACTATATTTTTAGATACTACGACTACTGAATATTCTACTCAAACTAACTGTGAACAAAGCATAGGAATACAGATTCTAAAAACTATGTAAGTAATTTCACATTGTTTCATTATGTGAACATAAATCTAAACACAAAGAAATAATCAGTTGTGCCCCACATATTTCTTTTTTTCTGTAGATTCTACTACTGAAAACTGCACTACTAATGAACTAAGGACATCAGTACTATTTCTAGAATACATTTTACTAAGTAAGTATTATGCAACTGAAATAAATGTGGAAAAACCATACAAACATTTATAACTGTTCTAATTATTTTCTATTATATATTGTTTATTTACAGAGCAAACACGGCGAATAGATATACAGACATAATACAGAACTCCACATTCTAAATAATACTGATACTAATCACAAAGTAAGTATATTAAAGAACATAATTACCAGATAATGTATTAAAAAACGTACCAACATGGTGATTATTCTAACACATATGTTCCTTTTTTTTAAGATAACACTACAAACTACTCTCCAGAAGCTGAAGAAACAATTATACTGCGAAATACCAACCTAAACAAATATGTAAGTATCTTCACAATGTGAATCATGAAGATACACTTTTGTAATAGAAATGAGCTCTAACATTGCAAATGTACCTAAACATTATTTAATAATATACTACTTTCCTGTTTCTCATAACAGCTACAACAACATCACAACCATTTATCCCCAACTAAAGAAGCAAGGAACTCCTAAGTTTTGCTGTAAATTCTAAAACACGTAAGTATAAACATTCCTACTTATCACTAACATAGATTATTTATCACATTTAATTTGACATTAACTATTATATATATATTTTATAGATATACAAAGTACAAAATGACCGAAGGAGCCGAATTTGTGACCAGCCAAAAAGGAAAACTATTACTATGCTACATGGGTTACACGTATACACAAGAAAAGCAATATGGCATGAAAGTTAATTGGAAATGTTTTAAATATTATTCGAACAAGTGCTATGGAAGAGCAACAACTAGAGAAGCTACAGTACTGTATACTAGGGAACACAATCATCCACCTAATGTTACTGAAATAGAAGTTAGAACAGCTTTGGAAAATATAAAAGAAGCTAGTACAGGTTCCCAAAAGCAAACAAATGTCATTTTAAAAGAAGCCATTCCTAAAATCCCAAAAACAGCCACAACCCAAATGCCAAATATCCTGTCCTTAAAAAGAACTATAGCACGAACTAAAAAAGCTACAACTGCTACAACACCATCTCCCAGAACATATCAGGATATAAATTTAACTGCAAACCAAATAATAACTTTAAATAAACAACCATTTATAGTTTATGACAACGAAAACAATGACAAAAGGCTTATAATTTTTGGTACCAATATGAATTTAGTTAAACTGCAGCAAAGCCAATATTGGATGATGGATGGAACATTTAACATCTGTCCCAAACCATTTTTCCAATTATACACAATACATGGCCTCTACCACAACTGCAACATCCCTTTGCTATATGCACTATTGCCAAACAAAAATAATTCTACATATATGGAATTATTAAATATAATAAAACAAAAAACGAATGATTTTTCTCCAGAAAAAATCATTCTTGATTTTGAGCATGCAATGCTCTCAACTATTCTAAAAATCCACCCCCATACCTGCATTCAAGGCTGCTATTATCATTTCAACCAGTGTTTATGGAGACACCTTCAAAAAACTACCCTAAGTGTCGAATATGCTACAAATTCATCATTTGCTTTCCAAATCAAAAAACTCATTGCACTTGCCTATGTCCCTGTAACAGATGTAGCTGAACATTACAACATTATTATAGACAGTCCATTCTACAAACAAAATGAAGCTAGATTAAGTCCTTTTCTCGATTACTTTGAAGACACCTGGGTAGGCAGACTCCACAGATCTGGCCACAGACGGAATCCAAAATTCCTCATACCCTGGTGGAACGTGTACAATAGTACCCTTAACGGAGAATCAAAAACTAACAATGCAGTGGAAGGTTGGCACAATGCATTTGTACAATCAACTGGCAGAACCAAACCTACTCTAGAAAATTTCATTAAATGCCTACAGAAAGAACAGAGCTATCAAGAATTTAGAATGGACCAATCTGTAACAGAACTTGTCCCAAAAACATCCAAGCAAAATAAACAAATGCACAAGTACCTGGAAGAGCAAGTAAAACTTTACCCTAATACAAAAGGCATAGAATACCTAAACATCATAGCCAAAACACTACTGTAAATAATTCTCAAACTGTTATAAAACACTAAAAGTATCACCTAAGTATGCAAAAATATGTAACGTGAGCTTCTAAAGTATTTAATGTATGCAATATATAAAGATATTATTATAATATATCCACACATTAAAACTAAATAACAAGTAAAAAACAATTCCATAATAAATATGACATTACCCACCCACACAAAAATAGAAAGCAATGACTTACCAATTATGTTGTCAATCCAATAACGTCCTTCTCCACCAAAGTAATCCATGTAGTGCAAAATTAACCCAAAAAAAATGTAAAAATACAACTGTTCCAAAAATAAGAAATCCATGTGGTCCTGAGCCATCCAATAACCATAAAAAACCCGAAAAATTAGAAAAATAGAAAGAATCGCTCCTGGAAACCCGAAAAATGTAAAGAAGTGTTTGTAAATCAGTGTTGAATTAAACAAGCAAACACTTCCTTGAAAAAAAACCGGAACTTCCGATGTAGCGTACACCTATGACAAAAACATAGAAAACAGACATTCCCACCCACATTAATTAGCTAGTAATTAGATACCAACATATTAACATTGATGATTTAACTTTTAGATATACCCTAAAAGACTTAAATTCACTCTATAAATAAATAGTTAACTAACTAACACTACGTGTAGATACCATAAGTAAATATCTGTTTTCAAAATCTAAAACATAACTCCCTCACATTCAACAACACTAAATATAAGGTCACTAGTCTAAAAACATCATAAAAATACACATAAAACATATAAAATCAACCTTACCTGAAGCGACGTGAAGTGTCTCCCAACCGCGATCAGCCCTTCTTCCAAATAACCCAAAACGACCTAACCCGGTTACAAAATAAAGCACCCAAATGCAATAAAATAGTCCCAAGTTTAAAATATAATATCTATACTTAACAAAATTGGGAGAAAAAAAATGTATGTTTATATTATTGTTAAAAAATATTTTCTTTAATCCTACAATGATTTCATTAACAAATATGTACATAAATGTAATAATTAAATATTATGAAAACAATAATGTTTATGTTAACAATGTATAGAAATATAACTACATTGTCACAAAATAAAATAATGTAAAAAAGTGTTAAAAATGTGTGGCTTATATTATAAATATTTGATCTTCACAAATGAAGCTGAAAAAAGCTTAATTGAAAAATACTTGTGATATTTCTACATTTTTTTCTGAAATAACAATATGTAAAAGAGATAATGAAGAATGTTAATTTTTGTAAAAAAAGTTCACAGAATAATAATGCTTCTGTATAGTTGTTTATGATTGTGTGTATAAAAAATTGTTTTAAAAGCAAATGTAAATAAAAAAATGTTTGTATGAAAAAAAATATTATTTTTGAAACATAAATAAAGCAATTGTTTCTACAATCATGTTGAACTATTTGTATCATTATCTTACTAGAAAGTAACAATCTTATTAATAATTTTTCACTGTATATTAAATGTGAGTATATGTTGAACTCTAATAATGTAATTATTCATATACCAAATCCAGTGTACATTAAATTACAGTAGGTGCTGCACACTAATTATATAATAATTAATATTCCTACTCCAGTCTACATTAAATTTTAATAGGTGCTGGACACTAATTAATTATTAAATAATATTCCAACTGCAGTCTACAGTAAATTAGAGTTGGTGTAATGTTATATATTTGTAATTTCCTTTAATTGATTGAATGTAAATTAATTATATTTTTACCCTGTACAACTTTACACCAAAAACCCAAAACTGACCCTGAACCCTACAAATACCCCTTTACCCAAAAACAGAAAACTGACCCTGAACCCAAGAAATACCCCTTTACCCAAAAACTGAAAACTGACCCTGAACCCTAAAAATACCCTTTACCTACAAACTGAAAACTGACCCTGAACCCAAGAAATACCCCTTTACCCAAAAACTGAAAACTGACCCTGAACCCTAAAAATACCCCTTTACCCAAAAACTGAAAACTGACCCTGAAACCAACAAATACCCCTATACCCAAAAACTGAAAACTGACCCTGAACCCAACAAATACCCCTTTATTCAAAAACTGAAAACTGACCCTAAACCCCAGAAATACCCCTTTACCCAAAAACTGAAAACTGACCCTGAACCCCAGAAATACCCCTTTACCCAAAAACTGAAAACTGACCCTGAACCCCAGAAAAACCCCTTTACCCAAAAACAGAAAACTGACCCTGAACCCAAAAAATACCCCTTTACCCAAAAACAGAAAACTGACCCTGAATCCAACAAATACCCCTTTACACAAAAACTGAAAACTGACCCTGAACCCAACAAATACCCCTTTACCCAAAAACAGAAAACTGACCCTGAACCCAACAAATACCCCTTTACCCAAAAACAGAAAACTGACCAAGAAACCTCAAAAAAATCCTTTTTTCCAAAATTAATTATTATTATTAAATTACCAATTAATGATTAATTAACAATAACGTTAATATATGAACTCATTAGCTGTAATTAAAGAATTTAAATAATTAATATTATTTTTCCCAATTTAAATAACACAAAAATAAAAAATATATTAAAAAATAATTTTTTTTTTTACATTTTTGTTTTTAAGGAGACACCTTTTTAACAACATTTTATGTACAATTATTTTACTTTTTCCTATACTATTGATTATTTCCATTACTACACGATATTTTGTATTGTCGATATTTTGTCAAACGATATTATTGTTTTCGATATTTTTACTTACTTACCTATTACGATATTTTTGTATCCGATATTTTTGCTTCCCTATATTTTTGACCTTCGATATTTTTTCTTCGATATTTTGTCTTTACGATATTTTTTTTCGATATTTTGTCTGATTACCATATATATATATATATATATATATATATATATATATATATATATATATATATACTGAAAAAAACCATAGGTTTCACACCAGTTATAGTTAGGAATTGGCATTTAAAAAACCTATTGAATTCACTGAAAAAACCATAGGTTTCACACCAGTTATAGTTAGCTGGAAATTCTACTGACCATTGAAATTCCCACGTTATAGTTAGTTGGACTCACTATAACTTGCGCGCCTGCAATGCACTGATGATGACGTCACATATTACATCACTCATGACATGGTCAGTGACATCACTCATGACAGTACTGATGACACCATCCAGTGAATGTGTGTCTTTCTGAAAAATAAATATGTTTTATATATGTATATGTAAAGGTCGATGGAAGAATAAATGTTCATCACCACCCCCTTTTCTGAATCGTTTTTGGCCACTATAGGTGTGGCAGGGTATACTCAGACAGGAGTCCCTTGCTCACTGCACCATCAGGATTCAAGCAAGCCGGGCCGACGACGGCTGAAATGCCAGAAACCGGTCCCCGGAAGCTTGTCTCCTTTCTGGTGAAGAATTGGCTTGGCAGTTTGGTCTGCCCTGTTCCCATGATGCACTGGGCCAGGGACAGACTAATTTGCATATAGCCAGGTTCTGAGCTGGGATGGTGCAGTGAGCTAAATAACGGTGATGGATCAAGCCCTGATCTTTGGACTGGGTAAGAGTGTTCTGCTTAATTCAGACACTCTGTTCATCACCACCCCCTTTTCTGAATCGTTTTTGGCCACTATAGGTGTGGCAGGGTATACTCAGACATGACTCCCTTGCTCACTGCACCATCAGGATTCAAGCAAGCCGGGCCGACGACGGCTGAAATGCCAGAAACCGGTCCCCGGAAGCTTGTCTCCTTTCTGGTGAAGAATTGGCTTGGTAGTTTGGTCTGCCCTGTTCCCATGATGCACTGGGCCAGGGACAGTCTAATTTGCATATAGCTAGGTTCTGAGCTGGGATGGTGCAGTGAGCTAAATAACGGTGATGGATCAAGCCCTGATCGTTGGACTGGGTAAGAGTGGTCTGCTTAATTCAGACACTCTGTTCATCACCACCCCCTTTTCTGAATCGTTTTTGGCCACTATAGGCTTGGCAGGGTATACTCAGACATGACTCCCTTGCTCACTGCACCATCAGGATTCAAGCAAGCCGGGCCGACGACGGCTGAAATGCCCGAAACTGGTCCCCGGAAGCTTGTCTCCTTTCTGTTGAAGAATTGGCTTGGTAGTTTGGTCTGCCCTGTTCCCATGATGCACTGAGCCAGGGACAGACTAATTTGCATATAGCCAGGTTCTGAGCTGGGATGGTGCAGTGAGCTAAATAACGGTGATGGATCAAGCCCTGATCTTTGGACTGGGTAAGAGTGGTCTGCTTAATTCAGACACTCTGTTCATCACCAGCCCCTTTTCTGAAACATATTACATCACTCATGACATGGTCAGTGACATCACTCATGACATCACTGATGACACCATCCAGTGAATGTGTGTATTTCTGAAAAATAAATATGTTTTATATATGTATATGTAAAGGTCGATGGAAGAATAAATGTTTAAATAAGTGTCTAAATGGATGTTTTAAAAAAAAATTGATTGGTTAACTGGCTTATTAAGTGTATGTTAGTGAATACATATATTAGCAAGTAATGTTTAAATATTTAAATATATGTATCAGTGTTTCACTTTGTGTATAAGTGGCTGCATGGGTTGGTGAGTAGCTACATGTGTGTGTATATGGGTTATTAGATGTTTTTTTAGTATCAGAATGAGTGTCTCTATGGTTTGGTGGGGGTATTACTTAGCACATAGATGCATCAATGACTGACTCACTGTTGGTATGTGTTTTGAAGACAGCATATGTGCAGAACTGTATGGGTGGATGAGTGTGTATATGTGTGTGTTAGTGAGTGAATGAATGTGTCACTAGTGTCTTTATCAGTAACAACATATGTTTTAATCTAGTATATGTGAGTATTGATGTATATAAGTGAGTATATGTGAGAGTGAGAGATTGTAAGAGTTCCTGTTTAAATAAGTATGTGTTTCTATAAGTGATTGTTTAAGAGAGTAAGTATGTGTAAGTTTCCTTAGAAGTAAGGTGGTAGTGTGTGTATAGCTGTATATGCAAATGGATGTTCAATAGTTTATTTGCATGTGTGAGTATGCGTGTGAGTAACTTTTGGATGACTGTCGGTGTGTAACAGGATGTATAGGTGTATCACTACATATGATGAGTGAGTATATGTATGAGTGACTATATAGAACTGTTGGTGAATGAGTGGATGTGTATATAGATGGTGGAATTACTGAATTGGTTGTTGTAACTGTTATGGGTATCTCCATTGTTTTGAAAATGTTAGTTTCTATTTTTGAATATGTGTTTCAAGGGTTACATTACACTGAAAGGAGGTCTGTCACTCTGTCACAAGGATGGTGTCATCAGTGATGTCATGAGTGATGTCACTGACCATGTCATGAGTGATGTAATATGTGACGTCATCAGCAGTGCATTGCAGGCGCGCAAGTTATAGTGAGTCCAACTAACTATAACGTGGGAATTTCAATGGTTTTATGTCAGCAAAATTTCCAGCTAACTATAACTGGTGTGAAACCTATGGTATTTTCAGTGAATTTAATAGGTTTTTTAAATGCTAATTCCTAACTATAACTGGTGTGAAACCTATGTTTTTTTCAGTGAATTTCATAGGTTTTTTAAATGCTAATTCCTAACTATAACTGGTGTGAAACCTATGGTTTTTTCAGTGAATTTCAAAGGTTTTTTAATAGCAAATTTCTATAGGTATGAAATGTAATATTTTTTATAACGAATCCTATATTGTATATTTATGTAATACTATTTTTTTAATGTACATTGTTCATGGTTTTTTTTTTTTTGCCCTGGAGCGCTCCCGGTGCGCGTCCCGGTGAGCGCACCGGTAAGCGCAGTCTTGCGGTGCGCCCCAGGGCGCGTACCGGTGAGCGTCCCATTAGCGCTATTGCCGCAAACGAAAACATCATCGTGACGTATCGCGTAGCCGCGTCCGCGTGATACGCACGGTGTAAACGCACCCGGAAGCACTCGAGCGCATACGATCGTGCAACGTAAGCATCCGACGCTCTTACGCGTCGCGCCCCTTGGCGCGCCCCGGGGCACGCCCTGGGGCGCGTAGCGTAAGCGCGTCGGGTCATGTGACCTAAAAATAACACTTTTTATTGGTTCAGGACAGTTTTGGTTTCCAAATGATGAAAGCCCTGGTGATGTGACCTGATAATAACACTTTTCATTGGTTCAGGACAGTTTTGTTTTCCTAATGATGAAAGCCCCCACCTTTTTTCCTCATTCTCACTTTGTACTTTGAGTGAAGAAGACCTGTTGATAGACCTCTCTGTACCTTTTTGGACTGAAAAATGGCTTCAGTAGCAGCAGCAGCAGGAGCATCTCAGCCACCACCACCACCAAGAGGACCACCACAACACCACAGTGGTGGAGATGAAGAAGAGGAGGAGGAGGAGGAGGAGGAGGGGAGGAGGATGTTCCTGCCAGAAGATAATACCCATATAGGCCAAAGCAGCACATTATCTGGGAGTCTTTTTCCATCCCAAAGGACCTCAAAAAAATGAATGCGCCAAGGGTTACTTGCCTAATCTGTGGCACTGAACTTTCAAGGGGGAACCCTAACAAGAAATACTCTTTTGGCAACAACACCATGATTCGCCACATGCAGCGCCGGCATCCTAACAACTATGCTGCGCCAGAGGTCCGAGAACTGGCCAGAAACCCTCCCCAATCTTCACCTAGCACCTCCAAAAGAAAGCAACCCACTCCATCGGGACCAGAGACAAGGGAGATGGTCCCAAACATACAACCCCAGTTTGGGCAATACAAGATCACTTGTATATTTTGTGGTAAAACAATCACCTATGGTGAGCAAAGCATAAAGCTCATCAACCGTGCTGGTGACAACCACAATTGCCCCAAAAAACCATAATTTTTTCCAGATTTTTTTTTGCTCCAGTTGAGCCGTTTACAATTCCCTGTTTTTTGTTTCTCCCCATAAAAATAACAAAAAAAATATAAATTATTTCATAAAAGCCAAAAAAAGTACAAAATGTTCAAAAAAACATAAAAAAAATATATAACAACAAAAAGAAGAAAAAAAACAGTCCTTTTTAGAACTACCTCCAATTTATAAAAAAAGGCTACATTTTTTTAAAACTCTGTCATTCTTTTTCCCCCATGGTACGCTCCCCGGTACGCTCCCCGGTGCGCGTACCGGGCGCTCCCCCCCGCGCAAATCGAATAAATTTTTTTTTTTGCCCCGTGGGGCCCTTTTATGGCCCCCACATCAAACCTAGGAGGTCAGGGGGGGGGTCTACTCTGCCCCTTTTTGGTCATTTCCCCCTTTGTTTTTGCCACCTCTTGTGTCTCGATCCTACCGAGACACAAGATGGTGGCCGCTCCGGACTGTTTGGAATGTTGACAGACACCCGAGAGCCAATCAGCTCTCCGCACGCGAACTCGCGTAGCGCGCTGGTTCGCGCCCCGGTGCGCATACCGGGGCGCGCTTATAGATATATATATTTTTTTGAACCTAAATTACTCAAAATCCACTGGAGCACATATCTTGAGACATAGCAAAGGCACATCGGGCTACCAGTCCCTACAATTTTGCCAAGTTTGGTGGAAATCCATTCAGCTGTTCGGGCTAAAAGTGAGTTTGACCGCCCTATGGAAATTAACATGAGGAAAACATGTTTTGGGACCCCCTTTTATCTCTGCCCCCACTTGACGAATCTCCCCCAAACTTTCAGGGAAGGAGCGGAGCACCACAAGGTAAATTTGAGGAAAATTTCAGGCAGATTCCTCAACCAGCGCCAAAGTTATTCCCAATAGAATGTTGCGAATTCCCTATACAAAATAATCCTAACTATAACTACCTACTGGCGACCGCCAGTAGGTAATATGTATATATACATATATATATATATATATCCAAGTGAAAGCGGCGTTCCTCACGAGCACTCAGGTAAAGGACAACAAACACAATCCACTCTGTAATCCAAACGTTAGATTTATTACTTCATAAATCCAGGGGACGCGTTTCGCACTCCACAGAGTGCTTGATCACACAACTTGCACCAAGAGCCACACATTATTTATGTTAACAAACAAAGAAATCGACATGAATGACGGACTTGCATTATCAACAGGTAGTACAGAGTTGTATATCAAGTTGCCATATTGGAATGGTAAGGGTCTTGTTATTTAGACATATATCATAGTGAATTAATACTATTTACAACACCAATGTGAATATATCTAGAAAATTCCCAACGGTAATAATACTCAATACATATGTACATATCTTCTTATTCAATTATATACATGGAGCTGTGTACTTGAGTAGCATTTGAATTTAATCATGAATTATAACATGAAGGAGAGGTTGTTATGCACCCTATTCTTTATATTCAGGTCTACCGGTTAAGGACGATCAGAGTGCGTCGTTTATCGTGACTCCTCCCTGACTACGCGTCATGCTACGGCGTGTAGTCATGGTGACGCGGGACTAATATTGCTCTTCCCCGATTTACTAAGGGAGGGGGAGTCTCCTGCGATTGAATATCCATGTAATAGATGTGATACTCGGTTTTCATCTCTTGTTAGTGAGATACGAGGGGGCAGGGTTTTCGGATAATCTAATCCCACTACCATAAATGCATAAGGTTGCATGTATGTCTTATGGTACTTCCTGGTTAGTGGAAAGGGACTTTAACCTCTATGAATTTCAGTGGTTTTTTAAATGCTAATTCCTAACTATATCAGGCCTGAAACCTATGGTTTTTTCATTGAATTTCGAAGGTTTTTTAAATGACAATTTTTAAATGTATTAATTGTTATTTTTTTTATACTGATTTACTACATTTTTGCAGGCAAGTGATCAGAGGGCACGCCCCCTTTTTACAACACTCGGCAGCGCAGCTCCATGGCGCTTACTGGAGATACCTGTTGGACTAGTTCCCTCTAGGGGACCTCTGGATTGAACAGGAATTAATTCCCCAACTTAAACTGTGCAAATGCACCCTGTAGAGTGTTCTAAATTGGGGGATTAAGTTCTCTTGCATACTGGGGGTTCCTGGGGCCAACTAGCCCACCGTGAGCCTCCATTATGCGCCAGGGGGCTGCGTTGCTTTTCCCCGGGGCGGCGGTCCCCAGGGCAGTGTAGGAGGGATTGGGGCCCCCCATACTTCTTTATCACAATGCCCCCGTGATTTTGTCCCCCCGGGGGGTAATTTGAAAGAAAAAATAAACGGGTTTAAAAAAAAAAAATTGGCTTTGGTGGTTCTTGTGGGATCACCTGGGCAGGCCTAGGGTGTCAGGGTGTTTCTACCCTGCCCCCTTTTGGTGTTCTACACGTTTGTTTTTCTGCTTCTTGTGCCTCGATCTACGGAGCACAAGATGGCTGCCAACACTTCCTGGTTTGAAGTGTTGAAAGCCAATGAGCATGCAGCTCCTCCTTTTTAGAACTCAAAAAGGGGACAGGGAAGAAGCACCTTGACCCCCTAGGCCTACTCATGGGGGGTCCCCCAAGGCCCCCCCAAATTTTTTTGGGGGGGAAATTGCGGGGTGCGCGTACCCCGTGATGATTTTTGAAAAAAAAATGTTTTGCCTTGGGGGTCCCACAGCTGAGCAGGCCTAGGGGGTCAGGGTGCTTCTACTGTGCCCCCTTTTTGAGTTCTACACGTTTGTTTTTCTGCTTTCTTGTGCCTCAGTCTACCGAGGCACAAGATGGCTGCCATCAATTTCTGTTTTGGAGTGTTGACAGACAGTGGCAGCGAATCAGCATGCAGCTCGTGCACAGGAAGGTACATGTACGGTGCGCGCATGGTGGGTGCTTATAGATATATATATTTTTTCTCTTCTGATTGTCTCAGGAACTACTGGAGGGATTTACACCATTTAAGCAAAAGGGTGATCTGCGAATCAGACTCTACCATTTTGCCAAATTTGGGGTTATTCCGTTCAGCGGTTCTGGCTGTAGCCGTGTCTAAACGTCCTATGGAAATTAACATGGGGAAAACACATTTTGGGCCCCCCTTTTTTCTCTGCCCCCGCTTGACGAATCTACCCGAGACTTTCAGGGAAGAAGCGGAGCGGAACGGGCCATCTTCTTTGAGAAATTTGCGAAGATTCAACAACTGGCACCAAAGTTATTCCCAATAGAATGTTGCGAATTTCCTACGGAAACTAGGTCCTAACTATATATACCTACTGGTGACCGCCAGTAGGTAATATATATATATATATATATATATATATATATATATATATATATATATATATATTCACTTAAAAAACCATAGGTTTCAGACCTTATATAGTTAGGAATTAGCATTTTAAAAACCTTGCAAATTCACTTAAAAAACCATAGGTTTCAGGCCTTATATAGTTAGGAACTATCATTTAAAAAACCATTGAAATTGATCCTATATAGTTAGTTGTACTAACTATATTTCGCGCACCCGCAATCCACTGCTGATGATGTCATATATTACATCATTCATGACATGGTCAGTGACATCACTGATGACATCACTGATGACATCTCAAATGACACTTTTAGCCCGAACGGCTGAATGGATTTCCACCAAACTTGGCAAAATTGTATGGACTGGTAGCCCGATGTGCCTTTGCTATGTCTCAAGATATGTGCTCCAGTGGATTTTGAGTAATCTAGGTTCAAAAAAATATATATATCTATAGGCGCGCTCCGGTGCGCGCACCGGGGACCACACCAGGCGCGACACGCGACTTGCGCGCAGAAAGCTGATTGGCTCACGGGTGTCTGTAAACATTCGAAACAGTCCGGAGCGGCCGCCATCTTGTGTCTCGGTAGGATCGAGACATGAGAGGTGACATAAAAAAAAGGGAGAAATGACTATAAGGGGGCAGGGTAGACCCCCTCCTGACCCCCTAGGTTTGATGTGGGGGCTAAAATAGGGTCCCGCGGGGCATTTAAAAAAAATATTTTTTTGCGATTTGCGCGGGGGGAGCGCCTGGTACGCGCACCGGGAAGCGCACCGGGGAGCGAAGCATGGGGAAAATCCAGGGCCTTATTTATGAAGGCCTTGCGACAGTTTTGCGCCGCCTGTGCGTCACTTTTTGTGACGCACCAGCGGTGTAAAAAAATGCGCCTCGTTGCGCTATATTTAAAAAGTGATGCATCTAGGTAGATGGGTCACTTTTTAAAACCCTGCGCCACATTATACCTGCGTCAGGTATAATGTATGCAGAGGGGGCGTTCCCCCGCAAAAAGCTTCGTAATAGTGACGCAGTGAAATCTATGAGATTTCACTGCGTCACTTTTAGGATGCTGTTGCGTCAAAATCTTGCGCCTGCCTCACAGCAGGTGTAAGACTGACGCAAGACCTTTCACATGGTGTTTTCCCCATGTGAAAGGACGCATTACTGGAGTTGCGTCACTTTTGTGACGCACTCCAGCGCCTCGTTGCGCTATATTTAAAAAGTGACGCATCTAGGTAGATGGGTCACTTTTTAAAACCCTGCGCCACATTATACCTGCATCAGGTATGATGTATGCAGAGGGAGTGTTCCCCCGCAAAAAGCTTCGTAATAGTGACGCAGTGAAATCTATTAGATTTCACTGCGTCACTTTTAGGATGCTGTTGCGTCAAAATCTTGCGCCTGCCTCACAGCAGGTGTAAGACTGACGCAAGACCTTTCACATGGTGTTTTCCTCATGTGAAAGGACGCATTACTGGAGTTGTGTCACTTTTGTGACGCACTCCAGCGCCTAGTTGCGCTATGTTTAAAAAGTGACGCATCTAGGTAGATGGGTCACTTTTTAAAACCCTGCGCCACATTATACCTGCGTCAGGTATAATGGTATGCAGAGGGGGCGTTCCCCCGCAAAAAGCTTCGTAATAGTGACGCAGTGAAATCTATGAGATTTCACTGCGTCACTTTCAGGATGCTGTTGCGTCAAAATCTTGCGCCTGCCTCACAGCAGGTGTAAGACTGACGCAAGACCTTTCACATGGTGTTTTCCCCATGTGAAAGGACGCATTACTGGAGTTGCGTCACTTTTGTGACGCACTCCAGCGCCTCGTTGCGCTATATTTAAAAAGTGACGCATCTAGGTAGATGGGTCACTTTTTAAAACCCTTCGCCACATTATACCTGTGTCAGGTATAATGTATGCAGAGGGGGCGTTCCCCCGCAAAAAGCTTCGTAATAGTGACGCAGTGAAATCTATGAGATTTCACTGCGCCACTTTTAGGATGCTGTTGCGTCAAAATCTTGCGCCTGCCTCACAGCAGGTGTAAGACTGATGCAAGACCTTTCACATGGTGTTTTCCCCATGTGAAAGGACGCATTACTGGAGTTGCGTCACTTTTGTGACGCACTCCAGCGCCTCGTTGCGCTATATTTAAAAAGTGACGCATCTAGGTAGATGGTCACTTTTTAAAACCCTGCGCCACATTATACCTGCGTCAGGTATAATGTATGCAGAGGGGGCGTTCCCCCGCAAAAAGCTTCGTAATAGTGACGCAGTGAAATCTATGAGATTTCACTGCGTCACTTTTAGGATGCTGTTGCGTCAAAATCTTGCGCCTGCCTCACAGCAGGTGTAAGACTGACGCAAGACCTTTCACATGGTGTTTTCCCCATGTGAAAGGACGCATTACTGGAGTTCCGTCACTTTTGTGACGCACTCCAGCGCCTCGTTGCGCTATATTTAAAAAGTGACGCATCTAGGTAGATGGGTCACTTTTTAAAACCCTGCGCCACATTATACCTGCGTCAGGTATAATGTATGCAGAGGGGGCGTTCCCCCGCAAAAAGCTTTGTAATAGTGACACAGTGAAATCTATGAGATTTCACTGCGTCACTTTTAGGATGCTGTTGCGTCAAAATCTTGTGCCTGCCTCACAGCAGGTGTAAGACTGACGCAAGACCTTTCACATGGTGCTTTCCCCATGTGAAAGGACGCATTACTGGAGTTACGTCACTTTTGTGACGCACTCCAGCGCCTCGTTGCGCTATATTTAAAAAGTGGCGCATCTAGGTAGATGGGTCACTTTTTAAAACCCTGCGCCACATTATACCTGCGTCAGGTATAATGTATGCAGAGGGGGCGTTCCCCCGCAAAAAGCTTCGTAATAGTGACGCAGTGAAATCTATGAGATTTCACTGCGTCACTTTTAGGATGCTGTTGCGTCAAAATCTTGCGCCTGCCTCACAGCAGGTGTAAGGCTGACGCAAGATCTTTCACATGGTGCTTTCCCCATGTGAAAGGACGCATTACTGGAGTTGCGTCACTTTTGTGACGCACTCCAGCAATGCGTCACTTTTTTGTTTACAGATACGTCAGAAATACTGACGTATCTGTAACTCCTTGCGACATGATTTGTCATACATTAAATATGACACATCTGGAATGTCGTAAGGAGTGCGCACAGAAAAGTGACGCATCGCTGTTTTCACGCAGCGATGCGTCACTTTTCAGAAATGAGGCCTCCAGTTTATTCACTGTGTCACCTCTACGACCCTTTCTTGCGTCAATACGTCCCTTTTGCATACATTACACCTGACGTAGGAATAATGTGGCGCAGGTGCTTACAAAGTGATGCAACTACCTAGATGTGTCACTTTGTAAATATGACTGAATAAGGTGCATTTTTTACAGCACTGGTGCGTCACAAAAAGTAACGCATCGGTGGCGTTAAAGTGACGCATGGCCTCATAAATGAGTCCTTCAGTCTTCTACTCATGCGTCATATTAAATTTATGACGTATTATGTTGGAAGTTCTTTTAGATACGTCAGTATTTCAGACGTATCTGTAAGCGCAAAAGTGAAGCATTGCTGGAGTGTGTCACAAAAATGAAGCAACTCCAGTAATGTATCCTTTCACATGGGGCCAAGCCCCATGTGAAAGGGCCTGCACGCCTACTGTTAAACAGGCGTAAGATTTGGACGCAACAGCGTCATAAAAGTGACGCAGTGATATCTCATAGATTTCACTGCGTCATCTGTACGACCCTTTCTTGCGTCAATACGTCCCTTTTGCATACATTACAGCTGAGGTAGGAATAATGTGGCACAGGGGTTTACAAAGTGACGCATTTACCTAGATGCGCCACTTTGTAAATATGAATAAATAGGGTGCATTTTTTATTGGACTGATGGGTCACAAAAAGTGACGCTTTGGTGGCGTTAAAGTGACGCATGGCTTCATAAATGAGGCCTTCTGCCTTCAACTCCAGCAATGCATCTTTTCTTACCCTTCCACACCCCTGTTCCTTTTCAACATTTTCTTTGAATATCAACATTCCCCATATTCACTCTTCTTCTCCTTACTTTCTTTCCTAACACTCACCTTCTTTCAGTCCTCCTACTTCACTTCCTTTCTCCTCTCATACCTTTCTGTTCTTTCTTACTCATTTTCCTTTCCATTATCAATGCACTCTATTTCACTTACTCTTTTTCATTTTTTTAAGAATATAGCTCTTTGATGAGAATTGGAGGTAGTTCTGAAAATAACTTTTTGTTTTCTTCTTTTTTCTAAACAGGAACAAAAACAGGGAATGGAAACTGCTCAACAGGAGCAAAAAAAAAAAAAAATTAGGGGTGGGAAGGGCAGTGATGGTTCTCCAATGCTCGAACCATGAGCTGGACACTTTGCTCCCCATAGGTGAGGAGTTGATTGCAGTATCTGCATCTCAGGACACCATGGTTAAAAGCAGGTTGAATGTTTGGCACCAGCTCCTGTGATTGCCCCCTCCCAGAAGAAGTCGCTCCTCTGGTGGATGTAGAGGCCCCATCACTGGGAACCTCTTGTGCCAGAGCCCTGACACTTTCCCGGGCAAAATTCTGGGGGTGCTTCCTCTCCACATGGCGCAGCATCGTGAAGTTTCCAAATGAGTATTTTTTTAAGGGGTTACCCCGTGACAGGACTTCTTTGCAGATCCTGCACTCCACTTTTGGAGCATTCACCTTTTTTTGGTTAGGTGGTATTTTAAAAAAATTCCAAATAAAATGTTCCTTCACCTTTCATTGAGGAGGCTCTTCATTGATGAAATCAGGTTCTTCATCACTGCTGGATTCTCTGGCAGCCATGGTAAAACCAAGAAAGATCCAGGAGCAAAAAGGCAGGTCTTGCAGTCACAAAAGTGAAAGAAGAAGCGAAGGAAATGGGTGGGGATTTCATTCTTTGTAAAAAAAAAACTTAGCAACCAATGAAAAGTGTTATTTTAAGGTCACATGACTTGACGCGCTGACGCTGCGCGCACCGGAGCGCTTCCGGGTGAGCACACGCGGCGCGAACGTAGGCGCTTCCGGGCGCATACGCGGCACGAACGTTGGCGCTTCCGGGGCGCATACGCGGCGCAAACGTAGGTGCTTCCGGGGGCACACACGCGGCGCGAACGTAGGCGCTTCCGGGGGCGCTTACGTTGCGCGCCGAAGTGACGTCATCATAGTTTTACGGAAATGCATAATCATTTTCATTTCCTTATAAAAAAAAACCTGCTTTTATTTGTATGGTACGAAATGTTTTGCATTATTATTAACTTTTCATTCATATTTTTTTCACGAACGAAAGTAGCGCTCTGGGTGCGCTTTCCGGAGAGCTTACCGGTGAGCTTACCGGAGAGCTTACCGGAGAGCTTACCGGAGCGCGCACCCAGAGCGCCCCAGGAAAAAATGATAAAAAAAAAAACTTAAAAATTAATACTTACACAAAACAGCAAATTGTAAAAAAAAACATAGGTTAGAAACTCGATATAGAAAGGAATTAGCATTTAAAAAACCTATGAAATTCACTGAAAAAACCATAGGTTTCGCACCAGTTATAGTTAGGAATTAGCATTTAATAAACCTATTAAATTCACTGAAAAAACCATAGGTTTCACACCAGTTATAGTTAGCTGGAAATTTTATTGACATAAAACCATTGAAATTCCCACGTTATAGTTAGTTGGACTCACTATAACTTGCGCGCCTGCAATGCACTGCTGATGACGTCACATATTACATCACTCATGACATGGTCAGTGACATCACTCATGACATCACTGATGACACCATCCTTGTGACAGAGTGAGAGACCTCCTTTCAGTGTAATGTAAGCCTTGAAACACATATTCAAAAATAGTAGCTAACATTTTCAAAAAAATGGAGATACCTTTACCAGTTACAACAAACAATTCAGTAATTCCACCATCTATATACACATCCACTCATTCACCAACAGTTCTATATAGTCACTCATACATATACTCACTCATTATATGTAGTGATACACCTATACATCCTGTTACACTTCGACAATCACACGTCATGCAGCTGCGCGCGCATCCAAGCTTCCGATTTCTGCTGACATTGCAACATTCTGTTAGCACCACCCCTTGGTGCCACCCACTTGCGTCACCTATCAGTGACGTTTCTAGCACACACCTCTGGTTCACGCCTAGTTTACGCCTCTTGATGATGTACTAAGTACCACGTGTATACTGTTATCTTGTCTTCTCTCAGCTGTTACGCCTCTTACATTGATTCCTATGGTGTAAATCAAGTATATAAGCTATGTATTATCAATAAAGTTGAGCGCGCTCATCTATCCCTTCTGACACCCCTGTGGTGGTCAGAACATGATATCCTGATTCCTTTATGAGGAATAAAACCCTTAGAAACTCTAACACCACGGACTCTGTTTTCTTTCATTCCGATTGAGTTATTATTGATTAAGTACTTACCTGCATAGAAATTAAGAGAGTAAATTAATTATTTACGTCATTTTGGCGCCCGAACAGGGACCCCTCCCCCACCTCACGCGCCGGTTGGTGCGTTGCAAACTCTGCCCCCTGCCATCAGTTAGACGGAACACACGTGTACTGGCAGGATTTCCTGCATCTCCCTCTGACCCACGGAGGTGACGAAGACTGCGATCAGTGCCCAGACGAGGCGGTGAGGAGTGCGGAGGATCCCGACCAGAGCCCAGCCGAAAGAAGCAAGGTCCGAGGTGTGAAGAGGCCCACCAGTTTTCCGAAGTTTTCCGAAGTTTTCCGAAGTTTTCCGAAGTTCCGAGTCGAGTCCAGTCGAGTTTTCCGAGGCCTTCTGTTTCCGTGCTTCCCGGTGAGTACCATTGCTGGGTCGTATCTAGACGGGTTTGGGTACGCAAGTCCGGTCTGCACTGTTTTTAGGCAGTGTATCTGTACTGTTTAACAGTATATCAAGTATTCCGAATTTCTGCACTGTTACACCGGTGTATCCGTACTGTTGAGCAGTACATACAGTATAGGGGGTAGTCATCTATGTTTTCAATGTTTTTATGTGATTAATGTTGTGGTATGAATGTGACTGTTTAAAACGTGTATTATTGTGTTTCTCGTATAATCTAGCTGTCAGGAGTATTAAGGAAAAAGATCTAGCGTTCAGTAATAAGTAAACAAGATGCCGTTCTTCAACAAGTTAAAACAGATAGGAACTAGGAAAGGGTTACTGGAGGAAGAAATTCCTATCCCCCCTAGGGACACTCCAGGCAATTTTATGTACCAAAAACACGGCATAGATGCCATATTATATCTAGATTTATGGGCCGATTACACCAAACACCTAGACGAAAGACACAGATGGCCTGTTACCGGAACGTGGGATGCCGAGTGCATCATGAGGGTAGAAGAAGCATTATGGAAAAAGAAAGCTAGACAATCTCAGAAGGACGCCATAGAATTTTGGCGTAAGGAATCACGTAAGCGTGCTGACAAAGCACTCCGTAGAGAGGATAGACTTAAAGAATCAGATAAAGAACAGGAAAACGAATTAGTTACTGAAGGGATCCGAGTAAAAACAGAACAAATAGACCGAGCTCGAAATAATCTTGTAAACGGTATGTATCTTGCAGCAGATGGCACATCTGAAACTGAATCAGAGATACCGAAAAACTTACCGATACCATTAGTTCCAACTAAAGTAATGCATAAAACTACTAAAGACATATTCCTAAATTCATATCTAGAGGATGTAGCACCAGCTTATACCAATCTGCCTGTTCGTGCCCTGCCTACTGACAGGGATGGGGGTGGCACTACGCCCCCAGATAATGTTCCGCCGGTACCGCGACAGACCTCCTCTGTTCCGACAGCTCCGCCACTTCCCGTACTCAAAACAGACCTACCGAAACCAGTCCTGCCTGATCTTGCTAAACGACAAATTCCAGTTCAGATCCAGACGCCGCGGAGAGATAATGCTCAAGCATCCGCCTCAGGAGGTGCGACAGCGGGTCTACAGACCCCGCCACCGACACACAGATTAAACTTAAGGGACACGCAGAATCCTTTCCAGTCTCCCCACTTATCCCGGCTTGACGCATTTAAAGAGAAGATGTCAGTTTGCAGATATGATCCAGTGCCCGGAAAAGACGATTTAATGATATTAGCATCACTACGATTAAGATCTGCCACCGATAGCTTGTTATGCTATGTAGGAATGCAGGAACTTCTCGACAGAATATATAAGTTTATACAGACCGGGAAAGACCCCGACAGTGTCAAAGCTGCCATGCATAAACAGAAAGTTGACATTCAAGCACAGATATTACGATTTTTTATAAATTGTGTAATAAGAGAACGAGACAGGCCCGGGACAGATCAAAGTGAATTAGACGCATTAAACAAGTGGGGTCAAAATATAGCCGAAGGAAAGCATGATAAAGGGGCTTGCATAGCCAGTATGTCCCAGAAAATTAGAAAGGCAGTATTGACTGTACACCAGGAAGAGAATGATAAAGCTTCCTCCGAGGAGGAAGATGAACATGACGCACCAGGAAGATCTACAGATACTATAGCATATGTAGGTAGGGGAGCCTACCTTAGGAAAGGCATCCGTCCGGAGAGCAAGAGAGTTCTTTTCTCTGCTTTAACAAATCCGAATTCTTCTGAACACCAGTTCCAGGAAACCGATAAAAGGCTTCGAGACCGAGTGGGGTACCATGTACTCAATTCTATGGATGAACAAGAACTAGCACGGTCAGCCGTGTTATGGGCCGAAAACCCAGACATGTATAATGATGACACGTTAGTACAGACATTCCTGAACCTTTCCCCGGAAGAGCAGAAAATAGCAGGTGTGTACATGATTCAGCACCTCCTCATCAAGTTCAGAAACCATCATTCTGATCCAGGTCCCTTACATGAAACATTAGAAGCACTACTCATGGATAGATGGAGAGGTTTTAGTACCAAATTAATACAAATAATTCTAGAACAACGACGTAAGTATAACACCTTCATAAGCTCTGAATATGTTCCCGCCCCGCCTCCAGAAAGAAAAACGTACCACATGCAATGCGGTGGTAGCATTGAAAGTCAGAACCCCTTACGAGAAGTACACCCAGTTATGGGTGAGGACCAACGCTTGAAGCGTGTGTATGTTCACACACCACTGACTAAGTTAGAACTGTTAGAAATGAAGAAATTAGTTCCGTGCCATGATAAGGACCCTGCAGGTTTTCATAGAGAGCTTAAAGACATGTTACTGATGGGAGATTACACGTATGATGATATTATGAAAATGTTAAAAGTACTGTTGCCCACGGGCATTTACGAAAAATTAAAGGAGAAGGATTGGGAGGTAGGAGAGTCAAAGATAGCATGGGCAGAAATAGAAGACGAAGAAAGCAAACGAGTCCCAGGGTTAGGCCTTGGGGATAAGACTAAAGCATTACCAGGTTTAATAGTACAGGTTTTGCCAAGATTATTGACAACAAGAAAGGAAGATTGGGACGCAATCTCGTCCTGTAAACAGAAACAAGATGAAGATACTAGTGACTTTTATTCAAGATTCGAGAAATGTTTTATTATAAATAGTGGTCTAAAAACTAGTAGTGAGTCATACCCGCACCTTTTTGTAACAAAATTAGTAGAGAATGCCCTACCATTAGTCAAAAATAGAGTGTACAAAGTTGAAAGTACTTGGCAGGCAAATACGCCATCTCAGATGTTACAAATGTTACAATATCACCAGAACAGAATTAGGGAAGAACAAGATCAGGAACAGAAACGTATGAAAGACACGAAAATGAAAATGTTAGTAGCTCAGACGATCCCAGCCGACGGTCATAGAAAAGGTGGGGCCCAGACCAATCATTCTGCCGCTCCCGTTAAAGGGACATGTAATTATTGCAAGCAGCCAGGTCACTACGTACATGAATGTCCAGTCCTGAAACATAACATTGAGACAGGTAAAACTAAAGAAAGACCGCGTCCGCCTAGACATGAACAGGGTCATCAACAGACTTCACAGAACGAACAGCCAATGCAGAATACACAGCCTATGCATGATCAGTCCCATACAGTACAGACAGTAGCAGTACCGCAGCCACAGCATGCTCAGACACAGCCCATTGCCGCAACTCGGCAAGTATCACAACAGATGTACCAGTATGCCCAGGCGGCATATCCAGATTATCAGCGTTATACATGAAACAGCCTAGGGAGGGAAAGTGATTTGCCTCTTATTGAAATTCCTGTAGATCAAGAAGGTCCTTATGTACACAGTCACGTATTAGGAAAAGACAGAAAGTTTTTAATTGACACAGGGGCAAGTCGCACTACCATAAGTCACAATGAAGTCCCAGGGGCACCCCTCTCAGGCTCACAGAATGTTTCCCTTGGTTTTTCAGGACAGCCTATTGTAAATGAAGTATCGGAACCAGTACCACTAGCTGTGGGTCCATTATCTCGAGTTACAGATTTGTTGCTTACGAAATCATGCCCAGAAAATCTGTTAGGAATTAAAACACTGAAGGCTCTAGGAGCTATAATATGCTGTTCCCCGGAGGGAGTCAGACTCTTTCTACGGGATTTCAAGGGTCATTATGTTCTACGTGACTTTGATGTCAGATTGAAAAATGTACCAGATCACTTATGGGCAAAAGGCCCAGCTGATGTAGGTTGTATGCATATCACTCCATATCGTGTTACACTCAAGACAGGAGTTGTTTTACCCAGAATCAGGCAATACAAGTTACCACCCGATGCTGTAGTGGCTTTACTGAAAATAATTGAAGAGCTTATTGCCCAGGGAGTGGTCGTAGAGACTGACTCCAATATCTGTAATTCACCCATCATTCCAATTCTTAAACGTACAGACCGCAATGCACCGCCAGTATATCGGCTGGTGATTGACCTTCGAGAACTGAACAAATGTATTGTACCACAGTATCCTGTGGTCCCCGATATCTCCTCCCTATTGACTGCTATTGATTCAGAAGCAACGTTCTTTACTGTGATCGATCTCAAGAACGCTTTCTTCAGTATACCTATTGACCCGGAGAGCCAATATCTCTTCGGATTCAGTTTAAGTGGACGAAGTTTCAAATTTTCCCGCGCACCTCAAGGATTTACAGAAAGCCCCAGCATCTATAGTCAAGCACTGAAAAGACAACTAGATTGTATCCAAATGCCAGTTAATACCGCTTTACTGCAATACGTCGATGATCTACTGATCACCGGGCGAAGTGAGCCCGAATGTGAACAAGCATCTCTGACAGTTTTGCATTTCCTGGCCGACAAGGGACACAAGGTGTCCCCTTCGAAGCTACAATTCTGTGTTCAGCAAGTTGTGTACTTGGGTCACTTGCTGTCCAAAGTGGGGAGACAGCTCACTCCCGATCGCATTCAGTTAATTATAAATATGCCACGACCCCAGACACAAAAGGAAGTGCGGGCCTTCATAGGCCTCACCTCGTACTGCAGACAATGGATTCCTCAATATGCATTTCTAGCTAAACCACTCATCCAGTTAACGACACAGGAGGCAGCGACTTCGACTGTCCTCCCTTGGACTCAGGAACATACACAAGCCTTTGAGGAATTAAAGAAAGCTTTATGCCAAGCGCCAGTTTTAGCAACACCATGTTACAGCAAACCGTTTACACTTTTTGTTACAGAACGTGACGGTACAGCGTTGTCTGTCCTCACTCAAGATCAAGCAGGTTCACATAAGCCTTGCGCTTATTTTTCAAGTACATTGGATTCAGTAGCACAGGCACTCCCTGCATGTTTAAAGTCAGTAGCAGCAACAGCGTTAGCAATCAGACAAAGCGATTCAATTGTTTTAGGTCATCAGTTAACAGTACAAGTTCCACATTCTGTAGAGGTTCTGTTAAACAGAACCCAGACTCAGCACTTGACTATAGCACGACTGACAGGTTACGAATTGACATTATTCCAGCCACACATAGAAATCAGACGCTGCAGTATCCTGAACCCAGCAACACTGTTACCTACAGTTATGATAGATCCAGCTCCACATGATTGCATAGAGATCATTAATGCAGTAACAAAGCCCAGACGAGATTTAACAGATGTTCCATTGACAAATCCAGACCTGACACTTTATGTGGATGGTTCATGCATGAGAACAAGTACAGGAGAGTTAGTGGCCGCGTATGCCGTGACCACTGAAACTGAAGTTAAAGAAACACACCGTATTGATACATTGTCTGCTCAAGCGGCAGAGCTCATCGCTCTGACCCGAGCCTGTATTCTAGCCCAAAACAGAAATGTCAACATATACACAGATTCCCGTTATGCGTTCGGAGTCGTACACGACTTCGGCATGCTCTGGCAAGAAAGAGGTTTTCTGACCTCTCATGGTACAAAGATACAGCATGGTCCTCTCATTCAAGCACTGTTAGAAGCAATACATCTGCCTTCAACCATATCAGTCATGAAGTGTAAAGCACACACTAAAGCCACAGATTCTGTTTCCCAGGGTAACGACCTGGCAGATCAGACAGCAAAACATACAGCACTGACTCACACTCAGACAACTGACACAACAAAGACAACAGATCCGACAAACTGTATGACAGTCAGAGATCCCACACTAGATGTTATTGACATTCAGACACATGCCACTCCAGAAGAAATAAAGAAATGGATCGAACTAGGAGGGATCCAGACAGATCAAGGTTGGATGACGAAGGGAAAATCTACATGGTTTCTCCCTGACTCTATGGTCCAAGTCATGATAAATACAGCACATAGTCCTGCACATCTAGGAGAGAAAGCAATGCTAGACAGTTTGCAAAATCTCTGGAACAATAAACACTTACGAGCAGCAGCAAAACAGAAAGTGCGTACTTGCATGATCTGTTGTCAGTTCAATCCAGGTAAAAGCGTCCCTGTAGAACAAGGTGGATTTCATCCTCCCGATCACCCTTTTGAAGTCCTCCAGATGGATTATATCCAAATGGACCGTTGTCGAGGATTTAAATATGTTCTCGTAGTTGTCTGTGCTCTGTCCCGCTGGACCGAAGCATACCCAGTCCCAGATTACACTGCTCCGACCACTGCCAAACAGTTGGTTCGTGAATTTTTCCCACGATACGGCATGCCTCGTGTCGTGTACTCAGATAACGGTCAGCCATTCTCATCCGAATTAATGAAACAAGTTTCCTTGTTACTGGGATACCAGTGGAAGTTCCATTGTGTCCGACATCCAGAAGCAGCAGGCCTTGTAGAAAGGCATAATCAGACATTAAAGATCCGCCTTGCCAAAATATGTCAGGAAAAAGGAGTCGACTGGATAGTCGCCCTGCCAGTGGCACTATTCTATATGAGAATGGTTGCCCATTCGAGATCAGGGCTATCCCCGTACGAGGTGGTCTTTGGAAGACCACCGAATATGTGGGGGACGCCCATTCCTAAAAAGATTACTGATGTTGATTCTAATATGTTGACAGATTACCTTGCCTCCTTGATGTCTGCACTCCAATCATGTCGTTCACAGGTTGCCGCAGCCTTCCCTGACAACACTGATGTGAAGCCGCATGACGTCCGCCCCGGGGATACTGTCCTCGTCCGCAACTTCGACAGGAAAAGTCCGTTGGAGCCCCGCTGGAAGTCTCCAAAGACCGTTCTTCTTACTACAAGGACCGCAGTCAAATTGGAAGGCAGAAAGGGGTGGGTCCACCTAAGCCATATCAAAACATTCCCAGGACTGAAACCGGAACAAGACACACCCACCCCCACCAAAGACTGTGTTATCAAAGACTTTACCGAAACCAAACGAGAAAAAACTCCTCAAGAACAATACCGCATGAAATTACGATCTAGCAAGTCAGACAGTTTAATTGTTTAAGTCCTCCCCTAGGTGAATCGGTTAAATAGTTTCTGACATGTATCCCCTAGATCGAGATAGAGAGAGAGAAGCAAAGAAACGTACATATTGCAAATCACTCCGTAGTCACTGCATAGTGACCCTAATAATAATGTTTATTCTCAGTGTTTTAATTATTATTGCTAGCATCTTATTACCTACCTACTATTAGGCGTGGGCGGAAAATCCGTTCCGCTCGCGGATTTTGCGGATTTTCGGGAAATCCGCAATCCGCGAGATTTGCGAATTTCCCGCAAAATCCGCAAATCCGCGAGCAGCGGATTTTGCTCGCACTGCTCGCACTGTTCGCGTGAGTTCGCGCCCCGCGAATAAGTGCAAAATTGCAGAAATACGATCTTAGCAAAACTGAAAGTAACTACTTACCAGGTTCAAAAGTTCAGGCTCATCATTAGTAGCCATTTCATGGAGTGCTTCCTGAGGGGCCCCTCCAGAGTTCAGTTGCCAGTTGAAACTAGTATGTGACCCTGCTCTGAACCTCAGAATAGTTACACATATGCCACAAAGGTCCTGAATTACAGCTAAGGGAGACAAGCAGGAGCCAGGCTGGAAGTTAAAATCCATTAATCAGCCCCTAATTCATTATTGTCAGTTGGGGCAGGGCAGGTGTTGTAACTAATTTTGCAACAATGAAAGCACTTAGCAAGTGCAAAAGATCACTAATCAGGGCGCACTAAGGAAGCAGGTGCCAGCTAAAAAAATATTCTGTGACACATGAATCAGCCCCAAATTAATTCAGGTCACTTGAGGCAGGGAA
Organism: Lissotriton vulgaris; assembly: GCF_964263255.1. NCBI lineage: Eukaryota > Metazoa > Chordata > Amphibia > Caudata > Salamandridae > Lissotriton > Lissotriton vulgaris. The sequence goes on along the minus strand of NC_141685.1, from coordinate 1,709,828,432 downwards.
GGTGTGCTTTGCTTTGCCGAAAATAATGTACACTGGACAACCAGAGGGTGTGGTGATGAAACAGAGGGTGGCATGGGTGGGCCAGAGGGTGGCATGAGTAGTCAGAGAGTGGCAGTGGTGACAGAGAGTGGCAGTGATGAAGAAGAGTGTCCCAAACAGGCTGGACACGTAGAAACAACAAGTTCGCGAAACTTGCGACCCGACAGGTAAGTTCGCAATTTGCGAAAGTGTACAAAACCCTCGCGAACTGGCAGAAACACGGGCGAACACAAAAAAAAAAAAAATCCGCAAATTCGCGGGAATTCGCGGATTTTGCGGATTGCGAATCCGCAAATCCGCAAAATTCGCGAACGCGAGATCCGCAAAATTCGCTCATGCTTACCTACTATCCTATTTTCAAGCGTGAACAATCTGCTTACAATGTCTCTGCTGAACACACTTTTAGTGAGTTACCTCCTCACGAGCTTTCCTACAGACTCGCGCTGCGCAACAACACATTCATTAGTATGTTACATCATTCTCATCAAACTAACAATGCTACAAATTGCTGGATATGTGGCCGACTCCCTCCCTACCAGAATTACAAGGGAGCCCTGCCTCTCTTTCCGTACCCGTTCACTCACAATGGCTCCTGCGGAGCATGGTTTAAGATAATTAATTCTTTAGATCCCGACATTGCTGTTTTCGATGGGGGTTGGGTTTGGGGAAACCTGAACTTGGTCCTACTAGACGTCTGTTACCCGGATAAGGAGGGACTCCCCACTAGAATAGGAACTGATCTAGAAAATGAAGTGTATGGATTAGGTAATTATACAATTAGCCTTATGATTCTTACTGTCGAATCCGAAGCCACACCAGTTCTACCTATTATGTCAGTACTGCCAGTCACTGGTGAATTATGTATCAAGAAGAAAGGTTCAGTACACTTAGGTCATAGTAAATGCACTACTGTGGTCGAATTCAATGACCATGGAAAGTCTTTCAAAGCTATCAGTCATTCCTACTTTGTTTGTGGTCATACCGCATACATACGTCTACCTCCAGATTGGGATGGTACCTGCTACATTGCATTCCTTCTGCCACCTGTTTTTCTAGCTCCCCCTGATTACCACAGAAATAGCAATCTAGTAAAGAATAGACCCAGAAGAGATGTCCCACTTGTCGACTACACCGAAACGGCATGGGAACAGTACACCGATTTTAATAAAGGATTCTTTTTCTTTTTAGGACCTGTTCAGAATAGTAAATTAATACGCAGATTAACTAGAACACTTGAAGCCGTAGTAAATGAAACTGCCTCCGCCTTAGGTAACTTAACAGAAGAGCAGTCCGCTATGCGGGTTGTTGTCCTTCAGAATCGTCTTGTAATTGACGTCATCTTGGCAGATAGAGGTGGAGCCTGTAAGGTCATCGGGTCAAGCTGCTGTGTTTTCATTCCACAAAATGCACCATCTGTATATCAAGCTATCACCCGTCTTCATAATATTGCAAATCAGATACATCAGAATCCAGGCACCTGGACTTGGTCCGGTTGGTTCTGGACAACGTTAACAGCTTGGGGATGGAAGATCCTATCCTTCCTAGGCATTGGCCTAGTCCTAGTATTCAGTTGCTGCCTATGCCTGCAGTGCGGGCCAGCGATTTGTGGACTGTGTGCCACCTCTTGTATTGAACATTCCAGTTTTCACTCAAAACGTAACCGAAAGAAAGAAGAACAAATGATGTTACAAGAACAGACTGATCGATTCATGAGGATCGATATTTCATGAAGGGTCCGTAGGGAACAAGGAGGGAATGAGGAAAATTAAATTTTGGTCATGTTGTGTTCCCTAGCGCGTACCCCACCGACTCCATGTACCAGCTTAAAGTGCATGTAACTTCCCTCCTGTGCCAGCTATGAAGACGCAAATACATTTGCGTCCACCGTTAACTTGTCCTCTTTCAGATCCACCATGAATGGATTATATAGTCCGTTCCTAAGTATGCTATGCCACCGTCTTTTTGTAGTGCACTTTTTCGTATTTTTCCTGCTCTAGCAAGAGTAGGCCCTGAATTCCTGCCATCTGAACCTCTTTTGTGGCTCCTGACTCTGCCCAGGCTACCTCTGTACTCGTGAACTCTGTCCTACTTTCAGCGCGGCCCCTCGCGCTCAGCTCAAGCCTGCTTTCTGCCAAGACTGACTATAACCTTCGAGTTATCTGTTTCGCTCCTCGAGAATACATTCCTGCCTACTAGATCCTGTAAACATCCTCTCCAGCTGCAGAGCCAAAAGGCCGACCTGTCTTAATGCAAGTAATTCATAGCCTCTGTTGCCATGCTTCTATGGAAGGCCCCGTGCCCCACGCTTCACATGTAGACACTCAGGCGCTTAAACACGCATCCACAGTTAGCATAGAATAGCTTCTGCCCTAGAGACCTTTCCGCCCAGATAGTATAGTTCCTAAACACCAGATATCAGATATGATAGAAGTACAAGTTGATCTGACATGCCAGACTTCTGTCTCTTTCCGTCAGTATAAATGTCAAGTCCCCTGCACCCCGTCAATCACACGTCATGCAGCTGCGCGCGCATCCAAGCTTCCGATTTCTGCTGACATTGCAACATTCTGTTAGCACCACCCCTTGGTGCCACCCACTTGCGTCACCTATCAGTGACGTTTCTAGCACACACCTCTGGTTCACGCCTAGTTTACGCCTCTTGATGATGTACTAAGTACCACGTGTATACTGTTATCTTGTCTTCTCTCAGCTGTTACGCCTCTTACATTGATTCCTATGGTGTAAATCAAGTATATAAGCTATGTATTATCAATAAAGTTGAGCGCGCTCATCTATCCCTTCTGACACCCCTGTGGTGGTCAGAACATGATATCCTGATTCCTTTATGAGGAATAAAACCCTTAGAAACTCTAACACCACGGACTCTGTTTTCTTTCATTCCGATTGAGTTATTATTGATTAAGTACTTACCTGCATAGAAATTAAGAGAGTAAATTAATTATTTACGTCAAGTCATCCAAAAGTTGCTCACACACATATTCACACATGCAAAAAAACTATTGAACATCCATTTATTTGCATATACAGCAATACACACACTACCACTTTACTTCTAAGAATACTTACACATACTTACTCTCTTAAACAATCACTTATATAAACACATACTTATTTAAACAGGAACTCTTATAATCTCTCACTCTCACATATACTCACTTTTATAAATCAATACTCACATATACTAGTTTAAAACATATGTCGTTAATGAAAAAGACAATAGTGAGACAGTCGTTTACTCACTAACATACACATATACACACTCATCCATCCATACAGTCCTGTACATATGCTGTCTTCAAAACTCATACAAACAGTGAGTCAGTCACCAACCCATACAGCCACTTATACACAAAGTGAAATACTGATACATACATTTCAATATTTAAAAGTTACTTGCTAATATATGTATTCACTAAGATACACTTAATAAGGCAGTTAACCAATCAATTCTTTTAAAAACAAACATCCATTTACACACTTATTTAACCATTTATTCTTCCATCGTACTTTACAAATACATATACAAAACAAATTTATTTTTCAGAAAGACACACATTCACTGGATGGTGTCATCAGTGATGTCATGAGTGATGTCACTGACCATGTCATGAATGATGTAATACGTGACGTCATCAGCAGTGCATTGCAGGCGCGCAAGTTATAGTGAGTCCAACTAACTATAACGTGAGAATTTCAATGGTTTTATGTCAATAAAATTTCCAGCTAACTATAACTGGTGTGAAACCTATGGTTTTTTCAGTGAATATATATATATATATATCACATCTTGCTAAGATAGTTAGAGGAGTTCGAGACTTTCCGGCTTTCTGGCCTACACACTGCCCAGAGACGCTGAGGTTCCTGCATGCAGACCCTCCAGCTCGCAGTGGTCTAACATCCATCATGGGGTGTCCAGCTCGAAACCAGGACTTGGTCCCACAGTCTCACTTAAGGTAATGGGGTTGACTAGATCCTAGAAGGACTAAGCAATAATGCAATGGAACTCGTTCCTCTTGAAACTGAAGTTCAAAATGAGAACTCCACTGAAAGAAAAATTTCAATTCGGCCAAACATGGATATCTATGTCAACATGCTACAACAAGAGAAACACTACTGTTTCCACAAAACCTGCGGAACTAACGAAAATTGATCGAACTGCATCTGCCTATTTCATTGACTTTGATACCTTTTCGTTAGATCCAAGCGAACCTGAAACAACGCTAGCCCAAAAAACTCATCTACAGCGATTTAAAGATTTTCTGAACTTTCTTAAAAAGACTTACCTGGTATCACCTTGGCTGGAACTCCGGGTATCTACAGGAATACTTTTCTTTCTTTTCTGGAAAGGCCTAGTAATTGTTTTTAGTATGTTTATTAATGGGACTTATCTTCGAGAAAGCTCTGCAGCACAAAAAGTGAATATGATTCTGAAACCGCACCTCTCATCACATTGTGAAAGAAGAGACCGGTCATCAGTGAACATTACAGCAGTTCCTATACCTGATGTTATAGTATGGGACAAGGTTGATTTCAATATATTTGGACTGACTGAACTTTTAAAAATACCACATTTATTTAAAATGGTATTGAGCGATATCATTACCTCAAGTACAGTTTCCGATGATTGGAATTAGGAAACTGTAAATAATATGTTGTCGGATTTAGAGAAATCTGCTGCTTTTTCTAATAATGAAATGTTAGACGATACATCAGACTTTGAGAAAATGTGTTGCTATTAACATTATGGTCATCACTTTCTGCATAAATATGCTAACCTTAGAAATGTTTTCACATATCACCAATTGGAACATTGCCCGACACTGCCGAAAAGCAGTTCAAAAACATTTGTACAAAAATGTCCTTATTTTTTAGTGTTTGACACATCAGACCCAGCCTCATATTACTATAAGTTTGCACCTACACCAGCACAGAAAAATATGATACCAAACAGATCTATTCTGCTTCTTTTATTGCCCAGCTGTCTGAACAAAGGTTCGACCTATGGAAAGACACTATAGACTTAAAATTTGTCTGAGGCGCAAGAGACTGGCAGGTACAGAGAACAGAGGCACTAGTTAGAGCATGTCTCATTCCTCAACAAATAATGTTCTTGAATGAAACAGTGCAACAAACACCTTGTCTTAGGGTTAGCCAGGAATAAAGATCTGAATACATCACGGGTGCCAGCACCATCACACACTGAGAATAATATAACATCACAAAAAGTGGTTACAGAAGATAACATCTTGCAAAGCAATAGATAAATCCGATTGGAAGGAATGGTTGGTTTGGCCCATAGACACCAATAACTGTCAATAAAGATTCTTGTGTAAAACCAAAGGATTTAGTATTAATAGTCGAGATCCATGTTACGTGCAAAGACAACACACAGGGGTAGTGACATCGTACAGTGTTGGGAAGTTATGCCTCGATTGGCTACAAACCTCAACACTCACTCAGGTGAAACAAAACTTTTCCTTACTTACAGGGGACCTACAGCATTTTTGATTAGGTCCTAGGAAACCACATCAAAAACGTTTCTTATATGCTGTCTATAATGAAATCTGAAAAATCTCTCAACAAGAGGCCGCGGACAGATTACGAGAAATAGATCGTATTAATCTAGAGAAAGCTCTAGCAGTAGGCGATAATCGGTTAACAACATTACCATCCAGGATATATTCACTGGGCAACATTGTATCTTCTGCTATTGATGTACTAGAACAAGATTTGTCCATACTACAACACGGGCAATCACAATTGCGATCTATTATGTTGTTAAGCTGGATGCTGCAATCTTTGTGCGCAGGCTATGTGCCATGACATTTTATAAACAGCACATCTCTGTTTTCCTCGTACAATCTAACAGAAAGACAGATAAAAATGGCACAGAGGGGAGCAAAGTATACAATGCTGCACATTGAAAAACTGGAGAGATTAACATTTACAGTGGCAGAATCACCATCCATAGAATGGTTAATCCATAGCCACATAACTCTACTGGTCACAACTTTTCAATTCCATTATTGCCTAGAACAAATGCAGGCATGCAGATACGAAGAAATGGATAAGGAATTCATCAAGGAATCTTGGAAATTGCCATACAGATTTCGATGCCGGAGTGGGGAAAAAGAAGTGTTTCTAAGTTGTACTAACTTGCGAGAATACCTTAAATGGATCACTTATATGCTAGGATATAATCCTTCATGGAGCCTGTAATGGTTCAGTAGCAAACTTGTCCTGTCACTTAGAGTGTGCCCCAGCTGCCGTCATCACTCCAGTATTCAGACTACTTCAAATTGGAGTTACTTGATGCTGCTCGAGAGACTTTTGATCTCCAAGTAGCAAGGTGTGCAGCAGAGATACAGGCACTTATACATACAAACTGCCCGATCCATTTCCCAGGAATGGTAAATCGTTTCTTTAACATGTCTGATATGACAGGCATTGTTTACCTATTTAAGAACGCAGGTTCTGGACTGTTAAGCACCTTTCAGACGGTCTTTGGGGTTATTACAAACCTTATACACTCCGTATTGGGAAGCATTTTTGGAGGACTGCAGCTGATCCTGTTTCTAATAGCAGGTATCCTGATTGTCGTGTTTTTGCTACGCAATTGACGTCCCAGTCACCAACCAGATAGAAACAGTACTCCTGGAGAGAAAATACCGTGATCCCATGGTACAACTTCTAGGCATACCTCGCCTAAGGGAACTAAGTGCTTCTTGGTTCTTGTCGTTTAGACCAGTCTGGATGGACTTCATCTTACCTGTCCTCCGATGCCTGTTTTGCGGAGAAGAATGCATGTTGGATCTCTGTCTGACGCTCCCATCATGTGCGTGACCGAACGTTGACGCTATACTGGACCCCATAACGGCCCATGTTTTATAGTGTCCCCAGCGTATTCCAATGTTGATGTCGGCATTCTTAGAGCCACCACAGGTAACATCAGCGCCCGTTGATACAGGCACCGGCTCCTGCTCTGACACTCAGGCCTTGGATGGTGAACAGGCTGCCCAAGCTGCCCCAGCACCAGCTGTGGACAGTATAGAAAATCATCTGTGCTCAATAGACATAATCTGTGAGGTGTTACAGGGACCGCCAGCTGCGGAAGCAAGCAACGAGAATGTTGCGTCTACCAGCCAGGACACATAAACATTTGACTCATTTGGCCCATTGTGTGCTGGGAAGAAATTCGGCTTTATAAAAACAATACAGAAAACTGAATCTCCATATGAAAATTGACATTCCTTTCACACATGTATGGCTTTCAAAATGCTTGTAGTAGTTTGGACTATACCTTGTGGACATCTTAGCACAGTAGCCTATCTGTCAATTTCTAATACTTTCCTTTCTTTTTACAACATTTTTTGATTTTTAGGAAAACGTTTTCAAACAAATGTTTTTTAACACAATGACAAACTAATGTTTTGTATATTTGCGTTCACATATCTAGAACACCTAGTAGTACGTGTAGAATTTAAAACTATGTCGTCCATTCGGAAGAGGAGTGGGTGTTATATTCCATATAGGTACTTCTGATGTAGGCCTCTGTAAGCTTATTACCCTTCACCCATATTCTCTCCCTACATTACACTTGTCATGGTTTACAGGGACTGACCTTTTACCTAGATATTACACTGCATTCAGAAAGCAGGTTTCCCCTATTTCGAAATCTCATACATTATGTATGAGGGTTCTTTGGAAGCACAGCAGGACTGCCATCTCCTGTATAAAATCTATGCACAAAGTTCATGCCCGACGTCATCCTTAGGCCGACACAGTAATACAGCAAGGTAGGACCCCTGGGAAGACCTAAGGGTATATATATATATATCACATCTTCCTAAGATAGTTAAAGGAGATCTAGACTTCCCGGCCAACATACTGACCAGGCACGCTGAGGTTCCTGCATGCAGACGCTCCAGCTCGCAGTAGTCTAACATCCCTCGCGGGGTGTCCAGCTCGAGAACAGGAAGGTGTCCCACAGTCTCACTTAAGGTAATGGGTTGACTAAATCCTAGAGGAATTCTTGGCTCAACACCTGCACCCATGCTAGGTATACGTAGATACAACTAGATAGGGAGGCATTGTAGGAGTACGCATCTTTTATCATGGGTTTTATATACTTGAATGTATTTATGACGTTAGGAAGATGGTAGAAATATACTATCCTTTTACTTTTATAGTTCTGTTAATCATTTATATCTTATACTGTTTAAAGGTTGTTACAGCACATCTATTGTACACCAGAATAACAACTGTTCAATAAATGATTATTGAAAACGCCCAGCTTCTTTTATTTGGTTTATCTCTCTGAGACAGACTACGTAAGCACGAGGGACTGAGCGAAAGTTAGTTTCATTGTTTCCACGGTCCTGGGGTATCAGGGTTGGCATGTTCGATGGTTGCCAAGAACTATTCTCTCCTTAGTAAGAGGAGATTCTAGTGGCACTGTGAAGTAGTTGGTGCAAAAGGGCCAGTTTACCCGGAGCGGGTGATCAGAGTTTGTCTGACACCAATCCTACAGTGTATGTTGCCTAGATGCCCAGATCCTGTATATTTTCTATTGGAACTACACAACAGAAGGACACTAACCAAAAAAAGCAATCAGTTTATGCTCCAGGGTGGGAGAAACGAACAAAGAGAAAATGAAACCGTCACATGCTAACCAAACAGGATGCCAGTATAAGAGTGACAATGGAGCCAACGAATGGTATAGAATGGGCGGCTCCAAGTTCTTTTAGGTAACAAAATGTCTCACAAGCAAAGGCGCATGTGCTGTCTTAGGTGAGACCTCAAAATTAACCTCTCACAACCATAACATGTACAACACAGGTGGCAACAGAGAAGCATTCACTAATACATGCTGAACAGACACAGCATGATTTGCAGGACCGAAAGCTTGCCTCACATAAAGATACCATACACAGTATAGACAGCAGCAGTACACTCCTCCTTCATGCCTTCAATACACACACAGCACAGCCACTATTAGCATTATTTTATTTGTGACCATGTATGCTACAATTGGACAGCCCAAGCGTACCAGTATAATAGGGAAAATGTAAATCTCTTAAGTGTTCCCAGTTTCAGTGTGAGCTTATCCAATAATTAATTTTTATAGATTCTGGTGCATGCAGTGTCAGATATATAATATGTAAATCACAAATACTAGCACCAGAATTCACATTCAAAACAAGAATAAATGACAGACCCTTTCTGCTGTAGGGCGCAAGGCGTGGATAGACGTTGTTGCTCTGTCAATATGATTTGTAAATATCCTCCTACACCTAGTCTAGGAATGTTGCCCTACATAAAAATATTGAAAAACAGATCGAAATTTCCAGCCAGTAGAGGTTCAAGGTTGATTAGATTCTGGAATTGTGGTCATTATAATTGTGCATAAGTATAGTATTGCCAAACCTACATTTTGTATAAAGATGTCTAAAGCTATTTCATAGCTTGTTGAAGGCCATGAGTATTAGGTAATGAGGATGTTGAAACTATAGGAACAACACTTTGCCTACCATGATCAGACTACTCTTGTTATGAGACCAATCAGACAAGGGTGAAAATAATTGTCTGACACTTAAATGGGAAATTTTTTATTCTAATCACTGTGACTTCTCCCCATTTGATAACCCACTCTAGTAGCCTCCTACCCAAAGTCCTTTCCTCACATTTGAAAACCAGTTGGCACCATTTCAGATTGGTGAGCAACATCAGAGTGTTCCTAACAGAAACCTGGGAAGGCTCTAATTCCAGTAATCGTTCCATTTCACCTTTAATAGTGGTAATCCCTTTACCTCAATAACCCACCCTCTGAAAACGACAGTCAATAAAAGATAAAGCAACCAGACTGAGTCTGAGTCTGCCTTTGCATGAGCATGAACAGCTGGCACTTAAAGACTTACTTTCTGACTATTGAGGCACAGAAGAAATTTAACATCTAAATAATCTTACACCAAGCTCTCTTCTCACCGGAATCCGCATCCCACCTTCACCTGACCACAACGCGCAAATTGGTTATCTTACTGACAGACAATAGATTCAACCATACACAGTGTGGGAGATATGATACCAAGCACTGGAAGAGCCCTCCGTTAGGGTCTCAGTGTTCCTGGTACCAGCCTTCTTGACCCGGACAGCACAAAATGGTTGCTGCCGACCAGAGACATGATTCTGCCCTCCTGCTGCTGAGCCAAGCTCGAGCAGGGGAAGGCAGAACAACAGGCATCCTGTCACAGGGAGGCTGTGACAGCCTCCCAGAGAGGATTTAATGTATTGGGGTGGGGTGGGGCGGGTCTGCTTGCCAGTGCCACTCAGTCTGCATGATTGGCACATTTGGTGTCCCTGTGCATAGTCCAGTTCAAACCAGCCCTGGAAGCCGTTGGCTCCCGCTCTGGCAGCAAACTGGACAAAGGACATGGGAGTAACCTCCCCCATGTCGAGACCCTACCCTGGGAGGGTCCCCTGAATCTTCCCAACCCTTTTCCCTAGGGTACTTAAGGGATTACCTGGGTGTAGGTCCCTAGATTCATCGTGGGATAAGATTCAAATCACCACTTCTTCTTCTACCGTCTGGGCACTCTGGACTTCGCTGGACTTTTTTTGGGCTCTACTTCATCCCCCTTTCAGTCTTATGCATCGTCTGTGCCCGTGCACCATACAGGAACCTTCCAAGGCCCGTGGGCATCAAATACACCTGAAGGAATCTCCCTTGAAGAGAAGGAGTCACTTTCCTGCATCCGCAGGAACCACACCTAAGTCAACTGGTCTGCTCATCCTGAGCTCTTCCAGATTCCAAAGATTGTACATCACCAAGGGTGGTCTTTCACAGCTCCTGAGGCCTGCCCTGCCATCTCATCAAGTTTGAGACCAGTATCCCTTGTGGGGGTTGCAATAATTGAATCCGTGTGCACAGCGTCAACTTGCAGTTGCAAAAGCTTGTTGACTTCTTTCCAAGAATATCTTCGAGCTCTAAGTAGCTCCAACCTTGAGCACCTCAGTGACCAGAATCTTGGGCCACACCACATTGTGTGCATCGTGACCTGCATCTTTTGGTGAGCTGCTTGAGGTCCTATTGCGACTCCAGTGCCTCTGGCCTAGGGGGTCCATTTGACGGTTACCTTTGCTTCTCTTGGGCTTATCTGTTTACTTAGGGCATGCCCTGACTCCCCTGCTTGTGGTGAGTCTCCTGGACCTTGCTGGCCCCGATGTTGCTCCTTCCTCAATTTCTCCATTGGTTGCATTTGCCAAGGCTTGTTTGTGCTCCGGCTGGACACTGACCCCTCAGCACTCGGAATCCTTCATGAGCCAGCTCGTGCCTGGCTACGGGTCTTCCTCAGCATCGTCTGGTCCTCACAGCTGCAGAGTCAAAGTCATTGTCAACTCTCCTGCAACACCCGACATCGGATGGCATTCGTCTTCCAAGTCTACTGGTCATGCCTGAGTGACATAGACTCTGTCCCCTCTGCTTTTAGATACATCTCATCTAGAATCCACCTTCAGATTCCACCAGAGACTTTCTCCTTCATCAGCAGCAGCACTTTCCTAAAGCCCTCCATTGGGTTTGACAGCAGTTTCCGACACCACTTCACACGTATGCACCTGGCTTCTCTGGTGTAGGTAACACGAGTACTAGAGTATTCACAGGAAGGGTGGCTTTTCAAACTTCTGTCTTCCATGGGGTTTCTTCAGGGTCCACTGGGAAGGGTCCTTAATCTTTAAAATTCCAACCGCAACGTACACGTCGAGTTGTACGGAGCACGCGGTCGTGTTCCCACATTGCACACGATCTCCATGGGGTCCCTATCTACTCACCTTGAGTTGTTCCTTAGGTTCCCAGCACTTCTACTAGCTCTTGACCTTATCCTGACCCTGGTTGTGGTTCTTATACCACTTTCTTAGTATATGATTTAGTCCCCCCCTGGGGTCCACTGTGTATTTTGAACTATTTATTGTGTTTCTTTGCTAAAGTATTGTGTGCAATGTGCATATCTCCGGGTAAGAGATATTTCTATGTGTTAGAAGGTATTATATAATTAGTACATAATTTTATAAAAACTTTGTATGATTCTTTTTCACTTCATCTATACTATAAGATTGCATTATGGTAAAACAAGCTCCTTTACACTCCTAAGCCTGAAGGCTGCTCTCCACAGCTACCACTTAGAGTGCTTTTTCTAAGGTTGTCTAAGACACCACAAGAGTTGTCTCGACCGGTGCAAGGTGTCCATTTACATAAGTGTTCATCATATACCTGGCCAGCCTCTCACACCAGGGAATAAAGAATTAGGCAACTATTGACTTACTGTTTGTAATCAATGAAGGTCCATTAAATAAGAAGCGGAGACAGTGATCTAGGTCTCAGATCATTGGCTTTCCTGCTCATCAGAAAATAAGAAGTTATTTGTAGACCAGAGTTACCAAGGTGAAACAGTGGTATGTGAAGAAAGGACTAGAACGTGGTGTGTCCGTGGATGTAGAAACCGGCAACAGAACAGTATCTGCTTAGGCTCCTTAGAAGCATCTGGACAACGCCATATGGGCTTAAATCTTGTAGTCTGCTGTCATTTGTGCACTCTAAAACTGAATGTAATTGTATTGCCTTCTTAATGAAAATTTTAAAAGCCTAAAAGAGTGAATGTATGTGCAATCTCCAAATATACTAATAGGGGATAAAAAGAAAGCAAAATAGCTCAAAATAGGCTTCTCTTTTTAAACGTTGACCCAAAATTACCAGCAGAGTCACAGACTTATATGTATATTATCATCATCAATCACAGTTTACTAATGTTTGAGATCACAAGCCTGATTACATTAAAACTGCACTGGTGAGCCGCAATTTTGCACCGACATTTTCCTACATTAGCTGGTACAAAACTTGCCTTTTGCCGTCATTGGTGACAATGCACCAGTCTCAGTGAATGTATTTTTTTTTTTTGCACTGCCTGTTCAGTGCCAATGTTGAGGCCAAATTGCACTACAACTGTGCATTAGTCCATATTGTTCTCTATTCTAGGTTAGTTAGAAAAGTGTCGGGTGGTATATCCAGCATTAAAAAGTAGAAAGAGTGAAGCCATATTCAAATCAGCAACTTAAAGGAAGGGGAACTGGAAAATAATTTTCATAAGGATTCAAATTCAGTGTTTCCTCACAAACAGGCTTCAAGTGTAGCACAAAGGAAGTTTTTCTTTTGAGCGGGGTCCAGAAATCCTCAAAATGAATTCCGTCGATAAGGTTCTGCCAACATAACAAGCTCACAGAATTTTTGGATCACGTTTTCCTTGTCAGTTTTTGGTGCTTTTAGATCTTGTTGTTTGGTTGTTTTGCTCTTTCTTAGTCTTTTGAATTGTCAAGGAGTTTATTGGCTGCAATATGTACTCCTGAAGTGGTCGGAGCTCCTCACAGTAGCATGCTTGCACTGGGGGGGATACTGTATAGGAAGAGAGTATCAGGTCATGTATTAATTGTTGGATTTCATCAGTTTAAACTATATATTACGTATGTGTATGAGTGTGCGTGAGTGTGTGTGTGTGTGTAGGCACACAGTTGCATGCACAACCAGAACTTTCATCTTGTGAAACACATAACTGGGAACATCATGCTAGAACATACAAGTAGCAGAAAGGTTCTACATTAATATTCAAAACCTAATACAATATATATATGCTGCATTGTAAATGGTGTACACATGTTTTGAGCATACAGCTACATGATATATATGCTTAGTTCTGATCTTGCTTGGTCCATCTGATAAATGCCTTTAGGTGCCCATATGCAGTCCAGGTTTTCAAGCTCGCCCATTGCAACCCGATTAAAGGACTCTTATGCCAATACAAACATTCAGAACCTCACTGATCCTATTTATACTCACTAATTAGGACACTCACTACCATACAACCCACAGGTAATCTGTAAATGACTTAGATTGCACCAGTTGTGTGAATGAATATAATTGACCTTGATGCACTCTCACTTGTTACTACATCATGATCTACTTACCGCTGGCTAGTACAGATTTGTGAACAACCTAATGCTGCCACCACCCTGATTCTACACTGCTCCCCCAACGTGCATTGGAATTTACCTTTCCCAGATCTATTCCTCTTCCAGAAATAACTTGACATAATCATAGCCACCACTAGCCTCCCTCTGTGTGGATGGAGAGGCCATATACATCACGACCAGTTCCCAATTGGCGGTGGCCAAGCTACTGTTATTACCTCACCCTCACTATCTACTCTCTTTTGATGAATGTACAGTTTTCCCATCCTTCTCAAACCCGCGGGTTTAGGAACATTGTATTAGCACATGCCAAGCTGACCAGTGCAACCAACAAACATCCTTAAATAAACAAGAAAGAGCAAATGTTTTATGAAAAACTATTAACAAATCCTAAGCTCTTATCCTCCATATTGCTGCACTTTACCATCCCAAGCATCTGGTTTTAATGATGCTTGTGAGTTGAGGACCGATTTGAAGGCGAACTGGTCATCAAGCAATGGATCTGATAACATTACTCATGAGTCACCATAAACACAAACCTAAGGCCTATGGGGTACCATAAAATGATCTCACTGTTCACAGACATCTCTTCTCATTGCATCCACGATTTCACACCAGTTAGTTTCAGGGCTTGTCACTCATGCACTCCTCAGCCTCTCTGCCCTGTCCTGTGCCAGCTTAGGTGAATTCTCAGCTGCATGTTTCTTCAGAAACAATATCAACACGGGGGGGATGGGGGAATGGGGGTGGATAAATAAACAAGAAGAATCCTACTACCAGTGTGCATCACAGGGAGGGGGAACACTCAGTGTTGTGTAAAATACCCCTCACACACCAACAGGCCCCTTGGTGTCATGCTTCATCATCGGGGTCTTCGCATCCCGCTAAGGGGATGCGGCACGCTGCGACCTGCGACTACGCGGGAGCGTTGACAAGTTGGACTATGTGTGGTGTGTGTTGAGTGCAGGTGAAGGGATTTATGTGAGTGAAGGGTGTGGTGAAAAGTTAAAAAGTACCTGGCTAGTGGGTGGTGTGAAAAAAACTTTATTTCGTACCCCTAGCTGGTGCTATTAAAAAGGTGTGCAAAAGAGCGAGGTTTTTATTGTCTTAATTAGGGACAGAACCTCTGGTGTGCGTCGACATGTTTCGGTACTGGTGTACCTTCTTCAGGACGGGGCACAACTTCCCAACCCTACTCACGTTTTTCTATAAAAAATGTTATCTTAATTCCCTAAAAAGTGATAACAATTTAAAGGAGGCTACAGTGTGCCTACAGCGGTTCTTTTGGATCATGCAGTTGCATGCCCTGCAAAAAAGAAAAAATCCATAAGGTTTGGTTGCCATATAGGATTGGCTCAGACAGGTGCAGTCACCTGGAGCCCCAAACAGTTAAATAAACCTGTAAAAAAGGGGACACACAAGACACACAACATATAAGACACACTAAGGTTTTTTGTTTATACTCATTTTCTTAGGACATACTCATGGTCTTTGTGGTATGTTGCCTCATGAGCAAATCCTGGGCATCAAGGTAGGTAGGTGGATCCACAATCTAAGTAGGGAGATAAGTGGATTCAGTGTTGTTCCTTTTACTCACTGTTTAACTCCACGCTACACCTGGACAAACTGGAGTTGCGTTTTCTGTAATATACTCACGAAATCCGCCTAAATTGGCCTCCTTCTACCACCCTGTGCTGCTCCGCTGTGGATACATTGGGAAACAGCTAGGCGGTATATATAGAGGATGAGGGTGTAAGCTCATTGGTTAATTGGCGGTAATTGAAGGCGACCTTGTAAGGAACATCCGTGTTACCGCCTCTCGTATGCATGTGTTTTGACCACATGTAACATGTATCCCTCTTTCATTCGTTAATTACCGGGTTTTTTGGTTGTCCAAATATGGACTATCCGCTTTCCAGCCACTCACGGGCTCGGGCTCCGACTCCCGTTGTCAGAGGAACCTTCTGCGCAGGTTCGGCTCGCGTGTCTCTCTGGCGCGCGTGCGCACAAGTATCTTTACCGCGTCTCCCTCAAATGATTCACGGCGCATGCGTGATCATGTCTCTGGGTAGCGCTGGTCACTGGGGCTGTATAGTCCATCAGTTTATCCTAAGAGATCGCTTTGGTATTCCATTGTCACTCAGGGTGTGCCTGGGTGTGAATTGTTAATCCGTTTTTCTTTTGAACAGAGGCATAGAGACAATTATTAAATACACAATATCCTCATCCTTTACAGTGTTAGTCTTTGACTACAAGGATTTCATACACTTCATTGCAAACCCTGTTTGGAGAAAAGACCATCCAGATGTATTCAGTGTTTTTGCTGTTTTTCACATAGGAGAATCTTTTGTTGTAGACGTACTCATATCCCAAGCATGGTTTAGGTGATTTGGCTCCATGGGATGTCGTCGTTGAGACCTGTGACATGGGTTCCAAAGCGGAACACCCATCGTTGTTCCTTCTGGAACAAGCCTGTTTCAGAGGGTAGACGTTCGATGACCGTCCAGCGTAAATCATTGATGCAATGTTGGTGTGTCAAAAAATGTGATGCCATCTTGGTCGTTGTTTTCTTGCAGCGTATATTGCTTTTATGCTCCCCTATCCTTACTTTCACGGGTCGGGTGGTCATACCTATATATTCCAGTCCACATCGGCATGTTATCATATAGACCACGTTTCTTGTATTACAATTGGAAAATTGGCGTTGTTCCCATGATGTGCCATTCCTAAAGGTTAGGGTTTTACTTTTTTGAGTTTGGTGACAGCAGCTGCAATCCCCACAAGGGAAGTGACCTTGCACACCTGTATTATTTTGTCTTGCAGTGGGGTTTTCACGTGGTCTAGTGTGTACCACAATGTCTTTTATGTTTTTACCCCTCCGATGGGCATGCATTGGTTTCTCAAAATCGAGGTCTCCACAGTTCAATATCCCCCAGTGCTTGTTAATGACTTTTGATACCTGGTTTGATATGGAAGTGTAAGTTGTCACACAGATTGGTCTTTTGTTTGTTTCTTTATCTTTTGAGTTGTTCTCTATGAGTGCCTCCCTGTGATTGTTTTTTGCGCGTTTCATCGCTTTGTCAATGGTTTTGACAGGATATTGTCTTTGTATAAGTTTAGATTTTAAGTCTTTTGCCTGTTTGCTGAATTCGCTCAGTTCTGTACAGTTCCTTCGGAGTCTTAAAAATTGACCATACGGCAGATTCTCCCTTAGGTGTCTGGGATGAAAACTGTCGTAGCGCAACAGACAGTTCCTGGAGGTGGGTTTGAAGTGGGTCGTGCTTTTTAGCCTTCCATCCTCAGTGTAAATATTCAAATCCAAGAAAACCATTGATCTGTTTGAAATGGTGCTGGTAAACTTCAGATACGCATTCTGGTTATTTAACCAGGCTACGAAATTTGTGGCGCTGGTGACATCCCCGTTCCAAATGATGAAAATATCAACTATGTATCGTTTCCAGGTGTCAATCTGGGAACGGTATGGGTTACTTTCATGTAGGATTTTGTGTTCCTCCAAATGGTGGACATATAGTCCCGCTAGACTCGGGGCAAAAGTACTACCCATGCTCGTTCCATGGGTCTGTAGGTATAGTATCTCCTTGTACTTGAAGAAGTTGTCTTTCAAAGCCATGGTGATGCATTCAAGGACCAAGTTCCTTGGTGTCTGATACTTCCATGCATTACTGAAGAGCACTTCCTCTATGATCTGTAGAGTCTCTTCATGAGGCAGGCTCGTATATAAGCTCTCCACGTCGAGGCTTACAAGGAGCTGTGCAGCTGGGTCAAATACCTTTTCTTCCAAAAGTTGTAGGACTGATTTGGTGTCCTTCAGGTATGTGCTTGTTGCTTGTACCATTGGTCTGAGGAATGCATCAGAGAACTTCGATAGAGGCTCCAAAATCGACCCAATCCCTGAAACAATGGGTCTTCCCGGTGGATTTTCGATGTTCTTATGTATCTTCGGGATACAGTAGAAGTATGGTATTTTCGGAGTGGGTTGTTGTAGGAAATCCGCTTCCTTTTTACTGAGCCAGTCATGGGCTAGGCCTTCCTCAACCATGCCGCCGATCCGGGTCCGAAGTCTTTCCGTTGGATCTCTCTCCAACACTTTGTAGTTCCGTTCATCCGATAGTAGACGTTGGCACTCTTTGTCATATGCCTCAAGGGTTTGCAACACTATGGCTCCCCCTTTGTCTGCTGGTTTTATAACAAGCTCGCTGTTGGCCGTCAGTTCTCGCAGGGCTTGTTGTTCCTCACCACTCGTATTATAGAAGACGTTTCTCCCTTGTGTATTCAACTTGTTGACCTCTGTGATCACCGCTTTTTCAAAGGTAAGGATTTCTACGGGAATGGTAGAGTCGGGTGGGGTGAAGGTAGATTTTAACCTCAAACCCGTATCTGTCTTCTCTTCTGGTATAGGCTTGTCTTTGAAAAAAGCCTGTAGTTTTAGTTTTCTGAAGAAATCCTGTAGCTCCACGTTGAGTTTGAAAATATCTGGTTTCTGGGTTGGTACAAATCCCAAGCCTTTGTTTAGAACATTCTTCTGTGTCTCTGTTAAAGTAACGGGTGTGAGATTCACCACTAGGTCCCTCTCTTGCTGGTTGACGGCTGGTTGGGAAGTGATCCCGTCATGCTCCGAGTTGTTCGGGCGTTGGGCTGTTCCTGGTCTTCCCAAGCGACACTGTTGCCTTTCCGGTTCTTCCCGCGTGTGTTCTGGCGTGCCCCTAAAAAAGGTTGTTGTGCCCCTCCATAGGGTTGTTGTTTCTCCATAATAACCATCGCTGTATTCCTGGTTCCACATTGGTCCGAACTGAAAGGGGTTGAATTGTGGTGGGCCCATAAATTGTTGGAAATGGTTCGGTGGTTGATACCCCCGCCATCCTCTTTGTCTAGGGAATTGTTGCCTCCTCTGTCTCCACCCTCCTCTGCGTTGTCTGTTTCCTCTGTTACCACTTGAATTGGAACCTGAGGAGCCATTATCCGAAGTGTCGCTGTCCGCGTCGCTGTAGGTGTTTTTGGAGACATAATCCACCTTTGTGTATGGGTATGCATTTTCGGGAGTGAACTTTGCCACATCCTTAGTTAATTTGTTAGTTTTGCTCTGTTTTAGATTGAACTCGAAGTCGGTCATCTGTTGATTCAATTCTTCGAGTCTGGTTTTCAGCTCTTCCGGTGAGATATATGTTTTCAATTGGACCTCTATTTTATTTATTTCAATTTTGAGTTCTTGTGTGATCCTGGCAGCTGTCTTGATTATGAGTACTAACCAGTCTCTTGAACAGTGCCAAGAGATTAAAGACCACTCTTTTTTGAAAATCATATCATGTTGGAAAATCAGTGGTTCATTTTTCACAATTAGGCCAGGTGGTGCCATTTTGTTACGGAGGTACTGGGTCATAAACAGCCCGTGTAGGGCTGCTTTTATTTGGTTACGTCTAAGGTTTAACAATTCGTTCCAATCGTTTGTTTGTGGGCCTGTGTCCTGGTTACATAGGCCTTCGAAAAGGTTACTGTCAGCTAGGATTTTGTCTATCTCGTCCTCTGCGAAGGTGAGGCCATGTTCATCTTCCATTGTGAGAAGGCCGCTGGCTTCTTTGGTTATACCTAAGTGTGTGTCTCTACGTGTGTGGCAAAATGTGTCTGTAGGAAAAAACTCCCGCAGCTGTGCGCTGCCTAGAAACTACAATTAACAAGGAAGGGAGGTAGAGTACAAAAGTAGGATTCCTACTCCACGGGCACGGGAATGGGGGTGGAGTCATTAAATATTCACACACTTTGTCTCATAAAATTACCTTTAAACTAGTTGGAAAAAGCAGTGTCTAGGGAAGTCTGGGTAAGGCGAAGCTGGAGATTACTACGGAGCTCAGGTCAGGTTTCTCCCTCTCCAACCATGGCGCTACCACCCAGTCTCAGTAGTTTAACATACAAGCGAATATCCGCCATTCTGGTTGTCAACTAGCGATGAGAGTGTTCCAAATGAACATGTTGGAAAAGATGGCTTTTTTCAAAAGGTTCTAAAAGCAGAGTCTCAGTTTTACCATTGTTGGCAGACTAATATGAATGCTGTTTATTCTTGACCTCTACTTGATGTCTCCATTTCTTGCCTTTATCACCTCAAGAATATGTCCACTCTGAAATCTGGTGCTCTGACATATTCACCCCGAATACTTGTTCATCTAATGAGAGGGGGTTCATGGGTGAGGTCAGTGTCAATTTTCCTATGTATACTTCTTAGGCTATGTCTCATATCCAGCAGGATTTTTTTCATGCCCCAAAGGCACATTATCGATTCCTCTGATAAGATTAAAGTTTTGTTTGTTTTCCATATGATTTTTCCCTTTTTCTCACCTTTGTAATTTTCTTGTTACGATAGCTAGTGGTAACTGCTCTGATGACATTCAGGTTTTTTTGCGCCAGTGTACTTCCAACTCAGCCCCTTTATTTCAATCGAGGTGTTTTATTGGCCTCTTATGCAGCGCTTGAAGTGGAAAAATAGAAGTTCAGATACTCTGTGCCAGAGTACCTGCTTGTTTCTGAGAAGTACCAGCACTTAGCAATTAAAAGTATTACGTTTCACTTGAAAAGTGCAGGTACTCTCCCTCTCAAAATTAAAAAGTGCCAGTACTCAGTACCGGACAGTACCGGCTCATTTAAAGAACTGCTCTTATTTGTTGTTGTGGACAACTTCAGCCCCACTGTAGCAGACCTTCTGATCTCTGCATTGTATGGGCTTCTGATTACTCATTAACACTTTGTCAGTTCACAGTGTGGGTGCATATATCTAAGCAGTCATCCCACTCTTCTAATTACGAGAACAAGGGGGAACCACTCATCTCGCAAGCACGCACCACAACACTCAGGATATGAAGATGGAGCAAGCTTCATTTACATATACACTTTGACCAGTGGCATAGCGCAAAATGACCTCCCCGCCCCCCCACCCCCATGCAGGATGCGCTCAGTGGGGGGCTGCTTAACGGTTGGGCCCCCCTATCCTGCAGGGGCCTGCTTAGTAAAGCAAAGTGGCTTTTCCGATCATTTAACTATTTCTTATTCCATGCCATTGCATGCATTCTTCAAGGCATGCAATTGCTTGGCTTAGAGGGTGAGGCGACCCTCCAAAACAAGAAACCCTGAGGGTCATTATCATTGATCAAATAGTAACATTTACCTGTAATCTTAAAAATGTTTTAAAAGATGTTGTCCTAGGGAGTGAGTACGTGAAAGCCCTCTAAAATGTTTAACCTCCAGATACAATATGTTTGTTGCATTCAGTATTTATTAACATTATATGTCTTCCAATTTAAATTCATCCTGGTTCACATGAGTGTGAATCTTTGTTCTCAAAGTAAAGTTGATGTGTGATTTCTAAACCACTGTTTCTACCCCTATTCGTTTCCTTTTTTTTTAAGTTTGATTTTATTGAAGATAAAAGAAAAGGGGGAGGGAGGGAAAAAGGAAGAAACAGGAAAAGGATATAACAATAATTTACAACCTAAGGAAAATTACAATAATTTATTTCAATAAAATCTTATGAAAGGCAGGCAAAATGAGCATGAAATGACATGAGTAAAAATAAATAAGAAAACAAATGCACTATATGATAATAAAGCAAAGGGAAAAGAAATTCATGGTGGTTTGCAGACTTCAACTACTGCAGGATCCAGGGAGGAGCTCGTTGGGGCAATGGAGGAAAGAAACGTTACCGAAGGAAGCCAAATAAGGTCTTGTTTAATTGCCAGGGAAACGGGAGATACAAAATTGGTGTCTAGTCGGTGGTGAAAACAGACTGCGTTCCACCAAGAACGATAAGACACGTTCGCAGCTTGTTTCCAGTTAGACGTGATAATGTGGAATGCAACAGCTATTAAGTGGTCAAGGAGCAGGTAGTGGCTAGGAGATTGAGGGAGATCAGGAGAAAGGGATCCTAGAAAAACAAGAGCAGAAGAGAAGGGAATCTGAAAAAGGAAAATCTTTTGGATTTGGGTCCATACAGAATTCCAGAACTTGGATACATGTGGACAGTCAAAAAGCATATGTTTTAGGCCTGCTGAGGGAAAAGGGCAAGACCAACAGGTAGAGGGTGTCTCTGAAGAAAAACAGGAGAGGGAAAGTGGGGTAAACAAAACTCTGTTATAAATAAAGTATAGCGTTTGGATGGTGTTGGCAGCTCTAGAGGTTTTATGGAGTTTGTTCCAGACTTTATCCCAAAGAAGAACCGAACAATCTCGAGAAAGATCTGACTCCCAAGCAATCTCAATTTTAGATTTCACTCGATCAACTGTGAAGCTGAAGGAATTATAAAGGGAGGAGGCTGAGGGGATGGATTCTAGTAAAGAGGAAGTGGCTTGAAGGTTTAATGGAATAACCTTGGATGTCGGCAATGATTGGAGACATGCGGTAAGGACAGGCAAAAGCAAGTCATATTGTGCACGCGCACTGGAGGGTAACAGGAAAGAGGACTGGAGTTCCGAGAAGGAGAGAGGAACATTGTGAGAAAGCAATTGAGAGATCCAGCACAATCCACGAGAGTGCCAGACCTTCCAGTAAATAGTACGATTACGAATTTTAAGATGAGAGTTAAACCAAATAGGTTGTTCATGGAGAGTAAGAAGGGAAGGATAAGATGAAGATAAAAAGGGAAGAAGAAGAGCACGACAATGAGATATAACAGGCGTGTAAAGACGAGTGGGGTAAGACGCGAAGGATATATGGTCACGGAAAGTGAAGGGAGAAATAAAGGAAGATTCCATAGTTAACCATAAGGGAGGATAAAATGGAGGATCTGTCGAAAGCCATCGGGTAGTCTGTTTCAGAGAAAAAGCACGGTGATATTCTTTGAAGTCAGGGAAGCGGACACCAGCCTGAGTTTTATCTTATCAAAGTGTAGCAATGGCAACCCTAGGACGCTTGCCGTTCCAAAGGAATTTTAAAAGCAGAGAGTCATTTTTTTTTAAATAAGAAGCTGGAATACGCATTGGGAGCATAGACAGGGTGTAGAGAAGGAGGGGAGAAAGCATCATCTTAATAGAGTTAAGTCGATCCCACCAGGATAAAAAGAGTGGATGCCAACGAGTAATAGCCATTTCCATCTTCTTAGAAATATAAGAAAAATTGAGCTTGAGAGTGTCCGACAGACGAGGTGCGAACAAAACACCGAGATATTTAATTTTGGATGATTGCCAAGAGAAACCAGAGTGAGCGAAATAGTGTTGCTGACAAAGAGGATTCAAAGGAAGGACCTCACATTTATCGACATTTAGGCGATAACCAGAGACAGCGGAAAAAGAAGAAACTTGCTGCAGAAAGGGAGACAAAGAGGATCAGAACAATAAAAAAGAATATCATCCGCATAAACTGAAAGTTTAACTTGATTGGAACCAAAGTTAAACCCAGATATTTGATCATCTAGACGAATCTTAGTAAGAAAGGGTTCTAAAGCCAAAACAAATAATAAAGGGGAAAGAGGACAATCTTGACGTACACCTCTATGCAAGGAGAAATAGTCTGAAGTCATCCCATTAACAAAAATGGAAGCTTGGGGATTGGAATAGAGTAAGGAGATGATAGAAATAAATTTAGAAGGGAGGCCAAACCAACGAAGAGCCTGAAACATTAAATCTAATCCAATCCTGTCGAAAGCTTTTTCTGCATCTAAAGATATAGCTGCGAAAGGGAGGTCTAACTGTGAAGCTCTGCTGAGAATATTAAGAAAAACCCACGAGTTGTCTGAGGAAAGACGGCCCTTAACAAACCCGGATTGTTTGGGACCAATTAGATCAGGCAAGAGGGGATCCATTTGCAGAGCAAGAATTTTAGCTTGTATCTTGTAGTCCGTGTTGACCAAAGAGATCGGGCGATAATTCTTGCAAAGAGAGTGGTCTTTATCCTCTTTGGGAATTAAGCAAATTAAAGCCGCTCGAGAACCCTGCTGTGAAAAAGGATTGGAATTAAAATAGAAGCTTAAGAAGAAGGAGAGGGGCAACATGACTATAGAATTCAATGGTAAAGCCATCAGGACCAGGGGCTTTCCCATGCCGTAGCTTAGACACCGCAAGAGAAATCTCGGAGAGTGTTATACCAAGATTCAAAGAATCCAAATTAACATGGGACGTAGGAGGAGAGGGGAGAGATTGGAAGTAGGAGAGAAGCTCCGAGGGTGTGGGAATCTGTTCAGGGGTGTACATAGTATCATAGAATTTGACAAATTCGGAGAGAATGTCCTTGTCTTTAAAACAGGATTCACCAGAGGAGGACCGTATAGATTCAATTTTCGTACGTTCTCTTCTTATTTTTAGTTAGCAAGGAGTTTACCCATCTTATTTTTGCCACCATAGTATCGGGAGTTGTATTTTAATAAAAGATTATAAGCTGCTTCAGTTGTGAATTTAATAAAGGAGATTTTCGCCTTAATAAGTTTAGTAAGAGAGGTGTCTGAATTAGAGGAGTAATAATCGTGTTCTAGACGTTTGATCTCTGCCAGGATTTGAGCAGACTTGGTCTCCCTAAGTTTTTTTTGTCTTGCCACAAAATTGATAATAAAACCTCTAGAAGCTGCTTTGAATGAATCCAAAACCATAACAAAAGAGGAACCAGGAGAGTGATTAAAAAGGAAAAATTCATTTGCTAATGTGGAAAATTCAGAGCAAAAAGTAGGATCTTGAAGCAGAGTGTTGTTGAACCTCCATCTGCCTGAGGGAGGAGAGAACGGAAGGAGATCTAAGTCTACAAAGACAGGGGCGTGGTCAGAGAGTAAAATGGAACCTATTCCAAAACGGATGGCATGCTGAGAAAAGGGATTTGCTAAGGAAAATATGGTCAATGCAAGATTGGTATTGGTGGGGAGGGGAGAAAAAACTATACTCTCGAAGGTCTGGATTGCATAGTCTCCAGATATCAACCAGAGCATTATTCTGGGAGGTTTTGAAAAATTGGGAGTGCATCTTGGAGGGTACAAATCTTACTTTAGAATGACGGTCAAGAAAGGGGTCCATAATTTGATTACAATCCCCACCGAACAAGATGTAATCCCCGGAGAGGGAAGCTAGCTTGTCGGAGATAGAGGGCCAAAAGGATCTATCAACTCCAGTAGGGGCATATACATTGAAAAGAACAAGGGGGATCTTATCAATAAGCAAATTAATAATGACCCAACGGCCGTTAACATCATATTCATGAGAAACTGAGGCAACATTTAACTTTTTATGCAACAATATCACAACACCATTCTTCTTATCAACAGTGGGGGAACAGAAAACATGACCCACCCAACAACGTTTAAGTTTTAAAGCCTCCGCCTCCGAAAGGTGAGATTCCTGAAGGAGGGCGAGATCAGTATTAAGCCTAGCTAGGTGTGATAAAACCCTTTGCCTTTTAATGGGATTGTTCAATCCCTTAATATTCCAAGTGGTAACTCGGAATGAAACGGTAATGAAAAACAATAAACAATAACATGCTCATGGAATGCCAAAAAACCTAGATGAGATTGGTAATGTGGAGAAAAGGAGAAAGGTGGAAATACTAGAAGGATAAAAAGAAAGGAAAAGATGAGAGGAACAAGTATAAAGATATTACAGCATCGTAAAAAGACGAGGAAGAAGCAGAGAAGAGAGAAAGAGAAGAGAGAGAAAAGATTAATCAGAAAGAGTTCAAGAGTAGAAGAGAGTGAGGAAGAAAAAGGACAGAAACAAAAACGATCAAGAAGACAGTACATGTCCAAAACGAACGACTGAAAGACATACTTACGAAAACGGAAAACGCAAAACAAGGATGAGGGTGGTGACGTCGAGAGATGACGGCGACAACATCCAGAACGAACACCAGACCTCTACTACCAAAAATCCAAAGGGCAGCATATGGAGACAGTATGGTACAACAGAGTGAGGAAGGAGAGGGGAACATCTGCAAAATAAGAGAAACATAAGAATAAATGCAAGTACCTGAGAAAAACATGAAGTGAAACTGGGCTTGAACAGTAGGGAAACAGAAAGGTAAATGACAACCATAATGGGAAACATCGATAAGTCACAACAATGGCATCAATAAAGAGAAACATCAGAACCACATTATAATGAGATCAAAAAGTTAACAGGTCCTATCAGCCAGGTCTGGATACGTCCATAACATCTGGACCATGTTGTCGAAGGAAAGCTTGCAGGGCTGCAGGGTCCTCATAAGTGGTTGTTCTATCTTTATAAGTAACCTTGAAAAGCAAGGATGCAGGAGACCATATCTAGCGTTAAGGGCTCGGAGCTGCGGTCTCATGTCCAAGAACTTCTTCCTCCGGTCAGTGGTGGCTTTGGAGACATCTTGTGATAGAAAGAGACGGTGACCCTCCCAAATGATTTGTTTCTTGAGCTTGGCCGCTGAAAGGACCTGAAGGAGTTCAGTGTATTGCAGAAACAACATAATGACACCTCTAGGTTTGGTAGCAATCTTAGGTCCAAGACGATGAGCTCTTTGAATGTTGATTGAAGATAAGGCAGGGACATCTAAGATCTTGGCAAGAAAGGACTGGAAGAAAATGGTAGGGTTAGACCCTTCTGAAAGTTCCGGAAGGCCATAAAGGCGTAGGTTGTTTCTACGGTTTCTGTTTTCCAAATCCTCTGTCTGTCGCTTAAGTAACAATATCTCCGCCTCCAATGACGGAATGTGGGAACAAGAGGACTGCAGAGATTCAGTGGATTGTTCCAGGGATAGAACCCGCAAATCCAGATATGTCCATTTCTCCTGCATAGCCTGCATATTTTTAGTGGTGGCCTCCATAAAAGGCTTGAAAGCACGCAACTCCTCCAAAATGAGATCCATAGAAGAGGAAGAAGAGGCACTCCCCGGAGAAGGCGGATCTTTCTTCAGACATTTAGAGGAAGTTAAGGAGGATGGCAACTTGCCTCCGGCATGAGCTTTAGGAATGGCTCCATGTGCAGAGTCAGATTTCGAAGGTGTGCCCTCCGCCATGTCTTGAGAAGGAGAGTCGGAATCTGAACCAACAGCTACTTTAGGTGTAGTGGTGAGCTTCAAATTACGGAGTTTGCCCATGAAAACCCCAAAGAGGTAGATGAGAGGAAGCAATGAGCCAGAGAAGAGCAAAAGGCAAGCGCTCTTATAGGAGGAGATAAAGTTCACCAAACAACAATGGCCCAAAGGAAAGAAAACAAGACCCGCAAAAGTCAAATGTTGTTCAAAGGAGGACACTGATATATCCTGTCAAGACAATGCTGAATGAGCTGGTGAACAAATGATAAGATGCTACATGCATGCCCTGTGATGAAGCTGTGGAAGAACAGCACTGGGAGCGAGCCAGAAGAAATAAAGTTAGTTCAAGACCATAGAAAAGTATATTGATGTTCTTCCTGGCAGTGGCATGCTAAAGAAAAGTAGGGGAGAATCGTGCGAAGAAAAGTGCTGAGGGCCTCAAGGGCATTTTCCTGAAGAAATAATTCCTGCCAATGGTGAGCATTAAACTGCAATATAGTGAAACGGGAAGAACAGGTTTCAGAATACGCCAACAACAACAGCTTGCAATGTCCATAGCCCACAGAGGTAAAGAAGACGATAGAAGAGGCTCTGCAATGGGGAGTGTAGTCAGCAGGAAAATCAAAATGGCGCCTATTGATGCAGATAAGTAGTACTTGAGGAGAAAGTCCAAGAAAAAATCACCAACGTTCGTTGGGGGATCACCAGCTGTGCTAGGTGTGGGCTGAAACCTCGGGAAGTCGAGCAGGCATCTTTTAGGTTGCACGGGCCGAGCCGGCCGCCTTCAGAAGTCACGGCTGGCGCACAAAATGGCGGATGCAGGCACCGAAAACGGGACCCTCGAGTGACTTCTGTAATACCCGCGGGAACCGGGAAACAATGAGGGCGCTAGGCTCTCCTCATGTTCCGGTCCGCGGAGCAAGGTCCGTATCCCCGCAAATCTCCAAAAGTCTGTAACAATATACAGAGTAGGTGTCAGGATTGTGTAACATAGTATTGTAACAACTAGCAATGACTCCACACACTAAAGAGAACTTTTACCTGCACGAGGCAAGGAGTATGCCGTGGTGTCGGTAATTCGCAAAGAGATGGTTGTTTCTGGAAAGACATATACAGAGAGCGCTTAGCACACTGGTCCATTGGGGAATTTTGGGAAGTCTGGACTAGTACAGGTCACACAAGGCCATGAAGAATATTAGCTCATACCTGTGGTTAGCCAAGTGTTAATCTCGTAGAGATGTTGTCCGCCGCGCGGTACACACTTTTAAAGAGGGAACGGCTCACATTTTAGCTGTGTTATCTTTAGAAGGCTGGAGGGGACACATGAAAATGGGTATTCAAGGTTAGCCGGACTTTCTTGAAAGTCCGGCTAACCTTGAATACCCATTTTCATGTGTCCCCTCCAGCCTTCTAAAGATAACACAGCTAAAATGTGAGCCGTTCCCAGAAACAACCATCTCTTTGCGAATTACCGACACCACGGCATACTCTGTATATTGTTACAGACTCACTGTTCCCAGTCCCCGTCCTGAAGAGAACCTTTAACATTCTGGTTCGAAACGCGTCGACACCTCCACCCTGTGGTTACTCAAAAGGGTGCATCTAGGAAAAGAATTTGTCCACTACTTGGAATCCTAGCTGTGCAACCCAATATAAACATTGAACCACGGGTTCTGTCAGGCAGGCAGGCGTCCCACTCCATCTGCCCCCGCCTGTCGCTTGGTTTCATAGTCCCATGGACTGGTTGTACCCTTGCTTTTTGCACGAATGTTTTCACTGTATATAAATGCAATTGATTTTTGAACACTGAATTACTTCATTGTTTATTGGTGTGTCATTCCCATATTGTTCTTATTTGTTTTGCTTCATTCACTTTGTAAGTATTGTATATTTGTATATTTGTAGATATTGTACCCATGAATTCACTGTCGTGACAGTCTTTGGTTTGTCCTTGTGTTTTTGAAATTCTGATAAACTAGATAAAAAGAAAATAAATTTGTTTTGGTACATAAATCCCGCGGTTACGTAGTACATATTGACTGCGTTGCTGTTATTCATGATAAGAATTATTCCTGTCTAGCCACCTTGTTCTGTTTACTCTGTTGTTGAGATCCGGGCTGGGCAGACGTAGGATCCAAAACCTTTTCTGTTTCACAGCTTGTTAGACCTGGCATCCCTGATGCGGTTCCCCTGACTCTTTGCCTTTTTGCCTTATGGCCTCCTGTTTTGCTGACTTCATTTTTGCTGACTTTAGGATTCTGGGCACATTACCATTGCTAACCAGTGCTAAAGTGCATATGCTCTGTACTCAAAACATGGTAACATTGGCTTATCCACAATTGGCATATTCAATTTAGTTGTAAGTCTCCAGTAAAGTGCACTATATGTGCCCAGGCATGAAAATTAAATGTTGCTAGTGGGTCTGCAGCACTGATTGTGCGTCCCACTTCAGTAGACCTTAAACATGGCTCAGACCTACCTCCACAGAGCCTGTGTTTGCAGTTCTAAACAGAAATTTTGACCTGGCAAATTAACCTACTTACCAGGCCCAAACCTCCCCTTTTATCGAATGTCAGTCACCCCTAAGGAAGGCTTTAGGTAGCCCTATGGGCAGAGAGCAGAATATTCAAAAGGCTGGACATTTACTTTTGAGATTTACATGTCCTGGTAGTGAAAAATTCATTTTCACTACTGCAAGACCTATCTCTCCCATAGGTTAACATGTGGGATCACCCTGAAACAACTTTGAAGTGTAATTTCCAACTGGGAAAAGATAGAGATTTGGAGTTTGGCGTCTCTAGACTCACAATTTAAAATCACGACTTATGATGTAGCCGTTTTTAAATCATAAGTCTGAAAATGCCACTTTAGAAAGTTTTGAACACCAAATAACATGCCAATACGGACTCTGAGACTCAATGTTATTCTTTTATGTGGTCACTATATTTAATGTCAGTGATCACCCTTAATCTCTTTTTCTTTTCATTTTACAGAAACAATGTTTTAGAAAAACATTTGTTAAATGCACATTGAAATATGTATGACACCAAAAACATCAGATTACAATTACCCACCCACATTAGAGACACTCTACATACAAATTATTACAAACCAACATATAACAAACATTTGAATGAAACAGTTATTTGTATTGCCCAAGAGGAGAGGTTTCAATATGTAATTAGTCCATTCAAATGAACTACTCCTTCTATTTTCATCTTAAACTTTTATAACATGCATTGAATTAGAGCTCCTTCACTCAGCAAGCAATTAATTGCATGGCATACTTCATATGCCATGCAATTAATTGTTTTTAAAACCGAAATTACCAATCCCATTTACACAGTGTTAGCCCCACTTGTATGGGGCAATGACTTCTATTGCATTACATTTAATGTAAAGCTCTTTCCTTGGTCCATTGAGCATTTCAGGGATAGTTCTTCCTTGCAAACATACTAATCTGACACAATATACACTCACCCCACTGTTTCTGCTAACGCAAATCTCTTGATATTACCATTGTAAAGGGAAGGCCAGGCGACAGAGAAGCTTAGCTTTCTCCTGCTTAGCTATGCAGCACATTTACCACCTCCCCCACCCTCTACCCAAACATTCCAAATCCGGAAGTTTAGGAGGCTATCAAAACCTGGCCTTTCAACAATGTTTATAGCTTACAATATTTTGGGTGGTGTATATCAAATACAGCACTGTGAAAACTTTAGGTGGAACACGTTCATTACTTAAAGAACAATGCATAATAACAAATATTGAATTTGTCTCCAAATGTTTCTTGGCAAAGATCCATTGAGGAGGGCTTGGAGCACCCCTTAATAGCATGTCGTGTGTTGTTTGTTGGTGGAGCTGTGTATGGTAAAGGCACCTGACATGTTAGGGCACCAATATTTGTAATAGATCTTGCGAGCTGTTCTTTGATAGTTTAAGTTTAGGCTGTGTCTCTGTCTCCTGGCCCATGCATCTTTATAAATATTTACATAGGACATGACAGCCCTAATCCTAGTGATGAACTATGTGTAAAGAATTAAATAAAAAAGAAAAAGAAAATGTGTTATTGCTGAGCATGTAAGCATTATGAAGTTGCCATTCATTTTGTTTCCAGTGTTGGAGACTGACACAGTTGATTTATATATGGGAGTAGAAAGTAGTAAACAAGCTTGGCACAGCCAGTGGGTCTGGCCTTGACAGCGTGCTTCGTATGACATTACTCAATGCATTATACATTTAGAAAAATAATAATAATGTGAGCTTTTGTAAGATATATTAATAACATATTAACATAAATTCTTATGGTTATACAGCGTGTCTTGAAAAAATAAAATTTGCTATTAGAAACAATATGTAAACGGAGGGTGTTTTAGCAAGCACCTTTGGTGTTATCTTGCTGAATATTGTTACATAGAAGCAATGTAATATTACTTTTTTTAATATATAGTGCACATTTTAAGCAGAGTGCAGGTTCGGTGCTAAGGTACTCCATGGTCTGTGCTTTTCACTTTCGTGGCTCAATAATCATGTCTCTCTCACGAGGATTCCAGTATCGTTCGCTGTCAAATCGTGTCCTGTTGCATCACACGTACCGTGCACGTTGCAATATTTTACGTTAACAAATAAAATCATTTCCACAGTGCACACCACACAGAGGGGGTTTTGGTCAGTGCTTGAAAACATTGTGTTGCACTCACCGCAGGCTTCTGAAATAGGCCCTTAACCTTCTAAACCATTAGAATGAATTTGAATATGCACGTTGGGAGATAGTAAATACGGCAATATTCAAAACAGAAATGCATGAAACAGCCAGACGTCCATCTTGCTTCGATTTCATCAAACTACATAGTGTAAGAAATACAGTAACAACATATGGCATATTTTTCCTTCCACTTACATGACGGGAGCTAATGAAAGACGGCCTTCACTATAAACAACTGCTATCCTTTACATTCAACTAGTGTAAAATACGAGCAGCTTTGAAATAAGATGCAGTGAAGCTGAAGCAGGTGTAATTGCTTGTGCTTTACTGTGTTACTGTTAATGGTGCAACGTTGTGCGAGAAAACTGGGTTTGCCATTACTAGCCTTACTAAAAATATTTTTCAACACACAGTTAAGATATTTATATTGTTTATAAAGATAAAAATGTATATTAGCACTGACACTATATATACTATTTATACTATAAGCCTTAGAGTTGCATACATAGACAAACAGTACCACACAAGAATACATGCTTCAGAAGCGTAGGCACAACCTACGAAGAGATCAGACTACAATTGGGCCAGTGCTACATGGGTTTATGTGGGGTGGATGAAGATTGCCTGACACGTAAGCAGCAGTTTTATTTACATAAATATCTCTGTTGCCAATCAAAAGGTGTCTGATGAGTAGTTTGTGCCTTCTGAAAACAGCTGTTACATGAGGCTATACATTGGCTCTTAAACTCTTGAAAACAAAGAGGGAATCAAAAAAGTATGCCAATCCTAATCCCTACTCTCTCTATTCCAGCCCAATTAAATGATAAGAGATGTTATGTTATGTTACATGAATTTGTAACACGCGCAGCTACTCATGAGTATCCCAGCTCAGTGCCTAGCAGGATATGGAGAGTGAGATTCAATAGTGTGCATGGCAAGAAGAGGAGCATTCCAGGCAACAGCAGCCTTCACCACAAAGGAGCTGCCCCCAAGCATCTGAAACTTGAAGAAGGGAATCTAGACAAAACATAGGTGGCGAGGATCATAGAGATCGCGCAGGAACATAAAAGGAGAAACGTCTCTGCAGGTAGAGAGGACCGCAACCGTGAAGGGCACGATGGGCCAAAACCAATGATTTAAATTGAACTCTATTTACCATGGGGAGCCAGTGGAGGGATCGCAACTGAGGACGGATGCTGTTCCTATCCGAAGTGCCCAATAGGAGTCTGGCTGCAGCATTTTGAACCACCTGTAACTTCTTCAGCAGGTAGCCTGGATTACCAGCAAAAAGGGTGTTGGCGTGATCCAGCCGCGACAGAATCAGTGCACAGGTAACCATTTTCCTTGCTGCCTGAGGTAAAAGGGTAAAAAATCTACTGAGAGTTTTAAGAAGGCCGAAACAGTAGCCAGCCAACTTCGTAATATGTGTCGAAAAAGAAAGACTCTCATCAAACCATACCCATAACCATTTTTAGCAGGCTTTCCTGTGGAAGTAGGCAATGGAAACTCAGGAGGCCAGAGATGTTCTCGAAAATTAGGAGGAATTGTACCAAACAGCAAAATCTCAGACTTCTCTTCATTGCAATTAAGTTGCACATCCGCCAACCATTTAAAAATGGAAGATAAGCAATGCTGAACCAGTAACACAGAATCTGCATCTTTGTCCCAGGTGAAAAGCAACTGGCTGTGGGGCGGAGCTTGCCGGCAGCTAAGATGGCCGCCTAAACCCGAAGCTCCGTCAGGCACCACCAAATATCCTGCACTATCCTCACACAGAGCTACGATTTGGACCCACACCCCCTCCCTAGACGTCGGAAGTTGCCGGAACTCCGGCGATCCCAAAACAGCAAAGATCCGACTCTCTGGGACACGAGCGCGGAGCGGTGGAGAGCCACGTGCGGTTGGGCCGCAGGCCGTGACCCCCAGCGGAACATCGACCCGGGCGACGTGCACGTACGTGCGGTAGCGTGGGGTGCGGCTGCCCTGGGGGCCTGAGGGAGAGACGTTCGGAGGCTGAATCGGGATCGCCCCGACAGGGACGTGCGGTGAGACGCTAGCGTCGCTGTCCAGAAAGGAAAGGCACCCGCTCCAACTGCGACCTAGAAGCCCCGTGTGGCAGAGGAAGAGATACGCTGCTGGGAGGCGCCATTTGCAGCAGAAGGCCCAGCGTGGTGCGGACTTTACACCGGCGAGGCTGGGGGCTGAGTAGCCGGACCGAGGACACCGTTGGAAGCCCCAAGGGAGTAAAGCGGGCCCTGTAAGGCACTGAGTCAGGCGGCGAAGACTGGACAGCACTGGGAGCCGTAAGCTAAGTCCACATATCCCAACGGCAGGCCCCCCGCTGCGGTCTGATCCGCGATAGCAAGAGAGCGGCGGTGGCAACGACAGCTTGATATAGGTACGCATATTGAGTATGCCCAGCCACATGAATGCAACAGCAGTCTGAACAAACAAGCAGTAGTGTGTAATGCATGGTGACGATATCGAAGGAGAACTGACTGCTTTCACCGCGACTAGGCCCGAGTGGAGTAAGGAACTTGACCATCCCAGCGGGTCACACAGCGACGGGCCGGAGTTGACCTTAATCACTAAGCTGGAAGCGGCAAACCAGGAGGAAGATGCCAGACACCAGGCTGACGGCGATAGTTGCGACCCAGCGCCTGGGGATCCAGAGGCGGCCTGATCTGAGGTGGGTCGTCCAGATGAGACACGGGCTACCCCGGTGGGGCAGGCTGCAAAAGCACCCCTGATAGGGAAACAACTGGACCATTACGATGGGTAAGGAGACAAGACGCAAAGTAAACTCCCCTTTGTGCAGAGAAGATTGCAGCTGCAAAGCCCCCCCGCGCAGCACAAGAAAGTCACGCACCCAGAGGAGGATCAGGCGGATGGCTCCGACATCAAGAGCATGCTCCGCTCCATGGAACAGAGCCTTCAATCCAGCATCTCTGCGCTGGGCACCAAAATGGACGCCATGACATACAGGATGGACCGCATGGCTGAACGCCTAGACAAACATGCCGAGAAACACGACATGGCTGAGAGGAGAATAACGGAAGTTGTAGAGGCGCAGACAGAGTTAGACACGGCCCATAAGAAAGTGGAGAGCCTGCTGAGATCCCTCCAAGACAAGACGGAAGACTTGGAAGCACTCTTGCAACGCTGTAACCTGCTCATAACGGGCCTGCCGGAGACCACGCAAACTGGCACAATGGAACTATTCGTCGAGAAGCTTCTTACTACCCTCCTGGGAGAGGGGATGTTCTCGGCAATGTTCGTTGTGGAACGAGCGCACCGGGCTCTGGGCCCCCGGCCGCGTCCGGGGGCGCCTCCCCGCCCAATCATAGCAAAATTGCTCAACTACAGAGACAGGGACACCGCCCTCAGGCTTGCTAGAGCCAAATCGGATCTTCAATATGAAGGGTCGGCGATATCAATATACCCAGACTTTACTGCCAGAGTGCAGGAAGCGCGAAAACACTTCATCGCGCACAAGAAACGCCTCAGGGAACTGGGACTGGATTACGCGATGCTGTACCCTGCCAAACTGCGTGTCAACAGACAGGGACACTCGCACATATTCACGGACCCTAATGAACTGCAGCAAGCATTGAAGAGATGGTCACGCGGAAATACCGGAGGATGGAGATAATAGCCATCTAGATGACCACGAGTGACCAAGGACTCTGAATTCTACGGTAGGCCGGACTGAGTGAGGAAAATCTTCGGCTGCGGGAATATTCCGCCCTGCGGAGGAGATAGGTCTGACTGATTGGCCCGCTCTACAGATGGAAAGACATACTGCAGATAAGTAGAGATAAGACTCAAGGGAAATGTAATGGACCTAACTGTAGTTTGGCATATGTGGAAAAACTGAGGCGGACTTGTCTGCTTAATGTCCACTAGAAGTGTGCTGGGGAGGTGTTCGAGGACAATATAGGGGGAGGGGGGGAGGGGGACCTTATAGGGTAGTTTGTGGAAATGTAAAGCAGCTCTGATTATACCGTAGGTGGTGCATGGCAGAGGGAGGTGGGGGCATGACAAAGTACTTTGAGAATATTGAGGGACATGAGCTATCAGGCGACCTTGGTCCCCGAGCGCAATGCACTGCTGAAGTTCGAGTCACCAAGTTTGGTGGTATGGTATTGGGTCGGGGTGGGTTGGATGGAGATCGGCAAGGCCAAGTTGGGGAGGGTCTGCTGTGGGAGGGGGAGGAGGGACTGGGGAAGTTTTGGGTACAATGTTGTGTGTTTTGCCTTCTCATACTATCTGCGCTAGCCTTGTAATCTCTATTGTCATTCACCGATCTGTCCCACTGCTAAGATGTCCACTGCAAACAATGTGACCATGGAGGGGGAGGCAGGGACATTCAGAGCTTTGACGTGGAATGTGAGGGGTCTGAATGATCACCGCAAACTTAGGAAAGTCGTGAACTATTTACAGCACCATAACATGTATTTGGCACTCATCCAGGAAACACACCTCCCGCTCACAAGTAAAATGCTTCGTAGTAGGGGGCTGGAGGGCAACATCACTGTAGCAGGGTTCACGACACATTCCAGGGGAGTATTGACATGGGCGAACCCTAACAAAATTGTCATTGTCTTTGCTGAGAGCAGACCCGGATGGCCGATATCTAATATCTAGATGCACAGGGAACCGATACGATCTCATTGTGGTTAATGTTTATAGTCCTAATTATGACTCCCCGGACTTTTACGATACTTTAGCTCAGTACTGTCGTGCTTACACTACTGCACAAATGCTCTGGGGTGGAGACCTTAACCTGGTGTTAGACCCAGAACTGGATAGGTCTTCGGGCCCGCTGCGCAAGATCTCGGCCGCTGCAGTGAAGATTCAGACGGAACTCATTACACTAGACCTGGTGGATGTGTGGATGAGGAGACATACAATGGGGGGGTTCACTCATTATTCCGCCTACCACAATATCCCCACCAGAATTGATTACTAGTTGGCGACATCCTCGGTTGCAAGCTGCGTCAAGTCCTGTACGGTCCTGGCGCGCACTCTCTCGGATCACTCGCCACTTCTCCTCGCTCTGGAGACTCCAGCGAAAAGAATTCCTCCTTTCACATGGCGTTTTCCCCCGTACTCCTTATTAGATGATCAATTTAGGGGGAGCTGGCTGAAGAAATAGAGAGGTACTTCGACACTAACATAGGGTCGGTTGATAGCTTCCAAACAATTTGGGAGGCGTTCAAAGTGTACATTCGAGGCCTAGCGTTGTCAAAACATTTGAGTGTCCTCAAGTCTATTCGCCAGAGATTACAACACTTAGAGAAGCAACTAGCAGTGTTGGAAAAGCGACAGCTGGGCAACTTAGATGCCAACGTGACAGAGGACATTAAGTCCCTCATAGCAGAAAACAATGAAGAAGCAGATAGGGAAGTGCGGCACATGGGGAAGTACGCCACTGCCCGGACCTACGGAGAGGGGGACCGCCCTAGTTCCCTCCTTGCCCGGATGTTGAAAAACACCAGACGCACACAGGTGATATCGGAGCTGGAAACGGCAGACGGTGTACTCCTCACGGAGGAAGCTGAGATAGTGGACAAGTTCAAAAATTACTACTCGGGGCTTTACGCCTCCAAGACTCAGAACATGGAGGATGACATAGATGACTATCTGGGATATATACAGCTGCCTTTTCTGAAGAATTCTGACTGGGAATTCTTGATGCAACCAATACATACGGATGAGATCGTGGAGGCACTGGCGGGCATGCTTTCGGACAGCGCCCCGGGGGCAGATGGGCTCACTGTGGGCTTTTATAAAGCATTCAAGGACAAACTCATTCCACACTTATCCACGTTGTTTGATGACGTATGTGTCGAAGGCAGTACGCCACGATCAATGAGGGAAGAGCTGATTGTGACTATCCTTAAACCTGGCAAACCCCGACTGCATGTAGCTCCTATAGGCCATTGTCCTTATTAAATGTCGATGCCAAGCTGTATGCCAAGGTACTAGCGACACGACTGACACTGCTGGCCCCAGAGTTGGTGGCTCCGGAACAAGCGGGGTTTGTCCCCAGCAGGAACCTCACCTATAATATCAGAACTGTATTGGGTACAATGCAACATGTCAGGCAGGACACAAAAGCAATAGCCATCTTCCTTGACATGGAAAAGGCCTTCGACTCAGTGGAATGGCCCTTCATGCTACGAGTTCTACGTAGGCTGGGACTGGGCGAGCCATTCTTGCAAATGATAGGTACGTTGTACCACCACCCCACTGCTAGACTTCGCATAGGCGATCGAGTCTCGGACTCCTTTTCAATTAGCAGAGGCACTAGGCAAGGCTGCCCGCTATCGCCACTATTATATGCACTGGTGGCGGAACCGCTGGCATGCGCCCTCAGGGAGTATCACAGTCACGAAGGGATAAGCTTCCCAACGTACAAAATTGTCATATCAACGTTCGCGGATGACACATTACTGTATGTCCGAGACCCAGAGACGACCCTACCTTCGGTACTGAGGGAGGTGGTGCGCTATGGAGCCCTCTCCGGTCTCAGGATACACTGGTCAAAATCTGTGGCCTTCCCATTGACCCCGAAGACGACACAGTTTGACATGGAATACCCGTTGCAATGGATGACAGAACCGGTCAGATATCTTGGAGTTATGTTCCATACTGACCCGGAAATCCTAGTATGCGAAAACTATGGGGTCATGTATAGCAGGCTAGAAGACGAAGTAGAGGTGTGGTGTAAACTGCCGTTATCATTGATGGGTCGAGTGGCAATCATGAAAATGGTGATACTACCTAGATTCTTATTGCTATTTAACAATGTGCCGATTGTGCTCTCGAAGGCCTTTTTCAAAAACCTGATGCAACTACTGACCAAACTGGCCCAGGGAAACAAACAGCCCAGGGTAAAATGGACGACTCTCACACTCCCGTACGAGCTAGGGGGGCTGGGCACTCCAGACATGGAACGATACTACAGAGTGTCTCAGGCTGCCCACTTGCACACGTGGATACACGGGCAAGAGATGATACCACATGTCCGTTTGGAACGCCTTTTTGCCGATCCGACTCCGCTTCCCGCCACGGTATTTCGGCCGGTGGACCGCAGAATCTGCATTTTGAACTCGTTCACGACCACCAACCATGCATGGTATGCGCTGCTACAAGCACAAGACAGAGCGTTACTGTATTCACCTCTAATGCCCATTGAGTGGACATTGTGGCTTTCTCCTATTGCGGAGAAGGGAGTGATACAAGTGCTCCGCACGATGGGCATCCACACTGCAGGGGACTTATTCTCAGAGAGCGCAGTGAAAACCTGGGATCAGGCCGTCCCGGACCCGGGAGGGGCCTCACTTCTACTTCGATTCCAATATCACAGAGTTGGTAGCGCCCTGCTGGACCTCTTGGGCCCGGACCTGGCGGAACCGCCGGAAGTCCCGGAGCTTACATATGTTATCAAAACATCTTCCCCCAAAAAACTGGTGGCAAAATTATATAGCATGAACAGAGAGCAAGGGGTGCACTCACTCTTGAAAGCGAGGATGGCCTGGCAGAGAGACCTTCAGATCACAATAGACGACAGCATGTGGGCATACTGCTGTTCGAGCACCAGGATACTGTCATTAAATGGCGGGCACAGACTGATTAATTTCAAATATCTCCAACGAGTGTATTATACTCCGGAGAGGCTGCACAGATACGGCCTAAGACAGATGGCTGACTGCGAGAGCTGCCGCGAACCGATTGCGGACTTTATGCACCTGGCATGGTGGTGCCCCGGAATCCACAAATTTTGGGACGGGGTATTCACTGAAATGAGTTCGATCTTGGATATAGACCTGATTGCTGATCCTGCTTTAGCACTTCTAGGCCACTCCAAGGGCCTGCCACCAGCGTTGCGATGGTTAACAGATATGGGCATGCTGATAGCCAGACGGGTGATCGCAATGTGTTGGATGTGAGGGCCACTCCCTACCATGAAAAGATGGGTGCATGACATGCTATACTGCTGTACGCAGACAGAGAGCTACAGCGAACATCTCCCTCAAGGAAGCCGCCAAAAGAATTTTTGGAGCTTATATCAGGAATATCTGAGAGCACGAGACGCGGAAAGGGACGTTCGGGTGGAGGAGGACGAGGGCCAGGCACACTTAAACGAAGCTGACTTGGAACTGAGAATTATGCTACTGCTACAGAGTAGAGGACCTCCCTGGGGACTCAAGTGCAAATGGGCGGGTGCAGAGTAGAGCAGGTGTTGACTAAGTGTGGGGGGGTAGAAATGGGGGGGGAAAGGGACTGTTTGGGGTTTGTTTAATGGAGAGCTTCCTTGGGACACACAGGGTAGAACTTACTAGCCGAGTAGACCTAGTAACCAGCGCAGCGTGAAGACGGAGCGCTACATCCATCAGGAATCAAG
The DNA here is from genome assembly GCF_964263255.1 of Lissotriton vulgaris. Lineage (NCBI taxonomy): Eukaryota > Metazoa > Chordata > Amphibia > Caudata > Salamandridae > Lissotriton > Lissotriton vulgaris. Next base: position 1,709,788,266 of record NC_141685.1, on the reverse strand, counting down.
CATATGAGCTGAGGATGTGGCGACAGACACTGCCACTTTCCATGCATTTTTCATGTTTATGTGCCGCCGGACCCCCGGGTTGTCGGCTAAATGGCTGTGTAAATCAGATCCATGGGATAACACAACTGCTAAGTTCGCTGCCGGCCCCTGGGTTGTGGCTACAAGCTGTGTAAGATGATGTATGGATGAATAAAGCTCTGTTGAAACTTTAAAAAAATAAAAAAAGTAAAGCAACTGGGTGTCGTCAGCATAGGCCATCACCTTGGTCCACAACTCCTCCGCCAGATGTATCAGCGGAGTAACATAGATATTAAAAAGAAGGGGGCTAAGGGAGGATCCTTATGGGAATCCAGTTGTCAATAGCTGAGGGGAGGAGGAGGAGGACGGTGCGAGCCAAATCTGCTCGTCTGGACCCTCCAAAAAAGACCTGACCCAGACCCAAAACAGCACCCGCCACACCGATCCTGGCTAATCGTGCCAGGAGAAGGGAGTGGGGGACTGTATTGAACGCCGCAAGATGGTAAAGTGGAAAAATGCTGTAGCTCACAGGTACTGACACTCCACACCAAATGGCTTTACTGTGGGCTGAATGAAAACATGCATGAAATGTGCAAGAAATCCAGTAGTGGGAGGGGTCTAATTCATTGGCCACTCAAAAGATGCTGTTTTATGGGTTAAGTCACCTGTTAAATGAGTCTCAGCTAGACTCATTCCACAAGTGACTGGCCCAAAAACTCTTAACACACATGTATTGTAATGTTTGTATTATTTGTTGATTACCTTAGAGGAGAAGACAGCTGCAGCTACCTCTACCCCAATCCTAAAGAAAGCTAGAGAAAATGAGAATGTGCGCAAATGTATGTGTAACATATTAATACATTCAGGAAATTATTCTGAACTGGATAAGGGGGAAGACAGGTAGTTGGTGAATGACCATTCGTACATTAGTAGTGATGTGTATACATTAAAATTAGGACAAAACTTTTTTGTGAGGTAAACAGAAATATGGCGTAGCCTTGTCTCTGAAATAATGTGCAAGACCAGCCCAACAAAAACACTGGAATGCGTAGAAAGTATCCAAAGCTGAAGTACACCCCGGAGGAGAAGCAAAATGTAAATATGTCACTTGTCTGCAGGTGTTTACATTTACAACCTGGTCAGGTTAAAGTTGTGAACCCTATTTCCACTTTGCCTTACAAACTGGTGTGTGGAAATGCAAAGGTTACAAGTTGCGCAGCTCAGATTCATGCCTTTCAGTATGCCTTTAGACGCCATGACTCAAATTCCAAGTGATCGGTTTAGCTTGTTAACACAGCTTTCGGACCATGACGCGGCGGGTGCAAAAGCAAGAGTGCAGCTTGTAATTAGTGCCAGGATTCGATGCAGAGGGAACAGGGCTGAGAGTAAGGAAGGAGCAGGGCCAGCTTTTGACATTGGCTTACTAGGCCCATGTCCTGTGCGCCAATCATCAGATGGAGCTAATGAGGCACTGCTTTTAATACACCATCGTCCACCTTCCTTGCCCTCCCATCTCCCTCTCATTCCATGCCGCCACACACCAGTCCGACTAAACAACTTTGCACCAGCCTGACGGAGTTAAGCTGTGGGTGATTAGGTGAGTTGGGGACGGTACAGAGATAGGCTCAGAGAAAAGTTACTGCTTTGATGCAGCCGGGCATTCGGAACGGGACACCTGCTGACTCATTTTATTGACCATCCGCAGTGAGGGCAGCAAAATGTCTTTCCATCCAGGGCGGTACCCGAGCAACGGATAGCTCTGGCAAGGAGAAGCACAAATAGATAAAATGCACGAAGAAGATGAAGAAATTGGAATTGTGGAAAGGAGGCAGCAGCAGGGGTGGCTCTAGGCTCATGGTGTCCCTGGGCAGGGAGCGTAGGTAGGGGGCCCCGGAAGAGGGGGTCCGGGCGGGGCGGAGCGCGGAGGCCAGTGAAGGGGTGGGGTCAGGGTGTTTGGAAGTGGAACAGAGCCAGAAGTCACCAAATCCCTGCCAAGGGCCACCACACAAATATGTATCCATCCTCAGGATTATTATATTAAGGATATATATTGGTGTGGTGGCCCCTGGGATTTGGTGGCCCTGTGCAGGTGCACAGCTTGCACATGCCTAAGGCCACCCCAGGCAGCAGAAAGTAGTTAAGTCTTGAGATGGGTGTCATGAGAAGTAGAGTCAATGCCATTGAGCATATGCATTATTTTGCCCACAAAGAAATTGAAAAGGAGAAATGTGATAGTAAAGTTGTTCTCATGTACTTAGTTGGTCAGACAGAGACTGCATAATAATCTAGTTTTGATGGCTTAGGTACTTCCGCATAGATCAGCATGTTCCCAATGTGTACAACCTCTGGTCACAGATCTGAATCATGTAGGGTAGCTCATAGGTTTAATTATTTGTTGTAGAGTAGAGATCCTTTTGTAACATGTCAAAGTATAATTCAGTGACTTAAATGGCTGCAAGCAGAAGCATGTGACCTACAATGCATAAGTTTGAATTCTTGTAGGATTTAATGCAACCTTTTGTGGATTCAAGGTTGAAAATGCGTCGCTATGGTGTAAACGTGCATTTATTACTACTGAAACATTCAGTTTGCGTTTTGTGCTGTAAAAAGTATTGTCTGTAATGCACACAGAGTACACATAAAACGACAAATCTGGACACTGCAATATGAGGGCTCCGACATTTCCCTATACCCAGACTTTACCGTGAAGGTACAAGAAGAAAGCAGACACTTTGCCCCGCATAAGAGACAGCTCCGCGACCTAGGCTTGGATTACGCCATGCTCTATCCTGCGAAATTAAGAATAAATGGACAAAGCCACTCTCACATTTTCACGGATCCTAAAGACCCGCACAAGGCTCTGAAAGTTTGGTCAAAAGAACGCAGAGGCAGCCCTAGGAAGCAGAACGGCGAGGAAGACTCAGGTGGCCCGCTGGACAATCAGGATTAGAAAGGCTACACCGATAGGAGATTATTTGCTAATGGAACAATCACTACTGACGGAGTGCTTCGCCGCTGCCCAATGCCCAGACATGGAAATATGGAACACATCGAACACTGGGCTGCTCCTGTCTGCATTTCTGAATGCAGATATAAACAATCCGGAGATGCAGAGACATTGGTGAGACTGTTTATGTTGAGCACTCCCTCCCTGAACATTGAGCCGGCATGTCTAATTGACTGTTGTATGGGGGCGGGAATCCGGGATGACGCAGGCCTTGATCCTGGCTGCGGCATTTCGGCTGGGAGGCATGTGAGTATGCAAACACACTTTGGCTACCTTTCTGGGCCTAGATGGCTAGCACTGGCATCACCCCTTATGGGCGTTAGCAACAGGTGTATCCTGTATTCCGGGAAGTCACGGCCCGGAGTAACGGCCGACACAACTGGCTACCTTGGCCCCCACGTTGTGCGCAATGTTGATCCCATTATTGCATTGTTTGATGATAATGGGTATTACATGGGAGGGGGACGTTACCATGCTGGGCCAAGTTGGGGTTGGTCTGCTGTGGGAGGGAGGCGGGAGGGCTTTGGGGTACTCTTTAACAGAGTCACCGCATTGTACAGAAGTTCGCATTGTTAAGTTGGTGAACTTACATGATCTGACAAGGCACAAAATATCCACGGTTTACACAGTCACACATATGCTTGCTAACAACCCACCTTCCAGGCGTAATGGCTAACACCAACTTCGATGATACACCTACACACACTCCTAAATTGACTATTCTCACCTGGAATGTCCGCGGTCTGAACGACCACCGCAAAGTCAGGAAAGTAGTTAGCTATCTGCAGCCCCAACACGTCGACGTAGCTCTGCTCCAGGAAACGCACCTCCCAACACATAACCGCATGCTCCGCTGCAGGGGGTTAGAGGGCAACATCTCAGTGGCAGGGTTCACCACTAACTCTAGAGGGGTATTGACGTGGGTTAACCCGAAATCCAAGCTGCAGATATACACACTAGAAGCGGACCCTGATGGGCGATTCATTATATCTAGATGCACCGGCCCACTTACAGAAATGACAGTAGTCAATACATATGGCCCTAACTTTGACTCACCGGACTTCTACAAATCACTCACGGCCAAGATCAAACGATTGGACAATGGGAGTCAAATGCTATGGGGGAGAGAGTTCAATCTAGTGATGGACCCGACCTTAGACAGATCCTCCGCCCCCCCCCGCAGACCAGCGGCTGCTGCCCTAGAGCTGCAAAAAGCAATCACCTGCCTCGACCTAGGTGACATATGGCGGTCCAGGAATCCACAACAGGGAGGGTACACGCACTTCTCCGCTTTCCACAACATCCATACTAGGATAGATTACTTGCTGACTTCCTTCTCCCTACTAAACCGAGTGAGAGACAGCAGGGTCTTACCTAAAACCTTGTCAGATCACTCACCAGTCCTCATGGACATTCACTTACCAGGCAAACTCATTCCTCCGTTTACCTGGAGGTTCCCGCCAAACTCATTGCTAGACCCAGTGTTTAAGGGAGAACTGGCTGAAGCCATAGATTTATTTTTTGAAAAGAACACAGGATCGGTTGAGAGCTTTCAGACAGTGTGGGAAGCCTTTAAGGTCTATATCCGAGGCGTGGCGATAGCAAAACACTCGGGCATTCTTAAAGGAATCAGGCGGAACCTTGCAGATATAGAGGGGAAGCTAGGAGAATTGGAGCGCAGACAATGCCTCCACGCAGATGACGCAGTTAGCGATGAAATTAAGACACTGCTAGCGGAATACCACGAGGAGGTGGACAGAGAGATTTGCCACATGAGCAAATACTCCACGGCACGGGTGTATGGGAGGGAGAGCGCCCGAGCGCGGTGCTAGCCAACCTTATGAAAGGGATGCGACCACGTCACCACATACCCAAGGTTCACACAGCGACGGGAACTCCTGCCACAGACGAGAGAGAAATTGCTGAGACTTTCAAATCTTATTACTCGGAATTGTACTTCTCGAGAGTGGAGGACATGGAAGAGGAAATTGATGACTATTTAAGTCATGTAGACATACCTACACTGGCTGACCATAACAGGGAATTTCTGATGCAACCGATCGAGAAAGACGAAATACTAGAAGCGCTGGCTAGTATGAAGTCGGGCAGCATACCAGGAGCGGACGGCTTAACGGCGGGATTCTACAAAACTTTCAAAGATCAGCTGCTTCCACACCTGTCTATCCTCTTTGACGATATATGCGTGGAGGGCAATATGCCGCACTCCATGAGAGAGGCCCTTTTGGTCACTATACTGAAGCCGGGTAAACCACAAGCGGAATGCAGTTAGTACAGGCCACTGTCGCTGCTTAATGTCGATACCAAACTATTCGCCAAAGTACTGGCCACCCGGTTAGCCTTGCTTGTGGACGGACTGGTCGCCCCAGAACAGGCGGGGTTTGTCCCGGCCAGGAACCTAGTTTATAACATTCGTACCGTTTTGGGGGTGATCCAACATGTCAGACCAGATGCGAAAGCGCTGGCAGTTTTCCTCGACATGGAGAAAGCCTTTGACTCCGTGGAGTGGCCCTTCATGCGCAAGGTGCTGCAGCGTATGGGCCTGGGGCAGCCTTTCCAACAAATGATAGGGGCACTATATCATGGTCCAAAGGCTAGGCTCTGCATAGGGGATCTGGTTACAGACTCATTCCCAATCAGCAGAGGCACCAGGCAGGGGTGCCCACTCTTGCCCCTCTTATACGTTCTGGTAGCGTAGCCGCTGGCCTGCGCTTTGCGAGAATATCACGGACACGAAGGAATAGGTTTTCCGGGTTACAGAATAATAGTCTCAATGTACGCTGATGACACCTTGCTCTACATACGTGACCCAGACAATAATTTATCATCAGTACTTCGGGAAGTGGTACGGTTTGAGGCGCTCTCAGGGCTTCGGGTCAACTGGACCAAGTCGCTCGCCTTCCCGCTCACACCGCTCACGCAACAGACACAAATGGAATAACCCCTCCATTGGACCACAGATATGGTTCGATATTTGGTGATACACCTGCACACAGATTCGGAAATTCTCTTCTGAGCCAACTATGGCACAGCGGTGAGCAGATTGGAGGAGGATGTAGTACGGTGGAGCAAACTCCCGCTATCCCTGATGGGACGCATTTCTATAATGAAGATGGTTGTGCTCCCGAGGTTCTTGTTCCTGTTCCTTACACTACCAATAGTCCTCCCCAAATCCTTCTTTGCATGACTACAGCAGCAGATGACAAAGCTAGCTTGGGCGGGTGGCCAGCCACGCGTTAAATGGACAACATTCATGATGCCTGACGAGATGGGCGGGTTGGGAGCACCAGATATGGAGGCATACTACAGAACGGCGCAGGCGGCACATTTACACACATGGGTACACGGAGACAGAAACATACCTCATGTACGAATGGGAAACATATTCGCTCAGCCAGATAATCTCCCCCACACCGTTTTCAGAGACTCGGACCGTAGAACAGGCATACTTGACTCCCTAACAGCCACCAACCACGCATGGCACAGTCTACTGCGGATGCAGGGAGGGGCACTGCTATGCTCACCGATAATGCCGATTGACTGGGCTAGATGGCTCCCACCGCTCAAGGAAAAGGGAGTAATCGCAGCCATGCACACCCTGAACATACATACGGCAGGAGACTTATTTGCAGACGGATTAGTCAAGACATGGGAACAAGCCTTGGGCTCTGCTGAGCCGCCACCGCTACTGACGCGGTTCCACTATCATAGAGTGCGAAGCGCCTTGGGTGACCTATTGGGAGGAGACATGGCGGAACCCCCAGAAGTCCCCAAACTTATGCATGTATTCAAGACCACAGCACCCAGAGGGCTGCTGTCCAGCCTATATAAACTCACACAAACACCTACCTGGTATCCATACACCAAGGCGCGACTGGCATGGCAGACTGACCTGGGCCTGCCACTGGATGATAACGCATGGCGCTACTGCTGCACAATCACAAAGAAGGTCTCTCTAAATGGCAGACATAGATTGATCCACTTCAAATTCATAAATAGAGTATACTACACTCCTGCGCGACTCTTCAAATATGGCCTGCGGGACACGGCAGGTTGTGAAAGGTGCAGCGCCTCTGAGGCGGACTTCCTCCACCTAGCTTGGCAGTGCCCAGGAATCTGGGGGTTCTGGGAGAAAATCTTCGCTGAAATAAGTGCACTAGCCGAGGTTGAGATTGCTCCGGACCCCCTGATTGCAATATTAGGCTTCGCCAAAAGCCGACCCAGAGCAGTTAGTAGGCTAGATGATATGGGCCTTCTAATGGCCCGAAGAGTGCTGGCTTGCTGCTGGATGAGAGGCCCACTACCAAGCCTGAAGCGCTGGGAGCGTGACATGTTATACTGCTGCACTCAATCCGAAAATTATAGCGAGCTGCAACCTCCCACCAGCAGGCCCAAAAATTTCTGGAGTCTATATCACACATATGTGACGGGCAAGAGAGATGAAAATGCTTCTAATTCCCCACATGGAGAGGGATAAAAATGTTGTCTAGAGGGGGCAGGACTGCTCTAGCACTCGCTTGAATGCCATAGATACGAATCAATTACGGTGTCTGCTATCAACCATAAGACAAAATAATGAGGTGAAGCGCCGCCTGCCCTCTGTAAGGGTTGTTGGCTGAAAGGCTGTGTATTTTATTGACCATACAAATGTTATAATGCTAAAAGGCTGATGGTTGTCTGCTATAGTCGGATCGGGGGGAGGGGGATTTACGTTGGGGAGTGAGAATGTAACTAGATGTACTTCCATCTAAAATGTAACAATAAAAAGATTAATAAAAAAAATAAAAAAAACGACAAATCTTACTAGAGCCTGGGAAAGTTAAAACACTTCAAAATCTCTGTTTATATTTTGGTAATTTGTGAAATGACAAGATAGGTGTAGCGTTATTTCCTCTCATTACCTTTTGACTTGGTAGGCAAAGTGTGAGTGCCCAAAGGGTCACATCCAATGGCTCCTAGGCAAGGCACAGGTTGGACGAAAGAAATTTCTGATTGTCAGTGGAGTGAGACAATTTGCAGCCAGGTCGCACTTGAAAGGAAAACAAGAGACCACTATACCCTCTTCAGGCTACTGATCCGCGTGAGGAAGCAGACATTTATTGTTGATGCATGTGTGTGGAACACAGCATAAGAACACTGCACTAGGGCACAGTTGAGATTATTTGCGGATCCAGGTTCAAATTTATTTCCGGCCACGAGAAGCTGCCAGATACCATTTACATCCAGCATCGTGGGCAAGAAAATACTAAGCAGTTGTATAGGGCAACATTTGTGGTTGATACGTATATGCCTTATACAAGCATCACATTTGTTCGAATTGTCAAGGGAGATAATAGCAAACGTTGAAGTGTCCTACTGAAGTGAAAAGGTGAGCAGCAGATGGATGATAGATCATTGCTGCGTTCCCAAGAAAACTCTACTTCTAAAGGTGGAGATTTGTCGAATTTTGCACCCAATGGTATTATGAAAATGTTTTCTTTGTACATTTGCAAAGTGACAGCGCCTCATTTACTTATTCCTAAAGAGGTTTGTAAATGTCTGAATGAAAAATATTTCATCAGGTTTTGCCCTGTTCTTTTCATCAGGATAGCGAGCATCGGGTGCTTAATGAGCGCTCATCTTTTACCTCGCGGCCATGCCGCATGGAATGTTCCACTCTTCTACTTCCACCGCTGGGTAAACATTTTTTTTATTGTATCGCTTTCCTCCTATTTATGGACTGTCCTTGCTGTCCGTAACAAACACACACACAAAAAAATAATGATTGAATTTGATGAATAAGTATATGGCACTGGACTTATAGTGTGAGGCTGTTTACACTGCTGTGAACCACTATTGCCTCCAAAGTACCTAAGTGTATACATTTGTCCACAGCAATACACGCAACTCATTCATTGCTAGGAACTATGATCTTAAAAATCCTCTAGACTCATGTATTCTCATTATTATCCTTACATTATGTAGGTCAGGAATGAAAACATAATGTACTCCCTTTGTCTTAATATTCCATACCGCCAGGTTTCAATAACACAATTAAAACCCAAAGTAAGTGAGGACGCTGATTAGTTAACCAAGGAGAATTGAACCAGAGAGCAAAATCCCTATTCTCCTCCTGGATCGGGATCATCAACGATTACTCCAGTGCTCGTTGTACTTCAAACTCCTGATACAGGCATCGGCCACTCCAACACTGTCCAGTCCAACACTGACCAAAGCAAAGCTGCTGGAGGTCCAGACTTCCAACATTAAACCATCCACATTGGAGAGGGTCAAACATACCAGCATTTTATATGAGTTAAAGTGAAGATTTGTTTAAAAATTATCTGGAAAATATATTTCCCCTATTTACTTCTATCGAAGCAGAGGCAATTTGAGGCGGGAGACAGTCAAATGTAAGCCATATTGGGCTTCAAAAGTCGAGAGTGTCCCGCCTAAATCTGGTTTACCACCGGCATGTATGGTTAGGTGCCCTGAAGAGGCGTCAGTGTGATATTTAACCCTTAACAAAATTCATAAACAAATGATGACATATTAATAAAAATAGAGGACTCATTCTTCAACATTTGTGGATGTTCTTTCTAACTCCAAAGGAAAAGCCAAGCATAAAAACTTTGCCTTTGCTGGGAAATGCAATTGCGAAGTCTTTACTTTCACTCTTTTATTTTGGTTTCATAAGCAAATGAAGCAAAAAGTGCCAGTCTTCACTTTCCGCATTCTCATGGCGGCCCCCCATGAAGGCGTCAGCACGTGCGGCTATGGCGGGACGTGTCGGCGTCCCGAGCGGCGCTACCTGCTAGGGGAGCAGAAACCGTTCCACAGAATGCAAACAAACCGTGCTCTCACGGAGATATGTGCTGAAAGGTGCATCACCTGACACTGCTCCTGGAATCTGCTTCACAGAGGTCACAGTTACTGAACAAGGAGCCTGTCAGAGCGAAACCTCGGCAAGCCTTCTGTTTCTGGCAAGACTGGCTTGGGAAAAATGCATAAAACAACAGGCGTGAAAAAATGCAACTCTTCCAGCTAGGCTTCTGTATAAACTGAAGGGAGACTGTAACCTAAGACACACAGCATGATTGTGGACAGGCTGTCTATTAGTTATGAACTACAGAGCGGAGGAGTGGCCTGTATCGATGGTTAATGAATGCCTCTAGGTTATGCCTCCCCAGACAGGGTGCATGGTCACTCAATGATTCTGATGGTTTCAAAGGCCTAAAAGGCGAAGAGAGGATATGGCACAATTAAAGCCAAATGGATGCTGCCCTGCTGCACTTGTAACCTTAACCCTGCTGGGAAAGAACCAGTTTTTGTTTAGACACCGTCCATGGTGCATTATAAAAAGAACATGTCTTGTTCAAACAGGAAGTCCTGCTGGCATAAAGCCTGAGTCTCTAAGGTATTTGCACACATACCTTTATTTATAAGTACAAAATAACATTCTTGATTCACAGAATTGTGAATGGTGTGTCTGAGCCTGTAAAGGGGATTTACCACAAGAAGGTATGTCTTTGACTACACTACAATTTGAAATGTCACATGAGGGGGTTCTAGTATATGTATTTTCAAAGTGGGAAAGGGTCAGAAACAAGCCCAAGGTTGCTGGAGGGCTCAGGAAAAGGGGCTCCTACTCGAGACAAAATATTCCCTATGGAGAAGAAGAAAAAGTTAGCAATATGAAACTTATTGAAGTTTTACATTTCCAAATTCAGAAATATACGCATACAATTCTTTGTATGCAAATGGATACCCACTTGAGTACTCTTTGGCAATTGCGACAGAAACAGCATTCTGTGACTACGTCAAGAATTATTCTTAGTTAATGGCAGGAAAGTGAAAAATGTACTCCAAAATAGTTGTGTGGCTGCATGAGAACTTTTCCCCATGTTCTTCTTGCTTCTCCTTGTGCAAGAGAAATGTGTTGTAATATTAAGTTATCTTCCCTTTCTATTTCTCCCCTTCCCTTCTTTTCCTTGCCCATTTCACCCCCACCATTCCATCCTTATTGGTGCGTACTATTCCATGGAATCTTGATGTGAAGCTTACAGTAGAATGTTCTGTGGAGCTCCATTCGTCAGTTGGTGCCTGAGCATCTTGACCTAATAAACCAATTCTCTTCTATTTGGAGCCTTCATTATTTACCAAGAACATTTTGACTTTCCTACATTTTCTCCATTGTATCTAGCTTATTGTGTGGCCTTCAGTGAATTGGGACAGGAAACTGTAAAAGTGTAAGTCAAAAGGTTAATGGTAGCTAACAAGCATTCAAAGACTGCATTCTCTTGGATATGGTTGACTGTGACGTGGTGAATGCTTCAAGCCATTTCATTTTTCATCTTTAAACTTGTATTGCCCCATATGCATTCCCTAGCACTGAAGGTATAGAAACGGAGCTATATGAAGAAGACAGGATCCTTAAAGCCAATGTCTGACTAGAACTAGTCTCCACTGTCTTTCCACCCTTTGTTCTGTCACACTGAAACTGGCTTCTTCTTACCTGGCATATCCATTTTATATTTCACTTTCGACCATGGTCAGCCATCTCTTATATTAATGATGAAACCACTGTTTGGTGCTTCACAATGAGGAGCCTTGGCTGCCTCGCTCTTCTTGTTGGATGTCTTGCAGACCATTACTTTGTCCTAAAAAGAAACTTTCTTTTGAAGTGACAAATTAAAGGGAAAAGAAAAGTAATGAAAGAAGTTAAACTTATTTTTTTCTTTAATGTGTCGTGTACATAATTCATACAGGTCTTATTTTAAGAGTCCTGATTCAAAGTTAAAATTGATGTTTTTGTTTACCATAGCAAGTGGAAGAAAGCCAGTAGGTAATGATAGATAAACTAATATGAATTACTTTGAACCCCATCTTGCACCAAAAAGTGTGTATACATTTATATGTTCCTGTACTCTGTGCTAAATACTGCTTTGTACTGTAGCTGCTGTCTGCAAGTAGAAATGCTCAAAATTGAGACAACGCTGACCCTGAGTTAGAGCTTGGATAGTAGATTTCTTTCTTTAGTGTGTGAAACCATTATTGGAAGAGAAATTTTGGCGAGAAGCACTACAGCAAAGAAACCCACCAAGGGCAATTAATGATGGCTTAATTTCCACCAGCAAATGAGGGCACAGGAGATGTACCAGCAAATTAAGGTATATATCCAGTATTCTTTTATCTAGTCTCTCCAACATGCTGGGTGTCTTTTGCAGTGGCAGTCAAGAAGTCTGTAGGACATACCAAAATAATTGTGCTGTATTCTTCGATGCTCTACGAGGTATTTTCACTAGGAAAGCTGGCTTTCAGTTTACAATTGCGCCCTATAAAAAAACAATTTAAACCCCATGGAGTGGCACCCGTCTATCCAAATCAGGCATTCAGTACTATACGTTGAGAAGCGTGTGCGGCCCTTTCTGCAATACTGATAGCACTGGTGCATATGTAGTGCCAATGCTATATTTTTTATAGCATATTTATTTAAGTTTAAAATGCATCCCATCAACAGGGCCAATTAGACTACACCATAACAATAATATAACAGACAATGAAAAAAATCAAAAAAAATCTCCTGCCCTTATGACCACAACCCCGCTCTTCCTCCAACCCAGCACACATTGTCATATACACAAATTTCATAAAGGCCAGATTTGCCAATCAGCCTTGGTTCCAGTCACTTCCCACCTTGAAATGATCAGAATTCATCCTGAAGTATGTGGGAAATGGGGTGAAGAGGCTTCAGGAGTACACCTCTGTAATCTGCTCATCTCTGTCATATTTTGGGATGTTTGTGGGGGCAGGCACTGGCCTTGTAAACACCAACCTGTAGACCCATGCAGTGATCCATATCTCACTTCCACAATGTTAGTGACGGGGTGCCTTAGCTTTCCATTCTCAGCTATATCACATTTAGCGAGGGTCAAACCTTAGTAGAGAAGGGACAGTTTATATCCATTCCCACCTAAGTCATCTGTGAGGTGCAGGAGGGCCACCCTTGGGTCTCTCTGAATCTGCCAGGAGAGATCCTCACCCAGTCACGCTAACACTTCCTGCCAGAATCTACCCAGTGTGGGGCAGCTCCATTTTATGTGGAGGAAGGTCCCCGCCTCCGCACTACACCTGAGACACACCGGAGAGTCAATCACTTCCATGCACCACAGCCTATAGCAAGTGAAATGCACTCTATGAAGGTACTTACATTGTATCAGTTGGAGTCTGGCGGCAATGGCTGCCTCCCGTGGTGTGAGCAGAACGTCTGTCCATTTATCATTCTCTAATAACCACACATCTGCTTCCCATGACGTGAGAAGGGCCTCAAATGGGTCTGGTTGATTATAGATAAGTGTTTAGTATATTGTTGCTACTTTATGGTTCATCAAGTCACCTAGAAGAAGTTTGCCCTCCAGTGGGTTAAAGTTGGTTAGTGTGGTCAGTGTGGTAATTGCGGAGATATTGCAAGATGGAGCTGGAGGTACTTATTAAATTAGGTGCGATGAAGCTGATATTCCACCTGTAGGTCTGGTAGGATTAGAGACCGCACCCCGCATGACCTCCCCCAGGATAGATATCCCAATGAGGTCCCACTTCCGGAACCCCACCAGGGCAGCCCACTGCGGAAGCATGTTCCCCACCAAAATGGCGTATGCTTCAACATGCTGCTGCTTTATTTCAAGTGTCGAAGCACGGATCACCAGTGAAAATGCTATCTTGAAAGGGAAATCCCTAATTTGCATGGAGGCGTGGCCTCATCAAAATTAGGGTTTGACTTTGCCTCTGTGCACACGCTGTATTATAGATGCGCTTGTATAGGCAAAGAAATCATCAGAAGGTTCACCTACTGTGTGCGACAAACAGATGGTCCACAGTCAGTGTGCCCATGAAGGCAACACTCTGGAGGTATTAAAGGGGCTACCATGGACCACCCAGACATCTCATTGCATGCTGGTGAAGTCACTCACTGCATCCGCCTGCAGGGGGATATCTGATCCCCCTTTTAATTACAGGTCGGGTGCCGTCTGCACAGAGAAAGATGATCCACCTGCTTCAAACAGCCACTCTGTCTTTCATGAATGAAACAGAACAAGTTCATGGCTTCCCTTGTGACAGGACACTACTTGCAGCAGGGTGCATTGTCTCTGGATATGGTGCACTTGTCTAAAGGTGCTCTGTGGTTCAAAAATGGGCAGTGGTTTGTCCTTTCTGACTGTCTTACAGTAGCAACGTTTTAGGCCAAGAAGAGCATAACAAAATCTCATCAGGTTACACTCAACAATTTAATTACCACTAATGCAATGAATTACTTGACCAATTCCGTCCCAGGACTGCATTCACCACGCTGATGAATTGTACCACCTTCAGTGAACTTCTGGGACATTGTACAGCTATAATACATCTTACTCATACTCTTTACTACTCTCATACATTAGTGTTTATTGTCTCCATCGAGTTTCCATATCTCTACCTGCAGGATCTCTTTTTGCACATTCCTCCATCCATTGCAGGTTCTAACTTACAATGTGTCATCCTACATACTGTATTGATTTCATAAAGATTTTCACTACCAAATAACACAAATAAATATTTCACCTTCATGAGAAAAAACAAAGTTCTTTGTACAGTATGCTGCTGGTATGGAAAAAGTAAAAAATACATAATTACTATAAAAATGAATCTATGCTGGGGTGGTAAATGTGGTCCAATTACAAAGTAAAGTATGCCTAGCACGGCAAATAACATCAAGGATCTAGCTTCACTACATGGTGGTTTCTCAGACAAACACCATCTGTATGCAGACTGGGAACACTAAGAACTGTTCCTCACAAGGCTTTAACACTTTGGCATGAGTTCTAGAATGATGAGTGGTGGCAATTTGAAGAGCTGTGACGGTGAAAGGAAATCGTATTACGAAGCCTTTCAGATTCACTACTCTGCATTTTCATAAATGAATATGAAGTACATTTTCCTGCTCATAATTCACCTATTGTATACATAACTCTTATATGTATGTATGTATGTATATGATATCACTACAGTTCAATCCTAGCCAGAAGGCAGTGGAGCACTGTACATGGTCAAAGGCAAGCGTACAGTCAACAGGTAATATGGGTTGTGGATACTCTTGAACTCATATCTCAATTGAAGCAGTGTCCAAAATCACTTTTTTAAAAGAAATGGTTTGTCTTTCTTTAGAAGAGAGAGCTGATTCCACACTGTCTTTGTTTTTATTGCAATGTGTGCCTTGGAGGAGAAGTTGGTGTCCAGAGTGAATCCAAGTCCCTTGGCGTTCATTGAATGTTTGGGGTTGAAGCCATAAAGTGTCATGTCATTGAGAAAGGTTTGTACTGCATCTTGTTTGTTGCTCTTGGAAAATATCAGGAAATTTATCTTGTTTGGACTAAGCTTCAGGAAGGTGCTGGACATTCAGGTCTGGATGCTGTGCAAGCAGTGTTTGAGGGGTTGGATGTCTGAAGCAGATGTGACTTCCAAGTAGAGTTGTGTATCATCAGCCTATAAGTGAATCTTGATGTTGTTATCTGTAAGTAGAGCACCAAGTGGCTCCATGTAAAGGTTGAATATGAGAAGAGACAGTATGGAACCCTGGAAGACTCCACAAGTGATAGGGATCTTTTGTGACCTTAAGTTGCCTATGTGAACAAACAGGTGTCAGTTGGCAAGGAAGAAGTTGAATCAGTGAAGGACGCTGCCTGTGAATCCATCCAAGACTCCAGGGTGCGTATGAGGGTGGGATGGTTGGCTAAGTGCTTGCATGCTTAACTGGTGCTTCGAAATGTATTATGCAGATTTTGTATCAATGATTACCTCATTTCCAACTAACAGTGGGTTCTGCCACTGTCATTTGCCAATTGACACACTTTTACAGAAAAAGATATTCAATGAAGTGGAGGGTCCATTGCAGTGGCGGCTCCACTGCTAAGGCGGAGGAGCGTTGCCCCACTGCTTTTAGCAGTGCAAAGAAGGTGAAATAAAATGATTACAACACAATGTTGTTATCATTTTCTTTTTCCACACTGAAGCAGGTTTTGGGGTCAGGCAGGTCTTGGCTGGCATTGCAGCCAGCTGGGGGAGGAGGAAATATGTGCACTTAAGTGTGCATGATGGTTTGGCTGGCCCTCTTGGGCCAGCCAAACCATCATGTGCAGTTAGCATGTTCCCCACTATGCTGTAATGCATAGCTTGATGGGGAACATGCACATGCTGAACCACAGCACTCAGACCAATCATAAAGCTGCATTGCAGTATTGTGACTGGCTAGGGGAGCCTGTTTGCACTAAATATATATATATAGAGTGTGAGGAGGTGCATCGTATTATCACATGGATGGTGTCATCAGTGATGTCATCAGTGATGTCATTTGAGATGTCATCAGTGATGTCATCAGTGATGTTACTGACCATGTCATGAATGATGTAATATGTGACATCATCAGCAGTGGATTGCGGGCGCGCGAGTTATAGTGAGTCCAACTAACTATAACGTGGGAATTTCAATGGTTTTGTATGAGTAAAATGTTCAGCTAACTATAACTGGTGTGAAACCGATGGTTTTTTCAGTGAATTTCAAAGGTTTTTTAAATGCTAATTCCTAACTATAACGAGTGTGAAACCTATGGTTTTTTCAGTGAATTTCTAAGGTTTTTTAAAAGTTAATTCCTTGCAATTTTGAGTTTGTAACCTATGATTTTTAAAGTGAATTATTAAGTTTTTTTAGTTGTTTTTTTAACTATTAATTATTATATTTTTTAT
The DNA here is from genome assembly GCF_964263255.1 of Lissotriton vulgaris. Lineage (NCBI taxonomy): Eukaryota > Metazoa > Chordata > Amphibia > Caudata > Salamandridae > Lissotriton > Lissotriton vulgaris. The sequence continues at coordinate 1,709,771,469 of NC_141685.1, read as the reverse complement.
ATATATTTTTTTCTAAAATTGACTTTCCAAAGTATCCGACAGTCAATCAGCTTTCTGCTCGCGCACTCCTGTAGCGCGCCTGGTGTGCTCCCCGGTACGCGTACCGGTGAGCGCTGTGAGCGCACCTATAGATATATATGTGTTTTTGAAGTTGCTTTTCATAAAAACCACTGGAGCAATTTTAAACAAATATGGAAAAGGCCCTACTACGTACCAGTCCCTACAATTTTTCCAAGTTTGGTGTAATTCCATTCAGCAGTACGGGCTGTAGCCGTGTCTAAAAGTCCTATGGAAAACTGGATGGGGAAAACACATTTGAAAGTATTAAAAATTAGAACCAATTAAAATGTTACTTACATTTTGAATTTGAATGTGATGAAGTATGATTGGTTATGTATATATCTTAAATGAGAGGAAAACACGGCTATTTTGAGATACTCCTGTCTGAGGTACTTTTGAGAAGAATTTTTGGTGCTCAATTTCTGGAGTTTGAATTACACAGTACTAACTCTTCTCCTACTTACAAAAAGGTGAGTTGTTAATTTGTAAGAGGAACTATGTTGTACACTTTAAGATAATCTGGAAAATGTTTTCTGTTAGCTATTTACAGTCATTCTATTATAATTATGGATTAAGATAGACTTCATCACATGCAGTGCTTTATATTTCTAGTTTCTGCCTGATACTATTCAGTACCAATTAATTTTAAAGAATTAAATACTTGAATAAGCTACTTTTAAATTATGTAGTTATAAAAAAGAAAAATGAAAGTGATTACTTTTTTCTGCAATTTACAGCAAAAAAATTGAAATTAAAATGAATCAGAATGAGGAGACCAAGGAAATTTCTTTTGAAATTACAACTACATTTCTTGAAATTCAAAATGTCACGGATATTGGCAGCACCATTTTATCACAAGGAGGAGATGACATTAATGATTTTCAAGATGAATCTCTAGACGAAGAATTTATTGAATGTTTGGATACAATAGAATACCAACAATCATCATTGAACACTTTTCATGAGGAGATTGATCATATGATTGAAGACGAAATTCCAGATGAGGTCATGCTACAAGCTCTAATAAATTATGAAAATTCTGAACAATAAATTATTATTTACAAATTAAAAATTAGTTGACATATTATTCATTTTTATTTCTAATTTATGAGGTAGTAGCGAAGTGATTGTAGTATAATGTGATACTTATAATATAGAGTGCAACATTTTTATGTAACATAATAAGTTTACTCATATTTACTTCCCTTCTCCCACTGTATTTTTTCCAATGTATATTTGACATCTCTTCTTCATCTCCTGCCTCCTTTCTCTCACTGTCTGTCTCTTATGCACCCTATCGCCGCCATTTTGTGTAGTTACAGAAGAGAGTGAAATATAATACTTTAAAACGTGAAAAGGGAGCAGGATAGAGTGCCCCTCACCCCCTAGACCTTCTCAGGGGGTCCCAAAAGGATCTGTTTCTGCTTTCCTGAGAGACTATGGTATAAAATCAATATACCACAATAACTTGCATTACAACATGCAAGATATCTACGGATGAGACGATTTACATTTCTCAGATGAGGAGAACAGAGTCTTTCTCTTGAATTTTAGACTCTGCATCGGTACCTACTTGTAGGTACTTAAATCACCCACATAACACAACAGCTCTTTTTCGAGCTACCCTACCTCTAATCAATCCAAATTCTTATTGAAAAATATTTTCTTTCACTGTTTTACCCTGTGGTGTGCTCAGGGTGCGCGTACCGGTGAGCGTACATGGGAATGCACCCAGCGCTTACCCTGCGAGAATTGCCAAAAAAAAAAGTTTTTTTGTCCTTCAGGGTCCTTCTAGGCCCCCCTCAGAAAACCTAGGGGGTCGGGGGGTGTACCCTGCCCCCTTTTAAACATTTCCCCCTTTTTATTTTCACCTCTTGTGTCTCGATTCTACCGAGACACAAGATGGCGGACTCTCCGGACTGTTTAGAATGTTGACAGACATCCGACAGCCAATCAGCTTTCCGCTCGCACGCTCCCGTAGCGCGCCGGGTGCGCTCCCCGGTACGCGTAGCGGTGAGCGCTCGGAGCGCGCCTATAGATATATATGCGTTTTTTAAGTTAATTTAAAAAAAAAACACTGGAGCAAATTTCACCAAATATAGCAAAAGCACATCTGCATACCAGTCCCTACAATTTTGCAAAGTTTGGCGTAATTCCGTTCAGCGGTTCGGGCTGTAGCCGTGTCAGAACGTCCTATGGAAAATTGCATGGGGAAAACACGTTTTGGGACCCCCTTTTTTCTTAGCCCCCACTTCACAAATCCCCCCGAAACTTTCAGGGAAGGAGCGGAGCGGAGTTGGCCAACATTTTGGAAAATTACAAGCAAATTCCTCAACTGGTGCCAAAGTTATTCTCAATAGAATGTTACGATTTCCTATGGTAGCTATGTCCTAACTATAACTACCTACTGGCGACTGCCAGTAGGTAACATATATATATATATATATATACATATATATATATATATATATATATGTCAATCCACAATGTGCATCAAAGCAACACGCGCACTCGGTAGTAAAGATGCTTAGTTATTCTTTATTCTCAGACAACGTTGTCTGAGAATAAAGAATAACTAAGCATCTTTACTACCGAGTGCGCGTGTTGCTTTGATGCACATTGTGGATTGACATTAATTGTTTTCGGCTGGGTTTGCCGAACAACGCGCCACCTGACTAAGGGAGTGTGGATCCCGGAAGGACCCTTTTACTTGCAAGTTTGATATATATATATATATATATATATATATATATATATATATATATAGACATATATATATACCTACCAGCTTTAAGAGTCTTCCATGATCTAGGAGGAGAATCGATGGACATAAGAGGATCTCCATCTGTGAATGATTCCGAGTTTCTGGAGAAAATTGATTTTGCCCAAACAGGAGCCACCAGCAACCTAAAACAAAAGTCAAGATTCATTCCGAGGAAAGCCTTTGATATGATTAACAGCTTTTATGAGGTTGTCATCATAGACTTGGATAAATTCAGAATCAAACCCAAAGAGAACAAGAAGCAACAACATACCATCTCTTTAATGGAATGACAGGCTGTTAAAGCTCTGCAAGAAGACTAGACTATAGCGATCAAACCGTCGGAGATGGGCAAGAACATTGTCTTACAAGATAATAAATCTCATGAAGAGGAAGCCCTGAGACAAATAAATGATCACAGCTGTTATACAAAGATTTGTGAAAAAAGAATACAATCAAAGCATGCTAGAGTTTTATCGTATGATTGATTTTTGGAGGGACAGGGGAATTTAAAGTCAAGATGAGTATGGATATGTAAAAGTTGACCATCCGGTTACCCCAACATTTTATCATATCCCTAAGATATATAAAGATAACAAAAGGCCCCTGATAGACCTATAGTGTCTTCCAAGGGGAGTCTTTTGGAGAACACCTCCATTTTGGTAAACACAATTCTTTGCTCTTTTGTCTATGATTTAGTCTCATTCGTTAAAGATAGCACTGATTTCATCAAAATGATTGCTAATATCAGTTGGGAAGATTCCTTTTTTCTTGTGACCTTAGACATCAACAGCTTTTATACTTGTATTAATCATGGGCAAAGCGAAGAAGCCATTAAAACCTTTTTGAAGGCCAGACCCCTTAAATATACAGAACATAATCAGATGATAATTCAATTCTTGTCATTCTGTCTACATAATAACATCTTTGCCTTTGGGGATCAACTATATATCCAGAAGCAGGGCACTGTGATGGGCACGTGCTTCGCTTCCAGCTGTGAAAACTTGTTTGTTGGCTGTTGGGAGAAGCACGTGGCCTGGGCAGGTACCAATGAGGTCTGGTCACAGAAAATAGCTTTTTCGACCCGCTATATAGAAAACATATATCAACATATTTTTCGTCTGGACGGGTTCCAGAAATGAGCTGGATGAGTATATAAATGGTCTGAATATCAACAAGTTCAACCTACATTTCACCAAAACCATAAGTTCACATGAGGTGCCATATCTTGACTTACTGGTTTATGTAGATAACAATCAATTGAAAACAAAATTATTCCGTAAACCAACTGCGGGTAATGCCACTCTACATTATACCAGCCAGCACCCACGTTGTCTGGTAAATAGTATCCCCTCTGGGGAGTTTCTGCAATTAAAAAGAAACAGCACTACAATAGAGGATTATAACACAGCCACAAATCAAGCTGTAAGCCGCTTTGGCCAAAGAGGCTATCCTTAGAAGACATTGCAGTCAGGGTGGTTTACTTCTTGTAGCTCCCTCTCTTGCTCCTGGTTACCCTGGGAGTATACTGTTGTGTATCTTTTTTTTTCTCCTTCTGGTTTTCCTTTTTCTTGTTCGGGGGGTCTTGTTCTTTGTGGCAATTGTCGCCATGATTGTTGTATTATTTGGTATTCCTAGGGAAAATGTATTCTTCCTCCTACGTTACCTGTCATACTTGTGCTCGCTCCTTCCGTTTCCGATTGGTCTGTTTCGAAAGTGTTTTTTTGGGTGTTATGTAAACCCATGTTAGGATTATATATAATATGGACTGTAGGTGTTAATATGATTTTAGCCCATTCAGGGCTAAATGGTTAAAAAAATCATCCACTACATGTCCGAAAAATGGAGAGGAATATTTATTGTGTACATAGAACAATCATGTTCTTTTATCCTCTCTAAGATGGCCGCCACATGCAATGTTGATTGTAACCATTTGTAAGTATGATTTGAGCCCATTCAGGGCTTGATTATCCACAAATCAGCTATTTCATGGCCGAATAATGGAGAGGAACCACTTATTGAATTTGAATTTTTATTGTGTACATGAAACAATCATGTTCTTTTATCTTCTCCAAGATGGCTGCCTCATGCAATGCAGATAATAATTGTTCGTACGTCCATTCTTTTTGTCAATAACAGGAAGCAGTAATTGACAAGTATTTAAACTTTATGAAATGTCTGTCATGCTGACATTGACGAAGGCAGTCATGGCCGAAACGCTTTTGTTAACCAAAGGGACAAGAATAAAGAAATTTTGGTATATTTACATACTCGAGTGTGCGCCCCACTTTGTTGTTACAGAGCGTCTTGGAGAAATATATATATATATATTATATATATATATATATATATATATATATATATATATATATATATATATATATATATATATATATATATATATATATATATTATTCACTGATATGTGTGTATGTATATGTACGTGTGTGTGTGTGCATTTATGTGTATTAAGCAATGGGTCAGAGAGACTAAAGGCATGAACCTGGAGTCGCTAACAGAAAGTTGCGAGAATGACATGCATCCTCCCCCGGAAGTGGTGGACTTCAGCGTGCCTACAGATCATTACAACAGTACGATGTCTAAAATAATCAATAACATAGCCCCTTTAAAATTCAAAAGAATTTAAGTCAAAGATGAAAACCCATGGTTCAATGGTTCTCTGAATGAAGAAAGACGGAAGCTCAGACTCACAGAAAGAAAATGGAGACAACTCCCATCATCCCTACATCTAAATCAGTTAAGAAAGATTAGGAAAGCCTACAATAAAAGCGTACTTCAGTCAAAAAAAGATTTTTTCAGAAATGAACTTGATAATGCTAAGAACAGACAGAGAAAAAAATTTGATCTACTATAGGATCAGTCAAACAAATTAGCCAAATCCTCTCAACTGACAGTTCAATCAGTCTGCAGCTGTGAAGACCTTTCAGCATTTTTTACTACCAAAGCTAGCTCCCTGGAGAGTGAACTCAAGGTTACTGCTAATAAACTTGTAACTCAAAAGAGCACTCAAGCGAATCAGCCAGCTCAGCCTGCACAAACAGTGACTAAAAGTAATGCCCATTGGTCAACCTTCAAACTTTATGAACAGGAAGACGTTGCTAAAACCTTATTGGCCCTAAAAACGAACAACCATTGCAACGATACTCTTTCCTCAAAATGTTGTTCTACGGTAAACTACATGGTCCTCTCTAGCTGGACTAAAATAATTAATGCCTCGCTTTCTCAAGGTTCCTTTTCCTGACTGCCTAAAAACAGGTCAGGTCATCCCTCTATGGAAACACCTACCGAGAATCCTTCGGACCCAAACAACTTCAAGCTAGTAACAAACATTCCCTTACTGGCTAAGCTGTTGAAAAAATATGCTCAAAACAACTGAGCATTCACATCACAGAATTTAAGCAATTAAACCAATCAGGTTTTAGACCAGACCACAGAACGGAAACAGCAATTGTGCACATAGCTGATGATGCTTTACTTATTCTAGACCGTAATAAAACCTGTGTACTAGTCCTCCTCGACCTATCTTCAGCATTTGACACTGTAAATTATGGCAAATTATTAGACCCATTGGAGAATAGGATGGACACTAAAACATGGCAGATGGCGGAACCTTCATAAGAATGCACCTGATCCGAAATAACCTCAATAGTAAATGTACCCCTTTCTTAATACTTAAAAAGGGATTATGTGCACACCGATAAGACACCCGCCATCACAATGACAGTCCTAAACAGAACTTTAACATGTAACGAAAAAAGCACAGGTGCACCATAAATTAGAATTGTGCAAAAATTAACAATATAATGTTAAGGCACAGGTAATGAAGTCCAGAAGTCTTGTTAGTTTGATTCTTTATTTTTCAACAGAAGGAAACGAAAAGCCGACGCGTTTCGTCCCAAGGCGGGGCTTCTTCAGGGCAAGGAATGGAGAGACAAATTCCTGGCGACGAAAGTGGTCATGTGATGGAGGACCGATGGTGAAGGTCTATTTCGTAGTTCCAAACAAGAACTAGGTTTGTTTATCCAGGGGGGAAATCACTTATAATCAAGATGTGGATCAAAGTAACCGCGGTGCACCATCCATGGGTTGTGCACCTAAGCTTATAAAACCGACCCCTCAAGGAGAAGATGTGTATAGTTTTGAAAATCACTTCTCGCTACTCCGCCAGATTTCGCGAGAGGAAGATGTGTAGTCATACGGAGCCCGTGCCCTGCTCACCGTCAGTCCGTATAGCACCTGATGGGTTTCTCTGGGACAGTCCTAAAACGGTTTCATTCCTTCTTAGAGAACAGATCGCAAAGATTCTTGGTGAACCGCAATCTATCCCTTCCATCCCCAAGTCATATTGGAGTCCCTCAAGGCTCAACTCTATCCCCATCCCTATTCAATCTGTATATTGAGCCACTCACTTAAATACTGCAGCAGGCTAACATCGCCTGCCACATGTATGCAGACAACACTCAGCTGTATATGAAGATCACATTGCTTGAAGAGATCAACATAAGGAACTATGTACTACAAAAGACCTTCCACTGTCTTTCTAGCAATCATCTTAAACTCAACTCAAAGTGCAGTCCACCAACCTTTTGGTGGACTTGCTCCTTTCACAGCGTATCTCCGTCTGGTAGCTGCTGCTGTCCTCATTGCTGCTGCTGACCCCTGGTGAGGAGTTCGAGGCCCTCCTCCAACCACAGGCTCCTGCCTGCGCCTCATCGCTGGTGGTCTAGTGGTAGAGCATCACTGATCTGCTGCTTGACTGCCCTTCTGTCTGTCTTTCTGCTTTTCTCTTTCTTTTTTATTCTCTCCTGCTTCTGCCTTTTTGCCTCTGCCTCTTTACTTTTCTATATTTTTAACTTTTGTTTGCACCTTCGTTGAGCCCTGCGATCTGCTGTGTCCATGCCCCCTTCCATTAACCTTTCCTACTGCTGCGTTTTCTGGCCTTCCAGCTGTCCAGCCTACCCCCGCAGCACTACTTAATGTTGCCTGCTGGTGTGCCAAAGGTGTACCAAAGGCAAGCCCATCTGTGCCCGTCTGTGCCTGGACCACACCCAGTACCAGGGACCCTGGTTCTCTGACCTTCCACCGCTATGATGCTAGCACCCTCCTCGCCCTCAACTCAGGACGCCACACCGCCTGCCACCTAGCATTGACAAAGGAGACCCATGAACCCTTTGCCTGCCGGAACTGCATCCAAACCTTCACCTTCACCCAGGCCAACACAACAGCTCATTTCACCACCCAGCTGACCAACAGTGCATCCGACTGGCTCAAATGCATCCTCCCCAACATGAGATCCCTCCATAAACATGCCACAAAAATCTGGAAACTCCTCAACCCTGCCTCTTCTCAGCATGCCTTTGTTACAGAAACCTGGACCAACCCCAGTTCTGGACAGGACATCGCCATTCCCGACGACTACAAAACCACACGCAAAGACCATGCCGACCGACTGGGAGGGGGCATTGCCATCATCCACAAGAACACCCTCCAACTCACCACGCACTCAAGCAACTCAATGACAACCATGGAACACCTCCACTTCTAGATCCAGACCAACCGCAAAACCTCCCTCCATGGCATGCTCGTCTACAGCCCCCCCAAACCCCCACCCACTCTTCACTAACGCTCTCGCATCTGAGTACATCCTACTCGGAGTCCTACTCGGAGACCTAAACTTCCACCAGGACAACCCCAGTGACCAGAACCCTGCCTCTCTGCTAGAGAACCCCACCAACACTGGACTCAAGCAGCTTATTGACTGCACCGACCAACACAACCGGACACATGCTCAATCCCATTTTTACCGCCAGCTGGAACATCACCTACAGCCACACCACCAAACTCCTCTGGACCAACCACCACTGAGTAAAACTCACCTTGGCATACCCGCCGTCCACCATACACCCCCGCCTCATCCCCCCATCTCAGGTGGAACAAAGCCACCAAAGAACATCTTGTTGACTTCCTTGGCACGACCACTCTGCCAACACCACAAATGCCAACACCGCAGTTCGCAACCTTCACCGGATCTCCAACTGCACCGACACTCTGGTACCCCTCAAGAAGTCACAAGGCGAGCAACACTCCAAGACAGCCAGCTGTTTCAATCCCACCCTCCACGAGTCCAGCGGCACCTGCCTACGACTCAAGTAGAGATGGAGGATCAAAAAAACCACGGAAGCCCACGCAACCTTCAAATCTGCCGTCAACGCACACCACCTTCTCCTAAAAACCACAGAGAAAACGGCCTTCCAATACAGAATAAACGCCAACACACACAACAGCAAAGAACTCTTTGCCATCGTCAATGAGTACACCAGGCCCAACAGTGAGACATCAGATATACGACCCTCCCAATACCTCTGCAAGAAACTTGTCACATTCTTCCACCACAAGATCAGGCAGGTCTATAACAGCTTCGACACCCAAGACCCCGCCACTACGCCCACCACCACTGCAGGCACCTCAACAGATCGAGCTCAACTGGACTCCACTCACCACTGAAAACGCTCTCAAGACCGTGAATAGCATCCACTCAGAAGCCCCATCGGGTCCTTGCCTGTACCACATCTTCCATAGAACAGCCACCTCCATCGCACCCCAGCTTTGCTGCACCATCAACTGTTCCATTGAAACCGCCACCTTCCCCGACATCTGGAAACACATTGAGATCAAACCCCTGCTGAAGAAACCGTCAGCTGAGCAGACAGACCAAAATTACTTCAGACCCATCTCCCTCTTCCCCTTCCCAGACAAGGTCATCGAGAAGGCCATCAACGCCCAACTCTCCGAGTTCATCGAAGGAACCCACATCCTGGACTCCTCCCAATCTTGTCTCTGAAGCAACCACAGCACCGAGATCACACTCCTCGCTGCCACTAATGACATCCGCTCTCTCCTCGACTGAAGCGAAACCACAGGCCTCATCCTACTGGACCTCTTGGCTGCCTTCGACACTGACTCACTCAGCACCCTAATCACAAGACTCTGGCATTCGCGAAAAGTCTCTGTAATGGATCCCCTCCTTCCTGACAGGCCAAACACAGCAAGTCAGACTACCCCGATCCTCTTAGAACCTACAAAGATCAGATGGGAAGTGCCACAGGGCTCCTCCCTGAGCCCCACCCTCTTCAACATCTACATGACTCCCCTCTCAGCCATCGCCCGAAGCCACAGACTCAACATCATCTCCTATGCCAACGACACTCAGCTGATCATCTACCTCACTAACACACCTACAGCTTCCAGAATCAACTTTCACAATGGAATTTGCTACCTGGAAGCAAGACAGCTGCCTCAAGCTAAACGCGGACAAGATCTAAGTACTTATCCTGGAACCTACCCCCTCAGCCTGGGAGGACTCCTGGTGGGCCACCGCACTAGTAACCCTCACACCCCTACAGACCACGCATGCAATCTTGGCATCATACTTGAGGCCTCTTTCTCATGAAACACCAATTCAATGCAGTATCCTCATACCCTTTCCACACGCTCCACCATCTTCGAAAGACATTCAGATGACTTCCCACAGAAACCAGAAAGACGGTCACCCATGCACTCATCACCAGTAGACTTGACTACGGCAACACAATCTATGCCGGTGTCACCAAGAAACAGCTCAGGGAACTACAGAGCATCCAAAACGCCACAGCCAGATTGGTCCACTACATCCTCTGTTGCAGCCACATGACACAACCCCCCCAACAACTTCACTGGCTCCCTATCATCAAGAGACTCACCTTCAAGCTCCTTACACATGCCTACAAGGCTCTCCACCACGCAGGACCAGAATATTTGAACCACCGCCTATATTTCCACACACCCGCCAGACAAATTCGCTCTGCCCAACTGGCCCTGGCCTCCGTCCCACGGATCCACAAGACCAAGACCGGAGGAAGATCCTTCTCCTACCTCACCGCCAAGACTTGTAACCCTGCCCCTCTACCTCAGGCAATCTGCGTTGTTGACCCAGTTCAGGAAACCGTTCAAGACCAAGCTCTTCGTTTGAACTTCCACACCCAGATGGATCAGCAGCCCCCCCTCAGCGCCTAGACACCCTCACGGGTGAGTAGTCATGCTTTACAAACCCCTGATTGATCGATTAAATGCAAGGGAGTACTTTTTGAAAAAGTGAAAACAAAACAAAGTTACAGAAAGAAAACTAACATAGGGTAAGGGATCAAAATTATTTCAAATTCACACTCAATGGGACTGATTTATCAAGACATTATGCAAAGTGACACAAACGAAATTCATTCTACGGAATTAACTTTCCAGCGCAAAAGATATTGAGGCTTATTTACAAGCCTCTTGCGCAGCAGGATGTCACTTTATCCCATATTAAAATTGACACACCAGCAGTGCACAGGTTTGTAAATCAGGCCTATTTTGTGCAGGAGAGTGACCTTTTTCAGCCCAAATAATGTTTTGCATTGCTTTGCTCTAAAAATGTATACATCTGCCCCAATATAACAGTTTGTAAACCTTTCTTCTTGCGTATTTTCTGTTTTGCCTACAGTTGATAGTACAAAAGTTCATATATTTAATTGCAGTTTGCAGCGTTCTAGTGTGTTTCGCTTGTAACATTTCTTATGTTGTATGTACATATAATGCCCACATTCTACCATTAGTATTTACTGGCTTGCAGGATATTTTTTCTACTGCACCTGGCAAAAAAGGTGTATACGACACAAGATTAGATTAGCATTTTCCAGTGACATACAGATGCCTTTGAGCAAGATATTTTGAGAAAGTCAGATTTCTAGAAGATACCTCACTTTACAGCTGTCAACTGGAACAAAGGTTTGAAACTTTGCAAGCAGGGAGCGCTCACTCACTAATATGTTTATATAATGGACTGGCCTCTCTGTTACCTGTCAAAAACGTGGTGGGAAAAAAAGATAAACAACTCCCACACACATAAGGCAAATCAATGTAAGTGATTTCGCCAGCAAATAAGTGATAAAAACAAAGCATGCTACATTTATTCTCTGCAGTGTTTTTTTTTAAACAACATAAAATGTCATCATATTTTACGTTTTTCTTTCAACGGGAGCATGGACCAAGAACAGATTGCTTTATATGGATTATGGTCCTTCGGCTGCTGGCACTGTGACTGAGGTTCTATTATTTTCTTTTCTTACATCTTCTGCTTCCTACCTTCCTTTTCTGTGCTGCTGCTTTCCATTTGACCCCCCTGTCCGTGTTGGTTCTTACCCTCCCACCCCGTCCATGCTGCTTCTTTCCCTCACACTCCCAACCGTGTTTCTTATTCTCCTTCCACCCACCAACAGACATTATGAAAAAAAGTGCTATGACATGCCCCGCACTGGCTGCTTCATAGCACTTTTTTACCATCCATTTAAATGTCAACCACCCTCCCGCTGCCCCACCCAATTGGCAAAGCTAAAAGCTCACCCATAAATGACATCTAATGGATTTGCCAATTCTTGTTTTTTATTTTAGCTGTAGGACTGCATATGAGTGTATGTGTTTGAAAGTCGTCTCCCCCTCTCACTCTGCAGTGTTGTTGCTCTGTTGTTGTTGCTTGCGTTATTGTTGTTACCTCATTGTTGTTGCCCGGTTGTTGCTTTGTTATTTCTTGCCCCATTGTTGTTGCCCTACTACTGCTGCTTGCCCTGTAATGTCTTATCCCACTGTTATTGCTGCTCCACCACTGCTGCCACTACATTGCTTGCTCAGTTATTTGCCTCATCCTCCCGCGTTCTTGCTTGCACCGTAACGCCCAATCGCCTCCTGCATTGCTGCAATCGCTCACCGCCTTCTTTCTTGCTCCATCACCCCATGCTCTTGCTTGCTACACCCCTCTCACTTTGTTGCTGGGCTAGTCCCCTTGCGCCAGGAAACACAAGCACTGGCAAAGTCAATAGCTTGGGTATGCAAGATCTATTGGCTTTGACAATACTTTTTTTTACCCAAGGCCAACACTGGCACTTCATTTTTTACTTTCAACCATGCTGCACAGCAGCCTCTCTACTAGTTTTGAACATGCATGCTCATTATCTTTGGTTCTTTGGTTGTGCTGATTGTTGTTCGACATTAACCATTAGTTGGACTTTAGGTTTCCTGACCGGCTCCACACTACACCTCACCATAGGGAGCCGGTGTGGTGTGGAGGCTGAGGCGTGTGGAGGGCCGCGGTCTGCCCTCGCCAGCCTACCGACCCAAGTCAGCACCGCTACAGCTCCCGAGCCTCAGTCTGTAGTAATGTCCCCGTAGGCAGTGACAGAACGCTTCAGAGCTTGAATATTCTCCACACTTCTTGAAGAGGAGGGAGCCCATAGCCCCCCTTCAAACGTGAAGAAACCTGTCGCCCCTCGCAGGGAGAGAGTAGAGTGTTGTTTTGACAGTTATGGTCACGCGCCAGGTCTGTTCTCTGCGCAAGAGCACCCACTGTCATTCCTGTTGCCCCATTGGTCCCCAGCGGGGCCGTTGCAGTTCTCCTGAGCTGCGGCGGCATTTTCGCACCTCCTGGGGGAGGTGAGGATCCACCAATCCTCGCTCCACTCCTCTCCTTCGTCCGGGTTATCATTGCAGTCGTCGTCCCGTTTTCTCAATGTCTCTTCCCTCTTCTCTCCTCTGGCATCCTGTTGCTACAACTCTGCTGCCGGCCAGAGCCATGCCGCCATTTCCTGGGTGTGCGAACTCCCCAGGGGCACTCTCACAGTGGCCACCTCCGCCGACCGTAACCCATGGCGCTGGGAGGAGAGGGAGGGCGCCTGTCGCGACGGATCTCCCCACCTCTAACACCATGCACGAGGCCCTTGACCCCCCCGGGCCCGCCACGCAGCCAGGTCTGGGGCGTCGACACTGACCGGGGCGCTACCCGGCATAGAAAATGGGCCCAACCAGGAGCTGCAGCCCTCCCTCCCCCGGGGACGGGGTGGAGAGAAAGCAGCCATCCGCTGCAGGTAAGGCCCCCCGCACCCCAAGGTCCCAGGTGCCCCGGGCCAGCTGGAGTGACCCCCCCAGACAAGACCACTGCACGCCGCAGAACCCCTCCACCATGCCAGGCTGCAGTGGCCCGGGCAGCGGCTCCCCAGGCACCACCCTCCCCTTGCTGCCCCCACCCCTGCAAAGTAATGAATCCACCAGAGGAAAGGAATCGGAACGGGGAAAGGTGCCGACCGGCCCCCAAGAGGAGAAACCACCCTCCCCTTGCTGCCCCCCCCCCCTCAAAATAATGAATCCACCAGAGGAAAGGAATCAGAGTGGGGAAAGGTGCCGACCGGCCCCCAAGAGGAGAAACCACCCTCCCCTTGCTGCCCCCATCCTAACATAGAAATACATCCCACAGGAAACAATGCATTCAAATGCGGGTGAAGGAGCCGCCGGGCCCCCGGGGAAGGAGCCCGGGGGGAGCACTCACTCGTAACTTTTGGACTGGAAACACGTGTGCGCCCACCATTATGGAACGGTCTCCTGTTGTCGATCTTGTCCTTGGTCCGCCATCTTGCGAAACAGCAGACATTCTACTGCCCTCCCTTGGTGCTGTGTCTGTGTCCCCCTCCGACTCCACTTAATGGAACTCTGCTTCTCTATTTGTTTTTTGGGCCCTGACCTGAGATAATCTACTATTTGTATATATATGTATATAGAGATAACTCTAACCACTAGTATATGAAGTATACCTTTATACCCACTACTATTCCTATGTGGCTCTTAGAGTTTATCCATTTGTATATCTTCCTTGAGTGACTTTACAACTTGTACATTTGCAAAAAAATATTCGGTTTGTATCTCCTTGTGTGACTCTACAACTTGTACATTTGCATTTTTTTCAGTTTCTATCTCTTCCTTGTGTATCTTTACAACTTGTACATTTGCAATTTTTTCTGTTTGTATCTTTTATGTAACTCATGTAATCCTAAATCCTTATGTATCGCAACTGGTTCTTATGTAAAGCGCTCTGACACCTTCGGGTAAGGTTCGCGCTATATAAAATCGCATTAAATAAATAAATAAATAAAAATATTTCTAACACAGAGTTTGCTCACCTCCTGAAGGTTATAACCTATGTTCTGCAGGTCCAGACAAAAAAGGCTGTAGTGGCACTGCTTTGGCCAATAATGCATGTTTCCAAGTGATTTTGCTGATGGCAATGTGTTCAATTTGATGATTCCTGACATTACGCCCTTCAGTTATGTTAACAGTCATGGGTACAGCTTTAATAATAAGAGATCATTAGAAGGTTGAGGTGGTTTCACAAGCAGGGAATCCTGGATCACATAGCAAAATGGCTGTAACCTCCTTGGCTGTCATACACATTAAATATCTTTCAGTGCCCATTGAATCGTTTTCTACATCATGAAGTGCCTCTCTCCCACAGGCCAGTGCTTTACTAAGCAATTAAAGGAGTAAGGGTGGTGCTCTAAAAGGGGGCTTTGTCCAATGCCTGGTGAATTTACTGACATTACGTTGTTGCAGGTTGTGTTCTCTTTGTGACTGGCATATTCCAATGTTGAGGTCTCAATTTGCAGCTACCAAACGTTTTGACAATCCTACTGAGATCCAGATTCTGCAGAAGCAAGACACATAGATCTTTTCTTCAGGATACTGTAATTCAAACATTAGGTGCAGAAAACTCACATTGGATTAGATTCACAAGTGATTGGATGCCTAGTATAAAACACATTCAGACATTTAATAATGTTTTCAACTCAGAAGCTATTTGCCTATGGAGAAGACCATGTGCTGTGATAATGAGAAGATGGATTCATTCTGTTTTGTCATTGGCTTACGTAGTATCAAAGATTCCAGTTACAGCAGGGCTGCATGTATGTTCCGATTTCAGGGATGAAACATAGCATGTTCTCTTGGTTGAGATTTACAAGATGATGACTTGGGCAACTCTATGTTATATGTTATGTTGATTTGTATAATGCACTAATCACCCGAGAGGGTAAACAGGTGCTTTGGCAGGTGTGTGGGTTTGAGGTCTATATGAAGAGCCAGCTGTTCAGCTTCTTGCGGAACTCGAAAATTGAGGAGAAGGAGCTGATGTGTTGAGAGAGGTCGTTCCATGTCTTGGGTACAATGAAGGAGAATGAACGTACTCCAGTTTTGCTTCTGCAGATGCGGGGAGTGTTTGGGAGTGAAAGAGAGGCAGAGTGTAGGCATCTGGTGGGTTGGAGAAAGTGTATGCGGCTGCTCAGGAATTCCAGTCCTGTGTTGTATAGGGCTTTGCATGTGTGCATGAACAGTTTGAATTTGCTGCATTTGTGAATGGGGAGTCAGTGAAGCTTCTTCAGGTGTGGTGTGATGTGGGTGAGGTATGGGAGGTCGAGTACAAGTCTTGCAGCGGTGTTCTGGTGGGTCTGGAGTCTGTGTAGGAGTTGTTTGGAGATTCCAGTGTAGAGAGTGTTGCCGTAGTCCAGCCTGCATGTGATGAGTGCTTGCATGATGGTCCTTCTGGTGTTCTGAGTCAATCATTTGAAAATCTTTCATAGCATGCATAGGATATTAAAACAGGAAGTGCACACTGCATTGACTTGAGCCAGCTTGTCGAGTTTGTAGTACAGGATGATCCCTAGATTTCTTGCATGGTCTGTGGGTCTTGGTACTAGCTCCGATTGCCACCAGGTAAAGTCCCATGGGGAGATGAATACGTCTGTCTTGTTGGAATTGAGCTGCAGGCAGTTGGTTTGCAATCTGTCTGCTACCATAGTCATGCAGTTGATGAAACTGGTCCTGGTGGTGGTTGTCCTGCCCTTCAGGGAGAGGAGTAGTTGGGTCTCTTTGTCGTAGGAGAAGACAGTGATATTTTGTGATTGGATGATGTTGGCGAGCGGTGTCATGTATATGTCGAAAAGGGTAGGGCTAAGGGATGATCCCTGTGTGACTTCGCATAATAATCTTTTGATCTCTGATGTTACCTGTGAGAGCCTGACCCTTTAGGAACTTGCAGTGAGGAAAGAACAGATCCATTTGAGAGCAGGTCCTTGTATGCTCATGGCGTCTTCTGATGAGGGTGTTATGGGAGAAAGTGTTGAAGGCCTCGAAGAGGTCAAGTAGGATGAGGGTTGCTGTTTCTCTTTGGTCCATTATGATTTGAATGTCAACAGTGACTGCAATGAGTGTTGTTTGGTGGTATTGTTCTTTGTGAATCCTGGTTGAGTGTGTCTAGAAGATGGTGAAGTTCAAAGTGGGTTGTGACTTGCTCGTTGATGGCCTTTTAAATCACTTTGGCTAGATAGGGGAGCAAGGAGATGTGCCAGACGTTGCTCAGTTGATTCGGGTCAGCTGTGGGATTCTTGAGGAGGGCATTGATTTCTGCAAGTTTCCATTCATCCAGAAAGTGCCAGACATGATGGAGGTGTTAATGTGGGTAGTGCTGATTGGTGATGTTCCCAGGTTGTACATGTAGTGGGGCATGGGTCAGTTGTGGCCCTTGATTGGTTGGTTTGCATGATTGCCACTTTGTCATTTCTGGTGAGGGTTGTCCATTCAGTCAGGTTGCCGGGTAGGTTAGCAACGAGATCTCAGGAGTTGGGTTGGTATGCGTGGTTGCTGTAGATGTTTGCAATTTCTGCTGTGGAAGAAGTTGGATAGCTTGTCACAGTTGTTGGGAGGCGGTAATGTTGTTGACTGGCTAAGGGTGAGGTGAAATCCTTATCAATTGAGAAAATCTCCTTGCAGCTGTTGGAGCTTCCTTTGATGCGGTCCACTACTGCTTTTTCCTTGGTGTCTCTTATTTGCTGGTGATAGCGTCTGAGTGCAGCCTTGCAGTTAGTTCTGTCACTTGTACTGTGGCTGGCTCTTCATTTTATTTCTAGCTGTTTACAGTGTTGTTTGGTATTTCTGAGGTTTTCGTGTACCAGCTGGCCTGCTTGTTTGATCTACAATGCTTGTTGGGTTTGATCGGTGGGAAGGAGTCCCTCAAGTTTTTGATCCAGTTGTTGATGTCCTTATCGAGGTTGTATGTGGGGCTAGGGTTTCTGAAATTTGCAGCTTGAAGGGCAGGTATTCCATGATTGGGGTGGCGTTCTATGCGAATGTTGTGCTTTAGATAGAGTGCTTGTAATTAATAGCGAGTCCTCGTCCTGGCTTGTGAAGGCAGTCCTTTCGAGCGATCTTGTAGCCCGCTGGCATTGCCATAGTGACAAGGAGGAGATGCACCAGTGCTCCGTGATGAAGAAGATGTCAGTTGTGTCGTTATTCATCAGTTCCCATATTTTAGTTGTGTGTTTCCTAATTGATCATGTGTTGAGAATCATTCATGTGAGTAAGTGTTGACATGCGGGTATGCTGTGGCGTGCGTTGTAGGGTGGGGGTGTAGGCACTGTTGGAGCTTGGGTATTGGGAGGGAATGTTGAGGGTGTTTTTAGTATTTGCATTGGGGATGAAGGGCTGGTTTCTGGAGAGCCCTGCAGTGGGTGCAGGTGAAAGCTCTTACCATAATATGAAGTGAGGCCCGATATTAGTTGGGGAATGGCATCTGGGGTTAAGCATCCTAAGGATTGCTGTAGAGTATCACTGGGTGGTGATCAAACCAGGGTTTCTGGTGCAGGACACGGTCCAGGCATGGACAGATGCTGACTGGCTTTCCTTTGGCTCTCCAACTGCACACTCTCTGCGCCCGACCACTGCACATCCATGTTGTAGCTGCCATTGCGCAGGTTCTGGGAGGGTGGAGGAGTGCTGGATGCTGTGATGTAATTTCCTGTGGTGATGGGTGATGGGAAATGAAGTCCGCTTGCTTGGCTTCTTCTTTTGAAGACAGTTTTGGCTCGAAAAACAGTAAGGTCACTTCCTATCCAGATGGATAATCGGAAATTCAGTGATTTCACTTCCTTTGTAGGTGGATGATGGAAGATGAAAGTAGGTGATGGGAAATCCCTGACATATGCATGGTATTACAGACTGATGATGGAGGATGCTGGACATTCTTGGCATGGAAGAGGGTCCTACAAACTGCAGTAGAATTATGTTATCCAACACGGTGCATATTAAATGTGAGTGATGCTACAAAATATTTCAAAACAAAAGCACACACCATGGAAGAAACACACTCCTTGGAATTACTATTATTGGTGACTGTTAGCAATGCAATCTGATAACACAAAACTGTTTTTTTTTATTTCACTAGATGCTGCTTTAAAAATCACAACAATTGCAGTAGCTGAACCCCTGGTCTCGTTGGATTTCCTCTTTGGTAAACACAAGAAAGAGGGATGCGAGAGGAGTGCTTTCATTACTTACCACTTATCATCATTAGTCCTAGTTCCGCTTTTTCCTCACCACATTCCTTGCATCTGACCTTCTTCTCTGGTTGCTCTAGCGCTTTGGAGTCTACGGAAGCAGCTAGATTGGGCAAAATATTGGTTCTGGTATGCTGGAAGCCCAAAGTGTTGAAGGGGTAAGGAGGACTCTGCTCATTCAGTAAGGACTGTGACAAGGAAAATAAAACGTAGGAGGAATGAAAACCCCTGGTGAGTAATCAGAATATTCCAAACTTTTCACCTTACCCTCTTATACCCGGCCTTTGTCACACAATTACAGGAGCATGCACTTTTTGAGCCTTCAAGTCTACTCTCTGCTCTTTTTTTAGATCTCGCCTGAGGCAGCGCATGCGCTGCATGCGCTGCACTGGCGAGACTTTTAGTAAGTGGGCTTAAAAAAACCGACCACAGATTTTTGCGCAGCCTAGAGCGCGCGGTTACGTGCAGAGTTACGAGCATAGGCGCCACCTGGCTTACCTCTCTCATCCTGGCTCATTAAGCGCATCGCTCGCAGGCACCCTTACTGCCCGCAATCACTTTCACTTTCACAACTGTGCGGCCACATCACTTTCAACTCCCCGCGGCCAGTTTTTACTCTTTCTTTCACTTCACCCAGCACTTCATCCACTCTCTATTTGACACTCCCTCCCCCTGGCTGGCTTTGGTTCACTTATACCCCAACTCCTCCGTGCATCCTTCTCCCTCATTTTCGCCCGCCCCTCATGCTTCCTTCTACCTCATTTTTGCCTGCCTCACACCCCTTACGTCCCTCTCCTAAGTTTCCCTTGCACACCTTAGTCCCTTCCACTTCTCGCCCGCCTCTCCATACTCCCACCGCATGAACCTCACTCATGTTTTTTTTTCTTTACATTGATGCCTTCCCCCCAGAAATTTTGAATTTGCCCATCCCGCTTCTTTTCATTTGAATTTTTTTTTTTACATTTCTGCCTTTGCCAGTTGCAGTTTGTTCTCATTTGCACAAATGTAGTGTTTGCCTTCCTTCCGTTGCAGTTCGTTTTGATAGTGCCGCCGCACTCTCGATTTTGGAGTGGCAGTATTGGTGCATGTGCTTGCTTCTTGGAGGCAGACCTATGGCTGTCCCACTGCCTCTCTGCTGCTGCAGTCCAAAGCTCTCTCGCCACTGCCCGCTCTTCATTGCAGACACCAGCTGCTTCAGTCAGGGGTCTTCCTCCTTCTCCTATTATGCGGCTGCACCATCCAAGCGGCAACAACAGCCTGCCACCGGCGCTGATGTATTTCCGGTTTCTCCACATTGGGTGAGTGCATGTAATAATGCTCATGCTGCTTTCACCTTTCGCCTGTTGTGCTGCCTACAGAGCTGCACTGTAATCTTCTTTCCAGATGCTGTGTTTCGAGTTCCGGGAGCATTTAATCAGCGTGGTAGCTCACGGCCCCCACATTACTGGTTTCAGCATGGTGGCCGCACAACTTTATGTTGAATTACGCGGTGGCAAAACACAGGTGAGGAAAACGCTTTTTAATTGGAATATTCGATTCTTGCATTATGTTTGTTTTTGAAGGAATAATTAACTAACTGTGGTAAATGTCATCAACGGTCGCCGCACTTCTGGTTTCAGCACGGCAGCCGCATCCATAACTTTACTTTAATTTCTTCTGCAAAATGTCATGCTTCCAGTGCCAGGCACCTTTGATCAGCGCGGTAGCTGTGTGGCATGGCAAGTTTGACTTTAGGTGTAAAGGCGGTTCTCGGATGTTTGCAGTAATTAGGTAGACAGTACACGCTTAAGTGCTTCACGCCTTGCAAGAGGAATGGAAGTGCTACAGTATATATGTCAATTTGAATTTTACGTACTTTATACATTTATTGGAGAAATCGTGTTTCACAAACATCGTGATCGTGGGCAGGTGTTCGTATATTATACTTATTATAAGGAAGCCGCGACTAGGGCGATTGACTCCGGAATCTGGGGATCTCGGTTCGATCCCTGGCACCGGCGGCAGATTAGCCCAGCACCACGTGACTCTGGGCAATAGCTTGCTTAATCTTCCCGACGGCCCCCAGCGCCTACAGACCCTAACGGGTGATTGTGCGCTTTACAAATGTGGATTATTATGAAGTCGACATTCTATAATGCATTCAATCCTGCTACTCCCCGTAACAGATGCAGGCACTGTCAACAGATTTTGATGCTTCCTGTGTTTACTTGCTAATGTCCCTTGATTCAAAGTTGTCCTTTATTCCCTTTCACTGTGACTTTAAACGTTGACAGTATCATTTATATAGTGCAAAGAATGAACTTGATGACGTACATATGTGGTTATTTATTTATGTTTCGATTTTCCTGTATAGAGTTTGCAACCCAGGCTGTTTAAAAAAAGGCATTCAATCTAATAAATAAAAAACAGGCATTCAATCTAATAAATAAAAAACAGACATTCAATATATAAAATAAAAAGTTGCAGGGCCAAGTGGACAATGGTGCCTGGCTAGGCTCAGTTAAATATGTTTGAATTGTTTTCTTCAATGAGTTTGGACAGTTCAACCCCTTGTGCGCTCTGAAACACTAACCCCCTTGGTCACCAATATGAAGGGTCTTGTGTGTGAGTTGCTCACATGACTGGTTTGTGGGGCAGAAACGCTGCAACTAGGAAGAAATAGCCTTGTATCAGCTTTCTTCACTGTTTTCAGTCACTGAGGTGACGTAAATGCTCCAAGTCACTTACCTAGTCTCCCAGTTTAGTTACTCTCGCTGGGTAAACCTGCTCACTCCCTTGCCAAGCTGGCGCATTGTTCAAATTCACTTTCTGTTGCTTCTCATTCTCAGGCCCCTCCGCCAACATATTCATCTATTCCCTCAATCACTGACTCTCACTCACTGTGACTTTCACTTACACTCTCATTCACTCATGCACACCCGCCCTCCCTCCTAGCCACAACCACTCGCTCAATAATGAACTTAGACACTTGCACACCCCTTGCGAGTAGTGACCCTTGCGTGTTAACAGCAGACTGCTCTTTCTGCAGGACACATATTTATCATCAATCAGTGACTGTGGCACCAGAAAGAAGTAAGCTTTTCCAAGGTTTAGTACATCTCTGAATATTACATCACACAACATCTGACATTAAAGGACATAACACTCTAATCTGTGTGACCCAGAAAAGAACCTGCTTTTCACCACAGGTAGCATTATGAGACATGGATGCCATGACATAAATAAGCACTCTTTGTGCAATGGTGGCAATCACTTCATTTGATTACAAACAAAGCCTATTTTTTCAGGAGTGGGTTTGGGGACATGGTGGGGGCAAAGGTACCTCTTAGGTACTTCTGGCAAGAGGCCCCACCCCCTCCTTACATTGTGTAATTTGAGTATCAGTTGGTAGGTCTGACATTGTCATTTACAATGCCAATAGTTATAACCCGCACAAATGCGAGACCTATTGCATTGCAAATGCTTGTTTTCCTAGTTGCTGGTAGTTTGTTGTGATTCCATCGTAATGAGGTACCACTCGTAAATTACATTCACAGAACAAATAAAAGCAAAACTCACGCCCACTCGTCTTTAAATTGATGAGAAAACGGGCGGTCTGCGCAGTTTCGGTGGTCTCTGTGGAATTAGCGAAAGCAACCGCTACAAACGAGCGCCTGTGTCTAAAGGGGCAGAATGGAGCGGAGCAGGTGCTTACGTTAGGCTCTTGACTCATGCAATTAGGATTAGAAACATTTGTTTTTTTGTAGGACAGGTACGTGTGGGTGGAATGGAGGATAAAACACAAACTTAAAAGAAATCAGGAAATGGACGTCTGCACCCACTAAGAAAACAATTACGAGGACAAAACCCATTTCCTGTTTCACATCCGAGCACTGCTGTCAGAGTTGTTAACCGTAGATAGAGCTAGACGCATTGGGGCTCAGCATACCTGAAATGCGACAACGCAGGGTGGCTGGCTTCGAAGACTAAACGGGGGTCGGAGGTGCCCAATCAAATTGAATAGCTAAATGATTCCTAGAGAAGGGCCCACGTTCGAACTTCCAAAAACACGGAAATACAAAATAACCGTTTGTTAAGAGAATCAAAGCGAGGATTCCAACTTTGACATGCAGGCAGCAGTGCCGTTCTTGTTCTTTCTATAAACAACAGCCGGCGTTCTGACTTTCTTCTAAAAATATAACAAAAGCGCTCAGTTTTGGCTGCGGCAGATCCAAGGATGCAGTGCAGGGAGCAATGCACCTCAGACGTGTGTCTTGCAGCAAAGCCGTCCTCCTGTGCCCTGCTTTTCATTGTGCACCTCACAGGTGTGTTCAACCAGTTATTTCAGATTTCAAATGGGGCCGTTTCCTGGAGTACCGTCCGGTTGCCTGGATACCAGTGAACCCTTAAAGGAAATTGGTAGCAACCAAAGTTTACTGGTAAAATGACAGATGGCTGCACTGTTGCTCCAGATAGCCTGAGGTCGAGGCGGGGGCTGACAGGGAGGCCGGGTTACGGGTGGGACACGGGTGGTAGCTTCTTTTCCTGCTGAGCTTCCTTCTCTTTCTAAGTTTTGCTTATTTAAAAGCAAATAATACACAAAACACATTAATATATGGCATTTAGACTCTTCTATTACATTAACAATGTCTATGATTAGAAAAAACAGTTAACAAGTTTTTGAGGAAAAAAGACTAGGCATGTATGTTGTATTTTATTTGATGAGGAGCAGTTTTTTCCAGAGCTGACTTTTTAACCTAAAGCACACTGCATGCTGGGACTTGCAGGCTCTAGTGCATATTTTCAGTCTGGTTATTTCCAGTTGCATTTCTGTTCTAAATAAGTTTTTTTCCCTCCACAACGTCGTGGTTTTCTTACAAACACCACAATCTGTGGATTTAAGAAAGTTTGTGATTAAAAAAAAAATATGTATGCTTGCTTAGATAGGTGTTCAGAAGATAAACAATGTTTAGCAGAATAATTTTCCCATCAAAAGTTTGTGGGGGAAGTCTTTTGCAAAAACATGTTTTACCATCAAACTTCATATGCATGTGAATTTGAGTTTTTCACAATCTGTAGAAGGTGCAAAGATTTCCAAATGTGCATAACTGAGGGCAAAGGTTTGAAACTTCACCCACCCCCATCGACAACATTTTTGTGACCTCGGTGTAGTGGTCGGACGTCGGAGTGTGCGGGATCTGAGAGGCAAGAGTGTCCATACTTTTATAATTTGAGAAAAACAGTTCCCCTATTTCTTGTGAAAAAGAGAACCATTCCGGGACTGTTCTTTTTGAGTTAAAGTGTAAGGCAGGGGGGCTCCTGTGCTATGAAATTGAGGGAGAGCCTGCCAGCTAAACGAGCATGCTTGCCATAGAGCCTGCTTGCCTGAAAGAAATGTAAATGTACAGAATTGCTTAATCTGCAAATGTAAAGGGTGCTTGGAAGTCGATATTGGCTTTAATTGATGGAGGCACTTGAAACTTCCTGATGACACAGATGTATTCTTTTTGAGTGGTATTGAAAGGGAGTTACCAGCTGAACTGTGAAGGTTGAGCTATTAGTGGATAGTTATAAAAAAAGAATTGCACTAAGTACAGTCTGGGTATTACTAAAATCTATATTTTGGAACCACTTTATTTTCATCTTAAACTTTTTTGCACATTTTGTAGCACCCTATCTTAAACTGTGTGCAGTGCAAGTTCAAATAATGACTTACATATTCACAGTGCTTTCTGTCACAGATTGGGACCTCATAGAACTAAACCTACACAAGTCACTACCATGATTCAGTTCTGTGTGTATCTGGTTACATTGTCAATCAAATTAGGGGGAAAGAGCGCTGATCCATTCAGTCTCCGTAGGATATATTTCAAATCAAAAAGGAAGGATCACTTGTCCTGCATAACCAGGGTATGCAGGTAGGTGTGGGGTGTCTCCCAAATAAAAGACCCTCATGCACGTGTAGTTTAGATTCTCGTAGCGGTATATGTTGTCTCCCCGCTTTTAATAAACACGTGTGTGCATAATCATAGGGTCAGTATATTTTATGCACCCTCCGCCAGGAGGTTTTTACCCTTGGTTAAAAACAGTAGTGATCGTGAACAGTGGGTGTAAAGTGCTCAAAGTGAGTTGTTAAAATACCAGAACAGCTAGACTGAAACTTTAATTAGTCTGGGTTCAGGTAGATTCAATTTGAATACTTATGTGCTGCTATAGAACGATTGGGGATTCTAGCGCACTTCAAGGTGAGATTAAAAATAGGTCGACATGTTTCAGCCCTATGCGCCTATGTAGGTCAGTGGGCTTTCTTCGGGACCAGTGCAAACTAGTGAAAATAGTGAAAAGAATAAGGAAGAAAGGTTATTGACCTGTTTCTTCAGTTGTTGGTAGGTCTCATTGTAACTGCAAAATAAACATTAAATAGAGAAAAGACAAGGGGAGGGGAAGATGGGGGAGACACACATTTATGAGTACTCATTGGTACAGTAGTCAAAATCTGATTTGATTTTGTAAAAAACACCTAAAAAAATGGCAATACTTTATCTAGATTCGTACTTATGTGGGGTGTCAACTCTCTCATTCTCATGCAAATTGGTATAGTGCGCGAGAGATTTGTTAGGACAAAAGTTCCAAAAATGGTTTATACCCACCCGTGCTTATGGATCCCTTCATTGTGCCTATAATTGTTTAGTTACCATATATGATTTCGGAATATGCAATACACTTTTAAGGGTAGAGAAGTAATAATTGTAGCGCTAGTTCATTCTGGTGATGGAAAGAATTACGTGCCATTTCCGTGGTTGGTGTTGCCGCCAAGTTTCATGCCTGCTGATTCGTGGCTAAACGCGGTCGGGGCAGTGTTAAAAAATGACATATCGCGTTGGTTTTAGGCACGCAGAGGTAAAACAGTGAGATGTCCTCATATTGTGATTAATTGATACACCCATGCGGCCGGAGTCAATCGTAGCATGCCGCATTAACTATTAAACAAGATACGGTAATGCGGTTGTGCTATGGCGCATATTTGTACAAAGGCGTTAGTGGTCGTGGTTTAAAGAAATGCGCGGCAGACAAATTGCGGAAAGCGGCGCTGATGGCGATTCATTGTAAAACATACCTATATGGGTGACTATTCGCACCTCATCGGGTTGGTGGCAAGATAGGGAGTGCCTCGCTGCGGGGAGGAATAGTTATCACAATTAGGATGGGTTTGTTAAATACTTGCAGTTTGTCGTGATGGTAGACGGAGCCTGGCTTCAGTACCTCGGGCTACTCGCTCTAACGCGCAACTGGTTCTGTCTCTGCCTCTCGGAACCCGGAAATGTACACGGGTCTGCTTCCTGAGGGCTATGTGTAGCGCTAGTAAAAGGGAAGAGTTACTATAATGTTTATTGGGTTAATCTGCTTGAAGTCATTAGCCTGTTTCTAAAATGATTTTCAGGCATTATATTGTAATAGTGAGGGATACTGTGAAGATGGAATTTATTTAACGTGTGGAAAAATGCGGGTAGCTTGAACACGTTTTTGGAACCTATTCATATACTGATGGAAAGAGATGTGTTTTTAGTCTCTTGGATGCTATATGCACTTAGTTATAGAACAGTTTCTATAATAGAATTTGCATAAAAGATAGAAAAAGAAATGTTTTCAGTCTCTAAAATGTTTAGTTATGGAGCCGGGTAATCAGGGAAAAAACTGCAAACGTTGGTGTTTATTCTATTTGCTTAGACTGAGCCATGGAATGTCATCATTCAAACCTATGACATTTGTCTTAAGACAATGTATCCATCGTTGTTCTTTTTCAAAAAGATTCTTAGCTGCATTCCTGTCTATTACATCCAGAGTTTCTTGGATGACCCATTGTAAATCAGTGGTGGAATATCCTGATTCGAGAAAGTGGGTTGACATGTTTTGTGGTGATCTTTTTGCAGTTGATATTACTGCGATGTTCACACAGTCTTTGTTTCGCTTTGCGGCACGTCATGCCGATGTATCGCATTTGGCATGGGCACGTAATCATATAGATTATGTGACTCGTGTTGCAATTTGTGTGTCGCCTCATTTTCCACTTCAGATCAGGTAGGAGTTGGAGTTCCTTTGTTGGTTTTGTTAAGTTGCACACTGAGCATGTTCCGCAAGGATAATGCCCTGTTACTGGTTGATTGTCCCATAGGCCAGGTTGATCTTTCTGTTTTTTGGGTGCTGGTCTGGTATGTACCAATAGATCCTTGAGGTTCCTGCTCCTCTTATTGGCAAATCTTGGTTTCGGCCAATTAAGGGAGTTAGATGTCAAAATCCTCCAGTTCTTATTGATAATCTTTTTGATGTTGTTGGTCACTGGGCTGTAGGTCGTGACACATGTAATTCTTGCATCTGGTGGTTTTGGTGTAGACTCTAGAAGGGCTTCTCTGGGTTGGTTCCGGGCTCGCTTCTTACATTTGTTGATGATGCTCTTAGGGTATTGACGGATTGTCAATTTTTCACACAGGTCATTGGCCTGTTTTCTGTAGTCCGAGTTCTTACTGCAGTTTCTCCTTAGCCTGAGAAATTGACTATAAGGGAGATTCTCCCTTAGGGGGCGAGGGTGGAAACTGTTAAAGGAGAGTAAACTGTTCTTAGCAGTCGGTTTGAAGAAAGTGCGAGTATGCAGTGTGTTATTTTCCGCATAAATGGTGATGTCCAGAAAGTCCAAGTTGGTATTATTTGCAGTATATGTGAACTTGAGGCATTCATCTTGTAGGTTTACCCAAGAGTGAAATTCCTCTAGGCTCGTTGTATCTCCATTCCATATTAAGAGAATATCATTGATATACCTTTTCAAAAAAAGGATTCGACTGTGGAAGGGATTGCTTTCGTCTTGAATATGGGTACTCTCAAAGGTGCTGACATAGAGTCCTGCCACACTAGGGGCGAATGTGCTGCCCATAGAAGTACCATGACTCTGTAGGTAGATTGTGTCCTTGTATTGGAAAAAAAATTCCATTAGGGCTAGCCTGCAACATTCCAGGACAAAATGTCTTGGTGTTTTGTATGGCCAGACTGAATTGAATAGTACGGTTTCTAGAGTCTCTAGAGTTTTTTGTTGTGGCAGACTTGTATAAAGACTCTCTACGTCGAGACCTACTAATAACATCGACTCTTGTGAGTATTCGAAGTCTTTAAGTTTATTTAGGAGGTCTTGTGTATCTTTTAAATATGTAGGCGTCTGTTGGACCAGTGGTCTCAAGTATTGGTCAGCAAATTGTGAAAGGGGTTCTAGAACAGAATCAATCCCAGAAACGATTGGTCTTCCCGGCGGTGGTATCCTTCCTTTGTGGGTTTTTGGGAGGGAATAGAAATATGGGATCCTTGGAGATTTTGTTACCAAATAGTCAGCTTCTTTTTTAGTAACCCAGCCATTGGTCTCAGCTTCTTCTACCATCATTGAGATGGTTCTTTGTAGTCGTGCCGTTGGGTCTGTTGTTAGTACTGTGTAAAATTTCTCATCTGCCAGTAAGTCCATGCATTGTTTATCATAGCTTTCAGTGGTTAGTAGAACAATGCCTCCACCCTTGTCCGCGGGTTTAATGACGATTTGACCGTCATTTTTTAATTCCGCCAGTGCTTGTTGTTCAGCTTTGGTGATGTTCTGGAACGGCTTGTGTGGTAGTTGATTTAATTCATCCACTGCGTTCATTATTGCTTGTTCAAAAGTACAAATTTCAATTGGTACTTGGGAATTCAGGGGGCAAAAAGTGGACTTATTCCTCAGAGTTGTATGGCCTTCAGGTGTAGGTAACGGTTGATCTTTGAAAAAGGCTTTAAGTTTTAAAGTTCGGCAGAATTCTGCGAGCTCGCATTTGGTTTTAAAAATGTCTACTTTAGGAGTGGGCACGTATCCCAGGCCTTTGTTCAATACATTCTCCTGATCAGTAGTGAGTACTTTATCTGTGAGGTTTACTATAAGGTTGTTGTGCTTGATCCTGTTTTCGCTCTTGTCACACTTCTTGTCTGGACCTGTCTGGTTTGGTCGGACCACGTTACTCCTCTTTTTCTGGACCGTTGGGTTGACTGGCCATTCCCTAAAAAAGGAATCCCTTGTTGGTAATTCTGTCCACCTTGTTGTTGCATCTGTTGGTTCATGTGAGGTGGCATCTGGAAGTATGGGTTGGGCCATCCTTGGAAGTGAGGGTTGAACGGATGAAAGGGTATTCCTTGGGTAGGTGGTTGGAAGTATGGTGGGCGCCAGAAGTTACGGCCTCTACGGTTTCCTCTCCTGTTTTGAAAATTGCCTCTGCCTCGGTTGGAAAATTCGTCTCCGCTTTGATCCGAACTGTCATTAGAGGAGACACTGTTTGAATCATAATTTGATGAGTTATCATTGGGTTTAAAGTCTTTGCTGCTGTATGGGTGTATGCGTTCTAATGAGAAACGCTTAAGTTCTTTTGCCAGTTTTTGTAGTTTGGTCTGTGTAAGGTACTCTTGGGTATCTTTCATCTCTTTATTTATTTCATCCAAACGTGTCTTGTAAATGGTAATGTTGACCGTGTTGTTCAATTTAGTTTCCAAAATTTCAATTTTCACTGTAAGTTCATCTGTCAGTCTGGTCTCTGTTTTTATAATAAGGACTAGATAGTCCCTTGTGCACTTCCAAGATATGGCTGACCAGTCTTTTCTAAAGGCTAGATCTTTCAGAAATATGCGAGGGGCATTTGTCACCCATAAGCCTCTTGGAGCCGCGTTCACTCGTAGATATTCTGTCATGATAATTCCATGCACAGCTGTTCTGACTTGTTCTCTTTTCGCTCACTAAGTTCTTCCCATTCTGTAGTTGAAGACAGAGTTTGAGAGAGGTCGCCTTCTATAAGCAACGGGGGTCTAGAAAGTATTGCGTCTATTTCTTCGGTGGTATAGCTAAGACCAAAGTTGTTCGCCATGGTTGGTTGCCGGGCGAATTGTCTTGCTAGTGAGATAACTCACTTATGAATCTCTTGCGAAATTCTCCCACAGCTGCACGCTGCTCAACATTGTCAATCAAATTAGGGGGAAAGAGTGCTGATCCATTCAGTCTCCGTAGGATATATTTCAAATCAAAAAGGAAGGATCACTTGTCCTGCATAACCAGGGTATGCAGGTAGGTGTGGGGTGTCTCCCAAATAAAAGACCCTCATGCACGTGTAGTTTAGATTCTCGTAGCGGTATATGTTGTCTCCCCGCTTTTATTAAACACGTGTGTGCATAATCATAGGGTCAGTATATTTTATGCACCCTCCGCCAGGAGGTTTTTACCCTTGGTTAAAAACAGTAGTGATCGTGAATAGTGGGTGTAAAGTGCTCAAAGTGAGTTGTTAAAATACCAGAACAGCTAGACTGAAACTTTAATTAGTCTGGGTTCAGGTAGATTCAATTTGAATACTTATGTGCTGCTATAGAACGATTGGGGATTCTAGCGCACTTCAAGGTGAGATTAAAAATAGGTCGACATGTTTCAGCCCTATGCGCCTATGTAGGTCAGTGGGCTTCTTCTGGACCAGTGCAAACTAGTGAAAATAGTGAAAAGAATAAGGAAGCCACGAATCAGCAGGCATGAAACTTGGCGGCAACACCAACCACGGAAATGGCACGTAATTCTTTCCATCACCAGAATGAACTAGCGCTCCAATTATTACTTCTCTACCCTTAAAAGTGTATTGCATATTCCGAAATCATATATGGTAACTAAACAATTATAGGCACAATGAAGGGATCCATAAGCACGGGTGGGTATAAACCATTTTTGGAACTTTTGTCCTAACAAATCTCTCGCGCACTATACCAATTTGCATGAGAATGAGAGAGTTGACACCCCACATAAGTACGAATCTAGATAAAGTATTGCCATTTTTTTAGGTGTTTTTTACAAAATCAAATCAGATTTTGACTACTGTACCAATGAGTACTTATAAATGTGTGTCTCCCCCATCTTCCCCTCCCCTTGTCTTTTCTCTATTTAATGTTTATTTTGCAGGTACAATGAGACCTACCAACAACTGAAGAAACAGGTCGATAACCTTTCTTCCTTATTCTTTTCACTATTTTCACTAGTTTGCACTGGTCCCGAAGAAAGCCCACTGACCTACATAGGCGCATAGGGCTGAAACATGTCGACCTATTTTTAATCTCACCTTGAAGTGTGCTAGAATCCCCAATCGTTCTATAGCAGCACATAAGTATTCAAATTGAATCTACCTGAACCCAGACTAATTAAAGTTTCAGTCTAGCTGTTCTGGTATTTTAACAACTCACTTTGAGCACTTTACACCCACTATTCACGATCACTACTGTTTTTAACCAAGGGTAAAAACCTCCTGGCGGAGGGTGCATAAAATATACTGACCCTATGATTATGCACACACGTGTTTATTAAAAGCGGGGAGACAACATATACCGCTACGAGAATCTAAACTGCACGTGCATGAGGGTCTTTTATTTGGGAGACACCCCACACCTACCTGCATACCCTGGTTATGCAGAACAAGTGATCCTTCCTTTTTGATTTGAAATGTATCTGGTTACAGACACAGACCTCTGTAGTGAATTAACTAATCAAGATTTTATAATGTGAAATAGTGCATTTCTCACTGATTAACTTAGCTTGCCGTTATTTTTCATTTGAACCGTGCGTTACTTTATATATAGTTACCTAAGGTCGAAAAACCTAAAAAAGTTAAAGAATAATTAGTTTTTTTAGCAACAACTTACACCCCCCCCCCCGCACTCACTCATCACACCCCTTTGTGCACAGCATCACAGTGCCCCTATGCTTTTTTAATACACTTTGACCACTGCCTCACTGGGTTGTTGTATTTTTTCGCACGGATGGCCACATCAAAAGTGGATAGAATATGGGTAACAAGGGTAAAACTGTGAATCCCTCAAGTGTGATACTTCGATTATGGCACCCTTGTTTCTTTGCTTTCACAAAAGAGAAGACCCCACTAAGTTCCAGGGAACAGGGTACTGTCGAATACGTCGTGAGGTAGACGCGTGCATCGAAAGGAACTCTGAACATATCCGGTTCACTGTAACACAGAAACAAGACGCCATACCTCGTTTGGAGAATTTTAATTCAATACAAGAAGATAGCTACTGGAACAAAGATCAGAAGAGTACACAGGAAAAGATAACGGGAAAATAGAAAACCGTATAGTTCCTGGGCAGGTCGCTCCAAGGTTAACTATAGAATCACAAGACCAAAGAGAAGAGTGTGACAGGAACATCGGCCTGCTCTACACAGTTCTCTCTCTGCCAACTTTGACCTGATTAAGTAAAGGGAGATTTATAAAACAAGAAGTCAACACCCTGATTGAAACAAAAATCCCCTAGGATTACAATCAATTCCTGAGCAGGAAAAAGAGGGAACTAAGCATTGCCACCCTTTCTTTTTAAAGGAAATTTATAAACGATGACCCCATGAATTTTGCTGTCCTAAAGAAGGTGTTACTATATCAATGAAATAACACCGAAACGCGTCGACGCATGGATAAATAGAACCCAATAAAAACCCAACGAGACAGCAGATATAGCACAATTTTGGATACTGTAATTTCTAACTACTCTAAAATCATATGAGGTTATTGGGTCAGGAAAGTACGGTAGTAGGAATTTTTTGTACCTACAGGTTTGGAGGGGTTGTCTATTGTGATTTATTATGTACTTGGAAACTGTGGAAGCTTAGTAGTAATAATTTTGTGGTTTTTATATGATTTCGTTTTTTAACATTGTATATTTTATGTAATAGTGTGATTAATTGGTTCAAATGTGATAATATCATGTATGTTTTTGAATAATGCCCTTCAGAAAGTGATCTGAATTTTAAATGAAAAAAACACAAATTAATAAAATACAGAGACTGTAAACGTCATATTTTCGTGTTGGTTGGATACATATTTAAAAATTGTGTTGCTATTAAGATTTGGGTGTATGAAAGATAAGAGTGTGGAGAAAAGCATATGTAGTCCAGGGATTCCTTTTTTAAAAAAAATATATTTTCATTTTAAACTTCAAAAAAAAAAGCACACAGAAAAAGAAAAAAACAAAAACAAATTTTTCCTCTTACATTTGTTCATCTCATCATATAAAAGGGAATCGTAAATCAAAACAAAATAAACTCAAGAGAAGGAAGCCAATACATCAACATATCAACATAAACGTCTCATATTGTAGCATTTTGAAAAGCAATTCATAAATCGTCAACCAATCCTATCAGCCTATTCCTGTTCTCCACTTCTCCAAAGGTCCCCATATTTTGATACCACGAATCCTCCCCACCCTGCCTTTTCTTGCATATATATGTTTCTCTAGATTATGTATAGCAATAAGATTTGATAACCATGTTTGTATGGATGGGGGACTCTTATCTAGCCACACTCTAGCTAACATTAATCTAAAAACAGCAGCTGCCATAAACAAAAACATTGTGTCACCCGAATCCATTTGGGCATTTCCCTCGTCGACCCCCAACATAATTAAGCTTACTGTAAAGGTCATCTGTATCTTTAATGAATTAACTAAAAAGTGCTCAATGTCCTTAATTAATGTATGTAACTGGGGACATGTAGCAAACATGTGGACGATATCTGCCTCAGTGGAATTACATCTGGGGCAGGTAGTACCCTCTGTACCCCCCCACTTTGCAATCCTAGCTGGAGTGTAATACAGCGAGAATAAAGTTTTGTAATGTTGGGATTGCAAGGGGGCAGAACAGAGCATGGACCGTCCTAATTCCAGGGATTCATTAAAAGATTCAGGAGTAGCCTCTATTCTCTCCTCCCATTTAACCCTATGCTTATCCAAGTCATGTGGTCTAGTTTTTGCCAAGGCAGCATATATTGACCTAATGGAATGTTCCTCTCCCGTAGTTATCCCTTCCATCAAATCATTGGGTTGAAAACCGAGCGGTCCCCCTTGCTTGTTTCTTAAAAAGCTCCTAATCTGAAGATATTTAAAAAAATCCCTTCTATTTATATTATATATATTCACCAAATCCTCAAATTGTACCATAGCCTCTGAATTTATTAAATCTCCAATTTGATGTATCCCTTTGTCCTCCCAGCCCGCCATTACAGAATCAGCAAAGATTTCTTCAGGGAAGGATTTATTTGTATAAACTTTGGTGTATCTATTGAATCTGCCCATGCCTGTCCTTTTCAAAAAGGAGCTCCAGATTTTAAGTGCCGCCCTAAGAGTCTTATAAGTCTGTCTTCTAAGATAGCCCAAATCTGTAAAATACAGGAAGCAGTTCTCCGCATTTTGTCCTAATACCGCTGTGTAGCCTTCAATTGACATGTTAATAGACTTTGATGGACCTCCACCTCCACCTATTAGTCCCTGCATATACTGGAGAGCAGCAGCCAAATAATACAGTCTAAAATCTGGTGCACCCCAACCCCCTCTATCCCTTGGCAAAGTGATGAATTTATAGGCCCTACGAGTTTTTCCTTGGGCCCAGATAAATCTGTTAACTACACTCTCCAGCGTATTGAACCATTTATTCTCAAAGATTAAAGGTATAGACCTAAATAAATACAAACATTTGGGCAAAACCATCATTTTCAACACATTCGTGCAACCAACCAGAGAAAGGTGCAAGTTATTTATCCTTTCCAAATCGCTTTTTACCTTCGCTATCAATGGCTCCATATTGCGCTCAACTATCTCCTCCAAATTTGCAGAAATATCAATCCCTAAATATATTGCACTGTTAACCACCCTATTATCCCGACTAGTTGCAAAACTATTCATGATTATTTGGGTTTTTGTTTTGTTTAGGCTGTACCCTGAGACCCGCCCAAAGCCCTGTGCCTCTGCTTCTACTCCCCCCATAGCTATATCTGGATTTGGAGTCAATATAGCAACGTCATCCGCATAGGCGAGAGTTTTCACAGAACAGCCATTAAATGACATAGACTCAATTTCGGGATTTCCCTCTAGTTTGCAGAGTAGTGGCTCTATGTATAGGGCGAAAAGCAATGGAGATGACGGACAACCCTGTCGAGTCCCTCTTTGTATATGTACTGGATCTGAGTGCCCTCCATTTACTCTTATTTTTGCGACCGGGTTTCTATATAGGGCTTGTATGGCCTGTATGTATCCTGGCCCGATACCACACCACTTCATAACTTCCCATAGATATTCCCAGGCGACCCTATCGAAAGCCTTCTCGGCGTCTAAGAAGAGAGCTGAAATAGGGTCGCCTGCGACCTCTGCCGCATCAAACATAGTAATAACTGTCCTAGTATGCTGTGTAGTACCCTTCCCCGGTATAAAGCCATGTTGTGAAGGGCTCACCAAGTGTTCAATACAGCCTGCTAGTCTTTTTGCCAACATCTTTGAATATACCTTAACATCTGAATTCATCAGTGTGATTGGCCTGTAAGATCCAGGGAGAGCTAAGGGCTTCCCTTTTTTAGCGATGACAATTATATCAGCCCCTCCCCATGAATCTGGTGCCTGCCCCCCTTGTTGTACATACAGCATAACCTCAAACATATAAATCAGTAAACAATCATGAAATACTTTATAAAACTCAACCGGAATTTGATCAGGTCCAGATGCCTTTCCTGATGGTAAACTACTTAATGCATCGGTGAATTTCTCCAGGCCTAGCGTAGATTCTAGCATTTCTCCTTCTTCTTCTGCGATAGATGAGGGGACTATATCTTTAAGATAATTGCTAATTTCCACTATTCCCCCTGTGTCTTCCCGTGTATACAGTTTTTCATAAAATGTTCTAAAAACATCTCTTATCCTGTCCGGGTCTGTAACAGTGACACCCAATGGATCCTGTATCTCTTTTATCTCTGCAGCTGCCCTCTGTTGTCTAACTTTAACTGCAAGGATATGTCCCACTTTCTCACTGCACTCGTAGGCCTCTTCTTTTTTAGCCAGATACTTTTCAGCAAGCTTTCTGGAAAAGCTTTCTACAGCTTCTGCTTTCAGTGCTACCAAATTTAGTAATACGTGTTCCAGACTGGATTTAGATTCTACGGCAGCTGCTAACTTCCCTTCCTCTATATTCAACTTCTGCCGGATAGCTTCAATCTTTAACCTCTCTTTCTTGCGTCTTGTCACTACATAACACAATGTTTCTCCTCTCACACCAGCTTTGAAACAATCCCAAGTTTGTCCTATAGAGGCAGTACCATGATTGATCTCCCAAAAGACCCTAATCCATCCCTCCATATGCTTCCTATATTCAGCATCCTGAAGGAGGCTCCTCTCAAAAGTCCATGTTGATCTCTTATACTCCAATTGCGGAACCTTCACTGTTAATATTAGTGGACTATGATCGGAAATAATCCTTGGTTGTTTTTCAATCAATGTCTCTAAAACCAAAGACCTTGAGACTAAGAAATAATCTAATCTTACTAACACCTGATGTGGTGCCGAAAAAAAAGTACTACTATCTAACAGTGGATGTTGCATCACCCATGGGTCTACCAAAAGATTATTATAAACCATGTTGGAGATAGCCCTATTTACCTTTCTCTTTCTACCACTGTACCCCACTCCTGTATTCATAAATGAACTTGTAGGGTCATGTAGATTAAAATCGCCACAACATATTACAGGTTCAGGCCACTGTGCTAATTCTGTGTCTATAAATTGCCAAATCTCCGGATCATCCTCAGTGGAACCATATACGGTTACTAATGTTAACCTGAGACCTTTAAAGCATAATTCCGCTATGACCCATCTCCCCCATTGGTCCTCTTTCTTTCTTTTAACTATCACCTCTCTTCTTCTCCCCAAAATTGCAACTCCTCTTGTCCTAGATCCTTGCCTACTAGCTGCGAGTACGTCAAGACCCAATTGATTCATTAAATATATCTGTTTTTCCTCTATATGCGTTTCTTGTAAGCATACTAAGTCCACTTGTAGAGTTCTAATATAGGCTGCTACATTCGCCCTCTTCCTTGGATCATTTAAGCCACATACATTTATAGAGACTAACTTATATGACATTGTGTATTGTATAAACAAGCCATTCTTTGTATCCCAACTATTCCTTTAGTCGTCTTACCTCCCTTTCCCGTCTCTCTCCTCCCTTCTCTTCCCAAAAATATAAAAAACAAACTATATGTGCAATCAATGTGTGCTAAAAGACGAAACCAGACTATACACCTCCACTGATTTTTAGACTCCCACCCCTTCCCCTCGTCCTCCCCACCCCTTCCCTCCCTCCCCCCCTCCCTACAGGCAAATAGGTCAGCAATGACCTATGTGTGGCCGCTTCCTGGTTGTGTTAGTCGCACCCCTCTCCCACCTTCTTCAGTGTCTCCCTTATTCTACCGCCTAAACCTTTTCTAAAAAGCCCTTGGTATTAATTTTCCAACACCTTAACAAAGGCCCTTATCTCTTCTCCCTACCCAACTCCTGAATAAATTCTTGTGCTTTCACTTCTGACATAAACATCCTGACTTTGCCTTTTGTGATCACTTTGAGTCTAGCTGGGAATAGCAAGTATGCCTCTGATCCTAAGGCCTGGAACTGTGGAATCATTTTCCTGAGCCTCCACCTCCTCTCAACTGTCACATGACAAAAATCCGGTCTCGTAAAGAAGGTAACCCCTCCACAGTTCTTTTACTGTCTGGTCTAGCTTTCTGAATAAGTTCCTCCCGGAGCAGAAAATTTCCAACATACACTAATATTGCTCTAGGGAGTGTCGCTTTAGAGCCTCCTTCGGCTCCATATGTTTTACGCTGGACAAAGGGGAACCTATGCGCCCTCTGGATCTCTGCCTCCCACTGCCACTGGGATTCAGGAAAAGCGTCCTTTAGTAGCTTAACCACGAACCCCCTAGGGTCCTGCCCTTCAAGCCCTTCTGCCACCCCCAAAATGCGAACATTGTTGCGCCTTTGGCGATTTTCGAAATTTTCCATCTTCCAAAGAAAATCATCTGCCTTCTTTTCCTGTTGTGTTTTAAATTCACTAAAGCTGCGGAAATCATCCTCCATCTTGCCTGTTCTTTCCTCCACCTCAGCAACTCTCCCCACCAGTCCTTCATATAGTTTGTTTGTTTTCCGGAGCGTAGATTGAATCTTCTTAAAGTCTTGTCTTGTTTTACGACTTGTAGATCTCGCTTCAGATTGTATTTGTTTCAACATATTGAATACCATTCCTAGTGCATCCTCTTGTCTTGGACCTGTCTCTTGCTCTTCCTGATATGTCTGTGACGTTGCCGAGTAGTCCCAATCCAATTTCCTCTCTGCACCTCTTATAGGCGATCTTTCGTGCCTACAGTGCCTTAACTGTCTCCTTTTTTGTGTAGAATCTTTGCCTATATCCGTTCCTGAGGAGGTAGAGGCTGACCATGAGTCCTCTTCATCTTCATCCTCCTCCTTTTCCGCCTCCTCTTCCTCCTCTTCTTCTGTTATCTCCCCCTCTTGTTGTACAGAGTCAGAATCCTCATTAACTGAAAAAAAGTGTTCCCCCTCCAATGAGCATAGATCTTCCTTCTCCCTAGGATATCCGACATCTACTTTCTCAGCCACCAAGTTTACAGAACTTCCCCACGAGGGGTTAGGAGTTTTAGCCAATAATTCTGCTTCCACTTGCATGATTGCTTGTAACATATCA
This sequence comes from Lissotriton vulgaris, assembly GCF_964263255.1. Classification (NCBI taxonomy): domain Eukaryota; kingdom Metazoa; phylum Chordata; class Amphibia; order Caudata; family Salamandridae; genus Lissotriton; species Lissotriton vulgaris. The sequence continues at coordinate 1,709,732,829 of NC_141685.1, read as the reverse complement.
GCATTTTCTTGCCCCCTCGGCTCCCCCTTACCGTTGTCTTTGTCCACAATAGTCCCATCTGCGAGCACTACCATCTGCGGAGTCTTTTCGGCACTTTGCGCAGTCCTCTGTCCCGCATTCTCATCAGCTTTCTCCTCTGTGCCCCTTTCGGCGTTCTGATCGAGGTTTGCCGAGAGCGGTTGCTTGGCAACAGTCGACTCGGCGTCTGTCACGTCTCCAGCTCCCGTCGATGTTGCTGCCGCTGCGTCATCGAGGACGCTCCGTTGACTGCCTCCAGGATCCGATTCTGGATTGTCTGGGGCACCTGCTGCCGATCCCGTCGTCTCCAAGCTGGCTGGACGAATAAACGACTCCGGTAAGGTGGGCTGTCTCAGGGGGGTTCCTTTGTTCTTCACGATCGCTGGTTTTTCAAACACTTTAATGCGCCCTTTCACTGTAGCGCTCTCTTCACCGTCCAGTGGTTTCCCCCTTTGATCCAGTTTCTTTTTCGTAGGAGGCGCCACCACTTTCCTTATAGCGCCTGGGTTCTTCACCGACAACTGAGTCTTCGGTGCAGCGGGTGTCTCTGGCCCAATAAGGGCCGACTTACTGCTCTCAGTCCCGTCTTTGGATTTCGTCTTGTCGGATTTTGCAGATCTTGGTGGCATTATTGAGCGCAGCGAGTCTCTTAACTCCTTAACTCCAAGTACTGTTATATTTTCAACTTGCCTCAGCAGTCTGCCTGTAAGACCTCTCAAATCTTTTGTAAGCCTGCCGAATTCAGCCACTACCCTGCTTGTAGGCTGACTAACAGTTGGCTGTACCGAATTAAGTACAACACACTTCCCGGTACTAAATCTGAATAACATGCGAGCAAAGTCACCAGCCATCCGGAGGGTCCAGCACTATCCTAATACCGCTCAGTCACTTCATGATGTTGTGTCCAGATGGGAGAGAGGTTTTAGTGCGACTGCTCACCACAACCCACCCGCGGCCATCTTGCCTCATAGTCCAGGGATTCCTTTATGACTTAAACCCTTGTTTCTTTGACAGGCATGAGTGGGATTTAGCAGGTAGACCACCTATTGTCAATTTTTCTAGGGTGAAAGTGCACCGAAATTAACCCCCCTCTTAGTAGAGGTTACATGATTTGGCACAGGTCCTCCCACCCCTATGTCCTTTCACTCAGTGGAATTCTGAATCTCAATTAACATTATGTGCCAGGAGCAATATATGCAGTGAGTCTCTCTGATACTTACCAATGTAGGAAGCTGGCTATCTATTTACTGCACTAAAATGAAGTAGAGAGTCCAACCAACCCTTATTGGTTTACAGGCTGTCTTAGAAAATTTAAAGTGCTCTATTTTGTGTTTGTGTGGCCAAGCAGCTTAGACTAATCAAAGGGGAGTGTTGAGCATTTGTTGAACACTCAGTCAATAAATGGGATACACACTCAATAAAGAAATCCAATACCAGTTCATAAAAAGAACACAGATTTTTATGATATTTTAGGCACCAAGATCTTCGTGATCATGTAAGTAATTTTCAAGAAAGGTTTTCAGCATTTAAGTAGACCATACTGTAGTGCGGTAATGTTAACCCATGGGAAAAACATGCACTGATTAGTACCTCTTGTCAATGACCTACAGGGCTGTTCTTCAGAACTTAAGGTAAGTAGGGGCCAAGGTTCCAGACAGCATTAACAGGTCACCTCAGTCGGCTCTGGGGCGTTGGGGTGCAGAGGTGCTTTTTGGTGTGGGGTGACCCATTGAAGTCAATAGGAAATGGTACCCGCAAAAAGCAGCTGCAAGCAGAGACTGAGGGGTCGATTGGTTTGAAACCAAAGGGGGTCTCGGGTCTTTAAGGTCTCTGGGGCCAGTATGCACTGTCAGTTGATCTGGACTCAGGCTGTGGGGCTTGTGTGCTGTGGTCTTTTCTCCAGTGGATCGCTGGGGTCAGAGACACTTGGTTTTGGTTAGACCACAGAAAGAGGTTGCAGGCAGGGACTGGGAGACCAGTCCGGCAGAACTCAAAGGTGAATTCAGGTTTTGGGGGTTTCTGGGTGCTAGGGATACAGTTGGTTCACTTGGACTCAGGCTTTGGGGCTCCAGTGCATAGGTGCTTTGAGGTGTCACACTTCTACTGTCAGAGACACTTGCTTCAGGTGATGTCCTGGAGATGCAGACACAACAGGACAATTGGGCCACTCTTGAAAATGGCTTCTGTGGTGCTGACATCCCTCGATGGCTGGTCAGTCTTTGTGGTGTCAGTGTCTGGATTGAACCACCAAGTCTTGGCTGCTGCAAGGAGTCTGGCACCCCAGGCATTGAGGCTGGAGGGGCTCCTGGAGGGTCTAACATCTCACTACTCACTTGGGAGACAGGGCTTACCTCGAGGACCCCAGAACACTTTCTCCTGGGTGGCTGCTTTGTTGGTGAGGCTGGGAGTCAGCAGTTCGGTAAACCAGAGCTTGTGTTCCGGTGCCAAACACCATATATTTCAGTGACACTATTATGTAGCATGGTGACCTGTTTTGCCTAGTGCCCAGTACATACCTCAAGATGGCATCCATGTTCCCTTGCAATATCTAACAATTGAACTAGACATCACAGGACCATATCCTCACATAGGATATAAAGCACCCTGCCTTAGGGTTATAAGGCCTGCTGTATGGGGTGGCTTACATATATCATATGCAGTGACTTGGTCATGGCACACAGGGATGTCATAATAGAGGTCGAGAATAGTCCGTCATTCACTTTTGTGGATTGCGGTTGTTTCACTTCCGGGACAAGTCTGTGGTCTTTAACAAAGGTGAGCAGAGGGCTTGCTGAATGTCTAGCGGAGGAGAGCCGTCTTGAGTCGTTGAATACAGCGTGTTTCAGCACAAAAGAAGGTGAGAGCTGAGGCTTGGGGTTAACAAATGGGGTAAACAATTCATTTTGGAATAGGTGGCTCGTGTAGTTTTTTCAAGTTTTTGAGAACTTTTGACCTACACATCATTATTGCCCAGGTATCGGTTGGAGAAATCTTTGAGGATTTTCTTAAGGTGTGTAGATGTCGTAAGCTTTCTTGGCTGTAAAGGTAGGATGTTGGGTTTATGCAACGTGTATTTTTCTTTTACAGTTAGATTTCCAAGAGTTCACTGCAGTGAGTATTTGGATTTTTGTGACGGTTGAGGTTAGCATTTCATTTAGCATCACGATATGGGTGTAGGTAAACTTTCAAACTGCACACAGGGCACTTTGTGATCTACTATTCTGTTCTATTTTCCTTTAATTTCTCTTTTTGTATCCCCTCTTGGGTTGAATACATGGGTATGAAGAAGGCTCCTTTTTTCAGATGCAAAAATTGTGACATGTTTTGAAAATTATTTGCTTGCGCATTGTGTATGTTTTGACAAAAGAGATTTGCTGTTGTACCTTTTAGATTCGGGCCCCTGAAGAAGGGCCACTGGCCCAAAATGCATTGGGCAAGAATGAAATTCTAGAAAATTCTGAACATGTTTAGTTTTGTATAACTATTAAATATGAATGTACATTTATCAAAGTAAACATGAATTTTCGTTCCTCATTACACCTTGTGGTTTACGTATTTGGAAAGAAAGATGTACATATATTTTTTTGCAAAAGTTGGACAATTTTGTGAATATTGTTTTGAAATTTACAGTGCAGTTACATCGAGTTAAAGTGCACAGTGGTCAGGTCATCTTTGACTTGTAATATGGTGGTTAGATAGTACGGCGTGTTTAGACAGCACGCACGCCACTGTAGCACGCTGAGACAAGTGGTGAAGATTTAAAAAGTGAAAAGTAGAGTAGAACAAAGTTGTGCTTCACTCGTTCATTACAATTTACACAGGAATGTGTACCATGTTATGTTTTCACCATGGTTTGCACCATATCATACTGCTGGCAATGATAGCGTGCAAGTAATCTTGTAAGAGGATCCCTCAGGGTGGCATAAGACATGCTGCAGCCTTTAGTGACCCTCTGTGGTACCCATGCCCTAGCTACCAGAGGTACCACTAATTAGGAACTTAAAGGGGTGTCACAATGTATGCCAATTGTATCTTTTACCATGTGTTAGGAAAGGAGCCTTTGAACTGGGGCCTGGTTAACATGCTTTCAGTACACTTCCACTGAAAACATCGGTATTGGTGGGAAACACCCGTCACAACGAATGTATTGCATCGCGGTGCTATCGCAACGCGACTGTTACATCGCGGACGGCTCCACATCGCATGCTAGCGGGATGCATGCTACAACGTCGCTACTACATATACATCGCTAGCGATTACATTGCTAGCGATGACAACACTAAGGCTGCATCCACAGTAACTTCCTGTGCTCTGTCAGGCCAATGGAAAATCCACCCCAGTGCAAAGGAAGTGTGGAATAGGAGGATTTTTGTGGTTGGATTTATAGTAATAAAACCCTGTTGGGGAGCGCAGAAAGTAAAAGTAAATTAACTCACACAGTTCCCTTACTTCTTTTGCCAGCCTTTCTCAACCGTAAATTTGAAACGCTGCATTAAAACCCCAGCTACTTCTAGAACATTTATTCACACTGTTTTCCTAAACGGCTTTAATGAACACAATTTTAGGAGTTCTTTAAAAGCGATTACCCTGGCATTTTACTGGCCCCAAGGAAAATGGTATAGGTTACATTTTTATGCAATTGCTCAAAAGCAACTAACAAATCAAAACTATAGTACTTCAGACACTCAGCTTTTAGGTCATACTGTGAACAACTCCGAACAAGCATGTGCAATAGGTCTTGCATTAGTTTAATTTAGAGCTACTGACATTGCAAATGAGAATGTTTGTTAGATTTTTTTCTCAAAACTATCCTAGAAGTAGCATAACTAATAAAAGACATGTTGATTTGTGTATCTTCGGCTGTACATATGTGTGTGCCTGTGCGCAGCATAGATGGATGAATGATGGATAGGTGGATGGATGCATGATGGATGGGTGGATGGCAGGGTGGATGGATGGGTGGATTAGTGGATGGAAGGATGGGTGGATGGATGGGTGGATGGGTACATGATGGATCGGTGGATGGATGGGTGCATGGTGGATGGATGCACAATAGATGGGTGGATTAGTGGATGGATGGGTGGATGGATGGGTGGATGGATGCACGATGGATGAGTGGATGGGTGGGTGCATGGTGGATGGGTGGATGGATGGGTGGATTAGTGGATGGATGGGTGGATTAGTGCATGGATGGGTGGATGGGTGCATGATGGATGGGTGGATGGATGGGTGGATGAATGGTTGGATGGATGGGTGGATGGATGCATGATGGATGGGTGGAAAGACTATAAAGCATTGTGAGCTTATCAGGGACAGATATCGAATCTTGATTCCCTTCCCAAAGCTTGAGAGAAAATAAAAAACACTAAATTATATTCATTGCTAGTTACAAGAGTTGTTACCACACCTCATGCACATATGGCGAGTATGTGCAAATTGCAATTAAAAGGGGGCTGTAAATGGGCGCTCCCCCTTCTTTTCAATATGTAAGGCAATGTATCAATAGTCATTGATTAGTGGATGGATGGGTGGATGGATGGGTGGATGGATGCACGATGGATGAGTGGATGGGTGGGTGCATGGTGGATGGGTGGATGGATGGGTGGATTAGTGGATGGATGGGTGGATTAGTGGATGGATGGGTGGATGGGTGCATGATGGATGGGTGGATGAATGGTTGGATGGATGGGTGGATGGATGCATGATGGATGGGTGGAAAGACTATAAAGCATCGTGAGCTTATCAGGGACAGATATCGAATCTTGATTCCCTTCCCAAAGCTTGAGAGAAAATAAAAAACACTAAATTATATTCATTGCTAGTTACAAGAGTTGTTACCACACCTCATGCACATATGGCGAGTATGTGCAAATTGCAATTAAAAGGGGGCTGTAAATGGGCGCTCCCCCTTCTTTTCAATATGTAAGGCAATGTATCAATAGTCATTGAAAATGTGGTGACTGCCCTTGTCAGTTGATGAGTGTTTGCAAAGTGAAAACTTTCTGAGAAGGAAATCATCCGCTGTGCGGGTGACAGCTGTGGGCAGGAGCCCACAGCAGTCACACGGACCACTGCACGCGCTTTCAAAGGTACATTTCATGCTGTGGCACAGTTTTGACAGTGCGGTAGCAATGCCAGCACTTTGTGAAAACAAGTGGAAGCACGGAGGTTTGCACTTCCTTGCAGGCCTCCACCTCTGCTTTAACAATCATAACTAATTATTTTTAACCCTTTAAGTGCTGATGACGGAACCGCTCCGTCATCAGCTGCGGGTGCGCTGTGCTGATGACGGAGCGGTTCCGTCATGGCTCGCTCGCTGCTCATGCGCGGCGCGAATTCCGCGCCTGCCTGCTTGAGCGGGGCGGGCCATGACGGAACCGCTCCGTCATAAGCACAGCGCCACCGACGCTGGTGACGGAGCGGTTCCGTCACCAGCAAGCGGCCGCGGCGCGGCCGCCCCGCCCCCTTAGCACTGCGGCGGAATAGCCGCCGCAGTGAAGGGGTTAAATTAATTTTAACAACATTTATCTTGACCAACTTTAGGACATCTTCTTGTGCGACAGGTGTGAGCTAAAAGGAAGGTATGCTTTCTGTGCTGTGAAAAAATAACGAATTATCCTCACATGATAGATCAGTGTAATTGCTTATTTAATGTATTTTTAAGTTTGTCCACAGTACTTGACTGAACTGCTCTTGCATTCGGTTGCTGTGGGGTTGTCGCAGTACCACAATGTCTCTGTCACAAAGACCTCCACATGTTCCATGGATTTGTTGCTATTAGGGAGTAGAGAAGATAATGTACTCTGCATATTTAAATACCATATGCTTCAATATTGCTGGGAAGACAAAGCAGAGCTTAGCAGGTTTGATTCAGGAGAGTTATTGTGATTTTATTAGCAATGTGGCACTTGATGAAAAAATAGCTGTTATTTTGATTTGATAAGTGGTGATGCTCAAAGGAAGCACATGGGGGTCTATTAGGATGGCAGGCGGTGGCACCACCACAGTGCGGGCAGTGCAGAAAAATGCAATTTACCGCCTGCGATCAGCGGACCTCATGCCCGCCATATTAGAATAGCCCAATTCCTGTCCTCTGCGGTGCGACGCGAACCGCCATCAAAGTCGGTGTGAGCCAATGGAGACTCACCTCCGTGTGGAATGATGTCTGCCCGGCTCCACAAATTAGGATGCGCCAAACAACCAGTCGCACCGCATCGGAGAAACCGCCCAAAAAGAGATGGCGAAAGCTGGACAGTGGAGCACGAAACCAGAGTCACGGTTCACACCACCTGGACACAACCGCAATTGACCCAGCCCTACACGTTTTTACGGTGCTGTACCTGATACATCACCAGCAACTCATGGACCGCACGGCCGCCGCCGCAGGTACGCAATAACACAACCACAACACACAACTAATGGGCTGATACAGGGTCCAAATCCACATCAGACACCCTGGTGGGGACAGGAACACATCCACAAGTGTACCCACACATGACCTACCTGGCACCAAGTCACCCCTCCACATCCAGGACACACATTTTCCGCGATCATGCAGCAATGTCCCGGTCACGTCACCGCAGTGGTGAAGGCAAGGGAATACATGCCCACAATGCAGAAGGCAGGGCCAGTGCCAAGCATGGGCAGGGCACAAGACCACAGAGCCACACCTCCACCTTCCACACACCAGCCCCCCCCAAAGGAACATACCATGTGCCCCTCCTGTGTACCCGCATGCACAACAACAAGCCAGGTGAACCCACACCCTGCACCACACACAAAACAACCAAGGAGACAGCAGGAGTGGTTGCAGCGGAACACACAGCACACACACAGGGCCAGGGCAACCCACACACCACAACACCACCGCACTCATGGCAAGAAAAATGAGTACAAGCACTAAATGAACACTCACACATATACAAGGAACAAACATCCTACAGGACACACAGCCTGCCAAGTCACAAAGACATACCCCACACTCACACACAGACACATACACACAGACACATACACAGACCACATACCAACAGCAATGGAGCACAACAAATAGGAAAGCCAGAGTGAGGTGCTCCCAAATGGAAGGCCATGGAGACCACCACCAAGCATGTGTACATCACATGCAAGACAAGGAACACACAACAACACCCTCAGCCCATCAAAGCACACATGGCTGGTGCAGTGAGTGAAATCAAACCACAGACAACCCAGTGCAACAACCCAGGGAGACAGCAAAGGCAACCCATGTATAGGCACAAGAATGAAAGGAAGGCCCTGAAGTCAAACTGTGAACAGCCACACATATGTATACAACTACTTCACAGGAGTGCACCTGCAGCACAACACGCAGGGCCCATTGACACACTTCATGACTGTCAAACACTAGTAGGAACCTATACACACACACCCTTACACCAGCAGCACACAACACCAGTGTCAAACACACTGTATGGTGGCAATATTTCCCAGTCAATGCACAGACACACAATCACACACCCTGGTTGTAGCCACAAACATCACACACACACAGGGATGCCAGAACAAATGTCTGCACAAAAACAACAGACAAATACATTACCCAACAGAAACACACAGAGAACCACAACAAGAACAGACATGCCATGTGCATCAAAACTCTGGAAATGCAATGGGAGCACAGACACAACAGGAGTGCACAAACGTATCAGTCAGGAACAATGCACAGACAACATAACACAACACAGAAAAGAAGTGCACCAACACAGAAAAACACAGCCACATCAAACAAACGACAGATGCACAGGCCAAAAAATCACATAGCAAACACAGCAGGACATTAGGGGATGCACACCAGGCAATAACAAGGCAACACACACCCACAACACTGCATGCACAAAAAGCAGTGTGTGCACACCAAACATACCAGCCCCACACTGATATGAGTGACACAACATTAACCCACACAATACCAATCAGCACAGCACAAAGACAACATCACACCCAGGAAGTGAAGCACTACCACAGCAAACACACATACATTCAACACAACACCAACAGATGCACAAGTCTGGGACAGAAAGGTGGAAACAACTTGACCAGAGGACTGGGCAACACACCCAGTTGAAGTGCATATGAGCAACCATGACTGCCAAACAGCAAAAGAAAATCACATATAATATATTGGGGAAATGACCTGAGTGACACATTTCTCCTGGCCAAAGAACTGCACCACAAAGCACAGTGTCACAAATGAAGTGATGGGGAGGCAAACACACATGTAAACCGAGGGGATATCTGACATCAAACTGAAGTGTTTTGCATGTCAGTAGTGGACATGACAGGAGGTGACCATACACAAATAGAGGGAGTGCAGACTCACAATGGGTAGGCATCCGAAGCACAGATGGAGATGGTATAACACCACAAACAACATGCCATACTGAAATCAAAAAGGCACCATGTGACAGCAATGCATGAGAAAACACAACCACAATGGCAGTGTGGAACAGCAGGTCTGGACAGTCTCCACAAACAGTATCGAGGCACATGGACGATCAACAAAACACAACACTGACTTGCCAGTCACACACTCTGCATACTCACAAGTGACTAAAACAACAAGTAGGAGTGAGCCAGAACTGCAAGGACACCCCGACACATTGCACAGTGCACAACATACAACTCACACATGTGCATACAGCCACATCCTCAGGGCTGAACAATCCAAACAACAGGCACTCAACTCCTGGGTATGACATGTGTGTAGTTGACAATGCAGAGGCACACACATCAACACTCCTGACAAAGTCACCCCTTCACACTGCAGACTTCTTGACCACCCAAGACCACACATTTAAAGTAAGCCATGGGACTAGGATGACTGGCCATCACAAGATGACCATACACTACCGGGCACCCATAAAGTAAGAACACATGATGACCCTGGCCAGCCTGCCTGCAATCCTGTGGATAGAATGCCACTCTGTGCTGGCAGTGCCCCCAACCTGACATGTGTACAATATAGCCAACATGAACACATTAAGAAAATGACAACTGCATTCCATTTGAAATTGATATCATTGCCCCCACAAGTAACAGGATCAGGAAGAACTGAAGTCCCAGTAACCCCTGTACAGAATAGAGCAAGTGAGCCAAGACAATGGCTATGTTGGCACACAGAGCATGTGGCACAGTAAAACATATACACACAGCAAAATAACATTATTCAGTAAGGACACTGACAAAACAGACAACAGAAGTAATTGTCTTTATTCACATATTGCACAGATAGGCACAAAGAGTAGAGAATAGCAAGGCACAAAATGCAGAGTATCCACGAGAAGCTGCACAGGCAAGGGCTAAACAGCAAGGCCAGTGGCCAGTTCAGGGGGCAGAGTGAGTACACGAGAAGCTGCACAGGCAAGGGCAAAACAGCAAGGCCAGTGGCCAGTTCAGGGGGCAGAGTGTGTACATGAGAAGCAACACAGGCTAGGGCAAAACAGCAAAGCCAGTGGCCAGTGGCCAGTTGATGGGCAGAGTGAGTATATGAGAAGCTGCACCGGCAAGGGCAAAACAGCAAGGCCAGTGGCGAGTTCAGGGGGCAGAGTGAGTACACGAGAAGCTGCACAGGCAAGGGCAAAACAGCAAGGCTAGTGGCCAGTCCAAGGTGGAGAGTGAGTACATGAGAAGCTGCACCGGCAAGGGCAAAACAGCAAGGCCAGTGGCGAGTTCAGGGGGCAGAGTGAGTACACGAGAAGCTGCACAGGCAAGGGCAAAACAGCAAGGCTAGTGGCCAGTCCAAGGTGCAGAGTGAGTACATGAGAAGCTGCACAGGCAAGGGCAAAACAGTAAGGCCAGTGGCCAGTCAAAGGTGCAGAGTAAGTACATGAGAAGCTGCACAGGCAAGGGCAAAACAGCAAGGCGAGTGGCCAGTTCAGGGGGCAGAGTGAGTACATGAGAAGCAGCACAGGCAAGGGCAAAACAGCAAGGCCAGTGGCCAGTTAAGGGGGCAGAGTGAGTACATGAGAAGCTGCACAGGCAAGGGAAAAACAGCAAGGCCAGTGGCCAGTTCAGGGGGCAGAGTGAGTACACGAGAAGCTGCATAGGCAAGGGTAAAACAGCAAGGCCAGTGGCCAGTCTTAGGTGCAGAGTGAGTACATGAGAAGCTGCACAGGCAAGGGCAAAACAGCAAGGCCAGTGGCCAGTCCAAGGTGCAGAGTGAGTTCATGAGAAGCTGCACAAGCAAGGGCAAAACAGCAAGGCCAGTGGCCAGTTCAGGGGGCAGAGTCTGTCCATGAGATGCTGCACAGGGAATATTTGAACACAGCAAAGCGCAACAAGGCCAGTGACCAAAACAAAGTGCAGAGTATGTCCATGAGCAGCTGCGCAGGCAAGGGGCACACAGCAGGGAATGACCAGGCCAGTGGGCAGGGAAAAGTGCAGAGTATGTCCATAAGAAGCTGCACAGGCAAGGGGCACACAACAGTGAATGACAAGGCCAGTGTGCGGGGCAAAGTGCAGAGTATGTCCATGAGAAGCTGCACAGGCAAGGGGCACACAGCAGTGAATGACAAGGCCAGTGGGCAGTGCAAAGAGCAGAGTATGTCCATGAGAAGCTGCACAGGCAAGGGGCACACAGCAGTGAATGACAAGGCCAGTGGACAGGGCAAAGTGCAGAGTATGTCCATGAGAATGAGAAGCTGCAGAGGCAAGGAGTACACAGCAGTGAACGACAAGGCCGGTGGGCAGGGCAAAGTGCAGAGTATGTCCATGAGAAGCTGCATAGGCAAGGGGCACACAGCAGTGAACGAAAAGGCCGGTGGGCAGGGCAAAGTACAGAGTATGTCCATGAGAAGCTGCACAGGCAAGGGGCACACTCCAGTGAATGGCGAGGCCAGTGTACATGGCAAAGTGCCGAGTATGTCCACGAGAAGCTGCACAGGGAATGTGTGCATCTGTACATTTCCATGGTCAGCAACAGAGTCAGGGGGTAACAATGTGCAGTACAGGCCCCCCTGTGTGAGAGGCAGGTGTGTGAGGGTGAATACCACTCAGACTTGGCTATCAGGTGGACTAGGAGATAGCTATGTGTCGGGTACAGTTGAAGCACTTGACCCAGCTGAGATAGAGCTATCAGTGGCTTGGCAAGCCAGAGGGCTGCTTTTACCAGGTGGTGTAGTGGCATGTGGAGGTGGAGTCATGCTGACGTTAGACACAGTGTGGCTGGGAGATTGTGGAGGGTGCCTTTCCACTTCTTGGGGATCTAATTGACTTCCCTGCCTTGGGATCAATTAGAAGTGGTGTGGACACAACAGGCACACTCACCACCAAAGCTGCATCAGGTGCAGACACTGGCACTCCCTCTGGGGAAGTGCTGGATCGAACAGAACGCTTCAGCTGGCTTCGCCTTTGCTCCTCCATCCCCTGTTTACCAGGTGTTACCCCTACAGTGCCCTCCTTCCCCTGCTTCACAGGGCTTGGAATGGGAGTCGAGGTGGTGGGTGAATCTGCCTTGGAGCCCTTCTTAGGTGCACCCTTGCCATGCACCACCTTCTCAGTGGGCCCAGAAACTATATGCTTCTCTTTGCGAGATGCTTTAGGGACAGGAGAGTCTTTGGCTGGGGATGCCTCTGAGGCATGTGAGCCTGAAGTCTGCTTTTTCGCTTTTTGGCCCCTGGTGTTGCCTGACAGGCTTTTGTCTTTGCACTCTAGGGTGGCTTTAGTCTTCTGTGGGGATGGTGTCTGTGCCCAGGACCGCTTGGGTTGCTGCTGCTGTGTGCTTTGTGTGCTGTATCTTGACTTTGAGGTCTGTGGAGCGTGGTCACTATCGTCAGACGTGGCCACTGCCAGGGGGGGTGGACAAAGGGACTTGAGCTGGACTGTGAGTATGTGCCTGTTGAAGGGCTGGTGTTACTGTGGAGGACAGAGACTTGACAGTCCGGTGCAGCCCACTCACGTCTGAATGTATGCCCTCCATGAAAGCAACCACCTGAGCAATTTTATGTCGTGGTCACTGAAGGCATTGAGGAGAGCTATCTGGCCTACACACAGCTGGCGCAAAAGGTCCATAGACTCAGCACTGATGGCAGCATGGGGAACAGGGGTAGGGGCAGCGGTGCCCGGGGCGAAGGACACTCCTTCTCTCTTACTAATGCAAACACGGGCAGCACCAGAAGAAGTGGCTGGGAGGGTGGGCACTGGCGGCTGTGTGGTGGAAGATGATGCAGAGTCCCCGTTCCCTGTGCCCGCCAGCATGGATAGATGCATCACCCCTGGCATCAGATGATGTGGTACTTTGCGTCTCAGGCTGGGATTCCTCCAGCAGACTCCCGTCCCCCTCTGAGGTGCTGGTCACATCTGTGTCACTGGGCTCCTGGGCAGCTGTTGTGCTTGTTTCACCCCCACTGGTGTACGTCTCCTGTCCCTCCGTGACCACAGGAGATGCTGCATGAGAGAGAGAGGTATAGGGTCAGTTCAGTGGCAGCAACATAACAAACATATGCAAGCAAAGCATCACAGAAGATGACTAAATCTCCATGTTGCACACCACCCTTTGCAATCACATTGTGTTAACTCACTATATTGACTCAAACAGTGTGTGGAAATTCAGGCATAAGTGAGCCATGTGATGACCACACAGCACAACACCCTGCTAGGGGCTCCATTCAACCAGACACACAAATAGCTCTGAGCACACCTAGGGACATGATGGGGGCACACTACTTGTTGCCACTTACAGATCTGGATGGAGCAGGAGGGGACACCACAGACACAGACTACAACATTATATTCCACAATGGCCAGGAGCCCATGCCACCACCATGTTGTACTTTGGGGCACAACGACTGGTGCACATTGGTGTCAGATGTCTAAGCCTCCCAAATCTGAGTTCAGGCAATGGACGCATTGATGAAGGTACATTCAGATTGGGCACACTGCCGTCCCCTTCCATGGGATTCCCCAGATTACCCCAAAGCAGACGATACCTGAAGACCACGACTCAGAATGCAATGGCAATGCACAGTACTGAAAATTACCTTAGTAAGTACAGGTAGGGCAAATGTATAACACCTGCACCCAGCCTAGCAGCCACTTTCAAACCACTGCATCACACTACCAACATCACATAGGCCAGCACTGGCACAGGCTCTGTACACATGCAGCCACTCCCAGCCAAAGTCACCCTTCCCAGAATACTCACCTCTGGCTTGCTGCTGATGTTCCTTCAAACGTGCATCAAGCTCAGGCTGTGTCACGGCCAAGATGCGGCCCATGAGTGATGTCATGCTGCGCCGTGCCAACCGCCCAGTGCGAGGAAGTAGCCCCAAGGTCATCTCCGCCACGTTCTTTGCCAGCTGGCTCATGTCGTCCCACCTCTTGTGGCAGTGGCTGTGCCGTCGGTTTGAGACACCCGAGCCTGCACCTTGGCCGCAATGGCCCTCCACACGGGCTTACACTGGTGTACCTTGAGCTGCAGGCATGGGAAACAAGAGGGAGAAATGTTCTGTGACACAGTGTTATGTACCTACATCTCTCAGTACAGTAGCATGATATAAACTCACCCTAAATCCACACATATGTCTAACAGAGACAAGGATACATCTCACATGGTTCATCTACATGTGAAAAGCTGATGTAAATGCATGCTGGTGTGAGGGGGAACACAGACTCTGCACATCTCACACATATGCAGGATCCCAGCACTGATCCCCCTGTGTAGCCTACCCACATCTCCAGTCCACTTTTAGGTTGAGCAAGACATACATCACATATCAACATGTGTTTGGGGTCAGACTCACTGTGTCCAAGACTGCACAGCCCTCAAAGTCCCTGCCCTGTGAATAGATAACTGTGTCATTGATGTCACATTGAGGGACATGATCTCACACATTCAAAATCCTTCTCACAAGGTCCGTCGTGTTCAATCTACAGGGCTGAGATGGCTCATAGCTGGAGTGCAATGAGAAAAGACAGATGTAATTCTCTGTAAGTGAGGTGATGTGTCCTTGTCTTTTTGAGCGGGGACTGTGCAGGCCAGGTGGGCTCACACTGAGATGGACAACAGGAGCACACGCAGCCATTCAGCTAACCAATCACTGTCCTGGCTCCTGCATGTGCAACTTGCTGCATCACTGTATGGCTGACAATACAACACAGGTCACTCACACATACATGTACAGGCAGGGAAACGTGTGGCATGGGGTACACACACCTTTCCCCTGGAGACAGCATGTTAGTCAGTGTATGACACAAATTCACACTCTCAGGCACATACTGCATCAGTCCAACTACATGTGTGCCCCCCCTGCACTCCCCCCACTTACCATGACATTTGGGCCACCATATAGCTTTGGGTACTGTGTGAGCACCTCATCCACCAGGACCTTCAGCTCCTCGTTTGTGAAGGGACTGGCACGGATCTTCTCAGTCCTTGCCATCACGGTGGACATGAGACAGCAGCGGCAGAATCGCGTGGTGAGGGGTCCTTGGCAGCAGTCCCTGGAGGCAGCAGCAGACGAGGAGTCTCTGGCAGCAGTCCCTGGAGGCAGCAGCAGATGAGAGGTCTCTGGCAGCAGTCCTTGGAGGCAGCAGCAGATGAGTGGTCTCTGGCAGCAGTCCCTGGAGGCAGCAGCAGGTGTGGGGTCTCTGGGAGCAGTCCCTGGAGGCGGCAGCAGGTGAGAGGTCTCTGGCAGCAGTCCCTAGAGGCAGCATGTGATGAGGGTTCTCTGACAGCAGTCCCTGGAGGCAGTAGCAGATGAGGGTTCTCTGGCAGCAGTCCCTGGAGGCAGCAGCAGATGAGGGGTCTCTGGCAGCAGTCCTTGGAGGCAGCAGCAGGTGAAGGGTCTCTTGCAGGAGTCCCTGGAGGCAGCAGCAGATGAGGAGTCTCTGGCAGCAGTCCCTGGAGGCAGCAGCAGATGAGGGTTCTCTGGCAGCAGTCCCTGGAGGTAGCAGCAGGTGAGGGGTCTCTGGCAGCAGGCTCTGGGAGCAGTGGAAATGTGAGGCTCCCTCCCACACATATATAGCCCCCATGGGGTAGTTTCAAAGGTGCCAAGCTGCAGCAATTGGTGTTACAGGTCTGCCTTTTTCAAATGCATCCAATGACCACCTCCGCAGTGACAGAGCACGCCTACAGCGATTTTCAACATTGCATCATACTGCAGTGATTGAGGTTCCCATTGGCTGTAAGGGCATGCTCCATGGTGGTAACACACCGCAGGGGCCAGACTGGCGCTACCGCAATGGTGCATCTTTCAAATGCAGCCAATGACCGTCTCCGCTGTGGCGGAGCACACCTACCGCGATTTTCAAAATTGCATACTGCTACCGCGATTAAGGTTCCCATTGGCTGTAATGGCATGCTCCATGGCTGTGACACACCGCAGGGGCTACGCGGTAGCTACCACAATTTGGGTGCCATACATTCACATTGGTATACATTCACATGAGGCACCACGATTAGGGTGGCAAAGCATACCAACCGCCATTTGGCAATACATAAATATGTGTCACTACCGCACTTGTGTATTGGGTATTGATGGTATTGATGGTGACACACCACTGGGGCCAGGCGGTAGCTACCGCGATTTGGGTGCCATACAATCACAATGGCCATCTGACAAACATCAACAGTGCACAGTCGCCACATGGTTAATGGCACATCATTGTGCACACAATGCCAATGTTGCATTTACTCCACTGGTGACTACACATGCCATGTTTGTGCATGTGATTTTGTAGATTGGCATGTACTCCCTCACATGTCACTTGTGGTATTGATGGTCCTGTGCACAGGACAGTGTTGTTATGGACTCTACAATGTGTACACATGTCAATGTGTTGAGTTGGAGTGACAATCACAGCAATGTTTGTTTGTTTTTGCATGTCCTTTTATGTTTGATCATGGACACAATCGTCATTTATGCTCAGACTGTGGTCATTGTATCGTTGATGTGTGCCAGGTTCAAATGATGCCTGAAGGTGTGTCAGGTACAGCAGCTAGGTATGAGACAGTGGGCTTGCTTTTTTACACATATGCTGGATGCTATACTCCCAGGCGTGCCCATGTCAAATGTGGCCATATACCTATGTGCATTCACATTGACTGAGGTGGTGTTTGAGGTTCTTGCTTTGTGTAAGTTGACAAGTGTTCCATTTGTGTAGCTGAAGGTGTCAGTACATGTCAGCTGGTCTGTAACTCAATTTTGATGACCGTCATTGTTGGCGTTGGACAGATATATCCATTTCCCCAGATGGCCTCAATTGGCAGCTGCAAAGGGAGATTTCTATCCCCTCGGACACATCCCCCATGTTGTTGGTGCCATTGATTGCACCCATGTTGGGATTGTGCCACCACAGGCACGTGAGCACCTCTACAGGAATCGTAAACATTACTACTCCATAACTGTGCAAGTGGTGTGCCAGGCAGATATGATCATTTCACACATGTGTGCCAAATTCCCAGGCTCAGCCCATGACTCTTACATAATGCGTAACAGCATTGTATCCCAACTGATGGCTAATCTGCTTCCCAAGCGTGCATGTATTGTGGGTGAGTATGCCTAGTCATAAGGCGTGCTGTGTGTGTGACCTGCTTGCCTCTGCCTCAGCGACATTGCAATGTTTATTTGTGTTTGTCAAACCTAGGTGAATTGGCATATCCCAACCGTCCTTGAAATTGAAATTGAAATATTTATAAAGCGCATATACACCACGCGGTTTCTTGGCGCTAGAACACAGAACCCAGGGGGAGTGAAGAACCGGCCGAAAGCTTGAGTAAACAAAAATGTTTTTAAGGATTTGCGGAATTCTGAGTAATGGGTGGAGAATCTAAGGGAGGGAGGAAGGGCATTCCAAAAGGTAGGCGCAAGTGTAGAGAATTTTGCACCACCTGACCTCTTCTTCTTGAAACGAGGGACAACCAAAAGAGATTGTGAAGAGGAACGCAACTGGGAGAGTTGGTGCAGGCCTCCAACCCCCAAACAGCCCTGCATGGCAAGATGGCTAACTACCTGTTAGTTTGATGAGGGTTATGTAATGGCTGACATATGCTTCTGGTTGGGGTGGGGAGAGGGCTCCATCTTGCTGATGCTTTGGGACAAGGGGACCTGGTGGGAGTTGTAGTGCTGGCTGCCTGTCGACAGGCCACCATGGTAATGTTGCTAGCTATGTTTGGGGTGAATGGGAGGGAGTAAATGTTGGATCTGTGAGACATGTGTTTGTGAGTGTGTGGTGCAGATGAATGGAATTTGCCCTAGGTTGTGTAGCTTTGTAGTTGTGCAAGACAGAACATAGCAGTGTGGTGGTAGTCATGTGTTTGTACTTACCAGCCTCCACCCCGAGTACTCCTGTGAGACTCTCTGGATGCAGTATGGCAAGCACCTTCTCCTCCCATAGAGTGAATGGTTTTGGTGGAATTGGAGGGCCACCACCAGTCGCCGGAGCCAGCTCACAGTTCTTGCTCCTCTTCTCTTTGACAACCCTCTTCAAGTCATGCCACTGCTTCATGATTTCCTTTTTTGATCCCGGGGTTGTCCCTACTGCATTGATCTTCTCGACTATCCTTGCCCACATTTGTGCTCTTCTGGCTAATGGTGTCTCTTGGGCCAGGCTCCCAAACAATTGTGGCTCCACTCTGACTATCTCATCTACCATAACCTTCAACTCACTCTCCGTGAATTTGGGCATTTTATGTGTTGCCATGGTGTGTGTTGTGCAAATTGGTTGTGGGTGCAGGGGTGTGAGTGGTGGGTGTGGTACTCATGTGCATGGTGTGTGATGTGCAGGGGGGTTAGTAGTGCAGGTGTGAAAGTGGTGGTGGTGCTGTGTGTGGTGTGGCCAGTGATGTTGTGTTCTTTGCCTCTCCTTTAAGCTGTGGTATATGTCCCTTCACTTCTGGAGTATTGCAAAGGATTCTGGTCAAGGAAGGGGCTGGTTTTATACTCAGCTATGTGGGTGTGTCTAAATGGGGGAGTGCTGTCAGGTGTGTTGTGTGTGTTGTCCTGTGATTTTTTCTTTTTTTTGCCATGTGGTTGTGGCTTTGGGGTGTGTTTTGCATTTTTGGGGGGCATGGCTAGTTTGCTGTATGCACTTTGTGGCATTATTGTGGGTTTTTTCAGTCAACTGCCATATTTGTCACAGAGCGTCAGCAGCGGTGGCTATGCTGCAGCTCTCTGCCCACTCTCCCATTCATCACTGTTTGCGATCGGGCGGTCGTAAACAGCGGAACGTACCGCGGGGCCTTTGGGATATCCTAATTTCCTGTGCGGTGTCTCCGCTATACTTGCGGCGGGTTGTTGTTTTTATGCCACAAATCCGACTGCCGCGGACGAGTTTTGCCATCTCCGCCCGCTACGGGCGTTTTTCTCTTGGCCCTGTTCCGCCACGGTCAGTGTTTTTTGGCGGTTGATCCTAATTTGGCCGCCGGTTTTTCCTTGGTACCAGCGGGCAATTTTTTTCTGCTTCCATGGCAGGTCGGGGTGATTTTCCGCCCGCCATCCTAATAGACCCCTAGGTTTGGTGTCAGTTTTGGTATTTTTCTGTAATGTTGGTCGTATTTATTAAATAACCTTGATAAATGTCTTCAACAGTAAATCCACCCAATGTAGCTCCAATATTATTAGAACATCAATTACCACTTGATAAAGAATATTTCACAGTATTTAGTAAAAAAAAATTCTAATTAAATTTATAAGTGTAATATAAACACATGAAACTAAAACGCTGGAATGTGTCAACAATAACAAGGAGAAATATTATTAATGAATAAATATGGAATATCTGAAGAAATAAAAAATAATGCAAATGAAGAGTAAAATGAAAATTAAAAAAACTGGTTGAGTCAGAGTGAGGAGTTCCCCTCGCGTTCCTTACTTAGAAGGTCTCTTCTGGTTTCCGGTTGTTGGAGCCACAGCACCGCTTGTAGTAGAACAATGTTCCTAGCTGCTGTCCAGGTGGCTACACTGTCAATGAATCTCTGGATCGCTTACAGGAGACACGCTGGCCAGGAGGCTGCAGCATCATTGAATTGCCGGACCACTGTTCTGCTTGTGGGTGAGACGCTGCTCTGCACTGGGCAGCGAGATTTGTTTCATAATCTGCTCCGCCCTTGCTCCTGCCTCTCGGAGGTGTGGCGAATCAGATTAATGCCAAACTTGTACCTTTCCCACCTGATCCCATGAGGTGTACTCAGGCAATCCCAGTGCTGGGTCAGTGCTGTACAGGGGGTGGTTCCAAAGAGGAACGATGCTTACCATGACGACGTAGGAGGCACAATGGAAGAAGTGTGGTGAGAAGCAAGCAGTGGCAAGGGAAAAGAGGCATGAAAAAGACAAAATGAGAGAGAGAAGGGGAGGGGAAGTAGAAAAAAAAGAAGAAAAGAACACAAAAAGTTGAAAGTGCCCTGCAAAAAGTTTGAAAAGTGCTCTAACGCCTTAATGCTTAATACGGGGTCAGAAAGACTGCACAGGACCACAAAACCAGAGACAGACAGAGTGGCAGCAGTAGGAGCTGCTTGCTGCTGATTTGTGGGTAAACGGAAAATTGTGAGGCAAGGCAAGTGGTAAGCGTTTTATGTTAAGAATCCTTGGTCAAAAAGGCAAAGTACACGAGTGGTAGTGGAAGGAGCCCTAATTGAAGCAGGGTGCAGCTTGCTGCTGCTCAGCCTGGTTTGGTTTACCCTGCCCTGTCCCTTCCTCCTGCAAGAACATGTAAATAGTAAACATCCTATAACATTCTCTTAAAGAACCTGTTTGTTCAGGAGGAAGCAGATTTTAAGCCACCCCAACCAACTTCTCAGATCTGAGGAAGTGTCTCACGGCAAGAGAGGGAGATGCCAAGCCCCATAGAGCATCAAAAGCAGCTAGAGCTCGAAAGAAGCAGGTGGGGCTGGGTGGTCTGACAAGTCAAGAAGAAGATATCGATATTAACAATAGTAGCTCAAGTTTAAATCTAAGTGCGAATCATGATGGCTCGTCAGATACAGAGAGAAGTTTTCTTTCGGGAGAGACAACTCCAATCCCTATATCGAATAAACTAATGTCCCTATTAAGGAGCAACAGGAATCCTGTAGACCGAGGTGAGCCTCCCTTGCTAGGACTGGTAACAGAATCACTGCGTGATTGTACCATGCATATTCTATCCAACAACGAGCCTGAAGTAAAAACAAATAACTGTCCTAGTAAAAAAAAACGTACCCATTATTTGGGCTCAAAGGAGCAAAGTCATTAAGAGAAGATACTCCGTCTTGATTAGAGAAAAAAACGGATCTGGGATCTGAGACACAGGGGACACAGCTGGTATCAGAGATACCTGCTTTATTAAAGGAGATGAACTCCACTGCTGAATCTGCAGTAATGAATTTGCCAATGACGTATTTCAAGCCATTCCCAGTAATTTTAACTTGCAGCCTCAAGTGGCCAGTCAAAGACAAGACATGGGGGTGACATACTGCAAGTAGCTCTAGGGGAGATTAGGGAGTTAAAAAATGCTCAGGAGAAAGCACACCGGGAAGTAAAATGTCAGCTCCGTACAATCAATGAGAATATAATTCAACTAAATCAAAGGCTAACTCTTGTGGAGCAGAGTATCCCCGATCTTGAAGATGCACCGAGGAATTATGAGATATTCCATGCAAAGTATGGCCAAGCGCTTGAAGATACCCAGATCAAACTTGACAAGTTTGACAATCGGTCTCTAGGTGACCAAATCTATGTATTGTGGGCATTCTAGAAGGGCAGGAAGGGAGTTAAGACCCCATTAAATTAATCTCAGACCTTATTCAGAAATATGTTTTACCAGGAGAAGAGTACAACAAGGATTTGCATTCAGTTGTGAGGGCGCATAGAGTTCCATATCAGCAACAGATCAATGCCAAATAGCCATCCGTATTCCTCATCAATTTTTGGGACTTTCAAATGAAGGAGTCAATTATTAAAGCTGGCAATAAGTCAAGAGGCTTTCAGACAACAGAGAAATATAATTTCAAATTTTTTTTCGGACATGTCAGCCATAGCTGCAAGATGATGACGAGAGTTCAAGTCCATGCTGGATCATTTCAAGAGCCAGAGAATGGGGTCAGCTTTAGTGCAACAGTCAAAATCGAAATTTCTAGTCAAGGGGCAGTTCCATGTTCTGCATTCAGTTTAGCAGGCAAAAGAAAATTTGCAACAGTCGAAAATTGGGCGTGCTGACAAAGCAGCCAAATAGCATTTTTCTCCTCTCTCAATTTTTTTAGATAGAACAGTAAGGGTGTGCTTGACTTCTTAAGATGTGGTTATGGATGTGGTGGTTTCCCTGGCAGCCAACATCGGAATGGAGACCTCAAGTGCCATACCAAGGGACCAAAAGGGCACAATAATGGGAAAGGGTGGTAGGCGGGTCTTTCCTTTCTTGTCAGGTTTTTGTAGAGGACACTGGGGGTTCACACGGTGGGTAAAAGGGGTGGGTGGGGAAGGGGAGCACTATTGCAGAAGGAAAAAGGAGAAGAATCAGGTTGAGCAGAATTTAACAGCAAAAATCAAGATTATGTTTTTTGAATGGTGGTTGGTTTATCAAGAGAATTAATTAGTAAGCTATAATGTTATCTCTTGAGAAACAAAATATACTTTTTTCATGCAATGTCAATGGGCTCACAAACAAAAGAAAATATTGTCGTATATTAGGGTGGCTTTCTTCTTTTTCACCAGTGATATCCTTTTATAAGAGACTCACCTTAAAAGCAACATGTCAAAGCTGTAAGTCCTGACTAGATACCACCATGCATTTTTTGGGTCAGCTCAGGCAGCCATTCGGGGTGTAGCAGTACTATTAGGTAATAGTATTGATTGGGAAATTAGAGAGGCGATTAGGGATCCACAAGGTAGATGGATCTGGGTCATAGCTGCAATTAAAGGATTAAGTTGAATTTTTTATATTTATTATGGGCCAATTTGCAGGGATATTGGCTCTCTCACTCAGCTTTACAAAATGGTTCAGGGTGTAGTAGGGCACTGATTTTTGGAGGGGATTTTAACATCGAATAAGAATAAAAATTAAAAAAAAACAAAGACTAAAACAATTATAGAGGCTTTTAAGTCTAATTAACAGCTGCTAGACCTTTGGAGAGAAGATCATCCAAATCCCAAACAAAATACTTACTTCTCACAGAGATTTGAAACGGCCTCAAGCATTGATTTTTTTTTTAGTTTCGCCATTTTTGAAGAGAGGTCAATAGGATATCCGGGCCAACGCCTTTCCTGACCATTCATTGGTATCAGTAGAAATAGAACTTGACTTGGGCAAAAGAGATAGACCACAACGACAGCTTGATAGATCCCTGCTTTCCAATCATCTATGTTCATTCTAGAGTTGTTTTCTATAAATAATGGTATGGCTTCTTTGTTCGATATCTGGCTGGCTTTTAGGCAACATTGAGGGGAAGAATCATTATCTTTAAAGCTAACCAGAATATAGAACACCTACAACGGAAAGTAAATTTGCAGACAGCACTAGATAACACAACGGAAGCTAGTGTGCAGAACTCTGGTATAGAGCCAGTGGAGGAATCATTAGCATTAGCAAAACAAAACCTAAGGGATTCCTGTACTTTAGAGGGGATTAACAAATCTAATGCCCATCAACAAAAAATATATGAAGAAAATCAACATATTGGCAAATTTTTGGCATGGTCCACTAGGACTAAAAGTGAGAAGGCCTTGATAACATATATATAGAATTCTGCTGCAGGGCAATTAGCAACTGAGGAATAGGTGAGTGCCAATACGTTTCTGCAGCATTACAGAGACATTTATCAAACACAATAAAGGGCCTGATTCTGATGCGGTTAGGAAAGCATTCCCACCTCGGGCCTGATTCTGATGCGGTTAGGAAGGCCTCCTAATGGCATTTGCTCCTTCTAAATCGGATCGGGAACGACCCAGGGCCCAATTATGATGTGGTTAGGAACATATGCTCCCATTGAAGTCAATGGGAGTCCAACCAAATCGTATCTGGAAGCATCCGGATGCATTGTACTCCGTCGGTCGGACTCTCCCGATCAGAGTGGGTTGGAAACCATTTCCAAACCGATTCTGTCGGGAAGCTTTCCAACCTGCATCAGAATCAGGCCCTATGTGTCCCAATGACTAACACTGTGCAGTACTATTCCATCATTCAGCTCCCGAATCCATCCAATTCACTATTTCAGTCCCTTCTGAAGCTTTTTAATGCCATTGAAATTCTAGAGCTGTTAAATATAATCCCAAATACCAAAGCATGTGGAGATGATGGACTGCCCACAGAGTATTTTAAGACGTTCTCATGTGAACTTGTGCCTTTTTTAGTAGATGTTTTTAACTATATCAAAGAAGGAGAGGTTCCCTCAACCTTTCAAGAATCCATAATTGTTTCATTTTTAAAGAAAGATAAAAATCTGCAATCGGTCCATTCATATAGACCAATTAGCTTCCTTAATCCATACTATAAATTATTGATGAAAATCAGGGCAATCCTTATAATCCCAAGAGCACAACAGTTGAATCCTGGAGATCAAAGTGGCTTCATGGCGGGCAGCTTAATGTCAGATAATACTATATTTTTAATTCATTCTATAGACTATTTTCCTACAAATACCATTAAAGCACTAACTATGATGATAGATGCCGAAAAGGCATTCAATGTGGTAAACTGGAAAGCCCTGTTTTATAGTCTGCACAAATTCGGTTTTCCACCACTGTTTATTGCAATGCTCTCAAATATATATACAGGAGATCAGGCCAAGGTAATAGTCAACTTTAGGATGACTGGTTCAGTAATAATCAAATGGGGTACATGACAAAGATGCCCCCTTTCCCCCATCTTATTTATATTTTTTATTGAACCCCTAGCAAAACGACTTCGCAAAGACACCTTTGGAAGGGATGACTAGACAAAAATTATTTGATGATATTATCTTGTATCTTCAGCCTTAACAGGCTAATATTAATTGTGTGTTTCAGACATTAACAAACTTCACTAGGATCGCAGGATACAAGATAAATCCAACTAAAACAGAATTATTGCTTTTAAATGTACCAGCCTCTGAACTCCCTCTTTTACTACAACCTTCTGCAAGAAAGTTGTTCCCAATAAGATATTTGGGGTTATTAGTGACCAACGATTTCTCAATTTTAAATTATGATAAAATGCTGCAAAAAATAAAAGGAATGCTCGAGTGTAGGACACTGATTTCTTCCCTTGACAATAATAGGGCATGTCTCAATGATCAAAATGTCAGTGCTACCATTGCTATTATTTCTCTTTTCCAATATCCCAATAAAAATCCTAAGTAGTTTTCCCCGGGAACTAGACACAGTTTTCAGACGCTTTATTTGGAATAATAAGTAATCTAGGGTCCAGCTGAGGTTCTACAACTTCCAAAATTGCAAGGAGGGCAGGCGCTGCCCAATATGCAAAGATATTATCAGGTTGTTTTGTTGGATATTTTCTCTCGGTATTTAAATCTCGTGCAAAGCAATAGATAAATTTTTTATGGACAAAATGATTCAGGAATCAAAAATTAGCCTACCAGTTGTTATTAAAATTGCCAAGTTACTGAAGAAGAGCAGATACGCATTTTTAAGGGATATTTTTGGGCGGATGCATGGTGTGAGTAAATTTACAAGACACCTTTTGATCCTTTGTTATTGTTGCTGCAGGAGAGCAGTTATCTGGGGCTTTCCTTAGCAGATGCAGAGATGTGATTCTGGAACTCTACAGATGTAAGACACCTTCTTTGTTCAAGGCAAATATATCTCCTAGGAAGGATTAAGAATGAGGAGCATTCATAAATACGCACCACATTTTTAAAGTTTTCTCCAAATTAAAAATGTTTTGCAGGTCACAATAAAAAAGTGAAAACTAACACCTCCATACAGTCAGCAGATCCATGGTGAAGAACAGGTTGCTCAGAATAGGAAATTGGTATAGATTGCTCCTATATCTATATCCACCGTTTGATTTTACCAGTTTCTTTTCGAGGGTAGGAGAGAGAACACAATGCTATCTATCAGAGATCGACTGGAATGCTGTTTGCTGAGATAGGAGATAAAGCTCTCCGGGCAGCAAATTTCAAAAGAATGTTATTTCTGTATAGATTGATGGCATATTATACCCCGGAAATACTGCATAAAATGTATTCAGTGGTCTTGAAGGATTGTTTTCATAAACAACAAGGAGAAGGAGGTTGGCTTCATACGTTTTATTCTTGTCCTCTTCTTGTTGATTTTTGGCAAAAGTTGTTTGAGGCAATCAGTCAGCCTTCTAGGACAAGAATAGTCTCAGAGGCCACTCTAGTATTATTTCAAAAAACAATTTGATGGACAGAATGTAGATCAACGTCTTACATTCACCCCAGTACAAGGATCTGGGCCTAAATCCATCGTTTTTTTGCACTCCACACCACCCTGGGTCAGATAATGGCTTTATGCAAATCAGCTCTGACCCTGTGCCCCATGGGAACAGTCCAGTCCGAACTACAACAGCCATATCTCTCCCAGACCGGAATCAAGCATCCGAGGACCGGACCGGTTTCGAGGTAACACCTCTCATCAGCCCGGCTAGCTTGACTCCAGTGGTGTGGAGGCTCTGGGACCCACGTCTGAGCTACCCCAGTACACTCCGGGAGAAAATTACAAAAAACAATTTGATGGACAGAATGTAGATCAATGTCTTACATTCACCCCAGTACAAGGATCTGGGCCTAAATCCATCGTTTTTTGCACTCCACACCACCCTGGGTCAGATAATGGCTTTATGCAAATCAGCTCTGACCCTGTGCCCCATGGGAACAGTCCAGTCCGAACTACAACAGCCATATCTTTCCCAGACCGGAATCAAGCATCCGAGGACCGGACCGGTTTCGAGGTAACACCTCTCATCAGCCCGGCTAGCTTGACTCCAGTGGTGTGGAGGCTCTGGGACCCACGTCTGAGCTACCCCAGTACACTCCGGGAGAAAATTACAAAAAACAATTTGATGGACAGAATGTAGATCAATGTCTTACATTCACCCCAGTACAAGGATCTGGGCCTAAATCCATCGTTTTTTGCACTCCACACCACCCTGGGTCAGATAATGGCTTTATGCAAATCAGCTCTGACCCTGTGCCCCATGGGAACAGTCCAGTCCGAACTACAACAGCCATATCTTTCCCAGACCGGAATCAAGCATCCGAGGACCGGACCGGTTTCGAGGTAACACCTCTCATCAGCCCGGCTAGCTTGACTCCAGTGGTGTGGAGGCTCTGGGACCCACGTCTGAGCTACCCCAGTACACTCCGGGAGAAAATTACAAAAAACAATTTGATGGACAGAATGTAGATCAATGTCTTACATTCACCCCAGTACAAGGATCTGGGCCTAAATCCATCGTTTTTTGCACTCCACACCACCCTGGGTCAGATAATGGCTTTATGCAATTCAGCTCTGACCCTGTGCCCCATGGGAACAGTCCAGTCCGAACTACAACAGCCATATCTTTCCCAGACCGGAATCAAGCATCCGAGGACCGGACCGGTTTCGAGGTAACACCTCTCATCAGCCCGGCTAGCTTGACTCCAGTGGTGTGGAGGCTCTGGGACCCACGTCTGAGCTACCCCAGTACACTCCGGGAGAAAATTGCAAAAAACAATTTGATGGACAGAATGTAGATCAATGTCTTACATTCACCCCAGTACAAGGATCTGGGCCTAAATCCATCGTTTTTTGCACTCCACACCACCCTGGGTCAGATAATGGCTTTATGCAAATCAGCTCTGACCCTGTGCCCCATGGGAACAGTCCAGTTCGAACTACAACAGCCATATCTTTCCCAGACCGGAATCAAGCATCCGAGGACCGGACCGGTTTCGAGGTAACACCTCTCATCAGCCCGGCTAGCTTGACTCCAGTGGTGTGGAGGCTCTGGGACCCACGTCTGAGCTACCCCAGTACACTCCGGGAGAAAATTACAAAAAACAATTTGATGGACAGAATGTAGATCAATGTCTTACATTCACCCCAGTACAAGGATCTGGGCCTAAATCCATCGTTTTTTGCACTCCACACCACCCTGGGTCAGATAATGGCTTTATGCAAATCAGCTCTGACCCTGTGCCCCATGGGAACAGTCCAGTCCGAACTACAACAGCCATATCTTTCCCAGACCGGAATCAAGCATCCGAGGACCGGACCGGTTTCGAGGTAACACCTCTCATCAGCCCGGCTAGCTTGACTCCAGTGGTGTGGAGGCTCTGGGACCCACGTCTGAGCTACCCCAGTACACTCCGGGAGAAAATTACAAAAAACAATTTGATGGACAGAATGTAGATCAATGTCTTACATTCACCCCAGTACAAGGATCTGGGCTGATTTGCATATCGCCATTGTCTAACCCAGGGTGGTGTGGAGTGCAAAAAAACGATGGATTTGGGCCCAGATCTTTTGACTGGGATGAATGTGTGACATTGATCCACATTCGGTCCATCACCTGTTTTGTTTACTCTAGTATTATTTGGCATCTCAAAAAGGACTGTCAACTATTAAAAGGCCAACAATATTTTATTTCAATAGCTATGACGATTGCACGTTATTTTATCCTCCAGTACTAAAGGACTGTAAAGGTTCCAACCTTCCAGGGCTGGAAGGCAAAAATGTGTAGCACCTTGAAATTTGAGGCAGCCTATGCGAAGCGCGTGGGGGGGGCTTAAAAGGTTTAACACTATTTGTAAATATTACAGAGACGCTTGTGATCTGGGTTAAAGCGCTATATGGTTGTCCTTATTAATATGGCAAATTAGACTTCTAGCTGGTTGTATCTTAGCTCTGCACCTTACTGTACAGATTTTGTATGCTAACGCACTTTATTCATAAGGCACTTATCATTGAGAAGTAATGTACTTTATGAAGAAAATATCTGTCAATCAAAATATGTGGAGTAGTATGATGAGAAGAACAGGGGATGACGACTGAAGAGAAGGACAAAGAAGGGAAGAGGAACGAACAATAGAAAGGGAAGGAAAATCAATGTGAGATATACACATTTAGAAATCGGTATTTTGGAGTAGCACGTTTGCACTTTATTTGTTATTTGCACATGATTTTTAACGATTCAACAGTGTATGGGCAAGAGATTTTAAACCAGTTTTTTTTATTAATATCGCACCTTGCCAGTGGGAGCAGCCCTGCCCCGCAGCACTCCTCAAGGGAGTGCTGCGGGGCAGGGCAGGGGGTAGTAAACTCCAGCATACGGCCGAACGGAGTTAAGTAAATAAATATATAAATAAAACGAATTACATTGCGCGCGCTGCATCGCCATTTTGTCGCCACTGCACCTTGCACTTTTGAATGAACATGTTTAGTCATTGATAATTCTAAGATGTATGTTTGCATTCTTAATTGTCAAATTGCACATGTTTCTCCAAAGATTGTCATAGTGTTTATTTTCAGTGAAGAACTGATGTTATAAACTAGGCCATGCCGATAATATTGCAATTTGCATCTTAAATTTTGTTTGTTTAGTAGTTGATATTTTGGAGAAGCACGTTTACATCATAATTGTTCTTTGCACATAATATTTTTTAAAGATTTAATAGTAAAGGTTCATGGAACAGAACAGAGGTTTTAAACCTGGTTTAACCATAAATATCGCACTTTGTGTGAACATGTTTAGTAATGACAATTCGTATATTCATCATGGTGAATTGATTTAGTTTTGATTGAAATTAATTGGAATAGCCCCTCCTTTTTCTCCGTTTGTGTCATTCTAAACAACTACTCAATGTATTTATGCTTTTTTTCTGCTCAAAAAAATATTGTTTTTAAAAAAGACAAAGAAAATAATGTAAGTATACATTAGGCATTTTCAAAGGTAATCAAAATAAATCTCTTTGAAGATTTTAGCATGTATTCTCGAAGGTTGGCTTTAGCAATTCTGTGATGATCACACGTGCCATTCCACTCTTTATTGGCTTCCTTCCAACAAAAGGTAATTTGATGAACAACAATAATGAAAAGATCTTTTTTTTTAACTTTATGATCAGATTTCTATAAAACAAGATGAATGGAGAGGTGAGCCAAAAGTCTTTTAGGTAAAGTTGAAATGAGTTTCAAATTCAGTATTGCATTTTCTACCAAACTAGTGGTGGGAAAGCCAGCAAATTCATTCGGAGAGCAGAATCAGAACTCAGCTAGCAGAAAGACATGGCCATAAGAGCTAAAGAATGAGCTAAACCATTGAAAGAATAGCCATGTTAAGAATGCGGTGGAGGACACTTTAAATTATGATAACTTTTTCACATTCAAAATGATTTCTTTTTTTAACAATCTTGTTTTTAGATGTTCATTAGAGTACATTACTGCCTCGAGTGAAATTTCTTAAAATGAAAAACTTCTAAATATAAATACAGAAACATATATAAAGAGCTATAATACAATGCCCATAAATGTCTTTTCCAGATGGAGCAACAGATAAATTAATGGTGTAATATGCACTACATAAATGGTCAATGCCATCACTACATATACAGAGCAGCATTATTGCCTATCAAAATATATATTCATCAGTATACCCCGTTTGCAGTATGGCCTGAATCGCTTCTAGACGCTCAAAAATGTTACAGTTAGCAAAAGAGGGCTAGTAAAGTGAAGTGATTACAAAAGATCACACAATTCGCTCACGTGGCATAGCCGGGATTTGAGTTGCAGTTCACACTTCGGGTATTATCTCTTCTTCTTGCTTCTAGCCTAACGCCAAAACATCTATTAATAGGGGATTCAATAAACGATTTAGCAGATTGCGTTCATTAATGTACTTTGTACAGAATTCACCTGGTAAATGAATCAAACACAATTGATAAATTATTTTCAGTAACAAGTTCCACTAACTGATAAGGGATGTTTCTCAAAAGGTAAAATAGCACAAACGGGGGACTTATTTTGGAGCATAAGTGTAGGTTAATTTAGCAGTCAATATAGATTAACCCGTTGCATGCTCATGATGGAGCCGCTCGGTCATGAGCCGCGGTTGCGCTGTGCTCATGACGGAGCGGTTCCGTCATGGCCCTGCCGCCGCGCCTGCGTGGCGCTGATTTCGCGCCTGCGCGGCGCGTTCTATTGAGCGGGCGGGGCCATGACGAAACCGCTCCGTCATGAGCACAGCGCAACCGCTGCTCGTGACTGAGCGGCTCTGTCATGAGCATGCGAGCGCCGCTCGCCCCCCACCGCCCAGCGGTTAAAGGTTCATGTGTGTTGTTTTCTGTAGTACACATTTCTGTGTAAGGAACAGCTCTATTAGCAGAGAGGAGAAGCCCTGCAACTCACTGAAAGGAATAACATTTTATTGTGGCAAAGCAATAAGCAATAAAGCCACTCAGACCCACAGAAGTTGTTCGCAGATTCAAGACTTCCATTAGAATATAACACACACTGCTGCTAGAGATGTAGTTTCATTTCCTACTAATTCAGTAAGGGTTCACACTGAAATGTAAACGTTTCTTTTGAATTGTAGTTGTGACTAGCATTCAATCCAACAGGCCTTCTCAGAAGGCAGAACTGTATTCATTTTTACATTTAATTAGGGAATTAGGGAAGGAAGAGATGGACTGGAGCCTAGGAGGCTGTGCCCAGCTTTAATTTAAACTTGGACCAAGTGCTGGGTTAAGAGGCATACCTTGGACTTAGCAAGGCTTGAGTCAATATTGGCTCAAAAACCTCTAAACCAAATGTTTTTCCAAATCACATGACCTTTATGATAATCAAATATTATGTGTGTCTAACATTTAATCAATCAATCAATCAATCAGTGTACGGGTCTCAAGGTGGGGGTGGGGGTGTCTGCTGTACAGTGGTAGAGCCAGGTCTTGAGGTCTTCCTGAATTGAGGTAGAGATGGAGAGTGCCTGAGAAGCAGAGGTTCCAGGTCTTTGCAACAAGGAAGGAGAAGGATCTTCCTACAGCAGTGATCCTGCGGATCCGAATGGATGATGGCCACTGATAGGTGGAGCGGAGACGTCTGGTGGGAGTGTGGAAGGAGAGGCGGTGGTTGAGGTATGCGGGTCTGACATTGTGGAGGACTTTGTAGGCATGTGTGAGGAATTTGTAGGTGATCCTTTCGTTGACTCGGAGCCAGTGGAGGTCTCTCAGGGGGCTGGTGATGTGGTTGCGGCGGGAGATTTTCAGCATGAATCTGGAGGAGGCATTTTGGATGTTTTGTAGCTTCTATTGGAGTTTTTGCATTTTACCGACCTATAGTGCATTGCCGTGGTCGAGTTTGTTTCTGACGAGTATGTGGGTTGCCATTTTCCTGGAATCGGTGGGGATCCACTTGAAGATTTTACAGAGCAGGCAGTGTGTGTTAAAGCCGCAGGCCACCAGGAGTCGTCCCAGGTAGAGGGAGTGGGGCCCAGGATGTGAACTTCGGTCTTGTTTGAGTTAAGCTTGAGGCAACTGCCCTTCATCCAGGTGGCTACTGCCTTTATTCCGCTGTGGAAGTTGTTCTTGGCGGCTTTGGGTTAGTCAGTGAGGGAGAGAATCAGTTGGGTGTCATTGGCGTAAGAGACAATGTTGAGTCTGTGGTTTCTGAGGGTGAATGCAAGTGGGCCATGTAGATGTTGAAGAGGGTGGTACTCAGGGAGGAGCCCTGTTGCACTCCACAGCTGATTTCTGTGAATTCTGAGAGAAACGGTGAAAGTCTGACTCTCCGTGTTCAGCCGGTGAGGAATGAGCGGGTCCAGTCAAGGGCTTTTTCGCAGATGCCGGCATTGTGACGTTTAGTGCAGAGGGTGTCGTGGGAGACCGTGGCAGAGAGGTCCAGGAGGATGAGAGCTGCACTCTTGCCTCTGTCGAGGAGGATGCAGATGTCGTCTGTGGCGGCGAGGAGAGCGGTCTCTGAGCTGTGGTTGCTTCTGAATCCAGATTGGGACTGGTCCAGAATGTCATTCATTTTGATGAGAGAGTTGGGCGTTGGTGGCCTTTTTGATGACTTTGGCTGTGAAGGGGAGCAGGTAGATGGGTCCGTAGTTCTTGAGGGACGTTGAGTTGTCAGAGGGTTTCATCAGAGGGGGTTAATCTCTGTGTGTTTCCAGTCTTCAATTAAGGTGGTCGATTCGATGGAGCAGTTGATTATGCAAAAGATTTCGGGTGCATTGGAGATGCAGGCACTGTTGAAGATGTGGTGGAGGCAGGGATCCGAGGGGGCTAAGGAGTGGATGCTGTTCATGTTCCTGAGGATCTCATCAATGGTGAGGGAGGACCAGTTCAGCAGGGTCCGTTGGGGTCTGGGGAAATTGAGTGCAGTGGTTGCTTGTGAGGTCGGTGTGTCTTGGTTTGTGACTGCCGTGGATTGCCTTGATCTTGCAGTGGAAGAAAGTGATGAGGTTGTCACAAAAGTCTTGGTAGGGGGGATGTCTGATGAATACTGCAACTATGGTGAAGAGTTGTTTGCTGTTGTGTGCGTTGGCGTTTGATGAGGTGGTGGTGTTCGATGACTGCAGTTTTGAAGGCAGCGTGGTTTGCTGGGGCCTTGGTGCTTCTCCATTTTTTCTCGAGCCATCTGCAGGTGTGCCTGGACTCTTAGAGGGCAGGAGAGAACCAGCTTTCTTAGAGGTTTGCTTGCCTGAGTGTATCCTGAGGGGGGCCAGTGTGTTGGCGCATATGGATATCCAGAGGTGGAGGTTGCGTGCTGAGGCTTTGCTGTCTGTGAATGTCGATGGTGAGGTTTTGCTGAGGGAGGATTAGAGCTGACCTTGGGTGACCTTGTTCCAGCTTCTGTGTGGGTAGTGTTGGGCCTGCTGGTGTACGGTGGGTTTGGTGAAGGAAAAATTGATGCAGTGGTGGTCGGTCCACTGTAGTTCGGCAGTTTGGTTAAAGGAGATGTTGTTGCCTACGGAGAAGATGGGGTTGAGCTTGTGTCTTGCTGGGTGGGTTAGGGAGGTGACCAGTTGCTTGAGTATGATGGTGGTGAGGTTCTCCCTTAGGGATGATGTGGTGTGGTCATTGAGTTTGTCCAGGTAGAAATTGAGGTCTCTGAGTAGGCGAACACGTGAAGTGTGATAAAATCTACTAGGGATCAGCTGAAAGGGCGATGGAGTCTGGGAGGCCTGTAGATGAGGGTTCCATGGAGAATGGCCTTTGGATTGGTCTGCATCTGGAAGTGAAGGCACTCCCTGATGATCAAGTTGTCATCCTATCTGGTTGTGACACAGAGGGTGTTTCTGTGTTTGATGGCGATGCCTCCTCCCGGTCGGTTGGTGCAGTCCTTGCGAATAACTTTGTAGCCATCAGAAGTGGCATTGGTGATGTCCGGGGCTGAGGTAGAGTTCATGAAGGTTTCCGGAAAGAAGGCAATGTCATGGGAGACAGAGTCAAGCAGGTCCCAGATCTGTGTGGCGTGTTTATGGAGGGACTGTGTGTTGAGCAGGATACAGCTGAGTCCCTCTGGTCCAGTTTTTGCAGGAGGGTCTGGTGTATGGTGGCAGGTGAAGGTGCGGTTGCAGTTGCGGCAGGAGAAAGGCCCTGGATGTTATTCGGCGATGCAATGTGACAAGCAGTGGGATTTCTAGTGTTGAGGGGATGTGGAAAGTGCTGGAATCATAGCAGTGGATGGTCCTATGACCAGGGTCTGTGGAGCTGGGTGTGGTCCAGGCACAGATGGGCTTGTCTTTGGCATGGCAGGGGCTCTGCTGCCATTAAGTAGTGTTTGGGGAGGGCTGGACAGCTGGGAGATGGGAGATGGGATGCAGGAAGCAGGGAAATGGCTCTGTAGGCGATTGGGCCACAGGGGACAAGCAGCAGAAAGATCAGAGAAAGGGAAAAAGCACAAAAAAGAGGATAGATTGGATGAAGTGAAAAAGCAATAATAGATAGAAAGGAAGGTGAAAAAAAGCAGAGGAGCATAAAGGCATAACAACAGAGAATAGAGAGCAGCAGCAGAGCAGAGATACTGCCCACTGGATCAGCAGGATTGAGCGGCAAGCGGGTGCCTGCCGGTGGAGGAAGGCCATGAACTAAGGACCTGAAAGGGTGAGGAGAAACAGCTACCAGGCGGATCCGTGTGGCAAGGGAAGTAATTTGCAGACAAGGTCAGTAAAATCAGTTCTTCACCACACAGTGGCCGCCATTAAGTAGTATTTGGGGGGCTGTACAGCTGGGAGGGGGTAAGCAGGAAAACAGTGCTGTATGGGGGCAGGGCGATGGGGGATGAGCAAGAGCATGAAAAGGGAAAAAAGGTGCACAAAAGAGGAGAAGTTAGAGAAAGTGAAAAAAGCAATAATAGATAAAAGAAAGGTGAAAAAAGTCCAGAGGAGCAAAAAAGCAGAAAGCAGAAAAACAGGGGAAAAGAGAGCATCAGATAAAACAGAGGGCAGATAAAAGGAAGGTAAAAAAAGAGCAGAGGACCAAAAAGGCAGAAATCAGAAAAACAGAGAGCAGCAGAGCATAGATGGTCCCCACTAGACCACCAAGGAGGAGGAGCAGGCAGGTGGCAGAGGGCCTCGAACCTAGGACCTCAAAGGGTCAGGGGGCAATAGCTACCAGGCAGAGTTGTGCAGCAAGGGAAGCAATTTACTGACAAGGTCAGTAAAAATACTCTCATGACATATCATGATTTATTTTGTTCAATATATTTAATTTGGGCTGAGGTATGAAAACAATGTTTTTTTTCCCAGAAGAATATAGGCTCTTTTGTAGTTTAGACCAAATCTTATGCCATGAATGTGAAGGCCATGATTGAATTTCAGTTTTAGATTTAATCTGCTAAATTGCAATTTTTTTTAGCAATTTCGGTTATATTATTCCTTCCACCTTCTCTACCAGTAATGTTTGTTTACCTCAACTCCCTCTCTGCCATGTACTGTCTCTATCTCCAGAGCTCCATAAACCAGGTAGTGACTCCACATGTTCACTACTACACCACCGTCTCTGCCATGCACTGTCTCCTTATCTCCAGACCCTGGCAAACCAGCTGGTGACCCTACATGTTCCTCACTCTACCACGCTTTCTGCTATTAGCAGCCATAGGCATCTCACACATCACGGGGAAGACATTCTGAGGCTGAAAAAGAGTGCTGTTGTGCAGTTAGCGGTGTAAACTCACCAGAGAAAGTTCAGGCAGAGGTAAAGGTTGCTTGCTGCTTGATTTCACAAACCTTGGACCACCCCAAATTATAAATGTTTGCTATTCCTGTAGAGAAATCCAATTATTGTCTCTCAACAATTTAGAATGCAAATTTATCCACCTACTCATCCTTCAAAGAATAGATCAGTTTTCATTTTTTATAAATTGATTAAGCCATGATGAAAAATCAAAAAAGAGGTCCATCCAGTATAAATCTAGAACAATGTCTCTTTCACCACACCAAACCACAAGTATACCTTTGCAGTGAATATTTTGTC
Organism: Lissotriton vulgaris; assembly: GCF_964263255.1. Classification (NCBI taxonomy): domain Eukaryota; kingdom Metazoa; phylum Chordata; class Amphibia; order Caudata; family Salamandridae; genus Lissotriton; species Lissotriton vulgaris. The sequence goes on along the minus strand of NC_141685.1, from coordinate 1,709,696,453 downwards.
AATCAAAGCTAATCTGTTACATAGGCTAACTTCCTAACTGTAAAATGTGCTATTATATTTTCCACAATCACAATCTATTGGGAAATTCTTCTTGATGGAAACAGCAACTTGTCTGATATAAAATGTTGCAAGATGTCTACCACTTCCTCCCATAATGGTTGTCTTCAGTTTCAATAAAGCAATTATAAGATTTTTGATTAGTACATAAAAACATTTTCAGTACTGAGTTAATATTCATAAATATAGTTTAGAGGGTAGCTCGAAAAATTAAATCAAAATAGTCTGTCAAAATATGGACCATGAGCCAATCAGTTTTTCACTTGTTCGTTGATATCAGTAGTAATAACATTGATAATATCATTTCTTCTGAAAAAGCAAAGTAATCACCCTTATAGCATGTTTTTTTGGAAGTTTGGGTAGACATAAAATATGCGGTATTTATGATATTCCGTGGCTCCATCCCCAGATGACATTAAAAGAATGCATTTTGTTGGGGCTACAGTGGTTAATTCAAAATTGTGATCAGTGGGCAAAACTGGGGTTCTCTACTCTTCATGATTTCTATAGGAAAGAAGGGCCTCTTTCCTGGCAAGAGATACGTAATAGTAAGACCAATATAAGCAGTCTCTTGTTATTTAGCTACGCACAGGTTAAGCAGTTCTGCGCAGGCCAGACTTCCAAAAAAGGTTGTCCAGGCATACTTCTGGGGAAGGCTCATTTTATATCTAAAATCAAAGGTATCGGCAACTGGTTTAAATTATTTAAATCAGTGGAGAATAAACAGGTGATCTTGGATCACCTGGAGAAGATCAACTCGACTACTGGCTGCACTTCTACCTTGCAACTATGGCAGAATTATAATAACATGAGCAGTAAAACTGTCAGGGCTGCTAATCTGAGAAGGATGGCATGGTTCAGTAAATGGATGATCTACTGCACTCCGGATCGGCTCCATAAAATGTTCCCCTTTGCGGATCCCATATGCTTTAGATGTGGGCTTGTAGTGGGGGATTGGCTGCATGTCAGGTTTACATGCTGTCTTCTGGGAAACTTCTGGCAGGACATTTTTTCTGAAATCAATAAGAAACGGCAAACTACTCTTCTTCCTAGCCCTTCTACCACCCTTTTTGGCATAGTTGAGACGATTGAAGATTTGACTGTAGGTCAACTTCAATTTTCTTTTATTGCAACTTTAATTGCCAGATCACTTATTTTAACTAATTGGAAGTCCAAGGTGGTCCAGACTATCTCTCAATGGATTTTAAAAATGCAGAGAGTCTTTAACCGAGAATCTATTTATGCTTTAAGGGTAGGTCCCTTCACCAAACTGGAAATAATTTGCCGATTTTGGAATTGAATTGTTCTTCCACCTATTATTTCATCAAGTATTATCCTATTATAATTCATGAGTTTTTTTTTACATCTGATCTTGTTTCTATTTTCCTCTCCATTATGTTTTTCCTTGTGCAATAATTATGTATGAAATGTCTGGATGATGATTTTTCTGTCTTAAAATGGATCATGAATTATGAATATTGTAAATGCGCAATGGGAGCTAGGCAGGTTGCTTCTTGTATTTTTTTGTATTTTTGGACTTTAACAGTTGAAACAAACACCTAAATGTGTAATTATTTTAGATTTCTACTGAACTCTTGAATCATCAAACAGAATGCAAAGATGATTAAGGTTTTATCTGAATTAAGGTAATATCTGGCTATTTTAGAAAATATTTTTATTTCTTTGATAAAAGGTTCCAGACTAAACATGTATGCAAAGGTATCATCAGCCTACGCTGAAAGTTTGCATTTTGTCCTTAAGACCTTAAATCTTCAGCCCTTCAGTTTCTATTTCTATTGATTATTTCTAAAACATTCTAGAAGGGATTGGAGAGTTGTAAGCATTTTTCCAGAACTGCTCTATTAGCCGAGCAGAGTAATGACCAATGCATTGTTTTTATTTTTGAAACTCAGATTTTTATTTTGGCAATTACACTATCAAAGTTCCAGTGTAGTGCAGAGGGCTTTATTTACTCTGCTGTGAGCATGTTGGTGAGTTTTTATGACAATGTGTATTCAATATATCAATCACACAATTTCAGTCTATAAATTTCCTGGAGTGTGTTTTAAACTTCACCAACATACAGTTTGATGCATAACTTGAAATAGTTTTGAGAGAAAATAAGGTTTTGCAGAAAAAAATCCCATTTTAGCCTGGAGAGTTATCTCAAAATAAGATTTTGTTTGTCTTTCCATCTGAAAACATTTTGTTGTACAACTTCCTGCCTGAGGAGAAAATATTGCAAAATTAACAAATCTCATGATCTTTGGAAGATGCAAAGCATGTCAACTTCACAAAAAATTCCAGGCAAAATTAAAGTATACTCTAAGAATTCTAATTTCAGTCATGGTAGAATACCTGCAGTCTATAACTAGCATCTGGAGAGGCGGAGCAATATTTGAGGCCATTATAATGGATTCCCCTGGATACACCATCATATGTTGTCCGGAGCATTAATATTGCCACAAATGTAAAAACATTAGATACCCCAGATATATAATAAATTGGAGTAATAGCTATTCTTTTGCAAAGGATTTATTAACCTGATGCCTAATCATGCGTTTGAGGACAGGCCACCGGTGACTTAAACATTTGAGATAATCTCTATGACAAAACACCTTTTTTACCTTAATCATGTAGTTTCTTCAACTAGGGAGGTTCCAATTGTAGTAAAGAATGGAGTCTAAGCCTCTTGTATAGATATTAGGGATGCACTAGCAGAATTAGTAATACTCTCAACACTGCAGTAGTCTCTTTGTCTTCTACCCCCTCACACAGTCATGTTATATACTCTCCTGGGCAGAAGAATGAGGTTGGACATTTTTTGATAATTTGGGCATATGGAGTGGAGTGGTGTGGCACACCGGTTTGAGGCGGCAGACCAAGAAGCAGGAGTCGGCCCGGGACCAGGGTTCAATTCCTGACGCGGCAGGGTCGTGGACCAGGGTCAGCGGACTCGATAATTCTCGCCTCGGTGCCTACTCTAACCAGGGGTCCCACTCGGCAACTCTGGGCATTAGCTTGCCTAATCTCCACAACAGCCCCATCATCACTGGGGATGCCTGGTTCCACCTTGGGGACTCCCAGTAGGGACCATCCCACAGGGAAAGCCAGGACAGGTTCCCCAGCGGTATACCGCGCCCGGACACTCCGGTAGTAATTGTGCGCGTTACAAAAACGCATATAACATAACATAACATATGGACTGAGAACTACTGCAGCAGCATTCTGTCTGCACGGCTGCTTCACACATAAAAATGCAATTAAGGATTACACATTGGAATAGTGATCAGGAAAGTGCTGAATGAGATGGAGAGGTTATTCATTGATCTTGATGGACTTCCAAGTCAGATCTCGCATGCCCTGAAACCGGTGTAACACTCAGCTGTCAGAGGCGAAGATTTGACCACTGGACTACAGCTTTGTGCTTGCTGCACTGGCCTCCCATGAAGACCAAGCTGTATTATGAAATCTGCTATTTGGGGTATATTGACAGAAAGGAAAGTTAGCATAGGGATCCGATTGTCCTGATGAATGCCGGTAGAGACACGGATTCCGGCAGAAACATGTTGACCTCTATTCAGAACGGAGGGGTGTAGAGTGCATAATACACTCACCAGTCCACCACCATCCGGAGGTATTAATTACCCTTTTTTAATCCTGACAAGGGAATACAGGAATATTATTAGGATATCCCATGGCAAGTTTTAAAATTAACTGTCTGCACCTTTTTAGGGTCCTTCTTTATTTATTTGTATTTTCTTCCAGCCCATTGCTCCGCCTCTATTGTTGGTCTGCACTGAGGCGTTTCGCAGCAGCCCTATGATGAAGCATGTCATAACACATTGTGGGTGAGGGCAGTTTTTGCAAAGTGATGGTGCTTTTGCTACACTTTTGAATGGATTGCATCTTGACAAAAATTGCGACATGAAGTTACCTTACTTTCATTTGTGTGTATATATTGACTTTGAGGAGGGTAAAGTAAGGTGTATTCCTTCTCCCCCTTACCTTGTGTGAAGTCATTAAATCTGCTGCCTTTTTTCCAGTAAGAGCCACTGTACTATTTGGCTTTCAGGTTGATACTATCTGAAGGTACGTGGTCCTTCCACAGCTGATCCATTTTGTAGAAGGAGAATATTTTTTCACAATATCTTACCCTTGTGTCGATCCCTTTTGGTAATGGTGCCTCCAACTCTTCAAACTATTTTGGACTAACTAAATTTTAGCAAGAAAGCAATATCTTGTTTTTGATAAATTTTGCTCTAATTTAATTTGCACACTTCTATATATTTCTTGGGTTCCCAATGTTGTTGCAGAATGGTATTTATACATATTTAAATGTGATTCAATCTAACTCCTTTAGTTTGGTGCACAAAATAAGCAATAAGCAATTGCTTAAAAAAATTAATGTACAATCTCATTCTCTAAAAGTTCTAGAGCTTATTCTAAATGAACCCCTCTTAAAGTCAAACTGGAAACGAGAAACAAAATTTACAATTGTCAATTCCCAATATGGAGGAGAAGAGTAGGAGGGTCTACATAGGAACTCCAAACATCTCAATGGAAAACGAGAAAGGCGCAATTTGCCTGCCACTGTCCCTGTGTAGGTTCTGGACATGCAAGTGTATGAATAGAACCCCTTTACCAGCTTCTGTTTCCCTTTCTTGCCTCCAAGGGAGGTAATAAGTATAAAAACAGAAAGGGCTTTTTTCCTTGCCTTTGTCATCCATGCACACCTTCCTGAGCAAATTTAGGAATGCACTCACTCTACTTGCTACTGAGTAGCAGACACTTAGCAGCACCAACCACAGAACAATAGTGGATAAGGTGGAGTCTCTAAGATGGTGAGTAGAGAGAGGAATGCGATGGAGGAGAGTAGCATGCGGACTGCAGATCATTTGTAAGAGTTACTTTCTTGCTTCCTTCACTTCCTTTCTTTTCTCACCTTCATTTTGTGTCCTCTCTCTTTACAGTTCGCACCACAACATATTGCTTACAAAAACATTGTGACACAAAAATATCTTGTCAAAAATATAGAAAAACAAAATATGGAGTTTTCATACTTATTAGGTAAACTTCAATAATAGTGTGTCAAAAATTAAATATTGTGTAACAGAGTATTGGCAAAACAGGAATGTGTATCGAAATATTTATTTGGGGCTGTAGAACTCTTATTATTAAAAAACTTTAACAAACCTCATTTTGAGTGTGCGTGTACTCTTCGAGGGTAACCTTAGAGATATATATATATTTTCTCTGTAATTTGTTTAAAATAGTAAAGCCCAGAATAAAATATAAAAACACTATTTTGAAAAATGAATTTCAAATACATTTGAAATATTAACAATAATTTACAAAATAAAATTAGCATGAATGTAAATTAAAATTATATCTCAATTAAACAAAATAAATTAATAAAAAAATAAAATTTTAATAAAAATACATTCTAAAATAAATAATGTAAACCTTAAAAAGTAAAAAACAAAAGAAATAAAAACAATGCAAATTAAATAGCACTAGCAGAAATGCTGGGCTTTGAAGCAGTCAGATTTAATATTCGAACTGCAGTTTAAGTAGACCTAGGAAAATTGTTTGTACCCTGGAGGAGTTATATTTACGATTCCCACTCCAACGTAAGCAAACTCAGGGAAACAGTAGGAAAAGTGTTGGACTTAGGAGGGGTTAGATTTACTATTCCCTATACAACCTGAGCAACAGTAGTGAAAGTATTGGACTTTGGAGGGATTATATTTAACACCTTGGCTGCTGTGACTTTTCCCCTCCTGTGCTGACATTCTATGAATACCATTGTTCATGACGAGCTCAGCTCGTCATAAGCACAGCTCCACTGTGCCTCATGACGAGCTCAGCTCGTCATGAGCATCGAAGGGGTTAATATTCCCACTCTACTCTAAGCAACAGTGGGAAAAGTGTTGGACTTTGGAGGAGTTAGATTTACTACTACCACTCCAACATAAGCAAGAGCAGGGAAATGGTGGTACTTTGGAGGGGTTACTTTTACTAGTCTCACTCTGATCTAAGAAACATAGGCAAAGTACTGAGCGTTGGAGGGGTTAGATTGACTATTTTCACTCTAAAGTTACCAATATCAGGATAAGGGTTCTACATTGGAAGGGTTAGCTATACCATTCCAATTCTTAAACCTGTTAAAAAAAACACTTACATATATCATAAAATAAAAACATTTAAACGTTTCTAATTTAAACTATATACGTATTATAGATAAATGCAATTAAACGTAATGAATAAACAAATGTCATTATACAAAAATAATATTTAAAAAATAAAACCAAAAAAATCTACAAATGCATTAAGTAAAGTTCTCTACCTACTGCCCTAACACCAGCAAACATAAACATATAAATATAACATTAATAACATTAACTTGCTTACCAAAAACCACACACATTTAAACCAAAACAAATAGAAACCAATTTTTAGCATTTAATTATTAAATACACTGATCTATGCATTAACAATTACAAAATATTACCAACACACAATTAATCAATTACAAGATTGATATAATTAACAGCTAATATTTTCATAAAACGAATAAAATAATTACAAGAAAACATAACATTTTATATTTTCAATAACCAGACCCCCCAGAATATAGCAAAAAACACAGTTGATGGACAGAATGTAGAACAATGTCATACATTCACCCCAGTACAAGGATCTGGGCCTAAATCCATCGTTTTTTTGCACTCCACACCACCCTGGGTTAGACACTGGCTATATCCAAATCAGCTCTGACCCTGTGCCTCATGGGAACAGTCCAGTCCGAACTACCAAGTCATGTCTTTCTCAGACCGGAATCAAGCATCCAAGGACCGGTTTCTGGCTATCAGCCTTCATCAGCCTGGATAGCTTGAATGACATTGGCTTGGTAGTTCGGACTGGACTGTTCCCATGAGGCACAGGGTCAGAGCTGATTTGCATATAGCCAGTGTCTAACCCAGGGTGGTGTGGAGTGCAGAAAAACGATGGATTTAGGCCCAGATCCTTGTACTGGGGTGAATGTATGACATTGTTCTACATTCTGTCCATCAACTGTGTTTTTTGCAATTTTCACCCCAGAATATAGCGGCATGGATTAGCAAATTTAGCGGCACAAATATTGAACTTTAGCGGCACAAATATGGAAATTTAGCTGCATTTTTGCTGCACTTTATTTTACTCCTAATCATTCATTTTCAGCATAAACACAATGGAAACTGATTTAGCTGAGTATTCCACTTTGAAATAGGCCCTGATGCGAAGTCATTTCCTTTGATGTCCCTTCCACTACCCCTAGCATTTTAGTGAATTGACGCCCACGCTCTAGTTGGACATTTACCCCCTCACTTTCAATGTCCAATGTGCCTATAGTTAAAATATAGCCTTATAGCCCGCCGTAGAGGGCTATACCGGCTATTAAAGGCCCTCTCCAGCGTTGATGCATTGATACAACCCATACTTTCATATAATAAAGCAACTTCTGAATTAGAAAAGGTTTATTCTTTCCTACATGGAGAGACAGGCAGATAAGCTTAGGGTCGCCTTACTGGATGTGGTCGAAATGAGATTACTGAAATGACTGTAAAACCTGTATCTTGTTTTTAATTACACAACAAACAGCCACCTTTTGACTCAGGTTGGCGGATTTCCCACCCCCATGCTGGCAGACTACCTCCCTCGGACGAGGCAGCTGTTTAAAATCACCTTATGAAGGATTAACCAGCATTGCACAGGAGGGTTGTCCACCAAAGTTGCAGCATCCGCCATGGGAAGAAATACTTCCGTGGGTTTCGGCCTTAATGTTTTATCACCAAAGTGGCTCCTCCCATGGGGGGTGCAGATACTCTGTTGAGTAACATCCAACGCTGAGGAGATTCCACCAGTAACATAGCATAAGTATTTTTAAAGCAAATGTTCACCCAAGGGCCTCTTGACGCTGAATAACAGATGTTTATTGTTAACCAACTCTGTGGTTACATTTTATTGACCTCAGAAAGATGAAAGGCTGAGTGGAGCCACAGGGATTTGAACCTCTGACTATGAGGACCCAGCTTAACCATGGCCACTGGCAGCTTAGCCATTTTGAACTACACCAGGTCCATAGCTTAAGACAACAGATGCAGAAATGTTTTCCTGATGCATTCTGTTTTCCCAACGACTGTGGCCTGAAGTGATGATCCAAAAGACTGATGACGGTTGCTGACTCAAAACTAACTAAAGCTGTGCCTTCATCTAAGCCTCTTTGCATGTTTCTGTCCATTCCACCCATCATGCTCGGAAGTCGGACTTCATACTCCTTGAATGTGTCCCATTCTCTAATCTCCTCAGTCCTGCCTATACTGTGGTCCGCACTTCAGGTCAATCACATTCTGAGATGGAATCTGTGTGTTTTTGAAGGCACAACATTAAATCAAGTTAACAGTAATAGTCATTTATAGGTTTGTATCATAATAGCATGCAGAGCACTCAGACCCGGAAAGCTGTAAATGGCTCCTCATAATCAGAGGCTATTGTAATTTGAGAGATTTCTTGAGCCCTTTACTCAAACCTAGTTGTGTGCCATTCACTTTACAAGTGACCATGTCCCTTAGAACTTTTAGAAAGTTATAATCTGCAAATGAGGCCACACTCCCCACCTCCTTAATTTTCGTGGGCACTCATGTAAAAATCGCGGCATTTTTACAAAAGTGCCGATTTTGCGGCAAACCTTGAAATTGTGAAATCCTGGAGGGTCTAAATAACCCCCCACTCTAAACCTCTAGAAATCCAACAATACACAACTAAATAAAAAATGTGTAAACGATGTTACAAAAAAAAAATTTCATCATACAAACTATACAAACATAATTAAAATAACAATAATTAATGATGAATCAAATAAATAAATTACTTAATTATTTACATTAACTATTTAATTAACATAAAATGATTTAAAATGAAAAACACTAATAATAATTTATATTGTAAATAACTTCCCACCCTAATCCCCTACAAACCCAACAACTTTGGGCCTGATTTACACTTGGGACTCTGACCACCGACCCGCCACCGCAGCAGTCTCTGAAACACCATCAAGCTGATGGCGGTCTGCCCACCCTATCTAGATGTATACGCAATAGAGAGAAAACCGCAGTGATCTTCTGTATTGGCTAACCGCCCGCCGTTGCTGTCCTGATGGCAGGGTCTCGCTAAGCAGAACTGGATGTTCCCATTGGCCTGATGGTATTCTATCGGTGGAGTTCTAACAGGGGTGCATCTGGAGGTTGGGAGGAATATAAGTGAACGTTTTGTTTTACATAAATCACATATATGTTGTGTATGTATAGATAGGTGTCTGTGTGATATGTGTTGTGTGCATTATGTGTACATTCTGCACTGCACCACACCAACATACACACACCATGCAATGTATATCCACACAGACCACCAACACTTAACTTACCAGTCTGTCAAAATGGGGTGCCGGTTCATTGCGTGATGAAGGAAAAGAAGAAGAAACCGCAACCTGAACCCCCAAAAAAGGTGAGTATTCATCCCTTTTCGTCCATTTCTGCCACTCAAAGTAGGAGGGAATCCTGCTGGAATTCCCTCCAAAACAAACCAGAATCAAATATTGATGGTAGCAATCCTGGCTGGTGCTGCCACAGCCTCCTACAACCCATCCCACCGAAGTCGCATGGAGCGTAGTCCTGGCAGAGTTGGCGGGACCAAGGTGGCAGTAAAGCAGCATCTAATTAGGGGAGGCAGACCGCCAGGTAGGTGGATGAGAAAATAACCAAAAAAGCTTACTCTGTCGCGGTCCCTCCAGTGTCTAAATCGGGCCCTAAGTTTGGAATGACTAATTATATGTAAAAACATGGTAATTACACAATAAAAATACAAACAATGCTTAAATAATAATACCAATACCTAAAACAGTACAATAACTAATATATATTAATTAATTAGAAAATTACATTTAATACAACTATAGTAAATTAAAATATATTATGTCCAAAAATATTTTTAGAACGATATTATGACCCTAAAAAAATGTCTTACTTCCTGTATTCTCTCATGTGATTATTTTGACTTGACAATAGATTTGACACAATATTCTTGTACCACAATATTTTCTCCGTAAGATTTGGTCATTCACTCCCTAGACATCAACTGCACCATAGGAATCCGTTTCACTGCAGAGGTGAATGTGGTCCAAAAATAGGTACAAATAAAGCATCCCAACTTTTGTCAAGTGTTGTGAAGGTGGCAGTGTTCTGTTTGTAGAAATGAGCTGGTTTTGCTGAGAAAAATCCTAAATATTGGGCTGATCATGATAAATCCTTGCAGAAGAAATAATTTAGCTTTTCTTTTTTTCCAAAAAACCTTTTATTTGGGGATCTGTGTGAGGATGACAACACTTTAATCTCTAAATTAATGACAACATTTTTCAACAATTTGTATCTTCTTAGCTGATGTAATTGATTGCTGTTAAGGCACATAGTGCATATATATATATATATATATATATATATATATATTACCTACTGGCGGTCGCCAGTAGGTAGTTATAGTTAGGATTTTTTTTCAATGTTAAATCTCAAAATTCTATTTGGAATAACTTTGGCGCCGGTTGACGAATCTGCCTGAAAATTTCCTGAAAATGGCCTCGCGGTGTTCCGGTCCTTCCCTGAAAGTTTGGGGGGGATACGTCAAGCGGGGGGGCGAGATAAAAGGGGGGTCCCAAAACGCGTTTTCCCCATGTTAATTTCCATAGGGCGGTCGATTTCACTTTTAGCCCGAACGGCTGAATGGATTTCCACCAAACTTGGCAAAATTGTAGGGACTGGTAGCCCGATGTGCCTTTGCTATGTCTCAAGATATGTGCTTCAGTGGATTTTGAGAAATTAACGTTCAAAAAAATATATATATCTGTAGCCGCGCTCCGGTACGCGCACCAGAGAGCGCTCCAGGCGCGACACGCGACTTGCGCGCAGAAAGCTGATTGGCTCTCAGTTGTCTGTAAACATTCTAAACAGTCCGGAGCGGCCGCCATCTTGTCTATCGGTAAAATCTAGTCATAAGAGGTGGCAAAAACAAAGGGGGGAATTGACCATAAGGGGGTAGGGTAGACCCCCCCTGACCCCCTAGGTTTGATGTGGGGGCTATAAAAGGGCCCCGCGGGGCATTTAAAATATTTTTTTTTTTTTCGTTTTGCGCGGGGGAAGCGCCCGGTACGCGCACCAGGTAGCGCACCGGGGAGCGTAAAATGAGGGAAAAAGATGACAGAGTTTTTAAAAAATGAAGTTTTGATTTAGAAATTGGAGGTAGTTCTAAAAAGAACTTTTTTTTTTCTTCTTTTTGTTGTTTTATATTTTTTTTGTGTTTTTTGAACTTTTTGAACTTTTTTTGGCTTTTCAAAACAGTTTTATATTTTTTTTGTATTTTTTTAGGGGGAGAAACAAAAAAAGGGAATTGAAACTGGCTCAACTGGAGCAAAAAAACAAAAAACTCAAAAAATTACTTCTTTTTGGGGCACTTGTGATTATCACCTGCAAGGACGATGAGCTTAACGCTTTTTTCGCCATAGGCGATAAGCTTGCCACATGCAGAACAAGTGATTTTAAAATCAGCAAATCTCGGCTGAATGCAAGGCATCACCTCGGATGTTTCTGGTTCTGATGAGGTGGGTTGGTTTCTTTGGGAGGGGGTCCTTGATGACTGGGGAAGGTTACTGGCCAGTTCCCTGAACTCTGCACGAGAGTAGTTGTTTGGGTGCTTTCTGGTCATGTGCCGAATCATGGTATAGTTACCAAAAGAATATTTTTTGTTTGGGTTGCCCCGTGAAAGTTCATCATTGCAGATGAGGCAAGTCACCTTGGGCGCATTCACCTTTTTTTTCCCCTCTGGGATTGAAAAAAACTGCCATACAATGTGTGGTTTGGGTTTGTAAGGTGTATTTTCTTCTGGCAGCCATCTTCTTCTCCCCTCCTCCTCTTCCTCTTCCTCCTCCTCCTGTTCTTGACCACCAATATTATTTGGAGCTGGTCCTCTTGGTGGTTGTGGTGGTGGTGGTGGGGCAGATGCACCAGCTGATGCTACTACTGAAGCCATTATTTGGAGCAAAAAAGTAGAGAGAGCAACAAACAGGTCTTCCTCAGTCAAAGGACAAAGTCAGAATAAGGAAAAAAGGTGGGGTCTTTCATCATTTAGAAAAAAAAACTGTCCTGAACCAATGAGAAGTGTTATTTTCAGGTCACAAGACCAGGGGCTTCATCATTATGAAACTAAAACTGTTATGAACCAATGAAAAGTGTTATTTTCTGCTCACATGACCCGACGCGCTTACGCTACGCGCCCGGGGCGCGCCCGGGGGCGCGCAGCGTAAGCGCGTCGGAAGTTTACGTTGTGCGATCGTATTCGCTCGAGTACTTCCGGGTGCGCTTACGCCGTGCGTATCACGCGGTCGCGGCTACGCGATACGTCACGATCATGTTTTCGTTTGCGATATTGGCGCTCACGGGACGCTCCCCGGAGCGCGCAAGGGGGCGCTTTTCAGAAATACGCTTTTCGGGGCGCGCTCCGGGGCGCGCTCCGGGAGCGCTCCCCCCAAAAATTAAAAAAAAAAAAATGGGATAATTGTAGGGACAGGTAGCCCTATTCTGAAGTGGTTTGTAAAAAAATTAACTTTATAAAAATATGTATTGTGCTACATTGGGCTTAATATATGTTAGAGCCAAAATGTAGCCCAAATGTAGCCCAAAGTAGCCCAATGTAGCCCAAAGATGGCCACCAGAGACCAAAAATTGTAAATGTAGCCCAAATTTCAACTAGATGTAGCCCAACTGTAGCCCAATGACAGAATGTACCAGAGTGTTAAAAAGAACAACTAGAGTGCTAACAGTCTTATTTATAAAGTGAAACTTATAGTTAGGAATTAGCATTAACAAAACCTATGAAATTCACTGAAAAAACCATAGGTTTCACACCAGTTATAGTTAGGAATTAGCATTTAAAAAACCTATGAAATTCACTGAAAAAACCATAGGTTTCACACCGGTTATAGTTAGGAATTAGCATTTAAAAAACCTATTAAATTCACTGAAAAAACCATAGGTTTCACACCAGTTATAGTTAGCTGGAAATTTTACTGATATAAAACCATTGAAATTCCCACGTTATAGTTAGTCGGACTCACTATAACTTGCGCGTGCAATGCACTGCTGATGACATCACATATTACATCACTCATGACATGGTGAGTGACATCACTCATGACATCACTGATGACACCATCCTTGTGACACAGTGACAGACCTCCTCTCAGTGTAAAGTAACCCTTGAGACACATATTCAAAAATAGAAACTGAAATTTTTAAAAAATGGACATACCTATATCAGTTACAACAAGCAATTCTGTACTTCCACTATCTATATACACATCCACTCATTCACCAACAGTTCTATATAGTCACTCATACATATACTCACTCATCATATGAAGAGATACACCTATACATCCTGTTACACACCGACATTCATCCAAAAGTTACTCACACACATATTCACACGTGCAAATAAACTATTGAACAACCATTTATTTGAATATAGAGTTATACACACACTTCCACCTTACTTCTATTGAAAATTACACATATTTATTCTCTTAAACAATCACTTACAGAAACACATACTTATTTAAACAGGAACTCTTACAATCTCTTACTCTCACATATACTCACTTATATACATCAATATTCATATATACTAGATTAAAACATATGTAGTTACTGATAAAGACACTAGTGAGACAGTCATTCACTCACTAACAAACACATATAGACACTCATCCACCCATACAGTCCTGTACATATGCTGTCTTCAAAACACATACAAACAAAGAGTCAGTCACTCATGCATCTATGTGCTAAGTAATACCCCCACCAAACCATATAGACACTCAAACTGATACTAATAAAAATATCAAATAACCCATATACATACGCATGTAGCTACTTATCAACACATGTAGCCACTTATACACAAAGTGAAACACTAATATATGTATTTAAATATTTAAACATAACTCACTAATATTTATTTTTCAGAAAGACACTTATTCACTGGATGGTGTCATCAGTGATGTCATGAGTGATGTCACTCACCATGTCATGAGTGATGTAATATGTGATGTCATCAGCAGTGCATTGCACGCGCAAGTTATAGTGAGTCCGACTAACTATAACGTGGGAATTTCAATGGTTTTATATCAGTAAAATTTCCAGCTAACTATAACTGGTGTGAAACCTATGGTTTTTTCAGTGAATTTAATAGGTTTTTTAAATGCTAATTCCTAACTATAACCGGTGTGAAACCTATGGTTTTTTCAGTGAATATATATATATATATATATATATATATATATATATATATATATATATATATATATATATATCATCCAGGAAAACGCCGTCTCCAACTCTTCAAAAGACAACAAGTCGAGGCCCACTTTGCATTTTAAGTGACTTAAAATGCTAAGTGGGCCTCGACTTGTTGTCTTTTGAAGAGTTGGAGACGGCGTTTTCCTGGATTGATTGGGGTGAGACGAAACCCCGTTGAGGCCCGCCATCTAAAGAAGGCGCAGGCTGAATTTCGTCAAACTTGTGGTATATATATATATATATATATATTACCTACTGGCGATAGCCAGTAGGTATATATAGTTAGGATTATTTCTCTATGGAACTTTTGAAAATTCTATGTCTAATAACTTCGGCGTTTGTGGACGGAATCGGCTGAAATCTTCAGGAAAATGGCACATTTTGTTTCTGAGCAGCCCCTGAAAATTTGGGGGGGTTCATCAAGGGGGGGCCGAGAAAAAAGGGGGGTCTCAAAACGCGTTTTTCCCATGTTAATTTCCATAGGGCGTTTGGCCTCACTTTTAGCTCGAACGGCTGAATGGATTTGCACGAAACTTGGCAAAATTGTAGGGACTGTTAGCCCGATGTGCCTTTGCTGGGTCTCAATATATGTGCTCCAGTGGATTTTGAGAAATTAATGTTTTAAAAAATTTATATATCTGTGACAGCGTCCCAGATAGCGCTCCAGATCGCGTACTTTTCGCGTCACGGAGCTTTGCGAAGCGATGCTGATTGGCTCTCCGGTGTCTGTCAACATTCTAAACAGTCCGGTGCGGCCGCCATCTTGTCTCTCGGTAGGATCGAGAGACAAGAAGAGGTGAAAAACGAAGGGGGAATTTAATGAAAGGGGGCAAGGTAGACCCCTCTTGACCCCCTAGGAATGATGTTGGGGTTATTAAAGGGTCCCGTGGGCGAAAATAAAAAAAAATTGATTTTTCACGGTAGAAGCGCTTCTCGGTTCGCGAACCGGGTCGCAAACTAACGGCTGAATGGATCTGCACGAAACTTGGCAAAATTATAGGGACTGTTAGCCCGATGTGCTTTTGCTGGGTCTCAATATATGTGCTCCAGTGGATTTTGAGAAATTAACGTTTAAAAAACAGATATATCTGTGACAGCGTCCCAGATAGCGCTCCAGATCGCGTACTTTTCGCGTAACGGAGCTTTGCGTAGCGAAGCTGATTGGCTCTCCGGTGTCTGTCAACCTTCTAAACAGTCCGGTGCGGCCGCCATCTTGTCTGTCGGTAGGATCGAGAGACAAGAGGAGGAGAAAAACGAAGGGGGAATTTAATGAAAGGGGGCTAGGTAGACCCCTCTTGACCCCCTAGGAATGATGTTGGGGTTATTAAAGGGTCCCGTGGGGCAAATAATAAAAATTTGATTTTTCGCGGTAGAAGCGCTTCTCGGTTCGCGAACCGGGTCGCAAACTGGTAGCGAAACGTGAATTCGCTATTTTGTGTTTCGATTTCATTCAATTACTAGGTATAAGGGGGTACGGGAGACGTATCCTGACCCCTTTTGTTTTCTGAGGGTGGCTGAGGAGGCTCATATATGTTGATACATGTCTTCCAGCGGCTGTGCGTGAGCGTTTTTTTTTTTGCTGCGTGACGTCTGTTAACGTTCGATTCGATGGAAATCAGGAACTGTTGACCGCCATTTTGTCACTGCGAGTAAATATTTTGTTAAAAATAATTGTTATAAATTAATCCTTATTGATAAACATTGTCTGCGCCATCTTGTCTGTTTTGCAATGCCACACTTTTGTTGAGCACGGCAGCCATTTTAGATTTTTTGACCAGACCCACTCTCTGCACGATGCCGATCCTCAGCATGGCTCCCCACCCTCGCAAGCATCTCCCCCACGCACTGGTCACCCCCGCTCTCTCTCTCATGCATGGGCCAGAAACCTCCTCCCATGTGCGCTGCTCTTCCCTGAGAATCACACCCTGTGCCCGCCCGACACCACCCTTTCACCCTATTCACTACCGCACCCTCTGACACTCCTCTTCCTCTGTGTCCGATTGTCCAGGCCGGTCCCAGGCTATCACCTAGCCCTGCAGATGTAGTTTATGGCCCCAGCTGTAGAGAATCACCCCTCTTCAAAGGAGGTACAGTAGATCAAGGCCCCCACCCGATGAGATCCGTCACACCACACGCGTTCCTACTATCTGATAACCATCCTGTATTGTGCTTGGGGAGGGGATTCTCACTGTGAGGGTGTGTGGGACCGAGCCTGAAGCGGAAGATTCCAGGGATGCCTCTTTGTACATCAAAGTTTTTACAATTATGTGTCACATTAAAAATATATAGCACTCGAACAAAGAAGGATTATAACACTTTAATAACTTATAAATATATAGAACGCAACAAAAACAGTAAATACATTTAAACATTTTTTTGAAAAAAGAAGCAACAATGGTCAGTAGCTGTGTTTTGTGCGAATAGTCCCAAGGCAGCACAACGTGCTGAGTTCTGGACGGCACCCAGGTGATGTTACCTGGGTGCCGCACTGGTTTTTGGTATCCTACAATGCAGCTCCGAAAAACGGCGTGGGGCGTCTCGGGGGGTGCGCGGGGAGGCCTCGTCAGTAGCGGTCTGTTGTGCGAATAGTCCCAAGGCAGCAGAACGCGCTGAGATGTGGATGGTACCCAGGTGATGTCCAGTAAGTTGTCGCACTGGTTTTGGCATCCTACAATGCTGCTCCGAAAAACGGCGTGGGGCGCCCCGGGGGGGGGGGGGGGGGGGAGGCGGCGTGAACGGGTCTCCCCAGGTGGAGGCTCATCTGCTGTACTGGGGCGCCCCTTTACCATTTCAGTTGCCATTCCGCCCGCTTTTGCTACACTGTGCCTCATCCTCCATTCAGCTGTTTATCGCCCGCTCTTGCGGCTACAGCGTCTCGCTCACCATGTAGTTGAGTTGCGCCCACTCTTGCGGTGCAGCGATAGGCGGCTGCCACAGGACTCTTAAAATGGCGGACGGCTCTTCGGATTTGGGCCTGGTCCACTAAAATGGCCCTGGGACACCTTGGAACTCGGACGTCCCCTGAGCCTTGAAGATTTTACAAAAGTCTTGGGGGCTCCCGACTCCTGCAGGCTTCCGGTGGGGAGCGGCTGCCATGATTGCTCGCGGAATGACCACGACGGAGCCACGAGATGGTGGTGCTCTCAGGCTGACGCCAGCTTCAGTCTGAAACATCTAGAAACAAGGTGGGGCTTTCATCGTTTGGGAAAAAAAAATGTTTTAATCCAATGAAAAGTGTTATTTTTAGGTCATATGATCAAGCCTTCAATCATTAGGAAACCAAAAGTAAAGTGAACCAATGAAAAGTTTTATAAAGAAGTCACATGACCTGTTATGCTTACGTTACGCGCTGCTATAAAAAGCGTAGAAAATCCGTTGGCACGTGAGGCGGCGTCAGTAGCGGACCGATGTGCGAATAGGCCGAAGGCAGCACAACGCACCGAGATCCGGATGGCACCGAGGTGGTGTCCAGCAAGTTGCACTGGTGTGGCCAACCTGCAATGCTGCGCCGAAAGTCGGCGTGGGGTGCCTGGGGGGGGGGGGGGGGGGGGAGGTGGCGCAAACTGGCCTCTCTCGCCTCCCCAGGTGGAGGCACCTGATGTGCAGTGCGGCGCCCCTTACCGTTTCACTCGCCGTCCAGCAGAGTTGCGCCCGCACTTGCTGCTACAGTAGGCCGAAGGCAGCACAACGCGCCAAGATCCGGATGGCACCGAGGTGGTGTCCAGCAAGTTGCCGCACTGGTGTGGCCATCCTACAATGCTGCACCGAAAGTCGGCTTGGGGCGCCCCGTTGGCCTGTGAGGTCGCGTCAGTCAGTGGGGGCTGTTTGAGAAAGCAATGTGATGCTGTGTGTCGCCCCCAAGATGGAGGCTCCTCGGCTGCAGTGGGGCGCCCCTTGGTGTTTCACTCGCTATCCAGCTGAGTTGCGTCCGCACTTGCGGCTACAGTAGGCCGAAGGAAGCACAACGCGCCGAGATCTGGATGGCACCGAGGTGGTGTCTAGCAAGTTGCCGCACTGGTGTGGCCATCCTACAATGCTGCGCCGAAAGTCGGCGTGGGGTGTCCCGTTGGCCTATGAGGTGGTGTCAGTAGCGGACTTATGTGTGAATAGGTCGGAACCAGCACAAGGCGCCAAGATCCGGATGGCACGGAGGTGGTGTCATAGTTGAGAGTTCTGAGCAGCGCTTGTAACACTGTCTGAAGCTTATTTGCACCTGCTGTAGCTTCACTATTGCCCTGGTGTGGCCAAAGATCGCCCATGATATAGGCGGCCGGCTCCCATGGTCCGGCGGAACTTTTTTCCTTTTCCTTTCTGCATCTTGTCCCACAATCCGTTTGACCTTTAGACACAACCAGGTCCCTGAATGTGTGCAGGGGGACGCTATTGATTGAATCAAAATGGCGGCTTCACACAAAGCTGACTCAAGCGTTGCTGGTGATGCTATACAGACAAAAAATGGTTTTCAGTTTGTACATTCTTCAGGATTTTTCCATCCAAGTCTGCTTGAGAGTTTGTAGAACAATGGCTTTAGATCTTGCCCTCCCCTCTTTTGACTGTTGGTTCTTGTTGCCTATCTCTTCTGTTGTCATTTAACTGAACCTTTTTTGACTGCCGAAAGGGGTTCTGGTCCGACCGCTGGTTGGTGGAGACATTTTGACTATATCCTGGACCTGCCCGGCCTCGCCCAAAATGGCGCCGGTATAAATGGGACTCGTAACTCCTTGTTGTGTACTGGTTGCACAACCTTGATATCACGAGATACGTATGCAGTTTTGAAGCACATGGCGGGCGGGAACGAGAATTGATTGAATATTTCGACATCCCTATTGATATTAAGTTCTGATGTATTATTGATTACTGTACTATTGAAAGTTCGAATTAACTTCACCCATGGTACTTGCCCGCAAATGTATATCTAGATAATTTTATTGTAAGTGGCCCTGTCGTATTTTAATTACAAAATGTACGTCCACCGATTCCGCAACTGTTAGACACCTTAGTTCTTGCAACCTAATGGCCCGCTCGTTGCGTTCCTCTACAGTGTAAATGTCTCCTCATCATATACGATTCCAGTTTGCTCCGTGGCCGGCCCACATGGTTATAGGCCCGTATTTGTATACTGACATTTTCACAATAAAGGTTTTTAAAGCAAAACATGGTAGTAGTATTTACATTGTTAAAGTTTTTAATTTTAGTCATTGTTTTCGAATCAGTAAAAGGCAAGTGAAATAAAGCAGTCCAATTACATGACGGATAAAAGGTATAATACGCAGGAACGCAGTAAAGATAAATGGTCAAGGGCTGTTGTGTTTTTTACTCCTGCAACATAAAGTGATCGATAAGAATCTGATATTCAGGCGTATCGGCGACTAAGACAGCAGGCCGAGCATCTTTTGCTCAACGGCTCCGTCATGGGATGAAGAAACGCCCTTTTTCTAGAAAAAGGAATATATTTTACTTGCAGGACAGTTGTAAATTTTCCGGGAAAATACATTAGCCTGGAACATTATAACATATATGTTTAAGAAAAAATAATGTTCGAAAGCAATAAAAAGCGTAATTTTTAGGTCATATGACCAAGCCTTTCATCATTAGAATAACAAAAGTAAAATGAACCAATGAAAAGTTTTATTAACAAGTCACATGACCTGTTATGCTTACGTTACGCGCTGCGCGTCGCGCCCCGGATCCCTTCCGGGAAGCTGCGCTTCGCGCACTGGAGTACTTCCGGGTGCGCTAACGCGGCGTGTCATATAACGCATTACGCGACAACGTAGGTCCAGAATATAGTCAAAATGTCTCCACCAACCAGCGGTCGGAACACAACCCCTTTCAGCAGTCTAAAAAGTTCTGTTAAATGACAACAGAAGGGACAGGCAACAAGAACCATCAGTCAAAGAGGGGAGGGCAAGTTCTCCCCTACCGGGTCACGTTGGGGCGCTACCGGAACTGATCGAATTGGTAGTCTACAGTGTTTCTGGATGTTTCAGACTGAAGCTGGCGTTAGCATGAGAGCACCACCATCTCGTATCTCAGTCGTGGCCATTCCACGAGCAATCATGGCAGCCGTTCCCCACCAGGAGCCTGCGGGAGTCGGGGGCCCCCAAGACTTTTGTAGAATCTTCAAGGCTCAGTGGACGCTTTCGAAAATGGGGCCCAAGCCCTAGCAGACAAGCGTCCGAGTTCCAAGGTGTCCCATGGCCATTTTAGTGGACCACGCCCAAATCTGAAGAGGCGGCCGCCATTTTGAGAGTCCTGTGGCAGCCGCCTATAGCTGCATCGCAAGAGCGGGAGCAACTCAACTACATGGTGAGCGAGACGCTGTAGTCGCAAGAGCGGGCGGTAAACAGCTGAATGGCGGAAGAGGCACAGTGTAGCAAAAGCGGGCGGAATGGCAACTGAAACGGTAAAGGGGCGCCCCACTACAGCGTGTCTTCAGGTCAAACGGATTGTGGGATAAGGTCCAGAATGGAAGAGTCATCAAAAGGCAAAAAGTTCCGCCGGACCCCGGGAGCCGGCCGCCTATGTCGGGGGCGATCTTAGGCCACGCCAGGGCAACACGACTTGGGGAGGGGGCAGAAGTCAAGCGCACCCTCCCAGTCCGCGCCACCACACCGTATGTTGAAAATCTGAAGCCATCGTTCTACAAACTCTCAACCAGCCTTGGATGAAAAATCTTGAAGAATGTACAAACTGAAAACCAGTTTTTGTTTGCATAGCATCAGCAGCAACGCTTGCTATCAGAGTGCATGAGTTTCATGCTCGATCGATTGAGCTAGCCGGATCAGGCAACAAAAAGTATAAAATAGTTATGTAAATAGTTATTTAATAAAATGTTTTACCCTGTTACTTTGCTGGTGTGTTGTATATATTTATAATATTTGCATGGAGTTTATCGTTATTTTGGGCGGCGTGGGTGGCGGAGCCGAGCAGTCTTGCAGCCATCATGGTGTGGAGCTCAGTTCATCTCACTAGTTTCGTATTTCTCATGAAGGGTTGTTCCTAATGTTTCTATTTTAGCGAGGTCAAAAAGAGATCCCATTAGTGGCCTACTGATTTTGCTCGATTATTTTTTTTTTTTTTACACGATTTTTCACTATCTGCAAAGACTAAACAGAGTATTGCGGCTTTGTGCTTGTTAGTAAATAGAGAATGAACCAAAGAGAATAAATTCTAAAATAGTAAATGCTTGGATAACAATCAATCAAATGGAGAGACAAGCAGGCACGACGGATTACAACAGGGGCAAAGGCCTGCGTTAACTACCCTTCACTATCTGCAAAGAGAGAGCACTTCTAAGAGAAAAGAGGGGGGGGCAGCGTTCAAAGCACATCAGTGTGCATAAACACGAAAATGCTTTTACCTATCACGTACTTGACATTTGACAGCTTTTGATATTTGCTATTAAAAAACCATTGAAATTCAATGAAAAAACCATAGGTTTTAGCCCATATATAGTTAGGGATTAGCATTTACAAAACCTTGAAAATTCACTGAAAAAACCATAGGTTATAGACCATATATAGTTAAGGATTAGCATTCACAAAACCTTATTTTACTCGCATAAAACCATTGAAATTCGCATATATAGTTAGTTGCGCTAACTATATATCGCGCACCCGCAATCCACTGCTGATGATGTCACATATTACATCATTCATGACATGGTCAGTGACATCACTGATGACATCACTGATGACATCTCAAATGACATCACTGATGACATCAATGATGACATCTTAAATGACATCACTGATGACATCTCATTTGACATTACTGATCACATCACTGATGGCATCATTCATGTGATTATACAATGAACCTCTTCAGACTCTGATATAACCTTTGATACACTCAGTGTAAACAGACACTCACAGACTGTCACTCATCCATGGAGTTACTCACACACCTAGTCAGTCATGCAAAGAATCAATCACACCTCCATTTCCTCAACTATACAGTTATACACATCTTACTTATTCAAACATATACTAACACATATTTACTCCCTTATGCAATCCCTGATACAAGTTCACAATGATCCATACAGCCACTCACACATTCACTGGCTCTTATGCACAGTTATTTATATATGTCAACTCTCACATGTACTGTGTTTTACATATGTACTTACTTTGACATGTAGCACTGAGATATCCATTCACTCACCAATACACTCATGCACACAGTCAACCGCCCATGCAGCTGTTTCCACATGCACTTTTGAACCCATACATCTAGTGAATCAACTGCTCACACATCTATGCACAGAGTCATACACCTCCCAGCCACCCCCACACACACTCAGTCTCCCATACAAATACTTGGGCAACCAATCAATAACCCATATAGTTACTCATATAGCTACTGATCAACACATGCAGCAGTTTACAGAACAACAGACATAATGATGCACAAATTAAGACAGTTTAGTCACTAACCCATGCACTCAGTGAGACACATTTAATCACTCACTTATACAGTCAGTCATGCACCTACTAAATCCTTCATCCAGACACTTATACATCCACTCATTCTTCAATATGTAATACATATTTTAACTTTACAGAAACATACAGTCACTGGATAATGTCATCAGTGATGTCATCAGTGATGTCATTTGAGATGTCATCAGTGATGTCATCAGTGATGTCACTGACCATGTCATGAATGATGTAATATGTGACATCATCAGCAGTGGATTGCGGGTGCGCGATATATAGTTAGCGCAACTAACTATATATGCGAATTTCAATGGTTTTATGCGAGTAAAATAAGGTTTTGTAAATGCTAATCCCTAACTATATATGGTCTATAACCTATGGTTTTTTCAGTGAATTTTCAAGGTTTTGTAAATGCTAATCCCTAACTATATATGGGCTAAAACCTATGGTTTTTTCATTGAATATATATATATATATATATATATATATATATATATATATATATATATATATATATATATATCTGCAACCAGAGGCCTGAATGCTGATGTGGTCGACTCAATCTATATTCATTAAGAGATCGATAAAAATGTCCACTGTTGCCTTGGCTTCATGATAGTAACTTCGGCCCTGAGTGCTTTATGCAGATATGCACCACACACATATCCACTATGTTATGAAACTTTTAACACAAGTTTTTTTACTAGCTTTCTAAAGCTTGCACTCTCATATAAGCTCTATCCTGAAACTTTTGTTAGCGGTACAGTTCCACATTAAATCAACGTTGGCAACGTAAATAGTGGCTTGTTGACAGCAACGTGCCTGGGGACAGATTACATAAACTAATAGGGTGGTGTTAATTTGCACTGATGTGCTGTTTATCCATATATCAAATCTGTAAGCGTTAAAACAATGCAATGTGATGTGAAGTGGGTTTGATTTATGTATGTGTCAAACTAGTACAATCTGAAACATGTTAAAGTAATGGTTGTCTAAGATTTGTTTATCAGGGAGGTAAATGAAGCCCGGTCCCTTTTGTGCCAGTTGCTTCCCAGTCTCCTGTCAGGCAACACACAGAACCACCCTCTTGCCTTCAACATTTATAGATCAGTGGCCTCTGACTGAGAACCTTTTTGTGAGGTCAATCCAACTCCCTTGAAACCCAACAACCAACAACAGATCAGAAAAAACTTACACCAACTCTCTTAGTAAGTTTTTGATTGCTCCATGTTCTTGATTCACACCAAATACAGGATTCCCATGCAAAGTGCAATTTCCCCATGCTATGAAGTAATCCATTGTGCTACCAACATTCGAAGCATTGACAGGAGAAGATAAATTATGTTCCACGTCCATTAACGTTTCCGTCCTTGCTATCTCTGATAAGTACATCATTAGATTTTGATTGCAAGATGCCTGAAATATTTTCTTGGATTGGTAAGTTTGCATGATGAAACTATCAAAAAAGCTGAACACATTACGTAAGCAGGCACTACAAGGGGCAAGGAGATGTGTACAGGTACAAAAGCTCACTAAACTACATAGCATTTTTCACAAAATCACTCTCTACTGACATTCAATAACAGATTCTCTGGGAAAAGGATGGTGGCACAAGAGCGAATCAAACCATTTTATGTTTGCCAGCTGATTTTGATGCCAAGGAGGATGCTTTTGTAATACTTGGAAGGATTTCCAGTGCTTCGGGGAACAGCTAAGGATTCGATGAAGTGATTCTTTACTGTATGAACGAATAGCAACATGTAGTCTAGTCTGCATATTCTCAGATCTAGTGGAGTGTGGTGCTTTCCTTTGTTTATGATATACATTGAGCAGATGGATCAAATTATTTATCCAATGTACATTTATTATGAATGTAGAAAATCTTACTAGCCCTAAATTAGGTTAAAGCTCTTACCAATGGAAGTGATAGTGACGAAAAATATCTTTTTCTGCTTAATAAATAATGTTTGATCAATAACGTGTTTTGAATTGAAAACATTCTTAACATTGGCAAGACAAAGCCTAAACTAGACTTCTTCTTTTCGTCTTACTCTGTCTTGTCTCTGTATGCAGCAGAATGTGCAGTAATGCTACATTACCTTCTTTACTCTGAGTTGTTAAACCTAAGTGACAATTCAATCACCTTATGCTGACAATGCACATTTCACTGTGTATTTTGTTATAAAAAGGGTTTCGTCTGGACTTGAGCCACGTTTGGTCTGCTCAAGGTTAGAGAGCAGACCCTGTCAGCCTGTCTCACATTTCTGTTATATTTACTGCTGCATTTGACTGAGCCTTATGCTAATTCCTTGTATTGATCAACTAAATATATTTGTGCCTTCTGTAATTTTTGATTCTATAATAAACCTTCATGGTTTCTAACATTGCCTCATCTGTTCTGGAGGTCAATAATTCCTGCGAAGATGCTTTATTTACTATCTGTCAGATTATCAAAGATAGCATCAACAGTTTGGGTAGAGAATGTGAGCAATTGTTTCCCTTTCTTGGATTTTTGCATACCATCTTGGTTCCTAATAATGGACAAATTGGATTATTTGCAATGGTGTGGTGTTCTTGAGCTGCTCCAAAGCAAAGATTCGCAAGTATCAATAAGACCGATACAGTGTGTTGGATTGTGGCTTGTCCGAGTGTATTGTGGTACTTGTAGTTAGATAATTTGCAAGTGCATTTTTTAGTCGAGTGTGGAATTAAACAGTGTGTGAGCTCTTTGGTTAGGCAATTTTGTTTTTCATGTCATTAGGTTACTGTGATTTGATGATTTTGTCATTTTTCTGAAGTGTTTACAGTGTTAGATTGTCAAGTTAAAGTTTGTTATTGGTTTTATTTAGGAGTCATGAAAATGTGGGATAGTAAGTATTGAAAATATTCAATACTTGTGATTTATGGTGATATTCTCTTGTTTAGTAAACAAACTCGACAAAATCAAAGGTATACATATTCTGGTGGAACGTTTCTGCAACGTGGGGTTGTATATTGTGAGGAGTCACATTCACACTGTGATAGGGACTTGTCAGAATTACTAAATGTTTCGTTGAATGTGTTCTAACTTAGATTCGGTTTTATTTATTTTTTGGTGCACAGGAGTAAACGTGCT
The DNA here is from genome assembly GCF_964263255.1 of Lissotriton vulgaris. Classification (NCBI taxonomy): domain Eukaryota; kingdom Metazoa; phylum Chordata; class Amphibia; order Caudata; family Salamandridae; genus Lissotriton; species Lissotriton vulgaris. Next base: position 1,709,670,393 of record NC_141685.1, on the reverse strand, counting down.
GATCAAAGGGTGATTTGCTGCTTGTCAGAAACTTGCCTAAGTGGTATTGATAGTGATAGGAGATGTACTAGTCTCTTCCTGAGTGAAATTGATATATGCATCGTCACAGTGAAATGCCCTGTGATTGGCTACTTGACAATAAAGGTCACTCTGCAACTGATAAACCATTGCTGTATTTGGACTATGATTGGTTGATTATTGTTGTTCATATCACGTGGTTTGAGAAGAGATAGAATAAGTGAAAAAGGGTTGTTAGACTGAAAAAGTCCAAGGCTCCTATTATGGAAAGAGAAAAGATTCCTCCTTCACCTGCTTTAGAAATGATGTTAAATCTGGGTCTTTAAAAGTCTATGTGGTTAAAAGAATGGAACAAGAGCACATCTGGTGGCAAGAACATGTGTTTTCCTTTGTGTGAGCAAGTTTGAGCATCTAAGGCATGTGATGTATGAAAGAAAATCGCAACATAGATATGTACAGTTCAAAGCAGTGCATACGTGGGATTGAGTCGTGATTGAGAAGTAACTAAAATGCTGTGAGTTATAGGTAAGATTGCAAATGAGGATTACAGAAGAGATGGTGGAGATGATTAGATCTGGAAGAGTGTGTGTTCCCTGTAATTATCAAACGGTCAGGTAAAAAGAAAAATTATGAAATAAAAAATGGGAAAGACAGAAAAGAATAACCCAGAGAATAATTCAATGAGGAGGACAACATTGTAATTGATTTATTGGTCTCAACCTCCACCATATAATGATGATTCACAGACACTCAGGCTACATACTCCGAACATGAGATCAGGAGAACTGAGTATGAGTATGCATGCATCAGGAGAGGTGACTTCCCCTGTGAGTGAAGTAGGTCCTAGTAATTTCAGTAGAATTGGTCCTACTAATGTAATTTCATCAACTGTTGGCAGTTGCTTGTGCTGTTGCTATGTTAGTACCCTCATCGATGCGGCCTAGATTCCCCTCCGGTGCTGAGCCCTTATGAAAACGGGCATGGTCATGACGGAACGGTTCCGTCATAAGCACAGTGTAATGACCTGTCTTCCTGGGTGTGCTGGTTCCATGTTGGACCAATGTTCCTTGTCTTGTAAATTCCATATGTGTCAGTTGCCAGCTGACTGTTGGTTGGGGCTGAATAAATATTACTTGATGAACATATCCTGTGGAAATCCTACATTATTACACTGGCGACGTTGGAGGACGGGATCCACTTGTGCAGACTAGCCTCAACAACAGGAGATTAGCTGAATGCAAAGAAAAGAACTCACATGACTGCTGCTTCGATGTAGGGAGATTTATCCTCATCCTCAAGGGTCAACCGGGGATCAGCGAAGGAAACGCGGTGAAGAGACTCTGGAAAGTCGAAAACGCGATGAAAATCGGCAAAGGTAGTCATTTTCAAATTTTTTTTTAAAGGGAATTGAAAAAACGGATTGTGAAAGTGACGTCGATTTTCGAGGGCAATCTCCCTAAGAAAAAAAACCTTTTGTTTGGAGAAAACTTGGCTGACATATTTGAATGGGAGCGTTTTCAAAAAAAAAAAAAAAGCAAGCGAGATTGGCAATAGAAAGTGACTCGATTGTTTGTTGGTGGCCATTTTGAGTTGGGAAAAAGGAAACAAGCTCGACCTGTCAAAGAAACAAGCGCTTTGGTTTCGGGGCGGCCATTTTGACTTGGTTTAAAGAAAAAAGAAGCCCAATCTTCTTTGAAAACAAGACTGAATGTTGGTGCAGGATTAGTGGTGGCCATCTTGGATTTTTTTCTTCTCTCGTTTTTTCTTTCGTTTTTTGTATTTCGAGAAGACTACAACGTGTGGAGCGGCGGTTTGGCATTGACATTGAAGGAGCTCCAATCCTACTGGTAAAGGAGAACTGTGTGATCTGTTCTACATTAAAAAAAAACGAGTGAGCATGGGAGGAAGAGCAATGCCAGAGGAGCTTGATGGAGAAGAGTAAGTGTCACACACTTGAAGCAGTGACTGGAAAGGAGGATCGGTCTCGATTCTTTTAGTCCTACATTGACATCTTGGAGCCTGTCAACGGTGATGGGCACACCTTAAAGAGGGAAGGGAGGTGGAACATTGTTTTTAAAGGAACAAAAGTGAATAAGGTTAGAGTGTGTTAAGTGGTATAGGGGCAGCAAGATGCAGATGTATCATCCTGAGGCAAATGGTGCTTTGGAGAGACTCAACAAAACTTTGAAGGAGAGCATTCAGTTGGCAAGGGTTAACAATTTGGACTGGAGAAAGGAGTTACAGAACAGAATTTCAGCTTATCGTTTCTCTCCCCACTCTACTACAGGAAAAACTCTGTTTGAGCTTTTCAAGGGTAGAGCTCCTAACACTTGCTTATGTCCTGCTTGGATGGCTGCAGACAAGGGTGTAAAAAATAATGATCTGGGTGCTTGGAGAGAAAGGGAATTGAGTCTACAAAGGAAAAGGAAAATATATGTAGACAGGAGAAATTCTGCAAAGGATTCCAAATTCATGGTGGGGGAGGTAGTAAAGATTAGGGCTCCTGTGGGCTGTCAAAACTGGTCGAAGTTCTCTGTTCCCAGAACCATTGTGAAAATTTTCAAAAATGCTGTAAAGACGGAGGATGGTCGTATCTGGAACAATAGTCGTGTTTCTCACTTTGGGGGAAAAGAGAAATGTGATGACTTTGTTTTTGCTCCTGACCTGGGTTCTAAATATTCTCATAAGAGTGTGAGAGTACGCAGGCCTCCTGTTCACTTGCGTGATTATGTCTAGGTAATTTCTTCTTTGTTTTTCCTTATCTTTTTGTTGCCTATTTCATTGCTGGACATGTAAACCTGTTTGGTGGTTAAGAGGGAGAAGTGTAATGACCTGTCTTCCTGGGTGTGCTGGTTCCATGTTGGAACCTAGAGCTTGGAACCATGTTACACCAATGTTCCTTGTCTTGTAAATTCCATATGTGTCAGTTGCCAGCTGACTGCTGGTTGGGGCTGAATAAATATTACTTGATGAACATATCCTGTGGAAATCCTACATTATTACACACAGCTCAACCGATGCTCATGACGGAACCGTTCCGTCATGAGCATCGAAGGGGGTACAGTGCAACTGTGTAAACCGGCAAGGAGAGAGATCAATATTTTCCAATTGAAAGCTGATTTTTGAGAAATTATACTTGGTATGATTGGTGTAGAGAGATTCACTGCATGCATTGAGGAAGAATTGAGATACTTGAGTAAGGAAGAAGCCAGTGCGAGTTTCTATGGTTTGAGTATCTCTTTCTATCAATAATCGTGTCAACTATGTTGCAAGCTGATGTGGAAGTGAGCTCGAGGACATGGAGGAGAATACAATTTATTTTTCCTTCTTCTGAAGAGTGAGGACGACATCTGAATTAAACAAGGGACTGGTTTAATAAGTTCTGGATGATCTAGCCTGGACAAATGATCACTTTATAGTCACCTAATAAACCTTACCAATGAAATCACTGACTTTGTAAAATGGAAACTCTAAGGGCGTTGATTTATTGAACATTTGGGGTATAATCATTACCGTGAGAAAAGTACTTGGTAGTAGCTGCTGTACACTCTATGCTACTGTGGCTGGCTACTATCCTTGCGATTCCTGAGCGAGACTATCCTGATTACTTTACACTTCATCAGCTGGTGTTATTGCCTAAGCTACACCTTTTAGGCCGAAGGGTTAGCTATTTCTGACTATTGCACGCTGTGTATTAGTTTTCATTGATCTCTGTATGAAAATCTGATTTGCATATTGATATTGCAATTAAATATTTTCTTTTGTCTCTCTCTCATCTCTTGATGTTATTGTTGTATGATGTATTAGTCATGAATTGTATTTCTTTATTGTGAATTTACCTGTAACATTGAAATCACACAGAATTGATCATTCTTATGTACCTGTGTATTAGCCATTCATATTTTGAAATATTTAGATAAAAGTAACTTGATAAGTATTCAGAGTTTGTCTTTATTGATGAATTATTGAATTATTGACATATTGAATATTGTGATTATGGTTGTTAGGCATTTTCTTCATTATAGGTCCTTGTGAAGGAAATAGCATCAGTCTCTTATTATTGAGTACCTGTTAGCTCTACCAAAGATCTATCAGAGGACCTAATATTTGTAAGTGGGTATTGAATTTCTATGGGCCCAAACTTTGGTTATAGTGGAAAAGCCCTTTTAATGATATAGTAGGGTTAATGTGTATGATTATACGCTTTACACCGCTTCTGCTGGACCAGTTTCTTGTAGTGCCATCGGGTGGTTAGTTTAGACTCAATATACTAGGTAATGAAGAGACGGAATTTAGGGACAGACATTTATTGACTATATACCTTTATGTTCTATGTTGTGGTCCATCGTTGACCTTAATGGAAGAAACGGGTCCATCGTTGGCCTAAGATCTCGGAATAAGCCCAAGGCCAGTCTTAGTGTGGCATACACTAAGTGTGCGTTGTCTGCTGTTGATGCAGTGCTGGGCAATGGTAGTATTGTCAATACTTGCACAGGGAATCTTGAAGTTTGAATAAGTGGAGATTTATTTGGGTCACTTCAGAAAACTCTGTTTAGTAAAGATGAGCTGATACACATTAGAGAAGCAATTCCTTTAGCTCCTGAAGAAACTCCCGCTACTTACATGTCATTAGAAAGGGGTTATCACACCTGTGCATGGTTAGAAAATTGGATGAAATACACTGAACAAGATGGTACTTTAGCATTTCAAGAAATTTGTACTTTTAATACTAGAATATATAATAGATTTAAATATAATAGAATTTTAAATATAGAGAATTTAAGGAGACAAATGAATAATTTGAGACCTAATCCTAGACCTATGCACTACGAAGCACCTGAAGAATTGGAACTTGAGGCATACAAAAGAGAAAAGTATCAGACTAGATATAAGAATGCTGTGAGTAGATATTCAGAAGCAAAATAGGATGCTCAAAAGAAAATTGGAGAGTAGACATTGCAGAAAGAGTGAGAGTGTTTCCAGTTATGGCAGCTGAAGAACAATGAAAGAGAACAATGTAAAAAGAAAAATGTTGAAGAACAGCAATCTAGGAATACCGAATTTGCTGAAGGAATTGACGATATAGATGATGAATTCTTAAATGAGTTATTTTTTTTTAAACGTCTTTTTATTAAACAATAATAAACATACAATACAAAACTGACCAGAGCGCATTGAGTGACTGCCAATGTATACAATGAGAACATAGACCTCCACCAGAAATGATAGACAGAATACAGAATTATGAAACGCGGGCTTAGGCGTCCTCCGGTTCCATATTGTCAGGATCTACATCAGGTGGTGTGCAGAATTGTCACCCCGGAAGGCATTCCACGCACCCCAGATCTTGCCCCACTTGCGGGGTCGCCCCCTCGATACATACACGGACCTCTCCCGGAACATACACCAGTCGAGGTCCTCCATCCACTTCCCAACCCGAGGCGCTCGAATAGCACCCCAGAGTTGTGCAATATTTCGTTTAGCTATCGCACAAGCTAGTGTGACCCAGAGTTTACCATGGATCGAAAGGTCAGAGGGCTCCCATACATTCAGCAAACATCGACGCGCCTCCAACTCAATCCGCACTCCCCAAACTTCGCTCATCTTCAGATGTATCCTAGTCCAGAAATCACGGACCCTTTCACACTCCCATAGGATATGTAGAAATGTACCAGGCATACCGCACCCTCGTCCACAATCCCCAGATACTGCCAATCCCATTCTCATCAGTCCAGGGCCCGAGGTGTAGGAGCGGTGCAAAATCCGTAGTTGTACCATGTGGAGTCTCATCAGGACAGCCACTACCCTAGGGGATGATACCGCCTACCTCCAATCTTCTTCATCCAGAACCAAGCCATCTGCCACCCATTGCTCCCTTAGCCGCTCCAGGGGATCCCCAGAGTGGTTAACGAGTTTTCTATACGTCAGCGATATTGCTTTGGTGGGTAAATGACCATCCAGCAATCTGTCCTCCAGCGGGGAGGCCACCGGGAGTGGCACACCACTGGGGACCGCAGCATGTAGAGCGTGGCTGACCTGAAGGTATCTAAACTGTTCCGTATCATGCAGCTGATACTTGGCTTGCAACTCCTCAAATGTTAGCATACTATCTTTCCCCACACATCACGCACCTGAGTAATTCCAATCAAATCCCATCGGTCAAACCCTTTCGATTTCCAAAGAGTACCCAACTTCTCCGAACTCCACAAAGGTGTAGCTAGCGTTATTCGTCCCTCCCACTTGATGGCTCCGTTGGCCTCATGCCATACCCTCGTCGCTGTCGCTGGAGGACCCACCAAAGGGAAACGACCGTTCCTCGCATACACCACTCTGGTATACTCTCCCCCGGGCACCTGGCCCCGATCCATTGCGTAGCCCTGGTCAACCGGTGAGCCATAGATGGCATGGTTGATAGGAGCCAGCTGGGACGCCCAATAGTACTTCCTGATATTAGGGAGACCAACGCCCCCATCATACCAGGGCAACATCAACTTTGACAAAGCAATACGCGGTCTCCCCTCCCACAGCAGGCCACGCTGCAAAGATTCAATCTCATTAAAATACGACGGAGGTAACGGGTCAAAGGAATTCTGTAGAGCGTACAGAAAGCGCGGGAGGGCCATCATCTTGAAGAGGACTGCACGACCCACCATAGAGATAGGCAATCCTTTCCATCTGGCGACATCACCTCGCAGTCTGGCTAGTGGGGGAAGTAGATTCAGGTTGAAACGCACCTTTCGATATCTGGATCCCCAGGTAGCGAAAATTGACCAATTCTAGTTTAACCAGCCAGTTCAACGGCACTCTAGATGGATCACCGCTTAACACAAAAAGGACCGACTTCGCCCAGTTAATGGCGAAGCCGGAAAATCTCCCGAAAATAGCTAGGACATCCATAAAAACCACCACGGAACTGTGAGGGGAGGTCAGATACAATAGGATGTCGTCAGCATAAAGCGAGATCTTGTCCTCCCACTCTGGTGTCCAACGCAACCCTTTAATCGAACGGTCCCAGCGCACCCAGGCCACGAGCGGCTCCAGTGTAAGGGCGAACAACAATGGTGAGAGAGGGCAACCCTGACCCGTGCCCCTCCCAAGAGCAAAGTCACGGGATCTATGATTGTTATCGACCACACAAGACAGGGGGGCAGAGTAGAGTAGGCGAACCCAACCAATAAATTCAGGGCAAAACCCCAACTTCTCCAAAACAGCAAAGAGATATGGCCACTCCTCACGGTCAAAGGCCATTGTGGCATCCAGGGACAACAACACTGCCGGTTCATGGATGCGAGAAGCACCGGCCACCACCCCGTGAAGCCGTCAGAGATTGAGGGCGGTTTTCCGACGCGGCATAAAACCGGACTGGTCCGGATGCACCAGCGTCGCGATAACCTTCACTAGGCGAGCGGCGAGCAGTTTGGCCAACACTTTAGGTTCTACATTTAACAGGGAGATCGGGCGGTACGATGAACACTCCAGGCGCGGCTTACCATCCTTATAAATAAGCACGATATTAACAATGCGTTGATCATATGGTAGATCACTGCGGTCCCTGCTCTTAAGATACATGTCTTTCAGGTGCGGGGCCAAACGGTTGGCGTGGAGCTTAAACAGTTCAATGGGAAGACCGTTTGGGCCCGAAGCCTTGCCGGAGTGAACCCCCCTGATGACCATCGCCACCTCCTCGTTCTTGAGGGCGGAGTCCAAGAAGTCCCTGTGCTCCGCCGACAGAGCCGGCATCGGAATATCCCGGATCATTTCGGCATTTTCTCCCACCGTGAAGTCCCCTGTCGAGGTATAAACCTCCTCGAAGTAGCGGGCAAATTTGTCTACGATTAACTGAGGGTCCGACAAGACTGCCGCACCCGCAATACGCAGTTCCGGCACCAACCGAGAACCCCAATCACCCTTTTCTAGCCATGCTATCAACTTTCCGGCCTTGTCACCATGTTCATATATTCTACTCTGCGTGGTGGCATGTTGCGTCTTTGCTCTGTCACGCATCAGGGTCCTGTACTCATCCTGGAGCAACCCGAGGCGGTGCTCCGCCCCAGGGTCACCCCCGGAGGAGACAACAGCCTCCAAAACCAATAACTCCGCCTCCACCCTATCTATTTCCGCCATGCTCTTCTTCTTCTGCCCAGAGACAAGGGAGAGAACCTCCCCCCTCGCAACAGTTTTATATGCCTCCCACAGGGAACACTTCGACGCAACCAAACCGACATTCTCCTGAAAGTAGTGATCCGTGACCCGTATAAATGTAAATGTAAATGTAAATGTACATGTATTTATATAGCGCAAATCGCCCACATCGCAGGCATCTATGTGCTTGCTTAGGGAACCCGTCCTGGTATTCCCCTGTGAGATACCCCGGCAGGGTATCCACAAGGTGAAAGCCAGGCATCCCGCCGCGAGGGGCCGTTGTGGAGATTAAGCAAGCTATTGCCCAGAGTCGCAGAGTGTGAACCCGTGAGTCGAGTAGGCACCGGAGTGAGAATTATCGAGTCCGTGGAATTATTGACCCCAACCCCCGTCGGGCGGGGAATTGAACCCTGGTCCAGGGCCGATCTCAGCTTCCGGATCTGCCGCCTCTAACCCCTGAGCCACACTTCTCCACTGAAGTTCCTTCCCGACAGTGGGGTCTTTCAGACGCCACGCATTAATCGGTGCCACCCTTCCCACATCACCCCGTCCCATCCGCAATCGAAGCCATATCGGTGAATGATCAGACACCCCGCGCCAAATGAGTCACTTCCTGAATAAGAGCCGCCTGAGACGCTGGTAACAAAACATAATCGATCCTAGAGAGTGAGTGATGCGCTGCAGAGGCGTGTGTATAACTAACATCGCTGGGGTGACGGAGGCGCCAACCGTCCACCAAGCCCGTTGTGGCGATAAAATCCGCCAGCCATCTACGGGAAGGCAGTAGGGCACGGGAGGGGGGCCTGTCCAGTTCACCATCCAATACCGCATTGAAGTCCCCGCCCAATACCATGGTCTCGATGGGCAGAGTCAAAAACACACGGCCCAGATAGCGGAAAGTATCCACCTGCAATGCTGGGGGGACATAGATAGACAAAAAAGTGACAGTTCTGCCCTCCCATAACCCGGAGATTCCAACATATCGGCCTCTGTGTCAGACCACGTCGTCTGGATAGTAAGGGGAAAGGAGTTCTTTACCAAGATCCCCACCCCTCTAGAGCCGGAAGTAAAGCCAGCATGAGCCACTAATTTATAGCCTCCTCTGTGAAGTGCCATACAACGCTTACCCATGAGATGGGTTTCCTGTAGTAGCGCCACGTCGGGCGAGTGCCTCCTTATCAATTGACTCACCATAGTGCGCTTGATCTTATCACCCAAGCCATTAACATTCCAACTAAGGACGGAAAACCCCAAGCCCAACCTATCGGAGGCCATTTCTATCTCCGAAAAAGAACAGGATAGCCATAGGCACCCATAGCAAACTCTGGTCAAGCAAAACAAACAACTCAACAATCAATTCCCCCCATTTAACGTTCAAATCAACACATAAAAGTACCCAACAACCAGACCCCCAACCCCCCACCCTGCACCCCTGCATGTAGCAAATGCACATCCCCAACTTGCAGTGTGCCTGTCGCCCCCACTAACTGTTATCTAAAAGTAGAAAAAACGGAGGAGAATCTTACAACAGGCCGCCCGCCCCCACCACCCCAAACCGACCCCTCTCTCCCCCCAACCAATTAATTACAAAAAAGAGTCTCAATCAAAAACAGTCTAGAGGAGGGGGGGGGAAGGAAAAAACAGCCCTCACCAAAACCCTGCGCCAGTGAAAAGAATCAGGGCAACATTACAGTCTCGAGTGATGCACTATTCTCCATTGTCCGTTCGGGTCTGTGTCCCCGAGTCCGGGCCCTCAACTCGATCCAACCAGTTCGACGCCACCTCAGGATTGTCGAAAAACCAAGTCTTTTCATCATGTTCGATCCTCAAGCGGGCGGGATACAACATTGAGTATTTTTATGCCTTTGTCTCTCAGTCGCCGCTTGACGGCCATGAAGCCTTGTCTCTGTCTCTGGACCATCTGCGTGAAGTCGGGAAAAAACAACAGTGAAGCGTTCTCATAAGCCAATGGCCCGGTGGATCTTGCCGATTGCAGAATAGCAATGTGGGCAGATCCTGCGATCACGAAAATTCAGAACCCGGGCGATGATGGGACGCGGAGATGCTCCGACCTTCCAGCGGCCTCCGGGAATCCTATGCGCCCTCTCCACCGTGAAAAAATTACTGAGGCCCTTTGGCTTTAGATGTTTGAGAATAAGATCTTCGGCAAAGATGCCCGGGGTCACGCCCTCGGATTTCTCCGGAACCCCCAAAATGGGGATGTTATTACGGCGGGCCCGGCCTTCATACTCATCAAGCTTCCAATCAAGCTGGTTTTGGGCCGTCTTAAGATCTTGGACCTCTAGCTGGAGCTCAGAGACATCTTCAAGGAGACTCTTTGTCTTGACCTCTAGGTTCTTGACTTTCTCCGTTGTTTTAGTGAGGTCTGCCCTGATGAGGCCCACCTCGATTGTAACGGTGTCCAGCTTAGTGTCCATCTTGCCCAAGGAAGATTGGCCCCCAATTATGGCTGCCATTAAGTCTTTCATAGTGGGGTCCCCATCGGCTGTGTCGCCGTCTGTGCCTCCAGCCGGGGGTCGTTTCGTTTCACCTGGGGATCCCTTGAAGATAGCATATTTGTCAATGCGGTTCGACTGGACCTGTTGAGTGGCTTTCGAGGTCTTCTGCTGTATCTTATCAGAGTCTCTCGAAGCCATTTCAACCGCCAAGGCAGGGGAAACCCACCACTCCTCAGTCAAATGTGGGCAGATCCTGCGATGATCAGCCTCCAGTCCGTGTGGAGAGGCCCACGTCGTCCCGGCTGCCACTCGAGTGCGACAAAACAGGATCCGACCGGCGACTTCCGGTCCAGGAGGCCGATGTTGTTGCACTCCGCCCCGGGTGGCTTCGCACTCGGGTCCCCGGTCCTGGAAGCCACAGGCCCCAATTTCCTCGACGACGATATTCGGTCGCCGCAGCCACCAAACGAGCCAGAATTTCACCTTGCGACTCAGGTGTTGGTCCCCCACCCGATGGTAGGGACGGGGCTCAGGATAATGTGCCGGATAGTCGGTCAGGATGTGGCGACCGGCGGAGCCGATGCTCAAGCGGCCATCTTGGTCGCTGGCTCGGCTCCTCCCCCTTAAATGAGTTATTGATGAATAGACCTCCACCTTATCAAGAGGAACAGAATAGAGTACAAACAAACTCTTCACCAGGTGCTCCATTAATTCAAATTAAAGTCCCTCACGAGAAAACACCCTTAAGTGCAAGTTAGAATCCAAATTTAGTTAGACAGAAATTGTCAAAAATAATAACACCAATGAATCCAGATGCTTTGTCAGTTCTATTAACTATTGGTCGGATTGTTCTTTTATACAGTGATGGACAAGGAGTTTCTCAAGTGCATGATTTAACAATATCAGATAGGAATATTTAGTGGAGTTCATACAGTCTACAGAAAATCAAATGAGACTAATCAAGGATTGATTAAAAATAGTGGAACAAATGTGAGTATAGTTACAGGAGAATCAGAACAGCTGATTAACATTTCAGGAAGGTCAGCTGAAAGACCAAAACGCGGTATAAATCTAGATCCAATAGGAGTGTTGCAGACTGAAAAGAGAGTGACACCTACATCAGGAGGGTCAAGAAGTGAGACAGGTGAAAATAGTCAGAATCCATAAGGTCGTTCTCCAGAAGAATTTGAAGACTGGATAAAAGAAATAGCACCTGGTTGCAGTGTACAGAATAATAACTCGGGTGTAGATGTGAGTTAGTTAAAAGCAGATTTGGAAGAAATGATTCTTGGTACAATTAGCCCAGATAGATTAGGTAAATATCAGGATACAAGGAAAGCAAGGAACTTACATGAGAAGTTTGCTGAAATTACACTAATGTATGAAGTTGATATAGAGAAGTCTAAAGCCCTACAAAAAGCATAAAGATTGGACTTCAGTGACAAAGATTTGGAAAGTTTGAATGTTTGCAGATTAAAGAGTTAATTAGCACATTGTAATAATGGGGTGAGTTAGATCGATCGAAAGGAAGATGGGCTAAAAAGAAGGAAGCTACAACAGTTAGTTCAGTGGCTTTACCGTTGTATCCTATGAGGGATACAGGAGCAAAAACAGTCAATGAAACAATATATCCTATAAGAGAAGTACCAGGAGGAGGGTGTGTTCATATCCCATAGTCAAGACAGGATATAATATCATTTACAAATGTTTTCCCAAGGTTGAGAGAAAAACAAGTGGATGGTACAAACAAGTAAAGAGGTTTGTGAAGGTTTCAAAAGTGTTGTGGAAGGTTTTGGATGGCTATTTTGATATTGTAGTTCCAGCTGATTTGTGGGTTGAGTGTAAAATTGCTGTAGATTGACCTGCACTTAGGTGTGCGAAGAGAAAGGAAGATTGCGGATTAACTCCGCCAGGGAGAGCAACGCTCGGACTCTCTCCTACTGATCCTCCAGCTCTCCGATCCCTGTCCCCCTCGATGGCAAGTAACTAACACAGGAGTACGGGGCAGATCTACCACCAACTTACTTACTTAAACATAGATGTGCAGGCTGTGCTCCATGCCAATCCATGGCTTCATCAATCTTCCCAGGTCCGTGCGGTAGGGCTCTGTGATTTCGCCTGCATTCCGCAGCTGCAGAGGCTTTCAGCGCAGCCTTGCCGCCGACCTCACATTGGCAGTACCTTGATTTCTGGATTTCTTTGCAGTGGCTCCTGAATCAGAAAGGACGTGGTCGAGCTGGGGAGCCTGCTGCTGCAGCAGTGAGTGTAGAGGATGCAGCTGCTACAGCACAGATTATCTACGACAACACACTGGGATTAGGAAAGGCATCAGCAGCGCCCCGATTCCTTGCTGGGGAAACCAATCCTCCGACTCCAGTCCATCGGAGCTGCAAACTCCATTCCGGGTGATGAGCACGCCCGAACTCTGCAGCAGCAGCACTAGCACAGGGGGATTTGATCAATTTTGCAGACGACCCAGCCAGTCCTGTTATGGGGGATGTTACTGTAAGCAGTAAATTGCAAGCTCTGGGGGACACTGAGAAGGGGAGTTCCCCCTATAAAGTTAACTCTGTTGTTTCTCAAGAACCAGCACCCCCTTGCTTCTTAGAGGCTCATCTCCACTTACATTAACTACATGCTTACAATCATTCCTTGCAGGCATAAGTCCAGTGCTGCAGGATGGTAAAAATGACTCGGTCGATGGGGGTTCTAGCCAGGTAGCAGACGTATTGACCTCTTCTGTCCCTTCTATGAATCCTGAGGCAGACTTGTTGGAGGAATCTGGGGCACAGCGCTGGACATCCGCCACCCTACTGTACACCTCAGACACTGCCAAACCTGCTAAACCTGACTCAGACTAAGTAGATCAACCTTTCATGCTTAAGGAGCCCATTGCTGCAGTTAAGTCCAAAACTATTCTAGGTAGTCCCCATGCTGGTGACAAATCCTCAAAAGTATGGCCCCTGCTCGATTTAAGGATGGCTGCACTGCCAGCCTCCTTTGCAGATGGGTGGCTTCTAAGGGTGAAGTTAAAGCCATAATCTCCAGACTGTCTAGTCACGGCCAAGTAGATTCCCCTGTTCAATCACCCGAGGAGATACCCAAACAACCTCAAGCTGATCATGCTGATTATAAGATTGCAAAACTAGGCCTGGCTCAATCTGAAGACAATGGTGGAATCCCTGGTGGGTCCCCCAAAATACCCTCTCAGGCCTCTTCTTTGCCTCCTACTCCAACATCTGTTGACCAGTCAGACTATAGGGCCGAGTTGTCAGGCCACAGTGCGAGATCCTATAACCATGAGGAACCTTCTCTATCTAATATCCTGCAGGCCCTAACTGCCCAAAGAGTGGAAGCTCAATAATTTAATCTTCAAGCCACAGCTGACAGCTGGGATTTCAAACAGGCACTGATGGATGTCACTACCAAGGTCGCTTCACTTTCCTTAGATGTTTCTGATCTGCAGCAGCGGGTCATGACAGTGGAAGAATCGAGCACCGCTACTGCTGGAGCTGAAAAGCATCAAGAGGCCTTGATAACGGCTCTATAGGTCAAGGTCGAAGATATGGAAAACCAGCAGCGATGCAAAAACTTGCAGGTCTTTGGAATTCCCAAAGGGAAGGAAGGCTCAGACCCCAGAACGTACATTAGTCAGCCAATTCCAGCAGGCATTCCGTGATTTATCTGACTGGGATATGGACTCGCAGGTTCAGCGGGCTCATTGGCTACCTCCTTTCATCCCACAGCAGCCTCAAAACAGGCCATCCCATCCTCGTCCTATATTGGTATATGTAGGCAATTATCTGCTCAGGCAAGTGCTATTTTAAGGCCTACCCTACTGCTCCCATCAAACTGGACTCAATGACTATATTATGCATGTTGGATCTGTGTAAGGCTACAATGGACCGGCAGTGGAGGCTCCGACAGCTGATAGATCCATTTAAGAAAGTATGAACACAGGTTTTCCTGCAGGAACCCGCCCAATTGAAAGTATATAAAGATGGGCGGTCATATTTTTTCTATACATAGATGGACGCCAAGCATGCTTTAACACGATGGGAGTTTAGTGGTCCAGGGGACGTGGACAACAGAACTTCCAGAATTTCACACACCAAGGGCACCCTATGGGCCCCCCTATCTGGCAATACCCACAATTCCCCCATTTCAAACCACCCTTTGCCCCTCAATATCCACCTTTTTATGCCCCCCAAGGCTCTTCACGCCCCCCTTTTTTAGGCAGAGGCTGGGGCAGAGGGCGAGGGCGAAAGCGAGGCAACGCTCCAGAGAAGAAAGTACAATGGGAGGACACACGCCCCCAGGGAATGGACACGAGGAGCACAAACCGATCAGGACCAAAATAAGCCTAGTGGTTAACTTGTCAGACCGTCCTCTGACAGAGAGAGAGGAACAAGTCCTTCAAAAAGGGCTGGGCTTTGTACCTACCCCAAAAATTGACCTCTTCCAACAAACTAGGGAAATTAAATCATTCTTCAGGAAAATCAGATTGAAGGCCTTCTTTGAGGGCAAGCCTTATGATCAAGTAGAAGACTCTGGCCTACACAACCCTTCAACCTTCACACCCCATAATGGGATGATTCCAAATGAAGTCCTGACCTACGAACAAGCCGTACTTAAAGACATCAAAACACTGGACCGGCAGACAAAACACTCTAACATCTCTCGGAATGAGATGAATGTTCTGAAATCACTGGCGGAAGATCCCCTGATTACCATCAAACAGGCGGACAAGGGTGGCGCCACAGTCCTCATGAACACTGTGGACTACGATCTGGAATGCACGAGGCAACTAAATGATAGACGATACTACACACCCATCCCTGGTGACCCAACACTCCGCTTACAGACCATAATTACAGGCTTGGTGGTGAGTGCAGAATGCGAACAATGGATCACTAAAAAAGAGGCTGAATTCCTCACGAAAAAAGACCCTAGGGTCCCATATTTCTACATATTACCAAAGATCCACAAAGGAACTAGACCGGTACCAGGGAGACCGATCGTCTCAGGGATGGACTCCGTCTTGGAACCACTCTCACAATTTTGTGACCATTTCCTGCAACCTCTTGTGAAACGCATCCCTTCATACATCCAAGACACAACAGATGTCCTACGCTTACTGAACTCTATCCAGGATATAGGACAAATTGACCTCTTGATTACTCTCGATGTGGAGGCCCTCTATACCAACATTCCTCAGAGGGCCACACTAGAAGTAATAGAGGAAAGGCTCGGACTGGAAGTTTGGAGCTCGAACACTCCACCAGCATTTATCATGGAATGTGCCACCTTAGCACTCACGAAGAATTACTTCGAGTTCAAGGGGCACTACTATCATCAGACCCAAGGGACATCGATGGGCAGTACTTTTGCCCCCTCATTGGCATGTCTGTACATGGCAGAATTTGAAGACAGACATATACACCATCAGTCCAACCCCTTCCTAGATAACATCAAAATGTGGAGGCGATTTATAGACGATATTCTGATCCTGTGGACAGGTCCACCGACCACACATGAGGCTTTCTTTGAATGGGTTAATACACTCAACCCTTATTTACACTTCACTATGTCTTCTTCAGCTACGGAGATTGCCTTCCTTGACCTAACAATAAAACTACAAGAGGGGTCACTCAGCACTACCATGTATAGGAAACCTACAGACCGCAACAGCCTACTCCATTACACGAGCCACCACCCAAGGGCCCTACGTTCCAACCTACCATTCGGACAATTTCTCCGCATCCGGCGAAATTGCAGCAACCTGGCCGACTACAAGAAAGAATCAGTAATCCTATCCAGGAATCTACTGGATCTGGGTTACCCGAAAAGCGAGGTCTCAAAAGCAAAAAAACGAGCCAGGAATAACCACGAGAAGCTCTACTAGAACAACGGGAGGGAACACCGGTCGAGAATCAGCCGATCACCTGTGTTACAACTTTCAACCCCTTGCCAAACAAAATCAAAAGTACAATCAAACGCCACTGGGGCATTCTCAATACAGGAAACATGAGTCTAGAACAACCTAGGTTTGCGTTTAAAAGATCGCAGAATGTAAAAAATATCCTGATCAGTACCAGACCAAAAACAACAAAGAAAGGTACTCAACAAACTTTATGGCATCTGCCGCCCGTCATGGGCCATTATCCATGTGGATCCTGTGGTGTTTGCAGATACACAATGATACAAAAAACCATACAACTCTCTGAGACGTTCAACTGGGAACTCAGGGGCCACACTAACTGCAACACCTCCCACTGTATTTACATGCTGACATGCCCGTGCGGTTTGCAATATATTGGGATGACAACTCGCCCAATTAAAACCCGCATTATCGAACATCGCAGCAATTTCCGCTGTAAAAAAACTCATACCAAAATGTGTAAACACTATGTGGAATCCAATCACAACGCAGACTCATTGAAATGGGTTGTGCTAGAATCTAGTCGGAACTGCCCCAAAAATGCCTTGTTCCGGAAAGAACAAAGGTGGGTCCACCGCCTCTCTTCCGACAGCCGAGGCCTCAATGAGGACATCCCTTGGCACTCTCTATAGACCAGCCACCCACTACTCTTATAATGGAACTCTAGATCATTAACTACACCTGCTCTCTGTGGTTGCCAACTCTTTCCTAATTCTGTTAGCTCCACATTTTACAATTCATGTACCCTCCACTGGCCTATTATTTGTTTCCGATTCTTATCACTGATCAGAATCGTACACCAAACATCTGGATTGTCAATACGTGAGGCTTAATTTACCCATTCTATAATGGCCGACACATTAACCGAGCATATCGCCTGACCTTTTACAAGGGGCGGGGACGGGCGCAATTTCATGACGCTCCTAACTACAAATAGTGAACGCCACCGAGCTCCTTTACCTATTCGAGCTCGGCGGTGATGGGTAGGTGAATTCGCGTGGACACAGGAAGTTTGAGGTAAGGTGCATCCCTCCAACACAATACTGGGTGTCTCAGACATCTCCGTCCAGCTATAACCAACCCTGGCCCTCCTTGAGGACTTTGATTACTTTTGTAGCTTCCTTTGTGACAATATTCACGTCTCGCCCTCTAGCCATATCTAAAGGTCCAAACCCGATGTACCGACCCGCCGAACGTTCATGTGGCATTTAATCCCTGACCATTAGGTGAGTCAGGAGTTAGTCTAGAATGTCAATAACAGCACAATTGTTTGGCCTCACACTTTGACATGCATGGTGTCTCCGGCGAGACTGCTGCTGTTTTTAAATCACTGTTTTTTAGTTATTTTAATAGTAACCACCACTTTCACGTACACAGTATGTGTGTGATGTTTACACTGCACGCTGCAACGACACAGGCATGTTCTACTGATGCTAGCTGTAATTCACCACCACTAGCATGGTACACTACGTTCATGCCCTGGCCCTGACCGTGTATGCTTTCTGGAGAAATGTAATACTATTAATTCTGTATCCCGTTTCTTCCCCGTTTAGGCATAGGATTGAACCACAGAGGTAAACTACACCCACACTACACACATGACACCAGCATGTTGTTGATTAAATGTAGTCTTCACCATTAATAGGTCCTGATGAATCGCGGGCGAACTGCCACACGCGAGAAACATGTCGACCAATCTTTCCTCTAGTCTCATCTAGGGTCACTATACCTAACTTGTTGACACCTAGCGAGCTAGATTCACGTTTTTAATTGCAGTAGGGGGACCCCCAGAATAAAGTGGTTTCCGGCACCCCCTGCTACATTTTAAATCACTCCTCTAGGCAACTCGCTACCCCACCCACACACCCGCACTTCACCATAAGGCAGTTGGATACAAAAGATCTCCGCCAAATAGCCCCTCTTAGAGGTGAGCCCGTCGGGGATTGCACCGCCTCCCCGACGAGGAGCAACGCCTATGATGAAGCATGACACCCCTATGGGTGTGTGAGGCAAATACATCCAACAAAATGGATGCCCAAAGGTGTTACATCTACACCTCCGGTCACGCCAGTTACACCTAATTCCTCTTTTCCAAAGGAACAGTTCAGCAACCCCTTTTTGCTTTACCAGTTTAGTGGTCCAGCCCAGTGTTGAGGGTTGACTTTTTGGATATCTGATGGGGGGGAGGGGGGGATCCAATGGTTAAGTGGAGCTTTGTGAGAAGGCGTTTTTTGTTGATTGTATAGACTTGTAGGTCTTTTTCTTTATTGCTCCATTGCCTCTCTATTCTGAATTCAAACTTTCTCTTCCCCAGGGGGGGAGCGCTAGAGTGCCGGCTGCAAGTTGGCCGCCACGTAATGAGGCTCTGCAGGCTGGATCTTTAATCCACCAGTTAACCTGCAGTCCGGGGGCCTATAGTGGCTGGAAAACTTGTGTGAGAGCTCCTCACAGCATGTAGCTGATATCAACGCACAATTGGCTGCACTCTGATAACTTCTGCGACACTGCCGAGGCGCTGTGCTGGAGGTTGCCTCAGGGAAGAAAATAGCAGCCCCAGCCTGAGCGAAGCGTGAGCAGAAGTGTCAGACCATGATCCAATGGAGTGCAGTGTTGCAGGCGACCCTGCTTCAGCGTGAGGGCCTGTAATCATAGCGGCTGCGACTGGCGTCCCACTGGCGCCTTTGCAGCATGCAGTGCTGTTTATCCGCAGGCTCAATTGTGGGCCATGGTGTAGCACACTGCCAGAGGGAACTGTGGTGCGGCCTGGGCTCTCCACCGAGCGGCCCGTGCAGGTGAGGAGCGTTCGGCCGAGAGCTCGCCCGGTGGGGGTGCTAAGAGAGCAGCTGGGAGGCAGACTTTGGAGTGCAGCAGGTCCGGGAGACTGAGGAGTGACGAGTGGGCTTACATGACTTAAATTTGGCCTGGCCGGGCTGATGCGCCTGCCCCTGATGGGCGTGGGGGCAGACGTGGCCGGCAAGGGACCTGTGAGGATCTTTTGAAGTGCGACAAAGGTGCAGTGGAGCATCGGAAGCCACAGTCGTAGAGGGCGAGAAGCCTGCCTCCACCGGAGGATTCCGGCCATCTGCCCTGATAGACGGTGGCAGCTTCGCAGTGATGCCACCTGCGCTCCGGACAGCCCTCCTGCGGGGGGAGCGCTGGAGCATGGAGACAGGATCCCTGGGCTGCACCGATTTCTATCTGGCACCCACCTTTGGCAAACATGGTTTGAGAGCCCCCATCTCACCTGAGGCTGCGCTCTGGTGTGGGTAGGTGGCCCTGCATGAGCCCTGTTATTTTGGACATTGCCGGTGATCTGCTCCCCGCCATCATGTGCTGAGCTATTGGTGTCGGCGCCTCTCTGCTTTTTGGGGGAGGGTCACCCCGGATGGCTTGGGACCTCAGGACTTTCTGTATCGGTACCTGGTAACAGACGGCGGTGGCGCTGAGGCGCGGAAATCGCTCCTGGGTTGACAGTCCCGCTGTGTCTGGGAGAATGGGACTGGTGGCTGTGGGGGCAAAGCGGGCAGCAAAAGGAGCCGATGTGCAGTGTGGGAGGTGTTGCTGGTATGTGCAGTGGGCTGGGTGCTGTTGCTATCGGGCCTTTGATCTCGGGGGAGTGCAGTGTTCCCCCCCAGCAGAGAGTGACTGTGTGCACCTGTGGTAGCGCCATATTGACCTGGGCAGACAGCTCCGCCTAGGGGGTGGCCATCCCTGGCCGCATTGCCGGGCTGTTCGCCATGGGCAAGGTGGACGCGAAGCAGCCAAAAATCTCATTTGGCCAACGGAAAACCTCAAAAAGCTCCGCATCCACGGTGGAAGAGCAGCCTGAGGTGGCCGTGGCCTCTGCAGCAACTCCCAGTCCTGACATTTGTGAAAAGTTTACAGATCTGAAACATTCTCTTTCCGCCATCGACCTGGAGATCAGCTCGATGTGAGACCGCATGGACCTACTCTGAGACAAGGTGTCGAACCACGATGAGCGCCTCGCAGAGGTTGAACATCACACATCCACGTTGGGAGATAAAGGAGCGACGACTCGGGAGAAGCTGCTCAGCATGGAGAAGGTGTTGGAGATCATCAAAAATAAAAACAAGGACCTTGAAGCAAGGTCCCGATGGGAAACAACCATTACAACGCAATGCTGGACTAGTGGGTATGTTACCTAAGTTGGGTTGCTCTCCTCTCTCTGTGCTCTCTCTTTCTTCCCCTTTTCCCATCCCCTCTCTGGCCCTGAGTCTGCAGCTGCTGGCTCCTGTCCCCTCATTTGACACATGCGATTGTATGGAATTCCAGGAATGACTTCAACTGCTGACAAGATACGCATGATTAAAGCTGTAACCTGGAATTAGAGGGGCCTGAATGAAAGTAGAAAGATGCAATCAGTGGCGGCGCTTTGTCACCGGTATTGGACGGACATATGCTTTATACAGGAGTTGCATCTGGTGGGAGCATCTTGTTCGCGCCTGGGAGCAGGTTGGATGGGTGAAATGTTCATAGCGGGATACTTCAAGTATGCCAGGGGCACATCCATTATTCTCAGAAGGGGCTTACCTTGGCACACGCGTGCTGCAATTTGTGATCCCCAAGGGAGGTATGTGATAGTGACTGGGGTTCTTGATGGTTGCCCTTTGAGACTCATATAGATATACGGTCCCAACTCAGACGACCCCCAGTTTTTTTGTGAGGTGTGGAGGTTGGCAGATGCCCTGGGCCCCGGGTCGGTGCTATGGGGGGGTGATTTCAACGTGGTCCTCAACTCCTGATTCTGATAGGTAAAGCGGATCTTGCCGTCCTCACCCCCCGAGCTGTGGCACAATTGTGGACCCTTATGGATGACCAGGATTTGATAGATGTCTGGCGCTGCAAGCATCAGTCTAGCCAAGAGGGAACTTGTGTTTTATTGCGGGACCCTCACAGTCTAGAATTGACTACTGGCTCATATCCCAAGACGCGAACACATGGATTCGGCTCTGTGCACACCTAGCTTGAACCCTATCAGTACTATTAGAACTCACTCTACCAGGTGCAGCGAATAGAGCCTTTAGCTGGAGACTCTCCCCCGGTGTCCTCCGGGACCAGGTGTTTCGGCAAGAGATTGGATCCACTATCATTGACTACTTTGACACTAATGTCGGCTCAGTAGATTCCCCGTCCACACTCTGGGAGGCATTTAAGGCTGTCATTAGGGGCCAGCGTGTTGCTAAGTAATCCGGTGTCCTACGCTCATTGCGCAACGACTTACAGCGGCTAGAGACGGAGATTCGCTCGCTTGAATCTGAATTTTTCAGATCGAACCAGCTCACAACCCTTGTGCAGATTAAGACTACAGTAGCGGAATTCGAGGAGGCTGCGCATAGAGAGGTGCATTTTCTAGGTCAGGAAGCCCAAGCTCACCAGTGCGGGGAGGGGGACCGGGCTAGTAAAACCCTTGCGGGTCTCCTTAAAAGGAAAAGCCTTGGGCTAAGGATTATATCTGTGGGCTGCTCACCGCCGAAGATTCGGTGACGATCGGACAGGACTCTGTCCAGGCTGAATTGACTCAATATTATTCCTCTCTGTATGCGGCGCGACAATCTGAGGCCCTTCCTGACCTACTCCCTTTTTTCAAATCCATCAAACTAGTGTGGCTTAGCGATGCACACCGGCAGTACCTCGATGAGGCATATATGGAGGAGGAGGTGATTAAGGTGATTCGGAGATAAGGCGCCGGGGCTTGACGGCCTTACCCCTGTCTTTTACAAGGAGTTCCCGCTACTTGTCGACCCCATCTGCTCAATATGTATGAAGACTCACTTGAGTGAGGCATTCTCCCCCCTCCCTCCGCGAACCACTTATTGTGACTATCCTTAAAATGGATAAGTACCCGCTATTGTGTGACTCTTATAGACCACTATCAATGATCAGCTTAGATAATAAAACCCTTGCAAAATTGCGGCTGTGAGGCTGCTCCCACTGCTTCCTACTACACTTAGACGCGACCAATGTGGATTTGTTCCTGATAGGAGTACTGCCCACAATCTCCACACTTTTTTCACGATGATGTAGGAGGTGGACACCTCCCTCCCTGCGGCTGCTGTTTTTCTGGACGCAACCAAAGCATTTGATACACTGGAGTGGCCATATCTGTTTTCGCTGCTTGCCCGCATAGGTATGAGCCCCGCCTTCCTTAAAAAGATAGCGTTACTCTACACCTCCAGTCAGCTCGGTGCCGAGCCACCAGTAAAGAAAAAGAGAGGAGGCAAATTACATATCCAGCAAAATCCATCTACGACTTGGGGGATGGTGGGGGAAAGGGCCCGGCAAAAAAGATTATACCTGGCCCCAGAAAGTCAGGCTACCCGCCCCAAGATCTTGAAAGTCTCTTCTCCCGTTTGGTAGAACCACTTTTGAAGAGACTTGAATGCATTGAACTACAGATGGCGAAAATTATTGATAAAGGGTTACATGTATGTATCGGGGAACTGAGGGTGAATTCAACAGGTGTGTGTGAATGTATTGTACCTGCATCTACCGTACTTACCAAAGCACAATCAACGGTCATTCTAGAGTCTGACCGTCAAAAAGCTGCATTAGCTTTAACATCAACTACCTTAACTAACTTGGATACTAAAAGGGGAACCGAAATGGAAGGGGCGGTTATACATAATGATATGGAAACAAGAAATCAAAATCTTTGTCGATCCAAGATAAATTTGCTACAGCCAGGTGACACTCCCTTTTATCCCTCTGTTAATAGAGCTAATTTGGGTCAATCGGCTAATCATTGCAGTATGTTGCACAAGAGCCATCGAGGTATATATCTAGAAAAGGCTGTTGATAGTGGTAGTTTTTCTCAGTCCCAGTCACAGTTTCCTTTTTTTTTTTTTTTTTCTTTTTTGTCCTCATATATGCCACCAGATTTTGTATGCTCTAGATGGGTCTCACTGTCGCCTTTTATACTGACATTCCTGAAGCCGCCCCGGGGTCAGTATCTAGCTGACAGAAATGTCCCAGAGGTAGGCTGTTTCCTTATCCAATTCCCCTGACTTATGATGGAATACTTGAGGCCAGGGGAGGACAGGACCGACACAACCTCTGGCATAATCATAGGACCGTTTACTTGTTCGACCAGGCCTCCAGTTTTGACCATACATTCTCTGTACTTCCATCGCGACCAACCATGTCCATCTTACAGACTTCCATTATGCTTTTTAGACAATCTGCAAATCTGGGAGGGGCAGCTGACTTCCATTCTTTACATATCTCCCTCCTGGCAATAACCACCACATAAAAAATAAACTGTGAATGTAAGTTATTAATATTATAGTCATGGGGTAAACCAAAAAATACTAGCCTAGGGGTACATAAGATAGTTGTAGATAATACCTCACCCAGGAAGCCAGCTATCGCTCTCCAGTACTCCTGAATCTCAGGGCATTTCAAAAATACATTCATGTCGTCTGCAGCTGTGAGTTTACAGCGGGGGCAGTAGCAATTATTCTGCGTTATCTTATGTAATTTAGCCGGGGTCCAATATACCCTGTAAGCCGTGACAAATGGTTCCGCCTTAAATTAGCTGGTTTAATTAATTTCTGGGATAAAGAAAAAGAGTCTGACCAGATTTTACTGCACTCTTCGGGGTATTCAGTTATTGTGTTCCCCCAGAGGCTCGTCAATTCAAGATCTAAATTATTCTTTTCATCTATAAGCAGTTTATACCAGAATGATACTTCTCTAATCCAGCCCCCCCCCCCTCTGCAGATTGCATCCAGAAGTCCAGTATCTTTTTCCCGCTGTAATGTCTGGCTTGACCACCATGCAGATAACTGGTAAAATTTAAATCTCGTCAGTAGCCCGTTTGTGAGTAACGTTAGGGAGTTCCAGTCCATAAGGCCTGAATCCACCCATAAATCCCCCCATTTCAGTATTCCAGCTGTTCTCAAGGGCAGTGAGAGCTGGTCCTGGAGACATACAGGAGTGCCCGGGGAATCCCAAATTGGGGTGTAAGTATGATAATAGGGAATTCCCAATACCTTCCTAATGAACCCCCAGTTTTTAAGTGCAGTCTGTAAGATCTTGAGACGAACTTTCTTAAAGAATTTCTGGTCGCCGAACTTAAATAAAAAAAACTCTTGGCCATATGGTAGGTCATGTAATAAAGCCTGGAATAAACGGCCCTGTGAGGATGCATCTAGTATGTTAGCAAGTAGCCTGAAGTTTTTAAAATGGAAAGCATGGCAGTATAGTAGTAAGTCCGGTAAAGCCAGACCTCCAATCTTTAAACCCCTCCGCAATTTTTTCCAGGCTATCCTGGGAGATTTACAAGCCCAGATAAAAGAACCAATCTTACCCTGGAGGTTCGTGATTTCTTTCAACGGGAAAGATAAAGGGATGGAATTATAAAGAAAAGTCAATTTGGGGAGTATGGACATTTTAATGAGATTAACTCGTCCATATATATATAATGGTAGATTGCCCCATCTTGTTAATGTTTTAATAATGTCTTTGACAACAGTCTGCCAACTAATTATGGGTATGTTCTTTAATTCTTGAGTTAAATAAATTCCTAAATAACATTTTTTGTTTCACCCCCTGTATAGGAGTGTTGTTATTCCACCCCATTATCTCTGTCTTCTCCTTGTTAATCTGGTAACCAGACAGTTTTCCAAATTCCTCTGCCAGGTAAAATAGCCTGGGTATAGCTTCTATATGGTTAGAGGTGTATAAAAGGAGGTCGTCAGCATATAGGGCAGTTTTTAACTCAAAGTTAGCCATCCTTAAAGGTTCCAGTCACAGTTTCCGCTTCAGTCCCAGAGACATACTGTTCAAGGGGAAACTCAGGGGTGGGGAGGATGAACAACAATTCAATCGTAATTTTAACCTCCATCTTTCCCCAGCAGCATGCCCCTATGTGATGATTTTAGTAAATGTCCCACTCCTGAAAGTTAATCAAACAGAAACCACCCAACAATTGATGAATAAAGCCTCACACTGGCTAACTAAATTCGCTGTGAATTTTGAATGCCATAATATTGGCAATCAGATTAATATGGCCAGAAGAGTTTCATGGGTGGGAAACCCTTGTAAATCAATTGGGGGAGATTGTGTGGTAATTAACTTCAAGAAACAGTATTACGTGAAATATCTTTTACGTATGATTCCTAATTCTCCTGTGGCGCCCACACAAATCTATGCTGTACCCTTGGGCTTTTATTATGGACCCCCAGGTCTAGATTTAAGGATGACCACGAGGTTAAATTGTATCTCTGGACCCGTTGTTCCTCCTCTTATCCCTCAAGCTGCAGCAACATTCTTCACTAACGAAGGAAATGCAGAAGACCTGCCTTTATCAAATAGGTTTGCACCCTTGGAGAATTTAGAGGCATGCGACTGACATAAAGTTAGCAGAGAAGTTGTGCACGTTAAGAAATATCATGAGATAACTACTAGGAGAGTGGTTTATCTGTAGGATAAAGAATGGGATAATATTAAAGTACTTGTCTGGAATATAGCGGGGCTTAGAGCTAAGAAGGAAAATGAAGATTGGTTAGCAATCATTAATAGCTATTACCTGGTGTGCCTTCAGGAAACATGGTGGATATGGTGTCTTTTGATGGGTTTCGTGCATTCCACACCCTGCAATTCCGTCTCAGTCTGGAAGAGCGAGAGGAGGTATAATAACGTTAGTAAAGAACACTCTATCTATAAAAATAAACAATCTGGGCATGCAGTCACCCTATTACCATCTATTAATTTTAAGTGGAGATTGCCACACAGATATTTTATCAGTCAACTTCTATAATAATCTTTTTGAAGGCAATATGGCAGAGGTAATCTGTTGTCTTGAAAATGAAATAGAAAATGCTATAGCACTTATTACAAACCCATGCATATAATGTGGGTGGGTGACTTTAATTGTCATCGCTGCTCGAAAGTTTCAAGGCCAATTTGTATACTGGTAGATGATGATGGGGTTACAGCATACCATTTTATTCACTATGAGTAAGGGAGGAATTAAATAGATTTATGGTTATTATAAACCTAGAGATTTGCAACCCTGTAGATGAAGAAACAGGCATCCTGACAAAAACCTTTAGGTACCCCATGACTGGATCAACACTAGCTTATCTTGTAGTGGCAACTGCCTTTAAGAATTCTGTAAACCAGATAGGAACCTTTTTTTTAAATTTTTTGCGTTCATGCTGCACTGTTTTTTACAGTGGAAGGGTTGTTTCAGTAGCAAATCTAAAAAAGTTTTAGCACCAAGAATAGCAAGGAGAAATGGTATAGTGCTAAAATGGTTGAAAATAAATAAAGATGTATTAATTCCTAGTGTAATTGGGTGCACTCAGGACGAATTTGCTATATGTCTTGATTTGAATGGCAATCCGCAAAGTATAGTAAAGGCCTTTGGCTCGCTGTTGTAGGTGGTGGAGGGGAACTTAAAATCAAATGTTAAGGCAAGCGTAGGAAAAGCCCCACGATGGTTTGATAGGACCTGTACAAAAGCATTGAAAAGGCTACATAAGGCATTAAAGGAAAAACCAAGAAATACTGCCCTGGTGAGCCTATTACGAGGAAAATATAAAAAATGTAGACAGGAGAGACTTGTGGTTTTGAAAGATGAATCATTAGAAAAATTGTGGCTAGCCTCTTTTTTAAAAAGTTCTTAAGATTTTTGGGGGATAGTAAATTCTCCAATTTTAGGTGCAGACACAGATCCAACTATAAGCACCCACATGGGAGAAAAAGATTGGGTGAACCACTATATTGCGATATTTGGGTCGAAAAATTCTAATGATGATTATCAAACCGGCCCCAATACAGTCACTCCGATTATTATTACAATGACTGAGGTAGAGAAGGGATTAAAACAATGCAGCAGTGCAAAGGCCCCGGGCCCCGATGGTGTGCCAATCGATTTTTTCGTTGAACCATTGGGACTTGGGATACCGTTTTTAACTAATGTTTTTAATGCTATAATGAAAGGCCCCATTCCAGTCTCCTGGAATATGACAGTAATCATATCAATATTTAAAAAAGGAGACAAAGCATTGCCAAAGAATTATAGGCTGATTTCACTCATACATGGCACCTGTCAATTAATGGGTTGCCTTTTATTAAACAGACGTGAGGAATGGGCGGCAGGGAAAAACATTTTAATTAATACACAATATGGTTTTAAAAAAGGGATGGGGAAACTTGATCAGGGTGAACCCGTATCCTAACGCGCAAATAACTAACACACGTTTCTCTTCGTTTATTAAGCCTGCCACCTTAACCAATATGTTTCCTGAAATAAACATTGCAGAATGAACTCACTCTCATGCAGGGTTTTCACTTAAAAAATAATCTTGCACGCCTGCCTTAAACATGCATGTTTCTTGCGCTCTTGGGTCTCACCCCCCTAAAAGATTTAATGCAGACTGAGCGTCATATACTCCTATGGCAACCTATTGTTACACATGCATGGCCCAATATTTGATAATGGAGCCAGTAATTAAATACTTTCTTATACATACATTTAGGACCAAGGTTTTGAAACTCTGTTTCCTTTCTCAGATTCACGCTGTTGATACCACTATGTCCTGATGATGATCTCATGTATATGAGATCGAAACGCCGTCGACCATTCCAGACAAAACCTCATTTGTGTATTTAATTGATTTTAGATTCTTTCTGTTATTATATATTTTTTTTCAATGCGATGTATTTTTAAATGTTCACTATCACTTCCCCCACTTCACGCACTTTCACAATTATGTGTGAGCACTGGATCTATCAATTACGTATATGATACTCTATTTAAGATGTTAATAAATGACCTGTCATTGCAAAAACCTTGTGTCCTAACATATTTTGAGTTCTACAGTTCAGTGGGACTGTCTCTTGAGTAACACTCACTTGAATTATTAGTAGCGGAGGCTACCGGAGGACCTTCCCTGGCCCCTACCAGACCTCTGTCCCTTACACCATCTAAATCTAAACCTAATCGCGGCAAAATATAATCACGCCAAAAATGGTAATATATACATGCCGTTTATGGATCTTTCCGCTGCATTTGATTCAGTATCACACAGAAAATTATGGTCTATTTTAAAAGAAATGGGCGTGGAGGAAAATATTATAAATGTTATTAGACAATTATATTCTCAGTCCACAGCATGTTTTATAAATGGTTCCTGTAGTGTTGGGGGCCCTGGGCCCTCATTGCTAAAAGGACTGACGCAGACACAGGCAGTTACTGGGTACAACATGCCCAGAGCACGTACCCTCGGCCTCTTTTATTAGACCTGTGTCACCTGACCAGTGACATCAGTGGTGGGTGGGTGTTTAGTTCGAAGTCACAAGAAAACAACTAGACTGTGTCCTTGCAGGACACTACATCCCTCCCAAAGTTTAAGGAAGAGAAAACAAAATGTCCAACCTGCAAGAGAACAGAATAAACAATTTACAACCCCAACAGATCTTCTTCGGGCGATCGGCTGGGAGAATGTTGAAAAGTTCCAGGATTACAAATCCAGTCAGATGAGCTTCACCTCAGCGGTGTACTTCAGATCATCCTTGTCTTGCTGCGCTTATGTACACTGTTCAATACTTGGGGTATCTGGAGCAGAATTGGATTGACCCTTGAGGGGTCTCGCCAGTGTTCGGAGTCCGGTGAATGACAACGCTTGTTGGTTGTTGGAGGCGACTGCGGCACGAGAGGTCTTTCTTTGTATTTGCTGATCTTGATGCTTTCACACCTCCTGCCGGCCAAGTAACGTCCGACTTGCCTTTCTTGCCCGACTCCTCTCTCACTGGAGCCTCGGAGATTGGCCGCTCCTGCTTGGACTCTTCTCTCACTAGAGTCGCTGGGAGGACCCTCTTGCTGGACACGATGGGACCCGGTGGACCGTGCGGCGCTTCGCATGAGCCGCGCAAAGGCGTTGCCGAGGAACTGCCAACGGACTCACCGCCAAGTCTCTCATGATGTCCTCGGGGGTGTTGATGTCATCCGCCAGGATGGTCTTGCCGTTAGGACATGGGTTCAGTGTCTTCATCAGACCGTTTCTTGTTGCCAGGTGTTTACCTGGGGACTTCGTGCTTCCTGTTGCCTGTCGTGGAGCTGCCGTTACTGCACCTCTCCCATCCGGATTCCTCTCTCACAGGACATGCGGCCGAGGCCCTTGTCCCCTGGACTGCCACTTGATCGCGTGGGCTGTGCGGGTCGCTGCGGAACTTCGGACATGGCCACAGTCGCGTCTTGTGTAGTCCACAAGGGTGGATTGTCTAGTGCTCGGGTATGCTCTGCTTCGGCAAGCTTCATGTTCACGGGGCACCCATGCGGTTCTTCAGTGGTTGGTCTCCTCAGGTGCGAGTTGTCGGAATTACTGGCATCCACACGGATGTTGCGATGTTCCTTGGACAGCACCAATGTTCCTGTGTGCTGACTGTTGCGATGCTCCTTGGACAGCACCAATGTTCCTGTGTGCTGAGTGTGGTTCTCTCTCTTCCCCTTGTGGAGTGATGTTGTGTTACTCCATTCTTCCTCTTTGTCCTCTTTCTCGACGCGGCCCAGTCCTCTTTCTTGCTTGCTCTTTCTAACCAGGCTTCTCCATGTAGCGGGCCCTCTACATGTATCTCTCCTGGTCTTGTCCATGCGATGGGACACTGTCTTCACTTGGCTTGATGACTAGACCTGCCGTCGTGTCTTCCCTCTACTTGATCACTTCTTTTACTTTTCATCAGGAAACCCTTCCTTGGTCATCGCGTTTCTTTCTCTCTATTGTTCCTTCTTCGGCGGCACTTCTGCAATTCTCTGGCGAATTGGCTTCTTCCCTTTCATTGTGGCGCCGCGCCCTTCTTCTCCCTGTTCCATCTCGCGACGCGGTCTGGTCACCGTACTGTCTTGCTCTTCCCAACCAGTCTTCTCCAGGCAGCGTGCACTCCACCTGTTTCTCTCTGGTTTGGGCATAGCTCTCCGACACTGTGATCTTCTCTTCTTGTGACTGGACCGGTCGTCGCGATCTTCCCTCTTGACTCAGAATGTTAAACTGTGGTTGTCGAAGTCCGCTGGTCCATGTTCGTGAACTGTCTTGGTGGTCGAACTTCTTTGCTTGGGTGTGACCTTTGGTGGGTCGGCTTATTTGTGTGGGCACGACTATTGGTCGAGTCGTCTTCCTGCTGGGGGCGACCTTTGGGCAGGCCGGCTTCTTGGCTTGGGTGCGACCTTTGGGCAGGTCGGCTTCTTGGCTTTGGTGCGACCTTTTGGGCAGGACGGCTTCTTGGCTTGGGTGTGACCTTTAGGCAGGTCGGCTTCTTGCTTGGTGCGACCATTGGCAGGTCAACTTGTTGGGCGCGTCACGGTGTTTTGGCGTTGGCGCGCCTTGTCTGCGCGGAGGAGGGTTGCGTCACCGCTCCTGGTGCATCTCTGGTGCATGCTGCCATGCGTGCTGACGATGGAGCTCTGGTTGCTGCAAGATGTCGCTGTCTTTCTTGGGGACCTTTGTGCGCTGTCCCGTGGCGTTGGCGTGTCGCTGTGCAGCGTCACTCTGGCGCTCTTGATCCTTGGCGCTCTTGGCACGTTCCGGCGCAGTGCTGCGCGGTCTTGTCGTGCGGGTGTGGAGTTCTTGCACTCCTGTCGCGTTCTTGCGCTTTGTGGTACGGTTCCTGCATTGCTGGTGCGTTCCTGCGCTTCTGGTGAGTTGCGCCACTGCTTCGTTGACCTTCTTGGGCGTGGAGTTCCTTCACTCCTTGCGCGTTTCTGCGCAGTGTTGTTCTGTCCTGTTGTGTGGAGTTCCGTCACTCCTTGCGCGGTCCTGGAGTTTCCGGCGATGTCTCCTGGCGCGTCCCTGAAGGTTTTGGCGCGTTCCTGCGCTTTCTGGTGAGGCAGTGTTCTTGTTCTTCTGGCATATTCCTGCGCAGTTCTATGCTGTCCTGTGTCACTGGGCAGTGACGGTGGGCTTGTGAACACTGAGTCCGGCTGAACACTATGCTGTCCTGTGTCACTGGGCAGTGACGGTGGGTTTGTGAACACTGTGTCCGTGCAGAAACTGCAGTCCCTGCTGTGTCCTAGTGTTGCTGTCTGCTAGTGTCTTTTAGTTTTGGGGTTAGAACCCTTGTCAGCTGCGGTAGATGAGGCTTGTTCTCTACTTTTCTCCTTGTGGGTGAGAGACGTCCCTGTCTCCCTCTGGTGTTAGGCGTGTGCTGTGCAGCGCCTCCTTCTGGCTGCGTAGGGCTCTTGCTGCTCCTCTACTTTCTGATAATAGTGGCAGTATGTATTGTCCTAGGGGACCTGCTTAGTTCCCATGGCCCTGTACAGTGTCTCTTGGATTGCCTTGCGCTTGTGTGTTTTACCCTGCTGCAGTACCAGGGATGGCCATTAGACGGCGGGGGAGGTCCTCGGCAGGCACCGGCAGTCTTTCCTTTCGTTGCTTTTTTTTGTTTGTTTTCTATGGCCAGTGCTGGTTCCTACACTGCAGTTGAGGGAGTGGGGCACCAGGACCACGGGAGTGGGGCACCAGGACCACAGTAAGTGCTTTTCACTGCCTTTATGTCTCTGGACAGTGCCTGAGAGCACCACGCACGTTCAGTGCTTCTATTGTTGCTAGGGGTGAATTCTAACGTTGTTGCCGGGACCTGCTTGCTCCATTTTGCCAGCCTTGGATCTGTCGCTCCTGTGTCCTTTCCACTTGCTGGGCGTAGCTGACGGTTTGTATCCAGTGGGCACAGGTTGGATGCTGCCTTTGGTCACTTGCGCCCCGCCGCTGCAGCTTCACTTCTCACTCGCTGCGCAGCGGGGGAGGGGTGTCGGCGCTACACAGAGGGAAGGCTGTTGGCCCTCGTGTGCATTGAGCGTGGGAGCTTGTTGCTTGCGGGGACGTGGGCGGCCCCTGCACGGGTCAGGTTGCATGTGGGGCTGGTGTGTTTCTTGATGCTGGTGGACTCCGCTTTAATTACTTGTGCCCCCTCTTCTTTGCCCTCTCCCGCCGCAGCAGCCACACACTGTTCATTGAGCTGCGCGCGGGGAGAAGGGGTCGCTGGTGATAAGCCGCGGGTGGGCTCCGCCGAGGATTCGGCTTGTTGCGGATGGGCTCCGCTTCACTTAATCGGCACCCGGCAGCTCCCCTCACGCTGCGGGCGCTCTCCGGTCAAGTCTATTCACCCCGCCGCCACACTTCACACACGCGGCGGGGGAGGGGCGCTGCAGGCAGGCCGCGGGTGGGCTCCGCCGGCTCTGCTTTAATGTTAGTTTATTGTCGGCGCTCGGCAGGGCGCCACGGCTATGCGGGTGGGCACCGCTTGCCATGCAGTCACGGGGGGGTCGCTCCAGGCTTGCGCGCCCCCCTCCCAGGTATTTCGCAACGCCCGGGCTCACCTTCGGCCGACGGCCTTTTCGACCACGCGGGTGGGCACCGTGATGGTCTTCCTCGTCACGGGTTCAGTGGCGGCCGATGCAGGTGGGCTCTGCACGACTCTCTTTCTTCACCCCAGGCAGGGGCGCAGGCGCAGCCGACGCGGGTGGGCTCCGGTCGGACCGCTCTTCTTTCGCCTCGCGCAGGGAGGCTCACGCTGGGCACAGAGGTGCGGGGTGGACTCCCGGACACCTCACCTTCAGGCCCGGGGCACAGCACACGCTCCGCGGGCCTCTCGGCGGCCGGCGCCGCTTCCCCAGGGGGTGCCCTGCACATGGGCAGTTCCCTTCTTCTTTCCGGGGATTTTCAGCTGCGGCAAGCGTGGCATTGCGTTACCGCCTTGTCGCCAATGTAGTGTTGGGGGCCCTGGGCCCTCATTGCTAAAAGGACTGACGCAGACACAGGCAGTTACTGGGTACAACTGGCCCAGAGCACGTGCGCTCGGCCTCTTTTATTAGACCTGTGTCACCTGACCAGTGACATCAGTGGTGGGTGGGTGTTTAGTGTGAAGTCACAAGAAAACAACTAGACTGTGTCCTTGCAGGACACTACAGTTCCCAAGGAGAATGCACAAGGGCCTTCCCAATTCACCGGGGGGTCAGGCAAGGTTGTTGCGTCCTAGCCCCTCTTTTATTTTATTTATGTCCACAAATGGGTAGAGTCTGCAGTAAACAAGGATGTTATAGACTTACCCCTGGTGAATAAGAGACAGCTTCCCATATTATTATATGCGGATGATGCCGTTTTGTTGGCAAGGACAGGTGTAGCGTTAAATAAAATTAATAAATAACTATGTTTCTTATATGGCGGGACTAGACCTTCAAGTAAATGAAGCAAAAACGTTTGACCTAATAGCTGGGAAGCAGCCCAAAAAAGTCCCAGTTTTTTACATTACTACTTGGAAAATTGAATTAACCAAAACTTTCTTATATTTGTGTGTTCTTTTTAACAATGAAGGGACTTGGAAGGACATGGTGGCCAATAGAAGTAACACCCTAGAAACAAGCATTGGAAATGCAATAGGTCTCGCATTAGGAAAGTTTGAGCGATTGGTATTGTAAATGACACTTTTTTTATTTGTGTTGGTTTTAAAAATAGCAAAATTAATAGCTTTGTCAGTTACAATGTCAATAGTTTTAACTTTCGCAAATGTGACACCTATAGCATTTGTAATGCAATGTGTGTTGTATTTACGTCACTTAGATGTATTGATATTACAAATAACAATGGCTTTTAATTTTGTAAATAATACTTAAATAAAAGTTATTGTAATTTATAATGGCAATAGCTTAAACGTTTGTAAATAACTTTTGTGAAGATTATGTTCAGTGTATTTTATTGTGACGAAAATCCAAGAACATTGCATTTGCACCTACACACACACAGAGCCACACACACACATATAGATGTGGTGATGGTGGATCTGGGGGATGTGGTGGTGGTGGTGGTGGTGATCGTGGATGTGGTGGTGATGGTGGTGGATGTGGTGGTGGTGGATGTGTTGCTGGTGATTGTGGATGTGGAGGTGGTGGATGTGGAGGTGGTGGATGTGGAGGTGGTGGATGTGGAGGTGGTGGATGTGGAGGTGGTGGATGTGGAGGTGGTGGTGGTGGATGTGGTGGTGGATGTGGTGGTGGTGGTGGATGTGGTGGTGGTGGTGGATGATGTGGTGGTGGTGGATGTGGTGGTGGTGGTGGAGGTGGTGGTGGATGTGGAGGTGGTGGATGTTGTGGATGTGGCAGTGGATGTGGTGGTGGTGGTGGATGTGGAGGTGGTGGTGGATGTGAAGGTGGTGGATGTGGAGGTGGTGGGTGTGGAGGTGGTGGATGTGGAGGTGGTGGTGGATGTGGAGGTGGTGGTGGATGTGGTGGATGTGGTGGTGGTGGAGGTGTTGGATGTGGAGGTGTTGGATGTGGAGGTGGTGGATGTGGTGGTGGATGTGGTGGTGGTGGATGTGGTGGTGGTGGATGTGGTGGTGGTGGATGTGGTGGTGGTGGTGTATGTGGTGGTGGTGGATGTGGAGGTGGTGGATGTGGAGGTGGTGGATGTGGTGGTGGTGGAGGTGGTGGATGTGGTGGATGTGGAGGTGGTGGATGTGGTGGTGGATGTGGAGGTGGTGGTGGTGGATGTGGTGGTGGTGGTGGTGGATGTGGTGGTGGTGGATGTGGTGGTGGATGTGGGGGTGGTGGATGTGGGGTTGGTGGATGTGGTGGTGGTGGATGTGGTGGTGGTGGATGTGGTGGTGGTGGATGTGGAGGTGGTGGATGTGGAGGTGGTGGATGTGGAGGTGGTGGATGTGGTGGTGGTGGTGGATGTGGTGGTGGTGGTGGATGTGGTGGTGGTGGGTGTGGTGGATGTGGTGGTGGTGGATGTGGTGGTGGTGGTGGTGGTGGATGTGGTGGTGGTGGATGTGGAGGTGGTGGATGTGGTGGTGGTGGTGGATGTGGAGGTGGTGGTGGTGGATGTGGAGGTGGTGGATGTGGAGGTGGTGGATGTGGAGGTGGTGGATGTGGAGGTGGTGGATGTGGAGGTGGTGGATGTGGTGGATGTAGAGGTGGTGGTGGATGTGGAGGTGTTGGATGTGGAGGTGGTGGTGGTGGTGGATGCGGTGGATGTGGTGGTGGTGGATGCGGTGGATGTGGTGGTGGTGGATGTGGTGGTGGTGGATGTGGTGGTGGTGGATGTGGTGGTGGTGTGTGTGGTGGTGGTGGATGTGGTGGTGGTGTGTGTGGTGGTGGATGCGGTGGTGGATGAGGTGGTGGTGGTGGATGTGGTGGTGGTGGTGGATGCGGTGGTGGTGGATGCGGTGGTGGTGGATGCGGTGGTGGATGTGGTGGATGCGGTGGTGGTGGTGGATGCGGTGGTGGTGGATGTGGAGGTGGTGGATGTGGAGGTGGTGGTGGATGCGGTGGATGTGGTGGTGGTGGATGCGGTGGATGTGGTGGTGGTGGATGTGGTGGTGGATGTGGTGGTGGTGGATGTGGTGGTGGTGGATGTGGTGGTGGTGTGTGTGGTGGTGGTGGATGTGGTGGTGTGTGTGGTGGTGGATGCGGTGGTGAATGAGGTGGTGGTGGTGGATGTGGTGGTGGTGGTGGATGCGGTGGTGGTGGATGTGGTGGATGCGGTGGTGGTGGTGGATGCGGTGGTGGATGCGGTGGTGGTGGGTGTGTTGGATGTGGTGGTGGTGGATGTGTTGGATGTGGTGGTGGATGTGGTGTTGGTGGGTGTGGATGGATGTGGTGGTGGATGGATGTGGTGGTGGATGGATGTGGTGGTGGATGTGGTGGTAGATGTATGGGGTAGTGGATGTGGTGGTGGTGGTGGATGTCCCACATAGGATCAAAAGCAAGATAACCTCCATCCACCCAGTGCTTGCTCCTAGCTAATGTAGCTAGGCGCTTCAGAGCCCCAGAAAGGGGTGGTAAGCGCTATATAAGCGTTACTTTACCGTCTGAAACGCACACAAGGATGAATAGACTATGCAAATGAGGAAACAGACCCTTTTCTTGCAAGTTTCTCAAAAGGACGTTTTCCAGATTTATGGCGCTTGAGTTAAACTGGGAGAAAGTGAAAGAGTGAGGGAGGGGGTAAAGACGGAGACGGGGGGCGAGAGGGGTCGCCCAAGAGTGAGGGAACATTGAGTGAGTGGAAAGAAGAAAGGGGGGTGAGAGCGAGCAGCCAAGTGGGGAGACCCAGAGGGCAGAGCGCGTGCAAGAATGCGGCCCCACTGGGGGGCTGCTGGGAGAGAAGGAATGGACAGGACAGCCTGACAATAGCGCGGGGAGGGGGCAGGATGCGGGGCGTGAGGGGCAGAGCGAGGGGCGTAACGTGGCGGAGGAGACAAATGATGGTAAATCACAAACTCAGATCCACGCTGACCATACCCTCATGAGGAGACCAACGGGCTGGAGCGGAAAGACAGTCACTCTTTATCCAAGTGGACGACACCTCTACTTTCGAAACTCCACCAAGTGACAAGAGAAACCAGGGAGTTTACATGTTGTTGTGCTCTCTAGGACGCCGAGTGAGATTAGTCTCTTGCTTTCGAATTATGAAGACTTAGTTCAGTCTTGATATTCAGTACTTCTTTTAGTGGAAATTCTGAGTTGACGCATCCAAAACAAAGTGTAAGATCACAACTCACCCACGTGAGGCTTTAAAACACTGCTCGGGAAACTCTGATGGCTTGAGCCTCTCTTACTCAGCTTTAGAAAGAACCCTGAGAGCGTCTTCCTCATAACACCAGTCTGGTTTCTAGTCACCAAAAAACCAACAAGTACCCACCAGACACAAGTTCCTATGCTCCGTCACCAACGAACATTCCACCACATATCGCATGCGATCTAACAGTGCTATTTACAGCAAGGAGGCCAAAGCAGATTAAAATACCATGAAAGGAATATCACCCACAAAAACCTTGTTTAAATGATCTCAAATACCCCAGAGTCCCAGATACACACTTTACAAAAAGTATGAACAAGGTCTGACAAAAACTTGAGATAGATTCAGTCTACCCTGATATAAATCAACACCGAACTCACGGAAACCATACACGAGGGACTTTGAAATGTATGCGTGTGGCTCCAGATTGTCACAACACACATGATTGAAGTGAGAGACACCTTGAAGGAATGCTTGTAGGTGTGTGTGTAGGAGATGAGGGTGTGAAGCAGCAGGAAAAGACAGCACCAACCCTAACGAAAACGAGTCAAAAGATACACGAGAAAAGTGAAAGTACGGCCAGAGGAGGGCATTGGTGTGGGGAGGGGGGAGGAGAAATGCGACACGGCGGGCAGGGGAGGGGGCGGAGCGGGGAGAGCGGCATGAGGGTGTGGAGCAGCAGGGGAGGAGTGTTGCTGGCGATTGACTGGCGATTTGATGATGCGCACGTGCACTTTAGGTCAATGCGCTTGCGCATTGACCTAAAAGCGCACGGGCACAGCATCAAATCGCCAGTAAATCGCCAGTCTAGGTAAAGCTTATTTAAGCCGCTATATATCGAGCTCCCACTCAATGCGCATGCGCATTGAGATAGGTCGCTCGACCTAAAAACTGCTATGGCTATTCGAACCTTTACAAGAAAACTGGGTTCAAAACCATTGGAACCAATCAAAAAAATCTATGGGGCCAGAGCGGTCGCCTCTGCTACATATGGACCAGGTATATCTGGGGTGTAGCTAACACTGATGCGCTTCAAAAAAGGCAGATATGTACTTTAAAATGTTTTTTGCTATCCCCAAAGGGTGCTCAAATTATATCATGCATCAGGAATTACAAGTACCTTTTATATCTGATTTGATATTTTCAGCCCCAGTTTTATTTTGGCACTCAGGTTGGACGAGGGACAAAGTGGGACTTACCCAAGATATTATTCAAGATTGTTTAATGCTTGATAAGGTAAAACGAATTTCAAGGATGTGTTATATTAAGAATACATTGATCAAGCTGGGTTTAAGCTTGTAGGGGTACAACTAAAATTGTAATGAAAGCATGTGCGAACGAATTTAGAGCAAAGGAAGAAGATATTTTAAATTATGTTAAACCAGCGGTGGCTTTATACCTGACCCTCCCGCTTCTCTAAGGCAAAATGGACTGAGGTTGGAAAGGCATTAGACTGTTTACACTGCACTAATAAGCACTTTATAACAACTGATTGCGGAAAGCTAGGTATCTTAGGCCTACAATATGTGTCAGATGAAATATTGGATAATGTGAGATATCGCATCTAATGCATTGGTATTGTTTACAAAAGTTACTGTTAGCACGATATATGATATTTTTGCGTATTTGCACAAAGAATATTATGAGCTATTGACTAATTTTTTTTTAGTTTTAACTGCATTGTTCGTGATGTATTTTTGTTTTTTACTGAATATGTGTATTATGCTGTACTTCTATGATCTTGCTGCTTAAGATCAAATAAAGTTACTATTGATTGATTGATTGATTGAACAATTGATGGACAGAATGCAGAACAATGTCATACATTCACCCTAGTACAGACATCTGGGCCTAAATCCATCGTTTTTTTGCTCACCATGCCATTCCAGTTTGGACCCAGCCATATGCAAATCAATCTTGACCCTGCGCCCAATGGGAACAGTCTAGCCCAAACTGCCAGGCCAGGTCCTCCCTGAACTGGAATCAAGCATCCTAGGACCGGTTTTGGGCTTTCACCCCCCATCAGCCAGGATAGCTTGACTCCAGTGGCATGGCGAGCACGGAACCCACGTCTGGGCATACCCGTCCCACTCGGGGTGACAAATGCAAAAACAACAATTGATAGACAGAATGCACAACAATGTCATACATTAACCCCGGTACAGACATCTGGGCCTAAATTCATCGTTTTTTCGCTCACCATGCCATTCTACTTTTGACCCAGCCACATGCAAATCAGTCTTGACCCTGCACCCAATGGGAATAGCCTAGCCCAAACTGCCAGGCCAGGTCCTCCCTGGACTGGAAACAAGCATCCTAGGACCGGTTTTGGGCTTTCAGCCCTCATCAGCCAGGATAGCTTGATTCCAATGGCATGGAGAGCACAGGACCCACGTCTGGGCATACCCGTCACACATGGGGTGACAAATGCAAAAACAACAATTGATGGACAGAATGTAGAACAATGTCATACATTCAACCCAGTACAGAGATCTGGGCCTAAATCTTTCGTTTTTTTTGCTCACCATGCCATTCCAGTTTGGACTCAGCCATATGCAAATCAGTCTTGACCCTGCACCCAATGGGAGCAGTCTAGCCCGAACTGCCAGGCCAGGTCCTCCCTGGACTGGAAACAAGTATTCTAGGACCGGTTTCGGGCTTTCAGCCCTCCTCAGCCAGTATAGCTTGACTCCAGTGGCATGGAGAGCACTGGACCCACGTCTGGGCATACCCGTCCAACTCAGTCTGACAAATGCAAAAACAACAATTGATGGACAGAATGCAGAACAATGTCATACATTCACCCCAGTACAGAGATCTGCACCTAAATCTTTAGTTTTTTTTGCTCACCATACCATTCCAGTTTGGATCCAGCCATATGCAAATCAGTCTTGACCCTGCACCTAATGGGAGCAGTCTAGCGCGAACTGCCAGGCCAGGTCCTCCCTGGACTGGAAACCCTCAACAGCCTCATCGGTGCCACTCACCAGACACCCAGCACTGCCTTTCACGAATGAGGCAGGGGTTTTCAACGACTGCGTGAGCTCCAGTTGCATACGCTGGGACATGCTTTCCCGGATGGTGTCTTTATTGAGTTGGATGCCGCACTGGGAGACAAACATACGGGCCTCCTTGACATATTAACTTACTTCCGACTACAGGCAGAGCTTCAAGTGCTATACACTTCGTTCCCGATTGCGCCCCCTACTTTTCACATTTTGGATGCTTTCTTAACTGACCCTTCGCCCCGCAGGCTTATTATCTCGCATATACTCCAGCATGCAGCGCAAACATCCAATTAGTCTCTCCCCTGCCCAATCTGAATGGGAGGAGAGTCTGGGGGTCCTGTTTGAGGAGGGAGAGTAGCATGGGCGTAGGAACTGTGGGGGACGCGGGGGACATATCCCCCTCAGATTTTGGAGTGGGGGGGACACAGGGGACAAGGGCGGGGGGTCCGAGGGGTCAAACAAATTTCCCCTCTACCTCCTGAGAGGGAGATTGGCAGGCCATCAGCCAGGCCATCAGCGCTGAGCCACACAAAGAGTTCAAAAGGGCAGTGGCAGGGGGGCGAGTGGCCTCTGACGTCACCTTATGCTGTGACTATCGGGATCAATGGCCCTGCACTTGACCTGGCGCCTCTCCAGTTACCTGTCTGTGAGCCGCCAATGATCCGATAGTCACAGCATAAGGTGATGTCAGAGGCCACTCGCCCCCCTGCCTCTGCCCTTTTGAAGTCTATGTGTGGCGCAGCACCCCTGAGGCTCCAGGAATGATTTAATTCTCACCTCAGCTGCCTGTAGCCAGTGCTCTGGTTGATTTGCTGGCTGACCTGACCTCGTCGTCGGACTCCTCGCCCTGTGTCTGTTGCTGGCTTGAAGGAAGGGCTGCAGGCAGCAGCACGCTCTGACGCTCTGTAACTTGTAAGTAGGGGCAAGGGCTGTTACACTGCATTGCCAGGGGCGCCTGGTGACATTTGAAAGTGGTGGGGGGGTGGGGTTTACAAGTTGTGACTGAGTGGAGTCTGGAGTGCAGCCTGAGCCTCTGCTCAGCAGCCTCGCCCTCACCTCTGCTGCCAGTGCTGATTTTTTAATTTTTTTATTTATAGTGCGTGAAAGCCCTCTCCTCGTCGCTTTTTTGTTTAAATTGTGCCCAGTATGTTCTGTCTTAATTCCGCACTTTGAATAACTCCTGATAACAAAGGGCCCTTTCACGCCGTGTTCCAGTAATTATTAGATTGGAATTGTGTAAATGTCACTGTGGACTAGTGTTTGCAGGCCTGTCTCTAAATTCGGCTATTCACGGGCATTGTGGCTCAATATTCTTGCTTAAATGTGATACTTTTCTAATTATCTGAATGAGGCTTACAAAGTAGATTTAGTTTTATGAGCGGGGACGTGAGAAATCTAACCTCATAAGGACTGGGAATTAATCAGAGGGCCGCTTACAAGTCTTTCAAGGGATGAATGAAATATCTGCGAGGTAGGAAGATGGGAAAAGATTTTGGAGATTGTTGTGCGAAAATGGACATTCGTGTGTTTTTAACGCATAGGCTGGGGTTGCTAGCGCTATCTTCTGTTCTGTCATTCTTGGCACTGTCCATTTGTGAGCAGCGTCCCGCACCGATGTTCTTGGCATGCAGTCAGTGCAGTGAGTGTATACATCACGGCCCCAGGTCACCTCACACAGCCGCAGCTCCGCACACACCTTTGGTTCTCTGGGCACACCAGGTGCAGGTCTCTTCTCGGGCCCGGCGCGGCGCAGCCCAGCCGCAGATTGGACACTTATATAATGCTCTGTGTTGACGTGCTGTAGTGTTCTTTAAGAACTCTGAGGAAGCCTTTTGGAAATTTTCAAGACTTTCTTCCTTAAACTACTGTGATAGTTAAGACTGTCAATGTTTTCAGTATAACTAGATTCGTACTGACACATCTGACATTAGGTCAAAAGTTTTTTTTTTAATTCATTTAGGGGATGGTGCTAGACATTGCTGTATTACATTGTGTAATCAGATTTGTCAGTGTGTGAAATGATATGTGATCACCTTATGCCTACACTGTAATTTTCATAGTTTATTTTCATTTAAAAGGCAGGAGCGGCTGGTGACATTTGAAAGTGGTGAGGGCGTAAATACTGCACTGTGACGAGCGCGCGCAGCGAGCAAGGCCCAACCACCTATGGGGGATTCGGGGGTTCTCCCACGAGAACATTTTGAAAAAAGAGTGGGCAAATGGTGCATTCTTAAGCACATTTGAGAAAGAGATATCTTGGCCAATACATCTCTGGGAGTAGCCAGACAAGTCTCTTTGCACTTGCACAGATGCATCTCTCTCCCTGCATTCGCATAGGCACAGTCACCCTGCACTCATAGACCCATTACTCACCCTTCCCTGACACATCACTAAGCCAGCATTCACCCATCCACATCACTCACTCTGGACTCACACAGGCATACTGCTCAACCTGCACTCACACAGACATCACTCACCCTGGACTCACACAGGCACACTGCTCACCCTGCGCTCAAACAGACATCACCGACCCTGCACTGTCACAGACATCACTCACACATGCACACTGCTGACCCTGCGCTCACACAGACATCACTCACCCAGGAATCACACAGGCACACTGCTCACCCTATACTCACACAGACATCACTCACTTTAGTTATACCAGTATCATCTTGTGAGGCTGAGAGAAGTTTCAGTGGTCTCCGCCGATCCGCCGATTGAAAAATTGGTTAAGATCAACTATGTCTCAAAAAAGACTGAATCATGTTGCCATATGCAACATACATAAAGAGATGATGGACTCAGTTGACCTGCATAGAATAGCGAAAGAATTTGTCCTCTGCAATGAACGGCGCAAGAAATTATTTGGCTTTTCAAAATAAAGTTCATCATTTTAAAACAGATTCCTGCAGCAAGAACAATTTCTAATTTGTCATATTGCATTTTGAGATGTAGGAATGTCGCTAAGAGCTTTTAGTTTATTATTCCTTTTTTTGTCCTGCCTTTGTTTTCTTGGTGCATGAAGATGCAAGATTCATATACATATTTTTTTCCCATTTGGTCTTTATTGTGAATGTAAATAAAAATAAAGCATACTTGCAGACTGACTACTTGCCTGCCTTTCTCAATATTTCTCTTCATAACTATGCGATTGTATACGTTTAACGCGCGTACGGTCTCGCACAATGGGCGATTTGTATAGGGTCACTGGAAAGTCCCCAAGGTTGACCCTGTCCCCCCCAGAAATTTAGTGTCTCCTACGCCCATGAAGAGTGGGCATACTGCTGTGCTCAGTCAAGAGATCTGTCACCCAATTACAGACTGAGGCTTATCCATTTCAAATTCCTCTACAGACTTTATAGGACCCCGATATGGATGTGCAGAGCGGGGTTGAGCAGGGATGCGAGATGCTTTAGATGCGGCCCGCCTGAGACCTCCTTCATGCGCCTGGCCTGGGAATGTGTGAATGTAACGGAATATTGGAGCTGTGTCTTTGATGTAGTGGATGAAATGTTAGAGTGAAGATGGAGCTTTGCTTGGGTATGTCAAAAACCTCCCAGCAGAGGGAAGGCGTTTGGCCGCTATGTTGCTGCTATTAGTCAAGAGGCGTGTGGCTATCTGTTGGGTCCGCAGGCCCAAACTGCGTAGGGATGAATGGCTTAGGGATGCTGCCTTCTGCCATCATCAACTATCAGAGTTCTGGGAACTCATGCGGTACAGGCCCACCCTCATGACA
Source organism: Lissotriton vulgaris (assembly GCF_964263255.1). Lineage (NCBI taxonomy): Eukaryota > Metazoa > Chordata > Amphibia > Caudata > Salamandridae > Lissotriton > Lissotriton vulgaris. The sequence continues at coordinate 1,709,626,549 of NC_141685.1, read as the reverse complement.
TCTGGGAACCAATACAAAAGTTTTTACTAGCACACTCCGATGATCGTGCATGCATTCCAGCAGGGGAAGGATGAGGGGCTGTGCTGATGTGCGCGCCTCTAGCACATGGTCGGCCCACACGCTGTAACACCCACCTCCCCAACTTAACCAGAGAGTTACCCTTCCCTTCCCTCCCCACTCCCCTCAAGCCCCCTCCTCTTCTTCTTTCTTCTCCTTCTGTCGCACTCCATTTGCGATTCCTTTCTCAATTATCTTTCTCCTCTTTTTCTTTCGTTGCTAACCTCTGGCTACTGACACCCTGACTGTTGCCCAGACTGGCAAGTTTATATACTATTGTGGAACTGCAAATGTATTGTGGGCTCACCACTCTTGCCTGCAATGTGATTGCTATGTCGTGATGTGTATACATGTACGATCTTGCACCTTTATGCTTCTCCTATGTCCACCTTTCCGGGGCAGAGGGACGCAGCTTGTATCTGTTAAAAATCTGTAAATAAAGATAAAAAAAATAACTTTCTCTCCCCACCTCTTACTTTTTTTTCTATTCTGGTCTAATATGGTTGTGGGAGGTGGTGGGGAGGTTGGGGGAGGACGGGGTAGGGGGCTGAGGGAGGATGGGAGTTTGGGCGTTTGCTCTCTATAAGCTGCCATTCAGCAACAGCAAGGGAAGGGGATGATTCCTTTCTGTTGGAACTTGGGGGTGGATTTAGTGGGGTTGGGTTTTTTCTATCAGAAGTTAGCATTAAGCTACTTTTTTGGCAAATTTGAGGGGAAGGTTGGTTGGGTGGTCAATAGCCAGGGTACAGTCGGAATTGTTTTTTTAGGTGGTACACTACAAAGGGACAGCGCAAAAAGGGAAGGTAGCATAGGTAGCAGAGGGAAGATTACGTAAAGTCTCAGTTAAAGCTTATCTGTTAGAATGTTGCAGGACTAAGCCTAGCTAGGAAGCGACGATTAGTGCGGGAGGAAGTCCTGGCCCTCAAACCACAGAATATTGACTAAACTGAAACTCATTTGGCCTATAAAGATAGGTACATGTTGAATCAATTAGGGTTTGATGTTTTAGCCTGCACCTCTCAAACAATCTCGATACGTGGGGGTTGCCTTGCTGAAATCCAAGTCTAAATGTATCAGTGTTGCAAACTCTAGTTGATCCTAAGGGGAGATGGGCCATAGTAAGGTTGTCAATTGCCGGTCATACATTCACCATCTGTTTGGTTTATGGCCCCAGTTTTGATAACCCTGACATTTTTTACTTTTAAAGTACTGTATTATTGGGGTGGGACGGGGATCTGATCATTATGTTTTTTTTTAACTGTATGGATCAGAAAGTCGATACTATTAACTGTAAAACAGGGGCAGAATGCATAGAACCCGAGCTGCAATCCTCGAGCTTATGCGTATTTATCAATTTGATGATGTTTGGAGGATGCTTTACCCTGCGCTTCCAGGATTCACGTTCTATTCTAATCCACACAAACATTATTCCTGTATCGATATAATCCTTGCTAAGAGATCAATTTTTGGTAAATGCCCAAATGGAACTCTGACCCAAAGTAACATCTGATCATAACCCCCTGGCGTTCACATTACAGTGGCAGCAGAATCTAAGGGGTGCCTGTCGATCTTTCACCTTTCCTAGTCACTTACTTAAAAACCCGGATTATTGATCATTTTAGGGCAGCGCTCTGTAAATATCTAGGCAATAATAAGGGCACTGCTGCTGCCTATGTAGTTTGAGATTGTATGAAGACTTTTATTAGAGGGGCAACTCATCAGTTTATTCTGGCCCGGAATAGGCATTTAGCTCAAGAGACCGAATAAAATCGCCATGATTACATTAGCTTAGATCAACAGCATGCACAGGCAGTTAAGTCCAGGGATACAACTAAATGGGAGATCTATCTACAGTTGTTAGCAAAATGGTATATGTCGAATAGAAGACTTGTGGAGAAAATTGCTGTCAATTTTAATTAATACAAGGCTAAACAGTATGAATACGGGGAGAGGGCTGGTCAACATTTGGCAAAATCGAATATTAAATCATTAAAAGGGAAGGATGGGCTCCTCTAGACTCAATCACAAGAGATTGTTGAACAATTCGGAGTCTTTTACGCTAAACTATATGGTGAATCAGTCTCAAATAAGAGTAGGCTTACAGATTGTCTGCAAGGAGTCATCTTCCATAACTCGATGTCGATGAAGCAGCGATATTACAAGGAGATATGTCATTAGCTGAGGTGGAGGGTGCAATTAAGGCTCTGCCCTTGGGTACAGCCACTGGCGAGGATACCATTCCTTTGGAGTTTTATAAAGTTTTTGGGGATAATTTGGCTCCAGTGTTTATGGATCTTACCACTTACATCTCTAACGGACGGCAAGCTCCGGCTTCATGGAGTCTCACTACTATTATCGTGTTTCCTAAGAAGGGAAAATCACCGGAAGATAGAGGCACATATCATCTCCTCTCTTTGATTAACTCAGATGCCAAAATATTTTCAAAGATCTTGGCTATGCACTTGGCTTCTAATATACAAGAAGCCAAGATACAAGAAGCTGGTTTCTCCACAGCAACACAGGTTTATTCCCGGTAGAGATACAGTGTCACATATTAATTCTGCCATAGCAGCCTTCAAAGTATCCGGCAAACGAGCAACATTTATCAGTATGATCATGCTGGATGCCGATAAAGCTTTTGACAGGGTAGCTTGGGAGGTACACTGGGGGACAATGTCAGAATTTGAACTCGGTACTCAGTTTATTACTATATATTATTCCAGTTGCGGTTGTTAATGTAAATGGCCTATCATTCACACAATTCCCTGTTCAAATGGGCACTCATCAGGGTTGTCCACTTTCCCCTTTTCTTTTTGCACTCTACATTGGGTCTTTTATAAGGCATCTCTTGCAAAATACAGATATCCTCCCAGTAGTATGAAATTAAAACTCAACGCATATGCGGACGATATTGCTGTTACCGACCGGTAATTGGATTTTGAGATGTAGGGCCCTTCATTTTTCAGATTCGGTAAATTTACCGAATCGGTAAATTTACCGATTCTGTAAAATACCGAATCAGTAATTTGACCGAATTCGGTAAATCAAGATGTAGGTGGCACTCCACAGAGTGCCACAGCCCCTTAAGAGTCAGTATTTTACCACCCAATCCTATTGGGTGGAAAAATAGCGAATCCAGGTGTGCATGCACATCTGTGCATGCACACCTGTGCCATGTGAAAACACAGACATGCCCTTAGGGCATGTATGTGTGCCACATGGCACACAAGCCTGCACTTGGGGTGCTAGAGGGTGTCAAAGTGACACCCCCTGCACCCTTGCTGGATTCGGTATTTACCGATTCTGTAAATACCGATTCGGTATTTCCCTTTGATTCCTATGGGCTCCAAAGCCCATAGGAATCAATGGGTAAATACCGATTGTTACAGAATAGGTAATTCAGAATAATAATTTATCTACATCTCCCTCCTTCTAATTTACCGATTCATAAATACCGAATCGGTATGATTCGGTATTTAAGAGTCAGTAAATTAGATTTACCTACATCTGGCTCATGGTCTTTAAAATGGCAAGGAAGGGAACAGAGGTGAATGATTTGCCTGTTGAATTGAGAGATACGGTGTGGACTGATGTGTGGAATTTTTCAAGGAAAGGCATTGGATTGATGAAAGGAGTTGCTTCAATTCAGATTACAATTAAACAAAATGCAGAATTTCCAAGAACCCCAGCTTACAAAATGAGTCCTGAAACAATTGCAGGAATAATACCTGTGATTGAAATGCTGATTGAACAAGGTATCCTAAAAGAGATTCTAGGGAGTCCATTTAATTCACCTATTATGGGAATTCACAAACCTACAGGAAGTATAGTATAGTTCAGGATTTACATACAATTAATCAGATAGTAATACCTTCTTGTCCGTTAGTGCCAAACCCAGCTGCTAGTCTTTAACAAATTCCTTGTGAAGCAGAATGATTTTCAGTTACTGATTTATGTCTAGCATTTTTCTTGATACCCTTGCATCTTGACAGCCAATATTTATTTGTATTTCTAGTTCATAAAACGTGTTTTGGCCTGGTGCTGAGTTCCTTAAGGGTATACAGGAGCCCCTCAATCTTCAATCAGATATTGAAGAAATGTTTGTAATCATTCAGTACTGGTCCAATGTATAGATGAGTTGTTGGCTGTGTCATAGAGAAAAGAGGCTTGTGTGACAGATACAGTTGCTCTACTGAGCAAGTTGGCAGTAGGAGGTCATAAAGTGTCACCAGTAAAATTGCAATTTTGTAAAAAATAAGTTCCTTACTTGGGTCACAATATTGCGAAAGGAATCAGGAGATTTTCTCAAGATCAGATCAATGCTATTTTACAAATTAATCCACTGAGAACGCCAAAGGAAGTTTGAATGTTTCTGGTAAATAGTTGCATATTGCAGGCAGTGCATCATTGGTTTTTCACTGATAGCCAAGCCATTACAAAGACTTATGCACAAAAAGTGTCAGATCCTATATAGATGATGAATGCATGAAAGCATTTGTTGAACTGCGAGACAGTTTGCGTCGGGAATCTGCATTAGGAACACCAGATTTCAACAAGGATTTTGCATTGTTTTGTAGCGAATGGGATGGCTGTGCACTTTCAATTTTAACGCAAATGCATTGAACAGCACGCCATCCAGTGGCATATTTTTCAGCTACTCTTGATCCTGTGGCTGCAGCTTTGGCTTGCTATCTAAAAGCAGTTGCTTCTACTTGTATGAGTTTGGAGCAGAGTAAAACAATTGTAATGGGGCGTCCGTTGAAAGTATATGTGCCACATTATGGTGAGATTTTGTTAACCGAACTCGAACACAGAATCTTACAAGCACTAGGTTAACAAAATAGGAGCAGGTGTTATAGGGAGCTGAAAATGTGACAGAATTGAGCAGAAATCGCATTGTGCTGATTGACCTGAGGCGTCAGGTGTGGTCGAGCACGTCAATTGCACTACAAAGTCAAGACTGGCTCAGGTTTGTGCATCAAAGAAAACACAAGGAGATGATGGACGGAGCGCTGAAACTTTTCAGACACTCACCCCCAGTCACAGATCTGGGTTGAATCCATCATTGTTCTTTAGCTCAGTTCGCCACCCCAGTTCAGACACATCTATAGGCTAATCAGTCTTGCTTACTCTGCCACTGGATTCATGCTAGCCAGGCTGATGAAGGGTGTTACCCAGAAATCGGTCCCAAGATGCTTGTTTCCGCTTCAGGAAAGACTTGGCTTCTCCACTCAGGCTGGACTGTTCCCATGAGGCACAGGGTCAGACTAATTTGCATATAACTGGGTCTGAACCGAGGTGGCGAAGTGAGCTAAAGAATGATGGAGTTGACCCAGATCTGTGACTGGGGGTCAGTGTCTAAAAAGTTTCTTCGCCCTGTCCATCATCTCCTTGTGTTCGCTTTGTTCACCCTAAATTGGCAGGGTATGCCCAGACGTGGGTCCCTTGCTGACTTGGCTACTGGATTCAAGCTGGCGTGGCTATGAAGGGTGTTAATCAGAAACCGGGCCCAGGATGCTTGTTTCTGGTTCAGGGAAGACCTGGCTTGGCAGTTCAGGATGGACTTTTCCCATGAGGCACAGGGTCCGACTGATTAGCATATAACTGGGTCTGAACTGAGGTGGCGAAGTAAAATAAAGAATGATGATGGATTCAACCCAGATCTGTGACTGGGGGTGAGTGCCTGAAAAGTTTCAGTGCTCCGTCCATCTCCTTGTGTTTGCTTTGTTCTCCCTAAGTTGGCAGGGGATGCCCAGACATGGATCCTTTGCTATCTTTGCCACTGGATTCAAGCTAGCCTGGCTGATGAATGGTGTTGCTCAGAAACTGGTTCCAGGATGCTTGTATCCAGTTCAGGGAAGATGTGGCTTGGCAGCTCGGGCTGGACTGTTCCCATGAGGCACAGGGTCCGACTGATTTGCATATAACTGGGTCTGAACTGAGGTGGTGAAGTGAGCTAAAGAATGATGATGGAATTAACCCAGATCTGTGACTGGGCGTGAGTGTCTCAAAAGTTTCAGCGCTCTGTCCATCATCTCTGTGTGTTTGCTAAGGTTTGTGCATCCACAACACTGAAATGGCCTGATGCATTGCCATTGGTGTTGATGAGTTTAAGAAGTGTTCCACACAGAAGAACTGGACTGTCACCACCTGAAATGGTGATGGGAAGGGCTATGAGATAGCCAACAGTCCCAGCAAATCAACTTGTGAACATAACTGAGGATTTAGTGCTTGATAATTGCAAAGAATTGGCCGATGTAGTGCTTTCAGTGTCTCACCAGGTTGGAGAACATGCAACTGCAGTTTAACAAGAACAAGCACATGACTTGAGCCCTGGAGAGAGGGTGCTTTTCAAGAACCACGTGGGGAATTATTGTTTGGAACCTCATTAGTGTGGGCAAGTGATTCTTGTGATGACAACAGCAGTTAAATGTGGTGGCTTTCCTAACTGGATCCATGCTAGCCACACACGTCGAGTCCCATGTCCACTTGAAAGCAAAGAGTCAGTTGAAGGTGAACAAAGAGAAAGAAAAGAGCCTGAAGAGACTGAAAGTCAAGTAAAGTGGGCACAAGCTACTTGGTCTCAAAGCACTGTCATTGTCGATGCTGAAATAGAGTTGATTCCTGTACTAGACAGAGAAAAAAATTGAATCAGCTAAACGAAGTTTTGAATCGAATGAAGTAGACAATGTTTATGGAAAATGAACAAGAAAGGTGATAAATGTCCAAGAGCAGTTAAGAAAGTGAAATATACTTTAAATGAGAAGATTCCAACAACTGTGATTGAAATCTCTAGCCAATCTGAAGAAAGTGATACTGAAGGAGAAGAAAATATAGTACACATACTAGAAAGAGCTAAATCCCAAATAAGAAGTACACACCACCTGAATTGACATATTTGGCAGCTGCAATAAACAAATTCTGTTCCAGAGACAATTCATCATATGAACCACTCTAAATGAACTGTGTTTAAGAAAAGTGGTGCATAAAAAGAAAAAGGAAATTTGAAAATAAGGTTGTGATGGTGACCTGAGGAACCTGTTTTTAGCATTTGTGGACCTCACAGCCGCGTTTGAATGTGTGGTTCACAGTAAGCTCCAGTCAATTTTAGAAGTTATGGGAGTTGATGCTCAGAATATTCCCTTTTTAAAACGTTTTTATAGTGATGCCAAGGCACTCGTGTGCTGCGGCTTGAAGGGCGAGTAGTCGGCCGCTTTTCTGATAAGGAGCGGAGTCAGGTAAGGTTGTGTCCTGGCCCTGTTCCTTTTCAACCTTTACATCAATGGAATGGGGGAGGCTCTTCTTAAAGATAATCAAGACTTCCCTTAAATGGCCGGGCGCCCAATACCAACACTCCTGTATGCAGACGATGCAGTATTGATGTCCTGCACACAAGTAGGTCTTCAGAGAGTATTAGATAGCTTTTCTCACTTTATGAAAGATCTTGGTTTAAGGTAAATTCCTCTAAGACTTTTATCATGCGTTGCGGCCATGGTATTAAGACATCCAAAGATATGTTAGTTTCAGGACAGAAGATTGGGGTAACTAAGAGGATTTCATATTTGGGCATTCTTTTCGCCCATAACGATACCTGGGCACAAGTAGTTGCAGTGAAAAACTGACACTCCAACGAACAACATCTGCCCTTAACACCTTTGCCAGGAAATTGGGCAAAATACCACCTGAGGAGCTCATTACAATTTATAAGGCAAAGTGTGTTTCAGGGGTAGTTTACGGGACAGGGTCTGGGGGTTTGCCGACCTGTTTCCTATCCAACGAACATAAAATTCCTTCCTAAGATACATTTTATCTGTCCCAAATGGTACTTCAGCGTGTATATGCCATGCGAGTTGGGACTCCCCTTCATCTCTGATTTAATAAAGCTTGAGCCTGTGCTATTATGGCAAAGAAGAGGCAAAATTAAACAGAGATATTCTTTCAGATATCGTGAAATTGGAAGGGGCTATGAGGATCCCATGGATAAGAAATGTTTGCAATTTTTTAAAAGATTTTGGCCACTTAGAGTATTTTACAAATCCTAGTACCATTTGGTCAATAACTAGGAGGGAATTAGGAAAAGAGGGTGTTCTGCTGTTGGATACCATTAGAATGTCTTTCGAGATACTAAAACCCACAGTCCTGCACAACCAACTGATTTTAATTTCTTTTAATATTCAACCCTATTTAACTTTTGTACCAGGCGTTTATAACAGGTTTTTACTAACTCGATTTAGGATGGGGCGTTTTCATCGATTAGTCACCCTTCCTAAGATGAATGACTGGTCTCAAGACCTCCAACCTTGCCCGTATGATAATATTTCGGTTCAATCTACGATTCACATGGTCCTTTTTTGATTTTATTCCCACGTAAGGAGCAAGTGCTTAGTACCTGTCTTAAAATGGTTTGGGCTCTGACAGTGTCGACCTGCTTTTTTGGCACTATAACACCTGGATAATGAGCATAGTGTCTTTAGAATAGTAATTTTCCTGAAGAAAGTGCTGAGCCAAAGAAAATGTATGCTCACTTAATTGTCTTTTAGCTGGACAAGGGCTTTGTTAGTTTAATACAGTTTAATTGTTTTTAAGCACTGTAGATTAATTAATGTTATTTAATATTTTATATGAAATTTCTACTGTATGTAGCAATAAATGTATTTCTCTTTTTGTATTGTGCTTTTATGATTGTCTGATATAACAATCGAATAAAGCCTCAAAAAGTGTGTGGGACACACAAACTTTATCAAACAAAAATATTGACTAATTTTTTATTTTAATTTTTTCATTTTTCTTTAAAATGGATAGAAATGAGACTGGTAATCAAAACTAAGGTTAAATTAAGCGAATATTACTTAACGCTTGTCTTATATGGGTCATTATAATACTATTTGTCTGGTTAATACTAATTCTAGTAGTGCCTTATTTTATGTATCCTGTTAAAGCAAAATTTACTAATAGTTTTGTAAGTACATTAACTGATGTGAAGAAAGATCTTAAAGAGAATCCAGAAACTAATATCAAGAAACTAACAAGGAATGGCTTACATTGAGATAATGCTAATAATCACTTTTCATGAAATGTTTTCGCTAAGCTTCTTTATGGATATGTTGACACTATGGATGCAAGAGATTGTTATGTATGCATGCAATTACCCTTGTCTGTGTCAGAAGGGGTGACTTAGCACCATATTCCATTAACATGTAGAGTTTCGTGTAGTCTATTAACAAGTTTATTGTATGGCAAAGAGCAATTTCCATACTTTTACCCAAACTACGATTTAGTGTTCTCAGAAGTTCCTATTAAGAAGAATATGAATATAGTGAATACTGCGAGGAATGCAGAATATTTGAGAGAATCTTTCCACACTACTAAATCAATAGATACAGTATACGTGCATCAAAATAATTCCACCTGTTTTTACGAAGTGTGAGACTAGAATTTATAATACTATAGAAGATAGGCGACAAGAGTTTAAAAGAAAGGCTGTAGAACAAAAGACTAATATACCTCCATGGGCACATAGGGAGGGGGACTATAAAAAAGGTGAAACATATGCTGCAAAGACTGAATATACAATTATTTAATTGGTTCTAGTGAATGTGAACATACCTTTCCAATTACAGGGAGTTGGGTACTAAGAGGTGGTACTAATCCAGTTTATCCTGGGGTTTATTAAGTGTGTCGAAGAAATGCTTTTTATAGATTGCCACAACATTGGTATGGGTGTTGTTACATGGGCATAGTATTCCCTAAAATGTATCATGTGGGTGAAAATCATGAAACCAATGAAAAGAAATTAACACAGAGGAAAGGAGGAATTAGTGCTGCAGACATTGTAGGAGATATTTCTGGTGCATTATTACCTTCAGTGGGACTATTTTGAACTTGCATGAGATTAGAAAATTGTCTGCAGTGGTTGATCACTTATCAACAGATACTGCTGGTCGGTTCTTGATGATTGATACTGAAAGGTTGTCATGAGAGCTATGGTTTTGCAAAATAGACTTGCTCTAGCAGTATTATTGGCAAAAGTGGGTGGTGTCTGTAGTATGCTGAACATTCAACAATGTTGCACCTATATCCCTGACAAAAGCAACAACTTGATGGGATATATCAGTAACACTACACATGTGCGTAATGATTTAACAGAATTGAAAGTTGATGGTGTTTGGGAGAAACTTTGTAAGTGTTTTTCCTCAGTAAGTAATTGGTTTTTAACACTAATTAGAACATTGGAATGTGGAGCACTGCCACTGTATGAACTTATTCAGTAGTGCAAGGTGATGCGATTAGGAACACAAAATCCACCATAGAATTGAGCTAATAATCGACCCCGCATATACAGAAATCTAACTGGTTGGGGGTAGGGTGACCAACTGGCAAGAATGCAAATTCAGGACGGTAAGTGTCAAAATTCAGGACAAAGTGTCAAAATTTAGGACAAAGGTAAGTTTTACAGACACATCAGAGGAAGTTGCGCGATAGTATGTAAGAATGAAAATAGACTACCACTTAAGTACAAGGCAAAATAAGTTTGTTTTAGGTTGAGACAATCGTGACTTCAGGATTTTTCGGTAGGCGCACAGCTTTGAGCGACTGTGCAGGTCTTTTTGTGGTATTTCATATGATAATCTATTCCAGACACATTCCTTCAATTTCGTGGGCACTTTTGCAAAAATTGTGACATTTTTGCAAAAGTGCCTATTTCGCGCCAAATCACGAAATCGTGAAATCCTGGAGGGTCTGACAATGCCCTATGCCAAGGCACACACAGAAGGATCACACCACTGTAGAAAGGATGCATTGTATGACACCCGTCCTTCACAGATCAGTGTGTGCAGTCTAGCATAGCATTCCTACTAGAAGCTTACCCTTCCAGCACAAAGCCCTTTGCCTAGGCACACCTAGAAGTATCCCACCACTGTAAAAGAAATTAGCATGAAGTTGAAACAGAGAATGAAACTGCCCCAGAGACAAAAAAGAATCAACTGGTGAGTGAAGAAGATACAGCAGTAGTCATAGAATCTGAAGATGAAAAATTGCACTATGGAGATAAGTGGCCTGAGTGTTTGAGAGATTAGGTATCTGGTTGAGGTTATTAGAGTTCCTTGTACGATTTACATTTATATATATGACCTGAATCCATGAAGTTAATATGAAAATAATGAAGTTTTGATTCCGACTTTGTGCGCCTTAGATTAAGTAATTAGTTTTTGTCTTAATTTGTGTAGGAGAAGATGGCAATCAGCAATCAGCAAACAAAGGTGCTGCAAAACTTAGGTCCTAGTTTTATTTACTATGATATTTCTGATGTCAGTTTCCCTACAGTTATGCTTAACTTGCCTCAAGTATGGAGTGGTGAATTATCCACCATACACAATATGATAGATATGAGATTTACACATAAATAGGCAAGTATAAAGAAAACACATAATAATCTGTTAGTGGTCACTTGTTAGATAATAATTGTTATGCATGTACCGTTATACCTGTATTTGCTTCAGGGGGGTTGGCATACATGAATTTTCTTTGGTTTACAACTTGCTAAGGCCAGCATCCATGTTACAGAGCTTCACTGGATTTGCTCCTTAATGGCAGGCGGCACTCATTTGGTCAGTGGACCCCTTCATCTTGAATGCTGTCAACCTGTCAATGCTGTCAACCTCATCTGCGAAGATCCACAAGGATCAACATCATATTCTATGCTGCTGACACCCTGTTCATATTCTCCCTCTCCGACAAAATGCCAACACTCAGACTAATTTCTCTACCCACATAACCAAATCACCAGATGGATGAAAACAAACTGCTTCAAACACAACATAGATAAGCTGGAAATAGCAATCTTCATCAAAGACACTTTGCTCTGGTTACTCCACCAGGTGGCCTGCCAAACCCAGACCCACATTCCTCCAGCAACCTACTCAAAGAACCTCAGAATTGCAATAAACAACCAACTGACCATGACCGGCCAAGTGAATGTAATCTCGATCTCCTGCTTAAGATGATCTTGAAATATCTCCCCTTCAGCACTCACGGAACAATCACCCAAACCCTTGCGGTGGACTGTGGCAATGCACTCTTGTAGGAGTCTGGGTTTCTGTTGCAGTAACCCCCCACTTTTTGCGGGATTTCTGATGCACTTTGAATTGACGTGCCCTGGGTCCCTACCAATCAGGTTCCCAGGGCCTGTGTTCTTTCCCAAAACTGTTCCTTTGTACGCCCCCATTGGTACCTCTCTGCCACAAGTAAGTCCCTTGTAAAAGGTACCATGGGTACCATGGGTACCAAGGGCACTGTGTTCAGGGAAGACCTCTAAGGACTGCAGCACATATTGTGCCTCCCTTAGAGGTCCTGCTCCTTAACACACACACACTGCCATTGCAGGTTGTGTGTTTTGGTGTAGAGAAAGTGAAGAGTCAACATGGCACACATTCCTGTGTGCCATGCCTGCAACCCACTGCCTATGGTGCAGGTAAGACAACCCTCTAGCTGGGTGCACTGTACCACTGGTGAAGGTACAGTTGCATGAACGCTGTACCCCTACAGTGTCTAACTTAATTTGTATACATTGTAAGGGCAGTAAAGTCATAAAGAGTATATGGTCTGGGAGTTTGTTATTGTGACCTCCACAGCACCATAATGGCTTTACTGAATTCTGGGAAGGTTTGTAGCAAACCTCTCAGCATAATAAACCCACACTGATGCCAGTGTGGGATTTATTATACCATGCACTCAGAGTGCATCTTAGAGAAGCCCCCTGAAAAACGACCAGCCTCTGGTGCGTTCCCTGACTGGCAAACACTAGCCTGCCTCCACAAGACATGTTTATGGACCCCTGGGGTCGGAGCTTCCTGTGGCAACGGAGCTTCAAAGGCCTTGCCACCTTTGTAACGCGACCCCAGCCTCTCCTGCTATCAGGAGCAGGCCCCTTCCTGTCTTCCCTCCTTTTCGGGGGGAAGACAGGTGGGAAAAATTAGAACAGTCCAGAAGGTGTGCCTGCCTCTGCCAACCCCACCCCTCAGGTGGGGGACGCAAGGTGAAGCCCACTCCTCAGTGGCCGCCATCTTGCAGATGGCAGGCACTCTCCAATCAGGATTATGGATTGTGCTCACTCCCCCACGTGAGAGCCCATTGGCTACTGACCTGGAGACCCCTAAAATGCCCCCTAAACTCAGTATTTAGGGGGCAGCCCTGAACCATGAAGACAGATTCCTGCAGCCTACGAAGAAGAAGGGTGAAAGAAGACGCCCAGCAGCGGAGACTGCAGAGAAGAACTGACTTGGCCTCAGCCCTACTGGCCCGTCTGCAGTTTCCTGAGATCCTGCACCAAAAGTCACCTTGTCCTACAGCTAGGGACCTCCAAAACCCCTAGGAGGACTGACTACCTTCAACAAAGACCGGATCTCCTGTGAACAGCAGATCTGTTCAAAAGAATCACATAATAAAGACTCTGAGCCTGCTGTGGACAAAGAAACCTGACGCCTGGAACCACCACTGCACCCGACGCCTACGGCCCGAGTCTGAGTGGCCCACTGGTCCAAGCGAGGTACCCCAGCGCTCCAGAGTCTGAGTCCACCGGGAGTTGACCTCTCCATGACTACCCAACGTCACCTGCAGAATCTGCATAGAGACGCCCCAACCACGTCTGGCCCGGTAAGGTGAAAATCCAACCTCAAAAGGCACCCCTGCATCCGGCTACCCTGCGCCCTGGAGAAGAGGACCGATGTGCAACTACCTCCCGAGCCCTTACTTGCCCAGCTGTTGGTTCTTCCCGGAAGACTTCCTGGAACGAGCCTACAGCTAAAAGCCAAAACCAGCAATCCCCATTGAAAACAACAGGGCACCCAACGCCAAACCCTGCACCCGTCTGCCCCTGTGCTAAATCAGATCCTCCTTTCCCCTGAGCCTAAGTCCAGGAGCTTTGCTCCCACAACCTTGTGGCCTGATCACGACCTGCCACCAACTGGAGGCCCCCTACCCACTATTGTATAATATTGATCCTCAGCACTCCACACCCGGCCACCCTAGTGCCCGGTGAGGGTGTTTTGAGAGTGCATCCTCGACCCTGGGGGATCCCTGGTTCTAACCCCAGAAAACCAACTCCCAAACCTAAGTACTTACAGTTAAACCAATAACACTGTTTTCTCCCATAGGACTGCATTGACTGCTTTCTTGTGAAAATTGATCTAAGTGTGGAATTGGTTTTGTTTGAAACCCTAAGAAACTGCATATGTACAAAAACTTATTTACGTACCTTTCCTCTAGGAAATGTACCAGGGTGGTATCTATGCATATTACACTGAGTAGAGAAAGTAACTTAAAAAGTCATCTGAAAAGTAAGGTACAAAGTAATCTAAAAAGTAACTGAAAAGTAAATCCAATTTTTTTTATAAACAAGTGACTTACCTGTAACCAATCCAATTGCATTCAAACTGTATTTAATTGCATTATTCTTGCAAAGTATTGTTACACTTACCTGCACCAGGCCTGCCTTGGTTCTAGAAAATAAAATACAACTAAATAATATTTTTACACAAACAAATTGGTCTGGCTTCAGTCTTTGAGTTAAACAAAAGGGGGGGAGGTACCCTACTATTACAAATAGGGACAGGGTAAATCTTGCATATGTGTGTATGTATTAGCACAACCGCAAGTAGTTTTCTACTTCAATTGTCCCCCGCTCTGCATTTTATTTTCTGAAATGGAAGTGACCCATGGTATCTATCCATAAGGGCCCACTCTTTTTATAATGTTTTAATTTCTTATGTATAAACTCAGTGGTGTTGTGTTCCACAACCTAGGTCTAAGTACCAGAGCAGCTTTTTACCTACATGTGTCCCTGCTTGCTCTGCATAACGGTTCTAGCGCTGACCTTTTACCTAGTTATGTGCTGAATAACTTTCAATTGGTTTCCTTGAAAGAAGCCTCAGTTATTATGCATGATGATTCTTTGTAAAATTCTCTGCAAATGATGTACATAACAGGATTAACATACTCTTTACAAAAGTGATCACGAGCTTCATCATAGGGCGACAGAGGTACTTTTCATAATTGAAATTATTGATTTAGGCTTGATTACATAATCGTACTCACAACATATTGATTGTGGTAGGAACCCCGGGGCTATCTTTGTTGTATAAAAGAACCACACCTTCACTAGTAAACTAGAGGAGACGCTTCCACACTGACCCAAGACACTGAGGTCCAGCACGCTGAAGCTTCAACACACAGTGGTCTGACCTCACTTGTGGGGTGTTCAACTCATGACCAAGTCCTTCATTCCCTCCCATCAGGCAACGGGGTTGGCTGTTTCCTAGGGAATTTTTAGCTTTACACCCACATACATGCCAGGTACACTTAGGTAGGGTCCACATGGTAGGAGTATGCTTGATTACTGTCATGCTTATATGTCTGCAGATATTCACTATTTTAGCCCCATCGTAGAATTCTATCTTCTATTTACTATGTTGGTGTTTGTAATCTATTGTTACATTTGCTTCTGTCTAATGATTGTCGCAGCAAATATGTTTTATACTAGAATAACACTGGTTCAATGAATACTTATTGAAAACGTCCCCAACGTTCATTCTGTGTATCTCTCTGAGACTAAGTGAGCATGATTGATTGAGCAAAAAGTACTGTACTGTTTCCACAATCCCTGAAGGGTCAAGGGTTATCAAGTTCGATAGTTGCCAGACACTATTCACTCCTTGGGAAGGTGAGGGGGCTTATGGTGGCACTGTCAGCTAACTGGTCTATAAGCTGACATATCCTGTGGGGGTGTCCGGAATCAGTCTAGACACCAATCCCTCAATTTATGTGTCCAACAAAAGCTCAGATCCTAAGTATTTTTAGGAACTACACGACATTTGTTGTGGTGTTGGGGAGGGTGCCTTTATACCATATTAATATTCTCTTGGTATGTTAACAGGACTTCTATATTTGTGATATTTGTGGGGGTATTTCTAGAGTGCAGCGTTCGCTCCGGAGGGAGCATCTTGGCGCTGAAATTCCTGGTAGATCAGTCCTGGTGGCGGTGTGAGTTTAGATGGCTGCTTTGGTGTAGTCATCGGGAAGGTTAAAGATCGAAGTCTTTAGAAGTTTTCTGAAAGGTTCTACATCCACATATGGAATATTCTTCAGGTGTCTCTTCCTCAATGTAAGGATGAAACACAGGTCTTGCATCTGGAGGTGGGAAATTGACCCAAGAATAGAATACCTCTGTTCTGAATGCCCCGTGTGCCTCAAACACAAAGGTAACACTACCACTCATTGCCGGGAGGCCGTATTGTGATAATTTCATCAAAAATGTTCACCTCATCCTCAACACGGGGCATGTCCCCTTGCTGATATAAGACGACTACATGTAGTTGCAATTAGCGTGATTAGGTCGTTAGTACAATACATAACCTGCAATCTCCTGGGCGGGACCCCAGGCGTTGCAGCGTTTCCAGCCGGACAGGGCGGAATGAAGCTTAGTCCTGTGATGGCAAAAGCAGTGATGGGCAAGCGCCCCAGAATAAGGATGATTTTCCTTTCTGGCTTGCTGAGAAGTTTGACCAGCTGGAAGCAGTATTTCCTAACACGACTCCTGGTGAAAAACACAGGATTCTGACAATTAGCATGCCTAAAGACTTGATCCCAGTAGCTGGTGACTGTGAGTTATGGGGTAAGATCTTTGGGGCAGTGTATACGAGGTGCTTCGGCACACCGTCAATGACTGTCCTTCCAACGGTCGTTAAGCGTGTTCAAGATGAGCACGGACCTGAGGCAGCGGTTGAATTGGGTATGCGCCTATGCGGCAGTTTTGACATAGTTTCCGATCTCGTACTTGTGAATGTCAAGGGAGACGCAGTGAGCTTTCAGGTGTCTAATGCTTTGCAGGCTGTACCCGATGCCGATAAACTCCGACAGTTGCTGAGAATTATTGTGGCGGCTTACAAGACCGTGGGCCGCAATAGTTTGGGAGTCAAGCTATTTTCCACTAAAGAGAAAAAGCAACCCCAAGGGCCGAAGTCAGAGACTGACGAACAGCCCAAGGCTAAAAAGCTAAATTGGCCAAAAAAAACAAAACAGGGTAAACAACAACAGCAGAAACAGGAGTCTCGTCCTGCATCTCCAGTGCCTGCGCCTACAGAACGTATTTATGACTTGCGCGATCGCGCAACGATAAAATCACCTGATCGTTTTCAGGTTTCTTAACAACGCTCTCCTTGTTCTTTTCAAGACTCATCGGCCTCATCGACCGGTGGTGGAGGAGGCGGCAGAGGTCGGGATGGCCAGCAGGGATGCGACCAGCCCCGCCCGAAAGACAGTAAAGGAAAGCAGGACGATTCGACACCGAAAATACCCCAGTTTCAGAAAAAGAAAGTTGCTACTTTAACAGCGAGATATGCCACAGATTGTGAGAACGCAGCTTCGGAATCAGACATGGGCTCTGACCTTGCTGGACAGCGCGGCAGAGATTACCATAGTGCGAGAGGCCCTGCGTCCGCTACTGAAGGTGACAGCGACTGACCAATATGTTGTTGTGGAGACAGCTGATACTAGAGTAGCTCCCCCTGATAGACTTTATAACATAGTCCTTTTAATTGAAGGTGACATACAGCGTGCCATCAAAGGGGTATTTTGGGAAAATCTTACGACTACCTATGACATTTTGTTAGCGGAGGCTGACTGACCCCCACCTTTTGTGCTCGCAGCGCCGAGAGGGGGGGAGGTAATCCTCCCTAGTTTCGCGCACACAGTCTCAAAAGAGCATGCACTGAATTTTGCAGAAGAGTGTGGAGAAGTGTGGCTCAATTGTTAGAGCGGCAGACCCTGATGCAGAGGTCTGGCCTGTGACCAGGGTTCAATTCCCGCCTCAGTGGGTCTTGGGCTCAATTTCCTCAGACCTCATAATTCTCGCCTCAGTGCCTATTCTAATCATGGGTCCCACTCTGCATCTCTGGGCAACAGCTTGCTTAATCTCCACAACGGCCCCAACAGCACTGGGATGTCTGGCTTCACCTTGGGGGTGCCCAGGAGTGGACATTTCACAGGGAAAAGTCAGGAAGGGTTCCACAGCGGTATGCGTTACAGCGCCAGGACACCCCAGTTGGGGTATTAGTGCGCTTTACAAGTACAAATTACATTACATTACATTACATTAAGGCTCTTGCGCCGGCTTTGTACCGTACACATTGTGGGTGGGATACATTTTCCCCACACCACGAGATTCCTTTGAGGTCTATGCCACAGCCTCAACCTCAATATCCCATCCGACGTGAAGCTATGGCCTCCATCGTGGAAATCTTTGAACAATTGGAATATCAAGGTGTGATTGAAACTTGTGTGTCACCGATGAATAACCCTCTTTTTACTGTGACCAAGCCTGACGGTTCGTACCATTTGGTATTGGATTACCGGCATTTAAACTCGCATTGCCGTACCTGTGCAGTACAGACTACCCATGGCTCTGCTCTTGTGGATGGTCTGGTGCGAAAAAGGTTTAAAACCACACTTGACATTTCCAACGTTTTTTTTGCCCACAACTTGGATGGACTGAGTTCCCAATGGACCAGTTTTACCTGTGGCGGTAAACAATGCCAATTTAAACGCCTAGCGATGGGCTATCAGAATAGTCCAGGCGTGTTTGCTGCCCGTATTGTCTCTCTCTTAGAGAGGATAGACACGGATGCGTGTTCGTATGTGGATGACATATATCTCACAGACGACGAGCTTTGGGCGAATCTGTGTCGCGTTGACCGCAAAATTTGTAACTTTGTGGACTTTGGTTACAAGTTCAACTTTGCAAAGTCTCACATCGCAGAGTACACAGTGTTGTTCCTGGGCTCAACAATGAAGGTTGAGGATTGGCTCCTCACTTCTTGGATAAATGCGCACAACTGCGCGCCCCTACATCTCTGAAAAAATGACAGTCCTTGCTGGGATTTTTGAATTTCGGGCGTACATATATTCCCGAATATGCCCAGCGTATCAAGCCTTTGTATGCTTTGATACAACCTACTTTCACCAAATCTTGCTGGCTGCCAGAACATTCAGCTATCTTGCAATCTTTGCAGGCTGATCTTCTAGAATCTAAATTCTTACTGACTCGTGACAACCACACCAACCTGGTGATAAGAATCATCCCTGGGGCGGTGGGTTTTACGTACCTTACTTTTCACGAAAGAGACACAGTACCTATTGCTTACAAGTCACACTTGTACACTTCGGCTGAAATGCGGTTTTCCTCTGTGGAAAAGTTTTGACAGCAGTGCAAATGGCGATTCTTAAGGAACGTGCACTGTCGCAGGGAAAATGCATGTTGGTTGTTACCCCGTATCCTGCACTAGAGGCAGTGACGAAGGCCAGTGTACCTAATTCTAAAGCTTTGCACCCACGGGGGATACAATGGGCAGTATCATTGACATCTCTGAATGTCACGTTTATTTTTTATGCCGCCTTACAGTCGCAGGAGTTTTTGCAGTATGAGTTTCTTCATCCTGCGCTTTTGGCTATGCGGCCTTTGGAGGATTTCCATTGCTTCATATACACTGATGGTTCAGCGCAAGTTGCGCATGGGTCTAAACACGCATACTTTTCCGCTTGCGCCATTGTGGTAGGTGCCATGGTGAATGATGAGTTCAAGTCCAGAGTTGTGCACACGCAGACTCTAGGGGACCGCACCTCACAATTGGCAGAGCTTCGTGCTCTGATGCTTGCATTGGAGTACGCTGATCCTAGTGTGACAACTCTTATTGTGAGTGATTCTTACTACTGTGTACAGTCTTACAATGAAAACTTGTTCTTTTGGATTCGGAATGATTTTCGTGATTCCAAGGGTAGCACAATAAAACATAAAATGATCTGGGTCTGAGTGGCTGAGCTTAAAGAGCAGTTGCCACTTGTGTTTGTGATTCACACTCTAGGTCATCAGCGCGTGGGAGTCCACGCTGTTGGCAATTCGCTTACTGATGAGGCAGCAAAATTAGCAGTATCGACATATTTGGTTGCAGCAGTTACACGTTCCAAAAGTAAGATTGATGATGATATCTTGGCAACTGTTGCTGCAACTGAGAAGGAAATTAAATATCCTAAAGGATTCCCTTCGAAGTATTCATACCACTTAAGTCCTGATAAAATTCCTTATGTGAAAATACCTGACGAAGGTGAGAGGTTAATTCCCAATGCGGCCCGCAGGCCCACACTAATTACCACAGCCCATAAAGGTGTTGCATCTGCGCATGCGGGTGTTTCGGCTACTGTAGCTCAGTTACAACAACGTTTCTGGTGGGGGGGACTGTACAAACAGACGCGTGATTATGTCCTTCAATGTGACATTTGCCAGCAGATCAAGCCTTTGACTGCTACGCGTCCGCCCCAGACACAGTTGTACATTTCTAGTAAACCACTTGGTTGTGTTTATTTGGATCACTGCGGTCCTTTTTCTTCTGATACTGCGTATAAGTACATCTTAGTAGAAGTTTATTCATGGGTCTGGCCACATCGCAGCGCTGATTCATGAACTGTCATAAGAGACTTGCGTGTCTTTGTAGGGATTTTTGCCTGTGGTACCTTCCATTCGGATCAGGGTCCGGCTTTTGCATCTAAGGCGTATAAGGATGCCATGACTTCGTTGGGGGTACAAGTCAAGTTTTCGTCTCCATACAGACCTGAGGGTAATAGTGTTGTGGAACGGATGAACCGTGATTTAAAGCAGTCTTTGATGGCCCGAGTTATAGGCACTGGCAGGACCTGGCTTGCCCACCTAAATAGCGTGCAGCGTGCTCTCAATAATCTCCCTAGAAGGTCTCTGGGTGGGTGGGCTCCGTACGAAATGCTCTTTGGTATCAAGATGTATGTCCCGGACCTTGACCGTCTAGACTCGGTGGCTATTGCTGCCTCCTTTGACGTAGATGAACATTGCAATGTTTTACAGGATCTACAAAATACAAGAGACAGTCTTGCAAAGGAACATTTGCCCTCCACCTCGGATGATGCGTTGCAGATCCCGGTAGTTGGCTGTCTACCCCAAGTTGGAGAACTTGTTCCTGAGAAGATCGAAAACAAGAAAGAATTTGGTCCCTCTTATCGAGCACCAGTTCCAGTGCTTGGTGTGAAGGGCACAAGAACAGTCATTTTACCACCACTTCCAGGTCATAAGGAAAACAGGTATATCTCCAATGACAATGTCAAGATACACAGAGTGGCCGATTCTTCTTAGTAGGACACCGGCGGTCTCATGATTTTTCGAAATTCTGTTTTGGCCCCGGTTTCTAATCCTATGCCTGATGTTACTCTTGAGATGCCTGCTGTTTCCAGTCCTTTATTGAGTACACTGCCTGGTACTCAACACGATGAAACTGACTACACTTACCCAACTGACTTATCGATGCCTGATTTGCAAACTCGCTTAGCTACAGAATCCAGATTTTCATTTGACACTGATTCACACACATCAAAAAAGCCTTCAAAGATTTCTGTTCTATCAAGACTGTTTAAAAACATTTTTTGATTCCCCCTTGGAACTATATTTGGATGGTGCTTTTTTCGATTTACCTTTTTATGTCAATTGGGTTTGTGTTTTATATTTTTTCGTCTCGTCAATGGACACTATGTCGAGGAGAGAACATGCATTCGACATATCAATGGAACATTGGCTCCCCATTCCTCATCACACAGATTGAAGAGAGACTTGGCTTTTGTTAATATCACTGCTTGGCCTGTCTTAAATGGGATTGCATGGGAAGCTGTTCGATTTCAAATCCATGGGCCCACTGAGGTTATAAATGTCCCTAATGGGCTTAGAGTGTCTATGGGGGATGTAGTTAAACAAAATATACGTTCTGATGATTGGCATGTTCAGGATGTAGAATCATTGTTTTCTGATTTGAAATATTATGCTGCCTTTGATGCTGAAGATTTGTATTTGGAGTCTGCTAATTACGGTGATTTATATTGTTACCAACATTTTGGGAATCACTATCTGCATAAAACTAATACCAGAACGCTCACTGTAAATTATACCCAGTGGGAACACTGTCCAGCTCCTATACAAGGCAGTTCTGCTTCCTTTTTGAAAAGGTTCACTTACTTTACAGATTTTAATCAGTCTAATCTCAATGCATTTTATTTTAAAATGACTGAAAAGCCCACATCCAAAGTTAGACTTACCAATACTAAATTATTGTACTCAAAGTCCTTTCTAGACCAGTTGGCTGTTGGGGGCTACGAGTTGTGGAAGGATACCATTGACCTTAAATCAGTTTGGGGTTCTAAAAGCTGGCAAGTGCAAGGCACTGAGGCTTTGCACCGTGCATGCCTAATCCGGAACCATATGTTGTTTTTGAATTCTACAATTTCTCAGACAACATGCTTTGGATTGGCTACTGCTAAAAGATTAAATGCTCCTTCTTTTCCTGACTTAGAGGAATATTCCGGTTGGGGTAATACTACTAAATTTTCCATGAGAGAGTTAGAAACTCTGTTATTGAATTCCTCCTTTAACATATCCAGTTTGGATCCCGAGGGCTGGTTGCTCTGGCACAGAAGTGCTGACTCATGCCAGCATTGTTTTCTGGGTTTAGCTCATGGCTTTACACAGGTCAGGGTAGATCCCCGTTTTGAGAGTGGCCATTCTGTGACTGCCTATTCTGTAGGCAAATTATGTCAGAATTGGCTCAGACATTCTACCTTGGCGTCAGGTAAACTGCATTTATCTAAACTGACTGACGATGTTGATCTGAATGATTTTATAAAAGGCCCGGCTAAAGGAAGATCTAAAAGATGGATATATGCTGTTTATAACGAATTCTGGAAAACATCCCAGATTGAGGCGGCTACCCGCCTTAGAGCTATAGATCAAGGTAATGTAGAAAAAGTGCTAGCTGTTGTAGATAATAGCATAAACACGCTCTCTTCCCG
Source organism: Lissotriton vulgaris (assembly GCF_964263255.1). Taxonomy (NCBI): domain Eukaryota; kingdom Metazoa; phylum Chordata; class Amphibia; order Caudata; family Salamandridae; genus Lissotriton; species Lissotriton vulgaris. The sequence continues at coordinate 1,709,603,584 of NC_141685.1, read as the reverse complement.
CATTTACACGTTAGATAATATTGTGTCATCTGTTGTGGATATTGTCCAAGATGAGGTGTCTGTTTTGTACCACGGTCAAAATCAATTGCATTCTATTATGCTGTTTGCATAGACATTGCATACCCTTAAGGCCGGAAAAGTGCCATGGCATTACGTGAATACATCATCATTGTTTGCCCCGTTTAATTTGACTGACAAGCAGCGCTTACTGTCGATGAAAGATGCTTCTTTTTCTATGTTATACATTGAGAGGTTAGAGCCTTTACCGTTTTCTGTGGCAGAGGCCAATACTGCATCGCGGCTTATTCACGGTTTAATAACTCTCCCATTCTGTTCGAGTTTAAGGGCTGTATGAAGTACTTTGCCATTGGTAGATACAAGCTTCTTGGAAGTTCTTATCTCCATGAAGCTTGGTCGCTTCCATTTACATATAGATGCCTTAGGGAGGGAAAATAATTTTATTTGAATGGTGAAGAATGCACTGAGACACCGGATCACTCATTAATGTGTAGACATATCCACTTACACAGCTCCTGTAATCAGAACGAGACAAATTTAGCCTGTATTTTGAACGGTACCCCCATGCCTGCAATCGTTCCCACATTCACATTACTGGCAAATGGGAGTTATTTACTTTTAAACAATGAAGATTGCTGTGCGTTAATAAAAGGAATTGCTTATGTTGTTACCGTCAGTGAGCGTGCCGTTTGCTGCAAGAATGTAATGTATCCACCCCCGCATGGGAAAATTGATGTTTCCATCTGGCCTGAGAATCGACCTTGAAAGCAGAGTTCAGTAAGATGAGTCACATAAGAGCTCTATTGTCCCAAAAAGAAGTTGCCCTCACATCTGCTCGTTAAACATTTGTCCTTCATGTGGCTAACACCCGCACAGAAGTGCCTGCCTTATTAAATACTGATCTGCCCTTGCATTTCGATGAATTAATTCACACAATCTTCAATGCATCCTCCACATCGGGGCTGGCTCACTTTTGGAAAGTTTTAAGCAGTGGCCTGGTGACTTCCTTTCAAACAATTTTCGGGGTCTTTCCAGCTTTCTTCCGTTCTATTTTTTCCAGCCGGTTCGGTGGATTTCCCTTACTACTGGCTCTTGCTGCTGGCGTGCTATTGCTGTTTTGCTTGTTTCAAAATGGAAGCACATCCTGTGTTACAAGACGAGCTGTCTCGGCTGGGGCTGCTTCGCGCCCGGATGCTTGAGTACTATGGAGCGCTGCCTCTTGCTACATTGAGTGCAGTTTATGGATTATTGTTTCAATGCTCCTATTTTACATGCGTCCAGCCTGTATTTCATTGCCTGAGTTGCGACTTCGAATGGGCCCTGGATTTTCTGTCTCTGCAATACGGTGTCTCCCGATGCTCATTATAATCAACTTATGAGCCCCTTAGTTGCTCATGAATTGCTTTGTTCTGATGGAGGGATTATGGCCTTTGCAGCGATGCATGGAATACTGGGTCGTTGGAATATGTTCGCAGCGGCGCAAGATTTCTTGGCTCGCAGCTTCCTCGAAAACCCACCGAGTTGTCCTCTGATGGTGCTAGAGGCTCCGGTAATTGAAGAACATGTATGTTCTTTCCCTTTGTTAAATTGGATGGCCGAGTTATTTTCGGATGACAACAGTGACTTCCTGTTGGAGGCTGTTGCTGCATATTTTGCATATTCTTTATTAGGATGAGATGTGTTATTAAAGCGTTTCGCCTAGTAGAATATTTTGCTTCACACGAGAATAATATGTTTGCTTATAATATCAGCCTTGCTTGGTAAGCTATGTCTGTACAGTGAGTGCCGAGGCCTTCAAGGTTATTTCAACACAGCACTTGTTGTTCGGTTTGATCAGCGCACGGTCTAGACATAAAGACATATGCAGCTGTGGCCAACTTTGGGTTTTAGGTGCGATTAAAAATGAACCGCAAAGAGCATGAATTACACACTTGATGATTATTCGCATGCAGAGAGTTGGTGCAGGAGATGATGTGATCCATTTCTGCTAAGACCAGAGGTATGGGCCCACCCTTCTAAACCCAAAGAGACCTTCTGTAGATATAATATAATATACTAGCAAGGGAGGGTAAACTGAGGTTCTATTTAGACCTTTTCCCTTTAGCATTTTAACATGCTTTCACCCTTTGTATTTTATGGAATAGTAACTATGCTGCTAACCTTGTTTCTTATAATATGTTTGCTTGCATTAGCTAAGATACTTCGCTTGAGAACACTGCATTAGAAATAAATATTTCAAACTTGCACGTGTCATCATTTACTCCTCGTTCTGGACTGATAAGTTAGTATAACGAAAGAGTGTTTATGTGTTCCAAGTTACCTCAGGTGTTCTAAGTCCATGTTCTGGGTTGTCTAATCATAGGGGGTGTGTTAGAACCAATGAGACACTGATTGCTAGTCTGGTAGGGGATTTTGGATACTAAGGTGAGTTTTGGCACACCCTAATTCACTGAGGTTCCAAGTCTCTATGCACAGTTCTGTGTAGGAGAAGGATCCCTGCGACACAGCGGCTGCCTCATAAAAGTGTTCTCTATCTTGCTCAGGCTGGTGGTCGAGCAGTGCCTCTACAATTCTGCCCTATACAGTGCTTGTGTTTTGTAGATTTCAGCTATTGGCCCACTGGTTTGAATGTAGACATTCTATATAATTTTGTGAGCCCCCCACTGTCTGAGCTAACGTGAGGCTTGCCTTGGGAATCTGCGGCCCCACTCCAGATGCTCTGACAAAGTGATGCTTAAGTAATCAAATACTGTCACTCTTTCAGGTAGGATGCCATTCAGAGGTGGGTTAGGGTGAGACTTGTTAGAAGGATTGAAGACCATATAATTGGTCTTCAATGTATTGATCTCCAACCCCCTATTCTTGCAGAAGGCTTCAACGCTATCAAGGATGCGTTGGATTCCTATTGGCATCTTTGAAAATAGAAGGGTATCATCAGCAAACATCATCGCAGGGAACTTACCAGAAGCAAGCCTAGGGGCATTGTTGCCCTTCACCTTTCTAAGTTGGTCAATGAGTCTGTTTTTGGATAGACAAAGTAAAGTGAGTGCGAGAACGCCACCCTGTTGCACCCCTTTGTTGACAGGAAAGAGGGGAGTTAATTCAACATACCTCACTTGGGCGAAATATTTTGCATGAAGTCTCTCTAGGATGCTAAGGTGATAAGATGGGATTCCCAGCTCTCTGAGTACCTCCCAGAGTTTGTCCCTCAGTACAAGATCAAAAGATGACTTCAGATCTACAAATATTAAATAAAGACTGCCACCCTATATTGTCACTGTTTTCCAGAAAAAAAGTTGCAGTCTAAATATCTGGTCAACGGTAGAGGTGTTTTTCTGGAGCCGGCTTGGTAGGGACTCAGGATCTCTTCTTCATCCATCCATTCTTGTAGGAAATCAAGAAGCACCCGAGCAAAATGTTTGTGGCTGACATCGATTAAGCTAATTGGCCTGTAGTTTATAGGCAGAAGGGGACAGCCTTCTTTAAGGACTGGGACGATTTCTGCCCCAAGCAAAGTATCAGGGGGGTCCATGCCACTCATAATGGCATAGAATAGGGCCCACAAATATGGTCCCCAAATTTTAGGCTCCTCCCGAAAAAGGTCCCCAGGTAGTTTATCTAGGCCCAGGACCTTATTGCAGGGGAGTTTGCTGATAGCATTTAACACCTCAGACAAGGTGATCCCCTGACCAATTCCTGGGGAAGCTCAATAGATGTTATTAGGGTTCGACATTTATGGTTAAAGCTTCCTTGTCTGAGTATAGAGACTGGAATAGTTCTCCCAGGCTTCGGATGCAATATTTGTCTCAATGGCTGGCTTCCCTTCCTGGTCGCCTGAGCCAACTTGCCCAAAAGGTTTTAAGATCTTTATTGGCTAGTGCAACTACATCCTAATCAGACCTGATTTTTCAGTCCAACATTGGACACAGGAACACACAGATATTCTCCGTTCCGTACAAGCTGACATGATAGCTTCCAAACACTTACACACACGCGGAAATACCACTAATTTGGTGATCCGTGTTGTTGCTAGTCATTCAGGGTGCACTCATCTCACCTTCAATGAAGGCGAAACTGTACCCATAGCATACAAATCACATTTGTACACAAACGCTGAAATGCATTTTGCATCCACGGAAAAGCTACTGACAGCAATACAAACTGCTGTAGTGAGAAAAAGAGCACTAGCACAGGGGAAATTCTTATTTGTCATGACTCCAGTACTAACCTTAGAGGCTTTTACGAAAGCAAGCATTCCAAATGCAAAAGCATTGCATCTACGATGGATACAATGCACTAAATCTCTCAATGCTACAGATGTAGACTACACATTTGATTCTACATAAAAAAAAACATGCTTGCAGTACGAACAAGAATATCCTCTCCTGAATTAAATAATGCCTCTAGATCAGTATGAATACATCATTTATATGGACGGATCTGCCCAGCCTGCTGTAGGAAGTAAAGAGCAGTTAAGTGCAGCATGTGTAATTGTAAAAGGACGAATGTGGGACAGCGTGCTCCGTCCTAGCAGTACACAGAATTAGTCTCTAGGAAATTTTATGGCACAGCTGCCAGAACTAAAAGCCCTGATACTGGCACCAAGAAATACACATCAGTAATTCCCCTCACTTATTGTGTGCGATTAATTGTCATGCAGAGTTGGGTCTATTGCATATGGATGATGTCATTGGCATCCAGCCATTTCTCCTCTGGCAACACACTTGGACCACAGAACAGACCAGCTTAAATCGCCAAGTGATCAGAGACTGCTGTGCATTAGATGTGACCTCTCAAATAGGATGGTTCATGTATATTAAAGATTTTTCGTGTAAAGTGGGCCATCCAGAATATTTTGATAACCCCAGCAGCCTGACTAAATTAAACAGGAAAGTTCTGAAACTTAGTTGCTTGCATTATCTCGAAAACAAAAGTTTAAACACAAAGATTCAAAAATTCTCAGTCTTGGCACACCAAAACATTCTGACCACTTTTAAGATACAGCCGTACTTAACATATGTAACCCCTGATTTTGATAGATTTTTATTAACGCATTTTTGGATGTCCATTGTTCATAGGATGTTTATCTTTCCAATAATTAACGATTGGTCCAGGCAATTGTCTAATTGCCCATCTGATGACCTGTCTGCACAATCTACCATGCACGTCTTATTTTTTTGTAAATTCTATACATACCAGAGGAAAAGGTGGATTCTCCCGGTGATCACAACATTAGGCCGGAAACAATGTCACCCTGCTTTCCTAGTTATGCAACCTCTGGGGGAAGAGCTCATAACTTTATCCGTTACATTGTTTTTAAAGTCTGTTTCTAAATGTAGAAAGACTATTTTTATGTAAGAACCTGAACTGTAAAATCCATTTTTTTTTTACTTTGTGGTTTTTCTTTTTTAATTCATTAGTAACATGTGTTCTTACCCCTGACTACTGTATTTTTTAATGTGCTTTTATGATTATCTTTTTAATCGAATAAAGCTTACTTTGAATTGAATTGAATTGTGTGCGATTCATTTTATTGTGTTCAGTCATACAATTAATATCTTTACCATTGGGGTCAGAATGAGTTTAGAGATTCCAAAGTTTGCACAATAAAGCACAAGTTGCTTTGGGAACAGGTGGCAAAGCTGAAAAAATGCTTGTCACGGCTGATGTAATTCAAACATTGAGTCATCAGTGTGTTGGCATTCACATTGAAGGGAATTAATTGGCTGATGAAGCCACCAAGGTGACAGTGCGAACTGCTGCCTTTGCGGCAATCATTCATTCATTTCGTCTTTATTTCGACATCATGTCATAAAAGACAAACATATTAAAAACAAGAGTTTAGAAAGAATTTAAAGGGACAAGTAAACATCATCATGCCCAAATAGTACAATAAGCAGGACTGATTCATTAACAGCTGTAACAATAGAACTTCCAAGCAATTCTGTCCTCTGGCTATTCCTTATCTTTGATTAAATAAAATTTCCATTTAAGATCATAAATATATTAAAATGCATTAAAAAAAACATTTAAAAGGAACAATATTTACAACAATTTATCTAGAAGGAAACTTTATACCTTTATATACAAAACATTGTTTCATGAAATATAAGGGTTACTTAGACAGTGGGGGCAACTACTGAATTCAGTTTATTCCTGCGTATTGCCCACATCCAGCTAAGGAACTTAGACACAGCAATTATTAAACTTTCAGAGCTGCCTTTGCTGCAATTACTCGTTCCAATATGAGGATAGACGGACAGATAATGATAACTGTAAATGCTACGCAAAACAGCTCAGCCTTGCCAAATTGTTTTCTACTCAAGTACTCCTAAAAGTTAGATGCGCAAAACAATCTGTATGCTCAAATTCCAAGAGTGGGGGATAGAGCAATACCAAACATGGTTCGCACATTAGGATTAATTTTAGCTACACATGAAGGTTTGAGTTTTGCACACCCAGTTATCACTGCGACTGTTTCACTACTGAAGCAGCGGTATTGGTGGCCAGGTCTTACTAAACAGACCAAGGGCGTTGTCCTCAAGTGCGACAACTGTCAACAGATTAAGGAATCCGCAGTAGCACGTCCACCTCAAACACCACTATTGTTATCAGACAGACCACTGGCATGTGTCTATTTGGACCATGCGGCCCCTTACAATCTGACGGTGCTTACAAGTACATCTTGGTGGCAGTGGATTCATGCTCTAGTTTCCTGTGGGTTTGACCTCAGTGCTCGGCAGACACTGGAACTGTTAGAAAGGATTTGCGAGTCTTCATAGGGACATACGCAATTGACACATTACATTCCGATGGTGGCCCTGCGTTTTGCTCATGGGTTTACACAGAAGTCATCAGAAGTTTGGGTGTGGCCTTTGGTACTTGCCCCAGGTATAATTCAGAGGGAAATTTGATCATCGAGAAGAAGGACTTATAGCAATCCTTAACAGCTAGGGTATTAGGCTCAAGCGGCAGTTGGGTCAGTCACCTAAATGGGGTCCAGAGGGTACTAAACAACATGCCAAGAAAATCCCTGGGGGGCTGTACTCCATATGAAGTCCTGTTTGGGATAAATATGTGGGTAGCTGACCTCAACTATGGCAGCACAGTTGCAGATGAAAAACCATTTGTTATCTATGATCGTTTCGCTGTTTTATAGGAACTCAATTGAATTCCAGGCATTACAAAGCAACGTCCAAGTAAAAGGCACCACCAGTGGTGAAGTGAAAGCTGTTCCGGCAAGACCTGCCTGGGTCCCGAAGATTGGGGACCTGGTCAGAGAAAAGATAGAGTTCGAAAAGGGATTTGGGCCATCGTACAGAGCGCCTGTACCTGTCCTGGCTGTCGAAGAAACAAGAACAGTACTTCTTCTGCCTCTTGTCAGCTGCAAAGACAAGAGATTCATCTCAATTGATCTTATCAAAGCACACTATGTGGCGGATACTCAACACTAGGCTGCATGTGCTCCTGGGTAGCTACTGAGCTCCTCTCGCTGCCATACAGGAAGTTTAGATAGCAAGATTAATAACCTTTGAAGACTCCACTCCATGAAATGAAGGAGTTATCATCAATGGAATGCAACTTTTACCTGTTGAAACTGAACAACATCAAACTACAAATGAAACACAGATCTCAATTCAGCCTAACACCAACATCTATGTGAATATATGTCAAGCGGAAGGTATCTGCCAAGTCCACAAAACCTGCTGAGCTATCAAAGATAGATCGGACTGCGTCTGGCTACTTCATCAATTTTAATGATTTCTCCTCAGATCCAAGTAAACCCGAGTTACCGCCACTGCCTATTCCCCACAAACAACAAATTTGTGATTTCTACCTCTGTTTATCCTTGGCTACAGCTCTGGATTGCAATTGGTCTACTGTTCCTTGTCCTTTCGATTGGTATAGTGACTGTCTTCTTCTTGCTCCTTAATAGACATTACCTCCCAGAATGCTCTGCAGTACAATGCGTTATCTTGGTCTTAAAAGCACAAGCATCACTCACATCATGAACATTACAGCAGTTCCAGTCCCTGAAGGAATAGTATGGGGCAGAGTTTCCTCTGATGTATATGGTCCTACTGAACTTTTAAGAATAATGCATTTTTTCAAAATATTTCTTAGTTATCGCATCTCTTCTAGTGCTCTCTCTTATCATTGGGATATTGAAACTGTGCATACTATGCTATCTAATTTAGAACAATCTGCTGCATTTTCAAATGATGAATTGTATGATGGTACATCTCATTTTGGCGGCATTTTCTGTTACCAACACTATGGTCACCATTTTTTGCACAAAGCAAGTATCCCACGTAATGTTTTCGCTTACCATCTATTGGGACATTGCCCAACACCGCCGAAAGGTAGTTCAACCACATTTGCACAAAAGTTTGCTTATTTTTCTGGGTTGAACACTTCAGACCCGACCTCTTATTACTATAGGCTTGCACCTACATCTGCAAAGAAAAATATCCTCACTAAAACTAATCTGATATACTCTGCTTCCTTTATTGCCAAGCTGTCTGTACATGGTTTTGACTTTTGGAAAGACTCTATAGACATAAAAACTGTCTGGGGGACTAAAGATTGGCAAGTTCAGGGCCTTCTTTAGAGCATGCCTAATTCCATATCAAATGATGTTCCTGAAAGAGACAGTGCAGAAGACTTCCTGTCATTGACTAACCAAGGCTTTCAACACACTTTCCCTCACTTACAAAGTTTGAGGGTTGGCAAAAGTATACACTACACAGTGAGGATATATTAGATACCGTACTACACAATGGTTCTTACAATTCATCGGACCCCAATTGGTAGAAATGGTTGGTTTAGCCTATCGACACAACTAGGTGTCAGTCAAGATTCAGCGGTACCATCGAAGGGTTTAGTATCCATAGGCCTGATCAGCGCTATGTACACTCAGAACACTTGGGGGTGGTGGCATCTTACAGTGTCTGGAAGTTATGCCTAGAGTGGCTAAAGACCTCAACACTGTCCCAGGTGAAACAACACTTATCTATTCTCTTGGATGACATGGATATTAGGGATTTTTTGTTAGGTTCCCAGAAGCTGTGTCGCAAGCGCTTCTTGTATGCTATTTACAATGAGCTATGGAAAATCTCTCAACAAGAGGCTGCTGAGAGACTATGTGAAATAGATAGGGTTAACCTTGAAAAGGCTTTGGCTGTTGTTGACAATGGCATGACCACACTATCTTCCAGGATTTATTCACTGGGCAACACTGGGCAACATTGTGTCTTCTGCATTAGATATAATGAAACAGGATGTGTCTATTCTACAACATGGACAATCACAATTGTTGTCCATTCTTTTATTAGGCTGGGCACTAAAATCATTGTTTTCTGGCTACGTACCCTGGCGTTACATCAACAGTACGATTCTGTTCTCTGTATACAATCTAATGGATAGAGGGAGATGTAATGGCGCAAAGAGATGCAAAATATACCATGTTGCACATTGAAAAATTGGACCAATTACCTTTCAGCGTGGCTGAGTCACCTTCTACAGATTGGTTAATCCATGGCTATATTACACTTCCAGTCACTACATTCCAATTTCAATACTGTCTCCAGAATCACCAGGTAGACAGATGTGAAGCGCTAGGAGAAGGATACATACACGAGTACTGGGAATTACCGTAGAGATTTAGATGCAGGAATCGGGACACTGACGTTTTTCTCAGTGGTTCAAACTGTGAAAGTGCTTTAAGTGAGTCCTTAGTTTGCAAGGACATCTCACTTCATGGAGCCTGTAATGCTTCGGTTGCTCAATTGTCCTGTCACTGGAGGAGTTCCCCAGCTTCCGTGATTCATCCCGTGTTCAAGCAGCTCTCGAATGGGAGCTATCTGATGCTGGATGATCAAGGTTGTTGTGTAATTGTACCAGGCTTCAAATATCTGGTCATAGTAAGTACCAGGGTTGCTTGTTATATGCAAGTATTGTTTCCACCGGCCCAAACAGTTAGGGAAGCAATGCTATGGCCTTCATTGAATGTTTCCTTAATACAGTTTGATTCTCTGAGCAGACTGAAAGCCATGCCTTTTCAGAAGGATATGGCCTTAAACTCAGCCTGAGAAACTTTTGATCTCCAGGTTCCAAGGTCTACATCTGAGATATAGGAACTAGTCTGTACGAACTTCCCACTCCATTTCGGGGAATGGTTAACATGTCTGATATGAGAGGGATCGTGCTCCTATTTAAACATATAGGTTCTGGGATATTAAGCACCTTTCATACAATCTTCGTAGTTATTCCAGCATTCATACACTCCGTATTGAGAAGCATTTTTGGAGGGCTTGCGCTGGTCCTACTACTTGTAGTGGGCATCCTGATTTTTGTTTTCCTGCTTCGCAATGGACATTCCAGTTCATCGAGAGATGGAAAAAGCACTGCTGGTTCGACGGTGTCATGAACGCAAGGTGCTTCATCTGGGCACACCTCAGCTTCGGGTTCTAAGCGAGCATTGGTTCCTATCATTCAGACCAGTCTGGTTTGATTGCATCTTGCCTGTGTTCGGCTGCCTGTTTTGTTAATACGAATATGTGTTGGACTTGTGGCTGACCCTTCCATCGGTTGTGCCACTGGACATCGACGTACTGCTGGACCCCTTAAAGGCCCATGTGTATCAGTGTCCTCAGTGTATTACCATGATGATGACGGCATTCTTCGAGCCTCCACAGGATGCTTCAGATCCTGGCAGAAAACAACAATGGCTCTACAACAGGCTCACAGGTGTCGGCTGCTGTAGGAACCAGAGAAGATCACCTTTGATCCGCTGACTTGATACAGGAGATGTTACAGGGACCATAGTTTGTGAATGCGAGTGACAGTGATGTTGGGTCTCCCACACAGGACACATAAACATTTGGCTCTCTGTGTGATGGGAACAATTTAGCCTTTTTTCACAAAACAAGCCAAATTGGAACATCCGTGGCCTGTGCAGGTAAGAGCGGTGGGGCACTGGGTCCGGGTGGGGAGATTTCGACAGACGATTATGCAGAAAAGTTTTATAAATAATTAATTTTCCCTCAGCATCATCTGTCGAAATCCCCCCTCGCTCACCCGGCCTCATCGCTCTTACCTACACGGGCTGCAGCTGATTTGGAAAGAGAGACATCATTATGTTCTATTTTTCTTTTGCTCTCACTGAGCACCATGGCTTTTGATGTGCTCAGTCAGTCTAATCATATATTGATTCTTTAGTGGACTTGTAGAGCTTTTTTGAATGTTAGTAAGCGTCCTTTTTTAGATATGACATGTTTTTAGATGTTTTTAGATACTGGTTTTATGACAATGTTTTTATGCTTTATAAGCAGGTTTATTTTAACATTAATTGACCTCGTCAACCTTCAGATGAAGAGTGGTTGTTATGTTTCCCAACCTAGGCCTAAGGAGAAAAGCAACCTTTTACCTACATTAGTCCTAGCTTGCTCTGCATAATGGTCTAGCACTGACCTTTTTCCCAGTTATGTGCTGAATAAATTTCAATTGGTTTCCTTGAAACTAGCCTAATTTATTATGCATGAGGATTCGTAATAAAATCCCCTGCACATGACGTACATAACATGATTAACATACTCTGTAAAAAAAGTCATTGCTATCTTCATCCTAGAGTGACAGAGCTACTTTGTATAATTGCAATTATTAATTTAGGCTCATTTACATAATAGTACTCACGACATATCGATTGTGGTAGGAACCCCAAGGCTATCCTTGTTGTATAAAAGAACCGCACCTTCACTAGGTAACTAGATAAGACGATTCCACACTGACAAAAGACACTGAGGTCCCTGCACACTGAAGCTTCAACACGCAGCGGTCTTACATCCGTTGCAAGGTGTGTAACTTGTGACCAAGATGAGGTTCTTCATTGTCTCCCATCAGGTAATTGGGTTGGAGCTTTCCTAGAGGATTCTTGACTTTACACCCACATACATGCTAGGTTCACTTAGGTACACTAGGGTAGGGCCCGAATCGTAGGCGTGCGCTTGATTACTGTCATCAGCATGTATTCCCTGATTTAGCACCCTGGTAGAATTTTAACTTCTATTTACTCTGATGGTGCTTGTTATCTTTTACATTTGCTTGTGTCTAATGATTGTCGCAGCAAATATATTTTATATTAGAAGGATGCTGGTTCAATAAATACTTACTGAAAATGTCCCCAATGTTTATTCTGTGTATCTCTCTGAGATTAAGTGAGCCCGAATGACTGAGCGAAAGAGTACTGTACTGTTTCCACGATCCCCGAAGTGTAAAGGGTTGGCATGTTCGATGGTTGCCAGAAACTATTCGCTCATTAGTAAGGTTAGGGAGATTATGGTGCCACTGTGAGCTAGCTGGTCTATAGGCTGACATATCCTGTGGGTGTGTCCGGACTCAGTCTAGAAACCAATCCCTCACTTTATGTTGTCCAAAAAACGTGCAGATCCTATGTATTTTTAGGAACTACACAGCAGTGGGAGGTACTGTGCTCCTTTGCCATATGCTGATGACACTCAGGGGTCCATTACCAAAGGGCCCTGCACCCGTGGGAGAGGCCCTGCAGTCGTAGTCAAACTTCCCATTGCCCTGCACCCCCATTTCTCCTCCATAAGCCATCATGTGCCAACCACAATGCAGCACACATAGAAGTTGAAAAATGCCATTTCAGATTGTCTATGTGCAGGAAGGGACACCTAGTAAGCAGTGACATTTACAGTAAAATCTTTTGTCACTGGACAGACTAGTATTGGTAAACTAAAAACATATATATTATATGTATATAGTATTTTTGTTACTTTTTTTCAAAAATGTAAAATATATGAATTATTTATCTATTGGATTTTATAGTGACATGTGATAAGTGGCATTGGCAAGTTTTCGGACCATATCGTATTTAAACAGTAATCAGCAAAAAAATGAAATGATTCTATTTTTTCTGCACTTTACGCAAAATGTTTTCTATGTTCATTAAGGACATCTCCCTCCCACTGTATTGGCCAATCAAATGTACTGGTTTTTTATGCACTAGCACTTTAAATTTAGCTCATTTCTCTCGGTGCGTCATGTGACCAAGGCCTCTGTGTAGGCCGAAACGTTATGCTGGCGAGGTGTGCTGAAAATTAAAAAACTCACCTGCACTCTGGGTCTTCCGTTTCTTCTTTTGCTGTGGCTCCAGATGGTGGGCGCAATATTGAGAGGAAACGAGCGAAATATTATATATATATATATATATATATATATATATATATAAAGTACAACTTGCCCTCTGCATTGGGAAGGCACACTGCAGTGCTCGGCCATCCAGCTATAATGTGCTTCCTGCTTTCTCCTCTCTGGTGGTTAATAAGTTTTGCCGACGCGTTTCTGGGCACCACGCCCCTTCTTCATGGGCTCGGAAAAAAGCACACCTGATTCCTGCATGCGTTAGCTTTATTCAGCAGTATATTTTCCAAAGCATTGTGGGATTTTGAGTTCTGCATTCAGGTTTGTTTCTTTGCAGTCTTCGAGTGTGCCTGTAAATTCCAAATTAAAAGTTCATTATTTACTCTGAGTGAGTTCCAGAGGAATACAGGCAGGAATATATGCTTTGATGAGCAGTGCGCTGTATTTCGTTCGGAAAAGTTCTGAACTGACAGCCTCTTACAGCCCGTGGGTGGCGTGTCCTCAGGCTGCAGATGGTGCTCTTCCCCACGGCCGGGCCGCCGCGTAGACATCAAGTACAACTTGCCCTCTGCATTGGGAAGGCACACTGCAGTGCTCGGCCATCCAGCTATAATGTGCTTCCTGCTTTCTCCTCTCTGGTGGTTAATAAGTTTTGCCGCCGCGTTTCTGGGCACCACGCCCCTTCTTCATGGGCTCGGAAAAAAGCACACCTAATTCCTGCATGCGTTAGCTTTATTCAGCAGTATATTTTCCAAAGCATTGTGGGATTTTGAGTTCTGCATTCAGGTTTGTTTCTTTGCAGTCTTCGAGTGTGCCTGTAAATTCCAAATTAAAAGTTCATTATTTACTCTGAGTGAGTTCCAGAGGAATACAGGCAGGAATATATGCTTTGATGAGCAGTGCGCTGTATTTCGTTCGGAAAAGTTCTGAACTGACAGCCTCTTACAGTCCGTGGGTGGCGTGTCCTCAGGCTGCAGATGGTGCTCTTCCCCACGGCCGGGCCGCCGCGTAGACATCAAGTACAACTTGCCCTCTGCATTGGGAAGGCACACTGCAGTGCTCGGCCATCCAGCTATAATGTGCTTCCTGCTTTCTCCTCTCTGGTGGTTAATAAGTTTTGCCGACGCGTTTCTGGGCACCACGCCCCTTCTTCATGGGCTCGGAAAAAAGCACACCTGATTCCTGCATGCGTTAGCTTTATTCAGCAGTATATTTTCCAAAGCATTGTGGGATTTTGAGTTCTGCATTCAGGTTTGTTTCTTTGCAGTCTTCGAGTGTGCCTGTAAATTCCAAATTAAAAGTTCATTATTTACTCTGAGTGAGTTCCAGAGGAATACAGGCAGGAATATATGCTTTGATGAGCAGTGCGCTGTATTTCGTTCGGAAAAGTTCTGAACTGACAGCCTCTTACAGCCCGTGGGTGGCGTGTCCTCAGGCTGCAGATGGTGCTCTTCCCCACGGCCGGGCCGCCGCGTAGACATCAAGTACAACTTGCCCTCTGCATTGGGAAGGCACACTGCAGTGCTCGGCCTTCCAGCTATAATGTGCTTCCTGCTTTCTCCTCTCTGGTGGTTAATAAGTTTTGCCGACGCGTTTCTGGGCACCACGCCCCTTCTTCATGGGCTCGGAAAAAAGCACACCTGATTCCTGCATGCGTTAGCTTTATTCAGCAGTATATTTTCCAAAGCATTGTGGGATTTTGAGTGCCTTCCCAATACAGAGGGCAAGTTGTACTTGATATATATATATATATATATATATATATATATATATATATATATATATATATATATATATATATATATATACATATATATGAATACAGAAAGAAAACAATTGAGTAGATGACCTAGAATTTTTATTTTCCATTTTATTTAATTATTAATTAATTTTATTTATTTAAAATAATATAAAATATTTAGATTTTTCATATATATATATATATATATATATATATATATATTTTTTTTATATATATATATATATATATATATATACATATATATATTTATATATATATATATTTATATATATATATATATATATATATATATATATATACATATATATATATATATATATATATATATATATATATATATATATATGAAAAATATAAATATTTTATATTTTTTTAAATAAAATGGAAAATAAAAATTCTAGGTCATCTACTCAATTGTTTTCTTTCTGTATTCATCCTGACAATTACATGACTGGTCATTTAACTCCATCTGGTATACACATGATTTTTATTTTCCATTTTGATTCCGTTCCAATAATACTCTGTTAGCTGTCAAAGACAATTCAGTTTGTAACGAGTGCTGTAATAATAGAATATTTAAGATGATCTGTTCTTCTTGATTTTTATGTGGTGCTGTAGCCAGACACATATGTGTACAGTGAACAAAATGTTGTCTAATAATGTAGTAGTTCTATTTAGCACTCTCATGCAGATGTACTGTTTACTGCTTACAAAATACTTTTTGCAGTTTGTGACCAGTATTTTTGCAATTAGTAAACAATTTTCCGAAGTGACCTATGTACTAACAGGTCCTTTCGGAAAGTTCAGATTCAGAATGTGTTGCAATCTGACGTAGATGGTGGCCTCCTAGTCTGTGACTGCCTTTCAATTAAGTAACCGTTTTTTAGGTATCGCCTGAGCCAGCGCATGCGCTAGTCTGGCGAGACATTTAGTGAGTGGGCTTTAGAAATCCAACCACAAGCTTTTGCTGGCCTAGAGCATGTGGTTACGCGCATTTCTCACATCGCTCGATCAGGCACCATCTGGCTTTCCTCTTGCTTGGTCTCCCAAGCGCACGCTTCAACGCTCCTCCATCTCCCCCACCACAGAGCGCATCCCCCTCCTCCCGCTGGCTGCTGCTGCTCCCGGCGCCATCTGGCTTTCCTCTCTTGTTTTTTTACTTTTAGCACGAGGCGCGAGCACGCACCATCGTGCCTGCTTTCGCAGCGGCTGTATCCATCCCGTTATTTCTAATCTATTTCTGCTGTCTTGCACACAGCTGCAAGTCTTCATCATAGCATGAATGTTGATTACAAGTGGAGCTGCTGTGTTGGCTTATGTGCACAAGGACAAGACAGTGACATCATGACATTGTGACTTCATACACGAAGTTCCCCCTATGCTGGCCCATGTGCACAAAACAAGCCTCTCTTACTCATTTCGGTATCCACAGAAGTTAGGAGTCCTAACTTTACTACTACTAAATCGAGAAAAATCCTACTTTTAAGACTTTCGGTATTCACAGAAGGCATTTAGGAGTCCTAAAGTTCGGACTACTAACTTCTGTGGATACCGAAATGAGTAAGTGCATTCTGTGAATACCGAAATGAGTAAGTGCATTCTGTGAATACCGAAATGAGTAAGTGCATTCTGTGAATACCAAAATAGTAGTAAGTTTAGGATTGAGTCTTAAGTTCATTCTGTGAATCGGGCCCACTGACAAGAATGTATGATAAAAGCATGACATTTTGCACGATGGTGCTACTGTGCCAGCCAGTGTGCACATGAACAACACTACTGCATCATTAGACCATCTGTGCTGGCTCTGTACACCAGAGCAATACTCCAGCATTATGACACCATGACATCCTGCACCATGTTCCATCTGTGCTGCATAGTGCACACACGGGTATTAATACGCTTCGCACCCTGGTTCTTCTGTGCTGGCTTGTGCACACATTGGCTTTTAAGACTCCAGCATTATGACATAATGATGTCCTGCACCCTCTCTGTCTGGCTCTTGCACCCAAGGACTCTTAGGATTCGGCGTTTATGACATCATGGAGCCCTACGCCCTGGGCCATATGTGCTGGCTCCTGAGCACAAGAGCTCTCACGACTCCTGCATGATGAAGACCCGCACATTGCTTCATCTGTGCAGGCTTATGTGTGCAAAGGCCTTTAAGACTCCAGCATTATGACATCATAATAACGCCCTGCACCGGGGTCCATTTTTGCTGAGTTGTGCACACAGGGGCATCATGGCGCCCGGCATCCTGGTCTATATGTCCTGGCATGTGTCCACAAGGGATCTTAAGACTCCAGCATTTTGACATAATGATATCCTGCACCCTATCTTTCTGGCTCTTGCACCCAAGGACTCTTACGATTCACTACTTTCTCTCTGTGATCACTTTTGCTTTGTCAGCTGCGCAGCCGCCTCACTTTCACGGCCACGCTGCCTTTTTTAACTCCTTTCTCTCTCCCTTTTTAATCCTGTCTCTCTTCCTCTCTCCTTTTTTACTCCTTCCTCTCACCTTGTTTGGTCCTTCCTCTCTCCTTGTTTCCCTTTTTTTGGAACTATATTCACTTCTTACTCTCTGTGCCATTTTGCGGGCGGTGCACTCACTTTTTCGCTCTCCGAGTCTGGCTGCTGTGAGCTGCACTCACTCTGTTACTTCTTGCGGGAACTGCACTCACTGACTCTGATTCCGGCTGCGGAAGCTGCACCGCTCACTCTATGCCTCTTTGCAGAAAGGTGCACTCACTCCACACACTTTTTTACCTTTTTCAGGAGCTTCTCTCACTTCTCACCCTCTTTGTCCTTTGGCAGGAGCTGCAGTGACTCTTCAAACTCTGCCCTTTTATGTGAGCTGAACTCTTTCCTCACTCTCTGATACCAGCTGCTCGACGTGCAGTGACTGTTCGCTCTCTATGCCTATTTGCCAGAGCTGCACACACCCTTTACTCTCTCTGCCCTTTGATGGAGCTGCACTCATTCTTTACTGTCTGATTTTTTATTTATTTTTTTAAACCCTTTTTATTGTTTCTCAAACATCAATCGGTCGATTGTACAGCAAACGTAAAATTCAGTGCATCACATCTCTTCTCCAGCGCTTTGCAGTTGTCTCAGATCTCCATCAATTCAATCTGGTAAATCTACCCATTATTGGTCAATCGATTAATCCTTCTCTATAACATTTGCACTTGTACCAATAACCTGGCCCCATTATCCAACGTGTAGCACCGATGTCATGTCAACTGATCAATATAAAAAATCATAAGCCAACTCAAACCTAAGTCCCTCCTCCCTCCTTCTACCACCAGTGTGCCCCAGCTACTCTCTGCTCATATTCGTAAAACCACTAACTCCACAGCCCTACTTATCACAATAACAAGGGGACCATACATTCTGCTCACTAATCAATTCAAGCTACAATTGCAACACAGGGTTGCATCTCAGATTCCCTTGCTGCCTTTCTAGATTATGGTGATCCCGCTTGGGTCTCCATGGTCGAGCTTCCCTCTGGATCCGTCTCGGGCAACTGCAGTGCCACCACCATCATCTCCCATGCTCTTGCTGCCTCCAACGCCTTCTCATTACTAGTCCGTATCGCTTGCTGCATTCGAACTGTACTCTCACTCCTCGCCCATTTGAGCAATTCTGTTTTCCATCTCTCAACACTGGGCCCTTGCCTTGATTGCCATTGCGCAGTGATCTCTCTCTTCTCCAGCAGCAAGCCTACATCCAAATATTTACTAGTTATTCTCGTTTTGGGGGTATGTGGAAACCAGTGTAATAAACAGGTACTCATGTCAGGCTCTATGTGGCCCTCTGTGACGCCGCAGAGCAGGTCGACCACCTCTTCCCAGTATGTTCCCAACTGCCTACAGCCCCACATCATATGGTGGAACTCTGCTCCCCCTAGGTTGCAACGCGGGCATTAGGCAGTATCCATTTTAAAATACTGATTAATCTTGGCCGGGGTTAAATAAGCCCTATGCAGTATAAAGAAGTGTATTAACTGAAATCTGGCATTCCTAGTGTTTTTCCAGTCTCTCCAAATCAGTTGTGCCCACGTCTTCTCGGGGATCTCCTTCCAGAGGTCTGCCTCCCACTTCCTCTGTAGCTCCCTCAGTGGCTTCAAACCTTATTTCACCATACGTCTTTAAAGGCAAATAACGGCCTTAAAAGTCCCGCTGCCAACACCACATATTGGCATGCCATGGATGTCTGCGGTTCTGACAGCCCGTCCCTCCAGTGGCGCTGTATCGCCGAAACTAGGGCTGAATGCAATAAATAATCTCCTCGTGGGAGGCCATATCTATCCTGCAAGGTCTGAAATGGTAATAAAGCCTTGTCTTCATATAAATCCCCCATTACCCGCACCCCCAGTGCCTCCCACTCAGCCAAAGCTGACCAGTCCCCCGTGTGGGAGAGCGCTACACATACCCAGCGGTATCTCCGGTGCATAAGGACGAGTAATTCCGGCTCTACTTTGGCTCCGATTCCAAGTTCACCTAAGCGTCCATTGTTCAGTAGTGAGCGATCCAAGGCGCAACTGCTGCTAAACTACTATAAAGGACATTACGTGGTGTGGGAGCCTTCGTCCGTCAGGACCATCTGGGCCCCTGAACTCTCGAGCTACCACCTGAGTGAGCCTTTGTAACTGAGCTGCTAGATAATATAGTTCAAAATCTGGCACAGCTAGACTCCATTACAGCTCTCGGATGCATCATTGTGGTCACCTCTAACCTCCATCTACCGTTCCCCCATAAAAATCCCCTGATCATGGAATGAAGCTGCCTAAAGATTTCTCCAGGCACCCAAATCGCCAATGTCTGAAAATAAAACTGCAGCCGGGAGGGCGCCACCATCTTCAGGAGTGCCGCCCGCCCAGCCACCGAGAGAGGCAAAGTACTCCAGAATGTCAGGTTACCCCGAAGTCCCAGCATGGCCCTGCCCACATTGCCCTTCAATAAATTATCAGCTGCATGATATATATTAGTCCCAAGGTAGGGCAAGCAGTTTGGTTCCCATCGAATGCCTGCCACCTGGGTAGGGCCTACTTCTGATGAAATCACCAGGAAAAGACAAGTCTTCCCCCAGTTCACCCCCAACCCCGAGAGCGGGCCAAATGCCTGGAGTAAGTTTGTCGCCCCTTCCAGAGCCTCCTCTGTATTGGCCAGAAAAATAAGTAGATTGTCAACATATGTGCTGCATGTCCCCGCGTAATTCTAATCCCTGGCAATGCCGTCCTAGTCTAGCATGCGCAGCCAATGGCTCAATGGGCAGCGCAAACAGCAATGGTGAGAGCGGGCATCCCTGCCATGTTCCCAGCCCCACTAAGCAGGAGGAGGAGACTACTACCCCCATCTGCACCCGTGCAGTCACAGCTCTGTAAAGAATCTCCGTCCATCCCACAAAAGCTTCCCCAAGGCCAAACACGCACATAACTTGAAACATATAAGGTCTCTCCAAACTGTCAAATGCTTTCTCAATGTCTACTGAGAGTATCACAGCGGTGGGGTTCTCTCTGCAGCCTTCATCCAATATGCGGAGGAGACGTCGTATATTCGTGGCCGTATTCTGGGTCAGTATAAATTCCGCCTGATCACAGTGGACCAACTGCAACATATATGGAAGGAGTCAAGTATTCAGTATTTTATAGTCGGATGTTAACATAGATAACAAGCGGTAAGCCGATCTGTCCGAATGACCTTTCTGGGTTTCAGCAACGGGACAATGATAGCCTTTTGAGTGGAGGCTGGTTACCGCCCCACCTTCCGTGCCTCCCTATAAACAGCCAGCAGCCTGGGGGCCAACAAATCAATATAACTTGAGAAAAACTCAATAGGTAGTCCATCCGTGCCCAGCATTTTATTACGTGCTATATGCTTGATTGCACCTTCTTTCTCCTAATTTGATCTCCTGACCTAATAAGTCTGCCTGCTCCTTTTCTAACTGCGGCACCGCTATATCCGTCACAAATTCCTCCATGTCATCTCTGGTAATCCGCAGCTAACTCCAGTATATTATTTTAAAAAATAACCTGTTGATCTCTTGTTGGGTATACACCAGCGCTCCTATCGAAGAAGTCAATAATAATAATAATAGTCCACATTTGTAAAGCGCACAATCACCCGTAAGGGTCTCTAGGCACTGGGGGCCGTCGGGACGATTAAGCAAGCTATTGCCCAGAGTCACATGGTGCTGGGCTAATCTGCCGCCGGTGCCGGGGATCGATCCGCGATTCCCAGATTCCGGAGTCAGTCGCCCTAGCCGCGGCACCACACCTCTCCCTCAACACTAGAATAGGCGTGCCCCTAGGAGCTGGGTTGGCCAGCCAGGCCAGAAGTGTGCTCACTTTATCCCAGTCTGCATGCACCCGCTCCAAATAGGCTCTGTGGTCGAAACAATCCAACCGTTCTACTTGGGCTGCCACCTCCTCTCTAGCCTCCGATACTTCCTCCTGAGCCCCCGGGGACTCAGGACGAGCCCTCTCCGCCGTTCGCAAACGGTGCTCCGCTGATTCAATGTCTCGCATTAGCGTCTTTTGTACTCCCGCCATTTTAGTAATGCACAGTCCCCGTACCACCACTTTAAAAGCATCTCATACTAGTGCTAGATTTGACGCCGGGCCTTCATTCTCTGTGAAGTATTGCGCAATACCCATTTTAATGTTTGTGCGAAAGACTGAATCTTCCAGCACTTCCGGTCGCAAAGCGCCATGTCGGTATCACAGGTCTCTCCTATACCAGGCGTATCGTCAACAGTAACGGATTATGATCTGAGATTGTTCTCACAAGATATTCACTGTACCGTACATTTGCATGTACGTCCGGCGTATATAATATAGCTTCCAAACGGACATGCAGCTCATGTAATGCAGAGTAGAAAGAGTAGTCACGTTCCTCCAAGTGTTGTGTCCGCCACGTGTCTACAAGCCCCCACCTATCCTGCCAATCCCTCCTAATTTTGGAAATTCTATGTATGGGGGCTTCGGTAGTGGTGGATGAGACCTATTCATATTAGTATCAGTTATTGAATTAAAATCCCCTCCCAGTATCACCGTGCCAGTCAAATAGGGTGCTAGCTTGCCCGACAGGGGGGTGAAAAAAGCTGCCTGATCTACATTAGTGGATATATGCTTCATAGCGTTACATCGAAACCATTCAGGCGCCCTCCCACCACCACTAATCTCCCTTCCGGGTCGGCCAACTGCTGTGTCATCTGGAAGGGGATCCCAGCCCTAATACATATCAGCGCCCCTCAAGCGAAAGCTGAGTACATTGTGTAATACAGTTGCACTCTCCATCTATGCTGCAGTGCTCTGCCCTCCGTCTGATTAATATGGGTTTCCTGAAGGAGAGATATGTGTACTCCCCTACGCACCAAATAAGCATGTACCCTGTGGCGCCTCAACATTGTATGCATCCCTCGTACATTCCACGTCATACATTTTAAGCCAAGTAGCGTCCCTAAATTGATCATCAAATCTTAGGAGTACCTATACATTTCCTGTGGACACACCGGTGGCCCGAACTTCCCTAAACAAAACCCACAAAATTCCCCAACAACCACACCTCAGAACACGCTCTTACAATCTAGAACCCATCCAAACTATCAACTCAGTTGCCTCCCTGGTAGCTACCAGAGAACACTCAAACAACAATATTAGGGGGGGGTGCTCAAGAGCTGAGATGTACTGGCCCACAGTACTTCCAGTGTCTTGCGCCTTACCCCACTCATGATAAAGCCTCAGCTTCTGCTGTAGTACCCCTGTTTGAGGGAGCCACATTCCTAGACACCCCCCCACCCTCCGCTAACTCCGTTGACCAATATCTCGGCTGTACCCACAGTGGAGAGGGGGGCTAGTGCTAAACAAGACCACCCTCAAGTTCCTTGGAAAAGTCTTACTGCATTACTCATCAACAATCTCGTCAGCAGTCCCAGGTGTAACATGTGGCATCGCAGCACTCGCCGTCCCTGCCGATCCCTTCTCAGAATCTGTTGCTCCTACTGATTCCGACCCCCGCTCTTGGGATATCGCTGTCACCGCCTGAAATGCCGCCAATCTCTCCCTCTCAGTCTGGGGCATCGTAGGTTTCTGAGTGCCGGGATGGAGCCTTCTGGAGCCCCGTGACAGAGGAGGGCGAGGCGCTTTTCCAAGCCTGCTCTATGGGATTCCAGCCAGTCCCATGCCTCCTCTGGGCTATCATGAAAGAAAATGTTACCGTCCATGGCCACCTTCAAGCGTGCTGGAAACATCAATGAATATCGGATGCCTTCAATGTGGAGTGCCTTCTTAACTTCCAAGAATGAGGCTTGGTGGCACTGCACCTCGAACTTGTAAGCAGGGAACAATGTCACGTTGTTATTATCCACCTTGAAGGGGCCCAGGGAACGAGCCTTATTCAGAAGCAGTTCTCTGTCTTTGTAATGGAGTAAACGCGCCACCACCAGTCTGGGTGGCCTCTCAGGCGCCAGAGGTCAGGCTGGCACCCTATGCGCTCTCTCGAAAGTGTAGAAGGGGGTCAAGCCCTCAGGGGCAACTTCAGTCCTTAGCCAGGTCTCCAGATAGTCCACCATGCTGGCCCCTTCCACGCCTCCTGGTAGTCCAACCACCGGCACATTATTCCTCCTGTTCCACCCTTCGACATCTTCGGCCCTCCGCTCCAGGGTTTGCAGACGACAAGTAACATCTCCCATCTGAGCTTTGTACGCCTTTTGAGCTGGCTCTAGGATCTCCAACGTGGTTTCTGTTTGTTTGACACGATCTGCCAACTTTGCATGATCTGCTCGAAGGAGGCCCAGCCCTAGTGTTACCTGCACAATATCCTGCTGAAGGGCGTCCCTAGTGTCTGTGATGGCTTTGAGTATAAGATCTACCTGCTTTTGCATCATCCCCTCCAGTTGCGATTCTGCTACATCTTGCTTTCGTTGGTCGGCCGCTTCTTCCTCCGGTTCCGGGGGAGCCTCCCCTGCTTACCTCATGGTTTCCCCATAGGTTTCTACTCCTCAGGCTGCTGATCACCGACGAACCTCCGAAGGCCCCTCGCAGCTTCTGTGTAAGTCGCAGGCACTGCGTCATCCTCGCCGCAACAGGGCGCACCCTCCCCAGGCCTCTTGATGGACCGCTCACCGCTCGGTCCCCAACCCCTATGGGGAACTCCCTCTGACTTTCAATAGCTTGTGCGATAGTTCACTTATGAACCTAGCTGCTCTTCCAACCGGTCAAGCGCAGATGCCCCCGGTACCACCGTTTAATTCTTCATCACCGGAGACGGGAAGAGCTTCGTCCCAATACTGGCGTTCCCCACTCAGGGCCCCCCCAGCTCTCTCTGCGCAGTCCAGGAGCAGGGGCGCAAAACCAAGCTGTCACCAGCCTTCCACTGCTTCCAGGATTTCTGTGCCCTCCTGCAGGCATTAATCCCAGAGCATCGTAACCACTTCGGGAGTACTTTGCCCAGATTTCAGCGGCAACCGACTATGGCCGCGGCACAATCATGGCGGCGAGCAGGATCACCCGCCGTGCCCCTAGCCTAGACAGCAGTCCCAATCCTTGGAGTCAGAGGGTCCCCTCCTCGCTCTGCAGCACTCCTACTGGCTGCTCCACTGCCCTGACCTCCACCCTCCAATAATGGTGAGAACACCGAGCCCCACAGACCAAGACCCACTCCTGAAGAGGCACCTCCCAGCGTCATTGGTGTCCGATCCACCACCTTCAGCACCGGCACCTTTGGAATCATTGAGGCGATGCACCTGATCTGGGCGCCCGCCTGAATGAGCGCTGATGTCCCCACTGTTAGCAACTCCCCCGCTCAGTGCATCTCCCAAAATGACGGCCTGAACTTCTAGCCAGCCCTTTAGTATGCCTCTCAGTCCTGGGCGCCTGGTGATACCAGCTAAATCCCAGCAGGTTTCCGCCCGCAGTAAGGGACTCATGCTGAGAGTTAATGGCCCTGGTAAGACTCGTGGAGGGGGCGCCTCCAGGCCCACCCCCAGGCCAGCAGACCATTGGCTATTCAGCTACCAGGCAAGTCTGAGCCCTCCTCTCACACATGCCCAGGCCCTTTAAGGCCTTGCTGGGTGCACCCCAAATCATTCTCCTCCATCTTGTGAGTTGCAGCCTACCTGTGCCCCAGATTGCAGTTAGCAGAGTCCAGGAAGTAGTAAGGAGACAGACTAGTGCTGTCTATTCCCAAGACAAAAAAGTTGCCGTCACTTTCTGTGTTTACTGTCTAATCCTGTGGATGTTACAATTAAAAATAGTAGTTTTAACCTGCCTGTAATTGCATATTTTATCAACTGTGTTGTGTTTTGAATTTGTGGTTTTCCAAGCCCATGATTGCCTCCATTTAGTGTGTTGAATTGTGGGATTTGCAGTCCAACCTCTGTAGTTTGTCCCTTTCATTCCTTGGTGACCATTCTGTTTTCCCTCCAAATTTCTCCTTTGCTCTGTGCTAAGACCTGTATGTTAAAACAGTGCACTCCCAGCCACCATTTTGTGTTCACAAGCCAGTGAAACCAGCCCCCCTAATTCCCCCCCAGCAACAGGGATTTTTCTACAACAGGGCCCGTGCACTTCGTTTTTTGGCCAGCAGGGGGAGTAAAACTTTATTCAAACAGTATTGTTAGATTTCAAGTTAGTGAGGCCCTTTACCTGCTGAAGTTCAAAGTGTGGATTGAGCCTGTCTGTCTCCTAGGAGATTCTGAACAGGAGAAGCAGCTTCCAACTCCCTGGCCAGCAAACCTTGTCTGAGGTAACTATGGGTCGAAAATTCATTCCGCTCGCGGAATTTGTGGATTTTCCGCAATTTCGCGATCCGCGGATCTCGCGAAATTGCGGAAAAATCTGCTAATCCGCGAGCGGGATGAATTTTTTCCAGAAAGCACTTACAGGGTTACAGCAGGTGCCCAAGTTGTAGCTAATTTCCTTGTAACCAATTACAAAATGGTTACAAAGAAATTAACTTCAACTTGGGCACCTGCTGTAACGCTGTAAGTGCTTCCTGAGCGGCGCCTCGTTTCCTACTTGCAACTATTCTCTGACCCTGCTCTGACCCTCGAAGCAGGGTCAGAGAATAGTTACAAGTATGGCACGAGGCTCCAGTCACAAAAATTAAACCTCAACAGGAAGCTCTGACAGATAAATAAAGCAGGTACCCGAGTTGAAGCTCAAATTCAGTAATGTTTTAATCAGCCCAAAACATTAGTGAGCACGGTCGAGGCTGGGAAAGTGTAATTTAACCCCATCCCTGCCGTCGGAAATTAGCTGTAATACTCGAGGGAGGTCTTTGCATCCATGAGTTTCTCAAGCGCAATCCCCTTGTAGTTCCTGTGGCCAGGAGGCTGCTTTCTCCTCACCTGCTGTCCTGCTCGCTCTCTGACCCTTTACACAAGAGGCATGTGCACACGCATAGAAGCCCCGCACCACACACTAGCAGTATCAAACGTTTTTCCCACCCTTTCCCAACTATGATGGACAGCTCACTCAAGGGACCTCAGCACCTTTTGGCGCGGTGGCAAACTTACAGGCACGCATGGTCAGTGGGGACAAATCTTCTGGCCCTTTACGCAGCTGCAGTGTAGGAAAAGCACTATACATTTACACAACGAGGTAGCACTTACTGATTAGCCAGTACTCCAGTTGAGTAGAGGTATTGCACAAAACGGTGGCATCTTCGTGGAAAACTATGCAGGGCAGGATTCATTCTGGCACGAGGCTCCTGTCACAAAAATTAAACCTCAACAGGAAGCACTTTCAGATATAGCTGGTGCCCGAGTTGAAGTTCAAATTCAGTAATGTTTTTAATCATCCCAAAACATTAGTGAGCACGGTCGAGGCTGGGCAAGTGTGCTTAACCCCATACCTGTCGTCGTAAATTAGCTGTAATACTCGAGGGAGGTCTCTGCATCCATGAGTTTCTCGAGCGAGATCCCCTTGTAGTTCCTGTGGCCAGGAGGCTGCTTTCTCCTCACCTGCTGCCCTGCTCACTCTTTGACCCTTTACACAAGAGGCATGTGCGCACGAGTAGAAGCCCCGCACCACACACTAGCAGTATCAAACGTTTTTCCCGCCCTTTCCCAACTATGATGGACAGATCACTCAAGGGACCTCGGCGCCTTTTGGCGCGGTGGCAAACTTACAGGCACACAAGGTCACTGGGGACAAATCATCTGGCCCTTAACGCAGCTGCAGTGTAGGAAAATCACTATACATTTACCCAACGAGGTAGCACTTACTGATTAGCCAGTAGAAAGTACTCCAGTTAAGTATGGTGCAAATCGCAAAAAAATGTGCGATTTCACGGGAAAATCTGTGAATTCGCAGATTGTTTTGCGATTTCGCGCTAATTCGCCAACCGCAGATCCGCAAAATTTGCCCATACTTAGTCTGAGGTCACTGGGACCTTATACGGTCTGCTAGTGATTAGTACATGTCTACACTGATAGGTGGTTGTATCTGTTGTTTCTATTAGATTAGGGTTAATGTCCTCATTGGTTGGATATTTGAGGGTTCTGATTGGTTTCTGGGTCTGTGATTCAATCATTGTAGGGTTGGGACTAGGGCTAGGGTTAGGATTTCTATTGGAAGTAGGGACTAGGGTTTTCTATGTTATTGGCTGTTGGGAGTAGTGTGGGACTAGGAATAGTGTTAGACCTTTAATTGGAAGTAGCGATTAGGGCTTCTGGTGGTTAGGCTTTCTATTGGAAGTAGGGACTAGAGCTACCTGTGCCATTGGTCAGGGTTTTTGAATTGATTGGGTGGTTGGACTAGGGCTAAGATTTGCTGTAAGGTCCTGGTCTCCTATTGGTTCTAGATTTTAGGGCTAGTGTTGTTTGTTATTGGATAGTGTTAGGGCTAGGGTGCCCATTGGCTGAAGGGGTCCCCTGATTACTAGGGCAATAAAAAAGCCAGGCTTAGGGCGTCTCAGCCCGGGCGTCGAGGCTAAGGGCGCAGAGGACAAGGGCAGTTTCCTGTTTGAGCTTGTTCGAGACTGGTCGTGACTAGGGCCAGAAATACTGCCCAATATACATACCTCCTTTATGTATCTATATACTTTCAATGTACTTATGGATCTATATATTTATCACTTTCTTCTAATTTAGCATTTCCAATGCAGTTCCCTATTTCTCAGCCTATACTTCGCTCAATATATCTTCTAGCCCAACCTTCTCATTCATCTCAAACTTCTTTCTAGTACTCTACCCTATCTCTCATCCTATACATCTATCAATATGTCCTCTACATGCACCCTCTCATTTATCCCAAACCCCATACCACTACTATGATCCCCAAAATAACCCTTTCTAGGCTCTCCCCTACACTACCCCTCATTGCATCATCTGACACCTCTTTTACTATACCGATCCCCCAAACAAACCTTTTTAAACTTTTCCCTCTTTTCTACCCCTCCCTAACCCATCTCACTCCAAATAACTGACTAACATATCCACCACTAAAATTACTTTGATGTTTCATTATACTAATTCAACACTAATCCTGATGGGTTCCAGAGTAGGGTGCTACTTGCGCTTCAAAACCCCATCAGAGGTAGTAAGCGCTATTAAATACAAACCTCTTTCTCTTCACTATCCCGCCACCTACCCTTCTCTACCCAAATAACTGAATAACATATTCACTACTCAAATTACTTCATATTTTACTACACTAATTTTCAACACAAATCCTTTATGGGTTCCGGAGTGGCGTGCTACTCGCCAGGAAAGTGCTTCAACATCCATCAGGGGTAACTAGTGCTATGTGAATGCAAACCTTTCTTCCCTTTTATCCCTCCGCTATCCGTCTCACTTAAAATAACTGACTAATATCCACCACTGAATTTACTTTCATATTTCACCATACTAATTCACCACTAATCCTTTATGGGCTTCCGGAGTAGCGTGCTTCAACACCCCATCATGGGTAACAAGCACTATATAAATACAAACCTTTTTTCCTCCTCTATCCTTCTGCTATCATTCCAAATGCAAATAACTGACTAACCTATACACCACTTAAAATGTACTTGCATGTTTCACTATACTAATTCAACACTAATCCTCTATGGTTCCCGGAGTAGCATGCTACTCGCCGAAAAAGCGCTTTGACGCCTCGTCAGGGGTAGTAAGCGCTATATAAATGCAATTATAATACAATACAATGTGTTCTTCTGCTTTGCCAGTTGCCGCCTCCAGCCCAACATTATTTGTGTTTTTTTCTGTGTCTGGACCGCTCTTCGTGAATATGCCCCTAGTTATTCCTATCTTTCATCTTTCTCTCCCCGTACCTAACTGCATCTTCACCCCTGCGCTTTGTTTCTTTGTTCTTTCACCTTCTTAATTCCACCATCCTTTTTTCCCTTCTTTCTCTTGCCCTATTATTTTCTCATTCATTTTATTCCTTCCCTCTTTGCCCCCTTTCTCTGTCCCTCCCTAGGTTCATTCCCTGCCTGCCCACCTTCCTTCCTTCTCCATCCATCGGTCTGCTCCGCCCTACCTTCCCTCTTCCGTACATCCTTCCTACCTTCCATGTTTCCTTCTACCCTACCTTTTTTACAACCATCCCTCTCCTTCTCACGTTACCTGTCGTTCCTTCCCTCATTCTGTTTGTCCCTCCATAGTATCCCCCGTCCGCTCTATCCTTTGCCACAGGATCCCAGACTTTCCATTCTTTCTCCTTTCTTAGCTCCCTTGCTTCCCACCTTTCTTTCCTGCCTCTCTTCCATTGTTCCATCCTTCATTCTTTCCTTCCTTCTGTCTGTCCTTTCTTCTGTCTGTCTTTTCTATATTCCCTCTTCCTTGTATCCTCACCTGCAATCCTTCCCTTATTCCTTCTTCTTTTCCTCCTGTCACCCATTCTTTCTTCCGTCCCATTTTTTTTTGTGCGCCTTTCCTTACTCTTGCGAGATTATGTCCTGCCTTCCGGTTTCACAGTTTTGTTTTGTTCGCACCAAGGCCGTCCTTCACCTCAAAGGCCTCGAACCCCAGCGTCCGTTGTACTGGACACAGTATTTTAACTCTGTAGGTAGATCACTGATGCTGGCTGTGTTTGCTGCCATTCAGGCTGTAAGCACGGATTGGTTCTTTGTTTCCTCTTGCTTGTTGTGTGTAGGTGTGTACTTGAAACAATGCTTAATTTGTAAAAATAAACAAGCATTGGCATATCCAATAGGTCTAGCCTTTGGGACCTTATACGTGTTTCACCATGCAACAGTTGATGTTGTTGTACCAAGGATATTGTGCTGCATAATTAAATACTTATAAGGTCCCAAAAGCGAGATCTATTGGAAAACTGCATTGTATAGGTTAGAACGTTACTTTTTTCCCCCAGTCTTTACTTATCGTAGTTTTGCTAAAAAAGGGTTTGATTGGGTAGAAATACTTTATATTAGTAAACCCACCCCAGCCACTGTAGTAGTACATTTTAAATCCTGATTTTTTGCTTCTCCAGACCAAACATTCTTAAAATACACTGCCTACTAGTATGGGTGACATGTGATCCCTATACCTTTAAATCCTCATTGTTTTATGTAACATGTCTTATACACTGATTTACACATGTATGATTCTCCTTCTCCGTATAATGTGTGTGTGATTTAAAGTGCTCTGACACCCTACAGCGGTATGAGTAGCGCTATAAAACAAAAGAAATGCATGTGAAAGAGGGGCTATTGAGAGTAGAGGGGCATTGTTCGAGGCGGTAGTGAAGGAATATGTGGGGCACCAATGAGTGGGGCACCAAGAAAGATTCTCACGCCAGGCGCCACCAGCGCTAAAGCCGGCCGTGGTTGCCAATAATGAGTACTCTCAAATACCGAATAACCCCAATATTATGTGCTACTTAAAAGTGGTCTTTCGCATTTATATATGAGCCTAAGTCTGGATGGTACGTGCCAAAAAGCACATTTTCAAAATAATAACAGAAGCACGTAGTTAACAATTGCCCTTACACACCGTACACTTCAAAGGCCACCCTGATCGAGTGTTGATATAATCACATGGTTACAATGGTAGGAATAAGGGCAGAGAGACATGCTTCCACTAAAGTTGAACTAAAGTTCATTATTTCAATGCAAAGGTTTGTTCCAGCCACAATTGTTTACATTTTTCTTCAGTCATTGTGTAATTCACCCTCCATTCCCATGTCAATCACATCACACATGGGGATGGAAATTGTTGTTAACCTCAAAACGCCTGCATAAGGAAGTGTATTTTTTAAAAGGTGTGCTTTTAGCTTTTGCTTGTTTGGCATTTCCACTAGTAGCTTCGTACAGCAAAAATTTCATAATATAGAAATGTGGAAATGTTAAATAGAATCCTGCAGAACTAACCAGTTTGCATTCCTACTGACTGACTTGTTTAACAAGAAATGTGTAAGGAGGCACACATTAGACTTTAAGACTTTAGCCTGCACCCACAGCACTGCGGTCACAGTAAAAAAACTGAAAATAGACTGCCTTCTGGTTTCATGTAGTACTAGTAGACGTTATTTGTTTTACAGCACTCGAGGGTAGTGGTGTGAAGGTAAGTACGTCTCTTTACTCTGTGCAGTCCTATGGGTGCCAGCTCTTGTACACTCTGTTCATCACCACCCCCTTTTCTGAATAGCTCTTGTATGCGAGGCTGCAGCGGCGGTTCTACCATGGGGGCGTTTGGGCGCCGCCCCCCCTGTTTTCTCGCCGTGCGAGAAGAAGGCAGAAACAAATGGTAGTTATTTATTTATAACTACCATTTGTTTCTGCCTGCCCTTCTCGCACGGCAAGAAATCAGTCTCAGCAAACTTGCTCGAGCCTCAGGGCAGGGGGGAGTGGCTTGGGGGAGTGGCTTGCCCACTGTTGTGAATACGGACTGTTTGGACAGCCTGAGAGGCTGTCCAAACAGACAGTATTAGCAACAGTGGGCAAGCCGCTCCCCCAAGCCTCCTCCCACTCTCCGTTCTGCAGCATGCAGACCAAGAGGAATGACGAATTTAGGGCAGCCGGCCGAACCAATCAGCGCCGGCTGCCATGGAGGGGAGGGAGGGGAGGGAGGGGAGGGAGGCTGTCTGCAGCCTTCCGTGACGAGAGCCCACACACGTCAGACGCGGCGGCATTCAAAATCCAGGACGCCAGTAAGTTTTTTATATTTATACTGTATGTATTTTTAATGCAGGTCGACCACTCCTTAACAAGTACCCTGAGAAAAGTAACTATGCAGATCAGTGCACCTGAAAGAAGTCTGAACAGTGCGGGCTAACATTAGAGGACTCGGCTCCATGGCGGCGGGATGGGGGGATGGGGGGCGGGGGCGCGGGTGTGGAAAAAACTGAGGGGAATGTGTATTGTAATCTGGCCTTTTCGTGCTCCTCGCCGTTAAGGTGCCGTGGTGATTGAGATTGTGGCCCCTTTTCTGGGTCCGCCATGCTGGCTTCAGTCTAGATACGATACCAAGTCTCATACTGGGTTTGTAAAGAGAATACATGCATTCTGAATGTCATCATATATTCATTACTTTTGTGCTTTTGATCAGTCTCCCCATTCTTGGAAGTGTGCCGAGTCTGTTCTCTGTTCTGTCACAATGACGAATATTGAAAGGTAATACAATAACATGTTTACACTTAGACTGGCTCGAGTCAATCAATCACTTCAAGTCACCTTATTGGATTTATGGTAGTGTCAGGGTGACCACGGAGGGGCGCAGGGCTGTTCACAAGTACAGAATGCGAGGAGCAGGGCCGTGTTAAAGGCGCTCACACATCCGGGGAGCGAGAAACCTCCCCTCCTGTGGTGATTCCGAGTCCTTGTGCTGCAGTGCAGTCCCGGGGAGTCTCGGTACTAGTGAAGCTCATTGGTATGACCTCAAGTAACACGGCTCCCATGAATGTATAATAACTCCCTTCTAACGCTGAGCGCTGGAGCCGCGGACAGCCAATCAAAGTGCGCCCTATGCAGTCCATAGCAGCTGGAACCGGACAGCACTGGCATACCTCAGAGCACACCTCATCTGAAGCTCTGCTAGAGGAGAAACTACTGGAGGGAGGGTCGAGAGAGGGAGGGAAGGGGGTAGAAGAAGGGAGATGAAACGTGATGATAATGTTGGGGCATTAATGAACTAGCAGTATTATTGCCCTTGGAGCTGGTTAATAGCGTGATTTTTAATCTCTATACAGAAGTCGGGTAAGGGCAAATGGCAAGAATTGCAGACCAGTTATGCAGTGAATAATGTTCATTCGCGAGGCAGAGGTGCCATGGAGTTCACAATACAAGGCTTAGTGCAGACTTGGAGACTTGTGCTGAATATGCCTGTATATGGACTTTGTCACCAACCCACCGGGCGCGGCCTGGCACCTCTGGAGGTCGACGGGGTGTTTATCCGCACTTTGCCAACCACGCTCGTGTGCATAGAAGCTGGTGGTTGGCACGGAACTTGGACAGACGTGCAGGGAAGAGGGGACATTATACAGCTTTTGTTATGTCAGCCTTGAGTGGAGAGCGGGTGCCAATACAGGACAATAAGATATGGACTTTTCTCTAAGGGCAAATGGCAAGAATTGCAGACCAGTTATGCAGTGAATAATGTTCATTCGCGAGGCAGAGGTGCCATGGAGTTCACAATACAAGGCTTAGTGCAGACTTGGAGACTTGTGCTGAATATGCCTGTATATGGACTTTGTCACCAACCCACCGGGCGCGGCCTGGCACCTCTGGAGGTCGACGGGGTGTTTATCCGCACTTTGCCAACCACGCTCGTGTGCATAGAAGCTGGTGGTTGGCACGGAACTTGGACAGACGTGCAGGGAAGAGGGGACATTATACAGCTTTTGTTATGTCAGCCTTGAGTGGAGAGCGGGTGCCAATACAGGACAATAAGATATGGACTTTTCTCCACTGCCAATTTTACGCCTCATCAATTTCAAATGTCACCAGCCGCCACTGCGAGGCTGAAGCATTGCCATCCATTGCCCTGTTGGGACTTGCCTTACCCTTCGTATCTTTAGGGGAGGGGTTCTGAACCCAAAGAAGCTGGTGGCAGGATTCTGAGCCCATAATTGGCCGAATTCATATTTGTAGGCTAATGCATTTTACATGAACACCTGCACATATATATGTGTGTTAATTGTAGTGAATTTGTTTCTCAGGTGTATTCTACAGTTTACAACGATTTTGCTATGATTTTGTTTGATTATTGTTCAAGTTTTAATCTAATATCGTGCTCAGCCAAATTATACCTCATCTTCCACTGACCTGCCATTTCCCGGGGTGCCAAAATACATTGCTCTGCAAATGTGTTTGTTCTACTATGAATTTTTTATCCTGCATAGTTAAATAGAAAATGATGCTATTCACATTAATGTATACCTTGTTTATGAATAAGTTAAAGTAAATCTCGCCCAACATTGAATTTTATGTTCCAGTTACATACCTGACCACACTCAGATAATATGCGATAGATTTCCCCTATTAATCTTGTCCTTCAACTAATTTTCAATTATGTGAAGCATATTAGCTCCACTTGTGATGTAATGTAAAGAATAACATTGAATAACTGTATTTAATGACTGTGCCATGTCGAAGTGTTCAGGCCTTCGTTCTTGCCTACATCCACATTCTTGTGCAGGTGCTTGACAGTATCTTCTTTAATATGTTCTCCAGTATAGCCGCCAGTATCAAATGGTTAGCAATTCCCTCAACTTTCCAATTTGGCAATGGTTTGTCAAGCATCTGCACTTTCCTGCGGATTGACGAGGTGAAGTGGAGGTGGAGGCTGCTGGACATTGGCTGATGTAGGCAGGTCCAAACTGAGGACCTAGATTCCTGGATTAGATTTTTGGCTATTGCCCTTGATAGAGCGCGCAGGTCACCCGACTAGGATCTTACCAAAACTCGCCTGGGCCCATAATTCAAATGATATCAACTTTGTTACCTCAGTCAGGTAACCCACGCTCTACTACCAGTTTGTGTTTACACTAATTCCTATACCAGTAATTTACCAATCCTTGTCACTAGATACCTAAACACGATGAATCAGGGAGTTTAATAAAGAAAGGCACTCAACAAATATCATAACATTTACATTTATATAATAACCACAGACTCAGTGTAGGTTCAAACTCTTTATCTAATCATCATCAAAAGTCATGAGCCACAGACTAAAAGCAATTAAACTATCAATAACCAAGATCAGAAACAGTGTATAGCTACGTAAAAGATAGATTATGCCAACCATTTAGCAAACTTGAAATAAAGGGAAGGTAAAAACAAGGAACATGCTAAATTTAGAAAACAGTCTTTCGCAACTTGATTAAAGGAGGGTAAAGTAAGGGAGCATACTAAACCCAAGAACATTCGCAATTAATTGGCAGTTTGAAAAAGAGTACACAATGTAAATCTAGGTTCAATTCAGCACATAACTATAGGGAAGGTAAGAAGTGGAACACACTATAAATTCAGCTTATTTCCTTAAAAGGGAGGGTAAGAAAAGGAACATATACTATTATAGAAACATTTAGCATGGACTAAAGGTTGGTTGAAAATTGGAACACACTAATAGACAGTAATACATGAAATTCTTATTTACCAAAGGGCGGGAAAGAAAAGGAACATATGCAATCAAAGCTTTGCAAATTTCAGGGAAGGCAAAGAAAAGGACGCGATTTAGAAAGACAACTACCCACACAGATTTATATTTACCTAGAATAGTGTGAAGACCAACCCTGGCCACGGGTCAGTTGGAAAGGACAGGAGAAACCCCAAAGACTTCAGTGCCAGTAGGCAAGCAGGTGCAGCTCATGGACAATCAGGACAGGATAACCCCAGAATTTGGATCAGGACCGGGCTACCAAAGGTTAAGACCAGCACCCGCAGGTTCGGTTGCAACGCCTGAGCTACTCCCTCTCTGCAAGGAATCTGCCAAAACCCCAATTGGGTTACAGCTTTCAACAACAAAAGTGCTTTGCCAGCACTTTCACTTCCCAAAACCCCGATTGGCTTCTCGAATCTCCCGTCAGAGTGTTCCCCAGACCTCTGCTCTTAGTCACCTATTAAGTGCGTTGGGTCAGTGACAGGTCAGCTATTCAGACAAGTCGAACAATTTCTCTAGCTAAACCTACGCTAGTTATACTGTTTCCAGGTCAGTGTACCACCCCCCAATGTTGCAAGTTTAAGGATCCCCAATTTTGATTGGACAAAGGAGGAGGACAGGTCATCACACCACCTAAATTTTAGAGTTTCTCTGTCTCCTTATTCAAATTTCATTTATGCTCATTAAATTTCAGGTTCTCAAGACATATTCCTTCCTTCTAACAATGGTGAATTTAACATGAAATACAATGTAATAATTTTAGTACGGTTCAGCTTCTTCTAGCAGGTGAGGGGCTAGCTTCACAGGCGCATCTTGGCTGTGGCGTTCTTGGCTCCCATTCAATGTCAAATGTTTTCAACTTCTCGCTGCAGACTGTCATGCGCTGAAAAGACTTCCAAGATGGAGTAATAAGGACCTCCCAAGCCCAAAGAATACATACATGAAAAGTAAAAGGGAACAATTTAGAACACAGAAATAAATCATTACACTGTATACCATGAATTTCTACACTATACCCATTACTTTATAATAAACTATAGCATTGAGATTAAGCAGAACAAACAGCTTAGCAAAAGCAGCAGTGTAAGCCTCTAGCATGTGAGAACACAGAACAGCCATATTAACACTAGTGCGCAGATGCGACAGACTTCCCTCCACAACTGCGAGTACGTCATGTCACGTGGGTATGACAGACGCATGCACAGTAGAAATTCCCACGTAGCAGCGGCCATTTTAGAGGCAAGCGTATTACGATTAGGAAACACATAAGCAAGCTTCGCTCGGATATCCCATGTAAATGTAAGATGTGCAAAATTAGTAAAACAAACAGGTTGGTTACTTCGTTAACATTATTCGAGGTTCATGAGTACAAGCAAATCGCTTCATATGCGAATCATTGCTCCATCACCCTCATTATCCAATATCACACCCACCTAACCTAAATATAAAAAGTTCTGAGGGCCCTATTTATGAGAAGTGATGCATTGCTGCGTGAAAACAGCGATGCGTCACTTCTCAGTGCACCCTCCTTGCGACATAATGGATGCATCATATTTACTGTATGGCGCACCATGTGGCAAGGAATGACAGATACATTAGTATTACTGACATATCTGTTAGCGTAAAACTGAGGCATTTCTGGGGTGTTTCTGAAAACAGAAACAACTCCAGCAATGTGTCCTTTCACATGGGGCAAACCCCATGTGAAAGGGCCTGCATCAGTCTTACGACTATTGTGAGGCAGGTATAAGAAATTGATGCAATGGCGTCCAAGAAGTGGCGCACTGAAATCTTATAAAATGAAATCTTTCAATGCACCACTTCTACAAGGCTTTTCGCAGGGGAATGCCCACCCTGCATACGTTATACCTAGCACAGGAATAATGTGGCACCAGGGTTTACAAAGTGACGCATCTGCCTAGATGCATCACTTTGTAAATAGCAAAACAACAGTTGATGGACAGAATGCAGAACAATGTCATACATTCACCCCAATACAGAGATCTGGGCCTAAATGCATCGTTTTTTTGCACTCCACACCACCCCAGTTCAGAGATGGCCATATGCAAATCAGCCTTGACCCTGTGCCTCATGGGAACAGTCCAGCCCGAACTGCCAAGCCATGTCTTTCCTGGACCGGAATCAAGCATCCTAGGACCAGTTTCTGGCTATCAGCCGTCTTCAGCCAGGATAGCTTGACTCCAGTGGTGTGGAGAGCATGGGACGCACGTCTGAGCATACCCATCCCATTCGGGGTGACAAAATGCAAAACAACAGTTGATGGACAGAATGCAGAACAATGGTTGATTCTGGTCCAGGAAAGACTTGGCTTGGCAGTTCGGGCTGGACTGTTCCCATGAGGCGCAGGGTCAAGGCTGATTTGCATATGGCTATGTCTGAACTGGGGTGGTGTGGAGTGAAAAAAAACGATGGATTTAGGCCCAGATCTCTGTACTGTAATGTATGACATTGTTCTGCATTCTGTCCATCAACTATTGTTTTCACTTTGTAAATAGGGCACAACATGGCACATTTTTTAGGCTCCCGGTGCGTCACAAAAAGTAAGACACCGACGGTGTAAAAGTGATGCAAAGGCTCATAAATAAGCCCCTCAGTTCTTTAAACATTGCTCCCCATGCCATTCTAGTTTAA
This sequence comes from Lissotriton vulgaris, assembly GCF_964263255.1. Lineage (NCBI taxonomy): Eukaryota > Metazoa > Chordata > Amphibia > Caudata > Salamandridae > Lissotriton > Lissotriton vulgaris. The sequence continues at coordinate 1,709,565,441 of NC_141685.1, read as the reverse complement.
ACCCAGACATATGCAAATTAGTCTTGAACCTGCTTCTAATGGAAACAGTCCAGCACAAACTGCCAAGCCAGGTCCTCCCTGGACTAGAAACAAGCATCCTAGGACTGGTATCAGGGTTTCACCCCTCAGCAGCCAGTGGCATGGAGAGCACAGGACCCATGTCTGGGCATGTCCGTCCCATTGGGGGCGACAAATGCAAAAAGTACAATTGATGAAAAGAATGTTGAGCCATGTCAAACATTCACCCGAGTACAGAGATCTGGGCATAAATCCATCATTTCTTTTACTCTCCACGCCATTCAAGTTTAAACCCAGTCATATGTAAACTAGTCTTGACCCTGCTTCAAATGGGAACAGTCCAGCCCGAACTGCCAGGTCATGTCCTCCCTGGACTGGAAACAAGCATCCTAGGACCAGTAGGACTCATCAGCCCGGCTAGCTTGACTCCAGTGCAATGGAGAGCACATGACCAACGTCTGGGCATACCTGTCCCACTTGGGTGACAAATGAAAAAATAACAATTGATGGACAGCATGTTAAACAATGTCAAACATTCACCATAGGACAGAGATCGGTGCCTAAATCATAATTTTTTGCTCCCCACGCCATTCTGGTTTAAACCCAGCAATATACATATCAGTCTTGACCCTGCTCCCAGTGGGAACAGTCCAGCCCGAACTGCCAGGCCAGGTCCTTGTAGATGTGGGACCCACTCTCACTGTGTCACTGGGTTTAATATATTGTTCTTTTGCTCACCACACTAAAACAATTTGGACCAAGCCATATGCAAAGCAGTCTTGACCCTGTTCCTTGTGGGAACAGTCCAGCCCAAACTTCCAAGCCAGGGCCTCCCTGGACCGAAAACAAGCATCCTGGGACCAGTTTCAGAGCATCACCCTTCATCAGCCAGGCTAGCTTAAATCCAGTGGAGTAGTGAGAACGGGACCCACGTCAGGGCATACCCTTCCCACTTAGGGCAACATATACAAAAGAAACAATGGACGGAATGCTGGACAATGCAAACATTCACTTCCAGTTAGAAGGATCTGGATTGAATCCATTGTTCTTTTGCTCACCACACCACCCCAGTTTGGACCCAGCCTTATGCAAATCAGTGTTGTGCCTGTTCTGTGTGGGAACAGTCCATCCCGAACGGCCAAGCCAGGTCCTCCCTGGACCGAAAACAAGCATCCTGGGACTGGTTTCAGGGCATCTCCCTTCATCAGCCAGGCTATCTTGAATCCAGTGGTATAGTGAGCACAGAACCCATGTCAGGGCATACCCTTCCCACTTAGGGAAACATATGCAAAAGAAACAATTGATGGACGGAATGCTGGACAATGCAAACATTCACCCCCAGTCACAAGGACCTGGGTTTAATCCATTGTTCTTTTACCACACCACCCAAGTTTAATGGAAGGCCAACACAAAGCATTAAGAAGCCTAGCTTGGTTAATCCTGCTCATAATATTATGCCAGAGGTCACTGTACAATGTCATTGGTGTGAGAAATCAGGTACAGCTGAAGGAATGAGCTTCATTGTAAATCTCGGATCTGCGCATTGACAGCGAAGTGACTTAGATTGTGGAGCCTAAGAGTATGGGTGTGGAGAATGGTACTTAGCATGACCCAACAGTAAACAATTGATAACATGTTCAAATCATTTAAGTGTGAATGATTGCACTATCTAGTAATTCCTCTTGAACTATTTAGATGTAGTTTATACCAGTAATTTGAGGTCCTAAAATGTTTCAAAAGTTAGCAAAAGCCCCCTTATTTTTGCAGCAGAGTCTTAAAATCTCCCTGCTTTAGATTGTAAATTATTGTATAGACTTTTCACACCCAGGGAGTATGCTGTCAGAATATTTAGATTTAAATATTGACCTTCCAAAATTTTAGAGCTAGAATATTGACTATGAGAATATCAAGAATTCAAATATATACATATTAAAATAGGTTTACTGTACTTAACACTGGCAATGCTCTTTCACTATGTTTCACTTTGTATCACACCAGATTGTTCTCTTCAAAAAACAACAGGGAACACAGAGAGGTCTGCAGAGATTTATTTATCTCTTTACGGCATGACGCACTTCGGCTGGTATGCCTTCTTCAAATGCCAGTGACTCTTGTGTGCTCGCCTGCGGGTTTTAACGTGCTTGCTGCCTCACTCCCATTGGAGGAAACCATATGGTATTTCATGGAGCAACTACATGTCCCAGCATTTCCCTCGATGGGAACATTGTCAGTTATTCTTTGCCATCAGAGTCTTAGATGAAAAAAATATATATATAAGGTGTTTCCATGTAAAGATTGACCATGGTAGTGATTTTACATTAAGTTAAACATAATTAATGAGTTTTCTACACCTGTGCAGTGGATTGGATGACCGCAATGTGTCATACTTTGCAAGATAACTCCGGAATAACATACAGCTGTAAGCTTCCTGTATGCGATATCTGGGAAGAAGGGCGAAACAACGGTATCGGGAAACACTGGACTCTGATAGGTCTCCATTTATTGGGAACAGTAGAGAGTGCTTCACATTGTTGAACATTGTATGGTTTAATTGTCCATTGCTGAGCTGGTTAGATTCAGATGCCAGTTTCTACTCTCTGGAGACTACCTACCCTATTTTTCTCCTGCTCAGAGAGACTCCAAAATAAATTATTTCTCATTTACTTGACTGAATTTCCATTTGCTTCTGCCTATAGAGGATTAACTTGATGGCACCTGCTGGTCAACCTGCCCCAACCTCACTTGAATCCTGAGATTATCATTATGGAATTTCGCTTCAGGGGAAACTGAATCTTATTTGATTTGTGAACAACGTGTCTTTGTATTTGTTATTTTGACTCGCTCTGGATCATACTATCAATAATATGGAGAAATGAGAGGAAAGGCATTTTGCTGATGACGATTAAACAGCCTGTTACTGAGCGTGGCCTAGAGGTGCCCGATATGATGAGTTAATTCTTGGATGGCCAGCTTCAACGGGTTTGTGAGATAGATGGGGATGCCCAAATTGGTAGAGGCCAGGTATGTGTTTGAGACATTTTCCACGTTATCCGTAAAGAATCTAATTTGTGGAAAATTGCGCTCTAGGAGAAAACGTCTTCCACGTTTCTTGGCTACCGCTAAGAAACGCTGTGCTCGCTATCTCAAAAAACCATGAAGCTAAAGTTGGCAAAAGGATTGTGATGATCAGTCCTTAAGGTAGGGTTTCAACATTGGGCAACTCTATAAAGTAGGGAAGCTTATTACATTTGGAAAATTTAGCCTAGAATCTGATATTGCATCTGGCCAATTTTTAATGCAGTCAAATAACACATAAGATTAAAATGATTTAGTATTATGAAGCAATAGAACAATTGTCTCACCAAGATTCTGTGTTTTCTGCAGGGCTTACATCTGATTAAATACTAAGGGTAGTATTTATCACCCAGTTTGCATTGCTCCTGCACCACACAATGTGGTACAAGAGCAACGCAAACTATAAGTTATATTTTGAAATATTTGGAGTAACACAATGCGGTGCAAATCGCAGTGTTGGATTACTATGCCCTGGGTGGGTGTTCCATGGATGTTCCCACGCAACAACCCATGGTTTTTGCCACATTCCCAGATTTACAAGACGTAATCCTGGGAATGCGTAAAAAAAAGTTACAAAAGTGTGTTTATTTCTCCTTGTTCTTTCCTCTTTCAGTGTGTGCTGCATTTTGCAGAACAGATAGAAAGAGGAAATGCCTCTCAGGATTGATTTTGTGCAGGAAAGAGCCAATTCCTGTGCAAAAAAAAAAATGCTGCCTAAAACACTGGTGCCCTTGCACCATGGTGCAGGGCTGCCTGCATTGGTGCTAGGCTGCCAAAACAGCACCAACACAAGAAAAAATGACAGAAATGCACAATATTGGATAGATACAGCACATTCCTACCATTTCCCTGTAATGCAGGGCAGCAGCACAACAATGTGACTTGCTGCACTGCCCTGCACCACTAAAGTCGTAAATGTGTCCCTAAGAACTTAGCAACTGTACAAGACCTGTGCTCTCTGCAACACTTAGATAGTTATTGATGGCATGTGTTGTTGTACAGCATTTTCTGACAATGCCTAGGGAGTCTAAATATATTAGCTGTTATGGCTTTATAGGCGTGGATAAACCACATATGACACAAGTTTATCAGTGTTCCTACACTCAATTTGAAATTAATTTGCAGTATGTGTACGGGTGCATCAGGTTTGGCTGTCTACCACCACAGTCAGTCTATGCAATGTGATGGAGAGTGATTATTTAAGAGTGCTTTGCTTGATCAATTCCTACTCATTGGGTGTGATACTAAAACATAATTAAAAAGCATGACTAACAGTGTGCCAACACGTGAGAGTTTAAAACTGCATCGTAAAAGCATGCAGTATGGTCACAAAGTGGTTTGAAATTAAGTTATTCATGACAAAGAGAGAAACCTACTAATGTGCTATGACAATAATTTGAAAGGTCATAAAGCAGTCTGTAGTTTTAAACAAAATATGATTATGAAAATGCTCAAGTAAAATGATTCCTGCTTTTGTTTTCTACAAGATGTAAATCTGAGAGAAAGTGCTTTGTTTTTTGTTAATGAAACATAATTAGGTTGTGCTCATAAGTAAGCATGGGCGGAAAATCCGTTCCGCTCGCGGATTTTGCGTATTTTCGGTAAATTCGCAATCCGCGAACGCTCGCGAATTTACCGAAAATCCGCAAATTCGCACGCAGCGGATTTTTTTTTCTTGGTGATACAATTTTGCGGCGTGCAGTGTAAGTTCGCTATTGCGAACATGTAGGTGCGACGGGCAGCAACAATCTCGCACTCGCGAAATTACAAAAATTGCAATTCTGCACAAGAAATCCACTAGCAAGCAGCATAGACCTTCTGAAAATGATGATTTTTATGAGAATAACTCCTCAGGTTGACATTTGCCTTCACTTTTTTGGATTTGAGGCCTTTTGACTTTCTTTGGATCACTTTTGGATTAGAAATCAACTTTCACAAGTAAGCTTGTTTGGGGCATTACAGCTGCTGTAATGCTGTTCGGCAGAAAAACGAGTTTTGCTAAACTGAAAGCACTCAGCAGGTGCAAAAGTTCAAATTCATCATTAGTAACCATTCCCTGTAGTGCTTCCTGACTGGGGCCCCTCGAGAGTTCAGTTGCTAGTTGCAACAATTGTATGACCCTGCTCTGACCCTCACAGCCGGATCATAGAATAGCTACAAGTAGGCCACAAAGGTCCTGGAAAAAAAAATTGCACTGCAACAGAAAGCAAATTACAGATAAGGAAGCAGGTGCCAGTCTGGAATTTTAAAACAGTGACACATTAATAAATCAACCCCAAATTAATTTATGTCAGTTGAAGCAGGGCAGGTGTGCTTGCTTTTTCCCCCCATAATCTACAGTGATGATGAACCAGAGGGTGGCATTGATGTACCAGAGGGTGGCATGGGTGAAACAGAGGGTGGCAGGGGTGAAACAGAGGGTGCTGGGAACCTGTGATGATGAACCAGACGTAGAAACAACATAATCGCGACCGTTGCGAGCCGACATGTAAGTTCGCAATTGCGAACTGGTACAAAACCCTCGCGAACTGGCAGAAATCCTTGCGAACACAAAAAAAAAATCCGCAAATTCGCGAGAATTCGCGGATTTTGCGGATTGCGAGTTCGCAAATTCGCAAAATTCGCGAACGCCAGATTCGCAAAATTCGCCCATGCTTACTCATAAGTATAATGAAATGGTGTTTTATATTATTTCTTATGCATCTCTATTTCTTTATTGTTTTCAATATTAGCCTGTTTTTTTCTATAGAAAATAGTGATTTAGTGGTTTTCCACGTAGGCCTCAAAAGGAATTTTGTCTTTCATTACCTTCAAATACACTAAAAATGCTGACCTGATTGCCGTGTAGCTACGAGTATTATCGCTGAAGTTTCTGTCCTCCAGTTTGAATAATGGACATCCTCTCTATTAGAATAAAACTGTATTGACTTTGTTGCAAGCTCAGAAGAGAGTGTGTGGAGTGGACATGTTGAGTTGAAAATGGATTTTCTATTTCTGAAGGGAAGTGATATTGTACATTCTTAGGGTACAGTGAACACTGAACAAAGGTATTACATATGGGTTCTTGATGATTTGGGTTAAAGAACTATCACACCACGGTTGCACTGTGGATTTTGACCAACAGAAATCATGAAACTGCGTAAAATGTATTTTGTTAGCAGGAACTGAAAACCTTTGGAGGTATAATTGCCCCGTGAGAAAAGGATGCTGCACAGCTATTTTCCCTTACAAACCCTGGGCCTGACATGCTGTCGGTCTGTACTCTGATTTTTCCCTGAATGGAACTCTACTGCTACCTCTGCACTTTACCGGTTGGTGAAGTTGAGCAGGTCAAATCTTTCAGCTGAATAATTTATGACTCTGGCTATTGCACGCTGTACTCTAGTGTTCTACTGGGTCTATCTTGTGTCCCGGTTCTGATAAATCTACAACCGATTCGTGGTTTGTGTGATTCCAAATTGTATATTGTATTTTGTGCTTTGACCATTCAATCTTAGAGTTTAGATAAAGATAACATGATAACTATTCCATGTGTTTGTACTTACTTTTTAATGATTTTATTGAGGTTGTGTGAATATTGTTATTAGCTGGGCACTTTTTTTATCACAGGTCCTCAATAAGTAGTGGCTTTCCGTCTCTATTTATCTGAGACCCTATCAGCTCATACAAAGATCTTTCGTAGGACCTTATGATTGTGAATTCATTGTGGAGTGTTTATGGGCCAAACTCTGTGTTATTGTGAATTGTGTTGCTGAGGATTGAGTTTACAGTGTGGTGGTTAACCTATGTCTGAGCCCACAAATGTAAAATGTATAAAGAGAGATCCATTACATGAAAAAAACAGTGCACTCCTTTACTTGAGAAACGTTTCTTTCATGTCTTGAATGTCTTGAATTTCATTGCCTGATTCATTAAAAGCATGATTTCTGCTCTGATTCATAATATGTGATTGTTAACAATAAGTTTCTGAAACACACTTTGTATATTCATAACGCTTTATGGTACCTAATCTCTTCCTTCATCAGGTGAGCGTACATTTTAACTTCCAAAAATATATCAGACTCCCTATAGAGTTGCCGGGAACTGTAGCCCTGGTCAGTGGGAGAATGGAGGGAAGAATTCTGCTACAGGCCATTACACACTTTCTTGTTTCAGTCCCTAGATTTGGATTAATAGCCCACATACAGCAGGATGAGGGAGCAGTTAAAAAAACCAAGCTGAAGTGAAGCGCCCTGTGCCCTCCAGTCATCACCTCATCCCTCTACAGCTAAAAAAAAAAGCCCCCAAACAATTTACCACCTGCCCCAAGAAGGTGTTAAATCTTTGAGGATTTGGGTTTGTTTTTTACCCCAGAAGTGGGTAAAGCACATAGAACTGAACCTGGGCTATTCCCCATTCCTAGGAAAATTACTTGTAATCCCTGTTAATTTATTAGGAGCAACTGGCCAGAATCATCCATTCTGGCCCAAGTATCTCCCTGAAGGGTTAACAGGGTTCTTTTAATGAGGGCTACAGTGTTTCACTGAATTGCTTTAAACATGGAAATGTTGCTTCTTACTAAATATCATTGTAGGTCTTCTTAAACCTAAAAAGAAATCACACTTCACTTAATTCATACGTTCTGAAAATCCATCATTTGTTTGGTCATGTTACCGAATTCTGCTCAAGACATCATAATTACTAACCTTGGGGCTTATAGCATCCTTCCATAATCAGACACGTGATGGTTCAGTCTTTCTACAGTTAATATTGTAGTTCAAATTATACCTGTTCTTGCAGTTCCATTGTTTATGTTTGTTGAAAGACATCGAAAAACAACCTGCCTCCTTCTTTATAAAAAAAATGGCACAGATAATCCGGGCATTCATTCAACTCATCAAGGTAAATATTTTGTATTAAAAAATCCAGAAACTCTTCCTTAAAAACAATATACTGTTAATATTTCCTCCTTATTATGGCATAGTAGTCTTCTCACATATTTGAAATCTCAGTAGTGAGATATTATGAGATGCTTCAGGAAAATGTCTTCCTATACTTGATTTTATGTCCTTGTTCCATATGTTCATTTATACTTTTTGTAATTTTCCCAATTCAACCTATCTCATATGAGCACTTCAAAAGATAAGTAACCTTTTTGGACTCACGAGTTGTGCACCATTTTAAAATTATGCTTTTACCAATCTTAGGATGCTGCAAAAATAGAACATCTCATACCTTTATTAGAACAGGTTATGTACCCAATATTCTATTGCACCAAAATAGATGTTCTCTTTTTTTCCACACTACTACCTGCTTTGTTTGAAATATTCTTCAAATTTTCCTTCTGGCTTGCAGCATTAATGTTTTTTCACCAAATGTTTTGCCCAACATTAGCACTGATGTTCCGTTTTTTTCTGAATAATTCTTTAAATTTTTCTATGTTAACTGCTATATTGGACTAATGTATGAATTGAAATGGGAATAATTGTAAACTACAATGATAGGGGTATAAAGTGTTTAGAGAAGGTAGGTATATATGTGTAAACATAGATTTTCTGCTCTTTTTTTACTTCTTTTTTTTCTTTTCACATATCATTGACATCAATATTTGTTTGTGTTCTTAACAGATTGTAGCTTAGGCAACAAAAAGTGCATATAAAACAATACGAAACCTCCCAAGGATCACCACTCTTGTAGACAAATCAACACAGCTCACCAGGACACTCAAAGGCCTTACAGTTGCTGCTGAATAGGCTGGAGTAGGCTAGGCAAAGGCCTTTTTCTTCACAGAGCATGCAATGATAGCCCAGAGCAGCAAGACAGGAAACTCAAGAGATGCTCTCCCTATCTCCTCAGTGCCACAGGGCCAATAGTGCATGCCCCATCCTGAGAGATTCTATTTCATTCCATTCAATAACTTTATTTCGGTCAAAATTACTATAAAAGTACAGTTAATAGCAATATAAGACAGACAATATATACATTTATTTCATAAATAGTACACCATCAAACAACTAATACGTGGGGCGAGGTATATAAAAAAATAAGCTGAACATTTAAAAACAAATGGACTTGTTTGGGGATACATGTAGGAATTCTCCACCAGCCTAAACATGATTCATTATTAAAATGGGAGTGCAGAGAAGGTCAGTTAACAGTTAAAACAAGTTAAATTGGGCAACTATCCCTAGATAAAACAATAAAAAAATATACATACTTACTAATTTAAGAAGGTCCGCCGAGCGTGCCATATAGAATTTAAAAAGCGGGAAATTGCAAAGACAGTAGGGGCCTGAGTGTCATATTTTAAGACTCTATATGCCACAACACATTGAGCAAAACCTAGATTCTTGCACAGTTGAATAGGCCAGAGCTGGCGTATTGATCTGTAGGCAGGGCAAAAGAAGAGGACATGTAGGTTTGTCTTCTCCGTGTATCTACAAGCAGGACATCCATCAGAATCCAGTTTGGACGATTTATTAGTGAAGCCGCGGAGCGGCAGAATCCCCATTCTAAACTGCTTGTACAGTTTCTAGCCGAGCTTGGTTGGAAGTCATCCAGAAAGGACTCCATTAAATATTCGTCTTTAATTTGAATAAAATCGGCCATCAAACAGCCACAAGATGAACTTTGGATGACTGATAAATGATACGTTCTATAAGATCTTATCAGTTCTAGCCGTGAAGTTAATGGGCATGATTCTTCTGGTGATTTCCAAAATAGTGGATTTCCCAAGTTGCTACTGAGAACCCTAATATGTTTAAACTAAGGTAACTTTGCAGAGGCCGGTTTGTTCAATGTCTCCTTAAGCTTGGTTCGATATGTAGCAAATTTCGGGGTCACCCATAGCCGCTGCCAATACGTTAGGAGTCTAAGGGCTAGCTCTTCACAAATAGGCCTAATGCCCAAGTCCAGGCATAAGGGAATGAGGGGGTGTGCTGGGGTGAGACCTAGCAGCTGTCTCATGAAGTTTTTCTCAACTTTATTTAAGCTGGTAGTAGAGCAGTGACCCCACAGTTCCGCCCCATACATTGCAGCCCCCCCTAGCTTGGGCTTTATACATTTCAACCACTGGCCCTGCAGGTTTAAATGTAGATGGTCTATAATGTTTCATAAGCCGTCCGGCTGTCTGCATTAGCTTGTGGCTTGCCTTAGTCATTTGAGGCCCCCATTCCAGATGCTCTGTAAGAGTAACGCCCAGGTAATCAAAAACTGACACTATTTACAGTGGTGTACCGTAAAGAGATGGATTGGAGCGAGACTTGTTGGCAGGGTTAAAGACCATATACTTGGTCTTTAGAGTGTTAATCTCCAGCCCCCGCATCTTACAAAAAGTGTCAAAGCTGTCTAGAATACGCTGGATTCCCATGGGCATCTTTGAAAGTAGAAGGGTATCATCAGCGAACATCATCGCTGGGACCCGACTAGAGGCTAGCCTAGGGTCGTCATTGTCCTTTACCTCCCTGAGCTGCTCAATGAGTCCATTAATGAAGAGGCAGAACAGGCTAGGAGCAAGCACACAGCCCTGTTGCACTCCCTTGCCAACAGGAAAATGGGGTGTTAATTCACAGTGTTTCCCAAACATTACTTGGGCAAAATTGTCTTTATGGAGCCTTACTAAGATGCTGAGGAGATGGGCAGGATCCTCATGTCTTTAAGCACTTCCCAGAGGTTGCTCCTGGGAACAAGATCAAAAGCCGACTTCAGACCTACAAACACTAAATAAAGGCTGCCACTATCTATGACCACCATTTTCCAGGGTACAGGTGCGATAGTTTGTTACAAGAGAAGAATATAAATTGATGTTTTTGAAATTAGGGTTATTTCAGCCCAAATAAATTGCACAAGTTGGCATCATATTTATGTTTCTACTACAGAACTGTTCTCAGTATTCCAGAAGACAGTGAGACATTTTTCTAGAAGTTGTAAAGAATAAAACAAGTGGCTATTAGTGGTATGTCATTCACAAAAAGCAACAATATTTTTCAACAAGCTTTCAACTCTAGCAATGCTATGTCCATGTTCTCTATCCAAAAGTCTCATGCCTACAACCATGGGTTAGATAGCACATTCTCTCCCCATAAATACTGAGACACACTCCAAAGTAAAGGACACAAAAATAAGAACACAGAAGCATTTACATGTGTGCAAATATACCCAGATAACACTATCCACAACCCTAGGTAACAGTAAATCTGCCAACTTCCAAAACCTCATCACTTCTCATCAAACATTCCCACAAAGACTGGAATGAACAATTAGCAATCATCTTGCTCCACGTCAAACAACTATCTCTCTATACTCTCTATCTACAGCCTACTTTGGGCCTTATTTAGGCAAGGTACTCTGTCCACCAAACTGGTGGTCTGCCTGATCTATCTAGGGTCGGGCCAATACACTTTTTCTTTCTCTGTGCGAGTGCTCTTTCCTGTAATAATGTAGTTGTCACAGTCCATTAGGTTTCTTCAAAATGGTGAGGACTTTCAAATCTACAATCTATATCAAATAACTGCCCCTGAAACTCTCCCTGTAATTTTTTTTCATTCTGTTTTGCCCAATTCACCTTCATAGTAACATTATACCTTTGCAACTCCCTGTACCTATGACACACGAAGCAGGCAATCCAGAGAGAAATATGTGTTGAGGTAAAGCATGCTAACTATATTTAAACCAATAAAAAAACAAAAAGTAATATCCCAAACTAAATCATTGATCTAGAGAAAGAAATAATAAGCAAGAGAGCACCTAAACTATCAAAATCCAATAAGGGGAAGCAGAGATAGGAATGTTTGAAGCTTTACTATACAACTTTAGCTCGACAGCATTCAAGCAGATTTCTAATACAGGTAAGAGTCTTCCAGAAAAGATCATAGGCTGAAGTGGTGAGGGTTCCTTAAAGTAAGATATCTAATGTTTGAGGTCCTGATCAAGCCCTTGGTTTCAGTGCCAGAAGCTCCAAACGGGATATAGTTGGTGTTCATACCTGTTGATGTTGCTTTGCTTCGGTTTGCTGCTGCGTTGGTCTGGTTCAAGATTTTATCTTCATACAGTGCATATGACAGTTTACCTATTTATATTTGAGGTAGACAAGATACAATCTGCTAAACCAATGTTTAGAATTCTCTATCTAAGTTGGGATAAATTTTCCTCTGCAATTTGCAATAGCGGAGAAAAAAAGGGGGAAATGTGAAATCTGCCACCCCTAGAGATTGGTTGAAGTGTAGGCTTGTCTTTATTGGTGATTTTATTTATATTTAGGACAGATGGATTTCAACATTTTGTGCATAGGTTCAGCATCCAAGGCTACCCTACATAAAACATTGACAGTCTTTGAAAAGGACATTCAACTTCTAAAAAGAAATCTATAGTTCTATTAAACAGTGTGCTATTCTTCACCATGAAATAAATGCATATTAAGATTTCTGTTGAGGGTACTTTTGATATTTTTCCCTAGACAGCTCTCCTTCTGCACAGCATAATTACAAGCACTAAAGGTTTTATAGGCTTTATAGTTGACTTAGGACTGCCTGAATTTAGGCCATTTATACTTGACAGGTTCCATAAAAGTTGGACCCATAAGAAGCTTGGTATACTTTGAGGAACATCCTCCTGTTAAATGTTTTGTAAAACCTGATTTCTGAGAGCAAGAGTCTGTTTTAACTTTCCTGCAGGGCTAATAATTCACTATTTATTATGTGAGGGTATTGGTAACCCTACTGCAAGTGTGAAAGATAATATGAAAGTGTTATGATGAACTAGGTTTTTATATGGATCCAGCAAAGCACCATAATGAGTGCATGTTTTGATCACAGTTTGGGTTTGGTGATGGCTCCGAATATTCATACCTTCTGTGTACACATCAAGCAGTAGTGTAGAGATGTAGTAACCTATGACCTAATTACACACTTGTGGTTGTACTTCTTGAGATCGTTTTGGTATTGGTGATGGCTTTGAGAAATTGCACCATCTAAAGTAATATTATCAACAGACAAATTGTAAGTGTTTCCATGATCCATACTAATGTTTCATGTTTGTAATTTAGCATGGATCATTGAGGGATTGTTACATATAGAAGTGATACAGGTTGAGCTGGAGTTTCAAGTTACATATTTATGGTATTTACCCTCTCCCAGCAAAAGATAGTCAAGCATAGGGACTGAAAACCACGACCTTACACTTAATCATTATGTATTACGCAGAACCAACTAAAGAATCATGAGACTGCACTCATTTCATATGCCAAGACAAGCTCATAATATAGTCTTTTGTAGAGAAGGTGCATTGTGATCCAAATTTACCATTTCAAGGGGAACAAAGCTGTCTTATTCATTGAAGTCAACCCACCCCCTCATTAGTCATGTGCATTAATTGTAACTGTTGCATTTTCTAACGTTCCAAGAGCGACATCAAGGAATTCGACAACTCTACAAATCAACTGCAGGTCTTGTCCCATGACACAAACTGAGGTTTTCTCCCTGATTGTCCTAACTCCTAGTCTCAAAAAGCACAGCTTTAATTAGTTAATCCTTAAATCAGGGGCAAACACATAAAATATGGGATAACGATTAATTCCTATGACAGCATCCTCTACAACACTTAAGGATTTTGCATGTTAAGTACGCCAATTTGCTTGATTGTCACTCAGAGCTAGAAGTGGGAATCACAGTTTTCAATATTGATTATCATCTAGCTCTGTGCCTTAAATGAGTAATATGAGAGTAGCAGAAGGATCCCTCTTTAAAGCTTTGATAGCTCCTTAAAGTTGTCCATGAATGACATGGTATGTGAATATTCTTTTACCAATTTCTTAAAGGAGCTGTAGCCCAGCCTACTATTCCAGAACACGTTGAGGTTCAGATCAACAATAATTCAAGCGAGATTCTTAATGCCGCTGGACCCTCCTACAGTAACCTTACAGCAGATGTCTAAGGATCATGAATTTCTCTAGCTAGGGCTCCTGCAAGGTCCAGTCCTTGGAGATTAGTTGGGTCCTCCAGGAGTCAGACATCCACCTGATTTTTGTGCCCCTGGATCAAGCAAATAGGTGGTCAATCATCTGACACGTTGAGAGCAGTTCCAGTTCCTGGGTGCCAGCAGGACTCATGAGTCTTTCAGTTCTTTTCTTCCAGTAGGGTATTCTTGCTTCAGGTATTACTGACCAGAATCAGTAATGTTTTGAGGAGGTGGTAGTGCGATGCCAGTCGTATCCTGCTGAATAGTCAGTGATTAGAATATTTCTCGCACCCATCCTGTCTCCTGTATTGCATCCTCCTTTTGCTTTCCTTCCTCTTTCCACACTAAACTAAATGGCTAAAGCCCTAAATCACAAATATTGACTAGACCCTTTCTACATCGAAAGCGGCTCTGGCTCTCTTAACCATTCTCGTATCTAGACGTAATCTCCTTTCTTATTAGAGCCACCATTTTCTTTTCCCCTGCTGGAAATGGAGTGGGAAAGTCCAGGAGGGCCAAGGGACTGAATTCAAGTAGATCCTGTGAGCCCCTTTTGGAAGTTCTAAGGTAAAAGGGGTAATATGAAGGATGCCCTTTGTTCTGTCAACTGTTTCAGTCTCACTTGCAGACCTCTAATCCATGTCAAGTGTCCCAGTGGTGTAACAGAACTTGATGGGGCCACCCTGCAAAGTAAATGGAGGACCCAGTGAAGAGCTCTCAGGCCAGGGGCCTGCACCGGTGCACAGTGAAGAGGGCCCCCCTGGAGCTCGGGCCACCTTGCTCTACAGGGCCTGCGGAGGCTAATGTTATGCCACTGAAGTGACCAGTTGTTGACAACAGTCCTTGAAAGAGGAACATCAGAAAGCGGACATGGACACTTAAGTGGGGCTGGGGCCGAGTCTGGGGAAGGGGCTGTTTGGGTAGTTTTCAGGGGTGGGGAGGTTTCGGGTATTGATCATGGGTGGTGGCAGTTTGGGTTAGTTTTCAGGGGTGTTGGGGGTTCGGGATAGCTTTTAGTGTTGGGGTTTTGGGGTCGATTTAGGGTTGGGGGTTTGGGGTTGTTTTAAGGGGTGGTGGGGGTTTTGGGTAGTTTTCAGGTGTAGTGGGGGCTCGGGGTAGTTTTCAGGGATGGGGGTTCGGGTTTGTTTTCAGGGGTGGGGGTTTCTGTCAGTTTTCAGCGGTGGAGGTTTGGGGTAGTTTTCAAGGGGTGGGTGTTTGTGGTAGTTTTCAGGGGTGGGGGATTGTGGTAATTTTCAGGGGGGGGGGTGTGGTAATTTTCAGGGGTAGTTTTTAGGGCTCAGGGAGAGCTGGTTAGTTCTTAGCTATTAGGGGAGGGTGGGGTTTTTTTAGAGATCAGGGAGAGGTCAGGGTAATTATTAGGGCTTTGGGAAGGGCGGGGTATTATTTAAGCCTGGAGCCAATGAAGCTTTTAAGGCTCTGGGGGGAGGTGGTTGGTTTTCAGGAGGGATGGGGGTAGTTTAAGGAATCATGGCTGGGGTCTGGGGGGTCAAGTCTTAACCATAGCAATGTGTTTAACATACATGCTTTGACAACGCCACCTTCCCCGAGAGCTGGAAGCACGCCGAACTCAGCGCTCTACTCAAGAAACCCACAGCGGACCCCACCGAACTCAAGAATTACCGCCCCATCTCGCTCCTCCCGTTTCCAGCCAAAGTCATCGAGAAGACCGTCAACAAGCAGATGGCCGCCTTCCTCGAGACGAACGGATCCCTCGACCCCTCACAGTCCGGCTTCCGAGCCAACCACAGCACCGAGACCGCCCTCATCGCCGCCACCGATGACATCCGAGCCCTGATGGACAATGGAGAAACAGCGGCCCTCATCCTCCTAGACCTCTCCGCGGCATTCGACACGGTCTGCCACCGCACCCTAGTACGGCGCCTCAGCAACATCGGCATCCAGGACAAGGCGCTGGAATGGATCACCTCCTTCCTCGACGGAAGAACACAGAGAGTCCGCCTACCACCTTACAAGTCAGAGGCCTCCGAAGTCATCTGCGGCGTCCCCCAAGGATCATCTCTGAGCCCCACCCTCTTCAACGTCTACATGAGCCCCCTCGCGGCCATCGTACGCAAACACAACCTCAGCATTATCTCCTACGCCGACGACACCCAGCTGATCCTCTCCCTGACCAACGACCCCGCCGCCGCCAGAGCCAACCTGCACGAAGGGATGAAAGAGGTAGCCGAGTGGATGACGACCAGCCGCCTGAAATTGAACTCGGACAAGACGGAGGTCCTCATCCTGGGCTCCTCACCCTCCGCCTGGGACGACTCCTGGTGGCCTCCCGCCCTGGGCACCGCACCCAAACCGACAGACCATGCACGAAACCTGGGCGTCATCCTGGACTCCTCCCTCTCCATGACCAGGCAAGTCAACAACGTCTCCTCGGCGTGCTTCAACATCCTACGCATGCTACGGAAGATCTTCTGGTGGATCCCCACCGAGACCAGAAAGACCGTCACCCATGCCCTCGTCACCAGCCGGCTGGACTACGGCAACGCCCTCTACGCCGGTACCACCGCCAAGCTCCAGAAGAGACTCCAGCGGATCCAGAACGCCTCAGCCAGACTCATCCTCGACATCCCACGAACCAGCCACATCTCCGGACATCTGAGAGACCTTCACTGGCTCCCCGTCAACAAAAGAATCACCTTCCGCCTCCTCACCCACGCACACAAAGCCCTACACGACCAAGGCCCGAGCTACCTCAACAGCCGAGTCAACTTCCACGCTCCCAAACGCCACCTCCGATCAGCCAACCACGCCCTCGCCGCCGTCCCCCGCATCCGAAGAGCGACGACAGGAGGAAGGTCCTTCTCCTACCTGGCCGCCAAGACCTGGAACTCCCTCCCTCCCGACCTGCGCCTGACCCAAGACCACCTCTCCTTCAGGAAGAAGCTGAAGACCTGGCTGTTCGAGCAGTAGCGGCACCCCCCCCCCCCCCCAGCGCCTTGAGACCCTACGGGTATGTAGCGCGCTTTATAAGTGTCACTGATTGATTGATAATATTGCTGTAAAGGAATGCATGGTAAAGGCATATTTGTGGTTAAGACTGTCATTATACGGACTATGTGGAACCAGCATGTATGGTAAATGCATGCGTGGTTCCATCACACAACCAATTTCAAGTAAATAAGTGCAAGAACATTAGGATAGCCTCAGTGTTTTTCAGATTTCCTTTCATTACTTCTTTGAGCCAGTGTCACCCAATTTAATGCCCTATGCTTGCAGGTTTTGATTAGTAAGATCCATCAACTTTACAAATGTTTTGTTTAGCTTCAGATTGGCTTTATTCAGGCAACAGGTAGTCCAAAAGGCATCAAAATCAGACAGGCAAAAATACATTAACCACCCTAAAACACAATCCTTTTTACAGCATTGTTAATTATTAATAGCCTACATTAGTACCCTTTCGTTTTATTTTATATGTGCTGCAATGGTTTTATAAAGTAAAACATCAATTGTTCTTAATTAGCCCTTTTTCCTGTTTAGAGTTTCCATTATACCGGTGGCTTGGCCCAAATTAGTGGGTTTCCTCAGCTGCAGGCTTTTTCTACTCCTGGTCCCTATGAGTGTGATTTGTAATGTTGAGAGTTAGTAGGTAGATATGGGTTCTGGTTCTCTTTCACTAACTAACACCTGGCTTAAATACTGAGTAACGGGGGAGGTGTGGGAGTAGTTGGTTTTATGATTACAACCAGTCGGTGCTAATATGCAGAGAAGAAAGATCTAGCATTAAAAGCTACCAACCCTGGACCCAAACGACTGTCGAAGTGAAGTTGTTACCCAGTGATGCTAATTTACTGGCTCTCTTAGTAGTCATCAGGAAAGTTGACATAAAGTTAATTCTCTCCTATCACACATTCCTCTACAACACTGCCGCACATAGTGGAAGTGACAAGTTCAACACAAAGTGACCTGACCATGTATCGGGACATCATGCACCACACCCAGCTTTTTCTACATAGGACATGCAACTACCACATATTCTCTCACCTCAAGCATACATGTGCACCACTAGTCACTATGGACATTTAGGGGCAGATTTACAAGCCCCTTGCGCCTCTTTTGCGCCGCCGTTGTGTCACTTTTGTGCCACAGCGGCGGTACAAAAGATGCGCCATGATGTGGGGTATTAACAACGTGACGCATCTTGGAGATGCGTCACGTTGTAAAGCCCTGCGCCATAAGGAGGCGTTCCTGCGCAGGGGGGGAGGTCTTGGGGGGCGCGTTCCTGCACAGGAACGCCTCCTAAAAGTGGCTGAGTGAAATCTACAAGATTTCACTCAGTCACTTTTAGGCCAATGCTGCCTCAAAACCCTGTGCCTGCATGAAAGAAGGTGTAAGGCTTGAGGCAGCATTGAAAGAATACCCCCCCTCCCCAGAGCATTGCTGGAGCTGCGTCGCGCTTGCGACGCAACTCCAGCAATGCACCGCTTTTACGGCACAGATGCGTGACCCACCTGTGCCGTTTTGCCCCATGGTGCGCCGCATTGTAAATGCGGCGCATCATGGGTGGCAGAGCTGCGGCGCACAATATTACTGGTGCATCCCTGCTGATTTGCAGGGATGCGCCAGTAATTATAAATCTGCCCCTTGGAGCTCAACAATGACATGCCAGCAGCAGTTAAGAGCTATATGAACGATAACAAAACATGACCTCTTGGTTCTGACATGGGGATATGCACTCTCCGCACTTCTACATTTTCCCCACATATCTTTATGTATCTGACTTGGTGATGTAATACAGCTTTTGCATACTGAATCAATGGTATATCCTTTGGGGTCTTGCCATCTACTTTTTATGATTTACGAAGTATCCTCTTGTGCTATAAATTGACCTTTTCATATGCAATACTCTCACATTATATCCACCCTCTGAACTGCCAGACTCAAATGTCTGACTTGCAATATCCTCATCTATTTTCTAGTTGAAACACGCTTCGAAGCAATATCCTTTTCATCTGAACAATTAGAGTGTTTTTACTCTTGGCGCCACACATTATTTTCCATGATGAAGGACACCCCTCTCCATGAGTGAGCAGGCAGACATTTAAAATGGATCTCACTTTTCAGGCCCAGTTCGCTGTTGGGCTCAACCGTGTAGCCAGGATTTTGTGCACTGCTAATGCCCACCTCAGAATAATTGGCCAGGAATGCGCCCTGTTCACAGCGAGTAATAATGCGAGCTCTATCCTCCAGTTTCTGGTCCCAGGTAATCTGTGGAGGCTGAACCCTTTTGGCGCGGCTTATCTGCATTGTTATCATCGGAAAGTTGAATGGCGGCTGACAGGCTGAAAGGGCAGGCCAGGTAGCGGCACACTCACCTGAGCAGCTCGCCCTCCCCCTGGGCCCTGGCGGAGCCAGTTGTAATTGAAGTGGTTCGAAGACCAAAGCCTCTCGGGTGACACGTGAATAAGATAGTGCATTGTCTCTTAAGTGTAACATTGATCTCTTAGACAAAAGCAATCACTTATCAATTCTACTTAGAACTTGTATTTTAGAGGATAGGTTTTTTTTTTCAAATCTTTTCCGGCCAATGAACATCGTCAGCCAAAAATGACAAAGATATGAAAATAAGGAGTTACAGTTTTTACGTTTGTGGGAGTGCTTGTCATCATAGTCGATTGCCAAGGGCATAAAAAGTGCAGGCTAATGCTTTGCAGTGGGTTTCAAGTTTCAGAATTCATTTACATTTCATTTACATTTACATTCACAGTTTGTAATGTGCTGGTGACATATGGGCATTTTTCTAATGCACTTCATTTCAATTCGTTTCCCAAATCAGTCTAGTCTGAGAGTGTTTCGTTTTGCACCATGAGATTTACACTTTCCATTCACACTTTCTCTCGATCTGGCGCTCTGTTTGACAATCTGCTTGCCAAAAATGCTGTCACGGCAATATTTACTCAATAAATAGGGCAGTCACCGAGCAATCTGATTCTACAGATACAACAAGTTCCACAGTCAACATTATGTCGTCATGCTCATTTGGAGTTCCTGGGGAGAAAAGATGACTTAATATAAGCTACATCCGAAATAAGCTATATATACTGTAAGCATGTGTAAACTGTGGACAATTTATAAAATAAAGTGCATTCTAGATATGTGGGTGTCTAATGTAAGCCATATTTATATACTGTACACACTCATAACTTTCAAATAGATACAGTGTGAAGGCAGTGTTGCTGAAATAACTGTGAAATGCGAGGTAAATGGTATATAGACAAAGTCCTGAGTCGTTACTCACAAACTGCACTTTTTAGTACACCAAGTGCTGATCACAAACAATGTGCAGGGTTTGCGCCGTCACATTACCTATACTTATACGTGTAAAGTTCTGTGCCCTGACAGAGGAGTCTCTCATTCATAAGTATACGTTTTAGTAGTAAACATGGAAGGGACACAGGGGAGTGTGTTCAAAATGGGGCAGATTTACTACCAAGGGGGATGTAATTAGGGAGGAGTAAGAGAGGTTATGGGAAGGTCAGAGAGGTGTTTATGTAGAGATATCAACCACCCACACAAGAATTAGCCAATTGCTATACACATGGGATGGAAACATTAACTTACACTTTTGAAGTTCTTATACTGGCAGTTTGTAAGTACCAAAAAGTAGTAAACTTACTCAAAAGTGTAAATTACTCAAACATGTATGTCACCAGGCCCCCAGCCTTTTGGACATTTATAAATCTTTTCATGTGCTCTAGGGACATTTATTGTAGCCCCCTATTTGGACCTAAACAGATTTATTATGCACTGTACTGAAAGTAAATCGAAGTTTACCAACTCATGTGCTATTAACTAAATGTCTGCAAAAAGAGATGACCTGTAGGAGACACATAATAAATACACAAGAAAGAATAAGCATACTTCTGGAACTGGTACACCTTTATAATCTTTGCATGGATAATGTACACATTGCATACATTAACCAATCCTAGAGTTCCTGAATTCCACACACATATCCAATAAATGCACTTACATTTGTATTAATTAGCAAAAAGTCGTTGCTCTCGCAGATGTTATTACAGAGTTTATGTTTCACGTGCATTTCAATTTTATCTCGTAATCATTCTATTGACCCTGTATTTGCAAGGTCATTACTCCAAAAGCTTCACTGAATCACTCGGTAATTGAATGTAGTCTGCAAACTTGTGAACTTGAGTGAGTACATTTTGCCATGTTCCGTTCCTTAATGTGAGTGTCTTTTTCAACAACAATGTCTCAAGTCCTCATAGTTTTATATAGGTTGGGGAACACTAGGTACAACGGGATAAAAAGAAAGCTCTGTCCTTGTATGGGAGCGTTTCGCAATTTTCTGTCACTTTCCCTACATATTTTCAAATATATTATGATTTTAAACTAAAGTCTGCAAAACTTACGCCTGTGGCTAAATTGCCAAGCACTAATCATTGAAAACACATTTATGCACCTATAAAAACAAAAGATCAGTCAAAAATTCCAGTAAGTGATCCTGTGTTAGTATTACAGCCATGCAGCTGCAAAAACATAAAATATACTGTATCGAAGATAACATTTAAAAACAACAAAATAGGAAAGAAAGAGAAAATCCTGAATGGCAAAGACTGATTATGTTTGACTTTTGGTATTTTGTTATTGAATTTGGAGGAGCGCTAGCCCTGAATGTGCAAGAACACCAAGGTTGATTGGGGAACTGCTTATTTTTAACTCTCACGTTTACTATCTCCACTAGAGGGTGATTTTTAGGACTTTCTGCAACTCATACTCATATAGATCTGTTTGGGGTACATTTCACTGCGGGCAAAGTCGGAGCATCTTTGGTGGCACTCAATGACTGACGACTATCCATTGGCATTTCAGATAGGAGCTTTACAGTGTAAGACCAGTCTTATTTCACTGTAATGTTTCAAAATCCTGAGCATTAGCCCCAGCAATTCTCCATATTCAACCTTCGTTTTCCCTTTGGTCTTTTTCAATTTGCTAATACTCTCAAGACATGTAATATTTCTAGATCTTTGTATTGAGCTTCAGAGAAAGAAAGACTCTGACTTCAAGATCACCAAAAGATTGTTATTGAGGAGAGGAAGCTGGTGGTGGTCCGACCATCTGCCTAAGAAACTTCTCACATAAAGTTAAAGTTGCTGAAAGTGAGGGACCAGAGACTGCTTCTTAATTTAAGTTGGTTGTTCCTTTTCAGGTGAGCCTGTGGTGATACTTGTGAACTAGGAGGGTATGTTAAGCACTAACAAAATTCGGCTCAGCATTTTTCGACATGGTGTGACAACTCAGGGGGGAAATAGGTAATTTAACGTATCCTGTACTTTTCTTAATCAAGGTTTGTATTATTAGGGATGAGATCCATACTCATGGTCAACTCGAATGATCAGCAACTTACATGTCCTGCTGTATTCTCTGCTGATGATGTTAGTTACTCTTAAAGTGTGAAAAGTTACATACAAATGGTGTACTGGCTTTCTAGGCATTGTAAAACTTTAAATGGTCAGTCTCTGTGGGAAAATTGTTTCATAATTTAAGGGCCAGATATGAGAAAGCTCTTCCTCCTAGTCACATTTTTTAAAATTCAGAGAACAAGTAGGCTTCTGCTGAGCGCAAGGTCCGCTTTGGAGTGTAATTCTTACCTCTGGATTGAACAAAAGCAAGACCTTGATTATAAAAGGCTTTGTGAACAATGTGATTAGAGAATTCTGCTGTTATGCTACTGGGAGAGATGGACAAGTTACACTTTATCATATATGGTGACCTGCCTGACAAGCTATTGACTACCACAAACAAAAGGCTATCTTTTTGGCAACTAGAATATGCCCTGTGTGACAGGTGCATACTGAAAACTTTATTCAGGCCTGCAATTGATCGACAAGTGACACAAACTCAACCATACACTCATCCGCGGCTTGTATGATTATCCCCACAATAGCGTGACTATACCCCGCATTCAAGATAGAGTACCCAGGGATGAGAGCGCCACATCCTTTGCCTGAATCCAAATTGTCATATCAGCTTCTGTTCTCTGTGGTAGCAGGTGGAAAACTAAAGCTGCACATATGGCAGAAGTTACCATGTACATGCTTCTGAAAGAATAGACAGCAACCAAAGGATCAGTTTGAGAAGACACAATGACAATGGCCCCAGAGTTCAAATCGTTGGCCCAGACTGAGCACCCTTACAGGCCCATGGAAACTCGATTGAGACAAGGATGCCTGTATTAGAAAACCACATTTACTGCATTGACAACAGTCCTGATAACCGGCAAGAGCTTTAGACAAAGCAGGAGGAATAAGTTCAGTTTCTCAGGAATACCAGATGGATTGGAGAAAGATGACAAGCAAGTCTTCTTAGCAATTTTCATACCAAAACTCACACAACAACTGTTAGACCCACCCTTGGAATTTGAGTTTATATAGTTTAGTCCAGGAGACAACAGAATTATACTGATCATCTTAAGCTGATCATAGCCTGCCTCCTAAATCACTGACATTCTTGGCAAGTAATAGAAAGTGGCGAGGAATCAATATGGCCCACTTATATGAGACTAACATTACAAATTTGTTGGCAGAGATTTCTCCCAAAGTAGGATGCTGGAATGAAAAAAATCTTAGTCCTCCGACCCGTCTCTGCAGTGTCACACTAGATATGGTCACTTGGAACTGACATGAATGCTCCACGCAAATAAAGAATTTCTGGAACCTGAGGATTTGCAAGCCTTTTGGGCACAATGGGATCTCATGAGATGGACTGGACACAAAATGGGCAGCCAATAATAGACATGGTCAAATACATTCTCAAAGAAATAGAGACAAATCCAAATCTCCATTGAAGGCAAGAATGGAAAGAGGGACACCACCCCACAGAAGCACATGATGGCTACCCTCTAGTTCCTAAAAACGGAAGCACCCTAAATTAAAAATTTTGTAAAATGAAAAAGAGAATCCCAAGTTATGTTGAAAAAATAAAATACTACCCTTCTGTACCCTAGACTTTTTGACAACTTATTGCTTTCGTAATAAATAATGAAACATTGTCTGGTTGACTCAGGTATGCCATCATGTTTCACTGGCAAAGCTAGATCTTGATCTGACTCAGAACCCCTGGAATTATTGGGAAATTCTAGATAGATGTCTTGCTTTCTCACTTATGTTGGGATGGGAGGAGCGGGAAGGCTTGACAGGCTGACCCAACTGTTTAAAGTTAGATTGTTGATTGGTAACATTTTAACAACATTAACTTGGGCATTACTTGATATTTAAGACCTTTAAAGGTTGATAAGGAGCTAATGGACAACATACAGTCTGACACGTGATATATATAGAACACTCTACCATAATTAGATAGACAATAGACACTTTGCTCACAACCACATGTTATATACACACTTCTTGCTATTTTCACATTCTACCAACCCTCTGTTTTCCTTACCACTTGTCTTACCTCCTTCTTTTCCCCAGATACTATTTGAGATTGTGTCAAAATGCTGAGTAGCCCTGCTAGAACCACTCATCATTACATGGGCAGAGTGTCTCACAGACTGTCACTGTAAGAAAGTGGATTATTATTTTGGGTGTGTGACTATCCCCCTCAAGTAATAATCACAAAGTCCTAATTTAACCTGAGCTCAACCCCCTGGTAGCTATGGCACAAAGCAGATATGCTTAAGCTAGGGCAAATGTGTAAAATATGTATGCAGTACCAAAAAAAGTAATCATGGCACTTACAGCCTGATTCATCAATGGGAGGTTTTGCGAGTCTGAAATAGCGAATCATAAGGAATCGCTATTCCAGACTCGCAAAACGGTATTCATGTAGGAATAGCAAATTTTTTTGCGATTCCTACAGATTCCTTATTTGCGATTAGCAAATTGCTAATCGCAAATAAGGAATTACTCCCCATTCATTCCTATGGGCCAAAAGGCCCATAGGAATGAATGGGGAGTATTCCTTATTTGCGATTAGCAATTAGCTAATCGCAAATAAGATAGCGATTTAAAGGGTGCCAGGGGTGTCCAGAGGACACCCTGTAGCACCCCTTAAATGCTAATTTAAACAGGTGTTGCGCACACACATGTCCAAAGGACATGTGTGTGTGCAACATGCAACTCAGAAAAATGCTTTTAAAAGCATTTTTCTGAGTTTTCGCTATTTACCACGAGGTTTGACCTCGCGGTAAATAGCGGCCCGAAATTGCGATTTCGCAATTTGAAAATGGATGATGAATTGCATTTAAGGAATCTCAAATAGAGATTCCTTAAATGTAATTCCTCGCAAATTTGCGAATTCGCTATTACCGATTTTTGCATTTGGGATGATGAATCCCAAATGCAAAAAACTCACTCGCAAAGGGCCGGATTCTCAGAATCTGGCCCTTTGCGAGCGCAATTACCTTTAATGAATCAGGCTGTTAGAGACTCAAAGGGTGTCAGACAGAGGCCAAACAGCAGGGTCCAGTCCGGGTCAAGTTCTCACTGGTCAGCTGTGCAGTTGCATGAGGAGTCTCTTGTAGCTTGTTATGTCCCTGTATCTTTAACAGAAGGTCAGCCTTCTGATCTTTGGGGTCCACTTCTTTGTACTTTGTACAAGAGAGAGCAGGTCCAGCCCTTCAGGGCTCTTCTCTGGTCACAGACAGCGGGTGGAGTCCTCACATGCCCTCCTGAGGTCCAGATATGTTCTGAAGTGGGTGCCAACCCTATCCACTTGGCACATTTTAAAGATGGCAGCTTTTGCCACACTGAACTAGGTCTGAGGGCTAGGAATGTGGGTGGTGGGAGTACTATGGTAATCTTAGTGTCCTCACTCATCTAACACTAAAACCCAGTTTGGGGCAGGCGCTGTACCCTAATAAATATACACAGATGTCTGGTAAATAAAAAAATTGGATTTTCCAACAAGTCAGTGGATAAAAAAGAATTGTTTAGGAATCCTGTTTCCTTTCCTTTCAATTGTGACCCAGTGGTTTATGAAAAAACTCAGGAGATCTGCCAAGCAAGATTTGACATTCAAGCAGGATTTGACAGTGTATTCTCAAAAAGAATGCTCAGAGCCCCACCGTGTACATTCTGCCAGGTTCAGAGAATTAATCTCTGCCCTTTCATGTATGCTTATTGTTTGCTCTTGGGAGGCACTTTTCACCTTTTCACACCTATTAAAATGTTAATTACTGGCTGTCAGAAGTGGGAGAGCAAATACATTTAGCCTCCTTAGGTACTTCAGGAAGGGAAAAGGTAACTTTCTAAAAGTTACTTTTTAATATTATGTATTAAAAATCCAACTTCACCATTTTATTGAATGTTTAATAACAATTAAAAATAGCAGTTTCATTATTTTTCTAGCTGGTCCCCTTCCTGCAATACAGTATTAATATTTTTCTACATAGGACAGCTTAGCCTGCAACGTTACCATACACCATGCTTTGTGGGCTACAAGGCCTAAATAAGGATGAATTATCAATTTTTAACCTGGAGGTTTTGACCTTAACAAAAGGGTTTCTTTTGACAGGATGAATTGCAGTTTTTACACTGCTAAAGTCAAGCTACACTGGTTGGCATGAAGCCATATACTTTTATTGTGGTGAATGGCACAGTAGGTGCTTCAGTCCACTAGTGATATTTAACTTACAGGCTTGGCAACACTTTGGGATTTGTTATGTGTTTGGTGTTCTTCCTGTAGGACCGCCACCTCAGCGGTGCCAGGGAGACCGCCAAGCCTCTAGTGAACCCACCTGCCGGATTACGAGTTAAATCCAGGGCGGGCAGGCAGTGCAGCGGGCGTGTCACAGCGGTGGATATGTTAGGCTCATAGGAGAGCCTAAACAGCATACCACCACCATAACAGCTCCTACGGTACATTTCTGCACGGTGTAGCATGCACCATGTAATCCAATCCACACAGTGCACACATGAAGGTGCAATTTGTGCCCATCCCGCATGGACCCCCATTCACAAATTTATCCGGGGGCCCGCTTAGGGCCTGCACACCTGCATTTCTGCTAACCATTTCATGACCGGTCCCTGCAATAAAATGGGCAGTGGAAATGCAGGTCGTAGTCTGCTCTGTGGTGCCATCATCATTTCCTACCCCTTTTCACACCATCGCCGCAGCGAGATCCTGGATCCCAGTAGAAGTGGGGTCTTGTGGCAGTCCCACCCCACCATTGTAATACTGCGGTTGGACTGCCGGGGTGGTGGCAGTTGGATAGCCGCTGCCAGTAAAGCAGCCCTAAGACAGCCACACTCAGAACTAAGCCCTTTGTAACATATACTAGGGACTTATTAGTAAGTCAAATATACCAATTAGGAATTAGCAATTTGACCATTTTTAAAGGAAGGACATACAAAAAAATAGCTGAAAGCGTATCTAAATTTTAGTATTGAAAATAGAGAAGTACCAAATATCACACTACATGAAATTTAATGAAAAAGAACAAAAGCAATGCAAATCGAAACTAGTCTTTTGTTGATAATAAAAAGTTACAATACAGTTGCGGTTATTCAAAGATATTCTAATAAAAACATGGGTATATAAAAAGGCATGTTTAGAAAATCTCATAAATACTGACGTGAAAATATTTGCCAAAATACTGGCAAATCGGCTTGTTCCAATAATATCTGTCCTGGTATCCCCACAACAGCATGGGTTTATACCAGGCAGGGATACCACGATTCACATAAATATGCCTTTCACAGATTTTGATGTTGCCAGGACTAGTGCAACCCCACTCGGTATGATATTATTAGATGCTGAGAAAGCATTCGACCGAGTGGGGTGGGACTATCTCTGAGCTGACTGAACAGATTCGGGATCAATGGTCAATATTTGCAATGTATACAGGCACTTTATGACAATTCACTACAGTCTGCTATGCAGGGATGCAGTCGGCAACACTTTCTATATCGCGTGGTACCCGTCAAGGGTGCCCGTTGTCGCCCTTACTATTTGCTTTATCTATGGAACCGTTTTTAGTGGCACTACAAAACCATCCATGTATAACACCATTTTCATCTGTCCTGGATACCCTTAAAATAACGGTATACGCAGATGATAACGAGTTTTATTCAGCTGACGTAGTGGAGGCAATGACGGGGATTATTACGGAGGCTAGGAGGTTTGGCGCTGTTTCTGGTTACAGGTTGAACACCAACAAGACTCAAATAGTAATGAATTACAAACCAATGACTCCAATACAGGGAGTTTGTAAGACTGCTATTTACCTGAGGATTAACATTTCTGCTAATCCGGAAGAGATAGACATATCTAATTATGAATTATTATTAAAAGAGACCACTATCACACTAAAAAAATGGCATAAGGTTCCTCTTAGTATAATCTGGAAGATTATTTTAATCAAAATGAAGATTCTTCCAAAATATCTTTACTTATTTCGATCTATCCCCCTACACATTAATAATTCTTTTTTCAAGCGCCTAGATGGTGTATTAAGCAGTTTCATTTTGAATTATAAAAAAGTACGTCGTGCAATTGAGACACTGAAACTACCATTTGGGTAAGGAGGCCTTGACTTTCCAGATTTTAAAGTGTATTTCTGGTCGGCTTTCCTAGGACGCATCCGTTGCTTGCTAAACCCTAGCAATAATCCTTTTATTTATTATGTATTTATGTTGGGAGTAGAGTCTAAAATGTTCCTGTACCGTATCAACGACCCAAAGTATTTTAAGCGGGTCAAATTTAAGACTGCACGAGACATAGTATAGATATGGAGGGCTATTATTAATAAATCTAAAATACCGATGTACCATCCTAAATTTCCTTTATGGGATAACCCATCTCTTCCAGAAATGTTTCATGATGGGGGTGGGAGAAAATGGGCTAATCTTGGTATCAAAAGCTTAGGGCATCTATATGATTTTACTGGGTTTTCAACGCTTGAGAGACTACAACTTCTCTATAGTCTTACATAAAGGATGCGGCTAAAATACTATCAAGTTCAAAATTATCTTATACGCAGCATGAAGCTTACTGAATTGGCAGATTCCAGCATATAGGATTGTATTTATCTAGCCAAAGAGAGATCACTGATTAGTGCTGCATATAAAGGACTTAACTCTCAGAAAGAAGACGATTGTGGGAGATTAGCCACACGATGGAGCCAGAAATTGGAGTCTATCATTACTGCCAACACTATATCACTCGCACTTGATACTATCCGTAAATCAGTACACTCTTCTAGTCTGAGGTTACAATCATATAGAACTATTTGCTCATTGTATTACACCCCTGCACGGATAGCAAAATGGTCATTAGATAATCCAATTAGCGATCGGACTAGATGTCCAAAATGTGACTTATTCGAAGCTGACCTGTCGCATATGTTTTGCTCATGCCCTTCACTAACAACTTTTTGGGCACGAGTGGAAAAAACGGTGTCTCATAAAGTTAACAAATCAATCTCATTTACGGTAACAGATGTGCTACTGGATCCTCAACCGGGTGACTATACTCAGAGAGAATTCATAAGTATCTTACTGGTTTGCGCTAGACTAGCAATTGCTCGGGCGTCGATTGCACGGGACCCACCTTCGACGGCTGAATGGTGGGTTATAGTTAAATATATATATAATATGGAGTGTGCATTAGCTAAAATTAGGGGGGGTAAGATCGTTATATAAAGTAGAAAAAATCTGGGGAGAATTTTTGTAACTGCAAGGAGAAAGTCTGCTCCTCACAAATTTCTTTATGAACTGTTATTTTTCTCCTCTTCTCTTTCTCTGTGTGCGTATTAATTTCAAATTTTAGTTCCACTTGCCTTTTTCTTTGGATATATTGGAGCTATGAAGCTGTTTCTATTTTGTATTTCGATTTTTTGTCACTCTGCCCTCATGTTATTAATTAAAAAAAAATGTTAAACAAAAAAAAAGAAAATGTGTATAACAAAAAAAGTATAAAACTAATGCTTAATAAAAAAATAGAAATATATTAATAGATTATTTAACTTTTTACTGTGAATGTTACTATAGCCATAAACTACAAAATCAGCAATATAAAGAAAATTTACCACTTTAAGGAGATCAAATGTATTATTCCTGATTCAACTTCATTGGGGAAAGTGTAGGAACTTGGGGAGATTTATTATTCCCACTCCAAACTTAGCCACAGTATGGAATGTGTTGAAGCTTGGGGAGAGCTAGATATATTATTCCAACTCCAACCTTTACCACATTGGGGAGAGCGTCGGTCTTTGGAGGGATCAAATTTAATACCCCACTCTAAACTTAAACATAACAACATTAAGGAAAATATTGGATTTTGAAGGGGTCAAATGTATTAATCCCACCCCAAATTTAACCATATTTGGTTAAGTGGTTTACCATTCCTACTCTAACCTTTGCCAAAATGAGAAAATTGTCGGGCCTTCAGGGCCTGTGCTTTACTATTTCCACCCTGTACATAGCCATATTGGGGAAAGTGTTGGACCTTGGGGTTGGTGGGGGAACACACGTCCTACTCCCACCCCAAACCAAACCAAATTGGGGAAAATGTTGGCGTCTAGTGGGGTCAAATTTACTATTCCCAATCCAAGCATAGCCACATTGGGGAAAGTGTTGGGAGGACTCATATTTACTATTTTCACTCCAAACTTAAGTGCAGTGGGTAAAGTGTTTGACTTTGTGGGGTGGAGAGGGTCAGGTTTACAATTCCCATGACAATCTTTGACACATTGGGGAAAATGTTGGACTTTGAGGGGGTTTGTTCACTATTGCCACTCCAAATATAGGGCCTCATTATGATGGCGGTCAGACGAGCGTCCGACTGCCATCATTTCGGACACAGGACCATACTACAAGAAGTCACGGAGCCCAATTACGATGTGACCACCGTGGAGGCAGTCATAAAATGCGATTTATCATTGCCACTTGAGTAGCAGCCGAGGAAAAAGGCCAAGGCACAAGCCGTAATGGTAAAGAGCAATTCTCAAACATCCATGCACCGTGTGCCAGTCACCACATGCCTGGCACACGGTTGATGGATGTTTATGGGGGCACCTGAGGCACCCCCAGGGCCACAACGTGGAGGCTCACAGAGGACCGGCCCTGCCAGGGGCCCTAATGTCCCTTTCTGACAGCCTTTCCATGGTGGTCGGACCGCCTTGGAAAGTCTGTTGGAAAGGGACATGCTAATCCTATGGCTGTGCATGCACAGGCACCACCTTCGGTTTTTTTGTTTACAATTCTTTCTAGATTTTTAACATTTTTAGATGCTGTTTGACAAATTCTTATGCAGGTTACATGCATGCACAAATATATGTAAGTAGTCATAAATCAATGAGAATCTGTAAAAAGGAGAGTGGGTGCGCTCGCAATTGTTTGCAAGCTATATAACGTGTCTGGGCATTCGTGTTTAAAAAAGTAAAACAGGGGATGTATGAACTGGGATATATTCTTGTTGTACCGCGAAAGCATGTGTGTTGGATCCCCCATCCGACCAGTTCCCCACCACCACCTCCGTGTTATGTATTGCTAATGCGGATATGTCTTGTCTACCTGTGTAGGTTGTGTGATTCTAGCCGTTATGGAATCAACTTGACTGATTTGTCCTGGACATGAACGTGAGACACAGGGCCAGGGGGGCGACACAAACTTCTGCTCGCGAAATTCCCAATGTTGTTCAGTGACTCTATGCGAGTCCCTTGATTCATCTAACAAGGAGCATCATGTGGGGGAGATATGGAGGCCTCCGGGTCATTTTGCCCTACATTTCGAAGTTCTAGTAGAATCGCAACCCATGCCCCCACCAGCGGTAACACCGACAAGCCCAATGTGTCCTCTCGCGCAGCGCTACACTCTCAGCCTGCGCCCAGCATGTCAGCAACTGCAGCCAGGCTTTGACATTTGGTGGGTCCAGCGACTTCCAGCCCCTCATGATTAAGTGCTTGGATACAATGAGCCCAAGGTTTATAAATCGGGATGTCACTTTATACTTTTATGTTCTAAGGTACAGGCCTGGCAGGCCGATTTCCAAGGAGCAAGTGACTGTGCGACCCGTACATTTGGACAAATGTGTCATGACTGCCCTCCAGTAAGTGGAGAGAGCCGTACATGCCCACAGCGTATGTAGTAGGTCTGCATCCAAAACTCAGCATCGAGGGCACTTAGCATCCACAAGGGTTGAAGTACCCATTAATCTTAGCTGGTGTTATGTACGCTCTGTGGAGTGTGCAGGCACCACCTTCATTGTAGAGCTTTCAATCTGACCGATGCCCCAAAGGACTTCCTGAGCCTGTCAAAAGCATCAGTCAGTCCCTCCGACCACTGCGGTCCAACTGACCGCATCATTGCATGGCAGTCGGACCACTATGCTGGATGTCGGTGGGACCCCCACCGACTGTCTGTCCCACCAACATCATAATCAGGCCCATAGTCATGTTGGGTAAAATGTTAGACTTTGGGAGGATCATATTGACTATACCCAGTCCAAATCGAAACACATTGGGAAAGTATTGGATTTTGGGGGTTGGGAAGGGGTCACATTTACTATTCCTACTCCCATTGAGGAAATTATTAGACTGGGAACAGAATTACTACTCTAACACTTAAATTAACTACATTGGGAAAAGTGTTGGTTTTTGAGGGGGTTACATTTAAAATTACCAGTCCAAACATGGCCACACCAGTGAAAACATTGCACTATGGGAGGGAGAGTGCAGATATTCTATTCACACTTCATACCTACCAACATTGGGGAAAGTGTCATCAAAAGAACTATTCTTAAAACAAATAAAATAAACAACCGAAAACATAATATATAAATTACAATAACTGTGAAAATAAGACAAAAATAGAAATGCAAAACATTCAAAACACATAAATAAAAACCATGCACACAACATATTGTATAATAAAAACTTACATATAAAATATACTTGCCTGTACTTTAAACAATAATAATTTAAAAAAAAGTAGAAATATTTTTTTTACTAAATCACAGCATTAAATATTTTTAAAAAGACCACTAACAATAGTAAAACAGTTTTCATAAACAATAAATGAGTACATTTAAAAAAACAATTTTAACAAAAATTAATAACATTTACTTCCCACCCTCTTCTCCTATAAACACAACATTCCACTTATTTTATTTATTTATTTTAAAGGTTTTATATAGCGATGGCTAGACCCGGAGGTATCAGAGCGCTTTACATAATCATCAGATCATAGTTACATCGTTACAAAGGTTACACAGTTATTAGAGCATGCCAACATAGTTACTTGTAGGGTCAGGATAAACAATAAGCACAAATAAGGGGAAAAGCAGGCAAGAGGAAAGATTCAGGGGAGGGGGGAAGCAGACAGGTAAAGAAGGCGGGAAAGAGGAGGGGAGGGTGAAGGACATCGCATGGAAAAAGGAGGGGAAGGGCGACGGGGACACAAACCGGTAGACGAGTCAAAGCAACGTCCAAAGTCCAGTAAGCTGTGATCTCAGGGGAAGTGGTATCACTTCCCTATCTCTGTTGTGGGAGGCTCCCTTTACGCAGTGGAATCTCTCAGAGGGGTCTCTGAGACTCCCAGGCCTACATACTGGATCCTTCCCCAAAAAAGGGGAGAGGAAGTGCTTGGGCAAGGGGTGCCATAACATACCTCAGCTGTGAGTGGCTCCCTTGGCGCAGTGGACTCTCTCAGCTGGTACACTGAGACTCCAGAGTATAAATATTGGATCTTTCCCCAACAAGGGGAGAAGGAGTGCTTAGACAAATGGCACAAAGGACAGGGGGCTAGGCAGACTAGCAGGCAAGGTGAGAGATTCAGGGGAGAGTGGATAGGAGCTAGGAGCTAGGAGCTAGGGAGGTAGACAAAGGGAGAAAGAGTACTAAATGGGAACAAATTTAATTAATGAGTTATTATATAGCACTGGCTAGACCCGATGGAATCAGAGCGCTTTACATGAGGGACCATAATGGTGCAAATTACATCAGTTAAAAGTTACATAAGTATCAAGAAAAGCATTTAAAGAACATAGGGGACAAGTTGAGTGGAGCAGGAAGGGTGAGGAGATAGGGTAAAGGGGTAGGAGGAAGGCAGGATGTAGAGACGAGGGAAATTCTGCCCAAGGTCCGGCTGGGTAGGTGACGGCAGGGAGGGGGAGACCACAACACATCTTCTCTTTAGCTAGATGGTAGCTCAACCAGGCATCAGCCAAATCGCTAGGTCTCCACAGTATGGGGTAAGTTCCGCAGGTTCCAAGTCCTGATGTGTAGGCAGGTTAGGGGATAGGTTCAAGTTCTGGTCAATGTCCAATTGTTGTCCCAGGGAAGTAAAACAACGTGTTGGGGACCACTATGGAAGCCCTATAGGGGTCGGGATGAGGACTGTACTGTACACTGGTGGCCATCCTAAGGTTAGGCATCAGGCAGTTAAAGTCAATATCCAGGACAGCGGCTACCACAAAATAACAAATCCAGTGTGCACTTACCATCACACGCACAGACATGCACAAGCACAAACCAATGTGAGCACACATTCTCATATGTGCACTGATGCACACAGACAAGCACATAGCCAAAAACATCCAAGAACACAAGCATACATACAATCCGATGCTCTAATACAAAAACACCCAAATACATGCAGAGGCAAACACCATCACATGCACAGACATGCACAAGCACAACAAATGCGCTCACTCTGATATACACGCAGTCACGCACAAACGCACATATAGAAACTATAAAAATAAAATAAAAAAACACAAGCACACATACAATCACATACTCCAGAACAAAAATATCCAAGGACGTACACACAAATACATGCACACACACACACCATCAGACGCACAGACATGCACAACCACACAACAAATGTGCGCATACACTCTCATACGAGAACAGAGGGCGCACATACAGAAACATTCACACACACAAGCACACATACAATTCCATGCTCTAATACAAAAACACTCAAATACATGCACACACCATCACACTCACAGACATAAGCACACATACAGAAACATCTGCGCGCGCAAACACAAGCACACATCGAATCACATGCTCTAATACAAAAACACCCAAATACATGTCAATACCATCACACGCACAGACATGCACAAGCACACACAAATGTAAACATAGTCTTTCATACAGGCACAGGCACACACACACACGTGCGTCCATGGGGAGGCCTGGATCAGCTCGTGCTGGCAGTCGAATGAGGGGCCTGGTGTAATCGTAGACTGAGGAGCGTTGCGGGTCACGCGGTCTTTCGCATAGGCACACTAGAGACTCATGGCCCCATCTCCAGCATCTGCTCAGCTCTCCCTCCTGCACAGATAGCGGACCCTCAGACTTTGTCCCCTATCGGCAGCGGGGGCGCTTGGGGAGGAAATCTTGTTGGTCAGCTGGGTATTCCCCAAAAGAAAATGCCAGGCCAGCGTAGCAGCCGTTGCTAAGCCGGGTCCTGTCCCAGGCAGGATCATTAATGGCAGGCAGGCCCCCACTCAATGGTGACCCAGATCTGCAATGCAGTGCTCACCGGGAGGTCTTCAACTGAGTTGGGTGCCGACTCCTGCGCCAGGACAGACAGGCTACTAGTACGGTTGCTCTCTTGGGCCCTGTGGGTGGCACTCACATGACCCAATCCTAGAGACCTTCAGAGCGCGTGCCCGTCCAGGGTAGCGGAGGAGATAAAATGGCGGGCAAACTGTAGGCCTCCAGCAGAGCCGTCACTGCATCCCCGAACCGCCCAGGAGGCTCTCTAGCTGCAGGTCGCTTCAATCCCTCTGGGCAGCATTCAGTCTGTGCGCTGGTTCAGGGGCTCTTCCTCGTAGCACCGTTGTGGGCAGCACCCAGGTCCGTCTGGGAGCGAGCCCGCGTCCACTGCAGTTACAGCTCCAGTGATGCCATTGCACAATGTCTGTCTGAGGGTCGGGGCTCCTCTGGCAATGTGTGCTCCCTCCCACTCCGTTTCTGGATTGTAGATGTCAACTTTAAGGTCAGGCAGAGACGGGCCCCGTCCTGCTGGAGGCTTCTAGAGGATTCCCCTCCAAATAGCAGACCGCCGTGCCCTCTTGTTATGTCTTGCACTCAAAGCCCCGAGTTCAAAGCTGCCACAGGTGTCTGTCCCCGCCTCGCCGCCAACTTAGGGTCAGGCACAGCCCTCACGGTTCGTTTCCCCTCATGACTTCACCAGCACAGAATAGTAAAGTTGGGTAGATGCACTGCTGGTTATGATGAAGTTGTTCAAGTTAAATGTGCTTTGTTCAAGTTTGGTGGTGCTCAATTAGGAGGCGTCGAGTGCCCCACGACGTCAGGAAAATTACAAGATTAGTGAGACCAGATGGAATCTGGTGTCATCCCTGATTGGCACACACTTTGGTTGTGTTCTCAGAAAAACACTTTCATTCACTGTTCGCTTTGATCATCATTTATTTAAGATTATTCATGATTTGCGTTGCATTTTGTATTATTTCTAGCACAAGATACAACCAGCCGATCAAAGGAGCAAAATATAAAACAATTACTGTACTTATCAAAAAGAAAAACAAATCAACTATTGCATGCTAGCACCCTTATAAAGTATCACAGGAACCTTCGCATACCACGCGGTCTCAGAATTGCACTTAAACCATCTCTATGCAAACACTCCAAAAAATTTCAGGAAAGGTGGTATGAAATATTAAACAAATGCTCACTGGACCTAATTCTTCTTATAATTCAGGAACTATCCACTATCCTGGAGGAAATCTCTACAGAAATTCAGGATACAGCCACAGAATTGTCCAAAATGATGACCGAAGAGGAATTGGATACTATAAGATATTAAAACACAAGTTGACCGACACACTAAGGAAATTAACGAACGGAAAATACGTAAGTTCAAGCGGGACACCTTGGACTACAAGTTGGGTGAAGTATATACATGGGCCGATGTATATGCCCAAAAACGTCGAAACCGTCCCTACAACTCCAATACCGATACCTCTTCAACTGATAGTGAATCTACTATGAGACCTCGTAAAAGCCAATCCACAAGAGCACCACAAGAATCCGCTCCATCTGAGGAAGCCACCACCACCCAACCGCAAGATAGCAGCCCTTTTTTAGACCAGGGCCAAGCGCAAAAAGGAGACCCAGGAGAGGGCAAGGAAAAAGAAAAAGAAAAGGAGAAAGAGAGAGAACCGCCCACAACCCGGAGCACGACAGCCACCACCAAGTTGTTGGAGAAAAAACCGAAGAAGAACTAACCAAAGACAACCTAGTCATTAATATAAGTGACCACCATTTTACCACTTACGAACTCATACTATTGGAGAAAGGCACCTCATTCGTACCGACAACTCAAACGAACCGCCTGGAAGAAGAAGTAAGTTTTTTCAAATTAATGCGTAAACTTAAATTGAGGCATTTCTTTGACAATACCTTACCGGAACGTCCACCGCAAGACAAAGATCAGCTACTTGGACTACGTCCGCAAAGCACATTTCAGGCACCTTCTAGTCACAAGACCCTTGATTTATTTGAAAGTCTTGTCAAACAAGATCTCAACAAACTCAAA
Source organism: Lissotriton vulgaris (assembly GCF_964263255.1). Classification (NCBI taxonomy): domain Eukaryota; kingdom Metazoa; phylum Chordata; class Amphibia; order Caudata; family Salamandridae; genus Lissotriton; species Lissotriton vulgaris. The sequence goes on along the minus strand of NC_141685.1, from coordinate 1,709,527,891 downwards.
CTGTCTAAACCTAAAAATAAAAACATCACACAAAAAGACCTAGATACCATCAAGAGAATTGCAACTAATGACCAAATAATCCTCACTAAAGCTGACAAAGGAGGGGCAATTGTCATTATGAACATGTCAATGTACAATGAAAAAGTTACTGAACACATTATGGACAAGACAACATATAAAGAATTGGACTCTAACCCCACCATGGAATACACCAAAACATTAAAATTGATCATTGATCATGCATACCAACAAGGAACCATCACAGAGAGAACTAAGAACTTTCTCATAACCTCTGATCCTAAAAGTCCAACATTAAGAATGACACCTAAGATTCACAAAAATCTGAGAAACCCTCCAATGAGACCAATAGTCTCGACCAGAGGAAGTATACACCAACCAATTGGTCAACTAATTGACAGGTATCTACAACCAGCTGTACAGTCAACCCTAACATACATCAAAGATACCTCACAATTTTTGCTAAAACTTCAACAAATCGAACTCCAGCCCACCGACAAAATACTGTTATGCACAGCAGATGTTTGTAACTTATATACAAGCATACCACACAACATGGGCATTGAAGCCATAGAAGCAGCCATCCTAAACATGGACATAGACCAAGATTTTCAACTGTTTTTAATGGAATTGATGCAATTTACGCTGTACCATAGCTACTTTAGAGTTAAAAATAAGTGGTACCAACAACTGACAGGAATGGCCATGGGCAATTCGGCCGCACCGGTATACGCGAACATGTTCATGCATTGGTATGAGACCCAACACATCCTGAACGACAAGAATTGGACAGATCACTTGAAAATGATATCAAGGTACATTGATGATTATTTCATCATATGGACGGAAACAGAGGACAAACTAAAAAACCAACTAAATAAATTCAACAACATCGACCAAAGGATCCAATTAACGTGGAACATTTCTGATACATCAGTCAATTTTTTGGACGTGAATGTCACCATAACACCGAATGGGTTTGAAACAGACCTCTATGTCAAACCCACCGACAGAAACAATATGCTACTGTATTCTAGCTTTCACGAACCCAATTTAATCAGAAACCTACCATATTCACAAATGGCAAGAGTTAAACGGATCACTTCGAACCAAACCACTTTAAACTTAAGACTAAATGAGATGTCAACCAAATTTTTGAAAAGAGGTTACCCTAAACCCTTAATGGACGAAACCAAAGAAAGAATTGCTAACATGGAAAGATCTAAACTATTGACACCAACAGTAAAAACAGAACAAACTCGTATGGTAGTAGTTTCCAAATATTCCACAAACAGCAAAAAATTCAAGCAGATAATAATGAAACACTGGTCTATATTGAACATAGAACCGGACTTCAACAGAGCATTTGAGCAACCCCCGATATTTGCCTATACTAGAGCCAAGAATTTAGGGGAAATTTTGCAAAGTCAACCTAAGGACATCACTACACATCATGGTACTAAACCTTGTTTAAATTGCGGCAACTGCAACAATATAATCAAAGGACATACTATCAATCACCCAACACAAGGCTATGCAATAAAACTACATGTTAATGCCACCTGTGATTCTACCAACCTAATATACGGGATCAAATGCCCGTGTGGGAAGATGTATGTTGGGAAAACCGAGAGACGCATAAAAGTACGCTTGACCGAACATAAGTCAAACATTAGACTAAAGAACATGAAATCAGCTCTTTCGGCTCATTTTGTAGAATCTCAACACAATGTTTCTCAAGTCAAGTTCATTGTACTAGAGACTGTTCCAAAATATGAGGGTGTAAATAACAACAAGCAACTTTTAAGAAGAGAGAATTATTGGATTCAGAAATTATCTACCCAGAAACCCGCTGGGTTAAACGAAAGGATAGAATTTTCTTGTTACCTGTAAAGACATAGCTCTGCAAATCGTCTGATTTGTTACTGTGCATGTTCCCAACATCTTGACACTGTTTTAACCTATATAATTTCCACCATACCACTAACCATCACCGTTAGCTCAACCCACTATTCGTTTAACCCATCATTCACTGCTTCTTCCTATTTTGAGATCGAATCCCCGTTTTTGACCAGTTCTAATTTTTCCACCCTGGATTTTCCATTATTATGTGCATATTTCTTTAACTCCTGTCCGTTGCGGATATTTCACCATACATTAGGATTAACAATAGCCTGAGTATGATTTCCGCTCCCACATTCGTATAACCCGCCACTGGGTTACAAACGATAGTCTTTTTTTACTCTCTATCACACGTGACTGAGCGAACCATTCTAAAATAATGAAAGCCGGAAGCTAACTGCTTTTACCGGCACATCGGAGACAGGCAGACTGGGAGAAAAGCCACGCTTTAACATCTTGCAGGTTAGTCCATAAGCCCGTAGCGTCACTACACATTGCGCACGCACTTGTTCCCCCGTAAATTCGACAAATGTCTAAAACAAACCCCTGTATCTCCACAGATTAACTGCCAGACCGTCACAACAGGCATGTGAGTAAGAGTCGAATCGTTTTTCCCACACACCCCATCACAAACCCCAACCTTTTCTCTACAGCACCATTAGTTGTTTGTAAAGTGCATGATGTACACGTTAAGGAAATACATGTTCTTTATTTTGCATGTTTTACTTTGTAAACTGCAATGCAATGTAATGACAATGACATAGGACCAGAATTATTGACATTTTGTTTTACTTTTATTTTTAGTGTCATTTCCCTGATGAAGGGCACATTATGTTAGTGCCCGAAATGCATTGGACACGCCTTGATATTTGCCTGATGTTTGAAATTTAAAACAATTTGATGAACTTTGAAACGAAATAATACAAAATGCAACGCAAATCATGAATAATCTTAAATAAATGATGATCAAAGCGAACAGTGAATGAAAGTGTTTTTCTGAGAACACAACCAAAGTGTGTGCCAATCAGGGATGACACCAGATTCCATCTGGTCTCACTAATCTTGTAATTCACCAGCACAGAACCACTCAGGTTATCACGTGGGGGGGCCCCAATGCGCTCCGCTCATACACTTCTAGGTGCCCCTCTGCTGTCGCTTCTCACTCATCACAGCGCTCCAGCTGCTCTGCTAGCGATGCGGGTCATGGGAAATGGCACCAACGAGGGACCGCCAGAACTCACCAAGCTTGTAGAGTCAGTTGCACAGGCTTAGCATGTCTCCGCCGGGTCAAGGAGCCACTCTGGTGTGGGGGAAGTCCTCCCGCGATCCCAGCCAGCGTCCGCAGCGGTCCGTCGGGCTCCCGTCTCGTTCCCCTAAGCCATTTTGTGATGAGCCACGCAGTCGGGGAGGCTTCCTCTTTAAAAGGATATTACAAATTATAGCATACATTAAAAAATCAAACTATATTTAAGTATAATAAAAACATATACCAATACACATAAAATACAATATAAAAAATTGTAAAAAAATGATATCCTTCAATATTCTATCCCACAATATTCTTCCCATCACAATATTTTTGACAGAATATTTCTGCCTCACAATATTTTTGAAACAATATTTTGGTGGAATACCCACCGAATACTGCCAAAATCAAATTCCTCTCATCCCTCTTTCAAATCCTTACTGAAATGGGAAATACTAGTAGAGTTGTGGTAGGAGATTGGAACCTAGCAAGAACCCCAATTACAGAGCGAAATGGTCCTATTGACAAGCACACTGCCCACGACAGGGCAATATTGGGTGACATTATACAGGACCATGGCGTATTAGATCCCTGGTGCTTTTTCCACCCAAGGGATAGAGAATATACTTGCACGGCATGAGCTACAGGATAGACTTATTTCTCATGTCTATTACTTTGCTTGAAAAGGTGTCTGACTGCTTGAAACTGGAACTGTCAAAATGACCACTCCCAGATAAACTTTTATCATAATCCTTGGCTCTGACATTAAAGATATGGTGTATTACTGCCCATAGATATAAAATACCAGTGACAAAAACTAAACTGAGAAACCATCTTCACTCTTACCTTGATGCTAAAGGTATTCAGTGCCCTCTGTTGAGACATTGTGGGCAGTAGGGAATGCTGTATTGCAGGACCAAATGTTAAGAGACTCAGTCACTTACTGGTACGAGACAGAGCTACTCCAAACATCCTTAAAAAAGGGAAAAAAGAGATCTCACTGGCAATTATTACATCCATGCAACATCAGATATACGGTGCAATTTAGCACCGGAAAAACATGGCAAATGCATTATTTACAAGCAAAGTTGAGCATGCACTGGCAAGGTAAATTTGGCTCCAATATGAACCAATGGAAAAGGAGGGGTGCCTTTTAGTGGCAGAACTTAAACAGCAAGAATCCCACCTTGCACTCCTGAACATCTACATCTCGCACAACAGCCACACACCCCATTGACCAACTTAAAATATTTGCCAAATAGCACTGAAACTTGTATGACTCAAGACATCTTGACACACAGAAGGCTGATTAAGACTTCCTAGTGAATGCTAAACTATTGACTCTGATGAGGGCAGAGCACTCTTAGGGGATACAATTTTATCAGAGAAAATAAAGACATTGATGTTGAAACTCCCATACAATAAACCACCTGGAATTGATAGACTGCCAGGAGAGTTGTAAAGGTTCAATAAAACAAAGACCATAGCACTCTTGCATGGTGTTTATAAGAAGGTAGAAACAACTGGTGGCCTTAGACAGATCCCTGAAGAGCGATCATAATATTCCTATTCAAACTTTGCAAATATCCCCTTCTCCATTCAAACTATAGACTTACTTAATTGATTTAATTGATACAAACATACTGGCAAAGATTCTGGATGTGCGACTAAGTAAAGTGCTTCCATGCCTGATTCATGACCTGCAAATTGGCTTTGTGTCAGTCAGATCATCTAGGAATCACCTATAATTATTAGCTAATGCCCAATTAGAGATGACCATGATGACAAAGTTACAGTTTTGCTAGCCACCAACAAGGCATTTAACATGTTTGAATGGGGGTATTTATTACAGCCAATGGATAGACCAGGAATCGACTGCAACTTCATAGAGGAGGTGATGACATTGTCACTCTGATTGATAGTGTGGGTTTATGTCAGAAATTATACATGTTTTTAGAAATTATACATATCCCTCTGGTATTTGTAATTGCAATAGAACTCCTAGCTTCAGTCACCATACAATTAGACACGATCAAGGGAATAGACACTGCAGCGGGTCCTACAAAAATCATCTTGTATGAGGACGACCATCGGCGGTCTCCATAAATAATGCATTCTCAATGTTCTCAGGAGACAAAATCAACTGGAATAAGTGTGAAATGTTACCTATGTTCTGAAATATCTTAATGGCATCAGTAGAGGAAGATGGTTTCTAATGGCTGATATCAAAAATTAAATACTAAGCCCTGTTGATCAATAGAGGACTACTGGACAACCTGCTGCCACTCGTAACCAAAATGGAGAATTACCGTAACCATTGGTCAGCACAGCAACTATCCTTAAGGAGTTGAATACAGGTGAGAGAAATTGTGGTTGCTCATTGGTACAATTATCTGCTAGGGCTGGTGCATATCGCTATCTCTAAGTCCATACTAAAAAATCTCTGTAATGGTATAAAGAGCTTTGCTTGGGTAAGTGAAAACCTAGGTTAAAAATGTCCACACTACATGCTGCCATCGCAGAGTGAGGTTTACTACTCCCTGCCACACACATATATCACTTACTGAAGAAACTCTCACAACTGACATGCAGGACACCTCAATATACTTGTCTGCCAATGTGGGTAACTGTAGGAAAGGTACATTTACATACATCTCCCAGCAAAGACTGTAAAAGTATCTGAGATCTAACTACACCCCCGCAATTAAGGCAATGAAAGAATCATTGGCACACTCTCATAAACACTTGAAGATACATACATACATTCACAACAACGCACCTATTTTGCTGAATACAGGGCTGCTGATTACCAACCAAACCATCAGGTGTCAAAAATGGGTTTCTCAAGGAATATTAATTGAACATGGTTTATTGACAGCTCATACTCTAAAACCTTTCACAGAACTACATAAAAATTTTTAATTAACAACCAATCAATTTTAGAAATGCCGACAGCTCATATTTTGCCTCACGCATGCGGCAGTCTCTCTACTTGAAGTGGTTCTTCTAAAGGTGTAAATTCAGGACATTAGGGCATACTACATACTTTCGTACACTCAGAAGAGACATTGCAAGTCCCTAGAACACACAGGTTTGCATTACTGGGATACACTCCTCAGAACACAACTGGAATTCCCTCCCTATGTCACATGACAGGGAGCTGAGAGAGTCGTGTTTAAAAAACCTATATTTTAAAACAATACACTACCTGTCTGAGTGGAAGCTTTTTTGCTGTAAAACTGTTCATCAATGACAAATACTGGAGATGTAATCACCATAATTGTGATTTATGTCATGAACTGTGAATATGCACTCGTATCTCCTACTACTGGAAAGCCATCTGAAGTACACTAAAAGACAGTAGTGACTGTCCCTTCATGACATTCACCCAGCTAGACATTGTGCATGACATTATAGACATTATAGACAACACTTCAATACATTAGAATGGATGGATGACCACAGCATTATCTATCACCAAAATATGTATCCTTAGACTGTGGATGTCAGAACTTTTCCATATGCACATGAGCAAATACTTTATAAGTTGCAAGACCAGGTTTCTTTTTCAACCACATCTGCAATCCCTTTTTGGAGCGCTGTGTTATAAACACATACATGCTGATTATTTAATAGCCATAGACTAACAATAACTACTCTCACAATATATATCTTCATCCACTTAGGTGTTAAGTCAACTCTACACTTCACAACTTACAATCGAAGATGGTGGGGGGGCTGGGAGATTTGAATTGGTCCATCACATGTCCTTCCTATGCTAACCAATAAACCATAAAAATGTGACGCTTCTGGACAACCCTCTATCCTAGAACTCTGGTATGAGTTTTTTTTTCCATATTTTCAATAAGGATTTTTAAATGCTAATTTGTAACTATAATGTATCTGTAACCTTTGTTTTTGGTTTTCTAAATTCTATTTCCTAACTATAACGTTCCTGTCACCTATGATTTTTTTATTGAATTTGTAAGGTTTTTAAATTGCATTTTGTATAATGGCTCTATAACTTGTATTTGTATAACCTTGTATTTTCTTCAGTGGATTAATAAGCGTAGTTTTATTTTTCTTTACAATTTTTATATTCGCTGCAATTTTGCAATGCCTGTGGTGGCTTCGCAAAAGGCACATGTTTTTGAGGAAGTCTTAAAGATATACATAGACAAATTTTACTTAATAGCAGACACTAGTTATTTAATATTGTAGACTTTATATTTGAGTTTGTGTGATGGTTTTGTGAAAACACCTCTTCAATGTGGTCCTTTATATATTCAAAGTGATTCTGTAGACCGCGGCGTCATCGGTTGTCACGAGGTGCGCATATTTTATTAAAATCTTGGAAACACATACATAGACTTATTTTAATTAATATTTGACACAAGTTGTTTATTGATATACTCTTTAAATCTAACTATTGCAAGAATTTTCCAATTAAAAGCCTTCAACTTGGTGTTTTACATGATCGCGGCGATACCAGAAGTCATGATGATGCCAGTTTTTGGTGAAGTGTATGACACATATTTATACATATTACATTGTATGATATACATTTGGAATTTAATATCAGTCAACGATCGCGATCACATCGTGAAATTGCAAAACAAATGCAATCATTCAATGACCGCCACCACATTAAAAAATGATAACTTAAAAAATGTACTCTAGCTATTACAACGTACACATTATTAACTTAAAGAATGTGTTTACACACATATATGTGTAGTAACTTTGCTTTTTGGACGTGTGTGGGAAAGTAGAGCAGACCTGAGGACATGGGCCCACACACGGCTGAATCTTGAAGTCACAGTTCCACACTTAAATTCTGCTCCCACTTTGGTACCCCTGGCTGGCCCACACCTTCCCGTGCAAGAATCCCACAACCGGCCCTTGACGGGTGAGGCTAAAAGGGAAGGCACTCCTGCCACACGGGTGCCCTTCTCAGCGCTCCCACTTTCTTTTACCGGCCTGCTGACTTTGCACGGAGCCGACGCTCCTTCCACCTCCCACCCGGTCACTCTGGACTGCTCCTGGTCCGGAAGAAGGGGCGTTAGCCTCTCCAAACCCCCTCTAGGCTCCACCAGCTGCAGCCACGCCTCTGCCGGGCTTCCAGGTTAGTGCGGCAGCAGCAACACTTCCGGCAGCTTTCCCCCGCCTCCTCTGACCAAACTTGCGGGAACTCCCTGAGGAGGAGCTCCGAAAATGCGGGCCCGCCCTTCAGCTCCCAGCAGTATCTCTGAGGTCCGGGCCGACACTACAACTGAGCCGACCCTCCCAGAGATGTCCGGGGATCAGAAGGCCCAGCGAGAACAGTTTTGGGGGCAGCGCAGCAGCGAGTCTTTCTCCAACCTCACGCAGTATGTACCCAAGCGCTTGAAGGAGGGAAGGAACCGGCCCTCAGTCGGGGTTTCCTTGACGCAATGATGTGCTTCTCCTTTCGTAGCGGAAATGCCTTGGGGGGGGGGCAGGTCCCAATTATTCTTTCCAGTGTGGGGCTACCATAAACACCACTAAGAAAGGGGAATTAGGAGACGGTGGTGATCCTGGGCAATCTTCTTCACCCAGCTGGACTTTATGAAAGGGGACCACAGCAGCGTAGGCTCTCACAGGAGTTCACTCACCACCCTTCCCTCTGGCGAAGTCGGTGGTCCCTCAGCAGCCTGGCAGTCTTAAGTTCTGCAGGTAGGGGGATAGAGGTTGGTCACTCTTCCCCACAGCAGGGCCAGATCAGCAGGTAAGAGGGCAGATTTTATCTCACCAGGCAGCAGCCCCAAAGAACCATCAATCTAGTCAGTTGGACCAACCCCCTCACACAGCAGTCTGCACTCCAGCCGGTTCCTCAGAGTGGACAAAATGGCTGCCCAGAGCCCTCCCTTATATAGACTAGCCCCAAGTCACTAGAGTGGACCGGAAGGTTCTGGAACCCTACAATGCTTTTCTATGGACCAGGGCTCTGAGGTAAATTCTAACCAGGCTAATATTTTAAAAGAGCGCACCTGCACCTCAGCACTGAGTAGCAGTGTTGAGGCGCCTGGAGCCCTAAGGCCACACAAAACAAAAGGCCGGGAAAAATAAAAGTGAGAGGGAAACCACCCAAAAGGCTGACAGGTCTAACACTAAATGTATAAGCTGTTTAGTTCTATTGACCACCACGTACATTTCTACATACCTATCAATGCCAAAAAATTATAACTTGGATACTTCTCATTGGTGCATTGCAAAAAAATGTCTACCTACCGAAGAGGAGGTATCCACATTTCTAATAGCTCTTTGATGTTCCAGGATACGTTTTCTTTGAGGACAAATAATACTCCCTACATATATGAGATTGCAGGGGCACCTCAATACATATACATAGAAATCAGTAGAATAGGTGAGAAACTGTCTAATATATGTCTTTTAGCCTATAAATAATATTTATTCTCCAGTATTGACAATAAACCTACAAACCTTGCAATCACCACATTTAAAGAAGCCTTGCTATATGGCTAACCACATGCCACCTTTAAGGCTCTTAGAAAAATAGTTGTGAGTTAAGATATCCCCCAGTGATCTGTCTCTTCTCTATGTGATGGAGGGTATAATGGTAGGCCTATAATCCTAAGAATACCCCAATGTTTACTTATGATAGTTTTTATTCTTTGTGATGACCTACTGTACATCATGATCAAACGTATGTACCCATCTCCCAATGATTTATTATTATTGGAGAACAGAAGTTGAATACAAGTCTCTGGGCTAGTTTTCTTATCTGCTATATTCAGAATCTTGTCAGTGAACCCTCTTTTCTTGAATCTGGCAAACATCAGAATTTTTTGTTTTGAAAACTCTTTCTCAGTATTACACACTCTTTTATTCCTCAGTATCTTCTCATAGGGTATGCTATTCACTTAATACATAGGGTGATGGCTTCTAAAGTGTAGAACACTATTTCCTGTTTCCTTCCCGTCTGTCTTTTGGAGTCTCAAAATGTTTTATATATATATAAATATTTATATGTATATATTACCTACTTGCGGTCGCCAGTAGGTAGTTATCGTTAGGACCTAGTTTCCATAGGAAAAGTGTTTTTTGATTTGCCAATATCTTTGCGCCGTTTGATGAATCTTCGCAAAACTTTCAAAACTAATGGTTCACTCAGGTCAGCTCCTGTCTTGAAAGTTTCGGGGTGACACATCTAGCTGGGGACAAGAAAAAAGGGGGGTCCCAAAACACATTTTCTCCATGTTCATTTCCATAGGAAACTTTAGACAAAGCTACACCCTGAACTGCTGAACAGAATTGAACCAAATTTGGCAAAAAGGTAGATCTTGTCAATCCGTTAAGTATTTCCTGAGAAATTAAAAAAAAAAGTAATATTGATAACTGGTAGTCAAGGATATCCCGAGCACGAGCTTCATTGTGATTGACTGCCAACACCCCAAACCAAAAAGTGTTGGCAGTCATACAAGAAAAAAGTAAAAAAAAAGGTTAAAAGTTAAGAAAGGGGGGCAGGGTAGAAACACCCTGACCCCCTAGGCCTGCTCAGGCGGTCCCATAAAAAAATATTTCGCTAAGCTTCTTTTGCGATAAATATAGCTAGTTGTTGATAATATGCCCCCTAGTCTTCTGTATCCGAGTTATCTCCTCTCTCTCTGGACATTCATGGATAGTGGGTGACCAGACCATGTCACTCTCGCCTTTCTCTTATTGCTCTCTCCTCCTCCGCTGCACTGCATATTTTTTGCCCATGCTGTATTTCTTTGTTTCTATAGTTTGCTTCCTTACTGCCGGCCTACAATGTAATGTAATGTCATTCTGCTGTTTACTGTGTGTATGTAAAGCGCTCAGATTCTTACGGGTTAAGCTAGCGCTATATAAAACTTTTAAAATAAAGAATGTGCCAGGAGGCACTTTTGTAGAGTTGTGCAGAAAGGGGGCATGGCCTGCGTCCACCTCTCAGCAATCCCACTATATGGGGCTTACTGGAGGTATCAGGTAGGCTAGTTGGTCCATAAGGATCCCCAGCAGTGAAGGGGACTTCACTCCCCATCCATGAGTGTGCCGGGGAGCACGTTTGCAGACTCGTGGGCAAAGGGGGCGTGGCCTGCTTTGAGAACTTGCCAATGCTGCTGGGCAGGACTTACTGGAGGTAATATGAGGAGTAGTTGGCCCCCAAGGATGTCCTTGGGGGCCAACTACCCCTCCTATTACCTCCAATAAGTCCCACACAGTGGTATTGGTAAGACGTCTTCGGAGGCCACTCCCCCATTTCTTCACCGTTCTGCAAACATGCTTCCTGGCACACTATGGGTTGGGGGATGAAGTCCACTTTACTAATGAGGGACTTTGGGGGCCAAGAAGCTCTCCTGATACCTCCTATAAGTTTTACACAGCAGAATTCCTGAGCACTGGTCGGCGGCCCAACCCCCTTTCTCCACCTCTCTGCAAACATGACTTCTAGTTAAAGAAGCATTTGCAATATAATATGTTTCACATGTGCAAGAGTTAGAGCTATAGGTGTGGTAAATGTAAAAGTGGTTTACTAATGTTTCTTGGAGTGGAGTGGATGTAGGTTGTGTGTAGTGGAATTATGTGGTATGATGTGCAGTGAAATTATGTGGATAGACTTTGACTTTGATGTGGATAGAAGGTATGTGGTATTTAGTGTGTAGGAATTATATAGAGTAGGATTTTGTGTTATGGAGAGTAATTATGTGGTATGGCAATCTGTGTTGTGGAGTGGTAACCTCAGGCTTAGTCTTCCTCGTTTCCATAGAAGCTAAAATATAAACTCAACAAGACAAAAAAAAGAAGGAACCACAGAGGAGCTCTTCTGGACCTAGTCAGAGGTATGAGCAGGGCCACTGGAATTATGCGACTGTTTGGCTGCACCGACTTTTGCACAATTATACATTTTCAGCATAATCCATCATCTGCTGCATAATCTACAGATTTGAACAAAAAAAACTTTGTTTCTAGCTCAAACTGCTCAAGCTCTACCAAAAATGCAGCAACAAGTGGTACAGCATGGTGGAAGACCCTTAGCAAACCTAGAATGGTCACCTGTTACTTATTGCTAAATGTGGGTATTAAATTGGTACTAACGGTGTGCAAATCACACTTGCTTTTTACTGTGCCCCTCTTGCCTCTTTCTGCATTTCTGTTGCTTCTTTGTGCACCTTTCTTTTTTCTGCACTTACTTTACCTCTTCCTGCTTATCTCTTCCACTTTCTGCATCTCTCCTGCATCTTTATGCACCTCTGTTGCCACTTTCTTTACCCCCTTGCCTCTTTCTGCACCTTTTTCCTTCTTTCTGTACCACTCTTGCTTCTTTCTGTACCCCTGTTCCCTCTTTCTATGCTCTACTGCTTGTTTCTGTACCTCTCTAACCTCTTTCTACACTTCTCTTGCCTCTTTCTGCACCTCTGTTGTTTTTTTTCTTGCACTTCTCTTGCCTTTTTCTGCACCCCTCGTCCCTCTTTTTGTGCCTCTCTTACATCAGTATGCCACCTGTTCCCTCTTTCTGTACCCATTTTGCCTGTTTCTGCAAAACTCTTGCCTCTTTTTGCAGAACTCTTGCCTCTTTCTGCAGTTCTCTTGCCTCCTTCTGCACCTCACTTGCCTCTTTCTGCAACTCGTGCCTCTTTCTGCAGTTTTCTTCTCTCTTTCTGCACCCCTCTGGCCTCTTTCAATTCTTCTTTTGTCTGTTTCTGCACCTCTCTTGCCTCTTTCGGCACCTCTCTTGCCTCTTTCGGCACCTTGCTTCTTTCTGCACCCCTTTTGCCTGTTTCTGCATCCCTCTTTCCACACCTCTCTTCCCTCTTTCTGTATCACTCTTGCCTCTTTATGTACCTCTGTTGTTTCTTTCTGCACTGCTCTTGCCTCTTTCTGCAACCCTTCGTGTCTCTTTCAGCACCTCTGTTGCTTCTTTCTGCAGCTCTCTTCCTTCTTTCTGCATCCATGCTGCCTCTTTTTATACCCCTCTTGCTTCTTTCTGCACGTCTCCTACCCCACTTTGCACCCCTCTTACCTCTTTTTGCACCTCTGTTGGTTCTTTCTGTGCCTCTTTTCTTCATTCTGCACTCCACTTGCCTCTTTCTGTACCTCTCTTGCTTCTTTCTGCACCTTTGTTGGGTCTTTATGCACTGCTCAAGCTTCTTTCTGCACCTCTGTTCCAAATGTGTGCACCCCTCTTCCCTCTTTCTGTACCTCTCTTGCCTCAGTCTGCCTACCTGTTCCCTCTTTCTTTACCCCTTTTACCTGTTTCTGCAACTTTCTTGCCTCTTTCTGCAGTTTTCTTGTCTCTTCTGTACCCCACTTGCTTCTGCACCTCTGTTACTTCTTTTGCACTGCTCTTGCTCCTTTCTGCAACTCTCTTGCAAATGTCTGCACCCGTCTTGCCTCATTCTGCACCCGCCTTACCTCTTTCTGTACCTTTCTTGCCTCTATCTATACCCCTGTTCCCTCTTTCTGTACCTCTTGTACCTGTTTCTGCAATTCACTTGCCTCATTCTTCAGTTCTCTTGCCTCTTTCTGCGCCCCTCTTGCCTCTTTCTTCACCCCTCTATCCAACGTTGTGCAACACTCTTGCCTCTTTCTACACCTCTCTTCCCTCTTTCTTCACTTCTCTTGCCTCTTTCTGTACCTCTATTGCTTCTTTCTGCACTTCTATAGCCTCTTTCTGCACCCTGTGTGCCTCTTTCAGCACCTCTTTTGCTTATTTCTGTACCCCTCCTGCCTCTTTTAGTATCCCTCTAGCCTCTTTGTGCACCTCTCATACCCCTTTCTGTACCCCTCTTGCCTCCTTTTGCACGTCTGTTGGTTCTTTCTGCACCTTTCTTGCTTCTTTCTGCACCTCTTTTTCAAGTTTCCCCTCTTTGTCCACCTCTGTTCCTTCTATCTGCACTTCTCTTGCTTCTTACTGCACTGCGCTTGCTTCTTGTTGCACCTCTCTTGCAAATGTCTGCATCCCTCTTCTCCACCCGTGTTACCTCTTTCTGCACTTTTCTTGCCTGCTTCTGCACCTCTCTTGACTCTTTGTGCACTTCTATTGCTTCTTTCTGCACTTCTCTTGCCTCTGTCTGTACCTCTCTTGCCTCTTTCAGCTCCTCTTGTGCTTCTTTTTGCACTTTTCTTGCTTCTTTCTGCACCCCTCTTGCCTCTTTCTGTACCCATCTTGCCTCTTTCTGTACCTCTCCTGACTTATTCTGTACCTCTCTTGCCTTTTTCTACAGTTCGCTTGTCTCTTTCTGTTCCTCGTTTGCTTTTTTCTACACTTCACTTGCGTATTTCTATACCCCTCTTGCCTCTGTCCTTTCTGTACCTCTGTTGGTTCTTTCTTCACTGCTCTTGCTTCCTTCTGCACCTCTGTTCTAAATGTCTGCATCCCTATTACATCTTTCTGTACCCCTCTTCCTTCTTTCTGCACCTCTCTTGCCTCAGTCTACCTACCTGTTCCTTCTTTCTGTACCTCTTGTACATTTCTGTATCCTCTTACTTCTTTCTGCACTCCTCTTGCCTCCTTCTGCACCTCTGTTGGTTCTTTCTACACTGCTCCTGTTTCTTTCTGTACTTCTTTGGTCTGTTATTGCACTTCTCTTGCCTCCTTCTGCACTTCTGTTGCTTCTTTCTGCACTTCTCTTGCCTCTTTCTGCACCTCTGTTGCTTCTTTCTGTACTTCTCTTGCCTTTTTCTATACCCCTCTTGCTTCTTTCTGCGCCCTTCTTTCTGCATCCCTCATCCCTCTTTCTGCACCTGTCTAGTCTCTTTCTGCACCTCTGTTGCTTCTTTCTGTACTCTCTTGCCTCTTTCTGTACACCTTGCTTATTTCTGCACCTCTGTTGGTTCTTTCTGCACTGCTCTTGCTTCTTTCTGCACCTCTCTTGCACATTTCTGCACCCCTCTTGCCTCTTTCTGCACCCCTCTTCCCTTTTAGTGCACCTCTTGTGCCTCTATCTTCACCCCTGTTCCCACTTTCTGCACCGCTTTTGTCTGTTTCTGCAACTCTATTGCTTCTTTTTGAACTTCTCTCGCCTCTTTCTGTACTCAAATGGGAAGTGCAAGCTGTCAAGTTTAAAGGTCTGCGTGCTCTCACGACTGAGATATATGTCTACATGTATGCGTATTATTGCATGTGTAAAAAGCGGGTAACTTCTCCTATAGGTGGTCAAATGTTCTCAGTTCTGCTCTGTCATTTGGCTGTACAGTAGACATGTCTTGTGTATATTTGTGTTATATAGCAACTTAAATATACTTTTGAGTACCCATGTGCCCTGTATTGTGAGCAGAAATAAATGCATACACCTTTCTTTTTTTACACAAATTTAAAAAGTATGCTGTTTGAAACACAGGTATTCAAGTGTTTGTAGGTTTATTTTCATTTAACATGTCACTAGGTAGAAGCATAGACACGCATGTATACCTTCACAAACTTGGTTTGACTTCTAACAGTGATATGCTTAGGATTGCTGTTTTATATTTGGTGGGCCTAACATTCTGAACAGTCGATTACTAGTGAACCTTCAAGAGAAAAGTGAGTTTTAAGACATCTTCGGAGAACGATTAGTGAATAGAGTACTTTGTATGAGTCTGCTGTAATGTACAGTCAAAGTAGGCCTCTTTCTGTACCTCTGTTGGTTCTTTCTGCACATCTTTTTCTTCTTTCTACACCTTCTTACTTTTTCTGGACTTCTGTTGCCTCTGTATTTTTCTTGCTTCTTTCTTTACCTTTGTTCCCCTTTCTGTGCCTCTCTTGCCTCTTTCTGCACTTCTATTACTTCTTTCTGCACATTTCTTCCCCTTTCTGCAGATGTCCTACCTATGTAGGCATAGTTAGAAATTAGCATTTAAAAAACCTTAGAAATTCACTGAAAAAAACTGAGGTTTCATGGACGTTATAGTTAGGGATTAGATTTAAAAAAAAACTTAGAAATTCACTGAAAAATCAACAAGTTTTAGGGACCTTATAGGTGGACATTTCACTCAAGCAATCACAATGCACTGCTGATGACATCACTCATGACATGCTCAGTGACATCACTGATGACAACACTGATGACATCTCAAATGACTAAGTTTTAGTTTATCCACATTAGAGCTTGGAACAAACCTCCAATGTGGATACATTCAAACTTAGTTGCGAAGTCAATAAATTTATAGGGAAACTAAAACTTAGAGCGTTTTTTTCGGACAAGCAAAACAACAATGAACAACGGGATCACACAAGACTGAGGAACAAATCAACTTTCACCCCCCCCAGTGACAAGCATACCAGTGGAGATCCTAGCTTTTGAGAAAGCAGTACTGAAAGAAATAGGAGAAATGAACCCTAAGGACATCAAGGTCTTCCACAACACCTCAAAAGAGGAACTACAAGACATTAGGGAACTTTCACAGAATGACAATCTGGTAATAAAACCAGCAGATAAGGGGGGAGCGACTGGAATCCAGACAAAGGAGGCTTACCGCACAGAGTGTCTCTGCTTAATACACGACCAACAGAACCACGAACCTCTGAGTAACAACCCTACAGAAAGGATCAGAATACGGGTGGGAAGCATGGTCAAGGAGGCTTTGGCCCACGACTGGCTTTCCAAAAAAAGGAGATTTCTGTATAAACAAAAATCCAGTTTTTTTATACTATCCCGAAGATACATAAGGATTTAAGCAAACCTCAGGGACGTCCCATTACTTCAGGGATAGGGTCCATTTTGGAACCCCTCTCAAAGTTTGCTGATGCTTTCTTGCAACCCATCATCCAGAGAACCGAAGCGTACCTCAAACACACTAAAGATATTCTACGAATCCTGAACAATCTTACCCCTCTTATTCGTTCCTTGCATGGCTACAATGTCACTGCTTTTAACTACGCAGACGACATTCAGCTGGTTTTTAACATTGACTCCTCAGCCCAATCCATTCACAATTTTCAATCTACCCTGTGCTTTATCAGTGACTGGATGGGGGAAACCATTTGAAGCTCAACCCGACAAGACCGAGCTGGTCCTGATAGGGGGTGTGTCTAACCCTTGGAGATCCAATTTTTGGCCCCCATGTTTGTGCCCCCCCCCCCCTCGGCCTGTTGACTCCGCTAAAAGCCTTGGAGTCATCATCTGTAAAGATCTCTCGATGATGCCCCATATTAACGCAGTGGTCTCGTCTAGTTTCTTTCACCTGCGGAAGATCCGGAAGATATCTCGCTTCCTGACGACGGAGGCCCTGACCTTGGCACTATTGGCTCTGGTAATCTCCAGGTTAGACTACGCCAATACCCTTTATGTTGGCACTCCTGCTTACCAGTTGAATCGCCTGCAACTGGTACAGAACCAGGCTGCTAGACTGATCTTGTGTCAGCCTAGGCACCACCATGTCCGTCCCCTGCTTAAAACCCTCCACTGGCTCCCGGTAGTCAAGCGCTGTGAGTTTAAACTGGGCTGTGTCAGTTTTAAAGCCCTGGCTGGCCTCAGCCCTGCCTTCATTTCCTCTCTTCTCCACCATTACTCTCCATTGCGCAATCTTAGATACACCCATCTCGCTCTGCTCACAATTCCCACTTTTAAACGCAGGAAGCATGGAGGTCTTAGATTTTCGTTTCTTGCCCCCTCCTTCTGGAATGCGCTCCCTTTGGAGTTCAGACTCGTTACTTCCTACACCCATTTCAGATCTCTCCTGAAAATCCACCTGTTTCGTAAAGCATACGATTAGGTGTTCTCCTTCTCTCTTTTCCGTCCTTTCCTCTGTAGCTAGCACCTCTTCCTGTTTGGTCCCATTTTGCCTCTAGTGCCATGAAACCGTTGGGTGTAAGTGCGCTTTATAAGAATTTTAACATAACATTTAACATAACATAACATTTGACGAACAAATGCAATGTCTCTTTGGACTCGACATAGAGAGCCTGTATACCAACCTGTACACCAGGCTCCCACACCAAAACCTTGGAGATTTTAGAGGCGGTACTTTTCAACACTGGTCTCTTCGGATCAAGGCGCAGCACAGGAACTGCACCATGACTGGGGACAGTGCGGCTCTCAGAATGGTCTGGGTAGACCTGGATATGACTGGGTTGGATATCGAAAAAGACCAGATTATCGAACTGGCCTGCCTTATTACAGATGCTGATCTCAATATTCTGGCTGAAGGCCCAAACCTGATAATTAAGCAGCCTGATGAGCTGCTAGACGGTATGTCTGAGTGGTGTAAAGATCATCATGGGAAGTCCAGTCTGACCCAGGCAGTGCGAGAGAGTAAAATTGCACTTCAGCAAGCCGAGTATGAGTTCTTGTCCTCTGTGCGGCACCATACACGACCTGGGCTTTGCCCACTAGCAGGGAACTCTTTGCATGCAGATAAGAAGTTTCTGGACAAGCACATGCCTCAGTTCATGAAGCACCTTCATTACAGAATAATAGATGTGAGCACTGTGAAGGAGCTCTGCAGGCGCTGGTATCCTGACGATTATGAACACGCAACAAAGAAGAAAGCGACTCACAGCACTCTGATACCTACGGGTAAAGCCAGCGCTTTATAATCCTTTTGATGTACCTTCTAATGCAACGTTCCCCTGGTTTCGCGCTCTGATACCTCCGGGTCTGGATAGCGCTACATAACCTTTGCAAATCAAATAAACTAAAACTGGTTTTCCTGAACGCTGAGACCTGAGCAACATGGATGATGACCGGTGGAGCTGCTTCACACCTAATGAGGAGAAGGGCCCTTGTTTTCCCCCTTGACCGTCACCTACCCAGCCGGACATTCGGCATTGTTCTTCCTCGTCTCTCCCCTCTATTACTCCTTCCTCTCCTCCCTCCTTTGAATTATTAAAACATTGTTTATGTGTACTGTACCTTACTGTGCTCTTTTATCTGTATCTGATGTAACTTGTAACGCAACGATTCTAAATGTAAAGCGCTCTGATACCCTCTTGGGTCAAGTTCACGCTATAAACTTTATAAATAAATAAAATACATAAATAAATACCAGACCCCACGCAATATGGTGATGGAATGTTGCCATCTGGCCTTGACTGAAAATGTATTTACGTTTGAGGACCAACTGTTCCTCCAAGAGCACGGCACCAGCATGGGGAGCACTTTTGCTCCCAGTGTGGCCGGGGTTTATGTCCACCACCTTGAGCAACAGAAGATCCTCTCACCCAACAATCCACACGTGAATAGCATAGGGCTCTGGAAGAGATGCATAGATTGCGTGTTTGTTATCTGGAACAGTGACGAGGACATGGCCAAGTCATTCATCACATGTTAACTAACAAAATCAGTATCTCAAATTTACCCACCCTATCTCCGAAACCGAAATGGTCTTTCTGGACCTTAATATCTTTGCCAATGGAGCTGGGTTGAAGACTATGACACACTTCAAAGCCACAGCCAAAAACCGCCTCCTTAGTTTTGACAGTCACCATCCAAGACACCTGAGGGAGAATTTGCAGTTCAGGCAATTCTTGCGACTGCGGCGGAATTGTTCTGAAGAAGATAGAATCAACCTAAGCTCCAAGTTGAAAGCACGCAACTACCCAGACACAATCGTGGCAAAAGCAATGGAAAGGGCAAGAAACAATGACAGACAAGCCCTAATGGCTCACACTACCAATGAGCCTGATGAAACATGCCCATTCTGCGTCACTACTTTCAACAGCGCCTCCAATGTGATCACTAAAATAATCAACAAGCACTGGCGATTATTGATTGGAAGTACCACTACTCTACCCAAAACTATGTTCTCACATAGAAAGAACCTCAACCTGAAGGACATGTTGGTCTGTACACGAACACACCTATCCCATGGCAACCCACCGAATCAGGGTTTCATAGCACCCATCAGCGGCCATCATCCTTGTGGCTAATGTAGCGTGTGCCACATGACACAGATCATTAACAAGATGACCTTAAATGACAAAACAACTTGGGAACAGTGAAGATTTACAAATTGAGACTCAAAGAACGTCATATATATATAATCACCTGCCCATGTGACCTTCATTACGTGGGCATGACATTGAGAAAAATAAAAACACGCAATTTGCAAGCAACGGAGCAACCTGGGATCCCAACGAGCAACGACTGAGATGACACCCCATTACATAGAATGAAAACACACACCGAAGGATCTCAGATGGACAGTGATTGAAAAAAAAAGCAATTAATTCAATCTGTTTGAAAAAGAACAAAGATTGGTTTACAGACTGAAATCACATGAGACCAGGCTGAATAAAAATAGTCCATGGGGCCAATTTATATAAACATAACCCCCTTACTGAACATGATGATCAAAAGGTCAATGTTAGGAAGAGGGCATTCACAGTGTTCCTCTTTCGGAACTTAGTCTCATATATGTCATGTTAGCCAACCAATCTTGTGAACTACCCCAGTAGACGCTCTCCGTTGAGTGTAAGGGGACATCTCTTGATGCCTGCTGTTTTTAAGAACCATTAAGAGATCTCCAATGCCAATTGGTCTATTACCCGTTTATATTTCCATCACCACAATCACTGAATCACCACAGATTTTTAACCTTTGTAGGCCTAAGGGTTGAGTGCTTGTTAACCTTTTCCTTTCTCTTCATACACCTGCAGGATTTTTTATATTTGACACAGACCAATTAGGTGCTGTATATTTTTTTTTATATTTGTGTTTATTACTGCTATTATGTTCATAGCAACAACAGGAGTGGGAGCATCATTTCTCCTTTAAGGTCCTTACAAAAAGCCTTGAGGTTGGGCTTGAAACTAGTTGACCTAGAGCTTTTTCCCGCTTATCCCCCAATTTTAGTATATTATTTTAGGGGTAGGAAATACAATTGTTTTTTACCCACTAATTTGGTATTTTTAACTTCTTTTCACATTTTATGAAAAACCCACTCCATCTTCATTTTAAGACCACATAGGTGTATAGGGACACCCTTATTTTTCAATCAAGCGCTCCAGTGTATTCTTTGGTAGCAGCACACCCCTGTCCATAGAGGGCAGGGATGGATCCTATAATGAAGCATGCCACCAAGGGGAATCCTGGGTGGGTGAGGGTTATCTGAAAGAAAGAGTCTTCTTTCTCTTAAGTTCCTGCTAGGGGGGCTTTTTTCCTTATCTGATACGGAAGGGACACTTTTAGGGTATTTGCGTAGTCTCATGGAGGTCGAGTTCCTACTGTTCTTACCTCTACTCTCGTTCTTGTGTTTTGATATTGATTGGAATTACACCCCATTTGACAAAGAGGTCGATCTTGATCCAGAAAGAGCCCTTTTTGTGATTTGGTGTCAATCCATTTAGTAGTTGCGAACTTATTAAAGCAAAAACAAAATTGCATATCTAGGGACGCATACCCACCATGGATCCCCAGCGGTGGATCTGTGAAGTCACGAGCCACCAGCAAGGCCATGATTGGCTGACCACAACCTGACTGGAAGGTTGAGGCCGCTATTTTAAGGATCGGGGAACAGTCCCGGGACCTTAAACTTTATCTGCAAAATGATTAAAGGGGTCAGTGTTTGAGGAGTGTCATAGGGATCTATGCTGGGTTAGAAAATGAGTTAAAACATGTATTTTCTCCACTTTGGGAATCCGTGGATTTAGCCCGGGGCTCAGAGCGTTGCAGTGTAAATCCATGATGGATTCGGCAATCTTGGCGCACTTTGGAAAAAAAACTTTCAGACACCTACACATTGACATTTTCATACCCACTCACAGGCCTGCACCGCTACTCAGAGACCTACATAGGCACTAACAGACCCACGCATCCACTCCCACACCCACTCACAGATCCAGTCACTCATGACCCTCATTCAGAGAGCTAATCAGGTATTCACAGAACCACTCACAGCCCCTCAGAGGCTTTCACACCCGCTCACAGACCCACACAGGCACTCCTGGACCCACTCACAGACACTCAAACAGACCCTTTCATAGACACAACCACTCACAGACCCACATACCCCCACTCACAGATCCACACAGATACTCAAACACCCTCTCACAGATCCACACAGACACTCAAACACAACTAACATACCCATACAACTACTCACACACCCACACAGGTACGCCCCGAACCACTGACCCACTTAGACAAGCACTCACACGTACACTCACATGCCCACACAATTACTCACAGACGTACTATCACACCCATACAACCAGTCATTCCCACTCATATACCCACAGAGCTACTTACATACTCACTCACACATGCACACAACCACTGATACTGCCACTCACACCCATACAATCAGTACACACCCATACACAAATCCATACAACCAATAACACAGAGACTCATATCCCCAAATTAACACTTACGCAGCCATTGACACACCCAGTCACACTCACCCACCTATCTAGTCTGTGACACACCTACTCACACCTCCACGCAGCCAAATATCTACTTACTCACCCTGTCGCACACTCATAAACTCACTCAATGATCCATACCGCCACTCACACACCCAGCTAGATACCCATGTAGCCTCATATACACCAACTCACACAACACCAAAACCACTGACACACCTACTCACAGACCTATACAGGCACTCCCACACTCTCTTAGATACCCATGTGGCCAGTTATATGCCTACTGTATTAAATGTCTTCTTGTTTCACATAAATGGTTTTGGTTGAGGAAAACCAGTTGCTATTATCTGTTGAATGTATGCTTTTTGTTTGTAATCCACGATGCTCAGAACGCTAAACTATGATGCAAAATCTGCACTATGACCATTTTGAAGGGAAGGAGGAGTAGCGCTGAGGAGAAGGCTGCAGAAGAATGAGGCAGATAAATGGGGGACAGTAATTAGAACATAAAAGAACATACTTGATTGGATGGTGAAGATGTGCATGGAAATAAAATGAGGTAGTGATTTGAAGAAAAAAGTAACTACCTCTGTGATTGGTTTTGAAAAAATAAAAACAATTATGGGCCTGATTCAGATCTCGCTCGAAAGCCTACGAATCAGATTTGGCTTTTCAGGATCCGATTCATAGCCCTTGTTTCTGACCGAGTTGTACACAGGTCCGAATGACCAAGTATGATGCGAAGATTGCGTACGCGTCGACCGACTCGTTTCTGAACCCGAACCTGTACGTACGACTCATTTGTTGCCGAATCGTGCTGTGCAATGGAGCCAGATTCTGACCGAGCGAGTAAGATGCACGATTCGGAGAGCCGCATCGACTCGGTCTCAGCTAGATGAAATGGCTGTAGGAAGCGTACTTCGGGGGCCGTAGCAGGCCCCCCTTCACCCGGGGCCCTCCGAATCTCTCATGGGGGTGTGCCAGTGGGTCCCCCTGAGGGGGCATGCACAGTGTGGTGGGCACCTGGAGTACCCACCACAGAGTGTTCGCTTTTCCCCACCCAACCCTTCTCTGCTATGGGAGCCTGTGTACACGTCTGTACACGGGCTCTCATAGAGGTCAATGGGAGTCTGAGCGAACTGAGTCTGTAAACTCTGAGTACTCACTCGTCCAGACTCCTGGAGCTCGTTTCGCTCCGAAAGCCCTCCGGATTTGAGTCATACGGAGGGCTTTCCGAGCGAGATCCGAATCGGGCCCTATGTTGTTAGGGAGATGCTTGCAATTGAAATCAGTCAACCACACCTGCTACAATTTATTTTGAAGCTGGTATGCTGCTTACAGAAATCAATGTGTACTTTCAACCTATTGGTAGGTAAAGTGTGATGTTAACATGGTCACCATGGACACAGAGCAAAAAGAATGTAGGGGAGAGAACAAAAACAACGACACTGTGAAACTCAAAAATAGTGGTGTGGATACATTGGTCATTAGGGAGTGTTTGATTTTCAATTGAGTAGTTTTTACAAAGTAAAACCTAAATGCATACTATTAATAATAAATTGTAAGATGCTTCTACGGGCTTCTGTGTGGATCTACGGATCCACTGCGAAGTTACACAGGGAGCCGAGCTGAGCGTTGCAGTGGACCCGAAGATTCGCAGAAAAAACAACCAAATTGGGCTTCCTTCCAGGAAACATGGAAAGGGTTAAAACATAATAATGACCATTTAGAAATGGTATAACAAAAATAAAAGATGCATGTGATTTGTTATCTAAAGGAGTATAAGTAAGAGTACATGGTGAAGGGTATCCATTTGAGCTGATTTTGTACTGAGAATGTAGGAGGATTGCCATGAATCTTATTTGAGATTTTCAATGAAAACAGATGTTAACAGAAACAACGGATTTGACAGGGGCCCAAGATATGTTGGAGGGGTCCAGCTGAAGATCAGGGCTCAGAGGAATTGGATAATGTTCTGATTGTTCCGGTTGGGACCAAACATGATCCAACCTAGGGCCCTGGGACTACTGCAGTGGGAACCTAGTTGTCTTTCTGGGCCTCCCAAAATCCGCCCCAGCCTTTCCCGTACATATGGAACTGGGGATAGGGTACATCGAAGACTCTTTGACTCTGTCCCCTTTGCTGTCATGGATAAGGATATGGCTTAATCCAGCTTTAATTTTAAACCATGTGATTATTAGGGACTGTATGGGGAGGGAAAACGTGGCTATGATCGGGTGGCTACAATACATTAAAACTACAGCAGAATACTTAGGCCGTCCGGAGTTATATACAAACCCCGAGAGCATTATGAGAGAGGACATTGACTGGGTAAAGAAAAACTTTATAGAGAAAAAGGAATCAGAGAGAGAGGCTATCGAAATTTTAAAACCAACTGTCAGGGCCCACTATATGATGATTGCTTCGTTATCTATTCAATCCTATTTAACGATAGTAAATAAACCTTTTCATAGGTGGGTCCTCACTAAATTTCGTTTTAATCAAGCACATTTTTTGCTAGGTGAATTTGAAAAATGGTGTAAGCCTCACGAAAATGCTCCCTGCAAATGTGACTACTTCTCAGATCAGGATATATTACATTTTTTGTTCTTCTGTCCCTTTTATAAGATTGGGAGGGAAAGATACATTAAACCAATTCTGAGAGGTTTTGTGCAGGTTAAACCAGCCCTATTGTACCTACAACTCATGGAAACTTCAGTAGTAATGTACGGGGTAGCCAATTTTTTGACTATGTCAATCCGGTCAAAGCAAGCAAGATTAAAGTCAAATAATTAATGTAACTTAGCTGCTTGTATTTAATAACTGGCCATTGTTTAAGTAATCATGTATTGTGCCAAATATGAAATCATGAACTGCACGTTTTGCACTTTACCCCCGGGCGGCAAGCATTTTTGTACTTAAAATCGTAAAGACATTCTAGTTTTGTACTGCATTTATAATCTGAATACCGTCAAGGGACCATAAGATTGTGATTACTGTAAATATGTTTGTAAAGATGATTTTTATATGAATTTTTCATGTGTATAGCAACTTTTTAACTTTTTAACTTGTTTTAAAAATCTTGTCTGTATGATTGAAAATGGTTCTGTAGCATACTTTTATGATTTTAAAACAATCGAATAAAGTGTTTCTGACTGACTAGTTGTCTTTCTATCTGGGGGTTAAAATCTACCATGACAGACAGGTTGTCTTAGAGGGGAATGTGGGACAGGCTATTCGATCTTTACTCTTCATGCTGACTTTTGGAAACTTCTCTCTTTATCAGTGGCTGGGAGAATAGCCCTACCCAAGATGATCCCCCTCCCTCAACTATTATATTTATTTTCGGTCCTTTCTGTGTGGATACCTAGAGCTGTCTTTCAGGAGTTGGATTCCCTGGTGATAAACTTTTTGTGGGGATCAAGTCATAGGAGAGTGGCTGTGACTAAGGTGCAGTGGCCATCACAGGATGGGGGACTCACAGTGCCGGATTATGAAGCCTATTATCTGGCTGCCCAATTTCAGTGGTTGGCGCAATGGATGGCCAGTCGAATGTCCTCTGAGGGGAGCCTGGGGTCCTTCAGTTTAGAACTGAATCAACTGATGAGATTACTGCTGCGGGTGAGTCACCCCTTAGCTTCAGATTCACAGGAGCTGGGGGTCATAGGTCTATGCTGTTTGCATTGCCTGCAAAAGACAAGGGTGCAGTTCCTTTATGCACCTGAGATGCCTATATTAGTGCTGACAATGCTGCCTCATGGAGGGGGTGGGCTGGTATAAATGAATTAAAGGAAGCAGGAGCAACAACGATGGGAGACTTGTTCCGTAAGGGCAAGCTCTTCCTGTTTGAGGAATTTGGCCTCCCACAGGGATGTTTCTTGCTCCATCGGGCAGTAAAAGAGGCAATCTGAAAGCACTGCAGAACCTACACTACACAAAGCCTTCCAATGCGTAGTCCAATCAGCTGGGACATTTAAAATGGTAACATGCCTGTATCAGGCTATACCAGGGGTAGGGTGTTTAAATATCGATTACACTAATATCGATGTAAAAAATATAGTTGTATAAATATGGTTTACATAAACATCGACACCCTATACATAAACAGGTAAGTACATCAATATCGACTCAAAAATATCGATGTAATAAATATAGATGTTAAAAATATCGACTTTGTAAATTAATTATAATTACATTAAATATTTATTAAATATAACTACTATTAACAAAATACTTTACATTACTTTAATATTTTAACTATTTTTAACTAATTAACTACACTTTTTCATTATAAACTTAATAATTGTGTACATATACATATATTTAACACATAAAATTATATAACAAAAATAATACATACATTTATTTAAAATATTATATATATTATTAGTTAAAACAATTCATAACGAAGGGGTAAAAAATACTATTCCCACTCCAAAAGATGCAACAGTAGGGAAAGCGCGTGATAGCGTAGGGGTAAAAACTACTATTCCAACTCCAGAGGGTGCTACAGTAGGGAAAGCGTTGGATAGCGTAGGGGTAAAAATTATTATTCCCACTCCAAAGGGTGCAACAGTAGGGAAAGCATTGGATAGCGTAGGGGTAAAAATTACTATTCCCACTCCAAAGGGTGCAACAGTAGGGAAAGCGCTGGATAGCGTAGGGGTAAAAATTACTATTCCCACTCCAGAGGGTGCAACAGTAGGGAAAGCGTTGGATAGCGTAGGGGTAATAATTACTATTCCCACTCCAAAGGGTGCAACAGTAGGGAAAGGGCTGGATAGCGTATGGGTAAAAATTACTATTCCCACTCCAGAGGGTGCAACATTAGGGAAAGCGTTGGATAGCGTAGGGGTAATAATTACTATTCCCACTTCAGAGGGTGCAACAGTAGGGAAAGTGCTGGATAGCGTAGGGGTAAAACTTACTATTCCCACTCCAGAGGGTGCAACATTAGGGAAAGCGTTGGATAGCGTAGGGGTAAAAATTACTATTCCCACTCCAAAGGGTGCAACAGTAGGGAAAGCGCTGGATAGCGTAGGGGTAAAAATTACTATTCCCACTCCAGAGGGTGCAACAGTAGGGAAAGCGTTGGATAGCGTAGGGGTAATAATTACTATTCCCACTCCAGAGGGTGCAACAGTAGGGAAAGCGCTGGATAGCGTAGGGGTAAAACTTACTATTCCCACTCCAGAGGGTGCAACAGTAGGGAAAGCGTTGGATAGCGTAGGGGTAAAAATTACTATTCCCACTCCAAAGGGTGCAACAGTAGGGAAAGCGTTGGATAGCGTAGGGGTAAAAATTACTATTCCCACTCCAGAGGGTGCAACAGTAGGGAAAGCGCTGGATAGCGTACGGGTAATAATTACTATTCCCACTCCAGAGGGTGCAACAGTAGGGAAAACGCAAGAACTCAAATACACCATCTGTCAAATTTAGTATTACATTTAATTTAGTTTATAAACTTATTTAATATATACATTTAAATATATTGTTATTAACAAACACCTACACACCTACAAATAATTAATCATTTACTTTAAATATTTTCTAATTAATTATTGATTAGTATTGTATTTTCAAATTATTTACAAAAATAATTATTTCTCAGCTTTCACACCATATACACTTATAAACACCAATGCACAAACTACAAATTAATTATTGGTTTAAAAATAAAAATGTATTTAATTATAATTAAATAATCATTAATTAATTAATTATTCAATTAAAATGTAATTACTTCACTACATTTTCTATTAAATATTGAAGTACACACACCTAAAAATAATTAAATAATTAACATAATTAATTGCCATAATTAATTATCAATTAACCAATTAAAATTAATTAACTATTAATTATTAAAATATTTATATTAATTTAAAATTTTAATTAATCAATTATTTATTTATATTTAAATTACTTCCCACCCTATTTCCCTATAAACCCACAACCCGCTACGGAACTTTTAACACTAAATTCAACATAAAATACATTATTCACTAATAAAATGCTACTAAATATACTATTTTAATTAACAAAACTCATTAAAAACACTAAATTACTTATAATTATTTAATTAACGATATTTTTGTAAACTATGTTTTTGTAAACGATATTTATTACTACTATGTTATTGTTATCGATATTTCTTACCTGTCTGTCGATATTCTTGTCAAAGCTATATTTTTGACATCGATATTTCTTCATGTCGATATTTCTGCGGCGATATTTATGTAAGGCGATATTTTCCCGGCGATATTCCTTCTCTGCACCATACGAGGAGACATGTAACGAACTTTGGATGCACTTAAGATGAAATGGGGAAATGATTTACAGGGCATGAGTTGGGGTAGACACGTGTGGATGGCGTTCCCCCACTTTTTTCACAGGGTTGACGCCGTCCACCCTGCCAAGAAGTTGGGCCCCACTGTAAAAAGTGCTGAATTTGTCCCCGTAATATTTCCAAACACCAGGACACTTTCAGCAGCGCCTGCATGTTGTTATCTGCTTTCGATCTACAACGTGCAGGCGGGGACGGGGCTCTCTTATTTCAGACTCCTGCTGTGCCCATAACAAAGGCCACATATGAGGGGTCATCAGACCTCCTTTTGGTGGAGTCGCCTCGCTGGCAGAATTCAGGAGGCTCACACCTAGAAGCACATGCAGCAGAGGGGAAACAAAAAGGCTCACATCTTGTTAGCACTTCATACATAACCAGGAGAGGCAGCTTTTCAATTTGTTCAGGCTCTGTTTAGGAGATATGCATGCACTTTAAGAACGTCAGATGTGTTGATGTTTCCCAGTATTTGCACAAAATAAATAGCATTTATATAATGCTTACTACCCCTGAGGAGGCATTGTAATAATTTAAATATCACTATTTATTTTAAAGCACTATGACTAGAGAAAACTTAACGCTGACAAAAAGTAACATTGTTTTATGTGTAGGTACAAAAGTGTGAATCTTCTGCCTTAATCCGGAGGGTTGGCAAGTATGCTCAAAATTTGCTCAAATGTACTCATGATACACCCGCTAAACATATATGTGAGGGCTTAAGATCTGATGTCACTTCTTGGGATGCCAGTTCCTGTGAAGTCACACGCTGTGATGTCACGTGCCGTAATTTCACGCACTGCAATGCCATGAGCTGCAATGCCACTTGCATACTGATCAACTAGGTTAGTCCCCCCACTTCTTTTTTTAGGACTTGTGCCCTGATGATTTGGGATCACCTATCCCTGAGGCAGACGCGGCACATATACTGGGTAGAATACCGAAGGACTTGAGAAATGTTCAGTTTAAGCTGATTTATTACTATATACTGCATAGGGCTTATCTTATACCATGCATATTAATAAATATATCAACACAGAGGAAGCGGCTTGCCCGGGCTTCAGGCTTGTAGGGGCTGCCCGGGCGCCTACAAACATATATTATTATGGGACTGCCCCTTCCCCCCATCTGCTTGTATATTGGAGAGCAGTGGCAGAGGTGGAGACCATCTCCGGTGCGGTCCACTGCACTCCGAGCATTGTTTACTACGTGTCTGGTGTCCCAGGTTGGCCTGCTGCAGGGTAGTTCCCCTGCAAACGAGGTTAGGAATATTTATCCTAATAATAATGTTAGTGGAGGACTCGAATAGTATATTAAATTGATTCTTACCCTGGGGTTAGACTCCTGGGATTAGGGGATAGTAAAAGTAGACCGTTAGTAATGTTAGCTTGTTCGAGTGGCAGCAATCTTGGGAGCCTGGATATTCTCACATTTCGAGACTATTGAGAATTAATATTTGAGATTCAAGATTACTTGTGATGTTTATGTGAAATAACCTAAATGTTGTTCCAATGTCTATAAAACGTAATAATATTTGTTTTAAAAAAATGAAATCTCATTAATCTTCTTAGTTGTAAAAAAAAATGTTAAACTCAATGTATTTGCACCTTTTATAGAAATTACTTCTAATGCAAAAATCTCTTTTGAATTTTGATCGAACGTTTGTCTTCAATGATGTTGCTCTTGCTCTTAATATTTAGCAGTTTTGTGTACACTGTGCACTCTTCTACAAACATAAAATGTCAGGGAACAAATATAAACTGTCTTTGCTTGGAGCAAAGGAAAACACACATTATATACCTGAGATCATAATCCATTTATTTCTGAGACATGCTTTTCTGGGGATCACTTATTAAGAGCTTAACTCTGCTTGGTGAAGACATTTGTGACAAACGAGTGCACTATGTAAGCTGTAAATCTTAAGTACACTTAACTTTATGACTAAAGATCACGGTCTTTAGGTTTCCAGGCTGGTATTTACTAAAACATAAATTTAATCCAACATAATTACAGTTCCCTAAGGTGCATTGTGCAATGGTATAATAACATTAAAAACCGTCAATTAGGAGCAACATATTGAGCATTGCATCAGGCTCTGTCACTTTAGAATGACACTCGGTGAATGACAAAACTGGTTAAAATGAAAACCTTCACATCATGGTGCATTCAACTGGAAGAGAAATCATTTTGTAAAGATAAGGATGTACTGCTGGGGAGCATCATATTACCAATGTTGTGACGGCTACACTTTGCTGTTTTACTAATGTATGGTATGAACTGTCCAATACATAAACACATTTCTTTAATGGGGGTCCTAGGGAAACAATATTTAAAGACCAGGCAGTGTCCTATCCCCAATCCACAACTGAAACAACAAAAAGGGAACTACCGGTCTGTAAGCGTCAAGACAAAGAAAGACAAGGACACGCGATTTCAGAGTCAATGCAAACCCACACTCACTGAGGCAAAATAAATCCCATCAGCCCACCACAGTGGCGGAGCATCGTCATCTGGGAGTGGTTGTAAATTGTGTGACTGGTGTAGCCCACACCTATCCAACGGGGCAGCTACATTTCAATCATTACTAGTTATTACTCCAACCACAGTTATATTGTAATCAGTGGTGCTGATGATTTGCAGTGCAAAAAGGTGTAAAGAAAAATTGCAGAAAAAGTTAAAATTGACTACTAAGACACAAATGACTTTAATACATGCTATCTTAGTGTCAAGATTAAAACCAAATACTGATAGTTTGACAAAATAACTATCTAGAGCAATAGAGAATCAGGTCTACATGTTTCAGCCATAAAGGTGTCACTAACCAGGCTTACTTCAGGACCGGATGGAAATTGCGCTACTGCAAATACTACGGAAACCTGTGCAAAAAATTATATTAAACACTAAGATAATTGGTACGATACATCCTACCAGTGTATGTGACTCCGAGTTGAGTATTCACATGAATTATCACAGGAGGAGTAATTTCTTTCCCAGCTTTATGTGGGAGTACGCCTCACCTCACCTGGCATCTGCGCAGTGGATGAGGCCCCGCTCAGTCCGTCGGTACCTCACGCTATAGCTGAGCCGAAGCCAAAGAATTCATCCAATGAGCAGATGCCAGGTGAGGCGTACTCCCACCTAAAGCTGGAAAGAAATTAATTCTATCCTCTAGGGGTTACATAGAGTAAGAACCTCCATGTAAATCCTGGCAGAGTGTCATACAGAGGTAGGTATCACTAACCTTTTCAGCCTGTTACAGCAGTAACGATGGTAATGCTAATTAATCCCTTCCCCGAGATGGAACCGGCCATGAGCGATATGTAACACTGCAAGGATAATACCTCGACAGGGGAAAGGGAAAAAAGGGACCAAAGAAACAATAAGGTTGCAGCTGGTTGGCATAAAATAAGGGATGTCGTCAGAAGCTGTGGACCTCACTCTCCTGCACTCCACCCATAAGCCCGGAAAGTGAAACACAAAACACTCATAAGATCCTCTCCCTCCCTGCATGGAACCCAATGAGAACCCTATGTGCAATGTACTCACTTCAATAACAGCGGTAAGTCTTCCAACGTAAAAAACAGGCAAAAAAGAGAAAAATAAATAAAAATATATAACAAACAGTCAAGGCCACAAAAATGAGGTACTTATCTGATTGAAGATAATCCTCTAGTGTTGAATGTCACACAATTCTTGGGGTTGCTTGTTGTATCCTGGTGTATTCAATATATATTACTCATGTCACTTCCAAGCATTTGCAGTTTCCAATGCTTGTTGGAGAAGCCCAGAATGCACTTCAATAGGAGAGCGCACCCTAGCACTGATTTCCTGTTGGCTCTCAAGATATCCAAGTATGTATGGTATTCCAGATATCGTTGCTCCTAGCGGGGAGCCGTTACGGGTATTCTTCAACAGTTTCAAGCGCTTCCTCAGCGCAAAGGAATAGTTAAATACAGAAGCGCTTCCACAGCGCGAAGGGATCAAGCGCTACCTCAGCGTGAAGGTATTGATGAATTCAGTGATTTGCAGCGCGGCTCAAAGCTGACACGCTGAACAAACAAAACAGTGGTTTACTGGGTCAGCGTAGGAGACGCTTCACGGTATGGATTTCCTGTCTTTTTCCTGACTGTGGCGTTTGACGTCCTACGGCAAGCTCAGAAGGGCACGCTACTCCAGGAAGTACATGAAGATTTATAATTTCTATCACTATAGAGTGAAGGACCCAAAGGAAAACGGAAAGAATAAAGGAGAAAGTGAATCCTTACAAACAGGAGGGAAGACTAGATACAACTTTAGTCTACCTAGGTGAGATAAATATGGACTTGGAGCATAACACATATCGGAAGGATGGGAGAAAATGTGATTTAGTGACCTCTCCATTTCTCCTTTTTCAGTATCCCGTTACTACAGAATTACCCACAAATAGATAGCCAGAGTGAATGAGGCTAATAACCGGCGGTGTCAACCTAATATCTTACTCCTGGAAAACATTAGGTGAGTTGACACAGGTGTTATTGATCGTTCCAGGGAATAACTAGATTGCACTTCCTTGAAATTCTAAGACATGTGGTCCTAGATTTAAACGTGGTCCCCGCTTGAATGGTGATGACATTGTAGGAGTAAAATACAGGGAAGACTCAACCTGCACTCCCCTCAGCGTAAAATATAAATGGCCTCAGATTTGAACCTGGCCCCCGTGTGAATGTATATGTTTGCGTATGAATGGAAGAGAGTGAATAAAGATGTACTAGATCATGGGCTCATTTAAGACACTTCAGGTCATCTGTAGAAAAATTATAAATTTACTTGTACATGTACAAAGGGTGTTTAATGCTTTTTACGTCAGTTGGCTATACATGCAATTTTCCTCCCTTTTAAAAAATGGTAAAAATGTTAATTTGCTACAATGAGATGACCGTACAACCTAGGACACGATATATAGCTTAAACAGTGTATCTGAAGGTTTTCTATTTAATTATGATAGGATGTATAATTATAATAGGACATCTGTGATTTATACTGTTTATTACTGTACTATTGTTTATGATTACCACTGTATAGGACGATGTTTAAATTTTATTTATGTCTTGTAGGTATACACGAAATGTTTAACTGTATCCAGCCCATAGGAGCGTGATCTCTTGGTCTTGATAAAGATGGTTTAATAATTTTGAGTCCATCGAAACGCGTCGATGCACCTTCTCAAGTACACAATCCCCCAAATCCACATTACTTGAACGATAAATATACCCAGAAATGGTCAAGTATTGAGTGAAGTATTTAAATTGATTAGGGGAAGTGTAGTTTTCCAAGACTAATTGTGGAGGTCTGGTGTAATACTCTCCTTCTGCTTGTACAACATATGTAATTGTTTTTAACTGGGTTTTTAAACTTAGGAATGTTTTAATTTGTTTAGCTGATGTTCAGCTTTTTAATGGTAGGAACTCTCTTGTATACTTGTCAACTAAATAAAGAATAAGACAAAGTATAAATAGGTCTCCGGCCCTTGTTGTACACTGAGCATTTGTTGTAGTACATCCTTGTTGAGTGAATGGAATGAGTGTAAGCCTTACAATAATTGGAGAATTGTAAGTGCTGGACGAGTGTTTTACCCTTTGGGATTTTTCTACTTATACACTGTGATAGTGCCCCAGTCCCACTGGTTGTTTCAAGGGGCCCCTCTCCTTTTTAAACACTCCAGGAAGTAGCCTGCAGATGGGCTGGGCGAAGACACAGCAGCGCGGCGAACAGAGACGCCCACGGGACAGGGACGTTCGAATTCTTATGCGGGAAAGGCAGGAAGGCAGCCCTACTCAGATAGCCGCTGCCAGTACTCCCGCAGACCAACGAGCCAAACAACGTTATTCTGTCATTCCAGATCTCTTCCAAACAGCTAGTTCTTACGAGTGACAAGCATTGTGTATAGCGTGGGTGGAGCTTATATACTCAGTCAGGTGCTATGACCTGCTCTCCCTAGGGTTTATGGGAGCAGTAGTTCCATGTGTACCTATATTGTAGGTCTATTTCCGCCTAGCCATGACACAGGGAGGAAGCTTGTAATATGCTTGGTGGAACCACGGCGGTCCTGCCATGCATTTTGCGGCCTCCTAACCACCACTCCACCTCCAGGGAACTGCATTTACCTGGCCGTGGTCCCAGGGGGGTCAGACTGCCCAACTCATAATGTTGTAGTCGGACCGCCAGTATGGCCAGGGCTGAACCGCCACTGCCACGCAACGCAAGTCTGATGCTCCTCGGACCACCAGACTAGGGTCTAAGTGACTTTTATGCTATGTCTTTTATTGTTGCTATGGCATGGGATACCTACTATATGCTGTAGGAACTGTGGACTTTGCGTGTGATGTTTTGGTTGGTTACAATGTCTGTTGTTGTCACTTATGCTTTGGAGTTCTATTTGTTATGTGAGATTAGCCTAGAATATTAACCAATGCATGCACTGAGAGGATGATGCTGTTGGAAAGCCTTTTAAAGCTCTGAGAGTGATAAGTTGCCTATATATGACATTTATTATAGTGTTCCATGTATGTGATAGCTGTATTTGTGTTGTTTTGCAGATTTGATGTGGTATGAGTGCTGTGTCCTGAGCAAAATGCTTTCCAAGTAGGTGTGTAGTGCTCTTAGAAAACCTTTTCCTGCTGTCTTTGTGGGTGGGAGGGTGGTACTGATGCATCAGGTTATGATGTGTGGTGTGAATCTGTCTTTCATGCGGAGTATGTTCAGAATTCTTCTTACATTTACTGGCAATATGATGCTTATGATGTGTGGTGTGAATCTGTCTTTCATGCTGAGTATGTTCAGGATTCTTCTTACATTTACTGGCAATCTATTACTAGCTATCTTTATTTGGTGATGTGTTGGCTTTAGAGTTGAATGAGCAAACACAACAGGTGATGGACAGAATGTGGATCAATGTCACACACTCACCCCAGTCCAAAGATCTGGGCCCAAATCCATCGTTTTTTTGCACTCCACACCACCCTGGGTTAGACAATGGCGATATGCAAATCAGCTCTGACCCTGTGCCCCATGGGAACAGTCCAGTCCGAACTACAAAAGCCATGTCCTTCCCAGAACGGAATCAAGCATCCGAGGACCGGACCGGTTTCGAGGTAACACCTCTCATCAGCCCGGCTAGCTTGACTCCAGTGGTGTGGAGTGCCTGGGACCCACGTCTGGGCATCCCCAGCGCACTTAGGGCGGAATATGCAAACACAACAGGTGATGGACAGAATGTGGATCAATGTCACACACTCACCCCAGTCCAAAGATCTGGGCCCAAATCCATCGTTTGTTTGCACTCCACACCACCCTGGGTTAGACAATGGCGATATGCAAATCAGCTCTGACCCTGTGCCCCATGGGAACAGTCCAGTCCGAACTACAAAAGCCATGTCCTTCCCAGAACGCAATCAAGCATCCGAGGACCGGACCGGTTTCGAGGTAACACCTCTCATCAGCCCGGCTAGCTTGACTCCAGTGGTGTGGAGTGCCTGGGACCCACGTCTGGGCATCCCCAGCGCACTTAGGGTGGAATATGCAAACACAACAGGTGATGGACAGAATGTGGATCAATGTCACACACTCACCCCAGTCCAAAGATCTGGGCCCAAATCCATCGTTTTTTTGCACTCCACACCACCCTGGGTTAGACAATGGCGATATGCAAATCAGCTCTGACCCTGTGCCCCATGGGAACAGTCCAGTCCGAACTACAAAAGCCATGTCCTTCCCAGAACGGAATCAAGCATCCGAGGACCGGACCGGTTTCGAGGTAACACCTCTCATCAGCCCGGCTAGCTTGACTCCAGTGGTGTGGAGTGCCTGGGACCCACGTCTGGGCATCCCCAGCGCACTTAGGGCGGAATATGCAAACACAACAGGTGATGGACAGAATGTGGATCAATGTCACACACTCACCCCAGTCCAAAGATCTGGGCCCAAATCCATCGTTTTTTTGCACTCCACACCACCCTGGGTTAGACAATGGCGATATGCAAATCAGCTCTGACCCTGTGCCCCATGGGAACAGTCCAGTCCGAACTACAAAAGCCATGTCCTTCCCAGAACGGAATCAAGCATCCGAGGACCGGACCGGTTTCGAGGTAACACCTCTCATCAGCCCGGCTAGCTTGACTCCAGTGGTGTGGAGTGCCTGGGACCCACGTCTGGGCATCCCCAGCGCACTTAGGGCGGAATATGCAAACACAACAGGTGATGGACAGAATGTGGATCAATCATTGCACCATCAGGATTCAAGCAAGCCGGGCCGAAGACGGCTGAAATGCCAGAAACCGGTCCCCGGTAGCTTGTTTCCTTCCCAGTGAAAGAATTGGCTTGGTAGTTTGGTTTGCCCTGTTCCCATGATGCACTGGGCCAGGGACAGACTAATTTGCATATAGCCAGGTTCTGAGCTGGGATGGTGCAGTGAGCTAAAAAACGGTGTTGGATTAAGCCCTGATCTCTTGACTGGGTGAGAGTATTCTGCTTAATTCAGAAACTCTGTCCATCACCACCCCCTGTTGTTTAATTATTTTGTCCACCATAAGCGTGGAAGGGTATACTCAGACGTGAGTCCCTTGCTCATTGCACCATCAGGATTCAAGCAAGCCGGGCCGAAGACGGCTGAAATGCCAGAAACCGGTCCCCGGTAGCTTGTTTCCTTCCCAGTGAAAGAATTGGCTTGGTAGTTTGGTTTGCCCTGTTCCCATGATGCACTGGGCCAGGGACAGACTAATTTGCATATAGCCAGGTTCTGAGCTGGGATGGTGCAGTGAGCTAAAAAACGGTGTTGGATTAAGCCCTGATCTCTTGACTGGGTGAGAGTATTCTGCTTAATTCAGAAACTCTGTCCATCACCACCCCCTGTTGTTTAATTATTTTGTCCACCATAAGAGTGGAAGGGTATACTCAGACGTGGGTCCCTTGCTCATTGCACCATCAGGATTCAAGCAAGCCGGGCCGAAGACGGCTGAAATGCCAGAAACCGGTCCCCGGTAGCTTGTTTCCTTCCCAGTGAAAGAATTGGCTTGGTAGTTTGGTTTGCCCTGTTCCCATGATGCACTGGGCCAGGGACAGACTAATTTGCATATAGCCAGGTTCTGAGCTGGGATGGTGCAGTGAGCTAAAAAACAGTGTTGGATTAAGCCCTGATCTCTTGACTGGGTGAGAGTATTCTGCTTAATTCAGAAACTCTGTCCATCACCACCCCCTGTTGTTTAATTATTTTGTCCACCATAAGCGTGGAAGGGTATACTCAGACGTGAGTCCCTTGCTCATTGCACCATCAGGATTCAAGCAAGCCGGGCCGAAGACGGCTGAAATGCCAGAAACCGGTCCCCGGTAGCTTGTTTCCTTCCCAGTGAAAGAATTGGCTTGGTAGTTTGGTTTGCCCTGTTCCCATGATGCACTGGGCCAGGGACAGACTAATTTGCATATAGCCAGGTTCTGAGCTGGGATGGTGCAGTGAGCTAAAAAACAGTGTTGGATTAAGCCCTGATCTCTTGACTGGGTGAGAGTATTCTGCTTAATTCAGAAACTCTGTCCATCACCACCCCCTGTTGTTTAATTATTTTGTCCACCATAAGCGTGGAAGGGTATACTCAGACGTGAGTCCCTTGCTCATTGCACCATCAGGATTCAAGCAAGCCGGGCCGAAGACGGCTGAAATGCCAGAAACCGGTCCCCGGTAGCTTGTTTCCTTCCCAGTGAAAGAATTGGCTTGGTAGTTTGGTTTGCCCTGTTCCCATGATGCACTGGGCCAGGGACAGACTAATTTGCATATAGCCAGGTTCTGAGCTGGGATGGTGCAGTGAGCTAAAAAACGGTGTTGGATTAAGCCCTGATCTCTTGACTGGGTGAGAGTATTCTGCTTAATTCAGAAACTCTGTCCATCACCACCCCCTGTTGTTTAATTTAGAGTTGAATGAGCCTATATATTAACAGGGAAAGCCGAGCCAGAGCCGAGCCAAGGACCTGGCTCAGATCTTCGAGCCCATACACAATCCAAGCCCTGAAATTGTTTGCAAAGTAAATCATACAACAAACATCATGTAAAATATGATGTAGTCTCTTCAAAATTCAAAAAAGTGTATTCTTTATCATGTAGATATTTTGACATTAATATGTCACATTATACCAAATGATGGTTTAAAACATGATTCATTAGTGAACTAAGAAGCAAGACAGTTGTCATGTAAACACTGAATGTGGCCCAGAGTATTATGGAACAGCATTATAACGTATTAAGTCAGACACAATAGACTTTTGTACACATGCAATTCTGAATGCTCATATAGGAAAAAGAGTTTTGGTGAAATAAAATATTTGCCTAAGATCACACAATTTAAGAGTGATTATTCCACTTTTTCTGGTTTCACTTTCAACCAGTCAGTAAATGATTATTTGACTTGTCTTGTGGGGAGGCTTTGTTTTTGCCTGAGGCATTTTTCTGCAGTTTCTATTTAGCGAGACCACGACCCTCAGGTATTGGTGTTGTATAACATTTTAGGATCCTATTGTAATTTTCCCAATTCATGCCCTTATATAGGTATAAATCACCATATCCTTATATAGGCATAAGAATCATAACCATATTTAGAGATAGCTCATGCAGTCCAAATACGGCAGGGCCACTTCCACTAGTTCTGAAAATCTACAACGATTTCTTGGAAAACTCGGCTTCAGCAGCTAGGGAGTTCCCCTTGCTTGAAAACTGACTTGTCCAAGAACTCATGAAGTTTTCAAATAACTAAGACTCTATTGATGAAGTTAATATGTCCACCTTCACGTCAAACTCGGTACCTTCAAGGTATACATAGGCTCACACTTGCCATAGCGAACACACAGTGGTTTGGAGCAGTTCGACTATCTACTTGCCCGACGCACCCTGCTATTGCAAGTGCTGAAGGAAGCCGACCCTCCAGCAGATGCACTGAGAGAGACGCTGTCTTTTCTCCTGCCGAGA
This sequence comes from Lissotriton vulgaris, assembly GCF_964263255.1. NCBI lineage: Eukaryota > Metazoa > Chordata > Amphibia > Caudata > Salamandridae > Lissotriton > Lissotriton vulgaris. Next base: position 1,709,488,110 of record NC_141685.1, on the reverse strand, counting down.
AATCCAGCTCCAGTGTTTCCAAGCTACCCTTACGGGTTGTTGGGAAATCGAGTCCTGAGCCTGACATTCTTCATTCCAAATCAAGGTACGGAGCTGATTAGACCCTAAGAGAAATCTTGGACAGATTCTTGGCAAAAGAATACTACATGTATGCTACACCTCACTTACTTCTTCCCTCGTACTAAGCTTAGGTTAAGCACATCGGGGTAGGCGTATTTTAGAAGCAGCAGTTGAGTACTTTTAGGCTCTGTTATTTATGTATGTATTTAGCTATGGTTTAGAAACCATACAATGCTCTTACAATATTATTTTATTCTACTCTTTTTACTGTATGCATTATATTTTGCAACCAGTCTTACGATTGTAGCAGTTCATTTTTTATGCTTGAGAAAGAAGACTATTCAATAAAACCTTTTTATTGAAAACGCCCGTATATCTATTTCTCTGCACCTCTGGTGAAATGAAGCATACATGATTGTTTGAGTGAAATATCTATCTATTGCTTCCACGACTCTGAAGAACAGTTTATTTTTGGGGAAACAAAGTTGTCATGTTTATGCAGTTGTCAGAAACGAATCCATTCTTGTTTATTCGAGAACGTTTCTAGTGACCGCTGAGCTAGCTGGCACTCACAATTAAGTCTAATATATTCGATAGAGACCTAGATGACCTCAGTCCTACGTCAAATCTATAGGATATATTATTCCAATGCGCAGAGCCTATTGGGAATATAGGAACTACACTACATTGGAACACTTTCCATTAGCACCACTTAAATTACACCATTCATTGTTTATAGGGATTGAGAGGTTAAATCATTTGCCCAGAATCACAGGATGTTGAGAGGATGCTGAGACTTGAACCTGAGTCCCCAGTTCCAAAGTACACACTCTGACTGTAACGAAGTATCCAGGCACAGGAAGGTAAATAGACACAAGGCATATAAAAGCTCAGCTTGTCATGGGCTCGAAGTTCCAACAGGTCCTTGAGCTGAGCCAGAGCCAGACCCCAAGCTCGAGCCTGGTTTGAGCTTTCAGTGGATAACCCACCTCTAGTTGGCGGTGTGGGAGAATGATTGGTGATTGAGAGTTTTCTCTTGTGGTGCTAGTTGGATTGAGACACAGAGTAGTCATTTATGGGCATTGGATATGTTTTCTGCTAGAGAATCGAGAAGCCTAACAATGCAAACCTAACCCTGAAATACTTCTATGACATAGCACCAACAAAAATATTGCACTACTAAATATCACCAGCAAATATCTAAGTCATAAATATTAACTTTACATACTTTATATGTAAAGTACAAACAATTGAATATAGAAAAATATTGGACCAAAATATCAATATTAGAAAGATATGTATAGTGAACATAACGTATTAAATATTAATATCTCTGAAAGGTTTAGGAAACACTTACACTCACAGGATGATGTCATCAGTGATCTCATTTGGCATGTTATCAATGATGTCATCAGTGATGTCACACTGACCCTGTTATGAGTGATGTAATCTGTGAGGTCATAAGCAGTGCATTGAGGGGGCATACGTCATAGTTAGCTCACATAACTATAACTGCTGAATTTCTATGGTTTTGTATGAGTGAAATCTGAGCCTAACTATAACATGCCTATACCCTCTGTTTTTTTCAGTGAATTTCCAAGGTTTTTTAAAATTCTGTTTCCTAACTATAACGTCTCTGTAACCTTTTGTTTTTTCAGTGAATTTCTAAAAAAAAATTAATTCTATTTCAGAAACGAATCCCTTCTTGTTTATTTGAGAAAGTTTCTAGTGACCTCTGAGCTAGCTGGCACTCACAATTAAGCCTAATATATTCGATAGAGACCTAGTTAACCTCAGTCCTACGACAAATCTATAGGATATATTATTCCAATGCGCAGAGCCTATTGGGAAAATAGGAACTACACTACATGGCGCCCAACATTTGGTAAGACACTAATTTAAGGCTAGATACTAGAGTAGCTCAGTTGTGCTTTTCACAGAGACCCCTTTTTCCCATAAAATACTCCAATAGACGTCTGGAGTGGGTTAAAGGATAAAATATCCTCCATAACTAAGTAGGACGAAAAATCCTATGTATTAGTTTTTGGTTTTGTTCAACGTTGAAGGATACTGTGTTCCAAAATATTGTGCCCCTTATCTTTGTTTCCTTGAAACTTGCTCTGCAACTTTCATTAAACAATGTCACTTAACGGCGACAACAACGCAACCGGTGGAGCTGCAGCAGCCCAACCTGGCTTTGACACCACAGGGTTTAATGAAGACGACGTGGATGCTATAATCATCCCGGAAAATGTAAGGAAAGCCATAGCTATAAAGCTTATAGAAAATGGCCTATCAGCATGAGGTGGTAGGGTAATATTTGTCATAGAGGCACATGAATATCGACAGACAGAGGTATTCAATTCATGGATTATCTTTCCACTAGCAAATCTAACAACACATGTGTTCCACTTCTTTAAGATGGAGGAACCACCAGCAGAATACGCTCCTTGCGAGGATGTTGAAATTCCATTAACATACCAAGAGCATCAGCTCTGGTTTAAAGGCGCCCTACAACATCAAAATCACATTACCAGGCTCGGTCCATTAGGTAGACCAGGAGCAACATGGCCGGTACTAGCCAGCTATACACCACATCCTGCTATAGAACAAATGACAGGTCCAAAACTATTAGCTCAGCTAAAACAATTAATAAAAATACATAGACAATTGGTACAATATGTCATGCGGACTTTAACAGTCCAACCTGCTATAAGAATTCCACAGCACACCCCTCATCAGGGGAACACAAACAAAATTAAACAACAGACTATACAATCAGTCATTGGTAAATTGCCTGCAAAAAGGTAACAAATTCCATTCTGGTTAGCTCAAAAAATTACTCAAATAGAGGCAGTATTTCCGGATAGTACACCTCATGAGAAACACAGGACTCTAACAATCTGTTTATCAATGGGGATAGCACCACACGTGGAAGACTATGACACTTGGGCTACAGTCTTTGCTTCAATCTACACAAAACACATGGTGTTCCGTCTATGACGGTATTACCTGATGTCCTGAAACAGATTCAAAATGAATACGGACCAGAACCTGCCTTGAATCTTGGTATGAAATTACTGAAAGATTTCAAACAGGACTCGACTATATTATTAGCTATCATTAAAGGTGAAGCAGCATCCGTGGCAATCTGCCAAAAAGTAAAAGAACTTGATGTAACTGAGCAACCGTATGAACTTGCCAGGATAATAGAAAAATCCTATGAAGAACTAGGTAGAGACAGTTTGGGAGGGAAACCAGTAAAACCCGAACTAACAGAAAATCCTGAAAAAGTTTTTATCAAAAACAATCTCACTACAACTAAAAAGAAATTGGAAAATAGTAGACAGTCACTTCCTAAAGAGAAGCGGTCTCAGTCCAGAGGTAGATCTCCTCAAAAGGAGCACTCTGATAAGAGGTATAACCTTAGAAATAGGGATAATTTAAGAAAACCTGCTAGATATCAAGATACTGATACATGCTCCTCTCGTATCTTTCAGACTTCCTCGCAGAAATCTGAAAGAAGAGGACGATCAGAACACAAAGAGGACCGCGTGAAGTCCAAAGACGAATACCACGTTCCAAAAAATAAGAAAACTCAATTCACCAAAAAGAAGGTAGCAAGTATCAAAATCAGACATGCCGAGGATCTTGAGGACAAAACTCAAGAATGGGGAGTGGGCCCAGACAATGCTGGACAGTGCAGCAGAGGTCACCATAGCTTGCAGGATCCTGAAGGATCATCTGGAGACAGTGGATCTGAATGAATGCATTCAAGTTGAAACTGCAGATACCAGAGTTAGTGTACCACACAAGTTATATGAAGTCACACTCTGAATAGAGGGGGACATAACTAAGAAAATAAAAGCACTCTTTTGGGAAAACTATCAAAGGGTTATGACATTCATCTGGCTGAAAAATACTGGCCACCTGAATTTGTCAGGGAGTGCCCACATGGTGAAGAGATAATTATGCCAGCCTTCTCAAATCATATTCCTATTCATAAAAAATACACCTATGCCGGAAAATGGGCTGTGGCTAAGAGGACTCTCCTCACCATAAGATCCAGTTAAAAAATCAACCGACTGCTCAGAGGCAGTATCCAGTTAAGCAGGAAGCTAAAAAACAGGTCAGGGTGATCTTAGATCAAATTGAGTACCAAGGGGTGATTGAAACAGGCACCTTGACCATGAACAATCCTTTGTTTCCTGTCTCCAAACCAGACAATACATATTGTCTAGTCTTGGATTACAGACATTTAAATTCCTGTTGCAAAACTTTTGCAGTACAAAATGCGCACAGTGCAGCACTGATGAATAAAATCATGCACAAAAAATACAAAACGACATTAGACATTTCAAACAGTTTCTTCTGTCAAAACATTGCACCGGAAAGCAGGTACTTGACCGCTTTCTCAATAATGGGGACAAAACCATACTTTTGTTGTCTCCCCCAGGGATTCAAGAACAGCACAGGATTATTTTCAGCCAGAGTAACAGAGTTAATACAAACGTATGATGATGAGGCATTATCTTATGTCGATGACATCTATCTTACAGATGATGATTTGGACAGGCACTTGACCAGGGTGAACACCAGAAAACTTGGATTCGCCTCTGAAGGGTATAAATTCAACTTTAAAAAATCAAGAATCGCCCACCTCAACGTCCCATTCTTAGGATACAAACTTTCAAGTGAAGGCAAGAACTTAGCAGCAAACCTTTTAGAAAAATGTGCGATGCTCCAACATCCAAAGACGCTGATAAACTTACAGTCAATTCTAGGTTTCCTGAATTTCAGAAGAACTTACATTCTAAAATACGCAGAAAGGGTTAAACCTCTCTACAAATTAATCAAACCTGATTTCAAACAAACTAATTGGACTCAAAAACACACAATAATTTTGCGTTCAGTGCAAACAGACATGTTAGCAACAAAACATTTACAAATATGCGACAATGTACGCAACCTTGTAATCCGAATCATCCCAAGGAGATGCGGATTCACATACCTAACCTTTAATGAAGGTGAAAAGGTACCAATAGCTTACAAGTCACACTTGTACACACAAGCTGCAAATGAAATTCACTTCAACAGAAAAGATTCTGACAGCGGTTCAGACTGCGGTAGCAAAAGAGAGAGCCTTCGCACAGGGTAAACGCATAAAAATCGTTACTCCTGTACCTGTCTTAGAGGCAGTGACAAAGGCAAGCATTCCAAATGCAAAAGCTTTACATCCAAGATGGATACAATGGGTTAATTCTTTTGCTGCAACAGACGTTGAATACGTTTTTGATCCTTATGCGAAGACACAAGAATTTCTCCAATACGAACAAAGAATGTCCTCTTCCCACTGAAATTCTGCCTCTAGAACATTACGGCTGTATAATATATACAAACGGATCAGCGCAGCCCACAATTGGGGGAAAACAAGCTTATAGTGCAGCATGCGCAATTGTTAAAGGTCGCTGGCGCAATGGTAAATTCAGACCGATGGTCACAAAAATTCAATCTCTCGGAGACTGTACAGCTCAGCGAGCTGAACTACAGGCTTTCAAGATGGCACTGGAAAATACTGATCGTGAATTCCCCACACTCATAGTGTGTGATTCGTATTACTACATCCAGTAGTACAATGAATACCTGCAGAACTGGGTTCAAAATGGTTTTAAAGACGCAAAAGGTGGTACATCAAGCATAAATTGCTTTTGGAACAAAAAGTTCTATTACAGAAAGAACCACAAAAGACTCACGTGATCCATACACTGAGTCATCAGCGTGATGGCGTTCACGTTGAAGGGAATTCATTGGCTGATGAAGCCGCGAAGGCAGCTGTGCAAACGGCTTCTGTAGCTGCAATCACTCGTTCAAAAACAAAAATAGACAGCGAAATAATGCAAGTTGTCACTGCTTCAATAAAAGACAATGGTAAAATATTACCAAAAGGCTTTCCACTCAAGTACTCATATATAACTGATGCGAATAATGTTCTGTTTGCTCGAATCCCTGGAGTGGGGGATAGAGTAATCCAAAACATGGAACATAAATTAGGACTAATTTTAGTAGCACAGGAAGGGCTTGCCTCTGCACATGCAGGTGTTTCTGTCACAGTTTCATTATTAAGACAGCCATACTGGTGGCCGCGCATGAGGAAACAGACCAGAAACTATGTTTTGGAATGTGAAATCTGCCAGAAAATGAAAGTTTCAACAGTGAAACGCCCGGCGCAGACATCCCTTCTAATTTCAGATAAACCATTAACATGTGTTTACCTGGACCACTGCGGTACCCTTCAGAGGGACGGTAACGATAAATACATCGGAATCGCAGTGGATTCTTGCCCGATATTCATTTGGATTTGGCCTCAGTGCTCGGCTGATGCCCGAACTGTTATAAAAGAATTGCGAGTCTTTATCTGCACATACGCAATCGGCACGCTACATTCTGACCAGGGTCCTGGGTTTAGCTCTAGGGCTTACACTGAGGCCATTGCCAGCTTGGGCGTTGCATTGCGGTTTTCGAGTCCATTCCATCCTGAGGGAAATTCGGTTGTGGAGAGAAAAAACAGTGACATAAAGCAATCTATAACATCTTGGGTATTAGGTTCGGGTGATGGGTGGGTCAAACATCTAATAAGTGTCCAACGTAGTCTTAATAACCTGCCAAGAAATTCTCTGGGTGGAATCACTCCATATGAAATCCTTTTTGGTACTAGAATGTTGGTTGAAGACGTTGATCATCATACTTCAGTGGTGGAACAAAAACCCTTTGATATCAAAGATCATTTGGCTGTTTTTCAGGACTTAAATGAAACAAGAAGAAGTCTAAGCAACATTAGCGAAAAGCCAACGACCACTGAAGAAAACCACCTGTCCCAGCAAGACCTGTCTGGATTCCAAAGATTGGGGATCTGGTCAGAGAAAAAATTGCGGACAAGAAGGAATTTGGGCCTTTTTATAGAAAACCAGTACCTGACTAGCAGTCCACGGATCGAGAACAGTGTTACTGCCGCCCCTTGCTGGAAGAAAGGAGAACCGGACTGTATCAATTGACCTGGTAAAACCACACCAGGTGGCCGATAATACGTAGTAGGCCCAGTGAACTCCCAAGATGTAGCAGACGACCAAATCTTGCTACTATCCAAGAGGTTCAAACTGAAAGACTCATCACATTTGAAGATTCTGCAGTAAGAAAAGAAGGACTACGCAATAAAGCCATAGAACTTGTGCCTCTTGAAACCCAAATAACAGATTGTCAAGAAACTCCAGTCTACAATGATGTAGCATCTGACTATACTAACATGTCAAGAGAACAAGCAGCTCCAGCGATTTCAAATAATCTGGATGCTATACCAACTATTGACAGAACTGCCTCTGGCTATTTCATCAACTTCAAAACCTTTTCCTAGGATCTCAGTAAACCTGAAACAGCGCCAAAAAACAAAACTTTCAAGGAACAATTAACGGAACTTGATCAAGAGCTTGCAAAAACATATCTGGTTTCACCATGGGTTGAATTTTGGATTGGATCAGGTGTATTTTATCTCCTACTATGGGTCATTTTCGTTTTAAGTTTGGTAAGGCTTATACATGGAAAACACATTAAAATGGACACAGCAAGTAAGAACATCAACTTGCTCCTGAAACCACACAAATCATCTCATTGTGAACAACGAGACCTGTCATCAGTAAACATCACAGCGGTTCCTCTACCTGATGGAATAGCATGGGATAGAACTGATTAATCTGACAAAAGTTGCAGTGCACACCCTTTTTTTAAAATTTTGTTTAACCATTATGCTCCCTGTCTCACAATTTTAACCTGTTTGCGTGCTCCCTGGATAACGTGGGCCGCCCTTTGCCACGTGGGAATTGATAGCACAAAAAATGGGGCGCCACTGCACCCCAAATCCAGACGCACAGCTGTATGCGTAAAATGTGCACATGTCTAAATTACTTGTTCTCATTTTCTCCATTCTTTACAATAATAAATCCATTTTACTCCATGTCTTAAATTGCTTTGCTTCTTTATTTCCAATGTACTGTCCACACATGATTGGCCAAGGTTTTTAACACTTCTCATACCACAGATATGCCACTCCAGGCCTTTTTCCGGGCACGCATAAAACATAAAACATCCTTAATATTCAGTGATGATGTCACCCAATGCATTTCGGACTTTTCTAAGTCCTTCCTCAGGGGTCCACTAAAAGATTAAATAAAAACGTTGCTGTTAACATTTTGCTTTAAATGACTGCAATTAACTACAATTCGCAACAAGGTCACATAACTAAAGTCCACACAGGTTGAAGCACTCCACTTATAACAGCTCAAAATAGCTGAAGTTTGTTGAATAATACAAAATCATCCAAGAAGGTTTCTTGAGGATTTTCTTCTTTTATTCTTTATCCACATCCAATCCCAAACCAACGCGTTTCACCGAGGTTATTAAACACCTAACGGCTTCATCAGGGCTGGAAATAATACAAAATGTTTCTGTCTTAGCAGCACGTACATTTTTCTTCATTAAATTAAAAGAAGGATAGAGCCCCACACGGCCCATAAAGAAAACCTGTGCCATTTTAAAATTCACATTTCTTCTGGTGAATACATGCAAATCTCTCTTAGTCATAACATCATATTATGACAACCTTAAATCAAATACATACAAATCATCGTAATCCAAGTGAAATATACAGTCCCATCATACACCTCATCGGTGATTTTAGTCAACTACTACAATGTCATGCATGAACAAAAGTGAACAGCCTCATGTGAAATTGCTCGTTTCGGTCTACTTATAACCCTGAAATTAGAAAGCTTGTTTTGACGGTATTTTACCTTGTCTTCTATGTCATCCTGCCTAAAAGGAGAAAAATGTTCTTAAGTCTCGGCATGAAGGGAAGACTTCTAAATAGTCACGTAACATTTCAAACGCTCCATTTTCAAATAACAGAAATTTCATACCTTTTATCTTTAGGGAGGGTGCTCGTTTTTATTTATTATTTGCTGTTTTCCTTCGGTCGGACTAAAAGCCTCTCTTATGCTTGTAGTTTCTAGAAGAGTAAGACATGACTATGTCTCAAAACACTATTTTTATTTCTCATGTCTGACAGCCCATTCCGAACATCAACAAAGAGTGGCCATTTACAGCATTTCCAATCTCACCTGAACTAATATTCAGTCTATCGTATCAGTTCTGCTTGCTTCTTTCTAAATTCCAAATCGCTTCATACCTCGCCTGTTTATCTGAAAATTAAGGTTCACAATTAAGTCTACAACTCATTCCTCATTATTACCTAAACACTACCGGTATTTCACCAATATATTCAATTTCAATTCCCTACCTTAAACTTCCGCTTCACTTTATATCTCCCAGCTTTCACTCCGCCGCCCTATTAATCTTGCACCTTTCCCTGTTGAACAAAACGTATAACTTGCCATTACTACTCCGAAATTCAAACTATCCCATTGAAACCTCATCCCATTCCTTTTGGACGCTTACCTCCCACGTTGTCTTGGCGTCCCGTGTACAGGCGGCACCATCAACATTGCTTGGGTCCATTATGTTCCTTTACTCAAAATAGAAGGCGGACTTACCACTAGCGCTACCTCGGCTGTCATCTTAGAGTGGGGTTTTTGCTTAAATTACACTGAAAGTATAGTCTTATCATTACTTTCACATCAATCCACGCGGATTCTTATTCCCTATTCATTTTACCTCAAGTTTAGATAAAACCTAGAATAATGTCTATATCCAAAAAATCTGAGCCCCATAGTTCACGTAATACACCTACTACTATCCAACTTTGCTTGGTTCCATTAAGTTCCTTTGCTCAAAATGGAAGGCGGACTTATCCCTAATGCTACCTCGGCCGCCATCTTAGAGTAGGGTTTTTGTTTGAATTACACTGAAAGTATAGTCTTATCATTGCTTTCACATCATTCCACGTGGATAGTTCACATAATACACCTACTACTAACCAAATAACCAACACCATTATGTTAGAATTTTCCTAGTACATGTTGCCACGGAACCTTTCTACTCTTGTCTCTTGGCTTACATCATCACAATGGATATTTGATTTTCTTATAAAGTTAAGGTTATATTGTTTTTTTGTCATTGTGCTTCTACTCCTTAACTTCTTAGTCTCCCAGAAAAAATTCCAACCCCCGATCATAATTTAGGCCGTCCTCCACAGCCCGCAATCTCATGATCCATCTTGCCTCCTGCCGCCTTAATTTCAGTTCTCTGTTTCTCCCTCGCGGATCACTATACACATGATCTATTCCATAAAATTTAAAGCTTCTGCTCTGATCCTGCTTTTCACATGTGTGTACATGCTCTGCTATTGGATATCGCATATCATTGTTCTTCACAGCTCTCAAATGTTCACTCATTCTGTCTTTTAACATGCGAATCGTGCTGCCTACATAAACCTTTAAACATTTACATTCAATAATGTAAATTACATATTTGGTACTACATGTTATATTCATTCTTATTGCATATCTTTTTCCATTTGGTACCTGAAATTGTTTGGTCTTGTCCTTAGCATGTCTACACATACCACAATGCCCACATTTGAAGAACCCCTTAGAATACATGTCTAACCAAGTTTCTGTGCGGTCAGTTATCGGATAACTTGGACTCAGTAGGGTTCCTAAAGTCCGGCCCCTTCTGTAAGTTATCTGAGGTCTTCCTCCCACATATTTACAAAGCACTTTATCCATTCTTAACACATTCCAGTGTTTGGTCATGCTCTGCTGCATGCTCATTGGAGTATAGGTTGCTCTTCTTTTTTATCTTTCATTTTAGGTTTCAATGTCATATTCCTTTCCACATTCATTACCCTCTGTTTTGCTGAATAGACATTTCTTTTGTCATAACCTCTTCTAATGAATCTCTTTTCCATGTCACAAATACAGTCATTGAATTGTTGAGCTTCGCTACAGTTCCGCCTTGCTCTTAACATTTCACCAAACGGAATAGCCTTTATCTGGTTAAGCGAGTGAGCACTCTTCGCATGCAAAATCGTATTACATGAGGTCGGCTTACGATACAATCAACTTTCTATACAATCATTTTTTATGTACAGTTCCACATCTAAAAATACAATGCTAGTTGTACTGTCATTGGTGGTGAATCTAATATTCATATCATTGTTGTTAAGATACTCATAAAATTAATTCAAAGACTGCTTTGACCCAGTCCATATCATTATGCAGTCATCAATGAACCTTCCCCAAAACAGGATGGATCCAGCCATTTCACTTGCTCCTGGACCTCAAACAACCTTTTCCTCCAGCCACCCCATACAAATATTTGCATATGCTGGAGAAAATTTGGAGCCCATGGCCACACCTTGTTTTTGCTTATACCACTCATTTTTAAACAAAAAATAGTTGTTATCCAATATTAGTTCCGTCATAGCTAAAGTCATCTGTGTGTGTTGCCAATGACTGGCTGGTTTTTTAGAAAAAAAGTGGTCGAAAGCTTTCAATCCTAGTTCATTCTTGATACTCGTATATAACGAGACCACATCCAGGGTTACCAATGTCATCCCTGGTTCCCACTTAATATCACCTAGGATATTTAGAATGTGTCGTGTATCTTTTATGAAACGTGGCAAATTAATCATAATCGGTTGAAGGAAGACATCCACAAACTGTGAAAGTCGCTCCGTTGGTCCTCCTATGCCAGATACTATTGGCCTCCCTGGTGGAAATGGCAGGCCCTTGTGAATTTTCGGTAAGGTATATAGACACGGGTATCTCGGACGACTTACTCTCAAAAATAAATATTCATCGGCGTCCAGTAAACCCGTATCATGCCATTGTTTGAGATGAGTATTGATCATATTGCTAAGGGAGAACATTGGGTTATGAGCTACTTTCTCAAAGCAAGTTTCATTACTCAACTGCGAATAGATTTCAAGCTCATAATCATCCCTGTTCATTAACACTATATTTCCTCCCTTATCAGCTTTTCTGATAATTAGGTCTGTATTGTTAATTAAATTATTCAAGGCATCTCTTTCTTGTCGTGTTAAATTGTCATTTAAATGGCCTCCTGGGAAGGCTCTTTTAGTTTGTTTATCCAAATCAGAAATTACTAACTTATGAAATATCTCAATACTACTGCCACTTGCTATATTTGGTGACCATTTGGACTTACTCTTAAGACCACTTGATATTGATAAATCCGGCCTAATCTCTAAATCCTCCAATAATTTAGCCATTGTTACAGGATCTTCCTCCAATTCTGTAATTGATAAGAGAGAAACCGTATCTTGGATATTGCTTATTGTACAAAAGTCAGACACACCGCTAGTTGTTTGCAAGGTCACATCTTTATTGCTTTTAGGGTTCAAAGCAAAATGCTTTTTCAGTTTTAGTCTTCTGATATATTTGAATAAATCAATTTTAACATCACAAATGTCTCCTTGTTCTACTGGGTAAAAACTCAAGCCCTTAGTAAGTAAGTCATTCATATGGTCCGTAAGGAAAATCCTAGATAAATTCACCACCTAGGATTTTCCGTACGGGCCATATGAATCCGGCTGTATAATATATACAGATGGATCAGCGCAGCCCACAATTGGGGGAAAACAAGCTTATAGTGCAGCGTGCGCAATTGTTAAAGGTCGCTGGCGCAATGGTAAATTCAGACCGATGGTCACAAAAATTCAATCTCTCGGAGACTGTACAGCTCAGCGAGCTGAACTACAGGCTTTCAAGATGGCACTGGAAAATACTGATCACGAATTCCCCACACTCATAGTGTGTGATTTGTATTACTACATCCAGTCTTACAATGAAAACCTGCAGAACTGGGCTCAAAATGGTTTGAAAGACGCAAAAGGTGGCACAATCAAGCATAAATTGCTTTGGGTACAGAAAGAACCACAAAAGACTCACATGATCCATACACTGAGTCATCAGCGTGATGGCGTTCATGTTGAAGGGAATTCATTGGCTGATGAAGCCGCGAAGGCAGCTGTGCAAATGGCTTCTGTAGCTGCAATCACTCGTTCAAAAACAAAAATAGACAGCGAAATAATGCAAGCTGTCACTGCTTCAATAAAAGACAATGGTAAAATATTACCAAAAGGCTTTCCACTCAAGTACTCATATATAACTGATGCGAATAATGTTCTGTTTGCTCGAATCCCTGGAGTGGGGGAGAGAGTAATCCCAAACATGGAACATAATTTAGGACTCATTTTAGTAGCACATGAAGGGCTTGCCTCTGCACATGCAGGTGTTTCTGCCACAGTTTCATTATTAAAACAGCCATACTGGTGGCCGCGCATGAGGAAACAGACCAGAAACTATGTTTTGGAATGTGAAATCTGCCAGAAAATGAAAGTTTCAACAGTGAAACGCCCGGCGCAGACGTCCCTTCTAATTTCAGATAAACCATTAGCATGTGTTTACCTGGACCACTGTGGTACCCTTCAGAGAGACGGTAACGATAAATACATCATGGTCGCAGTGGATTCTTGCCCGATATTCATTTGGATGTAGCCTCAGTGCTCGGCTGACGCCCGAACTGTTATAAAAGAATTGCGAGTCTTTATCTGCACATACGCAATCAGCACGCTACATTCTGACCAGGGTCCTGCGTTTAGCTCTAGGGCTTACACGGAGGCCATGGCCATCTTGGGCGTTGCATTGCGGTTTTCGAGTCCCTTCCATCCTGAGGGAAATTCGGTTGTGGAGAGAAAAAACAGTGACATAAAGCAATCTATAACAGCTTGGGTATTAGGTTCGGGTGATGTGTGGGTCAAACATCTAATAAGTGTCCAACGTAGTCTTAATAACCTGCCAAGAAATTCTCTGGGTGGAATCACTCCATATGAAATCCTTTTTGGTACTAGAATGTTGGTTGAAGAGCGTGATCGTCATACTTCAGTGGTGGAACAAAAACCCTTTGATATCAAAGATCGTTTGGCTGTTTTACAGGACTTAAATGAAACAAGAAGTCTAAGCAACACCAGCGAAAAGCCAACGACTACTGAAGAAAACCACCTGTCCCAGCAAGACCTGTCTGGATTCCAAAGATTGGGGATCTGGTCAGAGAAAAAATAGCGGACAAGAAGGAATTTGGGCCTTTTTACAGAAAACCAGTACCTGACTAGAAGTCCACGGATCAAGAACAGTGTTACTGCCGCCCCTTGCTGGAAGAAAGGAGAACCAGACTGTATCAATTGACCTGATAAAACCACACCATGTGGCCGATAATAAGTAGTAGGCCCAGCGGACTCCCAAGATGTAGCAGACGACCAAATCTTGCTACTATCCAAGAGGTTCAAACTGAAAGACTCATCACATTTGAAGATTCTGCAGTAAGAAAAGAAGGACTATGCAATAAAGCCATAGAACTTGTGCCTCTTGAAACCAAAATAACAGTTTGTCAAGAAACTCCAGTCTACTATGATGTAGCATCTGACTATACTAACATGTCAAGGGAACAAGCAGCTCCAGCGATTTCAAATAATCCGGATGCAATACCAACTATTCACAGAACTGCCTCTGGCTATTTCATCAACTTCAATACCTTTTCCTAGGATCTCAGTAAACCTGAAACAGCGCCAAAAAGCAAAACTTTTAAGGAACAATTAACGGAACTTGGTCAAGAGCTTGCAAATACATATCTGGTTTCACCATGGGTTGAATTTTGGATTGGATTAGGTGTATTTTATCTCCTACTACGGCTCATTTTCGTTTTAAGTTTGGGAAGGCTTATAGATGGAAAACACATTAAAATGGACACAGCAAGTAAGAACATCAACTTGCTCCTGAAACCACACAAATCATCTCATTGTGAACAACGAGACCTGTCATCAGTAAACATCACAGCGGTTCCTCTACCTGATGGAATAGCATGGGATAGAACTGATTAATCTGGCAAAAGTTGCAGTGCACACCCTTTTTTTAAAATTTTGTTTAACCATTATGCTCCTTGTCTCACAATTTGAACCTGTTTGCATGCTCCCTGGATAACGTGGGCCGCCCTTTGCCACGTGGGAATTGATAGCACAAAAAATGGGACGCCACTGCACCCCAAATCCAGACGCACAGCTGTATGCGTAAAAGTTGCACATGTCTAAATAGCTTGTTCTCATTTTCTCCATTCTTTACAATAATACATCCATTTTACTCCATGTCTTAAATTGCTTTGCTTCTTTATTTCCAATGTACTGTCCACACATGATTGGCCAATGTTTTTAACACTTCTCATACCACGGATATGTCACTCCAGGACTTTTTCCGGGCACGCATAAAACATAAAACATCCTTAATATTCAGTGATGATGTCACCCAATGCATTTCGGACTTTTCTAAGTCCTTCCTCAGGGGTCCACTAAAAGATTAAATAAAAATGTTGCTGTTAACATTTTGCTTTAAATGACTGCAATTAAATACAATTCGCAACAAGGTCACATAACTAAACTGCATTTGAAATCACCCCATGGTTATATACGGTTTTAGCTCTTCCCTCACAAACCGGAGCTAAAATGCCACCGTAATTGGACTTAAAAGAATCCCCTGTCTAACTCCCTTATCACGATATTTAACCCTCCACAACCTTACGTGCAGTGTCTAGTTTACCACCCCTGTGGTCCTCATTTCACCTCTCTCAACTCTCTACCCGGATTTGCAGCCTTTCAATTCCATACCTGTAAAGTTAAGATCCATTTACACGCGATGGCGGTGTTTTACTGCACGCCATCTCTCACAGTTTTAACTCCATAGATGATGCCCCGCCTCTTCTACCTCACCTATCACGACCTGTCATTGACCTTCACTCTACCTTCCTACCTCCCCCATAATGCCTCGTAATTATCTCAGCTGATTCCTTACTATGTGGGCGGGGGATAGTAAGGAATCAGATTGGATAATTACGAACGTTGCAGAGGGAAAGAGGATGGTCTGGAGTAACATGTCAGAAACTAATCCCTTCTTGTTTATTCGAGAAGGTTTCTAGTGACCTCTGAGCTAGCTGGCACTCACAATTAGGTATAATATATTTCATAGAGACCTAGTTGACCTCAGTCCTATGTCAAATCTATAGGATATATTATTCCAATGCGCAGAGCCTATTGGGAATATAGGAACTACAATACATTGGAACACCTTCCATTAGCGCCACTTAAATTACACCATTCATTGTTTATAGGGATTGAGAGGTTAAATCATTTCCCCAGAATCACAGGATGTGGAGAGGATGCTGAGATTTGAACCTGGGTACCCAGTTCCAAAGTACACACTCTGACTGTAACGCAGTATCCAGGCACAGGAAGGTAAATAAACACAAGGCATATAAAAGCTCAGCTTGTCATGGGCTCAAAGTTCCAACAGGTCCTTGAGCTGAGCCAGAGCCAGACCCCAAGCTCGAGCCTGGTTTGAGCTTTTCAGTGGATAACCCACCTCTAGTTGTCTGTGTGGGAGAATGATTGGTGATTGAGAGTTTTCTCTTGGGGTGCTAGTTGGATTGAGACACAGAGTAGTCATTTATGGGCATTGGATATGTTTTCTGCTAGAGAATTGAGAAGCCTAATAATGCAAACCTAACCCTGAAATGCTTCTATGACAAAGCACCAACAAAAATATTGCACTATTAAATATCACCAGCAAATATCTAGGTCATAAATATTAACCTTACAAACTTTATATGTAAAGTACAAAAAATTGAATATAGATATATATTGGACCAAAATATCAATATTCGAAAGATATGTATGGTGAACATACAGTATTAAATATTAATATCTCCCAAAGGTTTATGAAACACTTACACTCACAGGATGATGTCATCAGTGATGTCATTTGGCATGTTATCAATGATGTCATCAGTGATGTCACTGACCCTGTCATGAGTGATGTAATCTGTGAGGTCATAAGCAGTGCATTGAGGAGGCATGCATCATAGTTAGCTCACATAACTATAAATGCTGAATTTCTATTGTTTTGTATTTGTGAAATCTGAGCCTAACTATAACATGCCTATACCCTTTGTTTTTTTCAGTGAATTTCTAAGGTTTTTTTTAAATTCTATTTCCTAACTATAACGTCTCTGTAACCTTTTGTTTTTTCAGTGAATTTCTAAAGTTTATTAAATTCTATTTCCTAACTGAAACATCCCTGTAACTTTTGGTTTTTTCAGTGAGTTTTTTTAATGTAATTTCCTAACTTTAACCTGTAACCTTTGACAGTGGGTGTGGGAGTGTCTGAGTGGGCCTGGGAATGACTGCATAAGCATCTCACTGTGTGTGCGTGGGCACATGAATGTTGAAGTGGGTTTGTTAGTGGCTTTGTGAGTGTCTGGGTGGGTGCATGAGGGTCTGGGCAAGTGTCTAAGTGGGTCTGTAAGTGGATGTGAGTGTGTCTGAATGGGTTTGTGAGTGCCTCCAAGTGTGTGTGAGTCAGTCTGTGAGTGGGTGCATGAGTGTCTGTGTGGGTCTCTGAGTAGGTGTATGAGTGGGTGTGTGAGTCTTTGAGTGGGGCTGTGAGTAGATGTGAGAGAGTATGAGTGGTTCTTTAAGTGGGTGCGTGAGTGTCTGAGTGGTTCTGTGGGTGTGTGCATGAGTGTCTGAGTGGGTCTGTGAGTGGGTGCATGAGTGTCTAAATGGGACTGCATGTTTGCAGGCAGAGAAAGAGATAAAACCTCCTTGCTGGAAGTGCAGTGTTTGCTTTTTCTTGGGAGTTGTCAGCTCCCGTACTTGGTGGTAGCTACCAGCTCCTGCCAAGCAAACGTGAACAGCTGTGTCCCAGTTATGATCACCCAGAGGCATAGCAGGAGCTGGCCCTGGGAAGTGGTGGTCCCCAGGGCCATTAATGGCTCCATGAGGGAAGCTGCATGCCCCACTTCTGTGTTCACAGGCATACCCCAGGGAAGTGGTGGTCACTGGGCCGGATTTGGCCCAGGAGGAGGACCGCATGGCCCCCTCCCACACATATTTTCATAGGTGGCCCCAGTGAGGTGGTGGTCCCCAGGGTGCAGGGTTCCTTGTGGGCCCCTGCTAATTAATACAGCAAAGCACCAAGGAGGTGGCAGTCCCAAAGGCTCAAAAGAGCCCATTGTGGGGAGGGTCCATGCGGCCACCCTCCTTTTTGTAAGGAAAGTCCTGGGTAGGTGGTGGTTCCAGGGGCTCAAAGACCCTCAGGCCGCAAACACTTACTGGTTTGGAGTGTTGACAGCCAATTACAGTGAAGTTCATGCCTGGAAGGCTTTGCGAACCCTCCTCGGTGCTCAGATAGCATTAGTTTTATTTTTCAAATTGCTCAGCAACTACTGAACGGATTTACACCATTTAATAAAAAAAGATCTCTTTTTGAACTAAGGGCTAACTTTTTGCCAAATTTGATGTAATTCCATTCAGCAGTTCGGGCTGTAACCTGTTTCAGAATTCCTATGGAAATTAACATGGGGAAAACCTGTTTTGAGACCACCCTTTTTTTTCGGCCCCCGCTTCACAAATCACCCCAAAACTTTCAAGACAGGAGATGAGCAGAGCACCCCATTAGTTTTGAAAATTTTGCGAAGATTCGTCAAATGGCGCCAAAGATATTGGCAAAAGAAAAAATGCTTTTTTGAATAGAAACAAGGTCCTAACTATAACTCCCTACTAGCGACCGCCAGTAGGTAATATGATGGAGTTAAGGCAAGGGTCAAAAACTAGCAGAATAAAAACATCTTTGGTGCACGAGAAATATCGGTATCGGGATCCGACCTCAGCTCCAATGCCGAAAGTGACCCAGAAGGCGAAAGAATCAATGACCCATCTTTGGGGTTTACCAAACTCTCCATGGCAGAGGAGCTAGACTGCCTCTGCCTAGATCTAGGGACACGTTGCGTTCACGAACATTGCCGGCCAAACAAACACAAGGCGCAACTACAAGCGGGGCCAACGCCGCAAAAGGAGCAGCAGGCGTAGGAGGCAAAGCCAAGGGACCCCCAAGAGGGAGATGGAACCGATATCAAAACCGGAATACAGCGCAAGCGACAACTCCAACTCAGTGATTAATTTAACCAAAGTAGCATTAACGCAACAGGAGGAAGCAGTGCTAGCATTGGGCTTGTCTTTCTGTCTGCCATGCGATTTCAATTATGCTGATGCACGTATGGACACATTCATGTTTGTGCGAAAATTAAAACTCAGCAAATTTCACAGTCTTCAGTCAAAAAGAAAACAAACTGTTGAGGCTAGGAGCCCTTCCCTATTGATGGTGGGGGACCAGGGCGCTCTGGATGACATCTGGTCCCTCCAAAAAGAAACTGATGGTAGTCAAGGACCTGAAGTAAATGCAGGTTGGGGAAGTGTAAATGCCTGCCAAACTCCTTTTAAACCTAAGTCCACTTTTCAGCCCATAATGCTACATGATAATATAGATGTCTATCATGATTTGGTGGTTAAAGATCTGAAAAAGTTATACGCAGCCACCAATAGCAAGCGCCAAAGAATGAGCATGCAAAACTGGGGCTATGTACAATTGATGAAAAAGTTGGACTCGGACAATAATATCTTGGTGCGACAAGCAGACAAGGGCGGTAATGTGGTGCTTTGGCCCCGTGACCTATATCTGGCGGAGGCAGAAGCACAACTTGGTGTTACAGAAAAAGTAACTTGCCCACTTTGAAAACAGCTTGGGGGGATCAAAATGCCCAAACTCCAGGCTTGGAGGAGTGGGGAGATGATTACTGAGGATGAATTTCGGTTCCTAAAAAAAGAGCATCCGGTAGTACCCTCCTTTTGTTTGATCCCAAAGATCCACAAAAACTGTGAAAATCCACCAGGTCGCCCTATAATCTCGGCCATTGACAGTTCACTAGAAAATGTTTTTAAATACATCGATTACTTTCTGCAAGACTGGGTAAAAGGACTGAGTTCCTATGTGCAAGACTCTACGTACTTCATTCAGAAAATTGATAATTTGCAGTGGGGTCCGGATTTATTACTTATGACCCTAGATGTGTCCTCCCTATGTACCTCAATTGGACATCGGGATGGACTTAAGGCAATTGAACATTTCCTGGACAAACGTCCCAATAAGATGTTGTTAGCCATGATGAAAATGTGCTTAGAACAAAATTTCTTTTTGTTCAACAATAAAATATTTCAACAAGTGAGAGGGGTCGCCATGGGGGCCTGTTTCTCCCCCAGTTACGCGTGCTTGCACATGGGGCTGTGGGAGAAACAGGTCCTGGCGGGGGAACTCCAGGTAGTCATGAAACAACATGTGGTCACCTACCTCAGGTACATTGATGATTTATTTTTTGTATGGAGGGGGCGGAGGAGGCAGCCAAACAGTTTGTCAGTAATCTCAATAACAACAATTTGAATTTACAGTTTACTTCACACATACATGCTGATTCTGTTAGCTTTCTAGACATGGAAATATATATTAAGGAGAACCGTATAGAAACCAAACTATACAGAAAGCCGACAGCAGGCAATACCTTCCTGCATGCTGCAAGTCACCATCCACGACATCTGATTCGCAGCATCCCATATGGGGAGATGCTGCGCATCAGGCGGATTTGTAGCAGTGATGAGGAGTGTAGGATTGCTCAGGAAGCCAGTAAGTGCAGATTCCTAGCAAGGGGGTATTCCAGCAACATCATTGAGGCTGCTTTGAGAAGGACGCAGCTAATGTCCCGTGAATTAGCACTAACACCTAAAGGACAGGATGCCCATACATGGGGGATGGGATTAAATCACGCATGATTATGTCATATAGTAGACAACACTCGGCCATCAGAAAAATACTCTATCGTAACTGGAATCTCATACAAGGAGATCCAACGATTGGTGATAGGGTGTCAGACAAACCTCTACTCACATTCAGGAAATCCACTTCTATGGCCAAATCATTGGTCAAGAACACCTTTGAACCCCAAATATCCAACACATGGAAGGCTCCTGGCAGAGGGCTTAAAAAATGTACCCAATGCAAGGCATGCAGGCATGGGATTAACAAAACCAAGTATGTTAGCCCTTTTTCACAAGAACCTCATGAAATTACCAAGCGCCTGACCTGTAAGACGGACTATGCGGTCTATGTGCTGGAGTGCACTTGTGGGCTCAGGTATGTGGGGAGCACCCGTTTGCCAGACCACAAACGTGTACTCCAGCACATTAGGGCAATTAACAACAAGGACCAAGCCTACCCTGTGGCAAGGCATTTCAAAACTGAGCATAGGTCAAATCCGTCGTATTCATCGTATTTTGTTATCGATTCTGTATGGCCTATGAAAAGAGGTGGGGATCGAGATTCGAGGCTGCGACTTCTCGAAACCCGGTACATTCTAGAATTAGATAGCAAGCAGCCTAACAGGTTAAATGCAACGGAGGACTTACATACATGCCTTTAGCCTGACAACATTTATAAGAGTCAATCAACTGCCACGTCAGACAACAATTTTTTGCTGTAGATGTTGCAGTAGTTGATATTAACAAGGGTTCAATAAACCAATAGTGATCAGCATGTAAGACGGTCCATCTAGGGTTCATAAATAAAAAATGTTTCAATGATAGCTTGTACTGTATCTAAATGTCATAGTGGAAACAGCAATTTTAGAATTTCTCAGATTATAAAGGGGTTCGCACCTCTACTTTTTATGGTTTATATTTAATGAGCTACTTTAAGAGGGTTATACCAGGAGTGTTCCTGGGGAAACTAGTATTGGCTCTATATATTTTTGCACTAGCACTTTTTTCTTATTATTTCATATGCACATTTTTATTGACCTCTTATATGTCGGTATTTTTCTAGTTTAATGCACAGCCATTAGGAATTTAACTTTCACAAATAGAAAGCATATGCCCACTGGGGCTTTATTCGATGGACAGATGTTGAGTACACAGTTGAAGTAGTGATTTATTTCTACTACCCAAGTTGATATGTGGCTTTACCAAGATTCAGACAAGTGAATTGATTGCTGAATATCGTGTAAAGTCTCAAGTGATATTTTGATTAACAATATCCTACTTGGTAGAGGTACTATACATATGTTTCTAATAATCTCTGTATTTATATATGAATTCACAATGAATTTTAAAATATTTAAATATTTATATATTTTATAAATTGTTCAAATGTGTAATTGCATTTATGCCAAAAAATCCCGATGTACAACATGATTTGATAGTATTTCTTCTATGTTGTTTGTTGTACTGTGTAATTGCCCGCGCACTAGCACTTTAAATACCGGCACCAGCTCTAAGCAACTTGCCATGTGATCAAGCTTTGTGGAAAGCAAAGCGCGTAATGGCGGCTGGCTTGCAGGATGAAATAAAGTACCTTGACTAAGCACGAAATCACGGGTCTGTTCCTTCGTCATTTGGGACTGGGCTGGGCGGCTGCCTCGAGTCCATTGGCGAAATAAGTTTCATATATATATATATATATATATATATATATATATATAGATATATATATATCCACTAGAAAATTCCATGAATAACCATCCGGCACTCGAGGTAAAGTTTTAGACACGTTTTGCGCTTTATTCAAACGAGGGTAACACCTTGACTAAGCACGAAATCACGGGTCTGTTCCTTCGTCATTTGGGACTAGGCTGGGGCGGCTGCCTCGAGTCCATTGGCGAAATTACTTTCATATATATATATATATATATATATATATCCACTATAAAATTACTCGAAAATTCCATGGATAACCATCCGGCACTCGAGGTAAAGTTTTAGACACGTTTTGCGCTTTATTCAAACGAGGGTAACATATATATATATATATATATGTATATATATATATATATATATATATATATATATATATATATATATATATATATATATATATATATAGATAGATAGATAGATAGATAGATAGATAGATAGATAGATAGATAGATAGATAAAATCTTGTAATGTTAATGTAAGAGTATTTCACATTTTTAACATATTTGCTCAAATTGTATTTATGTTTGTTTGCTATATACATCTCAATTCAACATAAACAACATTTGAACAAATAAATATGAAATACTTTTACATTAAGATTACAAGATTAAGAATTATGATTAGAAATAAAATAATATTAAGACATATTTAGCAATTACATTAATTAATAAATATGTATATTTAGAACACATATTTCCTTAATATCCCCAACACTCTACAAAACAAATAAGATGATTTTAGGAAAAAAAATACACATGAGTTTACAAAAATAATAATAACATAAAATTAAATATTTTATAAAAATACTAGACCAAAGTACAATTATTTTAAAAGTATTAAACAAATTAAATAATTTACATAATCATTAATCTAATTAACCAATTACCAGTTAAACAATTAAATACCATTTTGAATTATCTAGTAAATGATTTATAGTTTAAATAATTTACATTGGTAAACATCAAATTAACTAAGTAAAATATATAAAATAAATGCACTATTTATAAACAACTGTAACATCTACATTAGCACAGTTCTCACCCTGCTCCACTACAATCCCAACAATCCACCAATAAATAAATACATTCAAGAAAAATCAAAAAAATCTTTTAATTGGGTTGGGTTATAGAAATGAGCCTAATCCACCACTTTAAAGGAGTATTATCATATGTGTATATGTGTATTGAACATAGGTAATGTGTACAGTGCTTTTGAACTTCTGTGATACTTGTAGTGGGAGAGAACTAGCACTACTCAGCAGCAAACAGATACTCTGGACAGTTGAGTATCTTTACTTCTATATATTTATTTCAAGCACTGAATTTGTAGGTTGCTCTGGAGTCATTCTGTTACATACATGAATCGTCAGAATGCCATAAGTTGCATATGCATATAAACGCAAACTATTCTTGACAGAGACTATACTCTATGAAAGGGCCATTGTTAAAGAACTGTGACTAGAAATCCTTTCCAAGAGGCGCAGCTTTATAGTTAAAGGAATGCTTTAAAACATAAAAAATAAAATGCAAGTGCATCATACAGCATGCCATCTGACAAGCATTTTGGTCATTCTCTTTGAGTTTTGTTATTACAAAAGATATACCAACAAGTCAGACCTATTGGCATTGACACTGCTTGTTACCTGTATAAGAAAACTGAGTAACAAAAATAATTTTGGTGTGAATAATTTGAACTGATATGTTTCAATTCTGAAATTAGACTGTGAATTAAAAAATTACTAAGCTCTGTGGGTGGGCTAGTGGTCTACGAAGTGTCTTAATTACTCCTGTTCTCCTCTTCACACCACTTGGCTCTGTTAGTCAATTATACCGTTTTCCTCATGGCATATTCCTAAAAGTATCCCTCTGCATTTCTCACACGCCATCTCCTTTCTCATCATCACTGCCTTTTCACTCTGTCCTTCTACATGTACATCCTTGCATCACCTCCTCGTCACCACCTCCCCTCTCTATGTCACACAAACACTCTTCCTCCTCATCTGTAAACAGGACATTTAATTTCCTTTCGTGTTGTCAAAATTTCAGCTGCGGTGTATGCATCTTTTCACACAATTTCACACAAAACGATGATTACATGTGGGAAGTTTGTTACTGTCACTATATGCAGGCTGCAAAAGGCTGGATAAGCATGAAGTCTGAACACCTTGTCCCACTGTGAGAAGCTCTCACTCCCATCAGCCTCACACTCACAGCTCTCAATCTTGCTCTGTCATGAACTCCCACCCAGACATGAAGTCACTCATATACTCAGAAGCAGCTCAGTTCACATTTTCTATTGCGCATGAAAAAAAGACTACAGAAACACAACATCTGGAATAAACAAATACTCTTAGGAAATACAAAATGGAGTAAAACTTGAGATGAAAACATGGACTGCACTCTCATGGATTGCCAACAGGGATTTTCGAGTCATTGTTGGTAAACGGATCAGTGTTTTGGCCTGCCTCATGACTTTAAAGCCCAATAGGAACCCCTTTCAACCCATTTTAATTACTTCTGGGCTAGGCTGGAATTATTTCCGTCATGTTTTCTGCCGTGTTTTTTTTCTTGAGACTCCAGTCTGCTCTTTGCCGAGACCAGTGCGTTAAATGGGCCGGTGCTGTACGGTACTGATTACCAGCATTTATTATTTTGAGAGGCACGAGGACCAGCACTTAGCAAGGCCAAACGTAATACTTTCAATTGGACTACCGGCACTTCTCAGAAACTAGTAGGTACTCTAGTACAGAGTACCCACCCGTGCTTCTATTTTTCCGTTTCAAGCATTGGCCGAAACTGGCACGGGAAGGCAGCTGGTACCACCTACTTGGCTGGAGAATGAAGCCAGGAAGTATGGCACATCTTAGTAGAAATAAGGGCAGTTTCCCTGAGGTGTGCTTCTTGAAAGCCGCGCGCAGGACATTCCAAAGGCGCACTGTCCTCTTCCCGCCTCTCCAGAGGCCATGTAAGCCGCTCTCCCGCCCGGCATCAAACGAGGGTTGAGTGATCATAAGATGCCTCTAACAAGCAGCACGTTGTCGCTCTTTATGCCTGGAGTGGGTTTGAAGAGGCAGACAATGGAGATGCTTCAGGTGACAGCCGGTCTTTCACCCGCCAACCGCCTGCCCTGGGGCTGGAATGGAATTGGGAAAGGCCCACAACAAACATACAGCATCATTAAGGGCCGGAATCCCTGCTGACCACTTTGCTGGGGCGAGGGCCTAGCAGCTGAGGCCCACAGGGATTACTCTCAAGAAGTACTCGAAAATGCTTCTGTAATACGTGCTCAGTGCAACGGCAGACTCCCTAGGCAGGTAGAACTCTGTGCTAGAACTCTGTGCTGCTACGAAGTAACAGCTACAGAGAATGTGTAAGTGTGCACTCACATGGCGGCACCCATTATTTGGTGCATACTACGAATTTCTGTTGCTTGAAAATGATCTTTGTTGTTATTTACTTTAGATCATGTGGAAGGAGCTACATGTATAACCAATCAGCACATCAGTGGCATTAAGTTCCTTTTGCTCACCTCTGGAAGGGCCAGTGCTAGATGGTGAGATGACAGTTCAGAGTTTTCACCCATTAATAGTCGATGCAGTAGAAAAACTAAAATGAAAGCACAAAGGCTCATGCGCGATGAATGAGACACCATGCTTAACTAAAAAAAGAACATTATAATGTTGGGCAGACCATACCAATTCAAGCTGGTCTTGATTCCACCTCATGCCTCTTTCTAATACCACCATAAACTTGCTACCATTTCATCTCTCTTTCACCCTTCTTATTTGGTAAACGTTTTCCTGTCTTTATCTTCTACTTTTGACCCATTTCTGTCTTTCTTTCTCTTGCACTATGGTCAAAGTCTAATGATGGAAAATAGGTCCTGGTCCCCAAAAATGATTACCAGTGACCACCACCTGCATAAACTAAGCATTAATGAGAAGGGAAAATCAGGCAAAAATGTACACCACACCAAGTTGTGAACAATGAGACTGCAGGTTTGTCCGAATCCTTTTATGCTGATTTTCACAATAATCATTCATAATTTTAGGTGACACATTTTGGTAATGTGGAGTTTAAAATGGACAAGCCAATTAAGTTAATAGCTTTGTCCCGCTATTTAAAACAGGCAAGGCTCAAAGTCGACCCGGCAACCTTAGATCAAGGTCAAATGACAAAGACCCAGAACTCCTGACCAATCCCAGGAGCTAAGACAATCGGACCGAGTGGGAAAGATTCTGGCGTCTAGGGCTGAAGATGATGCCACATGTGTTTGTTGTGTTGATTTCCTGATTCTATGAGAGAGACTGAATGGGTGAGTTATAGCATTTACCGGCAAAGTCTTATAATGCTGATAGCTTCCGATTGGCTATAATAGAAAGCAAAAGCCATTTCAATGTTACAGCATGTTGAATATCATTTTTCCCAGAGAATACATTGCTGTACAATTGCCAGGTTAGATTTTTCAGACAAAAATCTAGTGCAGAGAAAATTCTTTTTTCTCACATTTTTGGATGCCAAACCTGGAGTGTGGCTGAAAAATCCAGATTTGATGCATGAAATGTGAGTCTGAAAATTGTTCAGCGGTCTGCAAACTTGTGATGGAGATAGGAGTTTCAATTGAAAGTGCATACATTTGAAAGAGTCCAATTTCTGACATTTGTTAGCACCTAAAGAGACTAGGCCAATCTTTTTCAAAGTAGGCTTTTTTTTAAAGAAAAGGCGGAGACTACAAATGTAAGTGTTGCCCTTCTTATCTGGTGTATTTTAAGAATGTGTACACAACATAGCTGTTTGCCAAAAGATCGTTTATATAAAATCAGTGGGTGCCTAGAGGCAATTGAAAACAACTCAGAATGGTGTCTGAACTCCCCAATAGGCTTTATCTATTTCCAGCTGGCACTGTTGTGATATTCAGGAGGCATTAAATGCAGGTAAGATCTTACACACCGCAAGTGGAAATTAATTTCGAACCATTGTGAGGCCAGGAGGCTGCAGTCCAATTTCCGTGCTTCCTGCTGTGAAAACATCAATACTTAAAAAGTGCCTATGGAATATTTCCTACTGGCAAAATGAAAAGAAGGATCAATTTACATGGCCTCATATTGTAATTAAACTCACACAATTCAGGTGACTGACAACGGTGAAAGGAAAATGATTGCATACAATTGAATCTTAAGTACGGGAATCTCCTTCCCCTAGTTTCACTGATACCGTATCACTGCAAAAGGAGGTCCAAATAAATGATTGATGCTCAAGTTTGGGAACCTGTTCTGAAGAAGGCGCTACTTAATTAAGGAATATGCTGGTGCCCGAAACATAACCCACAAACAGGAGAATGTGAATGCCCCTTTTACTGTGTATTATTCACGAATCAAGTCACTGAAGTGCCACTGCTTTTCACCTTCTGGGTCCTTACACCACTGTTGCGACTCTTCTACTAGACGCACGGTCATACCTCACTTATGTCTCATGAACATTCTGAAGCAATGCCATCTATCCATTTGAAAACCATGCATATGCTTTTATCGGAAGTGGCTAAGCGTAGTCAGTGTCAAAAATGTTGATGCATACATTCAGAAAGGGGCAGGGGTCCCTTGGGGATACCTTCCTATTTGCAAATGGGTTACCACCTTCTTCACAGCATAGGTCAAATCTAAATGTTTTGCAACTGCATTCCCGTCACAAAACATTCATACATTCCCCCTGCGACTTGCTTTTAGGAAGGGACTCCCTCAACAAGCCCCTTCCTGATACCGACTCGCAAACCCTATTTTGCAAAATAGGGTTAGTACATGTGTAAAGGCTCTTTAGTTGTCGCAAACACACCAATTCTCCATTTGCGACTGCTAAAACGGGTCGTACTTGTGGCCAACGTCTCTTGCATGGGTAGGTCTAGTCTTAAGGAGAGCACCCACAAAAATGCAGTCATTCCATGGCTGTCTTTTAAAATATTGCATTTTGAATGCACGAGGACCTTTATTCTTAATCGCATTGCACTTTTTCAAAAAAGAATGTTCGGCAAGAGATGTTCTACAATTAAAAATTGCAAATACAAGTAGGAAGCGCAAAAAAAAACTACGAGGCCTTTCCACACACGAATATTCTTACTATGTCTGGATCTGAAGGGAATTACTACGGGTGTCGAACAGTTACATAAAGAGTAGTTTGGGGATCGCAGGAATGCTAATGACAGATGATCCCCACCCCATTAGCGCGTTGAAAAGCGGTTTCCATGACAGCCGCTGGCCCCGCGCCTGCTGGACAAGAGGAGGGCGCGTCTGTAGCTTTTGGAGGGCTCAAGTGAGGCGTCCAGCGCTGCCCGATGGAGCTCAGGGCAGACCAGTAATTGCATGTCCACTTGCCGAGGCAGAGACACCTGCTGTACCTGAACCCATCTCAGAAGCGTTCGGTAAATCCTGAAGTTTTACTGTAATTATAGCTCTGGTCTTCGTTTTAAAGAGCGCTAAGTATGCTATCAGTCACCCCTCCGAGCGCGCTACTGAGAGGAAAAGTGGAAGAAACCGGAAACGTGACGCACAGTGCCTAATTAACAAGACAGGGTCGAAGATACTAATGATACTGTATTCCTACCGATGAAAGATGAAAAGCCGAGTGGAACTCAAAGTACCGGGACCTTGGAACTTCAGTCCAAGACTAGAACCTTCATTTTAACCTAAATCTATAGCAATAACTCACCGAGCCATGTTAACAGTGTACATAGTGCAGACGGGTGGTAACGGTATGCAACGGTGAGACTAACATCCCTTCTTTCTAATTCAATTCTTTCATAGAGCAAACATGCACTAAGAGGCGCTGCGAAGGTCACTAATTGACCAACGAAAGTCAGGAATCACTAGGAGTAAAAATGGAGTTAATACGCAACAAAACTGAAAGAGAATGTAGACACATATCATGCAGGCTGCATAAAAGAACACTAATGCGAGAGAGATGGAGAAATGTACATAAATAATCGATAACATGTAAAAGGGCTTTAATCTCCGAGGATAGAGACTAAGGGCAAACGTGTGTCCAAAAACTATGTTACTAAAGTATATTTTTACAATATAAATTAAATAGAAGCAATGTAAACATATCCAGCTCCAAGATGTGTCCATGAGTTGAGTCGCACTTGACCAGCAGCAGCAAGAGTACTCTCTTTCCATGGTATGGACGGATACCGCTTACCGCCATCCACAGCCTCCATGTAGGTTTGCCTGACGCGTTTCGAAAGCTCCTCAGCTTTCTCTTCAGAGGCTTTCACAGGAAGGATGCCTGCATATGATGTTCCCATTTAAATACTGCACTTCCTCCAATGGGATGGTCATATGGAACTGTGCGTTATGGGAACTATAGTTCGTAATCAATCATCCCCCAAATGGATGCACGCCTTATACTCTGTTGTTATTAGGTCACATAGACCCTCAAGCGGGCCATCCTAAATCCTCTGCTGTTGGCCCACATAATAGATTTGGTGAATACCTTGTCGCGTGGCCCCCTATTGTCTCAGGGTGGTGCAGACTCCGCAGCAGGACGGCTGCGAATATATCCAGCTCCAAGATGTGTCCATCAGTTGAGTCGCACTTGACCAGCAGCAGCAAGAGAACTCTCTTTCCATGGTATGGACAGATACCGCTTACAGCCATCAACAGCCTCCATGTAGGTTTGCCTGATGCGTTTCCAAAGCTCCTCAGCTTTCTCTTCAGAGGCTTTCACAGGAAGGATGCGTGCATATGACGTTCCCATTTAAATACTGCACTCCCTCTAATGGGATGGTCATATGGAACTGTGCATTATGGGAACTATAGTTCGTAATCGATCATCCCCCCAAATGGATGCACGCATTATACTCTGTGAAAGCCTCCGAAGAGAAAGCTGAGAAGCTTTCGAAACGCGTCAGGCAAACCTACAAGGAGGCTGTAGCTTTAATGATGAAAATATGAAAAACATATTTTTACTTACATTTATGCCAGAAAAAACAATAGGGCCATTTAGATTACTTGTTTTTCTTACCAAACATTAGTGATAAATATTTTGTAATGGACATGAAACGTTTGGTGCAAGCATTCGTCATGATAATGGACACCAACACCAAATAAGCCAATATTTTTCTTTCTTTGAAGTGTTAATATAGGTCTGTTTATTTTAACTTGATCAGCGATAAAAATAAAGATATATGCATTACACCTTAAAAAAGAATTAGAAAATTTAAATTTAAAAGAGAGCAAGGAACCTACACCTGGGCATACCTTCGACCACTTAGAGTGGTACATCAAATACACAATAGGTGATGTGAGGATGCTTGCAAAAAGTCTAACCAATCTCTCTGGTTAGCAGTCCAATCAATTCTTCTTTTGCCCACCATGCTACCTCAGTTTTGACCCAGTCATGTGTAAACCAGCCTTGACCTTGCGCCAATACGAACAGTCCTGCCCAAACTGCCAGACCAGGTCATCACTCAACTGGAACACAAGCAACCCAAGACCAGTTTCACTATGATTAGGGCTTATCAGTTGGGTGAATCTTGCAGCATTACTGTACATTTTCTGAGGGTATTGGAAGCTTTTACAACGTAATTTTTTCTGGAGCATTCTGAAAGTAATGCACTAACCATTTTCTAATGTCTTTATATTATATAATATGCTAATTTAATCTCTGCTATAAGTGGTTACACCAGGGCAGCTATGTATTTGTTCACAGACAAGTGCGTGAACGCAATAGTTTTGCTTCCAGCCATGCTTAAATAATCAAGTATAATGACCGTGTTTGATATTTACTAATTTTATTGGTTCACATCACCCATGTGCAATCTTTTGGAGTAGCAATAAAAGGCTCTGCAAGGCAGGTGGAGGTGAGATTTGACACTTCTTTCCCTTGCACCTCGCACCTGTTCTTGTGCTAAACCTAGATGTGCCTGACATATGGGAAGACTTACTAGGCCCGCCACATCTGCGTTTGCATCCGACTGTGAATGAGGTACGCACTCATAAAAGCACTGGGTATGCTGTGTCTCACCCCTTATAAATGCAAATATTCAAGCCTTGTACTCAGCACACCTAAATGTGTGCTATGCAATCTACACACAAGCAGGTGAATTTTGTGAATAAAGATCTCCTATATCACACTCTCTGCTTTTTTTTGCTTGCAACACATAAGCAATGTTGTTTTGTTATGCTATGTTATGTTATGTATGTAGTGTTCTGTTATCAATGTTTTTATAGCTCACTAATCACCCATGAGTGTATCCAGGCACTTTATAGCAAGGGTGTGGGGCCAACCCATGGAGCTTACTCAAAACTCAGGTCTTCAGCTTCTTGCAAAGGTCAAGAAGCGAGGAGGAGGCTTTGATGTGTTGTGGGAGGTCTTTCAAGGTTATAAGGGCCAGGTATGAGAAAGCGCAGCCTTCCGCTCTGCTTTTATCTATGCATGAGGTGTGTGGTGTTGAGATACCGGCAGAGTAGAGGTGTCTGGAAGGTTGATGGAAGTGACTCCTGCTGTTCAGGTAGGCAGGGCTTGTGTTTAGGAGAGCTTGTAGATATGGGGTGAGCAGTTTAAAGTGCTTACACTTGTGTATCCAGAGCCAGTGGAGTTTCTTAAGGAGTCGAGTGATGCAGTCTTGGCATGGGAGGTTGAGGAGTAGTCTCACTGCTGCGATTTGAACTGTCTGCAGTTGTCTTATCCGCTGGTTGGAAATCCCTGCGTGCAGGGTGTTTTCTTAGTCTGTTGGTGATCAGGACGTTGTGATAATTTTCCTGGTATTTTCGGGTAGCCACTTGGAAATTTTCTTCAGCATCTCTAAAGTGTTGAAACAGCCAAGACCACTGCCTTGACTTGGGCGGTCATGTCCAGTTTGTTGTCTATGACAAATTCTGAGGTTTCTCACTTGAGAGCGGGGTGTGGGGGTGGGTTAAAGGTCCTTGGGCCATCACGTGGAGTCCCATGGCGAGGTGTTGTCTAAATTCAATTTGAGGCAATTGGATTTCATCAAGGTGGCTACTTTTGTCATGAATTTGGTGAACTTGGTCCTGCTGTTGGTTGTTTTGTCTAAGAGGAATAGTATCAGTTATGTCATTGGCATACGTGAGGATGTTTATATTGTGAGCTTGTATGTCGTCGGCCAACAGGAGCATGTAGACATTGAAGAGAATTGGGCTGAACAAGAAGACGTGCAGGACTCCACAAATAAGATCTTGTGCTTCAGAGGCATAGGGGGCGGCATGTTGACAGTTTGGATTTTTCAAGTGAGTAAGGTGAGTTCTTCCATTTGAGTTCTTCGAGGGTGAGTCCCTGGAGGCCTCCTTCGTCCAGTCATTGGAATAGGATGGGGTTGGATACAGTGTCAAAAGCTGTTGATATGTCAAGAAGGATGAGGACAGTGTTTCCTTGAATAGATAAGTGAATCAGCCCCTTAGTGTGTTTAGTTTGAGACTACTACAGAATCATTACATATTGGTCTTATAAATTTCCTTCTCCAGTTGCGTTTCAGTGTGATTGATGTATTTTATGTACATGATCAGTTCAAACTCGATTTGTACACCTAAACAATCTTAATGAACATTTATATGGATAGTCAACTACATTCAGTTCAAATTTTAAGTTGCAATTGCAACTCTTTGGCTCCTGGTTTTCAGCTGACCCCGTACAGAGTTCCCTGTCAGTGAAGGAATTAATGGAATTCAACTGATTTCACTCTGCTAGAACTGTATAATATTATTCCAATAATAAATATAGGCCTGTACCTTCATTTTCGAGTCTACCCACGTCTGTTAGTCATAAAACATAATTGTACACCGCTAAATGGATTTTCTCTCATATAACATTACATCACTATATAGAGTAATATTGTGTGTGTGTAAATGTTCTCACTAAGGCAGGCTGTAGTCTTTGCACGGAGGGGATGCCTAAATGGGTAAACAATCCCACATCTGTGAGTTTTGGGGTATTCACAAAGGCAGACTCATTCCCACTCAACTTATGATTGGAAACTTGCCCCTGTCAAGTGCAGAAGTAATCTCTGTCCCAAATACAAATGAGGATGGAACTTCCTCAAGGCTGGTTTCAGGAGAAGAATTTCTCCATAAAAAAATCTTTTTCCGAACGCAGAAGTAAAGGCAATAGTAGCAAGCACAAATGAACCTGTGCACTTGTTGTAAGCATATGTAATCATACATTTTATATTTATGTATTTGCAAAATACCTGTGCACGCGAATACTGCTGGAAATTTGAAACTTTCACAAACTGCCAGAAGCGTTTAAAAAAAAATTGAATTTGCTCCACACATATGTGTAAGCCTCCAGGAGTAAATTTCCTACGTATTAGAACTGATGTTAGCCTATATCTTTTGATTTGACAAAATTTATATTTATAATATGCTTACTTAATGGGGGTTTCAGCTACCTCTCTTCATCTGTTGGTCTGTTGTTGTGTCATACACATTTTGCTTCTGCCTATTACAGCATGCAGCATGGGGAAATGGGTCAGCCTAGTTTAGCTACTGGCTAACTTCACTATGAGTGACTGCATTTAGCCCTTTGACAAGGAGCACATACACATACAAGGTAGTTCCTTCATTGTCAGGGTTTTTGTTTTTATTTTATTATCAACTTGTTGTTGTCTTTGTTTGTAGAACCTGATGTGATAGCAAGATGCGTTCTACCTGATTAAATCACAGAGCACATTACAGCATTATCAGTGTTTGTATCCTGCCACTGCTGTTGTAAATTCCTTTTGAAGAGGCCTTTTTTGTTTCACTGCTGTTTTTTTACACCATCCCAGCAGTTCACATGAACTCTGAATATTAGCTCATGAGGATGCTCTACCTTTGAAACCCAAACTGTCTGTCTGTAATTCTTTCTTTGATTCGTTCTTTTCTTTTCTTACTTTCTATCTTTGTATTTTTCTTACTTTCCTATCTGTTTCTTTCTTGCATTACTCTTACTTTCCTTTTTCCTTTTTCTCCCTTTCATGCTTTGATTCTTTCTTTTTTTCCAAATTTGCAAAGTACTACATTTAATACGCTATCGTTATTGAGCCGTGGTCAGTTGTAAAGCGCACTGTCGCCCCATCTTGGGGCATCCTGGCGCTGTTTACCGCTGTGGAACCCTTCCTGGCTTTCCTTGTGAGATGCCAGATTGGGCCCCTTTTCTCATCATAGGCAGTCATTTTGTCCCAGAAAAGAAAAGTAAGAAACTGTGTCCAAACAAAAGAAAATAGAAGAGTGTGTAAGTGCGGTGGAGCGAATAGCAGCCTCACTCCACTGGTGACAAAAAGTGGTTAAAATCAACAGGCACACCTCTCACACAACTTTATTCTTAAATCATAGGTGTGTTCTGTTGAACTAAAAGAAGGGGAAAACGTAGCTAACATTGCATACCCATATCCCCTGCCAACATGTTTCTTTGCCTATAACCTTTCGGCAACTTCGTCAGGGCTAGACTCTTTGTCACAGCACCTCTGTTGGACACTTAGTTCTTTTTTAAACTGTCAAATTGAAAATAAAAGAAAACACATTAAAATGCACCCAACAAGAACTCATTCCAGCTCCATATTTTTAACTGTGTGAAACATCATCATTGTCATAATTAGCCTCTGACAGCATAAGTCTCTCGTGCCCACTGCAGAGGCACAAAAAAATAACCTGTGCTTACTCTCTGGTAGCCTGTCACAAAGCAGACAGGCTTATCATCAGAGGCGATGTGTAAAGCGTTTGCGCAACACACACAAAAACACAATGAACACACCACAAAAGCAACCCCACACAAGATTACATACAAATATATAGTATATTATATACAAATCAAGTCCAAAACAATAAAAATCATAAGTACTTTGCATACTATGCAAATCATGAGATAGTACGCAATATCCTGAATAATGCAAGAATCAAAATGACATACACCCTAACATCAGTGCATGTAATGCCAGTTGGTTAAGAGGTAAACACATAAATCACCAGGTATCACCATAAGTACATGGATCACTAAATAACATCATAAACACCTAGGGTGCAGTGCTCCTGCAATACTCCTATATTTTATATGGTCATCCGCCATCCAAGCGCAGAGCACAGCAGGCCCTGTGTGTCTACTTCCTGGTAATATGGTAATTTACAGAGTTCCAAATACAACAATCTCCCAGTGGCAGCTGGTTTATCTACAGAGTCCCATGGCCAGTTCAAGGCTGTTTGACAGAATCCCTGATGTCCCAAAAGAACAGGGGATGGGGAAAAGCTCAATAGCTCCTGTAGAGCACTGGGGGCACAAAGAGCAGGTTGGCAAGCAGGCAGGCCAGTACAATCAGGTCAGATGCAAGTGGCAGTCTCTCCTGCCGCCCAGCAATCAGCAGACAGCAGGCCAAGAAAGCAAAGCAAGTATTTCCAATGGCAGTTTCTCCTGGCAGCACAGCAGTTCTCTGGCAAGGTATAGCATTTAGAGCCAGCAGTGTCTGGTTACAAGTTCCATGCAGTGTCTAAAAACATGGGGGCAGAGCCCTAGTCAATATTGTCTTTGTTCAAGGGGTGACTTCAAAGGAACCCTCAGAGGAGTGCAACAATCCATTTCAACCCAGCCCTGTCTCCAGGCGATCAGTAGGGAGAAAATCAGTCCTGTGTGTGAGGGCAGGACAGAACCTATACAAATGTAAAGTGTGAGCGACCTCTCCCTCTCCCATCCCAGGAAGACTATCAATATGCAGATGAATGCAGAAGTATCCCTTGTCACACCCAACCCTTCCTATGTTGTGGCTGTCTGGAAAGTATGCACAAAGCGTAGCTGTCAGCCAGCCCTAGACATGTTTTGGAGTCATGCTGCAAAGCACACCGAGTCATAGGCACAGAGAAATTGCCACTTTCTAAAAGAAATGGGTACTTTATAAAATAGTAATGTAAAATCCAACTACACCAGTAAGCAGGATTTATGACCACTATTGTAAACATACAAAACATGGCAAAGCCACTTCTTTCTGATCAGGAATTACCACTTACAAATATATAAGGGAATTTCCAACGCTAGCCTATGAGAGGAGTAGGCCTCACAGCTGTGAAAAACAAAATAGGCTGTTTGTCACTACCAGAACATGCCATGCATACAGGCACATGTCGACCATTTACTTACCCAGCACCCTGTCCATAGGGCTAGCTAGGGCGTACTTTAGGGGAGACCTGTGTGTAATAAAAGGAGTTTAAGACTTGGCAAGTACTTTTAAATGACTAGCTAAAAGGGAGAGCTGAGGAGGCACAACGCTACGCCGCTGCCGAGCACCGAGACACGACCCAGGAGCTCCCTTGCTGGGAGAACGCCGCCACCGAGCCAGGAGTCACTTACCTGACAGCTCCCTTGCCGGGAGAACGCCGCCACCGGAGCCAAGAGTCAAAGCCTGGGGAAATCGCGCCGCCGCTCCGGGACTACAGTTCCCGGCAGGCAACGCGGCGGCGCGCAACAGTGACGTCGCGCCAGGAGGCGCTTCTTAAGTGGGACAGAGCCGGCGGAGCGGGGGAGAGCTGAGGAGGCACAACGCTACGCCGCTGCCGAGCACCGAGACACGACCCAGGAGCTCCCTTGCTGGGAGAACGCCGCCACCGAGCCAGGAGTCACTTACCTGACAGCTCCCTTGCCGGGAGAACGCCGCCACCGGAGCCAAGAGTCAAAGCCTGGGGAAATCGCGCCGCCGCTCCGGGACTACAGTTCCCGGCAGGCAACGCGGCGGCGCGCAACAGTGACGTCGCGCCAGGAGGCGCTTCTTAAGTGGGACAGAGCCAGCTACGCGGGACGCGAGCGGGACGCCCGGGGCGAAGCCCGGGCAAAGGGCGGGCCCTCTTAGGCCCTCAGAGGCCCGAGGAGCCTGGCCTGGGCCAGGCACCCTGTTCGGTTGGGATCAGCCAAAGGACATCGAGACTGTATAACTGTAAGTTGGCTGCTATATAAAATCGAACCCCTTGCTACACGGGGTCCGGCTTGGTAATTGACTATAAGTCGTATATATCTGTTGTGTGTGCCATATATTGGACCTGCCATGTCTCACCCTGAGACTAGAAGTATGGCTTTAGCTGGGGCAAAAAAACTTACTGGCACCCTAGATGATTTTATAGTGCGCACGCATGCCCTTATCGATGAAGGGATCATATTGATGGACAGAAGGGTGTCCCAAGATCTAGCTATGGCAAAGCGTTCCTCTTTGGGTCACATTGCACAAGCTTGTACACCTAATAATGTATCTGCCCCAAAGTCCCTTGTAATCGTCCATAAAGACCAGGGCAGCGATCTACCTGCCACACAGGAAGGTCTGGAGGCAACCCCAAATCTTTCTTTGCTACTGGAAAATGGTCCAGTGGCAATAGTCAACGAAACCATAGATAGTACCCTCATAGAAAGGGGGAGGAAGGAGGGGGCTATTCCTAAATTAAAGAGTAGTAAACAAAAGTCGACTAAAACCACTACTCGTAAAGGGAAAAAAGCCCAGACTGGTAAGATTCATGACTCAATCCAGTTGGATCCCATCCTACCAAATGTATGCACAAACCCAGACGCCCATACTAATACTAACGGTGCTACGGGTGGTCCCCGGGTAAGTGTGGGCATAACATTAAGCTTGCCAGATGAAACCATCTTGGATAGCAGCTTGGAGGGGATATTGGAATTAAGTGGGGTAGTTGATAACCAAGCGAGAGGGAACGAAGACAGTAGTAGCCTAAGCATGGCTAATAATAACATCTTTGCTATGCTAAAAATCCTTTTGGAACCCATTGAGGTCAGGCTACGATGCCTGGAAACAATATTGACTAATATCCATAAAGATATTAGTGCCCCTAGCTTTAATTCGAACAACAAAGTTACTGAAAAGAAAACAACTACAACTAGACCACCCACAGCTGCTAAAAGCGATGGTAATATCAATCCACCTCTAAAAACTACTTCTATTCCACCTCCAAAACCCACCACTAACCAACCCCTAAAAGTTATACCAACACCCAAAAACCCCACCATCATTGACCAAACAGCCCCACCCACGCAAATTCCTAAGGATAAAGTTAATGAAGAAAAGAGGGAGACACGTAGAAACATACATTTACCACCAGAAGCCTCAACATATGTTGTGGTCCTTACTGGAGTACCCCAACCTGCTGACAAATCATATGAAAATAATGGGGGACTAGTTAATAAAACAATACATTGGTTAAATGATAACTACCCCCTCCCTCCAGCCTTCAAAAGCAATATCCTCATGGTTGAAAGGGCTCCATGGGTGGGGTACAATAATATTAATAAAAAAAGGATACAAGGTGATTGTGTAGTAATAACATTTGAGAATCCCCGCACTGCAGAATTTATTACATCAAGGCCCCCAAGAAACCATGGTCTGTCAGTCGTGGCTAGGCCATTATCCTATTTTTACCCGGAGGGTGAACAACCGGACAATAGGTGGAGTTGGACCAGGGAAAACCGCCGTCATGGTGGTAATACTGGCCAGCTCCCTGATAACAACTACCACAATATACCGTGGAATGGGAGGCATGATGATGGCTGGAACATTGTGAAACACAAGGCCAGGCCTCCTTATTTCCACCCACAGGGTTTTGATTCAGGATGGATAGGCAATGTTCAAATTCCCCCGTTTTTCCCATGTTATAATCGGTTTGACTGCTTGGAAGCAGTGGATTGACTCCCCAAGATTAAGGAAGATCACTGGCTACCTATTAATCCCGCAGTCCAGGATTCTACAAGCTGTCCTGGGGAGGAGGAAACCACAGAAATACAGGGGGGAAATGAGCACATACAAGAGAGCCAGGCTAACAGCTCAGGGGACACTGTAGATATGTCTTCTGTAGACAGAGACTCCTGTACGGTACTATTCTGGAATGTGGCTGGGTTAAGACAAAAGATTACAAATCCAAGCTGGGATGAGGCCATTACTGACGTGGGAATATTAGCCCTTCAAGAAACCTGGGCTACCACGCCAATACACCTTAACGGCTACAAAACATACTTTACCCCTGCGGTGGGTGGTGTACACGGAAGACCCAAGGGGGGGTTGATTGTATACATATCAAACCTCTTAGTATATGATAAAATTGTTTTTTCCCCTGGATCAAGCTACTATCAAAAAATCGTGATACATACTAGGAAGGGTCCAAAGATGGTTCTTTTTAATTTCTATAATAACTGTTCAGATAGCATGATTAAGGATGTACTTGACACACTAGCCCTAGAAATGCAAAATGAATTTGATAAGAGTAAGAGGGCGGAAGTTATGATATTATGGGGGGGTGATTTTAACTGTACTCTCTGCAAAAAGGGCCAAAAGGGTATCTGTGGACTAATGTTGGAACAAGACGTCAATTTGACACATTTTGAACACACCCTACTAGGCGACTTACTGAATGAAATGATTTTTAATTTTAATCTTGGCTTTGTAAATGAATTAGCACACCATACAACGGCGTTTGCCCCAACCTTTGTCGGGCGAGGTGCTTCAACTATTATTGATTTTAGCTTATGCACACTTAGCTCTGCAAATAGATTGGTTAAAGCAAACATCATGGATCTACCATTGAGTGACCACCTGCCACAGGTATTAAGAATGGAAAACCTATTTACCGTAGCTGACATTAGAGAATGTCAGAACCAAATGGTTCAGGACATAAGGGTAGGGTCTCAAAATGGCTATAACCTCAAATGGAGTAGATTGGTCCCAGATGATTTTCTGCATAAAATACTGACGAACTGCATGAATAGCTTTTCTATCTGTTTAGATGAACATGCAGAGAAGTGTGAAGTAATAACCCATTTTAGCATTATCTCTAGCAAAATTAAAGAAGCAATGTGGGTCAATAAGACAAATTCCCTAAAGTCCAATAGGAAATGGTTTGATAGGAAGTGTACTAAGGCCCTAACAAAGCTTAGGTATGCAATACATAATAGACCAAAGGATGTAAACCAAATTAGAATTGCAAGGAAGGACTACAACCTGGCATTAAGGGATAGGAAGACCTTGATAAAAAGGGAGGCATGGGATAACCTATGCGACGCATCAACATCAAAGGATCCGGCGGCTTTCTGGAGGGTTATTAACACCCCCCTCCTATATGAACAGAAAGCACGCATGGAAATCGCCATCTCAGAAGATGAGTGGGTGTCCCATTTTTCCTCCCTTTATATGGCTGTGGAACCAACCTCTGAAGCAGGTCAGGAGATGGGGTTGCTAAATCTTGATACATCTAGAACCTTGACTGTGACCCTCCCTGAAGTTACAGCAAGCCTAAAGGCGACCAAGGGGGGTAAAGCAGCAGGCCCAGACGGCATACCAGCTGACCTCTATAAGGCTAACATCGACTTGTGGGGGCCACTGTTGGTTCAGCTCTTTAATGCCGTCCTGGCAAATAGCCCAATACCTACCTGGTTTACATCAACAATAGTCCCAATATTTAAGAAAGGGGACAGGCTAAGTTGTACATGCTATAGGCCAATCTCCTTATTGGATTCCTCTATAAAAATTTTGGGAAGAGTGATTTTAGCTAAACTACAAAGCTGGGCCGATGAAACTGGGGTGTTAAGTGACTTCCAATTTGGGTTCCAAAAGGGCCTAGGGACCATAGAGCAAGGTTTGAATCTCTTCACCTTGCAGCAGAAGTATATAAAGGTCAAAAAACAACGTCTATACCTCACATTCGTTGATCTATCATCAGCCTTTGACTGCGTGTCACACATTAAGTTATGGTCAATTATGGCTGATTTGGGGGTAGACAATGCCATTATATGCTTTCTGAGAGAGCTGTATTCTGGGGCCACTGCCAGTGTCAGATTTGGGAAAAATGGTGAATGTAGTAGACAATTTGGGATTGGTCGGGGTGTGCGCCAAGGGTGCGTCCTAGCCCCCTTCTTATTTCTGTTATACATAAACGGAATGGAAAGGCATCTTGTGCAGGAGGGCAGGGACATGCCTATGGTGAGAGGTAGGCCTGTCCCTGCACTGATGTACGCTGATGATGCTGTTCTGATGGCGCGCTCCCCAATGGCTTTACAAAGTTTGGTAACAGCCTTTAATACCTTCATGCTTGACTTAGATTTGAAAATAAATTGTTCTAAAACTCTATCTATGTATTGTGGGTCCAGAACAAACAAGCATGTGAAGCAAATCTTTGTAAACTCCAATCCCTTAGAAAGGACCCCCACCTTCCCTTATCTAGGGATACTGTTCCATGAAAGTGGCTCATGGACTACAGCTATTCACGCTAGATCTTTGTTATTTTCTAAGACTATCATGGCCCTGAAATGTTTTATTAAAAAACTAGGTAAAAAACCCATAAAAGAGATTTTAACTGTTTATAATGCGACCTGTATATCGGTAGCCATCTATGGGGCAGGATTATGGGGTTATTCAAATATTACCTCAATTCAAACCCTGGAAAACAAGTTGTTATGTCACATCCTGTCTGTACCCCAAAGTACTGCAACAATGATATGCCATGCTGAATTGGGAATATCTTATGTAACTGACATTATTAGAATTCAGCCAGTTCTTCTTTGGCATAGGGTCTGGACAAATGAAGAATGTGTTGTTAATCGGGCTATTCTCAAAGACATCATGGTATTGGACAATATCAGGGACTACAAATGGATAGGCTATGTCAGAGACTTTCTTGAAAAAATAAGTTGCCCCCAATACTTTGAGGAGCCACAATCAATGGAATACATAACCAGAAGAGACTTGAAACATTTGTGTATGACCTACCTCAAGGAAAAGAGAAATATAGAGGAGGCAAGAAAAAAGACTGTCTCTGCCCACCAGGATATTATACGTGGAGAGAAATTGCAGCCATATCTTTCACTGTATATGTCTAATCATGAACGGTACCTCTTGACCCGATTTAGATTGAACATAGTTTTCAGGACACTGTCATTCCCCGTGATGAATTGTTGGACAAGGGACCTATGTTTTTGCCCATGTGATGATGTTTCCCAACAATCGGATATACATATTTTATTTTTTTGTAAATTTTATACCTTTCCCCGGAAGAAACTTATCATCCCTATTCTTAAAGACCTAAATGTTTACAGATGCCGCCTAGCGTTTACAGAGTGCCAGAAAATGGATACTGTTTTTATGGTCGCCTCTATTGCAGAATTTTTAAAATTGGTTTTTAAATGCCGTAAATCAATGCAAATGGATTGATCTTTTTTATTGTATACATGAAATTTAAGACTGTTCGTATGGATTTAATTTAATTTTTGTTGTTTCTTGTATTTCGTAATTTTAAATGGAAATGTACTTACTCTACCTTTTGTAAATTGCACCTTACATGCTACTTTTATGGTTATCTTGTATTTTTAACCGAATAAAGTACTTTTGAATCTTGAATCTTGACTAGCTAAAGTGGCAGTAAACTGGGCACACAGGCCCTGCTGTGGCAGGCCTGAGACAGGTCAAATTATGCGGCAGGGTT
The DNA here is from genome assembly GCF_964263255.1 of Lissotriton vulgaris. NCBI lineage: Eukaryota > Metazoa > Chordata > Amphibia > Caudata > Salamandridae > Lissotriton > Lissotriton vulgaris. Next base: position 1,709,445,181 of record NC_141685.1, on the reverse strand, counting down.
GAGTAAATTATGTGGCCAGAAAAGGCAAATTATGCAGCATAATGAGGCACAATTTTAATAGTATCACTTAATAATTTCATCATTTTTAAACTTTGTAACACTGTATGGGCATTGGTTGCACCTCATTAGTACCAGTCTTAAACCCATATATAGCAATGAGCAACAGAAAGGTGACCAGCCCAGCTTTGGAAAATGCCTTCCGCTGCACTCCAACACGTGTTACTGCATTTCTAGTAACTTATGAACAGTTTGAGCTAGAAACAATTTTTTTGTTAAAATCTGCAGATCATGTGGCAGATGGTGAATTATATGGCAAATGTGGCAATTCTATGATTATGGGAAAATTGTCACAGCTGCAAAATCGCATGAGTCCAGTAGCCCTGCTCATGAGTAAATCAAGTATGCCAAACTGGTGTAAACCAATCAAACTTTGTTTAGAGGAGAGAACACATGCACTTTAGCACTGATTAGCAATGGTAAAGTGCCCAGAGTCCTAAAGCCATCAAAAAGAAAGTCAGAAAAATAGGTGGAGGATGGTAAAACTTTTGGTGATATCCCTGCAACGGGGGATAGGTCCAAAAAATAGACATTGTGGCCCAAGTAAGTATAAATGTGGCAATAGAAAGGCCTGCTATTTTTTGAGGGCCAGAAAAAAGAAGAACAGGCAGCCAACTGAGTGGTTTCCCTGAAAAAGTGAGCATGGACATGTGAGTTTGGTAAGTTAACTGATTCCTTTTTCAGGGATCAGGTGGTGCGGTGCACTAATGAACCAAGAGGCAAGAGAAACTGTTGGTGAAGAATATTTAACTCAAACAAATGTTCAAGATAGTGGAGCGTGTGGAGCATGCTCCCGGTTGGGTTAAGGAAATGCGTGGGAACATTCCTCAATCATTGGACATAGTGTTTACCGTTCCTGACAAGATGACTGCTGACAAGGTGTCAGCTGATAAGGCTCATGGTAGCAATCAAAGGAACATTCCTCTAAAAATCATGAGTAGTAAAGGTGCTGGTTCTAGCAATACTAGCTCTAATGCAGGAGAAGACTCTAAATTCAAATGCTTTAAATTTGGCAATTCTTATCATTTGTCAAACATTCCTAATTGTATTGCCTGGAATGCCGTCTGTCGCAATTGGGGAAAAAGAGGGCACTTTCTCTGAGTATGTAAGAGTGCAAAGGTGCATAAGTTGCTGGATATGCCTGAGGAGGGTCAGAATGTGATTTTGTGTGTGTTGTCTTCCTCTTCCGATGTCATGGAAGTGGATGATGCAGTTGACAGTGACAGTTTAATGTTGCCTGAGTGTGAAGTGGAAATTGGAGGGAAAAACCTCACAGTTTTGGAGGATTCTGAGTCTCTGTTCACATTGGTAGGAGACAAGATTTGGACTGCAGTTTATGGGCAGAGTGGCATTATGTTACTTACCCCTAACAATAGTCCGGAATGGTACCGAAGGTTGAAGATAGACATCATAGGCTACACTGTGAAGGAAATTGACTTCAAAGGAAAGGAGACAGCAAGGAAAATATACGTGGCAAAGAGGGTATACAATTTGTTAGGTTGAAGGCATCAAAGAGATTTGGGATTTGTGCTGGACCCTAATTCTTCCAATCAGGTCATGATGGTAGCCACCATCAGGGAAGACATTGGCTTGGTGAATGAATTTCCTGAAGTATTCAAGGATCAATTAGGTCTTCTCAAAGGATTTGAGCACTAAATCACCTTAAAAAATGCAAAGCGAGGGATGCACAAGACAAGGAAGATGCCAAATCTTATGATTAAACTCTTGCAGGAGGAATTAAAAAGGTTTTTGCAAATTGAAGCCACTGAGGAAATAGAGTCCTTGGAGGGGTTAATTCCAGTAGTACTTGCCCCAAAAGAAAATGGGGCTAAGATTTGGGTGTGAGTTGATCTCAGAGATCTTAATCAATGCATCTGGGTGGATCGCCAACCACTACCAAACATCACGGAGGCTCTCACCACGCTTAAAAGGGCTACATTGTTTAGCGTGTTGGGTTTCTCTGCCTCTTGCCAACAGGTTATATTGCATGAGCACTAAAGGGCCCTCACCTCTCTTGTCACACTTTTGGGTGCATATAGATTTAGGAGGCTACCATATGGATTAGCCTCAGTGACAGCATGCTTCCATAGGATGATGAAATTCGCGCTGGACGGCATTGGATCTGTAATGTATTTCAAGATGATATCCTGGTGTAATGGAAGGATAGGTAGCAATATGAAGTAGGACAGAGGTCTTACCATGAAAAAGGTCTGTTGCTTACCTTGGACTCCTTATTTCTGGAGGAGGTATTAGTCCTAAATTGTAGTTGGTGGATTCCATCATAGAGGCACCATCTCCTTGCAACAAAGACCAAATCAGATCATTTTCTGGGCATGGCAGAGTATTACTCTAAGTTTGTCAGGAACGTTGTCAGTGTTGTGCTGTCTTATCAGGGTTCAGCTCAAGAAGGAAGTACTGTTTGAGTGGACTGGTGAAGCTGGGAAGGTTTTTAAGACCATAAAGGAGAAAATTGCCTAGGTCATTTCAATGTTACTAAGCAAACACTCCTAACAATGGGCGCACGTTTGAAGAGATTGGGTGCAGTATTATCCCAGGTGAAGTGATCCAGCGCTCCTACCAAAATTCTGCATAAATGATGTCACCATCTATCACCAAACTTACCAATCAATACCAGGCCCATAAAAATAACAGAGCAGCTGAATCATGAGGCGAATGAATCTAATATGTTGTTTAAACTATCTACAATAAACAAGACCAGCTTGTCATTTAGTAAGTTTATTCAAACATATTCATGAAAACTTGAAACTTGAAATAAAGAGAGCTTGATTCAAGAAATATTATTCATTAACAGAAATAAGTGAAAAAGAGCATTTCCAAACCCTAACTGATTCCCTGTCTCTACCCTCAACGCCTGAAAAACAAAGTCTTTAAAAGTCTCCTTTCCTTACGTGCGTTCATCAATCAGCAGAACACGACCCTCTGGAATCAAGAAGTGCAGTAAAAAGTCTGCACCTTGAGCCAATTCTTATACCCTAAAACTAAGGCTAAACAAACTATTTTCACATTCCAACAGCTGAATTCTGGCTCCCCATTGGCTGAACCACCTCATGCCACAGTAAATTGTGACATCTTCCACCTCAGGTCCGGGCTTTTTCACTAACCCATTGTTCATGCACAGAGTCCTGGCGGCACTTCCTTAGGCTGCTACATTTTATAGCAAAGATGTTCATGTAGTGCACAAAAATGCCGCGACTCACATCCTGGCCTTGAGCCTGTCCGTTCTGAGCTTCTCGTGGCAGAATAGCAAACCTCTCCACAGAGTCGCCTTTGGCAGTTCTTTTCAAAACGTTTCACAATAAAAGTTTATAGGCTTCTCATCTTTTTCAAAATAAGTTTTCTCTTGTGGCTTTACATCAGCATGCCTCTTTTTCAGAAAGAGTCAATTTTCTGCGCCACTTTTTCTTGCGTCACTTTTCAAAATGCATTATTTTTCTGCAGCCAACTCTATGCTTCTTTCAAAAACTATTATTTAAACAAACATAAAACATCAATTAATTAAAGAATTGACATTTGTTCTGTTACCCACCCCCTTTACTAAATGTTAACCCATTAATTAGGTTACCTAGCAAAAGCACATTTAAGCAGCATATATTACCTTTGATATACCAATCCGATCTGGAACTGCATTTGTCACAGAAAAGACAAGACGAAAGCACATATAAAAGCACATGCTATTATTTTTGACAGCAGCAGTTAGTATATGACAAAGACAATAGACAATAATGATTGTATTATTTCTTTTTACATTTTGCACAAATAAGTATAATGTTATTTCCATATGTTCATATTGCACAGTTTATTCTAAGTTGATTTAATAACATGCAGCAAACATATTAGTTTTATTAAAACATTATGGAAGTCTGACTTCACAATCCTGAACAAAATATTGTTCATTAACCCGCTCCATCAACTCCCTCATCTGGTGATTTTAAAAATCACCAAACACCACCCAAAAATTTCACAAATTGTACCTATTGAAAATGTTTCAGGCTTACTCAGGATTAGTATTTAAACTCTAATTTCATCTATATTTCTGCAACTCTCATATTAAGTCCTACAAAATCCTAAGTTGGATCTTTTCCACCTTTGAATCCCCAACCTCCCAATGAATTTATAAGTAACTACATTTTGACTTGCACCAACAAAACAAATATCAATCTGAGTATTATAAAACAAAACAAAAAAAAAATTTAGAAAATTAGTATATAGAATATACCCCCTCTTTTTTTTTTTAAGTTTTCAAATTCTAAAACATGTTTTCTTCGACCTTGCGTCTTACATAAAAGTGTTTCCAGCTAACACAATTTCTTCGACCTTGTGTCACCTAACACAATTTCTTCAGCCTTATGCCAAAAATAAACCTCAACTCAAAGAAAACTAAACCTAATCATTGTCACTATTTTCTTCCAAATCTTCCTGACTGCTACTACTGACCTCAACTACTGGCCGTTCTGAGCTTCTCGTGGCAGAATAGCAAACCTCTCCACAGAGTCGCCTTTGGCAGTTCTTTTCAAAACTTTTCACAATAAAAGTTTATAGGCTTCTCATCTTTTTCAAAATAAGTTTTCTCTTGTGGCTTTACATCAGCATGCCTCTTTTTCAGAAAGAGTCAATTTTCTGCGCCACTTTTTCTTGCGTCACTTTTCAAAATGCATTATTTTTCTGCAGCCAACTCTATGCTTCTTTCAAAAACTATTATTTAAACAAACATAAAACATCAATTAATTAAAGAATTGACATTTGTTCTGTTACCCACCCCCTTTACTAAATGTTAACCCATTAATTAGGTTACCTAGCAAAAGCACATTTAAGCAGCATATATTACCTTTGATATACCAATCCGATCTGGAACTGCATTTGTCACAGAAAAGACAAGACAAAAGCACATATAAAAGCACATGCTATTATTTTTGACAGCAGCAGTTAGTATATGACAAAGACAATAGACAATAATGATTGTATTATTTCTTTTTACATTTTGCACAAATAAGTATAATGTTATTTCCATATGTTCATATTGCACAGTTTATTCTAGGTTGATTTAATAACATGCAGCAAACATATTAGTTTTATTAAAACATTATGGAAGTCTGACTTCACAATCCTGAACAAAATATTGTTCATTAACCCGCTCCATCAACTCCCTCATCTGGTGATTTTAAAAATCACCAAACACCACCCAAAAATTTCACAAATTGTACCTATTGAAAATGTTTCAGGCTTACTCAGGATTAGTATTTAAACTCTAATTTCATCTATATTTCTGCAACTCTCATATTAAGTCCGACAAAATCCTAAGTTGGATCTTTTCCACCTTTGAATCCCCAACCCCCCAATGAATTTATAAGTAACTACATTATGACTTGCACCAACAAAACAAATATCAATCTGAGTATTATAAAACAAAACAAAAAAAAATAATTTGAAAAATAGTATATAGTATATACCCCCTCTTTTTTTTTTTAAGTTTTCAAATTCTAAAACATGTTTTCTTCGACCTTGCGTCTTACATAAAAGTGTTTCCAGCTAACACAATTTCTTCGACCTTGTGTCACCTAACACAATTTCTTCAGCCTTATGCCAAAAATAAACCTCAACTCAAAGAAAACTAAACCTAATCATTGTCACTATTTTCTTCCAAATCTTCCTGACTGCTACTACTGACCACAACTACTGGTGGGATAATTTTGTAGGCCCACTCTGGAGACTTGTACTTCTTATTTGGCTTCAACGGTCTTTTGCTCTTTCTGCTAATTAATTTTTTTTCCAACTTGTTCTTTTTTGTCTGAATCACTCTTTTGACTAGATATCTCATTAATCTGTTCTTTTGAATTTTTCACCAACTTGAACTTCAAGTCTTCTTTTGGCCAGACATCACCTTTTCTCAAGAGTTTCTTCTTAGGCTCAATTTCATTATATTCAGCTTTCCAAGCCCTTTTTCTGAATTTTCTTATTTCAGACTCTTCATCACTTTCATCCGAGTCAGTTTCAGAGATTTCAATACTGTATCTAGGAACTTCTTTACTCGGCAGCTTCACTCCGTTAGGAACAACATCTCTGTAGCTGGTACTTGGCAATTTGTCTTCTTCTTCTGGAATTACTTCTAACTTCCCAGTTCCAGAATTTCCGTTCCTGCTTTCAGAGCTTCCAATCTGCTTTTCAATACTCTCCTGATCTTGAATCTCTTCTGACACAGTTTCTTTTTTAGTTCTTTTTTCTAGAACATCTTCATCATTTTCTGAATCAACAACGACAATTTCTAGATCTTTTACATTTGATGCTCGATCCGCATTAGAATTCTCCAGATGTCGACTTTCCTGTCGATCTTCAGAATCTGGATCTTCAGGTTTTTCTTCTGAGTCTGAATCAGTTGTAGTGTTGTCACTATCTTCATCAGGGTTATCAGGAGGTGGTGGTACGCAAATGATATGACTTGCATGCACCCACCTCTTCAGACCCTTACATTTAACAGCATTTGTTGTGACTAATATCACCTGTCTTGCTATTTGCCACCTGGGTACTAAACAGTTCCTCCTCCAATGAACCTTTGTTCTGACCCAGTCTCCTGGCAATAGATCATAAGCCTGCTCCTTTTCTTTTGAAATCACATCTGTTCCCACAGTAATTGTGTCATTTTTTCTTGTTGGAAAAGCTTCTACCCATTTTAAAAATAAACATATGATGACTAGGACATATCTCAGTTTGTTATGTTGGGGCATTTCAATGAAATCTATTTGAATACTTGTAAATGGACCACCCTCCCGGCCTATGGTTCCCAAACTCTCAATTGTCTTTTGACCTGGATTGTATTTCTGGCATGTCAGACATCTTTGACAAAGTGACTCCGCAACTAATCTGAACTTCGTATTGTACCATGTCTTTCTGAACATTTTCATTATGTCATCTCGATCTACATGACCCTCCCCATGATACATTCGAGCCATATCTGAAATGATGCTGTTTGGAATGACCAATCTGTCATCTTTGTAAACCCAAATCTTTTCACTTTCTCTTTGTTTACAGCCCTGTCTCAGCCATCCAATGTTCTCCTCCTCATCTGCCTTATCTTGTAATTGTTTTAATTCTTGCCATGTCTGAAATACAAAGATTAATATGAGAATGTTTGAAACATGTTCATTAATTTTTTCCCGATTGATTGCAACCCTCTCCTGAGCACAGAACTTAGCAATGGTACCTGCGTACTCATTGCCTTTTGAGACATAATCATTTTTCTCTCCATTTGCAGCATATTTTATCACTGCTATTGGGTCTTTTACATCTGCTTTTGTCAATCTTTGCAATGGCTTCGCAATTACTGAGAACCCACTAATCCATTGACAACAATAACCAACCATGCCCAAGAACATTCTTACCTATTTTTGTGTCTTTGGGGGTTCCATTGCCTGAATCATTTTAATTCTATCAATAGTTACCTGTCTGGTTCCTTTTGCAATTCTGTGTCCAAGGTATTTAACCTCTTTTTTACAAAACTGCAATTTCGCAGGTGACACTTTGTGACCCTCTTCTGCCAAATAATTCAAAAGGGTTATGGTATCTTTTACACAGTTGTCTCTTGTTTTTGCTGCTACAAGCAAATTATCTATACACTGGACCAATGTTGATTTACCAAGTAATTCTAAATCTTCTAAGGTCTTTTTCAGCAAATCATTAAAAATAGAAGGACTCTCAATGAACTCTTGAAGAAGGCAACACCATGCTAAAATTCTCTCTTGGAACCTGAAAGCAAAAATTGGTTGGCTCTCTGGGTGCATTGGGACAGTAAAGAAGGCATTACATAGATTTTTTACCCAATACCACTCAGCATAATGTGGTATCTGACAAAGGATCACTGCTGGGTTGGGCACAATAGGACAACAAGGGATAACTATCTCGTTAACCTTTCTCAGGTCCAGTACTATTCTGTACGTTTCATCTGGCTTTCTAATACCCATAATTGGTGAGTTACAAAGACTGTTCTCAATCTCTTCTAGGACACCCTGCTAACGAATTTTTCAATAACTGGAATGATTTCTTCAATTGTTTCTGGCTTCATCTTGTACTTTGGAACATTAGGAAACTCAACTCCCTGCTTGATTGCAATTTTAACTGGATCTGGTCTGTTTTCCTGGTCTCCACTGAATCCTGTATCTGTATTGTATTTCTGCTCATTAACATAATTTGGAAATGGCGGCGGAGGTATCTCATTCTGCTGAATCACCACCTGTCACTGTATTTGTAGCTGTTGATTCAGCAGCTGTTGCTGCTGATTTATCTCATTCTGCATCTGTGGATTTTTACACTCTCTTACGAAAGCTAAATTCGTTTTTTCCTTCTCCTTTTTCTTCGTCCATTTTGTTTTCCATTTATTCAGATTACCCCTTTTTCTCAAAGTCCAAATCAAATCTTTTATATGGGCAATTTTACCTATATTGTTCAAGCTTTCAATGTCCTCATCATCCTGATATGTTTATAATCTGTCTGTACTGATTGTACCATTAATTAATTTTTCTAAAACAACCTTTAATTTTGCAACATCCAGTAATTTGTACTCATCAGGCTGTGTCAGGTCAATCAGGTCAACATCAGAGTCCTCACTAGCTGAAGCTAGAGTCATCACTCTCTTTTGCTGAGTTAGAATCATTACTAGCTGACTTTCAGATGCATTAGAATAAAGTTTTTCAACAAAATTTTGAATTCTAGAATTTAATGGGACCGTTAAAGCTGTGGAACTAGTTTAATCTTTTTTAAGCACCGGGAGAACAGGTCCAACTGTCACAGGAACTGTCATTGCTTCCATGTTTCTGGTTAACTGTTCAATTAAACCATTTGTAGAATTTACATGACCAGGAATATTAATTCCAGAAGTACTAGGCATCTCATCATACCTTTCTGTTGTGACACCTTGAGAAGGGGTCTGGGCTGGGACTCTATTAATCTGAACTGGGACTCTTGGCGTTACATTATTCTGTCTGGGGGTCTGCTTGAATTTCTGTCCTGATCTGTATTTACAACATCATTTCTACACTGATCAATAAATTCTACACTGACAGGTTTAGAAATCAAATTCTCATTAAAAACTATTTCTTTTGGGAAAGGTGGTGTTCTTTCAGAATATATGTCCTTTAAAACTGCATCTTTGGCATCTGTATCTTCATTATGCTTACTAGTTACTTCATTATTCGCCTGTTTATTCATTAATTTGCTCTCAAATGTAGCAACAACCGTTTCATCAAATAAATTTTTCATTTTCTGATACCAGAAAAACATTTTCTCTTTCTTTGGATAATAATTATCCATGTTTTAAAATAATCACCTTTATTGTTTACCTTATTGACCCCGCAGCACTAGCTAACCAACACGCGAAAATCACTAATTAGTCCACAAAGCCAAGCGATGTCAGACTTTGCTTACTCAACAGATCTTCTCTTTTTCCTGTGTTCTCACTTTAATTTTGGGCAGCAATGAAACTAATAAATCAAAAATAAGGACAGAACCACCTGAAAACAGAACAAGGACTGGGTATACTTTTTTAATATTATACTTCTGCGTGCGCAACCACCTTGAACACAGCGCAATCTCTCTAATGCACTTCGTCTATCTTAGTACTGGATTGCTGCTACGCTGCTGTTAATAATTTATATGCAGCTTTGTGGGACACTATAATCACACACCAGTGATTAATACAGCAGCCAGCAAAAGGCTCAGTAATGTTTATTTATTTAATTATGCTGCACGATCCCCCCGTTTTCCCCCTCTATCTACCAACTTTAAGATCACAGCTGTGGCTTTTGTAATGATCCCTGTTAATTAGGTAGAAGTGTCTCCTTGAGCTATTTCTAATGTCGATTCACAGAACCAAACTGCTTGGAAACACACTGAGCTTCTAGACAGAGCCGATGATTACTCAACGTGAACAGATTTTTCCTTACACTAAGGTGTTTGACAGCTGCCCTCATCCATCAATTAAACTGGAATGTGAGAAAGAGCTTTGCACACACAGCTTCTGTGGTATTTCATTGACATGCGCTTCACTGACAGGGCATCTGGCAACACTCGCTGATGGGAAACTATAAGAGGACTGCAGGAAAGGAGAGTAAAATGCGCTAGGCTCTCAGTATGTGTCCTTTAAATCTGTGCCCAATCTTCCACACCCACTCGTGAAAACAACAGCAGATACCAGGCATAAACGGGCAGACGAAAACAAACGCCTGTGACTCTGCTTCTGAAAACACGTCAATGACGGTCTGCGCTGGCAAGGATAAGACGCGAGCGCTACATCAGGAACAAGACAGTCACTAAATAGGAACAGCGTTTAAGGCTCATTATTATACATTTTATAAGTTAAATAGGAGGTCAGCACAAATCCTACCAGAAAGCAGTCTTGAAAACGTAGACTGGAGAGTGATGGAAGCAATTTCACCAGAATTCCCGGCAATTTGATTTTAAAAAACGAAGCTTTGGGCACTAGCGCTAGAGCAGAAGTAAACAACGTGCATCAGCCATTTGCAGCGATGCCTCGGCCAATCACAGCACGGCCGCTGCAAATGCTCGAGCCAATCAGAGCGCGGCTTTCGTGACACTCAGCCAATCACAGCGCGGCTGTAGCTGTAACGTATACTGCTGCTGCTGCAGTCTCTCTCCCCTCGCTCTCAGCCCCTCCTTTGTAAAATTAGCTCTCAACACTTAATATGAAGAGCACAATGGCTCATAACATCGTGCCATTAGCTCTAAAACAGCGCCCAACACTCGCCGACGGCTACACACGAATCAGCTGTGACACGCAACGAATCAGCCGTGACACACTTCTTTCTTTCTTTAAATTAATAGCGCAGCTGAAGCGGGGACACTTGTAAGTGTAAACATTAACTCGGCAGGCAATGGTAAACAACATGCATCAACCATTTCGCAACCAACGCCTCAGCCAATCAGAGCGCTGCTCTGCCGTGACGCTCCGGACGCCTCAACCAATAAGAGCGCGACGGCTCTGACATACACAGTCGTTGCAGCTTCAAGCTCTCCCCACGTGCTCCCACTCACAAAACAGCCCCTCCTTTACAATTTTCGATCGGGACACTTAAAATGCTTATAAAATAGCACAGAACACTTTTAAATACATCTAAATAGCGCAGACTTTACCCGAAGGCTCCAAAGTGCTTTAAAAAATTTTTTTGAACAATTTAGTGACTACACAAAACGAATCATTTGCCTGCCTCTCTAAAAAGGACAGTAGCTTTTCAGACACACAGATTTTTATTCATTCATTTGAAATAGACGACGCTACTTTTCCAGAATATTTTTTTTTCCACATTTACACATACATTCATACAAAGGGAATCCCTATTCATGCATACTTGTTTCTTCCTCAGGACTCTAACCTTAGAAGTAAACTTCTTTCGCCAGTAAGAAAACAACGCTTATCTTTCTTCCTTAGGACTCTAACCTTAGAAGAGAAATGACGCTTACCCTTCACACAAGCTCAGATATGCCTTTTACTCTTTTCACAGAGAGTTTTAAAACAGGCGCCTAGTCCCTATGCTCAAAGTTCAAATTTCTTAGACAATCCTCACTATCATACATGCAATTTACTCAACATACCTAGAACCCTAAACTTGTGTTGTACTTCCACAACACAGTGATATGCGACAATATCACCTTTTGGAGCAAAACAAATGAACTGTGTAACCTGAAACCAGCATCCTGATAACAGCGTCACACTACTCTTGCCATGGCAAACCAGGAATTTTTCTCACTGTTGGAAAAACCCTTACAACTACATATAACAGTATGACAAAATCAAAAACTCAACATATGTTAAACATTTATCCTATGATTTATACTGACATGTATGTAACATGCATATGTCATGTATGTCAAAAACAACATACAACCGTACGAATGCTACCAAAAACTGATCCAGCGCTCCTACCAAAATTCTGCATAAATGATGTCACCATCTATCACCAAACTTACCAATCAATACCAGGCCCGTAAAAATAACAGAGCAGCTGAATCATGAGGCGAATGAATCTAATATGTTGTTTAACCTATCTACAATAAACAAGACCAGCTTGTCATTTAGTAAGTTTATACAAATGTATTCATGAAAACTTAGGTTTTGGAACTGTATTAAAAAAGTATTAGAAAATGTCATAAAGAAAGGTTTATTCAGCATTTATAAAGAGAGCTTGATTCAAGAAATATTATTCATTAACAGAAATAAGTGAAAAAGAGCATTTCCAAACCCTAACTAATTCCCTGTCTCTACCCTCATCGCCTGAAAAACAAAGTCTTTAAAAGTCTCCTTTCCTTACGTGCGTTCATCAATCAGCAGAACACGACCCTCTGGAATCAAGAAGCGTAGGAAAAAGTCTGCTCCTTGAGCCAATTCTTATACCCTAAAACTAAGGCTAAACTAACTATTTTCACATTCCAACAGCTGAATTCTGGCTACCCATTGGCTGAACCACCTCATGCCACAGTAAATTGTGACATCTTCCACCTCAGGTCTGGGCTTTTTCACTAACCCATTGTTCATGCACAGAGTCTGGTGGCACTTCCTTAGGCTGCTACATTTTGTAGCAGAGATGTTCATGTAGTGCACAAAAATGCCGCGACTCACATCCTGGCCTTGAGCCTGTCCGTTCTGAGCTTCTCGTGGTACAATAGCAAACCTCTCCACAGAGTCGCCTTTGGCAGTTCTTTTCAAAACTTTTCACAATAAAAGTTTATAGGCTTCGCATCTTTTTCAAAAATAAGTTTATGCTTCTTTGAAAAACTATTATTTAAACAAACATAAAACATCAATTAATTAAAGAATTGACATTTGTTCTGTTACCCACCCCCTTTACTAAATGTTAACCCATTAATTATGTTACCTAGCAAAAGAACATTTAAGCAGCATATATTACCTTTGATATACCAATCCGATCTGGAACTACATTTGTCACAGAAAAGACAAGACAAAAGCACATTTAAAAGCACATGCTATTATTTTTGACAGCAGCAGTTAGTATATGACAAAGACAATAGACAATAATTATTGTATTATTTCTTTTTGCATTTTGCACAAATAAGCATAATGTTAGTTCCATATGTTCATGTTGCACAGTTTATTCTAGGTTGATTTAATAACATGCAGCAAACATATTAGTTTTGTTAAAACATTATGGAAGTCTGACTTCACAAGCCTGAACAAAATATTGTTCATTGGTGAAGAGAAGGTTGTGGCTTTTGCCCTGGGCTCACTCAAGGTTGCTGAGGAAAGATACTCAGTAATTGAGCATGAGGGGCTGGCTTGACCCTGGGCAATACATCACTTCAAGTTCTTTTGTGGGGTCTATCATTTATACTTAGGAAGGGTCACAGACCATGTGTGCAGTTGTTGGGGTGCAGGAGTGTGGACAACACCTGCCCGTGAAAAAGATGAGTAGGAGGTTCGATTGAATGTAACTTCCAGGTTAAGTATTTTCCAGGGGTTAAAAACATTCCTGTGGATTGTGTGCCACGGCTGCCTTTTAGTACGTCTGTCAGGGAGGATACAGTGGCAAACCATGTAATGTGGGTTAAGGAATCGCCAATTAGTAAGGGTGAGTGAAACTCTGAAGCTGCCAAAGATGAAGTAAGAGGACTCATCAAAAATCTGATGGTGTCAGGATGGTCACATTTTATTTTAGCTTGAGGCAGAAGCAAGGGCATTTTGGAATGTCTGCGAAAAGTTATGTATTGAGGATGGTAATCTTTTCCTTGGGAATGATGATTCCTCCAGCTGGATTGTGGAGCAAAATTGTGAATCTTACACACAAGGTGCATTTGGGAAGGAATTTGACCAAGGCGAGGGTCAAGGAGTGGTACTGGTGTCCGAGATTGGATAGCTAGGTTGATGGTGTAGCGAGGGATTGCATCCTGTGTGCTGCAAATGACAAATCTAAGGTAACCAGGATGGCTCCATTGTCACCAGTTGTTGTCCCAGAAGAACCTTGGGTTAAATTGGGATTGGACATTGTTGGTCCTTTTGACTTGATGTCTCAAGGAGAAAGGTTTGTTCTGGTGTTGGCGGACTGCACTTTGAAAATGGGTTTCAGTTTGTTGTGTAAGTACCATGATGACCAGAAGTGTTTGGGAAATGTTAAGGGATGTGTTTGCTACAGAAGGGATCCCTAAATCTATTGTCACCGAAGAGTGGAAGGTTGAGTCAAAATTTTAACACAGCTGGTGATGTGGACAATGCTGGTGCTGAAGGGAACTATTGCAGTCTCCATTCTAGGGCAGTGCCACCCTACTTGATAGATTATGGCTTGGATGGTAAGTGGTAGAGATTATAAACCTGAACTGTTTTATGTGTTCCAATTTCAAAACAATGCTATATCTATTGCAATCTGGTAAATCAATGGTGTATCTTTTGCAATTTGGTATTTCGTAGTAGCATAAGATGATTTCATAGCATTTTCCATTGTTAATTTATTGTTTAGAATAAGTCGTAACATGCATATATTTGCATATATTTGTTTTAAGACTCCTTTTTTATTGTTGTTGCTCTAGTTGTTCTTTTCTTCCCATATTGTTATTTGTTTTTGTTTTACCTGATTTGCAATGTACGGCTTATACTTATTTTCTATGAGGGGGAGGTGTGTTGTCGCTTGCTCTCAGAATATCACTAACCTAGTGTTCTATCAGGGATGGTCCAACACCATAGTAACCTTGGAATGTTGCTTGAAGCGGGTAAGCAGGAGTTGGAAGGAGAATCAAGAAGTTTGTGCCTGCTGTTGGTGGAATAAAGATTCTGAAATTAAACTGCCCAGTATATTAACTTAACACAGTTTCACAAATAGGGTCTCACTGGACAACGCATAATCAAAATTAGTAGGATATTTTATGTTATAGTTTATATACCACATTCATCCAGGGCAAAGCTATAAAAAACTTGCCAGTGTTAAAAAGAGGCAATTAATATAAATTACTGGAAATTAAATAAAGCTTTAGGCCCTGGACCACCAAGGACAAAGAACAGTAGGCTGATTGGGTGAGTAAAATGAAAGGATAATGCTCTCTAAAGATATGTGCACATTTTTTTATATGTCCCATAGTATCCTGCGGTGCTAAGAGGTAGGGAGGTCACCCCACACCCCAAGATGTGACTAAGTCAATAGCACAAATTATTCTTATCCACCAGCACACACTAACATCATCATACATTAACTACACTGGTGTAAAAAATGTCCACAAAATTCTTTGTTCTTGCGTTCTTTAATTGGTTCTTAGATCTTTAGCCAACACGTGTTTCGTCGCCTCAGAGAATCAATCCCACAACTTCATCAGGACTGCTGACTTGTTAAATGCTGTGTATCTTTCAGCCGGTTATACTTCCGTCCCGGCTTGCATATCTATGACATCGTGTAAAATCCCCTGCACTTCAGACTTAAGCGTATTCCTTCTTGGGCTGCTTTATCCTTTTCTGTGTGTACCTAGTTCGCTACGGCGTCACAATTCTTCACATAGCACAAGCGAGTGCATTGCAGCACTAGCATGTGACACAGGAAGACTTATTTTTTTTCTTTAGCCAGTGAATAACAATGACAGAAATAGAGGCGTAGCTTTACAGGAGGTTTGTGGGGTGTTTCATTCCCCCCTATTAAATGCTGAAAGTCAGTTTCTGGGAGGTCCTCTTGGGTGTACATGTAGTAGTTATGCTAACAGTGGTGGATTCTTAGAATGTCGACCAAACCTCCTCAGGACACACAAAAAAGAAAACATTACCCTTGGCTCGTATTTGACGAGCTGCTGAGTGTATTTTGTTTTGTGCATGTTCACACCTGCCAAGTTGCTCAGAGAGAGATCTGCAGGGGTGGAAGTGCTGAAGATTAGACCACAGAGGTAGGTCCTGCAAACAGTGGAGAATAACACCCTGCCTGTTAAATAAAATAAACAGATAAAGAAATACAGAGTACAGCGATAACATTTTGCCACTTTAAAAGGGAATCCTGCTGGTAATTATTGTACAATGACTAGTTTCTGAAATCAACATGTTCGTCCAGGCTTCACAACAATATCCCACACAAATAAGTTTAATAAAAGACATGTCAAAGTGTTCTGTAAAGCAGATACCTGGCTGGTGCGTTGCGCAGAGATCACAAGAAGTTGCAGGAGCAAGAGCGAGAATCAATCAAACAATCAATCATTATACTTATAGAGTGTGCTACATACCCCGCGAGGGTCTGAAGGCACTGAGGGTAGGGGAGCTGCTACTCCTCGAAGAGCCAGGTCTTGAAGAGTCTCCTGAAGGTGAGAAGGTCTTGTGTCTGCCATAGGTGGGTGGGGAGGGTGTTCCAGGTCTTGGGGGCGAGGAAGGAGAAGAATCTGCCACCGGAGGTCGCACAATGGATGCGGGGGACTGTGGCGAGTGCGAGGTTGGTGGAGCAGAGCTGACGGGTGGGGGCGTAGAAGCTGATTCGGTCGTTGAGGTAGGCTGGTCCGGAGTTGTGGAGGGCTTTGTGTGTGTGGGTGAGGAGCTTGAAGGTGATCCTCTTTTTGACGGGGAGCCAGTGAAGGTCTCTAAGGTGGGGTGTGATGTGGTTGCTGCGATGGATGTTGAGGATCAGTCGGATGGAGGCATTTAGAATGAGTTGTAGTCCTCGCAGGTGTTTAGCCGGGATGCCTGCGTAGAGTGCGTTGCCGTAGTCTAGCCTACTGCTGACGAGGGCCTGGGTCACCGTTCTTCTTGTTTCTGTGGGGATCCGTTTGTATATCCTGCAGAGCATGCAGAGGATGTTGTAGCAGGAGGAGGAGACGGTGTTGACCTGCTTCGCCATGGAGAGGGAGGAGTCGAGAATGATTCCTAGGTTGCATGCGTGGTCGGTGGGAGTAGGTGCTGTACCCAGCGTGGTCGGCCACCAGGAGCCATCCCAGGCTGAAGGTGTGGATCCGATGATGAGGACCGCTGTCTTGCCCGAGTTCAGCTTCAGTCGGCTGTTTCTTATCCATACGGCGACAGCTTTCAGTCCCTCGTGCAGGTTGGTTTTGTCGGTGTTCGGATATTTGGTGAGGGAGAGGATCAGCTGGGTGTCATCGGCATCGGAGATGATTTTGAGGTTGTGTTGGCAGACGACTTGTGCGAGGGGGGCCATGTAGACGTTGAACAGCGTCGGGCTGAGGGATGACCCCTGGGGTACGCCGCAGATGATGTCGGTGGCTTCGGAGCGGTAGGGGGGGAGGCGGACGCTCTGGGTTCTGCCGGAGAGGAAGAATGTGATCCAGTCCAGGGCCTTCTCTTGGATTCCGGCTTCTTGGAGGCGTGCCTTTAGTGTGCGGTGGCAGACTGTGTTGAACGCGGCTGATAGGTCCAGGGGGATGAGGGCAGAGGTTTCGCTGTTGTCTAGTTGATTCCTGATGTCGTCTGTGGCTGCGATGAGGGCTGTCTCGGTTCTGTGGTTTTTTCGGAATCCGGACTGGGACGGGTCTAGGATGTTGTTGTCCTCGAGGTGGTGGGTCAGCTGCGTGTTGATGACTTTCTCGATGACCTTTGCTGGGAACGGGAGCAGGGAGATGGGCCGGAAATTCTTGAGGTCCTTGGGATCTGCTTTGGGCTTCTTCAAGAGGGCGTTGATTTCGGCGTGTTTCCAGCTCGCTGGGAAAATGGCTGTCTCCAGGGAGCTATTGATGACCTTCCATAATTGGGAGGCGATGGCAGCGTCTGCTTTGTTGAAGATGTGGTGTGGGCAGGGGTCTAGTGGTTATCCTGAGTGAATGGAGTTCATAATCTTGCGTGTTTCGTCGTCGTTGACCTTGGTCCAGGAGATCAGGCTGTAGGCGGGGGGGGTTTGCTGGGGAGTTGGGGTCTGGCATGGGGGTGCAATCGTGTTGGAGAAGCTGTCGTGGATGTTAGCGATTTTCGGGTAGAAAAAGGTGGCCAGTGAGTCGCATAGTTCTTGAGAGGGCGGGATGTCATTGGTGTTGGCGCTGGGGTTGGAGAGTTCCTTCACGATGCTGAAGAGCTCTTTACTGTTGTGTGCGTTGTTTTCCAGGCGGGTTTTGAAAGATGATCTCTTGGCTAATCTAATGAGGTGGAGGTGACTTCGGGAGCGCCCTTGTTGGCTGTGTGGCTGTCTGGTGTTCGTTCGTGTTGCCATTTCTTCTCCAGTTTTCGGCACGTCCGTTTGGAGGTCTGGAGCTCTTCGGTGAACCAGGTGGCTTTCCTGCTGGTGCGGTTGTTGGGTGGTTTCCTGAGTGGGGCGAGGGTGTTGGCGCAGTCGTAGATCCAATGTCTGAGGTTGCGTGCGGTGGCGTCTGGTTCCATGGTGTCGGTGGGTGGGTTCTGGGCGAGGGTGGTGTTCAGCTGGTCCTCTGTGACTTTGCCCCAGCAACGGCGGGGCAGAACGGCCCCTACTGAACATAAAAGTGACAAAATGTAAAACTCCCATAATGTGAGCTTTGACCTTTTCTACATTAACGCAATCTGGAATGCTGCAGAGAAGACAATGAAATCATTCAACATATGGATATCTTGATCAACACCCAGGCACACGTTATTGAGGCACTAAACTGGACATTGGAGCAGATGTAGAAAAATATATGATGGAACACGTATTTTTGGCCTGTCACGTTGTCAAAAGTAATTTTGCCTTCTATGATCAAGAACGTTTTTGTGTTAATACAATGTTTCTGCTTTTCATAGTTCATACTCATTCCGAAGATGACATTGCGAGCTTGCAGCTTGTCTCTTCTTTGTATATGTTCTTGAGCTCTGCTGTTTCCGTAATGCTTTTTCAGGGGTGGGTCAAATGTAATAATGACATAGGAGGAGCATGTTTATGACATCTTTTTTTGTGGGGTACTTGTTGATAAATATCAGACTCGCACCCTGTGAATCCCACTGGTTAAGCTACTCCCATGACCCTGGCCAACTTGGAGCACTGAACAAGCCTTAATCGTGTGCTCTGCTCCGGGAAAGATTAAAGCTAGGGCAACTGGCAGTCACAGTCTGGGACAGGCCCCCAAATTATTGCAAACTGCAATTACTGTTACTTGTCAAACCACCTCACGCCTTTGGGATAAAGAGGGGGAGCATCGCCACACTTCTGTGAAGCTTTGGCTGGGTACAGCACCCCCGAAAGCAAAGGAACCTATACATAGTCGGAGTCACTTGAAACTCAGGTTCTTGTAACTTCTGCACCTAAAGGGAGAAGCAGCTATAATGTGCTATAAGGTATGTACCAAACTATAATGTGCTATATGGCTTATACCCAGCTACAATGTGCTATATGGCACATACCTAGTTATAATGTGCTATATGGCATATAACAAACTATAATGTGCTATATGGCTTATACCCAGCTACAATGTGCTATATGGCATATACTTAGCTATAATGTGCTATATGGCATATACCAAACTATAATGTGCTATATGGCTTAAACCAAGCGACAATGTGCTATATGGCATATACCTAGCTATAATGTGCTATATGGCATATTCCAAACTATAAAGTGCTATATGGTTTATACCCAGCTACAATCTGCTATATGGCATATACCCCGCTATAATTTGCTATACGGCATATACCAAACTCTAATGTGCTATATGGCTTATACCCAGCTACAATGTGCTTCATGGCATATACCTAGATATAATGTGCTATATGTCATATGCCAAGCTACAATGTGCTATATGGCATATAAACAGCTGTGCTATATGGAGTCTACCCAGGAACAACAGAGGCTCAACACAGCCGGAGAAATAGCTAACAGCAACCATGATAAATGGCGGCTACCTAGAAGCGACAGAGCAGTGCTCCTCAGGAAGGCACAGGCTCGAACTCATGGAAGTGTAAGACCTATGTAATCTGCCTGGAGTTGACAGCATGCAACCCACACAACAAATTTCTTGAGCACTGGCAGTTTAGGTTTTGAATTGAGGGAAAGCTATATAGGGAATATAGCTATACAGGGGCCAGATGTAAGTCGATCGGTAACGGCCGAAAATCGGTATTTTCGGCTGTTACCGATCGGTAAATAGGTGATAGGTATGTAGGGGGCATTATTTTACCGAATCGGTAAAATTACCGATTCGGTAAAATAAAAAATCGGTAAATTTACCGAATGCGAGCCACCCAGATGTAGGTGGGACTCTTCAGAGTCCCAGAGGCCTTACCGAATCGGTATTTTACCATCAAATTCAATTTGATGGTAAAATACCGATTCCGGTGTGCATGCACATGTGTGCATGCACACCTATGCCATGTAACAGGCAGACCTGCCCTTAGGGCATGTATGCCTGCCACATGGCACCCAAGCCTGTTTTGGGGGTGCCCCTGCACCCTTGTGAAAATCGGTATTTACCGATTCGGTAAATACCAAATCGGTAATGCCCATTCATTCCTATGGGCTTCAAAGCACATAGGAATGAATGGGCATTACCGATTCGGTATTTACCGAATCGGTAAATACCGAAATCATCCGATTCGGTATTCCAGCACATCTGGAATACCTACATGTCCACCCCATAGATTTACCGATTTTTAATTACCGAATCGGTAACATTCGGTAATTAAAAATCGGTAAATCTATTTCACCTACATCTGGCCCATAGTTTGCATGTTTGTTGTTACATGAGATGGAGAGTAAATATTATGGAGAGGAGAGTGATTCGAGTGGAATAGGTAACCAGGAGATCTGGCTCAAGGTCCCAGCAGGCCCTAACATGACCACAAAGGGAATAGGCCTCTGGAAGTTGACTTTAAATCATTCAAATGCTATCAGGACACTGGGCCTGGTGCTATAAGCAGAAGAGGTGCAGTTGAGGGAACAGGTAAGTGGACATGTCACCCAGGGTTCGACCCAATCAATGGCGAGGAACGATTAGCACACACAAAGGACAAGGATAGACTTGGTTGCCACACAAGATCTAAATCATGCCAACGTTGACTTGTAGTTGCCAAAGACTGATACCTTACATTGTGCTATGGAAAATACAGTGTCTTCAAAATGCAGGGATATGATCACCAAGACACTCACTAGGAGATCATCTCATGCCAGGGCTTGCATCCATACAGTGACTAGAAGCCTCCAATAATGCAATGTAGGCACTGTACATGGCTCGGAGACTGCACCAGCATTTCTCAATTGCAAACTATTGCCATAATCACCTGTCCAGTCACTTCGCTCCTCCAAAGCTAGGTGTATGCCCCCACCACTTTTACTGGAACCAAAAGTGTTTTGAAGATCTATTTCCTTAGAATGTTGCCCTTCCCAATTACCTGGAGTATAGGAAAAACCCTAACCGTATCACAGGATCAGCAACACTCTGCATTCTGTTACAAACATACAGGGCGTTGTATAAGCTCTGTACAGTAACTTAATTTTTGTCACTGAGTCAAGACATCAAAAGTTGTTTAGAGAAATGGAAAAGTTGCAAAGGAAGATAGATTTACTGAGCAGATGGAAATTCTAAACTAGGAGAAGTGGCTCAACCAGTTGCAATGACCTTCCTAGGTGAAAAGTAGACTATGGAAATGTGTCTTACCAAGCATCTGTATATATAAATGGCCCATCCAAGATCTCTTACCTGTATAGTTTACTCCGAGACAAACATCCCGGTGCTTAGTAAATCGAGAAGTTCTGATTTTCAGTAACAGTTCTAAGGAAAGGTAGTTACTAATATGAGACCACATAGAACAGTCTTTCAACAGATGGAGTCCTTGCACCTGCATCCTATTTTTAAAACGCTTTTTCATCCTCTTTGCATAAGCGCAGTGATATGGTTTTCTCTAGTGTCAATAGCAGCAGAATATTACACTGGTCTCAAAAACTAAAATGTCCTGTTGGTCAATACTAGAATGTTTGTGCATGTTCTGGAAAACAGATAAAGCCCAGCTCTAGAAAATAGGCCCTGATTAGCAATCAAGCACAGCAGCATACCTTTCTATTGTTGTATTCCCGGACCAAGATTTGTCAGATGAAGTATCACTGGACCCACTTTTACTGTTTGGAATATTCAGTCAGGAACATTGCATGAGGATCAGGCAAAGGTCGGCGGCACAAGTGTAGCCCAGCCCCTGCCCAGAGTCACACTACAGCATGAGTAGCATGAATGGCTTTCCCCTACCTTGCACCAAGTAGCCCTCTCCACTCACACTCTCTCCAAGCTCCGACCATACCCTTACCCAACAGACAGCTCCACTCCCATATAAACCCCATAAATGGAACAAGCAATTCCAAGTCCACATCTTATTTCACATAACAGGCACAGTAAATTGGAATTGGCAGATTTAAGTACAGGCATATTGGCAGAAAACTTTGTCCCACTCCTAAAGTCACCCAACTAAAAATTGGGACCTCAATGTGTAGACATTGTTTGTTCCAACCCATCCATTTCATTGTGCTTAAATGAGAGTCATCAAGAATATCTTTTTTAATTAAGTGTTAAACTGAGAATAAGCATTGTGAGATGGTTGGGTAAGTAGAGATGGAGGAATGCGTGTGGTCACTCCCCCCATGTGCTTTTGAGGGAGCAAAGTTTAGGATACATTGGGAAGAAGTTAGGCTCAGTATCTGGGGGAAGCAAGATGGCACCTGTGTAAGTGACCGCGACGGTCTCTCTCCCGTTGCTTGGCGTCCTCCGAGGAACAGAAGGAGCTAGGATTGGAAAATACGGCTGTATCCCAGATGATATGTTGATTTATTTCCTGGAGCCCAGGACCAGCTTTCTTAACTTCGTGGCCAGGGCGGTCTTGATTGTCTGCATGGCTCTGATGGCGCTGAGATCCTCCCTGGCTGCTTGTGTGGTGGTCTCATTCATCGCTGCTGCTGGAGTGCTCGCTCAGCGTGCTGGTTGGCCCGGGTAGCTTGCGGCCAGCCTTCGCACCAAATTTGGAATGCCGCCCAAGTAGGCTAGCTCTTCGTATGATCGAAGCGAGGAGGTGATGCAGACGGGACTGGTGGCTGCTACCACTGCTCCCATTGCAGGTCCTCTCCCACCCCAGCGTAGTAGGGGATTAAAGCTGGCATCACTACAGGAAGTAAGGATGCTATGAATGGGAGGAAGCTCCAGAGGTTGTGTCTGGTAAAGATACTGCGAGCGGAGAGGAGGAGGTAATGGGGCCAAAAATGGATGTACCTTTACAGCAGGCAATCACACATTTATTTCCCCCCACGGTCGCTTCGGCTGGATGATTGCAGTCGACCTTTGCGGCAGGAGGGGAAGAAGACGCTGGTCAAAAGCACCCTACCTCTTCAAAAAAGGTGGTGGTTTGTGGCCCAATAGTCCATCTCATTTGGAGGAGGCAGACTCCTGGGGCAAAGCTCTTGAGCCATGTTTAACCTGTGGCGGCACTCCTGGAAGATCTGAAACATGTGGCCCGCAGACTGAGCAGGAACGGAATGATCTCCCAGTAGAGGAAGGGGGGCTGATCATTGAACAAAGAAAGGACTAGCTGGTGGTGTGTGGATGAGGATAAATGGAAATAAAGGACCTAATAGAAGGGGCTGTGGGGTGCAGGTCCCCAGAGGATTCTTTGAAGTTAGGGGATAAATTTTTTTCACTGACCAATGGCTCAAATATGAGTCCTGCTGAATCTGAGAGGGAAAGGGTCTCACTGTCCTCTACTTCCGGTCCTAGCAGCAATTTGATGGATTTGACACAGTGGTTCGGAGGAGGAAAAATATCAGGCGTAGCAAATAGGGGTCCTCACAGTGGCAGGCAAGGAAGCCACAAAGAAACATTCAAATCTCGCCCTAAAATGTAACTACTCAGCCACGCAAAAATCACATGTAGAGTCCGACAGATATCCAAAGGAAGTAAAAGGCAGGCATGACCATGAGGAACTAACTCTGAAGCTGATATACGAGTCAATTAAACAACACCAAGAGGAGATGAGACTGGATGGCAAACAAAAACGCTTGGCGATGAAGAAACTCCAAGGGGTTGTTAGAAAAGTGGTCAAAGCCTGTACCGAAATTAATGAGAACTTAACTGCAGCAGAAGAACAAATTGCAGGATTGGAAAATGATGTTGCAAGAAGCCCGAATCAGGATCACAAATCATGAATATGCAGTGGAAACTCAAGGACTGTGAAAATTGGCTTTGACGCAACAATTTGAGAATCTTAGGTTTTGAAGAAGTGGTACAAGGGGTCGATATCAGAGCCTATGTACTGAAGTTGATGAAGACAGCCTTTCGAAAGCTTCAGCAGTTGAACTGGGACATTGAAATCCAGCGGGTCCATCGCCACCCATTCACGCTTAAAAACCCTCGACAAGCCCACTTAGATGGTATGCAGCAGCCGAGAGCCATCATAGTTTATTTTGGTAATTTCCTACTTCGGGAGGCAGTGTTTAGCAAGGCCCGACCTGATTCTAAGCTGTCTTATGAGGGGCAATCTTTTTTTACATGTCCTGAATTTTGCCATGTAACGGTTGAAAGACGTTGCTGTCTTAGGCGACTGATTCAGCCATGCCAAGCACAAGGTGCTGAAGCTTATTTATTAATCCCAGCTCGCATCAAGATAATACACAATAACAAAGTCTTCTCACATCAGAGATCAAGGCAAAGGAATACATGGAAATGTATTTGAAAGTACAGTCTGATAAAAGAACTTTGAATTGAGCTTATACCTCGTGACTTATGGGCCTATGGGGTGCAGTGCCTAAAGTAATCACTAATGACGCTGCTTCTTTATATAAGAGATTGATTTAATTATGTAGGGGCACCGAGTGGCGGGGGCATTGGCACAGGCTCCATCACCCAGACCTCTTTAGGTCTGTCTACTTCACTATATTGGTGGAACGGTGAAAAGGGGTGGGGGGGTGAGGAGGGTTTCTGGGGGTAGTGGGGTAGGGGTAGGGTGGGATTAGGGGGAGAAAATGGGGCATGAAGAGAAATTGGTGATTCAGGAGATTCTATGATAGCGTAGCAAGGACTCTACGAGAACATGTGGCAAGGGTATCTAATGAAGGGGGAAGGCATGATTGGAATTTACAAATCGCAACAATAAAAGTTTGCTGCTTAAATGACCCCGCTATACAGCTGATGGAGGCAGAGGACCTACAAATATTGGGAAGAAGTTAGGAAAGAAATGTTATCACACCCAGTAGGTAAGGCGCACAGCTCTAATGGAGTACCACAGGACCTGTTTAAATAATTTGTGGCCCTATGGGCCTCCATTCTTACCCTACGTATTAATGCTACTATTTCTAGCTCTATCCTAGAGACCTGGAGTCACTTAGTGATAGTTCCTGTTTTTAAGAAGGGAGAAAAAAAAGACCCCACTTTTTATAGACCCATTTCATTAGTGGATGTTGAGGTAAAAATATGTGTCCGGATCATATTGGAGAGACTACCTGACTGGGCTAACAAGTATAGTATTTTGTCTGATCTGTAGTACGGGTTTAGACCTGGTAGAAGTACAGTAGGGCAGCACCTCAACATATACCTGCTGCTTACCAAGTATACGAAGACCAAAGGGGGATCAGGACATTTGGCTTTCATGGACCTCAGTTCTGCCTTTGATAAAATGAACAGAGATAAGCTCTGCCCTTGTTGCCTTTTTGAAACAACTACATCATGGTCTGACAGGCTTATTTAGATATGTGAGTAATGGAGAATACACGGAGCACTTTAACCTCAAGTATGGAATGGATCAGGATAGCATCCTGGCACCCCGTTTTCTTATTAAGTACATTAATCGTCTGGAGGGGGAGTTAACGGAACATGGTCTTGACATTCCGAAAGCGGGTGGGCGTTTGCTCCCTGCTCTTCTCTATGCAGATGATCCAGTACTGATGGCACGTACAGCCAGAAGCCTCCAGAGACTTTTAGATCTTTTTAACATAGTTATGGATAATTTGGATTTGGTAACTAATTTTAAAAAGTCTTATTTTAAGATGATGGTCCCAAAGAACACAAAAACCTCCAGTTTCTCAGTGCAAGGGCAGGCTTTATGCAAGGTGGATAATTTATTTACGTATTTCATTAGTTTATGGCCTTTGTTGGCAACCCTTAATTAGGAAGAACACAGGATGATTTAAGAGGACCGTTGCCAGCCTAAATGACTTTTCGATTCCCCTGGGTCACAAACCAATTCAGACTATGTTAAATATTGTTAAAGCTAAGTGCATCCTCATGGTCATGTTTGGCTGTGAGATATAAGGCTATGCAAATATTGCCACAATCCAGGGGGGGGGGGGAAGGTTTATGAGGGGCCTCCTAGGTGTGCGGCAAGGCACTCCCTCAGGGATTATTCATGAGCAACTGAGCATTGGCTATATCGTTGATTTTATTTGCCTGCGACCTCTTTTATTGTGGTGTTCAGTTTCGATTTAGAAGGAGTTAAGTTTATAAAGACGAATTATGCGAGATTGCCTAACCTTGGACAATATGTCCTATTTACCCTGGTTACACTACATAAAGTCACATTTTAAAGCTCTAGGGAGGCCAGAGTTATTTACCAATCCCGAGGGCATTATTAAAGCTGATATCGTTTATTTGAAGCAGGCTTTCACCCGTTTGGTGGCAGCCCAAGGAAGGCCTCCGCCTTAGCCAAACAGTTGATGCGCAAATACTGTATGTTAAATCATTTGAGGGTATAGAACCGTACCTCTTGTTAGAGATGCCCAATGATCACTGGCATCTCCTGATATACCTTAGACTGGGTATATTTCATCAGCTTTTATTTGCAAAACGTTCTTCTTTTAATCTTCTAAGTACACCCAGAATTTGCTTTTATGTGTCTCGGTTTCTGCCTGGGGTTTTTAGTTCTAGGCATTAATTCATTTTTACATTTATCCTTTTCATGACGCTGCTATCTTCATCCCATTTGTCTTTAAGGATCCTCCCGTAGTGTCATCATATTTAGCTACACTTGCTTACAGATGATTTGAAGTTAGTGCTGCTTTTTTTCTTCTGTTTACCGATGAAAACCTTTTTTAGCACTATGTATACTTGTATGATTTCATAAAGAAAATCGGATAAAGTTACATGATGATGATGATGACTGCTATAATCTACATGCAAGATTCTTTATAAACTCTGCATACATTTTAAGTGAAGTATCATTATTTAGAGTGTCCATAACATGCATCTGTCCAGAAAAGATCACCATCTAAGATATCACCCAATTTGACATGGTCACAACCCTACCCAAAGCAATCATTGTGAGCAGACACCCCTTCCATTTCACAGCAGGGTGAACCCATGTCTAATGACAGTGCTGCATGCACTGATTGCCCAGACACCGCATATCAGCATGTTACCTTTATAGGTCTTGGCCTGACATAAGCAGCGTGCACTGCTCTCATCATACGAGGCTTCTTGGAATCGATACGATTCCAGAAGCCGTGTCCCAGCTCCGCCTTCAGTTTTCATTTGTGCGCGTTGTTTGGCGTCACAAATTATGCCAAAGGCAGTGCAATGATTGCACCGAAGGCATGTCATTCACTGCTTGTTGCCACCCTGTCTCCTTTAAGCCACGCCCAGCGGGATTGGATCTTTTACCCGCGGCGTGACACAGTAGGTTTATTATTAGCTTGCTGCACTTTTTTTTGTATGCTTGTTTATTGTCTGCCGCCATGACATTAAGTGTATGCCTATCATAATTCTTTCTTTTGTTCATTGCACTGTGCGATGCACTTCTGTGTCGTAGTCCCCACCGTCATCTCCTATACCGCCACCCAGCCTCGGTGTACACCACCAGCGACGCAGCTGCTGAGCGTACCGTGCAGACTCGGCCTGCTGTACACCTATCTCTGGCTCTCCCATCCTTGGATCCACAAACAGTTCGCCAGCCATTAACGTGCATATGGCCAACTCTGAAACTTGTTTGGAGGGTGAGGAAGGCTTTCAAGGTGGGTGATCTCATTGAGGTATGTGGGTGGTATTTTGCTTGTATTTAAGGGAAGATGAGACCACAAATGATTCCTCTCAACTGAACCTTGTGTGTGGAGAGTAATGGTAAGCGTGTCACACACACACACCGCCCTACGTACGTGTACTGGGGTGCCTCTTTGCCCTGCATTAGGGGTTCTCAGTGTCTCTGCGTTCGGTATTAGACGCTCACTGTGACTCTTGTCTTGGCCCAGTTTTCCGAGTTCTTATCCACTCTTCAGTTTCTCTGGGGCTGCTGTGTCCTCTCCTCCATATCCTTTAAGAAGGAATCTCTTAACTCGCTGCCTTGTGTACTGACTGGTTAATGGACTTGCCGAGGCCTGGGACTCTTTTGCACACTCCATCTTTACAGTGTTACTGCGGCCCCACTGCCGCCCCCTGCACCCCCTGCGATGTTACCCATTCACTGTCCCGAATCTGTGCTCCTAAATGCATCGCACCCCCAAAATAGCAGCAGCTCTGAGACCGGAAATGGAGAGGGGGCGGGAGTTGGAGAGCAGACCGGAAATGAGCCGCTCTGTGCCTCCAGAGGAAAACAAAGCTCTGCCCAGTGTTTCTGCAGAGATTGAGTCAGTCACGTGTGGGATCACATCAACCGTGACCAGCTTCCAGAAACCCCTGTCTGCAATCACACCCGCGACTAGCCTGACAGAAGCCCCCAACTTCCAAATCACTTCACATGAGCTCAACTCACAGAAACCCCAAACACAATCATACCAGTTACGAGCTCAGAGAAGCACGAGTCTTAAATAATCATTTACCCGTTTACAGAAACCCGCAGCCCAAAATCCAAGAGACCAGTTTACAGACCCCCATCATAAAATCACCCTCATAAGCGACAAGTTTGCTGAAAACCCTCAGCCCTAAATCGCTTCATGTGAGGCCATATTTACACATCTCTTCCCTGAGTCTGAAATCACATCATGTGTGACCAGTAAGTAGCCTAACATGGAGACCACCGCGGTCAATGCTTACTTGGTGGTTTGACCCCTGATTTATTTTTGATCATCAGACTTTGACTCGGAGCAGGAGAGAACAAGCATTGAAAATGCAATAGGTCTCGCCTTTTATTAAGTTAAAGCCATTTG
Source organism: Lissotriton vulgaris (assembly GCF_964263255.1). Taxonomy (NCBI): domain Eukaryota; kingdom Metazoa; phylum Chordata; class Amphibia; order Caudata; family Salamandridae; genus Lissotriton; species Lissotriton vulgaris. The sequence continues at coordinate 1,709,416,145 of NC_141685.1, read as the reverse complement.
TTTTGCTATACAATACCATTTTCAAAGCAAATGGTTTTGACTTAATCAAAGGCGAGACCTATTGCATTTTCAATGCTTGTTCTATTATATATCTATAGTGTCCCACTGAGGTCAAGTAATCGATTATTTTTGCTGGCTGCACAAAATTAACGAAATCACATCCCAAAGCCAAGCATGTTCCCTTTGCACCAGTGAGTGGGATGGTCTTAGTGTCTGTCCGAATGCGTTGGCACATATACAACACAACATATTCAGTTCACAGTCCCAGCACCAGACACGAGATGGCATGTGAGCCTTCACCATCAGCCACGAGGCTATAACTTAATGAACCTGTGTGATTCGTGTGTTATTGCCACAGTCCGCCAACCACAATAAATACTCCGACCCCCAAACTAGCTGTGCTCTTCAATTAGTAAAACTGGCACTTATATTCTGACTTACAGTCAATACTCTCAACACTCACACACAACCTTTGTAGGGGGCTTTGCTTCTGGTCATTTGTCAGAGGAAAGCAACTAACTGCAATTTACCTGTTAGGAACCTGGAAAAGGATGGGGAATTGTTACTCAGAATCTAAAATGATCCATCAAGGTCCATTCCTAAAGTACTCTATAGGGGAGAAAACACAGTACGATCAGAGAAATCACTTTTTAATAAAAAGGCATTTTAGAATAAATATAAACATTGCCCAATGTTTATATTGACTTATTTACATTGGTATGGAATGTTATCTCAAATGAGATGCCCATCTGTACAAATCAATGCAATGTATAACATAAAAATATCCTAAAATTAGTAGTATAAGCAAAGCAATGTGTCGAATGTGTTATGTAAAATTGAATACCTTTTTGAGGTGTGGTACATCAAACCCCAACATCTATGATGGATACCTGAATAGCATACTTAGTTCAGGCTTTACTCAAAACCTGAGATGACACATATTGGTGAGAGACATACTTAGCAAAACACAATAATCCTAAGGTTTCTTTGAACGTTTACATCCCTTCATTCCAGAAACCTGGTCCGAGCCAGGTGTTGTATTGCTTTTCTATAAAAGGATCAGGTCAGAAAGAAATGTTAATTTGCAGAATTCTCACTTTTATTTCATGTATGTAATGGAATAATACATGGCAGATGTGTGGAACGGCGGCGACGGCGTGGCTGGTCGATCGTAGCTGACGGCTGGGAGTGTCGAAGGTCAGGGGGTTGTTGAGGTACCTGGGGCCCAGGTCGTGGAGGGCCTTGTGTGCGTGGGTGAGGAGTCGGAACGTGATTCTCTTGCTGACGGGGAGCCAGTGCAGGTCTCTCAGGTGTCCGGAGATGTGGCTGTGTCGGGGGATGTCCAGGATGAGTCGTGCGGAGGCGTTCTAGATGCGTTGGAGTCTTTTCTGTAGTTTTGCTGTGGTTCCGCTAAAGCTATTGCCTTTGGACCATGGTTCTGTGCAACTCACTTAGTCTCCATAGGCCTGAAAATGTGAAATGTAATGTATCCAAAATGTATCTGTGTACTCCTCACTTGATGTACATGATGATCTTCTCTCAAGTCCTAATATAATTATAGCTCTGCGTTGCTTTATAGCTAGGTTTGTGTTGTAATAATACTAATGCATACAATAGTAACTGGCATATGACGGTTTTTAAAATATAGCCACAACTTTTATGCCACTCACATATAGGGGCATATTATCAAGACAGGTGATAAAATTATCGCCGTTTTAGCGGCAGAAAACTGCAGCTAAAACGGCGATAATGGACTTAATAATATGCTCTATGGTATTCCAATTGAAGCACAGGTTAAATGTGAAGGACATCTAGCATGGGCTTCAATTGGAATTTCATAGAGCATATTATCAAGCCCATTATCGCCATTTTAGCGGCATTTTTCTGCTGCTAAAACGGCGATAATTTTCTCACCTGTCTTGATAATATGCCCCATAGTTCGAGATTATGCACCATCCTGGGTGTGCCCTGACCACCAAGGTGCAGCAAGCAGCCTTGAAATGTATTCTTCGCCACCTATGAGAACATCACAATTAGCATAAACCTACCATTAAGTATCAAATGTGCAGTAGCACAGACTGTCTCAATGAGCTTCCCTGGGGGCTAATAATGTCTGATTTTTTAGCACCTTCTCAATATCAGTGTTCCCTGGGCATACTCTGCCAAAGATGTCTTGCCTTTTGATAATTAAACTGATCAACTAGCATTGCATAAAACAACAAAGTGATGGAAGGAACTGCAGGAATGCTTGAATCCATTATGTCCCCTAACGATCGTTCAGTTTTGCATTCCAGCTTTTGCAGTTTTGCATTGCCAACCGAGAGCATCCTTGGTCCTGCTGGAATAGGAACAATACTGTAAAAAGAATGGACTGGGAAGAGAGTGGAGTAATCGGCAGTGGCTGAGATTATTTGAAGCATTGCTTTCATCACTTTGTTATTTCTGGTGATCAACAATAAGTGTATTAAAAGTAATTTCCAATTAGGCAAAAGAAGACAACCCCTCTAGGATATTAGACACTATGTATAATTTGCTGTGGAGTTTATATTTCCAACTACCACTGATATCAGGGCATAAAGGATTCATTTATTCTTGTCACAGTGAATGCCTTTCACTGCCCCCAAACCAGCATCAGAATATTACCCACACTCTTTTGGAAAGTAAAAGCAACATCAATAAGAGTTTATTTTCTAGGCTGCTAACGTAGTCAACAAGAATGAAGAACAGACATGGCATGGTGATCTTTCCCTGGCAGAGTTTGTATTGTGGTGTCAGACAGTGTGCTTTTGTGTATTTCATGGTAGTGGCGTACTACTGACCTGATGATTCCACAACACATAGCACATCCATGTAGAATGTAGGTCTTCGATTAATACACACAGCACCCACTTACAATGAACTTACCGTGATCACACCGAGCTCTTATACAGATTCCTTCAAATATCCACCCACCAATTCCTAAATGGAGCAAGCAATATTAGCCTTGTTGTTGGAGATGTGGGCAACTATGCACTGATCCCTAATCATGTGCATAATTTCCTTAATGGGAAGCAATGTACAAATCACTTCAGCTAAAGTGCAAACAAGAGCACATCCCCACCTCAATGGTACCATTGATGCATATTCTGTGAATGCATAAGTCACCCATGTGATGGGTGGTGTAGGCCCAGGTGAGTGATGAACAGAGGACTAAGGAAAGCAAGGTTTTCTGTACTGGTCCTGACTACTGAACATTCCCTAATGAACCAGGATTTCGATTTTCCCCCCAAGTGTGCTTCAGTGGTAGAAGAGGTACGTTGTGACCAGTGTAATTATGCATTACACTTAATATGGAAATTTGCAACAGACCATTTATGGAGCTTATTATTCTAAATTGGAAATTCCCAGTCAGTAAATATACTTTCTCTGAATTCAGGGCCAATTAGCTACATCATAAATTTGGATTGGTTGATTGGTTCACCAATGATTAGCAACAAGTTACCAACTGATCCTGGTGTGTCCCGGATGTGTAAGATAATGTACTGTCCCAAGCTCTCTTTAGTAGCTGGTGTCAGAAACAATGCCCAAACCAAATTTGGCAAATAAAAATTGTTTGAATCAATCATCATTAAACAGACGTCAGGGAATTTTCATTACCGAGTTAGCTGGACTGGGCTGCTGAAAGAAGTTTACCTTACAAATTACATATCAATTAGATGACCATGCACATGACAATATATTATTTTAAACGCTTTATTTCCAGTGAATTATATTCCTAGGAAAGCCAGTATGCCACTGATAATATCTTATTGAAGTTTTAAGTTCCACAAATGCGAGGGAAGCCAACAAGTCACTAAATTTGTCTCCTCCATGAGGCATCTAAAAAATTGATTCTGGGCTTCAGAAAAATATGACAAAACAAGAACCAATTTCTATACTTTTCACTGAGCTTCCTGTGAACGTTGCTGGGTTTAAGGAGAAATGCGGCCCGTGACATCCAGAATTTGCTCCAGCTCGCCTAAGTGCTGCCATATGCGTGTACAGTGTGACTGCGGACTAATGGCATTCCTTGGGGTCATTATGCATCTTCTTTAGAAGTACAGCAATATCAATCACCCCTCATCACTATGTCAACAGTTTGGTCTGTATCTGATGCCCTCTACCACAAAATCCATTGCTCAGACCTTTAGATCACTCACGTATCCGCTTTCAGAGCTGCGCTTCCATAGCGTTCATTGTTGTGTCGCTGCTCTTCCAGTTGGATGGGGCTTGAACGCATTAGTATCCCTCCCCAGCATCATTATGGGCTTGATCCGACTTTACTCATCTAATCATTTATTTTGGATTGGCTTGTCTTTTGATTTTTGTTTTTCTAAAAATACAGGTGATCATCGTTTTATAGGGCCTGCAGCATCACTCCTAAGGGGCCGATTATGATGGCGGGTGGGCGCATCCTGTATTTTTACATTGCCGCGGGTGGCAGCGCCCGCCACAATGTAAAAATACAGGTTTTGCATGTGCATGTACAACGTGGCAGGCACTGTGCGGTGCCTGCCACCTTATACATGCACATGCAAGGGGGTACCATAGGTACCCCCAGGTGCTGCACCCCACCCCCCCGGGGGCCAAAGACATTCTCCACTCCTCTTTTTGTGGCAGAAACTTCACCACAAAAGACAGGCATCCTAATATCCACGGCGGTGCCTGCACGGCATCGCCTCCATTACCCCATTGTACCTGGTCCCGCAAGGCGCGCAGAAAAGGCTCGCCTTGCGGGACCCACCGCGGTACGTTTCCCATTCCCACCGCCATCCTAATTTGGCGGTGGGAATATTCAGGGTGATGGCAGGAAGTCCACCACCGCCGGGCCGGTGGTCCTCACCGCCAGCCCGGCGGTGGCGGACTTCCCGCCATCGTAATGACCCCCATAGAGTCTAAGGGGCCGATTACGATGGCCGGCGGACTTTGTCCGCCCGCCATTGCTCCTGCAAAAGGGACCGCCCGCCATAGGGGCGGTGGTCCCACAAAACTAATTAGGATGCGCCCGCCACACTGGCGGGCACATCCTGTATGTTTTCATTGCGGCAGGTGTCAGCACCCGCCACAATGTAAAAATGCAAGTTTTGCATGTGTATGTACAACGTGGCAGGCACTGTGCGGTGCCTGCCACCTTGTACATGCACATGCAAGGGGGTACCATAGGTACCCCCACGTGCAGCACCGCAAACCCACCCCCCCGGGGGCCTGCAACGGGCCCCCGAAGGCATTCTCCACCTGTCTTTTTGCAGTGGGAACTCCACTGCAAAAGACAGGCATCATAATGCCCAAGGCCGTGCCTGCACGGCACCGCCTCCATTACCCCATGGTACCTGGTCCTGCAAGGCAGGCGGAAAAGGCCCGCCTTGCAGGACTTTAGCGGATGGTCTTTCCGTCCGCCGGGGTACCTTTCCCATTCCCACCGCCATCCTAATTTGGTGGTGGTAATATTCAGGGTGATGGCCGGAAGTCGCCACCGCCGGGCCGGCGGTTATCACCGCCGGCCCAGCCGTGGCGGACTTCCCGCCATCGTAATGACCCCCTAAGCCCTGATTATAAGTGGGCGGAGTCTTCTGACCCCTGCCCACACTCCTTTTTGTGCAAAGTCAGAATTCCAAGTTGTGCAGCGTATACTGCACCCAGCAATTACTGTTTGCGACGAAGCCTGCACTCATTAATACATTTTGGCAGGTCAAACCAGCCAGAATTTAACAGGGAAAACGTGTATTGTACTTACTATGAGCAAAATCCACGATATTCCAAGAACTTTGAGTAGGTGCAATTTATTGCATCCAATAAATTGTAAACCTCAGGGGGACACATTTTCTCTGATGCTATAAATAGCTTCTACCCATCTGGCGTACTTGTAATCAGGGTATAAGGATCTGTATTATTATTCCAGACACATTAATCCATGTATTCACAGTGTACAGAGTACAATGGGCTTCGCTGTTCATGCGCTCTATGAAAAGGGGAGCTCTTGTCATATGTTTTCTGTACCAAAAGCAAATTACATTCATTCCTAACATCAGTTAATATCTTTTCTGGTCTTCATTCTACTCTCAGCATTTATTTGTTTACTTAATTTTTTCTGTTTCGCACCGCTACTTACAATGTGCATCTCCAGGTCATTTGCTGCTGAAAGCAAATGACCTGGGTTTGCTCAATGTATTAAAGTCGCCTCCTTCTTAAACTGCACCTGTCACCCAAGGATACATTCCAGGTTTCCCTATTGTTAACCAATGGCGACTCCTCCAGGGAGTGCTGTGGGGCGGTGAGGCGGGGCGGGGGAGGGGCAGGGTGGTGGGTAGTAAACTCCAGAATGCCGCTTAACGGAGTTGAGTAAATAAATACATTAATTTAATGAATTACAGTGCTCGCGGCATCGCCAATTTTGCGTTGCAGCACACGCAATGTAATTCGTTTTATTTCTTTTATTTCTTACATTGCTTTGGATAACCCTATGTCATCAAAAGCAATGTAATCATAGCAGTGAAAATTAACCACTAGCCTGACTGTGCTCTGCGGAGCCCTTGGAAGAAAATGCCTGCAGGGGTGGAGTAGCAGGTGTGAGCGACACTGATGGCTTACATCTTGTCTAAAATGGCGTTTTGCAGGAAAATGTGGCATAACTGTAACACATTAATAAATGTACCTCTATGTTTAAAAAATGAATTTCAACAGTAATCATGGCAATTCAACCCATATATAGAAAAACTATCATAAAAGGGCATTTTAAGCATTATTATTAATGCACAAAGTATAAACCCCGGAAACAACTATTAAAAGCAGGCCAGGCTTTAGCAATAGCAAGCTTGCTGTACTACTGTGTAAGTCACACTTCAGGCGCGTCAACATTTGTCATCCATTTATATTATATTCTCGCTTTACCTACCATTTTTTCGTCCCACTTCAATAAAAAAAAAAATGTTCGCAATACTAAAATGGGATACCTTGGATTGTATTAATTCTTTCTCAAAGAGATACTCCCCACCTTAGGGTTCCTGTGACTCGCTTACAAATTAGAAACCAAAGCTGGGGCTTCAAGTCTTCTCGCCTTTAGAAAGTTTTAACCCCGGGCATGCCGAGTAATTCCCAGTGAATGGCAGCATGGAAGGTCATGGTTCAGTCTCTTTTCGCCTCTCAGGCCTTGACCCCCAGAAAGTAGCGGGGCAGCGTGCCGTGAGGTGACCCATTATCTGTCTCCACTCATCAGGATCACAGCGGCCAGGTGGCTGGGGAGCAGATGACAATTGGACAATCCCACCTTTCATGTCGTCTCGTCTCTTCTCAGTGCCGCTCCAGCTCTCACCAGCGATGCCACAAAAAGCAGAAATGCAAATGTCTGAAGCTACCTGCAGGTGACATCCAGAGAAAACGTGCATTGTTCCCCTGCCTTCGGGAGAGGCACAGTGTTACAGGCGACCCCTCGCCCCCTGTCCAAGGCCACACCCAGGTGAACTAATGAGCCAGCCACTGCACCGGAAACACCGGGGTCTGTGAGGTGGCACCCATAGGAAAAACGATAGAGCAGTCTGTAGCATCTGTTCAAGAGAAACAAACAAGAGAAGAGAGATAAAACTCCTTAGCCAAGACAAGAAGAAGCTGTTGAATGCCACCGAGTTCTACAAAACTGGCACATCAACTAGTGCGCAATGAATCTGTGCAGGGTGTCCCTCAGTCAAGCTTCCGCCCAAAAGGCCCCTCTGCATTATCAAATGCACCTGCGCCATAATATGGAGTGTACGTGTGTTTGTTATCATGTCTAATGCACCAGAAGCCTTCTGCCCGCACTGGCTGCACATGCGCACACAAAGGGATTGTTCCAGCTCCTTTGCACGCAGTACAGATTGTGAAATACTACAAAGCGGCCACTTGTGCACAGGGTAAAACTGTAAAATCGATCTCCATGATGATTTCTTAATCGTACTTTTATTCTCTAGCACTACGAATGCTTCACTTGTGAGTATCCCCTTATTTTCGATACTTGCACGAGCGCCTACTTTGCACAGGGATCCGAATGACAAGTTTCATGGTAATAACCTCATGTCCCAAAAATGTGTCCCAGTGAAACCTGCTGAATTTTACCCAAGAGAAAATATCCTATACATACCAGTACCTTCAGATTTTGGTGCATAAAGCACCACAATGGGCAAAACTTGTAATTGAAGTTGATTATCACACATGTAAAATTGGAATTCCCGAGGAATCCGCTTTTCAACGTTGATAAATGTATCACTTCCTCCTCAGGACACTCATGATGCGGGCCTTAGGCCCACATGCATCATTCATTTTTGGAGTCGCAAACGGTGCGATTCCTTAACCCCCACATGCATCAAGCACTTTTTCATTCGCAAACGGTGCGATTCCTTAAAATCGGCCGTTTGCGAATGCAAAAGTGCTTTTTGGGATGCATGAAGCAATTTTAGAATTCGCAACATTGTTGCGAGTTCTAAAATTGCGGGTGCTTTTAAGAAGTCGCAGATGTGCGACTTCTTAAAAGCAATGCATCATCACTTTGACAAGTGAAAATTCGCACTTAGGGTTCCAAATTTACCGAGTGGTTGAACCACTCGGTAAATTTGGAAAAAGTGTTTTAAATGCTTTAAATGTTTTTTTTTCAACATTCATGTTACGGACACACATGTCCTTAGGACATGTGTGTGTGCAACATGATGCGAAAAATACATTTCAGGGGTGCAGGGGGGGGTCCTTTGGACCCCCCCCCTGCACCCATGAAATTTTCTAAGTGCCACTCGCAATTTGCATTGACTCCTATGGGCCTTTTGGCCCATAGGAATCAATGGAAATTGCGAAAATTAACTTAAGAATTCGGTATTTCTTTGGGATTCGGTAAAAAATGCGATTTTTACCGAATCACAAAGAAATACCGAAAAAAATGATGCATAGCATTTTGCATTTCCTAAATAGCGATTCCTTAATTTTCGCTATTTAAGAAATGCAAAATCCTAGATTGATGCATGTGGGGGTATAATCGGCCGTTTGCGATTCCAAAAATGCTTTTTGGAATGCATGAAGCATTTTTTGAAATCGCAACATTTTTGCGATTTCCAAAAATGCGATTGCTTTTAGGAAATCGCAAATTTGCGATTTCCTAAAAGCAATGCATGATTAATTTTGAAATTGCGAATTCGCAATTAGAGGGACAAATTTACCGAGTAGTTGAACTACTCGGTAAATTTGCAAAAAGTGTAATTAACACTTTTAACGCATTTTAAAAGCATTCATGTTACGGACACACATGTCCTTAGGACATGTGTGTGTGCAACATGATGCGAAAAATACATTTCAGGGGTGCAGGGGGGGGTCCTTTGGACCCCCCCCTGCACCCATGAAATTTTCTAAGTGCCACTCGCAATTTGCATTGACTCCTATGGGCCTTATGGCCCATAGGAATCAATGGGAATTGCGAAAATTAACTTAAGAATTCGGTATTTCTTTGGGATTCGGTAAAAATTGCGATTTTTACCGAATCACAAGGAAATACCGAAAAAAATGATGCATAGCATTTTGCACTTCCTAATTTGCGATTCCTTATTTTTCGCAAATTAGGAAGTGCAAAATGTCACAATGATGCATGTGGGCCTTAGTCTTTACTTGCTCAAAGACTGTCTCACTTTCTTTGTATTCTGTGTATAATTATGTACTTACCACCAGTGCTGGTTGGATATAGTCATGGCAAATGGAATTATGGGGCAAAGGAGAACTGAATGAAGTAGCAGGGGTGTCTAAATAACACATTGAGAAAAAAGAAAGTATTTGGTATAACACATCAAATCCTACAGTAGTGTTAATTGGCTACTTAAGAAATTTAACAAAACTGTTAGTATCACATAATTGGTGCCCCTTTAATACCTTCAAACAGTTAAAGAGTGACCCTTTCTTTCACTGCAGAGTCACTTTTTTTGTTGTAATTTGTGTTCTGTCTGAACTACAAATGCACTTTTTATGGCTGAAATATGTAAAGCATGCATCATAAAGTTTATTGTGTGGAAAGTGAGTTAACCCTAGTGTTATACGGAAAATGTTGTGGCCACAAAACGATCTACTCCCAGTGGCCCTGGATATAGTTCACAGCATTCTGTACATTTTCTGCAAGGAAGATTTTTTTGTAGGCCATAGCTTAGTTTGTCCCTTACAGTGACATGCAGTGTTGTGAAATCCTGATCACTATTGTAATAAAACAAATGGCAGACTATTTCCTGGAGAAAGTCAGCATGGAGGAAAATACCATCCTCATCTTGATTCAGTTCGGTCTAATACCGTGCTATAAATCTGTATTCACTCACTCACTCACTCACTCACTCACTCACTCACTCACTCACTCACTCACTCACTCACTCACCTTAAACTGATGGGGGAGGGGTTTTAGGGTGCATGGCAGAGAGAGCAATAACATATTTTGAGAAGGTTCCAGCACCACTATAATGCAGGCATGGCCCGTGCAGGTAAGAGCGCTGAGACAGGGGCTCGGATGGGGAGAGTCGAAAGGCGACAATGAGGGAAACTTAAATTTAAAAAAAAGAAAACCACTTACTTTGCACTCGCCGCATCGCCGGGGAATACAGCGAGCGCAGATTTTAGTTTTTTTAGATTTAAGTTTCAGTCGTTGTCATCTGTCGACTCTCACCCACCATACCCCTGCCACCATTCTTACCTGCACAAGCTGTGCCTGCTAGTATGCCATATCAAACTGAGGTCTGCTGACAGAAATAAGTACCCTTTACTTTAAGATGCACCAGAAAGAAGTCAAGGGTGTAACGTGAACTTCATGCAGATTTCTGCTCCTGAAGCAGAGGTACCCCAATTCTGTAGTTGAGAGACCACAGACCTGACTTTGAGTGTCTTGTGTACCATTTCAGTGAGGCGATTTTGGAAAAGGGGGTGGTGATGGACAGAGTTTCTGAATGATGCAGAATACTCTTACCCAGTCAAGAGATCAGGGCTTGATCCATCACCGTTTTTTAGCTCACTGCACCATCCCAGCTCAGAACCTGGCTACATGCAAATTAGTCTGTTCCTGTCCCAGTGCATGATGGGAACAGGGCAAACCAAACTACCAAGCCAATTCTTATACTGGGAAGGAGACAAGCTTCCGGGGACCGGTTTCTGGCATTTCAGCCGTCGTCGGCCCGGCTTGCTTGAATCCTGATGGTGCAATGAGCAAGGGACTCACGTCTGAGTATACCCTCCCACACATAGTGTGGGCAAAATCGATTTTGGAAAAGGGGGTGGTGATGGACAGAGTTTCTGAATGATGCAGAATACTCTTACCCAGTCAAGAGATCAGGGCTTGATCCATCACCGTTTTTTAGCTCACTGCACCATCCCAGCTCAGAACCTGGCTACATGCAAATTAGTCTGTTCCTGTCCCAGTGCATGATGGGAACAGGGCAAACCAAACTACCAAGCCAATTCTTATACTGGGAAGGAGACAAGCTTCCGGGGACCGGTTTCTGGCATTTCAGCCGTCGTCGGCCCGGCTTGCTTGAATCCTGATGGTGCAATGAGCAAGGGACTCACGTCTGAGTATACCCTCCCACACATAGTGTGGGCAAAATCGATTTTGGAAAAGGGGGTGGTGATGGACAGAGTTTCTGAATGATGCAGAATACTCTTACCCAGTCAAGAGATCAGGGCTTGATCCATCACAGTTTTTTAGCTCACTGCACCATCCCAGCTCAGAACCTGGCTACATGCAAATTAGTCTGTTCCTGTCCCAGTGCATGATGGGAACAGGGCAAACCAAACTACCAAGCCAATTCTTATACTGGGAAGGAGACAAGCTTCCGGGGACCGGTTTCTGGCATTTCAGTCGTCGTCGGCCCGGCTTGCTTGAATCCTGATGGTGCAATGAGCAAGGGACTCACGTCTGAGTATACCCTCCCACACATAGTGTGGGCAAAATCGATTTTGGAAAAGGGGGTGGTGATGGACAGAGTTTCTGAATGATGCAGAATACTCTTACCCAGTCAAGAGATCAGGGCTTGATCCATCACCGTTTTTTAGCTCACTGCACCATCCCAGCTCAGAACCTGGCTACATGCAAATTAGTCTGTTCCTGTCCCAGTGCATGATGGGAACAGGGCAAACCAAACTACCAAGCCAATTCTTATACTGGGAAGGAGACAAGCTTCCGGGGACCGGTTTCTGGCATTTCAGCCGTCGTCGGCCCGGCTTGCTTGAATCCTGATGGTGCAATGAGCAAGGGACTCACGTCTGAGTACACCCTCCCACACATAGTGTGGGCAAAATCGATTTTGGAAAAGGGGGTGGTGATGGACAGAGTTTCTGAATGATGCAGAATACTCTTACCCAGTCAAGAGATCAGGGCTTGATCCATCACCGTTTTTTAGCTCACTGCACCATCCCAGCTCAGAACCTGGCTACATGCAAATTAGTCTGTTCCTGTCCCAGTGCATGATGGGAACAGGGCAAACCAAACTACCAAGCCAATTCTTATACTGGGAAGGAGACAAGCTTCCGGGGACCGGTTTCTGGCATTTCAGCCGTCGTCGGCCCGGCTTGCTTGAATCCTGATGGTGCAATGAGCAAGGGACTCACGTCTGAGTATACCCTCCCACACATAGTGTGGGCAAAATCGATTTTGGAAAAGGGGGTGGTGATGGACAGAGTTTCTGAATGATGCAGAATACTCTTACCCAGTCAAGAGATCAGGGCTTGATCCATCACCGTTTTTTAGCTCACTGCACCATCCCAGCTCAGAACCTGGCTACATGCAAATTAGTCTGTTCCTGTCCCAGTGCATGATGGGAACAGGGCAAACCAAACTACCAAGCCAATTCTTATACTGGGAAGGAGACAAGCTTCCGGGGACCGGTTTCTGGCATTTCAGCCGTCGTCGGCCCGGCTTGCTTGAATCCTGATGGTGCAATGAGCAAGGGACTCACGTCTGAGTATACCCTCCCACACATAGTGTGGGCAAAATCGATTTTGGAAAAGGGGGTGGTGATGGACAGAGTTTCTGAATGATGCAGAATACTCTTACCCAGTCAAGAGATCAGGGCTTGATCCATCACCGTTTTTTAGCTCACTGCACCATCCCAGCTCAGAACCTGGCTACATGCAAATTAGTCTGTTCCTGTCCCAGTGCATCATGGGAACAGGGCAAACCAAACTACCAAGCCAATTCTTATACTGGGAAGGAGACAAGCTTCCGGGGACCGGTTTCTGGCATTTCAGCCGTCGTCGGCCCGGCTTGCTTGAATCCTGATGGTGCAATGAGCAAGGGACTCACGTCTGAGTATACCCTGCCCACACATAGTGTGGGCAAAATCGATTTTGGAAAAGGGGGTGGTGATGGACAGAGTTTCTGAATGATGCAGAATACTCTTACCCAGTCAAGAGATCAGGGCTTGATCCATCACAGTTTTTTAGCTCACTGCACCATCCCAGCTCAGAACCTGGCTACATGCAAATTAGTCTGTTCCTGTCCCAGTGCATGATGGGAACAGGGCAAACCAAACTACCAAGCCAATTCTTATACTGGGAAGGAGACAAGCTTCCGGGGACCGGTTTCTGGCATTTCAGTCGTCGTCGGCCCGGCTTGCTTGAATCCTGATGGTGCAATGAGCAAGGGACTCACGTCTGAGTATACCCTCCCACACATAGTGTGGGCAAAATCGATTTTGGAAAAGGGGGTGGTGATGGACAGAGTTTCTGAATGATGCAGAATACTCTTACCCAGTCAAGAGATCAGGGCTTGATCCATCACCGTTTTTTAGCTCACTGCACCATCCCAGCTCAGAACCTGGCTACATGCAAATTAGTCTGTTCCTGTCCCAGTGCATGATGGGAACAGGGCAAACCAAACTACCAAGCCAATTCTTATACTGGGAAGGAGACAAGCTTCCGGGGACCGGTTTCTGGCATTTCAGCCGTCGTCGGCCCGGCTTGCTTGAATCCTGATGGTGCAATGAGCAAGGGACTCACGTCTGAGTACACCCTCCCACACATAGTGTGGGCAAAATCGATTTTGGAAAAGGGGGTGGTGATGGACAGAGTTTCTGAATGATGCAGAATACTCTTACCCAGTCAAGAGATCAGGGCTTGATCCATCACCGTTTTTTAGCTCACTGCACCATCCCAGCTCAGAACCTGGCTACATGCAAATTAGTCTGTTCCTGTCCCAGTGCATGATGGGAACAGGGCAAACCAAACTACCAAGCCAATTCTTATACTGGGAAGGAGACAAGCTTCCGGGGACCGGTTTCTGGCATTTCAGCCGTCGTCGGCCCGGCTTGCTTGAATCCTGATGGTGCAATGAGCAAGGGACTCACGTCTGAGTATACCCTCCCACACATAGTGTGGGCAAAATCGATTTTGGAAAAGGGGGTGGTGATGGACAGAGTTTCTGAATGATGCAGAATACTCTTACCCAGTCAAGAGATCAGGGCTTGATCCATCACCGTTTTTTAGCTCACTGCACCATCCCAGCTCAGAACCTGGCTACATGCAAATTAGTCTGTTCCTGTCCCAGTGCATGATGGGAACAGGGCAAACCAAACTACCAAGCCAATTCTTATACTGGGAAGGAGACAAGCTTCCGGGGACCGGTTTCTGGCATTTCAGCCGTCGTCGGCCCGGCTTGCTTGAATCCTGATGGTGCAATGATCAAGGGACTCACGTCTGAGTATACCCTCCCACACATAGTGTGGGCAAAATCGATTTTGGAAAAGGGGGTGGTGATGGACAGAGTTTCTGAATGATGCAGAATACTCTTACCCAGTCAAGAGATCAGGGCTTGATCCATCACCGTTTTTTAGCTCACTGCACCATCCCAGCTCAGAACCTGGCTACATGCAAATTAGTCTGTTCCTGTCCCAGTGCATGATGGGAACAGGGTAAACCAAACTACCAAGCCAATTCTTATACTGGGAAGGAGACAAGCTTCCGGGGACCGGTTTCTGGCATTTCAGCCGTCGTCGGCCCGGCTTGCTTGAATCCTGATGGTGCAATGAGCAAGGGACTCAAGTCTGAGTATACCCTCCCACACATAGTGTGGGCAAAATCGATTTTGGAAAAGGGGGTGGTGATGGACAGAGTTTCTGAATGATGCAAAATACTCTTACCCAGTCAAGAGATCAGGGCTTGATCCATCACCGTTTTTTGGCTCACTGCACCATCCCAGCTCAGAACCTGGCTACATGCAAATTAGTCTGTTCCTGTCCCAGTGCATGATGGGAACAGGGCAAACCAAACTACCAAGCCAATTCTCATACTGGGAAGGAGACAAGCTTCCGGGGACCGGTTTCTGGCATTTCAGCCGTCGTCGGCCCGGCTTGCTTGAATCCTGATGGTGCAATGAGCAAGGGACTCACGTCTGAGTATACCCTCCCACACATAGTGTGGGCAAAATCGATTTTGGAAAAGGGGGTAGTGATGGACAGAGTTTCTGAATGATGCAGAATACTCTTACCCAGTCAAGAGATCAGGGCTTGATCCATCACCGTTTTTTAGCTCACTGCACCATCCCAGCTCAGAACCTGGCTACATGCAAATTAGTCTGTTCCTGTCCCAGTGCATGATGGGAACAGGGCAAACCAAACTACCAAGCCAATTCTTATACTGGGAAGGAGACAAGCTTCCGGGGACCGGTTTCTGGCATTTCAGCCGTCGTCGGCCCGGCTTGCTTGAATCCTGATGGTGCAATGAGCAAGGGACTCACGTCTGAGTATACCCTCCCACACATAGTGTGGGCAAAATCGATTTTGGAAAAGGGGGTGGTGATGGACAGAGTTTCTGAATGATGCAGAATACTCTTACCCAGTCAAGAGATCAGGGCTTGATCCATCACCGTTTTTTAGCTCACTGCACCATCCCAGCTCAGAACCTGGCTACATGCAAATTAGTCTGTTCCTGTCCCAGTGCATGATGGGAACAGGGTAAACCAAACTACCAAGCCAATTCTTATACTGGGAAGGAGACAAGCTTCCGGGGACCGGTTTCTGGCATTTCAGCCGTCGTCGGCCCGGCTTGCTTGAATCCTGATGGTGCAATGAGCAAGGGACTCAAGTCTGAGTATACCCTCCCACACATAGTGTGGGCAAAATCGATTTTGGAAAAGGGGGTGGTGATGGACAGAGTTTCTGAATGATGCAAAATACTCTTACCCAGTCAAGAGATCAGGGCTTGATCCATCACCGTTTTTTGGCTCACTGCACCATCCCAGCTCAGAACCTGGCTACATGCAAATTAGTCTGTTCCTGTCCCAGTGCATGATGGGAACAGGGCAAACCAAACTACCAAGCCAATTCTTATACTGGGAAGGAGACAAGCTTCCGGGGACCGGTTTCTGGCATTTCAGCCGTCGTCGGCCCGGCTTGCTTGAATCCTGATGGTGCAATGAGCAAGGGACTCACGTCTGAGTATACCAACCCACACATAGTGTGGGCAAAATCGATTTTGGAAAAGGGGGTGGTGATGGACAGAGTTTCTGAATGATGCAGAATACTCTTACCCAGTCAAGAGATCAGGGCTTGATCCATCACCGTTTTTTAGCTCACTGCACCATCCCAGCTCAGAACCTGGCTACATGCAAATTAGTCTGTTCCTGTCCCAGTGCATGATGGGAACAGGGCAAACCAAACTACCAAGCCAATTCTTATACTGGGAAGGAGACAAGCTTCCGGGGACCGGTTTCTGGCATTTCATCCGTCGTCGGCCCGGCTTGCTTGAATCCTGATGGTGCAATGAGCAAGGGACTCACGTCTGAGTATACCCTCCCACACATAGTGTGGGCAAAATCGATTTTGGAAAAGGGGGTGGTGATGGACAGAGTTTCTGAATGATGCAGAATACTCTTACCCAGTCAAGAGATCAGGGCTTGATCCATCACCGTTTTTTAGCTCACTGCACCATCCCAGCTCAGAACCTGGCTACATGCAAATTAGTCTGTTTCTGTCCCAGTGCATGATGGGAACAGGGCAAACCAAACTACCAAGCCAATTCTTATACTGGGAAGGAGACAAGCTTCCGGGGACCGGTTTCTGGCATTTCAGCCGTCGTCGGCCCGGCTTGCTTGAATCCTGATGGTGCAATGAGCAAGGGACTCACGTCTGAGTATACCCTCCCACACATAGTGTGGGCAAAATCGATTTTGGAAAAGGGGGTGGTGATGGACAGAGTTTCTGAATGATGCAGAATACTCTTACCCAGTGAAGAGATCAGGGCTTGATCCATCACCGTTTTTTAGCTCACTGCACCATCCCAGCTCAGAACCTGGCTACATGCAAATTAGTCTGTTCCTGTCCCAGTGCATGATGGGAACAGGGCAAACCAAACTACCAAGCCAATTCTTATACTGGGAAGGAGACAAGCTTCCGGGGACCGGTTTCTGGCATTTCAGCCGTCGTCGGCCCGGCTTGCTTGAATCCTGATGGTGCAATGAGCAAGGGACTCACGTCTGAGTATACCCTCCCACACATAGTGTGGGCAAAATCGATTTTGGAAAAGGGGGTGGTGATGGACAGAGTTTCTGAATGATGCAGAATACTCTTACCCAGCCAAGAGATCAGGGCTTGATCCATCACCGTTTTTTAGCTCACTGCACCATCCCAGCTCAGAACCTGGCTACATGCAAATTAGTCTGTTCCTGTCCCAGTGCATGATGGGAACAGGGCAAACCAAACTACCAAGCCAATTCTTATACTGGGAAGGAGACAAGCTTCCGGGGACCGGTTTCTGGCATTTCAGCCGTCGTCGGCCCGGCTTGCTTGAATCCTGATGGTGCAATGAGCAAGGGACTCACGTCTGAGTATACCCTCCCACACGTAGTGTGGGCAAAATCGATTTTGGAAAAGGGGGTGGTGATGGACAGAGTTTCTGAATGATGCAGAATACTCTTACCCAGTCAAGAGATCAGGGCTTGATCCATCACAGATTTTTAGCTCACTGCACCATCCCAGCTCAGAACCTGGCTACATGCAAATTAGTCTGTTCCTGTCCCAGTGCATGATGGGAACAGGGCAAACCAAACTACCAAGCCAATTCTTATACTGGGAAGGAGACAAGCTTCCGGGGACCGGTTTCTGGCATTTCAGCCGTCGTCGGCCCGGCTTGCTTGAATCCTGATGGTGCAATGAGCAAGGGACTCACGTCTGAGTATACCCTCCCACACATAGTGTGGGCAAAATCGATTTTGGAAAAGGGGGTGGTGATGGACAGAGTTTCTGAATGATGCAGAATACTCTTACCCAGTCAAGAGATCAGGGCTTGATCCATCACCGTTTTTTAGCTCACTGCACCATCCCAGCTCAGAACCTGGCTACATGCAAATTAGTCTGTTCCTGTCCCAGTGCATGATGGGAACAGGGCAAACCAAACTACCAAGCCAATTCTTATACTGGGAAGGAGACAAGCTTCCGGGGACCGGTTTCTGGCATTTCAGCCGTCGTCGGCCCGGCTTGCTTGAATCCTGATGGTGCAATGAGCAAGGGACTCACGTCTGAGTATACCCTCCCACACATAGTGTGGGCAAAATCGATTTTGGAAAAGGGGGTGGTGATGGACAGAGTTTCTGAATGATGCAGAATACTCTTACCCAGTCAAGAGATCAGGGCTTGATCCATCACCGTTTTTTAGCTCACTGCACCATCCCAGCTCAGAACCTGGCTACATGCAAATTAGTCTGTTCCTGTCCCAGTGCATGATGGGAACAGGGCAAACCAAACTACCAAGCCAATTCTTATACTGGGAAGGAGACAAGCTTCCGGGGACCGGTTTCTGGCATTTCAGCCGTCGTCGGCCCGGCTTGCTTGAATCCTGATGGTGCAATGAGCAAGGGACTCACGTCTGAGTATACCCTCCCACACATAGTGTGGGCAAAATCGATTTTGGAAAAGGGGGTGGTGATGGACAGAGTTTCTGAATGATGCAGAATACTCTTACCCAGTCAAGAGATCAGGGCTTGATCCATCACCGTTTTTTAGCTCACTGCACCATCCCAGCTCAGAACCTGGCTACATGCAAATTAGTCTGTTCCTGTCCCAGTGCATGATGGGAACAGGGTAAACCAAACTACCAAGCCAATTCTTATACTGGGAAGGAGACAAGCTTCCGGGGACCGGTTTCTGGCATTTCAGCCGTCGTCGGCCCGGCTTGCTTGAATCCTGATGGTGCAATGAGCAAGGGACTCAAGTCTGAGTATACCCTCCCACACATAGTGTGGGCAAAATCGATTTTGGAAAAGGGGGTGGTGATGGACAGAGTTTCTGAATGATGCAAAATACTCTTACCCAGTCAAGAGATCAGGGCTTGATCCATCACCGTTTTTTGGCTCACTGCACCATCCCAGCTCAGAACCTGGCTACATGCAAATTAGTCTGTTCCTGTCCCAGTGCATGATGGGAACAGGGCAAACCAAACTACCAAGCCAATTCTTATACTGGGAAGGAGACAAGCTTCCGGGGACCGGTTTCTGGCATTTCAGCCGTCGTCGGCCCGGCTTGCTTGAATCCTGATGGTGCAATGAGCAAGGGACTCACGTCTGAGTATACCAACCCACACATAGTGTGGGCAAAATCGATTTTGGAAAAGGGGGTGGTGATGGACAGAGTTTCTGAATGATGCAGAATACTCTTACCCAGTCAAGAGATCAGGGCTTGATCCATCACCGTTTTTTAGCTCACTGCACCGTCCCAGCTCAGAACCTGGCTACATGCAAATTAGTCTGTTCCTGTCCCAGTGCATGATGGGAACAGGGCAAACCAAACTACCAAGCCAATTCTTATACTGGGAAGGAGCCAATCTTCCGGGGACCGGTTTCTGGCATTTCATCCGTCGTCGGCCCGGCTTGCTTGAATCCTGATGGTGCAATGAGCAAGGGACTCACGTCTGAGTATACCCTCCCACACATAGTGTGGGCAAAATCGATTTTGGAAAAGGGGGTGGTGATGGACAGAGTTTCTGAATGATGCAGAATACTCTTACCCAGTCAAGAGATCAGGGCTTGATCCATCACCGTTTTTTAGCTCACTGCACCATCCCAGCTCAGAACCTGGCTACATGCAAATTAGTCTGTTCCTGTCCCAGTGCATGATGGGAACAGGGCAAACCAAACTACCAAGCCAATTCTTATACTGGGAAGGAGACAAGCTTCCGGGGACCGGTTTCTGGCATTTCAGCCGTCGTCGGCCCGGCTTGCTTGAATCCTGATGGTGCAATGAGCAAGGGACTCACGTCTGAGTATACCCTCCCACACATAGTGTGGGCAAAATCGATTTTGGAAAAGGGGGTGGTGATGGACAGAGTTTCTGAATGATGCAGAATACTCTTACCCAGTGAAGAGATCAGGGCTTGATCCATCACCGTTTTTTAGCTCACTGCACCATCCCAGCTCAGAACCTGGCTACATGCAAATTAGTCTGTTCCTGTCCCAGTGCATGATGGGAACAGGGCAAACCAAACTACCAAGCCAATTCTTATACTGGGAAGGAGACAAGCTTCCGGGGACCGGTTTCTGGCATTTCAGCCGTCGTCGGCCCGGCTTGCTTGAATCCTGATGGTGCAATGAGCAAGGGACTCACGTCTGAGTATACCCTCCCACACATAGTGTGGGCAAAATCGATTTTGGAAAAGGGGGTGGTGATGGACAGAGTTTCTGAATGATGCAGAATACTCTTACCCAGTCAAGAGATCAGGGCTTGATCCATCACCGTTTTTTAGCTCACTGCACCATCCCAGCTCAGAACCTGGCTACATGCAAATTAGTCTGTTCCTGTCCCAGTGCATGATGGGAACAGGGCAAACCAAACTACCAAGCCAATTCTTATACTGGGAAGGAGACAAGCTTCCGGGGACCGGTTTCTGGCATTTCAGCCGTCGTCGGCCCGGCTTGCTTGAATCCTGATGGTGCAATGAGCAAGGGACTCACGTCTGAGTATACCCTCCCACACATAGTGTGGGCAAAATCGATTTTGGAAAAGGGGGTGGTGATGGACAGAGTTTCTGAATGATGCAGAATACTCTTACCCAGTCAAGAGATCAGGGCTTGATCCATCACAGTTTTTTAGCTCACTGCACCATCCCAGCTCAGAACCTGGCTACATGCAAATTAGTCTGTTCCTGTCCCAGTGCATGATGGGAACAGGGCAAACCAAACTACCAAGCCAATTCTTATACTGGGAAGGAGACAAGCTTCCGGGGACCGGTTTCTGGCATTTCAGCCGTCGTCGGCCCGGCTTGCTTGAATCCTGATGGTGCAATGAGCAAGGGACTCACGTCTGAGTATACCCTCCCACACATAGTGTGGGCAAAATCGATTTTGGAAAAGGGGGTGGTGATGGACAGAGTTTCTGAATGATGCAGAATACTCTTACCCAGTCAAGAGATCAGGGCTTGATCCATCACCGTTTTTTAGCTCACTGCACCATCCCAGCTCAGAACCTGGCTACATGCAAATTAGTCTGTTCCTGTCCCAGTGCATGATGGGAACAGGGCAAACCAAACTACCAAGCCAATTCTTATACTGGGAAGGAGACAAGCTTCCGGGGACCGGTTTCTGGCATTTCAGCCGTCGTCGGCCCGGCTTGCTTGAATCCTGATGGTGCAATGAGCAAGGGACTCACGTCTGAGTATACCCTCCCACACATAGTGTGGGCAAAATCGATTTTGGAAAAGGGGGTGGTGATGGACAGAGTTTCTGAATGATGCAGAATACTCTTACCCAGTCAAGAGATCAGGGCTTGATCCATCACCGTTTTTTAGCTCACTGCACCATCCCAGCTCAGAACCTGGCTACATGCAAATTAGTCTGTTCCTGTCCCAGTGCATGATGGGAACAGGGCAAACCAAACTACCAAGCCAATTCTTATACTGGGAAGGAGACAAGCTTCCGGGGACCGGTTTCTGGCATTTCAGCCGTCGTCGGCCCGGCTTGCTTGAATCCTGATGGTGCAATGAGCAAGGGACTCACGTCTGAGTATACCCTCCCACACATAGTGTGGGCAAAATCGATTTTGGAAAAGGGGGTGGTGATGGACAGAGTTTCTGAATGATGCAGAATACTCTTACCCAGTCAAGAGATCAGGGCTTGATCCATCACCGTTTTTTAGCTCACTGCACCATCCCAGCTCAGAACCTGGCTACATGCAAATTAGTCTGTTCCTGTCCCAGTGCATGATGGGAACAGGGCAAACCAAACTACCAAGCCAATTCTTATACTGGGAAGGAGACAAGCTTCCGGGGACCGGTTTCTGGCATTTCAGCCGTCGTCGGCCCGGCTTGCTTGAATCCTGATGGTTCATGCAAATTAGTCTGTTCCTGTCCCATTTCAGTGAGGCCCCTGACCAACTTCCACAATTGAGAAGGTGGTCCGTTGGAGGGTCCTACATATTGGCTGGTAGTCATGGAACTGTTTGAGTGGTGGCCAAGCGGTGGCCAAGCAGTAAGGTGGATCTGACATTACTGGTTCTGCACTGATACCCCCTTCTATATGCGACTGGAGGCAGACGTGAGTTCCAATGTAGCTGAGACCTAGTGCAGTGTGAGCCACAAAGCCACGCTGTACCTGTGAGTCAAGGAAGTCAGGACAGAGATCTGACTTCGTATTCTGGCAGATAAGAGCCTCTGCTGGAAGACTGCCAACACTGGGCCCAAATATGGTGGACCTGCCATGCTGCCAACCCCCAAAAAACAACAGTGGAGTGAAGGGCAAACACGTTACCACCTACTTGAAAACTGACAAGCTCAGAAATGATTCTGTCAAATGCCAGCGTAGGGGAACTAAAGCAATCTCTGTGGAAGAGGGTGTAGGCCACCTGCAGCATAGTGCTTGAAGGTGAGATGAGCATTATGGTAGGGTGTGGGGAATTATGTCCTATCCCTCTCCCGCATTGAGACAGGAGACAGATGCAGAGGATGCCTTAGGGCTACTGCTCCTTTGGGCTGAATGCAGTCCTGCGGTCTAGTGTTCCGCCACTGATGCATACAGTAGTATATATAGAGCTGCTCTTAGATTGGATTGAACCTACAAACCTACTGAACGGTTGAATTATGCATGCCAGCCTAACCCAGACATTTTGCACCAGGGGGTATTAAGGATCATACGAGGATAAGAATAGGTTTTTTTATGGAGGAATTCAAGGAAAGTACAATTTCCAGGATCCACAAGATCCTGAAGTGCACAATAGTAGATACTCTGTCTGGCTTGAGAGAGAGGTAGGTGACTAACTTGGGTACATTTGATCATGAGGATTAGGATGTTGTCAGATCCACCTGAGAGAGGCGGTGATACAGTCTGGTCGAAAGTTGATGCAACTCAGAATATTGCATAAAATTGATTAAAGTACATGCTTGCTAAGGGAATGGTGTGCATCTGTGGGGACCTCCGCCCACACATTGTGGAGTCTGCTAAGATCTGACTCTTTTGGGATAGTGTACATAATGTCCTGAACACAACTCCTGAGTTGGAGTTAGAGCTACCACCACCAACTCCCCATAATGAGTTCAGCTTTGGATATTGGAGCATGTAACTTGCAACTCACCACTGACAATGTAAGATTAACATGGAGAGCAAGTGACCATGTAAAGCTGTTCAATGAGGTGATACGTGCAAATATAGAATTGGTAACTATATGCTTGAGTGAGGTAGAATGAGGCGGCCAGGTAGTGGAGGCATTTGCTGATCTTTGTGGCGGGATGAGAAATGCACTTTTAAAACGCTTTTAGCCTCATCCATATACCCCAAGGTGGTTTAATGCTGAATGCTCACCAGCTAATAGGGCACTTCGACAAGTCCTGGTACCTAGACCAAAGATTCACCTTTAGTTGCCCTTTGACGCAAGCAGTATAAGGCCATTAGTGCAAAACAACACCAGGATGTAGTAACAGGCCACTGAGAAATGTTAGTACAGGCTTCACCGGTGGGTCATGGTAAAAAATTGTAGACCACTGTATCTGACTTAAAGCATTGTAACTCGAGGTTCTCTAGTCCCATTATATCCCATATTGCTTGCAATACTTGGGAGGAGCACTTTGGCAAAATATATCCCAGCCTAATGATTTCCTTCTCTCAGCTCCATCCCTCTGAGCTATGAACGAGCGCTGGGATGCCCGAAGGTAACCACGCACTATATAAGATTCCAAATAATAATAATAATAATAATAATATGCTGCACCTACTTCTAATATAGACCTTGTGTTACCTGCAGGTTTTCAGACCACTCTATTGGAAGTTGAGGATGCAATTAATCAAAGTATAAGAAGCAAGGCACCTTTTCTAGATGGGGTACCCATTGACTTACTAAAGATTAATATTCTTTTCTGGGCGCCCCTTCTTACAAACGTCTTCATAAATATTGCCCATTCTCCCCTACCAAGTACCTGGGGCCATCTACCATAGTGACAATTTTCAAGAAAGGAGATCGATCTCATCTAGGCTGTTACTGGCCGATCTCATTAAATGACACTACTGTAAAAATTCTGAATAGGATTATTTACAATAGGCTAATGGACTGGGTCCATGGTGCGTCAGCGTTACATTGCTGCCAGTACAGGTTCAGGCGTAAAATAAGACCAATTGAGCAATGCCTAAACTTAAATATGGTCCTGGGTAAATAGAAAATGGCTAAGCAATCCCCCTTGTACCTAGCAGTCATGGACCTATTATTGACACTTGATTGCATTAACAGGGCCTCACTGTGGCACCTGCTCATTGCATGGGGGATGGATAAAACACTGGTCAACTTCCTTGCCTACCTTCACAAGGAAATGAGGACAAGAGTCTATATTAGTGCTCAGGGGGAGATGGCTGGCTAAATAGGTAATGATCGCGGGGTAAGACAAGGCTGTGTGCTGGTCCGCTCATTTTTATTCGTTATATTTATGATCTCCATCTTGCTCTAGACATACCTATGATTAAGGGCAATCCGCTCCCCGCACTCCTCTATGTGGACAACACAGTGTTGATGGCACGCACCCCGAGGGCACTGTGTATGCTAGTACACGTCTGTTGATTTTATGTGTTCCCTTGACCTGTAGACCAACTTTGCCAAATCACATATCATGTTCTGCAGTCCTAAGCATGAACCCCTCTCAAATATATGAGTTGGTATTCACTGCCCAACCAGCACCAACACTTTGGCATACCTAGGTATTATTTTTTCCACTAAGGGGGTCATGGTGTCCTAACATAGAATACTGTTGGATCGAATTTGCCATTACTTTTTTTTATATAATTCTTTTTATTGATGACATTATGTGTTAAATATAAACAAATTCACACAGTATTGTACAGAGCTTTACATTAATTTGTATCTTGACTTTCCTCACCTGACTCCATCTACTGCTAATCCACAAGTATGTCTATACTAAAGCATTCTGTTCATTCTGCAACTAAGGTTGGATGAGGATTCGCCTGCGGAGGTTCACAAATGTTTTCCCTATCTTCATTCCACAGTCCCCATATTTGTGACCATTTTTTAGGACAGCCCCTTGATTTGTATATTGTTTGCTCCATCAACATACACCTATCGAGATTCCTTTCCATGTAGTGAGTGTAACCGCCTCCGGTCCCCCAATAGCTTAGCGATGTTGCGTTTCGCTATCATCAATCCCAACGTCACCCAGGTCCTTAAATTTGCCATGACTAATGGGTCACAATGCAGTCTCCCATAACCCGCGGGGGGAGGCTCTCCCTTACCACAACTACAAGTTTATAAATCACAATGCCTACCAATTGTCATGTACAGGACGTAGGTGTGGGGGACATCCAACTGTTTGGCTATCCAACAAGAAGAAAATAGATTTTGCAGAAATTTTTTATCTAATCCTATTTCTGCCATTCATTTTATCCTGCACAATCAATTAGGGGTCTCCTATATCACAGAGCTAATTAGGGCACGCCCAGTCCTCCTTTGGCTCTTGATGTGGTGCAACGATGAGGATGCCTTGACCAGAGACATTATATCAGATTGTCACCCTCTGGACAGAGGGCTACAAATTCCACGGAATGCTTATGTAAGGACTGAGTATTTTAATATTGGAATGCAATCCATTTTTGCTGACCCATCATTCTGTATCAGTACAAGCAAAAGTAAAAGCAGAGGCTTAGGACTCTGGTGGGGATGCCAAATGTGACCAGATATGTTAGTCTGTATGAATTTGATCACCCTACTGAATACTTCTTGTGGGCACGCAGCCGCTAGGAACGTTCCCTGCTTTTCCGTTTTAGGTTAGACACAATGAAATATCTCCTCTTCTTTTCTATGGGTTTTGTGCACAGCCTCGAAACAAAACCATTTCCCTGTTACAGTCGTGACCATCATGACTCACGGGTGGGGGGCAAGTGGGGGTGGGGCACCCGGGGTTCGCGTGATGGGGATCAAAAAATTTAATTAAAATCTTACTTTACCGGGTTACGCACCACCTCTGCTCCTAGCCGGGTCCCTCGTTTTCCTACTGCTTTCCTGATCTCCTGCCTCTGTTTGTTGGAACGAGCTCCAGCGCAATGGATTTACACGCGCCCTTCCACCCCCAATATTAATTACAGGGGCGGCCAACGTATCTGTTTTCATCGAGTCCGGCGAGGCCGCACCCACGGAATACAGTGGGGCTCAGATAGTATAAAGAATCTGAGCAATCGTGGGGCCACATTTACATAACAGACAGAGTGTCTGCTCCAATTAGAACTCGCAAACCCTTGTCGTTTGAGGAATAGGAACACAGCCCTCCAGAATCAGTGGATCTATTGGACGCTGCAGTTAGAGTCCATGACCAGTTCAGGGTCATGAGGAGAACCCTAAAACCATTTGGAGTTTGAAATGCGTTGACTCCTGAGTTCAGGGTATTTTTGATGTGGTGTGCCACAAGGGAATTAGTTGAATTGTATTTCCCCCTTTTAGGCAACACCCTGGTAGCTTGTCTCACTCACAGGCAGGACAATAGGCATCAGCCTGGTAACGAGACTGTGTCTGCCTAGTGTCTAATTTCAAATTCAGGTCTGGTTAAATGTCTTATGTTTATATATGTATTGTTGTTGTATTATTTTTGCACGCACATGTCTCTTGTCATTTTTCCCCAAATTTGCTTTGTTGTATGTTTTAAATTTAAGAATGTGTTAAAATGAG
This sequence comes from Lissotriton vulgaris, assembly GCF_964263255.1. Classification (NCBI taxonomy): domain Eukaryota; kingdom Metazoa; phylum Chordata; class Amphibia; order Caudata; family Salamandridae; genus Lissotriton; species Lissotriton vulgaris. The sequence continues at coordinate 1,709,389,023 of NC_141685.1, read as the reverse complement.
AATTGTATGACATTTTGCGTACTTCAATCAAGTGTTGTCCACTCTAAGCCATATACAATTGATTTTGATTGCCCTTTGTATGAAAATACTAGAAACTAAGCTTAATAAAGCCTGTGCACTTTAGAATGTTTGGTCTAAGGTCCCTATCAAACTCATGGTGAATAGTCTTCCTGGACACTTCGTTGTGTTTTCTGAAAGGAACAGGAAGAAGGCAGCCTCCCTCCCCTCCCCATGGCCAATCACAATGCTGCAATGGCAGCTTTGTGATTGGTGATGTCAGCGCCCAGCCGGACGCCTATGGGGGGGGAGGGGGGCATTTTCTCTATCTAGGCTTCATGCGGCCTACATAGAGAAAATCCAGAGTGCGCATGACTGGTTTGGTCGGCCCCAGAGGGCCAACAACATTTTCAGGGACCACAGCATTGGGCAAGCCACTCCTCCGCGACCCAATACCAACCAGGCATACCAACCAGGCATACCATTCTGCTTTCTCTCAGTGCGAGAAGCAGAAACATAAAATGGTATTTAAAATACCATTTATGTTTCTGCTTCTCGCACGAGAAAGCAGTGGGCCGACAGTCTTCCGCCCTAACGGAGGAGATGCCTCTGCCCTGTTATGACAATGCTTCATTTCATGTTTTTTTGTACATTTTGCATAAGATATACCAGACTCTTTTTAATATCCTTTTTAAGAAAAGTATTGTTATGATTTTTATCAGTGCAGACCTGCTTTTAGATTTTTATGGCTATGTGATAATGAAGAAACTATTGCACATGTCGGGTCGTTTTTGAAATCTGCTGATTGAGCTTGTAGCTCTATGTTAAATTAAGCTTTTATTGCTGACTCATCAATATAATGACCACATTTCAAAGTATTTTATAGATAACTATCTGAGCACAACACGATTTGCACTTTGCGTTTGCTTCATATTACGTGATGTTCAGATGAACATTACAAGCTGTTATTTGCTCTTTTTATATTCTTTTGCTAACTCAATGTACTGTGTATTTTATGCTGATTGCCTTGTATGATGCTTTTATGGTTGCTGTGATGCTCCCGAATAAAGTCTATTGAATTGAATTGAGTGCAGCTTTCTTGAGTAAATGGGAGCGTCTTGTGCCTACGCACAAGTTAATGCTATTCCTTTATGTTCTGGGACTCCCATTATCTAGTTGAGGCATAGCCTATTAAAGTGGTAGATTCTAGAGTCCCAGATATCAAAACCTGATTTAGGAACATAGATTGGTGTATGGCACTTTGCTGGGGCAGCCATGCGCTCTACAAATATTTTAACATAACATATGTACAGCCTTTATAGAAGAGCTGCGGTTGTCCAAAGAATGGGAAAAGATCTGAGCTTCTAAGAGGGACTGTAGACTACATAATGACCTTCATTAGAACATACAGGACCATATGTCTACAATCGCTCTGGGTTTGTGAAGTGAGGATGATGTTGAAAGCTGGAGATTGTCATATGTTAATATGCTAATTTCACTATATTTTATTTTGTGTCTATTGTCCTATGCATGGGGCCACCTGCAGTCAATCAGAGACCCCTTAACTACTGTCCATGTTTCTCAGGATTCCTCATCCACATGCTTCACTTACTGTGATGTGAAAATGAAAAATATTAACAATTTTAATATACAAAAGGTATCAAGGGGTATTTGCTTACAGGTGGATGAGGATACATGACCATGATTATGACAAGTACTCTTATTTGTCAAATCCACCTGTAAGCCAAGAATCAATGAAAGGACAAAATCATATTTTAAAAAGAGTTATTTTCCAGACCAGTGCAATCCTGAATTGGTTGTTTATGGTATGCTTTACCAGGCTTTTTAACTATTTGGGGGCAAAAGAAAAACAAGCATTGACAATACCAATAGGTTTGACCTTTGTATGGTAGGTTCACATTGTGATTCTATGTCAGGACCGGAGAATTCAGATTAGGCTGAATCTTTCTCCATTTATTGTACTCCAGCAGCCTTTCAAATAACTATAATTTACATTAAAAACTAGATTTCCCATGAACACAGGGAAAATGAAAACAGAAAAGTCCAAACAGCATCAGCCAATCCTATGCCAGGACGCCTCATAACCTCCCCTGCGGACACTCAATCTTCCTCTTTCTTCACTGCTCCAGCAGCATACAGATGAGTGTCTTTATTTTTTCTCATTACATTGGGTGATTTACTGTTTTTTTCTGTGGTGTTGCCTACGCGGCATTTCAACGTAGGGGTTGAATTAGCGGTTGTTGATTACTGTCTCATACCAGCTTTTGTTTACAGGATTGACCGCAGGAGCGTTTCTCCGCTCCTTTGCGGCCGCGGCGTTTTGCCTCAGGCTCTTAGCGCAGTGCGGCCTCCCGCTGCTAGGGGACCGCGCCCTTTTGCTTGCGCTCCTCAGAGCGTTTTACCCCTCCGCGCGACCGCCAGTCGTCTAGTTCCGCTTCAACAGTCACAGGGGTTTAGACGGACTCACGCGACCGCGAGGAAAGATTAGTTTAATTGTTGAACAAGTTTGCGCTAATAACTGACATTAAGAGCCCCTGCCTGGAGCCTAAACACACGCATCGCGGGTAAGAGCACAATTCATTAAAGGGACCGGCCCAGGCAGGTTGATTACAGATAACCTCAGTATATAGAGGGAGCTGGGTCCCAAATCTGTGTAATTGATCACATACACATGTGTGCTGATTTTGCAAGGGTTCTGCCCTTTATGGATCCCCTTTTTTGCCTGTTCAGGGAACTGACACTGATCCACTATGGAACACGAAGATTACTACCTAGAGGAGGAGGAGGAGGTCATGTACCTACTGGTTGATGACCACTTTTGTCAGGTCATGGACTCCTCTATATTTAAGGCAGTGTCCCAGGTGGTTGCGCCACAGGAGAAGAAAATAGACCTACTACAGGCACAATGTCAACCCCTCACTCAGAGGGAAGGTTTGTTGGGGTAAACAACTCCCCTACCTCCAGGCCAACCCTCCACTAGTGCGATGGAACTCAAACGGAAGCCTACATGGCGGCCAGACTGCGTAACCCCCGGATCAGGAAGTACGTAGGTGCCTTCGCGCAGAGTGCCCGCGTCCTACCCTGGAGGGTAAGGTCGCAGTTACACCGGAAGTGGACCCAAGATGTACACCTTCTTAGCGAAATGTATCTGAGATTCCAAAAAAGGCATTGATTTCTTGTGAAGAGCGTGCCAAGATAAACTCTTGGACACGGCGAGGCCTTTGGCATAAATTCTAGATAAGATGCCAAGGCCTCAGGCACTCTGATTTCCCCGGACACACTCTCTAGTTGGGCACAGAGAGGGATTATTTTCCTGGGCAATGCTAATGTGGCAATATGCACTGAGCGACGCAGGTCCTTACTTATTAAAATATTAAATTAAACCCCAAGCTAGGGTGATAGCCACTTCAGAAGCGGGTCCAATTGCGGAGGGCAATCTCTTTTGGGATCGCTTCGTCAAGGAACTGGGCAAGTTCGTCAATACGTTTAACTCTTTAGACAAGGCCCAAACATCAATTAAACGTGTCTTTACCCCGCATGTTTTTGGCGCAGTCGGTCGTGGCAGGGGGCGCTCAGTCGGCCGACCCTACAATTGAGCCTCCTACAAAGAAGGCGAGATCCACAGGGGACAGTATCAATATCTAGACAAATTCGAGAACTTCTACCTGACCAGGAGTTTTCCCCGTCGCCGTGGTGGCAGAGGCAGAGGAGATGGTGGATACAACAACCAATGCCGTGGTGGCAGAGGCAGAGGAGATGGTGGATACAACAACCAACAAGGTGAGAATACAGAATGCATGGAATGTGAGGTTGGGGGGCAGACTTCAATGTTTTCTTCCCAATTGCTCTTTGCATACCTCCGATGCTTGGGTTTTGCAAACCATCAGAGGGTTTCAAAAAGAGTACTCAGACCTGCTCACACAGCCCCTTCGGCCAAAGCCTATAGCCTTAACACTAGCTCAGAGAGTTCTAATAGACAAAGAAATCTCAGATCTACTGCGAAAAGGTGCAATTACTCACTCCACTCTACACCCCCTGGGGGGTCCTAAGCAACATTTTCTTAGTGGTGAAACAGGCTGGGGGCTATCGCCCGTGATGAATCTCAAAGAGTTCAACAGGTGGCTCATTTACCACCATTCTAAAATGGAGGGCATTCACCTCCTGAGGGATCTGCTACAGGAACGGGACTGGATGGTCTGCCTGGATCTGAAGGATGCCTACCTTACGATCCCGATTTTTTCCCCACAAAGATGTTTTCTTCCGTTTCAAGGGGGGTTGCAGATTTTCGAGTTCACTTCCCTTCCTTTCGGGGTGTCTTCCACTCCGTGGTTTTTCACCAAGGTGAGGAAGCCGGTGGTGGAGCGTCTCCGATCGGAAAGCATCCGGTTGATAATTTATCTGGATGACATGCTCATCATGAGTCAGTGTCCCCGAAGGCTGGTGACCCACTTACAACAAGTGGTGTGTGTCCCTTTTGGAGTCACTGGGGTTTGTAATCAACCAGACCAAGTCAAACCTTCTCCCTTCCCAGAGAATGCAGTTTCTGGGCTTCATGATAGACTCGGTGGTGGCCATCTTGTCTCTACCCTCTCGAAAGTTATTCAAGATCAGACACGAGCTGAAGCATACTCTAGCAAGGCCTACGATTTTGCTACGACACTTGGTCAGAGTGGTAGGCCTTCTCTCGTCATTGATTCAAGCAATTTTTCCAGGTCCCCTACACTACAGGGCCCTTCAACGTCTCAAAGTCTTTTACTTGTGCAAAGGTTTTACCTACTCTCAGGTCGTGCCCCTCACAGAGGAGGCCAGAACAGAGTTACAATGGTGGGTCGAACATATGGATGCATGGAATGGCTGAGCGATATTCGGTTTTATGCCGGATCTGGTAATAGAATCCGATGCCAGTGGCTCGGGCTGGGGCGTTCATTGCGGGGAAGTATTTACAGGCGGAAGATGGTCATCTTCAGAAAAAGCCCTTCACATCAACTGCTTGGAGTTGATGGTGGGTTCATTTTCAGTAAAGTGTTGGACAAAGGACAGGAACCCAAAGCTGTGTTCTACTCAAGATGGACAATGTGGCAGCGGTACGCTACATCAACCATCTCGGCGGGACTTGGTCCAAAGCTTTATCCAATCTAGCCTGCGATCTTTAGGAATATTCTCTATCCAACCAGATATCCCTGTCAGGGGAGCACCTTCCAGGGTCATCCAACCAGGTGGCAGATTGGTGCTCTTGCCACTGCAAGGACACCAGTATATGGCAACTTCATCCCAGTGTTTTCAGGGAAATCCAGGTCCGATGGGGTTCATTCTCAGTGGGCCTCTTTGCCTCCCGTCTGGACACCCAACTGAAACGATACTACAGTTGTCGGCCGGATCCGAAGGCGTTGGCAGTGGATGCTTTCCTCCAGGATTGGAGCAAGGAACAGGGTTACGCGTTTCCCCCTTTGCAATGATCATGAGGTTATCACCTCAGGTGAGGAGACAGCAGGCGGATCTAGTGGTAATTACCTCAATATAGAGGTTGCAAGCCTGGTTTCCGGTTCTGATGAAACTTTCCTGGGATTTTCCAATCCCTCTACCCCTCAGTCCCGGTCTCCCGAAGGTTCCTCAGGGGAATCCTCACCACCTTCTGGCCACATGCAGCATGCGTCTGATGACCTGGCGGGTTACAAGCAACGCTGGAAAGTCCCAGGCCTTTCAGAGGATGCTGTCACGTTGCTTGCTAAATCCTGGGCAGAGAGCATTAATAAGAGATACCGATCAGCTTGGTCAAGATGGGGCAGTTGGTGTCTGCGAAAACAAGTGGATCCGATGGGGACGGACATTGTCCATGTCCTTAACTTTTTAGCCTCACTGGCGAAGGAGGGATTGGCTTATAGGTCAATTAATACCTTTCGCTCAGCAATCCCGGCGGGCCATGTTCCATTGGATAATCGCCCGATTGGGGAACATCCTTTTGTCTGTAAATTATTGAAGGGTATCAGGCTGCCAGTGCCTCCGGAACCACGTTACTCAGTTTTGTGGGATGTGAACAGAGTTCTGAACCTGTTTTGATCATGGCCATCTAACAAATATTTGTTGAGAAAGCAGATGTCCGCTAAACTTGCAATGTTGCTGTGTTTGATTTCTTGTCGCAGAGTTTCGGATGTGAGGGCCTTGGATCTCACAGGCTGGGTTTTCACTCCGGAAGGAGTTACCTTTCACATTTCTAGATGTACTAAGTCCAATTCACGCTCTGTATCCTATCCTGCAATTCCTGGTGTCCCAAAATTGTGTGTGGTTAGAGCACTCAAAGCCTATGGGGTAGGAGCAATCGATATACACCCACAGGGCATCAAGCAGTTGCTTATTGCTCTTACAAAACCACACAGGACGGTTTCGTCCCCTACTATTGCGAGATGGGTGCGCTGGGTTATTCAGGAAGCAGATACAGATATTTCCCATTTTGAATCTCATTCAGTAAGAGGTGCAATGGCATCTAAGGCTTTTACCCTGGGACCACGCCTTGAGGCTATTTTGAATGCCGCGGACTGGTCCTCGGACACGACCTTCAAAACATTTTACTTTAAACCAGTAGTGTCACTAGGTTCTTTGGTGGGGAACAAGCTTAAAACTAGCCTAATCGGAAGCTTCCGGTCCTGACATAGAATGCAAAATTTCCTAGCTATCGTGCAGGAAAGTTTCAATTCTATTAAGGATGCGGAGACGAGGATTAGCTCACCCGGTCTTCATTCGAACCCACCCAGATTTCTGTGTTTGTATGGTGCGTAAAATCTTTGTGGTAAAAGTTCTTGACTACGAACTGTTGATGATGATGTTGTTACTCATTGCCAGTTGACAAGTTAAGTTGTGCTAAGTGGTTTCATTGGAGTTTACTCCCTTGAAATTACCTAATTTTCTTTCACTGTAGGATCGGATACTGGCAAGCAGGAATAATCCGGAGACTACCATGATGGGGTCGCAGGAATAAAGAGGAAGATAGAGTGTTTACAGGGGAAGTTATGAGGCATCCTGGCATAAGATTGGCTGATGCTGTTTGGACTTTTTCTGTTTTCATTTTCTCTGTGTTCATGGGAAATGTAGTTTTTAATGTAAATTATGGTTCTTTGAAAGGCTGCTGGAGTACAATAAATGGAGAAAGACTCAGCCTAATCCTCGCCCCCACGTCCTTAATAGAATTGAAACTTTCCTGCACGTTAGCTAGGAAATTTTGCATTCATCTCCCTTTTCTCAGATAGTAGTTCCCATGCCATCGCATAATGTGCTACACATTTGACTGGTTGCGCACAAACCCTTGGTTAGAGTGCTTGAAGGCCATCAAATATAGTCTGACTGCCATTAGCCTGCAGCAGATGAGGCACTATCTCTGCTACGCTCAGCAATGGCTGGCCCACTTTATTTTTCAGTCATTTGGCAGTGCTCCAGCCTACATAGCAGGCCCACATTTTAGTAACACATTGTGTACTGCTTGGCCCAATGTCCCATGGACGCATGGCAGACCAGTCAGCACATTATTATTTTCCAAAAACATTGTATAGAATTGTCCTCTGTGTGCTGGAAGTTTTCTCCATGTACGTGTGAGATATTTAATAATTTTTCCTGATCTTGGCGGAAAGGTGTTATCGGTGGTTTCAAACAAGAAAAATGCCAATGGATATAAAAAGGAAGGAGATTCCCTACCTAAGGCAGCATCCTCAATGCTAATCTTGGAAGCATTTGCTCAATTAAATTTTTAGCCCAATGGTGGAGGCAGTATCGGCTCTGTTTCAGAAAAAAACATAAAAAGAAATTGTGGCACATGTGGACATTTGCCAGTTTACAGTAGACGCCCCTTCCTTAACAACCTCTGAATGAGGCCCTATGCATCATGACTCTACCATTACCCAGAATATTCGTCGGACTCCAAGGCTCTAGCATTTTCTTATTCCATCTGTGATTGAAAGGCCCCCAGAAAGGGGCAGCTATAAAATGCTTCCAGAGTTTAGCCTTCTTAAGGACCAGCCATCAGGAAAGCAAGTTGATTCTTCTACCCCTATGATGTATTTGGTGTTTCCCCCTTCTGCCCTTCCCTTTCATTCCCCATCCAATAGACCATCCCATGGGAGTTTGTTTAGAATGTTCATGACAGAACCTTAGCTGGGTTCTGTGAGAGCAGCTGCAGGAAACCAATAAAGGGCCTTATATTCCCACTTGCTCTATGTTACCCTTATTTACAACACAGTCCTTTCTTCTCCCTAAAGAATGATGGAAAGGTAAATTCTATCTTCCTTGTTCTGAGGAAGTTGAAGGGATAGTGGCCTGTAGTAATATTGCAAGCACTCAGGCACATAAAGGTCTTCAATTATGTACGGTCCCAGCGGGACAACCATTTCCTCGAGGTGCTAGAAGGTGATGTGGGACTTGAAGGGCAATTTTTTTCTCTATTCCTATCTGTTGCCCCTATTGATTTCTTTGCATGTTCTTTTAGCTAATCTCTGGAACCAGCCCAAGAAACCAAGAGATTTTCTCCATCCTTTGTCTTTGGTCATCAAAGTGGTAAGTTGCATTTCACTCCACCTCAGAAGATAGATATCTTCAGATTTGATATTTACACCTGCTCCTGTTCTTTAAAATTGAATCAGAAGCCATTGTAGTGGGTCAGCAGCAAGTTATGACTTTCACGGTCCCGACATCAGATGAAACCATATCCCTGTACCTTACCCTAGTGCAGGGGTCTTCAAACTGTGAGGTGTAACCCCCAGGGGGGCCGTGGAGCGATGCAAAGGGTGTCGCGCCTTCACAGTCATACTTCTTTCCAGGCCCAAGGGCTTCAGCCCCCCTCCTCCCTCGTCGTGTCTCTCAGCCCGGCTGCTGCTGCAGTGTAACTCGAGCTGTGGGCTGGGCTGGGCAGAGTCTGGAGTCATCTCCAACACCCAGAGTTTTTCACAGGTCTTTAAAGACCATTTGCATATTTACATGCCTTTGTAAACGGATTACAGAGGCTTCATTATTTCCTGGTTGCAGTATACCCTGGGCCCCCACTGTGCCTGTTCCTTACATTTGTATTTTACAATTACTGCTGTAGTGTGAAAATGTATTTAATGAAAAGGAATATAAAGTAGGGTTTGCCAAAAGAAAAATGTCTGCCTGTTTTGTTTAAAGAGCCTGCAAAGATCTCCTCTTGACACTAAATAGACTTTTAAATACAAAAGTATCTATGCATTAGTTATGTGACTGTGCTGTCTTTTTTCTCTTTGTCAGTCAGTGATCATTGAGGCAGCCCTAGAACACAATTAAAAGTGCTTTCCATTTATATTTGTTGTTCGAAGTATGCACAGATAAGTGCTTAAAATACAGCTTTAGGTGTTTGCTTATTTTTGTACCGACTGGGCCATCAAAATAATCTGCTGGCAACCCTAACCATAAGACTGTAAGTTTGTTGCAGGATCAGCACATTATTTATTTCCTCTACCCTTGATCCCCGATTAATGCCGCAGTAGTTTAACTTAGATCTTAAACTCTACGCCGCCGTCAAGAACATGCTGAGTTACTTCAAGTGTTTGGAAATGCACCCTGCATTCAGACAACTCCCTCCTCCTTCTCGCCCTTCACTTTCACGCTCACCGTGCACTCACACTGATTACCATGCACTCACACCATTCACCCTGCACTCACAGTAATCACAATGCACTCACACTGATCACCATGCACTCACACCATTCACCTGCTCACCCTGCACTCACAGTGATCACTCTGCACTCACAACGCACTTGCGCTGTTCACCCTATACCTCACCCTGCAGTCACACGAGTTCACTACTCATCCTGCACTCATGTGACACTTCACTCAACTGACCCCCTCACTGCTCAATAAACAAGTCACTCAAACAAGCCCATCAGTAATCATACATTCGTTCGTCCCATTCTGAACTTGCATCTGCACCCAAATTCATACGCCACCTCACTCACCCTGAAGTCACTTCTCTTACCCTACTCTCGCACTGTTGCATCGCTCACCGTGCACTCAGATGGGCACTCTTGTCACCCACACAGTAAGCAGAAAGTTAATGTGCCTGCTAGAAAGAACGTGTACCATGCAGATCACAGAACTGAGTGTGAGTAAACTATGAGTAGCGCTATAAAAAAATGAAATGTTTGTCAGAAAGGTGCTATAGAGAGATGAGGTGCATTGTTAAAGTGAGAGGTTGAATGGGGAGAGTTCAGATTTTGTAAAAATGGGTGAAAGAAAATGGCCTGCAAAGTGAGAGAAGGATCCAGGGTTAGGAGAGGAGAGAGAGATGGAAGGGAGGGGTGAGAGGAAAGCTGCATGGGTAAACTGCTTAACTCTGCACAAAATCGGCAGGTTTTTAAGGGACCCCTGCCTCTCCTGGCCAGAGCCAGGTGAGCTTCTAATGTGGCAGCACGTATTCCTGCGGAGTAGAAGGTCCTTCGCAAAGGTTGACTAGAAATCTTTCTGATGTTAATTGCTGTATCTTGTTTATAAACGGGTACTGATGGGGTTAAATCTTTCCTCAGTGTTACTGTGTGTAAAAAATGTCAAAATAATGAAGCAACGCTATCCCAAAATACGCGGCATCACATAACATCAGTTACATTTTCTTCCCACACAATTTAGTAAAGCCTGTCGCATAATTTGGTCCTCACTTGCCTCATAATTCTAGTAGCCCTGCCTACAGTTTTAGAAATTTTTGTCGGGAGGGGGTCCTTACGCCTCAAAATGTTGACAGGGGGGTCTCGGTATCCAAAAGTTTGAAGACCTCTGCCCTAGTGGCTTAATTTCACCAAAGTCACTGACAGAGCGGAAGTGATTTTGCATACCCTCTCCCAAATGACATTACTGTGACTTCATAGACCCTATCCTCAATAACGTTACTGAAAGTTACATCACTGGGCTTTTGCTCTAATGAAGGGTGATCCTTACTATATTAACTTTTCTTAGACAGTGCAGCTAATTCCCACAAAGTCATTGATAACAGACATAAAGAACCAGCCGCTTCCAAAACAATCAAAAGCCAGGTGCATGCATGCTTTCAAAGACTCAGTAGTGTGTCAAAAAGGTTGCAAGTCAGAACACAGGATTAGGACCGTGCAACATAGGGGTAGTAATTGCTACCTCTACCACTACGCACCCGTACAAGGTCCACCTGCCTTTCTGCACTATAAGTCTGAAAACAATGCATGGTATAAACACCTTTCTGCAACTTCTTATGTGGGTTAACCTGTTGCGCTGGTTCTACCTTCGATTTGCTCTTATTTGCATACCGTTTGGTCTGTTTTCTTCTGTGTATTTCCTCCCCTTCAGAGAGGCCTTTTAAGACACTCAATGTGTCAAGGTGAAAATATTGAATAATCGTGAAAGATTCAAAGGACAAAATGACTTCAGTGTTACACTCTGTGAAGTAGACGGATTCTTTGAAAACAGGTGAGACAGACAGAGAAGAAGTATTCAATTGCTTCCGGATGATAATAATAATTGTCATTTATTGTAAACACATCAAAGTAAAAAAACATAGCAGATGGATCTCAGTTCTGCAGCTCACTACAGAGATTCAATGGCTCCAGAGATGTCAAGATGTCCCTTGCAAATTATGAACTGCTTTTCTAGTCCTAGACTTTTTACCAGAAAGCACAAGCTCTCTGTTTGTAAAAGACCTACTTTTAATTTACGAAGCATTTACAGGGGCTTGCAGCCCATCAGTTGCTTATCTTTGGTTGGCTTTATTATAGGCCTGGGTGTCATTTTAATCACGCCAGAGCAGTCTGAGTAATTTCCGTAATTCACCATTACCTTTTGAAGCGAAATTACCGATAATAACGCATTTATGCCTGCTCGCGTAAGTAATAGTAATTTAGGATTAAAATAATCATACCAGAAGAACACATTTAGCTACAGTGAGCAGCCGCTTGATATGGTTCATGCTCGCTTTTGGTGTTCTGCTGCATTTAGCACTATTTTGGAACTCTAAGTGCATCCCCGAGTTCATTTTGGATGGCAGGGTGCATTTTGTGCTAAGAAAATAGCGCTAGATGCCAGAAGTAAGTTGGGGACAAAGGGGCATATTACCAAGCAATAGCGATCATTATCGCTATTGCTTGGTTAGAGACAAAAATGTATCGCCGACTTGCGGCGATTCTTACCGCAAATAAACGTTGGTATTACCAAGGTTTATCGCAAATGCGATAAAAATCGGCCGCAATGCATGAATATCGCTGAAAAGTCAGCGATATTCATGCATTACCGAGCTAATGCTCTTAGCCATGTTATCCACCTCCCATTGGATAACATGGCTAAGAACAGCTCAGGGCAGGTGTTAGCTTTCGGAGATATTTGCGCTTAGCGTGAATATCTCCATAAGTTGGTAACAGGAGATAGCGATGTTAGCGACTGTTTTCAGTCGCTAACATCTTGGCACGCTCACTTTGCATGTCATTAGTGATAAATATCATTGACATGCAAAGTGGGGCCCAAGATGGTCGCTATCTCCTACTAGCTGTCGCTAACTGGTGTTAGCGACAGCTAGGTAATAGGGAGATAATTTTATCTCTGCTTTCTTGGCTTTTAAAACCAAAAAAGAGGAGATAAACCCCCTTGATAATATGCCCAACAATTCTATCCCAGCTGTAAATTTAGCCCTATTTCTTAGCTCAAAATGCCTTCTTTTTTCATTTTGGATGTGAGGGAACTTTTTATGTTAAGAAATAGCACTAAACCCAGAATTACTCTTCTTGCAAAGTTATGAAGAATCTCGTGGAATTTTTAGGTAATGTTGCATTATTATGCTAGACTGATTTACTCGAGTTACACCCACCTGTACCTTATTGCTACTTTCATTTGCTTGCCTCTTCTTCTCTCATCCTAGGAATTGAAGTTTACAGCAGGGCGTATTTTGCCGTTCCTAAATTTTGATTTTATCTCACTGCATGGATTTTAACTCCTATTTGACTATTTAAGGACTTTTCAACAGCCATGGGTCTGGCATTTTTGTGCTCCAAGATTTTTTTATTTATTAAATTAAACACATCTTTATAATGGAAAAAGCATAAGTACAAGTACCAGAACACAAAGGAAAAATACAGTACTAGGTGTACAACTGACAGCTCACATAGGAGATACCTGTGGGAGTGAGGCAAGGGGTACAGTAACAAGGTGTTGGTCCTGTTGGATACAAAGAAGGCAACTGGCAAGCAAGATACTGAATCCCAGTTCAACATAAGAAACACAGGGGCATATTACCAACAACTAGCGATAATTATCGCTATGTTGGTTTAGCTGCGATATTTTCATTGCCGAGCTGCGGCGATTTTTATCGCTTAGGAACCTTGCTATTTTCTAGGTATATCTCCTAAGCGGTAAAATTCGGCCGAAACGCATGAATATCGCTGAAAAGTCAGCGATATTCATGCATTACCGAGCTAATGCTCTTAGCCATGTTATCCACCTACCATTGGATAACATGGCTAAGAACTGCTCAGGGGCAGGTGTTAGCTTTTGGAGATATTCGCACTCAGCGCGAATATCTCCAAAAGTTGGTAATAGGAGATAGCGATGTTAGCGACTGTTTCCAGTCGCTAACATCTTGGCACGCCCACTTTGCATGTCATTAGTGATAAATATCACTGACATGCAAAGCGGGGCCCAAGATGGTCGCTATCTCCTACTAGCTGTCGCTAACTGGTGTTTGCGACAGCTAGGTAATAGGGAGATAATTTTATCTCCGCTTTCTTGGCTTTTAAAGCCAAAAAAGCGGAGATAAACCCCCTTAATAATATGCCCCACAGTAAATTATTTGGAGTAAAAAAAGAGTACATTTTTTCCCAAAGGTGGGCGTGGTCAACTGGACAGCCTTGGTAGCCGTCTCGTTGCCTCTCATCACAATGACTATGGAAAGTTAGAGACGGGACTGTCTCTCTTCCATCTCCGAGCTAATTTCTTTCCCACACACTTGGGAGTTTAGTGGTAGTAAGGTTTTTTCTAGGAGATGGGAGAAGGTAAATTTCAGATCAATTATATCTTGTTTGAGGCCACTCAGACAAGAGAAAACTAGTAAGTAGGCTTCCAGGGCTGTCCTATACGTGCTGCTAAACTGACACAGCCAAACGTTTGAAAAGTTTTGATTACATTTGAGCTGAATCATTCTGGAAAATTACAGCTATGTTTGGTTTCTGGGATAAATGTGACTTTTCTGTTCCAACTGTATCCTGTGGAATAGTCTTTCTTCTTGCAAAATGCCGTTAAAGCTGGGAAGACTGAATTACCCATTTCCACCCAGATTCAAAAGATTTCACACAAGAAAGGGAATTCAGGTGGCACTTTTTGACCTGGATGTAATTTTGAATGTAAAATAATTTCAGAGTCGGCTTACTGACTAACAGATACAAACGTGACAACAAAAAAGTGAGGGTCGGAATGCTTGAACTATTATAAGCCAATGGTAAATAATTAGGGCCACATTTCAGTATATCATCCTGTAGCCCACCATGCCACATCAAACAGGAGCCAAGTGCAGCCATCTAATTGGGATAAGTATGCCTGAATATGGGCCCAAGCTCACTGCACTAAGGGACTCAAGTTATATTTTAATGACCAAGCCTAGGTAGGAGTTGTTTGTGTTTCTGTTCAGATGGGAAATACCTCACCAATTCAGACTCCATTGTTCTTTTTAGAGCAGGTCCAAGGATGATTTCCATGTAACTGGTTCCTGTCTGAGGTTGAGTGGTGGGCAAAAGACAATAGACTGAGATGTTGCCCCATACTACCAGTGGTTGAGGTTAATTTAAACATTCCTTCTTGTTCCGTATTTTTTTCCTAAAAAATACAAAAAACATGAGCTTGCCGCTCAAAAACTCATCTCGTCATAGTTTTTGAGCCCAAAAGGTGAAGTTTTCTGCATAGAAATGACCTATTTTCAATGGTAATTTCCAAAAGACAGATCCATTTTGGTGGAGTCTGCACACACACAGTTTAAAGAACAGAAGGGAACTGAATAAAATGTCCGGTGCCTAAAGGAGTTAGGCATGGATTGAAATCTTAAACGAATCTGGGCGTCCATTTTTCTTAAATTCAGGTTGTCAGTCGAGTTTTAAGAGCAGGTCCAGGACAGAGGGAATAAATCTTCTCTGCACGAGGCGCAAGAACCCCTTTAAACTTACAATAGTTGGATCTGTGAAAGTTGTGTATGTTTGTTTAATTTCTTTTGGTCGTCCTAAAATAAACAGTCTGTGCAAACCCATCACCCTTTTTAATTACTCCCCACGAGTTCATTGTAAGATCTAATTATATGTAATGTCAAGTGCCCTAAAAGCAGAGAGAAGTAATGTAACTGGGGCGCCATTTCTTTACAGAGATAAACCTGCTTTCCGTAATTAAGAGAAGAATCTGGAAAAAAAGATATATACTAGAGTCAAGAAAACAATTATATTTGAGCGAGAGAGAGGGGGCTTTGTTGTGCAGTACACAATCCTGTCCCTGGGATTGGATTACGTTGAAACGTGGCATTGATTTACGTGACTGTCCATCTGTTCTGGCAGTAAGCTAAACCAGGTCGGTGTGGGACCACACGGGAAGTTAACTTTTCATTGAACTTTCCTTGGAACCACTGGCTCTCAAAAGCTCTCTAAAGAAGTCCTTTAAATTGGGGGAAAAAGAAACATTGTTTATCCTGATTCAAGTTGTAGAATCAGCCCACGCTTAAAGTCAGACCCTCGTTTTACATTTTTACATTTTTATGAACAATTTACCTATGTTATACTGCTGAATGTTTTACATAGTCCAGCTTGTGTTTGTATGAAATAGAAAGCATGGATTTGAAGAAGACTTTTCTACAGAAGAATGCATTTAAACCAGCATGTTTACATACACCTTTCCAGCAGTGGCAAAATGTCTTCAAGAGGCTGACAGGAGTATTAACAATGTGCCCCAAATAAAAAAATATCATGGTGTTTTCTTCCTTCATTCGATATTGAATTGAATGACCATGTTCACATGGTTCCAAAAGTGAGCCCAGTGATGATTCTAGGCACTTGAGCGTGGAGTAGGTTAAAGTTAGAATTGTCCTCAGCCTCAAGCTATAGTCACATGCAACTTTTCTGGAGGGTTGGAGGGGCTGCTTCTCTACTTTCAATTTAACAAAGAAGCGGTGGTCTGCAGTTCTGTTAACATTGAGAAATATGATGTCAATTTACACCATGATACATGTACGAACTTGCATCTCTGTTATTGAATCCACCCGATATGACAACCCCATCAACCCTGAGTCAAAAATACGTCGTCAGGCAGGCCCTGCGACATAGGCCTGAAACAACAGATTGACAAATCACAGGAGCGGTAGACAAACGTGTAAACATGAAAAGACAGATTGATAGACAGCGACACCACAATGGTCCTAGGAGAGTGGCCCCAATTTACCGCATTTGGCCAGAGGGGCCCACGTTCCCAAAACACCATAAAGTCAGATGGCATATAAGTTAGAAACACTCAGCAACTCAGAACCCCAAATGCACATTAGACGCAATGATAACTCGTTCCCCATGTTGGACATCGAGACACTTACCCACTTGCCCCACATTTGTTTATTTATATTGTGTCCACACTTCTTATCAAATGATCAGATTTATGACCCCACGAGTAGGCCCAGATTCCTGTTCTAAAAGAATGTACAAATTGCCAGCATGTCCATCTTCATTTTTTTAGTCTAAAGGAGTTTTCTTAGTGCTAACTATTTCTTGCCACTGGAAGTATCTGAAAGAAGTGAGAGGTGTTAATCGCTTGGACCACTGGGCCTGACATAGCCAGTACGCAGGCCCCCTAGGATTGACATACGGTTTAATTAGGATGTTAGGGAAAATTTGGACTTTGGAGTGTAAGATTCAGCTTGTGCTTGGCCAAGGAGGACTTGTAGTTGTCGAGTCACTCATCCGCCATGTAAATTGTTGCTATCTTTGTCCCAGAGCCAATACTGACAGACGTTTGAGCTCACTTACTCCTATGTACTGCACAGAGCCTCCCCTCATCATTGAGTGACATGCACTAGGAGCGGACTAACATTTTTTGGATAGAGTCATAGATTTTTTCTCTCTGTTGTTTTTTTCTTTTGCTTTTCCATCTATTATGGTTTTCAATGGATGTATTTTTCTTGATGTGGTGCTGATGAATTATTGCAACTGGGTTTTATGTTGAATGTTATGTCCATTTAACGATTCTATGTGCCTAGGAAAAAGTTGTCATTTGTTCACATTTTGCTGTTCTGCAGCTAAAAAACAATTCATAATGTTTTGAATTAACCATAGCACTTTCTTACAGATTGTTATCACATGTTTTGTTTCATGTAATAAGTTTGTTTGATTGCATCTTTTGTCTAAGCTAAGCTCATAGTAAAGTAGTTATTGGCGGCATAATCCCTTGGACATATTTTTGCCATGATCAGAGTAGAATTTAGGATTATCTATAAAGTCTTTTGAAGTTAAGAAGTGTACTAGTCCCTCAAAAAGCTCCCAACCCATCTTGGAGTTGCCGTTAAACCACATGCAAACTAGGTCCCCACGCAGGCTAAAAAGCTAGATAAATGTTGCAGTGAATGGCAAGGTTGAAAAGGGCTAGAAGAGAGGCACTGTTAGAACTTCTAGGTAGCCCTGAGTTATAATCCTGTTCCAGAACTCGTACGCAAGGTGTCCGCACATCCCCCCATGCACAGAGGTGCTCTTTTTAATGCCTGCCAACCCTACCGTTCATGCATAGGGTTACACCAATCCGTTGGTCAGATTGGCAAACCCAGACAATTCTGGCCTCATCCCAGCTCGGTGCCCGGATTACCATAAGTTCTACCCTCCATACTTAGTATGCTACCCATCAAGTCCCAGTGGCACAGGGAGCATACACTCCAACCTGTCCAGTAAGACAACCTCAGGTCACTGGGGAATTCGTAATAGTACCGGACAACGGCACCCCTAGTGGGTGTTGGGAAGGGATCCCAGCCCTTTGAGAGCTAATGGCAAGGATAGCCACTGCTGGTCCCAAGCACATGACAATTACCAACTGACCACGAGAGAGATAATAGCAAGAGAGAATAGGGAAGACTTTGCCTGCTCATTCTGTGACCTATTAGCAGATTGGACCAATGAGGGGAAACAATTTTGCCGGTCCTAGCCTAAGAGTGGTCGCTTGGGCAAGAGGACATGGCTATGGAAGAGGATTGCATCAGGTATGGGAGAGAAAATCCTGATTGGATTTCCCCTATATGCAGCAATGCCTCGTAAGTTGGGAGAGAAAACCAGTCCAGAAAGGAAAGGAAACAAGCGTAAGGAGAAAGAAGTTGGATCGGGACCCAGACGCTGCTGCAGTATCACTGAACAGGGAGCAGGGGAACCTGGTCAGAACAGCTGTAGCTGTGATGGCATAGAAGGCAACGACACCAGTGAAGGTACCACCGCAGAGGTTCAGGAAGGATGTAGCAAGTAGCAACAGGGTTGTGCAGAGGACCACCAAGGTTATGTCTGAGTTACATCTTCCAGACCCCATTAAGCAGCAGGGCCAGCACGGTCAGCCGGTGCTTGTCGGGCAAATCAGACATCAGGGCTCTAACGTGTCCTGAGCTATTGGTGACCCGAGAATCAGATGAGGAGCCCATCATGATGATATTGATAAATAGCACACCCTACAGCTTATTTATCGATACAGGGGCAACATAGTCATGTCTAAAAGGAATCGTGCCCTTATCCAAAGACTCCATGGATACGCAGGGGTTCTCAGACACGGTCATTATGGTTCCCTTCACGAAATCCCTAGAGTTAGATGGTGGAGGCAGCCGTGTGAAGGGGCAACTATTATATCACCCGCATCCCAGACTCATCTTCTAGGGAGAGACCTAATGGCCAAACTGAAAATATCAATCCAGTATTCTGATAAATGTGCTACAGCCTGCTTCTCCACTGTAGTTTCCCCCAAAGGGCACCAACCAGCAATACACTCTCACGCCACATGGATGCCAGTCAGGGTGGCCCCGGCCAGGTGGATCGCTTTCACAGCAGAGGCCATGTGAGTAAACGGGAAATATCCTCAATCTATGTGAAATAGCCCGGCGGTGGGCATGCCGTGCAGACCACCTCTATTAGTGGAAACCACAAAAAGAATGAAAATATTGTTAGCCAGTAAGGTACACAAGGAGCAAGAGATCCAGGACCCTGACTTTTATATGCCTACTGAGTCCCCTAAGGCTAGGTGGGGAGCCAGCCCAAGGCACATAGGGGCAATGGTGGTGATAAGCAGACCGCGCGTACCCCCAAGATTACCACACTCAGCCTCTGTCGTTACTGTGGCACCTCACCTTGTGAGGAAGTGACACAGAAAAGATTGCCCAGCACTTTGAGGTGCATTCCCCACACCTGAAACCTCCCACCTGCTGCCGAATATGGTACCCCAGTGAGTGACCATTGAAGGGAACTCGGCACACCAAAGAAATGGCACAGAACCCAGAGGAAGTGCCCCCACTGGCCACATGGGGAAAGTCCCAAAGCTACCTCCACACCCCTATATGCATTGGCCCTCTAGGAAGGGCCAAAACCAGGAGCAGGCTTTGAAAAACGTCACTAAGCCGGGCCTCCACAAATTGAGCAAAACCACCCCCCAAGTGGGGCGCATTGGCCGCAAGCATGCAGAGGGCACCAGTCTTGATAGGGACTCCAACGCAGAACCCCATTGGGTTCCAGCCCAGTTATAAAGGCACAGGTCAAGAAGACTTGTGGCAGCCAGATCCTAGAGAATGTTTTTACTACCTCAGGATGGGCCACCTAGCTGACTATTGTCACCTGAATGCGTACCATGAGCAAAGATCAATATGCCTGAGCCAGTCCCTGTAAAATGTCCATCTGCAAAACCAAGTCCAGCTAAACTCAAACATGCCATGTTTTCAGCCACAAGGGAATCAGTCAGCAACACACCACTGCAACAAGGATTGGGTGGTTGCCAAACACATGGTAACAGCAGGAGGCATGGAAGCCAGCCCAGCAAGCAATGGAGCCACAGCCATGGCAGGGAGGGGTGACTACTTGGGGAGGCAATGCCCTCACACAAACTCCCAATCCAAGTACACAGTATACCCTAACCTCAATATGACACATCCATTTTAAACCCATTTCAGATAATACATCACAACGAAAAAGACTAGTGACACTGCATTAGGAGAAAACTCAAGACTTTACTTGTATTCAGGAAGAACTCAGGGCTACCGTATGTTCTGTTGCCCAGGATTCAGCACCAAATTCTGCCATTTGGGTGCCCGCAGGGGGCCTAGGCCCCACTCTGCTGCTGGTTGGCTTGCCACACCCCTGGGGGAAGGCAGTGTGAAAAGGGGCTGAGGTGACCCCTGACAAATGCATACAAATAGGCTCCCAGGTCCCTTCATCCCTAGAGTGACCCCCAGATCGATAGGACCCCCTTCTCCAACAGTTTGGGCCTCCAGCTAGTAGAGACCCCCTTTCAGTTCTAAAACGAGGCGACACTCCAGTGTCAGAAGCCAGGTTTCCTGTACACTTGGGATAAGGTTGTCCCCCATAGAACTCTGTACTCCAATCACGAATAAGCAACAATTTGGCACCAAGTAAGCAGAGAAATACGCCAGGACAATCAGCCATCCCTGTTCCTTACCCGTAGCGTGACAGGTCCCAACCCTGCACCTGACTCCCGTCGTAAGCAAGATATCTTGCCTCCTCCTATCCCCTAATGCTTCCGAACAACCAAAGTCTACTCATCGGATCGTGTCCCTCCAAAACAGCGGGAGTATCGTGCCACCGGATACTAAGGCCCAGATGCATCAAGGTAAAATCCGCTCGTAAAGGGGCAGATTCTCAGAATCTGCCCCCTTGCGACCGGTATTTTTGCATTTGGGATGCATCATCCCAAATGCAAAAATCGCAAATTAAGAATTCGCTAAATTGCGATTACTTGCATTTAAGGAATCTCAAATTGAGATTCCTTAAATGCAATGCATCAAAGTAAAAAAAATAGCGATTTCGCTAATAGGAGTGGAAAATTACCATGAAGTTCAACTTCATGGTAATTTGCAAAAACTTTGAAATATGCACTTTTGTGCATTTTTCAAAGTTTCATGTTGCCCACACACATGTCCCAAGGGCATGTGTGTGCGCAACACAAGTGCACAGATCAATTTCAGGGGTGCAACAGGGTGTCATTTGGACACCCCTGCACCCTTGAAATCACATTCTGAATTTGCGATTCGCTAATTGCGATTTGCAAATTGAGAATGTCTCCCCATTCATTCCTATGGGCCTCTAGGCCCATAAGAATGAATGGGGCGGTATTCCTTAATTCTTCTTGCATAGCATTTTGCTATTCCTTATTAGCGATTCCTTATTTTTCCCTAATAAGGAATCGCAAAATGTATGCTTGATGCATCTGGGGGTAAGTCCTCTATTCATGCTGAGGGTGGCAGATCCAAAGCCTTCAGGATCCAAGGAAGAGGGGGGTATAGATGAACATCGCACTCCCCACACAAGATGCACCGATAGGCTGACCATTGCACCCAGCTTTTTGAATCAAATAACAAAGGGCACCACAAGCATTGCCAAAGGAAGCAATAGGCCTGATTCCAGTCTTTGGCAGAACTGAATTGCACAGGGGCCACAGAGCAGCTTCTCAACCCCCACCGGTAGGCCACAATAAAACCAACACTACATGAGAGCTTAGAGAGGTGCCCAATGACCTGCAGGAGCCAGCCCAATAGTAGCCCAAAAATGAAGCTTCCAGAAAAAGGGCGTAGTCAAAACACGCAACTCCATTAGAGAAAAACTTGGAACACACCACAGTAAGGGGCCAGAGGGGCATTCACATGTTTTCTTTCACAGCACATCATGCATGTGTAGGTCAAAAGGTACCATCCGCATCGATGAAACTACACACACACACATGTTAGGGAAAGTAGGGTATTAGAGGGCCGACAACGGCCATAAATTGATAGTTAGGTAAAAGGAGTCATCCACACACCTACGAAGATCACCCCGCTAAAACACTCACCTCTAACATGGTGAGGGGGGAGGACAAAATGACCCACAAAATAAAACTCAGGCGACCCATGACTAAAAACTAACCGATTCCTAAAATAACACCCAAGTGGGCCCCCAACCAGTACCTCACCAAAGATTGTGCAGAATGGATGCACAGAAATGCCCCAAGAGGACAGGCACAGAGATTTCCGAGACAGAATAATGATGTATGTTGTTCTAAAAGCTAACCAACAGCTCTTATCAAACAGGCCTGCAATTGAGCTTGAAGTGCACCACCTTTAATGGGGACTGCCACCTCAGTAGCAATCTCCAAAGTGCCAACGAGGCTCAAGGGTCCAAGCCAACAAAGATCACAAACTATTTTTTATGGACATTTTTTACAAACAGACTCTTTACACTGTGCCAAGCAAAGACACCCTCAGACGCCAGAAAGCTGCAAATGACCCCTCCAGACACTTCTCAGGATCTGCAATGCTCCTAAAGGTAAGTATTTTTACATCTTTCTACGCCATCTGCTTAGCATGGATGTGGCCACATCCATTTGTAGTGAGAAATCTTCCTAGTGAAGCCTACCTTGACCTTTCTACAACACTTGCTTAGGGACCTCTCCCTCCTCACTTACACTTACACTGAACAAAACACTACTATTCCACGTGCACTACACAGCGCACTCTTGCATAACACATGGTACCAGCACATGACCGCTGTGGGAGCCCAGACGTCAGCTAGGTTGTGCTATGTCTGTTCATGATGCCCCATGCCATGGGCGCAGACAGACTTTATTTATCCCAAGAAATAACCCCCCAAAAAGCAAAATGTCTCATCAACCTGTACCTATGTAGGATTAGGGCCAAGATGCAACCTAGTAGAGTAGAACCCCATAGAGTAGTAGTAAACCTCACCCGAATAAGATCAACCCCACCGCACTGTACCTTCTCACTGAGCTGAGAGATATTTAAACTGAGTTAGAAAGGATGCGCCGGCAGGGCATCTAATTTTGGCCCCCAGTTTTTCCAGAAAAGAGGTTCTTGGAGGTAGCAAAACACACAGCATCAGTGCACAAACATGTCCACTCCCGCCTATATCTGTGGTCCCAGGGTCTCCCTTAGCATTTCTTGGGCAGTCTTCCTTAATAACAAACGGACCCCAGGCATGGAGTTCCATTGCAGGGCCATCCACCTTGATTATGCAAGGGGAAAGGAGTCTAGAAGGGAAGGGTTGAATGCCAGCATAGATACCCCATTACAGGAAATCTGGGACACTGAGATAGATATGTACACATGGCTAGAAGGGAAGGGTCAACCCCTAACTGTTTGGAAACTTACACTGTATTCCTTATGTCTCAAAGGCAAAGGAACGATCCAGCTTGGCACACATGAAAATTGTGGAGCAATCCTGCATGTACCAGACATGCAATAAGGGCATCACTGCACTGATGGATATCTACTGGCAATGTGGGGAGTTTGCCTATGCTCAGCTTGTCCCCGGATTGCGGGGCCTCTACCCCCTCATAACCATACACACCCCGACCCTGGGTATCCCTGGAGAAGGCCTGTACAAGTTGATCAAACATCTGCTTCAGAAGAAAACAACTCTATGGCATCAGGCTTGATAAAAAGAACTGCTGATTATTTTGTCTGGGCTCAGTACAAGGACATGCTGACAGAATATAGACTGTTTTCTGACACTCAAGTAAATATGTGAGGGTTCGTACCTTTCTTTACCCTACAAACAAAGGTGAACTAGGTAGATATTGCTGAAGATGATCAACAATGCTGAGCTCGGGGGGAGGAGCTTCGCGGGCGACCAAGATGGCTGCGTGAGCTCAGAGCTCTGAAGACCTCCCGATCCTCCGCAATGATCCTGTCGCCTATCCTGTCCCACGACGGTGGGAAACATCTGCTAAGCTGGTGCTGAAGCGGCGCCCGTTCCCAGATCGAAAATCCGATCTTCCTGGACCGAGTTATGCCGTCGTGAGGTTGGCGGACCCTATCTACGCCATTGGCTGGCACAGTTGGGTCCGAGAGGTGGCCTACCACGGGACACCCTGTACTGGCCTACTACACTCGCTGGACCAGCTGGCACTGGCAGTCTTCGTTACACTCTCCCCCTGGTTGTATTTGGGGTTCTCATTGTCGCATCTCTCGTGCCGGCTGGAGGTGCGCTTGGTGACCTGCCCCTCCCCCTGACTATCCTGCCATCGCATTTCAATATGGCGGGCAAAGGGGACCCGGACAAAGGAAAACCTCCAAGGGTCAGCAGGAAACCGACTCAATCCCAATCTACTATCCCAGAACGATTCTCTCAATCAAAGGGGTCGCCGATTATGACGGGTCGAACTAAAGACTCGCTGCGGGACGTGTCCCCTGAGGATCCTGAATTTACACTTCGGGACGTGATGGGTGCCATTGCTGGCGTGAAGGCGGAGATGCATAGTCAACACGAGGCGCTGTCCAGCAAAGTGGATACCCTAAAGATCGAACTTAATCTCATCAGAGCCGATCTTGGCAAGACAAATGACAAGGTGAAGTCGCTGGACCTCAAAACGTCGAGCTTAACTAACGACATGTCGGACGTACTGACTGAGGTCCGGGACCTGAAGATGGCTAATGGGCTGCTGGCACGCCGACTTGACGGATTCGAGGGACGGGCACGGCGCCAGAATGTCCGCATCACGGGAGTGCCGGAGAGGGCCGAGGAAGAGTCGGTGGAACTATTTGTGGAGGACTTGGTGGTCAAGAACTTGGCACCGGGAGGACTGAGTAAGTTTTTCTCAGTCGAGAGGGCACACAGGATCCCGGGTGGCCCACCGAAGTCGGGTGCAACCCCTCGCCCTATCATTGCGAGACTTTTCAACTATAGGGACCGAGACGCCATTTTGCAGGCATCGAGGAGCGCTGGCCCGCTACGATTCCAGAACACAGACATTAATTTTTTCCCTAACTTTATACAGGCCGTCCAGAAACACCGGCAAAGTTTTAATGGTGTGAAGCGGCGGCTTAGGGAGTTGGGGATGCGCTACTCCATGCTCTATCCTGCAAAACTCCGCATCGAGCATGGTAACCGGACAATGTTTTTCGACCTTCCAGATGCGGCAGGGGACTGGCTGGACACTTTGCCTCAACAACGGACCGAACCAGATGATCAGACGGAAGATGCAGCGGGAGGATCAGGTTCCCGGGAATGAACAGTTTGCCTGTGACTTTTTCTGGGGGGGCAGCTGCGGCTGGCATCGACTTTGAATACTGCTTCTTTTTCTTATCACATTTGCACTTTTGATATGGAGGGTGACGGGGGGGATAGGATGTCTCTTTTCTCCTCTAGGGGCTTCTTGTAGGTTAGTTTAAGGGGCGACAGGCACACTGCTAGTTGGGGTGGCTTCTAGTCGAATGCAGGGGTGCAGGGTGGGGGGTAGTTGGGACGTGTGTTCACTGTTTGTTCTATTCTTTCTAAACTCGTCATGGCTGGGGTTTTATTGTTCTGCTGCTCTTGGCTCGTGGGCTGCATTCCGGGGGGGGGGGGTTGGTGGGGTGGGGCGTCCTTGACGATGGGGGGTAAATCATTGAATTTGTTGAGTTGGAACGTCAATGGGTTGGGGGATCGCATTAAACGTGGTGTTGTTCTGCAATTGCTTAAACGCTGTGCCCCAGATGTCGTTCTTTTACAGGAAACTCATCTTGTTGGTAACACCTGTAGGGCTCTGAATAGAAGAGGGTTTAAAATGGTGGCCCATTCTGGGTTCTCTATGGGGTCCCAAGGGGTGGGCATCATGGTGCGCATGTCCCTTCCCCTAGAGGTGGAGTCTACCTTGGTTGATGATAGGGGACGATACGTGGCAGTGGTGTGCAGATGGGAGGGGCGCACTTTAGTTTCGGTATATGTCCCCCCGGGGCTGCAAACATCCACTTTTCATGATCTTGGTGGCGCCATTTTAGGTCTCCCGGAGGGACTGCTGATTCTGGGGGGGGGCTTTAATTCTGTGGTTTCAGGTGAATTGGATCGTTTCCCATCCAGAGAGTTACGTAGTGCACAGTCCTGGCTCCCAGACTTCATTACCACTATGGGCATGGTTGATTGTTGGCGACTTTTGCATCCCGCTCAGAGACAATACACTTTCCACTCGGGGGCCCACAGCAGTCTTTCCCGTATTGTATGTCCTGACCCCCGCAGCCCAGGCGCAGTCGGTTTCTAGCGCTCGTCTCATGGCCAGGGGCATTTCTGACCACTCTCCGGTTTGGGTGTCTTTCGACTTTCACATCATGGCGACGTCGAGAGTAGCACCTATTAACCCCTGGTATTTTCGCAACCCCAAGACCGGCGATCTCCTAGCGAAGCCTATTGAGTTGTACTTTGCTGAAAACTCGGGCTCAGTCGACTCGGCCGTCTCTCTTTGGGAGGCCTTCAAAACTGTTCTCAGAGGAGAAGCCTTCTCCTTGATAGCCGAGGCGCGCAGAAGACGGGATGTAGACTTGGTTCGGCTGGAGTCGGACATTGCTGATCTTAATTTCCGGCTGGCCCTGAGACCGACTCCGGATTTACTCCATGCTCTTGCCCTGAAGCAGTCGGAATTTAGGTCCACTGCTACTGACGCGGCTAAGGCGATGAGCAGGGAACAGCAGGGCAGGATCTATGACGCTGGGGATAAGGCGGGTAAGCTTCTTGCATGGTTGGATAAGAAGGAACTGGCGTCCCGAGTTGTACCGGAAATCCTGGGTGACGACGGCCTAGTCGTTACTGACCCTGCTGCTATTGCTGAGACGTTCGCAGACTACTTTGAGACGGTCTACACGTCTGTTTCCGCCCTGTCTGAATCTGACTCGGCCTCTTTTCTGGAGGAGATCGAGCTCCCTTGTTTGTCTGATGCTGAGCGGGAAGATATGGACCGGGGCGTGACGGTTGATGAGGTGGCACTGGCGATCAGGTCGCTGCGCTCCGGGAAAGCTCCGGGACCCAATGGCATTCCGGTGGAGCTGTATAAGCTCAAGGCTGACACCGTCGCTGCACCTCTGAGGGATATGTCCCTGGCGGCCCGTGAGGCCGGCGAGCTCCCGCTTGACCAACGTCTGGCCACCATTGTGGTCATTCACAAAGAAAGAAAACCTCGAGACCAGTGCCGATCGTACCGTCCTATTTCCCTGTTGAACGCCGAGCCGAAAATCTTGGCGAAACTGCTTGCTAATCGGCTGGTGGGAGTGATCGCGGACTTGGTTCACCCGGACCAGTCCGGTTTCATCCCACATCGTAATACGGCCCTTAACCTTCGCAGGCTCCACGCGGTTATGGCGCGGGCACATCTGCTCACAGAACCGACAGTGCTAGCCTCGCTTGACGCAACGATGGCGTTCGACTCGCTTGAGTGGAACTACCTCTGGGCTGTGCTTGCTAAATTCGGGTTTGGGCCCGACTACATCGGCTGGGTCCGGCTCCTCTACTCTTCCCCGCTTGCCAATGTGACGGTGAATGGTCGTCTGTCTGCCTCGTTCGCCTTGCGCAGGGGTACTAGACAGGGCTGCCCGCTGTCGCCGCTCCTGTTTGCTCTAGCACGTGAGCCGTTGGCTGCTTGGATCCGGGTGCATCCCGACGTTGCAGGTATCACGTGGTCGCCGGGCTTTGAAGATCGAATATCGCTCTATGCCGACGACATCCTTTTGTATCTTACCTCTCCATGCCGGTCCTTGATTATGGCGTTTGATGTACTGGGCACTTTTGGTGGTTACTCGGGCCTGGTCATCAACTGGTCCAAGTCCTCCCTCTACGTGCTGTGTGGTGACACTCCGCGCCTCCCTCGCGGTTGCACTATACAGATTTCGCAACAGGGATTCAAGTACCTGGGCATTTATATTTCAAAGGATGCCCGTGCTCGTTACGCTAATAACTTACTCCCTCCTCTGGCGCGGCTGCGGCGAGACGTGGAGGGCTGTAAGAAATTGCCGATATCCCTGCTGGGCCGGGCGGCATTGTTTAAAATGATGTCCCTGCCGCGGTTCCTCTATGCGCTCCAGAACACACAAGACCCAGTGCCGGCCAAATACTTCGGAGAGGTTGAGAGCCTGCAGCGTAACCTGTTGTGGGATGGTAGGCCGCGGATCTCTATTGCCAAGCTAACTATACCGTGGTACGATGGAGGCATCGCCTTGCCTGACATACGCCGCTACTACTGGGCGTCTCGGCTGGCGGCAGTTAACCATGGTTTTTACGGACCGGCAGTCAATCCTGGATATGCCATGGATCGCTGGCTCGTGAATGATGGGAATTACTACAGGGCATTGTACTCTAGGTCTCTGGATCGGAAACTAACTGGACCCACTAGGACGGCGGTGCACCTGTGGAGGGCGGTGACCAAAACTCTGGGTTGGCAGGGTAAACTCACTATGGCCACTCCCCTATACGATTCTGACCTGCTTGGGAAACTGTGGCACCCCAAAGGGTTCGACAGGTGGGATCTCATTGGTATCTCTAGGGTTGTAGATATGATGGCTAGGGGGGAAGTTAAATCTTTTGAGGCACTGCAGGCCGAGTTCCAATTGGATAAAACGGAATACTTCCGCTATGCACAGCTTCGGCATGCTCTCACATCTTCTATGCCCGTGGGTGAGAAAGTGCCTGAATCATCTCCGCTGGAAGACAGGGTACTGGACGGCCATATGCCGGATAGCGCCATCTCCTTGATCTATAAAAAGCTTATTAATGCGCGGACTGACCTGCTGGTGAAACTGAGAGACCTCTGGTTGAATGACGGGATTGAGATGGATGAGGAGGAGTGGCACTCCGCGGTCTCTTCCCCTAAGGAGGTGGCGATCTCGGCCAGGCTGAGACTAGTTCAGCTGAAGATACTCCACAGGGTTTATATCACAGGCCCAAGGCTGATACACATGGGACTCTCTCAGGATGGGCTATGCAGGAGGGGATGTGGCGTAGTGGCCACCTTTATGCACATACTTTGGGAGTGTCCGGCAGTTGCCTCGTATTGGGGACGTGTGCATGAGGTAATGAGAGCTGTGACCGGTGTGACCCTGCATGCGGAGGCCCGGCGCTGCCTTCTGAACGTGTGGGGCCCGAATGATTACAATGTGGCTCAGACCCGTTGTGTCACCCTGGGCAATATGATAGCCAAAAGAGACATTGCCCCGAAATGGGGTGCTTCCACGTCCCCCACCGTCGGCCTGTGGGAAGCCAACATGGATTGGTGCATGCTCCGCGAAAAGACTGTTTACATGGCTCGGGGCAAACCCAAGATGTGGGGGTCGATCTGGGGAGCGTGGAACTCGTATAGGGGAGACATCTGTGCACCCCCTGAGATGGCACAGCCTGAGGTCTGCCTTTCTCCGTAACTCCCCCTTCCCGAGGTTCCAAGTGTTGTATCCTGAGTTCCTGCTCCCCATTCACCAGGCTGTCAAGCATCCTGTTGTTAATGAGATGTGCGAACCCCGCCCCCTCCCCGTGATATGTGCCTAGAATATCCTTTTTTGCCCTGAGCCTTGTTTTTCCTTTCACTTTCTTCTCTCTGTCCCTTTTTCTCTTTCTTTCTCTACTTTTCTCTTTCTTGACTCTGGTTATACTTATTGTTATTTTAGTATTCTCTATCGTAAAATTAAACCTGACCACTCCTGTGCCTTGTATTTGTACATGTTCTCGATTTGAAATAAGATGCTGCCTGGCCTCCGGGATGTACGGCTGAATAGCGGTGTACTTGTTTTGATAAATAAAGGTTTTCCACAAAAAAAAAAAAACCAATGCTGAGCTCGGCTTAAATGCTTTCAAGGAAGAACTCCATCTATCTGCCTCATGATGATGCAACATTGGTTTGTGTTGCACTTGATGACCAAAATGGAGGGTGGGGTGTGTGCCAAGATTGGTGCACCCTAATACACTTTTACCCATGGAAATTACATGGACAATGGAACGCTGATTCTTGGCATCCAAGCACTGCATCATCAACAAGCTGACATGAAGAAGGAGGAAGGTGCCCCTGAGCAGGACTGGTTTATTGATTTGTTTTCTTGGCTCCCCAGGTGGGTGATCAGACTGTGTGCGTCATTGCATCCGATTATCATTTTTGTGCTATTTTTGTGTGGTTTCCTACAAGTGAGGGTTCTTGCTGTAAAAAACACCGTACTCAAAGTAGGTAGAATGCAAGTAACTACAGAGATAGTAAAACACACAACAGAAACACACCGAGCCTCAAATAATGTGACTGTAATAAAATGTGGGCCAATTGATGTAGTTGAAAATTCAATTTGGGGAAATGTTATTATTCAAAAATACATTCTCAATGTGTGCCAAGATATATGTACAGACTTGCATCCCTGTCATCGAATCCGCTCAATATGATCTCCCCATCAACCCTGAGTCAAAAATACGTGGTCAGGCAGGCCATGTGATCTGGGCCTGAAACATCTGATTGACAGATCACAGGTGGGGTGACAAGTAACCATTAGACAAACGTGCGAACAAGAAACCCCGGATCGATCCCAATGAAAGGTAGCGACACCACAATGGTCTTAGGAGATAGGCATTCACAGAGGAAAGTTCTACATCTCAGTGCTTTTGTCTCAGAACTCTCATTCCATGTGTGTGTTTTTGGCTCATGAACTCATCTGTATGATAGGACATGTGTTCACATAAACAATAGCTCCGTTCTTGTGTTATGTCTAGGTGCTAGTGCATGACTGGAAAGAATAACAAGGGACATTGTTGTTCTACCTTGTCAGTGGTGTTCAAACTAAATACTAGGAAAAGAACAGAACGCAAAAACATATGCAGGTTCTGTGTGAAAGTACATTGCGGCACAAAAGCAAGCTTGTTTATCTAGTAATGTTTGCAAAGGAAAATGAGGCCTACAATTAGGTTATCATAGGAAATACTACAATGGGTTGTGTAGAAAACACATGGCCGAAGGGGTGCATGTTCACAAAACACCATGAAGTCAGATCCCACACTAAGTGGTTGATTCCGATTTCGGTTGGAAATCGGACCGACCGACTTGGACCCGGAACGGAGTCCGACCGACACCCACAGGCACTGTACGGCCCGTGCAGTGTGATGAAAAGCCCATGAATTACAACCGACCTATCCGGAAAACAAGCCGTACGACCGAGCCGTACAGAAATCAGCTATCTGGCCGGAAAAAGGACACGAGCCGCACCTTACCGACACGAACCTGGAATGAACCCAACTGAGACGTACCCGCGACGTCCGACATGGGCAGTACGATGCAATGCGCCTGAAATCAGATCAACCCTCACGGAGCACAAGCCGCATGACTGGCATGCACAGAAATCAGGTGCCTGAAGCGAGAGCCCTGCGACAGACTCGCATGCAACACTGAGCAAAACCAGCATGAAAGACACGGAGCTGCCCGCAGGAGCCAACATGAGCGTCCGACTCCTTCCAAAGAACGTCTCCTACATGCCCACAAAGCCACAAGGAAAAAACACAAAAAAGGACCAATCAAGCATTGACAAAGTCAGTAAATAGTCCAAAAAAAAGAAGCAACAAAGACACACCCGCAACTCCACCTATAAAAATTCAAAAATCCACTACCATGATCTTTTGCACATACAACAGACCAGCCAGCGCAGAACTACTTCAGGCAGCAAACACAGACACACACACAACTCACCCATCAAACAACCTTAACACCATCAACACCCCTCCAAAAGCACCCTCACATAGACCTAGCAAAATTGACACCCACCCACCCTCACTTGCGCACACACACACATCACTCACCACCACCACCCATCACCATGCCCCCTAAGAAGAATCCACAGTTCACAGACAGTGAGTTAGAAATATTGGTAGATGAAATCCTCAGAGTGGAGTCACATTTGTTTGGTGCTTTGGTACAAAGGAACCCCATGTCACAGAAAACCAAGATGTGGGAGAGGATTGTGGACAAGGTGAGCACACAGGCACCAAAGTTGCACACAAAGATGACATCCCGAACAGGTGGTATGATGTGCGCAGGAGGGTCAAGAACCTCATCCGCAAGGACTACAAGTTGGCCCATCGCATCGGCAGTGGCCCTCCTGCCAAACCAGTCTACTTCAGGTCCTGGGAGGAGAAGGTGCGAGACATGCTACCACCAGAGAGCGTCCATGGCCTACCACACATACCAGAGCCTGGTGAGTACATAACCAATATACTCAAAATTGTGTCTCAATGCACACACATCACTGTTAAGGGGGCAGTGAAAACATGCACTGATAGCAAAGGCATAGTAAACAAAAGTGAATCAGCCCAAGGAGTGCATGCTAGTCAGACAAGCACAATACCGCCCACCTCATGGTGATACCTAACTGTGCCATGACATGTACAAACCTAACAACAAATACAGCAAGTGAGTGGAACCAATCTAAATAAACTGTGTCAGACATTTCTGCCACCACAACCACTACCTCACAGTGAAGATGACTGACAGAAATGAATAGTGGGTATGATGGTGCAGTAAGTGTATCCAAAAGCATGATGGTGTTGTTGCCACAGATAATACTTCCCCCTCCCAATTGGACCATCAACACCTCCCTGAACCATGCTCACCTCACAAGGGGTGGAAATGTACTTGCAGGAACTCTGGGACTGGGCACTGTTGTCGGGAGCACAAGGCCCTGCTGGGAATTGACCACCACCAAACACCAGAACTCCACTGTCAGCCATCTTCTCAGCACAGGCACACCCCCTCACAGGGAAGCAGAGTCCAAAGGAAGGAAGTGAGGGCATGCTGGGAAGCGGGTATAGGCCAGAGCATGCTGAGAGTTGCAGTCATTCACAACCCTCAGCCACCTACATGGCCCAGCAGGTTCACACTGCACCACGCTCACCTCACAGGGAGTGGAAATGGATTGGCAAGAACTCTGGGACCGGGCCCTGTAGTGGGGAGCACAAGGCCCTGCTGGGATCTGTGCACTAACAGACAAAAGGACAACACTTTCAGCCATCCTGCCATTGCTGTCACACCCCCTCACAGGAAAGCAGCGTCCAAAGGAAGGAAGTGAGCACATGCTGGGAAGAGGGGTGTAAGCCAGAGCATGCTGGGAGTTGCAGTTACTCACAATCCTCAGCCACCTACATGGCCCAGCAAGCTCACACTGCACCATGCTCACCTCACAGGGAGTGGAAATGAATTGGCAAGCACTCTGAAATTGGGCCCTGTAGTGGGGAGCAGAAGGCCCTGCTGGGAACTGTGCACCAATAGACAACAGGACAACACTGTCAGCCATATTGCCATTGCTGCCACACCCCCTCACAGGGAAGCAGAGTCCAAAGGAAGGAAATGAGGGCATGCTGGGAAGTGGGGTGTAGGTCAGAGCATGCTGGGAGTTGCAATCACTCACAATCCTCATCCACCTACATGGCCCAGCAAGCTCACACTGCACCATGCTCACCTCACAGGTAGTGGAAATGAATTGGCAAGCACTCTGGAATTGGGCCATGTAGTGGGGAGCAGAAGGCCCTGCTGGGAACTGTGCACCAATAGACAACAGGACAACACTGTCAGCCATCTTGCCATTGCTGCCTCACCCCCTCACAGGGAAGTAGAGTCAAATGTAAACAGGGATGACACTCCTGTGTCAGCCACCTGATGGCCCTTGAGTACCAATGACCATGTACATCTAAATACATACATGAGCTGCCCATGTACACACTCCAACATGCACATTGAAAGGCATCATGAGGGCTGGACAATGTGCAACAACAATATCACTCTCTGTCTGTGACGACTGGAGACAATGCAGTGTACAGGTACGCATCCTGACGTCCTGCTGCAAATGTCATGTACATGAACCTTTGATCCAAAAATCGAGTAGGGGAGAATGGTTCACTTGTTCTGTGCAACCCGGGTCATAACGTATTGTGTTGCCTCCATTCAAAACCTCCCATACGTACACACCTGTAATGCGGAAATTCTTTGTTTCCCGCATCAGTGTACTGTAGTAGTTGTTTCACTGGGTCACCATGTTAGCAAATATGCTGTGCCCCCGCCTGGATGTAAACTGGCAGCTTTTCCAAGAGTGTAATGAGATGATAATTAAGAGTGCGTGTCTGTGCCACATGCTGTGAGTCAAAATCACTCACATCACCCAAAGGCAAAGGTAAAATGGTGAACATTTTGATGTACAAAGTTACAAACAAAGCTGTTGCGTGTGTGGATCCAGCTACTGACCCACCACACCAGGGTTGTTCACTGTTGGACAAAATGTTGCTGCCCCATTTGATCCTACAGGCTTTTTCTTCTCTATACACGCTTGTGGAAGCAGCCAGTCCACCTCCAGGTGGAGGTTCAGCATATTTGCACAAATGGTGACCCAATGGAAAGGCAGCTACAGTACACTGAAGCGGTGAACCAAGATGTACCGCCCCATTCCTGTGTACGTATATCATGGCATTTAGTAAGGAATGAAAATACGTAAAAAACCTGGTTGCACAGGACGAGTGATTCATTCCCCCCTTCATTGTCATTA
Organism: Lissotriton vulgaris; assembly: GCF_964263255.1. Taxonomy (NCBI): domain Eukaryota; kingdom Metazoa; phylum Chordata; class Amphibia; order Caudata; family Salamandridae; genus Lissotriton; species Lissotriton vulgaris. The sequence continues at coordinate 1,709,354,525 of NC_141685.1, read as the reverse complement.
CTACCCATTGTAAGCTGAATCGATCTGTACGTCTTCCTCCCTCCCAGTTGGTAAATGCAAATGTGAACCATCAATGCCTGTAGTAACATAACTGACAATGTCTTACTCTTCCAAACACAGGTGCTTGTGGGGACACAGCAGCTAGTGAAGAGGAGTCCCTGGCCCAGACTTTGGTGGAGGACGAGCTCTCTGGTGTGGATCTGGCCCTGTCCTCTTCGGATGATGACCAACAACCTGGCACCTCCAGTGCGAGTCATCATGCAGCCCCAGCAGCACTGACATCTGCACCCCCTGCACCCACGCCAACAACAACTGGCAACAGACCGAGCACCCCTACCAACACGGAGAGACCCCAGGGTCCCTGTATTGCCACTTGTGCACTGGAATTGCCCGTTGTATCATGGACATCCCACAACCAATCATGACTCCCACAGGTAGTGGCCCCTGTGGTATCTATAGGCCATACATTGATGTCCATGAGCCACACACACACAGCATAAAATGTTGATGCACATAGCACATGGTGGACACTGGTCACATTGGGCACATGGAACCACACACATCACAGACACAACATGCACACAGACTGTGGGTGTACATCATGAATGTGTCCATGGGTCTTGCTGTGACGTACATAACATGCAAACCTGTATGGTGTATGTGACAGGTCATACACATCTCCAAACTGGGACTGTGTCCATGACTCATGCCCATGTCAATCATAATTATACTGATTATCTGAAAATGTCACACATAGCAATATGCAACCTTGGTAGCTATGGGGACATGCTGTGGTGTTGAAGATGTGGCCATGGCAATGAAATCTGTGTGGAATCCGTATGCAAGTCACACCAATGTGAACCGACACGGCTGTCTTTTATGCAGAAGCGTCGTACATGCATGGACAGAGTAGTGTGCACAACTTGTCCAGTAGCCAGAAATCGGTCCTAGGATGCTTGATTCCGGTCCAGGGAAGACATGGCTTGGCAGTTCGGGCTGGACTGTTCCCATTAGTCACAGGGTCAAGACTGATTTGCATATGGCCATGTCTGAACTGGGGTGGCTTGGTGAGCAAAATATTGATGGATTAAACCCAGATCTGTGACTGGGGGTGAATGTTTTGCCATTGTGCAACATTCCGTCCATCATCTTGTTTGTTTTGCTGTTCACCCTATGTGGGAAGGGTATTTCCAGACGTGGGTCCCGTGCTCACTGCACCACTGGAGTCAAGCTATCCTGGCTGAAGACGGCTGATAGCCAGAAACCGGTCCTAGGATGCTTGATTCCGCTCCAAGGAAGACATGGCTTGGCAGTTCGGGCTGGACTGTTCCCATGAGGCACTGGGTGAAGACTGATTTGTATATGGCCATGTCGGAACTGGGGTGGCTTTGTGAGCAACATAACGATGGATTAAACCCAGATCTGTGACTGGGGGTGAATGTGTTGCCTTTGTGCAACATTCCGTCCATCATCTTGTTTGTTTTGCTGTTCACCCTATGTGGGAACGGTATGCCCAGACGTGGGTCCCGTGCTCACTGCGCCACTGGAATCAAGCTATCCTGGCTGAAGACGGCTGATAGCCAGAAACCGGTCCTAGGATGCTTGATTCTGGTCCAGGGAAGACATGGCTTGGCAGTTCAGGCTGGACTGTTCCCATGAGGCACAGGGTCAAGGCTGATTTGCATATGGCCATGTCGAACTGGGGTGGCTTGGTGAGCAAAAAAACCGATGGATTTAGGCCCAGATCTCTGTACTGGGGTGAATGTATGACATTGTTCTGCATTCTGTCCATCAACTGTTGTTTTTACATATGGGTGGGGTGGCATTAGTGATAGGCAACATGCCCCTATGGGTGGGGTAGATAAATGATAGGCAACATGACATATATGGTTGGGGAGGCAGTATAGGTGGGCAACATGCCCTATGGGTGGGGTGGCATTAGTGATAGGCAACATTACATATATGGGTGGGGTGGCATTAGTGAAAGGCAACATGACACATATGGGTGGGGTGGCATCAGTAATAGGCAACATAACACATATGATTGGGGTGGCATCAGTGATAGGCAATATCCCCCTATGGGTGGGGTAGGATCAGTGATAGGCAACATTACACATATGGGTGGGGTGGGATCAGTGATAGGCAACATGACACATATGGGTGGGGTGGCATCAGTGATAGGCAACATGACACATATGGGTGGGGTGGCAGTATGGGTGGGCAACATGACCCATATGGGTGTGGGGGCATCAGTGATCGGCAACATAACACATATGGGTGGGGTGGCATTAGTGATAGGCAACATGCACCTATGGGTGGGGTGGTATCAGTGATAGCCAACATGCCACTATGGGTGGGGTGGCATTAGTGATAGGCAACATGACACATATGGTTAGGGTGGCAGTATGGGTGGGCAACATGCTCCTATGGGTGGGGTGGCATTAGTGATAGGCAACATGACACATATGGGTGGGGTGGCATCAGTGATAGGCATCATGACACACATGGGTGGGGTGGCATCAGTGATAGGCAACATGACACATATGGGCGAGGTGGCATCAGTGATAGGCAACGTTACACATATGGGAGGGGTGGCATTAGTGATAGGCAACATGCCTCTATGGGTGGGGTGGCATCAGTGGCATCAGTGATAGGCGTCATGACACATATGGATTGGGTGGCATTAGTTATAGGCAACATGCCCCTATGGGTGGAATGGCATCAGTGATAGCCAACATGCCCCTATGGGTGGGGTGGCAGTGGTGGTGGCCATGGGTTCACTGAGGAGGCCTGTTGCTGGTGGACAGGGTCTGGACCCCCTGGGTGTGTGCGACATTTGGCGTGTATGTGTCGTTTGTTTGTATGGTGGGTGTCTGACTTACCGTATGCGAGGTCCACGTCTGTTCCTGATCCGGTCATGTATGTACAGGACTGGCGTGATTGGATTCATGTTGCTCCCTCTCGAACCATGCCTAGCTGCTCCATTTCGAATCTGTGGATTGTGTTAGTGGCGCGATTCGTAGCTGATATGCAGCTTTTCCGTGTGTTGTGACGTGCTGTATGTGGCGACTCGTCCTGAACGTAGGAAGTACCCATCTTAGTTGACCGTCGGGAAGTAGCTGTGTTTATGGAGCCGTGCAACGCAAATTGGGTGTTCCCGGAAGTCGGTGCGTACCTGACAGTCGGGAATTTGGGACTTTACCGCATCGTACTTGATTCGGCCGTAAGGTAAGGCTACTGACACGTCTCAGAGGGCTGACCGACCGAGATCGGAATCGCCCCCAAAGTAAGGAACACTTAGCCAATCATAACCCTGCATGCACACTACACACAGTGATCACACACTCCCCATGTCGAACATCTGGATATACACCCACTGGCCCCACATTGTGTCCATGTAAAGTCGAGACCCACCTGCGCCTCAAATGATCAGATTTATGGCCCGTGACTAGGCCCAGATTCCTGTTCTAAAAGAATGTACAAATTGCTTTATGACACTTTGTGAAATGTATAAAATGACGGCAAAAACCAATGTACTTTGAGAAATAATTCAGACCCCCTTCTTTGTTGCATGTTCTCATGCCGCAGCATTTTATTAAACCAACTGTTCCTGCTTTGCCAAAAGCCTCTTGTCTTTTATTTTTTCAGGGTACATTCACATTCAAGCAACATCTCCTACTTGTTTCTATTTTAACTTAGAATTTAGAAAGTGCAGACCTCCTTTGGGCACTCAGTGGTGCACAGTACCAATAGAAATGTTGACAATCCTTTCCGTTTGAGAGCTTGAGCATGGGGGATTCAAGCATAGGGATTGTGAAACTGCCAGACGGTGGAGTGTGTAAAAGAACTCTAGGTGCATTATGTTCCATCCTTATACTGGCTGCATTTGGGAGTTCAGTTAACCAGGTCAGTGCTTGTGGATGTTGTATGAAGAGATTAGTTATTTTATATATCTTTTTAGAGAGGGTTCAGGCCGGAGCTTTAGGGGGGTGCACTTGCAAGGCCTGTTTACCTTTATAAAGAAGTCTCTCCTCTGGATGTTCTCTTTTTTTTACGTTGCTGGGGTCAAGAATAATTAGAGTTTTGTAGGTGGGTGACGTGGCTTCTCCCAAAGAAATATGTCATCTTTTAATTGACAAAGGGGAATAATTCCACTGTAGTTTTGCAGTAGCTTGGGGATAGCAAATTATTAGATGATTTACATAAACAAATTAATTGTCTGAAAGCAAAATGTATTACCTAGTGATAGGACTTAAATGAATGAAGAGAGAGCAGCTATAAAGAAGTAAAATGGGGCAGAACAAATGTTGTCCTTATGAGCCAAGTGTACCCTTAATTTGTTTCTGGCTTCCACAGCTTTCATAGATAGAGCATGAGCCTTGTCGATCCTTAAGGATCCTTAGAGATTCAAAGGTACTCATGGTCTGGTGGTCTGGACTGAGCACAACGTACATAGTCTTGGCAAAGCTGATGCACAGGGGTCAGAAGAAGACACATTGAGAAGCTTATATCCTTCTACTCTACTGTCATTAAACATTGTTTTTAAAAAAACAGTAAAAGTTAACAGACCTGAAGCACTCTCAGACAACTCGCATGAGCAAGCAGATAAATTAGTGACATCCAATGAAATGCACTAAGGATAACTGTAGATGGACAAAGATTCCTGTGAATCACTGTGTAACTTACATATCTCTAATGTTAGTCAGGAGTAATTTTCCCTCAGTCTTAAGTTATTGTCACAGACAACTTTTTAATGATCTGCTTTGTTGGGTGGTTATTACGTGCTGGGTAAGCAATGAGAACACTAAGCGGCACACACTGCACCCATACTGAACATACTAGATGCTTTGGTAATATTTACCACTAGGAAAGGAATGAAATTACCATGGATAGATAATTGAACATTTAATTAAGGGTGTACTATGTTCTATCTGTATTCATTTTACTCATACAGTACACACTCCAAAACCTAATTGCTTTTAGGCTCAGAGGTAAAGAAATGGAAACATGTTGACACTTGCAGCGACTTTCTAGGGCTTCTGAAGTGCATAGCTATTAGATTTCTGGTACATAGTTCCACAGTTTACATAGATCAGGTTGTGCAGTTTTTTGGTTGGTGGCCCAAGGTTAACGCAGCAGTGGCTTCTCCGCTATGGCGGAGGAGCATCACCTCGGCCGGCTGCCTCAACACAGCAGGAAAGAAAAAATTAAATGATAATACATGCACTTCATTATCGTTTTATTTTTCCTTTCCCGGCCGATTCTTTGGGGGCAGGTCCAGGGAGATGACAGTCACTGGAGGGGGAGCGGTATGCACTGGTATCAGTGTGCATGTGGGTTTTGCCGGCCAAACTGACATGTGCACTGAAGCTATCTCAAACCCGAGCTGCATTACAGAGTTAAAGACAGCAGGCACAGGCCAATTCAGGGCTCTTAGATCAATCCTGATGCTGCTCTCATGCATGAGATTTAATATTCAAATTCACAAAAGGTTCAGCAAACCAGGCATTAAGACTTCGAGAAAAATTCTCAGTACCACCAATTCTTGTAATTTTGGACAGGAGCCTTGACCCATGCATTGTGGAATGCATTTGTGAAAGTTCCTTCATCTGATGGACTCAACCACCAAATTCACTGGTCAGCAGATTTATTTTGGAAAGGAAGCAGTTTCGACATATCGTTTGAGAACTCATCAGATTGGGCTGAATGATGAGATTGCATTTACCCGCCAACCTATTCATTCATTATTTATAATCTGAAACAAACATATTTTCTTATTTGTTACAAATGTCTTCAGCAAAGCCTCTTGTAAAAGAACTTTTTAAAGGAAATTTAAACAGCTTAGAGGTACCTGGCAATCGACAAATTTTACTTCAATTCAATTAATACAGTAATTTGTCAGTGCCATCTAACTAATGCAATAATCTATCAGTGCCACCATATACTTCATACCTGAGCCAGATCAAAGAAATCAACCCCCAACTTCACCTAAGGAATTTCTGGGAGCTCCACAAGTACCCCTGGAGAATTTATACCCTTCACACCTTTTCCACCTACCTGCACACTCCACAGTTTATGACTATGACCCCAACCTCCTATCTATTGCCAGCCATCTGTCCGCCTCCCCACCCTCTTTTTCTTAGACTTCATTCCTAAGTTCCATTAACTTCTCATGCTTTCCTTAAACATATGTCTCCATCCTCACCAGCAATCGTCCCTCAATTGACAGCTATGGGAAAACATGGAAAAGAACTGCAATTCCTCTACTGAACACCTGGCCCCATGGCATCCTTCCTAATATTCTCTATTTCGTGTTGTAACATCTCATCAACTTCCACATCTTCTTTCCATTCCATCTTTGGAATATCATTCAACTGCTCTACTTTTACAGCAGCTACTAACAGCCCTTCCATATCAAGTCATGTTTCTTGTTGTCCCTCAACCACCAGTAACAATAATGAAATATACAGCTTTACGTTTGGTATATGTTCCATCCTAAAGCTCTATCAGGCAACTTTCTCCTTAACCTTGCTAACCTAGCTGTTGCCCTGGTTGTCTGAATATTCATGCCACCTATGAGACTGATAAGAGATCGGTGATCTGTCATCAACCTGCATTTTATGGCAAATATATGTTTTAAACTTCTCCAGGTCCCACGTACAATCATATCTTTCTAATGAAATAATATTGCAATTCCTGTTGTCTTAAGAAATGGGACACATATTTATCTATGACATCTCCTGCCTACGGTGGGAGGTTAGTAGGACAAAGTCCACTGAGCTTCAACATTGAGGCCAACTGGTCTTCCTAGTATATATGCTTGTATTTCAAGTGATTTTGTTAAGGCCTTCTTGACCAGAACAAGCAATTCTGTTTGTTCTTTCGCCCCATTAAAACTCTGCCCCTTATTCCAGTAATTTCCCTCCGTGTTTGGTCTCTGAGACACAGTTTAAATAAAATTCACTTAAGCTGTAGAAAGACAACACTTGCTCTTTGATGTTAAGCACAGATGTTTTTTCAATAGTATTTGCGAGATGTGGTCTAGTGCAGAGTATTTCCTAAACATACATAGGATTTGCATGTTTGCAGGACAACATAAACTAAGGGAATGGTGTCCAGACTGATTCTGGAAGACCCCACAGGGTATGCCAGCCTATAGACCAGCTAGCTCACAGTGCCACTATAAGCCCCCAAACCCTACCAAGGAGCAAATAGTTTCTGGCAACTATTTGAACATGACAACCCTTTACCCTTCAGGGATTGTGGAAACAGTGCAGTACTTTTTGCTCAGTCAATCGTGCTCACTTAGTCTCAGAAAGATACACAGAATAAACGTCGGGGACATTTTCAATAAGCATTTATTGAACCAACGTCATTCTAATATAAAACATGTTTGCTGCAACAATCAATAGACAGAACTAAATGTAAGAGATTGCCAGCACCAACAGAGTAAACAATAGATACATTTCTACCATGGTGCTAAGCAACGAATATATGCAGGCATATATAAAAACAGTAATCTTAGCGTACTCCTACTATGCGTACCCTACCTAAGTGTACTTCAAAGTACCTAGTATGTATGTGGGTGTGAAGCCAAGAATCCCTTGGGAAAGAGCCAACCCCATTACCTGACGGGAGAGAATGAAGGGCCCCATATTGGTTACGAGTTGGAGACCATTCAAGGGATATCAGACCACTGCATATTGAAGCCTCAGCATGCAGGGACCTCCATGTCAGTGTCAGCTTAGGAGGGTCTCCTCTGGTTAGCTAGTGAAGGTGCAGTTCTTTTATACCAGAAAGGTAGACTCTGGGTTCTACCATAATCGATATGTTGTGAGCACGATAATGTAGATGAGCCCAAATCAATAATTGCAATCATTCAAAGTAACCCAGTTGCCCGAGGATGAAGATAGCAATGACTTTTGTACAGAGTATGTTAATCCTGTTATGTGCGTCATGTGCAGGAGATTAAGATATGATGCTAAGAATCCTTATGCATAATAAATTAGGGTAATTTCAAGGAAACCAATCGATATTTATTCAGCACATAACTGGCTAAAAGCTCATTGCTAGAATCGTTATGCAGAGCACTGTTGGACAAATGTAGTTAAAAGGTTGCTTTGCTACTTAGGCCGAGGTTAGGAAACATAACAGCCACTCCTCATCTGAAGGTCGACAAGGTCAACTAATGCTCAAATAAGCCTCCTAAAAAGCATAAAAACATTGTCATAAAACCAGTGACTAAAAAACATCTATAAACCTGTTCTATGTAAAAAACGTAAAAAGATGTTTCTAAAATTCAAAAGTGCTACAAGTCCACTAAAGAATCAATATATGATTAGACTGACTGAACACATCGAAAGCCATGGTGCTCAGTGAGAGCAGAAGAAAAACTAAAACAAAGCAATGTTTCTCATTCCAATTTGTCTTGTTATGGAAAAAAGGCTGAACTGTTCCCATCACATGAAGAGCCAAATGTTTATCTGTCCCGTGTGGGAGGCGCAACATCACTGTCACTCACATTTGCAGACGGCGGTCCCTGTAACACTGCTTGTATCAGGTCAATGGAGCAAAGGTGATCTTCTCCGTTTTGGAGCATTGAGGGAACAGAATAAAACGTATGCATCTACTCAATACCTACCTAATTTTAACATCACTTTTTTTCACATTTACTTTGGCACTGTAAATTGGTTACCCGCAGAAAAAGATCCTGACGGTCCTACTAGTACACTTTGGATATTATCCATAGTTACACTATCATAACTATACTGGTAGTAATACTACTTTCTCCTGGGTAAGGAGAGCCCAGATGATGTAGGGTGGATTCAGGCGGGAACTGATGGGCACTTTTTTCCAAAAAGGAGATCTAGTGCACAGCAAGACACATAGTCATGTCATGCCAATCACCACACAACGAGGTTTTTGGTTATTTTTCAAAGTAGATTCTGTACTGGCTTATTGACTCCCAGATACTATTTGTAGTTGTATACTGATCTTCTCCGTTCCCACAGCTGCCACTGAGGAAGCACTCAACACCCGTGAGCCTGTTGTAGAGCTGTTGTCCGTTCCGCCAGGAGCTGAAGCATTGCAAGAAGGCTCTAAGAAGGCCATGATCTTCATGGGAATATACTAAGGACACGATACGCATGAGCCTTAAAAGGGTCCAGTAGTACATCTATGTACGGTGGAGCAACCGATGGAAGGGTCAGACATGTCTAACACACATTCGTATCCACAGATAAGACAGTGGAACACAGGCAAGATGCAATCAAACCAGACTGGTCCGAGCGATAGGAACCAATGCTCGCTTAGCTCTCAAAGCCAAGGTGTGCCCAGATGAAGCACCATGTGTTCATGAAAACGTCGCACCAGTAGTGCTTTTTCAATTTCTCAATGAAATATGCCGTCCATTGCGAAGCAGGAAAACTATAACCAGGATGCCCACTACAACTAGTAGGACCAGCGGAGGCCCTCCAAAAATGCTTCCCAATACGGAGTGTATAAAGGCTGATTGACTCTGAAGATTGTCTGCAAGGTGCTCAACAGTCCAGAACAGCCACGCCCCGTGTAGGGCGTGCCACTGGGCGGTGATGTGGGGTGGGGGAGGGGCAAGGTGGGGTGTTATAAAATGCGGGAAACGGACGATTTCAGGTAAGTACCGGAAAAAAACTAATTTTGTTGCGCGCTCTGCATCGCCAATTGTGATGCAGCGCGCGCGACAGTTATTTTCTTTCTTCGGTTCTTACCTGAAATCGTCCATTTCCTGCATTTTACAAATCCCCACCCTGCCCCTCCCCCGCCCCACGTCACTGCCCGGTGTGGCACACCCTACACGGGCCGTGGTTGGCCCAGAACCTATTAGTTTAAATAGGTGCACGATTCCCCTTGTATCAGACATGTTAAAGACACAATGAAATATTTCCCCGAAATGGAGCGGGAAGCTCGTACGGACTAGTGCCTGTATCTCAGATGAAGACCTTGCAACCTGGAGATAAAATGTCTCCCGGGCTTATGTTAAGGTCATTTCTGAAAAAGCAAAGCTTTCAGTCTGCTCAGAGAATCAAACCGTATTAAGGAAACATTCAATGTTATGTTATAATGATCTTGTAAAGCGCACGTACACCAATTGGTTTCATGGCGCTGATTCTAGGAGTTGCCGAACCCAGTTGGAGTATACAACCAAGTCTTAAGAGATTTCCTAAAACTCAGAAGGTCAGTGCATGATCTAATTTCTAGAGGAAAGGAGTTCTACGCTCTGAAATCCAAAGTTGCAAACCTGCAGCCCTTTGTCCCTTCAACTTAAATGCAGGAGTTGCCAATAGATGGAGGTGGGCCATGCGTAGTCTAAGTGGGGGAATATACCTTTGAATAAGGCTGTCGATAAATTTAGGGCTCAATCCATGTAAAGATTTAAAGACCAAACATCCTACTTTAAAAGCACAACGCTGGGGGATGGGAAGCCAATGCAGCTTCCTCAAAAGTGTGGTGACGTTGCCATCTTGGTTGCTGGCGAATCAGTCTGGCTGCTTGATTCTGCACCATCTGTAACCGTTTAGTTAAGAAGAGTGGCAGACCAAGGTAGACTGAGTTGGCATAGTCTAGGTGTGACATAATCGTAGCATTACAACCTGTATCAGTGGTGCCTGTGTGAGCAGTCTGCTGATCTTTCTGATCTTCCGTAATTGGAAGAAACAAGTAGGGACCACAGAGCCAACTTGAGTTTTTAATGACAGGTCGTTATTTATCGTGACACAAAGGCTTTTTGCAAAAGAGGAGGTAATGGGGGAGTGTCCCAGTTCCATTGACCAGTAGTGTGGACCACAAAAGTTGTGGCTGCCTCCGTCAAGACTAGTTCGGTCTTGCCAGGCTTAAGCTTTAAATCCTAAATATTGAATAACGATGGGCGTTACACCTTTGTATGCACTGGTGAGTATTCAAAAAGAGTTCAATACAGTAGCTATTTGTGAATTAAGACGCTCAACTTCCTGTGGCCCACCGTCAAGGCCACTCTCATACCCAAGAATATAAAAAAGTCCAGAAGGAGCGTGTTTATCTAATCAATCAACAATGACATATTGTAGTTCAACTGATCAGATTCCGATGCCTGCTTCATGTTCAGTTCTTTATTTGCAAGAATTATTTTTCTCCAAAAGTGTTGAAATATGTTGTAGTCCAACATCAAACAAAACAATTATAGATTTGCACAGCCTATGTGTTTCGTCCCACCTAGTGACATCATCAGGGCTGTAAAGTAGAAAAACATAAAATCACAATCCATTACATGATCGATTTCACAAAGATTTCATACATCAACATAAAGTATACATTTCGACCATTACTGATTAATCTACAAATACTACATAAAAAACCTGCCTATTTAACCATCTGCAATATCGGAAAGAGATACCTATAGAAAGAATATTATTGGGTTTTGGGATCCCCTTCAGCACTCTGGTTAAGACGCTGTACTGCCACCCTCGGGCTCAGGTTTTAGTAAACAGGGCTCTATCCTGTCCCTTTCCTATCAGAAGGGGCACGAGACAAGGGTGCACCCTCTCGCCGCTTCTTTTTGCGTTGGTCATGGAACCCTTTGCCTGTCTTGTCCGCTCCGACCGGTCTCTCATGGAGTTGATTTAGCCCGGTTCTGTAGAGGACAAGATCGCGCTCTATGCGGGCCATGTGTTGTTATTTTCAGCAGACCCTGCTCCGTCGGCCCCGATGTCTCCGGGCCTTGACTCTCTCCTTGAGTAGAACCCGGGCAAGTCCATCCTGGTCCCCCTCCATCTCTCACGAGAGTGCTTCGACTGCCAGTCAAAAACACCTCTTCGCGGCATTCCTTCAAGTACTTGGGGATCTGGGAGGCCCTTCTCCCCGACCTCGCTTAGTCACTTTACGTTACCCCATTGGTAACCCCATTGGTTAAGCGGATCCGTGCTGACTTCCTCAAATGGCTAAAGCTACAGCTAAACCCTCTTGGTAGGATAGCATTGTTTAAAATGATCATTTTACCCAGATTTCTCTACCTGCTCCAGAATATGCCCCTCTCCTTCCCCAGATCCTGGATTTGAGAGATGGACAGCTTGGCCATTAAGTTTTTATGGGGAGGCTGGCCCTGTTCCAATGCCGGATCCGACCTTTTGACTGTGGTCTTGGGATGGCGAGCCTGTATCTTATTATCTAGTGACTCGACTCTTTACCGTGCACGATTGGTTTAATGGCGGCTTGTCTGACCCGGCATATCGTCTGGAGTTACACAGCCTGGGTCTGTCTAATAGTCAGGGCATGCTATATGGGGACACGTCTCCCATGCTCTTCCGGAGGTCAAACGTGGAGTATTCTTGGCCTGGCGGGCCTCTCTGTACCACACACACTGGTCAGGTATACCGACCCAGTATTCTCCTCTGTGGTGCGGGACCAGACTCCGAGAGGTTGCTAATCTTTCATGATTCCGACTGTGGGATCTCATTGGAATCTCCCTGCTGGGCGACATCCGGAGTGGGACTCACCTACGCTCCTTCCAGGACTTGCAAACCTGATACTCCCTTCATTCATCCCAGTTCTTTCGCTGCCTTCAACTACGCCATGCCCTTAGCTCCCATATTTCGGAGGATACCTCCTTACCTGAATACAGCCCACAGGAAGCCCAGGTCACAACCGGTTATCCGGGGAAGGGGGGAATCTCCCGAATCTATTGATCCCTTACAAAAAACACCCCCAATTCCCTATCTGAACTTCGGGCTACATGGGAGGGTTGGCTTGGAGCCCTAGAGGACGTTGACTGGAGAGACGCATTGATAGCCCCAAAAACAATTACAGTCTGACAACCCTCAAAGTATGTAAGTGAGGGAATCCGAGGTATGTTCAAATCCTTGATCTTGGCTAAGACAGGAAGTCTGTTGCACAGTCATGTTTAGGAAAATCATTTGATGTGGTATGGGGCATGCTCTAAATAGGGCCTCAATTCCCTGAACCTGTCAATCTTTATTCCCCCAGACAGATTTTGTGCCTGTAGTGTCCCTCCAAAAGTTGAAACCCTAAATAGACAGTTGGGAAATAAATATATTATTAGAGTATATCAGCTTAGTGTTAGTAAGCACATGTTTCTTTGCCGATGTAGGTGTAAGCCTATAGTAATAAGAGGGTGGGTCTGAAGTGTTAAAACCAGAAAAAACAATTAAACTATTGTGTTTTTGAACTACCTTTCAGTGGTGTTAGGCTATGTTCCCATTGATAGTAAGTGAAAATATTACGTGGGATACTTGCTTTGTGCAAAAAATGGTGACCATAGTGTTGGTATCAGAACATGTCACTAAAATTAGATCGGCCATCACACAATTTATCATTTGAAAATGCTGCAGACTGTTCTGAGTTCGACAGCATAGTATGCACAGTTTCAACGTCCCAATCATCAGAGAGAGTACTGGAGTTGATGATATCACTATGAGAAATGTTGAATAAATCAGGTATTCTTAAGACTTCAGTGGGACCATACACATCATAGGAAACTCTGTCCCAAACTATTTCTTCAGGATCTGGAAGTGCTGTAATGTTCACTAAGGGCAGGTCCCTCTGTTCACGGTGTGACGATGCATTCAGTTTCAGGACCAAGTTCACATGTTGCCCTGCAGACTATTCTGGGGGGTAATGTCCATTTCGGAGCAAGAAAATGACAGTCACTATACCAATCCAATGGACTAGGAATAGTAGACCAATTGTATTCCAGAGCTGTAGCCAGAGAAAAACAGAGTAAGTCTTTTTCAGCAAAAGGTAGAAATCGCAAATTTGTTGCTTATGGGGAACAGGTGGTGGCGGTAACTCAGGTTCATTTGGATCCAATGAGAAATCATCAAAATCGGTGAAGTAGCCAGACGCAGTCCTATATATCTTAGGTAGCTCAGCAGTTTTTGTGGGACTGGCAGATGTCTCCTTTCAAGAAATATTCACAAAGACGTCAGTATTAGGCTGAATTGAGATCTGTGTCCCATTTACAGTTTGATGTTACTCAGTTTCAACAGGAACAAGTTGCATTCCATTGTTGGTAACTCCTTCACTTCGTGGAGTGGAGTCTTCAAAAGTTATTAATCTTTCCATCAGACAGGTACAGGCGCTCTGTTAGATAGCCCAAATTCTGTTTTTGTCCACAATCTTTTCTCTGACCAGGCAGGAACAGCTTTCACTTCTCCAGTGGCGGTGCGTTTTACTTGGACGTTGCTTTGTAATGCCCAGAATTCATTGAGCTCCTGTAAAACAGCCAAATGATAGTTTTTCATCAATCACTGTGCTGCCACAATCGAGGTCTGGCACCCACATTCTTATACTGAACAGGACTTCATATGGAGTAGTCCCAAGGGATTTTCTTGGCATGTTGTTACGTGCCCTCTGGCCCCCATATAGGTGATTGACCCAACTTCCACCCAAGCCTAATACCCTAGCTGTGAAGGATTGATTTAAGTCCTGGTTCTTTGTCTCCACAATCAAATTTCACTCAGGATGATGCAAGGAGGAGTACTGCAATGCTACACCCAAAATTCCCATGGCTTCTTTGTAAGCCAGTGAGCTAAACGCAGGGCCACGGTTGGAAAGTAATGTGCCAATTGCATATGTCCCTATGAAGACTCACAAATCCTTTATAACAGCTCGGGCATCGGCCGAGCAATGAGGCCAAACCCACAGGAATCTAGAGCATAAATGCACTGCCACAAAGATATACTTGTAAGCCCCGTCAGATTGTAAGGGGTCACAGTGGTCCAATTAAACACATGCGAGGGGTCTGTCTGATATCACTAGTGGTGCTTGAGGTGGAAGTTCTACAGTGGAACTTTTCATCTGCTGACAAATGTCACACTTGAGGACAAAGCCCTTGTTCTGTTTAGCAAGACCTAGCCACCAATAACGCTGCTTTGGTAGTGGAACAGTCACAGCAATACCTGCGTGTGCTAAACCCAGACCTTCGTGTGCAGCTAGAAATAATGCTAATCTGCAATTCATGTTTGGTATTACTCTATCCTCCACTCCTGGAATTTGAGCATACGGAATGTTTTGCGCATCTAACTTGTAAAAGTACTTAAGTGGAGAACCTTTTCGCAAGGCTGTGCTATTGCCCATGGTGTTTACAGCTATCATTATTTGTACATCTAGCCTCATGCTGGCATAAGTAGGCATTAAAGAAATGGGGTAACCCAAACGGTACTGGACCTGGGTATTATATCGATATAAACAACAATGGTCCAAGACCTATATATTTCTGATTGAACAATGAATCCAAATTTCACAATTACAGAGCATATGTTATTTGAACAGCTCTACTCAATTAATGATGACCATATAAAAGACGGCAACCGCATCAATATTCAAATACATACAATACTTTAATCTATTGTCATATTCAAAATTTGCAACTCAGTACACAATTTATATATACATTGCCCCGTATATAACGTGCAGTATAGCAAAGGGTGTCAAAGAATGTGAAAGTGATAAAGATGAAGAGAAAAGAAATCACACAAAATTATAAATAAAACAGTTCCAATAATTTCCAAAACAGTATCCGGCCCGCAAATGCCGGACCTATACAACCTGGCCACTTCAAATAGTCCAAAAATCTCTCTATTATTGTTCTCAGACAAAGAATGTTATTAGTGTCTGCACTGTATCTTGGAGAGAGAAATATATCTAGTGGTCCAGGTATTAGATAAATGTCGACGTTTCGACTCGTCTTGCGGCCTTGCGGTCGGTTATGCCTGGGCCATGCGAGTCTTCTTCAGGACATATTTAACGGGGCAAACCAGGGATCTTTTTGGTGACCCTGTAGGGAAAATAAAGGACCATAAAAATTGGAGCTGTTGCCTACTCACTAAACTGAGGACCCAAGCCCAAGCTTGCTTACCCTTCTCGGTAATCAGTGGTCGTGGTTCCCACTCCAATTGGATCAGTCAGTGTAATCCTAAAAAGGTCCTGTTGTACAAACTGGTATGATGACCAGGTTTCTGTAAGAACAATGGGGAGCCTATGTAAGACTCTGTAGTCCTAAACCAATGAACTCAAAAAACTCAGGCCAAAGTAAAGCAGAAAAGTTACCTCCTCAATGGTTATGAGTTCTCCTATCGTTGATAGATGTACACTTTGTTGCTCAATATCTTGTCAACAGGAAGCTGTAACATTATAACAGCAATTGTAATAGTTGGACCAAACAGACGGAATTATAAATTACCTCTATGTACAAAGGGCTCACCGTTTGTCAAAATCCAAAGCCCAATCTTGAATTTTTTCGTGACCTCTATGCGATATTTTTAAGGGTGAAGTGTCACGCTGTAAAAAATAAATAGAACCAGTTGATGAGGGCCCCTCCCAACAATGGGTTGTTCCGAGGTTAATTAATTCGAATTAACATTGAAATCATTACCTCGTTAGGTATATTCTTTTTTCACTTAGTGATGTCCACTCCACAAGTGGTCACAACACCGTTTTTTATTTTGCAGGCGGCTGTAATGACACGAACCACATAGTGAGCACCTACTTTTGTTAAATTAGTTCGAGTAAGCCTCATAAGACGCTTACCATTTTACAACGGGAATTCAATTTCCAAGCACGCGTCTCAACGATCACTGCGGCAACTTCTCTCAGGGTGACACAATGTCTGACCAGCCCTGCGGTTCTAATTAGACGGGTCGTCTTTAATGTTGTACTTCCGAATGATAAACAGCGGCAAAGGACTAAGCCGATCTTTGCTTACCTAGCAGCATGTTACTATTTTACAAACGAAACTTAACTTCAGAGGCGATTCCTCATCTCAAAATACTGAATATTACATTATCAGTTATTTCCAAACAATGTGGAAACGCAAGTTACCAAAAATGTGAGACATGCTAATTTACTTCTTATATATCCCCGATGCTCATAGTTCAATTAGTCAAGCACGGGTATATTTTCTTGTCCAGATCCGATCTCGAATGTCCGCAAAATTTTTAAAAAACAGAGATGAAACTTGCGGCGGCCATCTTGGTTTGGGACCACAATTACAATTCCCGGTTTTCATCCCACAACTGTATTGGTGTACACAAATTAAAATACAGCGTTTTTTCCATCAATATTAACATATATACATATTTACATAAGCTAAACACATTATACATACAACAAACATATATTAGTATTTATATGAAGTGTGGCTCACTGGTTAGAGGAGGCAGACCTGGAAGCAGAGGTCAGCCCAGGACCAGGGTTCAATTCCCGGCTCAGCGGGGTCTTTAGTCCTAAAATGTCCATGGACTCGACAATTCTCACTCCGGTGCCTACTCGATTCACGGGTTCACACTCTGCAACTCTGGGCAATAGCTTGCTTAATCTCCACAACGGCCCCTTGCGGCGGGAGGCCTGGCTTTCACCTTGCGGATACCCTGCCGGGGTATCTCACAGGGGAATACCAGGACGGGTTCCCTAAGCAAGCACCTTGATGCCTTCGGGTGATACGTGGGCTATATAAATCGCAATACATTTACATTTTACATTTACATTTACTTTGTACATAGAGGTAATTTATAATTCCGTCTGTTTGGTCCAACTATTACAATTGCTGTTATAATGTTAGAGCTTCCTGTTGACAAGATATTGAGCAACAAAGTGTACATCTATCAACGATAGGAGAACTCATAACCATTGAGGAGGTAACTTTTCTGCTTTACTTTGGCCTGAGTTTTTTGAGTTTGTTGGTTTAGGACTACAGAGTCTTACATAGGCTCCCCATTGTTCTTACAGAAACCTGGTCATCATACCAGTTTGTACAACAGGACCTTTTTAGGATTACACTGACTGATCCAATTGGAGTGGGAACCACGACCACTGATTACCGAGAAGGGTGAGTAAGCTTGGGCTTGGGTCCTCAGTTTAGTGAGTAAGCAACGGCTCCAATTTTTATGGTCCTTTATTTTCCCTACAGGGTCACCTAAAACATCCCTGGTTTGCCCCATTAAATATGTCCTGAAGAAGACTCGAATGGCCCAGGCATAACGGACCGCAAGGCCGCAAGACGAGTCGAAACGTCGACATTTATCTAATACCTGGACCACTAGATATATTTCTCTCTCCAAGATACAGTGCAGACACTAATAACATTCTTTTTCTGAGAACAATAATAGAGAGATTTTTGGACTATTTGAAGTAGCCAGGTTGTATAGGTCCGGCATTTGCGGGCTGGATACTGTTTTGGAAATTATTGGAACTGTTGTATTTATAATTTTGTGTGATTTCTTTTCTCTTCATCTTTATCACTTTCACATTCTTTGACACCCTTTGCTACACTGCACGTTCTATACGGGGCAATGTATATATAAATTGTGTACTGAGTTGCAAATTTTGAATATGACAATAGATTAAAGTATTGTATGTATTTGGATATTGATGCTGTAGCCGTCTTTTATATGCTCATCATTAATTGAGTAGAGCTGTTCAAATAACATATGCTCTGTAATTGTGAAATTTGGATTCATTGTTCAATCAGAAATATATAGGCATAAGTAGGCAGCAAGGGCAGCAGTTGACACTGTCACCTTGGCAATTTAATCAGCAAATGAATTCCCTTAAATGTGTGCGCCAACACGCTGACTCAATGTGTTAATTACATGAGCCCGTGGTAAGCATTCTTTCAGCTTTGCAGCCTGATAGATTAAAGTATTGTATGTATTTGGATATTGAGGCTGTTGCCGTCTTTTATTTGGTCATCATTTATTGAGTAGAGCTGTTCAAATAACATATGCTCTGTAATTGTGAAATTTGGATTCATTGTTCAATCAGAAATGTATAGGCATAAGTAGGCAGCAAGGGCAGCAGTTGACACTGTCACCTTGGCGACTTAATCAGCAAATTAATTCCCTTAAACGTGTGCGCCAACATGCTGACTCAATGTGTTAATTACATGAGCCCGTGGTAAGCATTCTTTCAGCTTTGCAACCTGTTCCCTGCGCAGCTTGTGCTTTATTGCACAAACTTTGGAATCACTAAACCTATTCTGGCCCCAATAGTGAACATATTCATTGTATGATTGGACACATAAAATGAACCACACACAATGAGTGTAGGGAATTCCCGATCCATATTTTGTAGTGCCAGTATCAGGGCTTTTAGTTCTGCCAGCTGCATGGTGCAGTCCCCTAGGGAGTTTGTGTGCATTTTATCAGGTTGGAACCTTCCGTCATACATGCACGCTTTAGCGATTGCACAAGCAGCAGAGTATTGCAATTTGGTTCCTATGGAAGGCTGAGTAGAACCGTCAGTATAAATGATTGATTCATATTGATCGAGCAGCAGAATTTCATTCGAGAGAGGATATTCTTGTTTGTACTGCAGAAATGCCTGTGTTTTTAGTGTAGGATCATATCTGTAATCTACATATTTTGCATTAAGAGAAAGACCACATTGTATCCATTGGGGATGCAGTGCTTTCCCATTTGTAATGGTAACAGCCTCTAAGGTTGGTACTGGAGTCATGACAATTATGTGTTTCCCTTGTGCTAGTGCTCTTTCTCTCACTACAGCAGTTTGCACTGCTGTCAGTATCTTTTCCGTGGATGCAAAACGCATTTCAGTGTTTGTGTACAAATGTGATTTGTATGCTATGGGTACCATTTTGCCATCATTGAAGGTGATGTAAGTGTACCCTGATTGACCTGCGACTACATGGATCAACAAATTAGTGGTATTTACGTGTGTGTTAATGTTTGGAAGCTATCATGTCAGCTTGTACGGAACTGAGATTTTCTGTGTGTTCCTGTGTCCAAAGTTGGACTGAAAAATCAGGTTGATTATGTCGTAGAAAGGTTTAACCTTTTCAGCGTAATCAAAAATGTTTGTTCTGCCAAAATATAGGAATCCTAAAATGGATTGTAAACCTTTCAGAGTCTTTCGAGGTTGGAGTAGCGCACATTTCCCTAAAAATTTGCTACCAGGCTTTTCCCTTCACTTGATAGATCATACCCCAAAAATAGGACATTGAGATGGCTATTTTTTTTGTTAGTTACATTTGTAGCCCATATTGTTGAATCCCAGAATTATGCTGTTCACCTTGTTCAAGTGTTCCAATAACTCATCGTCCATCAGATAAATATCATCTACGTACGAAAATGCTTCCTCATCAATTTTGAAGCACCTCTGTTACTCTTGCTGAAAACAACCCGTGGCTATTCTTGTACCCTTGGGGCGGTCTACAGAATTGGTAGTGAGTGCCTAGAGCCAAGAATGCTGTCAAATATCTGATTCCAGGCGCTTTATTTTGGCAGAAGAAACCATTTGAGATTTCTAGTGTTGTTTTGTATTTTTCTGGCACAATGTTATTCATTAATGCGGCAATGTGTGCATTTTGTACTTCATATGTTCATGTGTTCAAATGTCTTTAGTCTAAAACTAGACCGTATGAATTGTCAGGTTTCATTACAGGAAACAAAGGATTATCCATAGAAGAGGTACAGTTTTCAATCACACCTTGGTACTCAAGTTGATCTAAGATCACCCTGGCTTGTCTCTTTGGGTCAAGTTTTATTGGGTACTTCATCTCTGGAGTAGGAGTAGACTTTAATGGGATTTCAATGTGAGGTGACTCAGGATCCCACCCCACATGATTGCAATAAAATGCGGGAGCTAACGCTAACGCCCTGCGTGTATGAATATTTAAGTGACTCTAGAACAAGGTTGGAGAAAGACAGTAAAAATTACATCTTCCACCTTAGGGCACTCCATAACAAGTTCATTTCACTTCTCTAACCAGTTACCTCATGGCACTTCTAATCTTTTTATATGAATTGTATTGCATGAATTATGAAGTGGCATTGCAGTACACAATTGAAAACTCAATTAGAGAGGGGTATTTGCACCTTCAAGTGTTTTGGCAACATCGCTTTAAAATGGCCAAACTGTTATGAGTAGAAAACTAGCTCAATAATTGTACTTTGTATATGTTTATAATTTGTATTGCACATAATGTTTTGTTTGTTTAAATATGGCCACAAAACTTCATTGCCTCACCCTTGATCAAGGCGTGTAAGACGCCAAAACGCAGAGGGTTTTTGTCGGCTTGGAAACATGATATGTAATAAATCACACCAAGCACCTATTAGACAGGCGTATTATTGTGGAAGTAGTGTGCGCATTATGCAGAATTTGCTGTGTGGTGAGCCATCAATTATATATGTATATATATGATACAACTCCCAAAATACTGCAGAAGGAGACAGCACTCCTGTGGAACGGAAAAAACCTTACTTAAAGGTGGCGTGTGGACAGACAAATGTATACGGCTGTAACAGCCTTGTTCACAATGTTTTTGGTCCAAACAGTATGCATTAAATAAAGTTTTCAAAACCATAAACATAGAAAGTGGCCTATATATATTCGCTGACAAAACCAAAGGTTACAGAGGCATTTTAGTTAGGTTCACATTTTACACACGCAGACATATAGAAATTCAGCAGTTATAGTTATAATCATCTCAAGAAACTGTAACTCGTACTTTAAGGTAACTATAACTCATGCCCTCGCCATGCACTGCCAATTACCTCACATATAACATCAGTCACAACATCTTCTATGACATCATTGATAATATCATTGCAACATTTGCAATAAAATTATTGATGAAAAAACGGTGCATGGGAGGCGCAAGTTATAGCACATGGAGGCATGAGTTATAGTGTCTTGAGGTAAGTATTACTATAAATGTTGAATGTCAGTGTCTACCTATAGTACCTGATATATACTTACATTTTCATTGTAAAGGCCTGCGTGGTAAAGGCATATGTGTGGTAAAGTCTTGCGTGGTAAAAGCATTGCGTGGTAAAGGATGCGGGGTAAAGGTAATCTGTAGTAAATGATGTGTTGTAAAGGCTGTTTCCCATTCTTTTCTCTCTTTTCAGCAGCCAACTTCCAGTAAAGTTCTCATTAAACTGTATTGTTATTGTTAGGTTGTGTGTGAAGGCCACTGAAATGATCTTTTTAATGAACTGGTCAATAAATCTTAGTACCTGTATGTGAGAGAGACTGCTGGTGATAATCTTCCCTTGTGCAATATCTATTAAAATTGGTGTGCTGGAAAACTTTCCACTGTATTGGCACCCAGGGGTTTGTGAATGCTGAGTTTGGTTCTATCTATGTTAGTATCCATTTTGTTGAGCTTCATGTTTTAATTGTGTATCACAGGTTTTAGCTAGTTAGACTTGCCTTTGTACACCTTTAAAGACAGGCGTCCTTCTCCCGCACTTGCGGCCCCACGTTTACTTGATTTTTGCTCACAGAGTTAATCTCTTGAGCAAACACATTTCTTCTTTTCCTGATTTGCTGACACCTGCTGCTTCAATCTCCCCTGACTTTACAGGAATCTTTAGTTTAGAATTATGGAGTTTTTCTTCAGAGGAACTGAATCTTTTATGATTTGCTTGCTAGATCTTTAAATAACTTGTCTTTGCATTTGCTGTTTGCTTTTAGGCCGTCTGTATTATATTGACGTATGTGGTGACCACATGATTATTGATTCATGACTAAGCTGATTTATTTAAGTTGTAACTTGATTAATTTTCTGATAGAAACCTTTATGGTACTCTCTGTCATTCTTGTGGGAAAAATGTCTTTAGTGATATTAATGCATCATTGAACTGATGATGTAAAAGCCTCAATTCGAATCAAAGAACCATACACTTAGGTACAGCTGAGATATGCATCAGCCTTTGCCCAGCGCATACACCATCCTTTGTCCACTATCAACATCACTATGTGAACTAGAGAAAGTAAAATGAAAAAACATAAAACTTGTAGTGATGGGAAAATATGGGTAAGGATAATGGCAAGGATTTGAGGTCAGATAAGGAAAGGAGCTAGGATAGAAGTTATGGTTAAATTTCGATTTATGACTAGCGATAGGGGTACAGTCACATTATATGGTTAATGTTATGATTAATGTTCGAGCATGTTTTAGGGTTAGAGGTGTTGTTATACCTTTTTAGTGTTCGATATTTGCCATCTTTTTTCTTCCTCTTTGTCACTGCAAAATGTAAAAGGTTTTTAGGCATAGATAAATTGCCGTGTGTTCTTCGTTATTAGTAAAGCTTTTTTTTTTTTGCATTGTTCTTCCTCATGAGGGGCCCTGTCTGGCATCTCATAGGACAACCAGGGCAGACTTATGTTGTTCTTTGATGTGAAGATTCTTTGCCTATAAGTCAAGGCTGGTGAGCACTGAAATCGTATTTGTGAGTAATAACACTTCAGCGTTGAATAGCAAGTGTCCATATGCTAATTAGGCATAATGCCATGATTCAATTTTGGGGATAGTTTGTGCCAGCCAGGAACAGGTTTCCAACTATATTCAAAATAGAATCTGTCAATTGGATAACTTGCAGCAGCAGGAACCATTTGAATGGTTCTTGCACCAGTGTGATCTACCCCAGGCAATGGGAGTTCACCCCAAAGCCTAGGTGGAAAGAGAAAAATATCAACTATGAGCTCTCAGGCTAGAATGGGGTGATGCAAGTTGAAGCATCAAGGGTGGATTGGGATAGGTCAGGATGATGCAGGCTCATGACAGTCAAAATGCTGCGATTTCTCATGTGCAGTGGATCTGGTCTGCTGAGTATCAGCGGAGCTGTTTTGTCTCCTGGCTCCTTGGCAGCCTGCCACTTAAAGACAACCTGCTTGTAGGCTTCAGTGTGCGGGTCTTCCTCTTGTTCTTTTGGTTAGGGACCAGTTCCTCTCTACAGAAAGAAGACAGTTGAAAACAATCATTGGCAAAGCTAACAGATGTGACTTTGGCAGTGCTGCATTTTTGTTTTGCAAATATTTGCTATAGGCATCAAAAGTGTAAAGGCAATAACAAGTAAAAATGCTCCTGCCTATAAGTGCTTGCATTAAAAAAACATAAGCATAAAATGATCCATTGCAAAAGCAAATTAAAAAAAACATGGAATGAGAGCAGAAATAAATGCAGAAGTTGGCCAGCCTTGGCCGTACGGTCGACTACTTTTATGCAGATGGCACATCAGCACAAGCATCAGCAAAATGACATTTGTCACAGAGAAAAAACACAAGTGCTCAACCACTGCCCCTTGCTGTATGCTGCGGTGGGCAGCACTATGATGGGAATAGAACTTAAACAGACCAATGGATGAAGAGGGCTGGCAGGCTAGAAGCCCCTATAGGTATACAATATAAATCATTTTAGTAACATCAAAAGATATCAGTCATGGAACCTCTGTAATTATGGTTAGTTAAGAGTTTCCATTGAAAAAGTATTTTTTGTTTTCTTAATAGCTTTGGTGTAATTCACCAACGTTCACCAAGCTTTCCAAAAAAAACATAACCAAGCAGGGTTGTTCATAGCAAGTTCTGTGCAGATCCGCTGTCTTTTCTCCTGCCGAGAAAATCCAGCTCCAGTGTTTCCAGTCATCCTTGCGGGTTACTGGGAGATCGAGTCCTGAGAATGAGATACAAGACCTCCTTCATTCTAAAACCAAGGTATGGACCTGATTAGACCCTCAAAGAATTCTTGATTCAGATTCTTGGCAAAACGAACTTAACTTAAGCTGCAACTCCCTTACTCCTTCCCATGTACCAGGCTTAGGTTAGGTACACCGGGGTAGGCGTATTTAGAAGCACCAGTTGAGTACGTTTAGTCAACTTTTATCATTGTATGTAATTGTATATATTTTATCCATTTTAAGTATCATATGGCTCAGAAACCATATCAATGCTTTTACAGTATCATTTCATAATACTCCTTTTACTGTACGCACTTTACTTTATGACAAGTATTGCAATTGTGGCAATTCACTTTTCTTGCATGAGAAAGAAGACTGCTCAATAAATAACACCTTTTATTGAAAACACCCGTCTCTCTATTTCTCTGCACTCTGGTGAAACTAAGTATGCACGATTGACTGAGTGAAATAGCTATCTATTGTTTTCACATGACTCTGGAGATATACTCCTTATTCTGGAGGGAGCAAAGTTGTCATGTTTATGCGGTTGTCAGAATCTAATCCCTTCTTGTCTAATCAGGGAAGTTAACTCCTCCCTGTTCATTCGAGAAAGTTTCTAGTGACCTCTGAGCTAGCTGGCATACCTAATTAAGTCTAACATATTCAGTAGAGACCTAGTCGACCTCAGTCCTACATCTAAACTGCCGTTTATGTTATTCCAATGCGCAGTGTAGTGTAGTTCCTAGTTTCCCACTAGGCCCTGCGCATTGGAATAACATAAACAGTAGTATCGACGTGGAACTGCTTATATTCCAGGCCTCCACTGACTATGCTAAACTTAATTGGGTTGTGTTACCAACTAGCTCAGAGGTCACTGGAAACTTTCTTCTCTGCATAGGAAGTGATCAGCTTCCTTGGCACAGACAAGAAGGGATTCAGCTTTCCAACAACCGTGCAACATGACAACTTTGCTCCTCAGATCAAGAGTCGATCTCTAGGGTCGTGTGAAACAATAGACACAGATTTCACTCAGTCAGTCTAGTGCAGTTTACTTTCACAGTATGTAGAGAATAGAGAGACGGGCGTGTATCAATAAAGGGTTAACATTTATTGAACAGTCTTTCTTCTCATTCAAGAGAAATGTATTGCCACAATTGCAATAACTGTTATTATGAAAAGTACGTACAGTAAGATAAGTATTGCGAAATAGAACTGTAAAAGCATTGATATGGTTTCTTAGCCATACAATGGTTTAAAAGTAATAAAACATATATACAGTCATATATACATTAGGCTAACATACTCAACTGGTGCTTCTAACTAAGCCTACCCCAGTGTGCCTGACCTAAGCCTAACACGTGAGAAGGGGGAGTAAGTAAGTAGCTTAAGTTAAGTTGGTTTTGCCAAGGTTTGTTTCAAGAATTCTCGTCTAAGGGTTTAGTCAACACCATACCTCTGAATAGAATGATGGAGGATTGGTATCTCCTTCAGGGGTCTCTCTCGATATCCCAGTCACCCGCGAGGGTAAACCGGAAGCGCCGGGACTGGATTTCTCTGCACGAGAAAGGCAGCGGCTTCTCTCAGCGCGTCTGGAGGAAGGAGGGGTGACAGCGTCCGCGGGCAGCTGGGCTGGATGTCTTCGCAGAGGACGGCTGCACGGCTCCTCAAGCGTACTGCACCATAGGTCGCGCTGTAGCGGCGATAATGGTAATCAGTAGCTTCACCACCACAGGATAGCAGGCTGCAGCGACAGGCAACGCTCAACAGCAGTTAGCTTCGCTCTCACAGCTCACAGCTTCGTATTGCTTAAGGCAACGTTGGTAATATTTATACCTGACAGGTGCCGGGTTTGACGCAAGTTTGCTGGACATAAGACGTCAATTAAAGATGTCACTAGGAAGTGGCAGCTATCAGTTGCTCATTAGAGTTCCATTACTAATCAAAACATAGCAAGCGGGGATTTCCAGGTTTGCTAAGTTTTTATCTTGTTGAAGAACTCGGAGTGTTATCTAGGAATATCAGATAGTGACTGCTGCTCTGTCATTGCACTAATTGGTCGCAAAGGAAGTAGCAGAGAGTCATGCTGGAATGTGGCTCTGTGGCTCTGCTCGTGTGAGGCCAGAGATGACTTTACAGAAAATCGCACTTGAAAGGTTATGCCAATATAGGGAATAAATGGATTTATAGCCGAATAGGGGCATAAGGTCACAGTATCGATCAGGAACCTAGATAAGCACATGACACCCACTCCACGAATTCATGTCCATCAAAATTACTAAAACTAAGCAATTTAGATGTATGTGTAACATTGTGTAACATAGCCCACCCCAAAATACATAAATGCATTCGAAATAGGCGTACTTGTAATACATGGAATTTAGGTACTGTACGTTTTTTAAAGCATAGTAATCATTCAAAAGGTATTGCATATGAAGTCAATGAATGATTATGCAAAAGAATTACACATGAAGTACCTCTGACAGAAGAAATGCGAGATAAATCATCACATAAAAATGCATTGTAATAATATGTGTGCTAGAGGCTGGTGTTATGTTATTATGTCTCTAGATGTGTTTTTTAGAAATAGAAGTGTGAAGCTTCTGTTCTCTAAGAATAGTTTTTACGTTAAGCAAAGAATTGTTCGTGCCAAAAAGAGAGGGTCAATATTTTTAAAAAAATTGTCCAATTCAAAGAAAAATCAGTTTACCAAAGCTCCTGGCAGTTTTATGTTGATCAAAACTGAAGGCCGAATACAGAGTTCATGGGAACGCTGTGTGTCGGAAAGCTTCTCAAAAGTTATTGTTTCTCTGTGGGTGAGAACATCGTATCAGACAGGCTCGCAAAGAATTGGTCTACAAAATCAGGTGATAGTTCAACCAAATTAGATAGCGCTGTAACTTGGCAGGTGTGAGAATGATTGCTGTCATCGAATGCAGGATCAGCAATGCTCACAGAACGTTGTACCTGGATGATGTTGCTTTTGTCACTCGCTCCACTGTTACCACTTGGCTGTAGTACAGGAGTCTCCACGAATGCCGTCATCAGGATTGGTAGCCGCTGGGGACAACACAATGCGTGAGCCGTTATTGGACTGAGCAAAGTATCGACGTCCATTGGTACTGCTGATGGAAGTGAAAGACAGATGTCCAACACGCATTCATCGCCGCAAAGCATACACCGTAGCACAGGTAAAATGCAATTTTGCCATATCGGTCTGAATGAAAGGAACCAGGTCATGTTTAGATCTCTCAGCCTGGCCAATCCGAGGACGTTAGTTATCCTGTCCCTGTAGCGCATTGCTAGGATTGTTTCTTCCATTCCCATGGGAGCTATGTCTGAGCCGAGGCTTGCCATAACGTAGCAGAAGGGTCAAAAATAGAATCCCTGCGATGAGTCCAAAAAATAGTGGAATACCACCAAAGATGGAGTGCACAAAATTAGTAAAGATTCCCAAAATTGCCTGGAAGGGTGTTAGCAGTCCCGTAAAGACTGTCTTAAATATGCCTGGGATGCTTGTAGCACTAGACATGTTAAGGAGTTGGTCGAGCATTTGTACGAAATGCACGGGGCAATTTGTTGATAAAAGGTCATGGACTTCAGTAGCCGTCCTTGCGACTAGAAGATCATACGTCTCTTTAGATGACGTTATAGGCACTGTTGTCTGTAAAAGCACAGATTTCATTTTGCTTAATGTATCAATTCGTATAGAATAGAGATTCAGACGAGGCCAGAGGGGAGTCACTAAGTCTGGAGGCCCGCTCGGAAACAATGCTTGCATACAACATTTGACCATGGACGTTACTTCTACTAGATAACTTAGTCCGGGCGCGAGGCCACAGCACCTGTGATCCGTTCTTAGAATGTAACTCCCGTTTGCGAGTTGCATAAAGAAGGGCTCTATCTGAGTTGCAGGTGTGACTAGCTGGTGGCATGAAAGGTTGTTTGAATTGCCATCACATGCTCCGTGTAAATTAATACCCTGACACAAAGGTATACCGCTTAGTGAGTGTTTACAGTTGTCACCACTAAGAAATACATTTTTGTCGCTGTCACTATAGCAAGAATGAGTGTATGGTAATTTCCATTCGGATTTAACATATCCCTTACCCAATTGTTCATACTGGCCAGCAGGTATGTATTCAAGGCATTTATGAAATCGGAAAGTTGTTATCGGAATTGTGATAATTCCGTGTATTATCCATTCAATGACAGGGCTCTCTGACATTGTCAATGATAATCTCTCGAGTTTCTCGATGCTCAAAATTGTATAGTCTGCTCCTTTCTGTGCCAAACTGATCTGTTTATCAGTAAGGTTAAAAATGGAAAATAATGACGTTGTGTTTATCAGACGCCAAGGCACATAGCCTGAACGAAGATTTTGCAGCGTCCAGCCTAGTTCTATAATAGAGCGTAATTGAGACTGGCCATGTTGTAACATTAGCAAATCTCTGTCTATCACATCAAAGGCAGATGATACAATATTGTCCAAAGAATATATTCTGGAAGACAGAGTCATTAACCCATTGTCTACCACAGAAAGTGATTTCTCCAAATTAATACGATCAATTTCTCGTATTTTTTCAGCAGTTTCAATTTGCTTTACTTTCCAAGCCTCGTTGTAAGCAGCATAGATACTGGTCGCTATGAAACGCTTTTGACGCTGTTTGCGTGGTCCAAGAATGAAATCGCGCAAATCAGCACCATCTTTTAACAAAGACAAGTGTTGCTTAATTTCAGCCAGTGTGGATGAAGTTAGCCATTCTAGGCAGAGTTTACCTACACTGTATGTGGTTATAATTCCTGGATGTTGTCTCTGGGAATATCTAGGGTCTAATCTGGTCATTTTTAAACCCTGTGTTTTGTTCAGGAATCTATCTTGACAGCTATTTGTGTCTGTAGGCCAGATTAACCACTTTTTCCAATCCGGATGTGTTCTGTTGAAATGTAAAATGTGTGACACGTCTAACTCATTATCTGCAGTTGTATTCTCAGCTATTGGCTTTGGTATAGACGGTGTTTTCATTTCTTTGTTCTTAGCTAGGCCAAGACAAGATGTTTGGTGTACAGTGTCATTTAAAAATAACATTTGTTCTGGTATCATGCAGGTTCTAAACAGTGCTTCTATGCCTTGCACCTGCCAATCTTTTGTACCCCAAATTGATTTTGTTTCAATATTATTTTTCCAATAATCAAAACCAAATGTCATCATTTTGTCATAAAATGCTTCTGAATATATCAATTTAGAATTTGTCAGCATTGTTTTCATGCCTGTTTTATCTAACAGTTTATAATAAAACGTTTCTGCATCACTGGTGTTAAACCCTGAAAAATATTTGAATTTCTCAAAAAATGCTTTAGAACTGCTTTTAGGTGGTGTAGAACAATGTTCCCATTGATTATACATAAAAACATTTCTAGGCTGTGCAGATTTATGCAAGTAATGATCCCCATAGTGGGTATAACAGAATAACTGCTCATAACTAGATGAACCTTGTAAATAATCATGATCTGTGAATCTAGCTGACATTACTAAATCAGACATCATGTCATTAATACTGTTAAAGTCCCAATCATCAGAGAATGTACTCGGTGTCACAAAGTCACTTAAGGAAACCTTTAGTTGATGAGGATACTTCAGGATTTCGACCGGACCATAGATCTCATAGTCTGTTTTCTCCCATACTACCCCACCAGGTATTGGAATTGCTGTGACATTTACTGTTGACAGTTCTCTTTTCTTCACGTGGGATGATCTGTGTGGTTTCAGGACTAGGTTGATGTTCTGACTTGCTGTGTCCATTGTAATATATTTTCCTTCAATGAATTTTCCCAAACACAGTACCATGATGAGCCAAAGCAGGAGGAAAAATACACCTAGACCGAACCAGAACTCTAGCCAAGGGGAAATTAGGTAGATTTCCTTCAGTTGATGAAAGAGTTCCGTTGCTTTTTCTTTAAAAGACTTTTTTGTTTCTGGCATCACTTCGGGCTCATTTTCATCTTCAGAGAAGTTGTCGAAGTTGATGAAATAACCAGAGGCAGTTCTGTCAATTGATGGGATTGTTCTTTCAATCTGTCTCTCGGTAGCACTTTCTGATGCCACAATATTGTAGACTGGTGTTGTTTCTTGACGAACTGTTTCAATCTGTGTTTCAAGAGGCACGAGTTCCATGGCATTATTGCATAGTCCTTCATTGTGCACTGCAGGCTGATCGAATGTGATTAGTCTTTCAGTTTGAACCTCTTGGATTGTTGCAAGTTTGGGTATTCTGTTGTTTCTTGGGAGTCCACTGGGCCTACTGTTGATTATAGGCCACATGCTTGTGGTTTTACCAGGTCGATGGACACGACTCTGTTCTCCTTTTTACCAGCAAGGGGCGGTAGCACAACTGATCTTGTTCCGGTGACTGCTAAGACAGGTACTGCTTTTCTGTAAGAAGGCCCAAATTCCTTCTTAACCGCGATCTTTTCTCTGACTAGATCCCCAATCTTTGGAATCCAGACAGGCCTTGCTGGGGCTGTTGCGGGTGGTGCCTCGTCAGTGGTATTTGGCTGTTGCTTTAACTTTATGTTGCTTAATGATTTTCTTGTTTCATTCAGTTCCTGTAAAACAGCCAAACGGTCTTTTACTTCAAACTGCTTTGTTTCTTCTTGTACCACTGACATCTGACTATCGAGGTCCTGAACGTTCATTCTAATTCCGAACAATAGTTCGTATGGGCTGAAACCTTTTAGAGAATTTCTTGGCATGTTGTTAAGACTAGTCTGGACACTTATTAAATGTTTGACCCACCCAGCGCCTGAACCTAATACCTTCGCTGTTATAGATTGCTTTATGTCACGGTTTTTTCTTTCTACCACACTATTCCCTTCGGGATGCGACGGACAAGAATACCGCAACCCAATTCCCATGCTGGCCATGGCCTCCTTATAGGCTCGAGAGCTGAAAGCAGGACCCTGGTCAGAATGGAACGTGGTAATTGCGTATGTGCCGATAAAGACTCGCAAATCTTTTATAACCGTTCTAGCGTCAGCCGAGCGCTGGGGCCATATCCATATGAACCTCGTACAGGAATCCACTGCTACCATGATATATCTATAGTTACCGTCCCTTTGTAGGGGACCACAGTGGTCCAGGTAAACGCATGCAAATGGTTTATCCGAGATGAGAAGGGGTGTCTGCGCTGGTCGTTTCACTGTTGAAACTTTTATCCTTTGGCATATGTCGCATTCCAATACATACTTTTTAGTTTGTATTCTCAAGCGAGGCCACCAATATCTATGTTTTAATAGTGATACTGTTGCGGAAATGCCAGCGTGTGCAGAAGCAAGCCCTTCGTGTGCCGCTTTTATTAGTCCTAGTCTGTGTTCCTTGTTTGGAATTACTCTATCCCCCACTCCAGGGATTCGAGCAAAAGGAACATTATTTGTATCCGTTAAGTACAAGTACTTTTCAGGAAAGCCTTTTGGGAGTGTTTTCTTATCATTCTTTACTGACGCACTGACAGCTTGTAGAATATCGCTGTCTATTTTTGTTTGTGACCGAGTTATCGCGGCTACGGAAGCCGTTTGTACAGCTGCCTTCGCGGCTTCATCAGCCAATGAATTCCCTGCAACGTGAACGCCATCACGTTGATGACTCAGTGTATGTATCACGTGAGTCTTTTGTAGTTCTTTTTGTAAAAGAACTACCTGTTCCCAAAGCATTTTATGCTTTATTGTGCCACCTTTTGCATCTTTGAAACCATTTTCCACCCAATTCTGCAAGTATTCATTATAAGATTGTACGCAATAAAAAGAATCGCACACTATTAGTGTGGGGAATTCGCGATCAGTATTTTCTAGCGCCATCTTAAATGCTACTAATTCAGCTCGCTGAGCCGAGCAATCTCCTAGAGATTGTGTTTTAGTGACCAATGGTCTAAATTTTCCTTTGTGCCAGCGACCTTTAACAATCGCGCACGCAGCACTGTAAGCTTGCTTACCCCCAACTGCGGGTTGTGCTGATCCGTCAGTATATATAATACTTCCGTATTCTTCGAGAGGCAGGATTTCAATTGGCAGAGGACATTCGTATTCATATTGTAAAAATTCCTGTGTTTTTAAGTTAGGATCAAATTCGTAAACTACGTCTGTTGCAGCAAGAGAATTAACCCACTGAATCCATCTAGGATGCAAAGCTTTAGCATTAGGAATGCTAGCTTTAGTTACCGCTTCTAAAGCCGGTATAGGAGTTACGATTAATATTCGTTTACCTTGTGCTAGGGGCCTTTCTTTCGCTACAGCAGTCTGAACCGCAGTTAGAATTTTCTCCGTTGAACTGAATTTTATTTCAGCCCTTGTGTACAAATGTGATTTGTAAGCTATTGGTACTTTTTCTCCCTCATTAGAGGTTAGGTATGTGAATCCGCATCTTCCTGGGATGACTCGGATTACAAGATCACGTGTGTTGTCACGTGTATCTAATTTTGTTTTTGCTAACATGTCTGTTTGCAGTGATCTCAAAATTTCTGTGTGTTTTTGAGTCCAATTGATTTGTTTTAAATCAGGTTTAATTAGTTCGTAGAGAGGTTTAACCCTTTCTGCGTAATTTAGAATGTAAGTTCTTCCGAAATTCAGAAAGCCTAGTATTGATTGTAAATTCTTCAGCGTTTTTGGAGCTTGGAGTACAGCGCACTTCTCTAAGAAGTTGTCCGCTAGGCTTTTCCCTTCACTTGATAATTCGTACCCTAAAAATAGTACTGTCAGATGGGCAATTCGGGACTTTTTAAAGTTGAATTTGTAACCCTCTGCTGCGAACCCAAGTATAATGGTGTTCACTCTTTTCAAGTGAGTATCCAAGTCGTCGTCTGTGAGATAAATATCATCTACGTAAGATAATGCTTCATCATCATAGATTTGTAGTAACTCTGTTACCCTAGCTGAGAATAGTCCTGGGCTGTTCTTGAACCCCTGTGGGAGTCGACAGAATTTTTTCTGTGACCCAAATGCGGAGAAAGCGGTCAAGTATCTGCTTTCTGGTGCAATGTTTTGACAAAAGAAACCATTAGAAATGTCTAATGTCGTTTTGTATTTTTTCCTAACTATGTTATTCATTAGGGCTGCACTATGCGAGTTTTGTACTGCAAAAGTTTTGCAACATGTATTAAGGTGTCTGTAGTCCAAAACTAGACGATATGAATTGTCTGGCTTGGAGACAGGAAACAAAGGATTGTTCATTTGAGAGGTGCATGTTTCAATCACCCCCTGGTACTCAAGTTGATCTAAGATCTCCCTGACCTGTTTTTTAGCTTCTTGCTTTATGGGATACTGCCGTTGGGCAGTTGGTTCATTTTTTAGTTGGATTTTGTGAGGCGGTGAATCCTCATCCCATCCTACATGATTTTTATACAATGCAGGTGCCTGGGCTACTGCCCATTTCCTTGCATATGTGTATTTCTTATGAATCGGTATGTGATTCGAGAAGGCAGGCATAATCACTTCTTCGCCACGAGGGCACTCCCTGACAAACTCCGGGGGCCAATCTTTTTCAGCTAACAGAATATCATAGCCTTTTGAGAGCTTATCCCAAAATAGACCCTTAATTTTCCTAGTCTTATCACCCTCTATACGTAATGTTATTTCGTATATTTTATGGGGCTCGCTAAGTCTGGCGTCGGCAGTTTCAACCTGAATGTATTCATTCGTGTCCACTGTCTCCAGATGACTCATCAAGATCTTGCGCGCTATACTGATCTCTGCTGCACTGTCCAACATTGTCAATGCCCACTCCCCGTTTTTCAACTGTGTCCTCAGTATTCTCGGCATGGTTGATTACTCTAATACTGGCTACCTTCTTTTTCTGAAATTGAGATTTCTTATTTTGAGCAGGTTCCTTGTCTTTGGACTTGGTGTGCTCTCCTGGGTCTGACCGTCCTCTTCTTTCCGAATTCTGTGGAAGAGATCGAGAGGGACGTGTATCAATACTTTGATATCTATCAGGCTTTTTTATATTATCCCTATTTCTAAGGTTATATCTTTTCTCAGAGGGCTCCCGTTGGGGAGACTGGCGTTCTCGAGTCGGAGTTCTCTCCCTCCGTCGAGGAGACCTTCCTCTGGACTGGAAAACTTTTTCCTTGGGACTGGATTGTTTATTTCCATCCCAGCTCTTTTTAGGAGTATTTGAATTATTTTTAATAAATAATTTTTCAGGATTTTCGAGCAGTTGGGGCTTAACTGGTTTCCCACCCAAGCTGTCTCTACCTAATTCTTCATAGCATTTTTCTATGATTTTTGCAAGCTCAACAGGATCTTTTATATCTGTTTCCCTCAACTTCTGGCGAATCGCCACAGATGCTGCTTCTCCCTTTACATTGGCTAATAATATAGCCGTGACCTGCTTGAAGTCTTTCAGTAATTTCATACCTAGATTTAAAGCTGGTTCTGGACCGAATTCATTTTGAATCTGTTTTAGCACGTCTGGTATTACCGCCATAGACGGAACACCGTGTGTTTTTGTGTAAATGGAAGCAAAGACTGTACCCCAAGTGTCACAGTCCTCCACGTGTGGTGCGATTCCCATGGGAAGGCAGATGGTCAAGATTCTGTGTTTCTCAATAGGGGTAGTATCAGGAAATACTGCCTCTATTTGAGTGATTTTCTGGGCTAACCAGAAAGGAATTTGTTCCCGTTTTACGGGTGTTTTACCAAGACATGACTGTATGTTCTGTGGTGTAATTTTATTTGTGTTCCCCTGATGAGGGGTCAGCTGTGGTGTATTAACAGCTGGCTGGACTGTAGCAGTCCGTATTACATATTGGACTAATTGCCTATGTATTTTTATTAATGTGTTTAGCTGTGCTAACAGCTCTTCTCTAGACATTCTTATAATGTCAGGATGTGGTGTGTAGCTGGCTAGAACCGGCCACGTGGCTCCTGGTCTACCTAGTGGACCGAGCCTGGTTATGTGATCATTGTGTTTTAGGGCGCCATTAAACCAGAGCAGGTGCTCTTGAAATTTAAGTGGAATTTCAACCTCCTCGAAAGGAGCGTACTCTTCCGGAGGTTCCTCTATTTTGTAATAGTGAAACTCTTGTGTTATAGCGTTTACCGCTGGAAAGTTTATCCATGAATAGAATACCTCTGTCTGCCGATACTCGTGAGCCTCTATCACGAAAATTACTGTACCACCTTGAGGTGGCAGTCCGTGTTCTATAAGTTTTAAAGTTATAGATCTTCTTAACTGGACCGGGATGATAATAGCACCCGGGTCTGTGTATTCGGGACCTTGCTGAGTCGCATCTACTGCGGCCCCAGTGGTGCCGTTGTTTTCTACTGACATTGTATAAATGCAGTTTTTGCAGAGTAGGTCTCCAAGGAGACAAAGATTAGATGCACAATATTTTGGAACACTGTATCCTTCAACGTTGAATAAACCAGAGCTTTACATAGGAATCTCTTCCTACTAAGGTCGGGCGGATTTTAACCTTTCACCCACTCCAGACGTCTATTGGAGTATTTAAGGGAGAAAGGGGTGTGAAATATGCACGACTGAGTTACTCTACAAGTCTTACGTTAGTTTATCGCCTTACCAAACGTTGGGCGCCATGTAGTGTAGTTCCTAGTTTCCCACTAGGCCCTGCGCATTGGAATAACATAAACAGTAGTATCGACGTGGAACTGCTTATATTCCAGGCCTCCACTGACTATGCTAAACTTAATTGGGTTGTGTTACCAACTAGCTCAGAGGTCACTGGAAACTTTCTTCTCTGCATAGGAAGTGATCAGCTTCCTTGGCACAGACAAGAAGGGATTCAGCTTTCCAACAACCGTGCAACATGACAACTTTGCTCCTCAGATCAAGAGTCGATCTCTAGGGTCGTGTGAAACAATAGACACAGATTTCACTCAGTCAGTCTAGTGCAGTTTACTTTCACAGTATGTAGAGAATAGAGAGACGGGCGTGTATCAATAAAGGGTTAACATTTATTGAACAGTCTTTCTTCTCATTCAAGAGAAATGTATTGCCACAATTGCAATAACTGTTATTATGAAAAGTACGTACAGTAAGATAAGTATTGCGAAATAGAACTGTAAAAGCATTGATATGGTTTCTTAGCCATACAATGGTTTAAAAGTAATAAAACATATATACAGTCATATATACATTAGGCTAACATACTCAACTGGTGCTTCTAACTAAGCCTACCCCAGTGTGCCTGACCTAAGCCTAACACGTGAGAAGGGGGAGTAAGTAAGTAGCTTAAGTTAAGTTGGTTTTGCCAAGGTTTGTTTCAAGAATTCTCGTCTAAGGGTTTAGTCAACACCATACCTCTGAATAGAATGATGGAGGATTGGTATCTCCTTCAGGGGTCTCTCTCGATATCCCAGTCACCCGCGAGGGTAAACCGGAAGCGCCGGGACTGGATTTCTCTGCACGAGAAAGGCAGCGGCTTCTCTCAGCGCGTCTGGAGGAAGGAGGGGTGACAGCGTCCGCGGGCAGCTGGGCTGGATGTCTTCGCAGAGGACGGCTGCACGGCTCCTCAAGCGTACTGCACCATAGGTCGCGCTGTAGCGGCGATAATGGTAATCAGTAGCTTCACCACCACAGGATAGCAGGCTGCAGCGACAGGCAACGCTCAACAGCAGTTAGCTTCGCTCTCACAGCTCACAGCTTCGTATTGCTTAAGGCAACGTTGGTAATATTTATACCTGACAGGTGCCGGGTTTGACGCAAGTTTGCTGGACATAAGACGTCAATTAAAGATGTCACTAGGAAGTGGCAGCTATCAGTTGCTCATTAGAGTTCCATTACTAATCAAAACATAGCAAGCGGGGATTTCCAGGTTTGCTAAGTTTTTATCTTGTTGAAGAACTCGGAGTGTTATCTAGGAATATCAGATAGTGACTGCTGCTCTGTCATTGCACTAATTGGTCGCAAAGGAAGTAGCAGAGAGTCATGCTGGAATGTGGCTCTGTGGCTCTGCTCGTGTGAGGCCAGAGATGACTTTACAGAAAATCGCACTTGAAAGGTTATGCCAATATAGGGAATAAATGGATTTATAGCCGAATAGGGGCATAAGGTCACAGTATCGATCAGGAACCTAGATAAGCACATGACAGCAGAGCCTATTGGGAATATAGGAACTACACTACAGTTGCATATGTATTACCAAAGAGTGAATTCCATATCATAAGGTGAAAAGTGGTGGCCTCATAAATGTATATGGCTCTATTGCCGTCTCACCTTGGGCTCTGATAGGGAGTGGTCACTTTGGACAGCATTTTTCAGAGTGTCTTGTTTCATCAAGGAGATCCGATAATAGGTTAACACTGAGGACTATCTTTCCCAGAATACCCAACCTCAACAAGGAGGCTGTCTTCTATATTGCTCAGCTGCTCTCATGGGAGTAGCATCTGAATTACAATCCCCAGAAAAAAGGGAATACATTGTATAACTCATCCGCACTCACAATTGTTGGAGTAACTCACTTGACATGGCATCACTGGTCATGTTCTTCAATGAGTCGGGCAAGCCACGCTCCACTGTGGCAGCCGACTACCACAAATACAGGATGAATGCTAACAAGGCTCTTTATAGAGTTGGCTGAAAGAATGGGCAATGTAGGTAAATGGCAGGAGCATCTCCTTGACAAAGTGAATAAATGGGGCCTTGAAATTTATTGTGTAACAATGGGATACTTATCCCTTGTAAGGGACAACAGGTGTAACAGGTCTTTGATGGGGGGCAGTATCATAGCTTATCAATAGATACTAGAGGACATTACAAATTAGTAAAAATCCGTAACATAAGCCTTCTTTTCCTCAAATATGCTTTTGATACACAATAGGAGCAAAGATGCGTAAGAAGGCTATGTTTAGGATTTTAATGATGTAAAACAACATGAAATTCTATGTAAGTGTGTGACTACAGGATTCAACACCCTCGTCAACCATGGAGTAAAAAATTATCTCCATTAAGATAAGACATCAGAGCACTAGTAGGAAAATGCATGTAATTACCATGTTATCTGTCACTATGATTGCATGTTGTGTGTTTGCAGTACCAACCCTGTCTCACATGTGCCATTTTATAAACGCTTTTCTTGAGCCAGATTACTAGCAATGGAGCACAATGACTTGCATAAAATCAATCATGGTGTTTCTATAAACTAGGCTGACAATTACCAACAGGGAAGATAGGACATTCCTTTTCTGACTGAATGGTATTTATCCACATCCAGCACGGAATAGGGATCCTTCTTTAGCCCTGAAGAATGCCCAATACCAGTATATGATGGTAATAGGGCAGAAACATGTTGGCACCCTATAAGGATGCAATGGACTTTGTATCCGGAAACATCCACTGACTATATATCATAGTGTTTTTAATCATACCTAATGGACCAACCAATAAGCGACACCCTTGTGATATATTTTTAGAGTAACTGGATCCCTGTCTTATCCAGAATATCTCTATTCTCAGGGGGACAAGCAGCCCCCCTCACCCCCAGTGCCTTGAGACGCTTATGGGTGAGTAGCCACGCTTTATAAGCCCCTGATTGATTGACTAAGAACTCATCAACAAATTTAGGTTGAGTCCACCCTGGTAGTATCATTTTGCCAGGGTGGGATCAATCAGTCAATCAAACATTTGTAGAGCGCACTACTCACCTGTGAGGGTCTCAAGGCGCTAAGATGGGGGGAGGCAGCTACTGGTCGAACAGCCAAGTCTTGAGATTTCTCCTGAAGGTCAGCAGGTCTTCGGTCTAACATAGGTGGGTGGGGAGGGTGTTCCATGTCTTTGCGGAGAGGTGAGAGAAAGATCTGCCACCGGTGGTTGTTCAGCAAATGCGCGGGACGGCGGCGAGAGCGAGGTCGGCGGAGCGAAGCTGGAATTTCGGGGTATAGAAGGACATACGTTTGTTGAGGTATGCTGGTTCTCCATTGCTCACCTTGCCACTGGATTCAAGCAAGCCGGGCTGAAGACTGCTGGAATGCCAGAAACCAGTCCTCGGAAGCTTGTTTCCGGTCCAGGGAAGACATGGCTTGGCAGTTCGGGCTGGACTGTTCCCATGAGGCACAGGGTCAGACTGATTTGCATATAGCCATGTCTGAACTGGGGTGGCAGAGTGGGCTAAAGAACGGTGATGGATTAAACCCAGATCTTTTGACTGGGTGTGAGTGTTTGATTGATTCAGATGCTCCGTCCATCACCACCCCATTTTGTACAGCTTTTGGCCGCCATAAGTGTGGCAGGGTATGCTCAGATGTGAGTCCCTTGTTCACTTTGCCACTGGATTCAAGCAAGCCAGGCTGAAGATGGCTAGAATGCCAGAAACCGGTCCTCGGAAGCTTGTTTCCGGTCCAGGGAAGACATGGCTTGGCAGTTCGGGCTGGACTGTTCCCATGAGGCACAGGGTCAGACTAGTTTGCATATAGCCATGTCTGAACTGGGGTGGCAGAGTGGGCTAAAGAACGGTGATGGATTAAACCCAGATTTTTTGACTGGGTGTGAGTGTTTGACTGATTCAGATGCTCCGTCCATCACCACCCCCTTTTGCACCGCTTTTGGCCGCCATAAGTGTGGCAGGGTATGCTCAGACGTGAGTCCCTTGCTCACTTTGCCACTGAATTCAAGCAAGCCGGGCTGAAGACGGCTGGAATGCCAGAAACCGGTCCTCGGAAGCTTGTTTCCGGTCCAGGGAAGACATGGCTTGGCAGTTCGGGCTGGACTGTTCCCATGAGGCACAGGGTCAGACTGATTTGCATATAGCCATGTCTGAACTGGGGTGGCAGAGTGGGCTAATGGAAGGTGATGGATTAAACCCAGATCTTTTGACTGGGTATGAGTGTTTGATTGATTCAGATGCTCCGTCCATCCCCACCCCCTTTTGTACCGGTTCTCTATTGTGGAGAGCTTTGTGAGCTTGGGTGAGAAGTTTGAAGGTGATCCTCTTGTTGACCGGGAGTCAGTGAAGATCTCTTAGGTGGGCGGTGATGTGGCTGTGTCGAGGGAGTCTGAAGATGAGGCGTGTGGAGGCGTTCTGTATGCGTTGGAGTCTCTTCTGGAGGGAAGAGGTGGTTCCTGCATAGAGGGCGTTGCCGTAGTCCAGCCTGCTGCTGACCAGTGCTTGGGTGACCGTTCTCCTGGTTTCGGTGGGGATCCTTCTGTAGATTTTGTGGAGCATTCTGAGGGTACTGAAGCAGGAGGAGGAGACCGTGTTGACTGGCTGGGCCATAGAGAGTGTTGCGTCCAGAATGAACCCCAGATTGCGTGTGTGGTTTGTTGGTGTTGGGGCAGCTCCCAGCGAGGTCCGCCACCAGGAGTCGTCCCATGCGGAGAGGGTGGTGCCGGGGATGAGCACCTCTGTTTTGTTTGTGTCAAGTTTCAGTCAGCTGGTCTTCATCCAATCTGCAATGGCCTTCATTCCAATGTGGAGGTTGGATTTGGCGATGGCCGGCTCTTTGGTTAGGGAGAGGATCAGCTGTGTGTTGTCGGCGTAAAAGATGATGTTGAGGTGGAATGCTCAGACGATGTTGGCGAGCTGTGCCATGTAGATGTTGAAAAGGGTCGGCTGAGGGATGATCCTTGGGGTGTGCCGCAGGTGATTGTGGTGGCTTCGGAACGGAACGGGGAAGGCAGACTCTCTGGGTTCTGCCAGTGAGGAAGGAGGTGATCCAGTCTAGGGTCCTGCCTTGGATCCCTGCATCACGGAGACGTGTGCATAGGGTATGGTGGCAGACGGTGTTGAAGGCGGCCGAGAGGTCCAGGAGGATGAGGGCAGCGGTTTCGCCCTTGTCCAGTATGGTCCTGATGTTGTCAGTGGTGGCAATGAGGGTGGTCTCGGTGCTGTTGTTGCTGCGGAATCCGGATTGGGAGAAGTCCAGGATGTTGTTCTCTTCCAGGAATTGGGTCAGTTGTCTGTTGGCGGTCTTCTCAATGACTTTAGCCAGGAACGGGAGCAGGAAGATGGGTCAGATGTTTTTCAGGTCCTGAGGATCTGCTTAGAGTTTTTTGAGGAGGGCGTTTACCTCGGCGTGTTTCCAGCTCACTGGGAAGGTGGCTGTCTCGAAGGAGCTGTTGATGACCTTTCAGACTTGGGGTGCGATGATGGAGCTTGCCTTGTTGAAGATGTCATGGGGGCAGGGGTCAGAGGGTGCGCCGGAGTCGATGGTGTTCATGATGTTGATGGTGTCTTTGTTGTTGACGTTGTTCCAGGAGAGCAGAAGGTTGGTGTGTTTGGTGGGTGCTGGTTCAGGGGTGTCGGTGTTTGACGTCAGAGACTGGGTGTCGAAGCTGTTGTGGATGTCTGTGATCTTGAGGTGGAAGAAGGTAGCCAGGGAGTCACAGAGTTCTTGTGATGGTGGAACGTCATTTGAGCTGGAGCTGGGGGTGGCGACTAATGGTTAAGCATGCATCATTATGTGAGTGAGACTACTTCGTCCAATATTTATATTGGTTGGTCACCTAGGATAATTGATTTAGTATAGGGAGATAGTAGCCCTCATATGTCAATATTGTGTTAACAAGCATTTATAAAGCACACGTTCACCAAAGGTTTCTCTCTTGGCACTATAATTCTGCTGTATCTGGAAAGGCCTCCATACTATTCCATTACAAATCATAAGCCTGTTTGAACAACCATTTCTTCAGGCATTTTCTGGCGGCATTGTAATCAATGGCCTGGCGAATTTTTAAGGGCAGCGAGTCCCACATGGTGGAGGCTACCACCGAGAATATTCCGCCTCTAGACTCACTCCTCCTATATTTCGGAACAGCCAATTTATTTGTTAGGGCAGATGCGGACTTTATTTTGATAACTGACAAATTTGAGCTGAAGCCCATTTTTACTTTTGAACACTATGCTACAGATTTTGAAAATAATCTGTTGTTTCACTGGAAACCAAAGCAGCTTCTTTCACAAAGGTGTGACATGGGTGGGTCTCGGTGGAGAAAGACCACCCTTGCTGCTTCATTCTGAATCAGTTGAAGTTTATGTAAAATTGTATTGGCAGACCAGCATAAACTGCATTGGCATAATCCATCCAATATTTTTTTTTAAAACCACACGCTATTACTATTAATTTGTGTTCTTGTAATGTAAAAAAAAATCTATTTTCTTCTTCAATTTTAGAAAAAACATGCACGAAAGAGCTCACTTGAGTCCATCGCTGTTCTCTGATTTAATGAGTTTGAAAGGAGGCAGTAGGGTGAGTGATCCTCCATTTCTCTCCTTGTCCTAGCAATATACAGTTGTGCACAGTATTATTACAAGAGAATTTTGTATGTGTACAACAAGGAATATATGCATGAATGCCTTACAAGTTGTAAAGCACAAGCATGCAGAACATTCTTATGCATTGCATAGCAAACCTGAGCAAATCTAAATCATGTGTTCTACTTCTGCCTGTATAATTAGCTATGTGAGTTCCATAAAATGATCTCTATAATTTAATTATTAAACCAATGAGTTGACTCTATTTATAGCAGATGAAATGAGGCACAAACATTTGTAAGCCCAACTAGACCAAAAGCTCTATAATGAAAAAAAGCAAGTGGCGCCTGCATCTTCTCCTCTCCATATTCAGTAATGCTTATGGAGTCACAAGCAAGAGCAAGCATTGCACATGGCAGGATTAGTGTTAAAATAGAGCCACATATTGCTGCATCAGAGATCTTAGAGGCACTGGAAGTCTACAGATGGGCATCGATAATAAAATGATTAAAACTTAGACAGTCGCAGAAAGAGCAGTGGGCCCGGTGTCTTTAAGGCACTCTACACCTACCCAAAAGAGGTGTGTTGGCCAAGAGCTGAGACTGGCACCTATTTTTCTGAAACATCCTGAATGCAGCAAACTGAGTTCTGCACTCTGCACCCTTCATTCCATCTCTGTCAAAGCATGTCCAACACTGGTCAGGCCTAGAAAACGGCTGACTCACTGGAGAGACCACATCAGCAGCCTAAGACAAGGGCCACCGGAGCTTCAAGATGGTGTCCGCAGACTAAGAATGATCTAGGCCCCTCCGTCTTCCACTCCCATCCATCACCATCACAATGCCTCCTTCTTGCCCACCAGTGCCCCTTATTGCCCTTGGACCTGCCTGCAGTGATGCCCAACTGCAGACAGGAGAAGATGCCCCGTGTGCCTGCCATCTGAAAAGGGTCCGCATTTTACCCCAACATGGCGGCCTGACCAGGCTGGAGGTTGCCTGATTGCTGGACTTGGCAGGCACTGTAAACTAAATTCTCCTTGCCAACCTTCGAGTGGAGCTGCTGCCTGGAGGTCCCGACTGCTGCCTGCTCAGGAGATAGCTTCCTGCTTCTGCACCATCCTGCAACCCTGCATCGTGGTAGCGGACTTGCGGCTCACCTAGCCCCTTGCAGGACTCTACTGGCATGGCAAAGGCGGTGATCAAGCCTCCTTCTACACTCGTTTGGGCCTGGGCACTTGTTCTTTGCCTGATCCCGAGACTGCTTGCTCCAAAGGCTGGTTCCCATCTCAGAAAGGTGGGATCCAGCTGGAGCCTCTGCGAGGACATACTAGCCAGGTCCTGAAAGCTCCGCAGTTCCTGATCAACCTTTGTGGTCCTGGATTATGTCTTTGCCAGCTCCGGAGCCTTTGCCTGTGAAGATGGCGAGATGGCACCCCAACCAACAGGCGCTGCCCTGAAAGACTTTGGCCTGGCCCCTGTCATGACCTGACAGAAAGACGACGAACAAGGAAGAAGAAGAAAAGGAGGAAATAAAAGAGGAATGAACAGATAAACAAAGAAGGAAAAATGGCAGATCCAAAGCCTAACGCACAATACAGGAGACCACTACCGTTTAACCTATCGGAGCCACAAATAGGAATAAGGTGGGAAAAATGGATCAGACGGTTCGAAAGATATGTAGACGACACAGATGTAGTAGCTGGAAAGAAACTGGGACTACTATTGAATTTGGCAGGGGACGACGTAGAAGAACTTCTGGTG
The DNA here is from genome assembly GCF_964263255.1 of Lissotriton vulgaris. Classification (NCBI taxonomy): domain Eukaryota; kingdom Metazoa; phylum Chordata; class Amphibia; order Caudata; family Salamandridae; genus Lissotriton; species Lissotriton vulgaris. The sequence continues at coordinate 1,709,310,119 of NC_141685.1, read as the reverse complement.
ACACTGCCGACTGATGAAACAAAAACATATGACCAACTAAAGAAATGTCTAACAGCCAAATTCGACCCGCAACGAAACATTGATTTCGAACGGTATACTTTTACCATCGCATGTCAACAAGTCGGCGAAACACTAGACGACTTTGCGACACGGCTGAGGAAATTGGTGACACATTGTGAATTTGATAAATTTGATAACGAGCAAGCAATCAGGCTACGGATCCTAGAAGGCTGTCGTGACACAGGATTCAGAGCAAGGATACTTAAGGAACCAACGTCATTGGAGAACATCCTGTCACTAGCGAGAGCAGAGGCGAGAGCAGAGGAACATGCCAAGGAAATGGAAAGAGGGAAGAGCGTTGAAACAGAAAACGCACATTTTACGACAAGCAGATATCGCACAGACCAACGAAGAAATGACTGGAGGGAACAAAAAGAGAGGAGACGACCTGAAAGGACATGCTACAAGTGCGGAATGGAATTTCCACACAGGGGTCAATGCCCCGCCTTTGGCCAGACGTGCAAAAGATGTGGTGGAAGAAATCACTACGCCAGTATGTGCCAAAGTGCCCCATCAAGAGACGACAATGTGAGAACAGGAAGACCACAGGAATCGACGACAAGACATGTCAGGTATGTTGACAACGAAAGGAGGAGTTCATCACGAGGGTCAGGTGAAGAAGAGGAAACAGAGAAAGTAGAAAGACTATATCACATGTCGGAGGTGCACACTGAGCAGAGCAAGGAAGAAGAAACAGGAGAAACAACACAGCCAGCAGACAGAAGCACCCGAGGAAAGACAGACCATGCAAAGATAAGAGTAGGTGTGTATGAAACAGACTTTGTACTGGACAGTGGTGCAACTTGCAATGTCATGTGTGCATCGGAGTATGAGAAAATGGAAGTCAAGCCGACCCTGAGAGCGTCCAAGGTAAAGATCTTTACTTGGGGGGCAAGGAAAGAAGTAACCAACTTGGGGAAGTTCACAGAGGAACTGAGATACAATGACAAGATGAACACGGAGGACATTCATGTTCTACAAGGTGATGTACCAGGGCCATGCCTGATGAGCAGCAGCACAGCCCAAACGATGGGCCTTATAACAATGACATATAAAAAAGACAACAGCTCTGTTGAGAACAAGCAAAGAGAAGACTCAGGGAACAAAGAAAGAGGAAGAGAACAAAAAAGAACAATGGAGAGAACACATACAACAGAAGGCGGCTGTAGAAAGAGAGGAGCAAGAAACAAAACGGAGATAAAAGAACAACGATCAAAGCGACGAGAGGCCGGCAAAGAGAGAGCAGAAGAAGGACAATGGAAGGACAGAAAGAAGAGCAAGAGGAGAGAACAACGACAAAGAGAAAGAGCGACTGGCAAAATGAGAAAGGACGGAGAACAACTGAAGAGCAGAAAGAAAGATGGCGGCAGAAAACGACGACCAAGAAAGGGATGGAAAGGGACAAAGAGACTACGTAGAAAGAAGTAGGAAATACAGACTGGGGAGAAGACTTGACGAGACTGACAATCTCTCTCTCTCTCTCTCTCTCTCTCTCTCTCTCTCTCTCTCTCTCTCTCTCTCTCTCTCTCTCTCTCTCTCTCTCTCTCTCTCTCTCTCTCTCTCTCTCTCTCTCTCTCTCTCTCTCTCTCTCTCTCTCTCTCTCTCTCTCTCTCTCTCTCTCTCTCTCTCTCTCTCACTGCAACGACGAGCAATAATGTAAAGGGTGGTGACACGGAGTGATTAGTAGAACTGGGACACGAACTGTTGTTTGCAACAAGGGGGGAGATGTCATGACCTGACAGAAAGACGACGGACAAGGCGACAGGACAGTAGGGACAGCAGACACTAGGACCCTGTGGGTCGTGAGGGAGGTGACCAGGTCACCGGACACCACATCCGGTCAGGGGACAGGAAGAGGACAGATTCGACCAGGACGACCAAGAAGAAGGACGTACACGTGACTAGCTGTATACAATATCCAAATAAAGAATCGTGATTGCACCTACCTGTGTCCGTGAGCGTTTGTGCTGCGCAGTGCCAACCTCGTAGACACGACAGCCCCCAGCCTACAGGTATGTTCCTGGCTCTTGGGTCACCTGGATGTCAGGCCTGGAGAGACCCCTCCGCGAGGGCAACTACACATTGACCTTGCCCCACACCAGTGGCCCTCTTCCAACTCCTGCTATAGCGAAGCTGAGACCGAGTCGATCTGGGGCCCCGGGACTAGTGATTCCCCCTCCAAATTTTGGGGCTGCACAAGTGGGGGTTTTATGTTATGTTATTTTACATGGGTATTTGTGTAGCGCACGTACACCAACAGGTTTCTTGGCGCTGTGAAATGTCAGGTGAGTGCAGCTTAAGCCGGGAGCAGCTAGTTATAGGCTAAGGTGAATAGCCAGGTTTTCAGTTGTTTTCTGAACCACAGATAATCTCCCTAAAGCCTGAGGAAAGCAGGGAACGCATTCCAGATCTTTGGACGTAGGAAAGAAAACCAAGTCCCACCGATGTGTTTAAGCCGAATTCTGGGAACAGTCAAAAAGTTCTGGTGCATGGATCTCAGAGTCCGCTTGGGTAGGTGCTTATTGATGAGCGAGACATTGAACCTAGGGCAGTTGTCTTGGATTGCTTAGAAAAGTATGCAACCAACTTTGAACAAGGTCCATTGCTCCACTGGAATCCAGTGGAGGTATTTAAGCAGGGGTGATATGGCAGCGTTTATCCTTGAGATAGATGATTCTTGCTGCTTGATTTTGGATCATCTGCAGACAATGTCCCTGGAATTGTGGAAGTCCAATGTAGAGGACATTTCCATAATCGATTTTGGAGAGAATTAAGGCTATGGCAATTTGGGTGACGCCCTCCTTGCTGAAAAAGCGTCTGATCTTGCGCAGTTTGCGCAATTGGACAAAGCATGCCGATGTCACTGAGCCGATTTGGGTGTTCATGGAGAGATCTGCATCAATGTGAAGGCCCAGACTCTTAATAGCTGGTTTTGGGGACGGTGCCACACCTAGTTCAGGGGGCCAATAGGAGGGAGTCCAATAGTCAAGTTTACTGTGGGGAATAATGATCTCGGTCTTTTCAGAATTTTAACTTTAATTGGTTTTCATTCAACCACGTTTTGCCGTGCAGCATAGACCTCCTAACGAAGTCCTTAGATTCCGTGGAGTTATCAAGGGTGAAGATATGCTGCATATCGTCAGCATAGTTGAAGATCTTTACTCCAATCTGCTGTAGACCCGAGATCAGGCGACGTATATAGATGTTGAACAGAATTGGTGAAAGGGAGGATCCCTGAGGAACGCCACAGCTCAGAGCTACCGTTCTGGACTTAAAGGGCGATGACCACACTGACTGTTTACGGTCCTCCAAAAAGGAGCTGAACCATTCAAGTGCTGAGCTTCCGAGACCCGCTGTGGAAATGCGATCCAACAAAATGTTGTGGTTCACGGTGTCAAATGCCGCATACAGGCCAAGGAGGATTAGGGCCTGAGTGTGATCCACATTGACCTGTCCCTTGAGGTCATCCAATACTGATAGAATCACAGTTTCGGTGGAGTGCGCAGGTCTATAGTTCTCCAGTTTATTGGGATCTATACCTTGCTTTTTTTGAAGTGGGATGACCACTGCTTCTTTGAAAGCAAGCGGTACAGTACCAAGGGACAATGAAAGGTTCAGGAATTTAAACAAAATGTCTGGAAAGGGCTGATAAATTGCTTTAGAAATGTTTATGGGACAGTCCTCCTTATGGGAGCCTAATGTGACCTTTACAACGAGGTCTAAGAAAAATTTCTTATCCATCAAGGGGTGAAAGTTGAGAGAGCATAAATTGGGGTGGTCCCTGTTGTCTCTGTCACATCAAAGCGCCCCTCCCATGGAACTGCCACGTGTCAAAGGCCTACCTTCCCATACCTCACTACATGTACAAAGCTCGCTGTACTCTGGACAGCGAGGATCAGGCCTAGTTTCTGCTCATCGGCCCAGCAAGTGCTAGCCCTCTGTTCGTGCCCTATCTCAATGGAGGCCCTGCAAGACTCCTTCATCACGCCTCCCCCAGAAGTTGCTGGTGCAATGGCTAATCCACCCTATTATTCTCCCTGGCCTAGGGGAGGAGTGAGACTACCTAGGGCTTGGCTGCTCGTGCTGCAGTTGTGTTGTGGCAAGCGGGATAGGTCCCCTGCTAAGAGAGTGTTGTCCGGCCACTGCCCCATGGCCAAAGATAAACCAGCTTGCCCGGCGACCACCTAGACCGGCATGGACCAGTACACCACCGAACCCGGGGCTGGTCAGACTGGGGGTGCTAGTGTTGAAAAGGCATCCTAATCAGAGGGAGATCTCACCACGATCCTCCAAGCCATTCAGTCTTCCCAGGCCGCTGTGGAAGCCATGATCGGTGAGGTGCCAGTGGACATCTCCTTGCATCAGCACTCTGAAGATGCCCTGAATTGATCTAGGCGCAAGAATGTGCGTGAGGTTGGCATTCCGGAGGGCAGTGAACAACAATAACTGACTGAAGTCCTTGAAACTTGGATCAAGTCTTGGATGCCCCCCATTGCCCACCTGGGTCGCAATAGAGAGGGCCCAGAGGGTATTGACTTCCAAACCACCCCGGGGTGTGCCTCCAAGGTCGTTGATCGCCCGAATTCTTAACTTCAGGAATAGAGAGGCAAATTTGAGGGAGGCCTGCTCCTGTTCCAAACTCCACTGCAGTGGCAGCAAAGTTCTCCTCTTTCCCGACTACACTAGGGATGTTCAGCAGCAACCCTGGTCTTACCTGCCGGTCAAGCAGAAGCTCCAGGTGCTCGGGCTTCAGTACTGCCTCCTATTCCCCACCAAACTCCATATTGTCTACGCCAACAAGTCCCACTTCTTCAATACCACGGAGTCCACCTAGATGTGGCTTAGAGAGGAGAGCCCACTTCATTGGCTTGGCGAGGCCTTCCTGCGGTGGAGCCGGACACACAAATCCAGCTTAGACAGCGACGGTGTATAAAAGGTGGTGCTACCGCACTTGCTCATGAAGGAGACACAACACCAAAAGATCCAAATCCTCCTCACAATTTCCCCAAGCGCAAGACCAGTCTTCATCCTTGACACACTCTCTCCTGGCCTCCGATGCGTCAGGTCACCAGATGAATCAAGATGGCCCCAGGCTACAACTTCCACATCTCCTGCCAAGCTACCAGCGGGCTCTGAAGTATCACAGAACCCTGCACCGTGACTCTCCAGTTACTGTTTGTTTGGGGCAACCAATGCATCCATTCTTGAAACTTAACAACTGTGGTCTGATGGCCGTTATTGATCTTGTACCAAGGAGGGGTCCACCACTCCATTCCTGTTCTCAAGCTGTAGTGTTTTAGTTTTCCTTTTCAGGGTGACAGATGCTTCTGTGCAGTGGAAGTATGGAGTAGGGAGTTGTTGGTGGCTGGGGACTCAGTAATGTGACATTTTTATTGAAAGTTCTGATCGGTTTATACATTTGTTTGTTTTTCAATGCACTTTAGCACACACTTATTTCATATTCTGTGGAGCATGACCCAGACACTTGGACCCTTGCCATGCACTATAAGTGCACACTTTGGCTGCCTTATGTGGCGGAGTGTGATACCCTTACACACCATGCCTACACAAAAGTTATTTTTCCCCAGGTCTGGCATTCCTTTGAGTTATGTCCTAGAATGTTAATGGGCTCCTAGCTCACATGAAATGCACTTTAGTCCTAGGGTTCACACTTCAAAACCTCTTTGAGGTCCTGATGCTTCAGGAGACCCACCTCATTGGTAACTGTTGCCTCTTTCTGGCATGTAGAGGCTATGATAGAACCTTCCATTCACGCTTTTCTCGGGGTTTTCAGGGGTGAGAATCCTATTACATCTCTCCTTTCCTATGACAGTCACCCGGGACCTCAAAGACCCCTGGGATCTTCATTGTGATTGCCAGAGAAGTTGAGGGTCAAACTGTCAACTTGATATGTGTTTATGCACCCCACCAGTGGCTCTAGACATGTTTCCCCATGACCAATCTAAGATCCTTCTAGATATTCTGCAAGGCCTGATGCTTATAGATGGCGACTTCAATGTAGTTCCCATCCCGGATTTGTTGATGCCACTGGTCCCCCTTCTGAATCCTGATGTGCCAGGGCACGTAATCTCTTGAACTGGGCTACCGCTCTTGGTCTCTGTGATATATGGAGTATATGGAACTCTCTGCAAATTCATTTCACACATACCTTTTGAGCGCACCACACCTATTCTCGCATGAATTTTGCATTCCTGCCAGCCCATGATTATTCCACCATATCACATGCTCAGATCCTCCTTCTTGATATATAAGATTGCGTTCCTCTTTTTCTTCACCTTCCCTCCCCAGCGATGGCCCACATTCTATGTGGCTCCTTATAGCATACTATCTTCAAGATACATCGTAAGTCCAGGCCCTTGGAGCCGAGTTGCAAACATATTTTCAATGCAACAAAGGTTTAGTCAACACGGTTTGCACCCTCTGGACCACCAGTAAGGTGACCATGAGGGGATATGCTAAGGGGCAAATCCATGCACAGGAGCAAGCTCGCTCTCTCCACATCACTCAACCAGAGGCCCTTGCATTCTGTTTGGCGGAAAGCCTAGTGACAGACCTCCATGGCGAATTCCCCCGGTAACTGAACCTCTTGCATGAGGAGATCGGTCTCCAATCACTAGAGGCTGCTAACACCTATGGTGTGCCACGATGGCCATGGTCTATGTGTGGGGGATAAAAATGGGAAGCTATTATACTGTTTGGCCTCCGGTCCGCACATGAAGAGAATGTGCATGAAATTACTGATTAATTTGGTGATACTTACCATACTCTACCGGAGTTAGCACAAACATTTGCCCACTACTATAAACGCCTATATCTGGCATCCCCTCAGGCATACTCTGATTCTGCCTCCCAGTTTCTTAATAACACGCCCCTTCCTCACCTGCCCCAAACCGAGGCTCAGATACTAGATGAGTCCTTCATGGTTGAGGAGGTTGGAGCGGTCATTTCTGCAGTGGCCCCCGGAAAGACCCCTTGTCCTGATGGATGCTCCACAGAACACTACAAACCGTTTTAGGACATTCTGACTCGCCGACTCCTTGCACTCTATAATAAGGTAGCACAGAAGGGCCCCTTTTCCTCAGAGATAGATGCTGCTACAATCGTGGTAATCCCAAAGACACACCCCACATCAGCCTCTTGTGCCGACGATCGTCCAATATCCCTCATTAATGGTGAGATCAAGATCTTCACCAAGTTTCAGTCCACCCACCTTAAGCAGGTCCTCCACATACTAATTCACCTGGACCAATGTTGCTTTATATTGGGCCGCAATAGAAGACACTGCCTCCAACGCATTTATGTGGCCCTAGCCCACCGTCAACTCCTTCCAGCCAGTCTGGCCTTACTTCTAATTGATTTTGAGAAGGCATTCGATATGGTGGACTAGGAATACTTTGGGCACGTGCTAACTCTCGCTGGGATTGGGCTCTGCTTTTGTAGGCTCGTCTGGGCCCTGTACTCTAATTCCACATGCCTAGTCCAGGTTAACATCATACTCTCCAATGTCTTTTCTATTGGAAGGGAGACTAGACAGGATTTTTCCTAGTCTCCTCTTCGCACTGGTGATTAAACCATTGGCATGCCTCCTCTGTGGTCATGCTCAGGTGCATGGATGGAGGTGGAGTGAGGGACATGAAGACCGCTTGGCCATCCATGCAGATAATGCCCTTCTCTTCCTTGCAGACCCTGCAGTGAGCTGTCCTCACTGCCTCCACATCCTTCAGCATTTTGGGGCAGCCTCAGGCCTCCGGGTGAACCTTTCTAAATCAGTGTTAGTGCCTCTGTCTCCTAACTGAGATTGTTTGATTGGCAAGACAATATCCCTATATGTCATCTCAGTTTTAAATACCTGGATGTCTGAGTGGCGCTTCACCCCGAACTTACCTGGTCCCTTAACCTCGGGTCTTTGATGAGGAAGGCTTAGGAAGACCTCAACAAATAGCAATCCCTCCCATTGAATGTTATGTGCTGTATAACCCTATATAAGACGATGATACTGCCGAGATTTCTTTATATCTTTCAGAATCTTCCAACATCCATACTGCGGACATGGTTCCGTAAGCTGAATAGGGTTGCAACATTCTTTCTGTGGCGCAGATCCAGACCTCATCCTTGCACAATGCCAATGTGCCCCGTACGATGGAGGCTTAGGTATAGCCAATCCATATCTTTACTCCCTTGCCTCCTAACTCTTAGTTATAGACAACTGGTTCAATGAGGGTTGGTGAGATCCCCCGGGTTGGAATTGTCAATTTGGTGGTTCCCTTGAATTATGTTGAAGCTCTACAGCTCCCCGATGCCCTATGCCACTCCATCAGTGACCAGAGTGCGTTGGGTAACGCATGATCAGGGTCGCACATACGGTCCTTTTAGGAGCTCCAAGTTACATATGCCCTTAGCAACGCACAATTCTACAAATACCTCCAACTGCAACACTCACTCCCTACACGTGTATCTCAGATCGACCCTCTCCCTGTGTTTAGCCCACTGGAGGCCAATCCCATTATGGGTGCACTGGGCAGGGGTGGGGGTCTCCAAAATGTACCACACACTGACAATTAACTGCCCGGGTACTTTGGATCACCTTAGCTCTCGATGGGAGTGCTGACTGTGTCCCCTTGAGGATAACGACTGGAAGGATGCATTGATGGCACCTAGAACTATCACCATCTCCTACAGGCTACACCTGATTCAGACATACTATTTATATTGAAAGAAAGAAAGAAACTCTGTTTATTTAGACCGTGGTCTTTAAACAATGAGATCGAAATGCATCACATCAATATCAAAACCATACAAAATGTATAAAATCAGGCTGTTACTCTCCATGCCGCTTTCTATATGTTATACAAAATTTAAAAAGAAAAGGCATACTATTTATATTGGGCCTACCTTACTCTGGCTAGGTTGCACTGGTCGGGTCTCTTCCCTGAACCCACCTGCCCCTCGGTGGCGCTGTTCCCACCGATTTCTACCACATGATGTGGTTGTGCCAGGATTCAGGAGTTTTGGACCACAGTGGAGGTCGAATCAACTGAAGTGCTGGGATGGGAGGTCACACTTTCGCCCTTGATGCTCTTGCTGGGGGTTCTGGAGGACTCCAGGGGCTCGAGGACCTATCGGGCATTCTTGGGTACAGCTGTCAACGCGGCCAAACAGGACATTGCTACTGGCTGGAAAAACTCTTCCCCTCCCACCTTCTTGCAATAGAGGCCTGGGTGGACTGGTGTGCACAACAACAGAGACCGGTCTAGGAGGCCCGAAGATGTCCCTTGAAGCCTGGTCGAGAATGGGGGAAGTGGCTGGGACAATTAGCCTAGGGCTATACTCATCGGTATGTGTGTTAATGCGTTGCCTCGGAAGCATGATATCATGCAATCTTTATGGCCTGTACAGTGGGTAAGTGCTATATCAATTTCTGCCACACATAAGTATGTGCCTTTTTGTACCTTCAGAGCAAAATTCAAAAAGTCTGTTTATCAAAAAATATTGACATGCCACTGAGAGCAGAAGCTTTCATTGTTTTGCCCCAGTCCGTGCACACTGTAGAACTATCGATCTTGATCTCTGGCTCAGGGGAGGCAGCAGAACTACATCTCATCTGCCCCAGACAGTATAGTTATCCCTTACTGGTCACAGACAACAGAGCTATGCCTTGCCCTCTTGTCCTGACCAGGTGCATACCTGTCTTTCTGAATATGTCTATTATTTATCTGTCTGTCTATAATGACTGTCTGCCTACCAGCATCCATTTCTTCATCCTGTAGGTCCCAGGTGAGACCTGGCACAGGTTAGATGGAGTCACGATTACAGCAATAGCAGTGAAAACATACAGTTGCACATCCTAAAAGAGATATGTGGCAGTCACAAAAGCCCAGCATAGAAAAGACGATAGTCTAATAGTTGAAGTGAAGTGGTGCCGCAAACACAAGAAGACACCCTACCTGTTTGTATCACTGACTGTGTATCTGGAAAAAGTTCTTGAAGATTATTAACTTTATTCTTTGTACATTCACTTCAAGTCTAGGGCTGCTTCTTACTGATTGCTTCCTGGTTGCCTGGTGCCTATTGCACAGTGTGCTCCAACTCATCTGTCACAGGTTGGATCGGGGTTGTGAGACCCGGACCCCCTGAAAAGCACTCCTCTGGCAGCATGCCAGGCTATGCAAAGTTTGAAATTCCCCCAAATCACCGACGGGTAAAACAACAGTCAAATATGTGTGTCTGCGAATGAGAACATGAACCATCAAGGGACAAAATGATTGTAGACCACAGCACTATAAAAATAGCTCAAGCATGTTAGGAAATCCTCATGCTCTTGAGAGCGGAGGCCCAAAATAACAAGACTGAGACAGTTACAGGGAGACAAGACAATAAAGAACAAGGGGAAACATAGATTGTCAGTTAGTGCTAATGTAAGCAAATCCCCAAAACAGGGCGCCTTACCTTTTTTGACCAACAACAAATCAACGCCCTAGGATTAGACAGACCACAAGCCGAGCATCATGACGTTAGAATCAACTTAAACACCTTAAGCATTACATTCAGACCAACACACCCATCCACACAAAGGCTTCACCAACACTGAGGAGTTCGTAATTGTATCTCATAGAGCAAGAAGTCCTTGAGAACCCTAGCAGATAGACGGACACACCCCACAGCTGACATCCATACCCCACAAAATAAGTAACCCAAGAAACACTTCTCACTCATTTGGATCTGGCTGACACGTAGCAATAAACCACTTCACCTCCCCCGCCCTAGGAATACAACCACAAAGAAAACCCAATATCCAGCACAAGGTCATTCTTACTATTTTTGACAAGGTTTGTACCTGCACAACTACGTGAATAACCCTCCAGGGGCAATCCTGCAACCACTGACACATATTTCTGAAAGTAAAGGCACAAAGGAATGATGCAAATGACAGATATGCGCTTTATAAAAACTGGCATATTCGTGTGGTGATCCAATTGGCAAAATGAGCCGGATCAATATAGCATGTTAAAGGCAAATATTCTTTCCAAGGGTATTATCAAATGCCAACACACGTAAAGAAAGGGGACATGCTCAGAATTCACGTACATGATTTTATAGTGCCTCAAACAAATATTCATCGATTGTCCCTGTTTTAGCTTTTCTTTCCCTAAACTAAAACAGTCTCTTCTTGCACATCACATATTGTCGAAATAAATCATTAGAACAACAAACCTTTATGGCATAAATCAAAAAAGATATTTGGAAGCCACATGGTGGGATTTTTTCCTGATATTCTAAAATTTCGAATTTCTTCGGCAGTTCATTGAATTCTACTCAATAACGATGTATCACGAGTTTATTTTTCCCACCAGTCCTCCTGTCTCTGCAAGTCTGCATACTATTGCAAAGGCATGTGGGTAAGCCTCATTAAGTCATTGTATATTTCTCAGGGAGCTGTGGTGAACCTATCTTCAATCATATATTTGCCAAAATGACCAGCTTAGTTTCCCACTGAGGGCTTCCCCTCAAGCACCCTACATACACATGAATGGAAGCCATTATATGGCCATACTAAAGGAACTATAGATAGAACACAAATACCATCCCAACACATTGCTTCCATTTAAAAAACATTTATTCCAGCTCGCATTTAATACCCTCCACTAGACACTTAATCGAGTTCCTCCCTGGGGACCCATGTACCATTTGCAAAGCTGACTAAGTGACCGCAAAACTTCAGCACACAGGAGAAGTCATGGGAGCAGGGCCGCGTCGAACCCTCGAACGTGCTGCGCGAGCGCATACTGCGGAGAGGGCAAGATGGCTTGTTCCACGTTGTGTGCACTTGATGGCGGGAAAGGGTATTTTCAGACATATGTTGTGATTCTTGAAATGATGATATGTCTCGCTTAAATACTACCTCAACTCTCTCACAGGGCGCAGAATGTAAACCACCGGGTCACTGGCAAGGGGCTGTTGTTGTACTCCATTGCGGCTAATGTGATCCGTGGTGATGGAACATTTCTAAAATCCCCGTTTGTGATCTCCTCAAAGATTATTCTCATGCAGCTGCGCTTTTAAGGGTTTCCATGTGACCGCACTGTTCTCAGACCTTGTTGTCATCTCGAGCCAAACAAGCTCATTCGAGGGGAGATGCTTTTCAAACGATTTACTATGCAGCCAATGCTTTCAGACCTCCCAGCCTCTGCCCAGACGCACAAATAGAAGAGTGCGCATGCGCGAGGCACCGAGCGTTAATAGGGTCAACTGTGAAACTTTGAAAAATTAGGATATTATTTTCCATACCGCAACTTCCCCAAGTATTACGTCGAAGGCCCTGGGAGATTCCTGTACTGTCTGAACGCCAACTTCTGAATTCCCATTAACAGGGAGGATGAAGAGAAGAGTGGTAATGCAGAGAGCTCGAGTGGGTCCAGCTGGGCCTTGTTCCAGGAATTAACATTTATTTGCGACGCAGGCAAGGGAACAGCCGACCACAAACAATAGCCAAGATTAAGCCATCAAAGAGAAATTAAATGCAGAACTATCCGATGTCAGATGAAAGCTTCCTGTGTGTAATAGCAATAAGATTGAACAATTGCGTAAGGAACACAGCAAACTTAATTGTCTCTTGGCGCTTTAATAATGAGTGTTGCTATCACTAAATCCAACGGTACTTCTTTTATCAATTTGAGAAGGACGAAAGGCTGAGATACTTTTTGCTGAGATTTGACAGCACGATCTGCAAATTTCTCCTAGATGCCTACACTGCATGTCCAATCAACGCAACTATTATACCAGTAAAAGATATATATATATATAGACTGCTCATGGACATTGGATAACATTTAATCAACGTCCTCAGAACCTCCTGCCAGTTCAAAAGGGCTAAAAGCCGTCATATTATTAAAACGTATTTTTAAAATACGCTCTTGAGATGCAAAGAAAGTAAAGTAATTCTAAAAGTATTATAAACTTGGATTGTTTTCCTTCAAGAATGCACATATTTCCATTAAATTAAAGTAATTCTAGAATTATAATAAACTTGGACTGATTTCCTTCAAGAATTCACTATGAGAGATGCAGGTCCTGGAGAGTTTTGGTTGGCCACTGTTGCAAGGTGCAACAGGGCTCGCAAGTGCTTGAAATGGAAAAGTAGAAGTGCAGGTACCCAGTACCAGAGTACCTGCTTGTTTCTGAGACGTGCCGGTGCTCTCAAATTTGAAGCATTACGTCACTCTTGAGAGTGCAAGTACTCTCCCTATAAAATAAAAAAAGTGCTGGTACTCAGTACCAGACAGTACCAGCCCATTTAGAGCACCGAGGCTCGTGCTAAAGTCTCCATTATAAACCACATGTTTAAACTTGACATCTTTTTCTGTTGGTGTCTTTTTACATTCTTTGCACATATAATATATCATACTTGGAAATTATTCTGCATGCAGTACATTTCCTAGTGAGAATATTATCAGGCTTGCCTGTACACTCTGTAAATGGCTAGGAACATGGAACGCAATGCCCTTGCATTTGGTTATCCAGTTGGGGACAGCTCTAACTCTCAAGACAATCGCATCAGTTCTGGAACTTTGACCCAGTCCGATTGGAACCGTGCTTTAATTATATACATCCTCTGTGCCACATATTGGTAGAGGGGCACTTCTTCTGCTGGGATTATCCTGGAACGTTGTCACTAAGATGCAGCCATGCTGACTCTAACCTTGATCCTCCAAAGAATGATAGCCTGCTCTACACCAGATCGGCTTCCAGATACATCATACACAGGTTTAAGGGGGGCTGGGGTGTTCCATGAGATCTGGCAGAGGGTTCTCCCACTATGGTCTCTCTAGTGTAGGTAAAATTGGGTAGGAATATACATAGAAAAAGATATTCATATAATTACATATTATTGTTTATAATGGTTAAACTGTTTATATATTTCACCATTCTTGTAATGCTGGTTACAATGCTTTGTTTCTTCATGCTAATAATTACAGTTCATGATTTTAACACAAAAATACATTTGCTTCAATAAATGTTTGAAAAGCCAATTCGTACCTTTCTTGCGTCTCCCTGGGGCATACCTGGGTAGAGTGAAAGGGTATATCAAAGTGGAAATGTTCTCAGGTTGCAGATACAATCTGGTACCATGGTATGGTTAGGGGTTCAGATAGGACACTGTGAGCTAACCAGGAATTGGGCCAGCATGTTCTGATTGTGAATGTGGGCTCAGTCCCCATATTCTAACGATTATGTTGTCCGGATAAACAGTCCTACGTAATTCGTAGGAACCATACAACACCACTAGTTTGGAATAAAATGCTTCTGCATCATATTTTATTACTTCACAAGCACACAGAGAATGACGTCAGATGAGTACTGATGGTGAGACTTTCAGAGGTGCGAAAAGTTCGATATGCATCTCTGTTTGTGTTCATCTTATTAATATTTCAAAAAGTGTAATTAGGTGAAATGAAACATAGGACGAGAACCATGACTAATGTGGTATTTGAGTGGATTTTCTCAGCAACTGATTTGTGGTCTTCTCATCCAGCACAGACATCGACTTCAGCCACGCCACAGAGCTTCAATGGACGGACCACAGCTGCGTCCACTTCACCTTCAAGAGAACGACGACCCACCAACACCAGCAACACACCGCCCGCAGAAGCTGGAACAAGATCACAGCAGACCAGCTCGCCACCTCCCTGAGCCAACACCCTCCTGCCAGCTCAGCGAACCCCAGCCAGGCCGCCGATAACATCACGAAGTGGATCAGCAACTGCGCGGACGAACTCGCCCCGCTGAGGACCCCGCCTAGCAGACCCGGCAGCAAGAAGGCCCCATGGTTCACCGACGAACTCAAGAGCTCCAAGAAGAACTGCCGAGCCCTCGAGAAAGTCTGGAAAAGGGAACCGACACCGGACAACAGGACCTCCTACAAACTTGCCACCCGGAAACACCACCAGCTGATCCGCGCCGCCAAGAGAACAGCATTCAAGGACCGGTTGGACAACAACGCACACAACAGCAAGGAACTCTTCAACATCGTGAAAGAGCTTTCCAACCCCAGCGCAGGAAACAACGACATCACCCCATCGCAAGACCTCTGCAACTCCCTCGCCTCATACTTCCACAACAAGATCACGGACATACACAGCAGTTTCAACAACCAACCAACGCACACCACGACCGACCAGCCACCCCCCCCCACCACCACCCTCCACGCCTGGACCCCGATCAGCACCGAAGACACCATCCGCACGATGAACTCCATCCACTCCGGATCACCAACCGACCCCTGCCCTCACCACGTCTTCAACAAGGCCGACGCTGTCATCGCACCCCACCTGCGAGACACCATCAACACATCCTTCGACACCGCCATCTTCCCTGAAAGCTGGAAACACGCCGAACTCAGCGCTCTACTCAAGAAACCAACAGCGGACCCCACCGACCTCAAGAATTACCGCCCCATCTCGCTTCTCCCGTTTCCAGCCAAAGTCATCGAGAAGACCGTCAACAAGCAGATGGCCGCCTTCCTCGAGACGAACGGATCCCTCGACCCCTCACAGTCCGGCTTCCGAGCCAAACACAGCACCGAGACCGCCCTCATCGCCGCCACCGATGACATCCGAGCCCTGATGGACAATGGAGAAACAGCGGCCCTCATCCTCCTAGACCTCTCCGCGGCATTCGACACGGTCTGCCACCGCACCCTAATACGGCGCCTCAGCAACATCGGAATCCAGGACAAGGCGCTGGAATGGATCATCTCCTTCCTCGACGGAAGAACACAGCGAGTCCGCCTACCACCGTACAAGTCAGAGGCCTCCGAAGTCATCTGCGGCGTCCCCCAAGGATCATCCCTGAGCCCCACCCTCTTCAACGTCTACATGAGCCCCCTCGCGGCCATCGTACGCAAACACCACCTCAGCATCATCTCCTACGCCGACGACACCCAGCTGATCCTCTCCCTGACCAACGACCCCGCCGCCGCCAGAGCCAACCTGCACGAAGGGATGAAAGAGGTAGCCGAGTGGATGACGACCAGCCGCCTGAAACTGAACTCGGACAAGACGGAGGTCCTCATCCTGGGCTCCTCACCCTCCGCCTGGGACGACTCCTGGTGGCCTCCCGCCCTGGGCACCGCACCCAAACCGACAGACCATGCACGAAACCTGGGCTTCATCCTGGACTCCTCCCTCTCCATGACCAGGCAAGTCAACAGCGTCTCCTCGGCGTGCTTCAACATCCTACGCATGCTACGGAAGATCTTCTGGTGGATCCCCACAGAGACCAGGAAGACCGTCACCCAGGCCCTCGTCACCAGCCGACTGGACTACGGCAACGCCCTCT
Source organism: Lissotriton vulgaris (assembly GCF_964263255.1). Taxonomy (NCBI): domain Eukaryota; kingdom Metazoa; phylum Chordata; class Amphibia; order Caudata; family Salamandridae; genus Lissotriton; species Lissotriton vulgaris. Next base: position 1,709,293,703 of record NC_141685.1, on the reverse strand, counting down.
ACGCCGGGACCACCGCCAAGCTCCAGAAGAGACTCCAGCGGATCCAAAACGCCTCAGCCAGACTCATCCTCGACATCCCACGATCCAGCCACATCTCCGGACATCTGAGAGACCTTCACTGGCTCCCCATCAACAAGAGAATCACCTTCCGCCTCCTCACCCACGCACACAAAGCCCTACACGACCAAGGCCCGAGCTACCTCAACAGCCGAGTCAACTTCTACGCTCCCAAACGCCACCTCCGATCAGCCAACCACGCCCTCGCCGCCGTCCCCCGCATCCGAAGAGCGACTACAGGAGGAAGGTCCTTCTCCTACCTGGCCGCCAAGACCTGGAACTCCCTCCCGTCCGACCTGCGCCTGACCCAAGACCACCTCTCCTTCAGGAAGAAGCTGAAGACCTGGCTGTTCGAGCAGTAGCGGCACCCCCCCCCCAAGCGCCTTGAGACCCTACGGGTATGTAGCGCGCTTTACAAGTGTCACTGATTGATTGATTGATTGATTGGTCTATTGGTGATTACCTAGGGTTTTTTATTAGGTATCACTGCTAGGATCATGCCAAGTTTGCCATCATAAGGCTGCAATTGTGTTCCTGCTTCTCAATACACTTCAACGGATTACTTTCTTGACCCAATGTTGTTAACCTGACACCTGGCATGGGTGCAGTAGCCTCATGACTAGAGAGCGCCATACCCTTAAAATTAATCATGCATGCTACTTTCCTGACATGGCCAAACCTGCAAATGTAAAACCTGTAAATGCTGGAAAAGTAGTGGTGCTGGTACAATTTTTGGAGGAGGGGGACAGCTCTGTAAAATTAAAAAGTGGGGTTACCAAACAAGCGAAATAGCCACAACATTTCTGTAGGTGAATGGTAGCCCATTTTTCTCGGTTTGCTTTTGTATTTCTAAAAATGAGGCACAATGGGTCGTCTAAAGCTCACTTTCTCAAAACTTGAATACAATAGTACACTTCTATCCAACACATTCACAATCTTAATTGACTCTAGATCCTGATCCTTTAAAATCAGCCAACCAATTCAGTTTTACTGAGTTAAGATTCAGATCTTAATTACTTTTCACAATTCACTTAATGATAGTCTTTTTTAGAGATATGTCTGAAAGTGACTCATCATAATGCTCAGACTTACACATGTCTCTGTGCTAAATACACCAATTGCTTGAAAAGTGTGCTCATTATGCTACCGAATGGGGAAGAATCTCTATGTATTTATTTTATTTATTTACTTGAGTTTTAAATAGCGCTGGCTAGTCCCGGAGGTATCAGAGCGCTTTACATGCGGAGAGTTGCAGAGGTCACACGTTACACATTGTTACAGAAGGTACATCAATTACAATTTACATCCTAAGGTATATCAATTACAAGTTACATCTGTTGGTTCATGGCGCGTAGAAGGGTAAGGGGTAATGTAAAAGGGCGACGGGGAAGGAGATTAAGTGGAGAATAGGTACAAGGAAAAACAAAGCAGGCAGGGGGAAGAGAGATTCAGGGGAGAGAGGAAAGGAAAAGGGGAGGCAAGCCAAGAGTGAAAGGAGGGAAGATCAGGGGGAGGGGGTAGGAGACACAGTGAGGAGGAAAGGAAGTAACTGTGTCGATGTCCTGCTGGGTGGGAGACGGCTCCCTGCGGTAAAGGGGTCATTCCCAGACTTCCATTGTATGTGAATCCCTTGCCGCGGTGGACCCTCACAGCGGGGTTGCTGAGACTCCAGGGCATAGATGCTGGATCCCTCCCCAACAAGGGGAGAGGAGTGCTTTGGTCACAGGCACACTTAGAAGAATGAAGCAGGGAAGAATAGGGGGTAGAAAACCCAGCATGAACACAGTGTCCGACTTCCAGCTGGTAGGAGACAATTCTCAGAGGTAAGGGGAACAATCCCAGTTCTCTACTATGTGAGACTCCCTTGTCACTTTGGACTCTCTCAGAAGGGTCTCTGATACTCCAGGGCAAAAATGCTGGATCCATCCCCAACAAGGGGAGTAGAGTGCTTTGGACAAGGGCATACTTAAGGGGGCCATTTTAGGGAGTCAGGCTGGTAGGGTTACATAGGTTACAAGTTACCCATTGTTACAGAAGGTGCGTCAACTACGAGTTGCATCCTTTGGTTTATGGTGTGTAGAGGTTAAGGGGATAATGTAAAAAGGGCAATGGGGAGTGAGAGTGAGCGGAGCATAGGCACAAGGATAGATGGAAGGGGGGAGAGGAAAGGAATAGGGGAGGTAAGCAAAGAATGAAGGAGGGTAGAGGTGGGGGAGGGGGTAGGAGACATGGCGAGGAGACAAGGAAGTCCAGGCTAGGACCAGGAGGTATCAGAGCGCTTTACATGAGAATTAAGACATGTTACAGCGTTACATCAGTTACAGTTACATTACAGTTAAATCCGTTGCTGGTGCATTCAATAAACATAGAAAAACAAGAACGATGGAGGGAGGGAAGGGAACATAGTGGGTAGATGAGGAAGAAAACAAAGACTGATATCCAGCTGGGTAGATGTCAACCAAGGGGGGGTGACCCAGAGTCAAGCTCCTCTATAGCTACATATGATAGCTCCACCGGGCATCAACCAAACGTTACTCTAGGTCCGCGATAAGTTCGAACAATTATGCCCAGGTCAAAATTCTATCGAAGCATTGTCGGTCACCTCGTCCTCTAGCTTGCCCCCAGTGAATGTGAAAAACAATAGTGAGTGTTTGGGCATTTGTGCAGGCACCTAGTGGTAAAGCTTCATGTTTTCACTAAGTGTCGACATGTATCTGAATGTTAATGGTGTTAATTGGGGATCAGTATAAATCAGAAGAAATGATGGGAAAAAGTAGTTTTATGAACCGAGTCCATGTTCAGGCTAAGGCAGCATTATCTTGTGCCTCAAGCGCGGCCGGCATTTTAAAGTCAGGCCGAGTGTAGGGAGGATTTACATGAGACACTATTTCAAATTGAACATATATCCAGACAGAATTTTTGGGAGCAGCCCAGCTTGCGTGGTATCGAGGAGGCATGCAGATTGGCAAGAAGACTTACCAGACCGGTTGATGGAATGCGGGCAGGTCTGAGGCAAGGTGAAAGGTAGGGGCTGCGCTCGGCATCGGGACAGAAGCTGCAGAGGCCCCCCTGCTGGCACCAGGCAAACGTTAATCCTTGGACGGCAGAGGAGAAGGACTCACTGAACTCATTCCAGCCATCGGGCTCTAGGTCGGTTGCAGGCGAGGGTGATCCTTAGGCAGCAGGCCTTGACATTGGGAGAGTCGCAGAATGTGGTGTCGATGTATTTAGGCCCAGATCTCTGTACTGGGGTGAATGTATGAATTTGTTCTGTATTTTGTCCATCAACTGTTATTTTTGCATTTGTCACCCCGAGTGGGATGGGTATGCTCAGACGTGAGTCCCATGCTCTCCACACCACTGGAGTCAAGCCATCCTGGCTGAAGACCGCTGATAGCCAGAAACCGGTCCTAGGATGCTTGATTGCGGTCCAGGAAAGACATGGCTTGGCAGTTCGGGCTGGACTGCTCCCATGAGGCACAGGGTCAAGGCTGATTTGCATATGGCCATGTCTGAACTGGGGTGGTGTGGAGTGCAAAAAAACGATGGATTTAGGCCTAGATCTCTGTACTGGGGTGAATGTATGACATTGTTCTGCATTCTGTCCATCAACTGCTATTTTTGCAGTCGATAACTAGGGCCCGCCTTGCTTTCCCCAGTACACCAGGAGAGTCACAGAGAGGCCGGGACAGAGAAGAGAGTCACAGAATGTGGCGTCAGGCGTCCTCCAATGGCACCCAGGCCTCAATCCTCTCTGAGGCGGGCAGGCAGGGAGGGCTGGACACGCTGCAGTGAAGAGGCTGCAAGATGATACCGGACCTCAAGTGGCGTCGATAACCAGGGCCCACCCTGCCGGCTCCTGGTGAGACAACGGCCCTCCAGGGGCGAAGGGGAGAGTACTTGCCGACCAAGTTCTGGTCTCCGGAACTTCGGGCAGGCCTCCAGGGATGTGGATCATCGGCAGCAGTTTGGAGCTCGTCGCCGTCCACCAGACATAACGGTCCACCGCACAGAGGGTGCCAGGGTCACCCTATGGTATTAGGGGGACCTCACTCCTGTGGAAGCAGGTGGGCGAATGTCTGACAAAATATCGAATACAAAAATATCGAGATACAAAAATATCGGAGCAAAAATATCGACAGCAAAAATATCGGAATCCTATCTTCATTAAGGTAAGTACAAAAATATCGAAAAAATAATATCGAAGTACAAAAATATCGGAATCAAAAATATCGTTTTTTTAAATGTATTAATAATAATGTAAAAATAATATTTAAATACATATAATTTTACAAGTATTAAATAAAAATATTAAAACAAAATTAAAACTAATACATATACATTTAAAATAAATAAAACACTTAAAAACTTAAAGTAATTTTATTTTTTTCATCTAATTTATTTGATGTAATGTAATATTTTTTTGTTTTTACCCTGTACGCCTGTACCCCAAAAACCCAAAACTGACCCTGAACCCTAAAAATATCCCTGTACCCCAAAAACCCAAAACTGACCCTAAACCCTAAAAATACCCCTTTACCCAAAAACTTAAAACTGACCCTGAACCCTAAAAATACCCCTTTACCCAAAAACTGAAAACTGACCCTGAACCCTAAAAATACCCCTTTACCCAAAAACTGAAAACTGACCCTAAACCCTTTACCCAAAAACTGAAAACTGACCCTGAACCCTAAAAATACCCCTTTACCCATGAACTGAAAACTGACCCAGAACCCTAAAAATACCCCTTTACCCAAAAACTGAAAACTGACCCTGAACCCTAAAAATACCCCTTTACCCATGAACTGAAAACTGACCCTGAACCCTAAAAATACCCCTGTACCCATGAACTGAAAACTGACCCTGAACCCTAAAAATACCCCTGTACCCAAAATTAATTAATATAATAAAATTACCAATTAATTATTAATTAACAATACCAATAAAGTAAATATATTAGCACATTTTCTGTAATTAATTTAATTTAATAATTAATATTATTTTGCCCAATTAAATAATTAAGAATAACAATAAATTATATATTAGAAAAATTACTATAATTAATGTAATAACATAATTAATAATAATTAATTACCAACTAATTATTAATTAAAACTATGTAAAAAATTATAATAATTAATTAACTAATTAATAGAAATTAATTACCAATTAATTATTAATTAAAATATGTACAAACATATATCACTTAATTAATGAAATTACTTCCCACCCTATTCCCCTATAAACCCATAACCCGCTACAGAACATATTTATCAATTAATCAATTAATTAAAAATAATTAAAAATTAATTCTCAATTCATTAATTAATAATTCCTACTAATTAATAATTAATTTAACATAATTAAATTACTTCCCACCCTATTCCCCTATAAACCCACAACCCGCTACAGTAGTAAAAGACAATATTTAATTAAATTACATTAAAAATAAATAATAAAACATAATAAATACAATATAATATACACTAAATTTATTTAAAAATTGATATTAGTAACATTAAAGTTATTAATTTCGATATTGTTAACATCGATATTTACAACTTCGATATTACTGATAACATACCAATATCGATATTTAGACTGTCGATATTACTTACCTTCGATATTTTTGTATATCGATATTTAAACTTCGATATTTTGGTATATCGATATTTAAAACTCGATATTTTGTCTGTGTACCAGGTGGGCAACAGGATCGGAGGGCCGCAGTCGGGCCAAAGCACCAAGGGTTCTTTGCAGTGGAAGTCCACCTTCCTGCAGCTGATTGGCCGTGTCGTGCTGGACTCCAGCTGGCGAGGGTGCAGACCAGGGCAACAGCGGCGAATGATGCAGTGGGTGAGTCGAGTGTCAGAATCAGCTTCTGAGATATGTTTTGGAGGGGGTGAGTCGACGGGTCCCAGGGTAAGAGGGAGGAGGGCAGATGCTGCAGTTTTTTATGGGGATAACTACCAGTGTTGTAATCGCCCATCTCCAGGCTCATACAAAGCCTGTTCCTGATAATACATACAGCTCACAGAAATCTATGCAATTAACAGCATCTAGATTGTTCGCCAATCCTTACGATCATGCACAACGTACTCAAATATCTGCTCTTAATAATTCCAAATCATGATTTCAATCATAATCTAAAATTACTCGGTACTCCAAAGTAGAGCAAAGGCTGATCCAAAAAGTTAATTATGTCCTTCAGAAACATTGTGCAGCCATTTAGAATCCAGGAACAGCACTATATGAATGCTTGTTGAACAGCTGAATTGTTATTTAACTGCAACATTGTGCAAGAGCAGATATAATATCCGTCACACATCCTCAGGGAGCAAAATAGTAGATATCAAGAATGCAATGGATGATTTTGAAACAATGCGCTGTAGCAGTGATATGTAATGTTATTGTGCCCCTCAAAATATTGTGCAATTATCAGGCTCAGTTCATGCACAAAGAATATTGTGTTATGGAGCTAAGCCCCAGAAAATGCCTTACAATATATAATCATAATAGTTATCCGTTGAAATAAGGCTGTTATTTCTGAGCACTTGCATCAGAAATCACACCATTTAATTGTTTTGATAAAATATACATTAATGTTGAAGACTGTAAGCTGATGATCAGTAATGCAGCTGACTCACGCAGAACGCTGTTTCTGATATTACCCAGAATTACTGAGATCCCAGAATTGAAAGTACAAAGCTTCATTCAGAATTGTGTTCTAAAAACCGAAGGGCACTAATAGGTGAGATCCTAAAAAACAGAATGAAAATCTTCATGACAATTTTTTACAGCTCTTGATGAGGCTTAGATTAATTCACCCTGAACTCTGTTAGTGAACATATCCAGAATTACTCAGAGGCCTACCTGTGATAATGCACAGATGTACTCAAGAACCTACCCTTCATAACACCCAGAGCCGCATGGCCTGTTTTGACAAACTCTAGACTTCCTTGGAGTATGAACAAAATTCAAATGTCGTGGTTATACCAAAGGGATATTTTAGTCTATAGCTTAGTTCATTATGCATTTAGTTGGGCTTGTGTGTGAGATGATTCCCATGATATTGGCATTTTTATTTTTTATTTTGCAAAGCTGAACATGCTGATGATTACAACATCAGAATTGTTTCTTGGTTGAAGCGGCAAGATGAAAAGTCACCCAAGAGGTTGCACAGTCAAAGGGCCAAAGGTAGTGGCAGGGTAGATATAGAACCTTGATTGGCAAGAGCCACACCAAAGGTTATTGAGCCCTTGGCTGGATTTAGGCCCTTGAAGTGCAGGATATGAGTGATGATAGAGTGAGCTGAAAAGACAGAGAGTCTTGGATAATTCTTCTAGAGTTGAAGACCCCACTCATTATGCATTGCTTGGAAAAGATAACTCTTGGCCTATAGAGCTCCTATGAATATCTATTCTGATTTTCAAATGAGAATGGATTATACATATGTTTGATGGTTTTCTCTCTGGTGAGGAGTTTGCAAAAAACAGATTGTCAGGGTTAAATAAGTTAAAAGTGGTAGATATCTATTTAATTGGTTTACACCAGTCCCCTCAGTATTATGGAGAATATGATGTTGTGATGTGATGTAGATACAGTAGGAAGAGGCAATTTGAAGTAGGATGTGACAAAAGTGTAGATTAGTAGTTGGGGGAGAGGAGAGGCAGATCACATCTTTAAGACAGAAAGTTAGTGGTTTTATTCTTTGGGTCAGATTGGGCTGGTTGTGTGTTAGGGTACCTTTACTGATTGAAACATAGGGATCTATCCCTGAAAGGGAATACAGGAGAAGGAGTTGAGTTAATCCTTCTTTGGGGTGGAAAGTGGTTTCTACAAACATGGAGGCAGAACTGTGAGGACTCATAGTGGCTTATGACTGTTGTTATATTCAGGCGTGAACTTCAAAGTTGCTAGGAATAAGGCTGAACAAAGTAATGTTAGAGTGGAGCAGGGGTCTTCTAATTGAAGAGAGGGACCCCCAAGCGGGCCCTCAAGTAATCCCAGGGTCACGCCAGGCTCTGGCCAAAAGAAGTATTATGCTAATAAAATTGCTTTGTTTCAAGCAGATTAAAATGAGCACCAGTGAGCTTCTCTGCAATGGGCCATCACTAAAGTCTTTTGTCATTTATATCCTAGCTCAGAGTATGTGTCAAATGGAAGGGACTCCAAGTATTTTTCAAAACCGCCACTCCCATTTCTAATACTCACACTCTGGATACTTTTACACTTCAGTAAGTGCTGCCTGTTTTTTTCCAAGGAGGGACTCGGTATTAAAAGATTTGAAGACCACTGGAGTGAAGGAAGAGAAGATATATAATGATGTGAAACATCCTCTGAGGATAAGTATGGAGTGACAAGGATGCAGTTTGTCTGTGAAGGCATGAGCCAATAGGGCATTCCCAGAATGAAAGTGACCAAAAAAATCTGTAACTGCAGACGGACTCCAAAGTTTATGATATAGGCCTTTTGTAAAAAAAAAAAAAGGGGGGCCTCTTGTAACTGGGGGCACTTACCTGCGGGGGTCCAGCTCTAAATCCCCTACTAGCACACTCACTGCTGCACACGCTCTCCCCCCTACCCGACGCCGCTCCTGACATCGCGGTCACTGCGGGGAGAGAGCAAAGACTACAGATCCCAGCGTCCCCTCACTGCCACCGGGGGCGCCGAACCGCCGCATCATCCAGCAGCGCCCGGAGGCGCATAAGAGGCAGCCGCACCTCCCGCCTCGTGGGACGCGCGCGGGACCAGCCGGGCTAAGCCCGGGCAAAGGGCGGGCCCTCTGTGGCCCTCAGAGGCACGAGGTGGACGGGACGGGCCACCTCTCCTGGCTTCACAGCAATATAAGGTATTGTACTGTATTCCATTCACAAGACTATTCATGGACTTCTTGGCTTCCCCATCACTGTCACTATTTTGAATATACTTTACTTTCAGTGATACATAAGGGGGCATACTAACTTTTTATACTACAGCCAGAGAATGGAAAAACTTATTCTGAACTATGCATCACCTACCGCTATCTGCGAAATAGATATTGATGATCATCGCCAAATTCCATCCCCGTCACATACCCCCGTCAGTTTGCCAAACGTGTCCTACTGGGAGGAACTAAATGCTCTGTGCGGGACTAAGTTTATTCCAGTAATATCCCCCTCCCCCATAAAAGGCCTCAGCATTAACACTCCCCCTGACAGACCTTGTGAACTTTCCCTACCACCCAATGAGGATAACATCCAGGCTACTGCTCTGTCGCTGGGCCAAAGTGTGAAAAGGAAGCACGACGGGGCAAATGATTACGAACTCCCACCCAAAATACTAAAACGCTGTATCGATCCCCCATCGCCTGCTATAAACTCCATCACACCAAGGGGGGTCGGTGAATGTTTGGATGATAAAGTATCATCGCCTCAATTTCTATTAATGCCTCAACTCGAACTGTTGTTAAGTTCTGTAATAGCACCCTTGCTAGAAGGAATTACCGCTTTAGGGGATAGGCTGACAAGTATAGAGTCTGCCATTAAAGCCAACTCTTTGCCCGTTACAAAGATGGCAACACCCAATTGCTCCATTCCACTAACTGCACCTGAAGTGCCTATGTTAACTGACACAACAAAAACTGTTTCAGCTCCCAGCAGGTTACCTCCAACTGCTACTAAAACCGCGCACAAACCATTGTTTAATACAAAAAATGTCCCGATTGAAAGACAGCCTCCTAAGAGTCAACCCCCACAGGTCACTAAAATTGCCCCTAAACCTTTGTTAACAAATTACTCTGCTGCTAGAGCAGAGCCAAACAGAACAGCACGTATAGACCTACCTCCGGAAGCCGCCCCCTTTGTGCTTGTTCTTTCAGGAGTACCAGTTCCCGCTCACAGGAAACCCGAGAGTTATCAGGACCTATTACACAAGGTCATTTTCTGGTTAGCTAAAAATAGACCCCTGCCACCCAATAAGGATGGTGGTATCCTGAGTGTTAGAAGGGTGGGCTGGTTAGGGTCACTACCTAAGGACATCCCTGGGGACCTAATCCTTGTTAAATTTAGGAATAGGAACATCGTCCCCTACTTACGATCCTCCCAGCCCCACGAAGGTGACGGCCCCATCTCCATTTGGGATTTGTATGATTTTTATCCGTGTACCCCAAACATCCCCCTACCAAGATCTACAGCAGCATCCAATTATTTGCTAGAAAGGGGTGGTATTAGCTCACCAACCCTCCATAGATATGACTTATTCTGCAAATACTGCACTGTTTGAATAGCTTTTATTAAGGGTCAAGTTTACATTTTAACCCAGTCAGTAATGTGGTTTTTATGTAGTATGTTCTTAAGCAAGGAAAAGGCTCCTATAGGTTGGGCATATGTCTCTTTTAACTTGTATTATATCATATGTATTTATGAAGAGCCAATAGCTGAGTGTCAAACTTGTTAAACTATTTTTCCTGGGAAGCATTCCTGAATTGACTCTTTATATCTGTTTTAACATTGACATAAACGTCTTTCTATGCTATTTAATTGTTTTTTAAACAAGATTCTTGAAAAAAAATTTAATTGTTTGTATAAATCTGTACATATTAGTCGTGTGTTTTGTGTATGTATTTTATATGCTTGTCTTTTATGAAGAAAAACTTCGAAATAAAGACGTTAAAAACTGAAACTGATATAGGCCTTTTCGTTCAAATTAGAATGTGCTACTTTTAATTTCAGAGCTTTTAAGCGAGTGGCAACACCAGATTGTCTATCCTAACACGTTCTTTTATTGGTTTGAATTTGCTGAGGCTATCACTGGAAAAGCTGTCATCCATTTATAAGGTCTTGTTTTTCCCATACATAACAGTTTTCTTTTTGGTGATGATGAAGCAGAATAAACTGCTACTGCTACATGCCTTAGTTGACAAATACAACTGATTTCAACACATTTGAGAGAAAAATATTGTGCTTACTATACGTTCAAGAATCTTGAGGAATAGATCATAAAATACTTAGCTACTACATCATAAAAACATGCAGTAGTGTAGAGCAGGGAAAAAACTGCTCATATGAATAACATAGGTTCATATTTAACTAAAATTACACTGGTATATTCTTTTAGCATGGAATAGAAATGTGAATGTGATGACACATTATAGGGGTTTCTTTACCTACTCTCCTTAAATAATGAAATGTGTGAAGAATGTATTAAACTAAATGCAAACTAGATGATAAAATGAATGTTTATTGGAGGGTTTTGTTTTAAACCTATCATTGCTCATGTTAAAATATGCATCACCACAGAAAAGTGATACAGGTGTTGCACACTTATGATAATTCCAATTACTTTGAAACGTCTACAGAATAATCTTCATACATAATAATGAGAAAAACTAAAAAATAGATTAATATTTTTGTTTTGAATTGATTTGATATGTTAGTACTTGAAAGATTTAGCAGTGTGTCATAGTTACATGTGCTAATTTCCACAAGACTACAACTCTTTGTGAGTGGCATAAGTTGAACAAAAGCATATAAGGTCTTAGAAACTCTAAAATGTAAAACATATTTCCATTATTTTATATTGTGTATTTCATGAGCTAAATTCAATATAGGCTTACATTTTCTTTCCTTGCTTGAGTCTGTTCTCATGGAAAGGCTTCATAAACTTGCAGTGTGAGATGAGACTATGTTTCATTGAAAGAGTTCCCATGCACATACTAGGACTACTCTCTACTATTTCGTTACTTTGGGAACATCTGCTGTGAGAAAGTGTCTTCTTGAACTCACTCATGTGACTTTGCTAAAAGACTACTGTTCACAACTTTACATTTTTAAAATGGTTCAACAGTTTACGTCATGATCACCACCTTTTTTTCTGCCAAATGTGTCTTCTTCATGTGGCATGACAATCACCCTATACGACCTGAACAATGGACTGAGTGTGCTGACCAGTTGACTTTACCCATGAGGTGTCACCCCAGAACTTGCAGATTAATATACACTGTAACAGAGTGATAAGAAAGGAGACCCTTTTCTTCTTTGCTTTGGAGATCTTGCTCTTTGCGGACCAAGATACAGCTTTTGATCTTGCGGACTCTACTTGTTTTCCCTGGGCTGACGCATGTGCTGTGTGTTCTATTTCCGGACTCCTTTCCCTCGCTGGGAGAGAACCTAAAAGCTGATATGAATCACATCCTTCCCTGAACTTTTCCTCTATAGCTTTGGTAATTGATGGGCCATAACTATTCGGTATTTCTAAATTTGAATGCCTGATATCAATGCCTTTATTCTTTTTAGATTTGCTGAGAAAACTAAACCATCCTCAAATCCTATTTCAGTCTCTCTATGTTATGTTTTCAAATATTGATTGTGCTTTCCAATTGAGTATTAATGAGGGAAAGGCATCTAAATAGAGAGATCCCAGGATATCAGATTCCAGTGTTACTATTCTGCGTAGCTTCAACTGAGTTATTGGTTTGTAAGATTTTAGTCCGTCTGATTTTCTTCACAAGATTTGATCTAGCTGTGATAATTCTGTATTTGTATAGTGTAGTGTTGAGGTTATATATATGAATCTAATTACTAGTTTGAAGGCCAGTTATTCAATTCCTGGTCCTCATTGGATAACTGGATTGGATGCCCTATATCCGACCCCCCTCGGTACGATTCAAGATCCATCGGAAAACCAAGTATATGAAACCTGAGGTGTAGTGTTAGGAAAGAAGGTGAGACAAAAGTAAATGGGCCCAGTGATGAAACAGCACGGACATTTACCTTTGCATCATTCTTTTCATTATAAGCATGTGATCGCTCCAGAGAGCACTGAAAACCTTTTGCAGTTGAATCCAGGTTGACAGAACCATCCGCATATTTTATTGTTGGTATATATAAATATTTAATTTTGGGGTGGAAAATTCTTTGCTGACTTAAACATCCACCCAGGTCTGATTAAAAAGTAAAGGGGAAAAATACACTCTTGATTTAGGCCACAATTGATTAGGATTTTTTGTGATATTCTTTATGCATCCCCAACGTCATACCCAGGTTTTCCAGTGAAACACTTGGATGCTTTTCAATAGCATTGCAGGTATACCCCATTTGGCTATTTTGTGCCTTGTTAATACTTTATTTACCATGTAGAAAGAGCCACTATAGTCCATGTAGCACAGATGATCCATTGGATCAACTCTGGATTGCTGTACTTGTGGCATTTGCCCTTCAGTCAGCCTGATGGCAGGCGGCTAGACAGATTTTTGCTGGCCCATTCAGCTGTTCACCTAATATGAACTGATTTCGACTTTGTTCTGATTCCTGAGTTGGTGGTTGGGATCTCTCTGACAGAATATTAAAGTGAAAAATATTGTGTGGACAGAATATTGTATCAAAAACATTAGGACCAAAATATCGAGATGGTAAGTGCAATTAAGTAAACATAGATTTACCACTCTTAACTCCACATCTACGTACCTTGAAGATATATATCATCCAGGTACATATATGTGGAGTTAAGCATAGTAAAACTTTGATTTCTCACAGAAACATATCTTCATAATATATGTCCTTGATATTGTTTTAAAAAAAATCTTTATTTATAATTTTTCAGAAAAGAAACAAAGAAAAATGAAACAATACAGCAGTACTTTCGGAGTGTGCACAGTGTACTTACCGTTGCATGAACAGTGATCTATATGACACTATGACAACATGGTCATGTCATTTGTGACTCGTAGTCCACAACCCACCAGCATAAAGACAAAAAAGAATTACTATATTTCCCCTGAAACATCCACATAGTTCTGAATGCATATTTGATCTGCAGTGGTACATACAACCAGTCCCATGTGTAATCCATACCCCATCACATTTCTAGCCCACACCAGTAGAGTTGTAGTCTGTTGTTCCTGCATTCTCTGTGGCTTTTTCCAATAAATATTGCCGGTATGGTCCCCAAATGTCTTTAGGCGTAACAAATTTTATGCGGTTGCTCCAGCGAAATATGGGTCGCAGCCCTACAAAAGTCTGTAAAGAATAAATACAGCAGGAGTACCGATGTTTTTTCAAAAACAATTGCAAAGCCTACGAAACATGCAGGTTATGTAACGTTAACAAAATGCAGACTGTGCTAGATTCTAGTAATTGTACAGGTGATACATTCACAGAATGACAGGCTCTTACATAGTATGGAGGGGTTCGGTCATAAATGTATGCATAGGTAGTAATTGATATCATGGGGTCTAAGGATGGTAGGGGGAAGATCTATCTTACGATATGTCTCCCATCGGGTCCAAATGTTCCTATGTTTTTTAGGGCAACCATGGGCCAGAAACACTACGATCTCTGCACCTATACACCTGTCTAATTCGATGTTCCATTTGCCTATAGTCGGGGGAGGAGTCCCATTCCACATCTGAGCATTATTGCGCTTGGCGATAGTGAGGGCCAAGAACAGCAGCTGTTTTTGAACTTATTTCCTCCAATGTCATCCGTACTGTGCAAGAGGAAGAGTCGTGGGTCGAATGGTAGTTCCCATGATAATACTTCGCTTAAGCATGATGATACTCTGTGCCAAAAGGGCTGCAACAAGGTGCAGCTCCAGACTGTATGCAAAAATGTCCCATCCTCTCACTCACATTGTAAACAAGTAGGGGACTGTAAGTAAGTAAGTAAATTCTTTATTGTTCGGTTAATTAAAACCATTACAATTTGTGGCATACTGCAGCATTTAAAACAGAATTCTTAAAATATTAGCAAGGAAATAAATAGGAAAAAGGAAAAGGAAAGGAATTAAAAGAAGGTTTGCGTTACAAGAAAGGTTTGTGATACAAGGAGTCCGACCAGTCATAGCAGGATTTGCTGAGATACAGATTTATCTGTCAACAATGGTCTTAAGTCTCAATGGGGGTCCGGCGAGCGGCAGCGTGCCTTGTTTTCTCCGCAAAGCTGTACAGGAATTTTACTAATCTACAAATAAGTTGGGCGTCCGCTGAGCATAAGGCCTGGACTATCGTGGACTGGCAGGTACGGACTCCTAGCTCGTTGAGTTTGTCCTTAAGCCAGTGCCGCCGTCCATGGTACATAGCTACATATGATAGCTCCACCGGGCATCAACCAAACGTTACTCTAGGTCCGCGATAAGTTCGAACAATTATGCCCAGGTCAAAATTCTATCGAAGCATTGTCGGTCACCTCGTCCTCCAGCTTGCCCCCAGTGAATGTGAAAAACAATAGTGAGTGTTTGGGCATTTGTGCAGGCACCTAGTGGTAAAGCTTCATGTTTTCACTAAGTGTCGACATGTATCTGAATGTTAATGGTGTTAATTGGGGATCAGTATAAATCAGAAGAAATGATGGGAAAAAGTAGTTTTATGAACCGAGTCCATGTTCAGGCTAAGGCAGCATTATCTTGTGCCTCGAGCGCGGCCGGCATTTTAAAGTCAGGCCGAGTGTAGGGAGGATTTACATGAGACACTATTTCAAATTGAACATAAATCCAGACAGAATTTTTGGGAGCAGCCCAGCTTGTGTGGTATCGAGGAGGCACGCAGATTGGCAAGAAGACTCACCAGACCGGTTGATGGAATGCGGGCAGGTCTGAGGCAAGGTGAAAGGTGGGGGCTGCGCTCGGCATCGGGACAGAAGCTGCAGATGCCCCCCTGCTAGCACCAGGCGAACGTTAATCCTTGGGCGGCAGAGGAGAAGGACTCACTGAACTCATTCCAGCCGTCGGGCTCCAGGTCGGTCGCAGGCGAGGGTGATCCTTAGGCAGCAGGCCTTGACATTGGGAGGTACGGACTCCTAGCTCATTGAGTTTGTCCTTTAGCCAGTGCCGCCGTCCATGGTACATAGCTGGGCAGATACAGACTATGGTTACCTGCACCGCAGAGATCATATTCCGTTGTTACTTGTGGTCTCCATCTAGGTTGGTCTAACCGTGTGGGTAAAATTCCCAGCCTTAAATGGAGGAATTTCCGTTTAAAGTTCAACGAGAATGCCCTGTCTAAATAAGGGGCTGGTGCTGGCCTTGTGTAAGATTTAATAGTCATCCAGGCGTCAGACCGGGTACTAAAAATTATTTTCTCGTTGAGGAACGAGTGCTTCTTGGCACTCCTTTTGACTACCTGGTTAAACAGAGGGGCTGGGGGTTTTGTATCCCACAGTGCTCCGAGCTCGGTTTCCTCTAGTGAGAGCTTTAGATATTTTGAGTACTCAGAGTTCGGGCTTGTCTGGATCACTCCCCAAAGTGCACCATTCATTTTGGTCACCTTGTTCCTCCAGACATAGTACCAGAATTTAATGGCCTCATATTTTTTCAGTAAGACTTGAGATTGTAGACCAAATTCAAATCTGACTTGTGCTGGGGAAGAATTATTCGGGAAAAAGAAGACCCGCTTATTGACCTTAGTTTGTATTTTCTCCAGGAGGGTGGCGCTTTTTCCATGGTGCAGAATGCTCCCGTACGCTATTGTAGGCAATAATTTGGCTTTCATTGCAATTAGCAGGGGGCGACAAGAGGGCCCTATAGCTCAGCTGCCAAGCTGGTGAAGGCATGCAATAATGCTGCCCCCTTTCTTTCCATGGCTTTGAAATGCGCCAGGAAATTTAAATGCTTGTCTAGGAGTACCCCCAGATATTTATAGTCATTGACGGATTCCGGCTGGTCGTTGTTTATTCGAAAAATTGGCAGATTTTTGCGTTGTCGTGATATGAGCATTGTCTTTGTTTTCTTAATGTTTATGGCTAACAGGTTCCTTTTTGTGTAGGCGGACAAGTCGTCTAACAGACGTTGGAGGCCGATTCTTGTCTGGCTCAGGAGTACCACATCGTCCGCGTATGATAAGTGCGTTAGGCGAAATGTGCCTAACTTAGGAGGATGTGCGTTAACCTTGTCTAGGCCAGATCGCTCATAAATAAGTTAAATAGGTGTGGGGCCAGGACGCATCCTTGCTTTAGTCCCGCAACAGTGTAGATCTTCCTGGTCAGACGTCGCCCACTGTCGACTTTTACCTGCATCCAGGTTTCAGTGTAGAGATTAATAATGGGTGAGAGAATTGAGTCCGGTAGGCCCTGGTGTTTTAATTTTGCCCAAAGCATTTGCCTGTTGACATGGTCAAATGCCGTTTTAAAGTCTACAAAACAGGTATGAAGATCGAGCGAGTTCTGTAGACTTTTCTCAGCAATAAGGCATAGGGCCATGGCATTCGTTGTTGTACCCATGCCGCGCCGGAAGCCGGTTTGGTTCAATGGTATTTTACTGTTTGTTTCTGACCATTCAGCCAGGTCCGCTAGTATCAGTGACGCATAGTATTTTGATTCTGCGTCGAGGAGAGCAATCAGGCGATAGTTAATTGGATCCTTTCGCTCGCCGCCTTTATAGATTGGGGATATAATAGCTCCCCTCCAGCTCTCAGGAATACTGCCTGTGTTGGTTACTGTTCAAAACAGTAAGCTGAATTTGCTAGCCCAATACTGCGGGTCAGTCTTGTAGATGGCTTGTGGAACGCCGTATGGGCCTGGGGCGCTGTCTTGCCTGCTTTTCCGAGTTATTTTTAAAATACTTTGTTCGCCATCATGCTTGGGCCATGAGGCTATTGGACCATTTCCCTTGGCACTGGTCCCTTGGTGGACTGAGGCAGTGACTTCCCGCACTGTGTTGTCTGTTGCTTCGAGAGGCAAGATGGTAGCTGCACTCTTGTTGTTGATTGAGAATGCATCCATTAGGTGTTGAGACCATTGAATTCGGTTATGCAGGCCATGCCTATTGGTTGGGCTGTCCGGTTTACAGAGTTAACTTGCAGCCAGAAGGCCCGCGAGTCGGCTCTCTTGATGTTATACAGTAATTTAGACCAGAACTCATTTTGGAGGGTTTGTTTTTCGGTCCTTATTAATTTCTTATATTGGGTCCTGACCTTGTGTACGGCTGACCAAACACTAGCATTTTTGGTGTGTCCGCGTGCCTGACGTATGAGTTTTTTCAGGTGTCTCTTTAAAGGTAGTGCTGATCTATTAAATGGGTTCCTGAGTTTAGCAGAGGATCTTGTTATGTCGCTTGAGTTCGTCCTAGGGAGCTGCATCAAATAATTATTCCAAATGATCAGGGCATTCTCAGTCAGGAGGTCTTCTAAAAGTTTTTTGGCGTCATTAGCTATTTGTGGGAGGGATTCACTTGTCCACTTGAGCCGCTTCAGATTAGTCGTCGTAAGGTTGCCTGGTAACATGGGAACTAGTTCAAGTTCAAGTTCAGGTATTTCCGTCGTGATCTCAAGATGTTGTTTAGAGTGATCGCTATCCAGGGAACAGATGATGTGAAAGTTTTTTATTTGACTGAGCAGGGGTAGAGTGACAAATGTATAGTCCAGCACCGAACAGGATTTGTGGCCGATGTAGGTCATTGAAGGGGGGTTATCTTGATTGGATCTTCCATTTAGTGCACGGAGACCGAGGTTTTCGAGGTCCCACATAAGTTGTTTACCCTCCTTGTCCTTCTTCGCTATCTGAGGGACTGCCTGCGGCAAGACGTTCCAGATTTGCTGCAGATGTTCGGAGTCATTGGCTTCTGTAGGCCGGTTAGGCTCGCCGGTGTTGAGTAAATTACTGACATCGGGTCCCTCATAAAAGTGAACTTCCCCGAGGGTTTCGCTGCTCCAAAGATCGAGTAGATGGGAGGTATTAGACTAGGGGGTTGATCGGTTGGCTGGATCTGGGCGGGCGAGATGGTCTTGGCCTTGGTCTTCTTCCTAATATTCCTGGGTGGATTTACTCTCGGCCTCCCTGATCTCATTTTACCCCACAAGTGATCCCAGGTGGTTAGCTTTATTGTTCTTGTAAGTTAGGGCTGTTTTTCGTGTTTTCATGCTCTCTCCCAGCTGGAGGTGGTGGTAACTATGGCGGCAGGAGCGGCGTTCGGGTCGCATGCAGGAGTGTTGTTATCACAGCGCTTCCTGTTGAGTCCGGCCCTCACACTACCTGCAGCCTGCAGCCGCAGCGACTGATAAAACAGCAGTTGGAATATATGCAGGGGAATATGTAGGAGTGTTGTTGTCACAGCGCTATCCCTTCGCATCCGTGGGTGTTCAGCGCTCACACTTCCTACGGCCGCTGGCCCACTGGGCGGCTCACTCTCTGGGTCACACTCTGGGTCAAGGATAGATAAGATGGAAAGATTGCCTATGATGGTTCGGTGGTTAACTAGATAGGTGGGTGGTTGCAGGGGTCACGATGGAGGTTGATGTTAATATTGTGGGTCCTGCGGTTATAGGCCGCTGTTGGTGCTCAGCTGGACAGTTGATGGGCCACTTATCCGCTTATCCACTTGGCAGCAATTGGGGCGCGATTGGGGCACAAACTCCCAGTGGCGTACTGCCCCAGGGCCTCACCCTCTCCCGTAAGCTGCTGGCCACTGCCTGTCCACTGCTTATCCACTGCAGGTGTGCCGCTGGATTGTGCTGCGAGTCTGCCTCACCCCCCAACTGGGCAGTCGATAGACTTAGGGGTAGACTTAGGGGCCGGAAAGCCAAGTCCTCACACGCACAGCATCCTTAACTACACCCGCTCTCTTGCCACCGAGCCCTGAGCCCGAGCCCGGTGGACGGGCGGGGCGGGCGAACGGGCGATGCAGGCAGGCAGGGAGCGGCAGCCAGCAGCCGGAAGGGCGGCAGGAGGGGTGGCACGGTCGTTTCCCGTATGTTTCCCTACTCCGTCGATCCCCTACCTGTCGGGGTCCCTGGTGCCGTAAGCAGTCCAATTGATCCTTGTTGGTCTGCCGGCGCGGTGAAATTTGCAGTGAAATTTGCGGTTTGCGGTTGGCGTCCTCTGACCGTTGAGCACTCCACTCCGCTCTCTCACGGCTCTCGACCGGTCCTCTCCTTCCTCCTTCCTCCTCGGTGGCTCTGGGCTGGCCGGTGCGTCCAGACGTTATGCAGGGGCAGGGGCGAGGGCCAAGGTCTCGACTTCTCGGCCTCCCGTCCGCACAGCCGAAGGAGAGCTGGAGAGCTGAAAATCAAGGTGCGGGGGAGCTTGGGCCTGGGGCTGAGGGCTGGATACCCCCCGAGAAAACCCCAAAGAAGCCTCTCACTACAGCTCCCGCTGCGGCTCCCGCTCGCTCGGCGTCTGTGTCTGTCTGTTCTGCTCTGTTTCGATAGAGCCGCGCACACGCTCGCCACCTAGCGGTTGATGGGTGAAAGCCAAGCACTCCTACTGGATAACACCCATCTTCCAAAGTCACGCCCATGTATAGTATATGCTGTGTGGACACGGCAGTGCCCCGAGGGCTGGCAATGGCTTCCACCCAGTCGTCATCTGTCAAGTCACGGATATCTGCTTGCCACGCTATTCGCATCTTATCAAGTGTCGTCCGTGTGTGAGTCATCCATGTTTGGTATATTTGCCTGATTTTATGTAGGCCTAGATCCCCCATCAGTAGGCAACCCTCCAGCGGGTGAAACTCTGGAAGGGTCTCCAAGGCATGGATCAAGGGGGTTAGAGCATGGCGGAATTGAATGTGTTTGTGAAAATTGTGTCCTATGTAGTTGGAATTCTACCTGTAATTGTTGAAAGGATTTCAATGTAGTGCCCCACATCACATCACCAAGGGCCGATATCTCCACCAAGTCTCACCAGTGAAACCCCTCCAGGGCCGCCACTGGGCCTCTGTGGACTGTGCCCTGCCACAGTGGATTTGTTTGAGTTAGGGTCCCGCGCCATCCCATTTGCTGGACCCTTCTTCCGCCAAAGCTGTATCACTACTCGACTCGCCGGGGGTAAAATATCTAGGTTTTTGGTGCTATAAAGGAGCTGGAGAAGGGGAGCCCCCCCTCCATTGCTGTGTGTTCTATCGCAAAGGCCGGGTCTGCTGGGGAGTTATACCACCATTCATGTATTATCAATATATGAGAAGCCACGTAATAAGCATATGTACATCTACTGCTGCAATACCCCCACAGTACCTGGACTGTGCGCAGGTGGGAACTGCTACCCTGATTGCCCCTCCGTTCCAAAGAAATGTATTTTGTATGGCATTTACTTGCGTAAACCAGGATTGCGGAATTTTGTAGGGGAAGTTTTGTAATCTGTATAGAATTCGGGGTAGGGAGACCATCTTTAAAATGGCAGATCCCCCATTGAGTGACAGTGGAAGGGAGGACCAGATTGTGGGTTTCGCTATTTAGAATCGCGATCAATGGGTTGATATTATTTGCCCATGAGATCTTAGGGCATAGTGACAAGAAGATACCCGACTACTTAAACCGATCCGTTGCGTGCAACAGCTGTGACGCCCAGGTACCTTGTCCCTTGTTGCCGCATACTGGGGAAATCACGGATTACGCAGGGTTGGTTTGCAGACCGGTAGTTTCCCCAACATTCTAAGGATTTGTAAGATGCGGGTCCCGAAAACCATGGGTCTGTCATGAATAAAAGGACGTCATCTGTGTAAAGCGCGATGCGGTCTACTCTAGACTGGGACCATTCAAATCCACAGAGCACAGGGTCACTCTGAACCCACTCTGCCAAGGGTTCCACTGCTAAGGCAAACAACAGTGGGGATAGAGGGCAGTCCTGACTCGTGCCCCTGTGGATTGGGAAGGGGTCTGAGTGAAGTCCGGCAATACTAGGTGTACATTTAATAGCCATCAACGCAATATAGTTTCAGATTGCGTGGAACAGTATGCTAGGTCAGTGTGCCATTCTATTATGGTGGGCAAAGGGCCTGCATCCATCTCATAATGACTCTGCACTTGGCCAGCTGTAAACCAATGGAGGCCAGCCTACGAACCTCTTTTGGAATGTTTCTATCAAGCCCCAGCATCTTGGAAAGGACAGTGAATACCTCACCCCAAAATGCACGTATTCCAGAACACTCCCAGGCTAGGTGTGTGAAGTGAGCATTTGTTGCAGCACATCTCAAGCATCTTTCATCCTCCCTCAGCCCATATCTATATAGCCGCGCTGGTGTGTAATAGATTCTATGAAGGTATTGGAAATGAAGCAGTCTGTGTCGACCGTTCTGCGAGATCGATGTAATATTACTGAAGCAACAGGACCACCGTGCCAGTGTAATTATTATCCCCAGTTCTTCCTCCCATTCCAGTTCAAATTTCAACTTGACCTGCGCGTCCTGCTCCCTGAAAAGTGTATTAAGTATTGTGATGCCACGCTGAGGAGAGTTTGCCTGCAACAAATATGTCAAGGGATTAATTTCTTGCGGTTCTTGCATATCAGGACACAACAACACGTGCATTGCCCTCCGGACCCTATAGTACTGAAACGTATCCAGTGTAGTGGCTCTCTCGGCCCATGTCCTTGATATTCTTATCATATTTTCTCTACACATTATAATTTCTTAGATTTTATTGTCCAATCAACCGTCTGTGACTGAGACTTCAGGGCCACTTGTTCCCACTGCTCTCAGATGTTCTGTTGTCAGCTGTTGTCGGACTGCAGCCTCTGCCGGAGGCACCGGCGTGGGACATTGAGTGGGGAGCACTGCATCAGAGGGCTGACTATTAGATTGCATTCCTCTGTGCATCATTGGGGGAAGGAGGTAGCTCCACACTAGCCAGGGAGGACAGGGAGGAGCTAATCTTTCTCCTTAGACCGGAAATGTAGGATTTACTCAACCACAATGCTGCTAGGAGGGGAGGTTGTCAGATGGACAGATTATGAAGAAGACACTGCAGCTCTGACTGGATCTCAGACAACTTTGATTGCACAGGTGAGGACCTGAACAAGAAGGCATGTGGGTCAGAGTCTTGTTTAGGATGGGTGCTATAATGCCTTTTTTCTGTCTGTTGAGATAGGAAAAATAATATTGACTCACACACACTGGTAGAAAGCTCCTAGAGTGTGGGGACCATTAATATTTTGTTGTTTTAATAAGAAACTCCCACTTTGGGAGTTTATGTCAAAAACAAAAAGTTTTGAAAAGTTTGGTGTACGTCCGTCAAAACTGATGGCGAATGTATGCCAAGCTTTTTCTACATTGGAAGGTACTGCCATGACTGCTATGCCTTTAAATGTTCAGAGGTATCTAGTGGGCAAGTACATAACTCTAAATTTGGCAGATGGAGTACCCTCGGGATGGTGGCAGGAATGTCTCCCGCCAACCCGATGGACACTACTTACTCTGCCAAACTCTAAATCAGCACCTAAGTTATTCATTCTAAATAAACAGCCTATCAGTTAGGGATTTTGTATGCACAAGCTATTTTCTTTCTACTACATTGTGGAAGCGTGCATTCACAGCTCTGCTATGCCAGAAATAAATATAGCGGGGAAGATTTTAGTTAACCCCAAATTGCTCCCTAAAGACAAACAGAGGAAACAATATTGGGACCATGAGATTTCCTAATTTTAAAACAAAATCTTTGAAACTGAAGGGAGCTGGTCAGTGTGGCACAAAAGGAGCTCGGGGCAAACTCTATAACCTTCCATCCACTGGCATTATTCAAATAACAAAACAAGTGGGCAATGCCTATTTATTAGAGGTATGAGAAATTTATGTAATTTGCTTTTGCATAATTATACAACACAGAAGCAAAATTACGCAAAATATGCATATTGTGCATAATTATGCAAATTAAAAACCTGTCATTTACTGTTATATTTTTAATGCTCTCAAGCATTTCGCTATGAAACAGGTACAAAAAAACAAACGCAGCAATAACAAAAGTCACTTACGTTCTGTTGTTCCAGTGCATTTGCTGTAAATGTGTGGCACAATCGAAATTACTTTTTACTGCAAATGTTGAGCAATTAGATGAAGTAGTGTAATGGCATAATATCAGGAATTTCGTGCAAGTGTAACACAAAATTCCTGAAATTAACCCCTCCCATGCTGGTGACGAATCGCAGCCATCAAGCCCCGCGGTGGGCGTGTGCTGATGACGGCTGGGGTTCGTCACGGCCCCGCCCTGTTCGTTTGTTTACCGCAGAGCGGTAAAATCGCAGCCACAGCGAAGGGGTTAAACAAAGCATGCTACTTAAGTACATTTTCGCCCAAACCTATTATTCATGATCTGAAAGGGCACAAACAATTTCATCTTCTAACAAGTGGCTCAAGTCTGAACGAGGCTAAGTAGCTTAAATTGGACACAAGGATGCATATAAATCTCGCAATTCAAAGCTGAAACCTGCTGAAGGCCACCTCATTCTTAGGCTAAGGTAGAACGTGTTTAGAATGCCCAAGATGTGCTAACAAACATAAATAGTAAATTCAGTGCACCAGAAACCATTATAATACAAATAAATGTTCCTGTTGATCAGCAAGAACTTTATACAAATGATTACGAGCAAATTAATACCAGGGATTAAATTAGGATTACATTATGATGTTGATGGCACCAAGAGCTGCTGGAAGAAACCCACCTTTTTCAGATGCCCTATTGGATCTTCACAACATCGTTTATGATACTCGGGTGATGATGTACATCTTTCTTTAATCAGAGATTACATGGGCGATAGCTCTTGTCATAAAGGACAAGGAACATTTGACCAATTTCCATCTTTCACCTCCCTTGGATAAGTGGATAGCTTACAGAAAAAAAGCCTGCAAAAATATGTGAAATGACAACTTAAAAAAGAGAAAGGGGAAGATAGCATATGAAGGAAGTAAATACATTAAACAAGTCTTAGACACAATAGCAAGACTAATGAAAGCCAACATTGAAGCTTTGAATTACCAACCAACTAAAATGAAGCTAAAGATACACATACAAAATCATGAAATGTGATGTTTCAGAGAGACGAGAGTTTGATACTCCAAATTTATATAGTATGATGTACAGTATGATCAGCCCCACAGGAAAGCACACAAGGAATTATTTCTTAATTCTTAATTCTTGCATTTCATCAGTGTGCCCATTGCTGAAAGAATTAATTTGTAGGCCCAGTTATATGAATGTATGCACTGAGTGTATGTTTTTTGTACTCCTCAACCACAAATCATTGTGAAGGGATTCACATAAGAATACCTTCAGACATAAGTGCTCCATGCAAAATGTAAAACAAACTAAGGATTTTTCTTGCCCAGCATGCTCCGGATACAATAAGCTGGAGCGCGTTGGCACCTATGCTTGGCAAATTAAAACACTTTTCCGCTGAGATCGTTTGAAATCCACTAATATATAAGGTGAACTAAAAGGCCCACAGTCACACCCTTATCTAACACTTCTCTTAACCTTAATAGGGTCTGGGCACTCTCTAGTGCTGATAAAATTGGCTGAAAGTATGATGAACGATTCCTCCACTCCTAATGACCTCATAGTGTGCCTCAACGTTGTGTGATTGACACATTTAAATGCACTGTTAAGGTTCATGAATCACAAATAGAGAATCCCTTCCTTAGCCCCAGTGTATTTGCAAAGGAGCAAATTCAAACTGTTATTGCTCACCCGTGCATAACTCTTTCTTGAACACAAATGGTATGCCAGACAGGATCAAATGTTCCTCTGCCTATAGTTCAAGTTTCTCCATTAATATCCACCTCAACATTTTTACTAAGGAGTTCAGCAAGGAAATAGGTCAATGCCATTTTGGGTCAGATATATTCCCATTCAAAATATAAGGACAAATATTGATTGGGGAAGATTTCTGCGTAGGGTTTTAAGTATACAGGAATAAATTGGCGCACATGACAGGTAGCGGTGAGAATAGGAGTAAATAAACAGTGTAAGGACGGTGCTACTAGGTCAAGGGGCAACCCAAAACCCCTGAAAAAGACTAGGCAAAAGCCAAACTTGTGCAAATTTGAGAACAAAAGTCATGTGCACACGTTTGAGGGGATGTACGTTGTTACTATGTGATGTATTACATCGCGGTACTTTACAACGCGTCTTTTACAAAGCAAGTCGTTACCACGACTTGCGCTGTAGGGGTGCTGGACTTAGGAATAGTTAAATTTACTATTCCAAAACCAGCCTACATACAGTAGGGAAGGTGTTGGAATAATAAATCTACTATTCCTTAGCCTAGAGCGCCCTCCAGCGCAAGTCGTGGTTACAACTTGCGTTGTAAAAGACGTGTCGTAACTGCACTGCAGGGTAACATCCACGTTGTAAAGGATGTTCCCCGTTTGAGGAAATTAATTCAAAATAGACCACACGTTTCGGCAATATTCATTCATAAAACAGAAACCAGAGAACAAAGTCGATAGCAGGTAGTAGTTTTTCTTTGTTTTATGTGATAATTGGTCCTCCTTCCAGAAGAGACACCAAGAACAGACCAGCCGACACGTGTTTCGTCAAGCGGGTAGTTACCTGTGACTCTTCAGGGCTGAAAATAGGCCAACCTAAGTGGTATCGGGGAACCGGTGATAATTCCAACCCGGTTCTGTATCGGGTAATATAGTGTAGAAAAGAAGCCACTGATGGCGGACTGGAGGTAAAATGAAAGACCCCCTGCTACGGGCGCTGGAAAAGGATGGGCGGAACCAGCCGTCACATCGAAACTGCTGCAAACTGCAGAATGGTGGATGAAGAGTGGAGCTCGATCCGGATGCGCATCCGCATCCGGACCATGTAGATTGGCCTATTTTCATCCCCGATACAATGTAGATTGACCTAATTTTAGCCCTGAAGAGTCATGGGTAACTACCCGCTTGACGAAACACATGTCGGCTGGTCTGTTCTTGGTGTCTCCTCTGGAAGGAGGACCAATTATCACATAAAACAAAGAAAAACTACTACCTGTTGTAGACCTTGTTCTCTGGTTTCTGTTGTATGAATGAATATTGCCTAAGCATGTGGTCTATTTTGAATTGATTTCCTCAAACGTGTGCACAGGACTTTTGTTCTCAAATATTGATTGGGACCAAGAAGATGGAAAACCTCCACCCTTATAGTCATTAACACATTAGTTAAAACTGATGCCCAAAGATCAGTGTTTTTCTTAAAAATATCCGCTGGCACACCACCTATACCTCGTGCCTTGCCAAGACACCTTTTATTCAATGACAAATATATTTTATTCACCTTTAAACATATCAAATTAACTGCCTGGCTTTGAAATATATTTATATTTGCTGGTCTCTCAGTTGCTTCTTAGAGTGGGCCAAAAATAGTGCTCAAGTGCTTTACTCAATCTGGAACCTAGATAAGTGAGTCAATCGAAGGTGCTGTATTTTTCCTGACAATATGAAGATTTTATTGTTTGTCAAAATAAAGTGGTATCATTAGTCTTGCCTGCTCCTGCTACAATTTCCCAGGCTACTTTGCTGCATTAAGTTATTATAGAGTGTAATGTCTGTGTATCAATGTATGTACTATTCTATATCACTACTTTATCTCTCAGCAATGAATGAATAAAGTCTTTTAGATGTTTGTGTCCTTTTCTACTTGCCCAGTCAAACCAGCCTTGATGATTATCCTTTCTTATCTTTTTGGTATTTGTCAGCAAAAAATTAGGTGAGGCGCAGATCGCATCAAAAAGGCTCTGATCTTAGAGTCTCTTGCCTCATGTAGTTCTAATATGATCAGGTTATGGTCACTCAAACACTTCGGTATAACACTGTGAGCACAAATGTAAGCAAATAAATTAGTTGACACCAATATAAAATCAATTGTGCTGGTGAATCCTCTACCAGTATGATTGGAAATACAATTAGGTGGTGAACAACATAAATCATTGGCAAAAATAAAATTATGTTTAGTAACCAATTTGGTTCTCGGTATTGGTTATGCAGGAAATGTGATTGGCACTCTCCCTAGTTATCCCCTATCCCACAAACCTCCTAAGAAGAAAGTAAATAGTGATGTGTATGAAAATCTAATGCCCAGACAATATGGCTATCTTTCCCTCTAATCTTTTTTTAAATGTTCAAAGTCTCTCACAAGATCTTTAGCATCATCACTGCAATAATTTTCAAATCTACCATTATAGCAGTTAATTATTAGCAACTCAGACCCTCCTTTCAATCTCAGTTCCAAAATTTGGTAAAATCATGAGAATAATTTGGACCTCAGTCTAACATCAGTAATAGTTGAGAGACCAAAGTTGCTAGGCCCCCTTTTACCCTCCCTGATATAGATGGTATGGTAAATGGTTAAACTATCCAAGTCCATAGAAGTTATAAACGGACCAAGTTAATTAGAGGCAAATTACCTGGCATCCAGAGCTATATGTTACCCTATCAGTATACTCACAATCCCCTCCACATTCCATGAGGTGAAGCTAACATTTTTCCATACTATACTTTCATGTGCAGCTTCAGAAAATGTTATTTCTGTCCTAGGGCTAGATGTAGGTAAATCTAATTTACCGATTCATAAATACCGAATTTTACTGATTCGGTATTTATGAATCGGTAAATAAGAAGGAGGCAGATGTAGGTAATTTTTAAAACACAATTACCGAATCTGTAAGATTCGGTATTTACCGATTCGGTAAATACCGAATCGGTATTGCCCATTGATTCCTATGGGCCTTAAAGCCCATAGGAATCAATGGGAAATACCGATTCGGTATTTACCGAATCGGTAAATACCGAATCCTGCAAGGGTGCAGGGGGTGTCACTTTGACACCCTCTACCACCCCAAGTACAGGCTTGTGTGACATGTGGCACACATACATGCCCTAAGGGCATGTCTGTGTGTCACATGGCACAGGTGTGTATGCACAGATCTGCATGCACACCTGAATTAGGTAATTTACCACCCAATAGGTTTGGGTGGTAAATACCGACTCCTAAAGGGCCTGTGGCACTCTGTGAAGTGCCACCTACATATTGTTTTACAGAATCTGTAAATTTACCGATTCGCTATTTTACCGATTCTGTATATTTACCGAATCGGTAAATTTACCGATTCTGTAAATCAGATGCCCCCTACATCTCAAAAGCCAAATACCGGTCGGAAACGGCCGAAATCGGCCGTTTCCGACCGGTATTAAGGCTCCTACATCTGGCCTCTAATGTGTCCAGTTAACCAGGATTAATTCAGTCTTTCCCACTATATATCAATTAAATTATTCTACTGAGTCAAGAGGGGAGAATCAATTACCGGTTTCCAAATTATACATCTGTTCCAAACCACTAGAGCTCTAGTCCACTGAGCAAAAATCTCCTGTTTTTTTAAAAGTCTTAGGTCTATAAAGAAACACTGCACATGTACTGCTTTGATAATACTAATGCTGTGCTGAGTTAACTTCTCAAATATCTGGCCCAGTTATATGAGATCTCAAAAATTCACCATGATAGTCACCACAACTGTTTTTTTGTCCTCCCTACTTAGGGGACACTCTAAACCATTAATATTTCATCATACAACTGTTGCGTATTATCAGCCCCTTCAGAAAGTCAATGTATTGTCAATTTGTTATAGCTCATGCCAGTTCTCGAAATGATTGTTGTGTGCAGGAGATATTGTTAAAAACCATAACATAGCGGGAGACTTTGGATGGCAATTTCAAAGCCTCAAAAACTCCTATATCTTAAAAAGTCACAGAACAGTGGGCAAGAGCAGTTTTTGGTGCACTTGTAACCCTCCTGCCTGCGAATTTGCAGCGTCTTTCACCCAATTCCTTGCTGCCCAAACTTGCTTCCTCCCTCCCCTCTAGAGAACCCTAGGTTGTTCACGAAAATAGTATGTTTCTTTTAACACTTCCTCCCCCCTTTGGTTATTGGTAATGGGGGACACGATGAAGTTAGGTAATTTGAGCATTTAATTGGAGTTTGTATTATTTTATTCACATCTTCTATTAGGTTACATATGGTAGAGAGTCACATATGCGTACTTACGGACAGATTTACACACAGCCACACACATTTAAATACATACAGAAGCACACAAATATAAACACACACATGTATTTTCAAATAAACTTAAAGACAAAGATAACCACCAAAACATATACCCACACAGTCACTGATATACAGACACGTACATACATGTGTACACAAACTTCTACCCATGCACACATACACTGAAATAAACATGGACACATGGATATTTATTCATGCACATACAGAAATATGGGAACACACATACACACTCACAAAAACACATGCAAATAAACATGTGCAGTGAGATAAACATACACATTCATACATGGTTGTAAAAACCAACACACTTATCTGCACAGAAACACATGTTATGTTATTTTATATTGATTTGTATAGCACACTAATCATCCATGAAGGTATTCAGGTGCTTCAGAGGGTATCCAGGCATTTGAGAGAGTATCCAGGCACATGTGCAAATACACATAGACATACATTCAAACATACACAAATTCAGGAACAGAGACTCAAACATAAACACATGTTCACAATCTTACCAAAAGAATCTCATGCAACTATACAGCGAGAGAGAGAGAGAAACTCTCACATAGAGAAACATAAGCTGTGAGGGACATACACCTACAAAAGGATGGCCACATTAGGACCGAAAGGCATTTACAAATGCACTCAAATGCAAATATGCACTCACATGAACACTGTAACATACAGTAACAGTTAATCACAGACACATGCATGCTCATATATACATGAACATTCACACACACAATAAATAAGAACACATGGATGGGTATAGGCACATTTGTCTGCACGTAAATCAATGTATAATCAAAACCAACCACCCACATAAACACACACACACAATTACCTATTCACTGATGTACACACATATCTATCTATCTATCTATCTATCTATCTATCTATCTATCTATCTATCTATCTATCTATCTATCTATCTATCTATCTATCTATCTATCTATCTATCTATCTATCTATCTATCTATCTATCTATCTATCTATCTATCTATCTATCTATCAATCTATCTATCTATCTATCTATCTATCTATCTATCTATCTATCTATCTATCTATTTATATATATACATATATATATAAATATCTAGATATATAGCTCTAAAAATATATCTCTGTATATAAATATATATATATTCACTGAAAAAAACATAGGTTTCAGGGGAATTATGGTTAGTTGGACATTTCACTCGTACAAAACCATAGAAATTCCCCCGTTATAATTAGTTCAGCAAACTATAACTCGCGCGCCCGCAATGCACTGCTGGTGACATCACATATTACATCACTCATGACATGGTCAGTGACATCACTCATGACATCACTGATGATACCTCAAATGACATCACTGATGACATCATCCTTGTGATAGAGTGGCAGACCTCCTCTCACCTTAATATAACCTTTGATACACACACTCAAAAATACAAACTAACATTTTCAAAACAATGGACATACCAATACCAGTTACAACACACCTATTCAGTAATTCCAAGATCTCTACAAACATCCACTCATTCATCAACAGTCCCTATACAGTCACTCATACATGTACTCATTCATCATATGTACTCATACATCCTGTTACACACCACCACTCATCATAGAGTTACTCACACACATAGTCACACATGCAAACAAGGTATCAAACATCCATTTACTTGCATATACAGTTATACACACACTACCACACTTACTTCTGCAGAAACGTACACATACTAACTCTCTTAAACAATCATTTATAGAAACACCTACTTATTTGTACAGGAACTCTTCCAGTCTGTCACTCTCGCATATACTCACCTGTATACACCCATACTCACATATACTAGTTTAAAACATATGTAGTTACTCATAGAGACACTATTGAGACAGTCATTCATTCACTAACACACCCATACAGACACTCATCCACCTATACAGTCCTTCAGACATGCTGTCTTCAACACATACAAACAGTGAGTCACTCATTCATGCATCTGTGCACTAGGTAATACCCCCACGGAACCATACAGACACTCAGACTCTCATACTGATACTCAAAAAAACAACTAATAACCCATATAGACACTCATGTAGCTACTCACCAACCCATGCAGCCACTTATACACAAAGTGAGAGACTGATACAGATATTTACATATTTAAATATTACTCACTAACCCATTTAGTCACTAAGATACACTTAATCAGTCAGTGATACAATCAATTTTTTAAAAAATCATTCATTTAGACACTTATAAGCCCATTTATTCTTCCATTGAACTTGAGATTTACATATATAAAACGTATTTAATTTTCAGAAAAACACACAGTCACTGGATGATGTCATGAGTGCTGTCATGAGTGATGTCATTCGAGATGTCATCAGTGATGCCATGAGTGATGTCACTGACCATGTTATCAGTGATGTAATATGTGACATCATCAGCAGTGCATTGTGGGCTCGCGAGTTATACTTAGCTGAACTAACTATAACGGGGGAATTTCTATGGTTTTGTACGAGTGAAATGTCCAACTAACTATAACGCCCCTGAAACCTATGGTTTTTTTCAGTGAATTTCTAAGGTTTTTTAAATGATAATTTCTAACTATAACCTGCCTGAAACCTATGCTTTTTTCTGTGAATTTCTAAGGTTTTTTTAATGTTAATTTCTAACTATAACGTGCCTGAAACCTATGGTTTTTCCAGTGAATATATATATATTTATTATACTATGTATACATGTGAAAATGTCTCAGTCCGCCTGTTTGCCTCGGTGGCATGGAAAAAATGGATGGAACTGACGTCAGCACCCTGACGAGGTCCTCTTGCGGCATACGTTGTCGCGAGCAGAGCCGTGCTATTATGACATCTTCGTCGATGTGGGAGAGCTAGGAAAGAATTTCCGTGGAATGCTGGTGCAGGGGATATTCACCTAGGTGTTCAGGCTAGTCCTGTGGGAGCAACTGTTTATGTTGCCACTCCAGAAACCAAAACCAGTGATCCGAGGGCAGAGGCCCTGCAGATGGCACATGAGGTGGGGTGCCCAGTCGTGGGCACCGGCGGGTCAGCGAAGTGACAAGCACCACAATCCACAAAAAAAGGTAATGAGGGCACTGAATAATACAGGATCTTCTCTTTGTATCTGGCAGAAACAGTAAAAAACGTTTTTCCCTTGGTGAACCAATTCTCAAGAAGAACAACCCAAGATTAGGTATCTCAGCCAACCCAATTGTAGGCTCCCTAGGTTCTAATACACTTTAACAACAGCAGTATAGTTCATTATTTATTGTCATAAAAAACATATTCGTACAAATACAATTGAATGTTTAAAAAACTCATAAAGAGCCACAAATTAAAAAAAATGTACACAACAAATTCATAAAATACAGTCTCTAATACACATAAGTTCAAACTGACAATTATATAAAACAATGTGATCAAACACTTAACACTAATAGACCTCAAAAAGGAGAGACATACAAAAAGACATGACATTTGTCAATAGGTGTTGCACGTTTCTGGGGTTTCACATAAACACAGTCCTGAGAGTGTATGATTATTAATCTACAGGTTAGGTTTTTACTCCCTTAATCGTGCCATGGGGCGTCGACGCGATTCGATGGTTTTAGTGATATATTACCATCTTTATCAAGACTATAGTATTCAGTCTCTCCTACTGTTTGGCACTGGTTGGTTGCCCGTAGTTTAGACCTCCTTTCACATACTACAGGTTTTCATGATCTTTCTGCTCAGGTGATCGAATTTTCATCCTGGTCTATATGCACGTCAAATCTTCATTCTTTGTCCTGATTTGTTAATACTAGAAGGCTGTTCCTCTAGCACTTTCTTTTAAAACCAATGTGTTTCCTTCAGTTTAAAGATTTGGGCCGTGATTGATTCCTTACTCTGTCTTCTAGTCGGATTGAGCCGAGATGTTGTCAATTTTGCTGCTTTTATTTTAATAGGTTTCCCTATTGTGGAGATATCGTCACCTCTGTTTTCTTTGGGGGCCGGTACCTCTTATGGTTACTTGCTGCGCATTCTGATAGAAAGCCAGTACCAGGTTTCCCGTCCCCCTTGTATTCCTCGGGTTGTCAGCAAAACGGCAGCCGGTCGTCTTCCGATCCAGAAACAACAAAGTTAAAATGCCCTGGTACCAAAATGTAGAATGAATGCTACAATGGTCTTCAAGAGGACCTGCGATGCTGCTTCTGCCTCACGTACTGTGGAGGCGGCACATGAGTCATGCGGTACGGTCATACTGCGGTGGGACGCACACTCGTTGACCTCTCATGGCACTGCTCCACACTTCAGGGAGGACGCTTTCCATTAGCTATGTTTTTTGATGACGTGTCGCGCCGGCCACGTCCATCAACAGAACTCCTTTAGATCCAAACAGATTCTTTCACTCTCTCACCAGAAGTGAAACCAGGCCACGCAGACACTTTCACAATACAACAGCCGGGAATGCACTTTTCGATAAAAAAACACATTCCTTCCTCCTAATTAATCAAAAAAACGTTTCACTGAAGAACAGGGGCCAGCTATGATTGGTAAACAGCTGTTACAACAACTTTTTTAGCGTTTTATGGTTTATGGTAGTGCAATGGTGTTTGGGTAGTGTAGTGGGTCGTGCTGGGGTAGATTTAGGGTTTAGGGTAGTGCAGTTGTGTTTGGGTAGTGAAGGGGGTCATGCTGGGGGTAGTGTTTTAGGGTTTAGGGCAGTGCAGTGGTGTTTTTGTAGTGAAGGGGGTCATTCTGGGGTAGTGTTTTAGGGTTTAGGGTAGTGCAGTGGTGCTTGTGTAGTGTAGGGGGTTGGGCTGGGGGTAGATTTAGGGTTTAGGGTAGTGCAGTTGTGTTTGGGTAGTGTAGGAATTCGTGCTGGTAGTAGTTTTTTAGGGTTTAGGGTAGTGCAGTTATGTATGGGTAGTGTAGAGTGTCATGCTAGGGTAGTGCTTTAGGGTTTAGGGTAGTGCAGTGGTGTTTGGGTAGTGGAGTGGGTAGTGTTTTAGAGTTTATGGTAGTGTGCCCAACCAGACACAATATCCGTGGAGAAAGGGGATCCTGACTCTTTTGAACGCTCCACCAATTGAATAATTTGGGTCAAGGGCCCTACCACGTCCAAGACCTATCAATTCCTTTCTAGGGATCCCTCCTATCATTGGAGAAAAAGGTACATAGCTTCTCATCAATTTCAGGTGTGTGTGCCACCTTCCCCTTCAGTGAGGGCCGGGGGCATTCTCCCCTCATCCTATTCCTGACCTCCTTTTCAAGGGGTTGATGGATTTTCCCCACCACATACTCTGCCACTTTGGCGTCATGGGTCCTCTCCGCCGACCTAGGATAGTAAATTTGGGTAGGCTCGAACATGTCCTAGTGGCCCCATCCCCAACCGGGGACTGTGAGGAGTGGGACTCTGGACGCCAGGGAAGCCCCGAGTCCTTATCCTCATTGGAGGAGAAATCATCCTCCGATACACCGTCTCCCTCTAAGGGAAACCCGCCATCGGGGTCTGCAATAGTGCCGACAGCATCATAATTTTCTCCGGGCTCCTCCTCTTCCTGGCAGGGACCTTGTTTTAGCATTTGCGCACTCTTGAGGAAGGTCTCCGTAAGTTTATCAAATCCTTCCAAGTGCCAAGTTATGCTTATAAGCCTTTTTAATCCCCATCTGGGAGCTACTGGGACCCACCACCACCAGATCTGGGTCACTAAACACCCCAGGGATGCTTTTTGCCAGCTTATCAACCTGATCCCTAAGAGGAGCCAGCGCTGTAGAAATAGCCAGAGAGAGGGCTTGGTCCACTGCTGGAGGGAGAAGTTGGGGGGCCATTCCTCCTCCACTTCCTAGTAGAAGGAGTAAAAATGGTCTTCTGGAGAAGACATGATAGCAGAGGGTGTGCTCACAGAACATATGCCCTTAAAATCCTTAAGGCAACCCCCTCGCCGGTTCTCCAACAGCTGGGCTTTCCCCGAAGCTGTTATAAGAATAGACTGAGGCGCAATATCAATTACCGCCACCAGGTGGAGCTGGTCACTACCGTGGCCGTGTGGGAAAATCACAGTGTAGCGGTGTCAAAATTAGGCGAGGGTTGGTCGGGAATCAAGCGGACACTAAAGGAGTGACCAGATTCCCCAACGCGCGTAAAGACCAGCGGGAGCGCTCAACGGAGCTGCCTCGCTCGGACCAGATGCGCCTGACAGAATCTCATCGCACGCAGAGCGCACAGCAAGAGAAACTGCACGGGGAAAACGCTCGGGCAAGAGCCTGCTGTGCAGGGAATATAAAACAATACCAAGGCAATAATGCTAATAACGTGCATAAGAAACCGCTATAGAAACAGCAACAATGTCAGAATAAGCCAAGTATGTAAGGGATGCACTTAACTGACGAACATTGAAGAAAGAGGAAGCAGAAGGGACGTCACAATATTATATACGATGGACTGTGATATGATTGAACTATAGATTCCTTGGAGACTACCCCCCTAATGGTTCATGGGTTGTGTAGTCTATTGTTTAATGATTGTTGTGTTACATTTTCTTTGAACTGCTATGCAAATAAAGTGAGGAAAGATATTCTTAATCCTTGCCTCCGTCCTGCCATAAAATTAATTAAACTTTATTTGATCTGATTTGGAAACATAGATCATAAAAATGTACATTAAAAACAGTAAACCTCTTTCTTAATACAATACAGTGGGAATTAATTAAAACAGTAGGTAAAAAACGGGTGTTACAAAGCCCGGTTCAGAGAAACTTCAGGTTAACAGAATCGTAAATTTCAATGTTTCGCAAGTTCAATCTCATGTACTCCGTGCAAAATACACAAAATGTGTCCAAGTAAGATGTAACACTCCAATACCTGACCAGTCTGCACTATATAAAACTGCAGAAAAACAAAAAATAAAAAGTGTTTTGCATACGTCTGTCATTAGGCTATATGTGGGCTACATCTGAGTGATATTTGTGCTACATTTGGGCTCTTTTTTCTCTGGTGGCCATCTTGGGAGTCATATTTGCTATGAAGTTTCCTAATTTCCTCATTTATTGCTTTCTCCTCAGTAGGAGAGGCTTTCAGTTTTTTACTTTGATTCCATCAAGAAGGCATTCAAATGTGTCACACACTTGCCATAAATTCAGAATGTTAGCACTCTAGTTGTTCATTAGATCACTGTAGTAAAGCTCCTGCTCACCAGGGAGTTAACTAGAAGTCTACTGCTGGTATTGAAAGTGATTGTTTCAGTCTGCATGTCAGAATTTTCCAATTAAATAGAAGAGGATTTGAGATCTCACTTAAAACATGCCCGAAATTTTCTTTCTGCAGCACTAACCATAATTTCTATGGCAAAATGAACCCCCTCATTTTGTTCCTTTTTAACTTAAATGTTTTAAGTGTTACCAGTTTATTCCAATTAAGATGGCTTCAGATGTGCCATAATGTTGTCATCAGTAAGACTATTAGCTCTCTAGTTATTCTTTAGAACACTTTGGGAAGCTACAGTTGAACACAAAGGCGTCAACTGACAGGCTGCACCTGTTGAAATATAACAGGAAGATATTTGAGATCTCACTTAAAACATGTCCTAATTTTTCTTTCTACAGCACTAACCATAATTTCTAGGACAAAATGAACCCCCTCATTTTGTTCCTTTTTAAATTAAATGTTTTAAGACTTACGAGTTTATTCCACTCAAGATGGCTTCAGGTGTGCCATACTTTTGTCATAAGTAGGGCTGTTAGCTCTCTAGTTGCTGTTTAGAACACTCTGGGAAGCTGCAGTAGAACACAAAGGAATGAACTGACAGTCTCTGCCCTTGTTGGATGTACATGTTTTACTGAGAATGTCAGACTTCATTCTCACATGACTGAGAAAGATAATGTGAATTTACAGAAAATATGCTCTCATTTTAGCTTTTGGAGCACCTTCCAAAACTCTATGGGACAAGCATGTGAAAATAGTTGTCTCTCAAACATGATGCATGATATCCCAGAAGAAGGTTTTTCACAGGGTAAAATCACCTTAAAACACACCACAATACCTGAAATTACTATGGTGCCATCAACAAATTAATTCTAATGTAACTAAAGTCTGTTATCACCCTTTATAGTTCTCCTTTTGGTAACCCTCAAAATCTTTGATTCACTACAATGCATTTCAATGGGGTACTATCATGTATATTGGTCCCAAGATGGCTGCCAGCAATTCCAGTATGAAGTGCTGACAGCCAATCAGATCTCACGATGACATGTGTGGTTAGGCTCTGCCCAGATATCAATATTTTTTCTTTGTTGTAATTCCGTTCAGCAGTTCAGGCACAATTTGGAGGCAGCTTTTTTATACCTGTGTGGGACCCAGGTGTGTATGAGCACATGGAACACAGCAACAGGCATTTTATGCAAAGCTGATGCTGCACATGGGTTGCTTGATTCTGCAATCTTCTTCAAAATCAGGCCTATGGGAAACATGTGTAATCTTTTTCTGCTTTGCATGTGTCGCTTGAACCTGTAGGGTGTGGTAAAAAAAAACAAGTGATGTGCACATGTTACTAGTGCATTTGGGACCACACATGCATTAATCCTGTCACACAGAGCTGCTTTTACTACCAAAAAGGCCTGTGGTACCTCTGTGCTAATGATACCAATGTCCTACTACTGCTACCAGGGAAACTCACACAAATGTTCAACTGTATAAACTACTATCATAAGGGTTCATTGAGAAGGAAGGCCACCTGATCGCTGAGAAATCTAATGAGCACACAGTGGCATGAGTGGTCATACTGATTGCGGGATTCATGACATTAGGGAATATGACCTTGCATTGAGGAGACCAATGTAAAACTTCAAAGACTCGATGATCAGTGGTCTAGATTAGAAGAGAGGATGGTATTATTTGAACAACACATCTTGGACCGTACAGACTCAATTCATACAGTCTCACAGCTTCAATCTCAGATTTCCTTGATTCAAAAGCAGGTTGAAGATTTAGAGAACAGGAATCGCCGGACAAATCTATATATTTATTGTTTACTGGAGAGAATAGAGGGTCCAGATCCTAAACTTCTTCAGATTCTGGGGTCATCTCATCTGAATATTCAACGCACTCATAGGCTTGGTCATGTGCCT
The DNA here is from genome assembly GCF_964263255.1 of Lissotriton vulgaris. Classification (NCBI taxonomy): domain Eukaryota; kingdom Metazoa; phylum Chordata; class Amphibia; order Caudata; family Salamandridae; genus Lissotriton; species Lissotriton vulgaris. The sequence goes on along the minus strand of NC_141685.1, from coordinate 1,709,254,799 downwards.
CATGCAGCATCCACTTCCAAAAGGCCTCATGGTATAATACCGTACTCTCTTGAGTGTAATGATCTGCCCAAAGTCTTGTCTAAGCATGGGCGAATTTTGCGAATTCGCAATTCACAAATTTGCGAATTTGCGATCCGCAAAATCCGTGAATTTGCGGATTCGCGGATTTTGCGGATTGTGTGGGTAAAGGCCGGGCACATCGCTAGTGTGAGGGGCAGGGCCAAATGGGCGAGGCTTATATGCGAGTTCACATGCCTCTTGTGTGCATAAAAGGACAGGCACGGATCAGAGAAGCTCGTGGTCACAGGAACTGCACAGGGATTGAGCAAAGGCCTCCATCAAGCATCAAAGCTAATTTTCGACGATAGATATGGGGAGAACGCCCACCTGCCAGCCTCGACAAAACTCACATTTTGGGGGAGGGCTGATTAACTTTGCCATCACACCGAAGAGCGCATGGGTCCCTTGAGTGAGCTGCCTGCCAGTGCCCATCATCCTGTAACAGGAAGCACTAATAGATCAAATAAAGCATGTGCTCGAGCACCTGCTTTATTTTATCTATTAGTGCTTCCTGATGAAGCTAATTTAGTAACTATTTTAGGATGGCGCTGGCAGCTTGCCGGCGCCATCCTGAAATAGTTACAAGTTCAACAGGCTTGAACTTTTGCCCACCAAATCCGCCGCTCGCGGATTTCGCGGATTTCCGGTAAATTCGCGGGAGTTCGCGGATTGCGGATTTACCAAAAATCTGCGAGCGGAACGGATTTTGCGCTCACCCTTAGTCTTGTTAGCCTTTTGACATACCGTCCACCAGGCCCTAGATCTGAGTTCCTAGTAAATATCCACCCTTTACTAGAGTACAGTCTCCACTCGAAATCTTTTACAGTGCTGGGAGATATGAACTACCATTTGGAAACTAGGGAAGACAGAGATACGGAGGAAATGTTAGATCTTACTGCAGAATATGGTCTTAGTCAGTTAATTCTGGGCACTACCCATAAGGCAGGACATACTCTTGATGGTCTGTTTACTACTGACCCAGCTATCTCCAAAGTCACTACTTTTCCGGTAATTTGGTCGGACAACCAAGTTATTGTATTTAAATATAAGCGTTCATATTCCAATGATCCAAATAACGAGAACATAAAGAGCATAAGTAGGGCTTGGCAAAAACATGTACCATAATACTTTGGTCAATGAGCTTGGCAATAGTGAAGAGAAGGTGGAGGATGATGCTGATATGGCAGCTTCTAAATATACCCTGTGGTTTGAATCTAACTTTTTAAAATTAGCCCCCAATATTCAGATTAATAAAAATAGGAAATTACCTTCGGCCCCTTGGTTTTCTGAAGCGTTAAGGATAGATAAGCAGGCATGTAGGAGACAGGAAAGGATTTGGCTGAAAAAATATGAACTTACAGAGAAAAATATATATACATCTATGATCTCAGTCTTTAAGAAAAAGTTGATTGAAGAAAAAACTTGGTACTATACTTCAAAGATTGAAAAAGCTAGTGGGTCAAGTAAAGAACTTTTTCGTACTGTGAAAAATGTAACTACAGTTCAAAGAGATGAGCCTACTATTATTAGTCAAGAATTTTGCAACGCCTTGGCCCTTTTTTTTTTTTAGATCCAAGGTTGAGTATATCTCCGAGCAGTTCACTCAATCTACTGTAGCGGATAAAACATTCTTAAATGACACTACTGAACATGCTTTGGGGTTCAGTTTTGTGCTGACTTCACCCACGCAAGTCACCGAACTAATAGCCACGGTTAAGTCTGGCTCCCCAGAAGATCCCTGTCCTCCTAAAATCCTACAATCTATCAATAATTTGGTTGGTCCCCATCTCTCTAAAATACTTAACCAGATGATAGATCAGGGATCTTCCCCACTATATGGAAGAAGGCTTGTATCATACCTCTCTTAAAAAAAAGCAACTTAGATGCAATGGATACTGCCAATTACCGACCGATTTCAAGAATCCCCCTGCCAACTAAGATAATGGAGAAGATCATGAATGCCGAACTGGCAACCTTTTTTGCGGATAATCAAGTTTTAGATCATAGCCAGTTTGGTTTTAGACCAAACCATAGCACTGATTCTGCTCTGATTAAGACCACAAAGGAAATATGTATGTCATTGGATAGCGGAGGTTCAGCAGCCTTGGTGCTTCTGGACCTATCCGCAGCATTTGACACAGTAGATCATTTTCTTCTAGTTCGCCGTCTAAAGGAGATTGGAATTGGAGGCAAAGCCCTTGCCCTGCTGACATCTTTCCTATCTGAGAGAACTCAATCAGTGCACTTGGGGAATTTTAGGTCGGCACCATTTTCTCTCCCCTGTGGGGTCCCACAGGGCTCTTCATTAAGCCCTACGCTTTTTAATATTTATGTAGCAGAGTTAGCATCTCTGATTAGAAGCTTCAATTTGATCCCTAGGTCATATGCTGATGATACTCAGCTGGTGATTTCTACAGTGGATAAGGACACTAATCACTCACTTAACCTCTATAATTGTATGTCGTCTCTTAGCCACTGGATGAGCACCCATTGCTTGAAGTTGAATTTGAGTAAGACGGAGATGATAATGTTTGGAAATCTTTCTCCCCCCCTGGTCTCCCGTCTGGTGGCCGGATAGTCTTGGAACTTCCCCTACAACTGTGGACAAAGCAAAAAATCTTGGGGCCATTGTAGATGGAAAGTTGAATTTTAAGACCCAAGTCTCTAAAGTAGTGTCGTCTTCATTTTATATGATTAAGAGGATTAGGAAAGTTTTGCCATGTATTCCTAAATCCTGTAGAAAATCAGTAGTGACTGTCTTAGTTTTGTCAAAACTTGATTATTGTAATAGTTTGTACATCAAGGTCCAGGCTGCCCTTCTCAGGAAGTTGCAGGCAGTACAAAATTTGGCGGCAAGACTGATTTGGATATTCCAAAATTTCAATGGGTAAGAGCAGAAATAAGGAAACTCCACTGGCTGCCAGTCCGCCAGCGGATAAAATTCAAAACTCTCTGCATTGCACATAAGGCACTACATAGAGAAGGACCTAGGTTCTTAGAGAACTTGTTTAGATTGTACTCCCCAAACAGAGCGCTGCAGTCAGCAAATGCGTACCTTATGCAGCCGGCCAGGATCCATAAGATGAACTGGGGTGGAAGGAGTTTAGCATTTAATCCCATCAAAGAATTGAACTCCCTCCCGCTATAGCTGAGAAAAATCACCCATCATTTGGAATTCAAGAAACAGCTTAAAACCTGGTTATTCCAGTAGTAGTATAGTTGAGTTCAGCACTATTTGGTCCGTTAGCTCCAAGACACCTGAGGGTATTCGTGCGCTGTACAAATTTTATTAACATTAACATTAACATTAACATTAACATTAACATTAACAGCTGCTCGGTCTAAGAAACAGAACTAATGGACTGGCAACAACTTGTATTTTTTCCAGGATTATGCAAAAAATATTACTAATTGGCGCAAATATTTTCTTTCCTTGAGAACTGCACTCTGTTCTATAGGAGCCCGCTTAGGTTTACTTCATCCATGCCTGTTCAAAGCCACCTTCAATAATAAGACTTAGACCTATAAAGACCCTGCCCGCTTGCGAGATTGTCTTCAGGATTACAAAGTGGAGTTCATGGATACCGCCAAACCTAACAACTATATAAAGGCAACTATGACTGTCACACAGAATTTGCTGTCTATATACTCATGTGCACCTGTGGACTTAGATACGTTGGAAGTACCAAAAACCCGGTGCACATGAGAATTTCACAACACATTAGAGCGATTATAAATTGTGATCCCACCTACCCGGGAGCGAGACATTTTAAAATGGCACATGGAAAAGACATTAATTGTCTATCCTACTTTGTCATTGGCTTGGTGCCGATGCCCAAAAGAGGTGGGGATAGGGAAAAGCTGTTAAGGCAGTTGGAGACAAAATATATTTTAAATCTTAACAGTAAGTCTCCTAATGGACTGAATAACACGGAAGACATGCACACATTCCTGTAGTACACCTCCAAATATAACATATAACTGCGAAATTCCTCTCATTCCTGATTTTAAACTTCACTTTTTTCATGTATTTTAGCACTAAGCACTTTTGGCAGAGATGAAAATAGATCAAATGAGCCAGGATTGTTTGTTGTCCGGGCTCGGACACTAGACCATATGACCTAGAAATGCTCATGAGATATACGTGATAGAGAGTAGACTATAAATAACTAAAAACAACAATAGTTATCGTTTTTTTCATATGAGCGGTCTATTTCTGCAACATTTGCACATATGTTATTTGCACTAATATTGCGTAATTTTGCACTAATTGGTTTAAAAGCATTGATGCTGTTATTGGTTTTAACCCTGAATGTGTATACCTTTTGGAGTTTGCACTACCAATGCGTAATTTTGCACAAGTGGGTTTTAAAAGAACTCAAGCTGACATTGAATTTTAACTCTGAATTTTAATATCTTTTAGAGTTTCCTTTCAATAAGGTTAAGATGGTGCCTGTAAATTTTTAAGAAAAAGTGAAAGAATCTTTTTTTAAACGGCCCAGCTTCTTAGTTAAAAATGATGTGAAATATATGAATTGTATTATTTTACACATATTTATTGGTTATTTATTGCGATATGTTGCACAGTGCCATCAATGCATTTATGCTGAAATTAGTGAGTACTGCAAGGAAAAATGAAACCGATATCAATTAATGTTGAATGCATAGTTTAAAACTGCATACTCAAATATTCAGACACTTTGCCTTTAAAAGTATGTTTTCACTGTTTAGCACCACGTGGTGAGCAATGTTTGAAAAAAATAAGTATTTAAATTTGGGAGTGTATTGCATTGTCGCTATGTGATCAAGGTTACTTGTTAACCGAAACGCGTCATGCCGAAGTGAACCGTATGAAGAGATAATAAATCTTCCTGGAATACTTACCTGCTGCTTGGTGGTCCGTTATTCTGTGGTCCAAACGCCGTTTGCAGAAGCTGCGAGAATATATATAAAGATATGTATATATTTATATATATATATATATATATGCAAAAAAGAAGGAGAGAACTCTGGGTAGTTCTCAAGTTTAGGTGGAAAGCAGCCCCTGTTAGAGCACTCTCAACATCAGCAACACTCTAGATCTGCTCACCTCAAATGTCTGTTTTTCTATCAAAGTTTTTAAGCATAGGATTAGCACAGTGCTATCCTCGCCGAGATAGAAAATGACAAAGTCTTTTGCAATTTATACAGCAAAGACTTTAAGCATAGGACTAGTAAGTGCTGTCCTTGCCGAGCTGTAAAATTACAAAAGCCATTTATCACTCCAGGCACAATATTACAGCTTTGAATTAGTGAAATACCAACTCAAGCCAACCTGAAATGAGTGACACAGGGGTTATATATATATATATATATATATATATATATATATATATATATATATATATATATATATATATAGAGAGAGAGAGAGAGAGAGAGAGAGAGAGAGAGAGAGAGAGTGACAGAGAGAGACACATAGATAGAGATATATTCTGCTTTATGATTATTGTGGACTTTTTTATTAAGCATCTTTTATGTTTGATACACAGAAGGCAATATGTTCAACTTCTTGCTTTGCTTAAAATTAATTTATAAATTGTTAGAATATTCTTATCTTCCTTTTCTATTTATTGGTTTCTGTTCCCCAACATTATCTTGTGACTTCCCTAGCTTGTCTTCTATATCATCAACCTTCTCCCCTTATGTCGTCTCCCTGGAGCTCGGATGTGTCATCCTTCTGTGTAGTCTCAACACCCCCTGTCTTTTAAAAAAATATAGGTATGTTCTCCCTCATTCATGTGCTTCATCCTATTTTTACACTCTTCTGATTTTCCATTTTCCTTAGCCTTAGATATTAGTGCTTTTCCCTTATCCCCCTTTCTTTCTTATGTTATCTTTTGTTGTTTCCAATCTGGCTCATTTTATATGTCCTCTGTTCATGCTCAAATAACCTTTTTCAATTTTTTCTTCCATTGCATTAAACATGGTATCTTGGAATGTGAAGAGTTTGAGGTTCACCAATTAAGCATCAGAGGTTTTTTTTCCCATTTATCACCAATTAATGCTGATATTGTTCTTATCCAAGAAACTCATTTTACAGGAGCTGAATCTGTACAATTGAACAGAGGGCGGGTGGGCAACGTTATCTTTTCACCAGGCAATGGTAAGAAAAATGGTGTTGCTACCTTATGTCATAAGTCACTGAATATTAATTTGGTTCCACAGAAATCTATTTCTGAGGAGAGAAGGTTACTCATGTGTCTTTTGTTGTTTCCAATCTGGCTCATTTTATATGTTCTCTGTTCATGCTCAAATAACCATTTTCAATTTTTTCTTCCATTGCATTAAAAATGGTATCTTGGAATGTGAAGAGTTTGAGGTTCACCAATTAAGCATCAGAGGGTTTTTTTCCCATTTATCACAAATTAATGCTGATATTGTTCTTATCCAAGAAACTCATTTTACAGGAGCTGAATCTGTACAATTGAAGAGAGGGCTTAGACCGAACCATAGCACTGAGTCTGCTCTGATTAAGACCACAAAGGAAATATGTATGTCATTGAATAGCGGAGGTTCAGCAGCCTTGGTGCTTCTGGACCTATCCGCAGCATTTGACACAGTAGATCATTCTCTTCTAGTTCGCCGTCTAAAGGAGATTGGAATTGGAGGCAAAGCCCTTGCCCTGCTGACATCTTTCCTATGTGAGAGAACTCAATCAGTGCACTTGGGGAATTTTTGGTCGGCACCATTTTCTCTCCCCTGTGGGGTCCAACAGGGCTCTTCATTAAGCCCTAGGCTTTTTAATATTTACGTAGCAGAGTTAGCATCTCTGATTAGAAGCTTCAATTTGATCCCTAGGTCATATGCTGATGATACTCAGCTGGTGATTTCTACAGTGGATAAGGACACTAATCACTCACTTAACCTCTATAATTGTATGTCGTCTCTTAGCCACTGGATGAGCACCCATTGCTTGAAGTTGAATTTGAGTAAGACGGAGATGATAATGTTTGGAAATCTTTCTCCCCCCTTGTCTCCCGTCTGGTGGCCGGATAGTCTTGGAACTTCCCCTACACCTGTGGACAAAGCAAAAAATCTTGGGGTCATTGTCGATGGAAAGTTGAATTTTAAGACCCAAGTCTCTAAAGCAGTGTCGTCTTCATTTTATATGATTAAGACGATTAGGAAATTTCTGCCATGTATTCCTAAATCCTGTAGAAAATCAGCAGTGACTGTCTTAGTTTTGTCAAAACTTGATTATTGTAATAGTTTGTGCATCAAGGTCCAGGCTGCCCTTCTCAGGAAGTTGCAGGCAGTACAAAATTTGGCGGCAAGACTGATCTTGGATATTTCAAAATTTCAATCGGTAAGAGCAGAAATAAGGAAACTCCACTGGCTGCCAGTCCGCCAGCGGATAAAATTCAAAACTCTCTGCATTGCACATAAGGCACTATATAGAGAAGGACCTAGGTTCTTAGAGAACTTGTTTAGATGGTACTCCCCAAACAGAGCGCTGCAGTCAGCAAATGCGTACCTTATGCAGCCGGCCAGGATCCATAAGATGAACTGGGGTGGAAGGAGTTTAGCATTTAATCCCATCAAAGAATTGAACTCCCTCCCGCTATATCTGAGAAAAATCACCCATCATTTGGAATTCAGGAAAGAGCTTAAAACCTGGTTATTCCAGTAGTAGTATAGTTGAGTTCAGCAGTATTTGGTCCGTTAGCGCCAAGACACCTGAGGGTATTCGTGCGCTGTACAAATTTTATTAACATTAACATTAACATTAACAGCTGCTCGGTCTAAGAAACAGAACTTATGGAACGGCAACAACTTGTACTTTTTCCAGGATTATGCAAAAAATATTACAAATTGGTGCAAATATTTTCTTTCCTTGAGAACTGCACTCTGTTCCATAGGAGCCCGCTTAGGTTTACTTCATCCATGCCTGTTCAAAGCCATCTTCAATAATAAGACTCAGACCTATGAAGACCCTGCCCGCTTGCGAGATTGTCTTCAGGAATACAAAGTAGAGGTCATGGATACCGCCAAACCTAACAACTATATAAAGGCAACTATGACTGTCGCACAGAATTTGCTGTCTATATACTCATGTGCACCTGTGGACTTAGATACGTTGGAAGTACCAAAAACCCGGTGCACATGAGAATTTCACAACACATTAGAGCGATTATAAATTGTGATCCCACCTATCCGGTAGCGAGACATTTAAAAATGACACATGGAAAAGACATTAATTGTCTATCCTACTTTGTCATTGACTTGGTGCCGATGCCCAAAAGAGGTGGGGATAGGGAAAAGCTGTTAAGGCAGTTGGAGACAAAATATATTTTAAATCTTAACAGTAAGTCTCCTAATGGACTGAATAACACGGAAGACATGCACACATTCCTGTAGTACACCTCCAAAAAAATATATAAAATGTAACTGCGAAATTCTTCTCATTCCTGATATTAAACTTCACTTTTTTCATGTATTTTAGTACTAAGCACTTTTGGCAGAGATGAAAATAGATCAAATGAGCCAGGATTGTTTGTTGTCCGGGCTCGTACAGTAGACCATATGACCTAGAAATGCTCATGAGATATATGTGATAGAGAGTAGACTATAAATAACTAAAAACAACAATAGTTATCGGTTTTTTCATATGAGCAGTCTATTTCTGCAACATTTGCACATAGGTTATTTGCACTATAATTGCGTAATTTTGCACTAATTGGTTTTAAAAGCATTGTTGCTGTTATTGGTTTTATCCCTGAATGTGTATACCTTTTGGAGTTTGCACTACCAATGCGTAATTTTGCACAAGTGGGTTTTAAAAGCATTCAAGCTGACATTGAATTTTAACTCTGAATTTTAATATCTTTTAGAGTTTCCTTTCAATAAGGTTGAGATGGTGCCTGTAAATTTTTAAGAAAAAGTGAAAGAATCTTTTTTTTAAACGTCCCAGCTTCTTAGTTAAAAATGATGTGAAATATATGAATTGTATTACTTTACACATATTTATTGGTTATTTATTGCGATATGTTGCACAGTGCCATCAATGCATTTATGCTGAAATTAGTGAGTACTGCAAGGAAAAATGAAACCGATATCAATTAATGTTGAATGCATAGTTTAAAACTGCATACTCAAATATTCAGACACTTTGCCTTTAAAAGTATGTTTTCACTGTTTAGCACCACGTGGTGAGCAATGTTTGAAAAAATAAGTATTTAAATGTGGGAGTGTATTGCATTTTCGCTATGTGATCAAGGTTACTTGTTAACCGAAACGCGTCATGCCAAAGTGAACCGTATGAAGAGATAATAAATCTTCCTGGAATACTTACCTGCTGCTTGGTGGTCCGTTATTCTGTGGTCCAAACGCCGTTTGCAGAAGCTGCGAGAATATATATAAATATATGTATGTATTTATATATATATATATATATATATATATATATATATATATAGAGAGAGAGAGAGAGAGAGAGAGAGAGAGAGAGAGAGAGAGAGAGAGAGAGAGAGCGAGAGAGAGAGAGAGAGAGACAGATAGGTAGAGATATATTCTGCTTTATGATTATTGTGGACTGGTTTTTTTAAGCATCTTTTATGTTTGATACACACAAGGCGATATGTTCAACTTCTTGCTTTGCTTAACATTAATTTATAAATTGTTCGAATATTCTTATCATCCTTTTCTATTTATTGGTTTCTGTTCCCCAAAATTATCTTGTGACTTCCCTAGCTTGTCTTCTACATCATCAACCTTCTCCCCTTATGTTGTCTCCCTGGAGCTCGGATGTGTCATCCTTCTGTGTAGTCTCAACACCCCCTGTCTTTTAAAAAAATATAGGTATGTTCTCCCTCATTCATGTGCTTCATCCTATTTTTACACTCTTGTGATTTTCCATTTTCCTTAGCCTTAGATATTAGTGCTTTTCCCTTATCCTCCATTCTTTCTTATGTTATCTTTTGTTGTTTCCAATCTGGCTCATTTTATATCTCCTCTGTTCATGCTCAAATAACCTTTTTTAATTTTTTCTTCCATTGCATTAAAAATGGTATCTTGGAATGTGAAGAGTTTGAGGTTCACCAATTAAGCATCAGAGGGTTTTTCCCCATTTATCACAAATTAATGCTGATATTGTTCTTATCCAAGAAACTCATTTTACAGGAGCTGAATCTGTACAATGGAAGAGAGGGCGGGTGGGCAACGTTATCTTTTCACAAGGCAATGGTAAGAAAAATGGTGTTGCTACCTTATGTCATAAGTCACTGAATATTAATTTGGTTCCACAGGAATCTATTTCTGAGGAGAGAAGGTTACTCATGTGTCTTTTGTTGTTTCCAATCTGGCTCATTTTATATGTTCTCTGTTCATGCTCAAATAACCATTTTCATTTTTTTCTTCCATTGCATTAAAAATGGTATCTTGGAATGTGAAGAGTTTGAGGTTCACCAATTAAGCATCAGAGGGTTTTTTCCCATTTATCACAAATTAATGCTGATATTGTTCTTATCCAAGAAACTCATCTTACAGGAGCTGAATCTGTACAATTGAAGAGAGGGTGGGTGGGTAACGTTATCTTTTCACCAGGCAATGGTAAGATAAATGGTTACTCATGTGTCTTTTGATTAATGGTGTCCCTGTCTCTATTCTTAATCTTCATGGTCCTACTAGTCCTGATATCAATTTGGGCCTGATATTGCTCACAAACAATGCCCTGATGATCATTTTATTTTTGCAGGAAACTGCTAACAGATTGATGACCCTTTTATTGACAGAGTCTCTTCTTCTGCCTATGTACCAAACAAATCTCAGAAGCTATTCCTTCAAGAAATTACAAAGCATTTGTTGATAGATGTTTGAAGACTTTCCAATACAACTTTGCGTGAATACAATTACTATTCCCCTACACACCAATCTCCATCAAGGATAGATTATATACTTATCTCGCAATCCCCATCCCAAAATATTAATTCTTCTGACATATGCTCTATACTAATTTCAGATCGATGGAGATTTAATAATACTCCAATTTTAGACACTAATTTCACTTCTGCTTTTACTTCTTTCCTTATTGTCTTCTTTGAACTGAATTATACAGATGAGTTTGACTTCCACTGCATCTGGGATGCTTTCAAATCCTCTGCTCATGATTTTATTATTAGATACGTTTCTAAAAAGAAAAAAACATTTTCTTAAAACAAACACTAAATTACTTCAACATATAAACAATTCAAACATTCTTATTATACCTCTAAAACGTAAAAGTGTCTCTAAGATCTCATTAATGCCAAACTTCAGTATAATAAATTCTCCACTTATATCACATCCTCCTTTCTTCCTAAATCCAGTGCCAAGTATTAGGAAGGTCAAAACAAGTGAGTAAAATTATTAGCCAATTATCTCAAGATTAAAAACAACAGAAAACAAAATTTACTCTATTAAGGAAAACCACTCTAATCTATTAAATAAAGATGAAGAAATCCTGGATCAGTTTGAACAATTCAACTCATCGTCCCTTAAATCAGACAAAGCGACAGGGCCTGATGGCTTCACCACTAAATGTTTCATGCATTTTTCCAATTTACTCCTCCTACCTAAACTTTTTCTTTTTTGTCACTACTTTCCTTCAATCAGTTAAATCCTCTGTAACCTCCTTGGATGCCCTCATTTGCCTTATTCTAAAAGAAGGAAAGGATTTACATCAATATAAAAATTACAGGCCAATATCCCTTGTCAGCGTTGATTCTAAGATATTTTCTAAAACTTTAGCTCTTTGCCTGGAATCTCTTTTGCCTACCTTACTTGGAAAAGAACAAGCTGGATTTGTCAAGGGTTGCTATGTTTTTGTCAACACTTGTTTATTTTTCAACGTCCTTTCTAAATCTCGCCAATCAATGTATCCTCTAGCAGATATTACTTTGGATGCTGAGAAAGCTTTTGACCATGTTAACTGGTTTTTATATTCTATTCTTTAAAATGGTTTGGACCTAAAATTGTCTCTCTTATTCTGTTATGTATTCCTCCCCACATGTGTCCATTTATGCACATGGCCATACTTCCTTCTATTTCGGTTTGGGTCGGGGTGTTCAACAAGACTGCCCTCTTTTATCTTTCCTCTTTAATCAGGCTCTTGAACATTTTCTCTCTAAAATTAGAAACAATCACACAATACTGAACAAATTTTGACAGCAGCAGAATATGCAGATGAAATTATTTTATTGATATCCAAACCTCATACTTCTCTCACTGCCGTCCTCCAATGGCTCCTCTTATTCTCTTGTCTCCATATATAAACTTAATCATGACAATTGTGAAATCTTGCCCTTAAATAAATACACTTTCAGGGATCACTTTTCAACAATTTATTTCTCTGGGAACACTTCCAAACTCAAATAATTAGGCGTATGGTTCACATATTCCCTGAAAACGTCTTTTTCTGTGAATCTGGAGGAGTGCAAACCTACAATTACTACCCTGGCAAATCACTGAAATCCTTTGAATCTTTCTTAGTGGGGTTCTTTAGACACCATTAAAGTGATGATAGTACCTATTGTTCTGTATACTATTTCTAATATCCCTCTATCTATTCCACTAAAAGAGTTTAAGCAAATCAATTCCATACTTTCATCTTTCCTATAGAATAGGAAATAATAATCCCTCTCTCAAACAAAACTAAAACACCTTAAATCAGATGATGGTGTTAATTTTCCTGATTTTCAGAAATATAATTCAGCCTTCTTATTGAGGCAATTTGTTCACTGGATCCAAGAGTCCAACAAATTTTCTCCTTTATTGGTAGGAATCTTTTCTGTCTCCCTTTTTATCTTGTAAATATTTGGCATCCTTTAAAAATGTTCAAAACGTATACGTCCCCTTTGTAAACACCTTTACATGCTCTTAACACCTGTGAGGCTGTATGTCCCCCTATTGGTGTACCTTCATTCCTTAACTCTCCCATCTGGCACAATACCTCCATATTACACAGGAACCAATTCATTTATTGGAAAATCTAGAGGAAATATGGCCTAATCTGAGTCAATCAGTTCTTCCATAGTGACTCTTTTCTTACTTTTTCTCAATACGGATCTATTTTTAATTTTCCCTCATCTTTTCAGCATAAATTTCACTTTTTACAATCCATCATATTAGATGAATTTACTATGTTTAACACCATCACAGTACAACCTTCCACACCTTCTTCCATTCTTGACAATCGTTTGTCCAATGACCCTAAGCCTTTGCCACATACCTTGTCTTACGTCAACCTTCCACTGATCGACCTAAGTCAGATACTGAGCTGGCTAGGGAAATATTTTGGGAATGGTTTGGTCTGTTTATTTTTGGAAATGAATTTGGACAAACATACAGTCTTCATCCCGAGCTACAAATACCACGCAAACGCTATTTTATATTTACAATAGGCTTCTCTTTTCTACGGTTTCTTTGTATCACATCTATCCAGATCACCCTGACCGTTGCTGGTCATGCCACTCACATTAAGCAGATCTAAAGCACATGCTTTATACCAGCGACGGCTCGTGGAGGGAGTTACGGTGGGGCAGGAGGGCGGGGAGGGGGAGGGGCAGGGCGGAGGTTGCTAAAAACCGGCATATGGATAATTGCAGGTAAGTAAACAATTTAATTAATAAAACGAATTTCGTAGCTCGCACTGCATTGCATTTTGCGATGCAAGGCGCACTACGAAATTCGTTTTATTAATTAAATTGTTTACTTACCTGCAATTATCCATATGCCGGTTTTTAGCAACCTCCGCCCTGCCCCTCCCCCTCCCCGCCCTCCTGCCCCACCGTAACTCCCTCCACGAGCCGTCGCTGCTCTTTACACTTGTTCATCCTTTCTGGGCACACTTTTGGAACTAAATTAATGCTATTTTTGACACTTCTGTGCCTTTATCATTTACTAGCACCTTCCAAGGTAGTTTATATACCAATTGGGAACATGTGTCATCTCACATTAAAATCATTGACCTTCTATTAGCAGTTCATTTCAACAACTCATCAAAAACTGGAAGGATTTTTTCTAAATTATCTTTCCAATCCTGGTGGTATACTGTATGTTATAATGACAGACTTGATACAGCATATTTTCACACTATTTCTCTTGCCATTAAATGTTCAATTGTATGGAGTCCCATTACAAATATTATTGATAGTCATTTCTAAACCCCCTTGATATTCATTTGTAGTTTTCACAGATAATGTATCAATTTTCGTAATGTTATGTTTTATTTACCTATGGGCCTGTATTTTATTATTGTAGTATTCCTTCTCAAATTGGATTTTGTAAAAAAAAATCATACCATTGTATATTTTTCCTTCTTCCTCCCTCTCCCCCACTTTTTTCATATTTTACCTCTGTACTAACTTTAATGCATTATACTATCTCTTGTATTCTAAACTTTTTTTTAAAACCTGACAGGTGCTTACTCACACACATACATATAAGGAGACAGAGAGCGACACACACACTGACTTGCATGCATGGTTCCACAGTGCATTCTTAGTAATTCTCATAGGATCACAGACATGCACTCACTAACAAAAAAAGAAATAGAAGATGAAAGTACTAAGATTAATAAGAAAAATATTAACATAGCAAAAGAATAGGTTAACTGAACTGAAAAACATGAGAATAAGAAAATAGAGAGAAATGTGCAACCATTTGCACAATCGTAATGAACCAGCTTTTCATGGCATATGTGGTGGCTTTTCTTCTCTTGGAAAGTGAATGGTTTTTAAAAAAGGCAACAAACAATACCAACTAAGGCAAAATATAAAAAAGAACTAAAGTAAAAAATAGAAAGGTGCACGAAAGTGGACAATAAGGCAAAACAAGCATTGGCAAAATCAGTCCCTTTTTGTTTGCGAATCCTTTTTGTGTCCGTAAACAAAAAGCTACAGAGAAAGTAGAATTGGGGTGAGCAACAGGAGGGATTGTGAGTGGAATCATGAATAAACCTAAAACAACACTGAGGCGTGGTTGGAAGAAACAAAATAGTGGCTCATGTGGGTAAATGGAGCACGTAGACTACAGGTGGGGGAACAAACAGACAGAGAGGAACATAGATGGAACAAATGGATGGGACGGAAAGCACTGTGCATCTATAGGTAAGCTCATGAACAAAATAGTAATGTGGGAGATATACACTCAAGGGCATCATGGAGCAATAAAAGGGAGAAGCACACAAGCATAACAAGAGCAACATGACTGAGCACAGCAGAGGGAGAGAAGTACACAAGCGAGACAGTGGATAACACATGCACTCTCATAGACTGCTTAAATAAAAAGAAAAAAGTAGCATGTAAAAAGGTGGCAGTGGATGGACACAAGTATTGCGTCCATGTTCTAGGGTAGAGACGAACCAAGGAAGAGTAAGGAAAGCCCCCCCACATACTAACAAATAAGAAGCAAGCAAATGAGAGTGACAAGGAAGCAATAGGCGGGTTCTAAGCCCACTGTAAGCTAACAATATATATTGAATGCACTGTCTAGTAGGCAAGACCTAAAAGAAAAAAGTGCCCTTTGTAAAAAAAGAGAAAATAATAGTCATGCTGGGTGCACTCTTGTTTACAGAGACCAGCAATCAGAGCTCTAAAAGATAATTTCAGAACCTCCTGCTCAAGCTAAAAGATCCAGAAAGGTGTGGAGGCAATATTTGAAAATACAGTAAAAATAGAAAGTATTTCATTAGTAGATGGGATAGGCTACATATTAGGCAGCTTACTATATGGATATGAATTCATGAAGAGCAAACACTTGCTGGAAAAATTACTAGGTTGCTAGGACTCAAGGAAAAATCGGGGAACTGCTGGAAGGATTACACAAGAGTGAACTTGTGAGGTGTCATTTAGGGCCGTGGTTCATCCACCATTTTAAGAAAGGGGAAAGTTGTCATATCAGTTGAGAGGCTGATTGCTACCAGCGTTCTTACAAGCAGGGACTAAAATGGTAAAAAGAACATTTCCAGCAAAGAAAAGTCCAGCTATTTCTGGATATTCTCTTTTGAGAATTCAAATAAAGGAAAGAGGCCAGTCCAGAAAACAATCTACTAAAATGCTAGGAAGAAAAACTTGGATTCATTTCTTAATGAACTAAAATAAGTTTGAATTTCGAATTTTAGAAATATGTGAGAATATTGTTTGGTGTAAACTTGATCTAAAAGCATTTAAAGAGTAAACATGTAAGACACATTGTTCATTTTAAGCATGCAGAAATGATTGACATTTGTTTGTCTGCAAGTTCATTAGGGGTTTATTCTGTAACGGAGTGAGACAGCAACCTAGAAAAAATACATGATAGAAGTAGTCTGGTAATAATACTCTATATAAAGAAGTAGAAGTAAAGTGTGAATAATAATCAGGTCAGTAGAAATTCATATATTTGATTCATTAGAAGTAGCTGAGGAGTATAACTTATAATACAGCTTTTAACAAACTGTTCAGGCCATGTCAATGGATTTTAATGTTATACTATGGATTGTTGCATGACAGAAAAATAAAAGGTATATAGGGCAAGTTAGACCTATGCTGAAGACTTTAATTAATGCAATGTTATGAATATAATACCTCATTTATGAAAGTGAGTGTGTGTGAATAAATCCAAAGAGAATTTACAAATAAAGTTGGTAGCCTCATACACTGCCTGGGGCAAGAAAACAATTGTTCCTTTTTTCCTAAGAAGATGGGACTAATGAGAGTTCTGCTGAAGAAAAAGAAGCCATACAGGGTATAAAATGGACCACATGATAGATATAACTATGTTTGCTAAACAGTATCTACTGGAAGGCTACAATGCTTATGTCTTAAATTAATCCTGTTCCAGTTAGAAGATTGTAATTTCGCTTGGTGCAAGGTGCTAGTATCACTACATATCAGCCTTGGTTAATATTTGTTATTAGATTTATTTGTCTTTGTTATCAGGGATGCTGTGCAGTATTGCTAAAACCAATGGCAATTCCAATAGGTTCTAAAGCTAAGACCGATAGGCTTTATCATTGCTTGTTAGTTTAGAAGTTGTTATCCTCAGTAGGTGGAATGCAGTGATAGCAATCTAGCTTTTCTGCCCAGGGCTGTACCGCTTGTTTAAGGGCAATCTGACTCATTATACACCCCACATACGTCTTGAGCCTATAACTTGAGATCATGGATTCAAACAATTGTTAAAGTCCTCGACTACAGACCATAAAGGTATATTAGGAAAATTCAATTGATTGAAGTTATAATGAAGAAAAAAATGTGGTGGATTACTTTTAAGAAGTATTGATATATACCTTCAGCAAAAAGAATCCATAATTTGCATTATATTTCTCACTGTTCATTTTAGCACATTTTTACCTGATAACGGTGAATGTTTTATTAGCATTAGAGCTGGTGTTGCAAAAGGTATACCCGTTATTAAAGGTCTTTGCATGTGTCCAAAGTTGTTACCTCAGACTTGGGCCTAAATCTCAAATCAAGTTACATCTAGTACTAGTATTGCTTCCAAAAACAGGCTCAAACAGTATATTCATAAGATATTTAAAAAAAGTCCATCAAATAATGAAAATGTATCCCCATTGTGTAAAATTGCAGCCTTATACTCTGCAAGGCACACTAATTCTAAAAGTGAGTGCCACCTGGACTTGCTTCAGAATGGTCGCTCCCCTACGCTCCTCCTCACTTGCAGCTGAAACGCTCCGTGCTAACGCATCCCTGGTATCGTTACTTGTGTGTTTACTACAGCACTGTTTTTACCGAGCCCCATAGCATTGTAGCGCGTTTCACGCATAGCGCCGCTGTTACTGTTTGGCATAATTAGCGCGACCTCGCTCAGGCTGTTGTGCTCATTTTTCCTTGTGTCTGTGCATTTGTTTCATTCAACTGATCACTCGACGCATTTGTGTATTTGCTGCCCCTGTCTGCCTTTCCCTTTGACCCTCCATTTTGTTGTTGGTATCCCATGGCCCGCCCCTCATCCACACTACCGCCTCCCTGCTGCCCCTCCCATGCTCCGCCCCCTCCACTCTCGATTTATGTCAGATGTCCACACGCGCAGCGTCCACGCGCTACGGCCGCGCCGAAGGTGCGCCAAAGGTAAGCCCGTCTACGCCCGTCCGCGCCTGGACCGCGCCCAGCGCCAGACCCCCTGGCCCTCGTACCACCCACCCCACCCGCATTACATACGACGCTACCACCCTCATAGCCCTAAACCCCGGTCGACTCCCCAACTGCGCCCAAGCCGCTCCTGGACACACCCATGGACCCTTCTCCTGCAACTCCTGTAAGTTCGACGGCACCAAGTACAACTCCTCATCCACGAACACACAACAGATATTTGACTCCAACCACCTAAAATGCATCCTGCTCAACACCCGCTCAGTCCACAGACACGCCATCGACCTCTGGAACCTGCTAGACACCATTTCTCCCGACGTCGCCTTCCTAACAGAAACATGGATGAACGCCTCATCAGCCCCAGACATCACCATTGCCATCCCGGAAGGCTACAAGATCATCCGGAAAGACCGCACCAAGCAAACAGGAGGAGACATCGCTATCGTCCATAAGAACTCCATCCGCATCTCAACCAGCTCAGACGTCAACCTTACCAGCGCCGAACACCTTCACTTCCAGATCCACACCGATCCCAAGACCACACTCAGAGGCACCCTTCTCTACCGACCTCCAGGATCCCGTGCACAATTCAGCGACGACATCACTGACTTTATCACCCCACACGCCCTCCCCTCCGAGGAATACATTCTACTGGGAGACCTCAACTTTCACCTGGAAAAGAGCAATGACAGCAACGCCACCACCCTTCTGGACAATCTCGCCAACCTCGGACTCAAACAACTTGTCACTACCCCCACCCACATCGCAGGTCACACACTTGGCCCTATCTTCACCTCCAGCAAACATGTCTCCTTCAGTCACACCACAACTCTCCATTGGACGGACCACAGCTGCGTTCACTTTATCTACAATAAGATCACAACTCACAACCACCCTCAACCTTCTCTGCGAAGAAACTGGAACAAAATCACCATCGACCAGATCTCCTCATCGCTCCTTCAAAACCCCCCTGTCCACTCCTCAAACCCCGACCAAGCAGCCATCAACCTCACCCAATGGCTTTCAAACAGCGCTGACATTCTAGCACCGTTGAAAAAACATCAAACCAAACTAGGCAGCAAAAACGCTTCCTGGTTCAACGATGATCTTAAGAAATCGAAGAAACTCTGTCGCTCCCTCGAGAAGGCCTGGAAAAAAGACCCAAACACCAGCGATGCCTTCAAAAAAGCCACCCGCATACACCACCAACGAATCCGTTCTGCCAAAAAAGCCGCATTCAAAGACCGACTAGATGACAACGCCCACAACAGCAAGGAATTATTCAACATCGTCAAAGAATTTACCAACCCCCTCAGCCAACTCCAACGACATCACCCCCTCTCAAGCCCTCTGCGACTCCCTAGCTTCGTTCTTCCACAACAAAATCACAGACATCCACAACAGCTTCGACAACCAACCCGGAGACCAACCCACCCAACCTTCTGCCTTACCTTCAACCCCCTTGAACATCATTAACGACTGGAACCCAATCTCTACTGAGGACACCATCCGCCTGATGAACTCCATCCACTCAGGATCCCCCACAGACCCATGCCCTCACCACATCTTCAACAAAGCAGATTCCATCATAGCACCACACCTCCAAGACGTCATCAACTGCTCCCTCAACTCCGCCACCTTCCCGGAAAGCTGGAAACACGCCGAACTCAGCGCCCTTCTGAAAAAACCCACAGCTGACCCCACCGAACTCAAAAACTACCGCCCCATCTCGCTCCTTCCATTCCCGGCCAAAGTCATCGAGAAAGCTGTCAACAACCAGCTCGCCGCCTTCCTCGAAACCAACAAATCCCTCGACCCCTCACAGTCCGGCTTTCGAGCCAAACACAGCACGGAGACCGCCCTCATCGCAGCAACAGACGACATTCGAACTCTACTGGACAATGGAGACACAGTCGCCCTCATCCTCCTTGACCTCTCTGCTAGGCATGGGCGGAAAATCCGTTCCGCTCGCGGATTTTGCGGATTTTCGGGAAATCCGCAATCCGCGAGATTTGCGAATTTCCTGCAAAATCCGCAAATCCGCGAGCAGCGGATTTTGCTCGCACTGCTCGCACTGTTCGCGTGAGTTCGCGCCCCGCGAATAAGTGCGAAATTGCAGAAATACGATCTAAGCAAAACTGAAAGTAACTACTTACCAGGTTCAAAAGTTCAGGCACATCATTAGTAGCCATTTCCTGTAGTGCTTCCTGAGGGGCCCCTCCAGAGTTCAGTTGCCAGTTGAAACTATTATGTGACCCTGCTCTGAACCTCAGAATAGTTACACATATGCCACAAAGGTCATGAATTACAGCTAAGGGAGACAAGCAGGAGCCAGGCTGGAAGTTAAAATCCATTAATCAGCCCCTAATTCATTATTGTCAGTTGGGGCAGGGCAGGTGTTGTAACTAATTTTGCAACAATGAAAGCACTTAGCAAGTGCAAAAGATCACTAATCAGGGCGCACTAAGGAAGCAGGTGCCAGCTAAAAAAATATTCTGTGACACATTAATCAGCCCCAAATTAATTCAGGTCACTTGAGGCAGGGAAGGTGTGCTTTGCTTTGCCGAAAATAATGTACACTGGACAACCAGAGGGTGTGGTGATGAAACAGAGGGTGGCATGGGTGGGCCAGAGGGTGGCATGAGTAGTCAGAGAGTGGCAGTGGTGACAGAGAGTGGCAGTGATGAAGAAGAGTGTCCCAAACAGGTTGGACACGTAGAAACAACAAGTTCGCAAAACTTGCGACCCGACAGGTAAGTTCGCAAATTGCGAAATTGTAAAAACCCTCGCGAACTGGCAGAAACACGGGCGAACACAAAAAAAAAAAAAATCCGCTAATTCGCGGGAATTCGCGGATTTTGCGGATTGCGAGTTCGCAAATCCGCAAATTCGCGGATTGCCAATCCGCAAAATCCGCTCATGACTACTCTCTGCAGCCTTCGACACAGTCTGCCATAGCACCCTTCTTCAGCGCCTCAGAAACATCGGAATCCAAGGAAAAGCACTGGAATGGATCACCTCGTTCCTCACCGGAAGAACACAGAGAGTCCGCCTCCCACCATTCAAGTCAGAGGCCACGGAAGTTATCTGCGGCGTACCACATGGATCCTCACTCAGCCCCACCCTCTTCAACGTATACATGAGCCCCCTCGCGGCCATCGCACGCCAACACAACCTCAACATCATCTCCTACGCTGACGACACTCAACTGATCCTCTCACTCACCAAAGACCCTAATACCGCCAAAACCAACCTACATGAAGGAATGAAAGAAGTAGCCGAGTGGATGAAGCATAGCCGTCTGAAACTGAACTCAGACACACCAGAAGTCCTTATCTTAGGTACCTCCCCCTCCGCCTGGGATGACTCTTGTTGGCCAGAGGCCCTTGGAAAAGCACCCATCCCGACGGACCACGCACGGAACCTGGGCGTCATCCTGGACTCCTCACTCTCGATGACTAGACAGGTCAACGCCGTCTCTTCATCTTGCTTCAACATTCTTCGCATGCTCAAAAAAACATTTCGCTGGATCCCCACCGAAACCAGAAAAACGGTCACCCATGCACTGATTACAAGCCGCCTGGACTACGGAAACACCCTTTATGCCGGTACCACCGCAAAACTCCAGAAAAAACTCCAACGCATCCAGAACGCATCAGCCAGACTCATACTAGACATCCCGCGTAAAGACCACATCTCCAGTCACCTGAAAAACCTCCACTGGCTTCCCGTCAATAAGAGGATTACTTTCCGCCTCCTAACCCACGCACACAAAGCACTTTACGAACTTGGACCCGATTGCCTCAACACACGACTTTCCTTCTACACCCCCCCCCGCCAGCTACGATCCTCCATCCAAGCCCTCGCCACCGTACCTCGCATCAACAAAACCACCATGGGAGGTAGATCCTTCTCCTACCTAGCAGCTAAAACCTGGAACTCACTCCCCACTCACCTTCGTCTCACTCAGAACCACCTAGCATTCAGAAAGCAACTCAAAACTTGGATATTCGACAAGTAATTCCCCACCCTCCTTCAAGCGTCTTGAGACCCTCTGGGTATGTAGCGCGTTATCTAAATCTTTGACTTGACTTGACTTGACTTTCTTGTATGACTTCAATGGTGCACAGACCTAGAAAATTGGAAAAGCCTTTAATAATCTTTACAATTTTCACGAGAGGGTTATAATGCTAAACGGTAGTCAGTTTTGATTTAGAAACTGCAGTTACATTGAAAGAGAAACATATGTTGAATATATGTATGAATATAATATTGCAAATATGGTCCTTCATTGGAGACATTAGACATAATGTGCAATTAGTGGTGAAGCCAGTAGTCTCACACACTGTTGTATGAAAACGATATTTCATTATATTAGTTCATGGACAGCAATGAAAAGTAGTGGTGCCGAATCAAAAATTGCTGGAATTTGCGATATAGTAATGGTTGGTAAAGAGCTTCTGCTGGAAGAATACAATACATGTCTTTAGTTTGACCCCGTGAAACATAGAGGATTCTCAAGTCAAGTCAAAGGAGCTTTATTTCGATATAATTATATCTTTAAAAGCAGACAGAGTAAGAAACAATAACATTTATCTAAAACAGCCCGCAATTTAAAATGTTAAAAAGTTAAGAAACCCCCCCCCGTGCGGATAATTATCTATAGAAACGCTACATAACGGTTGGGTAATAAGTTATCTAAAACAGTCTCTAAACGAGACCTAATTAAACAATTTGCTTAAGCCACTTTGACCTTATGCGCCACGTCCACCCTAAGAACTTGGCTACAGCACTAACAATTAAAACACAGGTATCTGTCTGGAGAATCCTCAGTGCGTCGGCACACCGCCTAGCCCCCAGTATCAAGCATACTGGCTTAATCCATTTGCGACGAGGCAATTTATAGGCGGGGCATTCAAAGAACATATGTCCGATGGATTCTGGCCTAGTAGGGCAAAATGGGCAAGACGAAACAGTTTGGTAGGGCGGCTTCCAACGGGAGGTAAATTCCCTGATTGGCAAAGATCCAGTTCTAAATTTAAAAAATAACGCTCTGTCCCAGGGAATTGAGATGATGTCTAGGTAAATCTCACGTGATGGGGCATCCTTAATCAACAAAAAGGACCTGGTTGCTCTGCACAAGGTCGTTTTGGTGTTCCTTTTCTCAGTAATCCAGGACCAGTACATTTTTTTAAGTGTTGACTTAGGTGGAGCGGACCTCTGTTCCCATGACTCGCCCAATCCTAAGTTCAGAAGGAGGGCTTTAATGTCTTTAAGCCACCTCACTTTGGCCCAGCTCGATGAGTCCAAGATTTCCCGTAGGCCCTCTGCATAGCTGGTGAGAGCCTTCACCCTCCAGATACGGGCCCACAAAAGAAGGGGGCGAAGCCTTGCCTGATCCTCGATGGTACGACAACCCAAGTCCAATTGAAGCGGAATAGTAGGGGCAGATGCTTGAAGGCTCATGAGATTTCTGAAGAAGTTGTTTTCCGACAGGGTGAGCTGACTCATATTCAATGCTCCCCAGAGCTCAGCACCATAAAGCGCCGAGCTAACTCCTCTTGCAGCATAAATCTCAAGAACCGTGCCTATTGGCTTCATTGAAGATGCCCTCTGCTCTTTCAGCAATGTTCCAGTGATTCTCTTATGGTTGAGGAGCATTTTGTTTAAATGGCTATCCCACTTCATGGAGTCAACCAGACGAATCCCCAAATAGTCGAACTCCCTAGTACGTTCCAGAGGGACGTTATCCAGCAATGGTGGGGCACCCAGTTTTTTGGGGGATTTAAGATGAGATATTTGGTCTTATCTGTATTTATTTTGAGCCCCCTCGAGTTACAGAAAAGCTCAAAGCTGGACAACAAGCGCTGAAGACCAGCGGGTGACTTTGAGATCAGCAGAGTGTCATCCGCAAATATGAGAGTGGGTACAAGCTGCCCAGCTAAACGGGGAGCGTCAGCAGGAGCTGACAGCAGATGGTCAACTACCCCGTTTACGTAAAGGGAGAAAAGAGTGGGAGCGAGTACGCAACCCTGGCGGACTCCTCTGCCGACCTCAATACGCCCGGTCTTCTGGCCCTGTGTCCCCCAACGCACCTGGGCAAAATTGGACGTGTGGAGCCTGACTATAAGGGACAAAAGGTAGTGAGGCATACCCATCTCTTGTAATATCCTCCAGAGTTGTTGGCGTGGAACTAAATTGAACGCAGTGCGCAGATCAATGAAGGCTAGGTACAAGCTTCCCTTCCCTAGCACTACCACCTTCCAGTACAACATCAATAAGCGCAGTGACTGTTCGATTGTTCCTGTACCTGCCCTAAACCCGGCTTGGAGGTCAGACAAAATATTATTGTCATCAATCCAGTCCAATACGACTTTGCCGGCCACTTTTTGAGAGCAATCAATAAGGCTAATAGGCCGGTAGTTCGCAGGGTCTTCTCGACTGCCTTTTTTATAAATCGGGACAACCTCGGCGCCCATCCAAGAATCAGGTAGGGGAGCACCTTCAGCAGAAGCATTGAGCAGGGATGCGATTAGGATTCCCCATTCAACAGGATTCTTCCGGAGTAGATCCCCCGGTATGCCATCAGGACCTGCGGCTTTGAGAGGGACTAAACTGGTCACAACCCTTTCTACTTCCTTAGGCGTGAAAGCGGTCTTGCTACATGGGGTTGTATCAGGAGAGGAACCAATACCTGCAAAGTCTAGCTCAAACCCTTCCCCCACATTATACAACTTGGAGAAGTGACTAAACCAGGCTTCTTCAGAAATGTTACAGGTAATAAGGGAATCGGTGGGTCTCGATTTCTCCCTTATGAGGGTCCAAAAGCCTCTGGCATTCTTTTCCCCACTAGCTGTTTATAACTTGGCCCAGAAGACATCCTCCCAATCCCTGCGCGCCATAATTAACACTGCTTTATACAGTTTCCGCTTACAGGTTATGATAGCCCCTTCCCCCTGTTTAACCGCTGTAATGACAGCTTTTTTGGCCGCCCGACAGGCCGGTGTATACCAGCCCTCTTTGTTTGCTGCACGGGATTGCCCGTTCGCCTGCCTCGCTTTCCTTGTCACAGTAAACAAATCCCCTATTAGACTAGTGGTTTTGCAGAATAGGGTTGAAATATCCCCTGGATTTAGTGTGCCTTGTCCAAGCTCGGACATGGCATTCGACATAATCTCCCCAATGTTAGTAATCTTAAGGGGATCCAGGGCTACCCTGTCCCACTTCAGGCGCCTCAGGCAGTTAGCAGGAATTACCTCATTGGTTTCCCTCACAGCTGATGGGGTAGACACTCTCGCAGGGCATCCCCTAGGTTTCCATACGGGGGTAAGGGACAGGCACAGGGGATTATGGTCGCTGTCAGTTGTTGCAGCAACCTTCATATCAACAAGATGGGCCCATAGGTTTAGACTAAGAAGTATATAGTCAATTCTTGAGGTGGATCCCACCCTATTGAAGGTATGAGCCCCATTGGGATCTGAGGTTGTTCTCCCATTGCTGGCTCTCAGCCCAAATTCAAGTGTCAGGGAGTTTAGTTGCACAACTCTTGGTGTCCACCTTTTTATGGGGGGTAGGTTGAGAGAAGGAATACCTTTCCTAGAGTCTTCCTCACTGAGGTCTAAATTATCCTCATGCGACAAAGGCTCATAAGTGCAGTTAAAGTCCCCCATTAAAAGAATGAGAGAGTTGGGAGGGCAGTCCCTTAGCTCTGAATCTAGGACAAGCAGTGTGGGAGATATGGCACTACCTGAGTCTCCTCTGGTGTAGATATTGAAGAGTTCTAGGCTAATACCACTCCCTGAACTCTTAAGCGAAAGCCTCTGTAGATCGGGGGATTTCGGACAATGCACCTTAATTTGGAGACCCAACGCAATATCTACCCAGATCAGTAGCCCGCCCGATGGCCGGCCTCTACCTGATTCAGAGATACTTGCAGGTACAAAGTAAGAAGTAGAACCTACTCTATACTGCGGGGTTAGTGACCACGTTTCTTGGAATGCACAGATTGCAAAGGCTTCCATGAAAGAAGTCCAGTCGGGGAGATCAAGGTTGCGGCTCAATCCCGCAATATTCCAGCTTACTATTTTCAAAACAGGGGTTAGTGAATCGTGGATACCTGTGCCTCTAGTCAGAGATACATCATCACTTTGTTCATCCAAACCAGAACTAAGAGGGCTCTTAGGAGCTCCCACATTAGCCCCTGCTGCAGTGCTTAGTCCCACTGAATCGCAACAATTAGATGCTAAAACAGGGAAATGGGAGAATGAATCCGAAGAGGCTGGGTTAGTAAGTCAATATCCCCACCCATGTGGTTCCCAGCCATTCTATCAGTGCCTAGAGTTGCATGTCGTGGGTACCACACCCCTCTTCCCCCTTCTAAGGATGGCTGATTTGGCCACACAGTAGGCAGGGGGCGATAAAAGTATCTCAAGTCCCTTGTCTGTATACCATTAGAATCATAATGGTTAACTTGCCTGTTAATCAGCCCTGCAGCTCTTGCGTCCCTGAAATTCACCAATACACAGTCATCCTTAAGGTTTTTGTGCCTATTTCCAACCCACCCCACCCGTCTGACGTGACATAGAGGATTCTAATGTCAGTGGCTGTGCTAATAATAAAACAGATTATCAGCCTTAGTTATTAGATTCACACTACCTTCTTATAGGATTTCACTTGCAGCATGGGAATATAACATGGGACAGAGCTTTTTTTAAATGGATTTACACTTGATGTTGGGCAGAAGTGAAATATTATACCATTGGATGGTGGAAGCTCCAGTAAAGAAAATACATGTGTATGGTTGCTAATTGGCTGCCAAACAACTTGCACTACAATATTTCAATGCTTGACTTTCTATTTATTTCTCTTTCTCCAAGATATTTTATAACATTTCAACTTCAGGGTCAAATGTTCTAACAGGATTACAGCTCTTTTGGAAACCAGTTGTAAAAGCTCATCTTCCTTATTAAGGGCCTTTGCTGTGGCTTGGTCAGATAAGTCAGGTTCAGTACCTTCAATTACTGGTATAGCTCTTGGCAGTGGGCTAAAATGGTAAACTGTAGCCATTTATTAGAGTTAGAAAAGTATAGCTAAAAAGCTCAAGTCAGACGTACTCTAAAACAGTTTTAAATACATAGATATTAATATCATAATTCAGTTTTATTCCTAGAAATAAGTTGAGGTTGGGAGAGTACCAAAAAGGGTGATTAAAAAATGACTCAAAACATGCTTATTAAGTTTGTGGCAAGAAAATCAATTTTAATGTGATTTAAAACATGCAATTATTGAAGAAGATATGAATGCAATGGTGTGGAATGGCCTAAATAATGGCTCACCAATGCCCTCCACTCCAACGTTTCAATGTTTATCTTTTAAATCATGCTTATTTTACAACATTTGTATACTACTGAACTAGAATGTGAGATGACCATTATAGTTTTGTGCTTCATGCTACACTAATGATCAAAGTCACTCCTACTTGCTGTAGGACCTCATTAACAGATTAAGACTTTAATATCATTAAGAAGCCTTTTAAAACCTGTATCGCCTTTGCCAGTAGGGGAATAATGCTATACAATTTGCTGCTGTAACTTAGTAGATTAGAAATATACAATTAAAGAGACACATATTACGGAGATGTGTATGGGTGTACTTTGATCAATATGGTAGTTCATATGAGGTAGTATATATAAATGTAGACAAGAAAGGAGTACAATTAATCAGGAGTTGCTATTAAAGACATAATTCAATATAGAAAGAAGCCATATAGAGTATGTTTAGAATTTTGTTTTGAAAGTAAATGAGGGGTAGCAAAACGCTATGTGATACGTGTAAATAAACACTACACGACACTGAACAAGAAAGAAGAAAACACCAAAAAAGAAGACAGCAGCATCAAAGAAGGGTCTTTGCACTGTGTAATGGCAATGCACTAGCAAACTCAAAAACTATAACTAACCTATATCTAGAAGGTCCACCTCCTTAGCCTTATCAAATTTACAAACTGACCCATGGTAGTTCATATGAGGTAGTATATATAAATGTAGACAAGAAAGGAGTACAATTAATCAGGAGTTGCTATTAAAGACATAATTCAATATAGAAAGAAGCCATATAGAGTATGTTTAGAATTTTGTTTTGAAAGTAAATGAGGGGTAGCAAAACGCTATGTGATACGTGTAAATAAACACTACACGACACTGAACAAGAAAGAGGAAAACACCAAAAAAGAAGACAGCAGCATCAAAGAAGGGTCTTTGCACTGTGTAATAGCAATGCACTAGCAAACTCAAAAACTATAACTAACCTATATCTAGAAGGTCCACCTCCTTAGCCTTATCAAATTTACAAACTGACCCATGGTAGTTCATATTAAGCATGAGCGAATTTTGCGGATCTCGCGTTCGCGAATTTTGCGGATTTGCGGATTCGCAATCCGCAAAATCCGCGAATTCCCGCGAATTTGCGGATTTTTTTTTTTTTGTGTTCGCCCGTGTTTCTGCCAGTTCGCGAGGGTTTTGTACACTTTCGCAAATTGCGAACTTACCTGTCGGGTCGCAAGTTTCGCGAACTTGTTGTTTCTACGTGTCCAGCCTGTTTGGGACACTCTTCTTCATCACTGCCACTCTCTGTCACCACTGCCACTCTCTGACTACTCATGCCACCCTCTGGCCCACCCATGCCACCCTCTGTTTCATCACCACACCCTCTGGTTGTCCAGTGTACATTATTTTCGGCAAAGCAAAGCACACCTTCCCTGCCTCAAGTGACCTGAATTAATTTGGGGCTGATTCATGTGTCACAGAATATTTTTTTAGCTGGCACCTGCTTCCTTAGTGCGCCCTGATTAGTGATCTTTTGCACTTGCTAAGTGCTTTCATTGTTGCAAAATTAGTTACAACACCTGCCCTGCCCCAACTGACAATAATGAATTAGGGGCTGATTAATGGATTTTAACTTCCAGCCTGGCTCCTGCTTGTCTCCCTTAGCTGTAATTCAGGACCTTTGTGGCATATGTGTAACTATTCTGAGGTTCAGAGCAGGGTCACATACTAGTTTCAACTGGCAACTGAACTCTGGAGGGGCCCCTCAGGAAGCACTCCAGGAAATGGCTACTAATGATGAGCCTGAACTTTTGAACCTGGTAAGTAGTTACTTTCAGTTTTGCTAAGATCGTATTTCTGCAATTTTGCACTTATTCGCGGGGCGCGAACTCACGCGAACAGTGCGAGCAGTGCGAGCAAAATTCGCTGCTCGCGGATTTGCGGATTTTGCGGGAAATTCGCAAATCTCGCGGATTGCGGATTTCCCGAAAATCCGCAAAATCCGCGAGCGGAACGGATTTTCCGCCCACGCCTAGTTCATATGAGGTAGTATATATAAATGTAGACAAGAAAGGAGTACAATTAATCAGGAGTTGCTATTAAAGACATAATTCAATATAGAAAGAAGCCATATAGAGTATGTTTAGAATTTTGTTTTGAAAGTAAATGAGGGGTAGCAAAACGCTATGTGATACGTGTAAATAAACACTACACGACACTGAACAAGAAAGAAGAAAACACCAAAAAAGAAGACAGCAGCATCAAAGAAGGGTCTTTGCACTGTGTAATAGCAATGCACTAGCAAACTCAAAAACTATAACTAACCTATATCTAGAAGGTCCACCTCCTTAGCCTTATCAAATTTACAAACTGACCCATGGTAGTTCATATGAAGTAGTATATATAAATGTA
Organism: Lissotriton vulgaris; assembly: GCF_964263255.1. NCBI lineage: Eukaryota > Metazoa > Chordata > Amphibia > Caudata > Salamandridae > Lissotriton > Lissotriton vulgaris. Next base: position 1,709,224,894 of record NC_141685.1, on the reverse strand, counting down.
GACAAGAAAGGAGTACAATTAATCAGGAGTTGCTATTAAAGACATAATTCAATATAGAAAGAAGCCATATAGAGTATGTTTAGAATTTTGTTTTGAAAGTAAATGAGGGGTATCAAAACGCTATGTGATACGTGTAAATAAACACTACACGACACTGAACAAGAAAGAAGAAAACACCAAAAAAGAAGACAGCAGCATCAAAGAAGGGTCTTTGCACTGTGTAATAGCAATGCACTAGCAAACTCAAAAACTATAACTAACCTATATCTAGAAGGTCCACCTCCTTAGCCTTATCAAATTTACAAACTGACCCATGGTAGTTCATATGAGGTAGTATATATAAATGTAGACAAGAAAGGAGTACAATTAATCAGGAGTTGCTATTAAAGACATAATTCAATATAGAAAGAAGCCATATAAAGTATGTTTAGAATTTTGTTTTGAAAGTAAATGAGGGGTATCAAAACGCTATGTGATACGTGTAAATAAACACTACACGACACTGAACAAGAAAGAAGAAAACACCAAAAAAGAAGACAGCAGCATCAAAGAAGGGTCTTTGCACTGTGTAATAGCAATGCACTAGCAAACTCAAAAACTATAACTAACCTATATCTAGAAGGTCCACCTCCTTAGCCTTATCAAATTTACAAACTGACCCATGGTAGTTCATATGAGGTAGTATATATAAATGTAGACAAGAAAGGAGTACAATTAATCAGGAGTTGCTATTAAAGACATAATTCAATATAGAAAGAAGCCATATAGAGTATGTTTAGAATTTTGTTTTGAAAGTAAATGAGGGGTAGCAAAACGCTATGTGATACGTGTAAATAAACACTACACGACACTGAACAAGAAAGAAGAAAACACCAAAAAAGAAGACAGCAGCATCAAAGAAGGGTCTTTGCACTGTGTAATGGCAATGCACTAGCAAACTCAAAAACTATAACTAACCTATATCTAGAAGGTCCACCTCCTTAGCCTTATCAAATTTACAAACTGACCCATGGTAGTTCATATGAGGTAGTATATATAAATGTAGACAAGAAAGGAGTACAATTAATCAGGAGTTGCTATTAAAGACATAATTCAATATAGAAAGAAGCCATATAGAGTATGTTTAGAATTTTGTTTTGAAAGTAAATGAGGGGTAGCAAAACGCTATGTGATACGTGTAAATAAACACTACACGACACTGAACAAGAAAGAAGAAAACACCAAAAAAGAAGAAAGCAGCATCAAAGAAGGGTCTTTGCACTGTGTAATAGCAATGCACTAGCAAACTCAAAAACTATAACTAACCTATATCTAGAAGGTCCACCTCCTTAGCCTTTTTTTTTTTGTTTAAGAAATTTTTATTAAGCATTAAAAGGTGATACAAAAAACATGTCATGAAAAATTAGGAAAAAGTACATATGGGTGTAATAATAATTAAAAGACATCAATCTACAGGAATTTATATAGAGAAAAGAAAGGTATGAAAAGATAGGAAGGAGAAAGAAGAAAGGAAAGGATTGGGAAGGAAAAAAGAAAAGGAAGAAAGCAGAAGACAGGGAAAGAGGAGAGGAAAGAGAGAGGAGAAAAAGAAAGGAGAATTAAGGGATCATGAGGGACATGGAGCACGCGGTAGGGGAGAAGGATTGGAGGAGAGATATGAAGTAAAGGGAAGCCATAATAAATCAGATTTAATTTTCAAAGGAATAGAAGTAGAAGAGGCAATAGAAATTCTATGTTCATCACATATATAATTCCACCATGTGTGGACCGAGAGTTTAGAATTATCTTTCCAACACGACAAAATAACTTTAAATGCAAGTGCAATAAAAAGATCTAACAACTTAGCAGATGAGGGTGTACTAATATCAATATCATCAGATAAAGAACCTAAAAATATGTGTATGAAAGACAATTGTGAAGAAAGAGATAACATTTTCATACATATATTCCAAACATCAGTCCAAAAAGATAAAACTGGGGAACAATAGTAAAGTTGGTGTTGTAGAGTACCAGGATCTTTAGAACAGGACCAACATAGAGGAGAGGAGGTTGGAGAAAATTTATGTATAGTAACCGGTGTAATAACAACTCTGTGGTAAATAAAAATTAGGGATTGGGTAATGCGTGCAGCAACAGAAACTTTGAAGAGTCGAGACCATATACGATCCCACAATGCAGTGTCAAAGGAGACATCCAGATCAGTTTCCCAAGCAGTCTCCACTGTAGACTTAAATCGAACAGAACAATTAGATAATAAGAGTGAATATACAAGAGCAGCTTTAGGTTGTTGGGTAGAGAAAAGAGGGTAAAGTGGAGTGACAGGAGTAAAAGAAGAAAAAGAATCAGAGGAAGAGGATAACGAGGATAAGTGAGATTGAATAGCAGAGATTATAATAGAATATTCAGCAAGAAAAGAGGAGGGTAAGTTAAACTTATTTTGTAGATCCACAAAAGAAAGGAGAGTAGAATCAAGAAAAAATTGATTGTACAAACATTATATCCTTTTCTTTCCAGTGTTTAAAGTAAAATGATTTACCTTTATATCTAAGAAATTTGTTGTACCAAACTACAGATGATAAAAAACATTGTAGAGGGGAAAGGGAAGAGGTAAAAACATTTTGCAAGGTAGATTGGCAATATTTCAAAATAGGATACTTGGATATAAAGGTACAATTTGACATGAAAGGAACATGTTGAAATGAGAAATCTTTCAAAAAAGAGCGTTCCAGGAGCACCCACTTAGGAACAGGAGTATCAAGGAAATCATATGCCAAGGAGAAGGATTGTTTGATAAGAAAGGCAGAATGATAAGAGCCAAAATCAGGGAAACGAACACCACCTTCATTTTTAGGACGAACCAGCTTATGTAATCCAATGCGGGGATGTTTATTGTTCCACAAAAATTTTGTGCATATTGAATTGATACGGGAAAAATAGGATTTAGGGATTTTGAAGGGGAGCATAGAGACTGTATATAAAACATGAGGGGTAATCATCATTTTGATGGTGTCTAATCTACCCCACCAAGAAAGAAATAGGGGAGACCAAATCTGTAGAAGTGATTGAATTTTCTTAATTAACGAATCAAATGTTATTTTAAGGGTATCTTTTAGAGAGGAAGAAAACCATATGCCGAGGTATTTAATTTTAGAAGGACACCATGCAAAATCAGTATTATTAAACATATATTGAAAACACAAAGAGTTAAGGGGAAGCACTTCTGTTTTGGATAAGTTAAGCTTATATCCTGATATTGAGGAATATAACTGAACTTCATCTAAAAAGGGTGGGAGGGAAGATTCAGGATTAGACATGTAAATGAGGACATCATCGGCGTACGCTGAGAGTTTAGTTTCGACAGAGGAGAATTTTAAACCAGTGATATGAGGGTTAGAACGAATACGTTGTAAAAAGGGTTCAAGGCATAGGATAAATAATAAAGGAGAAAGGGGACAACCTTGTCTCGTGCCTCTTGTTAAAGAAAAAAATCTGGAAAATTGATTGTTAACAAAAATACTGGCACGAGGGGAGGAATAAAGGAGTCGGACTAACGCTATAAACTTCGGGCCAAAACCAAACCAAGTAAGGGTTTGAAACATGTACTGCCAATTAATACGATCAAAAGCTTTTTCAGCATCTAGGGAAAGGGCTGCTAATGGGGTTTTGACATTTTTACTGTGAGAAAGGACATTGGAAAAAAGACGAGCATTATCCGCAGCAAGTCTGCCCTTAACAAACCCCACCTGGTCCGTGTTGATTAATCGAGGGATAATGGAATCAAGGCGAGAGGCAAGGATTTTAGCAAAAATTTTACAATCATAATTAATTAAGGATATGGGGCGGAAATTCTTACATTGGGAATGATCCTTATCAGGTTTCGGGATGATGACAATGAGGGCATCTAAGAATGACCCAGAGGCTTTAGCTTCAAAAATAAAAGAATTAAATAATTGAAGGAGTTTGGGAGCAAAAAATGAATGAAAGGAGGAGTAAAATTCAATCGGCAGGCCATCAGGACCAGGGGCTTTTGATTTCTTAAGGGAATGAATAGCTGAGGTAATCTCTTGGAGAGTAATTTCACGTTCTAGGTGTGAAAATTCAACAGGAAGGTCTGGGGGGGAGGGAAGGCCTTCAAAAAAAGTTGTTAAGTTAGCATCAGAAGGGTGAGTATCATCTGTATATAAGGCTTGATAGTAATTGTGAAAAACTTCGGCAATGTCTTCATCAGAGGTGACCAGTTTGTTCAGTGAATCATTAAAAATTGGGCCGACAGCTTTGCGTTCAGATTTGATTTTCAAGTAGTTGGCCAGCATTTTACCTGCTTTGTTCTGACCCCCATGATACTTAGATTTTATTTTAAGGAGGGTATGACATGCTTCATTAGTTATAATTTTATTGAGAGCTGTTTTGGCATGAATCAGGTCCTGAAGGGCAGATGGGGATTTGGAGGAGAAATATGAATGTTCAAGGGTTTTAATATGTTTAAGTTGATCTTCATATTTTTGCTTGTTAAGCTTCTTTTTGGCAGAAACATAGGAAATCGTAAAAGCACGAAAAGAAGCCTTAAAAGCATCCCAAGTGTTGGGAATAGAAGTATCAACAGGGTCATTAAAGGAAAAATATTCATTAAAAAACTCAGTACATTTTTTCATAAAAGTGGCATCAGATAAAAGAAAAGAGTTAAATTTCCAACGACTAAAATTGGAGGGACTAATGGATAAATCCAGGGTAGTGTAAACCGGTGCATGGTCAGAAATAAAAATAGAGCCAATAACCGATTTTTGAAGGGAGGGAAGGAGAGACTTACTAATCATAATGTAATCAATCCTTGAACGAGTATGGTGGACATTAGAAAAAAAAGTATATTCCAGTAAATCAGGGTTGCACACTTTCCACGAGTCATATAGAGGACGAGAGGCAATGGCAGATTGAAAAGCCTTATGGGTTTTATCAGGTTGAAATTTACTCGAAGACAAGCGATCTGAAAAAGGGTCCAACCATTGGTTAAAATCACCAGCAACGATGAAATTAGGACAATCAATGGATGCAATAAGCAATTTAATGTCTTTCCAAAATTTGGGGTCTGGACGAACAGGGCCATAAATATTCAATAGGACCATCGTCTTGTTGTGAATAACAACCTTTGCCATTGCCCAACGACCTTCATCATCATTTTGAGAGGATATAATTTGTGCATTTAAAGCTTTGTGAAATAATATAGCAACCCCTCCTTTTTTGTTGACCGCAGGAGAAAATACAACCTGACCCACCCATTGTCTTTTTAATTTAAGGGAATCAGTGTCCGAGCAATGAGTCTCTTGAAGAAAGACCACCTGTGAATGAAATTTGGTTAAGTGAGACAATACCTTCTGACGCTTGACAAGATGACCAAGACCACGAACATTCCAAGAGACAAAATTACACATGTCGGAGGGAGGAAGGAATGGGCGAAGAGTGGAGGTAACACACAGCAGGGAGATCACTATATAGGGGGAGACAAAAAATAACGGTTAAACATTGGAGTAGGAAATCGCTCATTTGAAGAAGGGAAAGAAAAATCAAATAGCATGGAAGGAAGAAACGGAGAAGAAAATAAACCAGCAGAGGTAGCTTGAGAAGAAGGAAGCAAGGAAAGAGAGAGAAGAGAAAGAAAGAGGGAAGATACATAAAGAGAGAGAGGGAAATAGAAAACAGGTCAAGGCACAAAGGCTTGATCTGAGAAGAGAACAGTAACCAAAACACGTGAGACGCGGGTACACCAGAGAGAGGACATAACCCACGAGCAAACCATATACGGACATATTAGAAAGGATAAACACAAGGATGTGAGAAGAGAGTTTAGAACAAAATAGAAAGGGGAGATAAGGTAAGAGAAAATATATAGATTAAAGCAGTAACGTTAGAAGAGGAAAAACATTGAAAGACGAAAAGGCATTAGCGGCAGGTTCCATGGTGGACGGTGTGATACTCATCAAATAGTCGCGAAGTTTCTGGGGATCATCATACGACTTGGTACGCCCATTATGTGTAATCTTGCAGAAACAGGGATGAAGAATTCCATACTGAATGTTGAGTTGTCTCATCGTGGGGCGAAGGTTCAGGAATTCCTTACGTCGAGCATTGGTAGCAGAAGAGAGATCTTGGGAAATGAAGATGTTGTGACCAGACCACTGGAGACGACGTTTGGCCCTGGCGGCTTTTAGAACAGCCATGAGTTCTGTGAACTCCAAGAATAACATGATGATTCCACGTGGTTTGGTTGCATTGGAATTAATACGGCCAAGACGATGCGCTCTCTGGATGTTGAGAGGATGAGTCGATGGAGAGAGTTCCAAAAGTTCCTGAAGAAGTTTCCGAATAAAAGAGACCATGTCGGACCCCTCCAAATTTTCTGGAACACCATAAACGCGTAGGTTGTTGCGTCTATTTCTATTTTCCAAATCTTCGGTGTGTAATTTGAGTTTGTGGATTTCTTGTTCCAAAAGTGGAATCTTGGTTGAGAGGTCTTGGACATCGCTGACACGTTGTTCTAAGTTCAAAACCTTATTTTCCATGACCACCCAGCGCTCCTCGATCTGCTGAAGCTTAGCATTGGTAGCAGTCATAAACGGTTGGAGACCACGCACCTCCTCAAAGATTGAGTCCAGAACAGGATTAGTCGAAGATTTAATAGGTGAGGGTGGGTCATTCTTTGGTCTTTTAGGTTTTGTTCCAGTTTGCGATAACTTCGGCGAAGTAGAGACATTTGCCATGATGTTGGATGAGGAAAAGAAGCTATGACCAATAGTGTTGTTGAATACGAAATAGATTGTGGATGCCCAAAGTCGGTAGGGGCACACCTTGTGACAAAAAAAGAGGGCACTGAGACACACTATTTATCAGTGTGCGAATGAAATAACAGCCACACGAGGTCAAACAGGAGGCAACCACTAACTCATAGGCTTGACATTGTGACGGACCGTCATGGCAATATGGAGTGTCAGATTAAATGAAATAGGGCACCAAGACATTCACGAGTAAGCATAGACAGTGCATTAAGGTATTGGAGGAGACCGATGGTCAGTAGAGATCAAAAGAACAAGAAGGTTATGATAACGCTGAGGCATTTATCACAGTTCTGGAGCAAGGCAATAGCAGAAGGCTCGGCATCCAGAGGCACAAAATGGCGGTCGTTTCACCACAGAGAAAAAAGTGCGCTTTTAAATTGGAGTGTGGGAGAAGCGTCAAAAGTGAAAAATAGTCCACAGCATCTCATGAGTGACTCAGGATAATATGCGGCATCAACGCCAAGCTAGCGCCATAACGAAGGGAGAAAGAGCAGGAACAGCGCAGAGAAAACACACGAACCGGCGGCATACAAAATGGCGGCCGTTCGTGTTACGAAGTGAAGAGATAGTTACCAACACAAATTGTCCTTGAAACTGCGCTCTTTTCGGTCGGCAAAGTGCTGCATCGTGGAGTCCCCACCTTCCGACACTATAATCCAGCAAGAAAACCGTCCGAAGGGCGGTTTTGACGATTTCTCACGGCATCCGCGGGTAGTCCGAAACGGAGCTCACGGGAGAGACGTCCTCAGTCGCCGGCGCGCAAGCCACGCCCCCCCCACCTCCTTAGCCTTATCAAATTTACAAACTGACCCATGGTAGTTCATATGAAGTAGTATATATAAATGTAGACAAGAAAGGAGTACAATTAATCAGGAGTTGCTATTAAAGACATAATTCAATATAGAAAGAAGCCATATAGAGTATGTTTAGAATTTTGTTTTGAAAGTAAATGAGGGGTATCAAAACGCTATGTGATACGTGTAAATAAACACTACACGACACTGAACAAGAAAGAAGAAAACACCAAAAAAGAAGACAGCAGCATCAAAGAAGGGTCTTTGCACTGTGTAATAGCAATGCACTAGCAAACTCAAAAACTATAACTAACCTATATCTAGAAGGTCCACCTCCTTAGCCTTATCAAATTTACAAACTGACCCATGGTAGTTCATATGAAGTAGTATATATAAATGTAGACAAGAAAGGAGTACAATTAATCAGGAGTTGCTATTAAAGACATAATTCAATATAGAAAGAAGCCATATAGAGTATGTTTAGAATTTTGTTTTGAAAGTAAATGAGGGGTATCAAAACACTATGTGATACGTGTAAATAAACACTACACGACACTGAACAAGAAAGAAGAAAACACCAAAAAAGAAGACAGCAGCATCAAAGAAGGGTCTTTGCACTGTGTAATAGCAATGCACTAGCAAACTCAAAAACTATAACTAACCTATATCTAGAAGGTCCACCTCCTTAGCCTTATCAAATTTACAAACTGACCCAGTTTATAAACGAGTTCACACTTTTCAGTGTGGAGTAAAAAATGCAAATTTTGCAATAGTTAGATCCATGCAAAGTGCAGACTGATTAAACATCAGAGATTTGCATGTTTGACTGAAAAATTATGTGACATCATATCAGAGGTTTTTCTGACCATGTTTCTCATATGTGGAAGCTGATCAGAAAAGTATACCATGCAAAAATGCCAGTACTTCTACAAAATGTAAAACATATACTTGTAGCAGGCAGTACTGTTAAAGTTCTGAACATATCTATAGACATTTGAGACTAATACTGTGTGTAATTATATTCAGCATTATTTTCACTGAGCAAAGTTTCCTTTTGGAATTCAGATGGGTTTCAATCCCTTGCCTCTTTATTTTTTTAGGATGGAACCAGGCTTTCTAAAACATCGCCAGTTTCTATATTTGATTGGAAAGTTTCATGCCAACACATTAAAGTGTGCCAAAGTACTGAATAAAGCAAAATTCACCTTTTCAATCGAACCTGACATAACCATAATTGCAGTAACTGTTGCTGACTCTGATGCTATAGTTAGGTGAAAATGTCAATTTAAATTAAATTTAAAGAAAAAAACGACTGAAATGCATTAGTTATAGCTAACTGAAGTAAAAATAACTCAACCCCTTGCCAAGCAGTGATGTCATTAATGATGTAATTTCAGATATCATCATTACATGTCATGAGTTATGTATTATGTGAGGTCATAAACAGTGCACATCAGGGGCGTGAATTATAGTTACTTCAGTTAACTATAACTAGTGTATTTCTGTGTTGTTTTTAGTTTGAAATGTTATGTTTGAACTGACATTTTAGGTAACAATGACGTCACTTTAACCTTTGTTTTTCAGTGAATTTCTACATTTTTTAAAATGTAAAGCAAGATATTACAACTGTACCTAACAATAACGCTATTCTACACTTTGTTTTTTCAGCAAATTTGAAGTTTGTTTTAATGCGAAGTAAGATTTTATAACCTTATGTAACTATTCCCTCCCACTGCCATGTATCGCTTCTGCTGTGCACTGTGGGGGGCTGGGTATGAGCAGCATGAGATTGGGCCAGGCCCTGTGTCCCACCCCCTCCATGGTGGTCCAAATCCCCACTGTGCACATTCTTTCACCATGAGTGGACATGAGTAGGCCGCAGGGTGTGGCCTGTGGTACTCTTATGGTAGCAAGGGGGTTTGCATTGGTTCCCGCAATAGCATGTGATCAAGGAAACTACAACATTTTATTTTGTAAATTTCCCCCCGGGGGCCTTCTCGGACCCCACCACAAGATGTGCAGGGTGTGGGCCCCTACTCCCTTATAGCTTATTTTTTATAATTTCCATGACACAAGAACTAAGGGGCATATTATCAAGCCTGTGCGCTAAAATTATCGCCGCTTTATCGGCCGAAAACGGCCGATAAAGCGGCGATAATGGGCTTGATAATATGCTCTGTGGAATTCCAATCGAAGCCCATGTTAGATGTCTTCACATCTAACATGTGCTTCGATTGGAATTCGATAGAGCATATTATCAAGCCCATTATCGCCGCTTTATCGTCCGTTTTCGGCCGATAAAGCGGCGATAATTTTAGCGCACAGGCTTGATAATATGCCCCTAAGTTCCCATGTCCTGTAATGGCAGCATCAAAATTTCTCTTGATGTTTACCCAGCCAATGACGGCATTGTGGCCAGCCAATCAGAGCATTATTTAGCTCCCGGAGGACTGATGGGAGCTTCTTGCTCCGGCAGGAGCGAGATGGCCGACAGGAAAAAAATGCCCTCTTTGCCAGTCAGATTGCTCTGTTACTGGAGGTTGAATGCCTGCGGGAATCCCTCAAGAGTCCTGCAAACCCAACCAGCCATTTTTAGCCTTAATTTCTTAAAAGCTATTGAACAGCTCTTTCTGGGAAAAGATTTAGCTTTCTGACAAAATTTGTGTCATTCTCTTCCGCTGTTATAGCTGTAGCGGTGACTAAAATGTTTATGGAAATTGCATGGAGAAATTTTATTTTGGGATCCCTTTTTTTCTCTGCCCTTTTTAACCCCTTCGATGCTGATGACGAGCTCAGCTCGTCATCAGCCACGGGGGGCGTGTGCGGATGACGAGCTGAGCTCGTCATCTAACGCGGCTTTTAGAAAAAAGCCGCATAGCGCGAAAATAACCGCCGCAGCGATGCGGTTAATGGATCTCTGAATCTTTCAACAAAGATTCTGAAGTCGATAAACTGTGTTTTGGAAAAAATTATGAAAATTCATCAAAAACGTCAAAGTTGTTAGCAAACTAAAATTAATTTCCTATTGTAACTAGGTCCTGATATAATTTAACAGTGATGATCACAAAGGGTGTAACTTAGATGTAGATATAGATATAGATACAGATATAGACATATAGAGATGGTCTCTTTAGATGAAAGCAGTGTATTGATATTACTTGAACAGTGTATTTACATGTTACCAAGGTAAAGATGAGGATTCATATATATAGCATGCTTGTTGTGTAAGTTTAGATTTCTACATGAGTCCATTAAAGGGGAGACAGGGCAGTTTTACAGAAGACTTATCGAGGACAAGAACTTAATATGGCTTAACCAAGTGCCCAAAAAGTTACAAGTGAGGCACAAGAAGTAAACTTGAGTAGACACCAAAGCCTCTGCTCTAACCTCTAACCAGGCCACACCTCCACCGAGAAGGGCAATCTAGTAAATCACATGTGCACATGCGAAAGAAACAAATGAGGTCATGCCGTCAGTTCTTGGCCCAATCAAAATGCACCAAACACTGCCTTCCCATAACAGTGTTTCAAAAGGCAACCCGAGAGTAAACATTTTCTCAGAGTGAAACAGCCCTCTGCCCTGTCTTGCCAAGAACTAATGGTCCTGTCACTCTCTTGCCTTCCTACTTCCTCCTTTCACAGACGTGCATGCGCCAGCTCTGGCCTGCAACAATAGGTGGATTGAATAACGTGTCGACAGATTTGCATGGCATGGATCACGCGCCCTTCATAACTTTCTCACATTTGTATGTGAACAAGGCGGCCACAACACTTCTAGTTAAAATATTTCCAACCGGTTTCAAATGCAAACAAAAACGGTCGACAGTGTTTGCACAAAGCAGAGTCGAACCAGGTAATACATAAGAAGTCAGGCGGCGGAAGGGCTCAACAGAGACAGACATAAGCCAACGTAAAGGGATACCTGGTATGATCAAGCATAGAAATGCAGAGTTTGACAACACATGGGGCTTGCTAAATGCACCCAGTCAGTTCATTCCCCTCATTTGTCGAGCTCCACCAGCACTGCTTTACCACAATGGCAAACTTAATTACTTTCTTCTACTCTCTCCTGTTAGACTAGACAACCAAGGGGCTTATTTACAAGCCTCTTGCGCCGCCAGTGTGTCACTTTTTATATGGAAAAAGGGTGGTGTACCAGCAGGTCAAGCGGCTTGTAAATAAGCCATTGAGTGTCTAATTTTCGAACGTCAGTCATGAAGAACTGGAAGGGGCTTATTTACAAGGCCCTTGTGCAGCTAGTGCATCACTTTTAACATGGGAAAAAGGGACGTACTGCCGGCACAAGGGACTTGTAAAAATGCCCCTAATTTTAGGCCATATTTATGGTATAGTAACGCAACGCAGTGCTGCAAGTCACCTTGCTGCACCTCATTACAGGTAAAGGGTAGGAAAGCGCCGTATTTAAAAGAATTCGACACATTGCTGCTGTCCTTGCGCTGGTGCCACTTTCACTTGTGGGCGCCAAAGCAGGCACCCTTGTTCCATGGTGCAAGGGGGCCTGCATTGCAGACCGGATTGTTTTTGTGCAGGAAGGTGCACCCTCCTGCACAAAAAATAATTCTGAGAGTCAAATTCCTTTTCTATGTGTGCTGCAGAATGCAACACACATAGAAAAAGGAAGTAACGAGGAGAAATACAAATATTTGTCCTCACTACGGCCAAGGAATGCCTCCCTTGTGCAGAGTAAGGCAATGCAGCAATTTGCACTGCATTGCTTTACTGGAGATTTAGGAAGCCACTCAAGGCTACTCAAGGTGGCCTTGTGTGGCTTCCTAAATATTGGAGTTGTGTCACTCTTGCAACACGTTGTGTGGTGAAAGAGCAACACAACGGGACTCAAGCATTTGCCCCCTGCTTTGTAGGGCTACAATCAATCGTCAGTACAAAAGGGCAAGGCAGGGTTACCAGTTGCTACCTTGTATAGCCCTAATCGGTGTCTGGGGTACGCTGCTGTAGCTCAGAAGCCTTTTAGGTCCTCTAAGCAAATTATTTTGATCCTAGTGACCTGTTTTCAGTGCTCGCAGCCTTTACTACGCCACTATATGAACGTTTGACTCACTGCTGGCAATAGCAGGCTCCGAAAATACGATGGCTGTCTTTTCATGGACTTGGTACAGAAGGTATCTTCTAAAAAGAATGAAATAGTTCATGATGTTTACCAGTGTGTTGTTGGATTGGATTTTGTATGTTAATGAGTTTTTTTAGGCTGTGCCCTTTTATTTGTGTAATACTCCTACATACACAAAATTAATTTCACATCCTCATTTAAACGTTGTTTGCCTTTCTACTACATGTTCTTTATGAGTACAATAGCTCTGTGTGCATGTTCTGTCCTCTGGAATGTCAAGGGAAGGTGAGATGTATTTTAGTCAAGTTGGTAAAAAGTACAGCAGTTCCTACAGAAAGAAGACGACAAGGCGTCAGGGGTCACATTTCATAAAACAACTGACAAGTCGATCACTCACGTTTTGCATTCCAGGTGGCATTTTTTGCCCGTCCTGCGTGGCCTCTCCATTGATCAATTAACCTGCATATGACAGAAAGCTAAACAGTTTCCCCAACCCCGAGGCAGCGCTTTTGATTGCCGAGTCCTTATGGTTAAATCTTTGACAAAACTGTGCATTCGTCATGTGTTTCTTGAAAGGCGAGCTCAGTGCTGTGCTCTGGCTGACAAATAGGCCGAAAACAAATCTATTCTCAATGGAAACGCAAAAACAATTCGCGCAAAATTGGAAATGTGTTGAATCTGATTAGGGACTGCAGCACCTAGCAATTATCAGGTCACCACATTTCAGAAAGCCTGACCAGCAGTCCTGAGGCGGCGAGGGCCACAATTCAGCAGCAGGTTGTGCAGGTTTTACGTGCCTGTCCGCTGCTCTCAGAAGGGAAGCGAATGTACTGGTCCTTGGAAACACCTATTTCATAACACCAACCAAAGGTGTGCTTGCTAAATATGAGGTTCTCCATCCAAAAAAACTCTGAGCAAATGCAAAAAAACCCTGCTTGTGGCACCTCTAGGCTGTTGTATCGAATTATGATACCAATTTTTTTTGTGTAATTGACTCATTTTTGTCTTGATCTCGCCACAATGGACCATGGTGAATAAAAGCAGGACCCTCTTGTCAAAAAAAATGTACCGACCACATTAGTACAAACACATTTGATTTATTTGTAAGAGACAGGAGCAACCCCCTAAAATGTGTGATTTCTCTGAGGGTAATGTTCATGTGCATCAGGAAAGGAACAACAGGGCTGGAGCAGGAAGAGGACATGCCTGTGTAGAGTCATCGTTTGGATGTAAATCCCCTCAGTCTTTCTTCTTTGTCTTTGCTAGTTTTAATTTTTAAGCACATAGGTGGGGCATTAATCAGAAAGGTAAACTTACACCTTTCTGTAAATGTACTATTTTGTTCGTATTCACAAACTAAGTTAAGTGTAAGTTTAAGACTGCATAGACTCCAAGAGCAAGACAGAAAACTCTGCGCATGAAAAGATAGGTCTGTCCTCTTCTAAAAAGATAGGCATGTCCTATTTTTCATGTGCAGAGCTCTCCGCCCTGACTGTGGAGTCTCCACAAGGTGTAAACTTACACTCAACTTGGTGTTTCTTTATAGCAAAAAAATAGTAAACTTCTATTAAAATGTAAGTTTACCTTTGTGAATCAGTCCCCCATATGCAGTTAAAAAATAGAAAAGGCATATCTTTTTGTGCGTGGACTTCTCCACACAACCTGCATTCTCTATGCAGTCTTAAACTTACAATTAACTCGTCGTTAGTTAAAAGCAAACAAATAGTAAACGTACGTAAAAGTGTACGTTTACCTTTGTGAATCACGCCCATACAGAGCAAGGTTTCTTAGGATTGCTGAACAGAAAATGAGAAAGTCATGATGATAGGGTAGGTTTAGTAGGGAAAGATAGAATACTAAAAGTTCTTACGAACTGAATATTATTCTTAAAGGTGCACAGTCAGCCCAAGATAGCATTCCAATTGACAAAGGATGATTCCTTCAGGATGTGGGCACAGTCAAATGATTCTAGTAGCTTCGATAGGGATTCTTACCGGTGTGTGTAAAAGCTCATCTTTTCTCTAAGAAACTGGTTTTTAGTTTAAGCTAAGGAGAGCACACTGCTCCAGCCAGAATAGTTTGTGCTACACCCGCCTTAATGATTTGAATGGATTTAATGCTTGTAATGGATTGGCCCCAGACTCTTGGTATATTGTACTAATGGAAGCTGGCCACACAGACACGCCGGAGACCCCCTACAAAAACTCCAATGATTTACTCATGAGTCAAATTTGGTGGCAAATGCTTTAAAAATGACGCTCTTGTTACAGTCTCCGAAGAATATCCCTCTCAACTCTAGAATGGGAAAACACAAGGTTGACATTCTTCATGAGGGTTAGAGCTTGATCCTTTCAGAAGAATGACTCCCTGCAATGACAGGGGCAACTGCCAGCAAATTGGCTTAGAACACCATTGGCACATCATACACGATTTATTGTGATCAAAATATATACTTTTTTACATTTTCAGTAACATTACCCATATGTGACTTGCCAGTACAGGTTCTATTTGGCAAGTACAAACAAACAAAATAGAAGGGGTTTCCCCAGAGGGATTTAGGATGCTGGCAGGAAACGGGGGAAAAGATTCTAGTGGATGATTCTGGGAGTGTGTGGGACTTGGATGTGTGCATCCCGCTTGATTCAAATTATGGTTCAATCTAAAAACACAACCACAACGGTTTTTCTCTCAACCCTATATGTGATGTTGAGCCTTAATCAATGTGTATTTTTCTAAGTATTTATGAATCCTTCATATGAATTCAACAAATAACAAATAAACTATATATATTTTCACAAAAAAAGTCAATCAACTTTGTGTGATGTATAATTGGCTCTGATACGTATTTTCTGGCCACCACTCATTTAATTGTAAGGATCCCCATGGGACCTTGAAATTTACCCTGGCAGGGTAGTCCTTGTTTCTATTTTGTTGTTCTATTTGGCAAGTAGCCACCCATTAAATTTTTATTTTGTTTGTTGTTTTATTATGGGATCAAGTACACTTTGCCTTACAGCAGAAGATGTTTTGTGACCATATAGAGGAACAACAGTATGCATATAGTGAGGGATGGAATGCTTGAATTTATCGCAGCCAGTGGTAATGTCTTAAGGCTGCGTTCCAGGCTATTGCCAGTTTGCACACCATGTCACAGCAGTTTAGGCTTAGTCATACGCAAATCAGTCTTGACACAGCTCTAATAAGAACAGTCCAGCCTGAACTGCCAGGCCTTGTCATCCCTTAACCAAGGACAAGCAACCCAAGACTGGTTTCGCCAGTGGCGGCTCCTCCATTAGGGCAGAGGATTGCCTCCCCCTGCCAACTGCAAATAAAACGATAATTACTTAATTACAGAGCACAGCCGCTAATAAGTTTCACTGCTGACTTTGTTGTCAATTATTTTAGAAATGAACAAAAACATCATTCTATTTATCAACAATGGTCTTTCAAATACAAAGAAAGTCAGAATGCAAAAAATTATCTTGAATATGTTGACATGTAGTAAATGATGTTGAAGCTGACAGCCAACACGTGTTTCGTTGTGAAACAACTTCTTCAAGGCTCTATATTAGTTGAGAAGATCGTAGTTTAAAGTCTTTGGAATCCCTCAATAGTATGGGATGTGCCCCAGCAATAGTGTTGCGCCAGATACTTTGATTTTTCAATTATAGAGTAGGACTAATAAGCACTGTCCAAACTCGAATATTGAAGTTAAGATTTGGGCGAATCGTTAAAAATGTCACTGGTATTCTGTCCAGTTTTTAAGTATATGTACTTATAATATGTAGAGAATCATGGAAACATATACGCTCGTATTGAAATACCACAAGCCCCACGACTTTGTTAATAAATGTAGTAGTACATTTCTCCGGGAGAATCGAGACTCGTTTCTGTTACACCGGGACTTGTACAGCAGGGATTCTGATGCTGTGCTTTGTCGAAGGTGGTGGAAAGGTCCAGGAGGATGAGGGCCACAGTCTCTCCTCTGTGGAGGGAGTGGATGTCATCTGTTGTGGCAAGTAGGGGGGTCTCTGTGGGGTGATTCTTCCCAAAGCCAAACTGGGAGGCGTTGAGGATGCTGTTTTCTTCTATGAAGGAGGCGAGTTCATTGTTGACTGCTTTTTCCATGACTTTTTCTGGATATGGGAGTAAGGAAATCGGTCTAAAGTTCTGAAATTGGTGCGTCTGCGAGAGGGATGTTGGTGGACTCACTGTTGGGTTGGGCGAACTCTGATGATGCCGAATAGTTCCTTGTTGTTGTGTGTGTGGGTGGAGATTCTGTCTTGGAGAGCTTTCCTCCTCAAATGTCTGATGAGTTTATGGTGGGCAGCTTTTGCTGCTCTGAATTTGTTGAGGTTTGCTGGGGTTCTGGAGATCCTCCATAGCTTTTTGAGGCATCTACTTGTTCGTCTGGATTCTCAGAGTTTGGTGGAGAACCAGCTGGCTTTCTTGGTGTGTGGGTTGGACGGTTTCTTAAGGGGGTGATGGTGTTGGTGCAGCTGGTGATCCAATTGTTTAGGGAGTGGGCGTCGGTCGTAGGTTCGTTGTCTGTGGTGGTGGGAGCAGAGCTGCTGAGTTAGGCTGTGAGCTGGTCATCTGAGATCTTGTTCCAATTCCTGCGCAGGAAATGATGTGGGCGTCTGCGGGAGATGTTAGTTTTGAAGATGAAATGGACGCAGTGGTGGTGCGTCCATGAGAGTTCAGAGGTGTGGCTGAAGGTAATTGAGTTTCCCGCTGAGAAGATGGAATCGAGGGTGTGTCCTGCTGAGTGTGTTGGTTGGTTCTGGTACGATCTGTTTGAGTCCAATGTTATGGAGGTTGTCCAGGAGGAAGGAGGGGTTTTGTGGATATGATGTCTGTGATGGAGTCGGAGAAAGGTGCGTGGTGTCCGGGGGTCTGTAGATGAGGGTGCCTCAGAGGGTGGTCGATGGGTTGGTTTGTATCTTGAAATGGATGTCTTCCATCAGGTATGAGGGCCCATTGGTGTAGGTGCTCACCCAAAGGTTGGCCTTGTGGGCGATGGCGATGCCTTCCCCGGGCAATTGGGGCACTCCTACCCGGTGATCTTGTAGTCTTCGTGGATGGTGATCGCAATGTTAGGTCAAGAGGTGGCATTCATACAGGTTTCAGTTCGGAAGGCAACATCGGGTGGTGCTGTCAAGGAGGTCCTAGATTTCTGGGGTGTGTCTGTGGAGGGAGCGGACATTGAGGAGGATACATTGCAGGGTTTGGCGTGCAGTGGAGTTGTTGCCTGGAGGGTGGAGGTGGGTCCTGGTCTCAGTGTAGGTGAAGGAGTGGCGGCAGTGTTGGCAGGTGAAGGGTATGTGGGTGTCAAGAGGTGAGGAGAGCTTGCAGTTGTTGTTCTTGCTGGCGTTGAGTATGTAGAGGTCCGAGGAGCTGCAGCGCTGGCAGGTCGGAGGACCAGGGTTCCGGGCAATGATTGCGGGTTGGTCGCAGACTGGCGCAGATGGCTTGTCTTGAAGGTGCACCAGCGGCGGCCCCACACAGCGGCCACCATTAAGTAGTGGTATGGGAAGGGTGGGACTGCTGGAGGTGGGAGTGGCAGGGGCCGTGGGAGCAGCAGCGATGGGAAAAGAGGAAGCGGGAAAAATGGAAAAGAAAGGTATGAGGAAGAATAAGTAAAAGAAATCAAGAGTCAATAAAGAAATTAGGGAAATCACGAAATAGAAAAATTAAAGATGAATAAAACGGAAAGTAAGGAGACATAAGGAGAAGAAGAGCAGCGAAAAGCGGAACCAGGAGGCTGGCTGGAGCACAAGAGCCTCAGGGACTCAAACTGCAGTCTGCGGTGCTAGGAGGCAGGGCACTGCTTGGCTGAGCTGTGACGGTGCTGTGCACTGGGAGAGCAGAAACTCAAATTGCTCGAACTCAGCATGCAGCAGCCGCCATTAAGTAGGGGTAGAGGTACTGCGGGACAGCTGGGCGGCGGGAGGGGCCTTGGGGCAGCAGCGGCAGGTAAGAGTGGAAGCTGGAAAAATGGGGAAAGAAAGGTATAAGGGAGAATAAGTAACAGAAATCAAGAGTCAATAAAGAAATTAGGGAAATCACGAAATAGGAAAATTAAGGGGTACTAAAGCAGAAAGAAAGGAAACACAAGAAGAGCGTCGAAAAGCGGAGCCGTGAGACCAGCTGGGGATAACAGGCTTTACAACGAGGTTTTTACCTCATTGTGCCTTTACCACGCATTTTTTAGCATGCACAAATCTACTGCGAATATGCATTTACAATGCATGCAAATACCACGCATTTAAGGTAAGTTGGTGGATGGGGTGTCTCCCCTACTAGTACATTGCTTTTAAATCTAAAAACAATGCGTGGTATTGGCATACATTTTAAATACATATTCGTGCTAAAAACATTCACGCTAAAAAACACGTGGCAAAGGCATGCAAAGTAATTGCCTGAGTTGTACCATCGTACAACCCCGGTGGGGCATGAGAGTCTCAGGGACTTGAACTGCAGTCTGCGGTGCTAGTAGAAAGGCTACTGCCTGGCTGAGCTGTGACAGAGCTGCGAGCTGGGAGAGCAGAAACACCTCGTTAGTGAATTACATAGTTAAAAAAGTGGCCAGTGTTTGTAAATTGGGGCAGTTTTGAGTTTGTAAGGGCCCGATTTGTAAGTGTTTTGCAAAGTATGGAAGACTACATGGATTGAGCTTGTTGCAGGCAATGTTTGTTTTAATATCAGGGAAATCAACAGTAAAAGCTGGCCAAGGAGACAATTAAACAGGCCCACAAACAGCCACAAACGTGGCCCACAGACTGACCTGTCAGACCAGCCTTTCAGGCACTGTCTGATTGCCCTATAGGCCAGTCCAACCCTGCTCAGAGGTGACCTGCAACAACCCTATAATGTACGGAATGGTGTACTTTATTCCTAATAATACATGGTCACACCGTGACCCTTCCCACAAACTAGTTAAATTCTTAGTGTTGCGGTTCTTCGTAAAGAAAGAGATAGAATGTTTGTAAACATGACGAATACTTAGTACAGACTTTAATACACCATAAAGCAGTTAGATATTTGTATCAAAAAATATATCTAAATCCCTTTACAAATCAAATTGTAAAAAAAGCTGTGGCTCAGAGTATGAAGAAACATGCAGGGAGACTCTGTCTTTCTTATGTTTACCTAAAGGATGAAAAAATATGAAAGCAAGTATGAAAGCAAATACGTAATGAGTGGTGAGGGTATTAGTGTGCAGCTGGTGTGAATGCTTGGCAGAAGTCTTTTATTTCCATACATTAATAGAACTGGCCCAAAAGAAAGAGACGATGGGTGAGAGGTCGTCAGCAAATAGCCTATTGATGTGGTGATTTTAAGTCTTCAGCTTTGCAAGGTAGGCGGATGTGTGCCAGAGCAGGATATTGTGTACAAACCTCATTGATTTTAATGTAACTGCATGAGCGGTAACCACTGGAGCGTCTTGTTAGCTGGGATGAAGTGATCAGACTATTTGGGGCCTAGGGTCAGGTATTCTACAGGTGTATAATCTCTGAAGTTTACACAATTATTAGGTTAGAAACGTACCCTAAAAGAATTCAACTAGCTTCTTCTGGAGATGGAGATAAAAATCGCACAAACCATTGATTGGGAATTAGCAAAAATGAACATCGTTCTACAGGACAGTCAACGGCCTCAACGGTCGCATTATTGACCTGCAGGATGAACACTAGCTCTTCATAAAAAGTGATCCACAAGATGTAGATTGAGCTTCAAGGGGACACTCAAAATGAGAGCGAGATTCTTAAGAATCTAGTGCTAAGACCGCTATTTAAGAATAAGACCCTGAGCCTGCCACAACAGTTGATAGAACATGTCACATTATCCTGCATATATTTAGTTAGCTTGGTTTCATACTCGCTCTAGATAGTGTGGACAACCGAAAGGACTAAAAGGTTAATAAGCAATGGCTACATGTTATGTTTATGGGCATTGCATTATATTTTTCTCTCTTGTTGATGGTATTTCCTATATCTACTGCTTTACTGCTTCGTCATTTTTAAGCTGTACCTTAACAAGGCAATCCATTCGCCCAAGCCAAAATAGAAATATTGTATATCAGATGGGCTTCAACCCAAACATTAAAAAAAAAATATATATATATATATATAGAGGGATGCTTACTTGAGTATATTTTTGTTAAACGTACTGAGTTGTTGGGAACTGTTTTCACAGTTCTTTGCCACAAAGAGGAACCTCACTTTGGGGCACTCTGTTGGAGTCCAGAATAGGGTGCTTCCTGTATCAGACTCATACATTTGCTGATTCCCCCAGCCATTTGTCTAAAGGGCTTCTGAAAGTGCCTTGCAGCTTGGGAGAGATGATTAGAGATAGGGACACAGGGAAGAAACAGTAACGTTCGCAGTCCATTGACCACAAGCAGTAATTAACAGAAGCCTTTAGCAACAAACATATCACACAACTTTCATTTACAAGTCTCTCTCAACATGTAAGAAACACGAGTCAAGACTCTCCCTTGGCTGTGGCTGCACCTACACTGTGCCTATGAGTAATGCAATCCTGTAAAGGAGAAGGAACTTGTAAAAGCCCACTTGCAGATAACCCACCCCCAGAATACTGTGGCAGAGTCACTCTCTGAACAGAAGTAGCTATTGTTAACCCATTTTATAAATGTCAGAGCTGGTGTTGTCGATAGACATGGCAGAAAGAATGTAGGTATAGCCTTTTTCAACTTTAGGGAGAAAACGTTCGAAGTGAAAAAGGGACCATTTTGCACCACTCACTGTAGAACGAAGAACTGATTCAATTGGATTCGATTTTATGAAAAAGACTTTGGATCTATGAACCCTGCATCAAGGCAAGGACAGGCAATAGACGCTAGTGCCAGGGGCCATATCAGAATGGGCTGCTCTGCCTCAACAGAGGTGAGCACCTCTTTTTATGTGTCGGAAGTGTGCAAAGTGAATTCCTTTAACCCGAAATGTATCCTTGTTAGCGGTTTATTTTAGAAAGCAAAGCTCAGAAGCAGAAAGAGGCAGACACTGTTTCCAAATTGTACTGTCAGAAAAAGAAAGCAATTCTTGGTGGGGTTTTTCGATGGCAGCTGTGGTCCTAGAAATGACGAAGGACTCCAACCATAGTGGTTTCCTAAATTATTGGCTGTGGGACAGGGTGATGGTAAAGAGTCCATATCGGAACACAGTTGGTGGTATATAGGGCTATAGAAGGCTGAGAAGAAAGTTAATACAGAATCAAAAACTGGATGTCTGTCCACTGTCTTATGAAAGTATTCACAAAGTCAGCTATTCTTGTGTAGAGCAGTGGCTTCAAGAGTGGGATGGAAATATGTGTTGTGAGAGTTAAGCGAATGAGACACACAAGGATGACATAATGCCACCAAGAAAGACAATGCTGAAGGTAAAGAAGAATGCTTTTGTGGGTGAATCTTGTGACACACCGGCTGGTAGGATAGATCTGTAGAGAATGAGTAAAGTACCAGGGTACTGAGACCATGTGGCAGGAATGGTAAGTGGTGAATGATGCTGTTGCTTAGCCTGTGAAAGGAAAGCATGATAATAAGCATAGTAGGATTCTCAAACAGTATTGAATACAAGGTAAAGAAGAATGTTATTGGAGGAAAAGAACAGAGCAGGTTGAAGGATGAGAGAGAGCGACTGAGTAGATTGAATACCAGTGACTTTACTTGTTTGTTTGGGCAGTTGAAACATAATTTGGATGTAGTGCAAAAGCCTCTAACTGGGTTATTTATTTAGTGGAGCTACCATTAGCAAATGTTACCTGTATGCTACTGTTTATAGAATGCAACTGCTTGTTGGTTATGCCTATTAAGCCCGTTTTCAATAATTGCTATTTTTGTTAATGGACACAGGCACCTCATCTGGGCCAAGTGTAGTCTCCTCCTGTGATGTACAGAGGGCTTGTAATATTAGGATGAGTTAATAGCACTGCTCTGAAACTCTATTTAAAAAGACCATTACACTGAATTGTTTTGAATGTGTCACATGGTATGGCACCTGAAGGGCAAAAAACAAACGTCATTCTCTCCAGCCTCTTTTATTTGTAAGGTGATGTGGGCTTAATCTGCCACAATCCCAGAGAACGGCGTTAGTGCGTTTGAATTCACAACCAGTTTATGTCCCATTATACTCCCCACAAGCAAATAAGTCAAGTAAAATATGGAGCACATCACCCTGGAAATCTAGGAATGGAGCAACATGCACAAAATAGGGGCTGTAGTCCATTTAGGGGATATCGCACATCAGAGAATAATGTTCACTTCTACACATTGAAAATTAAATTGGTGTTGCTGCTGAATCCCGAGCCGAGCAGAAGCTGGAAATCCCTTACCTCGCCAGTTACCTGGGTCACACGCCACACGCCGAGTTACCGCCGCCGCCGCGCTTGGAGACACCAGCGGCAGCAGAGCGGACTCGGTATCCCAGGGGGCCCTGCTCTCGCGCACGCTGCGCGCGTCATCATCTTGCGCCAGGAGGCGCCTGAAAAGCCGGGTGCTCCCGCAACTCGGGACGCGATCGGGACGCCCGGACGAAGCCCGGGCAAAGGGCGGGCCCTCTTAGGCCCTCAGAGGCCAGAAGAGGCTGGGCTGGGCACGAGGCCCTGATCAAATCCCTGAGTAAGTAAAACCATTTCACTATCCCTATCATTGTGAAACTGCATGATGGCTACTGCCGCTGTTAGCGCTGCCATTACCGGCTTGGATAAATCTGGGAGCATACTAAACAGAACACTGGATGACTATTTTCCCAAGGCTGCTCCTGAGGGTAACAAAGAACTACTACTTGCTGAGAAGCGGGCGGATCGGCGTCGTTCAATTGAACGCATTAAAAATAGGACACTGTCTGAGCCCATTTACTCTGTCACCTTGGACAATGAAACGAATAACATTCTGACAGATAATTTATCTCCAACTGCCAGTGTGCCCCTATTGCTCAAGGAATGCCTAGCTCCTGCCATCTCACCAACGCAAACTCGGACCGAGTCACAAATTGAGGCTCAAGATCCTCCCAGTACACCTAACCCCGCAGCAATTTTGATTTCCCCCACAATCAGGCCGGGAAAGGTAGTAAGAGGGAAACACCAGAGGACATTGGCATATAAAGTACATGGGCCCCCACCCCCTAAAAGGAGGCGGACAAAAATGGACACTAGTAAGTTCAAGTTAAGCCACTCAGATTTTGGTAAGAAGACTAGTCTTGCTACTACTATGACTTTGGGAAAGTCAGCCAGCAAGCAAACAACGGCAACTGCCTTAACCCCGTCAAAACCCACAATACCACCTTCCCCATCAATCACAGTGCCTGACATTATCCACACCCCAATGGAAGAAGGTTTGCAGACAACCTTTCCGAAGAATCTATTGGACAATATTGAAATGATTGTGCGAACCTATATGCTAGCCTTATCTGATAGACTAAAGGGAGTGGAATCAAGGCTGGGGAGGATTGAGTTGGACCTGGTAGCTCTTGGGCAACTGGAAAGGCCACTAAGACCCCAGAATGCAACACAGCCCCAAAAAGCTCCACATACAATGTGTACTCCCTCAATTGAAAGGGCAGTTGTAAAAGCTACTAACTCTACTATTGATAACAACATAGTAGTAGCTAATGCTGCTGCCCCTAACCACCCAACTATAGGTGCCCATTCTGTTAGTAAACCGCCCAAAAGCTCTAACCCAAAACAACTACAATCATCTAAGAGTAGACCAACCATAACATCAAATTCTACGGACACCCTAGCTAATATCCAGCCTAGGGAACCAACTATTCCCCCAAACAGTTTCCCTAGAGTTGAAGAGAAAGAGGTTCGTCACGTAAGAGGGAGTCAGGGAAGGATACCACCTATGGAACTCCCACCGGAAGCACTACCATATGTAGTGGTGCTTACCGGGGTTCCTGAGCTGACAAGTGGTAAGCGGGAAGGTTACTTTCAGCTAAAGAATAAGATTATGCACTGGTTGTCATTGTACAGACCCAAAGCCAACTATGTAAATGGCGAAATAGTTCATGTGCGTCGCCTGTCTTGGCTGGGTGGTAGAACAAAGGATATAGGGGGTGACATTGTAGTTGTAAACTTCAGGGACAGGAAGGCGGTCCAATATATTTTGAGTTGGCCTTACGGCAATGAAAACAACTGTATAGTGCCACGCCCTTTGACTTATTTTTACCCAAGATCAACTGTTTTTCCCCCTCAACACGCAACTAGCTTCATTCCCTTTAACACACAATTTTCGAATATGGAAGTAGCTAGGAACCCTGCCTATTTGCACCATCTTGTCCCACCCCCTTTGATCCATGGGTGGAACACTGTACCAACTAGTCACAACCCAGGAGGAAATGGTAATATGTCCAATCTCATCCCATTTACTCCTTTGGAACTAACAAATAGGTTTGAGGCATTCAGTGGCTTGGAAGAGTGCGATTGATGTTTAAAGAACACGGAAGACAATAGGGGTACTGAAAATGTTTCATGTATTCTGGGGTGTATTGTGGAAAAAGGATTTAGTTGTTTGAAGCCAGGCCCACACATTGCTGTTATTCGTGATGAAACAATCAGATTGTCTGTTGCATTACCTGTAGCGTCTCCTGGGACAAATGAGGGCTCATTCTTGTTACCATTCGCCCCAAGCCAAAAAAGTAGAGATGCTGGGGGGAATGAAAATGTGTCATGTACTTTGGGATACCACCACCGAAAAGAAGGTAATAGCAGTCCTAGGGTGGACACATGTTCTGTTGTTACAGGTACAGATGAAGTCAACAGGAGCTCACCAGTCGTTATACCTGCCGTGCCCCATGATACGAACAAGGGATCTTCCCTATTTACACTCGTCTCATGGAACATTGCGGGGGTGCGTGTAAAATTAAATGACCCAGACTGGAATGCATACATAAATACTTTTGACATCTGTGTGATGCAGGAAACATGGGCCACAGTACAACTGCACAGGGTTGGCTATAAAACCTACCAAATAGAGGCTGTCCCTTCCCTGAGAGGTCGTGCATCTGGAGGCCTCCTAGTATGGGTCAATGTTTCCATTAAATTAGTTATTAAAATGATCAACACCGACTCCCCAGACATTCTTTGTCTAGAAATAACGACAGTGGATAATAGGGCGTTTTATCTATTCAATGTTTATAACAGCCCCCAATCTTCCCACAAGGAATCCATGTGTATAGGGAAGTTGGAGTCACTTATGGATTCACTAAAAACAGAGTCAGGTGTTATTCTATGTGGAGACTTGAACTGTAACTTTGAACCAATCTCGGGGATAGCCCCATTGTTTGAGGAGGAGGACAACGCCAATGCAATACCCGCCCTGAACGAGAATTGTATGGTGGCCGGTACAGCATTGGCTTTACAAAATACACGGTTCCTGACCTCACATGGCTTGAGAGCATGTAATGGCCGTATGCCATCAGAGAGCCCGAAAGCCCCCACATTTAAGAGAGGCAATTATGGGAGTAAATTAGACTACGTTATCGTCTCCTTTGACCTCTGGCCCTTTACAGTAGACCTAAAGGTCAAAGAGAGATACGAAAGCGACCATTACCCTTTAGAAATGAGTTTTCTACTAAGTATGGTAACGGGGCTTGACAACATGGAGGGAGGTCATAGTATAGCAACCTCAACCACAATTGATAATATTGTCCTTAGCAACAATCGTAGGGCGGTTAAATGGGCATTTGTGCTAGAAAAAGAGGATCTATTGGCCAATATTTACTGCACTTTTGCAGATACTCTGGACCCATATTGCCCCCATAGCTGCAACCCTAAAGAATTTATCGATTTACATAAGTCCCTTTTCAGCCAATTATTAGAAATTCTTACTAAAAAACCTAAAAGAGGTGCTGGTAGGACTAGTGCAAAATCTGTAGGCAAACCTTGGTATAACAAGGAATGCCGCCTTGCCAAAACTGCACTGATTAACGCTGTTAAAGGGGAAAGTCCGTTAGTAATTAGAGAGAAAAGAAAGGCTTATAACAAAATAATACTAAGAGCTAAATCCTCATGGGATGAGGAATTGTGGCTCAATATGTTAACAGCCGCTAAAAATAAGGACCAGAAACAATTCTGGGAATTGGCAGCTAAGGAAAATAAATGGGAGAAAGGTTCCAGGGAGGTCTACTTAGATGAAGACACTTGGGTCAAGCACTTTTCGTTATTGTATGCAGCCAAAACTCCGACTGAGGCAGCAAATGATGTACCCCCGCTTACAATACCAGCCAATACTCACCCGGTAGTGTTTACCTTACAAGAAACAGAGGCAGCAATTATTACAATAAAGAAAGGGAAGGCGCCAGGGCTTGACAGAATCCCTGGTGACCTGTATTTGTATAATATTGATGTTTAGGCACCCTATTTAAATCATTTATTTAACATAGTTGCGGCTAGTGAGCACATTCCGGATACTTGGAATGGCGCAGAAATCATCACCATTTTTAAAAAAGGGGATCGTGGTGATCCAGCAAATTACCGCCCCATTAGCCTTTTAGATATCACGCAGAAAATATATGCTAGGCATATTCTAAATAGAATAAATTCATGGTTGGAGGAGGAGTCAATTTTATCTAAATACCAGGCGGGATTCAGAAGCAAAACAAGTACTATTGATCAAGTATTCAGGCTATGCTGCTTGTATTGGAAGTATGTCATCATCCGCAAAGGTCACTTGTATGTGACCTTTGTAGACCTATGAGCAGCATTTGATCTCATTCCACGAGATCTACTTTGGGAAACCCTGAATAGGCAAGGGCTGCCTGGCGAATTATTAAAACTTGTAATAGGACTGCATCGGGAGAATTACGCTAAGGTTAGATGGGGCCCAAATGGGGAACTCACAGACCCGATCCCGATAAAAAGGGGAGTGCGACAGGGCTGTGTCCTGGCCCCTACTTTATTCTCCCTTTATGTAAACGACATTGCAACCTACATGGGAAACTGCGATAATGATTCTCCTCGACTGGGAGGGGAACGCGTTGCGTCCCTCCTTTTCGCGGACGATACAATCCTAATATCGCAAACGTCACGTGGCCTACAGATCCTATTAGACAGGTTCCAACAGTACTGTATCCACAAAGGATTAGAAATCAATATAAAAAAAACAAAATATATGGCACTGAACCCGCACAAAACTTTTAAAAAGAACTTAATGTTAAATGGGCAAAGATTAGACTACGAGCACAGTTTCACTTACCTGGGGGTCTTGATGGACTCTGTAATGGGATGGGGCCCACAATTGGAAAAATCTAAATTGGTGTTTAAACAAAACTGTTTCCCAATAACACAGAGATACAACAAAAGTGTGAACAAAGCAGTTACTCCAGCAATAGAGCTTTTTAGATATAAGGTACAATCCGCCTCTTTGTATGGGGTAGAAATCTGGGGGCCAGTATGCAAAAAAACTTTTGAAGTACTGGAGAACAAATTTGTCAGGGGACTATTAAAAGTTCCAATCAATACCCCCCTGATACCCCTATTCTTAGACCTTAACATTAAACACACAGATCAGCACGCTATATTGAGACCATTGCTGTTGTGGGTCAGATTATGGACAACCCTGGAATTATCTGACTATAAAAATGGGCTGAAGGAAGTATTAGAGCTGGATAGAGACAATAAGATCTTCTGGTTTAAGCATGTAAAAAACTGGCTTACCAAGCTCGGATTATCACACTTTTGGAACGAGCCTGGATCTCTAAACTCAACTTCCAAGGAAATTGTCAAATTAAGCTTTTGGTCATACGTGAGTTATGATTCTGTGTATACAAGAACTCACGGCCCTCTCACTGAAAAATTTCTTTTGGCAAAAAATGAGGCTCTATTCGAACAATTTCTAGATGAAATTCAACCTCCACTGGCTAAATCTTTATATTTAAAATTTAGGTATGGAACGTTGAGGATAAAAGTAACTGAGAAAAGATGGGGGAAGACTGATAAAGATCATTGTACCCTGTGCACTAATAACCAAAGGGAGGACATTTTCCACATACTGTTTTTTTGTCCCAGTTATGACAAAGCTAGGAAAAAGTGGATAGTCCCCTTGTGCCGTAACATTGGCTCTACTTCCCATAGGGAAGCTGGCAGAATCCTAAGCATGGACACCAGCCAAGTAATCGTGTTCGGTATTAGTAAATTTCTATTGTCCACTTATTTTGTTAGAAGGAAATTATCTCTTTAATTTTAAACTAAAGAAAGCTGCTATTCAGACTCTCCGAAATCATGAACAAAGCCAAGGCATCGCATTTTTAATTCTGGTTGCTCAAATTCAATTTAATGTCCTTTTAACTTTTCTATTGTTTTTAACATTTTAATATTTATCTGATACTGTGCCAAACTGAAACTGTAAACTATGTGCTTTTATTGATGAAATACTAGCTAACGTGTTAAATTTGATGAAATGTAGAAGTAATGCAGTATTAGGGTGCCCATTATAACGAATGCTATATTGTTGTATATTTTACCATGAACTGTACATTTTATTGCTATCTTTTATGTTGCAATGCAACGAAATAAAGATTGAAATTGAATTGAATTGAATTGAATTGAAATTGAAGTAAATGAGCACCCTCTGAGAGCTGAATGCATAACATGATAGCCTGATGAGATCAGCAGAAAACAACGTCAGATCTATTGTCTAATTTTAGATATTGACCTTGAGAAACGAATTTTAATACACATTGCAGCAAGAGAAAGGTTTTTGGAGGCAACTGTGTCATTGGTGGTGTCTGTTTTCTCGTAATCGTATTACTGCTTTTTAGGTCAAAGCCTACGGTTGGAGAAAGACTTGTTAGGGATGTTCCTAAAGCTTCCCTGGGAATGCCTTCATCCATTGTTTACCACTGGCTTTGTGGTTGGAAACTTACATAGGTGTGCTTTCTATTTGCCAGCTTTATTTGTTTTAGGCTGTCCAGTATGTCTTTGCCCTTCCTGTGGAGCATAGCCTGCTTACCATCACTGCTTGTATTCTTCTTCAAGTAATTATTGTTTTCTGTACACATGCCTTTGAACTCTGCTCTTTTCGCATCACATTTGTTGTGTACTCAAAGACAGGGTTCACATGTCAAGCTCTGTCTTCTGAGGGAGCTTGATGTTCTCTTTTTTTTACTGACTTCAAAGTCAGAGGGTTTATGTAACAATCTAGCTGGATATAGGGGGTGGGAAAGGGAATGTTTTTTTTCTAGCACACAACAACAGTTAAATGTCAGTAAATGAACTGTGCAAATATTTCAGAATATATCAGAGATAGGAAAGCAGAAATGTAGCGTGTTGGAAACAAATATTTTAATAGGATCGAAAAAAATGAATATAACAAGGTGGTGCCAGTTCTACAATTTATCATTTGTGTGCTGTATAGTTTTATCAGTAAAACTGTATGTGGAAAGCTAATGGTGAAAAATGTGTTGTCTGTAATAGCAGCATGCTACCACATAATGCATACTCCACTTTACAGCACTCCACTCTATGAAACTCTACACCACTCTATTAGATTCAACTCCACTCCACTCAATGACCCTCTACGACACTGTGCGACACTCTAAGACACTGGCTACAGCGCCGAGATGCCCATGGGAGATGTGTGCTACATTAAATATAAATAACATGACATAACTTTGCTTTATGACACTGCACTCTATGGCACTCCATGCCACTCAACTCTTTCACACTCCACTCTATGACACTCCACTAAATGACACTCCACTATGCAACACTCTACTCCAGTCTATGCCACTCTGCCCCACTCCACTCTACTCCACTCTATACCACTTCACTTTAGGCCACTCTCCTCCACTCTACACCATTCCACCCTATGACACCACTGTACAACACTCCATGACAATTTCAGCCACGCCAATCGACAACACTTCACTCTATGCCATTTCACTATATCACAGTCTATTCTACAACACTCCACTCTATGACATTCCACTTGACACTCCATGCACTCTACTCTATGACACTTTACTCCACTCTGCACAATGCCAGTCCACTCTAGTCTACTCCACTCCATTCTACGGCAGTTTACTCTACACTCCACACTCTACACTCCACTCTACGACCTTCCACTCTAATCACTTCAACTCTACACAACTCCACTTTATGACACTTCACTGCACTCTAACCCACTCCACTCTATGACACTCTTCTCCAATATATTCCACTCTATGCCACTTCACTCTAGGCCACTCTACTCCTCTCTACTCCACTCTATGCCACTTCACACCACTCCACTCTATGACACTTTACTTCTCTCTACGCCACTCCACTCTGTGGCATGACACTCAGCCCAGTGCCACTCAACTCTACTTTATGACAATTTATTCCACTTTGTGCCCCTCCACTTCTTTCTATGGCACTCCACTCAACTCTATAACACTATACTCCACGACCCTCTCACCCATCCACTCTATGACCCTCCACTCAAAGACACTCGACTCTATGACACACTACTCCCCTATATGCCATTCTACACCACTTTACTACACTCTACATCGCTCTACTGTACTCCACTCTATGCCACTCAATTCTAGGGTACTCTACTCTATGACACTCCACTCTGTGACATTCCACTGTATGAAACTCCACTCCACTCTACAACACTCTACTCCACTTTATGCCACTCCACTCAACTGTACACCACACCACTCTAGGACATTCCACTCTATAACAGTCCACTCTGCAACACACTAGTCTACAACAGTCCACTCCACTCTACACCACCCAACTCCACTCAATGCCACTCGACTGTAGAACACTCTACTTAACTTTACTCCACTGTTTCATTCTATGCCATTCTACTGTACACCACTCTAAGCCACTCCACTCTATGACACTCTATGGCACTCCACTCTAAGATGCTCTACTCCACTCAATGCCACTCCACTCTGACACTCTACTTCACTCTACATAATTTCCTCTATGTCGCTCCATGCTACTCTACTCCAATCCACTCTACTTTGCCTCTATGACACTCAACTCTACGACACTCCATTCTATGACACTCCACTGTATGCCACTCCACTCTCCTCTACCCCACTCTATTCTCCTCCACTGTATGCTACTCCCTGTCACTTCACTCTATGACACTCCACTCTATGCCCCTCCACTCTATGACACTTTACTTTACGTCACTCCCCATCACTCCACTCTGCATACCTCCACCTTAACCCACTTCACTCTACTCTACAGCACTTCACTCCACTCTACGCTATGTCACTCCATTCTACAACACTTCACTATACGCCACCTCACTCTACCCGACTCTACTCTATAGCAGCTCACTCTACGACACTCCCTTCTACAACACTCTCTCCACTCTATGCCACTTATCCCTACACACTGTACTTCACTCTATGCCATTGTATGACACTCTATTCCACCCTGTGCACTATATTCCACTCTGTGGTACTCTACGACAACGTACTGAACTCTACACAACTCCCTCTGTGCCACTTTACTCCACTGTCTGCCTCTCCACTCTACTCCACACTATGACATTGCTCCACTGTACTCTACGATATTACTCTACACTGTATGCCACTCTATGCGACTCCACCTTATGAGACTCAATTCAACTTTATGCCCCTCCACACTAGGACATTCCACTCCATGCCACTCTCCTCTGTGCCACTAACTCTGCTGAACAGCAGCCCCGCTGGTGTACACCATGCTCGAACACATTTACAAAGCCAACAGATCTTGCATGGGCGAGACCTATTGGCTTTGCCAATGCTTTTTATTATTAGGATTTACCAGTGGAGAAAGTGTATCCAGTAAATGTAACTTATCCTACAGGAATCAAAATTCTCAAAATCCAAAATCAATAATATATGTGTGCAAACCAAGTCTTTGTGGCCAGATGTGCTAATCTTTTTTATGCTTGAAAACATTGTGAATCTGAGTTTGCAAATGTAACAAGTATTGGAAATGCCAAGCTATCTTTATTTTTTGAACTATTGGCTTTGTCCATGTTTTTAGCTTTGATGTACAACAGCATGTCTGCATGCATTAAGGCTGAAAGAAACAAGCGCTATGACGCAGTCAGCACTGGCCACGTCATAGCATTTTTTTTATTACTGTAGGGTGGGTAGGGTGGAAGGCATCTCAAATGGAAGAAGGACATGCAACACACTCTGCGCTTATGCCATTAATAAAGAAAGCGCTATGATGCGGTCAGCTCTGGCTGTGTCATAGCCAAGTGAATAATTATTTCTATGTTTTTCAGTCAATTATTGATTTATCTACCTTGCTCCCACCAAAAAATACTCAGCTATCTTACTGCCTTTGCTGCCTCTACTGCCTTCCTCCCTGGTGCTCCACTGACTCTTTACTATGTCCCTGAACATATGAAACATTTATTAAGTCCTCACATAGAGTAAACAGAGTACAGAGTAAAACAACATTTTGGACAGAGAGTGCTGCAGGAGTGAGATAATAAACAGAATGCATATCTTTTTTTTAACAGGCCATGTTTTGCTCTGCAGGGCAGGGGCCCGTCAACTTTCACAGTGTCAGCGAAAAACAAATTAAAGCTTTCCTGGGGAAACATCCATTACAACACAGTCATTACAACACACTACCTTTTCAACGCGGCTGTTACAATGCAACTGCCTTTACATCACATGCCATTACAACGCAGCCATTACAACGCATGCCACAGCAACGCATGCCATTACAACGCATGTCACTACAACGCATGCCAGTACAATGCATTATAAGGAAAGTAATGGGGATGTTTTAGGTTTTAGGGTGGGTATGGGTTTTGGGGTACATGGGAATAGTTATTTTTACCCCTACACTATCCAACACTTTTCCTACTGTTGCGCTCACTGGAGTGAGAATAGTAATTTTTACCCCTACACTATCCAACACTCACCCTATTGTTGCCCTAAAAGTATTATGCGCTGTAGTGGTAGGCATTGTAATGGTATGTGTTGTAATGGAATACATTGTAAATGTGGTTTCTAAAAATGCATTGTGATGGCATGTGTTGTAAAATCATGCATTGTAATGGATGCTGCTATGTAAATACTGTGTTGTAAAAGCATGTGTTGTAAATGTTTGCGTTGTAATGTCATACATTCCTTTCCTGTAGGGGATGACTCCATCCCTCAGCAAAGCTTCTCAAATAGGAAATTAACTTCACACCCAGGATATAAATTTCAAATCCTTAAACTTTGGAAAAGTTTGAGGGTCCATTGAATCCTGCAAGAGCAAATTTTATTTGCAAACAAAAAAGCTTTTGATTAAAAAACGTGCAAAAGTCTAAGTTTAATAAGCACATACATGAAACACAACATTTTGTAGTAGGTAATCTTACTTAAATGTTATAGGCTTGCAAATGAAGTAAATATGTGCTGATTTAAGCTAGCTTAACTGTCCCTGCCATGTTAACTGAAAATAATGCATTAACATTTACTGGCCTGTTTTCATGTTGTATCGTTATTTTCCATGAGATATTTTCGTCTTTTTGCTGTGGATGTTTAACTTGCCAGAAGGCTTCTGTTAGTTAGTCAATAGACATTTGCTTTGCATTTGACAACTGATAGTTAAGTTCTCACCAGGAAGAGAGAAGGAAACAGGAAGAATGATTCATGGAAAGAACAGTCTGGACTGCAGAATGTGAATGATGTATCTTTTCTAGGTCTAATGTCTATGGACCCTTGAATGATTATTAAAAAATGGGGAGTGTACTGAACCCCTATTAGATGATGCAGGAGACAAGATGATGCAGGAGAAGAAAGAAAATATGTTACCAATTAGAATATTGTGTGTTTATAATAGTGCAGTTTCTAGAGCAAGGCAGGACTTTCCTTTGAGCTTCCCATTCAGGAGGGCTTTTCCCTTTGAGCATCTAGCTTTGGACTCATCTTCGAGTTTCTTATAACTCTTTATTGGAGATTACTTTGCCTAATTTCTTTTATATCCGTGGATTTATAGCTAAGAATACTTTCCAGCTTTACATGCATGGGCTTTATGCTGCTGCATTGTTTCTCTGATCAGAACTCTTTTTTGAGTATCTGAACCGACACCTTATTCCATTATATCTAGATTAGGAAATTTCATTTATGAACACTCTTGCTGTAGTATTACAATTTTGAGTATAATCTTAACTAATATTCAATGTTAACTTATAATGAAATATCAATTATTGGATTATGTTAATTTTAATGCTGATGCTTGAGAGACTAGTTCTTACTGAATAAATGATTAAATATTAAACGTACTGAGAACAAAACCCTTTAATTCACACAAATTCTCTCTATTGACTGTACTAAAAGTCATTAATGATTTAACAGATCATTGGATTGATAATGATGTTTGCGCCTTTATATTTCTTCTTGTCGACAAACAAACGTTCATATGACCAGTGGCAGGTGTTATTTAATGATTACACCCAAAGACTGAGATACAGAAAACCCTTTTCAGTCAAGTGGTGGTGAGAGGATGGTGTATGTCACAGGAGAAAAGGAGCCTGAATAATTTAGCCAAGATTGGAATTGCCTATGTCGCTTAAATCCAAAGCTTGAACTTGAAGACTGAATGAGTTTGTGGTTTCGAAGGTGGTTGCAGTAGTAAAGGTGTGAGTATCAGTAGGGTTATGCGTTGCAATTGTCTAATTAAGAGTTTGTCTTTGAGTTGAAATGATGTGTTTTGTATTTCGGTAGAGGTTGGTAGATTAATCACATCTAAGTGTTTGCTGCTGAGCAGTTGAAGTTGTTATATGATTCCAAGTAGTTCAAGATCCTAAAGTAGTTAAGTATTAATACTTTGTGGTGGTGTTTGTCTGCTAAGGATTTGTAGATCAGATTTGTGAGGTACCATTAACTGCACATTTGAGATAGGGACTGCAACAAGTTGTTGTGAGTGTACTAATATTGATTTGTATTGGTGGAAACTATTGTGCAAAGGGAAACTTAGTCACAGGGATTTTCCACCAGTTGATATTTCATTTGTGTGTGTGTTTGTATGTGTGTGTGTGCATGTGTGTGTGAGCATGTGTGTAAGGAGGTCATAGGATGTTAAAACCTTATTTCCAATTGTTTCTTGTGTACATCAACAATTTTTATTTCTTTAGTGGAACAGACAAAAGTTATTTGTTTATTGCATTTGCTTAAAGTTGTAGAATATTTGCTTATGACAAAAGTGTAGAGAAGGGAGAACTAAATCAGAGTGTGCCACGCTGGGATAGGTCAGTTGGTGTAAAGGGCTGCACTGGGATTAGTTGATGAGTATTATGCTGAAGTAGGTTTCTAAATTGTGACAGGATTGGAGGAAGGTAATGACACACAAGGAATTGTAAACTGAAAAAAAACATTGAAAAACATTGAATTTTCTGAATCTGATCTTTGTTTAATTATTGTTGAATTTGCAACTATGAAATGTTTTAAAGCTCTTAAAGATTTGATGAGAGGTGCTGCACAAGTACCAGTTCTTGGAAGGTGAAGAGGCTCCACTAGAAGGTACGCCAGGTCATTATACGGCCACAAATGTAGAGCTGCATATATTTTTGTGGCTTTGTGAATGGTACAAAATCACTGAAATTGAAGGACTTATCAGATTTCCACAATATGGTCCTTTTCATTTAAGGGTTATTGAATATTAAGGGGAAAAAAGTATATGGAATAAAGCCTCCTCCTTGACCTACACCGTATAAGGCATTAAATGCATGGCAGTAGCTCTTGCAAAGAGAAAGAAAAGTACCAGAATAGGGGAAAGAGGGCAGTGCAAAATTATACAGATACTCAGTGGCATAAATGACAGCAGAGTTGGAGAAAGTGCGTAGTTGAGTTAGCTAGAATGTGTCCAGCAATAACAATAGAAAATACCTCAATGGACTATTACTCAGAGACATTTTCTAATGAAGCAGATGAAAGTCCTAAAGAACTGAAATCAGACTTATTTGAACCTCCATGATATGGCACACTAAAACAGCATTCATTTAAGCAAGATTTCTGACACAAACATTACAACCAAGAACTTGACAAGCACTAGTGAATTCAAGCCTTCAATTAACAAAGGTAAATAAAAAAATGAACAAAACAAAATCCCTAGGCCTTCGCATCCATGAGGAAATCCCTGTATGATGGAGGCCTTGGTATGACCAATCTTTACGTGTACAACCTTGCTGCACAAACGGCAACAATGACTTGTTAAAAGGGGGTTGGGACTACCCGCCTATTGCATCAAACTATATCTCCTGGGTCTTGACAGTCTCCTCTGACTACTCTATGGTACACCCATATCACACACTTTTCCTGACTGCACCCAGGTGACCATACTCTGTTGGAGAGCGGCCCTATGTTTTATCTACTGGAATTGTAGACCTATGGGAATTCCTTCACTTTGGCAGAGTACATGGCTGAAGCAGGTGTCAGGCCTTCAAGGTTTTACAAAGATGCACATAATAGGGGTTACTTATTTGGATGTTCGATGAGGGGAGACATTGATGTCGTTTCAGGAGCCACAGGACCGTTACCTGCTTTCCCACAAATAATTCTATTGCTACCTTCAATTATGCCATTCCTGCTCGTCCATGTCCTGGTGGATGCTGAAGTGTGCAAATACAACCCCCTCGAAGCTAAACTACTGATAGGCAGATAGGGCAAGCGAGTCAGTCAGTTCCACACTTTACCGCTCCTTGATATTTAACTTACTGGATCGCTTCCTTGCCCTGCGATGAAAGTGGGAGGCTTGGGTGGGAGAGTTAGATGATGATGATTGGTGGGAGGCATGTATGGCCCCAAGCAAGTTGGCAATTTCCTCACACTTCTGAGTGGTCCAACTCAACTATCTTGACATGACATATCTGACTCCTCAGCGAATGCAGCAGATGCGCCATGCTTCTCAAGCCACATGTACGAGATGTGCCCTACCTGAAACTTATTTTTTTCATATGGTCTGGTCATGCCTAGAGTTATCTGTTTTCGGGAATGAATATGACGTGAGCTCTCTGCGGTACTGGGCTCCCAAATTGACCTTGGCCCTCAGATGCCCTACAAGGTCTCCTGGAGGAAGTTGGGTAGGTGAGATTGGAAAGGGCATTTATTCAGACCCCCAGGATATCGCGATTTCGCGATTTGCAAAAAAATCACAAAAATTGCAGCTTTGTGCAAATCCCACGATTTTTGGCAAACCGGCCGCGAAATCCGCCGTTTTCATTGGGCACACGCGGAGAGCCAATAGAAACTGCTCTGCTCTTGGCCGCGCTCGTCTTCTTATTGCCTCCTCACTCTCCCCGATCCAGGATTTTGCGGGACTCCCAGGGCGGGACACCCAGGTCAGGAAGAGGTGAAGGTGGAAGCAGCAGCCGGCGGCGAGGGAGAGCAAGCAGGAGGCCAAGGACCGGGACGACGACGACGAGTACAGGTACCTTCCTCGGCAGCCAGCGGCGAGGAGGCAAGCAGGAGCCAGGAGGGAGCGCAGGAGGGAGCAAGGACCGGGATGATGACGACGAGTACAGGTACGTACCTTCCTGCTGCTACTGTGCTACTGTGGGGGCCCGTCGCACACGGGGCACGCGGCGGGCCCAGGGGGCCCACATTGCATTCCTTGGGGCCCAAAGTTCATTTTTCTTTCTTTCCAGTGCTTTTTGTCACAGGGTTGCCCACAGATTAATTCATATTTTAGCTGTTCAGGTTTTATCAGCATTATTTCTCCACCACTTTGAACTCTAGATGTTAGGTGGATTGATTTTGAAGCACTTGACTTGTATTTACCACATCTTGAAATGTGCTGCATGATCTTGGTATGTTTTCTCTAATTTGTGCAGGTTTTTGAATGTACTCTGGGTGTGCATTCGTTTCTACTGACTACAAATTTAAATTGATATGATATATATTTCAATTGCTGTCCAAAATATCTGGGCCAGCAGCACAATACTGGTCTAGATTTGGAGTGCTCAGAAGAACTGAACGTACATGGTCAAGATTAACATGCCTTTTAACCAAAACAAATGGGATGAATTGTAAATAAACAAAATGTACATAGCTCCATGTTGTAAAATAACTCAAACAATAAGATATCTGTGTGTGTTGTCGAAAAAACCCCAAAATAAAATGCCGCTAAATGCCGCTAAATTTCCATTTTTGTGCCGCTAAATTTTAATTTTTGTGCCGCTAAATTTGCCAATCCATGCCGCTATATCCTGGGGGGTCTGTTTATTGGAGTAGCTACACTGGTGTTCAAAAGGGATTGTTAGAAACTGAGTTTCTGTTTGGCTAGGGCATGCCCCTAAGCCAGGAGGAACCCACCACTCTAGTCAGTAGCTTGGCTCAGAATAGTGAGGCTTATCCCAGAGGCAATGTGTACATTGAGTTTCTGGTTGGCTAGGGTATGCCCCTAAGCCAGTAGGAACCCACCACTCTAGTCAGCAGCTTGTCTCACAGCAGTGAGGCTTATCCCAGAGGAAATGTGTAGAGTAACACATTGAAAACACTAAAAAAGTACTCCACACCAGTTCCGAAAAATTGTCCAATATTAATCTGAATAAAACAAGACCAAAATGACAAAAATCCAGCATACACAAATCAAGATATTACTTTTTAAATATTAAATCAGGTATAGCTTTTAGAAATCAAAAATAGCTTCAACCGGGGCTATGTGATTGCAGTTAATGTCTCCACAAATAATCAGTCCGACATTAATGGAGTGTGGGCCGGTAATGGTGTTGGGCAGATCCTAGTACAGTACCTTGGAGATGTTGTGAAAAACAAAGACGATGCACAACCAAGAGGAGGTGAGGTGTTGTGGTGGGCGATGTGGCGTCAGTTCCTTCCTGTTACTTGGGAGGTGATGTTTTGGTTCCTTTCTGCTGGGCAGGGTAGGTGATGCTTTGGTTCCTTACTGCTGCAGGGGAGGTGAAACTGCAGTTGGCGGCACAGCAACTCAGTTCCTTACTGTGAGCACTGTGAATGAGGTGTCGAGAGTCTAGCCGCAAGGCTTTGATTTCCGCCAATGTCAGACCCGTTCACAGGCGTAGGAGTCGGAGCATTCGCCATAGAGTTCCGTGGTGAGGTGCTCGAGACTCTTGTAGTGGCGGACCTTCAGAGGTGCTACCACGTCATCGGAGCCTGTGATATAAGTCGCAGTTGATGCATTGAGCAGAACCTTGGCTCTGGTAAATGGAGCGGCAGTTCCAGTTCCGAAGTCAATCTGCGTCAATATAGTACAACACAGACTTAACAGTGGTCCCTACTTCTTGGCAGCACCTACCAGATAATAACACCATATATATTTGCTCCCCTAAACATCAGATAAGGGGTTGTGTGCGCACTGAATGGCACCCACCGAAATCGTGCCTGTTCCCTAGGGAATTCAATTGAACTTTTACAACAACACAGGTGCACCACAATATAATTAACAATTTCAATTCTGCAATGAGTCTCGTACGATGATATTTCTTGATTTTCAGATCTTTATTTCATGCGTGTAAATAGAACACCATACAGCTGACGCGTTTCGTCCCATGCAGGGGACTTCTTCAGGGCTGTTAAAACCAAAACCAAACATAAACAATATATAAGAAAAAGAAACTCATTTGTTTTATCAAAAACAAACATTTACAAAATATAACAGTGCAACTTCTACAAAAGTTAAAATTGTATATGTCATTAAAAAGACTGAGTAATGATGTAAATATTAACTCAGTCAACTTGATGTTTCTAAGAAACACAGTTCCATACAAAGATAGGAACTGTAAGACAGACAGCTTAAAAACAAGATTTTTTCAGGAGGTGTATCATACATAAGTTTTCCAAGCTTACAAATTCATAAAAGTATATCTATGCAAGCGATTTCTTTGAATACAGAGGGTGATGGAACTATTATCTGCTAGAATTCGGCATATGAGATTGAGGGTGAGTATCAAAGAGCAGAACCAGAGAGCAATGGCAGGTGAGCACAAGGCCAGGAACACACACAGAACAGTACAGTCAGAGCTGAAACATTTAGGTATAGAGCTACTAGATGGGTAAGGAAAGCGGAATGCCAAAATCTGGCACCCTTGAGAAAGAGAAAGGATGGTGGGTGGGAGGGGGCGGGAAAACGGCGGGGGGGAAAGGAGGGGGGAGGGGAAGGGGGAGGGAACGACTGGGACCATGCATGCATGATTAGGTCATGAGGAGCTTCAAATTCTAGGGATATATACCTTGAATTATATATGGCGACTTCAAGTATTGGTACCTGCTAAGCAGACTTCAGTGTGCATGAGTATTCAAGAGCTGAAATGTGACTGAGCCGGTTTTTCTCTAATACATGGAGGAAACGAGAGATAAAGGGTAAGTTAAAGAATGTTTATGAGTAACCATATAATATATAGAAGTGCCTATCGACCCCAAGGACATGAAGAGGGTTGAGGCTAAGCATATCTACCTTTGGTATCTTTGTGAAGCTCAACCAATGCGTAGTTCTTTAATCTTTAAAAGATTACATGAGTATTCAAGTATTGTGTTATGACTGAGCTGGTTTATCTCTGATACAAAGAGAAAACACAAAAATAATCGATAGATTAGAGAATGTTTATCAGAATCTGAAACAGAAACATATAGAAAAGCGTGTCGACCCTAAGGATATAAAGAGGGATAAAGATAAGCATATCTACCTTTAATATCTTTGTGAGTCTCAACCAATGCGTAGTACTTCAATCTTTAAAGTGAGTGAGACCGATGTCTAGGGCCAACAGCAGGGTGAACTTTAATATCTAAGAACGTCTGTAAGAATAAAAGCTTAAAATGTACGAATATCTCCTACTAAGACTTCAACAAACCGAGTTGGTCCTCATCATCCCCCCCATTTTCAAGGCTCAAGGAAGGGATAAGTAACCAAATGGAAATTTGTGTCTGTGTAAGAATTGAGAGAAAAGTCCTTATCTCTAAACATCACAATCAAGCCTCGCCATATTGAATGATCTATTCAATCCTAAGAAGATCATGAGACTATCAAACTGTCCATATACGCCCAGGGTTTCACCAAAAAGCATAGGCTATTTTGGAAATTTAACCAGAATTGTAATTTAATACAGGCTTACCCATCTATATTTCAAGCAGCCCAGAGGCACTAATTCTGTCCAGAATCAGGATATGTACAGATGAAGAAGCGAGTTTAAAGGTCTGTAAGAAGGTGAGAACAATATGACCCTCTAGGAACTTATGTAAGGTGCATCATTTCTTGTTCATGTTTGGTTTTGGTTTAACAGCCCTGAAGAAGTCACCTGCGTGGGACGAAGCGCGTCGGCTGTATGCTGTTCTATTTACACGCATGAAATAAAGATCTGAAAATCAAGAAATATCATCGTACGAGACTCATTGCAGAATTGATATTGTTAATTATATTGTGTTGCACCTGTGTTGTTGTAAAAGTTCAATCTGCGTCAATGCCTTGGGTTCTTTTTAGTGGCACCCCAATCTCACTTCCAAGGGTCCAGGAACTGGAATTGGCACCACTTGGCAAGTAGGTGTCCTCAGCAGAGGGCTCAAGGGTTGCAGGGGAATACTTTGATGGGCCTGAGACTTCCTAACATGAGGCAAGCTCAACTCATTCCCTTGGAGAACCTTGGAAGCAGGATTTAGAAAGCAAAGTCCAGTACTTTCGCTCTTAGAACAGAAGCAGCAGGCCAACACATCAAAGCAAACAGCAAAGTGTCAGTCCCTCCTGACAGCTATTCAGCTCTTTTACCTTGCAGAATATCCTCAATCCAGGTGTGTTCTGAGTATATGGTGTCAGAGCTCCAGTACATATACCCATTTCAGCTTTTGAAGAAGGCAAAATTGAAAGGCAGGTCTTTGTAGTGCACAAGACCATGCGAGTGCCTGTCCTGGCTCTAGACTCTCTGCAGGTGTCGGAGACTTCTTTGTGTGAGGAAAGGCACAGTCCTATTCAGGTGTCAGTGCCAACTCCTCCCACCTCTCTATATTATGTTATGTTATGTTAAAAGATGCTTATAAAGCGCACGTACACCCACGGGTTTCATGGCGCTACTTAGAACCTACCAAAACCGAGAGGAGTTATTTGTGAGCTCTCGTAAACAGCCACGTTTTCAATAATTTCCTGAATTTAAATAGATTGGTGCAAGATCGAATCTCCAAAGGGAGTGAGTTCAATAATCTGGTGGTCAGGAAAGCAAATCGTCATCCACCTTGTCGTTTCCGTTTATAAGTGGGGGTAGCAAGTAGCTGGAGATGCATTGAACGGAGGTGGCGTTAAGGTGTATACATAGTCAACAGGGTGTTAATGAATTTAGGACTCTTGCCGTGGAGTGATTTGAGAATCAGGCATCCCTTTTTTAATTCTGCCCTTTCAGATATTAGGAGCCAATGAGGTTTCTTCAGTAAGGGTCTGGCTGAAAGCCATCTGGGTTGTTGATGGATTAGTCTGGCAGCCTGATTCTGGACCATTTGGAGCCTCTTGGTGAGGTAAAGTGGCAGTCTCAAGTAGATTGAATTAGCGTAATCTAGGTATGAAATCACCAAGGCTATCGTAACTTTTATCAGTGCTGCGTGAGTGAGCATGCGACTAATCTTTCTAATTTTACGTAGCTGAAAAAAGCATTTAGAGGCCACTGAGCCCACCTGAGCTCTTAATGACAGATCACTATCTATAATGACCCCAAGGCTTTTAACCGAGGTGGCGGGAGCTGGTGGGGATCCAAGTTCTGATGGCCAATATTGTGGTCCCCAGAAATTCTTACTCTTACCTGTGAGTAGCAGTTCTGTCTTACTAGGATTGAGCTTTGGATGGTTCTGGTCCATCCATTGGCGGATATGGATCATGGTGGCCTGAAAATCAACTACTGATTTATACCAATTATCAATAGTAAAAATAAGCTGAAGGTCATCTGCATAGTTGAAAGTTGTCACATTCATTTTCTTCAGTGACTGAATCAGAGGGAGAAGGTATAAATTAAATAGATGGGGGGGAAAGAGAGGAACCTTGAGGGACCCCGCATGTTGTTGTTAACTTAGAGGCTGTGAAGGTAGTAATACGTACTGACTGAGTGCGTCCTTTAAGAAAAGAGCTGATCCAATGAAAGGCTGTACCATGGTTGCCCGCCTGTCTGATACGGTCTTCCAGTATACTGTGGTCGACCGTGTCAAATGCGGCCGAAAGGTCTAGTAATACCAGGGCCTGTGGAATGTCTTTGTCCGCTTTCTTATGCAGTTCGTCAATGACTGCCAGTACTACTGATTCTGTCGAATGGGCAGGACGAAAACCTCTAGCTCAGGAAGATCCATCAGCCTGGTAATGGGCCATCAGAATTAGCAGGGCACACCTCAGCTCCCTTTGTGTGACTGTCTAGAAGGAATTAAGGGTGGCCGGACATCTCCGTTCCGCCCACGGAATGTGCGTAGATTTGCCCCTTCCACCTTTTGCAATGTAGGTGGAGAAACAAGGCAAATCTCCGGACACTCGGGGGCGTAACGGAAGTTGGCTGCCCACCTCCCGCCTCCCGCCCCCAGTATTAAATTAAATTACAAAGCCTAAAATAACATTTAAAAGAAAACTTACCTTACCGGCGCATTCTTGTCCATTGCACCTTCTTCTGAGAACTGCACATGCGCGGGAGCCTGCACATGAGCATTCCTGGTGAGGAAACATGTGTATCCTAACCAACACTAAGTGTAGAATAGTGATTCTTGTTACACTAATAGTTGTTGTGTTAGCGTCCTTCTAATTGGAATGAGTTTACCTCCAAAGATAGAAACACTTAAATCTCCACCTGCACCTACAACGCCTGCACACACAATAAATGAGAAGAAATTAAAAGCTTAATTTAAAGATGTTTCAAAGGAAGATTTTTCGACTAATGTTTATTCTAGCTTAGTTCAGGAATACACTCAAGCTCTAGATACTAAGGAATGTTATGTTTGCGCAAGCAACCTTATTCAGCTGCAGAAGATGTGACTTATCATCACATTCCGCTTTCATAAGCAATTTCATGTAGTATTTTACTTTCACCATTTCATGCTATACTTAGCATGAAAGGGCAAAGGGCGTTGTGGTGGGCGTTTCGCCGCCACACCCATCGATTTTGACCATATTTACAAGGGTGGCGTAAATATGGGACAGCGCCAAAATTAAGACCAAAAACACTAGTTCTTAACATGGCGCAACGAGGAGAAATGCTTTATTTCTCCTTGTTTTTGCTGTTTCTATGTGTTCTGCATTGTGCAGCACACATAGTAATAGCAA
This sequence comes from Lissotriton vulgaris, assembly GCF_964263255.1. Taxonomy (NCBI): domain Eukaryota; kingdom Metazoa; phylum Chordata; class Amphibia; order Caudata; family Salamandridae; genus Lissotriton; species Lissotriton vulgaris. The sequence continues at coordinate 1,709,179,977 of NC_141685.1, read as the reverse complement.
TATACCATGTTTGATTATGTGGGAACGGGGTTCTATTTCCCATTATCGGGTGATTGGTAGGGTGTTTGCTATTTACTTTTATTGATTGCTAAAATGTTCATGTGAATAGCATAGATGTTTTTACCATGACACCTTCTTATAGACATACACGTAGTATTATTGAAGGGGCTCAATTAGTGAGAGACATTTCTGGAGCACTTATACTACCAGTAGGAATAGTTTCCAATGACTAGAAAATGTGTAAGTTATCAACAGTAGTAGATACACTGGCTACTAGTACATCTGGTACTTTGCTGGCAGTTAACACAGAATGAGTGCCTGTTCAATCAATGATTTTGCAAGATCAATTAGCTACTATTCGCCCTGTACATCGAGCCATTAGCGAATCTGATACGCCAAAAGCCCCATAGCCACCAATAATAGGGGCACGTAAATTGAAGCTATTTACAGATGATCTAGGGCCAGATGTAGGTAAGTATATTTTACCGATTCATAAATACCGAATTTAACCGATTCGGTATTTATCAATCGGTAAAATAGAAGGGGGGAGATGTAGATAGAATCGGTAATTGAATTACCGATTCTGTAAGAATCGGTATTTACCGATTCGGTAAATACCGATTCGGTAATGCCCATTGATTCCTATGGGCATTAAAGCCCATAGGAATCAATGGGCATTACCGAATTGGTATTTACGGATTCGGTAAATACCGAATGTTGCAAGGGTGCAGGGGGTGTCACTTTGACACCCTCTAGCACCCCGAATTCAGGCATGTGTGACATGTGGCACACAGACATGCCCTAAGGGCATGTCTGTCTGTCACATGCCATAGGTGTGCATGCACACATGTGCATGCACACCTGGAATCGGTATTTTACCACCCAATTGGATTGGGTGGTAAAATACCGAATCGGTAAGGCCTGTGGGACTCTGAAGAGTCCCACCTACATCTCAAAATTACCGAATTGGTCCCCCGATTCGGTATTTTACCGATTCGGTACATTTACTGATTCAGTAAAATAGGGCCCCTACATGCCAAATACTTAATACCGGTCGGTAACGGCCGAATTCGGACACAGACACAGCAAATAGTAAGTAAACATTCGTCCCGATTAAAACATTCCTCAATTTGGGGGGGGTATAAAATCAATGGCAGCAAATCAGAGATTTTATTATTTAATTACCATGACCAGATTCTACCCCATGCCCTTTGGACCCAGGTGGCAAAAAGTGATCCTGATACTTATGTGTGAGACCCATAAGTATCTCTGTCTCACACAATTATAAATAGCTGTCATAATCTACCACTATCTATAATTGGAAGAGCTTCATTGATAAAAATGATTGTACTTTCATTATTTATTTTTATTTTCTCGAATGTTCATATTTAGATTCCACATAACTAGTTTTTAGAAATAGATCAATTAGTATGGAAATTCATCCGGGCAGGGAAGAAACCACGGACCAAATTAACAATACTGCAACTGAGCCCGGAGGAAGGGGTTTAGGGCTTCCTCACATTCAAAAATATTACCAATCTGCCTTCTAGGATTGGTGTGGACGCACAATATCAGCACACGATTACTGGCTCAATTTTCATTTACATCAAATGTTATTGGAAAAAAATATAGATTTAAAATCTTTTATTAAATCCCCAGGCTAACCAAACACTACAGGTACAAGACTCCACACACAATTCAAGATAGATTGAATCAATTAAAAAAAGAGTAGCAGAAACACCTTTACACCCAGAAACTAAACTAAGGCACTGAAGGGAGCTAGAAGTTTCAATGGATCCACAGACATTAAAAAGTTGGGAAAGGCTAGGAATTCATCAAATAAAAGAATTAGTAATACAAGGAGAGATGAAGTCTTGGGAACAAATTAAAGAAGATAAAACAGAAGAAGTATTGTCCTTGGTATTTTCTCATCTTCAAATCTTGCGTCTAGTAGAAAAGCTACGGCTCCCAAGGGTCCACTTCCTGAAGCCGCAACTCATGCATTATATGTTAAACAAATTTCGGGAATTGGGAACTGGTACCATATCCTGCAGCAACAAATTTATGATCAAATCATCCTGAGAGCCTTTCTAAAAATACAGGAGACCATGGGGTGCCATATAGAGGCAGCTGAATGGAAGGAATATAATAGATGGTCGACTACAGCCATTCACAGAAACGAATGGCACTCTTTTCCAAATTGCAACACCCCTGATAAATTGCACAAAATGTTCCCAGAAATATCATCAGGTTGTCTTAGATGTAATCACTTGAGAGGGGACTGGTTTCATATCTGCTTCTCTTGCCCCAAACTGACTGACTACTGGACTAGGGTATTTCAGTCTGTTAGTAGGCAACTTAAACATAGAATAGATCTCAATCCTATGGTTATTTCATTCGGGATCTCTAATCTATATTTAACTGTGCAACAAAAAACAATTTGTTTTTAATGCTTCTGTAATAGCCAGGTCCCTGATTTACAAAATTGGAAATCACTGGATCCACCAAAATTCGCACAATAGGTTGCCAAAATGAGAAGAACAAAAGAAAGAGAAGAACTCCATTCCCTTAGTATAGGGGCTATTCATACATTTGTACAAATTTGGGAGAAGACAAAAATTTTAATCTGTAAGTACTGTAGCAAAGTAATAGGTGAAAAAATAGACATAGACAACTAGCGGTAGCTATAAGAACTCTGACATATCATATATGTCATTATAGTCTGTATATTGTATTTTATGTATTTGTATTCAGGGATAGAGTCCCCTTCTAAGCATCCAAGAATCACATTGCACATTACTATTTATTGTACTAGACATTGCTTTATTTTGTATCATGGGTGTGTGATATATTGAACAAATGAAGTTATTAAAAAAAGAAGAGGAAGAAGCAGAAAGGATGAACCATGGGAAGAACAGTCTAGACCGCAGAATGTGAACGATGTATCTTTTCAAGGTCTAACGTCTAATGACCATTGTATGACTATGAGAAAACTAGGAGTTTGCTTATTCCCAGGAGATTATTGAAACCCGATTGGAGGATGCAGGAGATAAAAGAAAGTATTTTGTCACAATGAATATCGCATGCTTATAATAGTGCATTTTCTTAGAGCAAGGCAGACTTTTCTTTGAGCTTTTTGCTCAGGAGGGATTTTCCCTTTGAGATTCTGGCAGGGGATTCATCTTTGAGTTTCTTATATCTCTCTATGGGAGATTGCTTAGCCTAATTTCTTTGATGTCTGCTGATTTACAGATAAGAAAACATCCCACCTTGACATGCAAGGGTTGTATGCGTATCCATTGATTCTCACATCAGATCTCTTTATTGAGTATCTGAACTGACACCTCATTTAAAAAAAAAAATGTATTAGCATTTTATGACTGGTAATCAGCATAACATAGTAAACCGTATGAATGGTACATACATGGTGCAGTAAGGAACCATAAAACACAGGTTTAGACAATTTCAATTTAAATTCTTCATCATTTCCTGTCTATTTTGCATTAGTAACATAGCTGACTCGAGTGATCATAATCATCGTAATAGATGTTGGGCCCTGCTTGGTTAGTCACTGACATCCGATATCTGCTCCTCTTGTGGTGGCTCACATATATTACCCAGATAGTATTGCATTTTCCCCATATCCAAGTCCATTTCTTGTTGCACCCTCTATGTATGTAGACTGCTTTCTCCGCCACCGTCACAACGTCCATGTAACAACACCATCTATGACATGTCGGGGTAATCCAGGTGTCCCAGTGTTGGGCTATATTGTGTTTCGCTATTGTCATGCCTAATGTTGCCCACCTTTGAGCCATTTGGTTCATGTCGGTAGGCTCCCATATATTGAGAAGACATCTTTTGGGTTTCGGTAGCACGGTTGTACCCCAGACCCATGAGATTGTGCGCATGTCTGCCTCCCAGTAGGGTGTGATTCCTGGACATTCCCAGAGTGTGTGGTAGAACGTGCTCGGCAACCCACATTGTCGGAGGCAAAGTGGTGTGTCTGTCCTACCTAGTCGGTGAAGAGTAATTTGTGTAAAATATATTTGGTGCAAGATTTTTAACAGCAGTAACTTCAGTTTGGCGGGTATCACAGCCTCTCGTGGGGACGCCACCTCCTCCTGCCAGTCTGCCTCTTCCAGGTCTCCTATATCCGTCTCTCAGCGCTCCCTAGGGGTGATCGTGGGGTTTAGTTGATTGTTTATGATTTTTTGATAGATTAGGGAGATGGCTTTTTTTTTGCAGATAGTCTGTTAGAAGTCCGTCCTCTACTGGTGAGGCCTCTGGCAATTGCGTTCCTGTGAATATAGCCCCCATGAGTGCGTGTCTGATTTGCGTATAGCAAAACGTTTCAGTTGGAACCAGTCCGTATGTTGCTTGAAGTTAGGAGAATGGAATTACCTCACCCTTTTTCCATAGATCTCCTATCTTGGAGATGCCGATTAAGTACTATTGTCTGATCCCTTTAATGTTACACAATTTGCCCAATTTTCGGGTGTCCCAGAGTGGCGAGGCCTGTGTCAGAACCCCTTCCCATCCTAACGCTCGTTGCGCTGCGAACCATATTCGGACCGTATGTGCTGTTGAACCTGTAAGAGTAGTTTTCTTTGTTTTATTGTAAAGTAAACCCATAACACCTTCTGTTTCTAGAACATGCCAATCCATAGGGAATGCTGGTTCTTCTTGGGGTCATGGAACCTTTGATTTAGTACGATGAGCTGGGATGCCTAATAGTACCCTTTTATCTGCGGCAGTGCGATGCCCCATCGTACCAGGTTCTCACCAGTTTGAGCATCGCTATACGCGATGGTTTGCCGTCTCACAGGAGATTGCTCACCTCAGCATATAAGCTTTAAAGTAAGTGGCGTATAGAAATCTGGGGAGTGCCATCATTTTGAAGAGGGCTACTCTTCCTAGCAGAGAGAGTGGTAGTGATTGCCATGTTTGACATCACAGTGAAATCGTTTTAGGGGTTTCATGAGATTTCCTTCTATGAATTGTGTTGGCTGGGGTGTTATGAACAATCCCAGGTACTTGAATCCCCTGTCGGCGATCTATATCTTGCAGTTAAGTGAGAGCCGTGGAGGGGAACCATGAAGTACATAAATTAGAAATTTTGGCCAGTTTATGGTGTAGCCTGATGCTTTCCCATATGCAGTGCATATGTCTAATAGCACGTTTATGGAACGCGCTGAAGATGCCATATAAAGTAGCACATCATCTGCATAAAGCAAGATGCGATCTTTCTAGCCATCTGCCCATTTTAACCCTTGGGTCACTGGGTCCTGTCTTATCCATGCTGCCAGCGGCTCCAGTACCAGCGTAAATAGGAGCGGTGACAGGGGGCAACCCTACCTTGTCCCCCTTATCCTGGCTGATGAGGGATGACCGCCCAAAACCGGTTCTTGGATGCTTGTCTCCAGTCCAGGGAGGACCTGGCTTGGCAGTTCAGGCTGGTCTGTTCCCATGGGGCACAGGGTCAAGACTGACTTGCATATGGCTGGGTTCAAGCTGGAATGGCATGGTGAGCAAAAAAAATATGGATTTAGGCCCAGATGTCTGTACTGGGGTGAATGTAAGACATTGTTCTGCATTCTGTCCATCAAGTGTTGTTTTTGCATTTGTCACCCCGAGTGGGACGGGTATGCTCAGACGTAAGTCCTGTGCTCTCCATGCCACTGGAATCAAGCTGCCCTGGCTGATGAGAGCTGAAAGCCCGAAACCGGTTCTAGGATGCTTGTTTCCAGTCCAGGGAGGACCTGGCTTGGCAGCTCGTTATGGACTGTTCCCATGGGGCACAGGGTCAAGACTGATTTGCATATGGCTGGGTTCAAACTAGAATGGCATGGTGAGCAAAAAAACAACGGATTTAGGTCCAGATCTCTGTACTGGGGTGAATGTATGACATTGTTCTGCATTCTGTCCATCAACTGTTGTTTTTGCATTTGTCACCCCGAGTGGGACGGGTATGCTCAGACATGAGTCCCGTGCTCTCCAAGCCTCTGGAATCAAGCTATCCTGGCTGATGAGGGCTGAAAGCCCGAAACCGGTCCTAGTATGCTTGTTTGCAGTCCAGGGAGGACCTGGCTTGGCAGTTCAGGCTGGACAGTTCCCATTGGGCACAGGGTCAACACTGATTTGCATATGGCTGGGTTCAAACTGGAATGGCATGGTGAGCAAAAAATCTATGGATTTAGGCCCAGATCTCTGTACTGGGGTGAATGTCTGACATTGTTCTGCATTCTGTCTATCAACTGTTGTTTTTGCATTTGTCACCCTGAGTGGGACGATACGATCAGACGTGAGTCCTGCGGTCTCCATGCCACTGGAATCAAGCTATGCTGGATGATGAAGGCTGAAAGCACGAAACTGGTCCTAGGATGCTTGTTTCCAGTCCAGGGAGGACCTGGCTTGGCAGTTCGGGCTGGGTTCAACTGGAATGGCATGGTGAGCAAAAAAACAATGGATTTAGGCACAGATCTCTGTACTGGGGTAAATGTATGACATTGTGCTGCATTCTGTCCATCAACTGTTTTTGCATCTGTCCCCCTTCCCAGCGGGAATTCGGCCGATATACGACCATTTACCACCACCTGTGCCAACGGCCTGTCATACAGCAGTTGTATCCATGCAGGGAGAGAATAACTGCATCTTCCTGTATAGTGGGTACACTCACCATAACGTTATTCACTCTCCTCAAGTTGAGTGCCGTACTGTGTCCTGGCATGAATCCCAACTTATCTGGGTGGATTAGTGTCCCAAGATGGGGTTGCAGCATACTTCCAATCACAAAAAGAAGAGGGAAAATAGTGATACTATGTGACAATGAGTGAATGAAATGGGGAATGCACCTAGCTTTAAAACTGCAGCTTTGTGATTGAAGTACTGAGCGGGAGGTTGAAGAAGGTCCTTATCCTCTCACCCCTCTGTCTTATTGTGTTTGTTGCAGCCTAATTGCCAATGCCTTCGCGAGTATTTTGGCTTCTGCATTTATCAACGAGATTGGCCGATAAGACGTACACTCCTGTAGTGGTTTGCCTGGCTTATGTATTGCCACTATCGTCGCTAGACGCTGATCCCTCGGGAGCTCCCCTCGGTGTAAGCAGTCCCTGTACATACTAAGCAGGTGGGGTACTAGATGAGTCACCACTCTCTTATAGAATTCAACGGGTATACCGTTGGGTTCTAGGGCCTTCCCTGTATGCAACGCCCCTATAGCTGTTAGGAGTTCGTCTTGGGTCAGGTGTGCCACCAGCTCTTGAGTCGCAGCGGCAGCCAATTTTAGCATCTGGATATCTTTAAGAAGGGCTAAGTTATCAGTTATTGTGGTTGTGGCTGTAGGTGTGTATACGTCTCGTAGTAGGCCGCTAGTGTGTTAGCTATCTGCTGTGGGTCCGTGGTAGTTGTCCCATTTTCTAATTTTATTTGAGCCACCCATCAACTAGCCCTGACCCGTCTATCTAGCCAATCTAGCCATTTTCCCGTCTTATCCCCAACTTCATAAATGGTATGTTGTGTTTTGGGGGTCATTTTCGCTTCCTCCCAGGAGTATGTGTTGCATTCTTGTTGGACCATGTTTAACATGTGGGCCGGGGTGTCACTAGTGTCTGTGGCATGTCTGGCTTCCGCCTGGGAAACTCCCATCTCTAGTGTCTCTATTTGTTGTCGCTGTTCCCATTTAAGGTTGATGATGAGGGAGATTGCCTCGCCCTGCAGAACCATTTCATAGGCGTCCCACAGAGTCATCGGGGACGTAACTGGCGGTCCGTTCTCGACAAAGTAATGCCATGTAGCTTTGAGTAATCCTTTTCCTATCTTGGTATTTTTAAGATAACCTGGGTGGATTGGAAAAATGCACTGTCGACCCAAGATATGTGATGTGTATTTAAGTGACATAGGTGAATGGTCTAAAATACAATGTTGAATATCCATCACCCTCTCCAATCCTGTCGCCAGTGTGAAAATATAATCTATTCTTGAGAGACTATGGGAACTCCTGAGTGAAAGGGATATTGGTGTGCCTGTGGAAATCTGGAGCGCCAGGTATCGATAAGCCCAATGCCGTCCATGAATTCTGCTAATTTAAGATTTATGCTACTGGGGTCTTTGGGGGGTATTCGGTCTATGCTAGCATTCATAGTGGCGTTGAAATCGTCTCCCAAAATTAGCTCGCCCTGTAGCAGTGCCAGCAGGAATTTCCCCAGTGCTGGGAGGGTTGCCGGATGAGTGTCAATGGGATATATACTGATACCAAATTGTATGTCCGCCCCTCACACTGGCACGATATCGCTGCAAAGCATCCCTTGTCATCTGTCCAAGATCCCGTTACAATAAGTGGGAAGAGTTTGCTGATCAGAACCCCCACCCCTCTTGAGCCAGAAGTAAAATCAGAATGGACCACCATTTTGAAACCCCACCCGTCTAAGGCCTTACAGGTTGAAACTCCTAAGTGGGATTCTTTTATCAATACCACCGCAGGTGCCTTGCGTTTCAAATAATGTAAGACCAAACCTTGTTTTATTTTGTCACCAAGACCATTTACATTCCAAGATATCAAAGTTAGAGGGGGGCCTAGTGTGGCTGGTGTTGGGGATTGGGAAATCTCGTCTCAGGTGCAGGTCCCATGTGTGTCCTGTGCATCATCAGCAATATTGAAATATGGGGTGCGTTGTGACATCAGTGCCCTGTCTTCATAGTGTATTTCGTCACCCAATGTACCATATGTGTGTACCAGTGAAAACAAAAACCACAGAACATAAAACCAACCCTTGCGCCCCCTCCCTTCCTCCCTGCACGTCAGATCTAAAACTATACACCACCCCAACTTAGCAGAGTGCCTGTTTCCCATAACTTGTACTTGCGTGAGGGGGTGAGCATCCTATGATCTTCTTGAGTCTATCGTGGCCGGTCAGTCATACAAACATTTCTATATTGCCATCAAAATGACGCCAGACTGCACAGCGTGCTTCCTTCAGTTCTATCCGTGATGTTGACCTGTTCCCCAGGATTCAGTGCTCTCTGAGGCCTCCTTACCAGGTTAACTGGAACTTATTTCTGTCTGATTCAGGAGGTGTTAAGCTTTGTGTTTGGTTTTATTCCCTTCTTTGTTATGTTGCAACTCTCCTACTGGATCCTACCCCACGGTCATGAAGAAGTTACTTCCGTTAGTTGGTGCTGCTGTCTCTGCCCCTGTCGTCTGGGCCCCGTTGCAGGATACCATCCCTCGAGCCATCCGCGGGCCTCATCTGGCATCACAAAGAACCAATCTTTCCCCTCAGCTTTCACCAGCAACTTAGCCGGGAACAGCATTGAATACTTGAGTTCTCGGATCCGCAGTTCCTTCTTGATATCTAGAAAGCTGCAACTCTGCCTGGTTACTTCCGCCGTGTAGTCTTGATAGAGGGTTACAGTAGTGTTTACTTCTCCTGGAGACAGGAGAAGCAAAGATTATATCCTATGCGGACGACACTCAGTTGTTGTTTACTTGTGGAAGGGTGATGACGTTAATGGTCAGAAGATTAGAGACTGCCTGGCTGAAGTGTTTCTCTGGTTTCAATCCCACCAACTCAAATGTAATCCGGAGAAATCAGAGATCATTTTCTTCGGTTCCCCTCCGTTGGACATTTGGAAACATTGGTGGAATGATGAAATGTAGCCACCTCAGACGGCTGTTAACATGGTTAAAAATCTGGGGGTGAAAATGGATGATATGTTATCAATGAAAACACAAGTCCAGACTGTGACTGGTACTTGTTTTGGTATATTAAAAATTATCATGAAATTTCTCTATCTCCTGCCAATGACACATAGAAAAATGGTGGTGCAGGCCCTCATTACCTTTCGATTGGATTATGTTAACTTCCTGTATCTTGGCATACCAGAGGGCTTACTGAGCAGACTTCAGTCATGCAGAACTCTGCGGCCAGAGCGGTCCTGAAGTTAGGAGCCAGAGAACAGATTTCTCCCCATTTGAAGAAATTACACTGGCTCCCGGTTCTATGTAGGATTCTTTTTAGAGCACTAACCCTTGCTTTTAAAGCTTTGCATGGGTTAGGGGCCCATTACTTGTGTAAAAGAGTTCTTTATTACATCCTGCGCAGATCGCTCAGATCAGCCCATCAACATTTGATCTCGGAACCAAGGTTCTGTAGAGCACGCGTGGAGGACGGTCTTTCCAGGTACAAGTAGCCCGTGCTTGGAATACTCTGCCTCTCTCCCTGAGACAGACTACCTCCCTTTTGGAGTTTAGAAAACAATTAAAAACCTGTATGTTTCTACAGCTAATCTAATCCGCTTCCTCTCAGCTTAATTGTCTGGTTGCACAGCTTTTGCATCTGTCTTTACTGTCATAGCGCCGGGCCACTCTCAAGAGTAGCTGAGCGCTCTATAAATCCCTGTTTAACATAACATAACATAACGTAGTGGTGAGCTATGCGTGCTGCTTGTAAGATCGCATCTCAATCTCAAAAATTGAAAATACCTGCCAAGATGGGCTTGGGGGGCACCCGGCCGGGGCCTTCCTCCAGACACACGGTGTGCCCTTTCAACTGAGAAGAAGCTGGACAACCTCCGCCGCTGCAGTTGGTTTTGGATGAAGTCCTCTAGGGCCGGTCACCCCGTGCCTTCCGGCACTCCAACTAGGCGTATATTGTTTTACCTCGAGCGGCCCTCCTGGTCATCCAGCTTTACCACCATTATAATATTGTCCATTTCCAGTAGCCGCATTTGAAGTTGCAGTGTGGTTGTGTCTTTGGAGTGTGTTGCAGTGGTAGTTTCAATTTCTGACACTCTCGTGGCCATTTTTGATACATCTGCCCGTATGAGTGAAATGTCCATTGAGATGGTACCAATGGATGTTTGTACTTTGGAAAGGCGGCCATGACGTCCTGCAAAGTGACCTCAGTAGGTTTTTCAGCCAGTGGGCCCTCAGCTTGTTCTGTATTCGCCACTGTCTTGTCTGGCTGGTCATTATTCTAGGTGTATTTGTCCAACTTGTTAGTTTGCACCGTGCGTTGGCCTCAGCCCCCCATCTTGGGCAGAGCCATAAGTGATCTCCCTGTCCACAGGGGGGGAGGGGAGTGCAGTAATCACGCTGCCTGCCTGTGGGTTGAGAATACGTGCACAGCCTTTTCATTTTCCTGTCGTCCTCCCATCCACGCACCAGATGTGGGGGTTCCGCACCCCTGGCATGGTGTGTCGTCCGGTTGATTCCACCACCTTCCACCGCTGGTCCACCCTGAATCTTCGCTCACTATTCAGGGGCCGACGTGCCCGTCTACTGCATGGCTGGGGTCCCACCTATATACGGGCTGTGTCACTTGTGATCTGTGTCCCAGGCGCTGCGTGAACCCAGAATTTCTTAGGCCAGTAATGACGCCGGAAGGTCGAAGGTAGGCCGAGGGTAGGTCTCGACAGCCTGTCAGTGGAGCTCGTCCCTGGACCATGCAGTGGTCAGGAGAGACGGCAGCGATGCAGCAGCAATGCCTTTTGCACTGGGGGCACCCTCTCTTCAGCTGTGGAGTGCCTATGTGTTTCCTTGAGGCATCGCATCAACGCTTTTCTCAGAGTTAGGTGCCGGGTCTGTAAGGTCCCAGCAGGCTGTGCGTTGTCAAGGGAGGTGGGAGCGGGGGGTGAGGAGAGTTTGTCCTCCTTTCAATTCAGCCTGGCCCTCGCTGGTGTGACAATCGGTCGTGCAGCACCTCCCGCACGCCGCGTACCGCCCTGTTTCACTTGGCCTTCCCTGGTCTTGCGACTCTGCAGCTTCCCCGATGTATTCTTCCTCCTTAACCCAGCTCACCCCTCACCACGTGCTAATGTAATTGCGGGTCCCCCTCTCAGCCACCGCTGGCACCGTTCACTCTCCTCGGGCGCCCTCAGTATCTTCGCCCGCTTCTAGTCTTCTAGGTTCTGTGCTGCTTCACCCCCAGGTTACGCGAGGTCCAGGCTGCGACATGTGTTTCAGACCGCGTCACTGTAGCTTCGTCAGTGTCACTGGTTATACTCCCCACGAGTCTCTGAGTCGGTTCATTGGAAGCGTTAGGCTTTCTGTCGTTACCTCCGCTATTCCGCTTAAATTGGGCCACCGGATTAATGCCAGGATTGACGGGGGAGACTATGTCGATCACGAAGCACTCTCGGGCTGCGGCCATTTATGTTGGCTGCTAGCCACGCCCTGACACCTAATTTTTACCTTATTTCAATATATCTAGATTAGGGAATTTCTGTTGCGCGACAATCTTGCTGTATTATCACAATTTTTATTATAAACTTGAATATGAGCCTATTTAACCTTATATTGAAATAGGAATTATTGGATTTTGTTAATTTTAATGCTGATGCTTGGGAGACTACTTACTGAGTTAATGAATAATTATTAAAAGAACTGAGAACAAAACCCTTTAACTCACACAAATTCTCTTTATTGACTGTACTAAAAGTAGGCCCGGGCGTAGTGGGCGTAGTGGGGCTCCGCGGAGCTACGCGGATTGGGCGAGAAGCTACGCCCACTCCCGCACTCCGCGTAGCCCCACTACGCACCTCCCTCCCGCCCTCCTCTACATACATTATTTAAGCAAAATACCCTTAATAAAGCAAGTTTAAAGCACTTACCGTGTCCGGGGCTCGTCCGGGGCTCCCTCTAAGAATCGCGTCGTCATGGATACCAATGCGCATGCGCGGGCGGCCACGCATGCGCATTGCTATCTATGAAGGGACGCTATTCCAAGAGGGAGCCCCGGACGAGCCCCGGACACGGTAACTGCTTTAAACTTGTTTTATTAATGGTATTTTGCTTAAATAATGTATGTAGGGGAGGGCGGGAGGGAGGCGGGTGGTGGCCGACTCGGCTACGCACACGGAGTGGGCGTAGTGTGGCAGGCTACGCTGTCTATGCAAAATGCGTAGGAGGCAACACTACGCCTACTCCGTGGGCGTAGCCGATTCGGACGCCCAGGCCTAACTAAAAGTCATTAATGATTTAACATGGATTGATATAGATGTTTGCTCCTTTTTATTTTTTCTGGCTGATGAACTAAGATCCATACAACCAGTGACTGGGTAATTTAATGATTACACTTGAAGATTGACATATGAAAAAAACTTTCTGTCAATCTCGAACCATCACAAAGTTCGGATGATTCAAAATTGAACCGTTTTGATTTGCCCATGGCTAATGGGCATCAGTCACATAGCCGCAATAATTTGCTTTACATGAGATGAGCTCATTTCAGTATCCATTATCAATGATACTTAACTACATGAAACAATGTAGGATTTTCTGTATATACCGAATTTGAGCGGTTCAGCGTCACATCAGATGCAAACGTTACACACAGATACAAATTAAGGCAATTGGTAAAAAAATTACTAGAGATTATCATTCCCTAAGCTAGATATAGGTATGAATTTGTACTATAAGTCATGTGAATATTCTGCATTGTCTAAATTGCATCAAAAAGTCAATTACTACTTTCATTACAATAAAGACATCACAGTGGAAACAATATTTGAAGGCTTTATGCTATCACTTAAGTATATTTATTATGCATTTGATAAAGGCCTTACAATCCTAATCACCCATGTTTTTATTTTTTTATTTTAAAGGTTTTATATAGCGCTGGCTAGACCCGGAGGTATCAGAGCGCTTTGCATAAGTATCAGATCATAATTACAGGTTACATCGTTACAAAGGTTACACAGTTATTAGAGCATGGCAACATAGCTACTTGTAAGGTCGAGATAAACAATAAGCACAAATACGTAAGGGGAAAAGCAGGCAAGGGGAGAGATTCAGGTGAGGGGGGAGGAGCTGGGGAAGTAGACAGATAATGAAGGCGGGAAAGAGGAGGGAAGGGTGAGAGACAAAGCATGGAAAGAGATGGGGAAGGGCGTGGGCACACAAACCGGTAGACGAGTCAAAGCAACGTCCAAAGTCCAGTAAGCTGTGATCCCAGGGGAAGTGGTATCACTTCCCAATCTCTGTTGCGAGAGGCTCCCTTTACGCAGTGGACCCTCTCAGAGGGGTCTCCGAGACTCCAAGGCCTACATACTGGATCCTTCCCAAAAAAAGGGGAGAGGGAGTGCTTTGGCAAGGGGTGCCATCCCATACCTCAAATGGGAGTGGCTCCCTTGGCGCAGTGGACTCTCTCATCGGGTTTGCTGAGACTACAGAGTATAAATATTGGATCTTTCCCCAACAAGGGGAGAAGGAGTGCTTAGTCAAAAGGCACAATCGACAGGGGGCTAGGCAGAGTAGCAGGCAAGGGGAGTAGGGATAGGAGCTAGGAAAGTAGACAAAGAGAGAAAGGGTACTAAATGGGAACATATTTAATTAATGAGTTATATATAGCGTTGGCTAGACCTGAAGGAATCAGAGCGCTTTACATGAGGAACAAAAATGCTGCAATTTACATCATTTAAAAGTTACATAATTATCAAGAAAAGCATTTAAAGAACATAGGGCACAAGGTGGATGGAGCAAGGAAGGGTAAGGGAAACTTAGGGGCAAGGGGAGAAGGGATAGGAGCTAGGGAAGTAGACAAAGAGAGAAAGAATACTAAATGGGAACATATTTAATTAATGAGTTATATATAACGATGGCTAGACCTGAAAGAATCAGAACGCTTTACATGAGGAATAATAATGCTGCAATTTACATCAGTTAAAAGTTACATAATTATCAAGAAAAGCATTTAAAGAACATAGGGCACAAGGTGGATGGAGCAAGGAAGGGTAAGGGAAACTTAGGGGCAAGGGGAGAAGGGATAGGAGCTAGGGAAGTAGACAAAGAGAGAAAGAATACTAAATGGGAACATATATAATTAATGAGTTATATATAACGATGGCTAGACCTGAAAGAATCAGAGCGCTTTACATGAGGAATAATAATGCTGCAATTTACATCAGTTAAAAGTTACATAATTATCAAGAAAAGCATTTAAAGAACATAGGGCACAAGGTGGATGGAGCACGGATGGGTAAGGGGAACATAGGGGACAAGGTGGAGGGAGCAAGGAAGGGTAAGGGGCAGATTTGAAGGTATCAAGAGAAGCACTGATGTTGGCTTTAATGTTGTTGCACAGCTCTCTTTTAAAGTCCCTGAGTGTGGCAGGAGATCATCGCAGGTCAGCCCCATATTCTCCCTGTCTGTTTATGCCCTAGTTCTTGTCCGTCTCCCGTGTTAGAGTTTCCAAAGTAGCTTAAGACCTTATGGCTGTGGTCGCCCACACAGTGGTCCCGTGGTGTGGTCAAGCTTTGGCCTCGTCAGTGGCCAGCATCCCCAAACTGTCAGGCCCATCAGGCATTGCCCCAGTCCCAGGAATTAGCGATGTTCTGCACTTTGCACAGTGTGTCTGGGAGGTTAAAAGTAGGCCGGAGTCAGAGTCATGGCTCCACGCCCCCCCATCAACCTATAATGTGCTGACGGAGATGTCCGGGCCAGTATCATCATCTGCAAGAAAACGATTTCTCAAGGTTGTTCCAGGCCCTGCAATAAACTGTTTGGGAGTCCCCTGCTACAGAATCTGGGCTATAAAACCACATAAGCCCAGAGCTCAGACCCCGGATCACTGCTGGTGGGCTCTGGTTCAGTTCGGGCGCTCATGCAGCAATTCAGGCACCCTGCGTGCTCACCTCAGCCACTTTCCCCTCCAATATGGTGAAGTCAGGGGGGGTGGGCCCGCTCACCTTTCCTCAATTGTGCCCATGTTCTTCTCCGGAGATTTCTCCGGCCGCCATCATATTAAATATATAGGTGATAATGATTTACTTCAGAGGCAAAACTCTGTCTTGGTTGTGATGGGAGCACCATCTCATATAATTTGAGTTAGTATGTTCACACTAGACAAATTAAAATATTGCTCCTACAGCAATCAGTGACTATATAAACTCATGCAGTGGATTTGGACAACCCCAAAGGCGTGTAACCATTGTCCGTGGTCTCAATTGAGGGGATACATAGCATTACCTTGTATCCATGTTCTGACCATACTTTTTGCCTATGTTTTTTTCCCCCATTCATATTATCTCATCATCGACCAACTGCTCATTCGCTTTTTTATTGTGAGTTAGTATCACAGTGCCATGAACATACATACTATTTACATTATATTATTTGTATGATTACCTGTGTTTTATTAAAATATCTTGAATTGATAAAATAATGATTTTATAACTGCTGTATTATTCTGTGGAGTGTTAAAAAAAATGAAGGAAAGAATTTGTATTTGGAGGCCCTGGCTAATGATTGCGGGTTTCCCCACCTTAGGATAACTTTATTTAATAAAGGAAACATAAAAACATAATAAAATTAACTAACTTGAAAAACATTTTCTTCAAAAAATTTGGAAAAGCGGGACCCTAAACATAAGTTGCAACATTATTTTAAAATTCTCTTTTTTTTAAATCTAGTAACTTTAAAAACAGCATAAAATCATATAAATGTATTGAATTAAAATCAAAGAATGAATTGCCAAAGTTACATGTAGGGAACAGTATTATGAATAAACGCAGATTGGGACCAAACAAATAATGTAAAACAAAGACAACTAATTTAAATATAATAAGTAGACAAGTATATAAATCTTGAACACACAAAGTAATTGCAAATTAGTTAAAAACATGGTACGTCAGGAGAAGAAAAGTCAAGTAGGAATATAGTATCTATCATTTCATTTCATATATCTTTATTTCGGCAATTTTTAGCCATAAAAGATGTCCAAAACATGTTAAAAAAATACAAAGTGCATGGATGAGAAGTAAGTTCAATTAAAACAAAAGTAAATTAACAGCAGTACAGGAACAGGTAAGTATCTAAAATACACCATGCAAGTTGTTGCATAAAATCCTGAGAATTACAGTGCATCCATTTAATCATCTGTAACAATCAATTACAAAGTGCTCATGTAGGTAATTTTTTGCAGTGATTGTTAGAAACCTACGCTTGTGCCACATAGCTGCCAGAAATTTTGCTACAGCAAATACAATGGAACTGGTTATCTCTGTTTTGAATATTCTGTAAGCTTGCATACAATGAGTAAATCCCAAATTTTTACAGAGAGGTATGAGCCAGTACCTTCTAGACTTTTGATAAGCTGGGCCAAAAAACAAAATATGCAAGTCATTTTCTAATTCGCAGTTACAACCAGGGCTGTTTTTTGGAGAAGATGGGAACCATTTGCGAGTAAGGGCTCTAATTGGTAAGGTGCCATATCTCCATTGTAAGTATATTTTTCTACTTAAAATAGGAAAAATGTCATCCAAGACACACTCAAAATGGTAAAAATCTTTAACATTTAAAAAGGATTCTGTTAGGGTGCCGATCTGAGAATTATGTAAAACAGCGATTAGTTTGCTATCATAAAATAGTCTGGCCAAGTGCTTGCATGAGACCGCGTTACAAGCAGACTCGGGGTCAGACCACAGTGATGGTACTCCCAGCTTCCCACATTCCTTCTTGATATACATAAGCCATGGGATTTTCCCTACATTGGGTAAACTTAAGATTTCTTGGAGTTCCTGCCTGTAGTTAAGGAGCTCGGGTGTTGTCCACAGTCTCCGCCAGAATCTTAACGGTTTAAGGCCCAGTTCCTCGTCTATCGATCTGAGGCCCAAATCGAACCTCAGGGGTAGAAGAGGAGTACTAGATGGCAGGCCCAACAATTGTCTGAGGAATTTATTTTCGGTGGTAATAATCTCTGATCTACATGAGTAGCCCCAAAGTTCACGCCATAGATGACCGCCCCCCTTACCTGCATTTTATATATCTCCAAGGGTGGGCCAATAGGTTTGATGGTAGATGTGTTGGAGATCTTGAGAATACCCCCTGCAAGTTGGGCCAGTTTTAGTTGGGATTTAATTTGTTGGGGTGCCCAAGTCATGCTCTCGTTTATGGTTACCCCCAAATATTCAAAAATCTGGACCCTTTCTAATCTAGTAGTGCCTATACTGGGGTTTGAGACCTATATATTTCTGAATGAACAATGAATCAGAACTTTTACAATTAAAGAGCATATGTTATTTAAACAGCCCTGCTCAATTAATGATAAACATAAAAGACGGCAACAGCATCAATCTCCAGATATATACAATATTTTAATCTATTGTCATATTCAAAATTTGGAACTCAGTTCATAATTTATACACATTGCCCCGTATAGAGCGTGCAGTATAGCAAAGGGTGTCAAAGAACGTGAAAGTGATGAAGATGAAAAGAAGAGAAATCATACAAAATTATAAATAAAACAATTTCAATAATTTCAAAAGAACATCCGGCCAGCGAATGCCGGACCAGTACAACCTGACCACTTCAAATAGTCCAAAGAAACTCCCTACTATTATTCTAAGACACAGAATGTAATTAATGTCTGCACTGTATCACAGAGAGAGGGATAGTTAGTGGTCCAGGTATTAGATAAATGTCGACGTTTCGACTCGTCTTGCGGCCTTGCGGTCGATTATGCCTGGGCCATGCGAGTCTTCTTCAGGACATATTAGACGGGGCAACCCAGGGATCTTTTTGGTGACCCCTTCTCGGGGAGTAGTGGTCGTAATTCCCACTCCAACTAGGATCAGTCCGTACAATCCAAAAAATCATATTGTACAAACTGCTAAATTGACCAGGTTTCTATTCAATAATTTAGGTTTTCTATCATTGGTAGATGTGTACTTTCAAATCGATGTCTTGTCAACAGGAAGCGTTTGTCAAAATCCAGAGCCCAATCTTGAGTTTTTTATTATTTCACTATTCGATATTACTGGGGCAAATCGTCACGCTGAATTGGTGAATTCTTTCGCATTAGCTATGTCCAAAACCACAGATGGTCGAATGCCAGTTTTTTAATAAATTTTTCAGGCAGATTACTGAGGCAACTGCTCTCAGACGCCGCGTTCGTCTGAGAGCAGTTGCCTCAGTAATCTTTGAGACGCGTGGTTCAAATATGGAATTCCGTTATGGAAACGCTGCCTGAAAAATTTATTACAAGACATCGAGGCATAATCGACCGCAAGGCCACAAGACGAGTCGAAACGTCGACATTTATCTAATACCTGGACCACTAACTATCCCTCTCTCTGTGATACAGTGCAGACATTAATTACATTCTGTGTCTTAGAATAATAGTAGGGAGTTTCTTTGGACTATTTGAAGTGGTCAGGTTGTACTGGTCCGGCATTCGCTGGCCGGATGTTCTTTTGAAATTATTGAAATTGTTTTATTTATAATTTTGTGTGATTTCTCTTCTTTTCATCTTCATCACTTTCACGTTCTTTGACACCCTTTGCTATACTGCACGCTCTATACGGGGCAATGTGTATAAATTATGAACTGAGTTCCAAATTTTGAATATGACAATAGATTAAAATATTGTATATATCTGGAGATTGATGCTATTGCCGTCTTTTATGTTTATCATTAATTGAGCAGGGCTGTTTAAATAACATATGCTCTTTAATTGTAAAAGTTCTGATTCATTGTTCATTCAGAAATATATAGGTCTCGGACCATTGTTGTTTATATCAATATAATACCCAGGTCCAGTACTTTTTGGGTTACCCCATTTCTTTAATGGTATACTGGGGTTTGGGCGTGTGGTTGCTGGGGGATTAACAATCATGAATTTGGTTTTGAGAGCTTTTATCTCTCTGCCCCGTTCAACACAAAATGCCTCAAATCCGTCCAACACGCGTTGAATCCCCATTGGAGATTTGGACAGCAGAAGCGTGTCATCTGCGAACATAATCCCAGGCACCCTGCTGCCTGCAAGCTTAGGGGCATTGGTGTTCGGTACGCCATTCAAGTGGGCGATTACCCAGTTGATGTAAAGGCAAAACAGGGTGGGTGCCAGAACGCACCCCTGCCTTACCCCCTTGTCAACCGGGAATCTGGATGACAACAATCCATTCTTCCCGCACCTAACCCGTGCGAAGTTCTCCTCATGGAGCCTCATCAGTATATTCAAAAGTTGAGGTGGAATGCCCAGCTCAAGAAGCACAGACCAGAGTTTCCCTCGTGGGACCAAATCAAAGGCAGCACGCAGGTCCACGAAGACCGTGTATATGCTGCCACCCTCTATCCTGACAGTTTTCCAGAACAATAAGGTCAGGCGGAAAATTTGATCCGTGGTGGGTGTGTTTTTTCTAAACCCTGCCTGGTAGGGACTCAGAATTGAGTGGTCATCGATCCAGTCCTGTAGGCGATCTAAAATCAGCGTCGCAAAGATCTTCTGTGGCACGTCAATAAGGCTGATAGGCCTGTAGTTGGCTGGGAGCAGAGGAGAGCCCTTCTTGAATATAGGGACAATCTCTGCACCCAGTCAAGTACAGGGTACCGCCATTCCTCTCAAGACTGCGTTGAAAATGGTTAGTAGATATGGGGCCCATATCTTGGGTTCGTGCTTGAAGAGGTCGCCTGGGAGTTTATCCAACCCCGGGGCTTTTCCAGCTGCAAGTTTGGATATTGCAAGCAGCCCTCCGTAGTAGTAAAATCGACCACATCGAGTTGTGGAATAGATTTTAGCAACGTCCCCCCTGGGTCCCCAACTATCTCACCATTGTCTGCTGCATACAGGGCACGGAAGTGGTCCTCCCACACTTCAGCTGCTATGTTTGATTCAACTTCCGGTAATGGCTCGCCAGACCCTGTATTCACGATTGACCAAAATTTGCGTGAGTCTCTGGTCGCGAGGGCAGCAGTTAAATTAACCCACTTGTCATAGTCCCATTCTGCCTTGGCACAGTTAGTTAAATGCTTGTATTCTATTCTCCTGACTTGTATTTGTAATTTATTGTTGTTTTGATTCAGAGCCAATACTAGCTCCACTTTGCCTTTCTACAGGCGTCATTATGCCATGACATTCTGTTACCCCTTGCGGTCCGCTTGGTCACGCGTGGATTAAGTACCTCTGCCAGTGTTCTTGTTAAATCCACATGAAGGGCCCAAAGCTTATTATGCAAGTCTGGAGAATGGGGTTGTGTAATTAAGGAGCCAGCCTCTTCAAGTACAGGCTCAATCTGTGCGTATAGCTTGCAAACGTCCTCAGTTTGTGCTGCTAATTTATCCCACCTGACTCTACGTCTATCGTTAGATAGAGTCATCCTCATATCGGGGTCATCACAGCCATTATTGGTGTCTTTGCCAATTCCGGGAAGCAACATTTCCAAGATTAGCGCATTGTGATAGCTCTCCACTCTTGGACTGACCCTAAAGTCAGTAACCTTGGCCCATAAACTAGTTTCGACCAGTATATAATCCAGCCGCGACTCCTGTCTGGGCTTATTAAATGTGCACTTTGGTGGGATGTCAAATTGCACATGTCCATTACAGGCCCTGATTGAATGATTGAGTGTTAGTGCCGTGATTTGGACGGCTAGGGGCGTCCATGACCTAGGCGAAGGTGCCGCGGTTGCTGGTATTGACCAGTAGTCGTCTTCTTCCAATGATGCCCATCCCTCATACCTGTTAACGGCTCAAAGTGGCAGTTCATATCACCCCCTACCAAGAACGAGGTGCCACTGGAGATGGTATTTAGAAATAGAGACAATTCCACAATAGTTCTTGACTCACTTGTTATGTTAACAGATCTAGAATATACATTGACCAGAGCGAGCTTAAAGGCATTAGGCCACTCTAGGACCACACATTGAACATCGTCAGACAGAGTATTCACTGACTTAGCCTTGCATCCCAGGTGGGAGACCACCCAAATGGTGAGGCCCCCTGACGGGCGTCCCTCCCCCCCCCCCAATGTGCCGGTACATTAAATGAAGCAAAATCACCACTCTCTGGCCCAAGTCTCCTGAAAAAGACATACATCATTCATATCTATAAACGATCCCCACTCCGGACAAGCCATTTTATTGGGCAAGCCTGCCAGGTTCCAAGACAGTATCAGCAATGATCCTGGGTTAACACTACTGATGGTGCACCCTATTGGGACCCTGGAGCCTATTTCATTTGATCTAACAATGGTAGAAGTGCCAAATGAAATGGGTAGGGTGTTTAGGCCTGGAGCCGGGTTAAGCTGGTCTGTAATGCCAGAAAGTGAGCAGACCAGTGACATTGGGAGGTTACGAGCTTCAAGATTACTACTTTGAGTCTTATCCACTTGACTACCAATGGGGCTCCTTCTGGACGTGGTTGTTAAGTTATTAAATCCGTCCATCAGCTTGGGTCCTAGGGCAACCCCATGCTTGTTCTGCAGTCAGTGGACCATGTCCAAGCAGCTGTACCGATTATAATTTGAATATTGGGTAGACAAGTGGGAGTAATCAGACCTGTCCCTATTCGTCCTTCTCACCCCTCTAGCTTCCACTCTCACCCAGCCCGCCTCCGTCCCTGAGTTATAGCATGGAAGAGCAGGTGGGTAAAAGTAGGATAATGGGAGTGACTGGATGATTGGCGCGGAATTGCGATACGGCCAGTCACATATGTGGGTTACAGTCCTTGGGTCCCTGAAGTTAACCAGGATACAGTCACCATTAATGTTTTTTGTCATTTGGCCCACCCAGGACACCCTTAGGACCATCAGGATCTCACTGCAAGTTTGGGCAGGAAGGGGTCTGTTTTTATTCAGCCAGTCAGCAACTTTGTTTTTGAGTGACATGAAAGATTCTCTGGCCGAATCGTTTAACTCAGGGACCCCCATTAAAACCACTACAAGGGGACTTGCATCTGGGGGTAAATCAATTATCAGTTTCTTTTTTGGGATGCTACTCTCTTGTGCTTCTGGCATAACGTTTAAGTTAAGGTTTTTAGCCAGTATTGGGGCGCTAGCAGGAAGAAGAGAAGGGGGGTTCCTATTAGAAGTACAATCCACTGTGGGACATGAAGTTAATAAAGGATTAGGATTTAATTTTGAAACCCCCCTGTGGTGTTGCGCTCTAGTCTCCGGCGCCCGGCGAGATGACGGGGCGCGCCGGAGCAAGAGCGGAACGTTGGCGCATGCGCGCAGAGGAGGAAAGAAAGCGCGCGAAGAGAAAGGAACGGGGAGAAGCGACCGGAGCTTGGCTAGAATAGACGCTCGGCGCTCTCTTGTGTAGCGCATTTGTTAATGATAATAAATACACTGTGCTACTCACCTTGGCGTCTTGGTCTCTGTGGGGGAAGAATTAAAGAACATTACAGTGGCGCCGAGGACTGGGATCACCCCACCAACCCCTACACAGCAACAAGAGAGGAACAGCTACAAGAGACAAGGAACAAAGCAGGTCAGAGACTGTGGAGAAGGACACCACATGTGAGCATGCCCAGATTCACAGCGCTATTTACAAGAGAGCGTGGCAGCAGCGCATGAACCCAGCTACCAGCAACACGTGGCCCCAAACCATAAAGCGCAGGTCATAGCCAGCACAGCGCGCAGAGGGGCACGCAGTGGATACCCTGGCGGAAAAAAGGGATAGTGATAGGGAGGAAGGAGAAGCACACCTCCCCAGCACCACACAAGGTAGAAGTGCCAGTGCACCTGTGTTGGAACCTGGGATGACAGGTCATCTAGGGTAGCCTGGCCTAGGGTAGGACACATTCACTCGAGGCACATGTGCGAAGGTTGCAAACTACCCAGCAGTAAATCAACGCAATAACACACAAAAATGACACTACACCAAAGTATGGAAGAATAAGAGCTGCTTTATAAAAATATTATCTGTTCTCTTGTTTGTAGTTTTCACAGCTTATTATGTCACAGTCTATCTGGTAAGTTAATATTGCCCTGGAAGTTGTCAAATCATGTCACACAACAATTCTCTTAATTTAACAGTTCATTACATTTGGCTAGGCATTTATTAACCTACGCAAAGTTATTAGCACAATTCCCCTTTTTCTGGGCTTATCACCTTCACATCATAGAACAATAGTTCCCCTGTGGAAGAGCCTGTACTCCCCTAGAAAAGGTTACACATTTCTTTACCCTTTTCTACTGAACACAGAAGAACTGGCTATTCCAAATTAGGCCAGCATTCAATGAAGCCCCTTCAGGGATTCCTCAAGGGCACTGCACACCTTGAGACAGATTCTCTGGTTAACTACTTGTTATGTCTCAATCTCTTGCACTTGTTTTACTCTTTTTGTGGAAGTCACTTCCCCCTCTTGATCAACTCCTTACTTGTGGTGAAGTCGATGCTTGGAATCCTCCTGCGCCAGAAGAAGGGGGGAAATAGCCGGCAAGGCCAAGGAACCGAATGCTGATAAGCCTCTCTTGCCTCTGAGGGCTCCTCAGCTCTCCCTCCCCGCTCGGGCCAGCTCCTCCGTGTGGCGCTCGAGCGGAAAGAAAAGGCAGTTTCAGCGATTCCCCCAGGCTGCTACCGGGCCCCTCAGCTCTCCCTCCCCGCTTGCGCCAGCTGCTCCGTGTGGCGCTCGAGCAGGGAAGAGAAGACAGAACACACTCACCAGCTGCTGTAGGCTCCCGGCGCTTCTCCTCAGCGTCGGTCGGAAAAGGACACTACTCTGGCTGACATGCGCGGTACACCCACGCTGGCGCCGCCTCCCACTGTGCTGGCACCCAAGGAAGGACGCTTCTCCCACGGGCCTGCTCGGTCCTAGGCCCCTCCTGAAATGTAGCAGTGGGACCACTTGGGGCATGCGCGATAGCGCTCGACTACCTCTGAATCAGTGGCACATCCACAACAACGCGGCCGGTGCCCCCGGGGTCCTGCACACGGCGGGATCAGCGCTGCCTCCTAGAAACCGGCACCCCTTTCCTTCCTCGGTTTCCTGAGTGGAAGTGGAGTTCTGTCGTCTGTGTGACTGGTAGGGTCCCACAGGGACACACGGGCAATAGCCTGCTGTACACCTAAGGCGATGGGGAAATAGAGCTAGATCTCTTCACGTGTCAGCTCCTAATCCCTATCCTTCTCAGAGACTTTTTAACCCTCGGTGCTGGGCAGGGGTTGGGGATGAAGGGCACTCTTTCAAAAGTCTCTCCAACTGGGCAGAGGACTGCGCTCCGCAGCGCTGCAGTCTCCTTCTCCTTTTTACACCCCTGTATTCCTAGGCTAGGGGTTGGTCAGTCGCCCAGGGTCTCCAATCATCCAAAGCAGCAGGGTCAGGACAAATAACCCAAGGGAGGAAGGGTGGTGAATCAGTAAGACAACCCTCTGACTATCCTACCCCCACCTTTGGCCACAGCCTGTCCTCCAGCTGACTCTCTCTGGTTAGACAAAATGGCTGTCCAGCATTCCGCCTTTTATAGGCTGACCCTCAGGAGTCCAGAAGGGACCAGAAGGTTCTGGAACGCCCTATTCTACTCTATGGGACAGGTTCTGGGTTTGGCAGTTAGGACAGTTGGTAGCCACCATTTTGTGACTCCAACTATATTCCTGTCAGGAAAGGCCTCTAGGCCTGAGGTGAAAAACTGTGAGGGGGGAAAGAACACCTATCCCCTTGACCAACACCTAGAAAAAGCTAGTGGACACAAAAATTAATAAAGGTATGAGGGGCAAAAAGGGGACAAAATAAATAATAAATTGGAGGGACTACGCAAAAAGCCAGACAGGTCTAACACGCGTCCCCCCCAGCTGAAAGTGGGGAGAACTACCCAACCCCTTGGGAGTCCTCATCACTAAGGCGGAAATACCTGGAGAGACCGTCTGCATTGGCGTGGTCCACTCCAGGCCGATGTTCCACCCGGAAGTCCATTCCCTGTAGGGAGATGGACCACCTCAACAACTTGGGATTTTCCCCCTTCATTTGCATCAGCCAGCGAAGGGGTCGGTGGTCAGTCTGAACCAGGAAGTGCGAGCCAAACAGGTATGGCCGCAGCTTCTTCAGAGCCCACACCACCGCAAAAGCTTCCCTCTCAATTGCACTCCACTTCTGTTCCCGGGGAAGCAGTCTTCTGGATAAGAAGACCACAGGCTGATCCAGGCCCTCTTCATTTAGTTGCGTTAACACTGCCCCAATGCCATGTTCTGATGCATCTGTCTGGACAATGAACTCCTTGGAGAAGTCTGGGGCCCTCAGGACCGGTGCTGCACACATTGCCTGCTTCAGTTTCTCAAAAGCTTGCTGACAAGCGTTTGTCCAAACTACCCGTCGAGGTTGTTTCTTAGAGGTGAGCTCTGTGAGAGGCGCTACAATAGTGCCATACCCCTTCACAAAGCGACGGTAGTAGCCTGTGAGGCCCAGGAAAGCTCGGACCTCAGTCTGTGTCTTGGGGGGTTCCCAGGCCATGATTGCCTCAATCTTCGCCTGCAGGGGCTGCACTGTCCCCCTACCCACCAAGTGTCCAAGGTACACAACCGACCCCTGCCCAATCTGGCATTTGCTGGCCTTGATGGTCAATCCAGCTTGTTTCAGGGCCTGGAGAACTGCTTGCAAATGTTGCAAATGGTCCTCCCAACTGCTACTGAAGACAGCAATGTCATCCAGGTAAGCAGCAGAGAAACTCTCCATTCCAGAGAGGACCTGGTTCACCAGCCGCTGAAATGTGGCGGGGGCATTTTTGAGCCCAAAGGGCATCACGCAAAATTGGAACTGTCCCTCAGGCGTGGAGAAGGCTGACCTTTCCTTTGCTCCATCTGTCAAGGAGATCTGCCAGTACCCCAAAGTGAGGTCAAAGGTACTTAGGTATTGGGCAGCTCCTAGCCGGTCAATTAATTCATCCGCCCTAGGGATCGGATGAGCATCAGTCTTTGTAACTGAATTCAGTCCCCGGTAATCCACACAGAACCTCAGTTCTGGTGTGGTGCCTGGTGGAGCGGCTTTTGGCACTAGCACCACCGGACTGGACCAAGGGCTCTTGGAAGGTTCTATAACTCCCAGCTCTAGCATCTTGGCAACCTCTCCATGGATGCTAGCCTTCACCTTGTCAGACAGCCGCTAGGTCTTTGACTTCACTGGTGGGCTGTCCCCTGTGTCCACATCATGGGTACACAGGTGAGTCCTTCCCGGGACAAGGGAGAACAACGTAGAGTACTGCTCAGGTACCGGCGGCAGTCCTCCCGCTGCTCAGGAGTTAGAGTGGGAGAGAGAATCACTCCCTCCACTGACCCATCCTTCTCTTGAGACGAGAACAAGTCTGGGAGAGGTTCGCTTTCCGCTTCCTCTTCCCCATCAGTCACCATCATCAAAATGACCTCGGGCCTCTCATGGTGGGGTTTGAGTCGGTTGGCATGCAGCACCCGTAGGGGCTGTCGAGGGGTCTTAAGGTCCACCAGGTATGTGGCCTTACCCTTCTTTTCCAACACTTCAAAGGGGCCTGTCCAGCGATCCTGGAGGGCACTAAGCTCTCCAGGTTCCATCACCCACACTTTCTGGCCAGGCTCCAATTCCACCTGGTGAGCATTGTGGTCATACCACTCTTTCATGACTGCCTGGCTGGCCTCCAAGTTGTCAGAAGCTTGCTTCCACAACTTCGCCATTTGGCTCCTGAAGGCCAGCATGTAGCTCACCACATCCTGGGGGGGTTTCCTGGGAGACTTCTCCCAACCATCCTTCACCAGGCTGAGAGGACCGCGTACAGGGTGCCCATACAGAAGTTCAAAGGGGCTGAAGCCCACTCCCTTCTGTGGCACTTCCCTGTAAGAAAAGAGCAAACAGGGTAGGAGGACGTCCCATTTCTTCCGCAGGCTTTCGGGCAGACTTCTGATCATGCCCTTCAAGGTCTTGTTGAACCTCTCAACCAGTCCATTCGACTGGGGGTGATAAGGAGTGGTGAACCGGTAGGTCACTCCACACTCCTTCCACATCGCCCGCATGTAAGCTGACATGAAGTTGGTCTCCCTGTCAGACACAACTTCCTTGGGGAATCCCACTCGGGTAAAGATCCCCATTAGGGCTCTAGCCACCACAGGTGCAGTGACTGTCCTCAGAGGAATTGCCTCTGGGTACCGTGTGGCATGATCCACCAAAACCAGGATGAACCTGTGACCAGCTGTTGTTGGCGGATCTAAAGGCCCTACAATGTCGATGCCCACCCTCTCAAAGGGTGTGCTAACGACTGGAAGTGGTTCCAGGGGAGCCTTCAGCTTCACCCCTGTTTTCCCACTGGCCTGGCAGGATACACATGTCCGACAGTAAGTGTTGGACGCCACTTTGATCTGAGGCCAGTAAAAGTGGAGGACAAGCCGAGCAAAGGTCTTGTCCTGGCCTAAGTGTCCTGCCAAGGGTATAGCATGAGCCAATTCCAGCAGAAAGGCTCGGTATTGTTGCGGGACTACCAAGGCCCTTGATGAACCAGGTAAGGGTACCTTGGGTTCACTGTAGAGGAGTCCATCCTCCCAGTAAATATGGTAGTGTCCTGTAACATCACCTGCTGCCTGGGCTTCAGTCTGTCGCCTCAGTCCCTCAAGAGTAGGGCACTCCCTTTGCCCCTTACAGAATTCCTCTCTGGTAGGACCTCTCTCCATATGCCACTCAGCAGGGATGGGTAAATCCTCCAGAGAGTCTACTTCCCCCTCCACGGACTCCTGGTCCACCACCGCAGGTGGCCGATCTGTCACATGGGGTGTGGAAGCCGAAGCAGGCTCTTCCTGTCTCCGGGTCTGTCCCTTTTTGGCAGCGGGTTGGGCCATTGTTCCAGGCTCCAACCCAGGCGAAATCCCTCTCCGGGCAGTCGCAGACCGTGTGCTCACACAGGCCCAGTCAGGTGTACCCAGCATCGCAGAGTGCGTCCGGTATTCCACCTCTCTCCAAGTGTTGTGCTCCATGTCATTCCCCAGCAGACAATCAACTGGCGTGGCAGGGCTTACGGCAACTCGAAGTGAACCTGCAACCCCCTCCCACTCAAAGGGAACCTCAGCCACTGGATAGTGGCCCATTCTGCCGTCAGCCATCGCGGCGGGGTGGAGTACATGGGGAACCACCTGCTCTGGAGACACCAGTTGACTTCTCACCATAGTCATACTGGCTCCTGTATCTCTCAGAGCCTCCCCTCTCTGGCCATTGATGGTGACCCATTGCCCATACGTTGCAGTATTTGGGGGCACCTGGATCTTAGGAACCATCTCCCGTTCTCCCAGGGACACTAAGGTGACACCCGCCCACTCACCCCCCTTATCTAAGGGCAACTCCTCCCCGAGCGCTACAATAGCTACTCCCGGTGGTTTTCCTCCGGTGGGAGGGGGTGGTCTCTTTGGGCATCTGACATCTCCCTTATAATGTCCAACACC
The DNA here is from genome assembly GCF_964263255.1 of Lissotriton vulgaris. Lineage (NCBI taxonomy): Eukaryota > Metazoa > Chordata > Amphibia > Caudata > Salamandridae > Lissotriton > Lissotriton vulgaris. Next base: position 1,709,150,874 of record NC_141685.1, on the reverse strand, counting down.
ACCACACTCAAAACAGTGGAGAACCCTTGGCTGCTGGCTTTGGCCAGGATTAGGGTTTCTGGGCGGGTTTGCCTTAGGGGTGAAACCTGTTCCCTTTCCTTGGAAATTGTTTTGGGGACCTTTAGAGAACTCCCTCTTTTTCTCTCCCCCCTCCTTCTTCTGGGGGGCGCCCTGTCCGGCCTTTTGGGAATCCCCTCCAGTCCCCTTTGAGGACACCCGGGTACTTGCCCAGATGTCCGCCTCCTCTGCAAGCTTCCGGGGATTGGTCTGCTTGCTGTCCACCAGGTGTTGGCGCAGCTCGGGAAAACATTTCTCGAGGAGGTGCTCTTTCAAAAATAGATCATACAGCCCCTCATAATCCTTCACCTCACTGCCCTTGACCCAGCCCTCCAAGGCTTTCTTGGCGTAATCTAAGAAATCCACCCAATTCTGGGTACTCAGTTTGTGACTTCCCCTACATTTTTGTCTGTATTTTTCAGGGGTAAGTCCAAACTTTTTCACCAATGCCACTTTCATTGTAGGGTAGTGGGTTTGCTCATCCTGCTCCAGTGCCAACAAGGTATCCCTGCCAGCAGGTGGCATATACTTATACAGCCCACCCCCCCAGTGAGTTTCTGAGATCCCATGAGCCCTTAAAGAGACTTCATATGCGGCTAACCATTTGGCAATGTCATCGCCTGTGGTGTAACTAGCAATAACATCCTTGGGTAGATAGGTTCTGAGTTCCCTGGTAGTTACTTTTTTTCGCTGCCACCATTGTTTGGATTAGGAGACCTTAGTGTTAAGGCTTGAAGGTCTAGCTCCTTTATGGTTCGTTCGTGGGCCAACCTCCTGTCCTCCCTCTCCATTTCCATTCTAGCTAAATCCAATTTCAGTCTCCTCTCCTGCCTCCTGTCTTCCAGCTCGGCGTCAGTTAAACTCCTCACCGAGACGCTGCTGCCCTCCCTTGAAAGTGTCCTAGGACCTGTCAGCAGATTCCCCCTTTCAGCTTGGTACAGCATTGCAGTCTCAAGGACAGTGTCCCTATCACTCTCTTCTGTGTCCTGTTCCTCCTCTATATGAGCTTCCACCCATGCCCTTATGCTTGTCAGTAACTCGCCTTTCTTGGCACCTTTTTTGAAGAATACCCCCTTTCGTTGACACCACTCTTTAAGTTGGGTCACAGTGTAGGACTCTAGCTCTTCAAGGTTTAACTCCATTCTTCCAATATGGGTTTAAATGAGCACTCAGGAAGGAACTAAGAAGCGTGATCTGAGGATAACCTCCACCCACCACCAGGAACAAATTTGGAAAAACAAAAAGACAAATTAGGAGGGCCGCTAGGAGAAAACTCCTGGTGCAGGCTTAGTGTATTACGTTTAATTACTACTGAGTAGCTGCAACCACAGTCAGGATCCCACCGCTGGACACCAATTTGTTGGAACCTGGGATGACAGGTCACCTAGGGTAGCCTGGCCTAGGGTAGGACACATTCACTAGAGGCACATGTGCGAAGGTTGCAAACTACCCAGCAGTAAATCCACGCAATAACACACAAAAATGACACTACACCAAAGTATGGAAGAATAAGAGCTGCTTTATAAAAATATTATCTGTTCTCTTGTTTGTAGTTTTCACAGCTTATTATGTCACAGTCTATCTGGTAAGATAATATTGCCCTGGAAGTTGTCAAATCATGTCACACAACAATTCTCTTAATTTAACAGTTCATTACATTTGGCTAGGCATTTATTAACCTACGCAAAGTTATTAGCACAATTCCCCTTTTTCTGGGCTTATCACCTCCACATCATAGAACAATAGTTCCCCTGTGGAAGAGCCTGTACTCCCCTAAAAAAAGGTTACACATTTCTTTCGCCTTTTCTACTGACCACAGAAGAACTGGCTATTCCAAATTAGTCCAGCATTCAATGAAGCCCCTTCAGGGATTCCTCAAGGGCACTGCACACCTTGAGACAGATTCTCTGGTTAACTACTTGTTATGTCTCAATCTCTTGCACTTGTTTTACTCTTTTTGTGGAAGTCACTTCCCCCTCTTGATCAACTCCTTACTTGTGGTGAAGTCGATGCTTGGAATCCTCCTGCGCCAGAAGAAGGGGGGAAATAGCCGGCAAGGCCAAGGAACCGAATGCTGATAAGCCTCTCTTGCCTCTGAGGGCTCCTCAGCTCTCCCTCCCCGCTCGGGCCAGCTCCTCCATGTGGCGCTCGAGCGGAAAGAAAAGGCCGTTTCAGCTATTCCCCCAGGCCGCTACCGGGCCCCTCAGCTCTCCCTCCCTGCTCGCGCCAGCTGCTCCGTGTGGCGCTCGAGCAGGGAAGAGAAGACAGAACACACTCACCAGCTGCTGTGGGCTCCCGGCGCTTCTCCTCAGCGTCGGTCGGAAAAGGACACTACTCCGGCTGACATGCGCGGTACACCCACGCTGGCGCCGCCTCCCACTGCGCTGGCACCCAAGGAAGGACGCTTCTCCCACGGGCCTGCTCGGTCCTAGGCCCCTCCTGAAATGTAGCAGTGGGACCACTTGGGGCATGCGCGATAGCGCTCGACTACCTCTGAATCAGTGGCACATCCACAACAACGCGGCCGGTGCCCCCGGGGTCCTGCACACGGCGGGATCAGCGCTGCCTCCTAGAAACCGGCATCCCTTTCCTTCCTCGGTTTCCTGAGTGGAAGTGGAGTTCTGTCGTCTGTGTGACTGGTAGGGTCCCACAGGGACACACGGGCAATAGCCTGCTGTACACCTAAGGCGATGGGGAAATAGAGCTAGATCTCTTCACGTGTCAGCTCCTAATCCCTATCCTTCTCAGAGACTTTTTAACCCTCGGTGCTGGGCAGGGGTTGGGGATGAAGGGCACTCTTTCAAAAGTCTCTCCAACTGGGCAGAGGACTGCGCTCCGCAGCGCTGCAGTCTCCTTCTCCTTTTCACACCCCTGTATTCCTAGGCTAGGGGTTGGTCAGGCGCCCAGGGTCTCCAATCATCCAAAGCAGCAGGGTCAGGACAAATAACCCAAGGGAGGAAGGGTGGTGAATCAGTAAGACAACCCTCTGACTATCCTACCCCCACCTTTGGCTACAGCCTGTCCTCCAGCTGACTCTCTCTGGTTAGACAAAATGGCTGTCCAGCATTCCGCCTTTTATAGGCTGACCCTCAGGAGTCCAGAAGGGACCAGAAGGTTCTGGAACGCCCTATTCTACTCTATGGGACAGGTTCTGGGTTTGGCAGTTAGGACAGTTGGTAGCCACCATTTTGTGACTCCAACTATATTCCTGTCAGGAAAGGCCTCTAGGCCTGAGGTGAAAAACTGTGAGGGGGGAAAGAACACCTATCCCCTTGACCAACACCTAGAAAAAGCTAGTGGACACAAAAATTAATAAAGGTATGAGGGGCAAAAAGGGGACAAAACAAATAATAAATTGGAGGGACTACGCAAAAAGCCAGACAGGTCTAACAACCTGGCAGTCCCAAAAGCCAGGGAGACGATTCAGACAGAGAAGGAAACCCCAACACACCAGGCAGCCCGGGGTACCGAGACGGAAGACTGGGAACAGCGCCCAGAATGAGCAACCAAATGACATCACTAACAGCGCCCATCCCCTTCCTACCCAGACCAGGTGAACCCCTGATGAAGTGGGAGGACTGGAGGGAGTATTTCAAAAACTATGTGGAAGCCTTGGAGGATGAGAATGGTGAGCCATTCCCCAGTGCTAGGAAGAAGAGGTTACTACTGCATAACCTGGGCCCGGAGGGGGTACGTGTGTTCGCGAACATCGTGCCAGCAGTGAGACCAGACACGGATAATGACGTCTTCAAGAACGCTCTAGAAGACTTAGACAACCATTATCGTCCGGCGGTGTGCGTGTCCATCGACCGGTACAACTTCCAACAAAGGAAGCAGGAAGAAGGAGAATCAATAGATGATTACGTGGCAGCTTTGAGGCGTCTGGCCATCACGTGCAAATATGGGCAACTACAAGACGAATATATCAAGGACCAAATAGTCATGCACACCACGAACAAGTCAGTCCAAGACAAGTTGTGGGCACAGGGAGAAGCGTCCCTCAAAGACGTAATTGCCATGGTAAAGAAAGCGGAACTTTCAAAACGCTGCGCAGAAGCGGCCAAAAAGGAGAGCTCGCGGAGGCAGATGGTCAACAAGATAGACGAGGCTCCTTCGGCCAATAGGCAAAAGGGATCCATAGGAGAAAGAAGGCAGGATTCGAGGTGGACAGGGAAACAGGCATCACCAGGAGGACAGCCCACGGACAGCAAATTTTCATGCTACAGGTGCGGGAGTACAGCTCACTCTGCGCAAGACAAACGGTGCCCAGCGTTTCGCGCCAGATGCTCCTTCTGTGGCCTGGTCGGCCATTTTAAAAAAGTATGCCACAAGAAAGGGAAGAAAGCCATGGTGAAGTGCATCGGGCAGTCCCTGTCGGAAGACCAGACTGAAGAAGACCCGGAAGATGACGACATGGTCTTATGCGTCGAGGACCAAGTGTTGGATGTGACGGGCAAGCGCTCAGACAAGCCGCGCACGGACATGCTGATAGGGGGACATAGCAATTGACTCGGGATCTCCGTACTCCATAGTACAGCGATCAGTATGGGAGGAAGACTTTGTGCCCACCCTGGGTCCACAGTTACACCCACCAGACATACGACCCATTTCATACACCAGCAATGCAATTCCCATGATGGGCTTCCACACCTTGAAATTTGAATTCAGAGGTAGATCTGCGATCTGCAAGCTATATGTGGCGGAGCGGGGACCCTCGGTGCTGGGCTGGAGAGACCATGGTGACCTGGGAATTAAGTTAGATCCGGGTGGGAAGGAGCAAATCCTTTTGACGGAAGACAGCCGCTGGCCACAGCAAGAAAAATTGAAGCAGGCCTTCCCCAAAGTGTTTGGAGGCACGGTTGGAAAATTGGATAAGTTTGTGCACAAAATACTCCTCAAGGAGGACACCCGCCCGGTGTCCCACAAGGTCAGGAACATCCCTATCGCTATTAAAGACGCAGTCCCGCAAGAACTCCAAAGGTTAGAAGAACAAGGGATAATAGAACCGATTGACAGCTCTGAATGGTTGGCCCCCTTGGTCGTAGCCAGGAAACCTAATGGCAAGGTTCGTTTATGTGTGGACCTCCGCAAGCTCAACAAATGTTTAATAGTGGAGAAGTTCCCCCTACCGAGGATCGAGGAAATGTTGGCAAGAACAAAAGGAGTGTCATGGTTCTCAACAATTGACCTCACATCAGCGTATCATCAGATTGACCTGCACCCATCGAGCAGAAAGCTAACCTTATTCATCACACCCTTCGGGTGTTATCAGTTCCGCCGCATGCCGTTTGGGCTGGCCTCAGCAGCCGCGGTGTTCCAGAAGTTAATGCACTGCCTATTCAAGGACCTACCAGGCGTCCAGTACTTTCAGGACGACATCCTGATCATGGGAACAAACCAGGAAGACCATGACAAGAAACTGACAAAGGTGCTATCGGTGCTGCAAGAAAAGGGTCTCACCGCAGAGTGGAGTAAGTGCAGGCTGGGCATGTCATCTGTCACCTATCTAGGTCATGAAATAGGGAGTCAAGGTATATCCCCCAAAAGACAAAACGTGAAAGCCATTTGCGATGCCAGAGCCCCAGTCAACAAGGAAGAAGTGAGGTCATTCCTCGGAATGGCGGAGTACTATAGTAAATTTGTAAGACACTTTGCTACCAAGACTCACAAACTCCATCAGCTCATCAGGGACAAGTCGCCGTTCAAATGGGATGAAGAGGCACAGAGTGAATTTGAGGGTCTGAAGACCGACATAAGTGGAGCAGTACCCTTGCACGGATACGACCCAACGGGCAACACCATATTGACAATGGATGCCAGTGAAAGAGGATTGGGAGCACTGCTAGCACAGGAAAGGAGAGATGGCACAGTGGAGACAATCAGTTTTGCATCCCAGGCGTTGTCCCCCACCGAGCAGAAATATAGTGTCATAGAAAAAAAGATGCTGGCGGTCACATGGGCCATGGGAAAATTTAGACAATTCATTTGGGGCACCCGTTTCAAACTACAAACGGACCATAAACCATTGGTCAAGGTGTTAACCTCCTGCGGCCACGATACAGCCACACCACGCATCGTAAAGATGACACTCAAGTTGCTAGACTACACATACGACGTGGAATACTTGCCGGGGACACGGAATAAAGTAGCGGACTATTTGAGCAGAGCCTCCGCCATGACACTGACGAGATGGTGGCAGAAATAGCGGACTCTGAGAGGACAATCAGCAGGCAAGAATGGGCCCAAGCCTATGAGAAGGACGGTGAAATGGAGGAAGTCAAACAATATCTGATATCTGGATGTCCAGAAAAAAGGCACCTCAAAGCGGACCTGAGGAAATATTACGAGATACGGGAGGAAATATCGATGAGTGACTTTCATGTACCGGGGAGATAAAGTAATACCTCCAGTGACTCTAATACCCCTGCTACTGAAACAACTTCATGAAGGTCACCTCGGCATTGTGAAAACGAAGGTGAGAGTGAAACAAATGTACTGGTGGCCGGGAATGGACAGTCGGATAGAAAAGCAAGTGAGGGAATGTGTCCAGTGCCAAGGAGCGGATAAAGTACTGAGACCGCTGAGGCCTGCTTTGGGGGAATTTGAACGACCCCAGAATCCATGGGAAGATATAGCTGTGGACATATTAGGCCCTGTCCTCGACAACAGAGGGGTTGCCAAATACCTGTGCGTAGTCATAGACAAATGCTCTAAATGGCCTGAGATAGATGTGCAAGAATCCATGGACACGGACACGGTGTTGAGATTTCTCACCTCACTGTTCTTGAGGGAAGGAATACCAAGGACAATATTGAGTGACAATGGGCCACAGTTCACCTCGGATAAATGGGACAAGTACATGGAGAGGAACGGGATTAAGTCCAAACACACTGCAGTGTACCATCCCGCATGCAATGGACAAGTGGAACGGTTCAACCGTGTGCTGATGGGGTCCATACAGGCTGCCATAATGCAAGGGAAAGACTGGGAAACGGAAGTTCAGGGCATGCTGTGGGCATACAGAATCACCCCGACAGTACTAGGATACAGCCCCTTCCAAATTCTGAGAGGCAGGTTCCCTTTTACTAGAGACAAAGTGGTGTGGAGAGAAAAAACGGTGACGAGCAAATGGTCGCCGGCAGTGGTACAGCACAACCTGGAGAAGGCCCAAAAAGTGTACGCTGCACATTTCAATAAGAGGCACAACACCAAAGACACCATCCTGGAAAAAGGGGAATGGGTTAGAGTTAAACTTGCAACTCTCCAAAGAAAAGGCGAAAGCAAGTACAGCAAACCCCTGCAAGTCCAAGAAGTGTACGGAAGAGCGGCCTTGCTCAGTAATGGGAGAGTGTGGTCGCAAGACCACATGGCAAAAGTCAACAAGATCATGCAGTGGCCGGCCGGCAAGCAAGAAGAGACCAAAGACCTGAGACACACCTACAGAGAAGAAGAGACAGTGATAAGGAATGAGAGGCAGAAAGAAAGGCCTGCTCAAGAGGACAATGAAGAGAATGAGGAAACACGGGTTGACGAAGGAGCAGTGGTGAACACGACCCCGGCTGGGGAAAGGGAAGATGACACACGTGAGGGAGTGAGGAATCTTCCAAGTGAAGGTGGAAGAGAAGAGCCCACACCGGTAAGGCGAACCCGTGCCGGGAGGGCAGTCACCCTACCCCCTCGATTCAAAGACTATGATATGAGTGACTTTTGAAGTAGGACCTTGATTGCATGTTTATGGTATTGGAAAGGAAGGGGATATGTGGTGTTGCGCTCTAGTCTCCGGCGCCCGCGTGATGACGCGGCACGCCGGAGCAAGAGCGGAACGTTGGCGCATGCGCGCAGAGGAGGAAAGAAAGCGCGCGAAGAGAAAGGAACGGAGAGAAGCGACCGGAGCTTGGCTAGAATAGACGCTCGGCGCTCTCTTGTGTAGCGCATTTGTTAATGATAATAAATACACTGTTCTACTCACCTTGGCGTCTTGGTCTCTGTGGGGGAAGAATTAAAGAACATTACACCCCCCTGGATGTTATCAGACTCCCCGCCCACCAACATGATCTTGTCTGTTTTCAGGCAGTCTGCAGTAGCTGTTGTGACTTTCTCGATTTTTGACAGCCTTAGCTCTATCTGAGCGAGCCTAACTTCTAAAGGGTTGAGCAAAGACTTCAGGAGGGCAACCATATTTACAATAGATAAATCCTCCATTACCGGTGTTGTGGTACTAGTATTTGACTCACCTGGAATTGGTGTAGGAGAGCTTATTACTGGGGGGGTAGCTAGTTCAATAGTAACTATAGGTGCCTCCTTGGCCCTGCCCAAACCCACGGGATCAGAATGGTTAGAGTGTTTAGCATGTTTAGTCTTCCTCCCACCAAGTGTTTGAGCCTATCGTTTCATTTTTGGTACTGCCCCCTCCCGATTCCCCCGAAGCTGCCGGGTATTTGGCCTTTCAGGACTATCAACGGGCAGAGTATCAGCCGAGTTAGGTAGCAAATTAATCTCGGGTATAGATGGCAAAATTGATTCACTAGATGGTGATACACTACCCACGATACGTGGAGTCTCAATAGTCAGTAAATTATCACCACGCTCAGAGACTTCATTTACAAACAAGTTTGGGCCTCTCTCAGGTGTACTTGCGTCCGCTATGTGGCCCAACCAGGATCTCTTGGCTGTGGCAATTTCTTGGGAAAGCGCCGCTCCATCAGAATGATTTCATGAGATAAAAGTGAGTTGGCTCTAATGATAAAATTGTCCAATGTACCTGCTATGGAGCCACCCGAGGTCAGTGCTTTGCTCCTGCTCTCCGGTACAGCCATTCCACCCACTTAAGGTGCTTGGGGACAGACACAGACCCCACTCCACGTCCGAGTGTGCCCGGCAAAACAAAGAGGGATGGCCCGATCCGGTCTCTTCCAGTCTCAAACGGGCTAAAACGGGCCCGCCCGGCGCGCGCCCTTATGGGTTCCACGAAGCGGTAGGCGTGGATGGTTATATACAGGCAGGTGAAGGGGCAGGAAGAGGCACACAGACTGCTGGTCCTCACAGTCCCATGGAAGCAATCACCCAAAACGCCAACGTCCGGAGCAACTGCTGCGAGCGGCTCCCGCAGAGTGGGGGCCGCGAGCAGTTTATCTGCAGCAGGTGAAGGGGCGGGAAGAGGCACACAGACTTCTGGTCCTCGCAGTCGCGTGGAAGCAATTACCCAAAACGCCAAAGTCCGGAGCAACTGCTGCGAGCAGCCCCCGTGGAGCGGGGGCCGCAGGTAGTTCATCTGCAGCAGGTGAAGGGGCGGGAAGAGGCACACAGACTGCTGGTCCTCGCAGTCCTTTGGAAGCAATCACCCAAAACGCCAAAGTCCGGAGCAACTGCTGCAGTTTATCTGCAGCAGGTGAAGGGGCGGGAAGAGGCACACAGACTGCTGGTCCTCGCGTCCCGTGGAAGCAATCACCCAAAACGCCAAAGTGCGGAGCAACTGCTGCGAGCGGCACTATCATGTGGGTTCTCATGACAAACCTCATGGACCTAAGAATATACCACTTCAACCCCAATTTTGATGTAAAGTGATTGCAGATTGTGCTGAATAGAGTCCCTTAACCCCTTAAATCACGCAAAAAGTAAAACCTATGCTTTCAATTCACAGGTCCCGATTTACAAAAAGAAGTTTTACATTTTCATCTATATATGCACTGCTATGCGCATGAGAAAATGTACTAATTGTGGGAATTAAAAGTATCTAGTATTATGTCTGGAAAGCAGAACCATTTGCACCTTTTCAGGCATACTACTGGGAATGTGATGTGACATCTGATAGTTCCCCAATATGAAGTAGTACACAGAGGCCAACTCTGCATTAGAAAAAGACAGTCGGCTGTGCAATGAAACAATTTATTGACATTTCTTTCTCTAATAGAAAAAAAAATCCCCCTGACTAAACGACTTTAACTACAACCACGTAAAGTTTGTGGTGTTTCATTCTCCATCCCACTCCATTGGGGATGCGTTACTCCTGTCCCTTGCGAAATTACACCTGCCAGGGTATTCTTTTGTGAGTACTGGAGAGTCCTGATTAGAGATGGTTTTGTCTGTAAACATAGGTTTACACTGCAGGCTTCTCCAATGGGTGGCTCATAAGCTACTGGTAACTCTCCATCTATCTGTAAGTAGCTCTCCTTTATGCAGCCCAGCCTACTGAATTAGAACCTTTTGGTTGTCTGAATTGATATATGTATACTAAACTGAAACATCTGATGTTTGGAGAAAAATGGTTGAATTTCCAAAATATATTTATAGCTGATATTTGAATATTAAATCATGTTGTGTTGGGGATGGCAATTACGCGCATTCCAAATTGACGTGTTTTTATTTTATTTACATTATTGCTAGCCGCCATGTCTGATGCACTGAGGTGATCACTGCTGGTAATCTCATTTCAGGTGGGCAATAATGTAATCTTGCCTATGTTGTTACTATTACAACACTAATATTAGTAGCTCAGGATGATATCACAGAACATAGAAGCTCCTATTACAGAAAAGGTTGGAGACCCCTGGTTCATGGCATTAAATGGCCTTGGTGAATCAGGTCCCCAATGTTTTTATGCGGCACACACAGCTATTTGTAATGTAAACATATCCTGTATTTTCAGCCGAAGGCCTAGGAAATATTGACTTATTGGACAGGACAATGAAAGAAGAAATTTCATCTATGTTACTCTCGAATTACAAGTCGTACATTCCCTCAGGTTTCCAAGAAACCCACAACCAGATATCAAGAATGCATGTATTTTTATTAGGAATATTCCACATTTTGCTTTTCATAGGTTTTTGTAATGGACTTGTCACTATGTTTTCTTTTTTGCATCTTTTGTCCACTTTCTATTTCAACCACAGTAGGTTCTAAATCATTGTCCAGGTAACGCGTAGCACAAAACAGAACTGCAGTGACAATGCACAGCGGAAGAAAGCGAACCGTGCGGATCTTTCCCCAGATTCACTCATCTGAGAGGTGCTTCAAATGCGCTCTATTTTTGAAAGTGCACACGAAGCCTTTTCTTTGTACCTAGCCCCTTCCAGGGGCACTGTATTGCAACAAGTACCCCCACCTTCCACTAAACCTCACCTGATGTGTCCCTTGCCACTTTATTGTGCTTCCTGTGCGGATGCTCGAACGTCTAGCTCGTGGCTGCGATGGTTTGTTTTGTCAGAGTGAGTGTGCTGGAGGGCGTGAAAGGTGGCATTAGTTGTTTCTGGAAAGTGTGTGGCCATAAATGTTTATCTTTGGAAGATGATTGACGTTGCTTTGAGTCAGGAAGGTGTGAGAATGGTTTGGTGGAATGGTGAAAAGTTAGTAATGCCCAAACAGTTGATTGATGTGGAAATGGCTTGCGTAGAAATAAGACAGGGGACGCCTGGAGCACGCACGAGAAGGAACGAGGCTTTGCACATTTTTAACCAAGACATCCTATCGGAGCAGTGCATCATGGTCAGAGCTTTTAAAATTGAAAAGACCTGATCCCGTGAAAGAGGCACATAGTCCTAGAGCTGCCCACGCGGCTGTTCACCGAATCTTTACCCGTACCCATTCAAGAATGATTTGTGAAATATGACAGAGGAATGTGTGCCAAAAGCTATGAGGTGAAGGTGCTGTCACGCAGTGCGAGATTGTGTGTATGTAGAGCGTCAAAGGTAAGAAATGAGCAACGGGCGTTCATGTCAGCTCCACCTCGCCTCGACTAAATTGTGGCCTAGTTTATCCACCTGTGACTGCAGCGTGCGTGTTTCTGTCTTTATTTTGTCATTTCATACACTGGTGAATCAAGGATGCAAATGCCAAATACAATCAGTCAGGACGTGTGTAGTAAACGTGTGTAGAAAACCTTACCATCTTAACCTGTCTATCTAACCTGAAAGGAACCTACAATAAAGGATCTTAACTTACTAAGCGGACTCCGCATCTTTCATTTACCACAACGTGAAAAGTGAGTGAAGGTCATGCGAACGTTTCTGACACAGTTGTGTTTTGACCCATTTTAAAGAGGGCTAGAGTCCCCATTCAGCAAAGGAGCTTTACTATACAGCATATAAGAACAATTTACATTAGATAGGGCATGTTTACAATAAAAATGGTGAGAGTGGGAGACAGCAACGGAGTGGATAAGGTTACATGAGTAGGATAGGTAGACAAACTAGAGATACGGACTGTCTATGACTTGAGAACGTGAAGCATTACGGTCAAATACTCTCTGCACCTCAGCATGGTTCTGCATGTGTTCCTTGATCTCCAGAACCACTATGCCTCCTCCCACATACAAGAGAGCTCCGGGTGCTACACCTGTAGGTCGTCTCTGCTAAGTGGCTACACATCTTCATGGACAGAAAAGCTGATCTTTCATGACTCACTTCTCACGAGTCCAGGCCTAATACTGATCACCAACCTTCTGCTGATAGGCCAGGTTCATGCCCCTTTGTAACTTGAGACCTACCCATCCAAGACATGTGCTGATCATCTTCTCAGATGCTGTGTGAGACTCTTCCATTACTGAAGTGTGTCCAGTTTTGCAAGTAATCCCTCCTACATCTATGACACAACTATAGTCCTTACTTCAATTTCTGACCATGTAATAATACCTGTATCGCAGATAATTCCATCTCTGACAATAAAAGTTTTCCGTGATGCATAGATTTGAGATGCTTGCTGACCTAACCTGCACTCGGAGATATACAGGGCAATTAAAGATTCCTTCCTTATAACGTATCTGAATGATGCGTCCTATATATTTGAATTCAATTAAAAAAACTTTATTCGATCATTGATTAATAATCATAAAAGTACATACATACATAAGTAATAAAACATGAGGGTACAGCAGGTTTTAAGTTAATCACATATCAAAAAAGGGTGCTTTTCCTCAATCTTATCGATTTTAAAATATATACAGCAGTAAAAAAACAGATGTCCTGTGAATTAAGTCCAAATAAAAGCCCCATGGCCGATACAATAGTGGATACATTATATTTTTTGAAAAGCGGTTTCAGATATACTTTTCGAAGGTGGAGATAAAGAGGGCATAACAATAAAAAATGCTCCGTACTTTGCTTTGTGGTCCCATCACACGGACAGGGGGCAGTAGTATAGGTCTTCATTACAGGATACGCAACAAGCAAATGAACAATCCCCATCCGTAATCTTGTCAATACATATTGGTGGGATCGGATAGTAACCAATTTAAGGTATCCTGAAAGCCCCATTTCTTCCTTAGTGTATCTGTCGTAAAAAACATGTGAGGAGAACTGAGCAGTAGCTGCGTTACGCTTCACCATGCTAACCCTCAGAAATTCATGTTTAATCTCACTCTTCGGGATATCTAAAACACAAGAAGGGTTATCACGCACCGTGAGATTAAAAACATCATTAAATGTTCGGATAATATAGTTAAGCCAGGGGATGCGGGAACATTTGTCCATGTGAAGACAATCTAAAATAATCTTTCTTGTAAAACCAGTCTGTTCCTTAGCCCATATAGATCTCCATACTAACAGGGGTCTTAATCTGATCAAGTCAGATAGATGTTCTAGACCAACCTCCTGATGGATCAGCTTTGTTGAGGCAGAAGATGGTAAACACAGGAGTTTTTTGACAAATTTGTTTTCCTCAACCTGGAGCATGTTGTTATTACAATGGCCCCACACTCCTGAGCCATATAGGGCCAGAGCAACACATTTATGGCGATATAGGTACAACATGTCTGGTATCCGTCTTGAGCCTAACTTGGATGCAAACCTAAATATGCCAAAAGAACACTTGGCCATTTTGGCTCTTACATTAATCATTTCAGGTGTCCACATCCCCCCACTGTTAAAAGTGATACCCAGATAACAGAATTTGTCCACCACTTTTATAGTTTGGTCCATAACTGTGAAGGGCCTTAAGTTTTTAATTTTCTTCCCACAGGGCATTATAAAAGTTTTCGAATTATTAATTTTTAGTTTTCTCCCATTAATAAAATCTACAAATTTATTCATAAGTTTTTGCAACCCTAGAGGGGTTTGTGAGAGCAGAACCGCGTCATCCGCGTAAAGCAATATTGGGATGGAAAAGCCGCCAGCAGTCGGTGCATCTGCACTGATGGTCCGTAGTTCCGACTCGATTGCATTAATAAAAAGGGAGAAAAGAAGAGGTGCAAGGACGCATCCCTGCCTAATTCCAGAACCTACTTTAATACTGGATGTACACTCCCCCGATTGCCCGTATCGTATCTTAGCCGTCAGATTCCTATAAAGTTGGGCCAAGAAATAGATAATATCCTGTGGAGCACCCATGTCCAACAAGGTTGACCACAGAAGGCCATGATCAACCAAGTCAAAGGCACTGGTCAGGTCGGCAAAGCAAAGGAACAACGAGCCTTGTTTAGCCCGTGTATATTTGCATATAATAAGATCTAAATTAATGCACTGTTCTATGGTGCCTAACCCCTTGCGGAATCCGTACTGAGAATCCGCAAGGATCCCTTTATCTTCTACCCATTCCTCCAGGCGACTCAGTAATACCCTACTCATAATTTTTAGGGAAGCAGTGAGGAGAGAAATCGGGCGGTAGTTTTTTGCCTCACCCCTCTCCCCTTTTTTATACACCGGGATAATGATTGATTCCCCCCAAGTCTGTGGGGCCGCAATCATTGCAGCAGCATTAAAAACCTTTGTTAACAATGGGCTCCATATGGAAACCTCGGCTTTATAAAGGTCAACGGGTACCCCATCAGGGCCCGGCGCCTTTCCCCCCTTACTGACCCGGATGGCAGCATCCACCTCAGAGACTGTGATATTAAGAGGTATGGGGATAAAAGCCAGGGTTTCCCTATCACCCCCTACAGCTAGTCCTTCGGGGTTAAAAATACTAGTAAAATGAGCCACCCATTGTTCCTCAGATACCTGGGCAGACATTACCGGGACTTCTTCATTTTGGAGGAAGGGACTATTGACAGTGGACCAGAAGAGCTTGGTATCCTTAAGATCCACTGCCTTAGTCAGGTTGTTCCAGGCCTCTTCCCTTAGTTCCTGTTTCCTATCCCTCAGATGAATTGAGTATTCCCTTCTGAGGGTTTTAACTGCTTCCTTATCTCTGGGTTTACCCTTAAGAGCAACTTTGAGTCTTTGTAAGGATTTAGTACATTCCCTGTTAAACCATCCCCCGTTAATCCTAGGGCCCTTTGGTTTTCTTCCAGTTAAGATTTCTGCAATGTTTTTATTAATGATGTCGAAGCTAGCTAGAATATCAGCATTATCCTTTTCGGGTTCGAGACAGCATTCCACCTCATCTATACAAGCAGACACAATGGTACATAGTAAATGTTCCTCATTTTGCCTACCCCATTTAATTCTAGGGCCATTGGGTCTATGTGGAACTACATCTGTCACTGCACCATGTAACGCCTTTACTTTATCCCCCCACAAGGAGAGATACATTGTTAGACAGTTATGATCGCTTAGGGCTGGGTCTACAATACTGGAGGAGACAATGAGGTAGTCGATAACCGTGGCACGATTCCTACCAATAAAGGTCGGTACCGAATTGCCCTCACTGTCTACGCCAGGTAACATAATGCATAAATCCATTTTAAGCATAAGAGTGTTTAGGGATTCCCCATAAACCGAGTGTAAAAAATGGGTCTGATCTTCCCCCACCTCATCCCCATACCCACACACCCTTTTGCCCACAAATGGGCACATGTGAATGTTGAAATCTCCGCCCCACAAAATATCAAAAGACACATCACTGCGCCCATATAACCTTTCCACCTCCGCTTCAAGTTCATCAACCATATCTGTTTTTGAGTGGTTAAAGACATTGTTGTAGTGGTTTATAACTAAAACATTTCGCCCATTCCTGTGTTGTAACCACAACAACTGAGAGTGCAGACCGACGGTCCGGTGGTTTTTTACTCGAACCGGTAACCTCACAGAGAGCAATATCACCATTCCACCACTGGCTCTCCCCATGTTGGATGGCTGAGCATGGCAATTATAGGCAACATACCCATCAAGATAGACATCTTCGGCCGCCCAAGTCTCCTGGAGACACAAGATGTCAAATTGGGTTATAAATTCTAACCATCCTAGACGATCTATCTTGTTATTCCACCCAGCAATATTCCAACTCGCCATCTTATATCCCCGTTCTGTTAGACTAACAGCCTCAATAGATGGTGGGGGTAAGGTGTGGACGTGGGTTACTTCCCCTGGCACGGGGTCTTCAGATAGTCGGGTCGGACTTGTACTTCCATTGGCCGGGGTAGGAGTATCTGAGTTACAGTAACAGTGAAGCTGCCCAGAATTACGTGTATTACCCCCAGAGCTACAAGTAGCATTGTACCCATTGGGTGGGTTAATATCAGTTGAGCCTTTTTCCCCCGTGCCTACACCCGTGTCTCCCCCTGTGTCTCCACAGAATTCCTTATCCCCCTCCCCTGTGGCTCGATGGCATCAGTCACAGTCTTCCAGGCCACTAAACACGTCAAACCTGTTGGTGGTATCTAGGGGTGTAAAAGGTTTGAGATGATCCATTCTCCTGTGTGTTAGGGAGTTGTACCTTGGGCCTATAGTATTCCACCCATACAGATCTACAGCTATAGGTGGTTGCTTGTCGTTAAATATAGGGCCGTTATTGTAGACAGGTGGACGATATGGGTTTGAGAGCATTTGCCTCAATAACGGGGGCGGGGGGGCTCGCTGTGATTGATGATTAGGTGGGAACACCACTGAGCGAGGATAAAAATATGTTAGGGGACGGGGGGTAATAGATTTACTTCCGTGGTCAGACGGCCAGTTAAGTATAAAATGGACGGCATTCTGATCTCTAAAATTAATGACCACTATGTCTCCCTCAATATCTTTAGGTCTTCCTCCCAGCCAAGGAAGGCGGCGGACATGGACAATTTCTCCATTGATATTATTTGCAATAGGTCTGTGTAGACTTAACCAATGCGATATTTTATTTTTCAACTGGGCAAAACCCTCCCGTTTGTTCTTCTCCAGCTCTGGTACCCCAGTAAGGACTACTACAAAGGGAACAGCTTCTGGTGGAAGTTCTGGAAGGGGGCCCTTGTTATAATTACCTCGAGCCGGCCGCTCGTTTCCTCTCTCTCTATTTTTATTCCCTGGGGCTTGACCAAGATTATTCCGCTGTCCATTAGACGTTACAGCCAGGGACAATGTGGGTTTACTGTTAGGTCCAACAGGGTTACTCCCTGATGTACTTCCACTCATATTATTTGAGGATTGAGGCAGAATGGTAGTCTGAACAGGGGTAGGTATAGTAGTTATAGCAAGAATACCTGATGAAGAAGGTAAAATTGGGGTTTGTATAGGGGGATTAGGCAACACTTTATTAGTCACTATCTTGGTTCCCAGTTCATGTTCTATCTTCCCAAGTCTGTCTTCTAATTTACTAAGTCTATCTACGATAGCCAGAGTATAGGTCCTCATTATAGACTCTATGCTATCGATCAAGGCCCTGTTTGAAGGTTCCTGTAACGTCACCACCGCGGGGGGGCTGTCGGCGGTGGAGATGACAGGGTCGGTAAGGGGAGTTACACATGGATGCGTAGGTGATATAACTATCCTTCCTTTGTCTGTTACTTTAACCCGTCCTCCCCTAGTACTGTCGTCCTTTTTAATGCCAAAGTCTGCATGATTAATTTTCCTCTTTGGAAGGTCAGATTTTTTACGCCTTTTTGTCGGAGGAGGCCATAGATTTTAACTGGCGTGACTTTTTTTGCCCTACTTTTAACTACTTTTGTTTGTTTAGGGATAGGGGTAATTTGTGCTTTGGTTATAACAATAGATTTGGTTGTACTGGGAGTGGTAGCAATGGTTGACAATTTACTAGTAGTGCCTAAGGGTTCAAATTCGCTCGTAGGTGTTTCCTCTCTAAATATTAGAGGGATGCTGTCCTGCGAGGGGGTGCAGATATTTTCAGTAAGAGTTCCGTCCCCCGTAGAGCTAATTAACACTGGTGACACCGGGAATGGTCTATTCTTTAGGCTTTCAACCGACCGCCGTCGCTCAGCCCGAAGTTCTTCAAGGGTGGGGGTAGTTGGAGAATCCAAGAGAGTTTTCTTAAAGTAATTATCTAATTTCCCATTTATCAAACTCACCGGCTTCTCAGGGCCAGGCAACTCCGGGGTTAGTATTTTGATTGACATAATGATTGGTAATATAATGTACCCCCCAAGCACTTACACAATAGTCCTAGGCTGTTCAATAATCGACCAGGGATTCTGGCCCAGTCCAGTCTCTGTGGGCCTCTGAGGGTCTCAGAGGGTCCGCCCTTAGTCCGGGCTTTGTCCCGGGTGATGTCCCGCACACGCGTCCCGCTGACGCGTAATAACTTCAGGTCTTATGCTGACTGTGGATAGAGGGGGTGGAGTCACGGGAAGAGGCGGCAGGTGTGCTCGATGGGACACGCACAACCTGCTGGGCCTCGCAGTCCCGTCCTCCTGCACAGCAGCTCCCCACTCGATTTCCAATGCCCAACGGGGCTCCTTGCACACAGGTTCAAAGATGCCAATGCCCAATGGGGCTCCAGAAGACAGCAGGCAAAACGGATCCAAGACTCCTCTGTGAGCGGCACCCGCGAAGCGGGGGCCGCGAGGGGTTATCAGCAGTCAGCAGGTCAGCAGGGGGCGGAGTCACGGGTCAGCAGGGGGCGGAGTCACGGGTCGGCAGGGGGCGGAGTCACGGGAAGAGGCGGCAGGTGTGCTCGATGGAACACGCACAGCCTGCTGGGCCTCGCAGTCCCGTCCTCCTGCACAGCAGCTCCCCACTCGATTTCCAATGCCCAACGGGGCTCCTTGCACACAGGTTCAAAGATGCCAATGCCCAACGGGGCTCCAGAAGACAGCAGGCAAAACGGATCCAAGACTCCTCTGCGAGCGGCACCCCTATATATTTGTTTTTGAGGTGCATGTCATGCAAACATCAGAGGGATCTGCAATTCAGTTCTAAGTCCAGAAGCTAAAGGGTAAATGATGGCCAGAAGTCAATGGTTGGGATCCTAGAATTGAAAAGCGTTTATCTAACATTGAAATCTGATGTCCATCTTCATGCCATTCAAAAATGTGGTATAAGGGCAAGAAGTCTCAGAGTAGATGATCTGGCTTTGTGGTAAATAGGGAAACTGTGTCAAGGATGTTTGTTAGCACTGAAACAGGAATCTGCTTAGGCAAGTACCTATGAGAAAGATTCAGCAAAAGTGAACACAGCAGATGTTGATATGTAACATCATGGAAGTGCAGTGGGATTCTACCTGTATGTCAAAATACTGTACTCACGCCATATCATATCCTTAAAGAAGTCATTAATATTTTTATTGAGCATTTTGGTTCCACATGCTTTTCTGATGGCTGACAGTTTACGAATTGTTCATTTTAATACAGACTGTCTTCAGGTATATTTGTGTCATTAAATGAGGTACGATGAGCTGCTAATACATTTTTAAATGACATTTTGAGTTCATTCTGCATTTGTTACCCTTGTTCAAGGAGTTTGTTGTGATGGTGAAATAGGCAACTTATTCAGAGATGCAGTAAATCGAATCATCCACCAGCTTCAATCATCATCACCCAAGAAAACTGAAAAAGCTATGGAAAGTTTCTCGATGAGCAATTAGCTTCTAGGATATATTCTGCATGGCCTCCAGACTAGGCTGTTATATGCAAGGTAGACCCTCAGGCACATGCAGCAAAGCTTTTTGCGATTGCAAACGGTGCGAATCGCATAAATCGTCCGTTTGCGATCGCAAAATCAGCTTTTGGGATGCATCAAGGGTGCAGGCCCTCGCAATTTGAGAATTCGCAAATATTTGCGAGTTCTCAAATTGCGATTGCATTTAAGGAATCACATTTTGCGATTCTTAAATGCAATGCATGAAAGTTTAAAAAATAGCAATTTCGCAATTAGGGGGAGCAAATTACCATGAGATTTAACCTCATGGTAATTTGCGAAAACTTTGAAAAATGCACTTTTGTGCATTTTTCAAAGTTTCATGTTGTGCACAACATATGTGCACAGATTAATTTCAGGGGTGCAACAGGGTGTCCTTTGGACACCCCTGCACCCTTGAAATCGCATTCTCAATTTGCGATTCGCTAATCGCGAATCGCAAATTGAGAATGTCTTCCCATTCATTCCTATGGGCCTCTAAGCCCATAGGAATGAATGGGTAGGCATTCCTTAATTGCAATTTGCGAGTCGCAATTAAGTAATGTTTAGAAATCGCAAATTTGTCAGCGATTTCTTCATGCATAGCCTTTTGCGATTTCTTAATTGCGATTCCTTAAAAATCGCAATTAAGAAATAGCAAAAGCCAACAATGATGCATGTGCCTGTCTGTGCTGAATTTATTATCGTACCTGGGTTAAATGGGCAGTCCCTCGTGATCTACATCCCTTTGATGCAAGAAAGATTTGAAAAAGGAGTTATTTCTGCTGAGAACAATAGAACATTTTCAGGTGGTATCAACTTCATGTCTCAGCTTTCCTTTTGTAACTTTAATCAAGTAAATGTACCATTAGTAATGCCCACTCCTTTTACCATAGAAGTGGATAATTAGTGTTAAAAATGGAGGTGCCATTTTCTCCCGAGTTACCTTTAATGGGGATGTGAAAAAACGGATTTCACCACACATGCAGAAAAACTTTGTAAACAATAGGTAGTTATTTTAGCATTTGGAATAATTATGGGAATTTTGTGATAGAAATACGTTGAAATTTCGCACACCCCAAGACAGAATGTTTGGGGATCAAAGTCTGGAGATACATTTGATCACATCATATGTACTAGCAAACCCAATTCGACTGCTGTTTATTTGCTGAAAAGAGTAAACAGGATAATGCACCAATCTGGATTATTGGTTGCAAGGAAAAACTGCCAGTTTGCTGGGAAAACTACGTTACGGCATAAACCAAAAATAGGACACTTCTAACTTTGTGTAAGTAACAAAATCAGGATACAGTCTAGAATTTGCTTGAAAAAAATCTCCATACCTTTACTACACATACAACACATCATCTTGTATCTCAAAACCACTTCATGTCTTCCTTTAGGATAAAAGACCATAAACTAAATCTCTAATTTTATTTCTCCAATGTGGTCTCTGCCATTTAGGGCAATCCACGAATTTAGGATAGCTAACAACTTGACAACCCTTAAGTATCAGCCAAAAATGTATTCTTCATTCTTTTAATATACATCCTCAATGCCATAGGTGTCTAACATTGATTGGTCCACGAGACCCAAATCATTCTACATTTTCGGGATATCAGCCTTAAATAAATTGACATACAGTAACTCCAAATGTGAATTGTTATCATGGTTTGTCGTTTTCTTAAAAATGGCACAGTTTACCCAACTGGATTCACATTGGACACCTGTGTTCCATGGCCTCAACTTAGGAATAGTTTTTGTTATTCCTTGTTGTTTTGTTCTTCAAAGGTGTTTTTAGAAATGTCTTAATGCCTTTAGATTTGGTTTGTTCATGATTCTTCTTGACAGTAGTGTTTTTTCTTGTTTGTTTATTGTACCTCATGGTCACTCAAAGTCTTGTCTATCATGATGTTTCAAAGCTCAATAAATGGGAACGTCCATTTGTGTGTGTATGGCATCTCCGACCAGAACATGCCCAGAACTCTCATCAGATTGCAAAACAAGCTGTAACATGG
This sequence comes from Lissotriton vulgaris, assembly GCF_964263255.1. NCBI lineage: Eukaryota > Metazoa > Chordata > Amphibia > Caudata > Salamandridae > Lissotriton > Lissotriton vulgaris. The sequence continues at coordinate 1,709,129,102 of NC_141685.1, read as the reverse complement.
TAAATATGGGATTTTATGCAAACAATGATATGTAATATGCACTCCTTATTTAAACAAGTTTGTATCCTTTTTTCATTATTTAAAACCGGTGCTTACCCATATCTTGACTAGCCCCAGTCAAGTTAGTACAAAATGAACATAATTCACAGAAAACCTGTGTTATGGGAAGCACTATTCACTGGCTCACTACACGTGATAATTTCTTCTTTCGTCTTCATACATTAATAGTCAAATCTCAACATATGAAATCTATCCCAAAGCAAATTCATGCGAATTTTTTATCCGCAGTCTCAAAAATCAGACTGCTGATGTGACCATCATACAAAACATACAAAGCAAAGTATGAAAATAAAATATGAATAACTCTCATCAAACCAATGGGTGTATTTCTTTTCTTCAGAATTGCTTTTATTCTTCTTAATTGTCAGAAGAAGTGCCAATCAGAATTCTTCAATCAACTCTCCATCATTACACAAGTGAAGTCATATCCCAATGCATTTCGGTATGCACCTTCATCAGGGGAATGTACTACAAATAACAAAGAATTCATCAAATCATAACCACTAGATACATTTCTATTTACAATCACAATTGTGTTTGATTAAAGTAATACACAGAAACCAAAAGATCTCATGATGTTTAAAAAACACTCTGTGCGTTGTGCTATGTTTTTGACAGACTTGACTGAACTTTCTTTTTTGTACGCCCATATTAATAAACTTATCCACAGTGAATAGTAGGTTTTCATGTTCGTGATATCCTGAATGCATAGTTGTTCACTAGGCTAAAATCCATTCTTTTTTCAGACTTGACAGGTTGTTAAAACATCCTATCTACCCATTATAGCACCAATGGCGTGCACCACTAGTAACCAAACATCGCTTTGTTACAAGAAACACATCGTACTCCCCAAGAATGTGAAGAACTTAACCAAGATTGGTTTGGTCATGTCCAACATGCTAGTATTACTTCGAAGTAGCATGTTAATGATTGCAACGAAAATGTGGTGTTGCCATTCTTCTCAATAAACACTTGCCATATCAAATTTTACAAACTTGAGACGATTTAGAGGCTAACTATGTCTTTGCTAAACTTCAAATTCGACACATTTGTTTAATGGTAGGCTCAATTTACGCTCCAATAGACTCCAAGCTTACTTTTCTCTCCCAATTTAGTAGATTATTGACATCTTTCGACTCCACTCGAGTATTACTGGGGGAGACTGAAACATTACCATAGACCAATTTCTTGACAGATCGGGCAAACCAGTCACACATCATAACAGATACAGACATATACTCTTAGATTTTTCTTAAGGATAGTTCATTCCAAGAATCCTGGACACTATCAATGAGCGGGTCTATACATTCACTTCCTGACCACATTCAATATGGACCAGAATATATTACTTCTAGTCCTCTTCATCTGTCCTGCCATTAATAAAACAGACTAATTAAATTCCCTAGAGTATATCACACCATGACCTTATTGAAATCTGCTTGGATCTCAGACTCTCCTGTTCCCTTATACATCCTTTTAGACTTAATGTATCCTCATGTAAGACCCCCCAAAAACATCTTCAACTTTGTATTTATGTGGCACAATACATAAAAGATAATGAACATTCAGTTCTTAATGCTCACACACTGTGGGGTGCCAGAAAAGCAGTACTGAGAGGTCTAACAATGAAAGACATTCCATTTAAAAAGAAAAAGCAAATATTATCAGGATTAATCTGGAAAAAGAAATCACAACGATTGCAACCACTTACTCTGAAACATGTTCATCAGACATGTTACGGAAATTACTACCAGTGAAAATTATTTTTAAAAATCTATATGAAAATGTATTTTCTTTATTTGTCAAAGACACTATGACAGAGGGGACAAAGATGGGAGACTAAAAACTTATCAATTATCACAACAAGAATCTTCTACACACCCATCATAAATTTTATCTGAAGTTAAAAATCATTAGGAATCATCATATACTTCTATAAATTGTTTGGATCAATCAGTACAGGAGGTTTACTTTTCTAAAATCAACACCCCTAAATTAACACAGGAACAGAAAGAGGAACTTGAAGGTGAAATTACAACTAAGGAAATGTTAAAGGCAATTGATAGTTTGGCTTCTTGTAAAGCCCCTGGGGAGGATGGCTTCCTCATTGAATTTTATAAGATTAATAAAAATATCACTACGCCAATCTTAAAATCTGTTTTTTTTAAACTTTGCAAACAGAACGCTTACCATCTGAATTTCTAAGAGCCCCTATTACTTTTATACCAAAACCTGGTAAAGATTTATTGGAATGTTCTAGTTATAGACCAATTTCCTTAATAAACACCACAGATGTAACAATCCTAGCAAAAGTCCTAACCAACTGATATTTCTTGGTTATAACCATAGCCTTATGGCTAGAGCAGTCGACTTCGAAGCTGGGGAACCGGGTTTGAGTCTCGGCAGGGACGCTTAACATCCTGTGATTCTGGACAAATCATTTAATCTCCCTGCACCTAACAAAAATGAATTTGTCCATCTGTAACAAACCTTGTGGTCGTGTAAAGCACTCTGATACCTGATATCTTCGTGTCAAGTTTGACTATATAAAGCTCTAAAAATATATATGTATACCCATCTCAGGTTGAATTTGTCCTTGGTCATTCCTCTACCAACCATCTTCAAAGTATCCAACATCTATTATGGCAATCAAGGAATAACCAAAATGAGAAAAGTCCTTAGATGCATAGAAGGCTATTGATAGACTAGAATGTGGTTACTTATTTTGCACCATGGAGAGAATGGGTTTTGATAAAGATTTCATTACTCTCACTAGAGGCATGCAACACTCACCTACAGCGACTGTTACCTGTGGTGGATTCACAGAAGAAATAGAGGAAATAGATATTTACTACATCTCGTGATCCCAATATCCACGCTTGTCAACTACCATTACGCCCTGAAGAAGTTCCGCTTGACGGAACGAAACGCGTTGGCTGGCTTCTCAATTGGAATATTAAAGGAATTCTGAACACTCTTTTGCAATTACGGACTCAGCGTTCTCTCATTTGGAACAATCTTTCTGATTACAGACTTTATCACTGATATATGGTGCAAATCTGATTTCTTGAGCGGTGCATTTCAAAAATTTGTTTTAATATTGACCTTTCCCAAGGTTTTTGGGATATACTCTTTGGACAGGGAGTATTTGAAAACTGCACGCATTTTGAAAGATAATTTAAACATAGATAGTGGTGATATATGGATTGGTGCTTATAGGGTGTTAAAAGTGGTCCACTGTCCACATTGTGTTGTAAAAAATCACATCTCCATACTTTAACATCCACTGTGGTACAAGTCAAGGCTGTCCACTATCGCCATTTCTGTTTCTCTTAGTTTTGGAGCCATTACTATTGCTGTAAGGTCTAACATTGGCATTAAGGAAATTGACACACCTGCCTGCCAAATCCAGGCATTGTATTATGCAGATTATAGTCTTCCGACTCCTTCTGACCCTAAATCATCTGTAACCTCTTTAATTTCTCTGCTAAATATATTTTCACATTTTTCAGGCTATAAAATTAACTGGATTGAGATTAAAATATTAGGGATTTTTCTCAATAGCGGTTGGAAAGATATGATCACAGACAAATTGAATCAAATAGTTGAACAGACCAAGAGACATCTTCAACTTTGGTCACTTCTGAACCTATCATTATGGGACAGAGTACAGATTATAAAGAAGAATACTTTCCCAATTTCAACAATATATCTTTAAATCAATGATGTCTACTATATCCCGATTTGTCGGGGGTGATGATAAACTCCACTTAAGTGTTTCAAAACTACACTCACCCCCAACTAAAGGTGGATCATGACTTCCGCTTTTAGAGAAATATTGGATTACACAACAACTAGCACATTCTATCTATATGTTAACCCCCCTAGAAACACTCCAATTTGGATTAAACTTGGACAATCACTACTTCATTCTAACATGGCCTTAGCTATATATGATTACTAAAAATCCAGGCTTTACACATTCTACTAACCCTATCACTTACTCTTAACAGTTAGCTTGACTGAAAGCACACATGATTATGAAATCTCATATTCATCTACACTCTCAAGCACCACTCTGGAATAATGATGATATTACATATAAAGGTGGTGACCTTCATTGGTCCACCTGCATTATTCATAAAATTCATCACATTACAGATGTGTTCACAAATAAAAATTCTCTAAAAACATTCACAAGCCTACAACAAGAATGTAATCGTCCTTCATCACAATTTAATAGATATTCTCAACTTTTATCTGCACTTGCTTTAAGAATAACAAAAACTCTGGACATCACTTCCCTAGCCCCAATTGCTCATTATATTCACAGATAGAAAAACGTCATGGGTATTGTTCCAGGTCTTTATGCGATTTCTTATTGCTCATAGACCTCCTACAATTTACAAACGTGGTTGTCATCATGTTTACACGTTGAGCTTTCAGACAAAAATTTGAATAATTTATTAGAAAACTATAACAGAGGACTCAGAGATTTCTATCTAAAATATAGCTACTTTCAGATTCTTCATCATTGGCATGGGGCCCCTGCTAAATTATATTCAGCTAAAATTATTACTGACTCCCTTTGCTGGAGATGTAAAACACCAGAGAGTGGCATAGTTCACATACGGTGGGACTGTCCAAACATCCACACATTTTGGCATCAAATTGAAGTTTATTTAAAAGACTACTCTTCCACTAACCTCTCTATTACAAAATGCCTAATACATCAACATGACACATCAAAATTATCCTCTGTGTCCACCCACATGTTTGGTTAAGGTAAACATATTACATTTTTGGAAAACCAATGATTCACTCTTGGCATAAAGATATGTTTGAAGTAGCTAAATTTGAAAAAAATATGTATAAACTAAATGATAACCTGCATAATTTTGACCACATTTGGGGACCCTTTTTAGGTTCTTAATTCATTACTTTTTTATGTGCTTTTATTATTGATGAGTGTATGCATATTTTCAGTTTCAAGCTAATTTTTAAATAATGTACTTGTTTTTTTCATTCTTTTTCCTTTTATTATCATTTATATTACATGTATTTGCACATTTTCGAGGCAATCGATTATTTATGTATGAAACTGTGGTACTATGATAGCAGGCTTTTTATAATTTTTTTCTTCCTTGTTTAATTGTTATTCGGTATCACATTAATTGTAATATTGTTATTTTGCATTTATGTGTGGTTCTCCAATTATTTAAAAAAGCTCAATAGACGTGTGAGCAAAAATTAAGTGAATACTTAAATTGCAACTAGGCGCACATATCCACAAAACCAACTCTCCCCAGCGCCCAGTATCTGTTTCCATACATCAAATGCTTCTTTTGCCTTCTCTGGCACACCACAACCAAATTTAAGTATGTTTTTTGTTTTCATCAAAAACAAAGCTTTATTTTGGTTGCCTAAGTTGTGATGTTGAAATTGAGCCGAACCTTGGAATCTAATACAGATTGAAGTATACTTTTTAAATAAATTTGTAATAAGATGCCAGGTTGGCTTTAATGCTGGTGGAACCCGGTGCAACAGTCTTTTTTATGCCTCTTCATGACCTCCTTCTCAATGAATTCCACAACTACCACTCTCTAACGGTGAACCTCATCTCTCTGTAGCCTCTCCCTGATATGCATTCCATTTTTTATAGCGCTACACATTGTTCACTCACACTTAGTTCTGTGATCGGCATGGAATACGTTCTTTTCAGCAGGCACATTGACCCTCCCTACTATTCTATGATGAGTCAAACCTACCACGACAACATTCTGATCTCTCACCAGTAGGAACATTAATCACCAGAGTTATCTTGACCTCTGCACTGTTGCCTAAAAACAGCTGGACGCACAAGAAAGTTCACCTAATTTTAAATCAATAGTTATTTTTAAGTGCAGCGTCCCTACCGAAGTCAGGGTCTGCGCCGGCCCTTGCATGATGCTTTTATGTCAGCTAACATGTTTTCAATATACAGGCCTATGAGGTCACTTTCAGTGTTCTCTCTTGGAGCTTTGTTCACTTGCACACGCAATAAGTGCTGTCTGGGGAGAGGTGCTATTTTGCAGTCGGCATCATGAATCACTCTTCACTGCCACGCACCTGAGACTCTGACATTATGCCTGAAGGAGCCCAGTGACATGGCTCCAGCACTATTTATTACCTCAGTCTTTCAACAGTGCATGTCGAGTCATCTAATATCTCCTGCCGTGTTACTGACACACTCCCACTCCATGTTTTAGGGGAGGTCAAACAGAGGTGGCAATCTCTGTGGAGTGACATAATTAGAGCTCTCGGTTTTATGGTATTTTTTTTAACATTTGCTTTTATATTTATCCATTTATTTTTTAGCCATCTTATTGGTACTTATCCATATTTTTGTTGGGTTTTGAGAATAGAAGAAGTCAAAACCTGTACATTTCCACATTTAGTTAATGAATTAATGTGTACTCAAATTTGATGCCTATCAAGTTTTAGCACATACTACAGCCAAAATATAATAAAATAATAAACCCACTTCAAAAAATTTCATAATAGGACACATACATGTTGTTATTTGAAGTAATTTAAGCAAATCTCATTCAGCTTTCTAACTCCCCTCACTGCCAATATGTACAGCTATTGCCTTGAAATTCATTAATCTCAGAACTGAGAGTAGCTCAAAGAGGCCATCATTTCAGTATTTTTCCACTTTTAAAAATAAATACAGACAGGAAACACAATGTTTTCTGTCTTTTTTTATCTGCTATTTTTCATGCCCTCCGTTTTGCTTTTTTTCTGCTAATTAATTGCCCTCTGTTTGTCCCTTCTCTGCTTGTTTCTTGTCTTCTTATTGTGCCTTTTCTGCTCATCTCTTGCCCTCTGTTTGGCTTCTTTTTGCTTGTTTTTCTGTACCTCTGTTTTGCCTTTTTTGCTTATTTTTCTGCCCACTATTTTGCCTTTTTCTGCCCTCCATTTTGCCTTCTCTGCTCGTTTTTCTGCCCCCTATTTTGCATTTTCTGGTCATTTTTCTGCCCTCTGTTTTGCCTGTTTCTGATCGAGTTTCTGCCTACCTTTTTGCCTTTTCTGTTCCTTTTGCTACCCTCTGTTTGGCCCTATACTGCTCTTCTTTGCCTTTTCTACTTGTTTTCTGTCCTCTGTTTTGCCTTTCCTACTCAATTTTCTGCCCTCGTTTTTGCCTTTTTTGCTCGGTCATTTTTCTGCCCTGTGTTTTGTCTTTTTCTGCACATTTCTACCTTCTTCCAACTATTTCCTCAAGACCTGGTTTTTCAACAGGGAACTAACAACCCAGCACACAGATGCACTCTTAGAGCTGTACAAATGCTGCTTAATTGATTGGTAGTCCACTTAGGTGTTTACTACACTAGGTTGTCCACTCTTTTAAAAAAAAAAAAAGTTTTAAGAGTTTTATATAGCGTGAACTAGACTGGAGACATTAGATATCGGTGCGCTTTACATGAGTACCAGTTTTGTTACAGACGGACACATTCATTTTTGTTAGGCATAGGAAGATTAAGTGATTTGCCCAGAATCACAGGTTGTTGAGCGTCATTGCCGAAACTCGAACCCGGTTCCCCAGCTTCGAGGTCGACAGCTCTAAGCGCAACGCTACATCCCCCCCCCAAGCTGAGATATTTTATTTAGAGTTTGTTGTCCTGAGGCCATAGATTGTAGGTAGAAAAGTTGGAGAGGTCTGCTGGGATGGATTCTGTTAATATCGTTCTATATCTGATTGTACTTGTGAGATGTTAAAAAGCGGTACTCCACTGGCCAGCAATTTATGACAGATGTCTTCAGCTACTCCATGCTGACTGAGTTGGTGAAGGGCAGTTTATTTGCTATAGACTGGTACAGTATAGGGTGATGCACATGACCTGTAGTAGTTTCATCTTAATTGAGAGTAACAGTGTCAAGCAGTGCAAGGGAATTCTTATGCAGCCTGTATGAATTATGATACACTGCCTGACATCTGAGTGCTATGAAATTAATATTAAGGTGGGACAGGAGAGTTATAGATTGGATTGTATTGTAATTGCATGGTCATAGTGCTTAACAACACTGACGAGGCATTGAAATGCTTTATGGGGCGGCATGCTAGTAAAGAGCCCAAGGTTATTGGGAATTTTTGGCAGTTGGTATTGTTGGTTATTCAGAATAGTTTTGTGCTCTTAAGCGCTTCGCCGTGGCGCGAATTCCGCTGCGGTGCGGATGGGCTTTGGGGTGAGTGTGGCGCTGCGGTGCTCATGACAGCTCCCGGCCATCATATATCATGGTGGGCGTGTGCTCATGATGACCAGGAGCCATCTGAACTCACCCCCACTGATTAATTCTCCCACACAGGAAGGGAATTAACACCGCATAGGAGGAGCGGCAAAATTCTGATGGCTCCCGGCCTTCATGAGCACACGCCTACCATGACTCATGGTGACCGGGAACCGTCATGGGCACCGAAGAGGTTAAAGAAAACTATTCCAGTTACTCCAGTTTCTATCTGGTGGATTGCATTAACCGGAGTTAGGTCCAGTCATTAGTGAGAGGGAATATGAGAATTCATGCAAATAGTTGGCCTTATTAGTAGATGAGCTACAGGAGATTAGGCATTGTTAGGATATGACTTTTAAAGGAGAGGTTGTGATCTTTGAAATGAGGCATGGGTGATTTGTAGAAATGCAATGATAGGGATTAAGGTAAACATGCATGTGACTCAGAGTAGGTTCTGCTCAAAGAGAGGAGTCATTCATTTGGAAGAAAAGTAAAAGCAAGAAATTTGAGGTTTTAAGTTAAGGCCAAATTTCCTGAGAATACAGAGGAGTTTTTTTGAGATTGCATGCCATGATCTGAGGATACACAACTGTAGCAAGAAACATTTGACAGTGAGATAGTGCTATATTAGATACTTCTGATCAGCACTAGAATTAAGCAGACAGTCTGTCCACTGAAAGGCTGTAGCTTAAACCACCGCTTTAGCAAGAACAGCTGATCCACTCAAGGACTGGAAGGGTAAATTAATGGTTAGTCACATATATAGGGAAATATTGAGAGGCCTAAGTAGCAATCAAAGGCAGCTGTAACCTCAGGATCATAGCAACGTGAGAGAATATATCATGTAAAAAATACAAACAACGAAAAAAAGATTCTGCAAATTCTGGAGCAGGTGTCGTCTAATGGTAAGCCTTTAAGTTTGTATTAATTACAAAAGCAAGGTGGTGTTGAATTTCGGATTCCCCATGGATGCACTAGTTGTGGCAGACAGAGCCCCAATGAACTTTGAAAAGAATTGTTTATGAATGGGAAGCCAATCCAAGAAGGGAGGAAAAATGAAAATATTCATATTTGAAGTTTGAATGAGCTGCATTCAGAATGATTTTCTGATGGTGAAAGGGGTACTTTATAAGCAAACCTCAGATAAGCAGTATTGCCGCAGCCAAGGAGAAATTTGATCACAGTTTGAACTTCATCTCTGCGGTAGGGAGAGAGAAGTAAAGTTTCAATGTTGGCCAAAGTCTTAAGCAAATTAGACAAGGCTGTCTTGTTCACTCGATGAGCAAAGGAAACATTTGTGACATTTAGGCATCACAGATTACGGACCTTAAGGAAGTTAAGTCCCCAAAGATTGAGGCAACTATGAGGTTGGCCATATTCAAAGAGTGTTACCCAGATCATCAGTTTTCCTTGGAATTAAATTTTAGAGAACTAGAGAACATCTAGTTTCTGCTCTCAAACATACCTGAGACAAAACGTAAAGCTGTGCCCTGAAGATAGTATTTCTGTCCTTCTCGGGTATTGCAAATCCTGTTTGGCACACAGTTTTTGATTATCTTGTCAACTGTACCTTTGACAAATTGGATGGAAATGTTATATGGAATTAGCATGACATCTGTGATATTGTTAAAAGTTGATTATTTTGGAGGAAATAGCTCATTTTCTACGAATTGAGAAGGTGTATGTGAATTTTAGAGTTCTTCTGCTAATATTCACTTTCTTGATCATCTTTCAAATATTTTTTCGACTTTCCACAATTTCCATATTTATCCTGCAAACCGTTTTTATACCTGATATAGCACTTTCACTTCCTGCTATATATCCGGTATCTGATTAACAACTTTTGTGCTCAGTATTCTGAAGTAGGGGCCATACCCCATGTTTGGGAGAGGTAGGGCCATGCTGTGCAGGCGATGTCTCTGGTGGTGGTGGGGGCCGCATGTGATATGAAGCCTACATCTCTGGCAATAGAGGCCAGGGATGACACAATGATGGGACTGATGTATTGGTTGTTAGAGGATATAGGGAATGGTTACTGAATAGGGTTCAGCTGTGGTGCAAGTGGTGAGGTAGGGTGGGATGGGGTTTAGATCCTTGACCATGGTGGGTGTCTTTAAAGGGGTGCGTGAAGGCTGTCCAGTAGCAAAAGTGTACCTGCTGTGCTTTGTGGGTTCTCATCACAAAAAAGTGCTAAAACAGCATCTCATGTGTTTGCTTTTTAAATGCTAAAGAAATATTGTGCTGGGCGTTCTGCTTGGCTTAGATATACTGGAATATTTCATGAAATTCTCTCTATGACTTCCTGTGCAAACTATGGCATTATAGTCATTCTTATTTGGAAAACTGTGAAGTAAAGTGATTAGCTAATTCTAACTTAAAACATATTTTGGAAGGAACCTCTGTCTTCCACCATCTGCCAAGCAGGTCAAGAGATGATCGAGGCTGCTTACTATGCTTGCTGCCCCTCTTAGTTCTGTACAGATCTGGCATTGAAACATTTACAGGTCTGTCATCTCCAAGTACAGATCCGGTATGGCATTCAGACGCAAAAGTAATCAGTAAGCAGCTGAATGCTGCAAGTAGTTTAATTCTAAAGATAAAGACGTAGACATATTTTAAGGGCACAAAGCGAGAGTACAAACGGGTAGACAGTGTCAACCCACTCTTTTCGCTGTCTATACTGCCAAGAAGTGTGGCCCCAGAGAAATATGCTGAAATCATTCCGGTGTAATTGCCAGACACAGAGACACATTCATCAGTGTTTGCACGTTGTCTTCTTTCTTTCCGAACACCAAAATACAGGAGGCTTCTTTATTTTAAATTCCAGCTGAGCCCAAAACAAAGGCGGAATTTAAGGAGCCATCAGGCCTCCTTTTGTTGGAGTGTCCTGGCTGGGCGCGATCTGGAGCCTCACACCTAAATGCAAATGCAATGGAGGGGAAACAAAGATAGTGTATTATTACTTCACAAATGCATAGGAGAGGCATGCTTTTGACTTTTTTCAATCCCTGAACATAAGAGATATACATCCACTGTAAGAATGTCAGATGTGTTGTTCTGTTCCATTATTTATGCAAATAATTTAAATACCACTATTTTGTTGTATTTTTTCGATAGTGCTACTCAACCCAATGTAGGGTGTTACAACACTTTATATCACATTTACACATTATACATTGACAATAAATCATATAAGTATGTAACTCAATGTACATGATGTTTTACAGAAGACAGTGAGAGTTACAAGTTGTTTGAGACAAATGTCCTTCGTAGCTCACTGTGCTATATTAGAAGGATTGCAATTTATGAACACTAACTAATAAAAGGACCTCTGTGTTAAAGACAGTAACCCAATTAACCATCTACAGAAAATACAAATCTGTCATTCGTGTGTAACATGATGTGCTTTGCAGGACACTACTTTGATGCACAACTGGGACTAGACAAAAGACAGATTTCTCCAGCAAATATGATAACCTCCAGAGTTGTTTTAATTAATCTGTTTATTTACTTTACTTGTTTTAAAACAGCAAATCAAGAAAAAAAAGAGAAAATAGTTGTACATGTATTCAGCATTACCAATCTCCAGGAAAGAGTTGCATTATATCATTACAGCTTACATTTGACGTCACGGTTAATAATCAACATATAACGCATGTAAGCGTGTGTCCACTGTGCCGGTTAGGTGTACCGAGGAGGACTCACCTGTGGGAGACCCATATATGTCTGTACAAATTCAACATTATAATTTACACATGAACTCTGTATCTGGGTAGCCGTGTATTTAAAATGAGTGATTTGGGTATTCTAATGATCTCTTGTGACTGTGTTGTGTTTCCAATAGCCACAGGTCATATAACCGATTCATAGCTTAGTGAACAAAAATAACAGCAACATGTGGAGGGGAAGGGGAGGGACTAACTAGTCATGGGGATGTATATTAGTGCCTAGCTTATCAGCTTTGCATTTTCTTCCTTATCGTTCAGCTGCGGACTCCTAAACCTTCCCTATACTTATATCTTGTGTGATAATTGGCGTACACTCAGGTTGTGATGTAATATGGGTGTTAATGCCGTTGTGGCTGAATTTTTGCGGGTGTTCATTTTCATCTGGGCAGTCTGGGGCTTCCTCTGGCATTACCGCCATTTGGAATGCAGTTAATATCGTGTTCCAAAGTATGGAGTTCGGGAATTTGCTTAATCATAGAGTATCTTCCCTCTGCAATGCTGTTCCTTCTGCTTTGGCCCAATTGAGCAGAGATTGAGTCCAAGCCTATATCGACGGGGTTTCTCAGCCTTCCAGCGTCTCGTGATGAGCCTCTTGGCCACCACTATTCCCAAATCTAGAAATCGGGTAGTAGCTCTGTGTTTCTTTTCCTTCAGAAATAATCAGACCAAACAGGCTTCCCATGTATTAGGGAGTTCTCTCTCAGTGCACATGGATAGTTGTTGTGTTACCCCCTCCCTGTAATCATGTAATCTTACACGTCCATAACATATGAGAAAAGTCAGTTTGCATCGCGGACAGCATGAGTCTTCTCTGTGGTATTACCTATTAATTTTGTACAGAGAGAGGTATGCTCAATGCACTATGTAAAGCTCTATTAATCGGAATGTAGCATTTCTAGAAATTAGTGTGTTGCTTTCCAATATTGTATTACATTCTTAGGGTGTACATGGGAGGGCTGGATCCTCCTCCCATCTACTCCGCAAGGGAGCCAAATCTATTGAAGAATGGGTGCTCACTGCTTCCGCGAACCATTCGGTGAGGTGCAGTCCTAAACCCATCACGTGTATGTATTGCACCACTAGGTGTGTTTGAGGTCCCCTCGTGAGATCACCCCAATGGTGCCATAGCGTACCCATAAGGCGGCATGACTAAGAAAGAGACCCGGCTGGACTCCCTCCTCATTCATCAGGTTTTCATATGTCATTAGTGTATTGTCTTTATAAAGATCCCCCAGCATGTAAATGGCTGCCCCATGCCAGGCTGTGAGTTCAGCTGCCCTAACCCTGTTGCCCTATTTTGGTGTACCCATTATAGGGAGGGCTGGTGCACACAGTGTGATTCCCTTAGTAAGAGATAGGCTACGGCGGTCCTACCTTTGGGCTACTTGCACCAACAGAGGTACCAACTCCCGTTTTTTGTACAGGGGTGGAATATTTCTTTGAGCCTGTCTACTGTGCATGGGGACTGACCCTGCTGTATCTGCCAGGTGTAGACCCGTTGCAGCTGGTCTGCTAAATAATAGTACTCCATATTTGCTAGGGCCAAGCCCCCTTTAGTTTGAGGCAAGTAGAGTTTCGCAAGCGCTACCCTGCAGCGTGTGTTGTTCCAGAGAAGATCCAGTAGTATGCCCTCCAGAGAATGAAAAAAGGACACAGGTAGGTAAAGTGGGCGATTAATGAAATAGTATAGGAGATGTGGCAGGACCACCATTTTGATGTGCGCTGCCCGCCCTGCCAGTGAGAGTTTTGGTGTTTTCCCGAACTTTATTTGCGCTGTTAAAGTTGTGACCGCACTGGTGAGGTTGCCGTCTAGTATTTCCTGATCTGTGTTGTATACCCATATTCCCAGGTATTGGAACATATCCAATTGCCAAGTCACCTGAGCGCCGTCAACCAATAACAGGGAGGCTGCCATGTGGGAGTCAAAGGGGAATAAACATGACTTGTCCCAATTAACTCATAATCCCAACAGCTTCACAAATGATAACCTCTAGAGTTATCTTGCCATTATTATTATTCCCTGAGATTTACTGAGCACACAAAGACCTCTGCTGCAGGTGCCTTGCCCCATTAAGATATTTTAAAATGTAGAATTTGCAACCAATTAAGTAGAACAGATCTACTGACACGTTTCTCCTGCCACTTTACTTGTGACAGAGTTTTTAAAAGTACAGGTACAAGTTGATGCCGAAATTCTGAGTGGGGTTAGCATCACATTTTTGACACAACCCGATGCAAAATCTCTTCCATTAAGTATTTTTTTTTTTTTAAAGACCTATATTGTACATTTTCAAAATAGCACAATGTAGGGCCTACAACCTCCCGGGCTGGCCGCGATAGCGATTTAGTCATTAGCAATATTATCAGGATTACACAGCCATTTAGCCGACAACCCGGGGGTCCGGCGGCGAGTGTGAGCATGTTGTACCAAAATGCAGATGTTTCTAATATACGATATGGCTTAGGTTTATGGTTTTTTTTTTATTTTAACCCCACAACAAATCCGTACAATAAGTGAAAAATAAATCAATAACGTTCATTTCGTTCCTAGCAACAAAACGATGTTCAAGTGAACAACGTAGCAAACATTGGCAGTGCGACCTTTGACCCACCCTCCCTCTTCCAATGGCAAATATTAAGTAGGGCGGAGTTCACCTGAACAGGCGATATCTTTCAACACACATGTAACTCAGACCCAGGTTCTAATCTGAAAGACACTCATCCGGGTCAAGTCGTGGAGGCTCACATATGTCCCCTCTAAATTTGTTCCATGCCCCCCAAATTTGTCCCCACTTTGCGGGGCATCCCCGATGAATAAAGACTGCTTTCTCCGCCACCATTGCCTCATCCATGTCCTTACACCAGTCTCGCAACGTGGGCAGCACATGAGAACCCCACAATCTCGCAATGTTACGTTTCGCAACCAACATCCCTAGCATGGCCCAGTCCTGCTGTCGATGGGTCAGGTCTTCTGCGTCCCAGATGTTCAACAAGCAGCGATGTGGATTGGGCAGCAAGGAGACATTCACGGTCTGGGAGATGGTTCGCATCACCGCCGCCCAGTACATGGCCACCCGGCTACAGTCCCAAATAGTATGGTAGAACGTTCCTCTCTCTCCGCAACCTCGGAGGCAATATTCATGAGAGGCTCTCCCTATTCTGTAAAGGACTGTCCTGGTGTAGTACGTGCGGTGCAGCACCTTTAATTGAACCAGCTTAATTCTGGAAGGAATTGCAGTTTCTCGGGGTGACGAGAGAGCTTCCTGCCATTCCGAGTCATCAAGCTCATCCACGTCAGCCACCCAGGACAGACGTAGTTTGGACATCATGTCAGGGAGGTTGTTAACCAGTTTCCTATAGGTGTAGGATGTCGCTTTGTGAGACATATGTTCCGTCAGTAGCCTGTCTTCTAAAGGGGTGGACTCCTGCAGTTTCGTTCCCACCGGAATGGCTGACAGAAGCGCATGTCGGATCTGTATGTATCTATAGTATTCTGGCTGTGCCATGTCGTGTTTGGTTTGTAGATAAGTGAAATCCACTACCTTGTTTTTCTTCCAAAGGTCTCCCACCACCGATATACCTCTGGAGATCCATGCCTGAAACCCTTTACTATTGCCCATGAAGCCCAACCTGCGCGAGTCCCATAGGGGTGTCATTAGTGTAACTGTGTTCGCGCACTGAAGATGTTTATGTGCCTTGTACCAGAGCTGAACCGTGTGACGGGTCGGACCCAGAAGATCGGTTGGGGTGTTACGACTATATAAGTTTCTTAACAAACCTCTGGGTTCAATACACTGCCTATCCGCTATAAAGGCGGTCTCCGTCTGTGGGGCGTGCAGCCAGTAATTAATTTGCTTGAGATGGGCAGCCCAGTAATACAATTCAATGTTAGGGAGCGCTATGCCCCCATCGTACGAATCTTTCACCAGTTTGCATTGTGCAATCTTCGCCGGCTTACCGTCCCACAGCAAAGTAGAGACCGCTGCTGCGATGGCTCTGAAGTAGGAGGAGGGGACGGGGAACGGAGTGTTCTAAAGGAGGTAAAGAAACCGGGGCAATGTCATCATTTTAAATAACGCGGCCTTGCCCAAGAGGGTGAGAGGGAGGGACCGCCATACCTTTACATCTCGATTGAAACGGTCGAGAGGGGGTTTCAGGTTTAGTGCGTGGAACTTGTCTGGGTTGGGAGATACGTGGATTCCCAAATATTTAAAGGGGGTGTCAGTGTAGTGCAATGGACAGTCAGCCGGGAGTGGCTGCGGACAACCAGCAAGGACGTATAGGACTGATTTAGCCCAGTTAATTCTGTATCCAGAGACTCTCCCGAACTTCTTGCAAACATTAAGTAATTCTAGGATTGACTTTTTAGGGGAGGCCAAATAAAGAAGGATGTCGTCCGCATAGAGAGATTTCCGATCCTCCCATGATGGAGGCCATCTGATACCTTTGATGGACGGTTCCCACCGAACCCAAATCGCCAATGGTTCAAGGACTAGCGTGAATAGTAAGGGGGACAATGGGCAGCCCTGCCTCGTCCCACGTCCAAGCGGGAAGTCCCTGGAGATGTGACCATTAGCTGCTATCTGAGCCAGAGGCCCAGTATAAAGCAGGCGGACCCACGCACAGAACTTAGGGCCAAAACCCATATGACGGAGCACCGCGAATAGGTAAGGCCATTCCACGGTGTCAAACGCCATGGTGGCATCAAGGGAGAGAAGCACCGCCGGTTCCTGGATGGATTCGCGACGAGCCAGCACCGCCTGTAGACGGCGCAGGTTATGAGAGGTGTTACGATTTGGCATAAAGCCGGACTGGTCCGGGTGTACCAAGGTGGCAAGGTGGGGGGCTAAACGTTGCAATAGGAGTTTGGTGAGGATCTTTGGCTCGGCGTTTAGCAAGGAGATGGGACGGTATGAGCCGCATGCTTCCGGAGCGTTACTTGGTTTATGGATCGGGATGATCGTGGCCAGGCGTTGATCTTTAGGGAGCTCCCCTACTTTTAGGCTGTCCACGAACATTCTGAGTAAATGGGGGGCCGTTATGGAAGCTGTTTGCTGGTAGAGTTCCACTCGGAGTCCGTTGGGTCCCAGGGCCTTACCGGACGCCAGAGCGTTGGTCGCTTCCCGTATCTCCTCCACAGTAATGTCCGCTTCTAACGAAAGAGCCGCCTCAGGGGAGAGGCAGGGAATTGTCAAGTCTTTAATGTAGTCATAGGCTTCGTCTGTAGTGTAGGACGCTTGGGGAGCATAAATTGCCTCAAAATGATCAGCCAGCTGTTCAACTATAACTCCGGGGTCCGAGGTTAAGTCACCCTCAGGCAATTGCAGTTGTGCAATGACCCTGCCTGCTTTTTCTTTTTTGTCAAGCCAGGCCAGCATCTTCCCGGCTTTATCACCCAGCTCATACACCCTATGGCGGGAAGCCCGAATTGTAGTCTGCACCCTTTCCCTTTGATATGCCCTCCACTCAACCTGCCGCAGCTGGACTGTTTGAGCGGTACCTGGGGACGGGTGTGACTCATGATCAGAGATGGCATCCCGTAGAGCACACTCAAGGGTGCCAAGTTCTTGATTCTGAGTCCGCCGATGGGCGGCTATGCATGCAATAGCCTGCCCACGTATAACTGTTTTATACAGGGTACTGTGGGAGCCTACAGTACCCAGATTCTCCTGAAAGTAGTGAGTAGCAGCGCTGGAAAGGGACTTCCTCAAAGGGGCGCTCTGAAGGTAAACTGCATGGATAGGAAAAACGCGACTTTTACCGGAGCGATGAGTCGTGAGTGTGAGTCGCAACGGGGAGTGATCGGAGATTCCCCTGGGGCGGATGTCTACATCCTCAATGCCGTGCAGTCCGTCTCCGGACATTAAGAGGTAATCTATGCATGATAAGCAGTGGTGTGTTGCAGAGTAGTAAGTGGATTGCCTATCATGGGGGTGCTTATGTCGCCAGCAGTCCGTCAGACCCAGGGCATCTAATAATCCAGCAAGTCGCCCGCTTCCCCGTGGCGCTGTAGTACATGGATGTCTGTCCAACTCATGGTCTAAAGCGTCATTGAAATCGCCGCCTAACACTAGTGTAGCCGCCGGCAATGACAGGAGAAAAGTGGCTAGGGCAGTGTGTGTAGTGGCATGTAGCCCAGGAGGGACGTATACGGACACAAAGTTATACAGTTGGCCCTCCCATAGTAGCGTCACCGCCGCAAAGCGCCCCTGATTGTCTATTTCAGTCCGTTGACACACCATGTGAAAGTTCTTCCGAATAAGTATGCCCGTCCCTCCAGAGCCGGAAGAGAAGTCTGCATGCGCAATGAACCTGTACCCCCATCTATCCATCGCCTTCGAGGCTGTGCCGACAAGGTGAGTTTCCTGCAATAGAACTATTGCTGGTCTGCAACGCTTCAGATATTTAGGACTAAGCCTCTCTTCACCCTGTCTCCCAGTCCCCTGACATTCAACGTCATCACTGTTAAGGTCGATGTGTGAGAGGGATGTGACGTAGGATTGTCAGGTGTATCCATTACTTGTGCCGCCATTCAAGTGTATGCATGGTTGTGTGCAGTCCAACAGGGGATGGGCCTTACCGCTCACTGTTACTAATAGGTCAATCTCAATCGTATTGTATAGAACATATCGTGTTTTGTCGCAAAGTACGAAAACAGAAACAAAAACATCCAAACAACCCCCTCCCACCCCCCTCCCTGCCTCCCTGCTACACGGGCCTAAAACCGCCCGCCACCCCAACTTAGCAGAGCGCGTGGTCCCATCCCACCCAGTGTACTTGCTTGCAAGGGGTGAGTAGCTCTGTGACCTTGCAACCAGCTCCGTGTAGCCTCGTCCGCCTGATACCAAGGGCTACATAGTCAGAGTGTCGTATAAAGTTCGAACAAGGGTCTCTAGGTCCGGCGCTCACTCTTCCGGTGGCTCACCCTCTTCTAGGCCCGATTCAGCAAATAGGTCCTGACTATGTCCTTGTGATGCCTGGTGATCCGTCTGAGCAGTCTTGTGGTCGCGTTGACCCCTACCAGTTCGTCGCGGGGCCTCAGTGCGTCTCCAACCATGGTGGAATTCAGTATTTTAATAGGTTCAGAGACCCTGGCTGTCTGGAGTATGGCATCCCGATCACAGAAGTTAAAAAGTCTGGCCAGCACCGGTCGCGGCAGTGTCCCCAGCTTCGCAGCACCCCCTGGAACTCTACGTGCTCGCCTAACAGAAAAGAAATGGGAGAGGCCTTTCGGTTGCAGTTTCGTTTTGATTAGGTCCTCCACGTATAGATCCATCGCTTGCTTGCCTTCCGATTCCGGAATACCTAGAATTCGGACGTTATTCCTCCGTGAGCGTCCTTCCTGATCATCCAGGCGTTCCTGCAGTTTTTTGGCGACTGCTTCCAATCGTTCGGTAGCGAATTGCAGCTCCGAGGTGTCTTCCCTTAAGGATTTAGTGACGACTTCCACCTGCGCCACACGCTCCGTCATCTTGTGGAGGTCAGCCTGCAGTAGGCCCACGTCCGTTGCGATAGACCCCACCATTGTCTGAACGCTGGAGAGCGTCTTCATGAGGTCCTCTAGTGTCACTTCGTCTGTCTACAAGGGGAGCAAGGTGATGGCGGACACAAGGCGAAAATGTTACAGTGCAGGCACCTCCGCTGCTCCAGTATCAAACGCACCTCCACTCTCCCGATCGCCCGCCAGTATGGATCGTCTAGGTGTTACTCTTACTCAGTCCCAACGATCACCGTCTTCCCAGCCGGATACAGTGTCAAACCTCCGGGCTCCCAGCGGTCAGCATAGCATGCCCTGGTATCTTCCTCCACCAGTACCGATTCCTCACAGTTAGGTGCAGTGGCACCGCTGGGCAAGCGATTGTCCGAGAACAGGCCCACCTCTGCTTCTACTCAAGCTGATCTCCAACACGGTCCGCAGACGACCACCAGAACCTACCGGTGTGACACCCCGTCCACAGGGCACTTCCGGTCGGATCGCAGTGCTGCGGCAGGGCGGTGTCCGGATTTGCGGCAGGGCCGCCTCGCTTATTCGATCTATCTCCGGCTAACGTTGTTCGATTATGCCCGGGACTGGGGCAGTCTGTGCCCCTTCCGCAGGCTTCAGAAGGCAAATTAAGCCGGATGGATAGGCGGATTAATGAAGTTAGAGCTGTTTCGGCCTCGGAGCTCTCGCACTACGCCGCCATCTCGGTCGGCTCGTAGCCACGCCCCCCCATTAAGTATTTTTAATGTGTTCAAATATACTCATGATAGACCTGCTAAACATATGTGTGAGGTCTTAAGAGCTAATATCACTTTTTGTGATGTCATGTCCTGTAAGGTCATGCGCTACAATACCATTTCCAATGATGCTACATGCGATGTCCAGTGCCTTGATGCTGCACGCTGTGATGTCATGTGACATGATGTCACTTGCACACTGCTTAACTTGGGTAGTCCCCCCAATAGCATTATATCTTCTAACCTTCAAAGTGAGACACTGGCAAACAATTTTATCAGCAAGGTAAATCACATTCATAACACATTTTGTCCAGGGAAAGCTGCTCCCGAACTTCGGGAAAACTTTTCTTTGGTTGTTACGCCTCACTTTCTCCAGGACCTTTTGCCCATGTCCCCAAAAGACATGAAGACTCTGTCGGCTAAGGTAAAATCAGGTTCCCCTGATGACCCTCTTAAACCAGACCTCTTCAGGAAATTCCGCAACCGCATCCTGTCGGGTCGGGAGCTGATCAATAGGTCACTGTCAGCAGCGGTGATCCCTAAGTCATGGAAACATGCCAAAGTTATTCCTCTGCTAAAAAAAAAAAAAAGCTGGATGCGTCTCTATCAGAGAACTACCGTCCAATATCCTTGTTTCCATACCTTGATAAAAACATGGAGTCCTATATCAACACTACTTTGACTCAATATTTGGAAGCAAACTCTGTCCTAGATAGATCACAAAATTGTTGCAGTTACAGAGCAGTTACGGTCCGCTTTGGATGAAGGCAGAACCTCGGCAACCTGGGCAAATAAAAGTTAAACATGTTTAGGAAATTGCAGGACATTCAATGAGCGGGTCTTAAGCCAGTTGCCCGGAAGGCTGCTATACCACTAAAGGAGTGGTGAGTCAGGAGTCCCGGTCGTAATACGGTGACCGGACCCTCGTGGACAGACCTCAGTTCGTGTGCACCGTGAGGTGTCAGGACGCCTCATTGAGTGTCCTGCAATTTCCTGAACATGTTTAACTTTTATTTGACTCATAGGACCCAATGGGTGTCCTTTTCAAACCGCCGGCCACTGATGCAAGTAGTACTTGACGACGATATAGGTGAGTTCCACCACTGTCCTGACCCCATGTGTTTCGCCTGCCACTGAGTTTTTAAGTATTCTGAGCACAATTGAGTACACAATAATAGTAACCATTACTAGTTCACTGTATTACACCGTATGATTCAGTGATAACATTGTGTGTTTATATGTCCATTAGCACTTTTTGCCCTTTTAGAAAATAGAAAACAAACTGATGAGATACTGTATGATGGCACGGATCATGTATTTTCAACATGTTTCTCCCCCCTCTTTTCTCTTTAGCGGTTATCAACCAGAGAGCGTAGTATGTAGAATTCACTTACCCTTCTAGTGTAGATAGCGTTAATTTGATCCTGAGGAAGTGCCCCGATCTAATTGGCACTTATGGCACGAAACATGTTGATCACTTGAGTGCAGGGCACGTACAACTAGATACATTGCCACTAGTCCTATGCCCCTCTCGCTCTATTAGATTAGGCAGTTTACCTTCCTAATAAACTGTTTGTTAGGACTAACTGACCTATTTTAGATTCACTACTCCTCATATCTACACACACTAGGCACCTCACCCCCACCGCACCCACCGGCAGGAACAAAAGATCCCTGATAAAGAGGCCCGGTCTGGGTGCCTGTCAGGTATTGCAGCGCCGACCTGACGAGGGGCAGGCTCATATGATGAAGCATGACACCTAGCTTGCTGGGTGTGTGAGAACCCTAGTTCCGACAAGGGGGATTCCCCCTTCTTTGCATACACAACAGTGGTCTTAATTGACTCATTCCACTCTACAGTATCTCTCCATTTTTGATTCTGAATCACAGAGGGACTTTGTACTCTTGTTGTACATTACCTAAGTACTGCCATTCCTCAGACCTTCCCTGCTGACTCCACTGGCTGTCGAAAGAACAGAGAGTCTACTTCAAGACGTTATGTCTTACACATAAGATCTTGCATTGCCTAGGTCCACAAATTCTAAACGAACTGTGCTCGCTGTAAGTTCTGGCTCCAGCTCTGTGCTCCGCGGACCTGCTTTTGCATTTGGCCTGTGTCCCGAGAGTGCACAGGACAAGAGCTGGTGGGCGCTCGTTTAAGGCTATGGCACCCACCCTTTGGAATTCCTTTTGGATCACTGGGCCTTCAGGAAAATTATCAAGACGTGGCTTTTCTCCAGCCTTTAGTCTAATTCTCTTCCCTGTATGTTCCTGTTAGTTTCAGCCCTGGGACGTCCCATTATTGGGGCAGCCATGCGCTAAGTACAGGTAACATAACATAACGTTTTTAGACTTATGACCTGCAGATTTTAATATTTCTGAACATGTAACAAACCAAGATGAAGCAGCTTAGCCATTTGGGCGTTCATAGTGGGTGATGTAAATGCCCTTGGCCTGGTTTGCCGGCATGCCTCAGTTGCCCTCCAAGACTGGCAAGGCGACGATCCAAATCTCTTCCCTCGGGGCATCTTTAGCTGTGGTGAGGATAAACCTCAGTTTTCCCGGAGTTGAGCTCATGTGTTCTTGGGGTCACAGGAAGGGCACGTGGACAACATAAAGAAAGGGAGTGTGTGTGTTGCCTTAGCAGCACGAGTATGTGGGGGCCCTTACTGTCACAAATGTTCGTGGTATCGACAATACTGAGTGTACACTCGCAGATGTGTCTTGTTCAGACAACCCAATATTCCAATAAACACCGCTGTTCTGCTTATTTCCGACGACCTCTGTGCTTTAAAATGAATGCAGAGTGATGTGAGTCCTCTCCATCATGCTGCCCTACAGCAGGATTTCACAAGAGGCAAGAGTGACCTCTACCACATACAAGGCACCTTCCAAACAGGTAAGGCAAGAACTAAACTGTGATGACTGTTCTTATTCCCGTTGGAGGAATTTTGCAACAAATGACGGGGTTCCTCTGTTTACGGGCGGTTCCCAAGCATTGTCCAAGAGGTGGGCAGTTGCTCTGGACGACATGGACATCCCGGGGGCAGTGGCAATTCTGTTCTTCTGTATCTTAATGCAAGAGCCTGAAGGTATCTACTGCAAATGATGAGCGCTTACGTGCCTGTTCTGCTGAGGGCCTTTTGCCAAGCAGCCAATTCCAGCCTGCTCGGCGACATCGGTTTGGAGTGCTGAACAAATCCCGCCCCGGTAGCCTTAACCCTACATTTAGTTTGCTAGCTCCATTTCCCTTCATGCCTCAAGTTATAAATCTTTTTCAGTGATTAGCGAATAACTTCCAAACGCGCTACTTTTGGGGATAATTTTAAATGCATTTCTGTTGGCACAAAAGACCATTGCGTGGCCAGGAAAACTTGTGCCGTTCGGTTGCATGTACATTTTTTATTCTCTGCCTTGCGGTTTTCCTCAAGTGGGCATGTTAATCTTTGCATAGATTGGGAGTTTACCATGTTTTGACTGCTCTGTTTGTCATCATAGTCAGGCACAGCTGATACGGGGTCATCCAAACTCGACCTCTAACGGACAAACATATCCTAAGACAACATAATGTTGTAACCAACAAGAATTTCCTGTTATGCCTGTTTTTGTAAAACAAGCCTGTAGACCGTAGACACCTGAAAGGATCGACCATCGAGTTAAACATTGTCTGCTTTGATCTGTGAATCACTAGTGTGCAGCCTGGCAAGGCTGGCTAATAGATCTATCCTTCTGAGATCGGTAACTTGAGCACTATTCGATTGGGAATTAGTAGCCCCCGTTATATTACGCAAGTAAAAAATGCACTGTTTCTATGTCACAGGGGGTTTGGCCCAGTGAAATAGTGAGCATGTAGGAACAGATTTTGGTATCAATGAGCATAGGGAAACATGAGCATCACCATGAAATAGACAGTTCAATATTGCCTGTAATGTAGTGGTCTCGAAATAAAAATGTCTCCTGTATGTCTCAACTTAATGAAGAGCAGTCTCTAATTTTTCTTATAAGTGTTACATATCAGAGATAAGTGAATGGCAGCCTTTACAAATAATGTAAGCCTAATCTGAGGACAACTGAGTGCGTCACAAGCAGTGTCAGAATCACAAGAGAACCAAAGATGTATTAGGAATAAAATAACAATCTGGTAAAATAAGTATCAGTGTGGTAAGTAAGAATGAAAAAGCAATCGATGCATAGCTAGTGTCATAATTCAGTTTTACATTTTTAGGAGATTGAAAAAATCTCCTCTCCCCTGAGCACAATGGTGAATTACATTCTTTCAAAATATTGATATGACTCCCACCATCAGAGTTTCTCCAGCCAGGGCAACTAGGCCTAGGTTTATGACCTTGACGTCTTTACGTTCAAACGTACTAGTGAGAAGACGGGGGCAAACATCTGTGCCATATGATAAAAGTTCAGACAAGAATCAAATATGTTCTAGATTAGCACACTGAAAGTCATGTAGGGCTTTTGTTATCTGGTTAAACAAAGACTTATATTGTAAGGTTCAATAGATAAAATAATCTAAAATAAAATGTGTGTTTATAAGTAAATGACCCTACTGTGCGGTGACATACCTACCAGCGTTATCATAATAAGCCGTAGAAGGTTGAACAAAATAATTGTGAAGTGTTCGCAGCAGTAGTGTAACATTAGCTCCCACAGGCCCTGTGGAGCGGTGGGCCCTCTGGGCTCCAGGGGGGCCCCTCCAGCACTGTGCATGGTCAGCAGACCTCTGGCCTGTGAGCTCCTGGCTGAGTGGGGGGGGGGGGGGGGGGGGGGGAGGGCACCATGTGTAGGGTGGCCCCCGTCACGTTTCGTTATGCCACTGACTCTCAGTAGCCCAAAATCTAATCCACTTTGTGGGGACGTTACCCCCATTGATAGTATATCCAGTATACCTATGACTTGAGGGATGTGTGTCAGGTTGAGCACTAATCTTGTGTGGAAGATCTAACGGAAGTAATGTTCTTTTCCATCTCTCAGCATCCCCATCGGTGAGTACATGTACTAGAACATGCAGCCAGCGGTAAAAGCAGGGAAAAGGGAATGGGATAAGATATAATACAGGAACGCAGAACTACACGCACCTGGTCACTTGTGGGGTCACAGAAGGCTGAAGGTTGTAGTGAATCACTACTAGACAAAGAGGCACCTTAGGTAACTTATGTAACGACCAGATTTTCGGACCAGATAGAATCAGCTTACCAAGACACCACCAATCCAGCCGAAACGTAACCACCTCCCTCCTCAGAACCTATTTACCCAAGGCACCTGGGTACCTACCTGAGGATGGGGAATTAGCAATATACAAGCTAAGATCTTCTAAAATACCACATTCATACCTTATAGTCTCGCGGCAGCATAGGCCCAGACTAAACTACCCTGAGGCAGTTTCGATTACTTACCATTACACACTGATCACAATCAGTGCTCACGCAAGCCACAATCCGGTGGGTATAGGCACTGTATCCCCCCAGTGCTCTCACTATTTCATACATACACAAGCCACAATCCGGTGGGTATAGGCATTGTATCCCCCCAGTGCTCTCACTATTTCATGCATACACAAGCCACAATCCGGTGGGTATACACATTGATCACAATCAATGCTCTCATTAACGCCGCTACACAACGACGATCACTGTCCTATGAATACCTTCAGCTCTTTCTCTCTCTGTTGGGAAGTTTCTCTATATATCTAATATCTGCTGGGGATATAATATTATAGGTTAGGTGATGGATAGACAGGTCGATCCTCTCACACAAGAATGGCCAAATCACAATGTGCAAAGGTTATTCCCTAATTTAAGTGCTCCTCTACTCCCTTGCTCAGTTACCATTTACCTGGATGGGAGATGTATCCGTTCACATAACAGCATCTGACTAGAAGAAAGGTTAACTTTATCATAAGAAAACAACAGTTACACAATAGTTCTCTAAGAACTAGGGTACCTTTATTCAACAATAATAAAATATAACAACAATATAGTACTGCAATATAACATATAGCCTGAAAAGCAAAAGGAAAAGATTAGAATGTGTGTGCACACTAATAAGAAAGGGTCGATGTCACCTTATGAGTACGAAGTCTGGACTCAGTTATCATCTGGGTTCCTTCTCGTCTGTGCCTTGGCTCATCTTAGGATCACTCCCCCCTGCAGTCACGGATACACGTCTGCACCGCTATGCTCCGTCTCCTCTACTTCCCTCCAAGTCACTGGAACCTTCCTCTTATTCTCTGTGTCGTCTGCTGCACTCTCGCTGTTCTGCACTACTCCTCTCTCCTCTCGACCACGGACTATCTTCACCTTCCAACGTCGATCTTATAAATCAGTTTCTGTCGCTCTGGTATTCGTTCACTCCATTAACTTCTTCACTCTGTATGCCCTGATCTTAGTATCAAAGCTCGCCAGCTGCTCCAACTAAAATAACTTCAATCTTTCTGAGAGAGTATCAGCTCTTGGTCTTTCTCGGACTTCAAAGTGGCGACTGTCTGCCATAAGTTGATTAACTGCAATAATGCTAACGACTAGCTGCCGTCTACTAACTGACTCCTGAACTCTCAGTGCTTTCGCTAATATGGAACCGTGCTCATGCATGGAAATTTACGGCCAGTAACCTGCCGCCCACCAAATTCTTGTACCACCCCGTGCCAAGGACACGCTCTCAGATGGCCGGCCTGATGTTATGTCTTCGACACGAAGACAAATACAATTCTTCGATAAGGGCCAGCCTGAGCCGGTTCTCTCCAAGCGAACAACACCTTATAACTAAAAAATTACATTTGACCTAAAAGCATCTCAAGCAGCCGAGGCAGGAAGAAAGATGGAGTCTCTCCCGTTCGAGGCCTACAAGGCTTGAAATAAGCATAACTCCATTAGAAATATACTAGCAACCTTACAAAAGGACGGATTAATACTAATACTAAGGAATCTATTCATTAACATAAGTTTATAGACCCTAAGATGCAGAAAAGGGTAAGGAATTACGTCAAACACCTTGTAAATAGGCCAGGTCTGAGGTTCTAATCCTCCTATTAGAATGATAGCAGGCTAAAGTCACCTTCACTCAAAAAGGGGCAGAAAACCCGGTCAGAACAACTTGTGAATAGAACACTGAATAAAACTGATTGGTAAATGATATAGCTCAGGCATGGATCTGAATGACCTACTTCTATGCTTTGGCAAGGTTCTGGGAATTCTTAAAAGCTAAACATGAAAAGTCATATATGTCTCGCCAGATATATAGATGCACACCTGTCTCTAAATCCGAATAACTACCCCATGTTGTCTCACTACTCACCGTTTTGTGGAAGATGAATATAGTTTCTACTAGACTTCTGCTGTAAACTGAAAACATAACAACATAACTAGCATGTTGGTATTCCCTACACTTGGCAAAATATAGCATACTCTCACTCAAATATATTATGCACTCCTGCATTTACATAGTTATACATATGAAACGTCATTTTAGATTCAGTACTATTGCATCACAGAAATTTTAGCACAACTTATAACTCTAGTCTTTAGAGTTCAAATAGATTAGCAAAAATAGTTCAAAGTTTATTTTCAAATCACACTTGACATCTGGATACTCCCCTGACGGTTAAAAAAGTTAATAATCCAATCCTCAGGGAACAAGAGTCTTTTGACAGTTGTGTTCTCAATAAGCAAGTCTGTGAATCCAGTCAATGCCCACACTTTATGGTGACTGCAAGACTTTTCTGTGCCTGAAGGCCCTCAGCGTAGATGATCTGAAGGTACGCACACAAACTCAACAGAATGGAGTAAATTCTAGCCCGCATTCAGACAAGATGTTCTGCCAACATAAAGCAATAGCACTGCATGTCACCAACAAGAACACCAGCAGAATTTTATGAGGATACCTTCAGCATATTGAAGCTCTTCAATGATCTCATCCTTAAAGACAGTGCAAACCATGCAGGCTCAGACCATGAGAAAACTGGGTGCTTCTGGAGACTCCAATTTGATTGAAGGTTTGAAACACGATCCCTCAAATACCATTTTACATTACATTATACCTGTATACTGTCCCCCGTGTGAGTCACTTAATTGATAGAGCTTTCATAGAGACACTAGTCATAGTGCTTCATTAATGAACAGTTCAGCAGGTGTTGAGAAAATATGACAAGGAGGTCAACTCAATCTGGTTCATAAAAAAAGTCAAACTCTCAAGTCAATAACTTGATGCAACTTAAGAATCTGAAGAAAACAGGAAAAGGGATACATCCAGAATAACAATGATGGCACCAACCATCAATCAGGAAGGAGTTTTAAAGGGCTTAACTTCAGCTAGGAAGGCAGCCGCTATCAGATTTGTTAGACCTGTCAGCTTTTGGGGGGTCTCCCCCTATTTTTGTCTCTCTTTCTGCCTCACATTTTTCCCACCAATTTTTCTTTTGTGATGCCTTAGGTCTCCGGGCGCCTCGCCACTGCCAATCAGTGCTGAGGCGCAGGTGCCCCTTTCTAAAATGGTGGAATGGGTGAGCTTCATAAAATGGTTGCCTGTCAGAAATTACCTCAGAGCTCTAGCCCATAGGATAGCATTAGGGGGTTCCAGAATCTTCCGGACCACTCTAGTGAATTGGGCCCAGGCTATATAAGGGAGGGTACTGGGCGGCCATTTTTTCACACTGCTGGGTTTGGCTGGAGTGTGGACTACAGCGTCAGGGGGATTGTGTTACAGGCTAAACTGACTGCTCCCAGGGGCTACGGGTTGGTCTGAGGGTGCTGCCCTCCTACCTGTTGATCTGGCCCTGTCTTAGAGAACAACGCCCCAGTGTGTCCACGTATTAAGCGGACTGCCTCTTTTGGTCAGCTGGTGAGAGAGACTTTGAACCAGCCAGCTCCGGGAACCTAGGAGGGGTTGGTGCTGTGTGCTGAGGGGGCATTGGACTGTCCAGAAGGGGGAGGGTGAACATTGTGCAGGGGTCCCTTTCTGCGACCACTAAAGTGAGGCTGCGACCCAACCTTTGCCCTTGCCGCCTGTCTGCCACTTGGCGTCAATGCGCTGTCATTGCCCTGAATTACTGCCGCCAGCCTGGTGTCCTGTCAGCGCACCTTATTGCCAGCGCTGCTCTGATAAGCCCACCTCCCTCCTGAGCGCTGAAGCGCTGAGTCTGTCGATTACATCACCGCCGCTGGCCAGAGTGCTGTGTGGGGGCGAGCCGTGCGGGAGAGGAACGACGCGAGGTCTGAGGGAGACGCTGGACGGGGTCACCTAGCAGCCGGAATCCCGCCTAGCACGTCACCTCCCTGTCTCCGAGTCGGAGCTTCCTCAGGAGAGGGGAAACCACTGCGGCCCTTCAGGAGGCCAGTCCAACTGCCCTCCGAGGGTTCCGTAGGGCAGGAGAAAGAGCGAGAGGAGGCCCACAGGCGGTGGGACCTCCATTGACAGTGGCGTCACAGCTTCACTGCAGGCCCCTACCCCCGCCCCAGGCGAAGTGCTGTAAGGCTTGAGCGGGAGGACAGGGGAACATTGGCCCTTCAGACTCCCCCTTAGAAGATTACCAGAAGTGCCGGACGGCCGCAAAGGTATCGGGGAAGGCCTGACTGAGGGTGGTGTTGGAGAAGCTGAGTTCCCCAGAGAGTAGGGGGAACTGCTATGGTTGGGGCTACTAAGAACTGAGCCCCTAAGTCGATCCTCTCTCCCCCATGGTAGCGTGACCGGATCCTATAAAGGAGCGTGACCGGATCCTATAAAGGGAGTGAGTACCTGACCCCCCCCCCCTGAAATTAAGCATCTTTGAGCACTTTCTTGTGCAGGAACTGGGTCAAGACAGTGCACCCTGACTAGAGAACCACTGATGATATAAGCTTAATATATTTACCTGATTGGTTTCATCTGTTGCATATACCTGCTGATTCCATATCTAATGTACTTACCTGCTTAGTTTAAACTGCTGCATGTACCTGTTGATCTATGCTTAATGTACTTACCTGCTAATTGCCTATTTAATGTGTTTAAATACCTATTTTCTTTAACTACTGCGAGGTAATGCAATGCAATGTACTGTTTAAATTGATGTAGTTAACCCAATAATGGAATGCCCGAAGTCCTAATTTATTAACTTTTGAAAACTTCACCCCTTTCTAATGCAAAAGGATAAAGCCTCTCTATTTTCTATTTAACTAAGATGGTGTGGTGTCATTTTTGGTGGGTTTGCGCTGGGGTGTAGTGTGTGCTGCGCAAGTACGTCACAATTGCCTTCAGTATTTAGCCTTCCTACTCTGTGCCTTGCTACACTAAGTGGGACGGTGGTCCAGGTTCTAACAAGATTCACATCAACACAACACTCAAATGGCATTCTCAGCTCCCTGGCATCAAAGCTAGAGAGTGTCACAGACCGATCCCAAGCTCAGGGAGCAAACACGCACCACAACCAAGACGTAAGACAAAAGTGGAGAAGAAATTACTTTAAGTGAGCATGTGGTGTCATGAAGTGAAGAAGATTCTTAGGACCATGAGACATAGTATCTTGCAGTTCTGGCGCTGGACATCACTTACTGTCCCAAGCGATGGACAGAAAGGTAGATGGACAAAGGAGGGAGCACATGGCAGCATGGTGAGAAAGAAGCTCCCCAGAGTTGGGGAAATATAACAGAGAGGGAATGTGAATAAACAGTTAAAAAAATATATGACTCAACATCTGCACCATGACACTGAGCGCTGATGTCACAGATGGTCATTGGAAGATCAAAATAAAACTGTCTCATAGACCTGTGATGATGTTGCCAGTGCTGCACATTGACTAGGACTGTCCTACATATACCAGTGCATTTTTATGCAGGTTTTCAGGTCCTGAATTCATTCAATTTCACTGAAATCTACACCTCAATTGAAATATTTGGTACTGCTAGGCCTTAGGATGAAATCAATCTTCATATTGGTTGGCTTTTTGAAGTACTGTCACACAATCTATAAAGCAAACAATGATTATATTGTACTATTCATACTCTTTACTCTACAAATGTACATATATAGGTTAGAAAAGAGAGACACCTTGCATGTGTATCTCTAATCAAAGGACAGCCTTGATAGATGGTTCACCACTGTTATGATCTTCAGATCATAAGTTTTAATCTTAGCAACATCAACTAAGTCTTCCACCATTCTAAGGCTATCCAGTTAAGTGTCTTTAAACTAGGAAATGTAGGGATATGTTATTTAAGGTGCTTAGAAAATGCAGAAGGTTGTATCGATCATTGTATAAAACAATGTACCATTATGAACATAACTTCAGCATAAATAAACTAGGAGAAATGATGTTGCATTACTGAGTTATATATCTATATCTATATCTATATCTATAGGTATATATAGATATATAGATATATAGATATAGATATATATTCACTGAAAAAACAATGTTTAAAGTAACGTTACAGTTAGGTGAATATGTCAGTGACAACATTAACATTTTGAACTAAAATAAACACAAAAAAATCACTATTTATAGGTTGTTTTTTTCAAAGTTTTATATAGCGCAAACTTGACCCAAAATCAGGAATCAGAGCGCTTTACATGAGCACCAGTTGCGTTACAAGAGGACACATTCATTTTTGGTAGGCACAGTGAGATTAAGTGATTTGCCCAGAGTCACAGGATGCTGAACGTCGTTACCGAGGCGACGAGCAGAGCTAACTATAACTTGCGCCCCGCCATACACTTCTTATTACCTCACACATTACATCACTCATAAAATGTTCAATGACATCACTTTTTACATCTCAAATGAAATCACTGATGACATCATTCAATGAGAGTACTAGTTTGTTTTATAGTTTACATAGTGGCGGGTAACAATCAAATTACTTTTCTACCTAATTTAGTACAGTGTGGGTCCAGCTAATGGATATCCGTGTTTACACTTATGCATCATAGGTGTATAGAGGCATTGAGCATGTTATAAATGTTTGCATTGAAGAGTAACCCTGTAGACAGATGGCAGTTGACAACTTGTGTCCATTATGTTCAACACAAGTTTTTCGACTAAGCAGAAAAAGTTTGCAACAGGGCAAAGATTCTGCATACAACATATTAAGGGGCATGTTTATGACAGGAGTAGCATAGCACTTGCACCATCCAACGTGGTGTAGGGGCTACCCTTCTCCAAAATGCGATTTATGAAGCAACCCAAGGCCACTTTGCATGGCCCTGAGTAGCTTCATAAATGTGGAGTAAGGCAACACAGTGCAAATCACTGCGGTGCATTGCTCTGCTCTGGGAAGGCATACCATGGGCATTCAGTGAGTGTTCCCACGCAGCTCCCATGGATATTGACACATTCCCAGATTTAATATCACTCGTAGACCTGGGAATGCGCCAAAAGATACGCCTTCTCAGAGGAGGCGAAACGATGAGCTATATTTATTTCTCCTCGTTACTTTCTCTTTCTAAGTGCGCCCCAGAATGAAAGAGGTGTGTGACTCTCAAGATTGTTTTTGTGGAGGAAGGTGCCCCTCCTTGCACAGAAACAACCCTGTATGCAATGCAGGAACCCTGGTACCATGGTGCAATGGTGCTCCAAAGTTAGCCATATGCACCTCCATCAATGGGGAAAGGACTGGAATACACTGATTGTAATAAATATAGCACATTCCTGCCCTTTCGCAGTAACGCAGCACAGCACAGCAAAATGACTTGCTGTACTCTGCTGCATTACAATTATATGAATATATCCCTAAGTAATGTAAGCAACCTTTAGATATTACAAAGCATGACAATTTCTATGTACCATAGATCACTGTGTGCACCAGGTATTAAACTATGTACATGTGCTTGTTTAGCTTCAGAAGATGGGTTAACTGTAAAGTGTTCACCACGGTATGAAGGCTGCAGATAGTATAATCTTTAGCACTTTCAGACATTGCTTATTTTTAATTAATGAATGGTGTATTTTTGCCAAGTGATGTATACAGTGTATAATTTACTTTGTAGATACCTTTTAATGTGAGTAGATAAGTGGGTACTGTATACAGTGTTTACCCTATGGAGAGAGTTTACCCTGTTCCACACTGTTAGCAGACAGTGAAACTTTCATGCGAATTACACTGCAGCGTATTAAAAGGTATCTACAAAGTAAATTATACACTGTATACATCACTTGGCAAAAATACACCATTCATAATACAGTTAACCCATCTTCTGAAGCTAAACAAGCACATGTACATAGTCTAATAACAGTTTTTGTGCTAATATGTAAGTTAGGCAGACTGTCATAAATGTCGGTATTGACAATTAAGTGCCGGTGCTGAGCACCGGAAACCCAGACTCAAATTAAGCACTGCATTAATGATGTTATAGAACGTCATGAGTGATGTAATATGCATAAGCAGTGCATGGCGATCAGCTAACTATAACTGGTGAATTTCTGTTGTGTTTTTTTTTAGTTAAAAATGTTAATGTTGTCACTGACATGTTACCTAACTATAATGTTAAAGTAACCTTCTTTTTTCTGTGAATTTCTATTTTTTTTAAAGTGAATTCATATATAAATACCATACATAAATGCAACCACCCCTCCGTGCACAGCCTTTGGCCAAGCCCTGTGGCCAACCCCCAGAAAGACAGCCAACCCCACACTGTGCAGGGCCTTTGGTCATGTACACTGGGGGTTGGCGACAGGGCCTGGCCACACCAACCACATTCATGTAGCCAACTCCACACTGCGCACGGCCTGTGGGGAGTCAGCCACAATGCCTGTCCAGCGGCCTGGCCCTGTTTTCAACCACCTTAACCCGCACTGCACATGGCCTTCGGCCGTGCGTGGCAGCGGGTTGGCCATAGGGCCTGGCTTTGGGGACTGCATTTCCAGGGCCATTTATTTTTTATAAAGAACCCCCTCTGTGGGCTGATTTCATTTCGGACCCCCATCCCCAGGACCCAGCATGGCTTTCAGGGGGAGTGGGGCATATGGTCCCCTCCCTGGTCTGATTACGGTCCTTAGGAGCCCCTCCCCCGAGCAGTGCACTGTTAAAAATAGCTGCTCTGTGTCCACCCATGGCACCCACTATGCTCTTTTAGGGGGCAGAAGGGGTAGCCCTAAGGCCCCCAAGCCACCAGCCGGTTCCCTGCACACTATTAGAGAAAATAATGGCTCTTGTGGGCTGATGAGGGATAAATTATAGTAGACTTAATGCACAATGGCTATGAAAAAAGTGTTTGAGAGATATCAGACAGACAGCAGACTATACCACGGTGAAGTTTGTTGCAATAGCATAGTTATTTATATAGAAATCGCATAGAAAATATTGTACAAACAGGCATATTTACAGTGGACAATTATTTTTATACAAAAACTGAACATTTGTATAGTAGTGTTTGGTGTCCCAGTGAAAGTGAAATTGAACCTAAGCTACAAAGTGACTTCAAGAAAATGCATACAGCTGGAGCCATCATTGCTGCTGCCAACAGGGAGCAGTTCTCAATGCTGCTCTCTCTGCGTGGGAGCAATATTTTGATCTGCTTCCCTGCCTGCTTTAGTGCGGGCAGGGAAATAAATAAAAAGTCAGCTCTTAGCAGATGGGAGCATTTTTAAAGCTCCTGCCTGCTCCCACTTAGTGGGAAATTAAAAAATGCTCCTACCAAGTAAGAGCAAACACAGGTTTCCCTGCCAATGCCAGTGCGGGCACAGAGACCGCTATGTCTCAGGAGTGGGTTCCCATGGACATAGCTTGCATGCTGGGGATGGGCTCCTAGGGGCCAATAATGGCTCAGGGAGGGGAGCCACACAGATGCCCCTTAACGTAATCAGCCCCAGGGGTTGGCTTCCAGGGCCTTTTGAGGCCCGGGGTGTGGCCCTCTCTCCATTTAGTTCAATTTCAACCAGAGGGTGGGTTCCATTGGCCTTTTGAGGCTTGGGGAGGGGAGCTGTGCAGCCCTCCCTCTCCTAATAAAGTAATTTCAACCCCAAGGGTGGGCTCCCTGGTGCTCTGAAGGGGTGGCGAAGGGGGCCACGCAGCCCCCTCTGCTTCATGAATACTGCACGGGGTGGGCTCTCCTAAGCATAATTATAATAAATGCAGCCCTGCCGCCATTTTGTTTTTTCTTTTCTTTTCCATCCCACGGAAGTACCAGAGGATTGCTGCATCTTTTGCCAAATCATTTTCATTTTGGCCCCAGCGGGGGTTCTCCCTGGTCCCCCCATGGGGCCTAGGGGGTCAGGGTATCCCTACCTGCCCCTTTATATTACTATTTTTTTCTAAATTCAGGACAGGGGACTAAATCCTCGAGCCCTTCAGTGGCTGCTAGCAATATTTTTCTCATGTTCCTGGCTTCCAATCAGAGCGCTCGCTCCCAACGGAACCTGTCTCCTGTGGGAGCGAGATAACCCAAGGGAAATAAAGCCTCCTGAGCCAATCAGAGTGCTCCATTTTTAAATTGCCACTCCCTTGAGAGCTTGTTGAGACTCTCGTGGACCCAGCCATCCTTATGTACAATTATTTTTCACATTTCATTTTTCAACAAGCATTTGCAATGCAATAGGTCTCACATTATTAAAGTTTTAGCTATTAGCATTGCTAAATAATGCAACACCAATAGCTCAAACTTTAATAATGTGAGACCTTTTGCATTGCAAATGCTTGTTTTTATATAGCACTAAGTCGTAAAACAAATGCATTCGAGGGACTGGGACCAAAAAGGTAGGGAGGGTGGTTCTTTTACAGGACTGTATATCTATTTCAAGTGATCCCTAGGCCGCACATTCGTTTTAAAACCATAAATAAAAGTTATTGTCATTTACAATGCCAATAGCTTAAACTCGCGTAACTGTGAGACCTATTGCATTGCAAATGCTTGTCTGCCAAGGGAATTATGATTGTAGCTTGAGGCTACTGCATAAAAGCATATTATTTGATTTTCACAAACCTCTACACTTGCATTACTCATCCTGTACAAGCACTACTCACTCTGCACTGGCACACTGCTCACACTACTCACACATCCGCCACCCTGCACTCAGAGCTCTTAAAGTACACTCACACACTACTCACATAAACCATCTAACTCACCCCTCAGAGACGGCTCACTCCTGCACCTTTCCTCCTACACTCACACTTCTCACCTTGCTCCTTCATGTACCACTCACTCTTTTTTCAGTTCAGAAAGAAGTTTATTAGAATAAAGGATTACAATAATGTGCAGAATGTAAAAACAATGAAACCAAAAGAATCATACACAATGTATCAGTTTGGTTGAGAAAATAACCAGGATATAAAACAAAACAATTAGAGATTACATATACAGTCAAAATAATGATATCATATACTATACTGTATAGAAGGAAATACAAATAGAACTATAGGTTAACATAAAGGAAGTCATGGAGGTTTAGTAACTTATTATGTACCACTCACTCTTAACTCACCACTACCCACCCTGCACTCACACACTGCCCGCACAACTCTCACCATGCACTCACTCACACTACTCACCTTCAACTCACAAACAACTGACTTTGCACTACGACACTCACCCAGCACTGCTGCACCACTCACCCTCAACTGTCGCACCCTCACCTTGCAAGAATACACCACTCACTCTATACTGACACTGCATGCTCACCCTCTACTCACACAAGCCACATCCTGCTGAATCACTGTTCGCCCTGAACTCGAGCTCTTTCACCAGCAAGTCGATAACAGCCTGCAGGAGACATCTGGGTGAAGAGGAGTGAGTTGCTGCAGCAGAATCCAGGAGTTTGAACCAAGCAGGTTAGGTCACCGGAAACCTCAATGGCCACTGCTACAGGTCTTGCATACCAGCTAATACAAGCTCAGACCTGCAATGCATCGCCCCCTACCTGTCACCCGCCTGAGACCATCTGACCAGACCGGACGGTCAGCCGACTGACTCTGAAGTGTACCACCTCAAACACCGCTCCTGCGCATACCTCAGAGCGCTGCTGCCCCATACCATGCTGCAATCATGGCCATGCTTAGTAAGACAGACACCAATTCAGGCAGAGCTCACGATCCATGAGCAGCATTGCAGGGAGTATTTGGAACAGGACAGCTGACCGAAATCCACAAGTACACCAGCCCGGGTCTGACCATCATTCACTCTCACCACATGAGTTCAGCCATGCTGTAAAGTGCAACTGCCTCCAACCGCCCCCTCTTCACTCCCAGACTGTGAATGACAGCAGTAACAAGGGATTACTGGGCCCAGAGTGACTCACAGCCCAGCTTCAGATTAGTGCCTGGTCCGTGTCTGACTCACTTTTGAGCATCCACCACCGAGGTCGAGTCGGAACATGGCCAGACACAACACAGAGGCAGGTGCGGACTCCACAGCCAATCAGCACTTCACAATTCTATACAGCATACTAGGATTGGCTGCAATTCTGCCAATTCTGCCATTTGTAGGTCACTTTACGCTTAATATGCCACTTTCACTCAGAGACGACTCCCAGAATATGACCAGTAATGTGATTTGTTGTTAGGCACATCACATGTGATTGGTTGTTACGTACATATGGTTTCTATGGACTCGACATTTTCGTGCAATATGAATATGCATACATAAAAGAAAAAGTAAGAAGCACCGCGCGAAGACACCAGTTTTAATGTGCACCGTACGAACGTTTGTGGGAACCCAGTGGCAAAAACAATAAACATTATTTCTTAAGCGCACACGAACTTTGATGCGCAATTACATTATGGTAATGAAATGGCGAGGCCATACACAAAAATAAATGGCAGGGAAAGCAATCGCTATTACAAACAAGGGGTAAAGAGTGAAGGAAGTGAAGCAGCTGTGAAGCGGGCGCCACAAGGTAAACGAAATGTGCACACTTGGGGGAAGTGCTCGTTGAAAATTTAAACAAGTAAATCGATCATGAAACTGTAAGCAATCTCTTTCGGAAACATAGAAAGCCACGAGTGGTGCGCGCACCAGAGCCATATGGTGTCAATTATTGCTCCTGTGTCTGGGCACGACAATTGAAACCATATGACAGGAATGAGCGTAATAGACACTAATACGCCATGGGTGGAGCAATGCGCCGCCTTTGGCCTATTGTGTGCTAGCTTAAAAAGAAACATGCAGGCAAAGGCCAATGGCTGGACACAAAAGTAAAAACACACGCACAAGCGTGTACAAATCCAGGGTCCATTTCTGAACCCCGGACAAAAGGACTCTTGCTGCGCAGTGCAACGCTACGAGCGAGACCTAAAAACTACTCAATGGATTTACACCAAATCACATAAAGCACAATCTGCGGCCCAAAATCTAGCTTCCTGCCAAATTTGGTGTAATTCCGTTCCTCAGTTTTTGCAGTAGTCTTGTCTAAAGAAGTCTATAGAAAGTGTTTGGGGACCCCCCTTTTTTCTCGGCCCCCGCTTGACAGATCACCCAAGATTTCCATGCAAAAACTAGTCAAAACATAGCACCTTTTTGCTGAGATTCGTCGACGGGTCCAAAGTTATTAACAACGTAAAAAATGCTATTCCTATGGAATAGCGAGCCTAACTATACCTACTGGTGACACATATGTTTATGTGTACCTTACCTTTCCTGATTAAAAGTACCGAAAAATAATATCCTTATTGCCTAATTCATGTTACTCGATTTACCAAGCTATGAAAGGCTGGAAGGCTGAGCCTCCTTTTCTAAGTTTACAAATCATGACCACTGAAACATCTTGTTGCTTTGCGGCAAATATTCAAATCATAGCACCATCATGCCCAACACTAACATTCCTTTAGAGCACTTCAGTCATTAGTACGGCCTTGTTGCATTGGCTCATGGCTTTAAAATGACTCCTGCACCTACAGATATACTGTATTTTTAAAAGTGTGGCCACGCTCTGCTATTGGTCCCATTAAGTGCAGGGTTCAATTTGCTTCTGCCAAGAAACAAATGGTTTGAGTGCAGGCTTCTAAATCTCCTTTTGGAAATCCCTTATTTAGCCTCTTTACCCTGTGATGGCCCTTCCAGTATTCCAGAATTACTTTAAGACCCACCACTTTTGTCAAGCTTATTGCACACAAGTGTCTTTGCCTGCTGTTTCTACATGGCTGCTGTTTCTTCCTCCCTTCTGATGTTCCTTCTGTGATTTGAAGTCTCTTCTGTTTGCAAAACATGCTTTGTAAGAACAATATTTAAAAAAAACAAAAAAATACAAGAGTAAAGGTGCATGCATCTGGGTTTAATGCATATACCATCTGAGTTACTCCCCACTCTTTCCTTTGTTTTCAAGAGAAATGGAGCTGGAATGAGGGTCTGTGGCATGGATGCATGAATTCAACCGCACTCTATGCGCATGCCTCCACGCCACGGGGATCCGAGACAAGGCTCTGGAATGGACCACCTCCTTCCTCTCCGGCAGAACCCAGAGCACCGCCTCCCCCATTCCGTTCCAAAGCCTCCAAGATCATCTACGGCGTACCCCAGGGATCCTCCCTCAGCCTGACACTGTTCAACATTTACATGGCCCGCTCGCACACGTTGCCCGACAGCACATCCTCAACATAATCTTCTATGCCGACGACACTCAACTCATTCTCTCCCTCTCCAAGGACCCCATCACCACCAAAGCCAACCTCCACAAAGGAATGAAGGCCATCGCCGACTGGATGAAGATCAGCCGTCTGAAGTTGAACTCGGACAAGACGGAGGTCCTCATCCTCGGCTCCAACCATTCAGTCTGGGACGACTCCTGGTGGCCGACGGCACTGGGGGCAGCCCCAACACCCACCGACCATGCATGCAACCTGGGAATCATCATTGACTCAACGCTCTCAATGACCAAGCAAGTCAACGCCATCTCCTCCTCCTGCTTCAACACCCTCCGCATGCTCCGCAAGATCTACAAATGGATCCCGCCAGATACAAGAAAGACAGTCACCCTGACCCTCGTCAGCAGCAGATTCGACTATGGATACTCCCTCTACGCGGGATCCCCGACCAAGCTCATCAAACGACTACAACACATCCAAAACACCTCAGCACGACTGACCCTCAGCATACCACAACACGGACACATCACCCCCTACTTGAGAAACCTGCACTGGCTCCCAGTCAACAAGAGGATATCCTTCAAGCTCCTCATCCACGCACACAAAGCACTCCACAAGACTGACCCAGCCTACCTCAACAGACGGCTCTCCTTCTACATCCCCAACCGCCAGCTACGCTCCGCGACCTCTCACTTGCCACCGTCCCGTGCATCCGAAGAACAACCACCGGCGGGAGATCCTTCTCCCACATCGCTGCCAAGACATGGAACACCCTCCCACTGAGCCTACGACAGACCCAAGTCCTGCTGACCTTCAGGAGGATATTCAAGACCTGGCTGTTCCATCAGTAGGGCCCCCCCTCCCCAGCGCCTTGAGACCCTCGCGGGTATGTAGTGCGCTTTACAAATGATTGATTGAATGATTGAATGCATGCAATTCATGAGCCCCTTGCGCCATCAAAGCATACATTTTTGTGATGCTCCATTGATGCAAACTACAAAATCATATCTATGAGGTTATGCAAAGCCACTTTTTATGGCTTTGAATGGATTCATAATATACAGTAAGGCAAGGCAGCACAAATCGCTGCATTTCCTTACTTTGCGCTTAGAAGGCATTCCATTGGTGTTGCAGTTGGTGTTTTGACGCAACACACATGGATTTTGGCACTTCCCCAGATTTACCAGACCATGTAGAACTGGGTAAATGCCAAAGCTTCTGAGGTGAGGCGTAGCAAGGAGAAATATCTTTATTTCTTCTAGTTTTTTCCTCTTTCCATGTGTGCTGCATTTTACCCTTTCACTTTGACGTTGGGCAATGCAGCAAGGTGATTTGCTGCGCTCCTCTATGCCAAATCCCCATAAATTAGGCCTTCAGTGCATGGGGTTTGGTCTGACAAGTTGAAAACTGCAAGCAATTTCCTCATACTATATTTCACAAGCGGTGTAAATGGAGAAAATGGGTTTGCTCGAATTTTTCAACAGTTCAAATATGTAAACAAATTGAGTGAAGTTCGGAAATAATGTACTTGAGCTAATGGCCCTCCTTTCCTGCTATAAGGGCACAAAACATGTTAATAAAAGCGTGCCATAGAAGTGTAGATAAGCTCTACAGCACAGCTTTTCAAACTTTTCATGTTGGTGACA
Source organism: Lissotriton vulgaris (assembly GCF_964263255.1). NCBI lineage: Eukaryota > Metazoa > Chordata > Amphibia > Caudata > Salamandridae > Lissotriton > Lissotriton vulgaris. The sequence goes on along the minus strand of NC_141685.1, from coordinate 1,709,087,690 downwards.
CACCTTTTTGCGAGAGATCCGGAACCACCTAAGGGGGGTGTTTTGCATGGTTAAATTGATGCACCAGCGGCACAAGGGCCATGTAAATAGGCCCCTAACTGTGTAACACACAACCCCGCACACACACAACCCCACACATACACTCCCACACACACACAACCCCACACACACAACCCCACAGACACAAAATCCACACACACACAACCCCACACACTCACAACCCCACACACACATAACCCCACTCACACAACCCCACACACTCACACAACCCCACACACATACACAACCACATACGCACAACCCCACATACACACAACCCCCCACACACACACAACCCCACACACACCCACACACACAACCCCCCACACACACAACTCCACCCACACACAACCCCACCCACAAACAACCCCACCCACAAACAACCCCACATTCAAATGTATTTTTTTTATATAGCATGACTCGACTCGAAGGTGTCAGAGCGCTTTACACGAGCACTAGTTGCGTTACATTCATTTTAGGCACTGGGAGATAAGGTGATTTGCCCAAAATCACAGAAAGAAAAGTAAAAAAAATACAATTTTAAAAGACACTGATGACGGAATTAAACTTTTAAATTATGCTTAGATCTTGCACATTTTACAAACATTGATTGATAAAGTGCATAGCATACTCTGACGCCCAGCTGCAACAAGGCACTGGACAATGTGCACAGATCATGAATCTGATTTCTTTCCTGATGTCGATGGTATGGATGCCATGTTCCAGCAACCGAGACGTTGCCCAAGTACGTAATTTCTGTAAATTAGAAGCAGATACCTGCTTCGTAAAAGGCGGGCTTTTCTCGCCTCGGTGAGTCGCTCCTACTTCTGACGGGCAATGACTATTCCAGATTGAAGGAAAACCTACATCTGTGCAGAGCGTGCTGATAAGTTAAGCAAAACAAACAACTACAATTTTCCTTGCTCTCTGTCACAGGATTCTAGGCCACTCTAGCCGTTAGGACACATCCTCTCCCCTTTTGCAGCCATTAACAGGAGGGGCTGAAGATATTTTCTAGGAAGGATTCTATGCCATGTGGATTCTTAACCACGTAAACAACGGAGACCACAGGAGTGCATTCAGAAAACGGCACCATTATATTAATATTCATTGCAAGGGCTGCGCCTCCACTTTGGAAGTCGCTGCAAGGACCCTGCAGAACCAGAGATTAGTCACGGATCCGCCTCCCGCGAGACACGCCCCAACGCACGTCTTGAGGGGGCCTGACTGGAGAGCGCCTGGATGCCTTCGTGAGCGAGAGAACTGCGCACGCGATGATCCTCTTCGTGACGCCCAGAGTTACTCTAGATGGGGTGAATGCGCCGCTATCAATACATTCCTGGATACTAGGATGGCGGTACTGAGTTGCTCGGAGGCACTCAATCGACCTCTAATGAACATCCCGCTCGCTCCTCTATGTGCAAGGTGCACCGACGCCACTTACTTCCCCGGAAATATCCCACACGCGACACACCTACGTATGGGGCGCGACACAGTAGCGTGTCAACCACACAGTTTCTACAGGATTCTAACTGTGACAGAACAGGGGCTCACACTGCTGCAAAAAGACAACCGACAAATACATTTGCATACCTTTGCCTAGAAAAGGCCTCATTCAGGGCCGGCTTTAGGGCAGTGTGACCGGCGTGTCAGCACTATGCGCCGACCTGTGGAGAGGGTGCTGTTCTCTGGGGGGGGAGGCGGGGGGCTGGGTTTAGCAATAACGTATGATTGTAGAGATGATGGGCACTTTTGCCCATGGGTGGTGAGAGAAACCGAGGAGGGGGTTATTGGGTGTGGGTGCGACTAAAAATGATTGTTGCACTGGGCGCCACTCACATTAAAGCCAGCCCTGGCCTCATTTAATGGGTGTAGGGCAGCTCCACAAGTCTTCTTGCTGCGCTTTTCTATACCAATGTGAAAGGGCACGAATGCAAAGCCACACAAAGTGGCTGTGCATGGCCTCATAGAAATGGTTGAGAAAACGTGACACTGACCCAGCCTCTCATAAATAAGCCCCTGGGTGTCTTAATGAAAGTGCATATAAACCTTTATATTCTCTAAGGGCTTTAAACCCAGTGTGTTTCTGCAAATCTATAATTTCCTTTCAATTCAATTCAATTCAAATAATCTTTATTTCGATCATGAGAGATCATAAAAGATGTACAAATAAATGCCACCATTAAAATCATTAAGAAATAAGCTCAGTGTTTTAGGATACACAATTCATGATTACAATCTAATTAAAATAAATATTTTTTTGGGTTTAAGAACTTAGGGGTCCATTAGGATGGCGGGCGGGCTTTGCCAGCCCGCCACCCTAACGGAGAAGAGGACCGCCCGCTAACAGTGCGGGGGTCCCGACATTTGTATTAGGATGCGCCCGTCACACAGGCGGGCGCATCCTGTATGTCTACCATTGCGGCGGGCGGAGCAGGAATCTCCGCCCGCCGCAATGGTAAAAGTGCACGTTTTGCTTGGCAACGCGCAACACGACAGGCACCGCGCGGTGCCTGCCATGTTGCACTCTGACATGCGGGGGTACCATAGGTACCCCCCATGTGCACCCCCCAAGCCACGGACTCCCAGGGGGCCCGCAAGGGGCCCCCCGCAGAGAGTCTCCGCATGCCTTTCCGTGGAGGCATTGCCGCCACGGAAATGCACTGTGTAATGCACCTTGTAATATGGCGGGCGGTGTCTACAAGACACCGCCACCATGTTACAGGCTTTCCGCCCCGGCCGCTAGGCGACCGGGGCGGAAAACAGGCGGCGGTGTTTCCCACCGCTGCGGTCCCCTCCGCCATCGGAATATGGCGGGGGGCAATGCAGGGAAGGATGGCGGCCGGATTGCCTCCGCCAGGGTGGCGGTGGCCACCGCTACCCTGGCGGAGTCAATCCGCCCACCATCCTAATAGACCCCTAAGAGTTCGTACAGCATTAGAGTCCCTTATAATTCTTGCACGTAATCTCCACATTGCCGTCAGAAATTTCGCCATTACGAACACAGTTGGAGCCGTTAAGTCTGTTTTGAGCACTCTGTAGGCTGGGGCATAAGTTCGGAAGCCCAGGTTCCTTAAATAGGGGACCAGCCAATAGCTCCTGATTCTACTATAGGCTCTGCAAAACAGGACCACGTGAAGATCACTTTCCAATTTATAGTTACATGCTGGGCAATTACCCAAATCCAAGTTGCCGTCCCAAGATTTAGTAAGGGACCTCAGGGGAAGAGAACCGTACCTCCATTGCATAAAGATCTTCCTTACACACGCTGGCGTCATACCGTCTAAGACGTACTCATGACTGTAGGAGTCTTTTGCCTTGATAAATATATCGGTTAGGGATCCTTCCCGGATAGAACTCAGAGATTTCTGGAGCATAAAGCTGTAAAACAGTTTGGAAAGTTCTTTCCTCTGGAGCCTTGCGGACATTGCTTCCAGATTGGACCATAGCTCTGGGACTCCGAGGGTCGTACACATGTCCCTGATGTACTTTAGCCATGGGATTTTAGCCACATGGATTGATCTGAGAAGCTCCTGCAGTTCGCTTCTATAGTGTACCAGATCCTGGCTGCTCCACAAGCGCCTCCAGTAAGTCAAGAGTGTAAGGCCCAGTTCCTCAGTAATTGGTCGTAATGCCAAGTCCATTCTTAAAGGGAGAAGAGGAGTCCTCGGTGGAAGAACCGCCAGTTGTCTAATAAAGTTGTTTTCTGCGACCTGTATCGTCTGTAGCGGTGTATGTCCCCATAACTCGGCCCCGTAAGTAATGCCTCCCCGAGCTTGGGTTTTATAGATGTGTATGGCAGGAGCCAGTGGGCGAAGAGGAGATTTTTTGGCGATTCTTGTAATGGCACCAGCCCTCTGAATTATTTTGTGGTTGCTTTTGTTTTGTGTGGCAACCAAGTTAGATTCTGGTTGAGGGTTATGCCGAGATACTCAATTACGTAGACTCTTTCTAGGAATGTGGATCCCAGGCGGGGATTTGGGCAGCTTTTGGGTTTGTGATTAAGAATCATGAATTTGGTCTTGGAGGGGTTTATTTCTAATCCCCTTTCATTGCAGAACTCCAAGAACCCATTCAAGACCCTCTGTAGCCCCATTGGTGTTTTGGACAGCAGCAGGGTGTCATCCGCGAACATAATCGCTGGCACCCTGCTGCTGTTCAATTGTGGCGCATCAATGTTAGGGATCCTGCTCAAATGCTCTATCACCCCGTTTGTGAATAGGCAGAACAGGGTCGGCGCCAACACACAGCCCTGCCTTACCCCTCTTTGGACAGGGAACCTATCTGTCAGCCTACCACCCTTTCCATATCTTACTCGGGCGTAATTGTCTGTGTGTAGCCTGATTAAAATCTGGAGGATATCTCCAGGACACCCAGATCAGCCAGCACCGCCCACAATTTGGCCCTAGGGACCAAATCGAAGGCGGCGCGGAGGTCCACGAAGACCGCATACAGTGACCCACCTTCTAGATGTACCGTCTTCCAGTACAAAATGTTCAATCTAAGTATTTGATCAACTGTTGAGACTCCTTTTCTAAATCCCGCCTGGAGAGGGCTTAAAATGTCGGTCTCCTCCATCCAGCTTTGCAGCCTATCAAGAATTAATCTGCCAAACAGCTTCTGGGATACATCAATGAGGCTGATTGGGCGATAGTTGGCGGGGAGCAGGGGCGACCCCTTTTTAAATACGGGGCCACCTCCGCTCCCAGCCAAGTATCCGGTATTTTCATTCCCCCAGCACTGCAATGATTAAGACCATGAGGTAGGGTGCCCAAATCCCAGGATCCTGCCTGAAGAGGTCGCCCGGCACCCCATCCAAGCCCGGCGCCTTCCCAGAGGAAAGCCCCGCTATCGCCACCCTGATGTCTTTTATGGTGAAAGGGGCAGAGGTGTATGTGTCAAGAGTAGTATGTAATGTTGGTTCTAGCTCCTCACATTAAAGCCAGCCCTGGCCTCATTTAATGGGTGTAGGGCAGCTCCACAAGTCTTCTTGCTGCGCTTTTCTATACCAATGTGAAAGGGCACGAATGCAAAGCCACACAAAGTGGCTGTGCATGGCCTCATAGAAATGGTTGAGAAAACGTGACACTGACCAAGCCTCTCATAAATAAGGCCCTGAGTGTCTTAATGAAAGTGCATATAAACCTTTATATTCTCTAAGGGCTTTAAACCCAGCGTGTTTCTGCAAATCTATAATTTCCGTTCAAATACTTCCTTCACACAGGTGTAAACATAATCATTTGTACACCCCAAATGCTTTGCTCGAAATCACAGAGCCTATTTCTACCCGTTTTACATCGATAAATATTACATGTTCATATTGAGAAGAAAACGCACAGAAATGATACTACATTCAGAAGCTGGTGCCTGTACAATACATTTCTGAGAAATACTTTCTAGCCCTATCTAAGAGTTTTCTCACCTGTTGGATAGCTGCTGTTATTTTTCTCAGAACATTGGTTCCCAACCAAAAACTATAAATAACAGTGAAACCACACCGCGGATATGCATTTTATCCCTGGGTTTCTCAATTACTCGTAACCACTTGCTGGCCACAGAGCAGTAGGTGTTTTACATGGGAACCAGTCACAGGAAATTGAGCCGGAGCATCTCCTTTCAAGCGAAAGGAAAAAGCAGAATTTAGTAACCATAACAAAAAAAAATGTTAACTTTTAAATCAATTGCTAGCAGAAGAAGCACGCAATTTCCATACAAAAATGCTTAAACTTCACATACTAGTTGGTAAATATACTATAGGCAGGGCCACTGGAATTAAACAATTATGCAGTTTCCGCATGATTTTGTATTCGTCGCATTTGCCATCCAATCCATCATTAGCTGCACAACCTGCAAATTTTAATTTAAAAAGTATGTTTTTCTATCTCAAAAAGATCAAAAGTTACAAAAAAGTCAGCAACGTGTGTTGCCAAGCAGTGCCCTTACAAAGGTTGGTGGGTCCCCTTTTTGTTGCTTAATGCTGTATTGATGTGTTAAAATTGTACTAATGAGGTGTAACTTTTTGCCCAGACGGTGTTAACCTGCGTAAAATTTGTCAAAATAAGGAAAAAATACGATCACAAAATGTGCTGCATTATGCCAGATCATTGGCCTTTTTTGCAGCATAATTAGTAATCCTGATTTATAATGTTGCCCCCCCTTCCACATAATTTCAGTGGCCCTGTCTATAAGTGGGACCTGTGGCAGTGTATGGCGCTAGATGCGTAGGCGTATATCTGTCAGCTTAAGTGTGCATGTATGTGGACATGCATGTGCCTTTGTGCATGCATATGTGTGCGTGCATGTGCAACTCTACTTGTCAACCTTTACCCATTTTACAGCTATGGTGCAATGCCAAGGACTGCGCAGTGGTGCACCTTTAAGTGAGTAAGCCAAATGCACACTGGGTAAGTGTGCCTTTTACAGTGAATGTACCACCCGCAGTGGAGGCACAGACCAGCTGTTGAAGCCATCAATCTATCTTTCGATGTGCAGGTGGTAAACCGGCCTGCAGGTGTACATTTTTGCTCTTTCCTGCCTTTAAAGAGGCATGGCAGATGCAGTGAGGGACAGTCATTTAGCATTTTTTTCAATCATTATGCATGTATACCAATCTATCGCTCTGATACCCAAGGGTAACAGAGATTTATAACTCCCATATACGATTACCACTCTATGTTCTTTGAAAAACTATCATAGTATGGCTAGTGCATTGCCTTTTATGTACAGCGCTCTGATACCCATGTTTGCGCTTAACAAATCCCTCAACAAATAAATAGATACCCACTTGTGGGATCCTGGGACCCTCCTGTTCTCGTTTCAAGGGGCACCACCTCTCTGCGGGACATACATAGTGCTGCTCCGACAATGCCTTTGCCATTGCTTCTGCATCTGTAAACAGCACAAGTGCAGTGGCAAAGAATTTGCTCATTTGTGTCAGGCCATGTCCCCTTCAAATGAGGATTACCATCTTGAAATCATGCAAGCACTACATATGTGGTCCACAATTGATATTATAGATGGGACCGGACAAGCATCTGCAACGCCTCTGGTAATCCCAAAACGGCCGGGACGCAAAGAAGTGAACATGAATGCAAGGTGCACCCCATGCCACTTTGGATAATATGCCCGCTGGATGCTTGACACGCCTATCTAAAATGTATAGTGTTGTAGAGGGTGGCTTGGTTTGTATGGGTAAAGGGTGGGAAGTTAATTAAGTAAAAGTTAATTCGCAATTAATATTAATTATGATTAATAATTTAATTGATTGTTAATTATGTAATAATTATATCTTTAGTCATATATTATGTGTGGATTGCTGGGTTAGTAGGGGCATAGAGTGGAAACTTAGTTAAGAAATACTTTATTTACCATTATTTATTTATTTATTATTCATTATTTAATTGCTTATTAATTATGTACATTGTTTAATAACTTCATATGTTCCTATATATTAGGTGTAGGTGTTGGGTTTGTAGGGTAATAGGGTGGGACGTAAATTGAATAAAAATGAATCCACAAATATGTATTAACCGTTGACTAATTTGTTAATTGATTATCAACTATGTAAATTGTGTTATACTTGTGTATTTTAGTTATTTTAAGTGTGGGCTGCTAGGTTTGTGAGGGTATAGTGTGGAATGTTAATTAAAAATAATTAGTAAATGCTAAGTTTAAAAAAAAGATAATTGATCATTAAACTGCTTAGTAATTACGTAAATTGTTTAATTGTTTTTAATCTATATATATAAAAACGAAAGTATGCCTGTCTGTCTGTTTCTGCTTTATGCATTACTACACCATTCATCTGATCGCCACAAAACTTTGGGAAGTTGTTGAGTACACTCCAGCGAAGGCTTCTGTCCCCAAATTTTTTTTTAAATCGGCCCCCCAGGGCCCTCATAATCTTTTGAATACTGAAATAGACAGCGAATTTGCGAGCATCGTCGACAGTTATGACCCCCAAATGGAAATCGAATGGTCAATCTACATGAGAAGCATGAAAGAAAAAGGCATTATGAACTTCAGAAACAGACAAGCAAGATTAGAAGCTGTTCGAATGCAAACTGCTCAAGCCCGTAATGCTGTTTGAATACAAACTGCTCATGCTCTTAATTCTCAAACGAACGAGCAAAGAGAATCGAGATTGGAAGCAGATCGAGTACGCACTGCTCAAGCCCGTTCTTCTCAAACGAACAAGCAACGAGAATCAAGATTGGAAACAGATCGATTACGCACTGCTCAAGCCCGCTCGAATGAAACAGGAGAGCAACGAGAATCAAGATTGGAAAACGATCAATTACGCACTGCTCAAGCCCACTCGAATGAAAGAGGAGAGCAACCAGAATCAAGATTGGGAGCCAATCGAGGACGCACTGCTCAAGCCACACTTAGAAATGTTTAAAAAAATAAAATGAATACGTTTCAATAACAATGACACAATGTAAATTTTATGTTATCATAACGAGTTTCCTTAAATTTCCTTTCTTCTGAGATCGCAGCATAGCGCGACGGGTAAGCTAGTATATATATATATATATATAATGTTTTGGTTAATTGATAATGTTTATTTTAACTGTTTTATATTTATTCTAAATTATTAGGGTCATCCAAATATGCAATGTGTTTGAAGTACAGTACTTTCCCTAGTGTTGCACAGACTGGAGTGGGTATAGTACATTTAACGCCCCAGAAGTCCAATGCTGTCCCTACTGTCGCACATACTGGAGTGGAAATAGTAATTGTAATTCCTCTGAAGTCCAACACTTTCTCTACTGTTGCACAGACTGAAGTGTGAATAGTAAATCTTACCCTTCCGAAGTCCAACACTTTTTCTAAAGTTGCGCAGACTGAAATGGTAAAAGTACCTTTTACCACTCCGAAGTACAATGTTTAACCTACAGTTGCACAGACTGGAGTGGGAATAGTAAATCTTATCTTGCTGAAGTCCAACGTTTTCCCTACTGTTGCACTAACTGGAGAAACAGTAAATCTTACCCCTCCAAAGTCCAACATTTTCCCTAATGCTGGCCTGTTTGGAGTGGGAATGCCACTCCTCTGAGAGCCTCAGCCTATGCTTTCACTACTGTTGCATTAACTGGAGTGGGAATGGTGTATATATAGTAATCCTAGTCTTCAATACTTTCCTTAATATTGTTTAAATATTTCCGTAAGCTTTATTTTTACATTTGTATAGTTTATTTTATTTGTTTATATATATTTATATATTAATCACACGAAAGAACCCTTTTGAAGATGCCACACACGGGAAAGTTAACTCCGTCTTTATTCAGGATCTCAGGTAAGAGTACGAAGCACCTCACTTTCACAAAAGCAGCCTGACGCGTTTCGAATGCAGTTCATTCTTGTTCACAGGCATATTTATATATATATATGTTTTTAAATATTTATAATAAATGTCCTTTTTTTGAATTGTTATATTTTTTTACATTTAATGAATTTAGTAATGCCTTTATTGTTTTGCCGTCGATTTGGTAATATTATTTATGTTTCATATATATATTGTGATCAGGGAGTGAAACGCGTCATGGGGGATATTTGTCTCGAAGAAAATGCAAAAATAAATCTTTGATACTGCTCACGTAACTTCATGTGTGGTGGCCCGTCATTGAACGAGTTATTTTGAGGAGAGAGGCCCGCGCCTGCTTTGCTCCGCCGTGGAATTGGAGGACAGGACTTGCACTTCAATATATACATATATATATATATATATTACCTACTGGCAATAGCCAGTAGGTATATGTATTTAGGACCTAGCTACCATAGGAAATCCGTAACATTCTATTGGGAATAACTTTGGCGCCGGTTGAGGAATTTGAATGTAATTTTCCAAAATTTTGGCCAGCACCGCTCCGCTCCTTCCCTGAAAGTTTCGGGGGGATTCGTGAAGTGGGGGCTGAGAAAAAAGGGGGTCCCAAAATGTGTTTTCCCCATGCAATTCTCCATAGGACGTTCTGACACGGCTGCAGTCCGAACCGCTGAACGGAATTACGCCAAACTTTTCAAAATTGTAGGGACTGGTAGGCAGATGTGCCTTTGCTATATTTGGTGAAAATGGCTCCAGTGGTTTTTTCAAAAATTAACTTCAAAAACACATATATATCTATATGAGCTTACGGGTCCGCGCACCGTACGCGTACGGTACGGGTACGGTACACGTATGTACGTGTACCCTTACGTGCGCGAGCGCGATCCTGATTGGCTGGTAGTCGACTGTCAACATTCCAAACTGTCCAAACCAGGAAGAGTTGGCCACCATCTTGTTTCTCAGGAGAACTGAGGCACAAGAGAGCCCAAAACAAGAGTGGAAAACACGAAAAGGGGGCAGGGTAGAGACCCCCCAACCCCCTAGCCCTTCTCAGGGGGTCCCAGAAGGACCCCCTGAGAGTACCCCGCGATTTTATATACAAAAAATAATCATAATTTTGCCCTTGGGGTCCTTCTGGGACAACCTGAGAAGGGCTAGGGGGTCAGGGGGTCTCTACCCTGCCCCCTTTTCGCATTTTCCACTCTTGTTTTGTGCTCTCTTGTGCCTCAGTTCTACTGAGAAACAAGATGGCTGCACATGTGGTACCAGAAGGATATTAACATATATAAACATTATTCGCTAATAGAATTAGCATTTACAAAACCTTTGAAATTTTTGGGAAAAAAAATATAGGTTTCACGCCTGATATAGTTAGGAATTAGCATTTAAAAAACCTTGCTAATTCACTGAAAAAACCATAGGTTTCAGGCCTTATATAGTTAGGAATTAGCATTTAAAAAAACTTGCAAATTCACTTAAAAAACCACAGGTTTCAGGCCTTATATAGTTAGGAATTAGCATTTAAAAAACCTTTGAAATTCACTGAAAAAACCATAGGTTTCAGGCCTTATAAAGTTAGGAATTAGCTTTTAAAAAACCTTTGAAATTCACTCAAAAAAAGTTTTAGGGGTGTTATAGTTAGCTGCACATTTAACTCATACAAAACCATTGAAATTGCTCCTATATAGTTAGTTGTACTAACTATATTTCGCGCAACCGCAATGCACTGCTGATGATGTCACATATTAGATCATTCATGGCATAGTCAGTGACATCACTGATGACATCTCAAATGACATCACTGATCACTTCAGTGTGTTTCCCCATCGCACTGCACTGAAGTAACTGCTTGTGGCATTATGGGACTGGTAGTCCTTGTTATCCATACAAGCAGTGTTAACGAGGTGTAGGTGAGCCAACCACCACTGGGGAAGGAGGAGCCTACTACAAAGATTGTTAAGTGGGTTGCAAGCTGTTGGGACTGAGACATTTGACAAAGGCATTTCGCCGAAACCGGTCATGCAAGCTTCCCAATTAAAACAACTAATGAAGCCACGTTGTGTCCTGTGCTTTCAACTCTTAATGGAGGAGAAGTTGAGTTTGTATACATATATATATACACATGTATATATATTCACTGAAAAAACCACAGGCGTCAGGGATGTTATAGTTAGTTGGACACTTCACTCGTACAAAACCAGAGAAATTTGGCCGTTATAGTTAGTTAAGCTAACTATAACTTGTGCCCCCGCAATGCACTGCTGATGATGTCACATATTACATCATTCATGACATGGCATGGTCAGCGACATCACTGATGACATCTCCTCAGGCCAATTATAGCCCCGGGTATCCCATCCCCAAGGCCGGCCTTTCCATTTTTAAATAAATAAAAAAATTATCACAGGGGAGGGGGGCCATGTGGCCCCCATCCTGGGCCACTTCTTGCCCCGGGGACCCCATCCCCCAGGGCCTGGCCTCACTATTGGGGACCATGGGGGGATCCCCAATGCCCCCACGGTCCCAGTCGGCTCCCCGCCTCCCGCAGAAGCCGGCATTGCTTTTGCACAAGGGGAGCTGCTGACATGCAGATCCCCTTGTGCAAAAGCAATTCTGGTTTGTTTTTTGAAAGCGAGAGCAGTGTTTGCATTGGCAGGGTGGGAGCCATACTCCCACCCTGCCATAGCAAACAGCAATGTCACGGGGGTGGGCAACCCGGGACATTGCAGGAGCCAGCCTTGGGGTGTGGCTGTCCAAGGGCTCCAGGAGGGGTTCGGCGCCCTCCCAACTATTTAAAGCCCCAGGGAGGTGGTGGTCCCCGGGGCCCGGGGGTCCATAACGGACCCCTCTATTTACATACAGAGTGACCTGGGGAGGTGGTGGTCCCTGGGGCAGGGGGGTCGTGAGGCCCCTCACCCTTATTTAATAAAAGCCCCTGGGAGGTGGCGGTTCCCAGGGCAGCGGAGGACCCCATGGGCATCCACAAATCATTTTAGAATTGCCCCTGGGACCTGGCATTTGATTAAAAAAAAAAATCCGTCTGGATTCGCGCACCCACATTTTTTGGGGTCTGGGGGTACTCTCAGGCAGAGGGGGTCAGCACAGCATGGTTCTACCCTGCCTCCTTTTCTTGTTTTACATCTTTGGGGAATATTCTCAAGAACCTGCGATAATCATCGCCAAAATCGGTTAATGCTATGTTCCATATCGCCGTCTACCGCAGGAAAATAACTCTGTGTTAACGTCCTATTCACAACACGGAGGTAACATGCAATAGTTTCACAATAAAACGTCAAATTGCCGCGATAAAGTCACAATCTAAAGCCCAACGTGAAAAAATTGCGATGCCAACTGCGATAAAAAATCCGCTATAAGCTGCGCCAGGCCTGCAATTCACACACGTCAGGCAGGAAAAATCACTATAAAAGTAGAAAAAATAAATACAAACAAAATCAAAACAACTGGGAAGCACAATGGAGATAGCCGGAGCAAGTACAGAGGACAACCAGTACCCCACAAGCCCCCCGGAGGCCCAGGACGGGACCTCAGGGAAGGGCAAGGACAAGAAGAAGAGGAAGACTTGGTTTAGTCCGCAGGAAAACAGGATCCTGATAACGGAGGTGATATAACACCATCAACTACTGTTCGTCACCTCCACTGTGTCATTGGCAACAAAAAATAGAATATGGCAGTCCATTGTGGACAAGGTGAATGCAGTGGGAGTGCTGAAGAGGACAATGGAAGAGGTCAAGAGGTGCTGGAATGATGTGAAGCGCAAAACCAATCAGAAACTCGGGAACAACCAGAAGGCAGCAATGCAGACTGGAGGTGGGAGTCCAGCACCAAAAGAGGAGCTGGATGAGATGGAGGCAACGGGGTCCACAGCCATCAGTGTGGAGACGGTGGCAGGAGTTGGGGGACCAGACACTGCTCAATATGGCCTGACACAACAGCAACAGGGTCAATACCGACCAGGGACTGGGGGGACAGGGGTGATTGGTATAATGGCACACATGCACAATTAGGCAGAGCACAGTGCACACCCACAGTGACTCCGGAGCATGTTTATGATCCCCTTGGCACACTGAAGCACACCAAGAAACTGCAAGTAGGCCCCCGTCGACTATGTGCTCAAAGGGGGCCCTTCCCACATTTCACCCACCAATCTCACAACCAACCCATGCACATGTGTTAAACCCAGCAAAGCGGCATGTCTGTGAGCAACACTGACAATGCAAGTGACACTGCATGACGAATAGCATTGCTGCAGTCAACATAACATGAAATTTTGCACACCACAACACTGAGGTGGCTGAGTGTGGACCACATCCGTAAAGGCATAGCTCAACACGGACACTGTTATGTTTTGTACAATTGTCCCAGCTTGTAATCTTATAGGTATTTGTTGACGTTTCGACCCCTTGTAATTAGAACTGGGTGAGTCCAGCCTTAGGTGGGGTCTTCATAAGGACTGTGGTAGAGCACCTATTCTTGTTGTCAGCTAATTGATGTGCATGCAAGGCTGTTCTAATCTCGAGTAGGAGCTCGTCTGAGCCCACATCCTCTATCTTGTCCACCATCAAACAATTAGCTGACAACACAAATAGGTGCTCTACCACAGTCCTGATGAAGACCCCCACCTAAGGCTGGACTCACCAAGTTCCATGTTGAGCTATGTACATTGTATGGAACAGTTGACCTATTGTTTAGACCGCATCATTATCACAATATTTATGTGATGAATATATTGCATGCCATTTTGTCCGTTATGTTATATATATGCAGAGATTTGTAGCGCGCACTGCTACTCAGCAGTATCCTGGCGCGGACTGAGGTCAGTGACAGAAAGGACAGAAAGTTTACACAGATTGCTTGAACTGATAAGTTTTGAGAAGTTTTTTGAAGGTGGCTAATTCTTTAGTGTGTCGAAGAAGATCAGGCAGAGCATTCCACATGGTGGTGGCCTTGACCACAAAGGATTGTCCCCCAAGTCGGGAGCGTCGAAACCTGGGAATTACCAGCATTCTTTTAGAGGCAGAGCGGAGAGAGCGGCTGGGAAAGTAGAACGCAAACCTAGAGCTCATATAGGCTGGGCATGGACCGTGGAGAGCCTTGTGAGTCAGGGTTAGAGTTTTAAAGCGCACTCGCTGAGCCACCGGAAGCCAGTGCAGGTTGTTGAGCTGCTTTCGAACACTTGTTCTCCTAGAAATGTTAAACAGGAGGCTGACAGCTGCGTTCTGGATAACCTGCAACTTCCTCAGGAGGTACCCAGGGATGCCGATGTACAGGGTATTAGCATAGTCCAGGCGTGACAGGATAAGTGCCCTGACCACAGTCTCCGTGGCAGAGCGGGGAGCGAAAGAACCTCCTTAGGCCTTTGAGTGTGCCGAAGCACATCCCTGAAAGACGCTTAATCTGTTTGTGGAAACTGAGATCAGCTAAAAAACCATATTCCCAGGTTCTTGGCACCACAACAATCGTCACTGGGGCAAGGGAACCCTGCGGGCCAGAGAGATTCTCTGAAAGCAGGAGGGAATTGACCATAAAGGAGAATCTCAGATTTGTCCTCATTGCATTTGAGGCTTGCCTGAGCCAACCAAGAAAATACAGAAGACAGACAACGCTGGGCCACATCAGTTTTGGAGATCATCACCCTTCCAGGTGAAGAGAAGTTGGGTGTCATTGGCATAAGCCATAATTTTGGCACCCAGCTTCTCTGCCAGGTAGATCAAAGGGGTAAGATATATGTTGAAGAGCAGGGTGCTCAGCGTTGACCCCTGTGGTACCCCAGTGGCAACTAGACTGGAGGACAAGGAAAAAGGGGCATCCACACCTGTTGAGAGCGGTTGTCCAAAAAGGACCTAACCCAGGCCAGGGCCACATCGGTAATGCCGATGTCAGACAGCCTGGAGAGAAGCTGGAGATGGCGTCCAGGCACTCTGTAATAGCCTCCGTGATCACCAACAGCGCTGTCTCGGTGCTAAAGGATGTCCGGAAACCGGATTGGGCCGGGTGCAAAACACCGGAGGATTCGACGAAGTTCTCCAGCTGTTTAAAGGCCACCTTTTCACATACCTTAGCTAAGGCCGGGAGAAGGGAGATGGGGTGGTAGTTGGACAGAAGGGAGGGATCTGCTGAGGGCTTCTTAAGGAGGGGGAGGAGTTTGGCATGTTTCCATTGCTGCGGTACTCTACCCGATTGAAGAGAATCATTCACAAGCGCCCCAACAGCAGGAGAGATTATCTCCGCCACCCCAATCAGAACCCTCGCGGGAGAAGGATCCGCTGGTGAGCCTGATTTTAGAGATTTCAGAATGGCTAAAACATCATTTCCCTCCGCCAGAGAGAAGTGTGAAAAGATTTGGCTAGGAGAGATGATGTTCCTGATAGGCGGCAGGGCGGGAGAGTTTTGGGTACGGAGTGTAGATCTTAGACTGGCCTGGATTTTATGGATCTTATTGGTGAAAAAGGTGGATAGGTGCAATTCAACACTCTGTAACCAGTCTATTTTGGCTTAACTGCATCACAGCCTTATGTCTAATAATTGAAATATCAAAATATATGTATATGAATAACTTGTAAAGTTTTGTTCATCTATGACAATAGCAACCTTTTGACTTTATATCCAACTGCAAATGAAATAGTTTGCCAATTTTTCAGACTGCTATATAACATCAAAAAATTGGGGTCTTTCAAAAACTAGATAGGGAAAGTTAGTAAGCATCAAAACAGTAATGATGATATTGTTGCATACATGTTTGTCTGTGTTTTTTAACCATATAAAATAAATTAGAGAAAAATGTGAAAAGAATCATCATATAAAATAATATAAAAAAGACAATAATTTATGATATAAAAAATATTTTTTTTTTAATTATTTAGTTTTGTGTTATGTATTCACAAATCAGAGCTATGGTGTGAGCACTACAAGATGTATATTTAACACTATGCCCGGTGTGCATTTTTTCCCAGCAAGAAAAAGGTGGATAGATCATCGCACCATTGGGATGAAATGGGCGGGGTGGAAAGTTCCGCCGGCGGCGACATAAAGCTACGGACAATGGCAAAGATTTCTTTGCTGTTGTTGTTGGCTTTTGCTATTCTGTCAGCAAAAAAGTTCCCCTTAGCTTCTTTAATAGCAGCATAGTATTCTCTCTGAGCAGAGCGGAGTGCAGCCTTAGCCCGGGGACAATACTTCAAGCGAAAATCCCTTTCTAATTTCTTGCATCCCTTCTTCAGTGTTTTTAAGTGGTCAGTGAACCATGGTTTTGAAAGCGAGCCTCGCGAACGACAGCTCGCTGAGGATTGTGGAAGAGAGTTAACAGTCTGGCTCATCCAGTCTGAAAAACTTTCCACTGCTCCCTCGAGATCAGAAGCTTTGTCGGGGAGTGAATGAGACAGCGCTCTGGCCAGAGCTCGAATATTGACATTTTTTGCTGGTGGACCAAGGGCCTTCCCTACATCTGAGGTGGCGCTGGCTAAGTCCCATGAAAAGCAAATCAAATAATGGTCCGACCAGGTGACCGGCTGCGGATCCCGCATGGTAAGCTTAAAATTAGAGCATATTAGGTCTAACAAGTGACCACATTTATGAGTGGTGTCAGGAACCTGCTGCGTTAAGTGGGTCAGATTACAAAAGTCTAGCAGGTCCCTGGTTCCTGGGGCCGAGAGGTTCTCCAAGTGTATGTTAAAATCACCTAACATCAGGAATTTGGGAAACCTAATTGCTCGCTAGGTTATAACCTCCTCGAGGGATTTAATAAAAGTGCCCGGAGGGCCAGGGGGGCGTTAAACCAAGACCCCACCCAGAGTGAAATGAGGGTGTAGCAGGGATTCCGTTCTCCTACAGAACTGTGCATAGAGATCTGGAACCTCAGTGAATTAGGATGACCCAAAACTCACCTCAGTACCCAAAATCCCCTTACCGAGCAAGCTACAGTGTCTCATTGGTCATAACAAACTCCCAATGCTTAGACAAACCAGAACATGAACTTAGGTTACCTCAGGTATCGTGGAACACATGAACACTCTTTCGCTCTATAATCATTTCAAACTAGAACGTGGAGTAAAAGAGGACACGTGCATATTTGAAATATTTATTAATCAATGCAAGGTTCTCAAATGCTGTATCTTATATAATATAAGCAAACATATTATAAGAATCAAAGTTATCAACATAGCTACTAGTCCATAGTAAGCAAACGGTGATAGCATATTATAATGCTGAAATGAATAGGAATTAATAACACCTATTTCTCACCCTCCCTATTTAGCATATTATTTTATATCTACGAAGGTCTCTTTTGGGTTTTAGCAGGGCGGGCCCATACCTCTAAATCTCAGGAGGAGAGGATCACATCATCTTCCTCCAGCTCTCTGCATGCGAAGCATCATCAAGTGTGTTCTTGCATTCTCAGTAACTCTATCTTAAACCCGCTTAGAGCCCAATGTTGGCAGCAACTGTATTTGTGTTATGTCTAATGTGGTGCGAAGATCAGACCTCCCAGCAACCTTGTGTCGAGTTAGTCTTAGAGGGTTCAGCACTCACTGTGCAGACAGTGTACCAAGCACGACTGATATCAGAGTAATAACATATTATTCTCAAATAAATCACATCTTTGGTCTAGGTTGAAAGCTACAATAACAAGTATGTGTCGTGTGCAAACTGAAGCCAAAGGAAAATATGGCATTTAAACACTTAATAAACTCATGCTAACTTAACACAGTATATAGAAAAGAAGCATCTATATGACACCCCCCAATGATCCGAGCACGGTCAAAAATAAGGAAAGCCAACACTAGAATAGAGGCATAACATGAAAGCAGAGTTCAACAAGATTGAGCCAAGCTAAATATAAAAAAAATTATGAATGCCTACAGTGGCCAAACAAATTTTATTAAAAAGTATTCAACGCAAGGTCTCTGCAGTACAAAGTTATAGGCCTCGGTCGTATAAAAACAAACGTTCGTAAGAAAAAGGCACCTTCCAAAAATACAAAAAGTCACGTGCCATAATAATGAAAGTCTCCAAGGCAACTCATGATTGGACGGAATATGCAAAATATGCAGCAACAGCTTCCAACATGAAATCACTGTCATCATCCGAAAACAGTTCAGCCATCCAATTAAGCAATGGGAAAGAACATACGTGCTCCTCCAGCACCGGATCCTCTAGCAACATCAGAGGACAACTCGGTGGGTTCTCAAGAACGCTATGTGCCAGAAACTCATGCGCCGCTGCGAGTATGTACCACTGACCCATTAGTCCATGCATCGCTGCCAAGGCCATAATCCTTTCGCCAGAACAAACCAACTTGTGAGCAACTACGGGGCTCATCAGATGATTAAAATCGAAGTTAGGAGACAACGTCAAGCAGAGACACAAATCAAGGGCCCAGTTGAAATCGCAGCTCAGGCAATGAAACACAGGCTGGACACATGTGAAATATGAAAATCGAAATGATAATCCAAATGCCGTGCTTAAAGTCGCAAGCGGCAGGGTGCCATAGTAATCAAGCATCCGGTTACGAAATAGCGCCAGGAGGGGCTGAGCGGCTCCTAGTGCAGGACGGGCATCCATGTTTTATAAAACAAAATATTATCAAAACTCCTGCAGCCAATGCAAGCAAAACAGGGAATCCTCCGAACAGACTCGAAAATATAGAATGAAAGAACGCGGGGATGATACCAAATATTTTCTCAAAGGAAGTCACAAGACCACTGCTAACTACTTTAAAAAAGTGAGCGAGGCCAGACGTGGAGGAGGCATTAAAGATTTGATGAACTAATTCGCAAAAATGAAACGGCAAGTCAGTATTTAAAAGTGCCTGCACCTCTGTGCGTGTGTTAGCTATGTGAAGGACAAAAGTTTCTCGGGCCGAGCTCAGGGCCACTTCTTTTTGAGACAAAAGGGCTCTTATTCTACTCATACCATTGAACTCTGCTTTCAAGGTTGGGATGCGCGGCCAGATGGAAACATCTGAACTCCCATGTGTGGGAGGATACAGAACATTTTTGCAACACACCACACGTTCTGATACAGTTACCACATAAGCGATACCGATAATTAAACCACAACACTCTTCGTTATTCAAAAGCAAATAACTACCATTTGTCAATAATGTAAATGTGGGAACTATTGCCGGAACTGGTGTGCCTTTCAAAACACAGGCTAAATTAGGCCGGTCCTGATTACAAGAACCGTGTAACTGGATGTGTCTGCATATTAATGAACAGTCAGGCGACTGCGTGCATTCTTCACCATTAAGATTCACTTCCTTTCCATCCTTCAGGCATCTGTATGTGTATGGTAGAGACCATGCCTCATGGAGGAATGCGCTGCCTAGTGGTTCATATCACCCAATTGCAATATACCGCATACAATTAGTGAATTTGTACAAAGCAAATGGTAATGTAATTAATCCATGGATAAGCCACGTTGCAGTAGTGGCCTCAGCTACAGAAAACGGTAAAGACTCTAACCTTTCAATATGTAACATTGAAAATGATGCATCACGCATGGAAAGCATGCGCTGCTTGTCAGTCAAATTAAATGGGGCAAAAAGGGAGGACACGTTCATGTAACTCCAGGGCACACGGCCCGCCTTAAGTGTCTGTAGCGTCCATGCAAACTGCATTACGGAACGCAATTGATTTTGACCATGGCATAATACAGACACCTCATCGTTTACAATGTCAACAACAGAAGAAACAATATTATTCAAAGTTTAAATTCGGGAAGAAAGCATGTTAATACTGTTATCGACAACTGCAAGCACTTTTTCCAAATTAGCTTGGTCAATAGCCCTTAGTCGTTTAGCAGCCTCAATTTGCGAAAATTTCCAAATTTCATTGTAAATCGCATAAATCCACCGTTTAGATCTACCATTAGCCGGGCCTTTTATAAAATCATCTAAATCCACATTATCATTTAACTGGGATAGATGTAGTTTAACTGCAGCTAACGTGGAATGTTGTAACCAATTCTGACACAATTTGCCCACTGAGTAAGTTGTAACAGTATGATCAGCTTCAAAACGGGGATCAGGTCTGACTTGTGTAAAACCCTCAGTCAAACCCAGAAATCGACGTTGGCAAGAATCAGAGCTTCTATGCCACATCAGCCAACCCTTCGGATCCAAAGTGGATACATTAAAGGATGAATTGTGCAATAGTGTTTGTAAATCACGAATGGACAATTTCGTGTAATTACCCCAACCTGAATATTCTTCCAATTCGGGGATAGTTGGTGTATTTAATTTTTTAGAAGTTGCCAATCCAAAGCATGGTGTCCGGGAAATGGTAGAATTTAGAAACAACATGTGATTCGGGATGAGACATGCACGGTGCAAAGCCTCAGTGCCTTGTACCTGCCAATTTTTGGTACCCCAAACCGATTTAAGGTCAATGGTTTCCTTCCATAGCTCATAGCCCTCTACAGCTAACTTGTCTAGAAAGGACTTTGAATACAGCAATTTTGTATCGGTAAGTCTTACTTTGGACATGGACTTTTGTGTCATTTTAAAATAAAATGACTCAGGATTTGATTGATTAAAGTCTGTAAAATAAGTGTATTTTTTCAGAAATGTACTGGAGCTGCCTTGTAATGGAGCTGGGCAATGTTCCCACTGTGTGTAATTTACAGTACCCCTTCTGGAACTTGTTTTATTCAGAAAATGATTACAATAATGTTGAAAGCAAAACAAATCACCATAATTAACAGAATCTAAATATAAATCCTCAACATCAAAGGCAGCATAATATTTCAAATCCGAGAAAAGTGCTTCGACGGCCTGAATATCCCAATCATCAGAATGTATGTTTTGTTTCACCACATCCCCCATGTTTACTCTAAGCACATTCGGAACATTAATCACTTCAGTGGGGCCATGGATTTGAAATCTAACCGCATCCCACACAATCCCATCAAGAACAGGCCAAGCAGTGATGTTAACTGTATTCAAATCTCTTTTCAGTCTGTGTGCTGAATGTGATAAGGAAAGTGGGGCCAATGTTCCATTAATGTGACGAATTCCTGTTCTCTCTTTGACATAGTGTCCATCGATCAGACGGAAAAAATAAAACACAAAACCAATAGACATAAAAAGATAAATTGAAAAAAGAATCAGCCAAATATATGTCCAAGGGGAAATCAAAAAATGTTTTTTAAATAATGTGGCATAAATTGCAAAACGTGAGGGTTTTTTCGAATGTACTGAAACAGAGTCAAAAGAGAATCTGGATTCTGTAGCCAAACGAGTCTGCAAATCCGGCATTGATAAATCAGTTGGATAGGTGTAATTCAGGTCATCAGTGTCATTAACAGGAAAAGTATTTAATAAAGGATTGGAAACAACAGGCATCTCGAGGGCCACCTCTGGCTCAGCATTAGAAGTAATGGCCAACACAGAATGTCTCACAATGGAAGGGCAAGAGACAGCCAATGTCATGCTATGAAGAATCGGCCATCCTGTGTTTCTTGACATTGTCAATTGGGATAAATCTGTTTTCCTTACGACCTGGAAGCGGTGGTAAAATGACTGTTCTTGTGCCCTTCAATCCAAGAAAGCGAACCGGAGCTCGATATGAAGGACCAAATTCTTTCTTGTTATCGATCTTCTCTCGAACCAGTTCTCCAACTTGGGGTAGCCAGCCAACTACCGGGATCTGCAACGCAACATCCGATGTGGAGGGCAAATGTTCCTTAGCTAGACTGTCTCTGGTCTTTTGTAGATCCTGTAAAACATTGCAATGTTCATCTACGTCAAAGGCCGTGGCCTGGGTCTTGCAGTCTAGACCGTCGAGGTCAGGTACATACATCTTGATACCAAAGAGCATTTCGTACGGGGTCCGCCCACCCGGAGACCTTCTAGGGAGATTATTAAGAGCACGATGCACGCCAATGAGATGGGCTAACCAGTTTCTGCCAGTGCCTATAACTCGAGCTGTCAAAGATTGCTTTAAGTCACGGTTCATTCGTTCCACTACACTATTACCCTCAGGCCTGTATGGAGATGAAAACTTGACTTGTACCCCCCAACGAAACCATAGCATCCTTATACGCCTTAGAGGCAAAAGCCGGACCTTGATCCGAATGGAAGGTACCACAGGCAAAAATCCCTACAAAGACACGCACATCTCTTATGACAGTCCGTGAATCAGCGCTACGATGGGGCCATACCCACACAAAGCGTGTGCATGAATCAACTGCTACTAAGATGTACTTATACGCAGTATCGGAAGAAAAAGGACCGCAGTGATCTAGATAAACGCATCCTAGTGGTTTATTAGATATGTACAACTGTGTCTAAGGCGGACGTGCAGCAGTTGAAGGCTTAATCTGCTGGCAAATGTCACATTGAAGGACATAATCGCGCGTCTGTTTGTACAGTCCCTGCCACCAGAACCTTTGTTGTAGCTGAGTTACAGTGGCCGAGACGCCCGCATGCGCAACCGCCACACCTTCATGCACCGCTGTAATCAAAGTAGCTCTGCGATCCATGTTGGGAATCAAACGTTCACCAACATCAGGAATTTTCACATAAGGAACCTTATCGGGACTTAAGTGGTATGTGTACTTCGAAGGGAACCCCGCAGGATATTTACCTCCCTTCTCAGTGGCAGCTACAGCCGCCAAGATGTCATCATCTATCTTACTTTTGGACCGGGTAACTGCTGCAACTAAGTATTTCGATACTGCTGACTTCGCCGCTTCATCAGCAAGCGAATTACCAACAGCGTGGACTCCCACACGCTGGTGGCCAAGAGTATGAATCACAAACACGAGTGGTAACTTTTCCTTAAGTTCAGCCACTCGGACCCAGATCATTTTATGTTTTATTGTGCTACCCTTGGAATCACGAAATTCATTCTCAATCCAAAAGAACAAGTTCTCATTGTAAGACTGGACACAGTAGTAAGAATCACTTACAACAAGAGTCGTCACAGTAGGATCAGCGTACTCTAATGCAAGCATCAGAGCACGAAGTTCTGCTAATTGTGCGGTGCAGTCCCCAAGTGTCTGCGTGTGCACGACACTGGACTTGAACTCATCGTTCACCACGGCACCGACCACATTGGCACATGCGGAAACGTAGGCATGTTTAGAGCCATGCGCAACCTGCGCCGAACCATCAGTGTAAATGATGCAATGGAAATCCTCCAAAGGTCGCATTGCTAAAGGAGCCGGATGAACGAATTCATACTGTAAGTGGCGTCAAAAATAAACGTGACATCCTGGGACGTCAAGGATGCAGCCCATTGAATCCACCGAGGGTGCAAAGCTTTTGAATTTGGTACACTGGCTTTTGTAACTGCCTCCAAGGCAGGACACGGGGTAACAACCAACATGCGTTTTCCCTGTGACAGGGCACGTTCCTTGAGAATCGCCATCTGCACAGCCGTTAAAACTTTCTCCACAGTGGAAAAACGCATTTCGCCCGAAGTGTACAAGTGTGACTAGTAAGCAATAGGTACTGTATCTCCTTCATTAAAAGTTAAGTACGTGAAACCCACCGTCCCCGGAATTATTCTTATCACCAGGTTGGTCTGGTTATCACTAGTCAGTAAGTATTCAGAAGCGAGCAGATCAGCTTGCAAGGATTGTAGTATAGCCGATTGCTCAGGCAGCCAGCATGATTTGAAAAAAGATGGTTGTATCAAAGCATACAATGGCTTGATACGCTGGGCATATTCCGGAATAAATGTTCTTCCAAAATTCAAGAAGCCCAGTAAAGATTGTAATTTTTTCAGTGTCGTCGGAGAGCGCAACTGTGCGCATTTCTCCAGGAAGTGAGGAGCCAAACCTTTTCCTTCATTGTTGAGTTCATAGCCTAGAAACAACACTGTGTACTCTGCAATGTGCGATTTTGCAAAGTTAAACTTGTAACCCATGTCTGCAAAGTTACAAATTATACTGTTGACTCGACACAGATGCTCCCAAAGTTCGTCGTCTGTGAGATATATGTCATCCACATACGAACAAGCATCTGGGTCGACCCTCTCCAAAAGACAGACAATGCGGGCGGAAAAAACTCCAGGACTATTCTTATAGCCCATAGGGAGACGCCGAAACATTTTTTGCACCCCGCCGCATGTGAAGGAGGTCCATTGGGAACTTAGAACGTCCAATCTATGGGCATAAAAACCATTGGAAATGTCAATCAATCAATCAATCAATCAATCAAAGACATTTATAGAGCGCACTACCTACCCGTAGGGTCTCAAGGCGCTGGGGGGTGGGGGGGTGCCGTTACTGCTCGAACAGCCAGGTCTTCAGCTTCTTCCTGAAGGAGAGGTGGTCTTGGGTCAGGCGCAGGTCGGTCGGGAGGGAGTTCCAGGTCTTGGCGGCCAGGTAGGAGAAGGACCTTCCTCCTGTAGTCGCTCTTCGGATGCGGGGGACGGCGGCGAGGGCGTGGTTGGCTGAGCGGAGGTGGCGTTTGGGAGCGTAGAAGTTGATTCGGTTGTTGAGGTAGCTCGGGCCTTGGTCGTGTAGGGCTTTGTGTGCGTGGGTGAGGAGGCGGAAGGTGATTCTTTTGTTGACGGGGAGCCAATGCAGGTCTCTGAGATGTCCGGAGATGTGGCTGGTTCGTGGGATGTCGAGGATGAGTCTGGCTGAGGCGTTCTGGATCCGCTGGAGTCTCTTCTGGAGCTTGGCGGTGGTACCGGCGTAGAGGGCGTTGCCGTAGTCCAGTCGACTGGTGACGAGGGCCTGGGTGACGGTCTTCCTGGTCTCGGTGGGGATCCACCAGAAGATCTTCCGTAGCATGCGTAGGGTGTTGAAGCACGCCGAGGAGACGGTGTTGACTTGCCTGGTCATGGAGAGGGAGGAGTCCAGGATGAAGCCCAGGTTGCGTGCGTGGTCTGTTGGTTTGGGTGCGGTGCCCAGGGCGGGAGGCCACCAGGAGTCGTCCCAGGTGGAGGGCGAGGAGCCTAGGATGAGGACCTCCGTCTTGTCTGAGTTCAGTTTCAGGCGGCTGGTCGTCATCCACTCGGCTACCTCTTTCATCCCTTCGTGCAGATTGGCTCTGGCGGCGGCGGGGTCGTTGGTCAGGGAGAGGATCAGCTGGGTGTCGTCGGCGTAGGAGATTATGTTGAGGTTGTGTTGGCGTGCGATGGCCGCGAGGGGGCTCATGTAGACGTTGAAGAGGGTGGGGCTCAGCGAGGATCCTTGAGGGACGCCGCAGATGACTTCGGTGGCCTCTGACTTGTACGGTGGTAGGCGGACTCTCTGTGTTCTTCCGTCGAGGAAGGAGATGATCCATTCCAGAGCCTTCTCCTGGATTCCGACGTTGCTGAGGCGCTGTACTAGGGTGCGGTGGCAGACAGTGTTGAATGCCGCGGAGAGGTCTAGGAGGATGAGGGCCGCTGTTTCTCCCTTGTCCATCAGGGCTCGGATGTCATCGGTGGCGGCGATGAGGGCGGTCTCGGTGCTGTGGTTGGCTCGGAAGCCAGACTGTGAGGGGTCGAGGGATCCATTCGTCTCAAGGAAGGCGGCCAGCTGCTTGTTGACGGTCTTCTCGATGACTTTGGCTGGAAACGGGAGGAGCGAGATGGGGCGGTAATTCTTGAGTTCGGTGGGGTCCGCTGTGGGTTTCTTGAGTAGAGCGCTGAGTTCGGCGTGCTTCCAGCTCTCAGGGAAGGTGGCGGTGTCGAAGGATGTGTTGATGATGTCTCGCAGGTGGGGTGCGATGACAGCGTCGGCCTTGTTGAAGACGTGGTGGGGGCAGGGGTCGGTCGGAGATCCTGAGTGGATGGAGTTCATCGTGCGGACGGTGTCTTCGGTGCTGATCGGAGTCCAGGCGCGGAGGGTGGTGGTGGGGGGTGGTGGTTCGGTCGTGGTGTGCGTTGGTTGGTTGTTGAAGCTGTTGTGTATGTCCGCGATCTTGTTGTGGAAGTATGAGGCGAGGGAGTTGCAGAGGTCTTGCGATGGGGTGATGTCGTTGTTTCCTGCGCTGGGGTTGGAAAGCTCTTTCACGATGTTGAAGAGTTCCTTGCAGTTGTGTGCGTTGTTGTCCAGCCGGTCCTTGAATGCAGTTTTCTTGGCGGCGCGGATCAGCTGGTGGTGCTTCCGGGTGGCAAGCTTGAAGGTGGTCCTGTTGTCCGGTGTTGGTTCCCTTCTCCAGACTTTCTCGAGGGCTCGGCAGTTCTTCTTGGAGCTCTTGAGTTCGTCGGTGAACCATGGGGCTTTCTTGCTGCCGGGTCTGCTGGGCGGGGTCCTCAGTGGGGCGAGCTCGTCCGCGCAGTTGCTGATCCACTTCGTGAGGTTGTCTGCGGCCTGGCTGGGGTTCGCTGAGCTGGCAGGAGGGTGCTGGCTCAAGGAGGTGGCGAGCTGGTCGGCTGTGATCTTGTTCCAGCTTCTGCGGGCAACCTGTTGCTGGTGGTGGTGGGTCGTCGTTCTTTTCAAGGTGAAGTGGACACAGCTGTGGTCCGTCCATTGAAGCTCTGTGGCGTGGCTGAAGGCGATGTCTGTGCTGGATGAGAAGACTGCGTCGAGTGTGTGTCCGGCGAGGTGGGTGGGGGTGGATACCAGCTGCTTGAGTCCAAGATTGGCGAGGTTGTCGAGCAGGGTGCTGGTGGTGCGGTCGTGGTTGTTCTCCAGGTGGAAGTTGAGGTCCCCCAGGAGGATGTAGTCAGCGGAGGGGAGGGCATGCGGGCTGACGAAGTCGGCGATGTCCTCGCTGAATTGGGTGCGTGGTCCCGGAGGTCGGTAGATCAGGGTGCCTCTGAGGGTGGTCTTCGGGTCGGTGTGGATCTGGAAGTGTAGGTGTTCGGCGGTGGTCAGGGTGTTGTCGGTGCTGGTCGTGATGCGGATGGTGTTCCTGTGGATGATGGCGATGCCTCCTCCCATCTGGTTGGCGGTGCAGTCCCTCCGGGTGATCTTGTAGCCCTCTGGGATGGTGATGGCGATGTCGGGTGCTGAAGAGGCGTTCATCCAGGTCTCCGTGATGAAGGCAACGTCAGGGGCTGTGGTGTCGAGGAGGTTCCAGAGTTCGATGGCGTGTCTGTGGACGGAGCGGGTGTTGAGCAGGATGCACCTGAGGTGGGGGCTGCTGGTGTTCGACTTGGCGGGTGCTGGTGCGAGGCAGGTCCGGATGCAGGTGAACTTGCAGGCGTGGCAGCTGAAGGGTCCGTGGGTGCGTCGTGGTGTGGCTTGGTAGCATCCTGGGAGTCGGCCGGCGTTGAGTGCGCTGAGGGTGGCGGCGGTGTACGTCTGGCGGGTCGGCCGGGGTCCTCGGGGGCCAGGGGTCCTGGCACTGGGCGCGGTCCAGGCGCGGACGGGCGTAGACGGGCTTACCTTTGGCGCGCCTTCGGCGCACAAACGCCGCGCCCGCTGCGCGTGACCGCTGCGCGTTCGCACGGATTGTGGAAAGTGAGCCCATATTACTATCGATGCCCGGGCTGCTGGCGCAAGTCGCCTCTCAGTTCCCATTCTGAATAGTTACCAAATAAAGAGACGGGCGCTGGAAGCAGGAATCACAAGAACAGGATTTATTACTCATGAGGAGAGCCTGTCATTTCGGACACGAAACACAGTGTCTTTCGGGAGGTGCTCTGACAAGTTCTCAGAGGCATCGCCTTTTATACCTTACAGAACATTCCTTTTTGCAACGACGGCATTGTGAAACAAGAAAACGACATCCCCCTAATCCTCGTGTCAATCCCACCCCACATGCATCCACAATAGAAGCCCTTGACCTGCTGATAAGAGGAGGGGGTAATCAAACAGCTGAGTGTTCCGCCGATTCTTGGGATATGTGCGCCTGATCGTATCCCAGGGGGTGGGGAGGCCAGGATCAATAGTGGGTCCTTTGAGGAGGAGCGATTTCATACAATGAGGGGCAGTAAATAGTGTCTTCCGGCTTAGGCGATGGCCTCGGACATGTGTGGATAGTCCATCGCGGAGGGAGGGTTTACTAACAGAGGGGTTATTCATGAAAGGAAAGGAGGTGCTGGTCAGGTGCGGCCGTGACGCCCAAGGACAGGGCCTTTCAGAAGAAGGAGGTTTATGACTTGTCCACGTGAGGGAGGAGGGGAGAGCCAGGGTGCGCACAGGGACAGAGTCGCTCAGAGAGAGAGGTCTTATGACCCGCCCATGAGAGAACGGGGGCAGTCAGATACAGCTGGGGGGGGTTATGTCAGCTGAGGCGAGGGATGCTTCTTCAAGAGGAAATGGGGGACTTTGCGTGGGTCAAGCAGGAGGGTTGCTTTTCATAGCAGGGTCGCGCAGAGGGAGAGGGTTGCATGGTCTATGTATGTGAGGGGGGGGGGTTCAAATACGCGCAGGAGGGAAGCCGGGGATTCCGATGAGCGGGCAAAAGGCCATGGTGCCTAAAAAAATGGCTATCAGGTACATGTGGGCACGGGCTTTTACTGGCGGAGTGGTGTGGTTAACGTACAGGGAAGGGAATGGGAAAGGGCAAATGAACGCTGCTTATGTACATCAATTTCGTTATTTTCCACAGTCGCCGCTTTTTACATAACAAAGTTCATTTTCCCTATTCTTCCTAGTAAATGGGCGTACATATAAACATGTGTGGTTGACGAAACGGCATTTGTCAATACTAACATATTGCATATAATCATGAACAGTTGGTGTGATTGGCAGAATGCAGCACATAGGAAATTGCACTTGTTGGGTTCCTAACGTTCAAACGTACTACATAACATAAATGCTTCTGACTTTCTCAAAAATGTGACCAATGAACATTTTGACCAAGTAATTGAGGAAGGAATTCAGTCCAAACAAGATCTCTTCGCCACAGTGTCTTTTTAGCAGTGAGCCATCACTGGTAGGCTCTAGTCCGTGTCCTTTCGTTGGTGCTGTTGAGCACCGGCGGTGGAGCTATAGGTCCAGCTCGGATCCATCCTTACGCGTTGCAGGGTGCGGTCAGTCCTCTGCTGTTAGACCACAGTCCTGTTCCCTAACCAATCCTTTTAGTTGCGCCTTATGCTCGGCACCTATATTCCTGTGGCGTAACCCCATTTCCACCTAAATGCTGTTCTTCCTTTCAACAAAAAGTCACGTGGAAAAGGGGGTACGGTTCAGTAGTCGATGGGAGAGAGAGAGAGAGCGGAGTGGGGTCAGATTTCCTGGGACACACCAAAGGGACCAAGGGAGCAATGGATAACAAGCGGGCAGGCCCATCAACCGGGCTTGAAAAGGGGGACGGAGGCTTCAGGCACGCGTGGGTAGGCGGACAGCCTTTCATCCTTTCGTTTACCACATTGGAGAGTGCTGCCTCGTCCCGTATTCCTGCTGTGCTGTGGCTCCACCTTTGGTCGAGGTCGCATGCGTCCCAGGATCTGCAGTCAGGCTGTGTGTCACGTCCGACCCTTCTCCTCCGATGGTCGTATATCTTTGAAGGGGTAAAAACAAGTTTTAGAGAACTGACAGGAGAAGAGATTTTTACATTCGAATTTCACCCGCAATCCTAGCACCTGGGTGTTATGCTCATTGGTCAAAGTCAGAAGTCTATCACCATGGAGTAAGTATGTGGGCATTTCTGCCGTGTTTGTACCAAGTCTAATCGGCGTTCATTCATGACACATATGGACAGGGGTCAGACTCCTATCACTTGCGTCCTTCCAACCCGAGCCTTGGCAGTCTTACATTTCCCTTTTTAGAGCCGGCTAACCCTTTAAGCAGGGGGGTTCAATAATCGAAGGGCAGTGTTAACACATTTTTTCTCGAGGGGCGACAGTTGGTCATGGTCATTAGTTAAGTATCGGGGACAGCAGCTGGGGTCAATCAGGAGGGGCGGGGGCGCTTCGGGCATTCGCGCTTTAAGTGAAAAAAAGAAAAGGGGGGCGGGGCAATTTGGGCATTGGGGTCAATCTGGACATTGGCGCTTGTTTCTAACGAACGAGAAAAATAGGGTGCCATTGACATATAGTTCCCCTTTTAAGGAGGCCAGATTAGGGGACCTTAGTCGTCTCACCTGTCCTTTCTTTCTTAGCCAATTCGAGTTCATTCATTTTGCAGAAAGGAGGGGTAGTAATATGGCAAATTACAATCATTTTATTTTCTGTCAATTTCGCTGAACACCTTCGTGTTCGATAAGTATCCAATCAGACTGGTGCCAGCGGGGCACAATTTTACCACAAAAAGGAAGATGGAACAGGGGGACTCTCGTAGAGAGTGAGAGTCGTTCGCAACCTAAACGAGCCATTCAGTACACGTATGACATGTAGAGAGAGAGAGAGAGAGAGAGAGAGAGAGAGAGATAGATAGAGGGGGAGAAAGAGAGAGAGACGTGTACGAAAATAGGTCATTTAGTGTGCTCACAACACAGGACAGCAGGGGTTAGGTAGCACAGAGACGCGAACAGAGGGGAGACATAAACTCATACATTACATACACACGAAACTTCAGACGAAGGAAGACAGTACATGTATTACATACAAAGAAATTCAAGACAAGACATAGAACAGTTATTGGCCAAAAAGATCGGGCTGAGTTCTTTTTACCTATTCCTCCTTGTTCCTCTCGCTTGCTATTTTTGTGAGCGTTCTCAATTACTAATACTCATACCTCGGTCAGCCGGTCGGAAATTAACCTGGTCAAGCTATTGCCCACGGTTGGATCTTAAACCACTTTTGAGTGTCTTCTTTCGGTGGGAAGTTCTCCAGGCTGAGGCAACAGAGGGTATTGATCAGGAGAATAGTCGGACCGCTTGTTTATATCTATAAGAGGGTGAGAAGGAGGTGGTACATTTCGAACATCAACAATATTTCTACCTTCCCAGACAGGTGGTGCCTGGGTAACCCTTACCCCGGGACTTTTCCACGTCCTTTCCCTATCTAGTTAAACGTCATAGTTGTATTATCTAACGTGCTAATTTCGAGTCAATTTTCGTCATACAGTACCCGTCAAGTTTCTATGTCAGTCCATCCTCCCAGTCGCTATGTTCTAAGGAGGAACAGTCATATCTAAGTCTAGTATAAATACTATGCTGAAATCCCCTCCTTCCCTTATCGTCGGTCGTTCGATCATCGCTCTTCCATACTTCAGCCGACGTTACGACGCGACCTGCAGAAGGAGAAGAAGAAGGGGGGTGGGGGCAGCATTCAAAACACACCAACGAGCATAGATCTGAAAATGTTTTTACCTACCGCATACTCGACCTATCTCCACGGGGTGCATTCTCTACCATCTCGGCGTTTAAGCCCAGAGGGACCAGTAGTGTTAGATAGATAATCATCGATGGTCTGCATATCTACATGAATCACTTGATCGTGGCTTTTTAGGTCATGCGCAAGGGTGGCGGTCAAGTGGCATTTCTTCGGTATCGTTCTAAGGGCGTCTGAAACACTTTTCCGGCTGTCTGTGACACATAATGTAGCTGCTAAGTATCGGACCCTTTTAACCTCCAACCTTAGTCATACTGCATGTATTTTACTTATGTCGGTGACAGTAGCCATACATTTCAATAACATTCATAAATACAAACGCTACAATAATAGTTGCGTGTTCAAATACTTTAATGAAAAGGTTGGCGCACAAATACGGGCCTACAACCCAGTGGGCCGGCTACGGAGCAGACTGGAACTGTGCATAAGAGGAACGAAGTCGGTGGCCATTTATTTCATAAAGTGCAGCAGTGCAATGAAAATCATATCGAACTTTCTTAAGGGGCAAGTATAATGCGTGTCAAGCTTTCAATAATATCATCTCATTATCCTACTATTTACTCAAGACCTACGTATATCAATTCATTGTTCAAATGCTCAACCGGTGCCTATTTCATACCAATTCATTGCTTCCAACACATAATTAGTACCCACTCTAAATCAGTTCATTGTCCCAGCACATAATCAATATCCATCTTATATCGCCTTCTTTTTCAAGCACATACTCAATATCCATCTTATCTACTTTTCATTGTCCAAAAACTGTATACATATCTTGGGGCATCAAAGCTGAGCAATCAGGGTGCAACAAGGATTTTTAAAATTCTCATTTTGTATCGGCGCCATTTTGGGCGAGGTCAGACAAGTCCCAGTATAGTCAGATTGCCTCTACTGACTCGTGGTTGGATCAGAACTTCTTTTGGCAGTTCAAAAAGTTTTTCGCAATGGGGTAACAGTCTAGCAATATGGACCATCAGTCAAAGAGTGGGGAGGGCGGCAACAATCTTTCCTACCGGGTCATTCTGGTGTTCCACCGGAACTGAACAAGTCTGTATCTTTGCTGCATTTTAGCCATTTCCAAACTGAGGCTGGTGCCGGCAGGAGTGCGCCGACATCTCGTGGCTCCATCGGAGGACGGGGGGCGGGGGGACGCCTCGTGGAGAGGTCGGCCCCCCTGGCTCTTCTAGAATCTTCAAGGTTGAGGAGCACAGGGCGTGTGCCCGTCCCGGGCAAAGAACCGCTTTTTGGTATGGACCCTCTTCAAGCAGGAGCGTTGGGGTGTCGCTGGAAGCCTCCACCTGGAGGGAGGTGGGGGAGGCTCGTTCGCGCCGCCTCCCCCTTCCAGCGACCCCGCGCCGTTCTTCGGCTCCAGCGCTTCGGTATTGGCCGTGCCAGCTAATGAAGATGGGGGGGGGGGTCGGTGGCTGAGGCAAGACATCCCCCCCCTTCATGTGGCGGGACTACCTGCAACTTTCAGGGGTTGCCGCTTGTGGCGGGACTACCTGAAACTCTCAAGGGTTGTCCAAGATATAATTGAAAAAACGCTGCCGACCTCGCCTTTGCTCTGGTCTTCGATGATGGCCGGATCAGGCAAGAGAGGGGGGGGGAGTCGGTGGCTGAGGCAAGACAGCCCCCCCCGTGGCCTGTAGGGCAGCAGGAGAGGGGAAAAGGAGAGACCTTTACGATTTTTCGGGCCGTCCGCCCTACAGCCTCCCCTTCCGATGGCGACCCGCCAGGCCCTGCTCTGCACGCGCTGAGGCCTCGCCTTCCGGATGGGCGTAACCGCGGACCTGTTGCACTTCGGGAGTTTTCCGGAATGGGGGTAGGTGTTTTATTGATTTGTATCTATTTCATGTTACCGTTATTTGGGCGTGGCAGACAATGAGGCAGACATGTTGGGAGCAGGAATAGGCAGTGGAGCCTAGCTACCTCGTGGCTGTCTTGTTGTCGAGTTTTCGCCATTTTATATTTGTTATTACGAACTGTTTCTAATGTTTCTTATTTTTAGTGAAGTCGAAAGCTCATCAGGGGGTTACTGACTTAGCCCGATTTCTTTTATTTTTCCTTCCTTTCCTTAGCGTGTTTCGAGCTAAAGTTCTCTGTTAGTAGGGTACGGTGATCACTTCATTTTTATATGTCCTTTCATTAGGGGTACTCCTGGACGGACCAGATGAGTTACCTCCAATAAATGGTCCGGGTGGAACTAGATTATCAATCAGTGGGGAACACATGTCCCTTCATTATGGTATCATCCTGGACGGACCGAATGATGTACCTCCAATCACTGGGGTAGCCTCCTGGACGGACCAGATGGCCTACCTCCAATAAAGGGTCAATGAGAGGGGGAGCATATGTCCCTCCAGTAGGGCAGCCTCCTGGGCGGACCAGGTGAGCTACCTCCAATAAATAGTCAATCAGTGGGGAGTGGGTAGGCCTGACGAATCATAAAGGGGCATAACCTACCCTTTACTACTTGCAAAGACTAGACAGAATATTTCTATTCCACGTTGTTTGCAAACCGAAAATACCTCAAACAAACAATTCCTTGGACAACAATGTCCAGTCAATCAATCAATCAGTGGGGAGAAAAACAGGCATGACGGATTACAACGGGGACAAACGTCTGCATTACCTGCCCTTCGCTATCTGCAAAGGGAGACAGAATATTTCTATTTGTCTCTGTTTGTGGACAGGGAAGATCTCAAAGAGCAACAATCGATTATTAATCGATATCAAACAATCAGTGGGGAGAAAAGTAGGCATGACGGATTACAACGGGGACAAAAGTCTGCATTACCTACCCTTCTCTATCTGCAAAGAGAGACGAACGTTCCTATTCGCCGCTGTTTGCAAACAGAGAATGTCTCGTTCTCAAGAAGAGAACCAATATTTCAAGTAGCATCCAAAGCTAAATGAACCAATAACCAAACAATATCAGTATCCAAATACCGAATCCAATACAATCAATCAAACAATCAGATGGATAAAACCATCCTACCAATCAGGCGTAAAACGCCCTACTTAATCTTACCCGGACCGGACCATACGCACAGTTCTTCGTCTTCCTCCTCCAGCGCCCGATCGTTCTCTTACTCCATGCAGCATTCCGGTGGGATTCCAGTCAGGACAGTAGGTCACTCAAGAGAGGTCCGTTCAGAATCGGTGAAGTTCATTCGATCGGCAGCCGGACGAGGGCCCTCTCAAGGCAGGTATACTCCGATCATTTAGATGTTCACCTCATCGTCTGGATCTCTCTTACTGGACCTTATGTCACTGATGGGCCCTACGTGGGCGCCAATTGTGGAAAGTGAGCCCATATTACTATCGATGCCCGGGCTGCTGGCGCAAGTCGCCTCTCAGTTCCCATTCTGAATAGTTACCAAATAAAGAGACGGGCGCTGGAAGCAGGAATCACAAGAACAGGATTTATTACTCATGAGGAGAGCCTGTCATTTCGGACACGAAACACAGTGTCTTTCGGGAGGTGCTCTGACAAGTTCTCAGAGGCATCGCCTTTTATACCTTACAGAACATTCCTTATTGCAACAACGGCATTGTGAAACAAGAAAACAACATCCCCCTAATCCTCGTGTCAATCCCACCCCACATGCATCCACAATAGAAGCCCTTGACCTGCTGATAAGAGGAGGGGGTAATCAAACAGCTGAGTGTTCCGCCGATTCTTGGGATATGTGCGCCTGATCGTATCCCAGGGGGTGGGGAGGCCAGGATCAATAGTGGGTCCTTTGAGGAGGAGCGATTTCATACAATGAGGGGCAGTAAATAGTGTCTTCCGGCTTAGGCGATGGCCTCGGACATGTGTGGATAGTCCATCGCGGAGGGAGGGTTTACTAACAGAGGGGTTATTCATGAAAGGAAAGGAGGTGCTGGTCAGGTGCGGCCGTGACGCCCAAGGACAGGGCCTTGCAGAAGAAGGAGGTTTATGACTTGTCCACGTGAGGGAGGAGGGGAGAGCCAGGGTGCGCACAGGGACAGAGTCGCACAGAGAGGTCTTATGACCCGCCCATGAGAGAACGGGGGCAGTCAGATACAGCTGGGGGGGGTTA
Source organism: Lissotriton vulgaris (assembly GCF_964263255.1). NCBI lineage: Eukaryota > Metazoa > Chordata > Amphibia > Caudata > Salamandridae > Lissotriton > Lissotriton vulgaris. The sequence continues at coordinate 1,709,052,129 of NC_141685.1, read as the reverse complement.
TGTCAGCTGAGGCGAGGGATGCTTCTTCAAGAGGAAATGGGGGACTTTGCGTGGGTCAAGCAGGAGGGTTGCTTTTCATAGCAGGGTCGCGCAGAGGGAGAGGGTTGCATGGTCTATGTATGTGAGAGGGGGGGGGGTTCAAATACGCGCAGGAGGGAAGCCGGGGATTCCGATGAGCGGGCAAAAGGCCATGGTGCCTAAAAAAATGGCTATCAGGTACATGTGGGCACGGGCTTTTACTGGCGGAGTGGTGTGGTTAACGTACAGGGAAGGGAATGGGAAAGGGCAAATGAACGCTGCTTATGTACATCAATTTCGTTATTTTCCACAGGTCGCCATATATGGCGAAGTGCGCGGGGGCGGAGCAGCTGGGAGGCGGGAGCGGGGAGGGTACAGGAGGCAAAAGGGGCGGGGTTTCGCGGCGGGAAGCGGGGAGGGAGGGAGAACGGCGGCAAAAAACAACAGCGGCAAACAGGAAGGAAATACACAGTACAGAGGAAATAAAAAACAGGCAATACAATTAAACTAATGCACAATACAGAGGAAATAAAAACAAGCAATACAATTAGACTAAAGCAAAATGACAAGGTACCACAGTAGGGGCAGGTTAGGAGAGCCAGGACCACGCCGCTCGGGGGCCGGGGGCGTGGTCAGGCGCCGGTAGCGAGGCAGTCAGACAGGGAGGGAGAGCACACGCAGCAGCTGGTGGCTGTGCGGCGCGGGGGTGTCCTACAGCTAGGACACACTCACCTGCGTCGCACGGTCACCATATATGGCCAAGTGCACGGGGGGCGGAGCAGCTGGGAGGCGGGAGCGGGGAGGGTACAGGAGGCAAAAGGGGCGGGGTTTCGCGGCGGTGGCGGGAAGCGGGGAGGGAGGGAGAACGGCGGCAAAAAACAACAGAGGCAAACAGGAAGGAAATACACAGTACAGAGGAAATAAAAAACAGGCAATACAATTAAACTAATGCACAATACAGAGGAAATAAAAACAAGCAATACAATTAGACTAAAGCAAAATGACAAGGTACCACAGTAGGGGCAGGTTAGGAGAGCCGGGACCACGCCGCTCGGGGGCCGGGGGCGTGGTCACGCGCCGGTAGCGAGGCAGTCAGGCAGGGAGGGAGAGCACACGCAGCAGCTGGTGGCCGTGCGGCGCGGGGGTGTCCTACAGCTAGGACACACTCACCTGCGTCGCACGGTCGCCATATATGGCCAAGTGCGCGGGGGGCGGAGTAGCTGGGAGGCGGGAGCGGGGAGGGTACAGGAGGCAAAAGGGGCGGGGTTTCGCGGCGGTGGCGGGAAGCGGGGAGGGAGGGAGAACGGCGGCAAAAAACAACAGAGGCAAACAGGAAGGAAATACACAGTACAGAGGAAATAAAAAACAGGCAATACAATTAAACTAATGCACAATACAGAGGAAATAAAAACAAGCAATACAATTAGACTAAAGCAAAATGACAAGGTACCACAGTAGGGGCAGGTTAGGAGAGCCGGGACCACGCCGCTCGGGGGCCGGGGGCGTGGTCACGCGCCGGTAGCGAGGCAGTCAGGCAGGGAGGGAGAGCACACGCAGCAGCTGGTGGCCGTGCGGCGCGGGGGTGTCCTACAGCTAGGACACACTCACCTGCGTCGCACGGTCGCCATATATGGCCAAGTGCGCGGGGGCGGAGCAGCTGGGAGGCGGGAGCGGGGAGGGTACAGGAGGCAAAAGGGGCGGGGTTTCGCGGCGGTGGCGGGAAGCGGGGGTGTCCTACAGCTAGGACGGCTACAGCATGGTTTTGAACCGTTTACGCACAAGACTATTCACTAGGGCAGAGCCGTGAGTATTCTGTACTGCACAGTTACGCGCAGTTTAAATGCCGGTAATCCAAAACCAAACGATATGATCCGTCCGGCTTGTTTACAGTAAAAAGGGGGTTATTCATCGGTGACACACATGTTTCAATTACACCTTGATATTCCAATTGTTCAAGGATAGCCCCGACTGAAGCTTTGGCTTCACGTCATATGGGATATTGAGGTTGAGGCTGCGGCTGAGACCGCAAAGGAATCTCGTGGCATGGGGACAATTTATCCCAGCCACATTGATTGCAGTACACAGCCGGTGCAAGCGCCAGAGCCCACTCTTCTGCAAAATGCAGCGCTTCTACTCTCGAAACAGTGCTCGCGAAACCTCCTCCCCTTGCGGAGCTGCGAGAACAAAAGGTGGGGGCCAGTCAGCCTCCGAAAGCAAAATGTCATACGTAGATGAAAGGTTTTCCCAAAATACCCCTTTTATGGTTCGCTGTATGTCACCTTCTATTAACAGGACAATTTCAAAAAGTCTATCAGGGGGAGCAACTCGTGTATCAGCTGTTTCAATCACAACATAAGTGTCAGTCGCTGTCACCTTCAGTAGTGGACGGAGGGCCTCTCTCACTATGGTAATCTCCGCCGCGCTGTCCAGCAAGGTCAGAGCCCACGTCAGATTCCGAAGCCACGTTCTCACAATCTGGGGCATATCGATGCGCCGTTAAGGCTGCGACTTTCTTCTTGGCAAACTGCGGTCTCTTAGGCGTAGAGCCCTCCTGCTTTTCTGCACCGTTGCGCGGGCGGGGCTGGTCACGTCCTTGCTGGCCACCCCGACAACTGCCGCCCCCTCCTCCACCGGTTGACGGAGACGATGAGTCCTGAAAGGAACGAGGAGAGCCTTAGTCAGAAGCCTGAAAACGGTCAGGAGATTTAATCATCGCGCGATCGCGCAAATCATAAACGCGTTCCGACTGCGCAGGCAATGGAGACGCAGGGCAAGAACTTTGTGTCTGTTGTTGTTGCTGTTGCTTTCCCTGTTTCTGTTTTTTAGGCCAATTTTGTTTTTTGGACTTGGGCTGAATTTCTGTTTCCGAAGTTTGTCCCTGGGGCTGCTTTTTCTCCTTAACAGAAAAAGGCTTAAGACCCTTGGCATTGCGGCCAACGGTTTTATAAGCCGCCACAATTATCTTTGCCAACTGTCGGGGTTTCTCGGCATCGGGAAGCACCGCTAAAGCGTTAGCAACCTGAAAGTTCACTGCATCCCCCTTGACATTTGCAAGGATCAGATCGCAAACTACATCAAAGGTGCCACACAGGCGCATACCCAACTCAACCGCAGACTCTGGTCCGTGATCATCTTGAACACGTTTAAGGACCGAAGACAGCAGGGACATAGACGGGGTGCCATAGCACCTCGCATAGACCGCTGCAAAAGTCTTACCCCATGTCTCACAGTCAACGAGCTCAGGGGCCAAATCTTTCGGCAAACTAAGCGTAAGAATCCGGTGTTTTTCACCCGGAGTCGTATTAGGAAATACAGCTTCCAGCTGGTCAAATTTCTCGGCAAGCCAGAAAGGAAAATCATCCTTATCCTGGGGCTTCTTGCCCATTACGGAATTGACCATCACAGGACTGATCTTCAAACCAGCCTGCCCTGCCGGAAGTGCCGCACCTCCCGGGGCTCCACCCTGAAGATTACGGCTTGTGTAGTGCACTAGGGCTCTGATCACGGCAATCGCGACTACATGTAATCGCCGAAATTCAGCCAGGTTACAATTGCCGTGTAGAGGATGAGGAGTAAATCCAGCCAAAACAGGCCAACTAGCGCCTGGAATGGACAAAGGACCTAACCTCGGAGCGCTCAAAGAATGGGGTAGGGCGCCACCAAACCAAACTCCATGTTGCCAAACATCTATAGGAACTTCCTGCACCCTGTACGGAGTATACACATTAGGTACAGAAGTGGCAGTGTATGTGTGGAACACACCAGAATTTGCGTCCACCGCCGGAAGCGTCACCCACGAATAAAACAATTCGTATGGATAAGCATGTTCCGCACTCACCACCATTATCACAGCCAAGCCTTCAAAAGGAACATTATAAGCCCGCAAATGATCACGCACCGCAATGCGACTATGCTGCGGAATGTCCACGGCTTGTGCCATGACTGCACAGGAACGTGAAAAAACAAAGAGTACTTTGTAGCACAACTGGGTAGTAATTCAAGGAAACCGTTTTAGATAGATTCAAGCTTGAAAAGACCTATTTCAAAAATAGGTAGGTTTTTCCGACACCACCGTTTTCCGGAAACGGCGATGAAGGGGTTAAGGATTGAATGATATACTCCTCGAGTGTCATGATATAAGACCACCAACGTATGGGCGCCATGTAGCAGGGATTCCGTTCTCCTACAGAACTGTGCATAGAGATCTGGAACCTCAGTGAATTAGGATGACCCAAAACTCACCTCAGTACCCAAAATCCCCTTACCGAGCTAGCTACAGTGTCTCATTGGTCATAACAAACTCCCAATGCTTAGACAAACCAGAACATGAACTTAGGTTACCTCAGGTATTGTGGAACACATGAACACTCTTTCGCTCTATAATCATTTCAAACCAGAACTTGGAGTAAAAGAGGACACGTGCATATTTGAAATATTTATTAATCAATGCAAGGTTCTCAAACGCAGTATCTTATATAATATAAGCAAACATATTATAAGAATCAAAGTTTTCAGCATAGTTACTAGTCCATAGTAAGCAACCGGTGATAGCATATTATAATGCTGAAATGAATAGGAATTAATAACACCTATTTCTCACCCTCCCTATTTAGCATATTATTTTATATCTATGAAGGTCTCTTTTGGGTTTAAGCAGGGCAGGCCCATACCTCTAAATCTCAGGAGGAGAGGATCACATCATCTTCCAACAGCTCTCTGCATGCGAAACATCATCAAGTGTGTTCTTGCATTCCCAGTAACTCTGTCTTAAACCCGCTTAGAGCCCAATGTTGGCAGCAACTGTATTTGTGTTATGTCTAATGTGGTGCGAAGATCAGACCTCCCAGCAACCTTGTGTTGAGTTAGTCTTAGAGGGTTCAGCACTCACTGTGCAGACAGTGTACCAAGCACGACTGATATCAGAGTAATAACATATTATTCTCAAATAAATCACATCTTTCGTCTAGGTTGAAAGCTACAATAACAAGTATGTGTCGTGTGCAAACTGAAGCCGAAGGAAAATATGGCGTTTAAACACTTAATAAACTCATGCTAACTTAACACAGTATATAGAAAAGAAGCATCTATATGACAAGGGGAGATGGCCAATGAGAATTCCAGGACCTCGCCTTCCAGGATTTCTGCTGCAGACTCCATAGAGAGCGTCCACCCTTCTTTGAAGATTATGGCAGTGCCACCGCCTCTGCCCACTATGCGATCTGACCTGCAGATCTTGTAGCCCCGTGGTATAGCTAATTCGACCACCGGAGCACAGGAGGAGTTCAACCAAGTCTCCGTATTGAAAAGAAGATCCAATTGTTCATCCATGAACCGCTCATGTACATCCACGGCATGCTTTACCAGTGACCGAGCATTGATAAGAGCTGCGCGGATGTTAGCGTTACGTGCCAAGAGGGGAGGGGCGCCAGGAAGAGATGCTTGGAAATAAAATTGGCAGAGGGGGCAAGACCGCGTCATACACTGGAGAACTTCACAGTGTCTGTCACTATTGCACAGGTTAGTATCCAGCTCCAGCAAAGCCTCCTGGGTATAGCGGGTTCTTTCAGGCTTTTCCACAGCCTTGAAGGAGCCCACGGTCCTGGCGCTGTGCGCTGCCGGAACGCGGACGGGCGCGGACGGGCAGACCTTTGGCTTACCTTCGGCGCGCTGCGCTCGAAAGAGCAAGTTCAATTTATGCCTGCAGCTCCCTCCCCCAGCTAGAAAGCTGCCACTGGTTCTGCCGGGGTCCGGGACTACCTGCAAGATGGCTGCCCGCCCTCCACTCAATCGGCACAACAGCCGCTGTGGAACGGGGCAGGGAAGGCTCATCTCACCGGCCAAGCAGCAGCCCAGGTAAGTGAATCACCCCAAAAGTAAACTAGACTGTGTGGAGTAATACAACTAGAAATTAGGCAAGCGCAGCAGCGCGATTCTAGGCACAGAGTAGATTAGTGAGATAGGATTTTAAAAACAGTAAAAACAGTTTAGAGCAAAAGTATGACCTCAGAGCAAAAGCGGGTCCGCATGGGAGCTGCCACTACCCACACTAGCTGTGTCCTCTACCCTCACAAATCCTCAAAGATCACCCACACTCCTTTCCCTTCTCCTGAGCACCACAATGTGTAAATACTTGTATATATACTGAGCACTATCTTGAAAAGATGTATTCAACAGGCTGCTGTTCACAATAATAGCACAATATACTACCTGACCATTTTTTACTCTGCTGAGCTACTAACCCGGGTCTGGTAGTCTTTCGGGTCCCCCCATTGATACGCAACACACATCCGTAAAGGAGCAGGTTACACTCTGACACATCCTCATGTACAAACAATCCCTGACATCAACAACACATCTGCAGATAAACCATTCCCCAGACTCCCAACTCCCAAAAAGGGCCCAATATACCCAAGTATGCAACATCTCAGCACTGTATAAGCACAGAAGTCAAAGGCACGCCCCATGAAAGGGATAGTGAGCAGCAAAATCAGAGCTGCAGGGGCAACTCTCCCAAAATGCAGCGCACACACATAACATGCAGAGCACATCAACATTGACAACAATGTGGTAGAAACAGCAACACGTCCACAACAAAACAGATGACACAACTTGTGCCGTTTGTGTGTAGAAACTGGCCAATCACATTTGGCAAAGCAGGGAAATGTGAGTTGATAATGTACAAGTACAAACACACCTCCGTGATGTTGTTGAAATGTCCACTGTCCAGCATCAAATAGGCAGCTCCTCCCAAACAGTCACAATGCACCATGTCATGCAGTCTGTATGGAAACATGTACAATGCGTCAACAAACATGTGAACACAATGTTAAACTGCATATCCCCTTCACATTGCAGAGGGAAAACCAACATCTCCTGCAGAGCAGACCAAACCGCTCTTCTCTGATGATGAAGAGGACCACCACATCTTCAACACTGACGCCCTCCAAGAGTTCATTGACATCTATGTCAACCCACCTCCAGGAGCAGGGTAGCCCAGCTGCATCAATGAGACCCCACCCCCTGCACAGACCACACAGCAGGCAGCACCCACCACCACAGCTGCCTCCCAGGACCCCAATGAAAAACACATGGCCTTCCAACACTGTGTGTTGAGGTGCCAGTAGCAGATGGCTGAACAGGTGCGGGTGAGGTTCGACTGCATGGCGGCCAAACTAGATGCCCTACGTGGGGGTCTAAGTCCCATCAGGGACCACAAACAGTCCCTAAGGGACACCCATAGTCCGCTCCATGCTCTCCAAAGATCCATGGCTGACATCACTGGAGTCCTGACTCTGAGATAAGGACAACTGTCTAGTCAGAGTGGCTCCAGCAATGTCACCCGGGAGTTGGGACACATGCGGGGGATCATGGAGAACATGGAGCGGACACAGGAAGAAAGAGCGGCTGCCACAGCTGCACACCAGCGAGAGGTAGTTAGGTTCTTCAATGCCCTGCAGACCCTCCTCATGGCATTGCTGCCACAAGACTTGGCACGGATGAATGCTGCTGCTACCACTCCATCCACAGCTACGCCCCCTGAAGTGTCAGTGCCACACAGTGTGGCAGACATTCCACCTCAGCCCCCTGAGGTATCACTGCCACACAGTACTGAAGACAGAACACCACCACCCATATTTGAGGCACATGAAACAGCAGAGGACGAACATGCAGATGATTCTGCCTTAGAAGTAAGAAGGACGCAGTAGCATTCATCTCCGTCATATGGCCTGTTTCTGCTTGGTTCTGCCCTCTGCATCATCACCTTCCACTGTCCCCGATACACTCTGCGACACTCACCTCGGACCTCGATTTGGACAGGCATATTCTGTTTGGTTACCAATGACACGGCAATCACACTGCGGACTGAACTCTTCCTCTTCCGTTTAACTTGTCATTCCCTAAAGGACTCTGGCTGGCCCTCCATGGGCCAACAATGTAAAGTGGGGTTAGCATTGCCCTGTACTGCTCCAGCTACAACACTCCACTGAATGTGCATTAAACATTCATTTTCACACAGATGTGTCATGTCTATGATCATTTAAATGTGGAAGTATGGATGAATATAGGGTCAGTGATTCCCCCTTACGTCCTTGTTGCTCATGTTGTGGCACTTGAGTCACAGGGTGCAACATTACTGATTGCGGTCAGGGTGGCACCGACACTACAACAGAGACACACGTATTAGTTACTTACTTGTCCAGCCCAGGACGGAACCACACCCAGAGCCACGGGGTCATTGTTCACACCGCTACGCTGGACTGGCATACACCAGGCTAGCCCACTCCGCTTACGCTCACAGGGGGGGACAAAGCTACTTGTCCCAGGTCTTCCCTGTAGTGATCTGCTGATCACAAGTCTAGTTGTCAGCATGCCACAGCCACTCCCTCATGGCTGGTTTACACCCACACCACACCCATCCAGCACATGCATCACAGGACATGTGACCCTGCCAATAAAAAGGGCTGTGCGCACGTGCACAACGTCATTTCCACTCTCTATCTGGGTGTATCTGTGTGGGTATTATTTATGCATGAGGGCCTAGGGCCCTACCACATCACATTCCCCAGGCATTTATGCTGCCTATAATGAAATCTGGAAGATTTCGCAAAAAGAAGCTGCAGAGACAATACAGGAACTAGACCGTATTAACTTAGACAAAGCTTTTGCTGTAGTGGATAATGGGTTAACAACTTTGATCTCCAGAGTATATTCATTGGGCAACATTGTATCTTCTGCTATCGACATACTGGAACAGGATTTGCCATATTACAACACAGCCAATCACAATTACGTCATGTTATGTTATTGAGCTGGATCCTACAATCTTTGCGTGCAGGCTTTGTGCCTTGACGTTTCATAAACAGTACGTCTCTGTTTTCAGAATATAATTAGGCTTACCTGTTTTCAGTTTCTATTTTTGGGAAATTCTGGTGGTGTTTTTTCAGTGTTTTCCAGTGATTTTAATACCTAAAAAAAACAGTGCTTTTCAGTGGTTATTCACTTTCGCGCCATAAAAAACAACTGAAACAGTGTTTTACCAGTGTTTATGGAACGCTTTGCTATTATTATTGCTTGTTCCATTTTTCTTCAGAAATTGTATACTGCTCTACATTTCAGAAGATTAATACAGTGATGAAATACTTTCCATTGTCCTTTTAGTCTGCAGCTCAGAATTAACAATCATTTGCAATGCAATAGGTCTCGCATTTATGCGAGTTTAAGCTATTCGCATTGTATATGACAAAGCCTTTTATTAATGTTTTAAAAACAAAAACAAAAATACAAGGCATTGTTATTTGCAATGTCAATAGCTCAAACTTGCATAAATGCTAGACTTATTGCATTACAAATGCTTGTTTTAAATGAAAGCGTGAATTGGTCACTCAGCAAGTTGGAAGTTACAATCTGTGTTCCAGAGTCGGTACCCCTCTCCTGCTCAGAGTATTGCATTGCATTGTATCATCAATATAGCGCCCTCACACGTGTTGTGTGCGCGAAGCGCTGTTTGGCACCTCATTTGTGGTCTTTTAAGTGAATGGCTGACTGCGCATCCAGGTTTACTACAAAGAATCAAAAACTGTGAGGGGCGCTTCTATACCATGGAGGTGGGCAAGCCACTGAGAGCTTGAAAGCTACTAAAAGCTCTAAAGCCACGGAAAAGCTCGAGCCGGAATCCGCTAGTGCTTCTTATTTAATGTCAAGCCCAAAACAAGCTGATTTTTATGTGGCTTCTTTTGATATTCATGCCCTACCCTCACCAGAAAAGAGTTAAAAGCAATACATTAGCGTTTGAGATCTGTGGCAAAGGATTTGCCATATTAAAAATGCTGAAACGCGTTTTTCCTTGGATTCCGATTGAATGCAGACAGATTGTAGTCCAGTCATTACTGATTAGTAGGCTGGACTACGGCAACTCGCTGTTTGTCGGTATGGCGGACTATCTATTTTCAAAACTACAGCTTGTCCAGAACGCGGCAGCCAAAGCTGTCTGCAACAAGAAAAAGTACGATTCTGCTACAAACTGCTTGAGAGCGTTGCACTGGCTGTCCATGAGGCAAAGAGCATCTTTAAAAATGCTATGCATTGCTCACAAAACTTTGCATAATACTGGTCCTAACATTCTGCGGAATAGAATCAAGTTTTATGCACCAGCTCGGAACTTACGTTCACAAGACACAGCCAAAGCAGTCACTACACAAGTAAAATGATCTAGGATGGGTGGACGTGCCTTTTCGCACCTAGCCGCCAATTGTTGGAATGATCTGCCTATAGATCTACAATGTATGGATTGTTACCCCACTTTCAGGAAAAAATTAAAAACTGCGCTATTCCCTAAAATAGAATAAAATGTTAGCCTCTGATAATTGCTCATAGTTTGCTGCTCAATCTTAGCACCCTGATATCCTGCTCGGATGAATGTTGCGCCTTAGAAGCACAAATAACATAACATAACATACAATGGAAAGGCACATAGCTACCCATTCAGTGAATGGCTTGTGCAGAGTTAAACCAGAATAAGCCCCTTGTTCAATACAATATCTCTTGCAAGGGAAAGCTCATGCACTAACGCAGCTGAGATCGAAAAATGTGCAAAAACAAATGGCAATTTCGTTAAAGTCTCTAGTGCCTTATTTTCCGTCTAAAAAAGCTAAACTGAAAACTAATGTCCAACATGATCAGGAAATTAACGGTGGGTTTTGCCAGTTGGTTTTGAAAAAGTTAAAATGTTGCCCCAACAATTACATTCTTTTGCATCTTTGAGAACACCCATTTCCACAACCTTCATTTCAAAATGTGTCACTGCTAAACACCGTTCTTGCTTTCGGAGTATGCAAAGTGTTGAGTTATATTTACAAATGCAAGTGTTTACAGAAACTGATTACTTGAATTGGATTATGTAAATTGCACATAGAGATCACTCATTTTGGGCTGCAAGATTAACCTTGGTGCAAATAAGATAAAAATGGTTGAACTTAGCGAGCGATTTAAAAAATAAACTTGTAACAGGAGGGTACTCCTTCAATGGAGTTAAACGGAACCTGGGTGCCAGGTTTAGACTATGCAGAGCATGTTATGTTATTCATGTCTTTACAACATGCCACTCCAAACATCGTCTTGAGTTGTGCGGTGCAGAAATGTTTTGTAGAGTCCATGTAATTTCGAAGGGACCCTGGCTAGGACTAGCAGTTACAACAAATAGACTGTATTAGTGCTGGAACTGAGGAATGTGAGCGGGGTAACCAATGGCAAGTCCTGAAACCCCTGACACACTCGTGGCTCTTCTTGTGTATTGAGAGACATGAAATCTGAGCCCCAGATGACTTCTCCAAAATCGAAGTGCCACAAAACAAGTGAAGGGTACATTAAGGATAGCAGGAAAAAGCAGGATGAACCAGAGGGATATTGAATTGAGCTGGAGAAAGGGCCTTGGGGAATTAAGGGACGTGAGGAAAATGTAAACAGAAGGAAACAGAGGCTAATAAGGGTGAGAAAGGTGTGAAGCTGAGGGGAAAGGGTGGCAAGGAGTGTGGCACAGATAAAACACAGGTAAAGAGAAACTACTAGGGGGCCGATAGGAGGCAAACAAAAGGGTGGGAAGGAGAAAGCCAATGGTGCCTCAGCGAATGCCAAAATGAGGGCAGAAACATGTTTAGGAGGGGAAGCGGAAGAAAAAGGGAGGGAGCAGTGAGGAGGGAAAGGGTTCAGAGGAGACAAAAGAAAGAAGAGGCAAAAAAAGGCATGAGGTAAAAGACACTGAAAGAATTGGGCAGTTGTGGATGAGGGAAATAGAGAATGGTCATAAGAGGCAGAAATCGGGCAAAGAAGGCAGAGAGGAGAAAACATGGGTGCAGCTTCAGCAAACGGGCAGGGCGGGCAGAAGGGCAGAGAGGCAGACACATGGGGCATTAAGAAGTCAGAGAGGACAGAGATAAGGTAACATAGAAAGTTCAGGAGGAATAGAGGAGGACGTTGAATTTGCAGCAAAGTGAGATGCCAAGAAATTGTTTACAATTATTAAGAAAAATGGGGGTGACCCTGTGTCCCTCAGAACCTGGGTAATTAATGGTTAATTAGAAAATGGTTCTGTCGGGTAACAACACAAATAATTTACAACTGCTACTCAATGCAATCAAAGAAAAGACCAGACCCCTCTGAAGAACACAAAACCATGCCCTTACACTAAATGAAAAGAAGACCTCTGCGTGATTCGTTGTACTTTTTATTTATCTGAATTAAATTCATTCAAATCGATTTTTCATACAATAAATACAATGACTGTCAAAATAATATTTAAAGTGCCAAAGTGTGACAATAGTGAATAGTGATCACGTGATTAAAAGATATGTACAGTGATGATACATTCCAATACAATTGATATATGCAAATATATACAAGTGTTTTATTTTCTGAAGGCCATATGCTGATACGATTTTCCAGAATCCTATTTATTTCTTTCAGTTTGATAGAATTCTAGAATTGCTGGGCCTGTGAAGAATGTCGACGTTTCGACCCTTCGACGCCCGTGTTTAAGGTCGCGGCGGGTCTTTCTCAAGACGGATGTGCAAGGCACGACAGTCCTAGGGTCCAGGTCGTTCTGAATCGCCTGAACAGGGAGGGCACAGAGGCCTCAAATCCGGATCTGTGAATGGATCGCGCTGCTAGTCTGTGGCACGGCTACTCATCAGACAAGCCTTATGATTCAATTTATTTAAGGAATCCCTGACTGATCATCAAGGGGAGAAGGTGTGCACCAGGGGATGCAACTGATTTTCAATTGAAAGCACTATTGAGCTTGTATTTTTCTCACACAAACACACAACTGGAACCCAAACACTGAGGTTGCAGATCGCACAGACTTCATATCTGCTGTCCTCCCCCACCTCAATTCCTAAAAGCAGCAGGATTAACAACTGCCCGGGACAAGAAGTGACAGCCGTTGCTGCCCTCTGGGCTGTATGCAGCAGTCAGATCTTTTCACCTGCACAGAAATATTAGATTCCAAGCTCTCTGAACTGAAAGGTACCTGCACCCTTTCTACAGCGCGCACAGTGTGATGGGGCAGGCGCTGAACACGAAATAAAGGCAAACTTCCATAATAAGACTTTTTTACCCCCCACCACGTGTTCTCATCCAAACTAATGTAGTCCCTAACTCGGGATACACTGGGAGTGCTCCTCTGAAGAGACACTAAGATGGAGTGGCACCTGTAAAGTACTACAAAAGTAGCTTTAGGGAAAGGGAATGACTGGAAAGCTATCAAAAAAATTCTTTCATAGCCCTGTGGGGATTGCAGGAGGCAGTAGCAGGATGACTGGTGAGCATTGTGCAGGCATCAGTTGGCACGCCTCGGCAGGCACACACCCTCAGACTCAACCCTGAGTCTCTGCTTCTCGTTATTATATTTTTTAGCAGAAGATGTTCAGCTGCTGGCAATTCTAGACCTGTGACAGGCAACCCAGAGACCTGAGTGCAGCTTGATCGGCTCCGTGCTGGCAAAAGCAGAACTGGAGGGGCGTGGAGCACAGGAAGGGTGCTCAGGGATGGCCTGCAAGGTACAGGTCTTCTCACTGAGCCTCCCCCTGGGCATGGAAATGCTAGCGATTAGGGAAAGCCTTCAGAGGAAAATGCAGCAGGCGGGTGTGAACAGGCGAGCTCAAAGGGCTGCAGCCCGCCCCTCAAGTCGTGTGTGTCAGCCCGGGTGAGACAGATTTCTGGGCACACACACAGCCGCACCCGAGTACTTTGCAGGTCTTTAAAAGACCATTTGCTTCTTAACGAGGCTTTTTTGTTTTTCACCCCGTCTTGGAGCCCCTGCAGCCCCACTCTGCCTATTTCTGGAAGAATCAGCGAGTAGTGAGGCATAAGTGTTTTAAATGAGACATGGATTAAAAAATGTGGGCCTATTACTAAATGGTTGGGAAATGTCATCACAGAAAGATACAAATAAATTAAAAGGAAGGAATTAATTAATCACACATGCACACAGTCAGTGGCTGCATTGCAGCACCGCTCTCTCTCACTTCTCTGAGTTGCTGAAACTCGAGCTCGAGCCACCGCAGAAATTACCGATTGCCTCGTGCCTCCTCAGAGAGTCCTGCACTGAGATGTTGCCGGAAACAATAAAGCCTGTCTTCCACCTTGTTAAGTAAATGGTCTTTTTAAAGAACTTTGAAGTACTCGGGTGTGGCTGCAGGTAGACAGATGGCAGAGGACAACAGCTCCTCTCCCCCTATGTGAGCCAGGCAGGGGGCCTAGTGTTGCTCTGGCCCTTGGGCCATTCACACCTCGGCTCCCCATAAAAAGCAGTGTTTTCCCCTGACACCTCTGCGCCAGGCCACGACAGGCAGGTCAACCATTGTAATTCTTTAGCTCCATCAAGTGACCAAAAGGCGCAACAACGATGAAAATCAGTGACACTCGGTTTAACCGGGTCAGCTTATTTTCATCCGGTAGGGTACTCTCGGGTACAGCCGGTTTAAACTGACTTCCGGACAGCCTAAATATAATCTAACTGATGCACAGATAGAAATGGCACAAAGGGGAGCTAAATATACAATGCTGCAAACTGAGAAACTGGATAGGCGACCATTTACAGTGACTGAATTACCATCAACTGAGTGGCTGATCCACGGCCAAATCACTCTCCGGGTCACTACATTTCAGTTTCACTATTGCCTTGAGCAAAGGCAGGCAGGCAGATATGAAAGGCTGGGTAAAGAATACATTAAGAAATCCTGGGATTTACCATAGAAATTTCAATGCCGGAGTGGGGATCGAGAAGTGTTTCTTAGTGGTACCAACTTCAAGAACGCTTTAAGCGGTTCGCTCATATGCCAAGACATTGTTTTGCACGGAGCTTGTAATGGTTCCGTTTTGAACCTCTCTTGCCACATGAAAGGAACACCAGCTGCCGTGATATTGCCAGTGTTCGAGTTACTTTCCATTGGGAGTTACTTGATGCTGAACAATCAAGGTTGTTGTGGCATGCTTACAGGCATTACATATCTGGTCACCGTGAACACCAGGGTTACCTGCTGTATGCATGAATTGTTTCCTCCGACAGATAAGCCTAGGAGAGGCGCTGTTATGCCTTCACTGAATGTTTCGTTGATACTGTTTGATGCTTTGAGCAGAATGAAAGCCATGCTTTTACAGCAAACTGTGCCGTTAACCTCTGCCTGAGAAACCTTTGAACTGCAAGTTGAAAGGACCTCGACAGAGATACAGGCACTAATCCACACCAACTGGCCCCTACATTATGTTGAAATAGTGGGACGTATCTTTAACATGTCTGATACGTGTGGCATTATACACCTATTTAAGACCATAGGGTCCGGATTCCTTAGCGCTTTCTAAACTATCTTTGGAGTTATTCCTAACTTCATACACTCCCCGTTTGGAAGCATATTTGGGGGTCTACCTCTGTTACTGCTTGCTGAAGCTGGAATCCTGATTGTCGCTTATCTACTTCGCAATGGACGGACCATCCGCCAACGAGATTGCGAAAGCCCTTCCGGAAAGATATTACTGTGAGCGCATGGTACAACATCTGGGTGCGCCTTGCCTTCGAGAACTAAGTGCTCCTTGGTTCCTGTCCTTCAGACCAGTCTAAGACAACTGCCTCATACTTGTGTTCCGATGCCTGTTCTGCGGAGGAGAATGCCAGTTAGACATCTGTCTGACACCTCTAATGGAGACGCCAGCGGGCCAAGACTCCAGGCTGGAACCACTGTGGCCCCATTGCCGACTCCGTCCCCAGCGTATTCCCATCTTAACGCATACATTCCTCGAGGATCCACAGGTACCCTTGATCGAGATGGATTTCAGCTCCACCCTTGGAACCGAGGTATTGAATACAGCACCATCTACCTCACCAACAACTGTTGGCAGCACTGAGGAGTTTCATCTATGCACACTTGACGTGCTATGCAAGGTACTGCAATGTTTGTCCCCTACGACAGCAGGCAGTGACAATGTTATGTCTCCCAGCCAGGACATTTAATCTAAATCTGGCTCACAATGTGCTGGGAACGAATATGGAACTTTTTCCTTTCCCTTCATTTTCTCTCAAAATAATTTTTTCAAATTGACATTTTCTATCTCAGAGCATGGCCTTCTAAGTACGCTTACAGTAGTTCAACTTGTGTGATCAAACTCATTCGAAACTGTGATTTGCGGAACGTTACTAAAATGTCTAGATTGTTACCATGAGGCAGAGGGTCAAAGCTGATTTGCATATGGCCATGTCTGAACTGGGGTGGTGTGGAGTGCAAAAAAACGATGGATTTGGGCCCAGATCTCTGTACTGGGGTAAATGTATGACATTGTTCTGCATTCTGTCCATCAACTGTTGTTTTTGCATTTGTCACCCCGAGTGGGACGGGTATGCTCAGACGTGAGTCCTGTGCTCTCCACACCACTGGAGATAAGCTATCCTGGCTGATGACGGCTGATAGCCAGAAACCAGTCCTAGGATGCTTGATTCTGGTCCAGGGAAGACATGGCTTGGCAGTTCAGGCTGGACTGTTCCCATGAGGCACAGGATCAAGGCTGATTTGCATATGGCCATGTCTGAACTGGGGTGGTGTGGAGTGCAAAAAACGATGGATTTAGGCCCAGATCTCTGTACTGGTGTGATTGTATGACATTGTTCTGCATTCTGTCCATCAACTGTTGTTTTTGCATTTGTTACTAAAATGTCAAACATTACCAAATACATTTTTTATATTTTTTTAGGCTGTTTTTAAAAGATTTTTCAACATTTTTAGAAAACATTTTAAATGACTGCTTGTTAATTGTATACACTGACACTGTTATCAAAGTGTATTTCGAGAATATGTATTATTATTGTATAAAGTGGAGTGGGTGTTATATTTCATATCGGCACCCTAATATAGGTCCAGGGAACATCGTACACTTTCCCTACATCAGCTCCTGTTATTTCATATGAACGAGCCTTATAAGGACATAACTCTGAATAAGGACAGAATGCCTTACAAGGACATCACGCCTTGTAAGGTCTGCAGCCTTTTATTGACTAAACATTTCACCTAGTTCATGACGAGGGTGGGTTCTGCCCGATCGGTATTGCTAAAACGTCATCCTTAGCACATATGATTAAATTATGAGTACACTCTCCAGGAGGTACACTTCGCCTCTCTCATCGACGCACAATGTTTAATCCCCAACGTAATCCTCATACAGAACAATGGGTAACACACGTACATAGACTGTATAAATACAGCACCTCTTATTATCAGTAAGCAGGAAGGAACTGATACTTCAAGGCAGACACACTGACCAGAGAACCTGCAGCCCCGACATGACATTGTTCTAGCTGACAGTGGTCTAACGATCCCTTGGGGGTGTCCAGCTCAAGTCCAGGATGAAGTCCCACACTCTCACTATTCAGGTATAGGGTTTGACTAAAGCCTAGCGGGATTCTTGGCTCTTAGGCTCTTAGGCTTAGTCTCTTTAACACCTACTCACATGCTAGGTACACTTAGGTACATATAGTCAGGCATCTGAGGAGTACACACTTTATTTTATAAATGCATTCTGTATTCAAGTATAGGTTCATGACTGTTTCAAAATGGTAGAACAATACTATTTCATCTTATTCACTGTACTGCTGGATATATATCTCTGCTACTGTGTTACAGTCATAACCGCGCACTTATTCTACATGTGAAGAACTACTGTACAATAAATTCATATTTCAAACACGTTCGGCTGTTTCTTCTCTGTATCTATCTGAGAGCAAAAACAAGCAAGCACGAGCGATTGGGTAAAAAGTAATATACTGTTTCCACAAGTCTGAGATTATTGTGTTCTAAGGTTGCATGAACTAATCTCTCTGATACCCGGAGATTCTAGTGGCACTGCGAGCTAGCTAATGCAAACCATAGGCTAATATATGCGGCGGGGGTACAGAGTCAGTCTGCCACCAGACCCACAGTATATGTTATCTGTAATCATTGTAGGTCCTGCGTTGCAGGGTACTTTTTGTGACTACTCTACACGTTATCACCCCGCTTTTTCTTCCAGCGGCCTGGCTGATAATTCCTGATGGTACTTTTTTGCTTTTATTTCTGAGACAAATGTCCTGACTCTACCTCTAGCAATAACTTTCAATCTTGCTTGGTTCATCAGATATACTTCACATCCAAGGAGTTGAAATGGACTGAATAACTGTCTCATTCTCCACCACCTTTCTACCATCATGTGACAGTAATCAGGCTGTACAAAAAATGTGTGACCATCAAAGGACCTTTTTGCATCCGGTCGAGCTTTTTTGAATACTGCTTGACAGAGCAAAAAATTGGCAAAGGATATCAAGATAGCTCTTGATCTCTACAGTTGACCCTCTCTTGATATTTTCTTCATTAGTTGAAAGTGATGGACTCGGTGTAGCTCTGTATCCCAGTCCCAAACTGCTAATTCCTGGAAAGCCCGTTTAAAAAGCTTCACGATAAAGGCTCCAATGTCACTCGCTTCTGCCCCTCCTTCCACCCCGAGAAGTCTCAGGTTGTTCCTTCACAATCTATTTTCATAATTTTCCATTTTCCACATTTTATCTACTAGTTGAGATTCATGAGCTTCTCCTTGACCTTTCACAGCACCGACCCCCCCTTCCAATGTATAAACTCGGTCTTCTACTTTCACAATTCTATCCCCAATCTCTGAGCATGTTTTGTTCATTCTTCTTACAGTACCCTGTAATTTCTTAGTGGCAAACTGGGCTTTAGGACTATCTTTTTGTGTGTCTTTTTGCAGCTGTTTTTATAGCTTGATAAAATAACTCGATAAATCAAACCTAGTGAGGGTTCCACTCGACCTTCTTCTTCTCTTTTAGACTGTGACCGTGATCCTATTTCCTGATGTAATCCCCCTGACTTTTTTCAGTAAACTTTCTACGTAACCGAGTAATCCCATTTTAAGGTTTTCAGTCTCTGGCAAGCTTCCGCCTCTTCCCTTATATTCGGCATCATGTCTTTACTCTTCCTTCCCCACTGAGTCCTCTTTTTTGACTGAAATGTTCCCCCAGATAAACTATTAGAGCTTACCCCGACCCGCAGGACCGAATATAGGCCTCTGATTCACTACAATTTGCATCAGAAACATTTGAATCATCTGTAAGTAAAAACAAACTTCTCCATATGCTCTGGAGCTCCAGCAATTTCTACCTCAGCAATGTGGTCCTCCATGACCCCTTTCCCAATGCTAAGCCTAGTTCAGAGCTTTCATTTATGCCCTATGACATGTCCCCCATATTCTCATGTACTGTTTTCAATGTGCCATTATCTCAAGTTTCTACTTGAACCTTGTCTTTAGGGCAGTCTGTATTTATACTTGCATTATTTCCACATATGGAGGTCCCCCGCTACAGTTTCTCCTTTGCTTTGCACCTCTTCCAAACTTAACTGACCCGTAGAACATGAATGGTGTTTTCCATCCTGTCCCCAGTCTCCAGCTCTCCCATCGTCTCCTGAACTTTCTCCATCCTTTTGCCTGCCAGCAGTAATCATCTTAGATCGAATGGGTTGGGAAATCAGATTGCCAGCATCCACCCAGTCTTGTGGCTTTCGCTGGGGGAGAGTGAAAAGTTTCAGCAATCCATCCCTCAATTCCTTTTGTTTGCTTTGCTCACCCTAAGTTGGCACGGTATGGCCAGACATTGGTCCCTTCCTGGCTTTGCAACTGGATTCAAGCTAGTCTGGCTAATGAGGGGTGTTAGCCTGAAACCAGTCCCAGGATGCTTTTTTCCAGTCCAGGGAAGACCTAGCTTGGCTGTTAAGGCTGGATTGTTCCCATGAGGAACTGGGTCAAGACTGATTTACATATGGCTGGGTCTGAACTAGGGTGATGTAGTGAGCTAAAGAAAGATGATGGAGTCAACCCAGATCTGTGGTTGGGGGTGAGTGTCTGAAACATTTCAGCGCTCCGTCCACCATCTCCTTGTGTTTGCTTTTCACACACTTAGGCAGCATTTTTACCAGCCTCCGGCTCCTCCACCAAATACTTTCACTGATTCTCCCAGTCACTCGATGTAGAGTTCTGGAGGGAGTCACTACTACTGCAATGAGCACTTGAATCTTCGTCACCCATTCCTTTGCATTTATCTGTCGATTTTTCCAGCTACACTAAATCCATACGCTGTAACTTTGTTTTTGCTGGTTTACTGGCCTGACACATAGGGGCCTATTTAGATTTGGAAGCAGCCGGTCAATCCAACTGGCTTCTGACGGGCTCACTGAGCTATCGGAGGCCTCACGTAATCCCTATGGACGACTTTTCTGCCACAGGAATTATGATTTTCTTTTACGGCATGCTTTTCATGTTGGACTTTCTGACATGCAAAGCCTGTTGGAAAGTGACTTTGGGGGCCTGTAGCAGTGTCCCCAGGCCTCTGCAGCCTATGGATGTGGGTTTGGGGTGTGCCCTCGTAAATCCATGCACGGTGTGGCAGGCACCATAAGGTGCCTGCCATGCGGTACAAGATTTACACAAACTTCCATTTCTCTATGGGAGCTTGTGCTACGGCCAGGTTCAGACCGCAGCACAAGCTCGAAAAATGGTAGTCTGCGACCCTCTAAATGATGCGGTTGGGACCACCGACCAGCAGTCTGTTGGTTCCGATTCCACAATGGTTACACCCGCCTGACCTTATAATCAACCCCATAGTATCTCCATAGTTTATCCTGATTGAGAGCTCTGTTTGGGAGGGAGCCTCAGCCTGAGCGTTCTACTCAGTCGCCATCTTGCCTCCTCCCCCACTTTTTCTGACTTCTTATCAAAAACGTATTTGAAAAATACTATCCTACATACAAACTAGTTGAAGTTCTTAAGAAACCTTAAAGGATTATCAATGTATGCTTTATTTACATAGTTTTAAGTTGAATCTAATTTCAAGAGATAAGAGAAGAGGGGAAGCAAGATGGCGGCTGTGTGAACGCTGCGCGAGACCCGCCTCAGCACGCTGTATGTTCTACATGGTCTTTTACTCTGGTGAACCGTTGTGCAGATGGTATTACCATAAGGCTTAAAAAAGACTTCAGGCCATCATTACAAGGCAGATATTTTCAGTGCCCGCCTGAGCCAGACAACTTACCTCACTTCTGATCCGCACTACATTAGAGGTGCTCAGTGGGCTTGATCGACATGTGTGGTAATAACACCAGGAAGGGATGCCTCCGAATCAGAGCAAGGCTGTGAATGATCAAGCAGAGGCGCGAGGAGCCCTTCCAACTCAAAAAACTCCAGGGGGCAAAAGACAAACGACGCCACTCCCCCTGTGGAGAAACAGGAGGTGGAAGAAGATGCTGGGAAAGTGAAACTGAAGGAGCAGTGGTCTTGTGCTGACATAGTAAGTGGGAAACAGGCTGCAATCCCAGGGATTTGTGCCGGACGTGCTATGGCTGGCAACAAGAGAGCTGATTCCATGGTGGCAACAGCTGAGATTCAGTAGGAAGCTGGAATGGTCAAACTCTCCTCGTGTGAGTGAAACTCTTTAAGCACTGGCTCAACTCTTTTGATATCTCTGGGCGGTCTCATCGAGGACAGAAATACTCTGCATCCTGCTTTAAGTAACGTAGGGGCTGGGACTGCAGATCATGGCTTGCTGCTAAATCAGTATAATAAAAGAGGGATATGGGGTGCTTGTAGGTCCAGCATACAAGCACCAGAGAGCACGTTTTAGAGGAAGAGGTATGCTGTTCCAATGGGGGAAGGAAGTGGAGGCTGTGTCGATCCAAAGGTGGAGACGGGGTGTCTCCCAATTTGGGAAGTGGTCCATCACTTACCCGGTTGAGTTTTATGCTTCATCATAATCATAGGGCTTGCTTCTAACCAGGCCGGCACTGCATTGCCTGATAGGCACCCTATGAGGGGCTCTTTGTTAAAGATCTTTTTCCCAAATAGGTCTCTTTACAACACGTGGTGTTTACCACGCAGTAGGCTACAACGTGGTTGTTACAATGACCGTGTTGTTACCACGCATCGCAAGTCGTTTCTACGACGTGCGCTAGAGGTTCGCTGGACTTAGGAATAGTATAAATTACTATTCCTACTCCAGTTATCTCAACAGCAGGGAATGTGTTTGATTTAAAATCCAACACATTCCCTGGTGTTGCACGCCACCTAGCACAAGTCGTAGAAATGACTTGCGATGTATAGCCAGCCATGGTAACAACGCAGTCGTTGTAATGACCACGTTGTTACCTACCTCTGTGGTAACACCAATGTTGAAACCGCTGTTTCCCCTTTTTCCCTAGCCATTAAGTGAGGTGCGGGTGTGGGGCCTTGGGTGTAGATTTGAACGTGGTCTGTCTCCACTTCCTTCCCTCATAGGAACTGCATAACTCTTCCTCTAAACCTTGCAGATAAATTCACTATCGGAAAGTTTGCTGAACTCGGGCAGCCTGACTTTTAGGCTAGCAGCAAATATTGTTAACAGTCCTGGAAGGCAGAACCCGAATGATGGGGGACCCTGGAAGAGGGCGAAATTTTTTTGCCCTCACTGACGAATAAGACTGACAACATGTTTTCATCTTTACATCACTTCTGAAAAGATTGTAAAATAGGGGGGTTGCCGGAACACACTGCCCTCGTTGCGGCAGCCACGTGGTAGATAACATTCAAATGTTTGCTTCCTGCCCGAACCTTGATAGCCTCAAAAAAGATATTGGTATAATGGTCGAGACACAGCTGGGGCTAGGGATAGCAATTACCCTTCAGTTAATTTTGCTAGGGGTGGGTGACGAAGGAGCTTCTAGTCATGTTATTGCAAAACGTAAGCGTAACAGAAGATTTGGAAAATGAGAATGGTCACAATAATCTTCGTTTGAAGGGAATAAGGGTGGCTCTTGAAAATCCTAACCGTACCGTTTTTTGAAGACATTTTTTCCAGACTACCTGGACCTTCCTACTGCTTCTCACCTTAATTTGAAACAAGCTCTCCATCTTAGCTGACTTAAACTCTCTCTTCCAAAGCGCATGGCATTATAATGCTCTTTCTAGAATTTAATGATCACATCCGTGTCTTGAAGGCAGCTAAAGCCAAGTGACAGCTCATCTGGTCTGGTCATGATATCTTCATATCTCAAGACATTTTCACTGCCACCAACACCAGGAGTAAGGAATGTCTCAAGCTGACGTCCCGAATGAGGCACCTTAGAATACGTTATGATAGTTTACATCTCAAATTATGAAAGATAACCTGAACCCGACTCGAAACTCTGATACTGACAATACTCTTACGCATGTCCTGTGTTCAAAGAAAGCGGTGAGCAGTGAGCTGAGAGCCTGGGAGCCACAGAGAGCCAGCCGAGAGTCCACCGGCCAAGCCACACTGCAGAAAAATTCCAGAGGCCGTTGCCGTTGCTAGTTGATGGTTCGCAAGATTGCAGACTCCCAGCTGAGGCATCAGGTCCTTTAGGGCGGAGGACAGTGAGCGGAATGCGCTGCGATCAGCGGGCGGCCAGAGAAGTGAGGCTCCTAATTTACCGCATAGCGCTGTGGTACAGAGTGACACAGAGACATAGAAACTTACGGACCCGCAGATTCACGGCGTTGAGAACAGAGAGCCTGATAAGGATAAGGGCTTTGCTGTGGGGAGAGGCGTGAATAGCGGTGTGAGAACAACTAAGCCAATGAGCTTAATCGGCAGGCAAAACAGAAGTTTAGCGGTGAGGAGGAGGGGGGTGACAGGCTTGTGCACGAGCAAGCACAGGGCAAAGGGAAAGGAAGAACTGAAAAGGCCTTATGATCCTGTGGTCTTGTGGAGCTCCGTCCCTCCCTCCTTGCTCCCATCTTGCAGTTCGGCTTCGCTCTGCCCAGAGCTGTGTTAAGCCTTCTAGCTCCTGAACCATTGAACCACTACCAAACCACTAAACTATCAAAACAAACCAAAACCATTAAGATCCGGTCAAGTTTAGATCCTGTTTAGGATCCTGTCTGCTCTCCGCCTCATCCCCCACTCCCACTCCTGCCACAACTTTGCTAAGATTCTGGATTTTGTCTGGAATTAGTCTGGATTTGATAAAAAAAACTCTGTTAAAATTAAAATCGTAACTGCAATATAACCTAGAAGGGAACCACTAAATCTTTTGATGATATTGGTCCTCCAGAAGATTTCATCACTTGTGATGGACTTATGTTCTTATTTATGAGGGCTTTTTGTTATTATCAGTTGATTTATTTATGCTTGACTGTTGATCTTTTTATGGCTTTGACACTTCCCAGTCTCTTCTTTCCTTACTGTATACACAAATCTGGATGTTTCTCCTTGATCTGGTGTTTTTTCTGTTTCCCTACTTATTCCCTTTTATTACTCTCCCTTTTCTTTTCCTTCTTGTTCTCTGTGAGTGCTGGTATGGAGCTTGACTTCCTTTTTTCTTCTTCATATATATATTCCTTGTGTTGTTTTGTCTCCTTTCCCTTTTTTGCAGATGGTCATACCTGCTTCTGTATGTTTTTTCTCTGGCCCCCAATATACTTAACCTTGTCTCGTGGAATGTTCGTGGTCTTGTGGCATCCAGTTAAGCGGTAAAAGGTACAATCTCACTTAACTAAACTTAATTCAACATTTGCTTTTTTTTACAAGAAAAACATTATACTGCCTCCGAATCTACTAAATAAAAGAGACAATAGGTTGGTCAAGTTTTCTTTAGTCCAGTGTAAAGGTGTTATTGCCATTCTTTGTCACAAAACGTCAAAATTTGAAGTTGTTTCAACTGAATGTGACACTGATGGTAGATGGGTGTGGGTTTATGTTGTCCTTGTTAACAAATACCTTACCTTCTGTTATATACATGGTCCTGTAAAATCTGGCCCAGGCTTTTGGCGTTCAATCAAGATAAAACTTGCCAATATTCCTATCTGTAATATTATCAAGGCAGGGGATTATAATCAATTGGTGGATCCCTTCATGTATATAACAGTTCACTGCAAGTTCAACCCTGCTAAATCAAACAAAGTGTTTAAATCAGCATTTACCTTTAGACTGTTATTTGATGCTTGGAGGGCTTGTAATCCTGATAGATTGGAATATATTTTTATCCAATGTTCATAATAAATGATTATATTTTAGTTACTAAGTCATTACTTCACACTCTACAATCCTCTGAAATTGGCTCTATTTTAATATCTGATTATGCCCCAATATCAGTTTGCCTAGATATCCAGGGACCTTTTAAGCTTTTGTGGGCCCTGGGCCAAATTATTTTGGGGGCCCCGATTAGGAAAAGCTTGGGTTTTATGACCCAGTTTCAGCTCTTTCATGCCCTCTTTGGTCAAATTCAAAATTTGTACATCTGATATTCAGGGATAGTGATGTGTGTTTTCAGTATTGTAACAGCAGCAGATCACTAATATTACTGCAAATAATCTCTGTTACACCCTCTTATTTCTTATATGTGAGGTCCTCTATTGATCTAGAAGAAACTTTTCATATGGATGTTGCATGAAACATAAACACATTTTGTCTGCAAAATGTCTGAAATAGACTCTAACACGTTAGTTTAGATGGCTCTGTATCAATTTCAAATGCCGATATTTCTATTTCTTTATAATCATTCTATAAAACTCTATATACTGAGGATGTCTCCAATCCACACATAATCTCCAAAGATTTTTTTAAAGATCTCCAGGTCCACACGCCCTGACAGACGCACTTGCTGAAGTCGAGGCCAATATTACCCTTAGATGTAAGTACATCCCTGAAAAAGCTAAGGCGCCCAGCCAGAATGGATTTTCAATTGAACTTATTACGTCTTTGTCTCTATTTATGCTCCCAAGTTATTAGAACTTTTAAGCTCTTTTAATATTGACTCCAAAGCTAGTGGTTATTTTTTGGAAGCATTGATCACTATCATTTCTAAACAAGCTAAAGATCCGAAATTATGTAAAAACTAAAGACCTATTTCCCATATCCATTATGACTGAAAGCGCTTTTCTTAAATTCTATTCCTGCCTACAATCTGTTTTCCCTCTACCTATTAAATCCGACCAATCTGGTTTTATTAAGGGGAGACCTGCCTCAGATAATGCTAGAATGTTTTCCAATACTGTACATCTAGCTGCAAATTTTAAATCTCCACTTGCAGCTCTTTCCCTGGATGCTATGAAAGCTTTCAACAAT
This sequence comes from Lissotriton vulgaris, assembly GCF_964263255.1. Taxonomy (NCBI): domain Eukaryota; kingdom Metazoa; phylum Chordata; class Amphibia; order Caudata; family Salamandridae; genus Lissotriton; species Lissotriton vulgaris. Next base: position 1,709,025,971 of record NC_141685.1, on the reverse strand, counting down.
ATTAATTGGCAATTTCTGTTTACTATACTCCATTGGTTTGGGTTTGGACCAAAATGTATCTCCTTTATCAAATTACTATATTCTAATCTTTGTCCTCTATCTCCTTTGTTATTGGCATTATGCTTGGAGCCTTTTTATGGAATGGATTGTTGCAATACACTTATATCCGGTTTCAAGCATGGCACTCTGGAAATTAAGCTATCTGCTTATGCTGATGATATTTTAATATATATGTCCAATCCCCTTTCTTCCCTGGATCTATTTTTGAAAAAGTTTCCATATACTATAGTGTTTCTGGTTACAAACTTAATTTTGATAATACTAAGGGGGTCATTAGGATGTTGTGCGGATCGCCACCGCCCGGTCAGCCGTGGCGGGCAGTGGCGATCCGCATGCCATCACAACACAATTTACCCCCGCCATATTACTAGGGCTGGGGTACCGTGGCAGACGGAAAGTCCGTCAACTGCTTTTCCACCAGCCGGATTGCCGGTCGGGTGGAAAAGGCCCACAATATGGTGGAGGTGCCTTGGTACCGCCATCCATATTAGTATGCCTGCTGTGGGTATGCCTTTACATGGCGGAGACTCCGCCATGGAAAGGCATACAGTAAATTACTTTGGGGGCCTGTTGCGGGTCCCCGGGGGTGTGGGGGGTGGGTGGCTACACTTGGGGGTACCTATGGTACCCCCCTTCATTGCCACGCACAAGTTGGCATGCACTGCACGGTGCATGTCACGTTGTGCCTGTCAATGCACATCATGCAAATTCAACATTGCGGCAGGTGCTGCGTACAGTACTGCCCGCCACAATGTTAAATATGGAGGATGCAACCGCCAGGGTGGCAGTCGCATCCTAATTGGCCTAGCGGGACCGCCGCACCTCTGGCAGTCGGTCCCATTTTCCATTACGGTGGCGGCCGGACATCATAATGGGGCCCAAAGATCTTACCCCTAAATTCTATCTGTTATCAATACATTTTCGCCAACACTAATTTTACATGGTGCCCTTTGAAAATGAATATACCTTGGTATTTGGTTTTCTTCCAATATACAAGATACACTTTGTTACAATTTCACCATGTTGAAATCCAAAAATACAAGCATTACTCTCATCCTGGTCTCCATTGTATTTATCTTGGTGTGGATGACTCAACACTATTAAAAAGATGATTGTCACACAATCTTTGTGTACTGCTTCCATGTTACCTTTTAATATTCCTAAGTGATGTTTTACTCAACTAGATTATATTTGAACTACATTTCTTTGGAATAATAAATCTCCTTGTATTGCACTCTCTAAGCTCAAACGTCCAAAACTTGAAGGTGGTGTTCCAATCCCATATTTTAAGTGATATCATTCCTCTTTTCTTGTGAGATAATTTTATCAAATAACTAATAATTTTCAAGATCAACCTATATCAGAGTGGAGTGCTCTTTGCTAAAAGGTTTTTCTTTTAGAGATATTATTTATATGTCCAATTGTACTTTTATATCTAAAAATCCAATTTTAAAATACGTTCATAATTTCTTAAATAGACTATTTGATGTGCTTTTCTACAGTGCTTTTCCCATTCCTTCATTTGGTATAACCAGTTTCTTACGTACATAATAGATCTTTCTATTTCAAACACTGGAAAGAAAAAAGCATACCTTATGTACCCCAATTCAATTTGTGAATGATGAGTTTACAGCTTATTTTGATTATCTGCAAATACAATTTAATTTACCTGATTCTTTTATAGAGGACTATAAATTAATTTCCTGTTCTCTTCAGTAGTTTCTTCCAAGTACCACAGGAACCCTAAACCATTAATTCCAGTATCAGATGTATATATTGATAACATTGTGCATGAAACAGTTCCCAAAGCTGCACTCATTTATAAAACTATACTTTCTATTATTTAATAAGAACTAAAAGTTCTTTGAAATTATTATGGGAAGTTGATTCGTCCATTTCTTTCTTGCCCAAATTTTGGGATCAAATATGGTTTAAACTATTTAAAACCTTCAAAACTGCTCACATCACCCATGGAGCTTTCATTACACCAGAACATGTGACCAAATGTGATACCTCCAGCTACCCTTTATGTTGGTCTTGTTCTACAGTTAATTGTTCACTATTACATATGTTAAATAATTGTTCCCATGTTAATACTTTTTGGAATTTAATCTGGTTTAAAAACATAAAACATTTTCAGTGTAATATCCCGTTTATATTTCAGAATGTTTTTCTAGGTTCTTTACCACCTAGTGTTAATTTTCCATCCGCTAGACCAATATTGTTAAATCTTTTAATTGCACTTGCGTTAAAATTAATACTTTCTTGTTGGGAAGATTTTCTAAATTATCTGTGCTTACATGGTGGAACTTTGTATGTGACGAACATAAAATACATACTGTTTCTTTTGCTACTCTACGTCAAAAGAATAAATCTAACTTAAATTGATTATCTCTCACTACTTTTCTTTCCTCACACCCATCTCCTCCTAATGCTTCTTTCATATACATTTACTTATATGATTGTTATTCTGATTTATGATTGCCTTATAACTTTACAATAAAATGTAACTAAACAATATGTTATTTCATTATTTTATGTTTCATCAACTCCACATTTCTTTTATTCCCAGTGGTATATGTTCTCAGGCTACTACTGGTCCATTTTATATACACTTTTTATTTATGAAATACGTTATATCAATCACTTCACTTGCCTCTTTTATAATCGATGTACTGTGTGAAGCTTTCTATCAAATGGCAAATGAATCTACAAATAAATAGATAAATGCAACAAAAATTGTCGATTCAGTTTACTAACTTCTCCTATATCCACGGCAGTGCAGGGCAAGCAAACTAAGCCCAATTGATCATCTTCTCCATCAGGTCATATCCCAAAGACAACCTAGCCAACGGACCCTCTGAAAGGCTAACATACATAGATGTGCCTTACTGAAGACAGAGAAATTCACTTCCTGGACTTCCTGCACCCATACAACCATTTTCTTTACTTAATCTTGCCAGAACTAGGCCTACCACGATCTGTAGTTAATTTATGCTGGCGGGCGACATTGGCACTTGTTTTTAAGGACTGCAACTCTTTTTATCCCTCCCACTGTATTTTTTACAGCCAGTCTGTTACAAGAAGGTCTAAACCATTCAAAAATATTCTGGGCAACAGGACTACAATCCTGTCCTTAAAACATGCGCATTCCACCTATGAATTTCTTTGTGCTTCTGTGCACAGCACGTGGCTCTCCCAGGATTGCGTCATTTCATCCTAGGAGTATCATCCATGAGCCAACTGGTAATGCTTAACCTGTCAGCAGCATTCAGTACCGTCTCACCCACACTGATGGCTCAGCCGCTGCAGCAAGCTAGGGTCAAAGTGACAGTGTTGCAGCTTCTTCACTCTTTTTTGCCAAACAGGGTGCAAACTGTCAGGTGCTGAAGTTTCAAGGCAAAGGTGTTTAGGCTCATCTTTGAGCCAAACTCTTTTTAATTTTTATGTGGACCCTTTGGCTGATCTGGTGCGTTCATTTGGGTTTCAAGTGCTGTCATGTGCAGAAAATACTGAAATTATTGTGTCTATCACCAACAACCTGCCTTTGGTGGCAGAGGTTCAACCAGTGCACGTCTGAGCAAAATGGCTGCTAGTCCGTAGAGCTCTGGCATCCGTGAACTTTATCCGTCGATCCACCACATTAATCCAGCTCCAGAAGCGCTTCAAACGCACATAAAACCCTACCGCTACAGCCCCGGTCTGAGACAGGGCTCAGGCGCAGTGACGGATGACTCGTACCTGGCAGGCCCTCCTGAAGTCCGAAGAGTGCGGCGCAGAGCGCTGGGAGTGGCTTCTTGCATCGGCGAGCTGCCACCTTTGTGAGGCCATGGCTGAGACTTGCTGCCCACCTGGCATCAAAGGAAGCCCGCGACTAGCAGAGGGCGAGATGCAACACCTGGCTGTGGCCCTGGGTGGAGGATTGGCCCCAAGCAATACTTCTGCAAAGCAGAAGCGCAAGGTGAGAGCTTTCGGAGGGAGCAGTGGCTGCGACATTGAGGCCTGCATACTAGGCAGCGAATATTGGCAGACTCTTGAGCGGGCCTGCTGGGGCAGTGTCCCAACTCCATTCTTCCCTTTCGCCCGAACCCTCATTGGATGTGGCCCGGGCACCCCCTCCCTTGATATGCACTGTCCATCGTGGGAGAGGGGAGCGGCCCTTTATTGCATCGGAGCTTAGAGGCGTTGTGGGTGCCTGGGGCTGAGGGACGCCCGCTAGTGCCTCTTTGGAGTGCAGCGCCGGTGGAGGTTTAGACAGGACTCTCACCTTCCGTCTGCCCATCGCTGTTCTCGTCAAGCGCAGATGGTGCGGTCCAGGCACTGACCATTGTTTCTGGGCCCTCATCACCCCAGTCTAGAAGAGAGTCATCTATACTCTGCCTGGGCCATTGCCCAACGTACGGTTCTGCCTGGGGTGGGGCCCCAGTGATTTGGACTGCTGCAGAGTGGCCCCTTCCCCGGTGCACACAGCTGCTTATGGCCCTGGTGGGCGTGTAGTGTCTGCGCTGGAGATGAATTGAGGACGGCGGTGGTGTTGGAGTCATCAAGGATTGGGGTGTCACAGTGACGATGTCGGGACCAGAGGCCAGAAAACAGTGCAAACTAACAAGCTTGACAAGTACGCTTTCTCGAAGGTGACACCTCTAGATCCAGCCCACGCGGTCACCACATCAAAGAGCATGGAGGGGGCAGCTGCGGAACTGGGCAGCTGCGGAACTAATGCTCCAGGATTTCTTGGGTGTCCCTTCAACAGAGGATGGACCCCATTGCAATGGAGGTAACACTCCTTGGGGCAGACCTCACGAAAATTGGGGAGAAGGTCAAACAACTGGAACTAATCACTTACAGCTTAGTCGATGACACATCCCAGCTGCAGCGAGAGGTGGAAGAACTTCAGGTCTTTAGGAAACACGTGGAGGAGAAGCTGGACGATTATGAAGGCCAAACCCGCCGCAACAAGGTGTGCATAATTGGGGTCCCTGAAAAAGCGGAAGGGCAGGCTACAGACCTTTTCGTGGAAGACCTTATCCTAACTCACCTCCAACCCAACAGACTATAGAAATTCTTTGTTATTGAAAGGGCATACAGAGTCCCCGGCGGGAGGCCGAAGCCTGGAGCTCTGCCCAGGCCGATCCTGGCCAGATTACTAAAATCCCGAGATTGGGATGTCATCCTCCAGTCTGGCCGGAATGCCCCGCCACTTTGCTACGAAAACGCAGAGATTTCCTTCTTTCCTGATTTCACCCTGGCAGTGCAGAAACAGATGAGATCCTTCTTGGCAGTCAAAAAGAAGTTATGGGACAGGGGGGTGAAATATGCTATTCTGTCGCCTGACCGGCTACGGGTGGAGACGGATAGTTAAGCCTGGTTCTTTGATCGACCAGAGGACGCGCCGACTGACTTGAGGGCAGGAGACGGACAGAGGACCATGGCAATCGTAGATGAGCCCAAATTAGCTGCCTGGGATGCTGGACATTGCAGAACTGATTGATGCAAACCTGTGACTTAGGGAAGGGTGGTCGGGCCAGCACAGGGTTGTCATCGACTCGTTGCCATTTCAGAGGGAGCTAGTCAACAAAATGTGGGCAATTGTGTTGTTTAACAGCAGACTTGTTGCCTGCAGCCTTGATTTCAGGAGTCTTACTGATGATTCTTGATGGGAGGAGTTCACAAGAAAGTGGTCGTCCACCCCCCAAGTTCAGCTACCATTAGTTCAGTTTGGCGACAGGCACTCTGCAGAGTTATCGATGGGCAATTCTAGGCCCAGAATGCAGGGGAGCAGGGAGGGGGGATGTTGGATGTGTTTTGGGAACGTAGTTTTGTTCTCTTTTTCATTATTTGTTTTTCCATGTCAACTGTTTTATTCTTTGAGCTGGCGCACCTGGGAGCGCATTGTGCCAGATACAATGGGGAACGGCTGAGACAGGCAGATTAGATTGTTAAATTGGAATGTCAATGGCCTGGAGGATAAACTCAAACGCAGCATAGTTTCACAGCATGTTAAACATCACTCCCCAGAGGTGGTGCTTCTCCAGGAGACACACCTAGTCGGTAACATCTTTAGGGCGATAGATAGGTGAGGCTACAAACTGGTGGCCCAGTCTGGATTTACCACTGGATCCCAGGGTCTTGGCATCCTGCTTAAGAAATCCTTCCCGTTCTCTGTGCAGCGCACATGGTTGGATGACATGGGGAGGTATGTGGAAGTGTCTAGCCAATGGGAGGGCGCAACCCTTAACCTTGCGATGGTATAGGTCCCACCGGGACTGCAGAATCTGATATTCAGGGACCTAGGTATCTCAGACCACTCTCCGATCTGGGTGCATTTTGTGCTAGTCGGTGGGCAGGCTGGTAGAGTTGCGCCGATTAACCCTTGGTACCTCCTCAACCCCGCTGTTAAGAAGACACTTCTCCAGACAATCACAAACTACTTTTGTGACAAGGAGGGTATGGTCCGGTCTGCGTAGGTCCTGTGGGAGGCATTTAAGGTGGTACTAAGGGGACAGGCACTGTCCTCTATCACCGGGATTCGGAAGGATAAGGTCAAAGAAGTGGTCCGGGTGGAGGCTAAGATCCATCACTTCGAAGACTTGGAGGCGGACGGTCCCACACCAGAGACGCTCCATACCCTACAGCTCAGGCAGGATGAGTATACGGAAATTGCCACAGACATGGCCAAAACGCTGGGGAGAGAAAAAGCTGGTAGACTTTACGACCCGGGGGATAAGGCCGGGATACTGTTGGCCTGGCTGGACAAGAAGGAACTGGCTAAAAAGCTGGTCCGGGAATAGACGGATGAGGAATTGCAAATACTTTTGCAGACTACTACTGCTCACTGTATCGGTCGTCCTCCAGTTCCTCCTTTGCAGAATCAGAGCTGCTCCTCCGAGATATCCGTATGCCGACCCTCACGGCTGATGAGAGAGATGCACTTGACAGTGCACTCACGGATGACGAACTGGCACAAGTTATCCGTGGCCTTCGTACTGGTAAGGCATTTGGGCCTAACGGATTGCCGATTGAGCTGTACAAACTGAAACCGGACGCTATTGCTCTCCACCTGCGAAATATGTTTAACGAGAGCCATGAAAAGGGACTTCTGCCATATGACCAGCGTGTAGCAATGCTCGTGACGATATACAAGGACGGTAAGCCCAAGAATCATAGCTCTTCCTATGGGCCGATTTCCCTGTTAAATGCCGAACCCAAAATTCTTGCCAAGGTGCTGGCAAATCGCCTGATACCAGTAATCTGTAACCTCATCCACCCTGACCAATCGGGTTTTATGCCCCACCGCAGCACTGCACTAAATCTACGGTGCATTCATGGCATCCTGGGCAGAATTGACACCATCCGAGAGGCGGCGGTGGTGGTATGGCTAGACGCCTCAATGGCGGTCGATACGCTAGAATGGTCAAATCTCTTCACAGTCCTGACTAAGCTAGGATTCGGCCCGGGATTCATTGGCTGGATGCGGCTCTTGTACTCTGAGCCCTTGGTGCAGGTAGTAGTGAACAACAAAAAGTCAGTGACTTTTGGCCTGAGCCGGGGGCACCCACCAGGGGTGCCCTCTTTCGCCTCTCCTTTTTGCTTTGTCCTTGGAGCCCCTGGTGGCGTGGATCCGTTGGAGTCCCTCAATTCAAGGGCTCAAGTGGACGGCGGGATGGGAAGATCGCATCTCCCTTTATACAGATGACATCCTTCTATTTTTGGCTTCCCCCAAGTCCTCCCTGTGGGTTGTCCTCGATATTTTAACTGTCTTTGGGAAGTACTTGGGTTACAGAATTAACTGGGGTAAGTCTCTACTGTATGTCCTCAGCAGGGACCACCCCCCACCCCTGCCCCGCGACTGTCCGATGCAAATGGCAGGTGAGGGTTTCCGATACTTGGGCATTTTATCATGGCTGACCCCAGGCTCCGCTATGAGCGTATCTGCTCCCCCCACAGGTGAATCTTATTCAAAATGATGTCATTGCCGCGCTTCCTATACACCCTGCAGAATTCCCTCAATCTAGTCCCAACCAGTTATTATAGAGAAATAGAAGGTCTTCACAAACATTTGTTGTGGCCGGGTAGGCCGTGGATTGCACTACAGAAGTTAATCCTGGGTTGGTACGATGGGGGTATCGGTCTAATGGACATAAAGAGATATTACTGGGCCACGTACCTGGTGGCCATAAATCACTGTGTATACAAACCTGGAGATGATCCTGCTTACAGGATGGATAAATGGTTACTTCCTGGGGTACATACTACAGAGCCCTATATTCCAGACCCCGTCGGTTCCATCTTATGGGCCCGACTAAACACTCAGTGGCTGTGTGGCAAAGGGCGAGCAAAAGCCTGGGGTGGGATGGGAAACCCTCTCTGGCAACCCCCTGTGGGACTTGGAAAAGCTGGGCACCACCAAGGGATTCGACAAGTGGGATCCGATCAGGGTCTCTACTATCGGTGACCTGTGGAAAAAGGGGGGGGGGGGTGGTACCGTTCACAGATTTGCAGCAAAGGCTCGACCTCGCGGCCTCAGAGTACTTTCGATATCTGCAAGTTAGACATGCATTACAGTCGAACTTGCCCGGGGACACCTATCTATCGGCCATACTTACCGGCCAGACTTACCAGATGCGTCATATCTCTGATGTACAAAAAGCTGGTCAATAATACACCGGATCCCGTGATACTCTTGAGGCAGCGCTGGGAGGGAGATGGGCTCGAGATAGATGACGAGGAGTGGCAGGAGGCTCTGGCCTCCCCAAAAGAGGTTGCCATCTCTTCTAGATTACGTCTGGTACAGTTAAAGATCCTCCACAGGATATTTGTCTCCGGACCAACTCTGGTTAAAATGGGTAGGACGCATAAGGGTGATTGTAGGTGCGGATGTGGACAGATTGGCTCCTTTATGCACATAATTTGGCAGTGCCCCCTCATTCTGTCCTATTGGTCAAGAGTGCTTGAATGTATGAGTTGGATACAGGTGTAGTCACACGACCGGAAGAAAAGAGATGCCTCTTGAATATCTCGGAGCCCACTGACTTCACCAGCAGAGATAAGATATGGGTTACACTGGGCCAAATGATAGCCAAGCGGAAGATAGCGCAGTCGTGGGGGCGAGGGAGCCACCCAAGGTGATCTCCTGGAAAAACAACATGGACTATTGCATGTTCAGGGAATAGACTGTGTATGTCTCCCATGGATGTCCCAGGAAATGGTCCTCCATCTGGGACAAATGGAATAACTATCATGAATGTATCTGTGGTCCCCCCCGGGACCCTGCTTCGGATGGCCAAATTACACCATAACCCCTATTGTTATTCAGTGAATTTTGTATGTTTGTACCCGTGTATGCTCTAAGACTCGAAGCATATACGTCTGTATTTCCAAATGCTCCGTATTGTCAACTTTCTGGATGGTTAATAAAAAGAATTATAAAAAAAAGTGCATGTCCAGTGTTATTTGCTGGAATGAAGATTATTGCAGACAAGACTGACGTGCTTCTGTTTGGCTCTCAAACCTCCATCTGGTCCAACACTTGGTGACCAGATGTCTGAGGATCTCTCCCCACCACATCAAGTCAGCTAAAAACCTTGGAGTCATCTTTGTTAATACTTTGAGTTTCAATGCACATGTCAGTCCCATTACTAGGACTTGTTTTTACATCATTAGCACCCAGAACAATATTTTCCATACATTCCTTCGGAACTGCACTAGACAGTCACTATCGCCCTTGTCACTTCAAAGTTGGACTATTGCAATGCACTTTACCTTAACATCAATAGTTCCTCCCTGAACAAACTTCAGGTCATACAGAATGTGTCAGCTCACCTCATTCTGAACATTTCAAAATGGCACCAGGTTAGAGGCAGGTTTTGTTCCCTTCATTGGCTCCCTATCAGGCGGCAAATTTCTATTGAGGCCCTTGGTTTAGTTTTTGACGCTCTTCATAACAAGGGCCCTAGTAGAATGAATGCTCTTTTTCACTGGTACATTTCTGGCAGACTACTTAGATCTTCATGCTGTAAAAAAACTCAGGATCCCCAGATTTTGAAAGACTAGATGGGGTGGCCGCATTTTTTCGGTGGCCGTCTCAAAATTGTCGAACACTCTGCCAACCTATATCTCAGAAGCAGATTCCATCATGTCCTTTAAAAAACATCTGTAACATGGCTTTTCTCAATTTAGAGGCCTAGGGCCTCATTTATGAGGTTTTGCCATAGGGCTGCACCCCAGCCCTTCCTGCTGGGCTGCCCTGTGGTAAAAGAAAAGGGCAGGAATGCGCCGTATCTTTCAGATATGGTGCATTCCTGTCCTTTTCCCCTGCACTGGCTCACAATGGGCTGCCAAGCGCCAATTCAGGCACATTTGCACCATGGTGCTAGCGTGCCTGCATTGCGGGATGATTACAACAATCACAGAAGGATTTTTCCTCTTTCTATGTGTGTGACAGAATGCAGCAAAAATATAAAAAGGAAAACCGAGAAGAAATAAAGACATGCAGAAAACTGTGTTAAAGTGAACAATATTTACGAGGCAGCATTAAGTCAAAAATAGTGGCTTAGTGTTGCCCCGTAAAAATGGAGCAGACTCCTGCCCCACGTAAAGTGACAAAAAGTGACTTCATAAATGAGGCCTCTTGTTTCTTAGCTGCGCTGCTCGTGCTGACTCTTCTGTCCTGCTGTAGTACTTTGGCACCTTCAGGTGTGCTCTATAACTTTTATCCTTTTATCCTATCCTATCCGACATTGTCTTCTATTTCATTTACAAAATAATTCAAGTCACATGCATCAGTGATGCCTTCATTCAATCCTGACCTTTCTAAGACTATCAGTTTTGCTTTTATCATTCTAACAATAGGATCAAATATCACAGCATGTAAAGTGTTGTAAGATATGACCTGGAGTCCTCCAGGTAGATGAGTAATAATAATGGATGCTCCAATAGCATACATTCAATTATGATATGGTATAATACCTGATGTTGTTGTTCGCTTTATCAACTCTCTGAAGGATTAAGAGATTGGCCAACATGTGGAGATTTAAGCCTGTGAAAGTCATATCACAGACATCTACTGAACAGCCACATGAGCCTACAGAGTTATCTTACTACATATAGCAGGAAGAATAATAATTTGGCAAGTCTACAAAGAGATGCTATGACTCCCTCCGATGAGGATTATAATGATGCTATTTGTGTACTGCACTCTAGATAGGCACCTCAGTCATGTGAGCCTTCCATTAATCAAAATAAAATGTTGAATTACTTGATTCTGTAATTTGTTTTGCATTTTTAGCAAACATAAGAGAAAATTGTTGTTAGACCTGTCTGGCTTTTTGCGTAGTCCCTCCAATTTATTATTTATTTTGTCCCCTTTTTGCCCCTCATACCTTTATTAATTTTTGTTTCCACTAGCTTTTTCTAGGTGTTGGTAAAGGGGATAGGTGTTCTTTCCCCCCCTCATAGTTTTTCACCTCAGGCCTAGAGGCCTTTTCTGACAGGGAAATAGCTGGAGTCACAAAATGGTGGCTACCAACTGTCCTAACTGCCAAACCCATAACCTGTCCCATAGAGTAGAATAGGGCATTCCAGAACCTTCTGGTCCCTTCTGGATTCCTGAGGGTCAGCCTATAAAAGGCGGAATGCTGGACAGCCATTTTGTCTAACCAGAGAGAGTCAGCTGGAGGACAGGCTGTAGCCAAAGGTGGGGGTAGGATAGTCAGAGGGTTGTCTTACTGATTCACCACCCTTCCTCCCTTGGGTTATTTGTCCTGACCCTGCTGCTTTGGATGATTGGAGACCCTGGGCGCCTGACCAACCCCTAGCCTAGGAATACAGGGGTGTAAAAAGGAGAAGGAGACTGCAGCGCTGCGGAGCGCAGTCCTCTGCCCAGTTGGAGAGACTTTTGAAAGAGTGCCCTTCATCCCCAACCCCTGCCCAGCACCGAGGGTTAAAAAGTCTCTGAGAAGGATAGAGATTAGGAGCTGACACGTGAAGAGATCTAGCTCTATTCCCCATCGCCTTAGGTGTACAGCAGGCTATTGCCCGTGTGTCCCTGTGGGACCTTACCAGTCACGCAGACGACAGAACTCCACTTCCACTCAGGAAACAGAGGAAGGAAAGGGGTGCCGGTTTCTAGGAGGCAGCGCTGATCTCGCCGTGTGCAGGACCCCGGGGGCACCGGCCGCGTTGTTGTGGTTGTGCCACTGATTTAGAGGTAGTCGAGCGCTATCGCGCATGCCCCAGGCAGTCCCACTTCTACATTTCAGGAGGGGCCTAGGACCGAGCAGGCCCGTGGGAGAAGCGTCCTTCCTTGGGTGCCAGCGCAGTGGGAGGCGGCGCCAGCGTGGGTGTACCGCGCATGTCAGCAGGAGTAGTGTCCTCTTCCGACCGACGCTGAGGAGAAGCGCCGGGAGCCCACAGCAGCTTGTAAGCGTGTTCTGTCTTCTCTTCACTGCTCGAGCGCCACACGGAGCAGCTGGCGCGAGCGGGGAGGGAGAGCTGAGGGGCCTGGTAGCGGCCTGGGGGTATTGCTGAATCTGCCTTTTCTTTCCGCTCGAGCGCCACACGGAGGAGCTGGCCCGAGTGGGGAGGGAGAGCTGAGGAGCCCTCAGAGGCAAGAGAGCCTTATCAGCATTCGGTTCCTTGGCCTTACCAGCTATTTCCCCCCTTCTTCTGGCGCAGGAAGATTCCAAGCATCGACTTCACCACAAGTAAGGAGATGATCAAGAGGGGGAAGTGACTTCCATAAAAAGAGTAAAACAAGTGCAAGTGATTGAGACATAACAAGTAGTTAAACAGAGAATCTGTCCCAAGGTGTGCAGTGCCATTGATAGAATTCACTTTTCGATGCCCTAATTACCCTATGATGATGTGCGAGTTAGCATCATATGACTAACTAATGCAGTTCGTATATACACTTATGCTGAATTTCTGTTCTCACTCATTGCTTATATTCAAATGTATGTGTGACCATATTAGTTTCTTAGCTTAGCCTGTGTGCCACCATTTTGTGTAACCCTCTGTGCCTGCGGGCTCTGCTCACTCATGCCCCTCCCGCAGGAATACAGAAATATACTAAGACAGCAGTTTTCGTTTCTCGGCTTACTGTGGCCAAAACTAACAAGTCTCGTTATCAGTAATGTTCTCATGCCCAGAGACGCCGAAGCCTAGCTCCATGGCCCTGAGCAGAGATAATAATATATCCCTTGCAGGTGCAGATGCCTGCTGTATGAGAGCATTGTTCACTGGTCTGAGGCTCGGTAACTTTCCACAAGGGGCGTACCCCTCGTTACTGTATTGCATTATAATGTATTGCTGTGATGCAGAGAGTCAGTCCTCTCGTTCGCACTCTTAGGAGTGAGGTCGGACAGGGCCCTCTCATATGAGTGTTGTTTGGCCTAATAAAGACTTTTTATTATTCTTCTCCACTGTCCGGCTGACTTCCTATATAGCGATTATAGGTGAGTGTGGTAAGTCACTCGGGTGGATTTGAGCCACGCTTATCAGATGGCGCCCGAATAGGGACCCCGCGATAAGGATCTTTCTCACCCGTAAGTGGGTAGCAGAAGACCGGGGACCCGCTGGTCGGCACGGTGGGCCCGGGTACCCATCTGATGCCGAGCTTGGTTCTCGCAGCGCTGCCCCACCCTGCTGATCGGGAGAGGTCCCGGTTCGGATCTTACGCCGGGGTCCAGAAGGCGGAACTTGAAGCTGACCGTGTTGGTCCTGGCAGCCGGAGGTGGAGAACGGTAGAGGTCGGTGCCGCCTACGGAAGGTGAGTGGTCCACCTGTGATTGTTGCAGGAACGGGAGTGTTCCGGGAGACTAGAGTGTCTCCAATGGTTTGAGGAGCCGGTGTGCTCCTGGGGCTAGTGTGCTCCGGGGAACTCAGAGTACGAGTTGGTGCTCTGACAGACTTAACGAGGTTGGGGATGCATTTAGAGGTAATTGTTTGTAGCGATCCGACCGAATGGTACTGTGGTGAAGGCGTGGCTCATTGTGGGCAGACTCCGGTACTTACCCTGAACTCCTAGTGTGGTGGTTCAGTGGAGGTGAGATCTGGGTTTCCCGCGGTAAAGTGCGCAGTGATCCATAGTGCCGCACGGGTGGCGGATCTGTTCCCCGTCCTCAGAACAGTTAGCGTACTGTTCGGTCTGCGGTAGAGTCCAGGTTCCCCAGGACTTGGTCGACGGGCCTTGTCCCATTTGGTAACACGTGTGTGGAGATATTGTATTTGTGTATGCGTGGGTTTTTCCGATGTATGTCTAGATGTGTGTGTGAACGAGCTCGAGTTTGTGACTCAAGGTAACGTTGTCTGTGAAGAAGTGCTACTTTTACATCGAAGTAAAGATGCCGTGTTTTAGCAAGTTACGATGTTTTGGATGCTGTTGTCGACCCTCAGATACTAGACTGGCCGAGAGCCAACCTGCACCCCCTGAAGGGACACCGAGTTTTGATATGTATGTCAAACATGGACTGGTCCCGATTTTGTTTGGTACTTTGTGGCATCGGTACACTGCTGATAATGTGGATTTACAATGGCCTTTGACGGGTTCCTTCGATGAAGCCAAGTTGGATTATTTGCAAGACAAACTGTTTGCTAGGCATAGCCGTCAGAGTATGTTTGATTCTTTGCGAGTGTGGCAGAAAGAGGCCAGGAAGCGCAAGCTGAGAGATGAGAAAGAGGCTTATAAAAAGTCCACCCAGACTATGGCGCAGAAGGCGAGAGAGCAGGTGGGAAATGAGAATGCGCTACGTATGGAGCGCGCAGATAGACTTTGTAGGTTGAAAGAAAATAAAAGTTATGTAGTGCGAGAGGATGACCCAGATGAGATGGAGGACATTTTGAATACCCGACCCCCTCCCCCTTATGCCCCACAGCCCTTGTACCCCTCCTTGCCACTTTCGGCCCCTAGTAGTGATGTTCCGGGTCCTTCAGCAAGTGCCCCTCAACTATCCTTGCCCTCGACACCCCTCGTTTCTCTACTCCAGACCACTTCACCTGCACCCTCACCATTTTCTTTAGCACTCCCTACTGTTTCAGCTAGTACCACCCCCAGTCAGGAGATGCTAACGCCGAGTCGAGGCGCAGGGAGCGGATTACTCTCGCAGATACGGAAGTTGCTTACGCGTTCTACAGTTGGTTTAGATGAAAAGAGTATGGTGGCTAATCAGGCATGTCAGTGGGCCAGGAATAATATTTATTCGTTTGAAGATATTTGGTCCACTATGAAAGATTTTGAGCCCTTGATGCAGCAGCACGCTTTGTGGCACATGTCCAATGTATTGATACCGCTATGGGAGCAGGGATATGGAGGTGTGGCCCCGGCGGTTTTACGAGACATACAGGCTGGAGCATATAGAACGAACACAGGGGTGAAGGAAGTGATGAGTAGTTTGCGTGCACTATTGCAATACAGGAATGAATTACCCTCTGCCGGCGCACCCCATTTCCCAGGTCTCCACCCAATGCGCGAGGTGCACCCTATTTTTCATCCCGAGGTCCCCGAGTTGCTAGACCCAGTAACGAGGGCTGTTACCAGGAACAGGATAGATGCGCATTTCCAGGAGCAATGGGTGTATATGCCATGGAAGAGAAGTGAGGTGTTGTCATTGAAGGCCCAGTTACCGGATTCTAGAAAGAACCCGACTGCCTATTATAAGGAGCTTACAGAAGCGGCGTCTTCCACTGTGATGACGCTGGCTGATGTTGAATTGTTTTTCGGGCTTTTGGTCCCGGTTGATGTGTGGCGGCAAGTGAAAGGTACTGACCATACGGAAGAGTTAGGAGGTACGTGGCAGGAGTTGCAGGATTGGGATAAGGAGCGTAAGCCAGGAGAGAAGCCGAA
Organism: Lissotriton vulgaris; assembly: GCF_964263255.1. Taxonomy (NCBI): domain Eukaryota; kingdom Metazoa; phylum Chordata; class Amphibia; order Caudata; family Salamandridae; genus Lissotriton; species Lissotriton vulgaris. The sequence continues at coordinate 1,709,010,070 of NC_141685.1, read as the reverse complement.
GGCTGAAATATTAGCTTTACCAGGGCGCATAATAAAGTATATGCACTCCCTCATTCCCCCGAAAAAGGTAGATTGGGATAAGTTGACGGCTTGTAAGCAGAAAAAGGATGAAGCGGTCTCCGATTTCTTTACGAGGTTTGAGGAGACGTTTATGGACTACAGTGGACAGGATGTGTCACAAGATGGCGGATTGCGGCTTTTTGTTAATAGGTTCGTCATGAACTTATTGCCTGAAATTTCAGCTAGACTGCAAGCGTCGGAGAGCACGTGGACAACGTCCTCTCCTTCGGGAATACTCAGTATGGCGCAATATTATGAACACAGGGAAAATGAGAGTAAGGACAAGCAGGAAAAGAAGGCTAAGGATCTAAAGACAAGAGTTTTGTTGCAGCAAGTGGCTAGAGGCAGAGGAAGGGGTTCAGCGCCGAGTCGGGGAGGCGGTTTTGGGAGAGGTGAGAGTAGGGAAAGGCTGGGACCGAATCAGTGCGCCAAGTGTAAGCAGGAGGGGCATTGGTGGCGAGATTGCCCACTGCTCCAGTCGGGAGGCGGTCCAGGGAGGGGACGAGGACGAGGTGGTGATTTTGGGAGACATGCTGCGCGGTCAGAAGGAGGCGGGAGACCGGGAGGCAATTACTTTGACAATGGGGCAGATAGACAACAGTCGCAGAGGGGCGGTGGTCAGTACTACAACGATGATTACTCAGTGGACGATTTGACAGGGTTCTCCCACAACTAGGACAGCGTAGGACAGAGCATGGGACCAGTACTTATGGAAGTTGATCAGAGGGGACCTTATGTTGAAGCTGACTTAATGGGGTCTCAGCAAAAATTTCTAGTGGATACGGGTGCAATGAAAAGTTCAGTGGCTCGTTCTCGGGTCCCAGGGGCGGCTCTGTCTGGCAAGAATAATATCTCCGTGGGTTTCGCAGGAACTCCGGTGATTAGCCCCATTTCTAAACCTCTCACGTTGACGATTGGCCCTTTTTCTGTTGATTCACCGTTTCTATTGACATCCAATTGTGGGGAAAATTTGTTGGGCTTAGATTTATTAAAAAGGTTGCACGCCACCATCTATTGTTCTCCAGACGGCGTGTACCTTACTTTGGGCCCGAACGTTGCCCGCCCATTCCAGTGTTTTTCGAAAGACGATCCATTACCACCTGAATTCCAAGGCATACCCGACAGCCTGTGGGCTGTCAATGATACAGATGTAGGTAAAATGGATATTGCTCCGGTGACTATAAGAGTGAAGGTGGGAGCGAAATTGCCCCGAGTTCCACAGTACAGGATTCCTAGGGAGGGGGAGAAGGCCTTGTTACAAATAATACAAGATTTAATACAGTCTGGTGTAGTGGAAGAGACTGATTCGAACATATGCAACAGCCCTATTTTACCTATCCTCAAAAGACGGTCACCTGAAGCTACTGATAATACTCCCGATGTTTATAGATTTGTGATCGATTTGCGACACGTAAACAGAGTAGTGGAGCCACAGTACCCGGTGGTCTCGGACATTACTACAATACTGACAATGATACCCCCTTCTGCCAAATATTTCTCTATCCTAGACTTGAAAAATGCTTTCTTCAGTATTCCAGTACATGAAGAAAGCCGTTACCTCTTCGGATTCTCATTGGCTGGCCGAAGCTTCCGCTTCAAGAGAATTCCTCAGGGGTACACTGAGAATCCGAGCATATATAGTCAGGCTCTAAAGGCACAATTGGATGAACTGGAACTTCCACCTGGTAACGTCATGTTGCAGTATGTGGATGATATCCTGATAGCATCGGACGACGAGCAGGGTTGTCGGAATGCTACTGTGAAATTACTGCATCATTTGGCCAAAAGAGGACATAAAGTGTCCCTTCCAAAATTTCAATACTGTCGAACGGAGGTCACCTACCTCGGTCACCTCCTTTCGAAAGTGGGGAGGAGATTGACGCCAGAGCGCATAAAAGCGATCACTAACATGCAGGTACCTAACACGCAGCGAGAGGTGCGCGCGTTCTTAGGCATAACATCGTATTGTCGTCAGTGGATACCTAACTATGCGTTACTAACAAAACCCCTATTGTATCTGACTACCAAAGAAGTGCGCGAGCCCCTACCCTGGACCCCTGCATGTCAAGAAGCGTTTGAGTCACTAAAAACGTCTTTGTGTTCTGCACCAGTTCTTGGAACACCTGATTACCAGAAGCCTTTTGTTCTTTACGTGCACGAGGCGGAAGGTTGCGCGTTTTCTGTCCTAACTCAGTGTTTTGGGGGGAAGCAGAGACCTTGTGCTTATTTCTCTGCCATGCTCGATAACGTGGCGAGAGCGCTGCCGAGCTGTCTGAGAGCCACGGCGGCTGCTGCGGTCTCTATAAGACAATCGGCAGGGCTCGTGCTGGGATCAGACCTCACAGTAATGGTACCACATGCTGTGGACATTTCGCTGAACAGGACACAGACGCAGCACTTAACTAGTGCTCGTCTTACGGGTTATGAGATGACTCTGTTTGCACCCCATGTTACGATCAAAAGGTGTGCTAAACTGAATCCCGCCACCTTGTTACCTATCCCCACAGATACAGATACAAAAGACGATGACATACATGATTGTTTGTTCAGGACTGAAGAAGAGACAAAGGGGAGGGTGGACCTGACAGACAAGCCCTTGGATGAACCGGATGGGGAATTGTATGTAGATGGGTCCTGTTTTAAATTACCAGATGGTACATCGACTGCAGCATATGCAATAACAACATTACAGACGGTAGTGGAGACTTCGAGAATACCTTACAATTCTGCCCAGGCTGCTGAGATTATTGCCTTACTGAGAGCATGTGAGTTGAGTGAGGGGCTAGATGTGAACATTTACACTGATAGCCAATACGCCTTTGGCGTGGCTCATAATTACGGGCGACTTTGGGCAGAACGGGGATTTTTGACTTCCCATGGCCAACGAATACAACATGGTCCACTGATATTACGACTGCTAACGGCACTGACATTACCTAAAAGACTGGCTGTGATAAAATGTAGTGCACACAAGACAATAGTGGATGATGTAGGAAGAGGCAATGCTTTTGCTGATGAGACGGCAAAGGAAACTGCCAGAGAAAAATTACCACGGATGTTTGTGGCGGGGCCAGCTAGATGGGTCCCAGATGTTCATATGTTCGCAGACACTGTACAGAGTGTCAAGAACATGCAGGGAAAAGCGACAGATGATGAATTGAGAGCATGGAAGGATGGGCAGGGACGACTGGATGCGGATGAATGTTGGACAGACACGACAGACAAGAGACGATGGTTGCTACCGAATGCGTATGTTCTTCCAGTAGTGACGATGGCGCATGGGCCTGCCCATGTGAGCGCCAAGGGCATCTGTAAGCTGTTAGACCCGCTGTGGAGTAATAAAAATATCTCTAAAATGGCCACTAATTTGGTTCGTCAGTGCATGGTGTGTTTGAGACACAATCCTGGAAAAGGCACTCCTGTCCCAACCGGAAATTTTGCACCCCCTTCTTTCCCTTTCGAGGTGATCCAGATGGATTACATCGAAATGGAAAGGGTTAATAACTTGAAGTACGTCCTTGTAGTTGTATGTGCCTTTAGTAGGTGGGTGGAGGCGTATGCTACGAAAGATTGCACAGCCATTTCCACTGCAAAGATGTTGATAAAGGAGTATTTCTCCCGTTTCGGATTACCTAGGGTGATCTGGAGCGATAATGGTACGTCTTTTAATGCTGAATTAGTGAAACAAATATGCAAAGGTTTGCACATCTCACAGAAGTTCCACTCAGCCTTGCATCCTCAGGCAGCAGGACTGGTGGAACGGTTTAACGGCACGCTCAAGTTAAAAATGGCCAAGATATGTGAGAGTACAGGTCTCCGTTGGCCAGACGCACTTCCCTTAGCTTTGCTTTCAACGAGAGTCACTGTAAATGCAAAGATGGGCGTCTCCCCCCATGAGGTGGTATTCGGCCGCCCGGCCAATATCTGGGGAGTGCCCAGGCCTAAATGTTTTTCTGAAGTACCATACCCTCTGTTGACAGATTATCTGTATGCTTTGACTAAAGATCTTCGTTCTATTCATCAGCAGGTAGCAGACACTCTGAAGCCGCTGCCGGAGGGGCCTGGACATTCCATCCACCCAGGGGACTGGGTCGTCGTGCGCAAATATCAGCGGAATTCTTGTCTGGAGCCAAGGTGGTCAGAGCCGCGCCAGGTGCTCCTCACCACGCGCACTGCACTTCGGATCGACGGCAGGAAGGCGTGGACTCATGCCTCACACGTAAAGAGAGTCCCGCTTCCGTTACCCTATGACAAATGGGTCCAGGATGGCATCGCTGATCAAGAGCACGAGTCTATACCAAGGTATGCTCCTTTCTCGGATGCTTCACTGATTGGAGAAGAGCGTAGCGGAATTGAAAATTCGGTGAGCTCTACCACTCCTGTTGCTACTAGTGAAGAGACATCGGAAAGTCCAGCGTCTGCCGCAGATACACCTGTTTTGTTCATTGACCCCGAAGTGCCAGGAAGCACTCGCTATAATTTGAGGCCCCGAAAAAGAAACAACAAGTAACAGCGCTGAAAATGATGGACTAGACACCGGAAGAAGGGCTTAGTGGATTTCCTGAATAAGAAGATTTAGTGGTAGGGATGGACTTATAAGAGCCCTGGTGTTTAGCCGAAGATTGTGTTCTTTGAGACTATAGAGTGGTGCGGGGCCCGAATTAAGTGCTTCCCTTGTTTAAACTGTTGAATAACATCGTTGGAGTAAGGTATGGACGGTAAAAGCCTGCCTGTGAGGCTTTGAAGGACACAGGGAGAAGATCCCTTTTTAAGGGTTGAAGAACCCCTCTGGCCGGTTGAGGATTGTCTGGGACTATTTTTTTTAGTTATAGTGTGATTTTTATTTTTGATTTTTGGTGCTCAGATTATTCAGAATGTATCCCTTTGGGCGGCCCATTCCTGATGAGGAGCAGCCCTTTGCAGCTCCCCCGAGACCTGAGCCTGATTCCCCCTGGTTGGCTCTTCCCCGAAAGGGAAAAATAGTGGTTATAATTATAATTCTGATTGCTTTTCTAGTGACTCTTGGAATATTGTTTTTCCTAGATAAACATTATCCCGTTCATGTATTTGCACCTACACCCACCGCTGTTCCAGAACATAATATGATTACAGTTGATTATGGTGAGAGAATGATGCGGAAAAATTACAAGGACAATGTTTTTATTAAGACTTTGCACCATGCACACGCCACTACCAACTTGACAGATTGTTGGGTTTGCGGGCTTTTACCTTCTGCTGCCTATAAGAAAGATAGATTCCTCGCTCTCCCTTTAACGCCAGTGAATAGTTGTGTGGGGTGGTATACTCTTATAGGTCTTGTTAAATATTTCCAGCAGCCAGATTCCCTGACTCCCCGCCTGCAGAATAGGGGGTGGACAATGACAATGCGAGTACGCCCTCTGCCTTCATCTTCCCTTGGACGAATATATACTGATGGACGTTTTGATCAGACTTTTATAGAGACCTGTGAGAAAAAGTTGGGTCGATTCCTGACACCAAATGATACTGACAGACTGAGGGATAGTTTCCTGAAGTTGAATGCCACTTTGTCCTACCGACACCCCCCGAAGAGTAACGACAGTTCCAAGTCTCTGATACCCTTGGCTGTGGTGGGTCCTTCTCCATTTTTCTGTATAGAGGGAAGGGGTCCCATAAAGGTTGGTAATAGCTCCTGCAATGTGACTGCTTCAATACGCTTGCCCGTTAGTCCCTCTTTGATTGCCCCACCCAGCATCTATTTCATTTGCGGTGATAATGGATACTTATGGTTGCCTGAGGGTTGGGGTGGGGTGTGCTACCTGGCCTATATGATTCCCCCTGTGTATGTGGCTCCCTCCGATTACCACAAAACTCATCGTCGATTTCCCAGTCCTCAGGAGCAGCCACAAGAGCAGCGAAAAAGGAGGGAACTTCAGGTAGATGACGTCGATCAGACAGACACTTCGTACCAACAATGGACTGATTTTTCTAAGGGTTTGCTTCCTTTCTGGGGTCCAATATTTAATAGCAGGGCTATTAGACGACTGTCTAGGGTAATGGAAAAGGTGGTTCTAACTGAAGCCGACATTACGACTAATATATCTGTTGAAATTCAGGCTATGAGATTATTTACGATCCAGAACAGGATGGTTCTTGACGTCATACTGGCTGATAGGGGTGGGGCCTGTCGCGTCATCGGGACGTCTTGCTGTGTTTATATCCCTGACTCCTCCCCGACTGTTAACTTGGCAGTACAAAAATTACATAGATTAGCGACTGAACTACATCAGGATAATGGGACATGGTCCCTACAGGGGTGGCTCTGGGGTGCCTTCTCTTCCTGGGGTTGGAAAATATTGATGGGTTTGGTTGGTGTGATAAGTGTAATTCTGACTTGCTGCCTTTGCATTTATTGCCTCCCTCCATGTTGCTCGATGTGTGCTGCAAATATACGTCCGAAAAAAGAAGTTACATGGTCAATATGCCACTTCTATGATTACTGAAATTCCTGCTGATGCAAGTTGGTTAATGTTTATTGCAGAAGATGTTCTAGACTAAAGAAATAAAGTCCTGCCCCTAGAATGGATGTCGGCACTACCTTTTGCAAATAAATGAGGCTATAGTTAGCCAATGATGCTAAAAGGAGGGTCTGATAGAATTCACTTTTCGATGCCCTAATTACCCTATGATGATGTGCGAGTTAGCATCATATGACTAACTAATGCAGTTCGTATATACACTTATGCTGAATTTCTGTTCTCACTCATTGCTTATATTCAAATGTATGTGTGACCATATTAGTTTCTTAGCTTAGCCTGTGTGCCACCATTTTGTGTAACCCTCTGTGCCTGCGGGCTCTGCTCACTCATGCCCCTCCCGCAGGAATACAGAAATATACTAAGACAGCAGTTTTCGTTTCTCGGCTTACTGTGGCCGAAACTAACAAGTCTCGTTATCAGTAATGTTCTCATGCCCAGAGACGCCGAAGCCTAGCTCCATGGCCCTGAGCAGAGATAATAATGTATCCCTTGCAGGTGCAGATGCCTGCTGTATGAGAGCATTGTTCACTGGTCTGAGGCTCGGTAACTTTCCACAAGGGGCGTACCCCTCGTTACTGTATTGCATTATAATGTATTGCTGTGATGCAGAGAGTCAGTCCTCTCGTTCGCACTCTTAGGAGTGAGGTCGGACAGGGCCCTCTCATATGAGTGTTGTTTGGCCTAATAAAGACTTTTTATTATTCTTCTCCACTGTCCGGCTGACTTCCTATATAGCGATTATAGGTGAGTGCGGTAAGTCACTCGGGTGGATTTGAGCCACGCTTATCACCATTGAGGAATCCCTGAAGGGGCTTCATTGAATGCTTGCTTAATTTGGAATAGCCAGTTCTTCTGTGGTCAGTAGTGAAGGGGAAAGAAATGTGTAACCTTTTCTAGAGGAGTACAGGCTCTTCTACAGGGGAACTATTGTTCTATGATGCGAAGGTGATAAGCCCAGAAAAAGGGGAATTGTGCTAATAACTTTGCGTAGGTTAATAAATGCCTAGCCAAATATAATGAACTGTTAAGTTAAGAGAATTGTTGTGTGACATGATTTGACAACTTCAAGAGCAATATTATCTTACCAGATAGACTGTATCATACTAAGCTGTGAAAACTACAAACAAGAGAACAGAGATTATTTTTATAAAGCAGCTCATATTTTTCCATACATTGGTGTAGTGTCATTTTTGTGTGTTATTGCGTTAATTTACTGCAGGGTGGTTTGCAACCTTCACACATGTGCCTCTAGTATTTGTGTCTTACCCTAGGCCAGGCTACCCTAGGTGACCTGACATCCCAGGTTCCAACAAATTGGTGTCCAGCGGTGGGATCCTGACTGTGGTTGCAGCTACTCAGTAGTAATTAAACGTAATACACTAAGCCTACACCAGGAGTTTTCTCCTAGCAGCCCTCCTAATTTGTCTTTTTGCTTTTCCAAATTTGTTCCTGGTGGTGGGTGGAGGTAGCTTTAGGTTGCCCTTGCAACTCAAATTTCCTGGTGTGTATAATCTGGTTTTGCCTATTTCAAAATGGAGTTTGCATTAGAAAACCTAGATACCTATTCTGTGGCTCAGCTGAAAGAGTTCTGCCAGAAAATGGGGGTATTTTTCAAGCATGGTGCCAGGAAGGGGGAGCTCCAGACCAGTCTAAGGGCTTGGGTGGAGGCACACCGAGAAGGGAAGGAGGAGGATGAAGGGGCAGACCGGGACACGGTGGTGGAGATAGATGGGTTATTCCACTCTGAGGGGGAAAACTTACTCCCAGGACCAGTGTCCTACTCCAGGAGGGGCAGTAGCGCCTCTGAGGGAAGCTTAACTGAAGCCGAGCTCACTGATAGGAGGGAGAAAAGGCAATTGAGATAGGAGTTGGCTAAGCTGGAGCAGGAGAAGGAGGAGCGGAGGATGGCCCATGAGTTCAGGTTGAAGGAATTAGAACTCCGAAGCCTGCGACGGGTTCCTCTCCTGAAATGAATGGTGGCAGCAAGACAAAAGAGACAGCCAGGGAGTCCAGACCCTATTTACCAAAAGACCTTATAGCTAGCTTTAGTCAGGGGGACGACATAGCCAAGTGGTTGGCTGCCTATGAGGTCTCCCTAAGAGCCCATGGGGTGCAGGAGAAGCACTGGGGTGGTGGTTTGTATAAATACATGCCTCCTGCTGGTCGGGACACCTTGCTGGCCCTGGAACCAGAGGAACAAACCAACTACCCCACCATGAAGCTGGCGTTGGTAAGGAAGTTTGGGCTTACCCCAGAAAGGTACCGTCAGAAGTTCAGGGGGAGCCACAAATTAAGCACCCAGAACTGGGTGGACTTCCTTGACTACGCCAGAAAGGCCTTAGAGGGCTGGGTCAAGGGCAGTGAGGTGAAGGATTATGAGGGGTTGTATGATCTATTTTTGAAAGAGCACCTCCTCGAGAAATGTTTTCCCGAGCTGCGCCAACACCTGGTGGACAGCAAGCTGACCAATCCCCGGAAGCTTGCAGAGGAGGTGGACATCTGGACCCGGGTGTCCTCAAAGGGGACTGGAGGGGATTCCCAAAAGGCCGGACAGGGCGCCCCCCAGAAGAAGGAGGGGGGAGATAAAAAGAGGGAGTTCTCTAAAGGTCCCCAAAACAATTTCCAAGGAAAGGGAACAGGTTTCACCCCTAAGGCAAACCCGCCCAGAAACCCTAATCCTGGCCAAAGCCAGCAGCAAGGGTTCTCCACTGTTTTGAGTGTGGTGGTGTTGGACATTATAAGGGAGATGTCAGATGCCCAAAGAGACCACCCCCTCCCACCGGAAGAAAACCACCGGGAGTAGCTAGTGTAGCGCTCGGGGAGGAGTTGCCCTTAGATAAGGGGGGTGAGTGGGCGGGTGTCACCTTAGTGTCCCTGGGAGAGCGGGAGATGGTTCCAAAGATCCAGGTGCCCCAAAATACTGCAAAGTATGGGCAATGGGTCACCATCAATGGCCAGAGAGGGGAGGCTCTGAGAGATACAGGAGCCAGTATGACTATGGTGAGAAGTCAACTGGTGTCTCCAGAGCAGGTGGTTCCCAATGTACTCCACCCCGCCACGATGGCTGACGGCAGAATGGGCCACTATCCAGTGGCTGAGGTTCCCTTTGAGTGGGAGGGGGTTGCAGGTTCACTTCGAGTTGCCGTAAGCCCTGCCGTGCCGGTTGATTGTCTGCTGGGGAATGACATGGAGCACAACACTTGGAGAGAGGTGGAATACCGGGCGCACTCTGCAATGCTGGGTACACCTGACTGGGCCTGTGTGAGCACACGGTCTGCGACTGCCCGAAGAGGGAGTTCGCCTGGGTTGGAGCCTGGAACAATGGCCCAACCCGCTGCCAAAAAGGGACAGACCCGGAGACAGGAAGAGCCTGCTTCGGCTTCCACACCCCATGTGACAGATCGGCCACCTGCGGTGGTGGACCAGGAGTCCGTGGAGGGGGAAGTAGACTCTCTGGAGGATTTACCCATCCCTGCTGAGTGGCATGTGGAGGGAGGTCCTACCAGAGAGGAATTCTGTAAGGGGCAGAGGGAGTGCCCTACCCTTGAGGGACTGAGGCAACAGGCTGAAGCCCAGGCAGCAGGTGATGTTACGGGACACTACCATATTTACTGGGAGGATGGACTCCTCTACAGTGAACTCAAGGTACCCTTACCTGGTTCATCAAGGGCCTTGGTAGTCCCGCAACAATACCGAGCCTTTCTGCTGGAATTGGCTCATGCTATACCCTTGGCAGGACACTTAGGCCAGGACAAGACCTTTGCTCGGCTTGTCCTCCACTTTTACTGGCCTCAGATGAAAGTGGCGTCCAACACTTACTGTCGGACATGTGTATCCTGCCAGGGCCAGTGGGAAAACAGGGGTGAAGCTGAAGGCTCCCCTGGAACCACTTCCAGTCGTTAGCACACCCTTTGAGAGGGTGGGCATCGACATTGTAGGGCCTTTAGATCCACCAACAACAGCTGGTCACAGGTTCATCCTGGTTCTGGTGGATCATGCCACACGGTACCCAGAGGCAATTCCTCTGAGGACAGTCACTGCACCTGTGGTGGCTAGAGCCCTCATGGGGATCTTTACCCGAGTGGGATTCCCCAAGGAAGTTGTGTCTGACAGGGAGACCAACTTCATGTCAGCTTTCATGCGGGCGATGTGGAAGGAGTGTGGAGTGACCTACCGGTTCACCACTCCTTATCACCCCCAGTCGAATGGACTGGTTGAGAGGTTCAACAAGACCTTGAAGGGCATGATCAGGAGTCTGCCCGAAAGCCTGCGGAGGAAATGGGACGTCCTCCTACCCTGTTTGCTATTCTCTTACAGGGAAGTGCCACAGAAGGGAGTGGGCTTCAGCCCCTTTGAACTTCTGTATGGGCACCCTGTACGCGGTCCTCTCAGCCTGGTGAAGGATGGTTGGGAGAAGTCTCCCAGGAAACCACCCCAGGATTTGGTGAGCTACATGCTGGCCTTCAGGAGCCAAATGGCGAAGTTGTGGAAGCAAGCTTCTGACAACTTGGAGGCCAGCCAGGCAGTCATGAAAGAGTGGTATGACCACAATGCTCACCAGGTGGAATTGGAGCCTGGCCAGAAAGTGTGGGTGATGGAACCTGGAGAGCTTAGTGCCCTCCAGGATCGCTGGACAGGCCCCTTTGAAGTGTTGGAAAAGAAGGGTAAGGCCACATACCTGGTGGACCTTAAGACCCCTCGACAGCCCCTACGAGTGCTGCATGCCAACCGACTCAAACCCCACCATGAGAGGCCCGAGGTCATTTTGATGATGGTGACTGATGGGGAAGAGGAAGCGGAAAGCGAACCTCTCCCAGACTTGTTCTCGTCTCAAGAGAAGGATGGGTCAGTGGAGGGAGTGATTCTCTCTCCCTCTCTAACTCCTGAGCAGCGGGAGGACTGCCACCAGATACTGTAGCAGTACTCTACGTTGTTCTCCCTTGTCCCGGGAAGGACTCACCTGTGTACCCATGATGTGGACACAGGGGACAGCCCACCAGTGAAGTCGAAGACCTACCGGCTGTCCGACAAGGTGAAGGCTAGCATCCATGGAGAGGTTGCCAAGATGCTAGAGCTGGGAGTTATAGAACCTTTCAACAGCCCTTGGTCCAGTCCGGTGGTGCTAGTGCCAAAAGCCGCTCCACCAGGCACCACACCAGAACTGAGGTTCTGTGTGGATTACCGGGGACTGAATTCAGTTACAAAGACTGATGCTCATACGATCCCTAGGGCGGATGAATTAATTGACTGGCTAGGAGCTGCCCAATACCTAAGTACCTTTGACCTCACTTCGGGGTACTGGCAGATCTCCTTGACAGATGGAGCAAAGGAAAGGTCAGCCTTCTCCACGCCTGAGGGGCACTTCCAATTTTGCGTGATGCCCTTTGGGCTCAAATATGCCCCCGCCACATTTCAGCGGCTGGTGAACCAGGTCCTCTCTGGAATGGAGAGTTTCTCTGCTGCTTACCTGGATGACATTGCTGTCTTCAGTAGCAGTTGGGAGGACCATTTGCAACATTTGCAAGCAGTTCTCCAGGCCCTGAAACAAGCTGGATTGACAATCAAGGCCAGCAAATGCCAGATTGGGCAGGGGTCGGTTGTGTACCTTGGACACTTGGTGGGTAGGGGGACAGTGCAACCCCTGCAGGCAAAGATTGAGGCAATCATGGCCTGGGAACCCCCCAAGACACAGACTGAGGTCCGAGCTTTCCTGGGCCTCACAGGCTACTACCGTCGCTTTGTGAAGGGGTATGGCACTATTGTAGCGCCTCTCCCAGAGCTCACCTCTAAGAAACAACCTCGACGGGTAGTTTGGACGAACGCTTGTCAGCAAGCTTTTGAGAAACTGAAGCAGGCAATGTGTGCAGCACCGGTCCTGAGGGCCCCAGACTTCTCCAAGGAGTTCATTGTCCAGACAGATGCATCAGAGCATGGCATTGGGGCAGTGTTATCGCAACTAAATGAAGAGGGCCTGGATCAGCCTGTGGTCTTCTTATCCAGGAGACTGCTTCCCCGGGAACAGAAGTGGAGTGCAATTGAGAGGGAAGCTTTTGCGGTGGTGTGGGCTCTGAAGAAGCTGCGACCATACCTTTTTGGCTCGCACTTCCTGGTTCAGACTGACCACCGACCCCTTCGTTGGCTGATGCAAATGAAGGGGGAAAATCCCAAGCTGTTGAGGTGGTCCATCTCCCTACAGGGAATGGACTTCCGGGTGGAACATCGGCCTGGAGTGGACCACGCCAATGCAGACGGTCTCTCCAGGTATTTCCGCCTTAGTGATGAGGACTCCCAAGGGGTTGGGTAGTTCTCCCCACTTTCAGCTGGGGGGGACGCGTGTTAGACCTGTCTGGCTTTTTGCGTAGTCCCTCCAATTTATTATTTATTTTGTCCCCTTTTTGCCCCTCATACCTTTATTAATTTTTGTGTCCACTAGCTTTTTCTAGGTGTTGGTCAAGGGGATAGGTGTTCTTTCCCCCCCTCATGGTTTTTCACCTCAGGCCTAGAGGCCTTTTCTGACAGGGAAATAGCTGGAATCACAAAATGGTGGCTACCAACTGTCCTAACTGCCAAACCCAGAACCTGTCCCATAGAGTAGAATAGGGCGTTCCAGAACCTTCTGGTCCCTTCTGGATTCCTGAGGGTCAGCCTATAAAAGGCGGAATGCTGGACAGCCATTTTGTCTAACCAGAGAGAGTCAGCTGGAGGACAGGCTGTAGCCAAAGGTGGGGGTAGGATAGTCAGAGGGTTGTCTTACTGATTCACCACCCTTCCTCCCTTGGGTTATTTGTCCTGACCCTGCTGCTTTGGATGATTGGAGACCCTGGGCAGCTGACCAACCCCTAGCCTAGGAATACAGGGGTGTAAAAAGGAGAAGGAGACTGCAGCGCTGCGGAGCGCAGTCCTCTGCCCAGTTGGAGAGACTTTTGAAAGAGTGCCCTTCATCCCCAACCCCTGCCTAGCACCGAGGGTTAAAAAGTCTCTGAGAAGGATAGAGATTAGGAGCTGACACGTGAAGAGATCTAGCTCTATTCCCCATCGCCTTAGGTGTACAGCAGGCTATTGCCCGTGTGTCCCTGTGGGACCTTACCAGTCACGCAGACGACAGAACTCCACTTCCACTCCGGAAACAGAGGAAGGAAAGGGGTGCCGGTTTCTAGGAGGCAGCGCTGATCTCGCCGTGTGCAGGACCCCGGGGGCACCGGCCGCGTTGTTGTGGTTGTGCCACTGATTTAGAGGTAGTCGAGCGCCATCGCGCATGCCCCAGGCGGTCCCACTTCTACATTTCAGGAAGGGCCTAGGACCGAGCAGGCCCGTGGGAGAAGCGTCCTTCCTTGGATGCCAGGGCAGTGGGAGGCGGCGCCAGCGTGGGTGTACCGCGCATGTCAGCAGGAATAGTGTCCTCTTCCGACCGACGCTGAGGAGAAGCGCCGGGAGTCCACAGCAGCTTGTAAGCGTGTTCTGTCTTCTCTTCCCTGCTCGAGCGCCACACGGAGCAGCTGGCGCGAGCGGGGAGGGAGAGCTGAGGGGCCCGGTAGCGGCCTGGGGGTATTGCTGAATCTGCCTTTTCTTTCCGCTCGAGCGCCACACGGAGGAGCTGGCCCGAGCGGGGAGGGAGAGCTGAGGAGCCCTCAGAGGCAAGAGAGCCTTATCAGCATTCGGTTCCTTGGCCTTACCGGCTATTTCCCCCCTTCTTCTGGCGCAGGAAGATTCCAAGCATCGACTTCACCGCAAATAAGGAGATGATCAAGAGGGGGAAGTGACTTCCATAAAAAGAGTAAAACAAGTGCAAGAGATTGAGACATAACAAGTAGTTAAACAGAGAATCTGTCCCAAGGTGTGCAGTGCCCTTGAGGAATCCCTGAAGGGGCTTCATTGAATGCTTGCTTAATTTGGAATAGCCAGTTCTTCTGTGATCAGTAGTGAAGGGGAAAGAAATGTGTAACCTTTTCTAGAGGAGTACAGGCTCTTCTACAGGGGAACTATTGTTCTATGATGCGACGGTGATAAGCCCAGAAAAAGGGGAATTGCGCTAATAACTTTGCGTAGGTTAATAAATGCCTAGCCAAATGTAATGAACTGTTAAGTTAAGAGAATTGTTGTGTGACATGATTTGACAACTTTAAGAGCAATATTATCTTACCAGATAGACTGTATCATACTAAGCTGTGAAAACTACAAACAAGAGAACAGAGATTATTTTTATAAAGCAGCTCATATTTTTCCATACATTGGTCTAGTGTCATTTTTGTGTGTTATTGCGTTAATTTACTGCTGGGTGGTTTGCAACCTTCACACATGTGCCTCTAGTATTTGTGTCTTACCCTAGGCCAGGCTACCCTAGGTGACCTGACATCCCAGGTTCCAACAATTGTGCTGTAAAATAAATGCACTATCTGAAATCATTTTTCCTAACTTTTCTTGGGGAAAGATTCCTCAATCCTTCTGTGAGGAAGATGAGTTCACTAGCTTGCAGCAACCCAGATATGGCCATTGTCCATGCAGAACGTGCACAGAAATGGAGGGGTGGGATTTCGGAGCTCTCCTAAGAAAAATTTTGGGCATCTCCATTTTTTTGTGCAAATTAAGAGCTGGCCACAGGGGTCATGGCTTTCTCGTCAAACATGGTGGCAGCGGATTGCTGAACTTCATCAGTAAACAGACCAATTTACTTCTAACGAGCCGCTGCCAATCTGCGCTTTGATGTTCAAGACATTTTTTCATGCTCCACAATATCTCAACAACAATTTGAGCTGGCAGTTATCATTGCTGAGAAATCCTGCAAGACGCGAGTGGCCACCATTTGACTAGCGCGTCATTCACATTGTCAGCACTCTAATATTTCATCTCACTGTGTTTCGGCTAATGTCCTACCCATGTCTCATTGAGCCCTATGAACTGGTGCTGCATTTACCTTCAGTTTTGTGCCCCCTGAAGACTTTTTTTTATCATTTGGCACTGCAGAAGCGAATGAGCAGCTACCATTTTGTCTGCGCGCCACTTGTTATTCACATTTTTATTATCTATGCAATTAGTCTTTTTCAACGTGCTGCCTACTTGCCAGTATTTTGAATGGATTTCTTCCTAATGCATAATACAATGGAGTGACTTTCTTTTGCTGCATTTTTCTTCTGATTCCTTTCTGCAGTTGCTCCATATGTCCACCTCAGTTCCTCAATTCATTGATGGATTAAATATTACCTAGAGCTTCCTTTGATCCTTGGGCTTTACTAGTGAACTGAACTTTGTGCCATTGTCAACATTTAAGTTTTGATGTCACTGCACTATGTCTTATTTGCCAATGTATTTACATACATCATCATCATAGTGTATTGGTAGGATTATACCATTCCAGAAGATTCCACATCGTTCCATGCACTGCATCATAATGGCCAGCGATCTACTTGCATCTTCTAAATCTACTTCTTCAGGTATGAAACCTAAAAGGGCGAAGAATGATCCTCCATCTCCCATTATGCCTTCTCATTACCCTGCTTTGGACACTATTCTTTATGAGGTGCGATGTCTTAAGCCTTTCACGAGTGCCACTAATGAAAAGCTTTAATAAATTAAGGACAGGTGGATCGCTATAGTGGGAAATTTGTTTGAAATGGAACAGCGTGTTAGCGATCTTCAATATGTAGTCAACAAGTTTCTTTGCTAGAGCAAGAAATCTAAAAACGTAACTCCATACTGAAGACCTTAAAAATAGAAACAGAAGGAATAATCTTTGCTTATAAAGATTAACAGAGAGTCTTGAAGGGCCTGATCATCTTGCCTTCTTTAAGAAATCCTTGTTCAAACCTTTGGGTATTCAGGATACTCCGTCACTTAATATTCAATGGGCACATTGCCTGGGTCATCCTCTACCTCACTCTACTAGCCCTAGATATATAATGCTATCTTTGGAATTCACAGACCTGATACATGTCTTGAAAGCCCCTAAAGAAAAACTTTCCCTCCTTTCGTCCGGCCATAATATTTTCATCACTCAAGACCTCTCTAATGCTAAAAACACCAGAAGAACTAAATTTCTTGCCCTTCTACCTCAAATGAGACAGTTACATATTTGCTATGACATTCTACACCATTCTTTCTGTAAAATTACCTATGAAAACTCTTGTTAAACTGAAATCTTTTATTCTGAATATTTTGTCTCATACTAAGGATTCTACTGTTTAATGTTCCTAACAATTTTGTTATGATCATGTTTTTCTCAGTTTCATTTATTTCCTAAGTATATGGCTATTTTTATATATTTTATTTTTTGTCTCTGCTGTTGTTCTTGTTTTGGGTGCTGACACTTCTCATGCTGACTCTTCATCCTCTTCACCTCGGATCTGGATCGCTATCCTTGGTCTGCCTCTTCATCCTGCTATCTATATTCTATTTCTTCTTCCTATTTTCTCACTCTTTTTCTTGTTATTATGTGAGTGCTTCTTTGGTTTTTATTGTTACTATGTTTACATTGCTTATAAGTTATGTAAATAAATGATTTTTTTTATTTCCTTTCATTTTTTGAAGCTTGTAGTCTATGTTCCTGTTTCCCTACTCCTAATCCCTAATATGTTTAACGTTGTTTCATGAAACATTTGTGGTTTGAGACATCAAGTCAAAAGATAAAAGGTACTCTCTCATCTGTCAAAATGTAATTCACATGTTATTTTTTTACAAGAGACTCATTGTAATGATGTTGACTCATTAAACTAAAACAGTAATGGGTAGGCCAGATTGTTTCTTTTCCAGCCGTTGACTGCAAAGGTGGTATTGCCATTCTTTTTCAATAAATCGTTACAGACAGAGCTAGTATCAACTCAGTGTGACACTGAAGAACGATGTGTACTGGTTATTGTTATAATTTATAACTAACACATTTTGTATTCAATATCTATAGTCCTGTCAAGCCTGATCCTTATTTTTGTTATAACATTAAAATAAAAATTGGCTTCCATTCATAAACCCACCATTATTTTAGCAGGACATTTTAATCAATGGTTTGATCCTTTTACTGATAGGAAATCTAAATGCAAATATAATCCTGATAAATCCCATGAAGCATTTCTATCAGCCATTACCACTCGTCCATTATTTGATGTCTGGAAAATTTGTACCCCTGATACCTGTGAATTTACATTTTTCTCTACTGTACATCATACCATGTCCATAATTGATTAAACTTTAGTACTGAGCCCTAACTTCCTTTTATGCAATCCTCAGAAATTGGCCCCTGTTTTATGTTCTTTTGATTTATCTCTCAATAACTCTAAAACGGATTGTTGGAGATTCAACAACTTCCTTCTATCAGACAATGATTTTATTACAGAAACCACTGCTGTCAAAGCTTCCTTTCAGGCCTTTACTATAGCTTATTCAGCTAAAATGAAAAAATATAGTAAATTCCAAATACACTAGATTACTACAATTAATGAAAAGACTTGAACAAACGGAAGAGTTTCCGCTGCCACCCACGACCCCGCCACGCTTCCTCATGACGTCCGAGCGCACAGTGCGCCCCGACGTCATCAGGAAGCACTGGACGCGATGGAAACCATTTGTTTCCAGCGCGTCCAGGGAGAGCAGGTAGATTTTGGCCACCGATGGGGCCAGGGGGTCCTTTTTTGTGTGCCTTTTGGCATCTGGGGAGGAAACAGTGTTTCCTCTCCCCTGATGTCCCAATGCAGGGCACTCCTGGTGCATGATCGCGCACAGCTTCGCGATCGTGCACCAGGAATACCCCCACTAGACACCAGGGATGTCTTTTTCTGAAAAAAAGGAAGCGACCCCTTGGGCAAGGGTAGCTTCCTAGGGGGCAATATTTTAATCAGACTTTTCTGCCCCCCCCTGGGGACAGATCGGCCGTTTTTGGCCGATTGTGGACCGAGGGAGGGGAGGGGCAGAAAAGCCCACTAGAGCCAGGGATTTGTTTTTAGTCAAAATCAGAAGCGACCCCTTGGGCAAGGGTCGCTTCCATGGCCCCTAAAATTTTTATAAGTACATTCTGCCCCCTTCTGGGGACAGATAGCCTGATTTTTTGGCATTTCTGGCCCCAGGGGGGCAGAAAAGCCCACTAAAGCCAGGGAAATATATATATTTTTTTAATTGGAAGCAACGCCTTGCTTCCAGGGGCCATATTTTTTGTAAGTATATTCTGCCCCCCGGGGGCAGATCGGTTTGTTTATTTGGCCTTTCTGCCCCAGGGGGGGGGCAGAAAACTCCACTAGATACCAGGGAGTGTTTTAAATTTTAAATGGAAGCGACCCCTTGGGCAGGGGTCCCTTCCTTCTGGGCCTAAGACTTTTCTGCCCCCCCTTGGGGACAGATTACCTATATTTTTGGCATTTTTGGCCCGGAGGGGGGGGGGAGAAAAGCCCACTAGTGCCAGGGATTTAAAAATAAATAAATTGGTTGCTTCCAGGGGACTTATATTTGTTTATGTGTATTTAGCCCGTTTATTTGGCCTTTCTGCCATTTGTGTAGTGACATACCCTGTTATAATGTGTATTGTTTTTATTTCTTGTGAATTGTAATGTTTTATTTCCCCCTTTTTTGTTCTAGTTCAAGGCTTTTGCTCTTTAGTGTGTTGCAGGTTGCGGTTTCTTTACTGGTGGTTCTGCTGTTTGTGTAGTTGCATGTGTTCGGTAAGAGACTTTTTTGTACAATTACAATGTAAATGTGTTTTTTGCAAAGTGTGTAATAATACCAGTATGTTTGGGTTCTGTTTTTTGAGTGTCTAAAATGTTTTGCATTTGTGCTTGATGTGTATTTTGTTTTCTGTAGATTAATTGTTTTTATTTCTTCTTTCTAGTGGGATATCGTTGAGTATTTGCTGTGTCTTTGCAGAGTAGGTGCTGGTGAGTGTAGCTGTCCCTTGTAAGCGAATTGTTTAGTTTTTGAGTATATAGATCTTTGTGATAAAGGCACACTTTTTTTACTTATTTTGCACAGTGTTGGTTGTTGACTGGTTTGTGCGGTCTCCTTTCTTAGTAAGGGTAATGGCTAGCCGCCGGATTACAGCTCAGCATGTTGTTGGAATGCTTTTTGATTCTTCCTCTGACCATGGTCCAGAGACTGACTCTGATTCTGAGGTAGAGGTGGGAGGGGAAGATTCAGGCAGTGAGTTTTCTCTCCACATGGCATCATCCGATGATGAAGATACTCTCAGTGCAGATGAAGCTACTCTTGGTGCGGATGAAGTGCCTTTGTTAGAGGAGGACATTGATGTGCCAAAAGTGCGGCAAGAGGCATCTGGGCTGCAGCGTGGGCTGCAAGACTTCCCGTTGGTATAGTGAAACAATAGGCATTTGGGCTGCAGCCTGGGGCTGCAAGACTTCCCGTTAGTATAGTGAGACAGGAGGCATCTGGGGTGCAGCCTGGGGCTGCAAGACTTCCTGTTGTTTTAGTGAGTCAAGAGGCAGCTGGGCGGGTGCCTGGGGCTGCAAGGCTTCCCGTTGAAAGTGCTGACCTCTGGGTTGCCCCAGGCATGGTGCAGCCGTCATTGCCAGACTTTACTGGTGGTCAGCACAGTGTAGGGTGAACACTGAAAACTTTTTGCCGATAGATTTTTTTCTGTTGTTTATGGATGATGTGTTTTTGGCAGAGATTGTTGAGCAGACTAATGTGTATGCCGAACAGTTGTTGAGGGACAACAGTGCCAGCCTTAAGCCCCACTCTAGAGCTACCCGGTGGACTCCCACAAATCTGGAAGAGATGAAGAAGTTCTTGGGTTTAACTTTTTTGATGGGCTTGCTAAGGAAGCCATCAATGGCTTCATATTGGTCTACTAGTCCCTTGATTGCAACTGCCATATTTCCGGCAGTCATGAGTTGTGATAGGCATTTGCTTCTGCTTCGGATGATGCATTTTGTCGATAATGGTTTAGCTTTGTCACAAGATCACCCTGATTGCGACTGTCTTTACAAAATTTGGCCTGTCATTGATCACTTTGTTAATCGAATTTTTGAGATCTATGCTCCAGGGAAAGAAATTGCAGTGGATGAGTCTTTGATGTTGTTCAAGTGCCGCTTGGTTTTATGCAATACATTCCTAGTAAGAGGGCAAGCTATGGAATTAAGCTGTATATGCTGTGTGACAGTCGGACTGGATATGTCTCTAATTTCAGGGTGTACACCGGTGAGGAATCCCCGATTAACCCCCCTGGTTGTCCGTCCACTTTTGGAGTGACTGAGAAAATTGTGTGGGAAGTTGGTAGAAGATTTTTAAACAAAGGCCACCATTTATATGTAGATAACTTCTACACTGGTGTGTGGTTGTTCAGGGAATTGGCCAAAGTGGACACTGTTGCTTGTGGCACAATCCGCTGTAACCGTAAAGGTTTCCCAAAATAACTTGTTTGTCAAAAGCTTGTCTGGGGGCAGTGCAGTGCATTGCGAGGAGCTTCTAGCTGTGAAGTTTTCAGACAGGAGAGATGTCTACATGTTGACTACCATCCATGATGAAAGCACTGCCCCAGTGACTGTTTGGGGTGAGGTTGCTGAAGCGCGCAAACCTGTGTTCATTTTAGACTATAATAGGCACATGGGTGGTGTTGACAGAGTAGATCAGAGTTTGGAACCTTATGCTGCTCTTTGTAAGGCTTACATTTGGTACAAGAAGTTGGCTATTCATCTTTTCCACATGGCAACCTTTAATGCTTTTGTTGTGTTCCAGGAATCTTGCCCTGAGTCAAAGATGACTTTTGTAAAGTTTCAGGAATCTGTAATAGGCAGCCTTGTTTTAGTGGAACAGGCAAGTGTTCATAGAGTTGGAGTGGTGGAGGATGTTGCTAGATTGAAAGATCGCCACTTTCCTGATCACATTCCTCCTACATCCTCAAAAGACTTTCCCAGTAGGAGATGTAGAGTTTGTTGGCGAAGAGGTATGCGGAAGGAGGTTCATATGTACTGCTGCGAGTGTCCTTCTAACCCTGGGCTGTGCGTGCCTGCTTGTTTTAGAATGTACCACACTCAAAAGAATTTTTGGGAGCATCCTTGAGTGGTAAAGTGAACTGCCTGGCCTCTATTGTTTAATAATTTTTGTTCAGTTTCAAGGTTGGCATTTGTGTAGTGTATTTAGTTTTAGTTGTTGTGTTAGTAGATTTGTATCAATTTGCAATTTGTTTGTGTTTTTTTATTTATATAAAAAAAATCCTAAATGTGATGGCAGATTGCGTGGAGTAGCGATTGTCTGGCGGTGTGCGTGGTCTGGCGCTTGGCTGGTGGTGTATTTGGATTGGTGCTTGGCTGGCGGTGTGCCTGGACTGGTGCTTGGCTGGCGGTGTGCGTGGACTGATGTTTGGCTGGCGGTGTGCGTGGACTTGTGCTTGGTTGGCAGTGTGCGTGGTATAGTGCTTGGCTGGTGGTGTGTTTGGATTGGTGCTTGGCTGGCGGTGTGCCTGGACTGGTGCTTGGCTGGCATTGTGCGTGGACTGACGCTTGGCTGATGGTGTGTTTGTACTGACTCTTGGCTGGCCGTGTCTTTGTACTGGTGCTTGGCTGGCAGTGTGTTTCTACTGGCGCTTGACTGGCAGTGGGCGTGGATTGGCGCTTGGCTGGTGGTGTGCGTGGACTGGTGTTTGGCTGACGGTGTGCATGGACTGGCGTTTGACTGGCGGTGTGCGTGAACTGGTGCTTGGCTGGCGGTGTGCATGGACTGGCACTCGGCTGGCAGTGTGTGAGTAGTGACTTGATGCTGGTCACTACACACACTGCTTGCTGAGCACCGCTCCATGCAATCCATAAGTTTGTGTAGTTGCTGTGTCAGGTATGTGGGTGTGTGAAAGTGATGGGCCCTTGAATGGAGCTGTCTGCTGGTGGAAGTGTTGTAATGTGATGGGCCCACGGCTGGCGGTGTGAATGTTTTGTATGTGTCACATGTATGAAAGGTGTATGAATGGCCTGTAAAGAGGTTGGTGCCTTGTCGTGGCTTTACAGCTCACGAGCTGTGAGTCAATTGTTCCGTTTCTCGTCCTTTCAATTATTAACAGTGCATTTCAATTTTGTGAAATCACTTGCTAATACAATTGCATATATGGAACCATCACTCACCCTCGCACCAAATCCAATCAGTATGTATGTGTGTTTGAGGAATAGATGGCTGTGCAGTAATGTTTGTCTTTTTTGTATTTTTGAAGCAGTGTGCCCCTTGTCGCTTTTTGTGAATGTTGTGATGTGTTGGTGTTGCTTTCTTGCCTGGTGGTGTGAATGGTCTTCTGTGTATCAAGTATGAAAGGTGTGTGAATGGCCTGTAAAGCGGTTGGTGCCTTGCAGTGGCTTTACAGCTCTTGAGCTGCGAGTCACTGGTTCGTTTTTTTGTCCATTTAATTGACAGTGCATTTCATTTTTGTGAAATCTCTTGTTATTAAAAAAAAATTAAATGTATATACTGAACCATCACTCGCCCTCGTGTCAAATCCAACCAGTATGTGTGTGTGTTTGAGGACTAGTCTCTCTGCCAAGGTGTACATTCCACCTAAGAATAACTTACCAACTGTAGATATTGTAGAAAACCTATGGGTGTACATGGTGATGTCTCTCTGGTGAATTCTAACAAGTTATTTTATCCACAATGTCCTGCAAACCTCACAATGTCTGTCACCTTTTCCTTGCAATATTGTGCCAAAATTCTCACGCTGCAGAACTAAACAACTAATTTTGTCAAAATGATCTGGTTTTGCTAGGGGGTTTACCTGGGTTTTTGGCCCTGTGTTCGGCGGCCATCATAAGAAACCCACCAAACCCACACATTTCTGAAAACTAGACTCCCGGGGGCCGGAGGCAACATCGACATTGCCTATCAAAAAATGTTTTGGGCCCTTGCCTATCGCAGGTACTTGGGCCTCCCACACAAGTGAGGCACCATTTTTATCGGGAGACCTGGGGGAAGGCTGGGTGGAAGGAAATTTGTGTGAGCCCAGTGATGCCACACTTTCCCACACAAAAACGTGTGAATAAACTGTTTTCTTCAGCGAAAATTGAGGTTTGAAGGAATTCTGGGTAATGGAACGTTGGGGGATCCATGCAAGCCATACCTCATTGGAAGCCCCCGGGTGTCTACTTTTCAGAAATGTGTGGACTTGGTAGGTTTCTCTAGATGGCCGTCAAGCACAGGGCCAAAAACCCAGGTGAACCCCCTTGCAAAAGCAGGTGGTTTTGAGATAGGCAATTTTGATGTCGCCTCACTACGCTTTGGGCCCTTTCCCGTTGCGGGTACTTGCGCCTCCCACACAAGTGAGGCACCATTTTTATCGGGAGACCTGGGAAAATGCTAGGTGGTCGGAAATTTTTGTGAGCCCGGTGATGCCACACTTTCCCACACGAAAATGTGTGAAAAAATTTATTTTTTCAGCTAAAATTGAGGTTTGCAAGGGATTCTGGGTAAGGAAACGTTGGGGGATCCACGCAAGCCATACCTCATTGGAAGCCCCCGGGTGTCTACGTTCCAGAAATGTGTGTGTTTGGTAGGTTTCCCTAGGTGCCGGCAGAGCTAGGCTTCACAAACTACAGCTAGGCACTTTTCCAGAAAAGGGTCATTTTTCACTGTGAAATTGAGGCATGACCACGTTGCGTTTTGCACTGTTTTCTGTCACGGGCAGTAGGCCGACCCACACAAGTGAGGTACCATTTTTCTTGGAAGACTTTGGGGAACGCGGGGTAGAAGGAAATGTGTGTGTACACTCAGATTCCAGAACTTTCCACCAATGAAAAGTGGAGAAAATGTGTTTTTTTTTACAATTATTTAGGTTTGCAAGTGTTTCTGGGTAACAGAACCTGGTGTGAGGCAGTCAGTTCACCCCATCCTGGATTCCCCTGGGTGTCTAGTTTTCAAAAATGTATAGGTTTGCCAGGTTTCCTTAGGTGTCGGCAGAGCTAGGGTTCAAAAACTACAGCTAGGCACTGTGCCAAAAAAGGGAAATTTTTCACTGCGAAATTGAGGTGCAACCACGTTGCGTTTTGCGCAGTTTACTGTCGCAGGCACTAGGCCGACCCACACAAGTTTGGTACCATTTTTCTCAGAAGACGTTAGGGAACGCAGGGTGGAAGGAAATTTGTGGATACACCCAGATTCCAGAACTATCCACTACAGAAATGTGGAGAAAATTGTTTTTTTTTTTTACAATCTTTTAGGTTAGCAAGGGTTTCTGGGTAACTGAACCTGGTGGGAGGCAGTCAAGTCACCCAATCCTGGATTCCCCTGAGTGTCTAGTTTTCAAACATGTACAGGTTGGCTAGGTTTCCCAAGATGTCGGCACAGCTAGGGTTAAAAAACTACAGCTAGGCACTTTGCCAAAAAAGGCTCTTTTTTCACTGCGAAATTGAGGTGTGACCACGGTGCGTTTTGCGCCATTTCCTGTCGAAGGCACTAGGCCGACCCACACAAGTGGGGTACCATTTTTCTCTGAAGACTTTGGGGGACGCGGGGTGGAAGGAAATTTGTGGATACACACAGATTCAAGAACTTTCCACCACAGAAATGTGGAGAAAATTTGTTTTTTTGTCAATTTCTTAGGTTTGCAAGGGGTTCTGGGTAACAGAACCTGGTGGGAGGCAGTCAAGTCACCCCATCCTGGATTTCCCTGGGTGTCTAGATTTCAAACATGTATAAGTTTGCGATGTTTCCCTAGGTGCCGGCAGAGCTAGGGTTCAAAAACAACAGCTAGGCACTTTGCAAAAAAAGGGTCATTTTTAACTGCAAAATTGAGGTGCGACCACGTTGCGTTTTGTGCCGTTTCCTGTCGCAGGCACTATGCTGACCCACACAAGTGGGGTACCATTTTTCTTGGAAGACTTTGGGGAACGCAGGGTGCAAGGAAATTTTTGAATCCTCGCAGATTCCAGAACTTTCCACCACAGAAATGTGGAGAAATGTGGTATTTTTTTTTACAATTCTTTCGGTTTGCAAGGGTTTCTGGGCAACAGAACCTGGTGGGAGGCAGTCAAGTCAACTCATCCTGAATTCCCCTGAGTGTCTAGTTTTCAAAAATGTATAGGTTGGCTAGGTTTGCCTAGGTGCCGGCAGAGCAAGGGTTCTAAAACTACAGCTAGGCACTTTGCCAAAAAAGGGTCATTTTTCACTGCGAAATTGAGGTGTGACCAAGTTGCGTTTTGCGCCATTTCCTGTCGCAGGCACTGGGCCGACCCACACAAGTAGGGTACCATTTTTCTCAGAAGACTTTGGGTAACGTGGGGTGCAAGGAAATTTGTGGATACACGCAGATTCCAGAACTTTCCACCACAGAAATATAGAATAAATGGGTTTTTTTTACAATTTCTTAGATTTGCAAGAGTTTCTGGGTAACAGAACCTGGTGGGAGGCAGTCAAGTCACCCCATCCTGGATTCCCCTGGGTGTCTAGTTTTAAAAAATGTATAGGTTTGCTAGGTGTCCCTAGGTGCCAGCAGAGCTAGGGTTCAAAAACTACAGCTAGGCACTTTGTAAAAAAAGGGTCATTTTTCACTGCGAAATTGAGGTGCAACCACGTTATGTTTTGCGCCGTTTCCTGTCGCAGGCACTAGGCCGCCCCACACAAGTGAGATACCATTTTTCTCAAAAGACCTTGGGGAATGCGGGGTGGTGGAAATTTGTGGATCCACGCAGATTCCAGAACTTTCCACCACAGAAATGTAGAATAAATGTTTTTTTTTTTACAATTTCTTAGATTTGCAAGAGTTTCTGGGTAACAGAACCTGGTGGGAGGCAGTCAAGTCACCCCATCCTGGATTCCCCTGGGTGTCTAGTTTTAAAAAATGTATAGGTTTGCTAGGTGTCCCTAGGTGCCAGCAGAACTAGGGTTCAAAAACTACAGCTAGGCACTTTGTAAAAAAAGGGTCATTTTTCACTGCGAAATTGAGGTGCAACCACGTTATGTTTTGCGCCGTTTCCTGTCGCAGGCACTAGACCGCCCCACACAAGTGAGATACCATTTTTCTCAAAAGACCTTGGGGAATGCGGGGTGGTGGAAATTTGTGGATCCACGCAGATTCCAGAACTTTCCACCACAGAATTGAGCGAATAATTTGGTTTTTTGGACCATTTTTGTAGGTTTGCAAGGGATTCTAGGTAACAGAACCTGGTGGGAGGCAGTCAAGTCACCCCATCCTGGATTCCCCTGTGTGTCTAGTTTTCAAAAATGTAACAGAACCTGGTGGGAGGCAGTCAAGTCACCCCATCCTGGATTCCACTGGGTGTCTAGTTTTAAAAAATGTATAGGTTTGCTAGGTTTCCCTAGGTGCCCGCAGAGCTAGGGTACAAAAACTACAGCTATGTACTTTGCCAAAAAAGGGTCATTTTTAACTGCGAGATTGAGGTGTGGCCACGTTGCGTTTTGCGCCGTTTCCTGTCACGGGCACTTGGCCAACCTAGACAAGTGAGGTACCGTTTTTCTCGTAAGACTTTGGGGAACGCAGGGTGGCTAGAAATGTGTGGATCCACGCAGTTTCCAAAACTTTCCACCACAGAAATGTGTGAAAAAGTTGTCTTTCTTGACATAATTTAGGTTTTCAAGGGATTCTGGGTAACAGAACATGGTGGCAGTCAGTCAAATCACCCCATCCTGGATTTCCCTGGGTGTCTAGTTTTCAAAAATGTATGGGTTTGCTAGGTTTCCCTAGGTGCCGGCAGAACTAGGGTTCAAAATCGACAGCTACACGCCGCAAAAAAAGGGTAACTTTTCATTGTGAAAATGTGGTGTGTTCACGTTGGGTTTTGAGCCCTTTCCGGTTGTGGACACTATGCCTACCCTCAAAGTGAGGTACCATTTTTATCGGGAGACTTAGGGTAATTCATATTTGTAAAGCAACTGTTATTACCTGTTGAGTTTTGATGCATTTCTGCCTTCCAAATGAAAGACATTGTGTAAAAAAGAAGTAATTTTGAAAAATGACCAAAAATTCTCATGCTAGTATGAGTATTCCCAATTTTGAAAATGTGCAAATATGTACTGTTTCTAAACTCTATAATTTGTACCCATTTCAGAAATACATAGGTGTCTTTCATACCAATTTTTCATGTATACATTTTTGCACAATAATTGCTATATACCCGGTACATAATAAAAAGCCATTGCAAATTGCTACTCAGTTTTTTACTCTGGGTTCATCTGCTTCTTGGTAAACCTACAAGTCATATATATCCCCACAACTAGGAAGGTCCAGCTGATGTAATGGTATATTGCTTTCAAAGAACTGTCATAATTACAAGAAGTTACAGGTGAAAACGTTGACACAAAGGCTGCTTTTTTTCAACTAATTTTCGATTTTTCAATATTTAACTGTTAGTTTTTATAAAGAAACCTTGATGGATCTACACAAATGACCCCTTTCTGAATTCAGAATTTTCTCTACTTTTCTAAATGTATAGCTTTGTAGGATCCATTATTGCTTTCATACTCATTTTTACCATTAACTGAAAGGAAGTTGAAAGCACTAAAAATCGCAAAAACATGCTATGTCATTGAAAAATGCCAAAACTGTGTAAAAAATGTTGGTTCTCTGACAAAAGACTGTCATTCCCTAAAAGCTGGGAAAATGGTGATTTCAGCCCCACAACCCCTTTTTTGATAACATTTGCAGGGAAAACCCCAGAGGCTGTCATTTGTAGCCCATTTTCCCAATTTTTCTGAAAAAAACAAAATTGTTACTGTATTTTGGCTAATTTCTGGGACCCCTCTAAGGAAATCCACAAACCCTGGGTACCTTTGGAATCCCCATGATGTTGGAAGAAAAGGATACAAAATTAGCATGGATACCTTATGTGGTCAAAAAGTGACAGGGGCCTAAGCTCACGCTACCCCAAATAGGCAAAAAAATGCTTAGCACAGGAGGGAAAAAGGCATAGCAGCGAACGAGTTAATATTTGGAACGTTATTTGGCAAAATGTTTAAAAAAATCTTCAAATATACAACTATCAATTCAAAGCGTTTTCTTTGGCTCTATGTCACCTGACTTTGATCATATTTCACCCAAACCTATTTTGTTTGATTTTTTCATTTCACTTGCTTTTGAGGTTATACTCTCCTATTGGAAAGATACTTCTTAATTATCTGTATCAGCATGGTGTAATACTACTTGTGATGAATATAGAATAGCCAATGTTTCTTCATTACCGTTATGCCAGAAAATTAAATTGGATCTATATTTGTTACACTTTAGTGCATATCTATCTTCTCTCTCACCAGCATCTTAATTCTCATATTTCTTCTTCTCTCTTTATTTCTTTGTATCTTTCCTCTCCTCTCTCTTCCTACTGCCTCCCCTCATTTTTTTCTTCTCTCTATTTTATTCCGTATCTGTTTAATTTTATTTAAACTGATATGACTATGTTATACTCATAGGTTTCTCTCATTGGTTCTAACTTCCTTGTTAAGTGTAATACTCTGTAAATTCTATTGATTTTGTTTTACACATACTATGTATATTGTTATTGATTTATAAATCTTCAAATAAAAAATATTTTAGCAAAAAAAAATGAACTGACCACTGCTACTGACAGAGGTGACAAATAGAAGATCAAATCAGTTTAGTGAAGGACATCTCTCCATTACCTATGTATAAAACGTTTGTGCTAAAAGCTGAATAAAGTGTGTTAAGGCTGATCTATAACTAATAGCAGGATCCTGCTGTATTGCTCTAGATGCAGTAGCATGTGGTGGAGCACATTTTAGCAAATGCCGTCAGCCATCACAAGAAGCGAACTGATCACAAGATAAGGGTTACATGCTATTCCCAGAATTATTTTTTTTTAAAAAGATAGAGGGACTAAGTCATGCCCACAATTCTCCAATGCATCAGAATAGGTGAGTAGAGTTTCGCTTGATCCACAGAGTACAGGGCATTTTGGAAATAATAAAGAGAAAGACATCGTTCTTCATTCTAAACTAATATTTAAACATGATGAACATCTTATTTAAAATAGTGAGCAACATTCATTCCTCACCATCTCGCAAGACAAGACATTCCTTTATAATGCATCTTATCTTTTCAGTTATGATAATGACATAAATATTATGTCATCGGCATTTCTATAGTACACATCTATCATTGGTGGCTCTTTGTTGCAGTATAAGCTCTCAAAGATGTGTGAAATGTTGCAGCCATATGGCTGTGTTACACGGTGAAAGCTGACAAACTGCTGGAAGCTCTTACAAGAATACTACTAAAAACATGTGGAAATGCATGCCAAAACCAGACGTCATATCAACAGAATTGAATCTAGTTTATTCTCAAATAAGGGAAAAAATATTATGAAAACAAAAAGCAGTTCTTTACACTAGCAGTAAATACATTTTTACAACCATTCAGTCTGTATAATAAGATGAAATAAATCTACAGCTTCGTTATTTTGGTGCTTAGAATTATACATACGAAGAACGACAATTACAGGGACTTGTTCACAATGCTGTCAGGCCTGGTGCACACCCTCGTGGCAATATCGGCTTGGTAACACGTCTTTCCTGGGGGCGATAGTACTTCCCCGACAGAGGCCTGCGGCCTGGATGAATGATGAAGTTTACAACTTTTAATGCATGAAACACCTTCCTCCTTCGAAGGACGACAACATTGCCGGCCTTGCCCGCAACCTTGTGGAGAAACTGTCTCCTCTTCCAGCTCTGGCTTTTCTGAGCTACGTTGCTTGTAACCTTTCCCTGCCGTCCATATTTAGTCCTGAACAGCTGCCCAACAGGCAATAAAGTCTTCATAAGATGTACAGAATTTCTTACAGTTTAAGTTATATGCAATGTTGAGCGTTTTTTCACAGCACTAAAGACCCTGGGAATTAGGGAACATGAGTCAAAATTGCTTATTCACAAAATGGGATCCGGCTCCAACAGATGACAATGCAGGTATCATAAGAGAGTTCCTTTCCTTGGTGAAATAAAAAATGGCCACCTTTGCATCAGTCTCCAAACGAGTGGTCCATGGTTTAGCCATTACGATGCCGCTCCTGCGAAAATGCAAGCATAACTGGAGGACTTACGAGGAGTTTATGTCTTGTTTTTGGACCTGATGGAGCCTAGCCCATGGCGGTGACCATACTGGAAGGGTGATGAGGTCCAAAGGAAAGGCTGGAGGAGGGATGCATGGGCGTGGGGGTACTCAGCATGTGGCCCGAGTGGCTGAACGGTGATATGTGGCTCAACGACGACATATGTCTGGAGAGGGTGGCTGGGCTGAAGGAACTGCTCTTGGGGTAGTCGTCGAGGCCATCATGGATCTTTTTGCACTTCTTTGACTTGCTAGACATTTTTCGGTTTCTCGTCTGGATGCCTTCTTTCTTCATAGTCAAGGGTCTGTTAATCTAAACAAAAAGCCATTATTTTTTTTTGTGCTTTCGCTGTTGTTTTCTCAATATCATGCCCACCCATTACTCATTTCAAAGCATTCATCATTTATCATATCCACTGCTGTGTAATGGAATCTTGGCACATGGAAAAAGAGCAGAACTGACAACTGAGATACACAAGGATGGCATGGATTACGCATACTACCTCCCTCAAGGAAAGCGGCACATGGGGAACTGCCCACCATCAGTCATAACAAAAGTGTGTATACACAGTCTTGGCAACATTGTTTCTATGGCTAAAACAAATGGTAACTTACAACAGGCGATTGAGACAGTCATTATAAGGCTACAAGCAGGTATGAACAATCAGAAGGTAGCAAACAAGGAACTTCGAGTCCATGTATTAAAAAAATGATGAAATGATGGTAGACCCTGTTCACTTTTTTAAAAAAAATAATCTGTTGTGCAGCTGTTAAAGAATGAAAAACATCTATTTTAGCTCAAATCTGCCAATTTACCTAAAGAGAGCTTTAAACCGATTCCGTACAGTTGTTTCTGGGTTTCTTTGCCTGTTTAAAAGGACACTAATTCACATGCAGGTTTTGTTAATCTGTTCAAGAAAGTCTAACTATTGATCATCTTCATTGCTTAGGAGGGCCGAGTTTAATGCAGGCAGCAGATACCAACATAAAGAAAACCTCAAATCACTCCCACTTTAGAAGCAGTCCAATGAACTGGGTGAATAATTTTGGGGGCTTTGGGCTGCCTGACAGCCTCAAACTACTTTTTTTATCCAATGATTCCGACACCAAAATGGCGCAGCCAAACAGGAGAGAGGTTTCAGTGTAAATAGCAGACGCTCAAGTCTTTCAACTGAAGGTTGGGTCTGAGAAATGCAAACGCTTGCAATCTTCGCGAAAGATATGTTAGCAGGTGACCATAATGGAACTGTGCGCTTAAATACGAATATGAGTTTGTTAGATTTGTTATTGTCTTTTTTCATTATTTTTATGTTGTAATTTTCCACTATTTATTATTTTTACTTTTGTTTCTATTATTTATACATATTTCGTGATTGTGTATTTGAAAAACAATGTAAATCATTATGCATAACTGTACTAGATGTTTATTGTGTCAGCTTGTGTTTAATACAAATAAATATCGGCGGGTAAAATCTGACGATAAAGGACCAGGGTAGGCTAACCTGTCCTCTGGATCAACGCCTGTGTCATTTCACCTCCAACCTTCAGACAGAGAGAGGTCAGCAGAGCTCACGCCAGTAGCATACTGGACTGTAATATAAAGGCACGATGGAGAACATTGAAATGATGCATTTGTTCTTGTTTCTTCGACAAAAAGGCAGGCTGCACAAATATTGAGGCAGTTATCACATAGGTAGGTGTCCAGAAATCCGTAATTTCCCAGGGAAACGTGGCCAACTGAGAAGAAACATTTTTTTCTCCATGGTTATTTTTGGCCGTACAGTCTGTGCTGTAGCGACTTTGTACATTGTGTCAATAGAAGGGCGTTAATTTGAAACGTCCCAATATCTAAAAGCGCGAAGAGCACGTTTTTTAGGGGTGCAATAATTTTCTTTGATTTTTCCCCTGGCGTGTTCGCCAGTTTTCTGAAAATCTGTGCAGCAGTGTCAGTGCGTGTTGCTGCTAAGAGGATCAGGTAGCCCATAATTCTCCTCTCATCCTGGAGCTGGGGTGCCAGAACTGCCTGAACCACTAGCACTGCAGAGCCAGGGGCGCTGACCCAGCAGAAAAGTCCTCACACTTCTAGGAGTGCGGGGGGAGGCAGGGGGTGCCTCCACTGACAGCTGTCCACTCCAGGCGGGGAGCACTGTGCTGGAAGCCTGTCACCTCACACACTCACACAGACCCCTCCAGCACATTAGCTGATTAAATTAGACTGGCGCCGGCCACATAACAATTAACACATTCTTGCCGACCCCCCTTGTATAAACTGACATCTGAGGTGGCCTCGGTTTGCAGGAGATAATCCGATCCGAGCACATATTTCGAGACAGTTTTTGAACTTTTAGTTGTTACATTCCAGACAAGGGGATGTCTTGTGGTGCAGAGGATGGCTATATTGGCAGAATTCGGTGATGTCACAGTAGTTTTCACTGGTATCACAATGCAGGACAATGACACCACAGGAGGACTCAGCGATAGCTCAATAGGACTCTAATAACGAACAGCAGGGATTACTGATCGCACAATAGGTTTCAATCACTTCCCAATAGTTTTAAGTGACATCATAATAATGGACTAATACATCACCATGGAGGTCAGTGACACAATGGTATGGCTCGAGCACAGGACATGAGCTCTGTGGGGCATCAAAGTAAGGGTCAGGGCAATACCACTGAAAACAGTGACGTCTCTATGGTGAAACTGTAGCACATCTATGCAAGGCTCAGTGATGACAAAAAAGGGGATAGTTTCATCATAGGTGGATGCAGCCATATCAAAAATGAGGGTCAGTTAAATCGCAACAGCACCCTGTGATGTCACGACAAATGTTTATTACATCACAGGAGGAGTGAGTGATATCACAAAAGGAGTCAAGCACATTAGCTTGGACTTAGTGATAGCACACAAAGGGACAAATATAGAATAACAGTACCAATCCGCGTTGAACATATCACCTAGTGATTCAGTGACACCAACATATAAATTAGTCAGTTAAGATTACGATAGCACAAAAGGACAGCAACATCACATTAGGACATCAAATAGGACTTAATAACATCACAAAGGGACTCATTAGTAAATACTACTTTTTCTTGCATTGTTTTATTTCTGCTTTATTCCTATTTTAGTTAATCATTTACTGCATTTTAACTCTGACTTTATATCCAGCACTTTAAAGCTCTGCAAAATTGAAAGTACTGTAGGGCCTACATTATTGGAAATTCCATAATATCAGACGAAGTTACAAGTCAAACATGTCATTGTATGGCTAGAGACTATATTGTGAATTAGTGAAACAAAAATCCATACCCACTGACTTAATGGCTTTTATATCTGACCTCTCATGTATGCACATCTGTCCTGTGACTTTTCAAAATGCCGATCCTACATGTGCCTGTAACATTCAAGTTGCATCTGCATATCTCAACAGACAACTTTCATTGTTGAAAAGTTGGTGATAAAAAGAATATCACTCAATTTGATAACAGCAATTCTTGTTATTTACAACTCTTCAAGAAGGTGACAGCAACCGCTACATGGAAATATGCAATGAAGCAACTTTAAGGTCTCAGAAAGAAAGTGAAAGATTGTATTAACAGTAGACATTTGGGCCATATATGTATGTATATATATATATATATATATATATATATATATATATATATATATATATATATATATATATATATATATATATATATATATATATATATATATATATATATATATATATGTGTGTGTGTGTGTGTATGTATGTATGTGTATGTATGTATGTATGTGTGTGTATGTATGTATGTGTATGTATGTATGTATGTATATATATATATATATGTATATATATATATATATATATATATATATATATATATATATATATATATATATATGTATATATATATATACACACACACACACACACACACACCTAGTGGATACAACATGGCACACTGAGACCACACCAACAAACTCTAAGGAGGAATCGCCATCATCCACAAAGAAACAAACTGCTGCACCATCACCGAAGACAACACCACAGTGATCATGGAACACCTCAGTTTCCTACTCCACATCGATGGCAAAGCAACCATCAAAGGCACCCTTGCCTAGAAAGTCCCAGGACCATGCACCAGCCTCTGTGACACCATCACAGACTTCATGGCCCCACTGGCTATTCAGTCCAAACACTATATCTTCCTCAGAGACCTCAACTTCCACCTGGACAACCCCACAGACACTAACTCTGAAAACCTCCTGGAATTAATGGACAACATCAGCCTCATCCTGCTGGTTACAGACCCCATACACAGAGCAGGACACACACTGGACCCTATCCTCACGTCCAGCAACAAAGTATAATACAGCCACACCATGGAACTCACCTGGTCCGACCACTCCATCATCCACTTCATAATCACAGAATCACCCTGCACTACCCTAACCCTTCCAGAACCTCATTCCGAAGCTGGATCAAAGTGGCACAGACCCCATAGATGGAAGCCCTCAGCACCACCCAACCCGACGTCGCAACCAACCTGGAACAGGCAATCATATCTTCAACACCTGTATCACCAACGCCACCTACATAGTCTCCACATCAACCAGCCAAAACTCATAGATCCACCAAACAAGCCAGCTGGTACACACCAGAACTCAGCACTATGAAAAACAGCTGCAAACTACTGGAGAGCGCATACAGCATAAACAACACAGACCGAGCCACCTTCAAGTCAGCCCACAACAAACACCACCAATGGCTAGAAAGACACGCAAAAAGACACCCTTGCAGACCACATCAAGGCTAACACCAACCACGCCAATGATCTCTTCACCATTGTTAGGGAGTTCTCCTGCCCAAAAGCCGCCATGAATATGATCCTTCCCTCACAGGAACTATGCGATGCTCTAGCGAATCACTTCCACCATCCATAATCTACAGGAACTTTGACCCCCCAACACACTGACCTCCTAAGCCTCCTCACTCCAGCGGAGGCCCCCGACCAACATCTCACTACACCAGACACCACTGCCATCATGAACTCCATCCACTCAGAAGCACCCACTGACCTATGCCCCACTGCCTCTTCAACCGAGGAAACGAGATCGGCCAATAACTCACCGCCATCTTCAACACATCCATCGCCACAGCCACATTCCCCGGTGCATGGAAAAATGCAGAAGTTAGACCTCTTCTCAAGAAACTCCGCACCCCCCAGCGAAATCCAGAACTACCACTCCATCTCGCTGCTCCTGTTTCCCACTGAAGTCCTAGAGAAGGTCATCAACAGACAGCTCACCGAACACCTAGAGAAAAACAAGTTGCTAGACACCTCCCAATTCAATTTCTGGGCCAGCCGCAGCACCAAGACCACCCTGATCTCTGTAATGGATGACATCTGCACCCCACTCAACAGAGGAGAATCAGCGGCCCTGATCCTCCTCAACCTCTCCGCAGATTTCAATAACGTCTCCCACCACTGCACCCGATTGGAATCCAGGGAGATGCACTCAGATGAAAAGCATCATTCCTCTTGCGATACATGTAGAGAATCTGCCTACCTCTCTTCACCTCAGAACCTACGAGCACCATTTGTGGTGGCCCTCAAGGCTCACGCCTCAGCCCCACTCTCTTCAACACCTACATGATGCCTCTAGCAGACTTCGTCAGAACCCACGATATCAACATCATATCCTATGCCGACAACACCCAGCTCATTATCTCACTCTAAGCGGACCCTACCACCACCAAGACCAATTTCCATAACTGCATAAAGAACATCGCAGCCTGGATGAGCGACAACTGTCTGAAGCTCAACACAGACAAAACCGAAGTGCTGATCTTTCGCAACCATGCCTCTCTCTGGAACGACACTTGGTGGCCTGCTGATCTCGGATCCACACCCACACCAAAAGACCATGCCCACAACATCATCATCATCCTGGTCAGCAAACTCCCAATGAAACGAGAGATCAACACAGTCTCCTCTGCCTGCTTTCACACTCTCTACATTCATCGAATAATCTTCAAATGGCTCCCCATAAGCATGAGAAAAACTGTCATGCAAGTCCTAATCACCAGCCATCTGGACTACAACAATGCCCTGTATGCAGGAAACACCACAGATTTCATGAGAAGGCTCCAAACTATACTGAATTCTGTGGTAAAATTGATCCTCAACCTGTTCAAATGGATCCACATCATCCAATACTTGAGGAACCTCCACTGGCTGACCATCCAGAAAATATGCCAATTCGAGCTACTGACACACGCCTACAAAGCCCACCATGACCAAGGACCAGCATCCATGAACCACTGCCTGAACTTCCACCAACCATCCAGAAACGTTCACTCCACCTCCCTTACCCTGGCATGGACACCACACATCCACAGTAGCCACAGCAGAGGCTGCTCCTTCTCACCCTTAGCCACCAGGTCCTGGATCGCCCTCCCTCTCCACCTCCGAACATTACTCTCGCTAACGGACTTCAGGAAGAGACTCAAGACCTGGCCGTTTGACTATCCCAGCAACCAGGCACCTGGATACCCCCATTGGTGATAAGCAGCGCTCTACAAAGATTGATTGATTGATTGAATTGATTGATTGATTGATTGATTGATTGATTGATTGATTGATTGATTGATTGATTGATTGATTCAGAGGATAAAGATGGGCGCAGAGTCTGTAATTCGTCACGGATCACTGAGCTTGCTCCTTATTAGTTTGACATGGAATGACATCTACTCGCTAGGCCACTAAGTTTCTGCAAGACTCTGCTCTGCTGCTTGACGTATTTTCCTGTCATTTTAATCAAAACTGGAACAACCACAGAAGTAAGCCCTAAGTAATTGAGAACCCGCCTAGTTTACTTTGCTAGATGTTGCAATTTGCATTTGAACTAGAATACAACTTAAATTCTGAGTTGGAGTATTCATTTTACACTGTGGAATTCCACTCGCCCCCCCCCCTGACTAAAAGTGGGCCACTATTCCTATATTTGGTTTTCCCTGATTCTGGAACACCAGACCTGATTTTACCAGGCGGTAATCCCATATGTAAAAATCACACGCCTCTGGCTGCAGCAGCAGCAGTCAAGTTTCAGTCGCCACTTTTTATTCCTGACAGGGGTAGAATTCAGTGGTCCCCTCTTGTAGAGCTTACCTTTCATTTCTTTCACCTAGTCTCCACTGCCTCCTGACCTCCCCGCCCCAACGTGTGGCAGAA
Organism: Lissotriton vulgaris; assembly: GCF_964263255.1. Classification (NCBI taxonomy): domain Eukaryota; kingdom Metazoa; phylum Chordata; class Amphibia; order Caudata; family Salamandridae; genus Lissotriton; species Lissotriton vulgaris. Next base: position 1,708,972,295 of record NC_141685.1, on the reverse strand, counting down.
GCATATTTACCACCTGCACCAGGCAGATAGATGGGGAATGCATGTGTTAAACTTCAAGAAATTGTGAATTCCGTATTTTTTTTTACTACTGGCAATGGTGGCCTTTCTGTAGGGAATGCAAAATTCATAATTTATGACAATTATTTCATTTCCATGATTAACTTTACTTAAACAAAGGAATTTCGTATTTCAGGTTACCTTTTAATTTTCGTGCATTTTGAAACTAATCGGAAGCCTAGAAAAATATTACTTTTAACATATAATGTAAAAACACATAACAATTAGCATGTGTATTATGGTGAGGTCTGCCGTTTTTATGGTAATTATTTTTTTTAACATTTTCGAGTGTATTTATCCATATTAAATGTGTGTTCATTGTATTGGTATTTACACATATATTTTTTGGGGGGAAAATGAAGATCCAATTATAATATTTGCGGATTCTTTTAACTGATGAATGTACATTCGGAACTGGTACGTGCAGAACTTTGGTCATATGAAGAAGCCACAAAACATCTGTAAACAACATTGTACAAAGACATGAGCATATCAGCAACTACTCTAAGTCGCTTTTTTTGTAACTGCTTATGATGTAATGTGCACAAATATTGGAATGAAAGTCAAGATTCACTGCATGGAGGGTCTCCTACAGATGGTTTTTTTCTGTAATTATTCTGTTTTAAAAACAGCGAAACACGTTGTTTTCTGTCTGTAATCATGTCGAAATCAGTAGCAGGTAATATTGAGAGACTTAGTTATGGTCCAGTACTATTGTTTTGGACTTCTGGCTGCATTTCAAACAACTCGACCTGTGACGTCATGGTTTATTATCATGTACCCAGAAGACACTAGTGCCATTATTGTATCATAATATGCATACATGATGTGTGGTGCAAAACACTATTCATGAATGCAACAAACAATAGATCCTGAGCAATTATCCAAAACCAAAGTCCTCAGACACAAGATGATCTTCTCAGTCTTCTTTTTATTTTCCAACACTCTTCAATGCAAAGGTCTAGCTGCCAACACGTGTTTCGTCTTACGTGGCGTAAGCCAAAGACTTCCTCTGGGCTAACTATCATATAAAACTACGCAAATGACTAGCAACTTCAAGCAGGAGTAATTCAATATATGTAACCAGTGTCCAAAGTATGTCAATTCCCAATTCGAGTACAGGATTAAACAGCCTCTCCAGATTTATTGCCTAATCTCAGTTGCTCCTCAGTAATTCAAAGATGGATGGATGAAAGGACCCAACAGAAGCAGGCACTTGGGCAAGTACTTTGAAAAAGCTGGAATTTCCAGTGGCTCAATGCACTTGCACTTTTTGAATTTCACTAATGTACAATTTAAAATTTGACATGATTTGTGTTTTAATATAAATGTACAAAATTGAGGACTTGATATTCCCAATTAATAGTTGTGAATCATGGGTATAAAATTCCATGAATCCTAATTTAAATTTGAGAATTGAGAGCAAGTGGAAAGCTAGCTTTAGTGATAAACATTTGTGAATACTAAGAGTAACACATTGAAATATGGCCGCCATACTCTGCTAGGCAAAGCCCTACTGGTAGAATATTGAGTCCTTTGCCTGTTTTTACTACCACTGTGTTGTGTATTTTAACTGAAAAAAAATGATGGATCGGCATCGCGAACAAGGAAGCTTGACTTGCGAAACGCGTAGATGTAACTCGTCTATATGTAAATAAACTGAGTGTATTTTAAAACCCCACCTTGGAGTGCCGGATGATTGTCTACTTTGCCTCTGGATGATCCTATATTCGATATATATATATGGTTGGAGGGGTGTATAGATAGGAGGGTAAATGGGCATGTAGCCATATACACAGATTAATTGGTGGGTGGGTGAATGAGTGGAGAGCTGTGGCTGCTGAAATGAGATTGATACAGGAAACGCCAAATTAATGAAACCTGCCCCTAATAATTATTGATCACTCACCCCCCTAACAACTAACTCCCTTAAATACTGCTGTCTTTCCATCCAATTTTTCTCTCAATGTACACTATATGGCAAGGAGAAATGTTGACCAAATGAGGATCACTTGTCAAAGGGAAGCTCAAAACATTAATCCACAAAAAACAGAACCTGTATTTGCTTTGAGGCTAGGCTACATTGATTCAGACCGACTGATGGACCTGCATAGGAAGCAATGGAGAACTGGCCTACTTTTGCCACTTGGACAGCAGGACAGGAAGATGTAGAAAGAGAGAGACAATGAGCAAGACGACACACAGGCAATGCCTACTTATTTAGTCATTTTGTAAAGGCAACTGGAAGGCTATTCAATTAGTTATAAGTTATTCTATTATTAATTTATTTTGTTGAATGGCTCAGTTAAGATGTTACTATAATGAAGACAGACGCTTGATTGCCTTGGAATATGTCCAATAATGCATTAAAAACATCATGGATTTATAAAAATTTTGAGTAATACTATCCTATATATTATGTGCTTATAATACATGCGAGACTGCAATTCCTGTATAAAAAGTGTGCCTCAAATTTCCTTATTATAGCCGACTAGTGGCATCCCTAGTTGCTAGTATAAAAGAAATTATGTAACCCCTCAAGCAATAGTTAATTGCTGTTGAGCTCTGACATCCTAACGCTTACTGCCAGAGCCATCAGTCGAGGGGAAAGACAGATCATATTTAAAATTTTACAAAATGAAAACAAACGTCTTTTTTCCTTCTTCTGCTCTGTTTTTGTAGATGAACAATGATAAGCAGAAAGGAGAAGTCCATGGCAACTTTTTTTTTTTCATACTTTGGAAGATTACAGGAAAAATTAAATCTCTTTACGTGTTTCTACACATCTGAGACTTGTACTAATATGATACCAATATCTTTTTGTAACAACGACCCCAATGCTTTTTGGTGTGTTTAATTTTGTACTAGATATTCAGATGTTATTCTTCATATTTACAGGCTATCAGTGATTTGTGGGAAGGGCTGTGTTGTGACCAAGTGCATTAAGGAATATTAGAACATTGGAATGTTGGGAGCTCCATTGAAACCAATGGAGTGCTCTGGGCTTATAATGGCTGGTATAAGCCTGGAGCTCCAACATTCCAATGTTTCTTTGTTCAGCTCTGGCTGTGAACAAAGGCTTCAGGGAGCCTCACGCTTCCAAAAGGCTTTGTTTTTTTGTTAGAACATTCTGTCCTCTAGTGACAGAATGTTCTAATAGCCTTATAGCCCTTCGTAGAGGGCTTTACCGCTATTAAAGTCCCTCTCCCTTGTTAAAGGCCCTCGCCTTCGGCTCGGGGCCTTTAACGCTGGAGAGGGCCTTTAATAGCCGGTAAAGCCCTCTACGGCGGGCTATAAGGCTATAATGTACCACATTCTGTATATCATAAGGATATTCCAAGTCACCTCAGTGTTCCATGACCTTAAAAAGGACCTCCTACTAAGTGACTTGCATTATCCTTATAATGTACAGCAGAGGAACCTTATCTTGTATAATACATAAAGAATGTCATCATTACTGTTTTGTATATTATATATATACTGTGTTTGTAATTGTTACTATTACTTATTATGACTATTATAGTTTGTGTTATTGCTTGTAGCACTGCTGAAAAATAGTAGATCTTGCTAATAATCACCTCAAAGTTACACATTTTATAGGCATCAGAAGGATGAAAAGCTGTTTGACCCGCCAGGATTTGTCCTCTAGTCTACGCCCACTGGCCAAGAGTTGGAATTACACTTACATTGTGCAGTTTGTAATAAAGTCCACACGCGTTGCAGACAGGATCCCCGTTGGCATTTCTCCTCCACAGGGTGGTGGTGGTCGTCTGACAATTGGCACAGGAAGTGCCTGCTCTTCTAGCTGCAGACTACGAGCAAAAAAAAACATTTCAAATATACAGAGTGGAGGCATTGATGTAAATATAAACAAAAGCACAAACACTAACCCACAACCTCATCTTATCTCCTTTGCTGAGCGATATTAGAATTGTCATCTTTATATATGTTATTACTGTTGTCATTATTATAACTACCAATGGTATTATATAATTAGTAGTGTTACTGTCCCTATTGGTGTTTTTGTTGTTATAAACTTCACGAATGTGCCTTCAAATAAAACAAAGAGAACACTAAAAAGCCAGGAAAACTCTCTTATAGATGTAAAACGTTCTAAGCTATACAAGTAATAACAGAGTTTTTACTGTCTTAAGGCGTAATGCTCAACCCATACTCATTCTGTGTATGTCTTTCAGCCTTTTGTTGAAAATCATGAAGTTAAATATGTTACTGTGTTAAAACAAGAATAGGCGTGAGAAGAATGGTGATGATTTTTTCACCTATAAAATTAATAATGCATGTTAAAAAAATTCTGCCAGAAGTGCAACGCCCTGTAAATCAGCTAACTACTACCGAATATATAAAGACGAACGGAATTTAAAGTATGGCATATGAGTTGGTAAAGTAAAATAAAGTGCTTATTTCTAAACAGCGTCTAGACATTATTTAAATGTACAATGTACTAGGTAAGAGCAATTACTATAAAGAGCGCCTGTGAACTATTTTTGCATTTTGGTAGCTGAAAAAAGAACAAGTGTTGCTATTGCTCAATCAGTGCTCACGATACCCACATTGGAGGACTGAAAGGCTGAGTCAGCCTTGCTGGCATCCTAGCCTGTGCCCTGGGGATTGTAAAGGTCCCTGCAGCAGATGCATTAACCTGCTGTGTTAGCACACTGACTCCAAAGATCTCAGTGTTGCCAACAAACCTGGGCTGTTTTAGTTAGCTCTGGAAAACTGATTCCATATACGTTAGAAGTGTCAAAGGTTCTGGGATGGGACTGGAATGCGGTATTGTACAAAGGTTGATGGTCAGAGTTGGCTGTGGGCGGTCCTGGCTCGTAGCAAGTGACAGCTTGCCTGCCAATGTCCCACCGAGTGATGCGAGGGGCACTGCGCTTCAAGCAGACTGTTTATTGTAGCTCAGGATGCGTTTTAATTGTGATTCCTTGCATACTTTGCAGCTCCCCGCCAGAAAAGGGGGTTCCCCATCTTTGTGCTTTTGAATAAAAGAGCCCTTAATGGCTCTGTAAGGGAGACAGGCCTTCAGCGTGCACGACTTATCTGCTGCGCTCAGACATCCGGCAGCCTATTCCTAGGAAGTTTGTCTTTCACATTAAGAGAGAGAAAGCGAGCTTGAGAAGCCAGAAATGGAGGCCCTGGCAGAACTTCCCTCGCTAGAAAGACCTTTCCTTTCACTAATGAGGGTGTGAAAGATGTCAGTCCCATGAGTGGGCCGTGGGCACCAGTGCTGTCTGAAGAAGCTGAGACAGCTCTGTCCGGAGGGTGAGGCCTACAAGGACTAACGTCACTGTAGCGTCTGAGATCCTCCCTTTACAGCAGGTTAGTCCACACATTTTATTTATTTTAATTCGCATCGCATTTTATCTGGTCTTTTTGTAAAGTACTAGCGCAGCTGGAAAGCTGCTTTAAAGTGATCAAGAAGAGAGGGAGCGAAATGAAGCAGCGAAACATATTGAGAACCTGTGTGAAGCCATATCAAAATCTAGACAGGCTTCAATGTCAGGATATTTGTGTGTGTGTGTGTTTATCATCCCAGTAATGCAAAGTACAGATTTACATTGATGTGAATACATATTTATTTTTGTTTTTAATCGCTTAAAACACATTGGGAAATAATTCATAAAGAGTCTTATACATCTTAAAGTCCTGTAATGTCATATAGTGGTTTTGGAGATATTTATAAACCAATCTGTTTTCCTTCTTGTGTGCATATGTTTTTCCTAAAAAGTCCTACCTAGACATTGCAGTTTTGTATTTGTGTTTATTGGGGAGCCACTAGCCCTCATAACAACAGTGTTGTAAATGGCGCCAAGCATGAATAAGGACAATTTGGGTGGGAATTCAGAGGTAGATCAATTTAATACGTGAAGGTTCGAGAAATGAGATACCCCATGGTACTTCAGTGCCCCCCTCTTAGAACTGAGACTTCTATATAGATGTTGACATTTATTCTATAACACATCCGTGTTTATTAACTGTAGCACAAGCATATGAATTACAAATGTAAACACCCATTTCACGTAACATATATAACAAATAGCATGTACAATTGTATTGAAATATGTCCTGGCTGGAGTCAAAAGCTATATAATTTCCCCAGAAATGAAACAAATCTAAAATGTGTAGGTTCATGCAGAGACAGTGGAATCCTTTTTCAAGCATGAAAGACCTGCTTGTGCTGTGCACAGCACCTATGAATCTCAAAGAGCGCTTAATCAAGAACTTTGCACTTTTACAGATAGGAACTCCTTAATACAATGGGGCCTGTGCGTATGAGGTCTTACCCTGAAAAACAATTTTCATATTCTGACCTGACCTCATCTCCCGCTACCATTCCTCATCCCCCAAAAATATTCTCAGTGATGGCCGACCTCCGTCCCACGATTATATGAAAATGGAAATAAAAAACTAGTGATGGTTCTATAACCTTAGCAGGCACATTGATAGAAACGTGCATTATGGAACCGATAGTGTCTGTTCGGTCTTACTTGAAAACACTTCTTCGGTTGACTATAACAAGTCTTTTGACTGGGCTGCCAAATCCCCGGAGAAAGCTTCCCTTCCTGAGCTGAGGAAATTAAAGAAAGAAAGAAAAAAGCGTTGGTGCGTTGGGTCAGAAGGAGCTACTTACCAGCCTCCGCTTGGGCTTGATGAGGGGCCGGTTCTGGCCATTCATTTTATGGTAGAGCCCGCATGCGTTACACAAGTAGTGCCCCGTGCCGTCTCTCCTCCACAGGGGTGTGGACGTGGCCCCGCAGTTTACACACTCCCTGCCTTCTGAAAACAAGAGGGCACATAGTTCACTTTAGGGACCACAGACTGACCACCAGCTACCTCCACCTGGGGTTATACATGCTGTTTCTGGGCCAGCCAGCATAGTGTAGAATTCAACCCAACTCCAACAAGCACTGAAACATTCATCCACACACCGGCTAGTTTTAATGTATGTGTATAGAAGCTGAAAAGTAGATTCAGACACCTATTAGAAGCAGTAAAACATCCTCATGCATTTCTCTTAACATGTATCCACAAAGGCCTTGATGGTACCCTCCAGTATAAACACTATATGCCACCAAAAAACAAAAGGGCAAAAATATAACCATGGGAGCAGGGGCTCATCACCAGCCACCTGGCAGTGGTTGGAGGCTATGAAGGATGTCCTGAATTATATATGTCAATGGTCAATCAATTTATCGTTTGTTGATAGGGATTGCAGCCAAACAGAAAAATAAATAAATCCACATTTGATCAAGACATGCTATAAAAACAATAACTAACACTTCCTCAAATGTGTGTTCCCCTGATTTATTTTATTTCCCTCAATTCATTCATAACTGTGTCAAGAAGCCATTAGATAAAAGAAATATAAATCAAAAGAAAAAGCAACAATATTGAAAATGCTAATTTCTAAAACAAAGTTGTTTTCGAAATCTGAATCCACTCTTAATGGTTAGACTTTTGGCTAGAAATATATACAAGTATTCAACTGAAGCTGAATATCTGAATGTTTAAATCAGCCCCACTGGGTAACTATTTAAAGGCAGTCTTCGATACACCCCTACCTAGCTGAGCATAGATCTTGAATTCACAGCACCAAACAAAGATAATCACATTAATCCATCCATTGAACAATCTCCATTGTCACTAGTGTGAGGCAGGGAAAACCAGAAGAACTCTAAATGGTACTGGGTGAATCTGACCTTACTGAAAATACAGAGCATTTTTGTGGTGTTGCTGATTATCTGTGCACATGTAGTCAATTTATGTTGATTCCCCAATGTCTAACCATATCTCTTTTACATTGTGGTCGTTTCCACAGGACTGAGTTTTCGCTATGAGGTAAGTTACAAGTGTTTTTTATTCAGGATGCAATCCGATTCTATATTTGGTGGTAGGACTGAGGGAGCACCAAGGAAGATTTTGTGGGTGTGCCCTCTGTTCAAAAACCACCCTCCACCAACATTCCCTATTCAGAGGGTTCCACAAGTATCCGTTCAATTACAAAGAGTGCATTTGGAGCAGAAGCCAAGCTGGAATATATACTGATTTGTCGCTGGTTGCTAGAGAATCCTTGCTTTTTGTTTAATGCTGCACAACTACAGAATTGTGCATTCGTGGGCAAATTGTCCAGTAAGATGCTAATCAAATGATGCCACCTGGAAATATAATAGGAAGCTCTTGCAATCTGGAAAACAAGGTGGTGCATGGGCCCAGCCCACCCATAGGCAACACCTTTGGAGTTCATGCCAGGCTGGCATCTGCACCTAGGAGTGGTTTTTAAAAAGACTCAGTGCCTTGAAGTTAATTAGTTATTATGTGTTATTACAAAAGGGTGTTGGTTCAAGAGCTGCATCATGTGGGCAAATTCCAAGTGATAAAGCAAGCTGGCTGTGAAACAGGTGTCTCCTGCGGTGGCCCTATAGCATCTCCATGATTCTAAACAAAAGTGGCAATATATTTGTTTGCGGATCACATAGAAAAACGTCACACTGGTATGGCATCTGCAGCTCTTCAGTGGCTTTCAGGGCACTTCTTAGGCGTCTACGTCAATAAAACTACTTGTGTTGTAAAATGTGGGGCACTTTTAAGTGTTTCTTGTTGGCACCAACATGTTTCCCTCTCTTGAGGTTGCACTGTTAGGTGTTGGCACAAAATGAGTGTGCCCAATCTACTCTGCAGCAAGCGGATGTAGTATTTCCTTTTCAAAACACATTTACTCTATGGAAGCAGGGCAACCACCCGACCCCTTGTGACATCCCAATGTGTTTTAGACTTTTGCGGCCTATACAAGGGTCACTTTTGTCCGTGTTCCTACTGGTGTCCATCAGTGTGTTTATGATGCCATCAGAATGCCTCCAGCATTGGCCTGGAAAGTGATATTGAGGATGTAATCGCCCGGGCCAATAGGTAAATGTTACCTTGCAAAATAGTTAGATTACCAGAACATAGACAGCATCTTTTTGAACAACTACACCTGCCTGGCGGTAGATCCCTGCACTTGTTCTGTATGTGATTTGTTACAACCATTGCGTCAGGTAGGGATCTACTTGCCTGTCGATCCAAATATTAGATGACAATTTATGTTTTTAACTGACTTAGGGGCATATCAGCAACAACAGGTGATAATTATCTCTAAGCATACTTAGCGATAGGATAATTATCGCCGGCTATCGCTTGTTTTTATCACGGAGATAGCGCGCTATCAGCGACATTTATCTCCAAAGCGATAAAAACAAGCGAGTTAGCTGCCAAATGTGCAATTATCACTGGGATTCCAGCGATGATATCCAATGGAAAGTGGATATCATTGTTATCCAATGGAAGGTGGAAGGGCATAATTAACAATGATATCCACCTTCCATTGGATATCATGGCTAAGTCAAGCTAAAAGCAGGTGTAAGAAGAGTAGCACTAACCGCGGATAGCGCTACTTTTCTTATCGCTATGCTTGTTAGCGTGCCCATTGATAATTAGAGAAATGTCACGTAGCAACATTTCTCCAGTTATTTGGGAAAGGAACGCCCACTTTGCATCTCATTAGTAATGCAAAGGGAGGCATAGGGAATATGGGTGCTAACAGGCGATTATGCATGTTAGCACCCTCTTGGCGATAGGGCGAAAACATTATCTCTGCTTTTCTGACTTTTAAAGCGAAAAAAGCAGAGATAAGTCCCTTGATGATATGTCCTTAGTTCTTTTTTTTATCAGCACCATGTATTAGCAATTGGCACCGCCAAGGAAATCCCGCAATTCTCTAAGGAAGAGGGCAAAGTCTCTTAAGAGTGGTTACAAAAAACCCCGCTTCTAGCAGCCCTGTCCTGCAGCATGCTCACTGCTGAGGTGGAAGGCCCAGATGCATTTGGACTCTGCTTTGAGGAAAGGTTTCCATGAGAGACAGCAGCACCGGCACCTGCCTCACAGTATGTGGAAAAGATGCTGGTCACGCTAGCAGTTACAACCGGTCTAACAAATACTGAGTATTCTTTACTTCCTTTTCTGGCTGGTACAACTGAGGAATTAAGACTGCAGGGTTAAGGGGACTGCGAGCGGAAATACAGAGACTGATAATAAAAATTCAGAATAACAGGGAGGACTATATAATGCTACCATTACTACTACTGATAATGATACTTGCAATTTTACGGCTTCTTTTTTTCCCCTTCTTTCTCTTTTTTTACAGAGAAAGGGCAGTTTTATTTTTTATTATATTTTTCCCTTACTGGTTTTCTTCGGATTTTGCCTGTGTTCATCACATTTTGCTACGATATTTTATATTGATAATTTCATGTTTTTGAGTGGTTTTACTTTATGGCACACAATGCCCTTTTGCCCTTTCTGTGGAAAGCATTACATCTAAAAAATACCACAAAAACTACTACAAAAAATCAAACACCAGTATTATTATTATTATTATTATTATTATTATTATTATTATTAATATTATTATTATTATTATTATTAGTATTATTATTGTTGTTGTTTTGCTCTATGTTATTGTTATTAATATTTTAATAGTAATATGCGTGATAATATAGTTGATTATCCCTGATAATAATAAAATGATACATGTTACTATACATTTGTTAATTGTAGATCATTCTTAAGTAAAAACTATTGTAAAAGCACGCTAGGATCGACCTGGAGGGAGGAATGCAACTAGTTAAGCAGGCACACTGCCTAACTTTATTAAATGAATCTGCGGCTTTCTCCGAGCTGAGCAGAATTCCTCCTCGAGCAGTTTGAAGGTGAGTGAAAGCCCCTCGTGCCTGCGTTCATGTGCTAAACTCTGGGCATTTACTTCCATCTAGCTTTGTCTCATTTAGTCCTGTCAGAAAAAACGACAGGTTGACTTTTCACAATAACTGTCCCCGTTGGCAGAAACTGCCATTTTAGGAGCATTACTAATTTGTGGTGAAGACATTCCTTCATCCCACAGCTGAAGGAAAACCAGTTTCTCTTCTCTTCAAATCTTCGAACTAGGAAAATGTGCCTTTTTTTCTACCTTAGCCCCTCGCTTGAGGTTATTTTCTTGTAATCATGACTTGCAAACATGATATACCTTCAGAAATGTGACCCAAAAATACTCTAGTGACGCACCAATAGCAGAGACTTAATACCTGGGGCTGGTATGGAGGGGTCAAACTTTGTTAATTTTCATAGGTTATGGAGGGACGAGAGACTTGGAGCCCCCACTCTCCCTCGAAGAATACCCAACTACCACCGCTCAGATACAGAACTTAAAATGAGCCCTTCATTCCTAGTTGTAAACACAGAAATATGAACGCAGACAGCCCTAATATGGCAACCCAAGTGAAGAGTAAGGCACAACTTCTCACAGAAAAACATGGCTAGCTGGGCCCAAACACTCGATGGAAACGGTGTCAGACAGGACCACGGCCTGATTTCCATAGCATATGTCCACCAAAGCATGTAACTCCTTCTCATCAAGTGTCTGTCCATTTCAGAAATAATTGTATTGTTAATATCCATTTCAAGAAGATTTTAAGTCAAGTACTTTTATTGTAAGGGAGGCTGGTGTGAAAGAGGGGCATATGTACAACGCATGAGAGACATGTGGTTTCAGTCAGCAGGAAAGTACAGGGCAGACCAGAGAATGGTTTCTTTACAGTGCAAGCAGGCTTGGCTTTGGAAGGGACAAGCGGTCACTGAGAGGGACAGAATTTTCCAAGTATGTGCATCTCTAGGCAGAGCCACAGGTGTATACAATGAACAGGCTCCCTTGTTGATTTGGAGGTCTCTCAAGCTAGCAGAATTAAGATCATATCCTGAGAGTACTTAATGGCAACGGACAACTCTGTCTAAAGAGAAATATTGAGGCTTGCCAAATCTGGTTCTGCAGTCCACCAAAAGAGACCAGGACCCAAAATGATTGGTGGAATGGCCTAAAGAAACTGAGAGAAATCAACAGAGGCATAGATGTCCGAAAATTAAGATGGCTCTGATGCACATAAAACTCCAAAGACCAGTGGTGCAAGGTTGGAAACATTTTGATAATGCAGTATTCCTTTTCTCACAATTGGCACTTGCAGCAAAGTGGCCTTCTGACGTGGCCAGTGGGGCTCATGCTAGGGTGGAAGCCAGTGGTTCCAACCTGTTGTCCGGGGACCCCTGGGATTCCCGAAGCCTCCTCAGGGGATCTGTGATTACTTAGAAATTTTAATATTAACAGATTAATAAAGTGTATATAAATAAAGAAGCTAAATGTACAACTAGACATGTTTAAATGCACTGTATATGTGAAGGAATTTGAAATTGGAAACTAAAAATTCAATTAGTTTCCTCAGACTGATTTCCACAAGCAGTGTAAGTGCATCAAAAATAATATAGTATGGATAAGTGGCCTCAATTGAATTTAGAAAAGCTCCATCATAGTAAAATTAAAACTCTGATTTATTTTATCTATATGTTTGCGTTTTAAATTAAATTCGTCATCATTTGTGTATTTGTTTGAATCTGGGTTTTTCGGTATTGTTTTGTGGTTCAAATCATCAACAATGCCTAGGCTGGGCCCTCGGCTAGCAGTAATGAGTCAATGGGGATCCCAGATTCCAATAATGATTCAAGGATCTCCCCGGAAATTAAAAGGTTGAACGCCACTGGTGTAAACAATACAACTCTCATTACGTCGCCAGGTTGCTGTCTCTGAACTGTTGTTAGGTCTGGGCAGAGAGGCCCCAGCCTGCCTGGTGGTCTTTCATTTCTACACAGACCAGTGGACTATAGGCGTTAAGAAAAAAGCCTTAGCACATAAAAATCAGCATGGAAAGGGAAAACACAAAACTGTGACCACCCCATCTTTCTATATAATCCATTATTTTGGCAGTAGCAGCCGGGCCTGTCTACTACTCCAGTGTCATGTATATTACTGTACTGTGTTGTATTGTGTTTTGAACGGTATGGTGTTGTACTGTGTTATATTTCTTTGTATTGCAATGTGTCGAGTTGCAGTGTTTTGTTCTGTGTGGGATAGCTGATTTCAGATCCTTTTTGCTGAACTCCTGTCTGATTTTTGTTGGCCACTTGTAGCTCAGTGAGTCGAGTGTATGTGTACAGCCCATAGGCCATACACTGAAGAATTTCACGCCCCTGCTCTTGATAACCTGAGTAAGCAGCAAGGAGCTGGATATGGCTACCACACTTTGGCGAAGCACCAAATGAAAAAATCAGTTTGTGCCATACTGTACGTAAGGGTCAATATAATATTATTCTGCTCCCGTGGGGAGATGTCACTGGCGGAATTTCCATATCCAACACATGATGGTACAATGTCTGCATTTTTGGGGATGATGGCTCTGCATTATGCAGAAGGGTGCAGGGCCGACTTTATGCAAATTATGCAATGGTAGTATTGGGCTGGGGGTACAGCACCACATTGTACAAGGGGAACTGCTCCAAGCATTATACAGCGAGTCCAGTGCCAGTGCCATACAAATGGCACAGTGTCGGAATTATGCTCATGGGGGTGCAGTCATTATGAATAAGGCTCCCTGTTTTCCATTTTTACTGAGTTTTACAGATAATACAGACAGAAAACAATGTGTTTTCTGCCTGCATTTATTTTTAAAAGTTCTTTTAAGTGACGTTCCATGCTGTCTTTCATGAATTATAGGCCAGCAGTTAAGCAGATTGACAGCATGGAAAATTCAAAAACAGGAAGAAATTTCTTTAAGTAACGGCATATGTCAATATACACTTATGGTATAATGCTAGTATTTACCAGTGGATGTATTGTCATCTAATATTTGGCAGCTTAAATAGCTAAAACACAACAGACATCAAAGTATGAGTGTGTGACTATCAGTTTAATAGATATGGAAATGTATAGTTTTAGAACTTCATTTATACGCAAAACACAAAATAAATATGGATAAATACAGATAAAATGGCCCAAAAATAAATATGGATAAATACAGACATAAATGGCCAAAAAATAAATACAATAAAACTATGAGTCCTAATTATGAAGGCGAGTGCCAGCATCAGGCAGTGTGCAGTGCTGGAATTATGCCTGGGATGTTGTGCCTACATTAAACGGTAGAAGCCAAGCCTTCACCATACACCCGGTGCCATGACAGTTTGAGCAAAGGTACAGTGCCCGCAATATGCCAAGCATTCAGTACCAGCTTTATGAAGGGTGCACATCCAGAGGTACAGGCAGGGTGCAGTTCTAGCATTATGCAGGCAACACATCAGTAACATCATGGTTGTACTAAGTGTATTTTTTTTATCAAACCATAAAGGCATACATTCCCTAAGACATTTTCATGCATTCCACCCTTAGAAGTAAATCTCACATGATAAGAGGGGAGTGCAGAAAAGCACGAAAAACACTTCCTGTTTACAGGGCTTTGCATACTCCTGAAAAGCAAAGTGAGCTCAAGGCTTCTAGAAAGCTCTCAACGTGTCTCCTACTTGTCTATAATTGTAACATAATAGGGAAGTAGCTACTACCGGTGCAGCAGGAGCAGTGACACCAAGGACCAGAGCCCTGAAAGGCAAATGGAACCCTGACAATGCTGTATTTTACTACGCCCAACTGAAGCCACGGGGGGGGGGGCATTTTCCTTATGTGCACCAGGGCCCATTGCATCTTTGCTAAACTAATGTCTGAGGGCAGGAGTGGAAAACGCACAGGTCCCCTGATTCCATCAGAGAAGATGAAAGTGTTCTGCTGTGGAAAGGGAGGGAGCTGCTGAATTTAAAGTATGCACCTTAATTTTTCAGAAGGTTTATCTATTGAAAGCAGGAATTGCTTAGAAAAAATAATAAAAGTTTTAAAGGAGACATAAAAAAGTAGCTTGGTGTTTAAAACATGTTGTGGCTAACTGACTGCAGCGTTTGCTTGGTTTTAAATGTGTGAGTTTATAGACTAGCTCTGTTAGCACGAGATGGTGGTGTGGTCGCACTTCTTGCTTTGAGTGCCTCCTCCTCACTCCGGGTGGTGACAGCAGCCACAAGCCTGTCACAGTTGTTAACCACGGGCAACACGTGCATCAGAGCATGCAATGTGTCAACTTTTACGTGAATGGAGTCAAGGGCCGCTCTGCTGTACCCAGGCTAAAGCCAAACGCCGTGGCTTGAACTCGCAGAGCCTGCTCCAGGCCAGTCCTCAGTCCCTATCTCACAAGATCAGCTCAAGGCCAGTCCTGTTCTCATAAGTCATCCCGGCCTTAAACCGCACAGTCTGCTCCGGACTAGTCCTGTTTGCAGCTGCGGCCACTACGCTGAGCCTTCCGAAGGCCACAGCTGGACGGAACGATGACGGTCTCAGGCCCTGGGAAGGAGGCGCGCGCTTTCTCCGGCCCGCCGCACGAGCGCCTCGACCCGTTTTTACAATAAATGTAAGCACTGCCTGTAAACAAAATAAGGGCAAAATACAACGTACAGAACTCCAAAGCAACGAAGCTAGGGGATGCTCTCCATGCCCCATGGCAAAAAATCAAGGCCTTGGAGATGCGTCCAGACTGCTCCAATGTATTATTATTATTAATATTATTACTACTACGACTCATTAGCATTCTCCTCGGCATCATAATGTGTGTGCTGTTGCTTTAATGATGATAATAACAATAATGTAGATGCAATTATCGCGTTTTTGTTGTTATTATTGTTACTAGTATTATTATTGTTATTATGATTACTATAACGGTTACATTATTTCTATTATTGTTATATGTTATTATTAGTGCTGTTGGTGCTCATGCTGCTATCATCAGTGTTGCTACTGGGCGTATTATTACTATAGGCATTATTACTATTATTAATAAAGAGCATTACTCTCAACACCCTAATGTGTACCGCTGCTATAATGATACTAATAAAAATGTGGCAGTAATAGTAATGTTATTAATGAGGATCGTTACAATTATTATTATTAAATAACTATGCATTATCATATTATTAATATCGTTATTATTATTTTTGCTATGTCTTGCTGCTGGTTCAGCCGTGTCAGCAGTACTGTTCAATGGTTGCCTGGTGTGTTGAATTGTGCCGCACACCCCACACGCGGCTGCTGCTGTTTCTGCCCTCTCTCTCCTTCCGAAGCCGTGAAGGAGTCCTCGTGCACCGGCCTCTCTTGCCACTAATGCCACGAGCCCGTCCACGCCATCGGGCGCTCCCTGCACACCCCGCCGCCCCGCTCCGGCCCAGTCCGCGGTAGAGAGAGCTCCAAAGCGACTGATAAAACAACAAGCGCTGCGGCCTCCGTCTGCAAACCACAGCGCCTCGCGGGGAGAGCAACCGCGCGCCGAAGAAGCGGCCTCCTTTCCACCAACCGTCGGGTGCCGCGGAGGAGCGACCTGACGTGGCCGGCGCAGAGGCCGACGCCGACAGCGCGCACGCGACGCCCGCCCTCCCTACGTCCCCAGGGAGGGGGCACCCTCTCACCTGGGCAGCTTCGGGCGGGCTAGGAAATACCACCGAGTCAAAGCTAGCACAGGGGCTCCCGGGGACGCATGTCTGCTAAGAACTACTCTATACTATTATTATTATCATTGTCATTGCTGTACCTGCTGTTTTTAATATTTATAATAATATTAACAATAATAAAATTATAAATATGAATAGTAATACTACCGCTGCGCAGGTTTGCGTAGTTTAGACAGGTAGCTTGACCACGGAAGGAGAGGCCATTTCGTTCTTCGTACGCCCGATGCGGAAATTAAAGGTGGGTGTGCAAAACAAGCTCATAATAAATGGCTAATCCGTTTAGCATTTTGGATTCTCCCTTGTTTACGTCGGTGGTATGCCTTCGTGTTTTACATTAAATGCATACCGTTTTCTTGGTCTCAACGCATGAGTTCTCCGGTGTCTGCCTTTCATTTTTTAATCACTGTTTTGTTCCTTCAGTGGTGCTCTGCTGCCAGAATGCTGCATGGAAAGAGACTGGATTATCGCTGACTTTTAAGGTATTATGGTCAAGTGCAGGTTTATCAAGCCCAGAGCCCCATCCTCTCTGGCTCTTTGCCAGAACGATGCCAGCGGTGTGCAGTACATCCATTGCACTCTGTCACCTTGTGGCACTGCATTCACCAACCGGGTGCCAGGGTGTTTGTTTACATGGGCAGTTTTTCTTCAGAGCGGTAGGAAGAGCTGTCTGTTTGTCACGGAAACGGAAGAACCGTGCAGTCTCTTTACCAAAGGGGTTTAAGAGCTATGCCGTATATTTATTTATCAAAGAAATGGGAGACCAGTGGAGTGTGTTTACCAAATGAAGGGCTAAGCAGTACATGGCGTTTACTAAAGACATGTCGGGGCTGTGCAGTCTTTCCCAGAGTGTGGCAGCCCTGTGCAGGGTGCTGACCAGAGAAGGACGAACTGTACAGCGTGCCGATGTCAGATCCTGTGCCCCTGCACAGACAGCTCTGCCCCGGAAGTGTTATCTAGTCACAACATCTGAAGCGGTGTGAGCCGCTGGAAGGAAGGGTTTCTCTGTGTGTTTTGGGGGAAGGGGCAGAAATGATGAAGAGAGTAACACTGGCAATGTATACACAGTTATAGTAACAGATACCGCGGGCGCATCTTTTATCTGTCAGAGTGGGCTGCAGTGTGCCAATACTGCAGTTTCTCACCGCATCACCGACCATCTTGACTCTACCAGCTGCCCCTCTGCGTTCCAGCTAACTTCTTTTCTTCCTCTCGTCATCTCTCGGCCCTTCTGCCCTGCACCTCACGTTCACCGGCTTCTGTTTGCCTGGCTTCCTCTCTGAGTCCTTCTTTGCGTCTTTCTAGCAGTGGGGTACCAAGAGTGTCACGAGTCCTAACACAAGCGAGGAAAACAAATGCGCTCCCCATCTCCTGGTGCGCCAGTAATAGCCACGTTTGGGGGGAACTGGGCAGCCCTTCATACCCCTTGCCCCGGTGCCACTGTACCTGCTACAAGAATTGTACCTGCCTTTTACTTCCCCACACCGATCCCACATCTAGTTGTTTTTATCTACCTAGTTACCTCGTGTGTTTTCTCTAACTCACTGTCTTTCTCCTTCACTTTCTTTTTGTTCCACTGTCTCTCTCTCTCATCGTTCTCTGCCTAGCTGCTTCGCTACCTCATTACACGACTCAGGGTCAATAATGCATGCCCCTGCCACCTCTGAAGTGCTGAGATCTGCCCCTGGTCAGGAGATGGCTTCGAGAGGCCAGCCTTCGTGAAATGTTATGGACCCGTCGTCAAACCATGCAGCGCAGGCCCACCATTTTGTGCCACACGCTGATCTCACTTCCCGTCAACCATCAAGCTATTTTACTCCACTACTTCTTTAACTCACACAGCTTTCACCTCACAGACCGCCGAGGCCCCTGCCCGCCCGCACCCCCTCTGCTCCGAGGCACAGAATACCGTGCAGGTCGCTCTCTTTCTCTCTCACCGCATCCGGACTACATTAAAGTTCCTGGCGCTGGATAAACAATGCAACTGTCGCGTGCAGCAGTCTGAAATAATTGGATTAGCTCAAACATATCTAAACTGCGACGTCCCCGGGTCAGACAGTCACCCTGCGAAAGCCTCCCCATGACTGCTCTCGCCCCAGGCCCGGGGAGAGAGTCAGGGGACGGGACTGTGAGATGGCCCTGCCTCCGGCCTAACCGTGCGGCAGAGGGGCGCGTGTAGCACGGAAGCTTCACCAGTGGAAAATACCGTGCAACGGAGACGTGTGCATCTCACCAGGGACGCACCGCGGGCCCCTGAGGTGCAGGGAGGACCCCAACGCCTCGGGGGCTCCCACTCAGGCCAAGGCCAATGAATATGTGAGCGAATGGGAGCATGGGACCCCCCTCCTCACATTTTGCGGGGAGGGCATTATTTGGGGTTACCTAAATGCTTATTATAGATTTGTATCCGTGTTTATTAATAGTTAAATTAGTCAGATGGGCGGTGCCAGCGCGTAGAAAGATATTGGAATGGTCCACCGTACAACCTTAACAATAATTTCACAATTTCCTGCCCGGGAAGGTAGTATTATATGCTACGTGGCGCTGTGTTGCATTCATTTGCGTATATCCCATCACCCGTAGGCCTCAAAGCTGTTTCCGATGCCCTGGGCCAATTTATGGATGCTTTCTCGGGACTAGTGGAGTCACGGTGTGTTAAGAGCATGACGTGGGCCAAAGAAAAGGCTGCACTTCAGTAACACGATCGATACGCTGCGATTGGTCTGATTTTAAACCACACACGGTCCAAGATCTACCGGTAGGAAAAAGGCTGGCGGCAGTGGTTTTCTGCGAAGTCGAGATTGGCCGGTCGCTGAGAAAAATACTGCCTAACACAGGGGCGCGCGGCTGCCCCAACGCCCCCCCCTCCCACGACCCCACACCCCTCCTGCTAGCAGGGCCTCCTTCGTGCCACGGTGCAGTGTGGAAAGCGTAGACAGCACACTGAGTTGCAGCATTAAACTCCAATGCCACTGAGCAGCCTCCCTTTCCGCCTATACTAGGATACACGCGTGCAGTGAGGCAGAAATCCCCAAAATCGCAAAGCGCTTTTCGTTAGATGTTGCCCAAACATGTTAATGGAATACATTTTGTGGGTTGGAATGAGTGGGGGTGCGGGTAGTGTGTGCGTGTGTACGCACGCCTTTGTAGTTGAGTGCGTGCATCCGTCTATGTGAGCTGTAAAAGATACCTGACTTTAAATCCAGCCGTGTTTGTATGCCTGCCTTTATGTCACCGTCACCCCCACCCCACCCCCGCCCCCCATATTTGAAACACCACCAAACGTCAAAGAGGGCCCTAGACTTCCAATCAGTTCTTCATCTCTATTTAAGCAGCAATGGACAGTTTTAAGCACACAGCCACGCTTAATGTGTATTAAAAGACCACTCTGAGACCCCACACTGATGTAAGGACACCGAATGCCCATGAAGGTTTTGTATGTGTGTCTGGTTAGCTAGATTTGCCGAAAGATGGAGGCTGTTTGGGTTGTGTCAGGGCAGTCACCCCTATTGGCCAGTGTGGCCACCCCTATCGCTCTTTGTTAGGTACCCATGGTTCAGAGTACTGGGGTTTACAACACCTAGTCCAGGAACGGCCTGGCTTATGGGCTATCAGGCAAAGCCCAATGGGCAGATCTGACAGGTCCATGTCTGAGTCGTTTTTTGGCCTCTTTTATGGTCGGCTGGGCCGGTTAGTACTGTTAATTAGCCCAGTTTACAAACATGGGCCACATCTTTGACTGTCTAATTCACTAAAGCTAGTGGCTACTTTTATTTTGATGCCCATGCCTATTTTCTGTTCCAGTTGGATCTTGGACTAGGCTCTCATGTTTTTATCACACCATCATTTGAGAGCCATACCCATTTTTTAAGGAATTTATATCCTGCACTTTTTAACATTCAGTCACTCAGGTTCCAGAGTTACGTTCAATCCTTTTGTGCGTCTACGCCATTTCGCCCAATTTCCATTGCCAGCCTCTTGCATTCCAAGTGTAAGCCCAGTAGACTCTTGAGTTATTCAGTTTGGAGGTTAACCTGCCCAGTCTCTTATGTATGTTTCCATATCTCTTCCATTTTATAGGTTCCAATCAGCCAAGCTTTTTGGATTCCTGACATGGATCAGATAAAGGGCTCCTAGCATGGCATGTGCTCTCATCACCCACTATCTAGCTAGTTTACTGTGTTCCTGTCAGTGAGTACCCTGGGTTCAAATCCTAGTTCCCTAGATGTGTTCTCTTATGTTAAGGCATTAGCTAGCTAGTTTACTGTGTTCCTGTCAGTGAGTACCCTGGGTTCAAATCCTAGTTCCCTAGATGTGTTCTCTTATGTTAAGGCATTAGTTCTTATCCCCAAGTCATTTGGGTTTCTACCAGTTAGTATCAAGTCCCTACACTCACCCTCTTGGATTCCTATCACCAACTGAGTGAGTATGTAGTGTACTTTGCATCCTGGATAATTTTCTACTTTCCATATTCCCACAAGTGCAACTTCACTTTTCCATCCATCACTACAATAATAACCAGATTCCTACCTGTACTTGATCGTGCCTTGGGCCTTGATTTGCAGCCGAAGCCATTGGGTGAGCCTCCAAGAAGGCTGCTGGGCGGGAAGAGGCCTGAGCCGTACTCTGGCACGTAGGACATAGAGGGGTAACTGCTGATGGAATGATGCGCTGAGGCGCCCCCCAGTTGTGCCATGCTGCTCCGGGGGTGAGAGGACTCCAGCTTCATGCTATCAGCCAGCGACACTTGGTACTTTATGCAGTCCTTCTCCTCCTGGCTCCTGGAGAGGCCGGAGCCAGGGGTGGGTAGTGAGGGATCAGGGGAGACATCTTTGGGCGGCGTGGGTGGGAAGGTGAACAGGTGGGGGCTAGAATGACCCCCTGACAAAGATGAAGACGAAGTGGGAGGATAGACAGAGAGAGATCCCGGTGAACCGTGGTGGATGGAAGACTTGGAGAAGGGGCTCAGGTTCCAGGGGGAAGCGCTGTGATGGCCCCCCAGGCTCTTGCCCCCATCAAGCCAGGGGATGGATCCATGGAGGAGAGGTGGGCGGCATACTTGACCTCCTGGAAAAGGGGAAAAACAATAATTGCAGTTACAAACAAACATGATAACTGTCATTGGCTTCTGAAGACCTGCTGCATAACACATCAATATTATCCACAATAACTCGTTTTTCAGGCTATTTTTATTTTTTTATTTTATTGTTTTTGTTGGCTTGCATTTATAATAAGAATAGCATTTTTATTAATTTCGGGGTTTACATGATTGCAGGCATTATACATATCTATGTACAAGCAAACACATACATAAAGTATGTATACATAAAACAACATTCCCCACAAAATGTTGATTTGTTTTAGAAAACTAGTCACAGGAGATTCAATAAAGACAAGGATAAGAAGAATCAAAGTCCCGAGTACGAGTCCAAAGGGCTGGTGCATCAAAGGGTTTTACCCATTCAATATCTATGGGAAAATATGTTACTACATAAGGACCTTAGTCCGTCTTTTATCATTTCTTAAACCTAATCAATATTGCACCTTAATGGCACTGGCCATGTTCCTTTCTAGACAGTTAAATACGATAGTGCACGCATTCTGAATATTTCTATTATTGCTAAAACGAATAAACCACTATTTCGTTCACAACCAGGAGCAATCCACAACAAAAATGTATCCGTTTCATACACTGCAAAATTTAATGTTTCCATATTTAATATCAGAAATATTGAACATCGACTGCCTAGTAAGGAAATCTATGGATAAATGAAGCACGACCGATGCCTATCTGAATATGTAATCATTGCTTGCTGGCTTGTTTTATTCACAGAAGTATCGCAAGTTTTACAGAGCAGAGTGTGGTAAAAAGAACAGCTCTCCCAAAAACGTATCACGTGTCCTGTGGATGTACCCTCTGGCACTGTTCATTCAAAAAATAACGTGACACATAATTGTTACGTAAAGTGCCTTGCATAAAAGTGTCACTTGAGCGTGTATTGGTCGCGCTTTTAAGACGTATTAAGACAAGACAGGTTAATGAAAAGTAAAAATAAAAAATATCCAAAGGGTGAATTTAACTGGAAATGCTGTGGCCGGCTCCCCGGAAAGAGCATGAAGTGTATGACGATGACCCTGCCTACACCCACCAGAAGGTGCGGCGCGCTATTTTCAGAAAGGGGAAGCGGGCTGTGAAGGTGCGTGTGGGGGGGGGGGGGGGGTTCAAGGACAAGCAGCGGTTCATCACCTGCTCCAGGAAGCGGTAAGGGTGCGTTTCTGGAGAGGCCACCTCGCGATGACATTTCCAATTTCTGCTGATGTTGCTAAAAGCTACAAATGCATTTTGCACAAATACGTCTTTCAAGTGCGCAGGCAAATGATAAAATACTACACCATCCAACCATTGGAGGCACATGAATAAAGGGTGTTATTTCGAGCTTAGCTTCTGCTCGTGCATTAACTGCCGTTGTCCTGCAATTTTAATTTAAATGCACCTTTACCGCATCTGCACATCAGGAGACACCTTCGGCACAGTCTTTGGAAAAAGGTAAAAGGGTTTACGTAAACAACAGCCATTGTGCTGGAGGAATTGCACGTCACGTGCGTACATTTACGTGTACGTGCGTGCGTGCTACTTTGCGTGACCCACAGTGACAATTTCATTTGCAGATCGGACATGGGATTTATGTATGAGTTAGGATGAATGTGTCGTACTCGGGTTTGAATATTTCAGTGGTCTGGTATCTCCACATTCCGCGCTATGAGCTGAAAACTGATGTGGGCGCATTTTGGTGACAGATGAGAATGGGGGAAAGAAATATTTGGTGCATCGGTAAAGTGCAGCGCCCACCAGCAAAAAGTGCAGCGGAGAAACGGCCGAAATATGGCGAATAGGAAAGATGGATGGGATAGGGGGGAGGAAAAGGAGGTGTCTCGACATCTTGGATTATGGTATAAATATTCTGCTATAGTGAGGTGAAATCATTCAACGCGAAATCTACCAGAGTAGCCCCTGGTATGGAACTATGAAAATGTGCTCATGTGTTTAATACTGTAGGCCTTACCTTAAAAAACAATCTCCTTAAGGTATATCCATACTGTCTGTGAATAAGAGCATTCTAATCACTGCTGCTTGGCATGAAACGAAGCTTCACATAGGAGGCGAGAAACATACCATCTTCTATGCAATTTAAATATATATTCGATACTTATGTTGTAAATTGTCTTGAGAATATCTAATATACGTTTGTTGCATGATGTGCCTACACCTTTAAATACATGCGTATACAGGTATATATAGATATACAGATATATGTGTGTGTGTGTGTGTGGATAGAGATAGATAGATAGATAGATAGATAGATAGATAGATAGATAGATAGATAGATAGATAGATAGATAGATAGATAGATAGATATAACATCACCTGCACACGGACTGCAATGTTTGTTTAAAAATATAAAAATACAGTGAATTCGTGTTCAAGTAAAATGATGGACACATGATGTTCTCTTATGAAGTACGTTCACGCGTTGATGGCCAGAAGACGCCTTCTGATACATTCAGTGTATCCTTTAGATAATGGTTCCCTGAGTGTTTACCGCTCGCGGTACAGTCCTGTAACAAGCTAAATGTGGCCTCTTCATAAACCCGGGTTTGATTCATCTCAAGGGAGCCCTGGCTTCACGCCCCCTGTCCTGCGCTCGGCACAGTAGTGCGCGCTTGGTCGGGCTGAGCCGGGGCTGTCCATTCGCTATGACAGGCAGACAAGCCCTGCTCCCACAGCCCCCGGTCCGTCGCCGGCTTCTATAGCTCGCAGACCCCAACCCACAAGAGGCGCCTTTCTTTCAGCTGAGGGGCTTGGCAAGAAGGTGAGCCGTACTGAACCCCGGGCACCCCCCTTCCATACCTCGCAGACTACAGACCCAGTTTTAGGGGGGGGGGGGGGTCTCTGATGGTCGGACAGGGGGGGGGGGGAGATAAGCCATCATTTCCCCAAACCTCCCAGACTTGGCTCTACACCTACCACAAGTCAAACCCCCTCCCCGCAAACAGGGCCTGCCTTGAAGTGACTGTTCCTCATTTCAGACTTTTGCGAGGCAACATTCTGCTTACGTGTACGTGATTGTATACGTCGTCCTTAAATCGGGAATTTTCTTATTAGACATGATTATCCATATATGTGTGCTAGCTTTCCCCTATTAATGTACCTGCCCCTTTCCTAGTTTTCTCATGTTATATTAAACACTTAGGCCAGAAATATTCCCTAAAACGGTGCAGCTTTAAATGCCCGGCACCTCTGTCGAGAGTCTTTCCAAATAGCTGCGATGGATTTTCATGGGGGCTTTCTCGGTTACTGCAATGGTCTTCCGGAAGCTCACACCATAAATGTCATATATTGACGAGTTTTTCAAATCTATTACATATTTTTAATAACGTGTATGATCCGACACCACATGCGGCGTTTTTATGCGGTATGCCGTTTTGGGGGAGGACGTGTCTCTGTTGGGCGGCAGCGTCTATCGAATGCTTCCCCTCACCTCTTGCAGAGACGGTTTCTGTGCTGCCTGCCCCTTTTCATGTGGGGGTCACTAACGTATGACAATTTTGGCACATTTTGTCTGGTTTCATGGCGCACATATTAGGCCCCAAACACTGCCATGTTGAGTGTGCGGGGACATCTGTCAGCATTTCCCAGGGCTCGCAGGAACATGGACCCTGGGCAGGATGCCAGCACAGAAGGACCTTCTAAGACGGGCTTGTCGGGGGTCTGGGCGCCTGGCCCGTGAGCGCTTCTAGCGCGCACGTGACCCCTGTGTACCCTTTTCAGTGTCTCCAGTGGTGTGTGGCCTTCAGAGAGGACTACTTCACTCGTCTGCAGTGACATTCACCCAAAGCCCCACGCCCCTGCCTGCCACGGGTCACCCTGAGTGTGTGCGGACATCCACGGAGCACCCCACAATGGTATTAGGTTTTCGCCGATATGCAAACCCTTAACGTGCAAGGTCAAAAGACAAGGATTTGACGAGATGGACTACCCAAGATGCTGCTAGGAGTCTGGTCTCTTTGGCAAGACGTTGTAGGGGCCTTCTCACATCTGTCACGGTCTTAACTCGGGCCGGGTTGTTTGTGGGGCTTCCACTGCTATAACACACAATGTGTGGGACGTGCCCCCTAATGTATTGCCTAATGGCGTGGGGCGAGCAGAACACCAGGTGATTTGCAGGGGTGCATTACCTAACGCAGAGTCCAGGTTTGCAGGACGCAGGCCTTCCAGGACACGGCTCGCTTACAGGGTCCTTTCCATCAAAATTACTGGCAGAACGTGCACGCGCACGGCTCCACATCTTCTCCCGATTTGCAGAACTACAGCGCACTAAAGCCACGCATGATTTGCAGTGTCACACACAGGATTTGCAGTGCCCACCACCAGACATGGGGACTCGGTGTATCAGCGCTTGCTACTTGTACAGGTTTCATCTCCCACGGGCGCTACAATGCGCGCCAAGTATTGCAGTGCCCAAATCTCCCGGGCCAACTTAGGACTCTCGAGTACTGATGTGTACATCTGCCCCGGCCTTTTAATGCCTCACGCTGATTGCTGGGCCCACCCATCTCTACCTATCTAATACGTGCGAGAATCGACAGCGCTAGTCTGCCCCCTAACAGCACCCAGGGTGAGGGTGTGCCACGCATACCCAACCCCGGCTACCTTACTTCTCCCAGCGACAACAAAGCGGTGCCCTTTTCCTGTTTGTCCTCTAACACCTTGCGCGCACTGACGTGCCCACCTAGCACTTGTCTACTATTGCCTATCAGGACGTACAGGACCCCTTAAGGCTGTACCCCTAAATCCCCCACCGTGTGATGTACCTAGCGCACATATACCTTCCAGTGTCCACCTAACACCGGTACCCCAATACCTGTCAGGGTGGGTGGTGCCCACTGACCACCTCTCAGGTCTTCAGTAAGCACAGACCACCTTGCTGGGTCTGCGGAGATCCCCTGCCAATGCTGCCATCTGTCAGTGTATGCTGTGCCCACCCACCCCCTCCCAGGACTGCCATAGCTCCCACCTCTTGGGGGCCGCAATGTCACCTGCCAATTCTCAGGTCTTCATACCCAGACTACCTCTCGGTGTCTACTGCGCCCACCCGCCACCTTTCAGGGTCCGCAGAGGTCGCTGCCACCTTCCAGGCCCGACCACCTCTCTGGGTGTGCAGCGCTCACCTCCCGCCTCCAGGCACTCCAGCGCCTCTTCCCCCCAGCGTCCCTCTGCACTCACCGTGGTGTGCCTGCGGGTACCGCTGCACTGCGGCCCGCACCGAGTTGCCGTAGTAGGACGGGACGTGGTTGCCCTGGCCGTCGATGTTGAAGAGCACGTCCACTTCCTCGGGCAGCGCGTACTGCGAGGGGTCCATGTAGGAGTGGCCCAGCCCAGGGTGGTGGGAGTCCGGATGCTGCACCCCGGGGTGGTGGTGGTGGCTCACCCACCGCGGCTGGTCCGTCGTAACTTCCATCATTTGCAAACAACTGTGTCGGCTCAACCAACAACTTCAGAAAATGCTCACAAAAACAAAAGAAAAAGCTCCGGTCCAAAACAGCGAAACAAAATCCAAAGCTGCCGTCGCCTCTTCTGTCAGTGCTCTGTAAAAAAATACAATAAAGGTGTTTAAGTGTCAAGAAGGGAAGCAAAACAACTTCTAGCTACGTTCAAATTAATAAAGCAAAATTAGTCAAAGAAATAGTCGAGCGAGGCACGCGTTGCACAACTAGAAAAAAAACATATTTTCATTTAATTCATGCAATTGTGATAAAAGGGGCGCGGGGTCGCACACGCACATACTTTGCGTGCTCATGCGCTGGCAGCCGCACCTGGGGCTGCAGTGGGAGCCGAGGTTTGGGAGCACTGACCTGATTCAGAGTGTCCCTGGGCTCTGCCGCTGGGGGCTGTGTGACAGCAGTGGCCCTGGTCGGAGGGGGGTGGCGTGTTTTGAGTTCCCCTCCTCCCTGGGTTTTTTTTTTTTGTTACACTGAAGGCATTCTTCCTGCAGGCAGCGGGATGGCGCCAGGAGGCTCAGTGCTCGCAGACAGCTGTGGCGCGACGCAACTTAAAGAGGGTCGGCTGTCATCGTCCGGGAGGGCTGGGCCATGCGAAAGGGGCGTGGCGTGGGCGGGGCCAGGGAAGAGGCGGGGACTGGGACCTTGGGAAGCGCGAGTTCTAGAGAAGGAAGCAAATCAAATGTAGAGTTGTCGAGGGATTGGGAAGGTAGAAGTAATATAGGGTCTCGGTAGGAGAGATGGGCAAATGGTAGAAGTGTGACTGAGTGGTAGTAAAGATTAGGGGACTGGAAACCAGGATCTAGTAGTAAAGTAGAAGTGTGTGAGGTACTGAGAAGGTAAGACGGAAAGGGTAGGGGGTGATGAAGCCTCGAAGAGGCGGAGTGGGTAAGTGGAAGGCATTGGCACGAAGACAGGGGGCAGATTTACAAGCCCCTTGCACCACTTTTGCGTCACTTTTAACATGGGAAAAGTGACGCAAAAGTGGCGCAAGGGGCTTGTAAAGGATGTTTAGGCGAAAAGCAGAGCTGTCACCAGCCCCTGCCACCCACCGCCTTGCAGCTCAGACATGCTCTAACTAGGGTGGTACACGACACTTATTCTATCGCGATGTACCCAAGAAAAAACTCTTAAGTAACAGCCCTCTAACTCTCCTTCTCCAACTCATACACGTGCGCCCACCTCTGCGTGGACAGTGCGTGCCTCACAGGTAAGGCAGGTTGCACTTCAGAACAAGTTCCTGAAGCAAGATTGAAGTGCCCCCTCATCACGCATGGATCACACGCGTTAAACACGTATTAGCGAAATGGCGAGGGGCTTGTCTTCCCATTCAATGTTCAAAAAGTGGGGAAATAAGACCCAAGTCGAACTTCAGAGGACGTTGTCTGTGTGTATATTTATTTGAACCTCTGTGTGCCTGAAGCTGAGTCCCAGGTCACGTTTCTATCTCCGTTTGCAGTACAGATGTTGGCAGGGACCCGAGTTGAAGCGTGGATGTCTACTGCGCGCAGAAGTGCTCCACGCCCTGCAGCGTCACAGATCAGCCACCGCCACTGCTGGCGGAAGCACTGTTTACTAAAGCGTCTTTAGACATGGCTGTCCTGGTCTTCATCAAACACCTCAAACTGTTCTTCCTGTCCAAGCCACACTGGCTGTGTGAGGGGAACGCACCAACCGCCGAAGTGTACATTAGAAATACGAGTAGGAGAAGTTTTTTGGGGGACGTAGAATTGAATTTAGACAGTGATTGATGAGCAGCTACCAAGGCCTGGCCCCCAGCCCTGGGCTGGAAGGATTTCTGATTGGCTCGAAGTAGACCAATCATAATAATCCTCCACCCCTCCCGCTGCAGGTTTGTTGAAAGCGACAGTAGTTGCTGGCCACGCCCGGTCATGAGTTTACTAACTCAGTTGCAACCCCTGGTGGATGCGAGTGGGAGTGCACGGGCTCTCAGCAGTAGGCATGTACCGTGGCAAAGAAAATACAAGTTAGCCATCCAGACCAATTCGTGAACAATATTAATCTACAGAGAAATAAAGCCATTTTGTATTAAAGTATGACTACCGCGCTCTGTGTTTAGGTAAAGCGCGAAATAAAACGTGCTCTTCGAAGTAACTTTTAGGTTCATATGAGCTTTTCTTGCTGTTTAAGTTTTCTCTACTTTTCCTTTCTTACTCCGCTTAACTTTTTTGATTACTTTGTACATCACTAATTATTTGCTCCTATTGTGTGTATTAATTTATCTTTGAAGTTCTACCTCTTGTTTCCTTTCTTCGGCATTTGTTTTAGTTATGCAATTGCGTGAAGTTTTCTCTTTTCCCCGAATTCTATTTATTATGTATGTTGTTTCAACTGCCCATCCATGTTTTCTTGATAGAATGTCTAATATTTATTTATATATATATATATACATATCTTTTCACCGAATTCTATTTATTATGTATGTTACAACTACCCCATCCATGTTTTCTTGATAGAATGTCTCATGTATATATATATATATATATATATATATATATATATATATATATATATATATATATATATATATATATATATATATATATATATATATGTATATATTACCTTTTACATTTCTTTTTCACATTCTGACGCATTGTTTTTATTTTCTTTCAATGTCTTTTTTAAGTACTTTTATAGTTATCTCACGCTTTCTCTTTCTCCTGCGCGCGCTCTTTTCTGTTCCTATTTATTTCCCCCGCGTTTTCTCTTGGTTTCTCCTTCGCCTTCTCTCGCCTACCACCACCAGTCTCCCTTTTTTCGCATTTCACCTGTCTTCATCTTTGCACGGGTCCTTCTAATCGAAATAAAACAATCTCCGCTAACATCGGTTACAACACACGTATGAATCTGATATTTTAGTTTGATACTGAGAATCTGTTTAGTAGGCTTCTGCAAAACCCATAAAGCCGCCTCCCATCAGCGTGCTTTCGTCTTACCAGGAACATATACTTGCTTAGCTTCACTTTAAGAGTTGATTTTAATCGGCAGGTGGTATTTACAGGCGAATGCTGCTTCAAATCCCAATGTCATATTTTCTGACATCAATGAATGTTGTTTTTTTACTGTTCCTTATTTTTATAGATGCGCAAATGTTTATGTGGCGATAGTTTTGGGCCCAAGATCACACGTTTCGGTCAGTCGTGGAAGCCGTATTCAAGATGTCTGACTCAGCACTGTGGCAGTTTCTGTCCGTGATAGCATTTCCCGGGCGCTTCCCTCTCCACGGCTTGGTTGATGAGCCACCGAGGGAGTAAGATATACGCCGTGCCCGTGGTTGGTATCGGAGTGCCCGCCTCGTGACAACGTGTCTGCATAGAACACGCGCGGGTCCTCTCTGCCCCGCACAGCAGCTTCAATAGGTAGGAATGTAGGAGCAGGGAGAGCCCCGTTCTCCAGATTTACAAACCTACGTCAGACCTCAGTTCTTTCATGTCTTTGCTGCTGGAGCCTGCGATGCATTTCATTGGGCAGATTGAAGTATGCATTGCTGTGATCGTGCTTGTCTTATAATACCCGAACACGACGAGACGTAGTTGTTACGTATGTGAGCTAAGACTTTACGGGTATCACAGATGAAACCGTGGTAGTTAGGCGTCACCGTATGTGAGCATTTGAACTGTGGGGTGTCTACTATGCTAAGGATTCAGGATCCACGCCTAGGATAGCCTCCTCCCCATGCCCCACTCCCGCAGCGAACGAAGCAGGAAATAGCATGTTTTTAATACCCAATTTAATGGTGCCCATTTTATCGACCTTCAAAAGACAGAAAGACTGGCCCGACATCGTACGGGACCCAACTCGGAACATGTAGACAATTTCTCAGCGATGGAGTTAACTCCCCGAGCGGCATGACATAAATACCCTTGGGGTGGATTTAAGGGAGTGTGAGGAACAAACGACGATTCCGTGTGAAATGAATAAACCCTAGTTTCCAGAGCGGCCCACAAGAAAGGGTCGTAGCAAGTGTGCGTAGCCCTCTGTTCTTTTAC
Organism: Lissotriton vulgaris; assembly: GCF_964263255.1. Lineage (NCBI taxonomy): Eukaryota > Metazoa > Chordata > Amphibia > Caudata > Salamandridae > Lissotriton > Lissotriton vulgaris. The sequence continues at coordinate 1,708,941,192 of NC_141685.1, read as the reverse complement.
AGGCAGTTTGAAAACTTGTGCCGATGTTTTCCATGCTTTGCGTTCTTATAATGTTCCTGGTGAAAACATTATTTTTAAATTCCAAATTTAACCTCGCATTCATACATTTAAAAAATTGTAATTTCATCTAGTTGCTGCCCAGGTGACACGTGTTTTGCTCTGCCGTGTAGGCGTGTAACCTGTTTGGAGGCAATGCCCTTTAATTGTTCGCAGTGCACTCACTCGATCATGGCCTGGTGGATAGCTGTAGGAACAGCGCCTTTTTCGTTCAGTTGTGTACAGTAGCAGCCACTCTGAATATAGCGGCCCGTGCAACTAGAGAGTGGGTAAGTTCTTTCGCACAGAGTGCAGCTTGGTCCGCTCTACGCAAATCTTTGTGAATAGTTACCCCGAATAGTGTCACACTACGAGTGTGGCCAAACCCAGATGACAATGCCCAGCGCCTGAATAAAACATTAAAGTAGAGAAATACAGAGCGCTTCTGGCACTTGGACAACAGAAACGCCTCCTCTTCCTACTGGAGTCATCTAGAGAAAAATCAATAAGTGGATTAATGCAAAAGTACCTTCGCCTCCTCCTCCTCCTCCTCCAAAAAAGAAAAAAAATCTGAAAAATAGCCAGGGGGGTCCTGAGCTGCCCACGTCAAAACGCCCCCAACGAAAAGCCCCGTTTAAATATCTGCTGGCCTCCTGTCGACTCCAAGAGTTCTCCGTTTCAAAGGCAGTTTTGTTGCAGGTTGCTGGGGTGTAGGAGGCGCTGCCGACCCACGAGGTGCTAAGGCTAGGCCGACCCACCGGGGCTCCAGGGACATATTGTGCTCTGGTGGCAAGAGACACCCTGGACCAGTCCTGAAAGACTCATGGTCTGTCTGCCCTGTGGGTTTAGTTAACACGCGCGGATGCTTCTATTGCTCACCCTGTGCTGGCCACAGACTCACGAGGATAGATCCCCAGTCTTCACATTGGACTTTAGTCATTATGCACTGGTGCTGTTCAAGTCATATCCTGTGGAGGCATCCCTAGTTCTCATGCACCGAAGTTGATAATATGTGAATCCAAAGTGTGACTACATCTTTTTGTGTCAATAAGAAGGGGGCAGTTCCTCTATTATGTGAAACCTAAAACCTCAAAACATAATATGCAGGGTATTAAGACTGCATGTTTGTGTGTGAATCTGAGTACTTAAGCCAGTGGTGTCCCTTTTGGGTTCCCCTTGTTTAAGTTTGTCACAAGATGGGGAGTAAGAACAGATTCACCAGACAGTGGAAATGTAGGGCCTAGATTTCTGTGGTGGGAGGGTAGAGGTCCAAAAACAGAAGTGAGGAGGGTGGAGACAGGGCTACTCTGGATATTTTATGATGACCATGTTAGTGAGAGGCTGCTGATTAGTTCTTCCTGGGTGTCGTGTGCACGGAGTGTGGCTGTTATGAGTGTGAGAATTAAACAAGGACCCCCTGGGTAGTAAGGTACGCAGACTCCTAGGGCAGGGTAAAAACCAATATGGGAAAAACAACCTAGGCCATCAGCAAAAGTTAGTGAACAATTAGTCTAAACTATACAGAGAAAAGAACAATAAAATATGAATATATATTAAAAGGTGGTGATAAAGTCAGGAAGAATAGGGAAGTCTTCTGGATTTTTTCCTTGGGTACCTTTCAGAGAGGCTTGAATGCTGAGATCCCTTGGGAAAATGCCATAATATGAATCTCCTGGTATTCTGTTAGAGTTGCATTACACGCTTATTTATGCGCGTTTTATACCCATGAAACTAGTCTTTACTACGTCACGGGGAATATAAAGAAATCAACTTCATCTTGGAATTATCCGTTGACATCCCACTATATCCTCATGATCAATTTAGCTTAGCATTATATAGTAAATTCTTTAATGAAATTAATAAATAAATAAATATCACTCGGTAATAGGCTAGACCAGAATTAAGTATACATCATGGTTGTCCTCCTTTTCTTTTTCCCTTGTACATCTTCCAATAGAGATTCGTTTCATCTTTTCATATTTATTGATCAGATTATTATCTTTTCTATTTTCTTTTAAGCCCTATTTTTATTTTGTGTATTGTCATCTTTTGCCAGATCTACTAAATTAATCTATATATTTAAAGATAAAAATTAGAATATTGCTTCTAGTTTACCTTTTCATTTTAGCCTTACATCGGCCCATGCATATATTAATCTTTGGATCTGTCACGTGCTTCACCGTTATTGTGGCTCCAGCCGGAGCGCCATCTTTGATTGTGGTGGTTGTCAGGTTTGGGGCCATTACTGTGTTGTTTATACAATTGACAAACTATTACTGAAGATATAATAAAGTCAAGGAATATACCCTTATCTTCTCTCTATCCCTGCAATATAGCTACCCGGGGAATAATAACTTCAATTTAAATTCTCATTGTGTGCTATCTTGAAACGGACCAATTTCTTAATATAGTCCGTTATTGCTTCCCACCACAAGTAGGGGTCCTAGTCCGTTATCGCTGTTTACCGGAATGACCGATCCGGATTTTTTCGCGCCCTTCTGAGGGCTTTAAATACTAGCCCGAGTCAGAACGCTCATCTTTTTTATCGGTGAAGCGGACTCCTTTTTGCCAGGAGCAGCACCATCTTGCTGCACGCTCGGTTTCTATCACAAGTAGGTAAGAATCAGTAGAGGAGCGACTTTGTTGATCTGTCATTTCCCAGTTCCGCTTGTTGATAATCAGCCTTCTTCATTCCATAAGTCCAAACTTCTGTTTCTTTTATATCTTCTATTTACTGCAGCCCCACAATATCCAGTCAGAAGAGGCGGCCTTAACCCTTTGTATAGACCATTGCTTTCGAACTGGAAGAGGTTGTCATACGATACATAAGGTATTATGCTGACTATACCTTTAGTACTTGTTCAACTATTTTTCTGTAGGTATAGCCCCCATAGCCAATTTATCGCTAGTAACCAATTTTCTATACATCTTTTGTATATTTTTCCCTCTACAGCAACAAGCTATCGAGCATTTTTAAATATACCGGGTATCTTCGGTGTTACCAGCCTCCCCTTTGAAATTAACACGTCAATCTAAACACTCAAGGTAATTAAACAGTGTCACAACACAACAATGTAATCATAATATGTCACCTTTCTGGCATCAACTTAGTGTCATAGTCATTGTGATATGGTAGTATTCCAGCTTATTACTTTCAATTCTCTTTCTTGCTTGTCCCTTAGTGGTGTGATTTTTGACGCCAATACAAAAGGTGTATATTTACACATTTAACCGTCTGTGAAAAGCTTATCCGGCTACTCTAAACAACCCTTTCCATATGTCCATACAAGATTACTACAAAGATTACTACAAAATTTATCAGGTAATGAAGCTATTTAGTTCATTTCCGCTTATTAAAATCATTCCTTTTTGAAGTTAGGCAGTAGCTAATATTCGATATTAGCGAGTGATAATGAAACCTACTATATTTTGTTTCCTTAATATCCATGGATCAGGGAACACATACCCGCATGCGCTATTATTCTAATGATTGTGATTTCAATCTACATAGCACTTTTTAGCTACTCATTGAATAGAGACTGAGACCATGAATTACCCTTACTATAGTGCCATAGACCAGGCTTTAAGTTATCATTTATTCATTATCATAAATAGGACTGAGAGAATAACTTCATTTATGTGTATTTTCTCCATATTTATTTAAGAAACACTGTGGTTGTGAAGCTAGTTTTATCCACAACTATCTTTCAGCTAGGCTAATGTGTTTAGCAATCTATACAACCATATGTGTTCAAAGTGATTTCACTATATCCATACCTTATATAACTGGATGTTTTTTTTAACCAGGAATTAGCCTTTATCAAGTGGCTCCCTTTAGAATATGAAATTATGAGATGATGCTATCCATTTTCTGATGTACTAAACAAGAACACAATACTTCTGATGTAAGTTGTTCCCGAAATACTCATATACGCCATATCAGGGTTTAAACTATCTGTTACCTCTATCTAAAACGTGTGTATTACATCACTATAAAGAAGAAGACACTTATTTGTTTTCTATATACAAATCAGGATGTTTTGAGTGTTATCTAACTGAGCACTGTACAATTTTCGAATAAATAACTATCTATCATATGACTTTAGTGTTCAAATTCAGAGTCTAGAACTTTCAGGTTGAGAAGAACTTTGAATTTAATATAAAGAATGTTAAATTGTTTTATCTTTGTAATTGTCCTTTGGCATTTATAGATAAATTTTCTCTTTCATTAATATTGTATAAACATAAAATATTCACTGATATATGTCTTTCTTGTAAAATGTATTTCCAGAGTTATCACCAGTGACTCCTGAGGAAGGCGTTTTTTCAGCCGAAACGTGCGTCGAGTTTTTATTGTAATTCTACTATGACAACTGTGTATGAATTGTTTTACCTGTAATTTTTGTGATTTATATATGCTGTGCATTTATTGTGAATATAATATGTTTATGTTTCTTTTATTGTATCATATAGTTTCAACTTGTTGCAGTTACTATATGATTTTTATCTATGCTAATTAAACATATATTTTTAATATATATTCATATTTTATTGTTCTTTTCTCTGTATAGTTTAGACTAATTGTTCACTAACTTTTGCTGATGGCCTAGGTTGTTTTTCCCATATTGCTGTTATGAGTGTGACATTCCATCTAGGGTGACTAACTGGCATGGGTGTAAATTCAGGACAGTGAGTGTAAAAATTCAATCCAAAGGCGACGCATCTGTGCCGTTTTGCCACATGGTGCGCCGCATTGTCAATTCGGCGCACCATGGGTGGCGGAGCTGCGGCGCACAATAACTGGCGCATCCCTGGGGATGCGCCAGTTATTGCAAATCTGCCCCTATACATTTTGCCAACGAGGGAGCACTTACTGATTAGACAGTAGAAAGTACTCCAGTTGAGTAGAGGTATTGCACAAAAAGGTGGCATCTTCGTGGACAAACACGCAGGGCGGGATTCATTCTGCCCCCTGTTAGACTCGTTTTTTGTGCCCTTCTGCCCTCTGTTAGACTCGTTTTTCCCTTGTTTTTCTGCCCTTCTGCTCTCTGTTAGACTCGTTTTTCCCTTGTTTTTCTGCCCTTCTGCCCCCTGTTAGACTCGTTTTTTGTGCCCTTCTGCCCACTGTTAGACTAATTTTTCTCTTGTTTTTCTTCCCTTCTGCCCTCTGTTAGACTCTTTTATTCTGCCCTTCTGCCCTCTGTTATTCCCTTGTTTTTGTGCCCTTCTGTCCTCTGTTTGACTCGTTTTTTGTGCCCTTTTGCCCTCTGTTAGACTCATTTTTGTGCCTTTCTGCCCACTGTTAGACTCGTTTTTTGTGCCCTTCTGCCCTCTGTTAGACTCGTTTTTCCCTTGTTTTTCTGCCCTTCTGTCCTCTGTTAGACTGTTTTATTGTGCCCTTCTGCCCTCTGTCAGACTCGTTTTTCCCTTGTTTTTCTGCCCTTTGTTAGACTGCTTTTTGTGCCTTTCTGCCCTCTGCATCACCACATCATCACTCAGCGCTACCCCAGCATCACTCAGCACCACCACATTATCACTCAGCACCACCACATTATCACCTAGCACCACCACAGCACCACTCAGCACCACCACAGCATCACTCAGCACCACCACAACATCACTCAGCACCACCACAGCACCACTCAGCACCACCACAGCATCACTCAGCACCACCACAGCACCACTCAGCACCCCCACAGCACCACTCAGTGCCACGACAGCATCACTCGGTGCCACCACATTATCACTCAGCACCACCAAAGCACCACTCAGCACCACCACAGCATCACTCAGCACCACCACAGCATCACTCAGCACCACCACAGCAACAATCAGCACCACCACAGCACCACTCAGCGCCACCACCGCATCACTCAGCACCACCACAGCAACACTCAGCACCACCCCAGCATCACTCAGCACCATCCCAGTATCACTCAGCACCATGACAGCACCACTCAGCATCACCACAGCACCACTTAGCACCACTACAGCACCACTCAGCGCCACCCCAGCATCAATCTGCGCAACCATTCAACAACAACTGGTTCAAATATGTTCTCTCAATGTTCCAAGCTTTATTACAAATGTCACAAAAAGATGTTAATATTTCACTTCGGTTCTTGGATTTTCGTCACAATAAAATACACTGAACATAATCTTCACAAAAGTTATTTACAAAAGTTTAAGCTATTGCTGTTTATAAATTAAAATCACTTTTATTCAAGTATTAATTATTTAAAAAAATTAAAAGCCCTTGTAATTTGTAATATCAATACATCTAATTCACGTAAATACAAAACATGTTGCATTACAAATGCTATAGGTGTCACATTTGCAAAAGTTATAACTATTGGCATTGTAAATGACAAAGCTATTAATTTAGCTATTTTCAAACCCAACACATAAATAAAAAAAATTGTCATTTACAAGACCAATAGCACAAACTTTCCTAATGCGAGACCTATTGCATTGCAAATGCTTGTTTTTATATCTGTCAGTCTTCCTGTTGAGGTTTAATTTTCGTGACAGGCACCTCATTGCCTGCTTGTAACTATTCTCTGACCCTGCTTCAAGGGTCAGAGCAGGGTCAGAGAATAGTTGCAAGTAGGCAACAAGGCGCCAGGAAGCACTTACAGGCTTATAGCAGCAGGTGCCCATGCTGTAACCCTGTAAGTGCTTGGCTGAAAATTCGTCCCCGCCGATTCGTGGATTTTACAGCGATTTCGCGAGATTCGCGGATCGCGAAATCACGGAAAATCCGCAAATTCCGCGAGCGGAACGAATTTTCAGCCCATGCTTATACAGCACATGTTTTGGGTTCTACTGATCAGTCTCTCGTTGATACAGGAGCTAATCATAGCACCTTATCTAAACAATTGGTTCCAAGGGCTTCCCTGTCTGGCTTAACCATTACATCGATAGGGTTCGATGGAACGCCTTCCCTTAGCCAATTGTCACAACCACTCGCATTCCATGTTGATAAGTTTACTGCTCCATGTCCATTTTTGCTCTCTCCGAACACACCAGACAATATTGTGGGTCTTGATATGCTCAAGTATTTCAGGGCTACGATACGATGTTCTCCTGAAGGAGTGCATGTTATTTTGAATGACAACTACCCCATGACTGAGAGATCTTGTTTCGTTAAAGAAGATACTGCATTAGCATAACTCCCTTGTGCTTTGTGGGCTACTTCAGACACTGATGTAGGACAAATGGTTATTCCACCAGCGCATATTAGTGTCAAGGAGGGCGCTTCATTGCCGCGCTTACCTCCATATAAAATTTCTCAGGGAGGCGAAGAAGCACTCATTCGCATTGTCCATGATTTGATTAAAATGGGGGTTGTGGAGGAAGTCCCTTACAATGTTTGTAACAGTCCTATTCTGCCCATTTTGAAAAAGGATACTGATACTAGGATTTACAGATTCATTATTGATTTGCGAGATATTAACAAGATTGTAGTACCACAATACCTAGTGGTTTCTGACATAACAACACTACTAACTTTGGTCCCTCCGACAGCGATTACATTTAGCGTGACTGATTTGAAGAATGCTTTCTTCTCGATCCCTATTCATCTCGATAGCAGATATTTGTTTGGTTTCACTTTAAATATTCGATCATACACATTTTGTAGAATTCCTCAAGGGTACACCGAGAGTCCTAGTATCTATAGCCAAGCACTGAAAAGACAACTTGATTCTTTCGTTTTACCTAAAGGGGTGGCTCTCATACAATATGTTGATGACATCTTGTTGGCAGCCGATACGCCTGAACTATGTGAAGAGTGTACTTTGTCTTTGCTTTCTTTTCTTTCTACACACCATCATAAAGTGTCACAAAAGAAATTGCAATGTTGTAGACCGAAGGTAACCTACTTAGGTCACCTTCTGTCTAAGGATGGCCGTGCACTTACAACAGATCACATTCAAGCAATTTTAGACACACCAGTACCTTCCACTCAGAAAGATGTCCGTGCATTTATTGGTCTGACCACGTTTTGTAGGCAATGGATATTAGGATTTTCTCACATTGTCAAACCCTTGCTCGCACTTTTGACGAAAGATACTCCAAAGCCCCTCCCATGGACATATGAATGTGAGAATGTTTTTCGACAGTTACATCATTCTCTTTTTTCTGCACCAGTGTTAGGCACTCCAGATTACACAAAGCCTTTTACATTCTATGTGCACGAAAAAGATGGATGTGCATTGTCAGTTCTAGTACCAACACACAGTGACAAGCAGCGTCCCTGTGCATATTTTTCAGCCGTCCTTGATCCTGTTGCTCGTGCATTGCCTGGGTGTTTTCATTCAGTTGCAGCAACAGCTGGGTCCATACGTCAGAGTGAAGGGATAGTTTTGTCACACAAACTGTTGGTGCTAGTACCCCATGCAGTAGGTGCCCTTTTGAATCAGACTAAGACACATCACTTAACTAGTGCTCGCCTGACAGGATATGAATTGACACTGTTAGTACCTCATATTACCTTGAAGAGATGCGCGACACTGAACCCAGTCACTTTGTTGCCATATCCTGCGACTCAGTCTCAGTCAAAGGAGCCTCATGATTGTATATTCCTTACTGAGGAACAGACAAAGGGTCGCATCGATTTGCAAGATACGCCCCTTCTAGATGTAGATTTGGAACTGTGGATTGATGGGTCCTGTTTGAAGTTACCAGATGGCACGACCTCAGCTCCATATGCAATTACGGCACTTCAGACAGTAGTGGAAACAGCTCGCATACCTCAGAAGTCGGCTCAAGCAGCTGAGCTAATAGCTTTGACACGAGCGTGTGAGCTTAGCACTGACGTCTGTCTGAACATCTATACAGATAGCCGCTATGCTTTTGGAGTGGCCTATGGTTTTGGCCGGCTTTGGAAGGAAAGAGGCTTTCTTACATCCCACGGGATGCAGATAATGCATGGAAAATTAGTGCATAAACTTTTGACTGCACTGACATATCCGAAGAAGATAGAGATAGTGAAGTGTAGCGAACACAAGAAAGTGACTGACAAGATAGGACAAGGTAATGCTTTTGCTGATCGCGCAGCTCGTAAGACTGCAATGCAATAAAGCACTACTTCCATGTAAGTAGTGAAGTCTCAAGATTAGTGATTGCATGATGCTAGACAGGAAGTGTTAGATGTACAGAGATCTGCTTCTGTAGCAGAACTTGAGCAATGGGCTAAAGAAGGAATAATGGACGATAAGGGTTGTTGGCGCAACAAAGACATGGATAAATGGAAATTGCCTGCAGCCTTTTTACAACCTATGGTTCAAATGGCACATGGGCTGGCACATATTGGAGCTCCAGCAATAACTAAATTGCTTACGCAAATTTGGGAGCATCCTGAATTTGCCAGCACAGCTAAAAGAGTAGTACAGTCCTGTTTGATCTGTTGGCAGTATAATCCTGGTAAAGGGACACAAACTCCTACAGGAGGGTTTGCTACACCAACCACACCTTTTGAAGTTTTGCAGATGGATTACATCCAACTTGAACACTGCAATTATCAGAAATACGTCCTAGTGGTGGTATGCGCCTTCAGTAAATGGATAGAGGCATACCCTACAAAGGATAATACTGCTCTCAACACAGCGAAGGTGCTTCTAAAGGAGCTTTTCCCTAGATATGGTGTTAGTAAACTTTTGTGGAGTACGAACGGACCTCAATTTATTGGGCAAGTTGTTGAGCTTGTCCTGAAAGGATTAGGGATCAAGCAGAAATTCCATGCAGTCTTCCACCCATAATCAGCAGGATTAGTGGAGAGGTACAATGCTACTTTGAAATTGAAGTTGGCGAAAATACTGGCTTCCACGTCTTTGAAGTAGCCAGATGTACTACCCATGGCATTGTTGTCCATAAGTTCTGTGCCACATTCACAATCTGGCCTTACCCCATAGGAAGTGATCTTTGGGAGACCAATGAACATTTGGGGAGTTCCTAAGCCACGCCCCATACATGATGTTCCATGTGTTCTGATGAATGATTATTCCGCACAGTTAACCAACAGTTTGATCTGTATTCATCAACAGGTGCGAGAACCTCTTCCTGACAGATCTACTGGTGAGCCTCATGAACTATGTCCTGGTGACCACGTGATGGTCAAGGTCTTCGACAGATTGAACAGCTTGGAGCTGAGGTGGCGAGGACCAGAGCAAGTGCTCCTTGCAACAAGGACTGCTGTTCGAGTGACGAATCAAAAGAATTGGGTCCATAGTACTCACTGCAAGAGAGTACTACCTACCCTGGTGGAACCTGCTGTGTTGGCCGACCATCGAGAGATTCTGGAGACAGAGAAAGGTCAAGCTATCTCACCTGACGAATCTGCGGAAGTCTTCCCGGACCACACGATCGCTGGAGAATTCCGATATCAGTTGAGACCAAGGAAAGAATCTGCTTTGCCGAAAAAGACTGGTTGAGCTGCCGCCCTGGGTTAGTGAAACGGAATGCCGATGTGGCAAGGGGGGGATCAGTCCTGCGTAGTGTAGTGACACCTGTCTTGGCCCGTGGTGAAGAAATCAACGGCTGCCCAGGGATAAGAGCTCCAACGATTGTTTCAACGAGTTTGTAGAAAGATCAATTATCGCTGTTGCTAAAATGCATAACAAAAGAATCATTTGTGCTGTAGGGTTTGTTGTTGCTCTGGTAGTTATGGCAATAATCACCTGGTTTGTAGAGAAAGTGGCTCCTGCTCGACAGCTTTCTGTTGCCACTACTACAGTACCAATGGAACATCACTACTTCACGCTTCCCTATCACGAGCAGAAGCATCGACAATCCTACTTAAACAACACTTTTATTCAAATGTTGCATCATACACATAATGCCACGAATACCACCAACTGTTGGGTGTGTGGGATGATACCTGCTCACCAGAAAAAGGGAGGAACGCCTTTTATTCCTCTGCCCTTTTCCCATAATGGTTCATGTCAAGCTTGGTATGCACTTTTGTTTGCTTCTGGAGAGCCTTCAGTAGGTGGGATTAACTTTCGTCTGAATAAAGTATGCTTTCAAGATACAGATGGTTATCCACAAGCTAAAGCGACTAAATGGGAATGGGAAGAGTATCAACCTGACAATATTTCGACACCAAATGTCTTTACGAACATGAGAAATATTAAGAACAATGGACCTTTTGTAATTTTTGTGACAAGAGCTAAAGCAGATTTATGAATTAGTAGTGTTGGAAGAATTCCAGTGGGTAGAAGTGAATGTACTGTAATTCTAACCATTGAAGGTGCTAATAACAGTAGTTTTACGTCTTCACATCACACTTATTACGTGTGCGGAAATAAGTGATACTATCAACTACCTGTTGGGTGGTCAGGGATCTGCTATGTGTCCTTTCTGTTGCCCCCTGTGTTTTTGGCACCTGCATCATATCACCCCGACTTCAAATTGTACAATGACATTTCCAAGAACAGAAATAAGAGGACAATAAGTACTGATGAGTAATGAGGTTGATCAGACTGATACCACTTTACAACAATATGTAGATTTTAATTTGGGTTTGTTCTTTTTCGTGGGTGCTGCATTAAACAGTAGGAAAATAAGGAGGCTCACTCATGTTGTGGAAGCTGTTACCAATCAGACAGCAATGGCACTTGGGAACATTACAGAGGAACTGCAAATTGCAAGGATTGTAGCACTCCAAAACAGAATGGTGCTTGATGTGATTTTGGCTGATCGAGGTGGTGCATGTCACATTATCGGTAGCAGTTGCTGCGTATTTATACCAGATCACTCACCTTCAGTATACGACGCAATATCAAAACTGCATAAGATTACTGCAGAGATCCACCCAGAGTCTGGTACATGGACTTTTTCGACCTGGTTCTGGACACTATTTGCTACTTGGGGCTGGAAACTACTGACAATTTTATGTATACTGTTGGCGATATTATTTACATGCTGTACTTGTATACAATGTGGTCCTATGCTTTGCTCCATGTGCATCACTGCTTGTACACATGCCAAGAGAAATATTGCAGAAATTAAAGCACAGCAAATGATAAATAAAGAGATCATTGAGATTATGAGCATCAATGTACAGGATGCATATCTAGATTACCCCAGATAAACGAATGTCTTCAGCTAATGCTAAAAGGGTCATCTGTTGTAATTTGGCAGCGATTAGGTTAGCATTAGCAGCATCCTGTATTTAGAGACTATCTTGTCCGTTTTGTGGAATCCATTTTGTATTTCTGTCAGCCATTTTGTTTGCCATGTGCTACCATGTGCTCGCCATGTGCTCTGTCCTACCTTTCGGTTAACTGCTCTTGAAAACTGCCTAGAGACAAGATATATTTAGCATCTTCCACCTTCGCACATGCTCAGTTGAGCTTGCAGCTGTCTTTTCAGCTGCCACTAGAATGTAACTGTCAGGATGTGCTTGCCAAAAACAGCCACTGTTAGCTCCTCCCACTTGTTGACTGTGCATTTTCTGTATGACCTTATATGTACCTAAAACCAGCATTTTGTACTTGTAACGCCTTCATTTGAGCCCCTGTGTGGGTATAAAAGGACCAAGCTCCTTCCATCCAGTGTGCTACTTCATACATTACCGAAGGGTGCTGTGTGAATGTAGTTCCACCTCATGAGGTTTAATAAATCTTGTATTATCTATTCCAGTTTCTGTGCCAACTTCTATTCTATGGTCTGAGGACTCTGTGCAGAGAACGGAGAACCCCTAGCACTGGTATGCATTGCTGAGGCCCACTACTACAGGGGGACAAGTCGAGCTAGATGCTCCATATGCAGGCACCTCCCTTTCCTCTAATTACAAATGAATCTGGCACACCACTTACAGACTCAGGAGAGGTAGTGCATGGTTTCACTTCCCATTTCAAGGATGTGATTCCAAGAGAGAAGTGGTGTAGAGCGCACAAATCAAGGAGCTTGTGAGGGCTCTCCCTCTCCAGACTCTCTCACCTACATCCTAGAAGGTGCTGAATGCAAAGCTCACAGGAGTGGAACTTGCCTCAGCCTTTGCAAATATAAATCCTGGCAAAGCTCCTGGGCCAAATGGGTTCTCCAGTGAGTTATTCAAGGCCTATATGCATAAACTCCAGGATAATTTCCTGGGAGCAGTTCAGTCCTCCTCAGATGCAGCAGTGTTTCCCTGGACAGGCGCCATGGGTAAATAGTGGTGTTCCCCAAACCGGGTCGCCCAGTAGATGATCCTACTTCGTACAGCCCTATTTTTTTATTGAACCTGGAGGTTAAGATATTGGCTTAGACATTGGTGAAGAGACTCATCACACACATACTGATCTGGTTCATCTGGATCAATGTGGTTTTATGCCTCATCGGGTGACCCGCCACAATATCTGCCATGTATACAACCCAATTGCAATTACCTATAGGTTGGAGGAGTCAGCGATGCTCATTTTAGCCAATATAGACAACGCTTTCCACTCTGTAAGCTGGGAGTGCTTATTTGTCCTTTTCCAGTGCCTCAATTTTGGCCTGTGGTGTACTTCACATCTTCGATTGTTGTACACTGATTTGACTGCGTCAATGAGGGTGGCGTGGGCTTCGTAAGATATCTTCCCTATACAGCAGGGGATGCAGAAGGGTTACCCCCTGTTGCACCTGCTGTTTGCTCTTGTCATGGAGCCGCTAGAGTTGTGGGTGAGGATGGAGGCGCAGGTGAGTGTCTTTGAATGAGGGAACAGGTTGACTGATAGAATTCTGCTATACGCCAAAGATGTACTCTTCTTTCTTACGTCACCAGACCCAATGGGTCCAAGACTGCTGCAGCTCATGCCCATATTTGGAAAAACCTTGGGCCTAAACATTGTCTACAGTGTATGCTGTGGACCATGGGCCTCTTAATGTGAGAGGCATCGGAACTGCGACTAGCAACCAATGGCTTTAAATATTTGGGTATTTATCTGTCCCCTGATGTGGCAGTGGCTTGAAGTGCCATTTTTTTTAGCTGGTACTCACTCACCTCAAAGAAGATATACAAATCTGGTTGGTGCTCTTGCTGTCCCTCGAGGGGCAGTTAGCGATCTTTAAAATGGTCTCCCTGCCCAAAATCCTTTATCAACTACAGAATTTCCCCACAACAGTGGTTTCATAAACTGAATTCCATCCTTAATGCCTTCCTGTGGGAAGGGTTACCCCTCCCTCCTCTCATCAAATATTTCTATTCCACCAACTGTGGGGTCATTTCAGCAGCAGATGTTGAATCCTATTATCTAGTGGCTCATCTCCTAATTAGAAACAACTGGTGGTATGATACACTGGGAACTCGGCATATGCACTAGACAAATGGGCAATGGGTACTACCTGACTAGTGGTGTAAGAAGAAATACTAACCTTCTCCTGGCGACAAAAAACGTAATTAAATTATGGCATTCAACACTTCACAGAATGAAATGATAGGGCAGATTGACAGAGCAGACACCAATATGGTGTGGTAACTTGCTTCCAAAGGTGTCCAAGCTGTTTGGATTCCAGAAGTAGGATCTCATTGGGACCTCCACTTTGGAGGACATCATGCAGGGCACAATTCTTACATCCTTTCAGGATCTCCAGGTGTAATTCCAACTAAATCCAATCCAATACTATAGGTATCTTCAGATCCACCATGCGCCGACCCCTGACATAAACTCTATATTGGAGTTACATGAATTTAATCCCCTTGAGGGCAAGCTCATTATAGGGCATCTGAAGGACCACAAAGTCACACAAAAAACTACCATGCACCAATGGCGGCTGATGCTAATAAAAAGTGAAAGGTCAGCTCGGGGGGAATAATAATAAAGGGCCCAATTCACAAAAGTAATCTGAGACAAAATCCTAACTTTACGACTTTCGGTATTCACAAAAGGCATTTTGGAGTAGTAAAGTTAGGATTTTGTCTTAAGTTTGTCTTAAGTTTTGTTCTTAAGACAATATCCTAACTTAAGTTAAACTTAAGTTAGGATTTTGTCTTACGTTTGTCTTAAATTTTGGTCTTAAACTCACCTGCACAAGTTTCTCAACTCACATTTTTTCTTTCCAGTCAATAATACTGTCACTGTATTCAAGCTTGTCATCAGGCAATCGTGACACCATTGCAACTGAGGCTAATTCAATACCCAGAAATGTTAATGTAATTGCCCATTTATATCGCGCAACAATCGCTCCAAGGAGCATCTAGGCGCCCATGTATGGCCAACCGGTGTAATGTTGCCTTACTGCTTGACTCGACCAGATCAGGAATCACACTAGATCTCTGGCAATTGTGTCTTGAAGTTTGAAAATCCAGGTTTTTAGTTGTTTACGGAACTCTGTTTCACTGTCCAATGCTCTCAGATGTGAGGTAGAGTATTCAACGCTTTTGCACCTAGTACCGCCAGGGACTTACCCCATCGAGTTTTGAGTCTAAACCCTGGAACGGTCAGCAGGTTTGCATTTGAAGATCGTAGGGCTCGTGTTGGACAGTATCTCACACATTTTTTCCTTAGGTATAGTGGGCCTAAGTCGTGGACAGCTCGAAAAGTAATTATCAACACTTTGAACAGAAACCTTTTTGGTATAGGTAGCCAGTGTAGTGTGTTAAGGGCCTTGGTTGCTGATGATCTTATCGGCCATTTTAGAACCAGCCTTGCTGCTGCATGTTGCACCATCTGGAGTTTATGGGTGACCACTTTATTGGTGCCAGCATATAGGCTGTTACAATAGTCGATACGTGATGTCACCAGTGCAACCATGACCGTTTTCCTTGCCTTAATAGGCAACAAGTCAAAGAACTTCCTCAGCCCCTTTATCACCCCAAAGCATGTGCCTGCCACTTTTGACGCCTGTTGTTTAAAGGACAGGTCAGCGTCAAAGTTTACCCCAAGGTTGCGGGCCGAGATGGTAGTGTGAGGCGGTATTTCTGCCTTCTCTGGCCACCATAATCTGGGAATAAACTCGTTTTTTGGGCCTATTGGCATGATCTCAGTTTTGCCTGTGTTGCATTTCAGATGGTTTCTCCGCATCCAGTCAAATGTGGCCGTTAGGCAACATTTGAGCTTTTCCTCCCATACCTGGTTTTCTTTATCCATTACCAGGATCAGTTGTGTGTCGTCGGCATATGCTATTACATCCATGCCAAATAACGATATCAACTTTATCAGGGGTGCGGTGTAGACATTAAACAATGTCGGGCTCAGGCTGGAACCATGAGGTACTCCCGTCGACAGTGGTTTCTCACTGGAACAGAATTCCCCCAGGGTCACCACTTGCCTCCTGTCATTCAAAAAGTTCTTTATCCACTCCAGGACTGTGCCTGTGATGCCAGATGTTGCTAGCCGGTCTATTAAGATGGCATGTGAGACCGTGTCGAAGGCCGCCGACAGATCTAATAAGATCAGGACGGCCTTCTTACCTTGGTCCAGAGCTGAGCGGATAGTCTCAGTAGTGAACAGGAGAGCCGATTCCGTGAAGTGTTGAGTCCTGAAGCCGGCTTGATTAGGATGCCATGCTTCACTGTCTTCCAGAAAACGTGTAAGCTGTTTATTTACCATCGACTCTGTGATTTTACACAGTGCCGGAAGTAATGAGATGGGTCGTAGGTTTGATAGTGTGGTGGGGTCGGGAAGTTGGTTTTTTTGAGTGGTTTTACTGCTGCCAGTTTCCACTCAGAGGGGACGTTGGCCGTGGTCAGTGAGGTGCTCAGGCCCTCAGTCATATCTGGGACTAGTAGTATGCCAAACTGTTATGTTTTGTAGGGTACCCCAATATAGGCTAGAGTAGTCACCTAACCCTTCATATACATTTACTGTACCATTGCACTACATAAAGGGTTTTGGTATTGACCTTTTACTTAGTTAAGCACTGCATGAATGCCATGTGGTTTTCCCTGAAAACTAGCCTCATTAATTATGTATGAGGATTCTCAGACTCACAGCAGGATTACCATCTTCTGCATAACAACTATGTATAAGGGTCATCCCTTCTGTCATCCTTGGCCGACATGACACAGCAAGATAGAATCCCCTAAGGGAACCTTTTGGGTATATGTACACCATATCTATGCCAGGGCAGGCAGAGGAGAAAAAGACTTCCATGCTAAAACAGAGACGGTGATGTTGCCGCATGCAGACACTCCAGTTCGCAATGGTCTGACATCCCTCACGGGGTGTCCATCTCGAGACCAAGACGGGGTCCCACAGCCTCTCACATCAGGTAATGGGGTTGGCTTCAGCCTAGGAGAATCTTGGCTCTACAGCTACATACATGCTAGGTACACTTAGGTACATCTAGTTAGGGTTGCATCTTAGGAGTATGCATTATTATTGTCATGTATTTTTATGACTGCCTGTATTCATTGTTTTAGCACTATGGTAGTAATCCACCATCCATTTACCCTATTGGTGCTTATAATCATTTATATCTGTTTCTGTCTAATGGTTGTTTCAGCACACTTATTTTACACTAAAATGATGCTGGTTCAATAAATGCCTATTGAAAAATGATCCCACCGTTTATTCTGTGTTTCACTCTGAGACAAAGTGAGCACGAGTGACTGAGCGAAAAGTACTGTACTGTTTCCATGTTTCCATGATCCCTGATGGGACAGGGTTGTCAGGATGAATAGTTGCCAAGAACTATTCTCTCCTTGGTAAGAGGAATTTACAGTGGTACTGTGAGCTAGCCGGTATACAAGCAAACATACTCGGTGGGGGTCCCTAGAATCAGTCTGTACACCAATCCCAGAGTGTAAGTTGTCTAAATGCGCATATCCTATATAGGTATATGGCAACTACATGACATTGCGCCTCAAATGTTGGTTTGGTACTTATTTAACGGTCAAATCTGAGTAGTTTAGTTGGGCTTTTCTCAGAGACCCTTACTCACTTATACCCAGAGATGTCTGGAGTGGAAAGGGCAACATCTGCCACAGCTGAGTAGCCATATCCTATGTATTGGCTGGACGTTTTTTTAAGCTTGAAGGACAAATAGTTCCTTTTGTGCATAAAACAGAAGACAAAACTGCAGCAGCATTACATCTGAATGCAGTGAGGGAGGAAGGCGAGGAAGGTGCAATAAAAATTTCAGAAAATGTTAGAACTGCCCTTACTTTAAAACTTGCAGTCTATGGAGTCACTGCATGGGGTGAGACTGTAACATTTGTGATTTAGGCACACAAGTCATACAGAACACCAGCGGATGCACGCACACATAAATTTCTTTCTTACACTGAAGATGAAACACTAGAGGAATATTGTCCATATAAGGACATTGATGTTCCGCTCACCTACCAGGAGCACATAAACTGGTTTAAAGGTGCCCGCCCACACATATAAGATAAAGTAAGACTCAGTCTTCTCATTAGAGATGGGGTGATTTGGTTGGTCCTAGCGGCTTACAGACCGCATCCAGACATTGGCATAATGCTGGTAGCAGACTTACATCCACTACACAAAGAAATAATAAAACTTGACAGAAACCTGACACAGTTCATAATGCGAACACTCACACTTCAGCTAACAAGTGCTGCACCAGCAGGACAAATTCAGGAGTCTGCAACTAAAATAACTCCACAAACGCTACAAGCAGTTAGGGTAAAATGCCCACTAAACATGAGCAAATGCCATTCTGGATAGCTCAGAAAATAACACGGTTAGAGGAAGTGTATCCGCACATAAGCCTTCAAGAAAAACACAGAATGCTAACAATATGCTTGCCAGTGGGGATAGCTCCCCAGACAGAGGATTGTACCTCTTGGGGTACAGTTTTCACCACCATATTTACCAGAACTCATGGTATTCCTTCAATAGTAGTAATACCAGATGTATTGAGACAGGTACAGAATGAGTATGGAGCAGAACCTGCTCTGGACCTAGGGATGAAATTGTCAGGAAATGTTGCCCACATTTCAACTATTATATTACCAATCATAAACCAGAAGGCAGAAGCAGTGGCAACACGTCAACGCCTGGTGGATTTAATTCCTTTACAACAGGAGCATGAATTACCTTAAATCATGGGTACTCACAAACGTTCTCTGGGGGCCGAATTTATAGTGTGGTTTGTGGCTGAGGGCCGCACAGGTGGAGGCAGGGTCAGTGGGGGAGGGGCTAGAAAGAAAAAAACTGTAACCATGAAGTTGAAGACAGGCCCATGCAGCAGACACGTTCATCCGCTGAGCCATCATACCAGCATACACATACATCTCTCTCTCTCTCTCTCTCTCCCTCCCTCCCTCTCTCTGTCTCCCTCCCTCTGTCTCTCTCTGTCTCACCTTTCTTTCTCTCTTTGTCTCCTCCCTCTCTTTCCTTCCCTCTCTCCGTCTCCCACTATCTGTGTCCCATTGTTCATCTCCCTCTATCTCCCTCCCTCCGTCTGCCCTCTGTCTGTCTCCCTCCCTCTGTCTCCATCACTTCCTCTGTCTCCCTCCCTCTCTCTGTCTTTCTCCCTCCCTCCCTCTGTCTGTCTCCCTTCCTCCCTGTCTGTTGTCCTCCCTCCCTCTGTCTGTCTCCCTCTCTGTCTCACTCCCTCTATCTGTCTGTCTCTGTTTGTCTCCCTACCTCTGTCTGTCTGTCTCCCACCCAGTATCTGTCTGTCAGTCTCCCACCCTCTGTCTGTCTGTCTCCCATCGTCTGTCTGTCTCCCTCCCTCTGTCTGTCTGTCTGTCTCCCTACCTCTGTCTGTCTCCATCTGTCTGTCTCCCTCTCTCCCTCTGTCTGTCTCCCTCTCTTCTCTGTCACCCTCTGTCTCCCTCCCTCTGTCTGTCTCCCTCTGACTCTCTCCCTCTGGCTGTCTCCCTCTTTCCCTCTGTCTATCTCCCACTCTCCCTTTGTCTCCCTCTGTCTGTCTCCCTCTGTCTCCCTCTTTCTGTCTCCATCCCTCCCTCTGTCTGTCTGCCTCCCTCTGTCTGTCTGTCTTCCTCCCTCTGTCTGTCTGCCTCCCTCCCTCTGTCTGTCTCCCCCCTCCCTCTGTCGCCCTCCCTCTGTCTATCTCCCTCTGTCTGTCTCCTTCTGTCTGTCTCCCTCTGTCTGTCTCCCTCTCTCCCTCAACCTGTCTCCTTCTCTCCCTCTGTCACCCTCTGGCTCCCTCTGTCTGTCTCCCTCCCCCTGTCTGTCTCCCTCCCTCTGGCTGTCTCCCTCTGTCTGTCTCCCTCTCTCCCTCTGTCTGTCTCCCACTCTCCCTCTGTCTCCCTCTGTCTGTCTCCATCCCTCCCTCTGTCTGTCTCCCTCACTCTGTCTGTCTGACTGCCTCCCACTTTCTGTCTGTCTGCCTCCCTCCCTCTGTCTGTCTCCCTCCCTCCCTCTGTCTATCTCCCTCCCTCCCTCTGTCTATCTCCCTCCCTCTGTCTGTCTCCCTCCCTCTGTCTGTCTCCATCCCTCTGTCTGTCTTTCTCCCTCCCTCTGTCTGTCTTCTTTCCTCTGTCTTTCTCCATCCCTCTGTCTGTCTATCTCCCTCCCTCTCTCCCTCCCTCCCTCTGTCTGTCTCCCTCCCTCTTTCTGTCTCCCTCCCTCTGTCTGTCTGTCTCCTTCCCTCTGTCTGTCTCCCTCCCTCCCTCCCTCTGTCTATCTCCCTTCGTCTCCTTCCCTCCCTCTGCCTGTCTCCCTCACTCTGTCTGTCTCCCTCCCTCTGTCTGTCTGTCTCCTTCCCTCTGTCTTTCTCTCTCCCTCTGTCTGTCTCCTTTCCTCTGTCTGCCTCCTTCCCTCTGTCTGTCTGTCTCCCTCCCTCCCTCTGTCTATCTCCCTTTGTCTCCCTCCCTCCCTCTGTCTGTCTCCCTCCCCCTATCTGTATCCCTCCCTCTGTCTGTCTATCTCCATCCCTCTGTCTGTCTCCCTCCCTCTGTCTCCCTCCCTCTGTCTGTCCCCCTTACTCCCTCTGTCTGTCTCCCTCCCTCCCTCTGTCTCTCTGTCTCCCTCCATCTGTCTCCCTCTATCCCTCTGTCTGTCTCCCTCTCTCCCTCTATCTCCCTCTGTCTCCTTCTGTCCGTCTCCCTTTCTCCCTCTGTCTCCCTCTCTCCCTCTATCTCCCTCTATCTCCCTCTCTCCCTCTCTCCCTCTCTCTGTCTCCCTCTCTCCCTCTGCCTGTTTCCCTCTGTCTGTCTCCCTCTGCCTGTCTCCCTCTGCCTGTCTCTCTCTGTCTTTCTCCCTCTGTCTGTCTCCCTCTCTGTCTCCATCCCTCCCTCTGTTTGTCTCCCTCTCTCCCTCTGTCTCTCCCTCTGTCTCTCTCTCTCTTTCTCTCTCTCTCTGTCGCTCTCTCTGTCTCTCTCTGTCTCTATCTCTCTCTCTCTCTCTCTCTCTCTCTCTCTCTCTCTCTCTCTCTCTCTGTCTCTAAAGCTGTCTGCCTCTACCTATACCTCTATCTGTCTCTGCCTCTATCTGTCTCTGTCCCTGACCCTATCTAGCTCTGTCTGCCCCTGTCTCTATCTGTCTCTGCCTCTATCTGTCTCTATCTCTATTTGTCTCACCTCACCCGACTCTCACTCCCTGCTGCCCTCTGTCACCTCACCCGGTTCTCGCTCACTGCTACCCTCCCCCCTCACCGGGCTCTCACTCCCTGCTCTGCCCTCCCACCTCACAGGGCTCTCACTTCCTGCTCCGCCCTCACAGGGCTCTCACTCCCTGCTCTGCCCTCCCACCTCACCCGGCTCTCACTCCCTGCTGCCCTCCCACCTCACTGGGCTCTCACTCCCCGCTCTGCCCTCCCACCTCCCCCACCCGGGCTCTCACTCCCTGCTCTGCCCTCCCACCTCACCGGGCTCTCAGTCCCTGCTGTCCTCTCCCCTCCTCTCCCCCTCACACCCCCTCATGTGTGTCAACCTGGGCACACACACAGTCGCACCCCAGTACTTCACAGGTCTTTAAAAGACCATTTGCTTGTTAATGAGGCTTTGTTCACCTCTTAGCGCCCCTGCAGCTCCACTCTTGACTGTGGCTGGAATCGCCCCACCCCCACAGAGCAGTCTCTCTGATTCCGCACTGCTACAACCGGCGGTGTTTGTTGAAGTTTAAAAAAAGAACAGGTGCGATGTCTCAAGGTCCGCATGCCGCCACTGAAGGCTTTCCGGGCCGCCACTGGCCCGCGGGCCGTACTTTGAGTACCCTTGCCTTAAATTATCAAAGATACATGTTCCGAATTAGGTAGTGATAATTTGGGAGCTACAGCTCAACTCATGGGTGGACCTGAAAAGCATAACTCCAAGCAAGCATCTGATATTTCCAAGAGGAAATAGGACAATAAAAAAGAAAAGAATAGAGAGAATAGATCACAATCAAAGAGTGGGTCTCCTCGATAGGAGCACTCCGAAAGGAGGTTCAACCGTAGGAATTGTGATAACATCAAAAACCTGACAGGTATCAGTATACTGATATACGTTTCTCTCGTTCCTTTCAACGTTTGTGACAAACATCAAAAGGGAAGGACGGTCAGAACAAAGACAAGTAGAACAGACAAAATCCAAAGACACGCTTCATACAACTGACTATAATATCAAAAAAGAAGATAAACCAAAATCAAAACCTCAATTTAATGATAAGAATGTAGCAGATCTAAAAGTTAAACATGCCATGGATACTGAGGACTCAACTTCTGAATGGGGAATGGGCTCTGACGATGCTAGACAACGCAGCAGAAGTAACAATGGCACACCAGAACATGATGGATTTTCTGGTGACTGCGGCGTTATATGAACATATCACGGTGGATACACCTGATACGAGGGTAAGTATCCCACACCCGTTATATGAAATAGCCCTCCAAATGGAGGGAGACAAACCAGAAAAATTAAAGGTCTCTTTTGGGAGAACCTGACTTATGGCTAGGACATCCTGTTGTCTGAAAAAGATTGCCACTTGAAATGGTTATGGAGTGCCTAAAGGGAGAAACTGTAATTTTACTGGCTTTCTGACCACGTTCCAGTATCACTAAAACATTCATACACGTTGGAGTGGGTGGTAGCACTTGCTCCTGCATTATATCGCAATTTTGTAGGGTGGGATACTGAGTCACTTCACCATGTAATCCCAATAAAAACCACAGAGACACTACCTAATAAAATAAGAAGCGAAAAAACAAGTCAGGGAGATCTTAGATCAACTTGAATACCAAGGTGTAATAGAGAATGGCGCCTCTTCAATGAATCCTTCGTTTCCCATAATGTAGCCTGACAATTCATGCCATCTAGTTTTAGACTACAGACATTTGAATACATTAACACAGACATTTGCAGTACAGAATGCACACAGTGCCGCATTAATGAATAACATTGTGTGGAATAAATACAAAACATAACTTGATATCTCAAATTGATTTTTCTGCCAGAATATAGCACCTGGGAGCAGTTTTTGACAGCTTTGTCAGCCCTCGGCTCTCGGTTACAATTCTGTCGACTTCCCCAAGGATATAGGAATAGCCCTGGGTTGTTCTCAGCTAGCGTAACAGAGTTTGTTCAAAAGTTTGATGAAGAGGATGTAGATGATATTTGTTTGACGGATGATGATTTATTGGACCACTTGACCAGGGTGAGCAACCTAATTTTGGGGTTCACCTCTGAGGGCTAAAAATGTAACTTTAAAAAATCAAAATAGCCCACCTCAATGTCTTTTTTTATTGGGATATGAGCTCTCAAGTGAAGAGAAAAGCCTAGCAGCTAACTTTTTAGAAAAGTGTGCGCTGCTCCAAACTCCAAAATCTCTGAAAATTTACAATCCATTTTAGATTTCCTCAATTTTGGCAGAACACACATTTTGGATTACGCAGAAAAAGTAAAACCTTTTTTACCATTTAATCAGACCTGTTTTTTCTATTAGACATTGGACACAGGAGCACACAGATATACATTGTCCCTTACAAGCTGACATGATAGCTTCCAAACACCTACACATACATGTAAATACCACTAATTTGGTGATATATGCATTTGTGGGTCAATCAGGGTACACTCAATGAAGGCAAAACAGTGCCCCTAGCATACAAATCCCATTTGTACACAAACGCTGAAATGCGTTTTGCTTCTACAGAAAATAATCTGACAGTAGTACAGACCGCTGTTATGAGAGAATGAGCACTAACAAAGGGGATTCGAATTATTTTTAGAACTCCGTTATCGGCCTTAGAGGCTGTTATAAAGGTAAGCATTCCAAATGCTAAAGCTTTACATCCAAGATGAATACAATGGGCTAATTCTTTCACTGCAACGGATGTAGACTACAAATTTGTCTCTACACTAAAAATACAGGCATTCCTGTAATACGAACAAGAATATCCTCTCCCAAATGAAATAATGCTTCAGCATTAGGATGAACACATTATTTACACAGACAGTTCTACTCAACCTGCCATAGTTAGTAAACAGCAATGCAGCACAGCTTGTGCGATTGTAAAAGGACGTATGCATGACGGCAAGTTCCATCCTAGCAGTATGAAACACAGTCTCTAGGAGGCTGCAAGGCACAGTTGGCAGAATTAAAAACCCTATAACTGGCACTAATACAAACTGATCAGGAATTCCCCATACTTATAGTGTGCAATTCGATTTACTGTGTCTAGTCTTACAATGAAAACCTTCACTAGTGGGGGTCAGAATGGATTTAAAGAATCAAAGTGTTGCACAATAAAGCACAAAATTCTTTGGGAACAAATGGCAGAGTTGAAAAATGACTTGCCAAGAGCTCATGTGATACTCAAGCTGAGTCATCAACGTGATGGTGTTCACGTTGAAGGGAATTCATTGGCTGATGGCGCCGCAAAAGGGGCAGTACAAACTGCTGCCATAGCTGCAATCGCTCATTCTAATACAAGAATAGACGGAGAGATAATGGTAGCTGTCATTGCTTTATGCAAAAACAGCTCAGCCGTACCAAAAAAAATTCCACTCAAGTACTCCTACAAGTTAGATGGAAAAATATTCTATATGCTCAAATTCCAGGGGTGGGGGGATAGAGTAATACCAAACATGGAGGACAGATTAGGTTTAATTCTAGCTGCACAGGAGGGTCTGGGTTATGCACACGCAGGGAATACCACATCAGTTTCTCTATTGAAAACAACGCTATCGGTGGCCAGGTTTAACAAAACAGACAAAAGAATTTGTCCTTAAGTGCAACATCTGTCAGCAAATGAAGGGTTCCACCGTAGCACGTCCAGAACAAACCCCATTACTAATATCAGACAAACCTCTCGCATTTGTCTCTTTGGACCGCTGCACCCCCTTACAAACCAATGGGGCTTACAAGCACATCTTGGTGGCAGGGGGTTCATGTTCTAGATTCCTATGGGTTTGACCCCAGCGCTCAAATGATGCTTGAACTGTTATAAAAGATTTACGAGTCTTCATAGGGACATACACAGTCAGCACACTACATTCTGACCATGGCCCATGTTTAGCTCTTGTGCTTCAAGGAAGCCAAGGAAAGTTTGGGTGTTGCATTGTGTTACTCCTCTCCGCACCATACCAAGGCAATTTTGGACATGGAGAGGAAAAACCGGGGCGTAAAGTAATCCTTAATAGCAAGGGTATTAGGTTCTGTGGTAGTTGGGTCAATCACCTATATGGGATCCAGAGGGCACTTAACAACATGCCAAGAACTTAACTAGGAGGTATCACCCCTTACAAAGTCCTGTTTGCGACAAGAATCTGGTACCTGACCTCGTTTGGCTGTTTTACGGGATCTTAATGAATTCCGGGCACTACAAAGCAATGTGCAAGTAAAACACACCACCACTAGGGAAGCAAAATCAGTCATAGCAGGATCTGCCTGGATCCCAAAAGTTGGGGATCTGGTCAGAGAAAAGATTGTGGACAAAAAAATAATTTGGGCCATCATACAGAACACCTGTCCTGGCAGTCGAAGGAACAAGAACAGTACTTCTTCTATCTCTTGCCAGCAAGAAAGAAAAGAGATTAGTCTCAATTGATCTGATCAAACCACACTTTGTGGCTGATTCTGAAAAGCAGGCCACGTGGGCCCCTGGGTAGCCGCTGCTTTCCTCTCACTACCATACAGGAAGTTCAGATAGAAAGACTTGAACCTGAGTTACCGCCAGCTCCAGTTTCCTGCAAAAAACAACTTCATGATTTCTACATTTTTCTGAAAAAGACATACCTAGTTTAACATGGCTAAAGCTCTGGATAATAACTGGAATACTGTTCCTACTATTCTGGGTAGGTTCAGTGACTTTCTTTTCCTTGATCGTGAATGGACACTTTCTCCCAGAACGCTCCGCAGTATCACGTGTAAATCTGGTGCTGCAACCTCTTATGTCATCTCATCATGAACAGAGAGACCTGTCCTATGTAATTATTACAGCAGTTCCTGATGGAATAGTTTGGGACAGAGTTTCATAAGATGTATTTGGTCCCACTGGACTTTTAAAAATACCACTTGTATTCGAAATTTCTTGAAATCATATCATCACCTCCAGTACATACTCTGACTATTGGGATTCTGAAACTGTTATTAACATGTTGTCTGATTTAGAATTGTCGGCAACATTTACAAAAAATAAAATGTTTGACGACTCGTCTGATTTTGAGACAGTGTACTGTCAAAATTATGGTCAGCACTTTTTGCACCACGTAATGTTTTCACATGCCACCAATGGGAACATTGCCCAACACCACTGAAAGGTAGTTCACAAATGTTTGCACAAACGTTTGCTTATTTTTCTGGTTTTAATGCATCTGATCGGCACTCATTATTATAAGCTTGCACACACATCTGCAAAGAAAAGTATACTTACTAACATGAAACAGATATACTCTGAATCCTTTATTGCCCAACTATCTGAACAGGGTTTCGACTTATGGAAAGACAATATAGTCACAAAATCAGTCTGAGGAACTAAGAGCTGGCAGGTTCAGGGAACTGAGGCACTATTTAGAGCATGCCTCATACCACAACAGATTATTTTCCTGAACAACACTGTGCAACAGACTTCCTGTCTTGGGTTAGCCAAGATTAAGGACTTGAACACTCCTCATATTTCCTCGCTTACACTCTTTGAGGGATGGCAAAACTATACAGAACATGGGGGAGGTGCACTATATGACATCATGCACGGAGTTTCATACAATTCAACAGACCCCAATTGGAAGGGATTGTTAGTTTGGCCTATCGACACAAATTGGCGTCAGTCAAGATTCAGGGCTACCACCGAAGGGTTTGGCATCCATAGGCCTAACCTACGCTATGTACAAAGAGAACATCCGTAGGTGGTGGCATCATACAGTGTTGGGAAGTTATGCCTAGATTAGCTAAAAACCTCGACACTGTCTCAGTTGAAACAACACTTGTCCTTACTCTCAGAAGACATGGACTTATGGTATTTTTTGTTAGGTCCCCGAAAGCCACGTCAGAAACGCTTCTAATACTCTGGTTACAATGAAATTTAGAAAATCTCTCAATGGGAAGCTGCAGGGAGATTATGTGAAATCAACATAATTAACTTAGAAAAGAATTTGGCTGTGGGTGACAATGGCATCACCACACTAACATCCAGGAGTTATTCACTGGGTAACATTGTATCTCCTGCTATAGATATAATGGAACAGGATCTGTCCATCTTACAACATGGACAATCACAATTACATTCTATTGTAATATTATGCTGGATGCTGCAATCATTGTGCTCTGGTTATGTGCCCTGGCGATACATCAACAGTACGTCTCTGTTCTCTGCAAATAATTTGACTGACAAGCAGATAACAATGGTACAAAGGGATGCGAAATATACAATGTTGCACATTGAAAAATTAGACCAGTTACCTTTCACCATGGCAGATGCACCATCCATAATATGGTTAAGTCATGGCCATATAACATTGCCAGTAACAACTTTCCAGTTTCACTATTGCCTAGAACACCACGAGGTATGCAGGTAGGCAGGTATGAAGCGATGGATAGGGAATTCATCCATGGATCTTGTGAATTACAGTATAGATTTAGATGCAGGAATGCGGACACTGAAGTGTTTCTCAGCTGTATAGATTGTGAGAATTCTTTGAGTGGATCTCTCATTTGCCAGGATAGTATGCTTCACAGGCCTGTAATGGTTCAGTAGCTGACTTATCCTTTCAGTTAAAGAGTTCCCCAGTTGCCATGATTAATCCAGTGTTCAGGCTGCTCTCAAATGGGAGGTACTTATTGCTGAATGATCACGGTTGTTGCTGGATGCTTCCAGACATTGCATATCTTGTCACTGTCAATTCCAGGTTTACTTGTTGTATTCAAGTATTGTTTCCACCGAGTCAGGGAGGCGCCTATGTGACCTTTGTTTAATGTTTCCTTTATACGGTTTGATACTCTAAGAAGAATGAAAGCCTTACAGAAGGAAGTGCCCTTAACCAGAGCCTGAGAGACTTTTGATCTACAGGTTGCAAGGTCCTCCGCTGAGATACAGGCACTGGTGCAAACAAATTGCCCTTTCCATTTCGGAGAAATGGTACAACATATCTTTAAAATGTCTCATACGAAGGATATAGTACACCTATTTAAGACCATAGGTTCTAGACTGTTAAGCACCTTTCATACAGTCTTTGGAGTGATTCCAGCTTTTATACACTCCCTATTTGTAAGCATTTTTGGAAGGCTTCCACTTAAAACTTCATAAATAAATAAATAAATAAATCCTACTACTGTAGTGGGTATCATGATTTTTATTTTTCTGCTATGCACTGGGCGTTGCAGTCACCAAGGAAATGGAAAGGGCACTTGGAGTGACGTTACCGTGATCACATGGTGCTCCATCTTGGCACGCCTCAACTTTGGGAGCTAAGCAAGTCCTGGTTCCTATAATTTCGACCAGACTGGATTGACTGTGTTTTGCCTGTTCTCCGCTGCTTGTTCTGCAGATTTGAATGCGTGTTGGACCTCTGTCTAACACTTCCATCGGTTGTGCCACAGGATGTGAATGCATTGCTGGACCTGTTAACAGCCCACGTACTTCAGTATCCCCAGGATATTCCAATATTGATCTCAACATTCTTAGAGCCACCACAGGATGCTTCAGCTCCTGTTGGATTGGATACTGGCTCTACTACAAGCAAACAGACTTTGGATGTTTCAAATGAAGAAGATCATCTTTGCTCAATTGACTTGATCTGCGAGGTGCTACAGGGAACGTCGTCTGCGAAGGCAAGCAGCAGTGATGTTGCATATCCCACACAGGACACATAAACATTTGGCTCTCCTTGTGCTGGGAAGAATTTGGCCTCTTTCCAAAACAACTGAAATTGGAATTTTAAACAAAGATTTTTCCTCTCTTATTTACTTTTGCTGAGCAACATGACTTTCAGATGTACTCAGTTGCTCAGACTATATATATAAACATATTTTAAGGGACTTTTAGAGTTTATTTTTTAGAGATTTTTATGAATTTTTAAATGCCTTTTTACAATGTTTAATGCTCTATTAGAAGGACATTCCCTTTTTAGTATGTTGTCCGGTTGGATGAGGAGTGAATGTTATGCTTCGTAGGGTACACCAATATAGACTTGAGTAGTCACCTAGCCCTTCACCTACATTTACTGTACCATTGCACTACATAATGGGTTTTGGTATTGCCCTTTTGCCTAGTTTTGCCTGCATAAATGTTGTGTGGTTTACCCCGAAAACAAGCCTAATTAATTATGCATGAGGATTCTCAGAATCACAGCAGGATTACCATCTTCTGCCTAATAACTATGTATAAGGACCATCCCTTCCGTCATCCTCAGCCCACATGACACAGAAAGGTATAATCCCCTGAGGGTACCTTTTGGGAGTATATATACACCATATCTTTGCCAGGGCAGGCAGAGTAGAAAAAAACATCCATGCTGACACACTGGCGCGAGTCCCTCAGGTTCCTGCACGCAGACACTCCAGCTCGCAATGGTCTGACATCCCTTGCGGGTGTCCATTTCGAGATCAAGACAGGGTCCCACATTCTCTCAATTTAGGTAATGGTGTTGGCTTCTGTATAGGGTGATTCTTGGCTCTACAGCTATATACATGTCAAGTACACTTAAGTACATCTAGTTAAGGTTGCATCGAAGCAGTACACATAGTATTTTTATACCTGCCTGTATTCATTTTTTTAGCACTATGGTGGGATTCTACCATATATTTACCCTATTGGTGGTTATAATCATTTATATCTGTTTCTGTCTAATGGTTGTTTCAGTACACCTATTTTACACTAAATTGTGGCTGGTTTAATAAATACTTATTGAAAAATGACCCCACCATTCATTTTGTGTTTCTCTCTGAGGCAAACTGAGCACGAGTGACTGAGCAGAAGGTACCGTACTGTTTCCACGATCCCCAAGGGGATAGGTTGTCATGTTCTATAGTGGCCAAGAACTATTCTCTCCTTGCTAAGAGGAGTTTTTAGTGGTACTGTGAGCTAGCTGGTATACAGGCGAAGATACCCAGTGGGGGTCTCTAGAATCAGTCTGGACACCAATCCCACAGTGTATGTTGTTTAAACGTGCCGATCCTATATAGCTTTATAAGAACTACACAACATCTACCATCCACTCTAGTATTTTCATCATTCTGCATAGGAGCTACATCCACAACTACCATCCACTCTAGTATTTTTATCATTCTACCACACTTGTCCTTCTCCACTGATCAACCCACCATCAAGAAATCATCCAAGCACCTGCCAGGATCCCAACAGTTGCCCCACCACTCCACAAATGTGCTGGATCTCTCTAACACTGCACAGCCACAGAAAACCCCATCTGCATCACTTTGTCAATGTAATATTGTCCTAGCAATTGCAAGCTATAAGATTGAACTGGCAGTTGTCTACATTTTGACTTTATGTCAGCCTTCTCCATTTCAGCACCCATACTGTTAAACCTTCACTCACCTGAAATCCAGGCTGTTCAACTTAAAAGATGCGACGATATTTCTCTTCTGCCCCTAAAAATACATTCCCGCCTGACTGAATTCACAACGCAGTTTGACAAGAATAGATCTCCAGGGGAAGGGGCAAAATGGGACAAAATAATAAACAGAAAGAAGCACTCCACTGTTCTCACTTCACTTGGTGTTTCAGGTACTCTTGCGTCTGTGAACTGCTGTCTATTTAAAAGACACAAATGAAATACATGAACTCTTCTTCATAGATTGTTCTTATTCTGTCTATCTATTAAACTCTATTAAATAAGAAAACACCTTTCAATACTTCTGGTTATTATTTCATCAGAACAGTATCCGCTAAAGAATGCAGCCTAAATTATATTCTGACTAATATCTGCAGGAAAAAAAAAATAATAATAATAATCACTATATGCACCAATCTTTGTTCATGATATTATGTGCTGCTGATCCCTAACTTATTAGTAATAATATGCATTCAATCAATCAATCAAGAAATTTGTATAGCGCGCTACTCACCTGGAGGGTCTCAAGGCGCTGGGGGGGGGGGGTCCGCTACTGCTCGAACAGCCAGGTCTCCAGTTGCTTCCTGAAGGAGAGGTGGTCTTGGGTGAGGCGGAGGTGGATGGGTTGGGAATTCCAGGTCTTGGCTGCCAGGTTGGAGAAGGATCTTCCTCCTATGGTGGTTCTTCGGATGCGTGGGACGGTGGCGAGGGCGTGGTTGGTCAATCGTAGTTGGCGGGTGGGAGTGTAGAAGGTCATGCGGTTGTTGAGGTACCTGGGACCCAGGTCGTGGAGGGCTTTGTGTGCATGGGTGAGGAGGCGGAAGGTGATTCTTTTGCTGACGGGGAGCCAATGCAGGTCTCTCAGGTGTACGGAGATGTGGCTGTGGCGGGGGATGTCCAGGATGAGTCGTGCGGAGGCGTTCTGGATGCGTTGGAGTCTTTTCTGCAGTTTGGCTGTGGTTCCGGTGTAGAGGGTGTTTCCGTAGTCGAGTCGGCTGGTGACAAGAGCCTGGGTGACCGTCTTCCTGGTTTCGGTGGGGATCCATCTGAAGATCTTTCGGAACATGCGTAGGATGTTGAAGCATGAAGATGAGACGGCGTTGACCTGTCTGATCATCGACAGGGAGGAGTCCAGGATGAAGCCCAGGTTGCGTGCGTGGTCCGTTGGTTTGGGTGCGCAGCCTAGGGCCGGGGCCACCAGGAGTCATCCCAGGCAGATGGTGTTGATCCAAGGATGAGGACTTCCGTCTTGTCTGAGTTCAGTTTCAGGCGGCTGTTCTTCATCCACTCGGCTACTTCTTTCATCCCTTGGTGTAGGTTAGTTCTGGCGGTGGCGGGGTCGTTGGTGAGGGAGATGATCAGCTGGGTGTCGTCGGCGTAGGAGATGATGTCGAGGCTGTGTTGGCGTGCGATGGCTGCGAGGGGGCTCATGTACACGTTGAAGAGGGTGGGGCTGAGTGATGAACCTTGAGGAACGCCGCAGATGACTTCGGTGGCCTCAGATCTGAACAAGGGGAGGCGGACTCTCTGGGTTCTTCCGGCGAGGAACAAGATGATCCACTCCAGTGCCTTCTCTTGGATTCCAACGTAGCTGAGGCGTTGAACTAGGGTGCGGTGGCAGACCGTATCGAACGCTGTGGAGAGGTCCAGGAGGATGAGGGCCGCTGTTTCCCCGTTGTCGAGCAGGGTTCGGATGTCGTCATTGGCTGCGATGAGGGCGGTCTCGGTGCTGTGATTGGCTCGGAAACTGGACTGTGAGTGGTCGAGGAATCCGTTTGTCTCGAGGAAGGTGGCCAGCTGTCTGTTGACGGTCTTCTCGATGACTTTGGCGGGAAACGGGAGCAGCGAGATGGGGCGGTAGTTCATGAGGTCAGTGGGGTCTGCATTGTCTCTTAAAGAAACATAAGTCTTGAAAAATGTGTAATTATTGCTCTCTTCTTCCTTAATAAGCACAGCTGTTGCCCTTTGTTGCATCAAAGTTCTTGAAAATAGTTCCAAAATTCCAAGGTAAGTATTTGTAAAATTGTTTTACTTTCAAGATCGTTTTTTGTTCATACGCGCTAACAATGACAGCGTCTTGCTTTTAAAACCCTTGAATTTCTTCTGGATAACAATGCGCATTGACTCCAAACTATAGTAATAATAAAATGAGGTTCGTAAATAACTTACTTCCTTTGAACGCGCTTCTAATTCTGCACACAATAATTTTACTTGACTATTTCTTTTGTTTTTTGTTTCAGGATGGAGCAGGAAGGGTTCGGGACCGGAAGGACGGATCAGTGCGTCAATGTCGCCAGGATGGAGCAGAAAGGGATCCGGACCGGAAGGACGGATCAGCGCGTTGATGTCGCCTTGGAAACCAGCTGGAAATGGAACACCGAAGTAGCAATCCTCTTGCTGCAGGAAGAATGGGCTGACTCTGGAATTCAGATGAGAAGGCTGGTAGAACGAGCGCAAGCGCGTGTGATTGAGGGTCGAGGGTTTTTATAGAAGTCCTGAAGGGTGGGGTTCCTTGGTTGGAGAGGGAAGGAAAACAAAACGGGGTGCATATGTCTCAACTGCTTTAAGCATACAAGTGCAGTTTAAGAAAATTATTTCTTGGCTTGACAACGTGAGCTTAAGCGAATGCACCCTGACTCTCATAGTAGAAAGAAGCACTGGCAAGTGTAATGCTAGTCACAAGATTCTAATGCTCATGATGGGGACAAGATTAAAACGAGCACACGCAAATACAATTATCCACTAGGCTTTTAGCACAGATAATAAAGCCTTACAAAACTTCTGAATATTAATAATGAGCAAAGGCAATCTTAATACCTATTTCCACAGTGATTACACATATGTTATTATAAAGCAGCATGAGGCTGAGCTATGTTCCTTGCACAAACCCTAACACATACCATACTTTCTCCTAGGTTCAATACTGGAATAGTGGACTGAGCAATCTCTCCGCTTTAAGAGTGATTGCTCAGTCCACTTGAAATCCTTGAGATATCCCTTCCTGCGAGGGAATGATGCTTAAGATTAATTTGCCTGCCATTTTCTTTGGATCTTTTACAAGTGTTGAGACTACCAGCTCTCATTGGTCACTTGAAGGGTATCCTGAATCCCTGAATAAGACCAGCCCACAATAACAAGGCTGCTGCCCTCTTATAGTACCTACAATAGCAACCATGGTTTTTTGGCTTCAGGCTTAACTGATGTAATTGCTCTTACTCACCTTACCTATGTTCTCACCTCATCTTTACACCTGCTGTTTCTGTACTGGCCTTGTCCCCCCAAGTACTGCAGACAAGGTGTTCACCACTGCATTTTGAGTAGTCACACCGAAATTGGAACATGAATTGATCGCAGGCCCTTTGTTGAAATCCCAGCATG
The DNA here is from genome assembly GCF_964263255.1 of Lissotriton vulgaris. NCBI lineage: Eukaryota > Metazoa > Chordata > Amphibia > Caudata > Salamandridae > Lissotriton > Lissotriton vulgaris. The sequence continues at coordinate 1,708,906,946 of NC_141685.1, read as the reverse complement.
CCCCTGCTGGTTATTCTCTGGATGCACACCCCAGGCCTCCAGGTGGAATTCCTTTGAAACAGCATGTAGGGAAGTGGTTAGCCACTCACTTTGTGTACTGATGTTAGCAGCTTTATTGGCGTCATAAATTGTAGCCAAGGTTAATTGTACAAGTTACCCCATAACTTTGTTGGCATTATGCACTTCCTGGATCTCAATTGTTGTCATACTAAAGCCATGCAAAACTTATGCTGGGCGGTCTAACCACATCCTGGTACTTCCACAGAGCAATGATGTTTTGTCAGGAAACTTTCTATATAAGATATGCATATATATTCTTTTTTAGAGAGTTTTATATAGCGCAAACTTGACCCGAATTGGGTATCAGAGCGCTTTACATAGGACCAGTTACGTTACATGAGGACACACATTCATTTTTGTTAGGCATGGAGAGATTAAGTGATTTACCCAGAATCACAGGATGTACAGCGTCATTGCCAAGCCTCCAACCCAGTTCCCCAAATTCGAGGTAGACCGCCCTAGCCATTAGGCCAACTCCTCTCCCCAATACTCTTGAATATGGTGAGGGTTGCCATCGATGTATTTATGTTGACTGGTACTTTTGGACATTTCCCCAGCTCTCTATCTTCTGCCTTAAAACTCTCTTTGCAATTGGTTTCCCTGTGTAAAAGTTTAAAAGTATCTACATATTCGTTCACACATATTTTAACTTTGGTGCTCACCAAAGGATGACCTTCCAAAGTGTCTGACACTCCTCTGGAAAGGTAATTTCATCATCTTCCCACTTTTCCCTTAAAACAAACCTCTCCTGTCTTTTCCCCTTAAGCTGCTGAGTCCTTCCCACAATAGCATCCCTGTCAATCTCTATCCCGGCACTTAGGATCTTGCTCTCTTCCATAGATATCACTTCATCCCCCCCACCAATGACTGTTGGCCTTCTGTCAAGCTAACACTCACTTCCATTTGCACTTCCATAGAAGTGGTGCATCATTTCTCAGCTAGGAATCAGTCCAAAGATTCCCATAATGCATTCTGCATGCTGGCGAATCAGTCAAAAAAACATCATTTCAGCACAAGGCCATAGAAGCACATAAAACAAAGTATAATACATGAGTGAAGTTTCCTGCATATGGTGCAAATTGACCAACATATGATCAGGAAACACATCCTAAATGGGAACGTACCCTCATGAAGTTCAGAAAAGAAAAAAAATCCTAAAAACAGTATATGAAATATCATCTTTAATGAAATTCATTAAATATGTAACTAAAAATGTTTATACTGATGACAAAACATTTGACATCTAAAAACACCTATGTTGTAAATAGCAAATAAACACTCAGGTTTATAAGATCTGCAATGTTTTGCAGGTCCCTTGACCTTGTTAGCAGTATGAGGCCTAAAGCAGTGTGCAGATGGACACAGACTCAACATACTGGTCGTGCCACAAATTATGTTAACCATTCAATAACACACTGCTGACCAGATTTTCAGAGGCTAATCGCGATTTTTCCTTAATCCGCCACACTCCCAGCAGATATTGTGTGAGTGTGAATAGCATCACCTTGCAATTGTCATACCTCAATAACCCTGAGGGCTTCTTTGTGCTCCCTAACTCCCAGGTTCCAACACTATCCAACAACTCCTTCAGCACAGGTTTGGTAGGAAACCCTCCGTGTGATTCAATCTGTGGGGGCTGCACAGGCTGTTGGCCTTACCTACTCCAACAGACTTTGCAAAAAATCCTACTAGTTGATACAATCGAGCGTTTGATTTGCAGGTAAATAGGACAGTACCTACCTGTTTTTCGATAATTAAATCCTTGAGGAAAGTGTTTCCCTTCTTTCCTCTTCTGGCAAGAAAACAAGTGGCTTTGGCACTTATTATGTCCAGACTGGACTACTGCAATGCCCTCCACCTGGACATTAATACGACTGTCCTTGCCAAACAGCAGCTTGTTCAGAATGCCGCAGCCAGACTGATTCTTGACATCTCAAAATTTCAGCCTGTCTCTGAGGGGATTCGGACACTTCACTGGCTCCCTGTGAACAAGCAAATTACCTTTAAGGCTCTTTGCTCAGTTCACAATGCCCTGGACAACAGAGGCCCTGAACAACTCAGGAATCTATTTCAATACTACATTCCCTCCAGACAGCTTTGATCCTCAGGTAAACCTCTCCTAATTATTCCTAGGTAGAGGAAATCAAGATGGGGAGGGAGAGCTTTCTTGGTGGCTGCATCCACGTGGTGAAATTCGCTTCCCCTTTCAATTTCCAGTCTTCAATCGTATGTCTTATTTCGTAAGGCCTTAAAGACCAGGCTGTTCACTCTGTAATGGCTATTAGTTAGCTCCTTCTTATTTTCTCTCCCCTCTAAAGACTAACTTCTATCAGCGCCTTGACACTATTTGGCATTTGTTGCACTTTTTCAAGTCTTTTTTCATTCACTCAAATACGCTGAGCAAAATAGAAATGCGACGTTCCACAATTTCCTTGCTGTCTCCACGGGTTGGGCCCCACAGGTGGCGGGCCCCTGGCATGCTGGAAAATGACGAATCTCCAATTAGCATGCAAAAAAATCGCGATTTCATTAAAGATTACAGAGGCTATCATTATGCATTAACCTTTTATTGTGTCCCCAACATGCAGCCCTGTAAAGAACATAATATACATCATAAAGAAAAATATTCCACTCTGGAACCAGTGCACAACATTTATGTCAATAGCAACAATCCTCTTACAGGCTGCGACTTGAAGAATGTAACGTCATACAGAAGAAAATGACAACCGGATGCCAACAGGAACAAATCCAAAGACCCATAGAAGTGTGATCCATTTAAGAAATATTTCCTATCAAAAGAGGAAACATTACGAAAAACTATATTCAAAATAGAAAATTTTGCAAATTTTTTTGTAATATATATATCAACGTAATATTGTATAACTTCATATTATTTAACTTATTTGCAAAACTCTGCAAAGCAATTTAAACTGTCATTTTCCTTTAACCCAACCCTATCAGTTTAACCATAGGCGGGTGAAGTGGCTGGGATAATGATAGCCTCATTATACTTTAATGAAATAATGGGCGATTAGGCATACCAAACATACACTCTTAGGCTCATTAGCAGCAGTACTGCACTTTTTTTTCTTCATAAAATTGGACGAAACCCCCACTGGAAACAGTTACAATAACCAGCACTTGGTGTTGAAACAAAAACGTTGCCATGGCAACGCTGTAGGGAGCTTATTCCCCAATTTAAAATGGCGGCTAAAACAGAAGTTTGTTTTTTACTTCCATGAAGCCGCCTTCACCTCTTGGATGCCTCAGTAATACTGGAGGAGGCTCAAGTCACTGCTGCGATCCCTGAAAGGGCATTCCATTTACCTTCTGTCACCAGTGTAGTGTCCAGCAGGACACGGTCTAGTCGTTTTCTGTATGCCCTACACTAAACACCCACCCACCACTGATGTCACTGGTCAGGTGACACAGCTTAAATAAAAGTAGCTGAGCGCATGTGCTCTGGGCCAGTTGCACCATGTAGCCCACTGTGTCTGTGTCAGTGATTGCGAGCATGAGGGCCCAAGGCACCCAACATTACATTGGCGACGAGGAGGGCGGACGCTAGCCACGCGTGCCGCAGATAAAAGGAAAAAAAATCCGAAAGAAGAAGGGAAGAAGGGAACTGCCCATGTAGAGGGCACCCTCCCGGGGAAGCGGCTCCGTCCGCCGAGAGGCCTGCAGTGCGTAAGCCGAGCCCCGGGCCTGCCTGTAGACAAGAAGGTGACCGGGAGCCCACCCCGTACCCCCTGAGCCAAGCTTGCACGGCCCCCTGTGTGGGGTGAAGAGGAGCGGACCGACCGGAGCCCACCCGCGTCGGCGCAAGAGAGTGACCTCCACAGAGTGAAGAGCGGAGCGACCGGAGCCCACCCGCGTCGGCCGCGACTGAGCCCCCTGCCTGGGGTGAAGAGAGAGCCGTGCAGAGCCCACCTGCATCGGCCGCCACCGAGCAAAAACTGGATGCCCACAGACGCAGCAACCACGGTGAGACCTCCGCAGAGCCCACCTGCGTGGAAGGTGAAGGCCCGTCGGCCGAAGGTGAGACCAAGCACCGAAAGTGGAGCCCACCCGTTATAAGCTGCGAACATTGACTGTGCCCCCTAAAGTGCTAGCGACACAGCTTAAATAAAAGTGGCCGAGTGCACGTGCTCTGGGCCAGTTGCACCATGTAGCCCACTGTGTCTGCATCAGTGATTGCAAGCATGAGGGCCCAGGGCCCCAAACATTACAACCAGCGTGATCCGAAGTGTGACAACCGCTTCTCAGGGCATCAAAGCAACGCGCAAAGTGGCTGATCAGGCAGGTGTGGTCAATGACTAATCAGGCAGGTGCGGCAGAACCTTATTTGAAGGATGCAGTCAATGGTACATGAAGCACAAGCTGCGTGTATCGTGACAAGCGCTATAAATATTTTTACTTTTCCCTTTCCTAGCTGACTCTTTTCACAACCCCAGCATATGCTGGAGTCATCAGGGAGTGGGGAATGACTATTTGCAGATAAATGCACAATTTGGCAGCGCAGCTCTACATTTTAACCACTGATACCATACAATTAATACTTACCAAAAGAATACTTACGAGATCTACTGGGAAAACCCCAGAACGAACAAAAACAAAGACAGTACAAAAAACAGAAAAAAACAGAAAAAATTTGTTTACTTCAAAAATTGGAATAGCTCAAGGGAAAAGTCGATGTATTCAAGTGACATACATAGCATTGCCAAAGATAATGATAATAGCATTAAACAGTAAAACAGTACCAAATGATCCGGGAATCATCAGTAATAAAAGTGCGACATATCTAACTAGGTAGCAGCAAATAAATGAGCAAGAGGATTGTTGCTATGGACGTATATGTTGTGCATTAGTTCCAGAATGGAAAATATTTGTTTATGATATATACTATGTTCTTTAAAGGGTTGCATGATGGGGGAGCAATAAAAGGTTATTGCATAATGATAGACTCCGGCCTTGTAATGAATTACCTTCTCACCACTGCATACTCTGCGGTTCTGAGGATTTGGGTGAACTATGTGATATGGCTGAGGGGTCTTATCGTGGAGTACACTCGCAGACAATGTCTTGGGTCCATTCAGTATTGTTTACTCAACCTTATTTATTTATTTATTTATTTATTTATTTATTTATTTATTTATGGGTTTATATAGCGCTTGAATCGACTCCCGGAGGAGTATCTCTGCGCTTGAGCGGGCTCTGAAGAGAGATAGGACACTGGCGGAGTTAATAAGTAAGAAACAAGAAAGTCTTTAACAGTTTTCTAAATGTCATGTGTCAGAGTCTTAGAGAGTCAGGAATTTTGTTCCAGAGGCGTTGGCCGAGGTAGGAGAGGGCCTTCCCTCCCAGTCTTGCCCTCTTAATGTTTGGCACTTCAAGAAGATTTTTACTGCTGGAACGCAGGGCACGCGAGGGAGTGTAGGGAACAAATTTGTCGGCAAAGTAGGATGGGCCCAAATCTAAGAGTGCTTTGTGGATAATGCAGCAGATTTTAAAATTGATCCGTTGGCAGATGGGCAACCAATGGAGCTTCACTAGTAGAGGGTGCGATGGTGACCTAGGAGGCGCATTCTGGACCAATGTGGCTGCAGTATTTTGGACTATTTGAAGTCTACTTAGTAGGGAAGTCATTAGCTGAGATCAGAAGCCTGTTGCAATAGTCCAGGCAACTGATCACTAAGGCCTGGACTAGGGTTTTCCGGGTAGAATCCGGGAGTAGTGGGAAGACTCTCCGAAGCATTCCAATTATGTGGAAGCATGAGCCAGCAGTCTGTGTCACTTGCTCTTTTAGGCTAAGGGCCTGGTCTTATCGGGTGCCTAGGTTTTTTACAACTGATTTAGGGACAGGGTTAGGACCCAGATCTGATGGCCACCATTCCGGGGTCCACATAAGGGCGGCATCGCCGAACAGCATCACCTCTGTTTTCCCCGCGTTACATTGCAGAAAGTTGTTTACCATCCACTGAGACACAGCTCTAATTCCATCAGAGAAGGCCCGTTGGACCGTCGTAGTAAGTTTACTAAATGGAAAGAGGAGTTGTGTGTCAACAGCATATGAGACGGGGATGAACCCGAGAGTCCACAGGAGACTGGCCAAGGGGGGGCAACATAGATAATAAATAATGTGGGGCTCAAACAAGAGCCCTGTGGCACCCCCTTGGTCAGTTCCATGGGAGTTGAGCGATATGGGCCAAAGTTGACACTTTGCGAGCGACCGGACAGAAAGCTCCTCATCCATGACAGAGCTGACCCCCTTAGCCCCACCTCTTCCAATCTTTTGAGCATGATGTTGTGGGAGACTGTGTTGACAGGTCCAACAGCACCAGAATCATAGAATGTCCTTTGTCAAGGGACAGTCTGATGTTGTCAGTCACTAAAAGAAGTGCAGATTCGGTGCTGTACCTGGGCCTGAACCCGGACTGGGAAGGATCTAGACAACCAGTATGTTCGATAAAGTTCGACAGGTGCGTATTAACATGGTTTTCCGTGAGCTTACTCAGATATGGGAGAAGTGAGAACCTTAAGCTCAACCCTGAGTAGCTGTCGCTGCAAGCAGTAAGGCTTGGCTAAGAAACGTGGTGTAAAGCACTTAACAGCACCAAACAACGAAATAAGAAATCGCACACCAAAAATACTACAACAATGTATAAAAATAGAGCCTGCTTTTATTCGTTGTTAGAGACCTGAGGTTTTGTAATTCTCTAGTCTGAATCCATTTTGTTCTGTGCCACCATTTTGTGTTGCCCTCACGTAGGCCTGTGAAGGTAGCCTGGCGAACAAAGTGGCCTGGCCTTCTTAGTTCATGTATACATTAACTAGGTTTCTTTTTGACTCTGAAATGAACTGTAAGAAACTGACCTCTTCACCTCAAACTGACCTCGAAAGCCAATTTCCCTGATCGATCTTTGTCTGAGATTGCCAATCAATGTTCAGGACATCGTTAACTTTTAGTTTCCTTGCACATGCCTTATCTTGTTCAGCGATTTACAAAAGGGGGTGGTGATGAACAGAGTGTCTGAATTGAGCAGACCACTCTTACCCAGTCCAAAGATCAGGGCTTGATCCATCACCGTTATTTATCTCACTGCCCCAACCCAGCTCAGAACCTGGCTATATGCAAATCAGTCTGTCCCTGGCCCAGTGCATCATGGGAACAGGGCAGACTAAACTACCAAGCCAATTCTTTACCAGAAAGGAGACAAGCTACCGGGGACCGGTTTCTGGCATTTCAGCCTCTTCGGCCCGGCTTGCTTGAATCCTGATGGAGCAGTGAGAAAGGGACTCATGTCTGAGTATACCCTGCCACACCTATAGTGGCCAAAATCGATTTACAAAAGGGGGTGGTGATGAACAGAGTGTCTGAATTGAGCAGACCACTCTTACCCAGTCCAAAGATCAGGGCTTGATCCATCACCGTTATTTATCTCACTGCCCCAACCCAGCTCAGAACCTGGCTATATGCAAATCAGTCTGTCCCTGGCCCAGTGCATCATGGGAACAGGGCAGACTAAACTACCAAGCCAATTCTTTACCAGAAAGGAGACAAGCTACCGGGGACCGGTTTCTGGCATTTCAGCCTCTTCGGCCCGGCTTGCTTGAATCCTGATGGAGCAGTGAGAAAGGGACTCATGTCTGAGTATACCCTGCCACACCTATAGTGGCCAAAATCGATTTACAAAAGGGGGTGGTGATGAACAGAGTGTCTGAATTGAGCAGACCACTCTTACCCAGTCCAAAGATCAGGGCTTGATCCATCACCGTTATTTATCTCACTGCCCCAACCCAGCTCAGAACCTGGCTATATGCAAATCAGTATGTCCCTGGCCCAGTGCATCATGGGAACAGGGCAGACTAAACTACCAAGCCAATTCTTTACCAGAAAGGAGACAAGCTACCGGGGACCGGTTTCTGGCATTTCAGCCTCTTCGGCCCGGCTTGCTTGAATCCTGATGGAGCAGTGAGAAAGGGACTCATGTCTGAGTATACCCTGCCACACCTATAGTGGCCAAAATCGATTTACAAAAGGGGGTGGTGATGAACAGAGTGTCTGAATTGAGCAGACCACTCTTACCCAGTCCAAAGATCAGGGCTTGATCCATCACCGTTATTTATCTCACTGCCCCAACCCAGCTCAGAACCTGGCTATATGCAAATCAGTCTGTCCCTGGCCCAGTGCATCATGGGAACAGGGCAGACTAAACTACCAAGCCAATTCTTTACCAGAAAGGAGACAAGCTACCGGGGACCGGTTTCTGGCATTTCAGCCTCTTCGGCCCGGCTTGCTTGAATCCTGATGGAGCAGTGAGAAAGGGACTCATGTCTGAGTATACCCTGCCACACCTATAGTGGCCAAAATCGATTTACAAAAGGGGGTGGTGATGAACAGAGTGTCTGAATTGAGCAGACCACTCTTACCCAGTCCAAAGATCAGGGCTTGATCCATCACCGTTATTTATCTCACTGCCCCAACCCAGCTCAGAACCTGGCTATATGCAAATCAGTCTGTCCCTGGCCCAGTGCATCATGGGAACAGGGCAGACTAAACTACCAAGCCAATTCTTTACCAGAAAGGAGACAAGCTACCGGGGACCGGTTTCTGGCATTTCAGCCTCTTCGGCCCGGCTTGCTTGAATCCTGATGGAGCAGTGAGAAAGGGACTCATGTCTGAGTATACCCTGCCACACCTATATTGGCCAAAATCGATTTACAAAAGGGGGTGGTGATGAACAGAGTGTCTGAATTGAGCAGACCACTCTTACCCAGTCCAAAGATCAGGGCTTGATCCATCACCGTTATTTATCTCACTGCCCCAACCCAGCTCAGAACCTGGCTATATGCAAATCAGTCTGTCCCTGGCCCAGTGCATCATGGGAACAGGGCAGACTAAACTACCAAGCCAATTCTTTACCAGAAAGGAGACAAGCTACCGGGGACCGGTTTCTGGCATTTCAGCCTCTTCGGCCCGGCTTGCTTGAATCCTGATGGAGCAGTGAGAAAGGGACTCATGTCTGAGTATACCCTGCCACACCTATAGTGGCCAAAATCGATTTACAAAAGGGGGTGGTGATGAACAGAGTGTCTGAATTGAGCAGACCACTCTTACCCAGTCCAAAGATCAGGGCTTGATCCATCACCGTTATTTATCTCACTGCCCCAACCCAGCTCAGAACCTGGCTATATGCAAATCAGTCTGTCCCTGGCCCAGTGCATCATGGGAACAGGGCAGACTAAACTACCAAGCCAATTCTTTACCAGAAAGGAGACAAGCTACCGGGACCGGTTTCTGGCATTTCAGCCTCTTCGGCCCGGCTTGCTTGAATCCTGATGGAGCAGTGAGAAAGGGACTCATGTCTGAGTATACCCTGCCACACCTATAGTGGCCAAAATCGATTTACAAAAGGGGGTGGTGATGAACAGAGTGTCTGAATTGAGCAGACCACTCTTACCCAGTCCAAAGATCAGGGCTTGATCCATCACCGTTATTTATCTCACTGCCCCAACCCAGCTCAGAACCTGGCTATATGCAAATCAGTCTGTCCCTGGCCCAGTGCATCATGGGAACAGGGCAGACTAAACTACCAAGCCAATTCTTTACCAGAAAGGAGACAAGCTACCGGGGACCGGTTTCTGGCATTTCAGCCTCTTCGGCCCGGCTTGCTTGAATCCTGATGGAGCAGTGAGAAAGGGACTCATGTCTGAGTATACCCTGCCACACCTATAGTGGCCAAAATCGATTTACAAAAGGGGGTGGTGATGAACAGAGTGTCTGAATTGAGCAGACCACTCTTACCCAGTCCAAAGATCAGGGCTTGATCCATCACCGTTATTTATCTCACTGCCCCAACCCAGCTCAGAACCTGGCTATATGCAAATCAGTCTGTCCCTGGCCCAGTGCATCATGGGAACAGGGCAGACTAAACTACCAAGCCAATTCTTTACCAGAAAGGAGACAAGCTACCGGGGACCTGAAACTGAAACTGGGATGGTGCAGTGAGCTAAAAAACGGTGTTGGATCTAGCCCTAATCTCTTGACTGGGTGAGAGTATTCTGTTTAATTCAGAGACTCTGTCCCTCACCACCCCTTGTTGTAAATATTTTTGTCCACCCTAAGCGTGGAAGGGTATACTCAGATGTGAGTCCCTTGCTCATTGCACCATCAGGATTCAAGCAAGCCGGGCCGAAGAGGCTGAAATGCCAGAAACCGGTCCCCGGTAGCTTGTTTCCTTCCCAGTGTAAGAATTGGCTTTTGTAGTTTGGTTTGCCCTGTTCCCATCATGCACTGGGACAGGAACAGACTAATTTGCATACAGCCAGGTTCTGAAACTGGGATGGTGCAGTGAGCTAAAAAACGGTGTTGGATCTAGCCCTGATCTCTTGACTGGGTGAGAGTATTCTGTTTAATTCAGAGACTCTGTCCCTCACCACCCCTTGTTGTAAATATTTTTGTCCACCCTAAGCGTGGAAGGGTATACTCAGATGTGAGTCCCTTGCTCATTGCACCATCAGGATTCAAGCAAGCCGGGCCGAAGAGGCTGAAATGCCAGAAACCGGTCCCCGGTAGCTTGTTTCCTTCCCAGTGTAAGAATTGGCTTTTGTAGTTTGGTTTGCCCTGTTCCCATCATGCACTGGGACAGGAACAGACTAATTTGCATACAGCCAGGTTCTGAAACTGGGATGGTGCAGTGAGCTAAAAAACGGTGTTGGATCTAGCCCTGATCTCTTGACTGGGTGAGAGTATTCTGTTTAATTCAGAGACTCTGTCCCTCACCACCCCTTGTTGTAAATATTTTTGTCCACCCTAAGCGTGGAAGGGTATACTCAGATGTGAGTCCCTTGCTCATTGCACCATCAGGATTCAAGCAAGCCGGGCCGAAGAGGCTGAAATGCCAGAAACCGGTCCCCGGTAGCTTGTTTCCTTCCCAGTGTAAGAATTGGCTTTTGTAGTTTGGTTTGCCCTGTTCCCATCATGCACTGGGACAGGAACAGACTAATTTGCATACAGCCAGGTTCTGAAACTGGGATGGTGCAGTGAGCTAAAAAACGGTGTTGGATCTAGCCCTGATCTCTTGACTGGGTGAGAGTATTCTGTTTAATTCAGAGACTCTGTCCCTCACCACCCCTTGTTGTAAATATTATCTTGTTCAGCATCCGTTACTGTTTCTTTTTTTATGTTTCTTCATTACATGGGTTATGCTTTCAATTAAGGTTTGTCCGGCTTGTGGAGATTGAATCTGGGACATTCCTAATAATTAACTTTTGAGTTGGGATACTGTAAATTGAGTTTTTGTTATGTGATACTTTGTTGTATTGTTGTGAATATTCGGTATAAAAGGAGACGTCTCGCCTTAGTAAAATGAGCAGTCTCCTGAGAATTTATATTGTGATGTATTTCTAGGATCACTGTTACTAGCTGCAGCTAATAAACTTGGTCTCTGATGCCATCCAGAAGTATTCCGTGTCTCTGTATACCAAGATAGGTGAACTCGAAGATCTTAGGCGTGCCCCTGACGCCGCTGGGTTAATCCTCGGTTCTTCAACTGGCACTTAATGAAGTATGGGTCCGTTATACAAGGAAAGATGGTGTTTTACGATTGCCCCAACATGGTAGTTTTGAATCAAATGTTTTAGATAACCTAGAAGTTGCGCTATTTAAGAAGAAAGCCCGGCCGGCGATGTTTGACTCTTTCCGCCTTTGGCGTAAGGAAGCCAAACAGCGAGAAAATAAGCAAGCTAAGAGAGATAGGAAGGAAAGGAATATATCGGTAATGCCAGCTGCTAGGCAGTTTAAGGAAGATGAAGAAGATCGCGCGATTGAAGTGTCAGATAGACAACATTGCATGGCCATTGACAAATGTTACCCGGCTTTACCACCCCCCCTTTCAAATGAGACTGAAGACCCTGAAAAGGATCCTTTGATGTCACATTTACTGAGATTACCACCCTCTTATGTGCAGGGTGCTGCTGCACCTCCGTTACCTCCAGATGTTGCACCCCTTGTTGTCGTTCAACCCCCTGTTGTTGGTCAGCCAGCTGTTGCTTCTCCAGGGACGCCAGCCTTGCCACCAGCCTTGCCTCAAACTCCTTTGCCTTACACTCCTTTATCTTGGACTTCCCTTATTTCTGTCCCTACGTCTCTGTCGCCTCAAAACACTTTGTCTCCTGTCCTCATGTCAACTTCTTCTCCTTCTGCTCGGCAACGAATGACTGAGACTGTCACTAGTCTTTTGTCTCCTTTCTTTGGGTCACTGAATATGACCCCTGTTTCTGAACGTAAGCAGAGACGTAGTCAGCTCCCTGGTCCCGAAGAGCGGGCAGTGTTAGATCTCCTTACTCGTAGATGGGTTTCGAATACCTCCAAGTACAGTCCACAAGTGGTTATGGATATCTTCCTACAGTGGGAGGCACCAAAACAAAGGTATGTTTTTGATGTCATGGGTACCTTCCTTCGTCAGGAGTGGGAAGATAATGAGTTGGGTTCAATTCCACTGGAATTTCTTAATGTTCAGTCTGAATGTGCTAAAGGGACGATAGTGGGTTCTGATGTTGAGGAAGCGGTAGCGACACTACTCACTTTTAGGTCTAGACTTCCTCCTCAGTCATTGTTCGAACCTGACCCTTCTGTTAGGAGAAAAGTGAAGCAGTATCCTATGAGAGAGGTTCCCCCTGTATGGGGAGAGGCAGTTGTGGCTGATGCCGCTCATGGTATTGCGGCTGCACCAGCTCATTTTCAGCGAGTGTGGGTGCATGTCCCTTGGAAGAGAGCTGAGGTCCTGGCTCTTAAGTAGACCTTGCCTGACACCCGTAAAAAACCTGCTGGTTATTACAAGGAGTTGTCTCAGACAGTTGATGCATGTGTTATGAATTTAGCTGACATAGATATGTTGATGGGTAATGTAGTTCCTCAACCCTTGTGGGCGAAGATCCGTCACGAGGATCACGCGCCAGAGTTAGGAGATACGTGGGTTAATATTACTGCTGCAGATGGTCGGCAGGTAGGAGGTGCCAAACCTGAACCCTTAGTTGCAGAACTACCTGGTAGGATTATTAATTTAATCAAAACTATGATGCCTCCTCTGCAGGTGAATTGGGACAAGGTAGCAGCATGCAAACAAAAGAAAGACGAGAGTGTATCTGATTTCTTCACTAGGTTTGAGGAAACATTCATTGATCATAGTGGTCAGGACATGAGTACAGAAGGTGGTCAGAGGTTGTTTGTAGATAAGTTTGTTTTTAATTTACTTCCTGAACTTTCTAATAAGTAAAAGGACTCTGACAGTTCATGGGCTGTTTCTTCTTCGGCCCAGATATTAGCTACTGCACAATACTATGAGAATAGAGATAAAGATGAGAAGGATAAAGTTGAGAAGAAGACTAGAGAATTAAAAATGAAAGTTCTTCTGCAGCAGGCTTATCCGCCTCACCCTAATCAGCGTCAGTTTCAGTAACCTTCCCAGTTTCAGCAACCCCCACAGTTTCAGAAACTGTTCCGAAAATCTGAGTCTTTTGCTTCACGACTCCCGCTAGGCCCTAATCAGTGTGCTTATTGTAAAGAAGAAGGTCACTTCAAGAATAGTTGCCCGGTCTTGCTACAGCGGGCGAATGGTATGTCTGGTCTGAGAGGTCGTGGTGGTTTCCAACAAGTACCAAGGGGTAGGGGACATGGTACGTTTCCCCAGAATGAACGTTCCTTTTCCCCTCAGAACTCTATGAATTATTTTGACCAACAGAATGTTCCGACCGTCCAGTCCGCTCAGTACTACACTGATTATTATTATATTGAAAGTGAGAGTGCTGGTTTTAATGATAGTTAGGACAGCCATGGACAAAGGGAGGGAGTAGTGTCAGTTCCAGTAGACCAGAGTGGACCTTATGTTGAAGTGATTACATCAGGTGTGGCAGAATCTTTTTTTTGGATACTGGTACAGCAAAGAGTTCTATCATGCACTCTAAACTCCCTGGCGCACCTTTGTCTGGCTTGACCAATGTTTCAGTAGGATTTTCTGGTGCCCCAGTTCGTAACCCAGTTTCTTGTCCTTTGCCCCTTTCTATTGGTCCCTGTGAATTAGAGGCTCCCCGTAGTCTAATGACTGGCTGTGGCAGGAATCTGTTGGGTTTGGACTCGTTGAAAAGATTGCATGCAACATTACATTGTTCTCCTTCTGGAGTACATCTTACGGTGGGTAAGAAAGTGATTTCCCCGATTTATCTGTCTAAGGATCGCCTTCCACTGGAACTGCGTTCTCTCCCTGGTACACTTTGGGCTACAGGTCCCAATGATGTTGGTCTCTTGCAGATTCCACCCTACCTTGTTACCCTTAAGTCGAATGCTAAATTACCTTGCATTCCTCAGTACAAAATTTCCAGTGATGGCGAAAGAGCTCTTTTAGCGATTATCTATGATTTGGTTGAGAAAGGTGTGGTTGAAGAAATGAGAGGTAATGTGTGTAACAGTCCTGTTCTGCCTGTCCTTAAGCATACTGACTCTTCTAAGCCACCTGTGTATCGGTTTGTGATCGACCCTCGAGAGGTCAATAAGATCGTTGTGCCATGTCGACGTGGACCGAAGGATTTTTTCTGCGAGGCTTCCCCTTTCCGACGGCTGCGAAGGACTGCTGCCCTGACTGTCGCCCTGTCTTGGACCCTCTTGTGATGATTTGTAAGGCGAGACGTTAGACGGTCTTCTGGTGGCGTGACAGACATTTTGGTTAAGTATAAGTGGGTCGCTCCCACGACTTTGTTTTGTTTCTTGGTTTTGATTCGGCCATTGCAATAGTCGAAGCCGAGGGGTTCGTATATTTGCGAGTGTATCATTTTTGATAACCCCTTGAGCTAAAAGATGCCTGGTTTTAGCAAATTCAGGAAATGGTTTTGTTCTAGTTGTAATAGGGATTCCCGATTGGAGGACTTGTGTCCGATACCTCTGGTTGGAACTCCAACTTATGAGCTCTATTCAAAGCATGGTGTAGGTCCCATTACCTTTAATGAAGTATGGGTCCGTTATACAAGGAAAGATGGTGTTTTACGATTGCCCCAACATGGTAGTTTTGAATCAGATGTTTTAGATAACCTAGAAGTTGCGCTATTTAAGAAGAAAGCCCGGCCGGCGATGTTTGACTCTTTCTGCCTTTGGCGTAAGGAAGCCAAACAGCGAGAAAATAATCAAGCTAAGAGAGATAGGAAGGAAAGGAATATATCGGTAATGCCAGCTGCTAGGCAGTTTAAGGAAGATGAAGAAGATTGTGCGATTGAAGTGTCAGATAGACAACATTGCATGGCCATTGACAAATGTTACCCGGCTTTGCCACCCCCCCTTTCAAATGTGACTGAAGACCCTGAAAAGGATCCTTTGATGTCACATTTACAGAGATTACCACCCCCTTATGTGCAGGGTGCTGCTGCACCTCCGTTACATCCTGTTGTTGCACCCCTTGTTGTCGTTCAACCCCCTGTTGTTGTTCAGCCAGCCGTTGCTTCACAGGTGGTTCTTCCTCCCCCGGCGCAACCCCCTCAAGGGACGCCAGCCTTGCCACCAGCCTTGCCTCAAACTCCTTTGCCTTACACTCCTTTATCTTCGACTTCCCTTACTTCTGTCCCTACGTCTCTGTCGCCTCAAAACACTTTGTCTCCTGTCCTCATGTCAACTTCTTCTCCTTCTGCTCGGCAACGAATGACTGAGACTGTCACTAGTCTTTTGTCTCCTTTCTTTGGGTCACTGAATATGACCCCTGTTTCTGAACGTAAGCAGAGACGTAGTCAGCTCCCTGGTCCCGAAGAGCGGGCAGTGTTAGATCTCCTTACTCGTAGATGGGTTTCGAATACCTCCAAGTACAGTCCACAAGTGGTTATGGATATCTTCCTACAGTGGGAGGCACCAAAACAAAGGTATGTTTTTGATGTCATGGGTACCTTCCTTCGTCAGGAGTGGGAAGATAATGAGTTGGGTTCAATTCCACTGGAATTGCTTAATGTTCAGTCTGAATGTGCTAAAGGGACGATAGTGGGTTCTGATGTTGAGGAAGCGGTAGCGACACTACTCACTTTTAGGTCTAGACTTCCTCCTCAGTCATTGTTCGAACCTGACCCTTCTGTTAGGAGAAAAGTGAAGCAGTATCCCATGAGAGAGGTTCCCCCTGTATGGAGAGAGGCAGTTGTGGCTGATGCCGCTCATGGTATTGCGGCTGCACCAGCTCATTTTCAGCGAGTGTGGGTGCATGTCCCTTGGAAGAGAGCTGAGGTCCTGGCTCTTAAGCAGACCTTGCCTGACCCCCGTAAAAATCCTGCTGGTTATTACAAGGAGTTGTCTCAGACAGTTGATGCATGTGTTATGAATTTAGCTGACATAGATATGTTGATGGGTAATGTAGTTCCTCAACCCTTGTGGGCGAAGATCCGTCACGAGGATCACGCGCCAGAGTTAGGAGATACGTGGGTTAATATTACTGCTGCAGATGGTCGGCAGGTAGGAGGTGCCAAACCTGAACCCTTAGTTGCAGAACTACCTGGTAGGATTATTAATTTAATGAAAACTATGATGCCTCCTCTGCGGGTGAATTGGGACAAGTTAGCAGCATGCAAACAAAAGAAAGACGAGAGTGTATCTGATTTCTTTACTAGGTTTGAGGAAACATTCATTGATCATAGTGGTCAGGACATGAGTACAGAAGGTGGTCAGAGGTTGTTTGTAGATAAGTTTGTTTTTAATTTACTTCCTGAACTTTCTAATAAGTTAAAGCACTCTGACAGTTCATGGGCTGTTTCTTCTTCGGCCCAGATATTAGCTACTGCACAATACTATGAGAATAGAGATAAAGATGAGAAAGATAAAGTTGAGAAGAAGACTAGAGAATTAAAAACGAAAGTTCTTCTGCAGCAGGCTTATCCGCCTCACCCTAATCAGCGTCAGTTTCAGAAACCTTCCCAGTTTCAGCAGCCCCCACAGTTTCAGAAACTGTTCCGAAAATCTGAGTCTTTTGCTTCGCGACTCCCGCTAGGCCCTAATCAGTGTGCTTATTGTAAAGAAGAAGGTCACTTCAAGAATAGTTGCCCGATCTTGCTACAGCGGGCGAATGGTATGTCTGGTCTGAGAGGTCGTGGTGGTTTCCAACAAGTACCTAGGGGAAGGGGACATGGTACGTTTCCCCAGAATGAACGTTCCTTTTCCCCTCAGAACTCTATGAATTATTTTGACCAACAGAATGTTCCGACTGTCCAGTCCGCTCAGTACTACACTGATTATTATTATATTGGAAGTGAGAGTGCTGGTTTTAATGATAGTTAGGACAGCCATGGACAAAGAGAGGGAGTAGTGTCAGTTCCAGTAGACCAGAGTGGACCTTATGTTGAAGTGATTACATCAGGTGTGGCAGAATCTTTTTTTTGGGATACTGGTACAGCAAAGAGTTCTATCATGCACTCTAAACTCCCTGGCGCACCTTTGTCTGGCTTGACCAATGTTTCAGTAGGATTTTCTGGTGCCCCAGTTCGTAACCCAGTTTCTTGTCCTTTGCCCCTTTCTATTGGTCCCTGTGAATTAGAGGCTCCCCGTATTCTAATGACTGGCTGTGGCAGGAATCTGTTGGGTTTGGACTTGTTGAAAAGATTGCATGCGACATTACATTGTTCTCCTTCTGGAGTACATCTTACGGTGGGTAAGAAAGTGATTTCCCCGATGTATCTGTCTAAGGATCGCCTTCCACTGGAACTGCGTTCTCTCCCTGGTACACTTTGGGCTACAGGTCCCAATGACGTTGGTCTCTTGCAGATTCCACCCTACCTTGTTACCCTTAAGTCGAATGCTAAATTACCTCGCATTCCTCAGTACAAAATTTCCAGTGATGGCGAAAGAGCTCTTTTAGCGATTATCTATGATTTGGTTGAGAAAGGTGTGGTTGAAGAAATGAGAGGTATTGTGTGTAACAGTCCTGTTCTGCCTGTCCTTAAGCATACTGACTCTTCTAAGCCACCTGTGTATCGGTTTGTGATCGACCCTCGAGAGGTCAATAAGATCGTTGTGCCACAGTTTCCTGTTCCCGGACATTACTGCTTTATTGACTATGATCCCTGCCTCAGCTGCTTGGTTTTCTATTATTGATCTGAAGAACGCTTTCTTCAGCATTCCGATTGCTGAGGAAAGTAGGGATATTTTTTTGGCTTCTCTTTAGGAGGCCGCAGTTTCAGGTTTAAGCGCTCTCCTCAAGGTTATTGTGAGAGTCCCTCCATTTATAGTAAGGCTTTGAAAACTCAGCTTGATACTCTTGCATTGCCTTCTGGTGCTACTCTTATCCAGTATGTTGATGATCTGTTGGTTGCTGCTGATGATGAAGAGATTTGTAAAGAAGTTACTCTTTCTTTGTTGCGACACCTGTCTGACCTTCATCATAAAGTGTCACCTTCGAAGTTGCAGTATTGCCTCTAAGAAGTGACCTACTTAGGTCATCTCTTGTTGAAGGAGGGAAGACAATTGACCCCAGAGCGTATTCAAGCGATTGCCCAAATGACTGTGCCATGCACACAGAGAGAGGTGCGTGCCTTCTTAGGTATCACCTCGTATTGTAGACAGTGGATTCCGAATTTTTCTTTGCTAGCGAAACCTTTGTTGGCACTTACTCTTAAGGACACACCACACCCTCTTCCTTGGTCTGACAAATGTCAGAAGAGTTTTTCTGAATTGCCTGATGCATTGTGTTCTGCTCCGGTGTTGGGTACCCCCGACTACAGTAAACCTTTTACACTTTATGTACACGAGAGAGAAGGTTGTGCGTTGTGTTGACGCAACAATTTGGAGACAAGCAGCGCCCATGTGCGTATTTTTCAGCTACTTTAGATCCGGTAGCTAGGGCGTTGCCTAGTTGTCTAAGAGCTACAGTGGCAGCGGCTGTTTCTATCCGACAGTCTGCTGGTTTGGTATTTGATAATCAATTGATTGTGATGGTCCCACATGCAGTGGATACCCTATTGAATAGAACGAAGACTCAACATCTTACCAGTGCGCGTTTGTCAGGTTATGAGTTGACGCTTTTGGCTAGCTATGTGCACATCAAGCGGTGCAACACATTGAATCCAGCTGCATTGTTGCCGATTTTTGTAGAGATAGATGCTCAGGAACAGCATGACTGTTTTCTCTGGACAGAGGAGAAAACGAAGGGTAGAGTTAATCTGAAAGATACTCCTCTTTCGAATCCTGATGGTACCCTATGGGTAGATGGTTCGTGCTTTAATGTCTGAATGGGGAGACGACTGCAGCATATGCTGTCACAACTTTGCACACGATTGTTGAAACATCACGTATTGCACAGAATTCAGCGCAAGCAGCAGAGTTGATAGCATTGACTAGAGCGTGTGTGTTGTCAAAAGGAAAGAGAGTGAATGTTTATACTGATAGGCAATACGCATTTGGCGAGGCTCACAGTTTTGGTCGCTTGTGGAAAGAGAGAGGATTTCTTACTTCCCATGGTACGAAAATTCAGCATGGACAATTAGTGAGTGAACTTCTTGAATCACTTACTTTGCCGACCCAAATTGCGATAGTGAAGTGAAGTGCGCATAAGAAGGTTACGGATGATGTGGGTCGAGGAAATGCATTTGCATATGAAGTAGCGAGAGAAACGGCAAAAGATGTGACGAGTCGGATCTATGTTGCAGGTCCTGCCAGATGGGTTGTGAAAGGAGGAATGTGTGAAGATACAGCAGAAAGTGTGAAGATGATTCAGGCAGAAGCTACTGAGAAAGAATTGAGTATGTGGAGAGAGTACGGGAATGTTGGATTCAACAGGCTGTTGGGTTGAGTTGTCAAAGCACCAGCGATGGTTGTTGCTGGATGCATATGTGCTTCCGGTGGTTACTATGGGTTGGCTCACATTAGTTCAAAAGGGATATGTAAGTTGTTGGCTCCGGTATGGCAGAATGGTGGAGTTCCTAGGTGTGCGGAGAATTTGGTTAAACACTGCATGATTTGCTTGATGCATAAACCTGGAAAGGGAACCCCAACTCCAGCGGGTCATTTTGCTCCTCCAACGTATCCGTTCGAGGTGCTGCAGATAGATTACATTCATATGGAAAGATGCAATAACTTGAAGTATGTCCTTGTGGTTATTTGTGCCTTTTCCAGATGGATAGAGGCCTACCCCCTAATGGATAATACTGCCTTGTCTACAGCCAAGGTTTTGCCCAAAGAATTCTTTCCCAGATATGGCTTGCCGAGGATGGTATGGAGTGATAATGGAAGTGAATTTGTGGGTCAGATTATGAAGAGAGTATGTGCGGGTCTGGGTATTAAACAGAAATTTCATGCTGCGAATCACCCCCAGTCAGCAGGCCTGGTCGAGTGCTATAATGGCACTCTGAAGCTGAAGTTGGCCAAGGTGCAAGCGAGCTCTGGTCTTACATGGCCCGATGCCTTACCATTGGCACTTTTGTCCACGAGAATGACTGTACATTCTCGCGTGGGACTTAGCCCGTACAAGATTGTTTTTGGACGTCCGGCGAATGTCTGGGGTGTGCCGAGGCCTAAGAAGTACAGTGATATCGAGTACCCTATGTTGGTTGACTACTTACATGATTTGACTGCTAAATTGCGTGTTCTTCACCAACAGGTCCATGACACTTTGCCTTCAGTTTCTGTAGACGCAGGCCACACGATTCAATCTGGCGACTGGATTCTAACCAGGAATTTCCAGAGGTCAAAGAACTTGGAACCAAGATGGACCGGTCCATACAAAGTCCTATTATCAACTCGGACTGCTATTAAGATGTTTGGCAAGAAAAACTGGGTTCATGGTACCCATTGCAAGAAGATACCTTTACCCTTACCGTACGATAAGTGGGTCCGGAAAGGTGTTGCCGATTCCGAGAGTGAAAGGGTTCCGAGATTTGTACCTTTTAGTGATGCACATCTGGAATGGGCTCAGTCAGAACATGCAGATGATGAAGTCTTGCAAGAAGCTGTGCCGCCGTGTTTGAGACTTGATACTATGCACCCAGAGACACTCTTTCAGAATCAAACTTTTCCTGGTAAAGAACGCTACAACTTAAGGTCTAAAAAGGACAAATAAAATCTGATTTTTTTTGTAAATTACACTCTTTCAGACAAGAGACTATTTTTATTTTTATTTTTATTTTTCGAACCACCATCCGGGTTCAGCTGCAGGGTCGCGGTATAAGACTTAAGGGGTGGCCCGCGTATTGACGAAAGGTCTGCGGTTCTAGGGACGTCCAGGACGCCTGGACGCACACTTGAGTGAAGAAGGAAAATTGCTGTGAGCAGCACGTTAGAGGATGGAGTCTGTTGTAACTGAAAGAGATGTTGAGTGAATAGATCTTAAAACAAGATTTTGTACACTGATACATAGCAAATGTTTTATAATATTGTGCTTTTTGACGTTTTTAAGTATCACGTTAGCTTGTGTGGGTTGGACTGTCTATGCTACACAACAGACATCTGCACCCACCTCCCAACCTATGCTTTCTTGCACTACTGTTTCTTTGCACCAGTTTTATACGTTGCCTGAACATGAACAGACAAGGAGATCAGAATTTGTCAACAACTCATTCATACAGTTGTTGCATCAGCATCAGTTAGTAGTAAATACCACTAATTGTTGGGTTGGTGGTCTTATACCTCATACGACAGATAAAGGTATGCCATATTTGGTTTTGCCTTTTTCTTTTATTGGGTCTGTGTAGGCTTTTCAGACCATGTTTATCTATGCAAATGAGGTACACCCCTTACGTTCCCTTAAAGATAACTCGAGCAATAGTGCCTTGATAAGGGGAATAGTAGCTATGATCCGAGATATTGATGCATATAATGCTATCCCTAAGGATGAGGTGCAGGCTTACATTGGTTGGAACGTGACTGGATATAGTACTGGCTTGACAGAGAAGGAGAGACAAAAAAGGTCTCCCCCTATTTGGATTGTACCCCACCGAGGCCATTTTTGTTTGCAAGGTAATGGTCGGAATCCAAAAGCTCAGCTAGGTAAGAGTGTGTGTGCTCAAACCTATGTCTATTCATCTCGGACTTCCCCACCGTTTATGCCAGCTAAAGGCACATATTTTGTTTGTCATGACAGAGCCTACACATGGTTGCCACCTGATTTTTCAGGAACATGTTATGTGGCGTTTCTGCTTCCCCCTACATACACTACTGCTTCAGACTATCATGGAACGAGATATGGTAGAGGTGTATTCAATCAGGAAGATACTGCAGCACACGAAGTAGGAGATTTCTTCAAGGGCTTACTGCCCTTTTGGGGTCCTATGACCAATTCTAGGCATATTCAACAGCTTGTCCGCGTTGTTGAGGCTACTATTAATGAGACAGCAGGTGCTCTTAGTAATGTTACAGCTGAGCTTCAAGCGGACCGCCTTATGACTTTGCAGAACCGTATGGTATTAGACATCATACTTGCAGATCGAGGAGGAGTATGTAAATTGATTGGATCCAGTTGCTGTGTTTACATACCAGATAATGCCCCTACAGTGTACCAAGCCATCTCTAGGTTGTATAAAATCTCTGAGTCTATCTATGTAGACGAAGGAGACTGGTCATTGACGGGATGGTTTTGGGGACTGCTGTCCAAATGGGGATGGAAGACTCTGACATTCCTTGGTATTGTTTTAACCATCCTTTTCTCTTGTTGTCTTTGCATCCAGTGTGGTTCCGCCATTTGTAGTCTTTGTGCTACTATGTGTGTTCGGAGACCTGTCCCGAGAGAAGTAGGTAATAATAAGATGATGCTACAGCAACACCTTGATGACCTAATGAATATCGATATAGACCTAGATTCAGATTAACATGAGTCTTAGGTCATTGCCTACATAATGGCAAAAGGAGGGTCTGAGGTTTTGTAATTCTTGAGTCCGACTCCATTTTGTTCTGTGCCACCATTTTGTGTTGTCCTCACGTAGGCCTGTGAAGGTAGCCTGGCGAACAAAGTAGCCTGGCCTTCTTAGTTCATGTATACATTAACTGGGTTTCTTTTTGACTCTGAAATGAACTGTAAGAAACTGACCTCTTCACCTGAAACTGACCTCGCAAAGCCAATTTCCCTGATTGATCTTTGTCTGAGATTGCCAATCAATGTTCAGGACATCGTTAACTTTTAGTTTCCTTGCACATGCCTCATCTTGTTCAGCATCCGTTACTGTTTCTTTTTTTATGTTTCTTCATTACATGGGTTATGCTTTCAATTATAGGTTTGTCCGGCTTGTGGAGATTGCATTTGTGACATTCCTAATAATTAACTTTTGGGTTGGGATACTGTAAATTGAGTTTTTGTTATGTAATACTTTGTTTGAAAATGTACCTTATTGGCTAGAATTTTGTGCAGTGGGTGTACATTTATAATGTGAATATTGGGTATAAAAGGAGACGTCTCGCCTTAGTAAAATGAGCAGTCTCCTGAGAATTTACACAGTGATGTATTTCTAGGATCACTGTTACTAGCTGCAGCTAATAAACATGGTCTCTGATGCCATCCAGAAGTATTCCGTGTCTCTGTATACCAAGACAGGTGAACTCGAAGATCTTAGGCGTGCCCCTGACGCCGCTGGGTTAAACCCCGGTTCTTCAGACCTTGATCACTAAAATCCACAAGATGGTTCCATAGATATCGATTTTGGAACTTTTTGTCACTTATAAATGTAACTGCAAACAAGCATTGGCAAATGTAAAGTTTCAAAGCTTTTGAAAAGTAAGTGTGAGTTCTCAGGCCCGACTTGGTTAATCAAATCCGGCCGGCCCAAGGTCTAGGGGGCCAGAAAGGATACTTTGGACCGTTACCTGGCCACCGGAGCATTTTTTAAGCATGAACCAAACTTTACAGGACAACCGCCATAAAAGTAAATGGAGTGTCCCTGATGCTAAGGGATATGGGCAAAGATGCTCGAAAGGATGCTCTGGTTGAGGGGCATTCGACAGGTTTCTCAGTGGTGGTTCCTCGGTTTACGGGTGATGTGGAATTACTTTTTTCACAGAGATCAGGGTCCCTCAAAGTCCTCTACACTGTAGTAGCAAAACAGCTGATGCTGCACTACTGGTCATGCTGCACCACGATTGAATGCACACTCTTTGGTGGGGATGGTGTCCTTTGGGAACGATGAATCTGAACTTGAACAGAACTCTCGGGTTCACCAGACTTGGGTGCAGGTTTTGGATGTTTCAAATGTACCCTCTGTTGTGCCTGGTGACTGGTAGCGGAAAACCTCCGCGGTAGTTACCTCTTTGTCTGTTTGACCTCTTTCAGCTCATGTTGTCTGAGAGTTGGTTCCAGGAGCTCAGCAGACTAATCCTCGGAGACACTGGTCTTGATGAGCAGAGAAATCAACTTTTCCCGGGGCAAGAGCCATAGGCACAGTCCCAGTCTCGCTGACCCAAAAGTGCAGCAGGTGCATTCCTCTCGATGGTGCAGCCTTTCTTTACGCAATTCAAAGTCAGCAGGGCAGTCATTTTTTGGTCCTCTCTACTTCTCCAACATGAACTGAGGTGCAGGGTGCCAGGGATCCCCAACTTATCCCAGGAAAGTGCCTCAAAGGGACCACGCAGTCACAAGCCAATGGACTGCTGGGTCCTCTTCTCTCTAGTGACAATGTTCCTATGATGTGTGGCACTTGCTTATCCCGAAGTACCCCATTCCTTCCCACTTCAAGAATGCACAACCCTTCTTCGGTTGTGGGGAGCAGAGTAGCCCACCCCAGATGTATGGCTACCAGTGTGTTACACACCCAGAGGAAGACTGGTTTGGACCAAGGTGTCTCTCCCTTAGCCCTGTTTCCTAATTGTCTGCAGGAACAGGGATGTGGTCACAAGTGGCCCTTCAAAGGTGGCTTCCCCTTTGAAGCCTGTCTTTTGGGCTAACACCCTGACTGGCCATCCTGGGAGAGGAGGTGAAACCTCACACTGCGGCAACGGACTTTGTTCCTGGGGCTGGGAGTCATTCACATGTCTCCCCAGGCAGTCGGAAACCTGTCTATGTGTCAGTGCCTTTGTGAGGTTATTTTACTACATAGAGTGCTGAGTTGCAACTTTCTAAAAGAAGCCTAATATTATTAGTAATTCTAAATCTGTGCATCAGGTTGGATTTAATGTCCCAATTAATTTGACACCTTACTTGACCTTGTTAGGGGATATCATTCAGGAGTTAGGCAGGTTAGAGTACCAAACGTTTAACCCTGTATTAGCCAATAGGGAACCTCACCCTTCCAAACCAAACAACAATTTGGAAGTGTTGATACTAAGACATATTTACAATCATATGTCTTACTTAGTAATATATAGCTCCCTCCCATAGGACTTGATAAACTTAGGGGAGACGTACATAGATCACTTAAGGGAAGTGGTGGATTTGCTATTAGGTTTAATAGCAACTTTGAACTGGCAGTATCACACACTGTCCTATCAGTCTGCAGTGGTACCATATACTAGGGGCTTATAAGTAAGTACATACTTGCCAATTGGGTGTATCCAATTCAACATGGCTTTATAAGGGTTAGAACACTGGCATTGAGGTCTGGTTAGCAGGCCTCAGTGCACGCTAAGAGTCGAAAAACCAGCAGCATAAATCCAAAAATGTGGGGGTGAACATGCAATTAGAGGCATTTCCTTACAGCCGTCATCACATGTACCACACTTGCTCTCCATGCAGCCTAACACTTCCCTCATACTTTAATACTGCGCCATCTCCACTACACCTCCGGCTGTCTGTCCCTATGTTTTCTCTCTCCTTCCTTCTATCTTCCACCCCCGCCATCAAAACAATGCTTTTTTACCCTGGGTACTTCTTTTCTGTCTGCACCTGTGCTCTTGCCATTGTCTGATAACCTCCCATGATCTACTGGGGTTTCTGTCTGGTTCTGTTATCCGCCATCATGTCTTCTTAACTTCCCTATGCTCCAACTGCTTCTCTAATCCCCGTTTTCTGATGTTTCACTAGCTGAACTTCCTTCTTCTGTCTCAAACTCTCCATCTTCTATCACAGAACCCTCTTGTGGTTGCCCCCCACTGCCTTGATCCTATCTCTGTACAAACACCACTGTAGACCTGGGAGCAGCCCAGTGTTCCACTGCCCCTCTGGCTTTTCTCTGGTCATCCCTCTCATCAGAAATATCCAATAGTTCATTTCCCGTCCATCTACCCTCCCCCTGGTGCATCCTCTGTGCTCTTTATGCCATACTTTTGTACATCTTCTGGTCGGCTGCCCTTTGAAGACTCGTTCCTGGTCTTGAGTTGTGGGCATTTGCACAAGTCTGCCTGCCTCGTAGGACTGGGATCCTGGGGGATGGCAACCCTCTCTCTGTTTTCCGGGTGTCCACTGCGACAATCTGATCCTGACCTGACAGCAGCTGGACCCTGCAGCCCTTACATTTTTCCAGCTGTTCTGGGCAGGTCCCACTAGTGTAGGGGTGTCCCAGTACCCTTTGGGCCCTCACTCCATGTTATCCTCTCAGTGGGTAATGCCCAGGAACCCTGCCTCTGCTTTTGCCTCCCTCTGTTGCCCTCTCCGTACCGCCATCTCCCTCCAATCTCTGGTCACCCATGTGACATGCTGGTTGTTGGGTTGTCCTAGTCATCCTCATTACCAACCCAGTGAGCTCTCCTCCCACCATGAACGTTGCTCCATTAGGCTTTCTCACCTACACTTCTGCCCCATCTCCTTTGTGGCTGATGCACCCGTACTGCTGTCACTTGTGGCATCTTGCGCGCATATGTCCCCTGCACTGGTTTAGGCTGGTCCAACTTTCTTCCATTCCCACCTGTCTGTAGGGAAGAGACCTCACTCTTCTTCCATCCTCTGGTGTGCCTGGGTCCGAGTGTGTAATCATTAACTCCAATTGCCCAAGGGGTGATGCACCCCACTTGTTTTGCCCTCAGGCCGCTTCCTACCCCTCTTTGGGGGGATCACACGCCACTGACCTCGTTGAGGCTGCCCTCCACGGCCTCAATGCTGGCACTTCTATTAATGGCTGGGGCTGAAAGGCAGGTGGCAATCTTTGTGCTGCATCCAGTATGGCTAAAGCACTCTTCCCATGTTCCCGTGACAGAGAGCTATTCCCTAACATCTTTCCAGCTTTGGCGCTGCGGCAAAATTCCCCCACCGTCGGCAGAGGTGTGATGGCGCATTACGGCGGCTAAGTGGCTTGTTGCAGTTTTATGCACCTGCCCCCTTGCACCTCCACAAATCTCCTGGGCATACAGAGCTCACCACCCTCCCCTCCCCTCGGGCAGAGACATTTTAAGGCATGGGCAAACTGGGCTCTGACTCAAGGCCCCAGCCTTTCAGGGGGCCCCCCTTATTGAGCCACCTCTGTTCTGCAGAGAGTCTTGCTGATGTGACCTGCAATACTTTTTAAACAGATTGTTTTAAATACCATTCTCCTTTAAAGTATTTTCGATGTAGGTGATGTGTGAGAGTATCTCTATGACAGCCATTTTGCAGAGAAATGCTGTGTTTGTTTCACGGAACATCCATAAAAAAAGTTATTTTAGATTCAAGCCGGACCTCACCTTTGAGACATGAGAGGGTGTCACAGAGATTATTTCCCGTAATATTAGTGAGCTGCTGCTGTGTTGCAATATTGGAAACACACATCAGTATCCCTGATTATAAGATGTTATCACGTTTGGAATTTGGACCATTCTGCCTGTGCACTCAGTCACTTGGCCAAAGAGGCCATGAAAGAGCAGAAAATGGATCATAAATTCAAAGCTGTTCCGAACAGGACCCCCCAAAATAAGTTTGGCTCAGGGACCCCAAAATCCTTCAGATGCCCCTGCCCCCTGTGCCCACCCCGGTGGTAACCTGTAAGGTGTCTATCGCTTGTTGTTTGTTCAGCCATTTTGTTTATTAACTCCTGGCCCGTCCCTCCTCCCCGCTTCCGCCTCCCAGTTCCTCCTCCCTCGCTCCGCCCCCTCGCTAACCATTTATGACAGATGCTTTTCCGCGCAGCGTTCACGTGCAGCGGTCGCGCCCCATGCGCGCCGAAGGTGCGCCAATGGTAAGCCCGTCTACGCCCGTCCGCGCCTGGCCCGCGCCCAGCGCCAGACCCCCTGGCCCCCGCCGTACCCAGCCCACTAGATTCACATACGATGCCGCAACTCTCCTCACCCTCAACCCCGGATGCATACCACAATGCTGCAAAGCCATCCCAGGACGTACCCACGGCCCATTCGCCTGTCACACCTGTAAGTTCACCTGCTGCAGGACCCTCACCAAATCCACTCCCTCCAAACATAGCTCTGACTCTAACCACCTGAAGTGCATCCTGCTGAATACCCGCTCGGTCCACAGACACGCCACTGAACTCTGGGACCTACTCGACACCGCGTCACCAGACATCTCCTTCCTTACAGAAACATGGATGAACACATCATCAGCACCTGACATCGCTATAGCCATACCGGACACTTACAAGATCATCCGAAAAGACCGCACCAACCAAACGGGAGGAGGCATTACCATCATCCACAGGAACACCATCAAAATCACGACCAGCTTCGACGATAATCTTGCAACCGCCGAACATCTCCACTTCCAGATCCACACCGACCCTAGGACCACACTTAGAGGCACCCTCATCTACAGGCCTCCAGGAACCCGCACTCAATTCAGCGATGACAACACTGAATTCGTCAGCCCACATGCCCTCGCCTCCGAGAACTACATCCTATTAGGAGACCTCAACTTCCACCTTGAAAACAAACACGACAGCAACACCAACTCACTTCTGGACAACCTGGCCAATCTCGGACTCAAACAACTTGTTGACACCCCCACCCATGTAGCCGGGCACACGCTCGATCCTATCTTCACCTCCACCAAGCACATTTCCTTCGACAGTACCACAGCTCTCCATTGGACGGACCACAGCTGTGTTCACTTCAGCTATAAAGCCACCTTGACCCACAACCGCCCACAACCTATTCCTCGGAGAAACTGGAACAAAATCACCTCCGACCAACTCATCACATCACTCAACCAAAACCCCCCCACCCTCTCATTGGACCCAAACCAAGCGGCCACCAAACTCAAGCAATGGATCACCCACAGCGCTGATGAATTAGCACCTTTGAGAAAGCACCAGATCAATTCAGGCAGCAAAAAGGCCCCCTGGTTCAACGATGACCTTAAGAAATCCAAGAAGCTATGCCGCACCCTAGAGAAAACACGGAGAAAAAACCCAACCTCTGACAACATGGCCACCCTCAAAGCAGCCACCCGCAAACACCACCAACTGATTCGATCCACCAAGAAATCAGCATTCAAGGATCGTCTCGACAACAACGCCCACAACAGCAAAGAACTTTTCAACATCGTCAAAGAAATCACAAACCCCGCCGCAGCATCCAACGACATCACTCCCTCCCAAGACCTCTGCGACGCGTTATCCTCCTTCTTCTACAACAAAATTGCCGGCATTCACAACAGCTTCGAGAACACTCCCAGCGAACAACCCTCCCCACCCCCCTCAGATCCCACACCGCCAACTAACAACCTCAGCGCCTGGAACCCAATCACCACAGAAGACACCATCCGCCTAATGAACTCAATCCACTCTGGCTCACCAACCAACCCCTGCCCCCACCACATCTTCAACAAAGCTGACTCCGTCATCGCACCCCATCTCCGTGATGTCATCAACTGCTCGTTCAACTCTGCCACCTTCCCAGAAAGCTGGAAACACGCCAAACTCAGCGCCCTCTTGAAGAAACCCACAGCAGACCCCTCTGAACTTAAAAACTACCGACCCATATCCCTCCTCCCCTTCCCCGCCAAAGTCATTGAGAAAGCCGTCAACAGCCAGCTCGCCGCCTTCCTTGAATCCAACAACTCCCTCGATCCCTCTCAGTCTGGATTCCGAGCCAAACACAGCACCGAAACCGCCCTCATTGCAGCGACTGACGACATCTGAACACTACTGGACAACGGAGAAACAGTGGTCCTCATTCTACTCGACCTCTCAGCCGCTTTCGACACAGTCTGCCACAGCACCCTCATACAACGCCTCAGCAACATCGGCATACAAGGAAAAGCCTTGGACTGGATCACCTCATTCCTCGCTGAGAGAACTCAAAGAGTCCGATTTCCCCCATTCAACTCAGAGGCCACTGAAGTCATCTGTGGAGTACCACAAGGATCATCACTCAGTCCCACCCTCTTCAACGTTTACATGAGTCCACTCGCCTCCATCGCGCGGCAACACAACCTTAACATTATCTATTACGCCGACGACACCCAGTTAATCCTTTCCCTCACCAAAGACCCTAACACCGCCAAAACCAATCTTCACGAAGGCATGAAAGAAGTAGCCGAATGGATGAAACATAGCCGCCTAAAACTCAACTCAGACAAAACAGAGGTGCTCATCCTAGGACCTTCCCCCCCTGCCTGGGACGACTCTTGGTGGCCTTCCGCTCTGGGCACAGCACCCACAAACCACGGACGCAACCTGGGCTTCATCCTAGACTCCTCTCTCTCGATGTCCAGACAAGTCAACGCAGTCTCATCCTCCTGCTTCAACGTACTTCGTATTCTCAAAAAGATCTTCTGCTGGATCCCCCTCGAAACAAGAAAGACTGTCACCCACGCACTGGTCACGAGCCGACTGGATTATGGTAACACACTATATGCCGGAATCTCAGCAAAATTACAGAAAAAACTCCAACGCATCCAAAACGCATCAACGAGACTCATATTGGACATCCCTCGCCAAGATCACATCACCGGACACCTAAAAGACCTCCCCTGGCTTCCCGTCAACAAGAGAATTACATTCCGTCTTCTCACCCACGCACACAAGGCCCTCTACAAACTAGGACCCGAATGCCTCAACACTCGGCTGTCCTTCTACACACCCACCCGCCAACTCAGATCGTCCAATCAAGCCCTTGCCGCAGTCCCGCGCATTCGAAAATCCACCATGGGTGGCAGATCCTTCTCCTTCCTGGCGGCCAAGACCTGGAACTCACTCCCCACTCACCTCCACCTTACTCAAAACCACATCTCCTTCAGAAAAGAACTTAAAACTTGGCTATTCGACAACAATTGAACCCCCCTTCCCCAAGCGCCTTGAGACCCCCTGGGTGAGTAGTGCGCTATATAAATTCATGAACTTGAACTTGAACTTTCATAAGCTAACTTGGAATTCACGCCTTGTAATGTCCACGCCAAAATGCAGTAGACTTTACTCACATGAAGAAGTATTTGAGTACACAGATACATAACTTTCTGAATCAGAAAGTGGTTTAGCAATTGTAAATCAGTGATTTATTAATATGTCTTATAGGCGGAAGTACCATTGTATAATTTCCCGATATTTGGCTCTGGACCTTGCTTCTTTATCTTTGCACCCCTTTCTGACATGAAAAAAGCCTTAGATCCTCATTGCAGCTGACTGAATTCAGTAGCCTGAAGCAGCTATTGCTATCAATTTTCAACTTACGAGATTTCTTCTTTTCCCACTGTTTAGACCCTCTGTTTATGAGCACAGTACAGTAATTTTTAATAAAATAAAAGCAATCAACTATTACCTCTAAATGTGAAACTAATCAGTGTGATTACGTTGGCACGACTTGAAATAAATGAAACAACAAGGTCGGGGAGAAAACCCCTCTATAATTAATAGCATGGCCCTATATAATGAGTTCATCTGAATGTGTGTTGGTAATGCTACTGTTTGAGATGGGAGCAGGTACGTTGGAGAGAGGAGGGAGAACACGGAGGCGCCGCTGAGCGGTGTGACAGCTGAAATCTGATGGGAGTGAAGCTTGGAGCTGGATATTATCTTAGTAGGACAAACACGACCTTAGCCCTGCAGTGCTACAGCTGACTGAGTGTGAGCCTAAGAGACAGCCAGGAGCTGCTGCCTGCTTTAAATGCCACGGGGGAAACGCGTCTTTTCATCAGCCCACGGCTATTATTAACCCTGTTTACATAAGGCCTGCACAGAAGAAAAAGTAGGAGGGATCTCTGGGTATTATGTAAAACAGTAAATATTTGCATTAGGGTAAACTGAACTCTTTCTACTGTCAGAAACTGCTTGATAGATGGGCACACTTCCACGTCAAAGTAAACTAGACACTGTTAAGAAGGCAAGGCTCACAGCTTTTTAAGCGGCCTTTGTTAGTAAAATGTCGCAAGGTAAGAGAAATTATCCAGTAGGTAAATGGTTTGTGAGGGAAATAAACATTTTATGGAAAGCAAACTAGATTAATCTCAGGAACTGCGAGGCATTACGGGGCGTGTTAGATTTCGCAGAGTGAGACAAAGGGCAGGAAAGAGAAAGAATGAAAGACAAAAGGAGGAATGGAAAATGGAAACCGGTAAGGATGGACTGGTGGGGAGGATATAAAGGCAATCAGAAAGGAGAGGAGATGGAAAAGAAGGTGGGGGATGGAGGAAAGAAGGTTAGAACAAGTGGAGAGGGGAAAGTGGAAGGGAGAAAGGTAAAAAAGGGGGAGGGAATGAAGTGAGGAGAAGGGAAAGAAGACGGACGAAGAGGGGATATGACGCAGGTAAACTGTCCCCTGGGTCCACTCCTTTCAAATGTCGTCCCATCCACAGCCCAAGGCCTGGCGCTCTTCTATTGCCCCACCGTTCCCAGCCCTGCCCCCTCCTACCCAGCCCAGTCCAGTGGCTGTTTTGCCCCTCCCTAACGGCTACACTCATACTCCGAGGCCTGGCCCCCGCCCTACCCTTAAGGCTCCGGCGCTCCCTGTCTGGCCTGCGCCCTCCCATCCTGCCCACCCCCTGGGCCCTTAATTGACTCCTACTGGACTAATGGGCGCCATTGCGCAATTAGTAAAAAATCCGCCCTGGAGAAGGCGATTAGACACGTTCATGCTGAGATCAGGCCTGAGTCTTGAGCATTTTCTTGCCCATCCCAGGGTACCCCTCAGAGGGGTTCTGCCTCCAGTTGACTTTGGCGAAGGTTTGGGGAAGGGAGGATTGCAGACAGGGATGGTCAGGCGGAGGCACAGCTTTTACAAGCGGGGTTAGGAGGCAGGAGGAAGGCTGTTTGTACTAAAGGAAAGTGCAGCGGGTGTGGGGCATAACGGGACGGGGGAGGGGTGGGTGGTAAAATTGTATGAAGGGAAAATGGCGGAGCCGGGAGCAGACTCAGACTCGAGGGGTCAGAGGGGTCCATGTAGACTGCACGGCGCTGGATGAAGTGATAAGGCACGGGAACTGGAGGGTGTCAGCGCACGTGCCAAGACGTAAACGGCGGTGGGTGGCCAACGTCAGTCTGCCTCCCGCATCGCCTGCTTTCTAGTTCCTTAGCACGGCTCCTGCCCTTGGGGGAGGTACGAGAGCGCATAACTGTAGCAATCCTTCGGAGCCCTTTCAGAAGGCTCTGTGAGTTCACGCACAACAATTTCCATCAAGCATTACAGTCGGGGCGCCACTTCCGGGGTCTGACCCCCAGGTTTCACACACCGGGCCCGCTTCCGAAGGCGTTGGGTCACACTCACAGCCTATGCTCATCTCTGGGAAGAAGGGACGTGGATTAGACTGCGGTGGGTGGGCAGTATGTGAACGATGGGACAGGTAGATACAGGTATGTGTCAAGAGGTCACCTTTTGTTCACTTAATAAGACCCTAAGCCCAGATATAAATTCACCCGAGATCACAGCCACCAGTGGCGCCTCTAAAACAAGCCCCAGGCCGCAGTGACACTGCCACACAGTTATGCACCGACCTGAGGTGCAGTAGAAGGAGGAGCTCTCAGCAAGTGGTCACCAGGCCCCCTTAGTCCCTGTGTATTGGGGCCAGGAGTACCTCCCTGAAGGTGAATCAGTGCCCATTCACCGCGGACACCAGCATCACGCCTCCTCCTGATGAAAGTTAAGGAAGACCCCGTGGGATTCAGGGTGACTCGGGCTCCCAGGACAACAAGGTCACATGTAGCACCGAGAAACCTTTCAGTAGAAGCAGCCACCCACCCCGAATGGCAGCCAGAATGCCATGTCATGCAGTGTCATGCTACCATATGTTATTACATTACATGACGCTGGGCGTTAAGGTCGCTTTCACTCAAACGTCACTAGGGGGGTGCGGGGGGGGGGGGGGTGCGGACCGCACCGGGTGTCACCCCATGATTGGGTGACACCAATCTGGTTACGCTGCTGGCGCGCTGTGTAACACAAACACAGCTCTGCACTGCATTGCAGCCTCAAGCCTGCTCTGCTTCTTTATTATAGTGCAAGCACACGGTGCGCAGCGCACGCACCTTTGACTCACCGTCCATGTTCCCAAGTGCTAATGATTCAGCCTCGACCCACGCTATTCGGTCCTCTGCCACTTACAGGGCAAGGAGACGAGGGTGCCTCCTCACTGTTACCGGTACACCTATCTGATCAGGGTCTCACTCCGCTCATGCATGTGATGTAATATTTACGAAATGGTCCATGGAGTCTAAATGTCATTTCCTGCAGGCGGGCTGAGTCCTTGTATTGTAACTTCTGGAAGGTGCGTGCTTGTATGCATGGAGCGTGTATGACTGGTATCGAAGTGTCTGTCATAACTTGCCTATCTAAAATGTGTTAAACACTCTAGAACCCTTGCCTAGGGTCACGAGAGTGCCAAAAACAAATGAGAAAAAAAGAGCTTCCAGAAGTTTTGTCTCCAAAGACCAAAGTCATTTTCCTCTGACTAGCCCGGGAGACATTTACAGTTTTTAACAGTGGAACACTACGAAAAAGTATTTTTGTACATTAAGGGGACATATAGAAATACATGACTTCCGAAGTCAGAACGTGAATCCGCGCCTCCGTTTCCCAACTCCCTGGGTCATACGGTAATTCTGGAATTTCAGCAGAGCGCGTGGCACCTTGGATCAGAAGACATGTCTCACTGTATGAGTTTATCCGTCAATGGAAAAAAAACGGCTTATGCAATAAAAAAAAGGTATTCCTAATTCCACGCTAAAGGAAATGATGCTAAGTAGAAAAAAACTGTGTGGGTATATACCTGCCACGCACAAGTCTCTGGCTTGCGTAGAATAGTGATATAACTTGCAAAAGTTAATACACAAAAGAAAGCATTCTTTATGGCCCTTGCTGCGAAGGAAGGGAGAGGGGGTCAGGTTTTTTCTGCTGGTGCAGCAGTTGAGGGAATGAAAGAAAAAAAGGAGTGAAAAAAAGACGAATCAGGCACAGCACTGAAAACCGAATGTCTTGGCAGAGTGAGTGAGGGCATCCTTGTGGGTGTAATAAACGTTTCCTTGGAAGGCAACAGAGAATTTTGACTGAAGTAAGTCAGACCCTCGGCATTTCTTCCTGCGCAGGTGAGAAAAGAGGCCGTTAATGGAGCAGAGAAAGAATGTCATCTCCTTACAAGTTTGTAAAACCCCATTGTTCATGGTGCTGTTATTGTGCTGAAGACAGTGCAGGGGCAGATGTCTGATTTTTTTTACATCCTTTGAACATTTTGAACTTCAGTGGCGCAGGGTATTTTATTTATGTCAACATTAAAAAGTGAGGAAACCTTAAAAAGTGGTATTACTGATGGTACCGGTCTGCTACAGCACGTGACACTGCTGGGATAAAACCAAGGTACTGAGTAGTATGATTTCATATACCCACAGCCCTCTGAGTGACCTGCTGGTACCTGGACTTTAGGCCCATTATGGAGTTCAGTTTATACTATTTTACCTACTGCCATATTTCTCCTTCTGTGGGTTAAAAGGTTTAGTGGTGCAACTCTGTCAAACAAGAGAGGGGGGGGGGGTGTTCTACAATCACTAACCGGCAGCGAGTAGTGCTTTACATAGCACCAGTTGCATCACATGAAGACACACTAATTTTTTGTTAGGCACGGTGAGAATAAGTTATTTGCGTAGAATCACAGGATGGTCAGCGTCATTGCCGAGACTCGAGCCCATGCGGTAGGTCGTGAAGGGGTGACACCATGAGTTACCCGCACCGGGTGACACCAACCCTAGTGACGCCACCACAGTTTATCTGCTGCCTAGCCTTTCTCCCCCAACACCTAGGACAGAATTCGGCCTGCCTTAGGGTGCGGTTGCCAGAGCTCACGAAATAACGTTGCCTGGGTTGTTTTCGTGTGTTATTTGTCAGGGCACTTAAAGCTACAGTAAAGTTGTGTCAACAGCAGCGGGACGACAGCTCAGGGTTACCGAGGGGACAGGGCCCGAGGCAGCGCGCGCAATACTTCCCTGTGGAGGACAAGGAAGGCTCCGAGACAACCTGCTGGGCAGGGGACACAAAACACCCTTATCACACTGCGAACTCCGCACCCTGTGACTGGGGCAGGGTGGCACGCAGATAAACAGCCTCGAGCGGTTACAAGGATGCCTGCAGTCACTTCAGTAGGCCGATCGCAATTGTTTGTGTATTTAACGTCACATGCAAATTACAAGAGAGTAGGCTTTGCATACAGTTATTCGCTGAAAATAGTTTAGGATTTGGAGGGAAAAAAATTTATATGTATCTACTCACGTTC
This sequence comes from Lissotriton vulgaris, assembly GCF_964263255.1. Classification (NCBI taxonomy): domain Eukaryota; kingdom Metazoa; phylum Chordata; class Amphibia; order Caudata; family Salamandridae; genus Lissotriton; species Lissotriton vulgaris. The sequence continues at coordinate 1,708,870,413 of NC_141685.1, read as the reverse complement.
AGGTCTATAGATATACATGCATACAAATATACATTTGTATGTAGAGAGTGCAACACCCTATCAACATGGGAATAAGAAAACCAAAATATGAAATTAAATTATAGATTAAATTGAAATAAAAACAACGCGTCCGTACAGATTTTAACAGACAATTCAGGGCATCCCTGGTCACTCACAACCAGGAACTCTCTCTTCTCCTTTAATCTGACTGGGAGGCAGGGCATGGCTGTCAGTGGTGCTGCAGATGAAGTGGCACCTGGGTCCAAGCATCTCAGGGCCCACTGCGCCCCACATGTGGCTGCTTTTCTACTACTAAACTAAGAGGGGCCGTGTAACCTTTGCTCCACGGAGGGGAGGACTGCAACAGAGTTTGAGGGTTGGATGGCAAAATGAAAGGAAGGCAAAATGTTGAGCCTCAGATCCTGATAGTAAAAGTGAAGGCTCAGCAATATGAGGGATACAGCCTTAGCCCAGCGTAGGGACAGGGAACAGCCAAGAAAGGGTACAGCAGGGTCAAGATGGCCCCTGTATTACGGCCACAATGGTAAAATGCCAGGGCGGCATAACTTAAAAGTGTATCAAACTACTCTCAAAAAGAGCAGCTGGATTGGGGTTGGGGTGCATGAAGGGAATTCTTGGTTGCAGCACCTTTTTTGGCATCAAGTTTGAATGGTGGGTTTGGCCTTGGCGGGGCCCGACACCTGGGTGGAAAAGACCTAGGGCCCCATTAGGATGACGGGCGGACTTTGTCCGCCCGCCACCTTATCGGTATTCTGGACCGCCCGCCATAAGGGCGGGGGTCCCGTTGGGGGAATTAGGATGTGCCCGCCACAGTGGCGGGCACATACGGACAATCCAGCCTGAACTGCCAGGCCAGTTCCTCCTTGGACTTGAAACAAGCATCCTGCAACCGTTTTCAGGGTATCACCGCTCTTCAGCCAGGCTAGCTTGAATCCAATGGCGCAGCGAGCAAGGGGTTCACGTCTGGGCATACCCTTAGCCACTTAGGCTGCACATAGCAACATCATAAAATAAAATGATGGACTGAGTGTTGAAACTTTTCAAACACTCACCCCAGAGCAGGGTCGAGACTGATTTGCATATGGCTGGGTCCAAACGGGGGTGGCATAGTGAGCAAAACAGCAGTGGATTAAACCCAGATCTGTGACTGGGGTTGAACGTTTGCATTGTTTAGCCTTCTTTCCATAATCTGTTCTTTTGGCTTTTGGTGTCCTAAGGGGGAAGGGTATGCCCAGATGTGAGTCCTGTGCTCACTGTGCCACTGGATTCAAGCTAGGCTGGCTGGTGAGTAGTGATACCCCAAAAACGGTCCCAGAATGTTTGTTTCTGGTCCAGGGAGGACCATCCCTGGCAGTTTGGGCTGGAGTGCTCCCATGAGTAGCAGAGTCAAGACTGATTTGCATATGGCTGGGTCCAAACAGGGGTGGCACTGATCCTTTCAAACGTTTTCTAAGTACAGTGCTCTGAAACTAAGATGGGTGAAGTTCATGCTTTGTAAAAGAACAGATAAAAAAGATTAGACATTTCTACCAGCAGGGAAATCTTCCTACACCTACCTTTGAGGTGTTCTGGTGGCATCATAAAGCATGAGGCTGAATGCCAAGTGGTACACCAGAACCCGAGCTGGCTATGGAAGACCATATTACCCATGGTACCTGTTAAGTTTTTTTTATATTGCATATTTATTTTGTGATAATTAGATTGAAAAGGATTTTTTCTTCAAAGTGCAGCTTACAATGGTTACTGATTGGAATTAGAATATTTGGGTTTTGTTTAGCATTTGTGAATAACTTGTTGTTACACACAAAGCACGGTGGTGATGACCACTGGATTTGGGTGAATCTATGCTTGCAGCATTTAACACTTACTTATGGATTGATTGCATTGCCAGGGTAAGTGAAAGTTACTTCAAGAAACGGGTGGTTACATTTGTTTGCTTAAGATAGATAGGACTCGCAACACATTTAAGGGGCTTACTCATCTTTTGGAATGTAGTAGTTCCGCAGTAGGGCAGGTAACTGGGAAAGCATTAGACACAGGCACATTTTAGAGTTGCAAATAGTTTCCTGCAGTTCGTTTTTAAAGAAATGGGGCATCGCAGTTTTTCTGAAATATGTACTGTGTTATGCAACGATTACATACCTTGTTGGTAACATTTAAATTAAATGAAACATTTTGTTTGTACCCCTTGATTCCCCTGATGAAGGGAGTGTGAAATCCTGAAATGCATTGGGCCTTTTGAAAATAAATCTTGGCATGCAATTCATCTCATGCTATCGAGCTTTCTTTGAAGATGGTTGTTTGAAAAGATTGAATATAATGAATTGAATCAACAAGAATGGAAACATGAACGGATAAATAATTGAGTAAAAGTACAAATACATGAACTTAATTCATTGGATTCAATGGAGCTGTGCAGCTTTGTGGAACGCAAAGCGTTCCCTTCGTGGTTTATTGCATTTGCCACATAATATTCATAATTTTCAGATTTCACAAAAATTATGTTTCTAGTGAAGGTAGATAACATATATTACTGCATGAGAATTTAACACATAACTTGTGTATTTTGATGCATATTTTAGATAAACTTACTGCATAGATTGGTCCTGTATAGAGCATTATCCTAGTAACCCTGACAATGGTACCACTCTGCAGAACAGTTTCGGGCCATCTTTTTGAGACTCAAATCCAAACTTCACAGAAAACTGTGAAGTATTTTTCATATGTCACAGATGTCTGTTAAGTATGAGTTATATACCACAAAATTATTTGAAAACAAAACACACACACACATGTAACATATAAATTACACAATCTGCAATCGCGATTCTGTAGTTATGGTTCAGCTTTGCTTTCCATTGAAAATGCATGTTTTTAGGTCTTGCCTACGCAGCGCGCATGCGCTGATTAGGAAAAAGACCTTTAGCCATTGGTTCCCTTTTTCGCCCAAAAACGTGCACCCGTTGCATTGCTTTCAATGGCAACACGTGCACGTTTGGTGATTCCCTTGCGGGAGCGAGCAGTAGCACCATATGTAATCATTTATCGTGCCTTTCTGCTCGCTCCTGCAAGGGAATCGCGCAGGCCCCCTCCTCTCTCCCCTCCCCCTGCTGCCACGCGAGGTGCGCGCACTTGTGCTTGTTTTGCTATTGTGTTTTGACATGTGTTTCCACTGTTTTTAGTCCATTCGCGTACCCATGCAAATAATTTCCTTGTGTGTATTCACTTTTTCATAAGGAACAGCAGTTTTTAGTCTGGGATTCAGCCTTTCCATGCTGCCTCTGTTTGCTTGTCAGTTCTAGTGCGGTGCCTGTGGTAGAAAAGTGCTTGTCTGGGGTGTTAAATGCCTGCTGTATGTTTAGGTTAAGTTGGTTGTGTCACATAAGTGGGCTTTGGAATATTTTAGGTAGAAAATGCTTTTAACGTAAATACGAAAAGGTATAGAGTATCCCTCCTACAGTAATAGGTGGTTACCGCTATCAGTGTTTATGGCAGCGGTAGTGTCATAGCGCTAGCAGTAATTACCCCACTTATGGGAGTGAAACTAGCCAGGCCTGTTTTCTTAGAAAGGGCACTGGTTGTGTATGTGGTGAGGAACTGCCAGGCGACCGCAGTGCTCACACAACTGTGCGAATAAGTTGAGTCTAAGAATATTTTCCATGACTTTTAATTGATCGTATTGGGTCAGGTTATCGGGGAATTGGGACAATTGTGTGCTAGTGAATGTCACATTGATTGGAAAACAGAAGTGCCGAAAAAGGCCGGTGCTGCTTTCCACGGGCTTCCCTGCCTGTTTCAATAGCGACCGAGGTAATTTCCCGTCTGAGGATCTCCGCTTCCCTCTGATTGCACTTCTGCGGTTTCAGCCAGCAGTGGCAGGACAGCATTAAGACACAATAGCTTCCTCCTCTTTTAAATAGCTTTGATTTAGTGTGAATCAACAATACACGCTGATTTTGCATTGTTGACATTCACAAATGTCTCCTTAAGTGCTTTCTCATTTTCTTCCTAATCAAACGGACTGCTCTTTAATTACGTGGCTCCTGACACACGCTTTTGCAGTTGCGGTGTATGTGGTTTTTCGCTTGGAGTCTTGCTGTGGTATTTTGTACAATGTAGTCTACTGCAGTCCAGTATTAAACCTTAATGTACATGTCTGCTTCTAAAACAAGCATTGGCATAGCCAATAATTCTCACCTTTGGGACCTTATACATGTTTAGGTATCTAGCACAATATCCTTGGTGCAACAACATCAAGTGTTGCATGGCTTAACACTTAGAAGGTCCCAAAGGTGAGACCTATTGGCTATGCCAATGCTTGTTTGCATTGGTAATACCATTGATGTTGGTTGGCGATTCTGCACAAAATGTTCCACACCTCTAGTAAAAGTGACATCTTCGACATATCAATATTCATACAGTCCCTGTAGGAGAAAAAAAAGTTAAATGGGGAGTCTTAAAAGTTGCATTTCACATTGAAGCTCTCTTAGTAAATTTTGCTGTACACTTCAGTAAAAACCGCCGAATGGATTTATAACAAATTTGGCATGAAAACTGAATTTTAGTCAGAAAGTATTTTGTATTATTTTCTGCAAATCCATTCAAAGATTTTTATGATAGCAGCATTTGAAAAATGTGGCAATCTGGCTTTTAAGGTGCAAAATTTAGAGTAGGAGGGGCATGCCAAGTGAGAAGTGCCTGAAAGCAAGGACCATACGCAGGAAAACTATGAAATGCCATCTTGTGGTTTGGAATGCATGTAAGGCCATATCTTTGTTTACTAAATAAATAACAAAATCACAAGCCAATTATTCCACAAAAAAAAAATAAGCGTAATAAACACATCATGTGAGAGTAATGCTACATACAGGGCAAAATATACATTTCAAATACTACATCACTGCCCATAGATCTTCAATAAGTAGTTGACGCAGAACTGGCCTTTCCGACAGGTCTTTCTGAACACATAGTTAAATGGCACTGTTGAAACCAAGGGACCCTGGCAAGTTTAAAGGAAGAACTCTCAGTTCCACTACCGAGGAGCAAAACCAGCTCAGATGCATACCTGAATGAACTATGCCAGAGATGCAAGAGGCATCCATGTTGAAGCACACTAATGCCCTTCAGAAACATGTGCTTGAGAAATTGGCCATAACGTAGTCCCCTGGCACAAAAACATCTCACCCATCCCATGGACATTAATATGGAGGTTCTGCAAAAGGAAACAATTGTGCAAGCATCCACTGGGGCACCTAACTACAACTAGAGCCCCTCAAAACCAAAATCTTGGGTCAAACGAGACCCATCTATGTAAATATTTTGAATGCGTAATAAAATATATGTCTACCTGTACCATGCCAACTGTGAGTCTACCCTGACAGCTACCCTTAAAAATACGATCATCGACCAAACCTACTGACAAAATATCACATGGCACTTGACAGAAAAAACTCAATACAATTTCAATTCTAGGGTTGGGTTGGTTGGAAAAAGGATGATGCAATTCCTGTTTGTGGCATCACGTGGCAGCTCCAGACCAAGAGAACAAAAAAGTTCCTTGACCCTTTTTACCCAGAATTTAAAATACTCTCTGGGCCCATCCCGTCACATCCAGCCCAAGACGCCCTTCTCCTGGCATCAGGTGGAAGTCCTCTCACCAATGATTTCCCCCACCCCACCTGGCAATACCTCTTCATCAAGATGCCTTGTCTGTCAGTGAGCCTGCTCCTATTTGCAGCACGCTTCACTCTTTGGTACACTTTTTTTGCAATATCTCAGCCATTTGATCTTGCGAGCTAGAAACATGAGTTCTGTCAATCACATTTGAGTCTTTTTTTAAATGTCATTGGCTGATGATTGGTTTCAATATATTTTTTTCAGCCATCTTAAAGCTCACAGTTTTCCAAAAACAAGTGTTGCCTGTTTGAAAAAAACAGTAACATGGAAAAGAAGAGACCTGGTTATCCAATTCTGGGCTTTAAAATGGAGCAGGCAGGTACCGAAAGCCGTGGGAACATTAAAAAAAGAAATTAGAGGAATAAAGTAAGTGGACTGTAAACTCAATTATTTTCAAAATTCTCAAACATGGAGCTACCATTTTGTCATCAGAAAAGGCCGATATTTTCCCACGTTTCCAAATTTCTGTTAATTTATGAGTTTCCCATAGGCCCAAAAAAAGTGGATACTCCTAAAAGGCACCATTCAAAGCAACCAATATAAAACAGAGATTCCCTTGAACAAGGTCATGTACATAAGCACCATAAGTGGAAAAAAGCAATAACTATAACAATAAATTGTTAAAAATTAGAACTTTCCTGGTACATGGCGCTTTACTTTCAATCGCGTTGCATTGAATGATTACGACCAGAGAAGCGTGCAGCCGACAGTAGACGTAGAGGGAACGAATACTCACGTCTCTGGGGCATGACTTAGGCACCTCTGGTCCCACACAACGCGATTGAAAGTAAAGCGCCATGTACCAAGAAAGTTCGGCACTATACTGCCACCCAATTTAACAGGTAGACTTATCAGCAAGGCACAAATAGAAGCCACTACAGAAGGGACAGAAGGAATCATATGTCATACCAAACTCGGCTCAGTCTGCTGTACATTTTTAACAATTTACGGATAAGGAACATTAATATAGACCAAGCTTGAAAATTGTTCATGAACATCCGCGGTTTGAGTAATAACGTCATTACAGAGGACGTCTGCAATATCACTATAGATTGGTCCTTCGCTCCTAAGAGGAACATATGTACACTACGACAGAAACTGATTCTTTGTCTTGATAAAGGTGGATAGAATTTCAACAAACCACCGAAACGCGTCGACGCCCTAGTACAGTGTGATTCGAGGCTCAGACACTGTTGTTGACACAGTACAATCTTAAAGTGCATAACACTGGTGCCTTAAAAAGAATATTAGAACACACACCTTGTATTGCACAAATTGTATGTCTTACTATTTTTCTGTCTGTTCTTAGCAATATTGCTGGTCAATATTGAATGTGGGATTGTTATTTTATTATTATAATTATTTTAACCTATGTCAAGCAGCTTACTATGTTTTCTGCTTTTTTAATTTTGCTGTATACAATAAATGTTGTCAGTATTTTACTCTAGATTTACTTGTTATAGTTATTGCTTTTTTCCACTTATGGTGCTTATGTACATGACCTTGTTCAAGGGAATCTCTGTTTTATATTGGTTGGTGAACCCCATTTCCCTTGACTTCAGTTAAGGGGTACCTCTCCTTTTTCACTTACCATTCAAAGCAAGGCTGAAGGAGAGACAGAGTGAGAGCCTTGCGTCCAACACCAGCTGGCACAGCAAAAAGGCAATTTACAGGGAAGTGGACTACTTCTGTGTGAGGGGCGTGGCCAAAGGACAGCACCTGTGGCCAACTCCCGCTTTACATGGCAAAGGCCATGTATAGAGATTGATGGGTGGCTGCAGTGGGCTAAGAGCAGTCATACATCTGGTCCGTTGTATATATCATACTAGCTTACCCGTCGCGCGTTGCTGCGATCTCAGAAGAAAGGAAATTTAAGGAAACTTGTTATGATAACATTCCATTTACATTGTGTCATTTTTATTGAAACTTATGAATTTTAATACGGAAAACATTTTAAAGTGTTGTTTTAATTCTGATTATTTATTCGACTGCTTGTGGATACACAGTATTTTTTGTTTTTCCGTCTGGTGCGTACACGAATAAATCAGAAGGTTTTCCGACGCGTGAGCTGGCCACATATAGTTGTCCATGTGAGAAGCACGGATTCTCCAGATCTAGTCCACACACTTGCAGCGATTGTCCTTGTGCTTTGTTGATGGTCATTGCAAAAGCGAGTCGCACCGGAAACTGTAAACGTTCAGTATTGGAAAGATTATGAGGGCCCTGGGGGGCCGGGAGGCCGATATTAAACAATTGTTTAATATCCTTTGCGGGAGTGTACTCAACAACTTTTAACAATTTATTTTGCCAGAAAGCTTCGCGGAGTGTACTTAACAACTTCCCAAAGTTTCATGCCGATCAGATGAATGGTGTAGTAATGCATAAAGGACAAACAGACAGACATACTTTAGTTTTTATATATATAGATTTTCAAGAAACTCAGAAATTCACTTAAAAGGCCACAGTTAAAGATTAGTTAGGGTTCAGGAAACAAACGAAGAAAAGACACTGAAATTCATAAATATGACATGCAACGCAAAACATACACCATAAGTGTCATCCCTGTCAAACTCAGGACACTTAGTTGTTGAAGGCATGTGAAAAAACCTATTTAGAGAGCCATCAGAAGAGCCTGCAGATCCTCACCTTCCATGAAAAACTTGGAAAGGCTAAGATCAGTGAGAAACTCTTACAACAAAAGAATAAGAAACTCGAATGCCAATTTCTTGAGAACCCAACTGGAGCAAGGCAGAAATCGGGCCAAAAACGTTTTGATATTCTCAAGCAATAATCCAACAACCAACCCTACCCGCCTGGTATCAGTTCCAATAAGATTCCTAATTGCGAAAAATGTGCCTCCTTCTTCATGGAAAAAAATGGTGATAATTGAAAAAGAGTTACAGACAATGACGGAGCTGATACCATCTAACTTCACCAACATTAATCATCCATTGCAGTCCGCTATCCCGATTGGTTACCCTGAGCTCTCCCCCAAAAACAAGGCTCCCTGGCACACATTCAGCCCTTTCAAGGAAAGCGACATTCACTTCTTGCTCACATTGCTGAAACCATCGAATCACTTCATCAACCTTTTACCTCAGTTTATCTTCAAGGAGATAAAACTGTCTATCTTCGCTCTATGGACAAAGAACGTAAATGCTCCTCTCCTCCAGGGCATCATCCCTGATTGTCTAAAAGTAGGACAGGTAACCCCCATCCTAAAAAAACAACGGCACACTGTGCAAACTTAAACAATTTCCGTCCTATCTCCAACATTCCCACTCTGGCGAAGCTTATTGAGAAATGTGTACAGATTCAACTCTGCAATCACATAGCTCAGTACCAACTCCGAGACCAATAGCAATCTGGTGTCCGCCAAGATCACAGCACCAAAACAGCACTCACACACATAGTGGATGAGGTCCTATCAATGTTGGATCAGAATGAAGCTTGTCTTCTCATCCTCCTTGACTTATCCTCAGTATTTGACACCGTGAAACACGTCAACCTTCTAAACCTACTTGAAAGAAGAATGGGTTTATCAGGAACCATCCTCCAATGATTTACTTCATTCCTCCATAACAGAGCCCAAAGAATCAAGGTCAACCACTGTCTGTCAAAACCCTCTAAGGTCACCGCGGGATTCCCACAGGAATCTGCCCACACCCATTCTCTTCAACTTATTCATGGAACTTTTAGCAGACTCCTTAGCATCCTACAACATTCATAACCAAATGTATACAGATAACACACAAGTGTACCTGAAAATCCCCACTGCTGATGACATCAATACCCTCAACATTATTCTAGAGAATACTCATGACTGGGTTGCGCTCGACCATCCTAAACTTACTGCCATCAAAACGGAATTCCTACTTATTACCCCACCCAAATACAATCTTAAGATCAACCTTTGGATGAAACATCTAACTGCTCTCAATTATACTCCTCACTTTGTAGACTCTGCATGATCTCTGGGAATTATACTAGGCAAACATCTGCTCATACAGAACCACATCAGTAACGCAAACAGATTCCCTCCCGAGCACTCAATTAAATTAATTTGTAATTGAAAAATTCAAAAACCACTTCAAATCCTGATTGGCACAAGCACAAAAGTCCAAATTCAAAATCCAATATCCCGGAATGGATGTTTCAACAACGTTTATTGCTTCACATTGAGGTTCATTCCGATAGACAACTTGCATCTTCCAAACGATGCAGCCAACACGTGTTTTGTCGTGATTACTGTACACACATTTACTTCCTCAGGGCTGCAACCCAAATAGACAAATAATACTCATAAATATATGGGACCCCTTCTTCAACCATTAACAGTCCGCAAATAGTAAAGTGGAAAGAAGATAATATAGTCAGAAGGTCCCAGTGAAAAATAGAGAAAATACGAAAAGAAAGAGGAAACCCATCGTCATATGGCAGTGGCAGTGGGACGCGCTTCACGTGGGACACATGTGTCCACGCCTTGCGGCCCTGGATCCGGAGTGCGGTGCGGGTGGTGAGGAGAACTTGCCTTGGCTCCGACCACCTTGGATCCAAGCAGGACTTCCGCTGGTACTTCTTGACGACAACCCAGTCCCCGGTTTGTATAGTGTGTCCTTCCCCCTCCGGCCGCGGCTTCAGGGTGTCTGCTACCTGCTGATGAACAGAACGGAGATCTTTAGTCAAAGCATACAGGTAATCTGTCAACAAAGGGTATTCGATTTCCGAGAAACATTTAGGTCTAGGGACACCCCACACATTGGCCGGGCGGCCGAAAATGACCTCGTGGGGGGAGACACCTGTCATGGAATTGACTGTCACTCTAGTGGATAGTAAAGCCAAGGGGAGTGCGTCTGGCCAACGTAACCCTGTGCTCTCTTGTATCTTGGCCATTTTCAGCTTCAAAGTTCCGTTAAACCTCTCTACCAAACTAGCAGCCTGAGGGTGACGTGCTGCATGAAATTTCTGTGATATCTGTAATCCCTTACATATCTGTTCCATCAATTTGGCATTAAAGGATGTGCCGTTATCACTCTAAATCACCCGGGGCAATCCGTAGCGAGAGAAATATTCCTTTATCAACATCTTAGCTGTTGAGCTAGCTGTACAATCCTTAGTTGGGAAAGCCTCTACCCACCTACTAAAGGAGCATACCACCACCAGGACATAGTTAAGGTTATTGACTTTCTCCATTTCAATATAATCCATTTGGATCACTTCAAAAGGAAAAGAAGGAGGAGCAAAATTGCCAACCGGAACAGGTGTTCCCTTTCCAGGATTATGTCTTAAACAAACCATTCACTGCTGCACTAAATGGGTTGCCATCTTGGAAATATTCTTATTACTCCACACTGGGTCCAGTAATTTGCATATTCCCTTTGCACTAATATGAGCTGGCCCATGAGCCATTGTCACCACTGGGAGGACATATGCATCCGGGAGTAAGCATCGTCTTTTGTCTGACACATCCGTCCAACACTCATACGAGTCCAACTGTTCCCCCACCATCCTTCCATGTCCTCAACTCATCCTCAGTCGCTTTTTCTTGTATGTTCCGCACACTTTGTACAGTATTCATGAACATGTCAACGTCCGCTACCCACCTAGCTGGTCCTGCCACAAACATTTGTGGGAGTTTTGTCCTAGCTGTCGCCTTAGCTGTCTGATCTGCAAATGCATTGCCCCGTCCTACATCATCTACCACCGCTTTGTGTGCACTACATTTGATCACAGCCAGTCGCCTGGGAAGCGTCAGTGCTGTCAATAGTCGTAATATCAACGGACCATTCTGGATCCTTTGTCCGTGTGATGTCAAAAACCCTCTCTCTGCCCACAGTCGCCCGTAACTATGAGTCACGCCAAAGGCGTATTGGCTGTCAGTGTAAATATTCACATCCAGTCCTTCACTCAATTCACATGTTCGCATCAATGCTATTATTTCTACAGTTTGGGCTGAGTGGTACGGGACCCTAGAAGTCTCCACCACTGTTTTCAATGTTGTGACTGCGTATGCTGCAGTTGAGGTACCATCCGCAAGTTTAAAACAGGAACCATCAACATACTGCTCCCCATCGGGATCATCTAGGGGGGTGTCCGTTAAATCTATCCTTCCCTTTGTCTCCTCCTCTGTCCGAAATAAACAATCATGGACTTCATCGTCCTTTTCATCTGAAGGGATGGGTAGCAACGTGGCTGGCTTCAAAGTGGCACATCTTTTAATCGTAACATGGGGTGCGAATAATGTGAGCTCATAACCAGTAGGACGAGCACTAGTTAAATGCTGCGTCTGCGTTTTGTTCAATAAAGTGTCCACAGCATGCGGTACCATTACTGTGAGGTCAGAACCCAGCACGAGCCCCGCCGATTGTCTAATTGAGACCGCAGCAGCCGCTGTAGACCTTAGACAGCTCGGCAACCCTCTTGCCACATTGTCAAGCATAGCAGAAAAATAAGCGCAAGGTCTCTGTTTCCCGCCAAAACATTGAGTTAGGACAGACAAAGCGCAACCTTCCGCCTCATGTACATAAAGCACAAAAGGCTTCTGGTAATCAGGAGTTCCCAAAACAGGTGCAGAACACAAAGCAGTTGTTATTGACTTGACATGCTGGATTTCAGGGTAGGGGTTCGCGCACCTCCTTAGTAGTCAGATACAGAAGGGGTTTGGTTAGTAAGGCATAATTGGGTATCCACTGGCGACAATACGAGGTTATGCCAAAAAACGCGCGCATCTCTCGCTGCTTGTTAGGTACAGCCATGTTAGTTATCGCCTTGATGCGCTCCGGTGTCAACCTCCTCCCCTCCTTCGATAGGAGATGACATAAGTAGGTAACCTCCTGTCGACAATATTGAAATTTAGGAAGGGACACTTTGTGTCCATTTCGAGCCAAATGGTGCAACAGTTTAACCGTAGCATCTCGACACCCATCTTTGGTGTCAGACGCTATTAAAAGATCATTGACATATTGCAATAACACATTGCCCGCTGGAAGTTCCAAATCATCCAATTGAGCCTTCAAAGCCTGACTATAAATGCTGGGGCTCTCGGTATAGCCTTGAGAAATTCTACAAAATCGGAAGCTGCGGCCAGCCAATGTGAATCCGAAAAGATGACGGCTGTCAGGGTGTACCGGGATACTAAAGAAAGCGTTTTTTAAATCCAAAACAGAGAAATATTTGGCAGTGGGAGGGATCATTGTCAAAATCGTTGTAATATCAGAGACCACCGGATATTGGGGTTCAACCACCTTATTAATGTGGTGTAAATCAATCACAAAACGATAAACATCAGGTGCATCATCACCTGCATCAGCAGAGGGTCTTTTAAGAATCGGGAGAATGGGGCTGTTACAAATGTTAGAGGCCGTCTCCTCTACTACACCTGACCGTATCAAATCCTTTATTATTTGTCGCAAAGCCGTTTCACCGTCCCTAGATATTTTGTACTGTGGTATTCGTGGTAATCGAGCTCCCACCTTAACCTTGATGGACACGGGGCAATGTCCACCTTTCCCACATCAGTTTCACTACTGGCCCACAAAGTCTCCGGGATCCCCGCAAACTCAGCTGGAAGACGTTCGTATTTTGAGAGGCACTGTTGCGCACGCGCGACAGTGGGAACAGTAAATGGTGGCATGCTATCTCTTCAACAAATCCAAACCCAGCAAATTGTCGCCACAATTTGAAGTCAAAAGGAAAGGAGAGTAAACAGTAAAAGGACTAATCGTAAGTGTGAGAGGCTTAGAAATGGGGCTAATTACCGGAGTACCTGAGAACCGAACAGAAATATTTTTCCTGCCAGACAGAGCCGCCCCTGGGACCTGAGAACGTGCTACAGAACTTTTCATAGCACCCGTGTCCACCAAAAATTTCTGAGGAGACCCCGACAAATCCCCAGTCACATAGGGTCCTTGTTGATCAACATCCATAGAAACTGGTCCCATATCCTGTCCTACGCTGTCCTAGTTATGGGAGAAGCCAGTCATGTCATCCATTGCGTATGTGTCATTGTAATACTGGTTGTAGTACTGTCTGTCTCTGTCATGGTCACCCTCACCTTCAAAATGTTGTCGATCCCTCTCTCCGTCAAAGCAATTTCTCCCCGATCACCTTCCTTCATCAAACTGTCTGTCATCCCAGCGAAAATCACCACGGCCTCTACCTCTGCCTGGTCCAGCATTGGACCGAAGCTCCGGACAATCTCTCCACCAGTGCCCCTCCTTTTTGCAGTTCGCACACTGATTCGGCCCCATCCGCTCTCTCTTCTCTCCCCTTCCATAGCTACTTCCACCTCGACCCGCTACCATAGGTGGGGCTCCACTTCCCCGACCCTTCGACACCTGCTGCAACAGCACCCTCGTCTTCAAGTCTTTGGCTTTCTTGTCCTGTCTGTCTTTGTTCTCGTTCTCTCTATGCTCATAATACTGAGCCACAGTCAGAATACCAGAAGGGGTGGACGTCGTCCACGTACTCTCTGATGCCTGCAATCTAGCCGCTATTTCTGGTAACAGGTTAGTTACAAACCTATTCAGAAAAAGTCGCAAGCCCCCATCCTGAGAGAGATCCTGACCACTAAAATCCAAAAAGGCTTCCTCGAAACGAGTGAAGAAATCTGAAACCGCTTCATCCTTCTTTTGTCTACATGCAGTCAACTTATCCCAATCCACCTTCTTTGGAGGAATAAGGGAGTGCATACATTTTATTATTCGCCCCGGTAATGCTAAGATCTCGGGTTTCGGTTTTTCCCCTGGCTTCCGTTCCTTATCCCTGTCCTTAAATTCCTCCCAAGTACCTCCCAATTCCTCCGCATGATCTGTACCCTTCACCTGTCTCCACACATCCACCGGAACCAGTAATCCAAAAACAATTCTATGTCAGCTAAAGTCATAACCGTCGAGGAAGCAGCTTCTGTCAATTCTTTATAATAAGCAGTCAGGTTTTTTCTAGAGTCGGGCAACTGTGCCTTCAGTGCCAACACCTCTCTCCGTTTCCAAGGTGTGTATACCCACTGTTCCTGGAAACGAGCTTCTACACGAGCTCTGGTCACATTTTTAGTTACTGGGTCTACCACTTCAGGCACTTCAGGATGGAAAATAGGGTGAACTTAGCGCATTGGATGCGCTCCAGGAAAATGCTGACGGCAAATTCATTTCTATATTCCAGCAAAGTCAGCAAATTCTGTAACACATCCTTCATACTAGTATTAGCCCTATAGGCTCTGTCCTTAATGTCATAAAGAGCCCGGGGCGCCGTACCACCATAACCCTGCTCCCACAATGCTATCAGCGTTGTTGACATATGCCATAAAGCATGCTGCTGCATCAGAGGCTCATAATTCTTCATTGTGGACCAGATGTCTTCCAGTACATAAATAGGACTCCTAGCCCACTGACAAGCCTGATTGGCCACCATCGTTTTTTCATCCAACCCCACAGTAGAGCGTCTAAGCAATTTACGTACTTGGGTATATAACCCAACTCCGGCACCTCGAGTCGGGGTCGTCAACTCACCATGGGGGGTAGCGCTAGCAGAAACAGTGGGAAGTGCAGGAGAGATCACAGAGGGAGTGGGTAAGCTCGCCGCGAACAAAGAAACCAAGGGCGCGGCCACGGAAGAGGTGACAGAAGACAATGCTTGTTCAACATCTCTCAACAAAATAGGGGCCGAAACAGAGGAAGTGGGGGTGCCAATCAAGGAAGGAGCAACCGTTTGCGGGTCTGAAACCACCGCAGGGGAAGCAGAACCTGTCAACACGGGGTACAATGATTGCGGAGTATACGGGGGAGGGGGCCGAGCATTCAAATTGTCCTCCATCTCATCTCGCTCTTCCTCTCTTGCTACATAGCTTTTATCCATCTGTAACCTATGAAGTCTGTCTGCGCGTCAATCTGTGACTCATTCTCTTTCTTTATATGTTCTCTCGCCTTTTGTGCCATCGTCTGCGCCGCTCTCTTCTGAGCCACCTTCTCCTCTCTCATCCGTCGTTCCCTTACTTCTTTCTGCCATATCCTCAAGGAATCGAACATACTCTGGAGGCTACGCTTAGCAAATAATCTGTCCTGCAAATAATCTAGTTTTGCCACATCAAAAGAACCAGTCAACGGCCATTGCAAATCTACATTACCCTTAGTATACTTGTTCCACAAAGTGTTAAACAAAATCGGAGTCAATCCATGCTTAACATACATCTCGAAATTAGGTGAGCCCTCCACTGGGGCGGGTTGGCTCTCAGCCAACCTAGTGTCCGAGGCGCTGCAGCAGCAACCAAGGCACCGTATCTTACTGAAACGCGGCATCGTCACCCACTCAATCACTTACCAATACAAAATTCACACTCACCCTCTCACCAACACCCAGGCTGCACAATCACCACTAAACACACACATATATTCATGCTTCCTATGCATCAAATCCCTGCCAAACACGTGTTACCAAAATGGGACAAGGCCCGTCGACCATGTCCTGGGGAACCTGGACCCTAACGCAGACCGAACAGTACACTCAATGTTCCGAGATTGGGGAACACATCCGCCACCCGGGTGGCACTACAGATCGCTGCGCACTTTACCACGGGAGACCCTGGACCTGCTCCCAATGAACCACACACTAGGGGTTCGGGATAAATCCCAGAATCCGCCCGCAATGAGCCACGCCTCCACCGCAGTACCACCCGGTCGGATGACCACAAACAAACGTCCACCCAACCTCCGCTAAGTCTGTCAGAGCACCACTCGCACTCTGAGTTCCCCGGAGCACACTAGCCCCAGGAGCACACAGGCTCCTTCAACCACTAGAGACACGCCGGTCTCGGAAACACACCAGTCTCTTGGAGCGTCCCAGCTCCCTCAATCAACAGTCGGACCACTCACCTTCTATAGGCGGTACTGACCTCTACCGTTCTCCACCGCCGGCTGCTGGGACCAACACGGTCAGCTCCAAAGTTCTGCCGTCCGGACCCCGGCGTAGGATCATGAACCGGGACCTCTCCTGATCAGCAGGGTGGGGCAGCGCTGCGAGAACCAAGCTCGGCATCAAAGTGGGTACCTAGACCCACCGTGCTGACCAGAGGGTCCCCGGTCTTCTGCTACCCACTTGTGAGAAAGATCCTTATCGCGGGGTCCCTATTCAGGCACCATCTGATAAGCGTGGCTCAAATCCACCCAAGTGACTTACCGCACTCACCTATAATTACCAAGTAAGAAGTCAGCCGGACAGTGGAGAAGAACAAACAAAGTATTTTATTAGGCCACAAACTCGCATATGAGAGGGCCCTGTCCGACCACACCCCTAAGAGTGCGCCGAGAGGACTGACTCGTCTCATCACAGCAATACATTATAACATGGTACAGCAAAGTAGAACATGCCCATACTGGAAAAGTACTGGACCCCAGATGGGGTGAAATTTACTAGCCCCTTGCGCGATGTTTGACATTAATGCTGGTATAGAGATAGTGTAATGGTTTCATTGGCATATTTACAAGCCCCTTGCGCAATGTTTGACATTAATGCTGGTATAGAGATAGTGTAATGGTTTCATTGGCATATTTACAAGCCCCTTGCGCAATGTTTGATATTAATGCTGGTATAGAGATAGTGTAATGGTTTCATTGGCATAGTTACAAGCCCCTTGCGCAATGTTTGACATTAATGCTGGTATACAGATAGAGTAATGGTTTCATTGGCATATTTACAAGCCCCTTGCACAATGTTTGACATTAATGCTGGTATACAGATAGTGTAATGGTTTCATTGGCATATTTACAAACCCCTTGCGCAATGTTTGACATTGATGTTGGTATAGAGATAGTGTAATGGTTTCATTGGCATATTTACAAACCCCTTGCGCAATGTTTGACATTGATGCTAATATAGAGATAGTGTAATGGTTTCATTGGCATATTTACAAGCCCCTTGCGCAATGTTTGACATTAATGCTGGTATAGAGATAGTGTAATGGTTTCATTGGCATATTTACAAGCCCCTTGCACAATGTTTGGCATTAATGCTGGTACAGAGATAGTGTAATGGTTTCATTGGCATAGTTACAAGCCCCTTGCGCGATGTTTGACATTAATGCTGGTATACAGATAGAGTAATGGTTTCATTGGCATATTTACAAGCCCCTTGCGCAATGTTTGACATTAATGCTGGTATAGAGATAGTGGAATGGTTTCATTGGCATATTTACAAGCCCCTTGCGCAATGTTTGACATTAATGCTGGTATAGAGATAGTGTAATGGTTTCATTGGCATTTTTACAAGCCCCTTGCGCAATGTTTGACATTATTGCTGGTATAGAGATAGTGTAATGGTTTCATTGGCATATTTACAAACCCCTTGCGCAATGTTTGACATTAATGCTGGTATAGAGATAGTGTAATGGTTTCATTGGCATATTTACAAGCCCCTTGCATAATGTTTGACATTAATGCTGGTATACAGATAGAGTAATGGTTTCATTGGCATATTTACAAGCCCCTTGCGCAATGTTTGACATTAATGCTGGTATACAGATAGTGTAATATTTTCATTGGCATATTTACAAGCCCTTGCGCAATGTTTGACATTAATGCTGGTATAGAGATAGTGTAATGGTTTCATTGGCATATTTACAATCCCCTTGCACAATGTTTGACATTAATGCTGGTATAAAGATAGTGTAATGGTTTCATTGGCATATTTACAAGCCCCTTGCGCAATGTTTAACATTAATGCTGGTATAGAGATAGTGTAATGCACAGCTTTCCAAACTTTTTATGTTGGGGACACACTTTTTGGAGGTGCAAAATTTTGGGACACAGTAAGGCCGTGTAGCGAGCAAACGTAGCGTAGCGAGCCCAAACTACCTAAGGGTGATGCTGGGGGAGGGTTCTCACTCACTCTGTCTGTCTCCCTCTCTCTTTCTGTAACTGTCTCCCTCCCCCTCTCTCTCCCTCTGTCTTTCTCTGTCTCTCTACCTCCCTCTGTCTCTCTCTGTCTGTCTTGCTTCCTCTGTCTCCCTCCCTCTGTCTGTCTCGCTTCCTCTGTCTCCCTCCCTCCCTCTGTCTGTTGCCCTCTGTCTCCCTCCCTCTGTCTGTTGCCCTCTGTCTCCCTTCCTCTGTCTCCCACTCTGTCTGTCTCACTCCCTCCCTCTCTCTCCCTCTGTCTCCCTCCCTCTCTCTCCCTCTGTCTCCCTCTGTCTGTCTGTCTATCTCCCTCTGTCTGTCTGTCTGTCTGTGTCTGTCTGTCTGTCCGTGTCTGTCTGTCTGTGTCTGTCTGTCTGCTATCTGTGTCTGTCTCTCTCCCTCTGTCTGTCTCTCTCCCTCTGTCTGTCTCTCTCCCTCTGTCTGTCTGTCTCTGTCTCTGTCTGTCTCTCTCCCTCTGTCTCTCTCCCTCTGTCTGTCTCTCTCCCTGTCTGTCTGTCTATGCCTGTGTCTGTCTGTCTCTGTCTGTCTCTCTGTCTCTGTCTGTCTCCCTCTATCTGCATCTCTGTCTGTCCCCGTCTCTGCATCTCTGTCTGTCCCCGTCTCTGTCTGCATCTCTGTCTGTCTGTGTCTCCCTCCCTCTCTCTGTCTCCCTCCCTCTCTATCTCTCTCCCTTTCTCTACCTCTCTCTCCCTCCCTCTGTCTCGCTCCCTCTGTCTCCCTCCCTCTCTATCTCCTCTCTATCTCCCTCTCTATCTCCCTCCCTCTCTATCTTCCCCCCTCTCTATCTCCCCCCTCTCTCTATCTCCCTCTCTATCTCCCTCCCTCTCTATCTCCCCCCCTCTCTCTATCTCCCCCCTCTCTCTATCTCCCTCCCTCTCTATCTCCCCCATATCTCCCTCCCTCTCCATCTCCCTCCATCTCCCTCTCTCTATCGATCTCCCTCTCTCTCTCCCTCTCCATCCCTCTCTCTCTCTCCATCGCCCTCTCTCTCTCCATCGCCCTCTCTCTCTCCATCGCCCTCTCTCTCTCCATCGCCCTCTCTCTCTCTCTCCATCCCCCTCTCTCTCTCCATCTCCCTCTCTCTCTCCATCTCCCTCTCTCTTTCATCTCCCTCTCTCTTTCATCTCCCTCTTTCTCTCTCTCCATCTCCCTCTCTCTCCATCTCCCTCTCTCTTTCCATTTCCCTCTCCATCTCCCTCTCTCTCTCCATCTCCCTCACTCTTTCCATTTCCCTCTCTTTCCATCTCTCTCTCTTTCCATCTCTCTCCCTCTCTTTCCATCTCCCTCTTTCTCTCTCTCCATCTCCCTCTCTCTCCATCTCCCTCTCTCTCCATCTCCCTCTCTCTCTCCATCTCTCCCTCTCTCTTTCCATTTCCCTCTCTCTTTCCATCTCTCTCCCTCTCTCGATCTCCCTCTTTCTCTCTCTCTATCTTCCTCCCTCTATCTCCCTCTCCATCTCCATCTCCCTCTCTTCTCCATCTCCCTCTCTCTTTCCATTTCCCTCTCTCTTTCCATTTCCCTCTCTCTTTCCATCTCCCTCTCTCTCTCCATCTCCCTCTCTCTTTCCATTTCCCTCTCTCTTTCCATCTCTCTCCCTCTCTATCTTCCTCCCTCTCTATCTCCCTCTCCATCTCCCTCTCTCTCTCCATCTCCCTCTCTCTTTCCATGTCCCTCTCTCTTTCCATCTCTCTCCCTCTCTCTCTATCTCCCTCTTTCTCTCTCTCTATCTTCCTCTCCATCTCCCTCTCTCCATCTCCCTCTCTCTCTCTCTCCATCTCCCTCGCTCTCTCTCTCTCTATCTCCCTCTCTCTTTCTCTATCTCCCTCTATCTCCCTCTCCCTCGCTCTCTCCCTCTCTCTCTCCATCTCCCTCTCTCTTTCCATTTCCCTCTCTCTTTCCATTTCCCTCTCTCTTTCCATCTCCCTCTCTCTCTCCATCTCCCTCTCTCTTTCCATTTCCCTCTCTCTTTCCATCTCTCTCCCTCTCTATCTTCCTCCCTCTCTATCTCCCTCTCCATCTCCCTCTCTCTCTCCATCTCCCTCTCTCTTTCCATGTCCCTCTCTCTTTCCATCTCTCTCCCTCTCTCTCTATCTCCCTCTTTCTCTCTCTCTATCTTCCTCTCCATCTCCCTCTCTCCATCTCCCTCTCTCTCTCTCTCCATCTCCCTCGCTCTCTCTCTCTCTATCTCCCTCTCTCTTTCTCTATCTCCCTCTATCTCCCTCTCCCTCGCTCTCTCCCTCTCTCTCTCCATCTCCCTCTCTCTCCATTTCCCTCTCTCTCTCTATTTCCCTCTCTCTCTCCATCTCCCTCTCTCCATCGATTTCCCTCTCTCTATCTCCCTCTCTCTATCTCCCTCCCTCTGTCTGTCTCCCTCCCTCTATCTCCCTTTCTCTATCTCCCTTTCTCTGTCCCCCTCTGTATCCTTCTCTCTGTATCCTTCCCTCTGTCTCAATCCCTCTGTATCCGTCCCTCTGTCTCTGTCTCCCTCTCTCTATTTTCCCTCTCTCTCTCACTGTCTCCCTCCCTCTGCCTGTCACCCTTTGGCACCTCACCCCAGCCTCCCGGACATGCAGGTCTTTTAGGCGTCCCTAGGGGGGTGCGGGGAGGGGGGGTGCGTGCGGACCACACCGGATGACACCATCAGTGGGGGGGTGACACCAATCTGTGAGCACAGCTCTCAGTGCTGCCTCGCCTCTGCAGACTGCTTTACTTTATATTTATAAAGTAGGAACGGAACAAAAGATCACATTAAAAAAATATTCTTCCTAGTTTAAATACAAAATGGACCAGTGAGGAACATAGAATTAAATGCGCCGCACGTTATAGAAAGAAGCAATTTTTACATAGACATTTGACTGAGGAAATTGAGTAAATGCAGAGCCAGCAATGCATTTCTCTTACCAAGGACAGACAGGCAGTTTTTAAATTGGCCCACATTTATTGACAGGGATTGTTTTTTTTATTTTTGCTTTTCAGTAAATTCGTTTTGGGACATGTTTGCATCGATTGGCTACTGCGCACTCTCCTTTCAGATGTCAGTACTTTATAATTTAAACATTGAGGGAACAGGTAAATAAAAAAAATCCAAGGATCTCTCGTTTTTGAGAAGTTAAAGGCGTCTTTAAAGGACCATTTACTTGTTATTAAAGGACCATTTACTTGCTAATGGGGCTTTGTTGTGAATCTCCCGGCCCCCCTAGAGCAGAGTGTCTCGGAGTCTGCACTGCTGTGGCTGACTCCGAGACACTCTTTCAAAGGAATGCCTCCTAATTAGCAATTACGTGCTAAGTGCCTCATCCTGCGACACACCCACCACTTACAGGCGACACACTACTGTGTCGGGACACAGAGTTTGGAAAGCTCTGGTGTAATGGTTTCATTGGCATATTTACAAGCCGCTTGCGCAATGTTTAACATTAATGCTGGTATAGAGATAGTGTAAATGTTTCATTGGCATATTTACAAACCCCTTGTATAATGTATATTCTTGTCTGTGTGCCAGTTTTATTACTTTGCATGCATTTTCTGCTTGCATCTAAGCATCAGCGGAAAATCCGTTCTGCTCGCGGATTTCGCGGATTTTCGGTAAATTTGCAATCCGCAAGATTTGCGAATTTCCTGCAAAAACCGCGAACGAAAATCCGCGAATGGAAGGGATTGGGTCAAAAGTTCAAGCTGACTTTTGTAACTCTTTTAGAATGGCGCTGGCAAGCTGCCAGAGCCATTCTAAAATAGTTACAAAAGTCAGCTTCAACAGGAAGCTCTAATAGATAAAGTAAAGCAGGTGCTGCTCAAATTCAGTTACACAATCATTAATCACCCCAAACTTGGGGTGATTAATGATTGTGTAACTTAATTTGACCTTCAACCGGAGTACCTGCTTTACTTTACCTATTAGTGCTTCCTGTTGAAGCTATTACTAGCTATTTTAGAATGGCACTGGCAGCTTGCCGGCGCCATTCTAAGTGGGGCTGAGGGCAGAAGGGCACAAAAGTGGGACAGAGGGCAGAATGGGACACAAAATGAGTGGGGCAGAGGGCAGAAGGGCACAGAAACGAGTGGTACAGAGGGCAGATGGGCATAAAAAACGAGAAGGTGGCAGTGATTAAGCAGGCAAAAAAAAAACCAGCGATATTGCAAAGCGCCTCGCGAACACCCGCGAACACGCAAAGCGCCTCGCAAACACCCGCGAATGCGCAAAAATACGAAAATGTGCGCAAATTTGCGAATTTTGCGGATTGCCAATTCGCAAATTCGCGAATTGCCAATTTGCAAAATTCGGCCATGCTTACTTGCATCCATGTTAAACATTGCGCAAAAGGCTTGTAAATATGCCCCTCTTTTTTGTATATTGTATCTCAATTGATGCCATTAATAAAATCCTTTAGGCATCTCTCAAACCATTTCATATGGTTTTCTATCTGCTATTCCTATCCCTCTCCATACATTCACTGCTTCCACCCATGTTAAAGATTGCACAAGGCACTTCTAAAAAAGGAGCATATTAACAAGCCAAATTAAACTATTAGCACTATCTCTGTACCAGCATTGGATTTAAGCATGATAAACACTTTAAAAAGAAGTCTACCCTGTAAGCTAAAAGATACAAATTGTTAGCACACACAGCTAACATTATGGAAAAAGATGAAAATATAATTCCTTAATTCACATGCACACTCAGTGTGTTCCGTGTCAAAAAACATAAAGTCAGACATTTCAACAAAAAACATTTAGGGCCAGATGTAGGTAAATTATATTTACCGACCTCTTAAATACCGAGTCATACCGACTCGGTATTACCGAGTAGGAAAATGAGATGTAGGTAAGAATGCCGGTAACAAATACCGACTCGGAACCTGTCGGTAATCGGAAACGGTATTTACCGTCTCGGAATATACCTACACGGTAAAATCCGAGACGGAAAAACCCAAACCGATCCACCGGTGCCACGGCCCATAGGAATGAATGGCAACTCCCGACCCGGAAAATACCGAGTAGGTAAAAACCGACCCGGTATTTACCGTGTCGGAACTATCCGCCGAAGAATTTGAAACTGACAAACATGTGTGCCTGTGAACCAATCAGGTACTTCAACCACACCCAAATTCCAAGCCACAGGGGAACTAACCAATCAGATCCAACCACCACACCCCAGTACCTGGGACACGCCACCCACTACAGCTATCACACTCTGGTAGCTCCCTGAGGCCAGCAGGTGTAAGCTACATAGCACCTGGACATGAGGTGGGATGGCATGGGCCCTGGGTGTTGGGTGGTCCAGGAGAGGGTGTAGGTCCCTGATCAATTGCTTGATGGTGTCTGGGTGTAGCCTGTACCTCTGCAGTATTTCAGGCTCTGTCAGTTGGAACAGTGTTATCCTCTGCCTGTACACTTGTTCCTCCCTTAGCCATTCTCTCTGTCCTGCTGCCTGTAGTCTCTGCCGTCTTGCTATGATGTAAAAAGCCGCCATCATGGGTCCAGAGGTGCATTTTGGGACTTTTTTTATAGCCCTCCCTTGGTTACCACCTGCTTTCAATGCATGGTAAATACCGACTAAAA
The DNA here is from genome assembly GCF_964263255.1 of Lissotriton vulgaris. NCBI lineage: Eukaryota > Metazoa > Chordata > Amphibia > Caudata > Salamandridae > Lissotriton > Lissotriton vulgaris. The sequence continues at coordinate 1,708,846,255 of NC_141685.1, read as the reverse complement.
AATACCGTTTTTCTGCAGAATCGGTATTTTTGTGCTTACCTACATCTCCAAGGCTAATTTCTACCGTTTCTGATTTACCGAGTCGGAGAATACCAACTCGGTATTTATGTATACGGTATATTCCGACACGGTAATTTTACCGGGTCATTCTTACCGAGTCAGTATGTTTCCGACTCGGATTTTCTAAAATCGGTAATTAATGGCCTCCTACATCTCATTTCCTCGGTAACGGCCGATTTTACCGGTTTTCGGCCGTTACCACCCGGTAAACGCCTACCTACATCTGGCCCTTAGTATGGTAAATCGTTTTAGACACAGAAAGTGAGATGAGACACACACACAAACAGACAGATGGTGTAGGCAGAGATTGAGATGACACACACATACAAACAGAGAGATGGTGGATGGAGAGAGTGAAATGAGGCATGGAAAGACGGAGATGGTGCAGGCAGAGAGTGATATGAGACACACAAAGAGAGATGTAAACTAGTGTTTATATTGTTTAGTTAATGTAATTGCTATGTGCTATGTTGGTAGTGGTCTATAATATGTCATATTTTTCTTTTCAACAGATTGTAAATATCTACAGAGTCATAATAGATTATGCCTACCAAGAACCGCAAACAAAGACTTTATAAGCACGTTTTATCAATCAAGAGGACTCAATTAGAAGATTCATCCAGAAGACAATCTTCAGAGAAAAGAAAAAATGCTCCTGGTAATGCATCTGTGCTTCCTGTTTTTTTGCAGGATAACTTAAATGGACTTTTGTGTAACGGTTATTAGTTTCTGGCAACAAATGCATTACATCATCAAATTCTTAAGTTCAGGTGGGATATTTGCAACCATTGATGCTTGCATTGGTGGTGCTGTTGCTTCAGAAGAAGTGCTGGGAGTAGAGCCCTGCTCCTCTGATGATCTTTTTATTACAGCTTTACTCCAATTGTTTGGGTGTATATTCTGGACATGGCATTCCATGCTATAAGTTCCAAAGCTGTACTGTTTCTGTGGATTCCCTCTTGAAAGTACTGTGTGACAGATTTTACATGTGACAAAAGGCGCATTTACCTTTTTCTCTCTTTCTGTTTTTTTTTTATTTCCGAACTATGAACTCTCTCTGTGTTCTAGGGGTTTCAGGAACAAACTCTTCTGAAGATGAAGTAGAAGAATAAACTTTTTACACAAAAACAATTGTTGCATCTGTGGTTCCTGTTCTTCTGCAAAATTACAATGGACTGTTGTCCGAAGAGTACCAATTTATTGCAATGTATGCATTGCATCATTAAATTTTTCTAGATAACACTGTGTCACAGATCTTGCAGGTGACCAGTGGTGCATTTACTTTCTCCTGATGTTCTGTAAAGCTGAAAAACTTCCAGTCTAGAAAAAAGGTGTTGCTTCCCTGAAAGCCAAAGAAGACTGATTAACATGGGAGGGGTCTTACAAGAATTAGAGTAGGAATTATTATAAACCAATAAAATCTTTTGTTATAAGGTCACATGGTTGGATGTAAGTTTACGGAGTGTTTACGGAGCGTCTACGGAGTGCTCATATAAGCTTATGTTGCGTTTACGTTTTATTTACGGAGCGCTTACGTCATCTTATGATGTGCTTACGTGGTACGCACCCTCATGACATTTATAATTGTTTAAATAAAGTTATATATGTTGTTTAAAAGTTTAAAATAAACATGTTCTTTATTATCTCAGTTAATATGTTCCTTTATATTGTATAATGATTATGTAGGTATAATGATTTAGCACCCTCTTGAGATTTATAATTGTTTAAATAAAGTTATATATGTTGTTTTAAAGTTTAAAATAAACATGTTCTTTATTATCCCAGGTAATATGTTCCTTTATATTGTGCAATGAATACGTAGATATAATGATTCAAAGTTTATAAAACTTTCGGAGGTAAACAACAAACTCCTGTGTACATGCATATCTGTGCATGTACATTTGTGCCATGTGGCACACATACATGTCGTAAGACCATGTATGTGTGTGACATGGCACACAAGTCAGAATCAGGGGTGCAACAGGCTGTCAAAGTGACAACCTGTCTCCCTTGTCAATTCAGTAATTTTATTGATTCGGTATTTACTGATTCGGTAATTGCCATTGATTCCTATTGGCCTCAAGACTTATAGGAATCAATGGCAATTACCAAATCGGTAAATGCCGATTCAGTAAAATGACTGAATTATACAGATTTTGTCATTTCAAAAGAGAAATTACCTACATCCAAATTACCTACTCTTAAATATTGAAGTGGTATGATTTGGTATTTATGAGTAGGTAAATCGAGATTACGTACATTTGGCCTATTGAGTTGTAACATATTTATATACATATGTTACATTTCAGTGCTTTGGAAGTAGTACAATGTACTATAGGTAAACACCTTATAGGTTTATGCTGTACCACATCCTCATTGTTTTGCACTTTGACATTCAGTATGACAAACTTTTATATACAAACATAAAAATGTAGTTCTTTTTTTAACCAGTAGAGGTAGTTGTAAAAAGAACTGTTTGGTACGCACCCTTACAAGATTTGTAATTGCTTAAATAAAGTTATATATGTTTTTTTAAAGTTGCTTAAATAAAGTTATATATGTTGTTTAAAAGTTGCTTAAATAAAGTTATATATGTTGTTTAAAAATTAAAATAAACATGTTCTTTATTATCCCAGATAATGTGTACTTTTATATTGTACAATGAATATGTAGATATAACGATAAAACTTTCAGGGGTAAATAATGAATTGCTGTGTCCATACACATCTGTGCATGTACATTTGTGCCATGTGGCACACATACATGTCGTAAGACCATGTATGTGTGTGACATGGCACACAAGTCAGAATCAGCGGTGCAACAGGCTTTCAAAGTGACAACCTGTCCCCTTTGACAATTCGGTAATTTTACAGAATCGTTATTTACTGATTCAGTAATTGCCATTGATTCCTATTGGCCTCAAGGCCCATAGGAATCAATGGCAAATACTGAATTGGTAAATACCGATTCGGTAAAATGACTGAATTAAACAGATTCGGTAATTTCAAAAGACAAATTACCTACATCCCATTTACTTACTCTTAAATATTGAAGTGGTATGATTTGGGACGCGATGTTGGTAGGCATTTACCGGTCGGTAACGGCTGAATTTGGCCGTTGCTGACCGGTACATGCCTTTTCCTATGTAGGAGGCATTTATTTACAGATTTGGTATTTTTACAGATCCTGTATTTACCGAATCGGTAAAATTACCAAATCAGTAAATACAGACTCTGTAAAAATACCAAATCTGTCAATTCTAATGTAGGTAGCACTGTTGACAGTGCTAGAGGCATCTAAGAATTTGTTATTTACCACCCAATATAATTGGATGGTAAATAAGGAATTCCTGTGTTCATGCACATCTGTGCATGTACACCTGTGCCATGTGGCACACATACATGCCCTAAGGGCATGTATGTGTGTCACATTGCACACAAGCCAAAAACAGGGGTGCTACAGGGTGTCAAAGTGACACCCTGTTCCCCCTGGCAGGATTTGGTATTTACTCATTCGGTAATTACCGAATCGATATGTGCCGTTGATTCCTATGGGCTTCAAAGTCCATAGGAATCAATGGCAAATACAGATTTGGTAATTATCGATTAGGTAATTACCGAATTTTACCAAATCAGTAATTAAGTTGGTAAAAATACCTACATCCCCATTGCCAGTTCTTAAATACCGAATTGGTATGATTCGGTATTTAAGAAGTGGTAATCTGGGATTACCTATATCGGGCCCTCGGTATTTATGAGTAGGTAAATCGAGATTACGTACATCTGGCCCATTGATTTGTAACATATTTATATACATATGTTACATTTCAGTGCTTTGGAAGTAGTACAGTATACTATAGGTAAACACCTTATAGGTTTATGCTGTACCACATCCTTATAGTTTTGCACTTTGACATTCACTATGACAAACTTTTACATACACATAGAAATTTAGTTCTTTCTTTAACCAGTAGAGGTAGTTCTAAAAAGAACAGTTTTTTTTGTTTTGCTTGAAAAACGTAAAAAAATGAACTTTTTACACAAAATAATTGTTCAACAGGAACAAACTATGAAATTGAAAGAAAAAAATTATTTGCTGCATCTGTGGTGCCTGTTCTTCTGTAAAATTACTTCAATGGACTGTTGTATGAAAGCTACTAATTTACTGCAATGTATGCATTGCAACATTACATTTTTCAGTTCTGGCTGAATGTTCGCCACCATTGAAGATGGCATTGGTAGTACTCCGGTTGTTGCTGTAGATGTACTAGGAGAAGAGTCCTCCTTCTGAGATATTTGCACCACAGCTCTACTCCAATTGTTGGGGTGTATATTTTTTACATGGCGTTCCATGCTGTGGGTTCCAAATGAATATTTCTTATTTGGATTTCCTCTTGATAACACTGTGTCACAGATCTTGCAGGTGACCAGTGGTGCATTTACCTTCTGTTGATGTTCTGGAAAGCTGAAAAATTTCTAGACTATGGACTCCTTCTTCCTACTTGGGTGAGGGTCCTCTTTAACAAAGTCTTCATTAAAAGAATGGTCAGAGTCTGGATGTTCAGCCATTTGGAAGTATTTTTCTGTAGCTAGGAGCTGTAGAAAAAAGGTGTTTCTTCTCTGAAAGCCAAAGAAGAATGATGAACATGGGAGGGGTTTTTCAACAATTGGAGTTGGAAGTATTATAAACCAATTAAATATTTTGGTTTGAGGTCACATGGTTGGACATAAGCTTACAGAGCACTTACGGAGCGTTTACGGAGCGCTTACGTAAGCTTACGTTGCGTTTACGCTCTATTTACGGAGCGCTAACGTAATCTTACGATGCGTTTACGTAGGACGCACCCTCTGGAGATTTGTACTTTTTTAAATAAAGTTATATATGGTCTTTAAAAGTTTAAATTAACATGTTCTTTATTATCCCAGATAATGTGTACCTTTATATTGTGCAATGAATACGTAGATATAACGATTTAAAGTTTATAAAACTTCCGGGGGTAAGAGATCGAAGCTTTTACGATGCGCGGATGGTGCTCTTACGTTGCTTGCACTTGCGACGTACCCTCGCGAGATTTGTTACTACTCAAAACAGTAATATACTGTTGTTTTAAAAAACATTTTCTACATTTAAGCAGATGTTGTCTACCTTTAAAATCTACGTTAAAAACGTAGATATTATGTTTTAGAAACTTAAAAAATTTGTCGGGGTAAGAGCTCAGAGTGTTTACGATGTGCTTACGGAGCGCTCACGGTGCGCGGACCCTGTAATCATGTAAAAAAAACCTTGAAAATAAAAATTATATATATATTATATTAAATATATATATTCACTGAATAAATCATAGGTTTCAAGCCTTACATAGTTAGGTATTAGCATTTAAAAAACCTTGCAAATTCACTGAAAAAACCATAGGTTTCAGGTCATACATAGTTAGGAATTAGCATTTAAAAAACCATTGAAATTGCTCCTATATTGTTAGTTGTACTAACTATATTTCGCGCACCCGCAATCCACTGCTGCTGATGTCACATATTACATCATTCATGACATGGTTAGTGACATCACTGATGACATCTCAAATGACATCACTGATGACTTCACTGACTAGCGGTACCTGGTGGGCTAGTTGGCACCCAGGGGACCTCAGGATTCAAGGGCACTTAATCCCGCAACTTAAAACGCTCCAAAGGGCGTGTTTGCACACTGTCACCTCAGGCCTGCCCTCTTCCTTCACCATTGTACAAATATTTCTCTAAAATCAGCCGAACTACGAATTCCGATTTAATCACCTGTTATCAGGAGAGAACCAAGTGCGGCATCTTTTAGCCTTGCACTGACCCTGAAATGTAATTCTAAGAGTACTTACAGTAACTATGTATTTCCTTCCATAGGAATCCATTGTGTGGTTTTCAGCAGAAAAGTTTGTAAGTGTTGATTTTTGAAACGTACAAATATTCCTCTAAAATAAGCCGAACTACGAATTCCGATTTACTCACCTGTTATCAGGAGTGACCTCAGTGCTGCTTCCTTTAGCCCAGCACTGACCCTGAAAAGTAATTCTAGCCATACTTACCAGTAACTTGTATTTCCTTCCATAGGATTCCATTGTCTGGTTTTCACAGGAAAAGTTTCTAAGTGTCTATTTTCACAAACTAAAGATATTCTTTAAAAATCGCCTGTTCGACTTAAACGCATTCTTTCAACAGTTTACAGGAGATGCACCCGTGCTGGATCCAGGAGCCACCACTGAGTAAGACAAAGTAACGTTAACATTACTTACCTTACATCAGGGATGTCATGTGTGATGTCACTGACCATGTCATGAGTGATGTAATATGTGACGTCATCAGCAGTGTATTGCGGGCGTGCAGGTTATAGTTAGCTGAACTAACTATAACGGGGGAATTTCAATGGTTTTGTATGAGTGAAATGTCCAGCTAACTATAACATGTGTGAAACCTATGGTTTTTTCAGTGAATTTCTAAGGTTTTTTAAATGCTAATTCCTAACTATAACATGCCTAAAACTTATGGTTTTTTCAGTGAATATATATATATATATATATATATATATATATATATACATATATATATATATATATATATATATATATATATATATGCACGAAAATTCGCCAATGACTAAAGCAGCCGCTTCAGCCCAACACTCCAGAAATGACGAAAGAACAGACCCAATTCTTGGTGCTTAATCAAGGTGATTTATTGCCAGCAAGCTTGCCGCCGCCATTACGCGTTTCGCCTTTACAAAGCTATATATCACAATGAAGTGGGATGGAGTGGCATAGAAGGGGGACATAAAGTCTCATGCAGTGGAGTAGAGTGTCATACAATCACACAGAGTACACTAGAGGGCATACCCTCGCATAGACTAGAGTACACTGTTGTGGAGTGGTGTGCAGTGGAATAGGGTACACTAAAGGGGCAGAGAGTGTCGCTGAGTGGAGTAGAGTGCTCTAGAGTGGGTAGAGTTGAGTGGAGTACAGTGGAATAGCGTAGAGTGGAGTGATGTAGTGTGGAGTGGCGTAGAATGGAGTGGTGGACAGTGGAATACTGTAGACGGGACTGCTGTATAGTCAAGCGCTGTGGAGTTAAGTGCAGTGGAATGGAGTACAGTGGAGTGGAATGGAGTGGAGTAAAGTGGAGTGGCATGTCATAGAGTGTTGGAAAGTGTTGGAAAGTGTTATACAGTGGAGTAGAGTGGAGTGACATAGAATGGAGTATAGTGTTGTAGAGTGGAGTGGCGGTCAGTACAGTGTGGTAGAGTGGTATAAAATGTCATAGAGTCAAGTGCCATTGATTGACGTACAGTGGAGTGGTGTACAGTGGAGTAGATTGTAGAAGTTTGTCTAAGATTAGAGTGGAGTAAATGGGGGCGTAGTGGCATAGAGTGAATTGCGTAGTGTGTCCTAGAATGGAGAAGAGTGTCGTGCAGTGGCATAGAGTAGAGTTGAGTGTTGTACAGTGGAGTGTTTGGGAATATAGTGTAGTAGAGTGTATCATAGAGTAGAGTGGAGTAAAGTGGTGTGTTGTGGCATAGAGTGAATTGCATAATGTGTCCTAGAATAGAGAAGAGTATTGTGCAGTGGCAAGAGTGGAGTAGAGTGTTGTACAGTGGAGTGTTGGGGCACAGAGTGTAGTAGAGTGTTGTAGACTGGAGTTGTATAGAGTAGAGTGGAGCGGCATAGAGTGGAGTGTCATAGAGTGGGGTAGAGTGTCATAAGGTGGAGTTCAGCACAGTGGCATAGTGTAGAGTAGAGTAAACTGTCATAGAGTTTAGTGCCTTTTCATACAGTACAGTGCCATGAAGTGGAGTAGAGTGAAGTAAAATAACATAGTGTGGAGTAAAGCGTCATAGAGTGGAGTGGCGTGTTGCACAGTGACGTGGTGTGGCTTGTTGTACAGAGTCGGAAATTGTCATAGAGTGGAGTACATTGTTTTAGAATGGAGTGGCGTAGAGTGCAATGGCACAGAGTATCGTGCAGACGAGTGGCATATAGTGGCTTCAAGTGGAGTGGTGCAGAGAGGAGCAGACTGGAGTAGTGTGTCATAGAGTAGAGAAGAGCAAACTGGGGTGGAGTGGTATAGAGGAAGTTGTATAGAGTGTTGTAGAGTGGAGTAGAGTGTTGTACAGTGGCATAGAGTGTACTAGAGTACTATACAGTGACATAGACTGAAGTACAGAATTGTATAGTGAAGTGACATAGAGTGGAGTATGGTTTGGAAGACTGGAGGGACGTAGAGTGGTATACAGTATTGGAGAGAAAAGTAGACTGCAGTGGCATAGACGGGAGTGTTGTAGAGTGCAGTGTTGTATAGTATTATTTTGCAGAGTGTCTTATCATAGAGTATTGTGGGATAGAGTGTCATGTCCGATAGTGTTGTGGTGCACAGCGGAGTGCCATAGAGTGGATTGGTGTAGAGTGCTTTGGTAAACAGTGTTGGCATAGAGTGGAGTGGCTACACTGCAATAGTGTAGACTGAAGTGTCATAGAGTAGAGTGGAGTGGCGTAGAGAGGCATGGCGTAGAGTGGCATGGCGTACAGTGGAATAGTGTAGTGCAGTGGCATAGAGTGGTGAAGCACATAGTAGAATAGCATTCAGTGATGTGGCATCGATTGGAGTTGCGAAGAGTGGATTAGCATAGAGTGCAGTGGCATTCAGTGGAATAAGGTATAGTGAATAGGCATACAGTGGAGTGAAGTACAGTGAAAAATTATAGAGTGGAGCGGCATAGACTGGAGTGGCGTACAGTTGAGTGGCGGTTGTCGAATAACATATAGTGGGGTGGAATACAGTGGAGTGGTGCGCCATAGAGTAGAGTAAAATGACATGGAGTGTAGTGGCATAGAGTGGAGTGATGTAGAATCGAGTTATGTGTTGTAGAATAGAGTGGAGTTGCATTCAGTGGGATAGCATAGAGTGGTGTGGCATACAATAGCGGGACTGTGTAATAACAAATGATGTGATTTCAGCTATCATAAGTGTTATAAAAAATATGATATCATGCAGTGTAAGTAATATAATATGAAAGGGTATGCAGTGCATGCAGAAGGAGTGAGTTATTTTGTAGGGGAGTGGTTAGTGAGCTGAAAACAGCGTGTATGGAGGTGTAGTAGTTATAATAATGTTAAGGAGTTGCATAACTTATAAATGTGTGGTATAACTATAACTGTCAAGTACAAAATGTGTGTTTCGTTTAAGTTTTTTTATGTAAAAAATAAATAATATTTTCCTAACTACAACTTAGCTTTATCCTTTGACTTGTTCATTGAATGTCATTGTTTTTTATGTCTTTAACATAAATTAATTTAATGAGAGATAGTGAAGGCATATTTGAATTTAAAACTATTGATGATTAATCACATTTTAAAGTGACAGGGTATATATGTACATATATACATATATATGTCTTCCTTTGGCATCCTCCTCCCGAAAACCAAATCCGGGAGCACCCGGTTAACAAACTATAACTTCACTGCATTCCAGGTTGGTTTCTTAAAAGCTCATTTTATTATTCTTTTTCAATGGCAAATACACACCATCAATTCCAGCTATATGATGGGACCAATGCATTTCGGCGAATTGCCTTCTACTGGGTATAAATATATATGTGAATGTATTTATACTTAATAATGTTTATTTTTACATATTACAAATACAATTATATGTTTCTACAGTCACCACAATATGTGTGGTTTGGGCTGTAATTTAGTAGTATTGGGCTGTTCTGATAGGTGTGGTGATAGGCCAATTATTACACATTTCTAGCACAAATCATAATCTCTGTTGTTCATGAGTATTTTTTCTTGTTTTTGGCCCATGTTTGGGCTATCTTTGTAGCCCAGTGTAAAAAACGATTTCACTTTTATATTCTAAATATATGTAGTTTTGTAGAAACACACATATTGTACTGTAATAGTCTGGTTTTGTGAACTGCATGAGCATTTTTAATTTTTTTGTATTTTAGCGGTACCACAGTACTTCCTAGATACTCCGTAAAAATTGTTGAAAAGGTATCAATGTATAAAATGAACTTTCTTTACCACTACACACTTTTGTACACTTGCTAAGTTATTCCTCTATTGTACAACATAACTATTTCACATTAAAAGGCAGTACACAGTCAAACTGTGCTGTAATAAACATGGCTGCATTTTCCTTTTGGAAAGGCTTTCATAGGCTAATCATATTGTGTTGTGTCATCACCATCTATCACGGTTGTACTGCAGAAATACTACTGCATACTGCAGCCCGAACTATCACTACGTTTTTGTGCCTTATAACTTTAAAACATTTTTAAACCTATTAACTTAAAATACCCAAAAGTATCATCTACACACTATAATTTATATTCCTGCCAAATTTAATTAAAATCCACTTAGCTATTTTTGTGCTACATGCAACACAATAGTCCATGGAAAATGCATTGGTGGAACCCCCCTTTTTTTATATTGCACAGCCGCAAATATAGTGTAGTGTAGTTCCGATAGTACCCTTTCATGCAGGACCTATGCTGTTTACAGATAACATATACTGTGGGCTTGGTGCCAAACTGAGTCTGGACACCCCCACTGAATATGTCAGCTTATATTTTCGCATTAGCTAGCTCGTAGTGCTACTAGAATCTCTTGTTATCAGAGAGATTAGTTTGTGCAACTTCAGAACATAATAACCTCAGACTCATGGAAACAATATACTACTTTTCACCCAGTCACTCGTGCTTGCTTGTTTTGCTCTCAGAGAGATACACAGAAGAAACAGTTGAGCGTGTTTACAATAGGAATTTATTGTACCGGAGTTCTTCTCGTGTAAAATAAGTGTGCTGCTACAACTGTAATACAGTAGCATAGATATAGAACCAGCAGTACAGTGAATAGAAAGAAATAGTATTGTTCTACCATTTTGCAATAGTCATGAACCGATACATGAATATAAGATAAATTTATAAAATAAAGTGCATACTCCTAAGATGCCTGTGTAGATGTGCCTAAGTGTACCTAGCACGTGAGTAGGTGCGAAAGAGCTTAAGTCTAAGCGCCTAAGTCTAAGAGCCAAGAATCCCACAAGGATTTAGTCAAACCCCCATACCTGAATAGTGAGAGTGTGGGACTTTGTCCTGGACTTGAGCTGGACACCCCGCAAAGGATCATCAGACCACTGTCAATTGGAGTGATGTCATGTAGGAGCTGCAGCCTCTCTGGTCAGTGTGTCGGCCTTGAAGTCTGGGTTCCCTCCTGCTTTCTGATATCAAGAGGTGCTGTATTTATACAGTCTATGTGCATATGTTCCCAATTGTCTAGTATGATAATGGCATTGGGAATTAAACCTTGTGCGTCGATGGGAGATGTGTAGTGGACCTCCTGTAGAGTGTACTCATAAATTATTGATATGTGCTAAGGATGACGTCTTAGCAATATCGATTGGGAAAAACCCACCCTCGGCATGGAACTTGGTGAAAGGTTTTGTCCATAAACGGCTACAGTCCTTATAAGGTGTTATGTCCATACAAGGCAGTTCGACCTTATTTGGAGTTATGCCCTTATAAGGCTCGTTCATATGAAATGACGGGGAGACGATGTAGGGAAAATGCACAATGTTCCCTAGACCTATATCAGGGTACCAATATGAAATAAAACAGTAGAACAAGAAATAATTCTGCAAAGTTTTGTGGAGATTTGTCAAAGGGGTGAAAGGTTTTTTGCAAGCAAAAATCAGAGGAATTCATATCTCTGGCATCCCTAACTAGAAGTATAGCTGCTTTTCCGTGTCTTTATTCAGGTGATTAACATATTTTGGTTGTAGACACCAGCCTTACTTACAATATAGACACCATAGTCAGTGATTCTTTTACGTGCTACCACCCTCTCTCAATGTTGGGTGCAGAGTACATTAATGACTGACCACCTTACCTGTAAATAACACACCCCAGATCTCCTCAGTTGCCGCATGTTGCTTGCCTGTGCATTGTGCTCAGGCATTGTGCTCCACCTGCTCAACTGAGTCTCAGTACTGACGCAACTTAATCAGCCTCAGCAACTTCAGCTGGGCCATGCAGCACCAAAGAAGAGGAGAGATTTCAGCGAAGGTTGCCGAAGAGATTCTACATTGGGCTTAGCTCTCCTGGCTTTTAGCTGTAGTGTGTGTGACAGTTGGCTCTCTCCACCACTGCAGCGGTGTTGGATCTAACCCAAGCATGTCCGCTCTTTGTCCTGTATTCTCCAGGGCAGTCATGACTGGCGGGTCTGGGACTGTGGACCACCGGCCATGCCTGCTTCAACCTACACCCACAGTTTTTCCTAGTGCAGCAGTGCCCCTGACCCTGCAACTCTACCTGCTGGGGAGCTGGGTCTGTGGGCAAGGAGTGGGGGGCCAGTCCTGGGAGGGAGAGGCATGGGTCTTGGAGGAAGAACTACAGACTATCTACTAAGAGCCCCTCCAGAACTCCCAGGTCATATGACCCTGTTACACATGGTAACTAGATAGTTAGCCACCACTTAGGCAATAACTGCTGCTCTACTAATCTAAGCGATTTGGACTCCTGGTGTTAACAGAAATTGAAAACTGTATTGGAACTGTATGTAAGCTGGTACCTTTCTTACCAAGCCTGACTCACAATCAATCAATCAGTAAATCAATCAATCAATCAATCAATCAATCAGGGAGTTATAGAGCAGACTACATACCTGTGATGACTCAAGGCGCTAGTGGGGGGGTCGGGCAGCTCTGAGTTAATCCGAAAAGCCAGGTCTTGACGTGGCTTACAGTGTAGGGCTACATCTGATGCTGAGGGGGAGTACATTCCAGGTCTTGGCAATGATGTAGGAGAAGGATCTTCCCCCTGTTCTGGCTCTGTGGATGTGGGGGATCTCGGCAAAGACTAGGTTGGTGAAGGTTTCTCTTGGGGACGTGGAAGGAGATTCTTTCATTGCAGTATTAGGGTCCGGTGTTGTGCATGGCTATTTAGGCATGTGTGAGCAGTTTGAAGGTAACTCTCGTTTTGATGGGGAGCCAGTGGAGGTCACAGAGGTGTTGGGTGATGTGGTTCTGTCGTGGAAAGTTAAGGACAGGTCAGGCTGCAGGGTTCTGGATGGTCTGGAGTTTGCGGAGTAGAGATTTGTTACTTCCGGTGTAGAGAGCGCTTCCGTAGTCCAGCCTGCTGGTGTTGAGTGCATGGATTACGTTCTTCCTGGAATCGGGGGGGGGGATTCATCTGAAGGCCTTGTGAGTATGCAGAGGGTGTTGAAACATGTGGAGGACATGGCGTTGATATGTCGGTTCATGGTGAGTGAGGAGTAGAGTATGATGCCAAGGTTGCAGGTGTGGTTCGTGGGGTTGGGAGGATTTCTGAGGGTGGGGGCCACCAGGTGTCATCCCATGCGGCGGGGTGGATCCAAGGATGAGGACTTCCGTTTTCTCAGAGTTGAGCTTCAGGCAGCTGCTGATCATCCAGGATGTGACGTCCTTCATTCCTTACTTAAAGCAGTGCCTGGTGATGTTGTATTCCTTGGTGAGGGAGAGAACGAGCTGTGTGTCATCAGCATAGGATACTATGCTGAGTCCGTGTTTTCTGGCAATGGATTAACAGGGGAGCCATGCCAATAGATGTTAAAGAGCGTGGGGCTGAGGGAGGATCCTTGGGGAACTCCGCATCTAATCTCTGTGGGTTCAGAGAGAAATGGCAGGAGTCTTATTCTTTGTGTTCTGCCAGAGCGGATCCAGTCTGAGGCAGTTCCCTGTATGCCTGCGTTGTGGAGACTGGTGGCTAGTGTGCTGTGGGAGACGGTGTTGAAAGCTGCTGAGAGGTCTGGTTGAATGAGGGCTGCTGTGCGGCAATGATCGAGGAGGGTGCAGATGTCATCGGTGGCGGCTATGGGGGCAGTCTTGGTGCTGTGTTTGCTGCGGTATCCAGATTGAGATGAGTCGCGGATGTTGTTAGCTTCTATGCAGTGCATTAGCTGGGTGTTGACAATTTTCTTTATCACTTTGGTAGTGAGGGAGAGGAGAGAGATGGGCCTGTAGTTATTGAGGTCCGTAGGGTCTGCAGAGGGCTTCTTGAGGAGGGGTTTGACTTTCTAGAGTTTCCAGTCAACAGGGAATGTGCCTGTTTTGAGGGCGCAGTTGATTGTCCGTCATAGTTCTGGTGTGATGGCAGAGGCAGCCCTGTGGAAGGTGTTCAGTGGGCATGGGTCAGTGGGTGCTCCAGAGTGGATGCCCTTGATAGTCTTTGCAGTGTCTTCGGTGGTGACAGGAGTCCAGGTGAGGAGGGTCTGCTGGGTGGCAAAGCTGGTGGATGGCTTTCGGTCGGTGCCTTGGTCTTGGTGGTCAAAGTTGTCAAAGAGTGTCCTGATCTTGTGGTGGAAGAAGGAGCCGAGCTTGTCGCAGATGTCCTGGGAGAGAGGGACGTCGGTGGTTTTGCTGTAAGGTCTGGTGAATTCTTGTATGATGGTGAAGAGTTCCTTGGAGTTATGGGATTTGGAGAGGATTCTGTCCAGAATGACTTTTCTCTTCGTGGATCTGATGAGTTGGTGGTGTGCCATGGTGGCGGCCCTGTAGGCGGTGTGTGCTTCCAGGGTTTTGCTGTTTATCCAAGCTTTCTCCAGTTATCGGCACAAGCTCTTGGATTCTAGTTCAAGTTCAAGTTCGGGCATTTGTATAGCGCACTGCTCACCCAGAGGGTCTCAAGGCGCTTGGGGAAGGGGTTCATTATTTGTCGAATAGCCAGGTTTTAAGTTCTTTTCTGAATAAGATGTGGTTTTGGGTAAGTCGGAGGTGACTGGGGAGTGAGTTCCAGGTCTTGGCAGCAAGGAAGGAGAGATTGTAGAGGGCCTTGTGTGCGTGGGTGAGAAGGCGGAATGTAATTCTTTTGTTGACGGGAAGCCAGTGGAGGTCTTTTAGGCGTCCGGTGATGTGATCTTGGCGAGGGATGTCTAATATGAGTCTCGCTGATGCGTTTTGGATGCGTTGAAGTTTTTTCTGTAATTTTGCTGTGATTCCGGCGTAAAGTGTGTTACCATAATCCAGACGACTCGTGACCAGACGACTCGTGACCAGTGCGTGGGTGACAGTTTTTCTTGTCTCGAGGGGGATCCAATGGAAGATCTTTTTGAGAATGCGAAGTACGTTGAAGCAGGAGGATGAGACTGCGTTGACTTGTCTGGACATCGAGAGAGAGGAGTCTAGGATAAAGCCAAGGTTACGTGCATGGTCTGTGGGTGTGGGTGCTGTGCCCAGGGCGGAAGGCCACCAAGAGTCGTCCCAGGCAGTGGGGGAAGATCCTAGGATGAGCACCTCCGTTTTGTCTGAGTTGAGTTTCAGGCGGCTATGTTTCATCCATTCGGCTACTTCTTTCATTCCTTCGTGAAGATTGTTTTGGGCGGTGTTAGGGTCTTTGGTGAGGGAAAGGATTAACTGGGTGTCGTCGGCGTACGAGATGATGTTAAGGTTGTGTTGACGTGCGATGGAGGCGAGTGGACTCATGTAAACGTTGAAGAGGGTGGGACTGAGTGAGGATCCTTGTGGAAAGCCACAGATGACTTCAGTGGCCTTAGAGTTGAATGGGGGAAGTCGGACTCTTTGAGTTCTCCCAGCGAGGAATGAAGTGATCCAGTCCAAGGCTTTTCCTCGTATGCCGATGTTGCTGAGGCGTATAAGGGTGCTGTGGCAGACTGTGTCGAAGGCGGCGGAGAGGTCGAGTAGAATGAGGGCCACTGTTTCACCGTTGTCAAGTAGTGTTCGGATGTCGTCAGTTGCTGCAATGAGGGCGGTTTCGGTGCTGTGTTTGGCTCGAAACCCGGATTGGGATGGATCGAGGGAGTTGTTGGATTCAAGGAAGGTGGCGAGCTGGCTGTTGACGGTTTTCTCGATGACTTTGGCCGGGAATGGGAGGAGGGATATGGGTCGGTAGTTTTTGAATTCAGAGGGGTCTGCTGTGGGTTTCTTCAGAAGGGCGCTGAGTTCGGCGTGTTTCCAGCTTTCTGGAAAGGTGGCAGAGTTGAACGAGCAGTCGATGACATCTCGGAGGTGGGGTGCGATGATGGAATCTGCTTTGTTGAAGATGTGGTGGGGGCAGGGGTCGGTTGGCGAGCCAGAGTGAATTGAGTTCATTAGGCGGATGGTGTCTTCAGTGGTGATTGGGTTCCAGGCGCTAAGGTTGTTAGTTGGCGGAGTAGGATCTGAGGGGGGTGGGGAGGATTGGACAATGGGAGTATTCTCGAAACTGTTGTGAATGTCGGCAATTTTGTTGTAGAAGAAGGAGGATAACGCATCGCAAAGGTCTTGGGAGGGAGTGATGCCGTTGGATGCAGCGGTGGGGTTGGTGAATTCTTTGACAATGTTGAAAAGTTCCTTGCTGTTGTGAGTGTTGTTGTCGAGACGATCCTTGAATGCTGATTTCTTGGCGGATCAAATCAGTTGGTGGTGTTTGCGGGAGGCTTCCTTGAGGGTGGTCATGTTGTCGGTGGTTGCGTTTTTTCTCCATGTTTTCTCCAGGGTACGGCATAGCTTCTTGGATTTTTTAAGGTCATCATTGAACCAGGGAGCTTTTTTGCTGGCTGATTTGATCTGGTGCTTTTTCAAGGGTGCTAATTCGTCAGCACTGTGGGTGATCCATTGTTTGAGATTGGTGGCCGCTTGGTTTGGGTCCGATGAGAGGGTGGGAGGGTTTTGGTTGAGTGATGTGAGGAGTTCCGTGGTGAACCAGGTGGCTTTTGTGTTGTGTCATCTGTCAGCATTATGGAGGGGCGAGTGTGTTGGCGCAGTTGGGGATCCAATTGTGGATGTCGTTGGCTGCAGTGTTGGTGATTGTTGTGGTAGGGGGAGGAGTGCAGCGGAGGGCGGAAGTGAGGTGCTCTTCAGTGGTCTTGCTCCTGTTTCTGCATGGGAGGTGTGGCATAGGCTTGCGTGTGGTTAGTTTCAAGAAGGAGAAGTGGGCGCAGTGGTTGTCCATCCAGAAAGTTTCTGTGGTGTGGCTGAAGCAAATGTTGTTTCCTCCGAAAAAGATGGGGTTGAGAGTGTGTCAAGCCATGTGGGTGGGGGCAGAGACAAGTTGCTTCAGTCCAATGTTGGGAAGGTTCTCTAGGAGGGCAGTGGAGTTGGGGTCGCTGAGGTTGTCTAGGTGGAAATCCAGGTCTTCGAGCGGAACATAGTCCATGGAGGTAAGGGCATGGGGCGCAATGCAACCTACACTGGTGTTGGTAAATGGGCAGTGGGGTCCGGGTAGTCTGTAGGCCAGTGTGGTTCTGGGGTTGGACTGGAAATGGATGTGTTCCATGGAGGGGTGAGGCATCGTTCGAGATAGAGTTTGACAGTTGTAGGGAGCATTTGTGGATGATGGTGAGGCCTCCTCCGGGGCAGTTGGGACAGTGTTTCCTCAGGATCTTCTATCCATCTGGGATGTCGGTTGCGATGTCGGGAGCGGAACTGGCGTTGGTCCAGGTCTCTGTGAGGAAGGCGACATCGGGGGAGAGGACGTTGAGGTGGTCACAAACCTCTACTGCGTATCTGTGCAGGGGACGTAAGTTCAGAAGGATGCAGCTCAGGGGTATGGGTGTGCTGGCATCCGGTGGGTTGGCAGAATGGGCTCCATGTGTGGAATTAGCCCACTATGTACAAGAGAACCTCTGACAGGGCTTTTTTTTTTAAAACATATTTTATTGAGTTTTTCAAAGTGTGACACACATCAATATGATACATAGTCTTCATACATTTTCTGTCTTGTAATCATTAGTATATGATATTATCTTTATACATCTATTACACTATCATTATTTCTATCAGTTGTCATCATTGGTATCACTGTTTGCTGCCATATATCTTGCATGGATTTGGGCCGTGCATGTAACAATAATACTATTTAATTATAGCCATCCCCCAACTCCCCCCACCCAATAACCCCCGGTCTCTGACTGTCTGCGAAAAAGTTTGTGAACCATCATTTTTATAACATATTCTTTAGTAATGTATGTCTAGTCATACAACTTCTCGTTGATACATATTTGTTCGAGGTATGGGCGCCCCACATTACAACTTTACATAGAAGATTTAACCTCCTTGATCTACATCCGTTAATTTCAACTACTCTAATAAAGCCTCCCACTCCAGCACTATTGGTGTTTTCCTTAGCCCTCTGATTTCCTCTGTGCACAACGCTGCACCCTCTGCACAACTCCAACGTATCATTTCCGTATGCCAGCTCGATGCAGCTGGAGGTTTACGTGACTTCCATCGCATGGTGAGGGTTCTGATAGCCAGTATTAATGCAAGGTCTATGAATCGGTATTGTACCTTGTGTTTGGACAAATGCTTGTGTAAACCCAAAATACATTCCTCTACTGTATTATGGATTACGTGATGCACAGCTGTCCCAGTTATTCTTCTAACAGTGTCCCAGTATCCCCTTACTGTCGGCCACTCCCATAGCATGTGAAGCAGGTCCGCCTCTTCTGTCCTACACCTTGGGCATGAGTGCTGCATTTGGTGAAACATTCTATCCAATCTACACAGTGTCAGATAAGCGCAGTGCAATACCATAGTTTGGATAAATTAAAATTGTGCATTTGTCTATGCTTTGCTGGGATGTTCAATTACTGCCGTCCATTCCTTGTCCGCCAGGTCTCTACCTTTGTCCTCCGCCCACACAGTCTTCAGTGTATCTAAGGAGACCCATGTATAGGAGCTAATACCAGCGTATAGCCATCGGTGTCTACCTCTACCCATAAAATGCACCATCTTGACCAGCTTGTTACTGGGAGGTTCCCTCCTCTGTGGTGCCCAATGCGTTTTTATGTATTGAAGCAGTGCAGCATGTGTTAAATACAGGTGCCCTGGGGCTCCCGTTTTATTAACAAAGGTGTCATGATCTAGCAGTGTCTCGTTTCCAAAAAGGTCTGCCACCGTGCTAATACCTGCGTCAGACCAGGGAGCTAATTTGCGGTTGGTGAGCCTGCCGCCCGCTAATGGGATACCTAACAATGGGATGTTGCCCGCGTATGCAGGGGTGCATTTGTATACTGCAGTGCTGCTTTCCAACACTTGAGTGCAGTGTTTAACAAAGGGGGTAGGTCTCTCTGGGATCTATTACCAGGCAACAGCAAGGCGTGCAGTGCTCCACTATCAATGTCCGTGTCTGTGTATCCTATTTCCTGCAGATTTCGGCCCGCAGTCCAATATGACAACCATTGTAATTGACAGGCGTAGTAATAGGCGCGGAAGTCCGGCACTCCCAGCAACCCCATACGAGTACCCACTTGCAGTTTCTTGAAGCTTATACGTCTTCTACCCTTTCCCCATATGAGATCTATGATCAAAGTATTCAGTACTTTAAATGTGGCCTGTGGCACTATCAATGGTAAATTTGTAAAATATTATAATATTCGTGGCAGAACAACCATTTTAGCTATTGCTGCTCGTCCCATAACGGACAGTGGCTGCGCAGTCCAAAAGAGGACACTGGATCATACGACTCTGATTGCTCTGTTGATGTTGCCATCTAACATATCAGCATGTGTTCTGTATATCTGGATGCCCAAATACTTAAACGTGGTCGGTGTTACCTGAAGTCTGGTATCCCCAAATTCTACGTCTATATCATCTGCGTGTTCCGTGAAGAAGAATGCATGTGACTTTGTAGTGTTTAAGGCCAGGCCTGACAAGACTAAAAATTGTCTGTATATCTCAAACATTGGGGTTATGGGGCAAGTGGAGGTTGCATATGATAATGTCGTCGGCGTAAGCCGAGAAGAGATGTGTCGCGTTCCCTATCGGTATTCCCCAGTCCAAGTAATCCTGTCTCAGTTTGATTGCTAAAGGTTCCAGTGCCAGAATAAAGATGAGAGGTGGCAAAGGACATCCCTGTCTGGTCCCTTTGTGTATGGTGTATTCTTCCGATGTATGTCCTCCCGTTCTGGAACGTGCTGTTGGGGCCTTCAATAGTGTGCGCAGCCAGGTTATGTATCCCCCTGGTATCCCAAATTTCAATAGTGCATGAAACATATATTCCCAATTGATGGAGTCAAACGCTTGCCTGAGATCTAACGAGATACAGCCCGCATGGGGGTATTGTTTTGGCGCTTCTGTCATCAAATAATGTTGTTTCCTGATATTTAGTGATGTGCTCCGCGCTGGCAAAAACCTAGTTTGATCTATGTGGACCAGTTTAGGCAGGTGTGGCAGTAATCTGTTGGCCAGCACTTTACTCAATATTTTATATTTGGTGGACTATAAAGATAGTGGGCGATAATTAGCCAGGTCTGTGTGTTCTCTCCCTGGCTTTGGTAGCGATATGACAAGTGCCTGCGCTATGGTTAGAGGTAGGAAACCCTTGTCCCATACTTTTTTAAACAATTCCACTAATTGGGGTACTAGGGCCTCTGCATATGTGGCATAGAATTTAATGGGAAGTCCATCCATACCAGGGGTTTTATTATGCTGGAGACCCTTCAAAGCAAATTTGATCCCATGGTGCGTAATGGGCCCGTGAGTTTTTTTTGTGCCAATGTCGGGAGTACTGCAAATGTTAAAGAGGATAGGAAAGTCTCTGTTTGTTCTCTTGTAGTGTAATCTGATGCGCCGTACAGTGCAGCATAGTAGTTCCGGAAGGCAGCATTGACATCTTCCTGACTAGTGACCGTGGTTCCACCCTCTGTGCTAATTTCGCGTATCACCCCTGCAGGAGAGTATCCTGTATCAGTCTAGCAAGCAAAGCCCCTGCCTTATCTGCTTCGGCATGAGCCCGTCGTGTATATGCCTGATAGTCTATGACCCTTAATGATTCTAAAAGCTCAGCGTGTTTAATTTGCTCCTCTTGTAATGAGCTCTTATGCGCTTCCTTAGTCACGGCCTCTTGCTCTAATCTGCCCATTCTCTCCTCTACCTCCATTATGGACCTATGAAGTTCCTGTCTTGCACCAACTGTTACACTAATCGCTTTCCCCCTTATGACTTAAAGGCATCCCACTCCACCAGTCTGCTCGTTGCCGTATTACTGTTTTCTGCAAAGTAACATTCTATAGTGTTTGAGAGATCATTGTGGAACACTGGGTCTTCCAACAACTGTGGCCATAACCGCCATGTAGAGACCGGGTGGGTACTCTGCCCCATGTGACAACTATCTCCAGCGAGTTATGATCTGAAAAAGTCTTGGACAGATATGTGGAGTGAAGCGCTTGCACGGCTATTATATTAGAACAAAATATCATGTTGATTCTACTGTGGAGATCGTGTACTGTGGAATAGAAGGAGTATTCCCTGTGTCCAAGATGTTGCATCCTCCACACGTCGCATAGCCCCCACCCTACTGCCCATCTAACCAATGCCTCGGTCTGTTTAAATACCCTGGTTCCATGTAATGGTGGGTGTGATCTCTCCAAGGACACATCCATTACTGTATTGCAGTCTTCTCTCACTATCCATGGGTATGTGTCCCATCCCGCCAGCGCCCCGCTCACTATGTCCCAATACTTATCTTGGTCAAAGTTAGAGGTATATTGTACCCAGCACCACTAGTTGTCCTTCTAGCATTCCCTTCACAGACACATATGTGCCCAATTTGTCAATCCTCTGTTCTTGCGCTATGAACGTCATTCCATGCCGTATCCAAATTTTAGCCACCCTAGCATAGTTAGAATAAGAGGTTGAGAAAATTTGACCCCCGCCATTTCTTTCTGAGTTTCACCACCTCGCTTTCCACCTTACGGCATTGTAGGTGCGCATGAATCCTGTGACTTTTTGTATTGTGCCCGTACCTTGTATATTCCATATTACAATGGTGTATTTGTCCAGTGTATACATCGTATCATGTTCTGTGTCAAATTGCATGGCAACATGTTTCCTAAGTAAGATAGCGTATCTACAAGTACATTCATGTTGAGACCGTCCCACCCCCCCAACATTCCCAATATTCGGTCTGGTCTCCGAACTATATCAGACCATAAAACAGAACTTAGCAAATAATAACACAATGGTCATGAAGAGAGCCTTTGCCATGTGGGAGACAATGCCAGCACTCTGCATGTGGTTTATACGGCTTCAAAGTAGTACACTTAAGCTTCTACGGTACCCTGGGCCCTGATAATGTTATGCCATCCACAATAAATCTGCCTGCATTGTAAGTGAGGCAATCAGGGTACATAATCCAGTTACAAAGGAAAAATGATACTTGCACTAGTCCAGTCAACCAAACAGTTCGGTAATCAGCTGTGGGGTGGCTGAAGGAAACAGGGCCACAGAGTCTGAGTCATGTGTCACTTCTTCTGAGGAGGATGACTTAGTGTCCAGTCGTGGGGCATTCGTGAAAGTAGCCGCAGCAATAATTGCCTGCGACTTGTTCTGCTGTATCTGTTGCGAGGTAACATATGTACGTGCAGAGGTTCGGCGCGTTCTTCCCCTCTACGCCCCGCTGAGATGCCAACGGAGGACCTGTCTGTAAGTTGTGTGGAGGTCTCTGCAGCGTTGGTTAGTTCCATCACTTCTAGCCAGTCTTCAACGTCCCCAGGGCTTTAAAAAAAGTAAGATATCTGTTCGTGTATTATTTTTAGTCTTGCCGGGAAGAGTAGTGCATATTTTAGATTCAGTTCCCTGAGCCTCCGTTTTACCGCCATAAATGAAGACCGCTGCCTCTGCACCAGCATCGTGTAATCAGGATATAATGAGATTCTTGCGTTCTCAAAATTTATTGGTGCTGATTCTCTAGGTTTTTGCAGAAGTGTGTCTCTATTTCGAAAGTTCAGTAGCTTGACTATGAGGGGCCGCGGTGGGGCTCCTGGCTTTGCCTTCCTTTAGGTACTCTATGCGCGTGCTCGATACAGTATTGCGTGGAGAGGCCCTCTGTTGTGACGTGATCCCTAAACCACTGCTCCATATACCCTGATGCGTTGGACCCTTCACTCTTCTCCGGCATTCCAATCACTCGGATGTTGTTCCTTCGTGCCCTGCCCTCCGCATCCTCCACACGGTCAGGTAAGGTGGCAACCTGTGTCTGCAGTTGCTTCACGTCGGTTTCAGTCTGTTTTTGTTTCGGCACCACCTCAGCCAGTGTCGCCGCATTTTCCTTTACTTATCCGCCGTCTTCGTATGGTCTGCCCAAAGCAAATTAAGGCCAGTGGTCAAGGTCCCAATCTGGAGCTCAATTGCTTTCTTGGAGTCTCGTACTTCCTGCAGTATAAGGTCTCATTTATCCACCGGAGCAGTCACAGAGTTGGGGGGGATACAACCAGAAACAAGCGTGCTGTCCACACGGTTTGTTACGTCTTGTACAGAGTCTGCGCAGCTTTGGTCTTGTTGTTTCGTCCAGTTCAGTCCCATTGTTCTGTGTTAGTAGGGTGTTCGTTAGCGGCGTCAGTACTCTCCAGAGCAGACGTCCTTTATCTCACCCAATTGTGACACTGCAGGTACTCCAGTCCCTTCGTCAGTCAGACAAGTACACTCCTCAAGTAGTTTATAGTGTGTTATCCCTGGCAGAAGGTCTCATGTGGGTCGTGGGATCATTGCCATCACCGTATCCTAGTTCATTGTTCACATAAAACACCCCGCCAAGCACCAGCACCTTCAGTGGTATGGCTGTGTATAGGGCAGGTACACCGCGCATCAGCAGCTAGGGGCCCAAGCGTGGAGAAGCACGTGGTCCAGCCTTCGTTGTCTATCCTGTGCTAGGTCTCTCACCCCAGTGGTTCCAGTGTCATCTAATTGAGCCGCCGTGTCAGTCGGGGTTCTGCTTGAGGGAGCCCAGCGTCACACAGTGTAATTACGGACCTCAGAGCCTCAGGCAGTCCTCGCAGTCCCAGCTAGCACATTAAGCCTCACGCCACTTCCCTATGCGATCTCCTCGCCACCTCTGTCCTATCTCCATGTTTTTTCTGCAATTGGTGCCTCCGCTCCACAGCGCCTTGTCTGATTGTCCTCACAGTAGCATTACTTACAGTTCAAGGCTGTTACACAGCACTGCGCTCCTCGAGTGTCACTGCCTCCGTTGTAGTACCTGGGGGACCAAGAGATGGACCCTGACTGTCTCTGAAGAGATATTAGTGGAGACGTCCCCGGCGCCTCCACTAATATCTCTTCAGAGACAGTCAGGGTCCGATAGTGTTGTCGGAGTCCGCCGCAGCCATCGCAGCCGCCATCTTTGCCTGAGGGGCGGCCACATGCATGAAGGGGTGTTCCGCCGCAGCAGTCGGGAGTCCAAATCCGCCACCGGGGTCTGAATTCTCCGCGGCCACTGTCTGAGGCGCAACTGCGGCCGCGGGTGCAGGAGGGACACCGGTGTCGGCACCGGCAGCGTGGTCTGGGGCTTGGTTGTATCGCAGGAGCCAGAGTCACTCCGCAGCTGCTGTTTTATTCATGACGGTTAGAGGGTGTAAAGTGGTCAGTGGGTGCCCGAGCGTTCCCTCACTTCGGTCCACTATTTCACTATGTATGAGAGAGGGAGGTGTGGGGGAGGGAGGCCGTCCTGCAGCCCCGGCCTTACTTGCATTCAGTGTTCACCGCACTGGCCTGCCCTCCGCTCTCCGTGCCAGTCGCGGGTTTGATAGTCGCTCCCCCTCTGGTTTGCAGCATTGGCAGAGAAAAACGAACACATCGCAGCAGCAGGTATCTGCCTCAAGTCGTCAGCAGCCCACGACGATCTTCCAGTCTCCTCTCTGTGGGTCCAAGATGGCGCCTCCCGATATCCACGGCGGCAGGCTCGCACGTTGGATTCCCCGATCTCGGTGGTTTACAGGTCTACTGGTGACATAACCAGGTCACATTACCCCTCCAGCAGCGTTATCTTTTTGTATGATCCTCCATATGTGGATATGGCGGATTCATGCCAGGATGTTTGTGGCCCAGGTCCGGAGCTTGTCTAAGAGACAACTGCCATATTTGGGGCTTAGCCATGCCCCCCCTCCGACAGGGCTTTGAGCGGGAGGTACATACCACATTGAAGTCTTAAAGCCCTAGACCAGCCTTACTGGGAAAAGTGGCTGACACACCCGAACTGGACGCTAATATGGCCACGTTCCTGTAAAGGTTCGAAGAAGGGACTGGACAGAGGATGGAGAGGGTGTCAGGATAAGTTATTAGACTTCCCTGGACCACTCACGAAAAATCTTGATGCAGTGGTAAAGGACAAAGAATGCAATACCCCCTTAGACGCAATGGAGATTTTGGAATGGGCACAGAGGGTTCTCTGTTTCCTGGGCATTGCAAATTGTGCCCTATCGACCGAGAGGAGACGATCCTTCCTAATGAGGATTGACCCACAACTGGCAGACATGGCCACGACTGAAGCTGGAACCCTGGCGAGCGGGTTATTGCTTGGCGACAAATTTGTAAAGAAGTTAGAAATATATATGGCGAAATTTTTGGCATTGGACAAAGCCCAAAGCAATATTAAAAAGGTTTTCCACACTGTCCTTTTTACCAGGGCCGGACGCTTCAGGGGTCGAGCAACTGGCCATGGATTTAATCAGACCTCCAGAGGTTTTGAACAGAGACGACGTGGGGGAGCCCAGCAATCCAATTTTTATCCCAGCAGAAATTGCGGTGGCAGAGGCAGACATCAAAAAGGAGGTTTTCGAGGACAGAGCAACAAAAGAGATACCTCCTACTCAGGTAAACTTGATTCATTGTGGGATCTCAAAGTGGAGGGTCGGATTGCTTTGTTTATACACAAGTGGGAGAACCTGACACTCGACCTGTGGGTCCTTCAGTCTGTAAGAGATTTTCAGATAGATTATTACGCAACTCCAAAGCAGTTTCACCAATCACATCCACTACATTTTTCCCATGGAGAGAGGTCTTTTATAGACAGCGACGTGGCATCACTGATGCGCAAAGGAGAAATTGTAGAGACAGAGCCTCACAATCACGGCTTTATCAGCACTGTGTTTCTAGTTCCAAAGAAAGATCAGGGCTTTCGGTTGGTACTAAATCTCAGAGAGTTCAATTCTTGGGTAATGCATCGCCACTTCAAGATGGAAGGCATACATTGACTTTGAGAATTGCTCTTAGAAGGGGATTGGATGGTGCGTCTCAACTTAAAAAAAGACGCATATCTAGCGGTACCAATTTTTTTCCCCTCATCATAGGTTCCTTTAAGTTCCAATGGGGGACCAAATGGTATGAATTCTCCCCAATGCCATTCAGACTCTCGTCCGCCCCTTGGTGTTTCATCATGCTCCTCAAACTTGTAGTTCAGTTCTTGAGAGATAGAGGAGTAAGACTCATCATTTACTCAGACGATATTCTTATCATGACTCAGACTGTAGAACACAGTCCTTCAACATCCAGCATGGACGACTCAACTCCCACAAGAGTTGGTATTTGTCATCAACTCAGACAAATCGATACTTACTCCAGCACAGTCAATGGAGTTTTTGGGGTTCCAGGTGAACTGGGTTACGGGACAGTTATTACCCCCACTGAAGAAACGAATTGTGAAAAATAAAGAATTGAGGAGAGCGCTTGCCTCTCAGACTATATCCTTAAGGGAGCTAGCCAGATTAGTAGGCATGTTAGCGTCTTTGATTCAAGCCATCTTCCCGGGTCCTCTCCATTACAGAGCACTCCAGAGGTTAAAAATGATGCATTTATGCAAGGGCCTAATCTACACAGTACAGATTCTGTTGAATGGGGAGGTTTCATGGTGGTTGGAACACATGGACGCATGAAATGGCAAGGCCATATTCGCGACAGTCCTAGAAGTTGTGATCGAGTCAAATGCCAGCAGATGGGGTTGAAGAGCTCCATCTGTGGAGATGGAGTCAGATGGTCCGCGGAGGAATTGAAACTCCACATAAATTCTCTGGAACTTTTGGCAGGCTCATTTGTGATCAGGGTGTTTTCCTCTCAAAAGGCAAGTTGTTGTATACTCCTGCGAATGGACAATGTCTCGGCAGTGAGATATATCAACAGTCTGGGTGGCACAAGATCCTGGCTGTTGGTGGAACTAGCAACTGTAAATAGAAGAAGCACCCTGCCTAGGGATGTAATGGCCCTAGCTAGAGGGTCCCAAAATTATATAAGAAGGGGTGATTAACCTGGGAGTTGACACTGCACACAACAAACACAAGGTCAAACCAAATGGACTCAACAGAGCATATTCAGAATATATATTTTTTTATTTCCTTTTAATATATTTTTTTCTTTTTAGAATAAAGATATCAAAAAAGTATAAAAAGTGAACAGTACTTTCAATCTACATGATACAGTAGGAATATCAAAAAGACAGACACTGATATGGGGACAACAGCAAAAAAGGAGAATTATGCTACATTCAAACCTACCCAGTACCAGCCATACTTCAGACACACTATCAGACTAACTTATATACATTCTCTCACTCTACCTTGTATTCTATCATTCAACTTTCATTCTTCCATTCATTCTTCCAATCCTGGCGTGTGCAACACATAGATGATCAATATGTTGCAGAGATCGGGATGTTATTCCAGGCAGATGACTTTTACTACGGGTCCTGATGTAATTAGGACAAAGAACCGTATTCCTGGAAACACAAGCCGACGCGCGTTTCGGTGACAGGCCAATGAGGCCACACCTTCGTCAGGGCTAGGGGCAGTACACTGGGAGGGACACAAATATAAAATCTGGAAGATAGAAAGCAAACAGGTCTCAATTTTCTGTTCTATATACATGTAATTACAATCATACAGAATATACATTTCCAACAAATACATTTCATTTTTCATTGTTCAAGTTCATCTTAACATTTTGAACACACATTTAAGAATCTGGACAAGATATACATGATGTTGACCTTTTGTAGCGGTGTAATGTCAAACTACCTAGAGACACTCCCTGAGATAGATTCCCTGTTCCGTGGAATCTATAGAAGGCATAGTGATAGCCTAGACTGAATGAACCTGTAGAGTTTATTTCGTAACACAGATCATCCATACATATTTCTTAAGCTATAAACACGCTCTCACTCTTGCACATGCATGACCAATTTATTAAAATAAGGCCCAAACCTCTGAAGGACAGTTTGTGGTATTTCTCAGCTATAAACCGGATACTAGTTCCTAGTTATATACAGAGAGAAATGGAGAATGGTTGTTTGGCTTGTTTTGCTAAACACATATAATGATATTTACCTGTATATTATTTTGTTACGAGAGACCATAGGTATATGGAAGAGTGCTGGAAGGCTAAAGCCTCCAACTTTCATTGACTGGAGTCCAGAGCTATAGATCCTACAGTGGGAGTAAATTAGAACCTCATTGTATACATTATATATCATAACAATGGTAGAGTTAAATATCAAATCTGGCAATTTCAGACTATAGCACATATTAGGATCAATGTTCTATATACTGATACAACTATGATGGAGCTTTATATTAATTCCTTGTTCCTTCACTCATGGATAAGATTCACAGATAGTCATTGCTCGTATAATACCAGGACGTTATATTTACATGAGTTATCCAAACGGATCATACTCGCTTTTCTCTGTTTGACATAAGCAAGATATCATATTCCGCATAATATACCTGAAATGTCTTGGAAATATTCCATCAGGAGATAGCGGAAATAAGCTGGATATACGGGCATAGGAAGTTAAAAATTTCCAGATTTCTCCCTGTAAGGATGATAAAATACGCCAATTATGGCCCTTTACTCGGCTATATACTCCAGCCGTCAAGTAGGCAAATTGCATTTTGCATAGCCTTATTTACCTGGATAGATCGCTAATCAAACAGTGTTGTCCAACGAAAACTTGATCAAGTGCTGGTGGCTTTGGAGGGCGGTCTACAGACTTAGCATTTCCGATGAAGTAACGATGACAAGCGGTTACCGATCAAAATTTCGGGAGAACCGGTGCGCACTTCTGTACTGTGTTTTCCACTACCGGGAGTGACGGGTTACTCGAATTTCTAGTGGCGATTGACAGAAAAAAGGGAAAATATCCATTTAATACCATGATTCAACCGGTTTCAAAACATACCGCAGGACCATTTCTGGATAATTACCTTCCAAGAACAGGCACGCGTTTTTAAATGGGGTTCCGCCGACTCCTCCACTCGGCCTATAGCCACGAAGGAAGACGGGTAGATGGAAATCCTAAGGTAAAATAATGAGAAAGGGAACCTATTACATATCTCTAATGTCTAATTTCGGTACCGTTTAATCCCCAGAATCTCGTTCTCGGACCGCTTACCTTCAACGTGAGGACCGTCTTCTTCCAATGGGGTTCCGCCGACTGTACCGGTCGGCCTACGGCGGGAGACAGGATTCTCGCCTGTTTCCTTTCTGTCCCCATTTAAATAGCGCGGTGTTCGCGCCTAACGGGAAACAAAACCAGCTGTGTTGGTAATGTGCAAACATCAACGAAGGACTCATTTCTCCTATCTGAGTCCAGTCGCCATCTTGTGTAAACCAATGGAATACTAATACGGTAGTTACCAGCCTTATTTACCTGCCTATATCATTAAGTAACCCACGGGGAACCCCCTTCTTTTGTGTGTTGGTGGAACTAGCCAAGGATTTCTAGAACTATTGCCTCCTTCACCACATATCGGTGACAGCAGAGTTCATCCTGGCCAGCAATAGTGTGGTGTCAAATTGGAATTCACCTTTCCTTCAAGATTCCAGAAATTGGCAACTTCACCCCAGAATTTTCCAACAACTGAACGGCAAGTGGGGACCTTGCTCAATAGATCTGTTTGCATCCAGGCTGAATACACAACTGCCTCGGTTTTTACAGATGGCAACCAGATCCTCTGGCGAGCAACTCGGACGCATTTCTTTAATCATGGATGATGGGTATGCTGTATGCTTTTCCTCTATTCGTCATGATTCAGAGAGTATTGGTGCAGATCCGCAGGCAGAGAGCGGAGGGGATGTTGATATCCCTGTGTTGGAGAGTGCAGGCGTGGTCCCCAGCAGCGCTGGCCCTATTGTGAGTGCCTCCAATACGTTTGCTATTGTTCCCAGAGATTTTGAAAGACCCTCTGGGTCAGCCTCCCCTGTTAGTACTTCAAGGGCAGTTGTCGCTCATGACATGGAGACTTTCAGAAGACGCTGGCAAATGTTGGGAGTTTATGAAAACGCAATGTTTTTTTTGTCCTGGGCCCCCACTACGGATAAGCGATATGAGTCAGCCTGGCGTAAGTGGGTTAGTTGGTGGGATCCGGAATCCATATGATAGTTAATTTTCTTTCGGATAAGGCATGTAAAGACTTAGCTTATAGGATGGTTAATAATTTTCGATCTACGAGTTCGGCAGGTCAGTCTCACGTGGATGGTAAACCAGTAGGGGAACATCCTTTGGGATGTAAGATGGTGAGAGGCATCAGGTTGGTTAATCCTCCAAAACCACAATACTCACAATAGTGGGGTGTGGATATAGTGGTACGTTTTCTCAGGAATTGGCCAGAAAATGAGGGTCTACTCATAAACAATTATCTGGAAAATTGACACTTTTGTTATGTTTCTTACATGTAGACGAGTTTCAGACGTGCGAGCACTGGACTTAGCAGGTAGGGTATTCACCCCGTCGGGGTTTCATTTAATCTCTCGAAAAGAACTAAAACAAATACCAAATGTGTTTCTTATCTTGCGTTTCCGCATCATAGCAAACTGTGTGTTGTACAATGTTTGAAATGTTATGAAGACTGTACTCAAGAATTTAGAAATGATGTTGTAGGACAATTGTTGATTTTTGCCCAGTCTCTGCCGCAACTCTAGCCAGGTGGGTCACTTGGCTGATTAATTTGGCAATTATTGATATGTCGGCTTTTAGAGCTCATTCTGTAAGAGGAGCTATGGCTTCTAAAGCGTTTGCTACAGGTTCCCAATTGGAAGATGTTATGACTGCGGCAGATTGGTCTTCTTATTCTACTTTCAAAACATTTTATCACAAACCAATTGAAGATGTAGCAACTACTGTGGTGGATCAACTTTAAACTAGCATAATCTGAAGCCTCCGTGGACTGTCATAGAATAAAAAAAATTCTAGCTTATGTGCCAAGAATTTTCAATTCTATTAAGGACACGGAGGCGAGGATTATCCATCCCTAGAAACTGAATTATTCGATTTGAGGTTTGATTGGTTGTATGGACAAATGTGACAAATGTGATTTTATACAAAGTTGATGTGGGGTTTCTTCCCACACAAATTTTTTGTTGGAAATACATTCAGTGAATGGTATATTACGGTGTATATTCTTGTTTCAGGAGAGCAGAATAAACTGGCTTAAGGAGTCAAGAGGATTTCCATTTTGGATCAAGAGAAGTTCCTATGGTTACGTTTGAGTTCAAGTCGGTTACAGAATCGGCGAAGTAAAAGGTTCTATGGTCAAGTTTAAGGACTGTGGGGCATATTATCAAGGGGGTTTATCTCCGCTTTTTTGGCTTTAAAAGCCAAGAAAGCGGAGATAAAATTATCTCCCTATTACCTAGCTGCTGCTAACACCAGTTAGCGACAGCTAGTAGGAGATAGCGGCCATCTTGGGTCCTACTTTGCATGTCAGTGATATTTATCACTAATGAGATGCAAAGTGGGCGTGCCAAGATGTTAGCGACTGAAAACAGTCACTAACATCGCTATCTCCTATTACCAACTTTTGGAGATATTCGCGCTAAGCGGGAATATCTCCAAAAGCTAACACCTGCCCTGAGCAGTTCTTAGCCATGTTATCCAATGGGAGGTGGATAACATGGCTAAGAGCATTAGCTCGCTAATGCATGAATATCGCTGACTTATCTGCGATATTCATGCTTTGCGGCCATTTTTACTGCATTTGCGTTAAACCTTGGTAATACCAAGGTTTATTTGCGGTAAAAATCGCCGCACCGCTGCGGTAAATGTTTGTCTCTAACCAAGCAATAGCGATAATTATCGCTATTGCTTGGTAATATGCCCCTGTGTTTGAAGGTTTTCACCAAGAAAGAGGAAGCAGTATTGCGCCAGAGACATATATAACAATGGGCGCTTGCTGATTGGTGCACACTGAGGGGGTTGTCCTTCCGGGTTATGCTATTGTAAAGTTTATTGGCTGCTGTGTTATATCAGTAAAGTAAAGAGAAGAATAATCCTCGCCTCCGTGTCCTTAATAGAATTGAAAATTCTTGACGCATTAGTGAGAATTTTTTTTATTCCATTTAAGGTACTCCCACCCTTGAGCGGCAATGAGGTAACTGTTCTAACCTGACAGAACCAGGAACACTCTGTAAGAAACAAGCAATTGCCCATTGAGGGATTGCTCTTTATCTTGAAAAGCCAGAAAGATATCCCTCCATATTAATTAACCCTTAAAGGAAGAATGACGTCCACAAGATAACTAATAGTATAATCAAGGAAACAAAAAGCATTTTGGAATCCATCATTGTATCTGACAAAATAATTAGGGTGGAGTCCAACACCCAAAATGAAAGGAAATTTATTATTGCCCCCCTCGTAGCATCAAGATGTGGATAGAGATTGGAATTGGCTGCCCTTTTTACAGCTCTTGCTCATTAAAATGATATATCCACTGCATTATGGGTAAAAATTGCTGCTTTGACAACTCAAAGCACCGCTCTCTAGGTGACAACACTTGATCGTCTAAATATAGGTGGTCAGAATAAAAAGGTATGACGTCTTAATATATGTTTAAACCTACATAGAGGAGACAGAAAGCAAACAATGCTAGTTGTAATAACGAATAGTAACAAGAAAGGGATTGGATGTATTAATAAATTACATTTTTTGAAAAACACCCTTTCCCACAAATAAACAGGGTTTGGTGTTTTTTATTTCACCTTGTTTTTTTCACTGTTAATTTTTTTTTGCATACAAAAAGAAATTCAATTCTTGCCATAGGAAAAGGACAGGATCGCTTTCAACATGAAGAATCAAAACTGAGTACCCAAGTACCTGGTCAGGATGGTTTGGATCTAAAGTGATCATAAGATCTCTTTGTTGAGACCAACCTAAAAGACATGAGCCGTCCCATGCAATGTTCACCTTGGAGGAAATGGATTTGCCTTAAAGCTAAGAGTAGTTGTGAAAAATCCTAACACATCAATAGGTTTTCTTCCAAACCCAATAAGTATGATGTCAGGAGGTGATAAACATACATCAGGAAATTCCTTTAACCATTCATCTCCTATGAGAGTATGTCTGGCACCAGATTCAGCCATAACTCTCACATTCTTGTCACCAATTACAACAGTGCAAAAGGGAGCATCTTTCAAATTACTATTAACTTCATAAACAGCTAATAGGAATTCATCATCATCCTCAATATCACAACTAACTTTTTTCCCTTGCTCAGCATTTTGGTTCTTATTGTCACTACTCTTCTTCTTAAATTTGATCTTGTTTCTATACATCCTAGTGTAATGTCTTTTTAGTTTACAATATCTGCATACTTGACTAATGGCAGCACACCTTTTGTCAAGGCTAAATGACCAGGGATTCCACATTTGAAACAGATGTATTCTTTTCTTTCTTGGTTGAAATGCATTTTGGATTTTGACCTTCTGGACGTAGCTTCATCAGGATTACACTTTTTAATTTGATTAATTTCAGAAACCTTCTGTTCCGCAAGTTCTTTTAATCCTGGTTTTGTATCAAATCTTGAGCAGCTAACAATTTTTCTTGAAGCTTAACATCAGCAATTTTGTGAATAAGTTGCTCATGTACCATCTGTAGTTATGAAAAACAAGGGTACCCCATTATTAAAACCTGGGGTGAAAGTATTGTTAAGGAAAAACAATGGTTTTGGGTGGCCTAAGGAGGTCCTAGTAAGGAAAGGTATAATTTTGGTAAATGAATTAATCTTGGGAGACAGTTTTGTAAGGTAAGGTAACAAACATATAAAAAACTTTATTAATGTTTTCACAATTATGTTTTCTCGTTTTTCAGGTGCTCACACATGTGACAAGGTGCTTATAGTGACTAAGTGAGATATTATTAAAAAAAACTATATACAAAGTGTCACAAGCAAGGGTATTCCCCAAAAAATATATACAATAGGGTAGGGGAGTTTCCTTGCAAGGGTCGACGGCGTTTCGATCTAAAATGACTTTAGATCATCATCATCAGGACGTGAGCTTTCTTTGCACGAGGTGATAGATCGCTGAGTCAGATAATTAATCATGTGTGAGCACCTGAAAAACGAGAAAACATAATTGTGAAAACATTAATAAAGTTTTTTTATATGTTTGTTACCTTTCCTTACAAAACTGTCTCCCAAGATTAATTCATTTACCAAAATTATACCTTTCCTTACTAGGACCTCCTTAGGCCACCCAAAACCATTGTTTTTCTTTAACATGTACCATCTGGTCATGAAATGTAGAATAATTGATTCTCAAATCATTGATTCATTAACTAGTTGGCCTCTGCTAAGAAATTTGTGATGACACACAACCTCATTGACTTTTTTATATATTGTTTATCCAGTTGTTTTATAACCTCTTCAAATACATTGATATCATCATCCGATGACGATGTACGATTGACAGTAATTGGTGGTAAATGACTTAAAATACGCCTACCTTCTGTACCTAGACAATGTTTTAAAATGGCGTGTCAGTATAATCATCACCTCCAATGGCTGCAATATATGCCTCTAAACCTTCCTTCCATTGTTTCCACTCTAAAATGGGTTCACCAGGAGAGGCTAAAAAAGGAGCTGGTGCATTAAAACCTTCCATAATGAAGAAGTGATGGCAACACGCAGGGTCGGATTGGGATCACAATTCGGCCCGGGCACTGACGAAAAAAGTGGCCCACATTCAAGAGGCGTGGCCCATATTTAAGGGGCGTGGCCCACTTTCAAGGGGCGTGCCCTTTCATGAAACACCATTTGCACAGACAAGGAATAATGGTGGGAGGATACTGTTCTTGCACACGACACAGGGCCAAGGTGACTATGGCCAACATGCTGAGCAACTAAAAAAAAAATAGCAAGGCCCCTTTTTGTCACAAAATTATTCCAGCCCTCCAGCACAGGAGCACCTGAAAAGCAGCAAAGCCCTGCTATTACTACCTACTCCGCCCTCCCCAGACCTTCAGCTCAGGAGCACATGAACAGAGGTAAGGCCCCTGAAGTTAGTAAATTAATCAACCCTCCAGGCCTTGGGAAAATGTCCTGGCAGGGGAGCACAAAACACAGCTTTCTGGGTCATCCAAGGTAGCCAGGTAGCCAGGGGGGAGGCTGAGGTGAAGCTGGTGCATGGGAAGTGCCTTCCCAGTGTGTTCTGGCAGTTTGAGTGTTTACCATTTACTGTAGTATTACCCTTGTACCTGTGTATGGTACCCTTTTGTAACTTGCACAAGTCACTTTTTCTCTTGTAACACACTGTTTGCTCCTCTCACTTTTGTTTGCTTTAGATACTTGCACAAGTGCCACCATTGCCTATGTAACGTTTGTTCTTGTGCTGGAGTGTCTGCCATTAATTGCAGTATTATACCTCTACTTGTATTTTGTACGCTTTTGTAACCTGCACACATATCACTTTTTCCTCCTGTAATGTATCGTTTGCTCCTCTTGTATATTGGTTGCTCACTATTGTCACTTTTGATTCATGTAACTTAACGTTTGCTTTTGTAATTTGTCCACTTATAATTTTCTCCTCATGTATTATTGCTGTTCCTAGTGTGAAGCTCTCTGACACCTTCGGTAAAGTCCGTGCTATATAAAATTGCATACATAAATAAAGAAAACAAAAAAATTCCAAACATCACCAGGCCCCCACAGCAAGACCCATTCGTCCTCGCCCACTATGCCCTGAATGTGAAGGGCTGTGGGCGAGGTGTTAAGACTAACACCGGTTCTGGGTTGCATGGGCGCCAGGGGGCCGAGGTGCAAATGGCTCAAAGGCCTGAGAAACACCTGGCCCCCAGGGAGGCCGATTATTGCAAACATTCACCCCTCCCCAGCCCAGCATCAGCTTGATTGCTTGGCAGGGCAGGGGTGAAGGAGAGCTGACAATTGCTGTCTGGCCGCACAGCGAGGCTGCTTTCATTTTCTCAGTCTCTGTCTCCATGCACTCTGTGGGCCGGTTTTTTTCTCCCCTTTCCTAGTCCACTCTCTGTGGACTGGGACAGGGGAGAAAAAAAACGGCCCACAGAGGGCACTGAGGCACCGGCCCTTCGGCCCGTTCCCGAATGCCCGCCTTGCCAATCCGACCCTGGCAACACGCTGGTTAAAAATGCTACACTCTATCACTTTAGATATTTTGTGCTCAGCCTTACTGGTTCGGAGTCACGACCCTGTGTCGTTTTCAGATCAGACACTATCACTGGCATGCGTGTCGCCGAATAGGAAAATTGCGGATAAGCAACACGAAGAAATCACTGCCAAAGGAACCAAAAGTTAGCACTCTATACTTTGCTGTGATGCGCGCGCATACGCGATCTATGAAACATAGATTTCTAAGGCACAGAGAACACTTGCCCAGTTGTATAACACTGTAGAACTGAGTGCCAAGCTAGCACTTCAAAGTAGAGTATGCATTGTGTGTATCACTGTTGATACACCGATCTTGAAATAATAGAGTTGCAAATGAACTTTGTCGATATGCTCAACTAATATCTTGAATGAGTAACATAAGTTGATGTGCTGTTTAAACATTTGAAATGAATAAAGGTGTGTGTATTACCGTGTACATGTTGGTGGATACCCTTGTCAAAACCTCCTTCTTGGCAACTGAAGAGGTGTGTGTGTCACCGAAGATGCAATAGGGACACATGTGTTGACATTGAAATTAATGCAGGGATCGCTATCTTGCATCAAACGAGTGCAGAGGCCGCTGCGCTTTCAGCGTTTTGCACTCTAGATTAATTCAGTGTGCGCGTATGCTCGAGACAGCTGCTGATGACAACAAACCAGCGCTCGAGCTCCGTGCCACACAATAAGAGGAAAACATAATAAATTGATTTAAAGTCTCACCAATTGCTTCAGAAAAACGGTGTTTTCACCACTGAGGTCACGGTGTCACCACAAATGCTCCGAAGAAACTCCCAGAGACACCACAGGCTATGGAGACAAACGGGTGATTGATCTGCTTACCAGGGCTCCAGGCTTACCGGAAAGTTTTCCAATCATCGCCAGTGTAATAACGAGGCATCACAGCATGCAGTAACGAAGGTGAGAAGTTTATTCTTCAGAAACATACACATCAATTCCTTCTCATAAGCCCGGGCCAAACCGTCTGCCTTGGAATCTGGAACACACCCGGTATTCCAGATTCCAGGTGAGGTTTAGCAGAACACCACACTAGTCTTTTGTGGGACATCAAATGACCTCTTTCACACCTATAAAGATTGGGAAGTGATCAGAGGATTTTAATTTGCATCTTCTGTGTGCTCACACAATTATCAGCATTGTCCACTTACTGGTCTGGACTCATGTTATATCCTAACCTTTCTCTTATTATGATGTTTTTTTCTCTTGCATCTTTAATTTGTATTAGTTGCCTAGCACTGTGGAATGTTACTCTCTTTGAAGCTACAGTTGAGCAGGTATCCTCTGGTGCCTTATGATGAGAGAAGCTGTGTGTGCGGCTCTTAGGTGCTGAACTCTTTTATGGAATAAATCTATTTTGTTAACCCTACCTTTGGACTTACTCAAGTTCTTCCAGGACACAAACCGTTAGTGAAACAACTTAACATTCTATTGGCAGGAGTGAAACTGACATTGTTACAAACTAGGCATATTACCAAAAACAAGTATTTCCAAGCTAATGTAGAAGGATTACAACGGTTGACTATACATTTATCACGGATTTGCTACTATCTGTTTGTGAACAGTTTTAAATCATACAACGTAATGAGAGCGACCATTATCCACTGATGACTGGCCTAATGGTGGAATACCAGACTTCTGAGGGGATCAATACACAGGGGGACTCAAAAGTAATTGAGACCATCCTGCTAGTCAAAAGGCTGAAGTGGAACGTTTTCTTTCGGGTACAATTTATCAACTGGAAAAACGTTACTCAAAGAGAATCTGTTAGACTCAATAACTAAAGAACATCAAGTCCCAGGACCTTGGCTCAACATGATATCCTCACTACACACGTTTTTAAAAATAGAACACAAAGGAGGGCAAAATGTAAACACCATAAGAGCTAAGAAGATGCAAATCAGCTGTGAGGGAGCAACAAGGTAAATTAAAAAACACAGGAATAACAAAAGGTTGGAATTAGTGCAAGCAAAGAAACAATACTGAGCCATGCTTTGGGCAGAAAAAAATAAAACACATAGGACCCTTGCGCCTCCAGAACATCACTTTTTGTGACATTTCGTGGTGCAGAAGCCTGCTTGATATTTATCAGGCAGCACTAAGCCACATTTTTTGGCTTAATCCTGCCTGATAAATATCAGTCCCTTTAACGCAGTGTTCTGCGTTAAAGGGGCGTGCAATGGGTGTTGCTGGGGGCGTTCCCAGCAACATCCATGGCCTTTTGACACTCCCACAGATTTACGAGAAATCGTTAATCTGAATCAGCGCCAAAAGCTTACGCCTCCCCAGGAGAGGCGTAAGGGAGGCGCAATGAGGAGAAATATCTTTATTTCTCCTGCATTCTGCAGCACACATAGAAAGAGGAAAAAGTCTCTTGTGATTATTTTTGTACCGAAAGGTTTCCCTTCATGTACAAAAATAATCATCCACTCAACGCAGGCACCCCCTTGCACCAAGGGGGGAACAACGTTTAATACAAAACGTTTACAACGCAACATCCATTACAACGCATGCCATTACAACGCAACCATTACAACGCATGACACTACAACTCATACCACTACAACGCATGTCATTACAATGCAGTCATTACAACTCATACCATTACAACGCATACCATCCTCACACAGTACCCTTACACTATCCAACACTTACCATACTGTTGCACCCCCCTGGAGTTAGAATAGTAATTTTTACCCCTACACTATCCAACACTTACCCTACTGTTGCACCCCCTGGAGTTAAAATAGTAATTTTTACCCCTACACTATCCAACACTTACCCTACTGTTGCACCCCCCTGGAGTTAGAATAGTACATTTTAACCCTACACTATCCAATACTTACCATATATGCCATGTAATGGTATGCGTTGTAATGGTATGCGTTGTAAAGGTAGTATGCGTTGTAGTGGAATGCGTTGTAAAGGTAGTTTTTAGAGATGCTTTGGGATGGCATGCGTTGTAATAGAATGCGTTGTAATGGATGTTGCGTTGTAAAAAATGCATTGTAAAGGTATGCGTTGTAAAAGTATGCGTTGTAACGACATACATCCGCACTATGGTGCAAAGGTGTCTACGTTGGTGCACAGCAGCCCATTGTGCGCCGGCGCAGGGGAAAGGGACAGGAATGCGCCGTATCTTATAAATACAACGCATTCCTGCCCTTTTCTTTTGCCGTAGGGCAGCACAAGAGGAAGGCCTGCTGCGCTGCCCTATGGCAAAACCTCATAAATGAGTCCCCAGAATCCCAATAGACGCATGTATTCTCTTTGTTGGGGCAAAAGAACCAGGCAAAGTTTTGGGACTACATCAATATGCTAAATAAACCATTTAAGCAAAAGAACGAAGTTACAGAGGTGCAGTGGATCACCTGTTTGTAGCCCCTATACGCATATAACTTGATCCAAGACAATCGCAACACAACATTAAGTAAAACAACAGATTACAAAGCAATTATTACTGAGGCTAAAGTAAAAAGACATAGCAATCAACTCGAGAAGATGGAACACCAGGGCAAAACGGTCTCCCACGTTCACTATTTAAAGCAGACTATGAGAGGCATATTTACAAGCTAGTGGCAGAGCGCAGGTTAGCTCCAAAATTGCTAACGTTGCGCTCTGTCACTTTAGAAATGCAGGGAAGCAATGTATTTACAATAATATAGCATTTCTCACAATGCA
Organism: Lissotriton vulgaris; assembly: GCF_964263255.1. Classification (NCBI taxonomy): domain Eukaryota; kingdom Metazoa; phylum Chordata; class Amphibia; order Caudata; family Salamandridae; genus Lissotriton; species Lissotriton vulgaris. Next base: position 1,708,806,321 of record NC_141685.1, on the reverse strand, counting down.
GCACACATAGAAACAGAAAAAAACGAGGAGACATAAAGCATTCTCCTTGGGTCGCCATGTTAAGACCAGGTTTTCCCTGGTCTTAATTTTAGCGCTGCCTCCTATTTATGTTACCCTTGTAAATTGGGAGCAGCTTCAAAATCAGATGAAATTTAAACAACAACACCGATGATTTAAATAGAGGTATTTTAATCCAAGTTCATGGACTCAACCTTAAGACACCAAGGTCACAGCAGAAACGATTGTTGAACTGTTCAAACAGCTCAACACATTCCAAATGGAGCAAGTCATTGTGCGAGGGGAAAAGGGGCGAGAAATATACCACATAATATACATATGCATACAACATAATGGTAAAACAAGACATGAAAATATAACAATGATGAAAGAACAAATATAATTATGAAATTACAACACATCTCCAGAGCACAGTAAATTAAGATTACATCCTTAACATGAACATATATGCACTGAATAGACCCTTGAGGTATAGAAAATGCCTTTTACTGAAATCTAGAGCGGCCTATTAATGAGCCCATGCGTTACTTTTGTGCTGCTGGTGCGTCCCTTTTTGTGACCCACCAGCAGCGTAAAAAATGAGCCTTGTTGCACCATATTTACAAAGTGACGCATCTAGGTAGATGCGTCACTTTGTAAACCCCTGCGCCACATTATACCTACACCAGGTATAATGCATGCAGGGAGACGTTCCGACGCAAGAAAGGGTCATAGAAGTGACGCAGTGAAATCTATAAGATTTCACTGCGCCACTTCTAGGATGCAAATTCGTCAATATCTTACATCTGCCTCATGGCCGGCGCAAGACTGACACAGGCATATTTCGCATGGGACTTGCCCATGTTTAATGACCCATTGTTGGAGTTGCGTCAATTTTGTGAAACACTTCAGCAATGCGTCATTTTTACGCCTACAGATACGTTAGAAATACTGACGTATCTGTAACTCCTTCCGACATGACGCGTCATTCTGTAAATATGATGCATCATTGGTGTCGCAAGGAGGATGCAATGAAAAGTGACGCATCGCTGTTTTCTCAAAGCGAGGTGTCACTTGTCATCGGGGAGACCAAACCATCAGCAAACAGTTTGGTCTCCCCCTTTTGCAGCACCTATCCTGCCACTTAATGTAGATGTTCCACAAGGATCTATCTTAAGCCACACTTTATAAAATGTGTTCATGGCCCCCCTGGCATCTTTGGCAGAACAACACAGCGCTAAAGTCATATCTTACACCGATGATACACATTTGTTGTTCACATGCGGTAAGGATGAGGCCCTGAATGGGAATGAGATAAACACCTGCCTGTCAGCAGTATTCAAGTGTTTTAAACAGAATCAACTGCTGTGCAATTCTGAAAAATCTGAAATGATTTTTTTTGGTTACAATCCGGGGGAAGAGGGGCGCAAATGGTGGCCACAGAATAAGACCCCCCTGCAAACTTAGCCACAACTGTTAGGAATCTCGGGGTGAAAATGGATGCGGACATGTCCATGAAGTCCCAGGTTCAGGCTGTGGTAGGCACATGCTTTGGCCTAATGAAAATGTTGAGAAACTTCCACTACTCCCGGTTTCTCATAGGAAAACAGTAGTCCAAGTTTGTCCCGCCTTCATTATGTGAATGTTCTTTATGTAGGCCTTCCTGACTATCTTCTTGGCCATCTACAGGTGGTGCAAAACACCACAGCAAGAAACATACTCATGGTGGGCCTCAGGATACACATGACCCCTCACCTGAAGTCCTTGCACTGGCTTTAGGTACGAAACAGGACACATTTCAAAGCCTTGGTGCTGGCTTATAAGGCCTTTTCTACTATTGGGGGCCTTCTAACTGAGAAACTGATGCCAGCACTATGTTCCATCTAGAAGTCGGAGGTCTTCTAGTCAGCTGCTCTTGCTGATTCCTAGGTTCTCCTGCTCTTGCCTGTGCTGTTGTTCCTTTCAGGTGGTAGCCTCTCATCTCTGGAATAACCTGCTGCAGCCTTACATCAGGCGCAGGACCTCCTCAGCTTTAGATGTGGATTAAAAACTTGGCTTTTCTCACAATTAGTCAGTTGCCCTGGGGTTGCCTGTACTGTTTCTGTCACTGGTTCCCTTTCTCAGTGCCGGGACACTCCAGGGAGTAGCCGTGCACTTTATAAGTAACATAACATAAATGAGGCCCATAGTCTCTGTGCCACCCAGGCACCCATTGACAGTGGGGCAGGCGAGCTAAAGTCCCCCCATCTGAGGCAGAAGCATATGACGCAGACGGCTTAGTGTGAGTGGAATGGTTAACCAACCCCGGGCCATTGCTTCAGAATATGAGATCCAAACTCCAAACTTTGCCATCATCCAGCACCACCACGTTTTTTTTACCTGAGTAATTCTTAATGGTGCTGAAAACGTACTAAAAGAACTTCGACCTGAAATGGGTTTCTTGACTACCACCCATTTTCCAACACACCACCTCCTGTCTTTCACTCCATGCTTTTCGTTTTAATTTTATTTATAGTTATCCTGCTGTTGTTTGACCATGTCACTCAAACTTCTTCATTGACCAACATCCTTTCTGAAACACCCATTCAATTGGGAAATAATTTAGTGCTAGGAAGTCTTCCATAAGCAAGGAGAATGTGGAAATACTGGTAACTGCTTTTGGAGCAGTGTGATAAGCCCATAACATTTGTTTGAGAGCACGTTCCACAGGAACCCCGACACCTGTGCTGCCTGAATGCATTCTTTCAACATACGGTTCACATCTCGACAATGCCGCTGGCTTTTGGACAATATACAGCCGTTTTCAGATGAACAATAGAAAGGTCCTTCAAAAACTCCTGCATCCTGTCCGAAGTGAACTGTACACCATTGTCTGTAATAAGAGAGCCTGGAATACCCTCTACCAGAAACGTGTTGGTGAGAACATCAATCATGTCCTGTGTAGTGATTTGATACATTGATTTGACAACAATCCAATGAGAAAAATAGTCAACCAAAACCACCATGAATTTCCCCCTTCCTGTAGAATTACTTAGAGGACCAATAATGTCCAACCCAAGTTTGTCCCATGGATTGATCGGCAACACAACTGGTGAGAGGGGTCCCTTCCTTACCACTTTGGTCTTGTCACTCACAGAACACTTTAGGCATTTGCTTACACACAAATCCACCAAAGCATCCAACCCAGGGAACCAATACGAGGCTCTCACCCTTGCCTTGGTGATGCTTTTACCCAAATGACCCTCATGCGCCAAGTCAACTATTTTCTTCCTCAAATCCTAAAATATGACCTTGTCGCCCCTCCTTATCATGTTGCCATGGATAAACAACTCATGTCCACCTCCCAATGACTCTTTCCATTCCACATTAGATGTACCCGGAATAGTCACATGCAACACAGGCTCCTCAGAATCCTCACTCCCACTCTCAATTTCCATCTTTCCCTCACAAGGTAACCTAGAACGACAATCTGCCACCACATTCTTCCTTCCCGGTACAAAGTCAACCTGGAACTAATACCCCTCTAACCCCAAAATCCATTTAGCTATGCGAGGGGGCGCATGCTCTCTTCCTTTGGTAGACAAGATATATGTGAGAGGATTGTGGTCTGTTCTTATCGTAAAAGGTAAACCCCACAGAAAGAAACGAAAATAAGTAACAGCCCAAAAACAAGCCAGGGCCTCCCTTTCAATAGTTGAGTAGTTAATCTCTGCTCCCTTGAGTAGTCTCCAGGCAAAAGCTGTGACTTTCTCACTGCCATCCACCATTTGAACCAACGAGGCCCCTATCACTGGCGTCTATAGAAAGTATGGTTCTTCAAGTGTCAAATTTCCCTAAATGGGGTGCTTCCAAGCCAACTTAAAAGCCTCAAAAGTCACTCTACAACTTTCATCCCACTCAAAGTGAACTCCCTTCTTTTGAAGATGTCTCATAGGTACTGTGAGATCAGCAAATCCAAACACATACTTTGCCATGTATTCAGCTAATCCCAAAAATTATTTAAGCTCTTCTTTATTCACAGGAGGGAGTGCTTCCTTGACAGGGTTGATTCCATCCTTCAAAATATTATGCCCAAGATAATTTACTAATTAAACACAAAAATTACACTTATCAGCTTTGATGGTCAACCCAGCATCTTTTAAAGTACTTAGCATGAGGTCCAAGGTTGTGTTATGACTATTAACAGAATGCCCCAAAACCAGCATATCATCCTGATAGTAAAGAACATGGTCAATATCCTTCAAGATCTAATGCATCTCCCTTTGGAAAACAGCTGCCACAGATGCCAATCTAAATAGCATCCTGCGGAACTGGAAGGCTCCAAATGATGGAATAAAGGATGTAAGCGACTTGGACTCCGGGTGCAGTTCGATTTGATGATACGCAGAGGAGAGGTCTGAAACGCTGAAATAACAAGCATTACCAATTAAGCTTATCATGTCATTAATTTTAGGGAGGAGTAATCTGTCAGCCCAAATGTTACTATTTAAGTCTCTAAGATCTACACATAGATTAATACCATTTTCGCCAGCCTTATGTGCAATGACAATGGGAGCAAGCCAAATAGAACTCTCTATTGGTTCAATTACCCCATGAGACATTAATTTGTTTAGCTCATATTCCAAAGGAACTCTCATTAAGTTTGGAATGTTCCTGACTTTATGGAAAACTGGTACCGCCTTATCTTTTAAAATTATTTGATGTTGAAAGCCTCTCAGATGATCACGTTTTCACTAAAAACATCCTGAAATGTATGTAACACCTTCTCATTGTGTGCTACCAATTGCTAAGAGAGGTTCAGAACTATTCGGATTCAGTTTGATTCCCAGTTCCTTCTGATGCTTCCACCCATGCAGGTAAGAACTTAATTCTACCATATACCATTCATTGATTAGTTGAACGTTCATTAAAGCAAATACACACTGCCAACATACCCAATAAAGGAATAGGATCAAAATTGTAACCACCTGGATTAGCATACGCTGTCATGAGAACATACCCCTTGTTTTACAACTCTTTCTGAAAGGTCAAACGATCAATGAACGTATAAGGCAAACAGGAATCCGCAAACATTTTCTCTGTAACGTTGTCCAGTTGGACCTCCCACACTGGGTAATCTATACACTCCTCATTAGTTTTAATTTGACAGACAAAAATCTTAGGTTATTCTTCAGGTTGTTCAATAGCATGAACCTGTTTGGCAACCTCCCCATTCTTGCAAACACGAGCAAAATGTCCTAATTCGTTGCATTTCCTGCAAACACCTGATCTCGCTGGACAAATTGGGCTGTTTGCTAAATGGTTAAAATTACCACAACTGTAACATTTAAAACTTTCCTTGCTTCTATTCAATGTATTCTTATTTATACTAGTAGCAGTATCCTTTTCACAATTTTCACTTTTTGGATGATGCCTTTGACACTGTCTTCCTCATAGTCTTAACCATTCACTACATGAACAGTGTCTTGAACACAGTCGTTTGGGGATGAACCGTATTAAGTATTTCAAATACGATACAAACAAACAATATTGTATCAATGAATTAATAAATTGCAACAGTTGTGGTATAATTTATATAATCACATGTGAATGCAACAAAATGTATGTGGGGAGCACCAAGAGGACTCTGAAAGCCAGGATTCAGGAACATCTTTTTGCCATTATAAATAGTGATATTAGATCCTCCATTTACCAACATATTCAGGATAATCATATGGCTGTGACCGGTTTTAAATTTGATGGAATTCAAAGGGTCGTAGCTGACAGATGGGGGGGGGGTGATTGGGAGCTTAAAATACATCAAGAGGGGGAAAAATGGATCAGGAGATTAAGATCTGTAGAGAAAGGCCTGAACAGTGATAATGAGTTTAATTATTTTCTATAAAGATTTCTGAGCACATGTTTGAGCCACTGGTAACCATGGAAGGTCATGGGTGAATGAACCCTGGCTATAGTGATCATTGTTTCCTTAAGGACAAGATAGAACTGACCAGTATTAATGAGGTGGCTGGGATGTCAGGCAATGTCAGATGATAGAGGATATAATATTGAACACGTTGCATTATTCTCTGTGAATGATTCTGGAGCACATTTTGAGCCACTGGTAGTGATGAAGAATCATGGGTGAATACCATAGTGATAGCGATCACTGTTCCCCTAGCGAGCTGACTAATAATATTGAGGTGGCTGGGATGTCAGGTGGTGTCCCTTCTGAGTTACTTTTCCAACTGGCGCCATATGGGACCAGGTTGGTTGATAGAGAGGGGGTGATTGTATCTGTATAGAAAGAATAGGAATGACTAAGATTCGCATTTTGATAGGAAGAATTGGAAAAGGAAGCATATTCTGGGTAATGTTATTTGACACAGCGTTGAGAAGTAAGAGGGAATTGGAGGTGGATGGTATGGAGTTTTAAGTGTATAATGAGTGCGGTGTGAAAAGAGAGAAAAAAAAGTTATATTACAAGATTCGTAGTTAACATGGATGTGGTGTTTTACTATGGGTAGGTCATATTGATTTTGATTATTTGTGGTTATGTATATCAAGTTGTAAAGTGAAGATCTGTATGATGGTTTGTTACTTCTGCAACAGGAATGATGTTCGGGAGGAGCTGGGTGGTAAGCTCCACAGGGGTAAATATGTCAAAGATCAAAGGGCCAGGCACTAAAGTGGAGAGTGGAATAAATACAGAACCTGAAGTGCCCGGTAAAGAGCTTTTCCTGAGTAAAGAGGTGACGTTTTAAAAGCTGGAGTCAGGTGACAAAGTTGTCCCATGGGCCATACCAAAGAGTGTGTCGGTGAGGACAGGGGGTGATGATGTTCGGGAGGAGCTGGGTGGTAAGCTCCACAGGGGTAAATATGTTAAAGATCAAGGGGTGGGGGCTGGTGATGTGGTGGCACCTGGCACTAAAGTGGAGAGTGGAATGAATACGGAACCTGAAGTGCCTTGTAAAGAGCCTTTACAGAGTAAAGAGTTGAAGTTTTAAAAGCTGGAGCCAGGTGAAAAAAGTTGTCCCACCGGCCAAGCCAAAGATGGTGTCGGTGGGGACAAGGGGTGATGATGTTTGGGAGGAGCTGGGTGGTAAGCTCCACAAGGGTAAATATGTCAAAGAACAAGGGGTGGGGACCAGTGATGTGGGGGCACCAGGCACTACGGTGGAGAGTGGAATGAATACGGAACCTGAAGTGCCCGGTACAGAGCCTTTACAGAGTAAAGAGTTGAAGTTTTAAAAGCTGCCTTACATGGGTGTGACAAAGTCCCTGGGTGCACATTTAATGTTAAGCCACTAAAGTCTGCATCTGAAAGGGGGAATAAGTTGAAATTTTGAAGTTAATGCACAGGGAGGTGCGGTTGAAAGAAGGGTCATAGGAGGGGTGGTCAGGGCAAGACTAGGTCGGGCATTGGAAGGACATCATCTACTTTTCCACCATTTCCGCTTGTCGGCTGGGGTGAAGGAAGATATGAGGATGTGGAAAACATTTCTGCATTCCTTTAATAGAATAACAGTGGTCAGAGAGGGGGATTTTCAGTGGGGGGTTCAAAACACTTTTTCAGATGTGACAGGTTGTGAGGCCTTTGGTCTGTATTGGCAGTGCAGGTGGTGTGCGGAGAATTGGCCTGAGGAGTAGAAGTATGGTGGGAGGAGCATTGCCTTTCTGGATTTTTTTCCCAGTTCTGGTTGCGCTGACGTTGTGGGGTAGGAGCCTAGCGCATAAGTAGGTGTTGTTCAGGATTGATAACAAGGCAGTTGTTGACATCAAACAGGCAGTCGGCAAGAGACAAGCTGATTTTCAAGTTGATGCAGGTGTTTGTTCTTGGTTGCCTGACACATAAAAGGGGGTTCTGGGCTCTGCATGTCCCGGGTGTGGACAATGACATTGCGGATGCTTTGTCTCGTTCGCAGTGGGGGAGACTCCGTGGGTAGGCCCAGGAGGCGGTCAGGACACCGACGCCAATTCCGGAACATCTGTGGTAGGTGGGCAATGTAGGGTTGTACAGCTGGTGGTAGGTTCGTTGTCAGTTTCTACTTGTGCAATGTATGCTCTGGCCTGGAAGGAATTCTTAGCATCAGGTGCCTGCTGAAGGGAGGAATCTTGGAGGCGTTAGGGGATGTGATATAGATATTATTAAAAGGGTTTTTCTAAGGTCACCATTGCAGGGAAATTGGCTGGCATTCCTTTTAGGGGAAAACTTTTGTGGGGTTGCTCCCCTTCCATGGCGGAAGGAAGGAGGAGGATGTTGGAAGGTTGGGATAGAGAGCGGGGCAGTACACGTTTGGCTCGTAGGCCATTATCTTGGCAGACGTTAGCGCGTTTATTGGCAGTTTTACCTGTCGTTTGCGGGGATGGTTTTGAAGCTTGTGTGTTTTTGTACCCTAATGGTCTGGATGTTTTGGGAGCTTTTTGGTGTCCCCGAGTTGTTAGGTTCTAGGTTAAGATTAGGTATCACTTGGCAGGAGGTTTTCTTCACTGACAAAGGGATTCATATCTGACTGTCCAGGGCTCACATAGACCAGAGAAGTCGTAGTAATGGGTTTGGCTGGAAGCAGCTCACCCGGTGTCGACACACCCTTTACATTGGGCCAGGCGTTGGAGGACCATACCTGGTGGGGAAGATAGTGTGAGGGTTTTTCGACATGCTGACGGGGGTAGGGTGACGGATCATCAACTGCTCATGGTGCTGCGAAAAGCTTTGAAGCAGTTAGGAATGGATGGAGCACAGTTTGGGATTCATTCTTTTAGACTAGGGCGGCAATAGAAGCTGCTAACTGAGGCTGGTTTAGAGAGGATATTATGCGACTTGGGCGCTGGCCATCCAACTGTTTCCAAAGCTATGTGTGGAGCAGTGCAGAAGAAGCGATTGTGTCAACCTCGTTTCATGAAACTGATATTGTTTTTCTTGTTTCAGGTTCAGTGGCGGGCCCCCGCTCTCCGGAATCGACCTTTTGTTTGGTGGGGCACTCTTTCATTAAATGGGCTCAAGTACAGGCTGCCAGCTGTTATTTCGGAAAAATGTTGGGGATTTATTGAGCGCTTGTTTAAAGTTGTTGGGAGTTGGTTCTGTTTTTGAACAAGTGGATGGTTGGGGGGCCTTCGCCCGGATGTTTTGTTATTCCATTTGGGATGGGTCGTTGTGCTGCGTAGGATTTGCAGGGGCGTTTGGAATCCTAGGGCGATCGATAGGACGTGCAGGAAGGTCAATTTGGAACTCTCTAGATTTTGCAAGAGTCTATTCTTTTGGAGAGTGTGCTATAGGGACATTAAGTTCAAGGCAGTGGAAGGTTCAGGAGTGTTCGAGTCCATTTATCCAGGATGGGTAGGGACCTTTATTTGTTGAAGGTTAGAGAAGCTTTTCCAGGTGTCTTACCGTGCAGGAGCATTTAGGAGGATCTAGTTTAACTTGGGCATAGAACCGAGGGAACGGTGGCATCAGACAGACGCTATTAACGTTGGTTTGGGGGGCAGAAAGGGGGGTAGTCTCCTCCCCCCGACTTTCTGTGTGGTGGGGATTATTGGAATTTTGCCAAGTTGGCAGAGTTTTTTATTGGATGGTTTAATTTGGGTCTTCGACAGGGATTGTTTGGGCAGGTTGATTGCTGGGGCACTTGCAGAGGTTGGGCGATCATAAGTGGTGAAGGGGCAGGCAGGGGAGTTTTGGTGTAATAGATGTTTAGTTTTATAAGCCTATGTGTTATGCATTGAATTATGATATTATATTTTTGTAATGTTGTAATACTCGGGTGGGGGGCAGGTTTCAAATAACTGTTAGGGGCGGGGGAGGGGAGTAGGGGTAAGCAGGTGTTTTATTTAGTGAGGTTTCGTTTTGTAAGGCATTTGGTCGAGGAGTTTTATTTGATATGTGCACCTGTTCCAATAAAGCGGCCTTTTTCACACAAGAAGTTGTTTGTGGTCTGTCCCCCCCACCCCTCCTTCCCAAGGGGGCCTTGGGGGGGGACGACTGTAGGGCGGTCCCCCCCCCGGGCAATTTGGGAGGGGCGGGGGGAGGGGGTTTAGAGTACAAGCGGGCATTTTGTTTTGGGCTTCTTTTCATATAGCCCAATAGTAGCCCAAAGTATAAATACTTTGGGCTACTGCTCCCAGCCACCATTTTGTCTTTGGTGACCTGGTGACTGGGAGCGTTAATTAGGGAATTTTTTGCCCCTCCCTCCCTCCCTTAATATTTGGTTTTTCTGGGTTTTATTATTTTCTCTTCATTTTTAGTATTTTTTAGCTTTTCCTATTTTGGTCTCTTTGTTGTTTCCGGTACGCAGGGTAGGCTGGTTGTATTGTCGCTGGAGCAGGTGCTGTGCAGTGCGGGGATTAGTGGAATTTTGCCAGGGTTGGCAGAGTTTTTTGTTGGATAGTTTAATTTGGGTCATCGACAGGGATTGTTTGGGCAGGTTGATTACTGGGGCACTTACAGAGGTTTGGCGATCGTAAGTGGTGAAGGGGCAGGCAGGGGAGTTTTGGTGTAATAGATGTTTAGTTTTATAAGCTCATGTGTTATGCATTGAATTATGATATTGTATTTTTGTAATGTTGTAATGCTCGGGTGGTGGGCGGGTTTTGATTAACTGTTAGGGGCGGGGGAGGGGAGTAGGGGTAAGTAAGTGTTTTATTTAGTGAGGTTTAGTTTTATAAGGCATTTGGCCGAGGAGTTTTATTTGTTATCTGCACCTGTTCCAATAAAGCGGCCTTTTTCACACAAGAAGTTGTTTGTGGTCTGTCCCCCCCCACTCTTCCTTCCCTTTACACAGCATTATGGAGAAAAGCAGAAAACAGCTGCGTAGCATGCGCTTCTGTCTGGGCAAATGACACCGGCAAGCAAGGTTGTGCCAGTCAGCGCAGCAGAATTGACAGGCTCTGTTGAATTGAAACATTGGGCACGCAAAGTAAGGCAGAGGGCAACTCTGTGAAACGCTTCCAACAGGACAAATGACGCCAGCCTGTAAAGCTGTGCCATTCAAGTTGAAATTCTCTGACAAGCAGCGCTGATCGTCACAGGCGCAAAGTAACTAGAATAGAAGCGATACGACAAAAGGAGATAGGTTGCAATTGTCAGGTTTTTAAATTTAGGGGCACCCAGGACAATCAGCAAAAGTTAAGAATTTAACAGTACCTGCTCTGTAATCTGCACTGCAAGGAGCGAAGTGTGCTACTTACAGCTAATTCAAAGTACTTGCCATGTAGGTGTGCATGCGTTAATGACAGAAGACACCAGAAGCCTCCAGGTGGTCGAACGATGACAGGGGTAAGGTTGAGGAACTGTCCCCTGCACAGCTGGTCCTTAGTCCATTATTGTCACCAGTGATGACATTGAAACACTAAAACCGCTGATTTAAATAGAGGTGTTTTAGTCCAAGTTCATGGACTCAACCTTAAGCCACCACGGTCACAGCAGAAACAATCATTGAACCATTCAAACAGCTCAACACATTCCAAATGGAACGAAGCATTGTATGAGGGGAAGGGGACGAGGAATATACAACATAATATACATATACATACCTTATAATGGTTAAACAAAAAATGAAACTAGAGCAACAAAGAAAGAACAACCAGGGCCAAATGGACTACCACGTTCACTATTTAAAGCAGACATTGAGGTACCTCTGTTTACAAGCAAGTGACAGAGCGCAGGTTAGCTCCAAAATTGCTAATGTTGTGCTCTGTCACTTTAGAAACGCTGGGATGCAACGTATTTACAATAATACGGCTCACCCCTGCATTTCTCACAATCCAGCAGACATAGAAACAGCAAAAACAAGGAGACATAAAGCATTCTCCTCATTTCGCCATGTGGAGACCAGGTTTTCCCTAGTCTTAATTTTAGCGCTACCTCCTATTTACGCCACCTTTGTAAATAGGGGGCAGAGTAAAAATCAATGAGTCGGAACGCCCACCTCAACACCCTTTGCCCACCCCTTTGGATGTCGGTCAGAAAGCAATCCAACAGACTCCTTGTCTGCATCGGTTCTGACTGATTCAGGTTCGGCGAGTCTGACTGACTGATTACGAAGCTTCCGAACACCGTTCGGAAAGTCTCCCATTAACTTCAATGGGAGCATGTGATCCGACCAACAGCACATGCTTCCATTGAAAAAAGGCGTGGCTGCGGAAAACCCTTCGCTCTGTGGCAGGCACCCCATTGTGCCTGCGACACTGTGCATGGTTTGAAAGAAGGGTGCCTTATTTACAAGCTGGGGTTAAGCCATATTAAGTGGCTTAACGCAGCCTTGTAAATAAGCAGAAGCCCCTATCGCCACAGAAACATCATTAAAAGTGACGTTCCTGTGGTGATAGGGGCATGTAAATATGCCCCTGAGTTCTGTGACCAAATGGTTAACTCCACTTTACACTTAATCATTCACCAATTCACTGGTGCCAGAATGATGAGAGGGACCATTCTCCATCTAATATATAAAAAAGGTGGCAACAGTAATCCAGCCAACTATCATCTGATTGTTCTGCTGGACATGAAAGAAAAAGCTTATGCCAGGATACTACTGGCTGAACTTGAGGAATGGGCTAAAGAGGAAACACTAATACTATTCTACCAGACACAATTCAGGGACACATTTTGGATACAGGACAACATGGCTATCCTCTACCCAAATAACTGACTAACATATCCACCACTCAAATTACTTTCATATTTCACTATACTAATTCACCACTAATCCTTTATGGCTTCCAGAGTAGCGTGCGACTCGCCGAAAGAGCACCTTGATGTCTTATCAGGGGTAGTAAGCGCTATATTAATGCAACACTGTATAAGTGCAATTTCAATGCAATATAATACATTGTGGCAAGATGGCGGCTGCGTGACCGCTGTGAAAGTTGCTCCCTTGCCATGATCTAAATAATGTGAAAGATCTCCAGAGAGAAAGAGGGCTTAACAGCGGAATATAAAATTGGATGTACTCCAGATTCTGGATAAGTACACTACAGCTTATAGATGTTATTCAAACAGGGACAATCAAAGAGCTCTATATCAGCGTGCAGGCACTGAAACACGAAACATACCTATGGCCTAAAAAAGCTCTGTAGACTTTCTCCTGTGTTTGAAGAAGCTCGGGAGGGCTGGGTGGTCGCGAGATACTCCCAAAGCAAAACCGCCAGTGAAAGAAGGCACCACTGATGGAGCAAGGTTTAATGCGTAAAGAAACTTGCTCTGACTCAATTCTTTCGAAATAACATGTAACAAATTAACCAACATGTTTTGTGATTACTAAAAATTGCACCGCACAACATTTTTCTTCATCTAGGTAAAGCTTACCAATGCGCTTTACTAACAAGTAACCCAGGTGTCTTAAATTGGTTGCTGAAAATGCAGGAACTGTTTTGCCCCTGCGTCTACTGCATCTACGTAGTATGACGTCCTTTGCTTTTGCTGGGAATTCTTTGCAGCAGCACAGTAGTATTAAAATGGCCGCTTTGAACCTCACATGGTAATGCACATGGCTATGCCCAAACTAAACTTCGCATGTCTTGCTAAACTGCTAATGCAATAGTTAAAATAAAAGGGATTAGAGTAGGAATAAGTGGTATGCAGTGCATTCATTTATTTTTGTATTCTAATGTCTTCTTCTTTAGTTCGTATTGGGGCCAGAAGGCTGACTGCATTCTCCATCTTGTCTAAACTTGCATATGCGTACCAGATTTGTGTGACTTCTGTGCCGATGACATTGAACCACAGCCAAGAACTCTCTAATAAGTGATGTGCCTGAGAACTGCACCTTTTGACACAAAGAAGTGAAGAAGAAATTACAATTTTGAATACATTGTCTTTGATGCAATGAAATATGGACGGGAGGAATAAAGCATGGGAAAGTAAATTTAAGGGCGGGAACATAGAACAATGAACCTTACAAAATGACATTACATTAGTATCGTATGATGCCCTCTCCCCATCTCATTGACTAATTGAATGAAGGGAATACATACATTTTCAAACATTGGGGGAGTGGTAAATACACTGAGAATAATATAACTAGGGTAGGCTCAGTCTTTTAGATTGTCTGACTTGTCACAGACCTGTCATTGACCCAACACTGCAGCAGATGAAGGTGGCTGCCACGGAGGTCAGAGGGCTAATCGAGCACTCTGAGAGAAGAATCAAGAAAAGGCGGAGGGAGAAGAATCTTAGATTGCTGAAGAAGAATTGATCAATCTAGAAGGGGAAATCAATGAGAGTAGCACCAGAGAGGGGTGTGACGCTGGTGTTGCACTTAGGAGAGGTTACCCCTTCTGTCCTACACCTGATCTGACCCTTAGACTCCCACTAGCCGGAGTTTGTCTTTCAACCCTTGGCCAGGGATTGGTCCTCACACCATTCTAGGTAAATATAAATCAGTGTGGTTTGTCCTTATACCATTTTCCTTTTCGACCCTACTCAGGTACCAATGCCTAGAGATTTTACTAAGTCTTTTAAAAAAATTGCTTTGATCATTATTTTTCTTCTTGAGAAGTTGGTGACTGACATGTATTGGTATTTGACTCACAAAATATTGCATAGATAAAGGTTTTAAAACTCTCCCGAGTCTGTGGCCCTTTAAAGAAATAAGAATACATGTTATTTATGCCTATTAAGCTAACAATCTGATCTATCAACCAGAAGAAATTAAGCACTAAGGTGTTGAAGTTTGGTAAGAAAGGTGTACAAGTAAAATATATTTCAGGGTAGACTAAGTACTGATCCCCAGCGTAGGATTGCCAACTTATTGAATGAATGTTTATGGGCCCAGGTGAGTATGGTGTTTTAGAAATAACCCAGCTGGTAATCTCGCTGCATCAGTATTTCTTGGTAGCAGAGCTATGCTAGGTTTTAGTTAAGATAGGCAGTTAGTTGCGTATGGGAATATTGATTTATGTATTAACCAAAACTCGTTTGTATTGTTTTATGTTGTCCAGAAATCCCCAGGGATACTAAATAGCGGGTGGTAAGTGGAAACCATACTGTACGGAGAAAAAAAGAAAATGTCAATTATACAGAAGATTAAAAATAATTTTAAAAAGGATAAACCCATTAAGACTAGAGAAGGCATTATTTTTCCTCCCCCGCAAATACCTGCATCATACTAGATGATAGAAAGAGGTTACCACACTTGTGTCTGGTTAGAAGACTGCAGTGGCGTCACTAGGGTTGGTGTCACCCGGTGCGGGTATCTCAGGGTGTCACCCCCTCACGACTTACCTCATGGACCTCCTCCTCTCCGAGTCCGCCAGTGGACACAGCTGGCTGTAGGGACACAGGAGCAAAACTGCTGTAGGGACACTGGAGCACGGCTGGCTGTAGGGACACAGAAGTATGGTGGCTGTAGGGACACAGGAGCACGGTAGCTGTAGGGACACAGGAGCACAGTGGCTGTAGCGACACAGGAGCACAGTGGCTGTAGGGACACAGGAGCACAGTGGCTGTACGGACACAGGAGCACAGTCCACAGTGGCTGTAGGGAGACAGGAGCACAGTGGCTGTAGGGACAGAGGTGCAAAGTGGCTGTAGGGACACCGGAGCACAGTCCACAGTGGCTGTAGGGACACAGGAGCCCAGAGGCTGTAGGGACACAGGAGCACAGGAGCTGGTTGAAGGCTTCGAGCCCACGCAGGGCGAGGAACACTGCTGACGTACGGTGCGGAGCCCACATGCGCCCAGGAGCACGGCTGGTAGAGTGTAGGACCCATCAAAGGGCCGACGTGCGGCTGCTGCAGGGTCTGAAGTCCACGTGTGGCCAGGCGCACCACTGGTGGTGGGTTTGGTGCCCTCAAAGTCACAAGCGCACACAAAAAAGCTGTCTTTGAGCACTGTGGCCTGAGGACATTGGACCTGTGTGAGACCAGGGGTACGGTGGGGAATTGTGTGGATTCTCAGCATGGTCAGGAGCAGAGGGGACCAAAGCTGTGTAGCCTGAGTGTCGCCAGCAGCTTGGTGGACTGGAAGAGAAGCGTGGGGCTTGTGTGGGTCCTGGATTATTGCTGTCTGCACAGGGCCAGGAGCACAGCTCGTGGAGGCCTTGGAGGCTTCACGGGCCCAGAGCAGGGCAGGCCCTACAGATTTGGGCCTACGCTGCGACGGGGGCAGCAGATGCGTCCCAAACTGCCCCCAGTATGTGGTGGAGCCGCATCCCACAGCTGCTGCCCCTGAAGACGCTGAGGAGGCGCTTTCGAATGGTTGTGGCGCAAGGCCTGCTGATCCTAGGGTTTTGGACCGCCTACCTGCACCTGGTGGCATCACTTGAGGATAACCCCATGAACCACAGTGAGTACCGAGGGATGGGATGAGGGCCCACATGTATGTATTGTACCATATAAATAACTTTGTGCCTTCTGCTGAAGGTTTTTTCTTCATGTTGTTTAGGTCATCAAGAGGAAGGTCTTACCTTGGGGCACCAAAAAACTCCCAGAGGCAATGTCTGCTCAATAACATGTTGCTTCATTGTGGAGGCACGTGCAGACATGCAGCATTATATGCTTGGCATCCGTTATGTTCTAAAGCTGAACATCCCAATGCACACCGACTCATCTCAGAAAATGCTTCCTTGTTGTGGCCTTATGTCACCAAACCATACAGTGCTCACTGCACTCAGTGAGATGTCACAAAACCCCATTTTTATTGTTTGGTTTTTTTGGGTGTCATTTTAGTTTGTCCATTGAAATGGCCACTAAATGTGCACAGACATTCAATTTTACTGATAAAACTGTATTAGTGACAAATGATGATGTGTGGAGCTTGGGTTTCTGTGACCATCCATCATTTGTGCATCAATAAGTAGAGTGTTCTGATTTGTTTTAACCTTATTGAAATCTGTGTTTCCATAACTCTTCAGAACTAAATGGGCTTTGTGCTTGGTTTTCTCATAGGTGAATGTGTACATTTAATTTACAGGTATCTACATTTTGTTGTGGGTTACAAAAAATGACAGCCTTCCCATTCGCACTACCTGTGCCTGGCAAGATTGTCATATAATTCACTTTACTTTCTCTGACCACAAAGTGAGAGAAGTTTGTAAATACCAATCCTCCACGTTAAAAAAAACATAAGCAGCAATTTGTCAGAAGTCAAATGTCAGGTCATGTCCTCTATCTTTGAAGCATATGAAATGTGACAAGATAAATTCAGAATGTACAAGCATCTTTGTTTATTGCTCGGACTTACTTTCAAGCCCCACCAAAAGTAAGCTAGACCCTCCAGTGGGTCCTGAGCCACAGTTTGGGAAATGCTTTGCTGCTAAGGCATGCAACCACAGGTAGGTAAACACAAATGCCAACAGACTATTTGTGCGGTGCGTCTGTGTAACCTGTCACTTTCTGTTTGTGTTTTTTTCTGTGCCCTGGATTTTTTGGCCTAAACATCTGGGGGGGTAATTAGGATGGCGGGCGGACTTTGTCCGCCCGCCATCCTGCCAATATGCGGGACCGCCCGCCATAAGGGCGGGGGTCCCGGGGGTGGTATTAGGATGTGCCCGCCACATTGGCGGGTACATCCTGCATGTAAAGCATTGTGGCGGGCGGTGCTTTCAGCACCGCCCGCCACAATGCTTAAGATACACTTTTACATTTGCATAACAAAGCGGTAGGCACCGCGCGGTGCCTGCCGCTTTGATTATGCAAATGCAGGGGGGTACCACAGGTACCCCCGTGTGCACCCCCCTACTCTCCTACACTCTGGGGGACCTCACGGGGCCCCCAGAGTGAAGTCCGCCTGCCTTCGGAAAGGCATTGCCTAAAGCACATCATAATATGGGTGGCGGTGTCTGATAGACACCGCCACCATATTATTCCTTTTCCGCCGCGGAAAAGTGGCAGGCAGTGTTTTACTCCGCTGCGGTCCCCCCCATTGTAATATGGCGGGGGGAATTCAGGGAAGGATGCCGGGCGGATTGCCAACGCCAGGCTGGCGGTGGCTACCGCCAGCCTGGCGCGGGCAATCCGCCCGACATCCTAATGGGCCCCTAGGTGTTGCTTTTTTTTGTTCCTCAGTTTACAGTGGCGTTGGGGTGAATACCCAGTGGAACTGAGCTGCTGACCTAGCAGCCTGTTTTTGTGGGCAAATCACCTAATCTTTCGCTGCTTAAAAAATGAAAAAATGTGTAAGTAGTATGGTTTTGTTGTTAAGTGCACTAATGTCCTTGGGACGGTTTCGCGCTATAAAAAAACAGCATTAAAAATGTCCAGTCTGAGGTGACCTAAAAAGAAGCATGCTCCACTGAGAGACCACATACATTGTCTGTGATTGTTTATGCATGCCTCTGTTTACACACGTAAGCTAGTTCTAATCAGAATTGCTGACTTTGTCAACGCTCGTTTTAATAGGTCCAGCAAAAGTAAAGGAACTGACTTGAAAATGAAATTTGCTGGAAAACCCATATATGCATGTGGTTACTCACGCCATAAACCCCTTAGGTATGCGGTGTTTAGGTTTAAAAGGCATACGTTTCATAACGTTTTTACAGTGGGTAGTTTAATAACGAGGTGCATGGCACAGTGGTGCAACCACCCTGACCTTTCTCAGTACCTATCAGCACATGTGATGCAGTGGTACTTGTGAGTGGGTGGATGCAGGGGTACTCGTGAGTGGGTGATATTGCCTTTTTCCGCCAGCAGCCCTCGTGCTTGCATCTCTTCCCAGGGGCATCCAAGCTGACTCCAGGTGAATCACTGTAATGTTACATGTATCTGGAGTGTGTGAGGTCTTCCGGGTACTACGAGCAGCCTGATTGGATTACAATAAATATCTTACCTTTTCAGACTCTACTGTGGTGGTGGCTGGGCCCCTACCGTAGGGGTTCTGCTTCTGCAAATCGCCCAGCAGCACTCCTCCCCTGCCGAGACCGTCTCTGTTTAAGCGCGTGGTGGTGGCGCACGTCAGAGGAGAACAGTGCGGGGGCTGGCCCGGGGCCGTCATTGGTAGCGCTATTAGAGTGACAGCCCAGGGACCCACAAACTGGGGGCGCCGCCGCAGCGCATCGCACCATCACCACTATGGTGGTAGGTGGTGCGTGCGTGGCGCTGGCATGCACTGCAGTATTTGTTTCTCCTGATTATAATGAAAGCAGAGCAGAGACGAGGCTGTAGAGCTGTGCGCATAACCAGATTGGTGTCACCCCCATATGATGGTGTCACCCAGTGCGGACCGCACCCCCGCACCTAGTGAAGTAGTGTGGCTCACTGGTTAGAGGTGGCAGACCCGAGAGCAGAGGACGGCCCGGGACCAGGGTTCGATTCCCGGCGCGGCAGGTTTCTGGACCAGGGTCAGCGGACTCGATAATTCTCTCGCCTCGGTGCCCACTCTGATCAGCGATCACACTCGGCAACTCTGGGCATTAGCTTGCCTCATCTTCACTAACGGCCCCACCAGACCGCCGGGGATGCCTGGTCTCACCCTGGAGATACCCATTAAGGGACCATCTCTCAGGGAAGCCAGGAAGGGTTTCGCAGCGGTCGAAGCGCCTTGGGACCCTCCGGGTAAGTAGTGCGCTATATAAATGCCTATACATTTACCCCCCTAGTGACGCCGCTGGAAGACTGGATAGAATATACAAAAGATGATGGAATATTAGCATTTTCTGAGCATGGAAGCTTTTATGGGAGAATTCTACATAATTTGAGAACTCGCATGAATGAATTAGAACCAAGGCCTAGATCAACTCGGTATGAAGCATTAGAAGAATGGGAGACTGAGGCCTTTGAACGAGACAGGCCCCTATGTGACAGAAATGTAAGTAAATTTTATCCTAAATTTCCCAGAGAAACCCGAGATAAGCAGATGAAGCAATGGTGACAGGCTACGGTAGTGGATGGATTATATCCTGTATTTACCACAGAAGAACCGACAGGAAGTAAATGTACAGAGAAAACAAAACATTTAGGGGCAGATGTATCAAGATACCGTTTTGCAAATTCTAAATAGCTTTTTTTTGCGAATCGCTATTTAGAATTTGCAAAATGGAATGTATGATCAAAATCGCTATTTTTTAGCGATTCCTTAATATTCTTTATTTGCGAATTCACATTTTGCGAATTCGAAAATAAAGAATAATTTCCAATGCATTCCTATGGGCCAGGAGGCCCATAGGAATGATAGTGCAAGAATTCTCAAATTGCGAATTCCCAAATTGCTAATCACAATTTGAGAATTATTTCAAGGGTGCAGGGGTGTCTCAAAGACACCCTATTTCAAGGGTGCAGGGGTGTCTCAAAGACACAAATTCGCAATTTCAAAATGTTACATACATATCATTTAAGGAATCACAAAAATTGCGATTCCTTAAATGCTATGGCAAAATAAGGAATCGCAATTTTTTGCGATTCCTTAAATTGCAATTTTTTCATACATACCAATTCATGCTAAAAGGCCGTTTGCGAGTCGCAAAAGCCTTGATACATCTGGCCCCATGTGACTGGTAATGAAGATTTTGAAGATGCTTATTTTGAACATATATTAATGAAAATTCCTCCACCTTATCAGGAAGACATAAATAGGACTACTCCTAGTGCCCCATTTCTGAAAACACCCTTGGTTCTGCAGATTTTACATGAGACTACACTGGAATGGGTACTTCAAGAAAATGAAAGAGATGCATTAAATACAAATAAAAGTAAGTTAATCCAGAAAATAACCCAATTAAATATACAAGTCCTGAAGCACTAACAATACCAGTGACTAGAGGTCCCGTTGTTCCCTATATGGGGATAAGCAAGCATGTCCTAAAACTCCCATTTTAACTACTCCAATCACGCTACCCAGAAAAGAAAATATAATAGTTGATGACCAATCAAGTGAGTGGGAGTCAATAATTTAATTAATGTATTTGCCTATAAGAGAGCCAATAAATGATTTCTTCAGGAAAGTTACACCTGGGTGCTCAAGAGAGGTACAGATTGAAACAGGGACGAAAAGTGCCACTGTAGTAATCCCAGAAGAAATAGAAAGGTGGACACGAGGAATAGAAAAGCCAAAATCACAGCCACCGGTATTGGATATATTTAAATTAAGAGTAGAATTGGAAGAAATTATAGTGGGAAATGTAGGAATAGAGAAATTAAATACTTTCAGCGAAGAAGAATTTTTATTTATATGCAGAAGCGTCCCTCGAAATACAAAAATATTTCATGAAAAACTAATGAATTTGGCCTTTGAAATGGGAATTGACAAAGGTAAATCTAAAGTATTGCAGAAACCATATAGAGCAGAATTTTCTGGCAAAGAGTTAGAGAACATGAATGTGTCAAGATGAAAATTACAGATAAAAGAACTATTGACATTATTGCAAAAATGGGGAAATTTGGATAGATGGAAAACTAGATGGACAAAGAAAAAGGAAGAAGCACAGGCAAATTGAACGACATCTGAGTATTTAATGAAGGAAACAGAAAAGGTTAAAAGGTTGTGCCCAATGAGAGAAGTTCCAGGAGGAGGTTATGTACATGTCCCAAGGACCTGTCAGGATATTATATCATTTACAAATGATTTCCCAAAGCTTAGAGAAAAACCAGTAGAATGGTACAGGCAAGTTGAAAGGTTTGGGAAAGTTTCGAAAGTTTCATTGAAATATTTAGATGGTTTATTTGACATAGTTGTTCCTGCTAACTTATTGTAAGAATGTAAAATTGCAGTAGATTGGCCTAATGATGAGTACTCAAGAGATGCAAAGAAAGGAGCCCCGTCAGACGAGGTAATGAAAAAATATCATCAGGTAATAACTTACTTGAAGGGAAAAATTCCCTAAAGGAAACCGATTGGATAGAAATTGACAGAACAACCAAAGAAAAGGATGAGTCAGTACATGCATATTATGAGCGTCTTTTAAAGGTATTCAAACAGCACAGTGGGTTTGAAAACATTGAGAATAAAGATATGACACATTTTGTTTATCGGTGTGTGACAGGACAAAGGGCAGATATATCACAGATGATTAAAGAACACAAGTTGTGTTGGCAAGCAAAGCCTATAGACGAAATCCTTAAGTATGCAGAGTACTGTGGGGATGAGATTGACAATATACGAAAGAAATTAGAAGAAAAGGTAATGTGAGCTCATGTCAAATTACCAGAGCAACAAGAACTTCAACTAAGTAATCAGGCAGATAATCAAGGAAAAGGGCATGGTCAAGGAGAGAATAGTGGGGGTAAACGAAGATGGTGAATGAGCAGAGAAGAGGCAAAGAAAAAGTTTCCCTGTCATGGGTGCGGAAATTGGGGCATTGGAAAAACGACTGTAAACTTATACAGAATAATAATGTCCAAAATAAAAGTTTTACTCCACAGACGAAGAATGAGGTGTCAATGAGGCAACTGCAGCAGGTTGTACAGTGTCAATCACCACCTGCCCCATGCCAAATTTTGTGAGTCAAGCCAAGTACGGTGTGGACACCGGATTCCAGAGGGGTGTGGTAAGAAAAATTCTGTAACGCCACAGTTTCTTTTGCAGGATTAATTTTTTTGATGAAGAATTACAATGACGGTGCCTGAGATGGGAGGAAGAGGAATGCGTACTTGGAGCATCCTTGCCGGTAGATTAGTCAGGTCCTTATATTGATGGTAAGGTTGAGAGAAATGACATCACCTTCTTGTTGGATACGGGCGCTACACGTTTTACTGTGAGAACAGCAAAGATCCCGAACCTACCCCTCTCGGGAGAAGCGATCCAAGTAATGGGTGTTTCTAATAAGCAAATTAGGACCCCAATTACAGAACCAATGGAGGTACGTATTGGTAACTTTAAAGAGATGCACTAATATGTTGTTTGTGTCTCAAGTCCCGTAAACTTGCTAGGAAGGGATTTATTATGCAAAATTAATTGCAAAATATTTTGCACACCGGATGGTGTTGCAATTCAAACACCTGATGAAGACGGAATATACAATTCAATTCAATTCAAAAGACCTTATTAGGTTATATTTCATAAATAACCATAAAAGTACATCAAATCACATCAAATATTACGTCATCATAAATAATATATTTTAAAAACAATGTACACAATATTGACATAGGTCAGAGGATATAATAGTAGAATTCATATGATCATTTTCTTAGGTAGGTAAAAATGCTCTTAAGAAATGCCACGACAGAAGCAACTGAAAAAATATCCTCCAAGAGTTGTATTGCTAAAAATGCTGGGCGACGCTGTCTCATGTTCATATATTTTAAAATAGGCATAATCCATCTCTTCCTAGATATAACATAGTATCTGCAGAAAAATAGAATATGAATATCCGATTGAGTTGAGGCATTATCACACGGGCATTTACAGATTACCTTTGACCAATCGTTTGTAATAGGAAAGCTCAACAGTCTAAACAGTATCCCAAACCTAAATCTAGTCAGCAAGAACCTTTCTTGGTCTTTCATTTGAAGATTTAGATAAGGCTGGGTGGCCCTTGGTTTAATTATCATTTGGTGGGCAATTACTGTCTTTTTTAACAGCTCTATTTGTTCTCTTTGATTCTCAAGAAAATTTAGACTTAACTGTTTCAATGCTTTCCTAGTGATATCAGTCATTGTCGTAGGGTCAGTATAAATTTCCGGATGCTTGATATTATCACAGAAAGTTTTTATGTAACACAACCATTTAATCCTTTTACCCCCATCTAGTTTCAGTTCATCCCCCAGGATAAGGCGATTTAGGTGGCATTTCTCAGTAGTCCATACCCGATACCATAGAAGGATGGGTTGCACCTTAATAAGATCTTCCAGATAAGAAATGCCCAGTTCTGCATGGCAATTATAACTGGACATACTCTTTGGGAGCGCTAGCAAGTATCGCAGAAAACCATTTTCGGTGACTTGTAGGCTGCTGACGTTTGAATCACCCCAGATTCCTGCCCCGTGTAAAGCCACCGAAACACAGCTAGCTTTGTATATATATAAGAGCTCTTTAACTGTTTTTTGACCCATCTTCTTGCTAAAAGACCTAAGGGCCATTATGGATTTGGAAAATAATAAGTTCCTAGCTTTAATCGCATTGCTCCATTTACCAGTACGATCAAAAAGGATCCCCAGGTAAGGGAATGTTGGGGTATGTTGTAAAGCGGTTGTTTCTATGAACATGTTTTTTTCTTATAGTTTACTTTACCACCACAGTTCATAGCAAAAGTCTTAGTACAATTTATTTGTAGTTCTAGTTTGGCTATGAAAGTACGAAAATAATTAATCATAGTCTGCATGGCTATGGGAGTTCTTGCCATGAGGACAGTGTCATCTGCATAAATAGGAGCAGGAAGGCGACGGGTTGAGGCAATTGGCATGTCAGTGAAATCCTGTAACAGGGTGTCCTCCAGGGTATTTATATAGATAGAGAATAAAAATGAGGCAAGGACGCACCCTTGCCTAAGGCCCTTTGCAACACTTAACTCCCTGGTACCTTCCCCATTTTTACCGTATCTAACCATTGCACTAGCCCCGTTATACAGTTCTCTCAAAAATTTGATGATATTTACTTCTACTCCCAATCGGGTTAGGATTATCCATAATTTACCATGGTTTACAAAATCAAATGCAGATGTTAAATCTAAAAAAGTTAAGAAGAGTCTTCCTCCCTTAGCCGTGGTGTATTTCTCTATCAGTTTTGATAGATTGAGCGCTTGTTCGATGATACCGACTCCTTCTCGAAAACCATATTGGAGGTCACTGATAATATTGTGTTCCTCTGCCCATAGGTGCAGTCTATCTAAAATGACTCTGCCAATAATTTTAATGGTGGAGTCGAGCAAAGATATGGGCCGGTAACACACACAGCTAGCTCTGTCTCCCTTTTTAAAGATAGGGATAATGATCGACTTATACCAAGTACCGATCAATCCTATTGAGCAAGCGGCATTAAAAGTTCTGGTAAGCAAAGGTGCCCATAGCAATATATTTTTCTTAAAAATGTCCACTGGGACACCATCGGGGCCGGGTGCCTTTCCTCCTTGACTGGAGTTAATACCCTTAATTACCTCCTCCAGGGAAAAGTTAAGTTGCAGCCCTTCATTACCCTTCCCCTTAGACGTGAGTTCTCTCACTATGTCAGTGGTGATTGCTACTGGGTTATAAAGTTTTTCAAAGTGCTTGACCCATTCATCCTCTGTAACAGCTATCTCAATACGAGCCTTTGCACTGTCTTTAAAAAAGGGGGCATTCACTGCTTTCCAAAAGGCAGTCATATCCTTTGATTCTGAGGCCTCCATGATAGCTGTCCATGCTTCCCTCCTCATCAGCTGTCTTTGTACTTTTAGTGCAGTTTTGTACTCCTTACGTAGAGCCCTGAGTCTGGTTTCTATCTTGCTTATGCAAGGCCAATTTTAGTTGCTTATGGGCCTTACTACATGCTGATTTGAACCAGCCTCTTGTTTTCCTTAGGTTCTTCTTTTCCTTGGCATTTACCCACAGACCCTTCTTTATACAGGCAGTTATTTCTGTGAAGTTACTTATAACGTCTGTATCATCAGATGCCAGGTCCAAGCAGACACGGAAGCTAGTGTTACATGCATTGATTAAGTTTCTAAGGAACTCCTGGGGGACCACCTGAGTCCATTTTAAGGCATATCCGTTCTGCCTGGTTATTTCTATGTTTTCAGAGGAAATCTCAGCTCTTTTTTGCACTGTTAAATTTGGGTCTGATAATTCAGTCCTAATGGGGAAATGATCACTTAAGGGGGATTTTAAGACATTATGGCTAACAATGCAGTCCCTGTAACACAAGGAGATAAGGATAAAGTCGATTGTAGAAAAAAGGCCTCTCCCATTAAAAGTTGGAGAAAAGGGGGTCTCAGTGTTGCATAGTTCATTTGAAAACCCTAGATCATTATTAAACATGATCTCGTTTAAAGCATTCCCTGTCTGTGTGTGCTCAAAATGTGCCGGGGTGGTATTCCTATCTATCGTTAGCCCACAATTTCCTGTTGCTGATCTTTCGCATAAGGCGCAATTAAAATCACCACCCCATATAATAATAAACTGTTTGTGAGAACTGTTGTTTATGTTGTTAAGTTTTGTGTTCAGGGTCTTGAGCACCAGTGGTATATCTGCTACCGGGATATTGTTATAAAAGTTTAGTATTAATATACAGATAGTGTTATTGAAATGTAACCCAACAATATGATAAAAACAATTATGAAAATACAACTCAATTTTTTTGTAAATAAGGCAATTGGAGAAGTACATACATAATCCCCCCTTTGCTCGGCCATGTGCAGAACCTAGGGCAGGGATAAATACAGTTTTAAAACCACACATATGATATTCTTTCTCTGCCCATGTTTCTTGTAAACATAAAACATCACAATTATTAATAAAATGTCCCCAGTTTGGATTATCTTCAGGCCAGCTATATTCCAAAATGTTATAGACCATTTTTCTCGAGACCTTTCATTTAACTATAGATTATGGCACACCACGCTTTCTTCAGTGAGCCCCCCCCCGCATTTCTCTCAGTAGGGGTTACTATGCTTCTCATTTCATCCCCCATGTTTACTGGGTGAACCGTCCCCGGTACCCGGTCATCTGCTTCAATAGAAGTGTGGCGATTTATCGCCCCTAACAAATTTTCTTCCCTTATCATTTCACCATCCAAATTTACTGAATGGGCCATCCCTGGTACAAAGTTATCTACTTCCAATGAAGTGTGGCGATTTATCATGTACCCACAAGCTAATCCCTCATAGGGAATAGATGAAATAAGTCATTTGTTTGCATCTAAGCCGGAGAGTGGATCAAATAGGTTGTGTAGTGGGATGTCCCAGTACTCATTTGGGTTTATGGGGTGATGGTTATTATCAAACGGGATGAAGTACCTGTTTGGGCGTTTGGGTGGGGGAAAGGGGAAGAAATTGTTGTGGTATCTAGGGACGATGAAGTTCGAAATTTGATTTGATCGATGGGGGGCATCAAAGCTGCGCAGAGTTGGAGGGTTATTTAGGGGCATCATCAGAGCTTCTGGATAAAAGTAGCTCAAATTACGCGTTGATACTCCTCCCTCACTTCTCCCTGGAAACCAGTCGCTGATATATGTAACCACCCTATGGTCCCTAAAGTTTACTATTACCACATCCCCTTCAATGTCTTTGGGGCGTAAGCCCACCCAATTACACCGTCTCACTGACACTATGTCTCCATTTAGATGTAATGGGAGCGGTCTGTTGTTGCGCAGCCAGTGGATAACTTTATTTTTGAGACTGGTGTTAGGTTCTACATTTCCTGCTGGCATAACCGGGACTTCTGTCAAGATGATGACATAGTTGGATGATTCCGGGGGCAAGTCTACCATATTTCTAAGATTGGATTTTACTCTGGTCGTGTAGTTTGTCTTCGTTGGGTGGTCATTTCTGATAGGGGCGGCTTTCGGGGCACCTGGTTGAGTCTTTTCTTTGCTTATGACTTTCATGGCTGCTGGTTTAGTGGAATTTATATCAACAATCGTGTTTTTAGATATAGAGGAATCTGTTTGTTGCCTGGAGGAATTATTAGTATGATGTTTAGTTTTGGGGCAAGCTTCGCTTCGGTTGGTGTGATTTGAGTTTCCATTCGAGTTGGGGTCTGCCAAAATACAGTCCATTTTTCCCCCAGTCTTTTAACTCTCTCAGTGAGTGGAAGTATGAGAGATTTTAAAAGACATTCAATAGCCTCCAATAGCCCTTTATTTGGCCATAATTCAGGATTTACAGTTGGTAGCCCCTTTAGAACTTCCTTCCCTACTGCCTTAGGTGACTTGTGTATAGTGTGTATAGTGTCCTTTTCGTAAGATGTCGTACGTGAGGTTTTATCCCCTTTTCTAACCCCACCCTTTCTCCTTCTCTTTTTTGGTGGGGAGCGGAGTACTCCTGTATTCTTCCTAGTGGGTGATTTATCATATGCTACACTAACTACTATAGGCGGTTGGGTATCCAAAGTCACAACTGCCTCAACTAGAGGTTTAAACACAGGAGAAGGTGTATTTCTATTAGGATGAGGGGCCACATCTATAGGTGTAGGTGTATTTAGGTCTATTAGGGAACTTGATGTAGCAGTTGGCTCAACAGTGTTAGAATCTGTAGTGTCTGCCACATCGTCTGGTACTGATGGAATATCTTGGAATATTAGTGGGATGTTTTCCGTACTGAACAGTTCAGCATCTGCATAGCAGGTGTAATGTTGTGTGATAATATACTCGTTGTTTCCTTCTGTGGCGTAAATAGTGGCTGTTTTTTTAGAAGTTCAATAGAGAAACGGCGCTCAGCCCGTTTCTCTGCTAACGTGATCTCCCTATCTATCTCTCTAGTGGCTCTAGCGAAGTATTTATCTAGTGGCCCAAGTATGGTCACCCCTACACTGGTCGGTAAAGAGTTAGAGACAGATGTAGACATCCTTGGTCTATGGAACAGATAATAATAAACAATAGACTGATGTGAGTCAGACCTAACAGGTATGAGGATCAATAAGTAACAACCAAGTCAATTTGTGCAAAGGTTAAGCGCAATGGAGTACAGCTTACTGGCGTATATTCCCAGCAGTGTAACTAAGTCCGGCACGTTGGAGCAAATGTCAGAGGGGTGGCCCAGCCCAGCCTCCTGCAGCCCCTGGTGGCCACAGACGGCCCGCCCTTGTCCCGGGCTTCTCCCGGGACGCTCCCGCGCAGCGTTATTAGGGTTTGTTCTTATTGGGTAAGGACCATTCAGGGGGCGGGGCTAGCAGGGAGAGCGGGCCAGGTGTTTGAGATTGGCCAAGCAGGGAGTCCTGGGAAATGGAGTCCCCGCGCTGTCGCTCGCAGCCCTGCACTGCCCCTTCACACCCCGGTAGAGTCCACAAGTTCCAGCAATGCCTCCTTCTCAAAGCGGGACCCGCAAAGCGGGTACCGGGAGTTGTAGATCAAAGAGCGTGAGTTTAAGCTCAGAGAGCACACAGAGCAGCCCAGCAGGATGGTCCGCAGCACAGCACAAAACAAAGGACGGAATATACAAAATCATGTTACCTAAACAAGGAACAGTGGTGAATGACATGTTCACTGTAATGACTCCAGACGAGTACTAGAAGAGGTCCAAACCACAGAAAATCCTATTGTGTGGGATTTTACTGGAAAAGAAGTAGAATTAATGGCAAATGTAGACCTAATAAAAATAACTGTAAAAGAAGGTGCAGTTTATCCAAATCCCCGACAATACAAAATGAGCCCGGAAATAAAGGCTGGTGTTGCAGCAGATATTGAATGAATGGTTCATAGAAAAGAAGGCATTCTAAAAGAGATAATGAGTAGCCCTTGTAATTCGCCTATAATTGGAAACCTAACGGAAAATAAAGGGTGGTCCAAGATTTAAGAAAAATTAATAACATTTTGTACCATGTTGTCCAATAGTTCCAAATCCAGCAGTCATTTTATATCAGATACCATGGAATGCAGGATAGTTTACTGTAATTGATTTATGCCATGCCTTTTTCTCCATTCCATTGCATAGCTGATATTTTCGTTCAAGTTGATGAGCGTGTTTACATTTGGAATCGTGTTCCACAAGGGTACACTGAAAGTCTTTCCATTTTCAACCAAATTTTGAAAAAAATTCTCGAATCTCTGGTGTTTGCCAGACAATCAGTACTGGTGCAGTACATTAACAACTTATTAGTCGCCTCAAAAACCCAAAATCATTGTGTCATTGATTCAATTGCCTTAATAAATCACCTGGCTGAAGGTGGACATAAAGTGTCACCAGAGAAATTACAATTTTGCACCACCTCAGTTAAATATTTGGGACACCAAATAGAAAGAGGAGTCAGAAGAGTGACCTCAGAAAGAATAAAAAAAATAAGACATTTGCAGTTAGTGCAAACCCAAAAAGAAATAAGAATGTTTCTTGGAGTCATAGGTTATTGCAGGCAGTGGATTGTGGGATTTGCAGTACTGGCCAAACCTTTGATACAAATGACCAAGAAACTGGCAAAAGATCCAGTAGAGTGGGATGATGAAAGCATGACAGCTTTTGCAAAAGTAAGAAACTGCATGTGTGAAACTCCTGCTCTGAGTATGCCAGACTATTCAAAAGAATTTGGACCATTCTGTTATGAGAGAGATGATTGTGCATGTTCAGTCTTAACACAGAGACATGGCCTAATGAGACCTCCTGTGGCATATTTTTCTGCTCCATTGGACCCAGTGGAATCTGCATTGCTAGGATATTTAAAAGCTGTAGCTGCAACATGCATGAGTCTGTAACAAAAGGATTCCATTGTAATGGGACACCCCGTAAAAGTTCATGTCCCACATGTAGTAGTGATTTTACTGACAAGAACACAAACTCAGTACCTTACTCCTAGTCGGTTGGCTAATTATGAGCAAGTTATATTAGGGACTGAGAATGTAACGATAGTCAGATGTACTGTCTTAAATCCAGCAACATTGTTGCCATATACTGAAGAAGTAATAGATGATGTTTAACTGAATTTAGTACCAAACCTCATCTAGACATAAAAGACGAACCTCTAGAAAATGCACAACATGAGTTTTTCATAGATCGCTCATGTATGGGCCATGAAGAAGGAGGATTAAGTGCTGCTTTCACTGTGTGCACATTAGCTGGAATAGTCAAAGCATCCTATTTACCAGGAGCCAAGTCTGCACAAGTAGCCACATTGGTAGCTTTAATTAAAGCTTGCAAAATTGGGAAAAATTGGAAAGTGACCATATACACTGACAGTCAGTATAGTTACGGGGTTTTGCATGACTTTGGCCAGCTCTGAATGCAGAGAGATTTCATTACTTCTTCAGGAACCCCTATTAAAAATTGACATTTTGTAAAAGTATTAATTGAAGCAATTAAATTGCCAAAAGAAGTGGCCTTGGTCAAATGTGCTGCTCACCAATCAGGAAATGATAAAGTGACAGCTGGCATCCGTTATGCTGACCATGTTGCCCAACATTGTGCTAAATACAAAATAGCAGTAAACAAGAAAATTGATGTATGCGGAATCAGCTGCCAACTTATGCTACTTGGAAATGTAGGAACAGAGGAGTGGGAGAAAATAGGTTGTCAGAGAAGGGTTGAGGATGGTGTGTGGATTTATCTAGATGGACGACCTGTGTTACCTGACTGTATGCTTGTCCAAATGGCTAGGATGTATCATGGAGACGCACACATAAGGAGAGATGCAATGATTAGACTTTTTTGACAAGATTGGTTCAATGTAAGGTTCAGGAATGTCGCAGAGAGTCTTTGCCAGAGATGCTTAATTTGTCAACAAATGAACCCAGGCAGAAAAACTGTAGTTTGGCCAGGGAAGATTGGGAAAGCAGAGTGTCCATTTATAAGACTCCAGATTGATTTCATTCAGTTACCTGCTTATCGAGGATAAAAATATGTACTTGTCATTGTTTGTTTATTTTCAAAGTGGGTGAAAGCATACCCAACCAGAAGAAATGTCAGTTTAACTGTGGCCAAACTCCTATTAAGGGAACCCATACCTCAGTTTGGTTTTCCAGTAACTATTGAATCAGACCGAGGGTCTCATTTTAATAATGAAATAATTGAATTAATTTGTGAAGCTTTTAAAATTGAGCAAAAGCTGCACTGTGCATACTGCCCAGAGGCTTCTGGAGTGGTAGAACAATTAAATGGCACAATCAAGTCAAGACTGGAAAAAGTGTGTGCATCCACCCCTCTGGAGTGGCCTGATGCTTTACCTCTTGTCCTGATGGGACTCAGTGGTATCCCTGACAAAAATACAGGATTGAGTCCCCATGAGATAGTCATGGGAAGGGCAATGTGGCAGGCATGTATACCAGGACACAAGCTGTTAAATATATCTGATGATGTGGTACTGGAGTATTGCAAAGAGTTGGCTAAACTAGTGCTTTCAATCTCTCACCAGGATGGGGAAGACGCTGTTGCTAGGCAGTCGACTCGAGCGCATGATCTGAATCCCAGTGACTGGGTAGTAGTGAAAGATCGCACTCAAGAATCGCGCCTAGCACTCAGGTGGGGAAAGCCACATCAGGTTATATTAATCACAACAGCTGTAAAGTGTGCAGGCTTGCCTAATTGGATTCATGCAAGCCATACCAAAAGAGTGCCAGCACCTGGCGAGGTAGATCCACAGCAAGTTCAAACAGTGGAAGAGGCAGAAGGTTGTAGAGCTGAAGCATCACAGATAACAGATCCTGAAGTAGCTGAACAAGAACAACCTAGCACTAGTCAGAATGACTGGATCCCAATAGCAGACATACCTGAAACAATTGTAAGGACAAGAAGTCAAACTTGATTAGAAAATCAGGATGAGAGTAAGGATAAGCCCTGGACAAAGTCAGATAGAGAGGAATTTAGAAGTCGGAAATGAACAAGTTGTTCCACAAATTAATGAAAACAAGGGTAAATGTTGTTTACAACGCAGTGTTTACACCGCACAACCTTTACCACGCTGCCATTACAACGCAAGTCGTTACTATGACTTGCACTGGATGGTGCTGTTGGTTAAGGAATATTGTAATTTTATATTCCAACACCTTCCCTACTGTTACGTGGACTGGTGTTGGAATATAAAATTATAATATTCCTCAATCCGCGCCCTCCAACGCAAGTCGTTGTAACGACTTGCATTGTAAAATCAGCGATGTAAAGTACCGCGATCAAAATGATCACGTTGTACTGACCTACATCCAAAACAAGAGAGCACATGAAGAACCTGAAAGCAAAGTGCCAGCTAAAAGACTCAGATAAGGTGATACTTTGCCTAGTATTATCAAAAGACTGAAATATCATCTTAAGACAATAAATGAAGAACCAGAACAAGTAGATGAAGTAACAAGTCAATCTGGACCATCAACAGAAAAACCAAAAAGGTGAAATTCATGTTTGAAAAGACTGAATAATAAATTCAAGGGTCCTGAATGGACATATGTGATTCTTGAGGATTTTGAGAATCTGGAAATAAGTGGAGACAGTGATGAATAATTAAATGCTGATCGGATTGATGAAGAAGTGAGACCAACTTGAAGAAAAAAATCCACAGGTTGTATCTGTATAAAAGTTACAAAGAGGAGAGAAAATCTCTATAGCCTGAAATGGCTGATAATAGAGCTTCTGGAAAACAGAAACGAAACTGTATAAAGAGATGCTGTAGAATATGCTTAAGTAGCTTCTTTTTAGTGCTCAAATATCTAATGACTGCAAATAAACAGAACAGCACTAATGTACATGGAAAGGTAGCTAACATTAAACAAGACAGAGTAGAATTAGGAGCATCAGATGAGACAGAATTACACCACAGTGTAAATAAAAATTAGACAGATTTGAATGTTTTTGCAAATTTATTAGTACATTATGTAGAAACCATGGAATTTGGTGATTGTTATGTGTGTATGAAATACCAACATCAGTAGTAGAAGGAGTAACATATCATCATTTACCATTGACATATGGTATTTCATGTAGAACTTTAACTAGTTTATTTTATAGAACAGGAAAAATTACAATATTATTATTCTAACATAGATGTGATTTTTTCTGAAATTCTCTGTGCAGAAATATGAACCCTGTCCTTAGCAGTAGAGATTCACAATTCATGGGTGAATATTTTCTAACAATGAAAACAATAGATAAAGCTGAAGCACATAAGGATAATCTAACATGCAGGTTACATGAAGAAGAAAATATATTTTTGAATTTAGTAGAGAAAAGGAGACAGGATTTCAATAGAAGGGCCACATAACCGAAACCTCAGATACCTTAATGAGCTGAGAGGGAAGACTTTATTGCAACTGGCAAGACTCATGCTGCTATGTCCCTGGACCTTGAAAAGAAAGGGAAAATAGGTCTCCATAGGTTAAAAACAAAGCATAACAATATATTCATTGGTTCCAGTGAAGGTGAACACAATTTGCAGATAATTGGGGGTTGGGGACTAAAAGGTGGAACCGATCCAGTATTTCCTGGAGTTTATTAAGTTTGTGGAAACAAAGCTTACTTTAAGCTGCCTGATCATTGGTATGGGAGTTGCTATTTTGGAATAGTATTCCCAAAGGTGTACCATGTAAAAAGAATCACTGGATGCAATGAAGAAAATAATGGACTAACACGAAAGAAAAGAGCAAGTTTTTCAGAAATTTTAGGAGATATATTTAGTGCATTGATACCTTCAGTGGGAGTAATTCTTAATACGCAAAGAATTTGTAAATTATCTACAGTGGTGGATCGCTTATTGACTGTCTAGTGATCAATACCAAATTAGTTGCAATAAGATCAATGGTTTTGCAAAATCGACTTGCTCTTGCATTGTTATTGGCAAAATAGGGCAGAGTCTGTGAAATGTTGAAGTCGCCACATTGGTGCACCTAGATACCTGACAAAAGTATTGAAATTGGGAGATATGTTAAAAATATTACGATTTTGGAAGAAGAATTGAAACCACTGGAAGTTGACAGTGCATGGAAGAAACTAACTGATAGTACTTCTTCTATAAGTAGTTGGTTTTCTAATGTTGGAAGAAGTATTATAGGTCAAATACTTATGCCAAAACTGGGAATAACCCTTTTAGTCTTAATAATAATGATTTAGTGCAACTGCTGCAGAAAAAGCAAATGGTATGGAGTAAATGAAAAAGAGAGAAAAAGAAAATATGATGAAGTTGCTAAAGTTGGCATCTGGTTCAGAAATTAGTATTGGCATAAAATGCCATCAAGGGGGATTGATGGAGCAAGGTTCCATACGTAAAGAAACTTGCTCTCACTCAATTCACTCAAAATAACATGTAATAAATTAACCAACATGTTTTGTGAAAACTAATAATTGCACCACACAACATTTTTCTTCATCTAGGGGAAGCTTACCAATGTGGTTTACTAACAAGTAACCCGGGTGACTTAAAATGGCTGCTGAAAACACAGGAGCTCTTTTGCGCATGTGTCTACTACATCTACGTAGTATGATGTCCTTTGCTTTGGTGGGAATTCTTTGCCGCTGCACAGTAGTATTAAAATGGCCGCTTTGAACCTCACATGGTAATTCACATGGCTATGCTCAAAATAAACTTTGCATGTCTTGCTAAACTGCTAATGCAGTATTTAAAATTAATTAAAGGGATTAGAGTAGTAATAAGTGGTATACAGTGCATTCATTTATTTTTGTATTCTAATGTGTTCTTCTTTGACTTTATTATTAGTTTGTATTAGGGTCTGAAGGGTGACTGAATTCTCCATCTTGTCTAAACTTGCACATGCATACCAGATTCGTGTGACTTCTGTGCCGATGATATTGAACCACAGCCAAGAACTGTCTAACAAGTGATGCGCCTGAGAACTGCACCTTTTGACCCGAAGAAGGGAAGAAGAAATATACAATTTTTAATACATTGTTGTTGATTTAATGAAATATGGATGGAAGGAATAAAGCATGGGAAAGTAAATTTAAGGACGGGAACATAGAACAATGAATCTTACAAAATGACATTACATTAGTATGGTGTGATGACCTCTCCCCATCCCATTGACCAATCGAATGAAGGGAATATACGAATTTTGAAACATTGGGGGTAGTAAATACACTGAGAATAGTATAAATAAGGCAGACTCAGTTAGTTAGATTGTCCGACTTGTCACAGACCTGTCACTGACCCAACACTGCAGCAGAAGAAGGCGGATGCCACAGAGGTCAGAGGGCTAATCGAGCACTCTGAGAGAAGAATCAAGAAAAGGCGGAGGAAGAATAATCTTAGATTGCTGAAGAAGAATCGATCATGTAGAAGGGGAAATCTATGAGAGTAGCACCAGAGAGGGGTGTGATGCTGGTGTTGCACTTAGAAGAGGTTACATGTCTTGTCCTTTCCTGCACCTGATCTGATCATTAGACTCCCACTAGCCGGAGTCCGTCTTTCAACCCTTGGCCAGGAGTTGGTCCTGACACCATTCTAGGTAAATATAAATCTGTGTGGTATGTCCTTGTACCGTTTTCCTTTTCCACCCTTCCCAGGTACCAATGCCTAGAGATTTTACTAAGTCTTTAAACTTTTTTTGCTTTGATCATTATTTTCCTTCTTGAGAAGTTGGTGATTAACATGTGCTTGTATTTGACTCACAAAATATTGCATAGATAAAGGTTTTAAAACTCTCCCGAGTCTGTGGTCATTAAAAGAAATAAGAATAAATGTTATTCATGCAATTATGCTAACAAGCTGATCTATCGACCAGAGGAAATAAAGCACTAAGGTGCTAAAGTTTGGTAAGAAAGGTGTACAGGTAAAATATATTTCAAGGTAGACTAAGTCCTGATCCCCAGCAGAAGATTGCTAGCTTATTGTATGAATGTTTATGGGCCCAGGTGTGTATGGTGTTTTAGAAATAACCCAAGCTGGTGATCTCGCTGCATCACCACGACCAGTACGAAGGCAATCCCTGCTGCTCGGAAGACGGCAGCCCCGATGAGTGAAGACGCTGCTCTCTCACTCAGCCAGGAGGGGGTGGAGATCGACGGCAGGACGCCCGGCGCTGAGCAGCATCCTGTCGACCTGGCAACCATGCCCAAACAACAGACGGTACCTGGGATATTCTCCGGGCGGGGAACAAGCGGAACAAGCGGGTACATGCGGAAAACAAGTAAAACCCCCACCTAGGGGGAAGACTGCTAATAAGATAGTGAAGGCAGATGCCGACAGGGGTTTAGAGACTGCAGTAAATATTCTACCCTATGAGACTGCTGTATTAGAAGCTACCATTACGATATGACTAATACAAATATGTCTAATATAGAACTTAAAGAAGGCCTGAGAAAGGAGGGAGTGGAGCATACTAACTGCACGCAAGTTAATATCTTGGAAATACATGGAGGGCTTGAGTTCACTGGTAATAACAATGTCTATGCAAAGCTTGTTAATGAAAATATAGGAACTCCTGATGACGATACATTTTTTCTTTAACGGACGAATCAGAACATATCAATGTGAGTGATCTTTAGGACAGAGAGCCCGAACTTACAGGGGAGGACAGTGGCAATCCTCCTACAACATTGGACACTCAGAGAAGGGCACCAAATCACACTAAGAGAAGGAGTATTATGGGTCTAGGGAAAAATAGAGTCTCAAACTCCGATAACAGTCAAGCTGGCCAATTACAATGGGACTACTCTGCTATCCAGCTTGGGATAGAAACCAATGATGAAAATATAAATTAATCCCCACCCAAGGGTTCTAAAGCTACTATGAGCAAGTCAGATACTCCTCCCTCTATGGGTCTCATATACTCTATGCTCAAACAGATTCAAGCAGAAGCCCATCAAGAGCACAAGCGGGCACAACTAGCAAATGAAAAAACTACAGGGGGTGATTCGCAAAGTAACAAAAGTTTGCTCAGAAATAGCAGAGCGCACTACTGTGTTAGAAGAGCGTGTGGTGGGGCTGGAAGCTGGGGTAGAGAGCACGGATCAAAAAATAGCAGCTAATGAAGCCAGAATGAGTGATGTACTTTGGAAATTGGAGGATTCTGAAAATAGACAACGCAGAACTAACTTATGTTTGCTAGGCATAAAGGAAAATGCTGAAGGCAATGAAATACGTGGTTTTGTGCTAAAACTCTTCAAAAGCGTCTTTCCAGAGTTGCCCCTATGGAACTGGGAAGCTGAGTTGTAGCGTGTGCAAAGATTCCCACTAATGATGAAAAAGCACAACAGCAATGCTAGTTATTGGCAAAACGTCAGATTGCACTACATTGGAAGAAGCGCTGTCCTCCAACAATAGCGGGATGGCTAAATGCAGCCACTTACTGTAGGGATCAATTGACGAATTATAGGGAACTAATGCCAAGCAGGTCTAGGCCATTAGACATCTGGGAACCGTTTGTGGGTTGGCTAGGCACAGGAGGGACAGACCTCCATGGAGATATCACAGAGTGAGAACCAGGAGTCAGGTGGCAGGTAACATTTGGAGATTTGTAGAATTGGTATATGTGATGCTGTAATGGGCAGACGAGACCGGGATACTAAACGTGGAATGTACTGGCAGTAGGAAATAGAAGACATATGTTAACTGTTCAAGAATTATGCATTGTTGTTGGGGCATTTGTGGGATGACAGGGATACGGGGGGCAAGGGAGGGTATGGGGTTTATTGGGGTTGTTGCAGGTTATGGGTACAGTGAAATTAGCTCATATATGACATCCATTTTACAGCATTGCATTTTACTACAAAGCAATCCACACTCGCTGCCGATCCCCTGGTATGCCGGCTTGACAGGTGTGTTAAACAAGGTTGAAGCTACATTGTGGAAGCTGCCGGCCTCAGGGTTGTAGGCACAAAGCTGTGTATAATGGCTCAATTGAAATAAAACCTTTAAAATAAAAAATAAAAAATAAAAAATAACGAAAAAGCACAGATCTGGCCAAAGTGAGAAACCTAGAGCCATTCTCAGTTTTTGGGGAATTTCTTTATACGGCAGACAATATTCGAGAAAGCGAGACTGGATGTAAAGCGAGTAGTTGAGTGGCACTCTTTCTTCATACACCCGGATTTTTGCCACTCAACACTGGAAAGAAGATGGAGGCTTTGGCAGCTGATTAGTCCTTTTCAAAAACTGGGCTGTGAGGTGTTCTTAATGAACCCGGCACAACTTAAGGTCATTTTGAAAGGAAATATCAGAGTATTCACCTCAGAGATTCAGGCTCAGGAATACTTGCAGGAACTTACAAGTGGATAAGATGACTAAATATGGACCAATAATGCTTATTTTAGTCTGGACTCCAGGTATTGGGTCAAATTCCGCTAGAGAAATGTTGTTGTTGTCTGGAGTTCTTTCGCATTTCTTTCTTCGTTTATCTCTAGGCAGGGGGGTCGTCTAGAGAGCACAGCAGAATGCAGGAGGTGTCACAAGGGTCCTTGGACATTTTTTGCCTTATTGAATGGATGGGGAAGGGGCAGGTGGGGAGGGGGAGATCCAAAAGAAATCATGGGGTTGGTTGCATTTTTTTCTTCTTATGGTTGTCTTCAAGACCTGATTCAGTTCTGCCATGGGGTACCTGAATTTGCTTAATTATTAATCTGGAAGCTTAGAATTGCCTCCATTCACATTTGTGGTCTAAATAACCCTGCAAAGAGATAGAGAGTCAGCTTGGACATCCAATTCCTGAAGGCTGATATAGTCTGCCGTCAGGAAATGCATATTGAAGCCTGTAGATGGAAAGTACTGGAATTGGATGGATATCAATTGATTTCTAGCAATACGCAGGATGTGAGGACAAGAGGGGTGGCAATATCAGCTCAGCCAGGGCTTAGCTACCTTTTCACTATGCACTGCTAATAAATTGGGGAGATGGGTAATACGCAATAGTATGTTTACACTGTGTTCGAATTATGGATCAGAACTTGACGACCCAGCCCTGTTTGATTGGTTGAACGTAGAATTAGTTAGGTGGCCTCTCCTACTCATTGTCTGTGGGAATTTTATTATAAATATGAACTGTTCAGCCTCTAATCAATTGGGGATAATGTATCAAGGGTGCAAACCTAAAGTATACAAATCCCTGTTACATCTGAGATCATTACATGGGCTGTCAGATATTTGGGCTAAACAAGTAATGAATGATCCTGGTTTTACGTATTTTTCTGCCCCTCACCGAACACATGTTAGATTGGATTATTTCTTTGTGTCTCAGGAGCTGGTACATGGTAGCAAAATAACTAAATATCCTAGAGCTATGTCAGACCACAACCCTTTGGTCCTTGAAATTAATATTCAGAGGAAATTACAATTAGCACGTTGGACATTTAGGGGTCCATTACGATGTTGGGCGGATTTCCTCCGCCATGCTGGCGGTGGCCACTGCCAGCCTGGTGGATGAAATCCGCCCGACATCTATTGCCCAATTCCCCCCCACTATATTAGGATTGCATATTGGGATTGCGGAAGGGACCATGGCGGTGTGAAAACCCGCCCGCCTGTTTTCTGCCAGGGTCGCCCTCCGGCCGGGGCGGAAAATGATTAATATGGAGGCGGTATCTGTCAGAAACCGCCCGCCATAGTACAATGGGCTTTTGCTGATGCTTTTCCCTGGCGGCAATGCTGCCAAGGAAAGGCATGCGGAGACTCCCTGCGGGGCCTCTTGCGGGCCCCCTGGGAGTCCGTGGCTTGGGGGGTTCACATGGGGGGTCCCTATGGAACCCCCCGCATTTCTAAGTGCAACATGGCAGGCACCGCACGGTGCCTGTCATGTTGCGCTTCGAAAAGCACTACTTGCACTTTTACCATTGCGGCGGGTGGAGATTTCTGCTCCGCCCGCCGCAATGGTACATATACAGGATGCGCCCGCCTGTGTGGTTGGCGCATCCTAATGCCCTGATCAGAACCCTCACCCTTATGGCGGGCGGTCCCGGTTCCCAGTATGATGGCGGGCGGACTAAGTCCGCCCGTCATCATAATGACCCCTTAATTTGGCTTTGCTCAGGGATGAAGGATATGACCAGCATATGGACGTGTGGATTCCCAGATTAATTGAAGAGAATCTGGATAGTACTAGTATACAGGTAGTCTGGGATATGTTAAAGGCTGGCATCAGGGGGAGACATCTAAGTATGGCTGGAAGACTCAAAAGAGGCAAAGAAACCTGTCAAATATAATATATGAGGAATTAAGCAAGGCTGAAGCCCACCTGATAGTGGTTCTCTCTTGGGGAGGTGATTCAGAGGTAGCTCAATCAAGGATTTTAATTGCCAGGTCGGCGATTACAGAAATTGCTATAAAAAAATCAGCAGGCAGATATATGGTTTGGCGGACCAGGGTTTACGAGAGTAATGAAAGGGTGGGTCATATGCTTGCAATTCGTACAAGAGAAAAAATAGTCCAAACTGGTATTACAGAAATCATCAATCCTAATGTTGGTCCAGGTAATGACCCAGATGCCATTCTATACGCTTTCAAAAAATGTTATCAACATATTATATACAGAGGACAATCGGATGGGAAATTGCGAGATTGATGATTATCTTAATGGAATAGTTCTCGAAAAACTTTCCCCTGAGAGGAAAGAAATGTTAGAATCACCAAATTAAAATTGAGGAAGTGAGAGCGGCTATTGATTCATTTGCCATTAGGGAAAGCTGTTGGTACGGACTTAATACCAGGCGGATGTTATAAAAAATTCAGTGCATAGCTACTGGTAATGATGCTAGAGATTTTCCGTTGAGTCCAATCCGGTGAGGTCCCACCCGAAACCTGGAAATCAGATAATATTGTTGTATTTCTGAAAAAAGGCAAACCTATAAATGAACTGGGGTCATACTGACCTATTACACTGATAAACAGTGACACAAAAATGTACGCTAAAATTCTTGCTAATAGGTTAGCATCTGTGATTAAAAATTTAGTTTCTCCCCATCAACATGGATTTGTTCCTGGGCGCGGGACAACAGAACTCATCCGCCGAACTATTGCCCTATTTGAATACACTAAGGTAACGGGAGACCCTATGGCTTTAATACTCTTAGATGCAGAAAAGGCATTTGCTAGGGTTTCCTGGGCCTTCTTGTGGGCAATTATGGAAAGAATGGGTTTGGGTAAAGGGTTTACCAGGGCTATAAAAAGCATGTACCGGGAACCCATAGCTAGAATAGCCTCGATGGGCCTCACATCTGATATAATCAAGATTACAAGAGGGACGAGGCAAGGGTGCCCCTGTTCTCCTTTAGTGTTTGCCATTTACATCGATCCCTTAATCAAGAAAATAGAGGAGAACCAAAAGATTCAAGATATTAATACCAGAGGAGGAAACACCAAGATTTTAGATTATGCTGATGATCTGGCAATAATTGCGCCTAATCCTCAGGTTGCCCTCACGGAGATAGAGAAAATAGTTAATCAGTTCAGCAAATTCTCTGGCTATCACCTTAATGAAAGGAAAACGTTAATTGTTAAAAACAATAGAATAAATCTGGATGACTCTTAGGTAGTTCGGAATGCAAGATATTTAGGGGTAGAGGTTAGTGCTAATGTCAATGAAATTGTTAATAATAATTTGGAGCCGCTGATGCAGAAATCTAAGATATATTTTAACAGGATGAATAATTTGCATTTTACATTGTTTGGTAGGTGTGAAGTAATTAAAATGTTATTCCTCCCTAAAAACTTATTATGAAGATTGAGTATTTGAATATTGAACAAAGAAATTGCCACATTCCCGACAGAACCACTTCGTTATATACCATCCTCTACTCAGGCCAATGTTAGAAAGAAATTAAATTACAACTGACAGAGGTACACTGGCACTCAGCTTCACAACAAATGACACCACAGTACTTGCACAGTTTAGAAAGCTTATAACTACTGAAACTATTTTTTTTCACTCAGAAATGCCTCACTCTGTTTTAAAGTCACAAAGGGTGACCACTAACAATCAAAAGAACTGACGAGGAGTTGTAGTATCATTGGGTTTTAAACAAATAATTATTTAAATTCAAATTTGATATTATTGTTTTGGAAATTGATATTTTATACCGCAGGTATTTATTGTAATTATTTTACTTAATCAAATCAATTTAAAAAATCCAATCATATTAAAAAGTATGCACTAATGATTTGATTTGATTGATTTTACATTTTATAAAGCGCAGCATATGCCCGAGGGCGTCTTGGCGCTGAGGTAGTCTGAAGTCTAGAGTACCAACTAGATTCCACTTTGAATGCCCAGTTAATTTTTAAACAGCCAGCTTTTCAGCTGTCTTCAGAACTTCATCCAAGGAGTTGCTGTTTTTAATCTGTAAGCGAAGGGAGTTCCATACCTTGGTCGTGCCTACGACAAAGCTCCTCCCCCCCAGCGCAACTGCCTTTACCTAGGAGCTATCAGTAGGTGAGACTGTGCTGATCTTAGATTTCTGGAAGGTAAGTATTTCCTGAGATGTGTTCTGAGAAAAAGGGGTCTTTTCCCCTGTAATGCCTTAAATGCAAGACACTGCGACTTAAATATAATTCTCTTGCCCACCGGCAACCAGTGGAGATCCTTCAGTCAGCTAGTTATTGGTTCATATTTAGGAATGTCCAGTATCAGCCTTGCTGCTGCATTTTGCATTCTAATAACAGTATACACTCTATACAACACTTGGCAAAAAGACATTTGCTTAAAATAAGAAATGTCTTAAGGTGCTAAAGATTATACTACCTGCAGCCTTCATACTGTGGTGAAAACTTTACAGATATCCTATCCTCTGAAGAAAAGCCAAGTACATGCACATAGCTTAGTTAATACCTGGTGCAAACAGCCTTCTATGTTACGTATAAATTGTCATGCTGAAGCAGCTCTGTCTAATAACTCAAGGCACCTTACAATAAT
This sequence comes from Lissotriton vulgaris, assembly GCF_964263255.1. Classification (NCBI taxonomy): domain Eukaryota; kingdom Metazoa; phylum Chordata; class Amphibia; order Caudata; family Salamandridae; genus Lissotriton; species Lissotriton vulgaris. Next base: position 1,708,763,087 of record NC_141685.1, on the reverse strand, counting down.
TAGTATGTTGTTTGCAGAATCTTTGTCTTGTTGCAAACTCTTTCTACAGAGCTTAAAAACTTGAGTGAAACATGCTGAATATAGTTTGTCAACTGTCACCTGCACATAGGGCTGCTCTTCAATGCAAACATTTATAACATGTTCAATACCTGTACGCATATATGATGTATTAGGTTCATATGCATTTTGTAAACAATACCAACCATTAGCTGGACACAGGCTATACAAAATTAGATAAAGAAGGACTATGGTAGTTACATGCCACTGTGTAAACTATAAGTCAAGCTAACAATAATTGGATGATGTCATCAATTATGTCATTTGAGACGTCAGCAGTGATGTTAAAAAACCGATGTCATAGAACATGTCATAAGTGATGTAATATGTGCGATCATAAGCAGTGAATGGCGGGGGAGCACGTTATAATTAGCTCTGCTACTGATAACTGGTAAATTTCTGTGTTTATTTTTGTTCAAAACATGAATATGTTCACTGACTTATTCACCTAACTATAACGTTACTTTAGCCTTTGGTTTTCTTTCAGCGAATTTCTATATATTTTTTTGTTTTAACCAAAAACAGGTATTTTTATCTCACCTAACTATAACGTTACTTTAACCGTCGTTTCTTTCTGTGGATTTCTAGTTTTTTTTAACATAAAGAAATATTTTATCACCATACCTAAAGCCAAACCCCTCAACCCCCACTCAAGCCCACATGCTTAATCATATAGAGGAACAAGGCTGAGTTCCTTTATACAATTATGGAACTCCGAAGTGACTTGCAATATCCTTATCATGTACGCCAAGGGGGACTTTATCCTATATAATACACCATCACCTTTCCCACAAACCACTTAAAACCTTGGTGTATAGCCATTTCATATGAAAGAGTGAACATGTTTGCAAACATGAATAATCAAAAATAAACCTTTAGTGCAAAATTAAACACATCAAAAAACTGTTAGATATTTGTTGCAAACAGATATTAGAAACAATTCAAAACAAGTCTGTTTTTTTTAAAGAAGCTGTAGTAGCTTGGAATGTGTAAAAGCATGTAGAAAGATTCTATATTTTCTCCATCTAAGGACAGCAAAAAAATAAATATATTCTCTCTGCTTGTCATTTTAGGCTATAAAGGTACAGCAGAAAAAAGAAAAGCAACAGTCTGTTGTTGTTGTTTTAAACAGCTGCTTCGATTATGCTCTGTGACCTGGCCTGCTGGCTCTGGCAGCAAACATTGTGATTCAATCAATAGGAGTGTAGGGGGAAAGAGGTAAGGCCGCCCCCCCCACTCAAATGAGTGTAAACAAAACACGCCTTACCTACTTAACAATACATCAAAGCTTTACGGCCATCATAGGGGATCTGATATACCATCTAGATCCTTCAAGTGTGTTAGGTAACACTAATCTCATGGGTCAAGGATGTAGGTTTAAGAAAGAAAAACAGACACAGGTCCTCAAAACCACAAAAAATGTGTGAAAACAGAGAGTGCCTCACGGTCGTGACTCCCGAGGGGGTTCCTGGTTAACAATTGCCAGTATACCCACTTCTCATCATCGGTCACTCTCTCTGTATATAGTGTGTAAGAAATGACCAAGTATAACCAAGTGTATAAATAATAATAGTGGTATGTAAAAGAAATAACCAATACCAATGTACACTCTTGTAAATTGTGTACCAATGCACCTAGAACCCCGAAGAAAAATAAACCAATGTGTTAAGTTCAACCAAAGTTCAACCAAAATGTAAAAATTATATGGTAAGGGTTGGTAGCTGTCTGTCTTTATTCTGGTGCTGCAAGCCTCCCAAATTAAAAATGGGTATTTATATACCATCCATATTCAGGCAGTGCCGACATGTTTCATTGCTCCACTTTCAGCAATTTCATCAGGGGAATCTGGGGTTCTCAATTCTTAGTCTTCACACTCTCTTGAGATACACTGAGCCACTGGTGGACACGTGATCACGTGACACGGGTTCCCCTGTATCATTGCCGGTACGCTTGATTTGGCAAGCATAAGGTCCGACATAAATATAAGTGTGAAGACTAAGAACTGAGAACCCCAGATTGCCCTGATCTGAATATGGATGGTGACAAAAATGGTGGGGGGAGGGGTCCAAGGTCCCCAAAGCCGTGAAAACCACCACCACCGGGGCTTTATGTATTATGGGAGGGGGACTGCATGGTCCCCCTCCTGGAGCACTGGAGGGCCCGTTACCCCCCGAGGCTTAAAAAAAAAAATGGTGTGGGGGACTGCAAGGTCTCTAAAGCCTCGGGGACCACCACTCCCCGAGGCTTTATGTATTTTGGGAGGGCCGGTTCCTGCAGTGTCCCGGGGTGTCCATCCTGCCCTCCTATAGCAAGGAAATCTTTTTTCTCTTTCAAAATCTAAATCATATTGGTTTTCCACATGGGGAGCTGCATGTTAGTAGCTCACCATGTGGAAAAGCAATGCTGGGTCCCAAACGCGTAGAAGTTGTGCACCAAAGGTGGTAGAGTTGTGCACCCTACAGATTATGAGTCGTGCATCCAGCGCGTGTACACCAGGGGGATGCACTGAGCGCTGCGCTGGGTGCATAACTTTTATTCTTTCATAAAAATAGCCCCTATCAGTAATATCTAATATCCCCCGGGTCTTATAAAAAATGTTGGAGACCGTGGGGGGAGCCACAATGTCTACACGGTTCTGCCGGCTCCCCGCATTACTTTTAGGATGGGAAAAGTGACGCGAAAGTGGTGCAAGGGTGTTGTAAATCTGGTTTGGATTTTGAAACAGAGAGCAGGGTGCATATGTAGGCTAAGTGCAGGTTACTGTAGGGGTAACAATTACTATTCTATGTCCAGGGGGGTGCATCTGTAGGGTAAGTGCATGTTAGTGTAGGGGTAAGAATTGCTATTCTAAGTGTAGGAGGGTGCATCTGTAGGGTATGTGTTGGATAGTGTATGAGTAACAATTATTATTGCAAATCCAGGGGGTTGCATCTGTGGGGTCTTTGCTGGATAAAGTATGAGTAACAATTACTATGAAAAAGAAAGGAGTTAAAAGAGAAGGTGACACGCACTTTCACGGTAAACCTGGAAGAAAAGAAAGTGACAAGAGATGATTTCCGTCGTGTTTAGGCTTGAGAGCCTGGTTAATCATTAAATTGGGTCTGGCAGATAAGTGCGCAGTTATTCTGCTAGAAGCCTTTCGGGGTCTTGCGAAAGCAAGTCATCTTTAATAATTGTCTCTCACTGTTGTGTACTTGCAAGGTCATCTGATTTGTTAGTAGGTTAAAAACAGAAACTTTCTCCACCTCTTTTTCATTGGTTGTGAAGCATTGTAAGATGACGTATTGCCAACCAATCCCTTTTCTTGCGCAGATTTTGAAAAACATTTGATTGGCTGTTGTGTGCTTAACTCTACCTTCCTGATGCTAATGTTGATTGGCTTGTTTTTTCTATGTGACGTTACGATACCCTCACCATGTACGTAGCCCATTTTGTGACGCACTTTGTTTTATGATGCGTTTCAAAAACTAGTTGTGGTAGGGTGTTTTTAACTTAAACTGTGTACTCTTCTTACGAGTTTGTTGACTGTAAAGGTATTTAAAAATATTATTCTATTTTCTATTGTATCATAATTGTGCGGACTTTTTTCCTATAGCGTGGAGTACTTTGTCCTTTCATTAAATGTATAATTCTTCAAAGAATCCGTAAAAGAAAATTGCACAAGTTTTCAAAATATTTTTATTGAGTCTTTTATATTCATCACATGGGTGAAATGCAACTTTTTTTCATTCGTTATCATGCTTTTTACCACATTTCTTTTATTTTATCATAAGCACTCATTTCCTAAGTTTACATTATATAAGTGTTGTCCCATCATCTTTTTTTTAATGTTAGGGCTTTTTTTACTTTCAGATATGGTAGAATAGAAGTGCTAAGACAAACACTCCATCACTACTTCATCTTTCTTTTTCTATGTACATTTCATGTTATTATTACAATTTACAATCATTTTTAAAAATTGAAAGAATAAATATTCACATTAACATTTGAAGACACAATTCTATTATTTTGTTAAAAACAAGTGCTTGCGGAGATAATCCTCCTGTTCTTCATGAGTGAAAATTGGTAAAAGCAATACTCAATATAAATACTTTTAACCCATTTTCACTCTAGAAGATTAAGAGTATTCTCCTTTATTGCAAAGTATTTTCTATTTGCGTCGAAAGCTTATTTATACTACATTTTTCAATCATTAGGAAATACTTGCATACTAAAAAAGAATCACACTATGAATTAGTGTCCATTTGGCAAAATTGTGAGAGAATGATTTGGTTGGTTGATGTGTTTGCAGTTACATAAGTATGTACGCTCTTGCAGTAAGCCAGGCTTTAGGGTATGCACTGTTTCAAACTACTATGCATTATTCAAGTAGTGGTGTAACCCCCTTCACACTTGTGCTTTAGGCCTACAATACTCCAGTCACTATCTATATACTCCAGCAAACAGTGTGACTGCTTTTGCAATTTCAAAATGAGTCTTTCAGTAATTCATTCACTAAAGTAAAAATCAACCAATTAAGAATTCACCCAGTATCTTTACTTATATCAATGTAATCATTCGTTCAGTAAGCATGTACTCATGCAGTGAGCCAGGATTTAGGGAATGGAGTGATTCAAAGTGCTATGTATTATGCATGTAGTGCTATAATAACCTTCACATTTGTGCTTCAGGACTATAATTGCCCCCTCTCTATACATACCAGGGGTCTGCACCTAGTAGCTTGGGAGCTACTGGTAGCTCACCAGCACTCTGAAAGTAGCCCTCAGAGGTGAAACCAAACCAAGCCAATCTCAGAGATTCTGTGTGTATTAAAGAAGGTAGTTCTGCTCATTTAACTACCTTTAAAAGTTACAGACAGCCAAACGAAAGGCAGGGCCTGTTGATAACACTCAAACACACACTGTGGTGGCGTATCAATTAATCAATTAGGGATGTATAGAGCACAGTACTCACCTGTGAGGGTTTACAGGCACTGAAGGAGTATGTGGGGGGGATTTTGCAGCTTTGGTGATTCGAAAAGATGAGTTTTATTGGTCTTCCTGAATGCTTTCAGTGTGGGGGTTAATCTGATGCTGAGGGGGAGTTCATTCCAGGTCTTGGCCATGATGTAGGAGAAGGGTATGCCTCCTGTCTGGTTCTGTGGATGCAGGGGATTTCGGCCAAGGCTTGGTCAGCGGAGTGGAGGTTTCATTTGGGGGTGTAGAAGGAGATTGAGGTATTGGAGTCCGGTGTTGTGGAGGGCTTTATAGGTGTGTGTGAGCAGCTTGAAGGTCACTCTTTTTTCGACGGGGAACAAGTGGAGTGCTTGTTTAGGCTGGGTAATGTGGTCTTGCCGTGGGATGCTGAGGATGAGTCTGGCAGCAGTGTTCTGGACAGTCTGGTGGGTCTATATGAAGGTCTTGCTGAGTATATGAAGGGTGTTGAAGCATGTGGAAGTTGCAGCGTTGGCCTATGGGTCTGTCACATGAAACATGTTTATTCACTTTAAATGTAAGTTGGTGAGACTTAGTGCCGTGGTAATACCATTTGTGGCCCACTGCATGTGATGATTTGAATTTTACTTGATTAGGAGCATTTATTATTGATAAACGTTTTCCTAGCATTCTGCTGATAACTTCACCTGGAACTTTTCACCTGGACATCATCAGTGATGTCATCAGTGATGTCATTTGAGATCTCATCAGTGATGTCACTGACCATGGCATGAATGATGTAATATGTGACATCATCACCAGTGGATTGTGGGCGCGAGAGTTACAGTTAGTACAACTAACTATAACGGAGGAATTTCAAAGGTTTTGTATGAGTGAAATGTCCAGCTAACTATAACACCCCTAAAACCTATGTTTTTTCAGTGAATTTCAAAGGTTTTTTAAATGATAGTTCCTAACTATAACCTGCTTGAAACCTATGGTTTTTTCAGTGAATATATATATATACCTCAAATGTCTGTTTTTCTATCAAGGTCTTTAAGCATAGGATAGCACAGTGCTACCAACGCCGAGAAAGAAAAGGACGAAGTCTTTTGCCATTTCTACAGCAAAATCTTTAAGCATAGGACTAGCACAGTACTGTCCTTGACAAGCTGTAAAATGACGAAAGCCATTTATCACTCCAGGCACAGCATTACAGCTCTGAATTGGTAAAATACCAACTCAAGCCAACCTGAAATGTGTAAAAGCAACCCTCTGACACAGTGCTTCGCTCTAATTAGAGCTCTTCAGAGAGGTATAGCTTTGTCCAGACACAAGGGAGCACCCAGTATAAGTCAAAACAAAACCCTTTCAGGAATAGAGTGACGCATAAATTATGCAAAGAAAGAAGGAGAGAACTCTGGGTAGTTCTCAAGTTTAGGTGGAAAGCAGCTCCTGTTAGAGCACTCTCAACATCAGTGACACTCTAGATCTGCTCACCTCAAATGTCTGTTTTTCTATCAAAGTCTTTAAGCATAGGATTAGCACAGTGCTATCCACACCGAGATAGAAAAGGACAAGGGGCCAGATGTAGGTAAATGAGATTTACCGATTTTTAATTACCGAATTTTACCGATTCGGTAATTAAAAATCGGTAAATCTGAGGGGTGGATATGTAGGAACATCCAGATGTTCCTTTTACCGAATCGGTAAATATCTGTATTTACCGATTCGGTAAATACCGACCGGTAATGCCCCATTCATTCCTATGGGCTTTGAAGCCCATAGGAATGAATGGGGCATTACCGGTTGGTATTTACCGAATCGGTAAATACCGATTCTGACAAGGGTGCAGGGGGTGTCACTTTGACACTCTCTAGCACCCCCAAAAAAGGTTCGGGGGCCATGTGGCAGGCATACCTGCCCTAAGGGCAGGTCTGCCTGTCATATGGCACAGGTGTGCATGCACACATGTGCATGCACACCAGAATCGGTATTTTACCATCAAATAGTATTTGATGGTAAAATACCGATTCTGTAATGCTTGTGGGACTCAGAAGAGTCCCACCTACATATCAATTTTACCGAATCGGAAAAAATACTGATTCGGTATTTTACAGAATCGGTAAATTTACCGATCGGTAAATTTACCGATTCTGTAAAATACAGGGCCCTACATCTCAAATTGCATTTACCGGTCGGTAACGGCCGAATTCGGCCGTTACCGACCGGTAAATGCCTACCTACATCTGGCCCTAAGTCTTTTGCCATTTCTAGAGCAAAATCTTTAAGCATAGGACTAGCACAGTGCTGTCCTTGCTGAGCTGTAAAATGACAAAAGTCATTTATCACTCCAGGCACAGTATTACAGCTTTAAATTGGTAAAATACTAACTCAAGCCAGCCTGAAATGAGTAAAAGCAACCCCTGACACAGTGTTTTGCTCTAATTAGAGCTCTTCAGAGAGGTATAGCTTTGTCCAGGCACAAGGGAGCACCCAGTATAAGTCAAAACAAAACCCTTTCAGGAATAGAGTGGCACATACATTATGCAAAAAAAGAAGGAGAGAACTATGGGTAGTTCTCAAGTTTAGGTAGAGAGCAGCTCCTTTTAAAGCACTCGCAACACCAGCGACACTCTAGATCTGCTCACCTCAAATTTCTGTTATATATACTCACTGAAAAAACATAGGTTTTAGGCACATTATAGTTATGAATTAGCATTTAAAAAACGTTGCAAATTCACTGAAAAAAACCATAGGTTTCAGACACGTTATAGTTAGGAATTAGCATTTAAAAAACCTTAGAAATTCACTGAAAAAAACATAGGGTTCACTTATGTTATAGTTAGCTGGACATTTCACTCATACAAAACTATTGAAATTCCCCCATTACAGTTAGTTCAGCTAACTATAACTCGCGCGCCCACAATCCACTGCTGATGATGTCACATATTACATAACTCATGACATCACTGATGACATCTCAAATGACAGCACTGATGACATCCCTGATGACATCATCCAGTGAATGTGTTTCTTTCTGAAAAATAAATATTTTTTATATATATGTATATCTAAAGGTCGATGGAAGAATAAATGGGTAAATAAGTGTCTAAATGGATGGTTTTTTTGTAAAATTGATTGTATAACTGACTTATTAAGTGTAACTTAGTGAATACATGCATTAGCGAGTAAGGTTTAAATATTTAAATATCTGTATCAGTGTCTCACTTGTGTATAAGTGGCTGCATGGGTTGACGAGTAGCTACATGAGTGTGAATATGGGCTATTAGTTGTCATTGCAAATATAAAACACAATCTTGTGCTATAACTGTGTTACAAAAAGTGATATATTGTTGCCACAGGATGATTTAAAATTTTGATTTAAATTAAAAGTAATTAATTAATTACAATTTAAAGTCTAATGATCTTAAGCTACATTTTAATCCCACAAAAAATATACAGCATCTCTTTATATAGTCCAGAATTTACTATTATTAAATAGTGAAATTATTCTCCAGACACCTCATATTTTACCACATGAATTTGAATTTGAATTTTAAAATATTTGTACAGCGCACGTACACCCAAAGGTTTCATGGCGCTACAGTAAGCAAAGTCTCTGAGGTCATGGAACGGGGAGAGGGGAATGAGGAGAAATTATGAGGGGAATGCTTTAGAGAAAAGAAAGGTTTTTAAGGCCTTTCGAAAGGGCTGGAGTGAATGTTCTGAGTTGCATCGGAAGGGAGAAACCATTGACTCCTTATGACTATGGAAAATTACTCAGGGTCTCATACTAAAATGCAGTACTAAAAAATGTAGAATATGTCTATTCACCTTACCCCTTCCAAACTAGTAAATATGTTTTAGTAAAATTCAAGGGATACTGTTGCTTGTCTAGAATAACACTGTGAATCTGTGTGTATTTAGGTACCATTCTGACTCTAGTTTTTAAATACTTCATGTGTTTTCACATACATCAATCCTTAAAGACCTATCCAGTACTCAACTTTTAACAAAGTTAGAAACTAGTCATTGCTTATATATGTCCAAAATACTCACAGCAACACCTATAGAACGCCCCTTCAACACAAAGTATTGTGTATGATGATGACATATTTACATAGAGAAGAAAAGCTACAAACAGTAAGTTATCCTGTCCTTGTAAATATGAAAGAGTATTTGAAAACACACTCTGTGATGTATTTTATGTTGAGCAATTTGGTCTCTTTTAATCCTAAAAGTCCCTGGTGTCTACTAACCAACCATGTCTTTATATTCAATACCATACAGGTGCATTATAGAGAGCTGTTCTGAAGCGATGTCCCATTTTATACATCTCTGTAATAAAACTCTCTGGCACTTTTTGAATATATCTTCTGAGATAGTGGGTCCCCAGGGACACTCAGTATGCATATTAACTTTATCATATATCTTTAAAAGATACAAACCATCTTTGCACATATTTGTACTCCGTCCATCTCTTGTTTCTTCAGCTGTGTAAAAGCACAGCCCATTGACCATTTTTTATAGTTACTTATACTTACCTAAAACGTAATAAATAATACAAAAATATATTTTATAAAATTAGCATCTGTGGAAGACAAGAAAAAAAAAAGTTACAATATATATTTTACAACACAGAACAATTTGTAAAACGTTTCATTTGTCATTTTTGCTGTTCTCAGAATATGTTGAATTTCACTAGAAAGAGTGATTTTAATTGTACTCATCACATAACAGCGGGCAAAGAAAAAGAAAATTAATAAGATTATCTTAAAAAAAAACATTCAGGGGGGCGTGGCTAGCAGCCGAAGATGGCGGCAGCATAGAAGGCGAGCTCTGCGGTTGAAGCGGCCTCCTCGATGATCCGACCACTGCTCCGTCACACAAGAATCTCCTACGGGAAGGTACCGACGCCCAGGACCGGGCGGTACAAACGGAGACAAGCGTAACAAAAATCCGACATCGGGAAGTGCAGTTCCGAGTGAAGCCCGTGCGGGCAGCTGAGAAGGCCTACAGCCGGGCCGCAGACTGAAGCGGCAAGCCGACAGGAAGTGCTACAATCAGGGCGAGATAACACCGAAAGCGCCCGCTCGTGGACGAGCTCGTGACGCAGGAAGGAACAGTGGACAAGCGCAATCGCCGAACTTGAGGGGCTGGGGTTCGGATGACCAGACATCCTTGTCGGCAATTCCGTGGTGGGCAAGAACGCTCCCAGCGAAAGTACGGAAGCAATAATCCCTGCAACCTCCAGGCTGAGGCCGCCATCTTGGACGCGGAGCACGGGTGAGCCCGGGGAGCGAAACAGCGAAAGGACTGCGCCGGCCTCCCCTAGAGCCGACAGTTCCGGTGGAGGACAGAAGAAATCATCCTATAGACCACTGGCTGCCCAGTGAGAAAGAGTGCAAAATCCATCGTTCAGTGGCGCGACTGGAGGCGGTGGCACGCAGGCGCCTATCCGGACTTAACCACCACGATATAGGTGCTGGCTCCAGTGCACAGATTCATCCTCTCGGGGCCCCATACCCCTCATGCAACACCACGCACCGGGATAACCGGGATGTAGGGACACTGCGGAACATCGGGCGCAACGACTAGGATCTACAGACGGCGATTGGGCGGCAAACTGAGCTTGGCAAGAAGCGAGGGCCGCGTCCGCGATGGACTTGGTGGCAAGGAGGGGAGCAAATCCCATTGATCAGTGGACCTCGAGACCGACCGGCCCATGCAATTCCGGGGGTTATAAAGTGAGCGGAAGGCCTCCACAGGGGTTTCTCCTTAACGGCCGCAACACCATTTGGGAACTGGTTTCATAACGAGCAGCCAGGGACCGCCAGGATGGCCGGTAAAGGACCGAAAAGCGGAGCGGCACAAGCCCGTCTTGAAAGATATGCCTATGATAAGTCTATCTCCTCCCCACCAGATGCGAAACAGCAGGGGGCAAAACCGCGGACACAGCGGGGGGCAAGAAAGCGACCTTGGACGACGTGATGCGGGCCCTCACCCAAGTACAGGCAACAGTGGGATCGATCTCAGCAGAAATAACACTCATACATGCAGACTTCCATAAAATGACAGAAAAAGTGAATGCAATGGAAGTAGTGACCAAATCATTGGTGGAAGGTGTTTCAGAACTGCAGATAAGTATGGAGCGGATCACAAAAGAAAACAAGGAGCTGCGGGACAAGCTGGATGACCAGGAAGGGCGCTCGAGACGAAACAACATCCGTATCATAGGGGTTCCGGAATCGGACGACACAAGAGCGATGGACCTGTATGTTGAAGACCTGATCAGACAAAGCCTTCAGCCCAAGGGTCTCTCCGATTTCTTTACAGTGGAAAGGGCGCACCGAGTTCCCGGGGGGCGCCCGAAAACCGGCGCTAACCCACGACCGATCATTGCTCGGCTCTTCAATTTCAGAGACAGGGATGCGATCCTACAGGCAGCAAGGACTTCACCCCCCATTAGAATACAGAACTCCACACTGGCATTCTTCCCTGACTATACGGCGGAAGTCGCACGTAGAAGAAGAACCTTTTTTGAAGTAAAAAAGGAACTTAGGGCGAGGGAGATTCCCTACTCAATGCTTTTTCCAGCCAGACTGAGGATAGTGGCGGACAATAAAACATGGTTTTTCGACACTCCGGAGGCAGCTCGGGATTGGCTGGAGGGATGGAGACCAGCGGGCCTACCTCGCCGTTCCAACAGGCCGAACAAACATCGCAATAACGCACCCTGGACGGGATCCCAATTATCCGGGGGAGAAGCAGACTTACCCTCGCCTTTGAACGACATACCAGAAACAGAAGATAATGAAGATCAATGACTTCCCGATGCTGCCTATCTAGGCCAATTGTAGCGCTGACCGGGAGTGCTGCCATGGACACTGGGCAGAGGTCCTCCGTGTTCAAGGAGGGGGGCCGCCGACTCCGGAGAGTCCTTCACCCCAGCGAGCAAGTACTTTGTTTTGGGTTGGGATCAAGCACTCTGCTGAGTTGGGGGGGCGGGCAGTTTTAGGTCCGTTTAGCAGGGGGGCAGGGTGGGGGGGTTTTGGGGGGCGGGAGGTTTTGCATTTTTCGAACTGTTTTACTGGTCAAGATTGGAACTATATGGCGCACGCTAATCGTAAGGCGAAACATTGGAAATGCACTCGCACACAATCTCCACGGCTTATTAATGTCAGCCACCACAGATGTTATGGCACACACCACACGGGTTGACGCGGGAAGGGAGGTATCCAGGACGGGGCAGGTGACACCATTGTGCCTCATGACGTGGAATGTGAGGGGCCTAGGGGATAAAGTTAAACGAGGTTTAGTGTTACAGAGTATAAAAAGACTAAACCCAGCCCTGGTCCTACTACAAGAAACACACTTAACAGGCACAGCAACCAAAGCACTAGATAGAAAGGGCTACAGTATGATCGTACATTCAGAGCTCACTAGGGGGTCCCGTGGTACAGGGATTCGGATGCACCGCTCGTCGAGATTCATACTCCAATCCACGAAAATAGACACACAAGTCGGTGACAGCGCTACAGCGCAACAACACGCGAGCCTACCTGCTCGTCGGTCTGCCCATCAGCCTGCCGGTCAGCACCCAGGGACCCAGGTCTACCATCAGCCACACGGGACGGGAATCCAGAGCCTCCACTACCGCGCCTCTGCCTGCTGTCTCCTCCCCCCGCTGCAGCCCTCCACCACCGGGTCTGCAGCTGAGCTGGGGGAGTAGAGACTACAACACCCAGCAGCCTCCACGACACGAGCGGAAGTCGCGTAGAGGCTTGGCGCCCGGAGGCGCTGCATAAGGGGCTGGCCTTGCTGGGGAGCGGGTGTCGGTGACAGCGCTACAGCGCAACAACACGCGAGCCTACCTGCTCGTCGGTCTGCCCATCAGCCTGCCGGTCAGCACCCAGGGACCCAGGTCTACCATCAGCCACACGGGACGGGAATCCAGAGCCTCCACTACCGCGCCTGCTGCCTGCTGTCTCCTCCCCCCGCTGCAGCCCTCCACCACCGGGTCTGCAGCTGAGCAGGGGGAGTAGAGACTATAACACCCAGCAGCCTCCGCGACACGAGCGGAAGTCGCGTAGAGGCTTGGCGCCCGGAGGCGCTGCATAAGGGGCTGGCCTTGCTGGGGAGCGGGTGTCGGTGACAGCGCTACAGCGCAACAACACGCGAGCCTACCTGCTCGTCGGTCTGCCCATCAGCCTGCCGGTCAGCACCCAGGGACCCAGGTCTACCATCAGCCACACGGGAAGGGAATCCAGAGCCTCCACTACCGCGCCTGCTGCCTGCTGTCTCCTCCCCCCGCTGCAGCCCTCCACCACCGGGTCTGCAGCTGAGCAGGGGGAGTAGAGACTACAACACCCAGCAGCCTCCGCGACACGAGCGGAAGTCGCGTAGAGGCTTGGCGCCCGGAGGCGCTGCATAAGGGGCTGGCCTTCCCGCGTCGCGGGTCCGCGCGCGGGGCCGTGCCCGGGGCTAAGCCCGGGCAAAGGGCGGGCCCTCTGTGGCCCTCAGAGGCCTGAGGAGACTGGGCTGGGCACTACCCCCTGGCCAATTCTGCACTGACCACCAAGGTATTACATTTTGTGATTTAAAACATATTGCAAATGGCTCCAACTGTATCCAAATCTACCACTAAAAACATGGTCAAAAAAACGCCTATTAACACACGTTCTGTTGCAAGGATCACCGCCCAAACCAAAACACCGTTACCAACGCTAACTGCTATTGACCGCATGCTTCAACAGACAATCGTAGTGGTAGCAAATGCAATCGAAAACACCGAGAGACGATTGTCTCTACCACCCAGCGCTTGTCTAATTCACCGCACACCACAACCTGTTGACAGTACTGTACATAACATTAATATGACTGCATTATCAAATGACTCCATTCTGATGCAATCTTATACAGGCCTTCCTGGGACTGTGCCTCCTCCCACAGAAGATCCTCCCACACTCCCCACAATATTCCAAGATAGGGACAGTCGTCTGTCCCTAACTCCTAATCTGCAGATTAATGCTACACCACCCGAGGTACTGGGCCCTAGTAATGCGCCTAGCGCAATATTGATGTCCTGCGATAATGTAGATACCACTCATACAATAGACCTAGCCAACAATAGCAGCGTCAATAGTACGACCAACCATGGCACTGCCCATCGCAGATCTAGACGTACCCATAATAGGAAATTACCAGCTCCTTTTAGGGGATGTGTGAAACAAAGGGGTAGAAGAAAGAAGATAACTTTACCAACACCTCCCACAGAACAATCTAACGGAAGCGAACAACCATTGCCAAATCTAGGACCCGCAGTTAATATGGAGTCTATATTGGTTCAAATCATGGATGCTATGAAGCTCCTCATTGCCCCTCTAAACGACAAACTTGAACAAATAGGTAAAAAGGTGGAAAATCTGGAAAAACTGGGCTTAGCCAAATTAGACATTCTAGAACACCTAGGCCCACAAACTACACAATACATCTTAAATGTACCGACCGTGAATTAGGCCAATACGACTGCCCATACTATATCTAAACCACAGGCTCCACCAGTTAGAAATACGAATCCCTCAGCATTTACCGGTAAAACTGCAAATTTACAAAGTAACGTCACCAACGGCCCTTCTCCATCCACTTCTCACAGAGCAACTGGGGAGGTGCCCAAGGACTACACTTCAGTAAGCAGGAACCCACCGGCGCGTAGCTACTACAATAATATTATTCCCGCCGTGATCAATCTCCCACCAGAAAGCAGGCCTTTCGTGGCAATCCTTGCCAATGTACCAAAACTCAAACCCTCCCAATTCGAAAATAGCGAAACACTTAAAAACAAAATTTTACACTGGCTTGTCCATAATTGTGGTTTCCCCTTAAGTGGTGCAGGCCAGATCATTTCAACCCAAAGGGTAGGGTGGGTGGGCCCTAGCAAAAAGGAAATAAATGGGGACTGTGTAACCATAAACTACAAAACCACTGAATGGGCAAGAGATTCCATCCTGAACGCGCCCATCCCTTCAGACAGTGATTACAACACAACCCTGTTCCCTTTGGACTACTTTTATAGAAATCTGGTGGGGTTCAAGATTCCGGTGCAGAACTTTAAACATCCCAGAGCAATTAACACACCTTACCCACTTGCACAGCAGGCACCAGTACAATCAGCCGGATATCCCTCGACCCTTCATGACTTTAGTAATCAGCATGTTCCACAACCACCTATGGAATTGTACAGAATGCCTAACCCTAATTACCTTAATTACCACAATGCCATCGGGCCTGGAAACAACATCTATGGTCAATTCGCAGTCCCAACATCAAACAGATTCCAGATATTTAACTCCCTAGACGAAAATGATTGACTGGCGAACACATTTGTCGGAGAAAGTGAACCCCACACAGACACTTCTGCAATAAGCTTAAACAATCTAACCATGACAGCCAACACCACTTGCACTTGTACTGTTGAAATTCTTCCCACAAATGAACCTCACATAGATAACCCTGTAATCAGTCCAAA
The DNA here is from genome assembly GCF_964263255.1 of Lissotriton vulgaris. Classification (NCBI taxonomy): domain Eukaryota; kingdom Metazoa; phylum Chordata; class Amphibia; order Caudata; family Salamandridae; genus Lissotriton; species Lissotriton vulgaris. The sequence continues at coordinate 1,708,747,586 of NC_141685.1, read as the reverse complement.
CGATCTGACTATGATAGATAACAGCACTTGTACTGTTGAAAATCACCTGGGGGACCAAATACTATCGTCAGCCACAACAGATACTGTTCCACCTCAAGTATCCAGGGAAGAGTCATTGAGGGTTATCACGTGGAACATAGCCGGACTAGCTTCCAAGGTAAACACACCCGCATGGGATGACTTTCTCAAACAGGGCTATGACATCATATGCCTACAAGAAACCTGGGATAGAGCTGAAGTATATGTTGAGGGATATACCTCTTTCAACGTGCTGGCTGTGGCTTCGCAGGCTGGTCGAGCCAAGGGGGGGTTAGTGACCCTACTATCCACAACATTGACTGAGTTTTGGGTCAGTGACCAGGCAGTCTTGGGAGATTATGCTTCCGTTTTGCGTGTGGCCCACCGTGGATATAGAGACTTAATAATAGTGAATTTTTACAACAACATTGCCGGGCATAGACAGGGGATGTTTATTTCTGATATCGAGCAGGCCATCGATGCAATGTTATTAAGCTCATCCAAACCAGCTGTAATTTTGTGGGCCGGAGACTTTAACATCAAAACATGCACTTATGCACTTAAGGGGGCATGCGGCCACAGGGAGGAATACTCTGGAAGGTAAACTACATATGTATTCAATCATTTCCCGCACAACATCCTTGGCAGTGCCTTGAATAATTTATTGGCCAAATGTGACCTGGAACTTCTTGAATGTAACATGAATGCAAACAATGCCAGATGTCCAACATTCCATGGAAGGAATAGCCAATCCTTTATTGACCATATCATCGTATCCAGTTCTGTAACCTATATTAATGTCTGGGTAATTGAACAAACGGTCAGTGACCACAACAGTGTATCTGTCGAATTACTGGGCTGGGGGTCAAAAAGGAACTCCTATGGTCAACCTATTCAGGACATCTCCGTAGGGAGGCCAAACGGGACAAGGGTGAAATGGACAAAAGCCGACCCTGCTAAAATTGTCACTAATGTAATCACAAACTGCTATGGAGAAGTGGAGTACTGTCTATCCCCAACACCATGCCCAGAAATTTTGCTGTCTAAATTTCTAATTATTACGCAAGCCATCGAGAAATCATTGACACGCAAAACACGGGAGCCAAGAAAAGTTAAGACAGCGTGGTTTGATGACAATTGTGCCCAGTCATTAAAAAGGTTAAAAATTTCGCTTGATGCCAAACCAAGAGACCCTTGTAAGATCAGGGAAGAGCGTTATAACTACAAAATCGCACTAGCCACTCGGAAGAGAGAACTACAGGACGAGGCATGGGCTAAATTAGATCAGGCTGCAGAAACAAAAGACCATAAACTTTTCTGGGACACTGTAAACAGCCCGTTCTTAAAGAACGACAACATTCCCGAACTATCCTCGCATGTCAGTTGTCAAGCCTGGATTGTACACTTCACTGGGATTTTTAACTCTGATTGTACCTTTGATTCTATTTCGGCTCCAGATCTTAATGTTTTAACTGTAATGCCAACCTGTTTTAAATGGGAGAAATTATTGTTTTCGGTATCTTTAAATGAGGTGCGGGATGCAATTGAGAAAAGCAAGGGGGGGAAAGCCCCGGGCCCAGATGGGGTCCCTGTGGACTTTTTTAAATCCAAGATTGATTTATGGGCCCCTATTTTAACACGCTACTTTAATACTGCTATTGAGGACGAGCTACCTACCTCATGGGGTCAATCTATTTCGGTGCCACTTTTTAAAAAAGGTTCAAGGGCTGAAGCACGAAACTATCGCCCAATTTCCCTCTTGGACTCGTCACTAAAAATACTGAGTCGCGTGCTTCTGGGAAGATTAGAGTCCTGGGTCGAGGACAAAAATGTCCTGTCACCAATTCAGTACGGGTTCCGTAGGGGCATAGGAACCATGGAGCAGTGTGTGAACCTTGAGCTTATCATCGGCAAGTACACAAAAGCCAAGGAAGGGAATTTGTTCATGTGCTTTGCCGATCTAAGCTCAGCGTTCGATCTAGTGGAACACACACTGCTCTGGCCAACATTACTTGCTATGGGCGCACCCCCTGAAATTATTCATTTGCTGGCCAGAATGTACAGCAGCTTATCAAGTAAAGTCAGATTCGGACCGAATGGAGAATGCACCCCCTTTTTTAAAATTGGCAGAGGGATTAGGCAAGGGTGTGTTCTCGCCTCCTTGTTGTTCTCCCTTTTTATAAACCAGGTCGACCAGTCCCTACAAGAGTCTTTTGCTGACGCCCCTATGATAAATGGTAAACAAATACCCGTCCTCTTATATGCGGACGACGCGGTCCTGATTTCCAGGACCGCGAATGGGCTCCAAAAGCTAATTGACAAATTCAATATTTTTATTAAGGGCAGAAAGCTTAAAATTAACAAGGGTAAGACTATGACCATGACCTGTGGAAAGAAATTAAAGAAAAGTAAGTCATTCTTCCTTGATGGGGATAAACTTGAGTCTGTGCAACACTTCTGTTATTTAGGCATTACTTTCTCAGGGGATGGGAGATGGGTAAACGAGCAATCCTGTGTAGGCATGAAGATGACTAGAAATACAAACTGTATCTTCAGATTCGCTTCCAAACTGGGGGGCCGTAGAATAAGAGAGATGATCTCTATCTATAATTCCAGGTGTATGTCCTCTGCTCTATACGGAGCAGGGATATGGGGATACAACTCGCAGATTGCCCTATCCATTCAGCAGGAAGAAAACAAGTACCTTAAACGCTTATTATGTCTTCCTGCTTCAGCATCCAACGAAATCATCCATAGGGAGCTGGGCATACATCATGCCACAGATTTGATTGCACTACGCCCCCTTTCCCTCTGGCGATCCATTTGGGCTAAAGATGAAACCAAGTTTACTCAGGAAGTAATTTTAGACTGTATTAAATTGGATCAGCACTCAAAAATCCCTTGGTTAAAACACATTTTCCATTGGTACAATACCCTTTTTGGTCAGGATATTTTCAAAGATATCCCAACAGAATTAGTTTTAACGAAGCGTGACCTCAAAACCACCTACATGGATCATACAAAAGGGATTAGAATGAAGGGGTATGCTACACAAAGTACATTTAAATTGTACCTGGAATATAATCTAAGCACAGGATTCCCATCTTATCTTACATTTGTCAATATTAACTCCCATCCCTTCGTTCTGGCACGCCTGAGGCTGGGCATAGCTCACCATTTGGTGGCTTTCCCTACTGTAAAAAAGCCCGGGTCTTGCCCGTGCCCATGCGATGGGAAATCTAAACAGAGTATCTGCCACTTTTTACTATTTTGTAATTTTTATACTGGTTTTAGAAAGTTTTATTTAAAGCAATTATTTTTAGAATACAGTACGCGTGATATAAGAGCTGCAATGCAACTGTTGTTTGACCTGTCGTCCCCTAATGTGTGTTACCGTGTAGCCAGCTATGTTCTTAAATGCAACGGGCACAGGAAATCAATCATTATATGATCCACGTTGGTAAAGACACCTATTGATCAACTGTGAGCTACTGTTAAACCACATGCATTTCTCTTATACATGAACTTCGGTTATTATGTTTTTTATATTTTGTATCCGGGTAATGATTGTCCCCCGGCTCTGTACCCTTCTGGACTAATGCCTTTTTAAATTTCTTGTATATAAATTGCTGCTAAAATACGTAAGAGATTATATAGACATTGCACTTTAGTCATATCCTTGCATATTTTGCACATACTACTGCACTTTATACCCAGCGCAGGCCTCTCTCTGACTTGTACTACCTCACTTGGCATGTTTTGCACTAAATTTCTAAATTGCTGCTAAATACAATGTTCAATTTCTGCATATTTTGCACATACTATTGCACTTTATGCCCAGCATAGGCCTCTTGTTTAGTACCATCCCACTTGGCATGCTTTGCACCAAACGTTTAAATTGCTGCTACATATAGTGATTATTTTCTACTGTATACAAATGTGATATATTGCAGGTTTTAACTTGATTGGCTTGGATCAATGTAATTGTTTTTAGAAAAGTTTCATTATTCTTTCCTCTTTTACAAATGTGACTTCAACTGCATTTATGAATGTTGCTATATGGTTGTACTTGTACAAACCGAATAAAGCATTTTGAAACTGAAACTGAAACTGACACACAAGGACAGTGGGAAGGAAGGCCGCTCAATGTGGTCTCGGTATATATCCCGCCGGCACTACACGCAGTCGCACCACCAGAATTGGGGAAATTCCTGCTAGACCTTCCAGAGGGGGATCTCATCTTAGGTGGTGACTTCAATGCAGTGGCACACAACACACAAGACAGATTCCCGGTGAGAACTCAGTCTCCCGGGCCCTCCCGGCTGTATGACTTTATGGAAGCACAGGGCTTGGTGGACCTTTGGCGGCGATTCCACCCAGACGACCAGCAATACACGTATCACTCAGCGGTCCATGATAGTTTATCACGGACCGACTATTTCCTAACACTAGGACACGGCACCCTCACTATAGAAGACGTACAAATCAAACCAAGGGGTGTTTCGGATCACTCTCCCCTGACACTGAGTCTCTCCAATCCTGGACGGACCCGAACACGCATCTACCCAATCTACCTGGGGTACCTTAAGGTACCATTAGTAGCAAAAGCGCTTAAGAGAGGGACGAGGACGTACCTCGCCGAAAACGTAGGGTCCGTTAAGTCCCCCACTATCCTATGGGAAGCATACAAAATGGTTCTCCGGGGACAGGCTGTCTCCACTATCACGAGGTACAAACGCACACAAAAACAAGAGCTCCTAGACCTAGAAGACAAACTTGCCAAGGCCAACAGAGATCATGAGACTGACCCGACAAAGGACACGCTACACAGGCTCCGACTGTGTCAGCAGCGTCATACCGACCACAAGCGCCGCAGGGTAGTGGACAATATAGCGACGACAGCACACAGAATCTACGACGTAGGTGATAAAGCTGGTAGGCTTATTGCCTGGTTAGAGAAAAAACGTGAAGGGCAGAGGGCCATCCTACACTTGAAAGATCCTGCAGGGGTATTACAAACCCGTCCCTCATTGATAGTTGAACTCCTGGCTGACACTTTCAAACAGTATACTCCCCTGAATTCGACGTCACTCGGGAGATGGCGGAGGCGTCTCTCGCAGGAGTACCCACTCGCACCCTGTCGCAGGACAGTAGAGACGAGTTGGAAACAGACCTGACCGCTGAAGAGTTACTGATAGCCATCACTGCACTACACTCAGGAAAAGCATTAGGTCCCAATGGGATACCGATTGAATGGTATAAAACCATGTCGGAAACGCTTGCGACCCCCCTACTGAATATGTTTAAGGACAGTCTGGAACAGGGACAACTACCGCCCGATCAACGCGCAGCGACTATCATAACAATACCGAAACCCGGCAAGCCACCTGAGGACTGCGGGTCATACCGCCCAATATCCCTACTTAATGCCGAAAGCAAGATCTTGGCGAAACTACTAGCCAACAGACTGTTACCTCATCTGGTGCACCTAATACATCCTGATCAATCCGGATTCATGCCGCACAGGAGCACGGCGATGAATCTCAGACGACTACACGGCATGATGGCACGGGCTCCATTACTGTCAGAACCAGCAGCTATCCTGTCGCTTGACGCCAAAATGGCGTTTGACCTGGTAGAATGGCGCTACCTCTTTGCGGTTCTGGAGCATATGGGTTTCGGCCCGAAATTTATAGAGTGGATTAGACTTTTGTACAAAAACCCTGTAGCCCGAGTGACGGCAAACGGCCACATCTCGAGAGAAATACCATTAGCGAGGGGCACGAGACAAGGGTGCCCACTCTCGCCGCTGTTGTTCGCTCTGGTGCTGGAACCATTAGCCACCATCATTAGGACCACCCAGTTACTGAAGGGCATACGGTGGGGAGGCGACTGGGAAGACAGGGTGTCATTATATGCCGATGACATGTTGATTTACCTGACAGACTTAACGACAGGTATTCCGGTACTGCTGGCCTTGTGTGAGAGGCATGGCACAGCCTCGGGGTGCAAAGCAAATTGGACGAAATCTGTGCTCTACATGCTACATGGCACGCCGCCGAACCTAAGCGCGGACTGCCCATTACTGTTGGAGACCACCTCCTTTAGATATCTAGGGATCCAAATCACACGAGAGCATGCGACCTTTCAGGACTTAAATCTCAGGCCGCTGCTCGAAAGGTGAAAATCAGACGTGCGCCACTGGAAAACCCTCCCGTTGACGCTGTTGGGCAGAGCCGCACTTTTTAAGATGATGGCGTTGCCCCGTTTCCTATATGTCTTGGAGAATACGCCAGCGTTGGTCCCATCGTCGTTCTTTCGACAAATATCGACTCAACTGTCCAGCTTACTGTGGGGAAATAGACCAGCCAGGGTTGCACACGTGAAATTGATTCGAGACTGGTATAGTGGGGGGATAGCGCTCCCAAATTTGGAACTATACTACTGGGCAGCCCACCTTAAAGTGATTAACCAGTGGATACACGGGCAACAGGACGACCCGGCGTATGTGGCGGACAGACGTCAGCTAGGAACAAACACGCTTCTGGCCCCACTCTACAATAAAGGTTTGACGGCAAAACTTAGCGGCCCAACTAAACACACTGTGACGCTATGGCATAAAGCCCAAACACGACTAAACTGGGAGGGAGTGGTTACACGACTCACACCCCTGTGGGACTCCAGAATTCGGGGAAATCTGAGACACAGTAAAGGCTTCGATCAGTGGGACAACATCGGGATCTCCACGGTGGGTGATATGTGGACGAAAGATGGGGTGGTTTCGTTTGAGACCCTGAGGGAACAGTACGAATTGGGCATTACTGAAACATACCGTTACATACAGATTCATCACGCATTAATGTCAGCGATAGAACCAGGCACTAATGTCCCAGAATCGGCCCCGTTGGAGGACCGACTACTTACAGACTACATGGAAGCGAGTGCTACTTCCCTCACTTACCGTAAACTCATAAACAACTTACCCGGCCCGTTGCAGAAATTGAAGGAGAAGTGGGAGGGGGAAATAGGGGAACTAGATGAGACAAACTGGAACGCGGCGCTGGCGTCACCTAAAGAAGCAGGCATCTCGGCGAGATTTAGATTAGTGCAATTTAAATTATTGCACCAAGTATACTATACACGCACCACTCTGCACAAAATCCAAAGAGCAGATCACCCATACTGCCTGAGACACTGTGGAGAGGAGGGCACATTGTTCCACACCCTATGGTCCTGCCCCAGCATGGTGGACTACTGGCGGCGAGTAACACGAACGATGGCCCAGACTTTACAAATCCCAATCACACCTGACCCCCGAGTTTGTCTGTTGAATGTTTGGAGCCCAAACAACTTAACACCACAGGGAAGGCAATGGGTGGTCATTGGAATGATGTTACCAAAGCGAGATATAGCGCAAAAATGGGGATCATCCGAGACGCCGACCCTGGCACAGTGGTGCCGGAACATGGACATGCTCATGGTGGTGGAAAGGGCGGTGTACCAACAAAGAACCAACCCACGTAAATGGAACGAAATATGGACGCCTTGGAACACTTATAGGGGGGATCTGTGCAAGCCGCTGCCAGAAGAGGAAGACATGGATAGCTCAGGGGATGAGGAGGATATTGAGTAGGGGAGGACGGAAGGGGGAGATGAGTTAAGATAGGGTAGCCCCAGGGTTTTTCGGGCTCTCATGGTTGGCATAATAGACCTGCAAATTGTGGTATTAAAGGCTTTACCCGATGTATTAGTTGATTTGAATGCTCCAATGATCTATCTAACATGTGCCAATTATCCAATCGATGACCTTTAAAGTTAAGAGTTGTATAAGAAAAATGAAAATGTTGCGCTAATTGTTGACTGCAGCAGAATGTTGACACTGCAACCAACGAAAATATATGGCTGTGTTTATCGATATGTGATGCAACAATAAAAAAAAAAATAAAAAAAAAACCATTCAACATTCTCAATAACAATCTAAAAAATAGAAATAAAACCTATGTTAAATGTTTTTTTCTAAGAGCAATTTCTTACCTAAATATGAAACAACTCAAACAATGATAGAATAACAAAACATTATTATTAATTTTCATACTCTGTAAATAATGTTGTTTAGAAATATATGTTGACAAAATATACAACAAAAAATTCTTAATTGTTTTAGATACTTTTCCTCAAGGCCAAATAGTATTTGTGAAAGCCTTTGTTTTGAAGTTGACCAATAGTAATCCTGAAAGGCCAAATTTTGTTCCTAAAACTTTGGCTATAAGAATATTAGGTAAGAATTTGGTCATTCTTTAGGCAAACGTTGTTTAAAAAACCAATTGACCCTCATTTCAATGTATCCAACCTTTATCACATTTCAAACAAGCAGTGTAATGTCCAGATGTTATAGAAGGACCATCATGGAAAATAATTGCTACAGCTACAAAAGTTCTTCCTGATATTGATATTTGAGTAGCTATAAAATGTTTAATTAAAGTTTCCAATTTTCTTCCATCAGCTGTACAACGTTGCATCATGTATAAATAATCTTGATGACATTTCTGATTTACATTGGCTACACTCCATGTTTTGAGTGGCTCCTCTAACTAGGTTGTTAAAAGACACTGATTGACATTGGTAAAGTCAAATATATAAATCTTTCAGTGTCTATGTTAGTGCTACATGTAAACAAACAATTTTCACAAGCATGTTGCCATTTATAAGCAAGGCCAAAAACATTTTCAATATCTATACCTTCATCTTCCAATACAACAAACATATACATTAGAAATTCCTGACAATCTTGCTGAATATTCTGCGTAAATTGAGTACAACCAGAACATGTGTCCAATACATTTCGAATATCAGAAACACTTTGTATTTTACTTTTATCACTACTACATTTCTCATAAACGGACTACAACAACAAACAAAATCTTTTTTCCCGATTTTCAACAATTTGCTGTTGCAAACTTTCAAGAAAAAAAACAACATTATCAACTACATTAGCATAGCAGTTGACACCAGAACTATTTTCAAACTGATAACCAACTATCTCTTCAACAGTGTCCTTTTTCTTTTTGCTTGTAATCACAACTTTATCTTGTTTTTTTTCTTTCTTTATACATTCACGACAGATATTGTCATATCTTCTTTTTCGACCTACCACACCCTATTCAAATACAGGATATTGACCTAAATTGGGAGTATATTCTCTTCTTAACCTATCATACTCTTTCACACAATTTGCATCTGCCCAAATATTTCTCTCATCAAAATCAATCAAGTACAATCCAGATAAAGTTCTGACTCAAGACAAAGCATCATATGCCATACCCTCTTTAAACACGGTACTTCCAATATTCACCAAAGCACTATCTACACTTAAACCTTGAGATTTATATATGGTCACCGCATACGCCAAAGAAACAGGAAACTGTTTTCTGCGAACATACAAATCTTTTACAAGCAAAAACCAAGCTGAACAACGACTAAATTGTTGTACTTCTACAATTTGATCAAATTTGATTTTCAAAAATTCAATACCATCTCTATTTAGATAATTAACGAAATCAACAACATTACCCATTGCTCCATTTACTAAACCTTTTTCCACATTCAAATTAAGTCGTAAAATTACCCAACAGTTTATACATGCATATAGATTCTTTTCTAAATCAGCAGTTTTAGATTTCAATTTCTCTAAAGAATCCAATTTTCTCTTCAACTTTTCTGTCAAAATAATAGTGATTTCTTCATGCTCTATTTTATCAATAGCTTCCAATGTTATAATTTCTTCATTTTCCAACTTTAAAATGTCTTAATTGAATATAGAAGATTCACGCAGGGTTGGCATTAGCAGATTAAAGATTTGTTTTCTGCCATTCTCATATTTATTTTCTCAGGAACGATATTTTAATTTGGAAACGAATAGGAAAGTAATCGTCTCTGTAAAGCTTGTTTGCCATGTTCAGTCATGTTTCCAATTCTTAGAAGAATAGTTCCATAATCAACATCATTTGCCTGTCGCATATTTGTAATAAGTTCCTTATATTCAAAATTTGACCAAATGTTAACATTTCCAATGCTAACCAAAGACTTTCTGGCATCTTCATGCGTAAGTGTTTTAAATACTAGTTGTCCTTTTACAGGAGTAAGTTGTAGTAGATCTCCAAAATCCAAAAACTATGACATGTTTTCCTCCAAACAACACATCTTAGTCTGTTTTAAGAATTTGCTGCATTCCTAAATGCACAAAAGCATTGCTTACCTCATCAATAATCAGAAGTTTTATTTTCTTATGCACTCTTGAAACTTCACAACAAGCTTCTCCAGATAGCTTGTGATATTCCAATTTGTTTTCATTCTCCACAGGCAGCATAAGTAAACAATGCAATGTAATTCCTTTAATGTTGTGTGCTGCCAACCCAGTTGGAGCAGTTACAACACAAGACAAATGAGACTCAGTTGTTTTCTGTGGATAACTGGTGATTACTTTAATTGAGAAACTTTTTCCTGTTCGAGCTTGTCCACTCACATACATTTTGATTGGTTGAAACGTTGTACATGTGCACTCTTTCTTTTCATGAAGTAACCTATGGTCAATCTGTTCTTTCACTTGTTGATATAATTTCTTTCTGTTCAAGATTTAGTTGCTCCTCCAAGTTTGCTAAGTCCATAATATCTTCTTGAGCTTGATACATTGCTGTTTCCACCTCATCCATGGCAATTGCTGCTTCATTTTGAACAATTGTTCTCCTAGTGGATCATGACTCAACGGAGCAAAAGTTTGACTGTCTTGAGAACTGTCTCTAGCAATCTCAGATGCAATTGTAGCTTCTTTCTCAATTTCGTCGTTCAACATTTTCACATAATTAGCATAAACAGGACATTCTATAGTATCTTTAGTTGCATTGAACAAATCTTCATAGCTCTGAAAATCTCCAAGTACATCCAATTTGAACGCCACGGCTTGAAGAGTTGCAAAAGAGCTAAATAGGAAAATTCCCTTTTGTCAGGACTATCGCAACTCAGTTTTCGGTGATTAATCAAATGTCCTTTTCTTTGTTTCACCAAACATCCTTGAGAACCAATCACAGCATATATTCCATTATTGATGTTTTCTGTAATATTCAGTTTAAAAGTATAGTATTGCAGCACTTCATAGAGACAAATGTTCTCAAGATGATGACTTCTATTTGGATAATATGTATCCAACATAATTGTTTTCACAATATCTGTACTTTCTGGCTCTTTTTCAGCTAAATATTCAATTTCTTGTACATATTTAAGTACTCGATTTTGTGTTGCATCAAGACCTAGACTCACCCAAATTATTTTTCTAGATTTGGAGTATAGACTTGCAGATGATAAGCGATCTGAGTATTCATACGCTCCGATTTCTCAATGAGATAACATCTTCAAACAGTAACTGTATAATTTCTTACTTAGACTCTTCTCGCGGGAAATCTCTTCCCACATTTCCTTCAATTCCGTCTTTTCTGATTTTGTTATGTAGGATGTTACATATAGAGCAACAGCAATGGAATTGTCTGCAACGTATTGAATATCCATGTTAGCATTTCACATGGACAGAATAACTGGATTATAATCATTTATATATTTTGACTCTTCACTTTTTCTCAAATTATAGGTATTGTTTGGAGACTTTCTTGTCAAGGTATGTCGCACAGCTGACATAAAACTATTTACTCTTCCTTTGCTTATTACAGGACGTGGAAAACCAAAACGACATTTGGTATAAAACTTTTCCTTTGACTTGCACTTTCGACGACAGTATTTCCCACAACGATGGCTTTGGAATCGTAAGACTTGTTGTCTTAAGTTCTTTTCTTCTGTGCTTTCGGGTATAGCCCATGTAGCATATTCTTCAATAAAAGACAATACAGTATCATCCGAATCTGTTCTGAATTTGGGGGCATCTTTGATCCATATTAGCATATGTATGTGAGGAGCACCTCTTGCTTGATACTCCTTTCTCCAAAAGAAATCCACAACCTCTCCGAGAGGAGGATTTGTTTTATTGGTGATAAAAGACATCATAGCTTCAAATCTATGATTGAAATATCTGCTTACATTAACTGGATCCAAAGAGCACAATTCTCCAGGTGTCTTGTATTCAATATTTACTATATTTGGATTTGCCTCTCGAAGAAATTGAAGTACATCATCCCAAGCATATTCAGCACAGCTTAGAGTAAGGAACCATGTAGGAGTTACTAAGTTCCTTAGCATACATTTAGGTTCTCCATGACGACGGTATCAGTACTCATTACTACCACGCTGACATGCCATGAGATTAATCAGCTGAGATTCCAAAACATTAACTTTCTGGTGTACTTTATCCATACATTCCTTTGCCGAAACATTTTGCAGATGTACACGTGTTTTCAATATATAGCTGACTGCTTAAGAAAGTCCAGACAAGTCACTCTCAAACAAAAGATGAAACATATACGGAATACATTGTCGAAATCTTGGATCTTCTGCATACAATCTTGATGTCCAGTATTCAGAAGCAGGAACCTGTACAGGTCGTTCATCATATCGTCCTCCTTTTCCTGTTGGAAACAACTGAGGGAAACAACAATCTTTCTTCCCATACTCTCATGGGACTTCCCGTTGCTTCCTTCATTTGGAATAACTCAATAGTATTCCCCATCACTTCTTTGGAATGAAGTGGATAAACACTGTAACGTTTATAGATTTCTTCAGTTCTTGACATATCCACTTTTTCAATTTGTCCAGTTGACGAGTCAGTATCTTCTTCTAAAGTTATTTCTTCTTCTCCCACATACACATTTTTATAGTACTGATTATTTTTTACCAGATTCAACGTTGTCTTTTTCACTTTCCTAACATCCACTAATTCTTGCCAGATTTTCTTACTCTTAGTAGGAACGCCATTAACTAGAATAACTAGAGGTTCATCTACATTTTCTACACCAATTGTTTCAATATTTATCCTTTCGGGCAGAGAGGCGAGAGAACTGCCGGCGGCCAGGCTAACGGACTGGGAGGCTTGAAGAGGCGAGGCGATGCAGAGGGAAGCTGGTGAGGTGCCGGAGGATCTCCGGGACATCTGATGCAGATATCGGACAGGGAGCACCACAGAGAAGACGCGGGCACGCAGTGAGGCTGGGACTGCGGGGCGAGGCGAAGCAGAAGGCGAGAAGAGCACTTAAGCACCCGGAGTGATGGTACTTCAACTGCTAGCCCCGGGGAACTAAGGAATCAGGTGAGGGACGGAGGTGAGGAGACCGCACAGCGCCAAACACCGCAATGGGGCCAGCCATCGGTAAAGCCATGGCGAGATCGAGCGGCCTGCCCCTCCCTCGGCCTCATCATCCCATTGACGCTAGGGAAAGCTGAGAGGCGGGCCTGGAGGCCTAAGCAGAGCGGGCGGCCTAGGGGGAAATGCACCGGGGGAAAAGTGGCAAGGGGCTGAGAGGCCCTAACGGACCCCAGGGGTGAACTGAAGACGCAGGGAGAGGGCACACAATCTGATACCTGGGACCCTCGCACAGTCATCATCCCCCCCACTGGAACTACCATCTTCTGCTGGCGGGCCGAAGACACAGATAAGCACACCATCGGGAGCAAGTAGGACATATGGCCTAAAGTGGGACTCTGAGGAGTGGCTAATGGTGTCCCTGCACGCCCAGGATAGGCCGGGAAGAGCCTGGGGAGTCGAGTCGGGCCAGCTGAGTCGCTGAGAAGAGGAGTGAAGAGACAGGTCCAGCAATGGGCGACGGAGAATGGGGCCCTGCTAGTGAGGCCAACGCTGGTCTACAATCGACTAGCACGACATGGGTAAAAAGGACGCGGGCCCCAAGGCCCCAAGGCAGGGCACAATCGACAGATTTGCAATGGCATCACTGGCAACTGACGTGGAGGGCACAGGATCAAGATCGGATACGGCCCTCCTGATAGGGGCCATACAAGCATCAGGGGAAGACATTCAAACCTCACGCACAGCCCTAGAAGTCAAGATAGGGGAGGTGGGCACGGAAGGCACGTTGCTACGCCAGGATTTCTGCAATCTCACAGAGAGGGTGACCACAGCAAAAACGAGACTGAGTGAAGCAGAAGATGTCATACACTTTCTCGAGAAGGACATGAAAGAGCTCAGAGACTCGCACAAGCAACTGCAATGGAAGGTGGACGACGCAGAAAATAGGGCACAACACAATAACCTGCGCTTTGCTGGATTTAGGGAAGGAATTGAAGGGTCCATTATGGTGGAGATCCTGCGCACATGGATAATTAAGACGATGCCACAGGCGACATTCTCCAACTGCTTTGTCATAGAAAGAGCGCACCAGGCACTCCTTGCAAAACCACTGGTAGGGGCACGACCTAGACCGGTCATCGCCCGGTTTTTGAACTTTGCTGACCGAGACATGATACTACGTGAAGCAAGAAAGTTGGGGGAGATCCGCGTGGAGAACTCACAGATCATGATCTTTCCCGACTATAGCCAAGAGGTACAGAAGATGAGATGCTCCTTCGATGCGGTGAAGGCAAAGTTGAGAGACTTGAAGATCCAATACATGCTGCTCTTCCCAGCTAAGCTTAAAATTATCTATAAAGAAAAAACGTACTTCTTCACACACCCGAGGATGCGTGGCAATGGCTGGAAGAACGCCCATCCATACGGAGACAAGAGGAAGGGGAGCGAGACATGGCGGCGAAGGGCTCCACGACCAGGAATAAGTGGGAGACAACGGAGATGCAGTGGCAACCCAAAACGAGGGGGAACAGGAGAGTGAAGATGACACCCTATCCCACGCAGAGCCCGACTAGCAGGAGACAACAGAACCCCGGTAACCCCCAACGCGGTGGACATGCGGGATCTAGGTTCTGCTGCCTGGCTGGACATGAGCGCTCCGAGGGGGACGAAGAAACGGGAGGTATCACATCCGAAAGTGAAGAGTTGGAGGCACAGTCGTTGCATCCGCTGGTAGCGGCAATCAATGAATTGGAGCAGGAAACGATTAATGAAGGGGTACCTACACAAGGAGAGGGTCAAGACTCCAATGCCTGATCAAGGGACACTCTGGATGGACGAGATATCGGCTTATGGACTGGAAGCACGCAAGTTGTTTCACACCCCATACGTTCTATTTGTATTGTTTTTCTTCCTCTTTCTAATCTACTGAACAGGAATGTGGTTATTGTAAGAGCAGTTTTTTTCAAGCTTTTGCTAGACAGACTGTTTGGGGTAGGTTTTAGGGGGGAACTTGGGGAGGGCGACAGACCTTCTCCGCCAGTAGGTCCTTTTCCTGCTTTGGGAGAGGATGGGACTAAAGGGGGAGGGAGGTAGGGTGGGGGAGAGGGGATGAGTTGGGGCTGTTCAAAAAGCGAGAATCTACGGGGATGGAGCAACCAGGGGAGGGAGATTCGGGGTGTGGGGAGTTGAGGGGAAAGGAAGGCAGGGTTCATGTCACTGAGGTCATACACACCGGTGTTCTAGACACTGTATCCACACCAGGAACACGCAACACAACTCAGGAAACAAGACAAGATGTCAGGTGACATATGCAAGAGGTGCAAGAGCAGGAGGGGTTTAGCATACTATCTTGGAATGTGAATGGGCTTGGTAGTAAAATTAAGAGAAGGCTAGTAAATGCATACATAAAACGACTAGGCCCAGACATAATCCTGCTGCAGGAAATGCACCTTAAGGGAACCCAATGTGCTTTCTTGGCCAGAGGTCAATACAGAGTCCTTGCGCATGCAGGGTTTACCACAGGTTCCAGGGAGGTGGGCACAATAATAAAGAAGAGCCCACCATTTAGCTTAGCTCAGATGTGGACGGATCCTCAGGGGACTTACGTAAGAGTGAGGGGTGTGTGGAGGAGGCGGGAATACACAATAGTTTCAGCTTATGCTCCCCCTAAACTACAAGCAGCTTCACTCAAGGGGATTGTGGACATCCTACTTAATGCAGCAGATACCATACAAGTCCTTGGGGGAGATTTTAATGATGTGATAGAACCGACGTTGGACAGGGCAGGGGTTAGACCTAGAGACCAGACGCAGACCTTACTCTCCAAGACGATTACTACACTTATTTATTTATTTATTTATTATAAAGTTTTGTATAGCGCGAACAAGACCCGTGGGTATCAGAGCGCTTAACATGAGAGAGGAAAAGTGTCAACATATATGTAGTTTGTACAAGCTTTATTCGAGATAAATTCTCATAAAAGCACAGCATAAGATTGAACATGACAAAATAAAAACATATCATTTGACAAATACAAATACAAATTCGTGTAAACATTTGTGCAAGCTCATACAATACCTATATAAAAAATTTACATATATGACACAATAAATTTGGATTTTATAAAAAAATCTAAAAACATGAATAACTGGACCCTCTCAGAAATCGCCGCCTGATTGCCCAGGCCCACCCCAAATATTTGGCTACCCCAATAACTATCGACTCCTGAGTTGAAGTGCACAAAATTCTCAGTGCCACAGCACTATCTCGTGTCCCGAGGTTCTTACATACAGGTGTAAGCCATACCTTCCTAGGTGAAGAATAGGCTTTGCAGGCAAATAGAAAGTGGCCTAGGCTTTCCTCAGCTGTTTCGCATACTGGGCATAACGTATTGGTCGACATCTGCCAACCTGCAGTTAGTTTTTTTAGGGGAATAGAACCAGATCTAACCTGAAAGAGTAGCTTCCTATCCATTGGGACCGTAATAGTATCCCAATAATTTTCTAAAATAGGATAGATTTTAGTCTCCAGGAAGCGACCCGCCATAGAGTCAGACCTAACACCTCTCAACAAATTACTGCCCACCCAGTCCCAATATTGTAGTTTGAGGGCTTCCTTACTAGGGAAGACCTCCCCAAGTGGATTGGTCCAAAGGTTGGAGAACCCAAGGTTAAATAACATGGACCTTAAGTTTTTTAGCCACTTTATCTTGTGGAAATTATCTTCCTTGATTATCGAAAGGAAACCCTCAGCATATTGCCTAATCTCAGGGGTTGTCCATAGACGTCTCCAATAGAGGACAGGGCGCAATCGCGCTCTATCACTAATGGGACGTCTACCCAGCTCCAGAAACAGTGGCAATAGGGGGGTACTCTGTGGGAGGCCTGTAATCCCTCTGAGAAACTTGTTCTCAGATATCTGTAAAGTCGAGAGATTGTCCCAGGCCCATAACTCTGCTCCGTATAAGGTCGCGCCTAAGACCTTGGCGTCATAAACCATAAGAACAGGTTTGATCGGTTTCGTCTTAGATTTTCGATGTTCCCCCCGCAATGCTCCTGATAGTTGTTGATGTTTTAGGGCCGTTTTTTCCAAGTGATGTGACCAACCAGGGCCCTCTGCTATCTGTACCCCTAAATATACAAACTCTTTGACAGTCTCTAGCTTGCTATTATTCAGGGTTACCTTAGGATAAGTTTTACGGCGTGGGGAGAAGGCCATTAGTTTCGTCTTCCCCACATTTACTTCTAGGCCGTGCTCTTTGCAGAAAGCATCGAATATATTTAATGCACGTTGTAGCCCCACAGGGGTTTTTGACATGATCAGGGTGTCGTCAGCGAACATCAGGATCGGGACCCTGACGTCCGCTATCGATGGGGCATCTACGCTAGCTTCCAACATTCGCTCAACAATCCCATTAATAAATAATGAGAATAGTAAGGGTGCCATGGCACAGCCTTGTCGGACCCCCCTTTCCACCGGGAAGTCCGGAGTTGACTCGCCATTCCCACCCCACTGTACTCTTGCAAAGTTAAATTCATTCAGACGCATGATCAAGGTGAGCAGTTCAGCAGGGATCCTCAGTTTTTGCAGGACCAGCCATAACTTGAACCTGGGGACCAAGTCAAACGCCGCCCGTAGGTCAACAAATGCGACGTACAGGCAGCCCCTACCAAGTAAGACCGTCTTCCACCGCAGTATAGTAAAGCGGAAGACCTGGTCAATAGTGCTGGTCGCTCGACTGAATCCTGCCTGGACTGGCGAGAGAGCGTTATTGTTCTCCACCCAGTCCATAAGTTGATTTGAAACCATTCTCCCCATTACTTTTTGCACGGTTGCTATCAAACTTATGGGCCTGTAGTTGGCGGGGAGTGAACGATCTCCCTTTTTATAAATGGGGATAATAATTGCTCCTTTCCATAACTCGGGAACCACCCCCCCCTTGGCTAAGGCATTTCCTAACAGAAAAATATATTTCACCCACCTCCTCATATCATGTTTGAAAATATCCGGGGGAATCCCGTCTAACCCTGGTGCTCTCCCGCATTTTACAGTGCTAATAGCATTCTCAACTTCTTTGTGGGTGAACAAATTGTCAGCTGCAAAGACTGGCAATATGCCCTCCCCTACCCCGGGTTGCATGACTTCAGCATATTGTGGTCTGAAGTACTCTACACAGGCTTCTTCGGCTACGTTGTTATCGGGTCTTGCGGGGCTACCTCCTCTACCCCACTTGATGATTTTCCAAAAGAGCCTAGAATCCTTGCTACTAGAAGCCCCTTTTAACTCAGCCCAATGATCTTCGTCCCATTTCCTCTTTGCCCGAGAAATGGCTAATTTATACGCTTTCCTTGCCACTCTAATGGCAACATTGTCCCTATTTCTAATGGCTTGGCCCAATTCCAATCGTGCGGATCTACACTGGCAATTGTACCATCTACCAACATCCGGGTTTTTCCTCCCTTTATTGGTCTTAGTCAAAAAACATGGTTTTAGGAGGGAAAATAGCTTATTATGGATATCAGTGATGTCCCTAGCCCCTGGAGTTGTGGAATCTACCACCTCCATGGCAGAAATTGCATTATCCACCACAAGGTTAATGTAGGTCATTGTTTCATCATTTGCCAGTACCCTTGGCCATTTCAGCCTACGTCCATCATTAGTCATAACTGGGATCTGGTCATTCCTTAAATGCAAGTTTTCAGGTCCAACATTCCACCACCTATGGGTCACACAAAGGGGGTTGTGATCACTTTCAATTCTAGGATTAATTGCCATATCAATAACCCCCTGCCACAGCTGGAGACTACATATTACGTAATCGATTCTGCTCCTACTGTTGCCGTTATCAAAAGTACAACTACCCTCTTTGTCCCCTGGGGTTCTCCCATTCAGGGCTCTTAAACCGTGCTCCATACAAATAGCATTTAGTAACAGGATATCCTTTGTCCACCTTGTGATGGGATTTAGAGTTAAAGGTGGTACTCCCCAAAGATTATCCTCCTCTTTCCCTAGGGCGTCATTTGTACAGTCAAGGGGTTCAAAAGTCCTATTAAGATCCCCAGCTACTATTACCCTGCTATCTTGCGACTTGGTTTCTAAGGCAGCAGACAGCGCCTCTAGAGTGGAAGAATTAGCTGAGTTACTCCCTCTTGCATAAACATTATACAAGTCCATTAAAACCCCCTTTTCTGACGAGATTCTTAGCAGTTGCAGATCGCTAATTCCCAAATCCAGCATTTTAATAGAGATGCCCAAGTTCTGCTTTATCCAGACCTCCCATTGGTCGACCTCTTCCACCTTTGGTGGCTGGTATAAAAAAGTTTAAATAGCCACAGAGAAAGACTGGGTCACAAGCCCAAGTTTCTTGGAAACAACATACATCGAACCCATTGATAAATTCTACCCAAGATTGGGAGACTAGCTTACTACCCAACCCGGCAATATTCCAGGATAAAAACATACCAGAGCTGAGTTCGATCCCACCGGAATTGCTAGTTTTGGAACATGGTTGGAGAGCCATTGGGTTTTCAGCAGTATTGGCGACCTTCACACAACCGATGGCGTTTGCTGTTGGTATGGATAATTCCCCGACACTAGCATTTATATTTGCTATCTCATCGCCTCCCGCCACAGTAAAACTCCCATTTCCAGTTTTCTCAACAGTTGTGGTTGTACCCGCAATATCATCATGATCATCACAGCTCCCTTTAGATTCGTCGATACACCCTCCGATACTACTGCACGAATCGTGCACAGTTTGTCAACGACCCCAACTCTGATCCTGCCATCCGACAGGAGGGTTATAATTCATACATGTAGTATAGTTTTGGAACAGTGGAGGTGGAGCTGATGTTGGAATAATTGGCAAAGGTAGGGTGGGATGATTTATGGGTTCATTAAGCAGGCTAGTTAATACACTGGTTGGGGGGGGTAAAAAAAGGTGAGATCGACAATTCCAATACCTCCCTTGTTTGTACCCCATCCCTGTCTAGTTATCCATCCAGCCACCCTTGGATCTTGAAAGTTCACCACAATACAATCCCCACCCAGACTTTTAGTTGTGTACCCTATCCAATCTATTCTCCTAACCCCTAAGATTAACCCATCGACGTCTCCAGGGAGAGGACGATTCTCCCTTAACCAGTGCATGATCTTATTTTTAAGCATCTGGAAGGTTTCTCTCTGCCCTACAGATAGAGGTGGAACATTTATGAGAATGGCTACGTAGGGGAAGAGTCCGGAGTAAGGTTCACTGGGGGTTTCCTATGTGGTGGCTTTATCAAGGGTGGTGGGATCGGTTTGGGAACTGTAAAAACAGGACGGGGTACAGGTTTGTTTAATAGCAGCTGGTTGTTAGTAGGTTGGGTAGGTGCTGTATCTTTACCCGCTAAGGAACATGCATTAACCCCTAGCCCTACTACAAGTTTGTTTGACACCATCTGGTTGTTGGTTGGTTGGGTAGGTGCATTAGCTTTACCCACTGTGGAAGATACATTAACCCCTGACCCAACTACAGAAGGAGGAACTGGTATTATTGTTGGTTGGAGCACCACAGACTGGACCGGATTCGCAGTATTAGGGGGATTTGGAGCAGAGCCTAGATGTACTAATTCAGTAGGATTGGAAGTTCTGCTTACAGATGCACTACCTGACTTGGATGGTAATAGGGGGTTAGTTTGTGGCCTCTTTCCCTTGTCTTGGGTTGTATGGTTGGTATTGCCCTGGTGCTTGACACTTACGTCCATCCTAGTGTTTGTTTTAATCAATGATTTTGTGGAAAAGAAATTGTCTAGAGTTGCCTGCTCAAAGTGATCTAGGCGATCGGAGAGCTTAACAATTCTATCCTCAATCGGGGAAAGAATTGATCTGAGCAGCTTTTCTAGCTCAGGGATCAGGTTTGTAAGCAATGGAAGCTTATCATCAGTTGGGGGGCCTGACTCAGAAGCAATATTCTTAGCAGGGACAGGGCTATCCAGTAAAACAACATTCCCATTCAATACACTTTCTGTGCTACAACTTGCCTCAACGGCAACCTCTCTAGTACAGATAGTCTTGTATAACTTCCTATGCTTTTGTGGGGGTTTCACAACATATTTACATTTTCTCTGTACGGTAGTTCTTTTCCTTTTAGATCCGTGCTTGGGTTGAACCAAGGCAGCCTGGGCACCTGGACCACGAAGCAGCGTAGGGTTAATATCACTCCCACTGGATAAGATCAGTTCAGTAGCATTGTCTTTATCCACAGCATTTGTGGGTACCTCAAATTGCTCATTTACAACTGGGAGATTTACCGAGGATAATGGTGTTACCAAGGTGGGATATGTTTGAGTAGAGTGCTTGTCCGTAATGTTTTTAAGTAGTTCAATCGATAGTCTGCGCTCAGCGCGCTTCTCAGCCAGTGATATCTCTTTGTCAATGGATAGAGATGAACGATTGAAAAAGAATTTATCCAATGGACCAATTGCCAATGGGCCAGTCTCAACCGGTGGGGTTGGCGGACTGACACTACTTGTGGAGGCAGACATTGCACTTTTATGCGCCAGCAAAATACAATAGTTAGATGTCACTTACTATGAAATTCGCCGATGGACAAATATCAGGGGAATGGCCCAGCCCGGCCTCCTTAGGCCCCTGACGGCCACAGACGGTCCCGCCCTTGTCCCGGGCTTCTCCCGGCGCGCTCCCGCGCAGCGGGGATATCCAGTTAATGAAATACTGTTTTGGGAGGAAGAGGAGGAGCCTGCAGGGAGAGCGTCCCAGGTGACAGCAATTGGGAGTTGTGGGCGCTCCTGGGACTTGAAGTCCTGCGCCCACAACACGCTCGCAGCCCTGCAGGTCACAGCACCCGGAATCAAGCACCCAGCAGCCACGGCAGAGAAGGAAGCCCCAAGCGTACAGTTAGCGAGCAACCGCTGTGAGGTAGATGATATATATATTCGTAACATCTGTGAACGATTAGCGTACATAAATATGCTATGACAAAATTACTAACAAAAGCATGTATATATAACAGATATGAGGTAGCTCGGTATATGTTCATGAAAGATGCTGTTCTCCTGTTCACTCAAAGTAACCATTACTAATGGTCTTTCGGTTGCTCTCATATCATAGGATACGTATTCCATTATAGAATTGCCTAGGTCTCCCTTTCTAATGGCGTACATGATCAGTACTAGGCAGTGGTAAATCCGAACCATGAACAGTGTTCTAAGTAATGTATCTATTCATCAGCAGGCTGCATCCAGAACTGACGGCCTACTCCTTCTTCTCTGGTGCCCATAGGGTCTACTCAAGACTGGACTACATTTTCCTAGCCATACACGACTTGACGACAGGGGATGTAGCTGAATACAAAGCAAGAGGGATATCAGACCATTCCCTGCTCCTGGCTCGGGTGGGGGGAGGAGGGGTGTGAGGAGGGGATCCTGAAGGTTGACAGCCTGGGACCTACAAAATGCAACCATATTGAAGGGTATCAGTGCGGACGTAAAAGTCTATATAGCTGAAAATGAAGGCACAGTTACGTCCAAAGCTGTCTTCTGGGAGGCCTTTAGGGCGGTTCTTAGGGACAGGGCACAGAACAGACTAGCCGAGGAGAGGCGGAAGCTACAAAATGAAATTGGGTCTCTAGAGACACAGATATTGGAATTGGAGAGGGAGTATCAGGCCACAAGAGAGACAGGGACACTTAGGAGGTTGACGGACGTACAGCACCAATATAGAGAGGTAGTTATGGGAGAAGCTAAAACCCAGGCACTGGCGACACTCCATCGCCTATATGATGTGGGAGACAAATCTGGAAAGTTACTGGCGTGACTCTGTAGGAAGGAAAGAGACGCCAGGTGGGCAGAGCAGGTTAAAGACCCTCGGGGGACACTGGTAAGGTCGGACGCTCAGATCGCGGAGGCATTTGCTGCCCATTACAAATTATTCTATGAAGCTAGAGACCTAGGGACACAGGAGGACGCCCTACGCTACATGTCAAACATCGAGCTACTGGCACTAACTGCTGACGCTCAACGAGGCCTGGAAGCTGACATTACGCTGGACGAAATTAAGGCAGCCTTGGCTAAGTTGAGGGCGGGAAAGTCCCCTGGCCCGAATGGGTTTCCTGCGGAATTTTTTAAATGAACGGCCGACCTATTGGCCCACCATCTCCTGGGACTCTTTGAGGAAGTGGTGCAGGAGGGGAGACTGCCATCAGATCTCCGTATGGCAATAATAATTCCGGTACATAAGGAGGGGAAACCACCAAACGACTGTACATCGTACCGCCCCATCTCTCTCTTGAACATAGAGGTGAAATTATTGGCGACTATCCTAGCACTCCGTCTACGGACGGTGATATCCGAACTAGTTCACCTGGACCAGATGGGCTTTTTCCCCGACAGGGCCACTAGATTAAACCTCAGACGCACTCACAACTGGCTACAGGAGGTGGGCAGGAGAGAGGAGCCACACTGGTTCCTGTCCTTGGATGCCGAGAAGGATTTTGACTCTGTCCACTGGCCCTTTCTCAGGGGTGTCTTGGCGAGGTTCAGCTTTGGCCCCTAATTCCAGAAATGGGTACAACTGCTATACACGAAGCCTAGAGCCAAATTTAGGGTTAACGGGATCTTACCCCAGGACTTCCCGGTAAGACGAGGGACCAGACAGGGGTGCCCGCTGTCCCCCTCCTCTTTGCGCTCACAATAGAGGTGCTTTTTGCATCCCGGGAGAAGCATGCTGCATCTGGAAGATCTTCACATCTTTATTTCTTTGCACCAGTACTTTGCCGCATTTCCCTCACTTCAACATTGCTTGTCGTGGAAGCGCAACGCATCATAAGGTACATTGACGCAAAGTGTTGCATCTTAAGAACTGAACTGAACTGAGCTAAAACTACCCATCTTAAAGTAACAGTATTGTGTATTTTTGTTGTTTATGGTCTTGTGATAAATCTATATAAAGTTTACTTATTTTTTATGTAAAACCTTGTGTGGTGTCCATTTGTAGTGTTGTCACTGGGTTACTGTATGTGGTCACAAATGCTTTACACACTGCCTCTGAGATAAGCCTGGCTGCTCGTGCCAAGCTACCAAGGGGGTGAGCAGGGGTTATTTGGGAGTGTAATCCCCTTATCCTGACTAGAGGCAAAAGTCCCTATTTGTTACAAGTACCTACCTGTGCCAACTAGAGACCCCCGAATCTAACATTGATGGTCAGCAGTGAGGATTCTGGACTTGCATTTGTGACTCATGTACAGTGATTGGTGAACACTACTTAGTGAGTGCAGACCATAACGCAACCACATACTTTTTTGGTAGATTTCTTTTTGGGATTTTTTTATTTTTGCCAAGAACTGTCAGGTTTAACCACCATGAGTAAAGCAGCATCCATAGCATCTGTTGATTTTTATTGGGAGGACAGAGAGAGATGTAGGATGCATGAAATGGAGCTGGCCAAGCTCAAGTTGAGTGGACAACTGGAGTTAGAGAATAGGAAATTGGCCCTTGAGGAAAAGAGGATGCTGTTTGAGCAAGAGTTGACAATGAGCGTGCTTGATTTAGAGCTCAAGAGGCTTGAGGCCATGAGGTTCTCAGCCCAGCAACAAGAAATGTGTGTAGCTCAGAGATTGAGGATTGCTGAGTTGGAGGTGGAATCCAGCTCAGATGGTGGCAGCAAAATTTAATGTTCTAATGCTGAGGGACCAGTACATACACCCAGAGATGTGGCAGCTGACTTGAAGGAGCGGGTTAACATACACCAGGAGGTTCAAGGACATGAGGAGAATGGGGAAACTGGTGCAGGGGTTCATGGTCCTAGTGGTGGGAGGGACACTCTACTGACTCTAGATGAGAGGTGCAGGGAGAGGGGTTCCCCCAAGGTTGACGTCCGGGTATGTGAGTGTGAAGACCGCCCAGAAGAGTGTGGGTTGAATGACAGAGACAGTCAGATACTATCTTGCCAATCTCAGGAGAGTGGTGTGGAGTACGTGTGCGAGGCACTGGGTGGAGAGGTAAAGGATAGTTTGGTTAACCCTTGTAGGGGGCTGTGTGATCCAATTGTGGGAGAGCATATTGTAAGTCCCTGTTTTCCAGAGCAATGCCAACAGCTGTTGGAGAGTGAGTTCTCTGACCCCAGGGAGCACGGGAGGCAGACCTTTTGATGGATTCCAGAGGGTCTGGAGAGGCATTGGGGAATGACCCTGTGGGGAGTGGCTCTGGTGTCTTCCAACCCAGAGTGGTGGAAGTGGTGCAGAGTAGCCCTGCTATGTCCCATTGTAGTGCGAGGGGTGTAGGTTCTCACATCCTGTCTCACTGGAGAAAGAATGAGTGTGGGGCTACGTGTCTCAAGGTGCTCAAAACCCAGTAACAGGGCCTGGGTGGTGCTTTAGGGGAACACCACGTGGGGAGCCTAGGCTGTCCTGATGGGCCCCCCATTGAGGGGATCCCCTAGTGTCTGCTGAGCTGGGAGTATCTGTAATCAGCCCTCCATCAGTTCTGGTGTATGGCAGTGCCGCTCCAGTTGGGAGGGTACAGAGGTCCAGACTGAGGGGTGAGAGGGGAACGAGTACCCAGTGGAGGAACCAGTGGGTAAGGGGCCAGCCAGAAGGGCTGCATCCCCAGTGAATGACCATGGTGATACCACTTCTGTCCTGAGGGATCTTCTCGCACTGTCAGATGGACAGGGGTCAGGAGATCCACGCCAGGCAGACTGTCACAAGACACATGAGTTATGTGTCACCCTTGGGGGGAGCATGTGTGCTCCAAAGGAAGTCCTGGTTTGCCAGGCAAGTGTTCAACCGCAGGGTTTGGTCCCTGGGTTGGGAAGCCAGGTTCAGGGGTTGTCTGTCCTGGATGAAGGGGCAACTGTAATTAGTGTCCTTACCAATGTAGCATCTAGGTGTACCACTCCAGGTGGGAGGGTACAGCACTCTGGAAGGGAGTGCAGAGGGAGGTAGTCCTCCCCGCTGACCCCGGTGCAGCCTGAGGGTTTAGACCCTAGGTTGAAGGGTCAGGTTCAGGGTATCCCCCTGACCTGGAAGCCCAGTTGCAGGATAGAACCCCTGAACTGGTGGGCAAATTGTGTAGGACACCTGCAACAGGCCCCCTGACAATTCTGGAAGGGGCTACCACTCCAGGAGAGAGGGTAAAGAACCCCAAGGAGGAGGACTAAGTGTGGGAGAGCCCACCCCAGTCTCTGGTCCAGCTGCCGGGTACAGGCCTGGGGCTGGTAGGTCAGTGTCAGGATGTCATACCTGACCTGACAGGAGGGAGAGTGGACAAAGAGTGCCAAGCCCCTGGGGCTACTGCCCCCGCTCTCTGGCGCTACAGAAGTTTGAGAGCCCTGAGAGGCATATGGCCTGGGTCTCATCCCTGACTACTGTCAGTGGCCACTGTGACTTGCTGTCTGTCTGTTGGGACACACCGGTGAGCATGTTGAGGTTAGATGCTGCACAAGTGGTATCCACAGATGAATGGAAGTGTTCTCCATGGTTTAGCTTGATGGACCCTGAGAGTATGGACAGAGGATTTGAAAAGGGTTTAGATTAACATAGAACTGGAGTATGCCCCTGCTGTTGCGGGCCAGGTTCCTGTTCTATCACCCAAAGCAGGGAAGCCTATCAAGGGAGTGATTGGTCTACCCTGCATTTTGGCTGGAAGGGGGTTGTGGTGGACTTGGCCCTTTTTGCAGGGTCATCCCTGAACATTTTGCCTTCCTCCTCTATTATTTCTGACCCGTTGTTGGCTGTTTTATGACTCTGGGCACTTTACCACTGCTGATCAGTGCTAAACTGCATATGCTCTCCCTACTGTAAATTGATGTAGGAATCGGTGATTCCATAATTGACTGATTTTGTTTACTTGTCAGACCCTAGTATATTGTACTGAGTGTGCCCAGTGCATGTAGACCAAAATGCTGCTAGTGGGCTTGGAGCACTGGTTGTGCCACCCACAGAAGCAGCCTTGTAAAATGTGTCTAAGTTCTGCCATTGCAGAACCTGTGTGCAGTCTGGTACTGTCATGCTGACTGGGCAAGTGCACCCACGTGCCAGTCCCTAAACCTTCCATTTTCTTCATATCAGACACCCCTATGGTAGGCCCAAGGGCACGGTGCATTGTAAGTATAAGGTAGGACTTGCCCTGGTGTGTGTGGCATGTCCTAATAGTGAATTTCAGCCATTTTCATTTTTCACTATTGCAAGGCGACCTGTTCTCCATAGGCTAGAACGGGCAGTTAGATTATTACATTTTAATAATCCAAACGGACTCAGGGAACATTGTAGAAATTCGAGTTTAGTATACCTGAACTCAGAATGTTAAAATACATCTTTTAGTGAAGTTGGTTTTAACATTCTGTGTTTGAAAATACCACTTTTAGAAAGTAGATATTTTCTAGTCTAACTATCCAAAGTCTGCCTCTGCTAGGTTGTGTATTTCTTGTCTGGAGTTTGAGTGACAGTGCTTGGGAATTCCAGGAGACAGGATGAGTCAGCCCAGTGGTGAATAGAGAGATTTGCATCTAGATGGGAGGGAGGAGTTGCACCTGGGACCTAAATAGGACTATGCCCGCCCCAACAGTGTTAGCTCCACCCCCTGTGGTGTGTCTGATGTGTCTGCCCTGCACATTGAAAGAAGAGAAAGAATCATGTCAACGAAGTGCTCCAGGGCTGTGCTTTCCCTCCACAATGCTGGCTCCACCTCCTGTGGGGGGTCTGATGTTTCTGCCCTGCACTGTGAAAGGAAAGGAAAAGTCTGGTAAACAGAGTGCTTCAGAACTGGTTTAGACTGGGCAAAGGCCCCTCTCCCCTCAGAGATCAAAGGATTTTGGGGTAAAAATATTAGGACCCTGATCCCATGAAATTACATCACTTTTGGACAAACAAGAAGAAACCTCTGCTGAGGAGAGGAACCTGAAGAAACTGAGGAGAGACTATTCCTAAGCTGAAGTGCTGCTTAGGGTATTGGCCAGCAGTGGTTGCCTTACTGCCAAAGAGAGAAGAAAGAAACTATGTGTACTTTGCTTTCAACCTGTGAAGAATCTCCAAGGGCTTGGAAAAGAGCTTGCCTCCTGCTGAAGTCTCAGGGACAACAGACTTCAACCCTCAGCTCCCCAGAGTTCTTTTGGAAGTGCCTGCTGCTGTTTTGGGCCTTCTGAGGAAGTGCGTGTTGCAAGGAGCTGGAAGCGCGACGCAACGAAGAGGAAGCGTTTCGCTGTCGCTGCTGCTGACATCGCAGTTCTGAACAACGGTGTCGCTGCTGGAGTTGTCGCACTGCACCGCATTGAGAGAAGCGACTTGCAATGAAGAGGAAGCGTGTCGCCATCGCTGCTGCCTGCCGTCGCACTTCTGAACAAGGGTGTCGCCTTTGGATTTGTCGCACTGCACCGCATCATTAGAAGATTCTCGCAAAGAGGAAGAAGCATGTCGCTGTCGCTGTTGCTGCTGTCTCCCTTCTGAACAAGAGTGTCGCCGCTGGAATGGCTGCATTGCACAGCATCGAGGAAAGCGCCTCGCATCCCCGGTGAAGCGTGACACCGTCAGAGCTGCTGCCGTTGCATTTCTGAACAAGGATGTCGCCGCTGTAGTTGTCGCATTGTGCGGAACCTTCACGCAAACGTGGGAGAAGAGTGTCGCAGCTGAAGCTTTTGCAGTCGCACTTCTGAACAAGGGTGTCGTCGCTGCAGTCCACGCATCGAACCGAGAACTTCTCACATCCCCGGAGATGCGTGCCGCATCTGGAAGATCTTCACGTCTTTATTTCTTTGAACCAGAACTTTGCCGCATTTTCCTCGCTGCGACATTGCTTGTCGTGGAAGCGCAACAAATCGTAAGGTACATTGACACAAAGTGTTGCCTCTTAAGAACTGAACTGAACTAAGCTAAAACTACCATCTTAAAGTAACAGTATTGTGTATTTTTGTTGTTTATGGTCTTGTGATAAATCTATATAAAGTTTACTTATTTTTTATATAAAACCTTGTGTGGTGTCCATTTGCAGTCTTGTAACTGGATTACTGTACGTGGTCACAAATGCTTTACACACTGCCTCTGAGATAAGCCTGTCTGCTCGTGCCAAGTTACCAAGGGGTTGACCAGGGGTTATTTAGGAATTTAATCCCCTTATCCTGACTAGAGGCAAGGGTCCCTTTTTTTGGCACAAGTACCTACCTGTGCCAACTAGAGATCCCCAAATCTAACATTGTTGGTCAGCAGTGAGGATTCTGGACTTGCATTTGTGACTCATGTACAGTGATTGGTGAACACTACTTAGTGATTGCAGACCATAACGCAACCACATACTTTTTGGTAGATTTCTTTTTGGGATTTTTCTATTTTTGCCAAGAACTGCAAGGTTTACCCACCATGAATAAAGCAGCATCCATAGCACCTGTTCATTTTTATTGGGATGACAGAGAAAGATGTAGGATTCTAGAAATGGAGCTGGCCAAGCTCAATTTGAGTAGGCAACTGGAGTTAGAGAATAGGAAATTGGCCCTAGAGGAAAAGAAGATGCAGTTTGAGCATGAGTTGACAATGAGGGAGCTTTATTTAGAGCTCGAGAGGCTTGAGGCCATGAGGGTCTCAGCCCAGCAACAAGAAATGTGTGTAGCTCAGAGATTGAGCTTTGCTGAGTTGGAGGTGGAATCCAGCTCAGATGGTGGCAGCAAAATTGATTTTTCTAATACTGAGGGAGCAGTGCATTCACCCAGAGATGTGGTGCCTGATTTGAAGAAGGGGGTTAACAAACACCAGGAGGTGCAAGGACATGAGGTAGCTCCCGTATTGCGCAGTGTCCCTGAGGAGAATGGGGAAACTGGCGCAGGGGTTCATGGTCCTAGTGGTGGGAAGGACACTCTACTGACTCTGCATGAGAGGTGAAGGGAGAGGGGTTCCCCAAGGTTGACGTTGGGGTATGTGAGTGTGAAAACCACCCAGAAGAGTGTGGGTTGAATGACAGAGACAGTCAGATACTGTCTTGCCAATCTCAGGAGAGTGATGTGGAGTAAATGTGCGAGGCACTGGGTGGAGAGGTGAAGGATCGTTTGGTTAACCCTTGTAGGGGGCTGTGTGATCCAATTGTGGGAGAGCATATTGTAAGTTCCTGTTTTCCAGAGCTATGCCAAAACCTGTTGGAGAGGGAGTTCTGTGAACCCAGGGAGCTTACATGGAAGGCAGAACTTTTGGTGGATTCGAGGAGGGTCTGGAGACGCATTGGGGAATGACCCTGTGGGGAGTGGCGCATGTATCTTCCAAATTAAACAACAGAAGAGTGTAATTCATCAAATGCATAGAAGCACAAATGGAAAGAGAATGAATATGCAAATCTATTTGATTTGTATAGAAAGCCCTCACTCACCAACCTGGTTGGTGGCATGCTTCATCATCCGACCCACCAGGAGAAGCCGAATGCCTCCCGGGTGTGCTTCAACGCCAGATTACTGCAGAGCTGGTTACTTGTGAAGATTGTGTGAATGTGATAGGTTAAAAATGTACAGATTGTTTCTCACACAAAAAGTTTTAATTCAGTGGCCAATCTGACATATTAAAAACGATGTGTTTGGAAATTACCAAATTAATTGTTCGGCTATTTCCACTTAAAGTGGGGTCAACATGTTTCTGCCCTCGGTGTATGATTTACAGGGCATTTGTCACTAAACAGGTTCCTCTTATTTTTAGGTAATTTACCCCATAAACTTGTTGGTTTGTTTTGCAACTTTTTACACTTCTTTTTAACTTTCACGTCCTCAGGTAAGGGTGGGCCTTAGCGTGCCCATACCGCAGAGGTACACTCCCCACGGTCCTGACGAATGCCCTGTAAACCATACACTGAGGGCAGAAACATTTTGACCCCACTTTAAGTGGAAATAGCCGAACAATTAGTTTGCTAATTTCCGAACACATCGTATTTAATATGTCAGATTGGCCACAGAATAAAAAAAATGTTGTGTGAGACACAATATGTACATTTTTAACCTATCACATTCACACAATCTTCACAAGTAACCAGCTCCGCAGTAACCTGGCATTGAAGCACACCGGGGAGGCATTCGGCCTCTCTCGGTGGGCCCGTTAATGAAGCATGTCACCAACCAGGTTGGTGAGTGAGGGCTTTCTATTTGTGCTTCTATGCATTTAATGAATTGCACTCTTCTGTTGTTTAATTTGACTTACCTGGGGGACTGAGAGTGTACTCTAGCTTCCCTCTCTCTCTCGATGATAAGAAATCAGGTATCTTCTAACCCAAAGTGGTGGAAGTGGTGCAGAGTAGCCTGGCTAGGTCCCATTGTAGTGAGAGGGGTGTGGGGCTCACGTCCTGTCTCAGTGGAGAAGGAGTGAGTGTGGGGCTCCGTGTCTCAAGGTGCCCGAATCCCAGTCTCAGGGCCTGGGTGGTTCTTTAGGGGAACACCAGGTGGGGAGCCTAGGCTAATCCTGATGGGCCACCCATTGAGGGGGATCCCCTAGTATCTGGTGAACTGGGAGTGTCTGTAATTAGTCCTCCATCAGTTCTGGTGTCTGGCAGTGCCGCTCCAGTTAGGAGGGTACAGAGGTCCAGACTGAGGGGTGAGAGGGGTAAAGAGTCCCCAGTGGAGGAACCAGTGGGTAAGGGGCCAGCTGGAAGGGCTGTATCCCCAGTGAATAACCATGATGACACCACTTCTGTCCTGAGTGATCTTCGCGCACTGTCAGATGGACAGGGATCGGGAGATCCAGGCCAGGCAGACTATCACACGACACATGAGTTATGTGTCACCCTCGGGAGGAGCATGCGTGCTCCCAAGGAAGTCCTAGTTTGCCAGACAAGTTTTCAACAGCAGGGTTTGGTCCCTAGGTTGGGAAGCCAGGTTCAGCTGTTGTCTAACCTGGAGGAAGGGCCAACTGTAATCAGTGTCCTAACCAATTTGGCTTCTAGGTGTGCCACTCCAGGTGGGAGGGCACAGCACTCTGGAAGGGGGTGCAGAGGGAGGGAGTCCTCGCCTATGACCCCGGTGGAGCCTGAGGGATTAGACCCTAGGTTGAAGGGCCAGGTTCAGGGTGTCCCCCCTGACCTGGAAGACCAGTTGCAGGATAGAACCCCTGAACTGGAGGGCAAATTGTTCAGGACACCTGCTACAGGCACTCTGACAATTCTGGAAGGGGGTACCGCTCCAGGAGAGAGGGTACAGAACCCCAAGGAGGAAGACTGGGTATGGGAGAGCTCACCCCAGTTTCTGGTCCAGCCACCTGGTACAGGCCTGGGGCTGGTAGGTCAGTGTCAGTATGTCATACCTGACCTGACAGGAGGGAGAGTGGATAAAGGGTGCCAAGCACCTGGGGCTACTGCCCCCGCTCTCTGATGCCACAGAGGTTTAAGAGCCCTGAGAGGCATACGGCCTGGGTCTCATCCCTGACTACTGTCAGTGGCCACTGTGACTTGCTGTCTGTCTAAAGGGACACACCTGTGAGCAAGTTAAGGTTAGATGCTGCACAAGTGGTGTTCACAGGTGAAGAGAAGGGTTCCCCGATGGTTTAGCTAGATGGACCCTGAGAATATGGACAGAGGATTTGCAATGGGTTCAGATTGGCGTAGAACTGGAGTATGCCCCTGCTGTTGTGGGCCAGGTCCCTATTGTATTGCCCAAAGCAGGGAAGCCCATCAAGGTAGTGATTGGTCTACCCTGCGTTTTGGCTGGAAGGGGGTTGTGTTGGAATTGGCCCTTTTTACGAGGTCATCCCTGAACGTTTTGCCTTCCTCCTCTATTTTTTCTGACCTGTAGTTGGCTGTTTTATGACTCTGGGCACTTTACCACTGCTGATCAGTGCTAAAGTGCATATGCTCTCCCTACTGTAAATTGATGTAGGAGTTGGTGATTCCATAATTGACTGATTTGGTTTACTTGTCAGACCCTAGTATATTGCACTGAGTGTGCCCAGGCCATGTACATTCAAATGCTGCTAGTGGGCTTGCAGCACTGGTTGTGCCACCCACAGAAGCAGCCTTGTAAAATGTGTCTAAGGTCTGCCATTGCAGAGCCTGTGTGCAGTCTGGTACTGTCATGCTAACTGGGCAAGTGCACCCGGTTGCCAGTCCCTAAACCTTCCATTTTCTTCATATCAGACACCCCTATGGTAGGCCCAAGGGCAGGGTGCATTGTAAGTATAAGGTAGGACATGCCCTGGTGTGTGTGGCATGTCCTAATAGTGAATTACAACCATTTTCATTTTTCACTATTGCAAAGCTACCTGTTCTCCACACGCCAAAATGGGCAGTTCGATTATTACGTTTTATAATCCTAACTGACTCAGGGAACATGGTAGAAATTCAAGTTTAGTATGCCTGAACTCAGAATGATAAAATACATATTTTAGTGAAGTTGGTTTTAACATTCTGTGTTTGAAAATACTACTTTTAGACAGTGGGTATTTTCTGGTCTAACTATCGAACGCCTGCCTCTGCTAGGTTGTGTATTCCTTGTCTGGAGTTTGAGTGACAAGCTGGGGGATTCCAGAGGACCGGATGAGTCAGCCCAGTGATGAATAGAGAGATCTCCATCTAGATGAGAGGGAGGAGTTGTATCTGGGACCTGAATAGGACTGTGCACGCCCCCCACAGTGCTGGTTCCACCCCCTGTGGTGCTTCTGATGTCTCTGCCCTGAACTGTGAAAGAAGGGAAGGAATCATGTCAACAAAGTGCTCCTGGGCTGTGTTTTCCCTCCACAATACTGGCTCCACCTCCTGTGGGCCGTCTGATGTTTCTGCCCTGCACTGTGAAAGGAAAGGAGAAGTCTGGTAAACAGAGTGCTTCAGAACTGGTTTGGACTGGGCAAAGGCCCCTCTCCCCTCACAGAACAAAGGATTTTGGGGTATAAATATTGGGACCCTGATCCCATGAAATTAGATCACTTGTGGACAAACAAGAAGAAACCTCTGCTGAGGAGAGGAACCTGACGAAACTGAGGAGAGACTATTCCTAAGCTGACGTGCTGCTTAGGGTATTGGCCTGCAGTGGTTGCCTTACTGCCAAAGAGAGGAGAAAGGAACTTTGTGTACTTTGCTTTCAACTTGTGAAGGATCTCCAAGGGCTTGGAAAAGAGCTTGCCTCCTGCTGAAGTCTCAGGGACAACAGACTTCAACCCTCAGCTCCCCAGAGTTCTTTTGGAAGTGCCTGCTGCTGTTTTGGGCCTTCTGAGGAAGTACGTGTTGCAAGGAGCTGGAAGCGCGACGCAACGAAGAGGAAGCGTTTCGCTGTCGCTGCTGCTGACGTCGCAGTTCTGAACAACGGTGTCGCTGCTGGAGTTGTCGCACTGCACCGCATTGAGAGAAGCGACTCGCAATGAAGAGGAAGCATGTCACCATCGCTGCTGCCTGCCGTCGCACATCTGAACAAGGGTGTCGCCTTTGGATTTGTCGCACTGCACCGCATCATGAGAAGATTCTCGCAAAGAGGAAGAAGCATGTCGCTGTCGCTGTTGCTGCTGTCTCCCTTCTGAACAAGAGTGTCGCCGCTGGAATGGCTGCATTGCACAGCATTGAGGAAAGCGCCTCGCATCCCCGGAGAAGCGCAACACCGTCAGAGCTGCTGCCGTTGCATTTCTGAACTAGGATGTCGCCACTGTAGTTGTCGCATTGTGCGGAAGCTTCACGCAAACGTGGGAGAAGAGTGTCGCAGCTGAAGCTTTTGCAGTCACACTTCTGAACAAGGGTGTCGTCGCTGCAGTCCACGCATCGAACCGAGAACTTCTCACATCCCCGGAGATGCGTGCCGCATCTGGAAGATCTTCACGTCTTTATTTCTTTGAACCAGAACTTTGCCGCATTTTCCTCGCTGCGACATTGCTTGTCGTGGAAGCGCAACAAATCGTAAGGTACATTGACACAAAGTGTTGCCTCTTAAGAACTGAACTGAACTAAGCTAAAACTACCATCTTAAAGTAACAGTATTGTGTATTTTTGTTGTTTATGGTCTTGTGATAAATCTATATAAAGTTTACTTATTTTTTATATAAAACCTTGTGTGGTGTCCATTTGCAGTCTTGTAACTGGATTACTGTACGTGGTCACAAATGCTTTACACACTGCCTCTGAGATAAGCCTGTCTGCTCGTGCCAAGTTACCAAGGGGGTGAGCAGGGGTTATTTAGGAATTTAATCCCCTTATCCTGACTAGAGGCAAGGGTCCCTTTTTTTGGCACAAGTACCTACCTGTGCCAACTAGAGATCCCCAAATCTAACATTGTTGGTCAGCATTGAGGATTCTGGACTTGCATTTGTGACTCATGTACAGTGATTGGTGAACACTACTTAGTGATTGCAGACCATAACGCAACCACATACTTTTTGGTAGATTTCTTTTTGGGATTTTTCTATTTTTGCCAAGAACTGCAAGGTTTACCCACCATGAATAACGCAGCATCCATAGCACCTGTTCATTTTTATTGGGATGACAGAGAAAGATGTAGGATTCTAGAAATGGAGCTGGCCAAGCTCAATTTGAGTAGGCAACTGGAGTTAGAGAATAGGAAATTGGCCCTAGAGGAAAAGAAGATGCAGTTTGAGCATGAGTTGACAATGAGGGAGCTTGATTTAGAGCTCGAGAGGCTTGAGGCCATGAGGGTCTCAGCCCAGCAACATGAAATGTGTGTAGCTCAGAGATTGAGCTTTGCTGAGTTGGAGGTGGAATCCAGCTCAGATGGTGGCAGCAAAATTGATTTTTCTAATACTGAGGGAGCAGTGCATTCACCCAGAGATGTGGTGCCTGATTTGAAGAAGGGGGTTAACAAACACCAGGAGGTTCAAGGACATGAGGTAGCTCCCGTATTGCGCAGCGTCCCTGAGGAGAATGGGGAAACTGGCGCAGGGGTTCATGGTCCTAGTGGTGGGAAGGACACTCTACTGACTCTGCATGAGAGGTGAAGGGAGAGGGGTTCCCCAAGGTTGACGTTGGGGTATGTGAGTGTGAAAACCACCCAGAAGAGTGTGGGTTGAATGACAGAGACAGTCAGATACTGTCTTGCCAATCTCAGGAGAGTGATGTGGAGTACATGTGCGAGGCACTGGGTGGAGAGGTGAAGGATAGTTTGGTTAACCCTTGTAGGGGGCTGTGTGATCCAATTGTGGGAGAGCATATTGTAAGTTCCTGTTTTCCAGAGCTATGCCAAAACCTGTTGGAGAGGGAGTTCTGTGAACCCAGGGAGCTCACATGGAAGGCAGAACTTTTGGTGGATTCGAGGAGGGTCTGGAGACGCATTGGGGAATGACCCTGTGGGGAGTGGCGCATGTATCTTCCAAATTAAACAACAGAAGAGTGTAATTCATCAAATGCATAGAAGCACAAATGGAAAGAGAATGAATATGCAAATCTATTTGATTTGTATAGAAAGCCCTCACTCACCAACCTGGTTGGTGACATGCTTCATCATCCGACCCACCAGGAGAAGCCGAATGCCTCCCGGGTGTGCTTCAACGCCAGATTACTGCAGAGCTGGTTACTTGTGAAGATTGTGTGAATGTGATAGGTTAAAAATGTACAGATTGTTTCTCACACAAAAAGTTTTAATTCAGTGGCCAATCTGACATATTAAAAACGATGTGTTTGGAAATTACCAAATGAACTGTTCGGCTATTTCCACTTAAAGTGGGGTCAACATGTTTCTGCCCTCGGTGTATGATTTACAGGGCATTTGTCACTAAACAGGTTCCTCTTATTTTTAGGTAATTTACCCCATAAACTTGTTGGTTTGTTTTGCAACTTTTTACACTTCTTTTTAACTTTCACGTCCTCAGGTAAGGGTGGGCCTTAGCGTGCCCATACCGCAGAGGTACACTCCCCACGGTCCTGACGAATGCCCTGTAAACCATACACTGAGGGCAGAAACATTTTGACCCCACTTTAAGTGGAAATAGCCGAACAATTAATTTGCTAATTTCCAAACACATCGTATTTAATATGTCAGATTGGCCACAGAATAAAAAAAAATTTGTGTGAGACACAATATGTACATTTTTAACCTATCACATTCACACAATCTTCACAAGTAACCAGCTCCGCAGTAACCTGGCATTGAAACACACCGGGGAGGCATCCAGCCTCTCTCGGTGGGCCCGTTAATGAAGCATGTCACCAACCAGGTTGGTGAGTGAGGGCTTTCTATTTGTGCTTCTATGCATTTAATGAATTACACTCTTCTGTTGTTTAATTTGACTTACCTGGGGGACTGAGAGTGTACTCTAGCTTCCCTCTCTCTCTCGATGATAAGAAATCAGGTATCTTCTAACCCAAAGTGGTGGAAGTGGTGCAGAGTAGCCTGGCTAGGTCCCATTGTAGTGGGAGGGGTGTGGGGCTCACGTCCTGTCTCAGTGGAGAAGGAGTGAGTGTGGGGCTCCGTGTCTCAAGGTGCCCGAATCCCAGTCTCAGGGCCTGGGTGGTTCTTTAGGGGAACACCAGGTGGGGAGCCTAGGCTAATCCTGATGGGCCACCCATTGAGGGGGATCCCCTAGTATCTGGTGAACTGGGAGTGTCTGTAATCAGTCCTCCATCAGTTCTGGTGTCTGGCAGTGCCGCTCCAGTTAGGAGGGTACAGAGGTCCATACTGAGGGGTGAGAGGGGTAAAGAGTCCCCAGTGGAGGAACCAGTGGGTAAGGGGCCAGCTGGAAGGGCTGTATCCCCAGTGAATAACCATGGTGACACCACTTCTGTCCTGAGTGATCTTCGCGCACTGTCAGATGAACAGGGATCGGGAGATCCAGGCCAGGCAGACTATCACACGACACATGAGTTATGTGTCACCCTCGGGAGGAGCATGCGTGCTCCCAAGGAAGTCCTAGTTTGCCAGACAAGTTTTCAACAGCAGGGTTTGGTCCCTAGGTTGGGAAGCCAGGTTCAGCTGTTGTCTAACCTGGAGGAAGGGCCAACTGTAATCAGTGTCCTAACCAATTTGGCTTCTAGGTGTACCACTCCAGGTGGGAGGGTACAGCACTCTGGAAGGGGGTGCAGAGGGAGGGAGTCCTCGCCTATGACCCCGGTGGAGCCTGAGGGATTAGACCCTAGGTTGAAGGGCCAGGTTCAGGGTGTCCCCCCTGACCTGGAAGACCAGTTGCAGGATAGAACCCCTGAACTGGAGGGCAAATTGTTCAGGACACCTGCTACAGGCACTCTGACAATTCTGGAAGGGGGTTCCGCTCCAGGAGAGAGGGTACAGAACCCCAAGGAGGAAGACTGGGTATGGGAGAGCTCACCCCAGTTTCTGGTCCAGCCACCTGGTACAGGCCTGGGGCTGGTAGGTCAGTGTCAGTATGTCATACCTGACCTGACAGGAGGGAGAGTGGATAAAGGGTGCCAAGCACCTGGGGCTACTGCCCCCGCTCTCTGATGCCACAGAGGTTTAAGAGCCCTGAGAGGCATACGGCCTGGGTCTCATCCCTGACTA
The DNA here is from genome assembly GCF_964263255.1 of Lissotriton vulgaris. NCBI lineage: Eukaryota > Metazoa > Chordata > Amphibia > Caudata > Salamandridae > Lissotriton > Lissotriton vulgaris. The sequence goes on along the minus strand of NC_141685.1, from coordinate 1,708,708,942 downwards.
CTGTCAGTGGCCACTGTGACTTGCTGTCTGTCTAAAGGGACACACCTGTGAGCAAGTTAAGGTTAGATGCTGCACAAGTGGTGTTCACAGGTGAAGAGAAGGGTTCCCCGATGGTTTAGCTAGATGAACCCTGAGAATATGGACAGATGATTTGCAATGGGTTCAGATTGGCGTAGAACTGGAGTATGCCCCTGCTGTTGTGGGCCAGGTCCCTATTGTATTGCCCAAAGCAGGGAAGCCCATCAAGGTAGTGATTGGTCTACCCTGCGTTTTGGCTGGAAGGGGGTTGTGTTGGAATTTGCCCTTTTTACAAGGTCATCCCTGAACGTTTTGCCTTCCTCCTCTATTTTTTCTGACCTGTAGTTGGCTGTTTTATGACTCTGGGCACTTTACCACTGCTGATCAGTGCTAAAGTGCATATGCTCTCCCTACTGTAAATTGATGTAGGAATTGGTGATTCCATAATTGACTGATTTGGTTTACTTGTCAGACCCTAGTATATTGCACTGAGTGTGCCCAGGCCATGTACATTCAAATGCTGCTAGTGGGCTTGCAGCACTGGTTGTGCCACCCACAGAAGCAGCCTTGTAAAATGTGTCTAAGGTCTGCCATTGCAGAGCCTGTGTGCAGTCTGGTACTGTCATGCTGACTGGGCAAGTGCACCCGGTTGCCAGTCCCTAAACCTTCCATTTTCTTCATATCAGACACCCCTATGGTAGGCCCAAGGGCAGGGTGCATTGTAAGTATAAGGTAGGACATGCCCTGGTGTGTGTGGCATGTCCTAATAGTGAATTACAACCATTTTCATTTTTCACTATTGCAAAGCTACCTGTTCTCCACACGCCAAAATGGGCAGTTAGATTATTACATTTTATAATCCTAACTGACTCAGGGAACATGGTAGAAATTCAAGTTTAGTATGCCTGAACTCAGAATGATAAAATACATATTTTAGTGAAGTTGGTTTTAACATTCTGTGTTTGAAAATACTACTTTTAGAAAGTGGGTATTTTCTGGTCTAACTATCGAACGCCTGCCTCTGCTAGGTTGTGTATTCCTTGTCTGGAGTTTGAGTGACAAGGCTGGGGGATTCCAGAGGACCGGATGAGTCAGCCCAGTGGTGAATAGAGAGATCTCCATCTAGATGAGAGGGAAGAGTTGTATCTGGGACCTGAATAGGACTGTGCACGCCCCCCACAGTGCTGGTTCCACCCCCTGTGGTGCTTCTGATGTCTCTGCCCTGAACTGTGAAAGAAGGGAAGGAATCATGTCAACAAAGTGCTCCTGGGCTGTGTTTTCCCTCCACAATACTGGCTCCACCTCCTGTGGGCCGTCTGATGTTTCTGCCCTGCACTGTGAAAGGAAAGGAGAAGTCTGGTAAACAGAGTGCTTCAGAACTGGTTTGGACTGGGCAAAGGCCCCTCTCCCCTCACAGAACAAAGGATTTTGGGGTATAAATATTGGGACCCTGATCCCATGAAATTAGATCACTTTTGGACAAACAAGAAGAAACCTCTGCTGAGGAGAGGAACCTGACGAAACTGAGGAGAGACTATTCCTAAGCTGACGTGCTGCTTAGGGTATTGGCCTGCAGTGATTGCCTTACTGCCAAAGAGAGGAGAAAGGAACTTTGTGTACTTTGCTTTCAACTTGTGAAGGATCTCCAAGGGCTTGGAAAAGAGCTTGCTTCCTGCTGAAGTCTCAGGGACAACAGACTTCAACCCTCGGCTTCCCAGAGTTCTTTTGGAAGTGCCTTCTGAGGAACTGCATTTTGCAAGGAGCTGGAAACGTAAGGAAATGAAGAGGAAGCGTGTCGCCGTCGCTGCTTCTGCTGTTGCACTTCTGAACAAGGGTGTCGCCGCTGGAGTCGTCGCACTGCACCACATCGAGAGAAGCGTCTCGCAACAAAGAGGAAGCTTGTCGCCGTCGCTGCCGCTTGCTGTCGCACTTCTGAACAAGAGTGTTGCCGCTGGAGTTGTCGCACTGCAACGCATCATGAGAAGAGTCTCGCAACGAGGAAGAAGCGCATTGTTGTTGCTGCGGTTGCACTTCTGAACAAGGGTGTCACTGCTGAAACTGTCACATTGCACCGCATCGAGGATAGCGCCTCACATCCCCCGAGATGCCCGCCGCTGTTGGAGCTGCTGCCGTCGCATTTCTGAACAAGTTTGTCGCTGCTGTAGTTGTTGCATTGTGCGGAAGCCTCACGCAAATGTGGGAGAAGAGTGTCGCAGCTGAAGCTGTTGCTGTCGCACTTCTGAACAAGGGTGTCGCCACTGCAGTCCGCGCATCGAACTGAGATCTTCTCGCATCGCCGGAGAAGTTTGCCACATCTGGAAGATCTTCACGTCTTTATTTCTTTGCACCAGAACTTTGCCACATTTCCCTCACTTCGACATTGCTTGTCGTGGAAGGGTAACGCATCGTAAGGTACATTGAAGCAAAGTGTAGCATCTTAAGAACTGAACTGAACTAAGCTAAAACTACCATCTTAAAGTAACAGTATTGTGTATTTTTGTCGTTTATGGTCTTGTGGTAAATTTATATAAAGTATACTTATTTTTTAAATAAAATCTTGTGTGGTGTCCATTTGGAGTGTTGTCACTGGGTTACTGTATGTGGTCACAAGTGCTTTACATTCTGCCTCTGAGATAAGCCTGTCTGCTCATGCCAAGCTATCAAGGGGGTGAGCAGGGGTTATTTAGGAGTGTAATCCCCTTATCCTGACTAGAGGCAAGGGTCCCTATTTACCACAAGTCCCTACCTGTGCAAACTAGAGACCCCCAAATCTAACAAGAGCTAATCAGGATTTTGCTGTTCCTGTGAGGGTTGCATTCCCATAGTCCAGTCTGGACAACACCGGGGATTGGGTGGCTTGTTTGAGATCACTGGGAGGGATGAAGGGTTTTATTTTGTTGAACAGTTTAAGGTTGAGGAAGGCTCTCTTAGTGGAGTTCTTGATATGTTTGGTCATGTCTAGTTTTGGGTCCAGAGTGATCCCTAGTGATTTTACAGAGTCGGTGAGGGTGAGATTGGAGTTGAGCGCATCTATGACTTTTAGCCATTCTGTGACATGGGGGTTCTGCTCCTTGTTGGAGATGAGTAGAATTTCTGTCTTGTCTTGGTGGTTGAGTTTCAGGTGGTTGAGTGCTAGCCAGTGTTGGACTTCTCTTAGAGTGTTGTTTAGTCTGTGAATGTGGTCAATGGAGGAGGTTTTAAGATAGATCTGGGTGTCATCCGCATAAAGTGGAAGGGAATGTTGTTTATTTGGAGAATTTAAGTGAGGGGTTCCATGTAGATGTTGAAAAGTTGCGGAGAGAGAACTGATCATTGGGGTACCCCCTGCTGACGGGATGTAGGTCCGACAAGAAGTTATTGATTTTTATTCTTTGTGTGCGATTCTGTAGAAAGGAGGTGAACCACTGTAGGACAACCTCATCCGCTCCTACCCTTTCTTGCAGTACCTTAATGAGTAATGTCTGGTCAACTGTGTCGAAGGCTACCAATGGGTCCAAGAGAATGAGCAGACAGCATCGGTCATTGTCTAGAGATTTGTGGATGTCGTCAATGACATCCAGGATTGCTGCAACCTTTTCTGAAGCCAAATTGCTCAGGGTCTAGAACACAGCTTTCCATACTGTGTGGCACGACACGTTTCTGTGTCGAGCCCCATGTGTGGGTGTGTCGCGTGACGCGATGACATATATGTCTGCCGGCCAATATTAGGGGAATGTAAGCCTCAGTCAGGACGTGTGAGTGCGATGTGCAAGGCAGAAGGCAGAGCAGCAGCGGAGCAGAGCCTCATGGTTCGGAGCTTGATTCTGCTATACCGATGCTCAGTGGGGCATTGTACAAGTCTCAGCAGCGGACTGTCGTGGGTCTGGATGTAACCAGCAAGAGTCCAGTGGGTGTATTGACCCCCTCCGGGAGTGCTGTGGCGCTGCTCACGGATCTGCCCTGAGCGCTTCTGAGCGTGCAGCCTTGTTGTGACGCAGTGGCCACGGAGCCGCCTCAACCCCCATCCCAGGCACTCTATAAGTGAGATTTTGACATTTAAAAAATCTGATGGCATACAATTAATATGGCTCCAACCGTAGAGGTGTAGTTTGTATCCCCTGGTGATAGGTTACTTAACTAGTATGGCGCCACTCTCGGAGGTGTAGTTGTAACTACACCTCCGAGAATGGCACTATACTAGTTAACTTACCTAGCACCTGGGGATACAAACTACACCTCTGAGATTGGCGTCACATTAATTTTAGCCAACAGGGTTAATGCATTGGCCTCTAGATGTGTGTTTGGTTCTTTAGTATCAGCCTTTATTGTTAACGGTGCCTGAAGGGCATTCTTCTTATTAATGCCCAGCTATGATTGCTAACGCTTGCATGATATGATCAATATTGACATATTATCTGAGTGTTTGTGTGGGAGAAAGAGAGTGAGAGGGCGAATGTGCGTGTGAACAAGATAGGGAGAGAGTGCGTGTGTGAGTGAGATTGTGTGTGTGAGAGTGTGTGTGTTTGTGTGTCAGGAAGAGAGCGAGGGTGTGTGTGTGTGATAGAGTGTATGTGTGTGTGCATCTATCTGTAAGTGTGTCTGAGAGGGAGTGAGTGTATGTGTGTGTGTGTGTTTGCACGTGTATGAGAGTAAAATTAGAGATGGAGTAGGGGGCTACTTTGAGCTAAGTGATAATGAGCATATCTCTGAGTAAAAGTTTGCAGCCATTCCTATCCATACATCGTTTTCTCTGCTGCCACCACCTTATTTAGAAGTAAGAGAAGCGCTGTGTTTCCGATGGTGGAGCAAGAGCTGGTGGCACTTTCAGAAGCACCCTGTGCACGAGCCAGCTGCCAGCTCACATGGAACTTGAATTCAGGGCAGGTCTTCTGATGCTATATGAGTTGTGGTTTTGAGCCTGGACCTTGGCAGAAAAATATTCAGAAATCTTGCCTACAAGCTTGAAGAAAAATCTGCTTTGGGAAACTGAAATACATGATATTGACTATTCCATCATGCTGCCATGGTATCTCTGTTGGCCAGCATGTTCAGTTTTGCTGAAAGTGATCTAGCAGGGGACTTTTAATATAGTACAGTCCCGAAGTAGGTGTCTGAGGTATGTTAGTAAATTCTATAAGCCTCATGAGGCCTTTTGTGCCCAGTTCAAAACACCACACATGCAGTACTGTGCTATTTTAGGCAACCTCATCTAGAGCATTTTGTCAATATCCAGGGGCATATCCTTAGATGGGGAAAGACATATTGGAATATAGGAATGTCAATCTAACATTGTGTTGATTTTAATCCCTAATGAAATTATGTCATCTCTGGGGGAAAGGATATTGTTAGAATTGGAGGTCTCTAGTTGGCATAGGTAGGTACCTGTGACAAATAGGGACCTTTGCGTCTACTCAGGGTAAGGGGGTACACTGCTAAAATAACACCTGCTCAACCCCTTGGTAGCTTGGCAAGAGCAGACAGGCTTATCTCAGAGGCAGTCCGTAAAGCATTTGTGAACACATACAGTAACCAAGTAACAACACTACAGATGGACACCATACAAGTTGTATATTAAAAATAAGTATATTTTATATAGATTTAACACAATACCACAAACAACAGAAAATCCACAATACTGCGCTTAAAATGGTAGAATTCGTTTAGTACTCTTTTGGATGTAAAATGCGACACTTTGAGTCAATGTACCTTAAGATGTGTAATGCTATACAACGAAAGTGTTGCAGGGAAGGTCATGTGTCGGTTCCTTACACGCAAGAACGGTGATGCGTTGGTTCCCTTCTGCTGCATATGGAGCGGTGATGCGTCGATTCTTCTCTGCGAGGGGAGGTGATGCGTCGGGTCCTTATAGCGCTTCCGTGGTGATGCGGCCCACAACGCTGTGATGCGATGAAGAGCCGGTGCAAAGAAACAAAGATGGCATCTTCTTCTTGGTGTGACACGATGTGGACCACTCCAGATCCTGCGACACGCTTCCCAGTGATGCGGCGGCATCTGATGCAATATCAATCCTCTTCTCCGGTGATGCAAGGCGCTTCAACAACAATGCGAGCCATGACAGGCCCTGCGACACGCTTCCCGGTGATGCCGGGGCATTTGATGCGATATTGATTCTCTTCTCCGGTGATGCAAGGCGCTCCGGTGGCCCTGCGATGACTCAATGGTTCTTCTGGGCACCGACAGGCCCTGTGACATGCTTCCCGGGGATGCGGCGACATCTGCGGCGACATCGATCCTCTTCTTCAGCAATGCGAGGCGCTTTCGCGTTGTGAAGCGACAGCAGCAGTTCGGCATCACGTTTCTTGCTCGTGAGTTTCGCTTCTGGCTCCTTGCGACACGCAGTTCCTCAGAAAGCCCAACACAACTGCAGGCACTTCCAAAGAACTCTTGAAGAGCTGGTGGGTTAGGTCTGTTGTCCCTGAGACTTCAGCAGGAGGCAAGCTCTTTTCTCAAGCCCTTGAAGATCCTTCACAAGTTGATGAAAGTACATACCAAGTTCCTCTCTCATTTCTTTGGAAGTCAGGCAACCACTGCAGGCCAATCCCCCAAGCAGCGCTTCAACTTAGGGATAGTCTCTCCTCAATCTCACTGGTTCCGCTCCTCAGCAAAGTTTTCTTCTTGTTTCCCAAAAGTGATCTAATTCTCTGGGGTCTGGGTCCCCTCTTTCATACACAGTTTCTCGTTGTTTTCTGAAGGCAGAGAGGCCTTTGCCTAATCCAAACCAGATCTGGTCAGTCCTGGCGCACTCTGTTTACATGACTCCTTCTTTCCTTTCACAGTGCAGGGCAGAAACATCAGACGCACCACAGGAGGTGGAGCCAGCATTGTGGAGGGAAGGCATAGCCCTATTCAGGTCCCAGGTGCATCTCCTCCCTTTCATCTAGATGCAGATCTCACTATTCAGCACTGTGCTGACTCACCCTGTCTCCTGGAATCCAACAGCCCCTGTCATTCAAACGCCAGACAAGGAATACACAACCTAACAGAGGCAAGTTAGACAAGAAAATACCTACTTTCTAAAAGTGGTATTTTCAAACACAGAATGGTAAACCCAACTTTACTAAAAGATGCATTTTATCATTCTGAGTTCTGGTATACTAACCTCGAATTTCTACCTAGTTCCCCGAGTCAGTTAGAATTATAGGATGTAATATTCAAACTGTCCATTCTGGCCTATGGGGTATAGGTAGCCTTGCAATAGTGAAAAACAAAAATGGCTGTAATTCACTATTAGGACATGCCACACACATCAGATCTTGTCCTACCTTGTACTTACAATGCACCCTGACCTTGGGGCTACCATAGGGGTGTCTGATATGAAGAAAAGGGAAGGTTTAGGGACTGGCAAGTGGGTGCGCTTGCCCAGTCAACATGGCAGTACCAGACTGCACACAGGCTCTGCATTGGCAGACCTGAGAAACACATTTTCAGGCTGCTTCTGTGGGTGGCACAACCAGTGCTGCAAGTCCACCAGCAGCATTTGGTTTACAAGCCCTGGGTACACTCAGTACACTGTACAAGAGTCTGACAAGTAAACAAAACCAGCCAATCATGGAATCTCTAATCCATACATCAATGTACAACAGGGAGCACTTGAACTGTGGCACTAGACAGCAGTGGTACAGTGCCCAAGGCATCTAACCCCAGCAAAAACACATGAGGCAACAGAAAAAATGGAAGGGAGACCCACACCAAGGTGCCAGGTCTAACAGCTATAATAATGTCATTCATGATTAAAAAGTCGCTCACATCATGTGTCACAGTTTGAAAGTGTGGTGGGGGCTCACATAGATCATTAAGACACATTGTCACATTATTATCGGTTTTCAGGACTTAAGATAGCGTTAAACTGTCTATAGCCTGAAAGGTTGGTCTTACTTACATAGGTTTAGTCTTGGGATAAGACATTTGTTTACAAAGGATCCACCATTACTTAAAACAGTTTTCACACAGCCTTAAGCTAGAGAACCCCATCTGTAAATCAGACTTGAAGTCTAGAGGCAGTTTTCAGGCTGAAAACTTTGGTAGTAAATTTGTACCTATGACTAAAATCTAGTAAATGAGTACAGTGTTGTTCCTGCTGGTATAAGGAAACCAAGATAATGCATTAATTTTAAGATTCAGGACTATTACTGTTCACAAAAGTAGCTACAGGTCAGACAGCAAGAGCAAACCTGACGAGTGGGTACACCCCTTTGTGCTAAGATTAGCAGGAGCTTGAGAGTAACAGAGAGTCCTTGATGTTTGTCATAGGTGTTGCAGAGAAGAAGAACGCCTCCAAGCATAATTCTTCCTTATGCTACCAGAATGAAGACACATTGAATGAAAACAGCTATGAAATATGTGTCCCCCATTAAGACACTGATACAATTCAGTGCAATAAATGTGTTGTGGTCTTTTGAGCTTTGCTAGCCGCCCTGTGTATATCTTTGAGCAGTAGGACTGCGCTAAACGACAGTAGGACGTTTTGCAGGAGCGGTCACCTGTCCTTCGTGGACGCTCGCTCTCTTGAACTAATGGCATGTCTGGGACTGAAGCTATGATTCCAGTGGAAGCATGAAATGGTAAAAAAAACTCTAGCGGAGAATAGAGAATTAAATGTCTGTATCATATTTAATTATGGTAAAAATATCAATCTTTTTACTGTTTTTTGTCGTCCTCGGCTGCAAAGTATCTGAGCTTCTTATCAAACAACCTGCTTAAATTGTGACAGTTTGCAATGTGGTTCTAGTTAGCAACGTACTGCTCAACTGGTGTGATGTGGGGTTTGATTTTTTTCACCGATGATCAGCTTGTGTTTCATCTACAAAGAGGCTGACTTTTGCTACTGCATAACAACAATGAGTCGATAAACTGGCAGACATCATAGGCCAGTGTGGGTCTACCCCTCCACTCTCGCCCTGCTTGGCTCGCACAGCAGAGCCTTGACACCCATGTTTTTCTGTGCTCTGCCCAAGGTCAGTTTTCATGTCCACCCCTGCCAAAGGCCTTTTTTTGCTTACAGTTGCACTGGCCGCAGCTTGATCCTTTCTTGTGCTTGTTTTTAGCGAGCATATTGAATACCTTTGAGGTGAGTTTGCCCTATAAAAATACATCAGAGCATGTCCAGGCCTGTCTGCACAGACACAGCCAGCATCTACTTATCTAGGTGCACAATAATCTGCAATGTTCCTGTGCGCCACCAGTGCTCACATGAGGGGCCAAAGAAAACCCTTCTAACTACCTGACCCGTCCAGTCAGTTATGGGCTACATGCACCTTTATTTTCAGAAGGACTCATGAAGTGCTATTGAAATAGTCAACAATTTATTGGACTGCACAGAACGAAGTCTGTAGTGCGACAAATATATACAAAGTGCCATCAAAGCTAACCCCAAACCCTCAAGCTCATCGCCAAATAACTGTCCCACAAAAATATTGGAAATTATCAATCCTGAGGTAATTGGAAATCTAACCTGGTCTATTCAGAAGATACTTTTCCATTAATGTAGATCATGTAGTCACAGAAGCAAGCTGCCTCAGTTTGGCTTCTCTAATTCTAATCCAGACATTCATTTGTAAAGCTGGACACTTGAAACACCATGTTCAAATAACCTGTGTTACATCCTTACCATCCTATGACTGCTTGGTTACTTTACTGTATGCTGGATTGAAATGTTTGTGAATATAAGTGCAAAACTAGAGTTGTTCAGTTAGCCATTATGATAGTGTTGCACTCTGGTTGTGTGTACATTCCAAAGGTCACGTTTCATGCACGCGTTTTTTTTCTGTTAAGGAAATGCTTTGTTAATATTTCTGGCTTTCAAAACTGGTGGCAATTCCAGCTCTGTGTTTACTGCTTACTCTTCTAGTGTACATTCATTGTCATATAGCTGGGTCTGAACTGAGGTGGAGAAGTGAGCTAAAGAATGATGATGGATTCAACCCAGATCTGTACCGGGGGGGGGGGAGTGTCTGAAAATTGTCACTGCTCCATCCACCATCTCCTTGTGTTTGCTTTATTGTGTTATAGGCCAACCTTAAGTCCTATGATATTATTGACTAGATTAGAACTAGATTCTTGAAAGATGGCAGCCATTATTTTCAACATAGCTTGGGCAACAGTTTGATTTCCCAACCATTTTAGAGGTTTCAGAAATGTGGTCCTCCAACTTATTTAGAATTTCCCATGGGCAATGTTGGCATGGTGCTTCCACCTTTAATGGCATGTTTTATGTGTGCCGCACTGCTACCTCATTTAGGTTGCCTGTCTCTGATTCAGTCAAAAAGGCTTCAGTGTCTTAGCAGAGCAATATGTGGTTATTTATGTGATTATCTCTTGATTGCTTTCAGTTCAAATAAGTAGATTAAAAATGAGACATCGATTTGTTTTTTTAGGAAAGTAAGCAATCTAGTTTAGCGGAAAAGACCATGGCATAGATCACTCATCAGATGAAGATGAGGATGAAGAGTCAGGCTTGAAATCTTTTTTTCTGGAGAGATCCGGGATTAGCTCTGGAAGTGAGCTTAATACTTCAAACCTGGACGAAGGGAAATTTGAAACTACAATGGTTCATAAGTAGGGCTCCCTGTTTTCCGTTTTTACTGATTTTTACATATAAATACAGACAGAAAACAATGGGTGTTCTGTCTGCATTTATTTTTAAAAGTGGATAAATACAGAAAATTGTGCTCCTTTAAAGTGATTCTCCATGCTGTCTTTGATGAATTATAGGCCAGCGGCTGAGCCTATGGACAGCATGGTGAATTAAAAAACAGGACAAAATGTATTTAAATAACAGCATATGTCAACCTACATTTATGGTATAATGCTGGTATTTACCAGTGGATGTATTGTTATGTAATATTTGACAGCTTAAATAGCTAAAACACAACAGATATCAAAGGATGAGTGCGATCGCTGAATGTTTAATAGGAGCAACTAACCCCCAGATGCATCAACAACCCATTTTGCGATTCCTTTATAGCGAAAAATGCTGATTCGCTATTAAGGAATAGCAAAATGGAATGTATCAAGAAATCACTTAAAAAATAGCGATTTCTTAGAATTCCTTAATTGCGAATGGCAAATTGCGAGTCGCAATTAAGAAATACCTCCCCATTCATTCCTATGGGCCTAGAGGCCCATAGGAATGAATGGGAAGACAATCTCAATTTGCGAATCGCAATTAGCGATTCGCATATTGAGATTGCGATTTCAAGGGTGCAGGGGTATCCAAAGGACACCCTGTTGTACCCCCTGAAATTGATCTGTGCACATATGTTGCGCACACACATGCCCTTAGGGCATGTGTGTGCACAACATGAACGTTTGAAAAATGCACTTAAGTGCATCTTTCAAAGTTTTTGCAAATTACCATGAAGTTGTACGTCATGGTAATTTGTGTGCCCTATTAGCAAATTCGCTATTTTTAAAAATTTCATGCATTTCATTTAAGAAATCTCAATTTGAGATTCCTTAAATGCAAATAATCGCAATTTAGCGATTTCTCAATTTGTGATTTTTGCATTTGGGATGATGCATCACAAATACAAAAATACCGGTCGCAAAGGGGCTGATTCTGAGAATTTGATAATTTGCGAGCGGATTTTTGTTTGATGCATCTAGCTGTAAATATACTATTTGCTCTGTCTATGGGTCTAATGTAGATGAAGCTGATATTTTGGAAAACCTAAATGTCGAATTGGCATTATGACCCAACACGTTAATTTTATGTGGGTATTTCAATATCCATTTAGAGGGACAATTTTTAAGCTCCAATGTATGTGGTAGCAAACCCAAGGTTTTTAACGCTTTAGCTCAAGTATTAAGGGATCATGGGCTAGTGGATACATGAAGGACATTACACCAGTCTGATCCTGGATATATGTTCTATTCATACCCACATAAAAAACTGGTAAGACTAGATTATATATTCTCGTCTACGGCACTTATAGCTGGAGCTAAAATGCAGGTTTGGCCCCGAATTACGGCTGATCCTGGCCCCCTTTTGCTGGATCTGTGTACAATCAGGCAGAGGAAGGGTGGAAGGTTAATTGCTTTCAACAGGAAATTACATTATTAGGTGGGAAAGGGATTTCCTTGATATAAATAGGGGATCTGCTCCGGGCCCTAACATATGGGATACTATTATAGCAGGAATAAGGGTGAGGCACTTAGTTTTGGCTTAGCTAAATCAAAACAAGGGCAAGCATTTATTCATCAGTTGCTGGACGCACTTCGGGCAGTGGAATCGGAATTGATACAGACCCTTAGACAGGGGTTAGATAAATGTGGTCTAGTGTAAGGAAATTGCCCTTCAATACAATACTTTTAGACAAAGTAGATATGAATATGGAGAGTTGACTGGGCAGTGTCTTGCTCAAAGACTTAGGGCCCCATTAGGATGGGAGGCGGATCGCCCCCGCGGGGCCGGCAGTAGTCACTGCCGGCCCAGCAGGGGCGATCCACCCGCCATCCTTGCAGAAAAGACCCCCCACCATATTACCATAGCTGGGGGGTCCGCGGCGCATGGAAAGACCGTCCACCGCTTTTCTGCCTGGTCGACAAGTCAACTGGATGGAAAAGGGTTCGATATGGTGGTGCCACGGAAAGACATGCAGAGTCTGCTTGGGGGGCCTGTTGCGGGCCCCCAGGGACTCCGAGGGGGGGGTTGCACATGGGGGTACCTATGGTGCCCCCCTGCCTTTCAATGAACAATGTGGCAGGCACTGCGCGGTGCCTGTCATGTTGTGCATTGAAATGCACAACCTGCCTCTGTGGCATTGTGGCGGGCGGTGCTCTCTGCACCAGCCGTGGCAATGTTGCAAATGCTCCATGAGCCTGCCAGTGTGGTGGGTGCATGCTAATCTGGAGTGTGTGACCGCCGCACCCTCAGCGGGCAGTCCTGGTTCCCGAGGGTATGTCGAGTGGACCAAGTCCGCCCGCCATACTAATGTGGCCTTTAGAGTTAGACAATCTTCCCAAAGAATTTCTGCTATGATTGGTGCTCCTGGACAATACGGTTGAATCTGAGGAGGGTATTATGTTTTTTTAATGAGTTTTATCAAGAGTTATATAAACAACAGGTTCCTGAGGATTTAGATATCGAACATTTTTGTCAAAAATTAGTATTGAATCGGATAAGTGTTGAGGATCAAGCATTACTGGATGATTTAATATCTATCGAGGAAGTAGAGATAGCATAAGGACAGTTAGCACAGGGGAAAGCTGCTGGTCCAGATAAATTACCATTAGAAATATATCACCTTCTCTTTCCAGTGTTGAAAAATGATATGCTGGGAGTTTTTCAGGAAGCCCAATTGGGGAATGGGCCTCCATCCTGGGATGAGGCTAACATTGTAGTGTTTAAAAAAAAGGCAAGCCCCCTAATATACCAGGGTCATATCGACCGATATTTTTGTTAAACGCCGATGGGAAAATCTACGCCAAGATCTTAGCTATCTGGCTAATGAGGGTTATTACGCCTTTGGTTTCAATGACCCAACACGTATTCAACACGGATTCATTCCAGGTAGAAGTACTATCAATCATATTCATAGAGTGGTTGCTCTTATTGATTTTACTAATGTGCATCATAAAAAGCTGGGCCTAATATTTCTCGACCCAGAGAAGGCGTTTGATCGTGTATCTTGGACTTTTATGTGGGGCATCATGCGAGGGATGGGGTTCTAGCCAGAATTCATTAAATAAATTCAAAGTATGCATAAATCACTGAGAGCTAGAATCTGCATCATGGGCAGGGAATCCCAGCAAGTTTGTATTCAAATGGGAACTAGACAGGGATGTCCCTGTTCCCTATTACTTTTCGCACTGTATATTGCCCCGTTTGTGCAGATGCTAGAGAAAAGTAGCCTGATAAAACCAATGGAATGTGGGCTTTACCCCACATGTGTTCTAGCATATGCTGATGATATCGTTGTAGCCTCTGCAGATCCTGTGCAGGCTATAAGAGAGATAGAAAAGTTGGCTGAAGAATTCGGGGCAGTGTCGGGATATAAATTAAACGCGGCCAAAACACAGATAGTATGCACCAATCAGGTCTGTCCGGGGGAGAACCGGGTAACGGTTAAAGCTCAATATTTGTGTATAAAAATCAGAATATCCCTACAAGAACTAATCGAGGTTAATTAGGGTAGTTTCATTTTAGCGGTTAAGCAGCCACCAACACCACCAACTCATCCGCGCCACCAAGAAAACTGCATTCAAGGAACGACTGGACAACAACGCACACAACAGCAAAGAACTCTTCAACATCGTCAAAGAGCTCTCCAACCCCAACGCTGGAAACAACGACATCACCCCTTCGCAAGACCTCTGCAACTCCCTCGCCTCCTTCTTCCACAACAAGATCGCGGACATACACAACAGCTTCAGCACCCAACCGACGAACACCACGACCGAACCACCGCCCCCCACCACCACCCTCCGCGCCTGGACTCCGACCAGCACCGAAGACACCATCCGCACGATGAACTCCATCCACTCCGGATCTCCGACCGACCCCTGCCCTCACCACGTCTTCAACAAGGCCGACGCTGTCATCGCACCCCACCTGCGGGACATCATCAACACCTCCTTCGATACCGCTACCTTCCCGGAGAGCTGGAAGCACGCCGAACTCAGCGCTCTACTCAAGAAACCATCGGCTGACCCCACCGACCTCAAGAACTACCGCCCCATCTCGCTGCTCCCATTTCCTGCAAAAGTCATCGAGAAGACCGTCAACAAGCAGCTGGCCGCCTTCCTCGAGACGAGCGGTTCCCTCGACCCCTCGCAGTCTGGCTTCCGGGCCAACCACAGCACCGAGACCGCCCTGATCGCAGTCACCGATGACATCCGAGCGCTGCTCGACAACGGAGAAACAGCGGCCCTCATCCTCCTAGACCTCTCCGCGGCCTTCGACACTGTCTGCCATCGTACCCTAGTACAACGCCTCAGCAACGTCGGAGTCCAGGATAAGGCACTGGAGTGGATCATCTCCTTCCTCGCCGGGAGGACAGGAGAGAGTCCGCCTCCCCCCGTTCAGATCTGAAGCCACCGAAGTCATCTGCGGCGTCCCTCAGGGCTCCTCGCTCAGCCCTACCCTCTTCAACATCTACATGAGCCCACTCGCAGACATCGCACGCCAGCACAACCTCAACATCATCTCCTACGCCGACGACACCCAGCTGATCCTGTCCCTTACCAACGACCCCGCCACCGCCAGAGCCAACCTTCACGAAGGGATGAAAGAGGTAGCCGAATGGATGAAGAACAGACGCCTGAAACTGAACTCGGACAAGACGGAAGTCCTCATCCTGGGATCCTCACCCTCCGCCTGGGACGACTCCTGGTGGCCCCCCGCCCTAGGCAGCGCATCCAAACCAACAGACCACGCACGAAACCTGGGCTTCATCCTGGACTCCTCCCTCTCCATGACCAGACAAGTCAACGCCGTCTCCTCGTCGTGCTTCAACATCCTGCGCATGCTACGCAAGATCTTCCGGTGGATCCCCACCGAGACCAGGAAGACGGTCACCCAGGCCCTCGTCACCAGCCGTCTGGACTACGGCAACACCCTCTACGCCGGAACCACTGCCAAACTCCAGAAGAGACTCCAGCGGATCCAGAACGCCTCAGCACGACTCATCCTGGACATCCCCCGTCACAGCCTCATCTCCGGACACCTGAGAGATCTGCACTGGCTCCCGGTCAACAAAAGAATCACCTTCCGTCTCCTCACCCACGCACACAAAGCCCTACACAGCCAAGGCCCAGGATACCTCAACAGCCGCCTCAACTTCTACGCTCCCAAACGCCAGCTTCGCTCGACCAGCCACGCCCTCGCCGCCGTCCCCCGCATCCGTAGAACCACCACAGGGGGACGGTCCTTCTCCTACCTCGCCGCCAAGACTTGGAACTCCCTCCCCACCCACCTTCGCCTGACCCAGGACCACCTCGCCTTCAGGAAGCAACTCAAGACCTGGCTGTTCGAGCAGTAACATCCCCCCCCCCAAGCGCCTTGAGACCCTCTGGGTAAGTAGTGCGCTATATAAATTCGATGATTGATTGATTGATTGATTGATTGATTGATTGATTGATTGATTGATTGATTGAAGCAGCAGTTAGACCGCCTGGAATGTTTGCATCTGACACTAGTTGGGAGACAAAATGTTTTTTAAATGATTGTCCT
This sequence comes from Lissotriton vulgaris, assembly GCF_964263255.1. Taxonomy (NCBI): domain Eukaryota; kingdom Metazoa; phylum Chordata; class Amphibia; order Caudata; family Salamandridae; genus Lissotriton; species Lissotriton vulgaris. Next base: position 1,708,692,753 of record NC_141685.1, on the reverse strand, counting down.
CCCTAAAGTACTCTATTATTTTAGAGCAGTACCATTAGAGCTTACGAACAAACAGTTACAAGGGATACAATCCATATGCAATAGATTTATGTGTGGACAACTCAAAGCCCGGAGAGCTGTTAAATACATGATGCTACAGTTAGACAAGGGGGGTGGTCCGTTCCGAATTTCTGTTTTTAATATTATGTTTGTTTATTGCAAAATATATACATATTCTGTTGACAGAGATACAGGCAGAAGCTCCTTCAATATATCAACTTCTGTTAGGGGAAGAAGCAAGAAAGGTGTTAATAAAATTTTCAAAGCCAAGTTATTATAAAAAGACAAGGTTCAAGGTTATGATTTCAGCTTACAAGGCTTGGAAAAGGGTATGTAAATGGCTGAATATTCCTCAACTGAACTATTATATTCCACTAGATTCAATTAGATAGGAATTAGTTGAAAGATACCAACTTCGACATCATTAATTTTTTTAAGTATCTGCAACTGTGCGATTATCTTGTTAGGCATTATCTATATGATGGAATCACTACACTCCCAATGGTAGAGGCTATCAGAAGGAAGGCTAAGATTGGGGTATTATACTCTACGTTAATTGAGTCTCAAAAGGATGATTTGGCCACTCATGATCTCAAATGGACTGCACGCCTAGGGTTTGATGGAGAGGTGATGCAGACTTCTATAGATATTGCAGGAAAAATTTTGTTATCATCAAATCTACAAGCGCAACACTTCAAGACCATTTTGATTTATATCATACACCTGAACGTATGATGATATAGTGGGGTGGAAATAATGATAGTAAATGTTTCAGGTGTCGAAGTGATTGAGCGGATAGTGTACATATTTTCTTTGAATGTATAGCATTGCTGCAATTAAAGAAACAAATGGAACTGTTTTTGCAAGTAGTCACAGGTACCTCCATATCTATTGCGAAGGCAATGATCCTACTAGGGATATCGGGTAATATTCCAAATGATCAACCACTGAAAAAATGTAGATATTTATTATTTATAGCTGTAGGGGTGGTGCATATATGTATTGGTTCATGCTGGCTCCAAAAGGAGGCACCCTCATTTGAGATGTGGGGGGCAAAATATTTTTATGTGTTTAACATGGAATATAGTCTATATGCCCTAAAATCAATCAAACTGCAAAAACTGGGTATTCAGATTTGGGATTCGATGATACAATACATGAACTAAGCAATTGTTCTAGGCTCCGTTATGATAATAGGGTTATATTTATTTTGCTGATGATGTTTCTGATGATTTATTTTGGAACTGTTAATGGTAGTGTACCAAAAATCTTGTCAGTATCGATTGTAATTGTTAATACACATCTGTGATACGGTATTTGTGTCATGGATTGAACCAATACTTTTTTTTTTAAATAGGTGTCCTGTCCTGTCTCTGATCCAGTCAAAAAGGCTTCAGTTTCATAGCAGAGCAATATGTGGTTGTTTATGTGATAATCTCTTGATTGCTTCCAGTTCAAATAAGTAGATTAAAAATGAGATCTCGATTTGTTTTTTTAGGAAAGTAAGCATTCTAGTTTGGCTGGGAAGACCATGGCATGAAAATGTAAGGGCCTTCTGATAAAGGATGGAATATAATGGTGGGTTCTGGACCGCTCACTTGGCATCCTGAGTCTGCAAGAACCAGTGTCGAATGCAGTTTTCACTTCTGTCCCACCTTATGCTCAGAGCTCTGATTTCACATGATTATCTTCTACTCAAATCCTGAAATGTTACTGGAGAGAATGTAGACTTTAAGCAAGGCGTAAGATTGTTAAACTTCGTATCTCATGTTCTTCCTATCTCTAGATTTCCACATATCTCCAGTTTCCCGGAAGGCAAACAGAAACTCCAAATGATAAGTTTATAATTTGGAAGCGAAAAGCTGGTGACAATGAGGTTTGTGAAGAACAAAATGTAGCAGCTATTTAGCAAACTAACCAAGAATCAACTGAACAGTCTGTCTCAGTACGTAAAAGTGTAAAGGGAAATCGCCAATTCCCGTTTATATAATAAAGCGTATATGAAACTGGGGTTCACATTCTCTGGTAATGAAAACCATCCTAGTCGTCAGTGTTTAGTTTGTGAGGAAATACTTGCAAATGAAAGTATGGTACCAAATAAATTAAAACACCATTTTACCACAAAACACAGCCATTTGTCCGAAAAAACAGTAGAATACTTTATTGAGCTTGCAGAATCTATAAGAAAGCAGTCTGCATCATTCACAAAGAGAATGAAGACATCAGAGAAAGCTCAAAAGGCAAGTTACTTCGTTGTTCAAATAATTGCCAAAAACAAGGAACCGCACACTGTTGCCAAAACCACCGTAAGGCAATCTTGCTCTGCTATTGTTCGAACAATGTTTGGGCCAGAATTTGAGATTGAAGTTAATAAAATCCCTTTGGCAGATAACACAATTGGAAGACGGATTCAAGATATGTCTGCTAATTAAGGATATTTTTCAAGATGTCAATATGGTCTATACATTGCAACTAGATGAATCAACAGATGTCAGTGTGTTAGCTCAATTACTGGTTTTTATACGTTTCATTCATACTGAAAAAATTATTGAGCAATTCCTGTGTTGCCTAGAACTTCCATTGAGAACTAGAGGTGAGGATATATTTCAAACTTTAGATTGCTTTGTGAAGGAAAATAATTTGCAGTGGTTAAATTGTGTTGGGATATGCATGGATGGTGCACCCTCAATGGTTGGCAAGGAAAGAAAATGAAAATATCATATTTACTCATTGCTTTTTACATCGCGAGGCACTAGTCGTGCAAACCATTGGAAATTAATTAAGGGAAGTAATGACAAAGTGACTCAAATGGTCAATTATATAAAAAGCAGACCTCTTAAATCAAGAATATTTGCTCATATTTGTGAAAAAATGGGGGCAAGGTTTAAAAAGCTCCTACTGCACACAGACGTTTGTTGGCTCTCAAGAGGTCGCTTGTTTTGTCGTGTATACAAATTGCGTGAAATGATGTTTAAACTTTTCGAGGGAAATCAGCAACATGAATTGTGTGATCTAATTCAAAACAAACTTTGGGGCACAAAATTGGCATATCTTGCTGACATATTTGAACATTTGAATAAAGTGAACACCAGTATGCAAGAAAAGGAGAAAATATCTTAACAGCAGTAGATAAAATTTGTTCTTTGAGAGACAAAATTAAAATTTGGGGAAGGAAAGCGAAAGAAGGCAGTTTTAAAATGTTTTCCAAAAATGATAAGTGCCAGCTGAAAATATGAGATCAGCCCGCTGATTGTTGAACATTTAACATTGCTCGGAGAGACAGTTTATCATTACTTCCCAAATGTTGAAATCCAAGACTATGATTGGATCATAAATCTATTTCTTTCAACTGCAACTGGGAACTTTTCACTAACTGAAGAAGAAGAATTAGCTGAAATAAAAAATTATCAAAGTACGTGCATGATGCATGCAGAGAGTGATTTAGATAGCTTTTGGATTCGTGTTACAAAAATGCATCCAAACAAAGGTAAAAAAGTGTTAAATATTCTCTTCCAGTTTTCTATTACATACATCTGTGAAGTATCCTTTTCAACAATGACAAACTTAAAGACACTGAAATGTGTATGCTTGAAAATGCTTGATAATGAAATGCGAGTGTCTTTATCAAATACTAGCAGCCCGTCCCGACGTTGTCCGGGTATGAATTGCTGCCGGCCAGTAGTATATTGTTTTGTAGGATTTCGTTTTGATAGCATTTCTTATCTGTGACAGGCCTGTGAAACGCTCCGATTCACAGTGCACTGCTGATGCACTTAAGAGTGCGTGTTCAGTAGTGTGTGAACTCGAGTTTCCCTACTTTATTTTTCCTTGCAATATTATGTAGAGCGAACTCGACAACATGGCATTAGCACAATTTACATTACAGAAGAACACATTCATTTGTGGTAGGCACAGGGAGACAAAGCAATTTGCCTGGAATCACAGGATGTTGAGCTGATGCCGAGATTCGAACGTAGCTCCCCAGCTCTAAAGTTCGCAATTCTAGAACTTGTTGCAGGAGGTGTGTCTAAAAGTGTATGTCGGTGCTGGCCATCAATGAGAGAGACCCGTGCATTTTTCAAATGGGTGGTGAAAAAATATGAGTATGTTGCTGGAGATGTGGGCCGCCGTGCCACCAATGTACTTACCGGGGGAGGGCAAACACCCATTATTCTGCAACTTTCTTTCCCCATACCATCACTCTGCATACTTTCATTACGAAAGTACAATGACTCCGTAATGCCATTATAACGCATGGCATTACATCCTATATGCTTTTACCACGCATACATTTACAACGAAATTCGTTGTAAATGCATGAATGGTAAAAGCATGTTTTTTTAAATGTTTGGATAAGGTAAGTATGGGTATAGGGGTATATGTTTTGGGGTACTGAGGTATATGTTTTGGGGTGTTTGGGTATTTTAAGGGTTCAGATATAGTTTTGGGTTATGGGGTACAGGGGTAGTTTTAGGGTTTAGGGATAGGTATGGGTTTTGGGCTACAGGGGCATTTTTAGGGTTCAGGGTTAGGTTTTGGTTTTGGGGTGTAGGGGTATTTTTAGGGTTCAGGGGTAGGTTTGGGTTTTGCGGTACAGAGGTATTTTAAGGGTTCAGGGCTAGGTTTTGGTTTTGGGGTACAGGGGTATTTTAGGGTTCAGGGGTAGGTTTGGGTTTTTGGGTACAGTGGTATTTTTAGGGTTCAGGGCTAGGTTTGGGTTTTGGGGTACAGGGGTATTTTTAGGGTTCAGGGGTAGGTTTGGGTTTGAGGTGCAGGGCTATTTTTAGGGTTCAGGGCTAGGTTTGGGTTTTGGGGTACCGGATTATATTTAGGGTTTAGGGATAGGTTTGGGTTTTGGGGTACAAGGTATATTGATAGGGTTAAGATGGGTTAGTGTTTAAGGGTGTTGGGGTACTTTAAGGAGTAAGGGTGGGTTATGATTATGGGGGCAGGGGTATTTAAAGGGAGCAGGGTTGGATTAGCACACGATATGAGACATGGCATGAAGGGTGGAACGTACCACACGCCCCCAGCGTTTGTCACGCCCCCAGCACACGCCCACAGCACAACGCAGACACGCCCACAAGGGACTACTTTGCTGGAACGGTTCTTTTACCTTTTAAATGTATATGGTGGGCGTCTGCATAGCCTATGTCCTTCTGCTGCAACTGCCCTTTCCAAGGCTGTATTGGGTGTTGTGATTGGTGCTGTGGTTCCTGAGATTACCCGCCTCAAAGATTTGGGCTCTCTCTTTATTATATTAGTATGGATTCAACCAAATATTGACCAGCTGTGTTCATCCTATTAGCCTCATATATCTCATTAAAATAGTAAGACAAGTGCTGTTGTTTTCATTCAAATTTTGTAATTCTTTTGCTATGAGAGACAAAAGAGAAATTTGGAAAAGCAAAGTGAAAGGAGGAAATTTTTAAATGTTTTCAAAAACTGCTGAGTGCCCGCTGAAATGTGCTATCAGCCCCCTGATTGTTGACAATTTAGCATTGCTCGGAGAGAACATTCATCATTACTTCCCAAATGTTGAAATCCAAGAATATGATAGCATCAGAAATCCATTTCTTTCAACTGCAACTGGGAACTTTTCACTTTCTGAAGAATTAACTGAAATAAAACATGACACTGAAATGTGGAAACTTGAAAATGCTTAATGACGAAATGTGAACGTCTTTATCTAATATTCCACCAAATATTGACCAGCAGTGTTCATCCTATCCACCTCATTCATCTCAATAAAATAGTAAGTGCTGTTGTTTTTATTCAACGTTTTTCATTCATGTACATATTTACATAGTGTTACTAATAAAGGATAACATGTTTTGGAAATGCATGTGTGTTATATTACATATCATATTTAAAAAAATAAAATCAATGGGAGGTTTTCGTGAGATATGTTGTATCCCCATACATTTGATATTTACAATTTATATGACATATATGTATTTGTCCTTATCTCTTATATCCAGTTAATTTTACCTCAAAGTGCTGAATGGAAAAACATATGACTCTTCTTATTTTCTGTTTTTTTTTGACGCTCTGCGATGAGGAAAGCGGTCCCACCTGAGTTCAATGCGCAGAGACCGGCTGATAAGTTGCATGATTGTTTTACCACTCACAATTCCCCCTTCCTGAATGGATTTTTGTATAACTCATATTCAGCAAGCAGCAGGCAAACTTTGTGCATGCAAAGAAAATGGCGGTAGTGTTTCTCATCAGAGAAAACGTCCGCACCTACTGTTGTAGTTATTCTCCCCGGGTACGTAATGCGTGAGGTATCAAATAGAGGTGCACTGAGAACTTGATAAGACACCCACCACCAGGGGTGTTTGAGCAATGCAACTGAATGCAAATACCACGAATCAAGAGAAAAAAACAAATTACACAAGCACCCTCTTAAAAGTCCATTAATCTATGAACATAAATGTAGTTATTTCCAAGGTTATTGCACCAACATTATTCAATGGTTCAATGGCAATTCAAAGTATGGATCCAAAACCAAATCTTGTGCTTCAAGTTCTTTATTGTTCAAATAAGTTAAAAGTTTCCCAGCTTTACACTGCCGACACGTGTTTCGCCCTCTCCAGGGCTTTTTCAAGGCTATCTTGTTCTGGTCTTATGCTGCTCTGGCATCGGAGAGGTCTAGAGTTCGAAAAGATACGGGTATGAAGCGTTTATGCGAAACCTATTGGATGTCTTGGTCACAGCGAGCTATTCAGAAAGTGAGTTCCCTCTAAGTAACTTTAATCTTGTTGGGTCCCTCGTGGAGCATTGAAAGAACAAAAGTGATTTAGATGCAGATTTGTCTTGTTATGGGGGTGCGACTCGCTGCGTGGAGGTAAATCCTATCTTGCTGAGTGAAAGATTCTTGAAGACCTTGATAAGTCTTACTCTCGTAGTTTTCCGGCGCCGAGTCTCCACTGCAAGGCGCCGGAAAACTACGGAAAACTTACGCAGCGAGTCGCACCCCCATAACAAGACAAATCTGCATCTAAATCACTTTTGTTCTTTCAATGCTCCACGAGGGACCCAACAAGATTAAAGTTACTTAGAGGGAACTCACTTTCTGAATAGCTCGCTGTGACCAAGACATCCAATAGGTTTCGCATAAACGCTTCATACCCGTATCTTTTCGAACTCTAGACCTCTCCGATGCCAGAGCAGCATAAGACCAGAACAAGATAGCCTTGAAAAAGCCCTGGAGAGGGCGAAACACGTGTCGGCAGTGTAAAGCTGGGAAACTTTTAACTTATTTGAACAATAAAGAACTTGAAGCACAAGATTTGGTTTTGGATCCATACTTTGAATTGCCATTGAACCATTGAATAATGTTGGTGCAATAACCTTGGAAATAACTACATTTATGTTCATAGATTAATGGACTTTTAAGAGGGTGCTTGTGTAATTTGGTTTTTTCTCTTGAAACTTTGTGCATGGTTGAAAGGGTTGGCAGTGTGTGTACCCCAATCATCAACAACAACAAGTATCTAGTGGTCAAAAAAGGAACAAACTCAACTCACAATTTATCCTCAATCAAAACCCATTTTTTGTATTAATAAAAGAATGTGTGAAACCCCAGTGCTCAATTGTGCAAGATTCAATACACGGGGGCAAGAAACCTCATGGGTAGATGAAGTTTAGCCATCAGTTGCCGATCTATACCACCCTTTTTACATCATCTGGGGACTCCTTACCCAGGAGTAAATATGTCCACAGTCTAAAGGCGTAATAGTGGTTGTGACAACCCAGTTACCATTCGGATTAATAAATGGGTGGTGAAGATATAAGATTAATGTGATTTAGGCAGCTGAAAAAGCAGTGCAAATAATGTGAGTAGTGATGCAATACAATTGGATAGAGCTGGGTAGAGGTCTAATCTTTAATGTTTTCTCTCAGCTCCTCCAAATCTAAAACTACGTGAAAAAAGGAAAAACAACAATAACAAACAATAACAAAATATCTGTTCAGTAATGGAGGTCAACATGTTTCTGAATAAAAGGCTTGTGCGCCTATGCTTTCGTCAGGACTAGGTTGCTGCTACTGCTATATAGTGAGATAGTAACAAGGAAAATGAAATTTATATCACCTGAAATTACAGGTTAAATAATCCACCACAATCCAAATCTTTGTGAGGAAAGCGCTTCAACCCACCTGGCTGCAGCTCGGGTATAGAGGAGCACCGCTCTGTCTGTCGGTGTCTCCCAGCGTCCCTCTGCACTGACTGATTTTTGTGCCGTAAATCACTGGGGCATGTGTCAATGTGTCCATGATTATATTCTTGTTTCAGGCACAAACCTAACCTTGCTTACACCCAGTTTTGCCAGTCACTGTCTTTGTTAGAACAGATTTACAATTGCTCTATAAACCTTCCTGCTTTCTCAAATTTGCTTGAAAATGCACCATTTGCCCACTATTTTTTCAAAATGTTCTCGGCGGGGATGCCCCCTCCACCAATACCACTTAGGTGGTTCGGGCGCGCTCACTGCGCTCATGCGCATTACCGTGTCACAAGATGAATATTGTCTAAAAGGTGTCACCAAGATGAAAAGTTTGGAAACCTGTGGTCTAGAAGGTTGTTGGGGTCCATGTGTTGAGTGAGTTGGAGGAGAACACATTTTTACAAGATTTTAGCTAGGAGAGGGAGATTGGAGACGGGTCTAAAGTTATTGGGATCGTTGTGTCAGAGCCTGTTTTTTTAGTTGTGGTGTGACTTGGCCAATTTTGAGACAGTCCAGCATGACTCCAGTTTTCAGGGAGATATTTATAATCTTGGTCCGGATCAGAGCTAGGGTGATCTTGAGGAATGGGGTCCGAGATGTGAGATGAAGGAGTAGAGTTGGAAATCATTTTTGTGATCTCGGCTACAGAGATGGGATTGAAGGTTTTCCAGTTGTTAGGGTGGGACATGGGTGTGATAGCTTCTGTGTCAGTGAATGAGCTATTTCCGGGGCAGTAGCAGTGAATGTCCAGGAAAAACTCAATCTTTGTGATTTTGTCATTGGAAAAATTAGCAAAGTTGTCACACAGGTCTTTGAAGGGTTGAGCAGAGGATGTGGGGGGTTTGGAGGATTGTTGTCTGATGAGACTGAAGAGTTCTTTCAGCCTGTTCTTGGCGTTGTTCAAAGCATTACAAAAGAAGGACTTTTTTCCATTCGTAATGTGGTTTTTGTATTTCCTGCGTATTGATTTGAGTAGATTCTGGAGGATTGTGGACGGGTTGTTCCACCAGAGTTTTTCTGCAGCACTTAGTTGTCGTCTTTCGGAGTTTATGTCTGTGTTGAACCATGATCTGGATGGGGTGTTTCTGACTCTTTTTTGTTTCCAGGGGGCTAATTGGTCCGTGATGGAAGTCATAGTATACTGTAGTGAGAGGTGAGTTCTGTTGGGGAGAGGTTGTCAGTGGAGGTGGGGAGAAGTGAGCTTACCCTTTCCTCCAGGTCACTAACATGGATTTGACTTAGATTCCTCGCCCAGTGGGTAGTTACCTGCTTGCGGGGCATGCATTAAGTCGTTTCAGTGGAATAAAATGATGTGATGGTCGGACCAGTCAACAGGTAGGATGTGGTCGATAGTGACTATGTCTGCTTGGGCAACAATGGCATCTAGGATTGATCCTCTGTTATGGGTTTGTTCTGTGCAATGTTGGGTGAGGTTATTGGTGTGTAAAAGTTTGTTCAGGTTTTGTTTTCCTCATTCCAGTGTAAGTTGAGGTCTCCTAGAATTATGTTGTTGGAGTCATGGAGTGCGCAGTCTGTTGTCAGATCGGAGAGGCGTTCACTAAATGTGGTGGTGTTGCCCGGGGGATGGTAGAGGCAATGGCATGTTAGTGTTTTATTGACACTTGACTTACTGTTGGCAGTTAGGCATTCAAGGGAGTTATATGTGAATAAGTCAATTTCCGATACGGAGATGTTGTTTTTGTGAATGATTGCAATACCCCCTCCTCGTTGTTTTGTTTCTGTCTTAATTGATAAGAAGGAAAATTGGGGGCACAAGCATGTTAAAGGTAGGGGCAGACAAATTGTTCCTCCATGTTTCAGTGATGAACGTGATGTCCATGTAGTGAGCAAGGATAGATTCTGCCAGTTCGGTCGCATGTTTCGTGGCTGGTCTGCAGTTTATAAGCATGCAATTGGGGAGTTCCCCTCATTGTTGAGATTGATGGGGAGGCCCTGGGAATAGTATAGAGGAAGACGGGGGGTCTTCCAGTTCTGGGTGGTGATCGGTCTGTACCAACTCCCTTGATAAACTGGATCTTGGAGTTTGGGGTGACAGTGGGGGATGTGTCAAAGGCAGTGGCAAGTTCTATCGCCTCACTCATGGACATTGCGGCTTTTGTTCTTTTGGGTCTCTGTGTTTGGTTCGAGGGGAAGGTTGTGTTCTGCCTTTGCCATTGAGTCATGAGAGGTCTTGTCAGTTTGGAGTTGTTAATTATGGGTGTAGGGTGTGGGTGTTGGTGGATTTTCCGGCGTTAGGTGAGGTTGAGTAGGATTTTGTTGAGGGCCACAATTACAGTTTCTATTTGGCTTTCCAAAACAGCGAGTCTCTGCCTCATCTCCCAGGAGGAGGGGGTGCGGGTGCTAGGATTTCGATTATCCTAAGCGAGGTTGTTAAGAGAACGGGAGAGCTTGGACTGGAAGGATTTTCTATTGTTGATGGTGCTGCCTTTGTTATCTCGGTGGGTAGTTATAGCCATGGGGTGAGAAGAGTAACGACTGTGGCGCACAGGTAGAGGGCAAGAGTTAGGAGTCGTTGACTGAGTATTCAGTTTGCTAGGTGTTTGTGGGGAATAGTAGTTTGGGGAGGGAGGGGGTGGGTGTCAGTCAGGGGATAATAGGGTCCCCACTGAGACGATTCTTCGATTTGTTTTGGTAGGTAGGTCAGTATTGAACGATTCCGGAGCTTGGTGGTGGGAGGAGAGGTTGATGACTTGGGGAAAGGGTGGCACTGTTGGTGTGAGATTCAGGGATAGTTTTTGGTCTCTCTAGGAGGGTCCATCTGTTGGGGAATGGGGAGTTGTTCAGATGGGAGCAGCATGGGTGATTGAGGGCATTACATAGCAAGAGGAAGAGGTGATTGAATGAATCTAGGTTGTCGTTGTTGGCTTGGTTCTTGACTGTAGCATTAGTGTAAATGGTTGCAGAGGTATTGCCAATACTCGTGTGGTGTTTAGGGTTTGAGATTGTCAATTTGCAGCTGAAGGGTGTGTTAGTTATTTTGGATATGTGGAGATGTGTTCTGAGAATGGTTTTCCAGTTCGCAGGGCTTTCTGTATGGATAACGAGATCTATTTTCTGCTGGCCTTTGGAGGTGCAGTGGTAAATATCGGCGAATAGCGCATCTGGGTGTTATCTGATCAGTTTGTGTTTGAAGTTTCTTTTTGCTTTTAGTGAGACGTTGGGGGGAAGATGAGAAGGAGTTGGGCCATGTGGTTTCAGGCAATTTGGCGTGGAGGGGCCGATGGAGGATGCGATGGCTGATGCATTTGTTCTGAGTTGGAGTGGTGAGTAGGTGTCTGGGGCTTTGTTCAGTCTGTTGGTCTGAGGAGGCTAGGGTTGGGGGTGTAGGGAGTTGAGTTCGAGGAATGAGTATACACCTGGAAAGTAGGAGTTAGGGCATGTCAGAGGTCAATTTTGGCACCAGGGTACCGAGACCCACTTTTCATGCTATTGGGGTGGAACGTCTGTAAAGGTTTTCACATGAATTAGGGAGCTTATTGTAATGTTCAAGGGATCTGTGGAGATATGGACAGGTGAGGGCCTGGATCAGGTGTATGTAATAGCCAGGTGAGGGGAGGGAATTGATCGACTCAGGCCGTCATTGCTCAGGTATTGAGGTGTAGTGGGCAGCGACATGTGTATCAGGGGTGTCACAACTAGGAGCGCTGCTGTCAGTCTGTTTCAGTTTCCAAGGGTCTGTTGCAATGCTCATAGGATCTGGGGTTCTAATAATTAGATCTTTTCAGTACTTAGTACGGAAATTCACCCAGCAAGAGGATGTTAGTGTCACCATTTTAGAGTCAGGTTTCAGGAACCATGACCTTCGACACCAGTTGCTGGGGCAGCACGTTAGTAAATAAAAAAAGATGTATACCTGAGGGTAATGTCTGACTGATTATATCAGTGCATAGGTAGTGCCTGAGTAGAAGCATCACTGTAACAATAACACTTGGATCACTGGATGAGTGCATGGGTACTGCCTAAGAGAATGGTTTACTGCAGGAGTAGTGCTTGAGTGATTGCATGACTATATGGGTAGTATGTCGCTGAATGCATGAGTACAGGAGTAGTGCCTGTATCATTGCATGAGTGCAGGGGTACTTCCTGGCTGAATGGATAACCCCATTGGTACTGACTGAGTGAATTCATGACTGCAAAAGTAATCCATGAGCCATTGTAGCTGAGGGAATGGATGAGTGCATGGTTATTGTCTGAGTAAATCATTGAGTGCAAAATTAGTGCATGAGTGATTGCAAAATTGCATACATAATGTCTGATTGATTTTAATGTGTGTATACGTAGTTCTTCCTTAACTGTATGAGTGCATAGGTACTGCCTGAGTAAAAGGATGACTGTAAGAGTAATGGCTGCATCATTGCATGAGTGCAAGGGAAGAACCTGAAAGAATAGGTCAGTGCAAGAGTAGTGCCTCGGTGATTACATGATTACATGAGTGCAAGGGTAGTGCCTGGGTGATTGTATGAGTGTATGGGCAATGCCTGAGATAAACTATGAATGCAAGGCTAATGCATTGGTCATTCTATGAGTGTATGAGTAGTGCTTGTATGAATGGATGAGTCCATAGGTAGTGTCTGAGTGAATGGATTAGTCTAACTCTAGTGCCTGGGTCATTGGATGAGTGCATGGGTGCATGGGTACTGCCTGAGAGAATGGATCAGTGCATGACTAATGCTTAAGTGAACAGTTGATTGCAAGAGTAGTTTTATGTGTGATTCCGTGAGTGCATGGGTACTACCTGGGGGATTCTACAAGTGCAGGGGTAGTGCCTGAGTGATTGCATGAGTGTATAAGAAGTACCTGAGTGAAAGTATGACTGTACGAGTAATAGCTGGGTCCTTGCATGAGTACATTGATAGTGCATGAGTAAATACATAAGTACATCAGTAGTGCTGAGTGAATATTTGAGTAGAATAGTGTTGCCTGGTTGATTGCATACATGTATGGTTAATGCCTGGGTGATTACATATGTGTATAGACAATGCCTCTTTGATGGCATATCTGCATGGGAGAGCCTGAGTGAATTAATGAGTCCAAGAGTAATATCTACCTCCTTAGATTAGTGCATGACCAGTGATTCAGAACAGAGATGTAACTGTCACTGTATTCTAGCAAACAAGCATGCAATTGTCTGTACCTTTCCCTCCAGGCATCATATATAAAAGAAACATACAAATAGATGTATACTACTGTTTTATACCTCTACTATCTTTATAGTCATAACACGTGTGAGAACACATGTGCAAGTAGAGACATACCTCAGTCATAAGACAATAAAGTCCCTTAATCTTAATAAACTGCACTTTCCATTCCAAGAACACACCTACATTTATAAGCATTACTTGCAGTGTTCTTTCACTTAGACTGATACGAGATTACTTAATCACTAATCTTTCTACCAACATGTCTTAAACCACACTTTTCTGCTGCTTCTTCACTATTTCAGGAACTACTGAGAGTGTTGGGCCTAGCCAAATACAAACCAGCAACTTTTTCAATGTGTCTGTTGTAAGTCACTCTATAGTCATAAAAGCATTAAGCATGGGCATAAAATCCGTTCCCCCCGCGGATTTTGCGGATTTTTGGTAAATTCGCAATCCGCGAACTCTCGCGAATTTGCCGAAAATCTGCAAATTCGCACGCGGCGGATTTTTTTGCTTGGTGATACAATATTGCGGCGCGCGGCGTTCACTTACCATCATTCAGCGTTTGCCGAGTTGTTTTTCTCGATATTTTGCTCTGACCCTCACAGCAGGCTCATAGAATAGCTACAAGTAGGCCACAAAGGTCCTGGGGAAAAAAATGCACAGTAACAGAAAGCAAATTACAGATAAGGAAGCAGGTGTCAGACTGGAAGTTTACATTCAGTGACACATTAATAAATCAACCCCAAATTAATTCATGTCAGTTGAAGCAGGGCAGGTGTGCTTGCTTTTCCCCACCATAATCTACAGTGATGAACCAGAGGGTGGCAGTGATGTACCAGAGGGTGGCATGGGTGAACCAGAGGGTGGCAGCGGTGAAACAGAGGGTGCTGTGAACCTGTGATGATGAACCAGACGTAGAAACAACATAGTTGCGACCGTTGCGAGCCGACAAGTAAGTTAGCAATTGCGAACTGGTACAAAACCCTCGCGAACTGGCAGAGACCCTTGCGAACACAAAAAAACAAAAAATCCGGAAATTCTCGAGAGTTCGCCGATTTTGTGGATTGCGAATTCGCGAATACGCAAATTCGCGAACGCCAGATTCGCAAAATTCGCCCATGCTTAAAAAGCATGCATACATGTGTCTGTACCTTTTCAGCTGGCATCATACATAAAAGAAACATACAAATAGATGTATACCTGAGTTTTGTCTGAGTGAGTTTATGACTCCAAGTGTAATGTCTGAGTGATTATATCCGTGCATGGGTAGTACCTGAGTAAAAGGATCACTGTAACAGTAACGCCTGGGTCACTGGATGAGTGCATGGGTACTGCCTAAGAGAATGGTTTACTGCAAGAGTAGTGCTTCAGTGATTGCATGACTGTATGGGTAGTATGTCAATGATTGCATGAGTACAGGAGTAGTGGGGGAAGTCTTACCAGCGTGCAGCTATCACCGAGGGCCGGGCTTTGCTCCGCCAAACTCAGCCGCAGCACCAGCAGCAGAGGGCCGGGCTTCGCTCCGCCTGCTCCCCGGCAGGGCTTGGCTACACCGGGTTCCTCCCACCCCGTGAGCAGCAGCAGTGACGCCTCTGACCAGCGCCAGGAGGCGCATAAAGGCACCGTCAGTCCCTCGTCCCGCGGGACGTGCTCGGGCGCGCGCCGGGAGAAGCCCGGGACAAGGGCGGCCGTCTGTGGCCGTCCATGGCAGACCGAGGCTGGGCTGGGCCACGGACTTTGGTTCTTTTTGCCCCTGGATACTCTAAAAACCGTGAGACTTATTACTTTATGAATTGTGGTCCCTGTCTGATGTACTTGAAGTTGTAGCAACCTTTGGTAATCCTTGCCTGTCGCAATAGTATCCGTGTCTCTAAAATCAAAGTGCTTGGATCTGTAATCTAGGTACACTATAATGTCTAAACTTAGATCGGCTAAAACACCGCTTGTGACTAGCACAATGGGCAATTATTTGGTAAAGGTAGTTAGTAAAATTAATAAAGAAAGGCGTCTTTCATTAAACCGGGTAAGCCCTCCGGTCTCACCAACAAGCTTGCATGCCCCATTAGTTACCCCTGTCCTGGATCGTAGTTGTAATGAAGACTCGATTGTAATTAGAGTCAACGATATACCTCCAGAACAGAGGCAGGAAGAGCGGGATAAATACCCGGATATTACACCACATTCTTCCCCGGCACCTTCCCCGAGGCCTTCACCGGCATCCTCGCCTGTACGAAGAGTAGTGAGGGCCTGTAGGAAGGCACCAGTTAAGCGGGGGGATTAAGAAATTAAAAAAGGCTGGGACTCAATCAACTAGTTCAGGGAGTGTAACTGAGACCGCAAATAATGCTGAGATGATTAACCTGCTTCCAGCCCATATTGACCTCTTGGCAAGCATTATTGAATCAAAATTCGAACTTATGATTAAACCTCTTGTGGCAAAATTAGATCAGGTAACACAAGAGGTATCTAGACTGGGTGGTCTTTTGAACTCTCACCTAACCTTGACTAAAACACATAAGAGCTCGAAGGCTGGCAATAACGTTAATAATGTTAATAAGGATGCAGGTGTTTCCAGCAATGGGGGGAATAGGGCCACACATACTGTACAAACTGTACTGGCCACTCAACTACCATTGGTACCATCTTCTCAACCACCCCCAGTACCAGAAATCCAACCTCTCCCAACGATTTCTGGTAATCAGACTACTATAGTTAGGGGGAATAAGGAAGGGAGGAGTCTGGCTAAGAGAAGAGCGCCAGTTAATCTCCCCCCTGAGTGTGTCCCATATACAGTTGTATTAACTAATGTTCCTGAGGTGGACTCTTATCTTACTGACTCTAGGCTAGAAACACACGAGGCCCTGAAAATAAATCACCATCGTGGTTGAGCAGGAACTGTGGTTTTCCACTCGCCTTCTCTAATGATATAATCTCTACCCGAAGAGTCAGCTGGATAGGAAATTCTAGGATGAACACTAGGGGGGACTGCAGTATTGTTAATTTCAAGCATCCGCAGCATGTTGCCACAGTTCTACTTAGAGCAGCTTCTTTAGCTGTTGCGGACAACATTGTATGTGCACGGCCCCTTGGTTTCTTTTATAATCATCTCATTAACTCTCCGCCTTCACATTCTGATCAGTCCAAGTTTCCCGTCTCCTTACCTAGGCGGGGTTTAGTTTGTTTTTCGCAAAATGCCTATCAACCACCAAACAGACTTGATCCATATTGTTACTGGTTGGCTAGGCCGTATAATTAATTTGACCAAGTCCTTCCACTGGCCAATCTCTATACCCCCCTATCTTCATTGGAGGAAAATGATTGACAGTCAAATGAACCTAGGACTAAAGTACAGCCCCCATTTCCTATTTTAAGAATTGCGACCTGGAACATTGCTGGCATCAAGGCTAAAGCAGGGAATGATTAGTGGATTTACTCATTAAAAACATTTGACATTTTAGCACTTCAAGAGACATGGGACCAGGTAAACAGTTTCTCTTTGGATGGCTACAGACATTTTTGCATCCCAGCAATTAGTAGTGCTGCAGGTAGAGCCAAGGGAGGCTTACTAAGTTTATTCAAACTTCACATAAATGGCTCACTAACTCAGTGTAATTCAGGATGCGAGAACTGTTTACTTGTGGAACTATCCATCCCTGATAAGACTAAGATTTTATTTATTAACTTTTATAATTCAAGTGCAAATGAGTGCACCAGTTATAATTTGGATGTATTGGAAAACATTTTAACAGTCTATAGCTTAAATGTGAATACTTTTGAAATAATATTCCTTGGGGATTTTAATATTCACCCCTGCAACCTACCGCATGCCAGTTTAGAAGAAGAAGGCCCCCCATACTCTCTACCCATGCACCTTGAACATTCTAAACGGGGGGAGGCCCTAGAAAACTTCATGGCTAGATGGAACCTTTACGAGTCGGGTTGCGGGGAAGGTGGATGTAGGTCCCCCACATTCAAGGGAATAGATGATGGTACTATCATTGATTATATTTTTATGTCCTCTTTTTTGTTGTGTAAAGTTTTAATATATAAAACTGAGGTATCGGTCTTCAGTGACCATAATCCGGTGTTCATGGAAATAATGTCTACGGACTTATTTTCCATGAAAACGGTGACACATAAGGGTGGCCTAAACGTGATCTTTAAAGATCAAGGACGTAGGCTAAAATGGACAAATATAGTCCCTGAAACTTTCTTGTTAGAGGTACTGGATAAAGTTGAGGACGAGGTGGCCGTATGCCTAGCGAATCAGGCGCAAAATAAAGACGTGGTTATTGCTTTTGATAACAACAGTAGAGAAATTAACCAAAGTTTACTTGTTGGTTCAAGACAGAAGACGCATTATGGCAAGAGATGGTTTAATAAAACATGTTCTAGGGCACATGGCGATCTACTTAGGGCCTTGAAGGCCACTCCAAAAGACCGAGCTCAAATAGCTAGCTTAAGATCTGCGTACAAGAAAGCTATCCTAGATAGGAAAAAAGAGCTAAAAAATGATGCCTGGGCTCAATTACTTGCCCTGGATACCCTAAAAAAAGCGGACTGTTTTGGAAAATTGTAAACCAACCGTTATTCTCGGGTGAGGAGAATTCCCCACTTGAGGCTAACATCCCAGATGAGGGCTGGATAAAACACTTTGGCAAAATATATTCTGACCCTAGCAATGAAACACAAATGGGTGACATCCCTCTTAGCACCGAGGGTTCTATTGTAACCTTCGAGGTCTCAGAAGTGGAAAGAGCGATAGATTTGACCCTAAAAAACAAGGCTCCTGGCCCTGACGGGGTCCCTGCAGATGTCTTCAAATGTGAGCCAAAATTCTTGTCAAAGATCTTGTGTAATGTTTTTAATGTTTTAAACCATGATAACACACCGGCCTCGTGGAAAAAATCGATCATCATTCCTGTCTTCAATACATGTATTGTTGATATTTTTAAAAATGTTTTTAAATGTATGTATTTTTCTTGCCTTTTATGATTTTAACAAAAATCGAATAAAGTGTATTTTGACTGACTGACTGATTATGGGAAGGTGCTCTAGGAAGAAGTACTCTAAAACTTTTACTTGCGGAAAAGAGGAACTTTGTAGAGTACCCACATTCCCCTATCTGGGGATCACTTTTGATGAGAGAGGGAACTGGGGACCGCAGTTAAAAAACAGAAACATTTCCCTCGCAAGAACTACCTCTGCTCTCCAGGGGCTAGGCCTATAGTAGCATTAATGAAAATTTACAAAGCAAAATGCCTCGCAGTGGCCACATACGGTAGCTCAATTTGGGGATATGGTTCCCCGGATTGTTTACAGATTACTGAAAACTAATTTTTGAGATCTGTCCTTTCAGTGCCACAGTCTACTCCCTCATACACTATCCATACCGAAATTGGGGTAGGCTTTATTTCAGATATGATAAAAATGGCCCCTTTAATATTTTGGATGAAGACCGGGCTAAATCAGGAAATTCCCCTGAATCATATTATTTTAAAAGATTGTCTTCATTTAGATAACAATAATAAGATTCAGTGGCTGACATACATTAAAAATAGTTTTTTCAAGCTGGGGAGACCAGAGCTTTTTTCCTCACCAGAGTCAATAACACCAAAGGACATTGCACTAATTAAGGGTGCAATGGAACAAATGCTAAGCCTGGAGAGAGAACAACTGGAATTAAAAAACCTACTGAGATGACTAACCTCATTATATCCGGCCAACAAGGACCTGAAATCTATCTTAATATAGTGAATCGCCCATATCATAGGTTTCTTTTAACCCGATTCCGTTTTAATATGATTCATCTGAACCTTGGTTATTTCCCTAATTGGAGTACCCCTGAAAATGCAATGCCATGTTCTTGTGATAACTTTTCCACCCAGAACACAATGCACTTTCTGATGTTCTGTGGTCATTACACGGAATTAAGGTTGAAATTTTTGGTCCCCATTCTAAAGGAGGCTGGGTTTTTGCAGGTTAAGCCATCTTTTTTGTATTTGCAATTATTACAGACCCCTAGGATCATCTTCTGCGTTGCTAGTTTCTTAGTGGGTGCTGTTAGGACTAGGAACAAGAATATGACTGATAGCCCTTAAATGTATTGAAATGAATTGGGATGAAATCCAGTATAAGGTTTGCACTATGAATAATTGTAGTTAGGGTAACTATATTGAATGATGTTTTCTACCTTTTTTATCATTACTTCATTTTATGAATTTTTAAGGAAATATTTAAAGGTCTCGAATTTTTTTACTATGTATAATTAACTCTGTTTTTAGTGTGTATAATTAACGTATTGTATTTCATGTAAGTTCTGTATAGTACTATTGTCTTTTTATGATATTGATTTATCAAAATAAAGTATTCTGACTGACTGACTGACTGAGTAGTGCCTGGGTGATTGCATGCGTGCAAGGGTACTGCCTGACTGATTGGATAAGTGCATTGGTATTACCTGAGTGAATTCATGAGTGCAAGAGTAATATCTGCATTCTTAGATCAGTGCATGGCTAGTGCTTGAGTACAAGGACAACTGTAAGAGTAATCCATGGGTCATTGTATGAGTGCATCAGTAATACCTGAGGGAATGAATGAGTTCATGGATATTGCTTGAGTGAATCATTGAGGGCAAATTAGTGCCTGCGTGATTGAAAAAATATGTAGGTAATTCCTAATTCATTGCATGTGTGTATAGGTACTCCCTCCCTAACTGTATGAGTTCATGGGTACCACATGAGTAAAGGGATGACTGGATGAGTAATGGCTGAGTCATTGGATGAGTGCATGGGTAGTGCTTGAGAGAATAGTTTGGTGAAAGAGTGGTGCTAGTGTGATCACATGAGTGTAAGGGAAGTGGCTGGGTGATTGTATAGGAAATACCTTACAGAAAGTATGAATGCAAGGCTAATGTGTGAGGCATTGCATTAGTGTATAGATAGTGCCTGTGAGAATGGATGAATGCATGGGTACTGCCTGCAAGAACAGATCAGTGCATGAGTAATGCCTGAATGAATAGTTAAGTGCAAAAGTAGGTTTCTGTGTGATTTCATGAGTGCATAGGTACTGCCTGTGTGATTCTATGAGTGTGGGGTAGTGATTGAGTGATTGGATGAGTATATGAGAAATATCTGAGTGAAAGTATGACTGTAGGAGTAATGTATGGGTCATTGCATGAGTGCAAAGGTAGTGAGTGAATAGATGAGTACTTGGACAGTGCCTGCGTCAATGTTTCAGTGGAATACTAGTGCCTGGGTGATTACATCACAACTTTAAACCCAACCCCTGGTTTAATGACAGCCTGGCCACTATGCGCAAAGGCTGTAAAAAACTGGAGCAGGTCTGGAGAAGGAACTATGACCTGGCGGCTATGAGATGCTATCAGGCCACCATTAAGAGTTACCATAGGGCCATACAATCTGAACGGGCTACACCTTCGCTAACGAAATTAGGGCAAGTAGTAATCTGGCCAAATGCATTTTTAAAATACTTAATGATCTTAAATCAAGGAAAACTCCCACTGCCTCCATGATTATGTCAGAGCAGCATTGTGAGGAACTTGCCACCTTTTTTGTTAAGAAAGTTGAAACTATCTATCAGTCCTTTTCTCTGGCTCCTGCCTGCCTCAGTTCCTTACATAGACCCCCCTCACTCAGTGTCTTGCAGCCTTTCCTGCCATCTTTCAGGACGAGCTTCGCCTGCTCTGCAGGAAAGTCAAATCTGGCTCTCCTGCAGACCCTCTCAAACCCGACCAGTTCATAGGCTTCCTGCCTGTGCTCTTGGCACTTCTGTGCCTGGTGATTAACACCTCCCTTTCCACAGCAGTTCTCTCTAGGCTGTGGAAGCAGGCTAAGGTGGTCCCCCTTCTTAAGAAACCTTCACTCGACCAGACCAAATTAGAACATTTTCGCCCTATATTCCTTTTACCATGGGCTGCCAAGGTTGCCAAGGCACATATTTCCACCATCCGTACGGCATTCCTGAACAACAATGGCATCTTGGATCTCTCGCAGAATGGTTTCCGCCCGGGTTACAGCACGGAGACTGCTCTCCTAGCTGTGACCGAACATCCGCGAACTGTTCTGGACGCGGGGCAGGCCACGGCACTGATACTGCTATGGCTCAGTGCCCCGTTCGATACTGTCTCCCACTAGATTCTTTTACATCGTCTGGAGGAGGCCGGCATCGTTGGCTCAGGTCTGGAATGGTTTAGAACTTTCCTCTCTGAAAGAACATTCCAAGTGACAGCCCCTACTTTTCTCTCCTGTGTCCAGTCTATCGGACAAGGTGTGCCTCAGGGCTCTGCAATTAGTCCTGTACTATTTAATCTGTACATACAACCACTGGTGGTGGTGGCCAAGGACAGAGGTCTCACCATTGTCTCTTATCCAGACAAAACGCAGTTGGTGGTGGCTCTCTCCGACGACTCCACGCATGATGCTCCCAAGTTTAGGACCGGTCTTGCAGCAGTCGCCGAGTGGATGACCACCAACTGTCTCCAGCTGAGCGCCAATAACTCGGAGGTGTTGCTGGTGGGGTGAGATACCGAGCTGTGGAGCGAACATTGGTGGCCCAACACCCTTGGGAGTGCACCCATCCCCAAGTTGGTGGTAAAAAATGTAGGGGTGTGGATGGATTCAACCCTCAGTTTTCAGACTATACAGAGAAAGTCCTGGCCAGGCAGTTCGGGCTGGACTGGTCCCATTGGGCGCAGAGTCATGACTGATTTGCATATGGCTGGGTCCAAACTGGAATGGCATGGTGAGCAAAAAAACAATGGATTTAGGCCCAGATCTCTGTACTGGGGTGAATGTATGACATTGTTCTGCATTCTGTCCATCATTGTTCTTTTTGCATTTGTCACCCCGAGGGGGACGGGTATGCCCAGAAGTGGGTCCCGTGCTCTCCATGCCACTGGAGTCAACCTATCCTGGCTGCTGAGGGCTGAAAGCCCAAAACCCGTCCTAGGATGCTTGTTTACAGTCCAGGGAGGACCTGGCCTGGCAGTTCGGGCTGGACTGTTCCCATTGGCGGCAGTGTAAAGACTGATTTTCATATGGCTGGGTCCAAACTGGAATAGCATGGTGAGCAAAAAGACGATGTATTTAGGCCCAGATCTCTGTACTGGGGTGAATGTATGACATTGTTCTGCATTCTATCCATCAATTGTTCTTTTTGCATTTGTCACCCTAAGTGGGACGGGTATGCACAGACGTAGGTCCTGTGCCCTCCATGCCACTGGAGTCAAGCTATCCTGACTGATGAGGGCTGAACGCCCAAATCCGGTCCTAGGATGCTTGTTTCCAGTCCAGGGAGGACCTGGCCTGGCAGTTCGGGCTGAACTGTTCCCATTGGGCGCAGGGTCCAGACTGATTTGCATATGGCTGGGTCCAAACTGGAATGACATGGTGAGCAAAAAAACGATGGATTTAGGCCCAGATCTCTGTACTGGGGTGAATGTATGACATTGTTCTGCATTCTATCCATCAATTGTTCTTTTTGCATTTGTCACCCCGAGTGGGACGGGTATGCCCAGACGTAGGTCCCGTGCCCTCCATGCCACTGGAGTGGAGCTATCCTGACTGATGAGGGCTGAAAGCCCAAAACTGTTCCTAGGATGCTTGTTTCCAATCCAGGGAGGACCTGGTAATGGCAGATCGGGCTGGACTGTTCACATGGGGCGCAGGGTCAAGACTGATTTGCAGGTGGCTGGGTCCAAACTGGAATGGCATGGTGAGCAAAAAATTATGGATTTAGGCCCATATATCTGTACTGGGGTGAATGTATGCAATTGTTCTGCATTTTGTCTATCAATTGTTCTTTTTGCATTTGTCACCCCGAGTGGGACGGTTATGCCCAGACATGGGTCCTGTGCTCTCCATGCCATTGGAGTCAGGCTATCCTGGCTGATGAGGGCTGAAAGCCCGAAACCAGTCCTATGGTGCTTGTTTCCAGTCCAGGGAGGACCTGGCCTGGTAGTTCGGTCTGGACTGTTCCCATTGGGCGCAGGGTCAAGACTGATTTGCATATGGCTGGGTCCAAACTAAAATGGCATGGTGAGCAAAAAAACGATGGATTTAGGCCCAGATCTCTGTACTGGGGTGAATGTATGACATTGTTCTGCATTCTGTACATAAATTGTTCTTTTTGCATACAACAAAATTATCAGAAACTTGTTCGGTCTACTCTGGGGATTGAAAACCCTGCTGGGGTTCTTCGACCCATCCACCTGACAAATTATTGTCCAGGCAGCCATTTTGTCAAGGCTGGACTATGCCAGTGCGCTGTACCTGGAGGCGAACAAGGCAGAGGTTATGTGACTGCAGAGGGTCCAAAATGCGGCAGCCAGAGCCTTGCTTTGGTTCCTGAAAGCTGCCCAACAGTTGGTGCCATTCGACGGCTACACTGGCTGCCTGTGGCCAAGCAGATTGAATTTAAGGCCCTCTCTGTGGCCTTTAAAATTTTGAAACTCTCCTCTTCTGGTATCCTGGCCAATTTGCTGGTGCCCTACGTACCTTCGCGCCAAGTGCGCTCCATGGGGCAATATCTGGTCACCGTCCCTCGGGTGAAACGGTTACGTGCTGGAGGCGTTCCTTCTTCAGTTTAGCAGCAAAACTTTGGAACTCCCTCCCCCTTCAGATTCGCAGTCTGGACAGCTACCTGGCGTTTCGGAAAGCAATTAAAACATATCTCTTACCTCTGGTGTAGGGTCTAGCTTCTATGTCACATTACTGTCAGCGCCGGGACGCCTCTTCGCTGAGTCAGCTGTGCACTTTATAAGTGAGGTTAACATAACATAACATGAATGTATGGTTAATGCCTAAGTGATTAGATGTGAGTATAGGTAGTGTCTCCTTGATGACATAACTGCATGTGAGCACTTGAGTGAATTCATAAGTCCAAGAGTGATATCGACCTCCTTTGATCAGTGCATGTCTAGTGCTTCAGAACAGAGATATAACTGTCACTATATTCCAGAAAACAAGCATGCATGTGTCTGTACCTTTTCCTACTGGCATCAAATAAAAAAGAAACATGCAGATAGATGTATTCCACTGTTTTATACCTCTACCATCTTCATAGTCATAACACGTGTGAGAACACATGTGCAAGTACAGACATACCTCAATCATAAGACCATAAATTCCCTTAAACTTGACCAAACTGGACTTCCCATTTCAATAAGACACCGAAATGTATAAGCCGTATTTAGTGTTTCTTTACATAGACTGATACGAGATAACCTAATCACTAATCTTTCTACCAATATGTCTGAAACGACACTTTTCTGCTGCACCTTTACTATTCAGGAACTACTGAGAGTGTTGAGCCTAGCCAAATACAAACCATCAAATTTTTTAATGTGTCTGTTGTAAGTCTCTCTATATTCATAAAAGCATATAAAAGCATGCATGCATGTGTCTGTACCTTTTCAACTGGCGTCATACATAAAAGAAACATACAAATAGATGTATACCTGAATACTGCCTGAGTGAGTTTATGACTCCAAGGGTAATGTCTAAGTGATTATATCAGTGCATGGGTAGTACCTGAGTAAAAGGATCACTGTAAAAGTCACGCCTGGGTCCCTGGATGAGTGCATTGGTACTGCCTAAGAGAATGGTTTACTGCAAGAGTAGTGCTTCTGTGATTGCATGACTATATAGGTAGTATGTCAGGATACTGCCTGACTGATTGGATGAGTACGTGGGTAGTGGGTAGAGTACATGGGTAGTGCCTGAGTGAATGTTTCAGTGGAATACTAAATCCTGGCCGATTGGATGAATGTATGGTTAATGCCTAAGTGATTGGATGTGAGTATAGTTAGTGCCTAGTGAATTCACCTGAGTGAATTCATGAGTGCAAGAGTAATATCTACCTCCTTAGATTAGTGCCTGGCTAGTGCTTGAGAACAGTGTCACTATATTCCCCAAAACAAGCATGCATGCGTGTGTACCTTTTCTTAGTGGCATCATATATAAAAGAAACATAGAAATTGTATACCAGTGTTTTACACCTCTACCATCTCTACAAGCAAAACACAAGTGAAAATACATGTGCAAGTACAGACATACCCCAATCATAAGACCATAAAGTCTGATAAACTTGTCAGACTGCACTTCCCATTACAAGGAAACACCTAAATTGATGTGGCTTATTTGAAGTGTACATTTCTATACACTGACATGACTTGACCTAATCACTAATCCCTCTGACAACATATTTAAACGTCACATTTGTACTGCAGCATCACTATTCAGCAACTACCGAGAATGTTGGACCTAGCCAAATATAAAGCAGCAACCCTCTGCATGTATGTATTGTAACTCTCACTATATTTTAGAAAGCGAGCATGCATGTGTCTGTACCTTTTCCTAGTGGCATTATATATAAAAGAAACACAAATAGATGTAAACCTTTTTTTATACCTCTACCATCTTCATAGGCATTACATGTCAGAATACATGTGTAAATAAAGACATATCTCAGTCACAAGACCATAAATGACTTTCAACTTGTCAGACTCCATTTCCCATTTGAAAGAGACACCTAAATTTAAGCTGCGTTTTTCAAGTCTACCTTTTCACAGGCTCAAAAAACATTATCCAATCACTATTCCCTCTCCCAACATATCTTAAACCTATATGAAAGCACTGTTACAGCACAACCTTATTAGTTACAATAAATCCAAGATACATGTATTGGATATTGATGTATCATAACACCAACCACCCAAATCCTAAAGTCCAAAGGCGGGTATTGTATATTCCAGTCCCATAAGGGTTTTCAGCGGTAATCCACGAACACCATCCATAGAAAATTTATTTTTATTGATGTAAACAAAGTAAAATGACTGGTTTAACCAGTCGTTTTAGGGACAGCCACGCATGATCAGTGGGATGTCGACTACCTTGGTTTGTCAGGTGACCGACTTATCTTGGTCTGGCCCACCGATGTTACATCGCCTAATTTAAAAATGGACGCTTGAGTAAAGTTTATCATTTGCGTATTTTACTGAGGACATTACTACGATCAATTGACATCAGTGCTCATTAAATTATTGGCTGCACTTTGGGATTTGCGACTTGCTTTTAGGAACTTATAGTGCATACCACAACACAACTCGTACGAATGACCCATTGTGCCTTGGAACTTTGGCCTACAACATGCCAACTTTGCCTTGAGAAAGTCTGAATATGGATATGCACAGACAAAACACGTGTTGGCTTCAGAAATTGCTGGGAACTTTGTTTACATCAATAAAAATAATTTTTCTATGGATAGTGTTCTGGATTACCTCTGAACACCTTGATGGGAGTGGAATATACTATACTCGCCTTTGGACTTTAGGATTTGAGTAGTTGGTGTTATGATACATCAATATCCAATACATGTATCTTGGATTTATTGTAACTAATAAGGGCGTGCTGTTACAGTGCTCTCATAAATGTTCATGTGCATGTTCTTTGTAGCTTGCCGAAAGCACCGTTTGGTAGTAGGTGCTTAGTGTTATCCTAGCACCCCGACATGTATTACATTTGGATTATTACTCATGCTCGTACTGGATATATTATCTCATTAGCGCAGGAGGCTCTTCAACCACGATCAGGGGGATTTACCAAATGTCTGGAGGAGGTGAAGACCTGGATGACTCAGTCATCATTAAAACTTAATGGTGACAAAACGGAGCTCATGCTCCTGGGCCCTGCCGACCCCACATTTTTCAACTCATTGTGGCCCCCCTGTCTAGGCCCCCCCCCGGCCCCGAAGGATAACATCAAAAGCCTAGGGGTATGGCTGGACAGGAGTCTCTCACTCAACACCCAGGCCACAAAGCTTTCAGCCACCTGCTTTGGAATACTCAGGACACTGAAGAAAGTTCTTCCTTTGCTCCCAATGGAGGCAAAGCAGATAGCCATACAGGGCCTGATACAATCACGGCTGGACTCCAACAACATCCTATATCTGGGTGCACCAGAGTACACCTTAAAGAGACTACAGCTGGTACAAAACTGTGCCGCGCGTACGCTGCTGCAGATTCCTCGCAGATTGTCAGTAAAGGCGGCTCTGACCAATCTTCACTGGCTCCCAGTGGGTAAGAGAGTCTTTTTTAAAGCAATGTGTATTGCCCATCAAGCTTTCTGGGATTCGGGTCCTCCAATCACCCGTGACCTAGTAAGCCAGTATCACCCAGGTAGAAATTTGCGCTCTAGTCAGGCCTTCATGGCAGCAGTCCCCAGAGTCAAAAGGTCTAGAACTGGCGGAAGGACGTACGCCTTCAACGCCGCCAAGATCTGGAACTCCCTCCTGTTTCACCTGAGATCCAATCCTGATCTCGTTTCCTTCCGTAAACAATTAAAAACACACCTATTCAATTCTGTTTAACTTAACTCAGTTCTTTTCCCTCTTCTTCTGGTTCTCAACCTCTTTATCCTTCACTGGTTCCTTTTTTAGCGCTTGGACGCCTCAGGGCAGCAATTGCGCTGTTTATAAATTCACTTTCATTCATTCATTCATTCATATATGCTATACTGCCTCTTTCTTCTTTTTGATGTGCGTTTTTTCCCTTTGGGGAATGCTACTACCAACTTTTTTAAACCTCACTTTTATGCTGCAGCATCAGTATTCAGCGACTACTGAGAGTATTAGGCCTATCCATATTCCTAAAAGCACACACGCATATGTCTGTACCTTTTGTTAGTGTTATTTTCAGAAGCAGAACACATGTGAGAATACATGTGTAAGTACAGACATATCTCAGTCAGAAAACCAAACAGACCTTAAAATTTAACATACTGCAGTACTAATTTCATGTACAAACTACCATAATCACTATTCTATGTAACAATGTAGATATGTTACTATGCATAAACTATTTTTATTGTCATTTCATGACAATAAAATAAACTACAATCCACATCTGCACATAACATAACATAATTTGGGAAGGCCAGAAATATGGCTAGACCCTGAAAACGTTTGCAGTAAGGTCTCACGCAAATGTTTAACAAAGGAATATTATGACTCAAAATTAAATACCTTACTAGGGAATATGCGGCTGGGGTCTCTAACAAACACATTTATTCAATTTAAAGACTTCTACCACTTGGAACAGGTCCTTGATGGAATCTGTCCTGTCTTGACCAGGAAGTTATTTCTGCAGTGGAGGTATGGTACCCTTCCGCTCAGAGCATTCACAAGTACCTGGTGTCAGCCCTTCTCCACCAAGCAATGCCCCGCATGTTCAAACCAGTTGGAAAATGAATTACATGTT
The DNA here is from genome assembly GCF_964263255.1 of Lissotriton vulgaris. Classification (NCBI taxonomy): domain Eukaryota; kingdom Metazoa; phylum Chordata; class Amphibia; order Caudata; family Salamandridae; genus Lissotriton; species Lissotriton vulgaris. The sequence goes on along the minus strand of NC_141685.1, from coordinate 1,708,664,041 downwards.
TTATTCTTCTGCAATGCCTATCAAAAATCTAGAAAATATTGGCTTGTTCCTCTTCTTAAAAACTTAGGCTGTAGGCACTGTATTCCAGCTTACAGAATACTCAAGACGGATTTATCACCTCCGATTGTATTTGCGGTAGCCAAATTTTTAACAGCGATTTGGCACAAGCGCACTCGCCATATACTGAACTCTGATATGGATTTGGTATAGGTACTATAAAAATCCAATGCATAGATAATCATAAATTAGAAAGGATTGCAATTGTTTTTATCTACTATAACAAATGTGATTTTTAAAAATAATCAGCAGTCTGATTTTTATCCTGCACCAGCACTTTGAATCTGTACTATAAGATGATAATCGTAATGACTTTTATAATTCTTGTAATGAATATGTACTATTCTTGAGTGTTTTTATTTCTTGATGTATATCTTTTATGGTCCGAGTGATCGAAATAAAGACAGAATGATGAATGATGATTTTTATTGTCATTTCATGACAATAAAATAAACTAAAATACAAATCTGCACATAACATATTTCAAAAACATCAAACTTCTCTAATAATTTCCAAACTTAAAAAAAAATATTTTCAAATATCAAAACAAACAGTGAATCGCTACTACATAATACATACCACTCCTTACAAATATGTAGAATATCAAATATCAGAAACTCATTAAAGTTTTGCACACAATGAATGTAATGCAGCACTCTCAACAAGGTAAAACCAGTAATGGCAAACATTCCCTGTCTTTCTGCACTCAAATAAATGTAAGAAACAAATCACATTCCTTCCTACATTATTTGAAATTGTGAAACACATTTCTATTGGCAAGACATATTAACTCTTTCTAACTGTCTTCTAAAGCTGCCCCAACTGGTTCTGTAATTTTCTGGAGTTGTGACTCCACCGCGGTGCCTCAGTAAAGCATCGCAATGGAGCTGTGAACCCTTACGGGAGTTCAAAAATGTCTTTCTAATAATACTTCTATTTTTTTTACAACACCCTACTACACATACTACTGACTTAGAAAAACTTAATTTACTAACATATCACTTATATATGAGTTATCATCTCACTTATAAACTCCACAGTTAACTTCCAACCCTTCCCCATTCTACTTAATCCCAGTTTCCATAGTAACAGTTTCTACAACATTCAACTGTACTGGCAGGTCAAAAGTTTACCATATTTTCAAGTTCAGCACACTAGCTCACAAATGAAATGGTAGGTGTGGTTGACTTTTGCAAAATATTACCTAATCCTATCTTCTGTACCTTTTAAACATTTTTTTAATAACCGATCAGAAGTATGCTTCTTCATGAAAGCAACATGCATCCTATTTTTGAGTGCACAATGTTGATGAACAGCTAATCACTTATCAGCTTTTTTAAAAATAACATCTTTTCCACCATTTTAGATACCAGTCATTCTACCAACTGACTACCTCAGCAACAGACATCTTTTCATTCTTCCAATCATCCCTTCAAGATGCTTACAGTGTAGATTGTAGGGCACAGCGATGTTTTCTGGCGCAAAAAGTATGCTGAACACAAAGGTATTAACAAAGACCTAGGTTTGCAAATGTGGATATAAAATGGATTGCACAGACAGGATTAAAGTGGCACCAATTGTTGCTTTTGGTTAAAACCTTTTTGCATCTCCAACCCCCTGACCTCATGATTGTGCACTGTGGTGGCAATGACCTAGGCATATTTACTGGGGTAGGTCTGGAAATAGTAATGAAGGATACCTTTGCACAATTGTTGTTGCTATACTACAATACAATACACTCTTCAAGTTTTGCTTTTAATTTTAATCTTTTTATATTACTAATAACTATCAAATTTAATGTGATTAATAACTTCAATCTAACTAAAAAAGGTCACAAATTCAACACTTCCTTCTAACTTATATACTATTAAATTATTTATATGAGGTGGATCCGCGAATCCACTGCAACGTTACATGGGGGAACGCGCTGAGAGCCGCGATGAAATCGCAACTCCAAACACGAAAGAAAGAAAATGCCATCCCAGTCCCATTACTCGATGTCCTCCCCGAAAACCCCATCCCCAAGGCATGCCCTCATGTTAGGGACCGCAGGGGAGCCTCAATGTCCCCCGTGGTCCCTGCCGGCTTCCCGCCTCCTGTGGGAGCCGACATTGCTTTTGGACAAAGGGAGATGCTAACATGCAGCTCCCGCCCTGCCATAGCAAACTAGAATTTCCCAGGTGTGGGCACAACGGCAATTGCCGGAGCCAGCCCTGAGGGGGTTGGTGTTCCCCAGGGCCAAGGAGGGCTCCTAGACGGGGGCCGCGCTGCCCCCCTCCCATCTGTGTGCTGACCCAGGGAGGTGGTGTTCCCCGGGGCCTGGGTCCGCAACTGACCCCGCACTTAATTGATGTATGCCCCGGGGAGGCGGTGGTCCCCGGGGCAGTGTGGGGGGACTTGAGCCCCCCCACAGTCAAGTTATTAATAGTAGCCCCGGGGAGGTGTGTTCCCCGGGGCTTGGGGTGGCCCGCAAGGCCCCTCCCACTCATTAGTTAAAAAAACCCGGGGAGATGGCAGTCCCTGGGGCAGCATGGGGGTCCTGAGCCCCCGCCAAGCTATTTTATTTTTTTAAAAGCCCCGGGGAGGCTTATATATTTTGGTAATAATGTGGAATTTGACCTGTGAACTACATTCCTGGTTATTCATACCCACTTGTTCCAAATGACAGTAGTGAGGCACATTCCTTTTACTGTCACTGCCTATGCACGTGCATCCTCACACACGCTTGGTTCGTGCTATTGCACAGTTACAAGTTATAAAGCCTGTGTCCATATATAGTATACCATTACAAAGTGCCCCTGCACAAAGACTCTCTCCCCTCCTCTAGCCACTCCCGCTGGACCTTCCGTTACTCCCATAGGCGAGGAGTCCCACAACCCACCTCTGCGGCCTCCATTCACACCACATGCACTCTCATTTGGGCTCAGATGTTGCCCAAACAAGAGATAATGAGGGGGTAGTATTGCATTCATGTGGGGGATGAGATATCATTCTTATGTGAGCTTACGTGCCAAGAAATGCCCCGCCCATATATGAGTCCTGTAAACACATGCATCGGTCTTGTCCGAGGCGCTATGAACTACAGCATTGCCAGAAAGGGGGTGGAGCTGGTGTTTTTTGCCACAGCCAAAGGTCCACAGGCCATTTACTGTCCACCCGACTGGTATTTGTGTTTAAAGTGTTTAATAGATATATCATTTCCACAGATATAAAGAAATATAAGAAGTGTGTGAGAGAGGCATAGAGAAGCGCACGAGGGTGGGAGCGGGGAAGAGAAGGAGACAGGATGTGTGAGAGGAGGGAAAGAGGTGGAAGAAAAGGGGTGGGCTGTGCAGTGTGCAAACTGGTCTAGTGCTCCGTCCATAGGTATCCCGTGCCATGCAGTGGGTCAGGAGGCGTGGGCTCTGCTGCCTTTGACACAGTTGGGCAAATGGAGAGCTGGGGGCAGAGTTAGGTGCACGAGACCTGGCCAGGGTATGAGTGTGCCCCGGTGTGCACAGCCTGGACAGCCTGCTCGCATCCACAATGTCTGAGGCGTCGCCTCGCCGTTTTTCCAGCCCCTGCAGTATCCAAGTTAAACAGTAGGCTGAATGAGACAGACTAGTGCTGTCTTTTTCCAAAACAAAAGTTGTTTAAAAAACGATTTTCCCTTTCTGTGATTACTGTCTTTGCATGTGGTTGTTACAGTTTAAAATTGCAGCTTTGACCTGCCTGTGATTGCAAATTTTATCACATGTGTTGTGTTTTAAACTTGTGGTTTTCCATGCCCATGATTGCTTGCATCTATTGTGTTTAATATTGGGATTTGCAGTCCAACCTCTGTAGTTTATCCCTCTCATCCCTTGGTGACAAATCTGTTTTCCCTCCAAATTTCTCCTTTGCTCTATGCTAAGACCTGTGTGTTAAAACAGTACTACCCCAGCCACATTTTTGTGTTAACAAGCCAGTGGGGCCAGCCGCCCCCCCCCCCCCCCAGCAACATGGATATTCTACATCACAGGGTGCTTCTGTGAGCTGTTTAAACTGTATTCACTGGGGCCTGTGCACGTCGTTTTTTGGCCAGCAGAGGGAGTAAAGTTTTATTCAAAGAGTATTGTTAGATTTCGAGTTAGTGAAGCCTTTACCTGCAGAAGTCCAAAGTGTGGAATGAGACTGTATATCTCCTATGAGATTTTGAACAGGAGAAGCAGCTCCCCAGCCCCAGGCCAGCAGACCATTGGCTATTCAGCTACCAGGCATGTCTGAGCCCTCCTCTCACACCTGCCCAGGTACCTTAAGGCCTTGCTGGGTGCACCCCAAATCATTCTCCTCCATCTTGTGAATTGCAGCCTACCTGTGCCCCAGGTTGCAGTTAGCAGAGTCCAGGAAGTGGTAAGGAGACAGACTAGTGCTGTCTCTTCCCAAAACAAAAGTTGTTTAAAAAATAATTTTCCCTTTCTGTGATTACTGTCTTTGCATGTGGTTGTTACAGTTTAAAATTGCAGTTTTGACCTGCCTGTGATTGCATATTTTATCACCTCTGTTGTGTTTCAAACTTGTGGTTTTCCCTGCCCATGATTGCTTTCATTTAACGAGTTGAATTGTGGGATTTGCAGTCCAACCTCTGTAGTTTGTCCTTCTCATTCCTTGGTGACAAATCTGTCTTCCCTCCAAATTTCTCCTTTGCTCTGTGTTAAGTCCTGTGTGTTAAAACAGTGCACCCCCAGCCACTATTTTGTGTCCACAAGCCAGTGAGGTAAGCCCCCCTGACCCCCCGCCCCCCAGCAACAGGGATATTCTACATCAGAGGGTGCTTCTGTGAGCTGTTTAAACTGTATTTACTGGGGCCTGTGCACTACATTTTTTGGCCAGCAGAGGGAGTAAAGTCGTATTCAAACAGTTTTTTTTAGATTTTAAGTTAGCGAAGCCTTTACCTGCAGAAGTCCAAAGTGTGGATTGAGCCTGTCTGTCTCCTAGGAGATTCTGAACAGAAGAAGCAGCTCCCTATCCCCCACCCCAGGCCAGCAAACTATTAGCTATTCAGCTACCAGGCAAGTCTGAGCCCTCCTCTCACACCTGCCCAGGCCCCGTAAGGCCTTGCTGGGTGCACCCTAAATCATTCTCCTCCATCTTGTGAATTGCAGCCTACCTGTGCCCCAGATTGCAGTGAGCAGAGTCCAGGAAGTGGTAAGGAGACAGACTAGTGTTTTCTCTTCCCAAAACAAAAGTTGTTTAAAAAATAATTTTCCCTTTCTGTGATTACTGTCTTTGTATGTGGTTGTTACAGTTTAAAATTGCAGTTTTGACCTGCCTGTGATTGCATATTTTATCACCTGTGTTGTGTTTTAAACTTGTGGTTTTCCATGCCCATGATTGCTTGCATTTATTGTGTTTAATATTGGGATTTGCAGTCCAACCTCTGTAGTTTATCCCTCTCATTCCTTGGTGACAAATCTGTTTTCCCTCCAAATTTCTCCTTTGCTCTGTGCTAAGACCTGTGTGTTAAAACAGTACTCACCTTGCCACCATTTTGTGTTAACAAGCCAATGAGGCCAGCCCCCCGCCTCCCCCCTCCCTCAGCAACAGGGATATTCTACATCAGAGGGTGCTTCTGTGAGCTGTTTAAACTGTATTTACTGGGGCCTGTGCACATCGTTTTTTGGCCAGCAGAGGGAGTAAAGTTTTATTCAAAGAGTATTGTTAGATTTCGAGTTAGTGAAGCCTTTATCTGCAGAAGTCCAAAGTGTGGAATGAGCCTGTATGTCTCCTATGAGATTTTGAACAGGAGAAGCCGCTCCCCAGCCCCCACCCCCAGGCCAGCAGACCATTGGCTATTCAGCTACCAGGCATGTCTGAGCCCTCCTCTCACACCTGCCCAGGCCCCTTAAGGCCTTGCTGGGTGCACCCCAAATCATTCTCCTCCATCTTGTGAATTGCAGCCTACCTGTGCCCCAGATTGCAGTGAGCAGAGTCCAAGAAGTGGTAAGGAGACAGACTAGTGCTGCCTCTTCCCAAAACAAAAGTTGTTTAAAAAACGATTTTCCCTTTCTGTGATTACTGTCTTTGCATGTGGTTGTTACAGTTTAAAATTGCAGGTTTGACCTGCCTGTGATTGCATATTTTATCACCTGTGTTGTGTTTTAAACTTGTGGTTTTCCCTGCCCATTATTTCTTTCATTTAACGTGTTGAATTGTGGGATTTTCAGTCCAACCTCTGTAGTTTGTCCTTCTCATTCCTTGGTGACAAATCTGTTTTCCCTCCAAATTTCTCCTTTGCTCTGTGCTAAGACCTGTGTGTTAAAACTGTGCATCCCCAGCCACCATTTTGTGTTCACAAGCCAGTGAGGCCAGCCCCCCTGACCACCCCCCCCCCCCCCCGCCAGCAACAGGGATCCCCCCGCCAGCAACAGGGAGATTCTACATCAGGGGGTGCTTCTGTGAGCTGTTTAAACTGTATTTACTGGGGCCTGTGCAATTCGTTTGTTGGCAGCAGAGGGAGTTAAGGTTATTTAAACAGAATTGTTAGATTTAGAGTTAGTGAAGCCTTTACCTGCAGAAGTCTTAAGTGTGGATTGATCCTGTCTGTCTCCTAGTAGATTCTGAACAGGAGAAGCAGCTTCCAACTCCCTGGCCAGCAAACCTTGTCTGAGGTCGCTCGGACCTTATATGGTCTGCTAGTGGTTGGTACATGTGTACAATGATTGGTGGTTGTATCATGTGTTTCTATTGGGTTAGGGTTAATGTCCTCATTGGTTGGGTATTTGAGGGTTTCCTATTGGTTTCTGGGTCTGTGATTCAATCATTGTAGGGTTGGGACTAGTGCTAGGGTTAGGATTTCTATTGGAAGTAGGGACTAGGGCTACCTGTACCATTGGCTGCTTGGACTTGGGTTGGGACTACTGGTAGGGCTAAGGCCTTTATTGGACGTAGAGATCAGGGTTTTTTAAACTGTTTGCGTGCTTGGACTAGGGCTAAGATTGGCAGTAAGGTCCTGGTCTCCTATTGGTTCTAGATTTCATGGCTAGTGTTGTGATTGGATAGTGTTAGGGCTAGGGTTCCCATTGGCTGAAAGGGTCACCTGATTACTAGGGCTATAAAAGGCCAGGCTTAGGGCATCTCAGCTCGGGCGTCGAGGCTAAGGGCGGAGAGGACAAGGGTAGTTGCCTGTTTGAGCCTGTTAAGGGTGGAGAGGACAAGGGTAGTTGCCTGCTTGAGCCTGTTCGAGACTGACCAGGACAAGAAATGCAGCAGTTTTTCTCATTTAGTAATACCCAGCCCACACCATCCACATCCAAAAACAGAGCAACACACTCACACCAAATGTATACCACGCACAACACTATGCACAGATTAATGTACCAGCATGTACCACGAACTCACCCAAACCACATCTACACACCCTACTATCCCAACTACCACACATATCCACCATCACCCACAAACAGTACACAACTCTATCCTATACCACTAACCAATACACTCATCACTAACACAACACCAATCAACACCATGCATAACTACATCCCATTCAAACACACTCTCCCTGCTGTAATTACACCTAACAGACCACCTTTTACCACTAACAAACATATACTGTTCCTTCCATCAGTTGTCCAACAAACACCCTCCTCTCCCTTCTACCATAATAACACTAACACGCAACACACACACTGCACACCACCACACTTTGTAACTCTTGAAACAAACCAGTCTAAGATAAACACTCTCACCTCTACTTCATTCTTTCCTACACACAACATACACTCTACTCATAAACGCATCACCACCCCCTCTACGTCACAACCTCCTCTGACAAACAATACTTCACAACCAAATTCAGTGCATGAAACATATACATCAGCACCCATTTCACTACACCTCAAAAGCAAAACATATCACACACACCAGCACAACACGGTCTTCAGAGCCCAACACCTCATAATACTTACCATCACAAAATACATACATATACCCACCTTTCAAACCACACAGAGGAACAAACTCCAATGCCAAGCTTTCACTCTTCCACCACACCTAACACAGATACAGCAATACAGCACCTCTCTTCTAACCGCCTGTCATCCATTGGACAATTTAGAACATTACTACATGACCCACATGCTGCACCACCTCCCCTGACTCATACACCTTCCGCCTTAAACATACGCAAAAAATATAAGCAACATGCCACACCTCACAACTTTGCTTCCCCAAGTCTACCTCACAACAATGTTACACCACAAAAGCAACACAGCACTCCAACTCACTCTCAAACACCATCTCCAACACATACACATGCAGACCCATCAAAATGCCTTCTTAGCATGCTTGATGAGGAACACGATACAGAACAGCTACATGATTGCTATCCTAATACAGCTAATACCAGCACTAAAAACACACCTGCTGCACACCCACACAATACTGATCACTCTTCTACAAAACAAAGTCCCAATATCACCAAAGGCCACTCTCTGCACTGTCTACTAATAAATGCTCGATCCCTCTCTAAAAACAAGCATCACATCTACGACCTTCTCACCGATGCAAAACCAGACATACTATTCATAACCAAATCATGGTTGGGAGAGGATATGGCTCCAGTCCTGCATGAAACCATTCCTCTAGGCTATCAAATAATCACCCAAAATCGTATTGCCAAAAAAGGAGGTGGTCTAGCTGTTGTATTCAGGCAAATAATACATATCACTAAAGTTGACAACATCTCCATAAAGAATTGTGAGGCTCTTCTAACAAGATGCAATCCTACACCGTCTTCCACCTGTAATTTCCTGCTCCTTTGCAGACCTTCACCTAGCATGGCAACATACCCATACGCACTTCTAAACACAGTTTCAAACCTGATAACTATACACTCCAACCTATGCGTTCTGGGTGACCTTAACATTTGGTTTGATAAACCAATATGACCCATCCAAAAACAATAATCATTGGCCTAGACGCATTGAATCTGCATCAGATTGTCCACAATCCGACACACGCCGCTGGTCATATCCTAGATGTAATTTTTGCTAATACTGAACTAGTTACCTTTCAAACTATAACTCCAGGCACATGGTCAGACCACCACTTGCTTGCTTTCCAACATAAAACAACACTAAGCAACTCACCTAAAACTACCTTAAATCCATCCACCTATCGGCCTTGGAACAAACTCAATTTGGAACACTTGAAAACACAACAAATATCCAGTATAAATCTGGAAACCATAAATTCTGTTCAGAATCTATATGAGTGGCTACAGGAAGCTTTTGACCTCCTGATACCACTCAAAACCACACAACCGAACAAAAGAAAAAAAGCGCCTTGGAGAAACATAGAAATAAAAGACATAAAACAACAAATTAGAAAGCTGCAACGTACCTGGCTCAAAACAAACGCCAAACAAGACAAACCTCACCTACAAAAAATTAACAGATTATATGTCGGCTATCAAAAAAGCTAAGAAAAGGTACTATTCAGACAGAATTCAAAACGCTAAATGTGCAAATAAAGAATTCTATAAAATACTCAATGATTTCGAAAACCAAATTGCCTAGAAGGAATTCATCCTGTTACTCAAGATTTCACAGACAAACTGGCAAATCATTACACGGACAAAGCAGACACGTTGGACTCATACTTAAAACAGAAACAAAGCACCAGCACTAACCCTTGTACAAAACAACTATCCAAGAATGCTCTAATCAAGCCTCTCAGTTCCTTCCAATACATCTCACACAATGAATTTATGGACCTGGTCAAAGCAAGCAGGCCTGCCAGCAGCCGTTCTGACCCCTGTCCACCACAAACTTTAAAGACAATTCTTTTAACAACCTCTGCTGCCATTCTAGTAAGAAGAATCATCAACGATTCCTTAACTATTGGAATATTTCCAGAAGAACTGAAAAAGTCATACATACGCCCTTTACTGAAGAAAACAAACTTGGACCCGCTGAACCCTGACAACCACAGACCCATTACAAATGGACCTTTCATGGGCAAACTGATAGACAGAGCAGCGTTCGCCCAGATGTCACAATTCATTGAAGAGAATGACATACTTTCAAATTTCCAAACAGGAATCTGTCCGGGAAGAGGCACTGAATCTGTCCTCCTTGACATCTGGGATGACCTAAAGAATACAGTTGACCGCAACAGGGTTTCTGCGCTCCTCCTCTTGGACCTCTCAGCTGCCTTAGATACGGTTGACCATGACACTCTGAAACAAAAACTTTATGAAGCCGGCATAGAGGGAACTGCTCTAGACTGGATCGCGTCCTACCTTTGAAACAGAACTAATGTCATCCATACCCCACCTTTCTCGTCCAAACCGTACTCGACAAAAGCAGGTTCCCTCAAGGTTCTATCATCTCGCCCATGCTTTTCAACATCTACATGAAGTCTTTACCAGTACTGATCGATAAATTTCACCTCACGTGCTACAACTATGCAGATGACACGCAAATACTCCTTCAACTGGAATGCCCCAAAGACATTGGAAAATCACAAATTTTCAGCTGTCTCAGAGCCGTGGATCAGTGGATGACTTGGAGCTATCTCAAATTGAATGCTTCAAAAACGGAAATACTCACGTGTGGCGATTGGAAAAATTACAACCTGCTTGCCGCATGGCCTGATGAACAGGGATCACTGCCTAAAGTATCGAAGGAAGTAAGAAACCTCTGAATGACCATGGACTCCAAGCTGTCGATGAATGCCCAAGTGGATAAACTAGCAAGCTCAAGCTTTGCTACAATAAAACGCTGCAACAAATTTTCCCTCATTGGGGATTTCCGCACAAGGTCCAAGCTACCATCGCCCTTCTTCTATCCAAACTCGATTATGCCAATAGCCTCTACCACGGATCACCTTTAACGACCATGAAAAGACTACAACGGATTCAGAACTCGGCTGCCAGACTACTCTTACATATCAAACCACAAGACCACATCTCCCCTGCTTGAAAGCCCTGCATTGGTTACCGGTTGCCAGAAGATCCACGTTCAAGCTGCTTTGTATTACCCACAAAGCAATACATGGAATAGGACCACTCGTCATCAGGAATAAAATCACCAAACACATTCAACAAAGGAACCTCTGCTCTAAAGGAGCATCTCGCCTCAAAATCCCATCATACAAGAAAAAAACATGGGTGGCACATCCTTCTCTGTTCAAGCAGCCAAACTATGGAACTCTTTACCCCCCAACATAAGATTCACCGACAACCACCGTATCTTCAGAAAACTACTCAAGATTTTGCTCTTCCCCACATAAGCACCATACGCAAACAGAAATTTACAGCATATCCCTCTGTATATAAGCATTTGTTTTCACTATAGATATGTACCTATCTTTGTGTATTACTTTATAAAACATGTAAAATAATGATGTTGTTAAGAGAAAAAATATATATAATAATACATGAATAAAAATCATCTTTGGTCTACATGTACATACTTCCATTGTGCATCTATGTACCTTCCATGTACTTGGATCTGTGTGTCTGTTATTTTTTCTCCTGAAAAAGCATATACAATGCACTACCCTATTTCTCATCCTGTGCCTCTATCAATATATTTAATCGAAATATACTTCCTTCCTTTATGTATCTATATACTTTCAATGTACTTATGGATCTATATATTTATCACTTTCTTCTAATTTAACATTTCCAATGCACTACCCTATTTCTCAGCCTATACTTTGCTCAATATGTCTTCTAGCCCAACCTTCTGACTCATCTCAAACTTCTTTCTACTACTCCTTCCAATGCACTACCCTATCTCTCACCCTAGACATCTATCAATATATCCTCTACATCCACTCTCTCATTTATCCCAAACCCCATACCACTACTATGATCACAAAAATAACCCTTTCTAGACTCTCTCCTGCTCTACCCCTCCTTGCATCATCTGACACCTCTTTTTACTATACCGATTCCCTAAAACAAACCTTTCTAAACTCTTCCCTCTGACTCCTCCCCTCCAAAACTCCTTTTTACTCATCCAAAAGCCTCTTCCTACTGCTAAGACCTAAAAAAAAATTCCTTCACTCTTATCCCTCCACTATCCTTTTCAATCAAAATTAACAGACTAATATGTTAACTTCTCAAATTCCATATTCAACTATACTAATATACTGCCCAAATAACTGAATAACATATCTACTACTCAAATTACATCATATTTATACTATATTAATTTTCAACACTAATCATTTATGGGTTCCGGAGTGGCATGCTACTCGCTAGAAAAGCGCTTCAACACCCATCAGGGGTGACAAGTGCTGTATGAATGCAAAACTTTCTTCCCCTTTTATCCCTCCGATATACTTCTCACTCCAAGTAACAAACTAATATCCACCATGAAATTACCTCATATTTCACCATATTAATTCACCACTAATCCTTTATAGGCTTCCTGAATAGTGTGCGTCAACAAGCGATAAATAAATACAAAGCTTTGTCCTTCTCTATCCTTCTGCTATCATTCCAAATCCAAATAACTGACTAACCTATCCACCACTTAAAATGTACTTACATGTTTCACTATACTAATTCAACACTAATCCTCTATGGGTTCCGGAGTAGCGTGCTACCCGCAGAAAAAGCGCTTCGACGCCTCCTCAGGGGTAGTAAGCGCTATATAAATGCAATTACAAAACAATACAATACATGCTCACCTGGCGCTATTTTATTTTGAGCTAAAACCATCTATGAAAATAGTATTTGCATGAATCCAAATAAAGCAAAACCGAAGCTTGCAGTGAGAATAGAGGGATCCGTAACTGTTTCTGCTTTTAAAATATGTTCACCGGAAATTCGGTATAAAAGGAAACGAACTATAGGTAGGTAGGTAGGTTGATTGATTTTGGAAAAGCGGGCGTGGTGGGCCACCATCAGTGCATGCCAGACTGTGTTTAGCAGATAAAAGTTACGAAAGCGGTGCAAGACGATTCGTGGTCATCCACAAATAACGGCTCCTGCTGAGACTTCATAGGTTGTAAAATACCTCTCTCAAAACTTATGTGCAGCCGTAGAACAAGTTAAAATGCCTGCTGCGCTGGGCGGACAGAAGTGCTCCTAGATAGACAGCAGAGCGGGCTTCCTGTGAACCCGGGGGCAGTACCCGCACTTTGCAGCCTAGCAGTACCACGGGAACAGATGGGGGGGAGGGAGACCCCTAATCTATACTTCTCCCCTCGATGCTGCAGCAGTTGTGGGTGTGCTTTTACTGGGGCACAAATACAACAGAACAGCAGCTCCAGCTGTTTGTCCCTGGCAGCCACAGGAGTCAGAAATATGATTCCAGGAGGGATGACTGACTGACCTGAGAGCTGACCCGGAGAGCCTCCTCGTCCTATGCGTGTGGGGCGTGGCGTTGTGGGCAGTTGCGGGGACGGGGTGGTTCCACTGGCTCCTTCACCCCTCTGCTCGCCCAGTCTCGGGTGAGGTTGTGAGACAGGGGCGGCAGTTGTGCATTTCTATTACTGTTCTGCCTAGCTTGCAAGGTGGGGACATCCCTGCTCTCAATATTAATGAGAAACACTGTCCCGGGCACACGTAATTGGGATAACTATCTGGTTTTGAAAGTCTTGTATCTTATCAGAAACTTCGGTCCACACCAGTATGATGATTTGAATGTATTTAATAATGCAACAATGAAAAACAACCAGCCGACACATTTTTCGTTACATGAGGGAGTTATCCTGTGACTTGTTCATGGCTGGGAAAGATACAAAACTTTGAATGAAAGGGAAATACTAACACGTCTCAAGTTGGTTGGTGCCAAATTGAGCCAGCATGACAGAGGGGTAATGTAGAAGTACATCACTGGTAATGCGTGGAAACCCTAAGCAAGAAGTGAGATGGATGACTGTGAAAGTGACATGTATACAAATTTGTGACTGTGTGGAGTGAAAACAATATGCAAAATTAAGTGACATGATCCTGGCATATAGTGAGTGATGATGTGGCAGTGACAACCAGATATCATGTAAATGTTTAAAAAAAAAAAGGGGTGCTCATTGGATCCTTGAAACAAAAACAATAGAGTGTGTGTTCTTGTACGAGTTGTGGCCAGCCAGAGTGCAAGCCAGGGGAGTGACTGGGATGTAAATAGCATAAATTGCCTGGCGAGGAAAAGGGAAAGAGACCGGGTGACCTATAACGGGGGATTGTCAAAAGATGGTGTTGAAGGTGGTAGGTTGGTGTAAGTGACTGACATGTGTCAAGAGCGCAATCCAGGATGAACACCACTGGGGCAGAAATGATGATGAAACAAGTGAAACGCTTGGATCGCCGTAAAGTGAAATAAAAACAAGAACAGATGTGAGAGAGAGGTACCTGTATGGAGCTGTGGGGTAGATGGAAGAATCTGAAAAGAGGAGGGAGACGAAGCAGAACCGGAATGAGTAGGACAGAACTGTGGTTCCGTGGTCCGAATTGGGTTCGATAGTTCCGAAACTCGATTTATAAAGATCGTCGGAAATGGACGATTTTGGTCTCTACAGACCGCAAATGGCGAGTGTAACGTGTCTGAGTGTTTTCGTATGAATCAATATAGGAGAACACTCTGCATTTGAGGATTTAGTTTGAACCCTCGGGTTCCATCTTGTATATGGCAGCCATCTTGTATGGTTGCCCTAACATAGGCCCGATGATTGTGGCCGAACGAGTCCTTGACACGTACGCCTTAGTTGACTTCTGGTTGACCTGGCCGAACTGACTCCTCGCCTGGGGCGAATCCTGCTGAGCCAGTTCCTTGTTCAGCAGCTGGCCTGATAAAGATCAAAGGACAGGACGTGGTCCGATTTTATGGCACACCATTCCCACTCTATCTCCTTTCCATCTGTTTATGCCTTTCCTTTATGACATGTTCATCGATCTGGGTTGAAGGTTTTATGATGGGTTTGTCCGGCCTGATCGAACAGGAAACTAAGCATGTGTGCGATCGTTTTGGTGGGCTGGACAACGGAAAGTGGGATTAACTTTGACTGTCGTCATTCGCTACTTTTTGAAATGCTACTTGTTCATTGGTCAGTTTGTATGCACCAAATGTAAATTGTGATGTTGCCAGAGGCGTAATTTTCGGCATAAAAGACCGAGTTTTGTTCATTGAGGTGGTGCAGTCTCTGTCGAACTACCCGTGTGTACTTCGTAGACCTCTGTCCCTGGTTGCAACCAATAAACTTTGGTCTTTGACGTCATCGAGAAGTATCCCGTGTCTCTGTTTGCCAAGACAGGGGAATCCGGGGTCTTTGGGTGTTGCCCTGACACCGCTGGGTTATTGTAATAGTATCGGTTCCGAAAAACCCAGTACCTCAGAACGGGGGGAGAAAAGGCAGCCAGATGAGAGCCATACTGTGTGGCTGGGAGTGAGCCAAGGTGTACTTAAGACAGAGACTCACCGACTGACCGGTGATAATTCCAACCCAGCTGGGTTAACCAGAAAGGTTTGAGTTGGATAAAAGCGGGCAGTGTAGTCCCTGGGTGAATCGACCTGTATATGGAAAGACTTGGGTAGAGTCATTATTAACTCCTTAATGACTAAAAGTAAATGGTGCACGAGAAAAAGCACTGCTTACCTAATGTAGGTGCACAGAACGAGATGTGTGTGCAGGATGCATCTGAATGATCCAACTGGGGATGTAGATTGCTGTAAAAAAGGGAGAGTGGAAGGGTAAAAAGGGGGAAGAGGACGGATCGCATGGAGGTAGGGTAGTGAGAGGGCTGTTAGGTCGGATCTTACCCGTAAGTGGTGGATGAGGCATGGTCCAGTGTTCAGGGCAGAAAATGTGAGTACGCCTAATGGCGGAGAGTTTGGGGAGAAATGTTGTAATAAAAAACTGGATCCCATGTTGGCAACCAGGAGCAATGCGGGATGCGCTGGCACTGGGAGAGGGAAGAGCTTACCCAAGGTTCAAAAAATGGGGTAAGAGTAACACTGGTGCTGTCTTGCTGTCAGGATGTGGAAGCGAGCAGACGCCAGCTAAGCCGAATTTGAGTCGGTCAAGCAAAAAAACAACTAGACCGCCAGCGGGTAGTATGTCCCAATGAACGGGGGCGTGCGGATCCACGTTGAAGCCGGCTCGTAGAAAGGGAGCGTATAGTCATGTCATTACGTTCTGATGCAGAAGCTGTAATGGCCACTAGATGGTGCAGTAATGTGCATTTTGTGTGTAGAAGAACTAGAGCATGAAACCATTGTGGAGATGGCGACCAATGAGTCCCATAAGAGAGCCATCTCCAGGGGTTGTGGTGTGGCGAGGGTAGCCTGATAGAGCATCAGGATCAATAAAAGAGGAAAGATAATGTAGAGTCAATATTGAAAAGTATGATGCAAGGCTCATTTACTTGGATCTTGTGGAAATGGTAATGCTAGACTGTTGTGAAGATACACGCCCCGATTGACTACAAGGGGCTAGCATGTCAAAGTGTGTATTGACCAAGTAAACAGAGGAAGTAAGTATTAAGTCAACACAAACTGTATAAGTATCAAGGGTGTATATATTAATATTACATAAACATGGTATCATAATAGACAACATAGTAAATGGTTGTAAAGGTAGCAAAACTGCTATAAAAAGGATAAGCACGATGTGCTAATGTTACCAGTCATTTAAACAGAGACAGGCCACGGTTTGTGCAGTATTGTAAATTCATTCCCCAAGGAAGTAATGAAGCTCATGGTCAGTGTTCAAACTGTGTTGGGGCACACCAGTAGGTGAGGGGGGGAAGCACTGACACAGACAACCAAAATGTGTGAAAAAGGCAGCTTTATTGGAATCAGGTGCACCTACAAAATGTCCCACCTGGCCTGTGACAAACAAAACTACTGCTCACTAAATAACAACTGCCTGACAGCCCCCCACCCCTATAGTTAACCCCAACATTGCAACTGAAATCCAACACAACCGCTCAGCAACCTACCCCTCTACTGAATGCCACAGTGACCTCCATGACCTCACCCCCGCCTACCATACAGTCCCAGGCCTCCAGCAAAACCACCCTATCTCCTTAGGAAAGCGCCCCCCAGTAACCGCACCTGTTCCAGCGACACCACAACTGTAAACCCTAACCAGTGCACCATCGACCAACAAAACCCCTCATGACCAGGACCAACCTCGCCTCCCCAGAACCAGAGGGAAAATAAATTTAAAGGGAGGGTGGGTGGAACCACGAAACTGCCTGCGGCCCTGGCTGCTGTGTCACTGCACCACAAACAGTGTGCAGTGACACAAAATGGCCGGTTAAATACTTAGCCAGCCCAAAATAAGCCCAAGGAGCCCAACCAGCCCAATCAGCCCAATATCGCCAGCTACGGCGAGCCCCGAGGGTCAAGCTTCCTCCCCCCCCTCCGCTGGTGCCCCAAACTTCCCCGGGGGGAGAGCCTCCCGCTGGTCGGCCACCCTCCCAAATCCCCATTGGGGCACACCAGTAGGTGAGGGGGGGAAGCACTGACACAGACAACTAAAATGTGTGAAAAAGGCCGCTTTATTGGAATCAGGTGCACCTACAAAATGTCCCACCTGGCCTGTGCCGAACAAAACTACTGCTCACTAAATAACAACTGCCTGACAGCCCCCCACCCCTATAGTTAACCCCAACATTGCAACTGAAATTCAACACATCCGCTCAGCAACCTACCCCTCTACTGAATGCCACAGTGACCTCCATGACCTCACCCCCGCCTACCATACAGTCCCAGGCCTCCAGCAAAACCACCCTATCTCCTTAGGAAAGCGCCCCCCAGTAACCGCACCTGTTCCAGCGACACCACAACTGTAAACCCTAACCAGTGCACCATCGACCAACAAAACCCCTCATGACCAGGACCAACCTCGCCTCCCCAGAACCTGAGGGAAAATACATTTAAAGGGAGGGTGGGTGGGACCACGAAACTGCCTGCGGCCCTGGCTGCTGTGTCACTGCACCACAAACAGTGTGCAGTGACACAAAATGGCCGGTTAAATAATTAGCCAGCCCAAAATAAGCCCAAGGAGCCCAACCAGCCCAACCAGCCCAATATCGCCAGCTATGGCGAGCCCCGAGGGTCAAGCTTCCTCCCCCCCCTCCCCTGGTGCCCCAAACTTCCCCGGGGGGAGAGCCTCCCGCTGGTCGGCCACCCTCCCAAATCCCCATTGGGGCACACCAGTAGGTGAGGGGGGGAAGCACTGACACAGACAACCAAAATGTGTGAAAAAGGCCGCTTTATTGGAATCAGGTGCACCTACAACAATGTCCCACCTGGCCTGTGCCGAACAAAACTACTGCTCACTAAATAACAACTGCCTGACAGCCCCCCACCCCCACCCCTAAAGTTAACCCCAACATTGCAACTGAAATCCAACACATCTGCTCAGCAACCTACCCCTCTACTGAATGCCACAGTGACCTCCATGACCTCACCCCGCCTACCATACAGTCCCAGGCCTCCAGCAAAACCACCCTATCTCCTTAGGAAAGCACCACTCGAAAGTCGCTTACGACTTTCGACCCCCCCTAGGACTCCTGCCTCCTGGGATACCTGAGCACCCCCAACGCCCCATCCAAAGCCTCCTTCAGCTGGACTATGTACAACTCCATGCCATACCTGGGCAGGTGAACCCCATCCTCCCGGAAAAAATAGATCGCGCCATAGCGCAACTCCGGGTGCTCCATACTTCCCACCCCCTCCCTGGCACAGAATTCATGCATCTCTCGATTAATTTTCCTCCGTGCCCTGTCTATGGCTCCTGGGCACTCCGCCCCCCTCCACACCCACCTGGGAATAAACTCAGACCAGATAATATGACAGCCCGCCCATTGCTTCTTAATCTCCCTCAGGTCCCTCTTCATCTGCTTGAGCAGCGCCAGCCCCTTGCACTGCACCAAATCGTTCTCGCCCAGATGAATCACCACCACATCCGGGCACACCCCCCCCCCCCCTCCCCACTGTGTTCAACAAGGGCAATAACTCATGCCAACGCCTACCCCCTTTCCCCCTCCAATGACAACGGTACAGCCCTGCATCCAATCCCAAATTGAGTGTCCGATGCCTGTCCCACTCCGCCTGTTCTGCCCTCTTGACGAATGAGTGTCCCACAATATATACATTCAAAACAGCTACTTCCGGCCCCGCCACAGCACCTGCAAAGACACACATATCAAAATCGGGAATCACTGTTACAACACCCCATAAACCTCCCTCAACCGCACATACGTCCTGTAACAATCCGACTTCCACCGTCCCAGCCTCTGTATCTCCTCCTTACCCCAACCCCTCCATGCCGCCTCCGTTGCCGCCCCGATCTGAAAGGAATACATCCCGAAAGCCAGCAGGTCCTCACCCATGTACCGTAGGGTGCACCGCAGAACCCACAAAGCCTGAGACGCTGTCACTCCGTCACACCCACCCCGACCAAAAACCTCCCCCTCCTTCTCACCACTGCCTGCCATCAACCTCCTTCCCCACGCCGCCGGGCACACCCCCTCCCGGCCGCCCGGTCCCAGTACCACCCAAGTCCCGACCCCCCGCTGGTCCATCTTCGAGTGCCGCAAACGCACAGCCACCTCCTGATCTCGCACCTCCACATCCCCCCACAACACCCCCCGCCTCCCCTTTGCGCCCAGCAACTCCGAAACTCGAAACGCTCCAAAGAAAAGCTAGGACATCAAGGTAGAAAACCGCATCGCCTCGCCCTCATCCCAGCACACCGCCGGGAGCACGCCAATTACTCCTTCCAGCAATTCCACCATGATGGGATGGCGCAGCTGCACCTTTGCACCCCTCTCTCTCGCCCACCCCTCCAGCAGCCGGGTCCCCAATTCTCCCGCCGACGGGGGGTAACCCCACCACAACTTTCCCATGAACGCCACCGCCGACAACTTGCCCGCAATCGACACACGCGACAGCCCCATATCCATGAGCGCCAGCATGAACCTTACCACCTGTTCCTCGCGCCCCACCGGTCCCCTTGTTTCACCGCACCTGACTGCAGGAATTCCTCCTACGCTAGCTCGTATGCCTTCCACGTGGACACTGCTACCGACGCCTTCACCAACTGAAAGACCCGGCCTCGCCCACCGACCACAGGTCCTCCGGCACCGGCGTCCTGACTTCCTCCGCCGCCGTGGCTAGCCCATGGAACCTCTCCCACTGTGAACGAGACAAGGCATTGGCAATGTCATTGTCCACTCCTGGAACGTGGCGCGCCTGAAACAGTATGTCATTCTCCAAGCAACGCAAGACAAACACCCTCATCAATTTCAGAACCTGCGGGTCCCGAGCCGACTGCCTGTTCACCACCTGCACGACGGCCATGTTGTCCACTCGAAACAGCACGCGCTTGTGCGCCAACGCCCCTGACCACACCGTGACTGCCACCACCAAAGGGAACAACTCCAAGAACGCAATACTCCTCCCGCCCGCCTGCCAATGCTCCGGGCACTGCTCTGCACACCATTTCCCCTCCCAATACAGACCGAATCCGCCGACACCTGCCGCATCGGAGTACATGGTGACGTCCCACTCCCAGTCCTCCGCCGGCGCCATGGGTACACCATTGAACCATTCCAGGAACACCCGCCACATGCGCAGATCCTCCTTCATTCCCGCCAAGAGGCGTACATGGTGATGAGGCAAAGTCAAACCGGACAACGCCAAACCCAACGCCGGCAAAACGTTCGGCCCGCCCGCACCACGCGGCAAGCAAAATTCAAATGCCCCAACAACACCTGCACCTCTCGCACCGTCACCTTCCTTTTTGAAAACATTCCATCCACCAGAACCAGCATCGCTGACCTCTTGCCTTCCGGTAGGCGTGCTTCCATGGCGACCGAGTCGAGCTCGATACCGAGAAAGGACAACACCGTACTGGGACCGCACGTCTTCTCTGGCACCAGGGGAACCCCAAATTCCCCAATCAACCCGGCCAAACCATCCAGCTGCCGCTGACAGTCCTCCGCATCGGGCCGCCCGACCAGGAAAAAGTTATCCAGATAGTGCGTCACTGACTCCGAACCTGTGCGCATGGAAAAAACCCACTGTAGGAATGAGCTGAAATGCTCAAATAGCGTGCATGAAATGGAGCACCCCATCGGCAGCGCCTTGTCCACAAAGATGAGACCTTGGAACTGGATCCCCAGCAACTGGTGATCCGCCGGGTGCACCGGAAGGAGTCGGAACGCCGACTTGACATCGCATTTCGCCATCAGCGCGCCCCGTCCCGCCGCCGCGACGAGCCTCCGCGCCACGTCCACCGACGAGTAAGTCACCGACGCCAAATCTGCCGAAATGTAGGCATTGACCGACTCCCTTTCCGGCCAAGACAAGTGCTGTATCAGTCGGAACTGCCCCTCCTCCTTCTTAGGCACCACCCCGATGGGGGAGATGATCAAGCCCGGCAACGGCGGTGCCGTGAAGGGGCCCGCCATCTGACCTTCTCTGACCTCTTTGAACAGTTTCTCTCTCACAACGCCCTTGTGCGCGTTCACTGGCTTCAGATTGTCCGCCCAGCGCGCAGTCCGAGGGCCCTCGTACCCCAGCCTAAACCCCTCCCGGAAACCACAATGCAGCACTGCAGCATCCTCCGCCCGCGGATATGCCGCCAACCAGGGCTCCATCTGCTCGATCCTAACCGGCGTACGAGCCTTTTCCCAGAGCCCCAGCTCCCCCCCTCTGCCCCCTCCCCTCCCCCCACCCTGTCCCCCTCTGGCTGGAGCACCTCCCTGCATGGGCTGCTGCCCCGCCGGGCCCCGAGTCCCCAGCAACGCAGCACTTGATGCCATCGTCCGCACGACGAGCACTCGTGCCGGAATCGCCATGCCACCCGCCCACAGGCTCCTCTAATAAAGTCCCAGCAGGCCCCGACTGTGGCCTGGCTGCCAGAGTCTCCCTGCCCCATCCCCCACGAGAGGCGGACCGCAAAGGGGGGCGGCACCAGCGGCAAACCGCTTGCCGTGTAAATGGTGCGGCCAAACTTGGCCCCTCCCATTGTCTGCTGGTACAGATCCGAATCCAGCTCCCCTCATTGCGCTTCCGGGTCCGCCGCCATGCGCGCCCGGAATTCCTCGTCGTAGTGTGAGTACGCATACCCGCCGTAAGTCACCTGTGCCCTCCGCACCACATCCATGTATTTGAACAGCGCGACGGACCGGTCCGGGAACTTCTCGCAATACACGCTCGCGTATATGAGGAACGCCGCTGACCAGTTGTCTAGCGTCAGGGGCACCTTTGGGCGCCTAGCTAACTCCTGCTCTTCTTCCTTCGACCCCTCCTTGGACGTCAACTCCCTGTGGAGAAGCTTCAAGATGTCAATGTACTCCCCTTTCCAGATCTTTTCCCTCGTTGCCGCCGAAAGGTGGGCCCCCAGCGGCTTGGTCAGCCCCATGTACGGTAACTTACGCACCGGTACCACACAACTCTCCTTCCCTCCCCCCGCCGTCTCCTTCTCTCCAGCCGCCACCGACCCGCCGCCCGCACTCGACCCGTCTCTGCCCTGCGCCGCACCGTCCATGCCCACTCCCACGTCCTGCACGTACCGTCCCCGCACCAGCCGCCATCCATCTTCCCCGTTGCCCCCCGTCTCCACTGAAACCTGCACACAACGCCGCTTGCCACTCCCAGCACCGTCACCTGTCTTACCTGGCGTCAAGGTCGGCGTCCTTGCTGGATCCCGCCGCCTAACCAGTGGAGCTGAGGGGGCCGTCACTCTGGGCTCTTCTTGCCTTGCTGGCACCTGTAATACACTGCTAACAACATTACAAGACCCCCCGTCCTCCCGAATCTCTCCTTCCTCCCCCGACTCTCCATCAGCCGGCTCCACGCCACCCCGGCCCCCCACTTGGGGTTCCAGCCGGCTCAAACCCGCTCTCTCACGACACACCCGCATCAAATCCATCAAGTCCACACTCGCCCTCCCATCCTCCACACTCGCAGTCAAATCAGAAATATTTGCATCCATCCTCACTCCCCTACCCCCGGCTGCTGTAAAGACTCTTCGGGGAGGGGCCGGCGGAGACGCATCCCGCCTCCATTCACCGTGGTCATGATTTAGGTCCCTCGCTGGAGCTCGGCCGCCCGCACCAAACAGAGCCGGCCCATCCTCTCGGTGGGTGGGAACCGCATGCTGCTCCCCCGAGCGCCTCGCAAACAGCTCCTGCCAAGGAAAAAAGGTGGAGTCCAGCCTGCCAGGGTGAAAACATCCCCCTTCTCCCCCCCACGCGCCGCCCCCTCCCCCACTCCCCCATCCCATAGCCGCTCCCCTCCCCATCCTGCCGAATGACCTCCACGCCGCGATGGGATCCCCCGCCCCCTAGTTCCCAACCCCCCTCCCCGGCCCAGCCCCCCGGCCCACCCCACCCCCGTAACCCCAGCTCCTCCCGCACCCCCCCCACGCCCAACTCCCCAGGCCTCCCCCAGGCTGCACCTCCGCTCCCCTCCCCCTCGCCGTATCACCCCCTTGGCCCGCCACTTCCCCCTGCCCCCCACTACCCCCTGCCTCCCCTCCACTACCCCCGCCTACTCACCCCCCATCCCCGACCCACCCCTCCCGCCCGCCACACTGCCGCCTCCACGCACCCCCCTAGCACCTCTGGTCTGGCACGCCCCTTTGCCCGGCCCCTCCCCCCACCCCTCCCCCGCTGCCCCGGCGACGCCATCCTACCCTGGCCCCCCACGCCCCCCCACCTCCGCTGAGGATGAACTCCAGTCCAGCTCCGTGTCCGTCCCCCCTCCCCCCATCTCCTCCTTCACATCGGTCTCCTCAATCAATAGTGGGGAAACCGCCCCCCGACCCCCCATCCCCGCCCCCAACCGCCCACCTTGCTCTTCGTGCCTCGGCCCCCCTCCCCCTCCTGCACCGCATCCCCCCTCCACCCCCGGCCCCTCACCACCCTCGGCCCCCCGTTCCCCCTCCCCACTGCCCCCACCCTCCCCCGGCAACACTACCTGGTCCCCTACATCATCCCCCACCCCCCCCCTGCCCTCCCAGCTCAGCCACCGCCTCGCGGGCCGCCCCCGGTCCCCCCGGCACCCCCCCCACCTCCTCAACAAACTCAAGGGCCCGCTTCTTCCCATTCTGCCCTGCCCTCTTGGCGCCTCCCTTTGCCTTCCCATGCGGCGCTGCCTCCTTGCGCCGTCCTCCGCCCTTCGCTCCTCCGCCCCCCTCCCACCCCGCTGAGCCGGCCGCGACCGAGGCGGCTCACACGCCGCCACAGCCGCAGCGGCGCTGTTGGCAGTGCGCCGCTGTGGCCTTACCTTGAGGTCGGGCCGCACGATGTCCATGCGGCCCACCTCGCTCAACAGCCGCAGAGCCTCGGCCACCCGCGGATCGGAGCACTCCGCCATCACGCCCCAGCAATACGCCGCCAGACACAAAAGCGCACAACCACGCTCACCGCACGCACCAGCTACAGTCCGCCTCTCCAATCAACAAAAGGATCACGAAAATGCCGACAGTCCGCCTCGCAATCAGCAAAAAGCCCACGAAAACCACGAAACTGCCTACGGCCCTGGCTGCTGTGTCACTGCACCACAAACAGTGCGCAGTGACACAAAATGGCCGGTTAAATACTTAGCCAGCCCAAAACAAGCCCAAGGAGCCCAAGGAGCCCAACCAGCCCAATATCGCCAGCTACTGCGAGCCTCGAGGGTCAAGCTTCCTCCCCCCCCCTCCCCTGGTGCCCCAAACTTCCCCGGGGGGGGAGAGCCTCCCGCTGGTCGGCCACCCCCCCAAATCCCCATTGTACTGTTTATAGGCGCATGATCTAAGTGGCTTCCAGACGCCTGGGCCTTAATTCTCTGTTGCCCCCTCTGGCACTGGCAGCTGCAACATCAAAGCCGAAAAAGTAAAAGCGTTTCTTGACACCCTGGGTTGAGCAGTCCATTGCGTGTATTGCCATGGGGAATCTGCTGTCTTCATTTTGGAGTGCTCTAACATGTTCCCCAATACGTTCTTTCAACTGTCTGATGGTGCTTCCAATGTACCAACGCTTGCATGTGCACTCGAGAATGTAGACACCAAATCTTGTGTTACAGTTGATACTGCATTTGATTGTGT
The DNA here is from genome assembly GCF_964263255.1 of Lissotriton vulgaris. Taxonomy (NCBI): domain Eukaryota; kingdom Metazoa; phylum Chordata; class Amphibia; order Caudata; family Salamandridae; genus Lissotriton; species Lissotriton vulgaris. Next base: position 1,708,638,958 of record NC_141685.1, on the reverse strand, counting down.
GCTTCTTCTTGTTGATGGCAGTGACCACATTTAAAGAATCCCAGAATATGGGCGGTGAGCCATGTTTTACTGGTGAGGGGACCTGGTACACTGGGACTCAATCTTGTTTTAAGTGTTCTGCCCCGTCTGTCGGTGATTTGAGGCCTCGCAGGAATAATCCCTTTGAGGGTTGTGTCTGCCAGTAAAATACCCCAGTGTCTATTGAGGCTTTTCTCTAAATATTACAACCAGAGCAGGGAAAGTATGGATATACAACGCCAATTTGGTTTGCATGGAAAGCCCTCACTCACCAACATGGTTGGTGACATGCTTTATCATAGGGCCCCACTGGGGTAGGCCGAATGCCTCCCCAGTGTGCTTATTTATTGTTAGATCAATTGGACATATTAAAAACAATGTGTAGGGAAATAAGCCAAATAGATTGTTCGGCTATTTCCGATAACTTAAAAGATGGGTCAACATGTTTCTGCCATAGTCGGTGTAAGTTTACCAGGCTTTCGTCAGGACCATGTGTGGACTAAACCCCGGCGGTATGAGCACGCTAAGGCCCACCCTGACCTAGGGACTTGAAAGTGAAAAATGTGTAAAAAGTGCAAAAGAGGGAAAATTCCCTTTTGGTACTCTGCATTAGAGAGACCGAAAAATTAAAATGCACCTGTAAGAGAAAGTGATAAAGACATACACAAAAGAGACATAACAAACAATTAGGTTTCTCATTTAGGGGTATATCTCATGTGGTCAAGTCGGTGAAATTACTTGGTGCTCTAGTTGTTAAAAGACAACTGTTCGATATTACACCGACTATGGCAGAAACATGTTGACCCACTTTTAAGTTATCGGAAATAGCCGAACAATCTATTTGGCTTATTTCCCTACACATTGTTTTTAATATGTCCAATTGATCTAACAATAAATAATTTTTGATACAACTTAGACATTTTTAAACTTCACCATCACTACCATCACATACCGCTCACCATCTCACAATACCTGCTCCGCAGTAAACATGGCGTTGTAGCACACTGGGGAGGCATTCGGCCTACCCCAGTGGGGCCCTATAATGAAGCATGTCACCAACCATGTTGGTGAGTGAGAGCTTTCTATACAAACCAAATTGGTGTTGTATATCCATACTTTCCCTGCTCTGGTTGTAATATTTAGAGTCTTTACACTCTTTTTTTGTTTGAAACAGTATAGCTGGGGACTAAGAGTGTATTGTTACGTTCTCCCTGCCTCTCTTTGTGTTGAATTGTACTTAGCAGCGCATAGCTGTGAGAGCCTCTAGCAAGCTGAAATATACACTCATTTCCCTTGCTGTTTTAATTCCTAGAGACATCCCTTGTTTCTACCCCTACACCATGTCTAACCTCGGGCTCATGTATTCCGAATCTGAGATAGATGCTTTCTATCTGACAACTCACTTTTTGCAGACCCAGCCATCTCCCAGGCTATAGCTCATACTTCAGAATGGGACAAACTAACAGAGCAGAAACGTGATAGAATTCGTATCATCTTACATGGGACCATACTCAAACAATATCTTCTCACCAGCTCAGCACCGAAAGGTCTCCTAGTAACGAATGCGCCTCGTATCTTCCTAAACGATGTAACTTTCCGCAAGGAATGGGCCATGATCGCATGGCATGGTACGCGTGACTGGCTCGTGCTAATAATCAAAACTGCACTACGCCTGTCTGAAGCCTTGATGGTTGAAATCCAAGAAACTGAGTACAGTTTGAAACAACGGTGGCTGGTTATTAGAAAAAACTGGATGAAATCAACAGAAAACTAAATTAATACAAAGACAATTTGATGCAATCGAAGGTCACTAAATTCCAAAAAGACCTAAAAAAATTTGAATTTGATAAAGTCTACCCATATGCTGACCCCAATTTCACACCACCTATTAAAAATACAAACAACTCTGATTACTCCGATGACAATTCTTCCAACAGCAGCGGGTCAAGCAACGGCTAAAACTGACAGGGCTAGAGAAAAGGAAAGAGAGGGAATAGGGGCAGACCGGGCTACTATAACCAACAACTAATATGGCCCGCCACACCTTTACCGGGATGCAGCCCCCCATTAGTCTCCGTCCAACAGCCACAGTTTCCCCTCATGGGGTAGAACCCAGCCTTCATGCATCAACCCCACTTCCAGAACCAATATCAACCGCCTTTTTTAGAGCGGGCCGGAGCGGAAGAGGGAAGGGGAGAGGGACAAACCAGGTCTCCTGGGACGTGGACGACCCAGTAGGCAACCACACCCGCAGCAAAGCACTGCTACCAGGAACGAGTGCCCAGTAAGTCTTTTCACCAATCTGTCGGACAAGGAACTGACTCCAATGGAAACTAAAGTTCTGGAAAAGGGTCTGGGATTCGTCCCGACCGCCCGTCCTGGTAAGTTCAGACTACATTGTGAACTGACGGATTTTCTTAGGAAATTGAAATTAAAAGCCTTTTTCGAAAGAAAAGAAGACCCCAATGAGGACACCCGTAAAGGAGACACAGGTTTAAGATTGAAGTCAACATTCAATCCACCTCCTCATACCGTACCTGCATCTATCTTAGCATTCGAACAGGCAGTTTTTCAAGACATGGAGACATGCCAGGAACCGACTATATTTGGTAAGTTCAGCGGAGCTGAATATCAAGCCCTAGAAGATCTCAAAAACAACACAGAGATAACATTGAAACCCGCAGACAAAGGTGGTGGTATAGTCATTCAGAACACCAGAGAATATGAGAAAGTCTGCGAAGACCTTCTGAATGATAAGAAAAACTATACCCCCTTAAACCGAGACCCAACAGCAGAGCTGAAAATTCGAATCAATCAGTTAGTGAAGGGAGCAGAAGAAAATGGATATATCTCCAAAAATTAAGCAGATTTCTTGAGTGCTAGGATATAAACGAGCACGCAACCAACCGCGTTAGGTTCTTCTTGAAAACAATCCTAGGCAACCCCAGGAAGTGCCTCTCACTTGCGTGACCACATACAGCAGCATGTCCAACCTAATGAAAAAATCCATTAACAAGAACTGGAGGATCATCTCCAGTGTCAATAAGAACTGGAGTAAGCCTTTAAAAAAGGGCGAAGTCTAAAAGACTCCTTAGTCCACACTCGACCAAAGGAAGTTGCCCAACCAGATGTACGCACCATTATAGACTCTTGGGGCCTGCGAAAAATTGTGGGCCGTTTCCCCTGCTCCAACTGTAGTGTCTGTCATTTAACAACTCCGACCAAGCATCTAGTATTGGAACAAGGGAAAATATGGACACAAAGAGTTCATACAAACTGCAACTCCACCAACATTATCTACCTGATCACGTGCCCTTGTTTGATGCGTTATATTGGAATGACTACCCATTAGATCAAACAAAGGATCTGCGAACACAGGAGCAATATAAGGTGTCGTAAAACAACAACAAAAATGAGCGACCATTTCCTCCAGTCCAACCATACCACCAACGATCTCAGGTGGACAATTATTGAACAGATCAGTGGTGGCAGAAACATTACTCAAAGACTCTTTGAAAAAGAACAAAGATGGGTTTACCGTCTGGGAACCCACAACCAAGGCCTCAATGATGAAATCCCATGGTCATCAATATTGAAATGAACTCTGTCTTTGTCTTATAGCATAGCCTACCAGTAACTTTCAGTTTGTAATGTCTGACCCCAAGCTACAAACCTGTCATGATCCCGTATTTTTAGTCACACATGAGTCCTATAGGACTATGATTCATTAATTCCTGCCAACACGATAATTAACGTGTCTCTCTGTCCTAACTTCACTCCTATGTTTGTCCCTGTATTTGATGACACGATGAATGCTTCACATGAGCTTAACGATGTTGCTAGTACCGTGATTATTAATTGGTATATAAATCTGTCCATAAGCCCTGTGAACACTATGATGTGTCACTCATCCCAAACACCCAATAGTCCGCCTTTTGACCATTTGACAAATACATACTGTTGTACTGGTGTTCATTTCTATCCACCTAATAAAGTTTTCAACTTAGAGCTATCAGGAACCTTTGCCGGTCTAGTTGTTTTCCTGACGCTCGCTAGTCTACCCCCGAGCATGTTTCCGGATTGTTTGGTTTCACGTCCTCGACGTGGACACTCCCACCCCGGAACCCGGTGGTATTTCCAACTCGCCTACTTATACCTGCCTACCGGCGCCAGATACCATCTTCGGGATCCGGTAACTGAGGGTGATTCAGGTTTCCAGTGGGTGCCCAGCGTCGAGGGCGTAAGTCAAACACCATCATCGCCGATACTAAGAGCTAAGTACCGCCTGTTTGCAATTAGTGCTGAATAGTGTCTTTCTATCCCTAAGGGTGTGCCGAATATGCCACCACCCCCCTCCCGAGATCCATGGTGTGATCGTTTCTCACCACCCAAGTGAGAACATCTTTTATTCATTCTTTTGTATCTGTTCTTGTCTTTTGGGGCCACTGGCCAATTTGGTCCATTGATACCATTATACACATGCGCTTCTCATAGAGTTGATTGAACATGTATTTGTTGCTATTTTTATCTTTCATAGATTTACTTAGCACTTTGTGAACCCACTCCTGGCACTGATAAATACCCCCTTGATAAGGCTGGGTGTTAACTTTACCGTTAAAAATATTGAACGATTGTCTTTTAACAACTAGAGCACCAAGTAATTTCACCGACTTGACCACAAGAGATATACCCCTAAATGCGAAACCTAATTGTTTGTTATGTCTCTTTTGTGTATGTCTTTGTCACTTTCTCTTACAGGTCCATTTTAATTTTTCGGTCTCTCTAATCCAGAGTACCAGGAGGGAATTTTCCCTCTTTTGTACTTTTTACAAATGTTTTACTTTCCCGTCCCTAGGTCAGGGTGGGCCTTAGCATGCTCATACCGCCGGGGTTTAGTCCACACATGGTCCTGACAAAAGCCTGGTAAACTTACACCGACTATGGCAGAAACATGTTGACCCACTTTAAGTTATCGGAAATAGCCGAACAATCTATTTGGCTTATTTCCCTACACATTGTTTTTGATATGTCCAATTGATCTAATAATAAATAATTTTTGATACAACTTAGACATTTTTAAACTTCACCATCACTACCATCACGTAGCACTCACCATCTCAAAATACCTGCTCCGCAGTAAACCTGGCGTTGTAGCACACTGGGGAGGCATTCGGCCTACCCCAGAGGGGCCCTATGATGAAGCATATCACCAACCATGTTGGTGAGTGAGGTCTTTCTATACAAACCAAATTGGCGTTGTATATCCATACTTTCCCTGCTCTGGTTGTAATATTTAGAGTCTTTACACTCTTTTTTTGTTTGAAACAGTATAGCTGGGGACTAAGAGTGTATTGTTACATTCTCCCTGCCTCTCTTTGTGTTGAATTGTATTGGGGCTTTTCTTCATGGCTAGACCCATCTGTCTGTAGTCGGTGATGAATCTCACAGGTTGCTCTTGTTCTGTGGTTTTCTTTTTGGCATGCAGTGTTTCCTGTCTCTCTGTGTTGTGTATTCTTTTCTCTGCTTTACTGATAGTTTGTGCATTGTAACCTCTGGCTCTGAATCTGTGCTTCATGTTGGACATACATTCTTGGAATTCGGGTTCTTCACTACAATTCCTCCTGGCCCTGACAATCTCCCCATAAGGGATGGACTGAATCTGATGGAACAGGTGAGGGTTCCCACATGTAAAATGGCATTACATGAAGTCGCTTTCCTGTGTAGTCGACTATGCAGAGTGTCTGATTTGATATAGAGTTCTACATCAAGAAATGTGATGCTGGATGTACTGAACTCGCTAGTGAACCTCATGTTCATGCCGTTGGAGTTCAGATGTCTGCAGAATTCTTCAAGTTTACTCTGGGACCCTGACCATAGTAATAGACAGTCATCAATGTACCGTCCCCAGTAGATTATGGAGTCCGCCCAAGGTACCCCTTTGGTGCTCCAAATCCAATTCTATTCCAAGACACCCATGTAGAGGTTTGCAAATGAGGGGGAGAACTTAGAGCCATGGCTGCGCCCTTGTTTTGTTTGTACCAGATATTGTCATACATAAAAAATTGTTGTTCAGAATAATGTCCTTCATGATGATGAACATATTGCTGTGTTGCCATAATGCAGCAGGCCTGTTAAATAGTAGACTGGTGACTGCTTTAAGTCCTAACTCTGGTTAATTTGTGGTACAGAGGGAACCCACGTCTAAGGTGGCCAGAGTCATACCAGTTTGCCATTGAACATCCGCCAAGATACTCAGGATGTGTTTTGTATCTTGGATGCGAGAAAGTAAATTCATGACCAGTGGACCCAGGAACAGGTCTATATATTGTGTGAGTCTCTCTGTGGAACCGCCAATGCCAGAGACTATGGGTCTACCAGGTGGAAATGATGCAGGCTTGTGTATCTTAGGTAGTGTGTACAGCCAGGGAATTGAAGGTCTGTGTACTCTCAGATAAAGTAATTCTTGATTGTCTATTAGGCCTAGGGAATGCTAATCAGATAAGCATTCGTTGATCTTGGTAATTAGTGTGCCAGTGGGATTGTGCGTGAGGCACTCATAATAGGAGGTGTCATGTAGTTGAGGCAAAACTTCATTGTGGTAGCCGGTCCGGTTCATTACCACGACATTGCCCCCTTGCAGCGAATTTTCCATGTTGATGGGAGGGTCATCTGAGTCCGTAAGGGACAGGAGTAGATATGTTGCTTGGAAATCTTTTGTGCTTTGTACTCCCAGCTAATTGTCTCTACAAATCTTTTTGAAGTTCCTAGTGGTCAATGAGGTGCCTTGGAAGTGTTTCTTGATTTTCAGGCCCCTTATGAATTTATGTCTGCATGTGTCTCCTTGTTTGTGAGGGTTAAAACTTAAGACCTTGCTTGGTAATGAAATCATCCCTCAGTTGAGGGTTTGGAAGGAAAGGTTGACCACCTGAATGCCCAGATCTTCTTTTTGTATTCTTGTGAGTCCTTCCCTCTTAACTCTGCTGGTTTTCTGTCTTGGGTTCCTTGTCTCTGTTGCGTTCTGTTTTCCCTTTGTATCATTTGGACCTCTCGTAAAAATGACGATTTAGTTTGGCCTGGTCTAGTTAGATCGTTTTCCTGGTAATCAGATTCACTATCACTTGTGTGAACGGTGTTGAGAGAGGTGGAGCTAGATGAGACCGAGTGTGTATCTGTTCTAGATGTTCTATCTCCCCGAGGTACGGTCTAGACTTACTGGTCGGATTTTCTCGCACAGGTGAACACACGTCCCTCCTTGTAATCTGCTTCGTCACTCCATAGTTGTCTGGTCTTTCTGTCTTTAATCTCATTCTGGTGTTTAGTCAGAATCTCATTGAGGATGACGTAATTTTTCTCAGTGGCTTCTCTCAGGTCTAGATCAGCAATCTCTTTCTCTAAATTGGATATTTCAATTTGAAGTTTTGCTACTCTACGCTCTACGTTCTCTATCAGTATGTTGATCAGTGTGTTTGAATTAGAAGTTAGAGTTTCTTCCCATTTGCCTAGGAGACCTTCATCCAGATCATCAAATGAGGGGGAAATCTGGGAACGTAGACCTCTTGGGACTCTATTGAGTCTCAAAAATTGCTTCAAGGTGGCACTGTCCCACCACCTGGAATTCTCCTTTTTTTCAGTCTCTCAAGTCTTAAGAACTTTTCTTTAAAAATGTAAATTGATACTTGTATAGCTCACTACTCACCCGCAAGGGTCTCAAGGCGCTCGTTCGAATACCGCTGTGGAACCCGTCCTGGCTTTCCCTGTGAGGCGTCCACTCCTGGGCACCCCCAGGGTGAAGGCCAGGCATCCTTAGCGTTGTGGGGGCCGTTGTGGCGATTAAGCAAGCTATTGCCATGATTAGAATAGGCACCGAGGCGAGAATTATCAGGTCCGTAGAATTTTGAGCCCAAGACCAAGTTGTGAGTGTTGGAAACGCTGCTGCTGCCCTTCGTGAGACCCTTTGGTGCTGTATCGGTGTAAGGTTTTTAGTAATGACAAGAATATTGGCACTCAGCTAGTGTGCGTGTATTTGCTGTGCTTCGTGAATGTACGATGCTGCCAAGTCGGATGGAGACACCTTGAAACCCTAGTAAATATGCAAGCCCAGAAACCCACAATAATATTGAGAAACAATGTCCCAGGCACAAGTAATTGGGATAACTAACTAGTTTAAAAAGTCTTGTATCTTAACAGAATCTGCGGTCCACACCAGTATGATGATTTGAATGTATTTAATAATGCAACAACGAAAAACAACCAGCCAACACGTGTTTCATCACATGAGGGAGTTATCCTGTGACTTCTTCAGGGCTGGGGAAGATACAAAACATTGAATGAAAGGGAAATACTAACACGTCTCAAGTTGGTTAGTGCCAAATTAAGCCAGCATGACAGAGGAGTCATGTGGAAGTACATCACCGGTAATGCGTGGAAACCCTAAGCAAGAAGTGAGATGGATGACTGCGAAAGTGACATGTACACAAATTTGTGACTGTGTGGAGTAAAAACAATATGCAAAATAAAGTGACATGATCCTGGCACATGGTGAGTGATGATGTGGCAGTGACAACCAGATATTGTGTACATGTTTAAAAAATAAAAGGGCTCATTGGATCCTTGAAACAAAAACATTAGAGTGTGTGTTCTTGATATGAATTGTGGCCAGCCAGAGTGCAAACCAGGGGAGTGACTGGGATGTAAATGGCATAAATTGCCGGGCAAGGGAAAGGGAAAGAGACCTGGTGACCCATAACGGGGGATTGTCAACAGATAGTGTTGAAGGTGGTAGGGTGGTGGAAGTGACCGAAATGTGTCAAGAGCGCAATCCAGGACGAACACCACTAGGACAGAAATGATGATGAAACAAGTGAAACGCTTGGATCGCCGTAAAGTGAAATAAAAACGAGAACAGATGTGAGAGAGAGGTACCTGTACAGAGCTGCAGGGTAGATGGAAGAATCTGAACAGATGAGGGAGACGAAGCAGAACTGGAATGAGTAGGACAGAACGGGGGGAGAAAAGGCAACGCGATGAGAGCCATACTGTGTGGCTGAGAGTGAGGCAGGATGTACTTAAGACAGAGACTTACCGACTGGCCGGTGATAATTCCAACCCGGCTGGGTTAACTAGAAAGGTTTGAGTAGGATAAAAGCGGGCAGTGTAGTCCCTGGGTGAATCGACCTGTATATGGAAAGACGTGGGCAGAATCATTATTAACTCCATAATGACTGAAAGTAAAGGGTGCATCAGAAAATGCACTGCTTACCTAATGTAGATGCGCGGAACAAGATGCGTGTGCAGGACGCATCTGAATGATCCAACTGGGGATGTAGATTGCTGTAAAGAAGGGAGGGTGAAAAGGGGGAAGAGGACGGATGGCGTGGAGGTAGGATAGTGAGAGGGCTGTAAGGTTGGATCTTACCCATAAGTGGTGGATGAGGCATGGTCCAGTGTTCAGGGCCACATCATCACTCACTATGCGCCAGGATCAAGTCACTTCATTTTGCATATTGTTTTTACTCCACACAGTCACAAATGTGTGTACATGTCACTTTCGCAGTCATCCAGCTCACTTCTTGCTCATGGTTTCCACGCATTAATGGTGATGTACTTCCACATGACCCCTCTGTCATGCTGGCTTAATTTGGCACTAACCAACTTGAGACGTGTTAGTATTTCCCTTTCATTCAATGTTTTGTATCTTCCCCAGCCCTGAAAAAGTCACAGGATAACTCCCTCATGTGATGAAACACGTGTTGGCTGGCTGTTTTTCATTGTTGCAATATTAAATACATTGCAATATTCAAATCATCATACTGGTGTGGACCACAGAGTCAGTTAAGATACAAGACTTTTTAAACCAGATAGTTATCCCAATTACGTGTGCCCGGGACAGTGTTTCTCATTATTATTGTGGGTTTCTGGACTTGCATATTTACGGGGTTTTCATGGTGTCTTCCCTTGATCTGGCAACACCGTACATACACGAAGCATAGCAAATACATGCACACTAGCTTAAGCACCAATCTTCCTGTCATTACTAAAAATCTTACACCAATACAGACTTCCCTGCTCTGCTGGAGGTTGTGAGGCGGGGAGGGGCTGTGGTCCTCTCCCTCCTCTTCTGCGGTGTGATGGAGATGCCCTGGTTCTGTTGTGAGGCGGGGTGAGCTTTTTGGAGGAGGGCTCTGCATTTCGGAATCTTCTTCTGGCTGAGGTTGTGAGACGGTGGTGTGGGGTGAAGAGGGGTGTATCACCCTCCTTGATCCGCTGTGAGGCGGTGCGATCAGGTGAAAGGGGGGGCTGTTTTCCTCTATCTGCTCTGTATTCTACGGGAATTACATTTAGATAGCGCTTACTACCCCTGATGAAGCGTATAAACGCTTTTCTGTGGTTGGGGAACAGGGAGAGGGGGTGCGGGGACTGGTGTGTTTGAGAGGGTCGAGTTTCTCCTTCCCTGTTATGCTGAGGTTGCAAAATCTGACATTTGCGGCGGGGGTCCTGAATCACCCTTCTTCTTTTCTGACGTCCTGAGACAGGCGAGTAGGTGGGCTCCTCTGTTTCTGGGTGGACGTTGTCCCGTGCCTGCTCTGCTGAGGAATAGAGACAGGCTGGCATGGGGTGGTGAGGGTGGTTGTGGGTGGTCTGACAGAGATGCCTCCTCCTGGCTGTAAACAGGAGCCTCGGGGCTTTCCTGGCTGGTCTGGGGTGAGCTGTGGTGGAGATGAGTGACACTGGGTCGTAGTTGTTGTGGTGGTTGTTGGCCGCAGTTTTATTGGGATCATAAATCATATCTGGGTCATATACATGTCAACCCAATATCCCATAAATTATATCTGGGTCATAAACATGTCATACAACATAGGTCATAAATCATACATGCCATCGCCGTGGTCATAAATCATATCTGGGTCATAAATCATACATGCCATCATTTTCATAAATCATATCTGGGTCATAAATCATAGATGTCATCATCATTGTCATAAATCATATCTGGGTCATAAATCATACATGTCGTTTTCATTGTCATAAATCATATCTGGGTCATAAACATGTCAATCATCATATTGTGCAGATCAATATCGTGGTACATTCAGTTCGTAGATGGCACGCCCACCAAACCAGTTCTTTCGTTGATCCTAGGTAGTCCTCATTGTCGTGTTACCTCTGGGACCACCATTTGGCTGGTCACCCACGCCCTTTGCGTGTAGGGAGGGGTAGCATCTCCAAGGAGTTAGGCCCAACTCGCTACCTTTTTGTGCCCTGCCGTCCGACCGGGTCTGGGCCGCGAGCGCCGTCTCCGTTCGCTACTCCCCTCCTTGGCCCGGCCACCTCACCCTGCCGTGCGGCATCCCAAAATGAGTGGCCTACTTCTACACACCGCCCTGTTGGTGTGTCTCCTTAGCCATCCGTTGTAACCATTCCCGCCACGCCGCAGGGGGGCGCACGTCTTCCTGCGGCTCCCCCCAGCTCCCGTGATTTTTGTGGCTTACGTGCGCAATTGCGTCACCGGACGGCACCTCGCTGACTCTCATCCCTCCTTCCGCCAACCACACTCGGTCGTGGCCGAGAGGGTCTGAGCGACCTTGGCAAACCCCAATGTGAAAGCCGCCATACATATTCTGAGCCGGCCTTGTGGACCTGCGCGCAGCTGTGCTTATTCCTTCATTTGTGAGGCCGGCCCCCCTTTTTCACGCCGAGGTGGGCGCAGGATCTGCGCTCGGGGCCACTCGCACCCGACGCGACAATCACCTCTCGTTTCCTTGCGGTATTCAATGGCAACGCGTGCCCGGCAGCCCTCTGCCTTCCGCTCCACATTTTTTTTTTTTTTTTTTTTTTTAAATCGCTGCTTGGCTCTGTCTGCCGCGTGAGAGCCGCCTGTGTGCGTGTTTATCATCACATCCCTCTACAAATCGATCAACCCCTATGCTGCTTTAGCTGTCCGCCTGTACACAGCCCTTGCCTGGAAGTTAAGCACCCTGTGTGAGCTGAATATTAACGGGGGCTTTCTAGGCACTGTGGCCTTCCGATATTTTGTGCGTTACCACGCTTAATAATGAAATCTGACGGCCGTAGGTGTTGTGTTATTCGCATCTTCTTGCTCCACAGGGTACCGATAAGAGCTTCATATCTCTTCTTTTTTTTTTTTTTTTTTTTTAAATAACTCACGGCTTGCTGCAAGACAGTAGGTAACTGACGCATGCGCAACCAATATATCAAGTTCCTCACGCGATATAATCTCACTCGGCTGTTCAAAAACGCCCCTGCCTGTTTTTTGACGCATCGCTCTCTTGCTTGCTAAAGTAACGTAGTTAGGCCCCAAGAAAGCCTTGCCTACTTTAAACCCTTTAAAAATGCCCGGCGTTCCAAACACAGTACCACTGGAGCACTTGCGGTGGTGTGCGACAGTTTGCTACCATTCTGCCGCTCTCAGCCATGGCTCTGGGTCGGCGGAGGTCATTAGCAGTGACTGGTTGGAACGGTTGTTCAGATTCATTAGCATGACATAACCGAACATGTGTATTTTTGAACGCGCGTTCACCTCGCTGCTGAAGAACAGCTGTTTCATGTTACCCCCACTACGTATTCATTTTATCGACCCCCAGATGAATGAGAGGCTGGGTGGGCCCGCCGGGATTTGAACCTGTGACCATGAGGTCTAACACCGGCTCCGGCGATGGGTACAGAAATCCACTGATACACCAGATGAGGCCTCTACAAATGTGACCCTTGGGAACAGAGGGCAAGGAAAGTGTTCCGATATTGCGCCCACTGCGTGGACTCCCGCATGTGTTTTACATCCGCTGGACTCAAAGGCCCTTTGTAATGCTAGAACTACAATTTCTCAAACATCTTTCACAGTGAACAAACACTTTAACCTGGTGTTTCCCCTGTGCTGACTACCGCCCCCAGTGACACCTGGTGATACAGGCTTGGGGCTCTCTTGGCAGCGCTGTGTAATTTCGGCTCCGGGTGCCTAAAACCATACCAACTGGACCAGCCCCTTTGGCCGGGCGCCAGAAGGCTGGGAAGCGCGGCGATGGTAGATGGCGCGCGCATGCTTAATTCTACTACTATGTCCTGTTAGATGATGCACTGTTCGGACGCACGCGATTTGCATATTGGGAGATGCCCCCCGCCTCCTTGCGAAGCGTTTTGTATCTTCTACTTATAGCCCGGTGCTTTTATACAGCGCAGGCTCGACCCGAAGGTACTAGAGCGCCTTCTATGAAAACCTGTTACATTACACGTGCAAACGCTCGTATTATGGCACGGGAACTGATGCTACCCTGCCAAGTGGCTTTCAACACGCAGCATTATTGTAACCTGGTACATGAGTTACTTGCCTTCCTAAGTGTCGTGATGGCTTTAACCCTAGCAAACCTTGTTTTATTGTCCCCCAGTCAATTGCTGGCTTAAGGAATTGACATTTGCATTTTTTGCTCAGTTCTGGGAGAAATACTCGCTCACCGTCACATATCCCTAAGGTTGATGTGTCGTTGTGCATCCTCTGGGTGCCTGTAATGGTGATGACGAGGGACTGTTTCCTCATTTTGCAATGGGATAGTTGTTTTGTTACACTGCATTCTGTGTGCGCGTGTCGGTGCTGCAGTCGCCTCCTCAGAAACGCTCCCTCCCCCGAGAGGATGCTGACGCCGCCCTTTTCACTGGCCCAGTTGCGAGTATTTCACAAGCTCCTGCAGATTCCTTTGATCCGCTGTTCCTCCCCCTCAGCAGCACTTCGCGCTAACCTCACAGAAGTGTTGCCCCTGGGCCTCCCCCTTTTGCACGCAGTTTCGTGTGGCAGCATTTTCTATATTCGTTTACGCGCTGACTGTTTCAAAAGAACTTCCCTTAGTCCCACCGGCTAAACTCAACTCATTGGTGGGCGCCGAGCCTAGCCTCGAGGCCCGGGATCTTTGCCGAGGCACGAACTCGGACTCGAAGTCGGTGGCTCTGCCCCTTATGCCACGTCCGCCCCATGCCGTTTGTAAAGCGGCAGTGCCCGCACCGTGTACAGGTTGGATTTAGAAAAACGTACATTTGCGCTGCACATGCTCCCCTATCAGCTAGGTTTCTGGTCAGGAGGTATAATAAGTGGCTGTAATTCTTCTCCCACCAGTGTCATCGCGCCACTGTGGAACGCATGAACACCATTTTAGTGATGGCAGTAGGGCATTGCAGTTTCTACCTGCCGTAATTGCTTTTACTTAAAATCTACACTGCACTTCTTATCGCAGGAAAGAGGCGAGCACGCTGCAGCGTGGTGCCAGCCAGGAGCCTCGAACCTGGAATCTTCTGCTTCGTGGGCCGGCGCGTTATCCATTGCGCCACTGGCCCGGTGCCCTATTAGAATTAAGAGGCCGCCCATGCCTAATGCGGACCCTGGTAAAGCGAGTGGGCATCGCTAAGGCAGAACTACCGGGTTAAGGCCAACAACGTGCCGCCCGTTACTTCGAGGCATCGTCCAATCAACCACATGAAGCCATTTTGGACGGGTTATACCTTCTCAGCTGGGGCCGTGAGCAATTCAATACCTTTGCTTTTAACTGTAGTCCAAAGATTGCGTGTGTGGGTTACTGGCGTTCATAGAGGCTTCACCCCCCCCCCCGTCACCCCTCACAAGTATGGTGGACCACATGACTTTAGAGCCTCAGTGCTGACTACGGCCCTCGCTCCCTTACTTTATTTAGTTATTTAATTATTACTATTATTATTATAGCGCGGACTTTACCCGAAGGTGTCAAAGCGCTTCACAATAGGAAGGTTAAGGTTACATGAGGAGAAAAACACAAGTGAACCAATTTACCAAAGCAAAAACGCTCGCCTTACTCGCTGGGATTCCAAAAAGACCTTTATCTGCGGACCTCCCGCTTAGCTGCAGATAGCGCAGCAAAACCCACCTTGCCACCACAGCTCGTCTCTGGAGCTGAGCGCCTCCTCCACTGATGTCCGTGGAAGCCGGGTGACGTATGTTGGGCCTCCGGACCCGTCTCGTCGTGGCCCTTTAAGTTCCGGTCGCGCATCATGGTAGCCGGGCTTCTGGCTTGCGCGAGGTTCAAAGACCCGGACAGACCGTCGGGCCTCCACAAAGGCTGCGCCTCGAGGGACCTGCGCCGATATCGATATATGCGGGCTCTTCCCTGGGCCTGCGTTGTTTCTTCCTCCTTTTCCCCCGGTCTGCCGCAGCACTTCAAGCACTCTTCTCTCGCCCAGTGGTGCCCCCCCCCTCCCAACTCCGCATGCTCTTCTGAGGGGGGGCGAGAGGCGGCTACTGGATACTTGCTGCCCCGGTGATGAGAAAAGGCAGGCTTTCTTCCTGAACATGCCGCAAGCCTCTCGAGGGTTCCAGCCGGAGAATTATCGAGCGGGGGGTTGTGAGCGGGCGCACCTCACCTTCTTCCGTCGTATTCTCGAATTCCCCCAAGCCATGCTGGGCTTTGCTTCCTCAGTTTAAATTCGGGTTTTCCTTCCAGGCGTAGTAAAGACTGCCTATCCTTCTTTCCAAAAATTCAGGTGCGCCGCTTCCCCCGCTCCACGAAAATTAGGAGCTATCTGGGGGAAGCGATGGCTTATATCCCCCCCATCTGCACGTCCGTTCCGTGCAGCTGGTCCCCCATTGGGGGGTTTGTACCATGCTGTACCCCCTATTGGCTGGGGGTTCCTTGGTGCCAACAGGATGCTCCCCTGTGAGGTGTTAAGTCTTCCTGCCGCTTCTGGGCGCCCAGAACCGGTTCCCCCACTGGGGCTCGGCGTGGGTTAAGGCGCCGGCCCTTGAGAGTGGGGGGGGGGGGGGGCGGGGGGGGGCGGCGGCCTCTGCAAGAGTAGACGGCCTGCAGGGACCCTACTCAGGACTGGCGGTGGGAGGAGCCGAGGAGCTGTCGCGGTTCCAATGAAAGGGGAAGACGGCATCAAAAGAAAGGC
Organism: Lissotriton vulgaris; assembly: GCF_964263255.1. Classification (NCBI taxonomy): domain Eukaryota; kingdom Metazoa; phylum Chordata; class Amphibia; order Caudata; family Salamandridae; genus Lissotriton; species Lissotriton vulgaris. The sequence continues at coordinate 1,708,623,019 of NC_141685.1, read as the reverse complement.
GTATGCGCAGCATACGTGGCACGTGGGACGCCCTTACCGCGCACGCTCAACCCTGCGCCCAGTCCAGGGGCGCTCTGCTCTGGGGTCAATGGTTTTCAGAGCGGTGCGTGCTGGGAGCAGGCCTGAATCCGTCCCTATGCACGCCTGGGCCGGGACCCCTATGGCAAACAGCAACCCCGCACGCAACGCTCCCAAAACACAGTATGCAAGAGAACGAGGAACATTCAACTCAGGCGAGCTTTGCCCTGGCTTGGAAGTGACAACACGGCGCATGGACACAAGCAAAAACCACGAGCATAACACCCCTACCGATAATGAGATCAATAGTAACGAAGCAATGATTAGCCAATACTAGTCAATGAAATGACAGCTGTGGAATGTGGCTCAGTGTGTGATTACAAAAATCACCTTTGTTGTAAGTACTGCTACTGGGCGCATAATCATAATAATATTATTAAGAGTAATAATAATAATAATGCAGTTATTATTGTTATTATTGGTATTATTATTCTCGTTATTACTATTAACCAGAAAGCGATCATAATGATTATTATAATAGGAATAACAACAATCACATCCTTACTGTTGATAACACTTGTATTTTATGCAAATAATATTATTATTAATAGTAAGTGTAGTAATAATCATAGCAGGGATGATGGACCGTTTGTGCTTGTGTATTTTTTGTAAACGTATAACGCCCGGTTTGTTTTCCCCATTTCACTGGCAGTGCATGCGTCGTTCTTCCCGAGCCTCGTCCCGTTCGCCTGATCGGGCATTGGCCGGAAGCAGGAAGGCGCAGAATCGGGGGAGCATAAAATCCCTCCCTGAGAAATGGCGGCATCGCCCATCGCCAGTCTCTGCGTCAAGGCGTCAGGGATGACGGGCTCCCACTGACCCGTGCAGCGCGCTGCACATCTGCAGAGCTCTGGGGAGGGGGGTTCCGCCCAGAGGAAGGGAGTGAGTGTCCACCCATCGCTGGCCTAACACAGCGCTTCAATCTCACTCTTTGTGCTGCAATGAGTGCTCCTGCTGACACTAGGCAGTGGCATAATGTCACTGTTGGCGCTACATCCTGTCAGATTCACAGCTTCTAGCTGCTGGTGCTGCATACTACCACAGACCCACAGCTGGCACTGCATGCTGGTGCTTCTTATGGCACTGCTGGCTCGCTGTTGCACTGCGTAGTATCACTGCTGGAGCTGCACTGGGTCACTGCCGGCGCTGCAGTGTCACAGTACTATTGGTAACGCTTCATCGTGACACCCTAGCCCTGCACACGCCACGATATCACCGCTGACCCTGCACGGCGCTAGTGCTGTTGATATGCAGTTATGCCTGCACGGCGCTAGTGCTGGTGATATGCAGTTGCGCCTGCACGGCGCTAGTGCTGGTGATATGCAGTTGCGCCTGCACGGCCTTAGTGTTGGTAATATACAGTGGCGCCCTGTCACTGTTGGCGTTAGGCAGTGGAGAGTAGCCCTGCTGGCCAGGGCTGAACACTGCCACAACCTCACAACTGGACCTGGACATCCAATGTGCCAGATGCTGGTGCTTCACCTTTCACTACTAGCGCTGCGCAGCCAGGATCACAGTGTCACTGCTGGTGCTGCACTGGGTCAAGCTAGCGCTACAGGGTCACCATGCTAGTAGTGACGCTTTACAATGTCACTCCTAGCGCTTCGCAGTGTCACGACTGGCGCTGCACATCGTGCAGTGTCACAGCTGGCACTACTACACAATGCAGTGCTACTGCTGCGCGGTGTTACAGCAAAGAACCCCCGGGCAGTCACACGTGTAGTTCACGTGCAGAAGAGCTTGGTTGTCTGCGCGTCCTGCAGGGGGCGGCGGGGCACCCTGCAGTAACACCGGTACGTCACGTTTCTCTGTAGAAAACAGCGTCGTCCGGCGGGTCTCGCTGGCCGCTAAGGGGGTTCGACGCCGCGCGCCTGCAGCCGTCTCCCGTGCAGCGCTGCCCGCTCCGAGCCGCTACCGTCCGTAATGAAGCCAGTTAACACACGGGGTCGGTAACAAGGCAGGGCAGCGCCGCTCTGTTCATTTACAAATGACAGCTGCATTATAAAATGACAGCTACATTTTACTCGTCCCTTTTTGTGCAGCTTGCGCGTGTTTTCGATATGACAGGCTCGGAGTGAGCCCTTTAGCGGTGCGCGGGGACACGCCACGTGAGCGGATTTGGCGCAGAGGGCGCGCATTTTTTTGGGCGTCTTTAATTGTGCACAGGAAGGAGGTGGGAAAATGAGGTGGGGGAGGGGGGTCCGGGTGCAGCGGGACGAATGACAGTGGAAATACCATTAAATAAGGTGATGGACGTATCAGAGAAAACGAAATACGAGGGCTGGTGCCAATGAGTTCGAAAAAAATCTTTTGGGGCAAAATGTGATTCTGTCCTTTTGTGGAATCCCCTCATAGCGCCACCTCCCTTTGTGGCGTCGGCCCATTAACAAACCTTTGTAAAGAGAATTGCCTCCCATAGAGTGGCATGTCTCTGGCAGGCCCGGGCACCAGCCCTGCCCGCGTGTTCCATGCCAGCCTGTCCGTCATCCGGGGGCACACACTGGCCCCACTCACGGGGGCCGGCGGAGCCAGCTCTCCCCCTTCAAATTATGTTTAATAAATAAGGGTGTAAACTGAGCGCGCTGAGCCGCGCAGGCCCCGTTCGCTGCTGCGCGAGGAGCTAGTGCGGCGGTCGCAGTGCCAGGGTCTGTAATGCGATCGGGCGATTGTATCAGTGATAGGAAAAGCAATTCATTGAGACTAATGACTGGACGATAATTAAAGTGGCAGCACGGGTGGACTTTGATATAGCCGGATATATATTCATATACAGATACGCATTGCTGTTTATCGACATCTCACGAAGCGTTAGGTTCAAACTCCGTGCTCCACGCGAGTGACGTCTTACCGGTGATTTAGTATTTCTTCTTCGGGGACAAACCACATGACTTTCGTACTCGCACCATCGGTAGCTTGGACAGCGGTGAGCTGTGACAGAGCACACTCGTCTCCTTAGGCGCTTTCTGCTTTAAGCTTGCGTGCTAGGTAACATCAGCACCTAATGCTAGGTCCGGCCTCTGGCGAGGCTTGCACGTCACCCAGATCCCTCCAAATTATAATTCAATTAAAAAAGAATAAAGAGTTGTAGAGTGTGTATATGCATGTAACAAAAATAGAATAATCTATTTTCGTATACGCTTATAATAATGTATAATAATCCGTTTATGTACATGCATACAATATAGTAATATGTTTTATGAATATATACATACATTTATCTATTTCTATGTACGCATAGTAATACATAATAACGTATTTATGTATATGCAAATAATATGTAATACTCTATTTCTGTATACGCATACACTATTGTATAATAATCTATTTAACTATATGCATAAAATACTATATAATGTTTTATTTAGTAATATGCATATAGTAATATAGATAATAATCGGTGTTGATTTATACTATCAAAGTGAAAATTAATGTGGCTAAATAACACGTCTTTTGGAAATACTGTTCTAATAAATAAACGTTTACACATTTATCAAAGGTCACGTTCTCTCTTACTGCACAAGCGCAGCTCGATTGTTTTGAGGAAACCCTGGTTACTGCCTTATACTTTTTCATTTCAAAACGGACTTATATCGGGGAGCAACCGTCCTAATAGTCACCATTACACACATTTAGTTCCCTGCACTGCGGTTTTGATTAAATACATATGTATTTTGAAAACAAATGAACTTGAAAATATCGTGTGGCATAAACAATACACGCTGGTGCGGAGGGTGTAATATGCTATTTATTTCCATTGCTGAAATGGGAGCATCAGGACTGTCGAGGTTTCACCTCTGTCGATTCGTGGCCCCACCCCACGCTCAACAGTGGTAATAAATAACATGTTACACTTTGGGCGGCGTCACAAATTCTAATCATAACTGTAAATAAGGTGGATATATAAATACCTGTGGGCGCGCACTGCACACGGGTTTATTGCCGTATTCGGATGGAAGTTCACATATATGCATGATTTCTGTGTCACTTTAGGCTCACATAAACAAAAGTAAAACCAGAGGAAAATTATTTCGGACATATCCTTTAAGAATGCTTTGTGGTAATCGGTGTATTAAGTGGAATGTACGAAATTGACTGAGCCCGCTACGAGGCTGCCTCTGGCTGTGTTTTTCCCGATATTCTACGCGCTCCTGGCCCAATGCTGGGGGAGGGGGGCAGTGTATGCACTCGTTTTAGACGCATTCCGAACCTCCCAGGGTGTGGCAGGGGTCGCTGCTTTGACAGATGCGAACTAAGCGCTGTGCGGCACCCAGCAGAAAAGCTCGGCTTGGTGGCTGGTTGTTAGCGTTAAAACTCGGGCTTCTAAGCATGTCCCCGGCCCCCTTCCAAGCGGACAGCGCCTCGAAGGCTCGCAGGGGCACTCCGAGGCTGGTATTGGCGACAGCGACCGCTTTCAGTCAATCCCTGCTTGTTCCACCTTTACGCCAGAATTGGCACGTCGTTTGTAGCCTAAAATTCGTTGCTCTTAAAACTGTAATTCAGCATTCAGCAATATCACAAGAATGCACCACCCCCTCCAATCTGATTTTTTTTTTAAGGCAGCCTTATTAAAAACGGCTGCTTAAGCTGTGACGCCTTCGACCAAGCGCATACAATATGGCTTCCAAGCGCCTGCCGTTCACTTATGCATGAATCGGTCCTTATCAGGGCACAGAGGGCCTTCTAGTGATTTTATTTTCTGACGGGTGGTGTGCACGCGGCGACCTGAAGCAGATTCCCGATCGATGTATTTTAGAAGGAAAATCATTTATTCGCTTCCGTTTTAAGTCTGTGTGTGGGAGAGTGCGTGTGCTATATGTACACCACGGTAGACGTGGGTTACGCACACAACCACGCGACCGACACGCATTTTAGTTGTTAAGAACCTGTATGTGTTCGCGAGAAGGGTACGCCTTTGTGTGTCAGAATAGTATTTGTGTGCGTGTGCGAGCGGGAGAGAGAGGTTGTGTGTCTATGTTCAATATATTATCTATCTATCTATCTATCTATCTATCTATCTATCTATCTATCTATCTATCTATCTATCTATATCTATATATATATATATATATATATATATATATATATATATATATATATATATATATATATATATATATATATAAAGATATATATATATGTGTGTGTGCGTTGCGTATGTCGTACATCTCTGTATTTGTAAGTGCGTGAGTGTATTAGGTGCGTGTTTACTTTCCATTCCACCATGTCTCACTTCCACCATTCACACCTGCTGTACTGACAAATAAACCATTCCAGAGAAGGATTTTAAAAGCCTGCGTTTTTTTTAATTCAAAAGGCGCCCTTACCATTCAGACACCACAACAAACTAGCATTAATTATACCCACGTAATATGTGAATATTAAATTCTAGCAGCGGACATATTTTTAATTAAATCTCGCCGGGGAAGAGCAGGATCTTCGCGTGCAAGCGATTTTTCATTCGCTTGCCTGGCTTGGGAGTGGGGTTGTTTTTATATAGCGATTTTCTTGCCTCTGACTTTATTTGAAAATATTAGGCCGAGGTGGCGAATTATAAACGAGTGGGGCCTTATCGGGCCGCTCACATAGCCCGGATCAGAGGCGCTGATTAAGGCTGGAGTCAGCGGCAGCGCCGGCTCGTAATGATTCCGAATAATGACGCCTTATCTCGCGCGCCCAGATTATCTGCCTTTCAGCTACCCGTGTTTTGTTGCGCGCGGATAATTTATTGCATCTAATGCATCACAATGGCTCTGATGGGGAAAGTGATGGCTGGTGGGGGGGCTAAAGACCCCCTCTTCACCCCCCCCCCCCCCTCAAGCCCCACCCCCGTTCGTTCCTTCACGGGGGCAGTGGCGGGGCCTGACTTCTTTTAATTGGGAAAATATATAAGGTACGATCTGATAATGTATGTGGCTATAATCTCGCAGCTGTAAGAAGGGCTGCTCTTTAATTAGCGTGTCAATTTCAGGCTGGAATTAACGGCATCGACCGGAAGACGCCACTGCAGATACTCTGCGAAAGGCCAAGATTCCAGTTCTGCCTGATTCGTTAATTTCTTTTTTTCGTAAGAAATCGCATCATTAATCATAAATGCAGAGGTGGACTGGGCAGCCTGGTCCCGTGACTCGCATGTAAAACTTGCTGCGGAAACTAATATAACGTCTGGGAGCTCCGATGCTCTCCTGTGCAGTAGATACATACATTAAAGAGCCGATCGGATCAGACCAGAGCCTGTGGGTATATTGTTTACAGTGGTAGCAGAAGTTCGGGTCTCCAATCCCGGCGTTTCCATGCGACCAAATGTGTGATCCTGGATTAACCACATGCGTATTATTTATTTGTCTGTACCAACCTCGTGAGAACGTAGTGCGCTATTTTGAAAAAAAAAGAATACATTTAAAGCGCGAGCCATGCTTGTGCATTTCCCTTTTTACGCACGTGGGGCCAACAGAAGTCCTCTATTAAACGAAAATATTATATGTACAATTGAAGGCTGTTTGGCCTAGTCTGATATTCAACTCAGACGTTCCATCCTGCAGTGGCGCGTCACATTATTGATCTACATGAAGGTTTTATGCACATTTAGCACAGAACTCGTTTTGACAGTGGGATACCCAGAAGAAAAAAAAGAGTCAACCATTTATGACGATCATTGTGATCGAGTTAAGGTCCTTTTCAGCGAGTTCCAGTGTTGTAAGTATTTTTTACAAGTAATGGACACATGGAAATATAAAAAAGCATGGCAAATCCATCCATCCATCCATCCATCCATCCATCCATCCATCCACCCATCCACCCATCCATCCATCCATCCATCCATCCATCCATCCATCCATCCATCCATCCATCCATCCATCCATCCATCCATCCATTCATCCATCCATCCATCCATCCATCCATCCATCCATCCATCCATCCATCCATCCATCCATCTGTCTCCCTCTGTCGTCTGTCCGTCCGTCTGTCTGTCTCATTATGTACATGTCGAGCCAGTGGAAATGACGGGAAAAGGGAAAGCATGTTTTTCAGAACATGTGTACTGATAAACTCACGATCACACATTTTCACTGTGCAAAGGTCAAATTTCAAGTTGCTATCACAACAGTAGAGCTTAACGATTCCGAGAAAACGTTTCTTATATGTAATCGTTTACCAGTGTTGGCTTCCCTTCTTGTGAATCAGAGCTCCTCACCCGTTCTATAAATGTTATTGAATACCTTATTGCATTATCCACATCTGCCTATATACTATTAAAGCTGGGAAAAGCAACACCACCTCTAGTTAAGTTGCAGTTTCCATGGGAAGTGACAGTTATTTGATAATAACTCTGGCCACCGAATGAATCTACATTAAAAGTGTCAACCGTTTGATGCATCCAGCTTACTTTCAGTTTTTTAAATTATATTTCGTACAGATCAGTCAAGGGTGGATAAAGTTCTCAGGGATGAATTAAAAGTAGCGTTTTCTGTTTTAAGTCATATAGGAATATTCGTTCTCTAAAGGAAAAACTGCTGAATGCAAGCATAACACATTGACTGATTGATTTTTTTATGGGCGGATGATGGATTGTTTTAATGCTTGTACACTTTTATGGTTTTTGTGATTTAAACCGAATAAAGTATCTTTTGAACTTTGGACTGAAAGGTGATTCTTTACCCAGAATCTGCTCTTTGCTGGTGTGGGGTACACCGTTCAGCTGTTTGAGATTTTTACCTTACAAAAAGGCGTTGGTCAGGTTTCAGATGGTCATTTTATGTGTATCTTGACCATTAATTTACACATTATTTACAGATTTCTATTTGAGAAGGATCCAAGGGTAACATATTTATACCATATTGGTATCTGATTGGGGATGGGGGAACGCCTTCTTTTCCCACCGTCCATTTTGTATCCAGGAAGCAGGATCTCTATTGAGCTGGTCCTTTGCGTAAAAGGTTGTTGGTGCTGCCAAAGGGCAATGCACAAAACCCACAAATGTATGTTCACCATTTATCAGACAAAAACCAATAGGAGAGGTACACGGAACCTGGAGGCATTACCTGGCCAAAAGGAAGAGGAAGGGTATTTGAGAGGGGTAACTATTACCCTCAACATAGAAATCAAAGTCCGGTTTATTGTGGTGTCTGGGATCATCCCAAATAGCCTTTATATCCCACAGATGCTATTTTGGCGACCTCTGGATTATCCAACATCTACAGATATTGACGGAAAACATAGAACAAAAACAGGTGGGAAGTAGTAAAAGGATTCTGGGGACTCATCTCAGACTCTAGGACAGATGAAGGGAGTAGTCAATTTTTTTATTGTATAAAATTATTAAAAATCATTACAAAATGCATCTAGATCAACTTGGGGCATAAAACACATTTTAAAATATTGGCAAATAAAACTGTTTGTAAGTGGCAAGTAAGAGTCAGTTATTTCAGGTTGGTGGTATAATTCCAAGGTCAGCGTGCTGTAGGAGAGATTGGGCTTTCATCATATATTTGACCCCTCTGCAGGCCAGCATAGGACATGATCCATCTAGCCATTGGATTACGGCTTGCCTACAAGTCCGAATATTCAATTTGTTAAAAATGTTCTTTAAAAGCCGTCTCCTCAGGTCCTTAAGTGCCGGGCACACACATAGTAAGTGCGGTAGTGTTTCATTTCGATATCCACATAGGCGACAATGGGGGTCGGTGTGGCAGTTTTTCCAGGCTGGTAGCAGGTCCTTTGAGAACTGTAGACCTAATCGATGTTTTATATATCTTTGTTTTAACGAATTGTTAAAGTGACTTTCTAGGTAGGAGTAAACCCCTGCCCCATAATAATAGCAATTGGTAGAATCATGGGGTTCGCAGGTCCAAAATGGGATCCTTAGATCCAGAGAAACGAATTGCTTTGTGGCGATCTGAGAAAAGGTTTAGGCATGAGCGTGAAATCCGTTACGCTCGCGGATTTTGCGGATTTTGGGGAAATCCGCAATCCGCGAATTTTGCGGATTTCCCGCAAAATCCGCAAAAAAAATCCGCGAACGTAACGGGTTCAAAAGTTGAACCCACACTCATGTAACTATTTTACAATGGCGCCAGCAAGCTGCCAGCGCCGTTGTAAAATAGTTACAAAGTTAGCTTGCACAGGAACCACTAGATAAAACGAAGCAGGTGCTTCCTGTGCAAGCTAACTTTGTAACTATTTTACAACGGCGCTGGCAGCTTGCTGGCGCCATTGTAAAATAGTTACAGCCTTACACAGGTCACTCAAGGGACCCCTGCGCCCTTCAGGGCGATTGCATAGTAACACACACATGGTCACTCGAACTAGTTGATGCTCAAATTCAGTGACTCATTCATTAGCCCAAAAACAATCATGAGCGTCTTCGAGGCTGGACAGGTGTGCCTCTTACCAAATCTACCGTGGAAAATCAGCTGTGATGCTGGGTAGAGGGCGGCCTTTGCATGGTCGCTCGAACTAGTTGATGCTCAAAATCAGTGACTCATTCATTAGCCCAAAAACAATCATGAGCGTCTTCGAGGCTGGACAGGTGTGCCACTTCCCAAATCTACCGTGGAAAATCAGCTGTGATGCTGGGTAGAGGCATTTGCATCCTTAACTTTCATGAGCGCAATCCCCGTGCTGTTCCTGTGACCAGGAGCTTCTTTCTCTTCCTATAATTGTGTTCGCACGGGTTGCTGCAAGTTCGCACACGTTTTGTACAATTTCGCAATTTGCGAAATTGTACAAAACGCGTGCGAACTTGCAGAAACCCGTGCGAACATAAAAAAAAAAAATTTGGGCAATCCGCAAATCCGCAAATCCGCGGATTGCCAATCCGCAAAATCCGCTCATCCCTAAAAAGGATGCAGGCATACAGCCTCCATATTGGAGCTGCAGACAGATTTCAAGATCTAGTATTAAAGCAATGAAAATGAAGCTTACCGCGATCAAGCATGCACAGAGGGCAGAAAAACTGATCAACAGAGAACGGAGAGAACTTGTTGAAAACACTTTGGCACAGCCTGCAAAAAAGTTTATAAGGATAAGATACAAAATAACACTGTGCCACCTGGAAAGCGAGGATGGATTTTATTAGCACAAAGATAAAAAATTCAGCACATTCAGCAAAAGAACTTTTTAAAATTGCAAACTCACTTATGAAGCCCTCTACTTCATCAACAGACCCAACACTATCCGGAGACAGATGAAACATGTTTGCTTCTTTCTTTCTGGAGAAAGTCAATACAATTTGTGCTACCCTACCAGAGGTGGAAGTTCAAAATCCTAATGGATCCCCCTCCTCTACACAGAACGGCAAGGCCTACCTGACCACCTTCTCTACGATTAAAACTGAAGTTGTGGAAAGTTTACTTATGTCAAACAAGTCAGGATCCCCTTTAGATTCTGCGCCACCCAATACACTCCTTAAAGGCGGAAAAGTCATCTGTCCAGCCCTGGTGAATATAATCAATCAGTCTTTTGAAAGTGGTGAAGCACCATGGGCATGGAAATATGCCATGCTAAAACCACTTAAAAAAAACCCTCACTGAAAGCTAGAGACCCATGTCTTTGCTTCCAGTCATCAGTAAAACTGCAGAGAAAGCCGCCAATAAAATCCAATCCAATTTTCTGGAGAATAATGGAATTCTCCATTACACCCAAACAGGTTTCCCGGCAGACAACTTTACTGAGACAGTTTTGTTGGCCGTTACTGATGAAGGTATAGCGATTTTAGACACAAATGGGTCAGCAGGAGTTATTTTCCTTGATCTACGTGCTACATTCAATATGGTGTCCAATTCTATACTTATCAGGAGACTGGACGAGCCTGGTATAGATGGTAATGCACTTGAATGATTAGCCTCTTTCCTAAAAGCCAAGGTTTCAGGGTTGAGAGGACACATTTTGCTCCAAAATGCTGGCCTTGCACCATAGGGTGTTACAAGGCTCATCTCTGAGTCCTACCATTTTTAATGTCTATGTTCAACCACTGGCAGACATCATAATAGGAAATAGTTTCTCAATGGTAGGTATATGCTCACAATACCCAGATCATCATCTCCTTAATACCCAACACTAAATGTTAAATGTTAAATGTCGTACACTTGTAAAGCGCACAGCTGCCCCAGCAAAGGAGCGTCCCGGCGCTGTATACCGCTGGGAACCCATCCTAGCTTTCCCTGTGAGATGGTCCCCCCTGGGCATCTCAAAGGTGAAGACAAGCATCCCCGGCACTGATGGGGCCGTTAGTAGAGATTAAGCAAGCTATTGCCCAGAGTTGCTGTGTGGGACCCATGGTTAGAGTAGGCACCGAGGCGAGAATTATCGAGTCCGCTGAAGAACCGGGTTTTAGAACCCAGCGGCACCAGGGGCACGCCCAAAGTCTTCGAGTTCACCTGTCTTAGAATACAGAGACACAAGATACTTTTCGGTGACGTCAAAGATCAAATTTATTGGCTGCAACCAGGAACAGAAATCTACGAAGTACGACACGGGTAGGTTCGCTAGAGACTGCTCAATCTTCAAATTGCGAGACATCGTCTTTTATGCTAAAAATCACATTCCTGACAACCACCCATTATTTACGAACTATCCAATCATAGGTGACATTGCAAAAGGTATCGCATAACGACAATCCCACTTTTCAGTTGTCCAGCCCACCATCAATTACACGGAAAAGCCCAACATTCTTGCTCGGACAGGCCGGACAAACCGATAATAAAGGACCACAACCTAAACCATAAACAGGCCATAAAAGAAGAAACAGAAACAGATGTGAAACAAGATAGAGGGGTGTGTGCACGTACTATAAACTCAACAATGTCCTGCTCTTTGATCTCTAACTCGACCAGCTACCGGACAAGGAACTGGCTCAGCAAGGTTAGCTTCAGGCAACAGGGTCAGTTCGCTCAGGTCATCTAAAAGTCAGCTATCGGTGTATGTGTCCCAAAGACTCGTTCGGCGTAGTCATCGGCCTATGTGAGGGCAACCACAAAATGACTGCCGTACACAAAATGGAACCCGAAGGTTCAGAACGAAATCCCTAAATACGTAGTGAATCCATCGATCGAACATGACGAAAACACTCATACTTGCCGCACTCACCAGTTACAGTTCGCTACTATCAAAATCATAACGATACCATGACCTTTACGAAACGGGTTCAGAATCACAGAACCTCAGACCCTCCTTTTGCCCTTACATAGGCAATAACCTAAACTCACGTCAGTCTGAATCCAGGTCTATATTCATCAGATCATCAAGATGTTGCTGAAGCATCATCCTATTACTTAGTAGCTCTCTCTGGACAGGTCTCCTCGCACACGAAGTAGCACAAAAGCCACATATAGCAGGAGCACACTGTACACAAAGACAGAACAGGAAAAGGATAGCTAAAACCATCCCAATGACCATCAGAATCTTCCATCCCCAAGTGGATAACAATCCCCAAAACCATCCCATTAACGACCAATCTCCTTCGTCCACATGTATAGACTCGGAGATCTTATGTAGCTTGGAAATGGCCTGGTACACTGTCGGAGCGTTGTCTGGAATGAAAACGCAGCAGCTCGATTGAATCAATTTACATACCCCTCCTCTATCTGCAAGTATGACGTCTAACGCAACTCGATTCTGCAGCATCATAAGGCGATTCGACTGGAGCTCGGCAGTCAAATTACTAAGGGCACCGGCAGTCTCAACTATGGTGGACTCAACCACTCTCGTCAATTGCCGTATGTTCCTGCTGTTAACCATAGGTCCCCAAAACGGCAGAAAACCCTTCATAAAATCTCCTAATTCTTGTCCAGCAGTATCTTCCTTACTGAAAACACCTCTAGCAACTCTAGTCTTATGGTAATCTGCCGCAGCAGTATACGTAGGAGGCAACAGGAACGAGACATAACATGTTCCCAAAAAATCAGGGGGCAACCATGTATATGCTCTATCATAACAAACAAAATAGGTACCCTTAGCTGCTAAAAACAATGGGGAAGTCTGGGACGCAAAAATGTACGTCTCAGTGCAAACACTCTTCCCTAACTGAGCTCTCGGATTCTTGCCATTACCTTGCAGACAAAAATGACCACGATGGGGTACAATCCAAATCGGAGAAGATCTTTTCGCTCGCTGGTTTCCACTCAGACTAACACCATATCCAGTCACGTTCCATCCAATATACGCTAGTGTCTCATCTTTCAGGATAGTCTCATAGGAATTAATTCCTCTAATCATGTCTACTATTCCCTTAACTAGAGCACTATTCTTCGGATTGTCTTTCACAGAACGTAGGGGGTAAAGGTCATGGGCATAAATGAACATTGTTCTGTACGCCCACACAGAACCATTATAGCTGAATGGCAGGGCCAGGTAAGGAATACCCTTATCAGTAGTAGGAGGCATAAGACCACACACCCAACAATTAGTGGTGTTCACTACTAACTGATGCTGGTGCAAAAGTTGAACAAAAGAGTTATTAGCAAACTCTAATCTTCTAATGGACTCATGTTCAGGCAAAGGATGAAAAGAATGCGAAGAAATAGTAGGAAAAGGCATAGGTTGTGTAGTGGATGTATACGTCACTTGAAAAGAGAAAATAACATAACCCACCAAAAACATCGTCATGCTAAGTAGCATTAAAAGACACATTATCAGAAAACATTTTCGACTCATTATTTTACATATTCCTGTCTTAAAGTTCATTTCTTCAACAGGTCTCTCCATCTCGAAAAACTCCATCCTCTAACCGTGCTGTTTCCAGCAGTTGATTCTCTTCCGCTCAAGTGTACCTCTGAATGTCCCAGGGAATGCCCTAGAACAAACCAGAACTGTCGACCTTGTGTCTTCCAGCCATACATTCTGAGTCTTTATACCGCGACCCTACAGCTGAACCCGGATGGCGGTTCGAAAAACAAAAAATCGATCAAAACAGTTTCTCAGATGAGAGAGCGTAGTTTAAAAAATAGCAAGAAAAAGTGTTTACTTTATTAGTTCAACGACTCTCGGTCGTAAATTATAGCGGCCTTTACCAGGCAATGTCTGATCATGAAATAATAACTCAGGCTCGGAAGTGTCCAGTCGAACTGATGGAAGCACGGCTTCCTGCAAAATATCGTCGTTCTCGCGCTCAGAGCTTGTCCCAATTAAACGTGCATCGCTGAACGTAATAAAATGTGGCACAGTCTCAGTCTCTGAATCGCCAACACCCTCCTGGACCCACCGGTCGTACGGCAAAGGTAAAGAAACCCTCTTACAATGTACACCGTGGATCCAGTTTCTTTTGCCGTGCACTCTCACTGCAGTACGCGTTGCCAACAAGACTTGATGGGGTCCGGTTAAGCGGGGCTGATCGTTCTTTGTCCGCTGAAAATTCCGGATCAGTACCCACGAGCCAGGATCGATGGCGTGTCCTGGATCTTCAGATGCTTGTGGCAATGTGTCATGAACCTGTTTGTGTAAAACACGCAATTTAGCCGTCAAATCATACAGATAGTCAATCAGTACAGGATGTTCAATTTCGCTAAACTTTGTCAGCCTCGGCACTCCCCATACATTTGCCGGGCGACCAAATACGATCTCGTAAGGACTAAGTCCCACTTGAGAATGTACTGTAGTTCTGGTTGATAAAAGTGCAAATGGCAAAGCATCGGGCCATTGGAGACCAGAGCTTGCCTGAATCTTGGCCAGTTTCAGTTTCAAGGTGCCATTATAGCACTCAACTAATCCAGCTGACTGGGGGTGATTTGAAGCGTGGAACTTCTGTCTGATGCCTAAACCCTCGCATACTCTCTTCATGACTTGACCCACAAATTCACTCCCGTTATCACTCCAGACCATTTTTGGCAAACCATACCTAGGGAAGAATTCCTTAACTAGGGCTTTAGCTGTGGACAAGGCAGTGTTATCTTTCAGGGGATATGCTTCTACCCATCTTGAAAAGGCACAAACAACCACAAGGACGTACTTCAAGTTGTTACATCTCTCCATATGGATAAAATCTAATTGCAAAACTTCGAACGGATACGTCGGAGGCGCAAAGTGACCAGCTGGAGTTGGAGTTCCCTTGCCAGGATTATACATCAGACAAACCATACAGTTCTTGACCAAATTCTCTGCACACCTAGGAATTCCAGCATTCTGCCATACCGGAGCCAACAACTTACAAATCCCTTTCGCACTAATGTGAGCCATTCCATGTGCTATTGGAACCACTGCAAGCACATACGCATCAGGTAACAACGATCGCTGATGCTCTGACAACTCAATCCAACAACCAGTCGAATCCAATTTCCCCGTACTCTCTCTCCATACATTCAATTCTTTCTCCGTAGCTTCAGCCTGAATTGACTTCACACTCTCTATCGTATCTTCACACATTCCTCTATCCGGAACCCATCTTGCTGGACCCGCAACATACATTCGACTCATCACATCTTTCGCCACATCTTTCGCAACTTCATCTGCAAATGCATTACCACGACCAACGTCATCAGTAACCTTCTTATGTGCACTGCATTTCACGATCGCAACTAACATCGGTAACGTAAGCGACTCAAGAAGTTCATTCACCAACTGACCATGCTGAATTTTCGTACCATGAGACGTGAGGAACCCACGTTCCTTCCACAGGCGACCAAAACTGTGAGCAACCATAAAAGCATACTGACTATCGGTATACATAGTCACTCTCTTTCCTTTCGTCAACACACACGCTCTTGTCAATGCAATCAACCCTGCTGCTTGAGCTGAATTTTGTGTAATACGTGCAGCTTCAACAATCGTATGCAAAGTCGCAACCGCATATGCTGCAGTCATATCACCATTCGGAAGCTTGAAACACGAACCATCTACCCATAGGGTACCATCACACTTCGCAAGAGGAGTATCCTTAAGGTCTATTCTACCCTTCGTTTCCTCCTCTGTCCTAAGAAAGCAATCATGCTGTTCCTGAACATCTGTCTCTATAGAAATCGGCAACAACGTAGCTGGATTCAACGTGTTGCATCTCTTTATATGCACATGACTCGCCAAAAGCGTTAGCTCGTAACCTGACAATGGAGCACTAGTTAAGTGCTGTGTTTTGGTCCTATTTAACAAAGTATCCACTGCATGTGGAACCATCACAATCAACGTATTATCCATCACCAAACCAGCAGACTATCGAATAGAAACAGCTGC
Organism: Lissotriton vulgaris; assembly: GCF_964263255.1. NCBI lineage: Eukaryota > Metazoa > Chordata > Amphibia > Caudata > Salamandridae > Lissotriton > Lissotriton vulgaris. Next base: position 1,708,606,786 of record NC_141685.1, on the reverse strand, counting down.
TGCCGCTGTAGCTCTCAAACAACTCGGCAAAGCTCTAGCTACCGGATCCAAAGTCGACGAGAAATACGCACATGGACGTTGTTTATCGCCGAACTGCTGTGTCAGGACTGACAATGCACATCTGTCTCTCTAGTGAACATAGAGTGTAAAAGGCTTGCTGTAGTCGGGAGTACCCAACACAGGAGCTGAACACAACGCATTACGCAATTCAGAAAAACTCTTCTGGCATTCGTCAGTCCAAGGAAGAGGATTCAGAGTATCTTTAACAGTAAGTGCTAACAAAGGTTTCGCAAGAAGTGAAAAATTTGGAATCCATTGCCTACAGTACGAAGTAATACCCAAGAAAGCACGCACTTCTCTCTGTGTGGTTGGCACATTCATTTTCGCAATCGCTTGAATTCGTTCTGGGGTCAATCTTCTTCCCTCCTTCGATAAGAGATGACCTAAGTAGGTCACTTCTTGTCGACAATTCTGCAACTTCGAAAGAGACACTTTATGATGGAGGTCAGACAAATGTCGCAACATGGAAAGAGTAGCTTCTTTACAAATCTCCTCATTATCAGCAGCAACTAACAAATTGTCGACATACTGAATAAGAGCAGCACCATCAGGTAAAACAATCGTATCAAGCTGTGTTTTCAAAGCCTGACTATAGATGGATGGACTTTCACAATAGCCTTGAGGTGCGCGCTTGAACCGGAAACTTCGGCCTCCTAAAGAGAAGCCAAAAATGTCTCTACTCTCCTCGGCAATCGGGATGCTGAAGAAAGCATTCTTCAGATCAATCACCGAAAACCAGGTAGCAGAAGCAGGAATCTTAGTCAGCAAAGCAGTAATATCCAGAACAACAGGAAATTGCGGTACTACGATCTTGTTCACTTCGCGAAGATCGATCACAAACCTGTACACAGGCGGTTGCGAAGAATCAGTACGTTTCAAAACAGGCAAAACCGGACTATTGCACACGTTACCTCTCGTTTCCTCAATCACACCTTTCTCAATTAGATCATAGATGATCACTAAAAGGGCTCTTTCACCATCACTAGAAATCCTATATTGAGGAATACATGGCAATCTAACATTCGCTTTCAATGTCACAACATATGGTGGAATCTCCAAAAGACCCACATCATTAGGACCAGTAGCCCAAAGAGTATCAGGGAGAGAACGCAATTCAGATGGAAGTCGATCTTTGGACAAATACATCAGAGAGATCACTCTCTTACCCAATGTAAGTTGTACTCCTGAAAGAGAACAATGTAATGTCGCATACAATCTTTTCAACAAATCCAATACCAACAAATTCTCACCACAACCTGTCGTTAAAATGAGGGGTGCTTCAAATTCACAAGGTCCAACAGAAAGAGACAAAGGACTAGAAACCGGATTACAAACTGGGGCGCCAGAAAAACCTACTGAAACATTCGTCAAGCCAGACAAAGGTGCGCCAGGGAGTTTAGAGTGCATGATAGAACTCTTCGCAGCACCAGTATTCAACAGAAAAGGCTCTGACACACCTGATGTAATCACTTCAACATAAGGTCCACTCTGATCTACTGGAACTGACACAACTCCCCCTCTTTGTCTATGGCTGTCCTAGCAATCATTACCGTCGATATTCTCACCTTCAACATAGTAGTCGTCAGCATAGTACTGAGTCATCCTACCAGACGCAGCATTCTGTTGGTCAAAACAGTTCATAGAATTCTGTGGAGGAAAGGATCGTGCATTCTGGGGGAACACACCACGTCCTCTACCTCTAGGAGCTTGCTGAACACCTCGACCTCTCACACCAGAAGCACCATTCGTACGCTGTAACAGAACCGGACAATTATTCTTAAAGAGACCCTCTTCTTTACAATACGCACACTGATTAGTGCCTATAGGAAAACGCGGTTGAGAAGGCTTAAACCTCTGCGAATTTCTCTGTAACTGCTGAGGTTGCTGATATTCACGCTGATTATTACGAGGCGGATACGCTTGCTGCAAAAGAACCTTCGTCTTCAAATCTTTAGTCTTTCGGTCTGCTTTCTCTTTCTCATCCTTATCCCTATTCTCATAATATTGTGCAGTAGCCAATATCTGCGCCGACGAAGAAACAGCCCATGAACTCTCTGAATCCTTCAACTTAGTACACAACTCGGGAAGCAAGTTATGCACAAACTTATCGATGAACAACCGTTGGCCACCTTCTGTACCCATATCTTGACCACTATGGTCGATAAACGTCTCTTCAAACCTAGTGAAGAAATCAGACACACTTTCGTCTTTCTTCTGCTTGCATGCAGACAACTTATCCCAATTCACTCGTATAGCAGGCATTAAAGTCTTCATATAAGTAATGATTCTGCCGGGCAGTTCTGAAACTAAAGCTTCAGGTTTAGCTCCTCCACCTTGAAGACCATCTACAGCTGCAATATTAGTCCATGTATCACCTAACTCTTGCGCATGATCCACATGACGAATCATACCCCACAAGGGTTGAGGAACCACATTCCCAAACAACATATCTATATCGGCTAGGTTCATAAGACATGAATCTGCTGTCTGTGATAACTCCTTATAGTACCCTGCAGGATTCTTTCGGGGGTCAGGTAAAGTCTGCTTAAGAGCCAAAACTTCAGCTCGCTTCCACGGAACATGTACCCAAACACGCTGAAAATGAGCCGGTACAGCTTGAATACCATTATTAACATCAGCCTGAACTGCATCTTTCCAAACCGGAGGAACCTCTCTCATTGGATACTGTCGGGCTTGTCTCCTAACAGAAGAATCAGGCTCAAACAACGGCTGAGAAGGACACACATTCCTAAACGAAAGCAATGTCGCAACTGCTTTTTCGACCTCAAGACCCACTATCGTACCTTTCGCAAACTCGGACTGTACACGGAACAACTCAGACGGAGTATGTCCCAACTCACCATCTTCCCATTCCTCGCGGAGGAAAGTACACATCATGTCGAAGATATACCTTTGCTTTGGCGCTTCCCATTGGCGGAAGACATCCATACCCGACTCTAAATCATATCTTGAAGAATTAGCAACCCACTTACGAGCCATATGATCCAATACTGCCCGCTCTTCGGGACCAGGCATCTGGCTACGCAACTGTTTATGCGCAGAAGCAGGGGTCATACTCAATGACCCAAAGAAAGGAGACAAAAGACCAGTAACAGTATCAGTCATTCTCTGTCGAACAGAAGGAGAAGTTGCCATAAGGACAAGAGGCAAAACAGGTTGAGACAAAGTATACGTAGACGTAGCAGCAGAAGGAGTATCAGAGGAAGTAGGAAACACAGGAGAAAAAGTTGTAGAAATTGGAGGCGGAACCGGAAGCAAAGTCAGTGGCCCTTGAGTAGGCTGCGCCAAAGGAATAGGAGCCAACTGAAGAGGAGCTGGCGGTTGAAGAACGGCAAGAGGCACAACTGGAGGTTGCGCAACTAAAGGTTGTGGAGGTGCTGTAGCACTCTGCACATAAGGGATGGAGAACTCAACAAATGTGACATCTAAGGATCCTTTTCAGGGTTCTGTATTGCACCTTGCTGAAGAGGCGACAAAGCTGGATAACATTTATCGATAGCCATTTTACGTTGCCTGTGCAACTGCTCACTCTCTTGTTCTTCTTCATTATCTTTAAACTGTATAGCAGCCTGCATTATCGATATACTCTTCTCTCTTTTATTTCTCTTCGCTAGTTTAATTTCTCTCTGTTTGGCTTCCTTTCGCCAAAGGCGGAAAGAGTCAAACATCACCAGCCGGGCTTTATTCTTAAATAGTTTAACTTCCAGATTATCTAAAATCTCTGTGTCATAGCTACCATATTGGGGCCATTTGAGGACACCGTCCTTTCTCGTATATCGGACCCATACTTCATTATACGTAATGGGGCCCAGACCATGTTTAGAATAGAGCTCATAAGTTGGAGTTCCAACCGGAGGTTTCGGACACGAATCCTCCAATCGGGAATCCCTATTACAACCACAACAAAATATCTTTCCAAGTTTGCTAAGACCAGGCATCTTCGCTCACTAATCTAGCTTCAAACTTCAAGCGATAATCAAACTCGATAGTCTCGCAAATATACGAGTCCCTCGGCTTTGGCACTTGCAAGTTCCAAATCAAAGATCCCAAAGGATACCCAAAAAATAAGGACTGGGAGACGCTCCACTTATACTTAACTGAGGTATCGATCACGTCACCAGAAGACCTGTCTATCGTCTCGCTCTACAAATCGTCAAATGGTCCAAGACAGGGCGACAGTCAGGGCAGCAGTCCTTCGTAGCCGTCGGAAAGCGGATAACCTTGCAGCAAAAACCTTCGGACCACGACAACATACATGGGTCGATGAAGTGGTTGGCCTTCCTCCAGAATTTTCTCACGAAGCTCCTCACGATCTTCAGGCTTGGACCGGTACCACTGAAGTTGCCCCACGTTGGACGCCAACTGAAAAACCGGGTTTTAGAACCCAGCCGCGCCAGGGGCACGCTTAAAGTTTTTCGAGTTCACCTGTCTTAGAATACAAAGACACGGGATACTTCTCGGTGACGTCAAAGATCAAATTTATTGGCTGCAACCAGTAACAGAAATCTACGAAGTACGACACGGGTAGGTTCGCTAGAGACTGCTCAATCTTCATATTGCGAGACATCGTCTTTTATGCTAAAAATCACATTCCTGACAACCACCCATTATTTACGAACTATCCAATCATAGGTGACATTGCAAAAGGTATCGCATAACGACAATCCCATTTTTCAGTTGTCCAGCCCACCATCAATTACACGGAAAAGCCCAACATTCTTGCTCGGACAGGCCGGACAAACCCATAATAAAGGACCACAACCCAAACCATAAACAGGCCATGAAAGAAGAAACAGAAACAGATGTGAAACAAGATAGAGGGGGGTGTGTGTGTACCATAAACTCAACAATGTCCTGCTCTTTGATTTCTATCTCGACCAGCTACCGGACAAGGAACTGGCTCAGCAAGGTTAGCTTCAGGCAACAGGGTCAGTTCGCTCAGGTCATCTAAAAGTCAGCTAAAGGTGTACGTGTCCCAAAGACTCGTTCGGCCGTAGTCATCGGCCTATGTGAGGGCAACCACAAAATGGCTGCCGTACACAAAATGGAACCCGAAGGTTCAGAACGAAATTCCTAAATACGTAGTGAATCCATCGATCGAACATGACGAAAACACTCGTACTTGCCGCACTCACCAGTTACGGTTCGCTACTATCAAAATCGTAACGATACCATGACCTTTACGAAACGGGTTCAGAATCACAGAACCTCACCGCTGTCCATGGCCCAAGACCCTGCCGCATCAGGAATCGAACCCTGGTCCTGGGCCAATCTCTGCTTCCGGGTCTGCCGCCTCTAACCAGTGAGCCACACCACTCCACACCACTTTAGCCTTCTCCACACAACGTAATGCTTGTGTCAGAGATGTCACAGACTGGATCTCCAGTACATCCTTAACCTTAATAGAGGTAAGACTGAGGTGCTGGTCATTGGTAATAACTCCTCCCTTCGGAGTGAACTTCAATGGTCTAACTATCTAGGGGATTTACCACCCCAAAAAGTAAATTAAAAAGTCTGGGCTTTGAGATTGATTGTCACCTGACCATGGATGTCCAAGTTAGAAATTAGCTGCCTTCTGCTTTGGTCTACTTCTGACCTTTATTTATTTTATTTATTTATTTTTTATTTAGTGTTTTCTATAGCGCTAACATGACCCTGCGTAGGGTATCAGAGCACTTTACAGGAGCATTTCAACAATCTGAACCTTATAGATTACAAGTCATTAATGATTTACAACATTAAACTTCAGGAAAGCATATAAACATATATATCAGTCAACAGTTAAATTACCATAAAAAACATAAAACCACATGTAAAACATATATACAAGCCCATATGTGGTTAATGAACGGTTAGTGGATGCATGGAAATAGACATGAAAGGTTTGTAGACATAAGTTCTGCTTTATGGCCTTATGGGAGAAATTTCCTCATATAAAACAATTTTGCTTCCTTTTTGAATGCTGCGATGGATGGAATTCTTCTAATGCTAGGGGTGAGTACATCCAAAATCCCCGGTGCAGCCCCGGAGAATGCTTGGTCATAAGCTCTTTTCTTACAAAAACGAGCTGGTTTCAGTAGTAGGTTAGCTTTGCTCCTGGAGAATCGGAACCCTCCTGAAAGCGTGAGTTTCTGTGCTAGGTAAACTGGTGCTTTGTGGTGTTAGGCTTTATGAGTGATGCATGCCAACTTGAACTGAATTCTTGCTTCGAAGGGCAGCCAGTTGAGGGGAGTGAGGGGAGATATGGTCGAATTTTTTGGATCCCGATATAAGTCTTGTGGCTGCATTAAGACATGCTTTCAATGGGGCTGTTGTGCTCGTGGGGAGCCCAGCCAATGTAGTGCAACCATATTCGATCCTTGATATGACCAGTTCCTGAATTGCTATTTTAAGATCTGTTTTATTTAGGAATGGTTTTAGTTTTCGCAAATAGCTTAAATGGAGACAGGCGTTTTTTTCCATTGTGTTGATATGTGCTAACATGTTCAGGTTTTTGTCCAGAGTAATCTCCAGAGATTTAGTAGAGTCGACAATCTTCGGAGTACACTTTAGAGCAGTGATAAGGTTGGACCATTCTGCTATCTTTAATTTGCTTTTTTGTGGTGTAATCAGTAAGAATTTAGTTTTCTGAGGATTTAGCTTCAGGTGGTTTTTGGTTAGCCATTAGAGGGTTCTCGTTAGTCAGACCCTCCAGCATTTCGCGATTTCGCGATTTGCAAAATAATCGCGAAATCAGCAGAAGAGCGCGATGGCCGCGATATTAAACATTTTGGCCGCGAAAAATGGACTCCGGCAGGCAGCAAAAAAGATGGTGACATCTTATTGGCTGTACGCGCACACGTCACTCCGTGGCACTGTACAACCGTAATAGCCTGTTAACTCCTGTTGCTCGCCTTTACTGCATTAAGGGATTTATGTTCATGCGCTTTGGAAGATGAGGTGAGTCTCCGAGAATTTTGAGAAAGCCAGGCAGTGTTTGAATTTCAGCTCGAGAAAGTACTCATTCATCTTTCTCTGGCATTTTCTTCTGTTCCTACGGCAGCCTCAGGAAGGGAGGGGCGGGTGCGGGAGGCGGGTGCGGGAGGCGGGTGAGGGGGGGGGGGGGGATTGGGGAGGATTGTTGGTCAGTCGTCCGTGGAGCCCTATGTCCTCCCACCTTCAAGCTTGCTGAAGGAAAACCGTGACTTCAGCAAGCGGCTCTTAACTCTCCATTCATTGCCTTGTGAAATGGATCCAAAAAAGGAAAGAAACATTTTGTTGGTCTTTCCCTGGCATATTCTGTTCGAGCTGCAGACTCGGGACAGCAGGGGTAAATAAATACAAGATACAATACAATACATGGAAAATAACTGCATCCAACCAGACAAAGTGTTTGCAAAGTGACCAGAATGTTTTCTGTCACATGCAAAGACATTAGCGCCACTTTACAGATTGAGCCAGTTAATAGTGCTGGCGTTTTAAACTCTTTCCTGTACCAGCATTGTTGTCGGAAGAGAGGGTGAGGAGATGATGTCTCCATGGCCAGGGGTGTCTCCTACATCTCCATGGTCCGGAGTGTCTCTGACGCCTTCATGGTCAGGGGCGTCCCTGGGGTCTATTGTGCTTGACTGAGCTTATACTCCTGGAATGTTACCACAAAGGAGAATATAGCAAAAAAAACTCGAAGTTTATAATGCCTATTGCATAGTTAAATACTCTGCTAAATCAGTTTGCATAGATTTAAGGCTGAAAAGGAATGATTAAGAGTAAAATAAAGTGCCGCAATAATGCCGCTAAATTTTCATTTTTGTGCCGCTAAATTTGCAAATCTATGCCGCTATATCCTGGGGGTCTGGTTAGTGCTTGGTTCATGGTCTTTATCTCTTCTGTCGATGCGACCTTGATGTACAGCTGAGTGTCATCTGCGTACATGTTGAAAGAAATGTTCGCTTTTTGTAATATATCCGTGAGTGGTTCTACATATAGATTGAATAGCGCCGGAGATAACGTTGACCCTTGCAGAACTCCGATTGTATTTCTGGTTGGGCCTGAAAGGTTTTGGTTGACAATGAATTTTTGCGATCTATTCTCAAGAAAGGAACTAAACCAATTTAGGACTGTACCCTCTAGCCCCATTCTGTTTTTCCACAAATCTAGTATTTTAGCATGGTTTACTGTGTCAAAAGCCAACGATAGGTCCAACAGGATTAGGAGACATGTTTCGTTGTGGTCAAGAGCCAGTAAAGCATCCTCTACTATGTGCAGAATTGCAGTTTCTGTACTATGGTTTGGTCTGAAACCAGATTGGCAATCATTTAACAGATTGAAATTCGAAATGTGAAGACTCAGTTGTTGTTGGAAACATTTTCCCAGTACTTTGGCTAGCATGGGAATGTTAGTTACAGGTCTGAACTTGTTTGGATCAGAGGGGTTCACGGTTGTTGTTTTTAGGAGAGGAATGACTTCCACTGTTTTTAGGCAGGCCGGTATTTGGCCTTGTGATAAAGAGGCATTTATGACCTTAGTCCAAGATGGGTTTAGCAGGTGATTTATAGATGGCCAGCACTTTGCTGGTAGGGGATCGTTCTAGTGGTTGTTAGGTTTAGTGGTCGACACGATCTTTGAAATGTATAATTCACTGACCTGTTTAAATCCTGACCATCGAGCAGTGTATTTTGGTTTGTCTAATTCTCAGTTGGCGACCTCAAGCCACTCGAAGAACATTGGTTCAAGGCTTAGTGCTGTCTTGCCTTGATTATCTAAATTCTGTCTATTTGGAAAGCCCCCAGTATATGACCCAGTACCTACAAATTGTCTAGAAGGCTGCAGCCTGCATTCTCCTAAAAACTCCAAAGCATCATCCTGTCTCATCATCCTTTGCATGGTTATATTAGCTGCTGGTTCTCAAGAGAATCACATTTATTTCTCTATGTCTGGCCCATTGAGTGACTTATAAGAAACTTTCTCCTCTGATTCAGCGGATGCTAACCCGCTACTGCCCTAAAAGATACTATGCTCCACAGATCAGAAACTGTTCACAAAAATAAAGAAATCCAGAAGTGGTGGGCGGGCGTTCGCCTACCTGGCACCAAAGCTCCGGAACGTGCTGCCTTTAGCCCTGAGGATGACCAAGGAAGAAACAAAATTCAGGAAATTACTCAATACCTATCTTTTTGAACGAGCAGCTGCCTGATCCTCTATGTGTTAGACTTGATCTTAGGACTGGGAGGCCCATTGGCTAGCCATGTGCTTTACAAATCTTCAGCATAGCATAGCATAGGAGCGTCACAAACTGCTCACTATAATTGTCTGTCACCTATAAAAAAATTTGATGCAGGAGCTCTTACCTGATATGAGCTGTTCACAATTCCCCCAAAAAATAGTTCTTGTGGAAAAAATCTCAAGGTCTCTCAAGTCTCATAATTCTGCTTAAGTAAAAAAAATAATAATCGAGAACTCCCCTCAGCGTCAACGGAGAGCGTAATACCCCCCACAAATGAAAGCACAATGATCCCTTTAACGGAAAAGGAAACATAATTGATCAAAATACTGAAAATCGGTTGAATTTGCACTCCACTGTGGACAGCTGAAGGCTACAACCAGAAGTTTTAGAGACCATGCCATATGCCTAAAGCCACTGAACACAGCCAAAGACTACGCACACACTGGCATCTCTAGAAGTGAACTTCAGGGGCCATACATTGTGCCCCAGATAATAATGGTGTGGTCACCCCCAAAAATTATATATATATATATATATATATATATATATATATATATATATATATATATATATATATATATATATATATATATATATATATATATATATATATATATATATATATATATATATATTACCTACTGGCGGTCGCCAGTAGGTATATATAGTTAGGATTTTTTCCCTATGGGATTTCTGAAAATTCTATGTCTAATAACTTTGGCGTTTGTGGATGGAATTGGCTGAAATTTTCTGGAAAATGGCACATTTTGTTTCTGAGCAGCTCCTGGAAATTTGGGGGGTGTTCGGCAAGGGGGGGCTGAGATAAAAGTGGGGTCCCAAAATGCGTTTTTCCCATGTTAATTTCCATAGGGCGGTTGGCCTCACTTTTAGCCCGAACGGCTGAATGGATTTCCACCAAACTTGGCAAAATTGTAGGGACTGTTAGCCCGATGTGCCTTTGCTAGGTCTTAATATATGTGCTTCAGTGGATTTTGAGAAATTAACGTTTAAAACAAGATATATATCTGTAACAGCGCTCCGGGCAGCGATCCGGTTAGCGAACTTTTCGCGCATCGGAACTTTGCGAAGCAAAGCTGATTGGCTCTCCGGTGTCTGTCAACATTCTAAACAGTCCGGAGCGGCCGCCATCTTGTCTCTCGGTAGGAACGAGAGACAAGAGGAGGCCAAAACAAAGGGGGAAATTACCATAAGGGGGCATAGTAGATCCTCGTTGACCCCCTAGGTTTTATGTGGAGGTTTTAAAAGGGCCCAGGAGGGTCACAAAAAAAAAATTTTTTTTTTTTGCGTGGTAAGCGCCAAGTTCGCGAACCGGAAAGCGTTCTGGGCAGCGTACTATAAGGATAAAAGAATGATAGACTTTTCTAATACTGTATGTTAATTATTTGTTGTTTTTGTTGTTTTTTTTTTGTTTTCTTTATTTTTAAAGCATTTTTTTTTATTTTGATTCTGTTTCATAATTCATTAAACTTTCTAACATTTCAGTGTCAGAAATTTCAAAATTGAATATAGGGTGTAACATGTCCTCATTTTGAAGCAGGTTATCCACTGCTTCAACACATTGTAGTAGTTCCTGGTCTCTACTTTGATCCATAAAATCATCAATTTTTTCTTGGCTGCTCTCCTCCAGTACAATTGTAAATTTAACTTGTTGCTCGCCTTCCATTTTGCCTGAAATTTTGATTAAAAAAATATATATTAGTAGAGATAGGGCACTGTTGGGATTAATTTTAGATAGGCAGTTTTTATCAGTGAATTTATCTTTTGGCAGTGTATAGTATCAGAGTGGAAATAGGACTATAAAAAAGTGTATGTGATTTAACCAAGACAAGCCTAACTCCATTCATAACTATAACAGAGAAGTCTATCTAAATCTATAACTACTATAGAGGGATAGTATGTATCTATCAGAAAAAGTCTACCTACCCGGAGCTATAGTCCAGCTGACAGGGGACCGAGGCTTTCACTACCTATATTATCTACGGATAGCATCCCTAGCAATAATCTACAACTTCCCAATGAGGCTCCTATAATAAGCCCTAAAGTAGCGCCCCTGACACGAGCTTCTTGCACCCTTAAGAAAAGGAAAAGGGTTATTAGCACCAGGAAAGGAAGCTACTCTGCGCTTTATAAGCGCCCAAGGATACAGCCTCACAAGACTCTCATGCAACCAGAAATAGGAGAGCCAGCAATTCAAGGGAACATACCTCCTGTGGTTTCAACACTAGAAACAGCATCGCCCCAGCACTCGTCCATGGCACCTCTTCCACCACCAAAAGAGGGGTTTTCCATGGAGTACCTTGAGAATCAGGTTAAGGCTCTGTTGGCACCGCTGTTTGTCCAAGTTAAGAGTCTGGGGGATAGGCTTGATAGCTTTGAACAGACCACCCGGGATAACTTCTTCTCCCTGAAGTCTCTCATTAAATTACAATCAAAATCTAGAGACGATACTGCAAGTGGGAGTGAAGGGAAAGTAAATCCGGTAGGCCCTCCTCATGGTCATATACCGGCTCCACCCGCTTCTGCACTAGCCAGCGGTTCAGCTCTTACACCTGCTCCTATGGCAACTGCAAAACCGGGTAAACAGCCCACTACCACCCATGCTGTACAGGTCCATGCTAGTAAGGCCCCAGTAGCGAAAGCAGTTAAACCTAACTCCGCTCCCAAGAAGCAGCAAAATGGAGGGTTAGGATCCATTTCTAAACTACCTCCCGCCCTACCCACCGCCGCTAAAGGAGCAGTCCAAGTTCAAGCTTCAAAGGCAAAAGCAACCACGAATCCTTCTAATAACCCAAATCTACCGGTTATACCTGAAAAGGTGGTACGCAAATGTCCCCCAGTCAACCTCCCACCTGAGTGCCATCCATATGTAGCTGTTCTTATTAAAGTCCCGGCTTTGAAGGACAATCAGCAGGAAACGCACCAGGCCCTAAAGAATAAGGTCATCCACTGGTTGAAAGCCAATAGACCCCTTCCGGTGGGTGTGGATGGCCTGATTCTTGGTGTGCGTAGGGTGGGTTGGATTGGATATAAGAAGAAAACAGTGGAGGGGGATTGTGTGGTGGTTAACTTTCAGGACATAAGAGCTGCCCACGCTATTTCCAGTCAAGGTCAGGTCACGTCCGGCCCGGGAGTTGAGGTGGTAGATCTGACATTCTTTTACCCGCGGCCGGCCCTGAATCCTATAAACTGTTTCCCTGTGATTCCAACTCCAAACTATGCTTATGGCCTGTGGCACCCAGTAACTAATGTTCCACATCTGCATGCAGTTCCACAATTGCCTAATTGGGGCGATTTGGGTTACTGACGTATGGACCCCCCAGAGGAGGCTGAGACATCCTGGCCCTCTGACGCCAACTCTGTACCAATTGCTAAACCCCAAGAACCCCTGACTCCTTTAGATCACCGGGTGGCACCAGCATATTTAGGGGAGACTAGGTCGGGGATGACGGCACGGGAATGTGTGACCATTTGTCCCTCTGCGTGCGAGTCGGGCCATCCAGGCCCTGTCAAGCCCTGCAACATTTCGGCTGTGGCGGACCCACTCATTAGGGTTCTCAGCTGGAATGTGGCCGGTCTGCACAGGAAGCTGGCCCTGCCAGATTGGAACGCTCAGGTGGAGCAATACTCCATCTGCCTGTTCCAGGAAACTTGGAGTAAAGAGCCTCTCCATAAGGCTGGATATTCCACCCACTTCCTACCAGCTATTCATTCCGAGTCAGGCAGGGGACGTCCATCGGGCGGCCTCCTTGTTTGGGTGTCCTCCGCACTAAATTGCAGGGTGGAAGAGCATGACACCAATTGTCATGATCTTCTTAATATTACACTTAAAAACTCCAGGGGGCATGTTGTTGCCAATATCTTCAACATATATGCCCGCGGTACCAAAGGGGGTAGAGAATCCCCCACCATTGCTTGTCTGGAGGCTTCGCTTCGATCCTCTCCTTACAAGAATCGTACCCTAGTTGCGGGTGATTTTAATTGTACTTTCGAACCGCTTGGCCCTGAAGTCACCCAGGACCAGGAGGAAGATGACAATAAATGGGGGATCCCAGCCCTAGATCTCAGCCCAGTCAAAAAATGGACAGATGTGGTGCTTCAGGTCAATTCCTTAACTATGGAATTTGACCTGAGGGCTCTTAATGGCAGGACCACCTCTGATAAAGAGGGAGCCCACACCTACAATAGGCCAGGTCACACGTCAAGAATCGACTATCTCCTTCTCGACACCCATCTCTGGAGTCTGGTAAAGGACATGGCGATTATACCCTCTGTTGAGAGTGACCACAATCTCCTCTCTCTCACCCTGAACCATAGATGGCTAGATCACTTAGAGAGTAGAATTGTCTGCCCCCCCGCTCCAGATATGACTGTGGTTTCCAACTGTAGCCGACAGCTAAAGTGGTCTAAGTTATCACTTTCAGCGGATAAGACATCTTCCATAACACAGCTAGTAGCTGCAGCTCTGGAAAACCTCGCTAGTCCTGAGGGAGGGCTGGCGGATGTGCCTGCAGGGTTTTGCAACCTGATACAGGCTCTTAGTGATCTATTTTATTGTCCGAGGAAGTGCTAGTACGAAGAATCCTCGCCCCAGGACTAGACAAGGGTGGTTTAATTCCAAGTGTAGGGAAGCTAAGAAACTACTTGTTAAAGCTGCCAAATCCAAATGCCCAATTAGGACCAGAGAGGCGAGAAGGCTATACTCCCACTGTCAAAAACATGCCAAAAAGGAGTGGGAGGACAATTTTTGGCAGGACCTCTTGGCTGCTAGTCGAGGGAGAGATGCGAAAGGGTTTTGGGACCTGGTGGGCAGTAGGAACCGTCCGGATGACACCTTGAGGACGTGTACTATCACCGCCCAATCGTGGTCCAACCACTTCAAGGCTCTCTACTCAGCTACAGAAGGATTGTTAAATGACCCCTTCATTCTCCCCCCCTACACCTTGGATAAAGATTTGGATTACTTTTCTGCAGGGGAGGTCACAAGCCTGATAAAAACCATCTTGCCATTAAAAGCTGCTGGCCCGGATGGGTTACCCGGGGACCTCCTTCGAGCCTATCCAGTCGAATGGGGGGTGTTGATCTCTGTACTTTTGAATGCCATTATTGAGGGAGGAACAGTTCCTGAGTCCTGGAGAGGGGCAGAGGTAGTCCCGATTTTTAAAAAGGGCAGCCGGGACCTCCCCGGGAACTATAGGCCGATTAGCCTTATAGACTCCACACAGAAGCTGGCGGGGAAAGTTATCCTGGGAAGGATCCTCCAATGGGTGGATGATAACCACATTCTGTCTGAGATGCAAGCAGGCTCTCGCTCAGGCACTGGAACAATTGAGCAAGTCTTCAGACTCCTGTTACTATACTGGAAGGTGGTGGAACTAGGCAAGGGCGGTCTTTACTTGGCCTTTATAGACTTAAAGACTGCCTTTGACCTGGTTCCTAGGGAGGAACTCTGGAGGGTGTTGTATGGTCTTGGAATACCCCCCTATATTCTAAACCTTCTTATTAAACTTCACAACGCCAATTATGCCCAGGTCAGGTGGGGTTTAAATGGGGAAAAGACCGACAAAATTCCAGTTGAGAGGGGTGTCCGACAGGGCTGTGTTTTAGCTCCCACCCTATTTTCTCTCTATGTAAATGGGGTGGTCGAGCACCTGCTTGAATATCCAGCAGACGCCCCCACTCTGGGTGGCGTAAAGATCCCAACCCTGTTGTTTGCCGACGACACCCTTCTCATTTCGAAAACCCCTCAAGGTCTACAAAAGCTTCTAGACCGCTTCCAGGATTTTTGTGTAAAAAGAGGACTCATCATTAATGTGGACAAAACAAAGTACCTTATCATGCACCCACCGCGAAAACTTGGTCGCCCGCCTATTCTGAACTCGATTGCACTCGAAAGAGTTTCAGAATTTGACTACCTGGGAATTCGCTTGAGCGATACACTGAGTTGGACCCCCCACATAAACAAATTGACTCTGGGCCTCAAAAGGGTGGGGGGAGCACTGCTAAAGGAGTATAACAACTCATCGAAACATTGTGTAGCTCCGATTCTAGACATTTACAAAGCCCGGGCAGTTTCTGCATCACTCTACGGAGCAGAGTTATGGGGCCTGGGCAATACGGACTCCCTGACCAAGGCAGAAAACAAATTCATTAAGGATTTGTTGGCTATTCCGATAAGTACTCCGACAGTCCCAGTACTTCTGGATGCAGGTTGTAAGGCAATCAAGGATCAGGCACGCCTTCGACCACTCCTGCTGTGGGCTTGCCTGTGGAGAGTCCCTGAACTTAAATCTTATGCAGACGGATTGGCTGAGGTGATGCATTCAGACGGTTGGCAAAAGATCAAATGGCTTAAAGACATCAAACATTTGCTTGGGGATCTGGGCTTGGGCTCCTGTTGGTTTACACATTCATCACCCCCCAAGGAGTCCTTGAAAAAACTCTATTGGGAATGGGTCTCAGCCAGGCTCATTAGCAACCAGCGACACTGCAAATCCACCGCAGCCTTCTTGGAAATCAAAGACGTTGTTGCCCTTGAGCCATACCTTGACATTATTACCATCCCCATGGATCGGGCTCTTTACATTAAATTTAGATTAGGGACCCTACCGCTTGCGGATCTTGTTTCTAGATGGAAAGTATCTAACCAGACTTCATGTAACTGTGCCTTATGTATTGACAGACGTGAAACCGTGGCACACTTCCTTTTTGAATGCCCGGACTATGCGCGACCAAGATCCCGTTGGCTTAAACCAATTTGTAGAGAACTGGGGATTCGAGATTGTTTGGTGGCCCTACGGATTTTACAAACGGACACTGCCCCCAATATTGTTTGTGCTGTCTCTAAGTTTTTAAAATGGGCTTGGTTGGTTGGCTTAAAAAGACTGTCTATTTCAATTTAATTCCTTTTAATTAACTTATTATGATCAATTTACTATTCTTCCCCATTGGATGTTTTTAATGTCAGTCTTTTTTTCTTATTGATGCACTGTTTTTAAACTTGTTATGTAAATGCTTTTAAGATATTCCAAATATCGAAATAAAGCTATCAACCAACCATTAAGTTATAGTGCACAATATACTTCAGTTTTAAAAATAACAACTTACCTTCACAAACAAGTTGAAGTGTTTGATAGCTATTCAAATGTGATGTACAAGTACAACAAGAAGTAGCAGTCAAAATGGCTGTGTTTTCTTCTCCTCCTTTATATATATACAGGTATATAACCAATCAAATGTCAGGTAATAAAAGTAGAAAATGAAAGTAACATTTTCATTGGTTGTCAATTCCAACACTTCAGATGTGTTTTGTGAAGTAATTTACCTCACGGTACTTAGAGAGGTCTACAGGCTTAATGGCTAAATGAAATTTCAATCAAATTTGTGAGAATGAAAGGGATTGTTATGTAGTATGAGCTAATCTATATTTGGTGAGAGTGTCTCTAGTCGTTTTTCTGTAAATTACTTTCCCACCTTTTTTTAGGACCGCTTTCCGGAAAGCGGCCCGGTTAGCGAACCTTAAGCGCCACGGGAGTCCACCATTTTGTGTTTCGGTCGCATTAAGATACAAGATGGAGGGCAAATAATGTTTAGAATGGGTAGAAGGGGTCATGGTAGACTTATCTTGACCCCCTAGGTTTTCTGAGGGTGGCTGAGGAGGCTTATATGTGCGGAAAAAAAACATTTTAAAAACAAAATCCGCGAGGTTAGCTTTCGGTTAGCGAACCGGGTAGCGCTCCGGGGAGCGTATTTTGTGGAAAATTAGTGAAAAAAGTTAGAGAAAAATAATAATTGTGAGTGATCAGATGTAGGGTAGCTCTGAGAAGAGCTTTTGGGTTTATGGTACATTTAGGTACTTATAAGTAGGTACCAATGCACAGTCTTAAATTCAGAATGAAAATTCTGTTGCCCTCATCTGAGAAGTGAACTCCATCTCCTCTGTAGATATCTTGCATGTAGTAACGCAAGTTATTGTTGTACAGGGAGCCCATTCCATGGTCTCTCATGAAAGCTGAAACAGATTTGTTTACATGCTTCCTCGCTTTCTCAATTTGTGGAGAAAATTGGTTGGACCACCTCCATTTCTGTCTTTGGCATATATTGGAATATACCAAGGCAGTTTGAGGAAAAAGTGCCATTAATTGCTCAAAGGTATCCTTTAAAAGCATTTCCAGATCTACCCCTGTCAAAGTGCCCAAATCATTACCTCCACAGTGCACAATTAACAGGTCAGGTTTTGGCAAATGCATAAAGGTTTTTACCAATGGTATCAATTGGTGACATTTTAATCCTCTTTGGCCCAACCACTTAATTTCCACATCTTGTAAATTGAGGTTAGGTAAATTTCTGTTCTCAGCATACCTTTGAGCCCAGTGGATGTAACTATGTCCAACAATCCAGACCTTAAACATGGTTGGAGAAGGTTGTGCTGCAGTCAGATGAAGTGTGGTAATGAAAGGGCAGTTGAAACAGTAGGAGTTTGTAAAGAAAAAAAACTGAGGATTTCCAATGCTAATGATTCATTAGCAGTGATTGGTGCATTTCCATTTCTTAAAACAGAAAGTTAGGGTGCATGGATGTGTTCTTTGAAAGATGTAATTTGAATGGTCAAGGAAGAAACATTTAATGAAAGATTGCACTGGATACGCAGGTGCACTGAGAGTTCAGAGTTCAATTGAAACATTGTTGTGTGAATTTGCAAACATGAGAGGTCTTCCAGGAGGTGGTTGCTATGGAAAAAAGGCAGAGAGGGCAGAGGGGGGAAGGGTTTTGATTTGAAAAAAGTGAGGGAAGAGTTATGATTGGCTAATATGAGAGATATGTGAAATGAATATCTGTATTTCTGTGCTTTCAATAGCTGCAGCCTCTGGAGTGCATCCTTGTTCTTCTGCTGAAGACAATTTGGTGTATTTCTGAGACTGTTTTCAAAACTCAAAAAGTATTTGCTAAGGTGAGAAAAGATTTATTTAATTTAGATAGAGAATAGTATGATTTAAGGAGAAAATGATGAAGAAAGCTGTGTTTTTAAAATGTGGCTTTGTCTCTAGTGATATACAAATAGATTTTGTTTCTTTGAGAAATTGTAATTGCATATTCGGTGTAGCATTCTGGCATGCAGTAACACAAGTTATTGTTGTACATGGAGCCCATTCCATGGTCTCTTATGTAAGCTGAAACAGATATGTTGTTTTTAAAAACGATTTTTGAAATCACTTACATTTCCGGATATGTACTGCTAGAGCTTCATAGGTTGTTTTGGGTCATATTTATAAGGCATTTGAGTGTCTTTGATGTTATTTTTTCCTTTTCAAATGGAAAGCATTCCTCATGGGGCAAGTGTCTTGTAAATACGCTCCCACCTGCGCTTGGCAAATTTAGATTTTGATTATGGGAGTTACATAGCCATGTTAATAATGTCCAAAAAATGGTGCTAGGGCATTCCAGAAAACGCTTTCATGTGTCTCAAGGACATTTTCAGTCATTTCCTCTTGAATGCACGTATACAATTGATTTATATGCTGTGTTTAAAAACGTTTTTTTGAAATCAATTACATTTCTGGATATGTACTGCTAGAGCTTCATAGGTTGTTTTGGGTCATATTTATAAGGCATTTGAGTGTCTTTGATGTTATTTTTTCCTTTTTAAATGGAAAGCATTCCTCATGGGGCAAGTGTCTTGTAAATACGCTCCCATCTGTGCTTGGCAAATTTAGATTTTGATTATGGGAGTTACATAGCCATGTTAATAATGTCCAAAAAATGGTGCTAGGGCATTCCAGAAAACGCTTTCATGTCTCTCAAGGAGATTTTCAGTCATTTCCTCTTGAATGCAGGTATACAATTGATTTATATGCTGTGGTTAAAAACGATTTTTTGAAATCAATTACATTTCTGGATATGTACTGCTAGAGCTTCATAGGTTGTTTTGGGTCATATTTATAAGGCATATGAGTGTCTATGATGTTATTTTTCCTTTTTAAATGGAAAGCGTTCTTCATGGTGCAAGTTTTTTGTAAATACGCTCCCTCTTGCGGTTGGCAAATTTAGATTTTGATTATGGGAGTTATATAGCCATGTTAATAATGTCAAAAAAATGGTGTTAGGGCATTCTAAAAAAACGCTTTCATGTGTCTCAAGGACATTTTCAGTCATTTCCTCTTGAATGCAGGTATACAATTGATTTATATGCTGTGTTTAAAAACGATTTTTTTAAAATCAATTACATTTCTGGATATGTCCTGCTAGAGCTTCATAGGTTGTTTTGGGTCATATTTATAAGGCATTTTAGTGTCTATTATGTTATTTTACCCTTTTCAAATGGAAAGCGTACCTCATGGGGCAAGTGTCTTGTAAATGCGCTCCCACCTGTGCTTGGCAAATTTAGATTTTGATTATGGGAGTTACATAGCCATGTTAATAATGTCCAAAAAATGGTGCTAGGGCATTCCAGAAAACGCTTTCATGTGTCTCAAGGACATTTTCAGTCATTTCCTCTTGATTGCAGGTATACAATTGATTTATATGCTGTGTTTTAAAACGATTTTTTGAAATCAATTACATTTCTGGATATGTACTGCTAGAGCTTCATAGGTTGTTTTGGGTCATATTTATAAGGCATATGAGTGTCTATGATGTTATTTTTCCTTTTTAAATGGAAAGCGTACCTCATGGGGCAAGTTTCTTGTAAATACGCTCCCACCTGCGGTTGGCAAATTTAGATTTTGATTATGGGAGTTACATAGGCATGTTAATAATGTCCCAAAAATGGTGTAAGGGCATAATCAAAATCTAAATTTGCCAACCGCAGGTGGGAGCGTATTTACAAGAAACTTGCCCCATAAGGTACGCGTTCCATTTAAAAAGGAAAAATAACATCATAGACACTCATATGCCTTATAAATATGACCCAAAACAACCTATGAAGCTCTAGCAGTACATATCCAGAAATGTAATTGATTTCAAAAAATCGTTTTTAAACACAGCATATAAATCAATTGTATATCTGCATTCAAGAGGAAATGACTGAAAATGTCCTTGAGACATATGAAAGCGTTTTCTGGAATGCCCTAGCACCATTTTTTGGACATTATTAACATGGCTATGTAACTCCCATAATCAAAATCTAAATTTGCCAAGCACAGGTGGGAGCGTATTTACAAGACACTTGCCCCATGAGGAACGCTTTCCATTTGAAAAGGAAAAAATAACATCAAAGACACTCAAATGCCTTATAAATATGACCCAAAACAACCTATGAAGCTCTAGCAGTACATATCCAGAAATGTAATTGATTTCAAATAATGACTTACTTCATTGGTAGGCCTTCACATGTATTATCTCCTTTGTTTTCTTCAGTGAAAATCTTATCTGCAACCATGTGTTGGCCTCACCTCAAACAAACAAAACAGGTGATGGACCGAATGTGGATCAATGACACACATTCACCCCAGTCCAAAGATCTGGGCCTAAACAAACCTCTGGATAGGCCACACCTTATCGTCATCCTGAATTAATCATTTAAAATATTAGGGAGAGATTTATGATTGTTGTATGCCTGTTTTGTACCACTGTGTGTCATTTTTGTGATGCAGTGCTGATGCAAAAGATTTGCTATGTTAAATAATAAGTAGGGCATTAAGTTTTTGATGACTGTTATTAATTTACTGTTTGGTAATAGTGGTTAATAACATTTTTTATTATATTTTTCCACAGATTCAACTGCAGATCTTTTCTTAATTTGAAAAATGCCAACGAAAAATCGAATTAGAAAGGCTAGAAAACGTCAAAGACAGCAGGATGATCTTTTATTGCAGCAGTCCTCTTCCCCAAATACTTTTCAAAACACCAAGAAAGCTCCGGGTAAGAGCACAAAATCATTCTTAAGAAATATTTTTAGTAAAAAAAGTATTTATCCCAAAAATGTTTCAGTTCAGAAAAAGAAAAGCAATTTAAATGGAAAGGAAAGACCCATCAAAAATGTTACTGGTAGAGGAAGAGATAACTCTGTGCATGATAGTAGAAGGAAACAACAGTTTAGGGACATTCGAAAACGAATGTTCCGTAACAGGATAATAGTTAATTTATTAAAAAATATTAAGAAAGGCCAACAGAAAGTGGCATTTTATAAGAAGAAGAAAAATGTAGAGAAAATGATTGATCATGCTTTTGAAATTGAGCGAAAGTTGTTTATTTTGGTAATCAATAGAATTAGGAAACTAAGCAAGGTAATTTCTGATTTCAAAACAAAAAGTAGATGGAAGAGAGTAGTAAATCGTAGCAACTTTTGTGAAGTTTTTTCCGGAGAATGGATGCATAGTTCAAGTTGTGAGGCATTTTTTAATGAGGAGAGTTATTTTCAGGATAATAATTTGGTGTTTGCAGTTGACACCAGTGGTCGAGCTTATGAAGTGAAGGATGGTTGTCCAGTTGAAAAAGAAAAACTTGTGACAACAGAGACAGAAGAGGCGCTAAGTGATGAGGTTTTAGGAAGACGTCCTAAGGGTCCTGTGTACATTTGGAAGTGTAGTTCTATTTGCAGTGTGCGACAGGTTTCCATCAATTTGCTTTGTGATTTTATACGGACATTTAATAAGAAAAGTTTGAAGCAGAAAATGAAGTTGTTGCAAGATTTAGATCCTTGCAGAGTGAGACAAATAACAGGTTTGCGTGGTCATTCACTGGCTTGTCTTTCCAGGAGAGTATGCCAGAGTGTTTTTCATCATTTTAGGATGCTAGCAGTGCATCATAATAAAGTGAGAAAATTAGTGAGAATGTTGTAGTATACTAAGAGTCCAGCAATTATGCTTAAACAATTATGTGCTGCTCTTTTGCATGGTTCTGAAATAGATGTGAAGAATATTTGTGAAGAAATTGAGTTTTGTTACTTTGGTAGTAAAGATGAGAATGTTCAAATTGACCCAGAAGTAGAGGGTAATGTTGAAGATAATGTACAGGTTTCCAGTACAGATAATTTTCAGAAGGAAATTGCCACGTTTCAGATGAAATCAAGTGAGAGGCCTAATTTCACTTGTGTATGTTGTCGACGCACTTATTATAAGAATCAGACTAAGTTAGTGGATTTATATGCAAAAAGTGAAAGGGAAAATAATAGTGAATGGAAGGATTTTGCCACATACTTGATGGTAGAAAATTATTTTGATTTGGGATCGGATCAACGTGTGTGTACTTATTGTTGTAATAAATTAAACCAAAACCAGATGCCTGCTGGGGCAGTTCATAATAATCTGGAATTGGTTGAGATTCCTTCTGAATTGAAGGATTTAAATACTTATGAATCTATTTTGATTCAAAGTATCCATCCCTTTCAGGCTATTGTAAGAATGGAGCCAAAGACAGGGAAGTTGCCTCCAGCAGATTTACAGAGAGGATTAAAGGGAAGAGTTGTTTATTTGCCTCTAGATTTGAACAAAAACATTAACACAATTGGAGTAGAAAAAGTGGAAGAGGAACCTTTGGTTATCTTGGTTAATGGGGTTCCGACAAAGAATAAGAAAATATGGCAAGATTTGTTAGGAAAGTCAAAAAGGCAACATTGTATTTGAAGAAAAATAATAAGTACTATAAGAATGTATATGTTGCAGAAGAGGAAGTAAGTGATGAAGAGGATAGCGATTTGTGTGCTGGCCAAATTGAGAAAGTAGAAGCCTCTAAAAGTGAAGAAATATATGAACATTATAGTGTTCATCCTTTGCATTCCAAGGAAGTCATGGGGAATGCTATTGAGTTGTTTCAAATGAAACAAGCCAAAGGGAGTCCCATTAGTGTGTGGGAGGAAAGTTTGGAAGCTCGGTGTTTCCCACAGCTATTTCCCACAGGTCGAGGAGGAAGATATGATGAGCGACCTCATCAAATTCCTGCATCTGAATACCGGACTTTACGATTGTATGCAGAAGATCCTAGGTTTCGTCAATGCATTCCCTATTTGTTTCATCTTCTGTTTGAAAGCGATCTGTCTGGACTGTCATATGCAGTGAACCACATCTTAAAAAGTGGTATACAGATGCGAAATATCTTGGCAAGGGACTTTATGCATAAAGTCAATGTCCAAGACAGTATTTTGGATTCTCACTTAATTAATCTCATGGCGTGTCAGCGTGGTACTAATGAGTACTGGTACCGTCGTCATGGTGATTTAAAATGTATGCTGAGGAACTTAGGAACTCCGACATGGTTCCTCACTCTGAGCTGTGCCGAGTATGGCTGGGAAGACTTACTTGAATTTCTACGAGAGGCAAATGGAAATATTGAAAACATTGAATTCAAGACACCTGGAGAACTGTGTTCTTTGGATCCAGTGAATGTATGCAGGTACTTCAATCATAGATTTGAAGCTATGATGTCTTTCATCACAAATAAGAAGAATCCACCTCTTGGAGAGGTGTTGGATTTCTTCTGGAGAAAGGAGTACCAAGCAAGAGGTGCTCCTCATATACATATGTTGTTGTGGATCAAGGATGCACCTAAATTTGGAACAGATCCGGATGACTTAGTGATGAATTTCATAGAACAGTATTCTACGTGTGCTGTTCCAAACGCAAAGGAGAAGAAAAGCCTAAGAGAACAAGTTCTACGTTTCCAAAGCCATCGTTGTGGAAAGTACTGTCGTCGTAAATTCAGAAACAAGGACAAGTTCTACACCAAATGTTGTTTCAACTTTCCACGACCGGTGATTTCTAAAGGAAGAGTGAACAGTTTGATGTCTTCACTGCGACATAATGTGACGAGGAAATCACCCAAAAATACATACAATTTGAAAAGGAACGAAGAGTCCAAGTACATCAACGACTACAACCCAGTGATTTTGTCCATGTGGAATGCTAACATGGATATACAGTTTGTGGCTGACAACTGTATGGCTGTGGCTCGGTATGTGACATCTTACATCACCAAAAAAGAAAAGACAGAACTGAAGGATATGTGGGAGGACATTTCCCATGAAAAGAGCCTCAGCAAGAAGTTGTACAGTTTCAGTCTGAAGATGTTGTCGCATCGAGAAATCGGAGCTTACGAATGTTCTGATCGATTGTCTTCAGCAAGTCTCTATGCCAAATCCAGGAGTATCGTTTGGGCGAGTCTTGGTCTTGCTGCAACGCGAAATCGAGTTCTAAAACCTGTCCAGGAAATTGAGTATTTGGCAGAAAAGGAACCAAACAGTACCGACATTTTGAAGACCAACATGTTGGATACATATTATCCAAATCGAAGCAGTCACCTTGAGAATGTTTGTCTATATGAGGTTCTACAAAATTATATATTCAAGAGGAACATCAAAGAAGATATTGAGAAAGGAGTGTATGCTGTAATTGGAAGTGAGGGATGCCTGGTCAAGCAAAGAAAATGCCAATTAGTAAACCATCGAAAATTGAGTGGCGAATCTCCAGAAAAAAAGGAGTTCTTCTATTTAGCACTTTTGCAACTTTTCAAGCCTTGGCGTGCAGAAGAGGAACTGCTTGGAGATTTCCTCTGTTACGAAGACTCTTTCACTGCTGCTAAGGAGACCATAGAATGTCCTGCTTTTCACAAATATCAAGAAATGCTAACTTTGGAAATTGAGCAGGAAGCAACGATTGCAGCCGAGATTGCCAGAGACAGTTCTCAGGACAGTCAGAGTTCTGTTTCATTGAGTCAAGATCCACTTGGAGGACCTATTATTGAAAATGAAGCTGCCACTGCTATGAATGAAGTGGAAAGAGCCATGGCACATGCTCAGGAGGATTCAATTAACTTAGAAGACTTGGAAAAACAACTCAACGTTGAGCAGAGGAAAATATATGATGAAGTTACCAAGCAAATTGAGCATGGATTAAGTCATGAGAAGAAAGAGTGCTCATGTACATCGTTGAAGCCTGTCCGACTGTACGTGAGTGGAGAAGCGGGAACTGGAAAAAGTTTCCTCATTAAAGCAATTTCTTGTTATTTGCAGGAAAGGACTGAGTCATCGCTGTCTTGTGTTGTCACCGCTCCTACTGGACTGGCAGCACATAACATTAAAGGTATTACTTTGCATCGTCTACTGATGCTGCCAGTGGAGCATGACAACAAATTACAATACCACAAGTTATCTGGGGATGCTTGCTGTGAAGTTTCAAGAGTCTTGAGGAAAATGAAACTACTTATCATTGACGAAGTAAGCATGGTTTCCAATGTCATGCTTGCCTTTGTGCATTTGAGAATGCAAGAAGTACTTAAAACTGAATATGATGTGTTATTTGGTGGCAAACACATCATTGTTTTCGGAGATCTTCTGCAGCTGACACCAGTAAAAGGTCAACCTGTGTTCAAAATACTCACGCATGAAGATACCAGGAAGTGCCTAGGGAGCATTGGCAACGCCAATATATGGTTAAACTTCAATTATGCTGAACTGCATGAAAATATGCGTCAGGCGAAGGATGAAGATTACAAGAAAATTCTACAAGATATTAGAATTGGAAAAGTGACCGAGCATGGAAAAGAAGCTTTAAATGCACGATTACTTTCAAATTTATATCCCGAACAAGAGATTGTGCCTGAGAATATTTTTCAGAAAATTACTGAGAAGAAATCCGGAATATGTTTGATGCCAACTCTTGCAGAATGTGCCTTCTTCAACAACAAAATGTTGAATTTAGAAAAGCAAGAGATTGTGAAACTTGAAGCTATTGACAAAATAGAGCATATGGGATCAACAATTATTTTGTCAGAGAATTAAAAAAAAAAATTGGATTCATTAGAGAAGACTATATCTAAAACAGCGGGTTTTGAAAAGACTTTGATTGTGTGTTTAAATTGCCGAATCATTTTGAGAAGGAATTTACATGTTGAAAGAGGTCTGGTAAATGGATCAATGGGTAATGTTGTTGATTTTGAGAAATACAGAAATAGAGATGGAATAGAATTTTTAAAAATTAAATTTGATGGCATTGAGGAAGTACAGCTAATTGGTCGTTGTTCTGCTAGGTTTTTGCTTGTTAAAGACTTATATGTTCGCCGTAAACAGTTTCCTGTTTGCTTGGCATATGCGGTGACAATCCATAAATCGCAAGGTTTAAGTGTAGACAGTGCATTGGTGAATATTGGCAGTTCTGTGTTCAAGGAGGGTATGGCATATGTGGCATTGTCACGAGTTAGAACTTTATCGGGATTGTACTTGATTGACTGTGATGTCACAAACATTTGTGCGGATCTAGATTGTGTTAAGGAATACAATAGGTTAAGAAGAGAGTATGCGCCACATTTGCCTCAATATCCTTTGTTTGAGAAACGTGTGGTAGGCCGGAAACGTAGAAATATCAGTAATAGTAGGGAGGTTGTAGCAAAAAGACCAAAAGTCAATGAACCGAAAATTGTTAGCAGAAAGAAAGTGGATTCTGTAGAAGATGTTGTCGGTTTTCAATTTGAAAACAGTTCTGGTGTCAACTGCTATGCAAATGTAGTGGTTAATGTTCTCTTTTCACTAGAGAGTTTAAAAGAACAGATTCTGTTGAATTCGGAACAAAGTTTATGCTGTTTGTTGAATTCTGTTTTCGAGAAATGTAGCACTGATCGAACAAAAGTAGAAAGTGTGTCTGAAGTTCGTTATCTGTTAGATGAATGTTCAGGTCAAACAGACTTCTCTGAAAATAATCAGCAAGATTGTCAGGAGTTTTTAATGTATATGCTTGATGTATTGCAAGATGAGGGTGTAGATGTAGATCACCTGTTTGGGCTTTCTTATCAATGGCAGCATGACTGCGAGAACTGTATGGTATCAAGTAGTACTAGTGTAGACTCAGAAAGATTTATATATTTAACTTTGCCAGACAGTAAATCAGTCTCCTTTAATAAGCTAGTAAATGCAGCGGATCACAACATGGAGTGTAGCCAATGTAAATCTGAAATGATGTCAACATTATTTATACGTAGATATGGCCAGTATGTCATTTTAATGATCCAACGATGTAGGCCTGATGGATCAAAATTGTCAACTTTAATAAAAAATGTTGTGGCTTCTCAGCTGTCAATATCAGGAAGGACTTTTGTAACTGTAGCAATTATCTATCACGATGGTCCTTCAACAACATCAGGACATTATACAGCTTATTTAAAGTCTCAAAACGGCTGGTCATTCTGCAATGATTCCGTTGTAACTTTCAAAAAAAAATTGCCGTTTGATCTTAAAAATTCTTACCTGGTGTTTTTAAAACCAAAGTTTTAAAGAAAGAATCTCGGGATTTCCTGTGAGGAATTGCAAAAGGTTCATCAAGTAGAGGGAATGTAAGTCTGCAATGCTGTCTAGATTATTGGTCCAAAACTTTTAATTATAATGTCAATTTAAAAATCCAACTATATAAACCTGATGCAAGTAAGTCTGCTTCATAGTAAGCAGTATCAGTGTCATAGGAAAAGGAGAACATGAGTGACAAAGAAGGGTAAGATATTAGTAGTCCAGGATTGTGAAAATAATCTTAAATGTTTTCTTTTTGAAAGTTGCGAAAATAGAAAATGACGGGATTTGATTGGAAGAATTACAAGACTTGTGAATCGCTGCAACATGATTTGGCCTAGTGGAAACATGTGGTAGAATGTGAAGTCTTTTGTTGTATGTAACATATTTTTCAAAACGATGGAGGTTTTCTTTCAGAAAGTGGCGGGCTGAAAATATTTATAGCACAACAGAGTGGACACTGTTCATAGGACATCCTTCGACGTCATTGAAAGTAAGTTAATTTTAAGGAGTTTTGAATTCAGATTTCTTAGGTTGTATGGGTTTTTTAAACACAATCATTTTGATTGTGTTTTTTTTCCCCGCTGTTACATGATGAATACCTTCAAGTCACTGATTTAAGTGAAATTTGATACATTCTGAGAACAGCAAAAATAAACCATTTAACATGTATAATTAATGTTCTGCTTTTTGTACTTATGATATACATTTAGAAATGTGAGGTAGATATGGAGAAACTGAGTCTTCTGTAAGTGTTAATTTTAATGCTTACAGTGCTGTACTTCTGGGTACTGTTTTTAAAAAAAAAAAGAAATAGGCCTCACCTCAAAGAAAGCTCTTGAAAGCACACATCTTATTTGCATCCTGAAACAATCATTTAAAATGTTAGACACAATTTTATGATGGCTTTACATCTTTTTTGCGCTGCTATTGCATCACTATTGTGAGACATCAGCAGTGCAAAAGAAGCACCATGTTCCAAAATAGGCCTCAGTTCATCAGCATGAAGATACTGTTTGTTTAAAATATATATCTTTAGGATTGTGTAGGGGATGTAGAGAAGCAGAGGCTTCTGTAAATGTCAAAGTTGTTCAAAAACTGTTTCTTCTTGAACGTTTTCCCTTTTCTTTTCTAATTTTTAAATACATGTTTTAATATTTTTGGAAATGTTTGTTCTCTCTTTTACAGATTGAAAGTATGAAAAAATATTTTAAAAAGGTAACAAGAATTATAAGGTAAATGTTTTTTACTCTTTTTACCCGCAATGCACTGCTGATGATGTCACTGACCATGTCATGAATGATGTAATAAGAGGACATGACTTACTTCATTGGTAGGCCTTCACATGCTTTATCTGCTCTGTATTCTTCAACAAGTGTAAAATTGATCTGTAACCCTGAGTAGGTCTCACCTTAAACAAACCTCAGGAGAGATCACACCTTATCGTCATCCTGAATTAATAAATAGATCTATTAAACAGTATCTCTGGTTTACTCCCTATAGCTGTCTTTGTTTTAACATTACTCTCTGTTTACTTCCCTTATACTAACTCTTCTTTTTTTTTTTAAAATATTTTTTTGATTCGCTTCAAGTTCGCGAACCGGGCAGCGAACTGGAAAGCGAACCAAAAGAAATAGAGCTTGCCAGAGTGCTAAACATTCTAGCAATTTTATTTGAAAGGGGAGGTAGTTCTGAAAAGAATTTTTTTTAATGTTTTTGTTGTTTTTTTGTTTTGTTTTTTTTCTGAACATTTTTTGTTTTTTTTGTATTTTTAGAACAGTTTTATGTTTTTTTTGTGTTTTTCATGGAGGGGAAACAACAAAAAAACAGGCATTGAAAAGGGCTCAACAGGAGCAAAAAATTACTGCTTGGGTGGGTTAGGGCACTTATGGTTTTCAAACACCAAGTTGATTAAGTTCACGCTCATGTTCCCACATGAGAGCAGAGCACCACAATATATGCACGTTAACTTCATGTGCTTGAAGTTTGGCTGTATGTTTGGCACAGTTTCCTGTGCCTCTCTTCCAGTCAAAGATATACTTGATGTTGATCTGGCCACAGGAGTTGTCGGGGGATTATCTTGAAGGTCCCTTAACTCTGCCCGGCTGTAATTTAATGGATGCCACCTGGCCATATGGCGATGCATAGTATAGTTGCCCATACTATACTTTTTGTCAGTGCCTCGAGATAATCTGCATTTGCAGATTAGGCAGGTGGCATACTTGGCATTAACCTTCTTCTCCCCTCGAGGGATTGAGAAAAACTGCCATATAAAACTTGTTTTCCTTCGGGAAACACGGGGCAACTCCTGAATAAATTGAGGTTCATCTGTGTCCTCTTCTTCTAGGTCCTCCTCTTCCTCCTCTCTGTTGGAAATGAATTGTGATGGTGGTCCTCTCTTGTCATGAGGAGGTTGAGGTGGTGGTGGGGGTCCACCAGCTGAAGCAAGGATAGAAGCCATTGCTGTAATATTGGAAAATGGTCTTTCTCTCACCAAGATGAAAGTCAGAGTGAGGAAAGAAGGAGGGGTTTACATGATTTGGGAAAAGCAAAAGTTCTGAACAAATGAAAAGTGTTATTTTTAGGTCACATGACCTAGTCATACATCATTTGGAAACCAAAAGTGAAATGAACCAATGAAAAGTTTGATAAACAAGTCACATGACCTGTTCCGCTTACGCTACGCGGTGCGCGCCGCGTCCCGGATCGTTTCCGGTTCGCGGTCCGGAGCACTTCCGGGAGCGCTAACGCGGCGCGTCATAAGACGCATTACGCGACAACGTGATACGTCGCGCTTCCGCAACGCGTCACAGTTCCGCTAACGAAACGTTTACCGGTTCGCGTACTAGATCGCGGCATCAAGATGAGCTAACGGAAAGCTTCCCGGTTCGCTTACCGGAAGCGAAGAAGAAAAATATTTTAAAAAAAATTATCAATAAACATCTAAAATATATTTTGGGATTTAAAGAAGAATACATTTTACAGCTACAGATGTTAGCTTTTAAAAAACCAATGAAATTCACAGAAAAAACCATAGGTTATAGACCATATATAGTTAGGAATTTGCATTTACAAAACCTTGAAAATTCACTGAAAAAACCATAGGTTATAGACCATATATAGTTAGGGATTAGCATTTAAAAAACCTTATTTTATTTGCACAAAACCATTGAAATTCCATATATAGTTAGTTGCACTAACTATATATCGCGGACCCGCAATCCACTGCTAATGATGTCACATATTACATCATTCATGACATGGTCAGTGACATCACTGATGACATCACTGATGACATCTCAAATGACATCACTGATGACATCACTGATGACATCTCAAATGACATCACTGATGACATCACTGACATCTCATTTGACATTACTGATTACATCACTGATGATATCATTTATGTGATAATACATCTTCAGACTCTAATATAACCTTAGATACACTCAGTGTAAACAGGCACTCACAGACTGTCACACATCCATGGAGTTACTCACACACCTAGTCAGTCATGCAAAGAATCAATCACACCTCCATTTCCTCAACTATACAGTTATACACACCTTACTTATTCAAACATATACTAACACATGTTTACTCTCTTATACAATCCTTGATACAAGTTCACAATGATTCATACAGCCACTCTCACATTCACTGGCTCTTATGTTCAGTTATTTATATATGTCAACTCTCACATAGAGTGTGTTTTACATATGTACTTACTTTGACATGTAGAACTGAGATATCCATTCACTCACCAATATACTCATGCACACAGTCAACTGTCCATACAGCTGTTTCTACATGCACTTTTGAACCCATACACCTAGGGAATCAACTGCTCACACATCTATGCACAGAGTTATACACCTCCCAGCCACCCACACACATACTCAGTCTCCCCTACAAATACTTGGGCAACCATTCAATAACCCATATAGTTACTGATATAGCTACTGATTTAAACATGCAGCAGTTTACAGAAGAACATAAATAATGATTGCCAAATTAAGACACTTTAATCACTAACCCATGCACTCAGTAAGACACATTTAATCATTCTCTCATACAGTCAGTCATGCACCTACTAAATCCTTCATCCAGACACTTATACATCCACTCATTCTTCAATATGTAAGACATATTTTAACTTTACAGAAACATACAGTCACTGGGTGTTGTCATCAGTGATGTCATCAGTGATGTCATTTGAGATGTCATCAGTGATGTCATCAGTGATGTCACTGACCATGTCATGAATGATGTAATATGTGACATCATTAGCAGTGGATTGCGGGTCCGCGATATATAGTTAGTGCAACTAACTATATATGGAATTTCAATGGTTTTGTGCAAATAAAATAAGGTTTTTTAAATGCTAATCCCTAACTATATATGGTCTATAACCTATGGTTTTTTCAGTGAATTTTCAAGGTTTTGTAAATGCAAATTCCTAACTATATATGGTCTATAACCTATGGTTTTTTCTGTGAATATATATATATATATGAATATATATATTCACTGAAAAAACCATAGGTTTCACACCAGTTATAGTTAGGAATTAGCATTTAAAAAACCTATTAAATTCACTGAAAAAACCATAGGTTTCACACCAGTTATAGTTAGCTGGAAATTTTACTGACATAAAACCATTGAAATTCCCACGTTATAGTTAGTTGGACTCACTATAACTTGCGCACCTGCAATGCACTGCTGATGACGTCACATATTACATCACTCATGACATGGTCAGTGACATCACTCATGACATCACTGATGACACCATCCAGGGAATGTGTGTCTTTCTGAAAAATAAATGTTTTATATATGTATATGTAAAAGTCAATGAAAGAATAAATGTTTAAATAAGTGTCTAAATGGATGTTTTAAAAAAAATTCATTTGTTAACTGGCTTATTAAGTGTATCTTAGTGAATACATATATTAGCGAGAAATGATTAAATATTTAAATATATGTATTAGTGTTTCACTTTGTGTATACGTGGCTGCATGGGTTGGTGAGTAGCTACATGTGTGTGTATATGGGTTATTAGATGTTGTTTTTAGTATCAGTATGAGTGTCTGTATGGTTTGGTGGGGGTATGACTTAGCACATAGATGCATCAATAACTGACTCTCTGTTTGTATGTGTTTTGAACACAACATATGTGCAGGACTGTATGGGTGGGTCAGTGTGTATATGTGTGTGTTAGTGAGTGAATGACTGTCTCACTAGTGTCTTTATCAGTAACTACATATGTTTTAATCTAGTATATGTGAGTATTGATGTATGTAAGTGAGTATATGTGAGAGTGAGAGATTGTAAGAGTTCCTGTTTAAATAAGTATGTGTTTCTATAAGTGATTGTTTAAGAGAGTAAGTATGTGTAAGTTTCCTTAGAAGTAAGGTGGTAGTGTGTGTATAGTTGTATATGCTAATAAATGGATGTTCAATAGTTTATTTG
The DNA here is from genome assembly GCF_964263255.1 of Lissotriton vulgaris. Lineage (NCBI taxonomy): Eukaryota > Metazoa > Chordata > Amphibia > Caudata > Salamandridae > Lissotriton > Lissotriton vulgaris. Next base: position 1,708,573,805 of record NC_141685.1, on the reverse strand, counting down.
CATGTGTGAGTATGTGTGTGAGTAACTTTTGGAAGACTGTCTGTGTGTAACAGGATGTATATGTGTATCACTACATATGATGAGTGAGTATATGTAGGAGTGACTATATATAACTGTTGCAGAATGTGTGGATGTGTATATAGATGGTGGTATTAATGAATTGGTTGTTGTAACTGGTATGGGTATCTCCATTTTTTTGAAAATGTTAGTTTCTATTTTTGAATATGTGTTTCAAGGGTTACATTACACTGAAAGGAGGTCTGTCACTCTGTTACATGGATGGTGTCATCAGTGATGTCATGAGTGATGTCACTGACCATGTCATGAGTGATGTAATATGTGACGTCATCAGCAGTGCATTGCAGGCGCGCAAGTTATAGTGAGTCCAACTAACTATAACGTGGGAATTTCAATGGTTTTATGTCAGTAAAATTTCCAGCTAACTATAACTGGTGTGAAACCTATGTTTTTTCAGTGAATTTAATAGGTTTTTTTAAATGCTAATTCCTAACTATAACTGGTGTGAAACCTATAGTTTTTTCAGTGAATTTCATAGGTTTTTAAAATAATAATTCCTAACTATATATAAGGCCCCAAACATATGTTTTTTAAGTGAATTTCAAAATTTTGTTAATAGCAAATGTCTATAGCTATGAAATGTAATATTTTTGAAAATGAATGAATCCTATATTATATTTGTATTTAAAACAATTTTTTAATGTATATATATATTTTTTGGGGCCCTGGAGCGCTCCCGGGGCGCGCCCCGGTGAGCGCCCCGGAAAGCATAGTCTTTTGAAGCGCCCGGGTCGCGCACCGGGGAGCGTCCCGTTAGCGCTAATGCCGCGACCGAAAACATCATTGTGACGTACCGCGTAGCCGCGTCCACTTGATACGCACGGCGTAAACGCACCCGGAAGCCCTCGAGCGCATACGATCGCGCAACGTAAGCATCCGACGCACTTAAGCGACGCGCCCCGGGGGCGCGTCGCGTAAGCGCATCGGGTCATGTGACCTGAAAATAACACTTTTAATTGCTGCAGAACAGTTTTGGTTTCATAATGATGAAACCCCTGGTCTTGTGACCTGAAAATAACACTTCTCATTGGTTCAGGACATTTTTTTTTCCAAATGATGAAAGCCCCCACTTTTTTTCCTTATTCTGACTTTGTCCTTTGACTGAGGAAGACCTGTTTTGAAATCTTTGAGGTATATTTTGTACTTTGAAATGGCTACAGTAGCAGCATCAGCTGGAGCATCTGCACCACCACCACCACCACCAAGAGGACCACCACAACATCACATTGGTGGTCAAGAAGAAGAGGAGGAGGAGGAAGAGGAGGAGGGGAGGAGGAGGAGGTGGCTGGAAGAACACAATACCCCATACCAACCGAAGCCACACATTGTATGGGAGTTTTTTCCATCCCTGAGGGAAAAAGGAAAGTGAATGCGGCAAAGGTGACTTGCCTTATCTGTGACATGGAACTTTCAAGGGGTAACCCAAATAAAAAATATTCATGATTAGGCACAGGCAGCGCAAGCATCCGAACAACTATGCTGCCGCAGAGATGAGAGAACTGGCCAGCAACCCTCCCCAATATACACCCAGCACCTCCAAACGAAAACAACCCACTCCATCGGGACCAGAGACAAGGGAGACAATCCCTTGCATACAACCACGGTTTGGAGAATTTAGGGTCACATGTATTTTTTGTGGTAAGACCATCTCCTATGGTGAGCAGAGCCTAAAGCTCATCCTCCTTGCTGGTGACAACCACAATTGCCCCAAAAAACCCTAATTTTTTCCTTATGTTTTTTTACTCCAGTGGAATTTTCAATTCCCTGTTTTTTGTTTCTCCCCATAAAAATAACAAAAAAAATACAAAATAGTTCATAAAAGCCAAAAAAAGTACAAAATGTTCAAAAAACATAAAAAAAATATAAAACAACAAAAAGAAGAAAAAAACAGTTCTTTTTAGAACTACCTCCAAATTATAAAAAAGGCTAAATTTTTTTAAAACTCCATCATTCCTTTTCCCATGGAACGCTCCCCGGTACGCTCCGCGGTGCGCGTACTGGGCGCTCCCCCCGCGCAAATCAAAAAGAAAATGTATTTTTGCCACACGTTTTGGGACCCCCCTTTTATCTCGGCCCCCGTTTGACGAATCCCCCCCAAACTTTCAAGGAAGGACCGGAGCTTCGCGAGGCAAATTTGAGGAAATTTTCAGGCAGATTCGTCAACCGGCGCCAAAGTTATTCACAATAGAATTTTGAGATTTTGCATTGAAAAAAATCCTAACTATAACTTCCTACTGGCGACCGCCAGTAGGTTATATATATATATATATATATATATATATATATATATATATATATATATATATATATATATATATATATATATATATATATATATATATATATATATATATATATACACACGGGGGATTTCTCTTTACAAAATTGGGGGCATTCAATGGACTGACAACTGACTCTAATAACATTATTGTTATTGTTATTGTTATAGCGGGTTTATATAGCGCCGAATCACCTGCAGGTCTCAGGGCGCTTTTGACCACAGAACATAACAGCCGGGATACTGAAAAAGGGTGGAGGGAAGGGGCAGGACTTAAGCTAAGCTGAGTGCTGTTCTGAAAAGGTTGGTTTTCAGGGCTTTCCTGAAGCGGAGTAGGTTACCCTCCTTACGGAGTGTCTCAGGCAGGGCGTCCCAAAGGTTCGGTAGTAGGACCGAGAAAGATCTCCCTCCCATTGTGGCCAGTTTGAAAGGTGGGCATACAAGGAGTTGGGCGTCTGAAGACCTGAGGTTTCTTTCCGGTCTATATGTCTCAATCCGTTCCTTGATGTAAGCCGGGGCCTTCCCATAGATGGCTTTATGGGCTATACAGAGGCTTTTAAAGATGGACCTCTGCCCGATTGGCAGCCAGTGTAGACTCTTTAATAATGGAGAGGCATGCGCTCTCCTCGGGAGATTAAAAATGAGTCTGGCGGCGTCGTTTAGGACTACCTGAAGTCTGTTTATTAGCATTTTTGGCAGGCCTAAGTAGAGCGCATTTCCATAGTCGAGTCTTGACACTATGGTGGCAGAAACCACTGTGCGAAGCATCGACTGGGAGAGGAGAGGAACTAGTTTGCGCAACTGTCTTAAAAGACCAGTGCAGGTACCAACCACGGTGGAAACCTGGTTGGTCATTGAAAGGGCACTGTCTAACTTAATGCCAAGACTTTTGACTGTGGCAGCTGGCTGTGGAGTTGGGCCCAGCTCCTGGGGCCAGTACATGTCACTCCAGAAGGAGCACTTGGATGGTACTATCAGCACCTCTGTTTTTTCCGGGTTGATTTTTAACTGGTTAGTGGCCATCCAGTGGACTGTGTATCTGAGTATGTCCTGGGCGTGTGACTGGGCTTGTACGGTGTCATCTATGCCCAACAACAGCTGTGCGTCATCGGCATAGTTAAACACCCGACAGCCCATTCCCGCTAGTGTGTTAATCAGGGGCTGCAGATATAGGTTAAACAGGAGTGGGGATAGTGCTGAGCCCTGGGGGACACCACAAGTCAGACCTCCCACTCCTGATATGCTGTCTCCCATCTGGATTCTCTGGGTTCTCCCAGATAGGAATGATTCCAGCCACCGAAGAGCTAAGCCCTGAATCCCAACCCCAGCCAGCCTGTCCAGCAGAAGGGTGTGGCTTAGATATAGAGTCGCTGTATACCAGCATCAATCATAAGTTGGGTTTAATTGCTGTCAAACATTTCCTAGAATCAAGGTCATGTGATTCTTACCAACACAACAAAATGCTAGTGGCTTTGATACAATGGTGTCTTAACAATAATTTCTTCTAATTTGGCAAGAATGTTTACCGTCAGATACAGAGTGTGGCCATGGGGGCCTGCTTTTCTCCTAGCTACGCGTGTTTACACGTGGGCTATTGGGAGGAGCAGGTCCTCATGGTTCAACACCAGGAAATTTTCTCACAAAAAATTGTACATTGGTTACGCTACATCGATGATGTTTTTATTGTTTGGAATGGCGGAATTGAAAGTGCTGAAGAATTTGTGAAAAGTATAAACAATAACTGTATGAATTTGCACTACACATCACATTTTTGTCAGACCAGAATAGAGTTTCTAGATGTTAGCGTTTTTATACATAAGGATAAACTTGCCACCACAGCCTACAGAAAGCCAACAGCAGGTAACGCAACATTGCATGCTGCCAGTTCCCATCCTAAGCATTTAATTGCTAGTATCCCGTTTGGTGAAATCTTAAGGTTGAAAAGTATATGCAACACAGAAGAAGAATTTGACAAGTGTAAACGGGATACCTTAGCCAGACTAAGGAAAAGGGGTTACACTAACAAAATGCTGGTTGATGCTGTCAAGAAATCTGAGGAGAGATCAAGGGAATGGTTGTTGCCACAAAGAGAAAATAGTGAGGTCGACACTCCTGACACCATTAATGACGCAACTTATTGCAACCTATAGTCGACATGAAAGGAAAATACGGTCTATAATCAACAAAAATTGGCCAATAGTGCTGACAATGTCTTGAGCAGTAGACTCCCATCCAAACCTATTGTAACATTTAGAAAAACACAAAGTATGGGGTCAATGCTAACTAAGATTAATCCTGAGACAGCTGTAAAGGAAACTTGGCTCAAACCTAGACAAGGTTTTTTCAAATGTGCATCATGTCGTGCGTGTAAATTTGGAGTCAATACATCTGAATATAAGACTGCATTCAGAGAGAATGAGATTAAGATCAAAGGGAACTACAATTGTAGAACTGATCACTTGGTGTATGTTCTCATGTGCACCTGTGGGCTCAGGTGCGTGGGAAGTACAAAGCTACAGGTGCACGTGAGAATATTCCATCATCTTCGGGCCATCGTAAATAGTGATCCATCTTACCCTGTCGCTCGACATTTTAAGGATGCACATAAAAATAATATCACCTGTCTGACATACTTTGTGATTGACTCTGTACCGGTGCCACAGAGAGGAGGCAATCGGGTAAAATGACTAAGACAGAGAGAGACAAGGTTCATTCTAGAACTCGATAGTAAATTCCCGAACGGTTTAAACAATACAGAGGATATGCATACCTATTTATAACCTTGCTTGAGCTATCTAGTTTCATGTCATGTTTGCACATATTTAGATTTTAACATTCTTTTTTAATATGTTCCTTATAATGTGTTTTTTATGTGTTATTTTAGGATATTTTAACTATTTATGGTTGAGATACCGGGATATATTTTAACACATAATATCGTCTAACACATAATTTCTCTGCATACATTGACTTCCTCAAATTAGATTCCCACACTATTAAGAGGTCAGGGTTTGGAAGATGCAAAAAGGTTTTCACCAATGGTATCAATTGATGACATCTCAATCCTCTTTGGCTAATCCATTTGATTTCCACATTTGATAAATCAAGGTTGTGAAAATCTCTGCTAGCTGCATACCTTTGAGCCCAGAGGATGTAGCTATGTCCAATAATCCATACAGAATATATGGTGAGAGAAGGTTCTGGTGCAGTCAGATGAAGTGTGGGAATGAAATGGCAGTTGGAACAGTAGGAGTTTGTAATGAAAAAACTGTGGAGTTTCAGTGCTAATGAAAGTTATAGAGCACAGCAGACTTTTCTTTCCACCAAAAGGACCTTCACTATCTTCTATTTGGCCTCACGGAAAAGTAAGTGAATCAAAGATTAGTGTACATATATGAGATGTATGTTTGAATGTTTTTTTTTAAACACAATCTTTTAGATTGTGTTTTTTTTCCCGCTGTTATATGATGAAGACTTTGAACTCACTAATTTAAGTGAAATTCAATATATTCTGAGAACAGCAAAAATAAATAATGTAACATATTGTAGAAGTTATTCTATAGTTTGCATTGTGTAATTTATATTGTATTCACATTGTCTCACACTCATTTTCCTTTTTCACCCTTATTTACCTCTCTTTACTCATTTACACTGCCTTTTTTTAACTTTGTTTCATCGCTGTTCCTTTACTGCACTTCATTCACAACTTCTCAATCCAATTTGAACTGGCTGCATTTCCTCTCTTCCTTCCACCACTTTTTATCTTTTACACATTCTCTCAGTACCACTGCTTTAGTTTTCTTCCCCTCTCTTTCTTTCTTTTTCTCCTTTTTTTTTTCTTTCGCACTCATTGTACTGTAGTTCACTCAGTCTTTCTCTTTGTTTTTCTGTATACTTACACTCTCACTCCTTTTTCATCCATCGTTCTATATGAACCTCATTCCCTTCATCCCTTCACTCTGTGACTCCCCTTCACTCACTCTCAGTCATCTTCTATTCCTCTTTTTTATTAATAGTTCCTCATTCAGACTTCTCTCCTTTTCACTCATTTCCTTTTACTTTCTTATCTTTCCTGATTTCGTTTTGGTATCTCACATTCTTTTAGTATCTTACTTAAATTCAGTAATTTGTTCTCTTTCTATTTCTTTTTCCTTCTTTTTTCTCTTTCTACATTACTTTATTTCTGTTTTTGTATCCTTCACTATTGCTTTATTTCTTAGTACACTTTTTTGATTTTTTACCTCTTGACCTGTTTCTTCTATTTTAATATATATTTTTTACTAGTTATAACGTGTTTTTTCTTTTGTCTTTCACAGATACAAGTAAGTTTTCATTAATTATATGGCAAGTGTTTTTTACAAAATGTAGTTTGTTATCACCCTTTGCTTTAACCTCACTACTTTTCTCTCACCCTACCTCAACCTTGTTTCCTTACTTTGCTTCCCTCACTTATTCTTAGGCTCCATGTTTACTTCCTACCACATTCAACTTCTTTCAGTACCTCTGCTTATCCACACTCCTTCACTTACCTTTTTTACTGGTTCACTTAGTCCCTTTCTGACACTCCTTCCTTTACTCGCTCTCTTCTTTCTCTCTGTCACTCACTATGTCTTACCCTTATTCACTTATATACACCCTCTTTCACTCCTCTTTACTTACACTCACTGCTATTTTCTTTGCCTCCGTCACTACTGTTTTTTTCTCTTGTTCCGTCACTATCTGTCATTCCCCATACTTAAGTCTCCTTCCTTTTACTTTCATCACCCATTCACATTTTCCCAGAACCTCTGCTTTAGTCTTCTTCCTCTTTCTTCTCTTCTTTTGCTCCCTTATTCATTTTCTTTTTCTCAGTTACTTCCTCTTACACCTTTTCTCTGTCTTACTATCTAGTACACAGTCCCTCTGTGTTACACTTCCAAGTCTAAGTAACAAACACTAGTGTCACTGATGGTGCTTGTGAATCTTAAGTTCCAATCATTGTCATTAAGGGCGGAGATGTATATATATATATATGAAACCTAGGTAGTTATAGTTAGGACCTAGTTTACATAGACAAACCAGTTTTTGATTTGCTAATAACTTTGTTGCAGTTTGACGAATCTTCATGAAATTTACCCCAAAACAGGACCTTCTTTGTCTAGTTCGGCATGGAAAGTTTTGGGGTGATCCATCCAATGGGGGGAGAGAAAAAGGAGGGGTATAAAAATGTGTAGTTCCCACATAGAGTTTAGGCATGACTACAGCCAAAAGCCCTGAACTGAAATACACCAAATTTGGCAGAAAGCTAGCTCTTGTTCCAAAAAGAGCCCTTTTTGTAATTTGGTGCAAATCCATACCATAGTTTTGGAGTTATTAAAGAAAAAAGATTTATAGATATCTTGGGACACAGACCCTCCACAGATCAGACATATTGCATGCTGAGATTAGATTGGCTGCCAACACTTCAACCAGGAAGTGACGGCAGCCATCTTGTGACTTGGATTCAGCTGTGTCCAAAATAAAAAGTAAAAAAAACCATAAGGGGGCAGAGTAGGAATAGCCTAACCCCCTAGGCCTGGTGGTGGGGTCCCAGGGTCCTCGCCGGGGGCCGACATTTATTTTTCCAATTTTTCTAATAGTGCACAGAGGATCCATGAATTCTCAGTAAAATTGGAAAATAAAAAACAAGCACAGGCTTCCATGCTTGTTTTGTGTATGGCCCCGGAGTGGATCAGGTCTCAGGGGTAGGATTCATTATGATAATGGGTGAGTATGGATCATTGGAGGTAAGTAAACAATTTCATTAATAAAACAAATTTCGTAGCGCGCACTGCCTCGCATTTTGCGATGCCGGGCGTGCTACGAAATTCGTAACTCCCTCCACGGGCCGCGGCTGGTGACATTTATCCCTAATTTATTAGCAAGAAAATCCTTGATCCCAGATTTGAGTCCATCCAATGCCGGACATGTTGCCAACAAGAGGACAAGATCTGCACTATATTCTCCACATCTGGGGCAGATTGTCCCGGAGGTGCCCCCCCCCCCATCTATCTGCCTTCCTGGGTGTTATATAAAGGATAAAACAAGTCTTAAAATGTTGGGCCTGTAGTCTGGCAGAAATTAGAAACATCTTGGCACCCGTCAGTGACCTTACCAGGTCACTCGGTTGGGTGTTGATCTTATCCACCCAGTTCTGAGAATGTTTGGCCATATCGTCCTGCATTGTGTTTTGTAAAAAACTATACAGGGCCCATATCCGGGTTCCATCATCCAAAATCAATTCAACAATCTCTACCTTGTTGCAGGCCCTCATCCCACCCCCTTTCTTCCATAAAAATAAAAATCCCTGATTTGCAGATATTTGAAAAAGTCCCTGTGGAGAAGCTTAAATTCTTGACACATAATCTCAAGACTTAAAAGAATTAAACAAAAAGAAATCTCAGGGAGTACAGATTCCGTGTAGCACTCAGCAACTCATATAAAAATCATGAAAGATATCAGACAACTGTGAGTTATCGAGTATTGGGGTATAGTAATTAAATCTACAGAGACCATAATTTTTTTACTAATTTGACCCCAAATACAAAAGGCCGCAGTAAGAACTTTGAAGCAGACTTTTTTTATAGTAACAGAAATTGGTTTGCCGGAAAAGAGTCTCTTTGCTTATCCCCTATAAGAAGCTCATATATGGAGGGAATCAAATCTTTTTGTCCAGGAGGAACACCCACTTTCCCAAGGAGGGCTGCCAGCTGCTGCAGTCCTACGGCCCAATAATACAGTTTGAGGCTAGGGACTGCTAATCCTCCATGATCTTTGAGTACGGTCATAAATCTAAGCGCGTGCCAAGTATTCGCATACGCCCAGAGGAATCTAGTCAGCATCCCATCACGGATTTGAAACCAGTTATTGACGATCTCCAGCGAGATGGCTCAAAAGAGATAAAGGATTTGGGGGAGAAAGATTATTTTGATTATATTACTCCTTCCAATCAGAGAAAGCTTTAAATTGTTCCATCTTCCAAAATCCAGTTTGGCCTTCTGAATCAAAGGCGTAAGGTTGGCCTTCACAGTATTTCCAACATCAGAGTTAATAATTAATGCAAGGTAGGTTGCCTCTTTAGTAAACTGGTCCCCCTGAAGGAGTTTCTCTTAGTTGATAAAAACTTGGGTTTGATCCCTGTTAATAGATACCCTGAGAACTGGCCGAATCTCTTAGCCTCCTTTTCAATCTCTATGAGAGTCCCACTAGGTGTAGAGGTAGCGAAGGCCAAATCAACAGCATATGCTAAGATCTTCGACTCCACCCCGGTAGCTTGATCGACTGGATTGCACAATTATAATGGAGTTGCCTGATCAAGGGGTCAATATAGAGTGCAAATAGCAGGGGGGAGGAGGGACACCCTTGCCTTGTAGCCCGTTCAATGACCACCTCATCGGAGTTACCTCCCATAAGATGGATCCTGGCTCTAGGCAGATGATAGAGGGCTTTCACCACATTAATACACCCCTGACCAATTCCCTTGTAGGACATTACTGTCCAAAGAAACAGCCAGAAGAACCTATCAAAAGCTTTTTCGGCATCCAACAGGATAAAAACCGTGTGGTCTTGAGAAACACCAGCCGCATCAAAGAGAGTGATTTCCTGTCGGATATGGCCCGTGGTACCCCTGCCGGGAATGAAACCATGCTGCACCAGAGACGTAAACAGTAGGAGCTGTGGAGTCGATGAGCCATGGTGGTAGACATTGAGGCGTGGTGATCGCCAGTCCCTGGTGGTAGTCTGGCCGGTCTCATGGAGACACATTTCTGACCTGTGTGAGAAGACCGCCTTGCACCCCTTGGAGCTGTGAATGGTAGAGGCGTCCCTGTACACCAACGTTGGGAAGTCTGCATCGCATACTACGATCCAACACTACACTGGGGTGCACAGTAATACCAGATGAGGTTGCACTGGCCGGATGCTGTGGAGGGTGTGGCACCTGAGCTGCGCCAAACTTGTGTTGTTGGAGCACTGCAAGTTCACACCTAAGGGGGCCCTGCTGCATCAACTGCATTGGGAGGTTCACCAGAGGACTTGGCGGAGACTCCTGTACCAACGCTAGTGAAATCCCACCTGGCTTAGGCTCCTGCTAGGTGAGTCACAGATTTGCAGAGTTCAGCGGATTGCACCACAGTGTCAATGTGCAGGTAAGGAGAAGGTGTAACACATAGTGGAGGTGGCCAGATGTTGAGTCACCCAGGCTTAGCACCAGTAAATGATGCACCTCGAGTATCAGCTCATCCGCTATGGCAGAAGAGCGTTGCATCACTGCTTGCAAGCAGTGCAAGAAGAGGAACAATCATCACATGATGATAACTTCCTGATGTTATCGTGCCATGTTTCCTTTGCGGGAGGGTGAGTTGGGCTGCTCCACTCACGGAGAAGGGCAGGGGTCGAGTGGCATGCCCAGTCGAGTGCGTGGTGACTGTTTAATTGGCCCACTCATGCCGTACAAAGCAGTCATGCACACGGTCCTGTCCGCAATGCAGGCTGCATTACAGCCTGCTTGGAGAACATGCCCACACCTGGCTGAACGCCTCGTCCCAGCGCCAAAGACCAATCTCAATGCCACATTGCAGTGTTGTGATTGGCTTAGGGAAGGGAGCCTGGCTGCATACTTCCTGTTTCTTGAAGCAGACTCAGGAGAGCAGAAGCAAGGAAGACACGGGACACGGGCTCGAGGCAATATTTCTCTCATTCAAATGTTTACAACACCCACTCACACACACACCCCCACGTCCACGCCCCATCCAGTGTTCTTTCTGGCGAATCCCAGCTCCCAGCTGTCCATTCCCCCTTGCAGCACTTCTCAATGGTGGCCACTGTGCGGCCATGTGCAAGGGTGGTGTGCCAAAGGTATATATGGAGTTACTACGCATACCATTATATCGCATACCATTACAATGCATACTAATACTAAGAATATTGCAACAGTAGGGAAGGTGTTGAATTGCGGAGATGTAAACATTACTATTCCCACTTCAGTGGGTGCAACCATAAAACCGACCTGTGCACCCCAAAGTAAACACTGACCCCTAAAATTAATCTTTGAGCCCTCAAAACACACCCTGAAAATCATATTTGACCCAAATGCACACCCCAAAATTTCATATTTGACCCATGTGCACACCCCAATTTTCATATTTGAACCAAATGCACACTCTAATTTTCATGATCGACCCCAAAACACACCCCAAATTTAAAATGTTACCCCATAAATAACCCCACATTTCATCTTCGACACCCGAAACCCATACCCACGCTAAAAATTCAAAATACCCCATTACTGACCTCACAATGCATTGCAATGGAATGCGATGTAAAGGCACCTGTGTTGTTAGATATTCGTTCTAAAGGCATTACGATGTAAGGCCTACATTGTAATGGACATCTCCCATGCCAAAGGCAAGCCATAGGCCAGCCCGTCTGCGTCCGTCTTCCCCTGGACCACGCTCAGCACCAAGAACCCTTCTCTCAGACACTCCACCTGGACAACCCCAGTGACAAGAACACTACCCCCTCCTGGAGTAGATCCCCAACATCAGACTGAAGCAGCAAGTCACAGCAGCAAGCCACATAGCAGGACACACGGTCGAGCACGTCTCCTCCGCCATTGGGACCTTCAATTACAGCTACACCACAGGACTCTCCTGGACCGACCATCATTGTATACATCACGTCTTCGCCATGCCCACCGTACACAACCGCCATCATCGCCCCCTCACAGCTGGATCAAGGCCACCAAAGTATGTCTTTACAAAAATGGGTGGTGAGGGACAGAGTCTCTGAATTAAGCAGAAAGCTCTCACCCAGTCAAAAGATCAGGGCTAGATCCAACACCGTTTTTTAGCTCACTGCACCATCCCAGTTTCAGAACCTGGCTGTATGCAAATTAATCTGTTCCTGTCCCAGTGCATGATGGGAACAGGACAAACCAAACTACAGAAGCCAATTCTTACACTGGGAAGGAAACAAGCTCCCGGGGACCGGTTTCTGGCATTACAGCCGTCTTCGGCCCGGTTTGCTTGAATCCTGATGGTGCAATGAGCAAGGGTCTCACATCTGAGAATACCCTTCCACGCTTAGGGTGGACAAAAATATTTACAAAAATGGGTGGTGAGGGACAGAGTCTCTGAATTAAGCAGAAAGCTCTCACCCAGTCAAAAGATCAGGGCTAGATCCAACACCGTTTTTTAGCTCACTGCACCATCCCAGTTTCAGAACCTGGCTGTATGCAAATTAATCTGTTCCTGTCCCAGTGCATGATGGGAACAGGACAAACCAAACTACAGAAGCCAATTCTTACACTGGGAAGGAAACAAGCTCCCGGGGACCGGTTTCTGGCATTACAGCCGTCTTCGGCCCGGTTTGCTTGAATCCTGATGGTGCAATGAGCAAGGGTCTCACATCTGAGAATACCCTTCCACGCTTAGGGTGGACAAAAATATTTACAAAAATGGGTGGTGAGGGACAGAGTCTCTGAATTAAGCAGAAAGCTCTCACCCAGTCAAAAGATCAGGGCTAGATCCAACACCGTTTTTTAGCTCACTGCACCATCCCAGTTTCAGAACCTGGCTGTATGCAAATTAATCTGTTCCTGTCCCAGTGCATGATGGGAACAGGACAAACCAAACTACAGAAGCCCTGATCTTTGGACTGGGTAAGAGTGGTCTGCTCAATTCAGACACTCTGTTCATCACCACCCCCTTTTGTAAATCGATTTTGGCCACTATAGGTGTGGCAGGGTATACTCAGACATGAGTCCCTTTCTCACTGCTCCATCAGGATTCAAGCAAGCCGGGCCGAAGAGGCTGAAATGCCAGAAACCGGTCCCCGGTAGCTTGTCTCCTTTCTGGTAAAGAATTGGCTTGGTAGTTTAGTCTGCCCTGTTCCCATGATGCACTGGGCCAGGGACAGACTGATTTGCATATAGCCAGGTTCTGAGCTGGGATGGGGCAGTGAGATAAATAACGGTGATGGATCAAGCCCTGATCTTTGGACTGGGTAAGAGTGGTCTGCTCAATTCAGACACTCTGTTCATCACCACCCCCTTTTGTAAATCGATTTTGGCCACTATAGGTGTGGCAGGGTATACTCAGACATGAGTCCCTTTCTCACTGCTCCATCAGGATTCAAGCAAGCCGGGCCGAAGAGGCTGAAATGCCAGAAACCGGTCCCCGGTAGCTTGTCTCCTTTCTGGTAAAGAATTGGCTTGGTAGTTTAGTCTGCCCTGTTCCCATGATGCACTGGGCCAGGGACAGACTGATTTGCATATAGCCAGGTTCTGAGCTGGGATGGGGCAGTGAGATAAATAACGGTGATGGATCAAGCCCTGATCTTTGGACTGGGTAAGAGTGGTCTGCTCAATTCAGACACTCTGTTCATCACCACCCCCTTTTGTAAATCGATTTTGGCCACTATAGGTGTGGCAGGGTATACTCAGACATGAGTCCCTTTCTCACTGCTCCATCAGGATTCAAGCAAGCCGGGCCGAAGAGGCTGAAATGCCAGAAACCGGTCCCCGGTAGCTTGTCTCCTTTCTGGTAAAGAATTGGCTTGGTAGTTTAGTCTGCCCTGTTCCCATGATGCACTGGGCCAGGGACAGACTGATTTGCATATAGCCAGGTTCTGAGCTGGGATGGGGCAGTGAGATAAATAACGGTGATGGATCAAGCCCTGATCTTTGGACTGGGTAAGAGTGGTCTGCTCAATTCAGACACTCTGTTCATCACCACCCCCTTTTGTAAACCAAAGTATGTCTTGTCAACTCCTGCAGCACCACCACTCCACCAACACTAATAGACGATGACACCGCAGCGCGCAATCGCCATCGATGGATCTCCAACTGCACCGACACATGGGCACCCCTCAAGACTGGCACTGCGTCAATAGCTTACGCCTGCATGATGGCAGGCCTAAGGGTGATGCAGTGCCATAGGGATAGGCTGGCCCCATGCATTGCTGGAGTTGCATCATGGTTGTGACACAACTGCAGCAATGGGTGACTTTAGTGCAGACAGATACGTCAGGATTCCAGACGTATCTGTCATTACTTGCGCCATGGAGCGCTGTCCTGTAAATACAGCGCATCCGTGGTGTCACAAGAAGGGGGTACTGAAAAGTGTTGCAACATTGTCGTGTCACAGCGCTGCAACACATTTTATGAGTGAGGCCCAGGAATGCGCACTATCTTATTGATGGTGCACAGTCCTGCCCTGTAGTTTTGTCGCAGGGCAGTGCAGCAACATTGCTTGCAGCGCTGTTCAGCAACAACATCTGGTGAAATGAGGCGGCAACGGTTATCCCCATTTTTAAGAACAGCTATTTTCTGGTCTTAAAAAACTGCCTCTAATTGCAGTTAGAGGCAGTTTCTTTGGTCCTCCAAACTTAAGGAATTCCATTGTACATATCGCAAAGTGTGGTTAGTGGTCGTTTTTGCACGGGAATGCCTCCCTTGCATGTCATTATCGCTAACAGAAGTGGCAATCTTTAGAATGGACTTTTTTTGCCAGAAAACTGCTGCTAACAGAGGGTAGTGGCAGCTTGTACATATGGCGATAAAAATATTGCCGCAAAACCATTAGAAAGTGAAATTAACGCGGCGTTAATTTCTTGAACATATGCCCCTTTGGGTTTCCTCCCAGAATATTTCCTACACCCTTGTGTTGAGGCAGTACAAAGCAAATTGATATTAATATCCCCGCAAATTATCAAGGGTAGGGGCCAGGAGACCAGTTTGCTATTTAGCCATTGGAACAAAGCCGGGTCATTCAGTACCGGGCCATATACCGTATAGATCATAAAGCAGCTAGAGCTAGACCTAAACTCCTCAATGGCCCAGTGCCCGAGATTATCTGAGCGGGACCGAGGAAAATCACTTACTCCCTTTCTGGCCAGAATGGCAACCCCCTTGGTGTGAGTTACCTACATTGTGGAACAAACCAGCTGATACCCAAAGCCCTCAAGAACATGTTTATGAGAGCTCTAGATATGGTCTCTTGTAAACATATTATATCAGATTTCAAATTTCTTAAATCAATAGCAACCCTTTGCAGCTTCTGATAATCATTAAGCCCACAAATGTTCACGGAGGCAATGCAAACTTTAGTACATAAAAAAAAGATAAGAAAAGGCAGAAAAAAGCAAACTGTGAATTATAAGTTTGAACAAAATCTGTTACTAGAGAATGGGATATAGATCCTGCAATACAATTCAAATGTTTGCTAAATTTACAGTTACAACCGTGTCTGTTTGGTTCCCCATTCTCCCCACCTCCCCCATCTCACCTATCCACCCTACTTTGACCAAGAACCCAGCCCCCCACTCCAACTCTGAACCCTTATCTGGAGCAGCGGGTCACCAAGGACCCCAATGATGGCTCCTGCCAAAAAGGCCCGACCTACCCAGTCAGGCACTGGAGAAAAGAAACCAGACCTGGAGAGAGGGAGAGAAGAAAAAAAGCGAGGAATAAAAAAACGGCAATCCCCTCCTGGGGCGAATGAGAAAAGAAAAAAAAAGGAAAGAAAGAAAGGTGACAAAAGGGCATCTTGACCAGTATATTCGCTAAATGAGACCCAAAACACGGTCAATGACAATAACAATGAAAAAAGAAACAGAGAGAACAGCACCAGCTATAGTAAGGGCAGCCCTCTCTCTTTTCAGCTAAAGTTTTAACCAAGGTGTCCCCCATTAGAGTTCTTGTATAATCAAAGCCTGCACAGATTTCATCCAGAAATTCTTGTGCTTTTATTTTGGACGTGAAGGAGCATCTCCTGCCTTTAACCTTTTCCATGTGAGCTCGTCATGAGGCACGGTACTCCGGTGCTCATGACAAGCTCAGCTCGTCATGGCCCGTGGACCGCTCAAGTGCAGGGCCTTCCCCTGCTGTGCTGAGCGTTCCACAGCAGCCAATGCACCTGTGACGAGCTGAGCTCGTCATGAGCCCTGGAGCACTGTAGCTCATGACGAGCTCAGCTCGTCATGAGCATGCGGGTGCTGTGCCTGCCCTCCTTCCCCCAGCACAGCAGGGGAATTACCCCCGCAGCGAAGGGGTTAAAGATGACCTTCAGTCTTGCTGGGTTAAAGAGAAACACCTGCCAGCCAAGATTCTGCAATGGGGTAAACATCTGCCGGAGATGCCATCTCCTTTCCACAGTCACATGGCAAAAATCAGGCCTCACAAAAAAGGAATGACCCTTGAATGAGCATCTTGAGTCGGGCGAGCTTTTTCTTGACCTAGCAAAAATTCCCCTCAAAAAACAAAATTGCTCTAGGCTTATCCGATTTGCCCCTCCATTCCATATGGTAAGAAGGAATGTGTGTGCCCTTTGAATCTCAATTTCCCAGTTCCATTTGACCATATCGGGAAACACACTTTCAAGTAACCTGATTATAAAAACCCTAGCATCATTGCCCTCAACGTTTTCCCCTATGCCCAGGAAGCATAAGTTATTCCGCCGCAGGCAGTTCTTGAAGTCCTCCAACTTCCAAAACACATCGACCAGCTGTGAGGCCTGGCTCTCCACCTGAGTTTTAAGTGCACAAGTGGTCTCCTCAACGGACACTGTATGGTTTTCCAAAGCCACCAGCCTCTCGGTCATATCTGAGCAGCATTTATTAACCTTGTGAATAGCCCGTGAATTTATTTAGCAGCCAAGTGAGCCTCACAAGGCTCTGCTCGAGCTTCTCCCTGTAGTTGTTTTAACATAGAGTAAATCAAGCTCATAGTAGGAGCTTCAGGAGATGTGGGACATTGGGCTCCTGTGTCTTCATAAAACTGTTGGGTCACCGATTAATCTCATGTCAATTGAGAAGGAGCGGCAGTGGCAACAAAATTAGTATCAGTAAGTGAGGGGCATTTGCTGGGAAGGCTGCTCCTGGCCTTCCTCCTTTTTGGAAGGCGTTTTTGGGTCCTCAGGTGGAGAAAGGCCATTGGGTGTGCTACTGTTAGAACCCCAAAGTCAACCACATCCTTGGAGAAATCCTCCATGATAGCCGAGCCATCCAAGTCATCTGTGAGTGAAAACAACATATCCCCCTGGTCTGAGGAGGGCAGCTCCCTCAATGTAAGGCTGTCTTGTGGCAAGAACAATGTCTACTGAGTATACCACCTGGTCAGACAGGGTCGTGAGTGGAGGTTGTAGCGATATCTATAGTTAGTTGAGTCTTGGCCAGCAGCTCCCCTTCAGCTCCTAGGGCCCCTTTTATCATATGCCCCCAACCTGTTCACAATTCCTTCCCACTGCAATAGGATCAGGAATGACCCCCCTTCTCGTGCCCAAAACCAGTTGTCACTTGCCCCAGTACTCAAAGACAGGCAGTCCGCAGTGATCTGACAACCTTCTCCTTCTCCTGCTCCAACATTTTCCTCTGCGTAAGCAGGGCAACGAGTAGAGGAACTGAAAATCGAGGGAATGTCTGCCTGTTTCTGCTCGACCTGCGTGAGTCTGCCCTCGATGACCCTGGAGGACTCTGTTGGATTAGCATTGAGGGAGCTGGCTTTCGATTTCCATCTGCCTTCTGTTTTGATCTCATCCCCCTTCTTCTTGGTTTACATGGTGCGGCAAGCTGTGGATGGAGGAGGCGTGGCCCCTCCTTTCGCTCCTTCTCCTTCTCCTTAACCTGCTTGGTGCGAGGATGCATCATGGAGTCCTGAGACGGGAGCCCTGTCAGCTGAGTAAGTAGGAATATAACTAAGCATGGGCGTAAAATCCGTTTCGCTTGCGGATTTTGCGGATTTTCGGTAAATTTGCAATCCGCGAACTCTCACGAATTTACCGAAAATCCACAAATTCGCACGCGGCGGCTTTTGTTGCTTGGTGATACAATATTGCGGCGCGTGGTGTTCCCTAACCGTCATTCAGTGTTTGCCGAGTTGTTTTTCTCGATATTTTGCGAGTGCTGCTCCATTTTGGATCTTGCTGCAGGATCCCGCGGGAGTTTGGCGACCGCGATTACGTAATCGCAGCTTGCACAGCACGCATCGCGAGAGTTCGCAATTGCAAACACGTAGATGTGGCGGGTAGCAAAAATCTCGCACTCGCGAAATACAGAATTTGCAATTCTGCACAAGAAATCCACCAGCAAGCAGCATAAACCTTCTGAAAATGATGATTTTTATCAGAATAACTAGTCAGGTTGACATTTGCCTGCACTTTTTTTTGCAAGGAGTCCATTTTGGGAGGGGGGGGAGGAAGGAAGTGCCCCACAGTCTCCAACTTCCTGTTCCTGTCCAGCAGGCTCCTCCCAGTGCTTTCTTCATGTGCTGGTCACTTTCATTCGGATCTTGACCTGGAAGGATTACTTTTTGTGGATGCTGCTGGATATTTGGATTTGAGGCCTTTTTGACTTTCTTTGGATCACTTTTGGATTAGAAATGTCACAAGTAAGTTTGTTTGGGGCATTACAGTTGCTGCAACTACAATTTTGGAATTTTCGATTTTTGGGCTGTTGTTGGGGCCTTTTGACCAGGGGTAGTGAGTAGTGCATGGGCCTAGTCTTTCTGTGGGGTGTCTTGAATTTAAACATCATGGAGGGCATGGATGGCATGGGATTGTGCTGATTTTTCTGTGTTTTTCGATTTTTGGGCTATTGTTGGGGCCTTTTGACCAGGGGCAGTGAGTGGTGCATGGGCCTAGTCTTTCTGTGGGGTGTCTTGAATTTAAACATCATGGAGGGCATGGATGGCATGGGATTGTGTTGATTTTTCTGTGTTTTCGATTTTTGGGCTGTTGTTGGGGCCTTTTGATCAGGGGTAGTGAGTGGTGCATGTGCCTAGTCTTTCTGTGGGGTGTCTTGAATTTAAACATCATGGAGGGCATGGATGGCATGGGATTGTGCTGATTTTTCTGTGTTTTTCGATTTTTTGGGCTGTTCATGGGGACAGGCCATGTGGGTGGGGGCCATTTTGAGTGCTGGTACAGGCAGGCCCTGGGCATGTGCTGGGAGGCAAGGGGCCATTTTGAATGCAGGCAGTGTTCTCAGGCCTGCACCCATTTTGCCTAGCTTTCATACATTAGGCCGAAGGGTAGTGAGTAGTGCATGGGTCTAGTCTTTCGGTGGGGTGTCTTGAATTTAAACATCATTGAGGGCTTGGATGGCATGGGATTGTGCTGATTTGTATGTGGTTTTCGAGTTTTTGGGGTGTATAACTGAACTGATGTTCCTCTGTCTTCCAGTGCTTTTAGGTGCACAAGACTCAAGAGAACCACCAGTGCCAGGAAGAAGTCCTGCAGCGGTGTGTGTGTGCAGCATAACGTCACGCGACGTGACGTCTGGCCACAGACAACTCTGCAACTCGTGCAACTGCGGCCTGCTGTTCTGACCTCTGAAGAAGATGGCCCCAAAAAAAGTTCCCTGTAGCTCCTCTAGCAAGAAAGTTGCCAGTAAGGAGCAGAAGAAGCAAGTTACCAAGGAGACTGGTGTGCCGCCCGCCACATTTTTTGGGAGTAAAAAAAAAAGTACGCCTGCAGCAGCAGCGGGATCTGCTGGGGACCAAGCTGGGAGCAGCACCCCGCACCATTGGGCTCAGTGCCACCACCACCACGCCAACTTAAGTCCAAGCCCTTGAGTGCTGCAGAGGCACTTAGTCTAGTTGTTCAATCACCATCAACCAGTGATGTTGGCTCATCGCAAGAAAGTAGCAGCAATGTCCCTCAATCAACACAGGTTGTTGTAACTCATCTGACGAGTGTTGAACAAACACAGCCGCAACAACAACCACATGTGCAAGTACAAGCCCAAGTACATGTGGAAGGAGAGGCAGCGCAAGGAGATGCGCAAGCAGAGGTGCATGGAGGGTCACAAGTGCCCACAATAGCTGTTTCTCCCGAAGTAGGGGCACATCAGGAAATCGACAATCAAGCCGAGGTATCATTTGAGGAAGCCACTCCTCCTGATGATCATTCATTGTCTTCCACATCCCTAGCAAGGAAAAGATCAAGGGTTGTGTCTACATCTTCTTCAAGCCCACCTCCTTCTGATGATACGGATCAAAATTGGGAACCACCGCCACTGCCGTCTGAGAGTGAGGCACACCATGATCTGACAAAGGTAGCTAAGCATAAAAGGAAGGTCCCCAAAAGTCTCGTACTTATGGAGTGTGATGATGACGCTCAACAAGAAGTGGCGTATACTCCTGCTGATGAAGACTCTCACGACGACAACGCAGTCATCATACACGTCACTCCAGGCTCAGCGGGCATGCAGCAAACAGACATTTTGACCCTAGCCCGAAAAGCTGCTGAGCGTGATGATGTTGTCGACAAGGAGGCAATGGCAACAGCACAATCATTGGAGTTAACTAGTACACCACCACCTACCACTTCCATATTTCTTCCTCGCCAGAAGGGACCTCCATCCACCTCGACCTCAATTAGTGGTGGTGAAAGTGCACAACGTAGTAAAGTTCGGCAATACACATCCTCCACTTCATCTGGCATCAGCAGCATGACCACCACCAGTATCTCCTCCTTCGGCCCCCACAGACATTTCATGTCCGCAGTTTGGGACTTCTTTAGTGTTTGCCCAAAAAAGGAAAACATAGCCATTTGTAGCATTTGTAAGTTTGCAGTTAGTCATGGTAAGTTTGGTACCAACTATGGTACCGGAGGCCAGAGAGGTCATCTTGAGAGACAGCACGCTGTCCAATGGTTTGCGCACCTAAAGGAGATCAAGGAAGCCCGAATTGCAAGTCAACAAAACGTTGATGTTTCATCTGATGATGACGAGGAGGAAGAAGCGTCAAACACTTCACTTACGCCCAGTACCCCTGTCAGCATACCCCCTGTGCGCCACACTAAGAGTGGGGAAGAGAGTGAGACACCAATGCGAAAAAGTTCATCAGCGAGCGTAACTGGGTCGAAGAAGTCATCATCATTATCCCGTAAAATGGTCCAGGCCAACATTAGAACCATGTTGTTTTCAGAAGTGCCATATGATCGCAACCACCCACTGATGCGTCTGTATAACACTAAGCTGGCTAAAATGCTAGCTCTGGAACTTCTCCCTTTTTTTGTAGAAGGGGTTGGTTTTCTAGAATTAGTGGCAGCACTCAGCCCTAAATGGAAGGTTCCTAGCCGGTTCTATTTTGCCAGAGTTGCGGTTCCAGCACTACATGAAGATGTGCTGGAGGTGATTGGGGCAGCTTTGCAGAAGAGTGATGTTCACACTATACATCTGACAACAGACATGTGGACCAGTGGCGCAGGCACTGATTACATGTGCATCACTGCACACTGAGTCTCTTTTTAGTGGTTATAGCAAAGCTAAACGCAGGTATTGACCCGGACCAAGTTTTTAAAGCTGCTCGGAAACATTCAACACTAGCCATGTTTGGCTTGGAGAAACGTCATACAGCAGAAAACATGTTGAATGAGTTTAACACAAAGGTCTTTCACTGGCTGTCCCCAAAAAAACACCAGATTGGTTATGTTTCCACGGATAATGGCGCCAATGTAGTTAAGGCCATGGAGCTGGGTAACTATTTCAGAGTGCCGTGTTTGGCGCACTGTATAAACCTGGTTGTTAAAAAATTCTTGAGTGCAGAAGACAGTCCAGCCTGCGAGTTAGTGGCTACCTGCCAAAGAATGTGCAACCATTTCAGCCATTCTTTTAAGGCCCAGAAGCATCTGAGGGGCCTGCTACATGAACGTCGAATGCCAGTGAAAGCACTCATCCAGGAGGTTCCAACACGTTGGAACTCAACCTTCTACCTGCTTGAGCGTCTGTATGAGCAGTTTACGGTACTCGATCAGTATTTCTTAACACTGAGTCCAGCTCAGAAGGACCTGAGGCTAGATGCTGCGCAATGGAAGCTAGTTAAAAGCCTGACAGACATGCTTCGTCCTTTTGAGGTCTTCACGCGTGCAGTCATCAGGGAGGACTGTAATTTGGGAAAAGCTATCCCATTGTTGCGCATGCTGGAGCACCAACTGAAGGCGGTGTGTTCTATGTTTCAAAAAGATAAAGAAAAGCAAGACGCTTTTGTTTTGGCTGAGAAATTATTAGAGCGCCTACTTGGCGATGAACGTCTTAAAATGATCCACTCAGAACAGCATTACATTTGTGCTACTATTCTGGATCCACGCTACAAAAAGGCGCTGGCAGGTAGAGCATTCTTTCCTTTTGGTGATGAAGATGTTACAAAGTACAAACGTTGGCTAGCCATGTCAGCCATGAGGTTTGAAAGAGAACGGCAGCAAATTGAAGGAAAAGGCAGTACATCAGCATCAATAGGCCATCCCCAGTCAAAAGAATCCACTTCTGCACCTGTGCCTGTGGCACAAGTGACCTCTCAGCCGTTAAAGACACCGGCAACCGGATCATCTGCACCAGACACAACAGTAACATTGGGTGAAGAAGAGGATTGGCTAACTCGCCTTGGGTTTGGTTCTCAAAAGGTCCCAGCAAAAAGTAAGCAAAGTGGAGGAACCTTGGAAAACCTTGAGTCGATGGTGCAGGACTATCTGAATGACTCAACAGAGGTCTATGTTAATGCTGACCCATTGGCGTATTGGCATGGGGAAAAAAGAATTGTGGGCACAGATCTCCAACCTGGCTATAAACTACTTGTCTTCCCCACTCGCAAGCGTGTCTTCTGAACGTGTTTTCAGTGCTGCTGGTGGCATTGTAACTTGCAAACGGACCCGCCTCTCGCCCAAAAATGTGGAGAGGTTAACAATGATCAACATGAATCAGCACCTCATACCACCAGATTACAAAGTACGAGAATACACGCCAGAAGAAGACGAGGAGGACAGCAACTTAGATGAGGGAATTTCTTCTCTGTTAGGTGACACTGACCTACTCCTGCCTGAATTCGCAGAGTATGAGGACGAACTCTTATTCCCTGACACCGAGAGCTGAAAATGAGCCAATGATTCAATAACTTTCTTTTTCGTCCTTATTCACTTTTATTCCTGTGTGTCTGTCTTTCTTTGTTTTGCACAGTTAATATAATTAAAACTTTAATCACCTAATCACAAAAACAAGCCCACCAGCAGAACTGTCTTCACTTATTTGCTTATTGATTTGAAGGTGCCACAGTCTGCATTCCTCAGGTTCACAAGTTCACAAGAACATGCTCCTCTATCCTCCTCCTCCAGACTCCTATTTCCCTCAAAGCAGAGGGCTGGATTATGCCCAATGAAGAAAGACTCTGCACTTGTGGGGGTGTTCTACTTCTTTGCGGGTGAGTTGGCGGGTCTTGGGGCATTGCTGAGAAGGTCTAATACCGGATAGAAGTGGTTTGGACAAAATCCATGAGGAAAAAGTAGTAGTGTTTTTGGGGGCCTGTTTGGGGGGCTTCCAGGTGTTTGTGGGTGGGTTTCGGGGTCTGGGAGCACTGCTGGCTATTGATACTTTTGATTGCAAGAGGTTTGAAGCAAATCCATGGTGGCAGAGGGGAGTTAGGGCCTAGCTGCAGAGCGCACGCGGAGTGATTTTGGAAATTGCCATGAAAATGACTAAGTCCCCATTTTTGTACTTTTGCTTTTTGGCTGTTTGGGGGTCTTCTACTAGTTTTCGCCTGGGTTGACGGCTCTGGGGCCATTGTTGGGAAGCTCTAATACTGGATAAAAGTGGTTTGGACCAAATCGGAGGCGAAACTATTTTTGCGTTTTTGCTGACTTGCTTGTCTTTGAGGTGCTCTTTGGGGGGTTCTAGGTGTTTGTGGGTGGGTTTCGGGGTCTGGGAGCACTGCTGGGACAGTCTAATTTTGATTGCATTTGCTTTTCAGGAAATCCGTGGTGGAAAACAGGAGTTGTGACCTAGCTGCACAGTTTTTGCTATTTCTGACATTTCTCTCAATGTAGTGTTTTCGGGGCGTGTTTGGGGGGCTTCCTGGTGTTTATGGGTGGGTTTAGGGGTCTGGGAGCACTGCTGGCTATTGATACTTTTGATTGCAAGAGGTTTGAAGTAAATCCATGGTGGCAGAGGGGAGATAGGGCCTAGCTGCAGAGCGCGCGCGGAGTGATTTTGGAAATTGCCATGAAAATGACTGTCCCCATTTTTGTACTTTTGCTTTTTGGCTGTTTGGTGGTCTTCTACTAGTTTTCGCCTGGGTTGACGGCTCTGGGGCCATTGCTGGGAAGCTCTAATACCGGATAAAAGAGGTTTGGACCAAATCGGAGGCGAAATTATTTTTGCGTTTTTGCTGACTTGCTTGTCTTTGAGGTGCTCTTTGGGGGGTTTCGGGTGTTTGTGGGTGGGTTTCGGGGTCTGGGAGCACTGCTGGGACAGTCGACAGTCTCATTTTGATTGCATTTGCTTTTCAGGAAATCCGTGGTGGAAAACGGGAGTTATGACCTAGCTGCACAGCGCGTTTGGACCGAAGGCCGATAAATATTGTAAGTATGAGATTTTCCTTTTTGGCTGTTTGGGGGTGTTGTGCTTTTTTGGGGGTGGGTTGGCGGGTCTTGGGGCATTGCTGGGAAGGTCTAATACCGGATAAAACTGGTTTGGAGAAAATCCATGCGGAAAAACCTTTTGCCACTTTTTGTAACTTAGGGTTTGTTAGGGTTAGCCCTAGCAACAGGATTGCATGTGTTTCGGGGTGTTCTAGATTTTTGCAACTGAGTTCTGGGGTCTTATAGCACTTGTGGGAATGTGTAATTATGGTTGCAAGTGATTTGAAGAAAATCCATGGTGGGAAAGGGGGGATTTGGCATAGTTAAAGAAAGCGTTTTCCACTATTCTTAACTTAGGGCTCGTTAGGGTTAGCAGTATTTGTATTGCATGTGTTTGGGTGGGGGGGTTTGCGAGTCTTGGAGCGATGCTGGGTATGGATACTTTTGCTTGCTTGCAAGTGGTTTGAATACAATCCACGGTGGGTAAGGGGGGATTTGGGCCTACTTTTACTTTCAAAGTACGTTTTGTCACCAGTTTTCTACTAGGCCTCGTTTATTGAGATCTGATTGGGGGTCTTCTACATTTTTGCGACTGGCTTTAGTAAGGGTCTGGGTGGGAGCACTGCTGGGAAGGTCTAATTTTGTTCTAATACACAGTTTACAGTACACCTAGCTGAGGGGAAAGATCCGCTAAATTAATTTGCCCATACTTATTTATCCTTCAAAAGGAGACTCGGACAGAGTACGCACTTTCAAAAATGTTGTACTGTCTATTAGGAAACTCAAAGTGTGACTTTTTGCACTACACAGCGTACATACCTTATATTTATTTGTCAGTGGTGTTCTAAAATCACTTCCTGTTTTTCCATCAATAATTACAGGCCGGGTTTCAGTCTGTGCAATGGGAAAAAAAGGTTGAAGTCAGGCTTCACATTAGCGAGCCGCAATTCAGCATCCGCCAGGCAGGCAGTGGACAGGGTGTCTTCTGGTCACCAACATTGATGGACGAAGCGTCAGCTGGAATGGAGGAGTGCCGCTAATAAGAGGAATGGTTTGATGCGTGCAACTTACTTACCAAATTCAACAGGACAACTACAACAACATACACAGTATCCATTCTTTTCAAATTATTTTTTAAGTAATGTTATTGCTGTGAACTTCTATGAGTGTGACTCTGCATTTCTTGGATCTCTCTCTGCTTCTAAATTGATCCCTACAGCCATACTATAGGTTTTACTTCGGCTATTTTTTAAACCTAATTTAATTTAAGAAGTTTTTCTCTGAGTGCAGAGATAGGCAAGTGAAAACGCTGCAGCCCTGTACTGTCGCATTCTGTCATTCACGGTTGTCGAAAGTACTACTTACTTTTCAGTAACAATGCATGCAGTAGTGCATGCACTTCCTTTATGTCACTTAAAAGATTCATGGTTAGCTTTGTACCCAAAGATTTCTTTATCTTCAATTATTGTTTGTGCATGCTGTGCTTTTTTTTTTCTCTCAAAAAAACTTTCCCAAAATCCCCCATTCCCATCCAATTTACAAACCCTAACCCTCTTCCCCCGGGCTGTGTGGTTTTGATTCATGTGTGACTAAATGACAGCAATAATTCCACACACTTGCTGGGGAGGATAAGGTCATAGCAACAGGCTGGTGAAGGAATCCGAGCATATATTCTAGACTTACTCAGCTTCAGTACTATTTCTTGTAGTAGTAGCCAATGTCAAAGAAATTCAACGCAAGTACTAGTTATACTTTCAATACTTTACCATTTGTTAGGCTACATTGTGGCACTGTTTTAGTGTACTGTCACCTGCTATATTCTCTATCGTACCGTTCTAATGCTACGGTAAGGACAAACAAGGTTTAATTTTCTTTTTTTTCAGATGCTGCAACTGCCACTGTGTAACACCACTAGTACCAACGCAATGATGACATTTCATCCGCCCAGGATTGCCATATCGCCATTTGTCGTGCAGCCAGTCCTGTGCCTAGCCCTATTTCCAAACACAAATTACAGGTGAGATAAGCGTTTGGGCGGAGGAGGTATAATAGAGTATTAGGAGAGACGAGAGACTGACGCTAGTACTAATAAAGTCCTAGGACTATTCAATTCACTTACTCTGTGAGAGGCACTTAGTTTTGAAAACATTTGGGCAATTAATTACACAACTTGAATCAAGATGCCACTTAAGTGTCACCAAAACAAAGTTACTGTTAAACCCCCACCCACCAGCCTCAAAAGCAGTAAAAAAGACACGTATGCTAAGATAAAGTTTAAAGTATATTTATATCCCTGACAAAAATAATCTCCCACAAGACCCAACCCACCCCCACTCCCTAACCCCAACGAATGTCCGTGAAAAGTCCAAAAAAGTGAATAAACCTAACTCCCAATTCCCAACCCCCAGAAGTCTTTAAAAAAGGGGCAAGGGACAGTCTCCTCCTACTGCTGGCTGCTGCTGATGAATATCCGGGCCAGGTCGGAATGCTCCTTGCGGAGGGTCTCGAGCAGGGTTTTGGTGTTGAGCAGCTCCTGCTCGAGGTAGGAAACCCTCAGGGAAAGGCGGTGCATACGTTTCTTGCAACTGCTGTGGGGGGCAGCTGATTTCTTTGCCCTGCGGTGGTGGGTGGCTGCAGTACCCCGGCTACGTACCGCTGGAGACCTGTGCCGTCTGGGTGACCCAGGGAGCGCGGAGGAGGAGGCAGCTGTCCCGGTAGATGTTGTGGTAGACTGCGTGTCCCCCTTCTCCTGGACCACCAGCCGCCAATATTCAGCGACAGTGGCCTCCAGCCTCCGGAGCCGGGCCCGTCTAGTCAACTCCTTCCGGGTTGGTTTGGAAGGAGCCTCTATATGAGGAAAGAAAGACATAGTCTGTAACCAATGCTCTTTAAGATTAACATAAAAATGATTCAGCAGAAAGTTGTGTCACAGTAGAACTAGCAACTTGCAACTGCAGTACATAACTATTGTGGCCAGTATCTATCTAACCTCCCACTTCTTCACCCTTGCTCTAACATTAGTGGGAGTTTAAGGAATCAATTCTACGAGCACTATGGACTCACTCCATTAGAGTCGACTATGACAGTACACCAGTCTTATTCTTCTTCTTCTCTCGTGTTTAACAAAATTGGTACGTTAACTTCTGCAAGCCGGCATAATGCCAGCGCAGTCAACTTGCACCCGAGGAAAACAGACGCCCTCCATGATGAGTGAGACAGACTTGCGTTACTGTACCAGTCCAGTACATGCAGGTGGTGATGCTCTTACTTTTCTATTACGAGTGGCACTGAGAATACTCTGTTACAAGGGCTACTGCTTAATTAATTTAACTTTCACCTTACAGTGCCAATGAATACTAGAAAAGGAAAATGAAGAAAATAAATATTCTGATTATCTATCACTGCACATGGTATGTATTTACTTACATATTCGATGACTTTATGTGCTTTGCTTTTTATTGAGTGAACAGTGATACATCCACACATGAATGACCGAGTTCTACTAAACTTATTAACAGAGGTAGTGAGTGGCCATCGTAATAGCCGGATATATGCTGTGCTTGCAATACAAACTACTGCTACTATTCATGATAGTATTCGGACAAAATGACAACTTTTTTTCCTTGCCTTTCCTACACTGGGACGGACGTGCGGGTGCAGCGTTACATGCTCTTCAAAGTAACACTTAGTTCATCCAGTGACCGTCTACTCTCTCTAGATACACATATGCTATCTAAGAGTCAGATAGTACCATGATCCAGTCATCCATCCATTCAAACTATGGGGCAGATTAGGATTGCGGATTTCCCGCATCCTCCGGGCCGGCGGAATCCACCGCCGGCCTGGAGGATGCGGGAAATCCGCAGCGGACTGAAAAAGACCACCCGCCAGATTTGGATGGCTGGGGGATCGTTTTTCAGTCCGCAGCTTTTCCGCCGCAGTCGCCTCCCGTCCGCGGCGGAAAAGCACTAACATGGCTGGCGGTGTCTATAAGACACCGCCAGCCATATTAGGATGTCTGGAGGAACATGCCTTTACACGGCGGCATTTCCGACGTGCAAAGGCATATGGATTTTAGTTTCGGGGGCCCGTTGCGGGCCCCCAGAGTTAAAGGGGGGTGGGGGGTGCACATGGGGGGTACCTATGGAACCCCCCTGCACAAAGCAGCAGGCACCGCGCGGTGCCTGCCGCTTTGTGTATGCAAATGCACAACTTACATTTTTATCATTGCGGCGGGTGCTGCTTGAAGCAGCACCCGCCGCAATGATAAAAATACAGGATGTGACCGCCAGGGTGGCAGTCACATCCTAATTACCGCAGAGGGACCGCCGCTGCCCCTGCGGACGGTCCCTCCTACTCTATGGTGACGGACGGACTCAGGTCCGTCCGCCATCATAATAGGCCCCTAAATGTCAATCATTCTTCTTCATGTCTCTCATCTGGACAAACCTTACGTTTTCTCACGGGGAGCACACTATGCAGTCTGCAATCTCAATAAGTAAGGAATATAAGAGCTTACCACTGCCCGCCACTACCGTGGCAACCCGCACAGCAGTTTGGTCCGGCACTTGCACCGCCTCCTCCCCAGAGCATTCCTCCTCCACCTCCGCGCTGGGCCCAGCACCAGATGTTCCTCCTACAAAGTACATTTAAGAATGTTAGATTTCATAGACATACACCACTCACTAGAATTTTGTCTAGGAATGAAGAAATGTGAATACAGAAACCAATCTAATAATTTGCGACTGTCTACTCTAAAGTAAAATTTTCCAGTGAAGGGTCTTGTCTTGCTGCACTTTTTGGTACAACTGATGAATACTTGCTTTTTAACACGCACCATTTTTCTCATAACAGACAGAAGCTTCACTTCTAAGCATGGGCTAATTTTGCGAATCTGGCGTTCGCGAATTTGCATATTTGCGAGCTCGCAATCTGCAAAATCAGCGAATTCTCGCGAATTTGCATTTTTTTTTTGTGTTCGCAAGGGTTTCTGCCAGTTCGCGAGGGTTTTGTACCAGTTCGCAATTGCAAACTTACTTGTCGGCTCGCAACGGTCGCGACTATGTTGTTTCTACTTCTGGTTCATCATCACAGGTTCACAGCACCCTCTGTTTCACCACTGCCACCCTCTGTTTCACCCATGCCACCCTCTGGTACATCAATGCCACCCTCTGGTTCATCACTGTCGATTATGGGGGGGGAAAGTAAGCACACCTGCCCTGCTTCAACTGACATGAATTAATTTGGGGTTGATTTATTAATGTGCCACTGTTTTAGAATTCCAGTCTGGCACCTGCTTCCTTATCTGTAATTTACTTTCTGTTGCAGTGCAATTTTTTTTCCCAGGACCTTTGTGGCCTACTTGTAGCTATTCTATGAGCCTGCTGTGAGGGTCAGAGCAGGGTCATAGAATAGTTGCAAGTAGGCAACTGAACTCTGCAGGGGCCCCTCAGGAAGCACTACAGGGAATGGTTACTAATGATGAGTTTGAACTTTTGCACCTGCTGAGTGCTTTCAGTTTTGCAAAACTCGTTTTTCTGCAATTTCTCGGGATTCGCGGGGCGCGAACTTGCGCGAGATTGAATTCAGAAGCCGCGAATTAGTGCGAATATGCGATTTGTTTTTTTGCGGCGTGTTAGTTCGCAAGATTTTGTGCGTTTTAGCGAGCCACTTGTAGCGCAACGGCGCAAAGTTACCCTCACGGTCGTTCCATCTTGTTTACTTGACGTATTTCCGTTTCCGGGCACGATGTGTAATCTCGCAAAGTGTGCGGCTCGCTAGTACAATTTTGTGTGCGATCGCAAGGAAAATCTTGCGCAAACTTACCCACGCGGTCGTGAACGGGCGCGGCCATCTTGTTTCTCATTCATTGCTATGGTTCTGGGCATGCTTTCTGTATCTTCTCTGAAGCTCTGCCATCCTTTGCTTGTTTGAAGTTTTTTTTAATCTATTTTACTTATTATCTATCCCTCTATTTTTCTAGCTCTATATTTGTGTGTTTTCTGCTACTTTTGGTTAATTTTAAACTACTTTTTTAAACTCTTTTCTTTTCTTCTTCCCTATTGTATTTCTTCTTTATTATTTAGCTTCCTTTCTGCCTAGACCATGGTAAAGGGAGCCGGGAAGCATCCTGAGAAAGGGAAGGGTCCCGCACCCCGTGCCCGGCTCCCGTGCGGGGGTTTGAGGGGGGAGCAGGTCGCAGCCCGGGAGATCTTCAGCGCGGAGGAGGTGGCCGCACTAATTTTTTATGTTCAGCGCCGCCTCCCCAGGACCATCATGGCATGCGGCAAGATCACTAGCGGGTACGGGATCCAGGAGCGCCGGAAGCGGTGGGAGAAAGTGTGCCAGGCCATGTACCAACACTCTCGGGTCTGGCGCACCTACAACCAGGCCACCCACCGTTGGACGGATCTCCTGGACCGGGAACGCAATCTGCTCGACCTGCTCAGCCTTGAGATCCCCGGGCTTGGTGAGTAGTTGTAGCTATTTCTTTACTACTCTGTTTTCTCCTGCTCTGTGTGTTATTATATTGCAAATGTTTGTTTTTTACCAAGAGCATTAATGCTGCTGATTACATTGTAGGTAAATTATATTTCAAAATCTTCTGTGCATTTCAGGTGCACTGCTCTCCTTCTCAGTAGCGTTGCTACTATGCTTATTTGTTTTCGATTTTGTGTTCATTTCCTTGGCCTGTGAAATTATGTATGAGTGTAGTTTCAAGACTGCTTAATGCTAGACACTAAGGGTCAGATTTTTAATTACCGGCCCATCCCTGCAAAGTAGCAGGGATGCGTCAGTAATTGTGCGCCACGCCACCACCACCCATGGTGCGCCGTATTTACAATACGATTCAGAAAAGGGGGTGGTGATGGACAGAGTATCTGGATCAAGCCCTGATCTGTTGACTGGGTAGTAGTATTCTGCTTAATTCAGATGCTCTGTCCATCACCACCCCCTTTTCTGAATCGTTTTGTCCACCACAAGCGTGGAAGGATATGCTCAGATGTGAGTCCCTTGCTCGCTGCACCATCATGATTCAAGCAAGCCGGGCCGAAGATGGTTGTAATGCCAGAAACCGGTCCCCTGAAGCTTGTTTCCTTTCCAGTAAAAGAATTGGCTTGGTAGTTTGGTCTGCCTTGTTCCCATGATGCACTGGGCCAGGGACAGACTAATTTGCATGTAGCCAGGTTCTGAGCTGGGATGGTGCAGTGAGCTAAAAAAACGGTGGTGGATCAAGCCCTGATCTGTTGACTGGGTAGTAGTATTCTGCTTAATTCAGATGCTCTGTCCATCACCACCCCCTTTTCTGAATCGTATTTACAATGCGGCGCACCATGGGCCCAAAACGTCACCAAAGCGGTACGCATCTGTGCCGCAAAGGCGGCGCATTGCTGGAGTTGCGCCGCAACGATGGCCAGCTCCAGCAATGCTATGGGGTGCCCTATCTCCCCAATGCTGCATCAAGCCGTACGCCTGCTTCAAGCAGGCGCAGGGTTTGAGTCACGCATCATTGTCCTCAAAGTGACTGATTGAAATCTTGTAGATTTCCCTCAGCCACTTTTAGATGCGTTCCTGCGCAGGAACGCCCTCCCTTGCGCCGGAACGCCCCCTGATGGCACAGGGCTTTACAACGTGATGCATCTCCCATATGCGTCACGTTGTTAATATACGCCGCACCATGGCGCCTCTTTTGTTCTGCCGCTGCGTCACAAAAGTCACGCAACAATGGTGCAAAAGAGCCGCAAGAGACTTCTAAATCAGCCCCTACAGACTCAAGTCCAGTCCTTCCTTTGTACACATGGCGATAAGAAGGAATAGTGGTGGTGGATTGATAGTTTGAGTGTTTTAATGACTGGTTAATGTAGTAGGAAACTTTTTAGTGTTGTCGCTGATCTGCAATCACGATGGACTTTGTCTGTCACTTCGCGTGCTGCGGACTGCTGCCTGCCAGTCCTAGGCGAACCTTTTTAGTAGTTTGTTTAGTGAGTTACATAAGAACTTTCCAAGTCAACGGTCCGCAAATCAAGCAATACTAATAACGTAGTAGACCACATGAGATCGGTCAATATATCCCGTGGAATAGTTGTCTATTTGCTATTTCGCCAAAATATTTTGTTATTGTTCTTTTGAAATGTTTGATTTGGTTGACAAATATCATCCATGTTTTCTGGTATTTCTTTCTTTCATGTTGTACATCAGCTCCCCCCAGGGGCAAGAGGGCATTGGAGGAGGCTGCTGCTGCTGAACAGGATCGGTCAGGCGAGGGCTCCTTTGCTGGCCCCGGTAAGTTTTAATTTTAATATAGAGTACCTATTTTTTCCTAGCGTTCCTCATTCGATTTTTTCTAAATCGTCTTTGATCTTCTTGTAGACTGTATCTAAATTCTTATCCTACCTCGACTATGACTCCCTGTGGTATTACTAGATTATTCTTATTAGTCTGTCTGTGTAGCTAAGTAAGATTGCACATTTGGCAATTCCATTGGACTCCCATTCTAGTCAGCAATAGCTCTATGCACTGAGTGCAGTCCTCTGGGATTGTCCATAATGTCTTTTCAAGTCTTCTAAATGTTTATGCTTTGACAATTGCCAACAATAAAAAGGTGAATGACCACCAAGAAAGAATAAGATACTACTTTACTTTTGGTTTGGATAGGAGGACAATTCATTCTACTACTGTTGCAGGGACACATCTGCACAAACAGAACTATGGACACTAAATAGTGCATTGTTTATCAATTATAATAGGCGCAGGTAGACTTTCCACATACCTCAGTGATATCAGACTTTGAAGAACCCCCAATCTCCTTACTGACTAGATAGTGTGGCAGAGTCATTTAGCTCCCGAATTCATAGATGATTGATCCCCAATGATGATTATCCAACGCAGGACAAGAGTACGGAGTCAGAGTCCAGAAGTGTCAGAGGCACGGACTCATGCTTGCAAATTGCAAAACCTTTTGCTCATTCACTCATGACAAAAAACCACAGAGTCTATTTAAGTTTTAAAGCTTTATTAAAAGTAAAAATATTTATTAAAATCAAGCTTGTCATGAAAACAGAAACGGTTGATTAAAAATGGAAAAGTGCTAATAGTGATTTATTTCACACATTTATTGTGGGCGAGCCGAGCCCTCACCTGGTTTGAACTTTAATTTTTCTTTTTGGTGCTGAATCGTTGGTCCCCCTGTCCTAGTGGTGATGATGGTGATTTTTTTTTAGAAGTGAAGCTTCTGTCTATTATGAGAAAAATGGTGCGTGTTAAAAAGCAAGCATTCATTAGTTGTGCTAAAAAGTGCAGCAAGACAAGACTCTTCACTGGAAAATTTTACTTTAGAGTAGACAGTCACAAATTATTAGATTGGTTTCTGTATCCACATTTCTTCATTCCTAGACAAAATTCTAGTGAGTGGTGTATGTCTATGAAATCTAACATTCTTAAATGTACTTTGTAGGTGGAACATCTGGTGCTGGGCCCAGCGCGGAGGTGGAGGAGGAATGCTCTGGGGAGGAGGCGGTGCAAGTGCCGGACCAAACTGCTGTGCGGGTTGCCACGGTAGTGGCGGGCAGTGGTAAGCTCTTATATTCCTTACTTATTGAGATTGCAGACTGCATAGTGTGCTCCCTGTGAGAAAACGTAAGGTTTGTCCAGATGAGAGACATGAAGAAGAATGACTGACATTTAGGGGCCTATTATGATGGCGGACGGACCTGAGTCGGTCCGCCACCATAGAGTAGGAGGGACCATAGAGTAGGAGAGTAGCAGCGGTCCCTCCGTGGTAATTAGAATGTGACTGCCACCCTGGCGGTCACATCCTGTATTTTTATCATTGCGGCGGGTGCTGCTTCAATCCTAATATGGCTGGCGGTGTCTGATAGACACCGCCAGCCATGTTAGTGCTTTTCCGCCGCAGACGGGAGGCGACCGCGGCGGAAAAGCTGCAGACTGAAAAACGATCCCCCAGCCATCCTATTCTGGCGGGGGGTCATTTTTAGTCCGCTGCGTATTTCCTGCATCCTCCAGGCCAGCGGTGGATTCCGCCGGCCCGGAGGATGCGGGAAATCCGCAATCCTAATCTGCCCCATAGTTTGAATGGATGGATGCCTGGATCATGGTACTATCTGACTCTTAGATAGCATATGTGTATCTACAGAGAGTAGACAGTCACTGGATGAACTAAGTGTAACTTTGAAGAGCATGTAACACCGCACCCGCACGTCCGTCCCAGTGTAGGAAAGGCAAGGAAAAGAAGTTGTAATTTTGTCAGAATACTACCATGAATAGTAGCAGTAGTTTGTATTGCAAGCACAGCATATATCCGGCTATTACGATGGCCACTCACTACCTCTGTTATAAGTTTAGTAAAACTCGGTCATTCATGTGTGGATGTATCACTGTTCACTCAATAAAAAGCAAAGCACCTAAAGTCATCCCATATGTAAGTAAATACATACCATGTGCATTGATAGATAATCAGATTATTTATCTTCTTCATTTTCCTTTTCTAATATTCATTGGCACTGTAGGGTGAAAGTTAAATTAATTAAGCAGTAGCCCTTGTAACAGAGTATTCTCAGTGCCACCCGTAATAGAAAAGTAAGAGCATCACCGCCTGCATGTACTGGACTGGTACAGTAATGCAAGTCTGTCTCACTCATCATGGCGGGCGTCTGTTTTCCTCGGGTGCAAGTTGACTGCGCTGGCATTATGCCGGCTTGCAGAAGTTAACGTACAAATTTTGCTAAACAAGAGAGAAGAAGAAAAATAAGACTGGTGTACTGTCATAGTCGACTCTAATGGAGTGAGTCCATAGTGCTCGTAGAATTGATTCCTTAAACTCCCACTAATGTTAGAGCAAGGGTGAAGAAGTGGGAGGTTAGATAGATACTGGCCACAATAGTTATGTACTGCACTTGCAAGTTGCTAGTTCTACTGTGACACAACTTTCTGCTGAATCATTTTTTGTTAATCTTTAAGAGTATTGATTACAGACTATGTCTTTCTTTCTTCATATAGATGCTCCTTCCAAACCAACCTGGAAGGAGCTGGCTAGACGGGCCCGGCAACGGAGGCTGGAGGCCACTGTCGCTGAATATCGGCGGCTGGTGGCCCAGGAGGAGGGGGACACGCAGTCTACCACAACATCTATCGGGACAGCTGCATCCTCCTCCGCGCTCCCTGGGTCACCCAGACGGCGCAGGTCTCCAGCGGTACAGAGCTGGGGTACCGCAGCCACCTGCCACCGCCGAGCAAAGAAATCAGCTGCCCCCCACAGCAGTTGCAAGAAACGTATGCACCGCCTTTCCCTGAGGGTTTCCTACCTCGAGCAGGAGCTGCTCAACACCAAAACCCTGCTCGAGACCCTCCGCAAGGAGCATTCCGACCTGGCCCGGAAATCCAACAGCAGCAGCCAGCAGTAGGAGGAGACTGTCCCTTGCCCCTTTTTTAAAGACTTCTGGGAGGTGGGAATTGGGAGCTGGGTTTTTTCACTTTTTTGGACTTTTCACTGACATTCGTTGGGGTTAGGGAGTGGGGGTGGGTTGGGTCTTGTGGGAGATTATTTTTGTCAGGGATATAAATATACTTTAAACTTTATCTTAGCATACGTGTTTTTTTTACTGCTTTTGAGGCTGGTGGGTGGGGGTTTAACAGTAACTTTGTTTTGGTGACACTTTAGTGGCATCTTGATTCAAGTTGTGTACTTAATTGCCCAAATGTTTTCAAAACTAAGTGCCTCTCACAGAGTAAGTGAATTCAATAGTCCTAGGACTTTACTAGTACTAGCGTCAGTCTCTCGTCTCTCCTAATACTCCATTATACTTCCTCCCCCAAACGCTTATCTCACCTGTAATTTGTGTTTGGAAATAGGGCTAGGCACAGGACTGGCTGCACGTCAAATGGCGATATGGCAATCCTGAGAGGATGAAATGTCATCATTGCATTGGTAGTAGTGGTGTTACACAGCGGCAGTTGCAGCATCTGAAATAAAAGAAAATGAAACCTCGTTTGTCCTTACCGTAGCATTAGAACGGTACAATAGAGAATATAGCAGGTGACAGTACACTAGAACAGTGCCACAATGTAGCCTAACAAATGGTAACGTATTGAAAGTATAACTAGTACTTGCGTTGAATTTCTTCGACATTGGCTACTACTACAAGAAATAGTACTGAAGCTGAGTAAGTCTTGAATATATCCTCGGATTCCGTCACCAGCCTGTTGCTATGACCTTATCCTACCCAGCAAGTGTGTGGAATTATTGCTGTCATTTAGTCACACATCAATCAAAACCACACAGCCCGGGGGAAGAGGGTTAGGGTTTGTAAGTTGGATGGGAATGGGGGATTTTGGGAAAGTTTTTTTGAGAGAAGAAAAAAAAGCACAGCATGGACAAACAATAATTGAAGATAAAGAAATCTTTGGGTACAAAGCTAATCATAAATCTTTTAAGTGACATAAAGGAAGTGCATGCACTACTGCATGCATTGTTACTGAAAAGTAAGTAGTACTTTCGACAACCGTGAATGACAGAATGCGACAGTACAGGGCTGCAGCGTTTTCACTTGCCTATCTCTGCACTCAGAGAAACACTTCTTACATTAAATTAGGTTTAAAAAATAGCCAAAGTAAAACCTATAGTATGGCTGTAGGGATCAATTTAGAAGCAGAGAGAGATCCAAGTAATGCAGAGTCACACTCATAGAAGTTCACAGCAATAACATTACTTCAAAAATAATTTGAAAAGAATGGATACTGTATCTGTATGTTGTTGTAGTTGTCCTGTTGAATTTGGTAAGTAAGTTGCACGCATCAAACCATTCCTTTTATTAGCGGCACTCCTCCATTTCAGCTGACGCTTCGTCCATCAATGTTGGTGACCAGAAGACACCCTGTCCACTGCCTGCCTGGTGGATGCTGAATTGCGGCTCGCTAATGTGAAGCCTGACTTCAACCTTTTTTTCCCATTGCACAGACTGAAACCCGGCCTGTAATTATTGATGGAAAAACAGGGAGTGATTTTAGAACACCACTGACAAATAAATATAATGTATGTACGCTGTGTAGTGCAAAAAGTCACACTTTGACTTTCCTAATAGACAGTACAATATTTTTGAAAGTGCGTACTCTGTCTGAGTCTCCTTTTGAAGGATAAATAAGTATTGGCAAATTAATTTAGCAGGTCTTTCCCCTCAAGCTAGGTGTACTGTAAACTATGTTTTAGAACAAAATTAGACCTTTCCAGCAGTGCTCCCACCCAGACCCTTACTAAAGCCAGTCGCAAAAATGTAGAAGACCCCTAATCAGATCTCAAAAAACGAGGCCTAGTAGAAAACTGGTGACAAAACGTACTTTGAAAGTAAATGTAGGCCCAAATCCCCCCTTACCCACCGTGGATTGTATTCAAACCACTTGCAAGCAAGCAAAAGTATCCATAACCAGCATTGCTCCAAGACTCGTAAACCCCCCCACAAACAGCCCCCCACCCAAACACATGCAATACAAATACTGCTAACCCTAACGAGCCCTAAGTTAAGAATAGTGGCAAACGCTTTCTTTAACTATGCCAAATCCCCCCTTTCCCACCATGGATTTTCTTCAAATCACTTGCAACCAAAATTACACATTCCCACAAGTGCTCTAAGACCCCAGAACTCAGTTGCAAAAATCTAGTACACCCCGAAACACATGCAATCCTGCTGCTAGGGCTAACCCTAACGAACCCTAAGTTACAAAAAGTGCCAAAAGGCTTTTCCGCATGGATTTTCTCCAAACCAGTTTTATCCGGTATTAGACCTTCCCAGCAATGCCCCAAGACCCGCCAACCCACCCGCAAAAAAGCACAACACCCCCAAACAGCCAAAAAGGAAAATCTCACACTTACAATATTTATCGGCCTTTGGTCCAAACGCGCTGTGCAGCTAGGTCGCAACTCCTGTTTTCCACCACGGATTTCCTGAAAAGCAAATGCAATCAAAATTAGACTGTCCCAGCAGTGCTCCTAGACCCCGAAACCCACCCACAAACACCTGGAACCCCCCCAAAGAGCACCTCAAAGACAAGCAAGTCAGCAAAAACGCAAAAATAATTTTGCCTCCGATTTAGTCCAAACCACTTTTATCCGGTATTAGAGCTGTCAACCTAGGCGAAAACTAGTAGAAGACCCCCAAACAGCCAAAAAGCAAAAGTACAAAAATGGGGACAGTCATTTTCATGGCAATTTTCAAAATCACTCCGCGCGTGCTCTGCAGCTAGGCCCTAACTCCCCTCTGCCACCATGGATTTGCTTCAAACCTCTTGCAATCAAAAGTATCAATAGCCAGCAGTGCTCCCAGACCCCGAAACCCACCCACAAACACCAGGAACCCCCCCAAACAGGCCCCCGAAAACACTACATTGAGCGAAATGTCAGAAATAGCAAAAACCTTTTCCTCATGGATTTTGTACAAACCACTTCTATCCGGTATTAGACCTTCCCAGCAATGCCCCAAGACCCGCCAACCCACCCGCAAAAAAGCACAACACCCCCAAACAGCCAAAAAGGAAAATCTCACACTTACAATATTTATCGGCCTTTGGTCCAAACGCGCTGTGCAGCTAGGTTGCAACTCCTGTTTTCCACCACGGATTTCCTGAAAAGCAAATGCAATCAAAATTAGACTGTCCCAGCAGTGCTCCCAGACCCCGAAACCCACCCACAAACACCCGGAACCCCCCCAAAGAGCACCTCAAAGACAAGCAAGTCAGCAAAAACGCAAAAATAATTTTGCCTCCGATTTAGTCCAAACCACTTTTATCCGGTATTAGAGCTGTCAACCTAGGCGAAAACTAGTAGAAGACCCCCAAACAGCCAAAAAGCAAAAGTACAAAAATGGGGACAGTCATTTTCATGGCAATTTTCAAAATCACTCCGCGCGTGCTCTGCAGCTAGGCCCTAACTCCCCTCTGCCACCATGGATTTGCTTCAAACCTCTTGCAATCAAAAGTATCAATAGCCAGCAGTGCTCCCAGACCCCGAAACCCACCCACAAACACCAGGAACCCCCCCAAACAGGCCCCCGAAAACACTACATTGAGCGAAATGTCAGAAATAGCAAAAACCTTTTCCTCATGGATTTTGTACAAACCACTTCTATCCGGTTTTAGACCTTCCCAGCAATGCCCCAAGACCCGCCAACCCACCCGCAAAAAAGCACAACACCCCCAAACAGCCAAAAAGGAAAATCTCATACTTACAATATTTATCGGCCTTTGGTCCAAACGCGCTGTGCAGCTAGGTCATAACTCCTGTTTTCCACCACGGATTTCCTGAAAAGCAAATGCAATCAAAATTAGACTGTCCCAGGAGTGCTCCCAGACCCTGAAACCCACCCACAAACACCCGGAACTCCCCCAAAGAGCGCCTCAAAGACAAGCAAGTCAGCAAAAACGCAAAAATAATTTCGCCTTCGATTTGGTCCAAACCACTTTTATCCGGTATTAGAGCTTCCCAGCAATGGCCCCAGAGCCGTCAACCCAGGCGAAAACTAGTAGAAGACCACCAAACAGCCAAAAAGCAAAAGTACAAAAATGAGGACAGTCATTTTCATGGCAATTTCCAAAATCACTCCACGCGCGCTCTGCAGCTAGACCCTAACTCCCTCTGCCACCATGGATTTGCTTCAAACCTCTTGCAATCAAAAGTATCAATAGCCAGCAGTGCGCCCAGACCCCGAAACCCACCCAAAAACACCAGGAAGCCCCCCAAACAGGCCCCCGAAAATGCTACATTGAGCGAAATGTCAGAAATAGCAAAAACTTTTTCCTCATGGATTTTGTCCAAACCACTTCTATCCGGTATTAGACCTTCCCAGCAATGCCCCAAGACCTGCCAACCCACCGGCAAAAAAGCACAACACCCCCAAACAGCCAAAAAGGAAAATCTCATACTTACAATATTTATCGGCCTTCGGTCCAAACGCGCTGTGCAGCTAGGTCATAACTCCCGTTTTCCATCACGGATTTCCTGAAAAGCAAATGCAATCAAAATTAGACTGTCCCATCAGTGTTCCCAGACCCCGAAACCCACCCACAAACACCAGGAAGCCCCCCAAACAGGCCCCTGAAAACATGATAGTCAGCAAAAAGTAAAAAACGTTTTCAGGTCTGATTTGGTCAAAACCAGTTTTATCCGGTATTAGACCTTCCCAGCAATGCCCCAACCCGCCAACTCAGCCGCAAAGAAATATAACACCCCCATAACTGCAGAGTCTTTCTTCATTGGGCGTAATCCAGCCCTCTGCTTTGAGGGAAATAGGAGTCTGGAGGAGGAGGATAGAGGAGCATGTTCTTGTGAACTTGTGAACCTGAGGAATGCAGACTGCGGCACCTTCAAATCAATAAGCAAATAAGTGAAGACAGTTCTGCTGATGGGCTTGTTTTTGTGATTAGGTGATTAAAGTTTTATTTATATTAACTGTGCAAAACAAAGAAAGACAGACACACAGGAATAAAAGTGAATAAGGACGAAAAAGAAAGTTATTGAATCATTGGCTCATTTTCAGGGCTCGGTGTGAGGGAATAAGAGTTCGTCCTCAAACTCTGCGAATTCAGGCAGGAGTAGGTCAGTGTCACCTAACAGAGAAGAAATTCCCTCATCTAAGTTGCTGTCCTCCTCGTCTTCTTCCGGCGTGTATTCTCGTACTTTGTAATCTGGTGGTATGAGGTGCTGATTCATCTTGATCATTGTTAACCTCTCCACATTTTTTGGCGAGAGGCGGGTCCGTTTGCAAGTTACAATGCCACCAGCAGCACTGAAAACACGTTCAAAAGACACGCTTGCCAGTGGGCAAGACAAGTAGTTTATAGCCAGGTTGGAGATCTGTGCCCACAATTCTTTTTTCCCATGCCAATACGCCAATGGGTCAGCATTAACATAGACCTCTGTTGAGTAATTCAGATAGTCCTGCACCATCGACTCAAGGTTCTCCAAGGTTCTTCCACTTTGCTTACTTTTTGCTGGGACCTTTAGAGAACCAAACCCAAGCCGAGTTAGCCAATCCTCTTCTTCACCCAATGTTACTGTTGTGTCTGGTGCAGATGATCCGGTTGCCGGTGTCTTTAACGGCTGAGAGGTCACTTGTGCCACAGCCACAGGTGCAGAAGTGGATTCTTTTGACTGGGGATGGCCTGCTGATGCTGATGTACTGCCTTTTCCTTCAATTTGCTGCCGTTCTCTTTCAAACCTCATGGCTGACAAGGCCAGCCAACGTTTGTACTTTGTAATATCTTCATCACCAAAAGGAAAGAATGCTCTGCCTGCCAGCGCCTTTTTGTAGCATGGATCCAGAATAGAGGCACAAATGTAATGCTGTTCTGAGTGGATCATTTTAAGATGTTCATCGCCAAGTAGGCGCTCTAATAATTTCTCCGCCAAAACAAAAGCGTCTTGCTTTTCTTTATCTTTTTGAAACATAGAACACACCGCCTTCAGTTGGTGCTCCAGCATGCGCAACAATGGGATAGCTTTTCCCAAATTACAGTCCTCCCTGCTGACTGCACGCGTGAAGACCTCAAAAGGACGAAGCATGTCTGTCAGGCTTTTAACTAGCTTCCATTGCGCCGCATCTAGCCTCAGGTCCTTCTGAGCTGGACTCAGTGTTAAGAAATACTGATCGAGTACCGTAAACTGCTCATACAGATGCTCAAGCATGTAGAAGGTTGAGTTCTAACGTGTTGGCACCTCCTGGATGAGTGCTTTCACTGGCATTCGACGTTCATGTAGCAGGCCCCTCAGATGCTTCCGGGCCTTAAAAGAATGGCTGAAATGGTTGCACATTCTTCGGCAGGTAGCCACTAACTCGCAGGCTGGACTGTCTTCTGCACCCAAGAATTTTTTAACAACCTGGTTTATACAGTGCGCCAAATACGGCACTCTGAAATAGTTACCCAGCTCCATGGCCTTAACTACATTGGCGCCATTATCCGTGGAAACATAACCAATCTGGCGTTTTTTGGGGGACAGCCAGTGAAAGACCTTTGTATTAAACTCATTCAAAATGTTTTCTGCTGCATGACGTTTCTCCAAGCCAAACATGGCCAGTGTTGCATGTTTCCGAGCAGCTTTAAAAACTTGGTCCGGGTCAACACCTGTGTTTAGCTTTGCTTTAACCCCTGAAAAAGAGACTCAGTGTGCAGTGATGCACATGTAATCAGTGCCTGCGCACTGGTCCACATGTCTGTTGTCAGATGTAGTGTGAACAGCACTCTTCTGCAAAGCTGCCCCAATCACCTCCAGCACATCTTCATGTAGTGCTGGAACCGCAACTCTGGCAAAATAGAACCAGGTAGGAACCTTCCATTTAAGGCTGAGCGCTGCCACTAATTCTAGAAAGCCAACCCCTTCTACAAAAGAAAAAGGGAGAAGGTCCAGAGCTAGCATTTTAGCCAGCTTAGTGTTATACAGACGCGTCAGTGGGTGGTTGCGATCATATGGCGCTTCTGAAAACATCATGGTTCTAATGTTGGCCTGGACCATTTTACGGGATGATGATGATGACTTCTTCGACCCAGTTACGCTCGCTGATGAACTTTTTCGCATTGGTGTCTCACTCTCTCCCACACTCTTAATGTGGCTCACAGGGGGTGTGCTGAGAGGGGTACTGGGTGTAAGTGAAGTGTTTGACGCTTCTTCCTCCTCGTCATCATCAGATGAAACATCAACATTTTGTTGACTTGCAATTCGGGCTTCCTTGATCTCCTTTAGGTGAGCAAACCATTGGACGGCGTGCTTTCTCTCAAGAAGACCTCTCTGGCCTCCGGTACCATAGTTGGTACCAAACTTACCACGACTAACTGCAAACTTACAAATGCTACAAATGGCTATGTTTTCCTTTTTTGGGAAAACACTAAAGAAGTCCCAAACTGCGGACTTGAAATGTCTGTGGGGGCCGGAGGAGGCGATACTGGTGGTGGGCATGCTGCTAATGCCAGATGAAGTGGAGGATGTGTATTGCCGAACTTTACTACGTTGTGCACTTTCACCACCACTAATTGAGGTCGAGGTGGATGGAGGTCCCTTCTGGCGAGGAAGAAATATGGAAGCGGTAAGTGGTGGTGTACTAGTTAACTCCAATGATTGTGCTGTTGCCATTGCCTCCTCGTCGACAACATCATCACGCTCAGCTGCTTTTCAGGCTAGGGTCAAAATGTCTGTTTGCTGTATGCCCGTTGAGCCTGTAGTGACGTGTATGCCTCGTCGTTGTGAGAGTCTTCATCAGCAGGAGTATACACCACTTCTTGTTGAGCGTCATCATCACACTCCATAAGTACGAGACTTTTGGGGACCTTCCTTTTACGCTTAGCTACCTTTGTCAGATCATGGTGTGCCTCACTCTCAGACGGCAGTGGTGGTGGTTCCCAATTTTGATCCGTATCATCAGAAGGAGGTGGGCTTGAAGAAGATGTAGACACCACCCTTGATCTTTTCCTTGCTAGGGATGTGGAAGACAATGAATGATCATCAGGAGGAGTGGCTTCCTCAAATGATACCTCGGCTTGATTGTCGATTTCCTGATGTGCCCCTACTTCGGGAGGAGCAACTATTGTGGGCACGTGTGACCCTACATGCACCTCTGCTTGCGCATCTCCTTGCGCT
Source organism: Lissotriton vulgaris (assembly GCF_964263255.1). NCBI lineage: Eukaryota > Metazoa > Chordata > Amphibia > Caudata > Salamandridae > Lissotriton > Lissotriton vulgaris. The sequence goes on along the minus strand of NC_141685.1, from coordinate 1,708,529,452 downwards.
GCCTCTCCTTCCACATGTACTTGGGCTTGTACTTGCACATGTGGTTGTTGTTGCGGCTGTGGTTGTTCAACACTCGTCAGATGAGTTACAACAACCTGTGTTGATTGAGGGACATTGCTGCTACTTTCTTGCGATGAGCCAACATCACTGGTCGATGGTGATTGAACAACTAGACTAAGTGCCTCTGCAGCACTCAAGGGCTTGGACTTAAGTTGGCGTGGTGGTGGTGGCACTGAGCCCAATAGTGCGGGGGTGCTGCTCCCAGCTTGGTCCCCAGCAGATCCCGCTGCAGCTGCAGGCGTACTTTTTTTTTACTCCCCCAAAAAATGTGGCGGGCGGCACACCAGTCTCCTTGGTAACTTGCTTCTTCTGCTCCTTACTGGCAACTTTCTTGCTAGAGGAGCTACAGGGAACTTTTTTGGGGGCCATCTTCTTCAGAGGTCAGAACAGCAGGCCGCAGTTGCACGAGTTGCAGAGTTGTCTGTGGCCAGACGTGATGTCGCGTGACGTTATGCTGCACACACACACCGCTGCAGGACTTCTTCCTGGCACTGGTGGTTCTCTTGAGTCTTGTGCACCTAAAAGCAATGGAAGACAGAGGAACATCAGTTCAGTTATACACCCCAAAAACTCGAAAACCACATAAAAATCTGCACAATCCCATGCCATCCAAGCCCTCAATGATGTTTAAATTCAAGACACCCCACAGAAAGACTAGGCCCATGCACTACTCACTACCCCTGGGCCTAATGTATGAAAGCTAGGCAAAATGGGTACAGGCCTGAGAACACTGCCTGCATTCAAAATGATTCAGAAAAGGGGGTGGTGATGGACAGAGTATCTGAATTAAGCAGAACACTCGTACCCAGTCAACAGATCAGGGCTTGATCCATCACCGTTTTTTAGCTCACTGCACCATCCCAGCTCAGAACCTGGCTACATGCAAATTAGTCTGTCCCTGGCCCAGTGCATCAAGGGAACAGGGCAGACCAAACTACCAAGCCAATTCTTTTACTGGAAAGGAAACAAGCTTCCGGGGACCGGTTTCTGGCATTACAGCCGTCTTCGGCCCGGCTTGCTTGAATCCTGATGGTGCAGTGAGCAAGGGACTCACATCTGAGTATACCCTTCCACGCTTATGGTGGCCAAAACGATTCAGAAAAGGGGGTGGTGATGGACAGAGTATCTGAATTAAGCAGAACACTCGTACCCAGTCAACAGATCAGGGCTTGATCCATCACCGTTTTTTAGCTCACTGCACCATCCCAGCTCAGAACCTGGCTACGTGCAAATTAGTCTGTCCCTGGCCCAGTGCATCATGGGAACAGGGCAGACCAAACTACCAAGCCAATTCTTTTACTGGAAAGGAAACAAGCTTCCGGGGACCGGTTTCTGGCATTACAGCCGTCTTCGGCCCGGCTTGCTTGAATCCTGATGGTGCAGTGAGCAAGGGACTCACATCTGAGTATACCCTTCCACGCTTATGGTGGACAAAACGGTTCAGAAAAGGGGGTGGTGATGGACAGAGTATCTGAATTAAGCAGAACACTCGTACCCAGTCAACAGATCAGCGGTGATAGATCAAGCCCTGATCTTTGGACTGGGTAAGAGTGGTCTGCTTAATTCAGACACTCTGTTCATCATCACCCCCTTTTCTGAATCGTTTTTGGCCACTATATGTGTGGCAGGGTATACTCAGACATGAATCCCCTTCTCACTGCACCATCAGGATTCAAGCAAGCCGGGCCGAAGAATTGGCTTGGTAGTTTAGTCTGCCCTGTTCCCATGATGCACTGGGCCAGGGACAGACTGATTTGCACGCAGCCAGGTTCTGAGCTGGGATGGTGCAGTGAGATAAATAACGGTGATGGATCAAGCCCTGATCTTTGGACTGGGTAAGAGTGGTCTGCTTAATTCAGACACTCTGTTCATCACCACCCCCTTTTCTGAATCGTTTTTGGCCACTATAGGTGTGGCAGGGTATACTCAGACATGAGTCCCTTTCTCACTGCACCATCAGGATTCAAGCAAGCCGGGCCGAAGAAGGCTGAAATGCCAGAAACCGGTCCCCGGTAGCTTGTCTCCTTTCTGGTGAAGAATTGGCTTGGTAGTTTAGTCTGCCCTGTTCCCATGATGCACTGGGCCAGGGACACACTGATTTGCATATAGCCAGGTTCTGAGCTGGGATGGTGCAGTGAGATAAATAACAGTGATGGATCAAGCCCTGATCTTTGGACCCGGTAAGAGTGGTCTGCTTAATTCAGACACTCTGTTCATCACCACCCCCTTTTCTGAATCGTTTTTGGCCACTATAGGTGTGGCAGGGTATACTCAGACATGAGTCCCTTTCTCACTGCACCATCAGGATTCAAGCAAGCCGGGCCGAAGAAGGCTGAAATGCCAGAAACCGGTCCCCGGTAGCTTGTCTCCTTTCTGGTGAAGAATTGGCTTGGTAGTTTAGTCTGCCCTGTTCCCATGATGCACTGGGCCAGACACAGACTGATTTGCATATAGCCAGGTTCAGAGCTGGGATGGTGCAGTGAGATAAATAACGGTGATGGATCAAGCCCTGATCTTTGGACTGGGTAAGAGTGGTCTGCTCAATTCAGACATTCTGTTCATCACCACCCCCTTTTCTGAATCGTTTTTGGCCACTATAGGTGTGGCAGGGTATACTCAGACATGAGTCCCTTTCTCACTGCACCATCAGGATTCAAGCAAGCCGGGCCGAAGAAGGCTGAAATGCCAGAAACCGGTCCCCGGTAGCTTGTCTCCTTTCTGGTGAAGAATTGGCTTGGTAGTTTAGTCTGCCCTGTTCCCATGATGCACTGGGCCAGGGACAGACTGATTTGCATATAGCCAGGTTCTGAGCTGGGATGGTGCAGTGAGATAAATAACGGTGATGGATCAAGCCCTGATCTTTGGACTGGGTAAGAGTGGTCTGCTTAATTCAGACACTTTGTTCATCACGACCCCCTTTTCTGAATTGCATTCAAAATGGCCCCTTGCCTCCCAGCACATGCCCAGGGCCTGCCTGTACCAGCACTCAAAATGGCCCCCACCCACATGGCCTGTCCCCATGAACAGCCCAAAAAAATCGAAAAACACAGAAAAATCAGCACAATACCATGCCATTCATGCCCTCCATGATGTTTAAATTCAAGACACCCCACAGAAAGACTAGGCCCATGCACCACTCGCTACCCCTGGTCAAAAGGCCCCAACAACAGCCCAAAAAATCGAAAAACACAGAAAAATCAGCACAATCCCATGCCATCCATGCCCTCCATGATGTTTAAATTCAAGACACCCCACAGAAAGACTAGGCCCATGCACCACTCACTACCCCTGGGCCTATTGTATGAAAGCTAGGCAAAATGGGTGCAGGCCTGAGAACACTGCCTGCATTCAAAATGGCCCCTTCCCTCCCAGCACATGCCCAGGGCCAGCCTGTACCAGCACTCAAAATGGCCCCAACTCACATGGCCTGTCCCCATGAACAGCCCAAAAAAACGAAAAACACAGAAAAATCAGCACAATCCCATGCCATCCATGCCCTCCATGATGTTTAAATTCAAGACACCCCACAGAAAGACTAGGCCCATGCACCACTCTCTACCCCTGGTCAAAAGGCCCCAACAACAGCCCAAAAATCGAATATTCCAAAATTGTAGCTGCAGCAACAAGCAATGCCCCAAACAAACTTACTTGTGAAATTTCTAATCCAAAAGTGATCCAAAGAAAGTCAAAAAGGCCTCAAATCCAAATATCCAGCAGCATCCACAAAAAGTAATCCTTCCAGGTCAAGATCCGAATGAAAGTGACCAGCACATGAAGAAACCACTGGGAGGAGCCTGCTGGACAGGAACAGGAAGTTGGAGACTGTGGGGCACTTCGTCCCCCCCCCAAATGGACTCCTTACAAAAAAAGTGCAGGCAAATGTCAACCTGAGGAGTTATTCTGATAAAAATCATAATTTTCAGAAGGTTTATGCTGCTTGCTGGTGGATTTCTTGTGCAGAATTGCAAATTCTGTATTTCGCGAGTGCGAGATTGTTGCTGCCCGCCGCATCTACATGTTCGCAATTGCGAACTCTCGCGATGCGTGCTGTGCAAGGTGGCAAGCCGCGATTACGTAATCGTGGTCGTAAAACTCCTGCGGGATCCCGCAGCAAGATCCAAAATGGTGCAGCACTCGCAAAATATCGAGAAAAACAACTCGGCAAACGCTGAATGACGGTTAGTGAACTCCGCGCGCCGCAATATTGTATCACCAAGCAAAAAAATCCGCCGCGTGCGAATTTGCGGATTTTCGGTAAATTCGCAAGTGTTCGCGGATTGAGAATTTACCGAAAATCCGCCAGCGGAACGGATTTTACGCCCATGCTTAATCCCTACAAATCTCTAAGCAGATACATACTATTGGTCCACTCCATTAAATACTGAAGTAGTACCCATGCAGCGTAGGATACCTCCTGTCAGTCTCATGCAATTCTTCAATCACCCATCCAGCACTATGTTCATATTGTATCAGTCTGCCAATACCTAAGCCATTATGGGGCAGATTTACAATCACCCTGTGCCACCAGTACGTCACTTTTTGTAACGTAGTGATGGTGCAAGGCACTCCTTCATATTTACAAGGAGAGGAAAAGCCACCCTGCGTGGTTTTTCCTCTCCTTGTAAATATGACCCCTTCATACACAGAACTTTGCGTTGAAGGGGCGTTCCATAGGTGTTGCTGTGGGTGTTCCCATACAACACCCATAGAACAAGACACATCTCCAGATTTATGAGAAATCGTAAATCTGGAGATGTGTGTGAATGCTGCTCCAACCTAGAGTTGGTGTAGCAAGGCGCAACGAGGAGAATTGTTTTCATTTCTCCTCATTTTTTCCTCTTTCATTGAATGCTGCATTCCACAGCATACATTGAAATAGGAAAATGCCTTTACTAATTATTTGTGCAGGAAGGTGTCCCTTCCTGCACAAAAACAATCTCCGCACGAGAAAAGACATCCTTGCACCATGGTGCAAGGGTGCCTCTGTCACCACATGGCTTCAGTTTGTGCAGCAGTGCAAAGGGAAGCACAGAGTTGCAACATATTCATGTACATATGTCACATCCCTGTGCTTCGGAAGTGCCACAGTGCAGTGCAGCTAAAGAGCTTGCAGTGTCACGCTGCAGTACTTCCTCATAAATCTTCACCTATAGATTCACCATACACTACTAATGCATTCTTACAGTCAATCATGCTGTATACATATATTCAACCAAACTTTCACACATTACCTTGCAATTATAGTTCTTTCTTTAACCAGATGAGGTAGTTCTGATAAGAACTTTTATTTTCTTCTTTTTTCTTTTGTATTTTTTTTATTTTGAAAATGTTGGGGTGTTTTTTTCAAAAAATGAACAAAAGAGAACGAATAAAACAGGAAACATTTGGAATTACTTATCATTCCAAAAACGAAAAAACAAAAATTAACAAGATGGTTGCGTTACGCTGCTCCAAAGCATATGTTTCTTACACTTCACGTAGTGTTGCTCGAGAAAGGCGAATTCTGGCCTAATGTCCATTGCAGGTGTTCCTGAGGACACTCCACGCGTACTTGCCAAAGCAGGTGAGGGGTTCAAAGCAGCTCGCCTCATTTCCATCTGAGCAAGATGGAGAGGATGTGTGGTCGAGAGATGCTTGTACATAGAAGCAGTGCCACAAGAGTTTTCACTGGCTCATGACAGGACTCGGTCACAAATTTTGCACGTCACCATTCTTGCATTTACTTTCTTCTCTCCAGGTTGAAAAGTGAAGAATTTCCACACAACAGATTCCAGCCTCTGTGGACGTGGTGCCTCCTGCAAGAATTCTTCTTCAGAAGATACTTCCTCCTGCTGCTGTCCAGATGCCATTTTGTTTGATATTTTTTGAAAAACACCAAAAAAACAAGCAAAAAGGGTTCTTGTAGGAAAAGAGAAGTCTCTCTAAAGATGCTCCAACAAGAATCATTAAAATGGGTGGGGTCCTTCAATAGTTGCAGTGGGAAATGTTATGAACCAATGAAAACTTTTTTGAGGTCACATGGGATCCGCGCACTCTGCGCTTATGATGCACGCACCCGACTTTGCGTAAATATATTCAAAAATAATATTTGTTTATTATATGCACAAATTTATTATTTTTATGAATATCTTAGATAATCTCTTGCCCTAATATGTATATTAAAGGCACATACATATCATTTTAGAACATCATTTTTTTTTGCGGAAGTCGTGCACCCAGTGTGCCCCAGCATGTATATGAAGTCATGCAGGGCCCACCATCACGCAAGCGTCTCGTACCTTAATGCACATGTGTAGCGAATGCGCGGGAGCAGGAGTTGCAACTGGTTGCATACCAATTGCGCACATCACGTAATATTAAATGTATATGATGGAACTGAAAAACACACAGCCGTCGCACACTGTACGTGGATCCTTCATGACGTTTCTAAAATAGCGGCTAGAATCCGCGCACCCACCGTAATGTGTACGCTTTGGGTGCTCGACTCCGAAAAAAAATTGGATTTTTTTAAAGAAAATAATATAAATATACTAAAATAAAAAATGAAACTAAAAAAATGCATCAATATTTCAGTTTCAATTAAAAAAGTAATTTTTTTGCAATTTTCAGAAAAATATATAATGTAATTTAATGAATAAAATATTCATAAATAGACAGTTAAAAAACTGCAGAAAATCAGTACAAAAAATAGGTATAACTACTATCACACTTAAAAAGGAGCATTTAAAAAACCTTTGAAATTCACTGAAAAAAAACATAAGTTTCAGAGAAGTTATAGTTAAAAATTAGCATTTAAAAAAGCTTTGAAATTCACTAAAAAACATCATATGTTTCAGAGACGTTATAGTTAGAAATTAGCCTTTAAAAAACCTTAGAAATTAACGGAAAAAACATAGGTTTCAGTTAGATAGCCATTTCACTCGTACAAAACTATAGAAATTCCTCCGTTATAGTTAGTTCTGCTAACTATAACCCTAGTGCCTGAAATGCACTGCTGATGATGTCACATATTGCATCATTCATGACCTGGTCAGTGACATCACTGATGCCATCTCAAATGGCATCACTGATGGAGGGCTTTTTTGCTCCTGAAGGTCAGATTTAGATGTCTGGACAAGACTGGGAGAGCCACCCTCTACTCACCTGGGAAGGTGTGTCAAATCACAGTGGCCTGATGCATGCTCCACAACATCGAGTTGGGATAGAACATCCCTTATGTGGCAGAGGATGGAGACCATGTAGTACCACCGGGTAAAGATCTTTAAATGCCAAATGATGATGAGAGTGGTGAAGAGGAATGAACTGACTTGCATCAAGATTTCATCTATAACTTTTTCTCATGAGTGTAAGTAATATGTGAAATGTCATGACTCTGACTGTTACAGTAATGTTGTGATGATTTGAGGAGTATATTAAGGCAAAATATTAAGAAGGTCAAGCTCTTGACAATCCAGGTGAAAGGTGTTTGTTGAGGCAGGTTTTGACACAAGGGCATTTTGCTTTTGTTGCTGTTTTAGCTTTGAGTTTTGTAATAGACTGTGTTTTCCAGAAATCGACTATGTGAATTGTCTTATATGTATGGTATGATAGCTAATCTGTTGGTTTTAGTCTGTTTCAGATGCCTTCACCATGAAATTTTCATTTGGAGATTTCGGAGTTGTGAAATTTGTGGGCACATGATGCTGTTTGGAAGTACGAAGGGGACATGGGTTGTTCCTGGGAATGACTGTCCCAGAATTCAGGTGTGCAACTCCTGTATCAAGACAGCTTTCACAGCGATAGGATGGAAGTAATGATTAATCCATAGGACTTGACCTTTGTCATGTGGTGGCCCTGATGCAATATGTGTGCCACCATGTGCTCCAACAAAATGTTTTTGTGGGCCAAAATCATGATAGGCTCCCTTCACATTGGCTAAATCCTCATTGTGTGTAAAGTTTATTTGTTATTTATTTATTTATTCATTAATTTTATTTAAAGAGTTTTGTATAGCGCGAACGTGACCCTTGGGTATCAGAGCGCTTCACATTACGAGCCAGATGTAGCCAGATGTAGGTAATCCCCGATTACCGATTCTTAAATACCGAATCATACCGATTCAGTATTTAAGAACTGGCAATCGGGATGTAGGTATATTTACCGAATCAATTACCGAATCGGTAAGATTCGGTAATTACTGAATCGGTATTTACCGGTTCGGTAATTGCCATTGATTCCTATGGGTCTTGAGGCCCATAGGAATCAATGTCAATTACCGAATCGGTAAATACCGATTCGGTAAAATTACTGAATTTACAAGGGGGACAGGGTGTCACTTTGGCACCCTGTTGCCCCCCTGATTCTGGCTTGTGTGCAATGTGACACATATGTGTGCCACATGGCACAGGTGCACATGCACAGATGTGCATGTACACAGGAATTCATAATTTACAATGACATAGTATGTCATGGTAAATAACGAATTCCTAAGGGCCGGTGGCACTATTTTAAGTGCCACCTACATCTGGAATTACCGATTCGGAAAATATACCGAGTCGGTATTTTACTAAATCTGTAAATTTACCGAATCGGTAAATTTACAGATTCGGTAAAATTCGGGCCCCCTACATCTCAAAAACCAATTACCGGTCGGTAACGGCCGAAATCGGCCGTTACCGACCGGTAATTGGCGACCTACATCTGGCCCTACATAAGGTAGTTTAGAGATACATCTTGTATAACAGACATTTCACAATGATATTAGGTAGGATAATATACAGTCCTACATGTTAACCTAACAATATATAGAAATAGACATATGAGGTAAGCATTTGGATACATCTTGGAATCAAAGGAGTACTAGGACTTCCAGTACCTAATAGTCCTGGAGTGTAATTTCTCCATGCAATCTCCCTCCCTTGGTCAGTTAATGTTTCTCTCCAGTATCGCTGGTGACTTTCTCTTTTAATTACAAAGCTGCTCTGTTTGGTGACATCTATGTCAAGATGCTAGTGGAACGCTGTCTTGTCTATGGTAGGTACTTACTCATAAGGAAGATCTTAGCTTCCCTCTTAAATGTTGCCATGTTTGGAATTTTCCTAATGTTTGGAGGGAGTGAGTTCCAGATTCTGGGGGCTGCTCAAGAGAAAGCCCTATCATATGTTTTCTTCTTCCTTAAGATGGGTGGTCGCAGCAACAGCTCATTGGCACTTCTGGCAGGTCTGCTTCCTCCTGATAGCTCAATTTTCTGGGCCAGGTATCTCGGTGTATTGTAGTGGAGCGCTTTGTGGGTAATGCATGCCATTTTTAGTTGAATCCTGGCTTCACACAGTAGCCAGTTTAACGCTTTCAGGTGTGGAGAGATATGGTCGAATTTCCTCGATCCGGAGATGAGTCTTGCAGCTGCATTGAGGCATGCTTTTAGTGGTGCTGTGGACATTTTTAGTAGCCCTGCTAAGGTTGTACATTCAATTCGATCCTCGAGATAACCAAGTATTGGACTGCCATTTTGAGATCCGTCATAGAGATGAATAGTTTCACGTTTCTAATGTAGTTTAGATGAAAACGGGCACTTTTTGCCATATTTTTGATGAAAAGATGAAAAGGGTAATATGTTTGAAATGTGAATTTTTCAAAATATAGTCATACTCAGAAGCAGGGATCCGTACTTCACGATCATCGTAACAGACTTCTTTCCCTGTAGGAAACAGAAGGGGAAAACATCAGTCTTCTAATCTCTTTTTGAACACACTAATTAGCTAACCGTTCTAATTTTATATAACTCCAAAGCATCATCCATTACATTACACTGTAGTGGATGAATGCTATAATGATCATAGATCCCTTCAGCTTTACCAGCTCAGCTTTCCCAAACTGAACTTTTGACTTTGAAACTTGCATACCACCTGAAGACAAATTTTCATCAATGTCAATGTTTTTGTAATACTTGTTTTCTGTTTTTCAAGAATTGTAGGGCTGTTTTACATTATAATAGCTAATAAGAGCGACCATTTTGAGAGTGCCTGCTCTAGCTGCCCAACTCTCCCACATGCACTTAAACAGGGTCGCTGCGCGGACCCAGTTGCTGGAAGGTTAGCGGTGGGCTCTGCTCACACTGCTTATTTTTTCTTGTTCTGAACCTCTGCTCATTCTTGTTTTAATTACGCTTGTACGCTTGCATTTAAATCATTTTGTTGAAACTGTAGGTGAATTATCTAACTGCCAATTGAATTTGAATACTGGCCTGCAAAAGTAAAGATAGGCTGTAGAGGGTAAACTACTGCCAAGAAGCCAAAGCTGATTATAAAGCAGAATTAGAGAAGTATTATAAAGAAATTAAATTAGCCAAAAAAGCCTACTTTGAGTCTAAAATTCTAAAGGCGGGAAACCACTCCAGAGAAATCTTCAAAATTGTTAGTTCCTTTTCCTCTCCCGTAGTAGACTCTAATAAGACACCTCCGTCAATGGAATGGTGGGAGACACTCGCCTTGTTCTTTATTGAAAAAATAGATACCATTCAGGCAAGCCTCACACAACCCAGTGCGGGAATACCGGAATTTGGCATGGACACTACCGCTTTAAATGAGATAGGAAATTAGGAAGAGCCTGGCTATGATGAAGTGAGCTCTCTGAACTCTTTCTCTCCTATCCCCTTAGATGATTCCCTGCGTGCCCTAAAATGTCTCAAATCAGGTTCCCCGCTGGACCCGGCCCCCGCCTTGGGTGCAGAGGCCATTTACCTGCTTATGAATCAGATACTGAATACCTCTCTCTCGTCAGCCACTGTACCTACCAAAGGCAAACAAGCAAAGGTTATCCCGCTGCTCACAAAACCCCAGGGAGATCCCTCTGACACATCCAACCATAGGCCAATTTCCCTCCTCCCGCCTTCTCAAAAGTTCTACAGAAACATGTGAACCAGCATCTATCATCATACCTTGAAAGGAACTGCCTACTACATGCCAGCTAATTGGGCTTTCACCTTAATTGCAGCACCGAAACAGCACTGTTGGAGGTAGTTGACTCTATCAGACTTGGTCTGGAAGTGGGCGATAGGGTGCTGCTGGTCCTGTTAGACCTATCAGCCGCTTTTGATACGATCTCGCACTATATTCTCCTGACCCATCTCCACTCGATTGGCATTAGGGGGCTTGCCTGGAAATGGCTGGCATCTTTCCTCGAGGGGAGGGGATAGGAAGTATGGCGCTATACCTACTCAGCCACTTCCCACAAGCGGAAGGTTGGTGTTCCTCAGGGTTCTGCCTGAGCCCGACTTTGTTCAATATCTACCTCACGCCTCTGGCTACTTTGGCAGAATCCTTAGGGGCAAAAATTATGTCTTATGCAGATGACATCCAGCTGCTGTTAACATGGAAGAACAATGAGCCCTGCCCAGGCTAGCTAATTAGTACCTGCCTCGCAGTGGTATTTGGGTGGCTGTCCGTGAACCAACTTAAATGTAATGCGGGAAAGACGGAGCTGATTTTCTTTGGTTCAGAAGCAGAGACACCCTTGCAGAGCTTCTGGCCACTTGATGCCCCCCACCCTTATCAAAAGTCAGGTGGTGAAAAACATTGGCTTTAAATTTGATAGTCAACCAATATTCCATACCCAAGTAAACTCGGTAAAGGGTACCTGCTTTGCCCTCTTGCGATTTCTTCTGAAGTTTCTGTTCCTACTGTCCTTGACAGCCAGACAACAAGTGACCCAAGCCCTGATCAGATCACATCTTGACTATGGGAAAGGTCTTAGGCATGCACAATTACCTGATGGATATGCTTCAGCTGGTCCAGAATGCAGTGGCCCGAACTATTTTCGAGCTCCCCTGGGATGCTCACATATCCCAGCCTTTTTAAGAGTCTTCAGTGACTGCCATTGAGGAAAAGGATTATCTTCAAGACACTGCTTGTGACTCACAAAGCCGTATACGGAATTGGCTCTGGCTATCTAATACACAGGATCTCTTTCTATGTTCCACAGAGGAATCTCCGCTCCGCCAACCTTTTCCTATCAGTACCCCACATATCAAAAAGGCGAGATCAGGGGAAAAGGCCCTCTCCTTCCTGGGCCCATCCCTTTGGAACAAACTGCCTCTTACCCTTAGAAGCATCAAGCCAATGCCTGTGTTCCCGAAGAAGCTTAAAACGTGGCTTTTTTCCAGCCCTTAGCTCCTTCCTGCCCCTCTGTTACTTTTCGGCATGCTGCACCATGACACTCCTTGGAGTAGCAGCGGAACTCTATAATTAACCCTACATAGACATAGACACAAGTTCTTTGCCATAAAAAAAAAAAAAACCTTTTCTTTAAATGAACCGATCTCTGAATCGGAGGTTGTTAGCGCGATCAAATGCCTTAAAAAAGGGAAAGCCCCTGGCCCTGATGGCTATACTGCACCATTTTATAAGACTTTTGCCCATATTCTTGCAACTCCTCTATTAGAAGTTTTTCAAGAAATTAGCACCACAGGAGAGGTCAAAGGAACTATGGCTGAAGCCGTAATTGCTGTAATACCCAAAGAAGGCAAAGATCATAAACTCCCCAAAAATTACAGGCCTATATCACTGATAAATTTAGATTGCAAGCTCCTGGCATCGATTTTAGCAAAACGCATCCAGAAGGTTCTGCCGACCCTAATACACCCCTCGCAAGCGGGATTCCTGAAGAACAGGCTTTCGAGCGACAACACGAGAATTCTGGCTCACGTTATTGAAAAAGCGAAATTCTTATCCACGCCCACCGTGGCTATCACACTAGACGCGGAAAAAGCGTTTGACAAAGTTGACTGGACTTATTTAAATGCTGTGCTACACAAATTCGACCTGGGTCCCCTATTCACTAGGTTAGTCATGTCCCTCTATGCCTGTCCCTCTGCTAGAGTACGGGCTGGTGGCGCCTTCTCCTCCCCCTTTAGTCTAGAACAAGGCACTAGGCAGGGTTGCCCATTGTCCCCGTCCTTCTTCCTCCTGGCAATTGAACCCTTTTTGCACTATATTAGGGAAAACCCTGAAATTGCAGGAGTTCAGTTCGCAGGCTGTACAATCAAACTCACGGCCTATGCTGATGACGTATTGGTCATGAGTGAAAAAGCTGATAAGGCTATACCGGCGTTACTCTCCACAATCGAAGAATTCTCAAGTGTATCGGGGTACTCCCTGAACAAGGATAAAACTGAGGTGAAGTCGTTAAACAATCTGTGTGATAAAAACATCCTGGGCGAATCCGGGCTGACCTGGCAACCGAAGAGTTTTAAATACTTAGGTCTGGAATTTGAAAGGGATTTGGTAACCACCCTAAAAATTAATGAGGAGATACTCTACAAAAAAATACAAAAACTCTTAGATGGCTGGTCCCCAAAGTTCCTCTCATGGTGGGGTAGGGCGGAAACATTAAAAATGATGATCAGTCCCTTGGTAAACTATATGGCATGTATGCTCCCCATGACCTTCTCAGAGGATTTTCTACATAAAGTCGAGAAGTCGTTAACGGACTTCCTGTGGAAAGGGAAAAAACCGAGAATTGCCATGAAGAAACTGCAATTGCCAAAGCTTAAAGGGGGCTTAGGTATACCAAATTTCAGAAACTACCAAACCGCCTTTCTCTGCAGACAAGGAGCTTCCTGGTTTACCGAAGAACCTATTTATACGCCCTTATGGATTGACATTGAGAGATCCATTATCGGAAAGGCCCCGCTCTCTGCGGTACTCACAATGGATCTCTCACACCTTACGAATTCTAAATACATCATACTTAATACCAAGAGGGCTCTCTTGCGGTTAGATCGCGCTCACAAAACTGGTCTACAGATCCATAATTCTTCATCTGCTTCCTTGTGGCGTAACCCGTCAATCAAAATTGGCGGATCGCCCATAATATGGGACCACTGGTCTGATAGATGTGTTAATGTGATTGCTGATCTACACGAAAATAACATGCCACTACCATTCTCAACTCTGCAGGCTAGACACTCCCTATTAAGGATTTACTTTTACTCGTTCCTGAAGCTAAAGTCAGCCTTATCTAGCAGAACGTTCAAACTAGCGATGCCTTGGCTAAAATCTATGCTCCCTCACTTTCAATCCTCTGGACATTTTGTCTCAAAAATATATAAACTTCTTGCACCAACACCCAACAAATCGATGAGGCGTAACGAAGCCAAATGGGAATCAGAACCAAATAACACTGGCATAAGCATAGACTGGGTCAGGATACATGCATCAGCACTCACACATAAGGTCTCGCTGATACTATCACAGACCAAATATATGATCCTTAACAGGGCTTTCTGGACCCCACAACGATTATTTAAGGTTGGCCTACGAGACACACCGACCTGCAGGAACTGCTCCTCGGATATTGGTGACCTTCCACACATGTTATTTAATTGCCCCATGCTTCAAACATATTGGACTAAAATCTTTGACTACATTGGGCACACGTTTGACATACACCCTGCAAGGGAATTCATCTACATTATCCTGGGGGCTTTAGACCCACTACTAAAGGGGGACCATGACCGTCAGCTCCTGGATCTCCTGCTAACACTAGCATGCAAGGTAGTCCTATGCAATTGGAAATCAGCGTCTGAGGTCTCTTTTAATGCCTGAAGGGAATGGCTATCCTGCATTAGGGGCACTGACAATCCCGCTCTTCATTCATCACCATGGCAGGTTACCAACAAAAAACTATGGTCTTCTCTAGACCAGGCCTCCTTTACTTTCGATCCACCATGATACACCACCAATGAGATCAACACTTAGTAAATGTGGGGGTGCCCGATGCACGAATTGTACTGGTTATATCCCGCCCATATGGGCTTACCAGACTTAGACACAATGTGCGGGGATGACAAAGTATACCTGGTATTATCTGACTAGAATTGGATGGAGAGCTCTACGGAACTGTGCACAACTGTAAAGATTGCAATGATGGCATATTTTATTGTTTACCTTGTTCATTTACTTATTTGTTTATCCATTTATTTATTCATTCAACTCATTCATCTCGTCTCATTTACAGATCCGGTCTGCTGTTACCCTCTAGTTTTCATTATGCTTTATTTTCCGTTACTGTATGTATGTATGTTTTGTTTTATATGCACTGATCCATGCTTGACCACGGCGTCACTCCAATACGAATGTAACTCTATTGATGCCTTCTGGCCGTTATCATTTCTGTTTTTGCTCAATAAAAAAGATTTGAAATTAAAAAAAAAAACTTTTGTCAGCACAACATTCATTTAAACACTAGCAGCTCTTCAAATTTGTTCGTCCACACCAAGAGTTTCAATATTCTCCTAGCCTACAGGAAGATAAACTACTTTTCCTTTAAGGCCTTTCGGTGATTCAATTGGAGATTTTTGGCTGCGGGTGAACTATATCTTGAAAAGGGATGATAATACCCTCATAAACAATTAAGAGTTTAGCATGAATGGGGGAGATCTCTACATTCTTTTGAATGCCTCTTGCAGGTATTTTATTTTCATTCAATTTAATACAACAACATTTACATACAACTTGGTAATCACATATATCAAAAGTAAAGAGCCAAATTGAGAAGGTAAGTTTAGCAGGGCAAGGATGCAGGAGGTGTCCAGGGAGTGAGTGTTGATGCCAGAAAGCCTTGAGTCAAAGCTGTGGTGAAGATCTTTTTGCTCGGACTTAGTCTCGGCAATGGAAGTAAAAGATTTCCAGCAGCAGGAGGCAGAGCACTGAAACTGAAGACAGGTCTTATTCGGCCAGATACCCCTTTAGCGAAGGATCGCTGAAAATGATTACTGCTACTGAGAAGAATGTAGCAGGAGAAGCTGCAAAGTCAATCCAGCTGGCAATGAATCTCAGGCAAATAGGCAAGTAGGTTGGTCCTCGTGCCCTCCTGGTTCACAGGGCAGTTTTTAGCCTAAGATTTTCTAAGTCCACACGTTTGTATATTCACTATCGAGTCATTTTCAGCATCACTTCCAAGGGTTCATGTCTTGTGGAACAGCACTTGGAGGGCCAGGGCTCACTCAGGTTGGGTTCACGTGTGGGTCCAAGGTGAAGGGAGCCTTTTATGTCCTTGAGGCTCAGATCAGGAGCCTAGTAAAATAGCCTTTTGGAGTCACTCTGGTGGACCTGTGTCCAGGTTTCAGGTCCAGTCCTTCTTCTCTGGGCAGGAGGGCTGCAGGGCAGAAAGGTATCAATTCAGACAGGCAGCAGGAGATTAGCAGTCCAGCAGAGGGGCAGTGCTTTCAGCAGCACAGCAGTCCTTCTTTTCGGTGGAGTATCCACAGGTCCAGAAGTGTATTGGAGTTGGTATCTGAGGTCTCCTTTTTATATCCTGGTTCCCTCCTTCTGGAAGGTTGGAAAAGCCTCTAAACAGTAACTTTGAAGTGCATGGAATTTCCTCATCCCCTACCCTGGCTCCAAGCTGCCTCCAATAACAATGGGTAGGTGTTAAGCCTTTTGTGTGAGAGCTTTCTATTAATTTGCAAGTTGGGCTGCGCTCAGAGCGCCCCCTCATCCTGCCTGCAGATGGCATATTAAGGCACTCCTATTCACTCTAAGGTGTGACTGTCCAGGAGGAATTCACAAAGTCTGCCATTTACAGTCAATCATGTGACCCAAGACAGGCTATGGGCACAAAATGGCAAAGGGCACAAAAATGCCAACTTTCTAAAAGTGGTACAAAAGGGGGTGGTGATGGACAGAGCATCTGAACCAATCAAACACTCACACCCAGTCAACAGATCTGGGTTTAATCCATCACCGTTCTTTAGCCCACTCTGCCACCCCAGTTCAGACATGGCCATATGCAAATCAGTCTGACCCTGTGCCTCATGGGAACAGTCCAGCCTGAACTGCCAAGCCATGCCTTCCCTGGAACAGAAACAAGCTTCAGAGGACCGGTTTCTGGCATTTCAGCCGTCTTCAGCCCGGCTTGCTTGAATTCAGTGGGAAAGTGAGCAAGGGACTCACGTCTGAGCATACCCTGCCAACTTATGGCGAACAAAGTGGTACAAAAGGGGGTGGTGATGGACGGAGCATGTGAACCAATCAAACACTCACACCCAGTCAACAGGTCTGGGTTTAATCCATCACCGTTCTTTAGCCCACT
The DNA here is from genome assembly GCF_964263255.1 of Lissotriton vulgaris. Taxonomy (NCBI): domain Eukaryota; kingdom Metazoa; phylum Chordata; class Amphibia; order Caudata; family Salamandridae; genus Lissotriton; species Lissotriton vulgaris. Next base: position 1,708,512,322 of record NC_141685.1, on the reverse strand, counting down.
CTGCCACCCCAGTTCAGACATGGTCATTTGCAAATCAGTCTGACCCTGTGCCTCACAGGAACAGTCCAGCCTGAACTGCCAAGCCATGCCTTCCCTGGACCGGAAACAAGCTTCCGAGGACCAGTTTCTGGCATTTCAGCTGTCTTCAGCCCGGCTTGCTTGAATCCAGTGGCAAAGTGAGCAAGGGGCTCATGTCTGAGCATACCCTGCCAACTTATGGCGAACAAAGTTGTACAAAAGGGGGTGGTGGTGGACGGAGCATCTGCACCAATCAAACACTCACACCCAGTCAACAAATCTGGGTTTAATCCATCACCGTTCTTTAGCCCACTCTGCCACCCCAGTTCAGACAAGGCCATATGCAAATCAGTCTGACCCTGTGCCTCATGGGAACAGTCCAGCCCGAACTGCCAAGCCATGCCTTCCCTGGACCGGAAACAAGCTTCCGAGGACCGGTTTCTGGCATTTCAGCCATCTTCAGCCAACTTGCTTGAATCCAGTGGCAAAGTGAGCAAGGGACTTGCGTCTGAGCATACCCTGCCAACTTATGGCGAACAAAGTGGTACAAAAGAGGGTGGTGATGGACAGAGCATCTGAACCAATCAAACACTCGCACCCAGTCAACAGATCTGGGTTTAATCCATCACCGTTCTTTAGACCACTTTGCCACCCCAGTTCAGACATGGCCATATGCAAATCAGTCTGACCCTGTGCCTCATGGGAACAGTTCAGCCCGAACTGCCAAGCCATGCCTTCCCTGGACCGGAAACAAGCTTCCGAGGACCGGTTTCTGGCATTTCAGCCGTCTTCAGCCCGGCTTGCTTGAATCCAGTGGCAAAGTGAGCAAGGGACTCACGTCTGAGCATACCCTGCCAACTTATGGCGAACAAAGTGGTACAAAAGGGGGTGGTGATGGACGGAGCATCTGAACCAATCAAACACTCACACCCAGTCAACAAATCTGGGTTTAATCCATCACCGTTCTTTAGCCCACTCTGCCACCCCAGTTCAGACAAGGCCATATGCAAATCAGTCTGACCCTGTGCCTCATGGGAACAGTCCAGCCCGAACTGCCAAGCCATGCCTTCCCTGGACCGGAAACAAGCTTCCGAGGACCGGTTTCTGGCATTTCAGCCATCTTCAGCCAACTTGCTTGAATCCAGTGGCAAAGTGAGCAAGGGACTTGCGTCTGAGCATACCCTGCCAACTTATGGCGAACAAAGTGGTACAAAAGAGGGTGGTGATGGACAGAGCATCTGAACCAATCAAACACTCGCACCCAGTCAACAGATCTGGGTTTAATCCATCACCGTTCTTTAGACCACTTTGCCACCCCAGTTCAGACATGGCCATATGCAAATCAGTCTGACCCTGTGCCTCATGGGAACAGTTCAGCCCGAACTGCCAAGCCATGCCTTCCCTGGACCGGAAACAAGCTTCCGAGGACCGGTTTCTGGCATTTCAGCCGTCTTCAGCCCGGCTTGCTTGAATCCAGTGGCAAAGTGAGCAAGGGACTCACGTCTGAGCATACCCTGCCAACTTATGGCGAACAAAGTGGTACAAAAGGGGGTGGTGATGGACGGAGCATCTGAACCAATCAAACACTCACACCCAGTCGACAGGTCTGGGTTAAGGCACAGGGTCAGACTGATTTGCATATGGCCATGTCTGAACTGGGGTGGCAGAGTGGGCTAAAGAACGGTGATGGATTAAACCCAGATCTGTTGACTGGGTGTGAGTGTTTGATTGGTTCAGATGCTCCGTCCATCAACACCCCCTTTTGTACAACTTTCTAAAAGTGGCATTTTCCTAAATTGCAATAAAAAACAGATATTGTCATAAAACCGGGATTTTCACTACAATTCCAAAGACACAAAGCATGACATAGGTACCTGTCCCAATTGGAAAATCAGGCCTATTAAATGTAATAAGGAATCACCAAGGTTACCCAATGGGAGGGGCCAGCCTCACAGTAGTGAAAAATGAATTTAGGAGTGTTTTCACTATCAGGACATGTAAAACTGAAATGTGCATGTCCATCCTTTCAATTACACAGCACACTGCCCTATGGGCTACCTAGGGCCTAGCTTATGGGTGACATATTTGTAATAAAAAGAGAGTTTAATGCTGGGCAGGGGGGTTTTAATGTCAAGTCGCCATCGCACTTTAAAGCTGCATTCAGACTGCAGTGTCAGACCTGGAATATGTGTTAAGGTACCACTAAAGTGGGTGCACAATAGGTGTAGCAGGCCCATTGGTAGCATTTAATTTACTGGCCCTCCCCATATTCTATACAAGGACATATAAGTAAATTAAATATGCCATTTGGGTATGAGCCAATTTAACCATGTTGAAAGGAGAGAGCACAAGCACTTTAGAACTGGTTAACAGTGGAGTCCTAAGGCCAGCAAAAACAAATTCAGCAAAAGGTGAAGTGTAAAAGGCAAAATGTTTGGGGGTGACCCTGCAGAGAGGACCAGGTCCAACATGTAATAATTTTCCCCTCTCAGCACACATACAATCTTTACTATTACAATAGATTTTCTTATCTGTAATGGAAGCTGCAGGTAGAAGTAAGGTTAATGAAAACATATAAAACACCAAAATGCAATCTAAGCTCTGAGGATCAGAACCAGCTGAATAGTTAAACATGCACACCTCTACTCCTGCCATAGTTGTACTCTTTCACAGGCCATGTAAGGATTATATCAACCTTGAGGGTTATGACAGTAAAATATTTTTTTAATGTACTGGGAATGACAACAATTTGTTGAACGTATTGTAACCCCAGTCCAGTTTACCAGGAATAGCAAAGCCCTGTATACTGCACCATTGTTCCTACCATAGCAAGAGGGGATCCCTATATCCTTAAACTGCAAATGCATACCGTTTTAAAAGTCTTGTACATGAGACTTTGGCTTCCCCTTTCATTATAATTTTATACAGATAACTTTCTTTAACTCACATATTTACAACAAATTAAACGTTTGTCTTAGTACTACAGAAGACAATTGTAACAGTATGATCCTTCTTTCAGTTTTCTGTGTACCCAATAGTTATATATTATTTGTTTGGTTTTGTACGTCTTTGGCAAAGTTAACATATTAAATGTTTTTTCTTCAGAAATGGTTCAGTTTAATCTTTTTTTATGAAGTTGGATGGTACCATAGTAGCCCATGTGGTACAAGGCAAAATATCAGTTTATCACCCTTTTTCTGGGGTAGCTCCTTTACCTGATTGGCAGTAGTATTGCAGAACTCAGAAGCATAAACTAAAAAATAAACATTATAATAATTGTTCATTTGGATGTATTACTAGGTAGAACTCAGTTTCTTTACTTCGTCTTTAGTTTATTTACTATCCCTGCGTAATAACCACGCATACATCAATAAGTTAAGAACCATCATGAGGATACAGTTTGATGTTTTCATCTTTCCGGCAAATCATAACAGTCTGTAGGTATATACTTACTTAATCTTCAAGTTTCAGACATTTCACTGTCCCAAAACCTACCGTCCTGCATCTATACATAACTATAACTATATACATATTGTCACTACTGCGTCAGCCGTTTTTCCACTTGGTGCCCCATGCATCAAACAAAATACCGGTCGCAAACGGGCAGATTCTCAGAATCCGCTCCTTTGCCACCGGTATTTTTGCATTTGGGATGCATCATCCCAAATGCAAAAATCGCAATTTAAGGAATCTCTAAATTGCGATTCCTTAAATTGCGGTTGCATTTAAGGAATCCCAAATTGGGATTCCATAAATGCAATACATGAAAGTTAAAAAATTAGCGATTTCGCTAATAGGAGCAGCAAATTACCATGAAGTTGAACTTCATGGTAATTTGCAAAAACTTTGAAAAATGCACTTTTGTGCATTTTTCAAAGTTTCATGTTGCACACACATGCCCTTAGGGCACGTGTGTGTGCAACATATGTGCAGAGATCAATTTCAGGGGGTGCAACAGGGTGTCATTTTGACACCCTTGAAATTGCATGAGCAATTTGCGAGTACCTACTGGTACTCGCAAATTGCTCATGCAATCTCTAATTCATTCCTATGAGCCTATAGACCCATAGGAATGAATGGGACAGCATTCCTTAGTTGTGACTAGTAATTTGCGAGTAGCAATTAAGGAATGTTTAGGAATTGCTATTTTTGTAGCGATTCCTACATGCATAGGCTTTTGCGATTCCTTAAAAATCGCTATTTAGAAATCGCAAAAGCCTACGTTGATGCATGTGCCACTTGGTGATTTAAGGATGGTAGAGTGTAGTACAACCTTCAGCACAAACTATTTTACTGCAACCAAATGTTAGGTGATGGTTCAAAATGGCTTCAGGCACCCATACAGGAGGGCTATTTGGGTTCACTCTGCTGTGTTTTCATGTCTTTAACAGGTTTCCAGTAAACTGAGGCCGGTTTGTTCACTCCTGGCGGTATCCTTGTTTTGGCATGAAATTGGATTACCTTGCACAGGTTCCTCCTGGACATAACTCTTGATCTGAGCAGGGCACATGTGAAATATGTACCCCTGGGTAGCCTTTTGTGATTGCTACACAGAAAGGAGTTGCAAAACTGCTTACTGCATCTCCAGTATTTTACAGGCTTCGTTTGAAACTTAATTTCTCTGGTTATTAGGGGTCAATCTCAGCCTGTTTCACATAATTTTCTCTCGATAAGACAGCTGTTTTTAGTTGCTGAAATTTGGAAATTGTGGGGAGAAAACTTGCTCTCTGGATGACAACAGTAGAAAGTGAAATTTTGGTCAACGTTCAATCTTTCATATCCAGCATGACTGTTCCAAAACTGCTGCAGTTTAAGAAGAGTTGAAGAATCACTGCTGTAAAGAACAATACGATTCAGAAAAGGGGGTGGTGATGAACAGAGTGTCTGAATTGAGCAGACCACTCTTACCCAGTCCAAAGATCAGGGCTTGATCCATCACCGTTATTTATCTCACTGCCCCATCCCAGCTCAGAACCTGGCTATATGCAAATCAGTCTGTCCCTGGCCCAGTGCATCATGGGAACAGGGCAGACTAAACTACCAAGCCAATTCTTCACCAGAAAGGAGACAAGCTACCGGGGACCGGTTTCTGGCATTTCAGCCGTCTTCGGCCCGGCTTGCTTGAATCCTGATGGAGCAGTGAGAAAGGGACTCATGTCTGAGTATACCCTGCCACACCTATAGTGGCCAAAATCGATTCAGAAAAGGGGGTGGTGATGAACAGAGTGTCTGAATTGAGCAGACCACTCTTACCCAGTCCAAAGATCAGGGCTTGATCCATCACCGTTATTTATCTCACTGCCCCATCCCAGCTCAGAACCTGGCTATATGCAAATCAGTCTGTCCCTGGCCCAGTGCATCATGGGAACAGGGCAGACTAAACTACCAAGCCAATTCTTCACCAGAAAGGAGACAAGCGACCGGGGACCGGTTTCTGGCATTTCAGCCGTCTTCGGCCCGGCTTGCTTGAATCCTGATGGAGCAGTGAGAAAGGGACTCATGTCTGAGTATACCCTGCCACACCTATAGTGGCCAAAATCGATTCAGAAAAGGGGGTGGTGATGAACAGAGTGTCTGAATTGAGCAGACCACTCTTACCCAGTCCAAAGATCAGGGCTTGATCCATCACCGTTATTTATCTCACTGCCCCATCCCAGCTCAGAACCTGGCAATATGCAAATCAGTCTGTCCCTGGCCCAGTGCATCATGGGAACAGGGCAGACTAAACTACCAAGCCAATTCTTCACCAGAAAGGAGACAAGCTACCGGGGACCGGTTTCTGGCATTTCAGCCGTCTTCGGCCCGGCTTGCTTGAATCCTGATGGAGCAGTGAGAAAGGGACTCATGTCTGAGTATACCCTGCCACACCTATAGTGGCCAAAATCGATTCAGAAAAGGGGGTGGTGATGAACAGAGTGTCTGAATTGAGCAGACCACTCTTACCCAGTCCAAAGATCAGGGCTTGATCCATCACCGTTATTTATCTCACTGCCCCATCCCAGCTCAGAACCTGGCTATATGCAAATCAGTCTGTCCCTGGCCCAGTGCATCATGGGAACAGGGCAGACTAAACTACCAAGCCAATTCTTCACCAGAAAGGAGACAAGCTACCGGGGACCGGTTTCTGGCATTTCAGCCGTCTTCGGCCCGGCTTGCTTGAATCCTGATGGAGCAGTGAGAAAGGGACTCATGTCTGAGTATACCCTGCCACACCTATAGTGGCCAAAATCGATTCAGAAAAGGGGGTGGTGATGAACAGAGTGTCTGAATTGAGCAGACCACTCTTACCCAGTCCAAAGATCAGGGCTTGATCCATCACCGTTATTTATCTCACTGCCCCATCCCAGCTCAGAACCTGGCTATATGCAAATCAGTCTGTCCCTGGCCCAGTGCATCATGGGAACAGGGCAGACTAAACTACCAAGCCAATTCTTCACCAGAAAGGAGACAAGCTACCGGGGACCGGTTTCTGGCATTTCAGCCGTCTTCGGCCCGGCTTGCTTGAATCCTGATGGAGCAGTGAGAAAGGGACTCATGTCTGAGTATACCCTGCCACACCTATAGTGGCCAAAATCGATTCAGAAAAGGGGGTGGTGATGAACAGAGTGTCTGAATTGAGCAGACCACTCTTACCCAGTCCAAAGATCAGGGCTTGATCCATCACCGTTATTTATCTCACTGCCCCATCCCAGCTCAGAACCTGGCTATATGCAAATCAGTCTGTCCCTGGCCCAGTGCATCATGGGAACAGGGCAGACTAAACTACAATTGCAATTATTTTGTCCACCCTAAGCGTGGAAGGGTATTCTCAGATGTGAGACCCTTGCTCATTGCACCATCAGGATTCAAGCAAACCGGGCCGAAGACGGCTGTAATGCCAGAAACCGGTCCCCGGGAGCTTGTTTCCTTCCCAGTGTAAGAATTGGCTTTTGTAGTTTGGTTTGCCCTGTTCCCATCATGCACTGGGACAGGAACAGACTAATTTGCATACAGCCAGGTTCTGAAACTGGGATGGTGCAGTGAGCTAAAAAACGGTGTTGGATCTAGCCCTGATCTCTTGACTGGGTGAGAGCTTTCTGCTTAATTCAGAGACTCTGTCCCTCACCACCCCTTGTTGTAATTATTTTGTCCACCCTAAGCGTGGAAGGGTATTCTCAGATGTGAGACCCTTGCTCATTGCACCATCAGGATTCAAGCAAACCGGGCCGAAGACGGCTGTAATGCCAGAAACCGGTCCCCGGGAGCTTGTTTCCTTCCCAGTGTAAGAATTGGCTTTTGTAGTTTGGTTTGCCCTGTTCCCATCATGCACTGGGACAGGAACAGACTAATTTGCATACAGCCAGGTTCTGAAACTGGGATGGTGCAGTGAGCTAAAAAACGGTGTTGGATCTAGCCCTGATCTCTTGACTGGGTGAGAGCTTTCTGCTTAATTCAGAGACTCTGTCCCTCACCACCCCTTGTTGTAAAGAACAATACATCACAATGCAGCAGACATCCACAAACCAGACAGCCTCTTCTGTCACTCGCTGACTTCATGTTTGTCTTTGATTCAGTACAGCACTCTGCTTCCTTTTTACTAGGTTTCACTATAGAAATGTCTCACTCATAAATACATTTCGCATATTTACATGGGTATTACGCAACCGGAGTGTCTTTTTTTAAGCTCCGGTGGCGCAATGCCCTGCCCCATATTTACAAAGTGATGTTAAGCCACTTTTTGTAGCTTAACAGCGCTTTGTAAATGTGGTACCCTTTCATGCAGGTATCTGTGTGAAAGGGGCATGCAATGGATGTTGTGGGCATTCAACTGCAGTACCTAATGCTTTTTTTAAATGCAGCACACATAGAAAGAGCAAAATGCCATTAATGATCATTTATGTTCAGAAGGTGTTGCTTCCTGCACATAAACAATTATTACGTAATGGCGTTTTGCTACTTCTACGTGTGCTTCAAAATAAAGCACACATAGAAGTAACAAATCGCCATTATTGATTGTTTATGTGCAGGAAAGGAAACCTTCCCACACTTGAACAATCATTCTCTGCAATGCAGGCACCACCCTTGCACTATGGCGCAAGGGTGTCTGCATTGGGGCTAGGCAGCTATTTTTTGTGCTAGGAAAAACATAGGGTTGCGCCCTATTGTTGGAAATGTCGGAGCGTGGCGCTGCAAAATTAGCCACAGCTCTGCGCTCCGTCATTTCCTTGTAAATATGCCCTGCACTTTTTAAAGCTTATTTTCACCATTTTCAAAGTTCTAGCTGCAGCCTAATTTTCAGATGCAATGTAAAAAAAGTGTTCAAGGGGTTTCAACTTGTTTTCAGGATACAAGAGGGTGTTTGGACAGAATATCGGAAACAAATTATTGTCATACAAAAATATTGTGTCAAGAATATCAAGACATCAAAAATATCATCAACAAGAATATTGAAGGTAAAAATATAGTTTTCAGTGTTGTTTTTATTATTGTTGCATGTAGTAATTATGCCAATTAGTATGTCATTTATTGTATGTGTTTATATTTTTTTACATTACTGTTTTTAGTAAGCTAAATGTTTAGGTATGAGATTTATTTAATGTGTGTATTTAGTTGTATTAATAAATATAAATAATTGTTGTATTTATTATTTTAGCAGTGAGATATTAGGTTTTTATGGGATAAGGGTGGAGAGATTTTTTTAAATATGTATATTTAAAAATAAAAACAATGGTGATAATTTTGAAAATGTGAACATTTATACATTAGATTCTTTTTTAATTGTTTGTTTTTGTAACATTCAGCAAACATTTTTTTCAGTATGATACATATTAATGGTATAAGAACATTGAAAAAATATTCAAAAAAGATTACAAAATTATTTTGTTTTAAAACTGCAGACATTGATTACATTGTTTTTGAAATTGCAATTGTATTTTAAAAATATATTTAAAATTTATAAAATATTACTTAAAAAAAAAAAATTTGATTATATGATTCTTAATTTTTAAGTCATAGTTTATGTGTTTCGGACTGTTCCCACGAGGAGCATGGTCAAGACTGATTTGCATATGGCTGGGTCCAAACTGAGGTGGCATGATGAGCAAAATACCAAAGGGTTGCAGCGCTAACCTGAGATTTTGCCAGTGGTTCGACTTATTGTTAGCAGCCTCCCATCACCTTTTGTGTGTTTCATTATTAAATGTAACCCTTTTAGTGTCAAATATTGTCGTATTGGAGTGGGGATAGTAAATTTCACCACTTTAATACCCGATACCTTCCCAAAATTGGTATAGATTGGAGTGGGAATAGTACATTTTACCCCTTTAGTGTCCAACACCTTCCTTAAATTGTTATAGATTGGAGAGGGATTATTAAATGTTACCCTTTTAGTGTCCAACAACTTCATTCAACATGGTTGGATCGGAATGGGAATAGTAAATGTTACCCCTTTATAGTCCAATGCCTTCCCCAAATTGGATTAGATTGGAGTGGGAAGAGAAAATGTCACCCCTTTAATTTTCAATGCCTTCCTTAAATTAATTTAGATTGAAGTGGGAATAGCAAATGTCACCCGTTTAATGTCCTATGCCTTCCCCATATTGGTTTTGATTTGGAGTGGAACTAGTAAATGTCACCCCTTTAGTGTCCAACAACTTCCCCCAATATGTTTGGATTGGAGTGATCATATTAAATGTCACCTCTTTAATCAATCAATCAATCAGTCATTTGTTAAGCGCACTACATACCCGCGAGGGTTTGAAGGCACTGGGGGGGGGAGGTGGGGGCCGCTACTGATCGAACAGCCAGGTCTTTAGTATCCTCCTGAAGGTCAGCAGGTCTTGTGTCTGTCGTAGGCTCAGTGGGAGGGTGTTCCATGTTTTGGCAGCGAGGTGGGAGAAGGATCTCCCACCGGTGGTTGTTCTTCGGATGCCCGGGACGGTGGCGAGTGAGAGGTTGCAGGAGCGTAGCTAGCGGTTGGGGGTGTAGAAGGAGAGTCGTCTATTGAGGTAGGCTCGACCGGTCTTGTGGAGTGCCTTGTGTGCGTGGATGATGAGCTTGAAGGATATCCTCTTGTTGACGGAGACCCAGTGCAGGTTTCTCAAGTAGGGGTGATGTGGCCGTGTCGTGGTACATCGAGGATCAGTCGTTCGGAGGCGTTTTGGATGCGTTTTAGTCGATTGATGAGCTTGGTCGGTGCTCCCGCGTAGATGGCGTTTCCATAGTCGAGTCTGCTGCTGACGAAGGCCTGGGTGACTGTCATTCTTGTATCTGTCGGGATTCATCTATAGATCTTACAGAGCATGCAGAGGGTGTTGAAGCAGGAGGAGGGACGGCGTTGACTTCCTTGGTCATTGAGAGCGTTGAGTCGAGGATGATTCCCAGTTTGCATGCGTAGTCGGTGGTGGTCGGGGCTGCCCCCAGTGCCGTTGGCCACCAGGAGTCGTCCCAGGCTGACGGGTTGGAGCCGAGGATGAGGACCTCGTCTTGTCCGAGTTCAGCTTCAGATGGCTGATCTTCATCCAGTCGGTGACGGCCTTCATTCCTTCATGGAGGTTGGCCTTGGCGGTGATGGGGTCCTTGGTGATGGAGAGGATGAAATGTGTGTCGTCGGCGTAGGAGATTATGTTGAGGTCTAGCTGTTGGGCGACATGTGCGAGCGGGTCCATGTAAATGTTGAACAGTGTCGGGCTGAGGAAGGATCCTTGGGGTATGCCGCAGATGATCTCTGAGGCTTTGGAACGGAACGGGGGGAGGCGGACGCTCTGGGTTCTGCCGGAGAAGAAGGAGGTGGTCCATTCCAGAGCCTTGTCTCGGATCCCTGCAGTCGCAGACGGTGTCAAAGGCGGCGGAGAGGTCTACGAGGATGAGTGCTGCAGTCTCCCCGTTGTCGAGCAGGGCCCTGATGTCGTCGGTGGCGGCGATGAGGGCGGTCTCGGTGCTGTGGTTGCTGCGGAACCCTGACTGGGAAGGGTCCAGGATTCTGTTCTCTTCGAGGTATCGGGTTAGCTGTCTGTTAACGATTTTCTCGATGACCTTGGCCGGGAAGTGGAGCAGAGAGATGGGTCGGAAGTTCTTGAGGTCTCTTGGGTCTGCCTTGGGTTTTTTGAGTAGGGCGTTGATCTCAGCGTGTTTCCAGTTCTCTGGGAAGGTCGCGGTCTCAAGGGAGAGATTGATGACATTGCGTAGGTGGGGTGCGATGGAGCTGCCTGCTTTGTTGAAAACGTGGTGCGGGAATGGGTCTGAGGGTGATCCGGAGTGGATTGTGCTCATGGTCTTGATGGTGTCATCGACGCTCACCTTGGTCCAGGCTAGCAAGGGGACGTGGTCGATGGTGTGCAGAGGGTCTGCTGTGTTGCTGTCTGTTGGGGCTGTCTGGGTGTTGAAGCTGTTGTGGATGTCTGCTATCTTGCCATGGAATAAGGTGGCGAGGGAGTCGCACAGGGCTTGCGATGGCGAGATGTTGTTGATGTTGGAGCTGGGGTTGGAGAGTTCCTTCACAGTGTTGAAGAGCTCCTTGCTGTCGTGTGCGTTGTTGTCAAGGCGGTCTTTGAAGGAGGTCTTCTTGGCAGCTCTGATGAGGTGGTGGTGGTTGCGGACGGCGTCCTCGTGTGCTGCGTGGCTGTCCGGAGTTTCTTCACTGTGCCATTTCTTCTCTAGTTTCCAGCAGGCTTGCTTGGAATCTAGGAGTTCTGGGGTGAACTAGCTGGCCCTCTTTCTGGTGTCTTTGTAGGGGGGTTTATTCAGCGGGGCGAGGGAGTTGGCGCAGTCCTCGATCCAGCGTCTCAGGTTGTGGGCAGCGACGTCGGTGTTGGAGGGTTCGGTGGGTGGGCTGGGAGCGAGGTTTGCATGTAGTTGGTCTTCGGTGATTTTGCTCCAGCGGCGGTGGGGGATCTGTTGGGTGCGGTGGTGTGTGGTGGGTTTCTGGAAGGTGAATTGGATGCAGCAGTGGTTGTTCCAGAGGAGTTCGGTGGTGTGGCTGACGGAGGCGTGCGGGCTTGAGGAGAAGACAGGGTCGAGCATGTGCCGGCGGAGTGGGTGGGCATTGTGACGAGTTGCCTCAGTCCAAAGGTTGGCGAGGTTGTCAATCAGGGTGGTGGAGTTGCTGTCATTGTTGTTCTCAAGATGAAAGTTCAGGTCTCAAAGGAGGATGTAGTCGTGCGTGCTGATGAAGTCGGCAATGGAGTCGCTGAACTGGGGACGGGGCCCGGGGGGTCGGTAGACGAGGGTGCCTCTGAGGGTGGAGTTGGGGTCAGTGTGGATCTGGAAATGCACGTGTTCGTTGGTGCTGAGCATGTCGTCAGTGCTAGTCGAAACCCTGATGCTGTTCTTGTGGACGATGGCGATTCCTCCTCCGACTCCGTTGGTGCGGTCTCTGTGGGTGATTTTGTAGCCATCTGGATGGCTATGATGATGTCGGGTGCGGAGGTATGTTGTTCAACCAGGTCTTTGTCAGGAAGGCGACATCCGGGGAGGGTGTGTTGAGCAGGTCTCAGAGCTCGACGGCGTGTATGTGTGCGGAGCGTGTGTTCAGTAGTATGCATCGGAGGTGGTTGAGGTCTTTCTTGGCGGGTGGTTCGTCGGCTCTGTGGCTGGTGTAGCTGCAGTTCCGGCAGGTGAAAGGACCGTTAGTGCATTTCGGTGCGGCCTTAAAGCAGTTGTGGGTGCGTCCGAGGCTGGGAGCATGCAGAGTGTTGGCGTCGTAGTGGCAACGGTCGTCGCGGTGGGTGCGGGGGCCAGAGGTTATGGCGCTGGGTGCGGTCCAGGTGCGGACGGGCACAGACGGGATTGCTGCATGCCAGCAGCATGACCCTGCAGAGGCCGGCATGTATGGGGAGGTGGGAGTGAGGAGCAGCTTGGAGACGGGAGGCAGGGACAGCGAATGGGCAGTCAGGGGGGGCGGAGCCACAGGGGACGCAGCGGCATGGGCGGTGAGGGGCGACAAAGGAAACAGAAGGCAAAAGGGCACAGCAATTGAGGGGGAAACGAGTGGCACAGAGGGCAGAAAGGTCAAAAAAGGGCAAAAAGGTCACAAGAATACAGGGGAAACGAGTGGCACAGAAGGCAAAAAGGTCACAAGAAGGGCAAAAAGGTAAAAAAAAATGGGCGGAAACCAGTGGCACAGAAGGCAGAAAGGTCCCAAGAAAGGGCAGAAAGGTCACAAAAAATAGGGGGAAACGAGTGGCACAGAAAGGTCCCAGGAAAGAGCAAAAAGGTCACAAACCAAAAACGGGGGGAAACGAGTGGCACAGAGGGCACAAAGGTCAAAAGAAAGGGCAGAAAGGTCCCAGAAATGCAGGGGCAGCTAAGCAACAGAAGGCAAAAGCTGGCAGAGAGACACGGGCCGCGAGGGGAGCAGAAGGAAAAACCGGGCAGAGAGACACAGGGGCAGCGAGGGGAGCAGAAGGGAAACCGGGCAGAGAGACACGGGGCAGCGAGGGTAACAGAGGGAGAGAACGGGTACAGACCACGTACAGGCAGCGGCGGAGACAGACAACAGCAGTCACAGACACAACAATGAAAATGCAGTCACTACAACGGGAGCAATGAAAGAAAATACAGGCAATACAATAGAGGATGAGCAAACCTACGGCCTACCACTGGCCACCAGGCATGAGGTGCAGGTGGTAACCTGCGGGTGGAGGAGGGCCTCGAACTTACTCAGCAGCGGCAGCTGGGGCAGGGACACACAGGCAGTGCTGTACGGAGGGGGGCGCGACCTACCTGGAAGGGTCAAAGGTCGCTCCCCCTCCGCACAGTGTCCAATACCTTCCCCAAATTGTTTAGATGTGAATGGGAATAGTAAATATCACCTTTTTAGTGTCCAATGCCTTCCCTAATTTGGTTTAGATTGGAGTGGGAATTATAAATGTGGAGAGGTGTGTTGGAGCGGCCAGGGTAGCTGACTTCGAAGCACAGGTCTCACAGTTCGATCCTTTGCTCCGGTGGCAGAGCAGATTTATGTTTTCAAAGTTTATTTTTTGTATATTTTGACATTTTTAATGAGGTATTTTATCTCAATACCACACAGTTTTACAAAGTTAAGTAAATAAAACATTTCTATTTATTTTAATTTAAAAAAATATGTAAATGATATGTAAGTAGCATTCTGTGTTGTACATTTTCAACTTTTATTTTTCATTGTTCAACAGCTTTTTAACATTTGTTTTATATACAAATTTTCTACATCAGTTTAACATGCTTTTATTTTAATAATTGTATATAATTTATACTATTGTTCAATTAATACTTTATAAATTTGTAACTTTTTGTCACAATATTGTTTGACATGTTTCATATGTTTAATATTTTGGTTATTTTATTTTAATTTATAGAGCGCGCGTATACCCATAGGTGTCTTGGCGCTATGGACAGCGAGGGGTCTACACTGACCGCTAGTTCTGGAATAGCCAGGTCTTCAGGCCCTTCCTAAAGGCGATGAGAGTGGGGGCGTTTCTAAGCTCGAAAGGAAGAGAGTTCCAGCGAAGGTTTTTTCAATAAAGGTAGGATGGAGCTATCTTTCCAGATGGAGGGAAAGGATCCGGTACTGAACATGGAGTTACAAATTTCTGTAAAACCTGGACTGACCAGGTCTTCGATTTCCTTAAGAATTTTTGGTGGGCAGGGGTCAGTGGGGGATCCAGATTTAGATTCTTGAATATATCTGGCTATGGTATCAGAAGAGATGGGTGAGAAGGCGAGCAGCATGTTGGTGTTGTGCACTCTACAGGCAGACTCTTTTGGGGATGAGTGTATGGAATCCTGAAAGTTATTAAAAATATTCATCACTTTTGTTTTAAAGGCGGCTGCAATGTTGTCACATAACTCTTGGTCACTCTTGATCCCTGGAGTCTTTGCCTTGGCGAGTTTGTTCACCACTAGGAAAAGTTCCTTGGATGAGTTTTTTGCTTCCTCAATTTGTCTGGTATAAAACTCTTTTTTGCTGGCTATTAGATGGTCTTTGTAATGGGATAGGGCTGTTTTGTAGATAATTTTCTCATTTGGGCAGTAGTTGGCCTGCCAGCGGCTTTCTATTTGCCGGCAGATCTGTTTTTCTTTCCAAAGATATTCGGTAAACCAGGGAGCTGAGGGGTTTCACCTATTTCCTGAGGTTTTTTTAATAGGGGCGACGGTATTAAAGGCGTTGTTTAGCCATTTAAGATATTTCGGGGCTGAGACTTCTGGGGACCCTAGAAGTAGAGGACGGGACGCCTCTAGCAGGGAGCGGATGGATTGTTTATCCATTAACTCCCATTTTCTTTTTGTTGTGGTAGAGGTTTTGGATGCCTCGGAGGGTCCCAGGGAGATGAAAGGAAGGGTGAATTTAATAAATGAGTGATCGGACCAGGTTAGAGCCAGGGTTTCAGTAGGGGCAAGGTTGTTAAATGAAGAAAAGATGCCATCTAGCGTGTGGCCATCTTCGTGTGTGGGGGTCTGGACTTTTTGTTTGAGACCTACTGCTTCCAGGGTCTCCAATAGAGCTTCAGTTTCTCTATTGATCCTATCTTCGAGATAGAAGTTAAAATCTCCTAAGATGGTGAATTCGTCATTTTGTAAGGTGGGTTCTAGGAGGCTATCTAGGTTAGAAATGAAATGGCTCCTGAAGCAGGGAGGCCGATATAGGAGAATACCCTTAAAAGTCCCTTTAAACATTTTTTCACACATTTATTCAACATTTCTACATTTTTTCCCATTAATTTCTACAGAGAGATAGTCTATTTTTTAGTTTCATTTAGCAGCCATTTTCGTTTACCACTGCCTGCTATTTTTTATCTATTTGTGCTGTTTTTGGTCTATTTGGCCAGAACCAGGTTGCATGAAGGTTTTGCTGTTCGTCAGAACAGGTAAGTCCTGTTTTAAGGATTTTTTAAGTAATTTGATGGTTGGGGGAATTTAGGGGGGTCTAGAAAGTAGTTGTAGTGTTGATTGCGGGTTTGTTGTATATTTTGATGTATTAGTGTTTTTCACTACTTTGTATTTTTGCGTTTTTGTACACTATTTTAGTAATGTATTTCTATTTTATGTTAGATTAAGTTATGTTTGTTATATTTTGATGAATAGCTGTTATGTCATGTATATGTATTATTGGTATTGTAATGTATTTTGCCGGCAGGTGTTTTATTTACTCTGCAGGGTTTTGTGTATGATGTCCTATGGACATTGAGAGTTTGCATTTTCTTAAGGAAATCATTTTTGGTATATTATAAACCATTGCTTTTTAATTTGATTTTTTTCTGGTTTTCCTGGAGCATTTATTTTTCTAATTTTTTTAATGGTTTCTACATACTTTGGATTGCTTTGAGGGAATTGTATTGGATTTGTAAATTTTTGCATATTTTTGTGGCTGTTTGGACAATATTTTTCCATTTTTGGTGGATTACTCATGTTTTATTACTTGGATAAAGAGAAAGATCTGCAACTACAGAACAATAAGTTTGCTTTATTTAATTTCATTATGAGTGTGAAATGTCATTTTTATAATGTTTGTGGAAATATGTGATTGTTATGTGGTATTTTATGTGTTGAAATTAATGTTTGTGATAGATTTAAAATTTATAAGGATTTCTGCCTGTCCTTATTATGGTTCAACAGAACTGGGAGTAGTTAGTCTAAAATGTTTTATATACTTCCGTAGGGAAGCTGTCACTTCCACTAGCCTTGCCATTTTCCATATTTTTAAGAGCTGCAGCAACAGCACCACGCTCAATTTGCCTGATCAACAGGTTTTCCCAAGAACAGACTTTCCGAAGGTGCAGGCCATTAAAGTACTTTTCTAGCTCATGCTCATTGACCTGCTGAGTTTCCTCATAGATGTGCCGATAGTGATAAAAAAACACCTCAACTCTCTCTTTATTTTCAGTCTCTATTGCACCTGATATTTTTAATTTTATTGATTAACTGTCTAGTCTTCTGTGTTTTAGCTGGCCAAGCTAATACTTTCCCTACCTGTTGGCTCTCTTCTCATAGATTCTGTTGAAAGGCTTCATACCTGCTATTTCCTCTAACAGAAAAGAATCCATGAGCTCCTGCTTTGGCCGCGAAATTTGATCTTGCATTAATTGATGTGTATTTGTGGAGCAGGGGCCTACCACTAATACTATAAATTGACTTTGAGCCTTATCTACCGCTATCTGGAGATCCTAAATTCTAGCAGCCCGAAGCCTAGTTAATATGGTTTTATACAAAATCACCTGTTCCCTAAAAGCAGCCTTGAATGCTTTGTATACCATAAAAACAGGAGGTGTGTTAGAATTTTTGTTTAAAAACTCCAGAATAAAGTGTTTTGCACCTTTTACCCAAGTTTTATCCGTGAGTAATGTCTTACAAATTGCCATCTTGGTCTTTTCCTCTGAGGCGCCTCTAAAATTACAACCATAGAGCCTATTGAATGGTCTGAAATGCAGTTCGCCCATATCTCAATGATACGCCTCTTCAATAAGCTTGCCACAAGAAAGACATTGAGTCATGAAGCTGACCCAAATCTAGGCGAGTAACATGTATATTGTCAGAAGTTGGTAAAGTCTAGATGCCGGGGATCTACCAAACCAAGATTTAGCTTACTTACACCAAGAAGCTTGGTGGTTTTTGGCTTCATCCGTCTCCTATCCCAATTAGAGGTATAATTGCTCAAATCTTGTATAAACTTATAACCCCCCCATTGCTAACGACCCCTCTGCCTGCAATGCAATATTGTATATGTGTTCCAAAACCTCTGTTTCATCCAATATGGGGCCATTATAGTTGAATTATGTAAACACATTGTCAGCCACACAGACCATGACCCAGATCCACCTGCTCTTACAGCCCCTTCATACTGCCTTAACTTGCTAAGCCAAGGAATTAGCAAATAAACAATTTGGCTATGCCCCGCATCTTCATAATAAGCCAGCAAATATTTCCTCAGCATGGATATTTTAGGAGTATTGTAAACCTAGGAAAAAAGTGCCAAACAACCTCCTGCAACAGACCAAACATGATTTTACGTAAACAGAACTCAAGAAGAGACCTGTTACTATCTTTCATTCTGCTCTTTTGAACTGCAAAACTTCCCCTCTGCCAACCCCCATTGAACCCACCCTTCCCCAGCCCTCCAGAACGGGATTACCCACCTTCTCCCATTGAGCCAACCCTTCTACTGTAGGTACCTTGTTCGAGCACCTGGTACTCCCTCATGTGAACCCATCCCATCCCAACGAAAATAAATACCTCTCCAGGAAAGCAATTCTTTTCCCCCAGTTAAGAGAATTTCCTTCTGACCCCTTCCTTGTTCTTTAGATTTTTGAAATGCGTGATAGAAGGGCATGGTCCTCTTCGGACTACTGTACCAAAGTGGATTGCCTCCCCATCAATTTTAACTCCCTGTTTAGACCTTGAAAGGTTTTATGAGGACAAGCTGCTACAACAGAAAAATCAGAATATACTTTTTATATGGATATGTCTGCTATTGACAAATATTTCCTCAGTAGTGCTGTAGATAGAATTTGCTCCTTAATTTGAAATTCAGAGAAGTTTACAAGAATTGTACATGGATATTTTGATTTTGCTGGGTTCCCGGCCAGAACCCTATGGGCCCGCATGATTTTCAAATCGCAGGGTGCGTTCAGTAGAATTAATTTTTTAATCAGCGAGTAAATTAGCTGAGTAACAGTTCAGGCATTACTTTGACTTGCCATGCCCTCTGGAATACCTATGAATCTTAGATTTGAGTGTCTGGAATGATTATCTATGTCCTTGACTTTGTTTTCCAGCTAGCTGATCTTTTTTCTCACAAGAGTAATGTCTTTTTGGTGTAAAATCATGTTATCTTTTAGATCACTTATTCTCTGCTCTGCCTTCTGGAATCACTTTGGTGGAGCATTTCAACATCCTGCGTTTGTTGAACCTTCAGAACGCAGATTTCACCCAGTATTGTTTCTAAGAGCGGTTTAATAAGACTGCTGAGTATCCTTCGGGTAGGCCAGATCAGGAACGTTGTTCCTCTGAAAAGCCCAAAGTTCATGCTTGGGGCCACCTAAACCAGCTTGGTACCCTCAGTGGGGGCTAGGCGACTCAGACTCCTGGGTGACTTGCATTGCTGGTGCGTCTCTGCTCTCTTCTCCTGGTACCTCCTGAACCTGCTCCTGGACAAGGCCAGAATCATCACCCAGAGCTTACTTTTGGGAGCTCCTCTTTAGTACGGCTTGATTTGAGAACACAGGATAGTCCTTAGGTCTAGTAGCTGCATTCAGCGAGGGACTAGAGGCTAAATCCACAATTACATCAGTGACATCTGTTATGTCCATTGGAACTTCTTGCCATGACCGGGAGCCCCTGGCTGCGTCTCTGCTTCAAGATTTGTAAGTATACAAAATAGAAGTGATTACATAATATTAAATGTAAATATTAACTATATAAACATTAAAATATTCTATATATGTATACTACTACAGTACTTTCAGATACAATGACAGAAGTTGCAAAGTATATCACTTCGCAGAAAGGAAAGCAATTACTAAATCACGTAGCCTACACATAAAGCCAAGAAACTGCATCAATTTAAACTATAAACTGGAAATTCCCTAAATATTATTCTAATGCATGCTATGGGAGGGCAACTACAAAAGAATGTAATTCATGTAAGAGAGTACAACCACTCCCAAATGTTACAGAAATAGAAGCATGATAGAAATTGCAAAATATAAGAGAAGCAAACACTAGCTCCTAGGAACCCACAAACAAAATCCTTTAAGATATAATAGCCAAAGTCCCTAAACATGTTAGGTCAACTACCACCTATCCCCACTTTAAAAAGTTTAATTGCATGACCCAAACGAGCCACCAGTGATACCCCACCTGCCCCTAGAAAATACCAAGACGTACACATACCTGAACACTTAACAGTGACACATAATGAGGAACCTTTCAATTTGCATGACAACCTAAATAATCAAAAACTAATCATAATATTCTCTACAGCAGATAACTTACTAAAACTGAAAGAAATTTAAACATGGATGATGGATGGGACCTTATATATGCCCTACTTCCAAATAAAAGAAAGCAACACTTACTATGCGCTCCTAAACCATATCAAACACATAACAAATTATTTCAACTCTCAAAAAATAGCCATAGACTATGAACAAGCAACAATTCAAACAATTCTAAATATATTCATCCTCCCACAGCCATGCAAGGTTATTACTATTATTTCAATTAAAGTATATGGAGGCACCTCCACACATCTGCACTAAGGGGCTCATTACAATGCCGGACAGAAGGCCATCTGTGCTGGTGGCGGAAAACGTTCATTTTCCCGCTCGAGGTGTGGTCATTGCGACCACCAAATTACAATGGGCCCACAGAGGCCATTCACCGTCAGGCGCGGTCTGAGAGGCTCGCACATTTTTTGCATATGCATGGGTGGGGGACGGAGCCAATATAGCAGGCCTGGCGTGCGGAAACACGTTCCATCCGCCAAACAGATTACGATATTGCAGACAGCCCTTCCCACCGCTGCGTAAAAACCACCACGTTGCGGATGGCGGAAAGACAACAATGGAGAGGAAGAGCTGATACAGTTCCCATCCAACCCCCCAAGAGCCACCATGGTTCCTGCGAGACAGGCCTCCTGCTGCTCTACCTGCTGCACCTACAGCAGACAAGACACCGCCGCGCTCAACAGCAGAGGTACGTGCCAAACATCTTCATGCATGCAACCCCTGAACAACTACAACTCCCAGCAAGCGTGGCGGCACCACGATGAATGTGGCACCCTGCCAAATGCAAACTGCAAGGCCAACCCAATCGTCATAAGTGACCCTCGGTGCCCCTGAAGGCAATTGGGCCAATGCCGAGCCCCCCAGTTGCAGAGCGCGCAAACTGCAAATTCAAAATATGTACGCCGCGGAAGTCTCACACTGGCTGATGGCTAATTCGCATAGTGTGTGCCACACCGCCGTGGCATGGAATCTGGGACCGCAATCCTTAACATTCAATTGGGGCTAATGTGTGCCATTTTTTGTGGATGCCAGCTACCGCGCATGCCAACACATACTGCATTTGCATTGTCGCCATGCGAATTGCATCACAAATCACAACTCATTCACCTAAAGTAAGTGGTGCACCCCATGTGTAATGTTGTGGGCCACCAGGCACCCATGCATATCAAGTGACTACACACACAGACACAGTACTTGTATTTGAGAACCAACCCAGGGCACGTGCGTCCTGCCCCGTTTGTTGGCAGGGTCACAAGTCAAGTGACTCCTGTGCTGGGGGGGGGGGGGGGGTAAGCCAGCCCTCCGGGAGTGGCTGGTACATCAGAACAGAAAAAAGCTGCTCACTACACTGTGAAGGCATGAGAGAGTGGTATGTCCAAGAAAGTAGAGAGAAATTACATACATTTTTATGCTTCGTGGCCAGCATGTACTGACATGGGTGAAGTAGTCCAAAAGGACAAAGGTCTCTTGCAGTGTACCAATGCTGTGCAACGAAACGTCCAAATTGTCAACATCGCTTGTATATCCTTTGACATCTGACTGGCGTCTCTTGGCCAGGGGTCGTCTTGTGTAGGGCCAGTGATGTAGGCAGACAATAAGAGGTGTCCATTGTCTGCAAATCAGACATACCTGTAATCCCTAGCACTTTCAACACACATACTGGTGTGGCGTGCAGTCTGCCCAGCTGCCATTGCCTGTAAATGTCCTCACACACGTCATGGAACGCACATTTGGAGCAAACAAACATAGCTCTGACCCACATAATTGGACATGGGCAGCCATGTGGGCATGTATACACAGAATCTCTAATAAAAGAGAGAGGGACCCCAAAGCCAAAGGGATAGGGTACCAAAACTGACTTCCGTCATAAAAGATTCCCTTTGGGCACCTTATTTTAGAGACACCAATTGTTTCAAACACATAGACAAATATTTATATAACACAGAGGCCTACCAATTGAAGCAATACACAAATTAACAATAAAAACTATAAAAACTAATAAATTCAGCCTACATAGTTTATTCATATACATCAAAAAAACAATTAAAATTCAAGCATAATTAAAATTGGGAACACAGACAAGATAAAAGAAGGAACAAATTACATACAAAAAATCATAAAACACTTCCTATTACTCAGAAAAGAGGAGGTACAAAGCAAAGAGTTAATTCCGCAACAGTCAGAATTATACTTCTATTGTACTTCTCCCCTTGCTTCAACGCGTTTCGGCGGACATTTGAGATATACTATTTTTATACGTATAGCCACCGGGAGTGCACGCGGGAGGTTGGCGCATCATTCACTCGAGAGGCTGTTTATACCCACAATAAGAAGTGCGAGAGGGTGAATATAGCTCTCAAGCCCTGAGTCCTCCTGCATAATATAAAAATAGCTCCATGACTGAGGAGACGTGTATATATACTTTACATGCCCATTACTTATTGCTCATAATCAGAACGTTTTGTGCGTCTTATTTCTGCAAAACCACAGACAAGCTAATACCTGGAACAAGTATTGAGCACTAAGACGTGTAAAAGATAAGTTTTTGGGAAGACAGTTAATATATTCCTGATGAAGGCGGCTATATCTTAAATGTCCGCCGAAACGCGTTGAAGCAAGGGGAGAAGTACAATACACACTTATCAAGGATAATTCTGACTGTTGCGGAATTAACTCTTTGCTTTGTACCTCCTCTTTTTTGAGTAATAGGAAGTGTTTTATGATTTTTTGCATGTAATTTGTTCCTTCTTTTATATTGTCTGTGTTCCCAATTTTAATTATGCTTCAATTTTAATTGTTTTTTTGATGTATATGAATAAACTGTGCAGGCTGAATTTATTAGTTTTTATAGTTTTTATTGTTAATTTTTGCATTGCTTCAATTGGTAGGCCTCTGTGTTATATAAATATTTGTCTATGTGTTTGAAACAATTGGAGTCTTTAAAATAAGGTGCCCAAAGGCAATCTTTTATGACGGAAGGCATGTATACACAATCAATGATTATTTGTGCTTCATTCAGGTGAACATTGCAATGTCTGTGACACTCACACAGGACTGACCCCATGATGTGCACATGTCTCTGTTCCCCGTGTTGTACATCCATGTTGCGTTGTCCAGATGAAACTCACTGCACTCTTCTGCAATGTTGTTGTGAATAGGGGAACTAAAGTTTGCAGCCGTGCAGTGACATCAGCTACATGCAACTCAGCACAGATACTGGGAAATACAAGTACTGTGCCATCTAAACCACATGGCAGCTCATCCTTGATGTAGCGTGTAATATTTGCCAAACACATCCAGGGTCTCATTCATGAGGCCCCCTGCACCATTGGAACGTCACTTTTTGTGACGTTCCATGGTGCAGAAGCCTGCGTGATATTTATCAGGCAGCACTAAGCCACTTCTTTTGGCTTAATGCTGCCTGATAAATATCAGTCCCTTTAACGCAGATGAACCCCAGGTTGCTTGCGTGGTTGGAGGGTGTTGGTGCGGCTCCCAGAGTGGCTGGCCACTAAGAGTCGTCCCAGGCAGAGGGGGTGGAGCTGAGAATGACCTCTGTCTTGACTGAGTTAAGTTTCAGGCGACTGTTCTTCATCCAGTCGGTGACGGCCTTCAATCCGTCGTGGAAGTTGGTTTTGGCGGTGGCGGGCTCCTTGTTGAGTGAGAGGGTCAGCTGAGTTTCGTTGGGGTAGGAGACGATGTTTAGGTCATGCGAGCGGACGATGTTGGCGAGCGGAAGATGTTGGTGAGCGGAGCCATGTAGATGTTGAAAAGGGTAGGGCTTAGGGATGATCCTTAGGGCTGCAGATGATCTTGGTGGTGGCTTCAGAATGGAATGGGGGAGGCGGAACCACTGGGTTCTGTCGGTGAGGTAGGAGGTGATCCAGTCCAGGGCTTTGTCGCTTATTTCTGCGTCGTAGAGGTGTGTGCGTAGAGTGTGGTGGCAGACGGTGTTGAAGACAGCCGAGAGGTCCAGGAGGATGAGGGCTGCGGTTTCGCCATTGTCCAGCAGGGTCCTGATGTCATTGGTGGCAGCGATGAGGGTGGTTTTGGTGCTTTGATTGATGCAGAATCCTGATTGGGATGGGTCCAGGATGTTGTTCTCCTCGAGGAAGTGGGTCAGTTGTCTGTTGACGCATGCACAACTTGGCAGGCACCGCGTGGTGCCTACCACCTTGTGCATGCCAAAGCAGGGGGGTACCATAGGTACCCCCCATGTGCACCCCCCAACACCCTGGGGCCCGCAACGGGCCCCCAAACACAAAAGACCACATGCTTTTCCACAGCAGAAAAGCCGCCGTGGAAAAGCATGTTTCCGCCTGCATCCTAATATGGCTGGCGGTGTCTTGCAGATACCGCCACCATATTTGCGTGCATACACCGCGGATCAGCGGCAGACGGACTTGCAGTCTGCCGCTGATCCCACCGCCATCCTAATGTGGCGGTGGGTGTTTCCAATGTCCGCGGCGGTGAATCCGCATTTTCCAGGCCGGCGGTGGCTTCTGCCGGCCCGTAGGAAGCGGATTCACCGCCATCCTAATCAGTCCCTAAGATCTAGGCTGCTTGGTGGTTGTTTTAATGGAGGTTTTGTAGCTCTGTTTTGTCAGACCCTCCTACGTGATGGTACCTCAGTCCAGGATTAGGTAAAAACAAACTGATGACCCAAAATACAAACCTAATAGATGAGTTGAAATGGTTCGCTAAAACATTGGAAATGTGGGTGTGCAGTAATATTTCTACATACAACATACAAGAACGGTTTTGTCTTATTTCTAGTAATTTCTGTTTTCATGTTAGTTTGTTTATTCGAAATAATAAAAACGCGATAACATCAATAACAAAAACATCAATTCCACTAATAAAAATAATGATAATAATAATAAATACACTATTGAAAGTGTAAAGCACAAACTATCTCTCTGTATTTAAGTATAGGCTTTTTTTTATATCAGCCTCATTTTGTCTTATAAGTGATAAAGGGAATGGACAGCCAGAACATCAGCAGTGGCTATTAACTAAATATCAAGTGCACACCTCAAACTGAATTACTCCTTTACGCCTAGAAGGTGTTTTTTTCCCAAGTGACTTGCACACTTTCTATTCTCCCCTAGAGAATAATATACTTCATTGACAGATCTTAAAATGCGACTGATAGGTTACACACAGATTTCTGTGGCACGTGTTTAACCAACTGATCATTCTCACCAGCAAATTTCAGTTCACTATTCAGACAAGTGGGGCTGATGTCACAAGAGAAAATGAGCATCATCCCTCTGTGTTAATAGGATGGCGGAAAGTGCCAATCTGCATAGAGAAAGTTTATCATTTTAACATAATAAATTGTAAAAAAAACACTACTCACAATTTGTGTCAAAAACATCACACAGTAGGGCATAAAGATTAGTGTACGTACACACAACAGTCTCGGTATAGACACATAGTAAATTAACATGATTAAGAAATAATATGAAACGCCATTAAAAAGATTGTCAGAAAAAGAAATGTCACGCACTAAATTGCAAATATACTATGTTATTTTATGTTCTTCGGCAGGTTGCTAAATGGATGTCTCAGTCACTAACAGTCAGCTGCTAGGAATGTTACATTTCAGGGGTAGGTAATCTCACACCCAGGCAGCAAAATGCAGATTAGAATCTGTTGGGGGAGAAAAACGTTCTCTTTTCTGCCTGGAGATGAAACAGGCGACTGGAGCCCGCTGGCTCCTTTCCCATCCTCCCAGATGAACATTCAATTTGCCAGAATGTATCTCCATACTTAACTCGCCCCTGCATCGTGCCAGCCTCTGCCAGGCGACATTTGCATGATATTTGCAGCTGTAATTAGTAGGGGGAACACCTGCTTTGTTTGAAAGGAGGAGGGAGTGGGGGCACCTATGGAAGCTGCAGTTGATCTGTAACTGCAGCTACTGGGTGGAAAATGTGTCGATCTGACTACGCAGTCTGGAGGAAAGACAAAGTAATAATGAAGAAATAGAGAAATAATATAGGAGAGCGGTGGGATAGACCAGACACACATATTATGAAATTAGAAATATTCATTATGTGTTGTATTTAAAATATTATTTTAAAAGTAATTCTAACCCTACACTCAACGGGCATTAAATTCATTTTGGACAAGATAACAAGTAAAAAAGTTTGAAAGAAAAAAAATCATTGCAAAGCTAATAGCTCTGACCTGCATTTTGATTCCTGATTCACAAAGGGCCTCCACACTTGTGGTGGAGGCCCCACAGTCCTGGTGGTGGGTCTGTACCTGTGACGGGACCTCCGCTTTACAGTTACTCATTACGGAGGTCCCACCAGGAGTGCGGGACCCCCACCACGTCTGTGCCCCCCCCACCATCCCCCAAAGAGTGCGGAGACCATTTGTGAATCGGGCCCGAAACGTCTGCTGCAGTTAAAAAATCCTTTTAGCATCTAATACAGAAATAATCTACAGTGTGATTTGCAGCACTCTGAAGATCTTAAATTAGTAACTACTCAATATGAGGTGGAATGATACACAAAACAATAAAAAGAATGATGTGGAAAAGACCTCTGGGCAGAGGCAAAGCTGACTCCGTGAATGTTAAAGAATTGGGTACAACATGTCTTGAAGCCACCTACAACTATCATACCCCTTGATCTAAACATTGTTGTTAGGTACAAGGGGCCAGATGTACAAAGCCATTTTGCAACCCCAATCTGTTTTGCAAAATCACAAGGTTTGCAATTGCAGAATCATTTTTTTCTATCGACTACACTCATTTTGCGAGTCAGGTAGGCATTACTGACTCACAAAATGATTTTTGCAATCTACTCCAAATTGTCTTTAGAAAGTGGCATGAAAGGTACATCCTCTCTGGATTGTGAGTCAGATTAGTATGTATTATTGAATTGTGGTTACACACCATTGAGCAGTTCCTGACACCTTAAATTAGGTAGTAACTGATTCCCAAAGGGGAAGATGGTACTTTGGAACGGTGCAGAGTAGTAATATTGACGTAGAAATATCGTCTGACATTAATATCTCCGCAGAAATATCGAGTGGAACAAACATCGAAAACAAAAATATAGTTTGACCAGAATATCGACTGACAGGTAAATAATATCGATAACAATAATATAGTTGTAATAAATATCGTTTACAAAAATATCGATTTAATAATAATGTTATGTATTTTAGTGTTTTAAAAGAGAATTGGTTGTTATTTTATTATATGTTTTGGGATTGTATTAGTTATTAATGTTTTTTATGTTCAATTTTGTGTTATTACTTCCGTAGTGGGTTGTGGGTTTATAGGGGAATAGGGTGGGAAGTAATTTAATTATATAAAATTAATTGAATAATTAATGTGTTAATTAATTAATAGTGTAATAATTAGTTGTTAATTAATTTCAATTAGTCAATTAATAATGTTAATTGTTTAATAATTTTAGGTGTGTGTTGGGGAGTTCATACGTGTAAATGGTGTGAAGGGTGGTAATTAATTTATTATTGATTAATTAATAAATATTTTTTCATTAATTACCATTAATTAATTAGTATTTATTAATTGTAAATGTGTTATTAAATGTAGGTGTATGTTGTGGTGTTTTTAAGTGTATATGGTGTGAAAGCTGGTAAATAATTAATTAATTTAAAAAAATACATTAATTTTCATTAATTAATTAGTAAATATTAAATGTAATTGTGTAAATAATTTTAGGTGTGTGTGGTGGATGTTATAATTTTAAATAATGTGTATTTAATTATTTTTTATTATCTTTGTTATCAATAATATATTTAAATGTATGATTATTTATGTTTATATTGGAAATTAAATTAAAAGCATTTTGATAGTTTTTTTATTGTATTGTGTTCCAGCGCTTTCCTTACTATTGTACTCACTGGAATGGGAATAGTCATTTTTACACCTACGCTATCCAACGCTTTCCTTACTGTTGCACTCTCTGGAGTGGGAATAGTCATTTTCACCCCTACGCTATCCAACGCTTTCCCTACTGTTGCACTTTCTGGAGGGGAATAGTAATTTTTACCCCTACTCTATCCAGCGCTTTTCCTACTGTTGCACTGTCTGGAGCGGGAATAGTAATTTTTACCCCTACGCTATCCAACGCTTTCCCTACTGTTGCACCCTCTGCAGTGGTAATAGTAATTTTTACCCATACGCTATCCAACGCTTTCCCTACTGTTGCAATCTCTGGAGTGGGAATAGTAATTTTTACTCCTACGCTATCCAACGCTTTCCCTACTGGTGCACTCACTGGAGTGGCAATAGTAATTTTTACCCCTACGCTATCCAACGCTTTCCCTACTGTTGCACCCTTTGGAGTGGGAATAGTAATTTTTACCCCTACGCTATCCAACGCTTTCTGTACTGTTGCACCCTCTGAAGTGGGAATAGTAATTTTTACCCCTACGCTATACAGTGCTTTCCCTACTGTTGCACTGTCTAGAGTGGGAATAGTAATTTTTACCCCTAAGCTATCCAACGCTTTCCCTACTGTTGCACTCTCTGGAGTGGGAATAGTAATTTTTACTCCTAAGCTATCCAACGCTTTCCCTACTGTTGCACTCTCTGGAGTGGGAATAGTAATTTTTACTCCTACCCTATCCAACGCTTTTTCTACTGTTGCACTCACTGGAGTGAGAATAGTAATTTTTACCCCTACGCTATCCAACGCTTTCCCTACTGTTGCATCCTTTGGCGTGGGAAAAGTAATGTTTACCCCTACGCTATCCAGCGCTTTCCCTACTGTTGCACCCTCTGGAGTGGGATAGTAATTTTTACCCCTACGCTATCCATCGCTTTCCCTACTGTTGCACTCTTTGGAGTGTGAATAGTCATTTTTACCCCTTCGCTATCAAATGTTTTCACTACTAATGTTTGTATTTTGTTATTAAATGTATGTATTATTATTTTTTAATACTTTAATGTGTTAATTAAATATAGAATATTATTATTTATTCAACATGTTTTATATATGTGTTTATTTTATTTTTATATAATTATTAAAGTTTATAAATTAAATAAAGATAATAAGAAAATTTAATTAAGAAAATATATGTATATGTACACTTTTATTGTGTTTATATTCATTAAATTAAGTTTATCTGTTATAATTAGTTAAAATATAAATGTAATTTAATTTATTTTGTTAATAATATTAATATTATTTATTATTTAATTTAAGTTATAATATTTTTTTAAAGTCGATATTTTTTACATCTATGTTTTTACATCTATATTTTTGAGTCGATATTGTTGTACTTTTTTTTTGTTAACTATA
Source organism: Lissotriton vulgaris (assembly GCF_964263255.1). Taxonomy (NCBI): domain Eukaryota; kingdom Metazoa; phylum Chordata; class Amphibia; order Caudata; family Salamandridae; genus Lissotriton; species Lissotriton vulgaris. The sequence continues at coordinate 1,708,483,053 of NC_141685.1, read as the reverse complement.
TTTTTGTTATCGATATATAAACATGGAACCCTTTGGAACACCTTCCCCCTAGCGAATCCTGTTAAGTGATCTGGGGATGGGAAGAGGGCCAAAGTATTCCCAACCAGGATTCTTTTACTTTTAAAGCGGCACTGATTCTTTTAAGGAACTGAGGGGCATATTAGCAACAAATAGCGATATTTATTGCTAAATGCGCTTAGCTAATTAATTTTTTTATCGCTGTCTATCGCCGGATATTATCGCAGAGATAACTTTCTATTAGCAACGTTTATCTCTAATGCGATAAAATATCCGGCGATAGCGGCTCAATGCGTGAATATCGCTGAAAATCCAGTGATATTCAGGCATTAACGCTAATGGGACTTAACCTGAATATCCATCGCCCATTGGATATACAGGTTAAGTCATGGTGAGCAGGCGTTAGGCTCTGGCGATAATCGCGCTTAGCGCGACTTTTGTAATCGCACAGCCTGCCTTGATAATAGGCGATAGCTGTGTTATCGACTGCTTTCAGTCGCAAACAGGTTGGGTACGCCCACTTTGCATGTCATTAGCGATAAATATCGCTGACATGCAAAGTGGTCCCAAACCGGTCACTATCGCCTAAAAGCTGTCGCTAACTGCTGTTAGCGACAGCTTGCTAATAGGGCGATAAAATTATCGCCGCTTTAGCGGGGAAAAGTCCAGCTAAAGAGGCAATAGTGCCCTTGCTAATATGCCCCTCGGTGTGCTCAACGAAAAGGTTGTAAACACAGGGATCGTGGTCAGATGATTGTTGTAGGGCACCAGACCTATGTGTTTGTAGCCAATCAGAGGGGTCACAAAATTAAATTACCTCATTCATTTTAATTCAGCAGGTCGTTCTATGGCACACTGACTGTAGTGTGCATTTTGCAACCACTTTTTGCAACTTTTCTCTCAGTACATCTAACTTTTCCCCTTTATATTTGAAGGACAGAGTGGGGTCAGAAAGAGAACCAGTGGAACAGGCAGTCTTCACAATAAAACTGCCACATATCAGCAAATACTGTGCATGGTTCGCAGTGGCAGCTCGTGCAGGTAAGCACGGTGGGGCAGTGTGTCAGGGGCAGGGGGCAGTGGGTCATGGGCGGCAGGGTAGTGCGGGGGTGGGTGGGTTGAGGTGACAAACAATGGAATATGGAAAATTAAATAAATAAAGCTTCTTACCTTGCGCTCACCGCATCGCCGACTTGGCGATGCAGCTAGCGCAAGGTAAATGGTTTTATTTATTTATTTTATTTTTCCTAGTCTGATGTTTGTCACCTTCCCTCTGCCCCGCCTCACTGCGCTTACCTGCACGGGCCACGGCTGATGGTTCGACTGATGTGCATACACCCTGTCCTACAATTGAAGCTCTTCAATTTGAAAAATTCTGTGGGAGTAATAGCATAATCTCAATCAAGTTTGGATGTCATCCAAATGGAAATTTAAAAGTAAATATAAGTGTATTTAACTTTCCTTGTTTCCCATACAGAAAAAAGTTTACTGTTTTTTCAAAAGTTTGTGTGAGAGTTGGTAGTGGGCCTCTGGATCACTGCCTAGTCCCCAACAAACCTGTTTTTAACTTCCCATTGATACCCACTCCATTTGGGAATTCCTTACCGCCCAAACCTAAAGCAGGTAATTTTTCAAAGGATTGATACATTCTATATTGATTTAGGATTTGGAAGGGATGCCTGTGAAATACCCCCTTCCAAATTCTGATTTGGTGGGCTGTCACAATCCCATTTTAGGAGTCTGTAAAAGTTTACTGACTTAAAATGGCATTAGTAGTACATGAAGCAAAGCCTTTTAAAAGTTTCAAGCAAAGAATCAGAGTATTTGTGACCATTAAAATGTTTAGTGCATCTAACCCTATGCTATTACTCTCTGCATGCATGGTTTATGTCATGCTGGTTTTTCACGTACTGTACACATAAACAAAGGTATCTTATGAAAGTCAGTGCCTGAGTCACTATCATAATATCTAGGTCTGGTGACTGTAGTTCGATCTGTTTGCCTCTGTCAAATGATTTTAGAATAAAATCTGTGAGATAATAAACATTGTTTTCTTGGGGCATTAAAGCCATTTTGTGGCACTATGGCAATAATAATGGTTTTGAATATTGCACTGTAGCAATACATGAAAGAAAGTGTGTCTATTCGTACCTTCGTTCCCCAAAAAGTGTTATTTGGCTGAATTTATTTTCACAGGCATGGCTCATTTATTACTACAGTGCAAAAGTCAAACTCCATGTTATTACCATAAGAGCCCCCCCCCCCCCAGTTCAAAACGTAATTTGAAAAAAACACGTTTTGTTGCAGCGTTTGTAGAATCCAGTGCATGGTTTGCAGATAGTGTGCCTTAAAAGCCCATAAAGCCTACCTTGAAGCATGAAGCACCGGCAAGGGCTTGTGAACAGATGTTTGAACTTGAGGTTTGTAGTCCAGCACTGTGTCTACAGACCCATGTTAGGTCCAATGAGGGTGCATTAACCCGTATTGATCAACAAACCCAAACTGGTGTTTACAAACCCCAAAAACAGAAAAATGGTGGCCAGCTTCCATTTGGCTGAGGATGTGTCACGCAGTCAGGGCGATGCAGCAGTTCTGAAGAGCTGCAATGAGATGTAGGTCTTTACGACGCGTCTAATCCATGCTGCAGTTGCAATGTGGCAATTCAACTCAGGTTTGTGCCACACAGCAGAGGAGTTGCTCGGTTAAGCTGGGTCCACAGAGGCTTGCAAGCACCCTAAGCTCACTTTCAAGGTTCCAGGACTAGGGTGGCACCACTAGGCAGTGTAGACTCAGACATGACAAAGTCTAGGTGTGGGTGTAAGTTTGTTGGAAGCCTATTATGTCCCAGAGGTTTCCGATCAGGCCAGCCAACTAGCCCTTGAAGACACTCTGGGTTCTGGGTTCAAGAGATGCATGTGCAGTCCTTCTAGCCTAGGGAAGGGGGCAGTAGGTCTGCACAGTAGGTTGCTAGTTCTTTCAGGGCAGCAGTCCAGAAGAGTGGCAGTCCTGGTAGCAGCACAGCACTCCTTCTTCATGGCAGAGAATCCACAGGTCCAGAACTGTACAGAAGAGGTGGTGTCTGAGGTCCAGCATTTATACCCAGTCAAGTTGTGCCTTTGAAGTGGGGGAGAAGCTTCTAGAGGTTTTTATTTGAGATCCCCAGGCCTCCTGCATGCATTGCCCCGGCTCTACACTATCTACAAGAGGTATACAGTCCTTTATGTGGAGGTAGGACACAGCCTATTCAGGTGCAAGTGAGGCTGTGCCCATCTCCTCCCTCTCATTCAGCCAGTGATGCCAACACAGTAACAGTATTATATGTGGCTGTCTAGGAGGAATACACACAACTCAACTGTCAGCTACAGCCAGTCATGTGACCAGAGACAGGACATATGCACTATATGACTAAGGCAAGAAAATGCCAACTTTAAAAAAAATGGCATTTCCAGAATTGCAATTTCAAATCCAACTTCACCATACATTAGGATTTATAATTGTATTTCCAGAGACACCAAACATGAACTGTTTATTCCTTCTCATTTAGAAATTACACTTATACAATGTACTAAGGCAATTCCAATGTTATCTTATGGGAGTAATAGGATTGCAAGAGTGAAAAACGAACTTAAGAGTTTTACACTGCAAGGACATGTAAAACTTAAAAATATACATTCTACTTTTAAAATATATTGCACCCTGCTCTCTGGGTGATCCAGAGCCTACCCTAGCGGTGACTTATATGTATTAAGAATCAGGATTAGGGCCTAGCAAAAGGTTTATTTTGCCAGGTCGAAATTTCACATTAAAACTGCACACACAGGTTCTGTAATGACAGACCTAACACATGTTTGAAAGGTTTCTTAAGTGTGTGGCACAATCAGTACTGCAGGCCCACTAGCAGCATTTAGTTTAAGGGCCCTGGAAATATATAGTACCACGCTACTCTGGACTTATGAGTAAATTAAATATACCAGTTAGGAATAAGCCAATATTACCATATTTTAAAGAATGCACACATGCACTTTAGCCCTGATTAGCAGTGGTGAAGTGTGCAGAGTCCTAAAGCCAGCAAAAACAAGGTCAGAAAAAATGGAGGAGGAAGGCAAAATGTTGAGGGGAGGACCACCCTAAGACTGACAGGTCTAACAAGGATGGTATGAGGGAAAGTGTGAGACAAAATGTTCATGAGAGAGTTGATGATTGAGTAAAAGCTTGAGTTTGAGGAGGTGAGTAAAAAGGGAGTGAATGAGTGAGAGTGAGTGAGAAAAAGGAATTCGGTGTCTGAAATGATGAGTGAGTGAAAATTACTGTGTAAGAGAGAGTGATTGGTCATGTATGAAAGTAAGAGAGAAAGTGCAGAGACTCAAACACAGTTCCAACAGTTCACTGCAATCCAAACTTGAGCATTAATCTGCATCATTGTTAGTGTGCATGTTCCTCCTTCTTTGAGCCTGTTCACAGCCTGTGGCCGACTAGTGTCCCACAGCTGCAAGCGAGCTGAGATTAGATAGCACCATATCTGTATCCCAGTAACCCCATGAGCCTGGGAGCTTGTGAGTAACCCGTAAATAGTTATCTTAGGTGTATAAGAATTGCGTAGGTTTTCTCAATGTAATGGAGTGAGGTGTAAGTGAAGTAAAGTGCAGATCTTTGAGCACTGCATGGTGTTGGCATTGACATTAATAGACTCAAATAAAGTAGCCCTGGCCGCACTATCAAGAGAAAGCTCGAGAGGGCAAAAAATGGAGATGGAGAGTGGGGCCTTACGGCGGTGCCCAATCTTTTCCAACCAGTCAATCATCTCAAAAGAATGGAATTGATATTATGGACACCATTTAAAAAAATGCAATTAGAGGGAGCCACGCACCTCAGACATCTCAAATACAAACCTAGAAGTCAAAGACTCACAACACTGTGCCTCACCCAAAGGAGTCAAGTAGTAATTGGGGGGCATACCGCAGGGTGTTGCAGTTGACAAACCTGCAGTGAAAGCTTCCTAGACAGCACCCATTTCCACACATCGCTGATGATAACAGTGACCTGGAGGAAGACTATTAGCAAAAACTTAGTATGATTAGCACTTTATACCTGAATCGCACACTAAGAATTCTCAAACAGAAGATTGAAAGGGAAGAGAAGAAAACTTGGATAGATACACAGCCAAATAACAATACAGAGTAATGAAAGACTTTAGAGTTGCTGTGGGAGAAGGCGTTGGAGACGGCACAAGAAAAAGAAAGCAGTATAAATGTATGAAAGTAGGAACTCCACTCTATTAAATAATGGTGCGGTCCTCGATTCATATGTGGAATCCTCATCACTAGTTATGTAAATAACAGACTTCACATTAAGGCATTTCAAAGTGAAGAGAAGTAAAACTGTAACCATACACCCCTTAGATAAAGTCAGTAGCAGGCATTTTGAAACACACATCTGTCCTTGTGTAGTTTATAACGGAATCAGTTGAGGGCTTACTGGAGGATTTACAAATGGAGGATCTAATTGGTGGCAGTTAAAAGTCCCCATAGTTAAGACACAGTTACCACACAGGAGACAGCACAACACCAGAATATTGGGATACAACCCGTGGATCATTTCTAGTCAATTTTAAACTTAAAAATAGCATCAAATGCTCCCTCTTGAATGTTGAATGTATTACAGAAGACTTATCGAGGGATTTTCAAAGCTATGGTGTTGAATAATTATGTAGTGAAATCCCACTTAACTCACCTTGCTATAATAGCTTCAGTGCTAAAACAAATACATATTTACATTCCCTCCTTAGTGCAACTAGTAGCAAACATCAATAAAAGTAGCCCCCAGGAGATGAGAAAGCTTCTTATTCTAAGGATACCCATCTTCCTCTCAAGCCGGCCAATGCTGAAAAAAAAGAATAGATTGTTTATTTTATAAAAGTTATATTTCTTTAACCCCTTCCATACCAAAGACGTAATGGTTACATCCTTGGCTGCGGTACTGTTGTGCCAAGGGCGTAACCATTGGTTGCATGTCAGAACCACGTAATCCCCAACCATGCATGCCTGAACAACGCAGTCTTAACAACGACTGCGTCGTAACCACGCATGATTTTACCACACATGCCTTTACAATGAATTAAGTTGTAATGACATATTTGGTAAAGGCATATGCGTCGTTAAGGTTCTGCCCTAGCCCCCACCCTGAATCCTAAAATCCAGCCACCTGCCCAAGTTCTACCCCAATCCCAGCCCTAAAAACAGCCCAGCCCCTTGCCATGACTCCAAAAAGCCGGCCCCAGCCATAAAAAACAAGTCCTACCCCATCCCTAAAAACACCCCAGCCCCCCTGTTCCTGAGCCCTAAAACCAGCCTTCAAAATTGACTCAGACCCCCCTACCCTAAGCCCTAAAACGTTGTCCACAGATATAAAAACCACCCCAGCCTCCGCCCTGAGCCCTAAAACCGTCACCCCAGTTTTTAAATCAACCCGACCCTACCCTGAGCCCTAAAACCTTGTACCGAGACATAAAAAAACACCCAGCCCCCCACCCTGAGCCCTAAAACCATTCCCCTAGCCATGAAAAGTACCCGGACCACCTGCCCTGAGCCCAAAAATCCCTGATAAAATAAAACAAAAAATAATAAAGTACAAAAATTGTACCCACCAGGCAATTCCTCGTCTGGAAAGGAGGTCACACCTGCCCCTCTCCCAAGTCTGCAACACCTCCGGCCCTCCGCTCAGAGTCTAGTATGCTAACATCCACTAACGTCTAAACCATGCATTTGTGTGGTAAAGGCATATTCGTGGTTTAGACTGTGTGGTACCGGCTGCGTGGTTTAGCAACACATAGTTTACGCTGCTTGGGTAAGGCTGTTTCCTGTAACCATTAAGTCCCCTGCACAGCAGTCAAAAATACACCTGCTGTTAACAGCAGAAGGATTTCTTTTTTCTTTTTCCACCTCCGGAGCAGGGGAAGAGCATTCCCAGTTGCCTGAGGCATTTTTATGTTTTGACTGTAGTGACAATCGGCGTGCATAGCACGCTGACATCATTACACTGAAACTGAAAGTTAAATGAGCCGATCGGCACATTTCACTTTCACTGCCAGCGCGCTCCTGGAGCTATCTCAGCCCCCGAGCACCTATTCAGACGGAAGAGGTATCATTAGAAAAGGGGGGATGAATCTCCCCTTTCAATGGTACCCTTCGCTTGTGGATCCCTGCTTGGGCATCTCCACAGGAGGGCAATCCCCAAGCAGGGATCCACCCACTAGACACCAGGGAGGGGGAGGGGCCCAATGGGCAAGGCATTTGCTCTACCCATAAAAAATTGTTCATATTTAGTCTTCCTGTCACCCGGGGGGGGTATATGGGGGCAGTAGCCCCCAACCTGCCCCCCAGGGGTGCAGAAAGCACTCTAGACAACTGGAATTCTTTTTTTGTGAAAACGTAGGGGTGGGGGCTGCCCTAAATGGGCATTATAATGCTCCCATCCCTCCCAAAAATTGGCACAGTCTTTACGCCTCTCCCTGGGGTGCCGAGATGGGCAATAGCCCCTGTTCGGCCCCCTGGGGCACAGAAAGCCCTCTAGGATCCAGGGATTTTTTTTCTTCCTAAAACAGGGTCAGGTTTTGCTCTGAATGGGTGTACTAGTGCCCTCACAGCTCAAAACAAAAGGGACAGTGTCTCTGCCCCCCCTGTGGGCAGATGGGTGTTATTACCCCTAATCTGCACCACAGGGGGCAGAAAGACCACTAGATACCAGGGATTTTTTTATTATAAAAGGGAGGGGGGCTGCCCACAATGGGCAAGACCATGCCCCCACCTACAATCATATACCAACAGAAGTCTTTCTGCCCCTCCTGTGGGGTCAGAAAGCCCACTAGGCACCAGGGTTTGTTGGTTTTGAATATGTAAGGATGGGGACTGCCTAAAATGGGTGTGACCTCACCCCCTAAACAAAAAAGGAACAGTCTTTCTGCCCACCCTAGAGGACAGATGGGGGTTATTAGCCCTGAGCTGCCCCCAGGAGGGCAGAAAGCTCACTAGGCACTAGGAATTTTTGTTTTTATAAATGAGGGGGGGCTGCCCATACCGGGCTAGGGCAGTGGCCCTACCCCCCAAAAACTTAGCCACAGTCTTTCAGTGAGTGGTAGCAAATTTGTGCTGGCGCGGCGATCCCAGACAGAAATGTAAGGAAAATGTGTTTTTTTTAGCTAAATTTGAGGTTTGCAGAGGATTATGGGTAGGTAAACGTTAGGGGATCCACACAAGTCACACCTCTCTAGACTCCCCAGGTGTCAAGCTTTCAGAAATGTCTGGGATTGGTAGGGTTCCCTAGATGGCTGCCTAGCCCAGGACTAAAAAATGCAGGTGGGTGTGTGGAAGTGTGGAAAATAAATACAAACTTGATGAACATTATCGGCGCCATCTTGCCCCTTTTCCAAGCCCATTCGTGCGCGTAAGCGGCAACCATTTTTTTGAGCACCATGACCTCCCTGCCCCTCGCTGATAGCCAGCGCGTCTCTCTCTCTTAACCTCGCAAGCATTCCCCCGCACGCTGACAACCCCCCGCTCTCTCAGGCCTTGGGTCATAAACCCCTCTTCAGCGCAGCTTCACCACGGAATCCCATCCTGTTCCCAGCGCGACACCTCCCCTCATTCCTTTCATGGCCTCAAACCCTTTTGATGCAAACCCCCTTTTCCTGTGTCCCCGTTTGTCTTCCCTGTTCCCAGGCCGCCACCTGGCTCTGCGGATACTGTTTATTACCCCGTACAGTAGGAAGCTTCCCCTCCCCATCAAAAGACCCCCGAATCGATCAAAGCCCCCACCCCATGAGATCCGACCAACCCCATGCATTCCGTGAATCGGCGGAATGCCCTGCTGTGCGACAACCATCACCTGTTGTGACCAGGGTGGGGAATCCAACTGTAAATGTATGTGGGAACGGGTCTGAAGGGGAGATTCCGAGGATGTTCTTTCAAGTACTAAAGTATTGCGAGAATGTGTTATGTGCAATAAAGGTCATAAACCCTAGTATAAGAGGCCAGGCCTCAGAGATGTGGTTAGAGCACCTCGTGACGATACTTGCTGTCTGAATTGATGTGTTCTCCTCCGGAGAGAATAAAATCCTCGTTTCCTGCCTTCCAGTCTCCAGCGCCTGCTTCTTCATTTGATTAATATCGGTGGGTCATAGAGGCGATACCGCCGGGCAACATAAAAGGGTCTTTGGTTATCGGTTGTCTTTGAAACCCTTTTTAACAATTGGCGTCCCAAACGTGGGGCCCATCAGCGACTCGTGGATCCAGTGGGAGAGGTCCCGACGACAGAGTGAACGACTGCAACGATCGGAAGGTACCCTGTCCGATAGACCCTCGTCTGACAGCCGATCATCCGAACTTCACTGGTTCCGAACAGACCTCTCTCGAGTGATCTGCGGTCCTGACTGGGAACCATCAGGAGTGCCACGAGAAGTACGAAGAGAAGAGGACGATCGGGCGCTGGATTCGGAAGACGAGAAACGGTCCATGCGGTCCGGGTAAGGTCGTGTAAACACGACGAATTGCGAAAGTGATAGATAATTGAACGTGATTGATAATTGTTGAGAAAATACTAGTATTACTTTTTGTTAATTTATTGGAGATTCACTGTCTACAAACGGAGAAATAACAGGCTCTCCCTTTATAAACAGCGAAGGATAGGTACGCACCCGTCGGACCTATCTTTCTCCCCCCCCTGAACAATTGCCCCTTCCCCCCATTGATTAACTGTTATAGATTGTTTTCTGGAGATTCTCTGTCTGCAAACAGGGAAGAATAGGTCCCCTCTTTGCAGATAGTGAAAGGGTAGGTGACGCGAACCTTTGCGAGCCTACTTATTCTCCCCATTGACCATATTGATTTTTTATTTTCGACCTAAACATTGATTAACTGTTATAGATTGTTTTCTGGAGATTCTCTGTCTGCAAACAGGGAAAAATAGGTCCCCTCTTTGCAGATAGTGAAAGGGTAGGTGACGCGAACTTTTGCGAGCCTACTTATTCTTCCCATTGACCATATTGATTTTTTATTTTTGACCTAACATTGATTGCTCAGAATTGGTTCATGAGGTATTCACTACGTGCAAACAACGTAGAATAGAAATATTCTGTCTAGTCTTTGCGCGCAGTGATAAGATAGGTAGTGCTGACTATTATCCCATTGCGATCCGTCATGCCTGTCTTCTCCCCACTGGATAGTAGCCTGTTTTACCCGGACCGCTTATTAGAGATGAACCATCCGGCTCCGCTGGAAGGCACCCCTAATAAGGACATGTTCATGAAGCATGGATTAATCGCTATAGCCTACAGTGAACTATGGCATAAATATACGAAAAAGGATCGAGAAAGTCAGTGGCCACTGAGAGGATCCTTTGATCTTGACAAAATAGAAACGGTAGAAATAGCCCTTCGTAGGAATGAAACAACACCTATTATGCTCGATAGTCTCGGCATGTGGCGCAAAGAAGCCACACGACGAAGGGAAGGCGACGAATTTAGAAAAGATGAGGGGACACGACGGACAACCCTCCAAACGTCTAGTAGGCAAAGGGAAGGGCCAGCAATGGCACAGTCCCGAGGAGTAGACATGGAAAGAGAACGGTGTAGAGGGATGTGCCGACAAGTCAACCCCGGGACACAACGACCCGAAGGTAATCCCCCGACACTATGCACAGGACGAACAGATGTAAAACAAAACCAATGTGCTTTCTGTAAACGCCTCGGGCACTGGAAAGCCCAATGCCCGACTCTGCAAAGCATAGGTAAGAATGGAGGGTTGACAGAAAGGACCGACCGACAGAAAGGAAAAAGGCGCGAGATAAAAACCAATCAGACTAGTGCAGACAGAACAGACAGGACCACCCCGTTTGATTATGCTCGGTGGCACAGATTTCGTCAGACCAATTTTAACGACATGTTAGAGTTCTGGGACTGATTGCTCTCTGTTGCTCCCCCACTCTGAAAAACCAAACACAATTACAGACCAGTGTAAACAACCCCCCGTTAGAGAAAAGACTCAAGAAAGCCAAGCGTCTATTATATAACTTAGGATTTAATTACGGTAAAACACACAACCAACAGTAAATAGAATAACTAGTAGAACTCTCTAAAAAACAAACTTTACTAATAGGAAAAATACAAAACATATTATGCTCACTCCGGAAGTCCTCCAATGTAACAGTTCGATGGTCCCGCCCATCCGAAACACATAGCACGTGTGGGGCGGGGCCTGCCAGCAACCATGGGCCAAAAAGAGATCGCTGGCGAGAAGGTACTGGAGACTCCACAAAGCAGGCAATGAAATGGTCTTTCCATACTGCCCTTCCAGGGATGGCGTCCCCCGGGCCGCGAGTAGGGAGGGGGCGGCTGCAAATGACCCCCTCCCTTGTATCTCTTGGTCCGGCCATCACGAATTCCTCCATCGAACGGATGCAGGGTGGGCAGGGAGGGAGAGGCGACGCGGACGAGCCTCTCCCACCTCCACAGGTAGGAGGCTTCCCTGCCCTGGCCCGGCGCCGATGTCCTCCAGCCGGGCGACGGCCATATACCTACGCTGCACAGGACATATCATACCCGCCTGGTATATTTTCTCAGCACAGGACATACAATGCCCGACTGGTATATTTGCGGAGCACCGGATGTACAGTGGTCCCCCAAGAGTCGGAATCAGGGGCGTAGGGTGGTCATCATGTGCGCCCCTGATTCAAAGGGACGGCGAAGGATGCGCCGGGAGAGGGAGACGGCACGGGTGAGCCTCCCTCACCTCCCCAGATGAAGGCTCCACTGCTGCACCCTGACGCCCCGAACCAAAATGTCCTGCTCCAGCCGCATGATGCTCTGTCTTTCGCCATCACAAGAAGTTTTCTTCCACTCCTGATGGATACGGCAAAGGTGGCTGCCACAGGGTCTCAAAATGGCGTCTGGGCCCTCGAAAGGCGGGTCTAGGCCGCTGGAGTAACTTTGTCCGAAATTGCAACTCGGGCACTTGCCCACCTGGGCGCGAGCCCCCACCATCGACAAACATCCCCTCGACTTTGAAGATTCTACCAAAGTCCCAAGAGCCCTCGGCCCCTTCAGGCTTCCGGTGAGGAACAGTTGCATTGATCTCAAATGAAATGACCACGGCTTAGCAACAAGATGGCGGTGCTCTCGTGTCTGCATCAGCTTCCGTCTGAACCACCCAGGAACATTATGAGCTAACGAACTCGAGTAAGTTCCGGCTGAACATCAACATGACCTGGTAAGAAAGACTCTACCCCCTCCCTCTCTTGATTGACGGTCCACACCACCAGCCCCTCTGCTAGCACAGTTTTTTGAACTGCCGAAAGGGACCCTGGTCCAACCACCAATCGTCGGGGACATTTTTTCCTCTGATGCTACTTCCGGATTAAGCCGGCCTCGCCCAAAATGGCGCCGGTATCAATGGAAACTAACGGATGCCTCGTGGTGTTCCTTAGCTAATGAAACTTGATGTACTAAGATATATATATATATATACGAACCATTGCGCACTCGATGTTAAAGGGAGGAGGGTTCACTTGGCGAACATTTAAGAAGGGTTCCGTAAAATGTTGATTTCAATGAACAATTTATTTTTGATATTTGTTGTAACTGATACATAACGTCGCTTATGATGCACACCCGCGGTTTACATCTAGGAAATGTGATTACGACGAGCTTGACTATGTTTCCATTTATGAACTGAAATGCCCCTGATTCCTTCGTCACGCAATGAAATGTTTTTGGTTACTTGCAAATAATTAATTAGACCTTTTTTACATGTTCTTGTGCTACAAAATAACCCCCCACTGTATGTGCTTCCATCGACGACATGTCAGGCCAAAATATGAATTACGCTCTCACATTTTACGTACTGAATAAATCTACAAATAAAGGTCTTAAAAAGCTACGGATAGGCATCGCATACTTTTGTAAATGCGGGTATCGGTGGGAGGGTTTTTCTATGCGCAACCGTTCTGCTCTTTTTTCAAGGTTATCCGAGAAATGGTTGTCCGGCCCCGGATTGATGATCGGATCCCAGGTATGATACGTTGCCTCCAAAATATGCGACTAAGCTCAGGGACTAACATATGAAGAAGGACCTCGACTTCTGAGAATGGGTAAAGTAAAGCGGGGTGATTGATAAAATGTTATTAAGATATGGTGGTCGAAGGTACTAAGGTACCGGGTTAAAACGAAGAACTGATATGTCTTAGAACCTCACAGCTTTGGGAATGATTTAAGGATCCCGAAGGCCGGATACATCTACAAAACCGGGTACCTCGCGCTAGGAACCTCTGATTCCTTTTTAGCATTTTCACTACACACGATCCTTAATGCCATCCTCGAACCTCCCCATGAACCACCTATCACATTGCCTGCCCCCATGACTTTAGGAAACCAAAACCCTAAGGGATTATATCCCGAAGAGATAAGTACGAGTATGTGGTAAGTAAAGGACTTTCGTGCCCATACATTTGATGTGTTCGAATGTTGTCCCCCTACCCCCCCCCCTTTTTTCCCCCTTTTTCCCTCTGCAGGTTACATTAGAATCCCGATTAGAGTATCGTAAGGGATCTGGAACCACGTCACGCCCGATGCATGAAAACGGACTACCGCTGCAAGACGACACAAAAAGGACGCCCTACCCAATGCACGACCTTTTTGTACTAGATCTAATGCTTTTCTGTCCCAAAACTGCATGCTTTTTATATCCTAACACAGACCCGAAACGTCTAACGTCGGGTAACGCACTGAATAGCCCAAACAATACACGGTCATTCTCTATGTCCCATGTGTACTGTTTTGCCTATTGTCTCTCTCTCTCTCTCTTTCTCTCTTTCTCTCTCTCTCTCTCTCTCTCTCTCTCTCACTCTTTCACCCCTCCACACTTTCCCTCTTCCTAGCGACTGGCACCTAATTGGCGAACCTGGTGCACCTCCTGATTGGCCCCAAATACCACAAGTATTTGCACAAATTTGTCCTAAATAAAATTGTATCGGTACCACGTTACTACCTCTCCTTTTCTGCTAAATATGGATGAAATTTAAATTGGCCAGTAGGAAAGGGACAGGTAAGACGACTGAGGTTCCCTAAATTTGACCCACAGCCAGGGAACTATTTGTCAGTGGCTTCTATGATAAAATATGTCTGTGGTAATGCGACCACCCCCGTTCCAAATTGTCCCCGTACCCCAAACAGTAAGCAAATGATCGAGACACCCCCATCTACCCAAAATGCCCCCAGTTTGGTATCAGCTGCCCTGAACGAGAACTTGAAAAACGCCCCTCGCTCCGATTCGCTGTGTTCCTAATCGTTTTTCATAAGATCCCACCTTCCCTGAGGATAAGTTTAATAATTATCGCAAACCACCCCCCGAGTTTTTGTAGTAACCAGGTTGCGAGGATTTATATAGAAAGTTAGAAAGATGTATGCAAAGTTAAAAATTAGATCGAAAATCGAAAGACCTTGTTGCTGTAAGCCTTGCTGAAAATAGGATGTTTTGATGTAATGAAGACTTGTTTAGCCTATGTTCATCCCTCAGAAGGATGCCTATCAGACTATGGTGAATAGCACGTTGCACTTTTTGTAAAATACAAGGCCCTGAAGACCAGCCTAGCCTTGCAAGACCCGTACTAGGGAAATGGGTCTCTGCCAGAAGAACTGACATCTACTATAATAGACATATGACAAATAAACGTAATAATCATCAAAGCGTCAAAGAATTAGCCAACAAAAGGAAGTTGTAAGGAATCCAGCAAATCCATCATCAATTGTTTATACGTTAGCCGCAAAAATCTCAAATGTAGCGAGTGCTTACCCCAGTTGCTTGGTGTTGGGAGAGAAAATAGATTTATGTAATTACCTTTTTTTCTGCAAAATCTCTAAAGACTGTCTTTTCAACACTCATTTAAGGGTATCACTGTCGGAGGGGAAAGAGACCGGATGTGGGAGCACGCGGCCTGACTGCGGATGGTGGAACATCAGCGACGGAGGCCGAGGCGAGACCACAGCAGTAAGGAGTCGCAGGACGGGGCACTGTTTCAAACAAAGCTAAGGAAAGGGCTGACCTGAAGCCCCTGCTCTATGATCAACGTGTGCCAAAAAAGTCCCCGCTCTCTGAACATGGCTACGGACCCGCCTGTCGCAAACCCTCCGTCCCCCTGATTTGTTCCCGACTTGGCCTTGCTCCATCCCCTCCTCCTCCGACCTACCATAAGGACTGTTCACACCCGCACCTTTCCACCCGAACTCCCAAGTTCCTCCAAATCCTACTGAGCTACCCAGAGAAGAGTACTCCCTGCGTCAGAAGGGAGGGAGCTCCGACTAAGTAGACCACGAACTATGTTAAATCCCAGAACGGTGACCTAGAACTCCACCAAGGGTCGCCCCCGAAGAAAAGATAAACAAAGTCTGTGGTTCTGCCCGCTACCAAGCACCTTGAAGATGATGGAAGCAACAGGAAATGCCCACCACAGAGACTCAAGAAACGAACAGATCTCACAATTCTGGAACAATTGCATTTTCCATTGCAAATCTATGCTCTGCACTGCGGAAGAAGATGCACCTGCTCCAAAACCGTAACGCATTCCTCCTACGAGGTCTGACGAAAACCAAACAGAATGCACCCCTACCCGCAGACCCCCAACGACTCAATCCACATGAACATTTCTGTTGATAGGTAATCCAGGTGCTCGACAGTGCCGACAGAAGACGACAAAGGACAACGAGAACTCTGATATATATATTTTTTTTTACTGTATCTCATTTCTCTCCCAACCACCATTGGACTGACTATGCATCCGCCGTATACAAAAAGGACTTACTTATATGATAACTTACCAGTTCTTATTCTATGATCTGTACCCAACGCCCTCGCTACATAATTCTAGTCTGATATTGCATTACAATGACTTTTTCTGCAACCAACTTAACGATGAACCCGCCTACTAAATGATGAGATTTTTCAATATGATGTTTATAATGTGATGTTTATGTACAGTTCTTTCGCCTAAGTCCCCTCTCCCTTACTTATGATCGCTGCATATAGGTGTAGATAGGAAATAGGCCAGCAAGATGTCTTGAAAATGTTAAAGGGAGGACTGTGGAAAATAAATACAAACTTGATGAACATTATCGGCGCCATCTTGCCCCTTTTCCAAGCCCATTCGTGCGCGTAAGCGGCAACCATTTTTTTGAGCACCATGACCTCCCTGCCCCTCGCTGATAGCCAGCGCGTCTCTCTCTCTTAACCTCGCAAGCATTCCCCCGCACGCTGACAACCCCCCGCTCTCTCAGGCCTTGGGTCATAAACCCCTCTTCAGCGCAGCTTCACCACGGAATCCCATCCTGTTCCCAGCGCGACACCTCCCCTCATTCCTTTCATGGCCTCAAACCCTTTTGATGCAAACCCCCTTTTCCTGTGTCCCCGTTTGTCTTCCCTGTTCCCAGGCCGCCACCTGGCTCTGCGGATACTGTTTATTACCCCGTACAGTAGGAAGCTTCCCCTCCCCATCAAAAGACCCCCGAATCGATCAAAGCCCCCACCCCATGAGATCCGACCAACCCCATGCATTCCGTGAATCGGCGGAATGCCCTGCTGTGCGACAACCATCACCTGTTGTGACCAGGGTGGGGAATCCAACTGTAAATGTATGTGGGAACGGGTCTGAAGGGGAGATTCCGAGGATGTTCTTTCAAGTACTAAAGTATTGCGAGAATGTGTTATGTGCAATAAAGGTCATAAACCCTAGTATAAGAGGCCAGGCCTCAGAGATGTGGTTAGAGCACCTCGTGACGATACTTGCTGTCTGAATTGATGTGTTCTCCTCCGGAGAGAATAAAATCCTCGTTTCCTGCCTTCCAGTCTCCAGCGCCTGCTTCTTCATTTGATTAATATCGGTGGGTCATAGAGGCGATACCGCCGGGCAACATAAAAGGGTCTTTGGTTATCGGTTGTCTTTGAAACCCTTTTTAACAGAAGTGTGTGGCTTCCCGAAAATTACAGAACTTTCCATCACAGAAATGTGAGGAAAATATATATATAATTTTATTTTGACAAAGTTTGAGGTTTGCAAGGGATTCTGGGTAACAGAACCTGGTGAGAGCAGCACAAGTCACCCCATCCTGGATTCCCCTCAGTGTCTAGTTTTCAAAAATGTACAGGTTTGCTAGGTTTCCCTAGGTGTCGGTTGAGCTAAAGCCATCAATCCACAGCTAGGCACATTGCAAAAAAAGGTCAGTTTTCAGTGGAAAAATGTGATGTGTCCATGTTGGGTTTTGGACCATTTCCTGCCGCGGACATTAGGCCTACCCACACAAGCGAGGTACAATTTTTATCGGCAACTTGGGGAATGCTTGGTGGATGGAAGTTTGTGGCACCATGCAGATTCCAGAACTTTCCATTACAGAAATGCGAGAAAATTTGTTTTTTTGACAAAGTTTGAGATTTGCAAGGGATTCTGGGAAACAGAACCTGGTGAGAGCCACACAAGTCACCCCATCCTAGATTACCCTGGGTGTCTAGATTCCAAAAATGTAAAGGTCTGCTAGGTTTCCCTAGGTGCCGGCTAAACTGAGGCCATAAATCCACAACAAGGTACATTGCAAAAAAAGGTCAGGTTTCAGTGGAAAAATACGATGCGTCCACATTGCGTTTTGGCAAGTTTCATGTCATGGGCACTAGGCCTACCCACACAAGTGAAGTACCATTTTTATTTGGAGACTTGGAGAAGGCTGGGTACGTGGAAGTTTGTGGCTCCCTGCAGATTCCAGAAATTTCCATCACAAAAATGTGAGGAAAATTCAGTTTTGTTTTACAAAATGTAAGGTTTTCGCATGATTCTGGGTAATCGAATCTGGTGATTGCCACACAAGTCACTGCATCCTGGATTACCCTGGGTGTTTAGTTTTAAAAAATGTACAAGTTTGCTAGGTTTCCCTAGGTGCTGGCTGAGTTAGGGCCCAAAATCCACAAGCTAGGAACGTTGCAAAAAAAAGGGTACGTTTTCACTGGAACAATGTGATGTGTCTGTGTTGGGTTTTGGGCCATTTCCTGTCGCGGGCACTAGGCCTATGCACACAGTTGAGGTACCATTTTTATTGGCAGACTTGTGGGAATGCTGGGTAGGTGGAAGTTTGTGGCTCCCTACAGATTCCAGAACTTTCCTCCACAGAAATATGAGGAAAATAAGTTTTTGAACAAAGTTTGAGGTGTACAAGGGATTCTGGGTAACAGAACTTTGTGAGAGCCACACAAGCCACCTCCTTCTGAATTCCCCTGGGTGTTCAGTTTAAAAAAATGTACAGACTTTATAGGTTTCCCTTGGTGACAGCTGAACTAGGGACCTAAATCTCCAGATAAGCACATTGCAAAAAAGGGCCAGTTTTTACTGGAAAAATGTGATGTGTCCGTCCACGTACATTGCGTTATGGGCCGTTTCCTGTCATGGGTACTAGGCCTAGCCACACAAGTGAGGTATAATTTTTATAGCCAGACTTGGGGAAATGCTGAGTAGGTGGAAGTTTGAAAAATTTTAGTGCACAATAAATTGCAGTCCAGCCCAAAGGTTTGAGTACATAACAACTCTTATGACCCAATTTTTATCAAAAATATACTACATCAAATGTATTCACAATATCAAATGTTTATTGTACTACATTCATATAGAAAGGGTATATACAATATATTCAAATGCCCAAAACACAAATCAATACATTTAAAAAAAAGTTTTTGTTAGACCAGGAACAAGAAGTACCAACAATAAAGAATTCTTATTTCATACATGAACATACTTGATTCTGGGGCATATGTATGTAATTTACATTTTGCGATTCTCAAAGAGCGATTTTTAAGGAATCTTTATTTGAGAATTGCAAAATGGAATGTATGTAATAAATCGCAATTTTTTTGCGAATCTCTAAAATTCCTTAATTGCGATTAGTAAATTGCGAATCACAATTAAGTAATGAATGGGGATACATTCTCAAATTGCGATTTTCTATGAGAAAATCGCAATTTGAGAATCGCAATTCCAAGGGTGGCAGGGTGTCCAAAGGACACCTGTTGCACCCCTGGAATGTGCATGTATGTACATGTGGCGCGCATGTCTGTGCGCCACTTGGCACTTTGAATTTTTTTTTAAAATGCACTTTAACAGCAATTCGCAAAATATCATCTACTTGGAGTAGGCGGTATTTTGCGAATCCTTAGGCCAAAATCGCAATTTGCGAGGCACCCCTACATAGCATTTTTTAGGAATCGCAAAATTGTGATTCCTTAAATGCTTGAGCAAAATAATTTCTGCGAGTCCTTATTTTGCTTTTGCTAACTGGACCATACATACCAAAACGCCATTTGCGATTCGCAAATGCAGGAATTCTGCGAATACCGGCGTTTGCGAATCGCAAACGGCTTCCTACATATGCCCCTCTGTGACTTATTGTTAATGGACCCTAGATAACCCCATTCATAGGGGCTAGCATTAATTAAGTGTCCTGGTCTTCGGTTCCAATCCAGAGTAAGCGCCTACTCTGGACTGGAACTCTTTTATTGATTTGTGTGTTATATGTAAGAATGATTGAACTGTTAGATTGGCTTGGTATGCATTTTGGAGTGATTGTGAATCTGATTGCGGTCGTTTGCTGGTTTGATGGAGCATGTGTTTCCCTAGGATGTATGTACACTGTTATAAATATTGTTATTGTGTTTTTGGACGTTGAATATATTGTATATACCCTTTCAATATGAATGTACTATAATAATCATTTGATGCTGTGAATACATTTGATGTAGTCTATTTTTGATAAAAACTGAGCCATGAGAGTTGGGCTGAACTGCTACTTATTGTGCACCAAAATTATTGACTAGATATGCTTCTATTTATTCACCAGGCAGGTTGTTACTCGTATTTTCTGTGGTGTTGAATAAGGCAGGTCTGAGTGGCCTTCATATGACTTCTCTGGAGAAGAGTGGAGCACAATGGCCCCCTATAATATAGAAATAACTTCAACAAACATGCACATCAAGAGCAGAGTATATTTCATTAGCTTTGCTGATTTTTTTTATATGTAAGTATTGCCTGTCAATAACCCAGGAACCAAACTGGCAGGGAGTGTAGTGACCTAGCCTTTAGGATAATCTGGCAGTACCCGGAAGGCTGGTCTGGCAGGTCAGTGTGTGTGCCGTTTATTTGGCTGTATGTGGGACTGTTCTTTCTGTTGATTTCACTGATATTAGCATAAACATTTCCTGCAGCAAGGCATATGTCTCAGTCTGATCCAGTAAACCTTAATGCAACACCAACCCAGCATGGGGTTCTACTTTATCAATTATCAAAGTGCGTACCTCACCCACTTCAGAAATGTTTCATGCACACACACATAAATGCAAGTAGGCTCCATGTCATAAGTGGGACTACCAAACAGTCACAACTTTTTATTCTAAAACACTGTGGCCCTAATCTACAAGAAAATGATGCAGTGCGGCGCCGCAAGCCATTTAGCTGTACCTTGCTGCATCATTTTCAAGGCAAAAGGATGCATCATATCAATGACAATACAATGCATTTCTGTGCTGTCCCTTGCACTGGCGCACAATTGACTGTCATGCACTAGAGCAGACACCCTTGTGTCATTTTTTAAGGGCGCCTGCAATGCAGGGATGCTTGTTTTTGTGCAGAAAGGTAAACCTTCAAGCAAAAAAACAATAACTAATGCTTCAATTACTTACCGGAAATTGCGTTACTCTGAATCCTCTTCCCTTGCTACTATTCATTGCATACATGAGGCATTCCTGCCTCACCAGACACCCAAACCACGTGATTCTCGATAAGCGAATAAAAATTCTCCACCCCCCTCCATCCTCCTGTGATACAACGTAACCTTACACCACCCCAATTAATGGTTGGCCTGGACTACCAGGGGAGGAATGTAATGAATAGAAGCGAGGGAAGAAGACTCAGAGTAATGCAATTACCGGTAAGTAATTGAAGCATTACCTCACCGTCCCTCCCTCGCGTCCCTTCATTACATACATGAGATGTACTAAGCCAAATAGGACAACCAAATTGGCAATACAAAAAAAGCATGTTTATTAACCCCTTCCGTGCTCCCTCCCCAGTGCTGCCGTCGGTCAATGGCCGAAGAAGCCCCGCCCACCTTTTAGAACGCCCGCACCGCGGCGGAAAAACCACTGCAGTTAAGGCGTTAAATAATACATACAAAAAGTAAAGGACCACTATTCAGGTACCATAGCGGACAATACTTTGGACACAAACATCCAAGACTGGTCCACCTCCTGCACAACCTGGAAATTATAGGCAAAAGTCAAAGGGGAAGCTCAGGTTGCCGCCCATTAGATCTCAGAAATGGAAGCCCCCTGGACCTTAGCACAAGAGGTAGCCATTGACCTTGTGGACTGACCCTGAACCCCCAATTAAGAAACCTGACCAGAAGCCTTGTAGACCAGGGAAATCAGAGTTGAACCAACTGACTCAAGGAAGAAGTGGAAGGACACAGCCCCTTATTCATCGTGCCAAAATTCACAAACAGAGAATCGGAAAGCCGAAGGGAAGCCACCCTATACAAATAAATAAGGAGAGCCCTCCTGACAACCAAACAATGCAGCCTTATTTCCTCCTCAGAAGTAGACTCGAAAAAGGAGAGCAAAATCAACTCATGGTCCGGATGGAACTGGGTATCTACCTTAGGATGAAAGGAGAGGACCGGCCTCAAAATGATTCTGTCTTCAAAAACCCTACAAAAAGGATGCTTAAAAGACAAAGCGCCCAGTTCATACAAACGCAGAGCGGAAGAAATAGCCAACAAAAAAAGTCTTAAGAGACAAAAACGTAAATCCACAGAGTCCAGGGGCTCGAACGGAGGAGCCATTAATGCCCCCAAAACCAAAGAAAGATCCCACGGAGGGAAGTGCTTCCGAGGAGAAAGAATAACATTACGCAACCCCTTTAAAAGACACCCCACCAAATCACTGGGATCAGACGGATTGTTCCAAGAACCCCGAAAAGCCTTAATCGCAGCCCACTGAAGTTTAAGGGAGGCAACCTTCAACCCCAAAAAGCCCCCTCCTGAAGAAACAGTAGCACATCAAACAAGGTAGAAGAAGTAGGGTCCAAGCCTTTAGCCAGACACCATCTACTGAAAGAATGCCAGTGATGCAAGTAAGACTTATTGGTAGAGGAGCGCCTAGCAGCCTGCAGGGTTGAGGCTAAACTCTGCCGGAAACCCCTTATGCAGTAGAACTAGCAGTTCAACCTCCAGGCCGCCAAGCACATCCTGGGCGGAACATTCTCCTATAACACAGGGAACACCAAGGGAGAGGTAGTCAGGGACAACAACGACGCCACCTCCCTCTTCATCTCCACAAGAAGTGGGTCAGGGTACTGCAATCACATTTTTAAACCTTCAACAGCCAGATCTCTCAGCTGTCCCCCGACTATTTGATTGGCTCCACTACCACTGTTACCTTTTCTGCATTTGAACCTGTTTCTCTGCCAGACTCCCTGGCTGCCTTATCTTGCCTTAAATCAGGCTCCCGGCATGATCCATGCCCTGCGAAACTTATGGCTACTGCTGCGGTTGTTGTTAATCCCTTTGTGAACCAGCTGATTAATACCTCACTCTCTCTTGCTTTTATGCCTATTGACTGGCTTGTTCCTCTCATAAAAAAACACACTCTTGATCCCCATCTCCCTTCCAGCTATCGCCCTATTTCCGTGCTCCCTGCAATTGCTAAAATCTGTGAAAAAATGGTTAAAAAGCAGCTCACATTTTTTATTGAACAACATGGCCTTCTCCACCCTGCACAATCGGGCTTCACGGCCACTTGCAGTACTGAATCGGACCACGTGGAAGTAGCAGAGGCTATCCGTTAGACCTTGGATGCTGGGGGCAGGGCCGTCTTGGTCCTGCTGGACCTTTCAGCCACTTTTGATACTGTCCTCCATTCACTTCTCCTTGCCCGTCTACATAAACTTGGCATTATCGGCACTGCTTGGGAGTAGTTGAAATCCTTCCTGGAAAAGAGAACTCAACAAGTCTGGATTCCCCCTTTTGCGTCATCACCGCAAGATTTGCTGACAAGAGTGCCTCAGGGATCTATTCTTAGTCTCTTGTTATTTAATCTTTACATGACTCCTCTCATTCAGCTGGCTGGGGACCTGGGTGTCAAAGTAGTTGCCTATGTAGATGATACGCAACTCCTGTTTACCTGGAAGAAACACATTGCTGACACATCTCATGTCAAGGCCTGCCTGTCTGCGGTATTCATCTGGCTTGAGTCAGCTCAGTTAAAATGTAACGCAGACAAAACATCTTTGGGGAGTTCCCCCCTCTGTTTTGGCATCACATCTGGCTAACTGAGTCCCCCTATCCTTCCCCTTCTGGCTATCATGTGAAAAATCTTGGCATCTGGTTTGAGGATACACTCAGTTTTGGTAACCAGATTGGCAAACTTACTGGCATTTGCTTTGGTATCATAAAAATTCTTCGTAGATTTCTACCACTACTGCCTCTCTCTGCTAAAGAAACGGATATCCGAGCTTTGTTCACCTCTCGCATAGATTTTGCGAATGCACTTTATGCCGGTTTGCCATGTTACCTTCTGGACAAACTTCAGGTGGTTCAGAATGCCGCCACTCATCTCCTACTGGATCTTCCTAAGCATTTCAGTGCTAGGCATCACTTGCGTAATTTACACTGGTTTCCAGTTAACGCTAGGATAAAGTTTAAGGCTAATACCATTGCTCATGCTGCATTCTATGAGTATGGCCCTGCCTATTCTAGGAAGCGTTTTCAGTTTTACACCCCTGGCAGGTGCCTGTGCTCCTCGAATATGCTCCTAGCATCTGTTCCCAGGTTTCGCCTGAAACATAAGGGTGGCAGTTCTCTGTCCTATCTTGCAGCAACTTATTGGAATTCCCTTCCCCTGGATCTACGCAATCTAAAGAATCCCTCTCAGTTTAGGGAAAAGCTAAAAACCTTCCTGTTCAACTAGCCTGTCCCTCTCATACTCTGCTTTGGTTCCCTGTGATGCTTTGGCTCGCGCCGGGAACCTCTATTGAGTAGCCGTGCATGCTATAAAGTCCTAAAAAAAGTGGAAACCAAGGGGCCCGGGCCCAAGCTGGGGCAACATGAATGACCGATGCTCCCAACCTCCGAGCCCTAAGAAGGACCTGAGAAGCAGCAGAAATGGAGGAAAAGCCTAATAAAGCCCCTGTGGTCACTGGCAGGAAAGAGCATCCCCAGCCCAAGCTCATCGCTCACATATCCAAGATCAAAAGAGTGGAACTTTGGCATTGAGAAGACTCCCAAAAAGATCGATCACTGGGATATCCTACCTCTCACTAACCTCCACAAACAGCTCCTGGCGGAGGCAAAAATCCACTGACAACATAATGGCCCTGCTGAGAGCATCCTCCAGAGTACTGGAGACCCCTAAATAGGGATCCCCGACACTGCCAACAGATAAGACTCCACCCAACAAAACAAACTCTACATCACTAGAGCCAGAGAAGGAGACCTGGTCCCCCCTGCCTTTTCACATAAGCCATCCTTCGTCACATTGTCCGTCCTGACCAGAACAACCACACCCTTCATAAGCATTCAACTCCCTCCAATTTGAAGACAACCAAGAGACATTGACCTGACGCACCCCCATCTAGTCCCCTCAACCCAACAGACTGGCATCTGCTGTGACAATCAAGGGGGCAGGAGGCGGAGAGAGACATCCCCCTCAGAACATGATCCTGACAAGCCATCAACCCAGTTCCACCTGGATCTGATGGGAGACAGGAATCGGAGGATATAGAGGAAGCTAACAGGGAAACCAATGCAGCAGGATAAGAGCCATTGGTTTGTGCAATTCAAAGCGAGCCCAGGGAACCAGAAACACTGTTGCAGCCAGATCCCCCTAAGCCTGCAGTTAACAAGCCATCGCCTGGACTGGCCATGACAAAAGACCTAAAATGTGGGACCGGATCTTTGCCATCCGCACCTCGGGCAACGCGACTACTCCCAAATTGGTATGAAACGTTGCGCCAATTAAGAGACGGTCCTGGGCCGGAACAAGGCAGGATTTTTCCGGATTGATAAGAAAACCGTGCTCCTGCAAAATGTCAAGTACCACTACTGTGTGTCTGCGAGCCAACAGGCTTGAGGGAGCATGAGCCAACCAGTCGTTGAGGTAAGGATGAAGAATGATCCCCTGATGGTGGGTCACCAGCGGAGCCAAAACATTTTGTGAACACCCTCGGGCAGACTTCAGACCGAATGGCAATACAGCGAACTGAAAGTAACAGTCCCAAATCGCAAACCTCAGAAGCCTCTGATGATCTAGAGCCATGGGAACATGGAGGTAAGCGTCTTGGAGGTCTATGGAGGTCATTAAGTCCCAGACAATGACTAAGTGAGCTATGGACTTGAAATTAATGCTTCTGACGCACCCATTCACTATCTTCATGTCCAGAACTGGCCTGAAACCACCAGACACCTTCTGAACCAGAAAAAGAATTGAATAACAACCCAGTCCCTGTTCCTCCATGAGAACTGGAACAATTGTTCCCTTCTCTAGATGAGCCAGAACCCCACGGATCCCTGGGGAAAGGAGTACGGATGGTGCCTCAGCCGGGAGGCAGAGTGACAAAGTCGATATGATAGCAGTTCCTGACAATGTTCAAGGCCCAACGATACCTCACATCCCAACTCCAGGTGTCCAGAAAAAACAAAAGCCTTCCACCCACAGGAATTGATGCCTCCCTGCAATAGTTGTCAGGACTTCTGCTTGAAGGAATCATGCTGATCCTTGGCGCCCTCACAGGCCGTTGATTTTTTCAACAGGAACTTGTTCAGATGCTCCGAAAAAGGCATGGAGGGCTTCCGGGGTCCCAAAACCGCTGAGAAGAAGAAGAGGACGGCTTCCCTTTGTACGGTAGAGCATGCTTACGATCCTTAAAAGCCTTGGTTATCATGCTGTCCAATTGATCCCCAAACAGCAATTTACCTTCAAACGAGATCTTCAGGATTAATCACACTATGACCAATCAGAGTGCCCAGAATGGCATCCACCTTAACTGAGTGTGGAAGAGAGTCCTCCCCCTCCTCCAGTGAATACAGCTTTTGCAGAAATCGTGGAACCAAACAACGTTCCAGGTCACTCTATTCACCAGTGATCAAGTCCTTGACTCGGCTATGAAATGCCATAGCAAAAATGGGAAGCTTAACATATTGTGGGAACATGCCTTCCGCTCCCTCAGAATATGAGAAAGGCGCAAACCCCAAATTCTCCTGGATATGTTGCAGAATGTCCAGTATCTCCTCTCTACACACAAACTTCCCAGTGGAGGTGAAAGTGCGGTCAGTTTCTGAAGCTGGGGAGTCCCCAGAGGGGGAATCCTCTGGACCCCCAGCCTGGGCTTAGCCCTGTCATTGAGACCTCAGGCCACAGCAGCCTCAATCATGGCAGGATCCTCAGGGCCCCTAGACCTGCTCCTGCAAGCAGGAATCAGCTCATCCTCCTTAGAAGAGGACAACACATGCTTGCACTTGGATGTGCGCTACCCCACCATCATAACAAAAAAGAACATAGAGCAGGGAACCCCCTTCAAATATTCAGAATCCCCCCTCAAGGGACTAATCAGTAATAGGGACACAAATTAAATATGTCACAGTACCAATAAGGAAGGAGGTAAAAAACCAACTAATTCCCCAGGTACACAAGCGCCTGAAAAAAGAATAAAAAATAGCCTCAAGCTAGGTACTTACCGTCATTTAGCGAGGAAGTGACAGCAGAGGAGCCGCACACTCCCCTATTCGCCACAGCCCCCCGGCTTGCTGCTAACCTTGAAGCAGAGCCTCAGCCACTGCAGGTAACTCCGTCAACCAGACTCACAAGCAGATGCGCCGCAAGGAGCGCACCACGACTCCCATGCACAGCGCCACTAAGCCATCACACCGATCGGACTGGCCATGCCATGTCTAGCCAGCAGCTGAAATTGTCCAAAATCCAAAAAGAACAGTCAACGACCTCAGCACCGCACATGGCCAGCCCATGGTACACGCGTCCTACTAAAAGGTAAGACGTGACAAAAACAGGAGGATGGATGGGGAATCGATTTTTATTCGGTGATCGAGAATCACTTGGCATGGGTGTCTGGTGAGGCAGGAATGCCTCAAGTATATAATGAATTGATGCGAGGGAGGGACGATGAGGTATTGGCATTGTCTTCTCTCTATGCATTTTGCAGCACGTATAGAAAGAGGAAAAAACAAGGAGAAATAAAAGTAATTTTCCTCGTTGCCCCAGGGGAGGCGTAGGACTCTGACGCATTCCCAGTTTTACAAATTGTTTTAAATCTGGGAATGCGTCAAGTTCCATGGATGTTGCTCTGGACACCCACAGCAACAACCATGGAGCACCCCTTTCAGACAGAGTTATGCCTGAAAAGGGCCCATATTTACAAGCCCATGAAAAGTCACGCAGGGTGACTGTGCGTGGCCTTGTATATATGGGCAAGCCCATTGAACCACCGGTGCGTCAAACAAGTGACGCACCAGTGGGGCAATGTTGTAAACAGCCACTTAGCATTCTTGGGCTTGCAGTTCTCGTTCTACCATTATAAAATTGCAGCATGCAATCTTCTAGTTGCTAAAAAGCAAGCTACCTCAAGGTAATTCACATAACTTGCTTAGTCCTAGCAGATTTCCGCACCTACCCTTTTTATTTTGCCCACAGTGTGAATAGTTTTTGTGAGGTGTCTTGAATTGCTGACTGTCCTGTACCTATTTTTTGTGAAGGTTTGCTCTGCCACTATCCACATTGCACCTATTATATGTGAAGGAGGTTTGCAAAGCTGTTGCCCCTGTGGCATCTAAATTGTGAAGGTGGCTTATAAGGCTACTTGCTCCCAGTGCTGCCCCTGGTTTGACAAAGATGCGCCCCCAGCTTCTGCACATGCTTTTCATATTTTATGTTACGGAGGTTTGCCCAGCGATCCTGTACGTATTTTGTGAGGGAGGCTTTCCTACACTTTTAATTTCAATTATGTCAATTTGTGTAATGGTGTCAGGCCCGAGGATTAAGTGAGGGCTCTGCTAGCCTGATTATGTTTGATGTATGCTGTACACAAAAAAGAGTTAGACGACAAAGTTAATCAGGCACCTCAGGTCTTAGTCTCAAGTCTTCTGTCAAACTAGCTTCAAAACTCCCTTAAACCCTAGTCACATACTCTTGCAAATACTGCTTTGGCCAAAGTCCATGCAATATTCCATTGTCGTGTTAATTCAGAACATTGCTCTGCGGCACTGAGCAGCATTTCCCAGCAGCAGCACCGGCAGGCGCCTTCAAGTACCCGCAAGCCCTTCCGAATGCCAGTGTTACTGTGCATGAAAGGCTTCAGCCTGCTCGGTTAACTTACTCCGAGTGCCTACATTTGCATTCAACTGTAACTTTCCATTTGGAAAATTCCATGCGGCAAGACACCGTCAGGGCCCCTGAACCCCCGCCCAGCAGGGAGGCCCGTAGTCAGTGTCGGTGACAGCTCGGGGCACTGGGCACTGCCGATCACTGGAAAGACAGGTTGACATTTACGAGATCTATTCACAGAGTCAAGCTGGCTCCGCGTGCCCTTTTTCAGGACACATTCTCAAAAATGTTATAAATAAATATCATAACACAAGAGAGAGCAGCAGAGAGACAAAGCCAGAAGGAAGTCGGGCTGGGGGAAACGGAAGTAAAATTAGAGGGAGAGAAAAATTAATCAGTGAGTGAGATACGTAGAGAGTTCAGAAGAAACAGAAAGTAGGTGGAGAGGAAGGGGGTGAAAGAGAATCAGGTATGGTATGTCTGTATGTGAGAGAGACAGGGAGATATAAAAACTGAACGAAGACTCAGATATAGAAACTGAAAGGTGACAATGCACAGATCAGGCAATTGTCTCTGTTGGAAAATATTGGGGCATATTCTCAAGGATTTTTCGCCGAGTTATCAGCACTTTATCGCAGCCAAAGTGGCTGTATTTTTATCGCCCCATTCACAAGCCGGTGCTAACATCCGATATCACCAGTTTACCTGCTGAAGCAGCCGCCAAAAACATCGCCACAGATGACCCCATCAACTATCGCAAATGAGATGCAGAGTAGGCGTTCCCGTGCAAAAAGCCGCGACAACACCACTCTGCTACATTCACAACGACCAGCCAGATCGGCAATGAGAACCCAAAACAGGCGATGATGCGCGTTAGTCGCAGGAAATGAACACCTGCTCTGACCTGGTGTAACGTCGGACGCCAATCAGCACCTGAAAAATGAGCCACACCTGAGGATCAGCAGATGCCATGGAGCCAACAATCATGCAGCTCAGAGCCCCAACAGGGCCACAACACCCACCGCCACCAACCTCAGGTCTGGCACCCCCACCGCGGACCCCTCCCACTCCCCCCCCGGACCACCACAGAGGCCGCGGAGACAAAGACAGCAGACCTTCAGAAAACGCGCCAACCTCACAGATCCACCACCAGAGAATGTCTTTGCCCACTACAGGCGTGGAGAAGCGTGGCTCAATGGTTAGAGCGGCAGACCCTGATGCAGAGGTCTGGCTCGGGACCAGGGTTCAATTCCCGCCTCGGCGGCTCTTGGTCTCAATCTCCCCGGACCTGATAATTCTCGCCTCTGTGCCTAGTCTAATCATGGGTCCCACTCTGTGACTCTGGGCAATAGCTTGCTTAATCTCCACAACCGCCCCAGCAGCGCTTGGATGCCTGGCTTCACCTTGGGGGTGTCCAGGAGTGGACATCAGCCAGGAAGGGTTCCACAGCGGTATGAATACAGCACTATGAGACCTCTGGGTAGAAGGCGCTATATAAATACAAACACATTTACATATACAAGGACAACCATCCTCCACATCCTGACCATCATTGCCCACAGACTGACGGTACCAACACAGCAGACAACCTACATCCCACCTCAGACAAAGCTGCTGGCCGTGCTGCACTTTTTGGCCTCTGATACCTTCCAGCCAACAACCACCAGAGTCGGAGGAGTCTCAAAGCCAGCCCAATCCAAGTTCCTCACAACTGTCTTGGAAGCCATCATCAGCTTGGTACCCCAGTACCTATACTTATCCCACATAGCGCAGGAACAGCTGGAGACCAAGCAAGGCTTCTACGACATAGCTGGTTTCCCGCACGTGTTAGGGGGCAATTGACTGCACACATGTCCTACTTGTGCCCCCTGGCCACACTGCACACAATTACCGCAACAGAAAGCGCACGCATTCCATCAGTTTGCAGGCACTAGTGAACCACTGGGGAATATCCAACAACGTCATCGCCAACTACCCAGACAGTGTGCATGATTCCTACATCTTCCGACAGTCCATCATCAACCAGCGCTACCAGGATAGCACCCATGGAAATGCACTGCTCGTTGACAAGTTCCAAATGAACACACCACACAACTCAACTGCACAATCCTGCATCTCACAACACTGGGAATGCACACATTACAAACTCACATACAACATGCCAAACAACATGCCCACCCACCAGACACAACAGCGCAACTTACTGTGGGAACCTGGGCCAGTCATGTACATAAGCCATCAACTGCATGGCACCTCCGCCACTTAATAGCAGATTGTGGAGAGAGGTGGGGACCAGACATGTGCGAAGGGGGCAAGTGACCCATGAATGAGAAAGGACCAATGCCAAGTGTGGCATGGAAGTGATGGCCAGACTGCAGTGTGCAGAAAACACATACATCCATGTCGACATACACCGCTGGTGTAAGGAGTGCAGTGGACAGTGGGAAGTTCGCGGTAATGTAGCTTGTTACGCCCCACCCTGTAAGTGTGAGCGGAGTGGGCTAGCCCGGCGTACGCCAGGCCAGCGTAGGGGTATGAATAAAAAGCACGTAGCTCTGGGCGTGGTTCTCTTCTGAAATGCCCAACGTCTCTGTCAGGGCCGCGCCTCTCACCCTGCCACGAAGCTGATGCCGTCGCTGTGAGCAGTGTTGTCTGTGATCCTGTGCGCCTGCTGCACCCTGGGCTGCTGGTCACCGAACCCGTCTTGCCTGCCCTTGCGCACCCAGGCCACTTCGCTCACCTGCCGACACCGACGTGTGTCAAAGAGGACCCACCATGTGCCGGTGCAATCTTCAAGCCTCTGAGAGCTTCTGGCCTCTGGCAGCCTCCTCAGACCATCACGGCCTCCGTGAGCAAGGCCAGCAGTTCTCTGTTCTCGTTGACGTACTTCACCGGCATACACAGTGGACAAGTAGGTCACACATTTGGAACTGAGTCTTGATTACACTATGGCAGAGTAAATTTTTTATGGCAGAGTTTATATCACTATACTCCCTTCGATGTGATGCCACCAAGTCTGTGTGTAGCATTCCAAACACACGTGTATGTGGGCCCTCGCGAACAACTGCCCTCGGCCCACACTGCGCTCGAGTAGGTCACACATTTGGAACTGAGTCTTGATTTCTTCATGACAGAGTTCATATCATTGCACAGAAGGAGAGGTGTAAGAGGAAGACACATTTCAGTCAGGAGGAAAAAAGAATCATCGTTACGGAGGTGATCGAACACTACCAACAGCTGCCCTGATGTCACTTACTCTGTGCATCGCGAGCCAACAACACATGGCTGTGGGCCCCTGCTGACAGCAGCCTCCCGCCTACACTGCGGTCGAGTAGGTCACGCATTTGAGACTGTGTCTTGATTTATTCATGGCAGGGTTTATATCATTGTACCGGCCTCATCGCAGACTTCATCCCCTCTCAGCCCCGGTGACACTCAACATTCATGGACACTCCCTGGTTGAACTTTGGTGGCGTCTAAGTCCATGGACTAGGAGTTGTCTTCATCCTCATGTAGCTGATACCGACTTGGTGGTAATAACGAGACAGTAGCATTCCACTCCTCAATTTTCTGCTTCCTGATGGCTTCTGCCCTCTGCATCATGCCATGGAGGACACCTTCCACTGTCCCCCACAACCCTCTGCCACATTCACCTTCGACATTGACTAGGACACGATCAGTCCGCGTGGCCCTACCTCAGTGCACGCAAGTCACCGTCCCGTGGCATTGTGCCTGTGCCAGCCGCAGTGCATTCTGGGCCACTAACTCAGTGCACCTCAAGTCAGGGACCCTGTCTGATAGGATATTGGATGGCCTCTGGGTCGATGGCCTTGGGGTCATCAACGCCATGTGTCTGTGGCCCTGTGCGATTCGCTGAATTCGGCCTCAACTGCGGTCCACCAGGGCTCCCGCATCAAATCGAGTCCTGACCGGCCCAGACGTCGCTTCACTGCACTGGGAGGAGACCGGCAGAGGAAGAGGCGTGAAGCAAGTCCGTTTTCACCCAGAAGAACACGGGAAGAGGTCAACCCGTCGCAAGAATTACAGGTGGTGAAGCCGTCCTCCAGCCCAGTGATCAATATTTCATCCTATGTTATGAAGGACGATGAAGTCAAGGTGCTAAGTAGAGGTTTATCATACGTACCTACAGCTCTACCTAATGAATTTACAACATTAACGGAACTTCACAGATTTTTTAGAAAGATCCGACTTCGATATTTCTTCAAAAACAAACCATCACAGATGAGTGTATCCGCCACCGGCCTGAGAATACCATCTACTTTTGTTCCACCCACCTATGCTATGACAGAAAGAATCTTGGCATATGAAAGCATCGTCCTACGTGATGTAAAGAAGATCCTCAATGAGAAAAAATACACAAAATTTAACATCAGTAGAAACGAGAAGATGGCCTTGTCTTCTTTGAAGGACAACCTAGATGTAATCATAAAACCGGCGGACATGGGGGGGCGCCATCATTGTCCAAGGTGTGACTAAATGCAAAGAGGAGATCATGAAACAACTTGGGGTTGGGATCAGCTACAAAAAATTGGCTAGTGATTCGTCCAAAGATCTTGCAGCAGAAATCCAACGGGTATATTGATTTTTTCTTGAAACCCCTGGCTGAACAAACGGAAACATATTTAAGGGATACCACCCACACTATTAACATCATGGACGGACGTCCCTTCATTTCCAGTGAACAACTTTTAGCAACTTGTGACATTGTGTCACTTTACACAAGTATCCCCCAGGAAGAAGCACTGGAGGTGGTCGCATCTGCTCTTGATCGCCGTGAAGCACCCACACGGGTCCCTACTTCATTTATCATATTGTTACTCAAAATTGCCATGACGAGAAACTTTTTTGTATTCCAGGACTGTTTCTATCTGCAAACAAAGGGAGTAGCGATGGGGGCGGCCTTCGCTCCTGATCTGGCGATAATTTTCATGTCGATTTTTGAAAACACTTTCATCTTACATGACTCCAACCCTTTCAGATCTAATATACAACTTTGGATGCGTTATATCGAAGACATCCTCCTGGTCTGGACAGGTACAGAATCTGAGATAATGTCTTTTCATGCCTGGCTGAACATGATATCTCAGGATATTCAATTCACTATTCAATCTGACAAAAAGAAAATAGACTTCCTGGATCTCTCAATCATAGCTGAGGATGAGGTACTCCATACGACCCTTTTTAGAAAACCGGCGGACAGAGAAATTTCATACTCCAATACTCTAGTCACCATCCTAGGGGCCTCCGGGACAATTTGCCTTTCATTCAATTTTTAAGGATGTATGACATTACAACGCATGCTTTTACCACGCATGCTTTTACAACGTAAGTATTACAACGCAAACCTTTACAACGCATAGTGCTTTGGGGTGCTGGATAGTGAATAGTTTAATTTACTATTCCAACTCCAGTCCCCGTGGACACTAGGGAAGGTGTTGGATAGTAAATGAAATCTATTCCCTATCCAAGAGCGCCCCCAGCGCAATGCATTGTAATGGTTTGCGTTGTAATAGTTGCATCGTAAATGCACTGCGTGGTAAAAGTTGCGTTGTAAAGGATGTTTCCCAATTTTTAAGGATCCACTGCAATTGTTGTAAGAAGCATGACTACATGGATGAGTCTGAGAAGTTGATGGAACGTTTGATGGAGCGTGGATATCCTAAGCGGCTAACAAAGAAGGCAAGGAAGAGAGCATGGGTTAATCCCCGAGATTCGCTGTTGGAACCTAATGAACGTACAAGCAATGAGAAACAGCGCCTAATTTGTGTGACCACTTTCTCTACCAAAAGTAATGCGATTAGGAGAACAATTAACAAACATTGGACTATGCTGTCGGAAGATCTGGGTAGCAAATCGTACCCATGCATTCTTTCAAAAAGGCTAAGAACATTCGTGACCATGTGGTTTGCTCCTACTTGGAGACACCTCCCACATCCACCTTGACCTCACTTTGGAACCTTCGACCGATCCTGGGTCACTATAAGTGTGGCAATTGTAAAGCCTGCCCACATGCTATTCAAACAAAAGAATTCCATTACAAACATCATCGGATCAAACTAAAATCGCACACCAATTGTAACACCACGGATGTGGTATATTGCATTATCTGCCCGTGCGATCTAATCTACGTTGGCCAAACGCAGCAGCGGGCAAAGATGCGGTTTCTACAGCACTGTAGCCGTATTAGGTGCAAAGTGATCGGCCCACCAATGGTTGACCACTGTTTGAAGGAAAACCATTCACCCGAATGCCTAAAATGGATTGCGCTGGAACAAGTGACACTTTGCCCCAGAGGCGGCAACATAGCTCCTATCCTAAACATCAGGGAATTGAAATGGATAACATCTTTTGATTCTATACAAAATGATCTCAATGAATCTGAGAGTAGTTTTGCACAACTAGCAAACCTGTAGTCTGATACCTCTCAAACTTCCAAACTCTGTTTCCTGTACCTTCATCTTTGGCACCTGCCACCTTACTGCTATACTTATGTCCACTTAGTGGGTCATGCGCCTTTACTACCGTGTGTGGCAGGTACGCCCAAAGTAATGTAATAATAATTTTTTCTGATTTTTTTCCGAATTTACACCTCTCGTATGACAACCTAATGTGTTTTCCAACATTCCAATACAATGTAAATCATTCATATGTCTGGAAGCGCAGTTTCACTACCCTGTGTGGTTTGTGCGCAGTGCAAATACAAATACCAATATCTCTATTATATTTATGTAAATTTTGTCTTAATAGATCCTTTTTTCCTGTTTGGCTGGGTTGGCCTCAAAACGATAGGACCAGTATTAAATAGACATTCAATGATTCAAAACCATTTACGTTTTTCTAAAACCACCAGGATGCACCCTGCGTGATTTTCATTTTCATTTTCATTTTATTTTCAGTCGATTCTGTGGCCACCTAACACTGAACCGACTAATAAGCGATATTTATCAAAAATAGTTTTCCAAAACACAGCTAAATCCTGCCCTGTGTATATGCTGAGTCTTTCCTTGTTCGGACCCGGTATCACTGGTTACTTAGCAACCTGGATACAGCAAAGTCGTTCCTTGCTTTCTATCCTCCTTTGGCCACGCCCCCTACGATCCGCTTTCCGATAGCGAGAGCGCCGAGGTGTCTTGCAAGCATTTGCTGCCTCTAGCTTGAGCAACGGAGAATATTTCCCTGGCCTCGAATCATTTGGATAGGTGAGCTTTGATACCGCACTTAGCATTCGCGTGTTTTTCCATTTTGACTATCGGACCTGTTTTTTCGAATCGCGAATCTTTTTGTAAGAGTTTCGTTTGGTCCCTAGGTACTAGGTACTTGATCCCATAGCAGAGACGTGTGCTTTTCTGCCCCCAGTAGAACTACGTGTTCTCTTTCCGTGTTCCTGTCAACACAATGGGGTCCATTAGGATGTCAGGCGGATTTCCAGCCTGGCGGAGGAAATCCGCCCGACATCCACAGCCCAATTCCCCCCCCCCCCGCCATATTAGTATGGCGGGGTGGACCGCGGAGGTGAGAAACACCGCCCACATGTTTTCCGCCCCCCGGTCGCCTTGCGGCCGGGGCGGAAAACGAGTAACATGGTGGCCGTGTCTGTTAGGAACCGCCCGCCATATTACAATGGGCTTTCACCAATGCATTTCCGTGGCGGCAATGCCGCCACGGAAAGCCATGCGGTGACTCCCTGCGGGGGCCCATTGCGGGCCCCCCGGGAGTCCCTGGCTTGGGGGGTTGCACATGGGGGGTACCTGTGGTACCCCCCGCATTTCAAAGTGCAACATGGCAGGCACCGCACAGCGCCTGTCATGTTGCACCTTGAAAAGCAAAACGTGCACTTTTCACATAGCGGCGGGCGGAGATTTCTGCTCCGCCCGCCGCAATTACAACCATACAGGATGCGTCCGCCTGTGTGGTGGGCGCATCCTAATGCCCTGATCGGGATCCCCGCCCTTTTGGCGGGCGGTCCCGGGTCCCGATATGATGGCGGGCAGACTAAGTCCGTCCATCATCATAATGGGCCCCAATGTTTGGACAGGTGAGGCTTTTAAAACAACACGCTTTGGGTGGTGCCGGTTTGAAAAGAAAATTTATCAGTTTATCATATTCGGATCATTTTTCCTTGAAAGTATTTCTCTGATTTCTTTCAGTAGTAATTTGACACGGGCGAACACTGATTACATGAGGATTCCGAAACACATTTGTTTCCATTTTTAAGGTAATTCATGGGTGTCGTGTGTGTTTTTTCATTTACGGTTTTTCATTCATGGTCTAATTGGTGGGCTATGCAACATTCAATTTCATTTTCTTCCTCTTTTGGGCCCACAGAATCTAGCGCTCGAGTGAACAGGACTGCATAGCCTGCATAGCCTTGTTTGATCCAATTTCGAGCCTGAGTGGTCACAACTTGTCCCTTAAATACAATTGAATGGATATAATACATTTTACATTCCACCGGTCTTGCCTACATTTGAGGTGTACAATACCCCCTTTTTTCATAAGTCCCCTGTTTAGTATGTGTGGGTGTTTTTTAAACTTTGTCCAAGTGGGTGTTTCACTCTCGCTATGACTTGTCAGGGATCTCCCTAGTAGACCCTTCAATTAATCCCTGTCTTTTTATTACCCCCCGGAGGTCTTCCCACTCCTAATCGCCCTTTGTCCTGACGAAGACCCGCGCTGTAAGGGAAACTAACCCTACAAGAACCAGGGTCGAAACGTAGACTATCTACCCCTATCACACCAGCTTCTACCACTAGCAAGATCTATACAGCTGTATCGGAAGCCTGGTTTATAAAAAACTATGTTGATTTGTGCAGGTTGTTTTTGTGGCCCCGAACTAGGGAAACCACTTTAAATTGTACCTATGAACAAAGAGAATTGGATTTGTATGTCACTTTAAATTAAGATTGTTTCCCCAACATTCCTCACAATTCCATTCACATCACTACCCCTTTCCCAATCCCCCTTGTACATGTGGGCATATTTATTCTAAAAGATGCAAAAAAGTTTTTGAATATGTCTCTTATAACCAATGATTAGGTTTTCAGTACTTTGTGAATAAAAACATTGTACTTTGGATTCTTTTCAGTTTTTCATTTGTGTTGTATTCTTTCTAATTTTCCTATATTCCTTCCTTCTCCCAGTCCGGGACCCTTCTTTTTATAACAAATATTCACCCAGGTCCCAGTGACTTTGTCTGGGTTAACCCTGTTTAATATAACAGCTTCACCGCAGGAGGCACACACCACCACCTCCAGGACCACCTCCAAACGCCAACTGCCAGAGTCGGAACAGTCGTACTGGCAGACTAACAGAGTTGCTCACACCTGTCATGGATGCCATCATCTGCCTGATACCCTGTTCAGCACTCTAGGTGCCACTAATGCAGTGCACCACAACTCATGGACCATTTTTGAATGAGTTTTGTGCTGTGGAGAGCTCACACAGCAATGTCACCTCAGGCAGACCTGGGACGATGATGAGGATGATGATGCATGCGTAACACACCCCACTGCAACTGCATCAGGAATATCCCTAAGGGACACAATCCTAGACAATTTATTCACATGAGCAGGCTCAGCTCTAGTGCCCCAATCTCAGTGCACTGCAACTTACGGATACTTCTATTTGCATATTGGGTGACCTCTGTACTTGCTCCGGTTACCACCATGTTGCTTCGCAGTTGTTTATGTAATGCTGGTGTTTTCTGTTTCTGTTTTAATAGTGATGATTGTTCAAGTTGTTGCCAGCACCAACCACTCCGTGAGGGTTGGCTTACACTCATCCCACACACATCCAGCACAGGCGTCACTGTACATGTGACCCTGCCAATAAAGGGGCCGGGTGCACGGGCCCGTAGCCAGTTCCACAAACTATCTGCGTGTGGCCGTGTGGTCATAATGTATGCATGAGAGCACCGGGCCCTACAACATTACATTGTGCTGTGTACAGTGGATGTAACCATGTCACAGCAGACTGTGGGTAAGACCTTGGACATGTAGCTTTGTTGTCACCCACTCAATACGTAAGAGGAGGGGAGTGGGCTGTCGCATGCAGGTCCAGCGTGAGTGTGTGAATTATTATTTCGCGGCTCTGGACATGGTTCAGTACAGGAAATGTGCACATGCATGTGTCTCTGTCGCAGTGTGGGTCTCCTTTGTGGGGTGTAGGTGGTCCCTGGCGGGACTTAGACACCCACATATGTGATCTGGATCACTGAAATAATATCGAGGGACAAAATATCGACTTGCCAAAATATCGTGGACAAAATATCGACAGTCAAAATATCGAGTTTGTATCTACAAACAGGTAAGTACAAAAATATCGAGTACAAAATATCGTTAACAATAATATAGATGTAAAAAATATCGACTTTATTAAAAACAGTGTTAAATTAAATTAATATTAAATTTTAATTACTAAAATATACTTAAAAATACTTAAATTAAATTATAATAATTAAATAATAAATGAAAATAATAAAAATAATTTTTTACAATCTTATTTGTTGACCCTGAACCCTAAAATATACCCCTTTACCCAAAAACCCAAAACTGACCCTGAACCCTAAAAATACCCCTTTAGCCAAAAACTAAAAACTGACCCTGAACCCTAAAAATGCCCCTTTACCCAAAAACTGAAAACTGACCCTGAACCCTAAAAATGCCCCTTTACCCAAAAACTGAAAACTGACCCTGAACCCTAAAAATGCCCCTTTACCCAAAAACTAAAAACTGACACTGAACCCTAAAAATGCCCCTTTACCCAAAAACTGAAAACTGACCCTGAACCCTAAAAATGCCCCTTTACCCAAAAACTGAAAACTGACCCTGAACCCTAAAAATGTCCCTTTACCCAAAAACTGAAAACTGACCCTGAACCCTAAAAATGCCCCTTTACCCAAAAACTGAAAACTGACACTGAACCCTAAAATTGCCCCTTTACCCAAAAACTGAAAACTGACCCTGAACCCTAAAAATGTCCCTTTACCCAAAAACTGAAAACTGACCCTGAACCCTAAAAATGCCCCTTTACCCAAAAACTGAAAACTGACCCTGAACCCTAAAAATGCCCCTTTACCCAAAAACTGAAAACTGACCCTGAACCCTAAAAATGTCCCTTTACCCAAAAACTGAAAACTGACCCTGAACCCTAAAAATGCCCCTTTACCCAAAAACTGAAAACTGACCCTGAACCCTAAAAATACTCCTTTACCCAAAATGTATCAATATTATTTAATTACCAAATAATTATTAATTAACAATAATAATAAAGTAAATATATTAGCACATTAGCTGTAATTATTTTAATAATTAATATTATTTTTCCGAATTAATTACTTAACAATAACAAAAAATAATATATATTAAAATGTACTCTAATTAATGTAATTAACTAATTATAATTAATTAATTACCAATTAATTACTAATACAAAATATGTACAAAATTATATTAATTAATTAACTAATTATTATTAATTAATTATCAATTAATTATTAATTATAAATATTTACAAACATATATTAATTAATTAATTATTATTAAATTACTTCCCACCCTATTCCCCTATAAACCCACAACCCGCTACAGAATTACATTACGCAATTATTAAAAAGCAAAATTCATTTAATAAAATATTTTATAACATTAATACACACTTTTCACACATATTATTACATTAAAATACACTATAAAATATTATATATTATTAAAAATTCGATATTTTTGCTATCTATATTTTACACAGTCGATATTACTTCACTTACCTGAAAAACGATATTTTTGTAGTCGATATTATGTCCAGTCGATATTTTGTCCAGTCTATATTTAAAACTCGATATTATGTCCAGTCGATATTTTGGAGTCGATATTTTGTCTGTGCACCATGTGATCTAGTTCAGCTTTCATGAGCTCTGACCCCCGCCCGCACCTGTTTGGTCATCTTCTTTTGGCATTCTGACACCTAGCATTGGAATGCAATGTGTGCCTCGGTGAAGTGTTGGGAGCCAGCCGTGCTGGAGGGTGCTTCCTGCTGTGACCCACTTTGCTATGAGCCTTTGAATGGTAACCCCATGTGGGCTTTGACGGAATACATTACAATCAAACTAAAAAGATGGCATGGTTTGGGACTAATAGACAATGATGACTGAAGTCCCTGGCCTCGTCTCTGGAGTCACACCATCTCCTCCAGGAACGTCAGGCAGGGTTTCGTGCACACCACAGCACCGAGTTGGTGATGCTCTCAGTGCTGGATGAGCTTAGGGGGATGGCTGACAGCAAGAAACCGAGCGCCCTGATACTTTTAGATCTTTCAGCAGCGTTCGATACTGTCAGCCATACCCTGCTCTTGGATAGACTGGCCAATTTCGGGATTCGGGACATGACCTTTCAGTGGCTTCAATCCTTCCTGTCGGGAAGGACACAGCGGATTCAGCTGGGGGACAGTATATCGGAGGTGGGTAACTTGATGTGCGGAGTCCCACAGGGCTCCGCACTATCCCCATTATTGTTTAATCTTTATCTACAACCATTGATTAACTCCCTGGCAAATATGGGTTGCCGTGTGTTTAATTAAGCCGACGACACCTAGCTGCTACTTAGTATAGACAATACGGTCTCCGCGCAGAACTATGCACAGGATATTCTCAGGCATACAGTCAGTTGGATGACTGCAAATATGTTGAAAATTAATCCTGAAAAAACTGAGGTTCTAGTGGTCTCGACTATAAGTTCCCCCTAGAGTGATCTATATTGGCCCCAGGAATTAGGTCCCACCCCAACACCATGTGAAAAGGTGAAAAGTCTTGGTATCAAGATTGACTGC
Organism: Lissotriton vulgaris; assembly: GCF_964263255.1. NCBI lineage: Eukaryota > Metazoa > Chordata > Amphibia > Caudata > Salamandridae > Lissotriton > Lissotriton vulgaris. The sequence continues at coordinate 1,708,441,795 of NC_141685.1, read as the reverse complement.
GAACTGTCAATGGCCAGCCAGATTTCCTCCGTTGCGGGGACTTGTACTGGTCTAATTAGACAGTTGCGTAAGTTAGTTCCTCTTCTCTCCCCGTCCATGCTTCGCACGGTAGTTTCTGCTACAATCATCTCGAGGCTGGACTGCGGGAACGCTCTCTATTTAGGTCTGCCGAAAATCTTGACCAATAGACTGCAGGTTGTCCTGAATGACGCCGCACGACTCATCTTCAGGCTCCCGAGAAGATCCCACGCCTCTCCTATGTTACAGAGCCTTCATTGGCTGCCCATTAGGCAAAGGGCAGAGTTTAAAAGCTTAGGCACGGCCCATAAGGCAATCTATGGGCAAGCACCTGCCTAAATTAAAGAACGTTTGGAGGTGTATAAACCTGAACGAAGACTGAGGTCTTCTGATTCTCAGCTGTTAGTTTGCCCACGGTTTAAACTAGCAACAAAGGGTGGGAGATCCTTTTCTGTTCTAGTTCCTCAAATATGGAACAGACTACCCGAGTCCCTTCGCAGAGAAGGCAACCTTCTGCGTTTTAGGTAATCGTTAAAAAAACACTTCTATTCAGGGAGGCTTTGGGTTCAATTTAGTCCGCATTATGTCACTGGTCTTTCGATCTGCTAATAGTTGTTCTGTACTTCGGTCATGAGCACCTTGAGACCTGTCGGTGAGTTGGCGCTATACAAACCGAAGCTAACAATAACAATAACAATGAATTGGCATATTTGAAACCTAACAAACCTAGATATCCATGCATTTATACGCTGCCAAAGGTGCATAAGGCAATGCTATTCCCACCTGGGAGACCAATCATTTCAGGGATTGGGGGACCAACTGAACGAAATTCAGAATATATGGATATTTTTATTAATCCCTTGGTGAAAAGCCTACCCTCGTACATGAGGGACACAAAACATATCTTAGGCATACTATCCGATCTGATTTGGGATGACAATATGTACCTAGTAACCTTAGACGTAACAGCCGTATATTCTAGTATTGAAAGGGAATGTGGATTGCAGGCAATAATGAGGCTGTTGAATAAAAGGGCAGCAAGTGCATTTAAACACACGGAAATGCTTATTGAGATGGTGGAACTTATCCTTGACAATAATGTTTTCCTGTTCAAGGACAAATGGTTTAGACAGAAACAGGGAGTGGCAGTGGGCTCCAGATTTTCTCCCTCGTATGCCAATCTTTTTATGGGTTGGCTCGAGGAGAGAAGGATCTGGGGCCCAGAGGGCCAACAATGGAATGACTCTATCTTATACTGGGACGGTACATAGATGACTGCATAATGATATGGACGGGCTCCCAAGAGAGACTAATAGGCTTTATCGAGTATATGAATGACAATGACTATAATATTTCATTTACCTCGGTCTATAGTAAAACTAAAATTTCTTTCTTGTATATTGAACTTTTCATAAAATAAGGAAAAATTGAAAGTAAGATTTTCAGAAAGGAAACAGCATGCAATTCACTACTACATGCTGCAAGTGTGCATCCGCCTCATCAAATTAATGCCATCCCTTATGGGGAATTGATGAGGGTAAGGCGTAATTGGAGTGTCAACAGTGATTTTGAAGAACAGAAGAGAGGAACCTTACGAGATTCCATAGTAGGGACTATGATGGAATCACACTAAGGAAGGCTGAGTCTAGATTAGACAAAATGAAACGAGAGGACACATTGAGGGACTACCAGAAAAATAGTAGGGGTGACGGTGTCAAAGGTGTGGTGATCCTCTCCAGCATCACTGATGAGTTGTCTGGTCTGCTCTTCTGGAGGTATTGTTTGTCCCTCTTCAATGTGAAGGGGAGATGCATTTTAACATTGTGTTGACATGTATGTTGGCGCATTGTTTGTGTTTACATGCAGACTGTATGACAATGTACAATGTACATTGTGACTGTTTGGGAGGTGCTAAATATTTGATGTTGGACAGTGGACATTTTGACTACATGACTGCCGGATGTGAGGTTGTACACGTACATGTACATTTCCATCTCACAGTTCCTGCTATGTTAGATGTGATTGGCCTGTTTCTGCGTATGAGCGGACCCAGTTGTGTCCTCTGCTCTGCAGTGTCGCAGTTGCACTTTGTACCACATTGTCGTCAATGTGGATGTGCTGTTATTGCTATGTGTGTGTGCTGCAGTGTGCCATGAGGATCAGGGACATGATCCTGGGTCATTGTGGGTATGCCGTATGCTACACATCGTTGTGCATGTGTGCCATTGTGCCCATCCCCCCCGTCCCCACAGTCCCTGGTGGTTATTCACCCTGTTGATGTTGTGTCATGTCCTATCAAGCTGTGTCCGGAGTCCCAACTCCTTGCACCGTCTCCACACTGATGACTGTGGCCTCCATTTCCTCCAGCTCCTCCTGTGGCTCAGGACTCCCACCTCCTGTTGCCATTGCTGCCTTCCTGTTGGCAGTGAGTTTGTGCTTGGTTTTGTTTTTCACATCATGCCAGCGCCTCTTGGCCTCCTCCATTGACCTCCTCGACAGTCCGACTGCATTCACATTTGTCAAATTGAAGTTCAGTTGATGGTAGTGTTCTGTCACCTCTGTGATGCTGGTCTGGTTTTCCTGCGGACTGCACCCCATCTTCCTCTTCCTCTTCTCCTTGGCCTTCCCCGACCACCAGTTTCTTGCTGGTGGTCTGTGGGGCTTGTGGGGTTCGCATCGGCCTCTGCAATCGATCCAGGTGCATCCATGGTGTAGTGTAGTTCCTATATTCCCAATAGGCTCTGCGCATTGGAATAATATAAACAGCAGTGTAGACGTAGGACTGAGGTCGACTAGGTCTCTACTGACTATATTAGACTTAATTAGTTTCGCCAGCTATCTCAGAGGTCACTAGAAACTTTCTCGAATGTTCAGGAAAGAGTTAACTCTCTGGATTAGACAAGAAGGGATTAGCTTCTGACAACCGTACAAACATGACAACTTTGCTCCCTCAGAATAGAGTGTACCTCTAGAGTCGTGTGAAACCAATAGGCAGCTATTTCACTCAGTCAATCGTGCATACTTAGTTTCACCAGAGTGCAGAGAAATAGAGAGACGGGCGTTTTCAATAAAAGGTGGTATTTATTTTGCAGTCTTCTTTCTCATGCAAGAGAAATTAATTGCCACAATTGCAATACTTATTATGAAGTAAAGTGCGTAGAGTAAAAGTAGTATTACGAAATAATACTGTAAAGGCATAGATATGGTTTCTTAGCCATATGATACTTAAAATAGATAAAATATATATACATACATAAAACCATTGACTAACGTACTCAACTGGTGCTTCTAACTACGCCTACCCCAATGTACCTGACCTAAGCCTAATACTAGGGAAGGAGTAAGTAAGTAGCAGTTTAAGTTAAGTTGGTTAAGATTGTTTTTTGCCAAGGATCTGATTCAAGAATTCTCTTTAAGGGTTTAGTCAGCTCCGTACCTTAGTAATAGAATGTGGGAGGTCTGGTATCTCTTTCTTCAGGACTCAATCTCCCAGCAACCCGCAAGGGTGACTCGGGAACACCGGAGCTGGATTTTCTCGACGTGAGAAAAAGTAGCTTCTCCAGCGAGTCAAAGGGGAGGGGCGGCTTCCGTGGGCTCTTGCATCAGCTGGGCTCTCGGGCAAGTAGATAGCCACTCTGCTCCAAACCACCGTGTGTTTGCTTAAGGCAACCGTTGGTATTTTATACCTGAAAGGTGCCGGGTTTGACGTAAGGTTGGACATAAGACGTCACTAAGAACTAACAGTTCTTGCTGGACTCCAGGAGTTCTTGTTCAAATCAAAACAAAAGCAGGGGGGAATTTTCCGGGCTGCTGGAGGCTTGGTTTGTTTAAAAACGCGTTGTGCTTCAAGGAGTCGATGGGAGTAGCCGTGCTGTGCTTTGGACTGCATGGGCTATTACTGAATATGGATATGATTCTTATGCCTTTGTAAGGATATTATTGATTATAACCGCACAAGGGCATGAATCGGGAATATCGAATTAGGGTCCTAGATAGAAATACAACACTCACTCCACGGATTAATGTCCATCATTACAAAAAAACTAAGCAATAATAACCATGTAACAATGCATGTGTGTTTTCCAACCCACCCCAAAATACATATTTCGCATTTGAAATGGTATATGGTAAATACACGAAAATGAGTATTGGTACTGTACGCTTTTCAAGCAGTGTCATCGTTCATTAAAATGCATATATATATTAGCTGAATGATTTGCGAAAATTTACACATGAAATGGCTCTGAATACAGAAAAGAAGGTCGAGACCATTCCATCACATATTTATACAAAATGCTGTATGTGCTAGAGGCTGAGGAAAATATTGTCTCTAGTATCCTAAAAATAGAAGCTCTGTTCTCTAAGAATAGTTCTACTTTAAGCAGAGTACCATGTGCCAAAAAAGTAAATATTTTGAAAATGGAAAAAATAATTTTGTTTTCAGGGGAAAAAATAGTTCCAAATTTTTTTCAGTTGCTTTGTTTATCAAAACTGAAGGTCGAATTCAGAGTTCAGGGAACGCTGTGCGATCATTGTTTTTTAAGAATTATTCTCGTTGACTGGAGAGAACATCATATCAGACAGACTCGCAAAAAAGTGGTCTACAACATCAGGTGAAAGTTCGACCAAGTTCGAAAATGCTGCGACTGTGCAGTTTGGAGCGTGATTGCTATCATCGATGTTTGGATCAGCAATGCTCACAGAAGGTTGTACCTGTATGGTGCTGCTTTCCTCTCGTACCTCACCGCCACCTACTCGTAGTGGTGAAGTCTCAACGAATGCCGTCATCAGGATAGGTAGCCGCTGGGGACAACATGATGCATGAGTCGTTACCGGACCTAGCAAAGTATCGATATCCTTTGGTACTGCTGATGGTAGTGTAAGACAGATGTCTAACACGCATTCTTCTCTGCATAGCAGACATCGAAGCACAGGTAAGATGCAATCCTGCCAGATTGGTCTGAATGAAAGAAGCCAGGTTGTAGTTAGATCTCTTAGCCGGGCCAATCCGAGGACCGTAGTGATACGGTCTCGGTATCATATTGCTAGGATCGTTTCTTCCATCGTTGCTAGAGTCTTGTCTGTGGATTGGCTTGCCATATCGGAGCAGAAGGAACAAAAATAAAATTCCTGCCAGGAGTCCCAAGATTAATGGTAGGCCGCCAAAGATAGAATGGACAAAATTCGGGAAGATGCCCAGAACTGTTTCAAAGGGTGCTAACAGTCCCGAAAAAACTGTCTTAAATACATGTGCGATGCCACTGGTATCAGACATGTTTAAGATTTGGCTTAACATTTCTGAGAAATGCGCGGGGCAATTTGTCGATAAAAGAGAATGTATCTCAGCCGATGTCCTTGCCATTTGCAGATCATACATTTCTTTGGATGACGTTAGAGGCACAGTTGACTGTAAAAGAATAGACTTCATTCTGCTTAAAGTATCAATTCGAATAGAAGAGATATTCAACAAAGGCCATAACCCAGCCCCCGTATCTGGATTGCTGTGTGGATACAATACTTGCATACAGCAAACGACCCTGGAAGTTACGGTCACGAGATAAGCTTTCCCTGGCACCATCCCACAACAGCTGTGGTCACTTATTAAAATGTAACTACCGTTACTAAGCTGTTTGAAAATGGCTCTATCTGTTTTGCAGGAGTGCCATGCAGGTGACATGAAAGGTTATTTGAAGACCCTTCGCAGGCTCCATGCAAGTTAAGACCTTAACACAGAAGTGTACCGCTTAGTGATTTTTTTACATTTGTTACCACTAAGGAATACATCCCTTTTCCCTTCACTATAACATCTTTGTGTATAGGGTAAATCCCATGTTGATTTTATGTATTCTTTACCCAACTTTTCATACTGGCCTGCAGGTATATATTCTTGGCAGTATTTAAACTGGAAAGTTGTTATCGGAATTGAAATTGTTCTGTGTATTATCCATTCAATGACAGGTCTCTCTGACATTGTCAATGGTAATCTCTCAAGTTTTTCAATGCTCAGAATCGTATAATCTGCTCCTTTTTGTGCCAAACTGATTTGTTTATCAGTAAGGTTAAAGATACCGAATAATGACGTTGTGTTGATTAAACACCATGGTACGTAGCCTGAACGCAGATTTTGCAACGTCCAACCAAGCTGTACAATAGAACGTAATTGAGACTGTCCATGTTGTAACATTAGTAAGTCCTGTTCTATTATATCAATAGCAGATGATACAATGCTGTCCAATGAATATATTCTGGAGGGCAGAGTCGTTAACCCATTGACCACTACAGAAAGTGATTTTTCCAAATTAATACGATCAATTTCTCGTATTTTTTCTGCTGTTTCAATTTACATTACTTTCCAAGCTTCGTTGTACGCAGCGTATATACCGGCCGCTATGAAACGTTTTTGACGCTGTTTGCGTGGTCCCATTATAAAATCACGCAAGTCAGCACCGTCTTTAAGTAAAGTCAAGTGTTGCTTCATTTCAGCCAGTGTGGATTTCTGTAGCCACTCAAGGCATAGCTTCCCTACACGGTATATTGTAACTATCCCTGGATGTTGTCTCTGGGAGTATCTTGGGTCTGGCCTGGTCATTTTGAACCCCTGTGTTTTGTTCAGGAATCTATCTTGACAGTTATTTGTGTCTGTTGGCCAGATCAACCACTTTTTCCAATCAGCATGTGTTCTGTTTTGGAGAAAAATATGGGTTATGTCTTTCTCCACATCTGTAGTGCTATCACTATCAGTTATGGGTTTCAGAATAGACGGTGTATTTAAGTCTTTTATCTTAGCTAAGCCAAGACAAGTAGTTTGTTGAATTGTGTCATTCAAAAATATCATTTGTTCTGGGATCATGCAGGCCCTAAATAATGCTTCTAGGCCCTGTACTTGCCAATCTTTGGTACCCCAGATTGTTTTTGTTTCAATGTTGTTTTTCCAAAATTCGAAACCAAATGTAGACATTTTGTCATAAAAATTTTCAGAATAAATCAAATTAGTATTTGTCAACATTGTTTTCATACCTGTCCTACTTAACATTTTAAAATAAAACGTTTTCGGATCACTGTTGTTAAACCCTGAGAAGTACTGGAATTTCTCATAAAATGTTTTCGAGCTGCCTTTTGGCGGTGTTGGACAGTGTTCCCATTGGTTATAAGATAAAACATTTCTAGGCTGTGCAGTTTTATGCAAATAGTGATCACCAAAGTGGTTATAACAGTATAACTCTTCATAATTCGATGAACCCTGTAAGTAATCATGTTCAGTAAATTTGGCTGACATTACTAAATCTGACATCATATTATTAATGTTTTCAAAGTCCCAATCATCAGAGAAAGTACTTGGTGTCACAAAGTCACTTAATAAAACCTTGAACTGATGTGGATATTTCAAGAGTTCAACCGGGCCAAAAATGTCATATTCAGTTCTGTCCCATGCTACCCCACCGGGTATTGGTTTGGCTGAGTTGTTTACTGATGACAGTTCTCTTTTCTCGATGTATGTATGTATGTATGTATTGGTACTCTTTTATAGCTCATGTCTGTCACCCAACGGGTATCCTGGCGCTTTGGGAGGATGTGTGAGGCTTTAGGACCAAGTTGATGTTCTGACTTGCTGTGTCCATTGTACTATATTTTCCATCAATGAATTTTCCCAAACATAGAACCATGATGAGCCAAAGCTGGAGAGTAAGTACACCTAACACAATCCAAAATTCAATCCATGGTGAAATCAGATATGTTTCTTTTAGTTGGAGAGAAAGTTCAATTATTTTGTCTTTGAAAGTTTTTGTTACAGGCGTTTCTTCATGCTCACTTGGATCTTCTGAGAAGTCGTCGAAGTTGATGAAGTAGCCAGATGCAGTTCTGTCAATTGTTGGGATTTTTTCCAGATTTTCATTTGCTTTTGCATTTTTCTTTGTTTCATTAGAATAATCAGAGGCTACATCATTGTAGATTGGTGTTTCTTGACGAACTGTTGCAATTTGGGTTTCAAGAGGCACAAGTTCCATGGCATTATTGCATAGTCCTTTTTTATTCACTGCAGGTTTATCAAATTTGATTAGTCTCTCAGCATGAGCCTCTTCGATTGTAGCAAATTTCGGTATTCTGCTATTTCTTGGGAGTCCACTGGGCCTACTACTTATCATTGGCCACATGATTGTGGTTTTACCAGGTCGATGGATACAACTCGGTTCTCCTTTTTACCAGCAAGGGGCGGTAGCACAACTGATCTCGTTCCGCTGATGGCTAAGACAGGTACAGCTTTTCTGTAAGAAGGCCCAAATTCCTTCTTCACCGCGATCTTCTCTCTGACCAGATCCCCAATCTTTGGAATCTAGACAGGTCTTGCTGGGACAGGTGGTTTTTCTTCAGTGGTTGTCGGCTGTTGTTTCAATTTTATGTTACTCAGGCTTTTTCTTGTTTCATTTAGATCCTGTAAGACAGCCAAACGGTCTTTGATATCAAAGCATTTTTCTTCTACCACTGAAGTGTGACAGTCAAGATCCTGAATTGGCATTCTAGTACCGAACAATAGTTCGTGTGGAGAGAGACCTTTTAGAGAATTTCTTGGCAGATTATTAAGACTACGTTGGACACTTGTTAAATGTTTGACCCACCCATCACCCGAACCTAATACCCTCGCCGTTATAGATTGCTTTCTGTCCCGGTTTTTTCTTTCCACTACCGCATTTTCCCTCAGGATGGAAGGGAGAAGAGTACCGCAATGCAATGCCCATGCTGTTCATGGCCTCTTTGTAAGCTCGAGAGCTAAACGCAGGACCCTGATCAGAATGTAGCATGCCAATTGCGTATATGCCGATAAAGACTCACAAATCTTTTTATAACAGTTCTGGCGTCAGCCGAATGCTGCTGGTCTACAAATTCAAGTTAATTTGTCTTAATAATTATTGGGACGCATTCTTCAGGTTGGATTTCTGTATCATAGAAAGCCTGAAGCTTTCTAACAAAGATGGCTGGGCAGTATTCTGGTCCGGTTCACAGCTGCGATCTCTGTTGCAGTCTGGACAATCCATTGCAAATTTTTAAATTTGCACGCTCATTCCCGGCCACCAGTACTCTGATTGTAATTCTATTAAAGATTTCAAGATCTGTTGGTGCCTCGGACCCAGTCCCATGTGTGCGCTTTCAATCAAGAAAACTCTCTGGTTCGTGTTTGGAATTACTCTATCCCCCACTCCAGGGATTTGAGCAAACGGAACGGAGTTTGCATGAATTATGTATGTATTACTGAGTGGATAGTTGAGAGGTAATGCTGCATAATTTCCTTTTAATGAGGCTTTTACCGCTAGCATGGTTTCCCCATCTATGTGTTTTTCTGAAAGTTTTTCAGTGGTCTACGGAAGCCGGTTGAACCGCTTCCGCTGTGGCTGTGTTAGCCAATGAATTCCCTGCAACGTGAACACCATCGCGTTGATGACTCAGTGCGTGTATCACGTGATTCTTCTGTAGTTCTTTCTTTTAAAGAACTACTTGTTCCCAAAGCGATTTATGCTTTACTGTGGCACCTGTGTCGTCTTTGTAACCGGTTTTGCTCCATGTCTGCATGTCACTGTTGTAAGACTTGACGCAGAAATGCGAATCGCACACTATTAGTGTCGGGAATTCACGATCGGCATTTTCAAGTGCCATCTTAAAAGATCTTATTTCAGCTCACTGAGCTGAACAGTTTCTGATTGATTCCGTTTTGGTAATCATCGGGCAGAATTTACCAGAGCGCCAGCGACCTTTAACAATCGCGCACGCTGATTTGTATGATTTTTCCACTACATTGTAGTGTTGTGCAAATCTGTCCATGTAGATTACACAAGTGTACTTTTCTAGAGGCAGAATTTCGATTGGCAGAGGATATTCTTGTTCGTACTCTAGATCATCTAGTTTCTTCAGTTTCGGGTCAAAATAGTATTTCACGTTTTCTGTAGCAAGAGAATTTTCCCATTGTATCCATTCTGGATCTAATGCCACAGCATTTAAATTGCGTGTGCACGTTAATGCCTCAAGGGCTGATTCTGCTGTAAAAACATTTATCCTTCTGCCTTGGGCTTGGGCTCTTTCTTTTGCTACAGCAGTTTGAACCGCTATCAGAATTTTTTCTGTAGAACTGGATTTTATTTCAGCTTTAATGTACAAATGTGATTTGTAAGCTATAGGTACTGTTTCTCCCTCATTAGAGGTCAGGTATGTGAATCTGCATCTTCCTGGGATGACTCGGATTACAAGATTGCGAGTGTTTTCACGTGTTTGCAATTTTGTTTTAGTTAACATGTCTGTTTGTAGTGATCTTAAAATTCCTGTGTGTTTCTGAGTCCAATTTATTGGTTTGAAATCAGGTCTTATTAATTCATAGAGAGGTTTAATTCTCTCTGCATAATTTAGTATGTATGTTCTTCCGAAATTCAGGAAACCTAGTATTGATTGTAAATTCTTCAGCGTTTTTGGTGCTTGGAGTACAGCACATTTCTCTAGGAAATTGTCTGCCAGGCTTTTGCCTTAACTTGATCATTCATATCCTAAAAATAGGACAGTTAGATGGGCAATTCGTGACTTTTTAAAGTTGAATTTGTAACCCTCTGAAGCGAACCCAAGTATTATGGTGTTCACTCTTTTTAAGTGAGTCTCCAGGTCATCATCTGTGAGGTAGATGTCATCGACATAGGATAATGCCTCATCGTCGTAGATTTGTAGTAACTCTGTTACCCTTGCTGAGAATAATCCTGGGCTATTCTTGAATCCCTGTCGGAGTCGACAGAAGTGTTTTTGTGACCCCATTATTGAGAAAGCGGTCAAATACCTGCTTTCAGGTTTGACAAAAGAATCCATTGGAGATATCTAATGTAATTTTATATTTTTTTGCGCACAATGTTATTTATTAGTTATTCATTAGCGCTGCACTGTGTGAGTTTTGTACTGCAAATGTTTTACAACAGGAGTTAAGGTGTCTGTAGTCCAAAACTAGACAATATGAATCGTCTGGTTTGGAGACAGGAACCAAAGGATTGTTCATTTGTGAGGTGCATGTTTCAATCACCCTTTGATATTCAAGTTGATCTAAAATCTCCTTGACCTGCTTTTTAGCTTCTTGTTTAACTGGGTACTGCCTTTGTGCAGTGGGTTGATTTTTTTAACTGGATTTTGTGGTGAGGTGAGTCCTCATCCCATCCTACATGGTTTTTATATAAAGCTGGAGCTTGGGCTACTGCCCATTTTCTTGCAAGTGTATATTTTTTATGAATTGGTATATGATTAGAGAAGGCAGGCATAATTATTTCTTCGCCATGAGGGCACTCCCTGACAAACTCTGGTGGCCAGTCTTTTTCAGCTAACAGGATGTCATAGCCTTTCAAAAGATTATCCCAAAAGAGACCTCTTACTTTCCTCGACTTGTCCCCCTCTATACGTAATGTTGTTTTGTATATTTGATGGGGTTTGCTAACCCTGGTATCTGCAGTTTCCACCTGAATGTATTCATTTGTGTCCACTGTCTCCAGATGATGCATCAGGATCTTGCGAGCTATGGTCACTTCTGCTGCGCTGTCTAGCATTGTCTGGGCCCACTCTCCGTTTTTCAGCTGTGTCCTCAGAGTCCTCGGCATGTTTAATCTTAATACTTGCTACCTTCTTTCTGGGACATTGTTATTTATTACTTTGATGAGCAGGTTACTTGTCTTTGGACTTGACGTGCTCTTCTCTGTGTGCTGATCGTCCTCTCCTTTCCGATTTCGGTGAGGAAGATCGAGAAAGATTGAGTGAGAGTGATCGAGAGGGACGTGTATCAATATCTTGATATCTATCAGATTTTCTCAATTTTTCCCTATCTCTAAGGTTGTATCTTTTTTCAGAGGGTTCCCTTTGGGGAGACTTGTTTCCTCGGTCTGAAGATTTTTCTCTCCGTTGAGGAGACCTTCCTCTGGACTGGAATCGTTTTTCCCTGGGAGTGGACTACCCTCCCAGCTCCTTTTTGGAGTAATCAGATTATTTTTAATAAAGGTTTTTTTCAGCATTTTCAGTTAGTTGGGGTTTTACCGGTTTCCCACCCAAACTATCTCTCCCTAGTTCTTCATAGGATTTTTCTATGATTCTGGCAGGTTCAAATGGTTGTTCTGCTATATCTGTCTCCTTCAATTTCTGGCGGATCGCCACAGATGCTGCTTCTCCTTTTATGTTGGCTAATAATATAGCCGAGACCTGCTTGAAGTCTTTCAATAATTTCATACCCAGAGTTAAAGCAGGTTCTGGACTGTATTCATTTTGAATCTGTCTAAGTACATCTGGTATAACCGCCATAGACGGAACACCATGTGTTTTTGTGTATATTGAAGCGAAGACTGTGCCCCAAGTGTCACAGTCTTCCACATGTGGTGCGATCCCCATTGGAAGACAGATAGTCAGAATTCTGTGTTTTTCAGTAGGAGTAGTATCTGGAAATACTGCTTCTATTTGAGTAATTTTCTATGCCAACCAGAATGGAATTTGTTCCCGTTTTGTGGGTACTTTCCCAAGACATGATTTATGTTCTGTGGTGTGATTTTGTTTATGTTCCCCTGATGAGGAGTCGGCTGTGGAATGTTAACTATTGGTTGGACTGTTGAAGTCCGCATGACATATTGGACCAATTGTCTATGTATTTTAATCAGTAGTTTTAGTTGAACTAAAAGTTCCTGGGCTTGCATTTGAACAATGTCTGGATGTGGTGTGTAGCTGGCTAGAACCGGCCACGTTGGTCCCGGTCTACCTAGTGGACCGTGCCTGGTGATGTGATTATTATGTTTTAGGGCGCCATTAAACCAGAGCAGGTGCTCTTAGTAATTTAGTGGGATTTCAACGTCCTCGAAAGGAGTGTATATATCCGGAGGTTCCTCTATTTTGTAATAGTGGAATTCTTTTGTTATAGAGTTTGCTGCTGGAAAGTGTATCCATGAATAGAATACCTCTGTCTGCCGATATTCATGGGCCTCTACCACGAATATGACTGTACCACCATGTGATGTCAGTCCATTTTTTATAAGTTTAAGAGTTATAGCTCTCCTTATGTTTTCCGGGATGCTGATTGCATCTTGCTCGTTATCATTAAACCCTGTAAGATCTGCACCTGGTTGATTCACATTTACTGTGACATCACCGGTTTCGTTGTTGTCGCCATGTCCTGACATTGTTTAATGAGAGTTTTTTGTAGAGCAAGTTTCAAGGAAACAAAGATTAGGTGCACAATATTTTTGGAACACTGTATCCTTCAACGTTGACTAAACCAAAAACGAATACATAGGAATCTCTTCCAACTAAGTTCCGGCGGATATTAACTTTTCACCCACTCCAGACATCTTTTGGAGTTTTTACGGAAAAAGGGTTCTGTGTGAAAAAGCACGACTGAGTTACTCTAGTGTCTTGCGTTAGATTATCGCCTTACCAAACGTTGGGCGCCATGTAGTGTAGTTCCTATATTCCCAATAGGCTCTGCTCATTGGAATAATATAAACAGCAGTGTAGACGTAGGACTGAGGTCGACTAGTTCTCTACTGACTATATTAGACTTAATTAGTTTCGCCAGCTAGCTCAGAGGTCACTAGAAACTTTCTCGAATGTTCAGGAAAGAGTTAACTCTCCGGATTAGACAAGAAGGGATTCTCTTCTGACAACTGTACAAACATGACAACTTTGCTCCCTCAGAATAGAGTGTATCTCTAGAGTCGTGTGAAACAATAGGCAGCTATTTCACTCAGTCAATCGTGCATACTTAGTTTCACCAGAGTGCAGAGAAATAGAGAGACAGGCGTTTTCAATAAAAGGTGGTATTTATTGAGCAGTCTTCTTTGTCATGCAATAGAAATGAATTGCCACAATTGCAATACTTATTATGAAGTAAAGTGCATACAGTAAAAGTAGTATTACGAAATAATACTGTAAAAGCATAGATATGGTTTTCTTAGCCATATGATACTTAAAATAGATAAAATATATATACATACATAAAACCATTGACTAACCTGCTCAACTGGTGCTTCTAACTATGCCTACCCCGATGTACCTGACCTAAGCCTAATACTTGGGAAGGAGTAAGTAAGTAGCAGTTTAAGTTAAGTTGGTTAAGATTGTTTTTTGCCAAGGATCTGATTCAAGAATTCTCTTTAAGGGTTTAGTCAGCTCCGTACCTTAGTAATAGAATGTGGGAGGTCTGGTATCTTTTTCTTCAGGACTCGATCTCCCAGCAACCCGCAAGGGTGACTCGGGAACACCGGAGCTGGATTTTCTCGGCCTGAGAAAAAGTAGCTTCTCCAGCGCGTCAAAGGGGAGGGGCGGCTTCCGTGGGCTCTCGCATCAGCTGGGCTCTCGGGCAAGTAGATAGCCGCTCTGCTCCAAACCACTGTGTGTTTGCTTAAGGCAACCGTTGGTATTTTATACCTGAAAGGTGCCGGGTTTGACATAAGGTTGGGCATAAGACGTCACTAAGAACTAACAGTTCTTGCTGGACTCCAGGAGTTCTTGTTCAAATCAAAACAAAAGCAGGGGGGGAATTTCCAGGGCTGCTGGAGGCTTGGTTTCTTTAAAGAACGCGTTGTGCTTTCTAGGAGTCGATGGGAGTAGCCGTGCTGTGGTTTGGACTGCATGGGCTATTACTGAATATGGATATGATTCTTATGCCTTTGTAAGGATATTATTGATTATAACCGCACAAGGGCATGAATCGGGAATATCGAATTAGGGTCCTAGATAGAAATACAACAATGGTGCTACGCAGTTTATTTTTGTTTCCCTGTGTTTTTGATCTGCTTTTATGGTGCCTTTTCCCACTTGACGCGTTGGATTTCATTTTTGTTTAGCCACCACAACATGGGGCTCTGTGTTCGGTTAACCACTTGTTGTAGCAAAGTACTTGCTAATGCAACAGCACAAACAGGGGTAAGGTAGGGGGTGGAGGGAGTGCAGATGATCACCAAATGTGCAGTCTCAATATTTTCCACATTGGAACAACCCACAGAGTATCAGGTAACATTGGTAGGACCACACATAGAGAACCGCAAAACAAGCTTTAAATAGAAATAATTCTGCAAAAGTTTAATGGTTTTGGATGTTGTTGGCAGGCATTAGGAACTTATGCAATGCTGGCAATGCTATTGAACACCCCTAGGCCAGTGAGAAGGATTTTTCAGGTATAAGTCCTATTGCATGTGAGAAGAGGCACACAGGAGTGTCAGGGATGGAGTGATCTCACCACAGTAATGATAGGGTTGATCCTCCCAGGAAGCCCCCTTGAAACCCTATAAAGAGCTTCCTCTGTGAGCAGGACACTGGGCTGTTCATAAGAGGAGAATCTCCTCATCTAGACAGCTTTTCTTCCTGCAGCAGCACTACACCATAGGACAGAAAATGTAATAATGTATCAAATCACATAAAACACAAGAATAAAGTGAGAAACAATCCTGCATCCAAAGCAACATATATAACAGTATGTTATATATGTATATATGAGTTCGCCATTGAGATATTGAATGGTGCGATCAAGGAAGGAAATTGTATTTTTGTCATAGGAGAGGGTAAAATTAAGGCCCTGGCAATTGTTGTTAAGCCAGTGCAGAAATTGTTTAGGGGTCTCTTCTGTGTCATGCCAAATTAGAAAGATATCATCACTGTATCGTCTCCACAAGCCTATTCCTGTGTGTAAGGGATTGCTTGTGGAGAGGATACGGGTTGTTTCAAGGGAAACAATTTCTGCACTCTCTTAACAACAATTGCATGGGGCTTAATTTCACCCTCTCCCTTGACAAAAATACCATTTCCTTCCTTGATCTCACCATTCAACATCTCAGTGGTGAACTCATTACTACCCTATACAGGAAACCCACTAAGCTTAATACACATCTCAGGTATGAGAGTGACCATCCTTGAGCACTTTGTGACTCCCTATCCTACTCCTAATATCTTAGGATTAGACGCAATTGTACCATGAAGGAAGACTATTACCGTGAGGCATCATTCCTTTCTAAGAAACTCATGGCCCGCGGCTATCCACGGAGACTTGTGCGAACCTCATTAAAAAAGTCTGGTATTGCCCCAGGGAATGCCTCTTATCTACTAAACCCAAATCCACCAAAAAACAACTAGGGTGTGCCACGGTCACAACCTTCTCACCAGTCTCCCATAAGGTAAGCAAATGCATCTTGAAACACTTGGGTATTCTTAATGCTGGCAATCTGACAATTGATTGCTCACTCTTTGCCTTCTGCAAGAGTAAGAATATAAAAGATCACCTGTTCAGAGCGGCACTACCAACTACAAGCAGGCATACTGAATGAACACTGGGGGTTGGAACCCTTGATTGGGCATTCCAAATGCGCAAACTGTAAAAATTCACTATTGAGGGCAAGGAGTTCACTTTCAATAACACCAAGGTTGAATGCAAGACATTTTCTAACTGTAATACTTGTAATTTAATCTATGCTATTGTATGCCCATGCAACAAAATTTACATTGGACAGACTACGCAAAAAGTGTGAATGTGGATATGCCCGCACCGCAGTCGAATATGCTGCAAAAATTCAAATGTACCATTGCGGCGAGGATGACATAAGATCAACTGTAATCAGTGTGATCAAACCACCACCAAGAGGAGCAGATCTAGGGCCAACTTCTGAATAAAGAGGCACTCAAGTGCATCCTGTGCACTGGAAACATCAAAACTGAACTCAACAGACTTGAAGATTGGATGACATTACTATAAGATTCGACCTGAACCTGAACTTTTTACAACTTTGATCCTTTTATCTTTTTTCCTATTGGTCATCCTCCAATTTCAAATGTACCACTCACAAATATTACTGTGTCAGTATGTATGAATTCTTTAGAGTGAGCCAGAGTACTTCCTTAGCACCACTCATGGTTGACTTAAAGATATAGGGCCATATGTAGGTAAATGGCATTTACCGAATCGTAAATACCGAATTTTACCGATTCGGTATTTACAATTCGGTAAATGCCATGTAGGTAATTATTCTGTAAATATTACCGAATCGGTAATATGCGGTAATTACCGAATTGGTATTTACCGATTCGGTAATTGCCATTGATTCCTATGGGCCTTGAGGCCCATAGGAATCAATGGCAATTACCGAATCGGTAAATACCGATTCGGTAATTTTACCGATTTGTCAAGGGGGACAGGGTGTCACTTTGACACCCTGTAGCACCCCTGATTTTGGCTTGTGTGCAATGTGACACACATACATGCCCTTAGGGCATGTATGCGTGCCACATGGCACAGGTGTACATGCACAGATGTGCATGTACACAGAAATTCGTTATTTACCATGCCATTGTATTTCATGGTAAATAACGAATTTCTAAGGGCCTGTGGCACTGTTTCCAGTGCCACCTACATCCCAAAATTCCGATTCTGTACATTTACCGAATCGGTACTTTACCGATTCGGTAAAATTACCGATTCGGTAAATATACAGAATCGGTAATTTTCAGGCCCCCTACATCTGGAATTACGAATACCAGTCGGTAACGGCCGAAATCGGCCGTTACCGACAGGTATTCTCCCACCTACATATGGCCCCTAATGTCTTTACACCTGGTTACCACGATACACCTTGTATAATGTCATACATAACCATTAATTGACCTATCTCTATTTTTGAGCTCTTCCACAACTCTAAGATGGCCACGCTGTTTCTTTGTTATTCTGTCTTCTAACTACCAAGTTGCCAATGTATTTTCTACCACTCTATGATGGCCGCCATTAACATGCAATGTTTCTGCCTATTGGATATCCTATTGTCTTTACAGCTTCATCTGTCAGCTTAACGGATCGGTTTATTTAAAAAAAGGTTGTCCACAATCTTTTTACTATCTTTTCATTGCCTATAACCTTCTCTTCCTTTCAATATTCATTTCACTTTTTTAATTCTACCCTTTCAATATGGCCGCTACTGCCGAGTCACCAGCACCTTCCGATCAGGTGATTTGTCACATGACCCTCTCTGCACTTCCTTAAATTCCCTCCTCCCGGCTTGCCCATTTCCAGAGCACACCAGAATACTGAAAGATACACAGGTAAGCCCCATCACCGGCAAGACCCTACTTGCATAGATATCCTTTCTCACTCCCTCGACATGCTGTTATCTACCGCAGAGGTCTTTGTACCAGCTCAGGAGTATTCACATCATTGTTACGTGACTCACAACACCTTTCATATATTTCCAAATTGGATTGGTTGCTGCTATTTGTGTAATTAGGTAAGCCCTTCAGCAGCTGGCGTTTTTATTCTTCATGTGCCTACCCCCGCAGTACTCTCACTGTCTGTGCCCCTTCTCTCTTCTTACTTGGTTACCGCGCCTCTCCATACTAGTACCCTCAATTGGAAATCGCCCAAATCCCACCCTACCTCCTTTGCTATGGTAAGAGTTAACACATGCCCCTATTGGTTTTAGACCATAAAATTGGTGGCTATTCCTGAAGTTCGTTTCTTTTTACCAGCGCCAAGACTTTCTAGTGATTTATCGTATCTCTGTGCGACCACAGTAATCCCTTCCTGGAATTATTGCAATTGCCTCATTGCTTGCGCCCTGCTAGTATGCTTGGTAAGCTACGCTAGAAACAACTTAGCCCAACATAACTCACACCATTATAGCACTTGTATGCAAGGCTGCCAATTTACCTGTGGCACCCACACCATAACACTTAAAGATTTGATCCATTGCTGCACCTTGAGATCATTGTTTCTTACCAATTTTCAACCAGCATATGTATTGTATCAACACCTAGTACACGACGTCTGGATGGAAGAGTTGTACTACCTTTGTCTCTCACTAGCACTGTGGGCCCGATGTAGGTATTTATGAAATACTGATTCCTAAATACCGAATTTTACCGATTCGGTATTTAGGAATCGTTATTTCATATGTAGCTAAAAATTCGGTAAAAAATACTGAATCGGTAAAATTCGTTATTACTGAATCGATAATACTGATTCGGTAATAAGGAATCACCTTCCCATCCATTCCTATGGGCCTGAAGGCCCATAGGAATGAATGGGAAGCCATTCACTATTACCGATTTGGTAAATACCGAATCAGTAATAGGGGGAGCATATTCAAGGGTGGCAGGGTGTCATATTGACACCCTGTTGCACCCCTGATTCGTGCATGTGTGCACATGTGGCGCACATACATGCCCTAATGTATGTCTGCCACATGGCACTGAGAAAAAAGCAAAGATATTGCTTTATTTAAGGTATTTGGTATTTACCACCAACTTGTAGTTGGTTGGGGATGTATGACGTTCGAATAACCTTCGAATAATTTTGCACGCGGCGGCCTCAGCCGCGGAGGATGCACCACCCGGCAGGACTCTCTAAAACGGGACTGAATGGCGGGGCTTTCCCTGTCTGAATTCAGCACTGGTGTTCATAATTGAAGGGCTGAATCGGGTGCCGGGAGCCCACTGGAGGGCTGTGAAATGAACTGCAGAGGCATTAACATTTTGGCACATGACGGACCCCACTGAAGGGGCAAATCGGACTACAGCCCCCAGCATGCCTCACCAGGGAGATCATGCAGTTTGGGTTTAAAAGACAGCTGCAGTCAATTTCGTCACGTGCTGCCCAGGACCCCATGAAGAAGAAGCAGGAGCTTCGAAACGCGTCGGGGTGATGAAAGAAAACCGGACCAAGTTTGCAGCCCTTTTGAAATAAAGAGTGTTGTTACACTGCACCAGCGGAGTGGCGTCCTTGTGTTCAGAGGCACCTTCGAATAATTTTGCACGCGGCGGCCTCAGCCGCGGAGGATGCACCACCCGGCAGGACTCTCTAAAACGGGACTGAATGGCGGGGCTTTCCCAGTCTGAATTCAGCCCTGGTGTTCATTATTGAAGGGCTGAATCGGGTGCCGGGAGCCCACTGGAGGGCTGTGAAATGAACTGCAGAGGCATTAACATTTTGGCACATGACGGACCCCACTGAAGGGGCAAATCGGACTACAGCCCCCAGCATGCCTCACCAGGGAGATCATGCAGTTTGGGTTTAAAAGACAGCTGCAGTCAATTTCGTCACGTGCTGCCCAGGACCCCATGAAGAAGAAGCAGGAGCTTCGAAACGCGTCGGGGTGATGAAAGAAAACCGGACCAAGTTTGCAGCCCTTTTGAAATAAAGAGTGTTGTTACACTGCACCAGCGGAGTGGCGTCCTTGTGTTCAGAGGCACCTTCGAATAATATATATATCTATATCTATATCTATAATTCACTGAAAAAAACATAGGTTTCACACCAGTTATAGTTACCTGGAAATTTTACTGGCATAAAACCATTGAAATTCCCACGTTATAGTTAGTTGGACTCACTATAACTTGCGCGTGTAATGCACTACTGATAACATCACATATTACATCACTCATTACATCACTGATGACACCATCCAGTGAATGTGTGCCTTTCTGAAAAATAAACATGTTTTATATATGTATATGTGAAGGTCAATGGAAGAATAAATGTTTAAATAAGTGTCTTAATGGATGTTTTTAAAAAAATAATAATGATTGGTTAACTGGCTTATTAAGTGTATCATAGTGAATACATATATTAGTGAGTATTGTTTCAATATTTAAATGTTTGTATCAGTGTTTCACTTTGTGTATAAGTGGGTGCTTGGGTTGGTGAGTAGCTACATGTGTGATTCTATGGCTTATTAGATGTTCTTTTTAGTATCAGTATAAATGTCTGTATGATTTGGTGGGGGTGTTAGCACACAGATTAAGCATGGGCGGAAAATCCGTTTCGCTCGCGGATTTTGCGGATTTTCGGGAAATTCGCAATCCGCGAGATTCGCGAATCTCCCGCAAAATCCGCAAATCCGCGAGCAGCGGATTTTGCTCGCACTGCTCGCACTGTTCGCGTGAGTTCGCGGCTTCCCAGTACAACTTCGCGCCCCGCGAATAAGTGCAAAATTGCAGAAATACGATCTAATCAAAACTGAAACTACTTACCAGGTTCAAAAGTTCAGGCTCATCATTAGTAGCCATTTCCTGTAGCGCTTGCTGAGGGGCCCCTCCAGAGTTCAGTTGCCAGTTGCAACTATTATGTGACCCTGCTCTGAACCTCAGAATAGTTACACATATGCCACAAAGGTCCTGAATTACAGCTAAGGGAGACAAGCAGGAGCCAGGCTGGCAGTTCAAATCCATTAATCAGCCCCTAATTCATTATTGTCAGTTGGGGCAGGGCAGGTGTTGTAACTAATTTTGCAACAATGAAAGCACTTAGCAAGTGCAAAAGTTCACTAATCAGGAAGCACTAAGGAAGCAGGTGCCAGCTAAAAAAATATTCTGTGACACATTAATCAGCCCCAAATTAATTCAGGTCACTTGAGGCAGGGAAGGTGTGCTTGCGTTGCCACAATAATGTACACTGACTGGACAACCAGAGGGTGCTGTGATGAAACAGAGGGTGGCATGGGTGGGCCAGAGGGTGGCATGAGTAGTCAGAGAGTGGCAGTGGTGACAGAGAGTGGCAGTGATGAAGAAGAGTGTCCCAAACAGGCTGGACACGTAGAAACAACAAGTTCGCGAAACTTGCGACCCGACAGGTAAGTTCGCAATTTGCGACATTGTACAAAACCCTCGCGAACTGGCAGAAACCCGCGCAAACACAAAAAAAAAAAAATCCGCAAATTCGCGAGAATTCGCGGATTTTGCGGATTGCGAGTTCGCAAATCCGCAAAATTCGCGAACGCGAGATTCGCAAAATTCGCCCATGCTTAACACAGATGCATCAATGACTGACTCACTGTTTGTATGTGTTTTGAAGACAGCATATGTGCCGGACTGTATGGGTGAGTGTGTATATGTATGTGTCAGTAAGTGAATGACTGTCTTACAAGTGTCTTTATCAGTAACTACATATGTTTTCATCTAGTATATGTGAGTATTGGTGTATATAAGTGAGTATATGTGAGAGTCAGACATTGAAAGAATTCTTGTTTAAATAAGTATGTGTTTCTATAAGTGATTGTTTAAGAGAGTAAGTATGTGTAAGTTTCCTTAGAAGTAAGGTGGTAGTGTGTGTATAGCTGTATATGCAAAAAAATGGATGTTCAATATTTTATTTGCATGTGTGAATATGTGTGTGAGCAACTTATGGAAGACTGTCGGTGTGTTAACCAATGTATAGGTGCCTCACTACATATGATGAGTGAGTATATGTATGACTGACTATATAGAACTGTTGGTGAATGAGTGGATGTGTATGTAAATGGTGGAATTACTGAATTGGTTGTTGTAACTGGTATAGGTATCTCCACTTTTTTGAAAATGTTAGTTTCTATTTTTTAATATTTGTTTCAAGGGTTACTTTACAGTGAAAGGAGGTCAGTCTCTCTGTCACAAGGATGGTGTCATCAGTGATGTCATGAGTGATGTCACTGACCATGTCATGAGTGATGTAATATGTGATGTCATCAGCAGTGCATTACACGCGCAAGTTATAGTGAGTCCAACTAACTATAACGTGGGAATTTCAATGGTTTTATTCCAGTAAAATTTCCAGGTAACTATAACTGGTGTGAAACCTATGGTTTTTTCAGTGAATTTAATAGGTTTTTTAAATGCTAATTCCTAACTATAACTGGTGTGAAACCTATGGTTTTTTCAGTGAATTTCAAAGGTTTTTTTAATGCTAATTCCTAACTAAAAGTCTCACTTTATAAGTAAGACTGTTACCGCTCTAGTTGTTCTTTAGAACACTCTGGTACATACTATCATTGGGCTATAGTTGCGCTACATCTGGCTGATATTTGGGCTACATTTGTATTTTTTTGTCTCTGGTGGCCATCTTTGGGCTACATTGGGCTACATTGGGCTACATTTGGGCTACATTTGGGCTCTAACATATATAAAGCCCAAAGTAGCCTAATATATATTTTTTTTAAAGTAAATTTTCTTAAAAACAACTGGAGCATATATCTTGAGACATAGCAAACGCACATCGGGCTACCAGTCCTTTCAATTTTTCAAAATTGTTTTTTTCTTATTTTTAAAAAAAAAAATTTTTGTCTTGGAGCGCTCCCGGTGCGCGACCCGGTAAGCGCCCCGGAAAGCGTAGTATTTTGAAGCGCCCCGGTGCACGAACCGGGAAGCGTCCCGTTAGCGCCAATGTCGCGATCGAAAACAACATCGTGATGCGTCGCGTAAGCGTGACGTATTGCGTAGCCGCGTGATGCCTCTTATGGCGCGTTGCGTAAGCGTGACGTATCGCGTAGCCGCGTGATGTGTCTTTTGACGCGCTGCATAAACGCACCAGGAAGCACTCCGCGGCGCGGCCCGGAGCACGTACCGTAAGCGCGCCTGAGTGCGTAACGTAAGCGCATCGGGTCATGTGACTTGAAAATAACACTTTTCATTGGTTCTCATCATTTTTTTTCTCCAAATAATGAAAGCCCCCTCCTTTTTTCCTCATTCTTACTTTCTTCATTGAGAGAGCAAGAGCTATTTTGGAGGAAACAATGGCATAACTTGTTGCTGCAGCTGGTGCACCCCCACCACCACCCCCACCACCAAGAAAAGAAGGTCCACCACCACAGTTTCTTGGAGGACAAGAAGAAGAGGAGGAAGAAGAGGAGGAGGATCAACAACGAAGGTGCTTCCTCCCAGAAGAACCAAGACAAAGGCACGTCAAAGTGCACTTCATTTGGCAATTTTTTTCTTTTCCAGATGACCAAAAAAAGGTGAACGCCCCCAAAGTCACCTGTCTTATTTGTGACAAAGTTCTCTCCAGGGGCAATCCCTCAAAGAAATATTCTTTTGGTAATTTTACCATGATCCGCCACATGGAGAGGTGGCATCCCAATAATTTGGCCCAGGCTGAAGTCCAGGAACTTCGGAACAACCCACCCCCTGTGGCCAGCACTTCCTCTTCTGTACCCTCACTTTCTGGTCCTGAAGAACGCCAAATGGTGCCAAATATTCAGTCAAAATTTGGCAAGCTCAAATTTCTTTGCATTTTCTGTGGCAAAAGATTATGCTATGGTGAACTTAGCGTCACCTTAATAAATAATGCTGTAGACAACCACCAATGCAGCAAGGAAAGAAAACAGTAATTCTTTTCTTTTTTTTTGCTCCTGTTGAGCCATTTCCAATTCCCTGTTTTTTGTTTGTTCCCTTAAAAAACACAAAAAAATTAAAAAATGTTCAGAAAAATAATAAAAAAAATATAAAACAACAAAAAGAATTTTAAAAAAAGTTATTTCCAGAACTACCTCCCATTTATAAAATATTGGCAAAAATGTTAAACTCTGGAATTCTTTTTTCTCTGTTGTGCGCTTTCCGGTGCGCTCCCCGGTGCGTGTACCGGGCGCTCCCTCCGCGACAATCGGAAAAAAAAAATATTTTATTTTTTTTGCCCCGCGAGGCCTTTTTATAGCCCCCACATCAAACCTAGGGGATCAGGGGGGTCTACCCTGCCCCCTTATGGTCATTTCCCCCTTTGTTTTGGCCACCTCTTGTGTCTCCATCCTACCGAGACACAAGATGGCGGCCGCTCCGGACTGTTTTGAATGTTTACAGACACCCAAGAACCAATCAGCTTTCTGCGCGCAAGTCGCGTGGCGCGCCCGGAGCACTCCCCGGAGCGCGTACCGGGGCGCTGTCATAGATATATATATTTTTTTGAACCTAAATTATTCAAAATCCACTGAAGTACATATCTTGAGACATAGCAAAGGCACATCGGGCTACCAGTCCCTACAATTTTGCCAAGTTTGCTGGAAATCCATTCAGCCGTTCGGGCTAAAAGTGAGGTCGACCGTCCTATGGAAATTAACATGGGGAAAACACGTTTTGGGACCCCCCCTTTTATCTCAGCCCCCGCTTCACAAATCCCCCCCAAACTTTCAGGGAAGGACCAGGGCGCCGCGAGGCCATTTTGAGGAAATTTTCAGTCAGATTCGTCAACCGGCGCCAAAGTTATTCCAAATAGAATTTTGAGATTTAACATTTTAAAAAATCAGTGGAAAAACCAAAGGTTACAGGGACGTTATAGTTAGGTTCAGATTTTACATACACAAAACCATCGAAATTTAACAGCAACCTTAAGTCCCAACCTGGGCGGAGTTATATGGTAATCAGTCCACACAGCTGCCGGGACTCTCCACACACGCCAGTGAACAAGGGCATGGAGCCCGAAACGTTTGGCGCTTTGCTGGAAATGTTGTTCCCATTATGCCTACTGCCTGCAATAAAGAAAGGGATACTTACTTCCGTTTGGGCGTCTCCATGCAAGGCAAACTTGTGATGTTTGGTGACTATTTTGCGGCGCGCCTCGCCGCGGAGATGCCCCCCTGCATACCCAGCGGGCCTGCAGGGTTTGATACCACGAGCACTTTGAGGGGAAGTAATTGCCGAAAGTTGCAGGATTGAACATTGGCAGGCAAAGTGTGTTTCTTCATTTCGGCACCCACTTGGGAATTATATTTCATGTTTGGAAATACCCGGAGCACCAATCTCGGGCGATGTCGGACTACCACTCCCATAAAGCAACTTTGCAACCTTAAGTCCCAACCTGGGCGGAGTTATATGATAATCAGTCCACACAGCTGCCGGAACTCTTCACACACGCCAGTGAACAAGGGCATGGAGCCCGAAACGTTTGGCGCTTTGCTGGAAATGTTGTTCGCATTCTGCCTACTGCCTGCAATAAAGAAAGGGATACTTACTTCCGTTTGTGCGTCTCCATGCAAGGCAATCTTGTGATGTTTGGTGACTATTTTGCGGTGCGCCTCGCCGCCGGGATGCCCCCCCCGCATACCCAGCGGGCCTGCAGCGCTTGATACCACGAGCGCTTTGAGGGGAAGTAATTGCCGAAAGTTGCAGGATTGAACATTGGCAGGCACAGTGTGTTTCTTCATTTCGGCACCCACTTGGGAATTATATTTCATGTTTGGAAATACCCGGAGCACCAATCTCGGGCGATATAGGACTACTACTCCCATAAAGCAACTTTGCAACCTTAAGTCCCAACCTGGGCGGAGTGATATGGTAATCAGTCCACACAGCTGCCGGGACTCTCCACACACGCCAGTGAACAAGGGCATGGAGCCCGAAACGTTTGGCGCTTTGCTGGAAATGTTGTTCGCATTCTGCCTACTGCCTGCAATAAAGAAAGGGATGCTTACTTCCGTTTGGGTGTCTCCATGCAAGGCAATCTTGTGATGTTTGATATATATATATATATATTACCTAAGCTAACTATAATTTATGACCCGCAATGCAATGCTTATGAGCTCACATATTGCATCGCTCATGACATGTTCAGTGACATCACTGATGGCATCTCAAATTACATCACTGTGGTATATTCCATATAGGTCCCCCATATAGGCACAGGTAACACTGCAACATTTCACCTATATCCTTCCCTACATTACATACATAACGGTCATAGTGACTGATCTTTTACCTAGATACGACACTGCATTCAGAACGTGGGTTTTTCCCGATTTCGACACTCATACATTATGCTTGAGGCTTCTTGGAAGCACAGCAGGACTCCCAGCAGGACGAACATATCCTGTATGATATCTATGTTAAAGTTCAAGCCCAATGTCATCCTTTAGGCCGACACAGTAACACAGCAACGTAGGACCACTAGGGTGACCTGTGGGTACATGTACATCATGTCTCGCTTAGACAGACAGAGGAGACCCTGACTTCCCGGCTGACACAATGACCAGAGACACTGAGGTTCCTGCAAGCAGACGCTCCAGCTAGCAGTGGTCTAACATCCCTCGCGGGATGTCCAACTCGAGACCAGGACGGGGTCCCATATTCTCTCCTTACTCAGGTAATGGGGTTGACTAGACCTTAGTAGGATTCTTTGCATAACGCATAAAACCTCCACCGATGCTAGGTATATTTAGGTACATCTAGTTAGTGAGACATCGTAAAAGTATGCACTTTCTTATCATGTATTCTATGTACTTGTATATATTCATGATTACTGCAAAATGGTAGAACTGTACCATCCTTTTAGTTTCGTTGTACTGCTGATCATATATCTCTGCTACTGTCTAATGGTTGTTACAGAAAATCTATTCTACACTAGAATAACAACTGTTCAATAAATCTCTATTTAAATGCTCAGACTGTTTATTCTGTGCATCTCTGAGACAAACTAAGTGAGCTCGAGTGACTGAGCGAAAATTAGTATATTTTTCCACGATTCTGGGGGATCAGGGTTGTCATGTTCTGAGGTTGCCAGAAACTATTCTCTCCCCGATAAGAGGATATTCGAGTGGCACTGTGAGCTAGGTAATGCAAACAGGTTAACATATCCGGTAGGGGTGCTCGAAACCAGTCTGCCGCCAAACCCACAGTTTAAGTTATCTGAACACGCAGATTCTGTTTAGGATATATAGCAACTACACGACAACTGGTGATATCATCCAGCAAAGTAAACTTTAATATACTTCATAAATACCATTAAAACATTTTTAAAGTAAGAAGATGACACAGGTGAGAGAAGTACAGCACAGAGATCACTATAACCTTATCTTAGATTGTCACAAAGCACAACCATACACAAACATCAGCAAGGGACATGCTACATCTGCTTAAAAAACAAACTGGATTATAGATCAGATGACACATGTTAGAAACAGTATAACACATTAGTAGTAGTAAACGAATAGTAATTTAACATATGCAGTAGCTTTGCTTATATCTCAGAGATATTTACAAAACACACTCACTGGATGATGTCATCAGTGATGTAATTCAAGAGGTCAAGAGTAATGCCACTGACCATGTAATGAGTGATGTAATATGTGCGGTCATAAGCAGTGCATTGTGGGGGCGTAAGTTATTGTTAACTTTCTTAACTAGAAGTGCTGAATTTCTATTGATTTGCATGTGTAAAATCTAAACCTAATTCTGTTTCCTAACCTTAAGGTCCCTGTAACCTTTGGTTTTCACAGTAAATTTCTAAGGTTTTTAACTTCAGTTTCCTAACTATAACTTTCCTCTAACCTTTGTTTTTTAAGTGAATTTCGATGGTTTTTAATGCGATTTCCGAACTATAATGTTCCTGTAACTTGAGTGTGTGAGTGGCTGTGCAAATGTTTAGATGGGTGTGTCAGTGGTTGCATGGGTGTGTATCTGGGTGTGTGTGAGTGTTTGTGTGGGTCTGTGAATGGGTGTGTGAGTCTTGTGTGGGCATGTGGATAGATGTGTGAGTGGCTGTGTGGGCCTGTGAGTAGGTGTGTGAATGGTTATATGGATCTGTGAGTGGGTATGTTAGTGGTTTTGTGGGTCCGAATGGGTGTATGAGTGTTTTTCTGGGTCTATTAGTATGTATGATTGATTGTGTGGGTGTGTAAGCACATGTGTGCGTGGGTGTATGGATGTGTGAGTATTTGTGTGGGTGTGTGAGTTGTTGTGTGGGTGTGTGAGTGGATGTATGAGTGGTTTTGTGGCTCTATGGGTGTATGTGAGGTATTGTGTGGGTTTGTAAATGTGTGTGTGAGAGGGTGTATGAGTGGGGATGTAAGTGGTTGTATGAGTGGGTGTGTAAGTAGTTTTGTGGATCTGTGAGTGGGTGTATGAGAGGTTGTGTGGGTGTGTAAATGGGTGTTGGAGTAGGTGTGTGAGTGGCTTAGGTCTGTGAGGGTGTGTGAGTGGTTTTGTGGGTATGTGAGTGACTGCATGAATGTGCGAGTAGGTGTGTGAGTGGCTATGTGGGTAAATTAGTGGGTATGTGAGTAGCTGTATGGGTGAATATGTGGGCATGTGACTAGCTGTATGGGTAAGTAAGTGGCTGTGTGAGTAGCTGTATTGGTGAGTGAGTGGGTGTGTGAGTGGCTGTATGGATGTGTGAGTGGCTTTATTGATATGTGAGTGGGTGTGGGAGTGGCTGCATTGGTCAGTAAGTTGGTGTGCGAGTGGCTGTATGAGTGAACTGAGTGGCT
Organism: Lissotriton vulgaris; assembly: GCF_964263255.1. Taxonomy (NCBI): domain Eukaryota; kingdom Metazoa; phylum Chordata; class Amphibia; order Caudata; family Salamandridae; genus Lissotriton; species Lissotriton vulgaris. Next base: position 1,708,412,816 of record NC_141685.1, on the reverse strand, counting down.
GTGTGAGTGACTGTAGGTGTAAGTGACTGGGTGTGTAAGTTGCTGTATGGGTGAGTGAGTGGTTGTTTCAGTGGGTGTTTGGTTGACTGAGTTTTTGTGCAAATGGCTGAATTGGAGAGTGACTGTTGAGTAGCTTTGTGGGTGAGTGAGAAGAAGTGTGATTGCTTGTATAGATGTGTGAATGGATATGTAAGTGGTTGTGTGGGTGTGTGACTGGCTGTGTTCAGAGGCTATGCGGGTGAATGAATGGGTTCGTGAGTAACTGTATGTATGAGTGAGTGAGTGGGTGTATGAGTGGCTGTATGGCTAAGTGTCTGTGTGAGTATGTGTATAGGTATTTTAAGTGGATGGGTAGAGCTCACGGTTACCCAAAGTTGTCTTGGTGCTAGCTCAAAGGATTTAACAGGAAAAAGGCCGGAGTGCAAGCCTGGGCCTAGATGTTAAACAACCAAGGGGCATATTAGCAAGAACCTTATTAAAATTATCGCCATTTTAGCGGCAGGAAACTGCCGCTAAAACTGGTATAATGGGCTTGTTAATATGCGTTATAGAATTCCAATAGAAGCCCAGGTTAGATCTCCTGCACATCTAACCTGGGCTTCTATTGGAATTCTATAACGCATATTAGCAAGCCCATTATCACTGTTTTAGAGGCAGTTTCCTGCATCTAAAACAGCGATAATTTTAACGGGGTTCTTGCTAATATGCCCCCAAGTTTTTAACAGGATCCTGAAGGTGAGCAGGTTGGGGGCAGAGTGAATGGATTAAAGAAGCACATTCCAGGCTTTGGCCATTCAGGTGATAAAACTTCTACCACCCTAGATAGTTCTCTTGAATTTTGAAAAAAACATTCTTTTAGTTCCCAAGAAACGGACTGTTCTGTTGGGTTCATACCATTTACACTTTTGCCCTAAGTGAGAGGGACCAATATTGTGTAACGCCTTAAGGGCTGTACAGAGAGCTTTTAATTTGATCCGGTGTCCTACCGGTAGCCAATGGAGTTTTTGAATTTCAGTTTTAACCGCCTTGAATTTGGATGTACCAGACAGAAACCTAGCTGCAGTGTTTTGTAGCAATTGTAGCTTGTTAAATTGTGCTGCTGCATATTAAGTTATATTGTGTTACAATAGTCCAACTTTGACAGGATAAGTAAAGTCACAGCTGCGTTTTGAGACTCATAGGGAATAAAATGCAAAATCTTTTTAATCATTCTCATTGTGAAGGAGGTGGAGGCAGTCACTGGTTTACCTGGTCACCAAAGGTTAGCTTGTTGTCCATTTTGACACCCAGCTTTTTAGCTTTCCCAGCCAGAGTAGGCAGGAAGCCTAATTCATCTGGCCACAAGGATGGGGACTAGAAGGAAATGATGTTTTCAAACCGAATGACTTCAATTTTTGGGGAATTCAATTTTAGGCAGTTATTGCACATCCACGTGCTAATGGCCAGCATGCAATCATGAAATGTCATGCCTGTGTCAGTGTCCTGGTTTGATAATGACACAACAATGTGTGTGTCATCAGCATACATAGGTGGTAGGCAAGAACCCCTAGGATCTTATTAGAGATGCCTGTGATGACACATACATTAAACAAGGTCAGACTGAGCGTGAACCCCTTGGGACCCCACATGGGAGAATAAAAGGCTCAGAGACAAATGAGTCCAAGACCACCAATTGCTTTCTGTCAGAAAGGAAGGAGCACAGCAATGTCAATGCTGGCCCCTGAACTCCAATCATGGCTAAATGGTCCATCAAAAGATCATGAAGGACAGTATCAAATCCGCATAGAGATCTAGCAGTCTCAATGTAGCATTACCCGGGGCATCCAGCACATCTGTGATTTCTTCTGAAGATTTAATCAGAGCAGTCTCCATGCTGTGGCCATCTTTGAAGCCATATTTCGTAGTATCTAGCAACTGATGTTCCAGAATGAAGTTAGATAGTTGGGTGTTGATGGCCTTTTCAACTAAATTTGCCGACAAAAGGGAGCCATGAGATGGGTTGAAAATTGTTACTGTCAATGGGGGTTAGACTGTTTTTTTAATTGAGGCAGTATGGAAGCCTCCTTCTATGCCTTGGGGAAATGACCAGTTTTGAACATAGAATTAAATAGAGTGGTAACATTCTTGCCCATTAACTCTGGGACCATGTTAACCACTGATACAGTACACGGATCCAGTGGGGAACCTGACTTTGCTATCTGAATTAGACCAATGACTTGATTGTGTGAGAGAGGAGCAAATTCTGGAAAAATAGTCTGAGGAAACTGATTAGTCTGTGCTATTTCAGTTCCTACTAGTGGATGAACATCAACCGAAGCGTCCTTAGGGCATTTGAAATCAAAGTAAATATGTTCTGCTTTGTTTCAAAAGAACTGTGCGATGTTGTCACAAAGTGATTGATTGCTATTGACTTTGGTTTTGCTAGGCGAGGTAAGTTTCGACACAATTCTAAACAGTTCTTTGGAGGATTTGTTTGCAGTTTATATCTGTTTAGTGTAGTACACCAATTTTTCTTTGAATCGTAAAAATGTATACTTAGTCAGTCATTTCTTGTATTTTCCATTTCTAGGCTATTGTAGCCTTTTCTCCATAAACGCTCTTGCCCTTTACTGATTTGTGTCTGAATCCTGAGTTCCTCTGAATACCAAGGAGCAGTTCGTTGATGGCAAAGAGAGTGTATACATTTTTCTGGTGCTGGAGTCAAGCAGGCAGAATGAAGTCATTCAGTGTACAAGACACAGATGGTTTCTACGTCATCTAAAAATGTTGGCAGAGATGTTGAGAGCTGCTGCAAGAGTAGGTTGGGTTTAATTTTGTTTCAGGCATGAGTTTGATGTGGCTTGGAGGTGAGTGAGTGGATGTGTGAGTAGGTATGTGGGTAAGTGGCAAATTTGGTGGAATTCCATATAGAGGTTCAGGCTGTATGTTATGTTATGTTATTAAAATTTCTAGACTGCACGAATACCAAATGGTGTCTTGGCGCTAGCAGTCCTGAGTAAACTGAGATCATTATTTATTGAATAACCATGTTTTGAGAGCCTTCCTGAAAGCCGTCAGGGAAGGGAGAGTCCTAATGGAACTAGGAAGGCTATTCTAAAGTTTTGTGGCCCCCACTGTGAAACTTCTGCCACCCCAGTTGGCTTTGAGAAACCTGGGAGAAAGCATCAATTTCGCTCCTTCAGAGTGGAGGCATCTATTTGGGGAGTATCATTTGAACAATTGCCTCAGAAACTAAGGGCCGGTACCATGGAGCGCTTTATATGTAATGAATAAAGCTTTGAAATTTATATTTGAGATTGATATGGCTTCTAACTTGAAACCAATGAAGATTTTGTAGTTGCTTTTGTCTTGATTGAAACTTAGGGATCCCTAACAGTAACCTTGCAGCAAAATTCTGGAACATGTCAAGTCAAGTCAAGTCAGAGAATTTGTATAGCGCACTACCTACCCAGAGGGTCTCAAGGCGCTTAGACAGGGGAGGAGGATTACTTGTCAAATATCCACGTTTTAAGTTGCTTTCTGAAAGCTAGGTGGTTCTGGGTAAGGCGAAGGTAAGCGGGGAGTGAGTTCCATGTTTTAGCAGCCAGGTATGAGAAGGATCTGCCTCCCATGGTGGTCTTGTTGATGCGAGGTACAGTGGCGAGAGCTTGGTTGGAGGAACGTAGTTGGCGGGAGGGGGTGTAGAAGGACAGTCGTGAGTTGAGGCATTCTGGTCCGATGTCGTAGAGTGATTTGTGTGCGTGGGTTAGCAGTCGGAAAGTGATCCTCTTATTGACGGGTAGCCAGTGGAGGTCTTTAAGGTGACCAGAGATGTGTTCGTTGCGTGGGATGTCTAGTATGATCCTGGCTGAGGCGTTTTGGATTCGTTGGAGTTTCTTCTGGAGTTTAGCGGTAGTTCCCGCGTAGAGGGTGTTTCCGTAGTCCAGTCGGCTCGTGACCAGAGCATGGGTGACTGTTTTCCTTGTTTCGGTGGGGATCCAGCGAAATGTTTTTCTGAGCATGCGAAGGATGTTGAAGCAGGAAGAGGATACGGCGCTGACTTGTCTGTTCATTGAGAGTGAAGAATCCAGGATGACGCCTAGGTTCCGTGCGTGGTCTGTCGGGATGGGTGCTTTTCCGAGGGCTTCCGGCCACCAGGAGTCGTCCCATGCGGAGGGGGATGTCCCTAAGATGAGGACTTCTGTTTTGTCTGAGTTCAGTTTCAGACGGCTTTGTTTCATCCATTCGGCAACTTCTTTCATTCCTTCGTGTAGGTTAGTTTTGGCGGTGCTGGGGTCATTGGTGAGAGAAAGGATTAGTTGAGTGTCATCCGCGTAAGAGATGATGTTGAGGTTGTGTGGGCGGGCGATGGCCGCGAGGGGGCTCATGTATACGTTGAAGAGGGTGGGGCTGAGTGAGGATCCTTGTGGTACGCCACAGATGACTTCAGTGGCCTCGGACTTGAATGGTGGGAGGCGGACTCTCTGGGTTCTTCCGGTGAGGAACGAGGTGATCCATTCAAGTGCTTTTCCTTGGATTCCGATGTTATTGAGACGTTGTAAAAGGGTGCTGTGGCAGACCGTGTCGAATGCTGCAGAGAGGTCGAGGAGGATGAGGGCGACTGTGTCTCCATTGTCCAGCAAAGTTCGAATGTCGTCTGTTGCTGCGATGAGGGCGGTCTCAGTGCTATGTTTTGCTCGGAAGCCAGATTGTGAGGAGTCGAGGGATTTGTTGGCTTCGAGGAAGGCGGCGAGCTGGTTGTTGACCGCTTTCTCGATGACTTTGGCCGGGAAAGGAAGGAGCGAGATGGGGCGGTAATTTTTGAGTTTGGTGGGGTCCGCTGTGGGTTTTTTCAGAAGGGCGGTGAGTTCAGCGTGTTTCCAATCTTCCGGGAAGGTGGTGGAGTTGAAGGAGCAGTTGATGACGTCTCGGAGGTGCGGTGCTATGACGGAGTCTGCTTTGTTGAAGATGTGGTGAGGACATGGGTCTGTGGGGGATCCTGAGTGGATGGAATTCATCAGGCGGATTGTGTCCTCAGTGGAGATTGGGTTCCAGTTGTTAAGGGTGTTCATGGGGGGAGAATGTTCAGCAAGTGGTCGGGTGGGTTGGTCTCCGGGTTGGTTGTCGAAGCTGTTGTGGATGTCTGCAATCTTGTTGTGGAAGAATGAGGCTAGGGAGTTGCAGAGGGCTTGGGAGGGGGTGATGTCGTTGGAGTTGGCTGAGGGATTGGTAAATTCCTTGACGATGTTGAAAAGTTCCTTGCTGTTGTGGGCGTTGTTGTCAAGTCGATCCTTGAATGCTGTTTTCTTGGCCTTTCGGATAAGTTGGTGGTGAGTGCGGGTGGCGTTTTTGAAGGCGTCCTTGGTGCTGGTGGTTGGGTCTTTTTTCCAAGCTTTTTCAAGGGAGCGGCAGAGTCTGTTGGACTTCTTAAGATCATCGTTGAACCATGAGGCCTTCTTGCTGCCAGGTTTGCTTTGACGTTTTTTCAGTGGTGCTAGGGTGTCGGCGGTGTTGGATAGCCATAGGGTGAGGTTGGCGGCGGCTTCGTTTGCGTTAGAAGAGTGGGCTGGAGTGTTTAGAAGGAGTGATGTGGAGATCTGGTCCGTGGTGATTTTGTTCCAGTTTCTCTGCAGAGTTGGTTGGAGGTGGTTTCGGCTTGTTGTAGGTGAAGTGAACGCAGCTGTGGTCAGTCCAGAGGAGATCCGAAGTGTGGCTGAAGGAGACATGATTGCTGGAGGTGAAGATGGGGTCGAGTGTGTGACCTGCGATGTGGGTGGGGGAAGTGACTAGTTGTTTAAGACCGAGGTTGGCGAGGTTGTCTAAGAGGGTGGCGGTGTTGCGGTCGTTGATCTTTTCAAGGTGAAAGTTGAGGTCTCCCAGAAGGATGTAGTCTTTGGAGGGGAGCGCGTGTGGAGTGATGAAGTCCGTGATGTCTTCACTGAATTTAGCGCGGGGTCCTGGTGGTCTGTAGAGGAGGGTGCCTCTGAGAGTGGTCTTGGGGTCGATGTGGATCTGGAAGTGAAGGTGTTCGGAGTTAGCGAGGTTGGCGTCAGAGCTGGTTGAGATGCGGATGGATTTCTTATGGACGATAGCGATTCCTCCTCCTGTGTGGTCGGTGCGGTCCTTGCGTGTGATCTTATAGTCTTCAGGGATGGCAATGGTGATGTCTGGGGCGGAGGAAGCGTTCATCCAAGTTTCTGTTAGGAAGGCGACGTCTGGAGAGGTGGTGTCTAGTAGATTCCATAGGTCGATGGCGTGTCTGTGGACCGAGCGGGTGTTGAGGAGGATGCACCGTAGGTGGGTGGGGTCAGGAATCTGTGTTGTGGTCGTGGCGGAGATGTTGTCGGAGCCGCTGAATTTGCAGGAGTAGCAAGAGAAAGGTCCATGGGTGTGTCCAGGAGCGGCTTGGACGCATTTGGGGGCGCGACCAGGGTTAAGGGCTAGGAGGGTGGCGGCATCGTAGGTAATGCGGGAGGGCTGGGCAGCGCGAGGGGCAGGGGGTCTGGCGCTGGGCGCGGTCCAGGCGCGGACGGGCGTAGACGGGCTTACCTTTGGCGCACCTTCGGCGCGGATTGGGCGCGGTCGCTGCGCGTAAACGCTGCGCGCGGTAACAACTGTCATATATGGATAGTGGAGGGGGAGGGGCGAGGGCGCTTCAGCTGGGAGGCGGGGCGGGCTAAGGAGGACGACAACAACAACAAAATGGAGGCGGAGGGGTCAAGAGCGCTTGGGGGAAAACGCAAATACTGCAACAGAGTCACGCTATTGAATAAAAATGCAAATGAGCAAAAGCGGCGAGATGATAACAATTCTACAACAGAGTCACGCTGGCAATATCACACTGCAAATGGGCAAATCGGCAATTTAGCAGTCAAAATGGGCAAAGCGGCAATCCAAGCACACAGCGGCAATTAGAGCGCACAGCAGGCTGTAGTTATAAGTCACAGTCCAGATCAGAGCATAAGCGCTGCACAAACGATACCGCAGCAGCAGGGGAGCGACCACTCAGCTCGGGAGCGAAGAGCGAGTCACATCTGAAGCTTTTGTAGCTGCTTTTGTAGAAGCTTTTGTAGCTGCTTTTGGGGCATGCTAAAATAGAGCCTCTTGCAATAATCTATCTTGAGAGAACTAATGATGTAATTAAGATCTTTCTACTATTTTCTGGAATAAAAGGGAGGATTTTCTTTATCACTTTAGGTAGATAGAAGCTGGATGAAGAAACAGCATTAACTTGAGCCTTGAAATTCAGTTTCTCATCGATGATCACTCCCATATTTTTCACTTTGAATACAGGAGTGGGTGCTACCCCCAGATCGTCGGGCCACCAGATATGCGACCAGTTGGGGACGTGATTGTCAAAAAGCTCTCACTTTTACCTGAGTTCAATTTAAGACAGTGTGAACTCATCCAGGAGCTGACTGTCACAATTCAGTTATTAAATCTATTAACTGGAGGCACACTGTTTTTATAAACGGACAAGACAATTTGGGTGTTTTCCACATAAGATGTTAGTGCCAATCCGAAGGGTATGATTAGCGCTGCTAATTCTGACAAATAAATGTGAAAAAGAGAAGGACTCATAGAAGAGCCTTGCAGAAACCCGCAGGGGAGAGCAAAGGAAGAAGATCCATAACTTATAAGAGCAACCAATGGCGCTCTTCCTGATAAAAAGGAGGATATCAGTGATAGCGCATTATCCTTGACACCCAAGGTGCTCCATCAATTGCATAGCAGGCCATGGTAGACCGTGTCAAACGCTGGCGACAGGTTGAGCAACATAAGAGCCGCAGCATCCCCCTATATCTAGAACTGCACTGCTTTCATCTGTGGCCTTGATTAGGGCTTTTTTTGTACTGTGGCCTTCCCTAAAGCAAAACTGTCTCATCCCCCCAAAAATTTTCTTGAAGTTAGTTTGCTAACTGTTCATTCATAACTTTTTCCACCAGTTTTGCTGGAAGTTGGCGTGTCTAAAATCTCTATGGAAATTAACACGGAGAATGCACTTTTTTTTCTTCCCCTTTTTCTTAGCCCCCACATCACAGATCACCATGAAACTTTCCATGCACAACAAGACACAAATTGACACTTGTTGGGGGAACATGCTGTGACAATTCATCGAATGACGACAAAGATATAGCCAAGTCAAAAAAATGCTATTTCTATGGAAACTAGGTCATAACTATAAATACCTACTGGCACCTGCTGTTTAAAAAGTTTCAGGAAGTTTCATGAAGCAGGGACCAGGAAAAAAGGGGGGTCCCAGAACGTGCTTTCGCCAGGAAGTTTCCAATAGGGATTTTAGAAATGACTACAGCCCAAACCGCTGAACGGAATTACCAAATATTGCCGAAAGCTAGCTCTTGGTCCAGAAAGCGTGCTTTTTGTTATTTGGTCTAAATCCGTTCAGTAGTTTTAGGGATATTACCCGAAATACAAATTTGTATATCTCAGGACTCGGACCCTCTGCAGGTCTACTTATGTAGAATCTGCAGACCCGCGTGCCAAAGTAAGATTCTGTTTAACTGGTCGCACCTTCATAAAAAAGTTGTGGCCGACATTTTATTTATCAGGAAATGATATTAGCTGACCTCAGAATCAGGGCTCCAAAGGGTAGGGGATTTCAGAAGGAGGAAGAGGAGTGGAGAAATGAGTAAGTAAAGGCTTAACAGAAGAGAGGGGATCCCCCAGAGAGAGACTTCTCTATTGGAAACAGTGCAGGAAGTACTGTCTCCTCCCAAACCGAGTCCCCTGAGGACCTCAAGGTCATACTGGCTGAGTGGGACCTGAGGCCACAGCGGACTGAGCTGGGTGCAGGGGAGAGAAAAGGTGAGGCTAACAGAGTTTTAGAGGAGAAAAGGGTCTTGCTGGCTGTAGTGTCAAGGATGTGCACTTGAAGCCCAAATAGCTGTTAGAGTCTAGCGAAAAAAGTGTGAGCGCCACTACTGTGTCTAGTGTAGAAAGAAGAGTACCTATATTCAGAGGCTTGGTGCCTAACTTTAAGGAGGGGTTTGATATAGACAGCTTATTTCTGGCATAAGCTTTAGAGGTACAGAGGATTGTAGAGGTGCCTTTGGAGTCATAAACGTGGTGATGGGAGGGAAAACATACTGGTTATAGAGAAGAGGAAGAGGTTGAGGTATCCTGCTAGAAAGGAGGTCCTTGTCAGTAAGTACGAATTGAGCCCAGAGGAGTGCAGGTTGAAATTCAGGGTTAGTCAGAAACTGTTTCACTGCTGCTGGGAGGACTTTGTGAAGTACTTTTGAAATGTTTGTTAAAAGTATTGTTGTATATTAAGAAAGTGTTTTAACAGTTTTATACTTTTTCTTTTTTTTTCAAAGAGAATTGATAAGAAATAAGTTGAGGAACCTTTGCTCTAGACACTCATTGGAGTTCTTTTAGCTTGTTTCATCTGATACTGTTCAATGGCACCCCCTTAATCTCTTTTTAATGTAGTGGATGGATACTGTAGCACTCGTATATTTCTTCAGATCTAATTCTAGCTACTTTTTCAAAATGTTCTCTTGATTTCTTCCTCCATGCAAATTCCATGTGAAAGATCATCTTTATTGTACACATTATTGTGTTTAAGATGTAATGTAGCTTTCTTCACTGTATTTAAGTCACTAGTTCCTAGCAGATGTTGCTGTTTTTCGTGGACACACCATGCACCAGAATAACAAGCAGTTCTTCAAAATCTCTTTCTACACCTGCAGTTTCAATATTGTGTTTGACATCTAAAGGAAAATGCACAACTGTGTGAGTGGATGATAACTTTAATGTTAGCTTTTGCTTATCTCAGAAAGTAATGTAAGTAATCCCATTGATATTCCGCACAACTCAGAGTTAGAAACCAAGGGCTCGGTTAGGATCGCAGTGAAACCGATCCTCCGGGCCAGCGGAAGCCACCGCCGGCCCGGAGGATGCGGATTCTCCGCTGTGGACACAGAAAAGACCCCCCGCCAGATTAGGATGGCGGGGGGGGTCATGTTTCCGTCCACCGCTTTTCCGCCGCGGTCGCCTTCCGACCGCAGCTGAAAAGCTCTAATATGGCGGCGGTGTCTATCAGACACCGCCAGCCATATTAGGATGCCGGCGGAGACATGCTTTTCCACAGCTGGTTTTCCGCCGTAGAAAAGCATGTGGTGTTGCGGGCTCCCAGGGGTGTTGAGGGGTGTGGGGTGCACATGGGGGGTACCTATGATACCCCCCTGCTTTTTTGCATGCACGAAGCGGCAGGCACCACGCGGTGCCTGCCGCTTTGTGCATGCAAATGACAACATGCACATTTAACCTTGCGGCGGGTGCTGCTTGAAGCAGCATCCGCCGCAATGTTAAATATGTTAAATATAGGGGATGTGACCGCCAGGGTGGCGGTCACATCCCAATTCCGAGGGAGGGAACGCCGCAGCCCCTACGGACGGTCCCTCCACCTCGGGGGTGGCGGACGGATGCTGGTCTGTCCGCCATCCTAATCGGGCCCCAAGTTAGTGTTCCTTAATTTTACAGGACGCACTTAAGCTCACCATGACAACGATACCAGTACTCATTCGTCCCAGTATTTGCAGAGATAAAGTAAATAGACAGCAGAAACTGCAAGAACATGTTTGGGGTCCTACTGTATCAATTTAGAAAATAATAAAACACTTTGCACTCCCATTTATGCAAAGGAGCATGTCTATGCCTTCTTTGTATCTCTTAACCTATCTCTTACTCTACATTTCTATTAATCATCTCTTCTTTTCCAATGGTACTACTTTTTGTTATAAAAGTCAAAATTTCACTGTTTATATATTTATAAATAGTTAAATAAGTGATGTTATGTTTGTTAATTATTTGTTTTAAATTTTATTCTAATATGTTAAAAAAATAGTTGTAAAGTTATAAATATATTTATTATTAAGTTAAGGGTCCCAAACACACCCTTGCAGGTAGTCACACTTGTGCTTACACACTTATACAGTCATTCACACAGGTACAATAGAAGGGAAAATTGACCCACATAACATATTTTTACAGCCGCAACCATGTGGCATTTCACTCAAATCACAGGCTGATGGTATTTTGATGACTGCAGCTGGTGAACATTCTCCTAAGGGTGCGCTAGAGGAGGAATATTCTACTGCACCAAGTTTCTCATGCATTATTCAGTTGTACATCATTTCATGAATTGGTTTTAAGTGCTTCCAATTGGAAGGTGTCCCATGTGTATACTTCTTGGCAGTGCTACTAGGTAACTGTATGCCTCAAATATTACACTGTACATATTTAGCTGTACTCTTTTTCCCTTTATTTTGTGCTGGTGTAAAGATATACATGTATGTGTTTGAAATGGTTGTGCACAAAACTATATTTGTAAACAGCTAAATAAGTGTGTTATATTTATTTGTAGGAAGTGCAACGCACAGTGATCCTTAATTATAATGAGATAGGGTGCAGTGTGGGAGGCTGTTTTTAGGCCTGGGCAATAAACTCTTCTCCTCTAGCAGAGTTTGTGGAGATTTGTTAACTACGCATTCCATTAAAAACATGGAAATCAGGCAAAGACTCTGTTCTTCCACGCAGCCAAGTCAGCTACAAAACTGCACCCACAAATGCTTTGATAAAGCAACTTTACATGCTAAAAAGCATATAACCAATTCACAAAAGTGAACTTTGAAAATGAAAAATATCAGGCAAGAGAGGTGATGATTTTTGGGTCCCCCCTAACCTAGGGGGAGGACCAAGCAGATGCCTTGAACACAAAGAGCATATCATGCTGAACGATTCAGTGGTGGTCCCATCCTCTTAGGACCACCCCAAGCAAAGTTATGGTGAAAAATACAATCCCAACCAAAGGTCCCAATATTAAAATAATTCTACAAAGAGCTGCAGTTCAACTAGTCGTTTCTATGTGTCCCTCATGAGTCAAATGCAAAAGCATTGAAATCATTACATCAAGCTGCAGTTCAACTAGTCATTGCTCAAATTTAGCGACAGGGAGCTGCAGGTCCTGATTGAGGAGGTGGTTAAAGAACACACAAAGCTGTTTGGGAAACAGTCACTGCAAGTGCTAGAATCCGAAAAAAGGAAAATATGCCTTGGAATTCAGGAACATGTGAATGTGATTGGAGTGACCCACTGTGAAATAGAGGTACTAAAAGAAAGGTGGTATGGCGTCAGGAGCTCACAAAGAAAAGATGGCTGAAAGGAAAAAACAAGCCAGCCTGACAGGAAGAGGAAGAAACAGGGCACCTGCACTGACTGCACTGGACCAGCTGGTGGAGTCCACCATTGAGCCTGACAGCGCCAGCGGAATCGGGGATGCAGACAGCTCAGCCAGAGCTACCAACTAACAAGGTAGGATTCATACACACCAAGCTATGCCCCCCACTCCCTGACCCCATTCCCCAATGAGGCAGGGTGAATCTCACTCCAGTACATGTATCAGTAATGCATTATTGGAGATGTAGTCAGTGTAACACCTATCATAACAGTCATCCCACTGATCACAAAGGCATGTGACACACATCAGTGATAAGCAAGCAGAGGACAGTCAGATAGATTGGCAGATATGAAAATGTATTATTGTTACGTAGTGCTGCCAGACTAGTGAGCTAATGTACAATTTGTGTCTACAGGCGAGACATCACGCAGGTCTGCACATGACAAGGGAGGAAGGGCACTCCCGAGGGAGAGATCGGTGGAGGCCATTGCAACTGCAGGGCACACCACACCACCACCACCGTCATCACCACCACTGCCAGCATCACCACCACTGCCAGCATCACCACCACTTTCAGCATCACCAGCAGCGTCAACACCAGCAGTAACAAGACCCAGGAGGCATGCAGTTGCCAGACTCCAAAAGATGGAGTTGTCCTTCGAAGACAGCAGGGGAAGAGAACAGTCAACAGTCCCAGTGGAAGGCAATAATGCAGGATCGCAGTCCCCCACAGAGCGATCACACACAGGTGCCAGACGCCGCAGGGCTAGGGAACCCAGTCCACCTGTGCAGGGTGAGGAGCATGGTGTGTTTGAAGGTCTGGAGGCAAACATGTTTAAAGTTCAGCGCCTGCAAGGGAAAGCAATACAATCAGTACAGCGGCAGATTTGACATGTGACTGCAAACATGCAGAACATAGAGTAGGGCATCTGCTCAATGAACACGACGCTGGCTGAGGGCATGAAAGAAATGGCTGAGGGCATGAGGGACATGTCCTAGTAAGTGATGCTGCTGTGCAGCAAGCTTGATGAGGACAGGATGGCACGGCGCAGGGAGAGGCAGAAGATAGAGAATCATACAAAGGCGGTGAACCGCCTCTCCACTGCCACTTCTCTGCTCTGCAGGCGCTCCGTGGCCATGCAGGAAGAGATTGCACACTGCAACCGTGATGTTTCAAGGGGGGCTTGTTAAAGTTACAACTGCACTTGAAGTGCTCCTAACTACTCAGGCTGCCAATACTGGTGCAGGTGATATGGGGGACAGTGAGGAGATGACAAGTCACAGCAGTATAACGCCCCCTGCAAGTGAGACCAGGAAGAGCAGCAGACGTCATGGGGCTGGCACTGGATCGATTGCCAGTGATGACAGTATACAAAGGGAATCCAGCAGTTTTGTGCGTGGCCCCAGGCGTCAATGCAAGTCACACTTTTTGTACCTTAACTGGGTGACTTAACCCATGACATCCTCGTAGGGTGGTTACAAATAGGACTGCCATGTTGAGCCCTTCGTGTAGAGGGGTAGTGCCAATATATTAAACTACGTCATTCAAATGCAACAACTGGCTGTTGTTTCCTTACTTACTCAAAAATAGTTGCGTGTGCTCTCAGCCCATCTTTGTCTCCCATCTGGTGCTGGCGCTACTCCTGCTGAGTTGGGCTCTGGCTGTGCATATTCATCATCATTGTCTTCAGAGTCAGTTAATTCAACTTCTGTACCTTTCTTAGTGGCAAGGTTATGCAGCATAGCACAAGCTGTGATGATCTTGCAGCAGATGATGGGTGTGTACGGACGTGCACCTTCGCTTTTGTGGAGGCAGCGGAACCTGCTTTTCAATAGTCCAAACGTGTGCTCCACAACGTTGCGTGTTGATTTGTGCGCCACTTTGTATCGTCTCTCACTTGGGGTCGCTGGGTTTAGGTAAGGAGTGAGGATGAATGACCACACAGCATAAGCGCTATCACCTAGGTGGGGAAGACAGTGCCATTAATAACTGTCACCAACACATTCATCTGCAGTATACATCAGGGTTTGTCACAGTGATTTACCTAGCAGGTATCCTTCTCCAAATTCTCCCGCAGCCAGGCGTGTGTAGATCCCACTGTTCTGGAATATGTATGAGTCGTGGGTGCTCCCAGGAAATTTGGCAACAATGTCGGTGATTACGTTGGCTGCATTGCAGATTACCTGCACATTAATGGAGTGGGTGGATTTTCTGTTTCAGTGGATGTACTCAGTGGCTGCAGGTGGGCAGATTGGAATGTGTGTCCCTATAACATGCGGGAACTGTGCCTTTTGGTAAAAGTCTGTCTTGGTTTTCAGCAGTTCTGCCTGTGTGGTTGGGAAGCTTATATGGTGATGCATTCTCTGCATCATGCCATCCAGGAACTTGTTAAAGAAATGGGACAGGCAACTCTTTGACACCCCACCTACCGCAGCTATCACCCCCTAGTAACTGCCAGATGCAAGTAGGTGTAGACTACAGAGCACCTGCACATGTGGCGGTATAGCAAGCACCCTTGGTGTTGGATTCTCCAGGAGTGGGTTCAGGTCCCTTATCAGGTTCAGGATGGTTTGGGGGTGTAGCCTGTACCTTTCATGGATCTCTGGCTCAGTCAGTTGGAAGAGTGTGATGCGCTGTCTGTAAACGCGCTCCTCCCGTCTCCAGTTCCTCACTCCTGCTGCCTGTAGCTGTAGCCGTCTTCAATAACATAGAGGGCTGCCATAGTGAACACACTGTTGCATTTTGGGACTGTTTAAATACACTGCACCTGATTACCACCTGCTTTCAGTCATTGGGAATTACCGACTCTTAAATACCGAATTTTAGGAAATTCGGTATTACCAAATTTTTCTACATCTCTTTTCTTGTATTTACTGATTCGGTATTTGGGTGTTCGGTAAATCCAAATCGGTAAATTATAAATCGCGAATAAGGAATCGGTATTTCCCGATTCCTTATTACCGATTCCTTTCCTACATTGGGGATTGCTATGTATCAGTCGGTAACGCAGAAATCTACCTAGTTTTGGTATTACTGACCGGTATTTGGGCCACCTACATCGAGCCCTATGTCTTTAGGCATTGTTGAAATTGTAAGTTACTTTTGTAGTTTTATTAATTGTAAAACTAAAAAAAAACAGTTTTTTCTTTTTATGTAGATCAATGGCACCGTATGTTGAGGTAATGTACTTTACTAATTAGTTATTGCAGTGTTGTTGCATAACTTTAGATTTTGAGGATGCACACCCAAGGACAAATTGCTACAGTTGCTAACACACCTACACACACATCAGCACAGAAATTCACACACCCAGCCTCACATAGATCGAGGTACTCAAACACACAGGCTCACGCTGATCCATTAACTGGCACACTTAGCGACACATCAATACAGTCACCGGCACACCCAACTGAAAACTTATACTGCCACTGACACATCCAGCCAAACACTAATGCACCAAATAACACACCCAGGTACACAGTGTCACACCCAGGGACTTACTAATGCAGACATTCACACACCCAGACGTACAACAATCCAGACACTGACACAGCTAACCAAAGGCTAATGCATGCAATATCACACACAGGCACACACTGATGTATACACTGAGAGTCAGAGACTTAGCAATACAGAGTCTGACACACCCAGACATTCAGCAATGGAGACACTAACACAGCCAACTAAACACTAATGCACCCAATAAGACACAACAGGCATACACTGATGCATAGACTGACACACCCAGGGACATACCATTACAGACACTGATACACCCAGGCATTTAGCAATGCAGACACAGACACACCCAACCAAACAATAATGCATTGAATAACACACTCAGGCATACACTGATGCATATAATAGCATACCCATGCCTACACTGATGCATGCACTAATACACCCATGCATACACTCAAGTATACACTAATACACATTCTTACATCCACTAAAACACCCAGGCACACACTGATGCCTATACTAACACCACCAGGCACACACTAATGCATAGACTGACACACTCTGCACACACTGATGCCTTCACTGACACACCTAAGGACATACCAATACAGACAGTGACATACCCAGGAATACAGAAATGTAGAAACACACAACCAACAGTAATCCATACAATAACACACCCACGCACACACTGATGCATACACTGACACACTCAGGCACACACTGGTGCATATGCTAGCACACCCAGACACAAACTGATGCATATACTGACACACCCAGGCACACACTGATGCATACACTGACACGCCCAGGCACACACTGATGCATATACTGACACACCCAGAGACTTACAATGCTGAGACTGACACAGCCAGCCAAACACTGATGCATCCAATAACCCATCCAGCCGCACACTGATATACACATGGCCGCACACAGAGACTTACCAAAGTAGACATTGGCATATCCAGGCATACAGCAGTGCAGACACTGAGACACTCAGCCAAACACTAATGCATCCAAAAACACACTCCGGCACACACAGAGGCCCACACTGACACGCAGAGACTTATCAATGCAGACACTGAAACACCCAAGCACACAGCATTGCAAACATTTTCACATCCATCCAAACATAAATGCATCCAATAAGACTCCCAGGCACACAGTGACTGTAGGAAGCTGGCACACTATATAGTGCACTAAAAAGAAGTACACTGTGCAGAGAGTCCAGAGAATCCCCAAATGGTACACAAAGGTAAAGGCAGATAATTATAAAGCTTTTTTGTGGTAGTGTGGGTGAGCAGATAGGCTCATCCGGCTTATCAGACTGTGCAGTTCACATAGAAACAGCAAATTGCCATTGATTGTTTATGTGCAAGAAGGTGTAAGCAAGAAAAAGAAATGACAATTTGAAGCTTCTAAGTGTGCTGCATTAAGCAGCACACATACAAGTTACAAAAAATCATTTAAGGGAGACCTTCCTGTGCATAGACAACCTTCCCCTCAATACAGACATTGGAGCTAGGCTGCTAAGTTTAGCGCCAGCGCAGGAAGAAATGCAGGGCTGCACCATATTTTTGCAAATATGGTGCAGACCTGTGTTTCTGAAGTGGCGGAATGTGGCATTAAGCCTGGAAGGCTAACACCCCACTCCGTCACTTCACTGTAAATACATCCCTTTGTATGTAATGGGACATAGTTAGGCTGCTGATGCTTCCATATGGGTTTCAACCCTAGAAGGGTCTCAGGTGCTGAATGAAGGAGAATGATAGCAATGAGCATAAAATCAGTGCAATCCTCGATACTACGATTTAAAACATTCTAAAGTAACAGCAGAGTTTGCTTACTTACCTTATAGGCATCCGGATGTGAATATGGGATCAACAGGAAACAGCCCTTGCCGAGCACCCGCATTTTCCACACGATCCATAAGTCACACTGCCCATTGTGTCTACCTTATAGTGTTCCGAAGTTCGATTACAATGACAGACAAGAAAATGGATAGAAAAAGAAAACAGACACAGAGTACCCTAGCGTAGGAGTAAACATCCTGTTTCTATATTCAGTTGGCCATGTTGGAACTAGTCAAAGAAGTCTAATAACAACATTCAGAGTGCCTTATGGATCACAATATGTGTGTGGGGTTTTACTGGGAATCAGTAGACCCCTACAAAGGATGTGTCCCACCTTGCGTTAGAGAACCATGAGGTGTACTCAAGTGTAAGCAACTAGCTCACTGTTGATGATACATAAATCTAGCAAGTCTAAGGAGACTAATACAAAGAATAATTCAGTTGACTCATACGAGGAATTATTAGAGGGGTAGATTGTACAAGATATAAGGGAAAGATCTTAAAAAAACGAAACTAACTGCACTGTATCGAATTACATTCTCCCATAAAATGTTATTGTTCCACCCTTGTTTATGTGTATCCAAGGTAAAAATCCAGTATACTACCCTTCTCCTGCGTTTCTCTGTGGGGTTGCATCCTACTTTAATCATGATTTTTTCAAGGATGACCCAACTGAGGTAATTGAAATTTTTATGGTCAAGTATGTCCCCTAACGTGTACCCCAATGTCTCCATGTACGTGCTTAAAGTACATGTAATTTCCCTCCTTGACCGAATATGAAGACGCAAATACATTTGCGTCCAACGTTAACATGTCCTCTTTCAGATCCACCATGAATGAATCGATAATTCAGTTCCTAACCATACCATGCCAACGTCTTTACATGGTACACTTTTACGTTTTTCCTGGCTCTGCCGAGCTAGGCCCTGATTTCTGTCTCCGAGCCCTTTCTGCTTTCTGCCTCCTGCCTCTGAAAGCTGCAGCATGGACACGTATCCCTGACCTCTGCCTTACTTCCTGCCAAGCGAAGAGGTGCCTGGCTCAACCTGGCCTGCCTGCCAAGACCGTATTTTGCCTTCAAGTTATCTGTTCAGCCTCCTCGAAAATATATTCCTGTCTAGTGATTTAGGTAAACATCTCCCCGGCTGCAGAGCAAAGAGCAAGCCTTCCTGGTTCCATGCAAGTAATTTACAGTTCCCGTTGCCATAGTAGGCCCATGACCCTGCACGTAGACACATAGACACATATGCACGCACTAGCATTCAGTATAGAATAGCCTCTGCCCGAGAGACCTTTTACTCCAGATAATACATCCTCCAAACATAAGATACCAGATATGTTATAGGTCCAGGTCTCTCTGACATCCCAGACTTCTGTCTCCTCTACTAGTGTTAAAGTTCTCCCCAGTTACACATCTATGTCACGTCATGCTAGCTGCGCGCGCATCCGCACTTTCTGCTGATCCTGCAACTTTCTCTGTGCACCCACCCACATGTGACGATTCTAGTGACGTTTCTCTGACATGTACAGTGCACGCCTCCGTGTACGCCTATTACACGCCTTCTTTCACGCCTCTTCTTACGCACATGTGTTCTTATCTCGCTCTTTTTCACCTGTTACGCCTACTGTATTGGATTCAATTATGTTACTTTACTATATATAATGTGTAATGTTAATAAAACGTTGGCTGTCCCTTCCCGAACCCTAGTGGTGACGGAACATGATCTCCAACCTCGAGGTTTTTCATTAAAACCCGTATGACTCAGATACCACGGACTCTGCCTCTCATTTGAATGAGCTGTCTTGTAATGATAATTATACGGTAAAAATGACTAGGTAAATTTATTTACCACATAATTTGGCGCCCGAACAGGGACCCCTCCCCCACCCCACGCGCCGGCGATGCGTCGCAGGCCTTGCCCCCTGCCACAGCTGTGACGGACACCTATGCGCATCTGCAGGTTTTCCTGTATCTCCCTCAGGCCTACGGAGGTGACGGAGACTGCGGTCGACATCCAGACGAGGCGGTGAGGAGTGCGGAGGATCCCGACCAGAGCCCAGCCGAGAGTAGCAGTGTCCGAGGTATCCAGAGGCCCACCTGTTCCGATGTGTCGAGGTGCATGCGTAGTCGCAGTACCAGTAGAAGTCCAGTCCAGTCCGAGGCCCTCAAGTTCAAGTTCAAGTATTGCTCCCGGTGAGTACCGTTGCTAGGGACGCATCTAGACGGGTGCATTAGTTTGTGTCCGGTCAAGACAGGTCTGGGTACACAGTCCTGGTCCGTACGTGTTCACTTAGGTGAGCGCGGTATGACGTGTCTCTTTATGGGACCGGTCTGTACTGTTTAGCAGTGCATCTAGTAATTCAGTGATTCAGTGATTCAGTATTCAAGCCTTTTAGCATTTTTCTCACGTGATTCTAAGTATTGTGTTTTATGTACTAGACAGCATCTATTCGAAATGTTTTAATGTGTTTCATGTCGTGGTATGAATGACTGTTTGCTTTTCATTGCTGTGTTTATTGTGTTCGAGTCAAAGTAAAAATGCTGTTATTTTCAAAGTTACGTCAGATAGGAACTAGGAAAGGGATACTCGAAGAAGCAGTGCCTGTCCCGCCTAGGGACACTCCAGGATATTTTATGTACCACAAGCACGGCTTAGACGCTGTGTTGTATTTAGATTTGTGGGTGGACTACACCAAGCACTTAGAAGAGAAGTTTAGATGGCCTGTCTCAAGGACATGGGATGCCGAGTGCATCATGAGAGTAGAAGAAGTATTATGGAAAAAGAAAGCCAGACAATCTCAGAAAGATGCCATAGAATTGTGGCGTAAAGAATCGCATAGAAGAACAGAAAAAGAATTCAGAAAAGCAGAGAGAAGTAGAGAAGAATCCGAAAAAGCCAAAGACAAAGAGTTACTAGAAGAAGGAGAACAGGTCAGATCAGAACAATTAGACCGTCAAAGAAATGCACTCATTACAGGCATGTATCCAGTTCTTGCCAAGGGCCTGCCTAAGGCCAACCCGGAAGTATCCAGTAACTTGCCACCACCATTGGTTCCGACTAAAGTACGTCACCATAAGACCGCAGCAGATATTTTCCTTTCCTCCTATTTAGATGATGTAGCTCCCGCATATACCAATGTACCCGTACAACCTGTTAATAATAATCTGCCACAGCATATTCCTGCTGATCAAGCCACGACCCCTCCACGACAGCATTTTCCTGCACCTGTTGTCACTTCCCCTACTGGTCCCCCTACTATTGGTCCTCTTAACCCTTTTGGTACAGAGGCGACTCAGAGTCAGTCGTCCCCGATAAATGTACCTTTCCCGCACCCAATGACGTCAGGTTATGCTCATGCTTCCGCCTCAGGAGGTGCTACAGGAGGTCCCTATCACACCCCGCCACAACTACATCGAGTGACAATGAGAGAATTAGCAATGCAACGTACACCTAAAGCAAGCCCAGCCGAAAAGCTTAAACAGTTACTTACGGATTGTAGATATGATCCAGTACCTGGCAAGACAGGACCCATGATGTTAGCCTCATTACGTCTACGCCGTGTTACAGATTATCTGATGTTATTACCAGAAATGCCAGAACATCTAGACAACATATATCATTTTATTAGAACAGGAGAGAGGCCAGGTTGTGTTCGTGAAGCCATGGCACATCAGAAAGTTGAGACACAAGGTTTAATATTGCGATTTTTGATTAATTGTTTGATAAGGGAACAAGACCAGCCAGGCTTTTCGCAAGAAGAGATGGAGGGATTGTCAAAATGGAGTCAGAATATTGCAGATTGTAAACATGATAAACAGAATTGTATAGATGTCATGTCAAGAAAGATCCGTAAAGAAATAGTAGCAATACATGCCCGACGGGAGGCCGATAGGCCCCCCGAGTCAGATGATAAAGATACCTCAGAGGAGGAAGAACCAGAGAATGCTACAGTAACTCAAGACCTGTTAGCGTATGTAGGTAGAGCGAAACCTCCTAGACAGTATCCTTTAAATAGTCCTTTTGACAGACCCATTCGTCTAGAGAGCAAGAAACGATACCTTTCCCCGATACCAGAGCAATGTTCTCTAGAACATATATTCCAAGTTACTGATAAAATCCTGAAGGAAAGAGTAGGTTATCATGAACTCACTACCTTACGTGATCAGGAACTAGCCCGGTCAGCAGTCCAATGGGCCGGGGATGACAGTAGATATAAAGATGATCTAGTAGTGCAAACGTTTTTAAGTCTTACTCCAGAAGAACAGCGACTAGCTGGTATATACATGACCCAACATCTCATTACCCAGTATGAAAACCAACAGTCTGATCCAGGTCCGCTGTATAATCTATTGCAAGACTTACTCCTGAGAAGATGGAGAGGCCTAGGTACCAATTTAATTGATATCATTTTAGAACAACGTCACAAATATAGTACGTTCCTGACTCCACGTCTTGTTTCAGTTCCACCCCCAGTTAGACAGCCATATCACCTAGACAGACAGAATCCTTTACGAGAAGTACACCCAATCCGGAAGCCAGATGATACGCTTGAACGTGTATTTGTATACACTCCTTTGACTAAAATGGAATTATTGGAAATGAAGAAAATTGTACCTTGTCACGATAAAGATCCTGCAGGGTTCCACCGTGAATTGAAAGATATGTTACTTATGGGCGATTACACATATTCAGACATTCTTAAAATGTTAAAAGTATTATTGCCAGCAGGGATTTACGAAAAACTGAAAGAGAAGGATTGGGAGGTGGGAGATAAAAGGATTAATTGGACCGAATTAGAAGATGAAGAAAAAGGACGTACCCCAGGTTTAGGTCTTGGGGACAAAACTAAAGCATTACCAGGATTGTTAGTACAGGTTTTGCCTAGATTATTGACAGTTAAAAAGGAAGATTGGGATGCAATTTCAGCCTGCAAACAGAAACCAGACGAAGACACTAGTGATTTTTATTCTAGATTCGAGAAATGTTTTATTATTAATAGTGGCCTGAAAACAAGTAGCGAGTCATTCCCACATCTTTTTGTGACCAAATTAGTTGAGAATTCCTTACCCCAGGTTAAGAACAGAGTATTGAAAGTCGAAAGTACATGGCAAGCAAATACGCCTTCCCAAATGTTACAAATGTTACAGTACTACCAGAATAGAATCAGAGAGGAACACGATCATGAACAGAGACGCATGAAAGACACTAAAATGAAAGTATTAGTTGCCCAGTCTGTTCCAGCAGATGGTCAGAAGAGGGGTAACACGCAGAATACACAGATTAATCGTCCTACAGGTCCTGTTAAAGGAAATTGCAATTATTGCAAACAGCCAGGTCATTTTATTAGTGACTGTGCCGTTCTGAAACATAATATTGCTACAGGCAAAACAAAAGAAAGACCACGTCAACCCAGGCCAGAGTATGTTCAACAGAATATTCAACAGAATCCGCAACCTGCTCCACAACATGTTCAGCAACAGACCGTAGCGGTACCACAGCCCCAGCCCATTGCCGCAACACAACACGTTACACAGCAGATGTACCAGTATGCACAGTCAGAGTATCCAGATTACCAACAGTATTCATGAAACAGCCTAGAGAGGGAAGTGGGTTTGCCTCTCATCGAGATTCCTGTAGATCAAGACGGTCCTTATGTACATAGTCAGGTATTAGGAAAAGACAGAAAGTTTTTGATTGACACAGGGGCAAGCAGAACTACCATTAGTCATGACGAGGTTCCAGGGGCACCCCTCTCAGGCTCACAGAATGTTTCCCTTGGATTTTCAGGAAAGCCTATAGTTAATGAAGTATCGAAACCAGTTCCCCTTGCAGTTGGTCCATTGTCCGGTACTACAGATTTATTTCTTACAAAGTCATGTCCAGAAAACCTGCTAGGTATTAAAACGCTGAAAGCTCTAGGAGCTGTAATATGTTGTTCTCCGGAAGGAGTGAGATTGTTTTTACGTGACTTCAAGGGTCACTATGTGTTGAGAGATTTTGATCCCCGATTACAGAATGTACCACAGCATTTATGGGCACAAGGTCCGACTGATGTAGGTTGTATGCATATCACACCATATCGTGTTACACTCAAGCAAGGTGTTGTCCTGCCCAGAATCCGACAATACAAATTGCCACCTGAGGCTGTAGCAGCCTTATTGAAAATCATTGACGAACTTATTGCTCAAGGAGTAGTTGTAGAAACTGACTCCAATATTTGTAATTCTCCAATCATTCCGATTCTCAAACGTACTGATCCAAATGCACCACCTGTATATCGTCTAGTGATTGACCTTAGAGAGCTTAACAAATGTATCATACCTCAGTTCCCAGTGGTCCCAGATATTTCATCCCTATTGACTGCTATTGATTCCGTGTTCCCATTGATCCGGAAAGCCAGTACCTTTTCGGATTCAGTTTAAATGGCCGAAGCTTTAAATTTGCACGTGCACCTCAAGGGTTCACGGAAAGTCCGAGTATCTATAGCCAAGCATTGAAAAGACAACTTGACAGTATCCACATGCCTGCTAACACTGCCCTACTTCAGTATGTCGATGATCTATTGATCACCGCTCGAAGTGAACAAGAATGTGAACAAGCATCTCTGACAGTCCTATACTTTCTGGCCGACAAGGGACACAAAGTGTCTCCTTCGAAGCTGCAATTCTGTGTTCAGCAAGTTGTGTACCTTGGTCACTTGCTGTCCAAGAGGGGGAGACAGCTTACACCTGACCGCATCCAGTTAATTGTACATATGCCACAACCCAAGACACAAAAAGAAGTGCGGGCCTTTATAGGCCTCACCTCCTACTGTAGACAATGGATCCCTCAGTACGCATATCTAGCCAAGCCCCTTATACAGTTGACAACCCAGGAGGCAGCGACATCGACTGTCCTCCCTTGGACTCAGGAACATACACAAGCTTTTGACGACTTGAAGAAAGCCCTATGTCAAGCACCTGTTTTAGCAACACCATGTTACAGCAAGCCTTTTACACTTTTTGTCACAGAACGCGAAGGTACTGCATTATCAGTACTCACTCAAGATCAAGCAGGTTCACACAAGCCATGTGCTTATTTTTCTAGTACATTAGACCCAGTAGCCCAGGCTCTGCCTGCGTGCTTGAAATCAGTTGCAGCAACAGCTCTAGCAATTAGACAAAGTGATTCCATAGTATTAGGACACCAATTGACAGTACAGGTTCCACATTCCGTGGAAGTTCTTTTAAACCGGACACAGACTCAGCACTTGACTATAGCACGACTGACAGGTTATGAATTGACGTTATTCCAGCCACACATAGAAATCAGACGCTGCAACACACTGAATCCTGCTACGCTTTTGCCGTTAAGTACAACAGACCCTATGGCACATGACTGTGTGGAAGTCATTAACACTATGACGAAGCCCAGACAAGACTTGACAGATATCGCATTACCAGATTCAGACCTGACACTTTATGTGGATGGTTCATGTATGAGAACAAGTACAGGAGAATTGGTGGCCGCGTATGCAGTGACCACTGAAACTGAAGTCATAGAAACACATCGTATTGACACCCTGTCTGCCCAAACAGCAGAGCTCATCGCTCTGACCTAAGCCTGTATTCGAGCCAAGAACCTGAAAGTTAACATATACACAGATTCCCGTTATGCATTCGGAATTGTACATGACTTCGGAGTCCTTTGGCAAGAGAGAGGTTTTTTAACTTCCCACGGTGCCAAGATACAGCATGGTCCCCTCATTCAAGCTCTGTTAGAAGCAATACATTTGCCTACAGCCATAGCCATCATGAAGTGCAAAGCACATACGAAAGTCACAGATACCATTTCCCAGGGTAACGACCTGGCAGATCGAACAGCCAAACATACAGCACAGACTCATACTCATACGACTGATATGACAAAGACAGTAGTTCCAACACATTGCATGACAGTTAGGGATCCCGCACTAGATGTAATTGACATACAGACACATGCTACCCCCGACGAAATCAAGAAATGGACAGAACTAGGAGGGATCCAGACAGAACAGGGATGCATGACGAAGGGAAAAGCCACATGGTTTCTCCCCGACTCTATGGTTCAAGTTATCATTAACACAGCACATAGTCCTGCACATTTAGGAGAAAAAACTATGTTAGACAGCATTCAAAACCTTTGGTTCAATAAGCATTTATGAGCAGCAGCAAAACAGAAAGTGCGTACTTGCATGATCTGTTGTCAGTTCAACCCAAGTAAAGGCATTCCCGTAGAGCAAGGTGGATTTCATCCTCCTGATCACCCCTTTGAAGTCCTTCGGATGGATTATATCCAGATGGACCGTTGTCGAGGATTCAAGTATGTCCTCGTAGTTGTATGTGCACTTTCCCGATGGACAGAAGCATATCCAGTCCCAGATTACACTGCCGTGACCACTGCCAAGCAGTTGGTTCGCAAATTTTTCCCGAGGTTTGGTTTGCCTCGTGTCGTGTATTCAGATAACGGACAGACATTCTCGTCCGAGCTCATGAAGCAGGTTTCCCTTTTGTTAGGGTACCAATGGAAGTTCCACTCTGTTCGGCATCCTGAAGCAGCTGGATTAGTAGAGAGACACAATCAGACTCTGAAAACACGTCTTGCCAAGGTCTGTGCAGAAAAAGGAGTAGACTGGATAGTAGCCCTTCCAGTTGCTCTCTTCTATATGCGAATGGTGGCCCATTCTAGGACAGGGCTATCCCCGTATGAGGTGGTTTTTGGCCGGCCACCGAATATGTGGGGGACGCCTCTGCCCCGTAAATTAACCGATGTTAACAGTAATATGCTGACAGATTACCTTGCTTCCTTGATGTCTGCACTGCAATCATGTCGTTCACAGGTCGCAGCAGCCTTTCCAGACAACACCGAGGTGAAGCCACACAAGATCGTCCCTGGTGACTACGTGTACGTCCGTAATTTTGACCGGTCAAGCCCTCTGGAGCCCCGCTGGAAGGAACCTAAGATCGTTTTGATGACCACAAGGACTGCCGTGAAACTCGAAGGCAGAAAAAATTGGCTCCACTCGAGCCACGTCAAGAAATGTTATGGACTTCCGCCAAAAACTGTTTCCCAGGACTGCCGCATTCCAATCATTGATACTAAACTCCCCCTGGTAGAGAAAACTCCGTCCCAGGAGTACAAATTAAAGTTGAGGTCTAGTAAGTCAGACAGTTTAATTGTTTAAGTCCCCCCCTGGGTGAAGCGGTTAGACAGGTTCCTGACATGTACAAGCTAGACCCACATAGTGAAAGAGATAGACAGGAGATCAAGAAACAGAAATATTGCAAGAATCTCCGAAGCAGATGTATTGTGACTTTAATTGTCATGTTTTTTCTGAGTCTTACGATTATATGCCTAAGTTATGTTTTACATGTATATTTTCCTATACAAGCACATTCTTCTTTCAATGACACTGCAGACCACACCTTTAGTGATCTGCCCCCGCACGAACTTTCTTATCGACTTGCACTGCGTAACAATTCTTTCATCCGTATGTTACATCATTCTCACCAGACCAGCAATGCCACTAATTGTTGGGTATGTGGCCGACTCCCTCCCTATCAGAAAATGACGGGAGCCTTGCCTCTTTTTCCTTACCCGTTTACACATAATGGTTCATGTGGTGCATGGTTTACATTAATGTCCTCGTTAGATAGTAAGTCCAAAGTTTCCCAAGGTAATTGGATATGGGGAGACCTGAATACAGTTATGAATAAGGCATGTTTCCCTGACAAGGAGGGTCTTCCCCAAATGACAGGTACCGATCTAAAAAACGAAGTATATGGATTAGGTAATTTTACACTTAGCCTCATGATTTTGAATGTCCAGTCAGAAACTAGTTCGAATTTACCCTCAATATCAGTTTTGCCAGTGAAAGGTGACCTATGCGTTAGAAAGAATGGTTCAGTACATCTAGGACACAGCGATTGTAATACAGTTATTGAATTCAGTGATAAAGGCAAGTCTACATTCAAAGCTTCCCGACATTCCTATTTCATTTGTGGCCATACAGCTTACATACGTTTACCTCCAGACTGGGATGGTACTTGTTACATTGCATTCCTATTGCCACCTGTTTTTCTAGCCCCACCTGATTACCATAGAAATTCTCATCTCATTCATGTTAGACCCAGGAGAGAACTCCCGATTGTCGATTACACTGAAACAACATGGGAACAATACACAGATTTCAATAAAGGATTCTTTCCTTATTTAGGAACTGTCTCAAACAGTAAACTGATACGTAAATTGACCAGAACCCTTGAAGCTGTAGTAAATGAAACTCCTTTTGCCCTAGGTAACTTAACAGAAGAGCAGTCTGCTATGAGACTTGTCGTTCTTCAAAATCGTCTCGTCCTTGACGTCATCCTGGCGGATAGGGGCGGGGCTTGTAGAGTCATCGGATCCAGTTGTTGTGTTTTCATTCCTAATAACGCACCGTCAGTATACAGAGCCATAACTCGGCTCCACAAGATTGCAAGTCAGATACACCAAAATCCAGGCACCTGGACCTGGTCCGGTTGGCTCTGGAGCGTGATATCAGCCTGGGGATGGAAAGTCCTATCCTTCCTTGGAATAGCCCTACTCATAGTATTCAGTTGTTGCCTATGTCTACAATGTGGGCCAGCGATTTGCGGCTTGTGCGCCACATCATGTATTCCCCGTCCAAGTCCACGTTCTCGTGCCCGAATGAAAAAAGATGAGCAAATGATGTTATATGAACAGATAGATGGACTCATGAAGATTGATATATCCTGAAGGGTCCGTAGGGGACAAGGAGGGAATGAGGTAATTGAAATTTTTATGGTCAAGTATGTCCCCTAACGTGTACCCCAACGTCTCCATGTACGTGCTTAAAGTACATGTAATTTCCCTCCATGACCGAATATGAAGACGCAAATACATTTGCGTCCAACGTTAACATGTCCTTTTTCAGATCCACCATGAATGAATCGATAATTCAGTTCCTAACCACACCATGCCAACGTCTTTACATGGTACACTTTTACGTTTTTCCTGGCTCTGCCGAGCTAGGCCCTGATTTCTGTCTCCGAGCCCTTGCTGCTTTCTGCCTCCTGCCTCTGAAAGCTGCAGCATGGACACGTATCCCTGACCTCTGCCTTACTTCCTGCCAAGCGAAGCGGTGCCTGGCTCAACTAGGCATGAGCGAATTTTGCGGATCTCGCGTTCGCGAATTTTGCGGATTTGCGGATTCGCAATCCGCAAAATCCGCGAATTCCCGCGAATTTGCGGATTTTTTTTTGTGTGTGTTCGCCCGTGTTTCTGCCAGTTCGCGAGGGTTTTGTACACTTTCGCAAATTGCGAACTTACCTGTCGGGTCGCAAGTTTCGCGAACTTGTTGTTTCTACGTGTCCAGCCTGTTTGGGACACTCTTCTTCATCACTGCCACTCTCTGTCACCACTGCCACTCTCTGACTACTCATGCCACCCTCTGGCCCACCCATGCCACCCTCTGTTTCATCACCACACCCTCTGGTTGTCCAGTGTACATTATTTTCGGCAAAGCAAAGCACACCTTCCCTGCCTCAAGTGACCTGAATTAATTTGGGGCTGATTAATGTGTCACAGAATATTTTTTTAGCTGGCACCTGCTTCCTTAGTGCGCCCTGATTAGTGATCTTTTGCACTTGCTAAGTGCTTTCATTGTTGCAAAATTAGTTACAACACCTGCCCTGCCCCAACTGACAATAATGAATTAGGGGCTGATTAATGGATTTTAACTTCCAGCCTGGCTCCTGCTTGTCTCCCTTAGCTGTAATTCAGGACCTTTGTGGCATATGTGTAACTATTCTGAGGTTCAGAGCAGGGTCACATAATAGTTTCAACTGGCAACTGAACTCTGGAGGGGCCCCTCAGGAAGCACTACAGGAAATGGCTACTAATGATGAGCCTGAACTTTTGAACCTGGTAAGTAGTTACTTTCAGTTTTGCTAAGATCGTATTTCTGCAATTTTGCACTTATTCGCGGGGCGCGAACTCACGCGAACAGTGCGAGCAGTGCGAGCAAAATCCGCTGCTCGCGGATTTGCGGATTTTGCGGGAGATTCGCAAATCTCGCGGATTGCGGATTTCCCGAAAATCCGCAAAATCCGCGAGCGGAACGGATTTTCCGCCCACCCCTAGGCTCAACCTGGCCTGCCTGCCAAGACCGTATTTTGCCTTCAAATTATCTGTTCAGCCTTCTCGAAAATACATTCCTGTCTAGTGATTTAGGTAAACATCTCCCCGGCTGCAGAGCAAAGAGCAAGCCTTCCTGTTTCCATGCAAGTAATTTACAGTTCCCTTTGCCAGAGTAGGCCCATGACCCTGCACGTAGACACGTAGACACATATGCACGCACTAGCATTCAGTATAGAATAGCCTCTGCCCGAGAGACCTTTTACTCCAGATAATACATCCTCCAAACATAAGATACCAGATATGTTATAGGTCCAGGTCGCTCTGACATCCCAGACTTCTGTCTCCTCTACTAGTCTTAAAGTTCTCCCCAGTTACACATCTATGTCACGTCATGCTAGCTGCGCGCGCATCCGCACTTTCTGCTGATCCTGCAACTTTCTCTGTGCACCCACCCACATGTGACGATTCTAGTGACGTTTCTCTGACATGTACAGTGCACGCCTCCGTGTACGCCTATTACACGCCTTCTTTCACGCCTCTTTTTACGCACATGTGTTCTTATCTCGCTCTTTTTCACCTGTTACGCCTACTGTATTGGATTCAATTATGTTACTTTACTATATATAATGTGTAATGTTAATAAAACGTTGACTGTCCCTTCCCGAACCCTAGTGGTGACGGAACATGATCTCCAACCTCGAGGTTTTTCATTAAAACCCGTATGACTCAGATACCACGGACTCTGCCTCTCATTTGAATGAGCTGTCTTGTAATGATAATTATACGGTAAAAATGACTAGGTAAATTTATTTACCACACAACATATTTCCTCAGATCTATGTTGTTCATGAAGATTATGTTTCACAAGAGAAGCCATTGTCTTATTAGTGGAGATGGCTGAGCTATTTTCTGTTAATCATGTCGCTATGGGATGGGCTTGTTGTGTGTCGATTAATATTCCGTATAAATTTCCCGATTTATGCCCTTATATAGGTACAATTCACATTGCCCTTATTTAGGCATAGAAATCCAGCCCTTATTTAGGCATTTCCCTTGCTAACCAAATACAGGCATGGCCACTTACATCCGTTCATCTACGTCACAACGAGTTCTTGGAAAACCAGAAAACCAGACTCTTAAGCCTTTAGGACTTCCCCTTGCTTGGATATTATTGATTTCTCCAAGAACTCATTTATTATGCATAAACATCTATTCCTTAGGGGTTCATTTATGACGTTCTTATGCACGATTTGTACGTCAATGCTGGCATTCCAAAACACCTACTAGGTATAGATAAGCCTTCACTTGCCATGGCAAACCATGGTTCGGTCCACGGTTCAAGTGTCTACTTGCACAACGCGGCTAGCCACGGCAAGTTCGGAAGGAAGTCCAGTCCCCAACTGACGCACTGACCAGACAATGCCATCCTCCTCGGCCAGAATCCAGCTCCAGTGTTTCTGGCTCCCCTTGATGTTTGATGTTTTGTGGTTCTTATATAGCGCTCTGTCACTCCAGGGAGCATCCTGGCGCTTTATCTTCATTGCTGAAACCGGTGGTATGATGCTTCGACTGTGCTTGGAACATTTAAATATAATCAGACCAGAGTTTTGCATTTGGATTCTGGGAGTCCGTATATCCAAGTTTTTAAAGATTTTTTGAAGGTTTGTTCTGAAGATATTAGACGAAGGTCTGTAGGGAGTGTGTTCCAGGCCTTGGCCCCAAGAACTGCCAATGATTTTCCCCCCTTGGTGGTGAGTTTAAACTTGGGGACAATAATCAAATTGGCTGTGGCTGATCTAAGTTCTCTCGAGGGGTAATACCTGTGGAATCTGTCATTTAGGTATTTTGGGCCCCGTTTGTGAAAACACCTAAATGTGACCTACCTTGCGGGGAGTTAGAGATCGAGACCCGGGAAAGAGATTCCAACCTCTCTCATTCTATGTTATGGTGCAGACTAGAACCTAGAGGGACTCTTGGCAACTATAGTTAAACTACAGCTCAACAGCACCTACTCCTTCCCTCTTGCTACACTTAGGTTAGGTACACTGGGGTAGGATTATTTTAGAAGCACCAGATGAGTATTTTAGCCTGCATTATTTATGTATGTATTTTTTTGAATTTATATCATAGCTACAGACCATGCTGTTGCAGTATTATTTGATCCTACTGTTAACACTGTACGTCTTATACTTCGCATTCTGGCTTACGATTGTAGCAGTTCATATCTCTTGCATGAGAAATAAGACTGTTCAATAAACCCTTTTTATTGAAACGCCCGTCTATCTATTTCTGTGTAACTCTGTAGAAATGAAGCATGCGCGATTGACTGAGTGAAACGGTTATCTATTGTTTCCACGATTCTGAGATTGTTCCGATTCTAAGGGAAACAAAGTTGTCATATTTATGCGGTTGTCAGAAACAAATCCCTTCTTGTTCATTCGAGAAGTTTCTAGTGACCTCTGAGTTAGCTGGCACACACAAGAAATTAAGTTTCATGTACTCGATAGAGACATATTGACCTCAGTCCTATGTCAAATCTATAGTGTATATTATTCGAAGAGCCTGTCAGGGATATAGGAACTACACTGCAGGCTGTTTCTCCCACGTAAATTATCACGCAGGGACATAGCAATAAGCGCACTACATTCTTGGTTTTACATTTGGTAAAAGTTTTTAGGTGTACTCTACGTTTATTCAAAGTGAGACAGGCTGTCTCCATAACCATGTTGCATGCCTTGTAGGGATTACATTTAAAGTTTCCAGTGACTGGATTTTCTCCCAAAATGGAAGATTAGCCCAAATTAGTTTAGCTGGACAGACTGGAACGTACAACCGGATCTTTTATATTCCTGTTCCATCTGTGGGCAAACTAGGGCCAGGGATTTTTCTCATTTTTGTCCTCACCCTTGTACAGAATGTGCCAATCAGCACAGATTATCTGTCGGACCTTCTCATTTAAGGACGGGTGTCGGGTGACAAATACCAATTGTTCATTTTTAGACCTTTGGGTATTAGGTAAGAGATTATCTCTATCATAAAACCGTGCTCTCTTGAATGCTTCTCATAATAGCGTCTAGGGTATCATCTCACAATAAACTTTTCTTTCATATCATTAGCTCTTAGATCATAATCAGGCAGATTTGTGCAATTCCTTCAAAACTGTAGAAACGGTCAAAAGGCAATGCTTTGCTTTTGGGCCCTAGGATGGAAACTATCAAAGTGGAGTAATTAATATCTGGCGGTTGGTCCACCTCCAACAAACAATTTTTGTGACGTATCAGAATATCCACAATTTCTATCTGCTTACCACTCTTGTGCACTGGGAATCTCATGTTCAGATCGCACAGGTTCAGCCAACTGAGAAACTCCTATAAGGTGTCCATGGTCCCAATCCATATGTTATGTTATGTTATGTTATTTCATTTTTATATAGCACAAATCACCACTGGTCTCTAAGCGCTTTCCAGAAAAAGAACAGGTCACTAGCGTAACAGGGTCGAGTGGCAGCGGAACTGCACTTAAACCGATGCTAATGTCTCTCTGAACAAGTGGGTCTTTAAAGACTTTCTAAAGGGGAGCAAACCCGATTCCTTTTGCAGATACTTCGGTAGATCATTCCAGATCTGTGGAAGGAGAACTGAGAAAGCTCTGCCCCCTTTGGTTTTAAGATAATACCTAGGAGAGGCTAGTCTAAAGGCCTCAGAAGAGCGTAAAGCTCTACCGGGCACGTACTTTTTCACTCGATCTTTTATATATTTTGGTGCAATCCCATGAATAGCCTTATGCTCTTAAATTGCACGCGCTGTTCAACAGGCAGCCAGTGCAATTTATGTAGTAATGAAGTGGCTCTCGTTCTCCTGGGGAGTCTAAAAATGAGCCTATATGAAGAAAAAATCATCAGTGAATCTTACCCAATGTATTACAGATTCATAAAAAGGTGCCACTTTGTTATGAAGGAACTTGTGTTCAAATCTTGCCATATAAATATTGGCTACTGTTGGAGTACAAGAAGCCCCCATGCTGACCCCTTGATTTGTTTATAGCAGTCACCCCCAAATTCAAAAGTATTCTCTTCATGGACCACATGTAAATATTCAATGATGAACGTGTGTGGCCCTTGTACATTGTACAACCTCATGAACCAGCTGACTACCTCAATAGCCTCATGTTGAGGGATAATGCTATAAAGGGATTTGTTGTCTAAGGTGACTAGGATTTGTTGGTTTCTATTATAAGGAAGGCCCTCAACCATCCTAATAATGTCCCTGGTGTCCTGAATGTATGATTTTATTTCAGGTACATAAGAACGTAAAATGGCATCCACATATTTGGATAATGGCTCTGTAGCTGATGCTATTGTGGTCCCATGGCGGTAGGATGGATTAGCCTCATTCTTATGGATCTTTGGGATACCATATATGCTTGCCATTTTTGGATGGTCCACATTGAGGTAGTCATATTACTTTTCACATATGTCACCATTGGTCAAAGCTCTCTTGGTGATCTGTTGAACTTTCTGTTTCACTCTAAGGGGCTCATTACGATGTCAGGCAGAATCACTTTTGCCCAACACCGACTCAGTCATGGGACTGACCGACACCCTGTCAGCGGTCCCGACCGCCCCATTAGTATATGACCAAACACTGTTCAGTTGCAGTCCTCTATTTCATTAGGGGAGCCCATTAAGGCCGAAAACTTGTCATGATGCATGCTTCTATAGTGAAATGGGAGGTGCCGTTTATCCCTGCATCCTGTGGCAGGTACCTTAAGGTGCCTGCCACAAGGTGCAGGGATCCAACCGGAGGCTATGCACCAAAGAGGGCCCTACTAGGGGCCCCTTAACATGCTTTCCAACATGGTTTCCATGTCAGACAGACGGCATGAAAACCATGTGGAAACCCATGATCGTAATCTCAAGGGCAGAAAGAGTCACCCTTGATATTAGAGGCCGGATTCCGTCTGGCGGACAGGCTGTCTGAGCCAGTCAAAAGCCAGCCGGAATGAACGGATGGTTTCCTTTCCAACTGCATTCATCATAATGAGACAGTCGGAAAGGAAACTGATTCGCCCATTACAACCATATCGTAATCGGCCCCTAGGTGTCGGATCTGTATGTAAAAGTTCTGTAATTTTACTAACATATTGGTTAGTATCTAAGAAGACTATCCCTCTACCTTTGTCACAATTTATATTTTTGACTGATTTGTTTGTGCTTAGCTTGGTTAGAGCTTGCATTTCTTCTATGCCTAGTTTGTGAGGAGTATGAAGTATGTAGCGTGTAGCAGCTTTGAGTCTTTGGTATATAATAATCTCACACATAGAGACCTCTGGACCAACCTATTGAAGTGTGGGAGTAAAGGTGGAGGGTGGATGTAATCAAGAGATGTTGTCAGTAGTATTGATAATAATCAGAATCTCTTGGTTCACTGCTCACTTACATAACACCACAGAATGGACTGGACATTGCAGGGGCATATCTGCTCATGCTGATATGCCCACACATAGGATATAGTGCACCCTGCCTTGGGCTAAAAGTCTGCAGTAGGGGTGACTTACCTATATCTTATGCAGTGTGTGGAGGACATGGCACACAGGGTTGTATGCCATGTCGACTTTTTGGATTTTCCTGCACCAAGACATGCAACTTGCAATGGCAGATTGCATACCCTTTGTCAGGGGGACCTGGGGTGGCACAACCAGTAATGCATCCCCAGAAGACCGTCTTCATTACCCATGCCCTAGACACAAGGAGTGCCACTTACTAGGGACTTACAGGATGATGCTGTTGTGCCAATTATGGTACAGTGTATTGAGTAAGAGACTTGGCACTGGGAACATGGTGCACTTACAGTTTTAAATCACTTCAGGCAAAAGGTGGGGGCTAACCTTGTAAAACAAGGCACTATCCTACACTAACACATACTGAGACACCCAGAGACATAACAATGCAGACACTGACACAGCCAGCCAAACACTAATGGATCTAATAATATAACCAGGCACACACTGACGCACACACTCATACATCCACAGACCTACCAATTCAAAAACTGACACACCCAGGTATAAAGCAATGCAGACACTGACACACCCAGCCAAACACTAATGCATCAAATAGCACACTCGAGCCCACGCGTATGCACACACTGACACTTCCAGGGACTTACCAATGCAGACACTGGCACACAATAATGCGGAAAGTGAGACACTCAGCTAAACACTGATGCTTCCAGTAACACTCCCATGCACACTCTGATGCACCCAGGGACTTACCAGTGCAGATACTGACACTCCCAGGCATGCAGCAACGCAGACACTGGTACACCCATCCAAATACTAATGCATCTAAAAACACAACCAGACACAAACCGATGCACACACTGACACACCTAGGGACATACTAATGCAGACACAGACACACCGAAGTACACACCAATAAAGGCACTAACACATCCAGCCAAACACTAGTGCATCCAACAACACACCCAGGCACATACTGACACACCCAGGGAGTTACCAAGGCAGACACTCACACATGCTGGCATAAATTAATGCAGACACTGACACAGCTAGTCAAACACTGATGCATCCAATACCACACCCAGGCACGCAATGATGCACCCAGGGACTTACTAATGCAGACTCTAACACACCCAGGCATATAGCAATGCAGGCATTGGCACACCCAGCCAAACAATATTGCTTCCAATAACACACTCAGGCACACACTAATGCTTACACTGACATACCCAAACTCACACTGATGCTAACACACCCAGGTGCATACTGAGGTATACACTAACACACCCAGGCACTCACTAATGCACACACTGACACACCCACTCTCACACCGATACAGTCACTGACACATTAAAAACACAGAGTTAGCTCTTTGTTTGCGCTTGCATTTTACAAGAACCGTTTTTTTCTGAAAGGATTTTTAAACAGTTTTTTTTATTTGTTTATTCTTTTTTTTACAAAAAGTGAACAGGGTAGTAAAAAGGGTAAGAATAGGGAAATACAAAGAGGCAACTGCCATCAGTCTTGATCAAACATTATGTAGTCACTGGAAGCAACAACAAAAAAATTGACAGCAATGCTTCTTCACTGTATCCAAGGATGCACCCATAGAAGACATTTTTACAGCGACAAGCATGTGGCATTTAGCGCAGTGAATTACCAGTTGGTATAATGACTGAAGCTGAAGATGGTTCTCCCAAGACTTCTATCGAGGTCGACTGTCCTGTTGAACCTGCTTTGTCTCACATCATCTGGTTGTAGACCCTCTCATGAATTGTGCTTAGGTGCTTCCACATAGAACTTGCCCCATACGAATACTTCTTTGCAGTGCCTCTGGATAACTGCTTGCCTCAAATTGTGCACTTGACATATTTTGCTGTTACCTTCTTTTCCCCATAAGGTATAGTAAAGTGTTTCCACACATCACTTTCTTTGCTGTGAGGTGGTGTGTCTTCCTCCTCATCAATAACAGATTGTGGCTGCTTACGTAAAAGCGCAGCACTGCTGGTTCTCATTCCTCTTTACTGGAGAGGCAACTGATTTTGCATATGGTTTTCCATGTGGAAGGGTGGAGTCTTAATGTATCCAATCAGAAGGCAAGGTTTGGGTGTTTGTTCGAGTAAATTCAAGAATCGGGCCCATGAAATCATGGTTCCGCAAAACTGGTAAAATGGGTAAACTTTTGGAAAAACAGATATAAGGTGGTTTATGTATACTTGCAAATATTTTTCTCTAAGGCTTTCAATAAACTCTTGACATCTGTTTAGGTTCCATCGTTCTCCGATTGCTATTATCAGTCAATGCAGGTAAATTAGTGAAAAGTTCATCAGCTGCCTTCTCTCTTTCTTGCAACGCCTCGTCCGAGATTGCGCCTTGAATATGTAAACTTTATTAAACAGGTTGAGTAATCCTTCGTGGATATCACTCAGGCCAAGCAGATTACAGCACCTCCCCTCCTGCACAGCGTGACACTATAGCTCCCTGACTTACTGTGTATTTATGTGTGTCCCCACGAGTTCTCTGACACGATGAGTGCACCTCCTGAACCACAAACGGGATAATGTCAGTAACGGTCAAGCAGGGGGCTGTCCATGAGAAAGCTTACGTACCGCTACTAATCCGAGATGGCTTGAAAAAATGGTCAGCCGTCTTGTGGGCAAGGGGTCAGTTGCGGGAAAAACAAGCCAGTTTTCCACAGGTAATTTACAGTTACCACTCAAGGGTGCTTTCAGGCACCGAAAAGAGAAACGGACCTTCCAATACGCTGATTTTGCTTGCCGTAATACCGTTTATTTTTTCGTTACAAGGTGCAAAACGGACATGACGCATTTCGGCTAATGCTGTGGCCTTGATCACATGAGCGCATTACAAGTAAGTGCTGTATATAGTAGAAATCCCTATACCATGTGACATTGAGTCTGTTCCCAGCATAAAGATAGAGGAAATACTATACTGATTTGAATTGTAATCAACAAATGCACTGCATATTAAAAACTCACTATTAAAATAGAATGCAAACATGACACAAGGAAATACTGTTACATGACTAGTTCTATCGTAAGGAATGTAAAATGGCGTAATTTCATAACATTTTCTGTGCTTGTTATTCACATTACTGGTAAACCTGCCACTTAAAACATAGTTTATAAAGTGCTCAAATGCAAACATATAGTATGTTTAGTTTAAAAACGGGCCTTGAAAAAACAGGAATTAAAAACTACTGCTGTTTTTAAAAAAATTCCTAATATTTCCTTATGATCGCTTTCTGCTGAACTGTGGGGACATTAATGGGAGTACAAATACTTCAAATCAGATTAGTAATCTTATGTTAATCCCCAAATTTGCCTAAAGTGCAAAATAAATGTAAGAATTCCCCTATAAAGTGCTGAGTGCAGACCTCACGTCCAAAAAAGCTAAAGTTCAAAAGTGCAATAAGTGGAGCTAAAAACTGTAAGAGAAGGCAGCATGAAAGTTGTATGATATAAAGGCACTTAATTATCTGATATGAATGGATCTGTTCACTCAATGGATGCGCTAGTATTGGTATCACACATACATATGTAATGAGCAATCCTCACACAACTGGAGTAAACCTGTATTCTGTTCTAAATAACTAAAAACCTCAATCATTAATGCATTAAAAAAATACACATCAAGTTTACGTTGAAACCTTCAACGCAGCTACAGATAATGATGTAAATACGCACAGATGTTCAATCCCTGAGGAGCCTTAGTGTCGAGTACAACAATATATTGTGTTTCCAACGGTCTCAGCTTTTTTTCACAATTGCCCCCTTGTTTGCTGATTGGTACACTGTCTATGACATAATATTGGAGAACGTTTAAATTATTGTCATGATCCAATTTTATACGTCTTGCAACAGGATATGTAGGATCTGAATTAACAGTTGCACGTAAGTGCTGCAAAAT
Source organism: Lissotriton vulgaris (assembly GCF_964263255.1). Classification (NCBI taxonomy): domain Eukaryota; kingdom Metazoa; phylum Chordata; class Amphibia; order Caudata; family Salamandridae; genus Lissotriton; species Lissotriton vulgaris. The sequence goes on along the minus strand of NC_141685.1, from coordinate 1,708,373,705 downwards.
TTGCACATATACCTGCAGTTTAGTGCTACCAACATAGCGTAATCTGCAACTACACTGCAGGACGTATACAGCAAAGTCCGTGCGACATGTATAGTGCCTTTTAAGTTGAATAGAAGCATTTGAAAAAACAGTAGAATAGGTTGTGATATTAACCCCAAACTTGCATGCACAACATGTGCTGCACTTAAAAGAACCGTTTTTGGGGGGAAAGCCAACTGCTTCGGATGTCTAATTCCGGGCTGGTATTTACAAGATCACTACTCATGGAGTGGGCCTTACGATAAGTGAAGTTGGGTTTGTTGGGCAGTATCTGCTGTAGCATAGAATCAGTGAGGACTATAGGCCACTGGGTGTTAATAATGTTTTGAATAGCCTTGGCCTGTCTGTTGTAGGTAGATATAAACCTGCAGGAGACATGCCCTGCATTGCTGTGGCACATCAAATCCCCTGTGATTTCTGGTAAGGGAATAATATTAGTGGCTAGCCTCACACTGGGTTCCAGCAATGACTGTCCATCCTTGTTGTTGGCTTTTTTCATTGCTTCATCCAGTTTCTTTGACTTGTAACCTCTCTCTAAGAACCTTTCTCTGGCTGCCTTTTGTGCTGCTGCCAATGCCTCACTAGTGCTGCATGCTCTGTGGATACGCAGAAACTCGCCATAAGGAAGGCAAGAAATAGTGTGTTGAGGATGAAAGCTAGTAGCAGGCAATAATGTATTGCCAGCTGTAGGTTTCCTGTAAAGGCATGTTTCTTCAGCTTCTTTCTCTATGTATACTGTGATGTCAAGAAAATTAATGGTTTTAGGATCACTGTGTGCCGTGAAATGCAAATTCAGGTTGTTGTGATTTATTGCATCCATAAAGCTACTTGCCTGAACATGTGTTCCCTTCCAAACGTTGAATACATCATCAATGTACCTCCACATTTTCACTATATGTTCTTCAAATAAAGCTCTATGCTCGACCTGGAGGACTTGCGCTTCCCACCAGCCTAGGTGCAAGCAAACGTTCTCCAGTATTATGTCATAGGCGGTGTGCAAATCAACAAACGAGAGGGGCAATCGAAAAAAAAGCTGAGACAGTTAGAAACACATTATATTGTTGAACTCGACACTTTGGCCCCTCAGGGATTGAACATCTGTGAGGATTTACATCATTATCTGTAGCTGCATTGTAGGTTTCAACGTAAACCTGATGTGTATTTTTTTAAATGCACTAATGATTGAAGTTTTTAATTATTTATAACAGAATACAGGTTTACTCCAGTTGTGTGAGGATTGTACATTACATTTGTATGTGTGATACCAATACTAGCGCGTCCAGTGAGTGAACAGCTTCATTCGTATCAGACAATTCAGTGCCTATGAAATTTATATAGTACAACTTTCATGCTGCCTTCTTTTACAGTTTTTAGCTCCACTTATTGCACTTTTGCACTTTAGCTTTTTTGCAGATGTGCGCAGTTCATTGAGGCCTGCACTCAGCACTTTATAGGGGAATTCCCATTAATTTCCCCACGGTTCAGCAGAAAGCGATCATAAGGAAATATTAGGAATTTTAAACAGCAGTAGTTTTTTAAATCCTGTTTTTTCATGGCCCGTTTTTGAACTAAAAATACTATATGTTTGCATTTGAGAATTTCCGGCGGCTGTGGTCATGCTAGACACGGCCAAAGCATTCAACTCCATTGAGTGGGGTTATATGTTTCGCATATTACAAAAAATGGGGTTTCCGAATGTCCTGATAGGATGGATACAGATTCTGTATACAAGCCCATTGGCAAGGGTGCGAGTAGGCGGACTCACCTCGGAGACTCTTAATATTGAGCGCGGCACCAGACCGGGGTGCCCCTTATCTCCCCTCTTGTTTGCTCTGGTATTAGAGCCTCTAGCCTGTAAGATCCGCCAATGACATAGGGCAGTTGCTCTTAATTTCAATCATCGACCTGTCACTATTTCGATGTATGCAGACGACATGGTCCTCTTCATTCGAGACCCCCAACAATACTTGTCCCCTGTTTTTCGCGAATACATTAGGTTTGGGCTCTTCTCTGATCTCTTGAAAAACTGGGAGAAATCGGTCAATATCCCGTTGACGATGGTCACATCCCCACCTCAATTGGAGTACCCATTACTGTGGACAACCGACCCGGTTAAGTACTTAGGAATATGGGTACACTGGGACCCTGATGTTATCATTAAAGAAAATGATGGCCGAGCATGGTGCAACAAGTGGATAAGTGGTCACATCTTCCATTGTCCCTGGCAGACCGCATCGCAGTAATTAAAATGTTTATTATTCCACGTTTTTATATCTAATACTCACTCAACATTTATTCACGACAGTGAGAACACAGCTCTTGAGACTGGTATGGGGAATGGACCGCCTAGAACTAGCTGGCATACACTAACTCTTTCCTATGACAAAGGCAGGTTTGCTGCACCGGATTTCTTTGTGTACTACCTTTGCGCACAAGCCCAGTATGCATACTATTGGTTCAGAATGCACAGCTTTATACCACATGTTGCAGTGGAAGATGGGGATGCGCATCCTATACCACTAATGAATATTCTAACGCACACTCATAAGCAGACGCCAAAAATAGAGATCAACACTATTGATATCACCATTGCGGCATGGCAAGAGATTGGTAAGCGCGCACATAAACTCCCTTTATATGCACCTGCCCTTCCTTTGGCTAATCATGCGGACCTATCTGTTACTCATTAAGTGGGATCGGTAAGGGATATGGGTATAACACACATGCGTGACCTTTATCCTGGGGCAGTTACATTTCAGGGTGTGACCTGGAGTACATATAGAACCCTACAGCACTTTTTAAGTATTCATGTTACCGTCTGATAAGCACGATCAGAGACCATTATCTGGGGTTCCCTGCTGAACCTCCTGAGCTTCAATCTTTACAACTGTTATTAGTAACCCCTTCTAACAAAAAAAATGATTACCAAGCTGTACAGGGCTGTGCAAGAAGAAACAGTATTTGAACCGGACACAAGTTTGTGCGATGGAATAAGATATTAGATTCCCAGCTTACTGTGAATGAATGGGAGCAGATATGTATGCTAACGGGCCGCCTCACATCCAACGGTAACTTGCGCATTATTCACTTCAAGTTTATTTATCAAGCATATTACACCCCTGTCAAATTGCACAAAATGGGCATAAGAGAATCTGACCAGTGTAGGCGTTGTGGGCAGACTAACGCAGACTTCCTGTATCTCGCATGGCACTGCAGGATGGTATCCAAATACTGGGAGGAGGTGGCAGAATGCATGCACACAATGACTGACGTCGCACTACAACGCACACCCCTAGAATGCTTACTTGGCTACATTCCTCACTTGAAAGGCACTGTGGGCGAGTTTGTGAGAGTGGCCATATTACTCGACAGGTAGAGGGTCATGTTCACTTTGGATAGTTAACTTGCTCCCCAAAAAAGCGAATGGATCAAAGATATGGTATATTGCCGAGAAAATTTGGAATTGTATGCAGAGGAATTACCTGTAACATCCAGGCCACACTGATGTTATTTATGACAATGGATGGATGTACATATGTGCAGTACTTTTTTCAAAATTTGTGAATTTGGTCTCAATGATTCGGTCCGATTAAGTGATCAGGAGTAAAAACCATAGAGAAGTACTCCGTCTATATTTCCAGACCCGTGAAGGTAAAGCGGTACCCCCAAAATGTTTTTTTTATAAAATGTGTTTAATTACATTAAAAAACATAATTTAATTTACTTTACATTAAGTACATGTGTGATTTTTATATTTTAAAACTTATAGAAAGTTTATCTGTAAAAAAGGAACGTCTACAGTATAATAAAAAACATAATCAATAATAAAAATAAATTGTTCCACACTTAGTGTTTAGAATAAACCCTACAAATAAACTAAAACACTATATTTGAAATATTTTAGAAATGGAATTAGAAAAACCTTTGAAAATCACTGAAAAAAACAAACGTTCCAGGGACTTCATAGTGAGGTAATAGAATTTTTTTTAAACCTTTGAAATTCACTGAAAAAACAAAGGTTACAGGGATGTTATAGTTAGGCTCACATTTCACTCATGCAAAACCATCGAAATTCAGCAGTTATAGTTACCTGAGCTAACTATAACTTAATCCCCCTCAAAGAACTGCTTATGACCTCACATATTACATCATTCAGCTTACGAGCTGGGGAGCCCCCGATCCTACAGCAGCATCGGTATGCTGGGACGGACCACCTCGTTACTAAAAAAAAAAAAAAAAAAAAGCACCGAAGCCCAGTTTCAGTAAACACCAAGAGTTTAATTTGATGAATTGGCTACGCGCTTCCATTCCTTTCCTTGCACGTTTTGACTCACCATAAGCCTTGATCACAGGTGTGCAGGTTTGTCAAAAAGTTACTATGTGTTGAAATATATAGGATGTCATGTGACCAGATAGTCTTGAATCATACTACACCCACAATGCACTAGGAAATTTACCAAATGTTAACTAGATTGTAATGCCTAATATCCTGTACGGGAAACACCCGTTACATCGAATGGATCGCATCGCGCTGCCATTGCAACGCGACTATTACATCGCGCCCGGCATCGCAACGCAAGTTATACCGACGCATGCTACTACATCGCATTCACATAGACATCGCTAGCGATTACATCGCTAGTGATGCCAACGTGACAACCGACGCCATGAAACGGGTGTCAAATACATTAATAAACATGTAACAGGCTCTCTAAACAACGTGAATTGCAGGCTCAATTGCTCAATAATATAAAATACATTAAAATAATTAAACAACGTGAATTGCAGCGTAGATGTCCATATTTAATATTACATCATAATAAACATGAAACGGGTGTCTAAGGAACGTGTTTTTGTATGTGGAATTGCCGCACACGGCAAAGGGAGAGGATGTGGTCTGAGGGCTCGCTCTCCCGACTTTGAAACGGGTGTCAAATACATTAATAAACATGTAACAGGCTCTCTAAACAACGTGAATTGCAGGCTCAATTGCTCAATAACGTGTGTAAAATACATTAAAATAATTAAACAACGTGAATTGCAGCGTAGATGTCCATATTTAATATTACATTATAATAAACATGAAACGGGTGTCTAAGGAACGTGTTTTTGTATGTGGAATTGCCGCCAAATACATTAATAAACATGTAACAGGCTCTCTAAACAACGTGAATTGCAGGCTCAATTGCTCAATAATATAAAATACATTAAAATAATTAAACAACGTCAATTGCAGCGTAGATGTCCATATTTAATATTACATTATAATAAACATGAAACGGGTGTCTAAGGAACGTGTTTTTGTATGTGGAATTGCCGCACATGGCAAAGGGAGAGGATGTGGTCTGAGGGTTCGCTCTCCCGACTTTGGTGCTGGCAACCAAGGTTCGAGCCTCCATTGCGATGCCAACATGAAAACATTGCTCCATAGATAGAATGGATTAATTTTTAATTAATATGGAAACAACGTGTGGTTTCATGTGCAAATAAACATTGCTCAGGCTCGCAGATGTTAATATGTGCATGATGAATGAATGATGGGTGGATTCATGATGGGTGGCTGCATGAATGAATGATGGTTGGATTCATGATGGCTGGATTCATGGTGGGTGGCTGGATGATGGGTGAATGAATGATGGTTGGATGCATGGTGAGTGGATGCATGGTGAGTGGATGCATGATGGATGAGTGGATAGGGTGATGGATGTGTTAATGAATGGTGGATGCATGGGGGGATGGATGAGTGGGTGGTTGTATGGATGCATGAATGAATGCTGCGTGGATGCATGATGGATGGGTGGGTGGGTGCATGAATGAATGATGGGCGGATGCAGGATGGGTGGGTGGATGGATGCATGAATGAATGATGGATGCAGGATGGATGGGTGGAAGCATGCTTAGAAATCTTGGAAATTCAGTGATCAAACTATTTCAGACCGGCCCAATATAGATATTTTCAAAGCAGGGCGATTAACACAGCACTGTTTAAACATTAAGAAATAAAAAAACATGGACTTCACATGCCGCTTAGAAATGGCTAGAAAGTGTCCCTTTACAGCACCTGGGCGCTGGCATGCACCCCACTCTTGTAGAGGATGGCTGCATATCTAAGCGCTGACGCCTTCGAGACACTCAGCTGGGCTGAATGAAAGGCTGTAATTCACCGAGAGAACTCCATCGTCATTGAGGCAATATGGTCAGTCTGACCCAGGCCGCCAAACTCGGAGTCTGCTGAAGAAGGCCCGTTGAGTGGCATCTTGATGACTCAATCTCCTCCTGTCATCCGCATAATGTATCACACCTTAGAATTGTCATGTCAGTTAATTGTAAAAGCAGAATAGAGTGTTGCCTTGAGGTACGGAGCAGGGTAGGGTAGTGTATAGACATTAACGTTATTTACCTTGTCTTTGAAGTCTTTACAAATCAAACACGTTTGGAAGTGGCTTCCTTTCCGCACAAGAGCACACGGAGCATCAGGCAGGGTCAAACATTCTTGCAATGGTACTGGTTTTTACACCAAACCACGACATTTTTTTTATGTTATAATTACCGCTTCCAGGGAGAGGATGTGGTCTGACAGCTAGCTCTGCCGACTTTCGTGCTGCCAACCAAGGTTCGCGCCTCCTATCAAGGGCACCACACTTACAAGTGCATTTAAATAATGTGGACTTTATTACATTTAGTGTAAAAAAAAAAACGGAAAGAAATTGTGGGGGAATACAAATAAAAGATTTAGCGTCGTGGGAGGAAGGGGGCCCTAGGCCGCGAATGTAAAGCACGCGTTGTGGTGACGTGCGATGTAGCCGCCTACGATAATACAGCCTTGCCAATAGGAATGGAGGCATCGGCGTTGTAAAGGCGTGTGCTATAACAGCGGGCGAAGTGTTGCCCTGTGCGATGTCTTAGCCGCGGTGTTACATCCCGCGATGTGTTTGTGCGCAATGTAGGGTCATACATCCATCCTGTACATGTTGAGGCACAAGTTACAGTTAGCTCCGCAAATTATAACTGGTGACATTCTGGGTTTTTTTTTTTTTAGTTCAAAACATCAATGTTGTCACTGACATATTCACCTAGCTATAACATTACTTTAACATTTAGTTTTTCAGTGAATTTCTAAGGGTTTTTTAACGTAAAGTAATATTTTGTTGCCACTTGCAAAACCAATCCACTGCCACACACTAGAAAAGGCTGTGCCTTGCAGGGGTTAGCTAAAGGGCCTGATCTCTGGCCAGGCCCTGCAGCCAAACCCCCAGCAGGCAGCCAACCCCACGGCAATGGCCGTGCGCAGCATTAGGTTGGCCTTCAGACCCCGAGGACCCCATCTGGGGCAAACACAAGGAAAAAAGGGATTCCAATAAAAAGGGATTCCATCCCCTGTGCGATATCAATAAAAAAGGGAAGGGGGTCCATGTGCCCCTCCTCCCCCCTCAAACCTTACTAGACCTTGGGGAACCCATCCTCCAGGGCCTTATGTATTTTAAAGAGAAGGGGGACCTAATACCCCCTCCCTGAGCCTTATTAAGCCCTGGGGACTCCTTCCCTAGGGCTGTATCTTTTTTAAGGAGAGGGGGAAGTGTTCTCCCTCTCCATAAAAAGGCCCTGGGGACCCCCAAGGCCATGTATTTTTAAGGGGGGGGCTGGGCAGCTTCACTCCCCAAGCCTCCTTAGGCCCTAGGGACCCCATCCCCAGAAACTTTTTCATTGAAACGAAGGGAGGACAAGAGTACCCCTGCCTGAGCCCTTATAAGAAAGTGGGGACACCATCCCCCATTTCCACTGCTTATCTTGAAGGGACGGGTGCCACCCGACCACCCCCCTCCAGGAGTCTTTCTCAGGCCCAGGGACCCTATCCCGAGGCTGACATTAATTAAACATGGATGCCCTGGTTCTACATTCTGTCCATCAACTGTGTTTTTTGCAATTTTCACCCCGAGTGTGCTGGGTATACTCAGACGTGAGTCCCAGGCTCTCCACACCACTGGAGTCAAGCTATCCAGGCTGATGAAGGCTGATAGCCAGAAACCGGTCTTTGGATGCTTGATTCCGGTCTGGGAAAGACATGGCTTGGAAGTTCGGACTGGACTGTTCCCATGAGGCACAGGGTCAGAGCTGATTTGCATATAGCCAGTGTCTAACCCAGGGTGGTGTGGAGTGCAAATAAACAATGGATTTAGGCCCAGATCCTTGTACTGGGGTGAATATATGACATTGTTCTACATTCTGTCCATCAACTGTGTTTTTTGCAATTTTCACCCCGAGTGTGCAGGGTATACTCAGACGTGAGTCCCAGGCTCTCCACACCACTGGAGTCAAGCTATCCAGGCTGAGGAAGGCTGATAGCCAGAAACCGGTCCTTGGATGCTTGATTCTGGTCTGGGAAAGACATGGCTTGGTAGTTCGGACTGGACTGTTCATATGAGGCACAGGGTCAGAGCTGATTTGCATATAGCCAGTGTCTAACCCAGAGTGGTGTGGAGTGCAAAAAAACGATGGATTTAGGCCCAGATCCTTGTACTGGGGTGAATGTATGACATTGTTCTACATTCTGTCCATCAACTGTGTTTTTTGCAATTTTCACCCCGAGTGTGCTGCGTATACTCAGACGTGAGTCCCAGGCTCTCCACAGCACTGGAGTCAAGCTATCCTGGCTGATGAAGGCTGATAGCCAGAAACCGGTCCTTGGATGCTTGATTCCGGTCCGGGAAAGACATGGCTTGGTAGTTCGGACTGGACTGTTCCCATGAGGCACAGGGTCAGAGCTGATTTGCATATAGCCAGTTTCTAACCCAGGGTGGTGTGGAGTGCAAAAAAACAATGGATTTAGGCCCAGATCCTTGTACTGGGGTGAATGTATGACATTGTTCTACATTCTGTCCATCAACTGTGTTTTTTGAAATTTTCACCTGAGTGTGCTGGGTATACTCAGACGTGAGTCCCAGGCTCTCCACACCACTGGAGTCAAGCTATCCAGGCTGATGAAGGCTGATAGTCAGAAACCGGTCCTTGGATGCTTGATTACGGTCTGGGAAAGACATGGCTTGGTAGTTCGGACTGGACTGTTCCCATGAGGCACAGGGTCAGAGCTGATTTGCATATAGCCAGTGTCTAACCCAGGGTGGTGTGGAGTGCAAACAAACGATGGATTTAGGCCCAGATCCTTGTACTGGGGTGAATATATGACATTGTTCTACATTCTGTCCATCAACTGTGTTTTTTGCAATTTTCACCCCGAGTGTGCAGGGTATACTCAGACGTGAGTCCCAGCTCTCCACACCACTGGAGTCAAGCTATCCAGGCTGATGAAGGCTGATAGCCAGAAACCGGTCCTTGGATGCTTGATTCTGGTCTGGAAAAGACATGGCTTGGTAGTTCGGACTGGACTGTTCCTATGAGGCACAGGGTCAGAGCTGATTTGCATATAGCCAGTGTCTAACCCAGGGTGGTGTGGAGTGCAAAAAAACGATGGATTTAGGACCAGATCCTTGTACTCGGTGAATGTATGACATTGTTCTACATTCTGTCCATCAACTGTGTTTTTTGCAATTTTCACCCCGAGTGTGCTGGGTATACTCAGACGTGAGTCCCAGGCTCTCCACACCACTGGAGTCAAGCTATCCTGGCTGATGAAGGCTGATAGCCAGAAACCGGTCCTTGGATGCTTGATTCCGGTCCGGGAAAGACATGGCTTGGTAGTTCGGACTGGACTGTTCCCATGAGGCACAGGGTCAGAGCTGATTTGCATATAGCCAGTGTCTAACCCAGGGTGGTGTGGAGTGCAAAAAAACAATGGATTTAGGCCCAGATCCTTGTACTGGGGTGAATGTATGACATTGTTCTACATTCTGTCCATCAACTGTGTTTTTTGCAATTTTCACTCCTAGTGAGCTGGGTATACTCAGACGTGAGTCCCAGGCTCTCCACACCACTGGAGTCAAGCTATCCAGGCTGATGAAGGCTGATAGCCAGAAACCGGTGCTTGGATGCTTGATTCCGGTCTGGGAAAGACATGGCTTGGTAGTTCGGACTGGACTGTTCCCATGAGGCACAGGGTCAGATCTGATTTGCATATAGCCAGTGTCTAACCCAGGGCGGTGTGGAGTGCAAACAAACGATGGATTTAGGCCCAGATCCTTGTACTGGGGTGAATGTATGACATTGTTCTACAATCTGTCCATCAACTGTGTTTTTTGCAATTTTCACTCCGAGTGTGCTGGGTATACTCAGACGTGAGTCCCAGGCTCTCCACACCACTGGAGTCAAGCTATCCAGGCTGATGAAGGCTGATAGCCAGAAACCGGTCCTTGGATGCTTGATTCCGGTCTGGGAAAGACATGGCTTGGTAGTTCGGACTGGACTGTTCCCATGAGGCACAGGGTCAGAGCTGATTTGCATATAGCCAGTGTCTAACCCAGGGCAGTGTGGAGTGCAAAAAAACGATGGATTTAGGCCCAGATCCTTGTACTGGGGTGAATGTATGACATTGTTCTACATTCTGTCCATCAACTGTGTTTTTTGCAATTTTCACCCCTGGTGCCCAATCAGGGCACTCACAATACACCCACTGGGGACATGGGGGGAGCCTCAGGGCCCCCGTGGCCCCAGCCAGCTCCCTGCATGCTGGTAATACTGTCATCCAGAAGAAGCAGCTATTTATGGTGCTCCCTCCGGCAAGGAGCAATCTCTTGATCTGCTCCACTGCCTGCATCAGTGCGGACAGGGGAACAGATCAAACGTCTGCTCCCAGCCAGCAGGATCATTTTTTAAAGCTCACGCCGGGTAACTTTGTGTTTCTCCCACGTGGCAGGAGTTTCAAAAATGCTCCCGCTGGGTGGGAGCAAACACAAGTGCAGGCAGGGAAACTACTGTGTCCTGAGTGGGCTGCGCCAGGAAAAAGTATGTGAGCTGGCTCCGAGAGATGGGTTCCTCAAGGCCATAAATGTCTCAGGGAAGAGGGGTCCCCAGGGCCTTTGAAGGCTCAGGGAGGAGGACCGTGCATCTTCCCTCCCTGTTTTTGGCATTTCTCCCCCAGGGGTGGGCTCCCGCAGGGCCTATGATGGCTCAGGAAGGGGGGCCGTGAGCTCCTCTCCCCCTATGTAATGCGACCCCAGGGGTGGGCTTACTGCTGCCTATATTGGCTCTGGGGCCGTGTGCCCCCCTCCCCTTAAATGAACAATGTGACCCCACGGTGGGCTTCCCGGGCCTATAATTAAAAAATGCAGTCCGGGCCACTGGTTTCTTTTGTTTTCTAATCCTGATAGAGTCCTGAGAGATCGTGGCAAAATTGCCGAATTTTTTGGGGGAGGGCCCGAGGGGGTCCATCTGGGTGCCACTTATGGGGCCTGGGAGGCAGGGTATCCCTACCCTGTCCCCTTATTTTATATTTTTTTTATTTACTTCAGGACAGGGGGCTAAGCTAAGTCCCTAAGTCCTGTAATGGCTACCAGCAATGTAATTCTCATGTAGCTGGCAGCCAGTCAGAGCACTCACTCCCGCAGGAGTATGACTCCGACAGGAGCAAATTGGCCCAAGGGAAAAAGCTCCCTGAGCTAATCCGAATGCTATATTTTAAAACTGTCACTCCCACAAGAGTCTCTTGAACCTCTCGTGAACTCAACCGTACAGATATATAAATATTTTAACCCTTAATTTCCTTTAAAAAAAAATACTTGATGAATTACACCAAATCACAAAAAGCACAATCTGCAAACTAGTATCGAGCTTCCTGTCAAATTTGGTTGTATTCCGTTCATCAGGTGTTGCTGTAGCCCTGCCTAAAGAAGTCTTTGGAAAAGAAAATTAGATTTTGTGTTTTGAGACTCCCTTTTTCTCGGGCCCGCTTGACAAATCATCCTGAATGCTTCCATTAAGAAGCTAGGCAAAAAAGAGCACATTTTTGGAACATTACATTAGAATCGTCAAACAGTTCCAAAGTTATTAGAAACATTTAACGTAATTTGCTCTGGAAATGCAAACTGCTCCTCACTTTGGTTAGGTTAAACGTGTGAACAAGGCACCTCGGTGCTGAAACGCGTAGCGTGACTTTGGAAAATAAACCTTCACCAGCTGTACCACTTTGAGTGCGTGTGATACTTACTACGGTAAAACTTGCAACTTATTGAATTTTCCCCGGCGGTTGGGGGCCGCCGGGTTTGACACGCCACCTGACAACGGGACCGGGATCCCAGAAACCAACCCTCTTACAGTACTTGGATATATATATATATATATATATATATATATATATATATATATATATATATATATATATATATATATATATATATATATTACCTACTGGCGGTCGCCAGTAGGTAGTTATAGTTAGGATAATTTTCAATGTTAAATCTCAACATTCTATTTTGAATAACTTTGGCGCCGGTTGACGAATCTGCCTGAAATTTTCAGGAAAATGGTCTCATGGCGGTCCGGTCCTTCCCTGAAAGTTTGGGGGGGATTCGTCAAGCGGGGGCCGAGATAAAAGGGGGGTCCCAAAACGCGTTTTCCCCATGTTAATTTCCATAGGGCGGTCGATTTCACTTTTAGCCCGAACGGCTGAATGGATTTCCACCAAACTTGGCAAAATTGTAGGGACTGGTAGCCCGATGTGCCTTTGCTATGTCTCAAGATATGTGCTCCAGTGGATTTTGAGTAATTTAGGTTCAAAAAAATATATATATCTATAGGCGCTCTCCCGTGCGCGCACCGGAGTGCGCTCCAGGCGCGACACGCGACTTGCGCGCAGGAAGCTGATTGGATCTCAGTTGTCTGTAAACATTCTAAACAGTGCGGAGCGGCCGCCATCTTGTGTCTCGGTAAAATCGAGACACAAGGGGTTTGAAAAAAAAAGGGGCAAATGACCATAAGGGGGAAGAGTAGACCCCCTCTGACCCCCTAGGTTTGATGTAGGGACTAAAATAGGGTCCTGCAGGGCATTAAAATTTTTTTTTCGTTTTGCGCGGGGGAAGCGCATGGTACGCGCACCGGCGAAGCACGGGGAAAATCCAGGACCATATTTATGAAGGCCTTGCGCTGTTAGTTTTGCGCTTCCTGTGCGTCAATTTTTGTGACGCACCAGCGGTGTAAAAAAATGCGCATTGTTATGCAATATTTAAAAAGTGACGCATCTATCTAGATGCGTCACTTTTTAAATATAGTGCAACGAGGTACATTTTATTACACTGCTGGTGTTATGCGTCACTTTTCTGTGCGCACTCCTTATGACATTCCAGATGTGTCATATTTAATGTATGACGAATCATGTTGCAGATACAATATGGCGCAGAGTTTTAAAAAGTGACCCATGTACCTAGATGCGTCACTTTTTAAAAATAGCGTCAGGTATAATGCATGCAGAGGGGGTGTTCTCCCGCAAAAAGCTTTGTAATAGCGACGCAGTGAAATCTTTGAGATTTCACTGCGTCAGTTTTAGGATGCTGTTGCGTCAAAATCTTGTGCCTGCTTTACAGCAGGTGTTAGACTGAGGCAAGACCTTTCATATGCTGCTTTCCCCATTTGAAAGGACACATTACTGGAGTTGCGTCACTTTTGTGACGCACTCCAGCAATGCGTTACTTGGAATGTCATAAGGAGTGCGCACAGAAAAGTGACGCATTGCACCAGTAGTGTAAAAAAATGTGTTGCGTTGCGTTATATTTAAAAAGTGAGGTATCTAGGTAGATGGGTCACTTTTTAAAATCAAGCGCCACATTATATCTGCGTGAGGTATAATGCATGCAGAGGGGGTGTTCTCCCACTAAAAGCTTTGTAATAGCGACGCAGTGAAATGTTTGAGATTTCACTGCGTCACTTTTAGGATGCTGTTGCATCCTTTAAATATAGTGCAACGAGGCACATTTTATTACACTGCTGGTGTGATGCGTCACTTTTCTGTCCACAGTCCTTATGACATTCCAGATGTGTCATATTTAATGTATGACGAATCATGTTGCAAGGAGTTACAGATACGTCAGTATTTCTGACATATGTGTAAACATAAAAGTGATGCGAGGCCGGCGCAAAATTTTGACGCAATAGCATCCTAAAAGTGACGCAGGGAAATCTCATAGATTTCAGTACGTTGTTATTACCAAGCTTTTTGCGAGGGATTGCCCCCTCTGCATACATTATACCTGATGCAGATACAATATGGCGCAGAGTTTTAAAAAGTGACCCATGTACCTAGATGCGTCACTTTTTAAAAAATAGTGTCAGGTATAATGCATGCAGAGGGGGTGTTCCTTGCAAAAAGCTTGGTAATAATGACGCAGTGCGTCACTTTTAGGATGCAGTTGCGCCAAAATCTTGCGCCTGCTTCACAGCAAACCTTTCACATGGTGCTTTTTCCATGTGAAAGGACACATTATTGGAGTTGCGTCACTTTTGTGACGCACTCCTGCAATGCGTTACTTTTGTGTTTACAGATATGTCAGAAATACTGACATATCTGTAACTCCTTGCGAATTGATTAGTCATATATTAAATATGACATATCTGGAATGTCATAAGGAGTGCGTCCAGAAAAGTGACGCATCGCTATTTTCACGTAGCGATGCGTCACTTTTCAGAAATGAGGCCTCCAGTTTATTCACTGTGTCATAACTTTCTTTTCTAACACTCACCTTCTTTCAGTCCTCCTACTTCACTTCCTTTCACCTCTCATACCTTTCTGTTCTTTCTTACTCATTCTCCTTTCAATTATCAATGCACTATATTTCACTTACTCTTCATTTTTTAAGATTATAGCTCTTTGATGAGAATTGGAGGTAGTTCTGAAAAGAACTTTTGGTTTTCTTCTTTTAACTGAAGAGGAACAAAAACAGGGAATAGAAACTGCTCAACAGGAGCAAAAAGAAAAGAAAAAAATTAGGGGTGGGAAGGGCAGTGATGGTTCTCCAATGCCCGAACCATGAGCAGGACACTTTGCTCCCCATAGGTGAGGAGTTGATTGCAGTATCTGCATCTGACGACCCCATGGTTGAATGCAGGTTGAATGTTTGCTACCTGCCCCTGAGATTGTTCTCTTCCAGAAGAAGTTGCTCCTCCTGTTGATGTAGAGGCCCCATCTCTGGGAACCTCCTGTGCCAGAGCCCTGACACTTTCCCGGGCAAAATTCTGGGGGTGCCTCCTCTCCACATGGCGAATCATGGTGAAGTTGCCAAAAGAGTATTTTTTTTGGGGGTTACCCCGTGACAGGACCTGTTTGCAGATCCTGCACTCTACTTTTGGTGCATTCACCTTCTTCTGGCCTTCTGGAAACTTAAAAAATTTCCAGATGAAATGTTCCTTCACCTTTGGGGTAGGAGGCTCTTCATCAATGAAATCATCTTCACTGCTGGATAGTCTGGCAGCCATGATGAATCCAGGAATATGGAGCAGCAAAAAAGGCAGGTCTTTCAGTCACAAAAGTGAAAGAAGAAGTGAAGGAAATGGGTGGGGATTTCATTCATTGTAAAAAAAAACTGTTAGCAACCAATGAAAAGTGTTATTTTAGGGTCACATGACCCGATGCGTTTACGCTGCGCGCTCCGGAGCACTTCCGGGTGCGTTTACGCAGCGCGATCGTAGGCGCTTCCGGGTCGCAAACGTGGCGCGATCGTAGGCGCTTTTCCGTGCGTTTATGCGCCGCGCACGTATGCGCTTCCGAGGGCACTTACGTTGCGCGCCGAAGTGACGTCATCAATCTTTTATAGAAATGCATAATCATTTTCCATATTAAAAAAAACAAATTTTATTTGTATGGTACGAAATGTTTTGCATTATTATTAACTTTTCATTCATATTTTTTTTTCACGAACGACAGTTGCGCTCTGGGTGCGCTTTCAGATGAGCTCTCGGAGAAGCTTACAGGAGAGCTTAGCTGAAAGCTTCCCGGAGCGCGCACCCAGAGCGCAAAAGAAAAAAAATATAAAAAAAAATAAATACTTAAAAAAAAACAGCAAATTGTAAAAAAAAAAAAGGTTAGAAACTCGATATACAAAGGAATTAGCATTTAAAAAACTATGAAATTCACTGAAAAAACCATAGGTTTCACACCAGTTATAGTTAGGAATTAGCATTTAAAAAACCTATGAAATTCACTGAAAAAACCATAGGTTTCACACCAGTTATAGTTAGGAATTAGCATTTAAAAAACCTATTAAATTCACTGAAAAAACCATAGGTTTCACACCAGTTATAGTTAGCTGGAAATTTTACTGATATAAAACCATTGAAATTCCCACGTTATAGTTAGTTGGACTCACTATAACTTGCGCGCCTGCAATGCACTGCTGATGACGTCACATATTACATCACTCATGACATGGTCAGTGACATCACTCATGACATCACTGATGACACCATCCCTGTGACAGAGTGACTGACCTCCTTTCAGTGTAATGTAACCCCTGAAACACATATTCAAAAATAGAAACTAACATTTACAAAAAAGTGGCGATACCTATACCAGTTACAACAACCAATTCAGTAATTCAACCATTTATATACACATTTACTCATTCACCAACAGTTCTATATAGTCATTCATACATATACTCACTTATCATATGTAGTGAAACACCTTTACATCCGTTAACACACCGACAGTCTTCCAAAAGTTACTCACACATATACTCACACATGCAAAAAAACTATTGAACATCCATTTATTTGCATATACAGCTATACACACACTACCACCTTATTCCTAAGGAAACTTACACATACTTACTCTCTTAAACAATCACTTATAGAATCACATACTTATTTAAACAGGAACTCTTACAATCTCTCACTCTCACATTTACTCACTTATATAAATCAATACTCCATATACTAGAATAAAACATATGTATACACACTCATATATAAAACATATTTATTTTTTCAGAAAGACACACATTCTTTGGATGGTGTCATCAGTGATGTCATGAGTGATGTCACTGACCATGTCATGAGTGATGTAATATGTGACGTCATCAGCAGTGCATTGCAGGCGCGCAAGTTATAGTGAGTCCAACTAACTATAACGTGGGAATTTCAATGGTTTTATATCAGTAAAATTTCCAGCTAACTATAACTGGTGTGAAACCTATGGTTTTTTCAGTGAATTTAATAGGTTTTTTAAATGCTAATTCCTAACTATAACTGGTGTGAAACCTATGGTTTTTTCAGTGAATATATATATATATATATATATATATATATATATATATAAATATATATTACCTACTGGCGGTCGCCAGTAGGTAGTTATAGTTAGGATTTTTTTCAATGTTAAATCTCAAAATTCTATTTGGATTAACTTTGGCGCCGGTTGACGAATCTGACTGAAAATTTCCTCAAAATGGCCTCGCGGCGTTCCGGTCCTTCCCTGAAAGTTTGGGGGGGCCGAGATAAAAGGGGGTCCCAAAACGCGTTTTCCCCATTTTAATTTCCATAGGGTGGTCGATTTCACTTTTAGCCCAAACGGCTGAATGGATTTCAACCAAATTTGGCAAAATTGTAGGGACTGGTAGCCCGATGTGCCTTTGCTATGTCTCAAGATATGTGCTCCAGTGGATTTTGAGTAATTTAGGTTTTAAAAAATATATATATCTGTAGGCGCGCCCCGGTACGCGCTCCGGGGAGCGCCCCGGGCGCGACACGCGAGGTGCGCACGGAAATCTGATTGGCTCTTGGGTGTCTGTAAACATTCGAAACAGTCCGGAGCGGCCGCCATCTTGTGTCTCGGTAGTATCGAGACACAAGAGGTGGGAAAAACAAAGGGGGAAATGACCATAAGGGGGCAAGGTAGATCCCCCCTGACCCCCTAGGTTTGATGTGGGGGCTTAAAAAGGGCCCCGCGGGGCAAAACATTTTTTTTTTTTTTTGTTTGGCCCGGGGAGCGGACCGGAGAGCGTACTATGAGGAAAAATGAATGATAGAGTTTTTTAAAAATGTTGCCTTTTTTTAGAATTTGGAGGTAGTTCTAAAAAGAACTGTTTTTTTTTTCTTCTTTTTGTTGTTTTATATTTTTTATATTGTTTTTTAAACATTTTGTACTTTTTTGGATTTTCTGAACAGTTTTAGATATTTTTTGTATTTTTCATGGGGAAAAACGAAAAAACAGGGAATTGAAAATGGCTCAACTGGAGCAAAAAACTAAAAGAAAAGAAAAAATTAGGGTTTATTGGGGCATTTATGGTTGTCCCCAGCAAGGACGATGAGCTTTACGATCTGTTCTCCGTAGGAGATGGTCTTCCCACAAAATTTACAGATAATTCTGAAATCTACAAATCGGGGCTGAATGCACAGCATCGTCTCACTTTCCTCTGGTGCAGACGCAGTGGGTTGTTTCCTTTTTGAGCTGGTTCTTGTTGATCGGGGAGGGTTACTGGCCAGTTCCCTCATTTCTGCAGCAGAATAGTTTATAGGATGTTTGCGCTGCATGTGGCGTATCATTGTGTAGTTCCCAAATGAATATTTTTTATTTGGGTTTCCCCTGGAAAGTTCCATGCCACAAATTTTGAACTGACCTTGGGTGCATTTACTTTTTTCCCCCTCTGGGAGAGTAAAAAACTCCCAAATAATGTGTGGTCTTGGCTGGTATGGGGTATTGTGTTCTTCCAGCCATCTTGAAGTCCCCTCCTCCTCCTCCTCCTCTTCATCTTCTTGAAGACCACCAATGATATCTTGAGGAGGTCCTTTTGGTGGTTGTGGTGGTGGTGGTAGTGCAGATGCACCAGCTGCTGCTACTACTGAAGCCATTATTTTGAGCAAAAAAGTAGAGAGAGCTACAAACAGGTCTTCCTAAGTCAAAGGACAAAGTCAGAATAAGGAAAAAAGGTGGGGTCTTTCATCCTTTTGAAAAAAAAAATGAATTGAACCAATGAAAAGTGTTATTTTCAGGTCACATGACCAGGGGCTTCATCATTATGAAACCAAAACTGTTATGAACCAATGAAAATTGTTATTTTCAGGTCACATGACCCGACGCGCTTACGCTACGCGCCCCGGGTCGCGTCCCATAAGCGCGTTGGATGTTTACGTTGCGCGATCGTATTCGCTCGAGTACTTCCGGGTGCGCTTACGCCGTGCGTATCACGCGGACGCGGCTACGCGATACTTCACGATCATGTTTTCGTTCGCGATATTGGCGCTTACGGGACGCTCCCCGGAGCGCGCCCCAGGGCGCTTTATAGAAGTACGCTTTTCGGGGCGCTCCCCAGGGCGCGCACCGGGAGCGCTCCAAAAATAAAAAAATAAATAAATTTTAAAAAATGGGAAAAATTGTAGGGACTGGTAGCCCTATTCTTAAGTGGTTTTACGAAAATTAACTTTGAAAAAATATGTATTGTGCTACATTGGGCTATATATATGTTAGAGCCAAAATGTAGCCCAAATGTAGCCCAATGTAGCCCAATTTAGCCCAAAGATGGCCACCAGAGACAAAAAAAAATATAGCCCAAATATAGCCCAACTGTAGCCCAATGACAGAATGTACCAGAGTGTTCGAAACAACTAGAGCGCTAACAGTCTTACTTATAAAGTGAGACTTATAGTTAGGAATTAGCATTAAAAAACCTATGAAATTCACTGAAAAAACCATAGGTTTCAGACCAGTTACAGTTAGGAATTAGCATTTAAAAAACCTATGAAATTCACTGAAAAAACCATAGGTTTCACACCAGTTATAGTTAGGAATTAGCATTTAAAAAACCTATTAAATTCACTAAAAAAACCATAGGTTTCACATCAGTTATAGTTAGCTGGAAATTTTACTGACATAAAACCATTGAAATTCCACGTTATAGTTAGTTGGACTCACTATAACTTGCGCGTGTAATGCACTGCTGATGACGTCACATATTACATCACTCATGACATTGTCAGTGACATCACTCATGACATCACTGATGACATCATCCTTGTGACAGAGTGACAGACCTCCTTTCACTGTAATGTAACCCATGAAACACATATTGAAAAATATAAATTAAAAAAGTTTTAAAAATGGAGATACCCATACCAGTTACAACAACCAATTCAATAATTCCACCATCTATATACACATTCACTCATTCACCAACAGTTCTATATAGTCACTCATACATATACACACTCATCATATGTAGTGATACACCTATACATCCTGTTACACACCGACAGTCATCCAAAAGTTACTCACACACATACTCACACATGCAAATAAACTATTGAACATCCATTTATTTGCATATACAGCGATACACACACTACCACCTTACTTCTAAGGAAACTTACACATACTTACTCTCTTAAACAATCACTTATAGAAACACATACTTATTTAAACAAGAACTCTTTCAATCTCTCACTCTCACATATACTCATTCATATACATCAATACTCACATATGCTAGATTAAAACATATGTAGTTACTGATAAAGACACTAATGAGACAGTCATTCACTCTCTAACACACGCATATACACACTCATCCACCCATACAGTCCTGCACATATGCCGTCTTCAAAACACATACAAACAGTGAGTCAGTCATTGATGCATCTATGTGCTAAGTAACACTCCCACCAAACCATACAGACACTCATACTGATACAAAAAAAATCTAATAACCCATATACACACACATGTAGCTACTCACCAACCCATGCAGCCATTTATACACAAAGTGAAACACTGATACATATATTTAAATATTTAAACATTACTCGTTAATATATGTATTCACTAAGATACACTTAATAAGCCA
Organism: Lissotriton vulgaris; assembly: GCF_964263255.1. NCBI lineage: Eukaryota > Metazoa > Chordata > Amphibia > Caudata > Salamandridae > Lissotriton > Lissotriton vulgaris. The sequence continues at coordinate 1,708,352,949 of NC_141685.1, read as the reverse complement.
GTTAACCAATCATTTTTTTTTAAAAACATCCATTTACACACTTATTTAAACATTTATTCTTCCATCAACCTTTACATATACATATATAAAACATATTTATTTTTCAGAAAGGCACACATTCACTGGATGGTGTCATCAGTGATGTCATGAGTGATGTCACTGACCATGTCATGAGTGATGTAATAAGTGACGTCATCAGCAGTGCATTACACGCGCAAGTTATTGTGAGTCCAACTAACTATAACGTGGAATTTCAATGGTTTTATGTCAGTAAAATTTCCAGCTAACTATAACTGATGTGAAACCTATGGTTTTTTGAGTGAATATATATATATATATATATATTCCAACACTGTTCAACCCCGCTTGATTTGAAAGATGGCAAGCACACAGGTATCCGATTCCAAAATCCTTTGTTACAAACCCCTCACCCTCGACAGACGCGTTTTGCTTTGCAGCTTTGCAAATTCGTAAAAAAAATATATATATATATATATTTATATATATATATATATATTTATATATATATATATATATATATATATATATATATATATATATATATATATATATATATATATATATATATATATATATATATATATATATATGTTTGCGCTCTATTTCTTTCAATCCAGGAAAGAAGTACACAGCACTCACGGAGTCAGTTGCAGTAGCTGCGGTTTATTTACACAGTGTAAATAATCCGCTGCTACTGCAACTGACTCTGTGAGTGCTGTGTACTTCTTTCCTGGATTGAAAGAAATAGAGCGCGAATATTTATGCGGAGCATCACCGCCACCGCCACCCGTCTTTTTAAGCGCCCTGTCTTCTGATGCAAGTAGAAGCGTGATATATATATATATGTGGACACTGAATGCTGAATGCTGGATGGCAGGAACGTTTGGGGACCGGAGGAAGCTTTCTTTGATCTAAAGTCACGGGAAATGGACTGTCAGCACATCACAAACTGCCTGAACTTTGACTAACCACATGGAAATGTCCCTGTGCAACACTTACCAGAGAAGGGGATTCTGGGACTCGTGGTCAGTACCGGCGGCGAGTGGTGAGCACATGACTAAATTAAGGGGGCAGGGCGAACTCTGACCAATAAGGGCCAGCAGGACATTTAAGTAGCGAGTGATGCAGTCGCCTGAACATTGCTAAGCATCTGAGGAAGGCCGCCAGGCCGAAATGCATAATGCCGCAGATTAATTAAAGAGAGCTTCCACTGTCTCCCCTGTGTGGCCTCTGCTTCTTTGTCAAAGGAGGAGATTCGGTGTGATGTTACGCGCGGATGCCAGAAACGCGCTACAGGGGTCCCGTTATTCAAGGTTGGCCCGGGTCATACTGGTGCATGCTCCGGCATGATTTCTTCTTTGTCCAAGTTATTGGAAGACCCGGATCACGCCACACAGCACAGACAACACAAGGGCAGCTGTAGCACAGTCCGTGACTTCACGGAGGGGAGATCGAACTGTCATATCTTCCCCGACCCTGTGGACACTGAATGCTGGATGGCAGGAACGTTTGGGGACCGGAGGAAGCTTTCTTTGATCTAAAGTCACGGGAAATGGACTGTCAGCACATCACAAACTGCCTGAACTTTGCCTAACCACATGGAAATGTCCCCGTGCAACACTTACCAGAGAAGGGGATTCTGGGACTCGTGGTCAGTACCGGCGGCGAGTGGTGAGCACATGACTAAATTAAGGGGGCAGGGCGAACTCTGACCAATAAGGGCCAGCAGGACATTTAAGTAGCGAGTGATGCAGTCGCCTGAACATTGCTAGGCATCTGAGGAAGGCCGCCAGGCCAAAATGCATAATGCCGCAGATTAATTAAAGAGAGCTTCCACTGTCTCCCCTGTGTGGCCTCTGCTTCTTTGTCAAAGGAGGAGATTCGGTGATATATATATATATATATATATATATATCGCCAGTAGGTAGTTATAGTTAGGATTTTTTTCAATGCAAAATCTCAAAATTCTTTTGTGAATAACTTTGGCGCCAGTTGACGAATCTGCCTGTAAATTTCCTCAACTTTGCCTCGCAGAGCTCCGGTCCTTCCTTGAAAGTTTGGGGGGGATTCGTCAAGCGGAGGCTGAGATAAAAGCGGGGTCCCAAAACGTGTTTTCCCCATGTTAATTTCCATAGGCGGTCGACCTCACTTTTAGCACGAACGGCTGAATGGATTTCCACCAAACTTGGCAAAATTGTAGGGACTGGTAGCCCGATGTGCCTTTGCTAGGTCTCAAGAAATGTGCTCCAGAGGATTTTGAGTAATTTATGTTCAAAAAAATATATATATCTATGGCAGCGCCCCGGTACGCGCACCGGGGAGCGCTCTGGGCGCACCACGCGAGGTGCGCACGGAAAGCTGATTGGCTCTCGGGTGTCTGTAAACATTCGAAACAGTCCGGAGCGGCCACCATATTGTTTCTCAGTAGGATCGAGACACAAGAGGTGGGAAAAACAAAGGGGGAAATGACCAAAAGGGGGCAGGGTAGACCCCCCCTGACCCCCTAGGTTTGATGTGGGGGCCATAAAAGGGCCTGTGGGGCAAAAATATTTTTTTTTTTTTATTTTCGCGGGGGGAGCACCCGGTATGCGCACCGGGGAGCGTCCCGGGGAGCGTACCATGGAGAAAAAGAATGACAGTTTTAAAAAAAAGTAGCTGTTTTGAAAAAAAAATCTTTTTGTTGTTTTTTTTTATTTAAGTACCTACATGTAGGTACCAATGCAGAGACTTAAATTTAATATACTCCGTCTCCTCTGTAGATATCTTGCATGTTGTTATAGAAGTTATTGTGGTATATGGAATCCATAACATAGTCTGTCAGGAAAGCAGAAACAGATCCTTTAAGCACTCCCTGAGAAGTTCTAGAAGATCATGGGTAGTCTATCCTGCTCCCTTATGATGAAAAACAGATGTAAAATACACATTGTAGATAATATAGTGGGAGAAAGGTAGTAACTATGAGTAAACTTACTATGTAACACAAAAAAGTTGCACAGTATACTATAAGTCTCATTTTATAATATAATCATTTTGGTACTACTTCATGAATTACATATAAAAATGAATATTGTCTCAAACAATTTTTAATTATTAAATATTAATTTATTCTTCTGATTCTTTTTCAAAATTTAATAAAACTTCTAACATAATATTGTCCAGAATTTCCTCATAATTATTAGTACATGATTATATTTGTTCCAAACATTCTATTAACTGTTGGTCCAAAGATTCATCTATGAAATTAAGTTCATCTTTTTTTTCTTCTGGATTTTCCACCTTTATTTCGAAAGAAAGAACAGTTGATTGTTTTTCTCCTTCCATTTTCTTTCTGAAAATTGCATAAAAATTAACTATATTAGTAGAGTTAGGGTACTGTTGGGTTTAAGTTCAGACAGGTACTTCTGAGTTTTTAACAGTGAAGTTGGGCAGTGTATGGTTTCAGGCAGGAAGTAGAACTATTAAAAAGTGCATGTGATGAAGCCTAAGTAAATTCATAATTATACCAGAGAAGCCTAACTCAATCCATAATTATAACAGAGAAGTCTATCTCAATCTATAACTATTACAGAGGGACAGTATATAACTATCAGAAAACGTTTTCCCAAATTAACTTAAAGTGCACAACATAGTTCCCCTTTCAAATTAACAACTTACCTTTTTCAAAGTAGTTGAAGTTTTCTGTCAAAATTCTTTCAAAATGTACCTCAGGTAGTATTAGTCAAAATGGCTGGGTTCCCCTCTCTTTTTTCATATATATTCATGTACTTAACCAATCAAATGTCAGCACATAAAAGTACAAAATGTTAGTAACATTTTAATTGGTTGTAAATTCCAACAGTTTCATATGTGTTTTTGTCATGTAATTTACCTCAGGATATTTAAACAGGGCTACAGTCCAAATGGCTCAATGGAATACCATCAAATGTGGGATAATGGTAGGGACTGGTATGTAGTAGGGTCTATTCTATATTTGGTGAAAGTCTGTCCAGTGGCTTTTATGTAATTTTGTTTCCCACATTTTTTTGGGGAGCGCTCACCGGTGCGCGCCCCGGTACGCGTACCGGGAGCGCTACGGGAGTCCGCCATTTTGTGTTTCGGTCGAATTGAGACACAAGATGGAGGACAAACAACGTTGGGAATGGGTAAAAAGGGGCACAGTAGACACCCCCTGACCCTCTAGGTTTTCTGAGAGGAGTTTAGGAGGGGCATATATGCCACAAAAAAAAATGCGGGGGGAGCGCCCGGTACGCGCACCAGGGAGAGTACTCTGGTGAAAAATAGTGAAAAAAGTTAGAGAAAGATAATCATTTTGAGTGGTCAGAGGTAGGGTATCTCTGAAAAGAGCTTTTGGGTTCTGTGGCTGATTTAGGTACCTACAAGTAGGATCCAATGCACAGTCTTAAATTCAGGAGGAATATTCTATTCCCCTCATCTGAGAAGTGCACACCATCTCCTCTGTAGATATCTTGCATGTTGAAACGCAAGTTATTGTTGTATATTGAACCCATTCCATAGTCTCTCATGTAAGCAGAAACAGATGTATTGGCATGTTTCCGTGCTTTCTCAAATTCTGGACAAAATTGGTTGGACCAGTTCCATTTCTGTCTTTGACATATATTGGAATATACCAAGGCAGTTTGTGAAAAAAGTGTCATCAATTGATCAAAAGTGTCCTTTAAAAGCATTTCCAGACCTACCCCAGTCAAAGTGCCCAAGTCATTTCCTCCACAGTGCACTATTAAGAGGTCAGGGTTTGGCAGATGCAAAAAGGCTATCACCAATGGTATCAATTGGTGACATCTCAATCCTCTCTGGCCAATCCACTTGATTTCCACATTTGTTAAATCAAGGTTGTGACAATTTCTGCTAGCTGCATACCTTTGAGCCCAGTGGATGTAGCTATGTCCAATAATCCACACAGAATACATGATGAGAGAAGGTTCTGGTGCAGTCAGATGAAGTGTGGGAATGAAATGGCAGTTGGAACAGTAGGAGTTTACAAAAAAATAATTGTGGAGTTTCACTGCTCTTGAATCACAAGCAATGATTGGTGGATTCAGATAGTTGAAAACTAAAAGTTATGGTGCATGGTTGTGTTTTGTGAAAGAAGCAATTTGAATGGTTAAGAAAAAGTCAATTAAAGAAACATTTCATCGGATAAGCTGGTGTATTGAGAGGTCAAACATCCTTGCTTAGTTCATATGTAACATTGTGGAATAAACATTTGAACCTGTGAGTTAAGTAAGGAGGGAGTTGCTATGGTAACAGATAGAAAGGGCTGAGGGGGGGGGGGGAAGGGTGTTGGTTTGAAAATAGTGAGGGAAGAGTTTTGATTGGTTGAAATGAGGCATATCTGTGTAGAATTATAGGTTTTCTGTGCCAGTCATGGTTGCAGTGTGTGGATTGCATACCTTTTGCTCTGCTAAAGAAAAATTGGTGTGTGTGTCTGACATTGTTCTCTATCTCCCAAAGCATTTGTAAAGGTAGGAAATGATTCATTTAATTTAGATAGAGACTTGTATGCTCTATGGAGAAGATTTGGAAGCAGATTGTTTTTTTTAATGTTGTTTTGTGTCATGTTTTTTGATAATGCTTGGTTAAAACATTTTAATGCATAGAGGAAGTGTATTTTGTGAAATAGTGAATTTTCAGTAGTGAAATTGGATGCTTGTATATAGGAGCTGTGCTGTGTTTCTAAAATGTTATTTAAAAAACGATTTTGGGGTAAATGAATGCTTTTTATATTTTTGAGAAGGAATTATTAGTGCTTGCCTCATTAAATAAATATATTTGAACCTTTTACAATGATGTCACCTGCATTACCTCAGATTAGGATGCAGATTGAGGTTTTTTCTGGTTGGTTTGTGTCATGTTTTTGGATAATGCTTGGTAAATAGGTTTTGCAGCATAGGGGAATTGCATTATGTAAAATTGAGAAGTTTCTCTAGTGACATGGAATGCTTGTACATAGGACTTGTGCTGTGTTTCTAAAATGTTATTTAAAAAACAATTTTGGTGTAAATGAATGCCTTTTATATTTTTAGAAGGAATTATTAGTGTTTGCCTCATTAAATATTTATATTTGAACCTTTTACAATGATCTCACCTGCATTACCTCAGAGTAGGATGCAGATTGAGTTTCTTTCTGGTTGGTTTGTGTCATATTTTTGAATAGTGCTTGGTAAATAGGTTTTGCAGCATAGGGGAATTGCATTATGTAAAATTGAGAAGTTTCTCTAGTGACATGGAATGCTTGTACATAGGACCTGTGCTGTGTTTCTAAAATGTAATTTAAAAGACGATTTTGGTGTAAATGAATGCCTTTTATATTTTTAGAAGGAATTATTAGTGTTTGCCTCATTAAATATTTATATTTGAACCTTTTACAATGATCTCACCTGCATTACCTCAGAGTAGGATGCAGATTGAGTTTCTTTCTGGTTGGTTTGTGTCATGTTTTTGAATAGTGCTTGGTAAATAGGTTTTGCAGCATAGGGGAATTGCATTATGTAAAATTGAGAAGTTTCAGTAGTGAAATTGAATGCTTGTACATAGGACCTGTGCTGTGTTTCTAAAATGTTATTTAAAAAACGATGTTGGTGTAAATGAATGCCTTTTATATTTTTTAGAAGGAATTATTAGTGTTTGCCTCATTAAATAAATATATTTGAACCTTTTTCAATGATATCACCTGTGTTACCTCAGATTAGGATGCAGATTGAGCTTCTTTCTGGTTGGTTTGTGTCATGTTTTTGGATAATGCTTTGTAAATAGGTTTTGCAGCATAGGGGAATGCATTATGTAAAATTGAGAAGTTTCTCTAGTGACATGGAATGCTTGTACATAGGACCTGTGCTGTGTTTCTAAAATGTTATTTAAAAAACGATTTTGGTGTAAATGAATGCCTTTTATATTTTTGAGAAGGAATTATTAGTGTTTGCCTCATTAAATAAATATATTTGAACCTTTTTCAATGATATCACCTGTGTTACCTCAGATTAGGATGCAGATTCAGCTTCTTTCTGGTTGGTTTGTGTCATGTTTTTGGATAATGCTTGGTAAATAGGTTTTGCAGCATAGGGGAATTGCATTATGTAAAATTGAGAAGTTTCTCTAGTGACATTGAATGCTTGTACATAGGACCTGTGCTGTGTTTCTAAAATGTTATTTAAAAAACGATTTTGGTGTAAATGAATGCCTTTTATATTTTTGAGACGTAATTATTAGTGTTTGCCTCATTAAATAAATATATTTGATCCTTTTATAATGATGTCACCTGCATTACCTCAGAATAGGATGCAGAATGAGCTTCTTTCTGGTTGGTTTGTGTCATGTTTTTGCATAATGCTTGGTAAATAGGTTTTGCAGCATAGGGGAATTGCATTATGTAAAATTGAGAAGTTTCTCTAGTGACATGGAATGCTTGTACATAGGACCTGTGCTGTGTTTCTAAAATGTTATTTAAAAAACGATTTTGGTGTAAATGAATGCCTTTTATATTTTTGAGAAGGAATTATTAGTGTTTGCCTCATTATATAAATATATTTGAACCTTTTACAATGATGTCACCTGCGTTACCTCAGATTAGGAAGCAGATTGAGCTTCTTTCTTATTGGTTTGTGGCATGTTGTTTGGAAATGCTTGATATCAACATATGCGAGATAGAGGAATTGCGTTTTGTGAAATAGTGAGGTTTCAGTAGTGAAATTGTATGCTTGTACATAGGACCTGTGCTGTGTTTCTTAAATGTTATGCGAAAAACGATTTTTGGGTAAATGAATAGTTTTTACATTTTGGAGAAGGAATACATAGTGTACATGAGGTGAGGCCTGTCCAGGGGTATAAATGAGGCGAGGCCTGTCCAGGGGTGCAGATGAGGTGAAGCCTATTTAGGATTGTAGATGACGTGAGGCTTGCACAGGGGTGCAGAGGAGGTGAGGCCTGTGTTCAAGAGTGTAATGGGAGAGAAGTCTGTTCAGGGGTGCAAAAGAGGTGAAGTCTGTGTTTTAGTATGCAGTGGGGGAGAGGCTTTTTGAAGTCATGTCCATTGCACTCTTCGACACAGGCCTCACCTCCTCTGTTCTCCTGGACAGGCATCACCTCATCTGCACTCCTGTTCAGGCCTCACTTCATGTGTACCCTGTCACTATTAATTATACCCAATACATTGAGGTCTGTCAAGGGGGCACAGAGGAGGTGAGGCTTGCCCAAGGTTCAGAGAAGGTAAGTCTTTTCCATTGCACTGTTGGACACAGTGCACAAGTCCTTTGCACCCCTGGATAGGCATCACCTCATCTGCTTAATCTGTTTACTAATCTGAGGAAAAACATGTGAAATGTGTTAATATATTTATTTAATGAGGTAAACACTATTAATTCCTTATCAAAAATATAAAAGCCATTCAATTACCCCAAAATCGTTTTTTAAATTACATTTTAGAAACACAGCACAGATCCTATGTACAAGCATTCAATTTTACTACTGAAACTTCACTATTTCACATAATGCAATTCCTCTATGCAGCAAAATGTTTTAACCAAGCATTATCAAAAAACATGACTAATCTGAGGAAACATAGATGACATGATTGTGAAATGTGCTAATATATTTTTTGAATCATGCAGATACTATCTAATCAACCTTTTTCTTTGTAATATTCTGTCCTTGAGTTACTCCCTATTACACCTTTTGTCTGTTTTATACCCTCTCTCTCCCTCTTTCTGACTTTTTTTTCTCTCTTCCTGTTACACCCTCTGTCTGACCTACTTCTTGTAAAATCCTGTCTCTGATTTACTTCCTCTTACACCCTCTCTCAAACTTACTCTCTGTCTCTTCCTTTACAGGCTCTCTCTGTTTTAGTCTCTTTTACAACCTTTTCCCTTCTAACACCCTCTCTCTGTCTTACTTCCTGTTACACCCTCTCTCTGTTTTACAACCTGTTACATCCTTTTTCTGACTTACACCCTTTTTTTACTTACTTCCTCTCCCTATTACATCCTTTTTCTGTCTTTCAACATATTATACACTCTCTCTGTCTTAGTCCTTCTCTATGTTTTACTCCCTTTACCTGTTTATTTGTCTGAGTCTCTCTGTGTCTTTGTGTTACTCCCTCTAGCTGTTTTTCTTTGACTTACTCCTAGTTATATAGTTGCTGTGGTATAAACTTAGATATGTTGCAAATTAGTGTTTATATCGTTTGCTTATTGCCATTGCTTTGTTGTTTGATAATAGTGGCCTATAATGTGTTATTTTTTTCTTTACCACATATTGAAATCAACATTTCAAAAGTAAGCAAAGATGCCGTCAAGGCAAAGGAGAAGAAAAAATACCATACGGAAAAGAACAAAATCAGCAACGGAATTAAAGGAATCCCCTACAACAAGTACTTCAAAAAACACAAAAAAAGCTCCTGGTAAGACAACTAAGTCTTTTTTTCGGAACATATGTAGAGGAGAAAAAAAATGTTAACGGGAATGTGAAGATCCAGAAGGAGAGAGCAAATTTGAAAAGGAGGGAGAGGCCCTCAATAAATGTCACTACTGGAGCAGGAGAAAAGAGTATGGATAGCAATAGAAGCCAAAATCTATTTAGGGACATTCGTAGACGAATGTTTCGCAATAGGGTAGTTTTAAATTTGCTAAAAACTGAAACTTTACAAGAAAAAGAAAAGTGTAGAGAAGATTGATGATCAGGCTTTTGAAGTTAAGAAAAAATTATTTATTTTAGTAATCAATAGAATTAGGATCCTTAACAAGGCAATTGATGTTTTCAAATCGAACAGTAGATGGAAAAGAATAATTAATCAGACTAATTTTTGTGAAGTTTTTTCTGGAGAATCAATGCATAGTTCAAGTTCTGAGCCATTTTTAATGAGGAGAGTTACTTTCAGGAAAATGATTTGGTGCATGCAGTTGACACCAGTGGTCGAGCATATGAGGTGAATGATGGTTGTCCGATGGTAAAAGAGAAACTTGTGTCTAGAGATGCAGAAGAGGTGTTAGCTGATGAAGTTTTAGGGAGACGTACTAAGGGTCCAGTGTACACATGGAATTGCAGTAGTATTTGTAGTGTGCGACAGGATTCAATCGATTTGCTTCGAAATTTCTTACGTACATATAGTAAGAAAAGTGTAAGACAGAAAATGAAGATCTTGCAAGAGTTAGATCCTTGCAGAGTGAGAAAACACAGGTTTGCATGGGCACTCACTGGCTTGTCTTTCTAGAAACGTATGTCAGAGTGTTTTTCATCATTTTAGGATGTTAGCAGTGCATCATAATAAGGTGAGGGAATTAGTGAGAAGGTTGTATTATGCAAAAAGTCCAGCACTTAAGCTTAAACAGTTAAACAGTGCTCTTTTGCATGGATCTGAAGTAGATGTGAAGACTATGTGTGAAGAAATTGAGTTTTGTTATTTTGGGAACAAAGAGGACAGTGCAGAAATGGATATAGCAATGGATGGTAATGTGGAAGACAATGTACAGATTTCAAGTATAAAAAAGTTTGACGAGGAAATTACCAAGTTTAAGGTGAAATCAAGTGAAAGGCCTAATTTAACTTGTGTGTGTTGTCAACGGACTCATAAGATTCAGACTAGGTTAGTTGATTTATATGCAAAATGTGAATTGGAAAATAATAGTGAATGCAAGGATTTTGTAAGTTATTTGTTGGTGGAGAATTCTTTTGATTTGAGTTTTGATCAGTGTATTTGTAATTATTGTTTGAAAAAATTAAATGAAAATAGAATGCCTGCTAGAGCTGTTCATAATAATCTTCAGTTGATAGATATTCCTTCTGAATTGATGGATTTAAATACATATGAATCTATTTTGATTCAATGTGTCCATCCTTTTCAGGCTATTGTTCGCATGGAGCCTAAGATAGGGAAATTGCCTCCTACAGATTTACAAAGAGGATAAAAGGGAAGAGTTGTTTATTTGCCTCTAGATGTCAAGAAAAATATTGATACAATTGGTGTAGAAAGAGTAGAAGAGGATCCTCTGGTTATTATAGTTAATGGGGTTCCGACAAAGAATAAGAAAATCTGGCAAGATTTAGTGGATGTTAGGAAAGTCAAAAAGGCAACGTTGTATTTGGTGAAAAACAATGAGTACTACAAAGATGTAAGTGTTGGAGCAGAGGAAACAGCTATAGAAGAAGACAGTGATTGTTCAGTTGGCCAAATTGAAAAAATTGATGTGTCTAGAAGTGAAGAAATATATGAACATTATACTGTTCATCCTTTGCATTCCAAAGAAGTAATGGGGAATGCAATTGACTTGTTTCAAATGAAAGCAGCAAAAGGAAGTCCTATTAGTGTATGGGAAGAACGTTTGGAAGCTCGTTGTTTTCCACAGTTATTTCCAACAGGTCGAGGTGGACGATATGACGATCGACCAGTTCAAATTCCTGCAGCTGAATACCGGACTTTAAGATTATATGCTGAAGATCCAAGGTTTCGTCAATGCATTCCGTATTTGTTTCACCTACTGTATGAAAGTGATTTGTCTGGGCTTTCTTATGCAGTTAATCATCTACTGAAAAGTGGAGCTCATCTGCAAAATGTTTCGGCGAGGGACTTTATGGAGAAAGTCAATCTGCAAGACAGTATTTTGGAATCTCAGCTAATCAATCTCATGGCATGTCAGCGTGAAACAAACTAGTATTGGTTCAGTCGTCATGGGGAATTGAAATGTATGCTAAGAAACTTAGGAACTCCTACATGGTTCCTCACTCTTAGCTGTGCTGAGTATGCATGGGATGACTTACTTCAATTTCTACGAAAGGCAAATGGAAACATACAAAATATAGAATTGAAAACACCTGGAGAACTGTGTTCTTTGGATCCAGTGAATGTTTGCAGATATTTTAATCATAGATTTGAAGCTATGATGTCTTTTCTTACCAACAAAAAAAATCCTCCCCTTGGAGAGGTTTTGGATTTCTTTTGGAGGAAGGAGTATCAAGCGAGAGGTGCTCCTCACATACATATGTTGTTATGGATTAATATGGCTGAGATACCCGCCACCCCCTCTCAACACAATCCCCAAGGATGGGAAACCGGAAACAGTTCTGAAGTCTTTGGAAGACGGGAGGGAGTAACCCCCCCGGCCGTATTTATTAAAATATGAAACAAAATTAAAACATTAAATAAACAGTTTCATATTATGTACAATTGCATTACCACATTGCGATGTTTGGCTAACCTTAACAGATTCTCTAATACAAAGGTTCTCCTAGCCGAACTAACATCCTGCAAAACATTTACTTGAAATTTTGAAATTGTACATCCTAACGTTTAAGGGCCAACGGCAAGGTCGTAACCGGTGTCAAGATCCCTAACCCAGAAATATCGCCCTCACTTGTGAGGGGCGGCCCAGAGGCGTACCTCAAGTGCAATTACCAATTTCCCTTGACTTGACGGGGGCCCCAATAAAACTCGTCGCCACTTAGAGGTCGTACGAGGACTCGTGTGAGGTATCTAGAAGGTAGCGTAGACCCCCCCCCCGAACCCCACACAACTTACCATATCTGCCGTCGCAGACGTCCTGGCCCCGGGAAATTCCCCAGGAGGGGGCTGTAACCCCTCCTACCCAGGAAGGGGCCTTGACCGCCTTTCCTCTTCTTTCGGCGACCCATCCTTAGAAGGGACCGCCTCCCCGTTGAGGGGCCAATGGCCACCTCCCCCGAGCGCTCCCATCAGTGCTGGGTGACGCCCACTCATAGGGATCTTCCAATTAGTGCTCACCGATCATGACCTTACCGCCCGACCAAAATAAATACGACAATGCTAACTAAATGACTAAACTAAAATACAGTAGCGACTATACTTTTATTAAAAGCATGCTTACCAATGGACACTAAAGCAGAATTTCTTTATTTGCAAAACGTAACACAAATCGACATTCTTTATTACATACTCAAAATCATCACGATAATACCACGACCTGTAAACGAAAATCAGAGTTGTCCATCAACTTTATTCAAAAATCACTTGCTGTCATCAGGGGCTGGTGGGTGGGTCAAAATTGGCTCTTCGTTCCGTCTCGAGCTCACGTGCAGCGAGGAGGTGCAGCTTCAGAGCACAGGAACAAGAGGATGCCTTCGGATCTTGCTTCTCCTTTTATCCGTCTTCAGGGCGGGCGTAAACCCGCCCCTGCCTGCCCCTAGGGCGTGGCCAGCCGCGTCAGTGTCTAGGCCAACCCACTCTAGGGCGGGAAAAGGCGCGCCCCGGCTATGCCGCTTCGGGCATACCAGCCGAGACTCGCCTCCCGCCCAAGATGGCTTCCCGGGGGGATCGTGGTACTCTGCCATACGTTCGGGGGGACCGAGTGGTCGCCCCTTTCCATATGGCTGAGATACCCGCCACCCCCTCTCAACACAATCCCCAAGGATGGGAAACCGGAAACAGTTCTGAAGTCTTTGGAAGACGGGAGGGAGTAACCCCCCCGGCCGTATTTATTAAAATATGAAACAAAATTAAAACATTAAATAAACAGTTTCATATTATGTACAATTTCATTACCACATTGCGATGTTTGGCTAACCTTAACAGATTCTCTAATACAAAGGTTCTCCTAGCCGAACTAACATCCTGCAAAACATTTACTTGAAATTTTGAAATTGTACATCCTAACGTTTAAGGGCCAACGGCAAGGTCGTAACCGGTGTCAAGATCCCTAACCCAGAAATATCGCCCTCACTTGTGAGGGGCGGCCCAGAGGCGTACCTCAAGTGCAATTACCAATTTCCCTTGACTTGACGGGGGCCCCAATAAAACTCGTCGCCACTTAGAGGTCGTACGAGGACTCGTGTGAGGTATCTAGAAGGTAGCGTAGACCCCCCCCCGAACCCCACACAACTTACCATATCTGCCGTCGCAGACGTCCTGGCCCCGGGAAATTCCCCAGGAGGGGGCTGTAACCCCTCCTACCCAGGAAGGGGCCTTGACCGCCTTTCCTCTTCTTTCGGCGACCCATCCTTAGAAGGGACCGCCTCCCCGTTGAGGGGCCAATGGCCACCTCCCCCGAGCGCTCCCATCCGTGCTGGGTGACGCCCACTCATAGGGATCTTCCAATTAGTGCTCACCGATCATGACCTTACCGCCACAGGCCGGATAGTTGACCGGCTATCCGGACCCCCCACAACACTCCTACCTAAAGGTCATGCTGCAATGTTTTTAGCCATGCTAGGAAGTCTCCTATGAGTAACTCATTCCCCACCCGAGACAAATGCACTCCATCCCCCAAATACATACTGTCATCATTAATACACCCATGGGAAATAGCATGCAGTGTCTTGGAACGGAACAACCTACTCACTTTGTTATTAAGCTTCCTAACAGAATGATTTAGAGCAGGAACCGAAATAGCCCCCCGCCACACTTTTCGTGGGATCATATGGGACCATGCAATTGTGCACCCTGGAACTCTCCTCGCTAACCAACTTACAGTGGAAAGCATCGCCTCAAGAAGAAGTCGTCTACCAGTGGTGACCAAATCATTACCCCCAAGATGTACTATCACTACAGACGGCGGTGACCTCGTCCGCCCTAGCAAACCCTCAAAAAATGATTGAAACTGGTCAATACAGAGCCCGCCTCTTCCGTAGAAGGACACACTGTACCCGTATTCCCCAGCTACTTGAATCATATCACCTGCTTTGAATACGTCTGCGGCACGCCTCACGTATGAGTGGCCCACAACCCACACCTCCTTTTTCACAGCCGGTGACGTCTGACCGCTGGCCCGGTGTAGGGTCGACTGCAAAGTCCGCCCCGCCTCGTAGGCTTGCGCAACTGAAAACCAAACAAAAACAAGAAGCGTGAGTACATTGCTACAGCTTCACAACATGTGCAACCGCACATACCTCTTATAACAATTGGAGGACCAACGCCCCACCCGTTTAACTTGTTCAACATCCAGACCCCTGGCTGTAGCTTCTGTAGCAGCCCCTATCCGAAAGGAATGGGTCCCAAACTCGCCCGGGTTCAAGCCCGCAGCGGCAATCGACATCGCAAGCACCCGCTGAAACTGAAACTTTGTCAGTGGGGTGGCGTCAGCGTGTCTCAACAAGGTCCCCCCCCATGATGCCACCCTTCGTGCTAAATAATCTTCTAGACACCTTACCGGGCACATGGAGGACCCGGGAATCCTGCGTATGATTACGCAGTCACCCATCCCACTCTGATCGGTCTTAGACCTGACAAATGAGACCGTCATCGTCTCCCCTCTTATCTGGACGTGCTCCTGGCACAATCCTCCTGTCACATCCTGCTTGTTCCTCGCCACTAATTCGCTTACCCGCATTGCCCCATGGAATGCCAGCGTAAAAGCGGCTCGGAACAACACTGTCTCAAACTGAGATGAACACGTAGCAGGGAGACTGGCTAATAACTGAGCCAGCCTATCCAAACCTATCGGGCGCCTCTCATCTACTCTGCGACCCTCAAGGCGTTGCCACCCCCGAAGCGCTTTCTGTACAACGAAAGACGCCGTCGGGTCATGGATCCCGTGAGCCCTAGCAACAAAGGAAATGGCAGCCGATGCCTCTGGGCCGTGGCCACCGATTTCCCGACCCGATGTAAGGACATCAGAAAATCCACCACCCACTCTTCCTGGCCCCAAAGCTCCTCCCTATCAGTCCCCAAAAAGGCCAAATAGGACCGGAACGCCCCTTCATATGCCTTCCTCGTCCTGGGTGCTAAACTCTCTCCCACGAGGTTACGAAGTTCGGGGCACCGAGAGACCAGAGAGCTTCGGGAAAGGGTGCCGGCTCCGGGTCCGCTGTGGGAAGGAAACCCCAGAAAGCCTGTATACGAAAACGAGACAGTGCATCAGCCGCCTGGTTCATTACCCCAGGGACATGTCTTGCTCTGAATAGCACATTCAATTGCATACAAAGTAAAACAATTTCCTTGAGCAGTCTCAAAATCCATTAGCATCGTGCTGCCTGACTATTGATACACTCGACCACGGTCATATTGTCAGACCAAAATACCACCGAGTGATCTCTGAACCCTTCGGGCCAAGTTCTCAGGGCCACTAAAATGGGGAAAAGTTCCAGGAAAGCAATGTTACTTGTCAGTCCACTGTCATGCCACCATGTCGGCCACTTTTGTGCAGACCATCTCGTGCCGAATATGGCACCGAAACCTATGCTCCCTGCCGAATCTGTCCACAGCCCCAGCTCCTCGGAGGACACGGCTGGTTTGTTCCAGACGACTCGACCATTGAAATCCGCCAGAAATGCCAACCAAATGCGCATGTCCTGGCGGACCTCTGTCGAGAGCCTTGTGCGATGATGGCCCTCCTTCAGGCCGACCATGGCTTGAGCGATCGAACGGGAAAAGGGGCGGGCCATTGGTATAACCCTCAGGGCAAAATTCAACTGGCCAACTAACTGCTGTAATTGATGCAGCCTAACCTTAGGTCCCCTTATACACATCTGCAGGGATGTCCTGAACTTTAAAACTTTGTCAGCTGGTAAACGAAAACCACCTTCTGCGGAGTCTAACTCGATCCCCAGAAACTCGAGGCACGTGGAAGGCCCCACAGTCTTACCTGGTGCCAATGGCACGCCAAACAGATTCATCAAGTCACAAAACTGTTCCAAAGCCTGCCCACATTCCGGGCCCCCGGCTGCCCCCAGGAACAAAAAATCATCCAGGTAATGCATCACATTCTGGAAACCAGTCTTCCTTGTGAAGACCCATTGTAGAAAACTACTGAATTTTTCGAAATAGGCACAAGATATAGAGCATCCCATCGGCATACACCTATCCATGTAATACTGGCCCTGAAACATGAAACCTAAGAGACGCTGATCGTCTGGATGTACCGGGAGCAACCGGAACGCTGACTCAATATCAGATTTAGCCATCAGCGCCCCGGGCCCCAGGCGATTCAAAATGGCTACGGCCTCATCGAATGATGCGTACCGCACCGAACACACTTCCGGGTCTATTGCTTCGTTGACTGAGAGACCACGTGGGGCTGATAAATTATGTATCAGCCGGAACTCACCCGGGTCCTTCTTTGGGACCACACCTAAAGGAGAACAAACAAAATTAGGAACCGGTGGTACACTAAATGGACCGGCGACTCGACCTCGAGTAACCTCCTTCCTGATTTTATCCTGTACCACAGTCGTATGCTGAAAGACCGATAGCTGATTTTTACATTTCGATGCCCCCTGAAAGTCCCCCACTGGGATGCGGAAACCATAAGAAAACCCGTTCCGCAACACCCCAGCAGAAGCCCGATCCGGGTATTCACTGAGCCAAGGAATCATTGCCAAGGTATCAATCGGGGTAGGTAAAGGCGCCCCTCGGACTATGTTAGACCTGTTTGGCGCCTCCTCTACCCCCGTTATCACCCGTTTTGGCTCTGCACGTGGACTCAGGATGGGATGATTGCCCACACCCACTACATTCATGTCTAAATTTGCATGATCCCTGGGGCCTAGTACATTTACCCCTGTTGAAGTTCCAACAAACCCCCCTTTTCCCTGTGTTACCGGCAGGCTTCGAGTAATTGTCTGTACTCGTACCTGACCGAAAGGGCGTCCCCGCATACTGGCGGGAAGATTCGCCAACGATACTCCCCACTAATGGCAATTTCAACAGTCTCCTTCATTTTGGACCATGACACAGAATCATAACAATCCCATGTTAAGTTTTTATCGTGTTCTTTAGCTTTTCTAAACAGGTTATCATAGCAGAACCAATGATTACCCTCGTGTGATACCGAGTACCCCATGATTCGTGATTGATAAATCGGCAATTCGGGTAACAGATCGGGCCTTCGCTCCCCCAAGATCGATGTAAAAACCCCCCATGCTTGGCCCCAATTGCCAATGTTTTCATTTACCTTAAAGGCGGCCATTTTTGCGTGCCAAACACTCGGATGCATGAGCTCCTTCTGGCCCTTGACATGCTCCATCTCATAGTGGTCAGTAAGCAACGAGAATATGTTCACATACTCCTCTGCCCATATCTTTTCCTTAATAGCCAAAGGCACATGCTGACCCAATTTTTCCCTACGAGAGGGTGCCGACTCATCCCTCGCAATCGGCAATGGCCGCTTACCTGCACCGGACGTTGTCTCTGCTACAGAACCCGTCCCCTGCGGCTTCTCTACTGCTGCAGCCGGCGTGGACACCTTCGCTGCTTCCCGTGACTCACGCAGTTGCTTCATTAGCTCCTGTGCGTCGACAGCCGTGGCGCCCTCTTTACCTTTTCCCAACCACGCTGCCAATTGTGCTGCCAGCTCGGGCGGCATATCTTCCTCGGACACGGGGGTGACCACAACGGGAATCGGATTCCCTTCATTCGGCACGGGAGTTGGTGCCTCGAGCGGGGCACTGGGACCCGGGATGTCTTCTCCCGCTGCTCCCCTCCTGGGCCTCTTGTTTTTCCCTCCCGGGGCTGCTCCCGCCAAAGGACGTTTCGGCCCCCCTTCCTCGTTCTTATCCACTCGCCTCTTGAGTTCGGTCATCTCCTTCATGAGAACACGCAGCATCTGTTCAGTAGTCATGCGTTTTCCCGTCTTCTTCGGCATTCTCCAACAGAGTATCTGCAAAACAAACAAGAACGATTACAACGCTCAAAATTGGCTCTTCGTTCCGTCTCGAGCTCACGTGCAGCGAGGAGGTGCAGCTTCAGAGCACAGGAACAAGAGGATGCCTTCGGATCTTGCTTCTCCTTTTATCCGTCTTCAGGGCGGGCGTAAACCCGCCCCTGCCTGCCCCTAGGGCGTGGCCAGCCGCGTCAGTGTCTAGGCCAACCCACTCTAGGGCGGGAAAAGGCGCGCCCCGGCTACGCCGCTTCGGGCATACCAGCCGAGACTCGCCTCCCGCCCAAGATGGCTTCCCGGGGGGATCGTGGTACTCTGCCATACGTTCGGGGGGACCGAGTGGTCGCCCCTTTCCAAGATGCACCCAAATTTGGAACTGATTCGGATGACACAGTGAAGAGTTTCATTGAAGAATATTCAACATGTGCTGTTCCGAAAACTACTGAAGAAAACCGGTTAAGGCAACAAGTTTTACGTTTTCAATCCCATCGTTGTGGAAAGTACTGTTGTTGAAAATTTAAAAACAAGGAGAAATTCTACACGAAATGTCGTTTCGCAATTCCACGACCAGTGATTTCTAATGGAAGAGTAAATAATTTGATGTCTTCTCTGCGACATACTGTGACAAGGAAATCACCAAAAAATACACACAATTTAAAAAGAAACGAAGAGTCCAAGTATATCAACGACTAAAACCCAGTGATTTTATCCATGCGGAATGCTAACATGGATATTCAGTTCGTTGCTGACAACTCTATTGCTGTGGCTCGATATGTGACGTCTTACATCAAAAAAAAAGAAAAGACTGAACTGAAGGAAATGTGGGAAGACATTTCACATGAAAAGAGTATAAGTAAAAAATTATACAGTTTCAGTCTGAAGATGTTGTCGCATCGAGAAATTGGAGCATATGAATGTTCTGATCAGTTATCATTAGCAAGTCTCTATGCCAAATCAAGAACAATCATTTGGGTGAGTCTAGGTCTCGCTGCAACACGAAATCGAGTTTTGAAATCTGTACAAGAAATTGAATATTTGGCGGAGAAAAGAACCAAACAGTACAGATATTTTGAAGACAAACATGTTGGATTAATACTATCCAAATAGAAGTACTCACCTTGAGAACACTTGTTTGTATGAAGTTCTGCAAAACTGCAGTTATAAGAGGAACATCACAGAAGATATCAATAATGGAAAATATGCTGTCATTGGGTATGAAGGATGCCTAGTGAAGCAGAGAAAAGTCCATTTGATTAATCATCGAAAATTGAGTTGCGAATCTCCAGACAAAAGAGAATTTTACTATTTAGCTCTTTTGCAACTCTTTAAGCCATGGCGTACAGAAGAGGAACTACTTGGAGATTTTCTCTGTTATGAAGACTCTTTTAATGCAACCAAGGATACCATAGAATGTCCTGTTTTTCCAAATTATCTGCAAATGTTGAATGAAGAAATAGAGCAAGAAGCCACAATTGCTGAAGAGATTGCTAGAGATAGTTCTCAAGACAGTCAGAGTTCTACTTCATTGAGTCAGGATCCACTAGGAGGACCAATTATCCAAAATGAAGCTGCAACTGCCATGGATGAGGTGGAAAGAGCTATGGAACAAGCTCAAGAGGATGTAGTTAACTTAAAAGATTTGGTAAAGCAACTAAACGTTGAGCAGAAAAAGATATATGACAAAGTCACAGAACAGATTGAACATGGATTCAGACATGAGAAAAAAGAGTGCTCATGTACATCATTTAAGCCTGTCCGACTGTACGTAAGTGAAGAAGCGGGAACAGGAAAATGTTTTCTGATTAAAGCCATTGCAACTTATTTGCAGAAAAGGACTGAATCACCGCTGTCTTGTGTTGTAACCGCTCCAACTGGACTGGCAGCACATAACATTAAAGGGATTACTCTACATCGTTTACTGATGCTGCCAGTTGAGCATGATAATAAATTGCATTACAACAAGCTATCTGGAGATGCGTGTTCTGAAGTTTCCAGAGTCCTGAATAAAATGAAACTTCTTATCATTGATGAAGTAAGCATGGTCTCAAATCTAATGCTTGCTTTTGTGCATTTGAGAATGCAAGAAATTCTTAGAACAGAGTATGATGTGTTATTTGGAGGAAAACACATTATTGTTTTTGGAGATCTACTGCAGTTGACTCCAGTAAAAGGACAACCAGTGTTTGAAATGCTCACGCATGAAGATACCAGGAAGTCCCTTGGAAGCATTAGAAACATTAATATATGGTTACATTTTAAATATGCAGAACTGCTTCAAAATATGCGACAGGCAAAGGATGAAGATTATAAAAATATTCTACAAGGTGTAAGAATCGGAAAAGTAAGTGAGCTTGGGAAAGAAGCTGTACATGCTCGATTAATTTCAAATTTGTATCCAAATGAAAACATTCTTCCAGAGAATATTTTTAAGAAAATTACTGAGAAGAAATCTGGGATATGTTTGATGCCAACTCTGCAAGAATGTTCCATCTTCAACAACAAAATGTTAAAGTTAGAAAATGAAGAGATTGTGAAACTGGAAGCAATAGATAAAATAGAGCATATGGGTACAACAATTGTTTTGTCAGAAAATTTGAAAACAAAATTGGATTCATTAGAGAAAAGTATATCTAAAACAGCTGGTTTTGAAAAGACTCTGAATGTGTGTTTAAATTGTCGCATCATTTTGAGAAGGAATTTAAATGTTGAAAGAGGTCTGGTAAATGGAGCAATGGGTCATGTTGTTGATTTTGTGAATTAAAGAAATAGAGATGGAATTGAATTTTTAAAAATAAAATGTGATGGCATTGAGCAAGTACAACAAATTAGTTGTTGTTCTGCTTGATTTTTGCTTGTAAAAGACTTATATGTTCGCCAAAAACAGTTTCCTGTTTCTTTGGCATATGCGGTGACAATTCATAAATCTCAAGGTTTAAGTGTAAATAGTGCTTTGGTGAACATTGGAAGTTCTGTGTTTAAAGAGGGTATGGCATATGTGGCATTATCACGAGTCAGAACTTTATCGGGATTGTACTTGATTGAGTGTGATGAGACAAAGATTTGTGCAGATCTAGATTGTGTTAAAGAATACAATAGGTTAAGAAAAGAGTATGCTCCACATTTGCCTCAATATCCTCTGTTTTGAAAAACGTGTGGTAGGCCGAAAAAGAAGAAATGAGAATAATTGCAGTGAGGTAGTAGCAAAAAGACAAAAAGTAGATGAAACTGTAATTGTAAGCAGAAAGAAAAAGGATTCTGTTCAAGATGTTGTTGGATTTCAATTTGAAAACAGTTCTGGTGTCAACTGCTATGCTAATGTAGTGGTTAATGTTGTTTTTTTCTTAAAACTTTACAAGAACAGATTGTTGAAAATCGGGATCAAAGATTCTGCGGTTTATTGAATTCTGTGTTTCAGAAATGTAGCAGTGATAGAGCAAAAATAGAAAGTGTTTCCGAAATTCGAAATCTTTTAGATATATGTTCAGGTCAAAAAAAATGTTCACAAAATATTCAGCAGGATTGTCAGGAATTTTTAATGTATATGTTTGGTGTATTGGAAGATGGAGGTGTAGATGTAGAAAATCTTTTTAGACTTTCTTATCAATGGCAGCATGACTGTGACAATTGTAGTTTATCAAGTAGTACTAGAATAGACACTGAAAGATTTATATATTTGACTTTACCAGATTGCAAATCAGTGTCTTTTAATAATCTGATCATAATATGGTTTGTTCCCAATGTAAGTGTTCAATGCTGTCCACATTATTTATACAAACTTATGGACAGTATGTCATTTTAATGTTTCAACGATGTAGATCTGATGGAACTAAATTGACAACTTCTATTAAAAATTTCGTGGCTTCTCAGTTATCAATTTCAGGAAGAACCTTTGTAACTGTAGCTATTATTTATCATGACGGTCCTTCAACAACATCAGGGCATTATACAGCTTATTTAAAATGTCGAAAAGGTTGGTTTTTCTGTAATGATACTTTCAAACAACGTTTGCCTTTTGACTTAAAAAATTCTTACCTAGTGTTTTTAGAACCAACATTTAACTAAAGGTAATTGGTCTATAAAGACAGGAGCAGTTAATAAAAGTTAGTCTGCTATTTAAAATTATATTGTGAATAAAAGTGATGAACATAATATAAAAAATCCAGTTCTCATATAGGTACTGTAAGTGGATCTCATAGTAAGTGATATCAGTATTATAGGAAATGTTGAACATGAGTGATCCAGAGATGGGAATATGAATAGTTATACATTGTGAAAATGTGGTATGAGCTTTTCTTTCAAAACATCGGATAAATGGTAATTTCTGAGTTTGAAAATAGACTGATAAATCTGACACTATTTGGCCGTAAGGAATAGTGTTGGAATTAGGAAAGATTCATAACTTAACATAACGAGAAAAAGAAAAAATTGAGACATATTTCAGATGTTCTTAGAGTTTTTTTTATAGAAAGTCGATGAAATGGAAGTTTTAGAGAACAGCAGAGTATTTTCCAATGAAAAGGACCTTCACGATCTACTATTTGGCCTCAAGGAAAAGTAAGTGAATCAAAGATTAGTGTAAATATGTGATTTGTAAGTTTATATGGTTTTTTTAAACACAAACTTTTAGATTGTGTTTTTTTCCCCGCTGTCATATGATGAATAGTTTGAACTCACTGTTTTTAGTGAAATTCAATATATTCTGAGAACAGCAAAAATAAACTATGTAACATGTTGGAGATGTTATTCCATAGTTTGTTTTGTGTAATTGATATTGTATTCCCATTGTCTCACACTCACTTTCCTTTTTCCACCCTTTTTCAGCTCTCTTTACTCACTCACACTGCCTTTCTCTCACTCTGTTTCATCCCCGTTCTTTTACTCCACTTTTTTCACAACCCCTCATTCCCATTTCAACTGTCTGCATCCCATCTGTCCCTGGCACCACTTTTCAGCTTTCAGTCTCTCTGCTTCATTTGCCTTTTCCGTCTTTTCCTCCTTTGCTCTTTTACTAATTTCTCTTTACTCACTCACCTCTTTTTTCGTACTCTGTCACATTCTTTTTGTATCTTACTTACCTTCACTTCATTTCTTTCATCTTCTCTTCCTCTTTGTCACTGAATTTATCTGCCTTACTCTTAGTAATTTGCTTTTCTTCTATTTCTTTTTCACTCTTTTTGTCCTTCTACATTACTTTATTTCCTTTTCTGTATCCTTCCCTCTTGCTTTATTTCTTTATACACTTTTATGATTTTTAACCTCTTGACCTATCTCTTTTATTTTAAAATATATATTCTACTAATTATAACTTATTTTTTGTTCTCTCTTTCACAGATACAAAGTGTAGAAAAAAATATAATTGAGTTTATATTAATTATATGGTAAGTGTGACTAAAAAAATGTAGTTTGTCATGATCCTTTGCTTTAACCTCACTACTTTTCCCTCACGCTATGTTACCCCTGTTTCCTTACTCTGCTTCCCTCACTTATTCTTATCCTCCATGTTTATTTGCCTTTTCCTTACTTTTAAACCACATTCAACTTCTTTCAGTCTTCCTGCTCACCCACACTCCCTCACTTTCCTTTCTTTTCTGGTTCACTCAGTCCCTTTCTGTCACTCCTTCCTTTTCTCTCTCTATCCTTTCTCTCTGTCACTCCCCATGTCTTTCCTTTTCTCAGTTACTTCCTCTAACACCTTTTTTTGTCTTACTATCTATTACACAGTCTCTCTGTGTTCCTCCCTCTACCTCTCTTTCTTTTTGCACCACTCTTTCTGTCCCCTTTCTTTATGCTCACTAAATATACAATATAGGATTCATTTTTAAAAATATTACATTTCATAGCTATAGACATTTGCTATTAAAAAACCTTTGAAATTCACTGAAAAAAACATAGGTTTGAGGCCCTATATATAGTTAGGAATTAGCATTTACTAAACCTATGAAATTCACTGAAAAAACCATAGGTTTCACACCAGTTACAGTTAGGAATTAGCATTTAAAAAACCTATTAAATTCACTGAAAAAAACAGAGGTTTCACACCAGTTATAGTTAGCTGGAAATTTTACTGACATAAAACCATTGAAATTCCCACATTATAGTTAGTTGGACTCACTATAACTTGCGCGCCTGCAATGCACTGCTGATGATGTCACATATTACATCACTCATGACATGGTCAGTGACATCACTCATGACATCACTCATGACACCATCCTTGTGACAGAGTGACAGACCTCCTTTCACTGTAATGTAACCCTTGAAACACATATTCAAAAATAGAAACTAACATTTTCAAAAAAATGGACATACCCATACCAGTTACAACAACCAATTCAGTAATTACACCATCTATATACACATTCACCAACAGTTCTATATAGTCACTCATACATATACTCACTCATCATATGTAGTGATACACATATACATATTGTTACACACCGACAGTCAACCAAAAGTTACTCACACACATACACACACATGCAAATAAACTATTGAACATCCATTTATTTGCATATACAGCTATACACACACTACCACCTTACTTCTAAGGAAACTTACACATACTTACTCTCTTAAACAATCACTTATAGAAACACATACTTATTTAAACAGGAACTCTTACAATCTCTCACTCTCACATATACTCACTCATATACATCAATACTCACATATACTAGATTAAAACATATGTAGTTACTGATAAAGACACTAGTGAGACAGTCATTCACTCACTAACACACACATATAAACACTCATCCACCCATACAGTCCTGCACATATGCTGTCTTCAAAACACATACAAACAGTGAGTCAGTCATTGATGCATCTATGTGCTAAGTAATACCCCCACCAAACCATACAGACACTCATACTGATACTAAAAAAAACATCTAATAACCCATATACACACACATGTAGCTACTCACCAACCCATGCAGCCACTTATACACAAAGTGAAACACTGATACATATATTTAAATATTTAAAAATTACTCACTGATATATATGTATTCACTACAATACAATTAATAAGCCAGTTAACCAATCAATTTTTTTTTAAAAAACATCAATTTTCACACTTATAAAAACATTAATTCTTCCATCGACCTTTACATATACATATATAAAACATATTTATTTTTCAGAAAGACACACATTCACTGGATGGTGTCATCAGTGATGTCATGAGTGATGTCACTGACCATGTCATGAGTGATGTAATATGTGACGTCATCAGCAGTGCATTGTAGGCACGCAAGTTATAGTGAGTCCAACTAACTATAACGTGGGAACTTCAATGGTTTTATGTCAGTAAAATTTCCAGCTAACTATAACTGGTGTGAAACCTCAGGAATATATATATATCATGTATCATTAAGATGTGGCCCAGTATTGCCTATCTTGCCTGTTTTGCACTTGCGAATGGTTGTTTTAACAAATGTGTTGAATATTTCCACTAATTAAGTTGCAACCAATCAATGTCACCGTTGTTACTGCACTATCACTTTAAATACACGCAACTCTTTCAGTGCGTCATGTGACCAAGGCCTCTGTGCAGGCCGAAACGTTATCCTGGCGTGGTGTACTGGAAAATAAAAACTCACCTGCACTCTGGGTCTTCCGTGTTCTTACTCGTTTGATGGCTGAGGATTGATAGCCTGTCGTGGTAGCGGGAACACAAGTGTGGAAACATTTCGAACCGGTTGTGTGTTTCTCCGGTGTTTGGAAGACCCCTCCTTCGCAAGTGGCCGAGCAGCAGGAAACCGTGACCTCCGGTAACCCGGAAGTCGTTACTTTCTCCCGTTGGGGAGTTACTGCTCTGGCCCCTGGACGTCTGTGACAATTGTTTGCTGTTGCTTTTCGTCGGGTGCCTCTTGGGACGGCTGTCTCAACCTGCGGCATCCGCATTCCAGCAGTGAACCTCAAAGAACTGTTCCGGTGGAGGAGTTGTGCTCAGTCGGAGGACGAGCAGCGATTACAGCAGCAGCCCCGTACTGAGTGAGTACGACAACAGTTGTAAATTCAGTATACACCATGGCGGCTGGCGCACGTAAAGGGAGAGAGGTTGCCACTCTTGAAGCCTTTGATGATTCCCCGGGTGGGGGGTCTACAGTTACCACCACTGAGGATTTGGGCGTCACCGGCGGAGTTAATCTCCGTGACAAATTTAAAGCATTGGAGAAATTGTTAAAACGGGAGCAGTCTAAATGGTGGGAGCATCGCTCCCTCAGCCGGTATTTAGAAGTTAATCGTATACCGCGTGGACTAAGGGTTATGCTAGCTCCGAGTTACGAGTATATGGACCCAGCAATGCTCAAAGATTGGGCCGAATGGAGCTTAGACTCATCTCGCCGACTGGTTACAATGTTGGTGCGTTACGCAGAAAGCGACAGGTCAAAAATACAAACTGAGATTGATGTACTAGAGGCAGAAATAGCGAGTTTGTGTGAGGATGATGCAAATGTCACGCTGGAATGTAAGAAATATAGGGAAACAATGGAACAACGAGTGCAGAAAGAAGAGGACGTTATCAGGAAACGTAAAGCATTCAAGTTTCAGCGTGACAAAACTGATTACAATGAAGGCAGAATCTTCACTTTCGCCCGTAAGTATGATGCAATCAAAGCATCTAAGTTAAAGAGCTCACGGGCGGGCATCAACATAACTCACGGAGCAGCTCAGGCACGATCCAACTCACCTGAAGGCTCAAGTCTCACGGACCTCAGCTCCAACATAGATAGTGGGTCTGAAGCAGAAGCTGGTAGACTTTCAGATCCATTGGGGTTTACACGGCTAACCATGGAGCAGGAACTGGAATGCGTCCGGCAGGACAGGCGCGAAACGTTGCGCCCAAGATTTCCAGCACCCACAAAACCCCAAACGCAAAGCGGCGGGAGCGGAGAAAAAGCCACGCCAAACGAAAAACCCAAGAAAAGAAATTACAGGTGGTGGAATGCCAACAAGAAGCAGTAACTAGCACGACTCAAGTAAGCATTTTGGCGCAAACACTGGACAATGGCTTATCTGTTATTAATCTGACTGATACAAATTTCACTGATTTGGAAATCAGCATCTTGTCTAAAGGATTGTCGTACAGCCCCCCCAGCAGTTTCAATTACGTGGACACCAGAATAGACCTTTTTAAATTCACACGGAAACTGAAGCTCAAAAAACACTTTGCCAACAATAAAGCTCGCAATGTTGGTAAAAAATCGAGGGCTGAAGATACTGCCTTGGGATTGGTGGTGAATGATGTCCCTTTAATGCAGGATCTGGCAGCTCTGCGAGCAGAAGCTCCAAACTCTCAGAACACTCAAGGGCAGGTTAACATTCAAACCGGTGGCCTAAGCAATCTTAAGCCCCGTTCCACGTTCACCCCTGTCACCCCTCACGACAACATAGACATATTTCAGGATGCTGTGGTGAAACAGGTGAAGGCATTACATGTGAAAACTCTGAAATCTAACTATGGCAAATATCATGGCAGCAATGAATATCAAAAACTGGTCAAAAAAATAAAAGCGGATGGAAACATGATAGTCAGGCAATCTGACAAGGGGGGCAACATCGTGCTTTGGCCCAGAACATTATATCTTGAAGAAGCCTACCTCCAGCTAAATGATCTGGAATGCTATAGACACTGTGACATAAATGCACTCAGGAAAGCGCAAACAGATTTTCATTCTCTCCTGATGGGTTGGCGCTCCAGTGGACTCATTAGTATGGATGAGCTAAAATGCCTTAAAAATGATCATCCCATCACCCCTGTGCTGTACCTGATCCCAAAGGTACATAAGAATGCGATCAAGCCGCCAGGTAGACCCATCATATCGGCGTGCGGGGGTTTGCTATAGAAAGCCACTACCTACATTGACTTGTTCCTCCAAGAGCATGTGTTGGCGTTGCCATCATATATTCAGGACTCTAGTGATCTGATGAGGAAATTGAATGATTTAAAGTGGTGTAATGATTACTGGCTAATTACCCTGGACGTGTCATCTCTATACACAAGCATAGTACATGCGGATGGGTTAAGGGCTACAGAGTTCTTTCTGGGCAAGAGACCAATAGAACTATTTGAACATAATAAGATGCTGCTTTCCATGATCAGTTTCTGTTTGCATCACAATTACTTCATGTTTCTGAACCGCTATTACCAACAGGTCAGAGGGGTTGCCATGGGGGCCTGTTTCTCTCCTAGTTATGCCTGTCTGTATATGGGGTACTGGGAGAGACAGGTCCTCAATGGTATTCACCTAGACATCTGTACTCGCCATATCATTCGATGGTACAGATACATCGATGATATTTTAATGATATGGCGAGGAACATATGAGGAAGCTGCCAGTTTCATTGATGTTTTGAACATTAACTCGTTTAATTTGTCCTTCACATCCCATATCAGTCAGGAAGTAGCACATTTCCTTGATGTTACTCTGGAGGTCAGTCAGGGCAAGCTAGAAACCAAGCTTTATAGGAAGCCTACCGCAGGCAATACTATATTGCATGCTGAAAGCCGCCACCCCCCGCATCTGATTCGAAGCATTCCCTACGGGGAGATGCTTAGAATTCGGCGGGTCTGCAGTACAGAATCTCATTGCACAGTGGCACAAGAAGCTAGCAAACAAAGGTTTCTTGCAAGGGGCTATGGTGAAAATCTGATTGATACAGCTATCAGGAAAGCCAATGCCCTATCCCGTACTGAGGCACTGTCCCATAAGAAATCCCAGAGAACTACTGTAGCCAGCAGTGAACAACCAGTTAGACTTATCTGGACCTTTAACAGCCAACACGGGGCACTGAGAAAAATCATTAACCAACACTGGAATCTGATTAAGTTGGATCCAGTCATAGGAGAACATATGCCCAATAGGCCCGCGATCACCTTCAGGAAGGCGTTTTCGTTGCAAGATGCTCTGGTCAAATCCCGCCCGGAGGTGATCCCACCCAAAAACTGGCTAGCTGCCAGCCGTGGGTTCAGAAAGTGTTCTAGCTGCAAGGCATGCTCCCAAGGGCTCAACAAGACCAAGTTCTTGACAGCATTCTCTACAGTGCCCCGCAGAATCACTAAGCAGCTAACCTGCAAGTCGGAGTATGTGGTCTATGTGCTGGAGTGCCCATGTGGCCTGCAATATATTGGTAGTACCAAATTGCAGGTCCACAAAAGGGTGCTCTAGCACATTAGAGCAATCAATACAAATGATGCCACATACCCTGTAGCCAGGCACTTTAAGGAGTTCCACAACAATAATAGTGGGCTCCTTAGATATTATGCCATTGATGCTATAGGTCCGCTCAGGAGGGGAGGTAACCGAGATGGGATCTTAAGGGCTCTTGAGACCAGATACTTCTTGGAGATGGACAGCAAAAGCCCTAATAGTCTGAACTCTACGGAGGACTTTTATACATGTTTATAGGTTTGTCAATCTCTTCAGCCTCAATAAGTACCACCTCTCCGTTTGCTCTATGTTGCTGGTTTTGCGTCTTTACCCTCTGCCATCTTTTGCGTCTTGTAGGTGTTACTTGATTAAATGTAACTATCCAAGAGAAGAAAGTTCAGGATATTTAATCAGCCACCCTATAATCTATTGCTATAGATCCTCAGTAGGTGTGTTTAACTGTACCTCAAAATTCCTACTTCAGTAAGAACTGTTTTTTAATTTTCACTTGTTTATTATGGTGTCTGTAACAACGGTATTTGTTTATGCGGTAACAGCAACCCTAGTTGGGCATTAGGAAATGTTGTAAGGCATGTATTAAATCGGGCCTTTTGGTTATCCGTTCATCTACTACCAGTCAATAGAACAAATTGATTATGGGTAATAGTACACAAGATGTTGATTGTATATAGTTGTATATATATGAAATATTTGTACATATTTTATAAGGAAGTTTGAGGACTTTCAGTTTGTGCATTAGGGGCTATTTGATACATGGCATTTATGCAGTTATCACAAAATAGCCACACCATACACAGTATTGAGGCTGCAACATTGCACAGATTGTAAATATATGAAATTCTATAATTTTATGAAATTTTATAAGTATATGATGTACCTTTAGGAATACCTAGAATGTCCTCTATTTAAACTTCGTATGAATTATCGGATAATCTCACTGTATTTAAACATGTATCATTAAGATGTGGCCCAGTATTGCCTATCTTGCCTGTTTTGCACTTGCAAATGGTTGTTTTAACAAATGTGTTGAATATTTCCACTAATTAAGTTGCAACCAATCAATGTCACCGTTGTTACTGCACTAGCACTTTAAATACACGCAACTCTTTCAGTGCGTCATGTGACCAAGGCCTCTGTGCAGGCCGAAACGTTATCCTGGCGTGGTGTACTGGAAAATAAAAACTCACCTGCACTCTGGGTCTTCCGTGTTCTTACTCGTTTGATGGCTGAGGATTGATAGCCTGTCGTGGTAGCGGGAACACAAGTGCGGAAATATATATATATATATATATATATATATATATATATATGTTATATATGTGTACGTTTTATATATATATATATATATAATATATATATATATATATATTATATATATATATATATAAGCACAAAGTTCCTCCTCTGTCTGCTCTGCGCTCGTGGATCCAGCCTCCGCGCCAACAACAAAAAGGATACGGACCACAAAAGTCAGCAAATGTTGTTATTTATTTAGCTACACAGAACCAAAACCAGCGACGCGTTTCGAGCACAAGTGCCCTTGTTCACGCTGCAACCAAATGAACAATCACAAGCCTTTTATGAATATGCTAACACTCTGTTACCACCCCCTGGTGGTAACCTCCGGTGTCACGTGAGTAACAACAGTGAGAAAAGACTTTTGCTGCAAATGTCAAATATAAACAGCACACATAAAAATCAGTCACAGGTTAAATCCACATGATGAAAGTAATGACATTATAGCACAGGAAAATATTAATAACTGGTTAAATCTAGGAACTAGGATTCAGGAATGAATTCATAAAGTGCAAATACTTGGTACATCACAATTGAAGTGATCTACTAGCCACATTACTAACCCATCAAGATAAACGATGGTGCAAACAGTTTAAATTCCCAAGCAAAAGCTGATAATAGGGAAATGTAAACATATCGACTGTCATCTGCAAAATAGCAAAATTTGGTAGCAGCAAAAGGGAAATAAGTGCATAAATGGATAAAGTGCAAAAAAGTGATTGTGACGAAAAGTGCCAAAGTGCATAGTAAGCCGCATTATCGCAGGACAAGGGATACCATATGAGATATAATTGCTCATAAAAACTCAGATCCCTGAGAAAAATGACCAATATATATAATAGATAACAGCACTCTAAAATCACATATGATAAAAGCTAGTATCAAAAAAGCATATCAAAACCTAAAAATGGGTCTATATATAAAAAGCACTATATCCCATATATCTACAAGATAAAAAGACAAAGCACAATATCAAATACACATTTCATAGGGCACAGACAAATATACTAAACATTATATCATGAATGAATAGAGTGAAGCAATGTACAAAAATTGAATCTACATGATAAAGAGCACTCCGTTAAACACCTACCTCAGCACCAGTGTGGGCAAATAAAATGCATGTCACAAATAGGGAACCTAACTTGTGAAGAAATGCTCCTGTTAAGGCCAAGACCGTAGAGAGGAAGACAGGGACTAGAAATGCATACACAAGGTTCGATGGAATGATAGGGCAAAGAATCATTCTAAAAAGTGATGCATTTCTTCAATATTATTTAGCCCATTGGGCCAACGACTGTCGAGCTCTAGGATAAACCGAGCTTCAAGCTTTCTCAGTAATAGTTCCCTGTTAGCTCCCTTTCTCTGCAAAGGAACAGACCCGATCACGAAATAAGTGAGGCAAGATAGGTCCCTATTGTGGACCTGATTGAAATGCCTAGCGACCGGATCGGCAGGGTCGTTATGCAATATAGCCCGTAAGTGTTGTAATATCCGCACATGCACCTGGAGCTTAGTACTGCCAACGTACCTAAGCCCACAGGTGCATGTTAGGACATAAACGGCATGATCCATTTTGCAGGAGTAGTTGCCTTGAATGGGTTTCGCCACCGTGCTGAAAGGAGTGTCATAGTGTGAAATGGTTATGCCAAATTTGCACGCCCGGCAGCTTGAGCATTTAAAGAAGCCCCTGGTAGGTCGTAACCAGGGTGCTTTAGTTTTAAGCTCAGGAGCTGCAGTGTCCAAATAGTTCCCCATAGTCTTCGCTCTTCTAAAAGTAACAAGAGGAACAGAAGGTAATCTAGTATTGAGCACATGATCACTAAGCACTATCGGCCAGTTCTTATTAAGGATGGCCCTATTTGTTCTTTCATCCTTGCTAAAAGTAGTGATCATGCGTGGACAAGATATTGGGGGCTCACTAGCAATAGGAGTCACTGTTTCTAAGATGTTAATAGGAAACAGGCTCTCACTCGTCCGAGAAAGAGACTTATTGTAGGCAGTTTTGAGCACTGATTCTGACTACCCCCTGGCTTTAAGGCGTGTTATAAGATCCTTGAGACATACTTCATAATCTGATGGCGAACTACAAATCCTCTTTAGTCTCAACATTTCGCCATAGGGGATACCAGCTATCGTGTGCCTAGGGTGCATGCTAGTTGAGTGCAGAGTGGCATTTCCAGCAGTCAATTTTCTATGTAGGGTAGTGTTGATTTTATTAGCCTTAATGTACACTTCCACATCAAGAAATTGGATCTTTTCTTTCTCGACGTGTGCAGTGAAGTTAAGGTTGAGATTATTATCACTGATTTCATCAATAAATGCAAGTGCCTCTACTTTAGTACCTCTCCAGGCAATAAAAATGTCATCAATGTATCTTAAAAAACATAAGACATGATTATCCATCCATACCTTGTGGAGTACCATGAGGACCTGCTCCTCCCACCAGCCAACATGCAAGCACGCATAGCTGGGAGAGAAGCACGCCCCCATCGCCACACCCATGAGCTGTCGAAAGATCTCTTTGCCAAAGGAAAAGAAGTTATTATGGAGACACCATTCCATAAGGCTGATGATAACCTTTTTGTGCTCATAATATATGATGGAGCGCTTAGACAAAAAATGCTTGACTGCAAAGAGCCCCTGTTCATGATCTATGCTTGTATAAAGCGCTTCAACGTCAAGTGAAATGAGCCACATATCAGTATCCCATGTGATGTTTTCAATCTTACTGATAAAGTCACTGGTGTGCAGTTCGTGATTGCACGAGGAATTGGATTCTTTGGGGACCTAAGGAAGCCTTATGGACACCAACCCAACTGGGATATTACAATCGGACACACCGTGCTTTGTCCTGCACAGCACTAGTCCATCGGGATCGAATACCATCAAGGTTCCCAGCGCAACATCTACCCAGGAAGGATGAACTCTGGGAGTTGTAGTAATCACCAAGCTGCAACTGATGGGCGATCACAAGATTGGGGTCAATAGTGCTCCCACCAAGGTTGCAGGACAATTTGAAATGCAGGTGTGGCAGCATCCGGGAAACAGCGGCATCCGAAGACGGCTAGATGTCTAATAAAGTGCTTCCGAAGAAATCTCCCCGCGTGGCCTCTTCCTTCTGTTTACTGGAGGGTTTTGCTGGATATACATATATATATATATATATATATATATATATATATATATATTCAAAAAGTTCACACTCACGTCTTTTGGTCAAAGGACAGTGCAAAGTACGGACACCAATTCGGGTGTTCTTCAGTTTGTTTATTCAGCCATGACAAAACAGAAACAATGTCTCTCGGCGCGTTTCGGGGCTTCTCCCCTTAGTCACGAGTGGTTGGAAAGGTGATTCGTGCAAACAGTTATAGTGTCAATCACATGGTGTGCAAAAACAAAAGTAAACATAAAGAAAATACTGTCGCGTTCACAGACGCGAAAATAATGATAATAACGATTACTAGGAGCGGCATACTTAATCATGTTAAATATACTCGTGGGAGTTATATACCTAATACATAATTTATGGAGAGTGCAAACACATTAAATGCATGGTATTTTGCAAACTATCTTGAGTCACAAAATAAATGACGGACTTTAAATTATATATGAGTGATAGAATAATCAGAATATCAGCCGTAACTTTCATGGTAAGACTCATTTGCGGTAACAGTTCCTGCCCCAGTAGTCAAATCACTTCTTGAAGCACACTGTCAGTCAATACTTGAGTAGATTAGTTATAAACTCCTATCATAGCCCCTCAATTTGCACACGCCCACGCCTGTATATATATATATATATATATATATATATATATATATATATATATATATATATACAGGCACATGCCTGTATTTTACAGCACCTTCGGGCCATTGTCAATAGTGACTCTAGCTATCCGGTGGCGTGACATTTTAAAAAGACACATGCCAATGATGTTCGGTGTCTTAAATATTTTGTAATTGATGCCATCCCCCCTCTGCATAGAGGTGGGAACAGTGAGAAACTTCTGTGACAGCTAGAGTCAACATACAATTTGGAATTTGACAGCAAGGCCCGAACGGTCTTCATAATACGGAAGACCTACACAATTTTTTATAAGACACATGTAGTTTAATGCACACGTTTTCAAAATATGTGTTTTTTTTAATGTATGGTATTACAAAGGCCTGCCATACATGTTCTTGTTTCCATCCACAGTTGTACATATTTTAGCCTGCATTTTCTATTTAATTTTTACCCATACATTTGATTAGTGAATTTGTTCATTTCTATATTTTGGACACACAGAGATACATATAAATCGTTCTTACTTTCTTGTAGATATGCTGTCTTTGAAGTATATGAAATGTATCATCAGACAGAAACCTCTTTCACTTACTTATTTGAGTTACATCCTAACAGCCTATCTGACCTCCCATTTTTCCAATTAATTTGGATTTGTTATTGTTAATGTAGTAACTATTTGCACTTTATATCACAAATATATTCTTTTAACATGGTTTTTATGGACTGATACTTTTCATGTGTACTGTATTTTCCGTCATGACTCACAACTTTGTACCATCTCAAAGGCTCCAATTTTAGGGGGCAAACTCAGGACTGCGTATTTTGCACATTTGCGATGTTTTGCACATAACGTGATTTGCACTGGTTAAATTGTATTTTGCACTGTAAGCCAATATTTAGCAATGTAAGCAAAATTTGGTTATACTGTTATGCACTTTATTTGCATATTTTTGCACAGTTTCGCCTAATTTGCACAAAAGATATGAGTTTTGTAAATTTTGATTCATCTGGAGTCTGACGGATATCAAACTTTAGGCACAATTGCAGTATTTGGTACTGGATATAGTGTATTTCACTTATAACTGCTTATTAGTATGTTGTAGGTATTTTTGATACATAGCATTTTTATGTGAACTGCCAGCCATGAAATGAAATTTTAAACTACGCAGTTTTTATTCATGGTATTGGTATATGCATATTATCATATAGTATTTTTTCTATGTCCATATGTAAAAAACATGTGACACTAGTGGGGTGTGTATTTATATATCTGATCTAGCGTTGAGTGGCTTACATGTGATCAAGGCCAACTTCGCTGGCCGAAACGCGTAATTACAGGTTGCAGGAGCACTGCATACAGAAATGAAAAATAAAAGATAACCTTAAAACACAGGAAGTGGTGTTCATGTCTCTCTCCATCACCGTCAGGAGGTCGGGGAGTCGTTGGATTTCAATATATATATATATATATATCGCCAGTCTTTCTCGTTCGTGTAGTTTTTGAAGCAAGAAGGCAGCCCCAAAAATAGTGCAAAGTCGGGTTTATTTAGAAAACGCCTGCACCACCGCCATTATGCGTTTCAGCCTCCTCCGAAGCCTATATCAGCGTTGCGCAGACTTACTTTGCTTTTTCAAAAAAAGTCAAGCACTCCCAGGGGGGTATCGTAGTGGGTCTTTATTCAGCAAACAACTCCACCAAACAGACGTGTTTCAGAAATTCCTTTGTCAGTGTTTACTCTGATCACTGCGAGGAAGTTTTTTAAATACATTCACGTCATCCGTCTAGCAACCTAGATGACGGCATACAAGCCTGTCACAATGCATATCTAATGGCGGCCATCTTATAACTGTATTTTTCGTTATATCTGTATGACGGCTTCCGATTTAACACATTATATCTGTATCCAGACAGTCCTTCATTCTACAGTACCTACCATTATTAAAAATCCAACCAATACATGCAAATACATGTACTAAGTGTATTATTCGAAAGGCATTTGGCTAACGTGTGGTAATTTCATCACAGTCCCTGCCGTATATCAGCGCTGCCTCGAATTTATGCGGGATGCTTGTACGCGTCCAGATTAGAGCTTATAAACCCTCTAACTCTGTCCTTGTATTAGAAATCTGGCCATGTATCGGCCCATTCCCGTCTAAGGCAAAGCACATATTTCATTCTATTACTCGGCAATCACCTTGCACTGCATATAGACAAATACCACAATGCCGCAAAATCACGCTGTGTATCGGCCAATGCATTAAAATTTCATATTACTGTAGAATTGCTGAAAAAGTCATAAAAATGCAAAAAAAACATGAAGTGCATGTGACGGTTGATATATATAGTGTGCAACATTTACAGTGAAAGGTCCTATGTAACTGTACTATTATCCAATATTCAAAAGATTCTGAGGAAATTATCTCCCTAAATGCAGAGATATGCATTGTGACAGGTTTGTATACCGTCATCTAGGTTGTTAGACGGATTACGTGAATGTTTTTAAAAAGCTTCCTCGCAGTGATCTGAGGGAAACACTGACGAAGAAATTTCCGAAACGCGTCTGTTTGCTGGAGTTGTTTGCTGAATTAAGACCCACTACGATATCCCTTAGAAGTGCTTGACTTTTTTGAAAAGCAAAGTAAGTCTCTGCAGCGCTGATTGAAACGACTCTCACGCACACACACATATATAAATATATATATACATATATAGATAAGGTGCACTTGTTATGAGAATAAAGTCAGGGAGTAGGATAATATGAACAATGGGAGAAAGAGAGAACAGAAAAGGGTGGATTCAGTTAGCGAAAAGACAACTCGAGGTACAGGAACAAAAAGGGAAAGATATGGATTGACGGTGAAAGGGCCAAGCCCTTGAGTTCTAGACAGTTCTAGAGTCACACTCCAGGGGTTCTTTTTTGCAGCATGAAAGTGTAAACGGGAGAAAAGTCGCTAGGAAAACAATCAATTAGCCAATAAATATTTTGTTTACATAATAACCCACGGGCAACTACTTAAGGTTAGCTAGTTTATTACAAAGCCAAAAATAACTGAAAATAGAGACACCTCAACACAAGGGTAAAGAAATACAAAGGAATTAGCATGAAGCCAAATCTGTGCATCTAGTTTAGATGGTGCAGCATATGCAACACAATAAATTCAAGAAGTAGAATACAGAATATCAGGAAGCATGAGTCCAAATTTCTCTGCATCGAGGGTTGATGAGTGAAAACATTAATGGGCACATGCATCAAGACTGTATTTTGCGATTACCAAATAGCGAATTTTACCAATTCGCTATTTGGGAATCGCAAAATGCTATGCATGTAGAAATCGCAAAACAAATGCGGTTCCTTAACATTACCTAATAGCAATTTGGAAATTGCGAATTGCTATCAGGTAATGTGACTCTATTCATTTCAATGGGCCTAGATGCCCATAGGAATGAATGGTTTTGCATTCGCTAATTGCCATTACCAAATTGGTAATCGCAAATTGTGATTCCCTAAATGCATTCGCAAGTTAGGTAATCGCAAAAAATTGTGATTACCCAAATTGCAAATGCCAAAACCTATATGCATAGGAAAAGGCTTGATGCATGTGCCCCTAAATCTATACCTACTCTAATGCTGAGGTGACCTCCCTTCATAAATAAGCATTTCAGAAGGAAGGCTAAAAGGTGTCAGCATGTGGAGTCTCCCTAGGAAGTCCCTCCACGACCAATTGGTCAAGTAGCATAAAGCTACCAAAGACAGAGCTCGTTCTAGGATGCTCTCTCTCTGAAGGCAAGGAAGAAGTGGCGCGCTAACCCTAATTCAATTCCAACTACCAGTTATCCGCAGGTAGCACTCCCATGGTGCTTTCCGGATCACGCCATCCACCCTAGGTACAATCCTGAAGGTATTTTTCCGTGATGTCGAAGGTGTGCCTTCCTTGCTACAATTTGTCTGTGGTTCCCAGGCCTTCTGCTGTGTGAAGCACAGCGGCCTTCCTTTATCAACTCAAGTCACACGATTGTAACTTCTTCTCTCCTTGTCTGACTAGTAAAACAAAGACATTATTCTGCCTAAGAGAGCACCTCTTCACCTGCAACACAAAACTTGAGAAAGAACAGATTCTACAGCACACTTGAATATCAAACTGTTAATTCTAAAGACAGAGAGTTTTCAGGGACTTGCATTTCAGCCTATGAATTTCAGCTAACATAAGAGAAACATCATATAAGCGTTACAAATTCACATAACATGTAATGCAAATTTCAACTAATATATTTACCTACATGTGAAATAACATAATTAATAAGCAGATTTAATACAGGAATAAGTGTCAGTTGCACAACACCAGTTCTACATGTCTACTGCTAGTTACATTCACTTTCTATATGGATTCTCCACCCTACTTGTCAATGGCTCTAAAATTCACCAAGTTTTCTTGTTAATACATTTCAAAATTCTAACACTTCATGGTAATAAAACAAAAGATCATATGCAGCAGCACTCTACAGGTGATTATGATGCACCCCTACAAATAGAATTAATTTTCCTCTTCATTATCGGAAATATAGGATCAAAGAATAAGATAAAACTAGAGGCAGAGAACACACTCTGAGTTGTGGCCGAAATCCTTTG
Source organism: Lissotriton vulgaris (assembly GCF_964263255.1). Lineage (NCBI taxonomy): Eukaryota > Metazoa > Chordata > Amphibia > Caudata > Salamandridae > Lissotriton > Lissotriton vulgaris. The sequence goes on along the minus strand of NC_141685.1, from coordinate 1,708,313,457 downwards.
TAAAGTTTGTTAACCCTAGATAGTCACAAATGCCGGGTTTGGTTCTCATTACCCCTCCCGTCTCCCCTCGCGCACGTCTCGGGCTGTCAGCTGCGGGTCCAGCCCTTTACAGGCCGCGTTCCTTGGACGCTGGGATTTCATTATGAGGAGTGGTTATTAGGCCGCCCTAATGAATGAGTGTTTGTGCAAAAACTGGAAGGGCAGAGGAGAGGATAAAAGAAAAAAAGCACCAGAGACTCGGCTTCCAAACCGCAATCTCTGGAACAAATAGCTAACATTTAAGGTTTACACCCTGCCTGGCGACGTGCTGGCGCTGCCCGTCCTCCTGAGCCGGGCTAGGGTGTCCGGGGAGCCTTTGGAGGGAGCCAGCGTGCGGCTATCGCGTTGCCCTGATCTCCCCGGCTCCTTTCACGCGGCTCCGGTTTCAGCCCGGACCTGTCCCGCTGTCTGCCAGGAGTGTCACACGGGCCCAATATCGGGTGGCACAGGGGTCAAGGCAGCTTGGTTAACTATCCCCCACCCCGCGCAGTTTGACTTTAAACTTGTGTGGGGCGCCAGGACCAAAGCTCTCTGGGACGAGAGAGTGGGGGATGGATATCAAAATATGGGATTTGTATGTTCTTTATTTGTTTCTAATAAAAGCGCGCAGGAGCCAAGAATGCGTATACAAAGACAACATTAATGACCTGACTTATAAAAGACATTTATATGTGCTAAAGTAAAATGAAAAACACTTCCCATATCTCAAAATAACAATACCAAACCCTAGTATAACATTTTTTTAAACAATTTACAAACGTGTTAATGGCCTGCAACTGCCGATTCCTCAACAAATGTAACACCAAAATATTTCTTGAGATTAACCACAGAGGGACCCCCGCTTCTGACTGACTGAAACTACTCGGTAAACGAACGTGTAAGTATTGTTGCCGGAGCACCTCCCTCTGCCTCGTGTGATCCTGTACGCATGGTTTCAGGGGGTTAGGTGTGGCTCTGAAAGACTGCCCTTTATACCCCTCTGCCCCGCTCTTCACCAACACTATTTAACTCACCTATTTTGAATAGTGCAGTATCGACCCAAAAGGCGACTTTAAATCAATGGGCTAACTTAAAAAAAGAAAGACTACTTATGAGGGATAAAGAAACTGGAACACGCATTCATAAATGATTTTCCTAGGAGAACAAGGGCCAGATGTATCAAGATATCGTTTTGCGATTTCTAAATAGCGATTTTTTGCGAATCGCTATTTAGAATTCGCAAAACGGTATGTATGTACAAAATCGCTATTTTTTAGGGATTCCTTATCATTCTTTATTTGCGAATTCGCAATTTGCGAATTCGCAAATAAAGAATAATTTCCAATGCATTCCTATGGGCCAGGAGGCCCATAGGAATGATAGTGCAATAATTCTCAAATTGCAAATTCGCAATTTGCTAATCGCAATTTGAAAATTATTACAAGGGTGCAGGGGTGTCTCAAAGACACCCTGCTGCACCCCTGAAATCTACATGTGTGTGCATGTGGCACACATACATGCCCTATGGGCATGTATGTGTTTCACATACCACCCTCACAAATGCCAAAAAGGGCATTATTAGAAGAAATCGCAAATTACCACCAACTACAAGTTGGTGGTAAATTGCGATTCCTTAACACAAATTCGCACTTCAAAAATGTATCATACATATCATTTAAGGAATCGCAAAATTTGCGATTCCTTAAATGCTTTTGCAAAATAAGGAATCGCAAATTATTGCGATTCCTTAAATTGCGATTTTTTGATACATTGGAAAAAATGCAAAAAGGCGTTTGCGAGTCGCAAAAGCCTTGATACATCTGGCCCCAAATGTTTTATCAATGAGCTGCATTAACACTTATCCAGCCCTACTTCTAAAGTAGAAGAAGGTCATTATAACAGACCTCTATGAATTATTTTTCACAGTTTTATTGTGTTGAGCAAATAATGTTTAGAAATGCAACGTGTCATGCAGAGTATCACGAACAGCCCAATCTGATCTAACAGCCTGTGGGTTAAGGGCCTTCATTTGAGGAGGGGTGTGCAGTCTGCTAGACAGTTCACACTGCACGAGACCCACACGGCATTTCATCCCTCCCAGGTTCCAACATTGCCATTTATGTAGCAGCAGCTAAAGGTAACTCCTGGGCATCAGATGTTTTCTGCCTTTGTCTGCCATAATTCTCGCCCATCAAGAGGTCCATGTAACCTCATTTTATCTTGCATAATCTCTACTTGTGAAAATGAAATGGTTGTCTATGATTTCTACTTGACTCACAATATCATAATTTAATGTGTAAACCAAGGGACCACTTAACTGTATAAGATGAAAGTGATGTAGTTTCACTAAAAGCATACAGGCAATCAAGTAACACCAAGTGTTGGCTAAACGCACCCTTCACCCCTTTCCCAATCAACCTAACCAGTTAACATCATAGCAAGTGCTGTCACACAGCTGTGGTACCACATGATGAGAAATTGTGGGGCAGATTTAAAAAATGTTCACGCAATATAATGCAGAAAGACACCTTATTACTCTGTGTGAAAGGGAGAGAGCAGGAATGCACCATATCTTGATAGATATGGCTCATTCCTGCCCTCGGCCTGTGCTTGCACACAATCTGCAGCCTATCGCCAACATAGGCAGCGTAGTGCTATGGACCGAAGGTGCCTGTGTTACAGGAAGGACTGTTTTTGTGCAGGAAAGGACACGTTCATGCAAAAAGGCAATCCCTTACTTAGAAAGAGGAAACAGGAGGAGATATAAAGATATTTCTCCTTGTTGCACCTCTGGTGGGAAGGCATACATTTCTGACACAGTCCAAGGTCTACCACTGTTGGCAAATCTGGGAACGCTTCAGAATATGGGTGCATGTATTGGAATACCCATGTTCCATCCATGTAACGCCCCCACCACACAGAGTACTGCAAGGTAGCGACTTGCGCTGCCTCGCATTCATTCCAATTTACCTAAGCAGTGCAGGACAAGCACATTGGCCTTGTGTGGCTTGGTCAATGTGGCTTTCTAGGTTTTGAGTCGCATTATGTCCCCTCATGGCGCAAGGGTAAAGCTAAACCTTAATAAATCTGGGCCTGTGTATTTTAGTAGTTGTTCTTAAGAGCCCACTCTGGCCTAGGTAAGCACATGTTACTAAAACTAGCAAAAATTGATGACATTCTTGCTTTCTAGAGCGCAGTAGCCAGATTGGTTAAATCATATGGGTAGCAAAGCAATCCTTGTTGGTGCAGGGGTGGGATGGGGTCCTTGTTGCATTGCTGCACCAGTAGGACCAAAACAATGCCCTAGAGCTACTCAGCATCTCATGCGTTGAAAGTGAATCAATGAAGCAGGAGTTAATTGGATACAATAATGCCATGTTCCAGGGATTACATGTTGTTACATCACTGCTGTGAACAATATGGGTATCATTTAATGTTGGCGGAGAGTGACCCCATCGATAAATCAGTGAGGCTTGTCCCAGCAATATCACAATTTGTCTGCTTTACTAGGAGGCAAGCGAAGCACAGGTTTTCCAGGGACAGAACGTGAGCTGGTTCCACTGATGAAAACTCTTAACCTGGGGGCCCACTTGCGACTGAGCGGCCAGGTGTTAGTGATGGTTGTCTCACCCTATGCAGGGCACACTAACCCACACTAAATTTCCCTAAACGGAACCTTACTGTAAGGTCAGAAGTCTAGGCAGAGAAGTCCATTCAGTGGACTCGAACCTCAAGGAGAAACACATCAGAGCAAATCATAGTTTTGTATTAGAAAAGCAAATTCCTAGTTTGAGTTTTTTTGCGTGTAAAACAAATAGGAATGGCCAACGGGGCAAAAACAATAGGGTGCCCATTTGGCAGGTCACTGAGCCTACAGTGGAGCCCCTGGTGTGGCGTCTCCACTGTAGGTAGGCTTAAAGATGTCCAGCAGGCAGGTAGGTATTCCCGCATCAGTCTCTGCTGACCTAGCAGTTCTGCAGGCCACCTCCAGCATATGAGTGACTTTCGTACTTTTCTCTGAAGTCAAAGTACTCTAGCAATAGGAGGAAAGGGAATAGCCACCGCCCATGTCGGCGCTCAGGTTTCCACAGAGCTGAGGCAAGTGATGGAACGGATAGTGCTGATCTACCACCTGCCCTGTCTTCCAGAGTCTATTGAGACCCAGGAATTGGACAATTGGAGGATGAGTTGGAATAGCCTCCCTCGGGTCTGCACAGCAGGGAATGCAGTAAATCTCTGCCGTGACCAGCAATGGCTCTGTTAACTCAACCGAATCACCACCATGCACAGTCACTGATTCCCACTCCTTCTCACTAATATAATAATAATTTGTCTTACCCAGTACTTACTACCAGAGTTTTACCATCTCAATGCATTGGTAAATATCCGGAGTTACAATTGGGAGTGAGTGGAAAAAACAACTGAACCGGCCCACTTTGCAATGCGAAAATCTGAAAATATTGGCATTTTTGACTTCTCTACCACTGCCCAATTGGACCATGGGAGTGAGTTCAGGATGAGAGAGTCAAAGGGACTCGGTGAGCGAGGCCATAAATAGTATAAAATTGTCGGTGCGTAGGTACGATTCAGAGGGTGTACCATCTCGGGTTTACAATTGCCATGAAAGACAAGCAAATTTAATCTCATTGTTTATGTTTTACAGTGTCTTGGTGGAAGAGAACACTGTCTGGAATGTTGGATGTTGTCCACATGCAGTTGGGTAATATCTACCAGACCTGGGCAAAGAGGAACTTCAAAATGTACACATTCCCTCCTCGGCCATTTATAATCTCTCGACCTCTTTTAAGAGCAGAGAAATTTGAGAAATTAGAATTAAAAGTTTCCTCTCAGAGAACGCAGATATTAGGCAAATGTTTTTGTTTAGTATTTCAGCCATGGTATTTATTCCACTAAATGCAGCCGATGTAAATCGCTCAAGTTATTGACGCATGTTTGCTCAACATGCTCACTCTTGGCCACAGCTTGTTTTCTGAGCATGGAAAGTCCACGTCTGTTGTAGGACTAAAATAAGACCAGGCAATGATTCAACAAATACATGCACGTGGGAGGATATGTGAACTAGAGGCTGAGACGTCAGCTGAGGAGCCAAGAGACGCCAGTTTTGTTCCTGCTCCTGCCCTTCACTTGGTCAAATCGCATGATCTTGGGTGAATCATGGAATCTCCTCGTGTTTAAGATCCCTTTTCAACAATGCTGTGTGTGTTTAGATAAAGGCTGAGGGTCTCTGTAACGCACAGTGGAAAAAGCCAAGACATTTCTTGAAGTGGGATCTGAAAACTCATTAGCAGAAAGGAAAGGCAAAAGGAGTTAAAAGTGCACATTTCTGACGGAGTGTGACACATTGTTGCAACTGGGAGTAGTGCTGCACCCTTGAGTGGTCTGCCCTATGCCTATGTGATGCTCTAGTGCATCTGGAATGTTTTTTGGGGATGTCATGCTGTCCAAGCGCTATGTGTCCTGCGTCTGGGCTGTATTTTCATCTGTGATTGAGAGACAGAGCTGATTGCAAGTGCTCTGCTTGGTGAGGCACACGCGGGTCTCCATGAATGAAATCAGCCCCCACAGCAGTGAAATCAGCCCCCAGCTCGGCAGCATTCCAAACTGCCCGGTGGTCAGTCCGGCCCTGGTGATGCACTTGGTCCATTCAGTACAATGCAAGGGGTTACGGATGTAATAGCATGCTCTATTTCACACCCTGATGACACCACAAACTCGGCTTTTTGCCTCCTGTTTGCTGATGAGGGCTTACAGAAATGCCTAGTGGTGGCAACAACAGAAAATTAACAGGGCTTCAACATCAATGTTTGCTTCCTGTTTCTGACACTGCATCTTTACCACTGAGACCCGGGGTAACAATAGCAGTCACTGGGGTAAGAAAGAGCAAGCCAGGGGCATCAGCTGCTGCAACTAGTGACCCCTTAAGAGGTACATGTTGAGGCACACTGCTTATTGACATACTTAATAAAGGAACTACTGGGGGATGTGGACTGTGTATGGCCTCTTCATGTGCGTGGCATCAGTCCAGATCTTTATACCTTGAAGTATTTAGCACTGGGAAGCCCTATCTGGATGGCTGTGCACTCTAAAAATCGTAATGAATAATAATAATGAAGTACACATACTACTGGCTACCTATGACAATACAATATTTTGGCAACAAGTATGGGAGGGCCTACTGGAGCTGAAGCTAAAGTAGGAATTTAGTATTCCTGTGACACCGCATCAGTGCCATAAACCATGCAGCAGCCACACCAGCATTTTCTGCCAAACAAGGAGAACTGCCCCATGTCCCCGGCTAGGCTAGCGAGGCAGAGGATTATCTTGAACCAGTCTGCCTCAGGATTGAGTTTCGCCCCTTAGTGTCAAGTCCTGCTACAGAGGAGTGACCTTACAAGGGACAGTACCTTCCTCTGAAGCACAGATACCGCCTCAGGATTTCTGATGAGGACAAGTACAATGTGAGAGACTGGCCTATTGAGGAGAACTGGACAGCACTGAAATATATGAGCTGCTTTGTGTTAGAGGCTGGAGTGTGCATGGTCTGCTTAGTTTCTGCTACGAATCTGTCTAATATTTGTGGGATACAATGTTGCTTCCATTATGTGCAAAATGTTATTGATCATCACACTGAAATTAACAAACGTATCTATGATTCTTCCTTACACGTACTAAAGACTCAGGACTTATATGTTATGTTATGTGATATAAGATTTTGTAGCGCGCTCAATTACTACTGGAGTATCCTGGCGCGGAGGGGTGATGCAGCAAGGCAGAAGCTACTTAGAAAAGACAGAAAATTAAGCTGACATTTTAAAAAGATGAGTCTTAAGCTCTTTTTTCAAAGAGCGAATAGTTCTGATTAGCCCGAAGGGCCAAAGGTAGAGAGTTCCAAGCCACAGCTGCTTTAACCGCAATGGCTTGTTCACCAACACAGGAGCGTTTGAATCGTAGAACCGCCAACCGGAATTGGGTGGCAGAGCGCAAGGGCCGATAGGAAGATAGAAAGAAAAGCGTTTCCTCAGATAGAGAGGACCTTGATCATAAATGGCTCTATGGGCCATTTATGGCCCAAAGAGCCATTTATGGTAGGGTCCTAAAGATAATCCGTTGAGCCACCGGAAGCCAATGACGACTACGCAGGTGGAGACGAACACTGGACCTCCTTGAGATGTTAAAAAGGAGTCTGGCCATCGCATTTTGGATTATCTGAAGACGGTTAGTCAAATAAGCCGTGGAGCCACAAAGCAGGGCGTTGATGTAGTCAAGGCGAGAGAGAATAAGTGCTCTCGCCACTGTTTCTCTCGCCATTCTAGGTATAAGGGGAAACATTTCCGAAGAGCCACAAGGGTGCCAAAGCACCCGCAGGTAAGTTTTTTAATATGGGCCTCAAATTTTAAGTCTTCCCCAAACCACACCCCAAGATTTTTTGCAGGGTTACCCATGGAGCTAGGAAAGGGAGAGTCTACGGGCCACAGGGATTCTCTAAAATCTGAAGGAAACTGCCCATACAGAAGGATTTCGGTTTTTTCTTCATTTCACTTTAACTGGGTGGACGCTAACCAAGTAAAAACTGAGGAAAGGCAGGTCTGGACAGGGGCACCATCTAAGTCCGTAGCAAGCCAGGTGAACAACAACTGTGAGTCATTGGAATAGGCTATTATTTTGGCGCCAAGACAATCAGAGGTGTCACATATATGTTAAACAGTAACAGACTTAAAGTTGATCCTTGGGGCACCCCGGTGGCAAGAAGCTTGGCCGATGACTTAAACGGGGGCAGCCAAACCTGCTGAGTCTGAAAAGAGAGAAAGGAAGTCAGCCACTCAAGAGCCAACCAGAAACGCCAATGGCTGATAGACGCTAAAGAAGAAGCTGATGGGGAACCGTGTCGAACGCGGCAAAGAGGTCCAATAATATTAGAGCCGCTCTGCTGCCAGCGTCCAAACAGTCGCTAATGGCCTCTGAGATTTCCACCAAAGCCGATTCAGTGCTGTGGGCAGCACGAAATCCGGACTGAGCCGGATGGAGGGCATTAGATGTTTCCACAAAAGGTATTCAATTGGCGGAAAGCGTTCTTTTCACCAACTTTGGCCAACACTGGCAATAAGGAAATTGGCCGGTAGTTGGCTGGAACTTCCGGATCCAGAACAGCTTTCTTCAGCAGTGGCAAAAGTTTGGCCTGCTTCCAGTAATCCGGAACTGTTGCCGATTTAAAAGAGAGGCTGACAATTTCGGTAACCGATTATCAGATTAGAAAGCTGTTACTGTTTCTAATATCAACATAAAAATTTGATGTTTGCAGAGAAATTATGCCAAAATAGCTCAGTTATTCGAAAGATAATACAGGAGCAGGAATGTGAGGGTGGTAATGGTAATTGCTGTCCCCAAAATATCAATTGGTGCTTCCGAACAAGAAACTGGGACTGCCAGAGATGAAGCACGAACAGGCCTTGGTTAGCCACCACCACTAACGATGAGCCCCCCTCTGACCTTTCACGTTCACTCATAGCGCATACCCACTCATCACAGCAAACACATACAACTACTCAGAGATTATTTTCTTGTCCTCTCCAAACCCTCAGAGGGTGGTGAAAAAATGCTAAATATCTAGGGCCTCATTTATGAAGGCCTTGCGCCACTGGTACGTCACTTTTTCCCATTTTAAAAGTGACGCACCGGCGGCGCAAGACCTTCATAAATAAGGCCCCCATTGTTAATAGTCTACCTATCACCGTATTATCAGTCCTACTATACACTGAGCTAGTGTTTGCGGGTCCCAATATATCATCAAGAATAAAAGTCGCCCCTTCCTCAAACTGAGACACATTCTTGCCTACAGTATGTTATGTGATGTTATTTTACCTTCTCATTTATATTTTGTTACTCTACATTATGTTCAGTTAGTTAGTTCCAGTGTAAGATATTTTAGTCTTCGGGCAGTCAAGCTGTGGGATTCTCTTCTGCTGCAGCAATCCCCATCTGAATCTTTGTTTCAGAGAAATCTCAAGACTTGGCCCTTTAGATAGGTTGCCCCTGTTTCTGTTTCGCTCAGTTGCTTCCGACCTCAGCGCTGGGGCACTCCTTTTAGGAGTAGCTATAAATTACCTTATTATTAGTATAGTTGCATGAAACGAGCATAATGTTGCCATTAGTCAGCCTCAAAGCAGAGGTAAATAGAGGACTAAGAGATTCGGAGAAAGCGAATGAGGGAGGAGGCTTGTAAATTGACAAAGATTCACTAAAACATTCATTCACAGCCTGCTGAGGAAGCATAAGTGAAGCATGGATAGTCACCACAGGTGTCTGGTCATTTGGACTTAAAGCCGGACACACAAGACTTTAGATGGCAGCTCCAGCTAAGAGGGGTTCATAAGGCTTGGAATTTGGAAATTGGAGGTGATAGAAGGTAAAATAAGAGAAATGCATTGCCTTTGAAAGGAAGGCGCTACGATACCATACTAATGGTCAATTGTGCAACATATCAATGATAAATACCAACAACAATCAAGGCCTGGCAGAGAGTAACATTTTGGGATAGAATAGAGGAGAATAACAGAGGAAAATTGACAAAAAGAATGAAAGACAGTCGGGGTGAATGCGAAGACCTGCCTGTGTGGTGTCAGAGTTAGGGCCTGTCAGGGTTAACAATCAAGATAGCCTGCCAGAGAGTAACATTTGGGATAGAACAGAGGAGAGTGACAGAGGTGGAGAGACAGGGAAAAATAGACAAAAAGAATGAAACACAGTTGGGGTGAATGCAAGTTAATGCGCATGCTTGCCTGTGTGGTGTCAGAGTTAGGGCCTGTCAGGGTTAACAATGAAGGTAGCCTGGCAGATGGGCACATGGCCCATAACACCGCCTACCCCGCTGGCACAGCGAGAGAGAGAGGGGGAGGGAGGGAGAGGAGAGGGGGGGCAATCTCAACTGCTCCTAAGTAACATAGCCTATGTGTGGGTGCAGGGCAGTCCCCCCAGCTCCTCCTAGGCAATATACCTGCATGTGTGTGTGCAGGGCAACCTATGCCTCCCATTAGAGACCTCCCACACCTGTGTCTACAGGACAGACACCCCATTTAATGACTGTGTGCAGGGCATTCCTTACATCCTCCTCAGAAACATACCACATCTCTGCTGCAGGGCAGTCCGTACCTCCTGCCAGGTACTGCCCTCACCGTCTGTGCATGCAGAGCAGCGCCTTCCTGCTTACAGAAAATATATGGCACACAGAGGACCATTCTTCCTTTGGATACCCCCAGCCACACTCTGCAGTCTGACGTTTTCGTCCAGTCAAAAGTGGGACTCTTTGTCAACTTTTGCTTTACGTTCTATAGAAAACACACCCGGCATTCGTGCCCCCCATGACCGCTCTTCTGTGCTCCTCAGTGCCAACAGCACCGCACTTTGAGTTTCTTCCAACACCATCCCTGTAACAGAATATTGAGGAACTGTCCACAATGAATAAAAGATTAGTGCCAGGGTGAATAAGATAACAGTTCGGTCCACTTTCAGGAGCTGCGGGTGCTGCCAGGGCATCTGCTCTTTCAGACTGTTGAAAGCTGCAGGCCACCCAATATCCCAGCCCTCCAAGCTGCCTTCCACTTGACCCCGCTTGTTGGCTGTTTGATCCTCATCTTTTGAAATGTCGTTTCCCAGCACATGATATGTTTGGGAGGGATGCATTAGAGGGGGGTAATCCACCAACAATTGAGACTAATGTCTGAAATCATTGTTTTCCGATTGTAGGGAGAGTAGAAATGAGAATCCCTGTCGTTCCTTTAGTAGCCGTCCACCCCTGCTCTCAGAGCCAGCCGCCCCTCCAAGGACTTGTTGACTGGATCTCGGTCGTTCGCCTTGAACAGCGCCCGCTGCCTTTCAGCTGTGTTCACACTATGCAAGAACCACAACCACACATACATTGTCGATTCAGCACAGAGGTGATCATTGGTTTTTAATGTCTTAAGTTGTTTCATCGGCAAACTGGTCTCCGAAGGGAGAAGGATGTCCGACCTTTGTGGAAATTAATTTAAATACATAGGGGCAGATTTACAAGCCCCTTGAGCCACTTTTGCATCACTTTTAACATGGGAAAAGTGACGTAAAAGTGGTGCAATGGGCTTGTAAATCTGCCCCATAATGTTTTGGAAACAAGCCGCAGCCCTGGACACTCATCTTAAAATAAAATGTAGTATATCAGGTTAGATATTGTGTCTAGGTCAATGTGCTGGAAATATACAGATGACTACGTAAGGACAGGTATTTATTGTCCCAAATGCAATATCCAAATTTTCTAAAACGGTAAATTTTAGATAATCTGTTTTTTCAATATAACACACAGAGCTGTGCAAATTTTTTGATTCTTGTAGCTCGCTGGGTGACAAAGACTGACATCTACTTAGCAGCATGCTTTGTCTGTCTTAAATGCACTGCCTTACCAATAATGCATCTGTAAAAATAGTGGTAATTATAATAAATGCTGCTCCAAATTGAGTTAAAGAAGTTAGGTTTATTGTAGAGTAAAAGATCCCATCCATCCAGTTCAGTAAGTCAGGTGCAACTGACTCTCCCAGCTATCCAGAGTATGCCATCACCATGGAGCTACTCAAAGCACAACATGTTTATCTGTAACAAAGACCTTAAAGGGGACACACACATGAATAAATAAATCAATAAGCAAATTATTACATCATCCTTTTTACATGATTACATGAGTGTGCAGTCATTGCATGTGCAGACATCTCAAGAGCGAGAGATGTGATCAGCAGTGAGTATTGATGAGTAATTGTATGCCAAAGCATTGCAGCTGAAATATCAATTTGAGGATAAATAATGACCATAAAAATCACTTTCGAAATATGGCCAAGGTGTATGTCGATTTACTATTATCAACTCCACAGTGGCAATATTATGGGAGTCTATAATATGATCACTATATACTTTAAGTTAATAGCGGACGTGATATTCTGATATAATATTGACCAGGAATAACATTCAGCTAGCTGATCAGTGTTGTTGTACTGAAGTATACAAGTTACCGGTCTTGGGTTACTTGTATTCCGGTTCAGGGAGGGCGTGGCCTGGGAGTTCGGAATGGAATGTTCCCATTGGAGCAGGGTCAAGACTGATTTGCACATGGCTGGGTCCAAACTGAGGTGGCATGGTGTGCAAAAAAAAGATAGGCTGGGATGTGGACCTGAGTAATTACCAGCGGCTGAGATTAATTTGAGCTTTCAATCCATCAGTTTTGTATATGCTTCAGTGTGACACCCTTAGTGGGGTGATTATTCCCAGATATGGGTCTTGTTCCCACTGTGCCACGCCTATCAAGATATACATGACTGATGAGCCCTAATAAGGGCCGACCGGTTCTGGATTGCTTGTGTTCCAGGTCAGGGATGACGTGTACAACAGTTCAGGCTGGACTGCTTCCATTGGAGCAGGGTCAAGACTGATTTGCGTATGGCTGGACCCAAACTGAGGTGGCATGTTGAGCAATAACGATGGATGGGCTGTGGTCCTGAGTAAGTACCCATGCCTGTTACTAATTCAAGCTTTCCATCCATAGCTTTTTTGCATTCTTTTTTGTATTGATCAGTGAAGTGGGCAAAAGAAAGGAAAGACCACAAACATTCCAATAATTTAATAAATGCCACCTACTATTTTTTGTAAAGTATATGTTGTATTCACTTCCCCATAATTTTTAAGTCAAGGGTGCCTGTCTCGGAGACGTGACATTAACTGCGTACATTCTGTTGTAAGCTGAATTGAAAGCTTCTTGGGAGATTTATCTGAAATACTGACCATGACCAAACAAGAATGGGGCGGATCACCCAGAAATCCTTCGCTGCACTTCCTAAAGAAACGAAGGCACCCAGATGTTACGCTGCACGTTAGGAATCCTACTTCGCATTTCGTTATTTCAGATCATGACGTGTCTCTGAACGGCCAGTGAACCATTTGCAATGTTAAATAAAGAGTATATGTATGTAGGCATCTGTGTATTCATGTAAATATTCATCTATGCATTTATGTCTGTGGGACCCGTTTAACAAAAACCTCGCTAAAGAGCATCTCGGTGCTATCCAAGTTCAAAAGCCAGCACAAGATTGAAGGGGCGGCTGGATTCTTGCAGCAGAAGTGAAGTGTTATTTCATCGTAATGTAGTGCCACACACGTCATGAGCACTGGAAGAATGACCACATAAAAAAGAGGGAGTTGCTACAAGCCCAACAGAATCAGGGCTGCATACACAATAATAATAAAAATAATTTATTTTATACATGCTACTATGGATAACAATAAAATACAGACACTGAGCACAGCACTGTCGGATTTCATGAAAGCGTATCAAGAAACCGACCACTCCACCCATGTATATTCTATGCTCCATGTAAATATATATTTTTCTACAATAAAAAATTACAGAAATAAGATATCATCAATTAAATATTTTGGGATAGACGTGGGGGGAGGTGGGGGGGATGGGACTGTTCCTTGAAACGCTGAACATCCTGGGGGCATTTTCACCGGCAGTAGCTTGGTTGCATTGTTTGCAAGGAAGGCGTGGCATGATATTCAGCAGGAACGACATAAAGGCATTGTGTGCAGGAATCACACAGCCTTTTCTGCAAGCTTGGCTTGTCGTCTTTACTGCCGACATGGTATCATGTAAACCTATGGGTCCCGGGTTCAGCGGGAGTAACATAAAAAAAAGTACCTCTAGTGTTATCGCTTTAATTTCCCAATGCAAAAACAAAAACATGAGAAATATGCAGTGGTAGGCGGGAGACGTTGCAGCGTAAAGGAGTGTAATTTCTGGCCTGCTTCTTTTGATTGACATGCTGTCCCTGGGATCATGTTTTAATCCCTTCTCCTCTCAAGCCTTTTCATAACTCATTTCTCTCTGCTAGATGGGGACTCTGATGGTTGGCATGGAAACGGCGATAGCAGTAAGCCATTTCCCTTCCCTGCAAGGAGCCTATTATTCCGCATGCATAGGCCATTTGCAACAAAGGTCGCTGCAAAGTCATCCCCAACACAGCCCAGGTTTACACAAACTTTTAACGCCTCCCCCCACGCTTTACCCCATTTATTTTCGATTTCCGCTCTCGTGCCGGTCGCGCGCGCGTGTTCCTTGGTGGTTGTCACTGGCCCGGATTCTCTGTCCTCGTGCTCAGCAGGGAGGGCGGAGAGAGCCTGTGCCAAGGAGGGCTCTCCTCGCGCTGCGCGTGGAAGGCTGTTTGTCTCTGCCTGTAATACACTAATACTACCCCCCCCCCCCATTCGGTGCTTAATTTGTAACGGAATAAGTGCCAGGGTCCAAAGTTTTGCTTAGAAGCTCCTGGTCGGCGATACCGAAGGTAGTGTTGCCGAATACCAAGGCTGCAGTAGTCTTGATTTCACCTCACACAACTTTCACTCACCACTAGACACTCAGCCTCTTTTTCGCCATCTTGCAGGGTTTTTTTCATCCCTGTTTTTTTCCCTTTGTCATTTTTTCCTTATTATACTTTCTCTTGCTTTTCTTCTTTTGTGTTTTTCTATCATTTGTTCTGGATCAAAGTCGGTTAAAGAAACAGAAATCCCGGCTCCCAAAAATGAGTTGTAGTGCTCCCCCTCCTCCCCCTGCCCCCCCTCCCCCACCCAGCACTAAATGGGCCGGTGATAGCAGGTACCAAGAGAGAGTACATGCATTTCTCAACAGAGTTCAATACTTTTAATGGGAGAGTACAAGCACTTATTAATAGGACAGGTACTCTCTGACTGTGAGCATCTGCACTTCTATAATTCCATCTCAACCACTGCATTAAGCACTGTGTATTCACGTCTGGAACATATCCGCAATCCTGCTTTTGTCTTTGCCCTTATATTGGAGACCCTTCCAGTTTAACTCGATATTTGCATTTTAATTTTCCAGATTTTTGGCTGAAACAGGTGTACTTGTATTCCTGCGCACCAAGTAGGTTAAAAAAAAGCCTTTTGCAGGAATCCCTAACATTATTATATTTTTAGAATTAGCTCGTGTTTTCGATGCAATTCCCAGATTATCAGTAATAAATGGTTCAGTGACAGAATTGATTAACGGCACTCCCTGGTTAGAGGGAACTATTTCCGGGAGTATACACAAAAGAGTTTTAAAATTATTCTGAAGGTGAGGTGATCGCTAATATGTTGACCAAGTCATTACCACTTAAAAGCTGCGCTTTCTCATCCAACGTGTCAATTGATATAAGGGCAGTGGATATGCCATCACTTGCTCTCTTCAATAGGACAACCCTTCACATCACTGACAGAGAAGAACTATGTAACAAAATTGTGGTGTTCTTACTTGGAGAGCTTTGCCTAATAATACATCGGCTCTTCACCATCTCCTAACCTAAAGAATCCTAGCAACTTTTTATACACGTGTGCTTTATTATTACAGTTTAATATTATTTATTCTACCATTTTAGACTTCTGGAACTGTGTAAAGTATTGTCAATTAAGGTTTATAAGTCATTAAAGGCAATATATCCTCTCTCACGCACTTATTGCATGCCTCATATTTATGAAATGGTGTTGGGCAAGATTTAGTAATGGTGCCAAAGGAACGACGGGCCTAGGGTGCATTGCTCTCCGGCTGGACTGTCTCTAGACAAGTATTACTGCTGTAGAACTTTACAGGTTTATTGTGGACCCGAAAACACCCCTCACGCACCTTTGAGAAAGTGATCGTAATAAATAAAGTCTGAGTGGCTCTGCTAAAGGAGGCCTGGGTGAAATAAATATTGTAACACAGCAACACATTAAATCAGCACTTCAAAAGCAATCAAAGAATGTCCCACAATAATAAACATAAATGTATTTAATCTAATGTACAAACATCATAATATGGCTGGCGGTGTCTGATAGACAACGCCACCATATTATTCCTTTTCCGCCCCGGCCGCAAGGCGACCGGGGCAAAAAAGCGGCGGACGGTCTCTCCGTCCGCCGAGGTCCCCCCCGCCATACTAATATGGCAGGGGGGGAAACTAGTGTGGATGTCGGGCGGATTGCCTCCGCCAGGCCGGCGGTGGCTACCGCCAGCCTGGCGGAGGCAATCCGCCCAACATCGTAATGACCCCCCAAGTCTTGATCCTCACTCGTACAGGATGAGAAGTGAGAGAGCCACAGAACAGTTACAGAAAGGTAGCATGTGATACACTCAGTTTAGCCTCCTGCTTCAGGGAAGATGGGTTTCAATGCTCTTAAGGCGTGCTTCGCATTATATATACCCTAGTGAATCTTAGCCATTCATCTACTTTGAAACTCAGTTTGTAGCAGCTTATCGAAAGTACAATTCTGTCACATAATTATGCATTTGAACGCCAGTTTCTTGAAACCTCAAAGCTCTCAAATAAAACCCCCTAAGTCTGTAACCTAACCATATAATTGGTGGGGTGGATTACTCCATTTTTGGTCTAGCATACAGCCAACTTTTAACTTTCTACTGTTGAAATATGTACTATACCAATACTTAGAGTGGGCTCGGCAGCTGCAGGCTGCTCCTTTTTTAAATTATGCTCTTTTGTGCGCTTTTTTAAAGCTTTTAATTTTACCACTCCAAGATGAGCGTCTGCCATCTTGGGAAGGTACATTAAAAAGAACAAGCATTGACATAGCAAATAGGTTTCGCCTTTGGGACCCTATACGTTTTTAGCCAGAGCTATTTGGTTTGCCAATGTCTTTAAGCTATGCTGCACAGCATTGTGGCTGCTGTGAAGCATGCTGAAAAGATATAATCAAAAGGTGTTTTAAGCATTTGTGTTACCTTATATGTAACTAAGAAGACATTATGTAGAACTGAACGACCATATTTAAAAAATAATTAATATAAACAATGTATTCTAGTTTTTTTGTCCTTGCAATGCCGGCAACTTCTTCCTGCCTGTTCTAATGCTTGTTTGTTGTTACTTTTCTTGTGTTATGGGGGTGACATAAACAATAGGACGGGGGAGGTTGGGAATAGTTCCTGAATTGCAACATGAGCAGCAGACTGACACTAGGGGAGAAACAACAGATTCCAGATTCTGAGGGCAGACTGAGGTTATGCTGAGTGATGCTATGGTGGTGGTCTGCTGGTGCGGAGGTGATGCTCAGGTGATGTTCAATGATAATTAGGTGGTGCAGAGTGATCCTGAGGTGGTGCAGAGTGATGCTAAGGTGGTGCTTAGTGATGCTATGGTGCTGAGGTGGTGCTGCTGCACTGGTGCTCAGGTGGTGCTGAGGTGATGCTGCACTGATGCTGAGGTGGTGCTGTGCTGATGCTGAAGGGGTGCTGCATTGGTACTGAACTGCTGCTGAGGTGGGGCTGCGCTGGTGGTGGTGCATGGATGCAGAGGTGCCGCTGTGCTGACGCTGAGATGGTGCTGTGCCGATGTTGAGGTAGCGCTGTGCTAGTATTGCTCTGATGATGAATTGGTGCTGCACTAGTGTTGGTGCACTGATGAGGAGGTAATGCTGGTCTGATGCTGAGATGGTGCTATGCTGATGTGGTACTGTGATGGTTCTCAGGTGATGCTGAGTGATACTAAGGTGGTGCTGAGTGATGTTGAGGTGGTGCTGAGTCATAGTGAAGTAGTGCTAAAGATGGTGGTGTGGTGCTGGTGCTCAGGTGGTGCTTAGCTGGGTCTCAGGTGGTGCTAAGTGATGCTGAGCTGGTGTGGTGCTGAGGTGATGCTGTCCTAAAGCTGAAGTGGTGCTGAATTGCTGCTGAGGTGAGGTTGCACTGGTGCTGAGGTGGGGCTGCACTGGTGCACTGATGTGGAGGTGGTGCCTTGCTGATGTTGAGGTGGTGCTGCACTGATGCTGAGGTGGTGCTGCACTGGTGCTAAGGTGGTGCTGCCATGGGACCCTGATGAGGTGGTGCCTTTCTTATGCTGAGATGGTGCTGTGCTGATGCTGAGGAGGTGCTGCGCTGATGCTGAGATGGTGCTGCGCTGGTGCACTGATGAGGTGGTGCTGTGCTGAAGCTGAGATGGTGCTATGCTGATGCTGAGGTGGTGCTGTACTGGTGCTGAGGCGGTGCTGTACTGGTGCTGAGGCGGTGCTGCACTGGTGCTAAGGTGGTGCAGTGCTGGTGCACTGATTGGGAGGTGGTGCTGTTCTGATGCTGAGATGGTGCTGTGTTGATGCTGAGGTGGTGCTGCCCTGATGCTGAGTTGGTGCTGATGCTTAGGTGGTGCTACACTGATGATGAGGTGGTTCTGTGCTGATGCTTTGTTGGTGCTGAGGTGGTGCTGCACTGGTGCTGAGGTGCTGCTGAGTGATACTGAGGAGGTCCGGAGGTGATGGTATGCTTGTGGCGGGGTGGTGCTGAGTGATATTGAGCTGGTGCTGAGTAATGCTGAGGTGGTGCTAAGTAATGCCTTGTTGGTGCTCATGTGGTGTTATGCTCGTGCTCAGGTGGTGCTGTGCTGGTGCTCAGGTAGTGCTGAGTGCTGCTGAGCTGGTGCTGCGCTGGTGATGGGGCAATGCCGCACTGGTGCTACGCTAATGTTGAAGTGGTGCCTCATTGGTACTGAGTTGCTACAGAGGTGGTTGTGCGCTGGTGCTGAGGTGGTACTGAAATGGGGCTGTGGTGGTTCTCAGGTGATGCTGAGTGATAGTGAAGTGGTGCTAAGGTGGTGGTGCAGTGCTGAACTGGTTCTCAGATGGTGCTAAGTGATGCTGAGTTGGTGTGGTGCTGAGGTGATGCTGTGCTAATGCTGAAGTGGTGCTGAATTGCTCCTTAGGTGAGGTTGCACTGGTGCTGAGGTGGGGCTGCACTGGTGCACTGATGTTGAGGTGGTGCTGCACTGATGCTGAGGTGGTGCTGCCTTGGAGCACTGATGAGGTGGTGCTGTTCTTATGCTGAGATGGTGCTGTGCTGATGCTGAGGTGGTGCTGTGCTGATGCTGAGGTGCTGCACTGATGCTGAGATGGTGCTGCACTGGTGCTAAGGTGGTGCTATGTTGGTGTCCTGATGAGGTGGTGCTATGCTGATGCTGAGATAGGGCTGTGTTGATGCTGAGGTGGTGCTGCGCTAATGCTGAGGTGGTGCTGCGCTAATGCTGAGGTGGTGCTGCGCTGGTGCTGAGGTGGTTCTACACTGGTGCTAAGGCGGTGCAGCGCTGGTGCACTGATGCTGAGGAGGTGCTGTGCTGATGCTGAGGTGGTACTACACTGATGGGGAGGTGATGCTGTGCTGATGCTTTGTTGGTGCTGAGGTGGTGCTGCACTGGTGCTGAGGTGGTGCTGAGTGATACTGACGTGGTGCTGAGGTGATGGTGTGCTTGTGGTGACGTGGTGCCGAGTGATATTGAGGTGGTGCTGAGTAATGCTGAGGTGGTGCTAAGTAATGCCTTGTTGGTAATCATGTGGTGGTATGCTCGTGCTCAGGTGGTGCTGGGCTGATGCTCAGGTAGTGCTGAGTGCTGCTGAGCTGGTGCTGCACTGGTGATGGGGCGATGCTGCACTGGTGCTACGCTAATGTTGAAGTGGTGCTGTATTGGTGCTGAGTTGCTGCTGAGGTGGTTGTGCGCTGGTGCTGAGGTGGTGCTGAGTGATGCTGCACTGGTAAACTGATGAGAAGGTGGTGCTGTGCTAATGCTGAAGTGGTACTGTGCTGATGCTGTGATGCGCTGGTACTAAGCTGGTGCTAAGGTGGTGCTGCGCTGGTGCACTAATGAGGAGGTGGTGCTGTCCCGATGCTGAGATGGTGCTGCGCTGATGCTTTGCTGTGCTGTGCTGATGCTGTGTTGGCGCTGAGGTGGTGCTGCACTGGTGCTGAGTGATACTGAGGTGGTGGTGTGCTTGTTGTGAGGTGGTGCTGAGTGATACTGAGGTGGTGTTGAGGTGGTGCTAAGTACTGCCTTGTTGGTGCTCATGTGGTGGTATGCTCGTGCTCAGGTGGTGCTGTGCTGGTGCTCAGTTAATGCGGAGTGCTGCTGAGCTGGTGCTGCGCTGGTGATGGGCGATGCTGCACTGGTGCTACGCTAATGTTGAAGTGGTTCTGCATTGGTGCTGAGTTGCTGCTGAGGTGGTTGTGCGCTGGTGCTGAAGTGGTGCTGTGCTGTTGCTGAGGTGGTGCTGAGTGGTGCTGCACTGGTAAACTGATGAGGTGGTGCTGTGCTAATGCTGGAGTGGTGCTGTGCTGATGCTGGTGCTAAGGTGGTGCTACACTGGTGCACTAATGAGGAGTTGGTGCTGTACTGATGCTGAGATGTGTGCTCGCTAATGTCTTGCTGTGCTGATGCTGAGGTGTTGCTGATGCTTAGGTGGTGCTTCACTGCTCCTGAGGTGGTGCTGTGCTGATGCTGTGTTGGTGCTGAGGTGGTGCTGCACTGGTGCTGAGTGATACTGAGGTGGTGGTGTGCTTGTTGTGAGGTGGTGCTGAGTGATACTGAGGTGGTGCTGAGTGATGCTGAGGTGGTGCTAAGTAATGTTTTGTTGGTGCTCAGGTGGTGTTATTATGGTGCTCAGGTGGTGCTGTGCTGGTGCTTAGTTGATTCTGAGTGCTGCTGAGCTGATGATGCGCTGGTGCTGGAGGCATTGATGCACTGGTGCTACTTTAATGTTGAAGCAGTGCTGAGTTGCTGCGGAGGTGATGGTGTGCTAGTGCTGAGGTGGTGCTGAGTCATGCTGCACAGAGGAGGTGGTGATGTGCTGATGCTGAGGTGGTGCTGTGCTGATGCTGAGGTGGTACTGCGCTGGTGCACTGATGAGGTGGTGCTGTGCTGATGCTGAGATGGTGCTGCGCTGATGCTGAGGTGGTACTGCGCTGATGTTGAGGTGGTGCTGCTCTGGTGCTGAGGAGGTGCTGCACTGGTGCTAAGGTGGTGCAGCGCTGGTGCACTAATGAGGAGGTGGTGCTGTGCTGATGCTGAGATTGTGCTGTGTGCTGCTGAGCTGGTGCTGTGCTGGTGATGGGGCGATGCTGCACTGGTGCTACGCTAGTGTTGAAGTGGTGCTGACTTGGTGCTGAGTTGCTGCTGAGGTGGTTGTGTGCTGGTGCTGAGGTGGTGCTGAAGTGGTGCTGTGCTGGTGCTGAGGTGGTGCTGAGTGATGCTGCACTGGTAAACTGATGAGGTGGTGTTGTGCTAATGCTGAAGTGGTGCTGTGCTGATGCTGGTGCTACGCTGGTGCTAAGGTGGTGCTGCACTGGTGCACTAATGAGGAGGTGGTGCTGTGCTTATGGTGAGATGGTGCTGCACTGATGCTGATGTGGTGCTGATGCTTAGGTGGTGCTGCACTGCTCCTGAGGTGGTGCTGTGCTGATGCTGTGTTGGTGCTGAGTGATACTGAGGTAGTGGTGTGCTTGTTGTGAGGTGGTGCTGAGTGATACTGAGGTGGTGCTGAGTGATGCTGAGGTGGTGCTAAGTAATGCTTTGTTGGTGCTCAGGGGGTGCTGTGCTCAGGTGATGCTGAGTGCTGCTGAGCTGATGATGTGCTGGTGCTGGGGGCAATGCTGCAGTGGTGCTACTTTAATGTTGAAGCCGTGCTGCGTTGCTGTGGAGGTAATGGTGTGCTGGAGCTGAGGTGGTGTTGAGTGATGCTGTACTGCTTCACTGATGAGATGGTGCTGTGCTGATGTTGAGATGGTGCTGTGCTGATGCTGAGGTGGTGCTGCTCTGATGTTTAGGTGGTGTGATGCTTAGGTGGTGCTATGCTGATGCTGAAGTGGTGCTGTTCTGATGTTCTGATGCTGTGCTGGTGCTGTACTAGTGCTGAGGTGGTGCTGAGTGATACAGAGGTGGTGCTGAAGTGGTGTGTGCTTGTGGTGATGTGATGCTGAGTGATACTAGGGTGGTGCTGAGTGATGCTGAGGGGTGCTAAGTGATGCTTTGTTGGGGCTCAGATGGTGCTGTGCTGGTGCTCAGGTGGTGCTGAGTGATGCTGAGCTGATGCTACGCCGATCCTGAGGTGATGCTGCACTGGTGCTCAGGTGGTGCTATGCTAATGTTAAAGTGGTGCTGCGTTGGGGTTGCATTGCTGCTGAGGTGGTGATGCTGAAGTGGTGCTGTGCTGGTGCTGAGGTAGTGCTGAGTGATGCTATTGTGGTGCTGAGTGATGCTGTGCTGGTACTGAGTGATGCTGTGCTGGTGCTATAACTTACCTACAGCGGACCACCTCGTGCTCTTCTGCTCCTCTCCTCTGCAGGCACAGGCTCCCAGGCTCCATTGCGGCCAATCCTGGCACTGCTCTCATGCTGCTGGAAGCAGCCTCGAGATTTGCCTGAGCACTCTGAATTTACACTCAAAGTGAGACTGGGAGCCTGTGCCTGCTGTCTCCAATCCGGCAACGCA
The DNA here is from genome assembly GCF_964263255.1 of Lissotriton vulgaris. Lineage (NCBI taxonomy): Eukaryota > Metazoa > Chordata > Amphibia > Caudata > Salamandridae > Lissotriton > Lissotriton vulgaris. The sequence goes on along the minus strand of NC_141685.1, from coordinate 1,708,291,117 downwards.
GCCCAGGTTGGAGACAGCTTCAGTGCACATGACGGTTTGGCCGACCTGAGATGGCAGGCCAAGCCATCCTGCACACTGATCACAGTACATACCACTCCCCTTCAATGACTGTCATCCCCCTTGCCCTGCCCCCAAAGACTCAGCTGGGAAAGGAAAATAAAAAGATAATAACACGTTCCTTTCCTGCCGGCCGTCAGAGGGCGACGCTCCACTTATCACTCCTCCAGTTTATTATCCCAATGGCCCGCTCCCAAAGACTAGGCAGGAAAGGAAAAACAAAACAATAATATATGTTTATTATTGTTTTATTTTCCCTTTCCTGCCGTTTTGAGGCATCTGGCAAGGGGTGCGAAGCTCTTCCGCCATAGTGGAGGAGCCGCCACTTGGGATAGAATGCTCTAAAAGGAATTCTTAATATAACCATTAAAATCACATTAGCTCCAGTCTGCCTTGCAGGGACCAAGAGAGACCAGACCTAAAAAATGCACTGATGTCCCAAATTAAATGCACCAAATATAAGTACCAGTATGCCAAAAAAAGTAGCTTCGCTTCGGCTACTTGGTTCTCAAACAGTCCTTAACTAACTTCCGTTACTGCCTCCACATTATGTGTGCCATCTGTATTTATTGATTTTTTTTAGATTTTATATGCCATGTACATGACCCACGGGTATCCCATCCCTGCACATTTTATACAAGTTGTCCATATTAAAAATATATATATAGCCTTGGTGGTGGGAATAAATTTGATATCCCCGGTGAGGCAATTGAACTGTCTGTTGGGGTGCTTGGGTGTTATTCTTTTGTGTTAGGTGAGTGTATTTTAACTTCTGATGCCTTGGGCAAACTTGATCAAATTATAAGATTTGTGTTGGAGATGACTGTGGCCTGGCATTTACCTTGATCATTTTATTAAGCTAGCCGTGGTGCTGAGTTGAAAGGAAAATTATGTTTGGTTTGAGAAGGTACCATAGGAACCTTCCACGGTATCCCAATGAGCTGAACGCAAGTTGTGTGCCTGCCAATATTCTTCCTTGAAAAAACTACTTGTTAACCATGCTAGCGCCTTGTGCGTGCATCCCGATTAAGGGCTAGCTTAAGGTCTGTTTCTCAAGATTTCTCAAACTTTTCATTGACATCACCATGAAAATCAAGCAATCAATCAATGACACTTATAGAGCGCGCTACATACCTGTAGGGTCTCAAGGCGCTGGGGGAGGGGGGGTGCCGCTACTGCTCGAACAGCCAGGTCTTCAGCTTCTTCCTGAAGGAGAGGTGGTCTTGGGTCAGGCGCAGGTCGGTCGGGAGGGAGTTCCAGGTCTTGGCGGCCAGGTAGGAGAAGGACCTTCCTCCTGTAGTCGCTCTTCGGATGCGGGGGACGGCGGCGAGGGCGTGGTTGGCTGATCGGAGGTGGCGTTTGGGAGCGTAGAAGTTGATCCGGCTGTTGAGGTAGCTCGGGCCTTGGTCGTGTAGGGCTTTGTGTGCGTGGGTGACGAGGCGGAAGGTGATTCTTTTGTTGACGGGGAGCCAGTGAAGGTCTCTCAGATGTCCGGAGATGTGGCTGGTTCGTGGGATGTCTTTGTTTACTAAACCAAGCTAACCACACATACCCCTAGGAACCATGTCTCCATGCCTATTTCCATCAGTTTTGGCCCTGAAAGGTCTCTTGAACTTCAGTCCGTTGACAACATAGAAGACTTATATAGGGCTAGTATTGGACAGATTAACGGTTATAATGAGGATGCTGTGGAGGGTGTGGGAACTCTTAGTCCTACCAACAGAGAAATATTTATTAATTCATCGCATGAACAGTTCCTATAGCATACCGCTGGAGCGCCTAAAATCTCAGAGAGAGATGACAGGAGTAATTGTCATAAGCTATGTTTCTGGAATGTGGCCGGGCTTAAAGAAAAGGTGACAGATCATATCTGGATTGATTTTGTCAAGGAGTTCGATGTAATAGATATCCAAGAGACCTGGATTTGCGACCCTTTACACTTAAATGGTTTTAGAACTTTTCATACCCCTGCTATTCCATCAGTCTATGGGAAAGCCAAGGGGGGTTTATCTCTTTATATGTCGTATCTCCTAAATTTGGAAAAATCTGCTCTAATTGGTGGCGACGTTTACTATCAGGTCATGACGCTTCACATAGATAGGACACTCTATCTACTGTAGGTTAACTTTGACAACAACATTCCTACCAGTAGATTCGAGGATGTAGTGAGATCCATCAACAACATTGTACAGAACATTCAGACTGTATCGCCTAGGGAAGTGTGCATCTTATGGGGGGCGATTTTAACTGTAATATTTGTGACCATGTAGATAACGGGTGCTGTGGTTTATCATGGGATAAGGATCATCCCTTTCAGCACTTCGCACATAATAAATTCGGGTTCATCCTAAATGAAATTTTGTTTGATACAGACTTGGGCTTTGCTAATATATTATGTCCCAACCCCGTGCCTTTTAATCCCACGTACAATGGGCAGGGAAAATCATAAACAATAGATTTTATTCTGATGTCATGCAGGTATGCTACTAGAGTCAAAGATTTTGTCACACATGATATATCGGTGAGTGACCATTTCCCTTCATTAGGTCTGAGAGAAATATAATAGATCACACGTTCTACATTTATGGGGAACCTCAATGTATCTAGGCAAAATGGATATGCCCTAAAATGGGCTAAGCTGAACCCTGATACTTTCACAAGGAGGGTTATTACCAAATGCAAAGAGGAGGTCAAAGCGTGTTTAGATGTAGCACCATGAACAAAGACATTATTAGTGGGTTCCAGACAATTTCAAAGTTTATTAAACAGGAAATGTCAGTGAAACTCAGTAAATCGAATAAATCTAAGCACGGCTGGTTCGATGCAACATGCTCTAAGGCCCATGCCAAGTTAAAGAGAGTACTGCACTTAAAGCCTAGAGTGGTGGAGGATGTCAAGCTGGCACGCAGGGAGTGTAATGCGGCCTTAAAGGTAAGGAAAACAACAATTAAAAATGAAGCATGGTGGAACTTGCAGATAGCTTCAAAACTTAAAGACCACCCTGCATTTTGGAAGGCGGTCAATGCACCCTTTTTGTTGGAGAAATACAGGGCCACAATTGAGATAGCTATTAGCGAGGCTGAGTGGTTGGAACATCTTGAAAAATTATATAGCAATACAGCTCACACAACAAGGACAGAGATGGAGCCTGTAGACAACTTGGTTTTTACACAACGTACAGAGTATATGAATCTGAAATTTGAGCTGATTGAGGTTAATTTAGCCATTGAATCGAGCCTGGGAGGTAAGGCACCTGGACCTGACGGCATCCCAGTTGATCTTTTTAAGCATAATATTTTATTGTGGGGTCCTCTTTTAACTCAAGTGTTAAACGCTTGAAGCAAAATCGGCCCCCTTTCTTCCTGGTATAAATCGACCTTGGTCCCCATCTTTAAAAAAGGGAACAGGTCGAACCCTGCCTGTTATATGCCGATATCTCTACTTGATTCAACAATGAAGATTATTGGCAGAGTTTTGTTATCAAGGTTACAAGATTGGGCGGAAGACCATTCGATACTTAGCGACCTCCAGTATGGTTTCCGCAAAGGCATGGGTACAACTGACCAGGGGTTAAATCTGAACATGATGATTGGCAAATATACTAAAGCCAAAAGGGGTAGCGTGTACTTAATGTTCGTAGATTTAATTGCTGCATTTGATTCTGTAATCCATGTGGAACTCTGGAGAATTTTAACTACTATGGGGGTGGAAAGTTTGATAGTTTTATTCTTGAGACAATTATATGCAGGAGCAAATGCTAGGATTCATTATGGGAAGGGAGGGGAATGCACTAAGCACTTTAGGGTGAAAAGGGGTGTAAGACAGGGATGTGTCCTTGCACCCTTCCTATTTATATTATACATTAACGACTTGGGAAGTAAGCTGGGGAAAGAGTGCCAGGACCTCCCACAAGTGGGTAAGAGACCTATTCCCACATTAATGTATGCCGATGATGCGGTCTTGATGTCACGTACCCCGATAGGGATACAGAGGGAAGTTGACTGCTTTGTTGATTACATGGCCAAATTAGGATTAGAAATGAATATCTCTAAAACCTTTGTGATGAAATGTGGGCAAGGGAACATGCATTTCAGACCCATTTTAATAGGTAAGAAACCGATTGACTGCTGTAAAACCTTTTCTTACCTGGGAATACTGTTTGATAAGAGGGGTACATAGCCACCTATGGGGCACGTATCTGGGGTCATGAGAATGTTAATTCACTCCAATGTATTGAGAACAGGTTTTTAAGATTCGTATTGATTGTTCCGGTAAGCACCTCTACCTATATTTGCCACACTGAATTGGGCCTGCCACACATTACGGACATTTGTAAAATTCAAACAGTACACCAGTGTCATAGAATATGGACTTCCGATTCGCTGGAGCTTAATAAACAGTTACTCATAGACTGTGGCAAATTGGATGGGGCACGGAAGATTAGCTGCCTATAATGCATTAAACATTTTGTTGGTTGCCTTGGCCAGCCCGAATACTTTTTGGACCCCTTAGTCTGCTAAATGTAAATAGGAAAGAACTAAAAATTGACTGCTTATCCTATTTGGACAATAAGAGAAGAGATATAGAATCGCAAGACAGGCACATTAGTTAATAATGGTCACCGATATACTCCAGCCCTATCTAAGTACGTTTACAAGAGAGCATGACAGATTTTTGTTGACCCGTTTGAGATTGAATATTTTCCACAGGCTCGTCTCTTTTCCCACTGAAAACAACTGTTCGAAGGAGCTATGTAAATGTCCATGTGATGACGTGTCTTTTCAATCAGCCATTCATGTTCTATTCTTTTGTAATTTTGACTCTCATATTAGACATGGGTGGGTTTTGCCAATTTTAAAACATAAGGGCCTAAGACAATGTCGGCCTGCTTTTCTGTTTTTACAATCATTAGGAGAACAGTTGTCCGTATCAATTTTAAAATGTAGAAATTCAATCATGATGTAATTCCCTTTTCTTAAACTTGTTTGGAACTGTTTTGCACTGTTATTTTATGAATTTATAAGTGAATACTTGCATTAATTACGTCCATAACTGTATTGTGCTTTTATGATTATTTCTTTTAATCGAATAAAGCTGATTGAATTGAATAGTAGATCAAGCCCTACAGTGCTTTGACATAACTACAACTACATCTATTTTCAGCTTAGATTTAGCTGTTTGTGACTTGACTGTGACTTGGTCCTTAGTGGCTCCTGCATCATATAGACCATGGTGCTAGTGGTAGAATAAGGGCAGACAGTAATTCAGCATTTTTGCACTATTTTCGTCTTGTAGCGGAGTGCCTATAGTACTCATGTTTTGTGCTTGCTCTTATCAGCTTGCTCTATCCTCATCCTATGTCTGCTAGTTAGTGCGGTGATGCCTTGTCCTTTCTGCTTCTGCTGTGTTTGAGCACCTTCTCCCCTCTACCCCCATTAGTGGAGGTATTGTAACTCCCATTCTCAACACTGATTCAAAGTTGTGTGGACACCACCCTTTCTTCCTCTCTTAATCTCAGTACACCAAATGTCTTTTTCTTTTAGTGTTGGCCATGCTGCCTAATTGTAATGAAACCCCTACTAGCTCATAATGACCCTGGATCTGGCAACACTATCCCGCTGCCCCAATCCTATTCTCTGAACTCCTTGGTGAACAGCATGGTCATCGTGCCGACCACATGATGCATCACCAGCATTCCTCATTCACTTGTGGGTCACCCATCATTAGGGGACAATACTGCTGGTTCCACGGGCAGATCTTCACCTTCGCCCGGAAGTATGACAACTTAAAACAACACCACCAAAGAAATGATAATGACAACACCACAGCAGGCACACCTACTCAGTCGAACAACAGCAATTTATTAGAAGTCTCGTCTGCTTCAGGAAATAGTTCACAAGTGGAGAGCGAATCTGACAATGAAGCTACACGCAACAAGAGGTCGGGGTTTCGCAAGTTTACTCCTGCCCAGGAGTTAGCTGTGGTTCAGCAAGACCGAAAGCAAACCCTCCGCTCTGGCACACAGGGAGCTGGCGTACACAAGCCAACATCAAACGCGCAGAGAGGAGGAAATGCTTCAAAAGGCGGAAGCACAGGAGGGAGAGAGAGGAGGCAAAGATCCAAATGGCAACACAATCAATCATCGAAGTAGAGAGTGCCAAAACTGTGGTAAATTTGAGTGATGTGGTGTTAACCAAGAGCGAAACTTCTATTCTGTCGCTGGGGTTGCCATATAGTGCAAGAAGTGACTTTGACTACGCCAGCACCCAAATTGACCTTTTCAAATATGTTCGTAAGCTCAAACTGAGAAAATACCACAGTACACGGAGACCGAACGCCTCTACCACCACAAGTGCACCCGCCACATCTCCACACAATCCACCACAACTGGGAGTATCACTTACCCAGGATCTATTCGAGCTGCAGCATGAGGAAGAGGTAATTTTGGAACAATCCTTAGGTGGAGAACCTGTGCTTACCACCTTTACAACTCCTTTCAAACCAAGATCTAAATTTTGCCCTGTTTTGCTGAAAGACAATTTGGATATATTTCATGATAGGGTTTCATTGGAATTGAAAGAGCTACAAATCAAGAATGCAAATGCAAAAAAGAAAAAATTAAACTATCGTGACATTCAGTATCACAAGCTTATAAAAAAACTGAAAGGACATAAACAGCTGGTAATTAGATAGTCGGACAAGGGCGGAAATGTTGTGCTCTGGCCTAGAAAGATGTACCTGGAGGAGGCCCTTAAACAATTGAATGATAGGGAATGTTACAGGAGAACAAATGCTCAGGAAGTACAAGCTGCCAAAAACGATATCTACTCCAAATTGATGGCCTGGAGGAGTAAGGGCTTGCTTACACTAGATGAATTCAAATTTTAAAAAAATTATCATCCTGTGACCCCTGTAATATACTTTATCCCCAAAATTCATAAAAATTATCAGCAACCACCGGGAAGACCAATAATTTCGGCCAGGAATAGCCTCCTGGAAAACGTCAGTAAATATATTGACTTTTTCTTACAAGACTTTGTCAAGAATCTACCATCATTTATACTAGACACAGGGGACTTACTGAAAAAACTTTCCAACTTTGAATGGCAACCTAACTTTCCCTTAGTGTCTCTGGATGTTACATCCCTGTACACAAGTATCCATCACAGGGATGGGATATAGGCAATACAACACTATCTCAGCAAAAGAACTGTTGACTGTGTGGAACATTCCAGAATGGTGGTAGATATGATTTTAGCGTGCTTGGAAAATAATGTGTTCTTATTTTCGAATCAACTTTTCTTGCAAACTAGAGGTGTGGCTATGGGGGCCTGCTTCTCTCCCAGCTACGCCTGTCTCCATATGAGCTTCTGGGAGGAGCAGGTCCTCATGCCTCACCACACAGCCACCATGAACACAAAGGTCAAATGTTGGTGGAGGTACATTGATGACCTCTTTTTCATATGGGATGGTTCCACCGATGATGTCACCTCATTTATTGACCAACTAAATGTGAATAATTTAAACTTACATTTTACCAGCACTATCAGTACCATGTCCATTGTCTTTCTTGATGTAGAAATATATATTGAGCAAGGCAAGCTACAAACTAAGCTACACAGAAAACCGACGGCCGGCAACACTGTGTTGCATGCCCACAGCCACCACCCAACACACCTGATAAAGAGCATCCCCTACGGGGAGATGCTCCGTATCAGGCGAATTTGTAGTAACGACACAGATTGCCTGAGCGCTCAAAAAGAGTGCAGAACCAGATTTTTGGCTAGAGGTTACGACTTGCACACTATTGATAGTGCGATAAGGAGAGCTAATATGCAAGATAGACAACAATTGATATGCCCCTCAGATGAAGTTGTCAAGACCTCTAAAGCCGATGCAACCAATGAAACCAGATTAATCATGACTTACAGTAATCAACATAAATCTATTCGGAATATTGTTAAAAACAATTGGTTTTTAATCAGAAGTGACCCAGTTGTAGGCAATCTAGTGACTGCCTCGCCCAACATCACTTACAGCAAAGCTAGATCCATGCAAACCAGTTTGGTCTCTAGCAGCCCTGAACTAGTCACGGGCTCGTGGCTGGCAGGGAGCAGAGGGTTCTTGAAATGCGCCACATGTAAAGCTTGCAAAAATGGTATAAGTAAAGCGGAATATATGATATCATTCTCTCCCACTCCCATCAAAATAAGAGAGAAACAACTGCAAATCAAAATTTGCGGTCTATGTTTTAGAATGCCCATGTGGGCTTAGGTATGTGGGGAGCACCAGACCCCAAGTACACAAAAGTATACTGCAACATCTGAGGGCCATCATTAACGCAGACCCCGCATATCCTGTGGCCAGACATTTCGAAGCAATGCATGGAAAAAATCCAAAAGGTCTAACTTATTTTGTAATAGACAGCGTTGCCCCTCAACGAAGAGGTGGTGACAGAGAAGGGCTACTGCGCAAGCTTGAGACCAGATACATCATTATGCTGGACAGCAAGATGCCTAATGGTCTCAATAATAGTGAGGACTGCCACACGTACCTATAAAACTGTCGCTCTGTAGAGAAGTAAAACCTGCACTGAGTCTGTGCCTGTATTTAGTAGCTTTATTCATTACATTCAATGAACTTCCTTTATCCTCCACATTCTAAATCTTTGAATCATGAGATATTTTATCTATTCCCTTATATTCATTATGCACATCTTTGTTTTATCACTGGTAGCACTTTATGATTTTACTGTTGCGTGATGTTGCACATTTAGCCAATTTGCACTGAACTTTTTGCCTATTTGCACAAGAATTAACATTGCCCACAAGGGCAGTACAGTTGTTATGGTTTAAAACCATTGTTAATGTAATTCTTAATTTTGCGTGTCTTGCAATGATTTTACTGTTGTTTTAAGAACATACGGTTGACAGCCTGACATGTCCACAACTGGAGTATCAACAAAGCTTTGTTGTAATGTGATTCTGGCACGGATTAGGAATATTTATATAATTTTAATGCATTTTTATTATTTATGTGTTTTAATATATTTTATTCCGAATGGCCGGTTCACTTCTCTTGTTTTATCTTGTGCCTACATATTAGATGCAATTACAGTTTTAGTGAAAATGAGGGATTTATTTGTATTTATACAGCTATAATCAACTCAACATGTATTTTACATGTATCATTGTTAGCTAAATGTGCTTCAAAATACTTATGCATTCAGGCATGTAGTATGTTTTCCATGTTTACGGCGCAGCAGGCACCTAGCACTTTAAAACGGGTGGCCAGCCCCCATGACTGCGTCATGTGATCAAGGCTTTTGGTAGCCGAAAAAACGCGTCATGGCAGACTGGTGTTGGGCAAAATAAATTTTTGAACACCAAAGAAACGGGTCTCGTCTCCTCCTTACTGTTTGGCTGCATGCTGATTCAACAGGACGACACATACTATGTGTATATATATATGTGTATATATATATATATATATATATATATAACTATGTTGGTTATGATTATGTTTGAGAATGATTTGTTATATTATTTTGTTTATAAAATTCACTAAAACTCACTATTTAATATTTCACTTCTCACTCATCCATAATTGATAGCACTCGAACATTAGACCTGCCACCCCTTCAGCACCATCCCAGCTCACGTATGGATACGTCCATCGACTGATTGTCTCTTTTTCAGGGAAGCCTATGATGACAAAGGGAGCTCCCTTATCATCAAGCAATTTTATAATAATAATTTTGATTATAAATAAAGGATAATATGCTGAGGCGAAGGGAAACATCTAGCTAATAGAAGTCTCAAACCCCGTCTCCATCACAACAACTGAACTACAATTCACATGGGCCCGGCAACTCCGTATCCGGAGTTGCGACCCATTACAAACACACATATAATAACAAAGGGAGCTCCCAGGTTAATATGTGATGAATTACCTTTGGATGGGGGGGGAGAAGTAATTGTTTTGAAAGGCCGAGGAAAAAGATGTTTCCCGCTCTCAACATATAACCAAAAACTTCACTTCCCGGCAGGCCAAGTTATTTGGTAGTCCCAAGTAACGGAAGTACATAGATAGACTCCGTTTCCCGACAATCACAGCGAACGTGTAAGTCACGATCGCGTAGCTGAGGAGATTGCTGACTTACAATAACATTGTCAACCTCCGTGTCCCGCCCATAAGTCAGACACAAATGTTCACATCTGTACGAATAATATGTGATTAGATTGATAATATATGTATATACACAGATTGGTTTTACAACAAAATGTATTGACTTGAAATTGAAGTATTTCCTTCATGTTTATGAATTGGGACATGGAAGATGGACTTATATATGTGTAAAATCCAAAATGGTGGCTACTTGAAAAAGGCTAACGCCGAAACGCGTCGTCCTTGTTCTACGAGTGCACAATAAAGGGTTTGTGCAAAGATCTCCTGGTGTGTCGTCTCTGTGTCCTTCTAATCAGTGGGACTTGGAAGTTGTGGATAACTAAGAGTAGCGGCTGCTACTACCGAGGACCTCAACGTTGTTTGGCTGAGGATCGCTCGAGCAGCACTTTGGAATATATATATATATATATATATATATTACCTACTGGCGGTCGCCAGTAGGTATATATAGTTAGGATTTTTTCCCTATGGGATTTCTGAAAATTCTATGCCTAATAACTTTGGCGTTTGTGGACGGAATTGGCTGAAATTTTCAGGAAAATGGCACATTTTGTTTCTGAGCAGCTCCAGGAAATTTGGGGGGGGGGTCGTCAAGGGGGGGTTGAGAAAAAAGGGGGGTCCCAAAACGCGTTTTTAACATTGAGTTTTCCATAGGGCGGTTGGACTCACTTTTAGCTCGAACGGCTGAATGGATTTGCACGAAACTTGGCAAAATTGTAGGGACTGTTAGGCCGATGTGCCTTTGCTAGGTCTCAATATATGTGCTCCAGTGGATTTTGAGAAATTAACGTTTAAATCAAGATATATATCTGTAACAGCGCTCCGGGCAGCGATCTGGTTCGCGTACTTTTCGCGTAACGGAACTTTGCGCACGGAAAGCTGATTGGCTCTTCGGTGTCTGTCAACATTCTAAACAGTCCGGTGCGGCCGCCATCTTGTCTCTCGGTAGGATCGAGAGATAAGAGGAGGCCAAAACAAAGGGGGAAATTTCCATAAGGGGGCATAGCAGATCCTCCCTGACCCCCTAGGTTTTATGTGGAGGTTTTAAAAGGGCCCAGCAGGGTTCAAAAAAAATTTTTCTTTTTTTTTTTCGCGATGAGCGCCTAGTACGCGAACCGGAAAGCGTTCTAGGCAGCGTACTTTAAGGATAATAGAATGATATACTTTTCAAAGACTAAATGTTAATTGTTTGTTGTTTTGTTTGTTGTTTGTTGTTTTTTTTTTGTTTTCTTTTTTTTTAATTTTTTTTTAATTTTTATTGTTTTTCATAATTTATTAAACTTTCTAACATTTCAGTGTCTGAAATGTCATTATTTTCTTGAAATATTGTTTGCAAGCTGTGAGGTTGTAAAATGTCCTCATTTGCAAGGAGGGCATCTACTGCTTGGACACATTGCAGCAGTTCATTATCCAAGCTTTCATCCATAAATTCCATGTCAATTTGTTCAATCAATTCCTGGCTGCTCTCTTGCAGGTCCATTTCAAAAGAAACTTGGTTTTCGCCTTCCATTTTGCCTGAAATTTGGATTAAAACAATATATATTAGTAGAGATAGGGCACTGTTGGGATTAGTTTTAGATAGTCATTTTTTATCAGTGAATTTATCTTTTGGCAGTGTATAGTATCAGAGTGGAAATAGGACTATAAAAAAGTGTATGTGATTTAACCAAGACAAGTCTAACTCCATTCATAACTATAACAGAGAAGTCTATCTAAATACATTACTAGTACAGAGGGATAGTGTATATCTAGCAGAAAAAGTCTACTATATTAAGTTATAGTGTACAATATACTTCAGTTTTAAAAATAACAACTTACCTTTACAAACAAGTTGAAGAGTTTAGTGATAATTCAATTGTAATGTACAACAAGAAGTAGCAGTCAAAATGGCTGTGTTTCCTTCTCTTCCTTTATATATATTCAAGTATATAACCAATCAAATGTCAGGTAATAAAAGTAGAAAATGAAAGTAACATTTTCATTGGTTGTCAATTCCAACACTTCAGATGTGTTTTGTGAAGTAATTTACCTCACTGTACTTGGAGAGGTCTACAGGCTAAATGGCTAAATTAAATTTCAATCAAATTTGTGAGAATGAAAGGGATTGTTATGTAGTATGAGCTATTTTATATTTGGTGAGAGTGTCTCCAGTCGTTTTTCTATAAATTACTTTCCCACCTTTTTTTTGGACCGCTTCCCGGAAAGCGGTCCGGTCCGCGAACTAGGAGCGTAACGGGAGTCCACCATTTTGTGTTTCGGTCGAATCAAGGTATAAAATGGAGGGTAAATAATGTTCTGAATGGGTAGAAGGGGGCATGGTACAAGTAGTTTGCCCCCCTACGTTTTCTGAGGGTGGCTGAGGAGGACTATATGTGCGAAGAAAAAACTTTTTTTTTTAAATTTTGCGCGGTTAGCTTCCAGTTCGCGTACCGGATAGCGCTCTTTGAGCGTAGTTTGTTGAAAATTACAGAAAAAAGTTAGAAAAAAAATAATAAAAGTGTGTGATCAGATGAAGGGTAGCTCTGAGAAGAGCTTTTGGGTTTATGGTACATTTAGGTACTTATAAGTAGGTACCAATGCACAGTCTTAAATTCAGAATGAAAATTCTGTTGCCCTCATCTGAGAAGTGAACTCCATCTCCTCTGTAGATATCTTGCATGTAGTAACGCAAGTTATTGTTGTACAGAGAGCCCATTCCATGGTCTCTCATGAAAGCTGAAACAGATTTGTTTACATGCTTCCTCGCTTTCTCAATTTGTGGAGAAAATTGGTTGGACCACCTCCATTTCTGTCTTTGGCATATATTGGAATATACCAAAGCAGTTTGAGGAAAAAGTGCCATTAATTGCTCCAAGGTGTCCTTTAAAAGCATTTCCAGACCTACCCCTGTCAAAGTGCCCAAATCATTACCTCCACAGTGCACTATTAACAGGTCAGGTTTTGGCAAATGCATAAAGGTTTTCACCAATGGTATCAATTGGTGACATTTTAATCCTCTTTGGCCCAACCACTTAATTTCCACATCCTGTAAATTGAGGTTGTGTAAATTTCTGTTCTCAGCATACCTTTGAGCCCAGTGGATGTAACTATGTCCAACAATCCAGACCTTAAACATGGTGGGAGAAGGTTGTTCTGCAGTCAGATGAAGTGTGGTAATGAAAGGGCAGTTGAAACAGTAGGAGTTTGTAAAGAAAAAAAACTGTGGATTTCCAATGCTAATGAATCATTAGCAGTGATTGGTGCATTTCCATTTCTGAAAACAGAAAGTTAGGGTGCATGGATGTGTTCTTTGAAAGATGTAATTTGAATGGTCAAGGAAGAAACATTTAATGAAAGATTGCACTGGATACGCAGGTGCACTGAGAGTTCAGAGTTCAATTGAAACATTGTTGTGTGAATTTGCAAACATGAGAGGTCTTCCAGGAGGTGGTTGCTATGGAAAAAAGGCAGAGAGGGCAGAGGGGGGAAGGGTTTTGATTTGAAAAAAGTGAGGGAAGAGTTATGATTGGCTAATATGAGAGATATGTGAAATGAATATCTGTTTTTCTGTGCTTTCAATAGCTGCAGCCTCTGGAGTGCATCGTTTTTCTTCTGCTGAAGACAATTTGGTGTATTTCTGAGACTGTTTTCAAAACTTAAAAAGTATTTGCTAAGGTGAGAAAAGATTTATTTATTTTAGAGAGAGAATAGTATGAATTAAGGAGAAAATGATGAAGAAAGCTGTGTTTTTAAACTGTGGCTTTGTCTGTAGTGATATAGAAATAGATTTTGTTACTTTGAGAAATTGTAATTGCATATTCGGTGTAGCATTCTGGCATGCAGTAACACAAGTTATTGTGGTACATGGAGCCCATTCCATGGTCTGTTATGTAAGCTGAAACAGATATGTAGTTTTTAAAAACGAATTTAGAAATCAATTACATTTCTGGATATGTACTGCTAGAGCTTCATAGGTTGTTTTGGGTCATATTTATAAGGCATTTGAGTGTCTATTATGCTATTTTACGTTCTTCATGGTGCAAATTTCTTGTAAATACGCTGCCACTTGTGCTTTGCAAATTTAGATTTTGATTATGGGAGTTACATAGCCATGTTAATAATGTCCAAACAATGGTGGTAGGGCATTCAAGAAAACGCTTTCCTGTGTCTCTAGGACATTTTCAGTCCTTTCCTCTTGAAAACAGGTATACAATTGATTTATATGCTGTGTTTAAAAACAAATTTTGAAATCAATTACATTTCTGGATATGTACTGTTAGAGCTTCATAGGTTGTTTGGGGTCATATTTAGAATGCATTTTAGTGTCTTTGATGTTATGTTTACCTTTTTAAATGGAAAGTGTTCTTCATGGGGCAAGTGTCTTGTAAATACGCTCCCACTTGCGCTTGGCAAATTTAGATTTTGATTATGGGAGTTACCTAGCCATGTTAATAGTGTCCCAAAAATGGTGCTAGGGCATTCCAGAAAACACTTTCATGTGTCTGAAGGACATTTTCAGTCATTTCTTCATGAATGCAGGTATACAATTAATTTATATGCTGTGTTTAAAAACGAATTTTGAAATCAATTACATTTCTGGATATGTACTGTTAGAGCTTCATAGGTTGTTTTGGGCCATATTTATAAGGCATTTGAGTGTCTTTGATGTTATGTTTTCCTTTTAAAATGGATAGGGTTCCTCATGGGGCCCTGAGCAGTTCATAGCCATGTTATTTAATGGGAAGTGGATAACATGGCTAAGAGCATTTGCTGGAAAATGCATGAATATCGCTGACTGTTCAGCGATATTCATGCATTGCGGCCGTTTTTTTTTGCATTTGCGAGCAGTTCTTAG
The DNA here is from genome assembly GCF_964263255.1 of Lissotriton vulgaris. Classification (NCBI taxonomy): domain Eukaryota; kingdom Metazoa; phylum Chordata; class Amphibia; order Caudata; family Salamandridae; genus Lissotriton; species Lissotriton vulgaris. The sequence goes on along the minus strand of NC_141685.1, from coordinate 1,708,276,038 downwards.
CCATGTTATCCAATGGAAGGTGGATAACATGGCTAAGAGCATTTGCTGGAAAATGCTTGAATATCGCTGACTGTTCAGCGATATTCATGCATTGCGGCCGTTTTTTTTGCATTTGCAAGCAGTTCTTAGCCATGTTATCCAATGGAAGGTGGATAACATGGCTAAGAGCATTTGCTGGAAAATGCATGAATATCGCTGACTTTTCAGCGATATTCTTGCATTGTGGTTTACCTTTTTAAATGGAAAGTGTTCTTCATGGGGCAAGTGTCTTGTAAATACGCTCCCAATTGCGCTGGGCAAATTTAGATTTTGATTATGGGAGTTACCTAGCCATGTTAATAGTGTCCCAAAAATGGTGCTAGGGCATTCCAGAAAACACTTTCATGTGTCTCAAGGACATTTTCAGTCATTTCTTCATGAATGCAGGTATACAATTGATTTATATGCTGTGTTTAAAAACGAATTTTGAAATCAATTACATTTCTGGATATGTACTGTTAGAGCTTCATAGGTTGTTTTGGGCCATATTTATAAGGCATTTGAGTGTCTTTGATGTTATGTTTTCCTTTTAAAATGGATAGGGTTCCTCATGGGGCCCTGAGCAGTTCATAGCCATGTTATTTAATGGGAAGTGGATAACATGGCTAAGAGCATTTGCTGGAAAATGCATGAATATCGCTGACTGTTCAGCGATATTCATGCATTGCGGCCGTTTTTTTTTGCATTTGCGAGCAGTTCTTAGCCATGTTATCCAATGGAAGGTGGATAACATGGCTAAGAGCATTTGCTGGAAAATGCATGAATATCGCTGACTGTTAATAATTAGTAGGGCATTAAGTTTTAGATGACTGTTATTCATTTACTGTTTGGTAATAGTGGTTAATAACATTTTTTAATACATTTTTCCACAGATTCAACTGCAGATTCTTTCATAGTTTGGAAAATGCCTACCAAAAATAGAACTAGAAAGGCGAGAAAACGTCAAAGACAGCAGGATGATGTTTTATTGCAGCAGTCCTCTTCCCCAAATACTTGTCAAAACACCAAGAAAGGTCCGGGTAAGAGCACAAAATCATTCTTAAGAAATATTTGTCATAAAAAAAGTATTTCTCCAAAAAATGTTTCAGTCCTCAAAAAGAAAAGCAATTTAAATGGAAAGGAGAGACCCATCAAAAATGTTACTGGTAGAGGAAGAGATAACTCTGTGCATGATAGTAGAAGGAAACAACAGTTTAGGGACATTCGACATCGAATGTTCCGTAATAGGATAATAGTTAATTTATTGAAAAATATTAAAAAAAAAGGCCAACAGAAAGCGGCATTTTATAAGAAGAAGAAAAATGTAGAGAAAATTATTGATCATGCTTTTGAAATTAAGCGAAAGTTGTTTATTTTGGTAATCAATAGAATTAGGAAACTAAGCAAGGTAATTTCTGATTTCAAAACTAAAAGTAGATGGAAGAGAGTAGTAAATCGTACTAACTTTTGTGACGTTTTTTCCGGAGAATGGATGCATAGTTCTAGTTGTGAGGCATTTTTTAATGAGGAGAGTTATTTTCAGGATAATGATTTGGTGTTTGCAGTTGACACCAGTGGTCGAGCTTATGAAGTGAAGGATGGTTGTCCAGTTGAAAAAGAACAACTTGTGACAACAGAGACAGAAGAGGCGCTAAGTGATGAGGTTTTAGGAAGACGTCCTAAGGGTCCTGTGTACATTTGGAAGTGTAGTTCTATTTGCAGTGTGCGACAGGTTTCCATCAATTTGCTTTGTGATTTTATACGGACATTTAATAAGAAAAGTTTGAAGCAGATAATGAAGTTGTTGCAAGATTTAGATCCTTGCAGAGTGAGACAAATGACAGGTTTGCGTGGTCATTCACTGGCTTGTCTTTCCAGGAGAGTATGCCAGAGTGTTTTTCATCATTTCAGGATGCTAGCAGTGCATCATAATAAAGTGAGAAAATTAGTGAGAATGTTGTATTATGCTAAGAGTCCAGCAATTATGCTTAAACAATTATGTGCTGCTCTTTTGCATGGTTCTGAAATAGATGTGAAGAATATTTGTGAAGAAATTGACTTTTGTTACTTTGGTAGTAGAGATGAGAATGTTCAAATTGACCCAGAAGTAGAGGGTTATGTTGAAGATAATATACAGGTTTCTAGTTCAGATAATTTTCAGAAGGAAATTGCCACGTTTCAGATGAAATCAAGTGAGAGGCCTAATTTCACCTTTGTATGTTGTCGACGCACTTATTATAAGAATCAGACTAAGTTAGTGGATTTATATGCAAAAACTGAAAGGGAAAATAATAGTGAATGGAAGGATTTTGCCACATACTTGATGGTAGAAAATTGTTTTGATTTGGGAGTGGATCAACGTGTGTGTACTTATTGTTGTAATAAATTAAATCAAAACCAGATGCCTGCTAGGGCAGTTCATAATAATCTGGAATTGGTTGAGATACCTTCAGAATTGAAGGATTTAAATACTTATGAATCTATTTTGATTCAAAGTATCCATCCCTTTCAGGCTATTGTAAGAATGGAGCCCAAGACAGGGAAGTTGCCTCCAGCAGATTTACAGAGAGGATTAAAGGGAAGAGTTGTTTATTTGCCTCTAGATTTGAACAAAAACATTAACACAATTGGAGTTGAGAAAGTGGAAGAGGAACCTCTGGTTATCTTGGTTAATGGGGTTCCGACAAAGAATAAGAAAATATGGCAAGATTTAGTGGATGTTAGGAAAGTGAAAAATGCAACTTTGTATTTGAAGAAAAATAATAAGTACTATAAGAATGTATATGTTGCAGAAGAGGAAGTAAGTGATGAAGAGGATAGCGTTTTGTGTGCTGGCCAAATTGAGAAAGTAGAGGTGTCTAATAGTGAAGAAATATATGAACATTATAGTGTTCATCCTTTGCATTCCAAGGAAGTCATGGGGAATGCTATTGAGTTGTTTCAAATGAAACAAGCCAAAGGGAGTCCCATTAGTGTTTGGGAGGAAAGTTTGGAAGCTCGGTGTTTCCCACAGCTATTTCCCACAGGTCAAGGAGGAAGATATGATGAGCGACCTCGTCAAATTCCTGCGTCTGAATACCGGACTTTACGATTGTATGCAGAAGATGCTAGGTTTCGTCAATGCATTCCCTATTTGTTTCATCTCCTGTTTGAAAGCGATCTGTCTGGACTGTCATATGCAGTGAACCACATCTTAAAAAGTGGTATACAGATGCGAAACATCTCGGCAAGTGACTTTATGCATAAAGTCAATGTCCAAGACAGTATTTTGGATTCTCACTTAATTAATCTCATGGCGTGTCAGCGTGGTACTAATGAGTACTGGTACCGTCGTCATGGTGATTTAAAATGTATGTTGAGGAACTTAGGAACTCCGACATGGTTCCTCACTCTGAGCTGTGCCGAGTATGGCTGGGAAGACTTACTTGAATTTCTACGAGAGGCAAATGGAAATATTGAAAACATTGAATTCAAGACACCTGGAGAACTGTGTTCTTTGGATCCAGTGAATGTATGCAGGTACTTCAATCATAGATTTGAAGCTATGATGTCTTTCATCACAAATAAAAAGAATCCACCTCTTGGAGAGGTGTTGGATTTCTTCTGGAGAAAGGAGTACCAAGCAAGAGGTGCCCCTCATATACATATGTTGTTGTGGATCAAGGATGCACCTAAATTTGGAACAGATCCGGATGACTTAGTGATGAATTTCATAGAACAGTATTCTACGTGTGCTGTTCCAAACGCAACGGAGAAGAAAAGCCTAAGAGAACAAGTTCTACGTTTCCAAAGCCATCGTTGTGGAAAGTACTGTCGTCGTAAATTCAGAAACAAGGACAAGTTCTACACCAAATGTCGTTTCAACTTTCCACGACCGGTGATTTCTAAAGGAAGAGTGAACAGTTTGATGTCCTCGCTGCGACATAATGTGACGAGGAAATCACCCAAGAATACACACAATTTGAAAAGGAACGAAGAGTCCAAGTACATCAATGACTACAACCCAGTGATTTTGTCCATGTGGAATGCTAACATGGATATACAGTTTGTGGCTGACAACTGTATGGCTGTGGCTCGGTATGTGACATCTTACATCACCAAAAAAGAAAAGACAGAACTGAAGGATATGTGGGAGGACATTTCCCATGAAAAGAGCCTCAGCAAGAAGTTGTACAGTTTCAGTCTGAAGATGTTGTCGCATCGAGAAATCGGAGCTTACGAATGTTCTGACCGCTTGTCTTCAGCAAGTCTCTATGCCAAATCCAGGAGTATCGTTTGGGCAAGTCTTGGTCTTGCTGCAACACGAAATCGAGTTCTAAAACCTGTCCGGGAAATTGAGTATTTGGCGGAAAAGGAGCCAAACAGTACCGACATTTTGAAGACCAACATGTTGGATACATATTATCCAAATCGAAGCAGTCACCTTGAGAATGTTTGTCTATATGAGGTTCTACAAAATTATATATTCAAGAGGAACATCAAAGAAGATATTGAGAAAGGAGTGTATGCTGTAATTGGAAGTGAGGGATGTCTGGTCAAGCAAAGAAAATGCCAATTAGTAAACCATCGAAAATTGAGTGGCGAATCTCCAGAAAAAAAGGAGTTTTTCTATTTAGCACTTTTGCAACTTTTCAAGCCTTGGCGTGCAGAAGAGGAACTGCTTGGAGATTTCCTCTGTTACGAAGACTCTTTCAATGCAGCCAAGGAGTCCATAGAATGTCCTGCTTTTACTAAATATCAAGAAATGCTTACTTTGGAAATTGAGCAGGAAGCAACGATTGCAGCCGAGATTGCCAGAGACAGTTCTCAGGACAGTCAGAGTTCTGTTTCATTGAGTCAAGATCCACTTGGAGGACCTATTATCGAAAATGAAGCTGCCACTGCTATGAATGAAGTAGAAAGAGCCATGGCACATGCTCAGGAGGATTCAGTTAACTTAGAAGACTTGGAAAAACAACTCAACGTTGAGCAGAGGAAAATATATGATGAAGTTACCAAGGAAATTGAGCACGGATTAAGTCATGAGAAGAACGAGTGCTCATGTACATCGTTGAAGCCTGTCCGACTGTACGTGAGTGGAGAAGCGGGAACTGGCAAAAGTTTCCTCATTAAAGCAATTTCTTGTTATTTGCAGGAAAGGACTGAGTCATCGTTGTCTTGTGTTGTCACCGCTCCTACTGGACTGGCAGCACATAACATTAAAGGTATTACTTTGCATCGTCTACTGATGCTGCCGGTGGAGCATGACAACAAATTACAATACAACAAGTTATCTGGGGATGCTTGCTGTGAAGTTTCAAGAGTCTTGAGGAAAATGAAACTACTTATCATTGACAAAGTAAGCATGGTTTCCAATGTCATGCTTGCCTTTGTGCATTTGAGAATGCAAGAAGTACTTAAAACTGAATATGATGTGTTATTTGGTGGCAAACACATCATTGTTTTCGGAGATCTTCTGCAGCTGACACCAGTAGAAGGTCAACCTGTGTTCAAAATACTCACGCATGAAGATACCAGGAAGTGCCTAGGGAGCATTGGCAACGTCAATATATGGTTAAACTTCAATTATGCTGAACTGCATGAAAATATGCGTCAGGCAAAGGATGAAGATTACAAGAATATTCTACAAGATATTAGAATTGGAAAAGTGACCGAGCATGGGAAAGAAGCTTTAAATGCACGATTACTGACAAATTTATATCCCAAACAAGAGATTGTGCCTGAGAATATTTTTCAGAAAATTACTGAGAAGAAATCCGGGATATGTTTGATGCCATCTCTTGCAGAATGTGCCATTTTCAACAACAAAATGTTGAATTTAGAAAAGCAAGAGATTGTGAAACTTGAAGCTATCGACAAATTAGAGCATATGGGATCAACAATTATTTTATCAGACAATTTGAAATCAAAATTGGATTCATTAGAGAAGACTATATCCAAAACAGCGGGTTTTGAAAAGACTTTGAATGTGTGTTTAAATTGCCGAATCATTTTGAGAAGGAATTTACATGTAGAAAGAGGTCTGGTAAATGGATCAATGGGTAATGTTGTTGATTTTGAGAAATACAGAAATAGAGATGGAATAGAATTTTTAAGAATTAAATTTGATGGCATTGAGGAAGTACAGCAAATTGGTCGTTGTTCTGCTAGGTTTTTGCTTGTTAAAGACTTATATGTTCGCCGTAAACAGTTTCCTGTTTGCTTGGCATATGCGGTGACAATCCATAAATCGCAAGGTTTAAGTGTAGACTGTGCATTGGTGAATATTGGCAGTTCTGTGTTCAAGGAGGGTATGGCATATGTGGCATTGTCACGAGTTAGAACTTTATCGGGATTGTACTTGATTGACTGTGATGTCACAAACATTTGTGCGGATCTAGATTGTGTTAAGGAATACAATAGGTTAAGAAGAGAGTATGCGCCACATTTGCCTCAATATCCTTTGTTTGAGAAACGTGTGGTAGGCCGGAAACGTAGAAATATCAGTAATAGTAGGGAGGTTGTTGCAAAAAGACTAAAAGTCAATGAACCGAAAATTGTTACCAGAAAGAAAGTGGATTCTGTTGAAGATGTTGTCGGTTTTCAATTTGAAAACAGTTCTGGTGTCAACTGCTATGCAAATGTAGTGGTTAATGTTCTCTTTTCACTACAGAGTTTAAGAGAACAGATTCTGTTGAATTCAGAACAAATTTTATGCTGTTTGTTGAATTCTGTTTTCGAGAAATGTAGCAGTGATCGAACAAAAGTAGAAAGTGTGTCTGAAGTTCGTTATCTGTTAGATGAATGTTCAGGTCAAACAGACTTCTCTGAAAATAATCAGCAAGATTGTCAGGAGTTTTTAATGTATATGCTTGATGTATTGCAAGATGAGGGTGTAGATGTAGATCACCTGTTTGGGCTTTCTTATCAATGGCAGCATGACTGCGAGAACTGTATGGTATCAAGTACTACTAGTGTAGACTCAGAAAGATTTATATATTTAACTTTGCCAGACAGTAAATCAGTGTCCTTTAATAAGCTAGTAAATGCAGCGGATCACAACATGGAGTGTAGCCAATGTAAATGTGATATGATGTCAACATTATTTATACGTAGATATGGCCAGTATGTCATTTTAATGATCCAACGATGTAGGCCTGATGGATCAAAATTGTCAACTTTAATAAAAAAAATTGTGGCTTCTCAGCTGTCAATATCAGGGAGGACTTTTGTAACTGTAGCAATTATCTATCACAATGGTCCATCAACAACATCAGGACATTATACAGCTTACTTAAAGTCTGGAAACGGCTGGTCATTCTGTAATGATTCCGCTGTAACTTTCAAAAAAAAATTGCTGTTTGACCTTAAAAATTCTTACCTGGTGTTTTTAAAACCAAAATTTTAAGTAGAGGGAATGTAAGTCTGCAATGCTGTCTAGATTAAAAATCCAACTATATAAACTTGCTGCAAGTAAGTCTGCTTCATAGTAAGCAGTATCAGTGTCATAGGAAAAGGAGAACATGAGTGACAAAGAAGAGTAAGTTATTAGTAGTCCAGGATTGTGAAAATAATCTCAAATGTTTTCTTTTTGAAAGTTGCAAAAATAGAAAATGTCGGGATTTGATTGGAAGAATAACAAGACTTGCGAATCGCGGCAACATGATTTGGCCTAGTGGAAACATGTGATAGAATGAGAGAAGTCTTTTTTTCTATGTAACATATTTTTCGTATCGATGGAGGTTTTCTTTCAGAAAGTGGCGGGCTGAAAATATTTATAGCACAACAGAGTGGACGCTGTACATAGGAGATCCTTCGACTTTATTGAAAGTAAGTTAATTTTAAGGAGTTTTGAAATCAGATTTCTTAGCTTGTATGGGTTTTTTAAACACAGTCATTTTGATTGTGTTTTTTTTTCCCCGCTGTTACATGATGAATACCTTCAAGTCACTGATTTAAGTGAAATTTGATACATTCTGAGAACAGCAAAAATAAACAATTTAACATGTATAATTAATGTTATGCTTTTTGTACTTATGATATACATTTAGAAATGTGAGGTAGATATGGAGAAGCTGAGTCTTCTGTAAGTGTCAATTTTAATGCTTACAGTGCTGTACTTCTGGGTACTGTTTTTTTTTAAAAAAAAGAAATAGGCCTCACCTCAAAGAAAGCTCTTGAAAGCACACATCTTATTTGCATCCTATAACAATCATTTAAAATGTTTGACACAATTTTATGATGGTTTTACATCTCTTTTGCGCTGTTATTGCATCACTATTGTGAGACATAAGCAATGCAAAAGAAGCATCATGTTTCAAAATAGGCCTCATTTGTGAGCAGTTCTTAGCCATGTTCTCTTGTAATTACTCCTTTTTTTAAAAAAAAAAAATTGGGGGTTAGCTCCCGGTTCGCGTACCGGAGAGCTAACCGGAAAGCGAACTAAAAAAAAACAGCTTGCCAGAGTGTTACACTTTCTAGCAATTTTTGTAAAAAGGGGAGGTAGTTCTGAAAAGAACTTTTTTTTTTTTTTTTTTTTTTTACTTTTTTGAACATTATTTCATTTTTTTAACACTTTTTTGTTTTTTTTGTTGTTTTTTTAAAGGGAATGAACAGAAAGAGGTATTGAAAATGGCTCAACAGGAGCAAAAAAAAAAATTAAAAATTCTTGCGTTTGGAACATTGGTGTTTCTCAAAAGCCAGATTAATCAATTTCACGCTCATGTTAGCGCATGAAATTAGTGTTCCACAATACAAGCATGTCAGCTTTAGATGCACAACATTTTTCTGTATGTTGGGCACTGTTTCATTCGCCTCGGCCACTGACAGAGACAGATCAGAAGATGTTGAAGGCACCGAAGTTGGGGGGTTTTGTTGCAGGTCACGCATCTCTCCACGACTGTAGTTCATTGGATGCCACCTCTGCATATGTCGGTGCATTGTGTGATTTCCAAAGCTGTACTTTTTGTTTGTTCCTCGGGATAATTTTTTTTTGCAGATAAGGCACTTAGCATATCGTGCATTGACTTTTTTTTCGTCAGAAGGAATGCTAAAAAATTGCCATATAAAGCTTTCTTTCCGATGAGATACCCGGGGTAACTCTTCGACAAATTGTGGTCCCTCTTCTTCCTCTCCGTCTTCTTCTTCCTCTTCCTCCTCCATGTTTCCAATAAATTGTGGAGGGGGTCCTCTCTTCCTATTAGGAGATGGGGGTGGTGGTGGTGGGGGTGCAGAAGCTGAAGCTACTATTGAAGCCATCACAGAAAAAAATCAGGTCTTCCTTTCACAAAGTTGAAAGTCAGAGTGTGCAAAAAGGTGGGGGCTTTCATCATTTGGGAAAAGAAATAGTTCTAAACCAATGAAAAGTGTTATTTTTAGGTCACATGACCTAGTTTTACATCATTAGGAAACCGAAAGTGAAATGAACCAATGAAAACTTTAATAAACAAGTCACATGACCTGTTCCGCTCACGTTACGCGGAGCGCGCCGCGCCTCGGATAGCTTCCGGTTCGCGGTCCGGAGCACTTCCGGGAGCACTAACGCGGCGCGTCATAAGACGCATTACGCGACAACGTGATACGTCGCGCTTCCGCGACGCGTCACAGTTGCGCTAACGAAACGTTTACCGGTTCGCGTACTAGATCGCGGCATCAAGATGAGCTAACGGAAAGCTTCCCGGTTCGCTTACCGGAAGCGGAGAAAAAAAATATAAAAAAAAAAATTATCAATAGACATCTAAAATATATTTTTGGATTTAAAGAAGAATACATTTTACAGCTACAAATGTTAGCTTTTAAAAAACCAATGAAATTCACAGAAAAAACCATAGGTTATAGACCATATATAGTTAGGAATTTGCATTTACAAAACCTTGAAAATTCACTGAAAAAACCATAGGTTATAAACCATATATAGTTAGGGATTAGCATTTACAAAACCTTATTTTACTCGCATAAAACCATTGAAATTCCATATATAGTTAGATGCGCTAACTATATATCGCGCACCCGCAATCCACTGCTGATGATGTCACATATTACATCATTCATGACATGGTCAGTGACATCACTGATGACATCACTGATCACAACATCCAGTGACTGTATGTTTCTGTAAAGTTAAAATATGTCTTACATATTGAAGAATGAGTGGATGTATGAATGTCTGGATGAAGGATTTAGTAGGTGCATGACTGATTGTATGAGGGAGTGATTAAATGTGTCTCACTGAGTGCATGGGTTAGTGATTAAACAGTATTAATTTGTGCATCATTATATCTGTTGTTCTGTAAACTGCTGCATGTGTTGATCAGTAGCTATATGAATAACTATATGGGTTATTGATTGGTTGCTCAAGTATTTGTATGGGAGACTGAGTATATGTGTGAGTGGCTGGGAGGTGTGTGACTCTGTGCATAGATGTGTGAGCAGTTGATTCACTAGATGTATGGTTTCAAAAGTGCATGTGGAAACAGCTGTATGGGCGGTTGACTGTGTGCATGTGTGTATTGGTGAGTGAATGGATATCTCAGTGCTACATGTCAAAGTAAGTACATATGTAAAACACAGTACATGTGAGAGTTAACATATATAAATAACTGTGCATTAGAGCCAGTGAATGTGTGAGTGGCTGTATGGATCATTGTGAACTTTTATTAGGGATTATATAAGAGAGTAAATATGTGTTAGAATATGTTTCAATAAGTAAGGTGTGTATAACTGTATAGTTGAGGAATTGGAGGTGTGATTGATTCTTTGCATGACTGTCTAGGTGTATGAGTAACTCCATGGATGAGTGACAATCTGTGAGTGTCTGTTTTCACTGAGTGTATCTAAGGATATATCAGAGTCTGTAGAGGTTCATCGTATTAACACATGAATGATGTCATCTGTGATGTTGTCAGTGATGTCATTTGAGTTGGCATCAGTGATGTCATCAGTGATGTCATTTGAGATGTCATCAGTGATGTCATTTGAGTTGTTATCAGTGATGTCATCAGTGATGTCACTGACCATGTCATGAATGATGTAATATGTGACATCATCAGCAGTGGATTGCGGGTGCGCGATATATAGTTAGCGCATCTAACTATATATGGAATTTCAATGGTTTTATGCGAGTAAAATAAGGTTTTGTAAATGCTAATCCCTAACTATATATGGTTTATAACCTATGGTTTTTTCAGTGAATATATATATATATATATATATATATATATATATATATATATATATATATATATATATATATATTTGATCACAACATAGGTTTCAGGTACATTATAGTTACAAATTAGCATTTAAAAAACCTTGGAAATTCACTGAAAAAACCATAAGTTTCAGGGACATTATAGTTAGCTGGACATGTTATGAATGATGTAATATGTGAAATCAAGAGCAGTACATTGCGGGTGCGCAAGTTATAGTTAGATGAACTAACTATGACGGCCAAATTTCTATGGTTTTGTAAGAGTGAAATGTCCAGCTAACTATAACACCCTGAAACCTATGTTTTTTTCAGTGAATTTCTATGGTTTTTTAAATGCTAATTTCTAACTATAACGTACCTGAAACCTCTGTATTTTTCAGTGAATTTCTTTGGTTTTTTTAAATGCTAATTTCTAACTATAACATCCTATTAAGTCCCCTTGAATCCTGAAGGTCCCTGGTGGCCAAGTGCCCACCAGGTACATCCAGTAAGCGCCACAGACCTGCGTTTCAGAGAGGTGTTCTGAGGCCATGCCTCTTTTTACACCATGCTGCAAACGCTGCTTCTGGTGCACTGCTGCTCAGAGGATGAAGTCCACTTGTCTCTTGAGGTCCTCAGGACAAATTGCCCCACTAGCAGTGCACCAGAAGCTGCATTTGCAGAGTGGTGTAAAGAGGGGCATGGACTCGGAGCACCTCTCTGCAACAGCGCCCGTGGCATTTACATTAGGTGCCTGATGGACTAGTTGGCCCCCAGGGACCCTCAGGACTGAAGGGGAATTAATCCCCCAACTTAAAACGCACCACAGGGTGTGTTTGCACTGTTGTGCAGGGAGGGGGCAGGGCCTTATGTGACAAGTGTGCAAACGCACCCAGTGGCGCGTTTTAAGTTGGATGATTAAGTCTACTTGAATCCTGAGGGTCCCTGAGGGCCAACTAGCCCACCAGCTACCTCCAGTAAGCGCCACAGAGCTGCGTTGGAGAGTGGTATAAAAAGGGGGCATGGCCTTGGACCACCACTCTGCAACACAGCTCCCTGGTGCTTACTGGAGGTACATGTGGGCTAGTTGGCCCCAATGGATTGAAGGGGACTTAATCCTCCAACTTAAAACGCACCACAGGGAGTGTTTGCACACTTGTCAAATCAGGCCACGCCCCCTCCCTGGACCACTGTGCAAATGCTCCCCCTGGAGCATTGTATATTGGGGGATTAAATACCCTTGGGTCCCTATGGTCCAACTAGCCCACCAGAGCTGCATTGAAGAGAGGTGAAAAAAGGGGGTGGAGCTGGACCACCTCTCTGCAAGGCAGCCCTGTGGCAAATACTGGAGGTACCTGGTGGGTTAGTTGGCCCCCAGGGACCCCCAGTATTGAAGGGGAATGAATTCCCCAACTTAAAACATGCAACAGGGTACATTTGCAGAGTGTGGCTGGGAGAGGGCCAGGCCTCCGGCACGATGCCGGTCTTATTTATTTTTTTAGAAGGAGGGCTGTGTGGCCCCCTTTTTTTCCTTTTTTGGGCCCTTGGGACCCCATCCCCCAGAGCCTGACCCCTTTAAAAAAAAAAAAATCTGTACAGGAACGGGCCGCGTGGGCCCCCCTCCTTTGGTCAATTCTGGCCCTGGGGACTTCATCCCCCGGGGCATGGCCACATATATTTAATTTTTTAACAAGGGGACTGCATGGCCCCCCACCTGAGGCCTCTATTGGCCGTGGGGACCAAATCCCCCAGGGCCAACCTTTATTTATTTTTTATTTTTGGGGGGGAGGGGAAATGCGTGGCCCCCCTCCCGGGCCACTTCTAGCCCCGGGGACCCCATCCCCGGGCCGGCCCTATCCATTGGTGACCGGTCGGGGGAGCCCCAATGCCCTCATGGTCCTGCTGGCTCCCCACGTCCAGCGGGAGCCGGAATTGCTTTTCCACACGGGGAGCTGCTGACATGCATCCCCGTGTGTAAAAGCATTCTGCTTTGGATTTTGGAAGAGAGAGCAGGTTTCCCCGTTCTCGCTTCCAAAATCAGAAGCAGTGTTTGCTATGACAGGGCCTGAGCCGCATGGCTCCCACCCTGCAATAGCAAACAGCAGTGTCCCAGGGGCGGGCACCCCGGGACACTGCAGGAGCCAGCCCTGGGCGGTCCATAGGGCCATCGAGGAGGTCCCCCCTCCCTTGGTGAAAATAGACCCGGGGAGGTGGTGGTCCCCGGGGCTCAGGGGTCCCTAACAGACCTCCCAATTTACAGTTTTAGTGCACCGGGGAGGTGGCTGTCCTGGGACATGTGGGCGGGGGGGGGCAAAAGCCCCCCCACACAAGTTTAATATTTTTTTTACATATAAGCCCCCGGGGTGGCGGTCCTCGGGGCTACGGGGGTCTGTGTGCCCCCATGAATATTTCAGAAAAGCCCCATGGGTGGCGGTCCCCGGGGCTTGGGTGCCCTGGAGGTCCCCCACAAATTAAATAAGCCCCAGGGATGGCATTTCCCGGGGCTGCGGGAGGGCTGCATGTCCTGCTGCATATTACACACATAGCCCCGGTGAGGTGGCGGTCCCCGGGGCTGCAGGGGCCCCGTGGGCCCCTGCTAATAGTTTTTGCAATGCCCCCGGACCTGGCCCATAAGGGGGCCTCAATTAAATGGAGCGCGGGAGGCAGCGCTCTATTTTTTTTTACATTTTGCGGGATTTGCGACCCCAGCTTAAATTTCGAGCTGTGCCCCTGAGCAGGCCTAGTGGGTCAGGGTGTTTCTACCCTGCCCCCTTTTCTTTTTTTTCCCCTTTATTTTACTGTTTTCTTGTGACTTAGTTCTACTGAGTCACAAGATGGCTGCCAACACTTCCTGGTTAGGAGGCTGCGTTGCGTGACAGGAAGAGAGCAGGTAAGCACAATATTCACACAGAAATGGCACTCTCCTCCCCTCTCCCTATCGCCAACGTTCATTTCAGCTACTGTGCGCCAGGCACACACTTCCGCATCAAGGCACGTCCCTGAGTCTAGCATAGCTTTTGTACAAGACGGGTAGCCTTCCGGGACATAATACTATGTCTAGACATGTCCAAAAGCATCTCCGACTCTTTATGGTTGCTACACGGTACAGCACCCATACATAGTTGCAGAGGCACAGATAAATGTAAACATACACCAGTTTAAAACCTGCTTTTCAGTGGTGTTAATTATTGGTGCTAACCCCCTTCCACTAATTTTAGTCAATCAGGTTTAGTGTCAAAAAGCATGGGTGGTTCCTTGGAAATACCCATGTAACACCCTCTTAATGCAAAGTAATGCAAAGCAGTGTTCCATCATGCTTTGCTTTACTTTTCCGTACAAACCAATGCAAATACTTATTTGGGTTGGTTTGTGAATTCCACTAGGGGTTTAGCATTGGGATAGCATTAAAAAGTAAAACTAACCTGATGCTAAACCTTTCAGAATCTGGACCATAAGGTGCTCTGCATTAAATTGTTCTCAGCGCATATTGAATTAACTATTTTGCCCATTTTATTTATTATTTATTCAGTTATTGACTGAGGAAGGCCAAGTAGTAGGCTGTTGTAATTAAATACATAACGCGTCCCACACAAGCACAGAGAGAAGCACTTTTGCCATGTAGAGGGGAGTGGAAATGGATTTTCTGTATTTGAGTACGTGGTGTCTGACAGCAACGGCTGTAGCTCAGTTGATACTAATGTCACCTCTGAGGGCGGGGTTATTTTTGCATCAGGAAACAAACATCTTACATATGTAAACTTAATTCAAATAGGGTGAAAAGAATGATTCCTTTGTCACCCTCAACATATTTTGTTCCACTATTTATGAAAATTAGTGTTCACGTCACAAAGTACCACTTATTTCAACAGTCAGTCAGAGTTTAGAAGATTCTCAGACAATTTGCATCTTGTCTGAATGTCTGCTGTCTTAAATCTCAAAGTGCCTTTTAATGAAACACATAGAGCCACTGTCACTAAGGATTAGGAATACATGTCTGAGAGATCAGGTTTGGGGACTCAACTCACCTGGTGTCCCTGTATGCAGACGACACTGACTTCTACCTCAAGGAGCTTTGGACTTCATTGGTTTGTCTTCTGCGATTGCTGGAGACTTTTGGCAGAATATCTGGTCTTTTGGTCAATCAATGCAAAAGTACCCTTTTTTACCTGAGGGAGGCTTGGCGAACTGGAGGTGGAGAGGCTCCCAAACCTGGGACTTCAGTGTGAAGTGGACGCTTTCCAATGCATGGGCATTAACATTGCGGCGACAGCTGACTGACAATATGCATATAACATTTGGGACTTGCAGCCCTTTTGTCGCATTTGTAGTGACATATCGATTGCAAGATGGAGAGATGGTTGGATGCTAACTACTTGGTGACTTATATCCTGGGGAGGCGTTTGTCACTTTTCAGGAGGCACAGGGCTATTTTGGGGTCGGCTCTGTGCAGTTTCTGCAATATGCTGAAGTATCCGAAATAGCAAGGGACATGTGGGCAGACTTCCTATACCACAACGCACTTCCTTGAAAGTCTTTTGCAGCTTGGCTTGGGGGAGACATCTATTCACACTGATGCATAGAGTTCTGAGGGTCGACAACCCCAAACCTTCATATAGGGCCGGCGTGCCTAGAACACAGACCTAAATGCCCCACTGTCTGATAGGGACTGGGCAAAGGCATGCAAACTGGTTTGGAAGGTATCAGGGAATGCACAATTTAAGTTGATTCAATTAAACTTTCTTTATCGCACGTACCTGACACCATGCACATTGGCAAAAATATACACTACTAGATCGCAGAACTACCCATGCTGTAGGACAGAGGGAGCAACATTCCTGCGTATGGCCTAGTCCTGCTCGAATATTTTGGAATATTGGCATAAAGTGGGTGCAATGATAAAGGGAGCAACGGGGATCCCATTGCTACTACATCCCCGCTATTTGCTGCTGGGCCTCGAAGATCAATGGAAAGGAAAAAAGATGCAAGATAAATGTCTGCAGTTGGCCCTGCGATTAGCAAAAAGGTGGGTTGCTATTGGCTGGCTGGGCACACAACATACCAGTGTTGCGCAATGATTACAAGAAACGCTAGAATGGTTCGTAGCAGAAGAAATACACATTAAAAGGATCAGGAGGAACCAGAAAGTGCAGGACAATGTGACTTGCTGTAACACCATAGAGCACTTTGCTGAGGGGTTGGACACTGAGTGGCAGGAGGGATCCCAAGAAACACTAAACATGAAAGTGTACAATTACAACCTGCAGTTAGAATTCAACACCCTAGATGATGTGCACACACCCCTTGCTAATGATAGGCATTACTGGGAACTGTCTACATGCTGTGTGGGTCAGATTGGCAAGGAAGGGCCGGGGTGGGGGGGGGGGGGGGGGCGGGATTTGTAGGATTTGAGAGACAGAACTTTGTGATTAATTTCTTCTCCTATAAAAGAAAAACATGCGCAATTGGTTTTTTGTTCGTTGTACTGAAACTTGCAAAGATAAAGATGTTTAAAAAAATGAGACACTTACATGAGAACTTTTTAATGTTCAGTTCTGAATCGCTGGTGTGTTTCTTAATGAAAAGTGTTGCCTTAATGGGCCATATAGTGGCAACATTGTGTAAACCCAACATTGAAGAAATGATTTAAAACATAATTGAAATTTACAGAGGAAGGCGGAAGCCCTTTTATTACAAGATATAGAGCCATGCTATCTTTCAGATTAATGCAGCTTTACAGATGTTGTCAGTTAAATATTTGACTAAAGAAGGTTAAAGGGCAGTGGTAATAAAATAGTATTCCTGTGATTCCATAAAAGCTATATTCATTACTTATTGATGGAGGACATTTTCAGGAATATTAGGAAGCAGTAGAAAGCAAGAGCACTGGGCAAGCTGTCTGTTAATGGCTGCAAAGGATTTAGGCGTTGTATAAATTCAGAAAAGGTCACACCTGGAGGCTGTGGAAGACAGGGATGTGGAAATTAGCTTAAGAGCATGAAGCTGAAATGGTTACATTTCTGGATCACTGGTGGGATTTCTGGGACAAACAAGACAGTGCTAGTATAAAAGACTTTCATAGGTGATAAATGGGGGCTTCACAGCTTTCCTTGTTTTGGGTTTCTGTTTTTATACCAGTTTGTCACTGGGAAGACCAATGATATCTAAGATCAGGTCTGCGTGGAACCCCTATCAAAAATTGTAGACATCAGGTAAGACTCCAACATCCAAATCTTGATGACACCAAATGTGATGGTGCTTTACACAAGCATCCTGCAGGAAAAACTCTGTCCATTCTCAAAGTTCTACAGTCCAAAACAGGATGGGATTTCCTGGCACCTGTAGATTTCATTTTAGACTGTGCACATATGCCATTGACAAGAAATTGTTTCAAGTTTCAAAATGAGTGCTATCTACAAGTCCATGGCAGCTCAATGGTCAGCACTTTTGCCCCAAGTGTAGCCTGCTTATATGTTCACCACTTTTAAAGAGCACATATTTTGGTACACTCAAATTCCTTTATAGAAAACATTGCACTGTTGAAAAGATATATTCATGGTATACTGGTTTGATCTTTAAGGATACTGAAGAGCTAGCATGAAAGTTCATAAATTGGATAAACAGCAGAAATTAATTTTTGAAGTTCACAATGAACATGAGTAAAGAAGAAATACCATTTCTGGATCAGATGATTCAGATTACTGACCCAATATTGAAAAGTGAAGTCAACTACAAATCCACAGACTGCATGATATGATAGTTTCCACCCAATATTCCTGAGAATTTTTCTCCCGGTGGACAATTTCTTACGCATAGGAGAAACTCCATAGAAGAGTTAGGCTTACGCTCACCCTAGATTTTGAAGAAATACACTAGCTGTGAATCCACCAATGTTATTTACATGATTGTATGCTCATTTAACTTAAGTTATATGAGTATAACCACCCAGAAAGTTAAAACCAGAATCAATGAGCAAAGAAGCACAATAAGGTGCAGGAGAAGGGCCACTCTGAAAAAAATCTGGAATGATACATGATAGAAAATGTGGCATTGAATAAAGATAGCATAGAGAAATTGTTATTTTATTTTTGACAATGCGGCCTTTATTGTTTAGAGACATCCATCTTGGGTCTCAACGATGAGGTCCAATAAACCCAACTACTAGAGAACTGATAATTTCTTCTTTCACTATTGTAGGTTGGGTCCTTGTCGTTACATGGGCTATTCTCACTATTGACAGTGTAAGTTCTATTGTTAATTCCAAAATATATACATATATCCATACTATCACTGTCCCAGGTTCCTTTTTAAGACAGTTGGAAGAAAAACCCAATTTGTAACTGTTAGACCTGGCATCTTTGGCATGTTTTTCCCCTTTCTTTTTGCTTTTGACCTCCTGTTTTTACTGCATTCTAGACTTTGTTTTTGCTAGTGTGTGTACTCTGGACACTTTACCACTGCTGGTCAGCGCTAAAGTGCAAGTGCCCCCTGTGTAAATTGTGACTATGATTGGTTACCTAAGATTGGCATATTTGATTTACTGGTAAGTCCTTGGTAAAGTGCACTATGTGTGCTCAGGGCCTGTAAATCAAATGCTACTAGTGAGCGGCATGCAGTAATGATTGTGCCCCCCACATGTGTAGCCCTGAGAGCATGCCTCAGGCCTGCCACAGCAGTGTCTGCAAGTGCAGTTTTAAAATGCCATGTCGATCTGGCAAGTGCACTCATTTTCCAGGCTCAAACCTTCCATTGTACAACATGTAAGGCACCCCTAAGGTAGACCCTAGCTAGCTCCACTGGTAGTGTGCAGTGTATATGAAAGTTAGGACATATACAGGTTTGTTTTACAAGTCCTGATAGTGAAATACTGCCAATTTTCGTTTTTCAATATTAAAAGGACTATCTCTCCCATATGTTATAATTGAAGCTGCCTTGTAATGTCATAGAAGTGTAACTTTTAATTGGGAAGAGATAGCGATTTGGAGGAGTTCGGGTTCCTTGAATTCAGAATTAAAAATTACATTTTTTAGTGAAGTAGGTTTTTAAATGATGTGTTTGAAAGTGGAAATTGTTTTGCCTTGCCATCCTGAGCTTCAACTTGCCTGCGGAATCAATACCTGGTTTGGACTGACAGCTGGGTTTTTTGTGCATTCACTCTAGACAGGCACACACAGGGAGCTAAGGTGTGGCCTGCCTATCATGATTGCCCATCACCAGGCTGATGGGGAATTATGAGCTAGAGTGGTGCAAGGAGTTGTCACTGACACCAGAATAGGGCTGTGCCTGGACACTCAAATGCTATCTCTACCCTCTGTAGTGTGCCTGGAGCCAGGACAGGGCAAGGCAGGATCTGTGCACTACAAAGACTACCCTTTGAAGTATGCCTACTTCAAAAGCCAAAAGTGTATACGTATTGGAGCTGTAAGACCAGACTTTCAGAACACTTCTGGATCAAGAGGAAACTCTGCCAAGAGGAAGAGCTGTCAGGATGAGTACTGCCCCTTTGCCGTGTTTGCTTTGCTGGGTTTGTCTGCATTTGCTGCTTCTTTGAGACTAAGGACTGGAATTTTACTTATGTATCCTGCTTGAGAAGATTCTCCAAGGGCATGTGTGTGCTTTCCTCCTGTTAAGAAGACTCAGGGTTAATAAAGACTTCATCTGCAGCCCCTGAACTCCACTGCAGTGAGTTCTGACCTGCCAAGTGGTGCCAATTGTATTTCTGGGCCCTTGGAAGGTGCTTCTGCAGAAAAGATTGGCAAAGCACCTGTTCAAGGCCAGAGGAACCGCAACAGCCAGAGTCCAGAGCACTGTGTCACCGACATCCGAGAACCCTGCTCTAACTCCAACGCAGGCCCGGCTGTGAGCTGAAGGAATCGATGTATAACCTGCTCATGGCTGGAAGAATCGACACAGCGCCTGTTTTGCCGCTGCCACGTCGACTCCAGCGTTTACGGATTTTCCATGCACCGCACTGTGTGCCAAGTCTACATCAACGCTTGACTTCAGTAAAGAACCAAGGCCGTGTGTCTGGAGGATTAACGCATCAACTCCCATCGCAATAAGAAAAAGAAACATCGCCTCCTCTCTCAGTAGGGAACAGACATATCACCTCCCCTACATATCAGTAACAAACCAATGCCTCAGCTCCCCTGGAGCAAGGAACCAATGCATCACCTTCCCTGTGAGTAAGGAACCAATGCATTGCCTTGCTTTCCAGCCTCTCACCTCGCCTGTGTCAGTTTTCACCTTGTGATTTTGATGCAAACCAATGCATCAGCTCCCCTGGAGCAAGGAACCAATGTTCACTGATTTGTTTTACTTTTGCAGTGATGCTCAGCATGAAACAAAGAGACACATAATGATAGCTGTTTGCAGTGTTCACAAGTGGTGCTGCTGTTGTGGCAAATTGTACAGTATACACACAACACTTAGTTCTGTTTTTTTTATATAATGCTCTTTAATTTTCCTCCCTACTCATGAACTAATTGGCAATGACTTTTGATGGCATTGTATGTAAAAGCTTATAGATACATATGATAGTCTTATGCCTCATCATGTGCATGGAATGTTGCACTTAGACAAGGAGTCAGGAAGCTCTGATGAAGTCTCTTGACCTGTATAGGCTTACGTATCAGTCGAAACATGTTGGCAGGAATCAGTGGGTAGATGAGCCATTGTATCTCATCAGCATATGCACAAACAAATACTTTTTATAATATCCCAGGTATCCACTCAATAAAGGATATTCCAAGGGTTATCCTGAGATATTTTTAGTTGCAATCTGGACCCCGATTTAGTTCAGGAGTAATTTATCCAGAACTCCCTCATCGGTTGAGCCCACCAGAGTAGTATTTACCTACCTTAGTGTGATCCGGTTGCCTACAAGGAAGCATGCCACAATCATATGTGGGTGAGGTGACCTGTCTATTTCTCATTAAGAGCCTTCAGGACTAGCATAGGGACGTAGGAATACTCTGAGAGGACTCATGGAATAGTACATTAGTCTGGCTTAAGGACCCGTAGTAGAAGTACTGTTTATTTGGAGGAAGTGCTTAGGTGGTTTTCCTCTTTCTCTCTTTTGTTGAACATATAAGATGAATAGGTGTTTCACAGAGTCCCTTGTTGTTTCAGGTTTCTGTTTCCATACGAGTTTGTCACCCAACCTTTTGTTCCCTGGATTTTCTTGTTTTCCTCCACCCTAATTCTTGTTTCCCATTGTTCATTTGTTCCTTATAGAACTCTGGTCCTTTTGCTGACCTGCGAGTGCAGATCTGCCAAGACTTAACATCTACTGCCTTCCAACTCCTTCTCTGAAAACTGGGCAACCTGTTGCTATTCCTTAGTTAGCTTCTGACCTCCACATCATCTTAACAGTTTTCCTTTACTCTCCTCCTCATCAAAGTCTAAGTGTAAAATGGATCAGTTCTCCATGAAATTCTGGGAACGCTAGTATTGCTCCTTTATTGTTGTAGGGAAATACCAGGTGACCACATATAAATATCACAGCCTAATATCCACACCCCACTGTCACTGACCAGAAGAAGGTGGTGCCCTGTCGTATTATCCATGGTGTGGATATTAAGCTGTGATATTTATATGTGGTCACCTGGTATTTCCCTACAACAACATAGGAGCTGTACTAGTGTTCCAAGAATTTCATGGAGAACTGATCCATTATACACTTAGACTTCGATGTGACATTGCTGGAAAGAAATACATTAACCCTAATGAAGTCCTCTCGGAGGATGAAACGCGTTGGTCAGGCTGTTTCTTTGATGTATTAAAGAATAGTAAAGAGAACTGTTTTGAGACTTCATACCATGGCTCCCATGTTATATTGATATTGGAGAAGTGTACATTAATATTGACACCATTGAACTATGTGTACTTCATGAAAAGGAGGAGAGAAGAAACAAAGAGAACAAACTCCACAAGACAATTGTTGGATTCTTGAGGGACTCCCTTTTGTGTTTTTTTTCTGGTTTAATGTATTTATGGTTTGGTAGTAGTTTGTATTGAAATGTAGACAGCGGCCTACATGCAGTGTACACTGTTCCGGGAGAATAAATTCTCAGTTATTTAAACAATAATCATACAAGTTAAATAAAACAGACTAATATTGTGTGGATTCAAATTATTATTTAGTGGTAAACATTGTTACTCAAATGTCACAATTCAATTATATTCACCACAGTCATTTTTCACTATACAATGTAACTATGCAAGTATCACTATACATTCAAAATCATGACAGGATACTGTCGACATGAGCATTTGTCCTATACATTATCTACAACATGATAAATATCATATAACATCTTGTATCTTGTATGTTCATCAAATCAATTCTGGAGAAGCACCGCCCAATGCATTTTGGGAACCGAAGTTCCCTTCTTCAGGGGAAAATGCCTAAAAACCAGAAACATAAAGTAACCATCTAACCTATACTTGATGTATACATAGTAGATAGGCACGGGGAGGTTAATACTATGTGTCATACACAGTGACCTGCTTTATTGGGCGTTATGGGGATGACAGCCTTATCCATTACAAACTGAAAAAATACCTACTGAGACCTATCGTTTGGAGTACTGCCCATAGATGCATTACATTATTCTGGCAATAAGTACTCTCAACAGACGCCCATGCTGTACATACTCTGTGTTTACCATTAGATCATATCTATGGTTAAATAAATACCTGTGTACTTATACTTCAACTGCAGACTAAGAGTTGTCCTGGACCATCTGGGAGTTAGATGAAGAGATTTTCTTTTTTTTTCTTCTTTTTTTCTTTTTTTTTTATATTTTATTTTATTGGAGTTCACGGTGCAATGAGAAAATACATAATAAACCACAAGCAAGGTATAAGAACGTCTAATACACTTACATAATCACTCAGATATAAACAGCTAAAAACACATTATTTGACGTGGGGATAAAAAATACTACAGAGGATCTATCAATAAATATAACAATATAGTACATTTCAAGTTCTTAATCTGTCCTCCAGCCATTTCTTAACCGGGGCCCATAATCGTCTTCCCATCTCTCGTTTTTTAACGCCTTTAAATTCATAGAGACAGGACTCAATATTATAAATACCCAAAAATCTGGAGATCCACATTTGAAAAGAGGGAGCTGTAACATCCTTCCATCCGGCCGAGATTAAGATTCTAAGCACAGCGACCGACATAAAAACCAGAGCAGCCTCATCCTCTGTTAAAACCAATTTAGAATCTGAGCCAAATAACATCAGTGTTGGGAATAGATCGATCTTATGACCTAGCAGTCCCTCCCAAAATTTTGTTATTCCATCCAGGACAGGGGCCAATCGCTCACAAGTAGCAAACATATGTAATAAGTCTGCTTGCCCCTTATTGCATCTCGGGCAGCAATCATCATTCCTAACACCCCAGGCAAATAGTTTGGCCGGTATGTGATACAGATTAAAAACTGTTTTAAAATGTTGTGCCCGTAGGTTGGACGCCCGAAAGATCTTTTTATTTAGCCATAATGCTAGGTCCAAATCTACATCCGGGTTTCCCAGTTTATTTGCCCAGTCACTTTCTACTTTTCCTACGTCATCCTGTAATCTGGACACCAGCATGTTATAAACTTCTTTTATCTTCCTACATCCTCTTTCAATGCCCTCAACCACAGGGAAATCTACCAGGGGTATAAGTTTGGGCCTGCAAGCCTGAATGATGCCCGAAATTTAGCCATATATAAGCCACTGATTTTCAGGGAGGCCATATCTTCTTTGCTTGTCCTCAAACCCACTAATCCTGTCTCCTACCATTAGGTCTCCTATAGTCTTAACCCCTAAACCCTTCCAAATTTGTAGGTTCCCATCATTACTCAGCTGAGGAAAAAGGCTCGAATTTTCCAAAAGAAGAGAGGGGTTAATTTTAGGGACATGAAAGAATTTTAAGATTGATTTCCATACTTGCCATGCCCCCAGTAGGGTCTTAAATCGTGCCTTCCGATAGAACCTATATTCTAGTTCCGTCAGCAATAGGCCCATTGCTTCCCCCCCCATCAGCATTTTAAAGATTGGAGGGGGACCCTGACTGTCTACAATAGTCGCGCCTGTATCGCATTTAAACAGAATTGACATCTGGATCAGGAGACAAGCCCAATGGTACAGTCTCAGGTTCGGGAGTGCCATCCCACCCCTTTCCCACGGAAGGGACATAAGGGTCGTTGATCGTCTAACCTTACCATACTGCCATATGAACCTAATAAAGGCAGACTCTAATTTCTTCAGAATTTTCTCCTCAATATATAGGGAAATGGCTCTAAATAGATATAGTACCCTAGGAAACATCACCATTTTTAAGACGTTTACCCTCCCAACCAGAGAGAGATGAAGGACATCCATCCTTTTCAGTTCCAGCTCTATGGATTTAATAAGGGGGGGGTAGTTCTCTTCCACTGTCTTACCCACTGAAGCATTAATCTTTACCCCTAAATATATAGCTGAATCGACATACCTTAAATCGGGTCTTGGTATATTCCTGGAGCAGATTATTTGGGTTTTGGATTCATTCAAAAGATATCCAGAGCCTTGACCGAAGACTTTAGCCATCTGTACCAATTCCGGGAGTGCCTGCTGCGGGTTTGTTGTGATTACCGCCAGGGCATCAGCGTAGGCTAAAATCTTGTTTTCGTACCCATTATAGATCACTGGAGCTATTCTAGGGCACTCTATGATTTTCTGAATAGGAGGGTCAATGTACAGAGCGAATAGTATGGGGGAGCAGGGGCAACCCTGCTGTGTCCCTCTAATTATCTTAACCTTATCTGATTTCTCTCCCATAACAAATGCAGGGGGGTACCATAGGTACCCCCCATGTGCACCCCTCACCCCCCACTACACCTAGGGGCCCGCAACGGGCCCCTGCAGTGCAGTTACACATGCTTTTCCTCGGCGGAAAAGCCGCCACGGAAAAGCATGTTCCCAAGCGCATCCTAATCTGGCTGACGGTGTCTAAGAGACACCTTCACCATTTTAGTGCTTTTCCGCCGCGGTTGTAAGCCAGCCGCGGCGGAAAAGCTGCGGACCTAAACCATGACCCACCAGCCATCCTAATGTGGCGGTGGGTCCTGGTGGGTCCGCAGAGGATTTTCCGCATCCTCCGGGCCGGCGGTGGCTTCCGCCGGCCCGGAGGATGCGGAAAATCCTCCATCATAATGACCCCCATTATGTCGCACAATTTGCCTCTCCTTTTCTGTAAGGTATAGGAAACCATTCTGCATATTGTGGGCTCTATTGCCATATAATTACAGTGCTACTGGTCAAAGTTCTGGGTTTGTACACTTCTATCATATGCAGATTAGGCCCAGGGGTGTGTCACACCAAGTCCTTCCAATAGGCTCAATCAATGAATAGCAATATAACGGTGGGCAAGAGCCCTCTACTGAAATCTGAGTGGGACAGGTCCAGCACTTCGGGTCCAAGGCCGGGGCTAGGCATGGCCAGTGTGGGCAGGCATTGGTAATGTGCTTTAGTGGAGCAACGGGCCCCTGGAGAAGCAGGTGGGCTTTTACTGTGAAGTTGGGCCCCCTGTTTTTCAGCTGAGCGCGAGGCATGTGCTAGTTAGAATCAGGTCGTGTTAAGCATAAATCGTGGGCCATGCTCGAAGGTTTACGACTTAGGAGATAAGCTGGAGGCCGGAATTTGGGGCCCACTTCATGGGTGTCTGTTTGCAGGTGCGAGGGGGTTCCAATCAAGTGAGTGATGAATAGAGCTCTGTTCTGGGAGACAGGCACAGGCCTGGAGGAGGGTTCAGGAATTTCCTGGGGGGTACCGTCTTGCCGGAGAAGAGCCTGAGAAGCAAGGTCAACGCTAATAATGAGCCCAGAGGAGTATCGGCATGGAAAAAGCCAGAACCGACACCACGTGAGGGGCGTCTCTGAGGGGCGTTTCTACTGTAATTGTGATTTTGTATTAGGGACAGGACCCCTGGGTGGAGGTAGAGCAGATGGCCTGAGGAACTTAAGAGAGCGGATGGGTAGGCAGATAGCGCATAACTGCGATGCACAGATTTACAACAAAGACTAAGGGAAAGTGAGTGATCTTCTTTGGAAGTCACCACGGCTGACACCTTTTTAGGTTAAGATCTTGCTAAGTAGGGATGTCACTTAGTCTAGTGTAGGGACAGTCTAATTTGGATTTTCCTTCCCTTTTGTAAATGTCGCAAAAGTTACAACTTGTGTCTATTCTTGCAACCTTGATGATCTTTGAATTAGTTTTGGTGATATTCTTCTGTCGCCTAAGAGCATTTAGAAAATTCATGTTTGTACTAATGCCAGTGTATCTTTTGAACCTTATATTGAGATGTTTGTATCTCCAGTTATCTTTGGCTTTATAATAAAACTTTTAAAACTTATTCGTAGTAAGTGGTTCTTCAGAGTTGTACAAAGTCTTAAACTGATTAACCTAGTAGTGGATTGCTTTTTACTCTAAGACAGGTAACAAAGGTTCAGTCGACCTGAGTTGGGATCTAGATCTATAGTGATCAGATAAGAGATCAAAAATCCCGCCATAACAGTTGGTAGCAGATAAGGATGGTTACCTTCTAGAGGAAGGTGATCTAGACTAGGTTAAGATTACCCCGAGGCCCCTAGAGATCGAGAGATGAGCAGCAGAAGAATCGCCTGCCGAAGAAGGTGCTGACGGTGCGAGAGAAAAGCAGCAGAGTCGGACGAGAGTGAGTATAATAAGGGTCATGCGTTGTCAGATTGCTGTGTTTTGTGTTGATCTGTATTGTAATGTCATGCGGAGTTGAATGCCTGTAGTGTGATTGAGGGAGGGTTGTGAGCGCGCGCAACCTGGTGAAAATCTTAAGTTCAGAGAAGAGCTTAAGTGGTTTGGGTGTATCGAACACCCAGAGTAATTGTCGACCATTGTAAAGGGGGTCATGAGGTACCATTGATCGCCCGCAGGACCGTGATAGGGGGAACGCAAGAGTGAGTGTATGGGTAACGGACGCAGGGCGGAAGTTACTGTGTGTAAGTAACCTATCAGTCAAGGCGATTGTCTGGACGTTCACGGAAAGACATTTCGTCAGTTAAGGTGACAATTACAGTTAGACTGTGCGCGTACAGTCAAGGAAAGTGATCGCTTGGTCGGAAGTAATCATTTTTCAGGGTATGAATGGGACGCATGCATGACCGGGAGTCCAGCTGAGAGAGGAGGGGAACTGCTGCGAAGGGGAGACGAGTGACGTCAGAGAGAGCCGCGCTGTGATAGGCCGGTTGACGCGAATCTCGCTGTGATAGGCCGGTTGGTGTGAAGCCGCGCTGGGATAGGCCGGTTAGCGAGAGCCGCGCTGGGATCGGTGGATTGTCATCAGGAAGTAAACGAACGCAGGGAAATAGGGAAAGAATTGTAGATTTTGAACATGAAGTGTTTTAAATGCTTGAGAGCGATCTTTAAGAGAAAAAGGAGAGAGTCTTATTACGGGGAAGAGGCCCCGCCAGAGGGTACACCAGCTCATTATATGGCTACGAATGTTGGGTTGCATACTATACTGTGGCTTGGTACTTGGAGTAAGATTACAGAAGGGAACGAGGAACTGACTTTTCCGAAATACGGAACGTTTAGATTAGAAGTGCTGCACCAGCTAAAAGCAGTTATGTCTTCATTGAGACCTTTGCCTAGACCAACACAGTTTGAGGCCCTTAATGCGTGGATTAGGGCGGCGCACGACAGGAATCAGAACAGGCATCAAGAAAGGGTGAGACGATCAGTAAGAGCAGTACAAGATGCCAAATGGGATGCGGAAACCAAGAAATGGAGGGTACAGACTATTGAAGTGGATAAGTTGTACCCAGTGGGAGAGGTTACAGGAGAAAAGGGAACCCCAGAGGAGGATGATGAGAGCGAGTCAGAGGATGGCCTAATAAGTAGGTTGTTGATAGATAGACCGCCTCCGTACAATAGGGAGATGGAAGGTATCGAGCTCCCAAGGGAAGATAGGTTTGGCATAGAGGAGAATAGACCACTCCCTATAACGGATTGGGTACCTACCAAAGGTGAGGAAACACCTCAACCTAGTCCTGTACAGAGGGTAGTCGGAAGGTTTGTGGTGCAGAAGGTGCCAGCAACGGAGTGTGTTGAGTCTCATGGATTGCCAGATGCTCTTCAAGTACCCGTTACCATAGGTCCTATAGTGTCGGTTTATAACCCAGAGAAAGTGCGAGAGGAGGAACAGGTACGGCTAGACAGAGAAAGAGCTGAAATGGAAAGAAGGAACAACATGACAAATGCCTGGAGGCAATTGCCAGGACCGATAAAATGGAGCACCCCATTGGATTCAGCAGTGGATCCCATAACAGAACAGGGGGGTCAGAGAGGACCGATGGATCTGAGAGGACCACGGCCGAAATCCTTTAAGGAGTTGAGGGCTGACTTGAGGAAATGGGATGCTACCACAGAAACACAGAGCAACAGGTCAAGAGCGGAAGCTGAATGGGGAAGTCGAGGCAATGGGACATTGTCTCACTGCGGGGCTAGCGAAAGCGGTCAGGAGTGGGACGGTAAGAGTCAGGAGAGTAGAGGAGCTACCCGTCATATCCACGGTGGAAGGAGGCAGGAGCGAGAAGGTAGAAGTACAGAGTGTGGAGGGGCGTCTTGTCTCATTCACAGTGAGGGAGACCGAAGGACGCAAGAGTACAGGGATAGCTTTAAGTGCACCCTCCATGCACCTGGTGATAACATACAGCATTGGAATCGCGGGAACATGGGGAGCCGCGAAGGGTCTTGCCATGCGTCGAGCGATCATGGACAGCAGGGGAATTGCGAAAGCATGGGGAATAATGGAGTGTCTTACCATGCACCTAGAGAAACCAGGCAGAATGGGAAATGTGGGACTATAGGGAGTAGAGAAGTGTTTCACCATACACCAAGAGAGGATAGAACTGCATGGGACCTGGAGAGATGGGAGCATGGGAGGACTCCCCATAACACGCCTGAGCCCAGACGTAGGACTCAGAGCTGTGATGGGAGAGACGTAAATGGGCTCTCTAGAGACAGCACACTGAAAGCTGTGATAAAGGCAAAAAGGCTCGATGTGACCAGTTTAAAATCTGACCTGGACGAGATAATAGATGGTGCATTGCCTTTAGAAAGGATTGACATGTACGAGCAAGATGAGCTGCTGTTAATAGCAAAGGATATTACTCGAAAGGCAAGAGCAACTCACGAGAAATTGTCTGAACTGGCAGACAAGTATATGGTAGACTTGTCGAGAACAAAGGCATTACAGGGTAACCATAGGTTGCATTATTCAGATCAGGACCTGGATGAGAGGAGGACAACTGGATTAAAAACACATATAAGGGAACTGATCACAGGAATAAAAGCATGGAGAGATCTGGATAAATGGGAAGAAAGGTGGTCCAAGAAAGGGACTGTCAGGTGGAGCGCGATTGTGATGTCCCCGGAGGGAGGGCCACTGCGGATGGAGGCATTCCCTTTGCGAGAAATAGCGAATGGGAGTTATGTACATGTGCCCTGGAGTAGGGGAGATTTGGCTGCGTTTACCAATTCATTTCCGAAGTTAAGAGAGAATCCTGTAGAATGGTACAAACAGGTAGAGAGGTTTGTCAAGATTTCAAAAGTACTGTGGATTGATGTGAACACTTTATTCGACATTGTGGTCCCAGGAGATCTGTGGGTAGCGTGCAAGGTCAGTGTTGAGTGGCCCACAGAGGAGCCCGAACGGGATACACACACGAATGGACCTTCACAAAGAGTGATGGTAAAATACGAGCAAGTGATTATGTGGTTGAAAACCAAGGTGCCAGCGCAGGATATAGATTGGGTGAAAATAGACCAAACTAGACAGGAACCCAAGGAGACAGTCCATGAGTTTTATGAGCGATTGCTGAAAACGTTTAAACAATACAGTGGATTAGATGTAATGGATCCCAAAGACATAGGACAGTTTGTATCGAAGTTCGTTTTGGGGTTGAGACCTGATATTTGTTTGATGAATCAGCAACACTTAATTTGCTGGCAAAACAAACCATTGGATGAAATTTTGAGATACGCAAGGTATTGCAGTGATGAAATAGATTCCAAAGCAAAGAAACTTAAGGAGAAGTTGATGATGGTTCAGATGCAGTCGGCTGGAAAGGGTGGACAGCCGCAACAGGGAACAGGGACGATGGGAAGGAGATCAAATAGTCAGAATAGGGACAACGAGGAAAATCCGAGACCTAGAATAGACTTTGCTACATTGAAAAAGACGACAAAGTGTCACCAGTGTCACCAGGTGGGACATTGGAAACGCGAGTGTCCCTATAACCCTGAGAACGGAGAACTGGAAGTAGAGGAGGAGGAAGTTCAGACCGTTCCAGTCCAAGGGGTGACAGTACCAAAGGGTAAGGTGGCCAAAGGGGGGACTTCGGCTCCTCGAGCTCAGTTCCCGCAACCACCAAAGATTACGACAGGGGGCAAGACCTATAGACAAATGCCCCTTTTAGTAGGAGGAGAAGAGTGTTACTACGTTGATCCACTGACTGGACGGCGTGTGAGTAGAGAGGAGGACTGTACCCTCGGGGCAGTTCTAGAGGTGGACCAAAGAGGACCGTTTGTTGAGGCTGAGGTGGCGGGGTGTCCTACAACATTCTTAGTAGATAACGGAGCTACTCGATCAACTTTGAGATCAGCCGTGGTTCCGGATCTGCCAATGTCGGGGGAAACAATTCAAGTGGTAGGAGTCGCAAATAGGAGAATGACTAACCCTTTGACGGAACCAGTGCTAGTGAGAATAGGAAACTACAGCGATGAACATCAGTTTGTAGTATGTGATTCTAGCCCTGTGTGTCTGTTAGGAAGAGACTTATTGTGCAAACCAAATTTGCACAATATACTGCACGCCTCAGGGAGTAGAGGTACAGACTAACGACGATGATGCCACCTTTAAAGTTGCAAATTCAAGAGTATGCGTAGAACTGTATCCTACCCTGACGGTGGAAGAGCTCCCTTGGGACTTAAGAGATACTGTGTCATCTGAAGTATGGGATTTCACTGGAGAAGAGATAGGATTGATTAAAGGAGTAGAACCAGTGAAAATCATGATAAAACCAAATGTTGAATATCCAAGAACGCCTCAATACAAATTGACCCCGGAGACGATTGCAGGAATAAAACCCGTGATCGACTCCATGATTAAGCAGGGAATACTGAAGGAAATCGTGGGTAGTCCATGCAACTCCCCGATTATGGTTTGCAGAAACCTAGCGAAAATTTAGAATAGTACAGGATCTCCGAAGGGTTAATAACATAGTTGTTTCATGTTGTCCGGTGATACCGAATCCATCAGTGATATTGTTTCAGATACCATTCCAAGCTGAGTGGTTCACAGTGATAGATCTTTGCCAGGCTTTCTTTTCAATTCCATTAGATGAGGAGAGCCAGTTTCTTTTTGCATTTAAGCTGGAAAATCGTGTCCTAACATGGTGTCGTATCCCACAGGGGTATACAGAAAGCCCATCGATTTTCAACCAGCTACTGAAGAAAAATCTTGAAAGTCTAGTACTACCACAGAACTCGGTTCTAGTTCAGTACATAGATGACCTACTTGTTGCGTCAGGAACAGAAGAAGCTTGTAAGATAGACACCATCGCCTTGCTGAACCATTTAGCTGAAAATGGGCATAAGGTGTCTCCGAGCAAATTGCAGTACTGTCTGACAGAAGTACAGTACTTGGGTCACCGAATGGAAAAAGGAAAGCGGAAGGTGTCACCAGACAGGATAGAGGCGATCATGAAGATGAATTCGCCTACGACACAAAGAGAGGTCAGGATGTTCCTAGGAATGGTTGGTTATTGCCGACAGTGGATAGCTAACTTTTCCCTGAAAGCAAAACCCTTACAAAAACTGACGCACAAGGAGGTGAGTGATCCGGTACCATGGGACAAGGATTGTTTGATGTCGTTCCTACAGCTGAGAGAGGACTTGTGCCGTGCTCCAGCTTTGGGAATGCCAGATTATGAAAAACCATTTTCACTTTACTGTTGCGAAAGAGAAGGCTGTGCTTTGTCAGTCCTAGCACAAATTCATGGAAATGCCCGTAGACCAGTTGCATATTTTTCGGCTACTTTAGACCCAGTAGCGGCAGCGTTGCCCGGGTGTCTCAAATCCGTTGCTGCAACGGGTGTCAGCATTGAAAGGTGTGAAAGCATTGTGATGGGACATCAATTAGTGGTGTATGTACTTCATTCTGTAGAACTGTTAATGACCAGGACCAAGACACAGCACTTGACCAATAATAGGCTCACGCGCTACGAGCAAGTTATTCTTGCTGCGGAGAACGTGACCCTTAAGAGGTGCTCTGTTTTGAATCCTGCCACTTTGATGCCACTATCTAATGATATAGAAGACGAAGAATGTGAAGATCACGATTGCCTTGATGTGGCTGAACTATGCACCAAGCCAAGACCAGATATTGTGGATGAGCCGTTGACTGACCCTGATGAAATTTTCTTTGTTGATGGCTCATGTGTAAGAGACGATACTGGTCAGTTGAGAGCAGCTTATGCTGTTTGCACCATTACTGGGGTTGTGGAAGCCGCTTGCCTGGAAGGAGTACACTCCGCTCAGGTAGCCGAAATCATTGCATTGACACGTGCCTGTTTAGCAGGTAGCAAAATTCGAGTCACCATTTACACAGATAGCCAATATGGTTTCGGTGTAGTTCATGACTTTGGGCAATTGTGGTCTCAGAGAGGCTACATGACTTCTTCAGGTTCGCCTATTCGAAATGGGGAGTTTGTGCGACTATTGTTAGAAGGGTTACAAGGTCCGGCAGCAATTGCCATTGTTAAATGTTCAGCACACACTAAAGGTACAGATTTTGTGTCCCAAGGAAATCGTTATGCCGACGAGGTTGCTCGCTACTGTGCGGAGCAAGGATACTCTTTCACGGAAGTGGAAGTGGGTGGGACACAGGAAAAGACAGAGTTAAACATGATGCTAGAAATAGTTGATACTTGGGATGATTTAAAAGACATGCAAGAGAACGCATCAGATTTTGAGAAAAAGACATGGGAAACTGCAGGTTGTGTAAAAAGTGAAATGGATTTGTGGATTTCAGCAGATGGAAGGGCAGTATTACCAAATGAATTAGTGAGTCCAATGGCACGACAGATACATGGTCCAGTACATTTAGGAAGAGATGCCATGCTGCGGGTATTTAGGCAGACTTGGTATAACCCAAAGTTCAGAGTTGCCGCAGAAGCGGTGTGTCAAAGGTGTGTAACATGTCAGCAATTGAACGTAGGGAAAAGGACACCAGTTACATTGAGTCACATTGGGAGGTCTGGTGGGCCTTTCAACCGAATGCAATTAGACTTTATTGAGATGCCAAAAAGCAACCGCCTCAGGTATGTTCTGGTGGTTGTATACATATTTTCCAGATGGGTCGAGGCATACCCTACACGCAGGTGCGATACACTCACAGTAGCAAAGTTGTTGCTTAGAGAGTTAATACCACGCTTCGGGGTGCCGACCTCTTTGGAATCGGACAGAGGGACACATTTCAACAGTGAAGTTGTGAAGATGCTTTGCTCTGAATTAAATATTGATCAGAAGTTGCACTGTAGCTATCGACCAGAGGCTTCGGGATCGTGGAGCAGATAAATGGAACTATAAAATCCCGAATGGCCAAAGTGTGTTCATCGACGTCCTTAAGCTGGCCTGATGCCCTGCCCTTGGTACTCATGAGTATGCGTAGCACACCAGACAGGATAACAGGCCTCTCCCCACACGAGGTTCTAATGGGGAGGGCAATGAGACTTCCATCTGTTCCAACTACAGCTTTGTTGAATATCACAGATGATCTGATCCTGGATTATTGCAAGGGAATTTCTGATGTCATTCATTCTGTGTCTCTTCAGGTGCAGGCTGCTGAAATTCCATCTTCCAGAGACCTATGTCACGACCTGTGCCCTGGTGACTGGATGCTGGTGAAGAAGCACGTCCGGAAGAACTGCCTAGACGTGCGCTGGAAGGGGCCCTACCAGATAATTCTGACAACGAATTCTGCTGTGAAGTGTGGAGGGCAGCCAAATTGGATTCACGCCTCCCATACTCGAAGAGTTCCAGCACCCCTGGAAGAACATCTCCTCTCACAGATGAAAGTCCAGCTGTGGACTGCGAACCACTAGAGGGGATCAGTCAAGCTGTGGGGGTGTCGGAGGAAGCTGGGAGTGCTTCAGATCAAGCGGAAGAAAGACAAGACGACAGTGAAACTGAAGTTGCCACAGAAGGAGAAAGTTGCTGTGAATACGGCTCAGACACTGATCAAGTCAAAAGTGATCAAGAACCGAGTGTGAGGACAAGAAATAGGAGAACAAGGCGTGGAGAAGCTAGTTGACCTGAAAGGAAGAAGAGGCTGAGCTTGAAGCCAACTCCAGAGAGAACTCTTGCTCCTATATCTGAAGACTCAGATCTGGACGAAGGTGCACAGAATCAAGAACAGGAGGGTCCAAGAAGATCAAGGAGGGTGCGAGTGCCCTGCAGAAGATACGCCACTCCTGAGTGGACCTACCTAGCTGCAGATGTCCAGTGCATGGAGATCCGGGAGGGTGAGGGAAGTGACAGTGACCAGTACTGACCCAATCATAACATTGGAAGTGGTGTTGTTGGTACCTGGACTTGAGATCGAAGGGTTGCTGACACTCACTGTCCCCAATCCTACTTATCTGAGCAGAATAAGAGAACTGATTTTAAACAGAGTAGAATTTCCGACTTTTGGTCCAACGATGCCAGCACTCGAGGAGATCATTCTTCGCTTAGAAATTTTAGAATACGTGATTAGAGCCGCTGGAACACGCATGATTACAGACTGCTAAAGACTTTATAAATAAACAGATTGAGAGATAACCTAGCGCCAAGTGGAAGAAAAAGAAATTTAGGGACTTTTCTATTTAGTGGACGGAGAAGGGCTAGGGTTGTCTGTTGCTATAATTCAAAAGACTGATCTTGCAAAAGGGATTATCAGCTTCCAGGTATGGTTCGAAAAGATCGAATAAGCAAAGAAAACACTGTTGAAGGAGCAAAGAAAAGAGACTTTGTGTTGTGACAGAAAAATAGAACTACACTGTCTTGAGATCATGGAGGCTGGCAACCCGAACCGCAAGGCGAAATGCATAGTAGGCACACTTTTAGTGGGAGTAATTTTCCTTATAGTTTTAGTAGTTACTGTATCATATATAGTGAGACATGAAAATGAAGAGAAGGCAGCAAAAGAAGCAAAAGTTGTAGTGACACCGAAACCTACTACTGCTGGTCAAAGGGGGGACAATACAGAGAAAGATAAAGCTTTGCTAGCAGCAGAAACTCGTAGGTTGCACGTAAATGAATCACAAGGAAATTTCAAATCAAATGCATATGCTAAATTACTTTATGAATACATTGATGCTATGGATGCAAAAGACTGCTATGTCTGCATGCAATTGCCAGCCTCTGTAGACGAAGGTATTAGGTACCATCATCTTCCATTGACTTATGGAATCACATGTAGTTTGTTGCTTAGTATATTTTATGGACGCGATAGCTTTGAGTATTATTTTTCAAACTTTGACGCTGTTTTACCAGAGGTCCCGGCCTACAAGCACATGAACAAGTGGGGTTATTATAAGAGTGAAGATCGATTAAGGAAATTTTTCATTCCTTGGAGAACGCTGGATACTTCAAATGCCCGAAGAAATAATTTGACTTGTAAAGTGTCAGAAATTGAGAAAAAGTTTATAGGGCAGGTGGATGATCGATATAGGAGGCAGAAGATCCTAAAGGCTTCGGGCCAATGGAAAACAGATTGGACCGAGGAGGAAAAGTCACACAAAAGGAAGGGTAGTAATGGTCCAATAGCTTTAGATCGAGTGCAAAGAGGGAAACTATGTATATACAGGGGTAAAACCTACTATGAGAATGTGTTTGTGGGAGAAGTAAGTTGTGAACATGCTTTCCAAATAGAATACTATACAAAGGATTTCTTGAAGGGAATGCAGGTGATCCCGAATGTATATTTTGTCTGTGGAAGAAATGCATACGTGAAATTACCGGATAATTGGTACGGATCATGTTATTTAGCAATTGTCTTCCCCAAAATATACCATACTAAGGATCTAGAAATCATAGAGGGAGGAACTCAAGCCAGAGGGAGAAGGTATGTAAGCAATGATGAGGTAATTGGAGACGCATTTGGTGCTATGTTCCCTCTTTTAGGGATAATACTGAATGATGTCAAGATTAGGAGATTGGCAACAGTTGTAGATAGGTTGTCTGCCAGTACTGCTAGATCACTAATGCTGGTGGAGGGAGAGATGCAATCCATAAGGGCAATGGTTCTCCAAAACCTACTTGCTCTAGACGTTCTGTTAGCCAAAGAGGGAGGAGTCTGTAAGACTTTGAAGGTCCAGGAATGTTGCACTTACATTCCAGACAATTCAAAACCTCTTGAAAAATATATACAGAACATCACTGAAATTCATCATGAGATTGAGGATCTGACACAGGTGAATGTGTGGGAAAAAGTGGGTCATGGAATGGGTAAAGTTGGAGGTTGGTTTGCCAACCTAGGGAAGGGTTTCATTTGGTACATACTGAAACCTATCATCATAATAGTGATTTGTGTAATCACATTGTGGGGGTTGGTGCGGCTGTATCAATGGTATAGATCAAATAGGTTGCAAAGATCCATGAGAGAGCAGGAGCAGAGGTTAGCTGCGATGCAGGATAACCAGTACAGGAGTCTGAGGGCTCTAGAGATGATGAAGCGAGGGAGCACTGCAACGAGTTCTGTTTGATTCAATTCATACCCTCAGGGATGGTGTTGTGATGGTGATGACCTCTAAAGGTCATCAAAGGTGGGAACTGAGAGAGAGCAAATCAAGTAAAATGTAGAGGTTCACCATATTTACAAGCACGTTGCACCAGTCTAGTGAAAGGAACATATAAGAGTGTCGAATGTTTAGAGTGCATACATATAAGAGTGTTTAATTAATACAGAGTGCATATATCAGTATGAAAAGCTAATGTAGGAGTGTTTAGAGATGTTAGAATGATATTAAATTCCATGTTATGTGGCTGTTGCAGAGGAGAATGTAATGCTGCTAAACGTAGAAATGTGTAGGCCTCATGGCAGTTCACTGAGAAAGAATACGTGCCTTTACAATTTCACATGATATGGATTACTGTTGTCATAATTCAAAGTATTATTGATCATAGAACTGAAAATATACGTTTTATAGAAGTGTTCCCTATAACCAGTTGTGTGTAATAAGTTAGAATACTGTTTAGGCTGAGAAATAAAGGTTCATAGTGTGCACAGGCCCGTTTCATGTAATTCTAGTAGGCCTGAAGAGATAAGGTTGTTTCTTTTGATCTGCATGTGCTAGTTAGAATCAGGTCGCGTTAAGCATAAATCGTGGACCATGCTCGAAGGTTTACGACTTAGGAGATAAGCTGGAGGCCGGAATTTGGGGCCCACTTCATGGGTGTCTGTTTGCAGGTGCGAGGGGGTTCCAATCAAGTGAGTGATGAATAGAGCTCTGCTCTGGGAGACAGGCACAGGCCTGGAGGAGGGTTCAGGAATTTCCTGGGGGGTACCGTCTTGCCGGAGAAGAGCCTGAGAAGCAAGGTCAACGCTAACAATGAGCCCAGAGGAGTATCAGCATGGAAAAAGCCAGAACCGACACCACGTGAGGGGTGTACGTGAGGGGCGTCTCTGAGCGGCGTTTCTACTGTAATTGTGATTTTGTATTAGGGACAGCACCCCTGGGTGGAGGTAGAGCAGATGGCCTGAGGAACCTAAGAGAGCGGATGGGTAGGCAGATAGCGCATAACTGCGATGCACAGATTTACAACAAAGACTAAGGGAAAGTGAGTGATCTTCTTTGGAAGTCACCACGGCGACACCTTTTTAGGTTAAGATCTTGCTAAGTAGGGATGTCACTTAGTCTAGTGTAGGGACAGTCTAATTTGGATTTTCCTTCCCTTTTGTAAATGTCGCACACGTTACAACTTGTGTCTATTCTTGCAACCTTGATGATCTTTGAATTAGTTCTGGTGATATTCTTCTGTCGCCTAAGAGCATTTAGAGAATTCATGTTTGTACTAATGCCAGTGTATCTTTTGAACCTTATATTGAGATGTTTGTATCTCCAGTTATCTTTGGCTTTATAATAAAACTTTTAAAACTTATTCGTAGTAAGTGGTTCTTCAGAGTTGTACAAAGTCTTAAACTGATTAACCTAGTAGTGGATTGCTTTTTACTCTAAGACAGGTAACAAAGGTTCAGTCGACCTGAGTTGGGATCTAGATCTATAGTGATCTGATAAGAGATCAAAAATCCCGCCATAACAGTGTGTTGCGCAGTGCCTTGTTACTGCTTGGAGGCCCAAAGGAGGGGGTCCCCATCCACTGAGCCTCCAAGCACTGGATCAGGCTGCAAGGTGCAGGTGTGTGTGCCCCCTTCAGTGGGTCTTGTAGCCATTATGTAGTGCTTCGAGGCTCAGGGCAGGCATGCCCCCTTCCCTGAGTCTTGCAGCTAGGGATTCCGCCTCAAAGTTTTCTCCCGGCCCTGCCATATTTCCATCGATCATGGGATTAAAATGAACAAAACCGCCTATGTACATTATTTAAACAGCAATTAGAAATACTTTCAAAAGTGTTAGCAGTTTTAATGAACCGTGCCTACTAACGCCTTTGGTAGCTCAGTCCTCTATTACAGCCTGGCGCCAGGGCACGTCTTAGGGCCCATTTGCTCATTTTAGAATAGATTGTTTATTTCATGATGCCTCTTTTCAGTATGGATTGTGAGACGTAAAGTGATCCATACAAGAAATGTTTTGCTCTGCTGCTAACCCCCTTGCATGCACCTGTGACTAATTGGAAGGCCATTCAGACCATTTGAGTTTGAAACGTGCTTTTAATGTTCCCAGTGCACTTTCTGCATTGGTGGTGTGTAATATTGAGAGATCACTTCAACAGCTTTGAAAGAAATGTAGGGTGTCGACAAAGAAAGCGATGAAGGATTCTTATTTCACCTATGTGTTTCAAATTGTAGACCAATAAAATTCGAAAGTGAAAATCTTAACATGAGAAAACTTCTTTCCAGCTTACAGGCAGATGGCGACAGGCCCAGAATAATCTCTCACATTGGTGCACGTTAATAATGATTGTAATGGTTTATTGTGTTCTCTGCGTACGTTTTGCTTGCACGTGTTCTGTTTGCATTGACACTTGGAAGCATTAGCTATGTGAAATATTCTATGTCTTCTTGCCTTGGGACGTTATTTGGGCATGGGTAGACAGACCGTTGTCCCAAGATAAGGTAGTAGGATGGGATGCAGAACGGTCAACAATTAACACTACACAGAGATTCACTTTCACATGTAGATGTGTACAAGGAAAGCCACCATGATAAAGGATGTGCCTTTCTAACTTTTACATCACTGCAAGAGCAAAGCCACTACTGTTTATAGAAGATTTCACTCACCAACCAAAGAATAAAGTAAACAAATATAGAAAAGTCATGTTACAAATTAATGCATACAATTTTGATTTTCCTATGTAGTAGCAGTACCAGCATTTGCAGCCTCTTAAAACAACAAATGGTTCATATTTTTCTCTTTGAAAGGTGGCAACCCTTCTCGCAGCAAGCACACCATCAGGCTGCAAGGTCCAGGTGTAGAACCCCTTCCCTGGGCCTTGTACCATTATGTAGTCCTACAACGGCTGGGGAAGATGGCACCCCTCTTTTGCCTGTTTCTCAGTTCCCGAACTAAACTATGGAACTGGGAACCGGGTTCAAGTCCCGCCTTTGGCTCCACCCCCTGTGAGTCTTGGCAAATCACATAAATCCCCATATCTAAAAAAATATTCTGACCCTTTGTAATGTAACTGGCGACCATGTAAAGCGCTTCATATACCTTGTGCTAATTTTGGGTATATAGACTGTAATTATTATTTTTTTTTTAAAACATGTTGTGTAACAATTAACTCACATCCTGGCACTGTTGCCTCCAAAGTCCATATGAGTGGTGCCCAGGAATCTAAGTGGAGGATTTAATTGCTATGTACAATTATGGTTTATGCAGTGAGTGCAGATAAATTCCAATAGTACAGGTGTGGGAGATGCTGCGGCACCCCCAAAGAAAACATGCAAATAACCCTGCTGCAGTGACAATTGATAAGATTTGTAAATTGAACTATGTGACAATCTTGCTGGTGAGAAAGAAAAGGTTAGAAGAATCCATTGTTTTTCAAACGCACAACAAAATGTAAAGAAAGTTAAAACAGGGCGGAATGGAGGTTGGTTGATGGTGATTAAGTTTCCTGGCTCTGTGCATGATATGCTGCTCCAGTCAAGGTTTTTTCTTTGAATTCCTGCACTTGTAGTCCTTTTTATTCCATGATAAAATAGGACTACAAATCCCATAATTCAAAGAAAAAAATCTGGATTGGAGCAGCACATCACAAATGGGCATAGGAAATTTGGTAGCTGCGAGAATCTTGAAAATATTTATGGGTGTAAGCAGAGAGCATCTTAAGAACTCTGAAGGCTGTATGAAGGAGGTGAGGCTGACTGCCAGGGAGTACACTGGGCCATAGCCACTGACAGTTTAACCATTTGGATATTTGTCTTTTTGTTCATGTTACTGATATCCACATCAGGGGTGCCAAATAAAATCAATAGTCCTGCGATGCCACCTTCTGTGATGTTGCATGCAAATTAAAGGGGCCTCGCATCTTCCCTTTCGCCCGGGGCCCCAGAAGTCCTAGGACCAGCCCTGACTGGGTTCAAAACCCACTCATCTTTGTACCACCATGAGCCTGATAGAATAAGGGGTGCGTATGTGGACTTACTGCGTTCTGAAGTTTCAAACACATGGCAGTATCTATTAAATGAAAATTATTACATAAAAAATTACAAACCTATCAAACCTTTTGTCTATGAGGTGAAATGCATTGCCAGATGATAAGATAGCTCGGTGGGTTCTGGGGCTTATGCGTCACTTGCTTGGGGTGTAGCCCATGCCCCTGCAGTGCAGGGGGACCTCCAATCATATAGTGTCCCCCAACCCTTTCGGGGGGCTTCCATTGAACATAAGACCAATTACAATCTGTGAGATACATGAGAGAGAGCCCCCTCCCACCTCCGTCCCATTTTACAGGGGCACCCCATAATTTGCGTTACTCCACTGTAACCTGCGGGTCACGTGGTGAAATCTAGGCCAAGAGCGATGCAATCAGATAATAATAACATCGGTGTGTTTTCATCTCGAAGAGAGGATGCGTTCTGTGTTCTGTGCTGGGCTATACAAATGGCCAATAGTATTGATAAATGCAGCTACTCTGAACTGCAGACTCACAGAAAGATGCCCCAGGCCGCCAGTACTGCGAGGCCTTCAATGCATGTGTCTCGGAGACGCACGTCCCCTGCACTAATTGATGGAGTGTCCATATATCACCCCAGATAAAGGGCCACTGTGCAGTAAACGCTGGTCTTTCGAGCATCCAGATAGTGTTTGGCTAACAAGCAGATAACAGCTGTGCAAGATATGTTTGTTTAGCTGCCTATAGATAACGCCGGCCGCGTCTTTGTTAAGTTTTCATGACTGATGGTGGCAGCGGCCGGGTACCATAAATAATACAGGGCCCAAGAACTGAACTTTCACTGCATGCCCCGGGTCCGGAGGAGACCATACATTCACACAGGAGGGGGCAAGCGTCAGCGTCAGAGCTGTGTCTTCAAACTGGGCCCACGAAGGCTTCAATTATAGACGGAAAGGGCAGCCGGGTGACAATACTGAACAGGACCCATCTTGATTCTTGTTAATTCATCGGCGCTTATTTTGACAATCCACAGGTATTTTCTCAGATTTCAACCAGAGATCCCAGGGATAAAGACGCAGACGTTCTGCACCAAAGATTGCAGGAACATCGTGCCTCGTGTGCTCGAGGTATATAGATCTTTTAATTTCGGAGCCGAAAGTACTGAAACACAATTTTAAATCTAATGTTAAAGGTAGTCGATTTGCCTCGGGGTTCTCCACATTTTTCCACCATCCATGCCTGTCCAAAACATTATTTACAATAACTGGCGCATCCCCAGGGATGCGCCAGTTATTGTGCGCCGCAGCTCCGACACCCATGGTGCGCCGCATTTACAATGCGCCGCACCATGGGGCAAAAACGGCACCGATGCTGGACGCATCTGTGCTGTAAAGGTGATGCATTGCTGGAGTTGCGTCGCAAGCGCGACGCAGCTCCAGCAAGGCTCGGGGGAGCCCCATCTGTCCAATGCTGCATCAAGCCTTACGCCTGCTTCAAGCAGGCGCAGGGTTTTGACGCAGCATTGGCCTGAAAGTGACTGAGTGAAATCTTGTAGATTTCACTCAGCCACTTTTGCGAGGCGCACCTGCCCTGGAACGCCCACCCTGCGCCGGAACGCCCACATGTGGCGCAGGGCTTTACAACGTGACGCATCTGCCTAGATGCGTCACGTTGTAAATAGGTCGCAGGGATGCGCCACGTTTACGCCGCGGTTGCGTGACACAAACGTGGCGCAAGTCCAACATAAATCTGCCCCTAAGCTTTCACTCGAGAAGGACTTTGTGGTGACATTTTGTAAAGTTTCAGCTGATAGGTGAATTGAGCCATGTGGGAATTTCAGCTTCCGTTTCAGTAGCTGTAAGGATGAATGGACTGCAGGTGTGCGTTTAGTCTACCACCGCAGGCGGCATCCAAAAAGATTGCATAATCCGTCAGATAGTTTTTTTTCCCAGAAATCATAAAAATCATATTTTTCATATTTTCTACATCCCATTTATAGTAAATACATGTCGACGGTTCTCATTTACTCTTTGCACTGTCATTAACTGGTCTTCACACTTGAAGGTTGCATGCTGTTTCATACACCCCGCTCCCTGTTCGCCTTCTTTCTCACTTAGCACCGTCTTGTTCCTTCCTTACTTTTACTCCCCTGCGTTCTTTTTTTCTCCTTCTCCTCTC
The DNA here is from genome assembly GCF_964263255.1 of Lissotriton vulgaris. Lineage (NCBI taxonomy): Eukaryota > Metazoa > Chordata > Amphibia > Caudata > Salamandridae > Lissotriton > Lissotriton vulgaris. The sequence goes on along the minus strand of NC_141685.1, from coordinate 1,708,232,819 downwards.
TTCCAGCACACCTTAATGTCCCAGTCTGGTAATTTTTCCATCATTTTTGTACTGCCCCATCCCACTCCCTTTACGTTGTGTCCTCCAGCCCCATCGTTTTTACACTGAACCCTCGCCTCCTTCTTTAATTCGGTCTCCCTTCCTCACATCTAACCAGGGGCGGCTCCTCCGCTATGGCGGAGGAGCGTGTCCTAGTGCTGTTAAGCAGTGGAAAGCAGTAACCTAAAAAATAACCTTGCGCTATTATTATTTTAGTCCTGCTTCCTGCTGCTTTACTGGCGGGTGAATGGGCGGGGCTGCTCTGCTCTTTGAGCCGGGCAGGGGCGGAATGGTTTACCCACTCAAGTGTACAATAACTGCGGCAGCCCGCGGCCCCCGCAGGGGGCCACCTCGGAGGCAGCCATCCTTAGTTCAATTTAGGCGCCTCCCCACCCGTTTCTCTGGACTCCACGAGGAGTCCCCTTACAGGCCGCGCTGGACACGTCATGTCCGGTGCGTCGGGGGATGGGGAGGGGTATTTAGGCCTCTGCCCGCCATTGTGGGCCTGAACAACCGGGGGCTTGCCTTGCTAAGCTCCGCCCTGAAAGGGGCGCGAGTAATAAGGGAACAATGTGTCACGTGATCCAGTAAGGGGATCACCCCTATAAGGGTAGCGCTAATTGGGTTTCCACAGTACTTGGCTCATCAGGCGGGCAGGGTAGCATAGGTTAGTACGGCTACCTGCCCTTGGATCGCCCGTAAGATAACCCACCATTAATTGCATACTGTTGTATGTAATAAACCTTCAGCCATATTTTCTCCAAACAAAAAAGTTGTGTTGTGTATTTATTTATGCATGCCTTTTCTACTTGGTGTGGGTGGGGATCTTCCTGCGCCGATAATGGAACTATGTTTAGTAGGCCTTCTCCGGCCGCCCAAAAACTGCTGCAGCTTTGTGATTGGTAAGGGGGCTTACTTCCTCTTCCTCGATATGCTCGAGGAGAGCAGGAGTAGAGACGCAGGTCCCGGCTGGCGGCAAGGTAAGTTTAGATATATATATATTTTTTTATATATATATAATGTATCCCCCCCCGCAACCCTCTTCCCCGTTTGATCCCCTGGCGACCCACCTCCCTGCAAGAACCCTTTGTGACCCCACACGAGATCCTCCCATGCCCGCCACCAGCAAGCCATGTCACTCACCTCTGCATCCAGCACCATTTGTCCTGAGGCCACACCGCTCATCTTACACTTTCTGCCTAACCACCTTCTTTCTCTTCCCCCATATTTTCTTTTCCCCCACACAAGCCAAGGGTCCTTTCTTTTCATAGTTTCATAGTCAGTTCACCTTTCTCCTGACCTCTCTCCTTGGTCAAGTTTCCCTGATCGTTGCTCCTTGCTAGATTGTCCACCTGGGCCTGAATTACACATCGGTTGCACTATCTCGGTTTGCACCAAGGCGCAGCCATAATTTGATGTGTCCGTTGCAGACTAGGAGAGCCTGCCTGATTTCACTTAAAAATGTGCTGCCCTCAGCACAGATACTCTGACAGTTTGTTTCTGCGCTGACGGCACCTTAACCCCTTCCATGCTCATGACAAGGTCAGCTCGTCATGGGCGTTACCTGCGCTGTGCGTTTGACAAGTTGACCTTGTCATGAACAATGGGGTTCATCAAGGATCAGCAGGGGAGGGGAAAACCCCCTAGCAGCCAAGGTGTTAATGAAATACAAGGACATAGTTTGAAACTCTGGCTTTCAGTTTAACTGGAAGTCGGTCAGCCTCAGTTTCAAGAGAAAACAGGGGTCTCCCATCCTAGAAAGTGCATGCAGTGTTACTGTTCCTGCCGGCAGGGGGATGGCTGAAGGGTCCTTGGTACGCCCAACCCATCTCTCTTAAAGACCGCTCTCGGGGGTGCACTGACTATTATGCACTTATATGTGGCTCACAGTCAGTGCGCCTGCTGACAACTTCTTTGACGTTGCTCTTACATCTGTGATACGGCAAGGGTGCAATGGCAAAGGGTTCCTTCTATTTTCTATTGCATTTGCTATGCCCCTATGCAAATAAGGGAACAGATTGTTATTTGCGTGTGTACATCTTGCGGTGGTTTTTTGATCCATATTACAGAAGAGGATGCACAAGCATCTGCGGTCTCCTGCCTGATACCAAAGTGCCCAGGGGAAACATCAACGGGCTTACATTCCCATTGTGCCCTGGCACCCTTTGTATAATATGTCCCCTTGATTCCATAATATCTTTGGCTGGAGCTGGGAGTCGAGGAAGGGCCTGTTATGACAAGGTGAGTGGGCCATGTATTATTTGACAATCAAACCTCATTTGGTGGCCATAAATGTTACAATGCTTGTGACAGTGCTGATTGCCTAACCTCCCTGCATACTGAACATGACTGTTTGTCCTGTGCAACCCGTGGGCTTTTAGGCCTCCTTTTACTCTGCCTGCTTGACTTCCTTGAGCCACCGGCTCCACCCCTAGGCCTGCCCTCTCTGCCACCTTCTTTCTTTCTCCATTTCCTCCTTTTTTTCACTCTACTCCAATGAACAGACAGCCCTTTCCAGCCCCACTTCTGGGAATGTACCCCCCTGTGCTACACTCATTAACCCCTTCAAATTATTTCAGAGATTTCCATCCAGACATTTAGGAAGTCTTCAAACCCTCTCCTTCCCAGCTTCATTCTCCTTCCCTCTTTCAATCCAAAACTCTTTCCATCATCATCAGTTTCTTTATAATCCGCATCTATACTACAGCGTGCAGCAGAGGCTCATGAGGGACTGCATCCTGTATCCTTGTGGTGACTACTCCGATATTACACAGAAGAAGGTTTGATGCTACACTTGTCTGTGGAATGCCCCTCTGTTGTACCAGTAGATGCTTAAAAAACATATACAATGGATAGTTATTAAATGACGTTCTAATATGCAGCTCCATCATACTAATGGGTGGACACCTCAGACTACATACTGTAGCTGGCAGTATATGGGTTGCTGATAATGCTCAGAATTGATAAAATTGCTGGTTGTTTGCTGTATATTCGTATAGAGTTTTCCTATAACTGCTCCATGCTGGACTCCACAGAGCTGGCTGTATGTTACCCATTGCTATGGTTGCTTCCCTCACTCTTGCGTGGACTACCTAAAGCACTCCAGGATGGACTCATCTCAAAGCATGATTGGTTTATAATGCTTGTTCCTATGGGTTACTCCCTGCATGCCTAGGTGAGCTCCTCAGAGCATGTCCAGTGGCTGGGTATACACTGCCCATTCCAATAGTTTCTCCTCTGACCACTTCTAGATGGACTCCACTGAGCACATTCTATCACTGATGCTAAAACTGTTCATTACCATGGGGTATTCTCTACCAGGACATGAGTGGATTCCTTAGTGCCAATACAATGTCTGCTTGTATAAAACCTGTTACTGTGGGTTACGGTCTTCCACTTCTAGTTGGACTCATCAGGTCACCTATCATGGCTGGTTGTAGAACGCCTATTCCTATAGGTTCCCTCTCTGTCACTCATAGGTGGATCCCAAATAGCCTATGCTATAGCTGACTGACGATTTGTTGCACCTCCCAAGATTACAAGGGTTGGAATTTAGTACTGCTTTAAATGTAGCATGCATTACTGTTATACACACAAAGTCCTGGAGCAAGGTGTATAAATAGCATAGCTTTATTTAAGTTGAGTTGCAGATTAGGTTCTTAAGATGTAAAGGTAAAACCCCACCAGTAGTGACCTCCCTGTCGCTCAGCTTGCCTGCCACCAACTGTCAGTTCACACACAGGCCAGGCATCCAACATTCCACGATGTCACCAAACATTCCAGCAGTCACACCATGTAAGCCACAGGTAAATCCCAGCCAGGGAAAATAGACATAGATCAAATATAACAATTACATATAGCATGCTTTCCCGAACTAAATACAATTTGGCATAGTACACCAGAATGCAGGGTGCATGGGACTATGGCTTTTCCGATACCTTGCACTAGCGACATGCAGGGGCATAGGGTATAAAGGGCACGATCTGTGCCCAAGCCATTGTATGCAGCTCACTCAGGTTTGCCCATGTCCTAAGCCTACTAAATACATAGACATTGGGCCTGTGTATTATTATGTTGCATCATGCCCTGTGTCTGCAAAAAGATGTAAGTGTAAAGCGTACTTGTATGTGGTGAACTAAGCAGATGGCCTGTCGCTATCCTGGTGAATGCTACATACAGGGATATAGGGCACACCCATATGTGGAGTACGCATAGCACAGCTAAGGACCATGCTCTGTGCGGGCTAGATACATGAGCATAGACACAGGTAAATGTGGCAGACATGGCCTATAACCATTCTTTATGCCCATTACATTGAAGAACCTAACGTCATACAGGATTGCACTATTGGACTGGAAAAATAAGAAATGGCCTGGTTTGCTTTTGATGCCATTGGTGACACCTTAACTGATTTTATGACTGGTGTCCTCAATTATGAAACTTGTCATATAAAAGTGTATGAGCAGTTGTTTGGGGGAAGTTAATGCTGCTTAACTAACAATAACAAACCAAGTTTATCAGATCTTAGGTTATAGATCACATATGTATGAATGCATATATGTATGTATGTATGAATGTATATGCTATTTGTATAGCACAAACCTAGTCAAAAGTAAGAGGGAGTAAAAGAACAATAGAAGAGGAAGCTTTGTATTGGAAAGTAATTGAATTTTGATGTAGTGTTCTTTAAAGAGGCGAGTCTTCAACTCTTTCCTAAACTGTAGGAGCATTGGCGCGGTCCTCATGGATACAGGCAGGGGCGCAACTAGAGCCAAATTTCGGGGGGGGGGGGCTAATACTTCCAGTAATGTAGAGCCAAATTTCAGGGGCGGGGCGAATACTTCTAGCAATGTGTTCTTGTAGGATGTAACAGGTGCTCTTGCAAAGTGATTCAATGCCTTCGGGTGGAGTTCGAGCTCTACAAAACTACATAACAGCAAAGCCTAAGCCTTTTTAGGAAATGCATTCTCACACTGTGAGTGCACAAGTAATTTGCAACTTTAAGGAATAGGCAGAGTGGAGATGCAGAGGCTCTAGGAACAGGTGAAAAAACAACAAAGCCTTGTTATTAAGTAAATGGTCTTTTAACCCCTTCGATGCGTGTGACAAGGTCAGCTCGTCATGGGCGTTACCTGCGCTGTGCGTGTGACGAGTTGGCCTTGTCACGTAACGCAGGATTTTTAAAATCGCAGCGCTCAGCGGGAAAACCGCTAGCGCGCATGCGGTTAAAGACCTGTGAAATACTCGGGTGCAGCTGCGATAAGACGCTAGCTCACAGCATCTGAAGAACTGACGGTGTATGTGTGGGGAAGCTGTCTCAGCCCGAGCTGACACACACGAGGAGGGTGGGGGGGCAGGGCGGGGTGGGTGGGTATGAAGCCCTTTGAGCCCTATGGGTGTTGCACACCGGATTCAGGGAGTGCAGAGATGGAGAAGACCCTTTGTCTTGCTTATCTTTTTTACACTTCTCAGTCTGCAGTCTGATGGTAACCTGGCTGCATGTGTGCAGAGAACCACCAAGGATGATGAGTTTCCTGGTCATGATGGCTTTATGGATCATAACCGTAGCGTCCCTATAAGGCAATTAGCAAGATTGTTAACATGTTGAGGTTTGTTAGGCTTTTTAAGTGTTATGATACATATTAATGACTGTCTAAAGTATCCAATGGGTATAGTCTGTGGCTTGTGGAAATGCCCTGTGCACATTCCCCCTGTGTACCTTAGCCATAGGTCATGGCATATGGCAATCCCCAACGGAAACTGGCCATGCCATTTCACTAAGCAGTGTTCACTCTCTCTTCAGCAGGACCCACAGAAAAAAAAACGTTCTATCTACCTGTGCAAATTGTTAATTGTAAAACATGTACTTTGTAGTTTCAGCACAAGTGCGATTCGGTGAACTTCGTGAAGCCGTTAATGAGATATTTTACATTGTGAAGGATTCTGTTTAGGGAAGCCAATGAGGTAGTAAGGAGGGCGTTGCCTCCAGTTAGGTGAGAAAGGAACAGGGTTTTCCCAGTAGTTTGGTTGTTAGCACCTGGTAGGAAGGGTTTAACTTTCTTTAGGAGGCAGAGTTGGTGCCATGTTTTCGGAGGTTTCTTGGTGATGTGTCCTTTGCACAGCAAAATACCTGCATGATGAAGCACTTCCACTGAGAATGACAAAAAGTAAGACCTGTCCAAGACAGGTGAAGTATAACTGGGGTTTGAAGAAAAAGAGAAACAAATGGTCTGTTTTGCAAGAGTGGACACAATTGTGCCTTACCAGTGCCATTATCCTTCCAAACTCAAGGACAAATTTATCCTCATCAACTGGAGCCCTTTCCAATGCATGGCTTAGCAGCACGAATTTGTAATACTTTTTCCCTTATCAGGAGTGGCTCGTTTCGGGGAAAATCGGTGGGGCAGGGAGGGGCACGGGGGTGAAAACAGGGGACGACGGAGACAAAAAGATTATAACAAAACGTTCCTGCTGCCCTGCAGTTCTCCAACATTGCTCACGCCCTTGCGCTCCCCTTCCCTGCAGGCAGGCAAAGGCTCCCAGCCTGCCCTTTGGCTAATCCTGAAGCTGATCTAATGAAAGAGCAGCATCAGGATTGGACAGAGCGCCGAGAATTTGCGCTCCAGGACAGACTGGGAGTCTGTGTCTGCTCTCTCTCCAACCCAGCAAAGAGTCCACAAAGACTGGGCGTGGGCCATGAATATCCTTCCACCGAGCCCGACCTTAACTAACTTCCCACCCAGGCAAAGCACAGTCAGTTTAATTAGATCAATCACCTGCAGCATACCAAAGTCAGTCCAAAAATCAAAATGTGATGATATTTTCCAGACCAAAAATATTGCGAAATGCCCTCTTTTGAACAGCAGTATTTTTGGCATGAAACTCTGAGTTAAATTTGGAGAAAAAAAAAGAACAATTTCATAGCCTTGGAAATACAATTGCCCAATCAACAGGATACATTTAGAAGCACTTAAAATGGGTAAATCATAAATAAATTGTAAAAATAATGGGGTGCACCCTTGGTCACTGCTGTTAATTGTGGCTTGAATATAAGGGTTGGGTCAAAATAACCACCGCATGAAATAAAAAATGCCAGTAATGCAGTTGGACCAAATCAATCAGGTCACATAAATCCCGAAGAGGAGGACCATGATGGACTAAGAATTATAATTCCAAGTGAATGACATGTATTTTTTATTGCCGAATCAAAGGAGAGAGCTAGGACTAGATAAGCTAGTCCGAATCCCCAGGATTATATGTCAGAATCAAGAAGGACTAGCTAAGTTTAGGGGAAGGGGGGACTCAATGATGTACGCGTGCCGGCAAACCGATTAGTTTGTTCTAGAAGCCCTCACCCACCAACCTAGTTGGTGGCATGCTTCATCATCGGGCCCACCACAGTGACACCGAGTGTGTCCCGGGTGTGCTTCGACGCCAGTTTACTGCAGAGCTGGTATGTTCGCTGAGTGTGCAGTGTAGTGAGTGAGAGAGTGAAAGTTAAAAAGCTATACAGTGGGTCCCAGTACCCGAGGGTAAATGGATAAACTTTAATTACTGGGCCCCTGTTAGCTGCTAAAAGGCGATCGGACGTGTTGGAGTGCGAATTAAGACCTCCAGCGTCCTGTGTGGTCTACATGTTTCAGCCAGGCCTTTTTTTAATTTAAAACGGGCTTTCCTCAGGACCAAGTGAGTATGTGAAAAAGGTGTTATTAAATAAAATAAAAATACTAAATTATAGTGATTGTGTTTATTTTTTGGCTATGTGTCGCACTCCCTAAGGTGCGTTTATATGTTAGAGGGGGATTTCCTCTGGCTTTAGCAGGCTATTTGCTGTAAAAAGCTTCCTTGGGTACCTGGCAGAGAAAGAGACCGGAATTGCCGGTCTAGATCCTCTTTGGACCTGTCGTCCTTCTGCGGTGCCCGAAATGACTTTCTCTGTTAGAGGTAATATATACATATTGAATACAAGGGAAAAGAGAGAAGAGCCTTGGGGGAACACCAGTGGTTAAATTATGCACAGCAGAATTAAACTTACCAACTGGATCCACTGGTGTTGGCTCATTAAAAATGATCAGGTTCAGTCGAGGACTCGGCCTCACATGCCCAATTCCTGATACAGTTGATTGCAAAATAGTCCATGGTTCACGGTATCAAATGCCGCTCACAAATCCAAGAGCATCAGTGCAGCATCCTCGTAATAAAACAACTTTAGAAGCTGGTTTCTGAAGTCAAGCAATGGAGCTTCTATCCCACAAGGACGTAAACCAAAATTATACGCAGAGAAAAGCATGATGTCCTCCCAATACACCTATTCCTGGACCAGGACCGCAGATACTGTTATCAGTGAAAAAAAGAAACATGGCAATTGGCCTATAACTCATTGTTATTTAAGATCCCAAGTATATTTTTTTCAACGTGAGATTACCACTGCATTTTTTAATGCATTTGGATTGAAACACTGGAAAAAGGAGTTAATTAAACAAAAAAAAGTAATTTGGTATATAACTTTTCTATCACTCTTAAACGAAAAGTATGAAGCTTAGTAGTTTAGTATCTAATTGAAAAATATGTTTAGGAGACATCAACTGAAATTAAAAAGAAAATGCAAGCGTCCCAGAAACATTGCTAATAACATTGGGTCTAACATTGGGCACAATATGTCTAACGAAATCTCTGTTTGGAAATCACAAATTTCTGACCGAGAAACTACTAAGTGCGTCTCTAAGCTTTTGAGTAAAGAATTGAACTTTCTGGTCATTTTTGGGACAAATAATTTGCTCCTTATTAATACCAACATTTTCTTTGTGGAATTCTGAATTGAATCAAGTTCAGAAATACAAATTTTGGCAACCAAAAAACTTGCATATTTTGACAATAATCGCATCTACACACGATCTTACCCAAGCAGACTTTGACGTTGAACAGCGCCTTTCCTGCTGGTAACCATATCGTTTCATATGCTGTAATTCATTCGAGAACCAAGAATTAGCGCACTTCTTTTGCTTTTAATTTTGTTTTCCATTTTGATTTTTGGTTGCCCAACATTTGTTAACCCTTGTCACTGAACTAGTCCAGTGTTACATCATGACTATCAGCCAAGTCAAATTAAAACTTACTGTATAATAGGTTAAAAAACCAACGACATGACTGGTGGAAGATTTCAGATTTATTACATCATTACAATACAGTCATAATTTACGAGGTTCACTTAAAAGGGTAAAGGTTGAAAATTGAATCAGAGCAGTGGCGTCACTAGGGAGAGGGGGGGGTGCGGACCGCACCGGGTGACACCAGCACATGGGGTGAAACCAATCTGGTTACGCTGTGTTGGCTGCTGGCCAAACTTTGCAGCCTCGCCTCTGCCATTAAATTGGCCCTCCAGTCCTTTCAGTATTACCTTCTGGGTCCCTCCAATGTGGACTTTCTCTCGCGCTCCGGTGGACCCTTGGCTCGATCAGCCAAGCCTGGTAGGTGAGTACTGTAAGGAAAAGGCCTTGGGGGCTTGTGGCGGGAGGCCCAGGGCACCAAGGAGTCCTGCTTGCTGGTCTCTTCCTCTGTTGCTGGTGTAATACTTCCGGTGCAAGGGGAAGCAGGGACTTTATATTCCGATGGCCCGGAACTGCAGAGAGGAACTCGGATGCAAGGAGGGGAAAGCAGGAGAGCAGAGAAGGACAACACATAGGAGGACGCGGTAGCGGACACTGCGGAGGAGAAGGCGGTGGGAGAACAACCAGCTCAACCAGAGGCCGGCGGATCCAGAAGGGACACCCTGACCAAGGACGTGGACGAACGGGAGGTCTGCAGGAGCCAGGATGACCACCGGGATGGCGTGCCGGACGAGGCAGCCTTGGCTCTGTCACAGAGGAGGTCTATGGGGTAAGTGGTGAGGGGGTGACATTGGTTACCCACACTGGGTGACACCAACCCTAGTGATGCCACTGAATCAGAGCATATTTGCCTTATCTGAATGTGGAAGATTAACATCTAAACTTAAACTAAATGGATGTCCAGTGATGTTTGTAGCCTCTCAGTCCACTGAATAAAACCGATCACCTTCACCCTGAAACTACTGCACTGGCTTTCTCTTTAAATGAACATCCGCTTTAAGGCTTATTCAGTGATGGGTAACATTTTCTATACAAACCAGAATGTTTAATGAGCAAGATCCAAATCTCCTTGGATAACTTTAAAGCAGAAATCTCCTCCCTCAAAATACAAAATATGCACACCCTAGCCCTTCTCCTATAATGCTCCAAGACTGTGTAAGCCCCTCCACAGCCCAAGTCCCACCCTACACAGGTTCAGTAACACTGTTATATCTCATCTCTGTCCCATCTTTTTACCAAACAAGAACTGGTTCCCTTCTCTCACTCTCTCCTCCCCAACCTGACGCAACTTCCTCTCCCCGTACTACACATGCATTTTGTAAACCTGCATGAGTGACATGTATCCTTGTTATGTACAGTAGTGTTTTCCCTTCCCACAAGCTGGGAGCCATGTCCACCCCTCTAAATTCTTCTGCATAATAAAAAATAAATAGAAATAAACGGTGGCTCGTCAGCACATCTTGGGGTAGCACGTAGGGTGGACCTGTGCTGGTGTCAGGCATCTGATCCAGAAAGGCTGGTATTGATCAGTATACAGGCTAATCCTTTTACAAAAGTTAAAAAACAGAAAAGGGAGGAACAGGAAGTCATGCAGAAAGGTATTAATACCTAGAAAGATAAATCATGTGGCACTCTCTTCCATGTTATAATTTCACTGTTTTAACATCGTATTGATTGGGAATACTGAATTCCAAATATTGTCGATTCACAAAATATTGAAAGTTAAGTTTCACTACATTTTTCTATACCTCACTTCACACATATGTACCTTGGTGATATATACATCTCCTATATATGGAATAGAATATTAAATCCTTGCCTCCCTGTGTGTCCTTGCCTGTTTGATAGTTTGTCCCTCTGTATTGTGGTCACGATATTACGATATTTGGGATTCTATATTCACTACTTCAATCATGCAAAACAAGGCAGATGGACTGACTACTAGAGCGATGCTGAACGATTGGTCAGGGTCTTCAGGTTTAATAGTACAAAGGTGTGAATGGGGCTGCGCATGACTTGGTATAAAATATTCTGTAATAGTTACACTGTAGATCAGCTTATCAACACATATGTATTGTTTGGCTGATTGTTGTAGAAAAACTGCATTTACCTGCAGCTTTTTCATTCTGCTCAAGCTCCTTGAATATTATGGTACACTGATTTTAAAGTCTGTGAGTGCAAAAAGTGCATTTTCCTGCTTTTTGAGAGGAAACAAGCATGCAAAGAACCAAACTTGTACCAGTTACATATTTATTGCCTAAATGTCTGACTGGCTGGCACTTTAAGATTGAGCTGAAAGTAAGACAGTTGAAGATATTGAAAACAAATGTAAGAAATGAAGTGTTCAACAAAATCCTGTGTGCACTGTAAGAAAATTGCAACTCTAAAAATATCATGATGCAACATAAACTGGTCTTGTCAGCTAAATAAAAGATTAAGAAATATTAACTATGTGAACTATGGCAGTAATCCAAGATTGTATGTATTTATTTAGGTGCGAACATGCATCCCTCTGGCCAATGACATCCATGCACATGACAGCAACATGCTCTCCTATGCAGACATCATGCAACTCATACGCTCCCTCTCGGGCAAAACCTCAAACGCAAGAAATAACTTTACCATCTTTATTGCTGCAATCACTAACTGGATAAAAGCCAACGGCCTCAAGCTCAACATGGACAAGACAGAAGCAGTGATCTTTGGCAAGAACACCTCACTATGGGACTCCAACCGGTGGTAGTCGAACTTGGACCCACACCCAGAACCCATGCCTGGAATCCTTGGAATAATCATTGACAGCGAACTGCATATGAACCTACAAATCCATTCTGTCAATTCATCCTGCTTCCACACCCTGAAGATGCTGAGAAAGATCTCTGAAGGGCTCGCAAGCAACATCACAAAAACTCATTCATGCCCTAGTCACCGGTAAGTTGGACTATGGAAAAACTCTTCTAGCAGGATCACCGAGCAACTCACTAGAAGACTAAAAACCTGGCAGCCAGACTCATCCCCAACCTCCCACACTGAACTCCCATTACACCACACCTACGCTGGCTCTAGATACACAAATGCTTTCAATTCAAATTCTTCACACACATTCAAGGAACTGAGCAAGTCAGGGCCCACCTACCTACACAGTTGCATCTCCTTCCTCATCCACCCAGACACCTCCAGTCCGCAGGACTCCTACTCGCACACACTCCCGCATACACAGAACCAGATGAGGCGGACAAGCCTTCTTTTACGTCACTTCTAAAGCATTAAGTGACTTCCCACTCCACATCAGGGCCTCCTCATCGCTTCTTGAATTCCACAAGAAGGTGAAGACCTAGCTTTACAATGAATCAACCTACCATGGGCAGGGCTAGGCATACACACCTACTCAGCACCAGGATACCCTTGCGGGTGATATTACACTTTACAAATACACTTAACAATACAAATACAATTAATTCTGTCTTTTAGTCTCACATGTTGACTAAAACCAGTTGATTCTTGACCGCGATTATGAACTATTCGTTAGTCTCACGTTTTAAGTGAGTCTTGGAGTCACCCGTAGCAGCACGCAGAGTGGAGCTGTATAACTGCTGCCAGAAGATTTATTCCAAAACTGTGAGATTTAGGTGTTTTCCTTCTTTTTTTATTAGAGTGCAGAATTTAGTGAATCAGCAGCTCAACTGGATGTTGGAACCTTCCAAACTTGTGTGATGACAGATTCCTATTTATAGCTCATTGAATAATGGATTTAAGAGGTGAATTGTCTGCTCTCTAAACTCTGAACAGGTGCACAAAAAGTGCAATGGTAATTCAAAATAATATCCACAGAATATGCAATTTTTATCTAGGTCTTTTGGTGGCCATGGGAGAAATCAGTCCTTCAACAGAATAAAGTCAAATCGGTATTCCAGTAAGTTAAAATTTTCTCCAATAGAGAAAGTTTCCTGCAGGTATTCTTGTGATCTTAATTGTTTATAAGAGTTAATGATGCACCATGCATGGGAACGTCTTCTGAATGCAATTTTGTCCTTAACGAAGGATACCTCTTTAGACATATGATTGGTGGCTTCTTTAAATAGAAACTTTGCCCTCTTTGCCTTTTTCACTCCCTTCCCCGCCACTGCTGCCCCGTGGCCCCTCCCCAGCATGTTTTCGCTCTCGCCTCCCAGCTGCTCTCCCTCCACCCAACCCCTACTTAATGGTGGCTGCTGCACGACAGCGTGAACAAGACCTCTGACCTTTTGGTCAGGGAAACTGCTCCCCCTCATGTAGCTATGTCGCTGCAATGCTGCCTCGTGTCTGTCTGTGCCTCATTGTGCCGCCTTCTCTCCTTATGCCTTCTCTGTACCTCTTTGTCTCTCTCTGCCTTTTTTGTGCCTCTGCCTTTCTCTGACTTTTTTGTGCCTTTTTTGTCTCTCTTTGTGCCTCCTTTCACTTTCTTTGCCCTCTTTGCTGTTTCGCTCCCTTTCCCGCTGCTTCTGCCCCCGTGATCCCTCCACCGCGTGTTCCAGCTCCCGCCTCCCAGCTGCTCTCCCTCCCCTGACCTCTACTTAATGGCAGCCACCTGCAGTGGGTATGCTGCTGGCCTGCCAAAGACAAGCCCGTGTGCACCTGTCCACGACCCGACAGCGACCAGCACCAGGGACCCTGGTCCTCTGACCACCCACTGGTATGGCACAGCAACCCTCTACGCACTCAACCCTGGAAAAAACAATTGTCAGCTGTCTACACTGAACACCACCCATGGCCAGTTGACCAGCCTTCACCCACCTCCAGACTCCCACTGCTACCTCCAACCCATCAGACACCGGCGAGCCCAAACCCCTGAGCTGCATCCTCCTCAATGTACGCTCCCAACACAGACATGCAGTAGCAATCTGGGACCTGTGCAACACCCTATTGCCTGATGTCACCTTCCTCACAGAGACCTGGACCAATGCCAGCTCTGAACCCGATATCGCAACCGCCATCCCCGATAGGTACAAGATCCAGAGGAAGGAACGCCCCAATCACCCTGGGGGTGGACTCACCATTGTACACAAAAACTCCCTCCGACTTAATACACCCAGCACAAACAACTCCTCATTCCCCATGGATCACCTCCATTTCCAGATCCAGATCAACCCCATAACGACACTACGTGGAACCCTCGCCTACAGATCTCCCGGACCAGGTGCCACGTTAACCACAACCATCACAAACCCCATTGCGCCCCACACCCTCAGCTCCATGGACTATGTCCTGCTTGGAGACCTGAATTTCCCCCTCGAGAACGTCAGCAACCCAAACTCCACCGCCCTCCTGGACAACCCTGCCAACATCGGACTGAAACAGCTCATCACCACCCCTGCCCACAAGGCAGGACACATTCTCGACCCTGTCTTCACAGGAGGAAACAACATTCACTGCAGCCACACCACACAACCCCTCTGGATGGACCACCACTGTGTCCACTTCTCCTTTTTGAAACCAACCGCACACAAGACTACACCATGCCACCCGTGCAGGAACTGAAGCAAATATCACCACAGAGCACCTCAACTCCGCCCTCAACCGCGCTTCTCCACCCACCACAATCGAAGCCAACTCTGCAGTCAACAAATTCCATAGATGGATCACAAACTGGGCAAACTTGCTCTTTCTCCTCCAGAACTACGACAGACAATGCACCATGAAACCCATCTGGTTCACCATAGACCTCCGAGAATCCAAGAGCACATGCTGACAACTTGAGAAACATGGAGGAACAGCAAATGATCAGCAAAACCTTAGAAACATGCACCGCCTACAAGACCGCCGTGAAAGAACACCACCAACTCATTAGATCCACGAAGAGGAACTTCATCCAGGACGGAATCCTCTCCAACTCCCGCAACTCGAAGGAACTCTTCAACATCATACAAGAATTCACCAAACACCCAGCGAAACCTCCAATGTCCCTCCCTCCCAGGACCTGTGAAACAAACTCGCCTCCTACTACCATCACAAGATCAGGACTTTCTATGACAACTTCAACGAACGGAACCAAGGCACCATCACTACACCCACAACCGGCATCGCCACCCAGCCTACCATCACCACCTGGACCCCTGTCACCACAGAAGACACGGCTAAGACCACGAGGAGCATACTTTCAGGAGCCGCCACTGACCCCTGCCGCCGCACATCTTCCACAGAGACGCCTCCGCCATAGCACCTGAACTATGACATACTTTCAACTGCATCCTCAAAACAGGCATCTTCCACGATGACTGGAAACACTCAGAAGTCAAGCCCCTCCTCAAGATGCCCTCTGCAGACCCAACAGACCTCAAGAACTACAGACCCATCTCCCTCCTCTCCTTTGCAGCCAAAGTCACAGAGAAGCTTGTCAACAACCAGCTCACGAACTTCATAGGAACCAACTCGATCCTCAATATTTCCCAATGCGTATTCCACAGCAACCACAGCAGCGAGACTGCCCTCCTAGCCGCCACAGACGACATCCGCATTCTCCTCGACCAAGGCCACATGGTTACCCTCATTCTACTAGACCTCTCAGCATCCTTTGACACTGTCTCCCACTGCACACTAACCGCCATACTCCACGACGCCGGCATACAGTAAACTGGCTTATACTGAATCCGCTACTTCCTCACCGGGCGAACTAAAAAAATTATGCTCCCGCCCTTCCTCTCCGAACCCACAGAGATCAGCTGCAGGGTACCCCAAGTATCCTCACTCAGCCCCACGCTCTTCATCATCTTAATGGCCCCCCCACTACCATCGTCAGACAACACGGACTCAGCAAAGTATCCGACACCGACAACACCGAGCTCATCCTCTCCCTCACCAAGGAACCCGACATCACCAGACACAGTTTCCTGGAAGGAATGAAGAATGTCACATCCTGGAAGAGCAGCAGCTGCCTGAAGCACAACTCTGAGAAAACAGAGGTCCTCGTCCTCGGATCCATCCCCTCCGCATGGTATGACACCCATTACTCTATGGGGAAATGGTAAGAACAAAGAGAAATTGCAGTGATGATAATAGGCTTGATGAGGAACTTTTACTTGTGGAGAAGAGATTTTTGGCCAGAGGATATGGCAGATATATAATTGATAAGGCCTGGTCAAAAATCGATAAGAGGGATAGGAATACACTGCTCAAACATAGAAGACATACAAAGGTCGCAAATACCAGAAAATACGGTTCATAACACCATATACCTCAATAAGCACAGATCTGTACAGGATCTTAAACAAACATTCTCATCTGTTATTAGAGGATGTGAGCCTGTACGAAAAGATAGGTATTAAACCTTCTATTACATTCAAGAAGGTGAGAACATTACGACAAGAACTATGCCCGAGCGATAGTCCCCCAAGCAAAACCAGCACATGGTTACCCCCTGCTCCGAAGGGGTTTTATAAATGTGGAATGTGAAGTGTGTGCTGCTTCGCCATAAACAAAACCATCAAATTTCAATACAACAGTGCGAAAACACACAATTTAAATCATTTCATAAATTGTAACACCACACACACAGTTTACTGTCTAAAATGTATCTGTAATAAAATCTATATTGGCAGTACGATAAGGCCCCTAAAGGAGAGAATTCAAGAACACATACGGGCCATACGTAACAACAACATGCAATACCCCTTTGCAGTACATTTGAACACCATACATGCAAAGACTGAGATTTACAAGATAGGCTTTCATGGTATAGACGTTGCAGTGTTGGGTAACAGAGGCGGTAACAGAACTTCCAAACTACGCCAAGTAGAAAGCAAATAGATCACATCACTCCGAGCGGTGGAACAGGGAATCAACATAGACAAGGAGCTCTTTGAATTTCTATGATCTGTTGAACTTGATCAAAAGTATTCTAATGCAATAGACACAGGGGCTACAAGAACTGCCTTTGGTTAGTATGCTGAGAATGAGAATATGTACCTAAGGAGACTAACATCTATATGAATATATGACTTTTTGACTCGAGTTGATTAAGTTGTATAATACAGCAGAATTAAAGGGTCATAGTTGCTGATAGTGGATTAAAAGATAAAGAAATGGCAATACAACAGAATGATGTTTGGATTAGGTTGCTTATGTGATTGTGCACAAAGCACATAGTATAAATGAATATCAAACTATGGTTTAATGGAGAGTAAACTCCTACGTGCTTGTGGGACTTTCTGTTAAACTTTGACAAAGTAAAAATGGTAAAGTGGGTTGGTTGAATATGGGGTTTCTCAAATATTCAACACATTTCTCGTTATTTCATTATTTGTTTTAAAACGATTGTGTTGAATTTATTCATGCACAGATCAGGTGGAATTTAAACATGTTTGAATACTTGAATGTTGTTTTTTTACATTTTGCATTGCGGTTTTGAAATGAAATAGGCTCTGAACAATTGTTTCACATATGAAACATGTGATGCGCGAAATAAGGAGGACAGTCATCCGGTTAACGTCAAGGCGGGATAAGCGATGTGCTTGTTATGACAGATTTTTTAACCCCTTGCGCGCTAGCGGTTTTCCAGCTGTGTGCTGGGTTTTTCGAAAACCCGCGTTACATGGCGAGCTCAGCTCGTCATCAGCATACCAGTGCCGTAGCTGATGACGAGCTGAGCTCGTCATCAGCATCGAAGAGGTTAAAATAATGCACAGTAGTTCGGGGCGCAGCCTTTGGAAGCTTAAGATGGCTGCAATAGTAGTGAAGGATTCAGTGGACATGAACAGAGATGTCCCTTCTCACTTTCGAGTTGTGATGTAAGCCCGTTATAAGTACGCGGGTGGTGAACGGTCGCGGAAACTACTTGAAGTAACATATCGATGCTTACTAACTTTTCGGACTACACATAGTGAGTTTTGAAGTTTTCGGATGCTATTTATGTAATGCTACGTTGCAGAACAGTATACTGAGGCTTAGTCAGCCTTTTTAAATACAACAAACAAGTTTGGGCGGTATTTGGAGATTTGTAAATGGCACATATTAATCACAGAGTCAGGTGGGACGGCACGGCATTGCATCAAAGTAAACGAAGCGGGAGGGGCAAAGTCTGCAATCGCAGAGGAAATTGTCATATACCATAAAACATTTATCCTTATGGTATCACTATATTTGGCAGGAATCGCGGTCACGTCAGTAATAGGTGTAATGGGCAACAGACGCTTCTTACTGTGCTGCTGCAGCTCCTACATCTGGCTCCTGACCCCTCTAAGACACATTTCTCTATGGACAGGATCCCTTATACCCCTATTGAACTGAGAACCTCCTCAAGAGCTCTCAGACTCTCAGAAAGCCCCGCGCCCACTGCAGAGGCTGCCTGGTCTACACTGACACTGACGACAACCTTTATCGCAACAAGCAACGCACTCTCTGCGGATCTGCCTTTCTCCCCACCTGCCTTTCTCCCCACCCCCCTTACACCCCCTCAGAGGCTTGATCCCTCTGCGTATAGAGTTAACACTATGGCTCATGACACGCCAATCCACCCCTCCCAATCCCTAACTACCCATCTGAAACCAAACAGCCCGAACTCATACACTATGAACTTCCCCCCACCTGTCTGCTAAAATGAAATGAATTCTCAAACAGAAACTAATCCGACAACACAGACAAACCCTATTTACAGACATCCACCACTCCTCCTCGGAAGGTCCGATTAAAATGGAACTAATTTTCCACACAGAAAGACCAGAAGACAGGATCTCCACTCTCAGAGCACAACTCTAAATCACCCAAACAACATCCACACCACACAGCTGCAAATTAACATCCTTGTTCCCTAATCGCTCGTCTAGAAGAGTGAACACCTCCGGGACCATCTACACTAATGACACTGTCCTCATTCAGGCAAACAATCAGAACCTTGAAGCCTTAGACGACCTCTACCAAACTACGCTCTTCTCCCCCACACCTTCCCCGACCTGTCGTAACCCAGCTCCCGGCTACCGTGAATAGGCCCCAACAGGAAACACAATCCACTCCACCACACACCCTCTCTGTCCACATCCTCTGAGTCACCTCACACTATACTATCCCTGCTATCCATACTCCACTACTCCATAAGGAAAACACAATCCCACTCCCTATTGGGACCCGCTCACCGCAACATCAGGAACGAGCTCCGCCAACTGTGGCCCCCAACCCCACAAGTTCCCACACAGATCTCAGAAACTCAAATTCTTTTCATGACCATACTCACCCCCCTCCCAGGTTTACAAAAGGGGACAACTTGCCCTACAAATTGAGCAAGAAACAGCACTTTACAAACCTGACCTACACCACACAAAGCGAATCCCCCCTGGTTGCCCCTATCCCCTCCCATGATTCCGTGGCTACACGACTCGCGTCACTAGAAAACCAGATAGATCTGATCTCCAGGGGCCTGTCCTACCTAGTTAAGGCACGCAGACCACACCAATTTACCCCTTGGGCTCCCTCCACTTCCCTCTCTAACAGCCACAAGAGCCCCTCCGGGCTTTCAGAAACCCTTGAAACTCTGCCTCAGAGACCCCCCAAGACTGGGCACGGAACTCGGGCCACAAATAGCCTCATAAATTGCAATCCTTCCCACTAGGGCTCAGAGACACTCAAATACTGGTACCAAACCCCGACCTCAAGACCCACTAGAACAGAAGCTGCCATGTCTGACATTGAAGCAGCTGATTTAGCATCCTCTTATGATCCATCCCCCTTTGACTCCCCTAAATCAAAACTCCAAGTGATCACGGGTCTCCGAAAAGACCTTCCCTGCACAAAAACCCCGAGACCACCCGTCCTCACCGCCCTACCCAGGGCGCCCACAGAAAAGATTCCCAACAACAAGGAGCTTTTCACCAATTGCTTGCTCATCAACTGCAGGTCGGCTTCGTTGCATGCAACTAGCAGAGGCCACCCTCTCTTATGACATTGACATTGCGTTCATCACGGAGACCTGGCTCAATGAGCTAGCCTCACCATGCGTAGACATGTTTGTACCCCCTGGTTTTTCCATCATCAACAAAGACAGAAAAGACCAACGAGGGGGAGGGGTAGCTATCACCCATAAAGACAACATGGTCATCACGGAAATAGATTCATACAAATACAACACATTTGAATGTCTCTCAACCAACATTAAGACCAAAGATAACAGAACTTTACTTTGCCATCTTCTCTATCATCCTCCAGGTAACACCTGCACATTCGGGGAACACTTATCTGACCGGATGGCTCATGGTGCACTCGGAGATGCCAATAATCTAATCCTTGGTGACCTGAACCTGTGGTGGAATGAGTCCAACAACCCGCTAATCCAATCGCTACCTAGATTTCTAGGTGACAACAATTTAATCCAGCACTGCACAGAGGAGACGCACTACAAAGGAGCCGCGTTGAATGCCATCATCGCTCAAAGAAACACAATCACAATCAATCACATACTACCAGTCGACTGGTCAAATCACCACATGATCCTATTTCATATCAATGAACCAATGTTCTTTCAAACACCTATACAAGACCCCCCGAAACAGTTGGGAAACTTCACCCAGGTTCCAGTGGAAATCCTTGAAGAACGGATAAGCTCACTTCTTCCTGACACCAACGACCACCTCTCCACAAACAAACTCACTGAGTGCTACAACGCTAAGCTATTGTCCATGCTCGACCAACTAGCTCCCCTAAAGCTGAAAAATAGGCGAGCCAATTCATCCAGATCCTGGTTCAACTCCGACCTCAACTCTGAAAGGAGAGATCTAAGAGCCAAAGAAAGAAAGTGGAGAAAAAACCCTACTTCCATCCTCCGCGATCAATTCAAATCAGCCCGCAGGAAGTACAACAATCACATCAAAAACAAGAAATCCAACTTTTTCTATTCGGCGCTGGATAGTGCCAAGAACAGACCCAAGGAGCTCTATAGCATCATTAGACAACAAACCACAAACAAGCCGGTGTCCTCCTCTATACAGGCTTCCAAAGAACTATGCGATAACTTCGCCAACTTCTTCAATGATAAGATCACAAAAATTTAACTTTCACTGGACATGAACAACGTGCACCTCACGAAGAGCATCTTGTCTGGATCCAATGATTTTTCTCCTGGTTCCTCCTTAAATTCCTGGCTAAGTTTCCGCCCCATTCAGGAAACCGAGATAGTCAGGCTAATCTCCACCTCCAAACCCTCATTGCATGTCCTAGACCCCATTCCTCCTCCACTAATCAAAAAACTGAAGCACGCTTTAGCTCCACTCTGGAGCACAATCATAAACAGCTCCCTGAAAAACGGAGTCGTTCCAGACTGCCTTAAAATGGGTCAAGTCACACCCCTGCTGAAAAAACCCGGCCTAGATGTTACGGATCTGAACAACTTTAGACCTGTGTCGAACGTCCCCCTTCTTTCTAAAACCCTAGAAAGATGTGTATTAAATCAACTAACCCAACACCTGGACAACATCAACCTCCTGGACCCCCACCAGTCTGGCTTCAGAAAAGGCTGTAGCACAGAAACCACGATCCTCAACATCATTGATGATATTCACGGGTCACTAGACTCTGACCAATGCTGCCTCCTCATTCTCCTCGACCTCTCGGCAACGTTTTACACTGTAGACCACAAACTCCTTATAGACCAAGACCAAGAAAGAGCTGGTCTTGGCGAGGTAGTCCTCAAATGTTTCTCCTCCTTTCTACACAATCGCACACAAAAAATAAAAATAAAAAACTTCACTTCCGACCTCCAACAAGTCAATAAAGGCGTCCGTCAAGGCTCGGTGCTATCACCGCAGCTCTTCAACATTTACATGGAACCGCTCTCCAAACTACTCAGGAAAGCCAACATCTGCTTCCATCTCTACACTGATGATACCCAGATCTACCTGGAAACTACCTCTCTCAAAGACATTCAAAGACTCAGTGATGTACTGAGAGATATCCAATACTGTCTGACATGCAACCACCTTAAACTAAACCTCGACAAGACGGAGATACTCCTCTTCTCGAATAAGGAAGAAAACCCCCAAATTGCAGATGGCTAAAAGCCATTGATGCGCTCAACAGGAATCTCACTCTAGCAGACTCTGTCAAATCTCTAGGCATCACTCTAGACCCAAAACAGAACATGACCAGACATATTAGGAATTCGGCCAAAACTGCTTTCCTTAACCTCAGATTACAGAACAAAATAAAACCCTTCATTCCGCCCAGTGATCTCAAACAGGCCACCCAATCTCTGGTACTGTCACGACTAGACTACGGGAACGCAGTCCTCTCTGGAGTTCCTAAAGTGCATTTGGCTCCCATCAAGACAATGCTGCATGGGGCTGCAAGAATGATCACCGTCATCAAGAAATTTGAGCATATCTCACCTGCACTCAGGGAACTTAAGTGGCTGCAAGTCGAAATGCCGATCAGCTTCAGAACAGCCTGCCTCACCCATAAAGCCCTTTCCACTGGCAAACCTGAATACCTGGCAAAACTTTTTTTTTAAAAGGCCAGACCAGGAACCTGAGAAGGTCAAACTCCCTCCTACTCATCCCTCCAAAAACAAGAAGAAAAAAAACTGCTGATAGATCCTTCACCGGAAGCGCTCCTAAAATCTGGAACTCCATTCCCCCTCACATCAGAACCATTTCCTCCTTTGTTGAATTCAAAAGCCAATTTAAAACCCTGTTCCTCAACCACTCCCCAGGGAATGGATAGCTCGAGGCAGCTAGCGGACATCGAGCTCTGCTCCAACTCTAAGACTACGATTAAACATGAAGACCTATCAGTCCTGCGCGACAATGTGTTGATCTTCTATTGTTTGTTCTTCTATTAATATGACGCCCTTCTTTTTGTTTATGGTGATTATCTGCTATGATTGGTGATTATCTGCTAGTATCTGCTGTAAAGCGCTCCAATACCCTAGGGTCAGACCAGCGCTATAGAAAACGTCTTAAATGAAATTAAAATAAATATATTATATGCATGAATGAGTGCAAAAAATCTATGGCGAATCTTAAATAAAGGTAAGATTCAGGAACGTCTATTGTCATTTTTACTGATTTTCAGTGGTTAAAGAGGGCATATGGTGACCAGGCATATTGATGCTTAAGTCTATTTTTTCCACAGTATTTCGAATATTGGAAACCTGTGCTTTTGTGACTATAGAGCTTAATACATTGTGAATAAGGTGAGCAGGTTGAGTAGCGTCTTCTATGGTGTTCTTCACATGTGTGCAGGTGTGGTTACCTTTGAAGGGTTTTCATTCTACTGCTATACTTTGGGCTTCTGAGTCAACGTTTTGATAAATCCTTTTGTCTTGACTTTGTCACTTCATGGCTGTCCTATGTTCTTTTGTGCGCATCACCACTATAGCTGGGAGAAAGGTTGTTGTTTGTGAATTGTTGTATTAAGCATGGTGTATTCACATGATGATACTGTGGTCAGTTTGTCTGTTTGTAGCATACTTTTGGACTAAGCAATGTTTAAACATATATGTAAAGATACTAATATGTCTAATGGGACATGACCAGGACATATAGGTTACAAAATATGTCTTATGTATGATTTGCAGCCTTGAGGAAGTCCGCATAGTGCGAAACGTGCGTCGGCTGTGGAACATTGTGTTTTAAAACAAATAAAGTCTGAATGGTGTACACCACGTAATTTTTTTGGATTGAAAAAGAGTGATCCTGCAAGAATATTGATTGGAGAAGAGTGCTGATTGCACAAAGGATAAAAGTTACTATATGTGATGTGCTCTGGTGTTTTTCTTGTTAACATCATTTAAAACAGGGTCTTAGTTACTGTTGAATATTTTCAGCCACGATTCAAGTGAAGGTCCTTGCAGTTTAGCATATAGCTGTTTGAACGTGTTAATGAGTTTGCTATTGTAGTTAGAGATGCTTTTTGTTCTTTAAAAAGGATTGATTGCCAAGCATAATACCCAAATATTCATAAGAGCTTACTATATCAACGTTTTTCTTTTTATTGAACCATGCGCATTTCTGTTTGGTTCTTATCGTGCCAACTATCATGGCTTTTGATTTGTCCATATTAATTTCCAGGCTGTCGGTGTTCCAATAGGTTCCTTCTACAGGATAGGGAGATGCAGCTGAGCTATTTTTGGTGGATCAGAGATCACTTCTTCCAGGGCCTCTCTTAAGTCTGTTGTGAAGACATTAAAGAGAGCAAGGGCCGGGGGCGTGGCTAGCCGAGCAGCGAGATGGCCGCTCTGTGAGCGAGCTCCGCCGGCTACGTTCTTTAATCCTGTAATTATCCTCTTCCTGGTCCTTGCGGACCCCCGATATCTCAGGGGTCGACAGCGGACACCCGGGAGATCCTCTTGCCGAAGTTTGGTGCACGCGGCGGGTGGAATCGAGGATCTGGAGCCATTTGCGGACCTGCCGACCTGGGCGCCCGCTCCGATCCTTGGCGGAAGTGCTGGACCCTGGGCGTCACGGGACACTACAGTCCGCGGCTTTGGAGGCCTCTGGAGGTCCGGCGGACGGAGGCGTGAGATCCTGCCTGCAACGGGACCGCTACTTTGACAACCTTCGGTGAGTCCCTGCTGTGCCTGGGGAGCGAACCGGGACGCTGCAGACCGGCGGAACGCGGAGGGCGACTGATCTCCCTCCTTGGAGACGGCTCCTGCCGCGACGCTGAAGACGGGTCGGCCATACTTCCAGAGCTGGCGCGTGCTGATCGGAGCTGCTGGGACCCGGTTGGGGAGCTGTGCCTGACCTTGTGTAATTGCCGGCTACATCGAGGGTGGTGAAATGCGAAGCTGGAAGTGGGGTAGGGGACTACCGACACCCCTCACGACCGCACCATTCCGCCGGAGTGGTGCTGCTACCATCTGACATCGAGGTTGGATCATTACTTGCACCTCTGCGACTCGAGGGGGCTGAATCCCTGACATCTAAGCCCCTGCCCCCAACTTTGGTGGTTTATTGGAAACTGTGTGGTTCAACTAACGAGACTCAAGCGCCCACCATTTTGAGGCTTGCAAATATTCTGGTCTGCGCGTTACTGGAAACGCAGGCTTTGTGCAGCTACGCCGTTGAGGCCTAGGAGACCGGTCTGTGCATCTGCACCCCCCGGAATTGCCTGCACTGCTTTGGCACCACACCGGCCAGTGCACACACAGCCTGCAGGAGGGCGCTGCTTCTCCAAGATACTTGCTGACACGTCCTCGCTACTACGATGGGGAAAAATGAGGCTAGGCAGCCCAAAATCAGTTTTGATAACAAACGTCTTCCGAAGCACCCAGCAGCAGAGACGGATGGCGGCGAATCGTCGTCGCAGGGGACACCAACGGACATAGACTTTGGGGCGCTCATCATGGAGGTGCGCTCCAGCTTGAAAAGCATTGATACCAAACTTGACGCCATGTCCTCACAGCTGGAATCTGTGAAAACCAAGGTTGATGCCCATGAAACTAGGCTGGATTGCTTAGAAAACAGGCAAACTGAATGCTTCAACAACAAGCCAAGCAGCATATCACATCCCTGGAGCGGGAGCTGGACAATCTGCGTGCCAAGTCAGATGATTTGGAGGCACGTTCCCGTAGGTCTAATATACGCATTACGGGAATTCCGGAGACGACAAACACTGGCAAGATGGAGGCGTTTGTGACGGACCTGTTGCACGAACTCTTCGACCCGAACCTATCATCAGTCTTCACGGTCGAGAGGGCACACAGATCGCTTGGGAAAAAGCCGCCGCTGGGAACCCCACCTCGTCCCATCCTTGCTAAATTGCTCAATTATCAAGACAGAGACCTCATCTTGAGACTGGCGAGGGAGAAGGGTAAGATTACGCATAAGGGAAACAACATCTCCTTTTATCCGGACTTCACCCCCCTGGTGCAAGCAGCCCGTAAAGAATTTTTGCCGGCGAAGAAACTGTTGCTGCAAGCTGGTGTGCCATATTCTCTGTTATACCCGGCGAAACTGAAGGTATTCCATGACAACACTACACACTTCTTCACAGATGCGAAGTCTGCGCTCAAGTACGCCAAACATATCAGCAGTACGGGAGCCAGAAGAAAGTCGCCCAGACTGGAGGATACTGCGGAACAACTCAGTGATAATGACTAACTGGGCTGCTGTTGTGAGATTTGAGACACTATAGGTCTGCCTTCTTCACGTCTTAATTAGGAGCTCGAGGGCTCCTTGCGCCCACTGCTGTTGCACCTTGACTGAGACCGAGAGGGGTAAGAACCTGATGTATCCCCGGATACCCAGCTGTAACTACTGGTGCACTGTTGCCTATGTGACTATTGCCTTCGTTGGGATTAGTTGGCCCTGGGGCGGGGGTACCGTTGGGACCACGAAGCCTTATTTCTGAATGTAGCCACCCCGTCCACACGGGGGTGTACGCTGGGCACACCACGCCCCATGGGGTGTCTCCCATTGTTTTTGATGTTGGTTTTATATCACGCCTTGCGTGCCTTTCTACGGGGTATGTCACGACCTGATTGGGGGGTTGCTGAGGGTGGGGGGAGGTAGGGGGGGTTTGTGGAGTAGTTGTTTTTCGTTCTGATACGGTGCAATGTGGTTTTCATTCTGCCTTCCTCCTTGCGCAAGGGATCGATGATTGCGATGTGTGCGGGACCTTACGGCTCTGAGGGGTGGGAACAGCTGGGGTCGGAACTGCCTCTTCAGCACTTCGGACATGGGGGGGATTAGGCTATGGACCTGGAACATTAGGGGCCTTGGAGATTACAAGAAAGCCCGCTTGATGCATGGTGTACTGGCCAGACATAATGTGGACATTTGCTTTTTGCAGGAGACTCATATTAATACAACCCCTTCGCCCAGATTGAAGAATTCCAGATGGTCACCTGTGTATTCTGCCATTTACTCTAATTATGCAAGGGGAGTGGCTGTCCTTGTCCGCAGGGGGCTGGATTGGCGGGAACACGCTCACGTACAAGATGTGGATAGGAGATACGTTATATTACATGGTTCCCTGCAGGGGCGATCTATCGTGCTGGCTGCCATTTACGGTCCGAATGTGGACGACCCTGACTTCTTTAGAGGTGTCTGGGCGCAAATTGCATTGCTTGACTGCCAATCGGTTGTGATAGGGGGGGATTTTAATGTTGTGCTGGATGATGACATGGATCGGAGGGGTGTGAGTAGACCAACGCATGCTAGAGCGCGCCAGGCCGTCCTTGATGTAATGAGAGAGGGGGTGCTTTCTGATGTGTGGAGAGTTCGGCATCCAGGTGTGAAAGTGAGGACCTGCTACACGTGCCACAAGTCTGCTTGGTCCAGGTTGGACTTCTGGCTGATGTCGCCTGAGGTTGCGACATGGGTGTCAGGGGTCGACATCCAAGCTAGATCGTTGTCAGACCATGCCCCTTGTATGCTGGAGTTGCACCTACCCGACACTATTCACAGGGCGTTCACGTGGCGCCTACCCCCACACGCACTCACAGACCCAGTATTTGTTGAGGAGATCAGGGGGGATATCATTAAATATTTTGCTGAGAACGCAGGTTCCATCTCATCAGAAGCCATCGAATGGGACGCCTTTAAAGCGGTGATCAGGGGCCAGTGCATAGCGCGACAGGCGGGAGTGCTGCGTACCATCCGTGACACACTGGCCAAGTTGGAGGGGGAGTTGAGAGGTCTAGATGCAGCCTTTAGCCTTGACCCATCCTTAGAGATTGCTGGTGATCTAAAAACCAAGCTGCTCGCCTTTAATGAGGAAGCGGAGCGCGAGGTGCGATTCCTGGGGAAACAGGCCGAGGCCCGCAGGTATGGGGAGGGAGACAGGCCCAGCAGGACCCTCGCTAGGTTGATAGCTCCTCGTACACAGTCACACTACATCCACACCATACATGACAGGGAGGGATCCCTAGCCGTTGGCCAGGAGGCTGTGTTACGCGCCTTCACTGACTTCTATGCGTCACTATACACCTCCAAGAAACCCACGGTCCCAGCCTCTTTGGAAAGCTTTCTTGACTCTATCGCCCTAGTTTGGTTTAATAATAACCACAGACAATACATGGACCTACCTGTCACCGTCCAAGATATCGTTCAGGTGATTAAGAGCATGCCGGCCAACAAAGCCCCTGGCCCTGACGGTTTGACAACGTCCTTTTACAAAACTTATGCAGAAGAGCTGGCGCCGAAACTACACTCTGTGTTCGTTGAGGCCCTTGAATTGAACTCCCTACCAGATTCCATGCGCGAAGCCTTAATAATTACACTCTTAAAGCCTGACAAGGACGAGCTGCTCCTGGACTCCTATAGGCCCCTCTCCCTGATAAATGTAGATGCTAAGATTTATGCAAATGTGATTGCGGACAAACTACAGCCGATGTTGCCGATCATCGCACTTCCGGACCAGTCCGGGTTTATCCCTGGCCGTGCCACATCACACAACCTCAGAACCATTTTCTCGGTCCTCCATTACTTGCACCCATCTGTGCAGGCGGTGGTGGTGTTCCTGGACGCCACCAAAGCGTTCGACTCTTTGGAGTGGCCTTATCTGTTTAGAATTTTGGAAAGGATGGGGTTTAGTCGTAATTTCATGACTCTGATCAAGCTACTGTACACAGAACCTAGAGCTAGGGTGAGTGTGAATGGCCTCGTTTCCAAACCCTTTGCTATCTCTAGAGGGACCAGACAAGGGTGCCGAGTGTCACCCCTTCTTTTTGCCATTGCAATGGAGCCGCTTGCGGCTCGGATACGGCAACACCACACTGCCAGGGGCATCGGGTTCAGCTCCCGGAGCTTACTGATTTCGTTATATGCTGATGATGTCACCTTGTACATCGTCAACCCCAAGGATAACATGAACCCGTTACTCCGAGAATTCGTGCGGTTTGAAGGCCTAGCAGGAGTGTCCATAAATTGGTCTAAATCTGTTGCCTTCCCTCTTACAGATGAGACCAGTCGGGTAGCTCCAGACTACCCCCTGCGTTGGGAGACTGACGCTGTTAAATACCTAGGGATATGGGTCAGTCGAGATGTACAGGAGCTGTGGTCACTCAACTTTGGTAGAGCAGTGGACTGGCTGGAGGGGAAAATCGAGGTCTGGAACAAGCTGCCTCTGTCCCTGGTTGCAAGGATAGCATTAGCGAAAATGGTGGTTCTCCCCAAATTCCTGTATTTGTTCGTAAATATTCCGCTGCCCATGACAGCGCACTTTCACGCGCGTGTCCGCTCTTTGCTGTTGAAATTGATTTGGGCCGGAGGACAGGCGAGGGTCTCCTGGGACCTGCTAACGCTCCCGCTCCGGCAAGGGGGCCTTGGAGCTCCTGATTTGAGGCTATACTCCCTTTGTGCGCAGGCGCAATTTCTGCATTTCTGGGCCTTCCCCACTCCCTACCAGCCGCATGTGGCGGTGGAGCTGGCCGTGGTTGCCCCGTTGCCGCTGCGAGTGGCGCTCTACGGGAAAGTCTAACGTCCTTCAAGGGAAGTTGCCACCGTGGAGATGGTTCGCTGGGCCTGGCGCGAACTACAAAAGAGAGCCGGACTCTCCTTGCTTTATGCACCAGCCATCCCCCTACGGGGAAACCCGTTGTTACCTTGCTTGAGTACCAGGGGTGACACCCTCATGCTCCGTGGGAAGAGGCTACACACCCTCGCTGATTTATATCCTGACGGTACCTTTGAGGCGTGGTGCGCGGGAGACGACAACCAGCCTGAATCTTTTGCGGACGCACTGCTGTACCATTCCCTTAGGGAATCCTGCAAGAAGCTGGGGCCCCAATTCCCGGAGGAGCCGCAGGCTCTGGACGCCCTTCAGAACCTGCTTTCAAGACCCTCCCCCAAAAAACTGGTGTCGAGACTATACAACTGCATGCAAGAGCAGGCCCCAATAACTGTGGCCACGGCCAAACTGGCTTGGGCTGCTGACCTGGCAGTTCCTTTGACAGACGAGACGTGGGAATACTGCTGTAAGCAGCTCACGGCACTATCTCCAAACTATCGTCTGTGGCTCATCCACTTCAAATTCTTACACCGGTATTATCGAACGCCGGTGCTGTTACACCGCATGGGCATCCGCACGGATGCATCCTGCTGGAAGTGTGGAGGGGTAGACGCGTCCTTTATCCATGTGGCGTGGAGCTGCCCTAAACTAGACGAGTACTGGTCGGACGTCTTCACAGCCATTAATCAAATCATACATAGGAATGATACACCATCACCGCTTCTGGGCTTGTTGGGCTATGTCAAGGATACCGAACCTTGTGACAGAAAACTACATGCACTACTCCTCCTCTATGCCAAACGACAGATTTCACTACACTGGGGCAGGAGAGCTCTTCCCTCGTTCACAGAGTGGATAAGGGATGTGACGTATGGGCATGCACAACTGACTCACTATTGGGAGACGATGCCCACCGCTTCCAGGCCTAAGGATATTTAGGAACCATTCCTACAATGGACTAGAGAGCGTGCGGGCTCGGACACCTCTGGAGGATCACCTGATGTGGGCGTTTCGGATGATATGGGTTGAATGATTTGGAGGTGAGGTCATGTTGTTGTAACTCCGCTGTTCTGAGCTGGCGCGAGCCTGCCCTGTGCTGGGGTACGCCCTGAACCTGCTGCCCTATTGACTTTGCGAATGCTGCATGTCCTAGCCTCCGCCGTCTCCCTTGCGGCCACATGACCCAGTGATTTGCCCTGCTT
Organism: Lissotriton vulgaris; assembly: GCF_964263255.1. Classification (NCBI taxonomy): domain Eukaryota; kingdom Metazoa; phylum Chordata; class Amphibia; order Caudata; family Salamandridae; genus Lissotriton; species Lissotriton vulgaris. The sequence continues at coordinate 1,708,202,059 of NC_141685.1, read as the reverse complement.
CGGCATCCTCCCTCCCCCCCCCCTTCATTATCCCCCCTCCATCTTCATGGTGGAGGCTTGGAGCCCGCTGCACCTCTGCCCCTGCCACTGCTCGTCATCCGTTTACTGTTGTCCAGCGCAGAACCGCGCAGCCCCATGTATGCGTGGGATACTGTGTGGCTGATTTTATGTACTTGCACCGATGTTTGTTGTTCTCTTTTCCTTTCTGTTTGTTGGGGAAGGTTGGGTGAAAACAGTGCTGCTAGACGTATCCTTTCAATCTGCCACTTCAGCAGGCTGCGACCTGCTGCTCGCTCCGAGGCAGCCTTGTTAACTCCCAGTACATTTGCTTGTCTACGACGCTGAAAAAAGTAAGACCACTTAACGTGCTAAGGTTGCACTGCTCACATGCATGTCTTTACTGTACTGTGCATTTTCCTGGGAACTTTGCGGCCCGATGGGTTATGTTCCCCCCGATGGCTTTATTATATTTTGTGAAATGTATACTACATAGCGGCCTGCCTCCGGGTTGTTGGCGTGACGCAGTGTACTCTTATGTCTCTTTTTGCATAATAAATGTCTTACAAAAAAAAAAAAAAAAGAGAGCAAGGGCCGAAACACAGCCCTGTTTGAGCCTGTTTGTTGTACAGATTTTACAGGAAACAGCTACTTGATTCTCACTTTTTGTTCGTACCCAGGTGTTTGTGTATAAAAGTTGTATTCCCCTCTGGATTTGGGAAGCATTGACCATTTTGATAGTTTAGACAACAGTAGCATTCTGTGTAATTTGGTGAAGCCCGATTTAAAATTGATAAAGCTGCTATTGTAATGCTGTATGTGTTTTTATAACAACGTTTTGACATTTATACTAATAGAGTAATGATGTTTTGGTCCATTCCTATGCCTCACCAAAAACAGTTTGGCTCAGCGAGATTATCATCTGATTATTAACTCATTCTTTTAGGTCTTGTAATATGGCATTGGTGAAACATTTGGCTTCCATGTCTAATAATGCTATCAGCCTGCAGTTTGAGGTTTGGAGGCGTCTCTTGAGTTTTATCAATTAGCTACAAGTTTCAGCCAAGCCAAGAATCCAGTAATAGTTGGAAACGAATGCATTCAATAAAAAGCTTGGAGAACAGGCTTGACCAGAAGGATGGATTTATTTTGAAGATGTATTTTGAAATTAATTGCATCTTTATATTTACTGAATTCCAAAAGACAAGAGTTTTGTTAATATTCATTTTCTGGCACAGATTTTTTAAATGCTTGTTTATTTTATGGGAGACATTAAGGTAGACTTTTTTAATGTATTTTTTAAATATTACTTTTAAAAATTATTTTTGCATTAAAAAATATAAATAAAAATTTTCAAAAAGGAATGTAATACATTTGAATTATGTTTTATTTGGTTTATGTTTTATTTACATGTGTTGAAAACAGATCTAGGAGCAATAGCATCTGAATGATAATGTGGCCACCATTACTTTCCACAAAAGCACCAGTTAAATGCGAAACATGCCATGGTCTGTTTTCAGCTGCCTTCTTATATACAGCATTATAGAAATACATCGTTAGAACCATGAGGATATTTGGTCCATGGAAATCAGGAACGGAGAGCTGTGTCGGATGCGTACACAGGAGAAAGCAAGCAAGCAAAGAAATTACGAGCATTTCAATAAGGAAACAAAAGTTAGGTCTTCTCTTACATAAAGGCATTAGGCATGATATTGTAACATATCAAAATGAAAAAAAGACCCGTATGCCACCTCTAGATAACTAATCCAAGCTCCATTGAAACCATACATGATGTTATAATGTGGCCTTTGTGGCGGTTCCAATTCTGGTATGTGTATGGCGTGGGCCTGACAAAACCTAGTGGAAGGTACTGCATTAGCTCTAACTTGTGTGAGTGTATAGGAGGGTCTAGGGTTCCTTTCGGTCCCTCTGGGTATAAGCCAAGTAACATATAGGATTGTACGACAGTACAACGCTGGTAAATACATTGCATGTCTCGCATTTTTTAGCACGCATGTTTTTACCGCAAATATGCATTTACATCGCTTGCCAATACCATGCATTGTTTTTAGATTTAAAAACAATGTATTTGTGGAGGGAGACCCCCCACCCCTCCCAACTTACTTTAAATGCGTGGTATTGGCATGCGTTGTAAATGCATATTAGCGGTAAAAATATGCGTGCTAAAAAATGCGAGGCAAATGCATGTGATTCATTTACTTCATTGTAAAGGCTGTATAGTAATAAAGCGAACATCTGAATAAGAATGTTAGGTTACCAAAATGGAGGCACTGGAAAGTTCCATACGTCGTGGTTGGGAACCTCCCCTCTCAAGAGGTTCACAGGTTTATATCAATGAATAACAATCATAGGTCTAGAAAGACATTTATCTTATCCTGCAGTCCACACACGATGCGCTCATATAAAGCTACCTTATACATCTCCACCAGCCATTCGTCAACGGTAAGAGGCTGGGGTGATCTCCCGTGTCTTGAAACATACATTTTTGCGGTGGCTACTGCTGTCGTCAGCCATCATCTGATGTGGGAAGTCAGGAAAGGGTATGTCAATCATGCCATGTAGTATGACCATTTTTGCCTGTTAGGACTGGAAGTATATCTGAGTTTTTCCCGAGTATGTTCCCAATTGCAGTTCACTACCCGGAAACACTAGGACATCCTCCAGAGATTTTGTAGGGTGTAGCTGGTTTCAGTACACTTCCAACAGATGGAGTTGCCAACCAGACCTGCCTTTAATAGTTTCTGTGGAGTCTATTACCAGTATAGCAGAGATTTAAGTATACTGCTTTCGATTCTGGCATCTCGGATGCCTTTATGACTCCCAATTAGTTTCTGTAGATTCACATTGGAGTACTGCCTCCCACTCGTCTCGCAACTGAACTTCTTAGGATTTAGAGTTCATGTAGTGACAGAGTATTATAGAGCCCCAGCATCACTCCCATGTACTGTCACCAGGGTTTTAGATATTGCAGGGTCGGGAACTCCTGAACATCCCAAGGCACTGCGCTGAAGTCAGAGTCTATACTTCCATCTTTTAGTGCCGGATAAGAACAGCTGCCTCTGTAACCCTTTGAAGGATCGCATTGCACCCTAGAACCTGGTAAAGAGTAGTAATTTCAGCTACTTTCCTTCTTTCCCAGTTAATGAGATGCCATCCTACACGTATGCTGGCATTGTTCCAGATGAGCACTCAATTATGTCGCTTAGCATCACTCTGTAAAGTTTTGGGTTCAGCCAAAGCCTTACCATTGATTGCAGTCTAGGGTTTTCCATTAGTTATGCAAGGGGTTCTGAAACTATACATAATTGTAACCTGGCCTTACATTGGTCAGTTCATTTTTGATCCTGGCTCTTAATGATAAATCAGTAGTCCTTAACCTCAGAGATACACAATCTGAGAAAGGTGGAGTGTATTATGATAATGCTAAATACTGGGTAGTCTTCAGGGCTGGTTCAAGGATTTCTGGGGTCCCAGGGGAAGGGGAATGTGTGAGGCCCCTCTAATTTACATAAGTGACACCTTCAGGGCTCCAGAAGCTGCTTTGTGCAGACTCCCCCTGGGCCACAGCCCCCCTCTCTGCCATCTACAAGCACCTCTTTCACAGCTCATATCAGGCTGAAGTTGTAAGAATAGATTGAAGGCTGAGAGTTAAAACTGTGCGGATGGTAAAGTGTTGAAAATGGGTGTGTCCCACAGTGTCTCCCACTGGGCAGTCGGCTTAATTGCAGGACACAATGTGTCTCCTTGCAACTGGCACAAGATGAAGTGTCCCCCTCCCCTAGGCCTTCCCACCCTATCCTTGAGAGTCCCAGGGAGGGTGGCCCCTCCTGTAGGCCCCCCTGTAAGCCCAATTGCAGACAGACACCTTTCTTCAATGGGTTTGGCAGGGGAACAATAGGTTTGATTGTGTGTTGCACTGGTGCGGGCCGCTTGCTGGTGGGCTGAGTGCGAGGCCCTGGGCAGCTGCCTACACTACCAAGTTACTTAAGCCATTCTGCCTTCCAATGAATAGCAGCTCTTGTTGTGACTAGGGACTTGCTGTTGTCCCAATTTACTTTTCAGCCCAATATGGCAGAAGAATCTGCTATGATAGACACGACAGCCATAAGGGATTTTTTGGGTCAGTGAGTGCAAGGGGAAGACCATTCGCATACAACAGGATTTTTGAGGGGCCTGCCAGCTTTGTTTTCCATGAAATCAGTGCTGACTGAAAGAAGGTCACTTCCAAAGGCTCCAAGATTATAAAAAATATTAGAGGTGATAGCGGACAGCCTTGTGATGTCTCCTAATATATTGGGAAGGGACTGAAGCCTCCAAAATTGGTTCATCATATAACCATCTAACTTATGTGACAGCCTTTACCCAGATATCTCGCTTGAACTTAATACCATGGGCATTTGATAGAAAAGTATAGTCTGTAGGTTTAGTGAAGGGGACACCAAATCTCAGAGACATCAATGTTCCATATCTCTTAGGGCAGCTCTGCCTCTTTTATTTCAATATCTAGAGGAGAATTGTATCTGGAGATAAGTTCCAGACTCTCTACGTTTAAGACTATGGCAAGAACCCTGCTAAGTCCAAGGAGAAATGGTAATTTTCACACTTGTGAGTAGCGCGAGCTTGGCGCTGGGAGTGAGAGGTGATTCATTTTTGTGAGCTGACAACAGTCGGGTTGACTTAAAAACCTCTACCTTTTTAACATTTTGTTAATTTGTTGGGTCTCACTCGGAGCCTCTTATGTTTTAAAATTGCGTGTGTGAAGTCGATTGCCAGATTTCATACACAGTGGTAGTTGCACATTGGCCCCTCCTGCACCTACCTAGTCGGACCCCGTTCCGTCATGGCTGTTGTGCTGCTTGAACGGAGGGACGCGACTCCTCCCCTCTCATTTCCATTAAAACGCCAGGAGTGATTAGCCACGCTGGTGTGAGTAGCGCGAGCTTGGCGCTGGGAGTGAGAGGTGATTCATTTTTGTGAGCTGACAACAGTGGGGTTGACTTAAAAAACGCTACCTTTTTAACATTTTGTTAATTTGTTGGGTCTCACTCAGAGCCTCTTATGTTTTAAAATTGCGTGTGTGAAGTCGATTGCCAGATTTCATACACAGTGGTAGTTGCACATTGGCCCCTCCTGCACCTACCTAGTCGGTCCCCGTTCCGTCACAGCTGTTGTACCGCTTGAACGGAGGGACGCGACTCCTCCCCTCTCATTTCCATTAAAACACCAGGTGTGATCAGCCGCGCTGGTGTGAGTAGCACGAGCTTGGCACTGGGAGTGAGAGGTGATTCATTTTTGTGAGCTGACAACAGGCGGGTTGACTTAAAAACCGCTACCTTTTTAACATTTTGTTAATTTGTTGGGTCTCACTCGGAGCCTCTTATGTTTTAAAATTGCGTGTGTGAAGTCGATTGCCAGATCTCATACACAGTGGTAGTTGCACATTGGCTCCTCCTGCACCTACCTAGTCGGTCCCCGTTCCGTCACGGCTGTTGTGCCGCTTGACCGGAGGGACGCGACTCCTCCCCTCTCATTTCCGTTAAAACGCCAGGAGTGATCAGCCGTGCTGGTGTGAGTAGCACGAGCTTGGCTCTAGGAGTGAGAGGTGATTCATTTTTGTGAGCTGACAACAGTGGGGTTGACTTAAAAACCGCTACCTTTTTAACATTTTGTTAATTTGTTGGGTCTCACTCGGAGCCTCTTATGTTTTAAAATTGCGTGTGTGAAGTCGATTGCCAGATCTCATACACAGTGGTAAGTTGCACATTCGCCCCTCCTGCACCTACCTAGTCGGTCCCTGTTCCGGCTCCGTCACGGCTGTTGTGCTGCTTGAACGGAGGGACGCGACTCCTCCCCCCTCATGCTGCTTCACTTCCGAGACCCTTACCATAAAGGGAGATGGGCATTCGGCTGCGCAGCGGACGGGCGCAGCGGGCGCGACGGCGGCGCGCCAAAGGCTTGCCAAAGGCAAGCCCGTCTGCGCCCGTCCGCGACCGGACCGCGATCCCGGCCAGCAACGCTGTCTGACTGGGGGGACAATAGAAGGCTCACCTGGACTAGGGAGGACCTACTTGCGCTGAACCCAGCGCTGCCTTGCACAGCAGCTAGAGCTGACCTACTGAATGTTTCTTTACCGCGGGTTTGTTTGCAGTGTGGGAAGTCCTGTGGTTTATCTAAGCCCCTCACCGCTATAGACTCCCGGAGCTGCAGCTTTAGAGCTTGCCTGCTGAACTGTAGATCTCTGGCCAAGCATGCTGAGGACATCTGGCTATTGCTGGAAAGTGCGGAGTGGGATGCCCTGTTTCTGACAGAAACATGGCTAAATGACCATAACATGACTACCATTGCCCTAGCAGTACCACAAGGCTTCAAAATGTGCTTCTCCAATCGAGATGTTGATAGAAGAGGGGGGGGAGTGGCCCTCATTTATAAAGACCGGTACAGGCTCACGTCCTCGACGCAGATTGCGATCGCAGGGGTGGAAGGATTGCACTTTTGCCTCCAAATTAACCCTCAACAATCTCTGGCGGGCGTAATTATCTACCGACCCCCAGATTGTTCAGGGGATAGTTCAACTGCACTCATGGACATTATTCTCCAATGCTCTCTACTTCATCCGCACTTTATAGTTTTGGGAGACTTCAATGTGCACGCTGACAATGCTGATTGCCCTCTAGCGGCACAGCTGATTTCTACTCTAAATGCTGCAAATTTGTCATTGTTCTCCACTGGGCCCACACACATAGCGGGTCACTTGCTTGACCTGATATTCTCCAACATCAGTGATATGTCAGTGGAGGCACCACAACCGCTACTGTGGACAGACCATGCCCTAATCCCTTTTTCTGTTACATCATTGGGGGTGGGGAGAGAGGGGGGCAATTGTTCTGTCCTTCAGAGACAGTGGAAAAATCTGCGACCAGAAGTCATCGGTCCAGCCCTGGCTCTGAATCCCTTAGCCCTAACTTCCAATACCAACGTGGACGCCAAGGCATTGAATCATTGGATAAGTGACATGGTGGAGGCCATCGCCCCGGTCAAACGAACTAGGTCTCGGAGGGAATCCCCCTCGGCCCTCTGGTTTTCGGACGATCTGCGAGCAGAAAAATCAGCTTGCAAAAAGCTAGAACGTTTGTGGAGGGCGAATTATGAGGGCTTGGCAAGAGCCCATTATCAAACCGCCATCCGCAAGTTTCACAAATCACTGAAACAGGCTAAGAAACTTTTTTTGCCGCCTCCATTCAGCAAGCAGACCACTCAAGTAAAGACGTTTTTAAGATAGTACAGTCATTTTTTAAACCTAAATGCATTGAGACGGAGGTTGTCCCCTCAGTATCCCTCTGTGACAACATATCAACATTTTTCGATGATAAAATCAAGAAGGTGTACGCTACATTTTCTACACCTAGGCCCACGGCTAAAGTGGATACGGTGGAGGCCAGGGGCCCCCTGCCCACCCTATGTCAATTTCAGGCAATCTTGCTCCCGGAGGCCCTTCATGAAATAAAGAAATGTAAATCTGGGTCCCCGGATGACCCCTGCCCCCCTAAGCTTTGGAGTGTAATGGTGAACTCTATTGCGCCTGTTCTCCAGCAGATTTGGAACGCGTCTATCACCTCTGGCGTGTTCCCGTACTGCCGGAAACAGGCTACACTTCCCCCTTTTGAAAAAGAAATCGAATAGGGATCTGGAGGATCTTAGCAATCTAGGTCCAATTTCACTACTGGCAGCGCCAGGCAAAATGCTAGAAAAATTGATCCAGAGCCAACTGAATTGTAAATAAAATTGATACTTGTATAGCGCACTACTCACCCGCAAGGGTCTCAAGGCGCTTGTGCGAATACCGCTGTGGAACTCATCCTGGCTTTTCCCTGTGAGGCGTTCACTCCGGGGCACCGCCATGGTGGAGGCCAGGCATCCTTAGCGTTGTGGGGGCCGTTGTGGAGATTAAGCAAGCTATTACCCAGAGTTGCAGAGTGGGACTCCATGAATGGAATAGGCACCAAAGCGCGAATTATCAGGTCCGTGGAATTTTGAGCCCAAGACCCGCCGAGGTGGGGAATTGAACCCTGGTCCCAGGCTAGACCTCTGAATCACGGTCTACCGCTCTAACCATTGAGCCACACTTCTCCACGAATAGGTTTATGGAGGATAATAAAATCTTGCATGATACGCAATCGGGCTTTAGGGCCAGTTTCAGTACTGAGACCGCCCTGATCGAGGTGGCCGAGTCAGTTAGGTGGTCGCTGGATTCAGGGGCATCCGCTATGCTGGTGCTCCTGGATCTATCGGCCGCCTTTGATACAGTCGACCACAGCAGGCTCCTGCAGCGGTTGGCGGAGGTGGGCCTACAAGATATAGCGCTTGGGTGGTTGCAATCTTATTTGTCTAACAGGTCCCCGAAAGTGGCACTGGGCGCCTTTGTGTCCAAACCCATGAGGCTGGACTGTGGGGTGCCTCAGGGTTCGGCACTCAGTCCTCTGCTCTTTAATGTGTACCTTGCCCCGCTCTTCTCGTTAATAGCTAACTGGGGTGTCACTGCAATTTCATATGCCGATGACACCCAGTTAGTTTTTCCCTACTCAGAGGTGTCAGAGGCGGCATTTGCTAACTTTAAGGGGTGCCTTCGCGATGTAGCTAGTTGGATGAACACCAATAAATTGAAGCTGAACGCAGGGAAAACAGAGGTCATCTTCTTTGGGAAGGGCCCCCCTGCCCATCTGCGGTTCTTTGGTGGCCGATAGAAATGGGCCCGGCACCTACCCCCAGCACTAAGGCCTAAAATCTGGGGGTGAAGTGGGATGACAGCCTTTCCTTCCTACCCCACATCCAACAGGTAGTCAGAGGGTGCTTAAGCAAACTGAGGAATTTACGGAACTTTCTCCGGCTCCTCCCGGAAGGAAGCCGAAAAACGGTAATCCATGCTACGGTCACCTCTAGGCTAGATTATGCCAACGGGCTCTATCTTGGCATTCCAAAATACCTGATCCAACGGCTCCAAACCGTTCAGAACGCGGCGGCGAGGCTGATTACGCACATCCCGTTTAAACAGCATGTCTCGCCGCATCTGCACAGGCTACATTGGCTACCGGTAGCAAATAGGATTAAATTCAATGCTCTGACGCTGGCCTTCAGAGCCCTACATGGAACATGCCCTCTTTACTTAAAAACTCGGCTCCCGAGATACGCTCAGGTGAGACTCCTTCGCTCAAATTCCCTGCTTCAACTTTGCGTCCCACGAGTCAGACGGGCTCGTTTGGGGGGGTCAGGACCTTTTCGGCCAGCACGGCGAATCTGTGGAACACGCTGCCACCGACCCTGCTGTGGGCTCCTTCCGAAGCAATCTTTAGGAGGTTGTTAAAAACCTGGCTTTTCCAGGGATAAACACCTTTCCTTTCCTCTTTTTCGCTGCCTCTCCGCTGCTCACTCAGAGCCGGGATGCCTCTGGTTGAGGTAACTGCACGCTGAGGTTCCGTGACGATTTGAACCCGTGTTTTCAACATTGTCGTAAATACATAATTTTGGTATCAGCGAACCGCAAATGATCCATTTAGCATATCCTGGTGTTTTCGCTATGCTACGAGCAAGAGTACTCCTGTTACAAACACATTTCCGATCTACCCATGGCATCCATCTTAGATCATGGCAGCCATTTTGTGTTTCTTGCCCTCACATACGCAATGGCCTCTGATTACTTCATTTCGATTAAGGACACGTAGTCTTAGCCAGCGATTCACCTTTCTAGTGACACGTGCATCTTAGAACAGAACATGCTGTAGCTGCATGACTCGACAAAGGCTGCCTCCTCTGCCCGAGGCCAGCCTTGCTATACTGGTTCTCGTGTTCGTTGGCCTGATCATGATTAGGCGGCCAAAACCGGTAGCCTTGCCCATTTACGACCCACAAACATCCCTTATCCTGCTTTTCTATCTTCTGCACCTGGCTCTGCTCCTTTCCTTCTGGGCCTTTATTAGGGGGAGGTAACGAAATTTACGATGAGGCGGTCCGGCTCTTGAATGAAATGTTGACATGGAATTGTGATGGAATAGTGGGAACCCCTCTTCGTAATGTTTGACATCAAATATTATCGACGATTCCTGTGCAACGCCAAATATTTATTGTTTAGGACACAAAGGTTTGGGAATGTACTAGCATTGTGAAGAATTCGCCTGAAGGCTAATATTTTGTATATAAGGAGCAACCCCTCTTGTACAAATCGAACAGGCTCCTAGACACTGCCCGTGTGTAGTTTCTGTGACTTCTGTGTCCCTGCAGTAATAAACCTTTGGTCTTTGACGCCACCATCGAGAAGCCCGTGTTTCTGTTTATTTGTGCACCGAGACAGGTGGAACTCCGGGGTCTTCGGGTGTTATCCCTGACACCTCTGGACGGAACCAAAAAGTCCAGAACTCCAATTGGCGCCCAACGTGGGGCGACGTCATTCGGTACCGGTCCAAAAGCCTGAAGAGTTCGAGAAGCTTCGTGTGAAGATTCCTGAGGGAGGCGCCCCACTTCATCGATCCCGGCATATCGCAAAAGTGGCCCGACGTTCTCTTCCACGAGGGTTCCCGTTCAGGACGGCTGCAGTGGTCCGTTGCCTTGACCGTCGCCCTGTCTTGGACCCGAGGTGCAGTCCTTAGTACGGCGAAACGTGACGGGTTTCTCCTTGGTGACGTCTTCAGTGCCTCAGTTAAGTATTTAGTGGTTGCTAATTGGTTACTTCGTAAGGGTTGTTTAAAATCCTTTTAGTTCTTGGTTTGGTTTGGTTTCGTAAGATTATCACTGGTTGTTCTGGTTACGATAATCTATTGGTTTAGTCTGGTATCGATACATTGGTTCGCTTTTGGTAGGCCTAAGTTCTTGGTTCGAGTGCACATTCCTGTTTGTGTTTGTTTGTTCTGTGTTTCGGATTATAAAATGGTAAGTCGGAAAAATTGTATGTTGTCGTGTTTTGGTTGCAACAGTGATTCCCGGTTGGAGGACTCATGTTTGGTTCCTCCGATTGGGACTCCTCTTTATGATCTGTATTGTAAGTATGGTGTGGGTCCTATATCTTATAATGAGGTGTGGGTCCGATACACTGAAAAAGACGGTGTCCTTAGTTGGCCACTGCATGGTAGTTTTGAACCTGAAGTTCTTGACAATTTAGAAGGGAAATTGTTTAAAAAGAAAGCCCGGCCGGCAATGTTTGATTCTTTCCGTTACTGGCGAAAAGAATCTAAACAGAGAGAAATTAAAAGGTTGAAGAAAGAACAGAAAGAGCAAGAGTTGACTTTAGAACAGGCGGCTAAGCAGCTGCAAGTCAACGAGTCTGAGAAGGCAATAGAGATAGCTACTAGAGAGCGTAATTTAGCGATAGACAAGTGCTACCCTGCCTTGACATCGAGTACAACTAAGATAGTAGAGGACCCCGAAAACGATCCTCTGTTGTCTTACTTGTTACAGTCACCCCCACCGTATGCACAGGGTACTACGGCTCCGCCTGTACCGAATGTTTAATTGCCGGTTGCTGGACAACCTGGTATTCCTGCTCCTGCCCCTCAGAATCAAGCTCCTGTACTTCCTGTGGTTAATATGAATGTTCCTTCGGCACCCCCTCTTCCTGGGTTGCCGACTTCTTTGCCTATACCTGTATCGCTTACACCTACTGCTTCACAAGCTACCTTACTTGATACTCCTACTGTCCCTGTGCTATCTGTTCCAACTGCTACTGTGTTTTCTACATCTGCTAGTATTATGACTCCACTTTCTGTTCGTCGAAGAATCACTGATTCTGTCTCTAACATTCTGTCTCCTTTCTATAAAACCTTAATTAAGACTCCTACTTCTGACTCTGTACAAAGACGTAGTCAGCTCCCAAGTACTGAGGAACGGGGAATATTAGATTCCACGGCTCTCAGATGGATTTCGAAGAGTAGAAGATACAGTACTAGAGATGTATTGGATACATTTATGCAGTGGAACGAACCAACACAACGATATGTGTTCGACGAGATGTGCTCTCTTTTACGAGAAGAGTTAGAAGAAGATGACTCTGACTCGAGTTTAGAAGAATTGATTAAGGTCCAAAAAGAGTTTGCTGCAGGTATGATAGTAGGTCAAAATATAAAAGAAGCGATGGAACTAATTTTAAGTTATAGGAATGATCCATCACTTCGTTCACCAAGGGACTTAGAGAAGAGTAGTACAAAGCAGAATCACCAATATCCAATGAGAGAGGTTCCACCAATTTGGCGCAAAGCTATACAAGCTGATGCAGTTCTTGGTATTGCAGCTGCTCCGGCGCAATTCCAGAGAGTGTGGATACACATTCCGTGGAAGCGAGCTGAAGTGTTAGCAGTGAAACAGGCCTTGCCAGATCCGCGTAAGAATCCTGCCGGATACTATAAGGAGTTAGCACAGACAGTTGAGGCTTGTGTAATGAATCTAGCGGACATTGACATGTTATTTGGGAATGTAGTTCCGCAACCAATTTGGGCTAAAATTCGTAAAGAGAATCATCCAGTTGCTCTAGGTGGTGATTGGGCAGCTAGCATTGCAGCAGATGGTCAGCAAATAGGTGGTTCCAAACCCGAACCTCTAATTGCTAATCTTCCAGGTAGGATAATTGACTTAATGAAGACTCTGATGCCAGCATTGCGCGTTAACTGGGACAAGTTGTCCGCATGCAGGCAGAAGAAAGACGAAAGTGTCTCCGACTTTTTCACGAGGTTCGAAGAGACTTTTGTAGATCACAGTGGTCAGGATATGAGCACAGAAGGAGGACAGAGATTGTTTGTCGATAAATTTGTACACAATCTGCTACCAGAGCTCTGCAATAAATTGAAAGATTCCGAGAGTGCGTGGGCTGTCTCTACAACTGCGCAAATACTTGCAACAGCACAGTATTATGAAAACAGGGATAAAGAGGAGAAAGAGAAATCAGATAAGAAAACGAAAGATTTAAAGACTAAAGTTCTTCTGCAACAGGCATATCCGCCTCGCATGAATCAATAATACACAGCAAGGGTCGTATCAAAGGGCAGATTATGGTTCTCAGAGACCGCAATACGTGGAATCAATGTGCGTATTGTAAGAAAGAGGGTCATTATAAGAATGAGTGTCCAGTCTTAGCGCAAAATAACGCAGCAGCAGCTCAGAGAGGTCGTGGTGGTTTTGTGCAAAATTCTAGAGGTCGAGGACGAGGTGCTATGCCTCCACAAACAAACGATCGCCCTTCCAATCACTTTGATCAGCGAAATGGACAGTCTGCTCAACAGAATAGGTCGCAACAGTATCATGTCGAAGACTATTGTGAAAATGACGAGGGATTTCAGCAAAATGAGTACTAGGACAGCCATGGACAAAGAGAGGGAGTAGTATCAGTTCCAGTGGATCAGAGTGGGCCTTATGTCGCAGTAGCAACATCAGGTGTAGTCGAACCGTTTCTGTTGGATACTGGTGCCGCAAAAAGTTCTATCATTCATGCGAAACTCCCTGGCGCACCTTTGTCCGGCTTAACAAATGTTTCTGTAGGTTTTTCAGGCGCCCCTGTTTACAATCCAGTATCTGGTTCTTTGTCTATTTCTGTTGGACCGTGTCAATTGAAAGCACCCCTGATTTTGACGACAGGTTGTAATGAAAATCTGCTTGGTTTAGACTTGTTAAAACGCCTATATGCGACATTGTATTGTTCTCCGGAAGGAGTACAGCTTACGTTGGGTAAACGAATCACCTCTCCGATGTACTTGTCAATGGATGCACTCCCGCCAGAGCTACGTTCTCTCCCTGATACTCTTTGGGCGACTGGTCCTAACGATGTAGGCCTTTTAGAAATACCACCATATGTAGTCACTTTGAAAGCAAATGTCAAATTTCCACGAATTCCTCAATACAGAATATCTAGTGAAGGCGAACGTGCACTTTTATTAATTGTGCAAGATTTGATTAAGAAAGGGGTGGTTGAAGAAACTAGAGGAAATGTCTGTAATAGTCCTGTATTGCCAATTTTGAAACGTACTGATCCTTCAAAGCCTCCAGTATATAGATTTGTTATCAATCTCAGAGAGGTTAATAAAATTGTGGTTCCGCATTTTCCTGTGGTTCCAGATATTACTGCATTGTTAACATTGATTCCTGCAACAGCTACATGGTTTTCAGTCATCGACTTGAAGAATGCCTTTTTCAGCATTCCGATAGCTGAGGAAAGCAGAGATATTTTCGGCTTCTGTCTAGGAGGTCGAAGCTTCAGGTTTAAACGCGCTCCACAAGGCTATTGTGAGAGCCCATCCATTTACAGCCAAGCATTAAAAAGTCAGTTAGATTCTTTTGTACTTCCTCCAGGTTCTGCTCTAGTGCAGTATGTAGATGACCTTCTAGTGGCTGCCGATGACAAGGAAACTTGCAAAACAGCTACGATTTCGTTATTGCATCATTTGTCTAATTTGAATCACAAGGTGTCACCTTCGAAAATGCAATACTGCTGCCAAGAAGTGACCTACCTAGGTCATCTCTTGTCAAAGGAGGGAAGGAAGTTGACCCCAGAGAGAATAAAAGCAATTACGCAGATGAGTGTTCCTCGCACACAGAGAGAAGTACGTGCATTTTTAGGTATTACCTCTTACTGTAGGCAGTGGATCCCAAATTTTTCTCTTTTAGCAAAACCATTGGTAGCTTTGACTGGGAAAAATGTTCCGAGTCCGGTGCCATGGTCTGCTGAATGTCAGGAGAGTTTTTCTGAGTTACGAAATGCACTATGTTCAGCTCCTGTATTGGGTACACCCGATTACAGCAAGCCATTCACGCTCTATGTTCACGAGAGAGAAGGTTGCGCGTTGAGTGTTCTGACACAGAGATTCGGTGATAAACAACGCCCTTGTGCGTACTTTTCATCAACATTAGATCCGGTAGCCAGAGCGTTGCCTAGTTGTTTGAGAGCTACAGCGGCAGCTGCGGCTTTCATTCGACAATCTGCTGGTCTGGTGATGAATAACATGCTAGTGGTCATGGTTCCTCATGCTGTGGATACACTCATGAACAGAACCAAGACGCAACACCTTACCAGTGCTAGATTATCTGGCTACGAGCTGACACTGCTAGCGAGTCATATTCAGATCAAAAGATGCAATGTATTGAATCCAGCAACACTGTTGCCGGCTAATCAAGAGTCGAGTGATTCCGAACCCCATGACTGTTGTTTCAGAACCGAGGAGGAGACAAAAGGACGAATTGATTTAAAAGACACTCCATTGTCAGATCCAGATGGCACGTTGTATGTTGATGGGTCATGCTTTAAATTGGAGAATGGTGATGTGACTGCTGCTTATGCAGTAACGACTTTGAGTACGATTGTGGAGACTGCAAGAGTGAGTCAGAATTCTGCCCAAGCTGCAGAATTAATCGCTCTAACGAGAGCGTGTGTTTTAGCAAAGGGAAGGAGAGTGAATGTGTTTACAGATAGTCAGTACGCATTTGGAGTGGCCCATAATTTTGGCCGTTTGTGGAAAGAAAGAGGTTTCATTACGTCCCATGGGACTAAGATTCAACATGGTCAGTTAGTTAACGACTTGTTGGAATCTCTAACCTTGCCGACTGAAGTTGCGATTGTGAAATGTAGTGCGCATAAAGCAATCACGGATGATGTTGGTCGTGGGAATGCTTTTGCTGATGAGACCGCTAAACAGACAGCTAGAAATATGATGAGTGGAATGTATGTGGCTACGTCTGCAAGATGGATTTCTGAGTCTGGAATGTGCGAAGACACAGTGGAAAGTGTGAAAGAGATTCAGAAAGAGGCGACTGAGGAGGAGAAGCGTGCATGGAAAGAGAGTACGGGTAAATTGGACTCGAGTGGGTGTTGGATTGATTTGTCGGAACAACAGCGTTTGATGTTGCCTGATGCGTATGTGCTTGCAGTGGTGACAATTGCACATGGAGTAGCGCATATTAGTTCTAAAGGAATCTGTAAGATGTTGGCTCCAGTCTGGAAGAATGATGGGATTAGTAAATGTGCAGAGAGAGTGGTGAAAAATTGTATGGTATGCCTGATGCATAATCCTGGCAAGGGAGTCCCTACACCTGCTGGTCACTTCGCTCCTCCCTCTTGCCCCTTTGAAGTGATTCAGTTAGACTTCATTCACATGGATCGGTGCAACAACCTAAAGTACGTCCTGGTGGTAGTTTGTGCTTTCTCCAGATGGATCGAAGCATATCCACTAAAGGACAACACTGCCCTATCAACTGCCAAAATTCTTCTCAAGGAATATTTCCCTAGGTTCGGAATGCCACGGATTGTATGGTCAGATAACGGAAGTGAGTTTATAGGGAAAGTTATGCAGAGTGTGTGTGCCGGTTTAGGGATCAAGCAAAAGTTTCACAGTGCAAACCATCCCCAGTCTGCTGGTTTAGTTGAGGGTTACAATGGCACCCTCAAACTAAAACTTGCTAAAATACAGGCATCCACGGGTTTATCCTGGCCAGACGCACTACCCTTGGCTTTATTATCCACGAGAGCGACTGTACATTCTAGAGTAGGGCTTAGTCCTTACGAAATTGTCTTTGGTCGTCCCGCTAATATTTGGGGAGTGCCAAGGCCAAAGGAATTTTGTTCTCTGGAATATCCAATGTTGATTGATTACCTTTACGACTTGACTGCTAAATTGAGTCTTATTCACCAACAGGTTTTCGATGCATTGCCAAAGCCTCCGGAGAGTCCAGGTCATCAGCTGAAACCAGGTGACCACGTTGTGGTGCGCAACTTTGCGAGGACGAAGAACCTTCAACCCAGATTTGTCGGCCCCTATCAAGTACTGCTAGCAACGAGAACTGCTATTCGTGTGGCCGGACGCAAACACTGGATACATGCGACGCACGTCAAACGTGTGCCCCTGCCACTTCCTTATGACAACTGGATTAAGAAGGGAATTGGTGCCTCTGAGTTCGAGCGAACACCCAAGTTTATCCCTTTCAGCGATGCCGAACTGATAACTGACACATCGAACTCTGACTCTCCTCCTGAAACTACTTCTTTAACTCCTGAACACTTGCCCTCTGCATCAGAAGAAACTTTGCCATCTGCGAACTTGAACATTGCAACCTCTGCTGATAACACACTGTTTCCTGATCAAACAGTTCCTGCAAAACTGAGATACAATTTACGATCTCGCAATATGGACAAATAAAGCAGGAAACTGCCTATTTTACACATTTGAAATTTTAACACTTTGCCTTCAGCCAGGAAGTTTGCTATTGTTCTATTGTTTTTAAAATTGCCTTGCCGTCTGGGTAGCCGTAGGGTCGTGGCTGTGTGCCTAGTTGAATCTGCGGGGGTCAGACACAAGGTCGATCTTTCTGTTAGTTCTGGGAACTCCCAGGGCTGATAAAGGCATTTTCATCTACGTACACATCATCAGTGGTCGCGAGCGGATTGTAGAAGATGGAGCTTCCTGCGCTGCAACGAGAAAATGTGATTTATGTTCGCAGAAACAGACTTTACAGAATTCTTCATAGCAAATGTTTTCTGATGCAATGTGCTATTATATTTTTAATTGTTTTGATAACGTTGGTGGGTGGAATCGTTTTTGGTATAAATTTAATTTTTATGCCAGTAACTACAGTACCTCCCCTTGATCCTGCTACCTCTACTGTTTCTTCTATGCACTCTTTTCACTCGTTTCCTGAACATGAGCAAGCTCGACGCTCAGAATTTATCAATAACACTTTCGTACAGCTCTTGCACCAACACCAACTGGTGGTCAACACTACAGACTGCTGGGTGTGTGGCTTGATACCCCACACTATGGATAAAGGCATTCCCTATCTGGTCTTGCCTTTTAGCTATAATGGATCATTTCAGGCCTTTCAGACCATTTTTGCCTATGCCCTTGTAACCTATCCTCCGCGTCCACCACGTTCCACTAAATATAACTCTGCCAACAAAGCTTTAGTCCAGGGAATTATTGACATGATCAAGGACGTCAATAATACTCCATCTTACCCTAGAGACGAATTACGAGTATATTTGAGTTGGAACTCTACAGAGTATCGCCTTAGTTTGGGAGAAAGCAAGCGTAAAAGCTCCACTCCAATCTGGGTCGTACCTCACCGAGGTCAGGTCTGTTTGCAAGGAAATGGGAGAAATCCGAGAGCTCAGCTAGGGAGGAGTGAGTGCATTGAGACTTACGTGTTTCCGTCTAACTCTTCCCCTGCCTTCCTTACTGCTAGGGGTACTTACTTCATCTGTCAAGACAGAGCGTATACATGGTTGCCTGCTGACTTTTCAGGTTCATGTTATATTGCTCGATTGTTGCCTCCAACATACACTGCTTCTTCAGACTATCACAAGACCAGAGTAGCAAGAGGTGTTTTCAGCAAGGAAGACACCGCTGGTCAGGAAGCTGGAGACTTCTTCAAAGGTTTCCTTCCGTTCTGGGGGCCTATGGCCAATAGTAGAAACATACGTCAGCTAACACGGGTAGTTGAATCTACCATTACCGAAACTGCTGGTGCCCTTAGCAATTTGACAGCTGAGCTTCAGGCGGATAGACTCATGACGTTGCAGAACCGTATGGTTCTAGACGTAATACTTGCAGATCGAGGTGGGGTATGCAGAATGATCCAATCGAGCTGCTGTGTCTTTATTCCCAATAATGCTCCAACAGTCTATGAGGCGATCTCTAAGCTACACAAGATTTCCGACTCTATACATGTAGACAAGGGAAACTGGTCCTTCATGGAGTGGTTGTGGACTCTGATATCAGCGTGGGGATGGAAGGTTCTGATGGTCATTGGTGTCATCTTAGTATTCCTATTCTCATGCTGCCTGATTATCCAGTATGGTCCCGCTTTGTGTAGTCTCTGTGCTGCAACCTGTTTCAGAAAACCACCTGCGTTTGGAGAAAAGGCACGAGAAAGGATGATGATACAACAGCATGTCACTGACCTGATGAACATAGAGTTAGACTCTGACATAGACTGAGTAATTGCCTATGTAAGGGCAAAAGGAGGGTCTGAGGTTCCGTGACGATTTGAACCCGTGTTTTCAACATTGTCGTAAATACATAATTTTGGTATCAGCGAACCGCAAATGATCCATTTAGCATATCCTGGTGTTTTCGCTATGCTACGAGCAAGAGTACTCCTGTTACAAACACATTTCCGATCTACCCATGGCATCCATCTTAGATCATGGCAGCCATTTTGTGTTTCTTGCCCTCACATACGCAATGACCTCTGATTACTTCATTTCGATTAAGGACACGTAGGCTTAGCCGGCGATTCACCTTTCTAGTGACACGTGCATCTTAGAACAGAACATGCTGTAGCTGCATGACTCGACAAAGGCTGCCTCCTCTGCCCGAGGCCAGCCTTGCTATACTGGTTCTCGTGTTCGTTGGCCTGATCATGATTAGGCGGCCAAAACCTGTAGCCTTGCCCATTTATGACCCACAAACATCCCTTATCCTGCTTTTCTATCTTCTGCACCTGGCTCTGCTCCTTTCCTTCTGGGCCTTTATTAGGGGGAGGTAACGAAATTTACGATGAGGCGGTCCGGCTCTTGAATGAAATGTTGACATGGAATTGTGATGGAATAGTGGGAACCCCTCTTCGTAATGTTTGACATCAAATATTATCGACGATTCCTGTGCAACGCCAAATATTTATTGTTTAGGACACAAAGGTTTGGGAATGTACTAGCATTGTGAAGAATTCGCCTGAAGGCTAATATTTTGTATATAAGGAGCAACCCCTCTTGTACAAATCGAACAGGCTCCTAGACACTGCCCGTGTGTAGTTTCTGTGACTTCTGTGTCCCTGCAATAATAAACCTTTGGTCTTTGACGCCACCATCGAGAAGCCCGTGTTTCTGTTTATTTGTGCACCGAGACAGGTGGAACTCCGGGGTCTTCGGGTGTTATCCCTGACACCTCTGGACGGAACCAAAAAGTCCAGAACTCCAACGCGCTCTACAAAATTCTGTATTATTATTATTATTATTTATTCATTGAATCTACATTGACTATCTGTGAGCCTAGTCTCAGTTTGGTAAAGACATAACTGCCCTCCTCATCCACCAGGTCTATACAACAATGCATGGGAGGGATTTTCTCATCAGGGCTGTAAATTCCGCATTTGTGTGAACCAGTCTGGGAGTTCTCAGCGTCATTCTCAGATTTCCGTGTTCTTTCAGTGTATATAACTAAACAGTTCAATCTCAATCTCAATTTTCTGTCCCAGGTGGTGTTGGGTAGGTCTCTTGCAATAGTGCATCAGATGTTAAGTAGGAAAGTAATTGTTTTTTTCAGATAGTTGGCCAGTCTATTGACATTTAGTGAGACAACCGTCAAGGTACTTATTGCCATCTTAATGCAGATATTCGGAGTTCTTTAAATTATCACTAGACACAGACAAAAATTAGGCATAATTTACTTAATTTCAGAAATCTCGTGTTACACTTATTACATTAAATTTCCAAAGTTACGACATTGCACTGTGTCTTGTAATTACACACCAATACAAGTTTAATGCGTGATTGCAGGAATAACACGGATGGCCAGAACACAAGTAGATGTTGTTTGCGCCGCTTGTGCTTTATGCACTTTATTTACTGTGAAATGCGTCCTTGTATCAAAAATTGACACAAGGAAGGCTTTCCTGCTAAAATATAGTGCTGAATGATGGGTTTGCATTTCATGTGATTACATTTAATTTAACGTAATTTGGCCAACAATTATGCAAATTTCACGTACCCTTATTTGTCACAGATTTAGCCACCACTGGAAGCGCTGTACACTGGTGTATTGCTTATGGAAACTGTATTAGTTTAGCCCGCCCCATCTAGTGAATATGTATGGGATGTGGTGGAGTATGCATGTGTTAATAGTCACAGAAGCGACTTTAATTCTTACTAACATAGGGGTAAGTGACATCATAGAGAATTCGAGCTTCATTCTCATTATCTATTGGATGTCACTCACAACTCTTCAGTGAAAAGTTTCACTGTAACTCATAGTTACCCATCTATACTTCTAAATGTCAACATCACTTGGCAAAATATGTCTGAACTGTTGAGTCAATGCACTAATGCTTTTACAAAGAGCCTGCGATGCTGCTCTACAGCCCTCAATTATTGGCACAGCCTTAGCCAACACGTTTTGTCGCCTTTTTGGGAAATGATCCAGCAACTTCTTCAGGGCTAGTGTACTACTTTATGGAGTTTATGTATGAGATTGGGTGGGGATGAGGGACCAACTGGGAACACACCTGGGGTGAGTGCTTGGAAGGGAAGCCGTACGAAGATGAGTGTGAGAAAATACATGCAATGTTATTGAGCGCTGAAAGAAAGTAGCTCACTGAACTTGAAGAGTGGAAGGATACAAGACAGCCAAACAAACATGGTAAAGAGGAAATGGGCCAGTATCAGGACAAGCACAAAAAGAAAGAAAGCCACCAAATAAGAAGTAAACACGTGAGAGTGACAAGCAAGCCAACCAATAGTTAGCAGAATACTGGCTCTATGCCACAATATGTTTTTGGTGTGGTCTGCAAGAGGTCATTGACAAATAGGCATCTAAAGCAGACCTAAACATTGGGAGTGTTTCATGCTGGGCTGAGCATTATTAAGAGGCTCTGTAGAAATAAAATAGAACTAAAGAGTGTTAGAACCAGCACACTTTATGATGCTGGGTTTTCCAATATATTTATTTTGAATTGTGCAGCCTTTTTTGATAAAACCCATAAAACTGCAAGTGAAGAGTTGCATATACGATCAAGCATACATTTATGTGATTTATGATCAAAAACATTTTTGAGCCAGGACTAGCAGCCTGATTCATCAAGCCGAAATAGGCTCGCAAAGGGCCAGATTCTGAGAATCTGTCCCTTTGCGAGCGCTATTTTTGCATTTGGGATTCATCATCCCAAATGCAAAAATCGGTAATAGCGATTTCGCTATTTTGCGAGGAATTACATTTAAGGAATCTCTATTTGAGATTCCTTAAATGCAATTCATCATCCATTTAAAATTTGCGAATTCGCAATTTTGGGCCGCTATTTACCGCGAGGTCAAACCTCGTGGTAAATAGCGAAAACACAGAAAAATGCTTTTAAAAGCATTTTTCTGAGTTGCATGTTGCACACACACATGTCCTTTGGACATGTGTGTGCGCAACACCTGTTTAAATTAGCGTTTAAGGGGTGCTGCAGGGTGTCCTCTGGACACCCCTGGCACCCTTTAAATCGCTATCTTATTTGCGATTAGCTAATTGCTAATCGCAAATAAGGAATCTGTAGGCATCGCAAAAAATGTTGCTATTCCTACATGAATCCCGTTTTGCGAGTCTGGAATTGCGATTCCTTATGATTCGCTATTTCAGACTCGCAAAACCTCCCAATGATGAATCAGGCTGTAGGTCCTGTTCCACTTCCGCAATATACTGCATAGCATAGACTTTCAGACTGGAAAAATGGAAGACTTTTATCAAACTCACTCGTTTTTTTCTTGAAGTGGAGAAACCGTTTATGCTATTAAGAAAACCCTTGTCCTACACCCTCGCCGATTATTGGGGTAATCCGTCCCCTCCTATTAAGAAAGGAGAGGTATACCACCTGTACTAGAGTAATGTACACCACTTGTACTAGAGTAATTTTACAATAATTTCCAGAGTGGTAGAGGGTTGGATCACAGTTTGACAAATGCCCACAAACGTGCATGCGTGTGGGCGTTTCTGAACTTCCACAGCTAAAAACCCTGAGTGGCATTTAGGACTAAAGATTTCTCTGCACTCATGATGGGGAAATCTAAAGTCATAAATCCCTTTATACAAGGAATCTTTTCTGAATTTCTGGAAGGCGCTAATAAAGGTATTTATTTTCGGCTCCAAGTTTACCTAAAATGCTTTAATGGATAGGACCGTGGTCTCCAGCAATAAAAAATAAAAAAGAGAACATGCTAGTTGTAATCATGTGGTGTGTACTGTAGTGGCAGCCAGAACTATAGGAAGAGCGCACAGACATTGAGAGCAGGGAACGGATGGGCTTGTAAACTAGTGAGGTCTTTTTATACTGGAGCCCTTCTTCCGAGCACAAAATGGCGTCTACCCTGAATATTGCTAATTCTCGTACATGAATGGGTTCAGGGAGTCACGAGGAGCAATGCGCTCCCTCCCTGGTCCAGGACCAGATATTGCCGACTGCCGAACAGCGCCTAGCCAGATATCAGCAGAATCAGCAATAGGAATGGTAACCTATAAATTGCTAGGGAAATATTTTAATGAACATAATGAAAAAAATAACTTCTCCCGTTATCAGAGGGAGTTCTTGAAAATGACTTTTTCAGAAATGATGATCTGCCCTGGATTCTGAAAATGCATTTCACAGCTGGCTGGCTGCAAGTAAATGGCACTGCGAATCCTGCTGGCTGTCAGGAATGAAATGTCGAAGAGCCCGGGAAGCCAGGTCCTGCCAGAGACTGAAACACACCAAAGTAAAGGCTGGGCACGATTCAGGGTTCAAGCGGCCGACATCAGACCCCCCCCCATCCCCTCCTGCATTACTCTCTTCGGGGAGATCTATGCTGAACACATTCATCTATTCATTCATGTCTTTTATGTAGTTGTGAGCTGCAGTCTTCAGCCTTGTGATTGTCGCATTAGTTGATGATTAAATGGTCGCTCTTCCAGTTGAGAACTCTCTGAAAGTTGAGGCGAGCCAGCGGCCTCAGTGGAGTGAGGAAGGATCCTCATCTGGTTGACCTGGTGGAGCAGGCACTGCCTCGCTCTCCTTAGGTGCAGCATCGGAAATGACACAACAGCTCGGTTTAGGAAGGTTAGAGAGTTATGCAGACCTCAGGTGAGAACCAGGGTCATGGGGTCATGGGTCATGGAAAGCAGTGTCTGTCTAGTCAGGTGGAAAAGTAATGTAGGCCTCAGGTGGAAGCAGACCCTGAAGATGGCATAGACAGGGACCATGCTACTCCGGTGCAGATAGCAGAGCTATGGAGCGCTCAGATGGAAGCAGACCCTGAGGATGGGATAGACATGGCCCAGGGGCTACTCCGTTGCGGCTGGCAGTGCTATGGAGCGCTCAGATGGAAACAGACCCGGAAGATGGGATGGACAGGGACCAGGGGCTACTCCGGGCCAGATAGCAGAGCTATGGAGCGCTCAGGTGGAAGCAGACCCTGAGGATGGCATAGACAGGGACTAGGAGCCACTCCAGTGCGGAAGGCAGAGCTATGGAGCGCTCAGATGGAAGCAGACCCTGAGGATGAGATGGACAGGGACCGGTCCTCAGGAGAACATGGCGACCGCATGCTAGTGCGGCACGTGCGTCAGACGCCGAATCTCTGAGCACCGCAGTGCTGCTGCTGCCTCCCTGAAGAGTGAAACCGCGGAAAAGGGGCTTTGAGCGTCTGTGAAGCGCGTTTGTATAACCCTGTGGGGTGTGCGTTGCGGAGATGGCTTTGTTCCCTCGCTCCTTTGTTATACTCCTACCTTTGTTGTGTCGGTGGCGTAGGCGGATTCCCCTTCGATGTGCTGGAGCAACGCTGCCTTTCAATCCCTCCAAGTCAGCCCGTCGCCTCCGTGGAGCCGGTGGCAGAGAGCAGCCGTGGAGCTCCGCCGAGGTCGCTCGGCTCGGGGGCTGCTGAGAGGTAGGCTGGGTTGTGGTGGGGGAGTGGGGCAGCGACTGCAGCAGTGGCAGGTTCCCTTGGAGGAGGTTTGTAATTTCGGATCTGGAGCTGGAGCTGGAGAGGGTGAGGGAGAGCAAATTAGACCCGAACTGGAGTGCGGGGCTGGTGGGGCTGGTGGGGCTGGCGGTGCTTCTGCCACAATACTGGACCAAACAGGGGAGGTTGTGGGGATTAATGAGAATACTGAGGACACAGAGGCAGCTAAACTTAAAGATAAAAAATCCCCTTTCAGGAAAACAAATGCAAAGAGCGCTAGGAGTGTGAGTGAGAAGACGGGAAAGAAACAGAGGGCGGGAAAAAAATGACAACTCCCAGAATCCCTCACACCAGAAGAAGTGGCAATAGCAGAGCCCTCCACATCTACTACCTCAGCTATAGAAAGAGCCAGACTCAGTCGAAGGACTACAACTAAGGGGGAAAAAAAAGAAAAAAAAATAGTAAAGGTGGCCCTCAAGGGGGTTCTAAAATCCTAAATCTGACTAGTAGCACTGGTAAGATCACCCCCTCTCTGCGCTCGTATTTCAAAGTTTTACCTCAAGTATTGGATCTGATACCGGCTAAAAGTACAGACAAGGGCATTAATACACCTACACCTTTACCTCTCCTGATCACAACCACAATCCTGGATAATCATATCAGTAACAGCGAGTTTAAGACTCCTACACCAGCCTCAGACATGGCAGAGTTACCATCTCTCCCGCCAACAAGTGTCAAAGAAAATGTAGGGTGTGCACAAGACCCAACAGCTCAAGAAAGTCCACACAATCTAGAGGAGGGAGCAGAGGAAGAAGGAGCCAAAAGTGTGAGGCCCACCCACACTGAGAGTGCACTAGAAGCTCTTGCAGCCTCAATAGCCTCGATGAGAGAAGAAATTCGAAATGACTTTCTGATTTCCAAGGCAAACCAGAATGACATCCGGACATCCTGTGAGGTGTTGGAGAGGAAAGTGGATGGGCTGAGTGAAAGAACAGAAATACTGGAGGGTTCTGGAGGGGTGATGAAGGCAAGCCTGGGAGTAGCCGAGTTAAAAATCCAAAATTTACGGAAGGAAGGGAATGCTATGAAAGAAAGAGTGGAATCACTGGAAAATTATTTGCGACGAAACAACCTGCGTATCCTGAAGATACCTGAAGGGAAGGAAGGTGGAGACCTTAAGACCTTCATAATCAAACTACTGAAGGATTCCCTTAATTTCGAAGAATCAGCAAAGGAGCTTGATAAAGACATACAGCGAATTCACCGTGATCCCTTTTGGCTGAACCCCGGCAGATCTAAACCTAGGAAAATCTTGATCAATTTCCTAACGTTTTCTTTGAAAGAAAAAATCCTAAATCTTTCACTAAAATTAAAATCAATAAAGGGTCCTGTTTTTCCTTCGAAATACGTTCTGACCTCTCCAAACCCACATTGGATAGGCAATGGGAATTGGGTCGGAGGATGGATACATTTAGGGCTGCCGGAGCAACTGTCCAGATGAGGTTCCCCGCATTTTTGCGGGTTATGTACAATAATAAAATGTATAACGTTAGATTACCTTTCGAGGCCGACAAATTATTGGAATCCATCAGTAATCATTCCCAGGGTAAAGTTTAGCTTCGGAGCAAACAGGTTGGCCTCTCGTGCACATATCGTTCACCTATAGTCTGGATACAAATTCGTGGATAGTGGTTAGTACCACTGTATCTCTCTTAGCATTGCATCCAACGTCCCGACCAGTAGAGTGATTTGCAGCATGATTCGAGCATGTTAGGGCAGAATATAGATGCTGAGTATGTGTAATGAAAAGAAAGAGGTATAAAAAGAAATAAAAAACACAAGGGTTTTAAGGGTGAAAAAAAGAAAAAACAAAAACACAAAGGTTACTAAAACGAGGGAAAAAAAAGAAGAATAAAGTGTTACATTTAAAAAATTGCCTTTGTTTTCAAGGGGGGCAGGAGGGGCACTTAGCGGTGCAGGAGGAAAAGGCGTTGTAAGACGCAAATCCGGCCTCACATCAGGTCGGAGTAAGTATGGGAGGGTTCTCCAAGGGTGGGGTGGAGGGTGTGGGGGGAGGGGAGGGAAAAGAATAAAAAGTCTAAAAAATCCTCAGGAGTCAGGCCTTCCCAGACACGTTTTTAGCCCAAGTAGAGAATACTGCCATCTTCGGGAAAATAAAATAACTACGAGGTGCTGGGGAGTGGAAATGGAGTTGGACCTTATAAGATGACCTTTGTCCAATTTTTATTATGGAATGTCAATGGTCTGCACGTGCGGGGCAGAAGAGAGAGTATCTTACAATATTTACGAGATTCCCCAGCGCAGATCATTGTCATCCAAGAATCACATCTTTTAAAAAGTGAGGCCAACATAATATTAAAAAAGCAGAGATGGATAGACAAATTTATCAGTACCAATCATAATGCCAACATAAGAGGAATTCTCCTACTATGCAAAAAATCTGCTACGGTTCAGATCCTACAATATAAGGAAGATCAAAGTGGAAGATGGCTCTTGGTGAATATGTCCATTAATGGTTGGGTGTGTAATCTAGTCGGATATTATGGTCCTAACACCGATGACTCGTCCTATTTAGAAACAATAAGGAACCATTTGACGGCCTCTCTAGTTCCAATAATATGGGCAGGGGACTTTAATGTTGTATTAAACCCAAAATTGGACAAATCAACCAACTATAGAGGCCATATTCCTTCCAAATCCAGACAGTCCCTTAAGGGGATAATGGAACAGTTGGGCCTGGCAGATTTATGGAGAGAAAAGGCGGGCAATAAACAAGGGGTATCCTATAGAAATTTAAAATACAAACATACGTCAAGAATTGACTTTGCGTTATTTAGTTACTGCCTCCAAAATTCCCTTACTGGTATTAATTATATCCCCTCTCATCTATCGGACCATTCAGCTCTTTCATTCTCTTTAAAACTTACAGCTCAAACTAAACACCCATCTTGGTCATTCGACCGTACTATCCTGTTAGATCAAGAGGAAGTGAGATATTTGAGGAATGAAACAAGTTTGTTCTTGGATATAAATTTAAATTCAACTTCCTTTGACACGGTATGTGAGACTCTGAAAGCATTTCTGAGAGGATGTATAACAAACAGATCCTCCCACCGGCACAAAATATATCGAATGAAGATTAAAAATCTTGAACAGGAACTAGAAAAGATTGAGCAGAGGCTCGGAGCATCAATCGGTTCACCTCAAGACCAAAAAAACATATGTGACCTGAAAAATCAATTAGAGAATACATTACAAGAGAGAGTCATGAAGAGATGGGAGGCGAGTAAAATCTCTCATTTTGAATTTGGAGAGGCAGCGGGTAAGATTTTAGCTTGTAAGGACAAGGCAGATCAAGCTAAAAATTACATTAGAGAAATCAAAGTTGAAGGCGAGAGCGCTGCCAGGACCTCTAATCAGGAGATAAGTACTGCCTTCAGGGAGTTCTTCGAGGAGATATACAGGGAAGACACCCCAGATGAACAGTTGACAAGGGACTCATGGTTGAATCAGATTTCTCTGTCCCTTTCGTCTATACAGAGCGAAGGGATTGAGATGGAAATCTCTGAGACTGAGGTAAGAAATGCCATTAGGTTACTCAAGCATGGAAAGGCGGCAGGTCCTGATGGGTTACCAGGTGAATTATATCGCACCCTGGGAGATGCTATTGCCCCTATACTAACGGCCCTCTTCAACGGAATCTTGAGGAAGGGACAAGACCCCCCAAGATCTTGGGGTGAGGCTACCATAGTACTGATCCCTAAACCAGGAAAAGACCCAACCATATGTGGGTCTTACCGCCCGATATCATTACTGAACAGCGATTATAAGATCTTTGCCTCCATTATGTCATCTAGATAGGGTTCAATAGTGGGGGAAATCATACACCAGGACCAGAAGGGATTCATCAAAAGACGCCAGCTATCTGACCTGACGTATGATCTGGTGGGGGCAATAGATATTGCCTCGACCTTTTCCCTTCCGTTGGCAACACTCACTCTAGACGCGACTAAAGCCTTTGATAGGGTCAATTGGCCCTATCTAGGTGCTGTCCTGAATAAGTTTAACTTCGGTGAGAAGTTTTGTCGTACTGTATCACTTATGTACAATGCTCCAACAGCACGGCTACTAATTAATGGTGCACTGTCTGACTCTTTTAAAATCTTGAGTGGTACAAGACAGGGCTGCCCGCTCTCCCCTCTCCTCTTCAATCTGTACATCGAACCATTTGCAGAAATTTTAAGGGGAGATAAAAATATTCCATCATTCAGATTTGGGGAGTTGGAAAGACGGGTAGCACTTTATGCAGACGACATTCTTATTCTAACATCCGATCCGGAGACATCATTCCCAGCGGTCATTAAGAGAGCCGAAGAGTTTGGTCGCATCTCGGGGTATGAGATAAATGCTAGTAAAACTGACATCATGGCATGGAACATCCCCAACTTACAGCTGGATGTGATCAACTCAATGCGATAGCTGGGTATCCGGGTGGTACAAGATGTCTGCAACATTGCTCAAGTCAATCTAGAGAGAGTGTATAATGAGTGTAGGAAACTGTTAAAATCATGGTCCAATCTTCCATTGACCCTCTTAGGCAGAGTGAGTCTGATAAAGATGTCTATCGTCCCTAAATTTACATTTATCTTTAACACCATCCCCCTGGCATTCGATAGCAAAATCTTGGGGAAGTGTCAGAGAGAGTTAAACTCCTTTACCTGGAATTATAAATCGGCGAGAGTGGCATGGAAGAAGTTGAGGAGGAGGAGGAAAAAGGGGGGACTGTCCTTGCCCGACCTGCAGTACTATGCATGGGCCTTTTAGTTGTCCCATTCTAGAATGCTTTTAAAAACACCATCTAATACATCTGCCGGCGCAATGTTTAAAGCCATGTTGGTTGGAGCTGCACTATCAACCAATGGATTCATGTTTAAATTTGGGGACCAAAAATATTTCAAAAAAGTAAAGCTAAAAATCCTTATGTCCTAGGCGAAAGCCTGGTCACAGATAAGGAAAAGACTAGGTTTGACGTATTTCTCAAAATATGCACCTATCTGGGACTCCCCTGGCTTACCGTTATGTTTGAAAGATAGACTGGCAATACCGGTGAGAGATGGAGGAATAACACATGGGGAGAATTGCTCACAGGAGAGACACTGAGACCCTGGGAGGAGCTATGGGAACAACTGGGCCCCGAGTTTTCGAGATTCAAGTTTATACAACTAGATAGTTGGGTGAAAGCTCTGGGTAGGTCAGGGGTAACACTTGGGAAGTATAGCACCATAGAACAAAAGTTGGTAGAACGACAAGGGGGGGTAAAGAATTCACGCAGTGGTACTGGAATCTGTTAGAGAAGATAGATGGAGAGTTTACCCTCCCGGAGGAATTATGGGGAACATAACTAGGGGCCCAAAGTATAGACATCTGGCAGATATCTTGCACCCTGTTATATAAAACTGTTAAACCTGCATGGTTGAGGCGCAACCGTTTTTTTACGATACATCGAGCCTACTTCTCCCCCCTAAAATTGTCAATTTATCCCAGGAAAAAAATGCAATAAGTGCAATTACATCGGGTCCTCGGACGTCTATATGTTTAAGGATTGTCCTTGCATAACCCAGTTTTGGAATGAAGTGAAAGTGACCCTTGACTCCATACTCAATATCTCTGTGTCCATCACATTACCTTTTATCATCTTTGGATGGGACAACAGTATAACCGGTCATGCAAGGTCATTCTTGTTCTATGCAGTCTTGCTGGCTAGAAGACAGATATGTAAAGTCTGGATAGGAAATACGGCACCAACACATGCAAACTGGTTGTCATCTCTGTATGAAACATCTAAGACAGATATGATGAGATCTTGCAGCACACGTAATGTGGGTTTTTGGGACCTTTTGGTTCGATGAAAACAGTAGCCGGGGTTTTTTTCCCCCCCGGTCCAATGATTATGCCACAACACTCCATGAACTAGGCCCCCCCTCTCAGTTCACGGCTGGTTCCACAGGTATTAACACCATGCGCGCTAGCGGAATTCCGCTCGCACGCTGGGTTTTGCGGAAACGCACTTTACGTGACGAGCTGGGCTCATCATCAGCGTGCGAGGAGGCTACGCCATGACGAGCCCAGCTCGTCATCAGCGCCGAAGGGGTTAATACCAAGTTGGAGTCAGGACAGGTATGATCCTGTTCACCCCCTGTACCTCTTAAGGTCATCTGCCGATTTTCAGAAATCGTGACGTCAGGTGGGTAACAGTAAAAACCACGCACCTCGATCCAAGACGCGCATGGCAGTTGGAGGCTAATTAAGAGGAGGGCAAGGAAAATGAGGATCAAAAGAAAAAAATGTTTTAAAGAAAAAAAAAAAAGAGATGGACAGGGACCAGGGGCTGCTCTGGTGCGGATAGCAGAGCTATGGAGCGCTCAGGTGGAAGCAGACCCAGAGGATGGGATGGACAGGGACCAGGGGCTACTCCGGTGTGGATAGCAGAGCTATGGAGCGCTCAGGTGGAAGCAGACCCTGAGAATGGAACAGACAGGGACCAGGGGCTACTCCAGTGCGGATAGCAGAGCTATGGAGCGCTCAGGTGGAAGCAGACCCTGAGAATGGGATGGACAGGGACCAGGGACCAGGGGCTACTCCAGTGCGGATAGCAGAGCTATGGAGCGAGCAGGTGGAACCATACCCTGAGGATGGCATAGACAGGGACCAGGGGCTACTCCGGTGCGCATAGCAGAGCTATGGAACGCTCAGGTGGAGGCAGACGCTGAGGATGGGATGGACAGGGACCAGGGGCTACTCCGGTGCGGATAGCAGAGCTATGGAGCGCTCAGATGGAGGCAGACGATGAGGATGGGATGGACAGGGACCAGGGGCTACTCCGGTGCGGATAGCAGAGCTATGGAGCGCTCAGGTGGAAGCAGACCCTGAGGAGGGGATGGACAGGGACCAGGGACTACTCCGGTGCGTATAGCAGAGCTATGGAGCGCTCAGATGGAAGCAGACCCTGAGGATGGCATAGACAGGGACCAGGCTACTCCGGTGCAGATAGCAGAGCTATGGAGCGCTCAGATGGAAGCAGACCCTGATGATGGGATAGACAGGGTCCAGGGGCTACTCTGGTGCAGATAGCAGAGCTATGGAGCGCTCAGATGGAAGCAGACCCTGAGGATGGGATGGACAGGGACCAGGGGCTACTCCGGTGCGGATAGCAGAGCTATGGAGCGCTCAGGTGGAAGCAGACCCAGAGGATGGGATAGACAGGGACCAGGGGCTACTCCGGTATGGATAGCAGAGCTATGGAGCGCTCAGATGGAAGCAGACCCTGAGGATGAGATAGACAGGGACCGAGGGGCTACTCTGGTGCGGATAGCAGAGCTATGGAGCGCGCAGGTGGAACCAGACCCTGAGGATGGCATAGACAGGGACCAGGGGCTACTCCCGTACGGATAGCAGAGCTATGGAGCGCTCAAGTGGAAGCAGACCCTGAGAATGGGATGGACAGGGACCAGGGGCTACTCCAGTGCGGATAGCAGAGCTATGGAGCGCTCAGATGCAAGAAGACCCGGAGGATGGGATAGACAGGGACCAGGGGCTACTCCGGTGCGGATAGCAGAGCTATGGAGCGCGCAGGTGGAAGCAGACCCTGAGGATGGCATAGACACGGACCAGGGGCTACTCCGGTGCGGATAGCAGAGCTATGGAGCGCTCAGGTGGAGGTAGACCCTGAGGATGGGATGGACAGGGACCAGGGGCTACTCCGGTGCGGATAGCAGAGCTGTGGAGCACTCAGGTGGAAGCAGACCCTGAGGATTGGATGGACAGGGACCAGGGACTACTCCAGTGCGGATAGCAGAGCTATGGAGCGCTCAGATGGAAGCAGACCCTGAGGATGGCATAGACAGGGACTAGGCTACTCCAGTGCGGATAGCAGAGCTATGGAGCACTCAGATGGAAGCAGACCCTGATGATGGGATAGACAGGGACCAGGGGCTACTCCGGTGCGGACAGCAGAGCTATGAGCGCTCAGATGGAAGCAGACCCTGAGGATGGCATAGACAGGGACTAGGCTACTCCGATGTAGATTGCAGAGATGTGGTGCGCTCAGGTAGAAGCAGACCCTAAAGATTGGATGGACTGGGACCAGGGGCTACTCCGGTGCGGATAGCAGAGCTATGGAGCGCTCAGATGGAAGCAGACCCTGAGGATGGGATAGACAGGGATCAGGGGCTACTCCGGGCCAGATAGCAGAGCTATGGAGCACTCAGGTGGAAGCAGACCCTGAGGATGGGATAGACAGGGACCAGGCTACTCCGGTGCGGATAGCAGAGCTATGGAGCGCGCAGGTGGAAGCAGACCCTGAGGATGGCATAGACAGGGACCATGCTACTCTGGTGCGGATAGCAGAGCTATGGAGCGCTCAGATGGAAGCTGACCCTGAGGATAGCACAGACAGGGAGCAGGGGCTACTCCGGTGTGGACAGCAGAGCTATGGAGCGCTCAGGTGGAAGCAGACCCTGAGGATGGGATGGAAAGGGACCAGGGGCTACTCCGATGCGGACAGCAGAGCTATGGAGCGCTCAGGTGGAAGCAGACCCTGAGGATGGGATGGACAGGGACCAGGGACTACTCCGGTGAGGATAGCAGAGCTATGGAGCGCTCAGATGGAAGCCGACCCGGAGTATGGCATAGACAGGGACCAGGGACTACTCCAGTGCGGATAGCAGAGCTATGGAGCACTCTGATGGAAGCAGACCCTGAGGATGGCATAGACAGGGACCAGGGGCTACTCCGGTGCGGATAGCAGAGCTATGGAGCGCTCAATTGGAAGCAGACCCTGAGGATGGGATAGACAGGGACCAGGGGCTACTCCGGTGCGGATAGAAGAGCTATGGAGCACTCAGGTGGAAGCAGACCCTGAGGATGGCACAGACAGGGACCAGGGGCTACTCCGGTGCGGACAGCAGAGCTATGTAGCGCTCAGATGGAAGCAGACCCGGAGGATGGGATAGACAGGGACCAGGGTATTCCGGTGCAGATAGCAAAGCTATGGAGCGCTCAGGTGGAAGCAGACCCCTAGGATGGCATAGACGGGGACTAGGGGCTACTCAGGTGCGGACAGCAGAGCTATGGAGCGCTCAGGTGGAAGTACTAATGAGGAATCGATTGAGAAGGGGCATTGGGCTAGTCACTGAGGGAGTTGGTCTGTGGCTGGGTAGGGTGCAGACGGAAAGGGGTGGAGGGCTGTGGAGAATGCCAGTTTCAACATGTGACTTTCCAGTCAATTTCTGAGTCAGAATAGGGCATGCACTCTCCTAGCCAGGACTGGAAACGGGTTCCAGAGGCAGATGGCAGCTGAACTCTGAGAGACAGTCTGCAAATTGGAATTTTTAGTGATGCGATTGTGACTGATCTCACTTGGCTACTGCTGGCCTAATTGCACCGTTTCTTTGAGTGGAGATTTTGTGCGGGATGCAGAGGTCCTAAAATAATACCAGAAACTAATGAGTGCTACTAGAGTTTTTGACTTAAGTTGCCACGTTAATTCCTTGCAAAGCATTGTTTTTTAAAGCAGATGCCTCTCTGATGTAGTAAAGCAAGCATAATAACAAGAACGTTTGAAATGTAAGTACATCTTGCTGCATGCTAGGATAAAGTGCGCAGGAGACACCATGTATCTGGATGAGCTGTACCCCTTGGAACTTGCTGTTTTTGGTCATGGACATCACTTTATCTGAATATCTGTACTTTTAGACACCTTCAAGCAATGATTTAATCAAGGGATCCTTCCCGCTCAGAGTCCAAATTCATTAGGGTCTCTGGAGGCTTAGTGGTTTTGAGAATGTACGTACCCTTTGGTGATTGGTGAAGGATTCTGAGGTGGACAAAGCAATTGTTTTCCACGTCTACACATTGACACTCCCTGAAAATAGGAGAAGCTTGTTAATTAAAAAAATACCCTGACATCTACCTACAGCTTAGACAGTGGCTACATCTTTTTGCAGTTGTTGGCACATTGTTATCCTAGTCCCCGAGTCCCCGGGCAATAATTGAGCTCCGTTCTTTCTCCAGCTTTGCCAGTTAGTGCTACTGTTGCGAGCCCAGACAGACATGGGGACATAGGGATGTGGATCCTCATTTGCTACATGTTTATGCATGGCAGCGCAGTAAGCCTTCCTACTGCTCTGCCATGGGTCAAAACAAAAGAGCAGGAATGCACTGCATTTACAAGATACGGCGCATTCTTGTCCTTCACCCCTGTGCCGGCGCACAAACAGCAGCCGTGCGCCAATACAGACACGCTTGCATATGGCGCAAGGGTGCCTGCGTTGCAAGGATGATTGGTATTGTGCAGGAAGGGACACCTTCCCAAACAAAAAAATTAATTGATGACGTTTTGCTCGAATGCAGCACACATAGAAAGAGCAAAAAGGGAGGAGAAATAAAAGTATTTCTCCTCGTTGGCCCACTCGGATTCTGACGCATTCTCAGGTTTATGACACTTTGTAAATCTGGGAATGTGTCAGGTTCCATGGATTGTGTCTGGAAACATCCGCAGCAACACCCGTGGAACGCCCCTTTTACACTGAGTAATGTGTGAAATGGGCTCATATTTACAAGGCCATGAAAAGCCACGCAGGGTGATGTTGGACAGGCCTCGTGGAAGGGGCCGCTCCCTCCCCGCATGGTAAGGCCCGAACACCGGCTCTCCCGGTGTCCCCCGAAGAACCACCCCGGCAACCCACCGAAGCAACCCGCAACCCGTCCCCAACGGGACGCCTGCTCCCGAACATCCCAGCATCGGCTGTCCCGGGCCCCCGTCAGCACCCTTGCCCCGGCCCAGCCGCCATCTTGGACACTGCACCACGAGGCCGCGTGGCCTCAGCTCGACCCCAACCCTGGGCCTGGCCAGGCCCCGACATCGAGGCACCACCATCCACCCAGGAGGTGAAGAGACCACTTGGCAGGTCAATGGGAGAGAGGAGTGTCGATGGCTCTCCCCCGCCAGATGCCGATCGCCCCCGGTCTCCCCGGGCACTGGCTCCACCCCCCTGCTGGGTGTCTGGACTCCCTCATCCCGGACCTCCCGACCTCCAAGCGCGAGGGCCTGGACATCAAAGGAGGCCAGACCTATAACTGGGGCAGCTCCAGAGCAGGAAGGCAGTTGTATCCTGGAGTCGAGAGACACCTTGAAGAACTCATCCCTGACGGACTGCTGGCGCTGCCGCAGCCTTGCCTTGTGAACCACCTCCGAAGCCTGCTGGCGCTGCCGCGGCCCTCTGCAACGTGCATCTTCGTCTGGACCTGCTGGCGCTGCCGCGGCCCATCCTTGTGAACCATCGCTCTTGCCTGCTGGCGCTGCCGCGGCCCCTCTGCAAAGAAGTCATCCTCGTAGCCTGCTGGCGCTGCCGCGGCCCTCCGTACCGAGAATCATCGTCCTAGCCTGCTGGCGCTGCGGCGGCCCTCCTTGCCGAGACTTTTCATCCTAGCCTGCTGGCGTTGCTGCGGCCCGACCTTTCAGACCTCCGAGCTCGAGGATTGTGAGCTCCTTCTGGCCGCCCTTGTACCGGACCGGTACCAAGACTGTCCCGCTACCCCTTACCCTACAGAGACTAGAATTGGAAGGATCCTCGTGTCCTGCCCCCACTGTATCGTTGATAACCTTGCCTCAAGAATCCTATATAAAGTGTGCAGATCGCATCCTTGTGTGGTGTCCATTTGTGGGGGGGAAGTTACTTGTCTGTACGATCGCTGGAGACGGTCCTCACCGGAGGCCTCTCCCCCTGTACTCGGCCGGCCCTCCGGGTCCCCGTCTAACAGGTGATTTTACCTGGCCTTGTAAATATGGGCAGGCCCACTGCACCACCAGTGCATCTAAACTAAATGATGCGCTGGTGAGTAGGACAGGAATGCGCCGTATCTTGGAGATAAGGCGCATTCCTGCCCTTTTATTTTGATGCTCATCAGTGCAGCAGGAAGACTTGCTGCAGTGCCGTCCGTCAAAATATATTAAATGAAGCCCTCGGTCTGCAATTCGCAGACTGCAGCTACTCAGGGGTACACATTACACTGACCCCTTGTCACTTGCCTGATATTGTTGCATATTTCAGCAACATCTACCATGGTCCCTTCATTGCATGCTGGTTCCTGTTGCAATTACTGAACCAAGCTGGGTTTTACACTGGACGCTTTTTCCACCTCCTATTTCTCTGGATTTTGTGTCGCCTGACATGACTAGCAGTTTTTCTTCAACTTTGAAGGCATCAATTCTGAGTAATAGTTTTCATCTTTCTTTTAAAACTTCTGTCTTTTGTGAAAAGTCTGCTCTGCTTACAGCAGGGACAGTGCAAGTCCTTCCTTTCCGGCAACACTCAAGATCATTGGTATAGATAAAACATTTCTTCCCTAAACACCTCATCTTGCTTTTCTGTAAACTCTTGAATTAATCGAATTAATGACTGTGGTTTATGTCCTTTTATTCGAGATAACATACACCTGGAACTACAGTATCCTCTTTCAAATCAACTTCACATAACTCTTTACTTGCAAACATGGTTATAATAAAAATGGCATCAAGTAGCCCAGGAGAACAAGCTTTTTTATTCTAGATAAGTTTAAAGTAATTAAGAAATCACGTTTTTCACACAAATAATGGATATGTCCCCATATTCAAGTCCACAACACCGGACTGTGACTTGATTTTTTTGACTTGCATATAATACTACTATCGCATTGACTCATTCTCCACTGAACTTTGGTCTATATAAAATAATAAAAAGATGTTTTTTAAAGGATTAAGGGTGACAGCATCTGTCCAAAGATTTGCTCTACCCCAACTCCAGGCACCAATAAATTATTGGACAGCCACACTCACATTTTCACAATAGACCCTTAGACTTGACCAGCTGTAATAACATATTAGGACAACCCATTCGGTACATACGTTCCCTGCATCACAGATAACTTTAAACCTTCAACTTCAAACCAGATCAGAATAAGAACCTTGGCAAGAACCACATCGGCTGAAAACTTGCTTGCCTGCTGAGCTAGGCTCGTGAATCAGTGCAACACTGCAC
The DNA here is from genome assembly GCF_964263255.1 of Lissotriton vulgaris. Taxonomy (NCBI): domain Eukaryota; kingdom Metazoa; phylum Chordata; class Amphibia; order Caudata; family Salamandridae; genus Lissotriton; species Lissotriton vulgaris. The sequence continues at coordinate 1,708,164,304 of NC_141685.1, read as the reverse complement.
TCCTCCACTCTCAATGACAGTACAGATCAGGTGCAGTGCTCATGAACTTACACACGATAAAGCATGTTTCCAGTCCAGCCACATTTGTGCCCCGCATGATTGAACCCTTAATGCCTAATTTAACCCATCACAGGCTGTCACCCAGGAACAGCGAATTATCGTCAACATAAAAATTTCTGCATTCAATTAAACACAGTGCAGCACGATGGCAAAAAATGATCTCATAAAGCCTTAATTGAAGAATCAGCAAAACGAAGCCTTAAATCTACAAAATCTGAAATATGGTGAAAAAAAAGAACAGGTACTTTTGCACCAAATTGGCAATTTGAACAACCATTGGCAAAGCTACTAGGTCTGGCTTTCTTTGTGAGCTCTGGCTAAATATGAAAGAAAGCTAGTTTAAGTTAAAAAAAATCAAGAGAATTATTGCTTTCGCTATACAGTGGATCTATGAAATAAATATTTTAATGTAAGCCGATTCATTTCCTTTCTCACGTGTAAAATAGTCCCTTGTTCAACTCAATGCAAGCATTTCCTATGAAGCGGAATGATACACCAATATGTCACAAGTATGAGGGTAAATTAAAATACCCCTCTGGGTGAAGCCAAAGCCTACTCTACGCATATTTTAAAGAATTGACAAGAATAGGTCATCAGACAGCTCCGTTGTCAAGCCCGACCTAAATTAGATATATGAGAAGTTTGACCTTTCACCCAAACCGGGACTGTCTTTTGCATGGGAACAGTTGAGCAAAAGTGAAAAGCCTCTTTCCTCCCGAGAGTGGAAGCTACGAGGAAGTAAAATGCCTTTAGTTTTACCTGCTGCACAATAAATACATGTTTTAGTGTGCTTTTTCCTATTTTTTTCCTATTTTTTTTCTTCAACAGTTGCATGTACTAAAGGCCAAGACATCGACCTACATGTAAATAGAAGAAATATTGAGGAGGGTGAGCATATCTTTTTAAAATGTGGTGAAAGTTCAGCATACTTCAAAATCTTGTAGCTCATGTTAGGCTGACTTCAGCAGTATTACCAACATTTTTAATTATTGTAGACAGCAGAAAAATATAGTAAAATAATTTTTATGCACTGGGCCCTTCGCCATGTGTGTTGGAGTTTTTGAAGAGAAATTGGGCATGTTATACTGATCACTCACATAATTACAGAGACATGCAGTATGTAGTGCTGCTGCGGAGCGCCAGCTTGTAGAAGTAGACCTCAGCAAGGACTACCAGTGCCAAGGGTTCGCACTTCTCTGCACACAAGACCTCAGACCGGTAAGTAGATGTTGGCACGGAAACTGAAATATCAAAGATACAATTTATTAAACCTCATGAGGTGGAACTACATTCACACAACACTACATGCTAACAACGATCTCTCCCAATTTCCTCAAATTCGCCCCTTTTTCACCAGCAGCTCATTGTATGATGTGATTCATCTATAAATATGGGCCTGCAGATCCCCGGATGCCTAGTGCTGGTGGTTTAAAAACTAGGACTGTATAAAGGTAATACTATTAATGATATGTGCCCGTTTGCCAACTATGTGCATTGGAACAATAAATTTATGTATTTAAGTCTCTTAATAATCTCCTCCTTGTGATGGGTTTTGAGAAATGTTAGTTAGGCTCAAAGTAGAGAACAAGAGTTGAAGAGTTTTGTCATCATATAACATTTCACGAAGTTGCCTATGCCTTTTCCACTAAATAGTGCCAAGCCACCTCCTACTAAACCAGAGAATAAAAGGTTGATATCATAGCAGAAGGAAACCAGTAAAGATGCAGGCAAAGTCCCCCAATCGGCCAATCGAGGTCCAACATGGACGATATCAAATCGATCTTTGAAGTTGAATCACCTGAAGGGCACCCCTTCACACACAGGAAAGATACTACGGGGCATATTAACAAGGCCAGGCGATAATTATCGCTAAGCGCACTTAGCGCTAGGATAATTATCGCCGGCCAACTCTGAATTTTATCACGGAGATAGCGTGCTATCAGCAACGCTTATCTCCAAAGCGATAAAATTCAGAGCGCAAGCTGCCAATTGTGAGATTATCACTGGAAATACGGCGATCATCCCACAAGGTTTGGCAATAGCTTGCTGATAGGGATAGACATACTTAGCCATGATATCCACATTACATAGGATATCATTGCTAAGTCAGAAAGATACCAGACATTAAAAAGCAGCGTTAACCGCGGTTAGCGCTGCTTTTCTGATCGCTAACAGGGTTAGCGATATCCTTGATAATAGGAGAAATGTCGCTTAGCACATTTCTCCTATTATTTTACTCATTAGAGATACAAGGGGAAGCGTAAAGTAAAAGGATGCTAACATGCAAATTTGCGTGTTAGCGCCCTGTTGCTGATAGGACGCTAGTTTTATCTCTGCTTTTTGGCTTTTAACCCCTTGCGTGCGGCGGGAATTCCCCGCCCATGCTGACTCCGCCTTGCGCGGGCAGAGTCATGACGGAACGGTTCCGTCATCAGCACAGCTCACCCGTAGCTGATGACGGAACCGCTCCGTCATCAGCATGCAAGGGGTTAAAGCCAAAAAACCAGAGATAAAGCCCTTGTTAATATGCCTCTACATTATTTTCTTTCCAGATGTGTGGAATTTGTTGTATTGAAATGTAGTGTTTAACATATTAGAAATCAAACTTATGCTAACATAGGCCGATGTTATGCTTTCTTCCAGCTTGAAATGACATCGTACTACACCATGTGATCATTATTGATGTTGATTTCTTTGCTGTAATAAAGAACTGTGAGCTTGCATTGAAAGACTGAGGCTTTCCCAGTGACACAGAACTCCGTATACCTAACTAAAAGACAACTCATTTCTCACAGGCTATCTTACACACTCTGGGCCTGATTACAACTTTGGGAGGTGGAGAGCAGGCCCCATGCCACCCATGCTTCTGCACCGTCAAAGCTCAACACTGGCCACATGCCAGATTACACGTATTTCTGTAGTCTGGCTGGCAGTCCTTTGGCTTTTCCATGGCGGTGCCTTTCAAAAAGGCACACAATGTAAACGCAATAGTCGTTTCTGCGCAGCATTGACTGTTAAGTCCATAACGTGCTGGAACAGGAGGTGCATGCACACAGGGGGCCATGCCATGTGCCCACCCCCCTGCATGTTTCCCCAGGCCCAGAGGCACAAGGAGGCCCTATATGGCCCTCTTTGTGTCCTCTCCACCTCACTTTTCACTGCAGGCTCACTGTTGTGAAAGGTGAGGTGGGGAGGAAACTCGTAACATGCTTGGCGGTGCCGCAGCAGCCCCGCCAAGCATATTGCAGCCTCAGGACCTTTGCACTGCCGACGGGGATCATGGATCCCGGCTGATGCGGTCACTTCCCGGTCCGACCACCAGATTCATATAGTGGCAATCGGACCACTGGTGCAGCGGTCCCATGGACCGCTGAACTCGTAACCAGGCCCTATGTATCCACTCATGTTACCTGAATAGACTCTGAGATATCTGAATCTAATGTAATTGTATTATGAGAGAATATTTGAATGCATTGTGTAGTAAAATGTTTCTTCTTGCTTGTTCCCAATTGTTCCCCATTTGTGCACATCCTGAGAACTATGTATGGCCTTGTGTCGTGAATGTTTGAAATGCTTTGTCCTAAAAGGACCTGATTTTTCACCAGTAAAGAGACCACTTTCCCCCACCTTAGAAGGCAAATTGATGCTGGATTTATTATTGAACTTTACTTTGTTCTGTGTACTTATAATTTATGTACTATTATAATAACTGATTGATGGTCGAACTCATGTATTTCTGCTTTCTAATTCTTAAGTAAACTTTTAAACTTTAGCCTGTCTTTCTTATGGAGAATGTTACAGCCAGTGCTTTAAATGGGCCGGTACTTGCTGGTACTGAGTACCGGCACTTCTGAATATTTTTGCCGTCAGTACCAGCACTTCTCTGGAGCCAGGGAGAGTACCGATACCCTGATCGACAGCACAGCAGGCTCAGATTAGGTTTCTCATCCAGGGCAGAGGCCACTCTGCTTCCGAGGAGCTGGTAATTAACACGGCTGAAGCAGCCTTTTGCAGATTCGCTGGCGAAGATTCCAGCAGTGCCCATTTGAATGGGTCAAACTGGAGGGGGTTGAGAGGGCTTGTGTCACGCTGTGATAACAGGACAGGGTCTCTAGACAGACCCTGCACTGAATCAGGTGCGAGCGACCATTCGGGTGAAAGTGCCATCATGACTTTTATCTTGTGTAAGGAGTTAATCTGTTTTTTTTTTTTTTTTACAGAAACACACTTCTCATGTGTTTGAATATGTGCTGCAACTGGTACAGAAGTAATTATGGATGATCATATTTTGCCCGTAGTCCCGCCCCTAGCCCCGCCCACTTGCCACACCTGTATTATAATGAGTACCTGCACTTATTTGTACCTATTTAAAGCACTGGTTATAGCTTCTAATGTGAAAGATATACAGTAGAGAGACGGGTCTAGTCGGGGAGAACCAAAGTCCATACAGACACTACACAGCTCCTGACCCGAGCCGTTGGCATGCACTGGACAAGGGAATGGGGAGACGGATCCGAAAACCATCCATCAATGATGTTACGACATAAATACCTGTAAAGGATGGACGACATCTCAGTGCCCTGTGTTCGGAAACACGTCCACAGTGCAGCACTAGTCTGCGAGGCCGCGCTCACGGTGACTCCATTTGAATATCTGCCCTTCACTCGTCTGCATCCAGCTCCTGTTTTCAGCTGCCTCTCAGATTACAAGGTCCCCTTTATGGAGGGCAGAAAATGATTAACAGTTGCTCAATGCCGAGGGACTCACAAAGAAATAGATATTTGACAAACAGAAAGACTCTTGGCATTGTGAAGAGAGACTTTTTTCCAAGGACCATTATCTAAAACACTCTCTGGTCCAGAGATCCCGGTACATTTAGACGAGGGCAGAATCTCCTGCCATCTCGGGAGAGCAGTCCCAGAGCCATTTGCGGTGGATATTTAGCCAGCGTGTCTTTAGCGGCCCTCATTCATCCACGGCCTGGCTGGCATGGCTTCCATAGCTCGGCGTTCATTTTATACTTTAATGTGGTCAGGGGCCCCTTTGTTTCACTGTCTGACTGAGAAGCGCACAATGCGCGTTTATAGGGTACAGAAATACTCCTCCTTATCTCTTGAAATCCCAGACAAACTGGAATTACTCTTACAGCATCAGATTCTTTTTTATTCAGGAAACAGATAAAAAAAACTCCTGGAGGAGGTGGAAGCAAGCTCCGTGGCCTTACTTAAGAGTGGACATCTTTCGAAGGACTCCTCCCTAAACAGGGCCGAAGTGCTTCTCCTGGCAATGAGAACTGTGCTATCCTGCCCTCTATTCGACGTTTTCTGCCCGGTTCCCCCTCTCCCAAAATAAACTTCCGCGCCTCCACTGAGGACATGCCATGTGTTCTTTGGCTCTGCCCAAGTGAACACTCCCTCGAAACAGGCTATAAGGAGGCGCACAGTAGTGGTGCCAGTTCCAGTGCCAAGGCATTTTAACTTTGCCCCATGAATAATGATGGCCTATCAGCGCCCCCTTCCATGTTAATATTTGCTTCTCTTTATCAAAGAGGTTTGCCACTTCCCCCTATGCACATGCGTCTGTGTGTTGGTTGTTTTGCCTCAAGTGCGGTGTGAATGGAGATAGGGTGTCGTATGATTGGTGCCCTCTGACAATTTCTAGCATTGCTAAACCGTAATCATGTACCCTGCATCAGCCATCCTTTTTCCTAGTCCTTATTAATGCATTAAACGGTGACCTCACATCGCACAGTGCCAGGGTTGGTATACAGCACCTGAGATGGGAATTTTAAAGAAATTACTAAGCGTGTAGAATAAAAAGGAAGCAAACCTTATCTTTAGATACAACTGAATGACACTTGCTCTCAGTTTCCCTGCTTCTTTTGATCTCATTCCACCACCTGCAATCTAGGCCAATTAAACTTTAATCATGGGATTCAATTCCAGAAGCTTTCCATGACTGCTATAAATGACTGTTACTTACCAATAATCTTCTTTACTCCGGGTCCTCCGAGCCCTAGTCCTACTCATCTGTAAGTGGGAACAGATGCTCATATGGTAAGGACTGGAATAAGGAAGATGGCCCTGGGGCTAATATATCTATTGTCATGTCTAGGAAGCTCCTCTCCTTTGAGGTGTCTGGGGAGATGTTTGCATATTTTTTTGGTGACCGCAGATTTTTTTCCACAAATGCATTTTGCAGAATCAACCCAAACACAGAATACCGACGTTTCCTTCGACAATCATTGTGCCATGGATAAAGATGGCTGGTGTTAGACCAGATGTCCAGTCTACAATCCCGAGCATGCCGGAAGGTAAGATTAAGGCTTCTCCATGGGGTTTTGGGTGCAGTAACAATCCAGTGCTCAGCTCATCAACTAGGTCAGACAATGTGTCCTGATTCAAACCTTCAATTGGAGCCTGTATCCGTGTTTATTGGTATATATACATATTTTTTTAGTCTGCAATAAAGGCCTGGGTATGAGACATCAAAAGCCATAAGGCTAAGGTACCAGTAGGAAAGGAGAGAATCCAGTGTATCAGGAAGTATGGCTGTAAATTCAAGGATAAAGCACGAGGCTCCGCCAGGGCATGGTGGTATATGTCTTTATGTTAACAATAGATCCTATTGGATGACTGTTGTTTATCAAGTCTGCGACATATGATGGTTCAGCAGCCCTGCAAACCACAAAGGTTCATAATCACAGATTCCACAATGCAAATTAGAGAAGTTTGGAAGCCTTATTTCAACAAGGCAGTCCTAATTTGGCAAAAGAAAGCCATCTGCCATTGTCAAGGATTCCATATTAGGAATCCTAAAAATACCCAGGAAAAGATAGTTTACCAGTTTTAGCTATTTGAAGGATATAATGAGATCCTGCTCCCATACTACACTGTCTGCCCCTTACCTTTTTACCATACTTCCCAAGCTGATAAGCAAAGGAAATAGTGAAACTCTATGCCACCCAGAGGCAATAGAGGTTGCCCTAGGGGACACCAAGGCAGATGGGGCGGAACTGGAAGGAGGAAGAATAGATTCAGAAAGCAGAGCTGCAGCGAAGGGTAGCACCGCCAGTGGTAGTAGCGCGACAAGCTCAAGAACACGACAAGAGTCTAGCACTACACGTAGCACTTATTAAAAAAAATGTCAATTCCTTTACTGGTTTTTCTTTTTATAAATGTACCGTTAAAGATTAATTCCCATTACTTTAGGGAGATTGAGTCAATGATCAGGGATTTCTTTTGGAATAAGAAAGTTTTGAGGGTCAAATTAACTATATTACAGTTGGGAACCACTCAAGGGGGCTTAGCTCTACCGAATATTCGCACTTATTATATGGCAGCTATCTTGGATCTTTCAGCACGTTTATTAGATCCCAAGGGGCTGCTTGATATGTTTTTCTATGATAAAATGACACACGAGGCGGGATCGCAAGTTATGATTTTTTTAAAAACAGCTAAATTACCTAAAAAGACCAGGTACAAGACTATCCGCGATTTCTCCTGTAGACTACGTCCTTTTTTAAACAGGCAGGGCCTGGTGGGTTTCGTTATTTAAAATTAGAGGAGTGTAAGATCCTTGGGCTCCAAATCCATTCGAGTAAGCTCAAAAAGTGGAGAGATTCTGGTTATTGTGACTTGTTTTTTTTTTTTACATCTCAGAAACTCATCACTTGGCAAGAGGTCCTAGTTAGATCTGATAATAAATTTAAAAAAGGATTTTTGGAATTTCTGCAGATTATTAACTTTATAAATAAATATAATCTTTCGGCATGTCTAAAATCAATGCCCTTGGCTACTGCCCTTCATGAAGCGAAATTAAATTAAAAGGTGTGGGGAATTGGTACACCTCACTGAGAAAGGGTGAAGAATCTCCTTTGGTCGATGAAATTCTGGCCAAAATAACTCATGAAACCAACTGCTCCTTCTCGAGGCAGGAATGGGAGTGGATTGCCCAGTTAGGAGGAAAGGCTCTTAGAGTGGCCAATTTTAAAAGGATGTATTTTTTTTCCCGTTGGCTGGCCTGCTTTACTCCTAAAGCCCTAAATAAACCCTTCCCGGGAGTAGAAAACAAATGCTTTCGATGTCAGCTTCAAGAGGGGGGCGACTAGCTTCATATTTTTTATACATGCCCGAAACTCGAAATATTTTGGTGTAAGATCTTCTCTTCAATAAATCAGGCCATCAATAAGCCACTTGATCCCGAAGCCGAGGTCGCTCTTTTTGGCATTTCTACAAAAAGAACTGATTGGTCCAAAGCTGAAGAAACCTATATGGCGATCTGCACTTTAGTTGCCCATTCCCTAGTCCTTCAAAATTGGAAATCAGAGGAGATACCATCTGATTTAAAATGGGTGAATAAAAGGAGACTGACAAAAAAGTTTGAAGAGGCTTACGCCAAAAGAGTTGGCGCAATGAAAAAGTTCAACAAAAATTGGAAATTCTTTGATATCAATCAATCCACGACTGCCACTTAACACTTTAGCACTTGACACTTTATTAATATAAGAAGTGTAGGGCCCTGCTGCACTTCTCTGCAGCAGGGCCCTTGCTTGAATGGAAGGCTTACAAATTAGGAAAATGCATCTTTGCTGGGCGGTCAAAGGTAAATGTTACAATTGTAACATAAGTTTGCCGGTTCTGGCTAGATCAAATCACTTTTCACTACCTGCACTTTATTGAAACCATGACTGTGAAATGATAGCACTTGGCACTTTCTTGCTATTTATTTCCTGCTTTGTATCAAAACTTAGATTAACTATTATTGCGAAATGTTATGAATTATAGGATTTTATTAGATTTTGCCTGCTGTTTAACAACTATGTCCAGATCATTGATCTATACTAATATAATAAAGAGAGAGCCCAAACCTTTGAGGCGGGTAATCTCAGGAACCACAGCACCAATCACAACACCCAATACAGCGTTGGAAAGGGCAGTTGCAGCAGAAGGACATAGGCTATGCAGACGCCCACCATATAAATTTAAAAGGTAAAAGAACCGTGCCAGCAAAGTAGTCCCTTGTGGGCGTGTCTGCGTTGTGCTGTGGACGTGTGCTGGGGGTGTGACAAACGTTGGGGGCGTGTGGTACATTCCGCCCTTCATGCCATGTCTCATATCGTGTGCTAATCCCACCCTGCTCCCTTTAAATACCCCTGCACCTCATAATAATAACCCACCCTTACTCCTTAAAATACCCCAACACCCTTAAACACTAACCCATCTTAACCCTATAAATATACCCTGTACCCCAAACCTATCCCTAAACTCTAAAAATACCCCTGTACCCCAAAACCCAAACCTAACCCTGAACCCTATCAATACCCCTGTACCTCAAAACCCAAACCTACCCCTGAACCCTAAAAATACCCCTGTACCCCAAAACCCAAACCTAGCCCTGAACCCTAAAAATACCACTGTACCCCAAAACCCAAACCTACCCCTGAACCCTAAAATACCCCTGTACCCCAAACCCAAACCTAGCCCTAAACCCCAAAAATAACCCTGTACCCCAAAACCCAAACCTACCCCTAAACCCTAAAATACCCCTGTACCCCAAAACCCAAATCTAGCCCTGAACCCTAAAAATACCCCTGTACCCCAAAACCCAAACCTACTCCTGAACCCTAAAAATACCCCTATACCCCAAAACCCAAACCTAGCCCTGAACCCTAAAAATACCCTGTACCCCAAAACCCATACCTATCCCTAAACCCTAAAACTACCCCATACCCCATAACCCATAACCCAATACTATATCTGAACCCTTAAAATACCTAAACACCCCAAAACATATACTTCAGTACCCCAAAGCATATACCCCTATACCCATACTTACCTTATCGAAACATAAAAAAAAACATGCTTTTACCATTCATGCATTTACAACGAATTTGGTTGTAAATGTATGCGTGGTAAAAGCATTTAAAATGTAATGCCATCTGCTATAATGGCATTGCGGAGTCATGGTACTTTCGTAATGAAAGTATGCGAAGTGATGGTATGCGGAAAGACAGTTGCGGAATAATGGGTGTTTACCCTCCCCCGGTAAGTACATTAGTGGCACAGCAGCCCACATCTCCAGCAATATACTCATATTTTTTCCCCACCCATTTCAAAAATGCACAGGTCTCTCTCATTGATGGCCAGCATCGACATACACTTTTAGACACACCTCCACAAGTTCTAGAATTGCGAGCTTTAGAGCTGGGGAGCTGCGTTCGAATCTCGGCATCAACTCAACATTATGTGATTCCAGGCAAATCGCTTTGTCTTCCCGTGCCTACCACAAATGAATGTGTTCTTCTGTAATGTAAATTGTGCTCATGCCATGTTGTCGAGTTTGCGCTATATAATATTGCAAGGAAAAATAAAGTAGGGACACTCGAGTTCACACACTACTGAACGCGCACTCTTAAGTGCATCAGCAGTGCACTGTGAATCGGAGCGTTTCACAGGCCTGTCACAGATAAGAAATGCTATCAAAACGAAATCCTACAAAACAATATACTACTGGCCGGCAGCAATTCATACCCGGACAACGTCGGGACTTGCTACTAGTTATTGTATAAATGTTTTAAAGGCCATCTGCTCTGCTCAATAAAAAGAATAAAACATTTTTTTAAAAGAGTCTAGCACTACAACACGCCATTTACTGTCTTCTTCTTGGATGCGGTTGGTATCTCACCACCCAGAGCCTCCTGCTCAGCACGAATATGCACCTGGATTTAATAATAACTGTGAAGGACTCACATAGCACGCCAAGAAAAGAAACTAAGCCTTAAAATCCTTGCTCAAACTATGAAGAGACTAGTGAGTGTGCCCAGGATCAAACAGCAGCTCTGCTGCCCTTACAACAGTGCTGTAGTGCTGAGGATTAAGGAAAGGTCAGTGTCCAAGGCCCATGCTCAAGTCCCAACTCTTATATATTATCAGGCAGTTTTCCAGTGTTGGAGATGATCCACAAGAGTTAAAAGAATCCAGTCCATCATTGAACTCTACATTGCCAATCAGGCTGCTACCAACTAGTTACTGTAATGTCAGCAGTGGTCAGGAAGCGGCTGATAATGAAAGCTAATGCAAGAGACTCCTAGGAATGGCAATACCTTGACAGCTAGAGATGGCTCTTTTTAATGAAGTAATGGAAATATGCCTGACGAAAAAAGATTGGACAAAAATGAATGATTGTAAACAAAATATTGCGGGCTCTATAAGGAATGGGAAAGGAAAGTGAAGGGATACTTTCCTGATGAGAGCGTCTGCCATCCTGCATCTTCATTCCTCGAGGAGGGGGGCAACCTAAATGCAAGCATTGGCAAAGCCAGAAGGTCTTGGTGATGCAAGAGCTATTGGCTTTATCAATGTTAATGTCTTTTAGCCCTAGCACCACACACTGCTTGGAGTGTTCCTTTGCAGCCCAAAACTAATCACAGGCCAAAGCACTGCAACATCAAAGGGTCTATCCATATGCCCCCCACCAACCCCCACATGTCAGCAGGATATCCCAGACACGAGCCTTGGGAGAATGTAATAAACCTATCTGAAGGAATAATAAAAGGAAGGAGCCAGGCCAGTGCATGAATTTACTCCAGCCTACTACCCTTAACCAACACCACATGAGATAACCATGAGCCTCAGCGGAAAAATAAAGATCTCCGAGGCAACAAGAAAAAAAAATGGCAGAGTCCAGCCCACATCCAAGGGAATCAAGTTTACATCTGCTCTGACAGAAAGACTTGTGGAGCATAACTGCATTCAAAGCTAATGTGATTTGTTTCTTAGTGGCCTATGAAGCCTGGTTCTCTTTACCTAACTAGTTGCATCAGTCCGAGCACTGTACACTTCAATACAGAGGGGGTGAAGTAAACAGTGACACGCTACAGGGTCCAATCACCATTTGCCACCTTATGAGGGATTTTTTTTCCATAGGGACTAGGAGCACAGGTTCCCCACTTATCGCTCCATTAAGTGCAAAAATAGAGACCAAATAGAAATGCGTGACTGCAGAGCGACCCCTAATCATGTATTACACAGTAAACAGTCATCACCCGCACTGCCATACACTCATTGCCACACAATGCCTTCACCATGCACTGCCTTTACAACGTATATGCCTTTACCACGCATACCTTTACAATGAAAAAATAAGTACATTGCAACTGGATTGCTTCTAATTTCCCATCTTTGGCTCACCATTACTGTAATTCTTGTTCTACCTGTCAGGCATACAATGTTGGTAAAGGTGGCAAAACATTTATAGCAGCCCATCCAGCCCTACGGGGTCTGTTTGTTCACATACAAATAGATTTCAACCGGAGCGATCCAATGCTGCTCTTCCAAACATGTATTGTCATGGTTGCATGCATTCTGTGTAATTTTAAGCTTTCCCTTGTGTCAAAGCAGGCACTATCACTGTTGTTGAAATAATGGCCTAGGTATCTCAATGTTGGGAATACCTCACAATACTGGACATAACACGGACTGTCATTTTGGGTCATCAAATTTCAAGAACTGTGTAAAGTCCTATGCGTGTAACATTTCCACTGTGTCTACCACCCTGAGTTGTCTGGCAAAGTGAGCATTATAATGGACATTTCAAGAATAACACTTTGAAACAATGTGTGGAAACTAGTTTTAAATGGCCTGACACTTAACCCTTAGCTACAATGCCAATAAGAGCCATCCACAACCAAAGACCTAAGATATCTGCTCATGAAATATTGAAGGTAAGTTCCCTGATACTGCTTTCCATATCTCCAGTATCTCCAGCTTTACCTTGATGATATTGTCCTGAAATTATGCAAGTAATGATTCAATATCTCAACAGCTTTCATCCTGAGGTTAGGAACCTCAGCCAACAAGCCCGACTGATGCTTGCCATCATCTGCAACCCAGAGATCGGGTCCATATTAAAGTTCACCAGCAGAGACAAAGGTGGAGTGAGACATGCTCTAGATCAGCTTCTCCACCAGCTGCCCTGCATGTTATTGTTCTCCTGCATCTATCCAGTAAACCCAGCACCCTTAGCACCATGAAGAGGCACAGTCAACTACTGGTGTTCATAGTCAGCACAGAAGAACCTGGAGGGGGTTAAAGCACATCTCGTGGGAAGATTGACAGATGAGGCAGCTTCCCCAACACAGCAGCTGCAGTGGCTTATTGCACCTGGGAGACTGAAGGAACTGACCCAATTAGGGTCACACAGGTACGCATGCCTTCATTGGTTCTGAAACAGGTAACCAATGACCACCTCTCAGCCTTCCATACAAAATGAAGAGTCAGTCAGACAGTTGAGAATACAAACCAATAACTGTTTATTCAAAGTACTCTCAGAGCGGAGCGCTGTCTGCTCAGTTGCTAGGAGTGCTGCAGAGGGACTGACACCAGCAAGCATAAAGATACATTATTTCAGAACCAATGAAGGCATGCGTACCATGGAATTTTCCAAGTAGATGCAGCAAAACAGTGAAGTAAAAAGAGTATGCTTTGGTTCTGAGGCCAGGCACACACTATCTACTACTAAAGGTCGCTCTGCCCATGTCCGCCACTAGACAAGTGGGAGGAGGCCTCTACCTAGTGGGAAAGGTATGTATTAATAAGAACAGTGAATTCATTAGTGAAGTGAATCCCAGCCTTGAGAAAATGAAATGACACCAGCTGAGGCCTCTTCTCAGAAATGACACAGGATTAGTTTAGATTATAACTCAAAATGGCACCCACATAGAAAATGGCGCAGCAAATGCTAACATACATAGAACAATGAGCAAACATGAATTTTTCTATTCTAAAAGACCCTCCTTTTAGCATGAGCTAAATATTTTCTAGCAATAGAAAAGAACATACAAATCAATAAAACAGAAAATAATTGGTAAACTTCTTAGGAACACTCCATACTGTCAGCTTCAGGAAGGGAGACTGCATGAAGAGAAGAAGTCTTGAAAATGCCTTCACCTATCTGCATTATGTTATCTAGCTCTTTCTGTATCATGATAACAGCATTGGTATCATGAATCAATATTTTCCTCTTAGGAGTGAGAAGAGTGGTGCAATGAGAACAGAAGGAAAGGCATTGAATAAGAGCACAACAAAACACCAATATCACTATTAAGTAAATCACCTTTTCAAGAATCCAGCCCCAGCTGCCAAAAAGAGACCAACTACAGTTCCCACTTTCCATTCCCTTAACATTGTAAAGGACGTCTAAAATGTTTTGTGTAATATTCTTTTCTATATTTGTTAAACTGATAACACACTGATCTCCCATTACAGCGCATACACCACCACTCTTGGCTAAAACGAAATCAACAGCATATCTGATTTGTTCCGCATATATTCCCATACTCTCCAACTGAGTAGTGATGTCTTGTAAAGCTGCTACGGTAGAAATAGATACAATTTGGAGCTTGCACCCAAAATATTCTCTTTCTCACCTCGGGCCATAGAAGTACCACCCAAAATGAAAATAGAGGAAAGGATGATCAAGGGTGATGCCTTTACTATAATTATTGCGCTCTATATCTGTCACCCCTTTGCAGAATTCCTTGGTCAATGTTCTTTTAATCCATCTCACTTTAGGCGTTGCACGTTTACAAGGTACACTACATTTTCTACATTAGATTCCTTAGCTTCTTTTGTTCTGGTTATGTATATATTTATTTACATTACTTAATGAGTGCCTACCCATTTAAACCCTGTCTCCTCACCCTGTGTAGTAGTTTCATCTATTTATACATACTTATTTGTTATCCTTTATTCTAGCCGCATTCCTTATCTTTTGATCTCCCATTGAAGTGACCCTGATTTGTTTCCTACCTGGATCTTGTCTGCAGTGTCTTCATTGAAATTCATTCATCCCCCTTCCTTATCTTGAGGACACTGCTTCTACTCAGCGCTACTTTTCCTTCAGAATCCCTATTTGTCAGAGCGGTAAGACACTCTCCCCTCCACCTCTCCCTGACAGTGCCCATATCCCTTTACCCGTTATTACTCATCTCTCAACATCCTGTTTGGTATTTGTTTTTTCAGATTCTTTGAGTTTTAGTCTACAGTCCCTTGACCCGTAATCTTGCCTCCTTACATTTGCCCTGAAGGTATTTATTCTCATCATGTTGTCTGTCCTTTTCCCCTCTTAACATTTCATATATGTATGTCTGTTTCTTGAGTACCTCATTTGTTTCTTGCTGAGGAATGTTTTTTCTCTTTCTGGACAGGTTTTTGGCTATCTTTCTTCAACTCACTATTTTCCTGTGCACTCTTTTGAAACAGCCTTGTATTTTACACATTTTCAGTGGTTGATAGGTTTATCACTCCTGACCTATGTTGCACTCTCTCACATATGTGTTTAGTACTTTGGTCCTTTCTAATTTTAGCATTGCCTCCCATTTATGCCCTCCCTGCTGAGCCCATATGCATTGTTGTACATATATACACACCTTGGTGTGGGTCCTCTACTAGATTATCGGAACCTTCAGTATTGATGACCCTTATTTGTACCATAACGATTAATGTCTTTTTAGGTACACCCCACTGCCATTCATGATTGTGGTTTTCTCCTCCTTTCAAATTAGTTTTAACCTCTGCTGGAATTATAGGATCCTCTAGGATCAGGACGAATGAGAATGATTGTGTGATGAGTGTGTCTTGTTTTGAATGGTTGAATGATTGACTTGTGGGTGTGTTTATCTTTTTTATTTGTTACATTGTATTAACGAATATTAACTAATTGATTTATAAATACATTTTGACTAAATTTGAATCTATGAACACATTTCATCTCTGTTCTTAGGCTAGTGCTCTCTGGGAGGGAGATTTAATTATTGGTGACTTTCTAGCGCCTTTTTGATTTAATTCGGGTGGAGACTTTCTCTGTCATTTTGATTGTCATATTTCCCTGTGTCTCCGCCCCCATCTAACTTCAGGGGCCCCCCCTTGTTATAGTGGAACACCCAAAGCCAGTACCATCCCAAGTGCCACATCGTTCGTACCATTATGTACATTAGAATAAATCCCATTAAGAAAAACCCTGGGTGTGCATAAATCGGTCTATCATAATCCACTGCAGAATATCGAGAATTCCACCCAAAGATGCTGGGGTCTTCTGAATTCACCAAAGGGAACGTGGTCTTATGCAGCACAATTCCTGAACAATTTATGTACAACGAAGTATCAGTACTATTGGTAATTGGACAACAAACAGGATAATAACCAGCTTCTCGGGGAACTGTCAATTCCTTGTAATGCCAACCCACCAAAGTTATATTCTCTTTCTCCATATAAAACTTATCACAATACGTACTATCATCGCAACCGGGATAACCCTCTCGCAATGGTTTTCTAAGATAAAGGCATGGCCCTGAGAAACCAAACCCAAACACTCCTTTCACTTCTACAAAATCAGGTGGCCTAGTATATGTATAGTTCCCAAGTGATAAAGGATGCGCAGTCTATAGACTAGTGACAGATTGAGTTGGGTAACAAGCAATTTTTAGTAATATATCTTTCATGTCTATTATTGTGTATGCTCCCATATTGTCATTCCTCTTCTATGGTTATAGAATGTTTATGTTGGAACATTCCCTGTGTATTCTGGTTTGACAGTTTCCTGGGAGCTGTTGGGACTATGGTCATTAAACTACATCAGACCTACCTATTTGTGTGTATATGGACTTACTTCAAATTGGCGACGAGGACTGACCATTAGTACAAGATTCCCACGTGTGTTGCAGTTTCATCTACCACTGGAAAGTATTTTGTGAACTTTCAAAATTTTTATTGCTTAAGGGATCGTGGATCTCAGTGATAAATCATCTTGGAATCGGTAAAGAAGTGGTTAATTGAGGCAGCATTTAACCAGTAACAAGACAAGGAAGTGAAACTGGTCATCTGGTGTGTGAATCGACTAAGGAAATAATCGTATGGAAGTTTGCTTGGAAACACGGCGATTCAAAATTCGGGGTTTCCAGCTCTTCAAAGACTGCTTTATGAAGGTTTGCAGTGACACATATATCGGTTTAAAATTTCCTTGGTGAGTTATTGGCATCTTAATGAATAACTTACGATTGAGTCGATGTTCACAGTGACAGCGTCCGGAGCAGCCTAACGGTCTTTAGCGATGTACTCCTCTTGACAGATGAGGCTCAACTGATGACGTCGAAGAATCTCCAAAGAACTTGGTGATTGGCAGAGTCGTCATAGCTGATCTGAGTATACGTGCTCATGCGCAAGAAGTCTGGAACGCATTGAGTGTAAGAAGCAGGTTGTGCATTTTTGTCCGGCTTTTATTTTTGCAAGGAAGCCAGTGTCTGCGCAGCATTTTCAGCCCGTGTTGAAGTCTGTTTGTGACTCACAGCGTCGAGTGTAAGAAGCAGGTTATGCAATTTTGTCCGGATTTTATTTTTACAAGTAAGCCAGTGTCTGCACAGCGTTTCGAGCCCGTGTTGAAGTCTGTTTGTGACTCACAGCATTCCCAGAACTTTTCAGCTACAATGAAGTGAAGTCATTTTTTTTTCTTCAGCGGTGGAGTTGCATACTGGTACAAGCAAGAGGATTATAAATGTAAAAGTTTATTTTCGTTCCAGTTGACATTAATATCCGGTGTTTGCAGAGTATATAGGGAAAATCAAAATAAGACTATAACGTTTTTGTGTGAGCCAAGTTGTATCTTTATTCTACTGTTATTTATCTTAGAATTACGGCAGCCATCAGTTAATACAATTTGAGTGATTTTTCACATACATTATTGTTTTAAACATATATACTAAAATTGCAGAGAACATTTAGAGCACCACAATGTGTGGATAAAGTTCACAAGGGTTTTTGATTTAAAAACTTATAATATTTTTTTATGAGGATTAACTAATTTATCTCTATTATTGATAACATGCAGAATGTACAAGCGCCTCCTCCCTTTTTACATCTCCCAGGGGATCCACCTGTGGTTTGGAAAGTATGGTTTCGGGCATTTGAAAAATATTTGGGTGCCATTGGAGGTAGTAGATTCAGTGCTCAAAGGAAAACGTTTATTTTGGAACATGATTTAGGATTTGAGGGACAAGCTGTTCTTGAACACCTCCCTCCCATTGTAGCGGGGGAGGGAGAAGATGAATTAGATGAGTTCCAAAAAGTCGTTTTGAGTCTACAAAAACAATGTGATGTTGAAAAAAGTTTGGTAGTAGCGAGGCATAAATTCTTTACAAGAGAACAGAAAAAGAGAGCATAATTGCTTATGTGGCCGCATTATGCATACTTGCATCTGAGTGTGAATTTGAGCAGTTCACTTCACAACTAATTCATGATCAGATTGTGGTTCATACTAATAGTGGAAATTTTGATAGACAATAAACCACTTGATTTGTTAGCTGATTCAGGGGCACGCATTACAATGATAACAGACGAGTTGTTTGAGAAAAATGGGGAAAATAAACTGCTCAGTCCACCAGATAGAAGTCCAGTTTCATATGAGGGTAGAAGAATTGAGTTATCTGGTGTGTTTGAAACCTCTTTGGTTTTAAAAATAAACACATTCAAGGTAAAGTGTATGTAGTGAGGAAAGATCTCAATTTATTAGGGTGGTATCACCAAGAGTTGTTTGGAATGACATTAAGACCAGGTACTAAAGAGCAGGTTTCCTTAGTGGAGGATTTAATGATTGAGGATTCATCTGTATCATGGTTTACAAAATTGCCTAAGGTCTTTGGAAATCAACTAGGATGTGTTTCAGGTTTTAAACATCTAATTAAGGTAAAGGAGAGTGCTGTCCCTGTTAAGCATAAATTGTGTAATGTTCCATTTAATGTGAGGGAAGATTTAGCGTTGGAACTTAAGAAAATGTGTGTATCAGGAGTAATTGAGCCAATTGAATCTTCTCTTTGGTTGTCTCCATTGGTCGTAAGACGCAAACAGAATGGCAGTCTTAGGGATTGCATTGGCCTTCACAGTGTTAATGATGAAATTTGGGTGGATTCACATCCTCTTCCAAGGATTGATGACATATTATCAAAGTCTAAAATCGACTTAGCCTCAGCATATCACCAAATTCAATTGGATCCGTCATGCAAACATGTTACTGCTTTTGTTTCACCGATTGGCACATTTCAATTTAGAAGGATGCCGTTTGGCTTAGTTTCGGCGGCGGCCGTTTTTCAACAAATAATGGAAAAGGTTTTGGAGGGTGTTGATAATACAGTGGTTTACCAAGATGACATCTTAGTAGCAGGTGTCAATGAAGAAATATATGATTGTAATTTGTCAGCTGTTTTGATGAGATTAGAGCAGAATGGTATTGTGGCAAATAAATAAAAATGTACTTTTGGGGTACAATCTATTGAATATCTGGGGCATCAGATTTCAGGTGAAGGTATTATACCTAGGGAAGGCTTGGTTCAAGCAATTGATGATGCTCCTAGTCCTACTACTAAAGATATGGTTTCATCATTTTTAGGAATGTGTGAATTCTATTCAACATGTATTCAGAATGTTTCAATGAAGACTGTAAATATGAGACAATTACTCAAGAAAAGAGCAATTTTCAGATGGAATGACATTTGTGAAAAAGAGTTAATTGATTTAAAAAAAGATCTGGGATCAGGTCAAATGCTTATACCTTTTGATCCTGATCTAAAATGTACGGTTTCACTTGATGCAAGTATGTATGGATTGGAAGGAATGATTGCTCAGTTCAAAATGGAGAAGGAAAAAACGGTAGGTTTTGCATCAAGGGCCTCACGTCCAAATGAAAAAAACTACTCTGTTATAGAGCGTGAATTGCTTGCATTGTTGTATTTCTATATAGGACCCTAATTCGATATTCCCGATTCATGCCCTTATGTGGTTATAACAAATAGTATCCTTATAAAGGCATAAGAATCATATCCATATTTAGTAATAGCCCATGCAGTCAAAAACACGGCAAGGCTACTCCCATAGACTCCTAGAAAGCACAACGCGTTCTTTAAACAAACCAAGCCTCCAGCAGCCCGGGAATTCCCCCTGCTCTTGTCTTGATTTGCACAAGAACTCCTGGAGTCCAGAAAGAACTGTTAGTTCTTAGTGACGTCTTATGGCCAACCTTACGTAAAACCCGGCACCTTTCAGGTATAAATATACCAACGTTGCCTTAAGCAAACACACGGTGGTGTGGAGCAGAACGGCTATCTACTTATCCGAAGCCCAGCTGATGCAAGAGCCGAAGGAAGCCGCTCCTCCCTTTTGACGCGCTGAAGAAGCTGCCTTTTCTCACGCTGAGAAATCCAGCTCCGGTATTCCCAAGTCACCCTCGCGGTTTGCTAGGAGATCCAGTCCTGAGAAGCGAGATACAAGACCTCCTTCATTCTATAACCAAGGTACGGAGCTGATTAAAACCTTAGAGAGAATTCTTGATTCGGATACTTGGCAAAAACCTAACTTAACTTAAAACTGAAACTTACTTACTCCTTCCCACATATTAGGCTTAGGTCAGGTACACTGGGGTAGGCGTATCTTAGAAGCACCAGTTGAGTTCGTTAGTCAATGTTTTTATGTATGTATATATTTTATCCATTTTAAAGTATCATATGGCTAAGAAACCATATCAATGCTTTTACAGCATTAATTCATAATACTACTTTTACTGTACGCACTTTACTTTATTATAAGTATTGCAATCGTGGCAATTCATTTCTCTTGCACGAGAAAGAAGACTGCTCAATAAAATGAAACCTTTTATTGAAAACACCCGTCTCTCTATTTCTCTGCACTCTGGTGAAATTAAGCATGCACAATTGACTGAGTGAAATAGCTGTCAATTGTTTTCACACGACTCTAGAGATACACTCTTTATTCTGAGGGAGCAAAGTTGTCATGTTTATGCGGTTGTCAGAAACTAATCCCTTCTTGTCTAAATCAGGACGGTTAACCCTTTCCTGAACATTTGAGAAAGTTTCTAGTGACCTCTGAGCTAGCTGGAAAAACTAATTAAGTCTAACATAATCTGTAAAGACCTAGATGACCTCAGTCCTACGTCTACACTGCTGTTTATGTTATTCCAATGCACAGAGCCTATTGGGAATATAGGAACTACACTACATGGCGCCCAACCTTTAGTAAGGCGATAATCTAACGCAAGACACTACAGTAACTCAGTCGTGGTTTTGCACACAGACCCCTTTCTCCCGTAAAAACTCCAATAGATGTCTGGAGTGGGTGAAAGTTTAATATCAGCCGGAACTTAGTAGGATGCGAATCCTATGTATTAGTTTTTGGTTTAGTCAACGTTGAAGGATACAGTGTTCCAAAATATTGTGCACCTAATCTTTGTTTCTTTGAAACTTGCTCTGCAACAAAAACATTCTTTAGTCAATAAAATGACGGAAAGTGAAGAAGAAAGAGAAAAAGAAGCATTAGCAGCTAAACTCTTAGCGGATGACACAACCATCCAAGAAAATGACCCGGGTACTATAATCATTCCGGTCAATATAAGAAGAACTATAACTCTTAAACTTATAGAGAATGGACTATCACCAAGAGGTGGTACGGTCATATTCGTGATACAGGCACATGAGTATCGGCAGACAGAGGTATTCTATTCATGGATACATTTTCCAGCAGCACACGCTGTGACAAAAGATTTCCACTATTACAAAATAGAGGAACCTCCGGATATATATACTCCTTTCGAGGAAGTTGAAATCCCACTAACTTACCAAGAGCACCTGCTCTGGTTTAAAGGCGCCCTAAAACATCAAAATCACATCACCAGGCACGGTCCACTAGGTAGACCAGGAGCCACGTGGCGGTTCTACCCAGCTACACACCACACACAGACATTGATAAAATGTCGGACCGGGAACTTGTAGCTCAGCTAAAACTTTTAATTAAAATACATAGACAATTGGTCCAATATGTCATGCGGACTTCAACAATCCAACCAGCAATTAACATCCCACAACTGACCACTCATCAGGGGAATACAAACAAAATTACACCACAGAACATACAACCATGCCTTGGTAAAACACCCATAAAACGGGAACAAATTCCATTCTGGTTAGCTCAAAAAATAACTCAAATAGAGGCAGTATTTCCTAATACTACACCTCATGAAAAACACAGAATTCTGACTATCTGTCTCCCAATGGGGGTCGCACCACATGTGGAGGACTGTGACATTTGGGGCACGGTCTTTGCTTCCATCTACACAAAAACACAGGGTGTTCCGTCTATGGCGGTCATACCAGATGTACAAAGACAAATTCAGAACGAATACGGTCCAGAACCCGCTTTAACTCTGGGTATGAAATTACTAAAAGACTTTAAGCAGGTCTCGGCTATATTATTAGCCAACATAAAAGGAGAAGCAGCATGTGTGGCAATCCGCCAGAAATTGAAGGAGACAGATATAACAGACCAACCATTTGAACTTGCCAGAATCATAGAAAAATCCTATGAAGAGCTAGGAAGAGATAGTTTGGGTGGAAAACCAATAAAACCCCAACTAACTGAAAATCCTGAGAAAAACATTTATTAAAAATAATCTAAATACTCAAAAAAAGAGTTGGGATGGTAATAAACAATCCACTCCCAAGGAAAAACCATTCCAGTCCAGAGGAAGGTCTCCTCAATGGAGAGAAATATCTCCTGGCCGAGGAGGCAAGTCTCCCCAAAGGGAACCCTCTGAGAAAAGATACAATCTTAGAGATAGAGATAAATTGAGAAAACCTGATAGATATCAAGATATTGATACATGTCCCTCTCGCTCTTTTCAGACTTCCTCACAGAAATCGGAAAGAAGAGGACGGTCAGAACACAAGGAAGAGCATGTCAAGTCCAAAGACAAAGAACCTGCTCATCAAAGTAAAAAATCACAATTTCCCAGAAAGAAGGTAGCAAGTATTAAAATTAAACATGCCGAGGATTCTGAGGACACAACTGAAAAACGGAGAGTGGGCCCAGACAATGCTAGACAGCGCAGCAGAAGTGACCATAGCTCGCAAGATCCTGATGAATCTTCTGGAGACAGTGGACACGAATGAATACATTCAGGTGGAAACTGCAGACACAAGAGTTAGCGTGCCCCATAAACTATATGAAATAACATTACGTATAGAGGGAGATAAAACTAGGAAAATAAAATGTCTCTTTTGGGAGAATCTTTCTAAAGGCTATGACATCCTGTTAGCTGAAAAAGACTGGCCACCAGAGTTTGTCAGGGAGTGCCCTCATGGCGAAGAAATGATTATGCCTGCCTTCTCAAATCATATTCCAATTCATAAAAAATACACATTCGCAAGAAAATGAGCAGTGGCCCAAGCCCCTGCATTATACAAAAATCATGTAGGATGGGATGAGGACTCTCCTCACCACAAAATCCAGTTAAAAAATCAACCCACTGCACAAAGGCAGTACCCACTTAAACAAGAAGCTAAAAAGCAAGTCAGGGAGATCTTAGATCAACTTGAATTTCAAGGGGTGATTGAAATATGCACCTCACAAATGAACAATTCTTTGTTTCCTGTCTCCAAACCAGACGATTCATATAGTCTAGTTTTGGACTACAGACACTTAAACTCCTGCTGCAAAACTTTTGCAGTACAAAATTCACACAGTGCAGCACTAATGAACAACATTGCGCGCAAAAAATATAAAACGACATTAGATATCTCTAATGGATTCTTCTGTCAAAACATTGCACCTGAAAGCAGGTATTTGACCGCTTTCTCAATAATGGGTTCGCAAAAACAATTTTGCGGACTCCCACAGGGATTCAAGAATAGCCCAGGATTATTCTCAGCAAGGGTAACAGAGTTACTACAAATATATGATGATGAGGCATTATCCTATGTCGATGACATCTATCTTACAGACGATGACCTGGAGACTCACTTAAAAAGAGTGAACACCATAATTCTTGGGTTCGCATCAGAGGGTTACAAATTCAACTTTAAAAAGTCAAGAATTGCCCATCTAACAGTCCTATTTTTAGGATATGAATTATCAAGTGAAGGCAAAAGCCTGGCAGACAACTTCTTAGAGAAGTGTGTACTCCAAGCACCAAAAATGCAGAAAAATTTACAATCAATACTAGGCTTCCTGAATTTCGGTAGAACATACATTCTAAATTATGCAGAGAGGGTTAAACCTCTCTATGAATTAATAAAACCTGATTTCAAACAAGTACATTGGACTAAAAAACACACAGAAATTTTGAGATCATTACAGACAGACATGTTAACTCAAACAAAACTGCAAACACGAGAAAACGTACACAACCTTGTAATCCGAGTCATCCCAGGAAGATGCGGATTCACATACCTGACCTCTAATGAGGGAGCAACAGTACCTATAGCTTACAAGTCACATTTGTACACTCAAGCTGAAATGAAATTCAGCTCTATAGAAAAAATTCTGACAGCGGTTCAAACTGCTGTAGCAAGAGAAAGAGCCCTAGCCCAAGGCAAGAGAATAACTGTTTATACAGCAGAATCAGCCCTTGAGGCATTAACAAGTCCACGCAATCTGAATGCAGTGGCATTAGATCCAAAATGGATACAATGGGAAAATTCTCTTGCTACAGAAGACGTGAAATACTATTTTGACCCCAAAATGAAAAAAATAGATGATCTAGAATACGAACAAGAAAATCCTCTGCCAATCGAAATTCTACCTCTCGAACAATATACCTGTGGAATCTATATGGACAGATTTGCACACCATTACGATGTAGAGAACAAAATCCTACAATGCAGCGTGCGCGATTGTTAAAGGTCCCTGGTGCTCTGGTAAATTCAAACCAATGATTACCAAAACTGAATCACTCAGAAACTGTTCAGCTCAGCGAGCTGAAATAAGATCTTTAAAGATGGCGCTTGAAAATGCCGATCGCGAATTCCCCACACTAATAGTGTGCGATTCGCATTACTGCGACAAGTCATACAACAGTGACATGCAGACATGGAGCAAAAACGGTTACAAAGATGACACAGGTGCCACAATAAAGCATAAAACGCTTTGGGAACAAGTAGTTCTTTTGCAGAAAGAACTACAAAAGACTCACGTGATACATACACTGAGTCATCAACGTGATAGTGTTCACGTTGCAGGGAATTCATCGGCTAACAGAGCCACAGCGGCAGCGGTTCAACCGGCTTCCGTAGCCACAAAAAAGCGTTAAAAAAACACATAGATGGAGAAACCATGCTGGCGGTAAAAGCGTAGTTAAAAGGTGATTATGCAGCATTACCTCTCAACTATCCACTCAGTAATACATACATAATTGATGCAAACTCCATTCCTTTTGCTCAAATCCCTGGAGTGGGGGATAGAGTAATTCCAAACACGAACCGGAGAGTTTCCTTGGTTGAAAACGCACACATGGGACTGGGTCAGAGGCACCAAGAGATCTTGAAATCTCTAATAGAATTACAATCAGAATACTGGTGGCCGGGGATGAGCTTGCAGATTTACAAATTTGCAATGGATTGTCCGGACTGCAACAGAGATCGCAGTTGTGAACCGGACCAGATTATTGCCAGGACACCTTTATTAGAAAGCATCAGGCGATCTATACGCAGAAATTCAGCCGGAGAAATGCGTCCCATAATTATTAAGTCTGAATTCACTTAAAAATGTGGCCCCAGCGCTCGGCTGACGCCAGAACGGTTATAAAAGATTTGCGAGTCTTTATCGGCACATACGCAATTGGCAGACTACATTCTGACCAGGGTCCTGCGTTTAGCTCTCGAGCTTACAAAGAGGCCATGACCAGCATGGGCATTGCATTGCGGTACTCTTCTCCCTTCCATCCTGAGGGAAATGCGGTAGTGGAAAGAAAAAAACGTGACATAAAGCAATCTATAATAGCGAGGGTATTAGGTTCGGGTGATGGGTGGGTCAAACATCTAATAAGTGTCCAACGTAGACTTAATAACATGCCAAGAAATTCTCTAGGAGGTATCAGTCCGTACGAACTTTTGTTTGGTGCTAGAATGATTATCCAGGATCTGGATCATCAAACTTCAGTGGTAGAAGAAAAAACTTTTGATATCGAAGGTCGTTTGGCTGTTTTACAGGACTTGAATGAAACAAGAAAGAGTAATATCAAGTTTAAGCCAACAACCACTGAAGAACTACCTGTCCCAGCAAGACCTGTCTGGATTCCAAAGATTGGGGATCTGGTCAGAGAAAAGATCGCGGTGAAGAAGGAATTTGGACCTTCTTACAGAAAAGCAGTACCTGTCTTAGCTGTCAGCGGAACAAGATCAGTAGTACTACCGCCACTTTGTTTCCATCGACCTGGTGAAACCACAATCATGTGGCCGATAATAAGTAGTAGGCCCAGTGGACTCCCAAGAAATAGCAGAAGACCAAACTTTGCTACAATCCAAGAGGTTTAAACTGAGAGACTAATCACATTCGATAAACTTGCAGTAAAAAAAAAAGGACTATGCAACAAAGCCATGGAACTGGTGCCTCTTGGAACCCAAATTGCAACAATTCCTGATGATACACCAATCTACAACGATTTAACCTCAGACTGTACAAAAGTAACAAAAGAAAATGCAAATATCAATGAAAATTGACAGAACTGCATCTGGCTATTTTATCAACTTTGATGACTTTTCCGATGATCCAAGTGAACATGAAGACAAGCCAGCAATAAAAACTTTCAAAGAAAAAATAACCGAGCTTTTTCACCAACTAAAAGAAACATATCTGATTTCACCATGGATTGCATTTTTGGACTGTGTTAGGTGTACTTTTCCTCCTGCTTTGGCTCATCATGGTTTTATACTTGGGTAAATTCATTGATGGAAAATATAGTACAATGGACACAGCAATTCAGAACATCAACTTGGTCCTAAAGTCTCACAGATCCTCTCACATCGAGAAAAGAGAACTATCATCAGTGAACATCACAGCCAATCCAATACCTGGGGGTATAGCATGTGACAGAACTAAATATGAAATTTATGCCCCGATTGAGCTCTTGAAGTATCCACACCAGTTTAAGGTTTCCTTAAGTGATTTTGTGATACCAAGTTCTTTTTCTGATGATTGGGACTTTGAAAATATTAATAATATGATGTCTGATTTAGTAATGTCAGCTAAATTTACAGAACATGATTATTTACAGGGTTCATCAAATTATGAAGAATTATACTGTTACAATCACTATGGTCATCACTATTTGCATAAATCTGCACAACCTAGAAATGTTTTTACTTATAATCAATCGGAACATTGTCCAACTCCACCAAAAGGAAGCTCGAAGACATTTTATGAGAAATTTCCATACTTCTCAGGATTTAACAACAGTGATCCAGAAACGTTTTATTTTAAAATGTTAAATAAGACAGGAATGAAAACAATGTTGACAAATACTAAACTGATTTATTCTGAAAAAGTTTATGACAAAATGTCTACATTTGGTTTTGAATTTTGGAAAAATAACATTGAAACAAAAACCATCTGGGGAACAAAAGAGTGGCAGCTACAAGGTCTGGAATCATTATTTAGAGCCTGCATGATCCCAGAACAAATAATATTCCTGAATGATACCATTCAACAAACTACTTGTCTTGGCTTAGCTAAGATAAAAGACTTAAATAAACCGTCTATTCCAAAACTCATACCTGATAGTAATAGTACTTCGGATGTGGAAATAGACGTATCCCATATTTTTCACCAAAACAGAACAAATCCTGATTTGAAAAAATTGTTGATCTGGCCCACAGACACAAATAACTGTCAAGATAGATTCCTGAACAAAAGACAGGGGTTGAAATAGGCCAGGCCAGACCCAAGATATTCCCAGAGACAACATCCAGGGATAGTTACAACATACAGTGTAGGGAAATTACGCCTTGAGTGGCTACAGAAATCCACATTGGCTGAAATTAAGCAACACTTGACTTTACTTAAAGAAGGTGCTGACTTGCGAGATTTCATCCTGGGACCTCGCACACAGCGTCAAAAAAGTTTCATAGCGGCCGGTATATACGCTGCATACAACGAAGCTTGGAAAGTAATGCAGATTGAAACAATACGAGAAATTGATCGTATAAATTTGGAAAAATCACTTTCTGTAGTGGACAATGGGTTAACGACTCTGTCTTCCAGAATATATTCACTGGACAGTATTGTATCATCTGCCTTTGATATAATAGGAGAATTGAAAGTGGGCAACCCAGTATACCCTTGAGGGTTTGGGCAAAAGTATGATAGGGTGAAGATACCATCAAGGGATTTTAGTAAAACAAGAATTTTAGAATCACTTAAGGAATGAAATCGTGTGGGCTTAGTGATTTGAGCCCACTGGTGCTGGTTATGCAAGAACAGAGATTTACATATATTCAAAACTGTCACTTATGAGTGATCAGAAAAAGAAGAGAGCAAAAAGGGATTGAAAGACGGGTGTATATTTAAAAAAAGTATTTAATCTTTTGTCAAATCAAGTTAAAATGTTGGGTACAAGATGAAAAACAATGACGCAGAAGGGAAAATACATTAATCAACACAGCCCTTGCTACATCAATTGCTCGAGCTTTTCTACCTATCACTAAATTAATTATACATTCAATGGTAGATAAAGCCACAGTCGACGTTTCGGTCTCTATTCTTTCGTGTGAGAGACCATCCTCAGGACATGGATTTCATATCTTGAGTACCCTTGTTCATATAAGTGCACGGATCAGAGACTCAATTTGTCTAGCGCTGCTGTCAGACATGGAGGCGGCAATATGGCCTTATGTGAATATCTCTTCTATTCGAATTGATACTTTAAGCAGAATGAAGTCTATTCTTTTACAGACAACTGTGCCGCTGACCTCGTCCAAAGAAATGTATGATCTGCAAGTTGCAAGGACAACGTCAGAGATACATACCCTTTTATCGACAAATTGCCCCGTGCATTTCGTAGAAATGTTAAGTCAAATTTTAAACATGTCTGATACCAGTGGCATCGCACATGTATTTAAGACAATTTTTTCGGGACTGTTAACACCGTTTGAAACAGTTCGGGGCATCTTCCAGAATTTTGTCCATTCTGTCTTTGGCGGCCTACCCTTAATTTTGGTACTCGTTGCAGGAATTTTATTTTTGTTCCTTCTGCTCCGATATGGCAAGCCAAGCCACAAGCAAGACTCCAGCAACGATGGAAGAGACAATCCTAGCAATACGCTACCGAGACCGTATCACTAAGGTCCTCGGATTAGCCCGGCTAAGAGATCTGAGTACAACTCGGTTTCTTTCATTCAGACCAATCTGGCAGGATTGCATCTTACCTGTGCTTCGATGTCTGCTATGCAGAGAAGAATGTGTGTTGGACGTCTGTCTTACACTACCATCAGCAGTACCAATGGATATCGATACTTTGCTTTGTCCAGTAACGACTCATGCAACGTGTTGTCCCCAGCGGCTACTACTCTGATGAAGGCATTCGTTGAGACTTCACCACTACGAGTAGGTGGCGGTGAAGTACGAGAGGAAAGCAGAACCAAACAGGTACAACCTTCTGTGAGCATTGCTGATCCAAACATCGATGATAGCAAACACGCACAGAACTGCACAGTTTCAGTATGTTCAAACTTGGTCAAACTTTCACCTGATGTTGTAGACCAATTTTTTGCAAGCCTGTCTGATATGATGTTCTCCCTGAACAACGAGAATAACTTTTAAAAACAACAAGCACACAGCGTTCCCTGAACTCTGAATTTGGCCTTCAGTTCTGTTAAACAAAGCAACTGAAAACATTTGGAACTATTTTTTCCCCTGAAAGCGAAATTATTTTTCTTTCAAATCAAAAATATTTACAATTTTTTCTGGCACATGGTACTTTGCTTAAAGTAGAACTATTCTTAGAGAATAGAGCTTCTATTTTTAGAGACATTAGAGACAATATTTTACCTCAGCCTCTAGCACATGTACATTATCGTATAAATATGTGATGAAATGGTCTCGACCTTCTTTTCTGTATACAGAGCCATTTCATGTGTAATTTTCGCAATTCATTCAGCTGATATATATATGCATTTAACTGAATGATAACCCTGCTAGAAAAACGTACAGTACCAATACTCATTTTCGTGTATAAACCATACGCCATTTCAAATGCAATTCTGTTGTTTGGGGTGGGTTGGAAAACACACATGCATCGTATGTTTAATATTGCTTATTTTTTAGTAATGATGGACATTAATACGTGGAGTAGGTGTTGTATTTCTATCTAGGACCCTAGTTCGATATTCCCGATTCATGCCCTTATGTGGTTATAACAAATAGTATCCTTATAAAGGCATAAGAATCATATCCATATTTAGTAATAGCCCATGCAGTCCAAAACACGGCAAGGCTACTCCCATAGACTCCTAGAAAGCACAACGCGTTCTTTAAACAAACCAAGCCTCCAGCAGCCCGGAAATTCCCCCTGCTCTTGTTTTGATTTGCACAAGAACTCCTGGAGTCCAGAAAGAACTGTTAGTTCTTAGTGAAGTCTTATGTCCAACCTTACGTCAAACCCGGCACCTTTCAGGTATAAATATAGCAATGTTGCCTTAAGCAAACACACTGTGGTGTGGAGCAGAACGGCTATCTACTTATCCGAAGCCCAGCTGATGCGAGAGCCGAAGGAAGCCGCCCCTCCCTTTTGACACGCTGAAGAAGCTGCCTTTTCTCACACCGAGAAATCCAACTCCGGTGTTCCCAAGTTACCCTCGCGAGTTGCTGGGAGATCGAGTCCTGAGAAGCGAGATACAAGACCTCCTTCATTCTATAACCAAGGTATGGAGCTGATTAAAACCTT
This sequence comes from Lissotriton vulgaris, assembly GCF_964263255.1. Classification (NCBI taxonomy): domain Eukaryota; kingdom Metazoa; phylum Chordata; class Amphibia; order Caudata; family Salamandridae; genus Lissotriton; species Lissotriton vulgaris. Next base: position 1,708,133,473 of record NC_141685.1, on the reverse strand, counting down.
AGAGAGAATTCTTGATTCCGATACTTGGCAAAAACCTAACTTAACTTAAAACTGCAACTTACTTGCTCCTTCCCACGTATTAGGCTTATGTCAGGTACACCGGGGTAGGCGTATCTTAGAAGCACCAGTTGAGTTCGTTAGTTAGTGTTTTTATGTATGTATATATTTTATCCATTTTAAAGTATCATATGGCTAAGAAGAAACCATATCAATGTTTTACAGTATTATTTAATAATACTACTTTTACTGTACGCACTTTACTTTATGATTAGTATTGCAATCGTGGCAATTCATTTCTCTTGCATGAGAAAGAAGACTGCTCAATAAAATAACACCTTTTATTGAAAACGCCAGTCTCTCTATTTCTCTGCACTCTGGTGAAATTAAGCATGCACGATTGACTGATTGAAATAGCTGTCTATTGTTTTCACACGACTCTAGAGATACACTCTTTATTCTGAGGGAGCAAAGTTGTCATGTTTATGCGGTTGTCAGAAACTAATCCCTTCTTGTCTAAATCAGGACGGTTAACCCTTTCCTGAACATTCGAGAACATTTCTAGTGACCTCTGAGCTATCTGGCAAAACTAATTAAGTCTAACATAGTCAGTAGAGACCTAGATGACCTCAGTCCTACGTCTACACTGCTGTTTATGTTATTCCAATGTGCAGAGCCTATTGGGAATATAGGAACTACACTACAGCATGTTGTTGGGCAATTGAAAGATTTAAGTGTTTCTTGTGGGGGAGAAGTTTTGACCTATTGACTGATCATAAGCCTCTGATTCCCATTCTTCAAGGGAAAGTGATAAAGGAACACACACCATGAATTGCGAGGCTCAGTGCTAAATTACTGCAATATAGTTTTAAGGTGGCGCATATATCAGGTGGAAAGAACACACGGGTGGATTTTTTACCTAGATTTCCCATTCCTATTTCTGCTCATGAGTTAAACAAATAAATTGATGAGGATTGTCCTATTGCAGCTATTGATGCTTGTTCAGTGGGATGTTTTACTGAACATGAATGGTTCTCTGCCATGGAAATAGACTCTACTCTTAGACAAGTTAAAAACTATATAGTTGAGGGTTGGCTCAAAGAGAAACATTTAGAAAAAGACTTACAGCCGTTTTCAAAGATTGATGTTGAACTTACTGTGGAGGAAGGTGGTATGGTTATGAGAGGAGATAAGTTTGTTCCACCAGAGAGGTTGAGAAATTGCATAATCAAATTTGGTCATGAGGGGCATTTGGGCCAGACTAACACTAAGAAGAGGATTAGGAATTTCTATTGGTGGCTATCTATGGATCGGCAAATAAATTCTGTTGATGAAGATTGTTTAACCTGTAATGCCAGTGATAAAGTTGTGAAAATGGTGTCTCCCCCTACACAAGAGGTTCCTAGGCCAGATGGTCCTTGTTTAAAATTGGCGGTGGATTTTGTTGGACCATTCAATATTCTACCCAATAAATTTAAATTTACTTTGGTGGTGGCTGATTATTTCAGTAAATGGTGGGAAGTGCACTTCATGCCTGACCCTAACTCAATGGAAGTTATCAAATTTTTTCAAAGTTTGTTTGCAAGGGAAGGTTTTCCAAAGGAGATTGTGTCAGATAATGGAGTTCAATTTACCTCTAGAGAAATGGTGAGTTTTTTAACGCAATCGAGAATTAATCATAGAAGGGTGGCGCTGTATCACCCACAGGCAAATGGTTTTATTGAGAGGACGAACCGTATTTTGGTAGAATGTATTCAGTGGGCAATTTCATCTAAAGTTGACATCAAAGAAGCGGTCCAAAGCATGTTGTGTGCCCATCGCACTACACCAAGCAATATTACTGTTTCAAGCCCTTTCAAATTATTGAGAGGGAGGGAAGCGTCTTTCCATTTATGTCCAACTTGGATGAAAAAATGGGGATCTACTCTTGATGTGAAGATGGGTGAATCTATTGTTAAGGCTGAATCGGATTTTGTAAAAGAGGTAACAAATGGAGAGGTAGTGAGCAAAAATCAGTTTAAATAGGATAAGATTTTTGTTTCTAAAATAAAAGTGGGTGATTGGGTCAAAATTAAATCACCTCATAACGTGCCAAAAGGTCTACCTAAATTCAGCTCTCCGGTGAAAGTTGATGATGTTGCTAGATGTGCCGTTAGGGTTAATGGGAAGAATTGGTGGAATCTTTCACGCATTTACAAATTGCCTGAGAAGGTGATTTCACAAATGGGTATTGATGAAAGTGATGAGAAAGATAATTTAAATAGTAATTGTAAGCTAGAATATATTCCTCCTAGGAGGAGTAATAGGATCCGGACTCAACCTAGACGGATGGATTTATGATCTGTTCTGTTTTTTTGTTCTACTCCTTTAATGATACTCTTAGGAGGAATAGTAGGATCTGTGTGAATTTATTGGTTTTATTTATCTTTTCATTTTGTTCTCTTTTCTTCTCTCTGTAACCTTTCATTTTTCTGATTATTATGTATTTAGTATAAAGTTTTTAAGTTTATTGTTGCATAACTGTTATTATTTCGTTTTAGTAAAGAAGGGAGATATTGTAGTAATCTATCTTTCATGTCTATTATTGTGCATGCTCCCATATTGTCATTCCTCTTCTATGGTTACAGAATGTTTATGTTGGAACATTCCCTGTGTATTCTGGTTTGACAGTTTCCTGGGAGCTGTTGGGACTAAAGGTCATTAAACTACAATTGACCTACCTATTTGTGTGTATATGGAATTACTTCACCATTCCTTCTACAAAGAACCTCTTATGTGTCTCCAAGAATACATTGCTCGGGCTGCACATCTGTTTTTTGTTGGGGAGATAACCTTACCTTTACTATGAAAAGGTACACTTTGATCATTTTCCAAAAGCCATGATACAGCACACAATATTATTAACTGCAAAATCACAAGGGAAACACATGTTAACTTTTATTTACGGGTCCACACCATATTGTGCTGGGCAAAAAGAAGCACTGGCTACTCTTCCCCAGCAACCATTCTACCAAAGGGATGCATAACAAATGATGAAATGGGGGCAGAATGCAAGAGAAATATACAAGTTCCCAGTGTCCATTAGAGCTTCACTGGTACAGGCTCCTATTGTCCATCAATACATTGGCACACTTAAGAACCGGCGGTGGAGCTTGCTCTGTCCTAAGCTCGTATCCCACGTTGATCAGGATTGTATACCTCCAAGGTATACTTCAATCTATCCTGTCCAATATTCAAACAGTGCACAAAGCTCCCATCAACCTAAACTAACTCCGTTGGTACTATAACAGAGTACACCCAAACGAACCCAGTCCATCCCTAACTAACCTTTCTTCTCTTTTAGTGCACCGTCTCTCAGCCGAGGGCGCAAGTCAACTTGTACCTGGTGGCCTCGGGCACAGAATGATCAACAAATAAGGGCTCCTGGATAGTTCGTATTTCGGGAGGAACTGCTGCATTCAACACGTCATAATTTTCCTTATCTGTTTGCATCCGTGTCAGCTGGGCATCGCTGAACAGGACAAACCAAGGCACCGTCCCACACTCAGAATCCCCAATTCCATCTTTTACTCACTGGTCATAGGGCAGTGGCAGAGGGACCCTATGACAATGGGTCGCATGGATGCAGTTCTTACGGGCAGCAACTTTCACTGCGGTGCGCGTTACCAAAAGTACTTGCTCCAGAGGGGGCGTGGCCAGCAACATGGCCGGATAGGTTGTGCCTCTAGTGAGCTCCGCCGAGCTCGCCTTATTCCGATGATCAAAACCGGTCCACAGACGCCATAGAGCCGATCAAGGACATGCAATAAGTCCTGTGGGGCCGAAGGACCCACCTGCTCACTGACTGAGGCGGAGAAGTGCGGGAAATGACGAGCTGCTTTAAACTGGGGAGAAAGTGACTGATAAAATAGGACAAGGCAATGCCTTTGCAGATCATACAGCCCGTGAAACTGCAATGCAGCCAAGCACCACATCCATGTATGTAGTAAAGTCACAGGCTGAACGTTGGCATGATGTTAGGCAGGAAGTGTTAGACATGCAGAGATCTGCTTCTGCTAAAGAACTTGAACAATGGTCCAAAGAGGGAACATTGGATGATGAGGGCTGTTGGCGAAATAAAGAGATGAATAAATGGAAACTGCCCACAGCCTATTTACAACCTATGATTCATATTGCACATGGGCTGGCACATGCTGGAGCTTCCTCGATAACGAAACTGCTCACGCAAGATTGGGAGCATCCAGAGATTGCCGGCATGGCTAAAAAGACAGTACAGTCCTGCTTGATTTGTCTCAAGTATAATCCTGGTTAAGGGACACAAACTCCTACAAGAGGGTATGCTATACCAACTGCACCTTTTGAAGTTTTGCAAATGGATTACATCTAGCTTGAACACTGTAACAATCTGAAGTATGTTCTAGTAGTGGTATGTGCCTTCAGTAAGTGGATAAAGGCATACCCTACGAAGCATAATACAGCTCTTACTTCAGAAAAGGTGATTCTGAAAGAATTCTTCCCCAGATTCGGTGTTTGCAAACTTTTATGGAGTGATAACAGACCCATTTTGTTGGGCAAGTCATTGAATATGTCCTGAAAGGATTAGGGATCAAGCAGGTGTATCATGCTGCCTTCCATCCACAATCTAGTGAAAAAAGACAGGACTAGGACCCATACACCACGTCGGGATTAGGTATACAGTGTACATAAGAAACAATATCCCAACCGGTTTCAGTTTTGAGACAGTATTGAATTTTAGACTCCTTCACCGCACCGGCGAGCTACTTTTTGGTTCCTTGATTCACCCTATGGCAGCAGCCTTGATTAATACAGGCGCTGCACATTCCAACCGTGGATGCACATCACAGCATCTAACAAGATGAACTTAATTTGAAGACGCCCCCTAATGACCGAACTTCGCTTTCCGATCCAATTACCCCTGAAGTACGTGCGAATTCGGCCGGCTACACGCGTGCCTGGGATACTCAGCGGTGCCCGTACAGCACTCACCTAAATGACAACCCAGTCCTGAAGACGATCCCGAGTAATGAGGATCGAAACGCCGTCGACTCCACAGCGCAACTACTTGGAGTATTCTATGCGTTTTGGCTCTACAACTTTGAAAATTATAATTGTGATTGATTAAGAACTGTCACTCATTGAGCCACCACTGTACATATATTGGTCACCTTGCGCCATTCACGCTGTGCACCTTTATCACTTACGTCGTCACTTTTGTACTTGTATATATCACTATTCACCAAGTGCTTTCGGGTTGTCACATGCTTCTCTCTGTACAGTGCTGCTTTAACTGTATTTCCATGTGCAACTGCCTTTTAGAATTGGTGAATTACAAGCCTTATGTAAACCATTTGAGCCTCCTTGTTTCATATTCCATCCACAATCAGCAGGGTTGGTGGAGAGATATAATGCTACTCTTAAATTGAAGCTAGAGAAAATACAGGCTTCCACATACTTGAAATGGCATGATGCATTACCCTTGGCATTGTTGTCCATTAGATCAGTGCCACACTCACGATCTGGGCTTATACCATATGAGGTGGTATTTGGAAGTCCTATGAATATTTGGGGAAATCATAAGCCACACCCCATACATGATGTACCATATATTTTGATGAGTGACTACCTATCAAAGTTGACTGACAGTTTGATTTCTATTCATCAACAGGTTCGAGAAGCCCTTCCTGACAGGTCCACAGGTGAGGCCCACTGACTCCACCCCGTGGACCACATTATGGACTGCTCCTTTCAGAGGTCGAGCAGCTTGGAGCCCAGGTCACGTGGACCAGAGCAAGTACTCCTCGCAACGAGAACTGCAGTTCGAGTGACGAACATGAGGAACTGGGTGCACGCCACCCATTGCAAAAAGGTGCCGTCTACCCTGGTGGAGCCTGCTGCCCTGATTGACCATCGAGACATCCTGGATACGGAGAAAGGCCAAGTCGTATCACCTGAATAACCTGCGGAAGTCTTCCCGGAACACACGATCCCTGGTGTATCCCGATACCAACTGAGACCCCGGAAAGGACCTTCATTGTTGAAAAAGACTGGTTGAGCAACCGTCCTGGGTTAGTGAAAGGGTGCTGATGTGGCAAGAGGGTGGAATCAGTCCTGCATAGTGACACACATCTTAACCCTCAGTGACTAAATCAACGGCTGCCCAGGACTTTAGAGCTCCAACAATTACTTCAGCGATGAAATGACCATGTCTGTGGGGAAAACATCAACTACTGCGAAAATCTGTGATAAAAAGACCATGTGCATTGCTGGATTTGTTGTCACTGTGGTTGCTATGGCAGTGATAACTTGGGTTGTAGAGGAAGTGGTTCCTGCTCAACAAATGCTGTCTGCCACTACCCCAGTACCAATTGAGGACCACTATTTTACTCTTCCATATCATGAGCAGAAGCATGGACAATCTTATCTGAACAACACGTTCATCCAGATGTTACACCACACTCACAATACTACGAACATTACTAACTGTTTGGTGTGTGGAATGATGCCAGCTCACCAGAAAAAGGGAGGAACACCTTTCATTCCTCTTCCCTTTTCCCATAACAGTTCTTGTCAAGCCTGGTTTGCACTTCTTATCGCTTCTCAAAAGGCTAACATTACTGATATGGCTGTAGGGAGAATAAACTATTACCTTAATTAAGTGTGGTACTCTGATGAAGAAGATGATCCACAAGCTCAAGGGACTGATTGGGAGTGGGAGGAGTATCGACCAGGAAATGATTTTACACCTTATGTTTACCCAAATATGCGAACTACTAAGGGTAACGGACCATATGTAATAGCTGTCACTAGAGCCCGAGCAGATTTGTGTATAAGCAGTGTTGGGAAAATTCCAGTAGGAAGAAGTGATTGTACTCAGGTTTTGACCATTAAATGTGCAAATAACAGCAGCTTTATGTCTTCACATAATACCTATTTCGTCTGCGGTAACAAGGGATACTACCATCTGCCTGCTGGATGGTCTGGAGACTGCTACGTGTCTTTTTTGTTACCGCCTGTGTTTTTGGCACCTGCATCACATCACAAGGACTATCAATTGTTTAGTGATATCTCTAAAAAGAGATACAAGAGGACAATAAGTAATGTTGAAGTGGACCAGACTGACACTGCACTACAACAATATGTTGATTTCAATTTGGGACTGTTCTTCTTCGTTGGTGCTGCCATGAACAGTAGGAAAATAAGACTTTTGACTTGTGCTGTGGAAGCTGTGACCAACCAGACAGCCATGGCGCGTGGGAACATTACAGAGGAACTGCAAATTGCAAGGATTGTGGTGCTCCAAAACCGTTTGGTTCTAGATATAGTCTTGGCTGATCGAGGTGGTGCATGTCGCATCATCGAAGTAGTTGTAATGTCTACATACCGGATCATGCCCCTTAAGGTTTTGATGCGATTTTTAAACTTCATAAGATTGCTGCAGAGATTCATCCTGATACTGGCACATGGACTTTCGCCAGCTGGTTTTGGACATTGTTTTTTTACCTGGGGTTGAAAAGTACTGACAGTCCTATGTATACTGTTTGCAATTCTACTGACATGCTGCTAATGTATACAACGTGGTACAATGCTTTGCTCCATCTGTATTACTGCCTGTACACCTGCTAAACGTAATGTTGCACAAATGAATGCCCAGTGAATGCTAGATAAAGAAATTGAAAATATGATGCGGATTGACATACAAGATGTATACTCAGACTATTCTAGATCATAAATGTCTTCAGCTAATGCTAAAAGGGTCAGGTGTGGAAAATTGGCACGATAGATGTTAGCGTTTAGCTGAAGCCATCTTGTTTCCTGCAGCCATTTTGTCTGCCATGTGCTTGCCATGTGTTCTTTCCTTCTTCTCTGTCGTTTAACCTTGTGCTCTACTCAAAGGACTGGGTATACTTAGCCTCTGCTACTCTGCACATGCTCAGTTGAGCTTGTAACTGCCCATGCACCTGTTTAGGTCAGTTACTGTCAGGATGTTTCTACTGAAGTCAGCAACTGTTAACTCCTCCTTCTTTGTTGACTGACCATTTATGTATGTAACTTTCCTATGTGCTTGTACCGCCTTCTTTTGAGCTCCTGTGTGGGTATACAAGACCCATAGATCTTCTACTCCTTGTGCTACTTCATACACTACCGAAGGGTGTTGTGTGAATGTAGTTCCACCTCATGAGGTTTAATAAATATCCCTTTTAATATTTCAGTTTCCGTGCCAACTTCGATTTACTGGTCTGAGGACTTGCTTGCAGAGAAGGGCAAACCCCTTGCACTGGTAGGCCTTGCTGAGGCCCACCTCTACACAGTAAGGTCCATAAAAACACCATGGCTTATATTAACAGATTCCACATTCTTTATTTTATAATTTGATACACACTACCTTCTTTACTTACAAGTTAATACAGTTTGAACACTTCATTTTTAACACAATCTGCAATACTTGCTGATATATCTCTACATTCTAATGTTTACCTCTCAAATATTCTATTGAGAAATCTACACTTCTGCATACAGATTTTCACTCAGTAAACCTTTTGCAGAATAAGTTTACCTACAGTAGTGCCCTTTACTGACACTTCTCAACAAAATTAATAAAGTATATTATTAATTACCTGAACTTGGAGCTCTTCCTTAAATGCAGCTAAAGACACCTGTGTCTTCCAGTTCCAAATGATGTCACATCTGCTAAGCATAACTCAATGAGACCTCCTTCATCTCCAAAGCACCAAGGCCAATCTGAGCTATCTCTGGTTCTACAGCCAATCACATCACAGAATTTCTTTAACCATCTAATAAGAATGTTAACTAATGATTGAGCTGGGTTCTTTTTTACTACTTCTCCCCATATGGTCTTGCAAGACTCTCATGGGATCAAAAATCACCTCATGGCAGACTCAGTAATTTTCCATGCGGGTCTCACTGCTTGTGAGATCATATGAGCCCAATGTGGCAACCTTTACCGCCTGAAGCTTGCTCAAACTCTTGCGAGACTCTTTTAAGATTGCAACTGATTTGTAGGGAAATTGTAGTATATAGAAGGGACTAGCCTTTCTACTGAGAACCCTCTCTTGGATATCGGGTGACCACATTAGGGTGAGGGAAGGGACTGCCATCTCCTTTAAAACTTCTCTCTCAGATGATTGATATGCATAGTAGTGTTCGCAGAGGGACTGGCCTCTCCGCTGGGACCCCTTTCTTCAAAGATGGGTGTTTATAGTAGGGTGTGGGAAGGGACTAGCCTCTCTTTTCAGACCTCTCTCTCAGATGACAGGTGCGCATTGTAGTGTGTGGGGAGGGACTACCCTCTCCTGTCAGATGTCTCTCTCAGATGATGGTTTGAAAGTAGGGAGTTTGGATTGTCTGACCTCTCCTTTCATACCATTCTCCGAGGATGGGTGTGCATAGTAGTGTGTGGGGTGGGACTGCCCTCTCCTGACAAGTCTCTCTCTCAAATGTTATTGTGTGCATAGTAGTTTGTGGGAAATGACAGGCCTCTCCTGTCGGACCTCTTGCTCAGATGATGGGTGTGCTTTATATAGAGTGAGGATAGACTAGCCTCTCCTTTGAGACCTCTCTCCCAGATGACAAGTTTTAGTGCATGGGGAGCAAGACCGGATTAGCCATACTGGGCATCAGGCATTTTCCCAGGAGGCTGGAAGGGTGGTGGGCCGTTTTGTTAGTGAGGGGTAGCTTTGTAGCAGTTTTAAAAGCATGTATGAGGATATGTTCATACACAATGATGTCAACCCATTCAGACCACAAATAAATATGTGGATGAGATACATTGATGACATCATCTGTATCTGGTCAGGCACTGAGGTGGGAATTACCAACTTTTTTAAATGGCTCAATGGTAGAACTCCAGACATACAGTTCACCATTAAATTTGATAAAAAATCCATTGACTTTTTGGATCTCACAATTTTTGTGGAAAATGGAATCTTAAATACCACTCTTTTCAGAAAGCCTGCGGAGAGGAATTCCTTACTCCTTTATTCTAGCCATCACCCTAGGGGGCTCCGAGACAATTTACCGTTTGGCCAATTTTTACGGATTCGCCGCAATTGCAGCAGAAAGGAAGACTACATGGAGCAATCCACTGTACTAATGGATCGGCTACTAGAGCGTGGATACCCCAGACGTCTGGTGAAAAAAGCCAAAAAAAGAGCATGGTTCAACCCAAGGGAAGTCCTACTACAACCTGGGTCCAAACAGAGTAACAATGAACAACGTCTAATCTGCGTAACCACTTTTTCAACAAAAAGTAACGCAATAAAGAAAACCATCAATAAATATTGGAACTTGGTCTCAGAAGATGTGAATTGTAGCGATCTACCACTCCACGCTTTCAAAAAGGCGAAGAACATTCGCGACCAATTGGTATGCTCTTTCTTGACAACTCCGAAGGAACCATCTATAACATCCTTGTGGAACTTACCTCCAATTGTGGGACACTATCGCTGTGGCTCATGCAAAGCTTGTCCAGCAACACTACAAACAAAAACTTTTTCCCATGGTCAACAACAAGTTCTTTTGAAATCACACACGAACTGCAACTCCACAAACGTCATATACTGCATAATATGCCCATGTGATTTATTATACATAGGACAGACACAGCAACGAGCTAAAGTACGCTTCCTGCAACACTGCAGCCGCATAAGGTGCAAGGTTGAAGGTGCCCCTATGGTAGATCACTGCAATGACCTCAATCACTCCCCAGAAAGCCTAAAGTGGACCATTTTGGAACAGGTGAGACTAGGTCCTCGGGGTGGCAGCATAGAACCTATTCTCAACGTCAGGGAGATCAAGTGGATTCGTTTCTTTGATTCTGTACATAAAGGGCTTAATGAATTTGAGAGTAGTTTCGCCCAAATGGCCAATCTCTGAAGTAATTGGGCGTCTAAACCACCTTGTGGTAGGTTCACGCACTTTTTTGAATCACCATCAGTGTGTTTCCTTACTCAGACTACCTCATGAATCTTTCGCTATAACAAATTGCTAAACTTGGAAGAGACTGTGCGTTTAACCACCTTGCGGTAGGTTCACACAGTTTTTGTAATAGTTGTTTTGTAATGGTATTTTGTAATAGTGTTATCACTCCCATTCCCAAAATCCATTCGCTATAATATCTGCTGATGGACCCTGTATAGGACCATAATGTTGGGCTCCCTTGTTGAACTTTTTGATCCACCACAACTATGACCCCATCTTTGAGGCTCTTTGCTATGATGTATTGTACAGTCTAAAGACGCCCTTGACCACCATGCTCGGTAGGTCCTGCGCGTTTTTTCTAATAATGTGATAATTCTCTTGGGCTATATAAGGTATGATGTATGGGCTTCCTAATACGTTATCAACCCAGTGAGACAGCCCATCTCTCTCTACACACCTCGACCTTCATGTCGACCGGCCAGTCCGCGCTACCCAGGTTTTTTCCAATAAGATTTTTTCCAATAATAATACATTATGTTCCTTTATATATTTATAAAGCATTGTTTTCTAGCAGGATCGCAATAGTTATTTATATTAACTTTATGTAGCGGTCTCCCGAACACGGGAGTCTTTCTTCGACCGCATCGGTGTCCCCATGGTAACGCGAGTCTTTTTTCACGCGAACTGGGTTAACCTAGCTGGTTACCAAGGCAGCACTTCCTGGTGCTAGCCTGACGGAGCAAGACGCTACGATATTTTGCTCGGAAGAAAACCTGTTGACGGTGAGTGCCCTAAGGGCGGTCTGTGTGGGCTAATGCCCCCGCGCTCTCTCATTGTGCTTAAGGTAGCCACCAGTTTATGCATACCCTGATTTCGGCGTTTTACCGCTTTTTCCTAGATTTAAAGTGACACGCTTACCTTCCCAATTTCACCCCGCCACGACGGAGGTGAAAACTAAGAATATTACGATTGATTCATTTCACCATGGTGAGTGATCCTAAGGCAGTTATCTGTGGGTGCTTTAACAGCGCTACTTTACTGCTACATGATGCAGTCCGTAATATGTATGTCATGACTCTTTATTTTACCGCTTACATTTTTAGATGCAATGAGTGACAGTCCGTTTACACCATAACGATGGAGGTGCTATGTGACAAATAATGTGATTGATTCCTTTGAGACAAGCACGCCCTAACACAAGGGTAGGTCTTACATCAAACAACGCTGACGATTTTTTGTCAGGTTGTTGTTCTTGTGGCAATAAATAGTAAATAATTGGCGCCCCTGTCACCATTTTCTATCATGGTTTTTAGATAAGGACTAACATTGGCATAATTACGGTACGACAACGACAAGGGACACGTCTTTTCAGGCCACCTTTTGATTCCTCACCAGGTAACTTTATGATAGTCATGGTTCTATCCTCAGTATAACCTCCTTCTCCTTTATGCAGCTTTATTTAAATCAAATGTAGACACTTTGAACGTAACAGGCCTTCCTGTTTAGTTTTACTCTTGGGACTCCATTTGAGACCGGTTTTAATATACTTTTATTTTGTTTAGGAAACAGCCCCACCCTTCCTTCCCTTCCTCCGTCCACGTCCTGATGAAGACCCGCGTAGTAAGGATCTAATGTCCTACAATCCCAGGGTCGAAACGTAGACTCCTTTCTACAATTTAGAACTCCTATGAAAAGCCAGATGTATACAGTTTAATAGGAGCTTCTATTTGAAATGTTGTTTTGATGTTTGCATATTGTTTTTTGACCCCATGTATGGGGATCTATTAATTTTTATGATGGTAATACAGATTCATACACATGAAAAACTTTGATTAGTGATGTCAAACTATCATTAAATGTGTACCCCCCTTTTTCCTAGTACCATCCTCCCCTTTCCCCGTGGGCATATTGAATTTGTGTATATTGTGTGTACATTCTCCTTTGAGTTTCTTTGATCATTGATTGACTTTGGTGCGGTGAAAATAAAAACACCTTGCACTCTAAAGGATCTATTCTTTTTGAATTAATTTAATTTGAACTTTGTGATTTTGGCGAATTCGTTGTGTTTTGTCTGGGACCACCATATGTATCCCTACCTGGACACACACAAAGGCACACCAGAGTACTATCACAGGTCTTTAAAAGACCTTTACTTGTTAACGAGGCTTTGATGTTTTTCACACCTCGGTGTGAATTAGGCCTCTGCCGTGAGCACCCTCGATCAGCCCGACGCCAGGAACTGCACTCTGGCAGAATCTGCGACCCCCTTCCCAGGACTCCACGACCCCCCTGGGGGTCGCGCCCCACAGATTGAAGACCTCTGGCATAGACTCAGGGGTCTCCCAGGGTCAGGTAGGTGAAGTTGTTACACCCTCAGCGGCACAGGGGCAGCTGGGTGCAGAGAGAGTAGGCCCAATGTTATCCTATGGAGGATAGGGGGCTTTCGGTTGGCGGCTGCTAGCAGGCAGTCCATGCGGCTGTGGGAGCTGGGCTTCTGGTCACTTGCTCAGGGCAAATGGGGAAGTAGATTAGGACAAAGGTTGCACTCCCAGGGGCACTCAGGCGACTGGGTGCAGGGTGCTTTTGAGCCGTCGGGCGCTCAATGTTATTCAACGTCAGACTGGGAAGTTGAACAAAGGCTGCAGGCTCAGAGACGGAGATCTTCACGTGCGATCACCACTTCGAGAGGTAAGTTGGGATCTTGGAAGATAGATAGACACCCAAGAGTTGGGCACAAGGGGCCGTTGGGGCACCGGGTGCAGGGGTTTATTTAGACGTCGGGAAATCTTACCCTCAGCTGGTCGCGGTTGGAGGGGTCCCTTGCTGTGAGGCTGCAGGCGTCATCAGGATCATCGAGGAGGGTCTTTGGGCACTGAATTTTGGGTTACACTCGCCGGGGGGACATCCTCAGGGTCTTTGTCCACTCAGGCACAGGCCAGGCTTGGCAGGTGCAGAGTGTGCTGGATTCACGGTTCCTGGCTGGCATAAGGGGCTGTTTGAGGAGAACCACTGCTCATGGGAGTACCAGTCTTTAGATGAGCAAGGCAGGCAGGTCCTCCGGGGTTTTTGAGGTTGCTGTCCGCAGGAGATGCCGGGGTTTAGCAGGAGCAGGTTCAAGGATCAACAGGCCTGTAGGTTTCTGGGGCCAAGTCAGTTGGTTTTGTCCTCTTGTTAGCAGCTGCAAGGCAGGTCTTCTTGTTTCTTGTTTTCAAATCGGGATCTGAGGAAGGAAGGTTCAGGGTGCCCCTAAATACAAAACTTAGGGGTGTTACAGGTAGGGCAAGGGCAGGGACCAATGGGTCCCTGTCCTGTGGTGAGTACACCCCCTATCCTGCCACTCTCCAGTGGGAGGGTGGCAAGAGTCTAGCTCTGATTGGGTAGGGATCCCCATTCTCAAAATGGCGAGATCCCGGTGTTGTGCTTTACCTCACCTCCCCCACCTGAGGGGTGGGGTTGGAAGAGGCTGACACACTCCCTTTCCTTCCTTTGTTTTTCCCGCCTGTCTTCCCAGCAGAGTGGGGGTCAGAACTGGGGGGTACCAGTTGCTCGGTACAGCAAGTGGCCTGGAGAAGCTCACAAAGGCAGCATACCTTTGAAGCTCTCCCTGCCCTTCCTGGATGAGGAGACCTTGCACCTCGTCCCAGGATGTGAATTGTTGCAGGCCCAGGAGAGCAGATTGCTCTCTACCCAGGGGTCCAGCAACATGTCTGCTGTGTGGAAGCCTAGGCAGCCTCTCAGTCGGGACCTTGGTTGTAAGGTTAGGTTCAGGGGGCAACAGTAATTTGCCCTCTGGCGTGCATTTTACATGAAATCCCACACTTGCATCAGTGTGGGTTGAATGTGCTGAGAAGTTTGATACCAAACTTCTCAGTCTTCAGTGTAGCCATTATGGTGCTGTGGAGTTCGTGATGACAACCTTCCAGCACCATATACTCTAAATGGCAGTACTGTACTTACAGGACCCAGGAATGGACCTGGGCACTTTAGGGGCATAGGGCTTATGCACCTGTGCCCACACCACTGGCATAGGGCACCCAGCTAGAGGGGTGACTAAAGTATGCCAGGGCAGTGGTGTTGTGAGCATTGACTCTCTGTTTTGTTTTGCACCAGGACACTCCGCCTGCCAAGGCAGTGTGTGGCTGTCAGGGTACAGGGCCCTTAAGGGTGACACAATAAGTGCTGTAGCCCTTAGGGGCCTTCTCTGGTCACAATGCCCTGGGCACCATTTACCAGGGGCTGACATGTGGCCAGAGATGCCAATTGGGTTTAGACTTTAGTATAGTTTTTAGGGAAGGAAGACAGGCCCTGGGTACCTGATTGGCAGGGACCCAGGGCACATCAGGGAAAAGTGCATCAGTCATCAGGCAAAAAGTGGGGGGGGGGGGTTACTGCAACAGAAACGCACTTCCCTACACAAGCCCCCCCCCCCCTGTCCAAAGGCCAGGAGACTCAGCCAACGCTGGGAGAGTCTTTCTAGTCTTTCAGGCGAGGAAGAGTTGGGGAATTGATTTGAAAGTTGCAGGGCCTATTCTGCCTTATACCTTTCTGTCCAGGTCAGTCCCTTTGGGGAGCTGGACTAGTTTCAGGACCTAATTCCCAAAGCTCCTCTCCTTGCTCTTTAGTGTCTTCACCCCATCTTTTTATTTTGGTTTCAGAGGTGCCTACCTCTGCAAAGTCTAACTTAGCCAGGGCAAAGCCCAGCTTACCCACAGAGGTTACCCACAGTTTGAGCAACCCCTCCAAGACCAATAGGGTCAGGGGGCCTAGCTTGCTATTTGGCAGGGGGTTAGGCCACCATGCCAAGGATAGGGCTGACATGAAGGCTAACACCCAGCAGAGGCTTCTGACAGCGGTCAGTGCCCAGAACGACACCTTTAGCGTCTGACTGGCATGTGAAGGGGCTATCTTACATGTCTCTGTGGGTCCTGGCTATCTGTCTGTTGTTTTAGGGAGAGGGGTCAATATACTTGGTGGTGAACACCCTTCCTCCATCCTTTGTTCTGCTAGCTGGGGAGCCACCAACTCAGGCTGGGCAGTTACCTGACTAGTCAGGGCTTTTGGTTGGCTAGGGGGGGCTTTACCAGTGCCATTTTTTGAGTTTTCCCTCACTGGGATAGAATCTCCATGGCCAACTGGTACTGTGGCTAACAGCTGCCCACCTTTCCTACCCTGTTTCTTCTCACTCTTTTGAGGCTTAGCTGCACTGACTGCAGGTTGACCCGCCCAGGTTTCTTGGGTGAGGCCTGGCATTGGGCCAGTACCTCTCTTTGGCTCAGACTCACCTCTAAGTAGTCATTCCCCATAAGACAATCAAGGGGGAGGTCTTTACTGACTACCACCTTTCTCCACCTAAGGGACCCAGCTATGGCTAGGGGCACTACAGCCACAGGCCTAACAGTGACTCCCCCTGGGACAGCACTTACTCTTCTTGTTTCCCCTGGGTCATACTGGTGTGGGAGTACCAACCGGTCATGTATCACAGTGTGACTGGCACAGGTATCTCTCAAGGCAGTGGCTGGGATTCCATTCACCAGTAGGTGGTGGAAGTGTCTACTCCCCTCTGGAATCTCTAGCTTACCTTTTGGGCCCATTTTCCAGTTGAAGGCTAGGAGGACTTCCTCATCTGAGGATCCATACTCCAATGCTACACTGGCAACCCCTGGCACTACACTAGTCATCCCTGGAGCTGTACTAGGTATCTTGTATTTAGGACAGCTAGGGTCCTTAGTGTGGTGTCCTGACTTCTGACAGTTATGACCCCATATTCTGTTGGGATCTCAGTTCTTACCTTGGTGCTCTGGTTTAGTTTGTGAGGTGTCTTTGGGCCCACCCTCCTGAACAGGTTTTTGGGGGCTACGGGGGACTCCTTACATTTATCCTTTCTTCTGGGGAGGCTTTGTGACCCCGTTCTTTTGGTCACCCCAGTAGATGTCCTAGTTACTCGTTTTAACCCAGTGGTCTGCCTTCTTTCCCAACTCTTGGGGAGAAAGTAGACCTAGGTCTACAAGATATTGATGCAACTTCTCATCAATGCAGTTACTTTATATGTGTTCCTTCATAAACAGGTTGTAAATTCCATTAAAGTCATGCACATTGTTTCCAGTTAACCAACCACCCAGTGTTTTGACTGAGTAGTCTACAAAATCAATCCAGGATTGGTTCTGGGTTTTGTGAGCCCCACTGAATCTAATTCTGTACTCCTCAGTACACAGGGATGTGTGCCATGTTGACTCTTTGTTTTGTTTTGCACCAGGATACTCAAGCTGCCAAGACAGTGTGTGGGTGTCAGGGTACCGGGCCCTTATGGGTGGCTAAATAAGTGCTGCAGCCCTTAGAGGCCTTCTCTGGTCACAATACCCTGGGTAGCATTTACCAGGGGCTGACATGTGGCCAGAGATGCCAATTGGGTTTGGGCTTTAGTATAGGTTTTAGGGAAGGAACACAGGCCCTGGGTACCTGGTTGGCAGGGAGCCAGGGCACACAAAGGAAAAGTGTATCAGTCATCAGGCAAAAGGGGCGGGGGTTACTGCAACAGAAACCTACTTTCCTACAAATATATAATGGCAAATGTGTGTAGAATGCACCATTTCCCCCCAAATGTTCTGGGGGGGGGGATGTCCCAAAGCCCACCTTTGTAGTGGTCAGGTTCGCTTGCTCGCTTCACTTGCGAAACAACGCACGGGGGCTGGCCTGACAAAATCTGCCAGGACTGCTTTGGGTTCCCAGTCCAAGCAAGGTGGGGAGTGACTGCCCTCTCCTGTCAGACCTCTCTCTCAGATGATGGGTATGCGTAGTATGACGTGTGAATGGACTGGCCTCTCCTTTCAAAGCTCTCTTTCAGAGGATGGGTGTGTGTGTAGTAGGATATATGGATAGACTGACCTCTCCTTTCGGAGCTCGGTATCAGATAACAGATGTGTGTTGCAGTCTGTGGGGAGAAACTTCCCTTTCCTGTCAGATGTCTCTCTCAGATGGCGGGTGTGCGTTGCTGGGTGTGTGGATGGACTGGCCTCTACTTTGAGACCTCTCTCTGACATGACAGGTATGCATAGTAGTGTGTGGTGAAGGACTCGCCTGTCCTTTTAGACCTCTTTGTCACATGACTGGTGTGCATAGTTGTTTGTGAAAAGTACCAGGCCTCTCATGTCAGACATCTCTTTCAGAAAATGAGTGTGTGTAGTAGAGTGCATTCAGACATCACCTCCTCCATCCTACTGCTCACAAGCCAGTGAGAATCTAGAGAGTACGTAACATTTAAATAAAAAAAAGAATTAACCTTCTCATCACAGTACTTATATCTCACAGACATCTTCTCAAAACTAAGATCCACAATATGCATTCCTACTAGTAGAATGTATTGAGAACGCATCTACTCCTTTTTAGTATTCACAATCCTATGAGAGTCCCGCAAGATGAGAAGAAAATTGTTAAAAACAATATATGTTTATTTTGTTCATAGTAGCTATCTCTTAGACACCTCCTCTCTAGTATGAAGTTAGTCTGATAGCACGGACTGCTGTGCGAGAAATATTGTTAGCTGCCTGACTGATTTCGCTCCGTTTTCTTGAACTGTTACATTTAAAAAAAATCTGCTGTATTTTAAAAATTGTCACATTGCTGCTAATATCATTTTGCTAAGCTTTTAGAAATTTGTTCGGCCCGCATACCTGCACTTAAAATCTTGCCACTCTCACCTCGCATTTTCTGCAAGCAACGAGGATCGCTGCGCTTTCTCAGCGCCATCTTGGGGGAGGATTGTTTTTTCATCAGGGTTGCGCTTCAGCTGTTGGGCTCTAGCATTTGCCTGACTATTTAAGACAGGAAGTGCAGGCGCGCAGCAGCTATCTAGTATGAAGTTAGTCTGACAGCACGGACTGCTGTGCGAGAAATATTGTTAGCTGCCTGACCGATTTCTCGCTGTTTTCTTGAACTGTTACATTTTTTAAAAATCTGCTTTATTTTAAAAATTGTCACATTGCTGCTAATGTCATTTTGCTAAGCTTTAAGAAATTTGTTCGGCCCGCATACCTACACATAAAATCTTGCCACTCTCACCTCGCATTTTCTGCAAGCATCGAGGATCGCTGTGCTTTCTCAGCGCCATCCAGGGGAGGATTTTTGTTTCACCAGGGTCGCGCTTCAGCAGTTGGGCTCTAGCATTTGCCTGACTATTTAAGACAGGAAATGCAAGCCCGCAGCGGACGCGCCGATGGCGTGCCAGAGGCAAGCCCATCTGCGCCCGTCCGCGCACCGACCGCGTTCAGCGCCAGCCACACTGCTAGTGGCAGCTTATACCGAGGCAGGATACAATATTCTAGGGAAGAGCTATTTTACATTGGTAAGAGGGACGTAGGGGGGAACTGCACACTGCCTGTTGCTAAGGGATTAGATGGAGAGATCTTGAACTGTGGGTTGATTAACAGCAGATCCCTAATAAAGCACTACCAAGAGGTGTGCAATATGCTAGAGAATATGGATTTAGACGTTCTCTTTCTAACAGAAACTTGGACCAGCCCGGAAACACTTGTAGAAATGGGCTTTGCCTGTCCAGCTGGATATAAAATACTCCACAAACCGAGGGCTGTTGGAAGAGGCGTGGGGGTTGGGTTAATTTTTAAGGAAAAGTGGAATTTTGCCACTCTACAGGTAGATGAAGTTATAGGAATGGAATTGCTAGGCTTCTCACTTCGAGAGGCCAAAGGTAGGATACTTACAGGAATGATCTGCTATAGACTCCCGGGCGTAGATACCCATTATCAAACCCTACTTGACACTATCACCAACTTGAGTATAACTCACTCTAGAATGATTGTCTTAGGGGATTTTAATTTGTGGGATAGCGACAAGCCAGATAGTCATCTAAGAGATTTAAGGCATACCTGCGAGAACTCTAACCTTTATCAATTGGTCCATCAGCCGACTCACTTAGGAGGACATATCCTAGATCTTCTGTTTGCAAACCAGAACGAGACTAAGATGGTTGAGGTATTACCTCATAATTGGACTGACCATTCCCTCATTCACTTTGACATTATGATATCTGGTGTAGAAGATAGTAATACTCGGCAGATAACTTGCCAAAAGAGAAGAGAATGAGCTAAATTAGCGAGAAACAGGATCCGTATGCCACCCCCGAATCAGAATCCTTTTGACTCCTCTGTCTCCGTAAAAGAAAAGGATCAAACTTACTGTACCTATGTAGTTGATACTCTCAACCTATTGGCCCCGGAAAAAAGACTTAAGAAGAGAAAAAAGACTTCTGCCCCATGGTACAACGAGGAGCTGAAATCGCTATGTGTAGCATGTAAAAAGGCTGGGAGAAAATGGAGGAGGCCCTACTCTGAGACAGATAAAACCAATTTGAGATTATTACAGTCTCAGTACAAGGCGTCTATTGCTAAGGCCAAAGCAAACTTTTATGCTATATCCATTCTGCAAGCACCCAATAGCACAAAAGTACTCTTCAATGTTTTCAGGGATCTCTCAAGTCCTGCCTGTATAAGCAACAAGGTGGTTGCTACGCAGCAACTTTGTGACGAGATCGCCTCCCATTTTGAAGAGAACATTAAAAAAATTGTTGGGGGAACTCCAGACCATGGATTTTAGCAATCGGGATGAGTCTCCCACGAATGTGCATGAGGGACCTCAGGTAGATGCCTCCTTGGAATACTTTAAAACCCCTACGGAAGAATCTTTTATTCACGTTGCTCAAAGTGTGTCCTCGGGATCTCCTCTAGACTCCCTCCCACATAAAATTTGGAAAACGTTTGGGCAGGAAACCTTCCCCTGGCTGCGACAGATTTGCTGTCAATCCCTGGAGGTAGGGGAGGTGCCAGAGATATGGAAGCTGGCAGTGGCGGCTCCCCTGTTAAAAAAACCTTCTCTGGACCCCACTACTCCAGTGAATTTGAGAACCATATCCCTTTTGCCTTATCCCATTAAGATTCTTGAAAAAATAGTCAGTAAAACTCTGTCATGCTATCTGGAGGAAAATTTGTTGCTGGATAAGGACCAATTTGGTAGAATCCCGTGAGACAGCTTCGTTCCTCCAGCACTAATTTGATCACGGCAACCAGGTTTAAGAGATCAAGGCTGGGAGGTAGAGCCTTTGGTGTGGCGGCAACGGGTCGCCCCAGAATATTAGACAGATTGGCACACTGATGTGCTTCAGGAAGAGCCGGAAAACCTGGCTGTTCCCTAGGAGCAAACATTAGTTCCTTTCTCGGATAGCTATCCCCACCGCTATATTGGCTTTCTTCATTCTAAGCGCCAGGATACCAATAGGGTGACAGTTTTTTTTGCGCTATATAAGTATTCACTTCACTTCACTCTCTAAATCTAGAGGGACAGCATGCATTTCTGCTGCATCTGCAGACCAAAATCTAGCTTCCTGCAAAATTTGGTGTAATTCCATTAAGCAGTTTTTGCTTTAACCTGCCTTAAAGAAGTCTATGGATAATACATGGGGATTTTGTGTTTTGGGCTCCCCCCACGTTTTTTCTTGGCCACCCGCTTGCCGGATCACACCAAAACTTAACAGGAAGGAGTTGAGTAGGATGAACTTTTTCATTGGAACATTTCGTGAAGATTCGTCAAACAGGGCCAAAGGAATTAGCAAATGAAAAGCAGACTTAAAATGTTAAAAGAGGGTTATCTGCATGTCTATTGTAGAAATTACTCTATCTTTCGTAGTCTTCTTTTAGAGAAGTATATTTTAGGAACCAGGATGTCATTATTTTGGTGGCATATAAACTATCAGGAGTGGTTGAGTCCACATTAAACTGGAACTGTAGGCAGTTTGTTGAGGAAAGTTGGGTCAGAGGAGATGGAAACCGGCAAATGAGGTTTATGTTGGCATCCCTATCGATTTAGGTAGTTTGAAACATTCTTACCTTTACCTTCTTGCTTCCATCCAAACTGAATGGCGAAGTATAAATATGGGTAACACAGGCATCCCAGATGGACTTAATCTGGGCAACAAAGTAGCTGGAAGAGGAAGATCTTGATCATTTGTGGAGTAATTTAGGAAAAACCAGTTTATGGTTGTTTACATTGGAATTCCGGCATGTGTTAAATAGTGACCCCTGAGAGATCCAAAAGCTTTGTGTGTATAGGTATCTTTGTTTATTTTGAAGTCAGTCTACCTATAGGAGCACATGACCTGCACTGATTGTCAAAGGCAGTGCGGATGCTCCTTTTTAAGAGGTCGTGCGAAATCGTATACATACAGAGTACATCCAATGCAGATTTAGCAGCTGGTGAAAAGACAATCTTGATGTTGTAAAGCTCCATGCAATCATTCATCACCTCTGACCGATAACTATGTGTAAATCGGAGAAATAAGGACAAATGAAATTAGCATAAGTAAACGCAATCCCTGTTCTGCCTTATCTATGTGCCTTCTTTCTTGCTGCTTATTGGACATTTACGTCCGGTATGCTTATTTAGGTTCATTGCCCCAACAGATTTGAGCCTTAAAAATAGATTTTACTAAGTATACAAGGACTAAACACACCTTTGAAATACATGCTATGAAACGAAAGACTGAAAGGGAGTGGGTGCAAATCTACAGCAAGGACACTCACACTGGGCAAAACAGATGTGTTTAGTGATGAACTTTTAAAGCATGATGGCATCATTCTTCTCACACTGCAACAAGACATGCATCCTAATTTGTTTTGATCACAATTATAATTTTAATGCTTGACAACGTTTTGTAGTTGTAAGAAAAGATTGAAACAATGCTGTTTGTGCCACTGTATTGTAGGAACCAACATCAACAACATCCTTGTAACATTAAATCAAACAATAATAGTATTGTTTTGAGGAACGTAGAACAGAAACAGACTGTTTGCTTTTGAATATTGCAGAGAGCACATTTAAAATCCTACCTAGTGACCCGACATTTGGAAGATTTGTGATTATTTGACAGCGTTTTTTTTTTTAAATTACTATCAAAGTCAATTAGACGATTCTTAGCATGCTTGGCAGAAACAAAGTTACAATTCAGCCGAAAAGAGAAAACCCATAGGTCTAAATTGCGAAAACTAATTTTAGGTATAACTATGGTAAAAAGGCAACATGGGTAATTCAGTGTTTTCTGGGAATATCAGGTAACATTGTTAAAGCACAGTACCTTACTCAGGCATGTAGGCTTTAAAGATGCGGTTAGGAGAGTATGGAGTACTGGAACATAGAAGCTAGGCTAGCTCTCACTTCTGAGTTGTGGATGGCACTTGTGAGGTTCTATATGTTGGTGTCTACAAAGCCTGCCAGTTGTTTTGAAACAAGGGGTGGTGAGGACAGAGTCTCTGAATTAAACAGAATACTCTCACCCAGTCAAAAGATCAGGGCTAGATCCAACACCGTTTTTTAGCTCACTGCACCATCCCAGTTTCAGAACCTGGCTGTATGCAAATTAGTCTGTTCCTGTCCCAGTGCATGATGGGAACAGGGCAAACCAAACTACAAAAGCCAATTCTTACACTGGGAAGGAAACAAGCTACCGGGGACCGGTTTCTGGCATTTCAGCCTCTTCGGCCCGGCTTGCTTGAATCCTGATGGTGCAATGAGCAAGGGACTCACATCTGAGTATACCCTTCCACGCTTAGGGTGGACAAAAATATTTACAACAAGGGGTGGTGAGGGACAGAGTCTCTGAATTAAACAGAATACTCTCACCCAGTCAAAAGATCAGGGCTAGATCCAACACCGTTTTTTAGCTCACTGCACCATCCCAGTTTCAGAACCTGGCTGTATGCAAATTAGTCTGTTCCTGTCCCAGTGCATGATGGGAACAGGGCAAACCAAACTACAAAAGCCAATTCTTACACTGGGAAGGAAACAAGCTACCGGGGACCGGTTTCTGGCATTTCAGCCTCTTCGGCCCGGCTTGCTTGAATCCTGATGGTGCAATGAGCAAGGGACTCACATCTGAGTATACCCTTCCACGCTTAGGGTGGACAAAAATATTTACAACAAGGGGTGGTGAGGGACAGAGTCTCTGAATTAAACAGAATACTCTCACCCAGTCAAAAGATCAGGGCTAGATCCAACACCGTTTTTTAGCTCACTGCACCATCCCAGTTTCAGAACCTGGCTGTATGCAAATTAGTCTGTTCCTGTCCCAGTGCATGATGGGAACAGGGCAAACCAAACTACAAAAGCCAATTCTTACACTGGGAAGGAAACAAGCTACCGGGGACCGGTTTCTGGCATTTCAGCCTCTTCGGCCCGGCTTGCTTGAATCCTGATGGTGCAATGAGCAAGGGACTCACATCTGAGTATACCCTTCCACGCTTAGGGTGGACAAAAATATTTACAACAAGGGGTGGTGAGGGACAGAGTCTCTGAATTAAACAGAATACTCTCACCCAGTCAAAAGATCAGGGCTAGATCCAACACCGTTTTTTAGCTCACTGCACCATCCCAGTTTTAGAACCTGGCTGTATGCAAATTAGTCTGTTCCTGTCCCAGTGCATGATGGGAACAGGGCAAACCAAACTACAAAAGCCAATTCTTACACTGGGAAGGAAACAAGCTACCGGGGACCGGTTTCTGGCATTTCAGCCTCTTCGGCCCGGCTTGCTTGAATCCTGATGGTGCAATGAGCAAGGGACTCACATCTGAGTATACCCTTCCACGCTTAGGGTGGACAAAAATATTTACAACAAGGGGTGGTGAGGGACAGAGTCTCTGAATTAAACAGAATACTCTCACCCAGTCAAAAGATCAGGGCTAGATCCAACACCGTTTTTTAGCTCACTGCACCATCCCAGTTTCAGAACCTGGCTGTATGCAAATTAGTCTGTTCCTGTCCCAGTGCATGATGGGAACAGGGCAAACCAAACTACAAAAGCCAATTCTTACACTGGGAAGGAAACAAGCTACCGGGGACCGGTTTCTGGCATTTCAGCCTCTTCGGCCCGGCTTGCTTGAATCCTGATGGTGCAATGAGCAAGGGACTCACATCTGAGTATACCCTTCCACGCTTAGGGTGGACAAAAATATTTACAACAAGGGGTGGTGAGGGACAGAGTCTCTGAATTAAACAGAATACTCTCACCCAGTCAAAAGATCAGGGCTAGATCCAACACCGTTTTTTAGCTCACTGCACCATCCCAGTTTCAGAACCTGGCTGTATGCAAATTAGTCTGTTCCTGTCCCAGTGCATGATGGGAACAGGGCAAACCAAACTACAAAAGCCAATTCTTACACTGGGAAGGAAACAAGCTACCGGGGACCGGTTTCTGGCATTTCAGCCTCTTCGGCCCGGCTTGCTTGAATCCTGATGGTGCAATGAGCAAGGGACTCACATCTGAGTATACCCTTCCACGCTTAGGGTGGACAAAAATATTTACAACAAGGGGTGGTGAGGGACAGAGACTCTGAATTAAACAGAATACTCTCACCCAGTCAAAAGATCAGGGCTAGATCCAACACCGTTTTTTAGCTCACTGCACCATCCCAGTTTCAGAACCTGGCTGTATGCAAATTAGTCTGTTCCTGTCCCAGTGCATGATGGGAACAGGGCAAACCAAACTACAAAAGCCAATTCTTACACTGGGAAGGAAACAAGCTACCGGGGACCGGTTTCTGGCATTTCAGCCTCTTCGGCCCGGCTTGTAAATAACGGTGATGGATCAAGCCCTGATCTTTGGACTGGGTAAGAGTGGTCTGCTCAATTCAGACACTCTGTTCATCACCACCCCCTTTTGTAAATCGATTTTGGCCACTATAGGTGTGGCAGGGTATACTCAGACATGAGTCCCTTTCTCACTGCTCCATCAGGATTCAAGCAAGCCGGGCCGAGGAGGCTGAAATGCCAGAAACCGGTCCCCGGTAGCTTGTCTCCTTTCTGGTAAAGAATTGGCTTGGTAGTTTAGTCTGCCCTGTTCCCATGATGCACTGGGCCAGGGACAGACTGATTTGCATATAGCCAGGTTCTGAGCTGGGATGGGGCAGTGAGATAAATAACGGTGATGGATCAAGCCCTGATCTTTGGACTGGGTAAGAGTGGTCTGCTCAATTCAGACACTCTGTTCATCACCACCCCCTTTTGTAAATCGATTTTGGCCACTATAGGTGTGGCAGGGTATACTCAGACATGAGTCCCTTTCTCACTGCTCCATCAGGATTCAAGCAAGCCGGGCCGAAGAGGCTGAAATGCCAGAAACCGGTCCCCGGTAGCTTGTCTCCTTTCTGGTAAAGAATTGGCTTGGTAGTTTAGTCTGCCCTGTTCCCATGATGCACTGGGCCAGGGACAGACTGATTTGCATATAGCCAGGTTCTGAGCTGGGATGGGGCAGTGAGATAAATAACGGTGATGGATCAAGCCCTGATCTTTGGACTGGGTAAGAGTGGTCTGCTCAATTCAGACACTCTGTTCATCACCACCCCCTTTTGTAAATCGATTTTGGCCACTATAGGTGTGGCAGGGTATACTCAGACATGAGTCCCTTTCTCACTGCTCCATCAGGATTCAAGCAAGCCGGGCCGAAGAGGCTGAAATGCCAGAAACCGGTCCCCGGTAGCTTGTCTCCTTTCTGGTAAAGAATTGGCTTGGTAGTTTAGTCTGCCCTGTTCCCATGATGCACTGGGCCAGGGACAGACTGATTTGCATATAGCCAGGTTCTGAGCTGGGATGGGGCAGTGAGATAAATAACGGTGATGGATCAAGCCCTGATCTTTGGACTGGGTAAGAGTGGTCTGCTCAATTCAGACACTCTGTTCATCACCACCCCCTTTTGTAAATCGATTTTGGCCACTATAGGTGTGGCAGGGTATACTCAGACATGAGTCCCTTTCTCACTGCTCCATCAGGATTCAAGCAAGCCGGGCCGAAGAGGCTGAAATGCCAGAAACCGGTCCCCGGTAGCTTGTCTCCTTTCTGGTAAAGAATTGGCTTGGTAGTTTAGTCTGCCCTGTTCCCATGATGCACTGGGCCAGGGACAGACTGATTTGCATATAGCCAGGTTCTGAGCTGGGATGGGGCAGTGAGATAAATAACGGTGATGGATCAAGCCCTGATCTTTGGACTGGGTAAGAGTGGTCTGCTCAATTCAGACACTCTGTTCATCACCACCCCCTTTTGTATGCCAGTTGTTTTGACCTACTTTGCTCCCCCCCACCAACCACAGTACTGTATTGTACTGTAATTGCATTTATATACCACTTACTACCCCTGACGAGGCGTCAAAGTGCTTTTTTCGGCGAGTAGCACGCTACTCCAGGACCCATAGAGGATTAGTATTGAAGAAGTATAGTGAAAGATGCAGGTACATTTTAAGTGGTGGATAGGTTAGTCAGTTCGGAAAGACAGGAGGATAGAAGAGGAAAAAAAGGTTTGTATTTATGTAGCGCTTGTTACCCCCTACTGGGGTGTTGCAGCACGCTACTCCGGAAACCCATAAAGGATTAGTGCTGAATTAGTATGGTGAAATATGAAAGTAATTTGAGTGGTGGATATTAGTTATTTGGAGTGATAACGGTAGTGGAGGGATTAAAGGGAAGAAAGGTTTGAATTCATGTAGCACCTGTTACCCCTGATGGGTGTTGAAGCACTTTTCTGGTGAGTAGGACGCTACTCTGGAACCCATAAAGGATTAGTGTTGAAAATTAGTATAGTGAAGTATGAAGTAATTTGAGTGGTGAATATGTTATTCAGTTATTTGGATAGAGAAGGGTAGGTTGGAGGATAGAAGAGGGAAAGAGGTTTGTATTTATATAGCGCTTGCTACCCCTTGATTGGGTTTTGAAGCACGTCAATGGCGGGTAGCACGCTACTCTGGAACCCATAAAGGATTAGTGGTGAATTAATATAGTGGAATATGGAAATTGAGAAGTGAACATGTTAGTCTGTTATTTTGATTGAAAAGTATAGTGGAGGGACAGAAGAGCAAGGTTTTTTTTTGAGGTCATAGCAGTAGAAGGCTTTTGGATGAGTAAAAAGGGGTTTTGGAGGGGAAGAGTCAGAGGGTGATCCGTGGTAGAGGCTATTGGCGTAATCGAGTTTGGACAGAACAAGGGAGATGGTAGCTAGGACCTTGTGTGGAAATCCCATATAAGGGAAGATTGTTGCAGCATTTTTATAGTGACAAATCTTGATCTTGCATTCATCGACAGCTAGGAGTCCATGTTCATTCTGAGGTTTCTTACTTCCTTCGATAGCTTAGGAAGTGATCCCAGTTCATCAGGCCAGGCGGCAAGCGGGTCGTAATGTTTCCAATCGCCACACGTGAATATTTCCGTTTTTTAAGCATTCAATTTGAGATGGCTCCAAGTCATCCACGGCTCTGAGACAACTTAAAATTTGTGATTTTTCAATGTCTTTGGGACATTCCAGTTGAAGGAGTATTGGTGTGTCATCTGCATAGTTATAGCACATGCAGTGAAATTAATTGATCAGTACCGGTAATTACTTCATGTAGATGTTGAAAAGCATGGGCGAGATGATAGAACCTTGAGGGACCCCTGCTTTTGTGGAGTATGGTTTCAACGAGAAAGGTGGGGTATGGATGACATTAGTTCTGTTTTGAAGGTAGGACGCGATCCAGTCTAGAGCAGTTTCCTCTATGTCGGCTTCATAGAGTCTTTATTGTAATTTCTTTCTAGAAACTTTATGATTATGAGATGCAAGAAACGATAAAAGTAACAATGTACCTTCTTCACATTGCTCGGGAGTGTCAGCAGCTAATAGAATGTCATCGACATACTGAATGAGGGACACCTCTTTTGGTATGTGAAAGGAATCAAGTTGTCTCTTCAAAGCCTGACTGTAAATACTAGGACTCTCTGTATAGCCCTGTTGAGCTCTTCAGAAACGGAAGGGTCTATTTTTCAGACTAAATCCAAAAAGATAGCAGCTTTCAGGGTGAATAGGTTTTAAAAAGAACGCGTTTTTCCAGTCAATGACCGAAAATGTGGTTGCAGTGGGAGGGACCATAGTGAGGAGGGTTGTTATATCAGAAACAACCGGATATTGGTGCACCACAATTTTGTTGACCTCACACAAATCAATAATGAACCTGTAAATCTTAGTATCAGTGTCCTTTTTCAAAATGGGAAGGGTAGGGCTATTGCAAGTATTATAGGGAACCTCTTCCACTACACCTACTTTAATCAAGTCCTGGACAATACCTGATAGTGCCTCCTCACCCTCTCGAGATATCTTGTATTGAGGCAAACAAGGCGATGAGGCACGTTCTCTCACTTGAATTCGTACAGGAGGAATAACCATTTGACCCACATCAGTATCTGATCTAGCCCACAGAGTGCAAGGCAAGGACGCCAGAGTGGTGTCCTCATTGATAAGGCAAGATCTATCAATGCTTGAATAGTGGTCATTGAGGAGAACACGTACACCTTCCATGAACAGCGTATTGTAGCACGAAAATATTTTGGCATATCGATACCTACAATGTTATCTGGAGTGGTAGGGGAGAGCAAAAATGGACATGCTGTTGTGAACTTATCTAGTCCGAATTCAAGTGGCTGTGATAGTGGGCTAGGTGAAGGTGTTCCATCAAACCCTATCAATGTTATTATTGTGCCAGACAGGGGAGCCCTAGGAACCATTCTTTTAGACAGGGCACTACGGGTAGCCCCTGTATCAACCAGAAATTGATCGGTAGATCCCAAGACATTTGCGTCAACATAGGGACCCATTTGATCTACTGGCACCTCGACCGGTCCCACACCCGTCCTAGGCATCCCTATGCATAATAGGAATCTGTGAGTGTATCAGCAGACTAGTCAGTCATTTGGTACTGATGTCGTTTGTCAAAAGCATTAGGGTAATTCAGTCCCTGTTCAACTGCCTCACACTGGGGGCGAACACTTGCACCACCCCTGCTCCTTACGTTCCCTAAATGCCCTCTCAAACTCCCCAGTCTCCGCTGATATTGCTGACCTTGCAAAACAGGGCACTCAGAATGTCAGTGCCCAGTCTCTTTACAATAGGCACACTGATCAGGAGACAAATTGGCCCGAAGGAGAGGGAACGCCCCTGGTTCATGCATTGCACGTGCACCCCCTCCGCCTCTCCTAAACGGTGGACAGTGTACAGTACAGTGCAGTGATATTTTCTTGGCCCAAAACTGGCATCTCCAACCCTTGCTCAGCATGGCCAAAAGCCATATGCCGTGGGAGATGGTCGCCCATGGCTGGGTTCGGTACAGGGTCAGAAATTCAATGTGTTAAAATAACAGTAGAGATAGGTGTTAAATTAAAATAAAAACTAACATTTAAAAACCAAACAATGAAATTCACCAGTTACGTTACTGAGCTGACTGTAACGAGCGTCCTGCCATGTGCTGCTTATGAGCGCATATACTAATTACATCACTTATCAGATGTTTTATATCATTGATGACATCACCGATCACAAAACTGGCCATCATAGAACTATTTATGTTGTGGCAACATTACCAAACACAGTGCATTGAGCACAGTTTTGGGAAGAACCAAAAGCAAAATAGCATATGACTCCAGGTGAATACACCCTGACTGCCCCAGAAAAGGTGGGGAGCCACGAAGGGACTCGTCGGTATTAAAATATATAGTAAGAAAATATTTCTTTTTCCGGATTTGCTGATCTATTACAAATCCTGGGCCCTGCTTTCATTTTGCAGATCCAGGATTCGTAAATCCATCAAAAGATCCACAATTTCAGTAAAACACGAACTGGGAAAATATGTATTCTGTGCTCTACTGATGCATTTGGGTCACACGAGGGTCTAGTAACAGTCTAGTCTCTGTGACCAAATTGCCTTGTGAAAGGCTGAAAGCCCTGCTGTGTGGGGGTTGGTCATCTCCTGCAGGTTGAGAGGCCAGGCCTTGCAAACAGACACCACCACTAAGCATGGCCAAAGGCTGTATGCAGCAGGCTTTGGACCCCTGCGGCCTGAAGTCAGACCATTGGTTAATGCTAGGTCCTGCAGTCAACCCGTGTTCTGCATAGCCAAAATCCATGTGCAATGGAGTTAGCTGCCCACAGAGGGTGAGGTGCAGGCTTTTACCAACTCTTGCTGCATATGACTGACCAGGCCCTGCAGGCAACCCCTGCTGCACATGCTGCATCAGAGGTGGCTCAAGGCCATGCACAGTGGATGTTTGCAGTCCATGATGAAATGGGTGCAGGGCATTGATGGAGGCCATGCGGTGCAACCAACCCCTGCCAGGCCTGGTCGAAGGCCGTGTGCGGCCGGCGGTTGGAGTGCAGGAAATGGCCCGAAGCCAGGCTCTGCAACCAAATCCACTGTGTATAGCCAAAAGCCATGCGCTGAGGTATTGGCCAACCCTGATGTGTTGTAAGAGCAGTCGCTGCATACACCCCCCCATTGATGGAAGACGGGCAATGAGGCCAATCCTTGCTATGTGATGCGAGAGGGATTTGTATAGCGCACTACCACTCCAGGGAGCATCTTGGCGCTTTGACTCGTGTACTCAGAGATGGTAAAGTTTGTTGTTATCACATTGCCGTTGAGATCCTAGACAAGTGTTTTGCAGGTTGCATCCGCCATACTATAGATCCATGTTTTATGGGATTTTCTAAACTTCACTTGATGAGGCAGTTTGTTCAAAACCTTAGCAGCTCTTACTGCTAGAGTTTTTCCTCCTCTTGTAGCAAGTCTAAACTTTGGAACGCCCATCAAATTGGCTGTTGAAGAACTAAGTTCTCGAGTAGGGTGGTAGCGGTTAAAGTTTTTAAGCCGGTATTGTGAACCCTGCTTGTGGAAGGCCCTGAAAGTAATTATTAGGCCCTTAAACAGGATGCTCTTTTGAATGTGGAGCCAATGAAGCACATCCAGTGCTGCAGAGGCTGAGGTTTTTCTGGGCCATCTAAGAACTAGTCTTGCTGCAGCATGTTGGACCATCTGCAGCCTATGCAGGGCCGCTTTGTTTGCCCCCGCATACAGGCTATTGCAATAGTCCAACCTGGATGTGATTAGCGCCACTGCCACAGTGCATCTGGCAGACAAAGGGAGGAGGTCAAAACATTTCCTGAGGCCCTTTATTATATTAAAGCATGACCCAGCCACTTCTCTTGCCTGTTGTTTAAAAGATAGGGTCTCATCGAATTTAATTCCTAGGTGTTTGCGTAGCTACAATGGTGCTGGGCGGGCCTCTGCCTCTTTCAGCCAGCAGGTCTGGGGAGAGAAGGGATTTTTTTGACCAAACGGTAGGATTTCTGTTTTTGCAGTATTGCAACTCAAATGATTGTTGTTCATCCAGGCAAAAGTTGCCTTCAGGCAATCCCTCAGAGTCCGCAAAAAGCTGTGCGCAGTGGGGCTTGACCACTTGGGGTGGTTTGGAAGCACTGCCTGGCCTGATGCATGACCCAGCGGCTATTGTCATATCCTGTAGGTAACCCACAATGTAAGAGTTCAACACTGTGACCAACTTCTGCTGTGCATGGCAGAAGGCCAACTATGGAGGGTTTGGGGTATGGCCTGCCGAAGGCCATGCACAGCAGTAGTTTGCTGTGTGTTGTTGGCTGGGCTGGACTGTTCTGATTGGAGCAAGGTCAAGACTGATTTGCATATAGCTGGGTCCAAACTGAGGTGGCATGGTGTGCAGTTAATGATGGATTGCCAGAGTAATTACAAGTGGCTGAGATTAATTCAAGCATTCCATCCATCACTGTTTTGTATAAATTTATAAAGTTATATATAGCTCGAACTTGACCCAAGAGGGTATCAGAGCGCTTTACATTTAGAATCGTTGAGTTTAAAGTTACATCAGTTACAAGAGCATAATAAGGTACAGTAGACATAAACAATGTTACAATAATTTGTAGGAAGGAGGGGTGGAAGGAGTAATAGCGGGGAGACGAGGAGGAACTGTGCCCAATGTCCGGCTGGGTAGGTGACTGTCAAGGTGGAAACCAGGGCCAACCTCATTAGCTGTCTAGAAGCTCCACTGGTCGGATGTATTACGTTACAACGCATACTTTTACTCCGCATACCATTACAACGCGGTATTTACAACGCATACCGTTACAACGCATAGCGCTTTGGGGTGCTGGATAGTGGTAAGTATAATTTACTATTCTAACTCCAGTCCCCGTGGACCCTAGGGAAGGTGTTGGATAGTAAATTAAACTTACCTCTTATCCTAGAGCGCCCCCCAGCGCAATGCGTTGTAACGGTATGCGTTGTAATGCCTGCGTTGTAGTGGTAGTGCGGAGTAAAAATTGCGTTGTAACAGGTGTATACCATACTGGTCATCAGCCATATTGCTCAGGTCTCAGCAATCAGGAAAACCAGTTTTGAGTTTATTTGATTTGAGAAGTTTATATAGCGCTGGCAAGACCCGGAGGCATCGGAGCGCTATACCAGAGGAACATTGCGTTACAAGTTGCATTGTTAAAAAAGGGTAGTGAGGTACAGTAAACAAACAATGAGGTTGAGAGAATTTGTAGGAAAGGAGGGGAGGAAGAAGCCATGGCAGGGAGATGAGGAAGAACTGTGACCAATGTCCGGCTGGGTAGGTGACGGTCGAGGGGGACACCATGGCCAATCTCCACATTAGCTGTCTTGCAACTGCACCGGGCATCAGCCATGTTGCTCAGGTCTCAGTGTTCGGGAAAAAACGTTTTGAATAGATACATAGGCTACAGTAACAGAGTCAAGTAGTGGAAGAGCATGTCCCCACTAGAGGATAGAGGTAAAAGAAGGAGGCGGGGGGGAGGCAGTGTAGTGTAGTTCCTATAACCCTAATAGGCTCTGCGCATTGGAATAACAAACACTATAGATTTGACATAAGACTGAGGTCAGTATGTCTCTATCGAGTATATTAAACTTAATTGAGTGTGTGCCAGCTAACTCAAAGGTCACTAGAAACTTTCTCGAATAAACAAGAAGGGCTTAGTCTCTGACAACTGCATAAACATGACAACTTTGTTTCCCCCTAGAATCGGAACAATATCTCCAGAGTTGTGGAAACAATAGATAACTATTTCACTCAGTCAATCGGGCATGTTTTGTTTCTACAGAGTTGCACAGAAATAGAGAGACGTGCATTACAATAAAAGAGGTTTATGGAACAGTCTTATTTCTCATGCAAGAGATATGAACTGCTACAATTGTAAGACAGAATGCGAAATAGAATATGTACAGCGTTAGAAGTAATATAAAATAATACTGTAATAGCATGGTTTTGTGAGTATTACATATTCATTAAAATACATACATAAATAAAATAGGCTAAAATACTCAACTGGTGCTTCTAAAATACGCCTACCCCAGTGTCCCTAACCTAGGTCTAGTACGAGGGAAGAAGTAGGTGCTGCTTTAGCATAGGTTTAGTTTTGCCAAGATTTGCCAAAGGTTTCTCGAGGTTCTAATCAGCTCCATACCTTAGAATGATAGAGGTTGGTATCTCTTTCCTGGGACTTGATTTCCCAACGCCCCGCAAGGGGAGTCAGAAACACTGGAGCTGGATTCTCAGCAGGAGGATGACAGAATCTAGTCAGTGCGTCAGCTGGGGAGTTGGCTTCCTTCGATACTTGCTGTGGAGAGCTGCGTCGTGCAAGTAGGTAGTCGAACTGCACTGAACCACACCATGCTTTGCCATAGCAAGTGAAGATATATTTATACCTTGAAGGTGTTTAGGAATGCCGGTATTGACGTAAAAGTCAGGCATATGAACGTCATGAATAAACCCCTAAGGAATAGATGTTCATGAATAATAAATGAGTCCTTGGAGAAATCAATATCCAAGCAAGGGGAAGTCCCTAACAGCTTAAGAGTCTGGTTTTCCAAGAACTCGTTGTGACGTAGATGAACGGATGGAAGTAGCCCTGCCTGTATTTGGGTAGCATGGACTATGCCTAAATAAGGACTGGAATACTATGCCTATATAAGGGCAATGTGAATTATACCTATATAAGGGCATGAATCGGAAAATTCATACGGAATCTAAATCGATACACAGCAGGAGTAAAAACAAACCCGAGAAGGAGCTGGGGCTGCCTTTTAGGCCGATAGGGTATGTGTTCAAGGTCTGGTTGGAGTCCGATGGTAGGGAAAACTGTGGCAGCCATCTTGGGGTCAGGCAACGGATTCAGACTTTACATCTGATGTGTATTATCCCTGTGCCAAGGTTGGCTGGATTCTGTGTGGGGACAGGCAGGTTAAGGTTGCGTCTGCATCACCTTTAATTTATTGCTTTGTCCCTTCACTTGCTGGAATTGGGACCGAGAACTGTAGGAGCGTCACAACCAGGCGCCATCTCAGGGTCAGGCAACTGACTCCTCCGCGTCGGACCTCTATGACTTGGGGCCATCTGCCAGATTCTCTTTGATCCTATCAGGTATCAGTTGACCTCCTTGTACTGAGAAACCATAGAGCTTAGGTCAAAGTCGAGTTGAAAGGAGGCTAGTCATACCTCCCTTTTGAACAAAAGCCCCAATTGCAGTAAGGATCAGTGTGTGGCTTGGCAGTGGTTTGTGAACCCAGAGACGGTCGCCATCTTGAGGAGGTGGAAATATAGGAGCAGGGAGGATGCATCTACTTCTGACGAAAAGTAACAAATGTAGGATTCCATGTTAGTAGCAGATACGGGGGCCATCTTGGAATGGTGAATCAATAACCAGAAGCTGGAAAAGTAATGAATCAATATGACTTAGCAGAAACAGTAACGATCATCTGTAGATCCAAACAGATGGATGCTGAGGAGTGGATGTAACAGACACTCAGGTCCAACGGACGAACTCAGCAGAAGCGGCCACAGCACTCAGCAGCATGTCACAGGCCACAGGGATGAGGCCGCAGGGGCCGGGCCGCACTGGACCGAGCAGCCGGTATTTCAGGCCCCAGGCCGCTCTCAAGCAGGCTGAGGAGGCGGATTGTAGTGGCCAGAATAGGCCAGGGCTGCAATTACCCCAAGAGAAAGCGAACCAGGTCACATGAAGATCACCTCGGAGGCGACAAGGAGGAGCCAGTGCCATAGGGCTCAGAGCTACCCTACCGGCATGCTGGAGATAGCGGAGATAGGAGGCTGCTGGGGTGAGTAAGTAACAGGTTAAATTGAGCCTGGCCAGGCAGTCAGCGCCTCAGACTATTCTCGCAGCAGAGGACCATGCAGATTCGGGTGAGTACAAGCCTGGGCGCCGAGACCTCGCTCCCCAGGCAGCAAGCAAGTGGTCTGGAGGGCTCCGCTCAGGGCCACCACGCCACAGGCCCTAAAGTGAGCGACCAGGCAGGGACGAGCGGGGGGGGGGAAGTACTCCCCATCCAAAGCTGGTGTGAGAATCATTTGGACTCCATGACGGTTTCAGGTGATACTGATCTTCAGCGGTAGGCAGGGACTTGTTGACCTATGACGCTGGTCACAGGGAGACTTGAGGTTGCCAATGGCACCGGATCCGAAGACTCCCCACTGGTACCATGAAACGTTATTTTTATTCAAACAATTGAGGCCTCACCTATATGGAAGCGCATCTATATATACGACCAAGAGACAGGGACTGATTATCAATATACCTTCCCAGGGTGTGTCGAATAACACTAATCCTCAGGTCAAGATGCGTGGTAATTCAATATAAAATCACACGGGTCCACATACAACTCACCCAAAAAAAGGTGTGGAAAACAGAGAGAGAGTACCTCACGGTAGCACCACCCGAGGGGGCTCCCGGTTAACAATTACCGGTATACCCACTTCTCATCATGGGCCACTCTCTCTATGTGAAAAAACAGAAGTGCACAGAATAAAGAAATCATGCAAGCATGAGAATAGTGGTGAAGACACAGTAGTGACAAGCATGTAAACAATGATACCAAGATGTTGTGTACATAAACAAACAAACAGACCCCTGACCAACCACAAAAAAGGTTATGTGTAGCAGGGCTTTGCTTGCTTTTCATTTTTATTCTTTTGCAGCAAGCCCCGCCAATTAAAAATGGTTACTTGTATACCATAATGAATTATATCCTCAAGCCGACATGTTTCATCCCTCCGAATTTCAGCGATTTCATCAGCGCATAAGTGGGGTTATCTATTCTCAGTCTTTTCAGAAGAATCAGGACCTTGAGGGTGCTAAGTCAGCATATACCGGCACCACTCTGTAGGACACCGTGTAAAGTTTTCACGTGTCCAGAAATGGCTGGAAATTATCACAGCCACTGTTGCCGAGTCCCTCCGGCGCTTCAGACGTCGGAAGCGCCGGAGGGACTCGGCAACAGTGGCTGTGATAATTTCCAGCCATTTCTGGACATGTGAAAACTTGACACGGTGTCCTACAGAGTGGTGCCGGTATATGCTGACTTAGCACCCTCAAGGTCCTGATTCTTCTGAAAAGACTGAGAATAGATAACCCCTTGTAGGAGAGTAGGGTCTGCTATCCTATGGTCACCCCACTTTTTGCTTTTTGCTTCACTGGTTTTCGACTTACTGAGGCTGTGGGCTTGCTAATCAGACCCCCAGCCTGCTGTTCTCTCTCTAAATTCACATCCATGTACTATAGGTACATAACCCAATTGTAAATGGACTCCTTGTCAGCCCCTGTACCATGCACTATAGGTGCTCAGGGCATAGGTGCCACCAAGGCCTACCAGGGGTTGAAGCATAGCTTTTGCCACCCCTGGCTGGTTCTTAAATTGACACAACTGGTTGATCACTCAGCTGGGGAGAGTGGGTGTAATCACCCCTTGCTTAGATATAGTATACCTATATGTAAACCTATATCTGGACACATATAAACCTGTGAGCCACTCCTATGGAAGGCCTTATCAATCCTGGAGGCAGAGTGCGTGGTTTAATGTGAGATGGAGCTCTGGCATGAGCTGAGCCTGCCTGCAGCTGTCGGGAACAACTCCCTAAGCTGATCCGGGATAATGCCATACCATATACTATTAAGTGCATTACAATCCTCGCGGTTATATAGCAACTTTGGTTTGGCTTTATCAAAACATGTTGTGTAAGGTGTCATACGATTTGGAATACTATCCCCTCGACAGTTCTGTCGACGGGGATAGCATTCCACCCCTCTAGAGGGAGAAGACATGTTACTTTACTGAAACGCGGTTGATTTTTAAAAGAGCCTCAGATCCACAAAATGGATGCTTCTGCCACAGACACGAGTCTGACCTCCTGCTGCTGACCGAAACTCAGCAGAGGAGGCCTGGACAAAGGCTTTCCTGTCGCAGGGCGGTGTTACACCACCCCAGACAGGAGATAATGGATTGTAGCAGGGAGGTTTGAAAGAAACCAGACACTGCCTGGGGCGCACAAGGCTGCCCCTTGCATAATCCGGCCAAACCGGTTCTGGGGCACACCAGCCCCAGTCCCAGCGCGGCCTGGATCAAAGGAAAGGGGTGTATCCACCCCCTTCCTGGGTCCCACCCATAGGAGGGGACCTAGCAGGTAATCCAGCCCCCTAGATTGGTATAATAATAGGAGCAGTGCCAAGGCACTCAGATTATCCTGATGAAACATTTGAAATGAAACTCTGGACCCTTCGACATCCTACTCAACGTAGAAGACTGAAGAATCTCCCTTGTGGTCAAGGAGTGACCACCCTGTGCAAACAGGCACCATCCAGCAGCTCGACGTCTGCTTTGTTGCAGTTCCTGCCGGAACTCGAGCGACAGAGATCGACGAGATCAAGTTTGCCTGCCTTCTTACAGCCCGATCCACAGTCCCTGCAGAGCTGAGACCCGTGGAGGCGACCGGAAGCGTGGGGCACGCCATCTTGAAAAGACCACGATACGCTGACTGTGCAGCCCACGAGTGACCCTCGAAGCTGTACACTGGGGTTTGAGAAGCCCCAACCCTGAGCCACTCTTGCACCGAAGCTCACCCCTCTACACTCGACGAGTGCTGCGTGGGGCCCTTCTGCTTTCTTTGGCCCGGTCACTTGCCAGCTGGCTTGTGGCCCTTGTGCCAGCGAAAACCTAAATACGACTTGCGATTCTGGTTGCTCCAGACTTGCACCAGCTCCTCTGAAAAGGAGCACCCGCTCTGACCATCCTGGTCCGAGTGAGAAGCAATCTTCCAGTCCTGCGTGGATTGCTCTTGCCAAGTGTTGTTTGCTCCGATCTTGAAGCCGACAGCGCCGACGGTGAGAGCCTGTGTGGGACAGCTCGTGACCCGCTCCTGGACGTCGCAGATGCCCCAGAGCCCACGTGGCAGCGGAGAGAAGCTCCTCGACAACCACCTGACTGCGCCCGACATTGCCTGGTTCCGTCCTGGTTCGACCCTGGTCACTGCTGAGTGACCCAGACTCTGTCCCCTCTGCTTTCAGGTACTTTTCTACTCTGATCCACCCTTGGATCACACCGGACACTTCTCCTTCACATCGCCTGCAGCATCTTCAGCTTCAAGCACCAACAACCTGCGTGACGAAACCCGACGCCACTTCGACTCTATGCACCCGCTTCCTGTGGGTGAGGTAAATCAGCAACGCCGGTGTTCCCACACTAGTACTCACCTCTAGGGTCTGTGTCTAAAGTTTTGTCCATCTAGGTTCAGCGGAAGTATCCTTAAACTCTATTTGTGTAACTTCTACGCACCATTGACTTTGCATTGGTGCATGCGTGTGCTTTAAACGCTGCACCCGAATCCCGCGGGCTTTTCCCGACTTCAGCATTGCTTGTCCCGACTGCTCCCAGCGATTCTCTAGGCCCTAGGCCTAACCACTGTTTGATTGGTATCTCTTATACCACTTTCTTAATATATGGTTTGAGTGGCCACCCGCCCTCATCCATAATTGTGCAACTTTCATATGTTATACTGTGCTTTTGATTTAACGCTTGTGCCCCTTTGCTCATAAAGAGTACTGGGGATTATTTTAGAAATAAACACATATATTTTTATAATATATACTTGTGTGGTGTCCTTTCATTTGATATTACAGGATTGTGATTGGTAAAACAGCTCGCTTAACACAACCTCTTGAGTTTAGCCTTTAAGGCTGCTTAGTCTATGCTACCATTAAGATAGCTTGTCTATAAGGTTGACTTACCACCAGACACCATAAGGGATTGTTTGGACTGATACAAGGTGGTTCCAGAATTGGAAACATCATATATCAGGCCAACTTCTCACATTGGTGTGCAGCGGTGCGGATTTGAGCTTGCTGTTGTTTTACCATTGCAATCTTTTTATCAAATTGAAAGATCACATCAAGTACCTTAGGTACATATAAATCAAAAGCTTAGCATATTTAAGTTCTACTGAACTTAGTAGTTTTAGATTAAAGGGATTAGCACACCCTGACTACAACTCACTAGCAAGGTACAGTAGGAAAACACTTAGTGTAGGTAAGTGCACCACTTGCACCTCACTAGCAGTCATGTCTGACACAGGAAGAGCTTCAGACTCTGCCCCTGTGACAGTTGACCTTACCAAGGCAACTTCCAGCTATGACAAACTTAGCCACAAAGACTTGGGTGCCTTGTGCATTGCAAGGGGGCTAAAAAGGGGTAGAAACCCCACCATTCCTTCCCTGATAGCCATCCTAGAAAAGGATGACTTTGATAAGGCGAGTGCAGCTCCCTTAGATTTAGGAGATGGAGTGAACACCCCTGAGAATGAGAAAACTCCAGATGAGGAAGAAGAAGAAGAGGAGGAAGAGGAGGATGGCTCAGTAGTAGATGAGCCTGATCAGGATCAGAGGGGTAACCAGGTTGTAGTTGCCAGGCTTAACCAGGCCAACTTAGACCTACATGGGAATGGAGAGGGCCAGCACCTCCCCAGATCCTATAACATACTTCCCCCAGGCAACAGAAGGGTGAGATCTCCATCAGGGGACTCTCATATTTCTAGTGTCTCAAAGGAATCTCAAAGGGGAATGACTTCCCCACAGAGAAAAGAGCATAGGGCCAGGATGAGGGCTGTTCAACTCCAAATAGAGAGGGAAGAGATAGCCTTGGCTCAAGCTAAACTTGCTTTAGCAAGAGAACAAAAGTTGTGTGGCTTAGATGCCACTGGTGGCAGCAATAATCCTAGAGAGAAAGACAGGAGCTATGACAATAGAAACCTGACAAAAATTGTACCCCCCTACAAGGAAGGGGATGACATCCGCAAATGGATGACTGCTCTTGAGAGAGCCTGCATGGTACAGCAGGTTCCTCAGGATCAGTGGGCTGCAATTTTATGGTACTCCTTTTCTGAGAAAGGGAGGGATAGGCTCCTCACAGTTAGACCTGAGGATGCCAAAAACTACTCTGTCCTGAAGAGTGCTCTTATTGAAGGGTTTGGCCTAACCACTGAGGAATACAGGTTGTTGTTCAGAGACACCCAAAAAGAACAGACTCGGGACTGGACTGATTTTATTGATTGTGCCACTAAGGCTCTGGAGGGTTGGCTGCAGGGAAGTAAAGTCTCAGACTATACCGGATTGTACAATCTTATAATGAGAGAGCAGATCCTTAATAACTGTCAGAACCAGCTGTTGCATCAATACCTTATTGACTCTGATCTGACCTCTCCCCAAGAATTGGGAAAGAAGGCAGACAAATGGGTCAGAACAAGGATTAAGCAGAAACCTCAGAACCATGGTGGTGACCAGAAGAAAACAGACCAGAAGGGTGGGAATCAGAAAGATAAAGAAAAGGACCAGAAGTCTTCAGGTCCCCAAACTAGTAATAAGGAGGGTGGTTCCCAAAATGGCAACAAGAAAAAGAATAATGATGGCCCAAAGAAACCTTAGTGTAATACCTGCAAATCAGTTTCACACTGGGGCAGTGAATGCACCAAGAAAAATCCAGTCCCCACCACTGCAGCTCTTAAAGCACCTGCACCCCCCAGTACAGTTAGCAGTGGTGGTACACAGCCAAAGGGTATAGTAGGGTTAACCCCGGGTACTGAGATGGAATCTGGCCTAGTCAGAGTCCCTACTCAGGCAGTTCTCCTATATGATGTGGACTTATCTTTGTCCACTACTGTGAGTCCCAG
This sequence comes from Lissotriton vulgaris, assembly GCF_964263255.1. Classification (NCBI taxonomy): domain Eukaryota; kingdom Metazoa; phylum Chordata; class Amphibia; order Caudata; family Salamandridae; genus Lissotriton; species Lissotriton vulgaris. Next base: position 1,708,091,614 of record NC_141685.1, on the reverse strand, counting down.
TAACCTGGGCAAGTATAGGCAGACGCCTTTGATAAATGAGAAACTGGCTCAGGCCTACAGGGACACTTGTGCCAGTGTCACTATGGTGACACCTGACTTTGTGGACCCTGGGCAGATTGTACTAGGTGAGAATTACCTAGTGACCAATGGAAGCAACACCACTACTACACATAGTGTGGCTGTTGTGAACTTCTCCTGGGGAGGGGTAAATGGCCTAAAGAAAGTTGAGGTAAGTGCAGACCTCCCAGTAGACTGTCTGTTAGGCAATGATCTTGAAAGCTCAGTTTGGTCAGAAGTGGAGTACAGGACTCATGCAAGGTCTCAGGCTAAGAAGTGCCTTCCTGAACCAGTGGTGGATCTCGAAACATTAGACCAACCACAACCCAAGAGAAGGAGCAAGAGGGTTAAGGCTGTGCCTTCCCACTTGCCCCAGGTTGAGGATCAGACTTCACAGGAAGCTGATTCTGCAGTCCAAGAGGAGACTGTCTCAGAGGAACTTGAGCCTGACCAGGTTGGGTTTCTGGGGACAGGGGGACCCTCAAGGGCAGACCTGGGGCAGGCCCAATTAGATTGCCCTTCACTTGAACCCCTCAGACAGAAAGCTGCTGCTGAGGCTGCAGGGAATGCTCAAGGTGCCCATAAAGTATATTGGGATGATGGACTCCTTTACTCAGAGGCTAGAGACCCCAAGCCTGGTGCCACCATGAGGTTGGTTATACCTTTGAAGTTTAGGGGCTTCCTTCTTACCTTGGCCCATGATATTCCCCTTGCAGGACACTTAGGCCAGAACAAGACTTGGGACAGGCTTGTCCCTCACTTTCACTGGCCTTGTATGTCAGAAAATGTCAAGGAGTTGTGTCGCTCCTGTGTCACTTGCCAAGCCAGTGGTAAGTCAGGTGGCACAACAAAGGCCCCCCTGATACCACTACCTGTGGTGGGGGTACCCTTTGAAAGAGTTGGAATAGATATTGTGGGTCCCATGGATCCTCAAACAGCATCTGGGCGCAGATTTATACTGGTGGTAGCAGATCATGCCACCAGGTATTCAGAGGCAATTCCCCTGAGGACCACAACAGCACCTGTTGTGGCAAAGGCCCTTCTTGCAGTATTCTCAAGAGTGGGTTTTCCAAAGGAGGTTCTTTCAGACAGAGGTACCAACTTCATGTCTGGATACTTAAAGGCAATGTGGAAGGAGTGTGAAGTAAACTACAAGTTTACCACACCCTATCACCCTAAGTGCAATGGGCTTGTGGAGAGATTCAACAAGACCCTCAAGGGAATGATAAAAGGATTACTAGAGAAGCTTAGGCGGAAATGGGACACCCATTTACCCTGTTTGCTCTTTGCTTACAGAGAGGTCGCACAGAAGGGGGTTAGCTACAGCCCTTTTGAACTTTTGTTTGGCCACCCTGTGAGGGGTCCACTATGTTTGGTGAAGGAAGGATGGGAGTTACCTCTCAAAAAGCCTAAGCTAGATGTTGTGGACTATGTACTTGTTCTCCGCTCCAGGATGGCTGAGTATATGGCAAGAGCATCCAAAAACCTGGATGCCAGTCAAGAATTACAGAAAGCTTGGCATGACCAAAAGGCTGTTCTGGTGGAGTACAAACCAGGGCAGATGGTGTGGGTGTTGGAGACAGTGGCCCCAGCAGCTCTCCAGGACAAATGGACTAGACCCTATCCAATTGTTGAAAAGAAGGGAGAAGTCACCTTTGTGGTTGACTTTGGAACCCCTAGGAGCCCCCACAGGGTGCTTCATGTAAATCGTTTGAAAGCATTTGTTGACAGGGAGGACATGAGTCTCCTCATGGCTACAGATGGGGATCAGGAGGAAGAGAGTGACCCTCTCCCAGACCTGCTTTCCCAGAACCCTGATGATGGTTCAGTTGATGGAGTAGCCTTGGCAGGCAGCCTCACTGAGCAGCAACAGGTAGACTGCAGACAGGTGTTGCAGGCCCACAGACGTATGTTTTCACTCACACCCAGTCAAACTAACTGGTGCACCCATGATGTGGACACTGGTGACAGTCTGCCTGTGAAGAATAAGATCTACAGGCAACCTGACCATGTCAGGGATTGTATAAAGGCTGAGGTGCAAAAGATGTTGGAGCTTGGAGTGATTGAGCCATCAGAGAGCCCATGGGCTAGCCCAGTGGTCCTTGTGCCAAAACCTCATACCAAAGATGGAAAGAGAGAAATGAGGTTTTGTGTGGACTACAGAGGTCTCAATGCTGTCACTAGGACAGATGCTCATCCCATTCCAAGAGCAGATGAGCTCATTGATAAATTGGCTTCTGCCAAGTTTGAGCACATTTGATTTGACAGCTGGCTACTGGCAGATCAGACTAGCTGAAGAGTCAAAAGCCAAGACAGCATTCTCTACCCCTAGTGGACATTATCAATTTGTGGTAATGCCCTTTGGTTTGAAGAATGCACCTGCCACCTTCCAAAGGTTGGTGAATCAAGTCCTTGCAGGGTTGGATGACTTTTGTGCAGCATATCTAGATGATATTGCTGTCTTTAGCTCCACCTGGGAGGATCACCTGATCCACCTGAAGAAGGTTCTGGAGGCCCTGCAAAAGGCAGGCCTGACTATCAAGGATACCAAGTGCCAGATAGGGCAGAGCAAGGTTGTGTACCTGGGCCACCTAGTAGGTGGGGGTCAGGTTCAACCATTGGAGAGCAAGATCCAGACCATACAGGACTAGGCTCCTCCAACTACCCAGACACAAGTCAGAGCCTTCTTGGGCCTGACTGGGTATTACAGAAAATTTGTGAAGACCTATGGGTCCATTTTGACACCATTGAATGACTGGACATCCAAGAAGATGCCCAAAAAGGTTCAGTGGACAGTTAGCTGTCAAAAGGTATTTGATGACCTGAAGAAGGCCATGTGCTCTGCACCTATCCTGAAGAGTCCTGACTACTCCAAACAGTTCATTGTACAGACAGATGCTTCTGAGTTGGGGGTGGGAGCTGTGCTTTCACAACTGAATACAGATGGTCAAGACCAGCCCATTGCTTTTATTAGCAGAAGGCTGACCCCCAGGGAGAAACGTTGGTCAGCTAATGAGAGGGAGGCCTTTGCTGTGGTTTGGGCCCTGAAGAAGATGAGGCCATACTTGTTTGGAACTCACTTCAAAATTCAGACAGACCATAAGCCCCTCTTGTGGCTAAATCAGATGAAGGGTGAAAATCCCAAACTGCTTAGGTGGTCCATTTCCCTACAGGGGATGGACTTTACAGTGGAGCACCGCCCAGGGACTGACCATGGTAATGCAGATGGTCTCTCCAGGTACTTCCACTTAGAACATGAAGACTTATCTGGTCAAGGTTAAGTTTAATGTCCCTGCGTTTGGGGGGGGGGGGGTTGTGTAGGAGAGTAGGGTCTGCTATCCTATGGTCACCCCAATGTTTGCTTTTTGCTTCACTGGTTTTCGACTTACTGAGGCTGTGGGCCTGCTAATCAGAGCCCCAGCCTGCTGTTCTCTCTCTAAATTCACATCCATGTACTATAGGTACATAACCCAATTGGAAATGGACTCCTTGTCAGCCCCTGTACCATGCACTATAGGTGCTCAGGGCATAGGTGCCACCAAGCCTACCAGGGGCTGAAGCATAGCTTTTGCCACCCCTGGCTGGTTCCTAAATTGACACAACTGGCTGATCACTCAGCTGGGGCAAGTGGGTGTAATCACCCCTTGCTTAGATATAGTATACCTATATCTAAACCTATATCTGGACACATATAAACCTGTGAGCCACTCCTATGGAAGGCCTTATCAATCCTGGAGGCAGAGTGCGTGGTTTAATGTGAGATGGAGCTCTGGCATGAGCTGAGCCTGTCTGCAGCTGTCGGGAACAACTCCCTAAGCTGATCCGGGATAATGCCATACCATATACTATTAAGTGCATTATAATCCTCGCGGTTATATAGCAACTTTGGTTTGGCTTTATCAAAACATGTCGTGTAAGGTGTCATACGATTTGGAATACCATCCCCTCGACAGTTCTGTCGACGGGGAAAGCATTCCACCCCTCTAGAGGGAGAAGACATGTTACTTTACTGAAACGCGGTTGATTTTTAAAAGAGCCTCAGATCCACAAAATGGATGATTCTGCTACAGACACGAGTCTGACCTCCTGCTGCTGACCGAAACTCAGCAGAGGAGGCCTGGACAAAGGCTTTCCTGTCGCAGGGCGGTATTATACCACCCCAGACAGGAGATAGTGGATTGTAGCAGGGAGGTTTGAAAGAAACCAGACACTGCCTGGGGCGCACAAGGCTGCCCCTTGCATAATCCGGCCAAACCGGTTCTGGGGCACACCAGTCCCAGTCCCAGCACGGCCTGGATCAAAGGAAAGGGGTGTATCCACCCCCTTCCTGGGTCCCACCCATAGGAGGGGACCTAGCAGGTAATCCAGCCCCCTAGATTGGTATAAGAATGGGAGCAGTGCCAGATTATCCTGATGAAACATTTGAAATGAAACTCTGGACCCTTCGACATCCTACTCAATGTAGAAGACTGAAGAATCTCCCTTGTGGTCAAGGAGTGACCACCCTGTGCAAACAGGCACCATCCAGCACCTCGACGTCTGCTTTGTTGCAGTTCCCGCCGGAACTCGAGCGACAGAGATCGACGAGATCAAGCTTGCCTGCCTTCTTACAGCCCGATCCACAGTCCCTGCAGAGCTGAGACCCGAGACCCGTGGAGGCGACCGGAAGCGTGGGCACGCCATCTTGAAAAGACCACGAGACGCTGACTGTGCAGCCCACGAGTGACCCTCGAAGCTGTACACCGGGGTTTGAGAAGCCCCAACCCTGAGCCCCTCTTGCACCGAAGCTCACCCCTCTACACTCTACGAGTGCTGCGTGGGGCCCTTCTGCTTTCTTTGGCTCAATGCGGTGGCCCGGTCACTTGCCAGCTAGCTTGTGGCCCTTGTGCCAGCGAAAACCTAAATACGACTTGCGATTCTGGTTGCTCCAGACTTGCACCAGCTCCTCTGAAAAGGAGCACCCGCTCTGACCCTCCTGGTCCGAGTGAGAAGCAATCTTCCAGTCCTGCGTGGATTGCTCTTGCCAAGTGTTGTTTGCTCCGATCTTGAAGCCGACAGCGCCGACGGTGAGAGCCTGCGTGGGACAGCTCGTGACCCACTCCTGGACATTGCAGAAGCCCCAGAGCCCACGTGGCAGCGGAGAGAAGCTCCTCGACAACCACCTGACTGCGCCCGACATTGCCTGGTCCCGTCCTGGTTCCACCCTGGTCTCTGCTGAGTGACCCAGACTCTGTCCCCTCTGCTTTCAGATACTTTTCTACTTTGATCCACCCTTTGATCACACCGGACACTTCTCCTTCACATCGCCTGTAGCATTTTCAGCTTCAAGCACCAACAACCTGCGTGACGAAACCCGACGCCACTTCGACCCTATGCACCCGCTTCCTGTGGGTGAGGTAACTCAGCAACGCCGGTGTTCCCACACTGGTACACACCTCTAGGGTCTGTGTCTAAAGTTTTGTCCATCTAGGTTCAGCGGAAGTATCCTTAAACTCTATTTGTGTAACTTTTACGCACCATTGACTTTGCATTGGTGCATGCGTGTGCTTTAAGCGCTGCACCCGAATCCCGCTGGCTTTTCCCGACTTCAGCATTGCTTGTCCCGACTGCTCCCAGCAATTCCCTAGGCCCTAGGCCTAACCACTGTTCGATTGGTATCTCCTATACCACTTTCTTAATATATGGTTTGAGTGGCCACCCGCCCTCATCCATAATTGTGCAACTTCCATGTTATACTGTGCTTTTGATTTAACGCTTGTGCCCCTTTGCTCATAAAGAGTACTGGGGATTATTTTAGAAATAAACACATATATTTTTATAATATATACTTGTGTGGTGTCCTTTCATTTGATATTACAGGATTGTAATTGGTAAAACAGCTCGCTTAACACGACCTCTTGAGTTTAGCCTTTAAGGCTGCTTAGTCTATGCTACCATTAAGATAGCTTGTCTATAAGGTTGACTTACAACCAGACACCATAAGGGATTGTTTGGACTGATACAAGGTGGTTCCAGAATTTGAAACATCATATATCAGGCCAACTTCTCACACCCCTCTTATGCCCTGATGAAATCGCTGAAATTCGGAGCGATGAAACATGTCGGCTTTAGGATATAATTCATTATGGTATAAAAGTAACCATTTTTAATTGGCGGGGTTTGCTGCAACAGAATAAAAACAAAAAGCAAGCAAAGCCTTGCTACACATAACCTTTTTGTGGTTGGTCAGGGGTCTGTTTGTTTGTTTATGTACACAAGATCTTGGTATCATTGTTTACATGTTTGTCACTACTGTGTCTTCACCACTATTCTCACGCGTGCATGATTACTTTATTCTGTGCACTTCTGTCTTTTCACATAGAGAGAGTGGCCAATGATGAGAAGTGGGTATACCGGTAATTGTTAGCCGGGAACCCCCTCGGGTGGTGCTACCGTGAGGTACTCTCTCTATTTTCCACACCTTTTTTTGGGTGAGTTGTATGTGGACCTGTGTGATTTTATATTGAATTACCACGCATCTTGACCTGAGGATTAGTGTTATTCGACACACCCTGGGAAGTTATATTGATAATCAGTCCCTGTCTCTTGGTCGTATATATAGATGCGCTTCCATAAAGGTGAGGCCTCAATTGTTTGAATATTGTGTGAGTGGGGGGCAGCCTCACCTATTACCCTCCCCCAATACCCCTTGAGATTGTTTTTACAATGAAACGTTAAACATCCGGCCGCAGGCAGGCACGGGAGTCACAGATTCCACCAATGTGTATACTAGTTGTTTGGGCATAGGGTGGCAGTACACAGCAAGGGATGGCTTGCAGAAGCAGGATCAATGCAGAGCCTGGCTGAGGACCTAGCTGCGCAGCCAACTCTTGCTACACACAGCCAAACGCAATGTGCAGCAGGGTTTGGCTGCCCACAGAAGATTGAGCACAGGGCCTGGCAAAGGACTGAAGGACATATGCACCAGGAGTGGTCTATCCAACTGTGCAGGGCCAGGCCAAAGTCAAAACCCTGCTGCCAACCCCCGCTGCGCATGACCGAGGGTTGGGTGCAGGGTGGGCTCAATGCCAGGCCACACAACAAAACACCACTGTGGAAGGACACAATTGATGCACTGTAGGATTTGACACTCCTGGCGGGTTGAGAGCGAAGGCCCTAAGATCAACCCCATTGCAGGAAGCCAGGCCCTGCGACCAATCCCCACTGTACATGGCTGGTGCATGACAGCCAGGGATGGTCCATATCAGAGTCTGTCTCTAAACTGCAAGCACTAAGAAAGGGGATCCCTGGCAGGATACAGGCAGGTAAGGCAGGGGGAAATGAGAGCAGCTAACAACAAGAAATTACCTGCCCAGCACTTTCAAAAAGGCCCTAGGTAAGGGTCCTGATACTAGTGAGCACGCACTGGAGCGGACCAAGGCTGTGATCAAAGATCATCAATCAATTTGAGCGTATTAATCAGAATAGATAATCATTTTTTATTTTATTTTTCATATTAACAAAAAACATTTAATCAAATTTGAGCAAAAAATACAGTACAAAGACAATATTTAGTAAAACATTAATACATTATTCATGTCCCACACATCATACTCACACATCGCAGTCAAACTATCATCCATTCCAAAACTCATCATCATTCATCCAACATAACACATACACATCACATCAACAGGTGCATCAGAATAGAAACACAGGCCACAGAATGATCGGATGACAGATTTAGAATAATCATCCAGTGGGTAGGGCTATGTACAATCCAGCTACCCCAACAGTAACAGCCCCAACAGTAACAACCCCAACGCGCGTTTTTGGTGTCTGGCCCCAGCCGGGGCTACACCTTCATCAGTGCGGAGATGGACAAGTGGTGTGGGAAAGCACACCTGGTGTTTAAATGCAAAAGAAAAAGGCTGTTTTTTCTAAATATAGTGCAACTTTCGATATAGAAGGGTAGGACTTCAAAACAAGGTTCCAGCAAGGTCCAGGTAAGTCCTTATGAAGGATTTCAAATAACTCCTTCCGCAAGGCAAATGGAGGGTGCAGGGGATACCGCTCCTAGTAATGTGGTTTAAGCAATGCCACCTCGCATTCAGTCTTACTACCGGTCCCAAAGTTGGCGGGATAAATACCTCAATATCGGGGTAGGATACCAGCGATGGGCACTTCCTAACGGCTCCAGCGCGGCCGGCCGTCCGCAGATCTAAACTGCAGTCAGTCATGACCCTATCTTGTCTTTGTCTGTGCCCTCTGTTCTATTTTGACAACTTTATCAAACCTCTTAGCGAAGATATGTATTCTACCTTGCCATAATCCCTTTTGACTCTTTAAAAATGTCAACTGTTTATATTGTTTTTCTTTCTTTCTCATATTTAGTTAACTACTGTTCCATTGGTTCTTTGGATCTTTTTGTCTCCTCCTGTTTTCTGACTTTAGCCAATCCTAATTCTATTTCTTCAATTTCTTTAATAGTTATTTCATATTCTTCCCATTTAATTCAACAACAACAAGGGACCCCAATATTAGTCAGAAGGGACCTCGGGGAGCATACTTTTATCAAACAACATTGGTCCCAAACATCGGAAAATTTCAGCACACAATGAAATATAGACAGAGTCAATCTATATTTTAGAAAGGCATGTCCAGCGGGACAGTGGTCTTTCAGAGTTTTTACTCAAATTTCATGTATTTAAATCACACGCAGTACCTTCCAACAATCTGCCAGTGTGGACCACAAGCCTGTGTCCAGCCGGTAACGAGTCTTACTGAAGTAAGACTCGTTACCGACTAACTCGGTCCCCTGGCAGCCGATGAAAACCATGTATCACCGTGGCTTCGGCAACCCGATTGTGGGTAAACATGAATTGTTCATTTCCGCTACCCAAGGAATTAGCCTCTACCTTTTGAGGCTCCTCAGCATTTAGAGGCTTAAAACCATAAGGCTTTTCATTGTATTTGTCCTGATGATGGACCCTGTGATTTACTAAGGGTCCGAAACGCCGTCGACCTTATAAGCACTGAAATCAACGGTGATTACTATAGGATGTGAAGTGCTTAGTTGTGATACTCTGTACAACTGTATTGATGATAGAGTTACTTGTTTTGCCTTATAAAGCCCTTCTTTGCTTTGTATATCAACCCTATGTACCTGCTCTGTTAGTACTGGACACAGGCTTGTGGTCCACACTGGCTGATTGTTGGAAGGTACTGCGTGTGATTTAAATACATGAGATTTGAGTAAAAACTCATATTCTTCCCAAGCATACTCAATCAGGTGTGGACAAACGGCGATCTAGCAGCCTATCAGCTGTCCAGAACTGGAGCACTCCTAGCTACAGCCGTATTGACAGCTTTGGGTCTGGTGGCATGAGCCTCAAGGTCCTCTCTGCAGTACTTCTTAGCAAAGGCATAACACATCTTCATACAGAGGATGAGCCATCTAAAAAGGGTCTGTTTCTGGACCACCTTTCTCTCTTTTGGACCAGCAAATTGATCAAAAATTGATTGTTCCTTAGTGTGATCGATATAAAAACGAATGGTTCTACTGGAAATCAACCGGTGGAGCCACTCCTCTAACTTAGAGAGGTTGGTGGAAAGAAGAACATGGGGCATGATGGACTGCCCAACAAGGAAGGGCAACACCACTTTCAAAAGAAAGGATGAATGAGCAGAAAGCTATACGTTTTGGGGGAAGAAGGTGGAAAACAGAGGTTGTACACCTGCAGTTCATTGATGTATGTATGTATAGGCGTTCTTGTATAGCGCTATAACTGTCACCCGACGGGCATCCTGGCGCTTAGACTGTTATGACACAATACATGATGTTACCAGCATCCAATCTATTTACATTGTTCTGGGGAACAGATGGGTTTTTAAGGCTTTTTTAAAGGAAGAAAAATCTTCCATGCCCCTCAGGCCTAGCGGTAGAGAATTCCACAGTCGCGCTGCGGTAAACCTGAAGGACCGACCACCCATCCGGGACCTCAGAAACTTGGGTACTACCACCAAGTAAGCCGAGGCTGTGACACACAAAAGAGATTACATTGAGGAAGATGGTCTTTAGAATTAGCAACTTCAAAGAATAGCTATGCATAAGCTCAAAAGGAGTGAACAAAACAATGTAAGGATCAAGTTAAGTTTGAACTGGGGTCTAATTATAAAGTTACTTGCCTTTAGCAATGCATTTTCTGGTGGATTTTCTATCTAACTGCAGATTCATCACTTTAGAATATCCCCAGGTGACATACTGTAAGTGGAAAGTTTAAACAGAATTGCTAGGTAGGTGGTGCCATGCGACTCCACATTGACTTTGTTCTGCCCTGGAAGTGACAATGGATTTTCCTATAAGTGCCACCTGTGCACATCATCGGTTTCCCTTGGGCTCACAGCCTAATAATAATCAGAGGTGCAAGTGTATAGATCTCGAGTTTGGAACCTTTTCAGATGGAAAAGTGGCAATTCTACTGAACAGGGAGGAGGAGGGGGGTGAGGAATCTGCAGTTAGAATATCTACCATCAAGAGCTTTAATGAAGGGGAGTAACATTGTTCCTCTGATGGATACTTATAACCACAGAATAGATACCAAAGCACATGGTGGGTCTGTGAAATAGCTCAGACCAAAAAGCGCTGCAGGACTGAATGGTCAAAATTACTTTACCAACGGACCTGGCTGTCAAGGCAGTAGCGCTTTGTGAACGTGTGCGCTGATGCCCACAATGGGGCTTGACAGATGTCAAGGACGGGTACTCTGCATTTCAGCACAGTGGTAGCAGTCTTGGCCCTTGTGGTATCAGCCGTCTGACATTCCAGAGACTGCTTCTTGGCCATTGTGTAGCAGATCTTAATGCAGAGGGCTATGAATGAATAAATGGCTTTATAGTGCTCAGCTACTCAAAGTATCCTGGAGCTTGGCATTCAGGGAGGGTGACGGGCGGCAGGCTTAGTAGGGTATCTCCTAATATCCTCCTTGACAGAAAATTTTTCTGCACTCCTTTGCCATTCTTCACCCAGAGAACCCCACAAAAAGCTGATCGTCCACACAATGATCTTTGATGCGATCGATGTAAAAGTTCAAAGATCTTCTAAAGCCCAACCAATGAGGTTTCTCCTTTTTAGGTTGAGCCTAGCGCAGCGCACATGTGCTGTCTAGGAGATAACCTTTTGGAATCAGTCTGCAGTTTTCAGAAACTTGTGCATGCCATGGCATCCACCTTGCGGGAGTGAGCAGCAGGGCGCAGAGGCCATCTGTTTGTAATTAGCGTGGACGCGTTTGTTGTTTACAGTGCTTTGGGTAGCTTGTTAACTCTAACTTTCTGCCACAGTCGCCTTCAGCGTAGTTACAGTGATCGGGCACACGGACAGTTCTCTGAAGGCTAGCGGTGACAGAGAGGAGGTGTGACATTTTTGCAATGGGTTTTCATTACTGGCTAATTTACACCGACTTTAGTACGCTACTTTGCAGCTCGGCTCTCTAAATACCCTATTTTCCCCATCACATGAGAGATATGAACAGTGTTGATTTCCATTATTCTGCTGATCTGTTTAGCATATAAATTCGTTTGCAGGCTGTTTATTTCTGCGGCTGGACCGGGGTATGTGAGGACCTCTCTTTGTCCTCCCTCTGTACAGGCGCCCAGTAATAGCCTGGGGTGAAACCTCATGGGCCCCCCTCACATCTGGCGCACACCTCTGAGTCCTGCCCAGGGCTTCAAATCGCTTTGTGATGCTCCTTCCGTTATTGACTTCAGACTGGTTCCTGTTTACCTTTCTCACAGTCAGGCCTCGCCAGCTCACGTGTGATTTATTCACATGACTGTGTAAATGCAGCGCTCAGTTTAACACAGATGGCAAGACTTCTGGGTTACTGGGGTTGTTTGTTGAATTCAGCCCAACATAGTTTTTTGTTGACAGTTATCGGCGAGTGCCAAGCTTGTAAAGATTGGTAGAATGGACAAGGTTCGAGCTGTAAAGGGCGTGGTTAGGTGCACCAGAAGCAGTCAAAAACTGAGATTGAAACAACCCCCACAGAGAACACAAACCTTTGTGGGAATTAGTTCACGATAAAACACTAGTTTGTTTGTTGTATGTGACTAATAATTTAGGCACATACGTGAAGCTGGTACGAGCCCTTACTCTAATAGGGATTTACCGGCACGATTTGTGCATATCATTCTTGATGAAGACGACTGATGACGTTACATCTGTTTACTCAGTTGTCTTTGACTCATTCAGTTATTAACAAAAAAGATGTACAACAAGTGCACAAATGTTTGCCACAACACTGGTGTATTAATCACTAGAATCCTAATATTGGATATATATCATCGACTTAGTGTGTGACTGATGGGTGAAGTAATATGTTATATTCCACCTGAAGTAGTTTTGCCAGAAAACCTCTAAAAACCGCGTGTCAATTAAATATTTTTGTGTCCTGCTGTGCACACGCTAATCTAATTACAACGTGATCTGCTCCCTTTAATGGCCCACTATGAATTTTTATGGACATCTGATGGCTGGAAAGCTTTAAGAGTGCTGGCCGACAACATTTACCCGCGATATGACTGTAACATGCCAAAATCATTGAATTTGTTTGCTATCCTGTGATGTTATGCCCAAGTATGCATTCTAAATCTTTAGTTGCATTCTAAATCTTTATTTGCTAAAATTATTGCAATTTATCTGCATGATATATTTCCCCTTGCTCTTAATCACGCTCATTCCTTTTACTCCATTTATTTATTCCACTCTCTACCATTTAGGTCACAGCAAAGTTATTGTGTTCCGGTGGAAGATATGTTGAGAAGTCACTGAGAATCCTGCCACCCATCCAAGTCACAATACATGTATTGGTATTTACATAACCTGAACCTAGCTGTGAGACAGAGGAGCCTGTACATCACACGAGGGGCTGGAGCACGAGATCATGTATTTGAAGTGGGGATTAGACAATCCTGGTGTGATGCAGGGATATATATATATATATATATATATATATATATATATACACAGCACTCTAGAAGAGGACATGGTGTACTCTTTAAAGCATACTGCCGTGACAGTTGCAGGTAAATATTTTTTACCTACCAAACTTTCTAAGCAAGCTGAGCCCCGAAATGGATACTGTGTCATAGTAGTGTTTCATGTATTTCGTTCGGATTAAACATGGTAAAAGGTTTATCAATTGCTTCGTACAGTTCATCTTTTCTAGCAGGTAAAAGAGGGCAAATTTTACTAAGAACAAGCATTGGCATATCCAAAAGGTCACGCTTTTGGGACCTTATAAGTAATTAGCTATGCAGCACAATATCCTTGGTGCAACAACATCAACTTTTGCATGGCTAAACACTTATAAGGTCCCAAAGGCGCGACCTATTGGCTATGTCAATGCTTGCTTAAAGGGTGAGATAGATCAAAGAACCCTCAGACAGTGAGTGATGGAGTGACCAACATGAAAATCAGTCACAGACTTTGGCAAAAAGGTCACTCTGGTCCTCAACACCGCTTTATCTGAAAAAAAGGCTGCACCAACAGAGCTTTCAGCTTACTCATGCAACAAGCAGATGTTACAGCAAACCAAGAACAGCTTTACATTGGTTCAAAGGGAGTGCACATGAGAAAAGTAAGGATCAATTTAAGATGAAACTGTGGCATTGCAAATGGTTTAGGGAAAACATGTCAAACCTTTGAGAAACTTCATTCCAGTAGGTGATTTGATAAAGGACAGCTGGTCCTGCAAAAGTAACAAGCATTGGCATAGCCAATAGGTCTTACCTTTGGGACCGTATAAGTGTTTAGCCATGCAACAGTTGATGTTGTTGCACCAAGGATATTGTGCTGCATAACTAAATACTTATAATAATAATAATAATAAGGGAAATTTGTAGAGCGCCTGGTTACGCGCAACGGCGTGTCCCCGCGCTATAGTGAGTGGAATCAGCAGAGTCACAACCGCAAAGTCGGCCCGGCTTACTGCGTGTAAAGGTGAGTCTTTAACTTCTTCCTGAAGCCGAGTTCAGAGGGCTCCAGGCGAAGGTCCAGTGGTAGGGCATTCCAGCTTTTCGCGGCCAAGTATCTAAAAGACCTGTCCCCCATGCGTGACTTTTTTATCCTGGGGACCTTCAATGGCCCTGTGTAGGAGGAACGCAGAGCGCACGCAGGCGCGTACCGAGTAACCAGACCCTGGAGGGGAGCAGGTGCCTTACCGCACAAAATGCGGTGGCACGTGCAAAGAGCCTTAAACTCAACCCTGCTCCTCACTGGGAGCCAGTGAAGGGGCTGGAGGGCTGCTTTAGACGCTGATCTTTTAGGGAGCTTCAAGTGAGACCTATTGGCTATGCCAATGCTTATTTAGTAGTGATGGAGAGCAACTCCTATATAGAGCATCCTGTAATGCCACCAACATTCTCCTCACCTGAAATGAAAAAGCCTTTTAGTTTTTGGGAGAACGACCCAGAATTCCCTGCTTCCCTTTTTGCATAATTTATGTGTGCCTATAAACCTGAAAACTCGTTGTTTTGACTGGACAAAGCTATAGCTTTCTGAAGAGCTATAATGGCAGCGAAACACGTATCAGTGGTTGGTTTTATTAATTTCAGGTGGCTAGGATGGTATTTTACAAAACCAAAGCTGTAATACTGTGCCTGATGTGGTAAAAGGCTTGTCATTTTTCAGCAGGGCATGGATAGAAACTTAATAACCACTTCTGTAGATATAAGCCGGTGCATTAATACAATTTCACTTCTTACTGTCTTAAAATTGGTATCTATTGTGTATTCCTCAGCATGGTCAAGTGCAGAAGGTGATCCCAGAAAAAGTAGTGCATTCCTATTTGAATGTCTGATTCAGCTGAAAATAAAAGCACGCAGGTATTGTTCTCCTACCAGCACTGCACTCTCCCTGGCTTACTCACGCAGCTGTCAAACTCCAGGTGAAATTCACAGCGCAAGGTCATTTCCGATCTTGCGGCTCTCGCTCACCATAGCCAGCGGGTCCCTCTCGAGTGTTTTGCCCCCCACAACGCATCTCTAACCACTACTCTACCCTCTCCCAAACTCTAACCGTCGCCCGAAGGCAGGCCTCGAAGAGTACTGCACAGCAACAATCTGTATTTGCAGGAGAATTGTCCCAACGCCTTCTACGGTGACATGGGATGCAAAAGGCGGGCGTAAACTTTTCCTCAACCAGCTCAACAGCGGCCAGACGGTCTCCGACACCCTCACACCTCCCAGTCACCTTAATGAGGATAAAGGCGGCTCCGGCGCCAGGCGCCTGATGAACAAAGCACGAGGACAAACACCTGTTAGGACAGAGCGCGGGGCAGGGGGGTAAGAACGGCGAGCTTTGAACCTGATAAGTGTCAGAACAGAGCTGGGGCAGGGGGGTAAGCACGGCGAGCTTTGAACCTGATGAGTGTTAGGACAGAGCAGGGGGATAAGCACAGCGAGCTTTGAACCTGATAAGTGTTCAGACAGAGCGGGGCGGGGGGTAAGTATGGCAAGCTTTGAACCTGATGATAAGTGTTAGGGCAAAGCGGGGGCACGGGTTAAGCACGGCGAGCTTAGAACCTGATGATAAGTGTTAGGACAGAGCGGGGCATGGGGTAAGCACAGCAAGCTTTGAACCTGATGATAAGTGTTAGGACAGGCCAGGGGTGCAAGCACAGCGAGCTTTGAACCTGAGAAGTGTTAGGACAGAGCGGGGCAGGGGGGTAAGCACAGCAAGCTTTGAACCGGATGATAATTGTTAGGACAGAGTGGGACAGGAGGGTAAGCACGGCAAGCCTTGAACCTGATGATGCGTGTTAGGACAGGGCAGGGGTGCAAGCACAGCGAGCTTTGAACCTGAGAAGTGTTAGGACAGAGCGGGGCAGGGGGGTAAGCACAGCAAGCTTTGAACCTGATGATAAGTGTTAGGACAGAGAGGGAGCAGGGGGATGAGTACGGCGAACTTTGAACCTGATGATAAGTGTTAGGACAGAGCGGGGTGGCGAGCTTTGAACCTGAGGATAAGTGTTAGGAAAGAGCAAGGGCAGGGGGGTAAGCAAGGCGAGCTTTGAACATGATAAGTGTTAGGACAGAGCGGGGGCACGGGGGTAAGTACAGCAAGCTTTGAACCTGATGTTAAGTGTTAGGAAAGAGCAAGGGCAGGGGGGTAAGCAAGGCGAGCTTTGAACATGATAAGTGTTAGGACAGAGCGGGGGCAGGGGGTAAGCAGTGCAAGCTTTGTACCTGATGATAAGTACTAGGAGAGAGAGGGTGGCAGGGGGGTAAGTACGGCGAGCTTTGAACCTGATGATAAGTGTTAGGACAGAGCGGGGGCAGGGAGGTAAGCACGGCAAGCATTATACCTGATGATAAGTATAGACGGCAGGTTATTATGCTGGGCCAGTTTTGTTCCGAAGAGAAGGAGGTTCGGTCAGGCGTACCTCAAGTCTGAGCCCTACTCTATTCAACTTGTATATGGTCCCCTTCATTGAACTAATTTCCTCCTTCAACATGAGCACAATAGCATATGCTGATGACACACAATTGGTCCTAGTCCTAGATGAGGACTCGACAAACGCCGAACAGACCCTGAAAGAGTGTCTGACTGCGACCTTTGCGTGGATGACCAATAACCACCTTAAATGCAATAACGCCAAAACGGAAATTCTGCCGTTTGGAAAAATTAATCTTTTTTCCCCCCAGATGTGCTGGCCAAAAGAGGCAGAAGCTCCGCCTAACACTCTCCTAGCAGCACGAAATTTAGGGATTAAATTCGATGAGACCCTTTTGTTCAAACAACAGGCAAGGGAAGATGCTGGCTCATGTTTTAACATCATAAAGGGCCTTAGGAAATTTTTGATCTCCTGCCTTTGTCAGCCAGACGCATTGTCGCAGTGGCGCTGATTACATCTAGATTGGATTATTGCAATAGTCTGTATGCGGAGGCAAATAAATCTGCCCTACACAGACTGCAGATGGTCCAGCATGCGGCAGCAAGACTGGTCCTGAGATGGCCAAGAAAATCCTCTGCCTATGCTGCGCAGGATGCTCTTCACTGGCTTCCTATTCAGAAGCGCATCTTGTTTAAGGTTCTGAAGATTGCTTTTTAGGGCCTTTTACAAGCATGGTCCATGGTACCTGTATGAAAACTTCAGGCAATACAATCCCATTCGAGAACTCAGATCCGCAACAGCAAATCTGATGATTGTCCCTAAATTCAGATTGGCAACTAAGGGAGGAAAAACCCTGGCAGTAATAGGTGCAAAGGATTGGAATAAACTGCCCCAGCAACTCCGCGCAATCACTTCTGAGCAGAAGTTTAGGAAATCTCTTAAATCTTGGATCTATAGCCTGGCGGACTCAGTCTGTAAAATACTTGTTTAACTTCTGACTGCTGATTGAGGACAGTTAAGCTGTGACCATCTTTCAGCTGTACGAGTCAAAGCGCCAAGATGCTCTTTGGAGTGGTAATGCGCTATATAAATGATCCTCACATCACATAAGTGTTAGGGCATGGGTGCAAGCATGGCGAAAACCGGATGATAAGTGTTAGGACAGAGCGGGGGCAGGGGGGGAAGCACGGCGAGCTTTGAACCTAATGCTAAGTGTTAGGACAGAGCAGGGGCAGAGGGGTAAGCACGGCGAGCTTTGAACCTGATAAGTGTTAGGACAGAGAGGGGGATAAGCAGAGCGAGCTTTGAACCTGATGATAAGTGTTAGCACAGAGCGGGGGGAAAGGGGGGTAAGCATGGCGAGCTTTGAACCTGATGATAAATGTTAGGACAGAGAGGGGGAAGGGGGATAAGCACGGCGAGCTTTGAACCTCATGATAAGTGTTGGGACAGAGTGGGGGCAGGGGGTAAGCACGATGAGCTATGAACCTGATGATAAGTGTTAGGACCGTGCGGGGTAGGGGGTAAGCACGGCGAGCTTTAAACCTGATGATAGGTGTTAGGACAGAGCGGAGGCAGGGGGTAAGCACAGCGAGCTTTGAACCAGTTTTAGGACAGAGCAGGGGCAGGGGGTAAGCACGGCGAGCTTTGAACCTGATGATCAGTGTTAGGACAGTGCGGGAGGCAAAGGGGGTAGGCACGGCGAGATTTGAACCGGATAAGTGTGAGGACAGAGCGGGGCAGGGGGGTAAGCACGGCGATTTTTGAACCTGATAAGTGTTAGGACAGAGCAGGTGCAAAGGGGGTAAGCACAGCGATCTTTGTACCTGATGATAAGTGGTAGGCCAGAGAGGCGGGCAGGGGCGGTAAACACAGTGAGCTTTGAACCAGATGATCAGTGTTAGAATATAGCGGGGGCACGAGGGTAAGTACAGTAAGCTTTGAACCTGATGTTAAGTGTTAGGACAGAGCAGGGGCAGGGGGGTAAGCACGGCAAGCTTTGAACCTGATGATAAGAATTAGGAGAGAGAGGGTGGCAGAGGGGTAAGCACGGCGAGCTTTGAACCTGATGATAAGTGTTAGGACAGAGCGGGGGCAGGGGGTAAGCATGGCGAGCTTTGAATCTGATAAGTGTTAGGACAGAGCGGGGTCAGGGGGTAAGCACGATGAGCTATGACCCTGATGATAAGTGTTAGGACCGTGCAGGGGCTGGGGGTAAGCACGGCGAGCTTTGAACCTGATGATAAGTGTTAGGACAGAGGGGGGCCGGGGGGTAAGCACTGTGATTTTTGAACCTGATGATGTGTTAGGACAGAGTAGAGGCAGGGGGTAAGCATGGCGAGCTTTGAACCTGATGATCAGTGTTAGGACAGAGCGGGAGGCAAAGGGAGTATGCACGGTGAGCTTTGAACCGGATAAGTGTGAGGACAGAGCGGTGGGCAGGGGTGGTATGCACAGTGAGTTATGAACCAGATGATAAGTGTTAGGACAGAGCGGGGGCACGGGGGTAAGTACAGCAAACTTTGAACCTGATGTTAAGTGTTAGGACAGAGCGGGGGCAGAGGGGTAAGCATGGCAAGCTTTGAACCTGATAAGTATTAGGAGAGAGAGGGGGGTAAGCACAGCGAGCCTTGAACCTGATGATAAGTGTTAGGACAGAGCGGAGGCAGGGAGGTAAGCACGGCGATCTTTGTACCTGATGATAAGAGGTAGGACAGAGCGGCGGGCAGGAGGGGGTATACGCAGTGAGCTTTAAACCAGATGATAAGTATTATGACAGAGCTGGGGTAGGAGGGTAAGCATGGCGAGCTTTGAACCTGATGATAAGTGTTAGGACAGAGTGGGGGCAGGGGGGGTAAGTACAGTAAGCTTTGAACCTGATGTTAAGTGTTAGGAAAGAGCAAGGGCAGGGGGGTAAGCAAGGCGAGCTTTGAACCTGATAAGTGTTAGGACAGAGTGGGGCAGGGGGGTAAGCACAGCAAGCTTTGAACCTGATAATCAGCGTTAGGAGAGAGCAGGGGGCAGGGGGTAAGCACGGCGATCTTTGTACCTGATGATAAGTGTTAGGACAGAGCGGCGGACAGGGGGGGGTAAGCACAGTGAGCTTTGAACCAGATGATAAGTGTTATGACAGAGCGAGGGTAGGAGGGTAAGCATGGTGAGCATTGAACCTGATGATAAGTGTTAGAACATAGCGGGGGCACGGGGTAAGTACAGTAAGCTTTGAACCTGATGTTAAGTGTTAGGAAAGAGCAAGGGCAGGGGGGTAAGCAAGGCGAGCTTTGAACCTGATAAGTGTTAGGACAGAGTGGGGCAGGGGGGTAAGCACAGCAAGCTTTGAACCTGATGATAAGTATTAGGAGAGAGAGGGTGGCAGGGGGGTAAGCACGGCGAGCTTTGAACCTGATGATAAGTGTTAGGTCAGAGCGGGGGCAGGGAGGTAAGCACGGCAAGCATTATACCTGATGATAAGTGTTAGGGCATGGGTGCAAGCACGGCGAGCTTTGAACCGGATAAGTGTTAGGACAGAGCGGGGGCAGGGGGGTACGCACCTCGAGCTTTGAACCTGATGAGGAGTGCTGGGACAGAGCGGGGAAAGAGAGGGGGAAGCACAGTGAGCTTTGAACCTAATGCTAAGTGTTAGCACAGAGCCGGGGGCAGGGGGGTAAGCATGGCGAGCTTTGAACCTGATGATAAGTGTTAGGACAGAGCGGGGGCAGGGGGTAAGCACGATGAGCTATGAACCTGATGAGAAGTGTTAGGACCGTGCGGGGGCAGGGGGTAAGCACGGGGAGCTTTGAACCTGATGATAAGTGTTAGGACCGTGCAGGGGGTCAGCACGGGGAGCTTTGAACCTGATGATAAGTGTTAGGACAGAGCGGAGGCAGGGGGTAAGCACAGCGCGCTTTGAACCAGTTTTAGGACAGAGCGGCGGGCAGGGGGTAAGCACAGCGCGCTTTGAACCAGTTTTAGGACAGAGCAGCGGGCAGGGGGGTAAGCACAGCGCGCTTTGAACAAGTGTTAGGACAGAGGGGGGGCACGGGGGTAAGTACAGCAAACTTTGAACCTGATGTTAAGTGTTAGGAAAGAGCAAGGGCAGGAGGGTAAGCAAGGCGAGCTTTGAACCAGATGATAAGTGTTAGGACAGAGGGGGGGGCACGGGGATAAGTACAGCAAACTTTGAACCTGATGTTAAGTGTTAGGAAAGAGCAAGGGCAGGGGGTAAGCACGGCGATTTTTGAACCTGATGATAAGTGTTAGGACAGAGCGGGGGCAGAGGTGGTAAGCACGGCGAGCTTTGAACTTGATGATAAGTGCTAGGAAAGAGCGGGGAAGGGGGGAAGCACGGCGAGCTTTGAAACTAATACTAAGTGTTAGGACAGAGCAGGTCCTAGGTTTTTTATGATATCTAGAGGATTGATTTGTGTAATATAAAAATAAGTAGCTTAACCCATGGTCCTTGGCCATTATTTTGGGTTCCCTTGTATACTAAACCTACTAGGACAGAGCAGGGGCAGAGGGGGTAAGCAAGGCGATCTTTGTACCTGATGATAAGTATTAGGAAAGAGCAGCGGGCAGGGGGGGTAAGCACAGTGAGCTTTGAATCAGATAGGTGTTATGACATAGCAGGGGTAGGAGGGCAAGCATGGCGAGCTTTGAACCTGATAAGTGTTCGGACAGAGCGGGGGCACTGGGGTAAGTACAGCAAGCTTTGAACCTGATGTTAAGTGTTAGGAAAGAGCAAGGGCAGGGGGGTAAGCACAGCGAGCTTTGAACCTGATGATAAGTGTTAGGACAGAGCGGGGGCAGGGAGGTAAGCACAGCAAGCATTATACTTGATGATAACTGTTAGATCATGGTGCAAGCATGGCGAGCTTTGAACCTGATAAGTGTTCGGACAGAGCGGGGGCACTGGGGTAAGTACAGCAAGCTTTGAACCTGATGTTAAGTGTTAGGAAAGAGCAAGGGCAGGGGGATAAGCACAGCGAGCTTTGAACCTGATGATAAGTGTTAGGACAGAGCGGGGGCAGGGAGGTAAGCACAGCAAGCATTATACTTGATGATAACTGTTAGATCATGGTGCAAGCACGGCGAGCTTTGAACCGGATGCTAAGTGTTAGGACAGAGCAGGAGCAGAGGGGTAAGCACTGCGAGCTTTGTAACCTGATAAGTGTTAGGGCAGAGTGGGGGCTGGGGGTAAGTATGGCAAGCTTTGAACCTGATGATAAGTGTTAGGGCAAAGCGGGGGCACGGGTTAAGCACGGCGAGCTTAGAACCTGATGATAAGTGTTAGGACAGAGCGGGGCATGGGGTAAGCACAGCAAGCTTTGAACCTGATGATAAGTGTTAGGACAGGCCAGGGGTGCAAGCACAGCGAGCTTTGAACCTGAGAAGTGTTAAGATAGAGCGGGGCAGGGGGGTAAGCACAGCAAGCTTTGAACCGGATGATAATTGTTAGGACAGAGTGGGGCAGGAGGGTAAGCACGGCAAGCCTTGAACCTGATGATACGTGTTAGGACAGGGCAGGGGTGCAAGCACAGCGAGCTTTGAACCTGAGAAGTGTTAGGACAGAGCGGGGCAGGGGGGTAAGCACAGCAAGCTTTGAACCTGATGATAAGTGTTAGGACAGAGCGGGGCAGGGGGGCAAGCACAGCAAGCTTTGAACCTGATGATAAGTGTTAGGATAGAGAGGGAGCAGGGGGATGAGTACGGCGAACTTTGAACCTGATGATAAGTGTTAGGACAGAGCGGGGTGGCGAGCTTTGAACCTGAGGATAAGTGTTAGGACAGAGCGGGGGCAGAGGGGAGAAGCACGGCGAGCTTTGAACCTGATCAGTGTTAGGACAGAGTGGAGGCAGGGGGTAAGCAAGGCGAGCTTTGAACCTGATGATAAGTGTTAGAACATAGTGGGGGCACGGGGTAAGTACAGTAAGCTTTGAACCTGATGTTAAGTGTTAGGAAAGAGCAAGGGCAGGGGGGTAAGCAAGGCGAGCTTTGAACCTGATAAGTGTTAGGACAGAGTGGGGCAGGGGGGTAAGCACAGCAAGCTTTGAACCTGATGATAAGTATTAGGAGAGAGAGGGTGGCAGGGGGATAAGCACGGCAAGCTTTGAACCTGATGATAAGTGTTAGGTCAGAGCGGGGGCAGGGAGGTAAGCACGGCAAGCATTATACCTGATGATAAGTGTTAGGGCATGGGTGCAAGCACGGCGAGCTTTGAACCGGATAAGCGTTAGGACAGATCGGGGGCAGGGGGTAAGCACGATGTGCTTTAAACCGGATGATAAGTGTTAGGACAGTGCGGGGGCAGGGGGTAAGCATGGCAAGCTTTGAACCTGATGATAAGTGTTAGGACAGAGGGGGGTCAGGGGGGTAAGCACGGCAAGCTTTGAACCTGATGATAAGTGTTAGGACAGAGAGGGGTGGCGAGCTTTGAACCTGATGATAAGTGTTAGGACAGAGAGGGGTGGCGAGCTTTGAACCTGATGATAAGTGTTAGGACAGAGCGGGGTGGCGAGCTTTGAACCTGATGATAAGTGTTAGGACAGAGTGGGGGCAGGGGGTAAGCATGGTGGGCTTTGAACCTGATGATAAGTGTTAGGCAGAGCGGGGGCACGGGGGTAAGTACAGCAAGCTTTGAACCTGATGTTAAGTGTTAGGAAAGAGCAAGGGCAGGGGGGTAAGCAAGGCGAGCTTTGAACATGATAAGTGTTAGGACAGAGCGGGGGCAGGGGGTAAGCAGTGCAAGCTTTGAACCTGATGATAAGTATTAGGAGAGAGAGGGTGGCAGGGGGGTAAGTACGGCGAGCTTTGAACCTGATGATAAGTGTTAGGACAGAGCGGGGGCAGGGAGGTAAGCACGGCAAGCATTATACCTGATGATAAGTATAGACGGCAGGTTATTATGCTGGGCCAGTTTTGTTCCGAAGAGAAGGAGGTTCGGTCAGGGGTACCTCAAGTCTGAGCCCTACTCTATTCAACTTGTATATGGTCCCCTTCATTGAACTAATTTCCTCCTTCAACATCAGCACAATAGCATATGCTGATGACACACAATTGGTCCTAGTCCTAGATGAGGACTTGACAAACGCCGAACAGACCCTGAAAGAGTGTCTGACTGCGACCTTTGCGTGGATGACCAATAACCACCTTAAATGCAATAACGCCAAAACGGAAATTCTGCCGTTTGGAAAAATTAATCTTTTTTCCCCCCCAGATGTGCTGGCCAAAAGAGGCAGAAGCTCCGCCTAACACTATCCTAGCAGCACGAAATTTAGGGATTAAATTCGATGAGACCCTTTTGTTCAAACAACAGGCAAGGGAAGATGCTGGCTCATGTTTTAACATCATAAAGGGCCTTAGGAAATTTTTGATCTCCTGCCTTTGTCAGCCAGACGCACTGTCGCAGTGGCGCTGATTACATCTAGATTGGATTATTGCAATAGTCTGTATGCGGAGGCAAATAAATCTGCCCTACACAGACTGCAGATGGTCCAGCATGCGGCAGCAAGACTGGTCCTGAGATGGCCAAGAAAATCCTCTGCCTATGCTGCGCAGGATGCTCTTCACTGGCTTCCTATTCAGAAGCGCATCTTGTTTAAGGTTCTGAAGATTGCTTTTTAGGGCCTTTCACAAGCATGGTCCATGGTACCTGTATGAAAACTTCAGGCAATACAATCCCATTCGAGAACTCAGATCCGCAACAGCAAATCTGATGATTGTCCCTAAATTCAGATTGGCAACTAAGGGAGGAAAAACCCTGGCAGTAATAGGTGCAAAGGATTGGAATAAACTGCCCCAGCAACTCCGCGCAATCACTTCTGAGCAGAAGTTTAGGAAATCTCTTAAAACTTGGATCTATAGCCTGGCGGACTCAGTCTGTAAAATACTTGTTTAACTTCTGACTGCTGATTGAGGACAGTTAAGCTGTGACCATCTTTCAGCTGTACGAGTCAAAGCGCCAAGATGCTCTTTGGAGTGGTAATGCGCTATATAAATGATCCTCACATCACATAAGTGTTAGGGCATGGGTGCAAGCATGGCGAAAACCGGATGATAAGTGTTAGGACAGAGCGGGGGCAGGGGGGGGAAGCACGGCGAGCTTTGAACCTAATGCAAAGTGTTAGGACAGAGCAGGGGCAGAGGGGTAAGCACGGCGAGCTTTGAACCTGATGATCAGTGTTAGGACAGAGCGGGAGGCAAAGGGGGTAGGCACGGCGAGATTTGAACTGGATAAGTGTGAGGACAGAGCGGGGCAGGGGGGTAAGCACGGCGATTTTTGAACCTGATAAGTGTTAGGACAGAGCGGGTGCAGAGGGGGTAAGCACAGCGATCTTTGTACCTGATGATAAGTGGTAGGCCAGAGAGGCGGGCAGGGGCGGTAAACACAGTGAGCTTTGAACCAGATGATCAGTGTTAGAATATAGCGGGGGCACGAGGGTAAGTACAGTAAGCTTTAAACCTGATGTTAAGTGTTAGGACAGAGCAGGGGCAGGGGGGTAAGCACGGCAAGCTTTGAACCTGATGACAAGTATTAGGAGAGAGAGGGTGGCAGAGGGGTAAGCATGGCGAGCTTTGAACCTGATGATAAGTGTTAGGACAGGGCGGGGGCAGGGGGGTAAGCATGGCGAGCTTTGAACCTGATGATAAGTGTTAGGACAGAGCGGGGGCAGGGGGTAAGCACAATGAGCTATGACCCTGATAAGTGTTAGGACCGTGCGGGGGCAGGGGGTAAGCACGGCGAGCTTTGAACCTGATGATAAGTGTTAGGGCAGGGGGGTAAGCACTGTGATTTTTGAACCTGATGATGTGTTAGGACAGAGCAGAGGCAGGGGGTAAGCACAGCGAGCTTTGAACCAGTTTTAGAACAGAGCAGGGGCAGGGGGTAAGCATGGCGAGCTTTGAACCTGATGATCAGTGTTAGGACAGAGCGGGAGGCAAAGGGAGTAAGCACGGTGAGCTTTGAACCGGATAAGTGTGAGGACAGAGGGGTGGGCAGGGGTGGTATGCACAGTGAGTTATGAACCAGATGATAAGTGTTAGGACAGAGCGGGGGCACGGGGGTAAGTACAGAAAACTTTGAACCTGATGTTAAGTGTTAGGACAGAGCGGGGGCAGAGGGGTAAGCATGGCAAGCTTTGAACCTGATAAGTATTAGGAGAGAGAGGGTGGCAGGGGGGTAAGCACAGCAAGCCTTGAACCTGATGATAAGTGTTAGGACAGAGCGGAGGCAGGGAGGTAAGCACGGCGATCTTTGTACCTGATGATAAGTTGTAGGACAGAGCGGCGGGCAGGAGGGGGTATACGCAGTGAGCTTTGAACCAGATGATAAGTGTTATGACAGAGCGGGGGTAGGAGGGTAAGCATGGCGAGCTTTGAACCTGATGATAAGTGTTAGGACAGAGTGGTGGCAGGGGGGTAAGTACAGTAAGCTTTGAACCTGATGTTAAGTGTTAGGAAAGAGCAAGGGCAGGGGGGTAAGCAAGGCGAGCTTTGAACCTGATAAGTGTTAGGACAGAGTGGGGCAGGGGGGTAAGCACGGCGAGCTTTGAACCTGATGATAAGTGTTAGGTCAGAGCGGGGGCAGGGAGGTAAGCACGGCAAGCATTATACCTGATGATAAGTGTTAGGGCATGGGTGCAAGCACGGCGAGCTTTGAACCGGATAAGTGTTAGGACAGAGCGGGGGCAGGGGGGTACGCACCTCGAGCTTTGAACCTGATGAGGAGTGCTGGGACAGAGCGGGGAAAGAGAGGGGGAAGCACGGTGAGCTTTGAACCTAATGCTAAGTGTTAGCACAGAGCCGGGGGCAGGGGGGTAAGCATGGCGAGCTTTGAACCTGATGAGAAGTGTTAGGACCGTGCGGGGGCAGGGGGTAAGCACGGGGAGCTTTGAACCTGATGATAAGTGTTAGGACCGTGCAGGGGGTCAGCACGGGGAGCTTTGAACCTGATGATAAGTGTTAGGACAGAGCGGAGGCAGGGGGTAAGCACAGCGAGCTTTGAACCAGTTTTAGGACAGAGCGGCGGGCATGCACAGTGAGCTTTGAACCAGATGATAAGTGTTAGGACAGAGGGGGGGCACGGGGGTAAGTACAGCAAACTTTGAACCTGATGTTAAGTGTTAGGAAAGAGCAAGGGCAGGAGGGTAAGCAAGGCGAGCTTTGAACCAGATGATAAGTGTTAGGACAGAGGGGGGGCAGGGGGTAAGTACAGCAAACTTTGAACCTGATGTTAAGTATTAGGACAGAGCAGGGGCAGGGAGGTAAGCACGGCAAGCATTATACCTGATTATAAGTGTTAGGGCATGGGTGCAAGCACAGCGAGCTTTGAACCGGATGATAAGTCTTAGGACAGAGCAGGGGCAGGGGGGTAAGCACGCCAAGCTTTGAACCTGAAGATAAGTGATAGGACAGAGCGGGGAAAGGGGGGGAGCACGGCGAGCTTTGAACCTAATGCTGTGTTAGGACAGAGCGGGGGCAGGGGGTAAGCATGATGAGCTTTGAACCTGATGATAAGTGTTAGGACAGAGCGGGGGTAGGGGGTAAGCATGGCAAGCTTTGAACCTGATGATAATTGTTAGGACAGAGGGGGGGCAGGGGGGTAAGCACGGCAAGCTTTGAACCTGATGTTAAGTGTTAGGAAAGAGCAAGGGCAGGGGGTAAGCACGGCGATTTTTGAACCTGATGATAAGTGTAAGGACAGAGCGGGGGCAGAGGTGGTAAGCACGGCGAGCTTTGAACTTGATGATAAGTGCTAGGACAGAGCGGGGAAGGGGGGGAAGCACGGCGAGCTTTGAAACTAATACTAAGTGTTAGGACAGAGCAGGGGCAGAGGGGGTAAGCAAGGCGATCTTTGTACCTGATGATAAGTATTAGGAAAGAGCGGCGGGCAGGGGGGGTAAGCACAGTGAGCTTTGAATCAGATAGGTGTTATGACATAGCAGGGGTAGGAGGGTAAGCATGGCGAGCTTTGAACCTGATAAGTGTTCGGACAGAGCAGGGGCACTGGGGTAAGTACAGCAAGCTTTGAACCTGATGTTAAGTGTTAGGAAAGAGCAAGGGCAGGGGGGTAAGCACAGCGAGCTTTGAACCTGATGATAAGTGTTAGGACAGAGCGGGGGCAGGGAGGTAAGCACAGCAAGCATTATACTTGATGATAACTGTTAGATCATGGTGCAAGCACGGCGAGCTTTGAACCGGATGCTAAGTGTTAGGACAGAGCAGGAGCAGAGGGGTAAGCACTGCGAGCTTTGTAACCTGATAAGTGTTAGGGCAGAGTGGGGGCTGGGGGATAAGCACAGCGAGCTTTGAACCTGATGATAAGTGTTAGCACAGAGCGGAGGGCAGGGGGTAAGCATGGCGAGCTTTGAACCTGATAACTGTTAGGACAGAGAGGTGGCAGGGGGATAAGCACGGCAAGCTTTGAACCTCATGATAAGTGTTAGGACAGAGGGGGGGGCAGGGGGGTAAGCACTGTGATCTTTGAACCTGATGATGTGTTAGGACAGAGCGGAGGCAGGGGGTAAGCACAGCGAGCTTTGAACCAGTTTTAGGACAGAGCAGGGGCAGGGGGTAAGCTTGGCGAGCTTTGAACCTGATGATCAGTGTTAGGACAGAGCGGGAGGCAAAGGGGGTAAGCACAGCGAGCTTTGAACCAGTTTTAGGACAGAGCAGGGGCAGGGGGTAAGCTTGGCGAGCTTTGAACCTGATGATCAGCGTTAGGACAGAGCGGGAGGCAAAGGGGGTAAGCACGGCGAGCTTTGAACCGGATAAGTGTGAGGGCAGAGGGGGTAAGCACGGCAAATTTTGAACCTGATGATCAGTGTTAGGACAGAGCGGGGGGCAGAGGTGGTAAGCAACGCGAGCTTTGTACCTGATGATAAGTGTTAGGACAGAGTGACGGGCAGGGGCGGTAAGCACAGTGAGCTTTGAACCAGATTAAGTGTTAGGACAGAGCGGGGGTAGGAGGGTAAGCACGGCAAGCTTTGAACCGGATGATCAATTTTAGGATAGAGTATGGGGCGCAGAGGGGGTAAGCACGGCGATCTTTGAACCTGATAAGTGTTAGGACAGAGCGGCGGGCAGGGGGGTAAGCACGGGGAGCTTTGAACCTGATAAGTGTTAGGACAGAGCGGCGGGCAGGGGGGTAAGCACGGGGAGCTTTGAACCGGATGATAAGTGTTAGGACAGAGCGGGGGTAGGAGGGTAAGCATGGCGAGCTTTGAACCTGATGATCAATTTCGGCACAGAGCGGGGGCAGGGGGGTAAGCAAGTTGAGCTTTGAACCCGATGATCAGCGTTAGGACAGAGCAGGGGCAGGGGGGTAATTATGGCGAGCTTTGAACCTGATGATCAGCGTTAGGACAGAGCAGGGGTAGGGGTAAGCACAGTGAGCTTTGAACCCAATGATCAGCGTTAGGACAGAGAGGGGCAGGGGGGTAAGCAAGGTGAGCTTTAAACCCGATGATCAGCGTTAGGACAGGGCAGGGGGGTAAGCACCCCGAGCTTTGAACCTGATGATAAGTGTTAGGACAGGGCAGGGGGAAAAGCACGATGAGCTTTGAACCTGATGATAAGTGTTAGGACAGAGCGGGGCGGGGGGATAAGCACCGTAAGCTTTGAACCTGATAAGTGATAGGACAGAGCGGGGCAGGGGGTAAGCATGGTGAGCTTTGAACCATATGATGTGTTAGGACAGAGCGGAGGCAGGGGGATAAGCATGGCGAGCTTTAAACCAGATGATGTGTTAGGACAGAGCGGGGGCACGGGGATAAGCAAGGCGAGCTTTGAACTTGATGATCAGCGTTAGGACAGAGCAAGGGCAGGGGGGTAAGCACAGCGAGCTTTGTACCCGATGATCAGCGTTAGGACAGAGCAGAGGGCAGGGGAGTAAGCACGGCGAGCTTTGAACCTGATGATCACTTTTAGGACAGAGCGGGGGCAGGGGGTAAGCATGGCAAGCTTTGAACCTGATGATCAGCGTTAGGACAGAGCAGGGGGCAGGGGGGTAAGCACGGCGAGCTTTGAACCTGATGATCAGCGTTAGGACAGAGCGGGGGGGGGCAGAGGGGTAAGCACGGTGAGCTTTGAACCTGTTGATCAGTGTTAGGACAGAGCGGGAGGCAAAGAGGGTAAGCACAGCGAGCTGTGAACCTGATGATCAGCGTTAGGACAGAGCGGTACAAAAGGGGGTGGTGATGGTCAACAAATCTGGGTTTAATCCATCACAATTCTTTAGCCCACTCTGCCACCCCAGTTCAGACATGGCCATATGCAAATCAGTCTGACCCTGTGCCTCATGGGAACAGTCTAGCCCGAACTGCCAAGCCATGCCTTCCCTGGACCGTAAACAAGCTACCGAGGACCGGTTTCTGGCATTTCAGCCGTCTTCAGC
This sequence comes from Lissotriton vulgaris, assembly GCF_964263255.1. Lineage (NCBI taxonomy): Eukaryota > Metazoa > Chordata > Amphibia > Caudata > Salamandridae > Lissotriton > Lissotriton vulgaris. The sequence goes on along the minus strand of NC_141685.1, from coordinate 1,708,061,791 downwards.
CCAGCTTGCTTGAATCCAGTGGCAAAGTGAGCAAGGGACTCACGTCTGAGCATACCCTGCCAACTTATGGCAGACAAAGTGGTACAAAAGGGGGTGGTGATGGAACTGGGGTGGCAGAGTGGGCTAAAGAACGGTGATGGATTAAACCCAGATCTGTTGACTGGGTGTGAGTGTTTGGTTGGTTCAGATGCTCCGTCCATCACCACCCCCTTTTGTACCGCTTTGTTGGCCATAAGTTGGCAGCGTATGCTCAGACGTGAGTCCCTTGCTCACTTTGCCACTGGATTCAAGCAAGCCTGGCTGAAGACGGCTGTAATGCCAGAAACTGGTCGTAGGAAGCTTGAATCCGGTCCAGGGAAGGCATGGCTTGGCAGTTCGGGCTGGACTGTTCCCATGAGGCACAGGGTCAGACTGATTTGCATATGGCCTTGTCCGAACTGGGGTGGCAGAGTGGGCTAAAGAACGGTGATGGATTAAACCCAGATCTGTTGACTGGGTGTGAGTGTTTGATTGGTTCAGATGCTCCGCCCATCACCACCCCCTTTTGTACCGCAGTGTTAGGACAGAGCAGGGGGCAGGGGGGTAAGAACAGTGAGCTTTGAAACTGATGATCAGTGTTAGGACAGAGCAGGGGGCAGGGGGTAAGCACGGCGAGCTTTGAACCCTATGATCAGCGTTAGGACAGAGCAGGGGGCAGGGGGGTAAGCACGGAGAGCTTTGAACTTGATGATCAGCATTAGGACAGAGCGGGGTCAGGGGGGTAAGCAAGGTGAGCTTTGAACCCGATGATCAGCGTTAGGACAGAGCGGGGGCAGGGGGGTAAGCACGGCGAGCTTCGAACCTAATGATCAGCGTTAGGACAGAGCAGGGGTAGGGGGTAAGTACAGCGAGCTTTGAACCCGATGATCAGCGTTGGGAGGGGGCAGGGGGGTAAGCATGGCGAGCTTTGAACCTGATAATCAGCGTTAGGACAGAGCAGGGGGCAGGGGGTAAGCACGGCGATCTTTGTACCTGATGATAAGTGTTAGGACAGAGCGGCGGGCAGGGGGGTAAGCACAGTGAGCTTTGAACCAGATGATAAGTGTTATGACAGAGCGGGGGTAGGAGGGTAAGCATGGCGAGCTTTGAACCTGATAATAAGTGTTAGGACAGAGCGGGGGCAAGTACAGCAAGCTTTGAACCTGATGTTAAGTGTTAGGAAAGAGCAAGGGCAGAGGGGTAAGCACGGCAAGCTTTGAACCGGATGATAAGAACTAGGAGAGAGAGGGTGGCAGGGGGGTAAGCACGGTGAGCGTTGAACTGGATAAGTGTTAGGACAGAGCAGGGGCAGGGGGTAAGCACGCTGAGCTTTGAACCTGATTAGTGCTAGGACCGAGCGGGGAAAGGGGGGGGGAGCACGGCGAGCTTTGAACCTAATGCTAAGTGTTAGGACAGAGCAGGGGCAGAGGGGTAAGCACAGCGAGCTTTGAACCTGATAAGTGTTAGGACAGAGCGGGGGCAGGGGGATAAGCACGGTGAGCTTTGAACCTGATGATAAGTGTTAGCACAGAGCGGGGGGCAGGGGGGTAAGCATGGCGAGTTTTGAACCTGATAAGTGTTAGGACAGAGAGGGGGCAGGGGGATAAGAACGGCGAGCTTGGAAGCTGATGATAAGTGTTAGGACAGAGCGGGGGCAGGCGGTAAGCACGATGAGCTATGAACCTGATAAGTGTTAGGACCGTGCAGGGGGTAAGCACGGCGAGCTTTGAACCTGATAAGTGTTAGGACAGAGAGGGGGGCAGGGGGGTAAGCACTGTGATCTTTGAACCTGATGATGTGTTAGGACAGAGCGGAGGCAGGGGGTAAGCACAGCGAGCTTTGAGCCGGTTTTAGGACAGAGCAGGGGCAGGGGGTAAGCACGGCGAGCTTTGAACCTGATGATCAGTGTTAGGACAGAGCGGGGGGCAGGGGGTAAGCACAGTGAGCTTTGAACCAGATGATAAGTGTTAGCACAGAGCGGGGGTAGGGGGGTAAGCACGGCAAGCGTTGAACCTGATGATCAATTTTAGGATAGAGCGGGGGGCAGAGGGGGTAAGCACGGCGATCTTTGAACCTGATAAGTGTTAGGACAGAGCGGCGGGCAGGGGGGTAAGCACGGGGAGCTTTGAACCCGATGATCAGCGTTAGGACGGAGCAGGGGCAGGGGGGTAAGCACATCGAGCTTTGAACCTGATGATAAGTGTTAGGACAGAGCGGGGGCAGGGGGGAAAGCATGATGAGCTTTGAACCTTATGATAAGGGTTAGGACAGAGAGGGGAGCAAGGGGGTAAGCACGGCAAGCTTTGAACCTTATAGGTTTTAAGGCAGAGCAGGGGCAGGGGGGCTAAGCACCGCGAGCTTTGAACTTGATGATCAGCGTTAGGACAGAGCAGGGGGCCGGGGAGGTAAGCACGGTAAGCTTTGAACCTGATGATCAGTTTTAGAACAGAGCGGGGGCAGGGGGGTAAGCTCGGCAAGCTTTGAACCTGATGATCAGTGTTAGAAGAGAGCGGGCAGGTTGGTAATCACAGCGCGCTTTGTACCTGATGATCAGTGCTAGGACAGAGCGGGGGTAGAGGGGTAAGCACAGCAAGCTTTGAACACATTGATCAGTGTTCGGACAGAGCGGGGGCAGAGGGGTAAGCATGGCGAGCTTTGAACCAGTTTTAGAGCAGGGGCAGGGGGGTAAGCACGCCGAGCACTGAAACTGATAAGTGTTAGGACAAAGAGGGGGCAGGGGGGGTTGGCACAGCGAGCTTTGAACCTGATGATAAGTGTTAGGACAGAGCGGAGGCAGGGGGGTAAGCACGGCAAGTTTTGAACCTGATGATCAGTGTTAGGAGATAGCGGGGGCAGGTGGGTAATCACATTGTGCTTTGTATCTGATGATCAGTGGTAGGACAGTGCAGGGGGCAGGAGGGTAAGCACTGTGAGCTTTACACCTGATGATCAGCGTTAGGATAGAGCAGGGGGCAGGGGGGTAAGCATGGCGAGCTTTGAACCTGATGATCAGTGTTAGGACAAAGTGGGGGCAGGGGGGGGTAGGCACGGCGAGCTTTGAACCGGATGATGAGTGTTTGGAGAGAGCGGGGAAAGAGGGGGTAAGCACGGAGAGCTTTGAACCTGATGATCAGCGTTAGGACAGAGCGGGGGCAGGGGGGTAAGCACGGCGAGCTTTGAACCACTTTTAGGACACGCCGATCTTTGAACCTGATAAGTGTTAGGACAGAGCGGGGGCAGAGGGGAAGCATGGCGAGCTTTGAACCACTTTTAGGACAGGGCAGGGGGGTAAGCACGGCGAGCTTTGAACCTGGTAAGTGTTAGGACAGAGCGGGGGCAGGGGTTAGCACGGCAAGCTTTGAACTTGATGATAAGTGTTAGGACAGAGCGGGAGCAGGGGAGTAAGCACAGTGAGTTTTGAACCTCATGATCAGTGTTAGGACAGAGTGGAGGCAGGGGGGTAAGCACGGCAAGCTTTGAACCTGATGATCAGTGTTAGGACATAGCAAGGGAAAGGAGGGTTTGAAGCGGATGATCAGTGTTAGGAGAGAGCGGGGTCAGGTGGGTAATCACAGCGTGCTTTGTACCTGATGATCAGTTTTAGGACAGAGCGAGGAGCAGGAGGGTAAGCACGGCGAGCTTTGAAGCTGATGGTCACTTTTAGGACAGAGCGGGGGCAGGGGGTAAGCACGGCGAGCTTTGAACCTGATGATCAGTGTTAGGACATAGCAAGGGAAAGGAGGGCTTGAAGCGGATGATCAGTGTTAGGAGAGAGCGGAGTCAGGTGGGTAATCACACGTTCTTTGTACCTGATGATCCGTGTTCGGACAGAGCAGGGGTGTAAGAACGATGAGTTTTGAACCTGATGATCAGTGTTAGGACAGTGCGGGGGGCAGGGGGTAAGCACGGCGAGCTTTGAACCTGATGATCAGTGTTAGGACAGAGTGGGGGCAAGGGGGTAGGCACGGCGAGCTTTGAACCTGATGATGAGTGTTAGAACAGAGCGGGGGCAGGGGTTAGCACGGCGAGCTTTGAACCTGATGATCAGTGTTAGGACAGAGTGGGGGCAGGGGGGTAGGCACAGCGAGCTTTGGACCTGATAAGTGTTAGGACAGAGCGGGAGTAGGGGAGTAAGCACGGCGAGCTTTGAACCTGATGTTCACTTTTAGGACAGAGCGGGGGCAGAGGGTAAGCACGGCGAGCTTTGAACCTGATAAGTGTTAGGACAGAGTGGGGGCAGGGGGGTAGGCACAGCGAGCTTTGGACCTGATAAGTGTTAGGACAGAGCGGGAATAGGGGAGTAAGCACAGCGAGCTTTGAACCGGATGGTCACTTTTAGGACAGAACAGGGGCAGGGGGTAAGCACGGCGAGCTTTGAACCTGATGATCAGTGTTAGGACAGAGCGGAGGCAGGGGGGTAAGCACAGCAAGCTTTGAACCTGATGATCAGTGTTAGGAGAGAGCGAGGGAAGGTGGGTAATCACAGCGTGCTTTGTAACTGATGATCCGTGTTAGGACTGAGCGGGGCAGGGGTGTAAGCACGACGAGCCTTGAACCTGATAAGTGTTAGGACAGAGCAGTGGGCAGGAGGGTAAGCATTGCGAGCTTTGAACCTGATGATAAGTTTTATGATAAGTGTTAGGACAGAGCGGGGGGGAAAGGGATAGGCACAAGTAGTGAAAAATATGAGCAACTTAGCACAGAGTGCTGAGCAGATGGCGAGGTAAAAACAAAATTAGGTGGCAGCAAAAACGAGGAGGGAGTGGGAGAAGGGAAGGGGTAGTGAGAACAGAGAGCAAGGGGGTGGTGCGTGGTAGATTACGAGGCAAAAACATAAAATTTGGTGGCAGCAAAAACAAGGAGGGAAGGGGATAACGAAGGGGGTAGTGAGAGCAGAGATCAAGGGGGTGGAGGACCATGATTCACGCGCTGTAAGGCTTAAGGAGTCATTACAGAAAGCCAGATGGCCTGTTCAAGCGCGTAACCGCAAGCTTAATGCCAGCAAAAGCGTTTGGTAGCCCTTTGAAAACCCACTTGCTAAATGTTGTGCAGCGTATGCGCTGGCTCAGGCAAGACCTAAAAAGGCACATGGGATAAAATACTGCATAGCTACCGGGGTTCTGTCAGTGGAAGTTGATAGGTATTTACCATTTGGATGTTGTATGGGAACGTGATCAAATTCTCTCCTTTGCACAACTTAGTGAAGAATTTCAACTCCAAAGATCCCTAATCTGCAAGTGCCTCCAGCTGTGCCATGCAATTGACATATCGGATGAGCTGGGATCACTACCTGAACATAGGCCCCTTGAGGTGAATATGTCCATGGAACCCCTAGGCAAAAAAGTAATCTCAAGTTTATACAATTTTTTCCTGCTCAATGCTCCTTATCTCCTTCTATGTGTGTGGGAAGCCTGAGAGCGGAAGATGGGGGAGATTGAAGGTGATGAGTGGCAGGAGGCCAGAATGGCAGCCCGGGCAGCCATTCCCTCAAACCTACAACTGGTTCAATTGTATTATTTTCATGTCATTTACTATAGCCTGAACCGCCTATGGAAAATGAGTGAGGAATGGAACCATGACTGCACAAGATGTGTGGCCTCTCTGGGGACTGTCTACCAAATGATCTGCACACAAAATCAAAGTGGGGGGAGAATGGGTCTCTTGTCCTGTTTAACCAGGGTCTTGGTTGTGTTGGTTCTGTCATAAATAACCCTCATATACGTACAAAGGCAAATGGCGGTATATCTTGATTCTCCGCCTGAATGTACTGTTATGACCTCAACCTGGAGGAAGACCAACTGGTTTGTCAGTAGCATCCAAAAATGAAAAAACGAGGGCGAAAATGTGATTGGATGTGGTGAAGTTAAAATTCTCTACATCATTTTTTCACAGATATTTATTGGAGAAGTAATGATGTGGTAAATTAAAAGTAAGGAGGTGCGTGTGTAGACCCAGTTACTAGTCTACCGCACTGTCATTGGTCAACATGCTTCAGCCTCCTGGTGTATTCTATAGGCTTTCATCAGGGCCGGATTGCGTTTAGGAGCGCATTGTGGCTCCTAATCTAGTGGTTAACTTACCACTCGTACTTTGTGAAGTCAGATCTGTAGTATCTGTACCTGTGGGGTAAGGAAAAAAGAAGGCCTGTGCAATAGAGGTTCTTCTTTGTCATTATCCCTGCAAGTTTGACAAAATAACCTATGTTTGCTTAGATACACATAGGGACTACTTAAACAGTTACATTTTAATAGTGTTTGAAATATCTATGACCATAATGAGCCAGAGTTGCAATGAATTAGTGCAGAAAAGACGGACTTGTTAAAGGAAAATTGCGGGTATTCCATGGACTGGTATCACAGGGGAAAAAAGGACGGTAAATCTATTGTTTTCTAAGTAGATTGATCGAAATGCGGTCATTTAAATTATGCACATTATAATACTGTATCCTGACCACTGCCCCAATGGTATGGAAGTGGGCATTGTTTAACACAGCTTTATCGTCATCTTAGGATTTTAATAGAAAGTATTGAGCTGCTTGTGCGGTGTTTTCTTTGAACAGGGAGAGCGACTCTCAAACAGAGCGTTTGGAATCGAAGTGGGCATTGTTTAACGTAGCTCTATCGTCATATTAGGATTTTAAAATGGAAAGTATTAAGCTGCCTGTCTGTGCGGCGTATTATTTGAACAAAGAGAGATTTGAACAATCTCTAATCCCTTTGGGATAACCATAATATTGTATATAAAGGGAACTCACTACATTTTAAGTCCTGGATTGATAGTGGTATCTTTTTCTCATACCAACTGTTCAACACAGCATACCCATTAACTTTCAAAGATATATACTAAACACAAACTGGACCCCTTTGAGTTTTGCAACTTTTAAAAAATATAGACAGCACTCACAAAACACAAGATACAGTCCTTACCTCCCTCCCTACCACAATATATTGCAAGGAATATTAGGGTGGGACACCAGGTCTCTTGTATCTACAAACTAATCCATCCAAACACACTGCCCTCAATACGAAGCTCATATCATTTTGGGAATCACACTCCTCTTCCATGTTAACAGAAGACGACTGGTCCAAAACATGGTGTTCTGTCTCGAGGGACAACATTTCTCCAGCATTTCCGCAGACAAAATGGTGGCTTCTAAATAAAGCTTACTGGACACGAGCCCGGTTACACACACACACACAAGATTCGGGATGACGCTAATTGCTGGAATTGTAAGGAAGAGAAAGGTGACCTAGCCCATCTTTTACTATTTTGCAAATGTGTAAAACCTTTTTGGGACAGTATTTTCAATGTTCTCTGAATTATTCTCATGCTCAGTCAAAAGGGAACTAGCTACACTGACATTTGGTTTCCTGAAGGTAGACCTGCTAAATGGCAAGTATAGGGCACTCCTAGACCTACTTCTGACAGCAGCAGTTAAGATCGTACTGATTAACTGGAAAGACACGCCAAAGGCGTCCTACAAGGGCTGGTTAAACTGGATTTCATACCAAAAGGGATAGTATTTTTTTGGCACGGCGGATGATTGCTGTTAAAATGCAACATGGTGTTTCTATCCGTCGGCTTTGTATAAAGTTCAACGCTGAGTGTTTCAAGCAAAAGAGGACCATAGGAGTACATCAACCGTGGCGTAACAATAATAACAATAAGACCGCTCGAATGTTGCATGTAAGGATTTGCCGCATAGAGTGACGAAAAAGGTGCATTTACGTTACCGGGGCAACGGGTTTCCCCATTGGCTGCAGTACAGCCAATCAGGGAACCGGAAACATGTCCCAATGACCATCCCGCTGTAATATAACTGGAAGGGTCACTTTCTCTTCACCAATCTTCGAAGAAGTACAACGTGACGCTGTCTGGACAAGGAGCAGAGAGGCCCCAGCACATAATTAAGGTGAGCCAAGAGGATTCATAGGACAGCACAGGGCCATCTCTAAAGTATACTTTCTGCCCCTTGACCAATATGCAAGCCACTTATGCCAATAATAGGAACAGCGCCACAAGGGGGTGTATTTATGATTTAAAAGCCACTTATGCTAACAATAGGAATAGTGTCACAAGGGGAATCATTTATGATTTACCCTCGTGTTAAAAGCGAATTAGCCTACCATTTTAGATAGTCTCGCCTATCATCTCCTAAAACAACATGTGGAGGCAAGAGTGTATATATTATGCCTGAGTAGAGATAGAGAGATATGAACAAAATAATTGGTCCTACTCATAAAAAAGTTAAGATTTAAGTGCATTGATCGATGAATCATTAGGTATGAGTCAAGGCCTGTTGTTGTCCAATACTACAATTGAAGGACGCAACATAAAATCTGAAATAGACCAGACTTTAAATCATTGGGCCACACAACATAGAAAATTAAAACTGCACTAATCTTTCCACAGAGTGGTTCTTGAACTGACAGGAGGTCAACCCCTGAGTTCTCGTGTGCCAACATAACACAGCACAAGAAGGTCTTTGCTTCCAGCGATTGGCTTACGCCATTTATGGGGAGTCCGGTGCCCGAGACAAATAGCACAAAAAAGAAAAAAACGAAAAGGGAAATAGACATTTAATAATTTAATGGTCATCTCAATTGCAGGTATACACCTATGATATGATTTATTTAAAACGGTGGCTCCCCCGGACAGTGTATACCACTGCACCTATTCCATTTGGTAATAATGACCTCAGGGTATGCAGAAAAAGCAGAGTTTAATAAAGTAGGGTAGATATTATAACAATTGCATATCCCGTCTATTTTTAATAAATTGTAATAATATGACATTTTTGTTCAGCTTGGAGGTCACATAACATTAGTTAGTAGTAAAGAAAAAGAGGGCATGTAAACTCAAGAGTTTTATATATGTATTTAAAAAAAATGTTTTAACTAAGCATGAGATGGGAAGACTCTGCAAACTTCTGTTTGCTAACTGTGTGTTTCTTAAATCTAGAATCTGTCCTGAAGAAGGCATTTGTAAAAGAAAAAAAGCCGAAACGCCGCGTTAACACTTCTTTGATTCTTGTTTTATATGATTTTTTAAAATATATATTTATTTGAAATCTGACACTGTATGAATTTTGTATTGACTTATTTGCATACATTCATGTTTTTAATGCATTGAGTAACCAAATTGTATGATAGAACAATAAAAGTTTTGCATTTGCTTTTTTTACAAAAACTCTTGAGTATAGTCTTTGTAATCTACCTTGTTAAAATTGTGCATAATTTGTGTCAATAATTGAGTGACCTGAACAACTATAGGGTACTAGGAACACTACAATTTTTACCTCATGCCGCTTTGTAGGAGAGTAGGGTCTGCTATCCTATGGTCACCCCAATTTTTGCTTTTTGCTTCACTGGTTTTCGACTTACTGAGGCTGTGGGCCTGCTAATCAGACCCCCAGCCTGCTGTTCTCTCTCAAAATTAATAATACATGTGCTATAGGTACATACCACAATTGGAAATGGACTCCTTGTCAGCCCCTGTACCATGCACTATAGGTGCTCAGGGCATAGGTGCCACCAAGGCCTACCAGGGGTTGAAGCATAGCTTTTGCCACCCCTGGCTGGTTCTTAAATTGACACAACTGGCTGATCACTCAGCTGGGGCAAGTGGGTGTAATCACCCCTTGCTTAGATATAGTATACCTATATCTAAACCTATATCTGGACACATATATAGCCTGTAAGCCACTCCTATGGAAGGCCTCATCAATCCTGGAGGCAGAGTGCGTGGTTTTATGTGAGATGGAGCTCTGGCATGAGCTGAGCCTGTCTGCAGCTGTCGGGAACAAATCCCTAAGCTGATCCGGGACAATGCCATACCATATACTCTTAAGCGCCTTATAATCCTCGCGGTTATATAGCAACTTTGGTTTGGCTTTATCAAAACATGTCGTGTAAGGTGTCATACGAATTGGAATACTACCCCCTCGCCAGTTCTGGCGACGGGGGTAGCATTCCACCCTTCTAGAGGGAGAAGACATGTTACTTTACTGAAACGCGGTTGATTTAAAATGAGCCTCAGATCCACAAAATGGATGCCCCTGCCACAGACACGGGTCTGGCCTCCTGCTGCTGACCGAAACTCGGCAGAGGAGGCCTGGACAAAGAGTTTCCTGTCACAGGGCGGTGTCAAACCACCCCAGACAGGAGATAGTGGATTGGAGTAGGGAGGTTTCAAAGAAACCAGACACTGCCTGGGGAGCACAAGGCTGCCCCTTGCATAATCCGGCCAAACCGGTTCTGGGGCCTCCCAGCCCCTGTCCCAGCGCGGCCAGGATCAAAGGAGAGGGGTGTAACCACCCCCTTCCTGGGTCGCACCCATAGGAGGGGACCTAGCAGGATGTCCAACCCCCCAGATTCGAATAAGAGGGGGAGCAGTGCCAATGCAACTCAGATCATCCTGAAGAAACATAAGAAACGAATTCTGGACCCTTCGACTTTCTACACGACGTTAGAAGACTGAAGAATCTCCCTTGTGGTCAAGAGGTGACCACCCTGTGCAAACAGGCACCATCCAGCCCTCGACCCTTGCTTTGTTGCAGTTCCCGCCGGAACTCGAGCGACCGAGATCGACGAGATCAAGCTTGCCTGCCTTCTACCTGCCCGATCCACAGTCCCTGCAGAGCTGAGACCAGTGGAGGCGACCGGAAGCGTGGGGCACGCCATCTTGAAAAGGCCACGAGACGCTGACCGTGCAGCCCACGAGTGATCCTCGAAGCTGTGCACCGGGGTTTAAGAAGCCCCAGCCCCGAGCTCCACTTGCACCAAAGTTCACCCCTCCACACTCGACGAGTGCTGCGTGGGGCCCTTCTGCTTGTGTGGACTCGACGCGTTGGCCCGGTCACTTGCCAGCTGGCTTGTGGCCCCTGTGCCGACGAAACTTGAAATACGACTTGCTTTTCTGGTTGCTCCAGATCTGCACCAGCTCCTGTGAAAAGGAGCCCCCCACTCTGACCCTCCTGGTTCGAGTGATAAGCAATCTCCCGGTTCCATGTGGATTGCTTTTGCCAAGTGCTGTTTGCTGCAATCTTGAAGCCGACGGTGCTGACGGAGAGAGCCTACGTGGGACAGATCGTGACCCGCTCCTGGACGTCGCAGATGCCCCAGAGCCCACGTGACAGCGGAGAGAAGCCTATCGACAACCACCTGATTGCGCCCGACATTGCCTGGTTCCGTCCTGGTTCCACCCTGGTCACTGCTGAGTGACCCAGACTCTGTCCCCTCTGCTTTCAGGTACTTTTCTACTTCGATCCACCCTTGGATCGCACCGGACACTTCTGCTTCACCTCGCCTGCAGCTGCAACAGCTCCAAGCACCAAGAACCTGTGTGTCAAGACCCGACGCCACTTCGACCCTGTGCACCCACGGCCTGTGGGTGAGGTAACATTGCAACGCCGGTGTACATACACTGGTACACACCTCTAGGGTCTGTGTCTAAAGTTTTGTTCCTCTAGGTTCAGCGGAAGTATCTTTTAATTCACTTTATCTAACTTTTAAGCACCATTGACATTGCATTGGTGCGAGCCGCACTTTCCGTGCTGCACCCGTCTCCTGTGGGCTACTCCCGACTTCAGCATTGCTAGTCCTGACTGCTCCCAGCGAATCTCTAGGCCCTAGGCCTAACCACTGTTCGATAAGTGTTCCTTATACCACTTTTTTAGTATATGGTCTGAGTGGCCACCCGCCCTCATCCATAATTGTGCAACTTTATATGTTTTACTGTGCTTTTGATTTAACGCTTGTGCCCCTTTCCTCATAAAGAGTACTGGGGAGTAATTTAGAAATAAATACATATATTTTTACAATATATACTTGTGTGGTGTCCTTTCATTTGATTACAGGATTGTATGTGGTAAAACAGCTCGCTTAACACGACCTCTTAAGTGAGGCCTTTAAGGCTGCTTAGTCCATGCTACCACTAGGATAGCTTGTCTAACAAGGTTGACTTACAACCAGACATCTTTGGGGTTTGTTTGGACTGATACCCAGTGGTTCCAGAATTGGAAACACTACATATCAGGCCAACTTCTCACATTGGTGGCAGCGGTGGGATTTGAGCTTGCTGTTTGTTTTACCATTGCAATCTTTATCAAATTGAAAGATCACATCAAGTACCTCTAGGTACATATAAATCAAAAGCTTAGCATATTAAGTTCTACTGAACTTAGTAGTTGTAGATTAAAGGGATTAGCACACCCTGACTACAACTCACTAGCAAGGTACAGTAGGAAACCACTTAGTGTAGGTAAGTGCATCACTTACACCTCACTAGCAGTCATGTCTGATACAGGTAGAGCCTCAGGCTCTGCTCCTGTAATAGTTGATCCTATAGGGACAACATCCAGATATGACAACCTTAGCCACAAAGACCTGAGTGCCTTGTGCACAGCCAGGGGGCTAAAAAAGGGCAGAGGCCCTACCATTCCTTCCCTAGTAGCTCTCCTAGAAAAGGATGACCTAGATAAGGTGAGTCAGGCTCCCTTAGAATCAGGTGAAGGGATACACTCCCCTGAGAATGAGAATCTTCCAGAAGATGAGGAGGAGGAAGAGGAAGAGGAAGGCTCTGATTTAGAAGAGCCTGAAGATCAGGATCAGAGGGGAAACCAGGTACAGGTTGCCAGGCTTAACCAGGCCAACTTGGACCTACATGAGAATGGAGAGGGCCAGCACCACTCCAGATCTCATAACCAAATTCTCCCAGGTAACAGGAGGGTGAGATCTCAATCAAGGGACTCTCATCTTTCTAGTGCCTCAAGAGAATCTCAAAGAGGGATGACTCTCTCCCAGAGAAAAGAGCATAGGGCCAGGATGAGGGCTGTCCAACTCCAAATAGAAAGGGAAGAGGTAGCCTTGGCTCAAGCTAAACTTGCTTTAGCAAGAGAAAGAAAATTGTGTGGCTTAGATGCCACTGGTGGCAGCAAAGTTCCTAAAGAAAAAGACAGGGCCTATGACAATAGAAACCTGACAAAAATTGTGCCCCCCTACAAGGAAGGGGATGATATCCACAAATGGATGACTGCTCTTAAGAGGGCCTGCATGGTACAGCAGGTCCCTGAGGATCAGTGGGCAGCAATTTTATGGTACTCCTTTTCTGATAAAGGGAGGGACAGGCTCCTCACTGTTAGACCTGAGGATGCCAAAAACTACTCTGTTCTGAAGAGTGCTCTTATTGAAGGGTTTGGCCTAACCACTGAGCAATACAGGTTGTTGTTCAGAGACACCCAAAAAGCACAGACTCAGGACTGGACTGATTTTGTAGATTGTGCCACTAAGGCTCTGGAGGGTTGGCTGCAGGGAAGTAAAGTTTCAGACTATACAGGATTGTACAATCTTATGATGAGAGAGCAGATCCTTAATAACTGTCAGAACCAGCTGTTGCATCAATACCTTGTTGACTCTGATTTTACCTCTCCCCAAGAATTGGGAAAGAAGGCAGACAAATGGGTCAGAACAAGGATTAAGCAGAAAAACCAGAACCAAGGTGACCAGAAGAAAACAGACCAGAAGGGTGGGAATCAGAAAGATAAGGAAAAGGACCAGAAGTCTTCAGGCCCCCAAACTAGCAATAAGGAGGGGGGTTCCCAAAATGGAAACAAGAAAAAGAAGAATGATGGCCCAAAGAAACCTTGGTGTAATACCTGCAAATCAGTTTCACACTGGGACAGTGAATGCACTAAGAAAAATCCAGTCCCCACCACTGCAGCTCCTAAAGCACCTGCACCCCCTAGTACAGTTAACAGTGGTGGTACACAGCCAAAGGGTTTAGTAGGGTTGACCCTGGGTACTGAGGTGGAATCTGGCCTAGTCAGAATCCCCACACAGGCAGTTCTCCTATATGATGTGGACTTATCTTTGACCACTGCAGTAAGCCCCAGTAACCTGGGCAAATATAGGCAGACTCCCTTAATCAATGAGAAACTGGCTCAGGCCTACAGGGACACTTGTGCCAGTGTCACAATGGTGACACCTGACTTTGTGGACCCTGGACAGATTGTACTAGGTGAAAGTTACCTAGTGACCAATGCAAGCAACTCCACTACTTCACATAGTGTGGCTGTTGTGAACTTCTCCTGGGGAGGGGTAGATGGCCTAAAGAAAGTTGTTGTGAGTGCAGACCTCCCAGTAGACTGTCTGTTAGGCAATGATCTTGAAAGCTCAGTTTGGTCAGAAGTGGAGTACAGGACTCATGCAGAAATGCTAGGGATTTCAGCTCATGTCCTTGCAGTGACAAGGTCTCAGGCTAAGAAGTACCTTCCTGAACCAGTGGTGGATCTTGAAACAATAGACCAACCACAACCCAAGAGAAGGAGCAAGAGGGTTAAGGCTGTGCCTTCCCACTTGCCCCAGGTTGAGGATCAAGTTTCACAGGAAACTGATTCTGCAGTCCAAGAGGAGACTGTCTCAGAGGAGCTTGAACCTGATCAGGTTGAGTTTTTGGGGACAGGGGGACCCTCAAGGGCAGACCTGGGGCAGGCCCAATTAGATTGCCCTTCACTTGAACCCCTCAGACAGCAAGCTGCTGCTGAGGCTGCAGGGAATGCTCAAGGTACCCATAAAGTGTATTGGGATGAAGGACTCCTTTATTCAGAGGCTAGAGACCCCAAGCCTGGCACAACCAGGAGGTTGGTTATACCTTTGAAGTTTAGGGGCTTCCTTCTTACCTTGGCCCATGATATTCCCCTTGCAGGACACTTAGGCCAGAATAAGACTTGGGACAGGCTTGTTCCACACTTTCACTGGCCTCACATGTCAGAAAATGTCAAGGAGTTTTGTCGCTCCTGTGTCACTTGCCAAGCCAGTGGTAAGTCAGGTGGCACAACAAAGGCCCCCCTGATACCACTACCTGTGGTGGGGGTACCCTTTGAAAGAGTTGGAATAGACATTGTGGGTCCCATGGATCCTCCAACAGCATCTGGGCACAGATTTATACTGGTGGTAGTGGATCATGCCACCAGGTACCCAGAGGCAATTCCCCTGAGGAACACCACAGCTCCTGTGGTGGCAAAAGCCCTCATTGCAGTTTTCTCAAGAGTGGGCTTTCCAAGGGAGGTTCTTTCAGACAGAGGTACCAACTTTATGTCTGGATACTTGAAAGCAATGTGGAAAGAGTGTGGAGTAAACTGTAAGTTTACCACACCCTACCATCCACAGTGCAATGGGCTTGTTGAAAGGTTCAACAAGACCCTAAAGGGAATGATAAAAGGTTTACCAGAGAAGCTTAGGCGGAAATGGGACATCCTTTTACCCTGCTTGCTCTTTGCTTACAGAGAGGTCCCACAGAAGGGGGTTGGCTACAGCCCTTTTGAACTTTTGTTTGGCCACCCTGTAAGGGGTCCACTGAGTTTGGTGAAGGAAGGATGGGAGTTACCTCTCAAAAAGCCTAAACTAGACATTGTGGACTATGTACTTGGTCTCCGCTCCAGGATGGCTGAATACATGGAGAGAGCATCCAAAAACCTTGAGGCAAGTCAAGAATTACAGAAAGCTTGGCATGACCAAAAGGCTGTTCTGGTTGAGTACCAGCCAGGGCAGAAGGTGTGGGTGTTGGACCCAGTGGGGCCAGCAGCTCTCCAGGACCAATGGACTGGACCCTACCCTATCATTGAAAAGAAGGGAGAAGTCACCTACTTGGTTGACTTTGGTACCCCTAGGAGCCCCCACAGGGTGCTCCATGTAAACCGATTGAAAGCATTTGTTGAAGAGGAGGACATGAGTCTCCTCATGGCCACAGATGGGGAACAGGAGGAAGAGAGTGACCCTCTCCCAGACCTGCTTTCCCAGAACCCTGATGATGGTTCAGTTGATGGAGTAGCCTTGGCAGGCAGCCTCACTGAGCAGCAACAGGTGGACTGCAGACAGGTGTTGCAGGCCCACAGACATTTGTTTTCACTCACACCCAGCCAGACTAACTGGTGCACCC
The DNA here is from genome assembly GCF_964263255.1 of Lissotriton vulgaris. NCBI lineage: Eukaryota > Metazoa > Chordata > Amphibia > Caudata > Salamandridae > Lissotriton > Lissotriton vulgaris. The sequence goes on along the minus strand of NC_141685.1, from coordinate 1,708,045,837 downwards.
ATGAGGTGGACACTGGTGACAATCTGCCTGTGAAGAATAAGATCTACAGGCAACCTGACCATGTCAGGGATTGTATAAAGGCTGAGGTGCAAAAGATGTTGGAGCTTGGAGTGATTGAGCCATCAGAGAGCCCATGGGCTAGCCCAGTGGTCCTTGTGCCAAAACCTCATACCAAAGATGGGAAGAGAGAAATGAGGTTTTGTGTGGACTACAGAGGTCTCAATGCTGTCACTAGGACCGATGCTCATCCCATTCCAAGAGCAGATGAGCTCATTGATAAATTGGCTTCTGCCAAGTTTCTGAGCACATTTGATTTGACAGCTGGCTACTGGCAAATCAGACTAGCTGAAGAGTCAAAAGCCAAAACAGCATTCTCTACCCCTAGTGGACATTATCAGTTTGTGGTAATGCCCTTTGGTTTGAAGAATGCACCTGCCACCTTCCAAAGGTTGGTGAATCAAGTCCTTGCTGGGTTGGATGACTTTTGTGCAGCATATCTAGATGATATTGCTGTCTTTAGCTCCACCTGGGAGGATCACCTGATCCACCTGAAGAAGGTTCTGGAGGCCCTGCAAAAGGCAGGCCTGACTATCAAGGCTACTAAGTGCCAGATAGGGCAGAGCAAGGTTGTGTACTTGGGCCACCTAGTAGGTGGGGGTCAAGTTCAACCACTGGAGAGCAAGATCCAGACCATACAGGACTGGGCTCCTCCAACTACCCAGACACAAGTCAGAGCCTTCTTGGGCCTGACTGGGTATTACAGAAAATTTGTAAAGAACTATGGGTCCATTGTGACACCATTGAATGACTTGACATCCAAGAAGATGCCCAAAAAGGTTCAGTGGACAGTTAGCTGTCAAAAGGCATTTGATGACCTGAAGAAGGCCATGTGCTCTGCACCTATCCTGAAGAGTCCTGACTACTCCAAACAGTTCATTGTACAGACAGATGCTTCTGAGTTGGGGGTGGGAGCTGTGCTTTCACAACTTAATCAAGATGGTCAAGACCAGCCCATTGCTTTTATTAGCAGAAGGCTGACCCCCAGGGAGAAACGTTGGTCAGCTATTGAGAGGGAGGCCTTTGCTGTGGTTTGGGCCCTGAAGAAGTTGAGGCCATACTTGTTTGGTACTCACTTCCTAATTCAGACAGACCATAAGCCCCTCTTGTGGCTAAATCAGATGAAGGGTGAAAATCCCAAACTGCTCAGGTGGTCCATTTCCCTACAGGGGATGGACTTTACAGTGGAGCACCGCCCAGGGACTGACCATGGTAATGCAGATGGTCTCTCCAGGTACTTCCACTTAGAACATGAAGACTTATCTGGTCAAGGTTAAGTTTAATGTCCCTGCGTTTGGGGGGGGGGGGGGGTTGTGTAGGAGAGTAGGGTCTGCTATCCTATGGTCACCCCAATTTTTGCTTTTTGCTTCACTGGTTTTCGACTTACTGAGGCTGTGGGCCTGCTAATCAGACCCCCAGCCTGCTGTTCTCTCTCAAAATTAATAATACATGTGCTATAGGTACATACCACAATTGGAAATGGACTCCTTGTCAGCCCCTGTACCATGCACTATAGGTGCTCAGGGCATAGGTGCCACCAAGGCCTACCAGGGGTTGAAGCATAGCTTTTGCCACCCCTGGCTGGTTCTTAAATTGACACAACTGGCTGATCACTCAGCTGGGGCAAGTGGGTGTAATCACCCCTTGCTTAGATATAGTATACCTATATCTAAACCTATATCTGGACACATATATAGCCTGTAAGCCACTCCTATGGAAGGCCTCATCAATCCTGGAGGCAGAGTGCGTGGTTTTATGTGAGATGGAGCTCTGGCATGAGCTGAGCCTGTCTGCAGCTGTCGGGAACAACTCCCTAAGCTGATCCGGGATAATGCCATACCATATACTCTTAAGCGCCTTATAATCCTCGCGGTTATATAGCAACTTTGGTTTGGCTTTATCAAAACATGTCGTGTAAGGTGTCATACGAATTGGAATACTACCCCCTCGCCAGTTCTGGCGACGGGGGTAGCATTCCACCCTTCTAGAGGGAGAAGACATGTTACTTTACTGAAACGCGGTTGATTTAAAATGAGCCTCAGATCCACAAAATGGATGCCCCTGCCACAGACACGGGTCTGGCCTCCTGCTGCTGACCGAAACTCGGCAGAGGAGGCCTGGACAAAGAGTTTCCTGTCACAGGGCGGTGTCAAACCACCCCAGACAGGAGATAGTGGATTGGAGTAGGGAGGTTTCAAAGAAACCAGACACTGCCTGGGGAGCACAAGGCTGCCCCTTGCATAATCCGGCCAAACCGGTTCTGGGGCCTCCCAGCCCCTGTCCCAGCGCGGCCAGGATCAAAGGAGAGGGGTGTAACCACCCCCTTCCTGGGTCCCACCCATAGGAGGGGACCTAGCAGGATGTCCAACCCCCCAGATTCGAATAAGAGGGGGAGCAGTGCCAATGCAACTCAGATCCTCCTGAAGAAACATAAGAAACGAATTCTGGACCCTTCGACTTTCTACACGACGTTAGAAGACTGAAGAATCTCCCTTGTGGTCAAGGAGTGACCACCCTGTGCAAACAGGCACCATCCAGCCCTCGACCCTTGCTTTGTTGCAGTTCCCGCCGGAACTCGAGCGACAGAGATCGACGAGATCAAGCTTGCCTGCCTTCTACCTGCCCGATCCACAGTCCCTGCAGAGCTGAGACCAGTGGAGGCGACCGGAAGCGTGGGGCACGCCATCTTGAAAAGGCCACGAGACGCTGACCGTGCAGCCCACGAGTGATCCTCGAAGCTGTGCACCGGGGTTTGAGAAGCCCCAGCCCCGAGCTCCACTTGCACCAAAGCTCACCCCTCCACACTCGACGAGTGCTGCGTGGGGCCCTTCTGCTTGTGTGGGCTCGACGCGTTGGCCCGGTCACTTGCCAGCTGGCTTGTGGCCCCTGTGCCGACGAAACTTGAAATACGACTTGCTTTTCTGGTTGCTCCAGATCTGCACCAGCTCCTGTGAAAAGGAGCCCCCACTCTGACCCTCCTGGTTCGAGTGATAAGCAATCTCCCAGTTCCGCGTGGATTGCTTTTGCCAAGTGCTGTTTGCTGCAATCTTGAAGCCGACGGTGCTGACGGCGAGAGCCTACGTGGGACAGATCGTGACCCGCTCCTGGACGTCGCAGATGCCCCAGAGCCCACGTGACAGCGGAGAGAAGCCTATCGACAACCACCTAATTGCGCCCGACATTGCCTGGTTCCGTCCTGGTTCCACCCTGGTCACTGCTGAGTGACCCAGACTCTGTCCCCTCTGCTTTCAGGTACTTTTCTACTTCGATCCACCCTTGGATCGCACCGGACACTTCTGCTTCACCTCGCCTGCAGCTGCAACAGCTCCAAGCACCAAGAACCTGCGTGTCAAGATCCGACGCCACTTCGACCCTGTGCACCCACGGCCTGTGGGTGAGGTAACATTGCAACGCCGGTGTACATACACTGGTACACACCTCTAGGGTCTGTGTCTAAAGTTTTGTTCCTCTAGGTTCAGCGGAAGTATCTTTTAATTCACTTTATCTAACTTTTACGCACCATTGACATTGCATTGGTGCGAGCCGCACTTTCCGTGCTGCACCCGTCTCCTGTGGGCTACTCCCGACTTCAGCATTGCTAGTCCTGACTGCTCCCAGCGAATCTCTAGGCCCTAGGCCTAACCACTGTTCGATAAGTGTTCCTTATACCACTTTTTTAGTATATGGTCTGAGTGGCCACCCGCCCTCATCCATAATTGTGCAACTTTATATGTTTTACTGTGCTTTTGATTTAACGCTTGTGCCCCTTTCCTCATAAAGAGTACTGGGGAGTAATTTAGAAATAAATACATATATTTTTACAATATATACTTGTGTGGTGTCCTTTCATTTGATTACAGGATTGTATGTGGTAAAACAGCTCGCTTAACACGACCTCTTAAGTTAAGCCTTTAAGGCTGCTTAGTCCATGCTACCACTAGGATAGCTTGTCTAACAAGGTTGACTTACAACCAGACATCTTTGGGGTTTGTTTGGACTGATACCCAGTGGTTCCAGAATTGGAAACACTACATATCAGGCCAACTTCTCACACGCTTGGACACCTGAGTAACCACAGTGTGTTTACGCTATGATCAAGACAATTTCCATCTCCTGAAAATAGGTATTTTTTCTGTGGGACAACTCCTGTTTCTTCTCTGTCTATGACTGACTGCAGCAAGCCCATCTTCAACAGCAAGTCTTTGAGGTAGGAGAAACCAGAATCCGCAACCTCTGAAGGAGTGTTGTGTCCACTACTATCACTTTCGTGAAGACCTGAGGGGCACTGACGCAGCGAAGGGGAGCACGGTATATTAAGCATGTTCTTGTGCCACCTTCAAGTGCAAGTAGCGTCTGTAGATAATATGTCAGCGAAGGGTTTAGATTTATGCACAGGAAGTGGTGGCGCTCTTGCTTGTGTGTGTTTAAGATATATTCGTAAATACTGAGTATACGGTGCAAACAGGTCAGGGAGAACAAACCCAAGTAAAACAACCCCTGCACTTGTGTGGATGAGAGTCCACACGTACAAATGAAGAATAGGTCCTGTGCACACATTTCTATGTAATGTGCTTTGTTGTAAAAACCAAATATCAACACATGAACTAGTGCAAAATGACGGTTGAGGCCTTGGAAGTTTCAGAAAAAGGATTTATAATTAAATCCAGATCAGTGGAAAATATATTCCATCAGCCAACACGTGTTTCGTCACAACATGTACAATTGTGACTTCAGGGCTGTATGTAGAAAGACAGGGTATCGGTAATTAAATAATCAAGGCAAAATTGGCGGTCTAAAGGTACATCAGGTGATGTGCGTGAACATCACCAGCATTTCTGGGTCAAAAAGGGTAAATGAAGGACGGGTCCGTCCCTCACGTGTCCGGAGCTTGGCTGGTAGCAGCACGTCTCCTTGCTCGTTCTGTTGTATCCGGCTTAAGTAGCATCTGTAGGATGGGTAAATGGAAGTACGTGTTCTGCCGGTCCCAAGCTACAATCCAGTCACCTTCATCCAGGGCAGACAGAACATGGGCCAATGTGAGTATCTTGAAATTGTCCTTCCACAAGAAGTTGAAGATCTAAAATAAGACCAAAGCCTCTGTCCTCCTACGGCATGCGATAATAGCCAGATTAACAACTAATCCCTACTCATGGGGTTGGGGTTGGGGACTGCCTCTATGAACCCTTTGGCTAAAAGAGCTTGCACTTCTTGGAGCAAGATGGACAGGTGCTCCTCTTAAAGATGCTCTGATTGGGAGGGGGGAGATGCAGGGAGTCTACAAGGAATGGGAGGTCACATCCTGTTTGATCGATTCGAAAGACTCACCAGTCAAATGTTCTATTTTACCACACTTGGGGGAAATGCCTGTTCCTGCTTCCACTAGGGTGGGTGTTTTCCAATAAAGGCAAACAAAAGCACCTTGGAGGCTGATACTGCAGAGGCAGGGTAGTGGGAAGTGTGCTGCCACTGCTGGCATGGCTATTGCCTGCTTGATCCCCACCCCTGATCCTAAAAAAGCTTGGTCCCTGTTTTGGGGGCAGTAGGCTTTGGCATAGCAGGTACACCAAACCCCTTGGAGTAGTCTCGAAAGGTGCAAAAATTTTTAGGGCACAATCTTGCAAAGGTAGAAAGGCCTAAGGAACACGCCATAGCTGAGCTTTCCTTGCAGCGTTATAACAAGGATTAAGCCTTCTTGCAAAACAGGTGCGATCCATTGAACGGCATATCCATCAAGGAGGCCTGCACATCACCAGAGAAGCCTGCGGATCTCATCCAAGTGTGACTCCAAAGTGTCTGCTAGTATATGATATATAGTTGACCGCATCCTGACCTTTGTGGGTGGTTTGAGCCAGGTTCACCTGATATTCCTTGGGGACTTCCTACAAGATCTCACCACAACCATGCCCCAAAAAGCAAGGAAATATTTCTTCAGCAAGCAGCTGGCACTTACATACTGGAGGCCTAAACTGGCATTTGAAAACATCTATTTTCAAATTGTTTCTATTCATTTTGACAATAGTGGGGAGAGATATAGGGAAAGAATTGTGGTCCACCCTGCTGGCGGAAGTCTGAACTACCAAACTTTCTGGAGTTGAGTACTGTGCCAAGAAGTCATGGTCACCTGGCGTTGCTCTGTGGTGGTTGGCAACATACCTGCTCACTGGCAGATGGCAAAAAAGTTTGGACCAGGTGCCTGTTAGGTTGTCAGTCAGGGCTTCATTGAATGGAAGTAAAGGCTCAGAGGAAGTCATTCCAGGTTGCAAAATGTCTGTTAAAACGTTAGTTTTGACTCTCATAGTTGACAGCTGTAAATGTAATAGTAAATCAAATATCTCTGCTGTTCGTCTCATCGCCAGAGCAAAGAAGGCACTCTTTGCTGCTGAAGGCCCAGTGGGAGAACACAACCTAGTTCTCAGGGTAGTGTCAAACCGACTCATCTCCTGCAAGTCTATATACAAATTGGCATTGTCACAGTGTGGGGGAAAATAATCCTTATCATCCCCAAAGGCTGCTTGACTCGGAGAGTCAGAACCTGAAAGTTGTTGGGGAACTATGATGCAGCTCTGCAGCATAGGCATAGTTCTGTCCAAGTCATATTTGACTAGGACCGAGTCTGTTGGTACAGCTTCAGGATATGGCCCCAGTTAGGGCCTAGACAAATTTGTCATGTGGTCAGATAGGACTATGGGGACAGGGTAGTTTTTCAGCCCCGGGACTGGCATTGATGTCAAAGGGACTGGTGTGGATTTCAGTGCTGGGTTGGAAGTCAGCTCTGGCTTCAGAGTGGAATCCAAGGCACGTTCAGCTGACAAAGGCACCAATGGCAGAGCCGCTGGCGGTAGCCCCACTGGAGGACACAGTGGATCCTTGGGGCCCAAAGAGGAAGCTGGAAGAGTGCCAATGTTTCACAATTTCGCCACTTCAAATACCTCAATCTAATGCGACCTGGCCAATGGCCCCGGAAACCTGCAGTGCATCAGGATCACTTGCGCAATCAGCTCCTCATTGGGGGACAGAGAGTGAGACCAAGAGGAACATTTACATCCTTGCAACTTGTCAGAACTTCTTTTGGTGTTTGGAGACTTATAGCTTTGATTATTTTCCCCGAATCAACTTTGGATTCAGTGGGGCACACTCCTCGCAGAACTTGGAGTCCTGCCCCGAACGCAAACACCCAAGGCCCACCACGCGAGAGTCCGTCACAGACATTTGTTTCCGACAGTCCCCACAAGGCTTAAACCCTGCAGTTTTAAGAGGGAACATCATTTCACTGCACAGTGGAAAACAGTAGAATAAAAAAAAAAACAGTCAACTCAAGAGGAAAAAATTGGGTGCAACTCTATATCGGTGTAAGAAGGCACAAAAGGAAAATGCTACTTACCAGTATGCATTTGTGCATAGATCGCCACCTTGGACCATATTGCGCATGAGCATCGGCTCCATCCTCAGATTGTTTTTTGCCATTAGGGAAATGATGGAGCTTTGCAAGAAAAGGAAGGATGTCCATGTAAGCTGTATCTAATTAAGATAATACCTGAACAGACAAGGGTAGCCGGGGAGGCGGGTGGGCGTGTGTAATTCTGCAGCTCTACATGCCAAGAACAGATGCATACTGGTAAGTAGCATTTTCCGTTCGAGGCATATGAGCTGCAAATTACACACTGTGCATAGATTGTATAGCAGTAGCCACTCTTAGCGGCGACCACCCCTATCTGTTGCAGTAGTTTGAAATAATGTTTTGAGAACAGCCTGGCCCACATTAGCTTGTTGCTTGGTTTGCACATCTACACAATAGTGTTTTGTGAATGTGTGCGGTGTAGACCATGTAGCTGCTCTGCAGATGTCATCTAGGGGAATGTTCCCTAAAATATGCCATTGAAGCCCCTATTTTCCTTGTAGAATGGGCTTTAGGAGGAACAGATAACATACGTTTAGCTTTGTGGTAGCAAATCTGTATGCATTTGACAATCCATCTAGCTATACCAGATTTTGATATGGGATTACCCTTGTGTGATGGTGAGAAAGACACAAAAAGTTGTTTGGTCTTACGAAAGGGTTGTATTCTCTCAATGTAGTATAGCAATGCTCTTTTAACATCTAGGGTATGAAGAGCTCTTTCTGCTACTGTTTGTGGCTGCGAGAAGAAAACAGGCAGTTCCACAGAATGATTGAGGTGGAAGGGAGAAATGTCCTTGGGCCGGAATTTTGGATTAGGACGGAGAACGACCTTATTATGATGCATTTGCAAGAAAGGTTCTTGAATGGTTAGTGCTTGTAGTTCACTAACTCTCAGAAGAGAAGTAATAGCTACTAGGAACGCAACCTTCCATGTTAAAAATTGTAGTTCACATTTATGTAAAGGTTCGAAGGGAGGTCCCATTAGCCGTGCGAGAACAATGTTCAAATTCCATACTGGTGAAGGTGGTACTCTGGGAGGAACTATTCTCTTATGGCCTTCCATAAAGGCTTTAATAGCAGGCACTCTGAACAGAGATAGATGTTGTCTGTTTTGGAGATATGCTGCTATGGCAACAAGATGTAGTCTAATAGACGTGTAGGCTAAGTTACATCTTTGGAGGTGTAGTAGGTATCCTATGATGTGTTGAATAGACACGTCTAGGGGATTAATGCGGTTGTGACAATCTATTACAAAGCACTTCCACTTAGCTGCATAGCATGCGCTAGTGGTTGGACGTCTAGCTTCTTTTATGACATTCATGGAGTCTGGAGGAAGGTTAAGATATCCAAATCCTAGGATTTCAGGAGCCAGATCGCAAGGTTGAGCGGAGCTGGGTCTGGGTGCCTGATCTCTCCACGTTTCTGTGTTAAAAGGTGTGGAGACAAGTATAGTTTTTGGTGTGGTACTACAGACAATTGTAGCAGTGTGGTGTACCAGGGCTGTCTGGGCCGGTGGAGCAACTAGGATGAGGGTCAGAGAATGCTGCTGTAGTTTGCGTACTACTAGTGGCATGAGTGGTAGAGGTGGAAAAGCATACGCAAATTTGTTCGACGAGTTGATCCATATTGCATTGCCTTTGGACAGTGGGTGTGGATATATGGTGGCGAAGCTTGGGCATTTTTGTGGGTGGCAAAGAGGTCTATCTGAGGTTGTCCCCACATCTGAAAGAATGGTTGAAGAACTTGCAGATGAAGTTCCCACTCGTGGATCTGTTGTGTCTGACGACTTAACAGATCTGCTATGGTATTTTGTACTCCTGGGACATGCTGGGCTAAGATGAATATGTTTTGAGGTATACCCCACCACCATATGTTTTGTGCTAGCTGGGAGAGTTGCAGGGAATGTGTTCCGCCCTGTTTCTGTATGCAATACATGGCTGTCATGTTGTCCGTGCAGACTAACACAGCTTTGTTTGATACTTTCCCTTGGAAAGCTTTCAGTGCTAGGAATATAGCTAGTAACTCCAGGTGATTGATGTGGAGTAACTTTTGCTGCGGTGTCCACCTGCCTTGCATGGTGTGTTGCAGTAGGTGGGCTCCCCAGACGGAGAGCGATGCGTTCTCTGTCAAGGCTATTTGAGGAACTGGCTCTAGGAACGGTCAATCTTTGGAAAGGTTTTTGGTGTTCCACCACTGCAGAGAGCAATAAGTCTGACCGTCTACAAACACTAGGTCTGTTTATTGACCTTGAGCCTGGTTCTATTGACGTGATAAGCACTCTTGTAGAGAACGCATTTGAAGTCTTGCATGGGGCACTATGTAAATGCAAGAGGCCATCATCCCTATGAGCTGCATGAACACTCGTGCTGGAAGAGAGTGTTGTGGCTGAAACTTTATGAGAAGAGTTTGCATGCTGGCTATCCTTACTGGAGTGGGATAAGCTAGCGCTGTTGAGGTGTTTATTCTGGCACTGAGGTACTGTTGTACTTTGGATGGTTGCAGATGAAACTTGATGTAGTTTATTGTGAACCCCAAGTTGTGGAACAGTTGGATCGTGGCATGAGTGTGTTCCACACACTGGTTGTATGAGGTGGCTTTTATGAGCCAGTCGTCGAGGTATGGGAAGACGTGGATGTGCTGCCTTCGTAAATGTGCTGCCACTACTGCTAGGCACTTGGTGAATACTCTTAGTGCTGTTGCGACTCCGAATGGGAGTACTTTGAATTGATAGTGCTGCCCGTCTATTACAAATCTGAGATACTTCCTGTGAGCTTTGTGAATGGGAATATGAAAGTATGCGTCCTTGAGATCTAGAGTAGCAAGGAAGTCGTTTTGTAATAGGAGAGGAAGAACTTGTTGGAGTGTGACCATGGGAAAATGGTCTGACTGTATGTATATGTTTAGCGGTCTGAGGTCTAGAATAGGTCTTACAGAGCCATCCTTCTTTGGGATAAGAAAGTATACGGAGTAAACTCCCGTCCAGGCAGCAAGGAATTGTTGCAGTATTCACCCCACAGGAGTGGAATGTTGGGGGGGGAGGGGAGGAAAGTCATTGGGTAGGGGTGGAGGTAGAGCGTCTGCTTTTATTGTGGTTACCCATGCAACCCCCTCTTTGGTAGCCCCTAGTGAATGTAGATTGGCATGGGGTCTTGTAGGAAGTGGAGGGTCTTTTCGGAGGAGTAGCCTCTTGCGTTGCCTCTAGGATGAGCGAAGAAAATAACATCTGGGAGATGGCAGCTGCAAGGCTCCCATAGATTTAGCTGTGTTGGTGTCTTTTTTCATTTTCTCTAAAGATACATCAACATTAGGGCCAAATAAGTGTTTTTCATCAAATGGCTGATTGAGGATGGAATTTTGTACATCAGGTTTAAAACCTGAAATATGTAGCCAGGCATGCCTATGCAAAAGGAAACTAGTATTGATTGCCCTTGAGGCAGTATCTGCAGCATCTAGGGCGCAACGGATGGAAGTATTAGTGATATTTTTACCTTCTTGTATGAGTTCATTGGCCCTATTTTTATATTTGTCTGGTAGATGCTGCATTATGGACTCCAGTTCATCATAATGTGCCCTGTCATATCTTGCCAATAGCGCTTTGGTATTGGCAATCCCCCATATTTAGATTCCTTGTCAGGTGGTGAGGCCTTACCTGATGTTTGTGAATTGGCACGTTTACGTGCGTTAGAAACTACTAAGGAATCTAGGGGTGTTGGGCCTCTAATGTAAGCTGGATCTCTAGAGGCAGCTTTGTATTTTTTCTCGATACGGGGGTTGAGGACTCGAGCCCTGACAGGATCTTTAAAGACCACTGTTGCATGCTTAATGACCTCCTTAAGCATTGGCAGAATGGCAGTGGACCTTTGTGTATTGTCAAACGTGTCCAATAAGAAATCTTCCTCCACAGTGCCTGTGTGCAAATCGACCCCATGGTATTGGGCAGCCCTTTGGACCAGTAGGTTAAAACCTATAGTGTCCTCTGGGGGGGAGGGGGTACAGGGGGGGTGGGGGGAGGCCTGGAGGGATATACATCGTCTTGAGGGACGTAAGGCACATCAGGGGTGTTATAATCATCCCATGGATTAGGTGACTGAGGGGGGACTATTGTTCCCTACTGGTTCATAAGCACCCCCACCTGTGTCATCAGAGTCTGTGTCTACATCATCATTTGGGTTAGGGGATGGTGTAGGAGAATGATGTGGTGGAGGAGGTAGAAGAGTATGGGGAAGTGGAGAAGGGACCCTTAATGGAGAGGTTGCAATGTCTCTCTTCTTTGGAGGAGGAGGAGGTGCAGGCGCATCTAGTGGTCTCTTCTTGTAGCTAACAGACAGTTGTCCAGACTTCGGATCCTTTACAAGAGTCTTTTGAGTAGGATCTGGTAGAAAAGGCTCTTCTGTGGATGGCAAATCCTTCAGTTCCGGAGGTTTTTGACACCGATTCGGTAGTTGGTCTAGGGTCTTTTGGCTTAGAACTGTGACTTTTTGCAATGTCTTTAACCAGAACATGCTTTTTCGGTTCCGTGTTTTTTTTTGGTTCCCAAGCGTGTGAGTCGGGACCTTTAGGTAGTTTTTTACTCGGCTCCGAGTGCGGTTTTGGCGTTGATGAGCCGGTGCCAGTCTTCGGCGCTGAGTGCTTGGGTGTCGAAGCAGCGGTCAGCGTGGGTGAGGAAGATGGCTTCTTTTTCGGGGTCGGTGTAGGATCGACATCGGGAATAGGCTGACTCGAGCCCGAGCCGCCTGAAGGCTTAGTAGGCTTCTTTGCCGAGCCCGAGGGTGGGAAGCAGTCTCTCGGTGTGCACCCGGGCCTGAAGGTGAGGGTGTGACCAAAGCCTTTTTGGAGGGTGTTGAGGAAGGGTTAGGGTCGACGTTCTTACTTACGACCTGTTGAGCTGGAGTGATGTCCTCGATGTCTGAGTCTTCGGCATCAAAGGAGCTGTTGCTTATTTCGGCCCGCTGCTGTTCTGGCACGTCAACGCCCTTTTGGAAGATGTCATCCGGGATCGATGCTGACGAGCGAGCCATTGTTCTTCGAGCTCGTTGATCCCGAATTGTCTTCTTGGAGCGGAAGGAGGCACAAGCAGAACAGACTTTAGCCTCGTGCTCCGGTGAGAGGCAAAGGTTGCACACCTCATGTAGATCGGGGTGGGGAAACTTCGACCTAAATCGAGGACACCTCTTGAATGGCGTCCTTTCCATGAGCCAGAGAGTAAGGTCTAGGTAGGCCTGAAGGCCTTCCTTGACGACCGGAATCGAAGACTTCAAAGTGGTGAAGAGTCGCGTCGATGGGGACTGCGATTGAAACAATACCCTCGAACTGGGTGAGGATTGCGCGCCGAAGGAAAATCGGTTCCAAACTGGAGTGCTGGAAATACATCGGAGCCCGATGGCGGAAAAAACATTCTGAGGATGGAGCTGATGCTCATGCGCAATATGGTCCAAAGGAGGAGTCACTTATCTCGTGACTTCCAAAGAAATATCTGGACAAAAACAAACTGCAAACATCCGGGCCCAACACCAGGTGGCGATCTATGCACAGTGTCATATGCCCCGAACATAACAGAACTGCTTTTGAAGTGCAGGTGGTGCTCCTATGAGGCGCGATCGTTACTTCTGGGGAGGATTGGAATTAACTCAGTGCCTCACGGCAACACATACCGGTGCGTCGAAGCAATGCTGTTATAGGCTTCTGGGTCCAGTATGGCCCCTGGGGATATTCTAAAGGTGAGGAAACTATGATTAGAATTATCTATCACACAAAGTGTGCTGGAGAAAACAAGAGTAAGGCCCTTCCAAAAAGGCATCACAACTGTTGCTATGAACATAGCAAAGCCTTTCCAGGCCAAAGACCGAAAAACCAGGAGAACATCAAAAAGCTTCACCTGAAGCACATTGACCGGACTGTCTTCACACTAGATTACAAACCTTCTCCCACGACCAATATAGGATTTGTGGACTGACCGTGAGAGACCAAAATCACACCCACCACTGCACCAGGCTGATTGAATCCACTTAGCTGATTCTGCACAAACTCCACAACTGGCGTGTAGGTTAAGGATATTCAGGATCAGAATTCTACTTTCATGTTGGAGAGCAGGTCCTCCCAAAGAGGCAAATGCCAGCAAGGGTCAAATGCTCAGATTCAGATGGCCAGAGTACCAGACCTTCTGAGCCCAGTCTGGGGCTAGAAGGATGAGCTAAGCCAAGTTCATTCTAACCTTCTTAAGAACTGAGAAGCAATAGCAGACGCAGAAACATTTGAGGGTATCAATGTCCCATGGAAGGTAGAATTCATTCCCCAGGGAATTCTAAGACAGAAACTCTAGAGTGAAAAAAGCATGACAATTTGTATTCTCATTTGCAGCAAATAGAAACATGTCCCCAGGAGGAATATGTCTTGAACTACCTCCGACTCCATCTGAGTGGACATGAAACTGTATAGAAGTGCTTAGCTCCACATAAACATCATCTGGGTCTTTTCCGCCATATTCTGGTTGGATGTTGATTTTCAGTGTTATCACATCTGCTTCCTGCATGTGCGTCATGGCTTGAAGTCTGTACTCTTTGGGGGCGATATGCCCCATGCACCCAGTCGCTGAAAACAATTTTTGAATTCAATTAAAAAAAGAGGCAAAAAATAATGTGCTGTGCACAGAAGCAATTTCTAAAAAGTATCCTGATTCAGGTCGGCTTCTGAGGGATTTCAAATGGTGAGGAATCTATGGTTAGAAGTATCTGTCAGAGATTGTCATCTTTAATGCATATGGGAAACATTGAGCCAGGATTTTCAAATCAAGTAAGGTCCAATGTTCCGACTTCTAGTTATCTACACATAATATATGGCAATTTATCAGGTGCGCAGTCTGCACCTCGATCAGAAATTGAACAGTATATTTATAATCATTTTAGAGCTAATTTAAACAACTAGGTCAATATGATAGCGTTTATGCAACCGTCCGTAAGTCAAACTTTCTTTTTATACTGCCATGTCAGTCCTATTTTAATTTGGGACATATTTGCCCTTAAGTAATTTGATTAAGTCTATTCTTGAGTTTTGAATAAGACCACAAGTTATATCTATTGATTTTCCCTTTTTTTTCAATGTGTATTCACAGCATCATCTATTATTTCAGCACCCCTCGTCTTAAATATCACAATGAAGTTTTCTTAGTAAAAGTGTCTATCGTGAGATTTTCTAGGTGGAATTAGAATATTTACTGGTGTGGTGAGAAATCACAAAATTACTTTCACTTCAGTTCAGCATGAAGAAGACGAGAAATAGTATTGCATATTATTGAGTCCCCATGCCAAAACATCTGTACAGGGAATGATACCACATATTCATGATATTCTCCCCTGGCCAATAGCTTAAGGCCACGGATGTACTTACCTTATTTCCATTACCGGGCATTCACATCTCCAAAAGCCACCAGATTAGTGTGCCTTCGATAGGTTAAAAGCACTGGGATAGGCTACTCAAACTGTTTTAAAAGATGTTTTCATTTGATTGAGATGGAGCTGGGGTACTGAAACGAAAGGGACAATCATTTTCCACGATATTCAGCATGTCTTTTTCTTTGCCACTCTGTAAGTTGATATGTAATACTTCTCCCCAGTGAGTGGTCAACAAAAAACATAACAAGTCAGTCATTGTTTTGGTCCAGTTAAAGGTTTTCCTGCTGTGGGGGTAGCTTTTTTCTCTTGTGACAAATGTTACTGCTGATAAATAGTTTTTCCCAAGTTGAGACCATCAATCAACAATATATATCAACAACATTGTTCAGTGCCAACACCCCCACAAAGGCAACTAGGTGCTGTCTGAGACTGATTAAGAGGCACACAGCTTTCCTAAAAGGAAGAAGCTGATGAGTAAGACTGCGGATCTTCCAACAGGATATACGGCAAACAATTAGCAATGACAGTGAAACAGGCAGTCCACCATGCCCTATTCCTGATATTATTGGGAGAGACCAGAAGACGGTAACCTGCTGATCTCAAAGTTCTTCTAGGCCAGTTAACATGTAAAACAGATTCAGGTGGGCAGTGGCAATACCAAATGGAGCCCTTTGGTGTCAAACTCAGCATCCTAATATGTTTAGAAGAGCTAACTGGGAACTAAGGCTCCTCCAGCAGCCCTTTAAATATCTTAATATTGGTTTCACAATTCCATGACAACATGTCATCACCACAGTCAACCTTTTGGCCTAAAGAATGAAGCAATATCTGAAACAGCTCTCCTTGAGATGGGTCATTTGGAGTGTTTTAAGATGGTACTAATCACCCAAATTAATTTATTTACATCAGTGTTCATCGAGTAACCTGAGTGTTAGTTTTAATTACTGGGGAGGGTCACTGACGAGAACTGTGGTTCTTTAATCAATGATTGGTTCAGATGATCAGGAACTCTGAATTGGTGGCATCCAGACTTCACCATCACCTATTCATTTACTCTTGGACAGTTGAGATACAATTAAAAAACTATAAATATCAGCAAATCTTAACCTGGCATATAAATAACTGCAGGTTAAGCAGAACGCCACTTGGTATCATCTGAATAATTTTGGAAGCTGGGAACTGAATGTAAAGGCGAATTCAAATATTATCAAGAATCAGCCAAGTCAATGGCTGGGCCGTGCCAAGCTGGTGAAACAGCTACTTTATTTAAAAATTATATATATATAGCAAAAATATGCCACAAAACACAATTATGTATGTGAATTTATGTTGGTGCAGTCGGATTACTTGAATGTAGATCGAATACTATTATTGCTGGAGCGGGGAAATGTTAAGTAAATAAGTTTTTCCGATTTACCTGCAATGAGAAAAATCAATAAAATAAGCTTTTAGAAAAAGGAAAAAAATGAAGTATCCACTGCCTTAATGTGACAGTCAGATGCTTACAGTCATTAGTGCTATGAAAATATTCTCCTTCCCCTGCAAAGTACTTGGAGGGGTACCTCGCTCCCCAGCCCGCCAGCTACCAAGTTAGCTGAGGGGGGGCCCTGGAGCTCGGCCCCCACGCTCCATGGGGGCTGCGGAGGTTTATGTTTCACCACTGCTGTTACTCAGTGCAAAAGAGCAAACAGCTGAAGTTGGCTAGTTGGCTAGCCCATTGCCCCATGCTGTACACTGTGGTCGGTAGAATCAAGGTTGTAATGAAGGTAGACGGACCTGATTGTCACCCAGAATAAAGTTAAGCTCTATGTACACCTGAAACTTAATTATAGGTGCATTCTCTAGCATTTTAGAAGCCAAGGGATATTGGAAATAGAGTAGCAGTTTTTTGGGGTCAGTTGCAAGTCACATCAAGGATGAGTTTTTCAGGACGGTAATTACCAAGGATTTTTCGCAGATTTGTGGGATATCTCTTCCTTTTGCATATAAATCGTAGTGATGACAATTATCCCGTCCAGCATAAGGGTAGAGGTGCATTGACTGATTTGCGCTATTTTGTTCAGAAAAACACTCCTGGCCTATGTCAAAGTAATAGCTGCCAGTCAATGAGACATAGTCAGTGACAGCTATTTCTTCAGACCTTGAAAAAGACCTTGCTTGCGCAATGAAGGAATATTTTTTGGGAGCAAACATAGTATTTTTATAATAACAGTTTGGGAGCCAAAGATGCATGCAGAAGAGAAGGCATGGGCCTGAAACCTCACCCAGCCATCTTTCCACAATCACAAGCACAAACAGTGTTGTTACAATGGTATTGTAGACTTCAGTTTTATATGCTGATAAGGAATACTTTTGAATAAAGCATGCCTTGTATTGTCCTTATTGAATAAAGTGTGCCTTGAATTGCTCTTACCTCTACCATTTTTCTGCAAGCTATAGTGATGTGATGGGACTGCAAATTCATATTTCTTAAAATCAGCAGTCTTGGAATGACATAATAGACTACTTGTTTAGGGACAGGTGGTTTGAGCTCCAAGAAGTAGGTACCTGTATGTGTACATCTTGAAGGTCAGTTTTTAGGTTTAAATCGGTTTTATTTTTTTAAGTCAAGACCTAATAACACCTACGTCCAAAAGCCGGTGGGGGACAGTAGGGAATAGATGGCAACAACAAATAAGACTTGGGTGACAGAAAAGCTAGGAGGTGAGGGGGTGGTAGGAAGGAGGACCAAGGAAGAGGGGAATGTGATTGCTTGATGGCTCTTGACTAACAATTTGCAGAACGCCCAGGTCGAGATGAGGAGCGGGGATTTACTTGTAAGTCCTGGATTTATGTTTCACTCAGCAGTATGAACCGCCTGTGCGATGTGGAGTACTTGTAGATATATTGGGACGGTCAGCTCCCTGAACTCATTAGAAGAAAACCGTATACAGGGCCGCATGTTCTGTCGAAATGTGGCAACGTGCGAGTTGCCATCGCCATCAGTTTCTCCATTCCAAGAAGTTCCCATAGTTGGTATAGCCGGTCCAGTCATGTCGGTATTGTGTTGGTGCTCCAGCAGGATAAGAGGACCTGTTTAGCTGCACCAAGTACCAGGGTGATGGGCCGCTCCTGTGTCAACTTCAAAAGACATGTTATTGCATTCTGAAGACCTAATAAGATATAACTGGGGAACCCGTCTGTTTTCAAACCTGCTCCAAGAAAGTAGATAATGAAGGACTAGAGACACAACAGTGAGGATACAGATAGACAAAGTGAAAATGTCACCAATGTGCTTCATATGAGCTACTCCATCCCCATCCTAGCATCTTAGACACAGAAAGGTTATCCATTACCATGAATACAAAAATACCCTAGAAGCAGAAAGTCAGGAAGCCTCTGGTACACACCAGTAGAAAGAAACCACTGCTGTCGGTAAGATCATGTCATAAGATCCCGGATACATAAGCCAGTACTGTAAAAAAAAAAAATACAAAAAGATCATTCACTCATGGGCTGAAACAGGAAGCCACCCAAGCCCAAACAGGCACTAGCCACGGTTCTGACTGACCACTACGTTTTAGGGGTCTGTCCTGTATTTTACTAGGATAATGTAGTTCCTGATCCATGGAGCAATTTCAAAACAGTCACTGTGGTTCTGAACATCTGTTCACGGACACCAGCGACAGTAAAATTTCAAAACAGTAAACAATGTAATCAGTCACTCAAATCAATAGAAAACAAATAAGCTAGCAATCATCTACCTTCAGAAAAATGTCTTCTTTAATTTGATGCCTCTGGTCAGTTGCACGACTACCAAATTGCAATGTTCCTGAAACCAGAAAGTTTAAGATCTACTGTTCAGCAACACAATTTTGATCTGAGGTGCACCTTAGATCTCTTCACTGCAAAACCATGGCCGTTTTCAGGTGTTAAATCAACCACACAAAAGGCGATGGGTCAGATTAAACAGATCCATGTGTAAATCAGGTTGGATTCTACTCAAATAGGGTCAGTTCATCCTGAAATGCCAAGCCATGTCCTCTCGGAGCCGAAACACAAGCAACCCAAGACTGGGGTCGGACTATTTGGGCCTCTTCAGTTCGGCACAGCTTGGTTCCAGTGGCACAGTGAGCACTGGACTTACATCTGGGCATACCCTAAGTCACTTAGGGTGTTACATTAATCACATCAAAGGTGATGGAAAGAATGTTTGTGAATAGTCTAACCACTGGCAACCGCTCGGTATAGCATTCCAACTCATGTTTTTCGCTCATCATGCCACATTCATCAGATTAGATGCAGCCATATGCAAACAAGCCATGTTCCGGTTTCAATGTGTTGCCAAGTCAGAATTACTCAGTGCTGCACAGTTAGTAGACGGAAGTCTTCAGTCTTTAATTAGTGCTCTGCCTAAACGGATTACAGCGCTTCTGGGACCCTCTGCCTTACCCAGGACTTCCTGAACTTGAGAGGACGCAAACTTCTGCCCGCAGCTGGTCTCCCCGCCGCCGTTGCATTCTACCACCTTGCACGGCCGCCGAGGGGGAGAGACCACAGTTCCCAGCACTACCCGCGGCTGACGCCGCCCCCCGCCGAGGTCGCGCCAGGCGGCGCTTTAAAGGAGAGCAGGGTTGCAGGGGAGCGGGTGCTCTGCCTAAACGGATTACAGCACTTCTGGGACCCTCTGCCTTACCCGGGACTTCCTGAACTTGAGAGGACGCAAACTTCTGCCCGCAGCTGGTCTCCCCTGCCGCCGTTGCATTCTACCACCTTGCACGGCCGCTGAGGGGGAGAGACCACAGTTCCCAGCACTACCCGCGGCTGACGACGCCGCCCCCACGCCGAGGTCGCGCCAGGCGGCGCTTTAAAGGAGAGCAGGGTTCCCGCATCGCGGGACGCGCGCGGGTGACCCCGGGCTAAGCCCGGGCAAAGGGCGGGCAAAGGCGGGGTCGTCCGATGCAGTCACAGGCCGGAAGAGGCTGGGCTGGGCCCACTCCCCTTGAAGTCATCTATCTGAGTGAAGGTACTGTCCTCGCATCTAGAGTCATCGCCTGTTTATCCTCCTATTGTGCTAGTGAGCAGATTATCGCCCCGCCTATTATTCCTTTAAACACTGTGTAAACGGGCATTACTCATTGACCATGTCTAGACTAACACTGAGCAAAAGAACTGGGACAAATCGTAATGGTACTCTGGATGATTTTATTTCAAGAGCTGAGGCAATGGTGGAACGCGAGATTGATCTTGTGCAGAGAAGATTGTCCTTGGACCCCTCTACATTGCCGACCTATGTAACTAATAGGGACCCGCCATCATTGGAACACTCTTTATCGCTAACGGCTCAAGCTATGCAAAATGTAAATAGTGGGAGTCCTTCTGTTGATCCTCTTTCGATTAGTAATCAGGCCACAGATAACTCGACGGTGAGCCCTGGCATTTCGAGTAGACTGCGGGCTGCAACGGCTTCAGGGGTTACTGGTCAATCTATTAGCAGGAAGAGTGATAACCCCACTATGGAGAAGAAGATCTGCCAGAAAAAAGGGAAAACTGGTACCAAAGAGGGGGTTCGTAGTTCACCCGTAAAGGAAATAGTAACCTCAGGCATTACATCTAGGTCCACGGGGTCTCAAACCGAAGGCATGCATCTTAATGAATCTGTAAGGGACATTGGAATACTAGATGGTCTCCAACAGTCGATGGCAGACATCTTAAAAACAGCCTTAACCTCAATTCATAAACAAATAGATGAGTCAATGAACAGAAAACTCTGGGAGTTGAATACTGAAATTGCCCAACTTAATACCGCTGTTATTCACTTAGGGAAGAGTATAGGTGAAGGGAAAATAATAGCAGCAGAAGGGCTAGACCTGATAGCTAAACTAAGAGCTCCATCAACAAAGATTGGGGGGCACATTGATGTACAAGTACCGGCGGGTAATACCAAAGAAACAGGTGGGATAAACCTTGATAGACCATGCCCTAATACTAGCAAGGAGTTAGATGGTCTGTCTCCGTCAAATAGGAGGATTCCCCCAACTCCAGATATAGGTAAGGTAATAACTGGTGCCCCACACAAATCAGGTAGCGACACACAATATAGTCCCAAAGGGACAGATCTGGTCCCCAATACAGATGTATTGGACCTCCCTCCTGCCTCATGCCCATATGTTGTAGTGTTGACAGGTGTGCCGGTATTAAAAAGAAATCAATTGGAATCGTGGGGGGACCTAAAAAATAAAGCTATTGATTTGTTAGTCAAGCATAAAAACTTCAACCGGAGGGAAGTCAATGATATCATAATGGTACGTAGGGTAGGGTGGGTGGGAAACTCATCGAAAGTCATTCATGGGGATTGTATAGTTGTCAACTCTAGACACCCACATCTGGTCCGATCCCTGTTGAGGACTTATGAAGATACTGCCACAATCCAAACAAACATTCATGCTCTTCCACTGGGTTATTTGTACAAATCCCATCACATTAAAACAGTTGCTTTTTCCAAGCATACAAGTTCCATTGCTATGGTCAATAGATGGATTGACTGCATCCATTACACACTCAGGAAAATCAGACCAGGGTGAAATTAAAAACAGATGTAGGGTATAAATTTACTACATGTGTAACTAGTGGAAGGAGCGAATGGGAATAACAGTTTTGGCGAAGAGGCAGCGATCCTAACTGAAACAGGCCCATGTATTAGTGTTAACCCTAGAGTATGTACCGATCCAAATGACACCCAACTAAACATTATTTCATGGAATATAGCAGGCCTGAAGAAGAATACAATAGACCCGGGGTGGAACAAATACATAGAGAAATTTGATATATGTTTACTGCAGGAGACCTGGGCAACCAAGAATGTACATCGTGTGGGCTACAAAAGTTTTTTTATTGCAGCCACTCCTTCACCTAGAGGCAGGCCATCTGGAGGTTTAGTTATCTGGACGAAAATTACTATCAATGGAACAGTGCAACAGCTAGAGACTCACTCTCCCGACATTCTTGGCATTAAAATAGTGACTAACGATGGCAGGGCCCTGCATGTATACAATGTCTATAGCCGACCATGCCCGGCATCAAAAGAATCGCAAGTATTTGCCCAATTGGAACAGGTTATCAATAGAAACAGTAAAGGGTAAAGGCGTAATATTAGGAGGTGATTTTAATTGTGAATATGAGCCAATAAAGGAACTGGAACATATTTATGAGGAGGAAGATTTGGTAAATGAGATACCCGAAATATCCAGTTTAAAATCGGTCCCATGTACATCTCTTGCACTCCAAATAACGAGCCTAATGATGACCAATGGGTTAAGATCATGTAGTGGCCGTCTCCCTTCTGATAAAATGATGGCTCCTACTTTTTCCAGGAACACCTCCCATAGTAAATTGGATTATATAGCATTGTCTCTTGACCTATGGAAATATGCAATTGACTGTAAGGTAGAGCCAAGATTAGAAAGTGATCACCGGCCGCTTGAACTATCACTAAAAGGCACGATAATACTCAGCATTGCAGACAATAATTGCTCTTCCCCAGCAAGTATTGACAATGTAATAATTTCTAATAATCGTCGTGCAGTTAAATGGGCACACACATTGGATAATGGTACTAATTTAGCAAATATTTATAATCTATTTGCTTCTACTTTTTCTGCCTATACACACAATGAAGCTGCAATAGACGGGGGTTTGTTCATGGACTCACATAAGAGATTCTTTAGTGCGATAGTTCCCTTGCTAACAAAGACAGTTAAAGCAGATTTAGCAAGAGGTACCCGGAGGACAATGGGGAAACCATGGTACAATAAAGATTGCCGGAGGGCTAAATCTGAACTAATAAATTCATTTAAAACTAAGAACAATAGTCTAAAGGTTAGGGAAGCTCGACAAAGATATAAGAAAGCCCTGGAGAACGCTAAACTGGTCTGGGATGACACAATTTGGTCAGATATGTTATTTGCAGCAAGGAATAATGACTTTTATTTTGGAAATTAGTGGCTAATAAAAACCATAAAGAAAAGGGCACCGGACGAAAAGACATGGATAGACCACTTTACTTCCTTAGATGCAGCCCCGGAATCCGAGGTTGAGTGGGACTGCCCCCCAGTGTCCAACCAGAAAGAGAGTATCCTGGAGTTTAACTTAGAGGAAACAATTTCAGAAATAAATATGGTATAAAAAGGTAAAGCCCCTGGCCTAGACTGCATCCCAAGAGATTTGTACAATCACGACCTGAGTATCTGGGGGCCGTACCTTAATTATTTGTTTAATTTTATAGCTGCGGGAGCTGATATACCTGTTTCATGGAGGGGGCCAGAAATTATTTGTATCTATAAAAGGGGGACAGGAGCGATCCCGCTAACTATCGTCCTTTTAGCTTAATAGACATACTGCAAAAAATGTATGCCAGGCACCTTCTAAATAGAATTAACTTATGGATTGAAGATGGGAATGTACTTTCTAAATTCCAAGCGGGATTCAGAACCAAAATTAGCACAATAGATCAAGTGTTTAGGTTTTGCTGTTTGAGCTGGAAATACGCCAGCTTAAGGAAGGGCCATTTGCACGTGGCATTTATTGACCTAAGAGCCGCTTTCGACCTCATCACCAGGCATCTGCTGTGGAAAACAATTGACAGGGATTACCCGCCAATATCTTAGAGCAGTTAATAAGATTACATCATGACAACTTTGCTAAGGTAAGGTGGGGCCCAGGAGGCGAATTAACTAGTTCTATCCCTATAAAAAGAGGAGTGCGCCAAGGCTGCGTCCTGGCACCTACACTCTTTTCTTTGTTTGTTAATGATGTTCCCATTTATTTAAGTAAATGCAGAAACGATTCACCTAAATTGGGGGGTGAGGTGGTGTCGGCCCTATTGTTTGCGGACGACACCATTTTAATATCTCAAACTGCAAATGGTTTACAATGTCTCCTCAACTCCTTTGCCTCTTTCTGTAGTGATAAAGGATTAGAAATAAATGCCAGTAAGACCAAATATATGGCTATAAATCCCCACAGTTCTTTTAGGGGAAATCTGGTCCTAGGCAACCAAAAATTGGAACATGTACAAGGCCCACTTCCAAGGGTCCAGGACTGGGGTGGCACCACTTGGCAGGGTAGACTCACAGATGGCAGAGTCCAGGTGCAGGGGTTGGAAGCCTGTTATGTCCCTGAGGTTTCAGATCAGGAGGCCAGCCAACTAGCTCTTGGAGTCACTCTGGGTTCTGCAATCAAGAGATGCAGGTCAAGTCCTTCTCACCCATGCAATGGGGCAGCAGGCAGAATATCAGCAAAACAGACCAGGAGCGCATCAGAGTGCGGTCAAGCAGCACAGCTTCAGGAGCAGCTTTCTGGTCCTTCTGGGACCAGATATGTACTGAAGTGGGGGTGTCTGAGGTCCTTCTTTTATACCCAGTTGTGCATTTGAAGTGGGGAGAAGTGTCTAGAGGCATGCATTTGAAGTGCACAGATGCCCGGTCATCCCTGACCACGTTCCTAATTACAGTGGTTATGCAGCCCTTTGTGTGGAGACAGGACAGCATATTCAGGTGTAAGTGAGGCTACAACCAGCTTCTCACTCCTCTCCTGTCAGTGATGGCATATTTAGGAACTCGTAAGCTCCCACTGTGTGTGGCTATCTAGGAAGAATACACAAAGCTTAACTGACAACTACACCTAGCTATTTGATCAGAGACAGGCTGAAGGCACCAAATGCCTAAGGCAAGAAAATGCAAACTTTCTAATAGTGGAGAACTATAGAACTGTTTAATTAATGGCGTTTTCGTTGAGTATTCAATTGAGCTGTTCCTTTATTTGTTTTAGAAACCGCTGAAGAAGAGCAACGCAGGCTCTAAATGCATTGGGTGAACATATGTGTCTACTTCATAATATGAATGAACTTTACGTGTCATTGAACAAAGCCTCACAGGCATACAGTTGCCATTGGAAAATTTGAATAAAGAATTCGAGTTCAATCATGCTGTCTCTGTAGTGGTGAAAAGCGCAAGGAAAACGTATGGAATAAGGATTTGAATAAAATTGGTATAGAGCGTTTACAATGAAGTACCCGGATGAATTTTTACATTGGAGGGAATATTTCCCATATCTCAGTGCGACAGTTTGGTGCGTGAGAGAAGTGCCATTTTGGACTACTTATGTATTAGCTGTGACTGGGGATTCATAGTTCCTGATCGCATGCTTTTACAAATGAAGTTTTCAGGAATTAGTCAAAGAATAAGGGAAGGAGTGCATCCTCACATGGTTTTTCAACTTTCTAATAGTGGCATTTTCAGAATTGGAATTTAAAATTCGACTTCATCATAAGTTAGGATTTAAATTATGATTCCAGAGACACCAAACTTAAACCAGCTATATCTTCCCATTTGGAAATTAAAATGTAGCAAGGTAATCCCAAGGTTATCCTATGGGAGATATAGGGCTTGCAGTAGTGAAAAACTAATGTAAATATTTTTCACTACAAGGACATGTAAGAATTAAAAGTACATGTCATGCTTTTTAAATACATTGTAAGTTACACTTAGGGATGACCCGGGCCTAGCACAGGGGAGTTTTACATGTATCAAAAAGGCTAAAGGGTTTATTTTGTCGTGTCCGTATGGCAGTTTAAACTGCACACACAGTCACTACAATGGCAGGCCTAAGACAGGTTTGAAGGGCTACCCAAGTTAATTTCCAGGGCCTTGACACATGTAGTGCACTTTACTAGGAACGAATAAGTAAATTAAATATGCTGATCCCTTCACTTTTCTTGAGGTCCAAGCAGCTATAAAAATATTGCCCCGGGAAAGGCTGCTGGCCCGGATGGCTTGCCTGGTGATCTTTTACTACATGACCCGACCCTATGGGCCAATCTTATTCTTCCGCTAATGAATCTCCTGACCCAGGGCTATCCAGTCCCTGAGTCGTGGAAAGGAGCAGAAGTGGTCACGATATATAAAAAGGGGGCTAGAGAGAACCCTGCGAACTACAGACCAATCAGTCTGATTGATGTAATTCAGAAGGTGGTTGGCAGGGTCCTCACATCCAGAACGGTGATATGGTTAGAGGAGGGCGACAAACTAACACACCTACAAGCGGGTTTTAGGAAGAAGGTCGGCACGATAGACCAAGTCTTCAGATTCACTGCGATTTATTGGAAGACTGTTTCTGTCGGCAAAGGGTCACTATATTTGGCGTTTATAGACCTGAAAACCGCCTTCGACCTTGTCCCACGCATTAAACTATGGCAGGTACTTCAGGACATGGGCTTCCCAGCTACCTCCTTGAGTTGGTAAATAGATTGCATGATGGCACCTATGCAAGGATTAGATGGGGGAGTGAGGGTCAATTAACTGATAAAATATCAGTGAACAGGGGGGGCCGCCAGAGTTGCGTGATGGCCCCCACTTTGTTCTCCCTCTTTATAAATGGGGTGGCAGGCCATTTGAGGGAGGACCCTGTGGATGCTCCCACCCTGGCAGGTGAAAAAATACCAACCTTCCTTTTTGCGGATGACACCCTCCTCATGTCCAAAACCCCCTCTGGTCTCCAAAAACCTTTGACCAGGTTTGATACTTTCTGTGAGAAACGTGGGTTAACAATCAATACCACAAAAACTAAACTAATGGTACTGTCCAAAACAAAGAGATCTAGGAAGATTAATGTGGCACTTAATGGATGCTCACTGGAGGAGGTTGATGCATTTGATTATCTGGGAGTAAGGGTGAACCGGAGAATGAAGTGGGACTCCCATCTAGCAAAAATGCACACTAATCTGAAAAGGGCTACGGGAGCCATTTCCAGAGAACACAGAGCCTCTGCAAGTAGGCCCACCGTCCCTGCCCTTGCCATCTACGAGGGTAAAGCATTGGCTGCAACAACATATGAGTCAGAACTATGGGGCTTTGACAATATCACAGAACTAACGAAAACCGAAAATAAGTTTTTAAGAGACCTGGTGGGCCTCCCAGTCTCTACCCCTTTGAAACCACTGCTTCAGGAAATGGGCCGTCGTGCAATTAAAGACATTGTCACCCTTCGACCACTACTATATTGGGTGCGACTGAGAAGGACACCGGAATTGGTACACTATGCTGCAGCTCTGGACGAACTTATTACCCTGAACAGGACGACTAAGATTGTATGGTTGGACAACTTAAGGGACTTGATCACCAACTTGGGGCTAAGCGAAACATGGTTGTCCCAATCACCACCCCCGAAAGAATCCATTAAGAAAATATACTGGGAATGGGTTCAAGCCAGGGAGCTCGAAAAATCAAATTGGGGGGTTTTAACTGATCATTTCTTAGAGCACAAGCCGGTGAGGAAGTTTGAACCCTTTCTCGATGTTATTAAAGCACCTAGAGACAGAACCTTGTTTTTAAAATTTAGATATGGAACACTTCCATTGAACACTTTTACCAGGCGTTGGAAGTCCTCTCTGTCCAACCATTCTAGCTGCCCTGGATGTGTAAACCCTACTGAGTCCCTAGCACACTTCTTATTTGCCTGTAGAGCATACAGTGGACCCAGGAGAAGGTGGCTAAAGCCAGTATGCAGAGAATTGGCAGTCAGGCACTATGCGACGGCACTCCGCATATTGGTAACGGACACAACATCTATGATGGTTTTTTGCGGAGTTGCAAGTTCCTGAGAAAGGCCTGGCAGATACGTTCAAGACTGATAAAATCGAGAATGGTGTAGGAAACTGTGTATTATAAAGCACTAGAATATCACCGGTTCTCTGTTTTAGGACTTTATTTAATCTATCTTTTAATTGTATATTGTCTCCATTTGCTGTAGAAAGGACTTCTCTTTTTTAAAGTTTTTACACTCCTTTTAATAATGAACTGTATGTACTTTTATGATAAATCTTATTTTTATCGAAATAAAGTATTACAACAGAAATTAAATATGTTGATTGGGGATAAGCCAAAAAAATAATGTTTAGAAGAGAGAGCACTTTAGCACAAGATAGCAGTGATAAAGTTATCGGAGTCCTACTAACAGCAACAACGTGGTCAGAAAAAGTGGAGGAGGAAGACAAAAAGTCAGGAGGGAGACCAAGCTGAGGCTGACCGGTTTAACAGGTGTGTTTGGTCACTACTTTGTCTTTTTTAGCTGTAGTGAAACAACAAAGAACTGGCTATCAATTCGGTCCCAAGATGTGCAGTCCATGTAGTATAACACCACCTGCTTGGAGTCCAGCCTATGAGGACATTCCTCATCCTTGGCTGGATGTAAAGGATAGATGGAAGGGTGCCAGACTGGTACACAGGAAATGGAGAAAACACTTTGGTAAAAAGGATGAGCAGGCACAAAGGACCCACTTATCTGCGTAGATAACTGAAGTTCCTACCCTGTGGGCAGAAGTATTAATTGCCAACAAAACTGTTTTCAGAGGAAGAGGCTGAACTGGGCAACTTTGCGTTGTTTTGAATGGAGATGCCATCAAGAAAGGAACAGCAAGGTTCAAATTCCACTAATGCAGACAGAGCTGCTAGGTATCCTTTAACTGTAACCATCGCATGGCCTTCCCATGCAAGGGATAATGCAAACCCAGAGACATTGAACAAATGAGATATAAAATAATAATACCTCTCAAGTCACACCATTGCATGAATCTAATCCAGTGAGTAGTTTAGGTGGATTTTGTGTCAAGCTTCCTTGCCGCATTTACAACTTTAGCCACATGATCAGGAAAGCAAATGGACTCTGCTGGTACCACTGAATCTCCACCTCAGCACCCTTTGGGGATTGACGTGGGAGACCTCACCATTTCGGTGCGAGAGCAGGTCTGCTCTGAATGAAGGGGAGAGGGAAAATGAAGCAGAATAATGAGGTCTAACTCTGGACACAAGGATCGGCAGAAATGCATGCAGCAGGCCATGAGAGCTAGTGAACCCGAACACATTCCTCCAGGAGCCATCCTGAGGGAAATGTATAGCACAAAAATGGGAAAAGTATGGCAAATAGATCCACAAATCAAAATCGCAATCAGGATACGAGTAACTGAGTCACTGCAGCATTAAGCTCCCAATCACGGCTCTGCAGTGAGAGATGAATGAGGGCATCCACTCTCACACTGTGGGAGAGTGTATGGAGGGCTACTATTGGGAAGACTCAACTTCGCTGCATCTATGTTCAATAGTGAATCACCTAAAAACCAGGGTCCAGAACCCCATGGCACTCTGTTTGTTAATGTAATTAGTAGTAGTGGTCTCACAGGATCTGCATGTAGGGCCTCCATGGCAATATGGACTGCCCTTAGTTTGAGCACATTTATGTGCATGTGCTGCTCCAGGACAGGCCAAAGGGCATGTGCCTTCATGTCGTCCCAATGAGAACCCCAGCCCAGGTTGAAGGTATCTTTAACCAATGTAACCTGAGCCTATGGAGTTATGAACGGGTGACTCCTTAGTAGATTGGAGAGGTGCACATACCAGTGTAGATTCAGATGCGCCAAAGGGCACCCAAGCTGAGAAATTCCGATGGTGTTGAGGCCACTGTCTCCTCAGACACCAGATGTGTCATGCAGCATGAGGCATCAACAGGATTCTCAAGTTCATGAGGCCTAGCAGACACAAGACGTGCAGGACCGGGATGAGAGTTTGAGTCAGAAATATTCACAATCATCTGAGGAGGGGAAGGGCTTCATAAGGGCTGTGCGGAACATCTCATCAATAAAGATCAGCCCATTTGTGGGAGTGAAGTGATAACTCTGAACATCTGTGGTGAAGCCTAGGTTGTGGAGAAGTCACTGCTAGAGGAGGTTCTGGATTCCACACTAGCGATTCCACTTTTACCAGCCAGTTGTCCAAGTAGAGGAATGTATGGACATCACAAAGAAGCTGCCAAGACAAGTCAGCCCGAATTAGAGGGCCAAAAACAGAGTATTGGGACCCTATTGTGAACCTTAAGTAGTGGGAAGAATCAGAAGATAAATGTAGGTGTCTGAGAGGTCTAAGGACCCGAAGCAGACTTTGTTCAAGGGAAATAGGACCTAACTGAGTGGAAGCATCTTGAATTTGTCATGCCAGATGAACAGGTTCAGAAGGGGGTGATGCAAGACAGACACAGGTCTCAGTCCTTTTTAAGGACCAAGAAGTAGAGTAAAGTTCCATACCACTCTCGTTCAGAGCCACTGACTATTGCCCCCTTTTCAGAGGCAAAGGATTTCACCTATAGGACTGAAGTGTGAACTGGCGAGCACTCTATGAAGGAAGGGGTGTGGAGTGCACAGAGGGCAGGATATGTAAAGAAGGGTATACTATTTTTAGTTTAGCCTCATAAAGTAATCTATATGGATACACTGCTTTTTTCTTTAATAGAAATTTAAAAAAAAGCTTTTGGGAAAGAATAAATGTCACCTGATTGTGCTCTAGTGACTTTTTAAAGTTTGCCTCCTTTTTAATGACAAAACACAACAAATGTGGCCTATTTAGCCAGTGGACATGCTGCAAATGCGTTTCAATTTAAGTTTAATGATTATCTACGAAGATCTCATGAACGAGAGCACATTTCTAATTTCCACATCAGCTTTGTGAACTGTTCTATTATTCTAACCAGTTTGCTTTTCTGAAATATGACTAACAGGGTGGAAGGCCTGCGTGATTTTTAAATATTGCACTATGTTAAGACTAAAAGGTGCACAACATATTTCCTTCAAAAAGTCTATACCTAGGAAAAATACAAGCATTTGAAAAATAAGAGGGCCGGACAGACTGAGGTCAAATAATTGATTTAGACAGCTGCACATTTTTCAAGTGCAAAGACCATTTTAGAAGTGTGGAGTGTAGATGGTTGAGTTAGGAAGTTTTGGACACCAGGGAACTGATGTAAAATTGTTTGCGGGAACTGGTAAGACAGCCATTTAGACTTGAATGACAAAGTAGATTTAAGTCACCCTTTTATGGAACAATAATAAATATTCCGGAGAAACCAATGAAAACAGTAAAATACTGATATTAATGAAATAAGAATTTTGACTATTGGTAAGTTTATATAATTTATCTCAATTTTAAAAGAAAATTCTATAAATATTTGTTATTTACAAATGCGAGTCTTTTTTTCAAACGTGAAATGTTTTACAATTGTCAATGAAATGCAAAAGCAATGATAAGAACGCTAAGTTTAAAGGAAACCAAGAATGATTACTCGAAAACATAACATGCATCACAAGCAGATTAAAAATGTTACAGAAATGATGGAATGCCATAGAAATTTGTAAAAAATATATATTTCACGAAAAGCTTGGGTAGGTTTTCTCATTGCTCTAGCACAAAAAGTATTCTTATATTTTCCTCATAACAAAAAATATTCAAGCCATCTAGAAGTCGGTCTTCCATACAATGTAGTTTCACGCTTATCAATGGTGAGAAAGTTTCGATATATCCTTATAAAATGGTCATTGAAAGACATTCCTTTCCATCTAGCAAGTCAATGAAAATCTATTGGGCGATTTGAAGGTGAAGTCCTTTAAACATGAAAATGTCCTCATTGCTTTACATTGCTTTACAAAAAGTAGAGATGGCACTCATTCCTACACTTTGTGTTTCTGTCCACAGCAAAGTCATCAATAGCTACATAAGTAAAGCCAACTAGGCCTAAAACATACAACAAACCACAGTTCAGACTAGGCAGTATGTGGCTGCTTTTCAATAGTCCAGGTGCCTAATTTATACAACATAATGCTAGGCCGGAAGTGCATTGCCTCGCTGCACAGAGTCAAAACAGTGTCAATAAGGGACGGTAACGGGAATCTCCCATATGATCAGGCCTCAGTGAGCTCTGTGCTTGCGTTTTTTATGCTTTTTGTCCTTTTTCTTGACAGCACACTTCGGACAGAACCATTGTGCTTCTTCAGGGGGTGGGTCTTTTATTCCAACACAGGGCCTGTAAACGTTACAGAAAAACAAAATTAAAAAGCAAGAATTATGATCACAATTTGTTATACAAGTCAATCATATCAAATTCATGCTTCAGGTTGATCACATTTCTTCATTATTAGCAGAATAAAACATTTGGGGGCGGAATGGAGAGGGGGTTGGGCACATGTTGCTTATTCGCAAGCTGCTGCTCTTCATCAGAAAAACAAAAATCCAATGTACTCATAATCATACTTCTGTTCCTTGCATTTTAAACAGCGTTTAAATGAAGATGAATAAATTTTATTTGCAGCCAAAATAAGTGGATAAACGGGACTCATTTATTCTACCTTTAAGTAATACTGGAAATGACTCTTAAATATGGTATTTGTAATGTGTAATCTTATTTTTATGATAAAAAAAGGAATGTTGGAATGTTTGGGTTCGTTGAAATATTTGCTCCAAGGTCAATGGATATAATGTTAGTAAAATGATAAAATTCAAATGTGACAAACACAACATTTCTAAAATTTCCACAGTAGAATAGGCAGGGATGCCAGCCTGTACTCTTTTCATTGAGACTCTATTACCCAAGTTTCAGTCATCAACAAATGTGGCTAAAATCTACTGAAGACCTACTTACCAATACATAGAGAACTATAGTCTTAGTAGAACCATCACCCAAAAATACCTATACGAGAATTTCAACTTTACTAACAACTTCCACCGCAGGGGCCAACAAATTCAATCCTTATGTTTTCCAAGAATTTGAATTTCCTCTAGTCTTAGTGTTTTACCACACTTTGTCTCCTTAGTCCCTCCACATAAATCATCCATTTGACTATGCTTTTAAATGGGTCAATTCAATGCCCTTCAGCCATTGCCTCAGCCTCGCTATTTTTGTTGACAGAGATGAAATCTAGCCAACTCCAAACTACTAATTTAACAATTATATGTGTTTCAAACCTGAAGGTAGAACAATTACCCAGTTAGAATTACACTTGGCTGCCATGAAGTGGCTCTATGAGCTGATGTACCACATGACCTGTGGCACAACATATCCTAAGTGAGGTCAAGAGCTGGTTAAATTACATTGTTGTCTATCTCGATCATAATGGGTAGGTAGGTACAGTTATCAGCACTATCTTTTAGACATGGATTACATTAGACTAGTGATGGTAACTGTTGTACACGGATTTACAGGTGATGAAATGTACACATTTAGCAATTAAAACACATCATTCTATATTAAACAAGAATTTACAGCTCCAAAGTCATACTTTAGCATATGTTAAAAATAAAGGTGCGCTATAAAATCAGATTTTGAGTAAATGAAGGTTAAATACATTGTTTCTGGGTATGCTTAGGAGCCCACATGCTTTAATAACTGAACAGCAATATAAAATATCTTACCAGTGGTACCAGTCATCACAATCATCACAACCTATCATTGGACTACCATCATCCACCTTGTTACAGCCAGGACAGATCCAGATCTGGTTTCCAGACTCATCTCGAATCTAATGTGTAAAAGATAGAATTTAAGACCATTTAAAAAAAGGTTCCATTCTTAAAATAAACAAAAACAAAATAACTGCATTCCGAGTACAATACATTGTATTCACAAGTCTGTAAAAAAGGCATCAATCAACCAGTACCACACTGATGTGGTGCATTAGGATTTTACACTGTCAACCACTATATGAAAGCATCACAAAAACGCAAGCGTGATGAGGAACAGTTATGATTTTTCTCTTAACACCTTAGCTGCGTGTAAACATCCCTCCCCAGTGCTGCGCTGTCCATTGGAACCAGTGCTGAATGGACGTCCAATGGTCGTGCGCAGCACTGGGGAGGTAGCGCTGCTGACGACCGTTGGCCGTCAGCAGCACTTAAGGGGTTAACTTTGATGTTTTACATATAATATGTGAGCCAATTGTGTCCCACATTCTTAGAACAAATTCACACTGGTCATTGCCCATAGTATGAACTCCCACTTGAATTTGTGATCATAGACACATCAACAATGTCGGCCAATAGCATACCACACACAGACTGCCTCATCTTTGGTTTAACTTGCAGATAATCCACAGAAATATTAAGGCAGAATGCAGGAGGGAGGAGGAAGGATGCAGACCATGGAATCTGCAGCCATAAAAGTGTGAATTTGGATTAGGCTAGAAAATGGTGTACTGATTCCAAATCAACCCTGCCCTTCACCTGTGTTACAATAACCACAAATGCAAGAGGCACT
Organism: Lissotriton vulgaris; assembly: GCF_964263255.1. Lineage (NCBI taxonomy): Eukaryota > Metazoa > Chordata > Amphibia > Caudata > Salamandridae > Lissotriton > Lissotriton vulgaris. The sequence goes on along the minus strand of NC_141685.1, from coordinate 1,708,011,890 downwards.
CCTTTAGTGCCACTTCAGTTGGATCTAAATGTTAAAAGAACAGATCATTACACTATAATTCGGCCACTAATGTTATGGGTTAGACTTTGGCGGGTGCCTGAACTGTATGATTATAGAGATGGTTTAAAAGAGATAATGGGATTGGATAATTCGAATACCATCCCCTGGTTAAAACATGTTAAAACTTGGTTCACCAAAATAGGTCTAAAACACTTTTGGGAGAATCCAGAATGTTTACCGCCTAACCCAAAACGGATTGTAAAAAGGGCTTTTTGGAGCTTTGTGGTTAACATGGTAACAAATGTATCTAATGCTGGAACTCTAGTGACCAACTTTCTCAGTTTCAAGGATGAGCCTCTTTTCGAGTCTTTTCTTGATGAGATCGAGCCCCCACTTGCCAAAACCCTATTTTTAAAACTAAGATATGGGAATCTTAAGACTAAAACAACTTTGGCACGCTGGACTAGGGGGACTAATGGTCCAACTCCAGTGGCAGATGAAACCTGTACTATGTGTGAATGTAATCAGATAGAAAACGAGCTCCATATCCTTTTCTTCTGCCCCGCCTATGTACTGGCCAGAAGAAGATGGATTAAACCAGTATGCCTATTATTAGGAGTAAGATCCTGTACCAAGGCCCTAAGAATAATTAAAACAGACACAACTCAAACAATTATATTTAGTGTCAGTCGATTCCTACATGACATTTTTTTTCTACGGAAAAAAAGGGCAAAAACTGTAATATAAATGAAATAAGTCCACAAGATCAAATGAGTCTTAGAAACTTCATAAGGACCTTTGGTATTTTAGAATCGTTTGTGCTTAGAGGAAGTTTTATTGGGAAATGTATTTTTATTCATGTATTTTTTTTTTTTCGTTTATAAATGTTTTATTATACTAAAATGTATTTAAAAAAGTGACAAAATGCATATTTCAACGAACTGCGCTGTGACTCTTATGGCATTTAAGCCGAAATAAAGAAATTTGAATGGAAAAAAAAATAAAAAATAACCACACCTGGCTTCCCTACTTGCCTCTAAATATTGTGTCTTTATTCGTTTTAAAATTGCATCTGTAGGCCATAATTGTGTACGGTTGCCTATAAACGTACATTTCCTGCATTTTTTCATCTGGTTAACTGGCTTCTCTTGAAGGTGTTTAGGTCCAATCATTCCCCTTGCTCCTCCCACATATTCCTCAGTCTCTCCTCCATCGCACCGTTATGGAGGTGTACCCCCACCCCTCTCTGACTTCAGGGGATAGTTCTCTTTTACTGAAGACCCATGTAGTCTAACACCTTTGGACCCCAGTGATCAATCTCAATGGTGGTTCCTACCTTATGTTACAGACTACCACAAAAATGCTAAGTACCGACTTTTGTGACAGCGCCTATTCTTCTTGGACGCAACATTTCATGCTTAAGCACAACACCTGTCAGTATGTCCAGAGCTGGTCTTCAAACCTCATATAACTCAAGCCCATCTATATAGGTTAATATACAACCAACACCCAGTCATCCTTGCATTCCGAAAGTATGCCACGGAAGTCAATGCAAACTGGAGGACTTTGTGATCCTCCCTCTCCCCATAAGGTGTGTAAAAAAACACACAGACACTTTATAAATGCTAAAAAAAAAAGAAGCACCGCCACGCCCACGAGAATTATCCCCGCAGTGGTATTTGGTTCTTATGTATACAACACAAATTTCTAAGAAAGCATCAGGTTATTTTACTTTCCAATACAATTCAATTTCCACCCTTTCCCTAATTTTCTTTGGACTTAGTTTTTACCATGTATTTAACTGAAACTTTCACATCACCTCAATACATAGACACTGGGTTCACATTAACGTCAAGCAATCCACATTGAAGTTTATTTCATGAGGTAAAAAAATCTTTCAAAATATTCACCAGATTTGCCATTGCAATTAACGTAGTTTGACATACAACTAGAGACTGTAATTTCCACAAAAGAATTGGGCCTTATCTTTAGCAGGTACTTAAGTGTCTGTCACTTGTAACAGAAACCAATCTTGCTATCTGCTCACTGTGAAAAGGATTTGTGAATAGCCATGTAACTGTTTTACAGGTGAAAGGATACAATATTCTGCGTGTGACGTGACAAGCATTAAATAGTGGTAACAGACCCTTCAATGTTTCATTTAAAAAAATAATCCTTCTTAAAACCCCTTTATTGCTCAAGACGGTATGTTCATGTGATCGACATGAACATCATGTTTGTCCAGTAAGGACAGGAAACCCCTCTAGTTCTGGCGCCCTCTTTATAGCCTCAGTTTTGGCTTGTTTCAGTGACACATTGAAAGCTGAAACTGAAAGGACCTGGACCCTAAAGGCTACTGCTGCTTTCGGTTTGATGGGTACTAAGGGGCATAGCTCAGCCCCCTAAGCACTGATATGAACAGGAGAGATACTTTTGCAAAGAGGTACTTTACAGTGATATCCCACTCTAGTACATCAATGCTTGTCAATGGCTACATGGGGACAGTCATTGAGCAGAGATTCACCCGCCAGCCACCAGGGATGGCTACAAGATGCGACAAAGTGGCCCTCTAAGTATGGGCAAAAACTACCCTACTAGGTGGCATGAAAGTCTTTCTACTACAGTCCGAACCTGGGAGGTCAATTGAGAAATGTAATCCCAATCTGCCCAAGCCTAAGGAGGGAGACAGCAAAAAGGCTCCAGTTTTTATAAAAAGTTTGTGGTGTGGGATGGCAGTCTGGACATTGGGCCACGTCCCCCACTGCTAGTGCCCAAACAGACTTTTTGCCCTCATAGGTAATCCCCATATTCTATAAAACCCACAAAGAGTGGGATGAGGGTCAGTTTGCCTGGCAGGCAGGAAGTGCTCTAGTTACAAGGGATAGATGATTACTTTTTCCACATTGTTCCTTTTCAAGTTCTTTTGACTATCATTAATTCTTTGTGCATGCTCATATCATCTTTGTGGAACGTACGGAGTCATAATTAGAAGATTATTATTTTTGAATTTATAAACAGTGTGTCTTAAAGTTAGGTTTACACACAACAGACCTTCTTTAAAAAACAAATTCATGAGGGGGCGTGGTCGGGCAAGATGGCCGAACAGATGTAGGGTGTTGCGGCTCCCCGTCCACGAGCTGTTCCTGTGCTCATTTCTGGCGGTTGTGGCGTGACACCTGCAGCAGCTGAACGTGGCCAGAACCCGCTGACGCTGAGATTACCTGCGGCTCGCTACAGACGGTGGTTGCTCCGATCTGGCGGCCCTCGGCGCGCTCAGACGCCCAACACCAAAATGGTGGCCTGATCTCGGGCGGACCGCGACTTGACCACCCCCTGCGGCGGATCTCCGGACGGAGAGACCTTGGCGCCATTTTCGGGGTGCCCACCGGAGCACAGGTGCTGAGGGGCATAATCGGCAGGGGGGGCGCGGGACCCGTAGCTCCTTTACACTGTCAACTGTAGATGCCCGACACTGATATGGCGCTTCCTCTGTCACGAAATGGCAGCATACTCGGAGGCCTAACCTGATTGTGTGGGGCTGCTCGCCTGCTACCAATATACTGCTGCTGCCACCGACCTACCTACAGCCCCGATGCGCTACCTGGGGAGCTGCCTGATCACTGGATACTGGCTCTTGCTTTGGGTCATCTCTGACCCCCGGGCCTGTTGCCTGCTGGAGTGAATTCTCCCCAACACCTGGGGCCCTTCTTACTATCTGAGCTCCTGATCGGTACTTTTTGAGGGTTGCCACGGCCATATCCCCTAAGCTCTACACCGCTCTCTCGACCCGAGCTTCGGGGTGGGGCGAAGTACCGCTGACTACCTGCAACGCCAGGCTCGCTTGCAGATCGACTGACTACAAGCTGATAGAGATTAACTCTCTTAGATCGGCCGATCACGCTGAGATCGCCTTTCTGTAATCACCGTACTAGTCTCCCCAAGAGGCACTGGTATATCTCCAACCATTGCGGACCAGCCACGCCGATCGGACTCATCTTTCCCATCCCCTACCGGACACGACCACCGCTGGCCTCACCCTTTAACAGCCCAGACTATCCAGATGACGTCCGATTCTTCGCATTCATCTCACCCAGCACTGCCTGCAACCCCTACCCAGTCCTGATGATGATCCCGATTAAAGTGGATCGAAACACCGTCGACTACTCAGCAAGACCATAGGCACACCCTACAAAGTGGTTCACGCTTAAATTCAACATCAGAATAACCATTCAAAATCATTTGGAATCACCTTGTCCTTATTCACTGTACATATTTATGCACTTCACTTTGCGCTGTCCACGCTGACCCTATTGTCACTTGCGTCGCCTCTGTGTTTTCACTCACACACTTGAGCACCTAGTACAATTTGGGTTGTTTTTCGATTCTCCAATTTGTTTTTTGCAGCGCTGATACAACTGCTGTATGTTTTGACCCGTACCCTAATAATTGACATAAAAAATGTCATAAGCACATGCTACAACTAAATAGAGTCTCCTTGTGTTTCTCTCTGGATAATGTTGTATTCATATCCCTACTAATTGTCTTCCAAATTATACCAGTTGGGACACCATGTTTTTGTATAATTGACTACCTGCTTGCAGTCACAGTGCCCAGGTGTGTTGGGCCCTCACCTGGCTAACAGTGAGCTTAGAGCCTACAGGAGCGCGGAAACGCAGTGACCCTATACTTTGGATGCCCACGGCCTTATGGGCCCCGATGGAGCAACCTGGACCCTCTTGCCTTCTGCTATGCATTTCTATTGGGCATCCTGACGCCCCTGGTATGATCCATCGCCTTCATTGAGCATTAACCCCTGAGATGCTGTACGCTGATTGAGGAGACCATCCAGAGGTGCAACCGTTCCCCGCTGCGGGCTGGAACCCTAATGCCCGCCTTTTCCCAACGCTACTTTCAGAGGCGCCACTCTATGCCTCCGAAGAGGTCGACAACTAAGACCACTGCCAAGGTGTCGGACTTTTTTCTAGCAGCTGAAAAACGGGCCTCGCTGAGAGGCGACACAAGTGCATCGACGATGGCCCTTAGCAAAGCAGAACTTCTGACGATGTTTAAGGATTTCAAAACGGACCTACGCAAGGACATCGGTCAGGACATTAAGTCCTCTATTGATCAGCTCCGCTCAGATCTCTCGGAACGCCTCTCATCCCTCCAGCATGATGTGGACTCCGTCGGCACGAGGGTTTTGGACCTGGAAACCCATAACTAAGAACAGCAACAAATCACTGTGGAGCTACGAGATGATGTCCATACGCTTAAGGAGCAACTCCTCCAGGCGCAATTTAAGGCGGAAGACCTTGAGAATAGGTCACGATGGGAGAACCTACGCATCAGAAGGAGGAGGGCGCGGAGGGGCCTGATATAGAAGCGTTTGTGGTGGGCCTTTTCTCGGAGGTCACGGCCCGCAGTCTCTCAAGATCAAACTCGACAGAGTACACTGAGTGGGGTCTCTACAGCAGGGGGAGAAGAAGCGACCACGCGACGTCCTGGCCAAATTCCACTCTTATAAAACCAAGGAAGCTGTCCTGCAGGCGGAACAGGGCAAAGACTCTGTCACATTTCAGAATTTCTCCTGCACCATCTACCAGGATGTTGCGCCTGCCACGCTGGCTAGGAGACAGAAGCTCCGACCTATAACCACCAAACTGCTCGACAATAAAATTAAATATCGCTGGACCTATCCCTTCGGTCTCAGCTTTGAGTACCAGAATAAAAGACGTTATGTCACGAAACTTCAGGAGGGTCTGGAGCTACTGGGCATTTCTTCCAGGACGGAGGCTTCGGCGCCAGGATCTTCAAGGAGCACAGCCCCGGCGAGATCTTCTCCTCCCGTCACGAGGCTCCAAACGCTGACGGTTGTATCCTGCTATGGCTCCATGAACCTGTGTGCATCTCCCCATGCTCGGTCTTACTTTCTGACGCCTGTGAACCTCGCTACTGAGCAGCGGCGGGGGCCTGCATCTACCAAGTGAGCTGAGGACGGTGTTCCTCTAGCCCCGGTGCGGCCCCTACACTTGTGTTTGCTGGTGCGCCCCCCTAGTGGGGGGCTCTCCCTTGCTACTGATCCTCATGGGTGTGACTGAGGCAGCCGCCTCACATTTTTGACTTACTATTGGTATTCCTTAGGGGCTGTGTGGACCTGAGGCACTCAGAGCGAACTGGTCATTTGCGCTATGCCTAACGTAATATAATGCCTGTATCTTTCCACCCAGATGAAGACTTGGTTGCACCGGTCCATTAATTGTCTTCATGCCTAAGGGTTTGCGTATTATAATGCCACTGAATGATTGATTCCCTGGTCTGCGGGAGCAGGCATGGACCGGGTTCCTGGACCCGAATTTCTCCATGGTCGTACCTGGGCCTCTCTGGCCTTTTGTGGAGACCATGACTTTAGTTAGTTCTTTACTTGTATTTCTTTTTATGTTTGTTTTGCATGGGGTTTCTAGGGGGTTTAATTGGTTGGGTGGGGGGGGGGGGGGGGGGGAGGGGTGGTGGCAGCTTCTTAATTTAGTTTTTTTCACCTTTGCAGACACTAGAGCAGGTTTACGTCAGGGTCTGAAGCATTTCGTATCCCCTGATAGGTGGTCAGGGCGGTGGTATACTGGGTCCCTTCTGTTTCAGAGAGCGTGACATTCCCCCATCAGTGACAGGACACCCATTACCATAGCGACGTGGAATGTTAAGGGCATGAACTCACCGCAGAAGGGTCTTAAAGTGTAGACCACCACCTGGATGTGGTGGCCCTACAGGAGACCCACTTAACCAGAGCGGATGAGACACGACTTAAGCATAAACAGTTCCCACTTATTTACAGGTCCTCGGTACCTACAAAACACAGAGGGGAGGCGTTGCTCTTCCGAGCTGCGATTCAGTTTCAACCACTGGGGGTTCAGGGCGATAAAGATGTTCGCTGGATCATGGTTAATGGGCTCCTGAGGGGGAGACTCTGCGCCTTCATTGCCCTTTACGCTCCCAATGCGGGACAAACACCTTTCTTACACAATTTATTGGGGAGGATCGTGGACTTTGTGGAGTGTCCCCTTATTCTTCTGGGTGATTCTAATCTAGTTTGGCAAAAGGACTTAGACTGCGCTCACTCACAGAGATCAGAGGATGGGACCCTTACTGAGGAGACAGAACAACACTCCCGGGATCTTGGCCTCTTAGACACATGGCGCGTACTCTACCCTTAGACCCGGGACTATACTTTTTTCTCCCATGTCCATAGAACATACTCCCGCTTGGATTACATTTTTATTAGCCAGACTTTGCAGGGCGCCTTCCAGGACCCTAAAATCTTTCCCATCTCAGTTTCTGATCATGGCCTGTATTCAGTCTGCCTACAGTGGCGTGGGCCGGCTCCAGCTACTCCTAAATGGTACTTTACAACCTCTCTCTGTGTTGGCTGCTACTGAGCACTCCCATAAAACGAACCCCACGAGACAAACACGACGTCAGCTCACCGCTCTCAAAGGTAAACTCCGGGCTATTTACTCTAATAGAACAGAATACACCCTTCTTAAACTACGACACCTTTCCTACACTTAAGGCAATAAGATAGGCAAACACTTAGCTCACCAACTGCGGAATAAGCGAGAGAAAGAATATATAGGGGGTATCCTGGATCCAATGGGAAGGGTCACCCACAAGGACGAGGAGAAGGCGGCTATCTTCGGGTCCTTCTATAGGGACCTCTACGCGGGAAACGCAAGACGAAGAAGCACAACAGGCCTTTCTCCACTCATTGACATTGCCACATGTCTCCGAGGCATGGAACGATCTCCTTACTGCTCCCATCACCTTGGCGGGCGTCACCCTACCAATTAACTCTTTAAAATCTAATAAAGCCCCGGGTCCCGACGGCTATACAGCGCTTTTTTATAAAACATTCACTCCGAGCTTTCTCCCCATCTTGTCTCTCTCTTCAACAAGATGGCCGAGGAGGGGAGAGCATCTGGTACCATGTCAGAGGCGGTGATCTCAGTTTTTCCCAAACCAGGGAAAACCGCCCAATAATGCGCCTCATACCGGCCGATTGCATTGCTCAACCTAGATGCTGAACTTTACTCATCTATCATTGCGAGAAGGCTAAATGACCTTATGCCACTACTCATCTATCCGGACCAGTCGGGCTTTATTAAAGGGCGTCAAACACACGACAATACTCGCAGAATCGTGCACCTTAAAGAAAATGCGAACAGGTGCCATATTCTGGCGATTTTAGTGGGCCTCGACGCGGAGAAGGCCTTTGATCGGGTCGACGGGACCTTCCTTTTCCATGCGCTTATTACCTTCGGTTTTCCCCCAAAATTTCTTCTTGATATGATAAGAGTGAACTATTGAGATGCAAATTCTAGAGTGGTAGTCAATGGTGTGCGCTCAGATTCCTTTCCACACTCGCGGGGGACTCGGCAGGGGTGCCCCTTTACCCTTTACTTTTTGCCCTCCGCATTGAGCCTCTAGCCATGGCGATTCACAACAACCCAAGCATCAAGGGCATTCCGTTCACTGGAGACTCCCACAAAATCTCACTCTTTGCAGACTATGTGCTTTTATCCCTCACGGAGCCTGACAGCTCCCTACCAAGCTTACAATCCGAGCTTGAACAATATGAGAGACTGTCGGGCTTCAAGATAAACTCTGGGAAGTCCTTTACTCTCAATCTCTCTCTCACTCCAGAGAAGGTTGCCCAACTTCGCTCCATCACACCGCTTGCATGGGCCTCTAAGACTATTCAGTACCTAGGTGTCTCCCTGACACCAACCATCCGAGGGCTATATGGGGCTAATATAACTTTCCTCCCCTTCTTGCGCGTATCCAAGCTGAGCTCACGAAGTGGAAACCACTTTTCCTCTCCTGGCTGGGCTGCATACATGCCATTAAGATGACACTTTTGCCTAAACTTCTCTATTTATTTCAAGCCCTACCGATCCAGTTAGACCTCGATTTCTTCCAGAAACTAAAAAAAACATGATCCTGCGCTTTATTTGGCAAGTGGGTCGCACACGCTTCTTCTCCTTGCTGTGCAGCCCCCGCACAGAGGGAGGAGAGGGCCTGCCGGACATCCAGATGCACTACAAGGCCGCTCAGTTGCGGGTACTGGTCGAATGGTCCCAGAGAGAATCTGAAAAACACTGGCTTCATATGGATCGCAGTGTGACGGGTCGGACTATATGGGATCCGGTGTGGCGCCCGCGTGAAAATAGGCCCCCGAACACCAACATTAGCACGCCTACACGCACCACACTTAAGGTATGTGACAAAGTTTCGGGTGACGATAGGTGGACCTATTTCCCATCGCCCTTTACCCCGATCCACCACACCTCCCTTTTTCCTCCGTCGCTTCATGAGGGCCCCTTTGATTCCTGGAAGCGGGGTGGTTGCTTAGCCCTGATCCATTTATTTCGAGACGGTGAGCCTCTCACCTTTGAGGAGTGCAAGCGGGAGTTCGCCTTGGAGGGTTCGGAATCCTATCACTACACGCAGCTGATGCACTGGGTCCTCAATCCTCAGGTTAGGAAAGCTGCTAATCAACCCCTTACAAAGTTCGAAGCCTTTCTCTCTAAGTCGTCTTCAATGAAAGGGATGATCTCCCCAGCCTAGGTACTTGAGTATGTGGGAAGAGCTGATCCAACGCCCTATCTCAGACGAGGAATGGACCCATCTTTGGGCTGATACTATCCGATTCAACCACTCCAAAGATCTCAGAGAGGAGCACCTTAAAACTATGATGGGCTGGTACCTGCATCCCTCCAAGCTTCGGCGTATATTTCCTACTACTTCAGACAGAGGCTGGAGGGGGTGTGGGCTCCTGGGTGACTTCCGACATATCTGGTGGGATCGCCCGTCTATCCGGCCCTTCTGGGATGAAATCGTAGCACACATAAAAGGAATGTTGGGTTACCCTATCCCTACTACTATGGCGGGGGTTCTCTTGGGGCTGCGTGACCCTTCCCTACAACATCAGACCCGTGCGGATCAGTGAGTCATGGGATGCTTAAAAGTTTAACTTCAAGTTCTATATTGCCACTCACTTACTTACTTGAAAGCACATCACTTTGTATATGCCATGAACATTAAAATAGTGGAACAAAAAAAGCAATCCTTCTTACGATATTGTACAAATCCAAAGGGAGTGGTATTTATATTATTCGTTAACAGACCAGGAGAAATTCATTCACTGTAGTCATGAGTAGTGATATCTTCCATCTCTCGCATCTCACCCTCAAACCTTCCATATGCACACTATAAAACTATTATCCTGATTTCTTTGGAATAGATTGAATTGTGGCATAAAAGGCTGATGCTGTACCACTTACTACAAATTCAACAAATAACTGATGTATATGTCTTTATGATAGAGTATCAGCAATCTGGTATTATTTTTAACAAGTTACTACTGATAAATCCAAATTCGAAAACAAGTTTAATTTAGGGCTAACTAAACATTGACACTATTGTATATAGAGAATGTCGGGAAATTCAAAAAAAATCTTGTGCACGTTCTACTTCTGAAGATGGTGTTTTCTCCTACGGAATAACAGTGGCCTTTTTCACTGCCTGGAGTATTAGAATAGTGTATTTATGCTGCAACAAGCATATCATAAATCATTCCAATGTGAATTATACATTTAGCAAACTATCTGCTCAAAGAATCTTATGAGAAGAAAAGAAGCCACATACTTTCCCTCTGAACAATTTTAGTCAGTGTACTTCCTTCTTTGAGGTTCTCTCATGTCAAGCAGACTCAAAAGCAAGATACAGCCAGCTCACTGATGAGTTATAGGAAGTGAACTCCTGTTTAACATCAAACCAGCCACATTAACAGAGTACGGTTCCAACTCCGAGTTGCAGAATCACAATCGCACCTTTAAATGGTTTCGTTAAGTGGGTAAGGTTTGACAATGATAGCCAGATACTGTACATTTAATCTTCAAGTCCTTTCAGAGAATTTACCTGTATTGTTTCAGCGCATTTCGTTTGCACTTGGTCCGTGTACTACAGTCCAAGTACTGTGACATCCCACTTCATTAAATTAAATCACTTCTGCTACTGGAATGCCCAATCCCCAAAAATATCCTGATTCCTTTCTAACTATATCAATAGAAACATTACTATGAGGGAAATTTTGTTGATATGGCGCAGATATTAGTACATCAGGGAGGAGTGACTTGAAGCCTAAATCGAAAATAACCACCAGGACCCCGCATGACAATATAGATATCTTCCATGAAATAGCGAGCAAGGAACTTGTGACCTTGAGGAACATGAGATCCAATTGGGAAAATAATCTGTCACACTTACAGAGGGAGGCATTGAAGTCATGCCAGGTGGTTAGCTCCATTGATGTCAAACCATCAGACAATGGCGGCAATGTGGTCATTACCAATGCTAGCATTTATGACAAGGAGACCCCTAGATAATTGGGTTGCCTTGCGGTCTAAATATTAGTCTATCAGGCTTACCAGCACCACTGACAGACTTAGCAGTACAAAAAGTGGAAAGCTTACCCTTTGGCTCTTCGATATCTACATCTTTGGCTACGAGCTCGGTCTCTTCACCATTTGTAGCTTCAGAAATGGAAATGCTTGACAGTGGTCAGTGACCGGTTGTGTGAGAGGAGCCATCATTGGGTAAAATAATGCAAGCATTGGCAGCGCAGAGTGCAGAGGCCCAATAGTATTACCAACAGGCTCAAGCTGATAGCAAAGAAATAAAGCAAATACTGCCAGACGTCATGTCAAAGGTTACCCAGCTTTTTTCTGAGGTCACGGAGTTACAGGAGCGAGTTGAATCAGTTGAGGAGGATAACACCTATATAGTGAATCTTACAAAATCACAAGATTCTCAAATGGGGATTATACAAGCTAAGCTCGAAGACCTTGAAAATCAGCAATGGCGACAGAACCTAAGGGTTTTTTGGTATTCCTGAAGGGAGGGAAGGCTCAGATCCTCTGGCTTCTATTGTTAGTCTTTTTCAGAAAGCTTGTTTTTGGGCAATTTTTTGGTGCGACAAGAAATATATATGAAGGAACGCCCATCTGCCCCTGTAAAGGTGGACACAATGTCAACATTTGTGAGATGTGACCTGTGTAGACAAAAGATGGTGGCTGCGTCAATTGATGGACCCGTTTAAGGTAGTGTGCTCGCAAATTTTTCTACAGGAGCCTGCATGTTTAAAAGTTCTAAAGGATGGCCGATTACACTTCTTCTCTGACAAACGCAAAGCTCAACAAGCTTTATCAGAATGGCAAGCTGTTGCCAAGAAAGGATAGAAAGGACAGAAAGATTGAAGGCGCAAAAAAGATTTCTAAAATTTTATTTAAATCCTTTTTTTTTCCTTTCCTGAGCTAACCGAGAGAAATAATCTTTGTTTATGCTCATGAAAATTTGCTTTATAACAGTATAATATATAATACTCTTACAGTTTGATATCTTATTTGCTGTTATACACTGGAAAAACTCTTCCTTTTTGGGAGGTGCAGGTGGGGGCGGTGGCTTGGGGGTTTGTGGTGTGGGTTAGGGAGGGAGCGTTCTCATTATGCTGTCAATTTGGGACAGCTGAGAAGGAGGGGATTCCTTTCCGTAGGCATGAGGGTTGGTTGAGGGGGAGACTCAGACAAGATTAACTGGCCGCTACTGGTCAACAGTTTTTTTTGTGGTCGGTGGGAAGTGGTTAGGGTGGGTGGGGTTTAAGTAGCCATAGTTTAGTTAAGGTAGTACTGGTAGAGCACAAGGGAAGGGGATACGCAATGAGGGAGTCGGTATTTGCTTGGCTTAAAAGATATGGTTTAATGCTGGTTTTGAGATTAATGTGTTGGAATGTGTCTAGGCTTAATAATGCGGGTAAGCGACGCTTGGTAGCGGAGGAACTTTGGGTATTTAAGCCTCATATAGTGGGGCTCTCCTAAACAGATCTTGCTTTTAAGGACAGAATGTATTTAAAACAGCGGGCTATGATATAATTGTTAGTACTTAGCAATCAACCTCTATCCGAGCAGTGGCTATTTTGAAGTCCAAAAACTGTTGCATCACGGTGCTTCAAACAAAGGCCGACTCTAAAGGAATTTGGGCACTATCAGTTGTTGATGTATGGGCGCAAGGTTACAGTATGCACGGTATATGGCCCTAATATTGATTGTCCTGATGTTTTTGTTTATCTATGTTCTGAATTATTGGATTGTACTGGACTGGCGAGTTGATTGTCATGGTGGATTTCAATTGTATTTTAGATATAAAAATGGACACCACTAATACTTTATCCTGCAGTAGTATGGGCAGGACTAGGGCTGCTATTTTGGATCTTCTCCACATACACCAACTGGAGGATGCTTTGAGAAGATTAAACCCTACAATACCGGGATACACATTCTATTCTCATCCGCATAAAAAATATTTTAGAATAGATATGATTTTTACAAACAATGAGGCTCTCGAAAGTGCACTTATTGAGGTATGTCCTAAAATAACATCTGATCACAATCCTGTGATGTTGACAATACGGGCTCGGCCGTGGGATAAAGGGATAGGGCGGGGATTTTCTTTTCCTAGGCACCTTCTTGGCAATCCAGAATATGTGAGATACATGCAAGGAATATTGGGAGAATATATTGCTAAGAATTTAGGCACGGCGACTATTGCAATAGTTTGGGGCTATCTGGGGCTTTTGTCAGAGGGTTTATGCTGCAATATATCATAAAGCAGAACCGGCTGGGGGTACGTCAGTTGGAACAGGAGCATAGGTTTTATTTAGACTTGAAGCAAAAACATGCTGCTGCTATTGTTACAAAAGATCCCAGTGAACAGCAAGTATATCAGCTGGTTATTGAAGCAAGAGCTAAACTTAAGAGAAACATAAGGGACAAAGCAGCAAACACTTATCACAAGTTTAAGTCTAAACAGTACGAGTATGGGGAAAAGGTTGGACGTTTGCTGGCTAATCAGATAGCTGATTTAAGGGCTAGATCTTATATAACAGATTCGTAAGTAAACATGGAGAGTACATTTGTTAACATAAGCACAATCCAAATTAAAATATGCAAATTCTAGTCCCACTGAACTTAGGACAAGACCCGCCTAAATATTAGCCAAGAGCGTGGGCCTCTTGCTTTAGCAAGCGCCATCTCCATTTCATATATATCGCTCAACAGGACCCAAAAATCTTTAATACTAGGACTTATTGTTTCGATCCAGGCTCGCGCAATACACAAACGAGCACATACAATTACAATTGAAACAGAAAATCCAGTAAGACAACCCCATTCTTCAACTGTCCCCAGTATTCTTTTCTTTTCAGTTATCTGAATAGCATGACCCACTGACATAGAAAGAGCATAGTTAACACCAGACCAAAATGAGCTCAGCCTTGGGCAACTAATAAACATATGCCGTAAGTCGGCAGCAAACTCCTGACATTTCGGGCAATATGATTTAGATGATAATGATTGGTTTACAGCCTATTTAGAGATATTCTCTAGAATGTAACCTAGCATAAATATAGCCTGATGCGGCTGCGATTTAAAATTCATGTATGCGACTGCTAAATCTATGTTCTCCAGTGATTCCTGTATTTCTTCTTTAGTTATGACTGTATTGAACATCCGACTTAGCTTTAGTGCAATCTGCATCCCATTGTCACTGGCATTAGCTAGCAGTGTCTGATATACTTTGTCTGTACACCCTCGACCTAAAATCTTAAAGAATGGTGACAAAACCTCAGATGAAAAGGGCATCTGTAGTAGGCCAAGTCAGCGAATAAGGTAATCTCTAATTTGCAAATACTTTAAAATGGTATTGTGCGATACCCCATACTCTTCTTTCAAAGCAGCAAACAGAAACCCTTGCCCATCATACAGTTGCCCAAGCTGTACTATACCCTTACTTTGCCACCTTTTCCCAACAGAGTCATAAAATGTCTCAGGTAGTATGGGGTTCTCCTAAAGCCAGATAAAAGTGCCATACAAACCAGCATAATATCGCTCACATTGTTCAACTATATCTTCAGATCTAGTTTAGGCTAGCCCGTCTGTCACCTTGATTAATTTAATATTGGTTTCATCCTTTGTGCTCTCTTGTACTTATGTTGGATTGTGTTAATTTTATCTACTTACGTGTTTGTTTGTGAATTATTATACTTATGGCTAATAAACTAAAAAAATAAAAAGAAATATAATGGAATTCCACAGAATGCTACGAGAGTATTGCTCTTAGTAAATAAAGGGCATTTATAATAGAATAATCATGACTTTTTGGTACAATAGTGAGATCAGGGTCTCACCATTGTGAGAACACTGCAGTTCATACTAATAATTTTCTCTTTACGTTTGTACTAACACTCCCATAAGACAGCAGAGACAGTAAGAATTTCCATACTAAAATACAAGACCTCAACTGGGAGAACACATTTACTATAATACCTATGGATGCAAATTCACTTTCCACTTGTATAGATTGTGACTTGGGGGTAAGTGCCTGTGGGCACTTTTTGAAAACCAAACCCATCAGTATATATGACCACGACTGCTATTACAGACAGGTGGCCAGGAGTGCAATGGACATCTGCTTCGCCCCCAGCTAAGCAATTCTTGTGATAGACTAGTGAGAGGAGCAGACTGTCTGGACAGATTCTATTTCGGAAAATACAAAACATGTTATCTTCCTGACCAGCTACACTGAATATTTGTTTCATGTCTGGAAGGGCTCCAAGAAGAAGGCTAGAAAATGTATTGACATACTCAATCGCAATCCATACAACATTTACATCCCAGATGAACAGGGAAGAGATTGAGTTTCTTGATGTCAAGATCAGAGTGGAGGGGGACTAGTCTACACAGAAAAGAGACAGCAGGAAATAGTGTTCTTCGCTTTAATAGCCACCATTCTCACCAATACAATTTGTTCTGGTGAAATGTTGAGAGCCAAGCGTGTATGTAATAAAGCTGAGTTTCTGAATGAAAAGAGCCATAATGAAAGAAGATTCAGAATGCAGGAATACTCTAATGAGACATTAAGAATAGCTAACAGAAAGCTGAACCGATAAATTGAAATCAACACTTATTCCCGAATACTAGAAGATGAGGGAGCGAATGCACTCGTGTAATCACTACTTAGAGTCCGGCAGAATTAGATCTATTTTGGTCAAATAATGGAATCTTATGAAAAAAGATATAATTTGCCTGGGCTCAAACCTGAAACCTTCTACTGCATATAGGAGAGGGAAATCCCGGAGGATTTATTGTCGAATGACTATTTCACAAATGATAACTCCAAGAGTAAGAGGTTGGGGAAAACTAAGAGTTTCCATAAATGTAGACAATGCAAAGCATGTAAATTCACTGATAATCTGAAGGAGGATCTTCTACTTACTGGCAGGAAGGAAAGTATTCATTTATTGACTTGTACTTCTGACTATTCTATATATGTAACTATAATTTGAAATATGTGGCAAGTACTGTATGTCAAAGGTAAATATATAAGGGATACAGGTAAACTCATATGTTTTGGAATTGAAATGATACAAAGGAATATTCGCAGACGCAAAATTCTGCGATGACTGGAGTCAAAATACATTCTGTATCTTCAAACCAAATCTCCTATGGGGGTCAACAAGGACGAGTAAGTGGAGGTTCATATAGGATGAATATTTTTCAACTGGTTTCCTGAGATGGATACTAGGGGGCACTTTGCATTGCTTTTGTTCAGTTTATCGGGGATGATATTGTTGCCTATAATTTATTTCTATACAACATGGATCAGCAGCAGGTCTTACAGCATTTACACCTGTGATGTCGTAATCATTTGGCAGGGCCGTAGGAGAAAAATGGGTAGTATAATTCTATACAATTGTATTGTCAAGCATATGTTTTTATGAGACTGCCCCCCACAATACCACTCCTGCAGTGTCGATAATGGGTGGACCACTTTGTGTTTGGGAGCCAACCCTTGGACATTTAAGGGATCCGCTTCTCACTGTGCCTTGCCATCTGGGACCACAGCCGTTCATATATTTTTCAGAATGTGATTGCACCTTGTTGACCTAGCCCAATCGGGAAGCACTATCATGGTAGTGCTTCCCGGTATCCTGGGGGGACGTATTCCACATTTTAGCTGGCACCTTCGGCTTGTACCCAGCCACAGTTATAAGTGTTCAGATTTCACTTGAACTCTTGCAGGTCACGTGATGCACATATGGATGATCTAGGGTGCGGGTGATATGGTCACCTTTTACTTATTATTGATTTTGCCCAAGGCGACTCATTTATCCGGCAGGCGTAGAGGCAATTCTAATTAATTGTTCTTTGTACTGCAACTCATATGGGTGACATTACTTGATTATGCGAATTATTTCATAACTCTGAAGTGTCAATTCATATTGATGCCAATACAGGGAATATTTACACTCATGTTCCGCTGGGAGAGTCTTTCTGCCTGACAGATTCGGTATATATATATATATATATATATGTATATAATATATATATATATATATATATATATATATACACATATATATATAATTATTTTTTTAAATCGACAATTATATAGCTGACAGGTTTTGGCTTTGCAGCATTCCAAAACACGGACATGTGATTCTCATGTGATTTTCTGTTAAACTAGTATATAAGAGAATAAATAAAATGGAAATAAACAAAACTACAATATATAAACAAACATGCTTTGAAAGTCTTTACTGAGGCCAAGAATAATTTTCTGCAAACCAAGCAGCAGGTTGCTCTAGAGCTTAGGCACAAAACGTGCAAACACCTTTCCTGCAAATCTGAGACTTTGGGTCTGAGGAACAAGAGCATGTACGAAATCCGTGACACAACAAAACAAGCATTTACAATGCAATGGTCTCGGCATTATTAAAGGTAGAGCTATTGGCATTGCTCATGACATTTTTTTAAAAATCATAAATAAATGGCATTGTCATTTACATTGCCAATAGCTTAATCGTTAAATAAATGACATTGTCATTTACAATGCCAATAGCTTAATCACTCGCATATGCATGACCTATTGCATTTACACCCACACAGAGCCACACACATGGCAACCCACACAGAGTCATTCACATAGAGCCACCCACACACACACTCCAAGCCACCTACACAGAGCCACCCTCACTCACACAGCCACCTACACAGAGCCACCCACACATAGAGCCACCTACAAAAAAGCTATCCACACAGAGCCCCCCACACACAGAGCCCCACACACACATAGCCCCCCCACACACACAGCCCCACACACACACACACAGAGCCCCACACACACACACAGAGCCCCACACACACACACAGAGCCCCACACACACACAGAGCGCCACACACACAGAGCCACACACACAGAGCCACACACACAGAGCCACACACACACACACTCACACAGAGCCACTCACACAGAGCCACCTACACAGAGCCACCTACACAGAGCCACCCTCACTCACACAGCCACCTAACACAGAGCCACCCACACATAGAGCCACCTACAAAAAAGCTATCCACACAGAGCCCCCCACACACAGAGCCCCACACACACTCAGCCCCCCCCCCACACACAGCCCCACCACACACACACAGCCCCACACACACACACACAGCCAGAGCCACACACACAGAGCCACACACACACACACAGCCAGAGCCACACACACACACACAGCCAGAGCCACACACACAGAGCGCCAAGCACACACACAGAGCCACACACACAGAGCCACACACACAGAGCCACACACACACAGCCAGAGCCACACACACACAGCCAGAGCCACACACACACACACAGACAGAGCCACACACACACACAGACAGAGCCACACACACACACACAGAGCCACACAGACAGACAGAGCCACAAACACACACAGACAGAGCCACACACAAATAGAGCCACACACACACAAACAGACAGAGCCACACACACACAAACAGACAGAGCCACACACACACACACACACACACAGACAGAGCCACACACACACACACACACACACACACACACAGACAGAGCCACACACATTCCACTACAAGGCCATCACATTTACTGAACTGAGCCCTAAAGCTTTCACAGTCTGCAGAAATTGATTCATTACAATATGACCACGCCATGAACACGACCACGTTTCTACGAGGCGAGGCAGAAATACCTCGGAGAAACACACAGTCATTTTGGGATTCAGGGCGTGTTTTTTAGGTTTGAGTGACTGAAGACGTCACAGATAGAAAGAACCTAAAAAACACGCCCCCGAAACGCAAAAAGACGGGGCTTGATCGGAGTGACGCCCCTCTCCTCCAATGGCTGGCCTCCTTTGATATCCATAGTATAACAAGGGCGCCCGCAACCCTCCCCCCACCCCTGGGGCTAGCCCGCTCTAAACGCCATGAAGCCCTCCCGGGTAAGATGCGCGCTATAGAAGTACACATTACAAGTCATGGCTCCTCCTGGCCCCCCTCATACCCATCGCACCGGGACTGGGGCTGATAGCATGCAGGGGAGACGCAGAACTCCGCAACATGTGCCAAACCCGCTGAGCTGTCTCACTGGCAGACTTTCATTGAGGCTGGCCACACTGCTACGCACAAGTGCTACATGAAAGCATACTTGTTTGATTTAATGGCAGAGGGAGGTGAAATTCCAGCGTCCGCTCAACATCCTGTGAGTCTGGGCAAATCACTTAAATTGCCCCATGCCATTAAAAAAAAGTTTCCTTCAGCATAAAACTTCTGCTTGTCATGTAATCGTTCACGAGGAGGTACGTGTGCGTGACCAGTACTAGGAGGAGAGGTATGGTGAGAAGTATGGGGCCTATGCACAAGCAGCAGTAGGGGTGACTCCTCTCCAGCCCTTACAGCCTCAGAGGCATCGGCCTGTTGTTGCTGTTTTGCCCATGTAACAAGATGCAGAGCACGAACAGTTCCTCATATTCTGCCTATTTAATACCCGTCGATATCCATAGTATAACAAGGGTACCCCCAGCCCTACCCCCACTACCTGGGGCTAGCCCACTCTAAGCGCCATGAAGACCTCCCAGGTAAGATGCGCGCTATAGAAGTACAAATTAATAGTCATGGCTCCTCCAGGCCCCCCTCACACCCTTCGCGCCGGGGCTGATAGCATGCAGGGGGGACGCAGAAATCCGCAGTATGTGCCAAACCCGCTGAGCTGTCTCACTGGCGGACTTTCATTGAGGCTGGCCAATCATTACAGAGCGATTGATCCCTTCACTTCCGGCTGGATTGTTGCTGTTCGAGGCGCATTAACTTTTCTAAAAAGTCTAAAAACAGGCAGCGCAGTTTATGTCTCGGTTAAACACAAGAGTGGTGGGGGCTGGGGGGGGCTATGCACCTCCACAACAGGGCATCTCAGGATGGCATAATATGAACAACCGCTAATTTACTACAACTAACAACACACCAAATGAACTGGGAGAGCAGAAACAAACCTAACACGACCACGCCATGAACACGACCACGTTTCTCCGAGGCGAGGCAGAAATGCCTCTGAGAAACACACGGTCATTTTGCGATTCGGGGGCGTGTTTTTTAGGTTTGAGTGACGGATGATGTCACAGATAGAAAGAACCTAAAAACACGCCCCCGAATCTGAAAAAGACGGAGCTTAAATGGAGTGACGCCCCTCTCCTCCAATGGCTGGCCTCCGTTTAGGAAGCCAGCCAATGGAGAAGAGGGGCGGGTTCCAAGCTCCCTCTAAGAAACATAAAATATCGGGCTCCGCCCACTGTTATGCAGTGCGACGGTCCTCGACCTAAAAATCTATTCATTAGGCACATAGTGATATATGCACAGACATTGGTCACATGGAGCACTGTAAACCAATTTTTCACACAGAGAAAGAACCATAGATGCTTTCTGTAAGAAGAAACCAATGTATAAAATGAGTAGCTAATCCCCTGGGGAAGGCAGTGGCGGGAGGGGGGTGGGAGGAGGGGGTGTATAGGATTAGTTGAGGGGGTAACTACCCACCTCCAGTAATAATCACAGTCCTTAAAAAATAGAGTATATTTTACTACATTAAATGACACCAAAACAATGAAAATGCAATAAAGGAAACCAGCAAAATAAATGTTTACATTTTAAAATAAAAATTTTACCAAAACGTATTATGAGCCAACCATGGTTAACTGATCATGTGTGGTACACGGCACCAAGGTGCAAGTTGGGACCGGCGTAATTGAGCACAAGTTGGATACCAAAACAAGATATGACCCGATCAGATATTTTACCTTTGGATTTAGTTTCTTATGTATAGTTTGACAGACGGATTATGTATTGTCACCATGGCGGAGTACTTTACTCCTGTTATTGCGAAGGTACTCCGCCCGCAAAATTTAGAGCTGCCTACCATCCTAGAAGAAATCTCTTGCATTTCCAGGAACAGCCGTCATAGCAGTTCCTGCAAATGCATTGATAGATAATGTACTCAAACTATTTTATTTTCCTAAACAAAATCCTGCATGCCATTGAAGTTTCTCCCTATGGCATGGGGGTCATTTTGCAGTTTTCACTGCCCCTTACTGCCAGAATTACCTGGCGGTGACAGACAGTGAAAACTTACCGTTTGTTTGCGCACTCTAAATAAGGCAGGCAAAAATGGCAAACCTTCGACAGCCATTACTCAGTTGGCCACCTGAGGCGTGTCGGCGGCGGAGACAGAGTAGTCTCCAGCATCGAAATACTGAATGCCAGCCATACTGTAAATGAAGTGGCAAGAACTTTCGTTTGGTGGAGAGGGTACTCAGTCACCATTACGTGGAGAAATTCAATCTGTTCACAACATGTTTAAACAACGATATGATGTGATCATCAGTAACATACCCTACTATAAATGTAACCACTCTTACAAATATTAAGCGTTCATGAACAATACAAATGTTAATTTAAATCACATATCAATAACAATTTACCCTTCCACTGCCCTGAAATGTTTCACATTACTACAATCACCTCTGTGTATAAATCATTTTTCAGACTACATTTTATTGTATGCGTTATATTACTTATCTTACTTACCATGTTCAAGACAAGAACCATTTTTACAATGCCCACTGTATTCAAGGCACTGTAAGCATAAAAAGGTGATTGCATATGCCAATTAACGTACACGATTTCTAAACTCTGCTACGAAATTTATCCATCAAACCTATTTTTATTCCCAAATCGCTGTTCGTTTTTGGTAGGTTTCATGTGCCTTTCCACATTAGAGAAAAGTGGCTTTGGGTAAAACATTGAAGTGCTCGTAGAGGTATGGGACTTTTGCTGTGATGCAGAGATGAAGGTCGGCAGGTTTAGTTTAGGAAAGTGCTTTATATGCATATGCTATTAAATGGGGTTACATTGAAGAGCATGCATGCATCATGAACAAGCATTCACATCTAGTACACCTCACTCCAACAGAAACGATTAAGTCTTACAGTGTGCCATTCGACCAAGATATTACTTATTAGCTAAAGTTTTCGATGAAACCAACTGATAACATCAAGTACATAAAACATAGTTACTCAGTAACTTTCCACTGACTTTATGACATTTCTACTAGTTACAGAAAAAGGACACGAAAAAACGAAAGGTAGGGTAAACACGTCGGCACTCACAATTCAGGTAAATCTCTAATTCAGGTTTAATAGGCCAGTGAAAATGATTTCACGTTTATCTAAAAATGACCTTAATCACATGCCTGTTTTTAACTTCATTTCTAAATTGCTGTGATGGCTCTGTTGACATTTAGTCGCATTGCAGGCGATATTTTAAATAGGGAAACCCTTAAGTGAATCATACCAATTTAAACATAATTTCATGCAAAACAGTTGGCACTGGTGCTTTTATTTAGCAAAACACGACGGTATTAAACATGAACCCAGATGCCCAAATCTCTAATGCACATCTAACACTGAAAACGTTCTATTAATTTAAAAGTATGGAATGCAGATAAAAAAAGGCTTGAACTCGTTTAAACGAACCCTTACCTTAGATCACATTGAACAACTTGCTAGTCTTCCTTTCACTTGAGACAATTACAAAAAAATGTAAACAGTAATTTTGCAAAGAGCTGTTTGATTCCGTGTAGCAGACAAGAGTGTTCAGAGTTTTTTTTCAGCATTTGGTTTATTACACATAGCTGTTCTCGGCGTAATAAGGGTTGTATGTTAAAATTTCGACTTTCGATTCTGCCTACCAATACACAACCCCTCGGGGCTAGTTGCTTAACTTTCTCCTCCTGACAGCAAGGTTAACCATAGCCCATGCCTGGAAGGACCCCCTTGCACCTCGCCGGGCACTGTGGTGGACAAAGATATGGCATATCTATGCTATGGAGCCATTGACTGCAGTGGTTATAGAAATGATGTATAAGTTTGAACATATCTGGCTGCATAGTAAGACTTACTTTAAGAGTAACTTTTGAACTTGTGAACCAACACCCCACTTTTCCTACTATTCTACAACTATTCTACAAGGGCTCATCCCTCAAGTCAACACTGTTCAACATCTACATGGCACCACTCGCCCATGTTGCCCGACTGCAAGACCTCAACATCATCTGCTACGCCAACGACACCCAGCTGATCCTCTCCCTCACCAAGGACCCCCACACCGCCAAAACCAACCTCCACGAAGGAATGAAAGCCGTCGCCAAGTGGGTGAAGACCAGCCAACTGAAGCTAAACTCGGACAAGATGAAAGTCCTCCTTCTCGGCTCCACCCCCTGAGCCTGGGACGACTCCTGGAGGCCGACCGCACTGGGAACAGCTCCAACACCCACCAACCACGCACGCAACCTAGGGTTCATCCTCAACTCTACCCTCTCCATGACAAAGCAGGTCAACGCTGTCTTGCCCTTCTACTTCAACACCCTCCGCATGCTCTGCAAGATCTACAGGTGGATCCCCACCGAAACAAGAAGAACAGTCACACAGGCCTTCGTCAGCAGCAGGTTGGACTAAAGAAAAGCCCTCTACATAGTAGCCTCGGCCAAACTCCTGAAACAACTTCAACACATTCAGAACGCCTCTGCACGCCTGTTCCTAGACATCCCTCGCCGAAGCCACATCACACCCCACCTAAGAGACCTGCATTGGCTCCCCGTCAACAAGAGGATCACCTTTAAGCTCCTCATCCATGCCCACAAGGCACTCCACAACACCGGACCAGGATACCTTAACAGACGACTCAGCTTCTAAACCCCCAACTGCCAGCTCCGCCGCCCTCGCCACAGTCTCCCGCATCCAAAGAGTGACCTCTGGCGGCAGATCGTTCTCCCACCTCGCCGCCAAGACCTGGAAGGAACACCCTCCCCATCCCCCTACGGCAGACCCAAGACCTGTTAACCTTCAGAAGACTCAAGACCTGGCTATTCGTACAGTAGTAGCACCCCCCCCCCCCCTCAGCGCCTTGAGACCCTCACGGGTAAGTAGTGCGCTTTATAAATTTACTGATTGATTGATTGAATGAAGGGGGGTCTCCCTTGTTTGCGTTTTTCTTTTCTCACTCGCCCTATTGTTCAAAACTTTATAAAGGATTTTTTAAAAAAGAAAAATCGATCTAAATTTAGGATTACATTTTTATTTCAGATCATATCTACATTCATTTATGATGTATTTCTATTCATTTTTGTTTTACTTGCTTTATTTCCTTTAGTTTTATTTATTAAATATCAACTTACGTTACACATGCACAAATCCCACTGTTCAATAAGTGTGACACAGAAAATGTGTATTTAACACCACAACTAGAGACTTTCCGATTTAAGTTATAGATACAGCCTTTATACAATTACTGCCCGATTCCACCTCCCCATCTACCCATTCCTACATGATTCTGTCAGGTCTGGAATGCCATCATATGTATCCTTCAGTTTCTAACCAATGTACTCATTTACGTTAGGTTGGGGACCATATATCTCTAGGCCTTGATGTGGTAAAAGTTAGCTGTGTGTGTCTGAGGCAAAACTGCAGTAGAAGTCTTGAACCCAGTCTTTCATCTTCAGGCCTTTGCTCCAGTGCATTATTCATGACTGCACTTAGCTAACAGAAGTGTGAATTTCGTTTACTTCCTACCAGAAGCATGGATTTCCTTTACATATCTGTCAGATCCGGGCTATTGAGGACCTTCTTCAGTTTAGACGTGCCATCAAGACCTTCTTATTTGTTTAGCTCTCATGCTGTTCCTGTGGCCCTTCTGTTTTTTATCGGTGTTGTGTTTACCATGTCAAAGCGCCAGGACGCCCCTTCGCTGGGGCAGCTGTGCGCGGTATAAGTAAAAATAACATAACATAACATTGGGGAGGAACCTATTCTGTGTTAATCGTTTTCTCAATGTCACTAGGGGTGGGCGTAACTCACTTAATTCCGTGTAACATAATCACGCTGAATTACCTAAAACTTCCACAGGATTCCATAGAATTACATGGGAAAAGTAATTTTGAATCTAGCGTTATTTTCTTAGCGGAAAAAAAGACACTGGACGCTAGGGTGCATTTTACGGTAAGAAATAGCAATTAATCGAATAGAACATGGAGCAGCCGCCAGCGCACACTAAATGTGCACTTGTGTTAGGATTTTACCCCAAATAACTCCCAGCATTTAGCACCAGTTCCTTAGCGCAAAATGCACCCTAGCGTCCAAAATGAATGAGGATGCATTCTGCACCAAGAAAATAAAGCACAGCATAGTTTAAATTTGCTCTTGCAGTAGCGTTTTTCCCCTTTAAATTACTCTTAATTACGTGAGCGGGCATAATCGTGTTATTATTGATCATCACAAGCCAAAGAGTAACAAAGAATTATTAAAATTACTCAAGCGTAATTAAAATTAGTATCTTGCCTAAACGCCACTAAAAAGTTTTTTTATATTCATATTCAGGGGTACCACCAAACCAGGTGAACTAGGTCGAAACTCCCTTGGTGACATCTGGTAGGGGGTAGATTCCAATGACGTACACGTCAATTATCGTTTCTGGATCAACTTCGGGTGCACGAGGGCACACTTATTGCACAACTTCAATAAGTGTCCTAAGCTTAAACAAGTGAGATGTACCTCAGGCGGTGTCCATGACAGACATCTGTTTTCTATTGCCACGGCATGTTTTGAAACCTGTAGTTTTAGAAGTGGTTATCATAACCTCGCACACTGTAGTTCATTTTTATGAGTCATCAGGAGGGACAACGAATTTAGGAAAGTAGCTCCAGATCCTCAACGAAAGGCACAGAAAGAAAAGAATGGACCAGAGGTGACACTTTTATGCGGAACCACTCTGTCTCTTCCTGGGTGGTACTGAGCCAGCACAGAGCCATGCAGTGCCACCTAGTGATGCGCAGCAGCATTGCGGGAAACGTTTCCAGATCCAGGCTGGTACCACAGGAGTATTCTACAATGGGAAATCTTGAGTTATAAGCATTCATCAAAACAACTATTGGTGAACTAGTATTGGTTTTGGACCTCACTGGCATACAACACTGCCCTGTAACCAGTGTCTTCCTGAGGACCCCTCGAAAAAGGCCTTAAAGGGCACCTACAAGTTTCTTAAGTAGTGCCTGGTGACTGATTTCGAGATGGACCGTCCTAAGACTATTATTAGCTTTTAGGTGCCCAACCTCAAGAGACAGACATTTGTAGCTCCCGAGTTTGTGTCCATAGTGAAAAATAATAATAATGCTAAGCCAGAAGGGCAATGAAATACAACTATGTTGCACTGAATGGGACTCTGTATCCAGGCATTTAAGCAGCCCATGAGGCCAAATTTTTGGACAAATACTCGCAAATATTTTATTCAACCCTCTAGAAAGATGCAATATGTGCCGACTTACAGAATTTTATAGAGCAACAGGTCCCTTTATCTCAAAATTATTTTTTCTTTTCCAATGATTCATCAATTCAAATGCTGTATCCTCTGTGAATGCTTGTCACAAACTAATGCTCTGGGCCCTAGAAAATAACATGGCACAGATAGAAATCTACCATGCTCGAGGCACAGTACTACTAACTTTATGTTCTGAATTTTTGTTTTGCACAAAGCTGCTACCAGCCAGTTCAACAACAGGTAACAGTGTGTGCTTGTAGCAACAAAGGTGATAGTATCTTGATTTCAGAATGTTCTGGAGACAAGGCCAGCATGTCCTCAAATGAGGTTGCATCTATCATAGTCTTGTGAGTTGAGGCGGGGCAAGTGTTTTCCACATAATCCGTTCTGGTGAGAATGCTCATTTAACAAAAAATCAGACGGTTTTTGTCTGTCTGAATGAGAAGACATGAATGCCCAAAAAAAAGGATTATTTTTTGCTTTAAACCCCCACCTGTATACAATTTTTTCCCTCATATATCCATTCCAGGTATTTGATTTAGAAATTCTGAAGATATTTTATGGATCGTTCAAGGAAACTGCAATGACTACAACTAGTATCCTCAATAACCCTACTTCTTGTCGATAACTGAATCGCTCAGTCTTACAGCAGGAAGCTATAGACTCTGAACATATCATTAAAAGTGCCTGAATGTCTGTTACGGAGATGCCCAGAGGAAGGGTTATTTTCCTCTAGATAATGCTCTTTTTTTTGAAGACTCAGAATTTAGGAGATACCACTACCAGTGACAAATAAATATGTATTTTATTGTTTAGAACTGTACTATTTTCTTACTTTATTGGGGGTGTTTATGGAGCACGGACCTTGCCCTGATCACAGTATAAAGCTGCAGCAGTATGTGTACCAGCTATGGGTTACAGAAGGGATGCAATAAAGTTTCCAAAAACTGGCAGCAGGGGCTGTTACATGTCACCGTGATCACGAGTCAAAAGGGTCCAGAAGAAGAATGAATCCGTAGTTACAAGGCAGGGATGTGTCTTTAAAATGTTCATGAAGCAATGTGGAGATGGAAAGAGTGTTTGGTTAAAGGGGAGGGTGATCAACAGTTATTGGGTAGAGGATGATGAGAAGACCTTTTACAATGCACTAACAAGACAAAATCTGTTACAGATTTAGAACAATAATACAATTATATATTGCGAAGAAGTTGCTTTCAGACATTGACTTGGAAAAAGAAACATTTAAAACGGGCTTTGGATATTTAAAGTATGACCACGAAATATACATTAAAAGGAGGAAAGTCAAAAGAGACCTAGCATAATAAATAAACAACCACAGGACAACAGACAGGGACGGACGTGAGAAAAAGCCAGGAAGATTTGTGAAATTGAAGAAAGTCTATAATGAAGATTGCATAGAGCTAAGAAGGCACATATTTCGCAAAATCACTCCTGCATCTAGCAATCACTGTGGGTTTTACTTAGCTTACCAAGTGCAATTAGGTAAGCTATTAGTCTAAGTCTACAAACATACATTGCGAGAAGCTTTAGTACAGCACAATACATTTATCTACAAATCTTCAGAATCACGACTTAGACAACCTCACACATAGTCTCACATTTGGGGAAGGACAAGGTTCTTTGCATTTACATTTCTTCAATGTATACACATCTGGAAAATATACGAACCACATAGGTGCTGACAGTTTCAGTAACCACACTTCTGACTGGTATTCTCGTGCTTCCAGAAGGCGGCTGGGCAGGGGATGCTGGTAGAACTGGAGGAAGTATGGCAGGTGGTGGAGGTGGTGTTGGCAGAGGTGCAGGTGGTGGAAGAGCAACAACAACAGGCAAAGGTGTAGGAAGAGGAGGCGTTGCATGAACTGGTGCAGGTGCAGGAGCTGGCGAGGGTGGCAGTGGAGGCGTCTTGGCAAGACTAACAGTAGTTGTGGATTTAGCCTCTGTTGCAGAGACCACTTTGCTGATGACTCTGCCAAAAGAGAAAAAAATTAAAGGCGATTAAGTCAACATTTTCTTTATGAAAAACAAAACATTTTGTTCAATATAGCTTTGTTTTTAAACCAAATTCCAAATCATATGACACGATGTGCCTTCAACAGATTGTAGAAGCAAGGGCCTAAAAAGTGGGAGATCAAATTGCTAAGTGTGAGCACATTTTTATTTCGTTGCTATTTGCAAACCAATGTTTAAGCTCAATTGATGAGTAAGAAGGTGGCGGGGCTGGGCTGGACAAAGGTGCAATTTTCTTCAGTGCCAACTCCTGCATAGCCGTAAGAATCACAGCCTGCAACCCAGGTGCCAATACTTTACCGGGAACTAGTGTGCTGGCGTTACTAACTTTGATGTGACAAAGCTGTAGTCTAGATCTATGCTACTACTTCTGTTCAACAAATGGTCTTTTTCAATCCCTCTTTTCTTCGCTCATTTTACTTTTAATAGTGATGCTGAATTCCTTAAGTACAGTGACATATCCTGATCGCACCACAACTTTAGAAATATGGCAGGTAGTGGAGGTGAAGTTGGTAGAGGTGGAGGAAGAGCAACAGCAGCAGACAAAGGTACAGGAAGAGGAGGCTGAAAAGCAAATCGTTTGAAATGTAATCAAATTACTACATCCAAGATTCTAAA
Source organism: Lissotriton vulgaris (assembly GCF_964263255.1). Lineage (NCBI taxonomy): Eukaryota > Metazoa > Chordata > Amphibia > Caudata > Salamandridae > Lissotriton > Lissotriton vulgaris. The sequence continues at coordinate 1,707,982,410 of NC_141685.1, read as the reverse complement.
CACATAAAATAGCAAATATCAGACAATAGTAAGACCATGGTCGAGATCAAATCTTTGTTTTCTTAATTTTTGTATTAGTTCATCAAGTGATTAATTCTGTCAAGTGGCCCTGGACAAACATATGCAGAAAGAGAAATAGCTAAAAGAGCAAATGCAGCATTCATGGTGAAGCAGATAGTTAGCATAGTATTCACACTTTTGTAAAAAGCATGTCTTTGATCCTGAGGTTCAGAGAAGTTTTCAGTTATGGAAGACTTGAAGACCCTAGTAAAACTGTCAAACAGATCCTTTCAGTTCAATAAATGCTGCAGGTATGGGCCCTATAAACAGCAAGCCTTTCCACTCATCCATTTGAGGTCAACATTAGTAACCAGCATTAGAAATGAAACACCCGAAATGGAACTATGTGGTGCAAACCATCCATGGTGGACATTCGGAATCCAATCCAATCCAGGTTCTCAAACGATAAAACTGGGCCAACTGAGTAGTGCTATGAGCATTAGGTCGACATTCTGTAAAAAGAGCCATCAGGAAAAGGCCCTGGGCATATATTTTCCAATTAAGGAATCATAAGAACTAAGAGAGGAAGGAACAGGCACACGGTAAACTCTTCTTCACGGGAAAGGTATTAAAGAACCAACTACTATACTACCTTCCAGAAATAAAGCAGATGAGATGATTTCCTATTAAACCTACAGTCAAAACAAAATATGTAACCTTTTTTATGATCTGGAAGGAACAAATTAATTAATTTCATGCTGAGCAGGAGCACTATCTTTAGTGAACCACAGATACAAGACATGGGCGACTGTTCAAGATTATGCATTCCGGCTAGATGGAAAAAAGAAAATAGGAGAATGTAAGCCTATTTATGAAACTCACTGTAGGAAAAATATTTCATGGGTTTATGCTCATTTGCAAGTGTATTGTAAAGCATATGTAGCTTTACAGCAGCAGTCTAAGCTGAGAAGCACAATAAATAAGACTTGACAATCACTCATATTTTATCTTATAATGAAAACAAGGGAACTGATCTTGCACGTAAAAGCAAAACTATCACAAGAACCACAGAAATTCAGCAAGAAGCCAGCCTTCTGTGGTGAAATGTAAATTACCCGACTGGACAGACTCTACCTATTGCGTCTACTTCATCTACTGTAGAGTAAGTCAATTCAACATGGCAACCGCACGTGACACGGAATAACTAAAACAAAAACGTAAACCGGCAATGAAAACATATCTAAAAGTACAATATGGAACACAGAGTTCAATTAATTGAAAGTACATTTGAAACGAAATCCACAAGATGTGAAAACAATAGGCAGTAAAAAAAATATGATGTTTCTATGACATGGCAGTTAGAACCCGCACACTCCGTTCCTATAATGAGAAAGGAGCTGAACGTTCAGAATATCTGAGTAGTAATTAACAACAGGATAATGGACTACTAAAATTCTTGGCCTGTGACCCATAACATGGAATCCTGGCATGAGAAATGTACAGTGTGATCGCAACCAGAATAGGGATCTTGTTGCTATATGCTGCTCGGTGCTCTCTGTATTGCCATTAACTTCCTCACGGCGAACTAACTAAGTTATTCTGACAATAATTTGCACTCTTGATGTATCAGGCTATGAAGACCAAACATTGACAGTTACGGCAGTTGAGAGAATCCGTTTTGTAAATTAACATTTTGCATAGGATTTGAAGCCTTGAAAGCCGTTGCCCTGTATTTTTATTTAATTTCTCCTTACAAACGTCGTCTGGTCTTTGGTTGGAAAAATTAAATACAAATAAAAGCAGCTATTTTCAATGAAATCTATGTGTAAAATTTATAAAATATAAAGTAGTCTGCAGAGCTGGATGACATCTACATTTGTTTACTTACTACTTTCTTTGTTTCGCAAAACTGATAGTTTTACCTAAGCGATAAGAGTCAGAGTTCATTTTCATTCCGAAGATAATTTAGGACATATACGATTTTCACTGGATATGAGAAACCCTTCATACTACTGGATACCCAGCATTAAATTATGCCCGTTTCTCAGTGATGATGAATTTCTACCGAGTCTTGAAGTAAAAGTAATGCGGTGTATAACTAAAGAAAAAGTAATTAGTCAGTTAACACATTTCTTTCCATGGTAGTTATTGAGCCATTGATGCACACACTCCAATTTTAGGCCACAAAGTAGCTTGTTAATGAAAAGATTAGAAAAACGTTAAATAAAATGTAATGCTGAAAACCTTTTGCTACACCTAAAATTCAGAATTCTTAAAGCCACAATATTTAACTCCTTCCCTTCCTTTTTAGGTCTAGCCTGCGCAAGCGCTGCTTAGGAGGGGACTGTTAGCCATCGGTCAGTACTTTTGGTTAACAGTGTGCATGTTTTGCATTGGTTTCTATTGCAATCCATGCACGTTTGGCATTTCCCTTGTGGGAGCGAGCAGCAGCGCCATCTGTTCTTAATTATCTTCAAAACAGATGGTGCCGCTTCTCGCTCCCATAAGGGAAACGCTGTGTGTGTGTGTGTCCCCTGTTAGCAAACCTTATCTGTCTGCTTTGTCCAAATTAGCAAGTAGACTGGATCATGCTATATAACAGGGGTGCCCGCGCTCCAGATTTCAGCACACATACAAGCATAACTTTACTTTCATTTCCTCAGCAAAATGCCATGTTCCATTTCCAGGCGCCTCTAATCAGCGCAGTAGCAGTGAGCACAGCACAGATGTATCGGTTTGTCAGCGGAAATGCTAGTTACTATTTTCGATGGTGGCCAGCAGCAGAGGGATTTGAGCGCGTCATATCGGGTCTGGCACCCATTTGGCCGGCTTCTTTGGTCTCCTGGTGTTGTGGAGCGCAAATACGCAGCGCTGTTGGTCAAGACTGTAAGGTGGGAAATCGGAGTGTCCTACAGTTTTCGGACCGTCAGCACTGGTCCGTGTATCATTTTTGGCAGGCGGCTCATACATCTGCGTCCCTGTGTTGCCCAATGGAACCATTGGCCTGGTGGTGCATTACCAGTGTGGGCATTTGTGTTCCCCCCCGCTTCCAGTCCGCTTCGGGGGTAGATTGTCTCTTTGGGTAATGGAACCTTTGGGCACGTACAGCGCTCCAATACCTTTGAGTTTATTTGGCAAGAAAAGAAAAAAACTGAAAATCCAAATGCCAACCTTGCTGTGTTGGGTAAATCACAGCTTGTGATGCTAGGCAAATATTCTTGATCGCGCCAATGCCATGAGTCTTCTACAAGACTGTTGCACATGATTTTGAGCCGAGTCTGCTGCATAGGTTTACCAGCGGAATAGTTTAAATTGACTAACAGGCCCATAGTATTTTCACCACGCAGAAGTCAGCGTCTGATATGCAAATTACCAGGTAACATGAGGCACGTAGGTTGTAGACGATGTATATGACCATTTTTCATGTACCCAGTGCTCTATCAAAGTGCTACAAGACCTTCGGGTCAGGTTCACTCTACTTGCAGCATTTTATAATAGTTTTGAAGGGTGGGTTTTGTGATGCTCATTAAGTGTGTTTTTGTTGATTAACAAGATGAAAGTGTTTTTGCCATACAGAAGCGCAGGCAGATTTTGATGTACCGCCCATGCTCCACATCATTCTCGTGCATCACTTGCACCCTAATCAGGATCTGCTAGCACTACACACTTTTGCATACAACCCTAGACAAGGCTGCATATTGCGAGCACAGGGCGACTAGCAGCATCTGTCCCGCCTTACCAGCCTCTTGCGTTTTCCGCCTCCAGATCCCACACCGCTTCCTGTCTCTCTTCCTCTGCTCCTCTCTCTACACCTTCCTGTCTCGCTCTCTGCCTCACTCTGTATCCATCTTTCTCACTCACCACATGCATGTCCTCTCCTTGTCTCTGCCCTCTGCTCTTTCCCATTTAACCCAGCTCTCTCTACCCCTGCTTGTGTGTATCCTCTCTTCACATTTTCACTCTTCACTCACACGCACATTTTCATATTTCCTTTCCATCAGTAGAACCTATATCTCATCCATTGTCTTGTTCTCCTCCCACTTATCCCTTTCTATCTTCTATGTCTGTCTTTTTCTAAGCATCTCTCCAGTCTGAGACTGCCTCTAAGTATATATTTTCTTTCTGCTTGTTTTGCCCTTCTCCCTCTACCTTTGATTGTCTCCCGCTACTCTCTGTCCTGTCCACATGCATCCCTCTGATGTTCGTCATCTGTCTCCTGACAAACATCTAGATCTGCCCTCTCTGAGCTCTGTGCTTTGTTTCCGTCATGGGGTGATCCAGGTGATTCATTCACCCGCACTGTCTTTTTTTGCCCATCCTCCTCCTGTGCACCCATACGCACCCAGGCTCCTCCCTCACCAACACTGTGTTTCTACTGGTGTGCCACAAAAAAACGGCACAAAGTCATGCATTGATTTAAGGTTGCATAGATTCACAATAGTTGCTCCACGTACTTCGCTATTCAGGGTCTCTTTTGGTACAGATGTATTGGCTTACAGCATTCTTTTCACATTTTGCTTTGTCACAGTGAGTGCTTTGGAGGTGATATAAGTGTCATTTTTTGTGATAAGATGCCATGAATGAGACTTTCTGTAATTTAATGCATGTTAAGAACTCGGTGCCTTGAGCTGCTGTGCATGCAATTTTCCAAAATTTGATATTGATGATGTTTCCAGTGCCCATTTCCAACATTGGATGTCTCTGGTTTTAGATGTTACTCTGTGTTAGGGTGTTGTTACATGGTGCTTTCTAAAAATGGATTTCTTCTGGTGTTATCATTACCACTGACTGGCAAGGTTCCTTGCACTGCTACAAGAGCCTTTCTCTGGCTTTTAGTATCTCAATATTAAAATGTCATTTTCGGACAGTTGGGCAGCAAGTGTCATATGATGTTACAAGTACCCGTTTCTAGCAGTGGAAGATGTTGGGTGCTATGCTTTCAACTTACTACAACGAGTATCTGGGGCTATTACAAGTGGTACTATTTGAATGTGAATGCTTTGGTGTTTAAAGTTCTATCTGCTGACAATGAGTGTCTGGGATACATTAGCTGAACTACTTTTTGATAGTAGATGTCATGCTTGCCAGTTCCTCACAGTGGAGGTCTTAGGATGATATCATTGCCACTTCCTGACACTGAGTGTCTGATGCTACAAGTACAACCTGCCTCAAAATTCATAAGTAAATCAGACCATTTGCACATGGGCTGATACTTATAAAGTGTACACAGTCTGCAGCAGTTGTGTGGCCCTTCAATCCCTGGTGGCACATCACACAGGATAATTTGCTGCATGGCTAAAGACTTATAAGATCCCAAAGGCGAGACCTATTGGCTATGCCAATGCTCGTTTAAACTTGGGGTGAAGTATTGGGTTTTTGGAACCATGAAGAATTGACATATCAATGTTCTAGCGCTTGAAGAACTCTTGCGTACAGTTCAAGGATGGAATAAGTAGGTGGAATGTTGTCCTGGACAGGAAGATGCTCTTCTCAGGGACAAAAGAATGACATTTACTAGACGACTGAAGCAGGCTCACAAGATGGAAGTAGTGAAGGCTTGTGAGTAAATTACATGCATATCAAGATTATTCCATAAATTAACCTCAGCTGCTCAGTGTTTCCTGAATAAGATGGCCCAAAATGGGGGGAGTTCATAGGTACTATAAAGCGAGTCTCTCTTGGTGGGAGGTCTATTCTTTTCCAGAAGTGCACTATGATATGGACCAGTTTCAAGGTTATTTATGTGCCAGGAGGACACTTCTAATATCCTGCTCCTTGGTGCAGGAGATCAAGAAATACCGTTGTGGGATTCCTTAGAATATAGTTATAAGACTTTTCCCTCTTCGATCCCCTCATTATCCTTTTCAATCCATCTAATCGAACCACATGTGCATCGCTCAAATTAACACAAATTTCACTATACTAATTCCCCATCAATCCTTTTTGGTTTTCGGAGTAGTGTGCTACTCTGAAAATCGCTTCGACGCTTCGTCAGGGGTAGTAAGCGCTATATAAATACAATTAAACATATACTTTTAAAAATTAACCTGTGCCTTTAATACAATGCAGCAGCTGGACCTCTCTTATGGTGTGGCGAATATTAGCAAGAGCATCAAGTCAGTGACTTGGAATGCTAATGATTACTTTGCCCTCTGAACATGTCCAGGGAGTGCCACGTTTTTACAATCTTACATTAAAGGCTATGCAAATACGTCCTAAATGATTTTTTCCTTTCAATAGTGATTCTGGAACACCTAGTATCTCTGACAGCCTCAGACAACTGGATGCACATGCAACATTAACTGAAAGCTAATTAAGCTATTAAAAGTTGGACTTATTTAAAAAATATATAAATTTAGGGAAAAGACAGCCAAAACGAATAGTGCATTATTCACCTGCAAACAATTTGCTACCCCAGTTTAAGAGCTCATCAATTGCAGATGATTCCCATAGATATTAAAGTTCTGGAGAAAGATTTTCAGACAAGCGACTGCTGAAAGTAGAGAAATCTGTAATCGGAGGTGCGAGTACTCAGTTAAGAGGAAGGTTCAAGAACATCATGCAAGACTTACTCAAATAACCTGAATAGTTTGTGTCCCAAAAATGGACCGTTTCATATTCATATGGTTTTGTATACTTGTAATTCTTTGAATCACAGAAATCACGTTTTCACGCTCTTTCTTAGCAAAACAAATCAGTTTTAAATTTGCGGAGTTACAGTTTAACCATGTGCATATTGTGCCTAAAATCAATCCTGGAAGAATACTCACTGTTAGTGCAAATGGTGAGAAAATGCTGCATGTAACTTCTTAAATGAATTGAGATATACCCTGCATAAATACCACGTAATGGCCTTAATTTGCTAGAAACATCAAATCCTTGTGAGTCTTTGGGTGAGGACAGACCGCCTGCAGAAAAGGGCAATCTTCATGTGATCACCTGTCTCCTGGTGAATATGTGCTTCGAATTCCAGAATTTTACAGCCTGTGCTCTGAAAGGCTGATCCATCACACTTGCAAAATTTGTGAAAATATAAAACGTTTAATTTCATATTCTTAAGGATCTCTAGGAAGGAGATGGACAGTTGTATGAAAAAAACATGAAGGATGAAGTCACAAGTGAACGGCTTGTTGTGTAGCATTTTAAAATCCAAGGGTTATTTACCGATTCATGCCATTATATAGGTATAATTCACATTGCCCTTATATAGACATAGAAATCATACCCATACTTAGACATAACTCATCCAGTCCAAATACAGGCATGGCTACTTCCACTAGTTCCAAAAAGCCACAACGATTTCTTGGAAAACTCAGTAGTCCGGGACATCCCATTGCTTGAAGATTGCTTTGTCCTAGAAATCATGGAGTTTTCAAAAAACTACCATTCCCTTGGGGTTCTTTGATGCCGTTGCAGTATTATCTTAATTAGATAAAAATCACATGGACATCACTACCTCTTGTACAGCTCCATCACTTCCCTAATGGTGAAAAACAATCTGGGGATGGAGCCGATGCCCATGCGCAGTATCATCCGAAGGAGGAGTCACCTATCCCGTGACTTCCAAAGACTTTTCTACAACAAAACAAACTGCAAACATCAGGGCCCAACACTAGGTGGCCATCTATGCATAGTGTGTAATCTGCAGCTCATATGCCTCGAACAGAAGTATTTCTTAGTGGTACACAATGAAAAAGCGCACTAAGTGGTACACTTTAATGTCTGGGTATTAATTTACATGGAGCCTGTGAAGGTTTTTCAAACAACTTATCCTGCCACCTGCAAGGCTCTCCAGCAGCAGTGATAGATTCAATTTTTAGGCAGCTTTCAAACGGGAGCTATATAATGTTGAATGATCACAGCTGTTGTGTAATGATGCCAGGCATAGCCTATCTCGTAACTGTGTCAGCCAGGGTTCACTTGTTGTATGCAAGTATTGTTTCCTAAAGCTAAGACAGACGGGGAGTCGCCGTTATGGCCTTCACTGAACCTCTCTTTAATGCGAATTGGTACTTTAAGCAGACTGAAAGCCATTCTTTTACAAAAAACTGTGCCACTACAAGTTGCAAGGTCCTCTGCAGATACATGCCCTTTTATCCACAAACTGCCCCGTACATTTCGAAGATGTAAATGTTAGGTCGTATCTTAAACATGTCTGATACCAGTTGTATTGTACATGTATTTAAGACAGTTTTTTTCGGGACTGTTAGCACCATTTGAAGCAGTCCTCTGCATTTTTCCAAACTTCGTGCACTCTGTGTTCGGGACTCGTAGCAGGAATACTATTCTTGTTCCTTCTGCTCCGATATGGCAAGTCCGGTCATCAGCAACACCCAGATTACCATAGAGAACACTCTCTTGGCAATGATGTGTTGTAAGCGCATGATACAGATCCTGGGCCTGGCTTGGTTAAGAGACCTGAATACCACTTGGTTCCTATCATTCCGACCAATCTGGCAAAATTGCGTCTTATCTGTTCTACGATGCCGGCTATGTGGAGAAGAATGCGTGTTGGACATCTGTCTAACACTTCCAACAGCACTGCCAACGGATGTTGATCCCTTGCTTGATTCAGTAACAGCCCATCGTGTTGTCCCCAGCGGCTACCAATCATGATGATGGCATTGATTGAGATCTCACGCAAACTGCTGACGGTGAGATACGTGGATCGACAGGCACACAGGTACCATCTCCATGTCCTCCGAACACTGCTAACGCGGCTAACGCGGACAGCGATGCTTCACATTTTTGTGCTAACGGTCTACTTAATGAAGTGGTCCAACTTTCACCTACTGTGGTAGACTATTTCTTTGCCAGCTTAGAGGATTTAATGTTTTCTCCAAACAACAAGAATGACTTTTCAAGTTAGCACACAGTGTTCTATCGGACTGTGTATTCGACCTTCACTTTTCAAAACAAAACTTCCAACTTAAAAACTCTATTTTCTGCAATTTTACTTTTTCCAAAATGGAATTTTTTTGGGGAACAAAGTAATCTGCTTAAAGTAGAACTATTCTTAGAGAACAAGAATTCTTTGAAACACTTCCAAGTGACAATATTTGACCTTGTCCACAACCTAAACAGTTTATATATTCTGTCATGGAATGTTCTCGACTTTTCTTCTGTATTTCAGAGCCATTTTATACATTTTATTTCATGAGTCATTCAGATAAGCATTTTCCAATGTCATACTACATGCTTTGAATGAAAATATTGCTTTTTTAAATGCGTACAGCACAAATGCTCACTTTCGTGTACAACCATTTCAAATGCATTTTATGTATTTTGGGAGGGATGTTTTCACATCATGCTTTAGATAGGTTTACAAAATGCTTAGAATTTGGTAATATCGAACATAATAAAGTGGAGTGGGTGTTGTGTAGCATTTTAGAATCCAAGCGTAATTTACCGATTCATGCCCTTATATAGGTATAATTCACATTGCCCTTATATAGACATAGAAATCATACCCATATTTAGACATAATCCAAATACAATCATGGCTACTTCCACGAGTTTCAAAAAGCCACAACAATTTCTTGGAAAACTCAGCTTCAGCAGTCAGGGACATCCCCTTGCTTGAATATTGATTTGTCCTAGAAAACCTGGAGTTTTCAAAGAACTACCATTCCCTTGGGGTTCTTGGATGACATTATTATGTCCGACTTTACGTAAAACTAGGCACCTTCAAGGTATAAATATGCCTACACTTGCCCTAGCAAACACACAGTGGTTCAGAGCAGCTCGACTATCTACTTGCACGACGCAGCTCGCTACAGTAAGTGCCGAAGGAAGCCGACCCTTCAGCTGACGCACTGCTCAAGAGGCTGCATTTCTCCCGGTGAGAATCCAGCTTCAGTGTTTCCAAGCTCCCCTCGCGGGGTGTTGGGAAATCGAGTCCCGAGACAGAGATTCCAGACCTCCTTCATTCTAAAACCAAGGTACGGAGCTGATTAGACCCTAAGAGAAATCTTGGATGGATTCTTGGCAAAGCCAAACTAAACCTAGGCTACACCTCACTTACTTCTTCCCTCATACTAGACTTAGGTTAGGGTACAATGGGGTAGGCGTATTTTAGAAATACCAGTTGAGTACTTTTTAGCCTTTGTTATTTATGTATGTATTTATCTATGGTCTAGGAACCATGCAATGCTTTTACAGTATTATTTTATAATACTCTACTTACTGAACGCATTATACTTTGCAACCAGTATTACGATTGTAGCAGTTCACTTTACTTGCTTGAGAAAGAAGACTGTTCAATAAACCCTTTTTGTTGAAAACGCCTGTCGCTCTATTTCTGTGCATCTCTGATGAAGCGAAGCATGCCCGATTGACTGAGTAAAATATCTATCTATTGTTTCCACGACTCTGAAGATCAGTTTTGGGGAAACAAAGTTGTCATGTTTATGCGGTTGTCAGAAACTAATCCCTTCTTGTGTATTCAAGAACGTTTCTAGTGACCTCTGAGCTAGCTGGCACTCACAATTAAGTCTAATATATTCGATAGAACCCAAGTCCTACGTCAAATCTATAGGATATATTATTCCAATGCGCAGAGCCTATTGGGAATACAGGAACTACGCTACATATTCTTGAGGATCTCTAGGAAGGAGATGGACAGTTGTATTCCTGTCTCCTGGTGTATCACCTGTCTCCTGATGAATATTTGCTTCGAATTCCAGAATTTTACGGCCTGTGCTCCGAAAGGCTGATCCATCACACTTGCTAAATTTGTGAAAATATAAAACGTTTAATTTCATATTCCTAAGGAACTCTAGGAAGGAGATGGAAAGTTGTATGAAAAAAACATTAAGAAGGATGAAGTCACAAGTGAACTGCTCTGTATACAATTTGATTTTCAGAATTTTTCTTTTAATTTTCCTTAAAACTTTGAAACTGGATGGGTGCTGGCTATAAATTTTTCTACAAAATTCCTAATCTTAACGTGAAAACCCACATACAGAAACTCCTTTGCACCAATGGGTAGTAATCAGAGTTTGGGAGGAGTATGTGAAATGCACACTTGAAATAATTTGAATAACCATAGTTTCCAGCACGGTTTTTCCAGTTATGTTGAGCTGACATTTATATTATATTTGCTTGATCAGTTACCTATACACACAGTAACAAGTATAGCAGGTTCCAACAAAAACAGGCAATCACTATGGACCAAAGTACCGCACAAAGAACTTAAACACAGGTTCAATGACCTTGATGACACAATAGTTGCTGGCAATGCAGTCTGAAAAAAGACAAAACAAAATGCAATGCACTATGGTTAACTTCTAGTTTTTAACATTTATAAAAATATTTGGATTGGTGAACTGCGTATACAATCTTTACTTGGCATTAAAGATATTTTGCAAATAAACCACACACTACATTCTTAGTAATGCGAATTATTCCATTGCACATGCTCGAACAGTTAAGTATTACATTTTGACATCACATATGCTACTAGGAAAGAGATTTGTGATGACTTCGACTGCCTGACCATGTATGCAACAGCATCATACTTACCATTTTTAATGATGCTAACTAAGCACTCATAAATGGCTGCTAAAATAACAACCGAACCGTGATATTGCATGTGGTGTAATAAACAGCAATGTTAGTTGGGCAAATCGAATTACTAAAACAATAAAAAGATTTGGAAATTATGTAAAGCCATTATTTCTCACATTAACCACAATGTCTTCTTGGTGTGAATGACATTATGTGCTATTGCGCACTAAAGGATTAGAGAAGTGCTGATACTATCCTTACCAAATTTAACAAGTGCAGGTGCTGAGTACCTGATAGTACGCGGCCCATTTAAAACACTGGTACTTCTGTATAATCACATATAACGAATTCAAAACAAGGCAGATGTTCTTAATTATATATACTTGGGCATCTTTGACATACCGTATGTTTACGTGCAAGCTAAGCTACCTTGTTCAAGGGAGTTAACGATCCATGGACATCTTTAGGAACTAAAGTTTTAGGAGCAAAACCATGGTTCATTGCAATTTGTTCGGAAATTGTTCAGACTGCATTGCATGTTTTTATGAGCTAATAAAGTACTAATTATTTATTGCATCAAACTCCAGCAACAGATTGCACAGGCAAGGTCCCCCCTTCTGACCCAAACAAGCAAAGAGAGCACCCAGAGACAAAGACGAACACATCTGGATAACAAGCATGTACAATGCAATGGTCTCGGCATTATTAAAGGTAGAGCTATTGGCATTGCTCATGACTTTTTTTTTTAAACATAAATAAATGGTATTGTCATTTACAGTGGCAATAGGTGAGCATTAGAGAGTAGTAGAGAGTATTCGCGGACACAGAGCCACACACACACAGAGCCCCACACACACACAGAGCCCCCCCACACACACACACAGAGCCCTACACACAGACACACACAGAGCCCGCCACACACACACACCCCAAGCCACACACACACACACACACACACACACACACACACACACACACACACACACACACACACACACACACACACACACACACACACACACACACACACACACACACACACACACACACACACACACACACACACACACACACACACACACACACACACACACAGAGCCCCACACACACACACAGCGAGCCACACACACACAGCGAGCCACACACACACACACACACACACACACACAGCAAGCCACACACACAACGAGCCTGGATTGCTGACCCCAGCAGGCCACCATCCCTGTGATTGTAGCCTTTCCCAATGGGTCGCAAAGAAGCAGAGCTGTGTCTGGAGAAGCAGCGGTGGCCCGCAGAGCTGTGTCTGGAGAAGCAGCGGTGCCCTGCAGAGCTGTGTCTGCAGAAGCAGCGGTGGACCGCAGAGCTGTGTCTGCAGAAGCAGCGGTGGCCCGCAGAGCTGTGTCTGCAGAAGCAGTGGAGGCCTGCAGAGCTGTGTCTGGAGAAGCTGTGACTCCGTGGTTCGAGGGTCTGTGGTTCATAGATTCTGAACCCGTTCAATAAAGGTAGTCAGATATAGACGATTTTGGTATCAGCGGACCGCAAATCACGAGTGCGGTGTGTACGAGTGTTTTCGTAATAACCGATCAATGAGAACACTACGTATTCAGGGATTTCGTTTGAACCCTCGGGTTCCATTTTGTGTGCGGCAGCCATTTTGTGTGGTTGCCCTCACATAGGCCGATGACTATGGCCAAACGAGTCCTTGGGACACGTACACCTTAGCTGACTTTTGTGTGACCTGGCCGAACTGACTCCCTTGCCCAAGGCTGACCTCGCTGAGCCAGTTCCCTGTTAAGCAGCTGGTCAGATAAAGATCAAAGAGCAGGACATTGCTGAGTTTATGGTACACTGCACCCACCGTTCTATATTGCTTCTCATCTGTTTCTGTTCCTTCCTTTATGGCTTAATCACTGATTTGGGTTGAAGGCTTTATGATGGGTTTGTCCGGGCTGATCGAACAGGATATTGGAATGTGCTTGGTCATTTCTGGTGGGCTGGACAACGGAAAGTGGGATTGTCGTCATGCGATATGTTTGAAATGTCACTGTTTCATTGGTCAGTTTGTATGTAATTGATACTAGCCAGGAATGTGATTTTTGGTATAAAAGACGATGCTCCGCTCATTGAAATTGTGCAGTCTCTAACGAACCACCCGTGTTGTGCTTCGTAGACCTCTGTTCCTGGTTGCAGCCAATAAATGTGGTCTTTGACGTCATCAAGAAGTGTCCCGTGCGCCTCTGTTTGCCGAGGCAGGGGAATCCGAAGACATCGGGCGTTATCCCTGGCGCCGCTGGGTTCTAAAACCCGGTTCTTCAAAGCAGCTGTGGCCCGCAGAGCTGTGTCTCGAGAAGCAGCGGTGGCCCGCAGAGCTGTGTCTGGAGAAGCAGTGGAGGCCTGCAGAGCTGTGTCTGGAGAAGCAGCGGTGGCCTGCAGAGCTGTGTCTGGAGAAGCAGCGGTGGCCTGCAGAATCGTGTCTGGAAAAGCAGCGGTGGCCTGCAGAGCTGTGTCTGGAGAAGCAGTGGAGGCCTGCAGAGCTGTGTCTGGAGAAGCAGTGGTGGCCTGCAGAGCTGTGTCTGGAGAAACAGTGGTGGCCTGCAGAGCTGTGTCTGGACAAGCAGTGATGGCCCGCAGAGCTGTGTCTGGAGAAGCAGCGGTGGCCCGCAGAGCTGTGTCTGGAGAAGCAGCGGTGGCCTGCAGAGCTGTATCTTCAGAAGCAGCCATGGCCCGCAGAGCTGTGTCTGGAGACGCAGTGGAGGCCTGCAGAGCTGCACATCTCTCATGGAAATGCATTCTTACCGTCTAAGTTCCTTGCACCACTAGCACCATTGGTGGCTCCGCCGCTAGTGCCTGGCCTATTGTCCCTGTGCTTCTTGGCGCTCTTGGGTCTCAGAGAGGGAAAGGTTCAGAGCAACAGCATTACTGGTGCAGGAGTGGCGCCTATGCACAGTCAGTGCCTACCGCACCAACATGCTGCCTGCATAAGGGTGGGGGGCTTTCAAGGCTCTGATTTTTGCCCCGTCCGTGCTGATGCACAGACATTCATGATATCCTCTTGTCAGAGCTGTGCCCGGACTGTGGCAGCCAGAGGGGTCCCAGCCGGACACAGCACCCCCAGAATGGCATCCCATCAGGGGAAAGAAATACACAAAGGTGCCTGCCCCTACGCCTGTGCATGTATGTTAGCAGGTGTACGCAAATATACCAATAATCGCATTTAGTATAGTACACAGTACCACATAGATTGTTGGTTGACATCTAATAAATAATGTTAAATGTTACCAGACTCAACGGTCTTAACCCAGAAGAACGGCACATTTAGTTAAAACCTGCAGCGATGCAAATGTGTGCCTTAAATAAATGTATGCTTCACAGGCTGGAAGGATTTCTGAAACAAATGCACTAACCCACTGAGAAACCTCGCAAGGACACAGCCATTCATATCCCGGTTAACCCTTTAAGCTACTTTATTACGATTTAAAATAAAGCTTTGACAAAAAGATTTAAATATAGATGCACCCTCTAGGTGTATTAACCAACTGAGCTACTTACAATTTTCATACATTTATACACTTCGAGTAAACGTGTTGCTTTCTGCTTCAGGTGCCTTAACCCCTAGCGCTATACTAAAATGTACCCTTTCTGAATAATGAAGTACGTTGAAGATCAGCTGTGTTGTACAGGTAGAGGCCTCTGATATACATCATGACTTTGTTCTGTTGCTGTCGGAGAGGTGTGCCCTACATAAGTACTACTATATAAAGCCTATACGTGTACGTGGTATTAGAAGTAAGGGGTATTTGAACCAGTTAACAAATACATGTACTCAAGTCAGACACACACACAATACATTCACATGATATCCTGAACTTTCCTTTTTCCAAATCATTACTTTCCAGAGTGACCTTCCAAATAGTTCAATTGAACTAAACGAAGACTACAACTCCCAGAATGCACCGCTGTGGTAAATGAAAGCCTATGACTGGAAATGAGCCGTCTCCTGACATGGAGCCAAGTGGTAACCCTATCTCGAGCTGTCACTGACGCGCCTGGAAATGACCCAGCTCACAGTGTTCACTATACGGAAAACTCACCTTTTCACTCTCACTCACACTCACTCACCTTGGACAAATTGCTTTATGTTGCATGCAGAGTGGCCTAGAGAAGTCTACTAATGAAAGCCACTGAAGAACATCACAAGTTATACTAGAACATCCCTTCTTTGATGTCTGATATTAAGAGCATTCCAACCAGCTTCTCAGACGCCAAGTAGAACCAGAGAAATTTGCACTTAATACACTATACACCAATGTAGTCGCTAAAGCCTTGGTGAGTCAAGTGTGGACATTAAAAGAGAAGAAGCTAGTGTTTCAATCAGGTTAGTCAAGCAGAGAGTTCCGGGACATTAAGGCCATTTCTAACAAAGCAGTTCCAATGCTCAACCTTAAGACGGGAAAGAACAATTAGATCTCCTTAATGTCGATAACAAAATTGGGGCCCAAATCCTAGTCCACTGGCTGCGCAAGGTAATGGTTTCTCTAAACCATTGCTCACAAGCGTGCTTTGTCCTGGGACCATCATCCAAGAACCATCTGGGGGTCCTCGCTCATTTGTTAGGGAAATCCAAAGACTTTGAGGATAATATGCTTGCCATCTCCCTCAATGTTAAAAAAAGTATTTTATAGAGTGGAATGGGGTACCTTTTCTGAGTAATGGATAGATTTGGTCTGGGCGAGGATTTCAGCATGAAGGTAAAGTGGCTTTACCAATGGTGCAGATAAATTGTGAGGGGAACTACATTTTATCCTAGATCGGAGGTTGCCCTATGTACCTTCTTTTCCTTCTTGAATCAGAACTACTGGCATTCTCCATTCGGTCCTCACAAATAATAAAAGGTCACCCCTCCCTATCTGAAAGATAAAGACTTTCCTTTATGCTACCAATACACTCATAACAGTTGCTGATCATTTCCTCTGTGGATGTCCTGGTTTGACGTTTTTCCAGCGGTGGCTCATCCGCTAAGGCGGAGGAGCATCACCCCACTGCTTTATCAGCAGTAAAAAAAGGCAAAATAAATTACTAAAACAGCTTATTATTATTTAATTTTTTGTTGCTAGGCTGATTCAAGAGCAGGGTCAGCCATCCTGGTCAACACTATGGGCCCTGCTAAGCACACATGTTGGTTTAGCCGGCCGTATTAGGATGACCAAACAGTCATGCGCACTTAGGTTTCTCCAACCCAGCTGTGTTCCACAGCAGGGTGAGAAATGGCACAGACCCCCTGTGCCTGAGCGAGCAGCAAACCAGCCCGTTCAGAACAATCCCAGCACAGCTCTCATGCTTGATAATAGCATGAGAGCAGAGTCTGGATTGGATGGAGAGTCTGGGAGCCTGTGCATGGACTTCCGTAGTCGAGAGGAGCAGGAGACCATTAAGGCGGCGGCCGCAGGTCAGCGCTACTTGTTTCTTGTTTACTTTCGTCATGATGCACAGTTGAGCTGTGCTGATGACGAGCTGAGCTCGTCATGACACCAGCAAAATGGCAATTTTCAGCACAAGGGGGGAAAACGCCTAGCAGCCAAGGTGTTAAAAGGTGCAGTGAGAAAATATCTAAGTTGTAGAATGGGGACTGTAAAGTAAAATTTGAGCGGCACTATCCAGTAATTACTCTAGGCCGTTCCATTTCACTTTGGTAATAATGCACAAGTTACTAATTATGTAACGATATATCTGTAAGAGACATTAGTTAGTGATAGATTCCTTACCTTAGAATATCCCCAGGCGTCAGACTGGATCCAGAAAGCTTTCGTCAGCAGTACCCCTGCGCGCCGATAGGCGTCGTCGTACGGCTCTGCGTGTGTCGTTGGCGTCGTATTCGCAGAGATGACGTTACTGTAGCTACTTAGACGCGCGCTGACGTCAGTTCTGTACACAACTTTCCGCTACAGGAACGCACAGCCATAAAGAAACTGACCACTGGTACATAGAAACTAGGGCCCGAAAGGATGAACTTAACCTCAGTAATCAGCTCCCAGAACGGGGACGATGGGTGGGGCTGTAAGGAATCTATCACTAACTAAACTAATGTCTCTTACAGATATAGCGTTACACAAGTAGTAACTTGTGCATCTGAAAGAGACACGTTAGTGATAGATTCCTTAACTTAGAATAGATACCCCAGCAATATCAACCCCGGTGGTGGGTCTGCGAATAAGATTACACCATAAAGTCACGGAGAACAGAACGGCCAAATAAAACGTCCCACGGAACCTGACTGTCAAGGCAATAAAGCTTAGTAAAGGTGTGCAGTGAAGCCCACGAGGCAGCCTGACAGATGTCCTGCAGGGGGACACCATGTACCAATGCAGTAGTGGCTGCTGTTGCCCTGGTAGAATGGGGGTACAGCCCCACCGGAGGTTCCTTTTCAGCCGTAGAATAATAGGCCTTGATACACAAGACGACCCAGTGGTAGATAGTCTCTTGTGAACAGCCCTGCCTTTCTTGGCGCCTGCGTAGCCAACAAAGAGCTGGTCATCCACCCAGAATGCTTGTGTGCGATTAAGGTAAAAGGAGAGCGTACGTTTTGGGTCCAGACGGTGGAGCCTCTCTTCCTTTCTGGAAGGATGCGGAGGCGTAAAGAAAGTGGGCAAAGTGATAGTCTGCCCGATGTGGAAGGCAGTGACAACCTTTGGCAAGAAGGAAGGACAAGTGCAAAACACAATCTTGTCCTGATGAACCGACAGAAAAGGAGGCTTATAAGAAAGAGCCTGAAGCTACTTCACCCTCCTGGCCGAGGTGATAGTAAGCAGGAAGGCAGTTTTCAAATTCAGAAGACGTAAGGGACAATTGAGAAGTGGCTCAAAGGGAGCGCACATGAGGTAGGTCAAAACAAGATTAAAGTCTCACTGAGGCATTATGAAAGGAACAGGGGGGAACATATGTGTAATACCTTTTAAGAATCTCTGTACAACAGGGTACTTGAAAAGAGAAGGCTGATCTGGAAGCCTCAGAAAGGCTGAAATGGCCGAAAGGCAGCCCTTGATAGTGCCCAGAGCAGAGCCCTGCCGGGCCAGAGAAAAGAGGAACTAAAAGACCTCAGAAAGAGGGACAGAAAGGGGAACCACAGTCTTGGCTGTGCACCGTGCCACAAATTTGTTCCACCTGCAGGCTTATACCGATTTAGTGGAGGGACGCCTGGCTGCCAGAATGACATCATAGACTTCGGGAGGCAAGTCAAATGGAATAAACTGTCGCCGCTAAATCTCCACGCATGTAGTTGGAGGCTTGGCAGGTTTGGGTGGAGAACCGTCCCCTGCTGCTGCGACAGAAGATCCTCCCTCAGGAGCAGTCGGATCGGGGGATCCAGGCTCATACTGAGTTGCTCGGGATACCAAACTCTTCAAGCCCAGTCCGGAGCCACAAGGATGACTTGGGCCTGGTCGCGTCTGATCTTCAGAACTCTGGGCAGAAGTGGTATAGGCGGATAGGCATACAACAGACCGCAACTCCACTTCCGCCACCTCTGAGTGAAGACGCCTTTCGTGATCAATCAGACACCGGCGGCTGAGTTCGTCCGCCCTGGCGTTCAAAGAACCTGCCAGGTGTTGAACCGTCAAGGAAATGCCATGACGTTCCAGCCATGTCCAGAGGCGCAGAGCCTCCTGACATAGGGTCCAAGACCCCACCCCACCCGGTTTGTTCCAAAACCACATGGCGGTGGTGTTGTCTGTGTACACCTGCAGTACCTTCCCCGTGACAGAGGGGAGGAATGCCTTCAGTGCAAGAAAAATTGCCCGAAGTTCCAGAAAGTTGATATGAAGCCGGGACCCCGCCGGAGACCAGAGGCCTCTGATCTCTGCCTCTCCCATGTGGCCACCGCAACACTGGATGGACGCATCGGTTACCACCGTGTGCTCCGGTTGGGGAAGGGAGAGTGATCTGCCGCTGACCCAATGCTGATTCCTGAGCCACCACTGCAATTGTTTTGCAGCGCCCTCCGAGATCTGAAGTAATTGGACAGGTTTCCCTGATGCTGAGCCCACTGGAACTTAAGGTCCCACTGCAGAGCCCGCATATGCCACCTGGCATGGGTGATCAGCAGCATGCAGGAAGAAATGAGTCCCAGCAGCCTCAAGGTCTTCCTGACCGAAACCCAGGACAAGGGCTGAAAGATCAGAATCATAACCCGAATGTCCTGGACTCGCTATTCGGGAGGATAAACCAGAAGCTGCGCAGTGTCCAGAACGGCTCCGATGAAGAGGAGCTTATGAGAGGGATTCAGGTGTGACTTCGGCACGTTGATGTAAAATCCCAGCAAATGCAGGAGGTCGGCCGTAGTCTGGAGGTGGAAGACGACTGTCTGTGGCGAGCCCACCTTGAGCAACCAGTCATCAAGATAGGGGAAGACTGAAACCCCTGATCTTCGCAGATGAGCTGAGACCACCGCCATCACCTTCGTGAACACCCGAGGGGCGCTGGAAAGGCCAAAAGGGAGTACGGTGAACTGAAAATGCTCCTGGCCCATCATGAACCGTAGGTAACGCCAGCAGGACGGGAATATGAAAATAAGCATCCTGCAGGTCCAATATCACCACCCAGTCTTGTGGGTCGAGAGAAGACAAGACCTGAGCCAGAGTGAGCATCTTGAACTTCTCCTTTCGGAGGAATCAATTGACGCTCCGAAGGTCTAAGATGGGACGTAGACCCTTGTCCTTCTTTGGAACCAAGAAGTAGTGGGAGTAACAACAATGAGCTACTTCTTGCGCCGGAACGCACTTGATGGCCCCCTTGGCCAAGAGGACCGCAACTTTCTGTTGGAGAAGTGCCAAATGGTTCCCGACATGTGGTGGAATTGCAGTGGCATGGCTGGGGGGGTAGACTTGAAGGAGAGGGGGTAGCTCCTTCGAACAATCTCCATAACCCACCTGTCTGATGTAATGGTGCGCCAGTGGGGGAGGTGATGACTAATCCTGCCTCCCACTGACGTCTGGTAGGCCTGAAACACCGGACTAGGAAGGTGTGCAGGCACTGGCAGCAGGGGTGTTGGTGGACTGACCGCGCGCTGGCCCCGTGACCTGCCTCTGCGAGCCCCACGTCAGCGGCTGTGCTGGGACTGTTGCTGCTCAGGTTTATTCTGAAAGGAACATGTGTGCATGCCTCTTCTGGAGCTTCGAAAGGAATGAAAGTTGGAAGTGGAAGTGCATCCGAAAGGCCCAAGGACTTGACCGCCTGATCACCAAAGCGGCGGGGACCACCGAAGGGCATGTCCATCAAAGTATTCTGGGCATCAGCAGAAAAGCCAGTCGTCCTCAACCAGGCATGACGATGTAACGCCAATGATATGGAAATCGCCCTACCGAGCGAATCAGCGGTATCAAGGCCACAAAGTATAGTGAACTTGGCCGCATCTCTCACCCTCCATAAGAGCTCGGGAGAGAACTGTCCGAGCCTCCTCGGGACATTGAGGGAGCACCTGCTCAACTGCATCCCATACAGAATGGGAATAACGGCCCAATAGACAGGCAGGGTTCACAGACCACAGTCCAGAACTTGCAGAAGAATAAATCTTCTTGGCAACTGCTCCAATTTCTTGGATTCCTTGTCTGGTGGAGCATAGGGAAACACACTTGAGGACATGGAGGCCTGAACCACCAAACTTTCAGGTGTAGGGTGCTGGGTGAGGAAGGCAGGGTCACCGGGAGCCGGCGATGATGTCGGCCCACACCCTTATCCACAGAAGCCCCTGTGTTGGGACGGGACCAAGTGCCCAAAAGCACATCAGAAAGTGCCTCATTACACGGCAAAAGAGGTTCTGTAGAAGAGGAAGCTGGCCGAAACACTTCACTCAGTAGGTTGGTCCTGACAGCCACTGTAGGGAGCTCGAGGTCAAGAGCCTCGGCCGCCCTACGCAGCACAGTGGAAAAGGACCCACTCTCCTCCACAGTAGCTGAAGGGGATGGTGAACCAGGCGCCGGAGTGTAATCCGGCCCACTGGCCTCCGGCTCCTCATCCCAGTCAAGGACGGACTTGCACTGTGCTGCGAGAGGGTCTTCAAACCCTTCCCAATAATCCCCTCCCTACATGAGGGGAAGAGGACGTCAGTGAATATGAGGGGAAGAGGACGTGGGTGAATAAAAGGGTAAAAGTCCCCCATTGGCGTTGGGATCTGCGCCGGAAGACATCCCTCCGGCCCCGTGCGACGTCTGAAAAGAAGGCAACGCCGATGTTGGCCGCCGCCGATGCCAGTGGGGGCCGTACGGGGTCCACCGGCAATAACTGGGAGCCATGAAGGCCTCTGGGCGTTGACGTCGGGCCGGAGCTGGCGACACCAAATAACACAGAACAGTGGGGCCTGTGGGGCCCGAAGGCGAATCAACAGGCCGAAGATACGTGCCATCGCAGACACAAACTCTTGCAATTCGGCTGGAGTCGCCGATGGACCCAGGAAGGGTAACTGCTCAGGCTCCGTCGGAGCTGCAGGTGCGGGGCCACCTGCCCCTCAGCCGCGTCCCGCAAGGTGATGACGAAGAGTGACGCCGCTTCTTCGACTTTTTGTGCTTCACCTTATCTGACTCCGATTGCGAAGACTTCGAATGAAGGTGCTTGCTCCACGACCGGGCCCTTGCTCTCCCACGAGACCGGGACCTGGAATGACGTGGGGCCGACTCCCGGTCCTCCAGCCACTTCCGGGACAGCTCCCGCAAAGTTTTCGGGGCCATGTGGGAACACGACTCAGTGTCATGGTCACGCCCCAGGCAGAAGAGACACTCACGGTGTAGGTTCGTTAGCGACATTGTGCGCGGACAGGCCTCGCAAAGCTTGAAACTGGGCATCCCTATGCACCAGGAGTAAGATTTACTTACAATGTAATCAAACAAACACTTTAGTCAACAAGTTGATGGGGTACTGCTCTCTCCGGATCTGCGCTTGATGGCGCGGAAAAAGAAAGAACGGACGTCAACACGCGTGGGCGCGTCTAAGTAGCTCCAGTGACGTTATCTTGGCGAATACGATGCCAATGACGCACGCAGAGCCGTACGACGACGCCTATCGACACGCAGGGGTACTGCTGACAAAAGCTTTCCGGATCCAGTAGGAAGCCTGGGGATATTCTAAGGTAAGGAATCTATCACTAACGTGTCTCTTTCAGATATGGAATTTACTCTTTGCACCATAGTAATGAATATGTTTCTCTCACCATTTCAAACAATATGTTGCGAATGTGGAGTGTGCAATGTGACATTTATTACCATTTCTGAATGGCACAGAGGGGACATGACTTACTAAAAGTAGAGCCATGAATGTGTCCTCATGACCCAGTACAACTTAAAGTTAATACATATATTTCTCTTGGCTGATCTGCATATATGGTTTATGAAATGTTGTTTTTATGCGTAAAATGAATTAATTAATTTGTTTAACCAGAATATAAGGAATTCAATCTTTGCAAAGAGTTAATATCTCGATAAAAAGGCCTCGCGTCCAGATGCCTTCTTCAAAGTTATCATAACATGAAACCTTCCTCAAGTTAGAGTGAACTATGGAAGTAACCTGGAAATTAACCTCTGCACAGCAGTGATAAACTTGTTAGCTTTGTTTTAATACAACCTTTCGTCACGACAACAAGTTTTATTATGCCAATGCCACATTTAGACCCAGACATCCCCCAAAAAAATGACAAAGGAAAAAGATCTAAGTTTAATGTGCCAATGCATGCAGAGCTAGCATTACGAGTGGGACACGAAGGAACATGCCAGCGGAAGTCGAGAGATGTCTAAAAGTAAGTCTCTCATGCAGCTCAAGGCAAACACTTGCGTGGTGGAGAAGGAATGCACCCAAACAGCCACTTGGATTAGGTGAAAGATGAATATTACACTGGAATGAGCCAAGATGTGTTTGGCAAAGTCTCAAGTCAACAGCAGATAAAAGCTGTTCGAAGAAAGCCAATGGTTGAAAAGGGTGGATCAAAAGCTCAACCTATGGTGTTTGAAAGCAGTAAGAGGCGTTTGACAGCTGCACTATGAAAACCTAGATCTAAACACAGACTGACCAGCATTAACATGCTTCTAGCCCAATTACCCTGCACACTTCACTTGCCTCTCTTACACTTGTTCCTTATGAGAGTATTGAACAGATGCTGCATTACATATACGTATATACGAGACGTGCTTCGATTGTGCTCCGCCCGAATTCGAGGTGATGCAGGATTAACAACTGCTACCCCTGTCCATACCTGTTTAAGTCGGATATCTGGATACTACTATTCCATACAAACCGGATTTTTCTGCTTCTTTTAAATTGACTTGAATACCGATGAGGATCAACCAGTCATCAGTCTGAATTATCAACTCACCCAATAGTGAACAGAACCAATAAGTCATTTTTGACGAACAGTTCCCCACGGTATGCAGTCATTCCTGTTTAACAGATAACAATCTCTTTACAGACCATAATTTAATTAACAGTCCTGAGGATGGTTTCAGCAAACTAACGTCAGAGAAACCGAAACGTCGACTTTACACCTTATCCCTTTCTTTTGTTTGGTTCAATGTGATTTGGGATAGGTGTCTTTTTTAGGTTCTGTTGTGTCACTTTGCAATTTACTTATTTGTGTACCTTCAGCCCTAATTTTATTTACCTATTGATCTGTATATGTAGCTGATTTCTTTGATTGAGCTATTTTGATAAAGTCATATTTTTCGTATACACCTTGTGTCCTTGTTTTCATGTTTATATGTTATATGTTGATGCATTGCTCGTACTGAATTACAAAATCATTGATGGATTAATCCTAAGGATAAGTAACTAATCCTTTGTGGAAATAATCTCAATTTGAACAAAATATAGCTTGAACAAATTCCCTTGAAGGCAAATTTACCCTTTCAACCTTATTACCCAAGCCCTCAAGGGTATTCCGGGTCGCTCACTACCTCTAAAAACGCATTACATAAAAGACAACCCTTGAGTGCACTGTGCACTCTGCTTTCTCACTCTACAGGGACAACACGTTTATATTACAGAAGGGGTGGCAAGGCACCTTCTGGGATACAAAATGTACAGCAGCATAGCAGGTACAATTGATATGTGAGCATTTCATCATGAAGGACTCCTTTTGCTCATATACATACA
This sequence comes from Lissotriton vulgaris, assembly GCF_964263255.1. Taxonomy (NCBI): domain Eukaryota; kingdom Metazoa; phylum Chordata; class Amphibia; order Caudata; family Salamandridae; genus Lissotriton; species Lissotriton vulgaris. The sequence continues at coordinate 1,707,957,777 of NC_141685.1, read as the reverse complement.
TCACGTTACCGAAGTACGCACACAAGGAATAAAGCCACAGCACGTGCACCAACCACAATGGTACTTAAATATAGCAGGCCATCCAATCTACTCCTTGCGATGGGGCAGGGTGGTTCCCAGGTAGACAGCAGTCTCAGACTGTGTTCTGAATGCTGGCACCTGGCGAAACTGAGCAACCACCGAGGTAGGCGCCACATTGTATGTGCAAGTGGGGAACCCAGTTTCCATTTACCCTGAAGCTATCCGCAAAAGAGGTGTAGTCTTAAAATACATGCCACGTGTTGGAGGCCTTTATTGCCACTCTGAAGTTGTAAGTGCCCCAGCACATATACTGCCTACCTTCCCAATATCTTGGGAGTCCATCAGGACCTTTTTCAAGGGGAGCAAAGGACCAAGGAAGAGTGGTTTAACCGCACCTCTTGCCCCCGCCCTAAATCCCTAAATCTGGGACCCATGACACTTGTCTATGTCTACACGAATGGCTGACTGGGCTCTTTGTTGTCAATGGGCACAAGGACCTGTATGTGAAATGTTGGTGAGCTGATGGGATATGCACGGCGTTCTACTCACTTGTAATGCTAGACCTAGGTCACAAACAATAAAGCAGGGCTTCTTCTTAGATTGGAACACAGAGGTGTAGGCGATCAAAATAGCTCATGCCTAGAAAAATACTGATAATTTGTTCTATGAATTAGCTGCGCCCGAGCACAGACCTATTATTTTACCAGTACAACATTATACCGTAGTGGCTGAAAAAATCCATTCAACATTAGTGAGACCATGTTAAAGCAATATGCCCTATTCGAATTTCAGTTTTTTTTAAATTCCTTGGGATACTTTCTTCACACCTCACAATGCTACGACATTGTAGAACAATATTGATCAAAGTGAACAAAGGAAACAATATTGAGTTCAGATGTTGATTTTGAAAATTTGGTTACCAGAAAAATGGCCATCCATTGAAAAAAATATGATGGAAAGTTAATCATCACGTCTCTCCTGTAGCTCACAAACACGTATGCGTGGTTGTCTTGGATAATACTTTAATTTCAACTACCGTGCTGCAGAGGACTTTTCCATTCTATGCTCCTTCGGGTACATCACTGTTCAATCACTTGAACTATGATAAACAATTTACTGCCGGCTATTCTTTTTGTTTGAAAATACTTTTACACTTATACAGTTGGTTTACCTGAAGTGTCACCTTTTACTTTTTTATTTAATTCCATGGTATGTTCTACTTGAGAGCCTCCCACTGAATGAACAGTCTCTCACAGTAACCTACACCTCCCACAGCTGTATGCCACATTAGCCCCATGCCTCTTGCATTACAACTTTGAGGGTTTGGCCACTATTTTCTAATCGCTTCAAACACTAGTCTTATTCATTAAAACGTGCAGGAGGAGGGACTTTCAAATGGGACCCATTTACCTGTTTCGCCGCCACAAAACAGAAAAAATAAATGGAATGGGTCATGAGCTGCCTGGCCTGTAATAGAACTCCACGTCTTGACAAGTCAATAAAGAGCAAACCTTTTACTCCCAAGCTATGCATTAAGATCCAAGGTTAGAGGCAAACAATTGCGAGCGACCAATACAGAGTGTGCAATGATCCGCATTATTTGGCCACTGTGTGCAAACACCAAGAAAGCAGTAATTGTAACTACTGAATCTGAAAAACACAGACCGAGGAGCATTAAATAGCTTTCAAAGTACAAGAGTTCACAAAATGGCGCTGTAACCCACACACTTGAGAATAAATACACCACAGTTACTCAAATCTATTTCTGAAACCCTATAGTCAGTGTTGAGGAGTTATATAAGCAAGAGGCTTCTCCAAGCATCCGTTCTGCATTGGGAGGCCCCTGTTCGGACACAAGGGCTACCCCAAACTCAGTCATGAGATGAGAAAGGGGATTTAGGGTTGACTGGGAAATTGCCAAGATCAGTATCCTTACATCAGCAAAATAAAGAAAGACTAAACTGACTTCAACTCACCATGTTGTGCTGTAGTCAACTGTAAAGTCCTCAGTCACCAATGTGTTCCCTGCACTATTGCACGACTACAAATAAGAGCATTTGGGCTAACTACTAAGGTACATCAAGAGGCAACTAAAGCAGTTGCTGAAAAACCTTACTAATAAAATGTCAGATCTTAAGGACATTCTTGAATCTGGGGATTGCAAATAAATTAGTAGAAAAATCTAAAGTTCCGCAAGGCTTATCCAGAAGTTTACAATGCAGGATAAACTGCGGTTATAAACATGAGCAGTTCGATGGCGAGTGCAAAATATTTTGAACAAAATATTCACTCAAATTGGGAGCCAATGATGGGAATAAAGAAAAGGTTAAACAGGACAATATTTGTTAAAACCCATAATGAGTGGTGCAACTTAATTCTGATGGACTTTACAATGAACCAGGAAGGCCAAAATATACTGAGATACAGAATCCAATATGGAACTAGTGTTAGCGGATACATCCCACAGCTAGTATGTGACCCTAGCAAGACGACAACTTAATTACCTCATACACATAATCAAGCAGTTCTTCTGATGGCATGCACCTAACTAGATAAAGATTTCCCTTTATAAACACCGATCACCACACTTACAACCTAATGTATACATAAAATAATATCTGCACTCACAATGCTGATAATCCTACTAATTTGAACAGAAAAGAGACTCAGGTCTGTAAAAGAATCCCCAAGATCAGGGAATGAAGGCACCAAACCCTGAAAGAAATATAAGGCCACACTTAAGTCAATGTAGTGTTACGCAAATCTGTTAACATGAAACGAGTCTTTTTGTTTCAAGTTTTTTTTAAGAGGTCTCACCATTCATCCACAGGTTTAAGTAGCTAAAACGCTGAAATTTCTGCTGAATTTAATCTAAACTACTTTAAAAATTGTGTAGGAAGAAAGTAAAACGTGTATTTCTTCAGTATGAGTGTGGCGGGAGCAAAGATAGAGACCTGGTAAACGGACTATCGCTATGGGTCATTAACTTCCTCTCTGAGAATAACCTGTGTAAACTGTGGTGGTATCCTAGGTGAAAGAACACAACCTCACCACAGTCTGCTGGAATTCATGAGAAGCTTGCAGTATCAGCAATGCAAGGTGTCAAGGAGAAAAACAGTGTGGTGAAGGTCCAACTACAAATAGTATAGCAGTCTCGTGGTTTTCACGGTACTGCACCACAGATCAGGCCACTTGCAGTTGGAGGCAAAGGCTGTAATCTCAATATAGTAGGGGATATTCTGGCAGGAATCTATCATCCATACACATTTATGGGAATACAGTTTGCGGCAAAAAATATATATATTTGAATGTGGCACAAGGCAACAACTGAGCAATTTAGGTGCTGGACTAGTCACTTTAATACTGCTGCCAGCGTTGCTCGGCGCCCTAGGAACTTGTTTCCTAGAAAAGCTGTACAGGGTTCACTTGAAAAGCGGCTTTTCTACAGTAATGTTTTGCTAGAATGAGAGGAGAGCTGTTCCTGGAGGTGAGGCTGTGCTACCTTTGGCTGCTACATGATCAATAGTGGATACCTCTGACAGTACTGGTCTCTGCAGTACTCTTAAAGCTTCTAATATTCTACAACATGAGTTCTGAGGATGATTGAAAAAGTGACATGTGATGGAGGGGGGCGTGGCTTGGTGCCAACCAGGACGGTCGCACTCGCAGAAGCTCTGGGCGCAGCTTTGGAGAAAATAACCCCAAACATCCGCTATACATCCAACCCCACGTGACATAGGTCATACAGGACGAAGCATAGAGGTGACTGAGTGTGCCAATTCAGTCTCAGCAGTTTCCCAGCTCCAGGGGGACCCTCTGGCTGCCGCTGCTTAGTTAGGCCAAGCTTAGGGCATAGTGGGCAGGGCGATCTTATCGGGACAGTGCCGAGACTGCCCCGGAGCTGGTCGCGGTCTCAGGAGAGGCGCAGACGACAGCGGCGCATACACCCACTGGAGCGGAACAGAGAGTTTGCTGGATCGCCAGTAGCATTGATTCCACTGCAACAATGGTGCAGTAGGCATATCCAGAGCAGTGCTGGGGGAGTGGCCCCGAGGTTTAGGGCACTGTGGGCTAGCCGACAGCCAGTAGAGACACGGGGCAGCCGAACTGACCCATGGCTGTGTTTTCCTTACCCCGAGGCCCATAGATGAACCTTCTAAAAGCACACCCGGAGAGGACCTAGACCCCGTAAGCTGCTGGGTTGGATCCCGGCATATTACATGAAGGCCCCGGGGAGGGGAGAAGCGGGGCGGGCGGCCTGCTGACAGCTGGCTGGAGACTCAACTTTAGAGCTGCTGAAATTGTGGAGTTGAACAAAGCTGAGAGGAAGGGGAAAAGTGCAATAATTTGCTGATCCACGGCCCCTTCCACCTCCCAACTATAATTGATTGACCCGAATCCACAAGGCCCTACCGCTGGGAGCGAAGGACTGTGGCTTGGATGTGGCAACTGCTCACTAGCTATCTGCACTGTGTGTAGAAAGGGACAGGCGTCACGATATCCAGCGGTTAGAGGCACCTAGAGCAAAAGTAATATCGTTGAGAACTAGCAGGTGGGGCCCAGAGCAACAGGGCAGAGGATATGTGTGCTCAATTATACTATGCAGTTGTGGTTTCACCAACTGCTGAAGATCTGCAAGAGTGGTGTGCGAAGCCTGCGTGGGTGGCTTCTCACAAGGCAAACCTAGCGGCTGGCCTGGCTGCGAGAAGCCCCGGCACTTTGGTGGATCCTGAGCGCGTGGGAATGCCAGCACTCAAGAGGACGCAGGTTGCCTCGCCCGTAGAGATATTGACAGTTTGGGTGGCAGTAGGGACGCTGTTCACCTTACCGGGAGTGTTATTTTGAAGAGGCAGACAAAGTAGCCACTTGGCTAAAGAACGTGACAGAGTCCTTCGATGGTAATATTCAGGACTACAATTACCAGCATACCATCAGGTACGCCCATTGGGGCGGGACTCTCTGATATAAAATAAAGGGGTGTTCTTCAGTATACTTTGTTTCCCTGCCTCTTTATGCCAGTGATCAAGGGCGTGTCAGCCCGAAACGCGTATGGCCTTTGAAGTAGCGTTTCCTGTGCTGCTCTTACTGCCGCCTGCGGAGTGGTGTGCGAAGCCTGCGTGGGTGGCTTCTCACAAGGCAAACCTTGGATTTTTAGATCTTCAAGAGTGTATGATAAAGCCAAAAGGTATGGGCCCCACTCAAGACTAACAAAATGGATAACTATGCTGTGTCTAGGGTGGGACCAGAGGTGCAAAATGAGCAGACTGATTCGCTGGAACCTTAATTGATGAAGCAAGAGGGGGTACGCAAGGTAATAAAGTCCAAACACTTGTCGTTTCAAAACCTTTATTTGTACTTATTCTTCTCTTTTTTCATAGCACATACAGCTCAGCCAACCCGTTCGTTTCAACAGTAGAACTTTCATCAGGGCTTAAATAACAGTATCATCTAATTTCTTTTGCCACAATACTCCATGTAGTTTCCCCAGCTCATTGCGCAAGATTAAGTGGGAATTCCCAGGGCATCATCATGCCCGTACACAATAGTCTCATCAGTGTTCCTTTTCGCTGAGCATCCACGTGTGATTCGGCGGAACCGATGAAGCACTCGCTTAGCACCATCTTGGTGGGCATAATTGATTTGAAATGGACGACTGCACTGAAGCTAGACGCAGTTACAATAGACGTGAACCTACTGAGAGTGGATTGCTGTAAAACCTCAGACAAAGTCTCTACAGCCGAATCAAATATTAATCAGCAGCAATCTAAAGCAAAGAGACTAGAGGAGCAAGTGCAAATACTCATGAAACAACAGGCTGACTTAGAGGTCAAGCTGGAAGACCAGAATGGATGCGCCCCAAGGAATAACATTACAGTGGTAGGGCTCCCTGAAGGGGCAGAGGGGTAGAGCGTCGACTGATTTCTGGCGGTTCTTATACCTAATCAACTGCACCCTGAGTGCCTCTCGAATTACTTCACGGTGGAACGTTCACATACAGCACCTGTCCCAAAACTGGGTGTGCCACCGTGCACAATAGCAGCCAGGATCCTGAACTATCGGGACAGGTATGTCATTTTACAGGCAGCCCACTAACACAGTGACCTGCATTACAAAAGCGCTGTGGTGTGTTTCTTCCCGTATTTCAAGCTGAAGGTCCAGCGCCAACGTCGGAGTTTTAAAGGGGTAAAGCGGGAGCTGCAAAACAAAAACTTTAATTACATGATGTTGTACCCAGCAAAACTCAGAGTGGTATCCGAAGGGAGATCGTGGAACTTTAACAACCCGGAGGAAGCCTGGAAGTGGTTAGAAGGTTGGCACACAGATGGTCAACATCTCCAGGGGTCAAGTGACAGGGGTGGGCAAGAGATCGCATGGGGGTGATGCGACGGAGTCAACCTCGCAAACTGAAGACTGGGCCGGGGGAGGAGAATGAAGTGGGTTATCTCATACTCTGCACTGCACACCAAAGCGAACTGAACTCGAACTGCAGCACACATGTCAATGATGCAAGAGACATCTGAATATATCCATTCTAAATTGCTTTGCGCTTGGGGGAGGTTGGGTAGGGGCAACTAATTGAGGGATTGAATTAATGTGCGGGATATAGCAATAGGTGTAAAAAGGGGGAATTTGATACCAGTGATGATTCCGGGACCTACTCAACGGCGCTGGCCCACCCTTTGGATGCTGTTTTTGGGGTGACAGGCATTCTGCAAGTTGGGGTGGTGGGAGGTTTTGAGCCAACAGATCAGGGTAGTAGGGAGGGGGGGCGGGCATACAATTGGGGTTCTTGTTCTATTTTTCTACACAGTTTCTTGCTTTACCCGCAGCCACTATCTGCACAGGAACAAACACTGGAGATGTGGGAGGTGTGGAAATGGCTCATCCTTCGTTGTGCTAACTGGCACAGACGAAGCAGCACCATGACCATCTCAATTAAAGGGGCTAACCCACACGGAACACACTATGATAGACCCTATGAAGGCAGCACCCTAAGAGTCATGACATAGAACATCAATGGGCTCGGCAATAAGATAAAACGCACTGTCATACTTCAGTATTTACGGAGGCCTGCTCCAGATATAGTGCTTCTACTAGAGACACACCTAAAAGGCCATCACTATAAAGTATTAGACAGATATGAGCGCACACTACTTGCACATACCGGGCTCAGATCGGACTCCAGGGGGGTGGGGATACTGGTTAGGTCCTCCTTTCCATTTGTCCTGGGTAGACTGGCACGATCATTCAGGCAAATTTGTAGCAATGACTGGTACATGGGAGGGCAAGGTCCTTAATGTCTGTTTGGTGTATACATACCACCGAAGGTCCATGCTGACACCCTCCCTGCATAAAGTGCATTACCGCTGGAATTGTCATCAGACGTTCTCCTAATTGGTAGGGTACATAAACGCGACCATTGACCCGGGAGGGGATAAAGCATCGAGGTCAGACAGGAGACCAGGCACAGAGCCTTTACGAGCCTTTGTGGAGGCAATGGGATTGGTAGATATATGGCGTGAACACAATCCTGGGGTGAGGTAATTCACCTTCTACTCGGCTGCTCACAGAGGGTACTTGGTTTAGATCATCTCCTGGCCCACACTACGAGCGCTAGTTTATTCCCGAGACGCAACTTATAGGTCGTGAGGATCTCGGATCATTTGCCTGTCGAGGAGCTGCTTCGGGGGCCCAGCTGAGATACTACGCTACCTCCCATATTAGACCCCTGGCTTTTTCAGGCTAAACAAGTTAGGGAAAAGATAAAAAGAACGTACCAAACAATACTACCAAGATAATGTGAAATGGATGACTCGGCCTGCACCTTGTGGGAGGCCTATAAAACTGCGATAAGGGGATATGTCCAGGCATCAGCGGAGGGCAGAATAATAATAATAATAATAATAAAACATTTATCGAGCGCCTGGCTGCACAGAACTGTGTGTCCCCGCGCTAACTGCAAAATGCAAACCCATCGAGAGAAACTTGGTCCGAGAAATGGCGTAGGAATTATTGTTTAGGGAAAAGGTGAGTTTTTAATTTGGCTCTGAATCTCATTTCGGAGGGCTCCATCCGCAAGTGGATAGGCAGAGCATTCCAGTACTTAGTGGCCAAATAGCGGAAGGACTTACCTCCCATTTTCGCTTTTGTGATGCGAGGGACTTTGAATAGCATCATGCCCGACGATCTCAAATCTCTCATCGGACGATGAATGGTGATGAGACCTTTCAGATAGCCGGGGCCTTTATTCTGGGCAATGCGATGAGCATAACAGAGAGACTTGAATATAATTCTCTCTTTAATAGGGAGCCAGTGGAGTTTAGCAAGCGCGTTTTTAGTGGAGGCTTTCCGAGGGAGACCGAGTACCAATCGCGCTGCTGAGTTCTGTACACATTGTAATTGGTGCAGTCCCTTCTGATTCAGGCCTAACAAGAGAACATTACCATAGTCCAGGTGAGGGGATATTAAAGCATGAACTATGGTTTTTCTAGCTTCGGTCGGCAAGAGGTCAAGTACTTTGCGAAGTACTTTTAATGTGCCAAAGCATTTGCTTGTCACCTTATTCACATGGGTTTTGCCTGAGAGGTCGGCGTCCAACATAACGCCTAGATTTTTCACCTTCTCCACGGGAGTAGGCAATTCCCCTAGTTCGCTAGGCCACCATGCATGAGACCAAGCAGAGACAGCTTTTCCTACTATCAGTACCTCTGTCTTATCTCCATTTAGACGGAGGCAGTTAGTATTCATCCAAGTAGCTATCGCTGACATACAGTTTGAGAAGTTGGTAGCTAATTCTCTGCTGTCCGGAGTTAGTTTGAACACCAACTGAGTGTCGTCAGCAGAAGGAACAAACACTACAATACGAGACAATAGAAAGAGAGATCATAGGCTCGAAACATGGGCGTTGAATAAGAATGTCCTGACCGCATTGTTAGCCATCAACTCTGCTTAAAATAGCAGGAAACTAGAGACATAGCGGAGGACAGGGCTCAAGCGCTGGAAAAAGCTACGCAAAAACGTATACGATGTGGGGGATAAAACCAATCAAATGATAGCCTGGTTGGAAGAAAGACACAGGAAAAGGAACTGGGTCCTGGAAATTTGCATGCCACAGGGGGTGGTTCATAAAATGGGGCGGGAGATTACAGCTGCATCCGCTGATCACTATGAAGCTTTATATGCCTCTGCCCCCTCCAGAACCGGAAGTGACTGTACTGAACAACTTAAAGATATTCGTATCCCCACACTGCCAGCTGATGTGTGTATCGGTGTAGCGGCCTGGAGAAAGACATAACAGTCGATACAATAGAACAGACAATCCGTAGCTACAGTCTGGCAAAGCCGCTGGGCCACACAGGCTAAAAGCCGAAATGTATAATAAGGAGTAGTTTCTGTCCTGTAACTCCAGTTCTGTAGTAGGGGTATCTCTGTTATAGTCATAATCTAGCGAATAGTCCCGCCCATGTGCGTGGACCCCGGCAATCAAAAATAATCTCTTAAGTTGTCAAAATAATGCAGAAACTGCAAAGACACTTAAGAGAGAATTTAAAGACAAATAATGCAGCCTATATCCACAGGCTACACTGTCCAGTACTTCAACTAGAAATTCCACCAAAATTCACCACACACAGTACAGCCTGCTAGTTTCTACCATAGAGAAACCTGCCTCCCCCAGTCAAAGACTCAGGAATGATAGAGAGGAAGGCAGGGACAGACAAGCCCCATAGGCTGCCATTATGTGGCTTAAATAGGATACTGTGCCTTTAAGAGAACTTTCCAGAACTTCTCCCAGTATCCCAGAATGCATAGCAGGTCCCTCTTACTTCAGTTCTTTTTGAAGGCGAAGCACGCCAGACCAGTCGCATTCTTGTATGATGAAAAAATCTCCACCGGGGAGGAGGGCGGGCGCTTATGACTATAACAGAGATACCCCTACTACAGAACTGGAGTTACAGGACAGAAACTACTCCTTCTGTAGTAGGGGATCTCTGTGTATAGTCATAATCTAGTGAATAGAATGGCAAGCCCATCCCCACACCAAAGCGGCGGTGGAGAATAGATACATAACGCCACTACTGTGCGAACAAATTCCGCAGCGAAGCCTGGCCAACCTGAGCGTCTGCCCTGGCGTCAGTGTCCAGGCAGTAATGCTTAGCAAAGGTATGAACCGACTTCCGAGTGGCTGCCTTGCAGATTTCAGCAATCGGCACGTTACGGAGCAGAGCCGTCGTGGCAGCTTTGCCCCTGGTGGAATGAGCCTTAGGCTTACCTCCTAAGGTCTTATTAGCCTTCTGGTAACACAATTGTATGCAGGACACAATCCACCTAGAGATGGACTGCTTCGAGGTCGCAAGACCCGTCCTGACCGACCCATAATTGATAAACAACTGGTCAGACCTACGAATATCCTATGTTTTATCCAGATAAAATTTCAACACCCTCCTAACATCCAGGGAATGGAGAGACCTCTCCGCTGGGGATGAAGGGTTCTGAAAAAACGTAGGCAAAGTTATAGTCTGGTTGACATGAAAATCAGAAATAACCTTGGGAAGAAATTTAGGGTGAGTACGCATAACAACCTTAGCAGCATGAAATACAGTATAAGGTTCATTACAACACAACGCCTGAATTTCACTCACCCTGCGGGCCGATGTAATGGCCACGAGGAACGCCGCCTTCCAGGACAGGTGCTGCAACGACGCCTTATTAATAGGTTCAAAAGGCTCCTTCATCAATCTGGACAGCACCACATTCAATTCCCATGAAGGCGAGGGAAGCCTGACAGGAGGGAATACTTTCTTCAAGCCTTCCAGAAAGTCTTTGATCACAGGGATCTGGAAAAAAGGAAGTCTGTGAAGGGCATTTCTTGTAGGCAGTCAATGCAGCAAGATGAACCTTAATGGAATGGACATTAAGGCCAGACTGCGCCAAATGTAAAAGGTAAGGAAGGATGACATCTTCCTTGCATGTCGTAGGGTCATGGTTCTTAGACTGGCACCAGATACAAAACCTCTTCCACTTGTAAGCATATGAAGTCCGAGTGGAAGGTCTCTTAGACTCCTTCAGTATGTCCATGCAATCATCGGGAAGATTCAGATGGCCATATTGCACTATCTCAGGAGCCATGCCGCCAAACTCAAAGACGAGAGGTTGGGGTGTAACATCCGTCCCCCGAACTTCGTGAGAAGGTCCGGCCTGCACGGCAACCGAATGTGAGGAAGGAGAGACCGGTGAAGTAGGTCCGTGAACCACCACTGCCTGGGCCACTCCGGGGCGATGAGTATCATCCGAGCTCTGGACCGGGCCAGCTTGATGAGCACCGCCGGAATCAGGGGAATGGGAGGAAAGGCGTACAGAAAGTTGTTCGTCCAGTTGATCCATAACGCATTCCCCAGAGTCCCTTGTTGGAAGTATCTGGAGGCGAAGTCTCTGCACTTGCTGTTTTCGGCGGTGGCGAACAAATCTACGTCTGGAGTTCCCCACCTTGCGAAGACTTCTCCTAGCACTTCGTCGTTCATGACCCATTCGTGGTTGTCCTGCAGCTGTCTGCTCAGTGCGTCTGCCTGAACATTCTGCACACCTGGTAGATGGGTGGCCGTTATCGTCAGTCCTCTGGCCAGGAGCCAGTGCCAGATCGTCTGCGCCTCCTGCGACAGGGTGCGCGATCTCGAGCCCCCCTGCTTGTTGAGGTAATACATCGTGGTGGTATTGTCCGTCTGTACAAGCAGAGAGTTGGTCTGGAAGGACGGAAGAAAGGCCTTCAGCGCCAAGTGAACAGCCCTGAGTTCCAGGAAATTGATGTGATACGTGGTCTCCATCGGTGACCACGTGCCCTGAATCTGTAGAGTCCCGGAGTGCGCTCCCCATCCCAGAAGAGACGCATCCGTCACGACAGTCTGCGTGGGAATGTCCTTGTGAAAGGGAACCCCTCTGAGGAGATTCTCCGCCGAACACCACCACTTCAGAGACTGAAGAGCATGAAGCGACAGTCGAATCTTGTCGTCCCAAGATCCTTTCCTCTGATCCCACTGGTCCTCCAAGCACTCCTGCAACGGTCTCATGTGCAGCCGTGCGTGTGGCGTCAGGAAGATACAAGAGGCCATCGATCCCAGTAGAGAAGACACCGTCCTCACTGTTGTAGATGGAGTCGTCATAAGAGCCTGAGCCTTCCGACGGAGTGATAATCGTCGCTCTTCCGAAGGAGACACGCTTGCTGACAGCGTATTGATGGAGGCTCCCAAGTACTGTATGCATTGGACCGGAGTCGGGACAGACTTGGCCATGTTGATATGCAGCCCCAGCTTGTTCTGGAGAACGCACGTCTTCTGGAAGTGCGCTCGCGCTTCCGAGAAGGAGGATGCCTTGATCAACCAATCGTCCAGGTAAGGGTAGACGAACACCTTGTTCTTCCTCAGGTGTGCTGCTACCACCGCCATGCACTTCGAGAATGTTCTCGGCGCAGACTTCCGTCCGAATGGGAGCACTGTGTATTGATAATGATTGGTGCCGACTTGGAACCGCAGGAACTTCCTGTGTTTGTGTGCAATGGGCACATGGAAGTAAGCATCCTGTAGGTCTATAGCGCAAAGCCAGTCTCCCTGTTGCAACTGAGGATAAATCTGATGCAACGACAGCATGCGGAACTTTTCTCTGCGAATCCATTTGTTTGCCTGTCGCAAATCCAGAATGGGATTGAACTCGTTCTTGTCCTTCTTGCGAACCAGAAAGAACCGGGAGTACAGACCTCTTCGTCTCTGAGACAGAGGTACATCCTCTATCGCGCTTTTCCTTAACAGGACATCCGCTTCCGCCTGAAGCTCGCGCAGCTGAAACTGCGAGCCGACCGGGGGAATAGCCGGAGGAGGGCTGGTGAACCGAAGACTGTATCCATTGCAAACAATATTCAGCACCCACTTGTCCTGAGTAATTTTTCTCCACTCTGCCAGAAAAAGTTGTATGCTTCCCCCTACCGGAGTGGGTAACGGATCCGGGGGAAGTAAGTTCCTAGGGCCTAGACCCCGCCTGGCCCTTGGGCGCTGGAGCCGACTGCTGGCCTCCCCTGCCCTTCTGCCGCTTCTGGAACGGCTTACGGAACGGATGCTGCTGTTGTGAGTGCCCCGAAGCCTGTCCTCGTCCACGGCCTTGTCCGCCGAACCGCCGTTGGAAGGGGCGGTACTGCTTCTTGGTCTCTTTGGGCTTCTCCAGGCCCACAGCCGTCAGCGTTTCTGCCTCTGCCTTCATGCGGGCCATTTCATCATCCGCATGCTTCCCGAAGAGGGTCTCACCGGAGAACGGCAGATTGGCCACCCTCTGCTGTGCGTCCGGTTTCAGGGACGTAAGCCGGAGCCAAGCGTGGCGCCGCTGGTTGATCCCGTGGCAAAATCCGTGAGCCGCCAACAGGGAAGAGTCCGCAGCCGCGCTGATTATCTGGTTGGCCACCAGCATCCCCTCACTCAGGACTTCCACGAAGTCTTCACGCTGCTCCCGGGGCAAATGCTCCGCAAAGCGCTCAAGGGAGTCCCAGAGGGCGCGGTCGTAGCGTCCCAACAAAGCCGTGGCACTTGCCGCCTTCATGGAGGTAGCGGAAGTTCCACAGACTTTCCTCCCCGCCGAATCCATCCACCGAGATTCCTTGTCCGGGGGAACCGCGGAGGTCGGAGTGGTGGCATGCTGCTTGCGGGCCGCCGTGACGATGACGGAGTCAGGCGGGGGCTCAGCTCTCAAAAAGGCCGGATCCGAGTCGGGAGCCCGGTACTTCTTTAGTAATCTCGACGGAGCCGCCCTCGTCACCGCCGGGGTGAGAAACAGAGCCATAGCCGGTTCTTCCAGGCCCGGCACCAGGGGCAGGAGGGGACGAGACAGATGCTTCTGATGTAGAGTCTCGAAAATGACCGATGTCTTCGGCGTAGGCACTGTCAGGGATATGATAGCTTCGCCGCTCCCCTCAACAGGACGTCCTGAAAGGCAACCAGGTCATCTATCGGGGACACTCTGGTGTCCGGTGACCCCGATAGGGTAGATGAATAATCCCTGGTCCCAGAGGACCTCGTGTGTGAGCGCGATTCGCGCCTCCTATGGCGGTGCCGCGATCGCGTGGATGATCTGTGCCGCGATCTCTCCTTCCGCCCAGAGCGAGAGCGTGACCTGCCAGCTCGTGGGCGCTCCTTTGGTTTACGTGGGGGGGTCTTCCGTGGTTCATCACGGGGTTTCTTCGGTTCCTCCTGGGGTTTTGGTTTCGGAGTCCCCTTAGGAGGAACAGGCAGGGACGGCAGGAAAGTGGACCTCGGAGGAGGAACCTTCGGCTGCGGTGTGGGCCCATGCGGAGGGATCGGAGGTGGAGAGGGATCTCCCGAAGGCAGCGGTGGTTTGGGTGGAGGGTCCTCCTTAGGCACGGGGGGAGGAGTAGGAGTCCTGGGCCGAGACGGAGTGTACACTTCCTCGTACACCGAGCCCTGTGACCCCTTAGGCGAGGGGTGCGGAGAGCCATCCCCATCAGCCGGCGACCTCTTCCGTTTGCGACCTCCACTGGAAGCAGCGTGACTCCTGGGACTAGAGTCCCTCTTCCGCCGTTTAGGAGAGGGTGACCTACTCCTCGACGCTGACCGCTGTCTGCTGGACGCAGAGCGACGCTTCTCCGGCGTCGAATGACGTCTCCTGGACTCCGGCGTCGAACGCCGTCTCCTCGGCGTCGACCCTCTTCTCCTCGGCGTCGAACGCCGACTCCTCAACGTCGACCTCCTCTTCCGCGACATCTCCCGCCGTCCTCTCGACGACGAGCGCCGCCGTCGTCTTGATGGTCCCGACGTCGAGGAGCCCCTCGACGGCGATCGACGGTGTCGCCTCGACGACGACCGACGGCGTCGCCTCGACGGCGAGCGTCGGCGCCGCTTCGACGGCGAGCGTCGATACACGTCACTGTGTCTTCGTCGACGGTAGGAAGATCTCGATGTCGACGACGATGATGACGTCGACGGCGGCTTCGACGTCGGCTTCTCCTTCGCCGTCGAGCCATCCCGCCGTCTCGACCCGGAGCCCCGGGGAGAAGGGGAGCACGCCGCCGTCATCCCTCTCGACGTCGTCGTCGATGCCATCGACGCCGACGGAGAATGGGACCGATTGCTGGACTTCCTGCCCCCGGGGAGCCCCCCAGGGGCCTCAGCAGAGGCAGAGGGAACCTTCCCAGGCTGCCCAGACCCACCTGCAGCCCGCAGTCGCCTATCCTCCAGGCCAGCCAGCCTGATCTTCAATCTGTCCCTCAAGGTCCGAGCAGAAAGCTGCTGGCAGATTACACACTCCTCAGGGACATGATCTTCCGGAAGGCACACGATGCAGACCTCATGGGGATCGCCCTTGGCCTTCTTCCTCTCACATGCTGGGCACTTCACAAAAAGGCCAGGCATTTTGGAGCCCCAAAACACCTAAAAAACAGCACAAAAGGGAGAGGAGAGCACCAAGAAATAAACTGGTAACACTTTTAAAAGACAAAAGTGCAAAAACAATTCCAATAAACCCTTGAGAAAGGGAGAGCTCAATGCCAGGGTCCTGTAAGCAGGAGCCGGAAAAAAGAACTGAAGTAAGAGGGACCTGCTATGCATTCTGGGATACTGGGAGAAGTTCTGGAAAGTTCTCTTAAAGGCACAGTATCCTATTTAAGCCACATAATGGCAGCCTATGGGGCTTGTCTGTCCCTGCCTTCCTCTCTATCATTCCTGAGTCTTTGGCTGGGGGAGGCAGGTTTCTCTATGGTAGAAACTAGCAGGCTGTACTGTGTGTGGTGAATTTTGGTGGAATTTCTAGTTGAAGTACTGGACAGTGTAGCCTGTGGATATAGGCTGCATTATTTGTCTTTAAATTCTCTCTTAAGTGTCTTTGCAGTTTCTGCATTATTTTGACAACTTAAGAGATTATTTTTGATTTCCGGGGTCCACGCACATGGGCGGGACTATTCGCTAGATTATGACTATACACAGAGATCCCCTACTACAGAATGTGGCTAGTACGGTGACACAACATATGCTTAATATGCTCCAGGAAGCAGGAACGGTGGGCAAGCTCCCGGAGGATCAGCGGGTGACCACAATAGTGGTTATTCCCAAAAAAGGTAAGCCTCCCCCGAGGACTGCCACTCGTACAGACCGATCTCACCCCTAAATACGGAAATAAAGGTACTGGCGAGGGCCATTGCGACCCGGCTCTCTGGAGTGATAACCACCATAATACACTATGACCAGTCTGGATTCATGCCCCACAGAAGTACCAGATTGAACTTGAGGCGCTTGTACGAAGTTCTGCATATAACCGCTGAGGGGAGGATGCCGTACTGCTATCACTGGCTGCACAGATGGCGTTCAACAGAACTGAACGGCACTATCTGTTTTCAGTATTAGAGATGTTCCGTCCGAGGTTCTGTGACTGGATCAGGTTTTTATATATGGATCCTGTGGCACTGGTACTGGTGAATGGAACAGTATCCCGCCCCTTTGTACTCCATAAGAGCACGAGATATGGATGCCCGCTGTCCCCCATGCCTTTTGCGTTGGTGCTGGAGCCACTAGCTGCATGGATCCAACACAACCTGTTGGTGGCGGGCATAATGGGTGAGGGTGGCTGGGAAGAATAAATCTCATTGTATACTGATGACATATTACAATATGCCACGCGCTCTCATTTCACAGTGGGAAGTTTGCTACATATTTTTCAACTGGTCTTCAGTTACTCTGGATACCAAACCATCTGGGACAAATCCCTCATGTTTACTTTGTCCGGTGCTGTTCTGTCCTTCCCGATGAGTGGGAAATCCCTTTTAGTTAAAAATAAGTTAAAATACCTTGGTATAAAAATGTAATGAAAATTAGTTCCTAGCAGCTAATCTACTGCCTTAGTTAGATTGCGGAAAGATGCAACAAGTTGGCAGAAGGTGCAAGCTTCCTGATGGGTAGGGCCGCCCTGTTTAAAATGACGATACTGCTTCATGAACTATATGTACTACAGAATATCCCCTACAGAATACCGGGCGACTTTTTTTCATAAGGCAGATGGTGAAACTGTTATGGAATGAAGGCAGCTCTAGGATAGCCCTGCACAAGTTACACAGAGGAGTATTTGACAGGGGTCTGGCGATCCGGGACATCAGAAAATACTACTGGGCTACCCAATTGGTCACAATTAATGACTGGGTGTTTACTGGACAGGAGGAACCGGCCTACAGGGTAGACCGACATTCTATGGGACAGTGGGGATACCCTGCGGTGTTATATCGCAAACTTGGAGAGAAGCCACAACATTCCTTGACTGGAAAGACAAGGGGACGGGGAGAAGTCCACTGTGAGCTAGTGATCTCTTAGGTGAGGAAACTGAAGGGATTCAGAAAATGGGACAAGCTGGGAATTCATCATCTCGGGGATGTTCGGAGAAGTCAGGTCATTTTTTCCTTTTAAGATTTACAAGCGGAATAGCAGATGTCTGCAGCAGAAAGGTTCTGCTAATTCCAGCTGGGACACGTGCTGCAGACTCACATCCTTGAGGTTGATCAGTTGCCAGACTGCGCACCTCTAGAGGATAGGCTTTTGATGGATCAAATGCCGGAGAAGGCCACCTCGTTGATTTATCAAAAGATTATGAATGATGAGCCTGACTTACTGAGCACCCTGTGGGAAGTGTGGGAGACCCACGTGGGAATGCTTGAGGATGATGATTGGATAGAGGCAATACAATGCTCTAGGGAGGTTGCCATAAGAGCAAACTTCCGCCTCATAAAACTGGGTTTTCCATAGATCCTATTCCTCTAGAACATTAATGCATTGACTGGGCCACTGTGTCTCGGACAAATGCGCCAGGGGGTGTCAGGAGGTGGGGTCATTCTTCCACATTCTATGGGCCTGCCCAAAGATTCAGCAATATTGGGGAAAGATGACACGAATCATGTCAGAGGTAGTGGGTCAAACAATTCCCCTTAAGGCTCGATGGCACATAATCTGTGTGACACGGGAGACGGTATGGCCAAAACATCTTAAAAGTATGCTGATGGTCGCTGCCGCAGTAGCAACAAGCATTTGCAATGCAATAGGTCTAGCATTAGGAAAGTTTGAGCTATTGGTATGGTAAATGACAAATTTTTTATTTATGTTTGGTTTTGAAAATAGCTAAATTAATAGCTTTGTCATTTACAATGCCAATAGGTATAACTTTCGCAAATGTGACACCAATCTGTAGAATTTGGCTTAACAGCCAACTGCGTTGGGTCTGACAATTGTAGTCTAGAGGTCTGTGGATGGCGGTGCAGAAATTCTGGCTGGTAAGGTCTGTGGATGGTGGTCCAGTCTTCCTGCTGTGACTGGGTCTGTGGGTGATATTGTAGGACATGTTTATGGGTGCGGTCTGTGGAGGATGGTGTAAGATGTCTGGGTGTGTCGGGTCTGTGAATGATGGTGCAGAGTTCCTGGATGTGGGGGTTAGGCAGGACTGTGGATAGTGATGGACAGCTGGTTGGGTGCAGTCTGTAGAAGTTGGCTTAACAGCTGACTGCGTTGGGTTTGTCAATAAAAGTCTGGAGGTCTGTGGATGGCGGTGCAGAAATCCTGGCTGGGAAGGTTTGGGAATGGTGGTCCAGTCTTCCGGGCTGTTAGTAGGTCTGTGGATGGTATTGTAGGGACTGGTGGTCTAGAGGTCTGTGGGTTGTGATGCAGAAATCCTGGCTGGGGAGGTCTGTGGATGGTATTGTAGGGACTGTTGGTCTAGAGGTTGGTGGAAGGTGGTGCAGAAATCCTTGCTGGGGAGGTCTGTGGATGTCGATGCAGGAGCCCCTGCTATGGGGTGGTGAAGCTGGTCTGACTCCAGCTGTGTGCACTCACCCCCGTCCCTGCTCTTGAGTCTCTGCTACAACCTCGGCTCCTGTCTGTTCTCACCGAGGGGTGTTTAACGAGAGCTCCGGAGGCGACTCTCGCTGTGTGTTCTGCGAGAGTCACAGAGCTCTTCAGAGCAGTAATTACAACAGAGCGGGAGGGGGGGTGTGAAGAGAGGGAGGGAGGGGTGAAGGGGTGGGGGGGGAGGTTCGGAGACTTAAAGAGGGGCAAAGGAGCCAGGGAAAGAGGGAATGAGTGAGTGTATACACTGAAGTAAAGCACACTGCTCGTCCCTCGCAGCGCTATACTTGTGAGCATGAAACATGGAGGAACTTTAAGGCAACAAAAGATGGGTTGAGATAAAGAAAGAATGCGGAAGGAACAACCTAGACAATAATAGAGAGAGCGGACAATTTATTTTTTTATTTATTTTTCGATATTTTTATTGCGCATGCAAATACCCGAAGGTGTCTCGGCGCATGTGGAGGCCAGAAGGATCGAACAACAAACTTACTGGTTGAACAACGATGTCTTTAAGAGCCTACGAAAGCTCATCAGATTGGGGGCAGTTTTAATCGTGAGTGGCAAAAGGTTCCAAAGCTTGGGCGCAGCAACCAGGAAACGTCTGTCTCCCCAGGTTGCTGTTCTCGTACGAGGTACCGGCAGGAGGCAGGTGTTGGCAGATCTCAGCTGCCTTTTAGGGGTGTACAGCTGAAATGCTTCAGTCAGAACCTTGGGTCCAACGCCATGCACTGCCTTATAGGCAATGCAGAGGGCCTTGAATTTAATGCGGCCCTCTACTCTTAGCCAATGCAGATGACAAATGGCGGGAGTAGTAGGCTGGCGGCGGGGGATGTCAAGAAGAATTCTAGCAGCCGCGTTCTGTATGGACTGCAACTTAGATAAAACGAGTTTCTGAGAGTTGAGAAAGAGGGCATTCCCATAATCAATTTTAGAAAACACTAAGGTAGAGACCAGGGTCTTCCCGGCTGAGGTAGGGAGGTAAGGCAGCAATTTCCTGATTTTCTTTAAAATAAAGAACGCAGATGACACAACCTTGTTGACGTGAAGGTTAAATGACAGCTTGCTGTCAAAAATAACTCCCAGGTTTCTAGCCTTTTCAACTGGGACAGGTGGAGAGCCCAGCTGATTGGGCCACCAGATGAAGGACCATTCCGGGGAGAGTTTACCAAAAGTCATGACCTCGGTTTTGTCTGAGTTAAGCCTCAGACAATTGGAGGACATCCAGGTACTGACAGCAAGCATGGCCCTTTGGAAATTGGCTGCCACCACTGGGCCGTCCTTATGGATCGCCAGAACCAGTTGGGTGTCGTCTGAGTAAGATGTTAGTCGCAACCCATGGGCCTTTATTACCCTCGCTAAGTCCGCTACATAGATATTATATAGCGTAGGACTTAGCGAGGAACCCTGTGGGACTCCACAAGGGAGTGCAGAGACAGGAGAGTAGAAATTGCCCAACTTCACTGTCTGGGTACGGTTGGCCAGAAAAGATGAAATAAGATCTCTAGCCATGCCGTTTATCGCCAGGGCTGTGACACGGTCGACCAGAATAGCATGGTCGACCGTGTCAAAGGCTGCGGACAGGTACCAAAGGATCAGGACGGCCACACCTCCCTGGTCCATAATGGCTCTGATCTCATCTGAGGCCTTTATTAAGGCGGTCTCCGTTCCATGCCCTTTCCTGAAGCCAAACTGCGTTTCGATGAGAAGTTGGTGAGTATCGACGAACTCTGAAAGTTGTTTATTCATCAGAGCTTCGCATATTTTGGCGGGAAAGGGGAGACACGCAATAGGTCTATAGCTGGCCAGAGCTGTAAGATCCAAGGAGGGTTTTTTCAGAAGAGGTTTAATCACTGCCTTCTTCCACAGGACTGGATAGTGACCAGTTTGAAATGCGGTGTTGCAAATTTCCATAAGTGGGCGGGAGATCACCTCACTTAGGTTGGCCATCACCGAGGGGGGACCAGACTTGATAGTAGAAATGAGTCTGCTAATTTGATCTTGCGAAGAGAAAATAACCAGTTGGTCACCCTAACTGTTGAGCAATGCCCTCTCTTTCCCTTCCAACAGATCTTTATCAGTACACAGGAGGCCACTGAGGGTTGAATGGATCAAGACAGCCATGTCTCTGGGGGGTCGAAGGGAGCGTTAAATCGAGTTCCCTACCCTCTTTTTAGTGAATCGACGTCAATGTCTAAACAATAACGTCAGGGGATTTACTTCTAGGGACCTTTAGTGCGTAGTGGAGTAGGGGGGTCAAGGAGGGGCAAGCAAGTTCGTAGATAGATCAATGAGAAGTATAAGATAACAGGATACAGGAAGTTGCTCATAAATAAATCAAACAGCAAAAACTCCCCGCCCCATATACACAGGATATGTCACGACATTGCTTATCTGCTCTGACGCATTCATGGTTTTGTAGGGCTTAGCATGTGACATCTATACATGTACTGTGTTGACTCTTGATGAATGTTTGTGCTAGGTGTCAGAGGTATACATGTTACTTTGCCAACTTCGTATGTTACAGGCAGGCATTTCCCAAACAATATTGGTGGTGACCCATAAGCCACAAACAAAATGAGTCATTGTTTTGTGTAGATCTGGGTGTAGGTAACTGCTGCAGTGCTGTGCATGGCAGTCTTTCTGACCAGGAACATAAAGTCCTGTCTACATCCAATTTTCTTTTTTGACCAGACATCTAGCTGAGTGAAGTGAGTAATCATCTCATGTTAGTTGTTCTGAGTGACAACTGTACCACACAGGCAACTTGTCTTCCTTGTGTGACGAGTGATGTTCCCCCACTACTGTCTCTCATGTGATGGTGGCCCTATTACATGTGACATGACAGAGTCCACAGTACGTGCATGCAGTGACTGTACAACAGTGCCCATTAGTAAGTACTAGCCATTAGCATTAGTGCCTACATGTTGGTCACTGGGCATTTGCCAGTTGATGGTTAATCTGCAATAGTGTTTTAAAACACTCATTCTATGACTGATGACATGCATAAGGGAGTGAGATGTAGAACTGAAGAGATAATATAGGAGTGTCTACACTGATAATTACAAGGTAATCTGAGTTTGCAATATCAGAGTGTTGTGATGTGCCAGCCCATTGGGACTAAAGTCATCTCACATTTTCATGTCATAGATATTCAGAGACACCCAAAGCCTTCAAATGTGTATTGGTTTGTAGGTATACAATCTACGGCGTTATCACCTGTACCAAGCAGGATTGGGGATGTACATATAGCTATATGAAGTCTGGGGCTGTGTGAATTCTAAGTATCTCCAAATGTTTAGACCTCAATGTTTTGAGGCAACCTTATATGCTACATGTGATACATAGCTAAACTACTTCTGTACAGCTTTCATTAGACTTTTCCGGTAATGGGCATATGATGTAATTTGGAGTCCAAAGTCTCTTCAGTGTACAGTGAGCATTTGCATCTGACATGATGTCTGCCACACCACTAACTGATGGTACATTGGTGTTTAACTTGACCTTCATGACATCATGATGTGTTATGAGGAATCGGTAGGTCTGTTAAATTCATGGCCTTGTGTGAGCATTGTGTAAATCTCAAAACTAAATCCATCCTATTTGGTTACATCATTTTACAATGGTATAATACCAGTGCCAAAGTATGCAAGGTGGCCAACTATCTAGTAAGGATTGAGTGTCTACAACTCCATCAATGCATTTTAGCATGTCTGGAGTTATAACATGAGTGGAAGCAACTGATTGCAGGGTTTCTAGCATGCATTAATGTGCTCAAGCTAAATTTGAAACCCATATAGTGAACCATGAAGCTGGTATGATATCTGCACTTAATGCCTTCTGTTGATATGTGACTGTCCAATGTGGAAACGCGGTGGCAATAAACCCATGCTACATGTCATTTCAGATACATCCAGGGCAAGCGAAGGAGAAGTGGCCAACATCAGTGGGGACACAGCTGATCACAGTGGTTCCAGATGGAAGACCTCAGACAAGGACGGGATGCAGTGACCAGGAGAATGTGGGGAGTGTCAATGAGGACAGCAGCTCAAGTTCATCATCATCAGTGGATACTCCAAAGTGGTGGTAGACCCCACAGGATCAGTACCACCTTCATCCTTGTCCACTACCCCCAGTGACATTGCACCCTCTTTGTTGTCTCCCAACAAGCTGGGCAGGCCCGCTCATCTAGTAGATGGGCAGTCCAATTCACTCCAGTACACACTTAATCAGACCCACACACAAACACAAAAAACACAAACACAAACATGCAAGCACTCAGCAGACACTCACCCCTCTCGCCACCCCCAGCATACCCTCAGGCACCACAGAAACAGACAGACCACTTCACAACCATACCCCCAGACAACACAGCCACAGACCCCTCTAAAACCACAACCATACTCCGATGCAACACAACAATAGACCCGTTCACACCCACAGCCATACCCCCAGAAAACACAACGACAGACCCTGCACACCCACGACCACATCCCCAGAAAATACTGCCACAGACCCCTCCACTCCCACATCCATACCCCCAGAAAATACAGCCACAGACCCCTCCTCACCCACAACCATATCCCCAGACAACACAGCAACAACAACAGCCACACACCTCTCCACAACAGCCAGCAAGTCCACAACATACACAGGCAACAACTGTAAACGTTCACAGTCACCGAAACAGACACCAACACTACACACAGTTCAGACAGAACACACAGCTCACACATCCACTCCCTCTACCTCCCAAACCCAGCTCCATCCCGAACATCCTACCTGTTTTCCCTGTCAAGATGTGTTGTTGGCCCGTAGCCCCATAAAACCCGAGCCCACCCAAAGCCCCGAACCCTCTCCCAAAGCCCAACCTATCCATTCCACATCCCACTCCACCCCTGAGAAACAGGTTGCCCACCCAACTACACCTAGCCCAAAAACAAAAAGCCAAGAAAGTCACTCCCAATGCTAACCCCACTGCTCCCTAAACCGCAACGCAACCACCCCTTCCCAAGTACCATCTTTGGGGTGCCTGTTATGCCCAATGGATGCCCCTTTGTGAGAAGATTCCCTGGCAGTATCTGTAAGAGCAAGATTGGTGGCACAGTATTGTGCTGTGGCACATGGATCCACATTGGACTAGCCATTGGCCTTTGCTTTACATCCTATTTTGACATATTGTCATTTAAATCTTTTCATTGTTTTAAAGACATTGGTCCTGCCATCACTTTTCTAACTATTTGATGTTATTGTATAGTTAGCAATGTGTGACTACAGTTGTGCTGGTTTCATCCCTAAATGCTGATCTAGTTGAAGTGGTTAGTATGATGGGACCTTGGACCCAGTTCTAGAGTTAGACAGAACAAGGGGAAATGTTGGATGGATGTTTATGTGAGATGAAATCCAATTGGGACCAACATTGGGTAACATATTATACAGTATGTATTTAAGCTTAGCATGGCCACTGTCAACATCATTTAGACTGCACTGCTCCCTATGATGTAAGTTTGTATGTGTCTGATGTGTTAAAGTTAGATATTTGTTTCTCCATACATGGATGGTGTTAAATTGTCATAACGTTGTGGAGTTTTGTTTGGACATGTGTCCATTTTCGTGTATGTACCTTGCACCTACTTTATCTAGATGTCCGGCTAACGCTGTTAGTGCTGTGTTTGCTTTCATGTCTTGCACTTACACATTCCCTACACATGCATGACACTTGGTTATGCAATTGGTTGGCCCGGATATACTTTGATTCACAGGTCCTGTGCACATTGAGCTTTTCAGGCATGTGCAAATATATTGAGACTCAGGGCCCAGGACTTTCAGGGTTCCCACTGATAAATGAATACCTATTCTGCAAAGTGTGTTTCCATTGTGGCCTTAGAATGCTTCTCACTGTGTTTCTTTGCAATCTCAATAACTGACACTGTCTCTTCATGTGGGTGACGGGTAAGAGTCCAATACAGAGTTGGAGCAGAGAAGGTGCGTTTGACGTTAATGACACAACCATACAATGTAGCTTTGTCATCAAAACAGGTCCTGGGATGTGTGCAATGTAAGTGTGTCACAGAGATTAATAGGTGAGATATTGGTGAGAAGGTGCTGTGGGTGATGATTTTATGCACATATCACTGATTATGAGTTATATACACATGTCCATTTGTGTGCACGAACAGCGATTTGAGCATTGAGGGCATCATACAGATGTATTTAGTTTATACATTTAAACAATACCAAACAGGAATCCAGAAAATAGGTTTTGACCAAGCTAACCCAAACACCCTTGCCTGGTCCATGGTGGGATATCGTTTTGTGGCAGAATCTATGGAAACAGGTTGTAGTATTTATTTTATTTATTTTATATTCTTGTATAGCGCAAGAATCGACCCCTTACGGGGTATCTCCGCGCTTTGCTCGCAGGATGGAATGGCTGTTGTTACCAGAAGTTGTGGTTGTCGACTGATGTTGGATTATTTATTCTTCCATGAATAAGACGGTTTTTAGTTTCTTCCTGAAGGAGGAATGGTTAGAGGTTTGTCTTAGGCCGATTGGAAGGTTATTCCAGAGTTTAGGCCCTACCAGGGAAAAGGCTCTGCCACCTTGTCTGGTTTTTTTTACCAGAGGAGTTTTGAGTAGCAATTGGTTGCTTGACCGTAAGGCTCTGTCAGGTTTATAGAGGGGTAGCTTTTGGGACAGATAGTTGGGGCCTTTCCCGAACAGGCATTTGTGGACAATGCAACAAATCTTGAACTTGGTGCGTTGTCGTATTGGCAACCAATGCAGTTCTCGCAGCAGGGGTTTGGAGGGGGTTCTGGGGGGGGGCATTCAAGACCAGTCTTGCTGCTGTATTTTGGACTACCTGGAGGCGATTAATAGCGCTCTCGTTGGCTTGTATAAGGAGTCCATTGCAGTAGTCAATTTTACTTCACCATAGTCTGCACTAGGGTCTTTCTATAGTTGTCTGAAAGGTAAGGGAAGACTCTTCTTAGCAGACCAATTGTGTGAAAGCATGCCCCAGCGACTGCGTTCACATGCTCCTTCAAGGTAAGATTTTGATCCAGCTTCACCCCCAGGTTTTTTACTGTTAGTTTTGGGGTGGGTACTGGTCCCAGGTCTAAGGGCCACCAGTCGGGGGACCATAGTATGGACGCTTTT
Source organism: Lissotriton vulgaris (assembly GCF_964263255.1). Classification (NCBI taxonomy): domain Eukaryota; kingdom Metazoa; phylum Chordata; class Amphibia; order Caudata; family Salamandridae; genus Lissotriton; species Lissotriton vulgaris. Next base: position 1,707,931,735 of record NC_141685.1, on the reverse strand, counting down.
CCAAAAAGCATTAGCTCCGTTTTACCAACGTTGCATTGGAGGCGATTGGCAGCCATCCAGTTGGAGATGGCCCTCATGCCTTCCGCGAAGTTATCCCTAACATTGGAGTTGAGGGAATGGAAAGGGTATAGAAGTTGGGTGTCGTCGGCGTAGGACACCGGGGTGAATCCATATTTTCTCACAATCTCAGCAAGGGGGGCCACGTACACATTGAACAAAGTGGGGCTTAGGCATGAGCCCTGTGGCACCCCCTTCGTGAGCATCCTGGAAGAGGAGCGGTATGGTCCCAGGCTGACGGATTGTGAGCGCCCGGACAGAAAGCTCTCCAGCCAGGAGAGGGCTTGTCCTCCTATGCCCACTCCCTGTAAACGGCTCATGAGGATCTTATGGGACACAGTATCAAATGCGGCCGACAGGTCTAACAGCACCAGAATCATTGAGCCTCCTCTATCCTGTGACATCTTGATGTTATCGGTCACAGTGAGGAGAGCTGATTCGGTGCTGTAGTTGGGCCTGAACCCAGATTGAGAGTGGTCCAGGCCTCCTGTCGCCTCTATGAACCTGGACAGATGGGTATTAACATGCTTCTCGGCCAGTTTACTCAGGAGCGGCAGCAGAGAGATGGGACGGAGGTTGGAGAGCTCTGTCCAAGGGGAGATGGCATTTTTCCGAATAGGATTCACCACTGCCTCTGTCCATTCCTGGGGGAGTTTACCTTCTGTGAAAGAAAGGTTCAAAAGTTTTTGGATAGAGGGGCAGAGATCAGTGCTAAGCATGTTCATCACTCTGGGGGGGAGGAGATCAAGGGGGGACCCTGTTTTTGTAGTATTTAGTAGAGATTTTATATCATCCTTGGAAATTTCAGGGATGTCAGTGAAGGTTTCAGAATTGGTTTGTGAGCAGAGAACGTCAACCGTCTCTGTGTTGTTGGGGTGTTTGGCCAGTATTTTATTGTAGATGGTATCAATTTTATCCTCGAAGTATAATGAGATTTTGTTACACAGATCTTGAGAAAAAATATCAGGACTTTCGCAGGCTGTAGGATTTGTGAAACTTCTTAGAATCTTATATAATTCTCTGGTAGAATTGTCTGCCTCATCTATTTGGGATTGTAGGCTGGTTTTCCTTGCCTTTTTTATATTTTTGTAATAAGAGGAGGCAGCTTGTTGATAGAGCTCTTTACTTTCCCTGGAGTGGTTCTTCCTCCATCGTTTTTCTAGCTTTCTGCACTTTTGTTTTTCAGTTTTTAGTGCTTCCGTGTACCAGATTTCTTTTTTGTTATTAGTCGTAGGTAATTTGACCAATTTTTGAGGAGCTAAGAGGTTTATTGTATCGAGGAGGGTGTTGTTTAGTTTGGCCAGGGCCGAATCAGGGTTATCAGAATCGGAGAAGGTTGGTGTTTTCCATGTTTCTGCGAATGCTTCCGGGGAAATCTTGTGCCATGGTCTACGTTTAATGCTCCTGGTAGCAGAGGGTTCGGAAGGTTTAGTTAGTTGCATGAAGGAAAATTCCAGCATGCTGTGGTCGGACCAGTGTACTGATTTGGGGGGTTGACAGTAAATTGATGGGTCATTAGAAAAAATAAGGTCTAAGGTATGGCCTCCTCTGTGGGTGGGACCACTATTTCGTAGATGTAGGCCTAGTAGGGCAAGGTCCTCCAGTAGGAGCTTGGTATCAGGATCCTCTGGTGTATCTGCATGGAAATTAAAGTCGCCAAGTAGGATGAAATGTTCTCTAGCTTTCATGTGAGGAGCAAGTATTTCAGTGAGAGCCAGGGTAAAACTAGTGTCAGTGCCAGGAGGGCGGTAGACTAAAGCGCCCTTCCAGTGGTGTTTATTACCAGTATTTATTTTGAAGATCATAATTTCCATAGAAGGAAGTAAAGCTTGTTCTAATATGGTGATGCGGAGACTGTCTTTATGTATTATGGCAGTGCCGCCACCAGTTTTTATCGGGCGGTCTTGCCTCAGGATTTTATATCCTGTGGGGATTCCTGTCATAACAGATGGGATAGTGTGGGGCTTTAGCCAGGTTTCCGTTAGGAAACATATTTCCGGTTTGTGGCAGCGAATGGTGTTCCATATTTCGATGCAGTGACGTGGAAGGGATCGAACATTAAGTAGGAAGCTTTTCCAGCCTTTATGTGAAGCCTTAGGAGTAGAAGAGTGCCCTGGTATTATTGAGTTGAAAGTGGTTTGGAAACCGCACTGACAACATGAAAAAGGTCCCTCTGGGTTGGGCCAGCCACTATCTAAACATTGGTGGTGTTCCTGAGGACGAAGCGATCGTAGGAAATTAGAAGAGTACCTGATATGAGAGTCTTTAGAGGAGACCAGGACGGGGAAGGAGTGGGAGGACATGAGAGCAGGGTGGGTGGCCCCTGGTCCCGTCCTGTCGCGGACGGGCGCAGACGGGCTACTCTTTGGCTACTCTTCGCGTAGCTTCGGCTCCACTGCGCGCGATCGCTGCGCGCTCAGGGGAAGGCGAGGGCTAAGTAGCCCCGAGAGACCCAGCTGCTAGAGCGCTAACCACCCAGCAGTTTGGAAACAGGAAGTGGTGTCCTCCCTCTAGCTTACAGCGGGAAGACGAATCAGAGAGCGTGTCCTCTGACGGCTTGCACCAATCAGTAGGGTGTTGTGATGGTGAGTGTGGGCAATGCGGAAATCCAATTTTAAAGTTTAAAATTCCGTTTTGACACAGATAAGTAAAACAAATTTTAAAACGATTGCAGTCACAGCATTAATCAAAGCGGTATGACTTACCGTCTGCGACGGTGTGGATTTTGGATGTGATCACTCAGGTACAGCACCAACAGGATGTGTACAACTGACTCCATGCCAACACTGGACGTGTTGGCATGGAGTCCACACGCTCAGATGCAGTCTTTGGACCTCCACAGTCATGCTGTCTGTAAGGCAACTCGTAATTGGGCCAGTTGTTGCACTGGCAGTCCGAGCCTCCGACAGACTCTTTGGCCTACTCTGACACTACAGCAGTTGGATTTGCCTTGCGGGACCGCAGCTGTCTTTTATCTATAGTAACAGCATATCTTGTAATGACAGCAGTGTGGTGGTCAACAGTCTTCGAATGACAAACTCATGATCAGGCCCTTCGTGTTTATTTGTGAAGCACTGAGCGAACTACACAAATGGCCATTGTCTACTGCATGTTTTCCGGTCAGCCTTCCAGCTGAAATGGTCATACAATAGGCTTTAATGGCTACTGTGGACAATCTAAGGATGACGTCAGACAGAAGTAGTGTGGGGGATCTGCTATTATGAGATCTTCCAGCAAAGTCTGACCCCACTACAGACTGATAAGACATACTGCTGTTGGGAGTGGTTTACCCTGTGACCCCTTACAATGAGTGAAAACATTGCACCTCTACTCCAAATGTAAGCTTTTGATCTGTGGCAATATCTTCCTTTGGCCTTTTCTCCACTATGTTTCAAACTGAATATTCAGCAATTTACCAGAATGATTTGCTCTCACAGGTTTACGTTAATAACAAGATCGCTGGCAGCTGGGTAATGGTGACGCTTCACAATATCAAAGATTAGGGCCAATGCAATAATGAGGTGTCTACTGTAGATTGGTTCTTGGACAAGACAAGTCTTCCATAAAGTAAATCCAAGTAAAACGTACAAGATTAAATGCAGTGCCAACTAAAATACCAACACAAACAGGTATGTCCAAAAAATACGTCATAAGCACAGATATGCTTAGAAATCGGTATAGCAATTCAACAACTAGGCAGAGAGGAGACCTTCTTTAAAATTTGTAGAAAAAACAGCGCGAGGCTTCACAAAATCCTATAAGTAACTTCATTTGGGCGGATATTCTGAAAACAAAAATCCACAATTCATAGTGATTTTTTTTTTAATTAGCTTAGGGCATGCTGAAACTGAATTATTTGTAGGAAACATAAATAACTGCAATAGCTTTAGCTTTAAAAAAAAATAGTAAAGAATTCAGTATAAATACTTGCCAACAAATCCTATGCCTGGATGGTAAAAAAAATTCATGAGAACTAGCAACATCACAATATTTGAGGATTCATTTCTCCGCCAATTTAAAACGAAAGTTTTTGTTTTATTGAATGGGCAACTTCCCTATAAAACAGCGGTTCCCAAGCTGTGAGTCGCGATCAGATTTCTGATGGACTGCTAAAGAGCAATATTTAAAGATGCCTTTACATTTTGTATTCATCTGCTCACATTTGCTATTTCAAAAACTGAGGTTAAATGTCAGGCTTTGTCTTCTGATAAATTGCTACTATTCTTTCAACATGGGGTTGGTGTTTAGTTTTCTTTTTCTGACTGCGAAATATGAGGAGTTTTTAAAGTGAACTATGTGACAATCTTACTAGGGGTACTAGAAACGTGAAAGAAAAAGCTGTAATGTGTAATTGTTTTGTAACACAACATCTACACATTTTCAGCCTATATCAGCAGTTTAGCCAAAATTAAGCACGTTTTATATTTCTGAGGTGTGATGGAAGCAAAGATTTTACCAGGATCAAAACAAATCCATACACCTTTACTTAGAGATGGACAAATGAGAAATAGGCGCTGACATTAGATTTCCACACAACCATTTGTGTGCTATAGAGTTTGATCAGTAAATAGGCATATCTGTGCAAATTTAGCAGCCATTTCAATGACACATGTGCTATCTATATCCGACAGTGTGCTACTGCTGATCACTGACATATCAATTTTTACAATATCAAAACACGAAAATATCAGAAAATAAATATCGTTAACAAAAATATTACCTTCCTATACTTAACAAATACAACCACAAATATCAAGAACACATTTATTGTTGTTAGAAATATTGATTTTAACTTAAACACACAAATATGGGAAACTAAAATATTGTCACCTTTAAATAAACGTGTCAAAAATAGCAATCAACCCGACTACAATAATATCACCAAAATAATGTCATTATGATTAATATAAAAAACTTTACAAAAAACAATTACAATTATTTAAAACAATGTATACACATTTAAATAAAAGAAATATATTACATCACCAAAGTATTTACAATTCACCTTAATAAAATATATAACTAAATTCATAACAATATAACAAAAATAAATATTTCCACTAGCTACAAATATTTAAACAAAAAATATATACGCATTTTTTTTAAATGAAGGACTTTGACTGGAAAGGGAATTACTTTGTCTTTATAATATTGTATTTTTATTTAACAAGACGTATTATCAACAAATGCGCGGAGTAGCAATGGGAGCCAGCTTCTCCCCCAGCTATGCCTGTTTATTTATGGGCTGGTGGGAGAAGCTGGTTCTGGGGGTGGTACACAAAGAATACATGGAGAACAATATCAAAGCATACTTTCGCTTCATCGATGACTTGTTCATTGTATGGGAGGGAAGTGTGGAAAAAGCGAATTAATTTCTAGCTGCTATAAACAAAAATAGTCTGAATCTAAAATTCACTTCGAAAATTAGTGAGAAAATATTCACTTTCTAGACGTAGAGCTATATATGTTGCAAATCACAACATCGAAACCAGAATTCATAGAAAAGAAACAGCTGGTAATTCAGTGTTGCACTCCACCAGTTTCCGTCCCCGACATCTAATTGAAAGCATTCCCTATGGAGAAATGACCCAACTAAAGAGTATGTAGTAACCCGTCAGATTTAACTGTCGTACAACTAGAAAATAAAAAAAGATTTCTGGAACAAGGTTATTCTAGGAAGACCATAGAGGTAGCTATCACTAAATCCAGGGCCGGACTGGCCGGAGCGGACACCAGGCGTTTCCCCGGTGGGCCGCTAGAGTGGGGGCCGATTTTGAGCCCCTGAGGGCCCTGTAACAAAATCATCCGTAACTGGCCCTGGCAAACAGCTCGGCCGCTCCCAGGGGGGGCCGGCCGAGCTCTTTGCCAGGACCAGTTTTGGTTCCCAGTCGGCCCTGACTAAATCCGAAACCAAAGACTAGATCCCTGTTACTCCAAACCAAAAAGATCAGAGAGGAAAATTCTGAGCAACCGGTCCCAGAAGTAAGGCTGATTCCAACATATAATGCCCAACAACGACAAATAAATAAGATAATGCAACGCAACTGGCAAATCATGAGCAGTGACCTAGTAATCGGTGATACTTTACCATGCAATCTGGGGGTCACCTATAAAAGAGCCCCGTCTATGCACAACAGCTTAGTAAGTAGCAGCCCAGAATTTAAGGAGCAAAGAAAATGGTGGCTAAGAAATGGGTTTACAAAATATAAAAGCTGAAAGGCATGTCAATATGGCGTTAACACCAAGACCTACAGGTTAGTATTTAGTGATAAAGTTTTAAATATTAACAAACCACTCAATTGCAAAACAGAATACGCCATCTACATTTTAGAGTGCTCGTGCCATCTAAAATATGTGGGCAGCATCAAGCTCCCTGCCCATAAGAGGATTTTGCTATATATTAGAGCAATTAATAACAACAACCACACTCACCCAGTTACAAGACGCTTTAGGGAAACTCACCAAAATAACTTTGAAGACTTCTCCTATTACCTTATTGACGCTATCTCCCCATAAAGGAGAGGAGGAGATAGAGAAGGGCAGTTGAGAAAGTTGGAAACAAGATACATATTCAACTTTCATAATAAGAACCCTGGAGGTCTTAACACGACCGAAGACCAATATACATGTCTGTAAGCCAAATGTCAGGTTTCTTCTCAAGCCAATTGATCTGCTAAATATTTGAAAGGAGAGAGGTATAACAATAATCTGAACTAAATTAGGCCGCCTAACCAACCTAAACCATAGTTATAGTGTTTTTTTAACTAAACACCCTAAGAATAGTTTATCAACAGGAAAAGCGAACAAACAATGTTTTAATCTTTATTTTTTTTTGGTTATGGTAAGGGCACTTTTGTTGTTTCCTTTATTGATGCAACATTAACACTTAATTGAAAACAGCCCTAGGGGAGTCAATAGACAGAGTCCGGATTGGTATTCATACATGTCAACATATAAAAGGAAGTAGGAGATTGTAGGTGAATGCATTTATTCAGCAATTTTGATCGCCAAAATGAGTTTGCCTGCATCAAAAAATCACATTGATAAATAGACAATTGATTTTTAAATGAATATTTATGTAATTATATTTATTCAATTGAGTTGTTTGAGGATGTGGTGTTTTTAATAATAATTTTTATTAACACTATTTTTACTCTTTAACAAAAAACATTTTAGACTTTTATTATAAAGTCTTAAATGTAAAACAAATGTTGAGGACCAGTGAATTATGCATTGGATTAAGCAATGAATGAGGGTCCCTCATTCTTCGTTCCTGCTAATTTTAGAAGATCAGACCTTTTAGAAATGTATGAATTGACAAGAAGTTATTTATAAAAAAAAGTGCCTTTTTTCGATATCTTTTGTTATTCTCCAATGAAAATTAGCACAGGTCACTTTAAAAGGGGTGAAAGAAATCACAAGCGTGGTCATGTGATCAAGGTCCGGCTGGACCGAAACAAGTTATGGCCGACAACGAATAAATGAATTAAGCACTCATCTTGTGGTCCGTGCCTGCTTTTCAAGTACATGAAGCGGTTGCGAGAAAAGGCAGCAGAATTGTGTATATATATATATATATATATATATATATATATATATGTATATATATATATATATGACGTGAGTGCCAATTGGGCATTTTTCTATGGTACTACCAGTATATTTTAAAGGCTGCACAAGCTTGAACAGTGACATTTCCCAGTCACAAGAGAATTGACACCTTGATGTTACTCTCAAGCCCACTGGGGCGGTATATCCGTAAATTCAATGCACGTTCACACGTGACGTTATGAGAAGAAGCAGCACTTTGAAACTATATTTCGTCACAAGTGTCTCGGCATAAGCTCTAGCACTGGTGTGCGATTTGAAACTGACACAATGCTGTATCTTGAGCTGATCTTATCTTAGGCATGCACTTGTTACCCAAACGCGATTGTGATCAAAGGAATCTTTAATCATCTCCTGTCATAAATGCTGGAATGCAGCCATGCGTCTAGTAGTGTATATCAAAGCCCACTGAGGCTGTATTTTCTTCTGAAGACCCAAGTGTTTATGAGGGTATGTAATACAGAAGTGATTTGAAACTTTATTGTACAAAATGCCGCAGAACAATTGTCAATACTAGTCTACGATTACAAATGTGCATTAGCCCATATCAAATTTTGATTTAATTTCAGGTCTGCACTTGCGACGGAATGGTTTTATGATCAGCAACATGATGTTAATTTAATTTTTACAAATGTGTGTTACAAACTGAGCCAGTTTACGATTACTAATGAAATGACTAAAGTTATGTAAAAAGTCTGTTTTCTAGCTCTGTGTAACTTTTGTATGCCTTTGCATCTGTTTTCACTTTCCATTAAGAGGAGGTGGGTCACTGATAATGAATAAACACTTTCAATTTACTTTACACTCGTACTTGTGAACAAGGAGGTCTCCTCCGAAAACGCATCGAGTGACTTGGCCCAAACTAAAGAATAAAACACACTGTTAAAAGGATTTTTTTATGTTCGATGGGGACATATTTAAACAGATCCGTGTCGTGGCTATGGGCTCGGCCTTTGGTCCAAGTTTCGCTAACCTCTTCTTAAGGAAGTGGGAGGAGGAAATTAGGAAGGATGCCAATCTTACAGATGATTTTGCTAAAGTTGGTATCTGGATCAGATATATCGACGACTTGTTCGTCGAATGGCATGGAACCGATAATGAAGCAGTGAGCTTCATTAATAAACTGAATATCAATGAATATAACATACATCTCACATATAACATCAGTAGTGAATGTATAGAGTTCTTAGATACTGAAAATAAAATTCAGAATGGTACCCTGGTGTCCAGCTTGTACAGAAAGGTAACCGCGGGCAATAGTCTGCTTCACGCCCTCAGTGCTCATCCAGAACCATTAAAATGGAGTATACCTTTTGGAGAGCTACTGAGGGCTAGAAGAAATTGCAGCAGTAATGAGGGCTTCAGTTTAGAACAAGAAACCATGCTATCTAGATTCAGAGAGAGGCGCTACCCGGAATGGGTGTCGAAAAAAGCAGTTTTGAAAGTAGCACTAACAGAGCGATCTGAAACTCTAACACCCAATACAAAAATTAATGAGGATGAGGGGACTACTAGAATCATTACCACGTACCACCATGGATCTGATAAGATTCGCAAAATCCTAGCAGACAATTGGCCAATTCTTAAATCAGACATCATAGGCCCATGCCTGGGGACAGACCTTTGATTACATATATAAGAGGTAGGAATCTGAGGGATATCTTGGTGAGAGGAGACATCAATGATAACAAAAAACAACACATACAAGGTCTTAAAGGTTTTTACCCCTGTAGACACTGTAGGGCATGTAAACAGAGCTTTATGGTCAAGGAAATCAATATCCCAGGTAACCAACAACCAAGGAAAATCAAACAATTTCTTACCTGCAACTCGAACTATGTGGTGTATGTCTTGGAATGTCTGTGTCAAAAGAGATATGTTGGGGAGTACAATTTGTATGTCTAAGAAAAGAGTACAGGAGCATCTTAGAGCTATAACACATGTAGATTCACGCTACCCCATTGAAAGACATTTCCAGGAGTGTCACCAATAGAATACCTCCCTACTTAGTTTCTTTGCAGTGGAACAAGTTAACATTGGAGGTAACCGTAAATTGGCACTAAGAAAACGTGAATCAAGGTGGATTATGGACCTTGAAACTAGATCTCCGGGGGGCCATAATCTTGAAGAGGAACTGGCAACTCATTTACATGATTAAAATTAGAGTTGCTAGGAGTAGGAATACAGAGTGCGAGGGCAAACATAGTTTATGTTACTGATTAAATGATATGTCTGATAGATAAATTGGATGCGTGTTTACAAGACATGTTCACAGTGAAATGTATATACATTTTATTCAATGTTTATTTTAACATGTATCTATATGTTTTTTCCAGGGGAAAAGGAAGGGAATATCCACTTCAATGTTTCCCTAACCTTTTCTTCATTTGGATCGAAGATACCACTGTGATAGAGTAAGATAAGAAATTTCACTTTTTTGCACTGATCTTCATATTCCACTTCGGCATAAGGTTAACTTTCATAAGCTTGCAAACTTGGCCATATTTTTGTTAAGTACCATTCTTTAACAACGTCGTCAGATAGTCGCTGCTATATGTATCTCGCTTTTTCGTGTAATCATTTTTTTGTACAAAATCAGATAAGATGCCCTTGGGGCTCTCTCCCTTTTCTTCCAGGGTAGTAGGTACTTACCTAGAAGTGTGGTTCACATATATCTGTGTAAAAATAGCTATATGACTATCCGAATAACAGTGATGCTGGAATTATGATTAGAAGGATTCTCCTTAATAGAGGGCACTATGTTTTTCCTTTGATATTGTATATTTGGGCAAGTAATCTTGCCCCAATGTAGGCACATCACTAGATTGCACTTACCGGTACTATACCTAGGACTATAGTAAAATGTTGGAAATTAGATTAACGAGTGCTGACGTCACTGACAAGGCGGCAAAGGTTACTACATATCAAACAAAAAACCTGGATAAGCGTTTTCCATAGGACATAACTGATAAATACTACTTCAATCTAAAACAAAATAACAAATAAAATCAAACCATAAACAACCTTAACCAAAAAAAATCATACAAATACATTAGTCAACAATATAAAAGGCACACTTATTTTATCAACTAAATACTTCAAAAAGGACAAACGCCACAAGACAAGGAAAGTTTGCCAGATTCTGTGATCAGACCCTTAAAGAACAATTATACATTGACAACTACTTAACCAAGTAAGTATAACTTCTATTCAAACTAAAACTTACTTGCACATAAACGTAAGGTAAAATAGCAAATAATTAAGAAAACACTCTCCAACAACTATTTCCTTACATGTATTTCTTACAAGAAAACACTACGACTTCAAGAAGTGATTAGCTACAAGAAAAAAACACCCATCACAAACAAGCAAAAAGATATAACAAAGTGTACACACATTATTAAAAAAACAAACTCAACCCAATAGCAAGTAAAAATAAACCTAACAACCTTAATCTCTACAAACTACCAACAAATAAACATTTAAAATGAAACTGAATCAGTTTCTTCAAATAGAAAAATCACCTGCTCCACATAACACTTTTAACAGAAAAGCTACAACACAATGTGAAACCTCTAAAAAGAAAATACATACAAGCATATAATAGAACCAATTGCATAATGTTTTAAAGTAGATAGCAATCACAAACTTTTTAAGATGTTATTTATTTATACTTTTACACTTTCAGACACAATGACAGACCGCAACAAAACATACTAGAAAGGAAAGCAATTACTAGGCCAGATGGGTTTCACCTACAGCCAAGAAAGTTAATCAACAGAAAATGTGATTTAGAAATGTACCAAATATTATTCTCATGCATACTATAGGAGGGCCACTATAAAAGCTGATGTAAGTCATGTAAGAGAACACAAATACCCCCAAATGTGCCAGAAATAGAAGTAAAGGAGCAATTGCAGAATAGAAGAGAAAAAAACAGTAGCTCCCAGAAACCCACAACCAAAAACCTTAAAAGATATACTCCCTAAAGTCCCTGAACACATCACAGGCCAACTACTACCTATACCCATTTTAAACGTTTAATTGCAAAAACTAAAAAGTCAACAGCCATACTTCTCCTGCCCCAAGAAGATATAGAAATACCTGACATAGATATATGTAAATATTTAACAATGACACATAATGAGGAACCTTTCCTTTTATATGACAATCAAAACAATGATAAACAAATCTCAATATTCTCTATAGCAGAAGATTACTAAAACTAAGCCAATGTCAAACCCGGGAGATGGATGTGACCTTCAAAATGCATCCCAAACCATTTACTCACATATACGCCATACAAGATGAATATCACAACACAAATACCCTTTTTTACAAATGCCCTACTTCCAAAATAAACATAGTAGAACTGACTATAACCTCTTACACCAAATTAAACATAAAACAAATACCTACTACCCACAAAAACATACTCATAGACTTTCAGAAAGTCTTGATTTAAACCATTTTAAAGATATAACCCTACAAAGCCATAACAGGCTGCTAATAATATTTCAATACCACGCACATGGGGACACCAACAATATGCACTAGGTGTAGAATATGCTGCAAACACCCACCTTGTCTTTGAAAAATAATAAATGATAGCCATAGCTATAGTCCGCATCACAGAAGTAGCTAACGACTACTATTTACTAATATAAATACCTTTCTACCAACAAAATGAAAACAAACCAGGCCCCCACCCGCTTTGCTGCGGGAGAATTCCCCACGTGTGTGGTTCGGACGGCCCCCGGCCGACCTCTGCACACGCCCACTTGGGCCGTTCGACGCGTGGAAGCAGCTAATGGAAGTTTCAAAGACACTTGAGTTGGCAAACTGCGACGCTCCGGACACAGATGCCAACCCAAATTCCAAATACTACGGTGGAATGTTTATGACAGCACCTTGGCACAGGAAGCCAAAACTAACAACGCTGTGGAAGGATGGTACAATGACTTACAATCCACACTAGGGGGACCCAACATACACTCTACAAATTTAGAGCACCATTACAAAAAAAAGCAAAGCTACCAACAACTAGGAATGGAACAATCTGTAACCCAAATTGCACCTAAACTTAGCAAACAAACTAAAAGAATACACTACATACTACAACATAAAGTCAAAATCTTCATAAACAAAAGAGTAGATTACTTAGAAATATTAGCCAAAAGCATATTATAAAATAAATAATAACCAACAAAGTTCCAAAAAATGGTCACAGAATCTAAACAAAAGAACAGTTCTTTTTATATAAATAATGAACATTATATTGCAGTCTAAACATTAACCTAAATTCTAATGTTGAATAAGACTAATATAATGAAAATATATACATTTACATGAAGAATATAAATCTCACCAATTAAACTTTTTTTTAAAAACGTAATCCATTCCGTAAAGTAAATTCAACACAAACAATTACAAATAATCACATATTTACACAAAACAATAACATATAACATTTCCCACCCAGTATAAATAAAATATTTGTATGACTTACTGTTTGTAGCTGCAGATCTTCCTATGTATCCACGTAGTCACAAATAATAATCCATCAAAAATTGGAAAAATATTTTCCAAAAAGCCCGAACAAAAAATGCAAAAACAAAACAAATCTAAAAGACATCTTTCGAAGCAACCCAAAGTATCAAGAGCCCATACAAAACACAAATCGCGCAAAAAAAAACAAACGCTCCTGCAAATTTGAATAAAGGAATCAAAAGTTTAAAATATTTGTTTATTACAACCCAAAGGTGATTTCATTAAAAAAAGAAAAACGTTAACTCCTATTGCCCATAAGACATTTTCGGTGACAAAAAACTGTAAAGTAAACAAGAAAACCCACCTGCACAAAACACATTAAAATCCCAAAAATACACATACATTACACTTAATCATCATAAAAAAATAACATAACACAATGTAAGGTAACATAATGACACATTAGTAAAACAGTGTAGGAAAACTCCAAATTACACACTAGTGAAAAACACTTCTATTAATACAACTAAATGTTCTAAAACATACAAACGCTATGACTAACCACTAGACCGCCCTTCTACACCCCCCTACAAAACCCTTAAGAAAACATTTAAAAAGGACTTACTTGCTTCAATGAACAGCAGCACCTTACAGCAACTGGGAACCTGGAAAATTGACTAAAAATGACACAAATAGACTACAAAATATTAAATAAACGGAGACCTATAAGCAATTAATCAAATAACGTATATGAAAGACATGCAGTGACCTATATACATGTTAAGCAGAAATTAATGTATTCATATATTTTAACCATCTGTAATATATACATTTGTTAAGCATACCTAAAGAATATCTTTATATTTTTAAACCATAAGTAGTATATATATTTACAAAGAAATGACCATATCTAAATACACACACAAACATATATGTGTGCGGTCGCCAGTGGGTAGTTAGGACCTTGTTTCTATTCAAAAAGCTTTTTTTCTTTTGCCAAATTTTCAAAACTAATGGTTCACTCGGGTCAGCTCCGGTCTTGAAAGTTGCGGGGTGATTCATCGAGCGTGGTCCGAGAAAAAAGGGGGGGTCCCAAAACACGTTATCTCCATGTTAATTTCCAAAGGAAACTTTAGACAAAGCTACAGACCGAACTGTTGAACGGATTTACATAAAATTTGGCAAAAAGGTAGCTCTTGGTTCAGAAAGCGACGTTTTTAAATGGCGTAAATCAGTTCAGTAGTTCCTGAGAAATTTAATAATAATAAATATTGATATCTTTTGGCCGAGGAGGATTTGGGAACCCTCCTGAGCACGAGCTTCATTTTGATTGGCTGTCAACACTCAAAACCAAGAAGTGTTGGCAGCCATCTTGTGAATCAGTAAAGTCACAAGGAAACAGTAAAAAAAAAAAAAAAAAAAAAAGATATAACAAGAAAAGGAGGCAGGGTAGAAACACCCTGACCCCCCCCTAGGCCTGTTCAGGGGGGCAAAAAAATAACTTTTTTCTAAAAGAAATTCGGCTGGAGTTACGCTGGGTGTGCAAATCCGGCTGAAGAAATAATAATTTTTAAAAAACAAAGCGCAGGCTCCCGTGCTTGTTTCTTTAAGGCCCCGGGTGGGTCAGGTCCCAGGGGCAATGTCCAATTAATTAGCCCCGGTGAATGCCACCTCTCCGGGGCTTCTTCAATAATATGCGGGGGCACGCAGCCCTGGGGACCACCACCTCCCCAGGGCTTTATTTATTTTAGGGCAGGGCCCCCAAAGCCCCGGGGACCGCCATCTTCCCAGGGCTTCATCAATAATGTGCCGGGGGCATGCAGCATCTCCGCAGCCCCAGGGACCACCACCTCCAGGGGGCTTTATTCATTTTGGTGGGGGCCTCAAGGCCCCCCAAACCCAGGTGACTGCCACCTCCCCAGGGCTTTTAGAAATAATTAGTTTGGGGGGGCTTGAGCCCCCCCCACACTGCCCCAGGGACCACCACCTCCCTGTGGCACTCTGGATGGAAATACGGGGATCCGCTGCGGCCCCCCGGGACCACCACCTCCCTGGGGCAATGTGAACGTTGGAAGGGAGGCTGCACGGCCCCCCTCCTGGAGCCCTCCATGGCCCTGGGAGCACAAGTGAAATGTCCAACTAACTAGAACGTCCATGAAACCTGCGTTTTTTTCCATGAATATCAAAGGTTTTTTAAATCCTAATTTCTAACTAGAACGTCCCTTAAAGCTCTGTTTTTTTCAGTGATTATATACACTGAAAAAACACAGCTTTCAGGGACGTTCTAGTTAGAAATTAGCATTTTAAAAACCTAAGATATTCACGGAAAAACACAAAGGTTACAGGGACATTCTAGTTAGTCTGGAATTTCACTCATACAAATCCAGAGAAATTCAGCAGTAATAGTTACCTGAGCTAAATATAACTAACGCCCCGCAATGCATTGATTATGACCTCACATATTATATGTTATGTTATGTTATGGGGACTTATATCGCACACAGCTGCTCCGGCAAAGGAGCGTCCTGGCGCTTGACAAGGTAGACAACGCAACACAACTAAGAAGGCAGCAGACTAAAAAGAGAGCCAGCAGGCTTAAGGAAATAGAAAGGTCTTAATGGCCCTACGAAAGGAGAGAAGATCATCCAGCACACGGATCGTTCAAGGAAGGGAGTTCCACAGGACCGCAGCCCGCACTCAAAATGAGCGGCCTCCAGCTCGGCTAAGCTTAAACCGAGGAACGACTGCAAGTTCCTGTCCCAAAGATCTTAAAGAACGGGCAGGAACGTACGGAGACAAAAGGTTAGTAAGAATCTGGGCAGAGGAGCCCTTGAGGATTTTGTACGACAGGCAAAGCACTTTAAATTGAATCCTCTGCTTAACCGGCAGCCAATGAAGAGAACGCAAGGTGTTAGCAACGGAACAGAACCTGGGCAGACCCACCACTGCTCTGGCTGCCGCGTTCTGAACACGTTGCAGATGTAGGATTTCAGCCTGGTTAACCCCTACCAGGAGGGAGCTGGCGTAGTCAAGCCGAGAAACTACCGTCGCCTACACCACATGCTGCCTGGTTGAGGCGTCAAAAAATTTCAAGACTGGTCTTAGACCTCGCAAAATGCCAAAACAGCATGCAGCAGTTCTCTTAGTGTGACAGACGAAGTTAAGGGCAGGATCTAACCACACCCCGAGATTTTTTATCTCCGTTAGCGGAGTCGGGTGGTCCCCAGTTCAGGAGGCCACCACATGTCGCCCCAGAGTTCCGCCTGCTTGCCGATGATCATGATCTCAGTTTTTTTTGCGTTCAGCTGGAGACAGTTGGAATTCATCCAGCTGGCAACCGCCCGAAGTCCATTCTGGAACCTGGGGGCATCCAAACGAGAGTCCCCGCTGAGCGTGACCGCCAGCTGAGTGTCGTCAGCATAAGAGACCATGGTCATGCCCCACTGCTTAACGACATCAGCCAACGGTCTCACGCATAGCTTGAACAACGTGGGGCTCAGCGAGGATCCCTGGGGGACCCCAAGGACCAGAGGATGGAATTTGGACTGGTGGGGTGGAATAGCCACGCAGAAAGATCGATCGGCAAGAAAAGAGCGGAACCACTGGAGGGCAGTCCCCATGATGCCAACTTCCTCCAGGCGCTGAAGAAGAATCCTGTGCGAGACGGTGTCAAAGGCAGCGCTATATCACTCATAACATGGTCAGTGACATCACTGATGACATCTGATATGACATCACTGATGACATCATCCAGAGACACACTGAACCACCTACTTACAGCCCATAAAACATGTCATACACCCACTCCCACAAAATCACTGACAAACTCATTAACAGAACCCATACAAATACTTACGCATCTCATCACTCATCCACACAGTCAGTAATGAACTCACCCATAGAGCCACTAACAGTTCCACTAACTCATATATACAGCCACTCATGCACCTACTCACCAATACAGCCAGACACATATTCAACTTTAGAGACATACACACTCACATACCCAATCATACACCCATACAACTACTGATACAGTCTGTTAACCATACCCCTACTCATACACCTACTTACTCACCCATACAATAACTCACAAAACCACTCAGTTACTTATACATATACTCACTTGCCTATACAGTGACTGAGACAACCACATGCTTCCCCATACAACAGCTCTCGCACTCACTCATCAATACAACCACTCAAATACCCATTCGCTCACACATACAGCGAGTAATACACACACTTACTCAGCCATACACCCACTTACACACTCATTGATGCACTGAGACAGACATTCATGCACCCTGTCACTCGCCCATACAGACACTTATGTATCTACTCAAACCCATACAGCCACTCATGCACCCTCTGATTCACCATTTACAACTACAGACTAACTCAATTATACAGATACTCAAACAGCCACTCACTCTTACACGCACATTTACACCCACTCGCTTACCTTTACAAAAACTCACCCACCCACTATCTTATGTATAGTCTGTTATATGGCCTATCACTCTTCTATACACCACTTACCCATCCACTCACTTATCCTTTCAAGCACTTCTACAGCGAGTTACCTTAGTATATAGTTTAAGAGTTTAACTTTTAGAAAACACTCACACTCATAGGATGATGTCATCAGTGATGTCATTTCAGATGTTATCAGTGATGTCACTGACCATGCCATGAGTGATATACTATGTGAGGTGATGGGGGCATGAGTTATGGTTAGCTCAGGTAACTATAACTGTTGAAGTTCTCTAGTTTTGTATGAGTGAAATGTCAGACTAGATACCAACATATACACCTATAGTCTCAGACATGTGTGGGTAAGCAAATACGTAATGTCTCTCTCAAACGTAAACTACAAGTGCAAAGTGACTGGGGGAGACATCCCTTAAGGATAAGAACCCTCACTCACCCGAGGGTGACATGCTTCATCATATGGGTCCTCCTTACCAGTGTGGAAAACCTAATCACCACTGGGAGCTACTACTTCGGTGTTTAAAGAAGGAGCTCAGAGATGATTTGTCAGGTAAGGGACAGGATGATAATCCCATATGTGAGATGATGGATGTAGTGAGGTATGCAGCGCTGTGTGAAGGAGTGGAATCGTGGGATTAAAAATGCCTAAGTAGAATCACTGATTAACTTTATTAGTGTGTTCTACCTGACAGGGTTAAAATGAAACAGCAAAGTGGTATGGATATAGAACCACTGTCACTTGATGGTCAACATGTTTCAGCCGGTTGATCTATACCCAAGTATCAGCGGCTTTCTTCAGGACCAGATTTAATACGTGCTAATGCTGCTGCAATTATGTGAGAAAATCATAATCGTAATAGTAAAGTTTAATACAACACAGGTATTCCTGCTTTTCTTTTGTCTGTCAGATCATACCCAGGTATCTATGGATAAAACACAAGTAGCAAGAAAAAAGGAGAGAGAGAGACAAGAACAGTTTGCTAAATTATCACATGAAAAACTTGCACATTATGTGCATCTGTCACTATATCGCAAGTGTGCTAACTTTTATAACTAGTCATAAGTAGTAGGGCCTTGCCCTCGACTGTAGGATAGCCCTGCCTCACCTCTACCTGGCTGGCTGCTCTGGAAGGAGGCCCCGCACTGCGGGAAAGAACACAGGTGCCTAAATTAGTACACCATTTTAACTTCTAAATACTCTTTACTCTGTCAAACAGGAGTCCCAAATTGCCCCCAGGTACAACACAATACTGCACCTTTGGCTTAGAGGGAATGACTATGACATTCCAAAGAGAACTTCAAGGTATAAACTCTTACCATTGAATGGGGTAAGAGATTCTATATCATAACACAGCAATTTGTCAAAAGATCAAAGAGTTGTCCTAGCTATATGTCTTACCTGTCCGTCGGTACCTCGTTACCCAAGAGAGCTCGCCCCGGGAGGTACCGAACGGGAGGCAGACTCGTGTTTATATAGCGGCCGTATGATTGTTTGCAGCCGTGCGCGAGAAAGGGTCCTAATATTTTTAGCTGGCTCTGTACGCGCCAGCCTTGTAACTGCGCATGCGTCAGGGAGTGTTCATTCTGCCTTGCGCGTGCGTATTCGTGTGTTAAGACACTATTCTATGAGCATGCGTGAAAATCACTGTTGGTTATGCGCTACTGCTCGTAATAGTGAGCGAGAGGCAATTTCATTGGCAATAACTAAGAAGCTAAATGTTTTTAAACAAATCGTATGATGAGGAAGATGTTACAAAACAACCCCTGTTAGTAAAAAGAATTATGATCGCGCATGCATTGAATGTATAAGTGTTCTACCTCATGCATGTGCTATCGTAGTTGTTAATTTGAAAGGCATTACTCCGTGAGCATGCGTGCTGGAACACTATCGGAAATTCACTACTCCCAAACACGGAGAACAAGAATGCTCTGTCAGTGCTCCTAATGATTAAGGGGCATGATTAATGATATTCAGCCGTAATTAGCTCATGGACCACCTAATTAGTAACTCGTCCTATATGGATAGTGGAGGCATAAAGGAGGCAGACCTTCTCATTCTGTACCTCCCGAATCTCACAAAATGATAAAAAAACTATTGCCCCACATAGTCACAGAACTCTAAATATGAAGGCAAAATGTGCCTATACATTAGGGAAGATAGGTAACAGAATTAAATAGGTATTATCGATATTAAGATACGAGCTGGCAACCCAGATGTATTTATGTGTATGGACTACCAAGAACGCAGTAAGCATCTTAGATAGAGACCCAGGGTATGTTATCGTTTAGACCCATGTTATCTGTTTTAAGTTTATAGACCCACTGTTGTTCTTTGCGAAAGAGAAATCTCGTGGGGTCTGCCAAGTGTGGTGGAATCCATTGTTTTTCTAATACACAAACTGTGCAGGTCCCACACGGAAAATGGCCAACTACCGGAGGCATATTCCATAACGTGGTCTGACCTGCACAGTTTGTCCCCAAACTGAGAAAACCCTTGAAATTGACATAGGCACGTCACGCCCATGGAAAATTGAGAAACACACAAATTGCAACAGCGACCGTTTGATCTACTTGATATGGTGCCCCTGCCAACTTCGTTATGTGGGAATGACCACCAGAAAAATTAAGATCCGCATCCAAGAACATAAGAGCACGATCAGATGCGGTAAACGGTCAACAAAACTGACCAATCATTTTTTGACAAAGGACATGCTGACACCGATCTACATTGGGTGGTATTAGAAAAACAACGATATCCTTTGACTGTTCAAACTGCCCTGGATGCCTGACGCGTTTCGAAGTGTCCCCACTTCTCTTCAGAGGCTTTGGCAGTTATGAAGGAGCGCTTGAGGCACCACACCCCTTCTTGCTTAGATGCACGCCCTAGATGGGACTCATGGGACTTGTAGTGCCTCACGTCGCGCCAATGTTCAGTTGGTAACTTTACAAGCCCACAGATGGGCCTCGCTGTGTGGAATTCGTGCAGAATCCATACGCTGCTGTCCCATGTTCTCGGCCCGTAGTCAAGACCGCATGGCCCCCGGTTCTTTCAGGGTGGTGCTCCTTCCGCGGCATGGGTCGCCGCGTAAATATTCCAGCTCCGAGGTACCCAACGTTAATAAACAGACATAACTTTCATCATACTGCAAATTGTAACACTATTTGTAACCTTTGCGTTTATCTGTTCTTTGATTTTTTAACTGATTGTTTTTAATTCACTAAGAGAGAGTTCCTCAGCACTAAATTAGAAATTATACGTTGTTTCCATTGCAGAAAGAAATGTATGACAGATCTGAAGATCCGGAAAATGAAATATGTTTATGCTCACTCGAGCAGGACTCTATTTTCAAATGCATTTAAGGTTGAAAGCCGACAGCAAATAGTGTTACAAATTGCAGTATGATGCAAGTTATGTCTGTTTATTAATTATGTAGCCCACTGGGGCAGTATTTTCATTAAATTATGTTGTATCGTTTTTTGAAGCAGGCTTAACAGGGCAGAGTTAAGCGATGCCCACTGGGGCAAAATAATTTTCATGAAATTCATTTGCACTGTTAATTCTCAACATTTAAATGTTTGATTACAATCATGGTTTAAGTGAAAATTCACGGAACTTCATTGCTTAAGATTGCTTAAGATTAACATTGGAGTCTTTTCACTGTTTCTATTGATTGAAGGCGGAACTAGTCTATCACTTTAAATGTAACATTGTATCGGTAAAACTCTACCCATGAACAAACTGTGACTGAAACAGCGAAACGCGTTCGGCACCCGTTGCAAAACTTAATAAAAACCGTTTAATAACAGAGGCCGCGGCACCAGTGTGGATTTATTTGCGTGAACTGGAGTTGGTTGGATTTACGGGAGTGGCGTCCCTGCCGCGTTGCCCGTGCCATTGAGGCTCATCGTTTGCCGAAACTTGGTGTTGGGATATATATATATATATATATATATATATATATAATCAAATTATAAAATCTGTTTTCCATCAAGATTAAAAACAACACTTTAAGCAATATTTCGACCTTCGATATTCCTGTGCAGGATTTATTCGTGACACTATTTTTCATTCAATATTTTGTCCAAGCAGCTACTGCATGATGCTTTAGTAATATATTTGTGACAGTTAGTAATATATTTGTGACAGCGCGCTCCAAAATGCTCCACTAGCCACACAGGACAATATATATTTGTTTTAACACAAAAATGGATACAAGTCTTTACCCAGGAATGCAAAAGTTTTTTTTTCAAATTTGTTAAAATCACTGGTATCAACACCAAGATTTTTAAGAAGCCTTGTGATTTTAGTGAATACAAGCCACAATTTAACAAACCACTCTGAGAAATCTTTCAGCTCCAGTGCAGTTCATCCTTTGCCACTTATGGCAGATCAATATCTTGTCCATAGTCCGATAAAAACATATCAAAGGGCGTAGTCAAAGTCGTGACATTTACAAACAATTGTTGTTGGAGAGAAAGGCCAAAAATTTCAAAGAATATTTCATTGTCATTATTCATAGGACTTTGAAAACATATCTACAATTACATTAAACCAATCGTCCTGCTTCATGCCGTTAAAGCTAGGTGGGTCCCGATAATTGTGTCCAGGTTTTAAAACGTTCGAGGAGCACTGCTATAAAGAAACTGATTCCGAAATGTTAAAGGGTCTAGTCCACTTCAAATTGCAGGCTCTGCGGTTATATAAAAAAATATTAATTTTACATAGCTGGTTCAGGGCTCATAGAAAGCTTTTACAGTTTAGCTTCAACAATTTGCAGGGAAGAACCTGTAGGCAAGCACCGATTCCTAAACATACAAAGATTAACTTTAAGATCGTGAAATTCACAGATCACGTCTCACGTATGTTGGCAGCATTCCCCGTATTGCACCTACATTGCACTTCCTATATTAAAATAAGTATTCCAGGTTTACAGTTATATCTATTCATAATACTGCACAGAAATTATCGTTTTTTAAACCATTTTAACATGCAGATTTGTAAGCAGCATATTTCTTTTTACAAGATTTGTTTCGCAAAGGGTTCAATTAACCAAACAATAAAAAAAAACGAGACCTCTCACATGTCACTGCCTGAGCTCATCGAGTCTAATCTGCTAGAGTGGGCTTGTGCTCCCTCCCCTCTACTCACACTATTTGGTTCTTATAGCGCTACATGCTATCGGAGAGTGCTCCATTTAAGAAGCACTTAAAAGTGAGGTTAGTCGGCTGGGTCTCCCTTCCATGTCCTTTTACCTTTTACTCTCAGCCACCTTAATCCTTCCAAAACTGTTTTTCACTGTAAGGAACTATAGATTGCAGCTAAAAAACATGCTCTAACGTGGTGGAACATGGATTGAAAAGTACACTTAACCAGTTTGTGTTGCGCATAGACAGCACTGAGCAATATTTATTGAAATCCTTCTCCAGGGCAATATACTCACAGTATTTTTACAACAAAATGCTTGTAAAAAGAAACTTACAACATTATCACCAGTTACTCTCATTGCTTACTTACCATATGCTGTGGGAAGAAAATGTCAAACTACAATTAAAACTGGACATTCAGGAATGCACATCACACATTATGATACCATACATGAAGACGGGGATTACGCTTGCAAAGGCATTTATTCTGCCATGTCAGATATGCCTGTGTGCCCCGGTCCGCGCCCAGCCGCTGCTTCCGTGTGCGACTTTTATCTAGGGGTATCTAAATAATGCACCACTGAGCTTATTAGAGAATCACATTGTGAAGGTGCCGCTCAGCATCTTGTAGAAGCCAAACCTTAAGCACCTGTTTGTATTAAGTTAATTAGTGATCACAGCCTCGATAACGCTGCAGAACACTCTAAAAACATCCCTTAAATCATATACAGTAAGGCAGTCATTAATATTTTACGTTAAGAAACTAATAAGACCCAAGTCCATTAAGGATAACATCTTCTTATATAAATTAAATCAGACAATTTATTGAATCCTGGACTCCCGATAAGGAAGACTTAGTGACTGCCCTTTTATTCATTTGGAAAACAAAATTAGCTCTAATTGCATTAAAATGGAATCCAGTGAATTGCCTGCACTCCTCTAATTTGGCACAGAATGCAAAGAGTCTTGCAGTTTACAACCAAGACAGAAACACTCAGATCGCAATCAGGCTCCTTACTTTCTGCTGCTTTTAGAATGTAGATCTGCGATCACAAAAGCACTGAGGCTGCTGGCCCGTTGCCACAGCAGAGTCAGTAAGGGGCGCGCCTATTCTCGGCCAGTTAACTGGGTCGGGAGAGCAAATGTAATGCACAGCAGGATATGTATTCGGGCACAAAAGAGATTTTGTGACAGCTAAATGAGTGCCCATGGCCATTTTATAAACTTAACTATTCGCAGTGGAGGGCAGAATGAGCAGAACTGAAACTTCAAGCAGCAGCGTTCGAGCCTGCAATTACATACTTTGCTTCACAAACTCAAATTATTTATTCTTACACATTATTACAGCTATGACCTCTATGCTGGTTGTGAACTTCTATAGATTGGAGAGCTACTGAGCCGAGGGGAAAGAGGTTTGACAAACGCTTCCGAGTTGGGTTCTGGGAATGCAATTGATTTGATTCATAGAACGAAATACGAATGTTACAGAAATGATCCGAAATATATGCAATTACTCATCAACAACTCTTGCTCCCAGCTAATGTTCACGTGACTATCACCAATGCTCGGTAACATTAGCACATTGTAGTGGGGACTGAAAATGGTACAGCAATAAATCTTAAACAGGGATGAGTGCCAAAAACTCTGCACACGTGCACAGAATTCCTGAACCCAATTAACTATAAACCGCTCAAGTAAAGCTGGGCATTGAAGAGGTGCTGCATGGCAGAGATGTGCACGGTCTGGAAAGACTTGAGTTTTGATAAGTGTAATTTCAATATTTCTATTAGACAACCCTCATTAACCCCCAACTTTCGACAATACACTAAAGACAAAACAAGCGTTGGCAAGGCCAAGAGGTCTAGCCTTTGTATTGCAACATTTATACAGTACTATGGGCGCTGAAGCACTTACCTACATAGGTAGTATGCTACACCATGCATGGTGTTTGGTTGAAAGCTTGTTGTTTTTATTTTGATCCTGTGTGGGAAGTGTTTCTATTTTGTGTGCGAGGACCACCAATGTGCAATTACCGTGTTATTGGACACAGCACTTGGCAGTGTGATGGATGAAGTGTGAGAAATAGGTGAGCAGTTTATAGTTTTCAGTAATCTGGCGGGTCTGACGGGCCCTTCTTGGTATTTATGTTCATTGTCTACTTAGCTGGTTACAGTACTGGGTTGTCCATTCTGAGATTTTTTTTAAAGGTTATGGTCCTGAGGAGGCATAGGTTAAAGGGAGAAGTTGTGGAAAGATCTGCAGGGTGGGTTCATATTTTTCCAAATCGGATTATCTTTGCGAAATGTCAAGCAGTGGCCATAGTATGTTGCTAATCGAAACCTGTTGGATTAAATTAGAGTCCTCTGTTGGCCACAAGAATGAGGCAGATCGCTTCAGTTTTCTATCCTGTTCCATTGGTGATGACTGGATTATTACTGTGGACTGGTATAGCACAGGGTGATGTAAATGAATCTAAGCAGGTTTATGTTATGTGAGTGTAAGCGGGACAAGCAGTAAAAGGGAATAAAGCCTGTATGAACTACAATCAACTCTCTGACTGCTAAGTGTTATGATATAAGTTTTAGTGTGGGATTTTTTATTTTAATTTACTTATGTAGCACTTACTACTGCTGACAAGACATTGTTGTGCTTTCAAGCTGGGAAGTACGCCGCTCTAGGTTCCTTGGTTAGGGATTTTTATGGATGTTATTGGAATTAGTCTTCTACTCTATAGGAACCTATTAGTAGGAATTACGTGTAATGTTTAGTGAAGTAAGGGGATATGGAATATCATGCATGGGTTGGCGGGATTAATAGATGAACTACAGGAGATCAAGTATTGTTAGGAGGGAGGGTATGACTTTTAAAGGATAGGTTGTGATCTTTGAAATAAGATGTGGGAAATTTACAGAGATACAATTGTAAGGATTAATGCAAACACGCTTGCAATTTAGAGTGAGCTGTACTTCGGGAGCGGATGCATGCAGAGGATGTAAACAAAGGAGAGCCATTTGAAAGAAAAAGTAGAGCTGCGAGTTGAAAGTTTTAAGTCAGTCAGTTTTCATACAGGCTTTTTAAGAATATTGTGGAGGATTTCCATGCAAACCTGTAGAAAGAAACAACATTATCTGCAGGTGCTGCAATATTATTGCAGGCAACGAGAACAAACAGCATTGTGCACACAAACACCACAGTCACCCATGGGTAAATAGAATTCAAATAAATATGGTTTCATTTTCCCATAAAATCAGATGGTAGGAAAACACAAAATAGGAATGTTTCACTTGAGATGTTTGTGCTAGAGATGCACCTCCCCATTCCCCCGGATGATCAAGGTGGGATGAGGAGAATACAGGGTTTTGGTGGAGTTTGGTAAAGTAATGCTTCTCAGGTCAGGTAGCACTGGGGATGTGTCTTACGTGGAGTACTGACAACATAGGCACAATTTCATGTGAGATCCTGCATCTGGCTGTCATTCAGGCTTCCTGTAGCAGTAATCGGACACAGAGGAAAGGCCCTGCCTAAAAACTTAATCAAATAAGCATTAGAAAACGTAGTCCCACTCTTCACAATTCTAATTTGCCAAATTGGCATTGCTCAGAAGAACAACTAGCAGACCTTCCTTATTGAGGGCCTTACTGCATTTCCAACGGGAGCCCAGTCTTCATTCCTTACCACCCCAGCATCTGATTGCCACACTTCTGCCATAGGAATGGTGGCAAATGTGGCATTTACAATTAGTCTTATTTTTTTCACTTCTCTGCCGAAATTGAGTGTTTCAAGCAACCACTTAAGAGGCGCATGAGCAGGGAATAACTGAAATAGAATATCCACCACAAAACCATATCAAAATAGTATCTTTCCCCGTTGTTTGCATGTACATTAAGTCTCTGGGCGATGATATACTGCTTTGTGGCCAGGACAGCTTTATGAGTAATCAAAAGCCACTGGAATTAGGTCTTGGTGGTGATATTCAACACTCCTGGTACAACATGGACAGTTTTGTAACTTCCAGTCATCAGCTGTTGAGGTTATACCCCCAACACGCTGGTTCTCTGTCTTGAAGGAGATGACAACAGTGTCTGACAGAGGTCCACTGCTGTACTTTTACATTTTTACTCAGTCAATGCAACATAATCCGGACAGAAATCGTCCACCTGGGTGAGTAGGAACTATTGGCTTCCTGGAAGTACTCTAATCAGGAGTTAGATAAGGGATGCTGGCTGGTTTGGGGATTTATACAAATCCCAAAACGGCACTTCGAGGTTATAGTTTAATTTAAGTACGTAGCATCACGCTTCACACATTTTGATAACAACCATGCAAGAATAGCTAGAGTAGGCAACCTGAATGGGCAGCTATCATGCTATTGCTCCTTTCTCATCTCTTTTTACTACAGCAATGATTTCCTACCCTTTTGAAAGCGCATTAAGAACATTTCTGCAGCTAAACACTGAATGTTTTCGAGAGCAAAGGGTCAGCTTTATTCGCATACAAGGGCAGGAGATGAACATTAGCACAAACCACGGCTCGCTTAATTACTCTCGTCTGTATGCTCCTGCTTAAATGAGGAAGCTATTCTGCTTATAGAAGTTTCAGGTTCCATGCATATTTAATGGGAAGACGCTCATGTCACCTCAAATACTGATCGCATTTGTGTAATGCCATGTATGTTGTCCATTAGACTAACAAAGAATTTGGAAAACTGGACCACACTTGACAGCAATCCCAGCTAATCCCTCTATTCAGTCGTCTTCACTTGCTAAGGCAGTACCTGTGTAACTTCCAGCTGTCCTCGCTATTCCTGCTCCAAATGTATGTACCACGGGCTGTTTCTTATGGTCACATTTAAAAAAAAAACATTTTGAAAACATAAGTAATATATTTATAAAAGCAAAAGCCAAAAATCCTTTTCATTATTAACACATGCATTTTTGGTCAGCAAAAATTCTCCAAAGATCCCTTTTGCATCTATATTTCCTAATTACACCCCTCTCATAGAACTACGGAACCTAAATAGCACATACAATCCGTTAGCTTGGGAGGAAATAGCTCCATTACCCATGGATGTTAAGTAACCTCCATACACACTTCACACATTCATTACTCTTAACTTAATATTTTAGTTTGGATGGCGCCATATTCTGTTGCATCTTCCACCCCTACCCCTTAAAAGAATTCCTTTGTGACTTTTCAGAGTAACATGGATTAACACATTTTTCTAATTTGAGCTCCCTTCACCGTTCAAGCTCTTGGTGGTGGCGTCAGTAAGCTACATCTCTTTTTCTGAAATTAGAACTTCCACTCTTTTCCATTCATTTCTGGACCTACAGTATGAAAGCATTACCTGGTACCCCTGCTTGGTGATTTTCAGTGACTGTTTGATGAACTGGATACATTGCAGGACACTTTTCATAGTAACACACTTGAATCCATCCATATTATACAGTCTATATGCTCCGTTTGCGCTGAGGAGACAATGGAAAGCAATTTTCTGACTAATGCCCATTGTTCAAGGGAGAAGGAGAGGCCTTCCAGGATCAGAAGACAAGTTTAGTGACACTTCTTTATTATTAACTTATTCAGGGACTTCTAATACTTATAAACAAGGAAGATCGATTTAGGTTGGGGCTTGCAAAATTTCAATCTAAACTCGAATGCGAACTACGAAGATATTTTTCTTCTATAGATTTAGCTGTTCATCATCTGGCTTCCCTGGGTCACGAAACTCGATGTGACCAACATCTTGCTAGGGGAATCTGGTGTCAGAAAATATGGGGTGGGGCTAGGGGGAAGGAGTTATGTGGATTTAATCGGGATCAAGGCACACTTCAGATACAAGGTTGATGCACAAGTTACTACTTGTGTAACGATATATCTGTAAGAGACATTAGTTAGTGATAGATTCCTTACATTAGAATATCCCCAGGCGTCAGACTGGATCCGTAAACTTTTGCGTAGCAGTACCCTTGCGCGTCGGTAGGCGCCGTCTGCGGCTCTGCGTCCGTCGTCGGCGTCGTAGGCGCCGTGATGACGTCGGAGTACTTAGACGCCGCCTCCGCGTGCTGACGTCAGTTCTTAGCCACAGCTTTTCCGCGCCAGAAGCGCAGAGCCATGACAAAAACCAACACTGGTGCCATGAAACTAGGGCCCTGAAAGGGGATGACCTTAACCCTAGATATCGGTTCGCAGAACGGGGAGGATGGGTGGGTCAGTAAGGAATCTATCACTAACTAATGTCTCTTACAGCTATATCGTTACACAAGTAGTAACTTGTGCATCTGAAAGAGACACGTTAGTGATATATTCCTTACCTTAGAATAGATACCCCAGCAATACCATCCCCGTGGTGGTGGGTCTGCGAACCAATAATCACACCAGAAAGTCCTGGAGGACGGAACGGCCAAAGTAGCCGTCCCTCCGGACTTGACTGCCCAGGCAATAGTGTCTTGCAAACGTGTGCAGCGAGGCCCACGTAGCCGCCTGGCAAATGTCCTGCAACGGTACACCTCGGCCCAAGGCAGTTGTAGTGGCCGTGGCTCGAGTGGAATGAGCCCTAAGGCCAACAGGTGGTTCCTTCTTAGCCAAGGAGTAACACGCCTGGATGCACAAGATAATCCACCGGGAGATGGTCCGCTTGTGCACCGCTTTCCCCTTATTAGCACCCGCGTATCCAACAAAGAGTTGATCATCCACCCGGAACTGTTGTGTGCGATTCAGATAAAATGAGAGCGGACGTTTCGGGTCCAGACGGTGGAGCCTCTCCTCCTCTCTCAAGGGGTGCGGGCAACGTGATGGATTGCCCAATGTGGAAGGCCGTGACTACCTTGGGTAAGAAGGAGGGCCTTGTCCGTAACACAACCTTGTCCGGATGGACTGAAAGGAAAGGAGGCTTACAAGATAGAGCCTGGAGCTCACTCACTCTCCTGGCAGAGGTGATGGCTACCAGGAAGGCAGTCTTCAAAGAAAGAAGGCGAAGAGGACAGTTGTGAAGTGGCTCAAAGGGAGCGCACATCAGAAAAGTAAGAACCAGGTTCAAGTCGCACTGAGGCATCACGAAGGAACAGGAGGAAACGTATGAGTGATGCCGCTCAGGAATCGATTCACGATAGGGGACTTGAACAAAGAAGGTTGGTCAGGCAGCCTCAGAAAGGCTGAAAGAGCTGAAAGATAGCCCTTGACAGTGCCCAGAGCAGAGCCCTGCTGGGCAAGAGAGAGAAGAAAGAGGAGAACCTCAGAAAGAGGGGCATTGAGGGGATCTACAGCCTTTGCTGTGCACCATGCCACAAATCTGTTCCACCTGCAGGCGTATACCGACTTTGTGGAGGGACGCCTGGCTGCCAGAATGATGTTACAGACTTCAGGAGGCAAGTCAAATGGCCTCAACTGTCGCCGCTCAATCTCCAAGCATGGAGGTGGAGACTGGACAGGTTCGGGTGGAGGACCGTCCCCTGCTGCTGCGACAGAAGGTCCCCCTGAAGAGGCAGACGAACCGGGGGATCGACTGACATACTGAGTAGCTCGGGATACCAGTACCTTCGTGCCCAGTCTGGAGCCACAAGGATGACTTTTGCCCGGTCGCGCTTGATCTTCTTCAGCACTCTGGGCAGAAGTGGTATAGGCGGAAAGGCGTAAACAGACCGCAGCTCCACTCGCGACGAAAAGCGTCTCCGAGCGAGTGCCGCCTTGGAAATTCCAACGCGCAGAACTGATGACATTGCGCGTTCTCTTTGGTGGCGAATAGATCTAACCAAGGCTCTCCCCAGTGCTGAAAGAGGCCTTGCGCCACATCTGAGTTCAGAAGCCATTCGTGATCCATCGAGCACCGTCGGCTGAGTTCGTCCGCCCTGGCGCTCAGAGAACCTGCCAGGTGTTGAACCATCAGAGTCACGCCCTGATGTTCCAGCCATTGCCAGAGACGCAGAGCCTCCTGGCAAAGGGTCCACGACCCCACCCCGGTGCAGTACCACATGGCGGTGGTGTTGTCCGTGAACATTTGCACTACACTCCCTCGGACAGACGGGAGGAATGCCTTCAGTGCTAGACGAATCGCCCGCAGCTCCAGCAGGTTGATATGGAGCCGGGACTCCGCCGGAGACCAGAGGCCTCCGATCTCCGCCTCTCCCAAGTGGCCTCCCCAGCCCTGGAGGGACGCGTCCGTCACAACTACGTGCTCCGGTTGGGGAAGGGAGAGGGATCTGCCGTTGACCCAATCGCGGTCCGTGAGCCACCACTGCAGCTGTCTCGCAGTGCCCTCCGAGATCAGGACATGGTCGGACAAGTTGCCCTGATGCTGGGCCCACTGAAACTTCAGGTCCCACTGCAGAGCCCGCATCCGCCACCGTGCGTGATGCACCAGAAGGATGCAGGAGGCCATCAGCCCCAGAAGCCGCAGCGTCAACCTGACCGAAACTCGGGATAAAGGCCTGAAGATCGGAATCAGAGCCTGTATATCCCGAACCCGCTGTTCGGGCGGGTAAACTCGAAACTGCGCCGAGTCGAGAACCGCTCCGATGAAAAGGAGCTTCTGAGAGGGGCACAGGTGTGACTTCGGCACATTGATGGAAAATCCCAGCTGGTGCAGGAGATCCGCCGTAGTCTGGAGGTGGCTGACGACGGTCTGGGGCGAGCCCGCCTTCAACAACCAGTCGTCTAGGTAGGGGAAGACTGACACCCCTAACCTGCGCAGATGAGCTGCGACCACCGCCATCACCTTCGTGAACACCCGTGGGGCGCTGGTAAGGGCGAAGGGGAGCACGGTAAACTGAAAGTGCTCGTGGCCTACCGTGAACCGCAGGTAACGCCGGTGGGCCGGCAGGACGGGGATGTGGAAATACGCATCCTGCAAGTCCAACGCTACCATCCAGTCCCCTGGGTCTAGGGCAGCTAAGACCTGAGCCAGAGTCAGCATTTTGAACTTCTCCTTCCGGAGGACACCGTTGACGTTCCTCAGATCCAAGATAGGGCGTAGGCCCCCTTTGCCCTTCTTGGGTACCAGAAAGTAGTGGGAGTAGCAACCACGTCCTACTTCTGGCCCAGGAACGCGCTTGATGGCCCCCTTGGCCAAGAGGGCCGAAACTTCTTCCTGCAGGAGCCGCAAGTGATCCCCCGATACGCGGTGGTGTTGCGGTGGCATGGCTTGAGGAGTCGTCTCGAAGGGGAGGGAGTAGCCCCTTCGGACGATCTGCAGCACCCACCTGTCCGAATTGGCAGTGCGCCAGTGCGAGAGGTGATGGCGAACACTGCCTCCCACTGGCGTCACATGGGCCGAAAAGCACGGACTAGGAGGGTTTAGAGGCGGATGCCGCGGGGGCAGGTGTGGACTGACTCCGCCTGGTTCCCCGACCGCGTCCGCGGCGGTTTCCACGGCCGCCGCGCTGGACGACAGTCTGCGGCGAGTGGCTGGCGGCACGTGTCGGGGCGCCCCTTCCCTGGCCACGAAAGGAGCGAAAGGCACCTGCTTGCTGGCCCGGGGCCGAGAGGCCCAAGGACTTGGCCATAGCCCTGGAGTCCTTAAAGCGCTCAAGCTCGTGGTCTGCCTTGTCGCCAAAGAGGCAACGGCCATCGAACGGCATGTCCATAAGAGTGTTTTGGACGTCTGCCGAAAAATTGGCGGATCTCAGCCAGGCGTGGCGTCTCACCGCCACCGTCGTAGCCGTCGCTCTGCCCAGCGAGTCAGTAGTATCCAGCCCACACCTGATGGAATACTTGGCTGCGTCCCGGCCCTCCACAAGGGCTTGGCAGAGTTTGGCCCGTACCTCCAACGGGCAGCACTTCCGCCACCGTCTCCCACAGAGAGTAGGTGTAGCGGCCCAAGAGGCATGCGGTGTTTGAAGACAGCAGTCCCAAACTAAGGGACGAGAATATCTTCTTGCCATAGTTGTCCTACCTCTTGGATTCCCTGTCCGGCGGGGCCGTCGGGAATGCGGTCTGGGAATTAGAGGCCTGGATGACCAGACTCTCGGGTGTGGGGTGGGAGGACAGGAAACATGGGTTGCCCGGAGCCGGGCGGTGGTGTCTGGACACGTTCCTATCTACGGGCGAACCCGTAGCGGGCCTGGACCAAGTGCCCAAAAGAACGTCTGTCAAGGCCTCATTAAACGGCAGCAGAGGCTCCAATGAGCATGACTGCGGCTTAAGGACCTCTGTGAGGAGGTTAGTCCTCACGGCCACAATGGGGAGCTCAAGGCCCAAGGCCTTGGCAGCCCTCAACACCACACCATAGGTAGCTCCCTCCTACGAAGCCACGGTAGAAGGAGAGACAAATCCAGTGTCTGGAGAGGTGTCCAGGCCACTGGCCTCCCCAAGGTCTCCTGCCCAGTCCATATTAGACTGACACTCCTTGGTCAGAGGGTCCTCAGACCCCCTCCCAATCCTCCTCATCCCTCATCTCCTGAGATTCAGGGTCGTAATTGTATGAGTTCGGCTCGTAGAAGTAAAAATCTCCAAACGGCGTCGGGTGTGGCGCCGATAGGCGCCGTCCCGACGTCGGAACCGAATGAAAGGAGGCAATGGGGGACGGCGTCGTAAGTGACACCACACGGACCGACGCCGGGGGGGACGCAAGGTCCACCAGTGACGATCCAGGGGCCGAGGAAGGTCCAGCCGCGCAGGGCCCGAGGGCACCGGCGGTGTCGGGATCGTGGGGCCCTGCGGCGCCGGGCCCGAAGGCGCTGGCGGCGGCGGGGCCGAAGCACCCAACGGCGTCGGAGTCGAAGCACCCGACCCACTAGGGCCCCCAGGGCCCGAAGGCGCCGCGGAGCCCGTTGGAGGAGAAAGGGACCTTATGACCATGAGGAAACGCTCAATCTCCTCCGGCGTCATGTTCAGCCCAGGGACCGGAGGGAATGGGGCGGGACGCGGCGCCCGCGACTCCCGAGGAGCCGCGTGGGCGGTGTCACCCGAACCTCCGGCCGCATCGCGCGAGCGTCGGGGGGGGGGGGGGGGGGGGGGGGCAGTCAGAAGAACGATGATTTCTTTTCGACTTCTTATGCTTCTTACCGGACGACTTGGAACCGTAGGAGTGGCGCCGACTCCCGGAGCTGTGACGGCTCCGTGCCCGCGACCTGTCCCTCAACCTCCCATGGGACCGGGACCTCACACGGCGCGGGGCCGACTGCCGGAGTTCGAGCCGCCTGCGGGACCGCTCCCACCTGACCTTCCTCGAAAGGGCCCGACAGTCGGGGCAGGCCTCGTCGTCATGGTCGACGCCCAAACACGTCAGGCACAGGCGGTAGGGATCCGTGACCGACATGGTACGGTCGCACTCGTCGCAATGCTTGAAGCCGGGCATCCCTACGGCACCGTCGGAGTTGTACAGACTTCGAAATGGATCAAAAAGATCATCAAAAAGTCAGTCAAAAATTGACTAGGGTAGCTGCTCTTTCCAGATCTGCGCTGGCTGGCGCGGAAAAAAGAAGAACTGACGTCAGCACGCGGAGGCGGCGTCTACGGAATCCGACGACATCATCACGTCGCCCACGACGCCGACGACGTACGCGGAGCCGCAGACGACGCCTACCGACGCGCAAGGGTACTGTTACGCAAAAGTTTCCAGATCCAGTCTGACGCCTGGGGATATTCTAAGGTAAGGAATCTATCACTAACGTGTCTCTTTCAGATGACAAGGTATATCACAGTTGGAAAATGGTTACTAGAAAATCACGAACAGTTGAGCATGTTTATTTAGAACATAGGGTGGCCAAACATGCATTCAAAGGAAAGGATGAAAAAAATAGAAAAACATAAGACAAGACCATGAACTACTATCAGGTAACAGTCTAAGCAATATAGCCCCCAGAGTGTGGCGAGGCCCATATTCTGTGCTCCATGTGCCGGTCAAAAGGGTACTATAAAATGGTGTTGTATGCATGCTGCAATGTGGGCTTTCATGGCGTTGGGTGAAATGATAAATGGAGGGTTGGTGTGGAAGTTTTAGGTGGCATGGAAGGATTCCAATTAGAGCAGTAAACCAGAGGACAGGGTAAGTAAGAGGTCATTGGTCGGGTGATCTGTGCTTTAATGAGTCAAATTACCAGTCGCTCTTACAGTACACTAGATATAAGTGTAAAAAGCTGGTTTTCTATATACTTTACCAAAATGAGGTACACTATGCTGAGTCTCCAGGTATCCCTTATTAGTGTTCAGGGGCTTGCTCTACAAATCCCAAGGTGCTCTATTTGTGATCGAGCAGCCTTAGGCTTATCTGAGGGGAGTGTTAGGCACTTATAGCATACAGAGTCAATAAATGAGACGCAGGCAATAAGGAAATCTGACGCCAATTTACAAAATAACAGACACCAAGATCTCCGAGAATAGGTAAGCGCATTTCAAGTTAGCGATTTTTAGGCACTTAGAAAATACAACTGTCAGATTTGAAGCATGAGCCTCAAATGCAGTAATGCTATTTTATGGGAGAAACATTCACTGCACAGGGTCACTTGCAAACTACTTTAAAAACTGTTCTTCTGGACTGAAGGTAAGTGGGGCCAAGGTCCTTCGAACCACCAGCAGTTTTGGTTTACTTGCCATGGCGTGTCCGGGTGCAGAGGTGTTGGACGGAAGGTTAGACATACTGCTTTGATATAAACAATGGCCACGATTGGTAAAAAAAAAAAAAGAATTCAATGTTAAAAAATAATTCTGCTGGCTTTAAAATCAACACAAAATCCAACGGACATGGCCAGGCAATGTAAAATAAGCTTTATTCATGGTATGCACTGAACAAGCAAATGTACCAATGCATCCTACAGGTGTTAAAGTCTCCTTACAACCTCATTTGCGTCTTCATACAGCAGCACCAAAGTCTCTGTAACTAAGAGTATGCATATAAATTTCTTAGCAGGCTTGTCCCTTGTGACCATGTAGAGCAGGATCGGCCCAGGTCAGGCAGTAATAACACATTTATTTTGAGAAAGAACAGGACTCTGTGATACTGACTTGAAATAACATAGCTCTGAGAACCCTAAAATATATATTTCATTCTCTAAATAGAAAATCTTCATTCTATTGATCTTTGCCATTTGTCTTAATTACAAAGCAGCTGGAAATTGTGTTGAATAAACACTAGTGACCTTGTTTCTATTACAATCAAATATTAATGAGGCGCACACATACCTATATCTAGGGCCGGACTGGGAACCACAACCGGCCCTGGCAAAGTGCTCGGCTGATAATGCAAATAAGCAAGAGGCATAAATCGCCATCCATGAGTGGTGAAACAAATGGGAGATTTTTAACCCCTTCGATGCTGATGACGAGCTCAGCTCGTCATCACCCACGGGTGTCGTGTGCTGATGACGAGCTGAGCTCGTCATGGTGCCACTAAAATGGCATTTTCCAGCACTGGGGGGGAAAACGCCTAGCATCTAAGTGGTTAAAGAGTGAAATTCAGAACCCTCACAACTTAGCTGGAGAAAACAAAAAGCAAAGTATAAGCCAAAAAAGAGCTCACCAGGTCTAGTTAATAAGGAATAACTAATGTCTTAATGGTCTCTTTATCTAAAATAAATCCTAGGAATTTTGCTTAGAAAATGGAATCACCAAGATGCCCATGAAAGATAAATGTGGTATTCATGTGGGCAGAGGAACAGTAGAAGTCAATAGAATGTATCAAAGCAATGGTTAAAGCTCCAAACTTTAAGTCACATGATATGTAATGTAATTGACTAGTAGCAATTGGGGATTGTGTTCATGGTTTAGGAGGCATATTTTAAAAAACATTTTTTGCGGGTCGTTGTAGCTCTGAAAATGATACATCTGGTTTTGAAGATTGTGTGGGCCAGGAAGGGGAGCCAATGGGGTTCGATCAGGATGGGGGTGATGTGATCATATTTGTTCTGGCTCTGGATGAGACGTGCTACAGCATGTAGGAGGACCATAAGGGTTGCCAGTGTGGAATCTTGGAGTCCGTGGAGTAGGGAAATGCCATGGGGGCTTGAACAGCAGTTCTCTAATCGTCTCAATAAGGAATGGCTTGATGTCCTTTAGAAGAGAGAGCTGGTGAAATATTTGTTTTTTTGGCAATTGTTCTTTTGAGGGAGAATTTGGTGTCAAGGGTGCATCCAAGTGACCAGGCATTTGATGAACGTTGGGGTTCAAAGCTATTAAGGTTCACATCATTGAGCTACGTTGATACTGCATCTTATATTAGTTCCTGGTAAATAGCACTTACTCCGTCTTGGCAAGGTTGATGTGCAGGCAGTGCTTAGGCATTGGATACTTTGAAGCAGAGGAGACTTTCATGTAGAGTTGTAAATCATTAGAGAATATTGATGCTTTTATCTGAAAGTGGAGCACCAAAGGCCAGATATACACACCTTTTTTTAGGTCACGAATCGGGCTGTTTGACCACGCAAACATTTATTTTTAATGTACAAAGCCTTATTTTGTGATTCAGTATTAGAAAGGGGCATGTTAAGGGCATCTCTTCCCAATAGTGACATGCAGTAGTATGTGTGAATGTTTTGGACAGAAATGCAGTCGCAAAGCATGCACATTTTACCACATACTTCAAGTAGGTGGTTAACCATTCGCCAACGGGAAGGGGTCTCGAAAGGACCCCCTTCCCTTTCGTGAATGTTTGTAAAAACATTTTTTTAAGAGCAGGCAGTGGTCTCACAACCATTGCCGACTCTTAAAAAATGAAAAGAAAACTTTTCATTTTCTTTTTGAATGCATCCCGTTGTCCTTTACGGAAAACGGGTCATATTTACAAAAAAAGCTATTTCCAATGGGTTGCAAACAGAGACCTACCTCATGAATATTCATGTTGTAGGTCTATTTGCAACCCACTGAAAATTGCCAAATATGTGAAACACACATTTGTACAAAACTGCTATTACCAAATAGCGACTCACAAACATTCGCTATTAGGTCAACGCAAACCCAAAAGCTATGTACATCTTACCCTAAATGGCTCTGTGTACACAATGAAGATGACAGGAGACAGTATTAGCAGTGTGTGTGTGTGGGGGTGGTTGGGGTGGGGGCGTGGGACCAGAGTTGATAGGGATCTTTTGTTATCCAGGATGTGCCCTTGTGAACAAACAGGTGTCGGTTGGAAATGTATGTAAATAAGTATGTAAATGTATATCCTCTTCCGTGCGTTGGATGGGCCCCGGCCGTCTGACGTCATGATGGGCGTGTGCGGACGGCTGGGGGCCGTCCAATTTGCGCACGCGTAGAATTGTCCCGCACAGCTCGTAGATGTGCGCCACAGGTAAGCGGATATACAAAAATGGAACACATACTACAAATACCAGTTCAGGAACAGTATGGCTACATTAAAACTCCACTGAAGTCCCTCATGATGGTTTTCCATGCAACACTAATTTCCTAAAAGACACAATTTGAGAGCACGCCTGTGGTATTATAGCATTCATGATGAAGTTGCATAACTGCATCAAAACATCTATGACTTCAGCTACAAAGAACTGATAATTCCTAATTAGGTTTAGTGAAAACAGAAAAATAGCTATTTTCTGTAGGACAAGAAAAAAGCTCACGAAGGATTCGAGATACCGACAGTGATATAGCAGTCTCACTGCTTGCACGTGTAACACCAGGAGCCATTAATATCAATACCATTTCTAAAGGGATAACTAGGCATTGGCTGTTGTACTGCAGACATATATCTGCTTTTATTATCTGATGGTTTTAAAAAATGGTGAATGCAACTGCAGCAGTTAATCTCTTTTACATATGTTATTTATGCGCCCTCTGCACCTTTTACTACATAGCTTTAAACAACGCAGGACATCGCTAAACAGCTTTATTTTAAGCATAAAAAATATACATATGGGGTTCGCTTGGGCTAAGAAGTTTAAGGAGTTTTAGGGCTAAGGAACATGTAATATTGTGAAATAGTAAGGAATTTTTTAGGGTTTAGGGGAAAGGTAAATGCAGGTAAGAAGTTTATAGAGTTAAATCGTGGGTAGAGGTAAAGGAGGTAAGGGGTTTACAGCCTGTGGGAAGGTGTATAGGTAAAAGGGCTGATGGGTTTATAACGTTTGGGGATGGGTGCATGCAAAGGGAGTAAGGGGTTTATAGGGTGTAGTGACGGGTCGAGGTAAAGAAATAGAAGGTGCTTTAAGGTTTTGGGGAGGATAGAAGCAAGGGGAGGGTAGAGGTGAAGGTAAGGGTTTTTTAGGTTTTAGAGGGAAGTTGAGGTGAGTGTGGAGATAAAGGGAAGTTTGGTGTTCTTTAGGGTTTAGGGTTGCGTAAAAGCAAAGGAAGGTAGGGATTTAAAAACAAAAATATTAAAAAAATTCAAATTTATATGAAAAAGGAGTTTTATGGTTATATCCTCAAAACTCACTATATATTTTACCCCGTGGCGGTCACCACTGGGTAGTTACAGTTAGGAACACTTTTCTATAGGAAATAGATTTTTTATGTTTGCTAATAACTTTGGCGTGTTTTGACTAATCTTCATGAAATTTTCAAAATTAGTTTGCCACTCACATCAGCTGCAGTTTAGAACGTTTCCGGGTGATTCGCCAAGAAAGGGCAGGAATAATTGGGGGACATAAAACAGGTTTTTCCCATTAAATTTCCCATATGGCTTTTTAGGCACGACTATAGCCCGAACAGATGAACAGAATTACACCAAAGTTGTCAAAAGGCTAGATGCTGGTCCAGAAAGAGTGCATTTTGATTGATAAGGTGTAAATCTGTTCAGTATTTTTGGAGATCTTAAAGAAAAGATTTATGTATATCTAGAGACAAGGATCCACCCCGCAAATCCACTTTGCTGGATCAGCTGATCCATGCGCCAGCAGCAATGCCGCGATTGGCGGGCCACAACCTGGGAGAAAAGTTGTGGCTGCCATTTTGTGAATTGGAACATTGTTGCCAGGAGGAAAAATAAAATATAAAAAGGATAGAAGGGGTCAGGATAGAAGGGGTCAGGATAGACGTACCCTGACTCCATGGAACTGATGGAGGGGTCTGTGAGGGAACCCTCATGAGCAAAACATTCACCCAAATCTTTTTTTGGGTGGGCACAAGGATCCACTGCTGTGTTCAGTGTGGCCCGTGTGAATCCGCTGCAGATCAGACCCCAATTAAAACAAGGATTTGCAATGCAAGCAGTCTTGCATTTGACCCCAGGCTCCTCCATCTCCATCTATGACCCCTTCTTAGTCCCTGGGACCCCATACTCCCCCCCTACACCAATACTTTAAGTCCCTGCTCTCTGACGCCACCTACCCAACCCACATAGGCTCCTCCTACAACCCCTCCCAGCTCTACCCTCCACCTCACTCAACACCTGTTCCCCTTCTTTTACCTGTCACTGTTCCCACCCTCAAACTGGGCCTTTTCCACCCCTTGCTATTGCCAGACCCAGGTTACCTACAACCACTCTGCAAACCACCTGTCGCCAGGCATCACTCCATACTTACGCCACAAACACACACACATTTTACTCACCAATTGGCCAAGCAGGCCCACCTCCAACTTAGCTCTGCTGCGCCACCATAAGTCACCTGGTGCGGAACTCGTCCCAATATCATGGCCATCCTTTTCAATTGCAATGGAAGCCACAGACA
Organism: Lissotriton vulgaris; assembly: GCF_964263255.1. Classification (NCBI taxonomy): domain Eukaryota; kingdom Metazoa; phylum Chordata; class Amphibia; order Caudata; family Salamandridae; genus Lissotriton; species Lissotriton vulgaris. The sequence continues at coordinate 1,707,891,389 of NC_141685.1, read as the reverse complement.
ATGACATCAGGGCCTGTATGTTGCTTATAGTTACTACTGCAATGGTCTAGACCTGCAAGGAGCTATAATTTAATGGAAGTCTTGTGACTCTGAAGTTACGGGGCTCCGTAACAAATCAGTTTTTTGCCCGCCTGGGCATAAAATTCCTAAGGAGATATTAGTTTTTGAAAAAACTGTATTGTCTGCAATTTCGGCCATGGAATCACAAAAAACATTTGTTAAGTTTAATACCTCACTAGAAGAAAAGAAAGCCCTCACGGAGTTAAGGAATGATCCCACTATCACCATAAAGCAAGCCGATAAGGGCGGGGCTATAGTGGTGTGGGATACTGCCAACTATAATGAGGAAGTCCTCAGGCAATTAAACGATCAGGAATGCTATAAGAAAATTCAGAGAGATCCAACATCTGAATTACAGAACCATTTGTTCTCGATCATCAAAGAAGGCTATGACCAGGGCTTCGTAGGCCCCAAAGAACTGGAATTCTTGCAGAAAAAACATCCCAAGACACCCTTATTCTATATCTTGCCAAAGATACATAAGGATGTAAATAAACCCCCGGGAGACCAATTGTAGCAGGCTGTGATTCATTACTCGAGCCCGTTGCCAAATATGTCGACGTGTTCTTGAAAGATTTCATGAGCCTAGTAAAATCATACCTACAGGACACGACGGACTTCATTAACAAACTTGAGCCCGTAGAATTTTGTAAGGGCAGGGACATATTGGTCACCCTGGATGTCAATGCCCTTTACACCCAGATACCACAGGATGAAGCCATAGCAGTTCTTACGCATTTCCTGGAGCTAAGAACACGACCAGTACAGGTTCCAACCAAATTCTTGATCGATCTGGCATCCTTTGCCCTAAAAAAGAATTATTTTTGTTTTGGGAACGAATTTTATTATCAGATAAAAGGAGTAGCAATGGGATGTCCCTTTGCCCCTGAATTGGCTATTCTTTTTATGGCTCTCTACGAGGACACTTTCATTTACAACAATAACCCCTTTAAAGATCTCATTGGAGCGTGGCTACGCTTCATTGACGATGTTTTTATGGTGTGGAAGGGCACTGAGGCAGAACTGGAATGCTTTTACAACTGGCTGAACGCACGGACAGGGGATATAAAATTCAGCATATCCTCGTCTAGAGAAAAAATAGCTTTCTTGGACGTGGAGGTCTTTCCTAATGAAGGAAAATTATCTACATCGCTCTTTGTGAAGCCAACAGATAGGAATAAAGCCCTTCTGTTTTCGAGCAACCACCCAAGGAGTCTACGAGAGAATCTACCACTGGGGCAGTTCCTTCGCATTCGAAGGAACTGTGCCCTGAATGAGGATTATAAACATCATGCAAGCAACTTAGTGACAAAGCTATGCGATCGTGGATATCCCAAGAAACTGGTTTCAAACTGTATGAAAAGAGCCCGGTGGACTCCAAGGGAGATCCTCCTGGAACGACGCATTAAGCCCAAGCTAAAACGCCAAGTGTGCGTGACTACGTTCTGTCCGAATGCCAACCAGTTAAAGAAAGTGATAAATCAGAACTGGCACCTCGTAAAAAATCTTGAGGAATGCCTAAGGGAACCCCCCCTTTTTGCATTTAAAAAAGATAAAAGCATTGCCAATTTTGTGGTAAGAGCAGCCACCCCCAGACAAACCCCCCCGACCATCAGACAAATGATGGGACTAAATCCGATCACAGGGCACCACAAATGTGGCACCTGTGTATGCTGTGAGTCCACAATAGAGGGATCTCTGTTCCAGCACAGAGGCATTTCATGGAAACACGATACCCACAGTAATTGCAAATCGAAATACGTGGTGTATGGTATCGTGTGCCCTTGTGGACTCCTGTACATCGGGAAAACCAACCAAGAGGCAAGACAAAGGATTTCCCAACATAAATCCAGATTAAAAAATCGGGTGGAAACAGCTCCATTGGTGAATCATTGGAACAGACTGGGTCATCAAATCAAGGACTTCAATGGACAATAATCTCCAAGGTGGAGCGCGACCCCAGAGGAGGAGACTGGGATGCCAGACTCTCCAAAAGGGAGGCACTCCTAATTGTAAAGTTCAACACGGCCGTCACTGGCCTTAATGAACTATCAGAAATGTATAAACTCTGAGGTTTCTGGTAGACTCGCTGCCCTCGACAGGGCCACCTGTCCGTTTTCACATTGTGTCTCAAAACCCATACAAGTACCTGGTGTCCCACCGTTACTTGTCTGCAGAAATCCGGGAGTATGAGTCATTGTTCTAACACTGCCCCCGTTTTTTCAGTTTTATTTTTTACCTCCACAGCGCCCATGCGCCAGAGAGTAGCGTCCCATCGGTACTCTGTCTGTAGAAATCTGGAAGCATGCGTCGTTGTTCTAACACTGCCCCCGTTTTTCAATTAAGTTTTTTCAATTTCAACCTCCACAGCGCCCATGCGCCAGAGAGTAGCGTCCCTCCTGGACCTTGCTACATTAATGGCTCAATCTTTGGACCCGCTATCCACAGCGCATGCGCGAAGGATCAGCGCTTCGGAGACGCCGACTGAGACGAGGAAACCACTTCCCTTAGGTATGCTGCTATTTTACCTCCCAAGCGGGGCATTTCTATGCTTGTGTCACCCCGTTTTTAGAGCGCCTTGGTGACTTATATCTCTTGACTCTATTTCAGGAGTTTAAAGAATATTTTCCAGCATTTGTCCAAATTCAAGTGGGACGCCTGCTCATTTAGTCAAAAAGCTTTCTCCACACAGGTACGATTTCCTCATTCACCTAGTGTTTCTAGATAGGGGCTTCAGCTTTCCCAGGCGGCGTTTATTTTCTCATGTTCCGCCAATTTCATATTCCCTTAAGGTACTCCATACCTCGTTCGTCTCCACCCTTGGTCCTCCACAATTGAAAAACCTCCTCGGTCCACTTGGAATAAGCAAGGTAAGAACTTGCCCATCTCAGTATAAATTAAGAAGTTCCAGCCCATTGTTCACACTGGAGGCTAACTGCTGCCCTTCACCCCCTAGTGTGACATCGTCATCCCCCCCAGTGAGCGTGAACGACCGCATCCCTGCTTTCTACACCTGTAAAGTGGCCTTGCAGACCAGTAGGGTAAGCTGAGTGAAAGAATTGGGTTTCCATGCTGATAATTTTCCGAAATGGTCTTGAGCTTAAAACCTGACACGTAGATATTTTATTTTTCTTTCTAGATAACTTCCCCGGCCCTGATGAGAGTCCCCTCATTGTATAGGACTCGAAACGCGTAGGCCCCTTGCAAAGTGCTGCTCTCTCTAAATTGAAAAATTCAAACAAGTGTGAATTTGAACACTCCAAACCTGTGTATATACAATGTATGACATCATTTAAGTTGTCCATGATTAGCCTCCAGTTTTGTATATATGTACAGATAGATGGTATATCACAGATGAATATTGTATGAGCAGCCTTTGTTTCTTCCTTTCTAATTTCTGTTTTGTTGTTTTTCCTTTGTGATAATTCTTAAATTCTGTGTACATATGGATGCCTGATTTTGTATGTATGTGATATGGATGACTAGTTGAATGAGTGTTGTATAAATATAATGGTGTAGTGTTGTATAAAATGTATTAATTTGTGTAAAAAAAATTTCTTTGAAATTAACTGAATAAACTGCTATTTATTAGCAACATCGTAGGTTGGAATGCGTTTTTCTAACTTATGAGCAAAACTCTAGGTTGAATCCGCATATCAGTTTTGGCATATCTCTTGGTTTATTATGTTTAAATGCTCAGCCTAACTGATTAAGAGCAAACTCTCCGTTGTTTATTGAGTTCGTAGCGGGATACTTCTCGCGAAGTTTTCACTGTCTGTCACAACTCTTGTGAATCAGGCGAATTAATTGCCTGCCCTCCCACGGACTTTAGGTATACTTGGATCCTAGGTCTGATAAAAAACGTTTTCCTTTTTCTTTAGTTTTAACCCCTCTTGTGTTGTAATTTATTTGTGTGTATCTTCTAGTCCTTCATGGCAGAAAAGGACACTCTAGCCTTTTCTGAAGACCATTTAAAAGATCTTTTGAGCAACCCACCGGTTTTTTCCTCAGTGACCCTCAGTGTCTCGGCCACTTCACAGAATGAGACAGATAAATTACTTAGGTTGAGAAAAAAACAGATTAGAACGGACCTACATGGTCATTTCCTTTTGCAACATTTAAGGGAAGGTACGATCCCGGGTGGTCTCCAAATTAAAAACATTCCGGTCATTTTTACGGAAGACCCCATATTTAAAAAAGGTTTCAGTCAAATAGAAACCAAATGCAGTAGGGACCTTATGGTCCTTACTGTAGAGACTGCTGTTAGAATCTCTAGACAAGAACTTGAACAAATAGCCCAACTTGAGTCTGAGATCCTTGGCAATCCTGCGATAGTTGATGCCAAGGCTTTAATAGATAAAGTTGCCAAAGAAATACAAGACTTCAAAGACTATAGTGTGACCCAGAAAACCAACCAGTTTGAGAAGGATAAAAATAACTTTTCCCTCGAAAACGTTTATCCCTTTTTACAAACCGATTTTTACACCAAACCTGACTCTAGGCGCTTCTTATCAGGGAACCGTGGGAGATCACGTAATCAGTTTATAACTTTCTCAGACACTTCGTCTTCAGGTGGTGAAAGTGACAACAGTGGGAATAGTGGCAATAGTGGACAGAATAAAAACCGAAAATGGAATCGGAACCAACAACAACAGACCAATGCTCAAAATCCTTTTTTAGGGAGAGGCCAAACACGCCCGAGGGCGAAAGTACAATGGGAAATGAGAACCAGGCGTCAACACTATCAAAATCAGTAGTATCACCCATTTTTAACCTTTCACCTAAAATACTTACTGTAGCAGAAGAGAGTGTCCTTTCCAAGGGACTCTCTTTGTACCATCTAAACGGACTGACTTTACCCGAATGAAGACAGAGTTCATTGAGTTCTGCCGCAAATTAAGACTAGCCACTTTCTTTTCTGATAACCCAAGTGCCGCCACTCCTGAAGTTACGGGGCTCCGTAACAAATCAGTTTTTTGCCCGCCTGGGCATAAAATTCCTAAGGAGATATTAGTTTTTGAAAAAACTGTATTGTCTGCAATTTCGGCCATGGAATCACAAAAAACATTTGTTAAGTTTAATACCTCACTAGAAGAAAAGAAAGCCCTCACGGAGTTAAGGAATGATCCCACTATCACCATAAAGCAAGCCGATAAGGGCGGGGCTATAGTGGTGTGGGATACTGCCAACTATAATGAGGAAGTCCTCAGGCAATTAAACGATCAGGAATGCTATAAGAAAATTCAGAGAGATCCAACATCTGAATTACAGAACCATTTGTTCTCGATCATCAAAGAAGGCTATGACCAGGGCTTCGTAGGCCCCAAAGAACTGGAATTCTTGCAGAAAAAACATCCCAAGACACCCTTATTCTATATCTTGCCAAAGATACATAAGGATGTAAATAAACCCCCGGGGAGACCAATTGTAGCAGGCTGTGATTCATTACTCGAGCCCGTTGCCAAATATGTCGACGTGTTCTTGAAAGATTTCATGAGCCTAGTAAAATCATACCTACAGGACACGACGGACTTCATTAACAAACTTGAGCCCGTAGAATTTTGTAAGGGCAGGGACATATTGGTCACCCTGGATGTCAATGCCCTTTACACCCAGATACCACAGGATGAAGCCATAGCAGTTCTTACGCATTTCCTGGAGCTAAGAACACGACCAGTACAGGTTCCAACCAAATTCTTGATCGATCTGGCATCCTTTGCCCTAAAAAAGAATTATTTTTGTTTTGGGAACGAATTTTATTATCAGATAAAAGGAGTAGCAATGGGATGTCCCTTTGCCCCTGAATTGGCTATTCTTTTTATGGCTCTCTACGAGGACACTTTCATTTACAACAATAACCCCTTTAAAGATCTCATTGGAGCGTGGCTACGCTTCATTGACGATGTTTTTATGGTGTGGAAGGGCACTGAGGCAGAACTGGAATGCTTTTACAACTGGCTGAACGCACGGACAGGGGATATAAAATTCAGCATATCCTCGTCTAGAGAAAAAATAGCTTTCTTGGACGTGGAGGTCTTTCCTAATGAAGGAAAATTATCTACATCGCTCTTTGTGAAGCCAACAGATAGGAATAAAGCCCTTCTGTTTTCGAGCAACCACCCAAGGAGTCTACGAGAGAATCTACCACTGGGGCAGTTCCTTCGCATTCGAAGGAACTGTGCCCTGAATGAGGATTATAAACATCATGCAAGCAACTTAGTGACAAAGCTATGCGATCGTGGATATCCCAAGAAACTGGTTTCAAACTGTATGAAAAGAGCCCGGTGGACTCCAAGGGAGATCCTCCTGGAACGACGCATTAAGCCCAAGCTAAAACGCCAAGTGTGCGTGACTACGTTCTGTCCGAATGCCAACCAGTTAAAGAAAGTGATAAATCAGAACTGGCACCTCGTAAAAAATCTTGAGGAATGCCTAAGGGAACCCCCCCCTTTTTGCATTTAAAAAAGATAAAAGCATTGCCAATTTTGTGGTAAGAGCAGCCACCCCCAGACAAACCCCCCCGACCATCAGACAAATGATGGGACTAAATCCGATCACAGGGCACCACAAATGTGGCACCTGTGTATGCTGTGAGTCCACAATAGAGGGATCTCTGTTCCAGCACAGAGGCATTTCATGGAAACACGATACCCACAGTAATTGCAAATCGAAATACGTGGTGTATGGTATCGTGTGCCCTTGTGGACTCCTGTACATCGGGAAAACCAACCAAGAGGCAAGACAAAGGATTTCCCAACATAAATCCAGATTAAAAAATCGGGTGGAAACAGCTCCATTGGTGAATCATTGGAACAGACTGGGTCATCAAATCAAGGACTTGCAATGGACAATAATCTCCAAGGTGGAGCGCGACCCCAGAGGAGGAGACTGGGATGCCAGACTCTCCAAAAGGGAGGCACTCCTAATTGTAAAGTTCAACACGGCCGTCACTGGCCTTAATGAACTATCAGAAATGTATAAACTCTGAGGTTTCTGGTAGACTCGCTGCCCTCGACAGGGCCACCTGTCCGTTTTCACATTGTGTCTCAAAACCCATACAAGTACCTGGTGTCCCACCGTTACTTGTCTGCAGAAATCCGGGAGTATGAGTCATTGTTCTAACACTGCCCCCGTTTTTTCAGTTTTATTTTTTACCTCCACAGCGCCCATGCGCCAGAGAGTAGCGTCCCATCGGTACTCTGTCTGTAGAAATCTGGAAGCATGCGTCGTTGTTCTAACACTGCCCCCGTTTTTCAATTAAGTTTTTTCAATTTCAACCTCCACAGCGCCCATGCGCCAGAGAGTAGCGTCCCTCCTGGACCTTGCTACATTAATGGCTCAATCTTTGGACCCGCTATCCACAGCGCATGCGCGAAGGATCAGTGCTTCGGAGACGCCGACTGAGACGAGGAAACCACTTCCCTTAGGTATGCTGCTATTTTACCTCCCAAGCGGGGCATTTCTATGCTTGTGTCACCCCGTTTTTAGAGCGCCTTGGTGACTTATATCTCTTGACTCTATTTCAGGAGTTTAAAGAATATTTTCCAGCATTCGTCCAAATTCAAGTGGGACGCCTGCTCATTTAGTCAAAAAGCTTTCTCCACACAGGTACGATTTCCTCATTCACCTAGTGTTTCTAGATAGGGGCTTCAGCTTTCCCAGGCGGCGTTTAGTTTCTCATGTTCCGCCAATTTCATATTCCCTTAAGGTACTCCATACCTCGTTCGTCTCCACCCTTGGTCCTCCACAATTGAAAAACCTCCTCGGTCCACTTGGAATAAGCAAGGTAAGAACTTGCCCATCTCAGTATAAATTAAGAAGTTCCAGCCCATTGTTCACACTGGAGGCTAACTGCTGCCCTTCACCCCCTAGTGTGACATCGTCATCCCCCCCAGTGAGCGTGAACGACCGCATCCCTGCTTTCTACACCTGTAAAGTGGCCTTGCAGACCAGTAGGGTAAGCTGAGTGAAAGAATTGGGTTTCCATGCTGATAATTTTCCGAAATGGTCTTGAGCTTAAAACCTGACACGTAGATATTTTATTTTTCTTTCTAGATAACTTCCCCGGCCCTGATGAGAGTCCCCTCATTGTATAGGACTCGAAACGCGTAGGCCCCTTGCAAAGTGCTGCTCTCTCTAAATTGAAAAATTCAAACAAGTGTGAATTTGAACACTCCAAACCTGTGTATATACAATGTATGACATCATTTAAGTTGTCCATGATTAGCCTCCAGTTTTGTATATATGTACAGATAGATGGTATATCACAGATGAATATTGTATGAGCAGCCTTTGTTTCTTCCTTTCTAATTTCTGTTTTGTTGTTTTTCCTTTGTGATAATTCTTAAATTCTGTGTACATATGGATGCCTGATTTTGTATGTATGTGATATGGATGACTAGTTGAATGAGTGTTGTATAAATATAATGGTGTAGTGTTGTATAAAATGTATTAATTTGTGTAAAAAAATTTTCTTTGAAATTAACTGAATAAACTGCTATTTATTAGCAACATCGTAGGTTGGAATGCGTTTTTCTAACTTATGAGCAAAACTCTAGGTTGAATCCGCATATCAGTTTTGGCATATCTCTTGGTTTATTATGTTTAAATGCTCAGCCTAACTGATTAAGAGCAAACTCTCCGTTGTTTATTGATTGTGACTCTGGTGGCACAGGCTCTCACAGGACAAGGGTTCAAATCCTGCCATGGCTGTCAAAGTATCCTAAAGTTTGTAAAATGTCAAACGGTGCTTTTATTTTGATTTGCTAATATTATTTTCACTGGAAAAACCGAGGAGGAATGTGGAAACTCTTTTTGGCCAGTGTGCCTGAAAATTACAAATCTTGTCCCTCATGACCTTCCACCAACCCACCTATTTCTCAAGTAGGTGAAATAGGGGACAAAAGTATTTTCTTTTATTAATGTATTCATTCTTTGTCCTTTAAATTTGGTGTATTGTAGGGCGCAAATGTGGCCTTTGGATATAACTGAGCACAAGAATGCGAGAAAGGTGCTACACTGATAGTAAAATAGGTTAGATGGTGGTGATTTGTCATTTTGGTGTGAGCCGACCGATCAAATCAGATGCTGGCTAGGAATAAAGACCAAGTAAGAGCTCTGGCTAAAGATGGGTTAAATTTGAGGCAAGTGGTCCCTTCATTAGGTACAATAAGAAGCTAGAAAGGTTGTTTTCTCAAGGAGACCGAAAAGGGCAGAGTGAGGACTTTGCTTCACCAGGTCTGAATCATGCCTGCTTCAGCAGGTGAAGGGATGGCACGGGGGCTTTAAACACCACCTTCCTTCCTTTGAAGAAAGCCCACGAACGCCCATGCCCTGCATAAAGGATGGCTGCAGGGAATTTGGGACCTCGATAAATGAGGGTGACGTCCCCATGTGCGGCCTTCGAGCGCCACAATCCTAGACTAAGATAAGTAGGCTGCTTTTGAATCCGGCTGAAGACTATATGTTGGAGGCGGCATCACAGCACAAGCAGGCGACCGTGTCAGAAGAAAGCAAGCATGGGAAGACATTATTTGCATAGGACAGCTCTCTTTTCAGTCTCATTATCATTCTGCAGTTACTAGAGGGCACCAATATGAATGTGAGAGCTCAACAAGGCTTTTATTCTGCTTGCTGACATACTTCTTGTTCATGTTGGTCTTGCAGGGCCTACGGTGTGGAGGACTGCGATGGTTGAGCGAATGAGTATTGAGGAATGGCTAGGCTGCATATGTGGTGAAGGGGAAATGTTTGGAAGGTAAACTGCAAAACTAATGTATCAAAGCATACATGTTTTCTGAGTGGTTGAGTGAGTGTATGACCCGTCTCTATAAAGGGACATGTAAGAGAGGAGCAGCAGCTCCACAGTACTAAGATGGGAGAGGAAGCACAGATGAATATTTTTTTTTTTTAAATATGTTTATTGCGGCGAAGATAGCAAAAAAGGCACAAAGTATACAGTCATCAAACTAGTTGACATGATAGGAACAGGTAGGCCAGGGCCAAGGTGAGTACACAGCCAAGTACGGCCCACATCCCGGAGGCAGGGCGGCGTCAAAGTGAACCCATAAGCGAATAGAAGGATCTGCACTTGTGCTCCAAATAGCAGATAAACAGTATCAATGTCTACGCCATTTTCTTATGTTGCAGTTCCAAACTATATAACGGTAAAACACTAACAAACCCCCCAACCCCCCCCCCCCTCCCATGAGTGGCAATTCTAGCGCTGATCCGATTACAGAAGGAGATAAATAAATGCATGCAAGGGCCAATTAGAACGCGGTCATTACAGTACAATGTGGTCAAATGGGAATTACAGCTAAAGACAAACGTATCCAACACAGAATATTGGCATGGCCCAGGAGACTACTACATTACCTCCCGACACCCCGCTCCCGACCCCCCCCCCCCCCACCTTCACCAGACTCCGAGGAAGCGGAGGAAAACAACTCAGCGCTGGTGGCGTCCGAATCATTCCCCTCCATCCCCTCGATACACATGACTCTCCAGGCGAGTAAGTCTTCCTCTAGCTTCTCATCTCTACGAGTGCGCTGCATATGCGTCTCTTCTGCCAAGGCCCATTCCCTGGCATCTCGTAACCAATGAGGTATTTCAGGTGCCCTCTGGCCCATCCAGGTAATGGCCACCCGTCTCCTCGCCAGAACCAATAGAAGTTGGAGCAATTTGTAAGATAGACCCTTCCTCCTTGGCTTGGGAACTAACGCCAGTAAACAGTGAAGCGGGTCTAGTTGCAACCGAAGATGTGTGATCCGGGTAATGCGAACCACCACCCCATGCCAAAAATCATGAACCAAGGGGCATTCCCACGCCAGGTGAAGGAATCCCGCCCTCTCTGTGCCACATCTAGGGCAATTATGGCTTCTATCTGAGGAAATACGGTGGAGGGAGACAGGTGTCATATAAGTGCGATGAACAAAGTTAAAATGGATTAGTTTGAAGCGCGCATTGCAGGATACCTTACGAGTCAGTAATCCAATCCGCTTCCTCTGGGCCGGATCCAATTCGATCCCCAGGTCTGCTTCCCAAACCCCCCAAGCTGACGCCACCGGGGGAGTTGAGTCCCTGCGCATGGCAGAGTAAAGTAGGGAGACCAGGCGCCTACCTCTACCACAGGATAAGATGATGTCCAGGGTATTAGTGAGCTGGCCACATCCCTAAGGCATCCGTAATGCAAGTACTGGCCCTCACTGAGCCCAAAGGAGTCAACCGCTCTCTCAAAGGACACAAAAGAGTCGTCCGGATAAAGATCTGCGAGGGTTTCGCAACCGCCCAGACGCCACTCACGGAAGGACATATTCGCCTCCATTGTGAGTATCGGGGCCAGGATCCAAATGGAGAGCTCCCTGTGGAATGGCGCGCGTCGCAGAACCCTCTCAACGAACCGTTGCCAAATGTTAGCCGTATGCCGTACGGCATAGGGCAGGGTATCAGTAGTGCCTCGACCTTGCATGAAAGCCTCCTGCAAGTCTCTGTCCGAAGCCACACCCGCCAACAATGACAACTCCCAGTTCTCGTCGTCAGCAAACCACCTGGCTGCCGGGAGAAGCTGCGCCGCATAGTAGTACAGATCAAACCTCGGGCCTCCAGGCCGCCTTCCTCCCAACACTGTGTCACCGTGCGCAACGCGACCCTACTACGTCCACCCGCCCATAGTAGGGAGGTGAGGAGTGAGTTCAGCGTGCGAAACACCCGGGGAGGCAATGGGCATAGGGTATTTTGCAGCACATATAGGACTCTAGGGAGCATCACCATCTTGGCAACTGCCAGACGCCCCATGAGGGAGAGAGGGAGTGTATTCCAAAAAGCAATAGACTTACGGAGGGCTGCGAGTATTTTGTCTATATTATGAGTCAAGAGAGCTTCGTCGGAGGCGGCCACCTGAATACCCAGGTATTGGAACGCCAGGCGCTCACACCGGAGGCCCAAATAGCGAGAATCCGCGTCCGGGTCGGGGATAGCAGGAGTCAGCGGGAACACCAGGGACTTATTGACATTCATGCGCAGTCCAGAAGCTGCGCCAAATCGGTCCAAAAGCCGCAATAAAGCGAGGAGGGCCTCCACCGGAGAAGTCAGGTAGAATAGGGCATCATCAGCGTAGAGGGAGACGACATTGGTAGTGTCCCCCACCACAATACCCCAGTCATGCAGCTCCCTGCGGGCAGATACGGCCAGGGGCTCAATTGCGAGAGCGAATAGAAGGGGGGACAGAGGGCAGCCCTGTCGGGTACCCCGCCCCAACGGCCATTCCTCAGAGCGGGCTGATCCCAGGCTCACCCTGGCCCGAGGCGCTCCGTAGAGCACCCGGATCCAGTCGCGAAATCCGGGACCAAACCCCATCTTCAAAAGCACTTGCATCAGATAACCCCAATGCACCGTATCGAAGGCTTTAGCCAGGCCAACGGAGACCAACACATGGGGAACCTCTCGCCCCCGGACCTCATTTAAAATGTGGGTTAGGCGACGCAGATTCATTGCCGTATTACGACCGGGGACAAAGCCACACTGGTCCTGGTGGACGAGCTGGGCCACGTGTGGGGCAAAGCGATTGGCCAGCAGCTTAGTGAGGATTTTTGCGTCTGAATTTATCAATGTGATAGGACGGTAGGCTGCTGGGTCCATTTTATCACCGCCCGGCTTCAAAATCATACATACCTCACCCTGGTTCAAGGTGGGTGGGAGGGTGCCCGTACGCAAGGCCTCATCGTATACCTGTAGGAGGAGGGGGGCTACGGTATGTCCGAACGCATGATAAAACTCCGCAGGGAATCCATCCCCGCCAGGGGTCTTGGCCCGGGGAAGGGCGGCTATCGCCGTGGGAATTTCACCCAGCGATAGCTTGACATCAAGTTCCTTCGCCACTTCCTCTGGCAGGGTCTGCAGACCGAGGTCTTCAAGGTACAAGCGGTAGACCTCCTCAGATATGGTCGGGTCAACCTCATACACCATACGTAGATGGTCTCGCAGGACTGCGAGTGCACCCGCTTCCGAGAGGACCATGTCGCCACTGGGTGTCCGTAGGGCTACTATACGTTCGGCCGTGAACTCACGACGAAGAATCCAGGCCAACAAGCGTCCAGACTTATCCCCCTCGCGGCGTAGTCTCTGCCTATATTGGCCCAGCGTGAATTTATCGAGCCGCGTGAGTATGTCGTGTATCGACGCCAGGGCAAGGCCCTCCGGCCGTTGATCCGACGCGTCCGGGTCAGACTGGGTTTGAGTGCGTAGAAACTCAGCTTCCGCAGCCTGCAAGTCAGATAGCAGCTGTTTCCTGACCCCGTACGACAGGCCCATGCACGCTCCACGCACGACCGCTTTCAGTGCCTCCCACTTGGTGGAATAGGACAGGTCCCTCCCCGCCCAGTTGAGTTCCAGGTAGTCGGAAAGCGACAATGCCACATGGTCCCGGGCCACCTGATCCTGAAGCAGGTCAGTCGGCAGTCTCCACGTTCGCGGACGCTCCGTACGATCAGGCCACTGTGTCAAGCATGTGACCGGAGCATGATCCGACAGGTATCTGGCCTGGTGCGTAACTGTCAATGTAAGAGAAGAGGGAAGGTTGGCCGCTAGCACTCGGTCTAGCCTGCTGTGTGTACCATGTGACGGGGTGTAACATGTATAAAGCTTCTGTGCTGGGTGGCAGGCACGCCACACATCCACTGCCCCTATATTATGCATCACTTCCTGCAAGCGCGCTGTCATACGGGGCTTAGTGCCCGCCCTAGGTGGATGACGGTCCAGCTCATGATGTAGTACGCAATTGAAATCCCCGAACCAAAGGAGGGGTGCGTCTAGGCTCGGAGCCACAAGATCCTGCATCTGGGAAAAGAAGGCCGGGTCATCAACATTCGGTGCATAGGTATTAAGGATCAAGAGGACTTTGTCGTCCAATCTGATTTTCGCTAATATGTACCTGCCTTCCACATCCGCATCTATATATTGAACCTCACAGGGAACCCCAGGGGCTACCCAAATTAAAACCCCCCTAGCATATGTAGAATAGGAGGAGTGGAAAATCTGGCCTCTCCACTTCTTGGCCAGCCTCTGCGCACCGTCCTCATCTAAATGGGTCTCCTGTAAACAAGCAACTGAAACCCCATGGCGTTTGAGAAAGGTAAGGACTCTGTGTCTCTTAGTGCACGTACCCAAGCCACGCACATTCCACGTTAAGAATTTAAATCCCATGACCAACAATCACGCCCAATCGGGCTACAGCGTAAGCGCAACCTAGGCCGTCGCCAGTAGGCCCTCGCCACATAGAATTCTAGGGATGCATCGCGTAGCACAAGCACCCCACCAATCGGAATCAACATGCGCAGAATGCCAGAGTCATTATTGTCAGAATCCCAGTCCCACCCCCCAACAATCCCAACATTCAAAACTTCTGCATGAACCCCCTCAACCCCACCACCCACGAGCAATAGGATAGCAACAACCAAAACCGCCACCCCGCCCTTCCCCTGCCAGTGCCAGGACGTGCACAGCCACCCCATACAACACACTCCACACACACTCACACACTCACACACAGCAAAACAACCCCACCCACCCACCCACCCTCCCAGCTCCCCGAAAGACCCAGTGGATCCATTAAACGAACCCGGTCACATCTCCTCCGCCGAGTCAGCAATGTGGGGATGACAGCCGCCACCCACACCTCCCACCACCCGGAGCTCATACAACCCAAACGGTCACCACAAGGTACCAATAAGTGTTCAAGCGTCCCCAGCTGCAAGGTTGAAGAGTCATAATGTAAAGAGTTGCAGGGCCACCGGGAACTACACAGTAAAGGCAAGCTCACCGTGGAGTCAATGGAGGGAGGGCAAGGATCATTCCAACTCCGGTGCCGGTAAGGCAGTCTCCGGGACCACCGGAGCCGTACAGTCCGTGGCCAGCGGCGTCTCCTGTAAAGTATCCGGTACCAAAATGTCATTAGGGGCGGCCTCCCCAGTCGAGCTCGAGCCAGTCCTCGCAGGTGAATCGTCCATTAGGATGGCCCCATCCGGTCCCACCGTGGGTCGAGTCTCAGGAGGGCCACGAGATCCAGAACGGCGATTTCTCCTGCCACGCCGTCTCCGTTGTGGCCTGGTCCCCCAAGTGTCTCTCACCCGGGGGCAGATCATCTCCTCTGATCTCGAGCCACTCCCATACCTCCGCTGGCGTCTCAAAGAAGTGTGCCCGGCCCTGGGAGAGCACCTTGAGCTTGGCGGGGTATAGAAGCATGTACTGAAGCTGCATGTCGTGTAGTTTTTGTTTGACTCCCAGGTAGGATTTCCTTTGCTCCTGCACCTGCTGGGTGTAGTCGGGATAAATAGAGATTCGACTGTTCTCAATCCCTCGCCGCCCTAAGAATACAGTTGCGGTCCTTACAGTTCAGGATTTTCGCAATGAGGGCTCTAGGGGCCTCCCCCGGTCGCGGAGGGGGCACCAGAACCCTGTGTGCCCGTTCCACAATGAAGACGCTGGACAAACCACTCGGACACAGGTGTTCATGGATCCAAGTCTCCAGGAAGCGCTCAGGGCTCCCCGCCTCAAACCGCTCCGGCACTCCCAGGACCCGTATGTTGCTCCGACGCGCCCTACCTTCCGCGTCCTCGGTGCGCCTCTCCAATGCATGGGTAGTAGAGGTAAGTTGGGAGAGTGACTTCTGTAGGAAAGCGACCTCCCCCTGTAGTTGAGTAATATTGCCCTCCGCATCCGAAACTTTGTCCGCTACTTTGCAAAGGTCTGTCCGCAAAAGGTTCACATCTATGGATACCGTCTCTATCTGGCGTTCCAGGGCAGTGTGCGAGCCCTGTATAGCCTTGAGAAGTTCCGCTCTGGACGGCTCCAGCGGGTCCCCAGCCCAGACTTCAGCGCCCGTCTGGCGCGTGATCCTCTGCGGCTGCAGTCGAGGGGTAGTGTACTGCACAATTGTATTCGGTTGGGTGGCCTTAGGGCCACGTCCGGAACGGCCCGCCATGGCAACTGTTAGGGGTCCGCACGTCCCAAGCAGGTAGGGCCCCTCAGGAGCTACCCAATCAAAGATAGGGCAGGCGCACACCACAGCGCTCGAAAGAGAAAAGGCAAATGGCGTCCAGGCAATCCAAGCAAATCAGGAGGCAAGATAGCGTAGGAGCCGCTCCCGTCCGTCCAACCCCACTGGGGGACCAGGATTCAGGGCCTCGGCAAGACAACAGTATTCAGCACAGGGTAGATCTCGGGCTCGACCACCTCCCCCTGTCGTGCTCCTCACCAAGACCCGGCAGCACTGGGCAGGGCGGAGCACAGAGGCACCCGGTTACCAGCCGCCACCGATCCCTAAGGGGCCACTCGGCATCGGTCCCAAAATGGCGGTTGTGTGGGGGAGGGGCGCAGGCCGTCCACGGGCCCAACAAGGCCGCTCCAAGATCACCACCAAAGCATATGGGTAGGGAAAGTCCGAAACCCCCCCCCGGGCACAGGATAAGGTCCGGAGGGAGGAGGTACAGGGGCGGCAAATCTCCGCAAGCACTGATACAGGGGCCGGACCCAGACCTGCACACATCTATCCGGGGCCCCTGTTTGTACCCCCACGCCTCAAACGGGAGCCAAGGCAAGCGGCATCCACATCGTCCACCTCCGGGTGTAGGCGCCCCGATGACCGGGCGCGCAGTCTCCAGCAATGGCAAGGGGGGGCCCCTTCGATCTCCAGTTCAGTGCGTCAGCTCAAAATGGACGGCGCCTCCGTCTCGTTCCCCTCCTCACCTCACAACAGGGAGATCTCTGTGCCGCCGATGCTCGACCCCCGCTCGCAGACCGGGGCTCCTGTCAGGTCACAGGGGGTCGTTAGATGGGCACTCCGTTCGGAGATCCCTTCATGCTATGTCCGCCATCCGGCCCAAGTGCGCAGGCCCAAGCCGCGGGGTCGCGTGAGGAAATGCGCCGGCGCCGCTTCCAGCAGCAGCCAGGCCAGCGCTCACAGCGGATCGCCGGGCACGGGTCCGTTCCTCCGGACACAGGAGTCTCGGCGGGGTGACTGCTACCCCTCCGACACGCTTTGCAGCAATCGGGAGAGCCCGGGCAGGATTTTGGAAGGATTAAGTCGGTCTTCGGGACGGAGCTGGTGGAGCTCACGTCCTGTCGGCCATGCTGCTTGGCCACGCCCCCAGCACAGATGAATATTTACCTCAAATCAAAACACTTACACTTCCTCAAAGTTGACAAGTGCTACTGCAGGTGTAAGGATTTGCCATGTTTGCGGCATAAATACGCAAGGTTAGTGAGGTTTTTCCCAGAATGTCAGTAGAGCATCCTTTGCGAGTATCCTTAGGCCAGAAATGTCAGTCACTCCTTTGGGAATATGAGGCCATGAAAAACTTTGGGAAGCGTGCTCCAGTCATCTGCATTATCGAAAGACACAGGAGAAAAGTTACTTTACTTTAGAGTCAATTAGTGTGGTGGGCCAGGAATCGATGTGTGATCGATGACGGCTATGACTTTAATTGAAAGACATGGAGTCATTTCAGAAATTCCTGAATACGATTTTCAAAGCTCATTTATGAGATGCGATTGTAAACATTAAGAGAATGAGGCGTTACAGCTAGAGTTGCGATTTTGGATCTGGGGAACCTGGTAGGAGTCGCAGTTTGTGTTGAACATCATGTGATTTTGCGCACATTACTTAATCTCCCAGTGCCGAAAAATGAATTTGACCGTGTGTAAACACTGCTCTTGTAAATCGCTCCAATGTCATTAAGCTGGCTTCACTCTATAAAATTCGGAAAAAATAAAACAATAAACAACAATAAATAAAACAATAAAAAAAATAAGTATAATTTGCAGATGTTTTATCCTTCCTGCTGTCTGCTCAATTACCAAAGACCATGTTGGCTACATGGCCAGGGGTGTGCTGTACAAAGGTCTGTCATTACCTGCCCATTTAAGGTACTGACTGCGACAATATCAATTCTGCAGGTATTTTTGTACCAGCCATGGTTTAAGTGTTAACTAAACACAAACAATTTATGGTCAAGTCTCAAGCTCTCTTGTCCCATTGTTTCGCGTTACCTTAAACTTTCTCTGTCCATAATGTGAGAAATTAACATGTGTTTTGGTATTCCAGCATATGAAAATATATGCCACAAACTTCACACAGAAAGAAAACTGGAAATACTACAATGGTCGCTCACATCACCTTAAGCTATCTGAATACATTTTGTTTGCCATTAAGCACATTTGTAGTGAAGCCTCATGGCCTTTGACTCTTTTTCACAGATTATCAATAATCAGCTGTGCCTGCCAGCAACAGGATCTGACAAACTGCAAAACAAAATGGAGGTGGGACAGAATGTGAAATCAAACAAATATGCATTCATAAAAGCATTACTGTGTGCTTTTCTGTAGCCTCCTACCCTTAGCGCTCACTCTCCGGACCGGTGTAGTGGAATACAGCTGCACAGCAGCGAGGCAAACTGGACTTTATAAGGCAGAAGGAGCAGCACAACGAGTCGCTAGGAATGCACTCATCGATCTGGGTACAGCGACACTCAAAGGGCCTCAATAAAGTGCTTAACTGTTCAGTTTGTTTATCCTGAAATGATCTCTATTTGAACTGACAGCCTCAAGATAGTAACTCAATGTAAAACAAAGGAGAACAAGCGCAAGAATGCCAGCGTTTGGGAATGTGAGAGAGCACCAGCAGCGTCTGCTGCATCTGGGGGCAGGGGGATCATTGACACCGCACGGGATGTTATACAAAGAAAGCCGTCCAAAACATTACACACAAGCTTCATGAAAACAGAAAACATGAAAAAATTAGTGCGTAAACACAAAGGGAAAAAGCCTTCAGAGATAGGATACCGTAATAGGCTAATACTCCAGGGGAGGAGCAAGTTGCAAGCTTTTAGGAACAACACACAAAAACAAATCAGCAGCGAGGGGTGGAATGAAAGCCCACATACTAAAAATAGCATCTCTCAATGAGACAGTGCATGTGCTGCAAAGGTGAGACCTAAAACACATACACCCACTCAGACACTCTCTCACACCCCCACACAACCACTCTCACACTTAAACAGTCACTGATATATCCAATCTCAGCCCCTAACCCCCCATGCCCTGAGTCAGACCCACATGGGCACCCACACACCCTTACAGACCTCTCTGTGAATACGAGAAAAATTCGCGGATCCAGATCCCAATATGTAAACAAAATACACTTTCTCACAGACCCACTCACACCCTCACACAACCACACACCTACTAAGTAGATTCACTCACATACACAGAAAACCTCAAACACCCACTCACAGAGGCATTCACTCAACGCCCTGTGTGAATCCGTGACAGATCCACAAACCCAGATTCCCATTAAAACAAAAATACACCCATTCACACACCCACACAGTCACTGATCCATCCACTCACAGACCCAGAAAAGCACTTAAACTCACTCACACAACCACATACACATCGAGACAGCCACTTACACATCCAGACTTGTAAAGCCACTTACACCCCCAGAGACCCAGAAAACACTCACAACCATAAGATAATAACACACAACCTCTTCTTAATTAGCGGTAGATCCGTGGATCTACATCCAAATAAAAAAAGCATACACCTACCCACTCCACCATCCATACACCCACACATCCATACAATCACGCATACACTCGGACCCAGAGAACCACTCACAAACCCACTCACAGACCCATTCAGCCACTCATATGTCCACAATCTCTTACACACCCATACAGCAAAACCACTGACACACCCAGTTACACACTCCTACTGCAGCTAACACACCCATATAGCAACTCAGACCCCGCACAGGCAGTAAAACAGCTGTATTAATTGTCATAAGATAAGTTTGCATTAAGTGTTCTGTATTGCATGTGTGCTTTTGGTTGAGACCGGATATGCAGATCTGTCTGTATCCCCCTGCAACATAGCCGGCAGACCTTATTTGGCTGAAGATACGCAGTGGGTTTGCGGATCCAGTGAGAAATTAGAAAAGAGGATGTCAAAACAAAAAGCACCAGTGTTTCAGAAAAGGGCTGGCTCTGAAAAGAGCCTGTGTTTATGGTGTTTAGACAATAAACAACAATAGACCAGGATTCAGTCTCAAGTTACTAAGAAACGCCCTGTTGCATGTGTTGGGAAATGGTCTTTTCAATATATTCCGTCAATATCGAAGCGCAAGTTGTTATGGTATGTAGAGCCAATGTTATAGTCTCTGAGAAATACATAAACAGCTTTATTGACATGTTTCCTGGTTTTCTCTATCTGAAGACAAAACTGGGTTGACCAATGCTACTTTTATCTTTGGAAAATGTTGGAGAACATCAAGGCAGTATGTGGGAAAAGTGACATTCATTTACCAAAGGTATCCTCCATTAGGATTTTCAGTCCTACCCCAGTAATTGTGCCTAGGTCATTGCCACCACAGTGCACAATCATGAGGTCTGGATGTTAGCAATCTGCAATGCTTTCACCCAAAGGCAGCAAATGATGTCACTTTAACCCTCTCTTTCCAACCCAAATAAAGTTGCCATTAGATGAACCTAGGTCTCTGTCACAGCCACTCTTTCTAGCACTCTCTCTCTGTCCCAAACACACAAATATATGGCCTACAATCCACCCCCGGGTCACAGCTGTTTGCTATGGCTTGGCAGGAGCTTTACTGCTCCCACCAAGACAGTCAATTGTGCTCTGCTTCCAGCAAGCGAGATCAGAACAAAAATGCTCTTGCTTGCTAGAAGCGAAGCCTAATTGCTTTTACACAGACAGAGCTGTATATCTAGCAATAACCTTTGTGTAAAATCAATGCCTGCTCCCAAGGGAGGCAGGGAGCCAGCAGGGACCACAGGGGCCTTCAGTCTCCCTCCGCCGTCCCAATCAGTGTTGAGTGGGTGCCTGCTAGGGCACCCACCATTGAGGCCAGGCCCAGGGGATGGGGTCCCTGGGGCAGAAATCTGCCTGTGAGGAGGGCCTTCCTTTAATGAATAACAAATATTAAAAAAAGAATGCCGGGTCCTGGGGGATATGGTCGCCGGCCCCAGGGGCCGAAATCGGCCTGGGGAGGGTAGCCGCGCCCCCTTTTTCCACCACTCGGCACACGCGCCGCTTGGCGCTCTGCGGGTTGAGTGATAAAGTCCTCTTGGATGCTGAGAGTTCTTGGGGACCCAGAAGCACTCCTGATACCTATAGTAAGCCAGAGACAACAGAATTCCTGAGAGCTGTTAGGAGGCTCGCCTCTTTTCTCCATCACTCTGCGAACGCTACTACCAGTTAAAAAAACGTTTACATTCACTTTAACAAAACAATGGTTACAGGGAGATTAAAGTAGGGAAATAGAATTTGAAAAACCTTACAAGTTCACTTAAAATACCAAAGGTTACAGGGTTATTATAGGTCGGAAATATAATTCAAAACACCTTAAAAATTCACAGAAAAAAACAAAGGTTACTCGTACAAACCCAGAGAAATTCCGCAGTTATAGTTACTTGAGCTAACTAACTTACGCCCCAGCAATGCACTGCTTATGATCTCACGTATTGCATTACTCATGACATGGTCAGTGACATCACTGATGACAGCCATCATCTACAGAACCACTCACACCCCATAAAACCTCTAAGATGCCCACCCACACACAACCACTCACAGACCCATACCAGTACTCACACACTCAGTCACTCATCCATAGAGCCACTCACATACCCACTCACTCATACAGACACCCACACAATCATTCACTCACCCATACAGCCACCCACTTATTCACAAACAGTCACTCACACAAATATATATATATATCCCAGCAAACTCCTCACAACAAAGAGCAGAGGCCACACAGGGGATTCGAGGGAAACTCCTTTAATGATTAAATGGCATGATGCATTTCGGCTCCAGTCGGCCTAGTTCTGATGCCTAAGTGTTCAGGTGGCTTGTCACACATAAAAACAGTCCTGCCTTGTTCTCATTGGCGGTAAGTCGCTTCACCCCAAAACCAATGTCTGCTCACCACCAGTAGCCTGTCGGAACTACGAGTCCAGAATTCAGTTGATGCCGGGTAGGTGCTGCATGGGGATATGCTGTATTATGCCCATGTGGGCTGCAGGGCTGTCAGCGATGTAGAAAAAAGCCTATGTCCTGCTGAGATAGAATCTCGGAGCCTCCTCTGGTCCACCCACCCCCCCAGTAAAACAAGTGAAAAAGTCCCATTAATTAGTCCAAGGCATTATTATTAAAGTTTAAAATGTTATATTTCCTGTGCGGTCAACGCATGCGGAGTAATGTCCGATATTCAAGTTAGTTCATCAGTAATGCATTAAAGGCTGAATTATGCTCAGTTGGTAACTCTAACTGAGGAATATCAGACTTTATTTTGTTTCGATCATAATCAATATGTCTATACAACTTAAATTGAATTTATTATTCAATCATCATTTTCGGCTTCTCTTATGCTTTCACATCGCTACTTTGCTCAGTCAGATACGAGTTTACCTGGATGACCTCGCTTTCACCTCTGCCATGGAAATAGCTCCTCACTCCTCCAGTTCCAAACATGATGCTGACCAACAAGCCATATCACTTTTAATTCATTGTTGCTCTATTTACTTTCATTCAATGCAGCTATACATATTCATTTTAAGTGTCATCTTCTGTAAGCTGCATATGTCTTAAATGTGGGGTTTCTTTTTTTATTGGAAAGATATAAATGCATTTAATCAGGAGAAATACAAACTGGCATTATAAATATTAATGATAGCACCTTAAGATGAAATAAAATGAAGAATATTGCACAGTAGGTCGTACGTAGGTTAAAATCTTCATGCAAAATTCGCTATTCATAAAAGAAGTTCATTGTAAAAAATACTTGACCATAATTACCCTTGACATATCTAATGTGTAACCAGGTGCGAGGTTTCAAAGTCCCTTCCTAACCAGCACCCAGTTTGTTTTAAGCTTGCAGCATCTAATGTTGTTTTGTATGACTGCCAATTCTAGCCCACATATAAATGCAAGTTTCTGCCACCATGAAAAGGGAGGTGGGGGCTCCTGCTAAAGCTATGCAAGAACAATAACAAACCTAGCTGTTATTATGGAAAAAAGAGAAATCCCAACTCTGCCACCACATCAGACGGAACATCAGATGAATAACCAAATAGAATAGTTTTAGAGCAGGTCGAGCATATGTCCTCAAAAACGGATAATTTAATTTACCTTCACCTTCAATATAATTTAAGGTGAAGACCTTATAACAATATGCACTATCACCATCACGGGTTGCAAAAATGTGTACTGTGTCTGCTAGAGGATTGCCACAGCAAAAACAGTTCATCATCTCCCTTAGCCCCCACTTTTGTATTTTATATGGTGTATAACTATCATAAAAAAGTTTGGAAAAATGGGACTTAAGCCGGGAGACATTTAAAATACTCTACGTGAGCGGATTAATATGTGTTATTTCGATAAGAGTAACTATGAAATTAAGATTATGTTACCCAGCTAACAGTTAGAGCATTAGATTTACTTATTAAACCTCTCTTACTCATCAGAATTGTAAAGTATGTACGTATCCACGTCTCAATACTTTAACAAAACTCTGTAGAAACTCGGTGGAAAAGTTAATCTCATTGGATGAGAGACTGGAGAGAAGATCGCTTAACTGTAGGTATCGAAAGAAAAAATGTAGGGATCCCATAGTCATTACTTAGCTCTTGAAATTGCAAAAGGATTCTATTCCTGGAGAGCTGTCCCAAGGTCAGACATTGAGGTCGACGCCAGCAACTTAGATAGCTATCCTGAAATAATGGTGGCCGGCTGGGGTTGTTCTCAAGAGGTATATTGTTGGAACATCATATGCAACAGATGGCCTGAATAACCAGCCAAACCCTATGGTAGGCCAAGAGCTTTAAACTGTGTATGTTTTAAGTAAGCTGTGTCTATCAAGCCATTGGTGGGTATAATCGTTTGGGGAAAAACATGGAACTCCATAAATAAGCCCTCTAGGTCCCATTTACGTGGCTCAACCACTACCGAAAGCCTGAAAATAAACAACGAGATATAATTAAATTATAGAGGTTTATTTAGCACGAATTTGACCCGAAGGTATCGGGTATCAGATCGCTTTACCCAAGCAACAGTTGCGTTACATATAATAGTTCCAAAGTGAAGTAAGTGCCATTAGGGCCTGTGTATCAAGGTTTCAAAGCTGCCCTGGACTTCCTCATGCGCCATTGACTCGATTCATTCGATGCTGCTGAATCCACCCCTGGGTGAAAAGTGAGGTTAAAATCACCGTACATGAAAATTAGGTCTTGCCATTAGCTAAGCTCGCAAAGGAGTAAATGAAACATTGCTGGAACATCTGTATTTGGGGGTACAATTACGCAGACTGATAGTTGTGAATTGCTCCTTCCTATATGAGCAATTAGCCAACTCCCAGACTTGTTAAGCTTGACCTGATAGATTACCCACTACTTCTCCTTGACAAGTAGCACTACAACATGTTTGGGACATCAACCCCAATTGCTGCGAGAGTATGGTAACCAATGCTATTCAGTTTATGATGTTCGCTTATAGTGAGGTGAGTCTCTTGGACACATAGAAGATGGGGGGTTTAGGGTACTTAATCTTTCTTTAATATATCTGCTTTTAGCAGCAGAACACATACCATTGATGTTCCAACTAAGCATATGTACATCCTGGCAATGGCTTTTAAAAGTCCTATCTATAAGGGAGAAGGTTTTCCTACGTATGACATCAAGATGTAAGTTGGTTGAAACTTTATCCTTTGCTTTTTGCACATTGTGCCCCTACACCCTCACCCACTTTGCTTGATTTTGGAGCCATACCCAGAGTGTAACTTTCCCCCTCTCCCCCTTTTCTCCACAAAAAAACCCACCCAATCCCTCACCCGCTACACACCCCATTCTGGTTTCCCTGGCAAAAGAAGGACTTCAATAACCTCGGTGTAATCTACACCGAAACTACCCATTGTGTCAAGCTGGATCAAGGCTGACGGAAAAGACCTACTCCAAGAGTATACTACGATAATAACAAAAATATGCTCAGACGGATATACCAAATTCAGCTACTTCCAAAAAGAGAAAAAGCAGACTGAAAAACCAAACAGATCAAAAAAAGACAGGATGGACAACTGAAACCCTGCAATGTGCACCATACCGCAGATTAGAAAAAGCCTGTATAAATACAAAATAAAAATACTACATCTCCCAGTCTCAACACACAGATCTGCGGCACAGGTAACAAGTCAAAAAATCTTTTAGGATTAATGTCTCCCCCCCCCCCCCCTCACCCATTCCCCCCCCCCCCCATCTCCCCCTGCACCTCCTTGTTTCAGCGAGCCCTGTGCTTTCTCTGGGTCAGCGGTATATTTTGTCTGCTTAAACATATGTTCAAAATAGCAGGCTCTAAAAGGAAGCCTGTTTCTGGAAAGATCAAATTGTCTCATGTAGACGCCATCTGCATTCTGCCATCGCACAACATAAGTCAAACCGGAAAAAAAAACCTCAACTTCAGGTTTGCAAAGACGAGTCAGCTGAAATATAAGTTCCCAGAAATTACCCACAAAAATATAGATGCGGGGTGATACTGGGATGTACTACCCTTACGCAACTTGAAAAAGAGGAATCTATGAAACAACTGTGTGTCAGTCAATGTACCGGTCACTAAGTAGAGGGAATGAGTGTTTGAATAGATAAGAAATATAACTTCTAGGATCATCCCCTTAGTTTTCTTCCAGAATCCCAAGTACACTGAGATTGTTTCACCTCACGCGTTTTTATTGCCTTTTGGGACATGTCACGCAATGTGCCTTTGTGTTGGTCAATATGACTTTTAACAGCTTGTGTTGACTCCATAAGGCTAGCAGATTGGCACTCCACATTCTTCAATTGGCCAAGTGGTATGTTTTTAGACTTTTTCTGTAACACCACCAGAGTTTTTAAATGGGATGGACCTTGAAGCTAATGAATACTTTGTATTCTCTTCCCTGTGAAGTTGAAGCAGGTTATATATTGAAAATAGGGTGGGACAATCAGCTGCACCAGACTCATAATCTATTCTGCCCCATATGGACTTCAAAGGCTCAACTACCCAATGGGAATCTAAGTACACCCCCCACCCCCCCCCCCCCCCCCCTCAAGTTTATCCCCACTTTCGGCCAAATCTGGCTGAGATGTAATTGAAGGAAACTCGGAGTAGGATTCATATGTGATACCCTCAGAGTCCCATATTAGATTGTCCTCATTGATCTTACCATTGGAAACCCCATATTATTCAGGCAGATTTCAAGTCTACCCTGACAACCGCCATCTTTATGGAGCTCCTGGGAGCGAGTCCTCTGCCCTCTCCTACTGCTTGTGCATTAGGTGTTTTTGTATCCCTCTCCAGAGTTTGCTTGGGTCTGAGTGTGACGTTACAAGACTACTGGCCTCAGAGAAGTCTGATAACAGGTCTCACATCGGGATGAATCTTTAATTAGGCAATCTTCCTCCACATCCATTGATGGGGCAACCTGGCATTATAATTACCTGTCGTAATTATATTGAAATTGATCCCAACATTAGTCCCAGTGTAGTTGCAGAAGGAACAAGACAGGAAGCAATGGGAGCATGTGAATCCGAGCTTGAGGGGGAAAAAAAATTTACCATTGTTTTCTAAACAGGAGTCTGAGGGATATTTTTGAGAAATTGCATCTGAGAGGTATGCTTCATCGCCTACCTGAAGTGTACTCACCGGCGATAACAGCCCATATCCCAATGATACTGCTTTTGGGGCTGCTTCAGCGATGATGCCCTCCCTGCCAGACATAATCTCTCCAAATTCACCATCACCAGAAGCTTGGGCGTCTCGAAAAGTCTAGTAGCCTCATTGGGCTCCTTATGCTCTTTACACATGATATGCTCCATTTCAAGCTCCTTTGCCAATTTGGGCATTTTTTAAGCGTTTTAGTCATTTTGGCTGAGGTGCCCTTTGAGGAAGCTTCTGCTGTGTAATCTGCCCCAACCTCTCACCAGCAGTCTCAGAAGTTTTCACTCTCTAAAGTCCTCACAAATGCTTGTGACTGCTACCAACTGCAGAGCAATCCCTGCGGCCCACCGGCATTTCCGTCCTCATCCATGTCAGAATCGGAGTCTGGACTGGAAAAAGTGCAAACAGTGAAGCAGATAGCACACCCGTACTGCCAGACATTGCAACCAAGTACACCAGGATAAGCAATGTGACCAGGAAAAAAAAACTGTCCGCTGCTCTTTAATGTGCTCAGTCCCAGTCTTATATCCAGTCTCTTATCTAAGAGCCCCATTGGTCAATTGGGCAGGCAGTACCCAGAGTCTTCATCTAACCCCTCGGAGCAGGTACAAGCCGTGCCAGTGCAGCACAACCATGACACCAGCACAAACCCCCAGAACAAATGTGGTTTTTTAAATGTTTCTTTGTTGGTATTACAATTTGACATGTCATACCTAAACACATCACACCTATTCAAATTTTTATTTATTAAGGCCCAGCAGTGTAAATATGCTTTAAAACATTATTTATAGTACAAACACATTTCTTATTCTGTTACTGCCCATCTTTGTTCTTCATGATTAGGTCCACACTGTTGTAACCTAAACTTCTCCTCATACAGCTTTTTTTTTTTGGCATCATTGAAAGAAATGTCCTAACATTAAATGACCTTGTAGTGATATATAAAACTGAACAAACAAAACAAATGGCTCCTTTAGGATTTTAGTTAGCGACTAGCCTTCGCAGACAACCTTTAAAGAATGTCTGTATACATACACACACAAAATACACACATTCAGCACTTGAAAAGTGCACATTTTGATTTCAACATCTGTAATTTAATTTAAAAAAAACTGTCATAGAAGGTACTACATTTTATAGCAACCATGCATGTAAATGCTAACTGTAGCAAGAGATGTGTTTCCAGCACCATCTTTGTTCTCACACTGGGAACAATGCACATCCTGCACCAATGCAGAGCCAGGCACTACACATACTATCACCAGTCAGAACAGAGAAAAAGCACTTGGGATACCAGCGGTAGCAAGGAAACTGCATGCTGCTAACATTACAACTAAACCTTCTCCACCATTAAACCTTTGAAACAAAAATTCCAGGGAAGTACTAAGATCGTCAGGGAACAGAATGAAGAAAGAATGAACTAATGCCTTTTATTTCAACGGCACAAGTACAAAGATGGTGTGGTACTTTATATTTCAACGGCACAGGTACAATTTCAATATTGACCAAAGGTTCCCCTTTTATAAAGGAGCTTGTGTGATCTTAAAAGCTAATCGTACTACATAAGATTGCACTTAATCATTGCCTTGTTCAAAGTGAAACCTCTTCCTACTAACAAAGCAGCTGTAAATGTTTTAAAATACAAAACCATGAAGCCACCTGCTGTAAAATCAGCCTACAGCAGTTGTTTAACATCACTTCAAAAGAATAAGCATCTTTTATTATCAGAAGGTAAACTCTAGGACTAAGGGCTCAAAAGAGTCCGCTAGGTTGTAAAAGCAGCGCTAATTCATATACTATGCCATGTACTTACATTTTGTCTTGGCCGGCTCCAACCCTTAAGGTCAGCCTGGGGATAACCGGCGAAGGAGCAGGTACAACTGGTTCCACTTTGATCTGTTTAAAGAAGCACAAAAATCACAAATTATGCTCCCCAATAATGATAATGAAAAAATATTTCAATGCTTTGAAGGATTTTGTACATAAACATGCAAAAACACAAGGCATCACAATATAATGATGCAGATGGTCTTCATTGCAGACGTTGGCCTTATGACCAAGTTGCTTCGAACGTGCACAGAATCCTCTCTTTATTGCCAAGTCAAGACACCTAGGGAAAACTTTTAAGCTGCCACAGCAAAACATTCACGCACATAAAAGAATATATTACATTTTTATAAAAAATATAAGAAAAGATTTGTATCTCGTGGAATACTGGAACGTTTAAGTAATTTTAAGGCTGCATCATTTGCCATCTACATTGCTACTTACCGAGATATGAGGGATCGCAGTGAATAAATGAATATATATTCAAGTAGTTTTCCCAGTGACAAAAGCCTCTGCCCTTTAGCGATTGAATTAGAACTAACCCTGGGCGAAATACTACGCTACGCTTGCGTAGTTTGCGATACTTCCCAATACGCAAATTGCATGTAGCACAGTGCAAACATGCGTAGCGGTCATTTTTTGCTTGCTCGCGGTCCTCAAAGGTCTCCAGGACTCTTTGCACTCTCACTGCCCACACCCAGTCAGTTGCAAATGTGGTTTGGTGGCATGGTCAATTTCATAGTGCAATCTGTGATTAAAATGGCATGCTGCATACTGACAGCCTCATCAATAGCCTGTTACGAGTCCTGCCCCATCACTCCTCAACCTTCTGAGGCTTGGAACATGCCTTATGAAGCACAGTTTTGTAAAAATATTTGATGAGAGGGCAGAATTTTTTTGGAATACGCCTGCACCCTAAAAGGCAATATTTAAGCACCAAAACATGTTCATGAAAAGAAAAGTAAGTCCGTTGCTTAGACCTCCTGTTTTCAGTCATGTGGTAGGGATGCTTGAATAATTCAAAATGTAATATAGGTCTGACAGTTTAACGAAGGGGGTGCATAAATATCAACTTAAGTGACATTACCTCACCCCAACTAGAAAACCCATACCTAGAAGACTGTACAACCAGTGGACTTTAACTCTCGTCAATCCTTCCCAGTGCAAGATATGGAACCCACTAATAAAGCATTCCACATTAAGTAGGTGAACATTTATCATCCTATAGGAATGTAAGGTAATTCTATATCCGGTTTCGCTATTTTTTGCTGGAGTTTTGTACTTCATGTACATTTGTCTGTTTGACCTACATACCAGATTAGCACCAGAATACCATGCTGGAGGGGGGCTGCAAAAGAGTGGTGAGATATCCTCCAGAACAAATGCTAAAGGTGAATGTGTCCCTGTCAGAGGCCTTGAAATGACTAAAAGGGGCACTGTTGGTTTCTAAGCACTAGAAAGTGACTACTCTTTAAAAATTCCTATCTCTGGTTCCCTTAAGTGGATTTTTTTTCGTTTTGGTGTCTTTTAAAAGATACAAATATTTCCTATTTTTATACATGGTGTTGGATTTCTATTTAGTGTTGTGTCTTAATTATTTACTGAATTGGTGTTTTTAAATGCTTTACATACCTGTCTTTGACGTTAAGCCTGCCTGCTTACAGTCACGTTACTAAGGGTTGAGCATAGGAATAGTTTCTAAGGTCTATTCTGAGCCCTATACTATGTTAGTGGCCTTATTTGCAGTGGCAGACCTACATTTGCCCCTACCAATAATCCGCTTTCCAACATTTGGTGCTCAGCGGTGTGGATGAGGATGAGTTTAAAGAGTACACCTTTCAGTAAAGTGAATTAAGATTGTGAAAAACCTCTAAATTGCCTTAGAACAAAACCTTTAAGTTTGATTTTTGGAATTTGGACTAAACTGTTTTTAATCTATAGTTTTGATTTTTCCTAATTGTTTTAAGTCTGTGTGCCTAGTTAATCTGACCCAAAACTAGGGAACCATGGAGCTGGACCTGCCTAAACTGTAACAACCACCACAAATTCGTGGGTCTTTAGAAAGAATGTCTTACACTATTGAGACCAAGAGATTGCACCAACCAGGAGCTAGAACCAAATGAAAAGAGTGTCATTCAGAGAAGTAGATTCCCATCAGTCACCAAGGTGATGTTTCTCATGTGGGAATTTTCGTCTGCACCTCCTTGTTGTTAAATAGGAGGAGCTCACAGATATATGAAATAAGTGTGAAAAATGCATGGTATGATGCCGTGACTGTGCAGTGTAGTGATTAAAATTGATTACAAAAAGGAAAAATATGTTTATTATGTATCCTTTGGTGTCAAAAAGTAAAAAGTGCAGGAGCTCCCTCAATAGATGTGTGGGCGCACTAGTGATGCGGTCGACATGTTTCAGCCAATTGAAATAAGGCTTTCTTCAGTCCATTCGCAAACTACTGCACATAATATTGAGTAAAAAGTTAAGTTGGAAATAGCACAATTATATTAAAACGATACAGCCATATACCTGTACACAGCAGTGTTGTAGCAACCAGGCATAGGTGTCACACTCCTGTAAAAATTGTGAAGAAAGTTTGATGTGCAAAAATGGCATACGTCTCAACAGTGAAAGCACAACAATGGTGCATTCTAATGAATATGTACCCATATAAAGCCAAACAAGATGATAGACTTTATATCAAAAACCTCCTTACCCGTTGCAAATCGGGGGGAAGGATTTGGCCAATTTCTTGCTACTCAAAGGCTGTCTAGAAAATGAAGAGTAACAGTGAAAAAACATCTAGACCACATTGGTAGCTCGAGGATAGTTGAGCAGGAGAGAGACAAAGCGGCTGAAACCGCGTGCTCAATGACTCGGTGCTGGATTATAGTTTACATAGAGAAAGCGGCCGTCAACAGCCGAGTGTTCCAGAGTGGCTGCAAAGGTTGAATGAAAAAATGATAGCTCTCACCTATTCCGTCGTCACCCCGGAATGGAACCTGAGAGTCAGCAGCGGTGACGTCTTGTCCGGGGTAGTGGTTTAAATATCGCCACACAGCTGACCAGATTGTCTGCAGCTGTGGTGGTGCCATATGGGAGTAGGTGAGAGTTATTTTTTCATTCAACCTTTGCAGCAACTCTGGAACACTCGTCTGTTGACGGTCGCTTTCTCTTTGTAAACTATAATCCAGCACTGAGTCATTGAGCACGCGGTTCCAGCCGCTTTGTCTCTCTCCTGCTCAACTATCCTCGAGCTACCAATGTGGTCTAGATGTTTTGTCACGGTTACTCTTCATTTTCTAGACAGCCTTTGAGGAGCAAGAAATTGGCCAAATCCTTGTTTTTTGTTATGCCATGCTTTAAAACTTTATGCAAACCTATGTACCTCATTTTAAATTCCTATCTGCTATCTCATGATGGAGTTTTCTACTATGATGAATACCAGATGTTTATATACTTAGGTTAGTTTAACCACTTCCCTCTTTCTCTACAGAGCGTTGCCTCACGCCCTGAGCGGTTGCCAGGAGCGGTGAGAACCCCCACGATTTGCAAAGGGTAAGGAGGTTTTTGATATAAAGTCTATCATCTTGTTTGGCTTTATATGGGTACACATTCATTAGAATGCGCCATTGTACTTTCACTGTTGAGACGTATGCCCTTTTTGCACATTAAACTTTCTTCAAATTTTTTACAGGAGTGTGACAACTATGCCTGGTTGCTACAACACTGCTGTGTACAGGTATATGGCTGTATCGTTTTAATATAATTGTGCTATTTCCAACTTCACTTTTTACACAATATTATGTGCAGTAGTTTGCGAATGGTCCTGAAAAAAAAGCCTTATTTCAATTGGCTGAAACATGTCGACTGCATCACTAGTGCGCCCACACATCTATTGAGGTTGCTCATGCACGTTTTTACTTTTTGACACCAAAGGATACATAATAAACATATTTTTCCTTTTGGTAATCAATTGTAATCACTTATCACTACACTGCACAGTCACAGCATCATACCATGCATTTTTCACAGACTTATTTCATATATCTGCGAGCTCCTCCTATTTAACAACAAGGAGGCGCAGAAGAAAATTCCCACATGATGAAAAACATCACTTTGATGAGTGATGGGAATCTACTTCTCTGAATGACACTCTTTTCGTTTGGTTCTAGCTCCTGGTTGGTGCAATCTCTTGGTCTCAACAGTGTAACACATTTTTTCTAAGGACCCACAGATTTGTGGTTGTTGTTATATTTAGTTAGGGGATTTATCCGTGCAGGTCTATAAACATCCCTTGGACCCTCTTTCTATCTGGTATTGTACCTGACTAAACTGTCACAGTTCCGAGTGGGTGATCTTAGAGTACAGTGTAGGTTTAGGGGACTGTCTGCTTCCAACAAGATTAAGAAAACAGGGTTGCTTAAGTCCCTAACGGCCTGGGCTGGGGTAGCTGAGGACACTCAAGGGGGGATGGAGGGTGAGCCTCCCAACCTCACCCCAGAGGGGGGTGAGGATGATCCCTCTTCCATTTTTTCTAGTGTTAGCCATGTGATTCCAGATGGTGAGAGGGGGGAAGGGTCCCTTACTTAGGAACCACCACAATCCCTTGCAGAGAGACAGCTTAAGGCTCAATTAGCTTTGGAGCAGAGGAAACTGGAATTGGCTGAGAAGAGATGGAAGAGGAAGGAGGCATTAAAGAAATAGTGGCAGTGAAAATTATGAAGATTTCTAAATGTCCCAGGTTGGTGGTCTTGATCACAAACTTCCCATGGGTATAGTACCCAAGTACACTGAGGGGGATGACATTGGCAAGTGGCTGGCAGCTTTTGAGATGGCCCTTAGAATGAGTAGGGCCTACTCTAAGTATTGAGGTGCACTTCTGTGAGAGTTGATTCCAGTAGCTGGGAGGGAAAGGCTCCTGACCCTTAAGGGAGAGGATGCAGAACCATACCAGCAGATGAAGGCATGCTTAGTCAAACGATTTAGTCTGACTCCAGAGCAGTACAGGGTGTAGTTTAGAGGCACCCACAAATAGAGTTCAAAGTCTTGGGTACACTTTATGGACGTTTCAGTGAAGGCACTAGAAGGCTTGATTGTTGGTAAAACTGTTGACACATATGAGGGATTGTATAATTTGTTTTTGAAAGAACATATTTTGACTCATTGTGCAGAAGAAAAGTTACGCTAGTGGACCCTAAGCAGATAGACACCAGAGAGCTGGGATGAGTGGGTGAGAACCCGGGTTTCCAGTCAGCACCAGGGGAGTGACCAGAAGAAAGGACAGGTCCCTCCCCAGGCAAAAGCCCAAGGAAAAGAAGGTCAAAACCAGAAGGAGTGCTCCAAAGTCCCACAAAAACCTGCACAAGGAGCCCCGAGCCAACCCAAATTCAAAGGGAGGGGGTATCAGGGAAAGAAGAAATGCATTACTTACCTGTAACTGCAGTTATCCAGTATTGGTATCTTTCATAGATTCACATGCCTGAATCATTCCCCGTCGTCGGGATGGGAGTCACCGGTAAATAAGTAAAGTAATGCCTCATTAGACAGAGTTTTATAGGCCTAAGGCCTCACATTAGTAACATATCCAGGTCCTTTTGTAATAGGGACCAAACTCTTAGAGAACAACCAATCAGCTGTCACCATCCTCCGGAACCTTTCTGGAAGGAGCTCTGGTGACAGAAGACAATTAGCACAAGAGATCCATCTAGAAATACTTGTTTAGTAAGGGGAAAACCTTTCCTAGGTAAACTGTAAGCCATGAAGAGTTGGTTGGACTTGCGGAATGCTTTTGGCCTGTCAAGATAGAATTCAAGGCAGCATTTAAAATCCAATGAATGTAGAGCTCTTTCGGCTGCTGTTTGAGGATTTGGAAAGAAGGTCTTCAAGACAATAGGTTCGTTAAGGTGGAAGTCTGACGGGACTTTGTGTATAAATTTCGGATTAGTCCAAAGGATTACCCTATTGTTCTTGAATTGAAGAAATGGATCTTGTATTGTGAATGCATGAAGCGCCCTGACTCATCTTGCGGATGCAAGGGCTAGAAGTGCAGTCTTTCAGGAGAGGATCTTGAGGACAGCTCGGTGATTTAGCTCAAAAAGGTGTCTTATAAGCTGAGCAAGGACTGTGTTGAGCTGCCATGTTGGAGTTGGAGACTTTACGGGAGGGAAAGTCCGAAATAGACCTTTGATAAATTGTTTTATCAGTCTATCTGACCAAAGAGAAGGCTTTGTAGAAGATCTCCTGAAACGTGATTTTGCTGCCAGGTGAACTTTGATGGAAGCATGAGCGAGGCCCGAAGTTGCTAGATGGAGAAGGTATGGTAATATTTATTCCGGAGAGGATGTGAGGCGATGCACCTTAGCAGATCTACACCAGATACAGAACCTTTTCCATTTGAAAGAATAGGTCCTGTTTGTACTATCAACTCGAACTCGAGCTAGAAATACTCTGAAGTCTGGAGGAATGTTTAGGCCCTGAAATTCTTGGAACTCAGTAGCCAGGTCGATAATTTGAGAGATGCTGGAACCGGGTGTTGGACTTGTTCCTGATCCATTGTGAGGAGGGATGGAAACGGTGTCAAGGGAATTGAAGGTTGCAGGGGAAGGAGATGGGGTTCCATAAACCAATGTTGGCGAGGCCATGCTGGAGCTATTAAAATCAGTGTGCAGGGCTCTGCCTTCATCTTCCTGAGGACCCTGGGAATCAGGGGGATCGGTGGAAAGGCATAGGCAAATACGTCGAACCATGCTATTGAAAATGCATTCCCCAGAGATCCCTGTTGGGGATGCCAGCTTGTGAAGTGTTGGCATTTGGCGTTGTGCTGGGTGGCAAACAGATCCAACAGTGGTTAGCCCCATTGAGAGAAGATGCTGTTGAGAGTATCTTGGTTCAGATTCCACTCATGGCAGGATGTCTGCAGTCTGATTAGCGGATCTGCCAATGTATTGTCTTTTCCTGGAACATACTCCGCTCTCAGGGAAATTTTGTGTTGAAGTGACCAGTTCCAAATTTTTCAAGATTTCTTGAGAAAGTGATAAACTAGTTCCTCCCTGTTTGTTCAGGTAGTGCATCATCATAGTATTGTCTGTTTTGACAAGCACTAGTGAACCTTTTATCCTGGGAAGGAAAGCCAGGAGGGCCAAGATGACCATTTTCCGCTGATCTGAAGCTCTTGAAGGAAGGCTCCCCAACCTTCTAGAGATCCATCTGTGGTAATCACTTGAGGAGATGCTTGAGTTAGAAAAGGTAGGCCTCAAGATAGATTTTGTGGAAGAGTCCAGCAGTTTAGAGAGGCGACCATCTGAAGAGTCACCTGAATGATGTAGTCGAAGGATCCATCGATTTGAATCCACTGAGTGGAGAGTGCTTCCTGGAGAGGATGCATACGGAGGAGACAGTAGGACACTAGAAGAATGCAGGATAACATCATTACGAGGAGGGATTTGAATAGGTGCACTGAAAGACTTTCATTTCCTTATGCTCTCTGCTAATTGCAGGAGTGTCTGTTGTCGCTCCTGTGACGGGTAAGCTTTTTTAAGGACCGTATCCAGGACAGCTAACAGAAATCTTATCCACTGAGAAAGCTGTAGGACTCATTTGTCTCGGTTGAGGGTGAGACCCAATTTTTTGAAAAGCCATAGACAGGCTCTGGAAGACCTCCTCGCGCTGTCGAGAGAGAGGGTGCCTTGACGAGTCAGTCATCGAGATAAGGAAAGACTTGGTGATATTGCTGCCTCAGGTATGCAGTCACTGGGGAAAGACATTTTGTGAAGATGCGTGGGGCTGACTTGAATCTGAAGGGCAGGACCCGGAACTGGTAGTCTCTGCCGGCCACAGCGAACCTCAAACTTGTTGTGTCTTCTGTGGATAGGAATATGAAACCAGGCATCTTGGAGGTCCAAGGATACCATCTAGTCGTTCGCATTGAGAAGTTGCAGGACTTCTTGAATGGTGACCATGCAAGACGATCGTTTCTTTAGGAATTTGTTTAGACTTCTCAAATCTAGGATTGGCCTCCATTTCTTTTCCTTTTTGCATACCAAGAAGTATCTGGAGTAAACACCTTGTCCTCTTTGACGAACAGGAACCCGTTCTATAGCTCCCTTCTGGATCATTGATGATATTTCCAGGAGCAAGAGGTGCAAATGCTTGTGAGCCATAAGTTGAGGTGTCTGTGGAGGAGTTTGCATAAATTCTAGAGAGTGTCCAAACTGTACTAGTTGGAGAACACAACGATCGGTTATTTGCTTCCAATTTTGTAGATGGTGGGATATCTTTTCTCCTACTTTGGAAGGTGGAAAGGAAATGGAGATTGGCGGTAGAGAGAAGTCATTGGCGTCGGGCAGAATCCTTCTGTCGTCCGGCGAAAGGAAGACTTGTTGTATGAAGTCTGTCTGTTGCCTCTGTTGAAATTGTGTCCGGTATTATTGGTTTGAGGAGGAGTAGGAAGGCCTATACTGCTGTTAGCCTCCTATGTTAGAATATTTCCCTCTACCCCTTGAGCCTCAAAAAGGGGTGCTTTTATGTTGAATGGTACCCAAAGCTCTGGCTGTTTCTGTATCCTTTTTGATCCCTTGAAGGGCTTCATCTATATGAGTGCCAAAGAGGAGTTGACCATCATAGGGCATATCAAGAATCTTTGTCTAAATCTCAGGCCGGAATGTTGTTGCCTTAAGCCAACCCAGGTGTCGTAGGACCGCCGCCCCAGCCAGTTGGCAGAAACCAGTGGATGCGATGTTCATCGCACAGTCGATAATTTCAAATGCTGATCTTTCGCCCTCTAGCAACACTTTCCTCGCCTCTTCTTTAGACTCTTGCGCCAGGGTGTCTAGTTAGGGTGCAATGTCTGACCACAGCTGCCTGTTGTAGGGCCCCAATAACGCCACTGAGTTAGAAGCCCGCACAGTTAACACCAACATGGAAGAAAAACACTTCCCAATATTGTCCAAGCGTCTGCCCTCTTTATCCGGTGGAGCTGAAAGTGGGGCAGAAGGGTTTTTTGACCTACGTTGAGCTGCCTGAGTAATCACTGAATCAGGCTTGGATTGGCCTATAAGGCAACTGGCACGTTGTCTGGAACCCTATATTTTTTATCCAATCTTGGCAAGACTGGAGGAACCGTAGAAGGGTTTTGCATTATATTGATGTCATGATCCCAGATATAATCTATGATAGGCATAGATCTTACAGAATTTGTGAAAGGTTCCTTGAAGTCGTAAAGGAAACAGTCCTGTTGGTGAGAAGGCATTGGAAGTTGAAAACGTTGTGCTGCTCTTTCCAGGAGATTATGGAGACCTCTGATATCTTCGGGAGGCGAGTCCACTAGAGGAGGCAATGGCGATGCTGGAAGAGGGATAACGTAGATGTCCCATTTGTCATGATGTGACTGAGTATCCTGAATTATCCCTTCTTCTTGTTCATCCTCCTCATCGTCCGTAGAGGGGGAGGCGGCACGGGTACTTCAAGGGTAAGAGGGGGTGGAGGCGATGGTGGAACTTGCGCCATCGATGGAGAGAGAACTGGAGCAGGAGACTAAGCAGAGGTAGGGAACCCCTTCTTGTAGTCTGAAATCAGAAATTGCAGGTCAGAGACCAGGGCTCAAGGAAAACAAAATATCTGTGGCTGTTGATGATGGCTTTCGTTTTGATAGTACACCTGCTCTTCCACATCTTGCTCATCATACTCCGAATACTCCTGATATCTAACATTGAGTTCAGAAGGACTTCTTGCAGCCTGAAACATGCTGTCCACATCAGAATCCTCATCTTCGTCCAAAAGATGAGAGGGAAGTAACGGTTAGACCCTATTGGGTGATGTAAGGGAAGGCGTTAGCCCTGTGCTTTGTAAATTTCTGTTGAAAATATGTATTTTCCGTCTTTGATTTAGGTGTCATCGACGAGGCCGTCGTTGGTATATTCATCGTCGTCAAAGAAAAATCATCGATGGTCACAAGGGGCACTGCCGACGATGAGGGACCTCTAGTCGACTAGGTCGTTGACAATATCATCATCGACGGGAGAGTCGTCGGCAGTACACTCTTCGTCGACGACGAAGCACTCATCGCAGGGCACGTCGTCGAGCAAGCCGTAAACGCTATCCTCTTTCTTGATCGTCAACGCCAATGGGGTATGTTCCGTCGACAATGACGTCGACGAGACTGAAATTGTAGAAACGGTCGTCGTCGACGAGGTCACTGCAGTAGCTCTATGAGGAGATCTTGTAGTCGTGGAGGCCACCGTCGACGAGATGGCAGTCGACGGGGCTGAGGAAGGCTTTTTAAAAGTGTTTCACCCTTGGCCGAGGAGTCAGAGGGCTTGAAGCTGATTTCTGCGAACCCTGAAGGGGAGACGACTACCTGGTAGGTAAATCCTTAGAGTTTTAAGCCTTCGAAGACTTTTTCTGTGTCTTCTTTTGAGGTTGCTGCAAAGAAGGACCTGGAGCGACATCTCTGGGCCTTTTTTCAGGAGTTTTAGAGGAGGATTTTGATAAGCTCTCATTCTCCTCAGAGGACAAGGGGTCTTCTTTGTCCTTAAGCCTCTGCAGCCAAGTTAAAGGCCTTCCCTTACGGTCTTCAAGCGTTTTTGCAGAAAAGGTATGACATACCTTGCAGTCTTTAGGTGAATGGGTCGGATAAAGACAGTCCTTATGTTGGTCGTCGACATTTAACCTCTTCTTATTGCAGGTACCACAGGGCCTAAAAAGGGCTTTTTTAGGAGTGTCTGACATGAAGACAGTAAAGACTTCACTCAGACAAAGATAATCCTGAAGAATATCACTTGAATCCTAGAAACCAGGAAAACCTGAGTGGATCTCAGTGGAGACTCCCTTAGCACGACGTGCGGTAGAAAATCGGAGGGACTAGAGCTCCTTCCAGGAAGGTTACAGAGGGTGGTGACAGCTGATTGATTGTTCTCTTAGAGTTTGGTTCTTATTACAAAAGGACCTGGATATGTTACTAATGTGAGACCTTAGGCCAATTACTCTATATATCCAATTGGAAATTACTTTACAAATTTACCGGGGACTCCCATACCGACGATGGGGAATGACTCAGAGGCATGTGAATCTATGAAGAATACCCTAATACTGGATCATGGTAGGTTCTTTAATCCCTCAAAGGTGGGGAAGTGCTTTGACTGTAACCAGCCAGGGCACAAATATGGAGCTGCAGTCTGCGCCAAGAAGCTCCCCCCAAGGGGGCATCCACAGGGATTGCTGGTGCAAGTGTAGGGGTGGAGAGTGGTGCCCCAGAGAGAGGTATTCAGTTGGTGGAAGCAACCTTAGTGTCCCTGGGTGGGGTGAATATTGCAACCCTTGCTGCCTTACCGCCAAACATGGACAAGTACAGGCAGAGGCCTAAAGTGAATGGGCCGAGGTAGAGGCTATCAGAGACACAGGGGCTAGTGTAACTATGGTCCTGGATGAGCTGGTGCCGCCAGGGAGGATGCTACCTGGTGAGTTTCACCAGGTGACTTATGCAGACAGAACTACCAAACTCCATCCTATGGCTGTAGTGGATTTAGAATGGGGAGGTGTGACAGGCCCTATGAAGGTAGCTGTGTCAAAGGTGCTCCCTGTCCGGTGTTAACTGGGCAATGATCTTGAAGCCTCTGCTTGGTCAGAGGTGGAGAGAGGACTCTGTATAAACATATTGGAGCTCCCTGAGTGGGTATGTGCTTTGACTAGATCACAGACTAGCCAGAAGGGAGGGGCTGGACACTTGGACCCTGGAACAAAGGGCCAAACATCAAAGGACAAGGGCACAGGGCCTGCTGAGCCAGCCCAGGGAACGCCAGATGTGCAGGGAGAAGCTAACCCTGATTGGGAGGATCTGGCCTCTGAGGGAGGGATTCCATCCCTGTCAGAGCTGTCAGATGTGGCAGAACTGACAAGAAAAGGTGGACCCTCCAGAGAGGAGTTCAGTAAGGAACAGAGATACTGTCCCACCCTTGAGAGATTGAGTCGGAGTGACTCTAAACAAGAGGAGGGGGGGTAACAGTGGGTTTCACAAACTCTACTGGGAAGATGGACTGCTTTATACTGAGGCCAGAAACCTCAAGTAAGGGGCCACCAGGAGGTTGGTGGTGCCCCAGAAGTGCAGAGAGTTTATCCTGACTTTGGGTCATGATATCCCCTTGGCAGGACATTTAGGACAGACAAAGACATGGAACCAGTTGGTGAACCATTTCTACTGGCCCCATATGTCTGAACAGGTAAAGGAGTTTTACAGCTCCTGTGTCACCTGTCAGGCCAGTGGCAAGGCAGGGGGCAAGACAAAGGCTCCCCTAATACAACTGCCAGTTCCTTTTGAAAGGGTGGGGATGGACATTGTTGGTCCCTTGGACCCACCTACTGCATCAAGGAATAGGTATATCTTAGTAGTAGTGGACCATGCCACTAGGTACCTCTTAGAACCATTGATGCTCCTGTAGTAGCTAGAGCACTGCTTGCTGTGTTCACCAGAGTGGGTTTTCCGAAAGAGGTGTTATCTGATAGGGGCACGAACGTCCTGTCCGGCTATCGGACTGCTATGTGGGATGAGGGTGGTGTCTACTACAAGTTTACCACCCCCCATCACTCACAAGCAAATGGTGTTGTTGAGAGTTTCAACAAAACCCTGAAGGGCATGATAAATGGGTTGTCAAAGAAACTCAGGAGGAGATGGAATGTTCTCCTCCCATGCTTACTGTTTCCCTACAGGGAGGTGCCACAGAGAGGGGTTGGTTTCAGTCCCTTTGAGTTGTTGTTTGGACACCCTGTGAGGCGGCCATTGAGCCTGCTGAGAGAGTCTTTAGAGAAGCCTCTTAGAGAAGCAAAGGACAATGTGCTTGACTATGTGCAAGGTCTGAGATCTAGAATGGCAGAGTACATGTACAGGGCGAACAGGAAACTGGAGGCAAGCCAGGAGCTCATGAAGAACTAGTATGATCAAAAGGCTACTATGCCTGGGTATTCTCCAGGACAATTGGTGTGGGTGTTGGAGCATGTGGCTCCCAGGGCCCTCCATGGCAAGTGAAGTGGGCCCTATCTAATCTTAGAAAAGAAGGGTGAGGTTACCTATTTGGTTGACCTTGGCACCCTCAGGAACCCTCATAGGGTCCTACATGTGAATAGATTGAAACCCCACGATGATAGGGCAGATGTGACCATGTTACTGGTCACTGATGAGGGTGTGGAGGAGGAAACTGAGCCTGTGCCCAACCTCCTCTCCACTAATATGCAAGATGGGTCAGTAGAGGGAGTTGTACTCTCCCCCAAGTTAACTGAGCAGAAGCACAGAGACTGTAAGCAAGTGCTGGAGCAGTTTGTTGGCCTGTTCTCTTTGACCCCAGGCATCACCAAGGGGTGTGTGCACCACATTGACTGGTGACAGCCTACCTGCCAAAAATAAACTGTGCAGGTTGTCTGACCATGCCAGATCCAGCATTAAAGCGGAGGTTGCTAAGATCCTGGAATTGGGGGTAATTGAACCGTTCGAGAGTCCCTGGGCCAGTCCAGTGTGCTGGTACCTAAACCTAATCCTCAGGGGGAACCCAAGGAGTTATGGTTCTGTGTGGACTACAGAGAATTGAATACAGTCACCAAGTCGGACGCTCACCCTATACCTACAGCTGATGAGCTCATTGACAGATTAGGGGCTGCAAAGTATCCGAGTGCTTTTGATTTGACTTCAGGTTACTAGCAGCTTGCCCTCACTGAGGAGAGGTCAGCATTCTCCACACCAGAGGGACATTATCAGTTAAAGGTTATGCCCTTTGGCTTAAAGAATGCACACACACACATTAAAGAATGCACCTGCCACCTTCCAAAGGTTAGTGAACAGAGTCTTGTCTGGGTTGGAACATTCAGTGCAGCTTACATGGAAGATATAGCTGTATACAGTTCTACCTGGGGGGATCACTTTAGCCACCTAAGGGAAGTACTTTAGGTCAAGCAGCAGGCAGGCCTTACTATTAAGGCAAGTAAGTGCGAAATAGGGCAGAGTTCTGTGGTATACATGGGGCACCTGGTAGGTGGGGGCCATGTACAGCTTCTCTTAAGCTAAAATCCAAACTATTTTGGAATGGACCGTTCCTGTTACCCAGACTCTAGTCAGGGCATTTCTTGGACTGACAGGTACTATAGAAGGTTTGTTCAGAAATGATGGGACCATTGTGGGTTACCTAACAGAACTCACTTCTAAGAAGAGGCCCAAAAAGTTGTATTGGACCCCAGAGTGTCAGAAGGCTTTTGACACACTGAAAGTTGCTATGTGTTCAGCACCAGTGTTGCGGTCCCCTGACTACACAAAATAATTTGTGGTTCAGACAGATGCTTCCGAACAAGGGATTGGGGCAGTGTTGTCACAGCTAAAAGAGGAGGGCCTTGATCAGCCAGCTGCCTTTATTACCAGGCGGCTTCTTCCCAGAGAGCAGAGGTGGAGTGCCATTGAGAGAGAGAGGCTTTTGTTGTGGTTTGGTCCCTGAAAAAGTTGAGACCATATTTGTTTGGGACTCACTTTCGTGGTCAAACTGACCACAGGCCTCTGAGATGGCTCATGCAGATGAGGAGGAGAATCCCAAGCTGTTAAGGTGGTCCGTTTCCCTACAGGTAATGAACTTTACAGTGAAACACAGACCAGGTTTTCCCACTGAGCTGATGAGGACTACCAGGGTGTAGGTTAGTAACCCCGCACCGTTCGTTTGGGGGGTGGCTTTGTTGCAAAGTCATCCTGTGCCCTGGGAACCCCCCAACCTTTTGCTGACTGGTACTAGTGATAACTGACTCAGACTGACCCTGGGCTCTGCCTAACCAGGCCCTGGGCCAGTGGTATGCTGAAAACACTTAGAATACAGTGAAAACACCTACATACACTAGGGTACACTAAGGGTTCAGGTACCCCAGTGATTGGCATGACCTACCCCATTGGGTCCTAGTACATATTAGGGCAGGGGGGTTGACACTACCTATAAGTCCCTAGTATATAATAGGGCATGGCAGTTTAGAGGCCAGCAGACCTTTCTGCACATGCACGATCCAACCCAACAACCACTTCAATGATCCAGTACCCTCAAATTGCCTTCCCCACATCTACCAAGTCATCTCACCTCTCTGGACCAAAATCATCAACGCCTCACTAGCACAAGGTCACATCCCAAATTGCCTAAAAACTGGCCCAGTCACCCTGAGAAAACTAAATATTTACGGTTTCAGTAACAAATTAAAGTGCCAGGAGTTGGAGGTAGACTTTTTAAGCCATTTAGTACGCTAGCGGGACCAACCTACAACTCGACTCTGGCGAGCAGTAGAATGGGCACGGATCAACGTTTGTTCTGCAAATTTATACACAACTCAAAGCATAGATTACGTGACTTCATACAAAATTTGCTGAGAAGTGGAAATTCCTCGTATCAGCTAGAGGTCAGTTCAAAAGTTGCATCTCATCAGGTAAGAATTTAGTATCAGTGGAAAGACCATCTAATTCTGTGGTCTATCAGCTACATGTCACAAACAGATGAGCAAATTAGGGGACAACGATCATCTTCC
The DNA here is from genome assembly GCF_964263255.1 of Lissotriton vulgaris. Lineage (NCBI taxonomy): Eukaryota > Metazoa > Chordata > Amphibia > Caudata > Salamandridae > Lissotriton > Lissotriton vulgaris. Next base: position 1,707,847,214 of record NC_141685.1, on the reverse strand, counting down.
AGCAAGTCAGGAGAGTTGCTGACTAATACAAACTTATGAGCAAACAAGTTTTCTTGCGAAGAGGAGTTTTTTAGTTGAATGACATTTGTAGGCCTATGAATATGAAATGAATGCGCTTTTAGTTCACTCTTTAACTATGGGACTAGATGCCGGCTGTGTGGAATAGGAGTCGAAGACTTAGAACATTTACTATGTACTTGCTCAAGGCTGAACGAGGAGAGAGCAGCCCTGTTAAAAACAGCCTTTAACGAACCAAGTATCCGCTCACGCAGACAAGCAGTTCTTGCTTGTTTTGATCCTGGTCTTCCACCGCTAAAAGGGAAGCTGGTGAAATTTCTGATACTAGCAGAACGAAAATTACCATGCCAGGCAGCTGGCTAAAGAGGAAATTTCGGGCTGTGACCAGCTGCTATGAACAATTTGCTACTCACGTTTATTGATTTTAGTAATGTTACTTTTTAACTAAAATTTCTTGCTTTTACATTTTCCTTTTTAATTCTATTGTGGAGATTGTTTTAATGTATTTTTTTGTAATGGTTTTAATTAACCTAAACAATAAAAGTTACTTACTTACTTACACTCTTTAATACATGTCCCAAAACCAATATTTTACAACCCCTACACTAAGGACACCAACAGCAATCAACGCTGACCCCAATAACCCAACCCATAAGCAACATTCCCATGCTAGCTACGTTCTTGGAAAAATGTGTTCAGCAACACCTGAACTAACATCACGGACATCAATCTTCTGAACATCCTCCAATCGGGTTTCAGACCTGGCCATTGCACAGAAACAGACATTCTGCATATAGTTGGCAACGACCTCCTAGCTCTTGACCGCAACGAAACATGCCTACTAGTCCTGCTGGACCTCTCCTCTGCATTCGTCATGGTCAATCACGACAAAATGCTAAGCAGACTGGAAAACAGGATGGGTTTATCGGGCACAGTCCTTAAATGGTTCAAATCCTTTATAGAAAACAGAACACAATCATTCATGGACAAGAAAAATCTTTCTTCCTCCTCACCAAACCCTCTAGGAGTACCACAAGGTTCTACCTTATCCCCCACCATATTTAACCTATACGTCGAACCACAAACCGAACTACTACTGCAGGCAAACATCGCCTACCACAAGAACGCGGACAACACTCAACTTTACATCAAGATTTCCTCCATAGTAGACATAAAGATGATGAATCTAGCACTTGAAAAGACTGTCCACTGGGTATCTACCAACTTCCTCAAGCTAAATTTTCAAAAAACAGAATTTCTTCTAATCTCCTCCCCCCCCCTCCTCCCCTCCCCCAATAATTCCCAGGAGACAAAGGAATGGACCACGCTGATCACTGCTCTAAACTGCAAGCCAACCTTGGTGGACTCCACCAAATCACTTGGAATTACCCTAGATAAGAACCTTAACAGGCAAACACACATTAACCTGTTAACTGAAAACGCACGCTTTCACCACAGCTATCTTAGAAAAATTAAACCTTTCATCGAGAACCCGCACCTCAAAAATGCAGTTCAGTCCTTAGTCATCTACCTTAGCACCACCCTCTCGGGGCTACCCAAAATTTAAACCGCCCCATTAAAAGCCTGTCTCAAATCCGCAGCAAGACTCCTAACTGGATCCAGGTAATATGACCACATATCGCCACACCTGAAAGCACTCAACTGGCTACCTTATGAAGCTCGAATCCACCTAAAAATGGCATGCATCACTCACAAAGCGCTACACCACGATTCCCCCAAGTACCTATCCTAAAAACGTACCCTATACGGGGGACTTAGACACTCAAGGAGCACTGATAATCTACTCCTGAAACCCACGCTTTTCAGCAAGAAAAACCTATGGCAGAGCATTCTCCGGAGCAGCACCAAGAATATGGAACTCACTACCAGAATACATCAGAAAAAACGGTTCTACTCTCCTATTCAAAAGGGAAGCAAAATCATTCCTGATGTGTGTGTGTGTTCTGCCAACTATCTCCGTACTGGATGATCTAACTCACATTACCTGAAGGGAAATAATACAGGTCCCCTTCGTGATCACAAGCCGGTAGCCCTTTGTAGAGATATTCGCAAGCTGCTGGGCCAAAGCATCGGCATGTAGAGACCTCACCAATAACAGCAAAGCGCTCATCTGCCCTGCCAACACCAGGAAAAGGATGCTTATTTATAATAAAAAGAATCCTGGCCTTGGGCCGGGATCTTGATCAAGCTGCCACTGTTTATGTGTTATAGATACCTATGTCAACATATGTACACACAAATTTGCACAATGTATGTGTAAACCTTGTACATGGCAAGAAGGTAACATGACAGTGTTCCTTCGAAGTTGATTCTGTAAGTAAGTATGGTTTCCAAAAAACGAGTCCAGACTGTCACACATATAGATGTGTGTGTAGAAGTCAGCATGTAAAAGTAAAGGAAACTGTAGGAAAGAACCGTGTATATGTAAAATGGCAGTGTTTCCCTCCAGGCCTAACTGGAACACATGCCACCCACTCCTAGGACATACGTTGACTAAGAAAGCAATCTAAAAGAGTACATTCTGTTGCTAGAAATGTAACAGCATATGCAAAAGGAATCCTAAAATTAATACGCAAAAATCATGTAAAAATCTGTCAAAAAAAGGCAATCATTCGATTTAGAAGCCCAAATCAAGTCAGCTTAAAAAATAAGTTCCAATACTGGAGTAATATTAAAGCATTTAAAGGTCAATTTAAAAATAAATCTATTTAGGGTGTCAAAAACATTCCCACCAAACGGAATAGCCAGATGTTCATGTGTTCAGAGTGGTAGATGAAATATTGCTTTTCCCAGCATGCGCAGACTATGTTCCTAGGGGCACATCTCGCAGCAAGTTTATAGAGAAATATGTTCCCATCCAACCCCCACAGCAGCCGCTGAGGGAGCGAAAACAGCCACTCGGGGTTCAGCCGAACCCGAGCCAAGATCCAATCCATCTGGGTAGAAGCATCCCAGGGAGGCTAATAGAATGCTGCCAGGAGCAGTGGAATGCACAATGGACAACTATACACATGGGCTTTTAAGGGGTCCACCAGCGCATTTACGTATGAAAGTTCAACCAGTTGCGATCCTAGGCATAAATCCAAGGCACAAATTCAAGGCACACTAGAAAGTGCACAGAGGAACACAAGTTGCACGCAGTGACACCACACAGGCCGGAATGGTAAGAACCAATGCTCATTCAGTTCTTGAAGCAAGGGTGCTCCACAGCAATGCACCATGTGCTCTGGGCACGGTAAGCATTGAGGTAGTGCCAGCTCCATTTGATCTCGAAATGGGAGATTCATTGCAGAGCAGAACATTTTTTAATGACTGTCCGCGCAATGAGAAACGGGACCAGCATAAGACCTTGAAAGATGCTCCTGAGGACGGAGTGAATAAAAGATTAAATGACACAGAAAACTGGCTGGAAGGTGCTGACCAACCCACAAGCCTATACTTTTGAAAAGATTTGCAATTCTCTTTTTACTAGGCATGTAAAAATACGATGCACCAGCTCCCCAGAATTTTGTGGGACGTTAGTTCGGAGTAGTGTCTGCATTTCTGAAGAGGACCTTGCCACCTGAAGATCAAATGTCTCCTTAGCAGAAGTAAAGGCCACATCATTTAGAAACAGTAAGCTTTCAGTTTGCTCACGGCATCAAAATGCACTGTTGTAAGAATAATTAAAGGCCAAAGTGTAGCCTCCCTACCTGTACGGGTAGGTGGAACCTGTACTTGTGTCCGGAAACTAACTTTGGGACCAAGCATCACCATATAGGCAACTCCTGTTTCATTCCACAAATATCGTGAGCATTCAACATCAGGCAACTCCCATCAGAGAGCAATCTGAATGTCAAGCATATCACGGACACTGGGAATCCTTTGAAGTGGGAGGACAGGTTTGCCACAGAAGCATTACAAGCCCTGTGCAACAAAATATCCTTACAAACTCAGGATCCTCTTAAAGTACTCTTGCAGTCTGAAACGCTAAGAAAGACTTCAGTTCCCCTATTAAACAAGCATTTACAATGCAATAGGTCTCCCAGCTTTAAAGTTTGAGCTATTGGCATTGTATATTACAATGTGTTACATTAATTTGTTATCAAACTCTGAATTGTTGTATAAAGATGGTAAATGCTGCAAGAAAAAGTAGCACTGAAATTGATAGCTTTCGCAATCGCTATTGTCATGAAGCTGAACAGGCAGGGACAAAAGCATAGTCATAACAATCGATTTAAAAAATAAATGAAAAAAACACTCACTGAAAGTCTGCTTTCGATTCTGCGACTGTCCGCAAACCCAAAACAACGGCCTCCTCCTCCCCCTAGGGCACCTCACCACGCACGAGTACAAAAACAAGCATTTGCAGTGCAATAGATCTCGGAGCATTAAAGTTTGAGTTATTGACATTCCGCCTGGGAACATCACGCGAGCCCGAGGAGGTGTAGGCCGTGCCACGAGGCAACCTGCGGCCTGGTGTGCCCATCGGGTGAAGTCGGAGCTGCTCGCTGAGGTTGGTGTTTCTCCCCCCCACCCCCCTGTGGGGCACAGAGACCTACCCGCAAGCCCTGAAAGAACTGCCCAGGGTGCCGATTGCAAATTCGGCCCGAACTGGTAGATGGAGCACGAAGCTAGCTGAGGCCTACTCTGCAAAGGAGGTGAGAAGTGGCGGCCGCTAGGCGTGTGGAGAGAGACATAAAGCGAGGCAAGCTACCGCGAGTGGGTTGGGCACTCACTACTCTGCACTCACTACTCACTACTCTGCACTCACTACTCTGCACACTCACTACTCACTACTCTGCACACTCACTACTCACTACTCTGCACACTCACTACTCACTACTCTGCACACTCACTACTCACTACTCTGCACACTCACTACTCACTACTCTGCACACTCACTACTCACTACTCTGCACACTCACTACTCACTACTCTGCACACTCACTACTCTGCACACTCACTACTCTGCACACTCACTACTCTGCACACTCACTACTCTGCACACTCACTACTCTGCACACTCACTACTCTGCACACTCACTACTCTGCACACTCACTACTCTGCACACTCACTACTCTGCACACTCACTACTCTGCACACTCACTACTCTGCACACTCACTACTCTGCACTCACTACTCTGCACTCACTACTCTGCACTCACTACTCTGCACTCACTACTCTGCACTCACTACTCTGCACTCTGCATTACCACTCTGCATTACCACTCTGCATTACCACTCTGCATTACCACTCTGCATTACCACTCTGCATTACCACTCTGCATTACCACTCTGCATTACCACTCTGCATTACCACTCTGCATTACCACTCTGCATTACCACTCTGCATTACCACTCTGCATTACCACTCTGCATTACCACTCTGCATTACCACTCTGCATTACCACTCTGCATTACCACTCTGCATTACCACTCTGCATTACCACTCTGCATTACCACTCTGCATTACCACTCTGCATTACCACTCTGCATTACCACTCTGCATTACCACTCTGCATTACCACTCTGCATTACCACTCTGCATTACCACTCTGCATTACCACTCTGCATTACCACTCTGCATTACCACTCTGCATTACCACTCTGCATTACCACTCTGCACTCACTACTCTGCACTCACTACTCTGCACTCACTACTCTGCACTCACTACTCTGCACTCACTACTCTGCACTCACTACTCTGCACTCACTACTCTGCACTCACTACTCTGCACTCACTACTCTGCACTCACTACTCTGCACTCACTACTCTGCACTCACTACTCTGCACTCACTACTCTGCACTCACTACTCTGCACTCACTACTCTGCACTCACTACTCTGCACTCACTACTCTGCACTCACTACTCTGCACTCACTACTCTGCACTCACTACTCTGCACTCACTACTCTGCACTCACTACTCTGCACTCACTACTCTGCACTCACTACTCTGCACTCACTACTCACTACTCTGCATTACAACTCTGCACTCACTCTGCACTCATTTAATAGGTCTCACCGTTTTCTGCATACTTTTGTGAGAGACTGTTCTATTTCCTTGTTAAATACTTCTGCATCAAACTGGGAAAAGGCAAGGGAGTCTGGCACTGGGGCTGCATTGCTTTCAGCTTTCAGCACACCCCTTCCCTGTCTCCGCAGCACCAGACAGGACAGCCAGGCAGCCCCTGATCCTTCTGCAGAACGACTTAAAGTGCCCCTTTCACTTAAACTTTCATCAACCTAACATGTTTTCAAAGGAACCGGAAACACGACGAGATGTGCAGTTTGACATTGTCTGTGCAGGAAGGGGAAATGTCTCTCGGTTAATGATCAGGGCGTAAATATTTCTCTGTTGCTATTGAGTGTGGGCCGTAAGGGTGAGCTTCTTGGGGCTTTATCATAGTCAGTGAGTTCTTATAGGGTGCTTAAAGGGGGTGCTTCCAATTCCCAATTGATGATTGTAGTGGGCGGTATGGGGGGGATGTTGTTTTCCTGTGGATATTCACCATGCGCTCAAAAGGAGGCTGTTGTCAACCTCTAGAAAATCAGTGTGTGGACTGAGGGGCGCTTATATTTCCATTTGCAAATGTTTCTCTGCAATAAAAACGTCTCGCAAAACATAATTTCAGGCCGCCTGTCACATTACACAGTAGGAGGCACTTTAAATATAGAATCGAGTATGCCCCCGGAATGCCGCCGCGGCCGCCCCGGAAGTCAGGCACGGTCGCCTGTGACGGGGGCGGAGCCACGTTCAGAGCGGAAGAGGAGGCAGGCGGAGTCGTTGCGTCTCGCGGCCCGGGGCTCCTGTGAGCGGTGTGGAGCCCCGGGGCCGCGCCAGCAGGAGGTTGGGCGCCGCGTGCTGAGCAGAGTCCCCGACATTGGCCAGGTAAGTTCAAAAAAAGGCTGGGGGGGGGGCTTGGTGCACTTGTGTGTGTGTGTGCGTGTATGCTCGTGTGTGTATGTATGCGTGCGACGGTGACGGCGGGGGAGGGAGGGAGGGAGGGGGGGGCCTCGGTGCACGTGTGTGTGTGTGTGTGCGCGCGTGTGTGTATGTGTCAGGGGGGGTGTCTCTGTATGTATGTATGTGCGTGCGTGCATGGGCGCTTGTGTGTGTGTATGCGCATGCGTGTGGGGTGCTTGCGCTTCCCAGGAGACAGCACCTGGCCACAGCGCGCGTTCCAGTTACAAATCGCCTGGAAGGATGCGCGTAGCCAGGACTGTCTCCTGGGACTGAGAGTCGCTGACAAAAGATCTCCTGGCGGACACAGCGCTGACGCGCTGTTAAACGCCAGGAGACCTAAAAACGAAACTTTAAAAGAAGTTCCCATGACTTGTGTACAAAACCTTCTCCTAACGCTTCACACATGCTCACTTGGTGATATTGTACACAGTACTGAAAACAAAATGTCAAGATTGGCAGTGTGATATACCCATGGAATTCAGCATCAGTGAAAGGTAATTTCTCTAGCTTCTCTAAGTGTAACATAGTATATTTAGCATCTTTGCGTGCCATAAGTAACTGCTGTTCTGTAAGATGGTATGGAAAAACAGACTTGTGACTTTGATATGTCACTATGGCTCGTGGCCAGAACATAGTTTTTGTAAGGTCCAGCTCAATAGAATAATAGACCCAAGTTGTGACTGCCCATGTTGAAACGCGGACATGTCTTGTAGTACAATATCTATTGCTGAGGAAACTTCCAAAGAGTAAATCCTAGATAAGGTGGTCATACAGTTGTCAACCACTAAAAGAGCTTGTTCTAAATTAGCCCTATCAACTTCTCCAAAACTTTCAGCAGCCTCCTGCTGAGAGACCTTCCATATTTAATTCTATACAGCATACAAGAAGCACTCTTGACGTGGTTTCCGGGGACCTAATAAAAAGTCTGTAAATTCCAGGCCATCAAATAAAAGGGACAAGTGTTGTTTCACCTGAGACAGTGTTGAGGTTTTTAGCCAATGAAGGCACGACATCCCAACACTAAGTTGTCACCAACCGAGTGTTCAGACTGCATGTACTGCATATCAGACATGACATCCGTTCATGTCTAGTGGCCAAACTAACCATCCCTCCCAATTGGGGTCCGATTAATTGTATGTGCCATTTACACAGTAGGATATCTAATGTATCCTCACTGTAGTGTGTATAATGTTGCGAGTTTCGAAAAAAGTGCTAATGTGGGAATTTGTGGTGTCTTCAAATCTTTCATCTTGGCTAGTCCAAGACATGTTGTTTGTTACAGAGTTTTGTTGATGGAAAATCATCTGATGTTTTAATAGGCATGCTCTAAACAAAGCCTCAGTTCCCTGAACCTGCCAGTCTTTTGTTCCCCAAATCGACTTTACAACTATAGTATCCTTCCAAAAGTCAAAACCCTCTACAAACAGCTGGTAAAAAAAAGAAGCAGAATATATCAGCTTGGTGTCAGTTAGCATATTTGTCTTTGCAGGTGATGGTGCAAGTGTACAGAAATGAGGCTGGGTCTGATGTGTTGTAATCAGAAAAATAAGCAAACGTCTACGCAAATGTTTTCAAACTACCCTGCAGGGCAAGGTTCCCATTGGGTGTAATTGTAAACAGCACGTGGAATACCTGCTTGATGAAGAAAATGAGTAATGTTAAAAACAAAACAATCCATTATAATTAGATTTACCATCATATAATTCATCAGGATAAAACGAAGGTGAAAGCTCTAGATCTTCTAGCAGTTTGTGCACTGTATCTATGTCCCAATCGTCAGACACAGTACTAGTGGTAATGACATCATTCAATGAAATTTTAACAAATATAGAATTTGTAAAAACTCAGGCGGGCCATACACATCATACGATACTCTATCCCAAACAATTCCATTGGGAACTGGAACAGCTAGAATGCTCACCAGGAAAAGATCACTATTTTCTCTCGGTGTGATGACTAATGTGGTTTAAGAACCAAGTTCACCAGTTGTACTGGAGAGTGTTCTGAGAGGAAATGTCAAATCAAAAGCGGGAAAAAAACGGTCATAAAACCAATCCAAAGGACGTGGAAAATTAACGCAATTGTAATTCAAAAATGTATCCCTGGAGAAACAAAATGATCCTTTGCAGCCAAAGATAGAAAACACACACTCAAATTCAATGAAGTAGCCTGAGGACATCCAATCTATTTTTGGCAGATCAGTAGGTTTTGTAGATCTGGGAGATGACTAGTTCGATTTCCAAATAAAAATCTGTGTTTCTGTACTAGTTGACTGTACAGTAGTTGTAGATGTAACAGGTAGAAGATATACTTTGTTTTTGATTGTTGTCTCATTGGAGAGAGGATGCTTCATGAGTTATCATAGCTTTTATCTGGACTTCCTGTACGGACGTGAGAGGAGACAAGTAGCTACCCAGGAGCCCATGTGGCTTACTTTTGAGAATCAGCCATATAGTGTGGTTTCATCGGATCAATGGAGACAAAACTTTTGCTTTTATGACAGGCAGGCTTCGACGGGGCTACCTTGACTTCTCCAGGGGTGGAGCGTTTTACTTGGACGTTGCTTTGTTCATCCCGGAAGTCGTTCAGTTCCAGTAAAACAGCTAAACGTTCACTGATGTCAAATGGTTTCTCCGCCACTAACGTACTCGAATTGTCGAGGTCTGGGACCCACATCTTTACAACCAGGATGTCATAGAGAGTCCAACCATCCATGGATTTTCTCAGCATGTTATTGAGTTCCCGCTGGACTCCATATAGGTGATGGACCCAACTGCGGCATTAGGCTATAACCCTCGCAGTTTAACACCGCTTTATGTCGCTATTTTTCCTCTCCATAACCGCATTTACCTCGGGATTGTATGGAGACGAGAAACGCAGGGTCACATCCAAACTTCCATTGGATTCTCTGTATGCCCGAGAGCTAATTGCTGGACCCTGGTTGGAATGTAATGTGCCAACTATGTAAGTTCCGATAAAGACACGCAGATCCTTTATAGCAGTTCGGGATTCAGCAGACCGATGTGGCCATTCCCACAGGAATCGAGAGCAGGCATCCACTGCTACCAAGATGTACTTATAAGCCCCATCTGATGACAGAGGGCCGCAATGGTCCACATAGACATAAGCCTGAGGCTTGTTTAAAATTTGAATAGGTTATTTGCTTATATCTTTGGCGTCATTTGACAAATTTGCATGAATGTTAGCAGACGTTTAGCAAGTTCAGTTAACTGTTGGTACTTTTAAATTGTCCGGGGCACAGTTAAAAGAAGGTGTTTAAAAAGTGTTCATTTGCTAAAAAACAATATTCATGGATGAATTCACATAAATCTGGCAAAAATTCACCATATTTAATTTTATGAATAGTAAGTATCATGCAGTTCTAACGAGATAGCAAACAAAGTTTAAAAGGGGGCAACAAATATTGACTCGCTATTGACTGGCACAGTTTCATGGATCTGCACAACAGTTGTCAGCCACCCAGCATGTTTACCTTTCTTTAGGTATTTTGAGATTCAACCAAATTCATCGAGGAGAGCATCACAGTTAAAAAAATGAGGTGGAGCAAAAAGGTCTTCATTTTAAGATAACTTTGGTGACAATTCATAGATCTGCATACAATTTGGCACATGCTTGGCATCTTAAACCCATTTTTATACGCTTAGTTGTAGTGAATGCATTTGACACATTCGAGATTACCATGCCTGCCATTTTCTCCCAGTCAGTAGTCTAATCTCTTGAGTTACTCGCTGATTCTCCTACATAAAGAGCAGCCTGGCGCATACATGCAGTGCTTCCCCAGTACCGCCAGCATCGCTTGTAACATAAAATTTTAACCGATTTTAATGCTGCACAAATTGCACATTTTACTTATTGAGTGCTGCTGAGAGTGCCATTAAAAAACACCAGAAAACTCTTGAGTTACTGCTGCACATTGCAATTTTTGTCTTCCCCAACTTTGTTGGTTGAGCAGAGGTCACGCATTTGACACATTTTCGAGACTACTGCTGCCGGCATTTTCTTGCGGTCAGCAGTTTAGTCTCTTGAGTTCTTCTGATTCCCCTGCATAAACAGCAGTCTGGCGTGGGCATGCAAAGGCAAGACAGTCTGCACCTATCTGCCACCAGCTCCCCATTTCATAAGAGAGGTAAGGGGAATGCCTATAATTTGCTACTCTAATGAAAAAAATGAAAAGATTAGGGACAATCTATTAGGGTTTTTAAAGCGTTCTACTCACCCATGAGGGTCTGAAGGTGGAGGGGTGCGGGGGGGGGGGGGGGTGGTGTGGGGGCAGGAGCTTTGGTCAGCCGAAGAGCCAGGTATTGAGGGTCTTCCTGAAGATGTGCCAGGTGGGGGCATGTCTAATGTCGATCAGAACCTCTTTCAAGGTCTTGCCGGCGAAGCAGGAGAAGGTTCTCCCGCCCGTTCTTGCTTTGCGGATGTGCGGGAGTCCAGCGAGGTCGGCGGATCAGAGGCTTCTCTTGGGTACGTGGAAGGTGATTCTATCATTGAGATATTGAGGTCCGATGTTGTGGAGGCATTTGTAGGCGTGGGTGAGTATCTTGAAAGTTACTCCATTCTCCACGGGGAGCCAGTGGAGATTAAGTAGGTTTTGGGTGAAGTGTTTGTACTGAGGGATGCTGAGGACATGTCTGGGTGCCTTGTTCTGCATAGTCTGGAGTTTGTGGAGCAGAGACTTGTTGATTCGGCATAGAGGGCGTTTCCGTAGCTAAGTCTGCTGGTTGTGTAGGTGAGAGTCTTCCTTGATTTGGGGGGATCCATTTGAAGGTCTTCCGAAGGATGCAGAGGGTATTGAAGCAGGTGGAGGTGACGGCGTTGACCTGTCGAGTCATGGAGAGGGAGGAGTTGAATTTGATGCCAAGGTTTCGGGCGTGGTCTGTGGGGGGACGCCGAGGGCGGTGGGCCACCAGGTGTTGTCCAATGCAGAGGGGAAGGGTCTGAGGACGAGGACCTCTGTCTTCTCAGAGTTGAGCTTCAGGCAGCTGCTGCTCATCCAGGATGCAGCGTCCTTCATTCTTTCTTGGAAGTTGAGTCTGGTGGTGGTGGGGTCTTTGGTGAGGGAGAGGATAATCTGGGTGTTGTCGACGTAGGATACTATGCTGAGTCCGTCATGTCTGACGATGGCAGCAAGGGGGGCCAAGTAGATGTTGAAGAGCGAAGGGCTGAGCGATGATCCTTGAGGTACTCCGCAGTGGATTTCCGTGAGTTCTGAAAGGAAGGTGAAAGTCTGATTCATTGGGTTCTGACGGTGAGGAAGGAGCGGAGCCAGTCGAAGGCAGTTCCCTGTATGCCGGTGTCATCGAGTCTGGTGGTGAGTGTGTGGTGGGAGACGGTGTTGAAGACTGCAGAGCGATTGAGTAGGATCAGGGCTGAAGTATCCTTGGTTGAGGAGGGTGCGGATATCGGATCACAAGGCCATCCTATTATTATTATGAAATTACTCTTGTAGGGTGCACAGCTACCCGGAGGTTTTCAGGAATCCTACAGAGTACGACCATGTTACTCTGTTCTACCACCTTTCTCTGTAGCATGATACTCCCTCCAACTGTACACTCTGCAACCTTTACGATTTTCCATGTCTGCCACCTGTGGCCTCCTGCCCTCAGAAGGTTTTATCCCTACAGGATAAAGTGGTTACTTCTTCCCTTCCATTGTGTGAATGTCGACAAACTGGTCAACCAATCGCTGTTTAAATACCTCTATTGCAACCCTTGTTTGACCCCAAAATAAGCTACTGAAATATGGGACCTCATTACAACTCACCAACTGGGAGTTTGTTTCATTTCTGAAACCTGACTTAATTCATCATGTATTCCTATCACTTTTCCTACAAATTAAAGTTTGATTCAACTGGATAGGAAGTCTAAAAAGGGGGCAGAGTAGCTATTGCAGAGTATCTATTGCATTTCACAACACAGTTAAAGTCACTTTGGTGGGCACCCTTCGTGGTAACTGGGTAGAGCTCGATATCTTCAATTTTGAAACTCTGCATAGTGTATCATGAAAGGATGCCTTAGTTTATCGCCGCACCTAAAAAAGACTTCAGCCACAAATTGACTGAACGTCTTACTCACCCACGTTCTTGCCTCTAACGATTTTCATCTAGTGGGAGATTTTAACTTCCATACATAACTAAGCACAGAACCAGAAAGACAACTTTTGCTTTCTGATCTGGAGATGCTGGGACTACATCAGAAAGTAAAAGCAGGGCATACCTTAGATTTAGATTTTACTAATGCCTTGGACCTCTAGGTAGACTCCACTCATCTTTTAGTCTGGTCAGACGATTTCTAAATTTGTTTTTGGTTCCCTAGTAAAGGAAAACTATCCGGTTGGAAGTACAAAAATGGAAAAAATCCATAGTCCTGGAAGAAAATGTCCAATTCCTAATTTTACTCTTTTTCCCAACCTGAATGCTATTTTGACCTCTGCTATGAATAGTGCTTTTATGGACTTTGAGGATTCTTTTTCTCAGGCACTAGATATAGTTGCTTCCCTCAAACATACTAGCTACAATTTTGAGTCTCACTCCCCTGGTTTTTAGAGTAACGTAAACAGGAGAAATCGGCTAGTAGAAAATTGGTGCATCTCTAAATCTCTTCTTGATAAAGCTACATATAAAGCTGTATTAACCACATGACTGCTAAGGCAATTCCCCTCCTGTGCTGCAGATCCTTGAAATACATTATTTCATGACGAGCTCAGATCGTCATGAGCACACGACCAGTGTACTGCATGACGAGCTGAGCTAGGTAGCTATCATTAAAAGCTTAGAAGAGCCAGAGAGTCACATGTTGTCAGTAGGATAGACAATGTGGGAAACTGCAGCCAAAGAATGTTTTAAGTTTTAGACTAGTTCATTAAGCTGACAAAGAGCATCCACTATCTCGGCCTCTGCGATGCTTTTGCAGACCATTCTGAGCAGGAAATGGACATTATTAATTGAAACCTCTCACTGTTTCTCATTAACAGAAAACTTACCTACTACCTTTCAGATTGCCAATCCCACTATCATTCTGTAGGAATTTGAATCCAATACGTCAGCACAAGCTTTTGAGACTATGAACAATCAGGCTCCCCTCAGACCTCTCCCCTCCTTAAATCATGGTGTCCCTTGCCACCTCTCTCCTTCCAGCCATCACCTCACTGTTTGATCTTTCCCTTAGCTCTGCTACTCTACCAGTAAGGTTGAAAAACTGCACAAGTCATGCCCATTTAAAAAAACAAAAACAAATGCAGATTCCCTAAAGCCCGCTACCTATAGACTGATATCGCTTTCACTTATCTCAGCTAAAATTTGGAGTCCTTAGTAAATAAACAACTTTTCCTCTATTTAGAAGCCATCTCTAGCCTGGAACCTTTCCAGGTAGGTTTTAGGAGTTTCACATAGTCGAGAAACAGCACTAATGGCGGCAGTGGACACCATCAGACTTTCCTCAGATGATGGTTTTGTGGAAGCGGATTATTTAAAACCCACTGGTGCAGGGGTCACCCTTCGTCCATGGGTTCTTAACAAGTAAGGAGGAATCGACACTAGAGTGAAGTACAAACCAAGGGTCATTTATTAGCATTCGTGAATGGGGGTAATCAGGGGTGTGGAATTTATTGAAATATCTACTTGTCCATGGGGCAAGTTGCTTCATAAATCTACTTGTCCTGTAACAAAATCCACTTGTCCCTTTGGTGCCATGTGGTTTGGCGACAAATTATGGCAGCAATCTCATTATATAAGAACTCTTATATAGCCTCTCTGATTATGCCAGGGCTCATACCATAGTAGTTTTTTAAATACTAGTAATCCCTTTATGTTGCTACGTTTCTGCAGATCTACCTACTGGGACTGAAGGTAGTGGTAAGCAATAGTTTCAGGGTTGGAATGCCCTTTCAAGTCTGTGCAAACCTACTAACTTGCATGTTTTAAGGATTTTCAACAACTCTTCTCTAATCTTTTCCCATACTGAAAAATGTTGGACATTTACTCCCGACAATGGCAGACGTAAACCTTCTGCCAGAGTTGAAAAAAAAAGGTTTATGGGGAAAATGACCTTGCAAACACTCGGGTTTTCGCATGAGCAAATCTACACATGCATATTTGCTCATGATAAACTGCAGTTTTCACATATTTTCCAGGAGTACATTTCTTGCCCTACTTCTATAAATTCTTGTAAATTCCCGAAAGCCAAACAGCTACACTTAATGCAAGGACATATAACAAGGGTGCACTTTTGAGACTTTCTTTAATATTAGGGCCCCTAATTTGGTCTGGTGTTAACCACAACCTTTTGTGTATGTTAAAATTCTCTCTCCCTCTCTCTGTATCGGCTGGCTTCACTGTGAGTGACGGCATTAAGCTCTTTCACAAGGAGTATATTGGCACACAAAGTAGTTTTGTTTAGTGGCAGTAACTAATATGCTAGTGTGTGCTGTTTTTTAGACTTTTTTTTTTGCTTTAGCCAATGCTTGTTATGGTGAGGATGGTGAGGGCCTGGCAGCTCTCATCAAGAAGGCTTTACAAAAACCATGCCAAAACGTTTTGGCAAAACTAAAAAGCTGATCACTAATTTTAGACATACTGGCATTGCCAATGCTTGTTTATTTTTTATGTTTCTCATAATCCTATTGAAACTGGTTACACTGATTTTCCAATATGAATATTTTTGATAAATACTAGCATGCATCAACACATTTTACTAAATGATGCTGCAAAGAAACGGTACCTGAAATTTCACAGTAATTTAGCAAAATGTTGTTTTTTCCTACTTTGATTTTTTTAGGAACATTTTATATTGAAAGCAAAGAGTCCTTAATCTTGCTCTCAAGCTTCTGCAAATATTTGCATCTAATCAGAGAGCATTCTGGGAGCATTCTGCATAGCCTCATATTGCTAAACTTTGAAACCGTGAGTACACATTTTTATACTGTAACCACCATCAGTAGTGCGATCAGAACCTACATTTACTTAGAGCGTTCACCCTAATAATAAAGGCTTTCAATTAATGAACCATAAATACAAGTTTAAACAGCATTAACATAGGCACACAAATAATAACTTAACTTCAGGCATTGCCCTTCCCTGGCCCTTAATGTGCTACTGCAAACTGGCAGCCAAAGGGTTTGTGCTGCAGGGGGTTGGGCCTATTTGTCCCAAGGACAAAATACACATTAAAACTTGTTGCCCTTGACCCCAAACAATATGTCCTGGGCGTCGGGCTATAGGAATTCCACATCCCTGCGGGTTCTTCTGACAAGCACCATTAAGATACTCTAGGAGGAAGCACACTGAATGGTGGTTACATGGGTTTTTATAGCAAAAGATCACAAACAAGAGACGCCCAGAGGTAAATAGAGCCTTGGGAAGAACACACAAATGAGGTAACGGTAAGAATCAATAGCCTTGGTGTCTTGTGCAATTGTCGCGTCCTAAGACCGTACAATAAGTATGCTATCTGAGTAAACTTTGCTTGAGGCATTACCATTGTCTGAAAAACCCTGAGCAGACGCCTGCTGTTCTTTTGCGCTGACTCTGCATGTATACACAGCTTACAATGCTCCAATCTAGACTCATTTACTAATTTTTATACAGATGCTGTGTCAAGGATAGAGCCTGGCTGGAAGTAGGGAAGGGGTGAAAAATGGATGAGGCATAGCTTAATCAAAAAACGAGAGAATCAGATTTTACATTTTAATAGTTCTTCCTTTTCAGACACTGCTGAATCCATTTTTAGAGTGCACATATTAATCTCAAATATCGATATTCATAAGTTCGTAAATTTCAGTTTGGATCATCATTTCTCGATTCGATTCATGAACATTAATCAGTGGGGGTCTAATATTGTTACAAGTGGCTATACAAGCTGTACCTATCGTAGGAGCACATTGAATGCATCAACAGCAGGCAAGAAAGACGATTCCTCTGGTTGCCATTCCCATTAACAATATCCAGCCTCAAGTAGAAATAATTCCCCATAACCACTCAGACCAAGTCCATGTTCCTTGGTTTTGATGTATTTCCGCAGCTATTTTATGCAATTTGGAAATGACGTCATAAACAGATTGGTCGTGGCCAGGGATAAACACACAGCAGCTACAACTGATAATGCAACCTGCTCCACCACGATCAGCTAAGACTACATCGAACACCATCCTGTTTTGTGAAGTTACAATTCTCGTAATTTGGAGCTCTCATGTAATATTTCCCAGCGCTATCGCTGTTTGGTTAGTTACTGCTTCTACCACTCGGGTCAGGCGTCTAATCTTTCTACTATTTAGGGCTGCACCAACAAAGAAGAAGAATCCCAAGTTAAAATCAACGTATTGCTGTAATGCTATATCAGTTTGATCTACTTCATCATTATTTATAGTTCTTTTAAATCTATTCAGAGAAATGTCATTAAATAGTTTTTGGTCTCTGTGATAAGATGCAGGTGCTAAGAACACAGGAGGAAGTAAAAAGGACACAACATATTCCGGACCATCCGACTGGTAAATGATAACCTTTGTTCCCACAAATGAAGTAAGTGTTATGGGAAGATAGAAAACTACTATTGTTCGTTACAGTGATATTCAGTACTGTAGTACAGTCACTTTTTCCCACAGGAATACTGCCAATGCTGCTCACACAAAGATCTGCTCGGGCTCTGGTTACAGCGATAACAGGAGGTCCATTACCTTTGGCTGTTCGGGGGTTAGGAAAAACGTATCTTGTGGGGGAATTTCCTCTGCTATACCCCTCCATTTCCCATACAGTTCCTTTGGCCTGTGGGAGGCCTTCATCATCGGGGTAACTAATCTTATTTAGCTGGGCACTGAGTCTTCCTACATCGACTAGAGTAATATTACTAATTTCAGAGGCCCACAAAAGTGCGAACCAGGCTTCATACGAGCCATTATGAGAAGGAGAGGCGTTCCTCCCTTCTTCTGATAGGCTGGACACATTCCACATACCGAGCAGTTAGTAGTATTCGTAGCATTATGAGTATGATGTAAAATTTGTATGAAAGTGTTATTGAGGTATGACATTCAGCGTTTTTTCTCATGGTAGGGAAGGGTGAAGTAATAATGTTCCATGGGGGCAGGAATAGTAGCGGGCAATAAGTTTCGAGCTGGAATCCCTTTCTCTATCGTCCACAAAACTGCTGCGGATATTATCAATATTATGATCAGAATCACCATACAAGGAGTCTTGTCATTGCTTCGCAACTTAGATCCCAATTTCTGCATTTCTCCTTCTTGGTATCAATACAACCACAGGTCGGAGAGAGACCTGGGCACCACTGAACACGTTATCACAACCCACTCTGAAACTAGTTCAGCCGATTCTGTGATCCTACTGTGTCAAAGCCAAACCGTTCCACTAATTGAAACTGGTGCTCCGGTATCTCTATCTGCTCCTTCCTTTCCTTGGTCGTAATTTGTACCTTGTTGCCGAAGGCATAGTTTGATCGGGAAACAAAGTGTCTTCATTCAGAGGAGCAACACTTTTCTGTGTTTGTAAGATGTCTTTCAGATCATTTCTGCCTTCTGGTTGGAGAACAGTTGCTGGGATTTGTTTACAGTGCGCAGCGTTTATCCAATTACATCTGTTGGTGACACAGACAGCAGTTCGGGTTGCCAGCAAGATATGTTCTTCCAACGAGGTTCCATATTCTTAGAGCGCTGAAAGTTTATCAAGATAAACTCACCGGGTTGGATACAATGTGCTGGACCCTCTTATTTGACTGGTATAGCTTCATGCACCTGCTGGTAAATCAAAGTCACATTTTTCAGGTAATCAATCAAAACAGGGTAGGTATTTCCTTCATCACATCTGGCCTTAGTGGTCCCCATACATTCATAGGCCTACCAAAAACTATTTTGTTAGGAGAAAGTCCAATCTTACTATGTGGGATGGAACAAACAGATAACACTAGGGGCAAAGCATCTGGCCAATTAAGGCCCGTTGTTGCCTATATCTTCGCTAGTTTCAACTTCAATTGTGGCATTGTATGGATCTACTAGACCCGCTGCCTGGGGGTATGTAGCAGAATGACATTTTTGTTTTAGCCCTAAACCCTTCATTTGGTACTCTATTATATGGCCAGTAAAGTGGGGGCCATTGTCACGCCATAGGACTCTAGAAACCCCAAAAGGGGGAAAGAACTCTTTAACAGAATTTCAGCTGTTGTCAATGCTGTGTTGTCTTTGGATAAGCTGCTACCCACTTACTAAAGGAACAAACCTCTACTAATATATTTCAAATTATTAGAGCGCTCTAACTGAAGATAATCCATTTGAAGTGCTTCAAAGGGAACCTCGGGTGGAGCAAATCCACCAGCAGGGGTTGATACTTCATTCCTGGGATTGTGATGTAGACATATCATGCAATGTTGAACCAAATGCTCAGCTGTTTTCCGAATGTGCTGATTATCCCAAACCTGTTCTAGTTGGGAGATAGTGTTTTTGGCCCGAACGTGAGCAGGTTTATGAGCCATGGTTACAAAGGGCAGTAAATAAGCATAAGGCAACTTCCATTTCAGCATATCTTTGGACCTCCAACATCCTTAATCATCCAATTCTCCTTCCTTTTTCCATTCGGTCTTTTCTTGTTCCGTAGCAAACCGCTGTATTTCTTTGATCTCCGTATACATATTTTCCCATCTTTCAGCTTGGGATTGTAATACATACATCCTACTCGTGTGTATACTTGCAGTATTTCTTGCTTCTTCGTCTGCAAAGGCATTTCCTAGTCCCACTTTGTCTGTGATTCTCTTGTGGGCACTACATTTAATGATGCTACACTCTTTGGCAATGTCAAGGAAGTAAGAAGACTATTTACCATTTCTCTGTGCTGTATTTTTGAACCATGGGAGGTTAGGAATCCCCTTTCCTTCCAAAGCTTGCCAAAATTGTGTGCCACACCAAATGCATACTGACTGTCTGTGCAAATGTTCACTGATAATCCTTCACTAAGTTCACAGGTCCTTAAAAGCGCAATGAGTTCAGTTGCTTGGGCAGATTTTTGCGGAATACGGGCTGTTTCTACTACAGTTTGTAAGGTGGTCATGGCATAGGATGCAGAGGCGGTGCAGTCAGGTAATTTCAAGCAGGAACCATCCACCCATAATTCCCCCTCAGGATCTAACAAAGGTGTATCTTTAAGATCTATTCTTCCCTTAGTTTGTTCATCTGTCAGAAAAAATACAGTTGTGCAAATCATGAGTTTGTTCAGCTGGCAAAGGTAACAATGTAGCTGGGTTCAATGTCAAACATCTTGAGTGTGATATGAGGTGCGAAGAGCGTAAGTTCGTATCCTGTGAGTCTAGCACTAGTCAGGTGTTGTGTCTTGGTCTGATTAAGGAGTGCATCTACGGAATGTGGTACCATAACTATAAGTTTGTTACTCAACACTATTCCCTCAGATTGTCATATAGAAAGGGCTGTGGCGGCAACAGCTTTCAGACAGCCTGATAGTCCTTTGGCCACTGGGTCTAATACTGTGAAAAATAAGCACATAGACGATGTTTACTACCATACGGTTGTGTCAAAACTGACAATGCATATCCTTCTATCTCGTGTACATCTAATATGAAAGGCTTAGCATAGTCTGGAGCGCCTAACACTGGAGCAGTACAAAGGGATGCACAAAGCTGCTGATATGCTTGTTGACATTCAGATGTCCATGTTAGAGGAGAGGGAATGACTTTAGTAACAAGGGACAAAAAAGGTTTGATGATACGTGAGAAGTTGAGGATCCACTGTCTGCAATAGGAAGTAATACCAATAAGTACCCTGATTTCTTTTTGAGTACTTGGAATGGGAATTTTTAGGATAGTGTGAATCCTGTCTTTAGTCAGAGTGTGGCCTTCCTTAGACAAGAAGTGACCCAAATAAGTGACCGCATACTAAAAATATTGCCTCTTATTCTTAGGGACTTTAGATCTCTTAACAGCAAAATGACGCAATAGGGAAAAATTGACCTAATTACAATGCTCAACTGTGTCTGCTGCAAGCAAAATAACATCGACATATTACACAAGAGTAACTTCTGGTGGCAAAAGAAGTTCATCCAACTGTTGTTTAAGTGTCTGACTGTAAATGCTAGTACTTTCTCACCTGACATTTTCAGCTGTTCCTGAGGGCCGGGCACAGCTCTGCCAGTTCCATTCGGCCAGGCTTGGCTCCGCCGATCCCCGCAGCACCAGCACTCAAGAGCCGGGCTTTGCTCCGCTTGTTCTCCCGGCCGGGCTTGGCTCCGCCAGGCCCCTCCCACCTGCAGCGGATGTTAGAGGCAAGCGTCAGGAGGTGCATAAAGGCTCCCTCGGCGCGGAGTCCGGGGCGAGTCTCACCTGACATTTTCAGCTGTTCCTGAGGGCCGGGCACAGCTCCGCCAGTTCCATTCGGCTGGGCATGGCTCCGCCGATCCCCGCAGCACCAGCACTCAAGGGCCGGGCTTTGCTCCGCTTGTTCTCCCGGCCGGGCTTGGCTCCGCCGGGCCCCTCCCACCTGCAGCGGATGTCAGAGGCAAGCGCCAGGAGGTGCATAAAGGCTCCCTCGGTGCGGAGTCCGGGGCGAGTCTCACCTGACATTTTCAGCTGTTCCTGAGGGCCGGGCACAGCTCCGCCAGTTCCATTCGGCCGGGCTTGGCTCCGCCTGTTCTCCCGACCGGGCTTGGCTCCGCCGGGCCCCTCCCACCTGCAGCGGACGTCAGAGGCAAGCGCCAGGAGGCGCATAAAGGCTCCCTCGGTCCATCGTCACGCGGTCACGCGCCGGGAGAAGCCCGGGACAAGGGCGGGACCGTCTGTGGCCGTCCGGGGCTGAAGGAGGCCGGGCTGGGCCACGGATCTTGGTTCTGCGACACACGATACCCTGGCCCAAGTGAGACTTTGTATCTTCTTTGAACTTGTCTGGGGTTATAGGTACTATTCTAGTTAACATACTGACTGGACATACATGTAACCTTGGTACCAGGGCACATTACTCCTTTTTGCACGCTTGGTCTTTTATCTATTACAAAGGCATTATTTTTTTTAAGTCTTGACCATGTCCAAAGCTAAAACTGATAAGGCTGTACCTGGTGCAGGCACAATGGACAATTACCTGGTAAAAGTAGTAGATAAAATCAATAAAGACAGGAGAGCCTCGTTACGTTTAGGGAGCACACCTGTTTTACCCCAAGATATCCCTAATCCCCCAGTTGAAATCCTAACTGATGATACGTGTGATTTGAGCAATCGGGCGGTGGTAAGGGTTGAAGCTCAGGTTCATTCCGAGTTGCAGGAGGAATTACCTGCTATTTCCATTGAAGAGATAGAGGAGGTCCCGCCAGCTCCTAGACCAGTGAGATCCTGCAGAAAATTACAACCCAAACGTGGGGGTAAGCATAGTAAAAAAAAGAGCAGAAACTTCCCTATCAGTTCAAAATGGTTATGTTGTTGGAACCGACCTACAGGAAGGAAATAGTGCAGCCACCTTTAACATCAGCTCAGAGCAATTTGCTTTACTGGTCTGCACTATAGAAGCTAAGATTGAGGCTAAGAAGGAAGGCATCATCAACCCCCTAGTGCTCAAATTAGATTCGGTCACCGCAGAGGTTAAGAGGCTAGGAGGTCTGTTAGCAACACACTTGGCCTCGGTCGAGAGAGTGAAGGCTGTCGTTAGGGTCCTGTTGGTGTGGAGCAGGGAATTAGTAAAGTTAAATTGCAGCAACAAAGCCAGCAAACAACTGCAAGGGTAGTTTCTCCCCCTGACCCTACTCCAATATCTTGTACTACTAAACAACATCTTCCAGGGCCAGATAGCACATTGGGATTCAGACAGCCAAATAAAAGTCGCTTCTCACATCTTCCTCCTGATTGTGCACCCTACTTGGTTGTCCTAACCAATGTCCCGCCTCCTGATCACCACTCTGCTCAGTCACAGGAGGAACCACACGAATCTTTAAAAAACAAAACAGTGGCATGGTTGAATGGGAGATGCGGCTTCCCAATTAAATTTTCCAACCAAATACTGTCCACAAGAAGGGCAAACTGGATTGGCCCGTCCAGAAAGACATGTAGTGGGGACTGCATTATTGTAAATTTCAAATACCCTCAACATGCCGCTACAGTTTTGTTAAGGGCAGCCTCTTTGGTTTATGATTCAAACAGTATTTGTGTGCGACCACTAGGTTACTTTTACACGCATTTAATTAAAGCTCCTCCTAATCCCGGGAGATCTAGACCTTTTACTCCTACTGTGCCTCAGGCCCCTTTAGTTTCACACGTTTATAATGTCGAAAATCCCTGTGGGGAAGGGCCCAATGTCGTGACACAAAATAGATTTGATTTACTCCCAGGTCTAGAGGCGTGTGACTGACGCGAGGTCTATGAGGTCTGTGAAGAACAGGGAGGGGAGAGACCGGCTGACCAGGGATGCACGGAATCTGCGCAAGTAAAAATGTCCTATAATAATACCCAACCTAAATGTGCAAGTATCACGGAGGGCGTTTCGGAAAAGGTAAAAATGTTCAGCTAGAATATTGCTGGCCTTCGGTCCAAAAGGGATGATAATGTCTGGTTAAATTTGGTGAAACAACATGACATTGTCGCATTTCAAGAGACTTGGGTTAAGGATTGTGACTTTTGGATTAATGGTTTTACATCTTACTATGTACCTGCCTTGAGCTCGTCAGCAGGGAGAGATAGAGGGGGGCTTATGTTTCTGGTCTCAGTAAACATAACAGAAAGTGTTAAAAAGGTCGATTGTACTTCCCCTAACTATCTAATATTAGAAGTAAGTCTGGTAAATAACAATAAACAAATTCTCATTAATTGTTACAATTCATTGCAAGGGGAGTCCCCAAACGAGCACTTGCATTCGTTGTCAAATTTTTTAATTACTTATTAGGAGAATCAGACCACTTTTGTTCAATATATCCTGATGGGTGATTTTAATGTACATTTATATAATCTAAACTGCCAATATAGCGACAGTGATGCCCCTGCTTTCACAACCCCTCAACATGTTGAACATAGCTTCAAGGGGGAAGCATTGGAGGCACTTTTGCCCAATAATGACCTGTTTGATGTGGGGTTTATTGATAAGAATAACCGTGTTCCAACGTACAGAGCTAGGGACTGTGAATCTATAATAGATTACATATTCCTATCCCCAGGACTTTTAAGCCACGTTATTTTTTTTAATGCTATGCCCTCTTCTTTTAGCGACCACAACCCGATAGTGATCGAACTGGATAATGGTCTTTCCCTCCTGAATAAAACATCAATTTCAAATGATTTCCAACCTAATGGGCGATTAATATAAGGTAGCGGTATTTTAAAGACTGCATACATCTATAGAAGAATAGCGAAAGATGGCCGCCGCAGTGGACTTATTTATGAGTAACAAGGAGTTTGAGAGTCCTTTCTCAATCTCTACGCACGATGAGGCGGGGAAAATAAAACAAGCCGCGAACAATGCGGAAGTTGATGCCGCCGAATTGCAGGGACGGCGTACACAGCAGACTATGACTCGTGCTAAGGTGAGATTGGCGGTCAATGGGATTATCAGGAACTACGGGAGGTTTTGCTAATTTTGCAGGTCCATAGACTTTAATGTTGCAACAAATAACGTATAGAATGGTTTGTACCGTAATGCGGGCGTATAACCAAATGGCTGATCTAAAACAATTGTCGTCTTTCTATTAAAAATAAATAGTGCTTGTCCATAGATTGGAACTGTGTAGCAAAGAACAATATGGAATGGTTTGTACCGTAATGCGGGCAAACATGCGGACATATAAACAAACAACTAGAAGAATATCCTATTTGAATTAGACGCCTTGTTCAGAATTATAATACCTGTTAAAATGCATATATACGAAAATCGTGAATGTAGAAAGACATAATTAACCATAAACATGAAGGCCATTATAAAATGATTATCAGCCAATACGTAGAACTAAGAATACAAATCGATAGATGATTGTAATATCGTAATTGGGTACTGTGGTCTGAATGGTTGCAACTTTTACTTCTCAGATTGTGGAACGTAGCATGGCTCCACAACTATGACCGCAATTGGGGGAAACTGACACTACGAATTGAGGAATTAATAGGATCCTGCATCAATATTAACGAATGCTCTGATTAAGGTAGGAATCTATTAACTCTTAATCACACAAGGATAAGCAAAAGATGTTTTTTATCAAATAGGTTTTTAAAAAATTGGTTAATGCTGACGGATTATCTTGTATTCATTTTATATTGTAGATGGGTTGGACAAGATTATATGAATTGCATCCTAAACACTTGTAAATAGATATTGGAATTGAAATTTTCTCTACAAGTTACAAAGGTGAGCGGAAATGTTCGATTTTGATTAAATTGTATGGCCATGTGGGAATATAGAGCTTTGATGGCACATAGGTGAAGGTTAGTCACCCTCCTTTATAAATTCTCTCCGTGCTTGATACTGAATTGGCATGGACTCACAGGGGTGACGATGTGTGGTTTGAAAATAGATTGGTGTTTTTTTTGTGCAAAATCATGCACGTTATATAGCACGTTATTATGGAGAAGATGGTTGGACTTATTGGATTGCATGGCTTCCCTCTGTTCCTCCAAATAGTGTAACTTTTGTGATACTTTCAATAGTTCTATACTATGGGACTGTTGATAACTACACAATAGATTCACATGGTGAACGTCTAAGATGGTCATTACGTTAAACATGTCACATGAGTAAGATGTAAGGATGGTTTATTAAGTGTTTATGTGTTTAAGTTAACACGTAGACCTTAGCATATGTACCTTTCTTTTCTTGTTACATGTATGATTGACAGCCTTGAGAAAGCCCAAAGGGGGCGAAACGCGCGTCGGCTGTGGACCATAAAGTGTGAAAAATAAAGGCTTGAATTCTCTACAGCGTCTGGTGTTATGAAATTGACTGTTTGACCAAGGACATGGATTACTGATGAAACGCTAAAAAAGCGAAGAGATCAAAGAGACTGTTTCGGAGGTGCACTGGTGTTTCTTTTCATATCTCTGGTTCTAGTGCAAGTTGATCTAAAAGTAAAGGATCAAGGGAGGAGATTAAAATGGAGTAAGGTTACCCCTGAAGATTTTCTTCACACCATTACAACAAAGGTTGGGTCAGAACTAAATATATGTGCGGACCCTCTCATTTTTGGGGGGATGTAATAGCTTCGTATGAAGCTATCTGCCAGCAAGTGGCTAAAAACTTACAATTAATAGCCGAGTTAAAACAAAATCCGCCTTTGGCTGGTTCGATCACAAATGCACCAAAGCTCACAATCTACTTAAAGAGGCTCCTAACAAGACACCTAGGAATAAAGGTCTGGTAGCTCAGCTAAGGAAAGAGTACTCACTAATAGTCCAGGCTGTGAAAAATGAAATTAAACAAGATGCTTGGGCAGCATTAATGGAAAAAGCAACCATGAAAGATAGTTCCAAGTTTTGGGCAATTGTCAACAATCCTCTGTTTAGTGGTACCCAGAACTCTGTATTAGAAGTCAACATCTCAGAGGAGGCTTGGTTAACCCACTTTGAAAAAATCTATGGGAGTAACATTGAGCTGGAATCCTTTGAGGCTCCAATTTCTGATCCACCGCTGTTACCGATCAGCTTTAATACGACGGAGGTTGAGAAAGCGATAGAGGGAACGGCAGGGGGAAGGCGCTAGGCCCTGATGGCGTGCCTTCGGACATGTATAAGACTAATCCCAAATACTGGGCAAAAATATTGACAAATGTTTTCAATACATCGGCTGCCACAGGGTTCCCAAAATCATGGTCACGATCAATTATAATCCCTGTGTTTAAGAAGGGCCAAAGGGAGATCCCAGATGTTACAGGCCAATATCTTTACTAGATTCCTCAATTAAAATCTTAGGGAAGGTTATCCTAGCCAAAATCACAGACTGGGCTACGGAGAAAGACATTTTATGTAACGCCCACTATGGCTTTAGATCTGGGAGGGGGACGGAGGACCAATGTTTGAATTTACATTTAATTGTTTCTAAATATACGAAGGCAGCTGAGGGTTCAATCTTTCTGGGCTTTATGGATCTGTCCACAGCCTTTGATCTAGTCAATAGATCAAGACTGTGGACCATGTTGCTGGACCTTGAACTTGAGAACTTGACCGGCCTCTGGTGTACTTTTTAGCCGCGCTACATAGGGAACCTGAGAGCGTCAATAAGGATGACGCAGGAGGGGAAATGCACTGCAAGTTTTAAATCAGGCAGAGGGGTGCGTCAGGGATGTATCTTGGCCCCTATGTTATTATATATATATATATATATATATATATATATATATATATATATATATATATATATATATATATATATATATATATATATATATATATATATATATATATATATATATATATATATATATATATATAATATATATAATATATATATATATATATATATATAAACACCCTGGAAGAAAACCTGTTAACGGCGTCACTAGATATTCCGCGTATGGGAGGAACCCCCATCCCTGTACTCCTATACGCGGACGACGCCGTTCTACTGGCTCGGACCCCCCTTGGCTTACAAAGATTATTAGACTCTTTCGGGGATTTTATGAAATCACTGGACCTTGTGATTAATAACAGTAAATCTCATATGTCACTCGGCAAGAGGAAAAATAACATGAAATCCTTTTATTGCAACAAGGAAGCAATCTCAAGAGTGAAAGTGTTTACTTACCTGGGTGTCGTCTTTGGGCACCGCAACTCTCAACTAAAGTCAAAGCTGTGAGAAGCTCCTCAGCGGCAATACTAGGTTTTGCTAAAAGATTGGGGGAAAAACCGTGCGAAGCAATCCTAGCAATATACAAAGCAAAAACAATTTCAATTGCTAGGTATGGAGCTGCAATATGGTGATATATCAAATCTGATCTTATTCAAAGAGAAGAAAACAAATTTCTTCGTGCCCTCCTCGGTCTTCTACAATCAACAGCGAGCCATTCGGTCCACCTTGAGTTGGGGATAGGCTACATTTTAGATATAATAAACATGGCCCTAATACTGCTCTGGATTAGAATATGGTTGAATTTGAACCTTACCCTGAACCAAAGAGATCCTGAAGGATTGTATGAATTTAGATAAAACGAGGGATATCCGTTGGCTGTCCTATATTAAAATGACAACAAGGAAATTGGGGCTCCCAGAGATTTTGTCCAATCCTGAAGGTCTATGTAAAGCTGACCTTAAATGGGTTAAAGTAAACTTCATCAAGCTCAGCTTCAGAATCTGAAGAGTTAACTAAACCCACAGTCAGGGCTCATTTCTTGCTCATTTCGTTACTAGCGATGCAATCGTATCTTTCCATTGTTACGATCCCTTTTAATAGATGGCTACTGACAAAATTTTGTTTCAACCAGATCCATTTGGTATTAGGTGATTCAAAGGGTTGGAGTAGGCCTGAGGATATGGCTGTCTGCAAATGTGATGATTTCTCCCCTCAAGAAACCATGCATTTTATTTTTTTTGCCCCTTGTATCATGAAGTTAGAAAAAGGTTTATCTTTCCAGTATTGAAAGAGAATGCATTCATACAGTCTAAACCTGCTTTATTGTTTTTACAATTAATGGAATCCCCTGTAACCATGTTTGGTGTTGCAAGCTTTCTTGTCGCGTCTATTAGAACTAGGAGGAGAATCAGACAGGTAGCACAACAGGAGATGGAAAACTAGTTAATATAATTTTATCGATAGTAATTAACTGACCATTACGATGAAATTGTTTTTTAACTGTTTTTAATGGAATTTTATGTTTTGATACTATTTTTAAAAGAAACAAAATTTGTATAGCATACTTTTATGATTTTTATTAATCGAATAAAGTGGTTTTGACTAGTACTTTCTGTATCTACAAAATCTAAATGAGCGGCCCCTTAATGCGAATCCGAACAAATATCTACTATCCTTATGTATAGGAATAGAGAAAAAAGCGTTCTTGAGATCTAGAAAAGAAAATACAGTAGCTGTAGGTGGGATTAATGTCAACAAGGTCGCAGCACCAGAGACAACAGGATATTGATGAATCACTATTCTGTTTACTTCTCTTAAATCAATCATGAATCTGTAAATCCGGTCTCCTGTTCCATCGCCCCGTTTTAGGAAGGGAAGAATGGGCCTATTGCATACATTAGAGAACTTCCTCAACAACTCCTGTATGTACCATGTCGTCAATGACGGATATTAGACCATCCTCACCTTCTTTCGATATTTTATATTGCGGGACTCTTGGTAAGGAAGCACCCTCCCGAACCTGTATGGATACTGGGTAAATGTCCTTTCTTCTCACATCTGTGTCAGCAGTAGCCCAAACACATGGCAGAACAGACTCAAGATCCGAACATAAAGAGAAATTATATTGTTTAGGCAATGTCTTTTTCCCAAAAATGACAAGTGCTCCGGATGAGGAATAACGGATAGTAGCAGGGAAATATTTCAAAAGATCAAGTCCCATCAAATTATCAGGAGCGTGTGGGGGAAATAAAAAAGGGGCTGAAGCAATAACATTATCAAATCACGTAACCATTTTAATACTATCAACCTTATTGAGTCGTGACGCTACTGAGGTACAGTAGAACGAAGAATGTGAGGGGTCGAGACAGATACCGAAAGTACAGGATCATCAGTCATTTCAGGTGAAGTGGCCTGTGATGGAGGGGTTTGGGGATGTACCGGTACTGGTGGAAAAGTAAGGAGTTGGACAACTGCGGGTAAAGGTGGTGGAACCGGAGGTACATGGGGAACAACATTTGGTTGTCCAGTGGGGGAGAGGTATTGAAGGTACATGTGGGGGTGGGGGTCGTTCAATCAATAATCCATCAATATCTGAATCCACAAATTCTTGGTTGATTTGTGCTGTTACTGTCGGTCTGACTATATATTCTTTAGATACTAGTAATCTATGCTCTCGATCTAAGCATTCCCTTTTCTCCTTAACTTATTTATCCTTCAATTCCCTATTTATTTATTATTTATTAATACAATTTGTAGAGCGCATACGTTTACCCGTAGGCGTCTTGGCGCTATGAATACAAAGCAGAATATCTGAGGGGGCAGTATTTAGACATAGAACTCATTACTGGTGAAATAGCCAAGTCTTCACTAGTTTCCGGAATTGGAGGAGCGATTGAGCTGCTCGGATTGTCAGTGGGAGCGAGTTCCAGAGTCTGGCTGCAGATACCGTGAAACGCCTATCTCCCCATGTGACCGTCCTGGTGCGTGGTACCACTAGTTGGTGCAGTGACATCGATCTCAGTGGTATGGAAGGGCAGTAGGTTGAGAGATGTGTTTGCAGAAATCTAGGGCCCTGGTTGTGAATGGCTTTAAACGCTAGGCAGAGTGATTTGAATTTAATGCGATTTTTGATCGATAGCCAATGATAGCTTTTTATTATATGGCTGACTGAATTACATTTTGGAGTTTTGGAGAGTAGTCTTGCTGCTGCATTTTGGATCATTTGTAATTTAGAAATTACTCGGGATTGTGCGTTGATGAAGAGACCATTGCAATAATCAAGCGAGGAGAGCACTAATGTGCTCATCACTGTTTTTCCCGCACTATCTGAAAGAAAGGGAATGATTTTCCTAATTAATTTGAGTTTGTGATGAGCATTTGCCACTGTTTGATTAGCATGAGCTACAAAATTGAGTTTGTCATCAAAAACTATACCCAGATTTCTAACCTTGGCAGAAGGGTTGGGTAAAACTCCTAAAGAAGTAGGCCACCACACCGGTGACCATTGTGGGGCAATCTTCCCAAAAATGACTACCTCCGTTTTCTCGGAGTTCAGTCTCAAGCAATTGGCCTGCATCCAATCCTTAACGGCCAGCATACCTTCTTGAAATTGTGCTGCTACACGTTCCCCATCATTATTGATAGCAAGCACCAGCTGGGTATCATCAGCGTAGGAGGTCAGGCTCATCTGGTAGGTTTTAATAACTCTCGCTAAGTCAGACACGTAGATATTAAACAGTGTTGGACTTAGCGATGAGCCCTGGGGTACTCCACAAGGTAAGGCAAGCTCCGGTGATTTATAAGGTCCCAACGTGACTGCTTTTGATCTGCTGGAGAGAAAGGAGGTAAGCAACTCCCTTGCGCTGGATCGGATGCCCAAACTTCCGACACGGTCAATCAAGATAGAATGATTGACCGTGTCGAAGGCCGCAGATAGATCCAGCATTATGAGAATAGCTGTCCCACCTTGATCCCTGATGGTTCTTATATCATCTGCGGCTTTGATAAGGGCCGTCTCCGTGCCATGGAGCTTTCGAAAACCAAACTGCGTATCGTCCAACAGTTTATTTTTCTCAAGATAGTCCGCCAACTGAATGTTCATTGCCTTTTCCAGCACTTTAGATAGATATGGTAGACTGGCTATGGGCCTATAGTTTTTTAACTGCTCCTTATCCAATGATGGTTTTTTGAGGAGCGGTTTTAAAAGGGTGGTTTTTAACATGTTTGGATATATCCCAGACCCAAGAATCACGTTACAAACTTGCGTGATGACCATACTGATTGTGTCAAGAACCGGTAGATAGACTCTGGGGGGACAGGGGTCCAGGGGCGATCCTGATTTTATAGACACCATGAGGTCCCTAATTTGTTCCTCCTGCAATGCCTCAAATTGATCTAACGTACAAGTGGGGGGCGTGACATGAGTAACTGGGGATGCAATATTATTAGTAGAAAACTCAGAGTGGATGTCATGGACTTTGGTGAAGAAGAGGTTAGCTAAAGAGTCACAGAGAGCCTGCGATGGAGTGGGGGCTATATCTGTGAGCTTTCCGGCCAGATGTTTTACTACTTCAAACAACTGTTTGCTGGAGTTTTTGGCCGAGTCGATTTGATTTTCAAAATACTTTTTATTGGTCTCTAGAATCATTTTTTTATAGGTTAGTTGTGTTTCCTTATAGCATGTTTTGCTAGCTAGATCATAGGACCTTCGCCAGTGTCTTTCCTGTCTACGACATTCTTGCTTTTGTCTTCTAAGTTCTTCTGTGAACCATGGGGAGGATGGCACCTTTCTATTTCTAGAGATAGTCTTAAGTGGAACCAATAAGACTTCTGATACTCTGTCTTCCGTACCTTCTCCGCCATGAGCTGCTGCTCCTTTACTTCTTTCCTCCACATACACAAACTGTGAAACATAGCTGGCCTAACTTTCTTTCAAAACAATAGTTTCTCTAAATACTCGAGTTTGTGATGGCCCATTGTCCCCTCTAAAGGCCATTGCTACTGGGGATCCCCTTTTGTATATTTGTTCCACAATACATTATACATGATGGGACAAATACCATATTTAATGTACATCTTAAAATTTGGAGTACCTTCTGGTGGCACAAGCGGACTGGCTTCCAAAATGCTCTGCTTATCACAGCAGCAGCAACAAAACTTCCAAAGTGTGCTAAATACAGGCATGTCATATAAGATACAAAAAACGTATAAACAAAGAGAAATGAAAAAATATTCCACATTGCCTGTAAGAATTTTTTTTATCAAATAGCAAGTTGCAAAAAAGGTTCAAAACAAATTCCAAACAGATTCCAAACAAGTTCCAGACACATTCCAAATAACCGAAAGAACCGGTTCAATACATATCTGCCTTATTTGTAGTCTTCAACTCCCACCTGTTGATCCTCCCAGATGCAAAAGAATGACCATCCTAGGGCCCCAGTCAAGGTTAGCAGCCGCCAGGAAGATCAGAGTAAAAGAGATGAAAAGTCACCTTGGACACAAGAACTTGTCTCTTCAGGTGGTGCGCTCCTCAGTGAAGTTTGTCTTACTGACACAACCTC
The DNA here is from genome assembly GCF_964263255.1 of Lissotriton vulgaris. Lineage (NCBI taxonomy): Eukaryota > Metazoa > Chordata > Amphibia > Caudata > Salamandridae > Lissotriton > Lissotriton vulgaris. The sequence goes on along the minus strand of NC_141685.1, from coordinate 1,707,814,399 downwards.
CTTTCCCGGTGCAACTGCAAGCCTTTGATGGGGCCCCATGTTAGGCGCCAATTTGTGGAAGCGAATTATTTAAAACCCACTGGTGCAGGGGTCACCCTTCGTCCACGGGTTCTTTAACAAGTAAGGAGGAATCAATACTGGAGTGAAGTACAAACCATGGGTCATTTATTAGCATCCATGAATGGGGGCTCATCCGACAAGCACCATAGAGATACTTTAAGAGGAAGCATACTGAACAGTGGTTACATGGATTCTTATAGCAAAAGATCACAAACAAGGTAAATAGAGCCTTGTGAAGAACACACAAATGAGGTAACGGTAGGAATCAATAGCCGTAGTGTCTGGTGCAATTTTTACATTTTAACAGTCTTCCTACCATGTTGGTGCTATTCGACATATCTGCAGCTTTCAACACCATCTCACATTCCATCATGGTGCAGACACTTACTGTGATTGGTTTCTGCGGAAAAGCTCTAGGTTGGCTCCAAAGCCTTCTTAGCAATCCGATTTAGACTATACATTCTGGACATTTGAAATCCTGCACTATATTTTTTTAGAAAGAGGAGTACTGCAGGGCTCTTCCTTGAGCTATACGCTCTTCAACATAGATGTAGCCTCATTAGCTAAAGCTTCCGATCAGGAAACTTTCTATTTACAACTTCCTGTGCTTGGTGCATAAACCTTTGTCTGGTAATGGGCCTGCATATATTCAAAATAAACTCCGCCCATATCTTCCTCCCAGAAATCTGAGATTGAAAGACCAACTTTTGCATAGCCTTTGGCATATTCTTGAAGCCAAATACGGTGGCCGATCTATCTCCTATTTCGCCCCCCACCACTGGAATAGATTACCTCTGCACACTCGGGCCTGTCTGGATTTTGCCAGTTTCAAAAAGTTTCTGAAGACCTGTTTTTTCTAATTCTCTGACTTTCCTCTCTTACCTGATTTGCGCTCTAGCGCTGAAATACCCCTTCTGGGGTGATTCGCTGTGCTATATTAAGTGTTTATGACATAACTTAACATAACATGCAGATCAGCTAAGGTGGTCTAGGTTAAAGGGAGAGGGTGGCCTAAGAGCGCTCATTTGCTAATACCTTTAGCCCCCTTTTACTAATCTGCAAAAAAATGTCAAACATTTAGAGGTTTCATTTTCTTTAATGATGTTAAGCGATGGTCAGTGCACAGATCCCAAGGTTCCTGACAATCTGACAAAAATGGTATCAAAAAGAGAGGTCAAAAAAGCTATCACTTGCTAAAAATAAACCACAAAAAAAAACTTTTGCGCTATTTGATGTATTTCCATGGAAGCTGAGATACCACAATTCGGTCTAACTTGCAAACTGCATGTGCAAATGGCGGTTCGCCACATGGAAATTTGGTTGCCTGCAGCAAACCACAATTGCCCAGTGGTTAGATGTGAGGTGGGTTTGCATAGTGCTTGGCAGTCAGCCAATGCTGCACACAGCAGAAGTCTATGAACAAGGGAGGGTTGGGTGTAATACGTCACAGAGACAATATTGTACACCACGACAATATCGCAAACACTAAACATATATTCACACAAAACGTTTAGATTTCCTACAAACAATAAAGGTATTCTAAAGTTATGCTTAGCTTTGGTCTAAACACCTTAAAAATGCTTAAAAACCTTTGAAATGAGGCAGGCGTAGACCACGATTTTCCCACAAGATCCTCATGCTCCCGCGAGACAGAGGAGGGTTCGCCTGCCCCAACCTTCTGGAATACTATTGAGCCTCTAATATCCGCTTTGTCTCGGAGTGGACAACCAATGAAAGTGAAAAGATCTGGTTCCATATGGACAGGCTGGTAACTGGGCGTACCATCTGGGATCTTACGTGGTTCCACCGTACTGCACGCTCCTGCAGCGCCTATATTCCTGTGCCCACAAAAACGGTCCTAGATATATGGGACAAAGTGGCCGTGCGTAAGGGACTAACGACCTTTCCATCCTCCCATTGGAGGTAACCACTATTCCCTTCCACCCTTAGTCCAAAAACATTTGCCAAATGGTCACAGGGGGGTTGCAGAGTGAACGGAGACCTGTACGAAGGGGGAACGCTTAAGACATTTGCCCAGTGCAGGGAGGAATTTCATCGTCCACTAGGAGCGGGACTACAATATGCACAGGGCGGCATTGGGTGTCCTAACCAGAGATGCAACAGGCAGCTGTCAGGCCATGCACCCCCTCTGAACGGCTGGTCCGTTCCTTCGACGAATCGAAGGGCCATATCTCTCGGACATACCAGAGCCTGCAGCATCCTCCGGTACTAACTGCACATCCATATCATCGCCAATGGCAGCTGATGTCATCCACAGAAGTCACACCCGCACAGTGGAATTGCTTATGGCAGGACATTCCTAAGGTCTATCGTAGCATCCCACAGAGGGAAAATGCATAGAAAATTATGACAGTGGTATTACACGCCCACTCGACTGCACAAAATGATCCCTGCCACATCCCATTAGTGCTGGAGGTGCTCGAATGCGTCTGGAGACTTCATTCACATTTGGTGGGAATGCCCGCTCCTGACCCTGCTCTGGAAGTAAGTCCTTAGTCATATCAAGGAGGTATTGGGCTTCCCCCTGCCTGAGTCCACAAACACAATCCTCTTAGACCGTAAGCCTGACAGCCTAAAGGCACTTACCCACATCGATTGGATTATAGCACTTCACATGTTTGGGGCGACTAAACAACTCATAGAATTATATTTGGAAAAAAGCGGAGGCTCCCCCAACTGCAGCTTGGTTCGTGCGCTTATGGCATGTAATACCATAGAACTCTTTACAGCACATTTGCAAGCACGCGACACCTGCTTCACCGCTGTGTGGCGACCCCTAGTTAAATACCTCTGTAAAATAGAACATGCGAGCAATCTGCCCTCCAAACTTAGAGCTTTACGGATCTTTGAAGATGCTATACTTCCGCCACATCCTAACAGGCTACTCATGTTATCAGATCAATATTGCGCGTAGCCCCTCCGACAAGTATTAGGGCCTCCAATCTCAACAACATGAGCCGCCACACCTCTCCCCCGTCCACCTGCACGGCCTCTTTAGCTGCTGTTTACTTCTCTTTCCTACTGCCTCTTCTCTTTTCAACACTTTCCTGTCCACTCGCCACTAATCATTTCATATGGGCCTCTACTCAATGTTTTTTTTTATTTTTTAAAAAGGTCCTGAGATTTCCCACAATGGACTGATTTTGCTCTAGATAATATGTCACACGGCCGGCCCAACAAGGGTTGTGGGCGACATACTGTGTTCAAACTACTCCACTAATGCCTCTCCATATACTTGGACACCTCCTTATAATACGCGGCCGGCCCTAAATGGGTTGTGCGCCTGACACTGTGCAAGTCTGGACCTATGTTCTACTCCTTATCTAGTAAATAAAAACAGATTTCAAACAAAAACCTTTAGAATTCACTTACGCAACAATGGTAGAAGACCAGGTATGTTTATGAAATAAAACCAAGAGTAAACAGAAGGTCTGGTTAGGTTGGCAAACTATAGATAAAACTCCTGCCATGCGAAGCATTACTTGCATACTAAAGACCATCCTTATGTAGAACAAGAGACCACAGAAACTGATGAGGCCAGTCAGCGGTCCAATATAAAAATAAAAAACAGAGCAAACCACTGGAGACACGGCAGGCATGGCTAAAAAGGTGAATTGATGGAAGAGAGGTTCTCTAAACGTCAAGTGACTTATGCAAAAGAACAAAAGAAATTATGTCAATCTCCGACAGGCATGTCTCACTTATTTTTCCAAGCCGTGGCTACAGAGTTCCTCATACCCATCCTTGTTGTGCCATGTGTCATCATTGCCTGCTTTTGCATCTTCAATGGAAGATTTACATCAGATAGACTTGGGGCGAATACATTTAATAATGGACTCAGTGCTAGTCGCATAGATTACTTATTAATTATCTAGAAATTATGGCACACTTATGGAGACATGATTGTTAGGGACCGGTTAGAGAGCAATCATAAACCTTTGTGTGCGATTCTGGGGCGAATATATTTAATAATGGATTCAGTGCAAGTCGCATAGATTACTTATTAATTACCTAGAAATTATGGCACACTTTTGGAGACATGATTGTTATGAACCGGTTAGAGAGCAATCATAAACCTTTGTGTGCGATTCTGGGGCGAAAACATTTAAGAATGGATTCAGTGCTAGTCGCATAGATTACTTATCAATTACCCAGAAATTATGGCACACTTTTGGAGACATACGACATAAGTCACCCACACAAATAGGTAATGAATTGCTCTCTTGCGATGTCCCTACTAATGATATGAGACGCTTAAAATGGGTGAAGATATTAGAGAAGCCCGAACTTATAGTTAGTATCACCAAGGACACTGACTGTGCTATAACGGAGCTGGAGGCTAGCACAGCTAATAACGTGGTTTCTGAGCTTCCCATCTATACTCATAATAATTTTTTTGCCCTTTTGGGCACGCATTTTATTAAGCAGTGCAAGTCCAAAAAGGATACAAACCAGAAAGTCTGTCACTGGATTAATAAGGAATGTAGAGTGGCACGTGAATCATTAGGGCTATCTTTTAAAGCAGGTGATCCAGCCACAGTGTAAGCAGCGAGGCAAATATATAGGAGTACCCAGAAAAAAGCCAAGAAAACCTGGGATGAAAAAGATGACAGGATCTCAAGGAGGCGTGTGCCTTGAGTAACACCAAGCACTTCTGGAACATAATAAAATGGGACAGTGGAGGGCAACCGCAACAGCCACAAAACCATGTAACACAGGAAGATTGGGTTAATCATTTCAAATCCCAATATGCCCGCAGTCCATCTGAGAAAGATTCGGTTGGGACTACTTATTAGTTTTATCTAAATGAGGCCTTTTGCAGGGCTGACGTCGATGCAGCACTTAGATCAGTAACGAGTGGGAGAGCACCTGGGCCAGACGTCATTCCAGCAGATATATTCCTTTATGACATAGCCAGATGTTGCCGGTATATTCTCCTGCTGGCTAATGCTGTTGCCCATGGTGCACCAGTCCCTGACTCATGGAAAGGGGCTGAAATTATCTCCAGGGACAAATCTCACCCAGGAAACTACAGGCCCATCAGCTTAATAGACTCCTTGCAGAAGATAACGGGACGGCCAGTTCTTAACAAGGTCCAAGAGTGGACTGATGAACATAGTATCCTATCCCCCGGCCAGCTGGCTTTCGGGCTTACACTAGTACCATCGACCAGGTTTTTCGTTATATTTTATTATACTGGGAGACGGTTGGTATGCCTTCTGAACTGCTAACCCTCATAATCAGATTACACAAGGATAATTATGGTAAAATCCAATGGGGCTCACAGTGTAGCATTACCAGTCCCTTTCCAATCTAGAGAGGCGTGCGCCAGGGCTGTGTCATGTCACCTACGCTAATCTCCTTGTTCATCAGCGGAATAGTAAATTGTATGGCATCTACTCCTACTGACACCCCAAAATTAGCAGGTGTAAAAATCCCTATATTAATTTTCGCATACAACACATTTATCATTTCAAAGACCCTGAGTGGTCTACAATGGGCCGTGACAATTTTTGAGGAGTTTTGTGTCACACAGGCCTGAAAGTTAATGTGTCGAAAACGAAACTTATGTCTTAATCCACAAAGAGCATTCAAAGGTGGTGTTTTAATGAATGACTGTCCTTTGGAGCAAGTCAATGCGTTTACCTATCGGGTGGCAATATACAGGATGATATGAAATGGAACCAACAAATTGATCTGGTAACACTGGAGCACCGGCAGCTGTCTGGATTGCTCCAATCTGAGAATAACTCCTCCCTCACAAAACCAATCAGTCCGGTGCTCCAGAAATACAATATGAAGGTTGTCAGCTCAGCACTTTACGGGGCAGAACTATGGGGTTGTGAGAACCTGACTAAGCTTACCATAGTAGAAATTGGTTCCTACACAAGATAACCAACCTCCCACAAAGTACTCCAGTGTGTCCCCCTACTATACAACCTGGGTAGAAAACCAGTGTCTGACACCGCAAAATTACGCCCTCTACTATACTGGTATAGAATCTGGATTTCACCTGAACTGGCATCATACGTTGCTGGCTTCAAAGATATAATAAAGGAAGATAATTTTCATCAAATTAAATGGCTATGTGAGGTTAGAGCCACTTTAATAAGCATTGACATGAATGCATTATGGGATGTTCCAATGAGTTCCCTCTTCTCCTCGAAAAAGATTATAAAAGAAAAATACTTGGACATGGTAACGCACAACACATTGAGAAATAGAGAGTCATCTTCACGAACAAGAATCTTGCTGGAAATTAAACTAACCCCTAGCCGTGAGCAGTATTGGGATACAATAGCAACCCCATGATCGGAAGTTATACTTCCAATTTAGGGTGGGCTCACTTCCAATAAGAGCTTTTACTGCTAGACGGGCTAAATCCGGTGATAACTTGTGTCCCGTATGCCAGGCTAATGTGGAGTCGCTGGCTCACTTACTGTTCGCCTGTCCAGGATATGTTGCCCCGAGATGTGTATGGCTGGTGCCAATTTGCAGATCATTAGGCACCAGAAGGAGCAATGAAGCAGAAAGAATACTACGCACCAACACATCTACTCCTCGGAGTACCACAGGGCTCTTCCCTGAGCCCTGTGCTGTTCAACGTATACATGAGGCCGCTGGCGGGTGTCGTCGAACCGTATGGCATCAAAATTGTGTCATACGCCGACGACACTCAACTAGTGGTCTCATTGGCCGCTGGTAATAACAGGCAACTCCCGGTAGATCTGCTAAAATGCTTAGAGGATGTCAAGGGATGGATGACCACCTCCTCCCTAAAACTGAACGGGGACAAGACGGAGCTAATGCTCCTAGGCCCAACCTCTCCAGTGCCTTTCACCTCCTTATGGCCCTGTACATTGGGCCCCTCTCCCACCCCCAAGGAAAGTGTTAAGAGCCTGGGAGTGTGGCTGGACAACAAACTCTCGTTCTCCACCCAGGCCACTAAGTTGTCCGCCACATGCTTTGGCCTACTAAGAAATCTTAGAAAGATCCTTCCGCTTCTACCTTTAGAAGCTAGAAAGGTGGCGGTACAAGGCCTCATTCAGTCCCGTTTGGATTCAAACAATGCCCTGTATGTTGGGGCTCCCGAAATGACCCTCCGGAAATTACAGATCGTGCAAAACTGTGCAGCACGCACCCTGCTACAGATTCCACGATCCCAGTCAGCCAGACCTGCTCTGATGAGTCTCCACTGGCTGCCAGTGAGGCAGAGAGTAGCATTCAAGGCGTTATGCATGGCACATCACGCCTTTTGGAAAACAGGCCCACCTATTACCAACGACCTTGTCATCCCCTATCACCCAAACAGGAATCTTAGGTCGATGGAAGCCTTCCTTGCTGTCGTTCCCAGAGTGAAGAGAGCCAGGTCGGGTGGCAGGCTGTTCTCTCTCAACGCTGCCAAACTCTGGAATGCCCTTCCCCTCTCACTCCGATCTAATCCAAATCTGCTTTCATTCCGAAAAAACTTGAAGACACTACTGTTTGCTAAATCCTTCGTGTCTTAATTTTTCCGTTCTTGGTCACTCCGCCTCAGCACAACTCAGCGCTTGGACGCCCCGGGCAGCAATCGCGCTCAATAAATTTATTTTCATTTCATTTCATTTCATTTCATTCATTCATTTCATTATAGCATTGGCAAAATTCTTGGGGTGGTCATGGGCCATAAGGTCGCATTCTCATCCTGTAAAATAAGGTTGAGTCTGCTATTTCGCATTAGCATACATACTAGGGGAGCTGTAAACTATATACTATGCAAAGTAGATATTAGTCGCAACTAAGTGCCTGCAATAACTAATCGTAACCAAATCTCTTAACCACTTTGGCAATACAATTTTTAAAAAATCCTGCTGTTTTTATTAAACGAATTCATATTATAATTTTAAATGTTTTTTTATATCCGTTTTTACGATGCTCTATCTAATTTCCCCAATCAGGCTTTAAAACATATTTTGTATGGTGTTTTATGAAATATTTATGTATCATGCTTTTATGACTAATATGTTGAATAAAGCTTGTCAGGACTGGATTGGCATCTTCAATGTATGACGTTTAACAGAATACAACAAAGGCATACCCATATCCTCAAATTCACCACAGAAAACAAAAACTACAGTATTTTTTCCTTGTGTGGTTGTCCTCAGTTTCACTCATGGGTTTCCAATCACAGCCTCATCTTAGTGGCCCCATCGGTCCGTCAAGTAGTTTTTCGCTATTAATGCACCTAAATTTCCTTCCAAGCTAAGGTGACGACTGATCAAAATCCCTAAACTCAATTTGGTAGCCAGAAGGAAACCAGCTCCTGGTTTGGATGTAAACAGGGAAAACATTTTCTACTACTTTGAGTACCGTGCCATGGCAAGAATTTTAAGCAGCCACTGAGGGCAAGACAGACTATCTGCTTTGACCTTCGAAGCATCAAATCAGGTGTCTTTACTACAGAGCGCGGCAGCAAAATGACATTTTGTCTCAGACAGAAAAAGACAATCAACAGTACTTTGGATGCATTGCAGGTTTGGAGGCCGTTGGCACATAATGGGAAGTCAGAATCAGAAACAAACGTTGTTTAATAACTATTAGTTTAAGGATCATATGAAATGTTGTAGCCTGCCTCCACTAAGCCCATCATGGGGCCTTCAGGTTTCTGATTGAACAGGATAGAAAAACGAAAAGGCTACACATCTGACTAACTCGCATATGCTGTGCTGACAGGAGATGATCAAATATTGGAATGTGGGTATAAAAACGGAGCATCCAATATATCAACACAAAACCAGAAAATCATAATTTCCCCAAAAATGTCCAGTTCCCTACTTTGTCTACTAGTTTAACCTACTCATCGTCAAAGATGCATTAAAATATATTCAAACCATATACTCATTCTTGTGGATCTAGCTAAACACTGATCAATAGTGAACTGTTATTATGAGGGACAAAGTGCATTATTTTACGAGCATTTATCTAAATAAGTGACCAGGTGCTCGTGAAATTAACTGGTATTGAGAGATTCTAATAAAATGAGTAAAGCCAAGATAGAGGGAGTGTTTTTGTAGACTTTAAATTGAGCACCACTGCAATCACTTGGTTTAAAAAATCAAATCATTGCTCTTCGCCCCTAGCATCGAGCCCCTAGCAACGGCAATTGGAGAAAATCCCAACATTCGTGGAATACCTTTCACTGGGGAGCCCCATAAAATATCCCTATTTGCAGATGACGTCCTCTTGTCCCTTTCCGATCCAGCCGTGTCCCTCCCAGCCTTACAGACAGAACTTGAACGTTATGAAGCAGTCGCCGGCTTTAAAATAAATTTTAGTAAGTCATACATCCCTAATCTCACTCAACAGCCCGATGAGATACACAGCCTCCAGTCCCTAACCCCCCTCATCCATACAATATTTAGGGGTTATTATTATTATTATTATTATTTATTTTTCTAAAGCGCGTAGTCACCCTGAGGTATCCCAGCGCTGAATAAAACCTATCTACTAGGTACAGTGGGACATGGACAGGGAAAGGAGGGCAGGAGAAAAGGGAACAGCGGGGCAGAGTAAGGGGCAAGAGTGAATCATTGTGGGAAAAGATGAGTTTTGAGTTGTTTCCTGAAGCGGAGGTATTGAGGTTCGAGGCGCAGTGCTCGGGGGAGTGAGTTCCAGAGTCGTGCAGCCTGGACTGAGAAACGCCTACCACCGGATCGGGCTCTCTTGAATTTGGGAGCCACAATCAGGTTTTCTGTGTTAGAACGAAGGGATCTTGAGGGTTTGTAGGGTGTGACAAATTTTCTGAGGGCAGGGGGGCCTTGATTTTGTCGAAGTTTGTGGGCCAGGCACAAGGCCTTGAATTTGACCCGCTCTCTGATAGGCAGCCAGTGAAGGAGTTTTAGGGCCGGTTTGGCCGATACTCTGGCGGGGGTATTAGTGAGAATCCGGGCCGCCGTGTTCTGAATTCTCTGAAGTTTATTCAGAGTAACCTCTGGGGCGCCCAAGTATATCACATTGCTATAGTCTAGCCTCGAGATTATTAGACCCTGGATTAGCAACTTTTGGGAATCAGTGGGCAGGAGGGGCAGAACTTTCCTCAATGATTTTAGCAGTCCAAAACAGTTCCCGGCCACTTTCTTTGCCTGCACCGTGAACGAGAGGTCGGAGTCGAGCCACACTCCCAGGCTCTTTACTTCCTCTCTGGGTTCAGGGAGGGGGCCCAGACAAGCTGGCCAGATATTCGGGGACAGTGTGAGTCCTTTTGGGCCTAGGAGCAGAACCTCCGTTTTAGACCCATTGAGTTTTAGGGCGGAAGAGTTCATCCAATGATGGACCTGTACGAGGCAATTGAACAGGTCAGCTGGTTGCTGTTTGGGGTGGGACAGTGACACGACCAATTGTGTGTCGTCGGCGTAGCTGACGACGCTCACTCCGAAAGGGATGATAACCTCCTCCAATGTGGACATATAGACATTGAATAGTGTGGGGCTCAGGGAGGAGCCCTGAGGCACACCACATTGGAGGGGAATTTCGGAGGAGCGTGCGTTATTCTCCCAAATTTGATAGGTCCGTTGACCCAGGAAGGATGTCAGCCAGGCTAAGGCGGTGCCTTCTACACCGACTCCCTTGAGTCTTTTGATAAGAAGTTGGTGGTTCACGGTATCGAAGGCCGCGCTTAGGTCGAGGAGGATCACTGCCACTGATCCTCCTCCGTCCAAAAGCGTTCTGGCCTCCTCAACCGCGGCTAGGAGGGCGATGTCTGTGCCCTGCCCTGGGCGGAAGCCCGTCTGGGAGCTTTTTAGTATATTATTTTCTTCCAGGAACTGGGAAAGTTTTCTATTAACCAGTTTTTCGGTGATTTTGCTGATACCTGGGAGTAGGGAGATGGGCCTATAATTCGACAGGTTTTCGGGGTCAAGGGAGGGTTTTTTTAACAGAGCTTTCACGACCGCTGCCTTCCAACTTGGGGGGACCTCTCCCTGTTGGAGTGAGGTGTTGATAAGGTGGGTCACCGTGGGGATGATCGTGGGGGCTACCTTTTTAAGAATTCGGAGTGGAGCTGGATCCCTAGGGGAGCCGCTTTTTATGGAAGTCAGAGTATTTTCCACTTCTTCGGTCGTGACTTGACCCCATGAAGAGAGGCGACACAGAGTAGAGGGTTGGGGGGGATCGGGTTCCTTGTTCAGAGTTACGGCGGGGATTGACTCGAGAATTTTTTGGATTTTCCCGTGGAAGAAATCCGCCAGTTGTTGACATTTAATTTGGTCAGCTGTAGGGTCAGAGGGGTGGTTGGGACGGGGTGCAGGGGTTTTCGTAAGGTCTTTTAGGATAGCGTAAGATTCCTTGCTGGAACATACTGCTTTCTCTATTCTCGCCTGGAAGAACATGATTTTGGCTTTCCGGATGGTAGTTTTGTAATTCAGGAGAGAAGCAGAATAGATCTCTTTATTTGTTTCCGATCTGGTTTTCCTCCAGGATCGTTCCGACCTCTTGCACTGTTGGCGCAGGACTTTGAGCTCAGGTGTGTACCATGGGGCCGAGGCTGCTCTTTTGAGGTGTTTAAGGGAGCAGGTTTTGGGGATAAGGACATCCAGAGAGGAGGTTATCCAATCATTGACCTGCTTGTCGGCAGTAGCGAGGTCATTGGAGAGCTCGGGGGAGGACTCTGCCAAGGCGGCGGCCCATTCCCCAGGTGCGAGTTTGTGCCATCGTCTGTCCACGGTCTGAATTTTGGAGGATTGGGGTTTGGTGGGGGGGATTTCCCAGGTAATTGGGACCAGGAAGTGGTCCGTCCAGGGGAGGATCAGGGGATGTTCAGTAGTGATGGTTGTCGCATTGGAAAGGACGGGGTCCAATAAGTGTCCCTTCTCGTGGGTGGGTTCACTGTTTATCAGTCGGATGTTAAGTGACGATAAGTCTTGAAGAAGGTCGGCGGCTAGCCTGTCGGTGGGGTCATTGAAGTGTAGGTTTAAATCACCTAAAATAAGGAGATTGCCGGTGGAAGATGCTAGCTGAGCGACTGACTCCATGAAGGCGTCAAGGAATTTTCCCGGGGAGCCTGGGGGACGGTAGATCAGTAACCCCGACAGAGAGTGGACAGGGGAGGGTTGAATAGAGAATTGGCAGCTTTCGCAGTCCTTGATTTGGGCGTCAGAAATTCTACAGGTGAGATGCTCCTTATAAATTATGGCTACCCCTCCTCCCCTCCCTATGGGTCTGTGTAGAGCATGACAGAGGTACCCTGAGGGTAGGGCCGTGACTATGTCTGGATCGGTGCTGTCGGATAGCCACGTTTCCGTAAGAAAGAGCAGATCAAAGTCATGGTCTACAGTGAGCAGGTTTGTTTCAATTGCATGTTTAGGGAGGGAGCGGCAATTCAGAAGTCCAATCTTGAGTCCGGGTTTAGTGGATACAGTGGGGGGTGTAGTACAGCGCGTGCAGTAATAGAAGGGTTTACCTTCAATGTGCGTATGGTGACAGGCCAGGGTGGTTTTTGGTTGCAGTGCGCGGAGCATATCTCCGGTGTATATCACACGCTTGCATGGGGTGTCCGGCAGCATTTCTGGGCCTGGGTCCGTCTGGGCCCGGACGGGCCCAGACGGGCTTGCCTTTGGCGCGCCTTCGGCGCGCTGACGGCGCGCCCGCTGCGCCCGTCCGCTGCGCGTACGTGGGGCGCACATGATTTATGTAGGCAAGTGGGCGTGGCCGCTAGCGAGTGGGCGTGGCCAAAGACCGGCTCACAGGCTGCTGGCGCTGGCGCTTGCAATTAGGGCGTTGGCTGGGTCTCGAGGTGATCGAGGTCTCCCTGGGTGCGTCAGGAGGGAGCCTGGATGTCAGGGTAAATAGCGCTGCAAGTAATTTTTTAAAAGAACACACAAGTGCAGAACGAGTTAAAAATAAGAGCTCCCGGCTGTGCCTCAGGAGTGTAGAAGGTTCTGATCAGAGCATGATCGCCGCTCTGTTTATGTAGGCAAGTGGGCGTGGCCGCTAGCGAGTGGGCGTGGCCAAAGACCGGCTCACAGGCTGCTGGCGCTGGCGCTTGCAATTAGGGCGTTGGCTGGGTCTCGAGGTGATCGAGGTCTCCCTGGGTGCGTCAGGAGGGAGCCTGGATGTCAGGGTAAATAGCGCTGCAAGTAATTTTTTAAAAGAACACACAAGTGCAGAACGAGTTAAAAATAAGAGCTCCCGGCTGTGCCTCAGGAGTGTAGAAGGTTCTGATCAGAGCATGATCGCCGCTCTGTTTATGTAGGCAAGTGGGCGTGGCCGCTAGCGAGTGGGCGTGGCCAAAGACCGGCTCACAGGCTGCTGGCGCTGGCGCTTGCAATTAGGGCGTTGGCTGGGTCTCGAGGTGATCGAGGTCTCCCTGGGTGCGTCAGGAGGGAGCCTGGATGTCAGGGTAAATAGCGCTGCAAGTAATTTTTTAAAAGAACACACAAGTGCAGAACGAGTTAAAAATAAGAGCTCCCGGCTGTGCCTCAGGAGTGTAGAAGGTTCTGATCAGAGCATGATCGCCGCTCTGTTTATGTAGGCAAGTGGGCGTGGCCGCTAGCGAGTGGGCGTGGCCAAAGACCGGCTCACAGGCTGCTGGCGCTGGCGCTTGCAATTAGGGCGTTGGCTGGGTCTCTTCTGGTTCACTTAACGCCAAAGATTGAGCAGTTATATGCGGCTAATTTTCCACCCAATCTTAATCGCATCCAAGTGGAACTTGTAAAGTGGAGGCCCCTCTTTTTATCCTGGCTAAACTTTTCTACCTATTCCAGGCCCTACCTCTAGAATTAAGACAGGGATTTTTTCGTCGAGTCAAGAGTATGATCCTCCAAGTTATTTGGCAAGGGGGGCTCGCCCGCTTCTCCTTTTCCTTACTGCGCCGCCCGCGATCATATGGAGGTGTGGGCCTCCCTGACATCCAGCTCTATTATAAGGCAGCACAATTATGAGTACTGGTTGAGTGGTCGAAAAAAGAATCTGACAAACATTGGCTCCATATAGACCATAGCGTGACAGAGAGGACCATCTGAGACTTGGTTTGGCGGCCCAAAAAAGACAGACCCCCAAACGCATACATCGCTACACCCACACGCACTACACTGAAAGTATGGGATACGGTAACAGGCAACGATAGATGGACCACCTTCCCCTCCCCGTTTACGCCAATACACTTTAACCCAGGGTTTCCACCAGGTACACTGGAGGGGCCTTTTGATGCCTGGAGGGAGGGGAGTTGCCTTCCTTTGACCCACCTTTTTCATAACTTTGACCCGCTCACCTTTGTCAACTGCCAACGGGCTACAATTTGGGAAACACTGAAAGGTATTATTACACCCAACTGATGCACTGGGCCCCCACACCGCACATACCCGACTCAGCTACTCGACCCCCCACGCAATTCGAATCATTCCTTGCCAAGACCTCCACTATGAAAGGAGCGATATCATTCATATATAAACTTCTTCTTTCCACCACAGTCTCCCCGAGACCACAATATATGTCCATGTGGGAAGACATTCTACAGCGTCCTATTTCGGATACTGAGTGGGGCCACCTATGGACAGACATTGCACGAATTAACCATTCCTCTGATCTTCGGGAAGCCCACCTAAAGACCATGATGGACTGGTACCGCCACCCCTCTAGGCTCAAACAGATTTTCCCCAACCCTTCCGATAAATACTGGAGGGGCTGCGAGCTACTTGAGGATTTTAAACACATCTGGTGTGATTGCCCAACTATTCAACCCTTCTGGGAGGAAATACTTGCGCATATTAAGGATATATTGGGGTATCCTATCCCGACCACTGGGCGGGGGACCTTTTGGGTCTTCGTGACCCTGCACTAGAACACCAGTCACGGGCGGACAAGACGATTTTGTGGCTCTGCATAGGCACAGCGAAGGTAACTCTAGCAGCTGCCTGGAAAAGGAGGGAGGGACCAGCGACCTCCTTGAGGCACGCTAGACTTTGGAAATTTCTCACTTTGGAACCTATGTCTGATATCTTTCGGGACGACTTTAAGAACTTTAAATTCAAATGGGGTCCTTTAGTAGCCTTCCTCTCCCGAGGCCTACCGTCTGCCCTTCATCTGTTAGGGCACTTCATCTCTTTCAACTACCACACAACCACAGCCAGACTTATTGTTTGTATGCCACCACCACCATTGGGGGGGGATGGGAAGGAAAGGGGGATTGTTGGCTTTGTTACCCTTTTTCTTTTTATGTTTGTTGTTTTCGCTTGCCCACATTGTTGCTATATTGCTATGAGCTGTTTGGAGCCTCCCCCTAAAGGGGAACTCATTACTCTTCCCTATGCAACAGACAGACGGGCCCTCCACGGTCATTTTGAATATCTTTACGAGTTGTTAGAGGCCTCACCCACACCCTACTTATATGAGGAACTGTGACCTTTATTAGCACTTCAGTGATGCCGGGGTTGGGTGGACGTGGAAAATTCAATGTAATTCGCTATTTACAATCTCATTACATGTTGAACCCCCCTGTGAGAGATGATTTGATGGCTCTAGTTTATGACAAACATAGTACAACATAAAAATAATGAAATACGTTTGAAAGAAAAAAAAAATAAAATCGTATAAGCAATGTGTTCCAAAATCATCTGTTGGTAAAGAGAATACACCATAAGCATGCGACTCGGTGGAAGAAATCAGTCATGAAACTCTGTCTGCAATCGATCTATGAATTATGTTCTCCTAAAAATACTTCTTTTCACAAAGAGAATAAATGATTCACCAAAAAGCATACCTTTTCGTGTTTGTGTTTTTCCTTTTCTTTATCTTTCTTTTCTCTTTCTTTCTTATCCTTTTCTTTCTCCTTGGCCTTCTCTTTCTCCTTATCCTTTTTTTTCTTTTTTTCCTTTTTATCCTTTTTCTTTTCTTTCTCCTTTGGCTTCTCTTTCTCTTCAAACAACAGTTTTTCAGGAAACAGTGGTGATAAGGTTGGTAGCAAAGAGGGAAGCCTCACTCCAGTTGGTGTGCTAAACATCGGTAAGGGCATATCTTTAGAAGTCAACATTATTGGTGTAGACGGTGACTTTAACTTTTCGTCTTTACCTTTCTCCTTTGATTTCTCTTTCTTTTCTTTATCTTTCTTCCCCTTTTCTTTATCTTTCTTTTTTTCCTTATGTCGGTCTCTCTCCCGTCGCCCACTACCATCTTTTTGTCTTACTTTGGGGTCACTTTCTTCAAAGTCTTTCATTTTAAATTTGTATGACTCAAGGTCATCTTCTTTTGACAAGTCTTTCCACATCAACTTTGTGTCTTTGTTTGAATCTCTGTCTTTATCCTTATCTCTGTTCTTCTCTTTGTCCTTGTTCTTTTCTTTATTTCTCTCTTTATCCTTTAGCTTCTCCCTCTCTCTTTTCCGCATTTTTGTTTTAAGATCCTTTTTCAGCTTCTTTTTTACATCTACAGAAGGAGTCATTTTATTCTTTTCCTCATAGACTTTAAGAAGAGGTTCTGGGGTGGGAGGTGAAGCTGAAGGCGAAGAAAAGCACTGAAGACTGCCTGGAACATTTGGAGGAGTTCCCTTTGGAGGAGTACTCATGGGTGGATTTCCCATAGGAGGGGTACCAATGAGATTTCCCATGAGGGAATTTCCTAAAGGCGGAGTACCAACTGAGGGGTTTCCAACAGGAGGTGTACCCAGATTTGCTCGTCTAATCACCTCATTAATCGAATCTTCCATTGTCCATGATGTATCGGAGCTTGAAGTACCACCTGACAGAGGCAGTGGAGTGCTTTCACCTTTATGGAGACTGCTAGAAGAAGCTGAAAGTTTAGGAGTCGTGGGTTCTGAGATAGTGAGTCTTCTAGGACTGGTAAAAACCTCTCCCTCAGATTCTGGACCAGATGAGAATTCAAATGGATCAGGTTCTCGATCAGCACAAGCACGAGCAATTACAGCATCGATTGAGTCCTCAATTGTTTTGTCTGCTTCTTCAGAGTCTTTTGACTGATTTTCCAGGCTTAAAATTTCTTGCTCGGGTGGCGTTTGTCCATGCTTTACTTGGATGTTTTCTTTCCCACTCTTTTCGTTTATTGTGGCCAACGGGGGTTTAACTGGTGGTTCAGTTTTAATTGCAGATTGTAAAATATGGGCTGGAATCTTTGGACTCTTGGGACTCCTAGGGCTTTTAGCACGTCCGGGTGACTTCTTTTCTTTAATGAAAGCTTTTGGTGAACGTATGGGGCTTCCAAGGACAGCTGTTAATTGGGGAGTTTTCGGTGACTTTGCTTTATGCCCCGGTGAACTACTTTTTGATTTGGATTTTGACCCAGATTTTGATTCTGTATTTTTGGGAGTTAGATTCTGAGATTTTAAAACTGGAGCCAACATTGGTGGCTCCGGGGTTGCAGGTATTAAGTCTGTGGTTTCCTGCATATGAACTGGTGAAAGCATCGGAGGCACCTTTTGAGAGTTAATCAAGCTAAGAGGTTCTCGTGGTTCCAAAGTTCCATCTAGAAGATCAGCTTTACAAGTGGTTATTCGTGGACGTTTCATAGCAGGCATGTCTAGAGTTTCTGGACTTGCCAGTGGTCTTTTGCCAAAGAAGTTTTCATCATTAACTGACATGTCCTCATCCAGTTCTTCTTCCTCTTCCAGAGGAACTTGCATGGCTTCTGCTGATGTACCGCCATCAGTGGGTACCTGCTCTTCCTCTTCTTCTGTAAAAAAAAAAAAAAAATTGATTTAATTTTAATGGATTGTTTAATCAGGTAAGATAACACAATAAACGTAAAACATCTATTCTGGACATCAGAAATAAACTGTTTACACTATCAAATTACAAAGTAATCTAAATACAAAATCCACAATTGAAATTATGTAAAAATAAGATGTCATTTGTCAGCAAATCTTTAGCTACCGTTAATCAAAAAAGAACACGACGTACAATAGGCATCATGGATGCATCATCTAAAAAGTTCATTCAAACAGCAAGAGAGGTGGAGGCAGAGGCAATGTGCTGCATATAAGATCAGAGAAAAGGGGCATGCAGTTCCTAAATGTTACAAGGGAAAGTACATATGTCATCCCCTGAAAAGAGCAGGTCGAAAAGATTTGAAAATCAGGAGCAAGAGCCCACACCCACCCGACTCGGTGGCATGCTTCATCCTTGGGCAGATCCTCGTTAGGCAGGTGCTGCAATGTCTCACGGGCACCCGAGGGGAATCTTTTCAGAATAAAGACAGCAAGAGGGGAAGGAGAAGGTAAAACCTCAGATCTTTTTTATTTTTATTAGTGTTTATTTTTAAAAGGCCTATGCCATGGCTCAAGCGTTTCTTTACCACTGTGAACCTATGCAGCTCTGGCTTACCCAGACATTCCCCTCACATCAGTCTGTAGCCAGCCTGAACATTCCCTTCCCATGAATGCTGCACTGCTCTTCAACAGGTACAAAAGAAAACGGGCAGGTTAGGAGGGAAGGCGCACTAGAAAGATTAGCCCATTATACAAAACACTACATTAATCCATTGATTAAACAGAGCCACTGGTAACTGTGAGAGACAATACAAAGCTGTTGCAAATAATGAACTGTTGATGTTAGAGTACCATTGATACAAGTAACCGACACTAAATCTTTGGCGGAATTGAAACGGAGTTGCTTATGACAAGGACGGCAGAAGATATAAAAACAACTAAGTTACTGATATTACTGAGGCAGATGAAACTGTGCTTCTAACTACACCGAGCACTCAGTCACGGTGCTGAACCTCGGGTAATATTCATATTAGTTAACCATTAACAATATTGAGTCATTGATAGTATATGGTCCTTTTACTGAGGGGCTGAGAACCAGTGGGATGCAGCATTCTGAACATTCATTTGGGGTTTGAATTAAATACCAATGCCATACACTAAGGGCATTTACTATGGTTTATTGTCTACCCCATGATTACTGACCAGAGCTTAAGACCAGCATGTGGGAAATCAGTCTATTAAAACCCGGTCCTTCCCAAGCCTGCCCCAGCAAGCACAAAAAACAAGACGCCCATTCGTTTCAGACGTTCCCTGAACGTAGTTTTCAGGCACAAATTAGCAATTATTAACAGCATTGTAAGCTTAGGGGCTGAGTCAATATGAACATTACCATACAGGAGCCTAATATTAACTTTTCTTTTGGGCAATTCATGTGCTATTTGTTTGTTTATGAAATGTTCTAAAATATGCGTAGTTCAACATGTATTTATCAATAAAAATGTAAGCTGCTCCAACCAGTCACCCAAACACAAAGAACATTACATTTGCAACTTTATTTTATATGTAAAGTTACATGGCAGCTAGTTCCTAAACTATCATTACAATGATATCTCTATCAGTTATCTGTAGGCATGCTCCAAAGTGTTTTGCTTCTCCTTGTGTAAATTGTTTAATGAAGTAAACCAACGTTTGTTTGATATTGTATACGAGACTGGAAGAGTTTATTACTATGAGAGCAAAATGCTATACAAATTATTGAGAAACTGATTGCGACCTGTGACCGTGACTACGCGTTTTACTCCAACATAGCCGGCAACCTTACAAGGGGTCAGACCGGAAGATGTCTTATATGTGGCTTATATGACTAGGGAGGCTACTGAGAACTCTTAAAAAGTCACAGCATTATACAAACCAAGCGTTTGAAAGCATGGGGCAAATACTCTACTTCCTGGACTGCCCTCTATCTCCGGACCATGGACAGAACTGCCAATATTTAAGGCTCGTAATAGAAAACCACTGTATGTGGCAGTATTTACAATATGCTCAATGCAACAGAAATCTACAACGTGTGATTTGGATGACGAGGGGGTACTCTGACGGGTAGGTTTTGGGTGCTATTTTAAAAGGTACAGCAGATGATAGCGGTCAGTTCAAAGGAGAGGGCAGTCAAGGAGAGGGATACCAAGAAAGTATATTACTGATGTTGAACAAATGGCAGTTAGAGTGGTGGTCGACCTGACTAAGTTGTAGATAGTAAATTCAAGCAGAAAAAAAGAACGGACCCACTCTGAATGGTATTGGGTGCAAAGGCAGATGCGAGGTAGTTAACCACAGTCCCGTACTTAATGGCTGAGGGAATAACCTCAGCTTTTCATTTAGAGATGAAAAGATATGTTGTTCTGGATGTCACCAGCAACGTGATTGTTAGCCAAATTGGCATTGCAAGGCATTGGCAATGAATAGGCGTCTGGCAGTGAGCTGGGCTCAGTGCTGCTAAAGTACAGCAGCACAGAGCAGAAAGGTTTGGCATCTTTTGAGGGTAGGAAGAAAGCAGCACCTCTAACGTCCTAACAAGACATGGTGATAAAGTCAGTGCTGCGGAAAATGAAAGCATTAGGGAGGATGAACACGGGCATTAGGTGGTTGCAGTGGCAGATGTTGAGCAGCACATATTTTCCAGCTTCCCCTACATTAAATGAAGGGTGCCTCACCTCCAACTTCTATTTGGAAAACAAGTTAGTTGTTTTAGAAAAGGGGAAGGACTATCAAGATAATCGGTTTTACACTACAGATTGCATTAATAGGCACTGGCAAAGCCAATAGGACTTCTTTTTGGGATTTGCCAGTGGAGACCTATTGGCTTTGCCAATGTTTCAGCTGATGCTGTTCCACATGAGCAAAAAGAATACAAATGCTTGTCTGCCCAACAGTATCTTACAAACAACTGGGTTGAACCCAAAATAGTCACTGGGACCTGGGTGATTATTGTTATGGACAGAGGGGTCCCGGACTTAAGAGAGTGATTTATATACAGTGTAGAAAATTGAATGAATAATTAAATAGAAGAAAACAAATGAGGTTACGATGTTTTAATTCACAAAGTACCTATATCAACCACTTTATGGTTACACAGTTTCGCCAAAAAAACACGCACAAAAAAAATCACAAATTCCTCGCATTTAGAACAAACCAAGTGCCAAACAGAATGCACATTTTTTAAACAGCAGTTGCTCCCACATGTTGGCAGGTTGCATCACCGGTCTCCGGCCTCTAACATCCCCAGAAGTGATGGTGTAGAGCTGTAAATATGTGGCACCCACATCAGTTTCGACCTTCCCTCTTCTGCACCCCTGGACATTTGATCATTACAACTCTGTGGTGACAGTGTGGGAACTAACATAAGATCTTTTTAATAGGCAGAGAGGCATCTGCAGTTAGAGTATTCACCGGAAAGAGTATTACTGAAGGTAAGCAATTTGTTCTTTTGATGGATACATCTAACTACAGATTCCTCGCATTTAGAATGGATACCAAAGCAGCACCACAGAAAAGGTAGAAAGTATAAGAAGTGGATACCCAAAAAATTCCTGCAGAACCGAGTGGGCAAAATGGCTCTCTCTGCAGACTTGCCTGGCAAAGAAGTATGGCTTAGTGAATATGCACACAGATACCGATGTCTCTGCTGGGCAGATGTCTAAGACACAACTTTTCTTCACCAACACGATCAAGTAAGTTTTTGGCTAGTTTCTTCTTGGTCAGTGCATTGTATGTCTTTATGCTCAGCAGGACCAACCAGAACAGGCTCTCTTTCTACGTCTTCCCATTCTTGGCTCTGGCAAAGCACAAGAGGTGTTGTATTCCATATAGGTACCATAATATAGGCCTCTGTCATTTCATTACCCTTCACCTATATTCTTCCGTACATTACACTTGTCACGGTTTACAAGGACTGACCTTTTACCTAAATACGACACTGCATTCAGAACGCGGGTTTTCTCTAGTTCGAATTCTCATATATTCTGCATGAGGTTTCTTGGAAGCACAGCAGGACTACCATCACCTATATAATATCTATGTATAAAGTTAATGCCCGACCTCATCCTTAGGAAGACATAGCAATACAGCAAGGTAGGACCCTGGGGAGACCTCTGGGTATATATACATCACATCTTGCTAAGATAGACAGAGGAGACCGAGACTTCCCTGCCGACACACTGACCAGAGACGCTGAGGTTCCTGCATGCAGATACTCCAGCTCGCAGTGGTCTAACATCCCTCGTGGATCACTTGAGACCAGGACGGGGTCCCATAGTCTCTAGCTTCTGGTGAATGGGGGTGACTAAATCCTAGAGGGATTCTTGGCTCAATACCTACACACATGCTAGGTACATTTAAGTACATTTAAGTACATCTAGTTAGGGAGGCATCGTAGGAGTACGCATCATTTATCATGTGTTTTATATACTCAAATGTATTCATGATTATTGTAAGATGGTAGAGCTATACCATCCATTTACATTTATGGTACTGCTAATCATGTATATCTTATACTATCTAATGGTTGTTGCAGCTCATCTATTATACACTAGAGTAAGAACTGTTCAAGAAATACTTATTGAAAACGCCCAGCCTGTTTATTCTGTGTATCTCTCTGAGACAGACTAAGTAAGCACGAGTGACTGAGCGAAAGGTAGTATATTGTTTCCACGATCCTGAAAGATCGTGGTTGTCATGTTTGATGGTTGACAAGAACTATTCTCTCCTTGGTGAAAGGAGATTCTAGTGGCACTGTGAGCTAGTTGGTACAAGAAGCCAACATACCCAGTGGGGGTGTCCGGAATTAGTCTGACACCAATCCTACAGTGTATGTTGTCTAAACGTGCACATCCTGTATTTTTTCTATAGGAGCTACACGATAGAAGTGATGGTCGTGTTCACACAGTATTTCATAGTGTCCTCTAATTACACAAAGAGGCCTTTCATCGGATCAAGCTGGTGAAGCCTTTTTACCTCCTTTGACTGGTATAGCAGAGAATAAAAGTCAGTGAGGATTATGGGCTGACCCACGTGGCAGGGTGACACATGCTTTCTCAAGAAGAAAGCCTGGGTTCTAGCACCAATCTTGTAAAGAGAGACAGTGGTGCATGGAGGTTACATTGGCAGCACTCATAAGTAATGGCAATAAAAAAAAATCATCTTGATGGTGAGAAGACACAGAAAAAATACAGTGGTGCACGTACTCCCAACAGCGTGCACATCAGAAACTTTAGGAGCAAGCTCAGGCCCACTGAGGCATAATAAAGAGCTTTGGCGGGTACACCTGAGAAAGAAAGGTGGGAAATTATGTCAGATCCTAAGATTCACACCTATTATGGCTCTACAGCATGCCTACTGGATCTGTGAGAGACCATCACAGAGTCCGACCTCACCGCGTGCAGGAGCAACTGCACCTTAAACATCCTGATGCAGGTTCAGCGCTTGGCTTTATGCTAAAGAAGAGAAATTTGCTGTTAGAATTATTTATCAGAAAAGCACAATGATATGTAAGGACACAAGTCATGAAGCACACACATATGCATTATCATTCATGCATGCATGTAAGCTAACGACTAACAGCAGTCTACAATGAGGATGTATATGTATGCATGAATCATCATGCATATGTATCCATATATGGCATGAGGGGGCCACCATTATTTGCATTTAATGTTCTATGGGGGCCGATGTCCATCTTGGAGGGATTAAAAAGAAAAATGTGACTAAAATGTGCGTGAAAGTGTTTGAGAGGAGAGATGCAAATTACACCTACTGCACATGTCTTAATTTTTTTTTAAAACACACTAAAAGTAAATATATGACATCACTGATGGGGTAGGGTAGAAATCAGAGTCATGGCAACAGAATTAAGGGCTGGCAAGATGGAAATGGAAATGTACCAAGAGGTGAGAATGGGAGGGGGGCGCGATTGGGGGAACGGGGTTTACAAAGGAAAACCTGGATGGGTAGAGCAGAAGAGAATAAAGAAAAAAAAGACAGGAGGGGCGAGGAAGAAATGGAGGAACTTGGGTGGAGGAAGCTGAAAAATATAATTTTAACAAAAGTAGGAGATGGAGGGGTGATGTGGGAAAATAAACCGGCAAGCTGGGGACTTGGGAGGGTGAGCAACGCTGGGGTGAGCACATGAGAGGAAGTAGAATACGAGGGGGATGAAGTAGGACAAGAGGGACGGAGCAAGAAAACACATGCACTTGCATGGAGGGCTAAAAGAAACCAGCATTGACAAAGCCAATAGGTCTCGCCTTTGTAAGATCTGTTGGCTTTGGTGGAGTGCAGTAGCATTGAGTGGAGTACTATTTAGTGGGGTGGAGTGTCATATAGTGAATGGACCGGCATTGAGTGGAGTGGGGGTGGCACTGAAAGGAGTAGCACAAAGCGCAATGGCAGTGAGTTGGGTGGCAGTGAGTGGGGTGGCATTAAATGGTATTGAGTGTTGCCAGAGTTGCCACTGAATTGACCTCAAAGCCTTGTGCTATATGAATGCCACTGTAATCCAATAAGTTACCAATAATCCCGCCCTACGATCTATGTAAATATCTGATGCCCTTGATCTATTGCAGGGGCTTGTCTTTTTTTTCTATAGATGGAGCACTCAGTAATAGTATTAGCTGTTCTTTGTTTGCAAGTACTTACATTTGTGGCACTTGTAGATGCACAGGACCGTGTCATCCTCTTCGTGATCGCGGTCCTCTCGGTCCTCTCGACCGTGGTCCACGAATTTCACTACACTCTTCGCCGTCTTCTTCCGACACACCTTCTCGTAATGTCCCACGATCCCGCAGAACAGACATTTGGCGCGAAACGCCGGGCACTTCCTATCATGCGCTTCGTGAGATGTGCTACCGCACCGATAACATGGGTTCCTGGTGCCCTTCGCGTAGTTCCCGGGTGGACCTGGGTTTCCTTGCCATTTGTTCGGGCCCTTCTGTGGTGTTCCCTTGATCCTGTGTCTCTCCTAGGTGCCTCATCTTCAATTCTGTTGACTATGGGTCTGGCTAGTGTTTCCTTTCTTGCGGCCTCTGCGCATCGCCAATTCTGCCTTTTGTACAATTGCCATTACCTCCTTCAAGGATGAGTCTCCATTGGCCCAAAGCTTTTCCTGCGTCGCTTTACTCGTCGTGTGCATCACTAACTGATCCTTTATAAATTCGTCGAGGAAATTCGCATACCTGCACGTGGACGCTAGTTTTCTGAGCGCCGCCACATATTCCTCGATCGACTCCCCTACTTCCTGCTTGCGTTGTTGGAAGTTGTATCGGTCAATCGAGACGCAGACGGCTGGTCTGTAATGTTCATTTAGTTCCTCTATCGCATGGGCATATACGTCATCATCAGTATCCTGTCTCTGTTTGGGTACCAGATTCTTGAACACCCTCAGCCCCTCCGGGCCCAAGTTGTGAAGCAGAATCCTCCTTCTCCTCTTGCTAGTGAATGGTTCTGCGTTCTCATCCTCTAGTACCTCTATATAGTTGGAGATGTAGTCCCTCCAGTCTTCCCACTTCATAAGGGGTTCGCCTGGTTTTGGTAGAAAAGGTATGGGCGCCGTCGTGGAGGACGCTTGCGCGCACATGGTTTCGCGCTTCTCCGCCGGTATTGTCTCGCCTTGTCCCTTGGGGCTCCCTGGTGCGTTATCAGCCCCTTCTCTTTTCGGACTCAGTGGAACGCTTTGGGCTTCACCGCCGTTGCTGCCCCCTGAGGTCGCCAGTGCTATGCCCAGCCGGTTTGTGGCCGGACGCGGTGGTCCTGCGTCTCTGCTCTGCGGTCCACTGCTGGTCAGGTCGCTGTATGCTCCAGACGCCCTGCTGTTGTGGCCTTATAGGTTCTGCCCCTTTCACCCTGTGCCTGGGGTTGCATATGTTCAAGGTGCTCGTACCTAGAGTCTTTGTCTATGTAGTACTTGCTCTACGCCGCTCTGGGGTCCAACCACTGCCCTGCCGCGCTCTCCGTCGTCCTGGGACGTCGCCTGTAGTCCTTTCCAGTGTGCGCTGTGAATAGTGGACTCTGCCCTGTCTGCGTTGCCTGCACGAGGGTTTGTTTATTTATTTATTTATTTTCCGTGTGGTTCCGTTTTTCATCCGGTCCTTGTCGCCATTATAAAGTTATCTCCCCTCCATAAACGACAGGACAACTTCTTAGGGCTATAATACTTTTATTTAAGTATTTCCAACAGAGAGCGCCGAGCCTGTGGCTTCTCCAGCTCCGGTCGCTCTAATAAACCTTCCTGCGTTCAACCTAACATGGGGGATCGGCGTGCTACGTCATAATGCCGATCCGGGCACTAGAATGCTAACTCTACAACTGCTAGGTACTGTCAGGCCTATGACACCTACAGGCATATGAAACAGCAACAAGCAACCTACCAGTTTGGTACTTATTTTGTGAACTCTGCATCGTCAACCATCTTGCAGTTGCAATAAAATGAGATACAAGCACCACAAGTGCCACGAAACAGTGAGAGCTCAAAACAAGCACCAATGCTTTACTAAAGAGGCTTCAACAAAACTGAAGCCCATGTATCATGTGCCTGGGTTAATGAACTTACGAGAAGGGAAAAGCAACACAAAGGGGTGCGTGGGGGAGTGAGCAGCAATAACGGATGTGGGAGGAGGGGAGGTATGAAGAAAGCAAAAGGAGGGACATGTGCATGAGGTGGGACGGAGCACCAGATGGAAGTAGCAAGATGGAGAAGGGAGGGGGAGAAGTACAAGCAGCGGACAGGTCCTACTTACATTGAATCAATCTGTGCGTGGTCCATGCTCCACAGGAAGGAGTGGAAGTTAGTCTTGGCCTGTGCTGGCCAAATAGGAGGAAGCAAACAAGAGTGATGCTGAAACCAACAAATGATAAGAAATGGGCAGGCTCCAAGCCCTTTAATGTAAAGGATACATCTTGTAAACATAAGCGCACGCACTGTCACAGGTTCAACCTAAAAAGTAGTTTTCTCGATGTAGAGCAGTGAACAACGCTTAGTCAACGCGGTCTCATCCTCCTGTTTCCACACCCTCCGACTCCTACGAAAGACCTTCAAATGGATCCCCCTCGAACACAGAAAGACCATCACCCATGCCCTTATTAGCAGCAGACTCGACTACGGCAACACTCTCTACACCAGAATCAACAAGAACCTCACCCGTAAACTCCAGAATGTTCAGAACGCCTCCGCCAGACTAGTCCTCAACCTACTGCGGCACTGCCACATGAACCAAAACCTACGTACACTATATTGGTTCCCAACGAGAAGAGAATAATCTTCAAGCTTTTTGCCCACTAAGCCCTCCGCAACACCAGACCTGCATACTTGAACGTCCCTCACATTCCACGCACCCCACAGATCCCTCCGCTCAGACCAATTCTACCGTGCTATAGCGCCTTGCACCAAGAAGACCAGAACAGAAGGTTATCCCTTCTCTTTTCTCGCGGCCAAGACATGGAACACCCTTCCACTCCACCGCAGAAAAACACCAACCCTCTCCAAGTTCACAAAGGACCTAAAGACCTGGCTCTTCAATGGATCTCGTTGAAAATCCTGGACCTGCGTAACCCCCGCCCCTGTGCCTTGAGACCCATTTGGGTGTGTAGCTGCACTTAACAGACCTATGATTGATTGAACGAGAAGCAAACTAATGAAAGCGAAAAGAAACCGAACTCTCGGTAAGCAAAGGACTGGCCCAAAGCTAACTGGAAATATTGATATTTCCTGCTCAAAACTGTCTTTAGGCAAAACGTAAAAACTGAAATCACAAGGCAGGTTTAATCCAGAATGCCACATCATTCAAATTATTTCACAAAGTAATCTAACGTTGAGCACCAGATCCCTTTTCATACGCAGATGAAAATGTACATAGACAGTTCAGAATTTTAGCAACTTAGGCAGTCCAGATTTTTAGTCCTCAAGGTGCCAATGGGGTATATGGGAATGTCTCAGTCATAGAGTATTTCATATACAAGTCTCCAGCCATACTTCATTAGGCTCGATTTCTAAAAGGTTACAGCCAGTTAGCAGAGGTCACTGGATACTTTTTCATGCAGCACTGAGGGACTTCGACACAATATGGACTATATTAGAAGTTTTTACCATACTTCATCTGTGAATGATTTAGTGTGCCATTTACATACAATTGTCAACTACTGAGTCTACAGTTTCTTCCTTTATGCTAAATAAACGATTACCTCTACCACTTTAGCAAACACCTCACTGCATATATCTGTGCAATAATTATTTTTACAACTTCTAAGTAAGAAGTTGAGTGTTTTATTCTGCCGTGAATGAAAGAGTTCAATTCAACTGGATTAAATTGCCGATTGTTTCATGCAGATTGCGGGAGTGTAGACCAAAAATCTCATGAACAGAACCAATTCTCCATTTGTTTTATTTTTAGACCCCTGCAGTAAATCCAAAAATACCTCTATTTAATTGAGACTTTATGCAATTTAAAACGTCTTCTAATGGGCTCTGCTGATAGCCATGTTGTAGCTGTTTCCGAAGCTGTCTAACACTGCCTGAGGATTTTACACTACTGATGCGGGTAGGCAGGACCTAACCATTCAAGTTTTTCTGCTGTCACCACCATCTACCCTTCCGTAGTGAAAACATAGCACAAACGTACTAAAGTGGACTATCTACTTTAAGCCAAAAATACACTGTATGACAAACCCCACTTACTGAATCGCTGGAAGGCGCACATTTCCCTTTAATGTCGAGAAGGGGCAGATTAAGACTTCGAATAACTATGAATGCACAGGATCAACCGTATTAGCATATTCGATTTAGCATTTTGGTTCCGAAGCAGAAAGAAAAAAAAAATCAATTAATTTCTATCGGTTCAAACGCGAAAGGTGATCGAAACTTTTTGGGCGGTGCAGGGTGAAAGCATTTAAGTCTCACAAAATGAAAACCTTAGTAGAAAGAATAAATCCAAATCTTGAAAAGTGCAGAATACATTTCAAACAACTTAAATGTGGGAAATGAAACGATCAGAATAACAGGGTAATGAAGAGATAACAATTCATCAGGTAAATGCAATGAATAACGCAGTGCATTAACAGTGGCGACAGGTGCTGCGCCGATGGGTATTATAAATGGTGAAATACTGCCACCTACAAAATTGTACCACTTCCATACCATTCCTCACAATAAAATAAAAATGCCACAGAAGCAGGCAACCTGAAATGACACCTAGCATTATAAATGGCCTAATCTATATGTTAATACTGGTGTATCATAGAACTGCAGCAAGCGCGAGATAACAATATGACTTTGGGGTTTCTATGACTACATGGCGGGCTAGCCTGTCTGAAAGGACTTGCTGCTGACACCACACAAGCACTGCGAGTGCTGCTCTTTGGTTATTTATGATATGATTTATGATAACGACAACATCTCGTATTTTGTCCCCTCGTCAGATACAATAAATTGCTGTCGTTAATCACCTGCCTCGACGCCACAGTGATTACAATAACACAATAAGCCGAGCAATGGTAATATTGTGAAGAATTACTTCACCCTATCGAGAAATATTCGCAAATAGTTATTTTAGCCACAGTGGAGATCGTGCATACTTCAATATTTGCATGTCTGAATAACAGCTAATGCTTAAAACTATTTTTTTATTGCAGAGACGTGATAAAATATTCCTTCACCACACTGCTCGTTACGAAGTACATTTTAAGCTTAGGCAGCAACCTGAAATAACTAGAGTTATTAAAACGGAAATGTGTATTTCACTGTATTAAATTAACATTGTTAAGTGTTGCACAGCTCGCTCAGTTTATGAAAGTTGAAGGATTCCCAAAAACGTCTTTAAAGGCCTACTACTCAACATGGAGCAAAGGGGTCTCCACACCGGTCCTAAATAATCCTTCATCAGAATTGATAAAAAAATAAAAAGACTATTTGCATCAGATGGCCCTCAATCATGTATCAAGGGAGAGTTTCTTCCACTTTTAACACTATCAGAATCAAAGAAGTTTTTCAGGGCTCCTCAAGCAAAGCCAGACAAACATGTTTTATCTGCCGGTCAGTTCACATTATAAACAAGTAGCAGGCCATGGAAAAATACAATCCGGAATTACCAAGGGGGTATTACTGCACCTTCTGAAGATCGAGAAATGTGCTCATGGTGGCAGACACCTTTCTTCCAGGCAGGGAAATCACGTTCCTAAAAAACAAGTCTCCGATATGATCTGGAAGCATTGGCTAGAGGTGTTAGGCTGTTACAGCACTGCACATCAGCATCAATAATAGCTTAAGAGTGAAGATCAATCCAAAAAACGTGATCAAACAAAGGCTTTCCAGAGGGACAGGTTCTGCAACAATGCCTATTCACCATAGACGGAAGCTCCTGACCACCATGGTCATTAAGAAGACTGCTCTGTGATTGTGGCCTCCAATAAAGGGCTGCAGATTCCAACCCTCATGAGAACTGTGGCACACCTGCACTAAAAGAGAGCTGTGCTCAGAAACAGCACAAAAGAGCACAAGGTACGCTAAATGCAAATTGTTGTGCCACTAGAAAACGATCCTTTCCACCATATTGCATTAGCCTTTTCTATTCGTCCCAACCTACCTCCTTCCCTATATATCCCCTAGAGTCAGTTGCACATATACAAACTGGAATACACACTCTCCAATTCAGCTATGATTTTTTTTCACAGTCATTGAAAGAGAATTCAGCCGCTACTATACTGGTAACATGGACAAAAATATCCCAGAGTATAGCACGCTTATTTTTGCTCTAGAGCAATTTGGTTGAATGCTCCACTTTGTTCCTAGTCTCTCTGCTCCTTTTTCCAGACTACCTTTTTTAACACACCTTTCCTTGCACCTTATCCAAAAACGTCAGCATCTCCATTAGATTCACAGCCTCTACAGCCACCATCCTAATTCATTCCTCTTCGTGATTTCCACCATGCTCGTTCATGGACCATTAATAAGCAGGCAGAAAAGTTTATCACCCATTCATCCAGCCTTTCTATTTAGATTCACGGGGGGCTCAAAATGATTAAAAAGGCCAAATTGAGAGTAGTTCCTCATCCTCAAGACTACTGTATTCGCCTGACTCTTGTTGATATCAGAACCCTGACAGTGAAGGACGCACTGCCTCTCGAGACCCCCATTGTCAATTTTGACTCCTGCATACTTGTTTTGGCCAGTAGTTCGCAGCCCCATAAACCCAACCCTGGAGACTCTCACTGTGAGGGCTGTTGCTGCCTACCCTCTCATTACATGGAGTGTATGTTGAGTTGCTGACAAGGGGTGCACAAACAATTCAGAAAATCAGTATCAAGAAACCTAATATAGGAGTGTATAATAGAAAGCACAGAAAAGACTGGGCAAAGGAGTGAGCAACTGGCAAGGTGATGCAAGAATAATTTGGAGATAGAACAAAGACCATGACAGACCAGATAAAGGGGCATAGAAAGATGCTGCATAGCCATACACATTTTAAAGTGATGGACACATATATGAAAAATATAACAGTGGAAGGCAGAAAAGGGGCAAATAGTGTGCAGACTTGCACGCTATTAAGCAGATAGACCAACAGATGGAGGAGCAGCATCGAGGCAGCACCGGAGAAGGCCGAAGAGAAGATTCTTATAGGACGCAAAAGTAGAATATTGTCACATTTTCTAATCATAGAGCGGATACTGGATTAAGGAGGCAGCAGAGATGCTCTGGGAAAAAGAGGAAAAATAGATAATCTCAAAGTTACAGAGACAGAAGACTGGTCGTAGGAGGAAAGGCTATACATGGTAGGGAAAAGTAGAAATGAGGTAACAATAAGGAAAGAAAATATATTTTTGGCTGAGGAAGAGGAGACTTACCTAAACTTCAACAAAAGATAAGCAACTATAAACTGCAATGTTCAGACAAGTGTCAAGGACAGATGTGAGGGAAAATCTGAATCATCTGGATAAAAGTAGCAAGAAAGTCCAGTGAATGACATCAGAAAATCAGAAATGTTAATGGGGGGGTGGGGGGGTGGGGCAGGATGGAACTAAGTCAGACAACTGCAAAATGGGCTGGAATAAAATATGTTTCTGGCCAAGACACTGTGTAAGAATAGTCAGTCAGTAAGACAAAAAGAGACTAAATGTACCAGAAATACCAAAAAGAGATAAAGAAGGATGTAGTGGTCATCAATATCAAAAGATGAAATGTACCAAGAACAACAGACCTAGTGACAGAGAAAAGAACTGTAGAGTTTGTGGTAAGAAACTGACTGAAGTGGGGGAAAGAAGAGAGTCAAGATCTCAGCAGGAGAAAAGTTGATCTGCTCAAGGACTTCAGAAATAAATGGAAGTAGTGAAATAACAGAACACGTAGGGACAGGATGGGTCTTTTTTATGCCAAGGAATTGGTACGACAGTGTGTGTTTACTTGATTGGGAGAAGATGCTCCCACTAATTCACACACCAAACACCCTTTTCCTTCTTCCCTCCATGACTCAGATATGATCTTGCTCAGCCTCTTTCCCCAGATTCCTGGGTCTCTCCAGGAGCAATAGGAAATGGTGGGTATGACCTGTCCAAAGCATGCTCCTGGATTTAAGTGGAACAGAGTGGGAAATGAGGGTGGGAAAAGTGCATGGAATCAAGTCCAGCCCCCTCGGAGCATCCCTACCGGCACTTCCTGACTTGTAGAACATCTCACACTTACTCTTGCTCACTACTCACGTTCTCTTCAACAAGGTATACAGGCCCACCAAAAAGCCCAGTGTGGCCAATGCGCGACTAAGCTTCCTGCTGACCCTTCTCCACAACAGTTATTGGTAGGGATTCATGAAATCCCCGTGGTGAAAATCTGGTAACCATCAGAGACTCCTGCGCTATCCTACAATCTAAATATCTACATGGCCTAGGGAAGGAGTCTTCTCTTTATTTTGAAGGGTAGGAAGCACAAGACGCCAATCCACCCTCTCCACTCACCCTACCAAATACCACCACGTTGATACACACAATCGTAGAACATCCAAGACCATCAATGAAACGGAGAGTGTACCATAAAGGCATTCTGGCAATACCCTACAGCTAATAATCACCCATTATAGGTTACCTTTTTTTATTTTGTTTATATCACTAGCACTGAATGCATACGAGAGATCTGGAAAGAAAACGGTATCTACGCATCTGCAGGTCAGGTAATTATGAACTGTAGGGCAGGGACAAACTGATTCTGGGCAAGAGGAAACAGGCATATGCTCCACCCTAAATCACATCATTATAATAAAAAAATCTCTCATACTTTTTTTTTCTATTTGACAACTTAGATTGCCATACACACAGTAGGTCTCCACTGCTCCGTTCAACCACTATACAAACAGAGCAAACCCAATTTAACAAACACTTCCTGTTACTTCTGCTGACTTTACCCAATTCTCCTCGATATTTCACAGCCATGTATCCCTTTACGATATCTCATGGAAACATCTCTCTCGAGTCTTCAAGATCTAATATAGACAGTGCACTAGGTATATTTTAGATGTACGTTTTCTTTAGAAAATCTATACCATTATTGCAAGATGGATGAGTGGAGTCGCCATACTTTTTATTCAGGAGCTCGACCACTCATCAGGATTTGCTTGTATGCTTGTGAGCAGTATATCCTTGGATAGTTCATCAAATTCTAAGGGATGGGCCTTGTTTTTGTGTCAGTGACATGAAAATACGATGACCTTAAAGAAATCGAGCTCTGGGCGAATCATTTCCTCCTCTCCTAGGCAAATCCAAAATACAAGGAAATCATTTTGCAGTACAGGAAGCTCTCAGGAAAGTTTCAAATCCCATCCAGCTATCAGTGGGTTCTTTCGGAAAATGCCCAGAACTGCCCCTGAAGTGGCAACAGACTATTCTAGTCGTGGCCTTGCTGTTCCATCCCTTTTAGTTATGTCCTCTTCTACGGATCACGAATGCTTAAGAGGGATAGTGCGGTCTCTGGGGATGGGGCTCCGATGGTTGGAGCCCTCAAGTAGGATTGGTCCATTTGTTCACCACTGTTCTTTCAACTGCTGTGGGGTCTTCTGCTGCTCCCTAGTCAACGCCTCGCAATCTCTCTGATAAGGCTTCTTCAAACACTTCCCTGGAGGGAGGTGCCTGTGGAGGGGGGGAGGGGCTAATGTGTAGGCTCTGTTCCGGATGATCTTTTGAGAAATGAAATTAGCGTTGACGTTGTGACAGCATCTTGGAAAGAGGAGATGACTGGGGAAGATTTCATTCTCCCAGACATTGATGGGCATATCTCTATAAGTAGGCATGAAAGGTCCCCACAATTGTGATCCCTGACTAGAAAATAGGATGAAGAGAGTTTACTTAGTTACCCCTCTCTGCATTCATCTCTGCCTCCTCTATATTGCAGTTTGATTCCTTTGAAGGATTTTCCTTCTGAGTCTGACCATGATGTTTTCTTTCAGGCACACAGTAGAATAATGTCAATGGGTGGGTGGGTTCTCCATCTGACATTTTGTTTTGATCAAAATGTTATATTCTGTCATTATTGGAAATAGCTGTGTAAAGTTCCGACCATGTATTGGAAATGATGTCTGCAATTTTGTTGGAAGAGCAGAATACAAAAAAGATTGGCCTTTCTAAGTCAAAATCAGCCATGATCTCCTTAAACGATACACCTGTGAAACAAAAGTCAAAGATGAGTCTACCTTTAAGAGGGTCTATAGATATTTCTGTTCAATCTGGTATACCTCTACATCAGTTGCCTCCTCCAGAAAACGCTGACAATATTGAAAATGGTTATATGTTTACATATGTTGTTTGGGGATTCAGATCCGAGCTCTTTCTTGGGTAAAGCGAAGAGATTTTTCCAATGTTCAAAAAGGGGGGAAAAGGAAAAGAAAAAGCTGGGAAAGGAAATGGATCAGCTCTGCAGTCTGACAGGCAGTGGGAGGGGGGAACAGGCAATTGCCAGCACTTAGACTGCCTCATATTATAATGTGCCTGTGTGCAATGGTGTGCCAGGACGGGCTATGAAGGAGGGTAAGGTGGATAATGGCACAAGAAGTCAAAAGCGCATGACTAACAAAATGAAAATTGAAAGAATTAGAAGATTTCCCAAACGAAAAGTAAAAAAATGGCATACTCCCAGGGATATCAATATGCACAGTCTGAGGGAGGGGGCTCCTTCGAGGCACCCTCCTGAAGGTAGTGTTTTGATTGCTCCCTCTGTGCCGAATGAGGACCCTATTGTGGTGTAGGTGAGAACTGGAGCAGCGACCACTAGTCATACTCTGCCACCCCCACACCTCAGGGAGTTTCAATTCCTTTCTCTAATGTTTTGTCTGTGTGCCTTGAAATGGGAGGGGGAAGTGGGGCTCCATTGCTCCAGCAGGAGCTGGGAGTTAGTAATCTGGATGGTTGGACTCAAGAAGAAAATTCCTACCTAGGAGGGTCAAAAAGGCTGTATGGTGTCTAATGCATCGAATTTGGGACTACTGAAGCGTCTGTATCAACCCCCCCCCCCCAGTCCTTGACTTAACAATGGAGCAATACTTCTCAAGAACACAGTTATTTGGGACCATGTGCCATACATACAACCCATGAACATGTGTTTATGTCTGAAGCTGCCCTGCTTGGCAGTTGATGGTTGTCCATCCTTCTTTCTATTAGCAAATATGTATATTCCACATGGAAAACCATTTGGTTATTTGGTGAGCTCACTTTTTTCACTTGTTCATGATATTGCCAGGTTATAAAAATAGGAGACTTAAATGCCAAAGTGTCCAAGTACGACTCTGCAACTTTAGCCAATGTTAACAAAGAAAAAATATGGTCCGTCCCGGAGATCTAGTCCCCTGACAAAATTACAACGGACAAATGTGGGATCCTTCTTCTTGAGACTCTTTGCAGATATTATATTAAATGGGAGAGCCCCTGCAGGTAAAGCTCCTTCATAAACCTTTCATGCTCCCTCCACTCAGAGTTTACTTGATTATGAGGTAGTTTCTATCCAAATGTTTGGGGTCTAAGAAACTCACTCATGACTGGTAAATCAAATGGACGTTCCTTTTGGACAACAAAGAATACGGTTGCTGCTAGTCTTAAAATTAAGGGAGTTAGTGACGATCCGGTAAGACTCGTTTCTGGCGATCCTATTCTTTTTTTCAAATTCCACATGGAAGAGTTTAGCAAACTATGTACCAGGGGCACTTGGCCCATTGTTGCTGAAAAAAATCTAAATCCTTAGTAAAATTGTTAAATCTGGAAATAAATGAATACGAAAACATTTGTTGTTTTCTTTGGATCGACAGGGCAAAATTGACTGTCTTAAATGATTAAGAAGTTGTCGCAAACTCCTTGAAAGTAGAAGGGACTGGGATTCAAAATGGATCAGGCTAAAAGAGGCTGCAAGGGTTAAAGACACTAGGAAGTACTGGCGTTTGATTGACTAATTCTGTGATTCTAGGGAGAAGGCGCAGACAATCCAGATCCCTGAAAATGTGGACTATATTTTTCAGTTGTACGAGAATACCACCAAGTTAGCCAGTTCCGTGACTCTGTGTGGACGAGGCATTACTCATGGTGTTTGGTGCCCACTCAGTGGAGGAGGTAGTGGCGTTTATAAAGAATGCCAGAACTTCTGGTGCCTTGGGGCCTGATGAGGTTTCCATTCCGGTTATCAAAAAGGAGGCTGCTGCTTGGGAATGCTGTCTCACCCCATTATTTGAATATAGTTATCGATCTGAAAAAAATTCCCAGTCCTGGAAGGGGAGTGTCATTGTTCCGTTGTATAAGAAAGGTCCTAAATTGTCTCCAGCAAGTTTTAGATACATAGCTCTGCTGGATGCTTCTGGCAGATCAGTTGTCAAGAACTTACTTTGGCATCTACTGTTGTGGGCTCAAAATCAGAACATCATTCCCCCGGAACAAACAGGTTATAGGAGGAATCACAGCACTCTGGATAATATTGCAGCCCTACAAACAGTTGTAGAAAAATATGCCTTCTCTCAAAGTATGCAAGTATATACAACGTTTATTGACTTCTACACAGCGTTTGATAGAGTGGATCGCCAAACTCTGCGAAGGAAGCTTCTCATTTTGGCATTTGCTGACCACCTTTTGGAAATAATTATGAAGTTACACAGACACTTGGCGCCAAATTCTCATGGGAGAAATGTAAGGGTAAAACTCCTAATGGTCTCAAGCAAAGCTGTCTTTTGGCTCCCATTTTGTTCTCCATATATATTTTCGACATACCAGGTACCTTAAACAAAAAGAGGGAGGTCACGCCTAGAACTGGCAGGATGTCCATTGGCTCCTTACTATATGGCGATGATGTAGCCAATCCGAACTGGACTCCTATTGGTCAGCAACGTAGTTTAGAAGCTTTGCCCAAGTATGTAGAAGCCCATTTTTTTTTAAAGATAAATAGTTCTAAAAGTAAGGATTTTATCTACCGCAGAATATGTTAAGATCAAGGAGGAATTTCCAATTGTTTCTGAGTACCGAAAGACTTAAAATAGTGGATTTGTATCTTTATCTCGGAAAGGTTTTGTCCAAGAATGGGCAGGATGTTGATCACATGAAGCTCTGTGTGAGCAGGGCCCTCTCGGAGGCTAATGCCCTGCATAGATTTTATAAATCAGTGGAACACGTTGTTTTGGACGTGTCTTGTCTGTCTACGGGGCTAAAATCCCCCCCCCCCCCCCCCACCTTTCATTTTGTGCTATGCCTCTGAGGTGCTCGATATGAGCTATTGCTACTTTTCTGAAGTGGTGCAGGGATTCTGCTCAGACACAGAACTGTGCCCAGAGACCCAGGACCTCTGTGAATTGTGGTGGACCAAAAAACTCACCTTAGTACCTAGAACCCCTAACCGACAAGCATCAGTGTCACATTAGCTCTTCGTCCTATAGCAAAGTAACCAATGATTAGACACCCCAGAACTTGTGACTTAGGTTACTCTCCGGAATGGTGGGAATCAAGAACACTCTTTCATATGTTATTCTCATACCAGTCCACAACATGGGTAAAAAAGAGACACAGAAAAGTTTAAAATGTTTATTTTACCGACGTGCTCTAAGATGCAGTATTTTTGCGAGCATAAGCAGGCATACGATTAAAAATAATACAAACTGCAGCATTGTTACAATTTCATAAAACACAAAAGGGGAAATCATATTATAATGATGGTGGAAACAGGTCCTATAGTGCTTTGTATGCCACCCTCCTAGCTAGGAACAATGTTTTATAAAATATAGAAGGTCTGTTAGGCTTGAATGGGGAACCCCATACCTCTAAGATCAGCATGAGTGAATCACATCAGGATCTGCAAAAGTTGTGTCTCTCTGGAAACGGAAATTCTTCCAAGTGCCCAAAATCGTGTATGCAGTGCCATATTAAAGGCGCCAGAATTTCAGTTAACTGCAGCTGCTTGTATGTTGTGTCTAAGTGTGAGACGATCAGCCCGAATAACAGCAAACATTTGTTATGATAACCTTGGAGGCATTAGCACTCACTGTGTAGACTAAGGTCGCGGTGTAAGTCTTGAGATGTTGAAAACAAGCCATTCTCATGTGAAGATATTCATGCATTCAAACTTACAACAACAACTACTTGCAGTGTTGTGTGCAAAAGCGGCAAAATGGCGTTTAAACTTTTGATAAGCTTATGTTAACATAGCAATGTGCCCAAGCAGAGGTCTGCCTTCACTACAGAAGCGCCTGAAGGCCTAATTCTTTGACAGATTTGTAATTTAATACCCTGGTAGTGCCCCATGTCTTGTGCCTACAGTTTGGTTTAATTTTCTCATATGCATCCTCCTCAGCATCCTTACTGAGGTGGGGAAACTCTCCTAGGAGGGCACGAGGGAGCACTAAAGGTAGCTTTGAGGGTCAACATTTTTCCCTGTTGAAAGAACAGTCCATGTTCTTTAGGTCTTTTGCGCAAGCTAATTAAATGTTGGGACTTTATTTTAATATCGATTCATCTTATGCCCAACTCCACTCTGGAGACTTTTTTAAAGGGCTCAGTGTCTAACAAGCATTGGAAATGCAATAGGTCTCGCAGCATTAGAGTTATTGCTTTTAGAATTGTTTATGGTTTTTTTTTGTAAATCTTTAGCATTTTTGTTTCCTGTAGCCAATGCTAAAGAATTACAAATAAAAAAAGCCATAAACAAATCTAAAAGCTCTAACTCAAATGCTCCGAGACCTATTGCACTGTGTGAGGGTGAGGGGTTGAGGGTGAGGGTAAGTGAGGGTGAGTGAGAGTGAGGGTGAGTGAGAGTGAGGGTGAGTGAGAGTGAGGGTGAGGGTGGGTGAGGGTGAGTGAGGGTGAGTGAGGGTGAGTGAGTGAGGGTGAGTGAGGGGTTGAGGGAGATTGAGGGTGAGTGAGGGTGAGTGAGAGTGAGGGTGAGTGAGAGTGAGGGTGAGTGAGGGTGAGTGAGGGTGAGTGAGGGTGAGTGAGGGTGAGTGAGGGTGAGGGTGAGTGAGGGTGAGTGTGAGTTAGGGTGAGGGGTTGAGGGTGGGTGAGGGTGAGGGGTTGAGGGTGAGTGAGGGTGAGGGGTTGAGGGTGAGTGAGAGTGAGGGTGAGGGGTGTGAGGGTGAGGGTGAGGGGTGTGAGGGTGAGGGGGGGAGGGTGAGGGTGAGGGTGAGGGGGGTGAGGGTGAGGGGGGTTAGTATGAGGGAGTTGAGGGTGAGGGGGGTGAGGGGAGGGGAGGGAGGGTGAGGGGGTGAGGGTGAGGGGAGGGGAGGGAGGGTGAGGGGGTGAGGGAGTGTAAGGGAGAGTGAGGGTGAGGCTGAGCGGGTGTGAGAGGGTCAGTGAGGGTGTGTGTGAGAGGGTGAGTGAGGGGGTGTGTGAGGTGGTGTGTGAGAGCGTGAGTGAGGGGGTGTGTGAGGGGTGTTGTTGTTACTGTCTTAGCAAGTATGCTAAAACTTTGTGGGAATTAGCCATTTATTTCAATGAGCCAATTGGACAAAACCCGTGAAAACAATTATTTGCAAAATAGGACGCTGGCCGGCGTTTAAAATATTATGTAAGACGACCTCCCAAAAATCTGTTGATGACCCTCCTAACACATGTGTCTGAACTGCAATTCTACAGTTGTAAGTGATCAAATATATTCTGCCCTTCTACTCCTAAATAATAGTACATTAGACTTGGTTTTCTTTCTGGCCTAAACCTTGGAGCATCAATAGTGTGTAAATGCCATTTGTAGGATCTTAACCATAACTACCATTCAAGTTATGGTTCTTCTGGTTGTTGAAGGAATGGAGCTGGTGGAGTCACATTTTGCACATTAAAGAAATAGAACAGATACACCATAATGTTCAAAACCATGCAGATCGTTGTGAAGATATTCTGCAGATATGCCAAATGTGGAATTGACTGTACATGAATATCAAACTGGTGCCGAGTAGAAAAGAGCCAAATGTTTAAAAGCATGCAAAATCCTCAAAATATGCATAATGGGGAAGGTATAATGAACAGAAAGCGAGCAAATCGCTGAAAATACGTTGCACCATTGCCACTAACCTTGTGCTATGTATGGATAAATATACTACTGACATTCTCTTAAAACAACGCATACAAATCGCTGCAAATGACTTGCTCAAAAACTACTAGTCTTCTCTATAAAATAGTTTGAATTGATGTGGTCCTTTCCCTGTGTTTATTCCCACGGAGACCATGTGCACGCTCCTACTCTGCTCTTTTAAGACATTTGGTGTAATCATTTCTCTGTGTTTTTCCCTACAGAGACGTCGTGAAAAGCTGTCAGGAACTGCACCTCCAGGGCGCCAGTATGAAAAGGGAAGTGAATGTTCAGTGTTTGTCGATCCTTGAAACTGACCTGAAGAGGCTGAAATGAGAACTGGAATTACAGTAATTAACGCTGCGCTACACATAGCCCGTGACTGCGTGTTCGAGGGATGCAGTGAAACTCGAGGCCGTGGATGAGCAGTCGCTGATCGGGAAGGCCTGAAGGAGCTGTGCGCCAGTTGTTTATACACGCGCGTGGTTCAGCTGTTCGAGCCCTGCGCGCGCAGCTTAGATCCTCCTTCGCTTCACGTTAATGAAGCTGTGCACAAGCAATTGAGGCTTGACTTAATACAGGCTACACGTTGAGAGGTGCGCACGCCTACAAATCTTCAGGGCTGAAGGCGGTAAACTGTTCACAGCATCTTGAATCGCCACGGTCAATAATCAAAGGCGTGCCACGCACTAACGACCTCTGGCCCCGGCTGGGCTGGGTGCTGCACAAAGCGCACAGAAACACGAGTTGCGCAGAAAACGTTTACTCACAAAACATTGAGCCTGTAGCAGGACAGTGGAAGTGCTGTCCATGATCCTAAAATTAACAAGACGGAGGGAAGAGAGGGGAGGGGGGAGGAGAGATGCGACACGGCGGGAAGGGGAGGGGGCGGAGCGGGTCAAATAAACAAACAAGCCGGAGGGAAGAGAGGGGAGGGGGGAGGAGAAATGCGACACGGCGGGAAGGGGAGGGGGCGGAGCGGGTAAACAAAGACGGACGTGCACGCGCTTTTAAGCTCAATGCGCATGCGCATTGAGCTTAAAAGTAACGGGCACTGCAAGGAATCGCCACGATTCCTTGCAGTGTGGATAAAGAGTGGATAAGTCCCAATACTCTCGCCTTGCTCGATGCGCATGCGCATCGACAGGCGAGACCTAAAAAGAGTTTGGCTAGAGATATTGCACTATGTCACTCAATAACGCGCAATCAGGTGGTATGTGGGAGCAATCTGGGGAATAAACCTCAGCCTTATTTAGTATGGAATTTACCCCATGGGATCAGAAGGGTGCTTTTACTATCGACATTGAATTTTCTCACTCTTCGAGTGATTACAGGCATTTGGAACAAAACTCTGAAAATGGGCAGAATTTGTGAGTTGTGCCAGCAATATATCCAGTATCTCAATCACATTTTGTTTGTGTGTCCAGTGCTGCAGAATGCTTAACGTTATTTTTTAAGGCCTAGGTTTATTTAATACAACATCCACTCAGCCTTGAAGGCCTGTAAACAATGTTTTGTAATAAGATTTTTAAAATTTGTAAATCCTTCTTGAATATTTACTAGGGTTTCCATTGCTATTCTTTGATTTGTGACATTGTCGTATTTCAAATCTGAGCATGTATGCTGCTATGTTTTTTAAGGTTGTGTTTTTTAAGTTTCTTCTACGTATTACCTGTATTTTGCATACTTCTTGTACGTGAAGTTATTGAATAGGCACTTTATATGTGTTCTCTGTCCCTCCAGTGTTTGGAAATAAGTGAGCATAAAATGCCTTTAATGTGACGCAATTTGAAAAATTATGCTTTATGGTGCTTCACGTATAGTCATTTTTTAAAGATTAGTCTGTAGCGTTTAAAGTTGCATGATATGATGGTTTTATTAATTACTTGCACTTTTCACATTGTTCTATGCATGTTGCACTTTACAAAGGTTTGAAAACGTAGTTCTTGGACACGTTTGTATGTCTCATTTGCTTCTCTAGGGTTTGAGAATAGATGAACATAACGTGCATTTATTGCGAATTGAAATATGATGTTCTACGGTGCTACGCCGATGGCACTTTATTAAGGATAGTTATTGTTGATCTTGTATAATGGATGCACCTAATTGGAGGTTTTATATTCATTTAATTGTAGATCTAAACATGCATAATGTATTATTGTTTTATTATCTTTTATAGAGTATGTGGACCTCCGTAGTAGTTGCGTATCATAAAAAAGTTTATATGATTATATGGATAAGACGATACATAAGTAAACATTTTAATTTTTTTTTAGCATGAACTCGAGTTGTCTATAGAATGACTTATACAAAGTGAATCAATTATAAAGATGTATTTACCCAACATGCACAGCATTATTTGGTTCACTCCTTTTAATTGTTAAGTAAAGGCTCATTGGAGCGCCTACAGTCAAATGTTTTCAGAAGATTAACATGGGGGCTCTTGCAGAGGCATCGTATACGTTTATCACGTTGACCCAATGCCTCTGTTTGCGGCTCGATCAGCAGGGCAGGCTTTTAAGCTGAACATTAGGGACCATAACTAGTATCATGGCGACTGTAAACAGAACAAGTTTCCTAAGTATCCACTCTTAATAAAAATTAATAAACAAATCCAAGGAGAAATGATTCATCAGAAATGTCTACGGTACCAGCCCACGTTGACGCACGCAGATATGTGCCCTTTCAAAGAGATGCCTTCATTTTGATGCAGGGCCTGCCCGGTGCCTTCCGTGACCTTCACTAAAATTCTGGAAAAATATCTCAGGACCTGGGGCGCATAAGCTATTTTAGAATTAGCTTTGAATAATTGTCCCTCAATATGAGTTTCTTGATTAATTGCTTGAGATAAGGTCTCCTTTTCCAAGCTGGCCTCCAGTGGCAAGCCTTCTTTCCCATAATCACTTTTGTTTCATTTGCTCTGTACACTGGGAACCGCTAAGAGAAAAAAAATCAGAGATACACCAATTCCATTACTTGAGGATTAGCCACGAAATAACCCTTTCTATTCCATTACTGAACATTATTTGAGTATTTAATCAAGTTTAGCCCATTTGAAAGATGTACTAATTGTTTTCTAAGGCTTACCCAAGACTGTGTTTTTAAACAAGGTGGAAGAGCGTCCTTTAAAACAAAGTGCAGACACGGACTACTGCAACGCCTTTGTTTTGCACACAGACTAATGAGAACATCGCATTTAGAAACACATTCTGCGTGGCTGCATGTTGAATAAAAACCATGCAAAAATAAACAAGCGTTTCACTTAGATTCATTTTTAAAGGTTTTGCAAAATGAACTACCTATTTTTTTTTGCCTGTTGCAAAAATAATTAGTTAAAAAATGATTGGCATCACATGCATCCACTAGAATAGTCTCTGATCAGGCATCCTGTTCTTATGGATAGCGGGTTACCCACTCGTGATATAAAAGTGAAAGAGCTCATTGCCACATAAAATAGTGAGCCTGAAAAAATGGCATCTTAAGAGAGCGTACTCTTAAGCACATCTATTCACGCCGTATGTAATTCTTAACCCACCGAACTTCTGCCATCTAGGACATGCGTTCAAATTGCTGCCTCTATTGACTGTAGACCTCTGCCGGATCTTGATCACTTTTATCCTTATAAAGTGTAAATACATCTCACACATCGCTCATCTCTCCGAAAAACA
This sequence comes from Lissotriton vulgaris, assembly GCF_964263255.1. Taxonomy (NCBI): domain Eukaryota; kingdom Metazoa; phylum Chordata; class Amphibia; order Caudata; family Salamandridae; genus Lissotriton; species Lissotriton vulgaris. The sequence continues at coordinate 1,707,770,424 of NC_141685.1, read as the reverse complement.
TTGAAATTATAAAGAGTGACTCACAAAGTTTACAATGTTCCCATTTCTTGGACTCTGTGATCAGACGTTTGCTACTGCTTTAATAAAAAAAAAAAGATAGTTTTTGTGAGGTGTTCAAACGTAATAAAACAAATTTACCCTCAGTCTATGTAGCCTTTGCACGAATCCAAAAATGTTACCAAAGGAAATGGCAACTCTATAGCATAAGGCATTTTAATGCTTTACAGTCATTTTAGGCTGTTGATATTAGAAATGGACAAACTCCCACTGCCAAATGTACTACAGTATGCACCAACCAATTGTGTGGACCTTATGTCACTGCCTGTTTTCAGCATCTTAGAGGAACAGAATGTTCTGACTATAGCATATTCGACCTAAACATTATGTGATAGTCCAGAAAGTGGAAAACTGTTCTCCATTCCAATCCCGCAGCTAGTGCAGAAATCATAGTGGGCCTCCCACGGAGATTTGCGAATATAATACTGACCAAAGGTGGCGAAAGCCATGGAGCAGAAGAAATCTACTGCCAGGCCAAGAAGTAGTGTCACAATGCTCTTGCCTCTGTAGGAATGTCAGACGTCTAGCCAAGAGCCCAAACCCAAGAACTAATGTGGCAGAATAAAGTTGAGTAACAAAGCAAAAGCCTTACCCACCATGGTTTGGTAGGCAACACAAAGGGGTGGGGCAACTAATTCAGGAAATTGCTATCTCACTTAACTGATTTGACAGCAAATCATTTTACATAGATGAGCTGTCGACCTGAAACAAAACTATTCTCCTAATGGAAAGTGCTACTTACCAGTATGCATCTGTTCTTGGCATGTAGAGCTGCAGATTACTACACTTAGCATTAGATCGCCACCACGTGTTGGGCTTGGATGATCGCATGTTGTTGTCGTCTTGGAAGAAGTCTTTGTAGTCACGAGATGGGGACTCCTCCCTTGGACAATAGTGTGAATGGGCATCGGCTCCATCCATAGATTGTTTTTCGCCATGATGGGAAATGATGGAGTTAGTAGAAGTAAGGAAAAGGATGTCCATGTGTGTGCATCTAAGTAAGATAAAACTGGAACGGATACAGGTCCCGGGGAGGCGGGAGGGCGTGTAGTAATCTGCAGTTCTACATGCCAAGAAAAGATGCATACTGGTAAGTAGCATTTTCCGTTCGAGGCATATGAGCTGCAGATACTACACTTAGCATCGATTGTGCAGCAGTGTCTCCCCTAGCGGTGGTCACCTGTATCCGTTGCAGTAGTTTGAAAGAGTTTTAAGGACAGCTTGGCCCACTGCAGCTTGCCGTTTGGCTTGCACATAACACAGTAGTGTTTAGTGAAGGTGTGTGTTGTAGACCATGTTGCTGCCTTGCATATGTCCTCTAGGGGGATGTTTCCTAAGAAAGCCATAGAGGCTCCCAGTTTGCGTGTGGAGTGCGCTCTAGGAGGAACTGTTAATGTACGTTCTGCTTTTTGATAGCATATTTGTATGCATTTTACAATCCACCTTGCAATTCCACCTTAGAGATGGGGTTGCCTTTATGAGGTGGAGAGAAAGACACAAACAGTTGTTTTGTTTTTCCAAAAGACTTAGTTCTATCTATATAGTAGAGGAGAGCTCTTTTAACATCTAGTGTGTGTAGAGCCCTTTCTGCTACAGAGTCTGGGTTTTGGAAAAACACAGGTACTCTACAGATTGGTTTAAATGAAAAGGAGTAATGGCTTTTGGAATTAATTTTGGATTAGTTCTTAAAACCACTTTGTTACGATGTAATTGTAAAAATGGTTCTTGTATTGTGAAAGCTTGTATCTCACTTACTCTTCTAAGAGAGGTAATAGCAATAAGGAAAGCTGTTTTCCACGTGAGGAATTGCAGTTCACATTTATGTAAAGGCTCAAAAGGGGTCCCATGAGTCTTGTAAGAACAACGTTTAGGTTCCACACTGGAGAAGGTGGCAGCCTGGGTGGGATGATTCTTTTTAATCCTGCCATAAATGCTTTAATTGCAGGTACTCTGAAAAGAGACAGATGTTGTCTGTTTTGTAAATATGCAACTTCTGCAAGGTGCAGGTGTATGGATGAATATGCCAAGTAACACCTTTGTAAATGTAAAAGGTAGCAAATGATATTCTGTATGGAAGCATCCAGGGGATCAATTTGGTTATTGTTGCAATAAATGGCAAATCTCTTCCATTTAGCAGAATAACAAGCTCCGGTAGTAGGTCTCCTGGCCTCTTTAATGATATTTATATAGCCTGGTGCTAGGTTAAGATAACCAAACTCTAAGACTTCAGGAGCCAGATCGCCAAATTCAGTTGATTTGGGTCTGGATGTCGGATGTCTCCATGGTTCTGCGTTAGCAGAGATGGAGTCAGTCGTAACTTTTGGTGTGGAACTAGAGAGGGTTCTAGCAGTGTGGTGAACCACGGTTGGCGTGCCCATGTGGGAGCTACCAGGATTAATTTGAGAGACTATTGTCTGAGCTTGCGTACTACTAATGGTATTAGTGGTAGTGGCAGAAAAGCGTAAGCAAACCTGCCTGACCAGTTCATCCATATCGCATTGCCCTTGGACAGCCTGTGTGGAAACCTGGCGGCAAAGGTTGGGCATTTTGCGTTTTTGTGTGTGGCGAACAGATCTATGTCTGGATGACCCCACTTGTGGAAGAATGGTTGAAGAACCTGCGGATGTGGTTCCCATTCATGAATTTGTTGTGTCTGCTGACTCAACAGATCTGCTATCTGATTGTGAACTCCTGGAAGGTGCTCTGCCAACAGATGTAGGTTTTGTGAAATGGCCCATCTCCAAATGTTCTGTGCGATCTGGGACAGTTGTAAAGTGTGTCCCCCCTGTTTTTGTATATAATACATGGCTGTCATGTTGTCTGTCGGGATTAAGACAGCTTTGTTTTGTACTTTTAATGTTTTGAGTGCTAAGAATATTGCTAGCAACTCTAGATGGTTGATATGGAATAATTTTTGTTGACTGTTCCATTGTCCTTGAGTTGTATGATGTAGGAGATGGGCTCCCCATCCTGTGAGAGATGTGTCTGTTGTAAGCACTAGTTGTGGAACAGGTTCGAGGAACGGCCGCCCCTTTGTCAAGTTTTTGGTGTTCCACCACTGCAGAGAGCGATGTGTGCTGCTATCTACCAACACCAGGTCTTTTAGTTGACCTTGAGCCTGGTTCCACTGTTATCTTAGACATTCATATAACAGATGCATTTGCAGTCTTGCATATGGTACTATGAAGATGCCATCATGCCTATTAGTCTAATGAACACGCTGGCTTGCAGAGATTGTTGGTGTTGAAAGGCTGTGACTAAGGCTTGAATGCTTTGTATCCTTGCTGGACTGGGTTAGGCTAGAGCTGTAGACGTGTTTATTGTAGCCCCTTGATACTGATGTATATGAGAGGGTTGCAGGTGCGGCTTAGTGTAGTTGATTGTGAACCCTAAGTCGCACAATGTTTGAATCGTCTGATGTGTGTGTTGGACACACTGACTGAATGACTTGGCTTTTATGAGCCAATCGTCTAGATAAGGGAAGACATGTATTTGTTGTCGCCTGAAATGTGCTGCTACTACTGCTAGGCACTTTGTGAATACTCGTGGTGCCATTGTCACTCCGAATGGAAGGACTTTGAAGTGATAATGTTGTCCTTCCAGCACAAACCTTAGATACTTTCTGTGAGCAAGATGTATAGGAATGTGGAAGTAGGCGTCCTTTAGGTCTAGTGTTGTAAGGAAATCGCCTTTTTGCAGCAGTGGGAGCACTTGATGTAAAGTGATCATATGAAAATGATCTGATTGTATGTAATGATTGAGGGGCCTGAGGTCGAGAATTGGTCTTAGTGTCCCGTCCTTCTTGGGAATTAGAAAGTACAGTGAGTAAACCCCTGTTCCTTGTTCTTGTAAAGGAACTATTTGTATAGCGTCCTTTTGTAGAAGTGACAGAAATTCTTGTTTGAGCAGAGTAAGGTGTTCTGTACACATTGGAGGCTGCCTGGGTGGTATGTGTGTAGGGGTTGCTGTAAGTACTAACCATCCTGGATAATCTGTCTTACCCACTTGTCTGTTGTGATGGAGTTCCAGACAGGCAGGAATTGTGTTAATCTGCCCCCCACAGGAGTGGAATGCTGTTGGGGGAGCAGAGGGAAGTCACTGTTTTGTGGTGGAAGAGGTTTGATTATTGTTGTTACCCCGACCTCTTCCTTTGTTGTTATTCCCTCTATATCCTCCTCTAAAATATCCCTTGTTAGAGGATGTTTGTGTGTTAGATTTGAAGGATGTAGTATTGTCTGCACCAGTTTGTTTGGAGCCTTCTCTGTAGAAGGAGCAACGAAAGGAACTTTTAACTTGTGTGGACTGTAAAGCTCCCATAGATTTGGCGGTGTCTGATTCCTTCTTCATCTTTGGGTCAGGAATATCTGGCACATCCTGTGGAATTGGGTACTCCCAGTCTGTATCATCTATAGGGTATGGGAATGGCTTATCTGTGTCTATCCCTCTACCTAAACTATACTCATCATCATTCTGAGGTGAGTGTGGGGATAAAAGAGGAGAATGTGAAGGAGATATCTGTGGTGAATTGTTAAGAGGAACAGGTGATGAAGGAGAAGAAAGTATAGGAGATGTGGCAGAGTCCTTCTTCTTGGCAGAAACTAGAGGTGTGGATGTTGCACCCGCCTGTCTTTGGGTCAATGTAGATCTTCTTTTGCAGAGGATCTCGTTGGAAAAGGTCTTCTCCTTGTGGAACCTTTGTCGGCGCCGATTTTTTCGGTTCCGGACGAGGTTGCTGTCTGTCTTTAGCCTTAGGAGGTGTTATGTCCTGATGCGTAGTTTTCGACACTGAAGGTGTTCTTTTCGTTGTCGTAGGCTGTTTCGAGGGCTTGGGCGCATCGTAATCAGGCCTTGTCGGCTTCGGTACCGTAGACGATGGCTTCAGAGTGGAAGCTGGTCTCGTCGGCTTCGAGGCGACGGACGCTGGCTTCATACTTTTTTCTTTAGAAGTCGGCGGTTTTGGAGCCGAGACTTCTTTCGGTTTCGGTGCAGAGGGTGCTTGTGGGATCGGCACGTGTGGCTTGCTCGGTACCGAGCTACCGGAAGGCTTAGTTACTTTCTTCGGAGCCGGGCTCGATGGTGGGGCTGTCGAAGTGGTTTTTCGGTCGCGACTGGACCCCAGAGGTAGAGTGTTGAACTTTGCCTTCGATCTGGGTGCTGTGTGTGGTGCAGGGGCAGTGGTACTCACGCGCTGATCCGATGGTATGGAGTCATCGGAGTCGTCTGCCTCTGATACGGTCTGGAGATCATCTGAATCTTCTTCAGGAACGAGCGGAACCTCCTCGTCGAAGATATCCACCGGTTCCAGAGCTTATCTCTGCATGTCGTGTCGATGGGCCCTCCGATCTCGGATGGTTTTCTTGGATCGAAAGGACGCGCAGGCTGTACAGCTGGATTTGTCGTGTTCTGGCGATAAGCACAGGTTACAGACCTCGTGGTGGTCACTGTGTGGAAACTTTGCTCCACACCCGAGGGGTCTCTTGAATTGCGTCCTTTACATGAGGTGTAGGCCTCATGGCGTTGATAGGCCAAACGGCCCGCATCAACGACCGGAATCGAGCTGATGGAGTCGAAACTATGTTAGTCGATATCGAAAGTAGTTTGGTACGTTTTCTGCGCTTCGAAGTGCTTGAAAAGTCTATTTCTAGCCGGAGCGGAAAACTTTCATCCGAACCCAGTGGCGGAAAAAAACAATTTAAGAACGGAGCCGATGCCCATGCGCACTATTGTCCAAGGGAGGAGTCACCTATCTCGTGACTACAAAGACTTCTTCCAAGACGACAACAACGTGCAATCATCTGAGCCCAACACCAAGTGGCGATCTAATACGTAGTGTAGTCTCTGCAGCTCATCTGCCTCGAACATAATTATTTTATAACCCTGGTCTCATAAGCAATACATAAATAAAATCCGGTCACAAAGTGTAAATTCTTCTTAAGCAACTCAGATTGGATGAATCTATGAAGAAAAGAATGTGTCTGGCAGTTCTTGAGGATAATCCTAGGGGATTACAAAATGGGCCTGAAGCCCCACTTCTTGAATGAAAGCCACTCTTGTGTTCCACTATGCTTCAGATTGGACCCTTGCAGTGCATGCAGCAGGGCTGCTGTGGTGACCCTCAGATACTGCCAAGACTCCACACTAAGGCTGCTCTACCGCAAGGGGCAACACAGACAGGGTGGGCTATTTTTAAGACGGTACTCAACTCTTCATTACAGTTGCAGCCATCCTGTGAGTTCCTGCACTTACTTGTTTCAGACTTGAACATCACTGTACTAGGATGTATAACAGCAGGGATTAACATACATCAGAGAGTGTTGAACTTCTGAGGTGGCATTAACATGCTTCGGAGGCGCTGATACTCCAGAGGCTTACAGGGGCAGCAGCACAGGACTGTTCTTTTTCACACGGTGCAAACTGCACAGAACCGCCTTCCCTCAAGAAGTGGTGTGAGGTAGGAAACAGAATTAAGTGTCGACAAAGATAGTAGGTGTGATTGACTTGAATGGATTCGTTTTGAGAGTTGGGGTGAACATGTCAGGGAGAGCCATCGAACATTAGAGATTGCTCTGCTGTCTGAGGCTTTAGTGCTGTGGATAGGTTTGCAGTTTTCTGGCTACTGAGAGATTGCTAATCTAACACAGGCAAGCTCGGACATCGGAGGCCAGATCATGCATCATTTGAGCAGCCCCGATGTAGCTCCTTCCTCGGAGGTCTGAGCCTATGAGACGGATACAGCCTAAATTCTTACTAGAATGTGTATAGGCTCGAGCACTGCATTTATGCAGCAGGGGAGGAACAAATTATGCAGTAGGGTTGACTAAATTAAGCTGCAAGAAAAGGCAACATATATGGAAATTTGATAGCTTTACTTCACAATTTTGTCATCCAATGTATCACATCTGGTGTCCCCGCTTTTTAGATACTTTTCATCCTTTTGAGCTAGCAACATGTTATGTTATAATAAATTTATATCGCGCACAAATACTCACGAGTGTCCTGGCGCGTAAAATAACAGTGACCAGATGGAACAGAAAAGTTTAGTGTGCCTGATTAAAAAGAAGGGTTTTCAATTGTTTTTCAAAAAGTCTGAAATCCTGAAAGTACCGTAGTTCGAAGGGCAGGGCGTTCCATGTGATGGCTGCTTTGACGGATAGAGACTGACACCCAGCTGCATTCTGCGGAAACGAGGAATCGCCATTCGTCGAAGGGTGGCTGAACGCAGAGAACTATTAGGGACATAGAAGGCAAAACGCTTCCTAATGTACAATAATAATAATAATAATACACAATGGTCCGTGATCGTATTCCTATCAGCATCATTGGTCAACTAGAGGACTCTGCCATGACTTCCATAGCAGAGATACTGAACGCCTCTATAGAACAGGCCACAGTTCCTGCCTTATGGAATGCTATGGTCAGTCCTCTGCTCAAAAAGCCGGCCGCAGACCCTACGATATTGGCCAATTATCGTCCAATATCATTACTGCCTGCTTTTTCTAAAATTTTGGAGAGGCACATTCATAAGGCTCTTTCAACTTATGTGGAAAATAATGACCTTCTTCATCCGTCCCAGTCTGGCTTTAGGAGTAGTTACTCCACCGAGACTGCCCTGCTCGGGGTCACAGAAAAGATTAGGGAGCTCATGGATGATGGCCAAACGGTAGCATTGGTCTTGTTGGATCTAAGTGCGGCCTTCGACACTATTTCTCACTCCAGACTGCTTGTCAGGCTGGAGGAGAATGGTGTCGAGGGCAGGGCACTAGAATGGATTAGATCATACTTATCCCTCCGCACCTTCCATCACCTCTTCTGAGGCATGCTCTGAGGTATTCTACTCTCCTCATGGTGTACCACAAGGATCGATTCTGAGTCCTTTATTCTTTAATTTGTACTTACGACCACTGGCCAACCTTGCAGAAAATTTTGGTCTCATTTTAATGACCTATGCAGACGATTCTCAAATCCTGTTTTCACTTTCTAAACCTGACTCGTCTGCTCCATCTGCACTAAAAATAGGCCTTCATGAAATATTCAGTTGGATGTCGGCTAACCAACTTAAATTAAATGGGGAGAAAACAGAGATCCTCCTCTTAGGGAATAGTAAAGATCTCTGGAGTGATCCCCATTGGCCGTCGTCATTAGGTAAACTTCCACCACCAGCTTCTCAGGTCAGAAACCTTGGGGTAATCATAGATGACAGCTTATCTATGACACAGCAAGCCAACAAAGTGGCAGGCATATGCTTTACCATTCTTAGATGGTTACGCAAAATTGTCTGGATGTTACCATCTACTACCCAGAAGACCGTAGTCAACGCCTTAGTGACATCTCGGCTTGATTACGGTAACATCTTGTACCTGGGCTCAAACAAAGCCGTAATAAGACGTCTGCAACTGGTGCAAAACGCTGCTGCCAGACTGCTTTGCAGAATCCCTAGATCCGCCAGGATCACCAAACATCTTAGGGACCTGCATTGGCTCAAGGTTGAAAACCGGATTCGCTTTAAAACCCTGAACTACCTGTTTAAAATCAAAGCTGGCACTGCTCCCAAGTACCTACAAGACCTTGCCATGCCCTACCTCCCCAATCGCAGTCTCCGTTCATGTACAGCAGCGAACTTTGCGGTGCCGAGGTACAAACGGGCTAGAATGGGCGGGAGATCCTTTTCCTATTTGGGTCCAACTCTTTGGAACACATTGCCCATTCACATACGCAAGGAAGAAAACTATATGAAATTCAGGAAAAGCGTAAAAACCTGGTTGTTCGACAAATAAGTGCCTTTGATTGTTCTCTATTCAGTTGTGTCCTGTGTTTTGCTACTCCGGCACCGGGAACCCCTTTGTGGGTAGCTGTGCGCCTTACAAGTGTTATAAAATAAATAAAATAAATCGTCTAGAGCTCTGTGTGCCAAAGTAAGAACCTTAAATTGCACTCTCTGGGCCACCGGCAGCCAATGAAGCTTGCGTAGATGTTGTTTTACGCTAGATCTTCCTGAGATGTTAAACAGAAGTCTAGCCGCGGCATTCTGTATGATCTGCAATTTATTTTGTAGATATCCAGGAATAGCCACATACAAAGCATTGGCGTTATCAATGCGGGAGAAAATAAGAGACCGCACAACCATTTCCTTGGACAACCTTGGGAGCAGAGGGAAGAGCCTTCTAAGTGACTTAAGAGTGCCAAAACAGACACCAGTAAGTCTCTTAATTTGTACCACAAGTCCTCTTAACATGCTTTGTTAAAAACTTCAGATTATGCAGCAGATGATGGATTATGTGGGAATGGGTTAATTCCATAATAATGAGGAAAACCTGTGGTCACAAAATAAATTTCTTTCAGTGGCACAGGCATAGGTTAACACACAGCTCTGTTGTCCCAAGCGTTACTGGCAACTGGGTCCCCTAGTGGATGATTCTAGAATCTAACCATTGAGCACCAGGTGTGTAACATGAAAGAACACTCCACTACAGGTGGTTCTGAGTGCTTAACAAACAAAGACATGACATATTGAGGACTGTTTCGCTAGAGGGACAGCTCTACTAGCTCAACCCTTACTCAGGGGTGTGTAGCCCCAGAGTAACCAGTGGTATAACACTGCTCTTTCACGGCATAGTGAGAGCATTGTACCTTGATGCTTAACTCCGCATACGCATGCTTACCTGCGAGGGACAGCTGTTGCTGGAATAATGAAATCCATGGAACCTGTGGGGTATCTTTGCTGTCCCAACTGTTGACGACAGCTTTGGGGCCTCTGATAGAACTCTCCTGTCTCTAACATTTAGAGAGATGTGACTCTTGCAATAGCGCTGCTGTATTAAGCATTACTGAAAGTTGTGCAAGCAGAGAAGGAACTTTTGTCAAGGAGCAGTGTAGCCTGAGGTAGATCTGTGCTGACGCAGACATTAATGAGAGCTGTGACACATATAGGGTAGTTCTGTTGAATCTTGTACTACCTACACATGTGTAAATTAAGTATTGCTCTGCTCTCTCTGGTGTTAGTGATGCCAATGGAAACTGTGGGATAGCTCTTCGGTCTTGGCAGTCACAGAATGCATTGTAACCCCAAGGGTAGCTCTTTTGTCCCAGGTCTTACAGAAGTGTGCCACCTGAGGGGCAGCTATGTTATCATAATTGCTACCCAGATGTTTGTATGCTAAGAAACATCTCTGCTGCCCATGGCTTCACCCACATCTGTGTAACCTAAGAGGAAGTTCTGCCGCCCCACATGTTCATGAGAGCTCTGGAAGGTCTTACAGTATCTGCTGGCTCAGGCATTAATGAGATCGATGTAACCCAAGTGATAGCTCTGCCATCTGAAACGTTACTGGGAGATGTGCAACCAAGGAGGTAGAGCTAATGGATGCATGTCATGTGCTTGCAATCGGGCATACACTTATTATATTGGGTGTTGTTATTTTTTTTATTAGTAGACTCAATTTGGTCTTGGTATAGCCTTACATTTTCAGGAATTAAGCTATAATTTAACTACCCAGAATAATGTGCTGCACGGCTAAACACATATAATGTTGCAAAGGCAAGACCAAGTGGCAATGCCAATGCCTGTTTTACAAAGTGCTCCAAATACACTGTTCATAGCAAGCTAATAGCTAAATACAGGACACCACGCTGAGTTTTATGCACAGAGCCTGTTCAAACAGAACATACTACCTTAATTAATTCACAGCTCTGTTAACTAATCTGAACAATATTTGGGGGATGTCCCTTGAGAAATGTATTCAAAGTGTTAACGGTGGAGAAGAGTGGTATTGAACATGGAGAAGCTTATTTTCATCATGTGTGTACTGCCCGATAAAAGGACTACAAGGTTGGATATGAAAACTGTTGAGGCTCATCAGTGGTTTTTAATTAAAAAATAAGATATTCTTTTTTTGTTTATCAAGGAAACTGCAGGCTTGTTCTGCAGTGACACGTTTTCTAAGCCTTTGAAGAGGCTCGGATCTCTGTGGGACATACAATGGAGTGATCCGCTTTTGCGGTGGATAGGAGATGCCGTCAGAAAAGCAAAAGAGACCACAGTAGCCCGAGGAGATGACCGAGAAACCATGATCAGTCCATGGCCAAAAGAAGATGGCAGCCGCTGGGTGACTCGATTCCTTGGATGGCAGGAAGCGGCATTAAAGAGCGTACCCCGGGGGCGTGGCCAAGATGGCAGAGTAGGGAGACGCTTCTATCCGGAGCTCCCGACCCCGTCCTGTTCCTGGGCCTTTAAACTCGCCTGTTTTCCCCCCTCTCGGCGCTCGATAGCGTGGGGAAAGTGGCGGACACAACTGAGCCGCGTCCAGGCTCGTGACCGGCCCAGAATTGGACCAGCCGGCAGCGAATCGGGTGCGGAGCGGTCCGGCTCCGGGACCGGAGCGGTACGGCTCTGGGACAGAAGGCGACGGCGGCCTACAGCAGAGACGCGGCCTGGGGCGAGGCGGACCCGGGTCGCAGAGGGAGCCGGCAGAAACACCGCACAGCGAAGCGGAAAGCAGCTTGGGGTCCGCGGTGGAGGTTGGGCGAGGAGCACAGGCCGCCGAACAAACGGCCGAGTGACCACACCCCCGGAGCGGGTAGCACCCTAATCGGGGCTGAGGCCTACATTGCGGAGGCCCCGACGGAGCGACCGGCGAAGAGACCCCGGGGACTATCGGCGGGACCGGGGGCAGCTACGACCGGACCTGAGGCCAGTGCTGCTCGGGGGGCTGAATCGGAGGTGCATCCCCGGGTGCGGCGCTTGACTGACCTGGTCTGCAGGAACAGGCAAGGCCCGGAATCGTGCGGAGGCCGGAGGCAGCGAAGGGGCTTGGTGCGGTGCTGAGCCCGGTCCTGACACTAGGGAAGGTGAGGACGCCGCCGGCGGGTCCCGGGAGCGTTCTGGGGGCCCCTGAGACTATTTGGCAAGCCTGCAGGACACGCCGGCCGGGAAGTCGAGAGGCCTCCAACAGAGAGACTGTGGTAGCGGTCTACAGCGGACGGGACCGGCAGGGGGGGGGAGGCTTGCCAGGGGGAGGTCGGATCATGGGACCCGTGAACAGCGGCTGGCTCTCCCTTGCCCAGATCTGAGGTGCCGGAGTGGGGTGAGGTGAGGGCCCGCACAGCAGAGGGCACTACTCGAGGCCGTGAAGCCACGCAAGTGAGACACCCAGTTGGGGATATAGCGGAGGACACTGTGTCGGGGGCCGTTGGTGCCTAAACCCCTCCTGGGGATACAGACTGTGTGTTCGTGTGTGGCTTCCTCCCGGAGTGTGGATGGGGGGGGGGGGGTTCGGGCGTGCTGCCTGAGACGGAGAAGTCTGCAGGCAACGAGCTGGGGCATAAGCCAGTGTCAACAGCTTTGAGGTGAAGCTTCGGTGCACCCACGCGCCGGCCGACCAGGTGATTGCGGGTGTGACGGTCCTCGGTGGGCCGCATCAGGAAGAGGGGCTCCTCAGCTATCACATAGAGTGTGCCTCTGGAAATTGCAGTCTCAGGGGCCCTGGGCGGCCAGCCACGTGGCCGGTGACTGTGGGCGCCTCTGGGGAGCGGACGGACTGCGGTGCGGTGGTCACTGGCACGACCTGAAGAGTGGACGCTGGCGTGGGCCTTCTGGGGTGGCACACCCGGACAGAGAACGAACAAACCCCTACGACCCGATCGAGTGGAGCCACGTGTGGTCACAGATCGGAGGCCTGGTTGGTGGCGGAGGCGGTGGGTGGCGGTGCTGCCTGACAGAGGAAATGGCGAACCAGAAAGGTAGCAAGAAGAATGAGCGCACGCTCCCGGAACTGCTTGGTAGGTCCCAGAACAGGGGGAAAGAAATCAGCCGTCACCGAATGCAGCGGGTGGCTCGCAATCGGCAGGAGGTGGTGAACCACCGGTCACCAGGTCCTTTCTGGAATCGCTCTTCGGCACATTGCGCGATGACTTTCAAACGTTAAAGCAGGAAGTTGCCGGGGAAGTCCGTGAAATCCGGAGAGAGGTGGATGGCCTGGGAGAGAGAGTGGCCATGACAGAATGCTCCACGCAAGGGCAGGACGAGGAAATCACACAGCTCCAGCAAGAAGTGCTGCGCTTGAGGGACCAACAGATGGACCTCCAGTCCCATAATGAGGATTTGGAAAACCGCTCCCGGCGGAATAACTTAAGGGTCCGGGGAATTCCATTAGCAGAAGAAGGTTCGGATGTGGTGGGATACCTGCGGGACCTCTTTAGAGACATACTGGGCGAAGCGGCTGATTTCCCAATAAGGATTGATAGGGCTCATAGAGTGGGACCCCGGAGACGTGCTAATGCCCCTCCCCCGGATATTTTGGCCTTTCTTCCTGACTTCCCACTGAAAGAACGAATCATGGCGGAGGCCCGGAAAACACCTTCACTGGTCTTCCGAGGGCACCCGGTGGCCTTGTACCAGGATTTGTCTGTGATCACCCTACAAAAACGTAAAGCGTTTAAGATAGCGACAGACTTCCTAAAGCAGCACGAAACGCCTTATTCATGGGGTCACCCTTTCCGCCTTATTTTTAAGTGGAACGGTGAGGTACATCAGCTGAGGTCCCTGCAGAACACATGTGAGGTGTTGGGGATCACCGCGGAGGAGGAGGAGTCCGCTACACCGCGCAGAAGACGCACCTCAGAAGACGGATGGCGCAGGGTCTCGAGACGTAGAACATTGGCGGCGCCTCAGCGTCCCAGTTTGCCTACCATCAGGGCCGAAATGGCGAGCGCCATCCAAGCGGCTGCTGGAGACACTACAATGAATGATGGTGTCGCGCTGACAGCGTGAGATTGCTCCGGGGGGAGAACGACATAGCATTGCAGCTATCGCAGGCTAGGTTTCTGTAGGGCGGGGAGGGAGCGGAGGGTGGAAGGGTGTGGCTGGACGTCCACTTCGATACTGTGCCACGGACTTGTCCGCAGGGACATGGCTGGGACAATTCTTCAGAAGGTGTTGGGGGTCCTGGTAGGGAAGGGAGTTTGGGGCAGTTGGGGGTACGGGAGGGGTGCGGGAGGAGGGAGAGTTGGGGAGTTCGGTGACAGGGGGGTTGGGTATTGGATGAGGGGTGGGGTGGGTTCAGTCCGTTCAGTGCTCATGTTGTTTCCGCGAAGACCTGGTGAGGGTCATGTCGCTGCGTAGACTCACACTCCGACCCTCCCTAATGTGGATTTGCAGCGTATGTCACTTAGTTCTGACTTCTCATGGCATCCCTTAAAGTCGTGACCCTCAATGTCAAGGGGCTTAACAACCCGGTTAAGAGGAGGGCAGTCCTGTCCTTGTTAGATAACACCCAGGCTGACATTTGTCTCCTCCAGGAGACTCATTTACTCACACGGGATTACCATAGATAACGATCACGCAAATTCCCCACACAGTTTTTCTCCTCGAATACCACCAAAACAGCTGGGGTAGCGATTTTAGTGTCTGCTTCGTTTAGGGGGGAGGTATTACACAAATTCGCAGAGCAGAAGGGGAGACTCTTAGCGCACAGGTTTAAACTGGGGACCCTGACATTTACCATCGGGACGATATACTGTCCGAATGAACAACAGGATAGCTTCATGCGCTCAGCACTGGTAGACATAACAGCATCTCCAGATAGACACATTATTTTGGGTGGTGACTTAAATATGGTGTTTGACTCAGCGATAGACAGGTCGGCCCAACGGTCCCCACAGTCGGGGAACTCTAACAGCTGACGAAGTCCCAACTAGCAGACCTGGATTTTCACGACCTTTGGCGCAGCTTGCACCCTGCAGACCTGGACTACTCTTTCTACTCTCACGCGCATAAGACGTATGCCAGACTGGACCACCTATTGGTCACTGGCCCGGTCCGTGCTTTGGCCACGACATCGGAGATGGGGGTCATTTCCTTATCGGATCATGCGCCGGTCGCGGGGTCGTTCTCTTTGCTGGCTGATCGGGCTCCTCGCGGGATCTGGCGCCTCAGAGACGCTCTCTTGCATAGGAAAACAGTTGTGCAGCGCGTTACGGAGGCGATTAGGGACTTCCAAACACACAATGACAACACGGACACATCAGTGGCCACTCAGTGGGCAGCTCTTAAGGCGGTGATTAGAGGGGACTTAATTGCGATCTCCTCGGCGGAGAATAGGGATCGGAGGCAGAAACGGGACGAACTTACGCAAAATGTCAAAGAACTTGAAGGAGTGCATCGTCGCACAGGGGCCCCCAGGGTCTGGAAGCAGCTGAAGGCGGCGAGGAAACTCCTGTCCTCTTTAGATATGGATAGGGCGGAATATGCGGCGCTGTGGCTGAAACATGCTTATTATACGGGGGGCACTGGTGTGGTCGCCTCCTGGCGAGCAAACTCAGGGTGATCCACGAACGCCAACGGGTGAAGGAGATTGCAGTGGGGGACGGCAGGATGGTCTCAGACGACGCACAGATAGCAGAAACTTTCCGCCGTTTCTATGCCTACTTGTATACAGGGGAAGGCCTGATGGCGCAGGAGACGGAGGACTACCTGGACTCGGTTACCCTCCCGTCCCTAGCACCGCCCCAAACGGAATATCTGGAAAGGGAGATCCGGACGGAGGAGGTTATTACCGCCATTTCCAGGCTTAAACACGGAAAGGCCCCTGGCCCAGATGGCTGTATGGCGCTCTTTTACAAGACATTTAGTGCCACACTGGCGCCTATTCTGATGAAACTATTTAACTCCTTCTCCGAACCGGGGGCGATCCCGCCGGATCTTTTACAAGCCACGGTGTTGGTCATTCCCAAACCAGGGAAGGACAGGGCCCAGTGCAGCTCGTACCGCCCGATCTCCCTTTTAAATGTTGACCTCAAATTGTACACCGGAATTTTGACGGCCCGCTTGGCGCTTTATCTGCCGGGTCTGGTGGAATCAGGTCAGGCCGGCTTTGTGCCCGGGAGCCAGACGGTGGATAACACCAAGAGAGTGGTACATATATTGGAAAAGGCGTTGCGGATCCCCGGAGAAAGAATGCTACTGTCGGTTGACGCTGAAAAAGCGTTCGACCGGGTGCATTGGCTTTATTTAGAGTGGGTGCTGGAGAAGATGGGCATCAGCGGGAAATTTCGCTCTTGGTTATTTAATTGCTACCGGTTCCCGACGGCGGTAGTGCGGGTGAACGGCTGCAATTCTCGGAGGTTTAATATTGAGCGAGGCACCAGACAGGGATGCCCGTTGTCCCCACTCCTCTTCGCTCTGTATATGGAGCCTTTTGCCCAGAGAATACGGCAGAACCCGGATGCGATCGGCGTGAAAATGGGAGGATATATACACACGGTCAGCCTTTACGCCGACGATGTGAAACTGACCTTAGAGGAGCCGAGGCGTGCTTTGACGGCGTGCGTTGACGAACTAGAGGCCTTCTCCCGGGTGGCAGGGTTCAAGATGAACATGGGGAAATCGGCGGCCCTGGATCTCTCTCTTACGCCTGCGACGCGACAGGGATTACAAGCCCTCTTCCCCATGCAGTGGTCGGCCAGTCAGGTCCAGTATTTGGGTATTCTGCTGGCACCCACGCTGCAGGCAACGGTGGCAGCTAACTATGCAACTCTGGGTAGGAAGATTAAAGAGGAACTGGGGAGATGGAGTAAAGGCATGACATCCTGGCTGGGGAGAGTGGCGGCGGTTAATATGACGGTCCTCCCCCAGATCTTATATCTGTTCCGGGCGCTGCCGCTGCAACCGCCCAACGGCTGGATCCAGCAGACGCAGTCGGCCTTATCCCACTTCGTATGGCAGGGCCGCAGACCCCGGATGAAGAGGGCTCTCTCCTTGTTGGCGCCGGAGTCGGGGGGACTGGGAATCCCAGACTTGCGCAAATACTTTCAGGCGGCGCAGTTGAGATACCTGGTGGGTGGGAGTCGGACAAGCACTGGCTCTTCCAGGACCAGGCGGTGGCGGGCCGTCCCTTGCAGGAAGTGCCCTTCCTGCGCAGAACGCATCGTCCTCCGAACCTCTATGCATCTTATGTTACGTGGGTCCCACTGAGAGTGTGGGATGCTACCAATCAGACATACGAACTCACCACGTTTCCCTCCCTGTTTACGTCTATTGCGGACAACCCTGACTTCACGCCGGGAACTGCCCCGGGCGCCTTTACACACTGGCAGGCGGCTGGATGCATGGCTCTTTTCCATCTGTACGGGTCGGAAGGGGTCCTCCCTTTTCAGAGTCTCAAGGAGGAATTTCGGTTATTAGAGACGGACAGGATGCGCTACTGGCAGGTGCGACACTGGGCTTTACAGCCACAGGTACGAGACTTGGCTGACAGGAAGCTATTGCCGTACGAGAAGTGGTTGGCGACCCGCACCTCGGATACAAAACTAATTACGGATCTTTACAAGATGTTGCAACACCCCCCCCACCCACTTTCACAATCCTGGTAGGGAACGCTGGAACAGGGAGCTGGGTAGGACATTGAGCCACAAGGAGTGGGACCAGGTCTCATATCGTGCACGACACTCCGCATATCATGTAGGACTGACTGAAACCTTCACCAAGGTGTCTACCTATTGGTACTATACCTCGGAACAGCTACACAAGATGAATAGGCATATTGATAACACCTGTTGGCGGGAATGTGGACAACTTGGCACTCTGACACACGTTCTGTGGGACTGCCCGCTATTGCTTCCTTACTGGAAAGAGGTGCTTGATGAGATCGATGTCCATTTTGAGGTAGAGTTGCCCCGCTTCCTGGCATATGTCCTTTTGGGATTACCTAATGGGTTGATGTATCCGCTGAAATCACGTAGGGGCAGACAAATTGCCATAGCATTAGGCTCAGCGATTCAAAACATCCTAATACACTGGCGCACTACCACTGACCCGTCCATTACAGGTTGGCTGCACAGATTATGGCATGTCCTGGGCATGGAGAAACTGTCACTTATGATGGCCGGGGATGTGGAACAATTTGAAGAACTCTGGCAGCCTGTCCATGCACTGTTAGCCACTGAGTTCAGGGAATTGACCTGTCCAAGATACTTGAGATTATTGAGAATCACACCACCGATCGACTACACTGCCTAGCAGCCATTGAACCTGGGGGAGTGAGTGGGGAGAGTCGAGGAAGGATTTTAGTATATTTGGTTGAGCAGGGCACTGAACGGGGGGGCCGGGAAGGGAGGGAGGGGCAGGGTGGGAGTGAGTTGGGGGGAACAGTTTCTAGAAAATGGGGTGCGTACAGAGAGCCTTTTTCTACCTCAGGGTGTTGTGTGATGTTATGCATATGGGTGCGGAGCTCACACAGTTTCTATTATAATTGCGGGGTGTTTGACACTACTTTAAGAGGGGCTCCCGAGTCTACAGCACGGATGTCATTGCTTGAATGTTTTTTCTATCTGTGTACTCCTTCAATAAAATACTTTAAACCTAAAGAGCGTACCCCTTATGTAATAAGACCTGATGTGAAAAACCAAGCGGTCTAGTCCCATTCTCTATGAGATGCACCAAGGGTCTGCTTAAACAGGGTTTAACTGGAACACGTCTGAGTATGGAGGAGCATAAGAGGCTGAGCTTTAAGGCAGAGGCCTCACTGGCCAGAGAAGTTGGTCTACTATGCATGATCGGACATGATGCTGTCTGACAACCGTATACTCTTGATCAGATGCAACAAGGCAGGTAAGCAAACACAGAAAGGCCTGTATGACTTTTTAAAGCTCCAGCCAAGTAAGGAGGAGCTGTAGGAGACAAACAGAACCACCTGAGTGATTTATCGCAGAGTCAAAAGAGATGATGGGGAATTAGACTAAATTATCAAAAAACTTGCCAAGATAGGAGAAAAATCAACTCGGGCTGCATATGAAAAAAAAAAAAAGAGTGAAGGTCGAGACCTAGGGTGATGGGGAATGAAATGTTAACCAATGGCCTTGGGACTGCAGTGATTTGAGGACTTCCACCAACAAGTGCTGGAGACCATGACAATGCTGGACCAAGACTGAGGCCTTAGAAAACACATGGAAAGCAGCTAACTTCTGGGTGCTTGGATTCCCTATCATGGATCTTTAAATCGATGCATCCTTTCTAATGAGGTACTTTAGGGATCATCTCACTCCTCCAGACTATCCTGAACCACGTCCAGTGAAGAAAGCCTATGTCAGGAATCTTCAAGATCCTGACTAGTGCAAACAAGTTCTGAAACAGTTTACAGTTCACTTTATCAGGATATCTTACTTTTCCCTTTCACAAAGATGGAAATGCAAAGGAAGAAATGACTATTGAAGCCGGCACGGGAAAAAATGAGTGAGTCCCGGGTACCAAGGCATTACTCTTGTTCCCAGCCAACTCTTAGGGAGCTACAAGAATACATTCTATTTTTTTCTTCAGAGATGGCAGTTAGGTACTTTTGGAAGGCAATAAGGCACAATCAACAGAGAGTGACCTTGCTTAACACTCTTGCGTGTCTGCATGCCTGCTCTTGTGACAGGGCATTCCTTGAATCTGGATGGTGTCATGCAAGCCATCATGTGCAAAGTCTGAGTATGCTGCTCTTGTTTATTGGTTAATATTGTCCATTATGAAAATGTATACGCTCCTGCACACCTTTGTATTCCCATGTTTTGCTTTTCCTCTCTTTTCTTTCTTCGTCTAGTTCTTTTTTTTCTCTTCCCTTGATGTCAATGGATTCCCATTCATGGCTTTGAGGGCATTGTGCCCTGCAGAGAATTTGATGATTTTTTGCCAGCAAGTTAATCTAAATGTAGAAAATGTGATGCCATGTGAAGCGGTTCCTCCAAAACCTGCTGGGTTTGTTTTTATTTAGCAAAGCAGGTATCGAAATAAAAAGTCAAAACATAAAATAGAGTAAGCTAAGGTCACATAATTCATTTATCCTTTCTAAAGAGGTGATTTGCATCATTTGATCTTTAGATTAAAAATCACTTATCATAAAAGTAACGTATCATAAAAGCCACGTCACTAAGAACTTGGCAGGGAAGAATTCTCAAAATACAATGAAAACCTCAACACGAATAAAACAAAGGATAGCTACAAATGATCTAAGATTTCACATCTGAACATAAAGCAATACAACAGTAGATTGGTATGGAGGGTCAAATGTCACAAAATCATCTGATTTTAGCTGAGCCAATCGACTCAAGAATAACTGGCAAAGCCAATAGGACTAGCTTTTTGTTAGCAGTGTTTAGTAATGGTTTGGGGACTATGGGCCAGATGTAGGTAAGTATATTTTACCGATTCATAAATACCGAATTTTACCGATTCGGTATTTATGAATCGGTAAAATAGAAGGGGGGAGATGTAGGGAAAATCGGTAATTGGTAATTGAATTATTTACCGAATCGGTAAATACTGATTCGGTAATGCCCATTGATTCCTATGGGCATTGAAGCCCATAGGAATCAATGGGCATTAGCGAATCGGCATTTACCGATTCGGTAAATACCGAATTTTGCAAGGGTGCAGGTGGTGTCACTTTGACACCCTCTAGCACCCCGATTTAAGGCATGTGACACATGTGGCACACAGACATGCCCTAAGGGCATGTCCGTCTGTCACATGCCATAGGTGTGCATGCACACATGTGCATGCACACCTGGAATCGGTATTTTACCACGCAATTGGATTGGGTGGTAAAATACCGATTCGGTAAGGCCTGTGGGACTCAAAAGAGTCCCACCTACATTTCAAAATTACTGAATCAGTAAAAATACCGATTCGGTATTTTACCGATTCGGTAAATTTACCGAATCAGTAAAATAGGGCACCTACATCTAGAATAGCCATTTACCGGTCGGTAACGGCCGAATCGTCCGTTACCGGTCGGTAAATGTCTACCTACATCTGGCCCTATGTATGTTGTGCCCACATCGGTCTTAGAAAGAAAACCCCATGATGAAGAAACACCTTGAACTACAACAATACAGAAGAAGGTGGGAGTAGGGAGCTTTTCCTGAACAGGTCTGCAAGGGCTGAGTCAAGAAGTGGCATCAAAGCAGAGTGTTAAGAAAAGAAGTCAGAAGGTGAGGTTTGCGCCTTCAGTGGTGAACTCAAAATGCAGCATAGGCCAAATATAGCATAGTAGACACTGACAAAGAGCCAGTATTATCATTGTGCATGTACATCTGTACTCTGTGAACCAAAAATGCTCGAAATCCAACATGTTGGCAAGACACAAATATAAATGGCATACAAGGCCAATTAGTAAATATCAGAGTCATTAAAACAGTCTTGTACTTCCTACTAGGAAAGTAGATTTAAAAAAAGTCATAAAATGTAATGTGTCACTAATGTAGATACACAAACGATGACAAGCTACTTCTAGTTTAATAAATGTCTATTTGAATCCCAAATGTCAAATCACGGACAACACATGGAAACCAATAGCTTAAAGGGCTCAATCTAACTTGCAGCTGGGCCCATAAAATGAAACAGAGGATCATTCAACAGCTGATGCAGAATCGATGTACATAGTTTTCTTTATGAGAGGCATTTAATAACAGTGAAAATCTAGATTTAAAAAGCAGAACAGTGCTTTTCCACAAAAAAAATCTGTCAGCTCTTCGCACACGTGGTATTGTAGGTACAATGCGAGGGTGTGTCCTGTGGTTAAGACTTGATAACATATTTCACGATGTAATAGGACATGGGACAAACACAGAACACTGTTCTTTCTATTTCACTTATCACAGTTGCACATTTTTTAAATACACGTTTATAATGTGAGGCATGGTGAATAAAATGAATTTACCACAATCTCAAGATTTGTAGATGGTACAAAAAATACACTATAGCGGTGAACCTGGGAAATCAATGCTCCACCTCTCGAGTAACTATGAAAAGCTGCAGGAAATCAATCTAAAGGTTCATGGCAAGAGAAGCACCTGCATCGAATCATTTTTGAGACACACCCCCATAAAGAAATAAATGTCAGATTTTCCCTTTAATTTAAGAGCCTGATTACGAATTGGTCAGACTGTTTATACTCTAGAGATTAACTAAATCATGCGTGCATTGGGCCAATATTGAATACTGGAGCTCAAACATGCAGGCACGAATGGGTGTATTTGGGCTATCAACTTCTCAAATCAAGAACTAGCAAAGCAGAGATAGGACAGGCTCCATAAAACAATGGTGTAAGGGTCATGAAGGTGGATTACACCCGGGGGAAAAAACTCCACCTACCCACACTGGCTAAAAGGGAAGGCAGTCAAATGAGGATGTTATCAGGGTGCGCATATATGTAAATATCAATCATCGGGTCCATGTTTTGCGGTTTGCTGTTCTCGCGCTGGCGCCGGGATTTTAAAAGAAGAATAGCAGCGCTCAAAAGCATTTTGTTGTTGCAAAACGGACCAATTGCGTCGCTTTGTAATCACCACTATCAATAGACATGTTAGCACAAACAACCTCGCAGGATCTGACGGATTCCCGCCGAGGAGCGTGAACTGCAACCCAACTGCAGATAGGCGAAGTCTCAGATGTCCCCATCAGGGTCTCGCGCTCCTGAAGCACTCACATTTTTGAAGTGCATACCTCAGTTTTGTAGTGGAGCCAGCCTGACCCGAGCGCGCAAGGCCTGCATTCACTTCACTCTTTACAGGGCTTGTTAAATTCAAAGTTTTGCTGATCAAACAATAACAAACATCAGAGCCAAGTATGCAGGTCACTTAAAAGTTTTACGGGAATCATGCTCCGGGCCTCAGACAAGCCCTCGCACACCCATACAGATTAATATCCGCTCCCTTCGGATTAAGGGAATCAATAGGTCACTGTCATCGGTGTGACCCTGGGCAAAGTCAAGTGGTCCCGCTCCACTCTTCGCCAGTTATTAAGGGGCTTAGAGGCGACCCCTTTGTGCGCTCTTAGGATTTAAAAGCAAGCAGCAGCCCGCTAAAGAAACACTCCAAGTAACCCATGCAAAAATAATCAGAGCAGGCAGCAAATTCCTCCAGATCGAAGAGGTATAGTGTATGAGCAACCCCAACTGGGGAAACTTTGTGACTGCGTAACGCGGTCACCCACAGAAAGAACATACTCATTAGATCCCCTTTGTTTAGCCAACACATCCCCAGGGTGCAACTCCCATAAAACAATCGCAACGCTAAAATGCCGACGGAAATGTGACATTTAATAATGAAAATAAAATGTTTTGTTTGTGGAACATTACTTTCTAACCTGCTGGAACTGAAAGCAAACGTCATTTTAGTATAGAGTGAAAGATCGTACTATGTCAATTTGTAAATCCTCTCATTTACAGCAGACACTGGACCCTAAGAGCTGGGAGACGAGAGGGAAACAGCCTTTTTGGCCAGGATCACACTATGTGGCTAAGTGAACAAGCATTTACAATGCAATGGTTTTGCCTTTGTTAAAGTTAGAGCTATTGGCATTGCTCTTGAAATTATTTTTATTTATGTTTTTTTAACATAAATAAATGGCATTGTCATTTACAATGCCACTAGCTTTATCTCTCGCAAATGACACACACAAACACACACAGAGCCCCCCCCAGACACACCCACACAGAGCCCCCCACACACACAGCCACACAGAGCCCCCCACACACACAGCCACACAAAGCTCCCCACACAGAGCCCTCCACACACCCACACAGAGCCTTCCACACACACCCACACAGCACAAGCAGGCAACAGGGGCACGAAAACGGAGGCACACGCAGGCAACAGGGGCACACGGAGGCACAAGCAGGCAATAGGGGCACACGGAGGCACAAGCAGGCAACAAGGTCACGAAAACAAGCACAAGCAGGCAAAAGGGTCACAAGCAGGAATTGTAATTTAGACGGGGCTGAAGTGGAGAACGGTCAGTAGGGAAGTAGTGCGGCTGGTGCAGTGGTACCAGGCTGAAAGGTGAGAGGGGCTGTCTGCACCCCAGTTTGGACAGTTTCCAATACCTAACAGGGATTGGTGGGAGGGGGGTGTACTTCTTGCTTTCTTTAGGGCTGTTACTTCGGGGACGCAGTGCACGCTCTTGCCTGCTGCCTGCTGCCGCCGGGACACGACAACAGGCAGGGAGAGGACAGGCTGGGAGAGGGCAGGGAGGGGGCAGGCCGGGAGAGGCCAGGCCGGGAGAGGACAGGCCGGGAGTGGGCAGGCCGGGAGTGGGCAGGCTGGGAGTGGGCAGGCTGGGAGTGGGCAGGCTGGGAGAGGGCAGGCTGGGAGAGGGCAGGGAGGGGACAGGCTGGGAGAGGGCAGGTTGGGAGAGGGCAGGCTGGAAGTGGACAAGCTGGGAGAGGACAGGCTGGGAAAGGTCATGGAGGGGACAGGCTGGGAGAGGGCAGGCTGGAAGTGGACAGGCTGGAAGAGGACAGGCTGGGAAAGGGCAGGGAGAGGGCAGGCTGGGAGTGGGCAGGCTGGGAGTGGGCAGGCTGCGAGAGGGCAGGCTGCGAGAGGGCAGGCTGCGAGAGGGCAGGCTGCGAGAGGGCAGGCTGCGAGAGGGCAGGCTGCGAGAGGGCAGGCTGCGAGAGGGCAGGCTGCGAGAGGGCAGGCTGCGAGAGGGCAGGCTGCGAGAGGGCAGGCTGGGAGAGGACAGGCTGGGAGAGGACAGGCTGGGAGAGGACAGGCTGGGAGAGGACAGGCTGGGAGAGGGCAGGCTGGGAGAGGGCAGGCTGGGAGAGGGCAGGCTGGGAGAGGGCAGGCTGGGTGACGACAGGCTGGGAAGCAGAGAGGGTCTTAACTGAGAAGTCTGCCAGCACGGAGCTCTCCGGGGCGCAGAGCAGCAGCAGGGCCCAGCAGAGCAGGGCGGGGGGGCGGTAGGGGCTCGCAGAGGTGTCTCCTGGGGCAGCCGACCAGGTCCACCATGGTTTGGCTCCGAGCCCCAAGCTCACATGGTGCCAGCCCTCCTCCGGGGCAGGCGCTTCACACCTTTGTGACACTTCACACCCCTTCACTGGCCTCTTTTTAACAGAAGGCGATGGTTGTCAAGCTACGCTCCTTGCTAATAAACTAGAGGGTCAAAAAGGGACATTTGCACCTAAAGTATTGGAGAAACCGATACTGGAAACACACACAAGGGCTGAAGTAATGTGCTTAATTAATTGTATTCAACGCACTCCAATTTAACATATATGAGATATGATCACATTTACAGGAGCACATTATGCATTTTACGGACCTTCATTTGAAAACATGGACACATAAAACGTAGACACAACCATGCATACTAAGGCCGAGGGAGACAGCCTGGCATCTGATATATTGGGTATCACCGGTTCTTGTCCTTGTGTCTCGTCCATGCAACGAAAGTACTGACGTTCTCGGATGGGTGTGAGCTTACCTATGAGCAGGGCATATAGGATCTGAATGAGGGGCTCGTGTTTCAGCCCCCTAAAGGCAGTGCTGGGGATCCGTTCCAGAATCCCCTCGTAGATGCGCCGTGCCACCTCCTGGTCCGAGGGCTGAAATTCCCGAATGTAAACCCGGTCCTTGGTCCTGGCATCCTCCTCTTCAGCGGCGACAAAGGACGAGGAGACCGG
Organism: Lissotriton vulgaris; assembly: GCF_964263255.1. Classification (NCBI taxonomy): domain Eukaryota; kingdom Metazoa; phylum Chordata; class Amphibia; order Caudata; family Salamandridae; genus Lissotriton; species Lissotriton vulgaris. Next base: position 1,707,744,931 of record NC_141685.1, on the reverse strand, counting down.
GGCAGCTGCTGGCATCAAGGGCCACATCTGGGAGGAGGACACGATCTGGGCATCCTTCTGTGTGCTCCCCGGTATGGAATTGTGATCTTCAGCCACTATTTTAGTCTCGCAAACCATTTTGGAAGACGAATACATCCTAAGTCATTCCGATCCTTACGACTCGTGGGGGGGGGGGAGGGGGGGGGAGGGGGGGGGGAGGGCTTGCGCGGGGTGGGGGGGGGGGCTCGGGTGGGGGGGGGGACGGGACTTGGGGGTGCGGGGGACGACGGGACTTGGGGGTGCGGGGGGAGGGGGAGGGGGACTCGCGCGGGGGTTAAAAAGTACATTTTTTTTAAAGTAAGAAAACTTACCTGACTGCCCGTGTCCGCGTCAGAGCAGAGGAAGCAGCTCTAGTGATGACGCGACTCTTTGCACCTGCCCTCCTCACCACATCTGTTGCCTACAGCCACCGGAAGCCCCTCTTTTTCGTCCACTTCTCACCACATCCAGTTTAGATTACAATTTACAAGTCAAGTGCCTCGAGGCCAGGCTTCCCTCCTCTGCTTGCTAACACCCTTCACAGTTTGCTACACTATTGGTTAAAGCTTTGCTGATGTATTGCTGCTCTCAAGTTGCTGCCAGTGCCATTTTAGTTGCTCCCTTGGTTAATCATTTACATAGTTATACCCATGTTTATGCCATGGCTTTGAAAATGAATGTGGCCCATTAACACATAACATGTTACTTAGATTAACCGTACTAATAAGCGCACATTCACACGTTACTACTTCGGTGCAAAGATCAAATTAGATGTTATTATCACAATTCAGCAAAAGAAGCAGGAGAAAAACACCTATGTTGCTTCACAGATTGCATTCAACTATTACTCTACACAGGGAAACAACTCCCCTAATAGTCGCAGATATCCCTTCGGTGTGGTTGTACAGTGCTGAACAAATTGCAATAGCCTCTGCATCCTGATTTCAGTGAAATATGGTTACAAAAATAAATAAAGAAAAGAAACACAATAAAATTCTCCGGCACAAACCATATATGCAGGTGCACAATATATAACATGAGATTTAGTACCACAGTTGAGTTTAGGGAGGGGGGTCATGGCCTGTTTTACAATGGAAATAAAAGACAAATTATATACCTGCGTGTTTATTATATATATATGTGTGTGTTTACACACACACATACACACACACACAACTCCAGCTCCCGAAGAATAATTTATGTATCTCATTGATTTCCTTTTTCATGGTCACAAGCTGATTACTCGAGTTGACAGAAAATATCCGAATACAACGAACACATCCAAACATGATACCCGGATTCACCACTAGTATTGATGCAATCAGCCTCCCCTGCAAGAAATGTACACAAAACGGGGACATTTCCATTGAAACCACGGACCACTGCAAGCCGAACACTGCAGGAATCTGCGAGGCAACCCTTCACTTCTGCATACAATTGTGCTCATTGTGCAATGTGTGCGTTCATAAAATCTCCCTCTTCTCAAGAGCACACTCGAACATGCCCTGTTCTTGTACCACAGAGAACGGACAGCCGAACAGCAGGTGCAGTATTTGCATTTCTGTTTTCAAAAACATGATCCGTTTTTAAAAAAGGGGCCAAGTATTCCATACCGAGTGTGGCAAAACAAGCATGAAATATAAAAAATACATAACGGGTGACAAGTGTTTTATGGTCTAAGGTGGGGATGGACATCTTGTGAGTAAGGGGAGAGCACGGTAAATTCCTGCTTCCTTTCCCCCATCTTCCTTCTCTCCCTAAGCTCTCACGAGCTCTCGAGAAGAGAGACACTCGGGAGAGCACCTACCGTGTCACATTCACACGCGCAGACGGTGCTGTCACAGGTACCCTATGACGCAGAGGAGACTGCAGCAGACACTTCCACGTGCCGAGCTGCGCGAGGCCCGCTATGCCCAGTGTAACATGGCGCTCCCAGTGCCAGGCGCCAGAGCCATGCCCCCACCAGACTTGTAATTAAATATGTGTCAGCCTCCTGTCACCAGGAAGCTTCTCGGCACCAGCAAGGGAGGTTAATCGCTTTTTTAGGGCAGTGGGTAGATTGCTACTTGATACATTATGGAGCCCCATTGCTAATCCTCCTGGCTGCCCCACTTGGCCAGATAGACTGTGTGATCCTCGGACGCTAGCTTTAGCCAAGTGTGCCTCAGTTCTATTCGCAGGATACATGTATTCATACAAGGCAGGCAATGGCTTCCCCAAGGAAGGGGGAAGCGAAACCACGTCCTCCCGGCCCCGCCCACAAGCAGGCGGCGGGCCGGACATCTTCTTCCGGTGTTTTAATGCCGGACCAGATTCGGGGGCGTTCCCGAGGACAGGCTTTCGGCTGACGTCGCCAAAAGCCAAAAATTCTCGGGAACGCCACCGAATCTGGTCCGGGATTGACGGACAGAGAAGTCTTTCAATGGCTAGCCTCCATTTATGGAGCTAGCCAATGAAAGACGGGGGCGGATTCCCAGCCACCATACCATTCTCATTAGGTTTTTTCCTAGCACATGCGTACTTCGTACGCATGCATCGCTAGTCAAAACCTAAAAAGTGAACAATGCAAACTCCGGTCTCCTGGTTTTACTGCTAGCAAATTCTCCATTGGACCCTCAACTAGTGATAATTTATTTAGGACATTTATTCAGAACAGCGCACACCAAAAAGGTGCCATTCTGTAACAGTGCAACAAATAATGGAAAAAGCTGACAGTTACTGAATGAATGAATCTAAACTGTTTAGTGTTTTCCTAGAAAGCAAGAGTAAGCGCTGTCTGAGAATTAAGATGGGAGGGGTCTTCCAAAATGCTGCTGCTTCCATGGCAAAAGCACGGTCTCCGAATCCGGAGGTATGAGACTTTGGTATTTGAACCAGGCAACTTAGCTCTGAGCGAGGATTCCTACACCGGGTAAATGCATTTTTAGTCATAAAATTTAGATGGTTAGAGTAAACTACCTTTTGTAAAATTCAACATGACCCACCCTAAGTCAACGCTGTCACTGTCGCATGCTTCCCATACCATGAAGATGCTGGGGAAGATTTCAAATGGCTTCCAGTCAGCACCCGGAAAACCGTCACACACACACTTGTCACAAGCAAGCTGGGCTATCGGATCACTCACAAACTCACCAGAAGGCTGTAGATCATATAGAACTCAGAAGCCAGAATCACTTTCAACTGCCCAACGCCGAATTCACATCATCCCACACCTGATGGAGCTCCACTGGCTCCATATTCCTATGCAAACACAATCAAACTCTTCATCCACCCGCGGCTTCCCTAGCAAACACTACAAGATATGGAAGAGGTGGGCCAACTACAGGGGACTTTGGCTAGAGCACCCGGTAGTGCAGGATCCGGATCCAGACGTATGAATGAGTGCGATGACCGGATAGATGCGTGTGAATGGCTTGATCGACCGAATGACGTGCGGGGGGAGGGTCCTGGGTGGTTAGGAGGGGGGGCGGGGGGGGGGGGTAGTTGGGAATGGGGTTAGGGGGAACGGGTGGGGGGGGGACTTGTTTCTTGTGATTGTTCCTATTGTTTTGATCATGAAAGTAATGACGGATTGCTTTATTGTACCACTTTATTGATACCTGACAGATATCTCTGGGGTACAGAGATCTGTGGCTATTTATATGATCTGTCAATAAAATCTGTTTTGAAAAAAAAAACTCTTCATCAACACATTCAAGGCATTCATGACACTGGCCGAGTAACCTTAGCCATGGCATCTGCTTTCACAAACCTTTCAGAGACCTCCGCTTGTCCAGAACAGTACTTGCACACATCAGGCACATAAAAAAAATCTGATCCAGCAATCAAGCCTTCTACATTGCTCCTAAAGTAAGTGTGAATGGCCGGCTGCTACACATAAGAGCCACATCCTCCCTTCACGAATCCCGCAAAAAGCTAAAGACCTGGTTTTTTGAGTACTCTTACCACGCCCTGGGTTTGGCTGGACTCACACCTGCTCAGTGCCATGTTACCCTACAGGGTGATAGAGCGCTCTACAAATCTGCATAACAAATTCTCCTGTGGACCAACAGTCAATAAAGCAGTCAAAGTATTGGTGAAACTGATTCGCATTTTTATAGACCACCAACAGGGGTGAAGAGGAGCGCAGATCGCCGCCAGGGAGATGGTTTAATCGACTTAGAACGTCATCACAACTCTCGGCTGGAACAATGTCAGAGTCAGCAGAATCAGTTTCTCTGGGGAGAATATAGTATCCTGCGGATTAACACAAACAGTCTAAAGTTCACTCACACACTGTGCCAATGTGATGGCGATGAGAAACAGTCTTAATACTAAGGAACTGTAAAGGACCGCTATGAAGTAGTACGAAGCACTCTGCAAGTGACTGCAATCCCGATAACCATCCTTTTCTTAACTATCCAATATGCAAGTCATTTAATTTTTTGATGTCACAAGCATAGTACGTCTATCAGACGTTCATAAGTGCAGTTGGGTTCAACCTCAGGCTACACACTGAAATGTTGTTGTCCATTATATCATACTAAATAGGGGGAATACCTAGGTGAATTAAACAAAATGCCACAATTTCTTTACATTTAATGAAATCCCCAAATGAATTTTTGCTGCATATAATTTCTTAATCCCTCAAATAATCATGTGCTGGTGGCTGCCTTTCTTGGATCTAAGCTTTGAGGAGCAAGGAAGGAAGCAGGCAAAGCAGTCTCATGGACTAGTCTGGGGAGAACTGAAGGTGACATTGCATTGCTATGAAAGTAGGCAACATTTATTTTTTATTTTGAAAGTTTTATAAAGCGCGAACAAGATCCTAGCGGATATCAGAGCGCTATACAAGCACTGAATGTTATTTATACAGTCCATAAGAGTAGCTTCAAATAAATGTACAAAGAATATACAAATAACATCATAGTTGGTATGAGCAGATCCAAAACCAAAGTACAAAGAGTATAATGAGAAAAAGAACAGTATAGTTATTTTTAACATCAATAAGTGTCTTGTGGTTGGGAGCGCGAATGCATGTCGCCACAGTGATTCATCAGACCATACTCGTGTGTATTTGGCCAAGAGGATGGACTTAACTTCCTTTTTAAAAGCAGGAATGGACGGGTTAAGCCTGATTTCTGGGGGTAAGGCATTCCAAATTCTGGGTGCCATCCCAGAGAAGGATCTGTTATAGGTTTTTTTATATGGAATTTTTGTGGTTTCAGTAGTAGTTTCTCCTAATTTCTTGAGGATCTAGACCCACCAGAGATCGTCAGTTTCTGTGCCAGGTAACTGGGTGTCTTTTGATGTAAGGCTCTGTGCGTCATGCACACAATTTTCAGCTGAATTCTCGCATCTAGGGGTAGCCAGTTCAGGGATTGAAGGTCCATGGAGATGTGGGAGCTAAGTTTAGATCCAGTTATGAGTCTTGCTGCGGCGTTAATTGAAGCTCTAAGAGGTGCAGTTGATGTTTTGGGTAGACCACAAAGAGAGACACTCCCGTATTCCACTCTGGGTATAACCAGGGCTTGTACTGCCTGCTTAAAGTCATTGAGTGGCAAAAAGGGTTTTAGTTTCCTCAATGTGTTTATCTGAAAGTCAGCTCCCTTTGTAGCATTGCTGATATGTTTTTGCATGTTGAGGTTACTGTCTAACGTTATTCCAAGTGACTTCGCAGAGTCCACAATGGTAGGTTGTACGTTGAACACCGGGATATGTTTGATCCAATCTTGCATTTTCGGGATTTGAGCCAGCGGGGCTATTAGTAGAAATCTGGTCTTCAGGGCGTTCAGTTTAAGATGATTTTCTGCCAGCCAAGTTTGGGTGTTCTTAAGAGCTGTGTTAAGTAGTCTGATGTCCTCTAAGGTGTGTATCTTGAGGTATAGCTGTGTATCATCTGCGTACATGTGATATTGCACGTTAGAGGTTTGTAGAATTTCTGTTAGAAGTTCCAGGAAGAGATTAAACAGTGTTGAGGATAGTGCGGATCCTTGCGGTACCCCCAAGGTTACTGGGACGGGCTTAGACAGGGATTATTGACTTTGAATTGTTGTGTCCGATTATGGAGAAATGAAGTGAACCAGCTTAGCACTGCCCCAGATAGGCCCATTCTGTGTTTCAGGAGGTCTAAAAGGTTCTTGTGCTTGACCTTTTCAAAGGCTGAGGACAGGTCGAGTAGGATGAGTAAACAGGATCTATTTTGGTCAAGTATTTGCAGCACATCGTCAATGATGTGTGTCATGGCGGATTCTGTGCTATGCCCAGCACAGAAACCTGACTGGTGCTTGTTGAGCAAATCAAAATGATCAATATGTTAGCTGTAAAAGCATGCATTTTTCCAGCAGCTTGGCTAGGGTGGGGATATTGGAGATTGGGTGATAGTGGTTTAGATCCGTGGGGTCTGCCGTGGGCTTTTTTAGAATGGGTGAAACCTGGCCTACTTTTAGGGTGTCTGGGATGCATCCTTGTTGAAGAGAACTGTTTATGATCTTGGACCAGAGGTAGAAGCAGTGGAGTCAGGTCTTTGACTGCGTTTTCCAGCGGGTCAGCGCAGTAGTTGGCTGGGTTCAATGCACTGCGAATTTTACCTAGAGCGTCTTCGGAGTAGGAGGAAAATGATGACCAGTTTGCATTATTTTTAGGATTGGACTTTGATAGGGGTTGGCATGGCGTGGATCTGGGAGCAAGAGAGGTTAGATCCTTTAGGAGGTCGTTCTTGATGGTGTCGGTCTTCAAGGTGAAAGGTGGAGAATTCATCACAGTTTGGCTGCGAGCATTCAGTATCTTTTGGACAATGAGGTGCCTCCTTAGATTGGGTTTTGCTGCTGGAAAAACGCATGCTTTTACAGCTAACATATTGATCATTTTGATTTGCTCAACAAGCACCAGTCAGGTTTCTGTGCTGGGCATAGCACAGAATCCGCCATGACACACATCATTGACGATGCGCTGCAAATACTTGACCAAAATAGATCCTGTTTACTCATCGCAGGACCAGGAAATGTTACATCCCCTCTACTGCCTACACTAACATTCCGTTCACCTACCAGACCATTCTGAGAAGAGGCAATGACAACCTATGTATATGACTGCATCTTGACAGTTTTTTGATCTGCTTTTCTCTTTTTCTCTTTAACAGGGTGCGCAAATGGTAAAGTGGGGAGACAGGTAAAGTTGTGTTGGGGCGAGACAAGAGATGGGGGAGAAATTAAATGGCAAATCACATGACTTGGCAACTTCAAATTTGAAAATTTGGTGTGGGGGCACTGCTTAAATTGAAGCTGTTTCAGGTTCTCGGTAATGCACTTAATTGTCAACATGGGGACTTATGGCAGACTGCTACAAGGTGGCGCTGTATATATAATATAGAGATGCAAACAAAACAGTTGTTTATTTGTTCAATATATAGGAAAAATGACTAGGGGCTGCAACTTGGAGGAACATCGAACTATGAACATAAAACCAAGATCCCACAGGCCTCTAACCGTAGGCTTGCAATTGTAATAACCAGGAGTTTGCAATTCTTCTGAGAATTGCTCACAGGGGGAAATAAATCAAAATCACAACCATCAAGAACCAAGATCTGCTTTCTGGAGTTAACCACTCTATCCCCCTCCCCCCATTTCACTCCAACCTGCTGTCTCTCTCTCTCCCCTCCTCCCCCCACACTCATTGTGAGGTGCTTAGCTCTCCTCCTAATCCAGAAACGCATGGAGCACCAGAATAAACCAGTCTTCACTATTGGGAGCTCAGATCTAGAGCAGTTTTACACCGCAGTAGTCATGCCACTCAAGAACCCTGACACCAGAAGAACCAGACCACAACAAAGATATCATGCTAATATCAAGAAAAATTAATTTCATTACCTTACTTCAACAACCACATTGTTGTGGCAGCATATAATCCTCAAAAAATGTGAAAAAAGAACAGTGATTGCTACATTCCTCAGAAATCCAGAGGAGTCGTAACTTTACACCACTTATTACACTACTGTAAACTACCACTCTAAAGCATTTCAGGAAGTAGGAGACTCTAATGGTAAGGAGTAATCCTAGGAAATGAGGATAAACAGCCAATAGATTAAAAAAGGCTCACATAATAACATTGTTTTTGCCTTTCTGTATATGTGTCAGACTACAGAGATTATGAACAATAGTATAGACTACTGCTAGTCCACTGAACATTAGGTTATGCGTTCGTTGACACCTACTTTGGCATTCTAATCCCGAACAGAACTGAGCCAGAAGAGTGTGCAAAGCTTAACTGCAAAGCTTAACTGCAATAGTGGATAAACATTTTCACATAAAAAAATAAAAGTTGGCTCAAAATCAGCGTTTCCTGTGAAGTGTCTTTTGCATGGAGACCATTTGTAGTTAGAGTTGTGCAGACCTACGAAAAAGCATTGGAATCTTGATCTCCAGATCATATTGGAGTTCAGATCCTCTATTTGGAAGGTGATCACAATGAAGATGCATCATAGAAGCATTAAAAAACTTAAATGTGCGAAGAGAAAGGGCCCTTCAACTTGACAGCATATTTTTCTCTTTTGCTAAATGTGGCCAGGATGTAATTTAACAAGTCTTAAAACGGAGTTGAATTTTTACCAAGACAGAACTACGGTAAGGAATGTGCCCTCATTACTTTAATGCCATCCAGTTAGGTTATGGAAATAAAATCGAAGAAATAAAAGCACTTCTTGAGGTTGGTAATGCAAATATATTATACATTCCTAGTGGAAATGAACATACCTTTCTAATCTTCACATATCCGTTTACCAATCAATCTTCAAGCATCAGAGTAACTGCATATTATGGATTAGAGCACCTTTAATATTCTAGAAATTAAATCCTATTCCATTGATTTTAAGCATTTAAGGCCAGATTTATCAAAGGTTTTTATCCATTCTGTGTCTATGGGAAAATGTGTTCATACATATGGCCCTTAATCTGATCCAGACTTGGTTCCAAATACCAGAGAGAGGCCTATGACGAAGAATTGTTTCAGTAGCAGAAGCATCAGGAAGGTGAATTTTTGTACACAGAGAGCATTGTCTAATATAGGCAAGAGACCAAGATGTGATGGGAACGAGTCACACAGATGTTTAACTGCTACATTACTACAAAACACTTTTTATGTAATACAGGTTTACAATTTGGGTAACAGAGGCATAGTGATGTATCAAAAATGACCTTCATTTCAGGTGCCCAAGTTGGGAACGGAATCCAGCTTCCAAAGGCTGGACTTTAACTATTATACATTACTTAATCCCCAGAGGCATATACCATGTTTACTATCTTTTATTAGAGCCACCTGCCCCTTCAGGTTCAATGTAAAACCATTGCCTTGGTGAGGCTTACATCCATGACCTCTCCAACAGGATATTCATTGAAAGCTTTTTATTTCCGTAGAATATAGTTCCTAATGTGGTTTCTGCTGCCATATAGTTGGCCAAAAAACCATGTCGGACTTTAGAACCAAGACTCACAGATTTTCCCAAAGAGCCATCAGTCAAGCCCCTGTATTAGAACACCTCTTGATAGGCAAAAAACAGTAAAAGGTGGATCGCTACTTTACATGATCTGTGGCTTGTCAGGTGGGTCAAGCTCTGTGTTCATTCCACCACACAAATGAACATACTGCACTACTTTGTAAATTGAGTTAGAGCGGTATCTCTTACTTCCTCTAAAATAAGACACCATTTTTTAGAACATATTGCGAAACACGAGTTATAAAGACAGTAAAGGTCTAAATTGAAACCGCATTCCTAAAAATCATATGCAAACAAACCTTACTGAAACACATATGTTACTTTGTGGTTCCATCCTTTAATTATCTAAATAATTTCGGCGCCCTACCTAGATATTAAACAATCCGTGACCAAGTACTAACCAGAAAGTGATGGGGAAAATGAATCAATAGCCGCGAAAGACGAAAACAACATTCTCAAAATGCACAATATAAACGTATCGCTTTGCCTTCAAAGTGTAGACAATTATGTGCTTTGCTAATTGCTTTCGAAAATGACATCTACTCCACCGCCCCCATTACAGGGGAACCACATAGGAAGACGGTAAACAGCGCGCTATCGCGGCGGGAAATGCCTTCTGACAATTTACCCAGAGGTTCCAAAACGTCTTAAAATCTAACGCCACTAATACTCTCCAGATTTGCTGGCCCGGCTTCGACCCATCTCGAGACAATGTTTATATTAATGGAGGGTTCACATGAGAGGTCAACTCACTTGAAGGCTTCAGAAATCGGTCGCTGCTTTCTCCTTGGGTCTCCCCAAAGAAGAAAAAAATTAAAAAGAAATCATTAACTTCCTACATCAGTGCAAGCTCATTTCACTGTACTTCAATTGCTACCAGGTTTTCGCCCCCAACAATAAAACCAAGCAACTCTAAAAAGAGCATGCTATATCTTCACTTCAAAGAGGAGCCATGCTGGAAGCAACGCATTTTATTTCCAAAACCAATAATGACAATAAGTGGCGTTCTTATGCAGATTAAGACGTGATTACTATATAAGTGTTTTCTGATTTTGGTTAGGAAGTAAACAGGATAACTACTTTATTTTACGATTTCCGACTTTAACATTCAAAAGCCATACAAGAGAAAGGCCATTTCAGGCCTGTAACTGTGAGAGATTTTAACCGGTCGATCGATTTCAAAATTTGTTTCCCCTCCTCAAAGAGGAAGTTAAGTGATGGGGACGTGGAATATTTATTTTGAGCATAAAGACTGCGCCTCACTCGTGTTACACTTTGACAAATACAAGAATCGGTGGTCTTTGTAAAATCCCTCTTTATTTTGTATGGACCAAATAAAAAACCGAAAACTTACTCCTGAAACAATAAAAATTATTAAAAACCGAAATCGAAAGAATGAGAAAAATTGCGTTGGCTAAAAATGCAACGCTAAGAAATCGCAATTTGGTACATTCAAATAAGTGTTATTCTCGAGAGAAAAAACATAGCATGGATGCAAGCTGTGTTAAATGTAAATAGGTAATATTTCTGTCGCTCTTTGAAAAAAAGGCAAACTAAAAATGTGCTAGTGCCATCCGTCAAAAGTTATTTTTGAAGCCTTTGGGGGCGCACAGACTATCTTCCAGGTCCCAATTATGTACGTCAATAATACACTTTCTAGGCGCTCCGACCTCAAGAGCGGGTTTGAACGGTCTGTGAACCTTTCACTCAGGCAGCCAGCAGGAGGCTGCTCGTGCTAGAAGCAAACCGGGGTCTTTCAGGCCGTTCAATGCCAGGAAACGGCGGCCGGCAGGACTGCAATTCCTCTGAGAGGAACACCTCCCCGCACGGTGTTACCTCAAGCAGAAATCGTATATCAGAGGCAACGACAAAGCTCTTCTCACTGTGCAATGTGCGCGAGAGCTACTGCACGTGCTTAATATGCATACCGCAGTGGAGAGTAACTGCTGGTTTCGTGCACTCCCTCTGCAAGCAGACGGGCGGCATTCCCAGGGGCCGCCCAAATAGGCGGGCGGATGGCGTCTGCTGCCCTCCTGCGATGTCAGCGGCTGGGTGGCCCGCGGCGCGGCTCCCAGTGAGGTCATTTTGTGAATTCGTATGTTGAACGTCCCGCTCCAAAGGTGCTTCAAAGAATCACGCATTCCCAAAAGCGAGGCGGCCATTTATGTTACCTTGTCCTCAATCCACCTGTATGGTCTCTACTAAAAACTAGGTTTAAAATCCATCAAGCGGCCAGGAAAAGGTCAACACGTTAACACATGGCTTTCCACCGAGTGATTTAGGCCCGCTTCAATGAAATACGAATACATGATCAAATCTGCTTATGGGTTGATGGTCAACGAACTCATGGTACGAAGCTGCTGCTTCACAAAAACATTCAAAATAAAAGCAAAAAGCGCATCATCTAACTTAAAAAAACACTTTATTGTTATCATCGGAAACAAACCGATCTTATCTGGCACCAAGGGAAACAATCTGCATATAGTTGGACTTCACCTGGTGTTAGCGAAACACAAGTGAGCACATCTGGTCTGAAATAACAGGACAGCTCATATATGCTCGGAGCTTTCTTCTGGCTTCTAGATCAGCTTGCAAAAGGTGCCATCCGAAACCTCAGTATTACACCAGAAGTCTCTCAATGGCATTTTCCATCATCCTTCTTAGTCCCCCCCCCAAAAAAAAGTTCCCCTGTCCAGTTTATTTGAATGTTGGTCGTGCTTTTTATGTACACAGTAAAATTAAATTCAAGCATCAATTTTCTTCTTGTGGAGACCGCTTTTCCATCTAATTCAATGTTCTAATTCTACATGTCCATGACACAGTACTGTAAAATTACAAACATTAAACAGTGTTACCCTAAGGCCTAAGGATTTAGTTTTTTTGTAAGAAACATGAAATTATTGGTGCGATTACAAAAAGAAAATCAGTTTCCATTTCTCTTAAAATGGTTCAACATTATTGTTGTTTAAATGAACTTGTATTTACTCGTAGATAAGTTAAGACGCCTTTCTACATAATGTATGTGTAAAACACATTTTATCTTGTTAAAGTTTAAACTACAGACATTAGACTGTGAGCATTCCAGATGTAAGAAAACGTCCCTTCCTTCCTACATTTGAATTCAGCCCACTGTGGTTTCTGTCCACCCAGTTCCCACGGCTGGTCTATCTTTTACTCTGGATGGGGAGGAGGATGAAAAGACAGTGGGTGTTGCATCAAAAGGAAATGTCTTTTTTATACAATATATAAACAGATGGAAAATGTGAAAATAACTACATTTTTTCAAGTTAAAGTTTACAACGGCAAAAACAACAGTTGGAGAGAATGCAGAACAATGTCATACATTCACCCAAGTACAGAGATCTGGGCCTAAATCCATCGTTTTTTTGCACTCCACACCACCCCAGTTCAGACAGGTCAAAAATGACATAAAAGTGTGGGAAAGAAATAAAAGCAGGACAGTGCACACAATGCGCAACAATGTATAAAATCTGAAAAATGGATGGCTTTGAAAAATGTACAGCCTGCAGATGGTTAGTTTTTCTCTGAAAGGTAAGTGCCATAAAACGCTACTTCGTAGCCGCTATATGCAAGCAGTACTCCTGCAGGCTTAACTTGAAGGAAAAGACATGGCGCATGCAGCATATTTTCTCCCTTTTGACAGAATAATTCAGCTTTCCACCTCTCGCATGCAGCCAGGTACAATGGAGCTGCGCGGCGTGACAAGCCACTTTATCAGGGTCTTCTGACTTACTGCCTGGATCTGCGAATGCCACCATACTCGCTGAACACTTCATCTGCCTCTTTGAAAACCAGGATCAAAAGAACCTCCCTCTCCGGTGCTCGCCACAGTGACTTTGAAAAACTATAACTAAGGCTTAGGGCCTGTAGTGATTTCCCCTACTAGTATTTTGTATAAACAAAAATCAGAAGGTGCAGCAAGGTACAGTACCTTATATTTCTCAAAGAAACCAGTCTGGTTCACAGCAGCTCAGACACTATTTTCCCCCACAGGTAGTGACCTATCACATCCTCCAGGGATCTACCGGTCACCACAGCTTTCAACGTCTGCTTGCTGTCCATCATGGCCACACCTACAACCCTTCGCTCCATTCCCTTACCACTAAGATCAACCTCGCAGTCCGTGTTCTCTGAAACGCTCTTCACCATGTTCCAATGACTCTCCACCCAAACTATGTGGTTCGGATTTGTAGAGTCAAGGCCTATACGAAGTTACATAACAAATTCGAATGACATTGTTTTAAAAAAAAAGATTACATTTTGTATGTCGCTTTTTGCCAACAAGTGCTGTAAATAACAGTTGTCATAACCCAATTAAACAGCAACTGATCTTGGAAGAATTTGCTACTAAAATGGCTGTGGAGCAATTCGAATACAAGACCTTCGTGTAACACAGGAAGGCTTCCATAACAAAGAGATACATTTAAAAAACAGAGGATTGGGGACGGAAGGTGTATGGATGAAGAATGTCAAAGACTTCTGATTTTCTCCGTAAATGCTAGAGAATCCGTTCTCTTATTTACGTCTTGGATTACAGCCACCTTCAAACTAACAAAAAGTACCAAAAATTACTACAATGTATCAAGTATGTTTGAAGCTGCCTGTTCTCTATCATTTCAAAGTGTTCCTGGATGCAGGGTGGTAGACAAAATACAGAGCTCTAACCAGGTAAACTGAAAATCTGTCAAAATGTAACTAAACTCAAAAAGGTTTTAAAGGCGCGCTCTTGCTAGCACCGGCACTAACCCCAGCGTATCAACCCTTACACTTGCTCCTTTCCATTACGCCATGTAGTAAATCACAATTTCAAAAAACCTCAACCCTAAGTAAACCGGGATTCCCAGTCAGAAAAATGATGGTTTAGGCGCAAATGTTCTAGTGTCCAGGTCACCTGGTTCCAGAGTGTTATGGTAGGCAAGGGGAGACCAGTTACTGCTCCATCTGATATCCAGAACTTATGTCATAACCTGGGAACGGTGCCTTGAAAGGGATAGCACACACATATGAATTACCTGCTTCACCACCTCCAGTAACCAAAATGTTTGGCCCCATTGCTATTCATCAATAGATCACAAGCGAAAGAGGCCAGTGGCACAGCAACAAACTGACCTGCTGCAATCACTGCATCCAGTGGTTCCAAGTTCCATTTCTTGAACTGAGATTTAGGATGAGTCCAGGCAGGCAAACAAAATGCAATATCTTTGGAAATGCAAAGGATACGATTGTGACCCAAAAGCTCCCAGAAAAACCATACCCATACAAAGCCACCTGCACATTTTCTTAATAAGAACATGTGTTCCCTTCGGTTGGGAAAGATTTGATACATGGTTGTACTGTAATAGGTAATTCAAGCTCCACACGCTCACTGGCTTTTAAAGTCTTATGCAGGTTCTCAATCCTCTTGAAGTTTGATTTTTCACAAATATGCTATATGAGAGGTTCCATGTACAGGTTGAATAGTGTGGGTGAGAGTGCAGAAACCCGCGGAACTCCAATCAAGTCTGTCTTGCTTGTGGAAATGTCATGGATAACTTTGATTCTTTGCATTCAATTTTGAAGGAACGAAGCAAACCAATTTAGTACTGAATCGATAACCCCAACCTTTTTTCAAGAAGGTCAATCAAGTTGTCATGTTTAACCATATCAAAGGTGGATGAAAGATCAAGTAGTTTAAGTAGGCAAGATTTGTTCTGGTCAAGTAACTGAACAGCATCAATCAACAATGTGTGTTAGTGCAGATTCAGTAGTATGTCCAGATCTGAAATCCGATCGGTATTGGTCTAGTACCTTAAACTGTTCAATGTGGTTGCAGAGTTGTGTGTATACACACTTCAAGTAGGTTGGCTAAGGTCATAATATTGGAAATAGAACAGAGGTGTTAAGGTCAGATAAATCTGCATTTGGCTTCTTTTGGATGAGGGTGACTTGCTTAAAATTGTTTTCAACAATAAGACTTATGTGTTCACATTGAAGATCAAGGCCAAGGAGTATATGGATGAACTGACCAGCGGGATTTAATCGCTATATTATCATAATGTTATTTTCAGTGTCTCTATTCAATTCAATATGCATGCATGGATAACCCCCGTCTTGTAGGTGTATTTTTTTGCTTTTTAGTTCGTGACATGGTATCTTTTAGGAACAAAGTGAAATCTTTTCTTCGTCTCATGCTGGAGCCTTCCTTTGTTTGGGTAAAATGGAAATGGGTGGTTCTCAGAGGCTTGAAGCTTGGGAGGAAGGGGAGTACACTAATCAGTAGTCAGGCAAACAATGTTCTGTTTGCCTCGCGGTTTAGTTGGTGGGGTAGGGGTGGGAGAAAGAGGGGGGATGGGTTGGGGTTTTTGGGGTTGTGGACTTGACTCCACAAGGGGGAGAAATAGTGACTTATGAGCTTTCTGGAGATTTGGTTTGTTTGATGCTTGATTTAACTGGGATGGAGGGTAAGCATACACTGAAGAAGTGGATGGCTAATTCGAGGTGTTTACATGGCTATTACTACTAAGACACGTGTTGCGACTGTTATTATCTGTGGGTTTAATGACAATGCCAAAAGGCACACTGTTGCAGTAGATCTTAAAGCTCTTAAAGTAGACATTGTGTGGCTGCAAGAAACACACATTGATTGTTCCAAAAAATACTAATTGAAACTCTTGGGGTTTTCACTTAGTCTATATACAACAGAAAACACGAACACACATGGGCTCGCTATTTTACTTCAAAGTAATGTCTGTCGGATTAAACAGTCGTCTGTTGACAAACTTGGATGATGGGTGATCGCCGAGTGTCAGTTAGCCAGGAGCTAAGTTACACTATGCTCTAACTATGGCACTAAATTAGATGATCCAGCTCCATTTGATTTTACTGAATATTGAGTTGGTCCTATGGCCAAAGCCAATAATATTGTGTAGGATCTCAACATTAATTTGTCGGGTGGACTACTTGAATCGGCAGACAAATGTTATCTTGGTCACAAGCTTAAGGTCTTAAGGGTATTACGCTACCTTATTAACAATCACATGCTTGTGGATATCTGGCACAGAAAGAAGGCACCTGACCCCGGAATTATTTCCCCTACCCCCACCCAACCCCTGACCAACTCCCCCTCGGAAGAATGTCTGTCTAGACAATTTTTTTCCCTTCATCTTTAGTCTTGCTCAGGGAGTATCGATCGAGAAGTACACCAGAGTTATGTTGGATTATAATCGCCTGGTTCTTGAAACATCTAATCTTGAGGGTGCAGGCTCAGGATAGGTGTGGACGTTCGAGAGAGGCCTACTGCAAGAGGAATGGTACACTGCCAATATGAGTCAGTGGATTCTGGAGTTTCTGGAGTGCAACCAATGTAGTGCCTCATTGGAGGTTGTCTGGGATGCTTTTAAGGCGGAGGTCTGAGCGGAGACATGCTTTAGCCCCCATTGCCAGAAGATTCAAATACAGCTTTTAAAAAAACTGCAGGGAGAACTAGTGGCAGCTGAGACCGCACTTACTGAGGCAGTCGAAAGAGAAGATGATCTGACAGTAACCCAACAAAATCTTGCATTAGTCATATCGGCCATTAATAGCATCTTGTCCAACAAAGTGGCCAAGAACTATGCATCATACAAAAGGAAGTGTTATGATTTCAGCGACGGGTGGGGCATCTGTTAGCGGTACATACCAGACAGAAATTGACTCGGGATGAGATTACTGAAATTAGGGATATATGGGATTATTTAGTCACTGCTCCGGGAGGAATCTGAGAAGTGTTTTGCAATTTTTATGAGGCATTGTCTGGGATGCTTTTAAGGCTGAGGTCTGAGCTAACAGAATACCTGCAATCAATCTCAGGAACTAAAGTTAGGTTTGAAGATCAGACTATCTTAGATACCCCAGTAAGCAAATTATGATGGAACCGCCCACTGGTAAAATGGTTCGAACCTACAGAATACCACTGGAGTTTTATAAAGTGTTCTTTCCGGTTTTAGGAGAACTTTTGGTTAAGGTATTGCTTGAGACGCAGAAAGAGTTGCAAATACCAGACTCTTGGGTCATGACTAACATAGTGATATTCCTTTAAAAAAAGGGAAGCACCCGCAAGACCCTGGATCATAGAGCTCCATTACTCTAATCAATAGTGACTCCAGGATATATTCAAAGATTCTTGCCACTAGGCTGCCAATGAAAAACCAATGACATTGGCCCTGCTTGATGCAGAGAAAGCTGTTGACAGGGTTGCCTGGGACCATCTCTGGGGGTGATGAAATGGTAAGGAATATGCTACTTACCAGTATGCATCTGTTCTTGGCATAGAGGGCTGCAGAGTGGTACATTATGAATAGATCGCCATCTGGTGTTGGGCTCGGATGATTGCACTTTGTTTTTCTCTTGGAGAGTCTTTTGTATCTTGGTGACTCCTCCCTTAGTTGGTAGTGCGCATGGGCATCGGCTCCATCCTTAGATTGTTTTGCCATAGTAGGGTTAGATGGAGTAGTATAGTAGAATACAGATAAGAGTGCCCATGTAAGTGTATCTAAATAAGATAATGTTGGAACAGACACAGGTTTCCGGGGAGGCTGGGAGGGCATGTACCACTCTGCAGCCATCTATGCCAAGAACAGATGCATACTGGTAAGTAGCATATTCCGTTCGAGGCATATGGGCTGCAGATGGTACATTATGAATAGACTATACAGCAGTTCTCTCCCTAGCGGTGGTCGCCCGTGTCTGTTGCAACTGTCTGAAACAATGTTTTTAATACTGCTTGTCCCACTCTAGCTTGTTGTGTTGTGTGCACATCTACACAATAGTGTTTTGTGAAAGTGTGCGGTGTAACCCAGGTAGCCGCTTTGCATATGTCATCTAGTGGAATGTTTCCCCGAAATGCCATAGATGCTCCTAGTTTACGTGTAGAGTGAGCTCTAGGAGGAACAGTTAATGTTCTCTTTGCTTTTAAGTAGCATATTTGAATGCATTTTACAATCCATCTGGCAATGCCCGCTTTGGAGATGGGATTGCCTTTATGTGTGGGAGAAAACGCAACAAATAGCTGTTTTGTCTTTCTGAAAGTTTGTGTTCTCTCTATATAGTACAATATGGCCCTCCTAACATCCAGTGTATGTAGGGCTCTTTCCGCTACTGTTTGTGGTTTTGGAAAGAAAACCGGTAATTCCACTGACTGATTGATGTGGAATGCTGAAACAACCTTTGGTAAGAATTTTTGGGTTTGTTCTAAGAACCACTTTATTTTGGTGTAGCTGCATAAATGGTTCTTGAATCGTAAAAGCTTGCAGTTCACTTACTCTTCTAAGTGACGTGATAGCTATGAGGAAGGCCACCTTCCATGTGAGGAATTGTATTTCACACCTATGCATAGGTTCAAAGGGTGGCCCCATTAGTCTGGTAAGCACTATGTTGAGATTCCAGACTGGGGAAGGTGGTCTTCTTGGTGGAATGACTCTTTTGAGTCCTTCCATGAAAGCTTTAATTGCTGGTACTTTAAACAGTGACAGGTGTTGTCTGTTTTGTAGGTACGCCGCTATGGCTGCTAGATGAACCCTAATAGAGGTATATGCTAGATTACATTGTTGTAAGTGTAATAAATAGCAAATGATTTGTTTAGTGGATGCGTCCAGAGGGTTGATGTGCTTACTGTTACAGTGTATAGCAAACCTCTTCCATTTTGCTGCATAGCATGCTCTGGTGGTAGGACGTCTTGCCTGTTTAATGATTTCCATGCATTCTGGTGGTAAATCTAAATACCCAAACTCTATGACCTCAGGAGCCAGATCGCTAGGTTCAGTTGTTTGGGATCTGGGTGCATTATTTCTCCATGGTTCTGTGTAAGATGCATGGGTAATAACCTTAGCTTTTGATGTGGTACTTGTGAGAGTTGTAGCAGCGTGGTGAACCACGGCTGTCTTGCCCACGTGGGTGCCACTAGTATCATTGTCATTGAGTGTTGCTGCAGTTTCCTCACCAGTAATGGAATTAGTGGTAGAGGAGGGAACGCGTAAGCAAATTTGTTGGACCAATTTATCCACAGTGCATTGCCCTGGGACCTTTGGTGTGGGTACCTGGATGCGAATTGTTTGCATTTTGCGTTCTGATGATTTGCAAACAGATCTATCTCTGGTTGCCCCCATTTTTGGAAGAATGGCTGTAGTATTTGGTCGTGCAGTTCCCATTCGTGAACTTGTTCTGACTGTCTGCTTAGGATGTCTGCTATTTGATTTTGAATTCCTGGTAGGTGTTCCGCTAACAGGTAGATTTTTTGAGGAATGGCCCATCTCCATATGTCCTGTGCTAGTTTGGACAGTTGGAGAGAGTGTGTCCCCCCCTGTTTTTGAATATAATACATTGCAGTCATGTTGTCTGTTCTGATCAGGACTGCCTTGTTTGTTATTTGCATTTGGAAAGCTTTTAGTGCTAGAAATATTGCTAATAGTTCTAGGTAGTTGATGTGCAGTTTCTTTTGCTGCGCACTCCACTTCCCCTGTACTGTGTATTTGTCCATATGCGCTCCCCATCCGGAGAGCGATGCGTCCGCTGTTATTATTACTTGTGGAACTGGCTCTAGGAACGACCGTCCTTTGGAAATGTTTTCTGTGTTCCACCACTTCAGAGAGCGATACGTCCGGTCGTTTACCAACACCAGATCTGTAATCTGACCTTGAGCCTGATTCCACTGTGTCGCTAGACACTCTTGTAGTGGGCGCATTTGTAGTCTGGCATGTGGTATTAGCAGTATGCAAGAGGACATCATGCCTAATAGTTGCATAAACACTCGTGCTGGTAGTGAGTGTTGTAGTTGAAATCTTTGTATTAACCCGACCATTGTCTGTACTCTGATTGGGTTGGGGTATGCTATTGCCTTTTCTGTGTCTACTGTAGCTCCCAGGTATTGCTGGATCTGGTTTGGTTGCAGGTGTGATTTTTTGTAGTTCACCGTAAACCCTAGGTGGTGCAGCAGTTGAATTGTCTTCTGTGTGTTGTGAAGACATTCTTCCTTTGATTTGGCCTTTATTAGCCAATCGTCCAAGTATGGGAAGACATGTATTTGTTGTCTTCTTAGGTGTGCTGCCACCACAGCTAGGCATTTTGTGAAAACTCTCGGTGCTGTTGTGACACCGAACGGAAGGACCTTGAACTGGTAGTGTTGTCCTTCTAACACAAACCTTAGGTATTTTCTGTGGGCTTTGTGAATTGGGATATGAAAGTAAGCGTCTTTTAGATCCAGTGTAGAAAGAAAGTCCCCTTTCTTCAGTAAAGGGAGTACTTGTTGGAGCGTGACCATGTGGAAGTGTTCCGAATTTATGTAAGCATTGAGAGGTCTGAGGTCTAATATTGGTCGTAGGGACCCGTCCTCTTTGGGGATCAGGAAGTATAGAGAGTATACTCCTGTTCCTTGTTGATCCTTTGGGACCTTCTCTATTGCATGCTTTTGTAGAAGTGCTAGCACTTCTTCTCTTAATGTCAGATGATCCTGACTCATTGGGCGCTGTTTGGGGGGGATGTTTGGTGGGGTAGCTGTGAGTTCTAGGCAATAACCATGTTGGATAATTTGTCTCACCCACTTGTCTGACGTGATGTTTTCCCAGACAGGTAGGAACTGTGATAGACGTCCCCCGACCGGTGTTATGTGGTCTGGGGGGAGATCTATGAAGTCACTGTTTTGGTGTTGAGGCGTTGCGGTTGTTATTATTTCCGCGGCCTCTACCCTTATTGTTGTTACCTCTGTAATTACCTCTTGAATTACCTCTGGGTGATGTTGGTGTGAAAGATGTGGTTTGCTGATTTGTTCCTGTGTTTTTTGAGCCCCCTCTATAGGTGGATCTACGAAAGGAACCTCTGTGCGTTGGCTGTTGCAATGCTCCCATTGACTTAGCCGTTTCTGTATCCTTCTTCATCTTTTCTAATGTCTCGTCTGTACTTGAACCAAACAATGTCTTCTGATCAAATGGTCTGTTCAGTAGGGCTGTTTGAACTTCTTGTTTGAATCCTGAGATTCTGAGCCATGCGTGCCTTCTTAGCATGACACTAGTGTTAATAGACCTTGCTGCAGTGTCTGCTGCGTCTAATGCACACTTAATGGAAGTATTGGTTATTATTTTACCTTCCTGTATTAATTGGTCTGCCTTCTTCTGATGTTCTTTTGGAAGATGTGTGAGAAGTTTTTCTAACTCATCGTAATGTGCCCTGTCGTAACGTGCGAGTAGTGCTTGTGTATTAGCTATACGCCAGCTATTCGCTGCCTGTGATGCTACTCTCTTGCCTGATGCATCTATTAACTTCGACTCTTTATCTGGTGGAGGAGCCTCTCCTGTAGATAATGAGTTTGCTCTTTTACGAGCGTTTGAGACCACCAGCGAGTCTAGAGGTACATGCCCTCTAATAAATATTGGGTCCTTTGGAGCCGCTTTGTATTTTTTATCGATTCTTGGGTTTAACACCCTGGCTCTCACTGGGTTTTCGAATATTTCTTCTGTGTGAGTGAGAAGACCCTTTAGCATAGGAAGAGTACCTGATGTTCTCTGTGCACTAGGTAGAGTCTCTAACAAGAAATCCTCTATCTGAGGTTCTGTGTGCATATCTAGTTTGTGATATTTTGCTGCCCTATTAATGAGCTGCACAAAACCTGTGTTATCATCAGGTGGTGAAGGCTTAGAGGGGTATAGCTCTGGGTCGTTGTCCTCATCTGACCCTACATCGTAATTTTCCCATGGATCTTCCTCATCTGGGATAGATTCGTCATCCCCTTGAGGTTCTCCCTCCCCTATATCACTGTCTACATCTGACTGAGGTGTAGCTGGTCTTGGTGTGGAGGGTGTAGGAATATGTGGCCTATTGTGAGGAATAGGAGAAAAGGGTGTGTCTCTAGGACGAGGAGAAGCAGGAGGAGTTATGTTCGTCCCCATTGTTCTCTTTTTTGAAGGAAGAGGTTTATCTTCTGACTGTTCACTCTTTCTCTTCTTCGTGACCACTTTCCCAGTTTGTGGGTCAATAAACAAGATCTTTTGCTTGGGATCTGTTTGTTGCTCTTGAATCGGTACCGAGGGTCCTGGTTCCGAGAGCTGTTTTTGTTTTCGATCTTCAGATCTTTCTGTTTTCGACACCGAATGTCTGCTCGATTCCGACTTTTTGGGTATCGAGTGTCTTTTGGGCGATACATCATATTTCTTTTTCGACATGGAATGTTTCGATACCGAGCTCTCCTTTGTATGCAGCCTCGGTGTCGAAGTCGATGACGCCCTTTTCTCGGATCCGACGTGGTGGGATTCCGAGTGTTTCGGTTTCAGTTTCGGTTTCGTTGCCGGGCCCGAAGGCGGGGCGTCGGAAACTTTTTTCAGCGGTTTGACCGGGCCCGAGGGCGGGGTCGTTACCGCACGGGGTCGGTTTTTCGGTAAGGGGACGTCGTCACTCACGGTTTGTTGCTCGAAGAGTTCTTCAACCTCCGACTGGTCCCCTTCCGACCCCGACTGGTCCTCTTCTTCCTCGATTTGTTTGCCTCCGAACAGCTCCGGGATTGCCTCCGCCTGCATTCTGGAAGCCTCGTGTCTTCGAGCTCGACGATTTCTAATCGTTAGCTTGGAGGAGAATGCTGCGCAGGCTTCGCAGTCCCTGGATTCGTGTTCAGGCGATAGACAGAGGTTGCACACCTAGTGTAGGTCCTTGTGTGGGAACTTAGCACCACACGATGGACATTTTTTGAATGGAGTCCTTTCCATGGACTCCGGGCTTGACTGCGTCGAGAAAGGTCTCCTGTTCCTCGACGTAGATCCAAGTTTTTCTCTTCTATTTTGAATTTGTAACGCGTCGGAATGGAAAAGAACGCGTTCGCTAACAATACCGTCGAATTGGAAAGGGAATACGCGCCGAAAAATCACTTTCTTCAGAAGTTGATCTGGAGCGTCTCGATCTTCATCCGAACCCGATGGCGGAAAAAAACAATCTAAGGATGGAGCCGATGCCCATGCGCACTACCAACTAAGGGAGGAGTCACCAAGATACAAAAGACTCTCCAAGAGAAAAACAAAGTGCAATCATCCGAGCCCAACACCAGATGGCGATCTATTCATAATGTACCATCTGCAGCCCATATGCCTCGAACATTATGTTTATCATAATCCCACTGCCAGGCTCTATTTAATGGGTGTTACAATCTGATGCTATCATAATTATGAGGTGACAAGACAGGGATGTCCCTGCTCCCCTTTATATCCACCCTTTAAATAGACTCCCTCATCAGGAGATTAGATTCCAATGCCTCAGAACCAAAGCGGTTTCACAATATTTTTACTAAGATTTTGCCGTTCGACGATTACATTGCTGTAGTCACATATGAGCCTGGGATCTTGATGCAAGAGGTAGGGAAGGAAGCCTTAGAATTTGGGAAACTGTCTGGATATTCTCTAAATCAGTTCAAGGCGCAGGTGGCGGCCAACAATATGTTCAGACCATCGATGGTCACACCATTAAAGAGGCTATTTACCTGGGAATTACCTTTAAGGTGGACCTATTCCAGATTGTGGAATCCAAATTAATCCCAATCCTTTGTAAAAACCAAAAGAGTTTCCGGATGACGGATCATTTGCATGTTCCATCTTGGGCCACTATAATGTTGTAAAGATGCTATTCCTACCCAGGATGTTGTACTTATTTTGAGCTATTCCCTGATGGTTTAAGCTGATGGAAGATATGGTCAGCAGTTTTATTTGGTTGTGCGCTGAAACCTGAAGAGGGCTTAAATTCATTCCTGATGTTAACCATGGAAAGGGGCAGATGGGGCACCCAGAGCTTCAAACGTTATCAGCAGAGGAAAGAAAGGAGTTGATCAGGGTGTAATATTCCTCCAATATACGAGTTATTGCTCGGGAAGGAGGTGAATGATAGCTTTTTAAAAATCAATAAGCCAAGCTACAATCAAAAAAGGTCAGATTTAAGACTCTCAACGTGTCGGTTAAAATCTAGGCACATATACAAGGAAGAGAATCGGGCTAGGCAAAGTCAATTCTACCACAATTTGGGGATCTCGATATCTACCCCAATTGTTTCAGGACCGTTGCTGTTTTAGAAGGATGGCCGCAGAGGTTAGGGGATTTTTATACAGGAGAAACAATTGCCTCATTTTAAGATTTACAACAAGATTATGCGCAGGATAGGAAGGGCTTGTTCAAATAACTTTAGATCCAGGTCTATCTTTTTCGGCAGAGAAGGACGATGGGTGGTCCAGTTAAATCAAATCTGATGGAAATCATTGGGAGTAATCATAGCTGTACTATCAGTCAGATTTTTAAATAAAAGAGATGGTGTGCCTAATGACCTAGAAAAATATGCTGGTAAATGGGAGAGGAGGGTCTATAATGTTGACTGTGATTTTTATGAGTCTTTAGAACTGAGGCGCACTCTTGTTATCTGCAGGACTGCAGGCGTAACATTTAAAAAAAATATTTTACCTCTATCACACTCCGGCTAAGATTAGCAAATGGGGTAGGAATGCTGATGTGAGCTGCCCAAGATATCAGTCAGGAGGTAGACCTGGTGCATATGTTTTGTTGCTGTCCTGTTATTCACAGAGAACAACAGAGCTGCAGCTAGATATTACACTCAAATCCCCCAGTTAATTCTGCTAGGTACACACTCTGATATCGTCACCAGGGCGGTGCAGTTTTTTGTTTTTGTTGCAATGGCAGTTGTTCGCATATCTATCACGTCAGCTTGGCGAAACCCATATCCTTCCACAATACATCAATAGTTAATCCAATTATTGTCCATCTATAATCTTGAATCCGGTTTATATGCCGCAGAGAAAAAAAACACACACAAAAAACGGGAAACATGGCTAACAGGTCTGGGCTCCTCTACAAAAATGGCCTGTGGCTCGCCTGTCACCCTATGGGGAGGGATAGATATTTGATACATTTTTTCCCCCCTAGCGGAATGGCTATTGTACTCTGTTTATTCCACCCTTCTCTGAGTGATTGTGGTATGGTCAGGTTGACCTATATTCTTTTTAGTATCTATTCCTGCAATCTCCCCACTATTTTGTGGAGGGGAAGGTAGCCTATCGCACTCTGGCATCTTTTCTTGATGCAGGATATTGGGGCCTCTGCAATAATTGTTCGATAGCTAGTGCAAAATAAGCATGTGCAAAACCGCTATCAGTCAATATGCTATCTTATGCATTTTACCATCTAAGCTACCTCGCTGCAATCATCGTTTGAGTAGATGATTTTTGAATGATGTATTTATGTTCACCCCATTTTTTTAATGTATTATAATATTGGATTATGGTGATCTCCCTGCGGATTTATTTCAGAAAAGCTCCCCAAAACATACATATATATAACAATTCTGTATCCTTTGGCTGAACACGAAAGCCTACTAGTGGAGAGGGGGTTCGTCAACGAGAGCAGCCAGCTCCCGTATTGGATCAAAAACTTCAGAGTATATTTTATATATCGGAAGGACTTCTTAAAGATATTCAACATCAAAAGACTAGACAAACCCAGAACTGGTGCGCTGTCATTTTATTGTGCTCTACACCATACCGCCATAACGCGTTTCAGCCTGAAGAGGCCTTGATCACATGACAACGTTTAAGGGGCTCTTTATTAAAGTGCAACATGCCAAAATTAGTTAACATAGAAGACATACTGTCTAAATCTATACAAAACGCAGACATTTGCTGACATTTATATACTGATTCAAACAATTCGGTAAATCATATAGTCACATGGTTGGGTGAATAATGTCACCAACAGCAGCAATTAAGAATAAATATAAAACATATGAATAAATAAATATGTTAAAAAAAAACATATTCATAGACATTGCTGATAAAACCCTGAAGCACATAATCTTTAAATCACATGGCCAAAAAAAGACTAGGTAAAATCCTGTTAAAACCAATAAATAACAAGGATCTACAACTATAATCTTTAACTATGCATGTGGAATTTGATCTCCGGTCACATGTAACCCCCCTGTGTTCACTTAAATAACCAAAGGAACACGGAAATATATATATATATATATATATATATACACACAGACCCCCCCCCCCCCCCCCCCCCCAATGCACTGACAGACGCGTTTCGCCGACTGGCTTTTTTAATGTCAGTTTCTTTTGGAGGCATTTAAACTATACATGTATCACATGATTTAGTAATAATAGTCAAAGACGGACTTAGGCAACATTGTTAAAAAATACATGGCGGCCATCTTATAACAACTTATTTACAAGTGCTGTCCCTGTGTAACAACCTGAAATAAAGTGCAGTAGTGCAAATTTAAAAAACACTAGATTGCGCCATTCATTCATTAACACCTTAGATGCGGCGCAAATATCCCTCCCCAGTGCTGCGCTGTCCATTGGAACTAGTGCTGAATGGACGTCCAATGGACGTGCGCAGCACTGGGGAGGTAGTGCTGCAGTCGGCCAACGCCCCGACGCAGCACTTAAGAGGTTAAGTGCAATCATGATAAGGCGGAGCAAAAATATTTACAAATTTCATATACGAATATATATACAATATATACATCCTGTATAAGTAAAACACACGTCTCAACACAAACCTTAAGCTGATGTGATCAGTTAAAAAAAAAAAAGAGGATTGATATCCAATTCATATTAGTTCACTTCGCTAGTGTGTTACCCCCTTGTTTTCGTTTATTAAGCCCTGAATGGGCTTTATAACAGCTAATGTGAGAGATTCTGTGGCTGTAAATGGCAAGTTCATGATCTAACTATAGCTCAATGTAGTTCTTATTAATACCTATAATTCTAACATGTCATTAAAGATCGACCCATAGTTCCTCGTCATTATTCAACCCTACTGGGGCCTTCGTTTGGAGATCAATTATATAAGTTGATTCCAAAATACGAAGTTTACACACCCTATCGCCCCCTCTTTCAGATTTGTCAACTTGGTCGATGCAGTGGAATTTCAACAACTCACGGTTGCTCTGATGGAATTGCTCGAAATGACGAGCAACCGGATATGTGGGATCCTAATTTGTGATGGCCCGCATATGTTCCAGGATGCCTTTCTTTGTAGGGTGTATCGTGCTCCCAATGTAACGTTTGGGCAACGAACAGGTTAAGCAGTAGCCAGTAAAGTCAGATTTGCAATTAAGGAGCAATTTAATCTTACGGATTGGTCTGGGATCACCGGGTCTGCCTTGGTAAGTTGTCACTTTTTCACTAAATCTGCAGGCCTTGCAACGTTTACAGGGAAAGAAACCTGAAATCCCGTTTCTGTTCCTAACTCGGAATCATAATGACTATGGATTAAATAGTCCCCTACCGACATGCTGCGTTTGTATGTAATCTGTGGGTACGAAGATAGTTTCTTTTTCAGGATGTTATAATTCTGTAAGATGTGCAAATTCTTTTTAAAGATCTGCACAATCTAACTGGATTTTTCACTAAAACTGGTAATCATCCTGACAGGGCCATCTTCTTCAGATTTCGCAGATTCCTTGGTTACAAGTAAATCTTTTCTGATTACCTTTCTGATTTTAGTTTCTGCAGTGGCCAGGTCTGAGTTGGTGTATCCTCTCTCCTTAAACCTCTAAGTGGCCTCAGTTTTGACCTGTTCATAGTCTTGATTTTAAGAACAATTACGTTATAAGCGCAGAAGCTCACCAAATGGTATATTTTTGATGGCACATTCCTTGGGTGATGACTACTGGCACGCAGGACTGTTTTGCCTGCCGTGGGCTTTCTGAACAACCTGGTTGAGAGTGTGTCATTGTCAATGTAGACTTCAAGATCTAAATAGGTGACTGAAGTGTTACTAATTTCACCTGTGAACCTAAGATTTAGTTCATTACTGATTAAAGAGGATACAAACTAATCAGCAGAGGAGCGGCTGCAGCACCAGACTATGAAAAGGTCATCTATGTATCTTGCCCACAAAATGTTTTTTTTCAAACCAATGATCATTGGGATCCCCCAGGCCACGTGCTTCTTTCACCAGCCCACTAAAAGATTCGCGTAGCTGGGAGCGTAGCACATGCCAATGGCGGTCCCAAGTAGCTGGCGTTACAGTTGTCCTGCAAATGTAAAAATGTTATTCGTGAGGCAGAAAGTGATCATTTGTGAAAGCATTTCATTATGTTTCAAATATTTGATTGATCTCTTGTCCAGAAACCATTCCACAGCTGTAATACAGTCTTGATGATTAATAAAGGTATAAAGACTGGTAATATCTAGGGTGATAGGGAGCATGTCCTGTTCCCAGGTCACTCCCTTGATTAGTCTTAAGAAGTCCTGGTTGTCCTTGATGTACGAGGCCAAGTCCTTCACCAAGAGGGCCAGGGAAGAGTCTATATAAGTAGACGTATTTTCTAGGAGGCTGTCGATGGATGCCACAATTGGCCTGCCTAGAGGATTGGTTAGATTTTTGTGTACCTTTGGAAGGTGATAAAACGTTGGTATTGTAGGTGTTTCACAATGCAAGAATAGGTATTCATCTTGGCTCAGTAACGCATCGTTTTTCCAAAGCTGTAATAAATTGTGGTTCACATCAATACATTCCAGGTAGGCCTTTCTTTTTATTGGCATATAGTAATCTTTGTTGTTCAATTGCCGCATCTCTTCTTTATGGTATTGATCTTTGTTGAAAATACCCATATTTCGCCCTTTAACAGAGGGTTTGATTTCAATGGTTTGGTAATTTTCCAGGGATTTCAAGGCTTCCCAATGTTTCCTAGGGATGTTGTATTGGCGTTTATTGAAGTCCCTGCAGTTGGCCAGTGTTGTTAGATCAAGAATCACTGCCTCACTAAAAAGTCTATGGCATCAAAGGGTGTTTTAGAAACCACTCGATTTTTTCTTTTAAAATGACTTAGTCCCCTAGTTTGGTTGATGCCAGCTTCTGCCAGACATTCATTCAGATTACCCTCTCCACTTTGGGTGGATGTGGAGCTGAGTGTATGCATGGTCAGGATAGCTTCCAGATCATGTCCTGTTAGTGCATCAGGTTCATTAACCATCCCTCCTGATGCTTCTATAGGTCTTGCAACTTGTGGATGGAGTAAGTATATTTTCTGAAATGTAAATTTCCTGATGTATCTAAATAGGTCGATCCGGGTAAGTGCATAGTCAAAACCTGAGGTTGGGCAGAAAGTAGGGCCCAGCTGTAGTACTTTGATTCGTAAAGGTGTGAGTGTTTTATCCGATAGATTTATAACGGTCATTTCTTTTACCATTTGCCCTTCTTCCCCCTGCTCCGTGTCACTCGCTGTGTTGGGGCTTCTTCTGTTATTATTACCCCGCCTGGTTTTTCGTTTCATTTATTTTGTGACGCCATCTGCTGTGGGGGATGGGATCTTGGTGTTGGTCTTTAGCATGTTTCCCTTATTAACTGGTACTCCTGAAAATAAGGAGAATCCTCATTCACACCCAATTCCTCAGGGTTTGTGACTTGCTCGCCTTTTGAAGTTTCTACCTCGGACTCGGAGGTGTCTTTATTGCTGCTCGCA
Source organism: Lissotriton vulgaris (assembly GCF_964263255.1). Lineage (NCBI taxonomy): Eukaryota > Metazoa > Chordata > Amphibia > Caudata > Salamandridae > Lissotriton > Lissotriton vulgaris. Next base: position 1,707,714,957 of record NC_141685.1, on the reverse strand, counting down.
CTTGTACCTTGTTGGCTCATCTTTTTCCTTGGCCCATCAAATTTCCGGGCGAAGGGGAGGACAGGCCTGTTGCATAGTCCTGTTCGTCTCTGAGAAACTTTGTTTGTTTACGTTTGCGAATGATGGTCTCATAATCCCTCAAACCTTTCATCATACCATTTTTCAATTCCTCACTTTGTTTGGCATCTTTTTCTTTCCCAATCAGGTCTTCCGGTCTTGTAATTTCAGCTAGGAGTTTCTCCCGATCGCTCCAGGCATATTTAATAAGAATTCTGACCATGCCTTTGGCTGACTCAGTCGTGTGCTCTGCCCAATCTTTGAGGAGTTCAGGATCGGGGTGTTCGTAAGAGGGGATCGTGAAAATTTGCCCCTCGGAATTCTATCGCAGTCCATGTACCTCTGCAACGAGGTGGCTTCCTGCCATTTGCGCAGCTCTCTTTCGTGCGCTTTTTCCAGGTTTTGGAATAGGATTGCGAGATTACTCGCTGAAGAACCCTTGCCCGCTTCGCTTCTTGGTTGTGTATTGCGCCCGTTCCTGTTTGAAAGATGTCAACTGTTGCCTCCTCTCTCTCAGACTCGACATCTCTCAACTAGTGTGCACAGTTCTGTAACTTAACAAGGGGGGCCTGCAGCTGGTGGTGTCTTCACAGGACTGAGGCTTGAAGTTATAAATGGTATGCGGAAAGAAAAACGAGGATCACTCACCGGTGTGATTGGCAGCTGCGGTATCCGGGAATGCAACTCCGGGTCGTGGCGCAAACACCAAAAAGATCCACTCGTCTTCTCCGCTGAATCCAGTAACTTTAAAATATCGGGTGCTGCAAAATCCTACAGCAACGTATTTCTTCTCAAAGCTTCTGGGCTGGCGGCCATATGAGTTTTCACAACAGGACGTCACCGCCGCCGCTCCGTCTTCGTCCTGTGTGCTCACTCCAGCAGTGGTGAGCCGCCCACAATCGAAACAACCAAAAACGCCATAACGTCTAAAGATGGAAAGCACACGAAGAATTTGAAAGCAACCAATGCTTTATTGTGGAGACCCCCTCCTGCACGCGTTTCACCGACTGGCTTTTTCAATGTCAGTTTCTTTTGTACTCAATGGAGGCATTTAAACTATACATGCATCACATGATTTATTAATAATAGTCAAAGACGGACTTAGGCAACATTGTTAAAAAATGCATGGCGGCCATCTTATAATGACTTATTTACACGTGCTGTCCCTGTGTAACAACCTGAAATAAAGTGCAGTAGTGCAAATTAAAAAAACACAAGATTGCGCCATTCATTAATTAAGTGCAATTATGATAAGGGGGAGCAAAAATATTTACAAATTTCATATACAAATATATATACACACGTCTCAACACAAATATTAAGCTGATGCGATCAGTTTAAAAAAAATGCGGATTGATATCCAATGCATATTAGTTCGTATCGCTAATGTGTTACCCCCTTGTTTTAGTTCACCCCGCAAAAAATTTAACTTTCAAAGCACAACTCTGGCACAGAAGAAGGCATGCGCTGAAACTATTCTGCCAGGGGCTGCTACCTAAGGACCCTTTCCAATGTGCTATTGGTGATATTAAAACATTATCCTGAGCCTACCCGTGCTGAGTTAGACCTATTTGTTACAGACGGATGGCAGTGGTGGCATTTGTGGGACAGAGGTCTGCTTTGTATACTGACACGCCTCTCGTTCAGGCGCACCGCGGATCAGCCGGCAAAAGGTGGAAGTTGGTGTATGGACTGCGCAACGCGGTGCCCTCCGGCCGTGATGTGTTGTGGCAATGGGGAGAGAGAAGCAGATTTCTTGCTGATCGAGTGGGCTCCTGAGAGGGAAACCGCTATTCATTCTGCCCATACTAGTAAAGGACAGTACGACGGCTGGCATGTGCCAGTGTATTATTAGATACATGAGCCGGTTTTCTTAACCAGGTTTACAAATTGGACTGTCCCGAACCTAATGGCAGGATCGCTTCACGCATTGGGCTGTATAACGGAGATCGCATTGAGGGAGGAGAGTACTTACTTTTGGAACTTTCCTAAGTCCTCTCTCTATGCCGATAACAACGATCCAATGGGGTTCCCCCGGTCAGCATGAAAAGAAACCCAGCGAAAAATTGAACTTTCAAAGCACAACTCTGGCACAGAAGAAGGCATCCGCCGAAACGCGTCTGCCAGGAGCTGCTACATAAGGACCCTTTCCAATGTGCTGTTGGAGGTATTAAAACCTCATCCTGAGCCTACTCGTGCTGTGTCAGACACATATATATATATATATATATATATATATATATATATATATATATATATATATATATATATATATATATATATATATGATAGCCATGTCTAGTTTGAATTCTTTATTTTATCCTAGAAAACAGTTTTTCAACCTTATGTTTCCTTATCATTTGGAGTGGCAAGAGATTACTCCCAAATGCATGTCATGTGTCCAGATGATTGTCAGGAAGAAGGGTCAATTTATAATGAGGCACCAAAAAGTCACACCACCACCCCCTCCTACCTGCTAATAGTCTTTTGCATTTGAGTTATAAATACCCAAGACGTTTATGAACTAGCCCACAGTTCTGCAAACGTGCCAATCAACAACTAACGTATGCATTCAAGGATATACAGATGTTTATTTCATATGCAGGTGTTCATTAAGTGCCATAAGCAGCAGATTACACAACGGAACAACCATTTACTGCTTGCAATGAGAAAACCACAGAGGAAAAAGAAAAGGACTACCAAGTTAGCACATTTAAACCAGTGCTACAACAGAGGTGTCTATTGTTCTTTACAAGAGCAAATGAAGAAACAGAGTAAGATGGAGGAGATATACATAAAGTCATGGCACACTAGGTCTTAAGAAAAACACAGAATATATGGTAATAGCCCAGGTCCATTAAGAAATCCTTAATTGAATCAGAGAAATAGCTGAAGTCAGAGTCCTTGTTTGGGAGCATAACAGCTAGAGGTATGGTGCATGTCCATTTGATAAAAAAAACTCATCTGTCCCAAGATACAAATCGTTGGCATTTAAGAGAGCAATTACAAAAATAATAGTTAAAAACTATACAGCAGTGAACACAATTGATGTTTCTCGAAAAAAAAGATTTGACCCAAACAGCAGCCCAAAAAAAGAACAGCAATAGTGATATATAGAAAGAGGCATTTAGAAGTGATTGACCAAATTACCGTGTGTCAGGCTCAAAGCATTTGTAATAGTCGTGAAGATGCTGTAGACTGCATCACATTCAATAGCACTTGGTGGTGAGCACTGAATAGTACCTGTAGTTTTGAAAGCAATTTGAGGTAGCACCAGTCTTGTTTTTTGGGCCTAAGATGCTGCCAGAACCTTAACTAAATCACCCACTTATGGACTACATTCTAGCAGTTAGCATCACTGCATCCAGATATCTTCCAACACAGTCACAGGATTAATACAGATATGGTGCTATTAAACACATTTTAAAAAAGTTTCATCCCTCAAGTGAGGGGGGGAAACTGAAGGACAGTGTGGGTCAATGTCCAAAAAAATAGTAACTGTGTACAATAAATATGCTCCCCTTACAAAAATGCAGAAGGAGGTAAGTATGGGCAATATTACCTCATGCAGAGTGCTTCTTTGTCCACGAAAGAGATAGCCTTATGCGTACTCCGCTATTTTCAAATTGAACCCGAACTGTGCTCTTCGACAGGGATGGCCTATCACAATTTTGTTCAAGTAATGAAAATCTACTTGCCCAAGCTTGCTCTGCTTTTAGGTCTCGCCTAGACAATCTGTGCATGCACTATCTCATTCAGACATTTAATTTTCTATCACTGGCCTTAGAGATCCATCCAATTGTTTCTTACCACAGTTTGGCTTTATTGTTACTAATTTGCTTGCATTGGTCAGCTGTCATAGGCTTCCTTAATCTTCGTTTATTTGTCCCTCCACTGGGAAAGGACACATTACATCCCCTGCCCATTCTTTTAGGAACAATTTTTTTTTAGTACTCTACAAGTACGAGTCTTTTGGGTAGCTCCATTGTCGGTGTTGACTTTTCCGCAGTAGCCCACCCTTCCTCCTTCCATTTGTTGTCCTAGTTGGCTTGCCCCCAGATGCCTTCCTTCGTTCACTGTCCTTGTTGGCTTGTTCCCACCTGACCTTCTTTACCTGTTCCCCCCTGCTCCCCAACCACCCCTCTGTTATCTGTGCTGGCTTGCCCTCACCTACCTTCAGTCTTTCAACTAATTGTTCATGTTGGCATGCAACCTCCCTCTGTCTCTTCATTGTCGGTATTAGAATGCCCCTACTCACATTCCCTACCTCCCTTCCTCTTTCGTTGGTTTGTACTGCCCCACCCGTTCTGCGTCCTTTGTCGGCTCCTCACCCACTATAACAAAACAAAAAACGCAGACGTGATACAGCTGACTGGGCTATAGGGCTTTTTCTCCCCTACACCCCCTGCCCTCCAAGTTGCCTTCACCACCGTGTTGTGTTTGCATTCTTAAATGGTACTGCTTCTTTAATTGTACAAGTTCTAGTTATGTCATTGATAGAATATGGAGTGTTGTACATGTCATGCTCCTGTGCATCCTTTGTAAAAGATCAGTTGTTCCTGTGATGCTGAACCTGCTGGATTTACATGTACTGTGCTCTTCGATTAATTAAAGGATATCTTATTAACTTCAATGGATTTATTCTTCATTTCACTGGCAACAGGATTCTAAGAGCAGAACCTACTTGAGCAACTTAATTAAACTCTACTTCGGAGTTTTTTATGGATTTTTTTAAAACTTTCTAAGAAGAATTGGATTGGAAAGGAATTTTGGAACTCATTTGGATACTCTACTGGCGAACTTTTAATTGAAATTCAATTGGATTATTGGTTGCTGTGCTTGAGCTGAGTTGTTGTTTCCTACTGCTGACTTTTATTTAAACATAATTGGATTCAGACTTTGACATTGTTCGTGCACGAATTTAAGCTACACCGCAACCGCAATTTCTATGACTTTGTCAACTACTGTGTTGTTTACTTTTCAGCGCTTTACCATTAAAGTTAAAAGAAAACAGCGTTTTTCTCCTGGCTCGGTTCCGTTACCTGCACGCACCATGTTTTGAATGTAATCGCCAGCTATGTTCCATTCTTTACGGACCTCGAATCCCCCTGCTGCTGTCGGATTCTTCTCCGTATCCTGCATCATACGTATCTGAAGGAATTGTGGGTACGTTGCGTGTGACGTCACACGTATTCAGCGGCCATCTTGGTTAAACGTGAAGGCTTCGGGAGAGACGTCTTCACCAACGACTTTTCTTTCTTCAGTTCTTTGTGTGCAATTGTTCTTCGGTCTTCATTTAATCCTGCATATACAACGATCTTCGTGCATTACCATCAACGGTGATTCGCACACTCTTTCATCTTTTCTAACTATTTTTTTATTTATCGTTGTGATAATTTTATTTTTGTGTAGGTGCACTCCTGAACTGTGGTGAGATAATTATATGCTTTTGACTACTACTGTATATTTGAAGTACTTAATCCAGCATTGTTTAGTGAATTTTAATTTATTGTAATATTTGACTTTATTGAATTAGGTTAACATTTTTTTACAATGACTCAACCTAATTATAATATCAGTGCTCCTCAAGCATTTTGGGTTTCTGGCAGTGAACCTCCACTAAAATGGTTGGAGTGGAAACCTTACTTCTGTAATGATATTGATGCATTAGATGAGGACGGTAAAATGACTCATGCTCAAAAAAAGAGACTTCTTTTACATTCATTAGGTCCTGTTGGACTAAATGTATATGAAACTATGACTAAACCCTCCTTTCCTGGAGATTTGAATGTTTATATGTTAGCACTTTTACATTTAGATACTTACTTTGATCCTAAGGTTTGTATTGGTGTAACGAGATACAATTTTTTTTCAAGGAAACAAGCTAAAGATGAAAATATTGACCATTTTCTTGCTGATCTTAAAAAATTATCGTTAGATTGCAAAATTGGTGTGTTACAAGAAGAACTTATTAGAGACCAAATTGTTATGCATTCTTACAATGCTTCCATACAAGATAGATTGTGGATTAATGGAGATTCTCCATTAGATGATATCCTTGCTATTGCACGCAAAGCGGAAATGTCTGGCAGGTGCGCTAATGTTATTAAACTTGATAATAGTTCCCTTACTAATGAAGTTGTAGGCAAAGTGAATGCAGTCGATAAGAAAAGGTTTAGCTATAACTCAAAACACTCTATGAGTGCTAGCAACAAACCATTTTATACAAAACATTCCCAGTCCTCTTCTAATTTTAGGCCTAAATGTTATAGATGCAACAGTTTGGAGCATTTGGCTGATTTTAAAGGATGCCCTGGCCTTAAAGCTAAATGCACCAGTTGCGGATTGAAAGGTCATTTGACAAAAGCTTGCAGGTTGCAGAATTTCATTTACAAGATCGTTTATGTCCCGGGTAAAAGCAATGTTCTTGCTGATTTTCTATCAAGAATGCCTGTAATGTTAGAAGAGTGTGACAATAATGAATGGAATGAATTGCAAGTGGCTTTTGTTCATGATGAGGGTCTTTCAGCTTTCAGTAGGGAGGAATGGAATAATAGTATTCTACAGATGAGAATTTACAAAAGGTGATTTCTTATACTGTTAATGGTTGGCCTAGTAAAAAGGATTTGTTGGATGCTACCATTAGACCTTTTTGGGAGGTTAGGTCTGAACTTTCTGTGGTACATGAAACACTGTTAAGAGGCGAGAAAATAATTCCTCCCAGTGGGTTACGTGAAGGGATTATTGAACTTTGCCATGAGGGTCATCCTGGAATTGTGAGATCAAAGTCGTTGGTGAAACACTTGTTTTGGTGACCTGGTTGTGATTCCCAAACAGAAAAGGTTGTTAGAGATTGTGTTATTTGTGCTTCCGCAGATAAGACATTACGTACATTTCATCCTCCTATGTTAGAGTGTTCATCTCCTGAGCATCCATGGGAATGTATAGCAGTGGACATTATGGGTCCTATTCAGGAGCAGGATGGTTCCCATCATTTTTTAATTGTCCTTATGGATCTTTTCTCGAAATGGCCTGTTGTTAAGGTTGTCGAAAGGGCTGACACAGATTCAGTTCTTTCTTTCCTTGATGAGACTTTTGTTACAGAAGGAATCCCTTCTTGCATCCTCACAGATAACGGTGTTCAGTTCTTATCTATAAGAGCAAAAAGGTATTTCAATAAGCTAGGTATTACGCATAGAACAACATCACTTTATAATCCTGGCGGTAATGGTGTTGTTGAACGTTTTAATAGGGTTTTGAAGAATACTATTCAGCTGTCAATTGCTAATAATTTAGATTGGCCTACTCAAGTTGGGAAGGTTGTTTGGAATTACAGTATTACTAATAATGACTCTACTGGTGTTTCCCCATTTGTCTTAATGAAAGGTAGGAACCCACGTTCTAAGACCATTCCTGCTTGGTTATTTTCTAGTGAGATTGAACGTTGTTCTAGGAACTTAGTTAAGGCACGTTTGGAACAAGTTCATAACAAAAGTAAAAAATATCATGATTTGAGGCATGGATCTAGGGAGGTTCAAATAAATGTTGGAGATTGGATCAAAGTCAAGAAACCTTTTAAGGTTCAAAAGGGTGATTCTACTTTCTCTGAACCTTTTCAGGTGGTGGAGGTTTTAAGAACCTCTGTTAAGCTTAACAATGGGAAGGTTTGGAATCTGAATAGGATTGCGAAATGTAGACCAGGTTGTTCCCTCACTCCTGATAATTCTTGAACTCTTTGGAAACCAGAGGATTTGGACGTAGATAGTTCCAATGAGATTAATGTTTTGCAAGACAATCCTGAAGTGGTTAGTTGTCCTAGGTCTAGTGAGGTTCCTTCTTGTAGTGGTGTTATGGATTCTTCTAGCAATATTTCTGAAGGTTCTATTGTAGTTCCAGTGGAAGGGAGTTCTGTTCCTGTTGGTGAGGATTCATCCTTGTGCCGTCAATCCTCAAGGAAGAGGGTGGTTCCTCTTTGGCTTAAGGACTACATTATGAATAATAAGTAGTAGTATTTTTAGTATTAATTTCATTCATATCTTTAAGTTTTATTTTTTTATTTTCGTTATTTTTATTTTTATTTTTTGTTTTTTTATTATTAGGAAGGCGGATGTGTTGTATTTGCATTCTTAAATGGTACTGCTTCTTTAATTGTACAAGTTCTAGTTATGTCATTGATAGAATATGGAGTGTTGTACATGTCATGCTCCTGTGCATCCTTTGTAAAAGATCAGTTGTTCCTGTGATGCTGAACCTGCTGGATTTACATGTACTGTGCTCTTCGATTAATTAAAGGATATCTTATCAACTTCAATGGATTTATTCTTCATTTCACACCACCCTGCATTTTGCCTCCTACCTCACCCTCCTACAATTAAATAGGTTCTGATACAGGCAGCGCTAGTGTGACCTAGCATTTTTAATTTTTTTAAACACTCAGTACTACTGCACAGCTGCTGTGCTGCTGAACAAAATGGCTAAAAACAAATTAAAACCAACATCTAGCATAGGCAAGGCTACTGACATTGCCAAAGCTGTTTAACTTTAACATGTCTCCCTTTGCGGTCACTGAGCAGTGTCACAAAATAAGTGAGCCTTCAGGAGCTAAATGTAGCAGCATGGCAGTAAAATAGAGGTCCTGGCAACAAACATGGCTCCGGGTTGCAAAATCGCAGGGAAACGAGGTAGTAAGAGGGAGACACTTATAGCAGACTAGGCACTAATTGCCACACTCTCTGGAACATGCAGTGACACATTTTTAAACAAATTAAATTCGGCAATTAATTTTCTTTCCTTTAAGCTATGTGAGGTCTCTTATTCTTGTGGCATTTTTTATAAAACACGCAATGCAGAGTTCCTCAACCTCTCATCAAACAGCAATTAAAAGTCCTGGGAACCTGAGTTATCACGTCAAACAAACAAAATATAAAAAAAAGTTCAGAACGAGGTAAAACTTATTTGAACGTTTTTGAATAAGACACTTTAATTGGCAATAGTAAGGGATGAAACGAGCAGACACTCCCTGCCAGCTATTACCTGAAGAATAACCACAGATATTTAGCAGCCGGCATGTCCATAAAATTATAATGTTATGGGTCAAAAAACTGAAATCTGGAAAGCAAGAGGTGGATTTTTTTCACGCCCATCCTTCAAAGCTCCAGAACTTCTGCCTGTCCTCTGAGCCAAGTCTACTCATCTTTTAACCAATTCAATTGAAACAATTTAAAGGTATATTTCGTTAGTCCTGCCGAGCAACAACGTGCACGCCAGACAAACACTATTTCACTAACTCATCCTTATTTTCCCAGAAATTAATCAGCGAATTTATCAGAGCCTTTGCTACCGCTTAAGCCTGTGAGGCAGAACCACTCGCTCAATACTTTATTTGTATTCAGCAGCTCAAGCTTTACATACCATATGGTTGTTCGGATAATTTTGCTGTTTCAGAAGGAACTCTTCACTGCCAGTCCGTTCTACGGGAGAAAGCACTGTGTTTATCCACGAAATTGATTTTAAGCTGCCCATGCATAACCAGACAGCCTGCAGAGGAGGTATGTTATGAAATGAGAATTATTATTTGTTAATATTTTACTTAATGTATGAACATTTAAAGGAAACATCAGTACTAGATGTCACTCAAAGCAAAGTAGCACCATTGGTCTTTATTTGAAATAAAATTTACGTTTTCATACTTTATTAAAGCACCTAAAGATTTAGAGCGCTATGCAGAAGACTCCACAACAGTTACGCTTATGATAGTTGCAAAGGCTTCTAATGCAAGCTCAACAAAATCATGTCAAATTGGGTATGCACATAAGAGACAACTCTCTGCTGAAGGAGAATGCTCTACAAATTCTTTACATAACCCCATTTCTTGGTTTATCCTTTCATACAACCATTTGTTAGTTATGTCACCTGGCTCTGGAAATAGTAATTTTCCGGAGCTCACAATAACATAAGGACTGGTTCATCCTGGAACTTCCAAACCGGTTGAAACAAAACCTAGTTTCTGTACATAAATTGCCCATCACGCAAGCACTAAATCGCACATGCGTGGGTAAATTATAACTAGAAGGCTGGCTCAAAGACCATGGGAAAAATGTTGATGAGCTGTAGTACAGTCCACCCAAGTTAAGCCGCCGTGCAACACGCTGTTCCTCTCAGGCCCCAGCATCAAAGAAAGTCGTTTGCAACGGTTGGCTGGTCAAACACGACATAAAACAGCAAACACTAAAAAGTTAATTGAATGTTTGCTAGGAGACATATGACCCACTTATACGTTAGATAATTAATTTCTTTGTTTTCATAAGATTTTTAAAGAGTGACCAACATGTCGCCTACCTTTCCCCAAAAAGCAATTAGGTGCATTCAATAAGACCGCCACTGCCTGCGAAGCAGGCTCCATATCTTAGACACGTAATAGACATGAAGTAACAATAGATTTTGTAACATGACTGCCTAGAGGTAAGGCTGCTTGTTTTAATAGCAGATTTAGTTCAGAGAACACATAGCCATGTTTAGTGATTAAGATTTGCATAAACGTCTGGAACGACACAATAAGATATGAAATTTAAAGTATGAGCTGCTATTTTAAGAATTTTGCGACCTTGAGACTGTATTTACTTTCGAGGTATAATGCACTTAGCAAAAATGATGGTTTAAAAAAAGGCAACAAAAAAAGGGTATTATAAAAGTATTTCTTGGGGAGGAAGGTTTTGTTTCTTTCCTGTAACAAGTTTTCGATAGCAATGAAGTCAATCACTGCAGTTTCTGTATTTAGGACTGGCAACCTCTGCAACAGAGATTGTTAGTTTTTCTCAAGAGCATGATTATGCGTTGAGAAATAGGTAGGTTATTCAAGCACAGTTCAGAACTCCAAGATCTGACGTATTAAAAAAAAAAATTGTCATGTGCTAGCCGTTATTCGGGCTGTCAAATTTTGAACTGCTTTCAGATCAACTATTCTTTTTGTTTTAGGATTTTCTTTTATTGCACACTGCAACCGTCCACGGTAGAAGACAATAGCTTCAACTACTTTGCAAAACGAGTTTTTCACACACAGGGATCCGACATAGGTTTTAATCAAAGGGATAATATTTACAGGTCTTGCAAAAGCCTCTATTGAATCACACTAAAATCTTAGTGACTGGCACAACCACTGCTTAGCTTTATTGTCACTTGCTTCCTTCTTGTTCCATTGCTTCCATTTCTCCTGTGTTTGTCTCTCCCTTGGAGTATGGCCTCTTTACAATCCTTCTGATTGTGAATAGTGGAAGGATATGAGTCAGCCAATCAAGGAACTCCTTTCATTTAGAACACCATGAGAGTGCATAATTTCAGCTCTACTTAGTGTGCTGCCTCCTCTTCTACTAAGCCCCTGCACCCCCCCCCACACACACAAAGTGTGCTGTGTTGCTCCATCCTCTTTTACTTGCTATTTTTATCTGTTTCTCCTACCTTTCTACTCCTTTTCATGGCCCAGAGGCTGCCATGTGCCGTTTCTTTTCATATTTAAGAAAGTGCTTTTTTGCAGGTAAAAATTATTTTACCTGCAAAATGTTTTCTTTGAGAGTAGGGCTCCCCTTAAACTTTTGAATGGGGTGCCGCTCGCAGCCGTGACCTGGAAAATATTTGCAGCTGGTAAACTGCTCGTGCCTGAACACTGGTTGCTTTTTCAAACCGACCTGCCCCACCTGGAGCCTGCTTCCGGTGGACCCTGAGGAGGACATCGATGTAGCTGTCGGGGCAGGGACTGCGAGACCCAGGGTGCTTTGCGCTTCATCATCCAGCGCACCTGGTGTCTCTTCCCCGCCCCCAGCTCCTATATTTTAACCACAATTTCCCGCGCTCGCGGGACGCGCGCGGGACAAAGCCCGGGGCTAAGCCCGGGCAAAGGGCGGGCCCTCTGTGGCCCTCAGAGGCCCAAGGTGACTGGACTGGGCCCAACTCCCTGGCCGATTCCTATTCCTGTGTACGTACTGAGTAAGTCTACCCTGCTCCACTATATATAGTTGGTTGTCTCTTACAAATGTCATTGCTACCGCTAAGCACAGACCTTGTCATGTCGGACAAGTTAGGGGGCACGCTTAACGGAACGCTGGACAATTATTTCACTAAGACTGCTGCTGATGTCCCCAAGGAAATTGCTTTAGCAGAGCGGCGAGCGGAACGCCGCCGTTCTGTAGAAAGTATGAAGAATAGGTTATTGACTCAGTCATCCTTACCTGCTGCTGCCACTAATGAAGGGAGCCAAAACGGCAATGAAAGTGCACTATTGTTGGATAGCCTGCCTCTTGTATTTAGAGACTGTCCGCTGAAACCTAGTACTTGCCCTACGATAACTGGAAATGGTCTTTCGCCTACCAATCACATTAGCATTCCTATTATAACTGAGGCACTGATTACCCCTGCACCTATGCCATGAAAATTTTACGAAATAGGGCAAAAAAAAATCACGCCGCCGCCTAGAATTTATGGCCCACGCCCTAACAAAAAAAGGCGGAAAAGGGGGGAACTTTACCAACAAAAACTGAGTCACTCTGACTTTGGCAAAAAGGCAAAGACTACCATTGGGAGTGATAAGGCCCCAACAGTTGCATCCGAGTTAATAAATAGAACGCCACTACCCTTAACTACCATGCATATAGATACGGAGGCTAGCATTGATATCTCCCCAGCTGATATTGTACCTCAAGTGGCCCATAATGTTATTACTTTGGATAGCATCTAATGCTTAATTAGGAACTATTCCCTAGCAATTATGGAGAAATTGAATAAGGTGGAAGAAAGACTAGGGAAAATAGAGCAGGAACTAGGAAGAAAGGAAGCCTCTATCAAGACAGCTGTAAATAATGCATCGCAAATCATTCCACTGCCTACCCAACCCATTACATCTGCTCCGATCCCTGTATCGAACATGAATGAGACTACCCTGAAACTCCCCAATAATAAAAACAACAAACAGACTAATCCACCTCCTAATTTACCGACAAGCAAACCCGGCCAGAATCCGGCTACTTTAGCCAGCAGACCACCTAAGGGCCTGGGTAATGCATCACTGGGGAGACCAACAAGGGAGGCGGAAAGTACTAGGCATACTTGGGGGAGACCAAATCGGGCCCCCCTTCCAGAACTCCCACCGGAAGCAGTGCCTTTCGTGGTAGTCCTTACAGGGGTGCCTGAGTTGGAAGAGAACAAGCGGGAGGGATTTGCTCAACTGAAGAACAAGATCATGCATTGGCTGGGTTTATATAGGCCAATTGCAAGCAACATCAGCGGAGAAATTGTACACGTCCGCCGCCTTCAGTGGTTGGGGGGCAGACCCAAGGATATTGAGGGTGATGTGGTGGTAGTGAACTTTAGAGATCAAAATGCTGTTCATTCTATATTAAATTGGCCCCCAAGTAATGCCAACAACCGCATTATTCCCCGACCACTGACTTATTTTTATCCAAGATCAGTGGTGTTTCCACCTCAACACCAACCCCCCCACACATGCAAACACAAGCTTACTCTAACATCTACCCTCCGATCATACAAAACGTCAGGAACCCTCCATATGTGCCCTATTCCATGTCGGTCCCTGATCCCTATGAGTGGAATTTTGTACCAACTAGGTCCAATACTACCACCAACAGGAGAATGGACCATCTAAAACCATTTACGCCATTGGAGACCACAAATAGATTTGACATATTTAACGGCCTAGATGACTGTGACTGATGTTTTTTGAGTTCAGGGGTTGAGGGAAGTGGAACACATACTCTCGGTATGGAGGGTATTGAGAATGGAGCAGAAGTGATGGGGATTCCTGGGGCCAACCTCTTAACCACTGTAATAAGCTCGAGAATTCCGATTGGAATAACAGAAGCGGAAGCCCCGAGACTGATTGACAATATCCAGAGGTCTATGGGGTGCGATGATCACTTAGGTCCCCTAACCTTCCATGGGGAAGGCTGTTCACAACAGAACCTGGCCCCAATGGTACCCCCTAACGATCCTGGGGACCAGGGAACCCTGGGTCATTGTCTTGTTCATGTCACTGGATGTATCCCAGGGTGTCCAATTGCAGTCAATTCATCATTAGCTAATATGGTAACAAGGGATGAAAGTGTTCAGGGGGAGAGTAGAAGAGATCCTATTGCACTAGGAGTACCAGAAGATATGCCGACACGAATGTCAACAATCGAGGAAACAACATTTGTGGCCTAACCTGAGACCCTAATCGAATTGGTGGAGCCACTAAAACTAGTGTCTTGGAATATAGCCGGAGTCTCTAAAAACTTAAGGGACCCCGAATGGGCAAGATTCATTGATACTAATGATTTTTGCCTGTTACAGGAAACCTGGGCGGTGGTAACACCACATGGGCTTGGGTTTAAGTCCTTTGGAATAGGTGCCATTCCATCTAAAAGTGGAAGGCCATCAGGTGATATTATAATCTGGGTGAAAGTAAACTTGAGGATCCAGATTGAGGTGGTAGACGCAAACTCTTCTGACATATTAGCGTTAAAAATTACCACATGTGAAGAGAAAAAAATCCTTCTAATAATAGACCAGCAACTATATCCAAAGAATCACCCACCCTATCCAGACTAGATTCTTTTTTAAGAAGATTAGATGGTAAAGAGGACCACGTTATTCTGGCTGGTGATCTAAACTGCAACTATGAACCAGTCCTGGGGCTCAGTGACATTTTCGAAGATGAGGACCAAGCTAACAACATTCCAGCATTGGAGAATGTCAAACCGGTTAAATGTTCGGTTTTGGCAGTCCAAATAATGAAATTATGTGCGGAGCACAGTCTCAGGGCCTGTAATGGACGGTTTCCGTCAGATAGTTTGAAGAGACCAACCTTTAGCAGAAATAATTACAAAAGCAATTTAGATTTCGTGATTATTTCTACCCCTATCTGGTCGAGCATCCTAGATTTTGAGGTAAAGGATAGGCTAGAAAGTGATCACTTTCCACTGAGCCTTTTAGTAGAAGCTTCTTTGTTCCAGGGAGAAGTGCGTCCGTTATCAGCAGATGCAAACAATGGAGATAAAGTTGAGATACACATTAGCAACAACAGACGAGTACTCAAATGGCCATTTATATTGGACCACGGCGATATTCTCGCTGACATATACGCACTTTTTGCAGGAACTTTTGGTTCATACATAGGTTCCATGGTAGATGAGGAAAATTCTACTCACTTTATGTCACTTCACAAAAAAAAATTTATGGATCTAAAAGTGCTAGTTACTAAAATGCCCAAGAAAAAACCAACAAAAGACACAGAATCTGTCCCATAGTAAACCATGGTATGATAGAATCTGCAGGGAATCTAAAGGGGCGCGTATACTAGCTATTAAATCTAAGTCACTACTTGATATAAAAATAGCAAGGAATAATTATAAGACACTACAAAAGGCTTCAAAAAAAGCCTGGGAAGAAGAAAAATGGGCAGACATGCTGTTAGCTGTTAAATCAAATGATAGCGTAGGTTTTTGGAGGTTAGTTGCTAATGGGAACCATGTAGGGAGAGTGGTTAAGGAAGTCTATTTGGACGAGCTAACATGGGTTAACCATTTCACTAACCTCTACAAAAAGTATGACGATGCTCAATTTGATGTGGATGCCCCATGCTTTGAACACCCCACTGACTGCCTGGACTTTACACTAGGCGAAACTGAGCTGGCAATTAACCTAGTAAAGACTGGTAAAGCTCCAGGCTTAGACAAGATCCCTGGGGACTTACATAAACACGATCTAAAAGTATGGGCACCATACATAAATTACCTGTGCAACAAGTTATCCCCTAGCTTAGATTGCCCTGAAAGTTGGAGGGGAGCAGAAATGGTTTTAATTTTTAAAAAAGGGGATCGGATGGACCCTTCTAATTACCGGCCAATCAGCCTGATGGACATTCTCCAGAAAATCTACTCACGACATATCTTAACTCGTGTCAGTGACTGGATGGATGAGAATGCAATCTTAACCAAATTCCAAGCTGGTTTCCGATGTAAAGTAAGCACAATAGATCATATATTCAGATTTTGTTGCCTTTACTGGAAATATGTACATATCAAAAAGGGGCATTTATACGTTGCTTTCGTCGACCTGAGAGCAGCGTTTGATTTAGTGCCACGCAACCTTTTATGGAAAACATTGAGTGTAATATGGTTGCCAAATAGCCTATTGGTTCAGATAAAAGAGCTGCACGAAGGGAACTTTGCGAAAATTTGATGGGGTCCAAGTGGGGAACTGACCCAAAAAATTCCCATCGAGCGTGGCGTTCGCCAAGGCTGTGTATTGGCCCCCACACTTTTCTCCCTTTTTGTGAATGACATCCCTACACATCTAGAGGGATGTATAAATGATTCACCTAAACTGAATGGAGAAAGGGTAACATCATTATTATTTGCAGATGACACTATTCTGATTTCCCAAACTAAGAAAGGTCTCCAGGCACTAAATTCTTTTAGTGAATACTGTAGTAAGAAAGGACTGGAAATAAATGGGAAAAAGACAAAATGTATGGCCCTCAATCCACCAAAAATTAATAAAGGCTGTTTAACACTGAATGGTGATAAACTAGAATCGGTCCCACATTTCTCATACTTAGGGGATACCTTAGACTCAAATTTTTCCTGGAGAGCCCAAATGAAAAAAAGTAAGCTTGCATTCATTCAGAATGCAAAGCCAATTCTTAGGAAACAAAGTTTGAGTACTAGTAAAGCTGTGTCTCCGGTAGTAGAGCGTTTTAAATTCAAGGTCCAACCAGCAGCGTTATATGGAGCAGAAATCTGGGGTCCCGGGTCAAAGTATACCTTCTGCGTCTTGGATAATAACTTTATGAGAAGCCTGGTAAGGGCCCCAAGAGGCACTCCTCTAGTGCCCCTTCAACTGGATTTAAATGTCAAAAGAACTGACTATTACACTATAATTCGTCCACTGATGTTATGGGTTAGGTTGTGGCGGGTGCCCGAATTGCATGACTATAGAGATGGTCTAAAAGAGATTATGGGGCTGGATAACTCAAAAACCATCCCGCGGTTAAAACATGTTAAAATTTGGCTCACTAAAATAGGTTTAAAACATTTTTGGGAGAACCCAGAACATCTACCGTCTAACCCAAAATTAATTGTAAAAAGGGCCTTTTGGAGTTTCATGGTTAACATGGCAACAAATGTATCGGAAGCTGGAACTTTAGTAACTAACTTTCTCAGTTTCAAGGATGAGCCACTATTTGAGACCTTCCTTGACGAGATAGAGCCCCCACTTGCCAAAACCCTATTTTTAAAACTAAGATATTGGAATCTTTTGATCAAAACAACTTTGGCACGTTGGTCAAGGAGGCCTAATGTTCCATCCCTAGTGGTAGATGAAATTTGTTCTATGTGTGAATGTAACCAGATTGAAAATGAGCTTCACATCTTCTTTTTCTGCCCCGCCTATGTATTGGCCAGAAGAAGATGGATCAAACCACTATGCCTATTGTTGGGCCTGAGATCATGCAACCAGGCCTTGAGAATACTTAAAACAAACACAACCCAAACAATAATATTTAGTGTTAGTCGATTCTTACACTCAATTTTTTTCCTATGGAAAAAAAAGTGACAAAAACTATAAATGAAACATATCCACAAGATTAGAAGCAGAATGAGTCTTAGTAACTAAGGGGGATCCTTGGTATCCTAGAATCG
Organism: Lissotriton vulgaris; assembly: GCF_964263255.1. Lineage (NCBI taxonomy): Eukaryota > Metazoa > Chordata > Amphibia > Caudata > Salamandridae > Lissotriton > Lissotriton vulgaris. The sequence continues at coordinate 1,707,697,213 of NC_141685.1, read as the reverse complement.
GTTGTGCTCCGATGTAATTGTATTAAGAAATGTATTTTTATTGATGTATTTAAATTTTTCATGACAATGTTTTATTTTAATGTAATGATCTGTGTTGTGACTCTTTTATGCCATTCATGCCGAAATAAAGAATTTTGAACTGAACTGAATGGGCGGTTGGGGTTGGAGGTAAGGATTACTAAATAGTCACATTTGGAATTTCACGGGGCCAAAAGTAATGACTAGGTCCTCAAAACCAAATTTAGACCTCATTTGAAATCAGTTCTCCTGACCTTTCTCTACAAAGTGCTATCCTGAACGCTGAACATTTCTATCCAAACTCAATCTACAAAGCTCTCACGTAGACAAAGCTCTATATCAACTTCAAATCCGCCACCCAGACACCACTTGCAAAGCCCAACCCAGGCCACATTCTGTAGTGCACCATTCAGGCAGCACTCTACAACACACAGTAGAGGGCTCATCTTCAAAACCCAAAATAAACATCTCCCATGAAATGTTTTAAATAAAACTCCCCACCGAGATATCTTCTTTGGAGCTATAATCAACACTTAGGGAATAAATAACATAATACAATATAAAACATAAGTATAAAACAATAATATCTTATTAGGTTAAGAAAAAGACAACATGGTATATTTATGGTGGTTTTCGGACACCATCTTAAGTATTTACAACATTAATAATAGAAGAAGCAAACCAGTTTAAGTATGTAGTCAGTGGGAGCCATAAAAGATGTAACAGAAGAGTACCAAGACGTCTCAGTAGCGAACAGTTACTCTGGGATAGCGCATACCCACACTTTAATATTTCCATATCAGTCACTGCCAGAACTGAAACCCCATTCTTGAAATTATGACCCAGCAGCCTTCCCCCTCTAAATTCTATTCAGTCCATTCCCTGAAAGCAGTGATAGGTGCTTCTCTTAAAAGCTAGACAGAACCCCAGTAAAACACCCCACATCTAGGATTGCCACCTGGAAGTTTTTTTTCACTGTCCTGGCCACTAATTTAATATACCGGCCAGTGCAAAATTGCAAAAAGTTGGTCTTGTTCCTCATTATCAGTATATATTTTAATAAGTAAATATAAGAAAACAACATTTTAAATTGTATTCTGGAGCGCCCATGACGATGTCTGATAGTAAATAAATCTGATTTGCAGTGGAGCACTGCATTAAACGCTGTGATGTGAAGAAAAAAAAGAAAAAAAACATATGTAGCTATAAATATATGTAATGTTGTGTTGCATGCTGATTAATAACCACATATCCCGAGGTGCCTCGAGTCTGTGATGCAGAGTTATGGAGACATGAATTGGAGTATAGCTGCCAAGGTTTCAGATGGCTTATGTGTGACATTTTCATAATTTCAGTGTAATTATGAGTGACATTCAATGACTGTGACACTTTCTCAGGAGTAAACTCTGGCAAAGAAGACGAGGGAAACATAAACATCAGAAATTACACCCATTTGAACAACGAGAAACTCTAAGAATATCCTAAAACTGATACAAAACACCAGAAATTGAAGGGAACTAGGATGTGAGAAAGGCCCCAGCATGGAGCCTGAGCCAGACTCAATGATGTTGAACTCAACTTTGTGCAGACTGTAGTCACTGACTGCAAAGCAGAGCTCAGCCCAGGCGCTGAAACTTTACTTACAGGGCAGACTACTGGCTCAGAAAGTTAAATAAAATATCTCGGTGGCGCTCACTCCCTCTACTATTACCTGCTGTCTTTGCTGTACAGTCAGCACAGACTCCATAAAGGCAGGTTATTCTTTTCCGGCACCTCCCCTCAAATAGCAGGGCCATGGAGAAATAGCCAGTGGAATAAAAGGCCTGACCAGGACTGACTACTACAAGACATATTTTGTATGTTTCTATTACCATCCTGTTTGGTGAGGCCCTGTGGGGTGTACTGTTCCAAACATAATTAAAATAATATAAAAACACAAAAAGGTCTCTCAATCAAAAAACTAAAATTCTGCTATTAAATTACCAGTGAAACTAAAAAGACAGCACAGCTGTGTAAAGGTCTAAATGGTAGCAGTGAGACCCAATATAAAAAAAAATACAATTTATTATTTCGGACTGTTAGTAAGCAGCGGTGCACACTGTGCCCAGGTGAGTATTCTACAAGTGTGGTTCTCACCAGCTTTCTAATAACCAAAGTGCCTGACTGACTGACACTACTTTTCTAAATTCGTATAGCTAAGAGTGACAGAAGCAGGGCTGTTGATTACTGTCAGCGTGCCTTTCTTCTTCGTAATGAGCTATCACTCCCTGAAATATGCCAAAAAACAAACATGATTTTACAATAATCTCAAACACTGTAAGGAATCAAATGTTTTTTTTTTTGTAAGCATATGTGTATATTCACGTTGCTTTACAGTCGAATGCTCTAGACCATTGGTGCTTCATGAATGTATTTTTGTATAACACTTCTTCCTAGCAGAGTAGTCTAAATAAATGCAATATAGATGAGATTCAAAGTGAGTCCTGAACTGCCACCCAGATGACCTGCCTTGAGATTGCTGGGGCTGGCAGGACAGAAGTGTCCCTCTCCGTCCTGTCAGGAGTAGTGAAGTCCTGTCTGAGCTGGCTGTGGTGGGTGGGCTCAAGCTCGGCCTGTGCCAGAGAACAGGCGTCTTGACAGGATGAGTGCATTCTGGATATTATAGTCAGGCTACAAGTCCTTCAAATAGCGAAGGGTCTAATTAGCAGGGGCAGTTGCATTAAAACCAGACGTGTGGATAACACACACAAGTGATATGTCACGTGTATAACATACTAACACACAAACCAAAGGTGCGTACAAGATGCACACACAAACGAAATTGGTTCAACCTTTCTATAGTTAACACAAAGGAAACTCATTTACTTCATATTCAGATAAGGCACCCAAGTGACCACCACACAAAGACCATCTCTAGCAAGCACCACAAGCAAGGAGGCCATATTTTGAAAACCAGAAACCGGGACATTTAGCAAACATAGTGGAAGGACGATAGTTTTAGAATGACGTATTACTGTACTCATCAACACAGAAACACCGACGAGGCACTTGGAGACTACATTTAATGCAGCATTTAAACCCAGCCTCGTGCATTTTAATTAAATTGCTTTCTCTTAAAAGCTGCTGGCTATTAATAGCTTCGAAAATATGAAAATGTGTCTCATATTTACAGTCAACACTTTCAGAAAACCTGGACATCTGTCTCCGTATGGTGAAAACGGGGACAGACCCGGCAAAAGAGAGACTCCTGGTCACCCTAACCAGTTCACAAGGGATAGATATTTACCCTAAATCAGGCTCAGCTCGGACAGGAACAGTATGGTGTAAACCGGAGGTCCCTGGGCTGGTTCAGCAGCTAGTGGGCCGAAAGAGAGCGGCAAAGTGATTTTAAGTGGCTGCACTGGCAATGCCCACTCTGACCAACCAGGATACGAGAAGCTGCACTTGTTCAGCCGAGAAAATGTTAAATGCAGCTGAAATGGCCATATAGACCATAAACTGTTAAATGGCCCCACCATATGCCTGGAATATTTGAAATTACCTTCACTGCCGGATACACTTGCGCTGGGCCTGGTGCGCACTTTCAGCGCTGCTGTTGTAAATTGCAGCGACCGATTCGGTCTCCGCCTCCAGATCCACGTGACCAGAGACTGAGGCCGGTCCTCCGGCCTTTGTCCCAGAGCAGAGGCTAATGTCTATAACGGAAAATAAGGCAAATAAGTGCGCGCTGAGCTGAGCCACGTGCTGTGGTTTCACGTAATTCCCACAGTTAGTGTGCCAGCATCACAGAGTGGATCACAATGGGCCGGTGGGTTGGCTTGTCCATAGTAGGACTGTGCAAGTCTTTAAAAAAAAAAAAACTCACCTTGCGTGTTGTCCTCACGTGATAACTAATGCCGCAGCCAGTGCACAGTGCTTTTACATGATTAAACCACTGTGCACTGTAGGCTGAGCTGAGCCAGGGCCCCAAGCCTGCCGGGAGCAGCGCACATGCGCTGCCACTTCTATAGTGCATTACTATAGCTGCGCTCCAGGTGACAGCTAAGGAGGCACTATTGTAATGCGTGACACTGCATTTCAAAGTGATGATGCGGATCACCTCACTGAAATGCGTTAGTCTAACGCCTGATTTGTGATACTTGACAGGGCTTTTGGAGATATAACTAAATCACCACATATCCCGAGGTGCCTCTGGTCTGGATGCAGAGTTATGGAGCTCCAAATAATGCCCCCATAACTCTACAGCTCAGACAAAAGGCACCTCGGGATATGTAGCAAAGTCATTCAGAAGTCAAATTAGGCATTTCATCAGATAGGCAGACAGAGAAAACCCAGTGGCAGTCGCCACTAAGTAGTTATAGGTAGTTCTACATTTGCACAGAGTGAGCGTTTTTTGGTTTGCTAATAACTTTGACCCTGTTTGAGCAACCTTCACAAGACTTTCCAAAGAAAAGGTTAATTCACTCCCGCTCCTTCCTTGAAAGGTTCAGGAAGATATGTCTAGTGGGGGTTGAGATAAAAGGAGGGGAACTAAAAGGCTAAATCCCCATGAATTTTTTATAGACTTCTTTAGACAAGGCTGCAGCAAAAAGTGCTGAACGGAATTACACAAAATTTGGTAGGAAGCTAAATCTTGGTCTGCACATTGTGCTTTTTGTGATTTTGTCTAAATCTGTTCACTAGATTTTGAGATATTTAGGGTGAAAAATAATTGTATATTTTGGCAGTTGGGTCTGCACAAGTCTTGAGAGTGTCCAACAAGAGCGTAAAATAAAAAATGGAGCCCTGTGATTGGCCGAGAGGCCCGTTTTTCACTTGAGTCTTAACATTCTCATGGGAGCGAGAGCCTCCTGCAAGTCCCGCAAGAGTGAGTTCTCCGATTCGCTAGCTGCTGGAGTTCGGGAAATGAAATGCCAGCCATTACTTTTTACTGAAAAAATTGCAAGTGTAGTGGGAATGAAGTAAAAAAAAAACTATATAAAGGGGCAGCAGAAATGCATGTTGTCCCTCTAGAAGTGGAGACCAGGTCTCGAAGGCTTAACTGCCGTGATGAAAATAAATGTATACTCTTTTTTAAAACAAATATTATGATCCTGCATGGCTCTCACAGGATTGTGAATGTAAAAAGGAGTTGGTGAGTTCTGAATACACTCTACTAGAAGAAATTAATACAGTGGTGCTTGTTAGGGAGAGGAAGTGTGGAGTTTGAAAGGAGAGCCAAGTCTCCCCCTACTGCGCACATCTATCATCTGAGAAAGGGGTCTGATAGGAGAGGCCAGTCCCTTACCACACTCTACTATACTCATCCGTGAGAGGGTCATTGTATCTGTGATAGCATTAACGATCACTGATATTCTACTGAGCTAATTTGTACTTGCTGCCAGGCCTCAAATGTCATAGTAATTTGTAGAGCAACAAAGCTTGGGTGACATCAGTCATGTAATCAATGTCATCTGAAAAGTTTTTAGTGATGTAATAAGACTTAATTCTGCCACTCCAGAAATAAATCTGCCACAAAGACAATGTGCATTTTCAATGCCCTTCAGACACTAAATAATACAAGGCCAGGTCTCCTGCTCCTACACAAGTAAAAGCATGGATTAGGTAGAAAACAATATTTTGTTCCCCAGTTCTCTGTTCACTGTAAACACTGTACTGATGTATTTTACCATCAATAAACATTAAGTTGCGAGCAGTTAGACCTAGCGGTTTATGGCTAGCTGGGTCGAACCGAACCCAGACAAAATCCATCGCCCTAGATAGGATGAGTATGATACACTTGTCCGATAACCTGTGCTTACCCTTTGCTAGCTTGCCACAGAGCAGTCAGGCTTATTCTCAGGGTCAAAGTGTAAAGCATTGGCACAGCACCACACTGAGTACGTTACAAAAAGACTCCACACCCTATGTGTAAAATACTGGTCTTTGTATTATACACACAATACTTTACAGGAAAATACAATTGTAGAACTTTCCCATTAACAGTCTAAGGGACCTTAACAGCTAATCACATATACACCAATCACCCGTATGTATATGACAAGCACAGTGCTTTGGCACTAAATGGCAGTGTCAAAGCACTCAAAGTCCTATGGGTAGCACGTAGATAAGCGGAAAAAGTTAAGGGACCCTAGAAAGGGCCATTTCCAACACACACTGTCTCAACCAGGCAACTGCACTAATTTACATATCTGATTTAAAGAGCCTCCTCTATCAAGTGTTCCGTCCAAAGCGTGTATTACGTCCAAATCGTGATAACAAGCCTTAGTGTTCAGCTTGTCAGTTTTGTGTAATTATTCCAAAATTATACATTTCTGAAATAAGGTTCTACTTGCACTTTTAATTTACCCCTTCGTTGCGGCGGCTATTCCGCCGCAGCGCTAAGGGGGGTGGGGCGGCCGTGCGGCGGTTCCGTGCTTGTGACGGAACCGCTCCGTCACGGCTCGCGGGTGAGCTGTGCTTGTGACGGAACGGTTCCGTCACGAATCCGCCCGCCCATTAAATCGTCAGCGCAGGCGCGGAATTCGTGCAGGCGCGGCGAGCAGGCCGTGACGGAACCGTTCCGCCACAAGCACAGCTCACCCGAGGCTTGTGACGGAACGGTTCCGTCACAAGCATGCAAGGGGTTAAGAAATGCATATTTTAACACCAATCTTTGTGATTAAAGTATTAAAAACGTGTGAGTTGCGGCCTCTTAAAAAATAGTTTGACAAAAATTAATAAATGAAAGTGAACGTTGAAAAACTTATAACACATTTCTGTCCTTGCCTTCATTGTGAAGAATTTTCATTTATAACGACAAGTTTCCCTGGAACAATCATGTCCAGCAGACGTGACAAGAACTTTAGTTAACTGTTTAGAATTACCTTTTTTTTTATTGACAATCCCATGGGCGAAAGGACTAAAAAACACATTCGCTATACCATCGGAGCTCAACGCTCCCCTGAGAGGCAATTCAAATGAAAATTCGCATTCCGACTAGCCAAGCAGTGATAAACAGATGCCTACATTAGCTAAAAGAACGACGATTCTCCATGTTTGAGCTAAGAGAAAGTTTTCACAAAACTACTAAGAGAATGGCAGATAGGACTAGGAAACCATTTGTAAGCAAATACAACAAGCAGGTTATAGTGCACAAGACTTACCAGTGCAATTAGTACACAACCCACATTTTTAACTCCAGAGTTTGAGAAATAATGACAGGGATAGGCAGCCTGTTTTAGTTTGGAGTGAATTGAGGGAATGTTGTATACACTTTAAAGTCAAAAATCTGAAGTGTGTCCATCAAATGTTTGTGCACTAAATGGTAAGAAGCATCGGCAAAGACAATAGGTTTGGCTTTTTGTTAGGTTAAAGCGGTTAAGGAACTGTGTGCGTTGGCCCAGCTTTCGCAATTTTTTTTACCTCACAATGAACCAACATCTTGGACTACAGCAGTATGGAAGCTGAGCATAGGGCCCATTGGTATACTGCATCAGCAAAGTGAGCTGCACTTTTCAAGAATCGAGTTTTAAAAAGATGCACTTTACTTTGTACGCTGTGAATGTAAAAGTAATTCAAAGCAAAATACTCCATAGTAGACACTTTTGACAAAGGGCAAGTATTTTCATTGCATCATTTGTTAAGAAAACCTTTGCACATACAAACAGGTTGCTTACCTTTAATTACATTATTTCTGGTGGATACTCATCTAACTGCAGATTCCTCACCTTTTTGAATATTCCCAAGGCATCAGCCTGGTTCTGGAAACTTTTCAGCAGCAGTGTGGCTCTGCGCTGTTGTTTCTCGCTCTGTAAGTAACCTGTGGGGTGCATATTAAGGACCACGTGTGTGGGGATTTCAGTTGCTCGCTAGGCTTTCCATGTCCACAGAGGCCAACAGGAGATGGCTCTAACAAGATATCTAGACTTGAGACTTCATTGAGACCACCAGAAAGAGCATTAATGAACCCTACTTGTCTGGAGTGACACCCACACAGTCTGTCAGAACAGGCACTCTGTGTGTCAATGTGGTGGTAGCAGCTTTGGCCCTGGTGGAATAAGCCCCAAACCTTCTGGAGGGTGGTGGTACAGAGAACGATCAAAAAGGTATAATGCTTTTCTGCACTGCCTAGCCCTTCTTTGCTCCAGTGAATCCAGCAAAGAGCTGAAGGTCCCCACCATTATTCTTCGAATGATCAATGTAAAAGTGGAGGGCTATTTTAGGAACTACCAATTATGTCTCTCTTCCTCCTCAGAGGGGTGAGATGGAGCGAAGAATGTAAGGATGGTGATGTTTTGGCCAACATGAAAAGGAATGACCACTTTCGGAAGAAAATAAGCTTTGCGTCCTAAACAGTGACTTGTCCGGAAAGAATGTTGTATATGGCAGGTTGATAGAGAGGGTCTGAAGCTCATCTTCATGCCAAGCTTATGTTATGGTGATAAGGAAGTCAGTCTTGAGAGTGGGAATCTGCAATGGATAGCTGTGTGGCATTTGAAAGGTAGTACACATTAGTAATACAAGGACACTATTTAGGTCTCACTGGGGCATGAAGAAAGGTATTGGGGGGAAAAATGTTGTAAACATTTCAAAGAATTCATCACAACAGGTGATTTAAATAAGGAGGGCTGATCCAGCAAACCTGAAAAATCACCAAGAGCTATGTTATGCAATGAGGATTTGTATATCGCACCGAGGGGTATCTAGGCACTGGAGAAGATAGATCAGGCTCCTAGAAAAGATTTTTTTTTAATTCACTAACGGTTGAACCATTTGAGCCACTACAACAGAAGAGAAACTGTTGCAGTACATAAGGATAACCTTTACTACTCCCACTCCAGCCAAAACACAGAAGGGAAAGTGTTGGATTGCAGAAAAGTAAAATGTACTATTACCACTCCGACCACTACAACAGTAGGGAAAGTGTTGGATAGTGGAGGGGTCTTCTGTTTCTTTCAGACCTGGAGTAGGGGTAGGGAGGTCCTAATGTGATGTGTAACACATGCAAACATTAAACAACTCCCAGAAGTACTGTTTAGCTGTGCCCAAAGCAAGTCCTTGATGGGCTAAGGACAACACAAAAAGCAATACTTTGGATAGTTTGAAGTGTGTGAATCTGCCCAAAACCACACCAAGACACAAACTTGTTCCAACAACAGGCATATACTGATCTTGGAGAGATGCCTGGCTGCCAAAATGATGTCAACAGCTTTAGGAAGGAGGTTGAATGATGTAGTCAACTGTTGACAATCTCCAAACATGGAGTTCAAGTTTGCACAAAGCCAGGTGCCGAATCCTGCCCTGCTGTTGCAAAAGAAGATCCTCCTAAGCGGCAGCCTGATGGGAGGACAAAGCTCATGCCTAGGAGATATGGGTACTACACTCTCCTTGGTGCCCTATTCACAGACAATAGCATCAAGATTCACCAGTATGACAATGACAAACAACTCTACTTGGAAGTATCCTTTGCTTCAAACCTCTAATACTTCAAGAATCCCTGTATATCATCCAGACCTGAATGCCCAGTGTCAACCTGCAGCTCAAACGAAGACAGGATTCCTGTTATGTGCCAAGAACAACAAACAGGAAACAGTACAAATTCGGCTCACTGCCATGCACCATGACAACTTCGAACTCCAGCTTCCCTGAATGCCAAGTCACTTGGATTCACCTTGGACATCAACCGCACTCTCAAGGAACATACTGTCAAATAAACAAAGACAGACTGATCTCTACTAAAGACAATGAAACCCTTTACACTAGAAAGTAACTTGAGAACTTCTGTTCAAGCTTTCAAACTTTCACACCTTGATGAGCCATGAACAGTACCCCCACTCATCTTGTAGAAAAGTTCGCCATCTCCAGTGGTTTTTGGCACACCCACAACACCCAAAAACTTCAGACAAAAAAAGTGTATTAAAAAAAAAAAGAGAGAGAGAGAGAGGAGGTCTTTTTCATATATGCACCCAGGATCTGGAACAGCATCCCTGTGGCCCAACCAACACTGTACAAATTTAGGAAAGCGATAAAGACTCACTTCTTTAAAGAACTATACTTAGCAATGCATTACCCTTCCACAACCCAGTTGCCTCTCCAATAACTTGTTAACTGTGTTTTTCCTTAACCCTATACAGCGCTCTGCTTAACTTTGGCTGGGTTCACCCTATTGAAATACCATATACATAAATACAAAGCAATCCTATTGGCTGATGTGCTTTATACCTCAAAAAAGCATGATTAAGTGTAGGGAGAATACTTGTCTTCGTCCATTGGCATCTTCTGATAAGAAACTAAATTATAGCCCCATGACCAGTACTATAAGGTGCAGTGTTTTATCTGGGCTGATATGACCACCAGCCGAGAAAGCTAAGGAGGTGATCAACGCTGCACAGCACTGGTCCCGACCTATCAGGATTTCATTCTGCCAAACTTCCTAACACGCACAAAGTATTCCAATTCGATAAGCTCTGAATAGTACGTCCACGGCCTTGTCGAAATATCAACACTTTCACCAGACGTCTTCTGTGACTGAATAAACTGGAACAAAAGCACACTGTTCCCCGCTGACAAGCTTTCATTTTGGACATGTACCCCCAGCAGCAGAGTTCAGAGCTCGGTGAGGGGTCGTTTTAAGGAAAATATACGAGACAAAGATAACGTGTTCAAGTTAATTTGACCTCGGGTTACCATCAGCCCGGAAGCCAAAACCAAGGCTCCTCTATTGCCTTTTGAAATCCTATGCTATAACAACAAACGGGACGGGTTAAACCCCCCAAACCCCTTTCACTAAGCACTCCAGGATAAGGTCAACATTCACCATATAGGAGGTTCAAGTATTTTCAATAGCACAGATTGGTATTCCAATGTTTGACTGGCTGACTTACCTGCAACATTCGCAGCAATAGTGAAGCATATGAAAACGTCTAGCAATACAAAATACATCCATCCGGTTCAAATGAATCATTATAAATAATCACTCTAAATGTCTAGGGCCTTTTTGCACTCTCGTTTCTGTTTATAAAAAGTAATAAAGGTAAATCAAAAGAATGCATTAAAACGTAGTTCTGGAATAATTCCTTTTTTATTTGGTCCGGGAGACAAACAATACTATGTACAATCTTCTTTGTAAAAATAATTAAATAAAATCTTTCCTGACAAACCCTACTGTTTCATGAAAGGAAACCAGGTCTAAATGCAAAATCGATTTCACTGCTACACAATCACAGCAACCGGTCAATTCTCAATGTCGAGAGCCCTTGCAACAACAACTCAACTTGAAGTACACAAAGCATTTTTACCAGTTTTAAAAATTCAGGATAAACATCAAATGGTTTGGGATTTTTTTCTTCATTACAGAAACTGTACCCAATCGGACTCTGAAAAACCCATCATTTAGGCTTACCAAAACTTCTCTAAGTTCTAAAAGTGGCTGCAACCGCAGAAATGACTCGCATCAAATGTAATGTACAGTGGTTTCCTCAATTAAATACACATCAAATTGCACTATGCACATTGCATAGGAAAGACAGCAACTAGAGCCAACTGGAAAACAACAGACGCCATCTTCAACAACTACACCTTCCCCAAGTAGATATGTACACAGTTTTGAATATAAAGCCCGCACTTGTACTGTAACTGTTGTTTATCCCCAAGCTAGCTTTATTCTCCAGAAATAAATAATTCATACCCATAAAGTTCAACATTCACACAAACATTCCCCAGTCACTTAAAACTGCTCTATGGAGAGAGTACAGCAACGAGCCAGCAACATATAAATACCTTAGTTAATCGGCGTCATCTACAAATGGAATCTCACAAGTCCTACTTATATAAAACACTGACTTCTGAAGCACCATCAAGCCCAAAATGTAGTTGCAAGGTGATGCCCATACCAAAACAAGCATTTGCAATGCATTAGGTCTCGCATTTGTGCGAGTTTGAGCAGCATTGTAAATGACAATGCCTTTTGTGTGTTGGTTTTCAAAACAGATAAAAGACATTGTCATTTACAATGCCAATAGCGTCTAAAGAAAGAGGCGCAGCCGCCATCAAAATGAAAGTGCAGAAAAGGGCACTTTAAGAGCAAAAAGTCAACAAATAGGAAGAAAAAACACTAGGCCGAGCAGGAGGGCTAGTACCAGGTGCAGCGCCCATACTTAACACGTTGTCGCATAAACAAAGTATTTTAAAAATATCAAGCGGTTCGGAAAGCAGCATAGCGCGTACAGAGATGCCACACTGTGTAAAAGTAAAGAAAGTCGCATGGTTGCTTATAGAGAAAGCAACTAATGTAAAAGCCTTACCAAATAATAAAGTGCTGCGACCAGCCGTAAAGCGTGGAGGGAGCATATTTGAAAGATAAAGCGCAGCGTCCATGATCAGGCACCGTGCTGTCAGGAAAACAGGGTGGGTTAGTAAGAGCCTTTTGAGCCTGCAAAAGCAGCTAGAAGCTAGACATTACAGAAAATAGTGCTCACAGACTGTAGATAAAACAGACCGTGTAACAGTGAAAAGTCCAGTCATCATGGGAGGTGACAAATGCAGACAAGGCGGTACTAAGGATGGACTTATAAGCCTATTCGCGAATCAAAAGCTTTAATTTACAAAGGATCAGGAGCCAAGTGAAAAGATGTGCAAAAAATGGTCAGAGCTTCAAGTCCATACCCAAATACAGCATGCCTTGTAGAGCAGCGCTTGCGATGCCCAGGCTCGATCTAGAAAAGCAACTGCAAACTAGAATCTTCCAGTATTTCTTGAAATGCTGCAGGTGCTTAATGGGCCTTGGCCAAATGTCTACAACTTGCTTGGCTCCAAGCCTTGTGTCTCACACTGATGCACCTAACACATTTGCTCTCAACTGAAAACTATTAGTTCCAACTGACCATATACATGGCACAAACACATCACCTATAAATATATATATATATCAATGTGTCTTTCTTTACAGTTTAACCTTCTTTGGCTTCATCTGAAGGACTCATTCACACAGTAAAACAGTAAACACAGCAGTAAAAGATCCTTAAATATTGTCATGAAGAGAAAAAAGTCCATACACTGGGAAGGAGACAAAGTGCTAACGCTGGGTTGAAGGGAATTGGTAAATTATTATGTAGAGTAGCATACAAACATTCCCTAAGGCCTTCAGCTATTTCCAGTTCTGCCTTGCTGTGGGTGACACTAAAGAAAATGTGGCTTGCAGCAGGCCCTTCCCTACACACATAAGTAGGAGGTCTTTTGCAGCTACGACCATTCTCATTACTCCCTGCTGTAGTATCAGACACATATGAAGCACATCAGAAGCTCAATCTAAAATAGCATGGGGAATGGAGAGGGGCTGAAAGATATGGAGGAAAGTGGGCACTGGTAGTCACAGACACTGGCCTTAATCCTGCTTTGCAAACTCTGATGCTAGTGCCAATAACACAGTAAGGAAATGTAGACAATTTGCTAAAATGGAACATACTTAACAAAAACTCAATTTATATTCAACATAGTGAACAGAGGAAATGCAAGAGAGAATGTAAGCATACAGTGTGGTAGGAAATAAGCCTCGGGGATATTGCTCCCTTAAATGTCATAAAACTGGACAAGAGCTAACTAATACTGAGTGAGGGTGACACACTTTACAAAGATAAGAAACTGAAAATAAAAGCAGCTTCAGTTAAATACTCTACGAGCAGATACCTACATCACTTTTAGTGGTACATATGGGAAGATAGTCTTCAAAAAATGCCTCAACAGAACAATAAATCAGTGCAAAAAAGGCTTTTGTTACATGGTAATAAGTGACATCCTCCAGTCCTAAGCAATGATGTATAGGAAACATGAGCGTTTTCACCAGGGTGCTGTATTACTGTTACATGCCTGAAAAGCCCCAATTAATGAGAACATGTACACTAGCTGTATCTGTTAATGGACGGATATTTTACTAAAGGGCCTTATTCCTTATGTCAATCAAGTACCCAAAAATCATCAGCGACACCAACGCATGCATGGATGTGACAAAACAAACAGGATGAATTTGAACATACCCAATGTGCTGAAAAATATGGACTTTTAATCATACAAATTCCATCTTTGAGAAAGATGTTCCATGTAGCCTAGCAGTAAGTAGTATAAATAAAGTACATGACCTTTGGATAGTCTTTTCCTTTAGGCTTCGCTTAATTTTTCCCATTTTACATAATCTGTCAAAACGCAGAGCAGCTCTGAATGTAATGTAAAAGCTGGCCAAAGCTTTCTTTTTCAAGTACACCAAGCTGGTGGTGGGGACTCTTCAATTATCGAATACAATCACTGCCCTAATCTTATTCATTGGAACAAGCCCTTGCTAGGAGCTACCGAGGTCAAAAGTTCAAAATACCCTGAATGTCTTTCCTGTTTGGAACTTGTCTCCATGAAGAAATGTTTTGGTTCCAAGTTAGCGGTAAACACCTTTGATAGACTAAGACACCCTTATCACAGTGTAGGAAAACAGCGCACATCAGAGACTCTGCAAAGGGCCTGCATTAAAAAGGCACACCTAAAGCGCAAGCCAAACCCAAAAAACTACCTTTGAAGAAGGGCACACTGACTGCTTTGCTCTACTGCTGGAAAGTGGAAATAAGTAGTTTCTTCCTACAATATTTTTAAGAGATACAAAAGGAACAAACGGGCTCTAGAAGCCTGGTGCAGAGATGATTAAATTATTCTAATTAGTTTAGGTTTCTAATATCACAGAACACTCCAGACTTGAACAAAAAGATCTTGCAAAACATACTTCTCAAGTCAATAACGATCTAGAAATGCTACATCTATTCGAATAATGTACCCAACAAGTTATTTATTTTGCCATCGTTAGAATTTCGAAGCATCTGGGTGGCAATTTTGCGTGGACGTCACATAGTTTAATACCAGTTAAAAGGAGGCTGTTCAGCTCCTCTGCACTCATTAACTTGTCCCTATCCTATCACCATACATTTATCCAGCTCATTGCTCATTTCCTTATCTTTTACATTGTGTCACTGAAAACTTTACCTCTCATCTGCCTCTCCTATTCTCAGTTCCCACCATCAAAATGGAGGAGAAATCAAAAATAAAAGTAAAGAAACCTAAAGGAGCGGAGCGAAAAACAAGCATTTTGGGAAAGGGACATGGGCAGGGCAGAATGTGGCCCAACTGCAGCTTTGTCAACAGGCTTAGAGTCATCTATCACTCAGCCCAACCAAAATAAAAAACTTGCACTTCCTGGTCACACAAGTGTACTCACATCCCTGGGAATAAAGGTGTTGCAGAGACAGAGAATCAGAGTTCCTAGTCCTCCCAAAGAGGTCTCACTTAAATCCCCAAATAAGGCCCAAGTTAGATATCCAGAGTTCGATCTCTCTGTCTCTCTCCTCTTTGCATCACGATCTGCTCAAGCGCAGCTACGTGTGACACAATGAGAGAACAACTCTAATCTCCCTCACAACACAAAAACTTCCCACAAAGGCTAACCTAAAATCTAACAGGCATTGAAAAAAGCAAGAAAAAACTAGTTACTTACCTGTAGACTATGGTTCTCCAGTATTATCTTTCATAGATTCACATGCTTGTATCTTTCCCATCGTCATGGTGGGCGTCTCCCGGTAAAAGAATAACCATAGCAGTAGAAGAAAAAACTGCCTGGAAACCATAGAGTAGTGAAAACAATAGGTAACCTCTCCTCCTCATTATGTGGCCCAAACTACAGCCAATCAGCTGCCAGCACCAGCCTACACCATTCCCAGCAGAGCCACGATACCGCGGGTTCTGAGAGAATTGGGGTCTGCGCCATTACCGCGTGGACCCGGCGCAGATTAAGAGCCGTGTTTCTATTTGGCATAAAGCGGGACTGATCAGGGTGGATCAACGTTCCCAGATAAGGAGTTATCCGATTAGCTATTATTTTGGCCAGAATCTTGGCCTCTGCATTAAGCAAGGATATCGGACGGTAAGATGTACATTCGTCTCGGGGTTTGTCAGGTTTTGGTATTGCAACAATTGTGGCCAGTCGCTGATCCCGCGGCAATTCCTTTTTATTTAAACTGTCGGAAAACATAGCTAAGAGGTGTGGGACTGTTAACTTAGACACTTGCTTATACATCTCAATAGGGATCCCGTTGGGTCCCAGAGCCTTGCCCGATTGCAGGGAGTGAACTACTTCGTCTTTCGTAAAAACTGTTTCCAGAAGCAGGACATCCTCCTCCGATAGAGACGGTATTTTTATGTCTTTAATATAATCTTGAGCCTCTTCCGTCGTAAGACGTGAAGTGGAGGAGTATACCTGCTCATAATAGTCAGCTAATGTGTCGACAATATCTACTGGTGCAGAGACTACTTTGCCCTGGGAGGTGCGAAGTTGTGGTATCATCTTCTGAGCCCTTTCGTTCTGATCTAACCAGGCTAGAAGTTTTCCAGCCTTATCCCCAATTTCATAAATAGTATGATGCGTGTGTTGAAGCCTCAATCGGACCTGTTCCCGCTGATGCTCGGTGAGCTCGCATTGCTTAATGCGCAGCTGCCGTGCCGTCTCTACCGTGGGGTCAGCGTCGTGTTGCGACTGCAGCTCGATCAGTTCGGCTTCCATCGCACCCAACTCAAGTCTCGCTGCCCGCTTATGACCCGTTATTGATGCAATGGCCTGTCCTCTCAGCACAGTCTAAAAGGCCTCCCAGAGGATGCCCGGTGATTGTTTGGAGTCTACATAGTCCTGAAAATAGTGTTTTGTGACAGCAATCAGCTCCTTTTGAATCTTAGGGACCTGCAGGAACCCAGGAGAAATTGGAAAGATTCGCTTCCGCGCCGTGACGCGTGAGAAGTATGTCAGAACAACCAGTGAGTGGTCAGAGATGCCCCTCGGCCCTATCAGTGTCTCAGTCAAGTACGGAAGGCTATCAGCGGAGAGGAAAAAATAGTCTATACGGGAGAGACTACCATGATCTCCGGAGTGGAAAGTATATCCACGGTCAGTAGGATGGTTGTATCTCCACCCGTCCGTTAGGCCAAGCGTGTCTAGAAAACTACTTAATCGGGATTTCCCCGTCCCCTGCAGCTTGCCCGGATGGCGATCCAGCTCAGCATTTACAACTGCATTAACCCTTAGCATGCTGATGACGGAACCGCTCCGTCATTAGCTGCGGGTGCGCTGTGCTGATGACGGAGCGGTTCCGTCATGGCCCAGCCGCCGCGCCTGCGCGGCGCTGATTTCGCGCCTGCGCGGGCGTTCTAATGAGCGGGGAGGGTCATGACGGAACCGCTCCGTCACCAGCATAGCTCAACCGCGGCTGGTGATGGAGCGGCTCCGTCACCAGCATGCGGCCGCCGCGCGGCCGCCGCGCCCCTTTAGCGCTGCGGCGGAATAGCCGCCGCAGCGAAGGGGTTAAAGTCGCCTCCCATAATGAGCTCACCTTCCGGCAATGACAGCAAAAATACACTAAGGGCCGGCAGTGCCACAGAGTGGAGGGCTGGCGGAATGTATACTGACACTATATTAAACCTCTTCCCTTCCCATTGGCATGTAATTGCAACAAATTGTCCCTGTTCGTCTTTCCATACCTGCTGAACAATTAGTGGGAAACTTTTGCGAACCAGTATGCAGACACCTCTAGAGCCAGTAGAGAACTCCGAATGTGCCACCATTTTATAACCCCAACGGTCCAATGCCTTACATGCAGAAACCACTAAATGTGTTTCTTGGAGTAGGGAAACAGTAGGTGCCGTTCGGCGTATGCATTGTGACACTAACCCTCGTTTAACTTTGTCCCCTAAGCCATGAACATTCCAGGTAATCAGAGTCATAGGAGACACCGGGGCAGACAGGGGGATGCTAACTTTTGCAGCATTGCGCACAGTACCCATTTCTGCCATCAGCATGAAGCCAACGTTGTAGACCAATCTTCTAAATATACACCTCATAAATCACAGCAGTGAATCCAAGCCCATAAATTAAACTTACCCCTTCATACATTGTCATCATTATTTCAGAGAACAATACAATTTTACAGCAAACGAACTCCCCGCCCCTCCCCCCTCAGGAACTGTCTTCCCCTTCTTCTCACCCCCCCCTCCCTGCTCCCCTGCCTGTGGATATAGAACGACCCACCCCCAACTTGGCACAGTGCCTGAACCCCTCTTAACCATGCTAGAAGCGCAAAGGGGAACTGAGCCCTCCGCTCAATAGCCTTTTGAATTGACTAGAAGGTACAGCCTTAACGTAACCATAGCCTCACACTACACATCATAACATGTCTTAAGAAGCAGCAAATAAAACATAATATACACCCAGAGTCTTCCGAAACCTAGCAGAGCCTCAGAAAATCTGCGCCCTAAATTGCATCATTCCTCCACCCCTCCCCCGCCACACCTGCGTGCATCCCGACATCTGGCCCCCAATGAGTCAAAAGATAACTTATTCCTGTTCATTTAAACCACTGGAGTCCTATGCAAGCTCCATTGCTGTCCGGTCCGGGACCGCACCATCTCCCCACTCCATCCTCTCCCGTCGATTGCCACTCCTGCCTTTGACTTTTGTCCAGCCTTCCATCCAGTCCCAGGCCGCATCCGGCGACTCAAAGAACAATGTTTTACCGCCCCTTTCCACTCTGTTTTGCCGGAAAAAGCATTGCGTACTTTATTTCTCTGCTGCACAGCTCCTGTTTTACGGCCTGGAAACTTCTTCGCTGCGCCTGGACCCAGGCCGTAAAATCGGGAAAGAAAGATACTTCATAGTTGTCTATTTTGAGCGGCGGGCCAGTCCTCGAGGTCTGCAGGATACTGTCCTTATCCCCAAAATTAAAGACTCTGGCAATCAAAGGTCGTGGTGGGGCCCCAAGCCTTGGCCTTCCTCCTGGAACCCGATGAGCCCGTTCTATAGAGAAGTAAGCCGAGAGGGACTTGGGCTTCAAGTGTAGTTATTAAATCCTCCACGTAAAGGTCTGGAGCCGGCCCTTCTGTTTTTTCTGGAACACCTAGGATTCTTAGATTATTTTGACGGGCCCACCCTTCATAGTCGTCCAGTTGCTGTGCCATTCGGAGCTGTCTGGCCACCATTTTGGACATTTGACGTTGAAGCTCGGAAGTATCTTCCCGCAGTGCAGTCGTTGCAATTTTTAGCTCCTTCATTTTCTCATTTTCTCATTTACCTGCTTAAAGTCAGCTCTCATCAGGGAGACTTCTACTGAAACAGTCTATTGACGTGTGCATTCCACTTATGGCAGCCATGACGTCATGGAGCGTCTGCTCCGGCTCCGAATGTGACGCAGACACGGAGTCCCTTTTATCTGCGTTCGGCAAATTACTTTTATCTCCATTCTTGGTCCACGCGAATTTGGACAGTTGTTTCTGGGCATTGTTTCTTGACCCCGTGCCCCCGAAGC
Organism: Lissotriton vulgaris; assembly: GCF_964263255.1. Taxonomy (NCBI): domain Eukaryota; kingdom Metazoa; phylum Chordata; class Amphibia; order Caudata; family Salamandridae; genus Lissotriton; species Lissotriton vulgaris. Next base: position 1,707,677,840 of record NC_141685.1, on the reverse strand, counting down.
CATCTCAGGAGTCGTCGTGTTAGCGCGTTAGTGAGAAGGATGGGGAGGAGAAGCACACGAACGCTGCGACAGCGTCAATTACGGTTCTTCGCTATCTAGATCGATGTTCGTGGATAGTGCAGGAGCCAGTTTTGCCACCACGCCTCAGGGACCTCCCATGGACCCCGAAAGCAATTTTGACAGCTTGTGACCGTATAGCGCCCACCAGTGGTAGCTGCTTTCCTGAACCGCCGTCCAATCACTGTATCCCCCTGCGGTAGCTACACACTCCAAGACTCCGGCCACCAGTCACCCTTTCCAATAGTAATCAATATGCCGAGGGACGAGGGAGGGAATAATCATCCAGCCGCAGACACCGCTGTACATCTTCAGGGCCAGTAGTTCCATGGGTCCTCAAGGCCAAACCATGGGAAACCATGGGCCGGGGGGTGGGGGGGGGGGGGGGGGGGGGGGCGCGTGATCAAATCTGCACATATGCCCCTTAAACGTCCTCCAAGGGTCGCCCCAAGGTACCGCATCCAACGGCCAGAACAAAGCATCCCCCCGGTCTCAATGTCTCTATAGAGGGCAAGGGGGGGGAGCACACCCAGAAGGCAGCCGCAGTTGCCAGAGATATGACAACAGGTCCCCTACCTCACGTAGTCAGGCCGATCCAGGTCTAAAAGTACAGCATTCATGCGCCGGGATGGCACGGCACCGCTCCGAGCCCGGAGTTCAAAGAAACAGAGCGGCCTTCTTGCGGGGGGGGGGGGGGGGGGGGGGGGAAGTCCCTCAGCCGGGTCACCGCACTTCGAGGCGCTCCGGGTCGCAGCAAGACCCACACACGTGACCTCCGCCACTCCTCTGGTAACACGGAGTTCCAACCAGGCTGCAGTCCGGGTCCTCGATTTAGGGCCCGCCCCCAGGCCAACCTCCGCACTTCCCGAGGGTCTCCATGGACAGGGAATCCGCCCGTCTGCACCACGGGGCGCCAGCAATCACCCGCACCGACACTCGGCGGGAACCGCAGGGAAATCAAGCCAGGAGGAGCCCGAGCGCCGCAGGGCAGAGACAAAGTCCGAGAGCCTCCTCAGGCTCTCCGAGTCGCCATCTTGTCTGCTCTTGGTCCCGGAGGCAGACGAGACACAAAGTCGCCCAGGAGTAGTGTTGCAGCAAACAATGCCAGTCCGTAGCCTTCACAGGGGTGCCAGGGTATCGCAGGAGCTCCGTGGCAGGAGTTTCCACAGGGTGTACAGGCTGTACAATGTAAATCAGCCAGGAACGGAGCGGAGCTCAGTTAAGCTGCAGCCATCTCTCTCGGCTGCTAGCCACGCCCCAACGCAAACTTTAATAAATAGAACAAGACCAATATGACAAAAATCCAATCAGTAGAACCAGAGTTCCAAATTTCCAAATATGTTAGTGAAAATAGCGTCAAAAAGCAAAAAGCGCTAACTCGGGATATCTGGTTACACTGGACCGGGTCAAAGTCACACTTTCAGGTGACCACGTTGGAGAGCAGGTCGGATATAGACTTCAGGTTGGGCCCGCGGAAGTTTAGCTTCTCAAATACATGCCAAGAGTCCTATTCATGATGCATGAGGCAGCTTGGAGCATGGTGTGTTGCGGGAGACAGATGTCGTGGCACGAAGAGCAGGCTGGCGTTGCAGGAGCTTTGCACTGGTAGACCCTTACTAGTGGTTAATGAAACAGCGCGAAGAGGTGGCTGCCAGAGCTTTGCGGCGAATCATGGTGCGAGAAGCCAGTACTCGTGTTAACCGGCCTGTTCACAGTTGCGAAGAGCCAAAAAGCTTGAATTTATTTCCTTTGACCCATACCTACGGTCCAGGACCTGAGGGCCATCACATGGGGGTCAGGAACTCGTTGCAGCTGGGGTCAGGGGCTGGTGCAAGATGTTGTATAGCCTTTTATGTTCCTGAGGCTCGGCTCAGGAAGCCACCAGAGTAACTCTTGGAGTCACTCTGAGATTCTGGCTTTACGGGTGAAGTTGCAGGTCCAGTTTCTTCTCACCCAGGCAAGAGGACAGCCGTCAGGCAGCAGGGCAGCAGATACTTTAGAACAACAAACCAGCAGAGTGGCAGTCCTTGTAGCAACACAGCAGTCTTTCTTCCTGGAAGATTATACACAAGTCCAGAAATGTGTTGAAGTGGTGGCGTCTGAGATCCAATATTTATACCCAGTTCTGCCTTTGAAGTGGGGGAAGAAGCTTCAAGAGGTTTCCCTTTCAATTTCTGAGGCATCCAACCTTCCCTGTCCTGGCTCCAGACTAACTATGGAGTTATGCAGCCCTTTGTGTGGATGCAGGACAGCTTTCTCAGGGCTAAGTGCGGTTGTGCCAGCTCCTGCCTTCCATCCCTCCAGTTATGGCCTATCCAGGCACACCTATGCTCCTTTTTGTGTATGGGTGTCTAGGAAGAACACACAAAGCCCAACTGTCAGTAACACCCAGTCATGTGACCAGAAACAGGTTACAGGCACTAAATGGCTAAGGCACCAAAATGGCAACTTTCTAAAAGTGGCATTTAAAATCTGACTTTGCTGTATATTTGGATTTTAAATTAGGATTCCAGAGACACCAAAAATGAACTGGTCACGTATTCCCATTTGGAAATTACACTTATAAAATGTAATAAGGTAGCTCCAATGTTATCCTATGGGAGAGGGAGACCTTGCAGAAGTGAAAAACAAATTTAAGAGGGTTCCACTACCAGGATATGTAAACATTAAAAGCACATTTCCTACTTTTCAAATACATTGCACCCTGTCATATGGGCTGTCCAGTGTGTTCCCTAGAAGTGATTTGTATGTATTGAAAAGGAAGGTTTGGACCTGGCAAAAGGTTTATTTTGCCAGGTAAAAATGGCAGTTTAAACTGCACAGACAGGCTGCAATGGCAGGCCTAAGACATGTTAAAAGGGCTACATAAGTGGGTGGCACAATCTGTACTTGTGGTCCACTAGTAGCATTTAATTTACAGGCCCTGGATACATGTGTGAGAAGTTGGCCTGGCATATGCTGTCCACTATTCTAGTGGGCACCTTGCACCAGTCCAAACGACCCTTATTAATGGTAGGTTTAAAGACAACCTATATAGAAAGCTATCCTAGTGGTAGCTGTGGAGAGCAGCCTTCAGGCTAAGTCTTGAAGGAATATAAAGCAGCTTGTTTTACCAGTCTATAATCTTGTGAATGACCAAATGAAAGGAGAACCACACCAGGTATACATACACAACATATGTCTTTATTCTAAAAACATCCCTCTAGTCTTTATGAGGCTAGAGGCAAAAGTACATTCAGTAAACATATTTAGCACACAGTAAATTAGCACAATATACGTTGAGCCCTAGGGGCGTTCCAAACCATATATTAAGAAAGTGGTAGAAGAACCACGACTGACAAAGGTACAAGGGCTAGAGCCTTTAGAACCGCTGTGGCCACCAGGAACCACCCACGGTAGTGACACAGGGGCCCCACAGGGAAGCGTGCAGTGTCTAAACACAGCCGCAAATCACTATTAACTTCTATGGGAAAAGTCGCAGTTGGAATTTTAAAGATTAAGGACACTCAGAGGAGGACTTGGAGCAAACACCTTTAATACTAGGCAGTTCTAGAGTCAATACCCACGGGAGCACGGAGTACTCGAGTTACCTCACCCAGGCAAGCCGGGTGCATAGGTGTCTTTTGATGTCGGGTTTCGTCGTCGCTTTCAATGGCGATCTGCTGCAAAGTGCTGCTGGCGACCAAGTCGGAAGTGTCTGGGTGGATCAGAGATCTGAAGAACCTGAAAGCAGAGAGGACAGAGCCTGGGTCACCAGCCAGTGACCAGGAAGGCGATGAGCAGATGCCAACCGATGTCGGGTGATTTCAGGTGAAGAAGGTGAAGCTTGACTCTTCAGTCACTAGGACCAGAAGGCGTCGACGACGACCAGGAACATGATTCGAGCTGTCCAACGAAGGATGTTGAGTGCTGCAGTGTCGGTGTCCGGATTGGACCAAACAAGCCTTGGCAACAGCAACCTACACAGAAAGCAAAGATAGGCTTCGGTGCAGATGAGCACGGTCTGAGGGACTCACCCCTTGGTGGGGAGTCAGGGCACGTCTGGAGCAACCAGGCAAGCCCAAGAAACAGAAGAGTTACCTTAGTGGGGACCCACCAGTCAACGGACCAGGGATCGAGAAGGAGCCTCGAGTGGAATTGCTAGAAGTGGGCCCACGGAACACTCGTGGTGTCTAGGCCCACAATCTTCGGTGCAAATGGTGCTTGGGGCTTGGACTACACTTAGCCCAACGCACAAATTCGGGAAAGCTCGGGAAGTTGATGCACTTGCAAATGTTCACGGTGGCCAGTAGTTCCGGTTCCACGTCACTCGTGAGGGCTGTGGGTCTCAGCTTTGCTGGGATCTCGTGTCGGCCTCTGAGAAGTCTGGAAGTCCATATCCTGAGTCACAAATCCTTGACCCCAAGGGAGATTCTTCCGTCTTCTAGTCGTGTAGAATGTCAAAGTTCCAGGATATATGTTGCAGAGTTTCGTCCAGGTGTAATCTGAAGTTCTAAGGACTGGGGTCCCATACTTATACTAAGTTAGGGGGTAGGACATACTCTGAGGACCCACCTATGGAGGGTCAGGGAAGAGGGGTGGTTACACCCATTCCCTTTGTCCAGTTTCAAGGCAGAGTAGGGGCTGTGTGACCCTGCAACCGGTTTGAACAGGGGTATGCACAGGGATACCAAGTGTGCCCCCAGCACTGTTTGAAAAGCATTCTCTGAATGCACCCACCCAGCCCCAATACACTAAAGCCTGCCTGGGAGGTGGTTACACCTCCATGTGACAGGAAACCTATTGTCAAGGCCTCCCCTGCCGGAGTTTCGTCCAGCAGCAGGAGGTCAGACCTGTGTCTGTGGCATCCATTTTGTGATGCCAGGCCTCTTATAAACTATTACCGGTTTGACCACTGTGTACATGTCTCTCCCTCTAGAAGGGTGAAATTCTACCCCCACCGCCAGGACTGGCGGGGGTAGGATTCCAAAGTGTTTGACAGCAAACACGACATGTTTCCATGCAGCCGTTCCAAAGTTAGCATTCACCGCGAGGTTATAAAGCACTTGAGAGTATAGGGTCTAGCTGCATCACAGAACAGCATTGGAGAATAGATTTCGAAAGCTGCACAGGGGTCTTGCTCATGCATGGGCACCCTCTCACACAAAACCAAGCACTCTGCCTTCAGGATTGATAAGGTCTGCCATAGGAGTGACTTATATGTTTAAAGTGTCAGTGATTAAAGGTAGATATAGGTAACTGATAAATCCAGGTAAGGTAGAAACGAGGTACACGGAAAGGATATAATTTAAGATGGTTTATTCTATAAAGTGGGAAGACATCCACTGGAGCCCACGCCAACCGCTGCACTGGTATACTCGGAATCCCCTAGACCGAGGGTTCCAAGTTCTAGGTGCATACAGCGAGCACGAGCACTCACACGAGGATACCACACATCCTCCTTCCTAGAAAAGAATAATACAACTGCAAGAACAAATAATGAAAACACAGCAAATAGAAGTTACACATTACATTTTGATAAGACTGAGTTATTTACCAACATTGTAGTCTTTGAACCAAGAAGGAGGTTTTCTTAGCCGAGGATTACTCTTGTTAACAGAAGGAACGGGGACAGTCAGGGGTGCAGGTACAGTTGTAGTGGAATGCCCAAAATAGGGAAAGGGAGGGATCCCAGAACTGTTATGGGATAGAACACCAGTAGATGGAGAAGACCTTACACTCAGAGAAGGAACCTTAACAACCTTGGAAAGACTCCATACATTTCCGTCCGACAACTCCACGACCTGTCTGCCTTCTCTGACAACTAGCATGGGATCAGAGAAATGGGAATCCCCAGATCTAATGAAACCAGACTTTCTCACACGTACCCAATCTCCAACCTTGCACGGGTTACTAACACTAGCACAGACCAAAGGAGAATCACGTTTCTTGTACTTGCCATTAATAAGATCCCTCATCCACAGTTGGCTCATGTTACAAACACCCTTTCTCCCCCGCATTTTTTCAAAAGGAGAAAAATCACCATCAAACCTAGGAGTGTTTCTATAACTCCATAAAAGTTTCTTAACAGCATCGTAGCAATTCTCACCGTTACACACAGCCAGTTGTAAACCTTCCTTAAGGACCCTGATCCACCTTTCTACCATGCCGTTACCTTGAGGATAATATACAGAAGAACGTTTGTGCAATATTCCATGGTTGCAACAAAAAGACTTCATCTCAATCGAGGTGAATTGCGTACCATTATCGGATAGGATGGAAGTAGGGAAACCTTCTTTTTCAAAAATAGAATTTAGAAAATCGATGATGACTCTAGATGACACATGAGGAACAAATTTCACCTCAGGCCAATTTGAGAACTGATCTATTAAAACAATTGCATAAACAGGACTACGACCAAAACTCATTGGACCAGCAATGTCTAAAGAGACACACTCCCAGGGCCTGGAAGGTCTAGTAACAGAGTCACGTTGATATTTCACAACTTTTTGAGACTTGTCACTCACACAACACTCAACACAAGATCTTACCTTTCTTTCAACAAATCTGTCAACGCCAGGCCACCAAAATTCACTTCTTATTCTCCTTTTCATGCTGGACATGCCAGGGTGATCCTCATGAGCCATGTCCAAAATTGTATCTCTTAAACCTTGAGGAACAACTAAAAGTAGGCCTCTCAATAAAGTTTCACCTTGGATAGATAACTCTTGAGCAACATGGAAATAAGGCAAAACACTTTGAGACAAATTTGTTTTGGAAGGCCAACCATTTTTAACAAAATACAAAACATCTAAGTAATCACGATCATCACCACAAGCAACTATCCATTCATCCTCATTGATACATCCATTGGACACCTCACGAATTGAAACAAGCTTGTCAGGATCATCATCTGGAGCAACAAGATTGTCATCTTCCACAGGCAACCTTGAGAGAAAGTCAGCTAGAACATTTTTCGCACCAGGAATGTATTCAACTAGAAAGTGAAAATCTTGTAATTAATACTGCCATTCGCAATTCTGGAAGTAGCCTTACCACAACCTTTAGTTGTGAAAAGATCTACAAGGGGATGATGATCAGAGCGTACAACAAAATCTGTGCCGTACACGTACTTACGAAAATATTCAATCCCCCACCAACAAGCCAAAATTTCTTTCTCTAAAGTGGAATACTTTATCTCAGCACCACGTAACGGTCTTGATGCAAAAGCAATAGTAACGAAACCACTTTTTTGCCTCTGCATCAACACCGCACCAATGCCAATATTGCTTGCATCAGTGACAATGAACGATTTACAATTGGTGTCAAAAGGAGATAGAGCTGGAGCAGAAATAATGCATTTTTTAACAAAATTAAATTGATCTTTACAATTGACATCCCAAATAAATTGTTGTTTATTTTTCATCAACTTCCTTAAATGAGAGGTTTTGTCAGCAAAAGAAGGAATGAAATTGGCATAATATTCGGCTAATCCTAGAAAGGACCTGAGCTGATCTTTGTTGGCAGGTTCAGGTGCATTCTCAATAGCTTTGATTAAACTCATCTTGGGAGAAACGCCCTTCTTACTGATGGAATGGCCCAAGTAATCTACAGAATCCCTGCCAAATTTACATTTTTCTTTGGTAAGAGTAAAACCATTGTCTTGTAAAATTGACAAAACTTTAAATAAGATTTCAGAATGTTCACACTCATCTTTGCCAAAAACCAAGATGTTGTCTTGAAAGTACAGAACATTGGATACATTTTTGAACATGTTATGCATAACACGTTGGAACACCGAGGAAGCAGACACTAAGCCAAAAGGCATCATTTTGTACCTGTATGCTCCCTCAGTGGTTATGAAAGACGTAAGATGTTTACTATCATCGTGGAGGGCTATCTGATGATATGCGTTAGATAAATCCAACGTAGTGAAAACAGATGCATCCTTAAGTTTAGAGAACATCTCTCCAATATTTGGGAGAGGATGTCTATCAACCCACACGTTGGAATTTAGGTCCCGCATATCAACACAAACTCGAATCTTCCCATTCGGTTTGTGGGCAACGACCACAGGTGAAAGCCACTCAGAAGATTCAATTTCTTCAATTACATCAAGGTCACACAATCTTTGAAGCTCTTTTTTAACAGATTCTCTTAAAGCTAAGGGAATATTGCGTACTTTATGTACCTTAGGAGTTGCATTATGTTTCAGAATGATCTTATGCTTAAATTTTTTTAGCAAACCTAAGTTGGAAGAGAAAACCTGAGGAAAGAGTGTTTCCCATTTGTTACTAGAAGGTACATCAATAGAATTGACAAAATCAGAATACCCAAGAACTTGATCAGGATGGTTGGGATCAAGCTTAATCATCAATTCTCTTTGTTGTGGCCAACCCAACAAACATGAACCATCTTTGGCCACATAGACTTTAGATGAAATGGATTTGCCTTTAAATGATAGAGTAGAGCAAAAATACCCAAGTATTTCAATAGGTTTTTTACCATAACCTAGCAACCTAATGTCAGAAGGAAATAAGGAGGACACATCAGGAAATTCTTTCATCATGACGTCCCCCCCAATTAAAGTGTGTTTTGCACCAGAATCTGCCATGACTTTTATAAATTTGGAACCAATCTGTAACATACAGAAAGGTGAATCTTTCTTTTCTTCCCCAATTTCATAAACAGCACAAATGTCCTCATAGTCATCGTTATCACTGTCCACAGCTTGGACATCCGAGTATCTGGTGCGTCTGGGATCAGATGAAAAGTTTTTATGTTTGTTGCGACTTTTGCACATCCTAGCAAAATGGCCTCTAGATTTGCAGTAATTGCAGAATTGTCCGATTGCAGGACATCTTTTGTCAGTTGCAACATGACCAGGAAAACCACACTTGAAACACACCACATCTTTCTTAAAACCACGAGTCATAGAAGAAGAAAACGTCGGTTTATTGGAAACAGCTTCTGTTTGTTTCTTTTTGACAACTTGAACTTCTGAAACGTTAGATCTTTCTATAGAAGAATCTTTTGGTTTCTTATCGGACAACTCCTTGATGCCTAATTTCATATCTTCAAACCGATGTGCAATGTCAAGAGCTTTGGAGAGAGACAAATCTTTTGCATCTAGTAATTTTTCTTGAAGTTTCACATCAGAAACATTATGTACAAGTTGGTCTCTCACCATCTGATCATGGAATTGTTGGTAATTGCATTTGGCTGCAAGAATTCTTAAGTCTTTCACAAAAGAATAAATAGGTTCAACTGGGAGTTGTTGTCTACTAAGAAATTTATGACGTGCCACAACTTCATTGACTTTTTTGATAAACTGTTTGTCAAGCTGCATAATGGCGTTTTCAAAGACATCAGTTTCTTCTTCGGAGGAATTGTCTAAAGCTAGAGGAGGAAGATGAGAAAGAACTTGTCTACCTTCAGCACCAAGCGAATGTTTAAGAATGGCAAGTTTTTGTTTATCTGTATAATTCTCACCACCTATAGCCTCTAGATATGCTTCAAAGCCTTCACGCCATTGTTTCCACTCTAAAGGCGGTTCACCAGGACTTGCTAAAAATGGAGGAGGAGCGTTGAAACTCTCCATAATGATAAAATAAATAAAAGATAGTAAAATTCAGTAGATTAAATATGATAATGTCCTTGGCTTAGATAGAATAACTATCTTGGCAGCGATTATTATGATGTCATAAACAACAGTGGCAGCAAAATGATTGTAGAGTTCTGAAAAAGTCAAATGCTTTAAAATTGTATTAAAGAATGTAGAACATTATGATGTAGACAGAGCCTTTTGTTAACTAGACAAGAAATTCCTGTGAAATCGCCCCTTGTGACGTCATAAATGCGAGTGACGCTTCGTAGAGAATCCTGAAGCTTAAGTATGCACACGCGTTGACATTGCTCGCGCGTTCTAAATAGAATCTGAGCGCGCGTTTGTGCGCATGCGTTAACTCGCGCAAGAGGACGTTCTATGTAGAATCTGAGCGCGGGTTTGTGCGCATGCGTTAACTCGCGCAAGGGAAAATGAATGCGTCTTTGAAATAAAAATGATGAAAAAGAATAAAAGTCTCACCGCTTGATTTTGAGGAGCGGGATTTTCGTGGGCACACAAAGTAGCAGCTATTGAAGCTTCCGGAAGACTAATGGCAGAATTTCAATGATACGTCTTCGCAACGGTAATCTTGGTCCGGAGGTTCCGGGGCTGTAGGCTCCTGGATCGCGTGGGTACACTTCTCCCTCGTCGCCAGTGATAAATCCAGGTAAGGTAGAAACGAGGTACACGGAAAGGATATAATTTAAGATGGTTTATTCTGTAAAGTGGGAAGACATCCACTGGAGCCCACGCCAACCGCTGCACTGGTATACTCGGAATCCCCTAGACCGAGGGTTCCAAGTTCTAGGTGCATGCAGCGAGCACGAGCACTCACACGAGGATACCACAGTAACCTATATCTTAGTAAGGGGTGCATGCACCACCTTACCCAGGCTGCAGTAGCAGACCTGTGGTGCCATTTTGGAAGGCTTCCCTGGGGTGGCATAATACATCCTTCAGCCCCTGGTAGGCCTCTGGATTACCTATTCCCTTAGTACCTAAGGTACCATATACTGGGGACTCACAAGGGTAACCCAGTAACCAATTTGGAGTGTATCTAAAATACATGCAATCAATTTAGAGAGGAAGCAGCTAGGCTGGGGTCCTGGATAGCAGGGCCCCAGCCACACTAAAGTCGAAAAACAGTGAAACACTAGCAAAAAGCATGGGTAACCATAGTAAGCAGATCCTACTCTCCTACAACATGAAGAACCTCTCTACTAGAGACGTATAAGTATATTTTACCATGTTTCAGGGAGAGAGCACAAGCAGTGCTAACCAGTGCTAGAGTCCTAAGGGAAACAAAAACAAATTCAGCAAAAATAGGAGTGAAGGCAAAAGGTTTAGGGATGATCCTGCAAGATGGGCCAAATCACACACAAGATGGACCATTGCTTAAAATCCCACACTAGAATACTAAGAGCTTTATGTATTTGGATTCGAATTACCAATGTTTTCATCCATGTAATGCGCAGCTAGGTCCACCTAGACTATGTTTGCAAGTATAAAACCTTGAATAAATATAAAAGTCCAAATTAAGAACTGCACAAATACCAATGACAACGTGGTCCTCATGAAAGGATAACAGAATTAGCCCTCAGTCGCATGCATATTCATCGACGAATTGCTCGAAGTACGTCACCAAAAGACAATAGTGAACCAATGCATTAAACTTAGACGCATCCTATTAAACAACTGTCTGAAAGACAAATAAGGCAGATAATGGAGGAATAGCATTAAAGCCACGCATGCAGCATTTAAAAGCACTGCCATCAACCTGCAGTACAATTATTTCTTATTTGACTGCAGTTCACCGGGGGCATATCAATAAATATTGTCAATACATTTACTGTAACTAAACCCACACAAACGTACTTGACTTCGCAGGGATACGAGATACCTAAACAGAAAACATCCAAATTGGAGAAGGATATAGCGAAGTTCTCTAAGGAAAAGGTATACCCCTACCTTAAGGATGGGTTCAAGGGGAGCAAAAATAACTACTCCTCGGATGATAATTCAAACACCGACACCAGGCGTGGCTCGTCGAGCAGTGACTCCAGTGGGGGCTACCAAGCAAGAAATGCAAGAGCGACCCGCCCATGGCAACAAGGATATCATCAAGGACCTATGTTCCACGGTCCACCGAATATACCTCCACCATGGCAATACCCTTTTTACCCCCAGGGCCCCCCGCAATTCTACCCTCTCAATCCGCCTCCTTTTCAGGGCAGAGGTTGGGGCAGAGGAAGAGGGCGAAAGCGAGGCGGGAACAAAGGTATTCAGTGGCAAGATCAGGTGCCAGAACCAACGGGGATGGAAACCAGGAGCACGACGTCCAGGGGGAGAAGAGCCTGATTGTTAATCTCTCTAAGAGAACCCTCACCAACGCAGAGAAGACAGTCCTGGAGAAAGGACTGGGGTTTGTCCCTACTCCGACCCCCGACACCTTCCATGAAATGATAGAACTGAAGCAATTTTTCAGGAAGGTACGCCTCCGAGCGTTCTTTGACAATAAACCGGACATCCCCTGTGACGACACTGGCCTCAGGAAACCCTCCACTTTCACTCCAACGGATGGGATGGTCCCACCTGAGGTACTGACCTTTGAAAGAGCTGTGCTGAAAACCCTAAAAAACAAACCACCCACCAAATCATTCAACAATCTCTCTAATTGTGAGAGACGGGCAGCTTCCTCACTTGGCAATGACACCTCCATTGTGATAAAGCAGGCCGACAAAGGGGGAGCCACTGTCATTCTCGATTATGACGACTACGACCAAGAGTGCAGACGTCAGTTGTCTAATACCAATCATTATAGACCATTGACTGAAGATCCCACCAACCGTCTCATGACTACCGTGATGTCCTTGGTCATTGAAGCAGAGACCAATGGTTGGGTTAGCAAAAAAGAGGCAGAATTCCTGGTGACCACAGACCCTGTAACACCGTACTTTTACATCTTACCAAAGATACATAAGGGCATCACCCCTGTTCCAGGACGACCTATTGTGTCGGGTATTGGTTCTATTTTAGAACCCCTTTCCCAGTTCTGCGATGCTTTCCTGCAACCCCTGGTCAAACGTATTCCATCCTACCTTCAGGACACGAGAGATGTACTTCGCCTCATCAACGACATGGATGGGAGAGAAGACATCGACCTTCTCTTGACACTTGACGTTGAAGCTCTTTATACGAACATCCCCCAACAAGCGACACTGGAGTCCGTTGAAGCAGTCCTCCGTCAAGAGGAGTGGATGTCACCCACACCCATCTCCTTCATCATGGAGTTGGCCCATTTGGCACTAACTGAAAACTTCTTTAGATATGAATCATCCCTATACCATCAGATACGCGGTACATCTATGGGCTCGACCTTTGCGCCGAGCGTGGCCTGCATCTACATGGCATCATTCGAGGAAAGGTGCATCTACCCCCCTGATCTTAATCCTTTCCGTGAAAACATCACTTGCTGGCGTCGCTACATCGACGACATCCTGGTATTCTGGAAGGGGGACCAGATTACCTGTGAGAGGTTTTGTCTGTGGATTAACCAACAGGACCCGTTCCTCAAATTTACTGGCACCATGTCGAGTGATAAGATCCCTTATCTCGACCTCACCATTGTACTGGAGCCCACGACAATAAGCACCACCCTCTACAAGAAAGAGACGGACAGGAACAGCCTACTACCATACAACAGCCATCATACCAAGTCCCTTAGGGACAACTTACCATTTGGGCAATTTCTCCGCCTCCGGAGAAACTGTAGTTCGACTGATGACTACAAACGGCAGGCTGGCTCCCTCCAAACTAAACTCTTGGACCGAGGTTACCCCACCCGCCTCCTGAAGGATTCTACAAAAAGAGCTCTTAATAACAATAGAGAGGCCCTTCTCGAGGTACACCCAAAGATACCAGACGACAAGATTACTTGTGTGACCTCATTCACCAGGAACTCAGTATTCATCAAGAAGACTGTCAATGCCCACTGGGGTATCCTGAACTCTGTTGGACTGGAGATTCCACGTCCACGTTTCGCCTTCAAGAGGACGGCGAACCTCAAGGATACCCTTGTTCACACCCGCCCCAAGAAGATCACTGCTCACAATACCAAGACTTTGTGGGATCTCCCGCCTGTGACTGGACACTATCGGTGTGGCACATGCGTTGTCTGTCCACAGACTATCCAGGGCAAGTCCCTTACCCTGAACAACACGTTTACATGGACTTACAGCAAGCACACGAACTGCAACAGCCCCAAATGCATATATGTCCTGATGTGCCCCTGCAACTGCCTCTACATAGGGATGACCATGCGCCCTGTCAAGCAAAGGATAATGGAACATAACAGTAATATCCGTTGTCATAAATCTCACACCAAACTGTATGACCACTGTAAGGAGAAGGAACACCTCCCTGAGAACATGCGATGGGCTGTGATTGAATCCCTACCACACCTTAATCAACAAGCTCTGTTCATACATGAACAAAGATGGATACATCGCTTGCAGTGTGACACGCTGGGTTTAAATGACGGGGTGCCCTGGTCGACTCTCGCCAGATAGTCATGATTCTGGACCCTTTGTCCATTGTTATCTCCATAAGCTTTGCACCCTTGACTGTTATACACTCTACTCTAGTCCAAGATGGCGCTCATACTAAATGTGCCTGAGCTGTGCACCCTTGACTGTTACACACACAACTCCAGTCCAAGATGGCGCTCATACTAATGCGCCCGAGCTGTGTAGTCCTTCTTCCGTACCGTCTGCCTTGTCAGCTTGGCTTTCCGTTGCCTAGCAACGTGACGGACACACCCTGAATGTGCGCGCGCTACCTCCCTCTCTTAAACCCGGAAGCGGTCTGTTCAACCACGCTGGCTGTCCAGACCTTGTTGTCCTGTGGGAGGGGTAGGTGCAGAGCAGCTTGTCTGCAGCGACGCTAGAGGTAAGGAGCTGGGCGGGCTGGTTAGAGGCTGGTTTCCTTGACGGTTTACTGACCGCGTAGCATTGCAGCCAAAACCTCGATCGGCTTTTATATCCTTCCCCGCTGGGCACTTGCCTTGCTGTCTTCTTCCTCCATAGGGCTCCCTCAGCTCGCTGTTGACCCCACTTGGATGGCCCGTGAGGTTTCTAGGATGAAACACTAAGGGTGAGTGCGCTGATTGGCGTACAATTCAACTTTTCTTTACAGAGTGTCAAACCACGTTTTTCCTCGGTTCTCACTGTGTGGCTCGCTCATTTAGAGCGTAATGATTCGAACCCCCTACGGGTGGCTGACCATTGTTACTCGCCACCGCATCGCCTCTGGGGGTTCTGATTGTACATACGCCTGGGCAACTAATGTAGGCGTTATCATTTATTTTTATGTCATGGTTTTCTGCAAAAGTAGCACGCAACCACTATTTAGTGCGAGCACCGTCCAGGCACTTATCAGAATTAAGTGAACTCTGATCTTCTCTCTTACCGTCGCAGAAATAACCTGCTGCTTTTACTATCTAGACAAAACCATTCACTGGGCACGCATGCTTTAGATAGCATGCACACAAATAAACACAGTAAATAAGTCACTAGCAATTGACTGCCAAGGAGGCATGACATGTGTTTATACTGTTGTTTCTCTTTTCTTTTTCAGTTCCAGAAAGTCCCCTCTGTGGAACCATTACGATACGACACTAATTCAGGTCGTATACTGGTGTCCTAATTAATTTTTAAGGAACCAAGTAATTTATGAGCACCCAGGTCCTGATGAATCGCCCTTAGGGCGTGAAACATGTTGACCACTACTTGCACACAAAGGGTTGAATACGGGTTGGTCCCATTACTTGCCACCCCCTAGTACCCCTTTTTCATTTTACTGAAGCAGGAAGCCTGACCAATAAATTGTCCACCAACAGGACTTCCCTGACTTCTTTTAAACTCACCACCACGCTCACTATTACACTCCCTCTGGCCCCTCACACGCACACACCCGCTGGCCCAGAATTAAAGATCTCCACTAAAAGTGCAGCTTTCACCGCTGCCCGACGGGCATTGCACCGCCAGCCCGCCGAAGGAGCAAGGCACCGATGATGAGGCTGAACAACTATCGACTGGGGCTACAGTTGTGGTCCTGTTGATAGCCTGTGTGAGGTACCTTTTCATTCTGGAATATGGGTCGACACTGCACACTTGAGACCCTTTCTCCACCCTTTGTCTAGGTATTATGAGAGAGAATTACAGGTTGAGCCAAATTTCTTAAGCTCTCCCGGGGGAACTCTGTACACCATTTTGTTGTTCATACGAGATACCTAGCCTTTCTTCACACCGAAACCTGGACTAATAAAATCGTCCAGCAGGTCTGGGTAAAACATGAAGCGATAATAAACAGTTCCAAAAATGACACAGGAAGAGTGCACGGGAGCTGATACCAATGCAAAAAGGGACATCTACAAATAAGTTGTAAGCAGAAATTTCACATGGATTGGACCTCCCATCTATTCGACAAGCCAAATGTAATCAATTTTGATACTTTATGTATCTGTATCAAGAATACATCAACATCACAGTAAAAGACTACTCCAGGGAGAGAGCATGTAAATCTGCATAATCATTAATACAGACTGCGTGAAAACATACTTGACCAATGTTCACAATTTAACTTTAAGTGGTACATAGCAAGTGAAGGCATAGTATTTTCTGAGCTCTACTTTGGATCACACAGAAGTCTTTCGTTGAGGTGCCTTCTTTACACTTGTGGGAAACGTGGCAGAGTAGTTAAACGAGACAGTACTATTTTCCTTTTGTTCGAATATGTTTTTTAGCAAAAAATAAATAACTGCTATAGTTCCTCGGAAATTTTAAGGTGCTTTTACATACACATCGACTAACATTTACCTAAATGCAGCACTCACCTCTCCTTGTTTTTGCTTGACAGCTAATCTCACTTGCAGGAAATTATTGTCACTGTGTAGATGTATTTTTGGTGTTTGATTGTAAAATGCTCTTAATCAATATGCAGCACAAAAGTAAACACAACGAAAATAATATGTACTATGTTGACCTTTGGATTGTTAACGTTTTTTTTTTCATTTACAATCATTAGTTCCTTTTTAATTAAACTTTTTTTTAAAAACGAACTATACTCTAATTTATGCTAACTAGTCATTTTAAACTTAGCAAATACTCGCCTCTTGCAGCCATCAGCAATTAGTATTACAAGAAATTCTATGGGCACAGATATGCATCTGCCTGTCTTTAAATGCATACTATGTAAATTAGGGAAAGATTATCTAACTTTCTGCTTTGGATGGCTTTTCAAATTTAGTCATTTTTGGCAGACAGTGATTCATTACTGCGACACATCAGGCTTCATTAGTGGGTCTTAAAAACACACAAGACGTTTTATTGGACGTCTATGGCTTTCATCATTTCTCAATGACCTCTGAAAGAAATTACAATCAGAGAAAGGTCTGGACGTATATATATCACACAGTGCAGGTTATAAACAAGCAGTGGCAAAGGGAATAGGCCGCAACTTTAAAATGCAAATGAGGTCTGGTTAGCTTGGCCAACGATTGACTGTAAAGTATAGTTTAAAAAAGTGAAATAAACTAAAACATTTCAAAATACTAGAGGAAAAGGAAATCTCATATGCGATTTCAAAACTACATTGAATTCAATGTTAATAAATGGCATGGATTTATTTTTTAAATAATTTTAAGTAGAGATATTCTAATCAGAATAAAAAAAAAATGAAGTGCCAAAATAGAACGGGAAATGCTTGCCAATGCATACTTTACCTTCCATAAGATTCAGTCAATCAGTCCTCAGTAATAGCCCAGGAAGCAGATTTTTGGGCCTTCAGGAGAAGAGTCATGCTAAGTACAGCTTCCGCCTCACAGCTTAGTTAATGCAGCAGATGTATCTTACCTAAGAACCATAAAAGTTTTTGTGTGGCAAAGCTTGTGCTTTCAAGCAATTTGTGCAGTGCAGGTGACAAAAACCCACCATAACGTCAGCTCTTTAGCAATGCCACCGAATGATATTCCTGTTGCTGCAATTTGACAACTGGGAGGGATGGAGAGCAACTCAGCACAGAGGGGGTTTATTTAAAAGAGAGGCAAGCAGCACACAAAGGACAGCCAGAAAGCACACGCAGTCTCATGGAGTGCTGAATGGAAAAACAACAAGCATTGAAAATGTAACAGGTCGCGCCTTGGATTAAGTTAAAGCCATTTGCCTTGCTAATGGTATTCTATAGCAAAGCAAATGGTTTTAACTTAATGAAATGCGAGACCTAGTGCATTTTTATATAGAACACCACGACAATATCAATATAGCAATTACGTAGACAGCAAATGATGGAGCAGACTCGAAAATAGGCTCAGTATAGAAACTCCCCAGCGACCCACCCTATCCCACAACTCCACCCCCCCAGCCCCGAACACCCCCCCAACCCCCCCTACCACACGTGCATAGAAAGCAATAAAGAAAAGTAAGCAGGTGTAGCCAATAGTGTCACTGTGGTCAAATGTCCTCCTCTCGCTCCGCCGGGGGATCCAGGGATAGACCACGGTAGTAGGCCCAACGCGTCCAAATTTTGTAGTGCTTGCGAGGGCAGCCCCTCGCCTCAAAGATCGGCCTCTCCAGACCCATGAAGTAATCCAGCCCAGCCTTCCATGCAGACAGGGGGGGGCCCTCACTGCTTTCCATGCCCGGGCCAGGTCCTGCTTAGCCACGACCCGCCCCAAAAGCAACAAGTGGCGTTTATATATGTTACCCCCAACCCCTTCCATGATGTGCAGTAGGCCCAACCGGTGGGTACGAGGAAGGTCCCAGCCCAGTACCTCAGTCAGGCAACTCCACACACCCCTCCAGAACCCAGTCAGCCGGCCACACGTCCACACAGTGTGCATTAGGGACCCAGGCACCGACCCACAGCGCAAGCATTCCGGGGATGCAATCAAACCAGCTTTCCACAGTCGTTCACGCGTATAGTAAGCGCGATGCAGGTATTTGAATTGGATGAGCCGGAGCCGGACAGCAATGGCGGTTCCACGAGGGAACTCCAGCGCCTCCCTCCAATCGTCTTCATCAAGAGGGCCAACGTCCACTTCCCATGCCTCCCGAAGAGAGTGCAGGGTGGAGGAGCAGTGAATAATAAGCGTCTGGTATATCCTAGAGACCTTTCTGTCTCCCAGGTCTCCCATAAACACTTTAGCCTCGACCAGGCTAAACTCTGGCAAGGAGTCGAGGCCTGCGATGCTTGGGGTGAGGGCATGTCGCAGCTGGAGGTAGCGGAAGAACTGGGACTGGGGCATTTGGAATTCCGTGCGGAGCTCCTCGAAGGATTTGAGGGTGGTGCCGGACATGACCTGGCCCAGTTGTGTAACCCCTATGGCTTCCCAACCCTCAAAGCCGGTCAGGGCCGCCAGCTCCGGGAGCAGACCATTATGCCAAAGCGGCGTCTCAGCCGTCAACCTGCCCCACCATCCCATGCGGCGCAATGACTGTCGCCACACAGCAAAGACCACCCTTGTGACCGAAGGTAACCCACGACGCAGGCGAGCCGAATAGAGGATGGTGTGGAGCGTGCGATCACCCATGAGCGATCGTTCCAGAGCGTAAGCCGGGTCACCTCTATCGCCATACCACCACTCATTAAGGACAAGTAGTTGGGAAGCCTGGTAGTAGGAGAGGAGGTCCGAGGTGGCCAGGCCGCCACAGTATGTGGACAAAAAGCACGTCTTTAATGCCACCCTGGCCGCACCGCCATCCCACAGGAAGCGGCCCAACACTGAGTTAACCTGACGGAACCACTCCAGGCCGATGGGGTATGGGAAATTCTGGAGCTGGTACAGGAGACGCGGAAGCGCCACCATCTTGAAGATGGCCGATCTCCCAAAGATAGTGAGCGGCATTCTGGACCAAGTTTTGACATCAGCCTGCACCCGCTCCCACACCGGCAGGACTCCACGCGCCCAGGCCACGACCCGCGACTCCGATAGGAAAACGCCCAGATATTTCAGGCCATCCGTCGCCACTCGCAACTCTGCAGCCCATGGGTCAGCAACCACTCCGCCACCCAGCACCCACAGGGTCGATTTATTAATGTTAAGACGAAGACCCGAGGCCTCGCCAAACGCATGCATGATCTCCAGAACCTGGGGACCCGAGAGCCGCAGGTCGGTGAGAAAGAAGAGAACGTCATCCGCATACAGCGCAATCCTATCCGCCAGGTCCTCATTCCAGACAAAGCCACGCAACTGGGCATCCGCTCGTACCCGCGACGCCAGGGGCTCCATGGCAAGGGCAAACAGATACGGGGACAGAGGGCAACCCTGCCGGGTACCTCGACCTATATGAAAGCGCCCAGAGGTAGCTCCGGCCACTCGGACCAAGGCCGTTACGTTTGTGTAGAGAAGACGGACGTACGACAGGAAAACCGGCCCCAGGTTGAGGCGGGCTAACAGGGCGAACAGGTATACCCAACTCACAGAATCAAAGGCTCTGTCCATATCCGCCAAGAAGAGTGCCGCCTGCTCGTCTCTAGCACCCATAGCATCCACCGCCGCTTGTGCCCGTCGGATGTTATGCCAGGTGGCCCTCCGAGGCATGAATCCAGCCTGGTCGGGGTGGACCAGGTCGGCAATGTGGGGCAATAGGCGGTTCGCTAAGGCCTTAGCCAGAATCTTGGCCTCGATGTTTAAAAGGGAAATTGGCCGGTAAGAGTCGTGCCGGTCCGGCTCCCTGCCCGGCTTCAAGAAGACCACGATTTCGGCATGGCGCCAGTCCGGCGGCAGCTCCCCCAAGCCCGCGCCGCCTCCAGGGCACGCCGATAGTGGGGCCCCAGCTGGACGTGAAACTTTTTATAGAATTCGCATGGGTAGCCGCTCAGGCCGGGCGCCTTCCCGGTATTCAGTTGACCAAGGGCCTCCCCGAGTTCCTCAGCCGTGAGCGGGGCGTCTAGGGCGGTCCTGGTCTCATCAGGAACGGCCTGCGGTAGCAGGTCATCAAGATATGCGGAGATCCCACCCGCTTCCAAGTGATCACAAGGGGCGTATTGCGTCTCGTAATAACGGGCAAAGCTAGCCGCCAGTAAGTCTGGGTCGGTCATAACCGAGCCGTCCTCCGCCGTAAGACCCGGCAACACAAGAGGCTGGAAGGTCGCCTGACACAACCTATGTAGCATAGTACAGGACTTGTCGCCCCACTGGTACACCCTGCTGCGCGTGGCAAGCCACGCCTGCCGGGCTTCATCGTACAGGACGGAGGCGTACGACTGTTGGGCCTGCAGGAGCTGCCGCACTATGCCTTTGTCGCCCCCGAGACTACCACGCTGCTCCAGCTCCTCCACACGGGCGGCGGCAGTCACAATGGCCTCCCGATGCTTCCGCCGAGCAGCCACGCACCAAGCGATATCGATACCCCGCAACGTGGGTTTCAGCGCCTCCCACACCACCATTGCATCCACATCGCCCACTAGATTCTCGCGCCAATAGTGATCAATCGCCTCACGCAGGTGATGCACGTACTCGGGCTGTTGCAGCTGCCAGGATGACATCCGCCATCGGAACGGCTGTCGTTTTGAAGGGAGGGTCATGGTAGCTAGGACAGGGGAGTGATCAGACAGGCCCCTGGGGAGTATCACAGCATCTCTGACTCGACTCAGACAGGCACCCGGCACAAACAGATAGTCCAGCCTCGAAAAGGACCCATGCACCGCCGACACATACGTGAATTCACGCGCAGCAGGATGAAAATGCCGCCACACATCAACCCATCCCAGGTCACTCACAGTTGCACGCAATCTGGTGGGAGAAGCAGCGGGGGGGGGATCCACCACAACAGGCACCCGCCTCAGACGATACAAGCCCACATCCATAACCTCATTCCAGTCACCTCCCACCATGGTCAGCACCTCCGGAATCTCGTCCCACAGCGCAAACAGCCGCTCAGACAGGGCCCATTGGAGAGGGGGGGGGGGGCATACACGCTACCAAAAACCACTTGTTCGGTGCCCAGCAGGCCCTTGATGAAAACATAACGGCCCTGAGGGTCAATCCATTGCTTTTCATGCACGTAAGCCACCCTGCGGTGCACCAAGATAGCCACCCCCCGCGAGCCCCTCGTAAAGCCCGCATGGTACACCTGTTGAAAACCGAACCTCTGGAGGCTAAGGGCCTTGGAGCCCAGCATGTGGGTCTCCTGAAGCAGCAGCACGTCCACCATCTCCCTCTTCCCCCAACGTAGCACAGCCCCACGCTTGATTTTATCCAGAATTCCTCTCACATTCCACGTCACAACACGCAGGGTCTTTTGAGGAGACATAGTCGTATGATCAGCCATTATCAACACAGTGACCAGCACCCGGCCCTCCACACCACCCCGGCGCACCCTTACAAATCAACAAAATCTAGAGTCATATACACGTGTGGTCCCACCCTCCCAGCCCCAACACTCAGCAACCCCCCCCAGACCCAGACCCCCCCAAACATCAGCAACGGAAGAACATCCCCCCTCGCCCCGCTCCCCCCACCCCAATACCTCAGAGAACATTGAAGTATCTGTCGCGGCATGGAGAGACCCGGGTCCAGAACAGAGAACCCAGGGCCCGCCATACCAATGGATCCCAACACCCCAATCAACACACACTCACCACCCCCCCCACAACACTCACAACCGTGAGGGTCAGAGGCCCACAAAAGGCGCCTCCCGAGCCCCATTGCGCTCCCGCTAAAAGTGTTAGGAGTCCGCAGACGGGAACAGACTGGTATAAGGAAGTCATAATAGAACAGTCTCACCAGCCGATGAAGAGCAACTCAGCACCCAGCAAACAAGGTCCAGTCCCATCTAAGTTCAACTGCCGGTATCAGAGTGTTCCAAGTCTCTCGCACCACCTGTCTGCGATGCACTGGCGGAGGCCGACCGCTTCCGAGATCGGGACCTCCGGTGTCGACCCTTCCGGTTCTGGCGGTTCGTCCGCTCCGGCGATGACCCCTGGGACCTGCCTGGATCCAGACCCGGCTGGGCATGCGGCCGGAGTCGCACCGTCTCGTCGGTCCAACGGAATACCTCCTCGGGCGAATCAAAGAAATGTGTCCGGGACTGGTGCACCACTCGTAGACGGGCTGGGTATAGGAGAGAGTATTGGAGCTTCAGGCCCCTCAACTTGGCTTTGGCGGCCACAAAGGATTGTCTCTGCTGCTGCACCATCTTCGTGTAGTCAGGAAAAATCATGATGGTACGATTTTCAAAGGTGAGCGAGCCTTTGTTCCTCGCCTCCCGCAGGATAACATCGCGGTCGTGATAGTTCAACAGCCGGGCGATGACTGGCCTGGGACGCTCACCCTCCGGTGGCCGCTGGGTTAGGGCCCTGTGCGCCCTCTCGATAATAAAGCACGTGGATAGTACCCCTTCGGGGAGCCAGCTCTCCAGCCACTGGGTCAAGAACCCCTCCATGTCGTCCTTCTTGCACCGCTCCGGAAAGCCAATGAAGCGGAGGTTGTTCCTCCGTGCGCGCCCTTCGGCGTCCTCCACGCGGGCCGCCAACGTCTTCTGGACTCCCTCCACCTCCGCCAACCTCTTCTTCAGGGTGCCAATGTCCGTTTCGGTCACTGTGATCCGGGATTCGGCCTCGGTGATCCGTCCCACCGCATTTAGGAGGTCCTGGCGCAACAGTGTGACATCCGCTCCAACCGCCCCGATTTTGGCATCAAGCGTGTCCCGGGATTGGGTGATGGCCGCCAGGATCGCCGTATTGTCCGGCCCAGGGCCACCGCTGCCACCAGCCGCTCCGGAGCCACCACTAGGCCCCGTGAATTTATCAATAGGGCCATGCTTAGGCGGGCCGCCACCTCCGGCTCTGGTCATGGCCGATCGCTGGCTCGCCGGGACCGCACACCGGGCAGGGCAGGCACCCCTCCCAACAAGGCTCAGGACCCCCTGGGTACTGCCACTAGTGCTGGAGGCCTCAGGCCCCTGGATGGAGTGTCAATACAAGAGTCCCCAGGAGGCCGGCTCAGGCCCGAGGCCGCGAACCTCGAGGTCCCGGCTTCACCCAGGCGGGACAGGCCGTCCCCACGTTTGTCGCCACGAGTATCCGCCCAAGGCGCAGGAAAGAGTGGCGCCGCCGTGATCCGTGGGCAATCGTAGCAGTAGAGCTGAGCCAGGAGCGGCGCAGTGGATGCCACCACCACCCGCGAGCCCGCAGCCGCCGCCGGGCGTCCCGAAACTCAGGGACCCCGGTCTCCAGCCGGTCACCAGGCCGCTCGCCGCCGTCGCGTCCCCCCGATTGCAGGAGAGAGAGGTGTCCGCCCAAGGCGCAGGGATGAGTGGCGCCGCTGTGATCCGCGGGCAGTCGCAGCAGTAGAGTGGAGCCAGGAGCGGCGCAGCGGAAGTCGCCACCACCCGCGAGCCCGCAACCGCCGCCGGGCGTCTCGAAACTCGAGGACCCCGGTCTCCAGCCGATCACCAGGCCTCACGTCGCTGTCGCCTCCCCTTGGGCACAAGAGAGAGAAAAATGCAGGATTGGTGCACCGGAGCAGGCAGGGGACTCCACCGAATCAGTGCCAGTCACCGGGTAGCAATATCGGGCTCGGGGGCCAGGATAAGTGATCAAATTAAGTTCGGGCCGGCGGGAGCTCTACAAAGCTGCGACCGCCATCTTCGCCCGTCAAGCCACGCCCCCGACCTAGTGCATTTTTAATGCTTGTTTTGAATAATATTTTCCCGCGCGAGCAGCCCCTTCCTCCCCTCCTCATCATCCTAGTAGATGGCAGCTGCCACTGCTACCGAGAGTGCGCGAACGAAAGCTGATTGGCTGTCGGGTGTCTGTCAACATTCTAAACAGTCCGGAGAGTCCGCCATCTTGTGTCTCGGTAGAATCGAGACATAAGAGGTGAAAAAAGAAAGGGGGATATAATTAAAAAGGGGCAGAGTAGACACCCCCTGACCCCCTAGGTTTTCTGAGGGGGGCCTAGAAGGACCATGAAGGGCTAAAACCCTTTTTTTTTTACTTTTCGCAGGCTGAGCACTGGCGGTGCTCCCCGGTACGCTCTCCGGTACGCGGACCCTAAGTGCACCACGGGGAAAAAAAGAGTAAAAAAAATAGAGAAAAATAAAATGTTGAGTGTTTAGAGGAAAGTGATGCATTGCTGGAGTGTGACAAAAAAATGATGCAACTCCAGCAATGCATCCTTTCAAATGGGGCCGGGCCCACGTGAAAGGACCTGCATCAGTCTTACGCCTGCTGTGAAACAGGCGCAAGATTTGGACGACACAGCGTCACAAAAGTGACGCAGTGATATCTCTTAGATTTCACTGCGTCACATCTACGACCCTTTCTTGCGTCAATACACCCCTTTTGTATACATTACACCTGACGTAGGTATAATGTGGCGCAGGGGTTTACAAAGTGACGCATCTACCTAGATGCGTCATTTTGTAAATATGACTCAATAAGGTGCATTTTTAACAGCACTGGTGCGTCACAAAAAGTGACGTACCGTTGGCGTAAAAGTGACGCATGGCCTCATAAATGAGGCCTTCAGTCTTCTACTCATGCGTCATATTAAATATATGACGTATTATGTCGCAAGTACTAACAGATACATCAGTATTTCAGACGTATCTGTAAGCACAAAAGTGATGCATTGCTGGAGTGTGCCACAAAAGTGACGCAACTCCAGCAATGCATCCTTTCACATGGGGCAAGGCCCATGTGAAAGGGCCTGCATCAGTCTTACGCCTGCTGTGAAACAGGCGCAAGATTTGGACGCAACAGCGTCATAAAAGTGACGCAGTGATATCTCAGAATTCACTGCGTCACCTCTACGACCCTTTGTGTCAATACGTCCCTTTTGCATACATTACACCTGACGTAGGTATAATGTGGCGCAGGGGTTTACAAAGTGACGCATCTACCTAGATGCGTCACTTTGTAAATATGACTCAATAAGGTGCATTTTTTACAGCACTGGTGCGTCACAAAAAGTGACGCACTGGTGGCGTAAAAGTGACGCATGGCCTCATAAATGAGGCCTTCAGTCTTCTACTCATGCGTCATATTTAATATATGACGCATTATGTCGCAAGTACTTACAGATACGTCAGTATTTCAGACGTATCTGTAAGCGTAAAAGTGATGCATTGCTAGAGTGTCACAAAAATGATGCAACTCCAGCAATGCATGTTTTCTTACCCTTCCACACCCCCGTTCCTTTTCTACATATTCTTTGAATATCCACATTCCCCATGTTCATTCTCCTTCTCCTTACTTTCCTTCCCAACACTCACCTTCTTTCAGACCCCCTACTTCACTTCCTTTCTCCTCTCATACCTTTCTGTTCTTTCTTACTCATTTTCCTTTCCTTTATCAATGCACTCCACTTCACTTACTCCTTTTCATTTTTTTAAGAATATAGCTCTTTGATGAGAATTGGAGGTAGTTCTGAAAAAACCTTTTTTTTTCTTTTTTCTATTTTTAGAACAAAAACAAAAACAGGGAATGGAAACTGCTCAACAGGAGCAAAAAAAAAAAAATAAATTAGGGCTGGGAACGGCAGCAGAACACATTGCTCCCCATAGCAAAGTAGCTGATCACAGTCTCTGCATTTAAGGACGCCTATGTTAAATGCAGGCTGAATGTTCGGAACCAGCTCTTGTGATGTCCCCCTCACCGATGTTGTTGGTCCTCCGGTTGATGTAGAGGCCCCATCACTGGGAACCTCTTGTGACCGAGACCCTGACACTTTCCCGGGCAAAATTCTGGGGGTGCCTCCTCTCCACATGGCAAATCATTGTGGAGTTCCCAAAATAATATTTTTTAGTGGGGTCACCCCGTGACAGGACTGTGTGACAGATCCTGCACTCCACTTTTGGAGCATTTACCTTCTTCTGGTCATCAGGTATAAAAAAAAATTCCAGATGAAATGTTCTTTGACCTTCGGCTGAGGAGGCTCTTCATCAATGAAATCATTGGTGTCATCTTCACTGCTGGATGGTCTGGCAGCCATGATAATCCAAGATATCCAACAAAGAACCAAGAAAAATAACTGTTAGTAACCAATGAAAAGTGTTATTTTAAGGTCACATGACTTGACGCGCTTACGCTGCGCGTACCGAAGCGCTTCCGGGGGCGCTTACGCGGCGCGAACGTAGGCGCTTCCGGGGGCGCATACGCGGCGCGAACGAAGGCGCTCCCGGGGAACTTACGCGGCGTGCCTAAGTGACGTTTTGATAGTTTCACGGAAATGCAAAATCATTTTCATTTCGTAAATCAAAAATACTGCTTTTATATGTATGGTACTAAATGTCTTGCGTTATTATTTACTTTTCATTCATATTTTTTTACACAAACGCAGAAGTAGCGCTCTGGGTGCGCTCTCCGGAGAGCTTACCGGTGCGCGCACCCAGATCGTCCCAGGAAAAAATGATTAAAAAAAAAAGAAAACGTTTCAAAAATATTATTATAAAAAAATAAAAATTTAATAATTAATACTTACACAAAACAGCAAATAAAAAAAATAGAAAAATCGTAGGTTACAAACTTGATATAGAAAGGAATTCGCTTTTAAAAAACCTTTGAAATTCACTGAAAAAAACATAGGTTTCACACCAGTTATAGTTAGCTGAACAGTTTACTCATACAAAACCATTGAAATTCTCATGTGATGTCACTGACCATGTCATGAATGATGTAATATGTGACATCATCAGCAGTGGATTGCGGGCGCGCGAGTTATAGTGAGTCCAACTAACTATAACGTGGGAATTTCAATGGTTTTGTATGAGTAAACTGATCAGCTAACTATAACTGGTGTGAAACCTATGTGCTCGTGAGCAAGCGGCGAAGGCTGCGAAACGCGTTGGGTGTTTTTGCCTAAATAAATTCACTTAAAAAGCATATTGGGCCTCGACTTGTTGTCTTGTGAGGAAAAGAGACAGCGTTTTCTTGGATGTATATATATATATATATATATATATATATATATATATATATATATATATATATATATATATATATATATATATATGTAGGCGTCATGGCGGCGATGCTGGGTGCTTCGTAATAAACTTCATTGACACAAAAAACTTTTGGGTCCGCGAATTCATCTTTTCCGACTGGGTTGGATTGTTTTCGGATGAAATACTGTTATATAATATATATATATATATATATATATATATATATATAAAACAGTATTTCTGAAATACTGTTTTATACATATATATATATATATTTCAAAGCAAGTTGCCCTTTGCAACAAGAGGTCACTCAGCAACATCCTGCCATCCGGCTTTTATATGCAGACAGCCTTTCACAAACACCATTTTTCATTATTTCGCCAACGCGTTTCAAGGCAGGAAGCCTCTTCTTCTAGGGCTGCAAATCACCACATTGAAGGTTCTCATTTAACATTAGCGGACTTTATTTATTTCCATGAACCCCTATGGGCGTAGCTGTGTGCAAAGTCCATAGTGCATTATGGGGCATGGAGTCATCAATGAGAGTGTTCTTTTGTCACTTGGAGTGAGTTTCAATGTGTTGAATAAAGTAATGCATTTTAGTTCATCCTTTAGAAGGCGATATTTGTGAAAGCTGCCTCGTTACGCATAATGAAAAATGGTGTTTGTGAAAGGTTGTCTGCATATATAAGCCGGATGTTGCTGAGTGACCTCTTGTTGCAAAGGGCAACTTGCTTTGATAGATATATATATATATATATATATATACAATCCAGTCGGAAAAGATGAATTCGCGGACCCAAAAGTTCTTGGTGCCAATTAAGTTGGCTCAGGGGTCCTGCACATGGGCGGGGATAATTCACTGCTTATGACTATTGATGAGTATCCCCTGGAAGAGAAGTATATTCATCAGAATCCCTGCCTTGTGCATGCTCCCAAATAAATTAGTGGATTGACACCCATTTTCGGTCTAGAAACGTGCACACAGGACAATTCGACATCCAGCGAAAATCAACACATTTCTAGCTACTCCATCTAACAAGAAACATTAGCCAGAATAGTTCTAATGCATCTAACAAAGCACAAACAAAATGTCCCCTTTAAACAACCCCACCACAAATATTCAACACCACACTTAACCAGCACTCTGAACTGCCAGCCAAGAAAGCACAGATATTCCACATGGGCTTGGTTATGCCGCGCCAATGTTTTTTTTAGCAATAGTATGCAGCATAGCCAATGCTGTGCAGCATGGCAAAAAATGCAGTGACAGTCATGTACATGCATCACCATGCTTGTGCGTGCATACAAAACGATGCAGGTACCTTTTTTATTTACCAATATGAGATGGATTGATGAAAAAATAACAGGAGCGTATAATCAAACCTTTTTTACTTCAAAATCTTTCAAAAGAGGAGCCGGTCGGTTAGAAGATGGGGATACAACACAAAATAACACAAGGCAAAGGGAGAAGCACATAGGTGAGAGATGCACACAGACAAGAAAGGAATACAGAGAGTAGGGTAGAAATGTACATGGGCAAGAAAGAGGAACAAGGAGAGCTGTGTAAGAGAATCACGAGCGCAGGTGGTGTTTGAAAAGCCCATGGTCAAGAGAAGCACATAGACAAGAGAGAGCAACACTTGTACAGGAGTGGGAAGAGAATCACACAGGCAAGAGAAAAAAAACACACAGAGCAGGTAGCAGAGAAGCATATGGACGAGAGATGAATACGGAGAGCTGGGTCCAAAAACCACACAAGATCTGTGGGTGGTTGAGGAGCACACAGGAGAGAGAGAGAGAGAGCAACACAATCACTGGTGAGGGAAAAGAGGAACACAGACGAGAGAGAGCAACACAGATAGCTGGGTTGGTAGAAATGCACATGGTTGAGAAGAACAGAGTTAGGGGGTAGAATATCGCAAGGGCGAGAGTGCACATCAAAGCAGAAGAGGACAGAGGCAAGTAAGAGGGAAAAGTGCAGTTGGAGGAAAAAGCACACAGACGAGAGAGCAATGTGGAGCATGCAGGGTACCACACGGGCGACAAAGGATTACTGAACACAGAGGAGAGAGAAGCACGCTTATCAAGACAGCTGGAAAACACATGCATTCGCATTGAGTGCTTAAGCTAAAAAATTCAATGGCTCTAGATTAGTCGCGTCAAAACCCCAGAATATTGGGTCGGCACTGTTCTGGGATTTAAATAATTCCCTGCCGGCACGGACTTATTAAATGTAATCACGTAAATGGAAACAAGGTAGCTAGCATTCTGTAACAATCCAGCAAGTCTTTGTGAACCTACAAACACTTTACTCCCTTGACAGCTTCTGCCACTACCCCTTTAGTTCGCAAGACAGTACTGCTCCCTCACCGTCACCACTGCCAACTCCTGCTGATCCACCACCTGAGCCCAGGAGTCTGACATGATTAGTTTGCAAGCGGCAGAGCCGGCAATCCTCCGCCGAGCCTGGTATCAGTGTAGTCACTTGGGCTAGGCAAGTTAAAAGAGCGGCTGGCACCGGAAGTACTTTGTGGTAGAAATTAGAACGTAAAGCCAACCGGAAGTTACTCTCAGAAAGAGAGGACTGGAAGGGAGCGTAACCGGAAGTAAAAGAGTGGGAAAACGTAGGGGAGAGCAGCGCCGTTATAGACTCTTGATAACCACAGTGGGTTGTAACTGAATCGAGATGTGTGTTTGCCGGAGACTGAGAGTTAGGCTTAGCTGTACATTCCACGAGGCACAGTAGAAAGGGAACGGTGCTCAGGCTGAAAGCATTTATACTGTGGGTTGTACTCTAATCGCGATGTGTGTTTACCGGAGACTGTAGGCACAGTAAAAAGGGAACGGTGCTCAGCCTGAAAGCATTTACATTTTTTAATTAGTAAATTGTTAATATTAGGTACACATAACAAAACACAAGATTAAGGAAAAAGGAACGTTTTATACGGAAACGCTTGAACCTCATGTGAAATTGTCAACATGTATTCTCTTCTGTTATTTGCAGTATTTCGATGTGCATATACATTCTTGATAAGGGCGCAGCAAGACCCTAGCCTCAGAACTAACAGGACAAACTATGGAGGCAGAGCTATGGTTAGAGTCAATACAAGACAAGCGCCCGCCATTTTTTTTTGAATCGCACTTTCACTTAAGCGCGTAGCAAAAATAAACACTTGGCGCCATGTTTTTGGCACGGCCCATCCAGACTGGATCGCACGGCTTGTTTACATAACACGCCTCCTTGTGATAAGAAACTGCTTCACGACAGCCCTGAAGCAGGCGATCCAGTCCGGATGGGCCGGAAAAAAAAGTGAAAAGGAGGCAACCCAGAAAGCTTACTTCCAATGGCAGCCCACCATTTACCATTAATGGTGACGCTAGCCAATGGAAAAAAAAGGCCGGGGCTTCAAGCCCTTCTCTCAAAGTCCTCATTGACAATAAATCTCGCCGAGCGTGCAGCACATGCGCTGCAATGCTAGGCGAGACCTATAATGTAGTACCCTAAACATGAGCAGTGCAAGAATAGAAGTCAGCCAATCAAAAGGATCTTAAAGAGGCGATGCTCAAGGGAACAGACAAGCACAAAAGAAGAGGAAGACAAGTCATAAATAATAAGTAAGCAAATGAGTGACAATCAACTGAATCAATATTAAGCAATGGGCAGGCTGTAAGCAATTTGTTAGTTCACAATAGGTCTTTCGGAAGCAGATAGCTATTGTGCCATCTGGTAAGCGAGACCTAAAAATTAAAAAGAACGAGAATCAAAAATGTGAAGTTGTTAACTTATTTAAATAAATATATTGTCTTTGTGACACAATAACAATTGACGTTAAAACTTTTTTAATATAATTTTGATCCGAAAAAGTGGAAGTGGAATTCCAAATTAGTAGGCCCTCGTAAACTACTTTGCTCACATTTCTAATCACTAAACTATTTGCAAGTTCATCAGATTATGTTCAAAGGAGGGGTAGTAACTTTTGAAATCCCCTGAGAGGGACAAAACTCCTCAACAGAGCTGGACAGGCTTAATATTTTTAAACCCATGCATATAATGCCAGGACCACACAAGCCAGTGCAGAATACCATATGCCATACCTCGCTCCGGAAAAATAAGACAGTCCTACGCATCTAGAGGAGCTGGAGCCCCATTAGAAATATAATAGCAGATTCTATAAAAGGTGGAATACAACTTTTGGCTGTCTCCCACGTTTTAGGGTAGGGAACTGCAAAACCTGCAGTATATTAGCACAATCTGAGAGAGAAGCACTGAAGATGGGGAGTAAAAGGAGAGAAATGGGAAAAGAGAATAGGGATAGACTACACTGTCCCTGGATTGCCTCACAGTACAGGTTTCTCCTCCTGAAAGGCTTTATTTGTTTTCCTCCCCAAAAAATAATTCGACCTAGGGTTCCCGAATCCATCTAAAGGATTCAAGATTCTATTGGCACCTAAAATATTCAATAGTTAGCCGATTTTTCCCCCAGAAAAAAATAGAAATACCTCAAACACCCAAAAAAAAAATTCTATCCGGCCTATATATAAGTAGATGTAATGAAGATCATTTTAATTTAGAGGTTAAAACGTTAGATTTTTAGAAATTAGGCAACCCTTTCCTCTGCACGTCTCTTTGCTTTCCAGTTCACCTTATTGCATGATGTTCTTTTGGATAGAATAGGAGCATCAGTAAGCAAGACATTGAGGGAGACAACTCAGCTCATCACTGTCCGTGGAAGACTAGCAGTTTATTGTCGTATACTCTGTGCAACTATTTATAACTTCGCATTTTCTTTTTAACACTTCCAGAACAACGATGAATAACCTTTTTCCAGCACAGTGACTAAATAAAACTCTGAATACCAGATCTTAATGAAACAGGAAAGATAACTTGGGCCAAATTCACAATGAAACGGGTTGGAGAAAAGCACATGATATGCAGGAAGTATTTCCTCTCAAGGCTGAGCAATCGCTCATTAGGGATGCATTGTTTGGCCAACTAATTTTCCTGGGCACCGGAGAGGTGAAGATGCCGGAACATAAAACAGTAAGAACCATGTCGAATAATGCAACTAAATTAACTGACGATGGGCATGGGTGTAATGTTCATAATGCTTTTGATCAAATCAAACCTTTTTATTTGATTCAGACCTCGTCTGAGGTCAAACAAATACAAATACATAATTTACATTTTTTTTTATTTATACTTCTGAACTTTCTTTAAAAACACGTTGTAGACATGGTAATTTAAATGTAATGAGTACAAATACATAATCCGTGGTTATTAAAATTGTAACTTTTTTTACAACTTTAAAAAACGATTTATGAACTTGTACAAGTTATAGCAAATAAATTCATTTAGAGCAGACTTACACAATGATATTAAATCTAGAGATAAATAGCATTATATCTGGGGCAAATAGGTTTCATAATGCTTTTGTTAAGATAGCCAATGTTGGACTTTAAAGAAGAGTAGCAGAAAGAAGAGAAACACAACTGCGTATCACAGTACGAAGGATCAAGTTCAAAACTATTAATCCAATTTTTTAAATTATGTATTTACATAAGAGGGACAAGGGGACTAACTATTATATGCTGTTCCTAGCGAAACTGCGTGTTGAGGCGGAGTGAAATACTTGGTAGTTTGACAACCCATAAGATGCTCAGGAGTGGCTTGATGGATGGAGGACAATCGGAGAGTAACAGCCCCAGACCACGAAGAGAGAAACCTCAAAAGAAACCAGCGATCTATGGCGACCAAGGAACAAATGGCACCAAGGCTAATGGAACTGGCTAGAGTGGGCGGCGGAGGCATACATGGAGTCCACTACCTATTTAACTCCTGTCGTTGAAGGACTCAAGTGATGGAATCGGACTACATGCTGACTGAATAATGCAGCAGAAATTGCTGTGACATAGCTATATCCTTTTATGGGTAAAATACTTAGATAACAGTACAGTAGAAATGGGTGGTGAGGGGGGCGGGATCGTGTGGGTCATCCCCCACATTTGTGTAACACTTATACACTAGTTTGGATTAGGCCGGCAGGCACTCTGCAGAGTTGGGGTGTGGGTAGTTCTTCAAACCCGGTATGCAGGGAAGCAGGGTGGGGAGTCTTAAGATACATTTTGTTAGAGTTCTAGGTTTAAACGATCTAAAGGAATAAGAGGGCAATGAGGAGAAACACACTACTCCAAACACGCCAAATTCACGACCCCATGGAAGACCGATCTAGGCACCCCACTGGGTTAAAGATCTTCACACGGTTATGTAATAATGTCAAATATTTAATCCCGATCTTATTTATTTATTTATTTAGTCACTTGTAGAGCGCGATCAGCTACCCCCAACGGGGGTGTCCCGGCGCTGACAGCGTGTGTTGTCCTAGAGGGTCCAAAAGAAAGTTCCAGCAGGTGGCTCAATTTGGAGACTGGGGTTGATCAAAAAATTGTTAACGAATAATGATTAACTCTATAACAGATAAGGGGCTTAAGCTCCTAGAGGGAGAATTAGACAGGAGCGAGTCAGAAAATGTTTAACATAGGCTAAGTTTAAAAAAGAAAGAATATAACGACTTCGCGTCAGGAGCCGCAAAGACAACACACAGAGCGGCACAAAATAAAGTCTATGAAGCAGGGGCTTTAGGCAGGAAAACTCCATGCCTAGCTCCCACAGACGAGAACAGGCAAATAGACTGGTGACGGAATTGGTAACCGAGAGAGGTGAAATAATACGAGATCCGCAAAGTATATCAAGAGAGTTTGCCACGTACTATGAACAAATTTGTACAACCACGAATACCTTAACGGAAGCAGAATCAACTGAATTACTATAGGAAATATCTTAATCCCTAACCCCAGAAGAAGAGTCACAGGAGGGGTACATAACTCAGGAAGAAGTACCACTGGCAATCAGGGGACTTAGGTGTGGTAAGGGGACAGTGTCCAATGGTCTTCCCACAGAACTCTATGAGTTGGCAACTAATAAGATCGCCCCATACTGAAGAGATACGTATTTAGAAAGTCAGGACTGTGGAGAACTTCCCATTGACCAGCGACTGGCCACAATTGTGGTCATCCATAAAGTGGGCAAACCAAGAAACAGTTGCTCATCATAACACCCCATCTCTCTACTAAATGCAGAAGTTAAAATCCTTGACAAAATACTTGCCACATGCCTACTACAAGTTGTTACAAGGTTGGCACATCCCGACCAAACCGGTTTTATGCCGGGGAGGAGCACATCGCTTAGCTTGCGTAGGCTGCATGGGGTTTTGGGGCAAATAGGTACACTGAGGGAGGATGCAGTGGTGATGTCCCTGGATGCCAAAATGGCATTCAACACTATTGAATGGCATTACCTGTTTGCAGTTCTGAAGAGGTTAGGTTTCGGTCCCAACTTTGTTGCTTGGCTTGCGCTCCTCAATAGTGAACCACTAGCACAAGTGGTGGTCAACGGGAACATATCTTCGTCCTTCCCCCTCCGAAAAAGAAACGCGGCAGGGCTGCCATCTGTCGCCTTTGCTCTTTGCTCTAGAATTAGAACTTCTTGACGCATGGATCCGTAGAGATCCCTTGATAACAGGGCTTCGATGGACGGAATAGTGGGAAGACCGAATATCTCTCTATGCGGATGATATACTCCTATATCTCGCCTCACCCAAATTCTCGATACATAGAGTAATAAATATATTCACCAACTTCTCGAAATACTCTGGATATAAAATGAATTGGACAAAGGCTGTAGTCTTTGTACTGAGAGGTGAGTTGCCCCCTTTTCCTAAAGATTGTGAGGCGACAATTGTCGCATAAGAATTCCGATACCTGGGAATGTATATCACCACTGACCCTAAGCTATTCGACGGCTGGAATTTACTACCCCCACTTCAGCGCCTGAGAAGTGATGTGAGGCACTGGAAAACCCTCCTGCTGACCTTATTGCAGTGCACTGCATTATTTAAAATGATGGTACTTCCGCATTTCCTTTATGTGTTGCATAACCCCCCATTTACGGTGCGAGCCTCCTATTTCCAGTCTACTGAAAGCGAACAGAGGTAGCTGCTATGGGTTGGGAAGACACCCCAAACTACTATGCAAAAACTGGTGAGGGGCTGGTATGATGGAGGAATTGGACTGCCTGACATATGAAGGTATTATTAGGCAGCACAGTTGACTCCCATTAACCAGTGTATATATCGCCCATTTGATGAGCCAGGATATAGAATAGACAAAATGGTTATGCCAGGAGGGAGGAATGAAGGTTGCTATATAATAAACTGGCACAACTGTTCCTCCAGGGCCCTTCTAAACACACGGTGCAGGTCTGGCACGCGGCAAAAAAGAGTCTGGGCAATAAATTGTGCGTACCCGCGCCGGGTTGGATTAGCCTCTTTTTATTTGGGCACCGGCCAGTGGGAGACTAGGACTCTTTCGCCAGCCCATCGGCAGGGAACGAACAACTGACTTTTCCCTAGGACATGGGGTTCCTGAAATAGCACTGCATCAGTCTCCATGGGCTCACCTCCCCTCAATTAAATAAAATGGTCGGTATGTCGACCCCCCCAGAACTCATCCCACCCTGGGGGTCTTAAAAAAACAAAATTCAGAGTCTCACTTTTTTTCTGGCTGGTTTGAACCAAGCGACAAATTTATAAGAAAAAAAATTGAGACGGGTTGGGGGGGACTTTCTAGGACACCCAAGGCTTAGAAGGTCAGAGTATCCCTACCCTGTCCTTTCAGGTCTCCCTTAAATACATTTTAGGACAGAGGATCAAGTCTCCAAGTCCTGTAATAGCCGCTGTAACATTCCTATTCATGTTGCGGCCAGCCAATGAACACACACTCCAAAAAATAGCCCCTTCTGCCAATGAAAAGCTTTGAATTTTTTTTATTTCAGCCCAACGGTCCAGATCTATATAAATGTTGAACCTTCATTTCTCAAAATCTACTAAACAGAATTACAAAAAATCCCATTAATATTTTCTGGGTAAAGATCTAGCTTTCGGCCAAATTTGGTGTAATTCTGTTCAGTCGTTTCAGCTGTAGCTCTGTTCAAAATTCCCTATTAAATTTTCATTGGGAAATTGCATTTTTGGACATTCCCCGCCCCCTCCCTTTTTTTCCTACACCACCATCTGGTGCATCACTCCGAAACTTTCCAGTAATGAGATAAGAAGGATGAACTTTTTTTTTTTTAAGTTTCATTAACATTTGTCAAACTGCGTAAAACAAAAAATATATCTCCTATGGTAACTAGGTTCTACCTATAACTCAGTGGCAACTGCACGCTTGTAGTGACAAGTGCACTTGTTCTTTTATGAAGAAAACAGATAAGAACAGGATTATAAACCGCGGGTGGAAATCAACGCAGGAGCCAAAGAACACGTCTAAAAATAGACTTTAAGTGCAGACTAGCAAAGGTGTGATCAATTACCCAGGGCTTTTGCTTGCCTGAGATTAAATAATTAATTATTTCAGTACAAAGATACATTTTTCCATCATGCTTTTAAAAATGGCAATTAGGAAATGCAAGTAGAGTAGGACGAGTGTGTTGCATGATAATAAAAATTGATATTTAATAGGCAAGAGTGATTTATAAAGTTATTTTTCCTACAACTCTTAGCCTTTTTTTTTACATTACACCATCCATAAAAGTTACAAAGAATGCACAGTTATAAAAGCTGTTGCTGGGCAGAGCTGGCAGAATGCGAACTCAGCACCTGTAAATACTGTAGCATTACTGGCTAATTAGGAGTTACTCCTGATGAAATGGGGGAATAACAATGCAGATCTGTTTTATCGCAGTAAACTTCCACATAGAAAACCCAATTCCACTGGGTTAACACGGACATTTACCACTTGTTCTGAACAAGTGCTACATGGAAGTCAAGGACTGGGGTGAGTTGCGAATTATAAAGCTGCAAAGCCTCTGAGGGATGTTGAGTGCAGCATTACTTGCTCCCAGTGTTGTCAGTAGGAGTGCAGTCTTCACAGTATCCGCCAGGTGTGGAGTAACCCCTGGCATTTTTGCTGCTGGGGGAGGTGGGACGAAGAGAATGATGGCTTGGATGCTGGGAACTGGCAAAGCATGGCATGGCATGGCTAGTGTTAGAAGAGCATTATCCCCAGGTGCACCAGAGTAGGGCGGAGGCCAGGGTCCACTTCTGCAGCAACCCTCTGTCTCCCTCCTATCAGAATCAACTGGTTTTCCCAGACCTGAAATTATCTGGTCTGATTTTTGCAGGTCCAGTCATTTTGGATTCGGATACACCACCCCACTTAGTATCAGGCAAAGCGATATCTCCCACACACATTTCTACCACTCTACATGGCTAATAATCTGCCCCTTTGTGGGAGAATTCTATTGCAAAATCATATTGCAAAACCTTATCACGCAACCATAGTGGGATGAAGCAAAGAGGCAAACACTGCAATTTGTGCGAAAATAAAAAAGTTTGCTAACTGGACCCATCTTTGAGCAAAAGCATTCAAATTTGCTCATGCTTGCTTGAAATTAAAACGCATAAGATTTAGGTAAAACTCTAACTTCTGGCAGCTCTGACCCAAAGTCCCTTAAGAAACTGTGGTTTTGGTCAAGAACGTTAAATCAAAAGCCAGGAGGAAGGTGGATGCACACTGCCTCACATACCAAAGCCATTCATGGGATATGAGACCTACCAAAGGTAATCAATGCATCTATTAGAGTACGCGAATAGGTTACACATAGATCTCTCCAGAAGATGTATTCCGACCGCAAGGCAGTTTTACTGGGAATAGTACTCCTGGCAATACAATCTCAATATCTTTAGAAGGCACATACTAATAGGAAGATGGGATAAACAGACCATCATTAAACAAAATGTTCCCCTTTTGAATAACATCCAGGATTTACGTTGAAATCCGATTATGTCTGAAGAGACAAAGGGTGGACTATATTACTTTTATGACGATGTGAAATTGTGAAACGAGAATACTGGGCTAGGTTTCGATCAGAAACCTCCATAACTACTTCAATATAATGGTTGGTACACTTTCCGGTGAGGATACATGGAGAAACATGGAGGGGATAAGTTTCAATGATGCAGTATTGCATGGTTTCACATCAGTCTGCTGTAATAGCCTGCACACAGGCCTTGGAAGCTCCTTCAGGAAGAAGCGTTTGGAGGGTAGCCCACAGATGAGTTATTTCTTTAGGATAAATTAAGCTTATTAATAAAAGTATATTGGGGCTGCATTTGAGGCATGGCTCGGGGTGCTGGACAGGCTGAATCAGAAGAGACTGCATACAACTGGCATCCAGTGGGAAAAAAAAAAAATCAGAATTACGCAATGTAGTGCATAAGAAGGGGTGATGAATATGAGCTTTCAGAATTTCCAGAGGTTTTTAATTATGAGCCAGGATGAGTTTTGCAGGAGTACCTGTGCATTTTTGGGGGAAAGCAGAGCTAGACTAGAAAGATAAGGACAGGATTTATAAGAAGGCACTTTCTTGGGACATGAAATGAATAGTGAGGATTTACAACCAGACGAAGGTCAAGTACGAAAAACAGAGGGTGCTCCAAGAGCTAACGGTACCAATCTAGTGGTGTATTGGGGTATTGTGGGGTTTTAATCTAAACCAAGTTTAAGCGACTGGAAAAGGACCAGGAGAAATTAAATCATGCCTTCTATTGGGTAGATTGTCAAAAGAAAGGTTTGATTTCTTGGATGGCCATCAAGAATAGGATCAGAGCCGCAAGAGCACATGACGAGAGAAGGACCGCTGAAGGGGCCAGAGCGGCTTCATATCAAGATTTAGAATTAGGCTTTATTCATATATTAGGCAACAAATAAATGGAGGAACTTTTTATTGGGAAATAAGTGTGATATTCAAACAGATTACAAAACTAAAGAAAGTGATTAAGACAAGGGGTTGTATAAAGGGCTGATATGAATGTACAGAAAGCTGATCTAGTTACCAGAATTCATGTTTTAACTTTAAAGCAAAAGGAACTGACTGTCTGCTTAGTAAACTGTGTGCAAAAGGAGTAGTTGAAGAGAAAGATGAAAAGGTATCTATTGTGTTTAATGTCACAGAAGGAGTGATGTCAGTAGCTCAATGTCAAGATGTGACAAAAATGACTTACTGAAAAAGTGTGCACATGAATCAAGCTTGAATGGCCTACACATACCGCCACTCATCCACAGAGCTAAGGGTTGGCATAGCAGTGCTGAGCAACTCGTTGATTTGTCTTTGCACACTCCTAGACAGTGACGGCCTGCACCGTCTATATACTATGTGCTTTGTAATTTAGTCTGGCTATTCACTTTCACAAGGGTATATTTCGTCTTTCCCCAAATGACATAGGGTGCTATGCCCAAACTGATTTATGTTCTGACCCGGTTAACATAATTTCCTGGTGTTGAAACGTCAATTTACCTACCACAAAGGCTTCAGATTGCCTTTGTGATCATTTTAACTTTAGATGATCAGTGTGATTTTGTTTGAGTCAATCATTGCGGATGTCACATTCTCTCAATTTGCTCAAATGACAGGGAACCACTTTTTCCATAGAGACCACAAGGAGGAGACAATGATTCAGGTTTCTGGAAGGTGAAGGAGGAATTCTGATTAATAGAATAACTGTTACAAATGAATAAATACATGGTGACAACGGAAGACATGGACGGACTGTTTGAGGAACTCATTGGGTGCATCTAAGAATGATCAAAACTAAACCGAGTTCAAGCTACTAACTAGTAGCCAGAACTGGACAAGAAAGTAGAGGGGTAGTGAGAGACTGAGCAGAGTTCATAAGAAGTGGTAAATCAGTACAGACTAAAAGATCACTGGTAAGGAATCAAGCAGTAGGAAAGGGACAGAGGGAGAAAGTCAGTTGGACAGAGGGAGAAAGTCAGTTGGACAAAGGCCAAAGAAAGTTCACAGGGGGAAGACACGAAACCGTGCAGATGGTGGTGTGGGGGTATTGAATGGGAATCAAGGTTCTGAATGCAGTGGAAAAATATAAATATTCATCAAAGTTAAAAAATACTCTTCAAACCGATTGAGACCACAGTGGTCAAAGTGTAAAATGTGCAAAGGATGATGAGCTATATGAATGTGTGCAAAACACAGTGGAAGTGGATGGAGATGTTTATGAAGGAAATAATTAATTTGTTGGAACTTGTGGAGGTCCCGGTCAAGGATATAGCAATAAAATAGCTATGGATTTTACCTATGTTTGTCTACAGGTGGAGCTTTCGCCGATGAGGCACACTGGTCCAGAGTATGCTCTTCGCCTCCAAAATGGACCCTTTCGTCAATATGAAACCTAAGGCAGAAGAGGGGATTCGGGACAAGTTGAATTTATTTCATTTTTTAACTGGCTTGTATAATCTAGGTAACTAGACAGAATTAATATGGGTTGAAGGATTTGCCACCTGCATTAGTGGTGTGATCCTTGAATGTGAAAACACAAACAGAATGTTCTAGAGGGGAGATTCGCTTCTAAACACTGATCTCGGTGGAGATGGTGGTTTGACTGTAAAACATTTTACTGCTTTATTTTTGAAGGCTCTATTTTTGTTCCGGGCACGGTTTAGCTTAAAGGGCTGGGAAATCCAGCAGGTAATGTGTACGTAGAAGGTTGGGGCAGATGTGGAATAATCCAGTTTATAAACAATGTGAAGCTTGGTGTTGTCACATAATGAATACTGCCACCGAATTCCATCAGAGATTCCTAGAAAAGGGTATTGCCGCTGAATGAGAGGGGTCAAACTAGTACTGCATTTTTGGGTCAAGAGGCTAGGGAACGAGCGAGCGCTGCATCTCTAGAAGGCCGTATGCCACACTACAAGACAGTTGTAGCCGTTGACAGTACATGATAGTTGTAGCAGTTGCACTACAGGAAGCACGTTGGAAACAACAAATTAAACTCTGTATGTGTGATGCTGGGTTCAGCCTCTCTGATACACACAAAACTACTCAACTAAAATACGGGCAATGTAAAACACTTTAGTCGCAAAACCAGAGCACCATCAAATACATGGTACCAACGTAGCAGAAATAGCAATGACGGAGGTTTAAAGCCCTTACACTTCACTAAAAGGTGAATACGACGGGGCCCATTGATGAAGATACCAATAACGCAGTGGATGGATTTACTTCACCTTCCAAGACCTCGCAGTTGGTTCACTGAGGCAAAGTGAACGGAGATCAGAACTGAAAATAAATAGTATATACCCACTTCCTTTCTGCAAAAAAAAAGCAAATACAAATAGAGCATATTGGGGATGCTGGAGACGTTTAGTAAGTGATGTATTCGCTTGGGTTTTAAGTATGCCAATGCCCCTCCAAGCCTCTTTCTCCGTGCCAATGCAATAGAAAGACACTGAATCACGGTCACGCCAAATAACCTGTTTTTTTCCTATGATGCTTCCCAAAGTATTGATATTTACCCTCGATAAACAGCGTTTACATTTCAGGCATCACGTTCGTTTC
Source organism: Lissotriton vulgaris (assembly GCF_964263255.1). Classification (NCBI taxonomy): domain Eukaryota; kingdom Metazoa; phylum Chordata; class Amphibia; order Caudata; family Salamandridae; genus Lissotriton; species Lissotriton vulgaris. Next base: position 1,707,635,773 of record NC_141685.1, on the reverse strand, counting down.
CCATATTGCGTACCGAGATGCAACGTCCGAAATTATGAGTTTATGTTGCTGGCATAAAGCGGAGACTCCAACAGTAATTATACTGAAGCTGATTTTACACGGGACAGCATTATATAAATGAGAAGAGCTCAAAAGCATAACAGCTTTCGCGTGTTGCACGCGGCCACAGTGCCCTCTGCTGTCTAGAAGAGGGATATTGTAAAACCATGTGTTATCATTGGTAGCGGGGTACAATAAACCGAATCCGATCAAATTCAGTTTCCACTCAAGAACTTACTTTACACCTGTTTTACATGGGTGCACATATATTCAACTGTGGGTGTTAAGTCCAGCATCATCGTTCAAAAAATACAGACAATCCGATAGTACCGGTATTACTGTAGATTTTGCTATACTAATACATTTAGAGTAAGGGTGGGAAGCAGGTGAGTAGAAGGGCAGGTCACAAAACGCCTTACAACACTAATAGGCAAGTAAGTACATGAGTTTTCCCAATTCATTGTCCGAGCCTACCGCGCAAAATGAAAACATTTAAAGTGCTTGCATGGTGGAAAGAACATTCGCCCTCATATTTTTAGGTAAAAGAGGTTTTATTCAAAGGCACATATCCGCTTTCTTTTTCCAGCGTTTCTTAATGCACAAGAAAACGCGTGACAACTTCTTGTTAGTAATAATTATGATGTATGAATGATAGTGTGTTAACATAATAACAAAGTGCTTAATGGCGGGTTGTCATCTCACTAATCAAAAACTAGTTCCAGTTCGAAAATGTATAACACGCCGGGGTGGAGTAACCTAGGTTTTCTGCCGCTGTACTAGATTATCACACCTGATAATGACTGTTCGGTTAAATGTGCAGGAATGGAAGCACAGTTGTAGAGTTAGATGGCAAATGTACTATTACTGAGGAGGCTACATCCCTTACACTGTGTGATCAAAAGCATGCAAAGTCCCAAATAAAAAAAGGTAACGATTCTGAATAAACAATCAAACAAACTATACAAGTAGGACACCTTTTTCAGTCTTGGACCAGTGAATTTTAGTAACACTGTGAATAATTTTTATGATTATACAAGAAAGGTAGATGATTGGCACGTGCATTAGAAGAGCTTTAGAAAGCAGAATACTACTCTGAAAGGCTACAAACCTATTATCTTACCAGCCCTTTTGGCATGAGGTCACATAAAACATTCAGATCCGAAATGATAAAGTCCAAAAAACCGTGGCCAATTTTCCTTCTTCAGACAAAATACATCTAACCATACAGAAAAGCAAATTTTACTAGGCTCACAATCCAATCTCATATTAGGAATGATTTCATCAAACCCATCACAATCTGGGGAACACTTCCGGTGGACATTTCGCAAGTCTGGCTTAAACACTACGCTCTTGCTTAATAATTCAGTTTTTTGGTACCATAATACTTAGACTAACATCGTAAAACTATGTCTATCATTACACGTTATGTGGAGGGGCAAAAAATTCCCCAGAGAAAGAAAGCGTGGATTTCGAAGAGCCAAGCTTAAGGGGTACGTGTTAGGACATTAACCAATCAGAACAAGCCACAGCTTGGGGCGCAAGACTTAATCCCTTTGCTGCGCCGGCAATTCCGCCGCAGCGCTAGGGGGGCGGGGGGGCCGAGCGGCGCTCGCATGCTCGTGACGGAGCCGCTCCGTCACGAGCCGCGGTTGAGCTGTGCTCATGACAGAGCGGTTCCGTCATGGCCCCGCCTGCTCAATGGAACCTCCAGCACAGGCGCGGAATTCGCGCCGCGCAGGGCGCAGAGCGGGCCATGACGGAACCGCTCCGTCATGAGCACAGCTCAACCGATGCTCATGACGGAGCGGCTCCGTCATGAGCATGCAAGGAGCTAATGCTTTCTCTTGTGTACCTGGACCTAGCACTGACATTTTAACATTATGCAGAGCGCCTTGAACTGGAAGCTAATGGAAAGCTCTCAAAAGGATTTAAGAAGTTCCCGTAGGTAGTTGTCACTGGCTTCTAACCCCCAAAGATATTTCTGTACCGTATGTTTCAGTGTTATGTAAAGTTGCAGGGGTCCTAGCTTTTGCTTACCAGAGCCTTTTCTATAAAAAAGGCAATATTTAATTACATGCTATTTATTTAAATGCAGGATTTTACCATGCTCGATATTTATTGGAAAAGTTTTATAAAGCATTAACAACACCCAAACGGGTATCAGAGCGCTGTGCAAAGTAACACACTTTGGCATGAGGTAACACTATGAGTACAATACAATAAGAAGACATAAGAAGTACCTGAAAAATAAAAAGTACATGGGGTGCAAGGGGAAGACGAAATAAGTGTTCAACAGGTAACAGCCCTACTAGTAGACGCAGAGAAGTTTTAGCACAGCAACATGTCAAAAGGACAACAAAATACGTTTTGAAACACAATGTTGAATGACTTGGCTTTTCTCGGTTTAGTCAGCAGCCTCTCATTCTCCTCTCTTCTTCACTTCTGCTCAGCGCCTTTGCACCTTCGGGTTTAAGTGCACTTTATAAATACTCATCCTATCTTATCCTAATGTAAAACGATTGTCAAGCAGGAGAAGCAAGTGACTTGGGATTGTCATAGGAGCTACTGCTGATGAAATTCATTCAGGAGCAGCCATTTGACAATGAATGCATGAAGCAGTCAAGGGGTTGGATCTGATCTCAGTCGGAAGGGCGTTACAAATTCTTGGAGCAAGCCCGGAGAAGGCACAGTTGTGAGTTCTTTTTTAACGAATTTAGGAGGTTTCAGTAGTAAAGTATTAGAGCTTCTTAAGTTCCGAATAAAGCCGGAGAGCTCAAGTTTTTTTTGCCAGGTAAACAGGGGTGTTATAGTGAATAGCTTTCGGTGTCAGACTGGCTATCTTGAAGCGGACCCTTGCTTCAATAGAAAGCCAGTTAAGTTGAATTAAATCAGGTGTGATATGATCATGCATTATTGAGCCCGTGATGAGTATGGCAGAGGCATTCAGAGTAGCTCTTATGGGAGCTAACCTAGACTTAGGAAGCCCAGCTATGGTCACTAAATAAGATTGCAATCATGAGATAACTAGGAATTGGGCTGCTGACTGGATGTCCTCAGGAGGTAAGAAAGGCTTGATTTTCCTAAGAGTGTTGAGCTTATGATTGGCACTCCTAATGGTGGCACTGATGCATATTTAGGTATTTGTCCAGGATGACGCATAAAGAACAACCGTAGTCAACAATATGAGGGGTTCAGTTGAGTGCTGAAAGTTGTTTGATCCAGTTTTACGTAGGAGTCGAATTGTTATGCGGGTTAATCAGCAGAAATTCTGTTTTGAGGATATTTAGTAACAGATGATTATGCATTAGCCATTGTTGCTTTTTTTGAAGCGCAGCATTAAGGGATTATAGGTCATCTGGACAGGAAATTTTCTAATACAGTTAAGTGTCATCCACGTACAAATGGTACTGAATGCTAGCGCAGTTCAAAATAACAGAGGTTCCATGAAGAGGTTGAAGAGCATTGGCAAGAGTGCAGAGCCTTGAGGTACCCCAATGGAGACTGGGGTACTGGCAAGTGATTGGTAGACTGATTCTTTGGATACGGTTATGTAGGAAAGAGGCAAACCAATTTAAGACAGGGCGAGATATCCCCATCCTATGTTGAAGAAGAGCAATCAAGTTATCATGTTTGACAGTGTCAAAAGCGTAGTACAAGTCAAGAAGGATCAGAAGACAAGAAACATCTTGGTCAAGAGCCCTCCAGGCGTCATCAACAATGTGAGTTAGTTGGAAGGAGCTACGCTAGCGAACAAGATGGCTGCTTAGGCTCCCGGCTTCGCCGACCTCCGTCTCCTGACAGATGATCCTGTCATTTATCCTGTCTTTACGCCCTGCCTCCGTGTGTATGAACCGGACTACCGGACTACAGTTCGATGTTGCGATCCCGAGATTTCTACCGGTTTGGTAGACAGAGTTATATCGTGTTGAAGTTTGCGGCCTAGCCCAGCTTGGAAGCCGGGGTCTCGAGTACTGGCCCAGCCGGGGTCCAGTTGAACAACATCTGCCGTGAGCGTGTGGCAGAGTCCGGTCTTTTGCTGTGGAGGTTTTCTTGGCCCGATTTTGTTGGCGGTTCGCTGAGTTGGTAAACATCGAAGGAGGGGTGACGATGCACGACTGAGGCTGTGGGCGGAGGTCCCTGACCCGGTGGCCCGGTTAGCCACCCGCCGGCGTTCGCTGGGTTGGGATCTTCGCTTACAGTAGCAAAGCGCAGATCGATGCAGCTGTTAACATTGAGTCCCCCTCTGCTGTTGTCCGTTCCATTTTTGACTGTTCCCCAGGGGAGACTGGGCTCTATGGGGGGCGTGAAAATGGTCGATATCGAGCGAGGAGCAGTGGAGTGGATTGAGAATGAACCGTCGTTGCGAACTGTGCTGGCGGCCATTGGGGCTCTTCATACTAACGTGGAAGCCCTTATTAATAAAATGATAGCGCGTTTGTTTGAAATTGGGCGGATTGGACCGGACCCTGCTCCACTACAAGGAATAAAGCATCTCGAGATACCCACAATGGCCATTTTGATAGAGGAAGCGGGCCCCGTTTAACGAGAGGTGTCGGAGCCTCCGGCCGGTGTGATAGCCGATAGGAGCGAGATCGGTGCTTCGAATGGATCGTCAAGCCTACTATCAACGCTGACTGTGGAAGGACTAATCGGTGCTCCCTTTCCGGAGACTTTTGATGGGAACTGTTTTGGGCTTGAAACCGCGTCCCTCCCCTATCCGCCAGTTCCATTACGATGGCGGAGGAAACAACGTTGGGAGTTCATGACGGTGAGGAGTCTCTTTGGACCTGATGGAGTTCTCAGTGACTTAACATCTTTGCTTGATGTCAGTTTGAACTTTGCTGCACTTTTCTTGTATTTTGACTATCCTGTGGAGGCGGCAGTTTGTCCGGAAGGGGTTCGAACGTCCGATCGGAAGGGTCAAGGATGAGACTGATTGACTAGGTTTGACATCGTGGTCTTAATGGATGTGGGATTTGCTACCATGATGCTTGCGGGAGGTTGGGCGGTGTTTACAGTTGCCCCTGTTGCGTACTGTGCATTAGCTTCTTAATAGATTTGTGGATTTACTCTGGGGGATTCTTGGTTCTGGTGGGGAGAGGGGGGACCGGGGGCACGTACGAAGGTGCCCTCCTCCATTTTCTATTTTTAGTATTTAGTTAGATGGGGCGACAGGCACACTGCTAGTTGGGGGTTCGGCGAAAGCCATATGCAGGGGTGCAGGGTGAGGGGATGGGTGTTAGTGTAGTTAGTTTAGGCTTGGCGTGAATATTTTCGTCATTTATCCTGATTTCGTTTTTTCGTATCTGGGGGCACTACGCCTTTCTTTATCCTGTTCTGTTGGGTGGCGGTGACTGAGTACCGTAGCGCATCAAATGTAGCTTAATTGTGTGCAGTCAACCATTATTGAACGATCTACGTGTCGATGTTTCAATGAACCCGCCCACTGTTATTTTTTTTTTTTACAGAAATCCTGATATCTGAAAATGTTTGCTTAATATTGTAACTGAATGTGATGTCCCAGATACGTCTTTGTTTTATTTTGTTTTATATTTGAATATAAAAAGAAATATAAAAAAAAACACAATGTGAGTTGGAGCTGTTTCTGTACTGTGCCCCATTTTAAAGCCTTACCAAAGGGGATGATGGACGGAGCGCTTGAGCAAATCAAACAATCCCCCCAGTCAACTGATCTGGGTTTAATCCATCATCATTCTTTAGCTCACTCCACCACCCCAGTTCAGACATGGCCATATGCAAATCAGTCTGACCCTGTGCCTCATGGGAACAGTCCAGCCCGAACTGCCAAGCCATGTCTTCCATGGACTGGAAACAAGCATCCTGGGACCAGTTTCTGGCTAATCAGCCGTCATCAGCCAGGCTAGCTTGAATCCAGTGGCAAAGTGAGCAAGGGACCCACGTCTGGGCATACCCTGCCAACTTAGGGCGGACAAAGCAATACCAAAGGGGATGATGGACAGAGCGAGTGAGCAAATCAAACATTTACCCGCAGTCAAAAGCCTGACTGGTGGAGGTCTAAGAGCTGAAATTTCTCAATTTGGTGGCAAAACTGTGTGTGAACGCATTTCTCAAGCAATTTAGCTAGAGACATGATGCTGGTGATCGGACGGAAACTGTTGGGATCCGCTGAGTCAGCATTACGCTTCTTGGGGATGGGCGTGACTTCGCCCATCTTAAGGCAGTCAGGAATCCTCCCCTGCAAGAGAGATGATTGAATGATCCTAGCCCAAAGAGGGAGAATGGCAGAGTTGAGATCTTTGAGAAGCTTAGCTGGAAGTGGATAACTGAAATGGTAGGAGGGTTTAAGAGACGCTAAAGTAACAACGCCTCCCCATCCAGGAGCAGGAAGGAATTCCAAGAGGCATTGTTTTGGGGAGTGTGCACTGTGGGGTGGAGAGAAGCACACACTGCCGTAGGTACTGCAGAAGCCAGGGCGCTCATAGATCGCAAGTTATGAGTGGCACGTTGTAGCTCCCGCTCAATAATCCTAGACTTTTCTGAAAAGTGCGCGGAGAATTCCTCCTCACTGGGGCGGGTCGTCTTGAGTGTCTGAGTAAGAAGAGTGGTTAGTTTGTTGTTTGATCATTTCAAAGAGTTTCTTGGGTCGTTTTTTAGCACAGTCTAGCTGAGCCCTGAAATGATATGTTTTAGCAATACAAATGTGTTTGTTGTAGGAGCTTCTCAACCTCCGTAATTGATTGAGACTAGTAGTGGAGGGAGCATTTCTCCATCGACTCTCAGACAGTCAAAGTTTGCGACATTCCTCATTAAGGGAGCCATTGAACCAGGGTTTGGATTATTTGATCGGAATCCTTTTGAGTTGCTTCGGAGTAGCAGAGTCGAGCATACTTGACATGGAGTTGATGTAATGATCTGTCAACTCGTCCAAATTGTTCATGTTCGGCGGAGGTTCCAGGAGATTCTTGCTCAAGTTAGATAGATTAGAGTTGTTGATGTCTCACAGGTTATGAGCCAGTTGTTTGTTTTAAAGCGGTTGGCCTTGTCTGAACCAGAACTTATCCAAAATGTGAAAGGAGATTTGGTGATGATCGGACTAATCACAGGGTACAATGTCATCAAGTTGAATGATGTGGCCTCTAGCTATGATAAGGTCATGTATAGCACCCTTATTGTGGGTGGGTGGGCCCATTGCAAGCCTGAATGAAGTTGATATGTTTTCTGACACAAAGACTTTATCTATGAGAATCCGTTAACTTTACACCACTAATAATGTGCAATAAACCCACTGTGTCAATTTAGCCCCCAAATCTTCCAGCCATTATTGTATACTGGATTCATCAGCTACAGCTCTATATGGAATATGGTTAGCTCCCTACCTGGCTGTACACCTGCGGCAGGACTTTATCGACCGCTTTGGTCTCTTTGGCTGCCAGTATTTAAAATATTTCACACTATTATTTATGGGACGAAGCAGAGCATTATGCTGACACCACAGACATAGCAACAGAGGTCATGATCCATATTGGTCTTTTACTCCTCCAAAAATCCCATCCGTTAGCTCGATTGCCTATCACATCTGACCACACCGGCAAAAGCAAATTCAAACCCAATTCATTTTGCAGCATATGAATTAAAGGAAGTATGATAAAAATATAAATATTACCTACCTGTGTTCGATTAGCAGTTGATAAATTTGGCTTAATCCAAGTGAGTTCCAACTGTACATAAATCTACTAATGAACACTATGGTCCAGGCTTTCTTCTATTCATAGGCAGATGAAACTTCGACAGTTTTACGTAACCGTCATTAGCAGTATTCTTGAACTCTGCCACCAGTATTCCATGGGCCATTCCTTCCAGAGGGTGCTGGTGCTGAAGGGGCAGGAGCTGGAGCCGCTTAAGGGGATCAAGACGATGCTCCCAGAATTCAGGCCACTTTAGTGTCACAAAGTTAAAGATTCTAGGGGATCACCACAAACACATGCGATTGTATAACAACAAAAACTTTATGCTGGAAAGTTCTTTGAAAGCACGGAGGTCAGACTCGAGCCTTTTACCCAGGATTCAATGGGGCCACCTTATTATTGGACTGAAAACTGAGCACCAAGTACATCATTTTAGACCTTGACCACCAAGGTAGGAAAGAATAGCTGTCCAAAACGTATCCAAGGGAGTGGTTTGGGTCAGAGGCTCAAGACAACCCTGTAATTTATCAACGCTCATACAATGCTTAAAGAAATAATTTAAAACGTGGCTAAATACTGCACATGAAATACATTAATGAGAAGAGAGAAACCTCATTCTATAAATCAACTTAAAAATGTATACTAACACTCAGTGGTATAAAACTGCTTTATAGAATCGAACAGTCTTTACTTACTACTTTGCAACTAAGCCTCAATACGGTTAAATCTAGGGCAGAGTTCATGCTTGTACAGAAAAGCTGCTTGCAAGTAAAAACTAACCATTAGGGGCCTTTGACGTCCTAAAATGTCATAATTAATTTATGCTGGCTCACATTTAGTTTTGCACACCTGCCCTGGTGTGGGAATCGGGTATTCTGCATATACAGCCATTCACACTCACTTTCTGCTTCACCAGCACCAGTAATTCTCTCCTTGTGCCCACAGGGGAAGCTTAGAGTAGGCACAGAGAAGAGACGGAAGTCAGTTAGATATAGGAGCCTCTTCTGACAAGGCCATGCTCCAGAGAAGGGATCATTTGTCTTCTTCAGATGCCCTAGCCTGCATCAAATCGTAACCATTTTTTATTAAAACATCTTCCTGCTGCCCGAAAGCAAAATCACCTCAAACGGACCTAAGAACCAAAAGCAACAATGTCAGCAATCACAAAGGGCATCCTATCTCACCCATACTCAATCCTAACAAGAAGGGAGCAGGAGATACAGCAAGGTGAGCCGATTCCTGAACCAGGACTAAAGATGCTTAAAGTACACATTCAGTGGAATACCCAAGTCACCCTGAAGTAAAGTGTGTAGCTTTGGAACCGTTGAGCACAGTTGAGGTTTGCTTTATGCCACTACACTTCAGACGACAGAATCGCATCTACACCTGAAGGCAGGGGACACACACAGAGCCAGGGGATGTGACATTTACAGCTCTCATAATTAGTGCTTCATAGACCCAGCACTCGTGTTGCACAGATTTACTCAATGGTTTTAGTGGGTTAGCTCAAAACAGCAACACCTACTGAACCCAATGTAACACTCAATGTCAGGGGGGAAAGACCATGACTTGGTTGTTGTCCAATTGGGGGCCGCAGTAGAAATCATGGCCACTGAGATCCTGGAAAACTGATCTTCCCGTAGGGTCGGCCACTTGCAGTGCAAGCAGATGTAATCCTAGCCAGATACCCACTCTGTTTTGGGATAGGTCTATTTGCCAGGGTTGTTGGAGAGTTTATAAACTCCAGCCATACTCCGTCACTAAAGGGCCTAGCCCTTCTACCATACCATCCCCAAAACTACTCAGGAGTCCCGCTGAATTAGTACCAGACCATCGCTGGTGGCACCATGTTGCAGGGATTCTATTTGGAAACAGACCTGTGCCTTGGGAGAAAAGGACGTGAGAATTTAAGGACTGAGTCTCTCTACCACGCCAGTACCTGTAGGCCCAAATCAGACTAGCTCACAGTGCCTCACCTGATCTCCTAACCTTTCCACAGCAGCAGGTGATTTCGGCAAACAGGTGTACTGTGATTAATAAACAGATACATCTAAGCAATATAATCAGTATTACTAGCAGGCTGTAAACAATTTACAACCAACCAAGGTAACTAATACACTGAAAAACAAATATGTGCAGCGTATTTCTAAAATAATGTCACAAAAAACAAATGTATTTTGTGAGGCTGTGCAAAGCGAATACATCCTAAAACAGCAAATATGTGCAAGCAAGGGAGAACCAAAGTAACCCCAGAAGGGAAAAGACTACAAGGCAATGTGATACGTTTAAAGACTTGGAACCACTCTCTAAACTACTGTGGTAGACCAGTCTACAGGACATTCTAATAGGCAATCTTCCATTGAATGACTGTCTGGTCTATAACTGCTAGATGAGGCTCAATTAGAAAATGTCTGACATGAAAAAAGGAGTTTTTCTTTTGCAGTTTTATTATAGAGCATTTCACATAAAAATGAGATTACATTAGACATTTTTTTAGGCATGGAGAAATTACGTGATTTACCAAGAATCGCACAAGTATTTATTTGTTCGAAATGCAATGTGAATCGAACAGTGGGACGAAGTGCATTTAAAAGAAGAGCAGCCTTGTCCGAAAAGAAGCACACAGTGAGATAAGCCTGGTGAATATGTGGTATTTTAATGCGACCTTGGGGGAGGTTCTTAGGTTCTTTGAGGGTTTGAAGCAAACATTGACTGCAAAAACACAGTGTGCCTTGAACAGGCACTGCCTCAAGAACCAGACAAATATTTTAAGTTGATCCTCTTCTTGACGAAAAGCCAGCAGTCATCTCTGGTATGCCACTGGTATGATGAAACGAATGTGGAGAGTTGGGACTTCAAAACATTGATAACTAACTTTAATGTTAAGGTAATTTCGATCTTAGTATGGTTGGGAGTGTGCATTCCGAAGTCTATGTTTACGGACCCATGTCGAACAGAAATGTTACAAAGTTTAAGAATAGAAAACAGACACCAGAATATCTCTAGTGATAAGCACTGTTGTATTAAATTCTATATCATTAAAACAACAATTGCTATTTTTTCCTAGTAAAAAATTTAAAGTAAATGTTTCAAAAGTTTTGTTTCATGCCCATAAGTCAAGATTTTGTTCTAATCCGTATAATACAGCAACAACCCTCAGATGGTTGGAGTGAGGTAGGTTAAGTCAAATATATATTACTATGAATGAGCATGAACATAGGCAAAAGTGTGGGAATAAAGAATCATGTACTGACCTACCTGTTGCAATTGCTTAGGTGGGCAAAGGTGGATTTAGCGCTTTAGAAAAGGTCAAAATGTGGTCTGTAGACAAATTAAAAACTGTAACTGCTGTTAGGAAATTGATTAGACTAGTAGCCGGTTGGGGTAAGAAAGAAACCTTTGGTAAATAAAACAACAACCAAGGAGCTGAGAAGTGTCCGAGCGTAATTTGGTATGGATTCAATTAATTGTAGTCTTTTCGGGAATTAGTGCTAAGAGAAGCTTTTATTGCAGGAAGGAAGCAGAACCGAAGGGGGGGCTAGTATGCAATTAAGTGGCCAAAAAGGCAACTATGCTTTTTAACATGGTCACTGGTCCCCGACGGCCATATTGAAAGGGAAAGGATAGCATGTGTATATTAAGAAGTCTTTAGAAGTCTGGTGTGCAAGAACCTATGAGATTCATGTTCATCACATTCACACACCGCTGTAGACACTTCACAGTGAAACTATCACAATGGAAAATTGGGGCGGAAAGAAGGCAAATCAGAAGAGTATCGCAACATGGCATGCTCAGAAAGTCTAGTGTGTTTGTGAACTGGAAAAAACGCCCCTCCAGGGGTCATACTGGATGAGGTGAAGGAATATTCAGATATAACAATGCACAAGAGTCATTTGATGTATAAGGAGATATGTGATTCATTAAGGAGAGGGTGCGCAATAACCTGCAACTCTCTAATGCAATTAATAGATAGAGTCTTGCTATTACGTAACCAGGGTGGACTAGAAAGGAAGGTGCATGTAGTCACTGCCAAAAAGATCTTGACTGTGCATGCACATGAACAACGTCAAATGGGCGACCACACTGGTTTGACCGCGGAGTAAATCGCATTTACCTTTTCTGTCAGGAACATCTAAGAATGTCAGACAGGCAGTCCTACGGCATCCATTTTAGCAAAAGTATAAGATTGTGGGTTAGCAAGTCAAAATCTAGAAGTCAATGGACAGCAGCAGAATAAGTCCATTAAGTTGGGAAAGCCATTGTTATAGTCAGTATTGTATGCCATCCTGTGCATAAGTGTGTGTCCAAGTAAACCGATAGAGAACGTACATGTCTATTAAAAGGAGTGTTATAATTTGTATCCAACTAGAGATGTAGCATCACCTCGAGTCAGTCAGTTGCACTGAGTAAATGAGAAGGAAGGTGAACACTGCAAACAGAATGTGTTGGCGTCTTACCATGCTGGTATATGAAGGCATCTATGTGGGGGGTTATGTATCAGAGAGCTTTCAATAAAAGCATCCCATGGCTAAAGCATATTATTAGAAATTGACAACAGGTACAACTATTAATTTACTAAAATCAGCACAAAGCTATTGGCTCCCACTTAGACAAAAGAATAATTACGAGAACAACTATTTCCACAATTGTATGGATAACACTAGACTCGTTTAGGTACACCCACTCATACAAGCTGGCAGGAATGCAGGGTGGAGGTGCCTGTGCATTATGTATTCAAGAAATGAGATGATTACATTGGATGAACCCAACGATGATTGTAATGCCCACTATCAGTAGTAGAGCAGGATAACCGGATTTAAACTGTGACTTAGCTAACTGTTTGGGGTATGTAACCGGAACCCCCTTTTTAGATGTATGGAAATATATATATATATATATATATATATATATATATATATATATATATATATATTTTTTTAAATCAGTAGTAGAGCAGGATGTACACCCATCAAAGTTCTTTTATAGCCAAGTCTGCTTAACCCAGGATATTACATTAGTTCTGTTGAAACCTGTGATGACAAGCGCAAGGGAGAACTAAGTTACCTAGTTAATGCATATCCCGAGATGTATTATTTATTTGAAGAGTATTATAAAGCGCGAACATGACCCAAAAAAGGATATCAGAGCGCTGTACCACAAGGGTACAAGGCAAGAGTTTTAAAACAAGGGTGCAGTACAAAATAAAACACAACAAGTTACTAAACAGTTACAGCAAGCAATACATTAAAAAGGACCTGTGAAGAGAGAACATAAATTTAGAGCAATAGGAAAAAGAAAGATAGTTCAGCTGCCGAAGGGAGTAGATTAATGATGACATCAGAGCTATTGTAGTATACGGTCGTTCAGTATTAGCCACTTGACATGTTTTTTGAAAGTGGTAATCGAAGGGTTGGATCGGATCTCAGGAGGAAGAGCATTCCAGATTCAAGGAGCAAGACCCGAGAAGGCATGGTTGTAAGTTCTTTTCTTATTGAATTTGGGTGGTTTCAAAAGTAGAGTATTAGAATTTCTTAAGTTCCAACTCAAGCCAGATAACTCAAGTTTTTTGCTAGGTAGACGGGGGTGTTGTAGTGATTCGCTTTGTGCGTCAGGCAAGCAATCTTGAAGCAAATCTTTGCTTCAATGGATAGCCAGTTAAGCTGAATTGAGTTTGGGGTGATATGGTCATGTTTCTGGAACCCGTGATGAGTCGGGCCAAAGCGTTATGGGTGCCTTTAGGCGGAGCCAGATTCGCTTTAGGAAGGCCTGCAAAGGTCCCCAACCCATATTGCAAGCGTGAGATAACTAGTGATTGGGTAGCTGTCTGGATGTCCGCCGGAGGCAAGAATGGCTTGACTTTCTTTATTGTGTTGAGCTGATGATTGGCACCCCTAATAGTGGCACTAATGAAAGCTTGCATTTTAAGGTGTTTGTCCAGGGTGATGCCGAAAGATCTATCAGAGTCAACAACATGCTAGGTGCAGTTGAGTGCAGAGAGTTGTTTGATCCAATGTTGGATAGGAGCTGAGTGGTTGCAGGGGGAGATCAGAAAGAATTCTGTTTTCAGGGAGTTTAGTAACAGAGGATTGTGTGTTAGCCACTGTTGTGTTTTCCACAGCGCATCATTAAGAGTTTTTATATCTTCAGGAGATATATCTTCAGATTAAGTTGTGTATCGTCAGCATACATATGGTATTGAATGTTGGATTCATTCAGAATATTGGAAAGAGGTTCCATAAAAAGGTTGAAGAGTGTGAGAGAGAGTGCAAAACCTTGAGGTACTCCAATCATGACCGGTGTACTGCCCGCAAGTGATTGGTAAACTTTGATTTTCTTGGGTACTTTTACGTAAGAAAGAAGCAAATCTATTTAAGACAGGGCCCGATAGTCCTATTCTGTGTTGAAAAATAACAATCACATTTTCATGTTTAATAGTGTCAAATGCAGACAACAAGTCAAGCAGGTTCAGAAGGCAGGGAACATTTTGATCAAGGGATCTCAAGGTGTCATCAACTCTGTGTTAGAGCTGATTCAGTGCTGTGCCCTTCTCTGAAAGCAGACTGGTAAAGGTTGAGGAGCTGAGATTTTTCAATGTGGTTGCAGAGCTGTGTTTGGACGCATTTCTCGAGTAATTTCGTATAAGTCATGATGCTAGTGATCGGGCGGAAGTTAGAGGGATCCGCTAAGTCAACATTAGGCTTCTTAGGGATAGGGGTGACTTGCCCCATCTTGAGGCAGTCAGGAATCCTCCCCTGTATGAGATATTCTTGAATAACCTGGGTCCAGAATGGGAGAATGGCTGAATTGAGATCAGTAAGAAGTTTAGCAGGAAGGGGATCGTTGAAGTGGCTAGGGTTTTAGAGACGCCAAGGTGAAGCCCAACTCCGCATCATCCGAGAGAAGGAAGGAGTTCTAAGAAGAGTTTTTTAGGAGAGCCTACAATAAGGAGTGACAAAGCAATCTCTGCCTTAGGTACAGCCACTGCAGGGGAACTCAAGGACCGCTGGTTAATTGCGGAATGTTGCAGTTCAAGTTCGATTTTCCTTGCCTTCTGCAAAAAGTGGGCAGAGAAATCTTCCCCACTAGGGTAGGAGGTACTGGGTGTTGAAGTGTGATTTAGGGTTCGAGTGGCTTGTTGTTTGATGATTTGAAACAGTTTCTTGGGTCGAATTTTAGCGTTGTTCAGCTTGACTGAGAAGTGATTTTATTTGGAACTGCAAATGTGTTTGTTGTAAGTGATTTTCATCCTCCTTAGCTGCTTGAGGCGTGTGGTGGAAGGAGATGGTCTCCAAAGTCTCTCCGACAGGCTAAGTTTGCGACGTTCCTCATTTAAGGAAACATTAAACCAAGGCTTGAATTGTTTGGTTGGAATCCTTTTGAGTTGCAAGGGAGCGATGGAGTAAACTATAATTGGCATGGAATTGATGTTGTGATCCATGAGGTTGTCCACGTTATACATGTTAGCGGGTGGCTAAAGCAGGTTCTTGCTAATGGAGGTTAGATTATTGAGGTTGATGTCTCTCAGATTGCGAACCAGCTGTTTGGATTTAAGCGGGTGACCTTTTCTGAACAGGACTTTTTCCAAAATGTGAAAGAAGATTTTGTGATGATGCGACCAATCACAAGGTATAATGTCATCAAGAAGAATAATGTTGTCTCTAGCTATGATAAGGTCTAGGGTAGCGCCTGTATTGTGAATGGGACCAATGCAGGCCTGGATGAGGTTGAGGTTGGAAATGAAAGCCTTACTAGAACTATGACACCTAACAGCTGCTCAGTTGAATCCTGCAACTTGATTGCAGATTTTTTCTCAGAGAAGGTAGCAAAATTCTACTCCACCTTCCCAGACGAGGTACAAAATGGAGGAGGGGATGGTGTGGACAGGCCTACCATGGAGAAGGCTTTTGGCCTCTCTAGCTTTGTCCCTCCATCAATGGAGGAGCTTAAAAGCATTGCCTTCAGCATCAAGTCTGGTTCACCCAAGGACCTCACGAAACCTAAGACCCTGAGAAAGAGTATGGAGATTTTGGTACCCTACATTGGTCACCTCCTGAAACTCTCCTTTGAATCAGGGACAGTCCCTAAGCAATGGAAGGAGGCAGTTATCATCTCAATTAAGAAAAAGCCAGGGGTGAAGGCAAGCCAGTTGGATAACTACCGACCAGTCTCTCTCCTTCCATACTTTGCAAAAATTGCAGAAAAGGTGGTTAACCTGCAGATAACCGCGCACATGAATAAGCATAACCTGTTACACCCCACTCAGTCGGGTTTCCGGGCTAACTATTCAACTGACTCAGCTCTACTTCTGTCAACCGAAACAATACGTAGGCATGTAGATGACGGACAGGCGGTGGCACTGGTGCTATTGGACCTCAGCGTCACTTTTGACACCGTCAACCATCCTCTGCTCCTACGGCGCCTTAAAAGAGGAGGGCTGGATGGAATGGCCTTGGAATGGATGAGATCATTTTTACCGGATCGGAGTTTAAGTGTCCCAGAGTCAGTTCTACTCAAAAAGCATGGGGCTGACTCAGGTCCCCATGGCTCTATCCTTAATCCTACCCTTTTTAATCTATAAATAGCCCCCCCAGCTGAGCTGATTGCAAAATACGACATTAGTGTTGTGTCATACGCGGACAACATGCAACTTGTGGTGTCGTTATCGGTAACATCTCGCCTGGACTACGGGAATGCTCTCTATCTTGTGGCTAATGGGAAATGTATCCAAAGATTGCAATGTATTCAAAATGCGGCAGCCAGCCTTGTTTTGAGAATACCCAGAAGAGCCTCTTCAAAGAACGCCCTCACAACCCTACACTGGCTCCCGATAAGGGAAATAATTGTGTTCAAAACACTATGTATTAGCCACCGTATCCTGCAGGGTAAGGGTCCAGGCTATCTACATAACTTACTGACCCCTTATGTCCCCACCAGGGCTCTGAGATCTTTGGGGACGGGAAGGGTAAAACTACCAGTAATTAAAACAGCAAAGATGGGGGGGAAGATCTTTCAGATGGTTGGCCGCCAAGCACTGGAATGACCTCCCTCAAGCACTGAGGTCTGAACTATCGAAGAGGATTTTTCGAAAAAAATTGAAAACCTGGCTCTTTCACATATAGTTCCCTCCGGGTTTCTGAAGTGCATTTTTTGGATATCAACTCAGTATGGGAGTTCAGCTGTAGCGAGGTGACATACTAGGTAGTATCACCAGGCGCTTTCGAAACTCATGTATTATTTTGAGAAACTCATTTATTATTAAAAGAGCAAATTAGGGGATCATTTGTGTCATTCCAGTAAACGTTAAAATCCCCTACGAAGATATGGCTAGCGTGAAGGTCAACGCAAGAGGAGATGGATTCCATAATATGTTCTAAGAAGAGCAGATTGTCACCAGGTGGATGATAAATCGTGTGGAGCACACAAACAATCTTGCCATTGTTCCAAATTTCTGTGACTAGTTGCTCACACACAGGAGGACATCAGCACCATTGGAGCCTGTTTCAATGTGAGGCTGGAGCGATGGATGAAGGCAATGCCCCCTCCCATTTTATCCCGTCTATCACATCTGATGAGGTCATAATCAGGAGGGATTAAGATGTCAAGTATAGAGGAGGAGGAGTCATTGAGCCAAGTTTCAGTAAGGAACATGATGTCCAACTGTTGAGAGATGATAAGTACAGAGATATTAACAGCATGTTTCACAGCTGATCTGCAGTTGAGAAACATCGATTTGATGTGAGAGAAGGTAGAGACCGCTTCTGGGCGAGCCTTGGTGATCTGGAGAAGGTTATCAATATTCATACATCTAGTGGTAACACTAGGTTCTCCACAAGAGTCTGCGGAGATAGTTGGTATGTTGACTGGTGCGTCCAAGTAGCCTAGCCCAGAGCCATTGTACGAAAGAAGAAGAGCGCAGGTGTCATCATCCGGCAGCTGAGGTAAGAACCTGAGGGGTCTGGAGGGGTGGTTGGGAAGAGGCCTAGTAACCCATTGTGGGGAATAGCGAGAGGACCTATCATCACCGTAATGTACAACATTGGCTGGGAGAGAAGGTCGATAATATCCGCAATAGGGATAGGGTTTGCAAACATTCTCAGTCTTCAAGGATAAGTGTAGGAGGGTATGCAGGTTATTTCGGACAGGAAGGATTTAGAGAATAACCCCTAAATACCATATATAAAATGATGATGATTTCAGCTTCTGAACATTTATACATTGTGCATTGTACCATGAATTAAAAGCAACACAAAAAATTGAAACAATCAATACAGGTCAGAACAAAGTCTTATTTGTAAGAAGCTATTGCAGATATCTATGCAAAGTGTGATGAATGAAATATTTTTTTGATGTACCATTTTAGCAAATAAAACCATCCGACAACAACAAGGTGCCGTATTTTTTAACGACCTGACTAAAATATTCTTTAAAAACCTGCAGCAGTGAAAAAAACAAAACCAAAACAATTGCTTTCTGTATACAATGCATCCTTGAGATAAGGAAAGGAATGTGCGGTGCTTCAGTGTACTTTCAGATATAAAGTAGTCCCTAATGCATTTCAATAAAAGTACAACATAGTAGGCAGAATTATACACTAAACGGCCAATAGCATGTGATGAGAAAGAAATCTGCCTTAGGTGGGAGTCAGAACGAACAAATATTGCCAAAGGCAATAGATATCGCCTTTGAAGGGGTGTTACCTGCATTTCTGGTACGGTCAGTGCTTGTTGCCGATACTGAACATCATCAGCAAAATCAGAAAGAGCCACAATGGGCAGACCCAGAGTGATGGTGCACAAGTGTGCATGCGCACATATGCATCATGACGCAGTGGATGTCTCTTCTATAAACTTGAAATGTACTGTTCCAAGGTAGAAGAAATCCTACTTGGAGCAGAAAATTAAAATACTAAAAGTGTGGGGAGATGCTGGGAAGCAAATCAACTGCCCTGGAGTAGTAGCGACCAACAGTGAGCAGAGAGGGCAACAGAGAAGCTAAGAGAGGGGTTTGTGGAAAAAAAAAAAGCAAGGAGGGGTGGGACAAGCAACATTTGAGGAAAGCCACTTTCGAGTGGAGAAATATATAGCGATGGTAGTAAAGGGGAAGGAGCACATAGGAAGAGAATGCAAGAAAACGCATTCAGCCACCTTTTGGTTGAAAATGATTCTCATTTCTTTTTTTTACAGTTTGAGATGAACGTACAATAAAAAGAATTGATAAAAAAAGAAAACATTCACTCACATGATGCGCAGAGAGAAAAGTAAAAAAGCACAACCCTTATGTCAGCCGTGGAAGGATTCAAGACATCCAATCAAAAGGATGGTAAATAAACTATGCTCCAGAAGAGGGACAAACAGAAGCGAAGGAAGGAAAACCATGGAATAAGAAGCCAATAAATGAGATGGAGAGGAAAGCCAAGTAATTATAAGCAATGTGCTGACTTAAGTCCACTCCAAGTACTGATATTGTACATAGCTATGTTTTGACACTGCCAAACTCCTGAAACTACAACGCATACAGAACGCCTCTGCACGCCTGATCCTCGACATCCCTCGCCACATCCACATCACACCCCACCTGAGAGACCTGCTTCCAGTCAACAAGAGGATCACCTTCAAGCTCCTCACCCACAAGGCACTCCACAACACCGGACCAGCATACCTCAACAGACGACTCACCTTCTACACCCCGAACCGCCAGCTCCGCTCCTCCAACCTCGCCCTCACCATTGTCCCCTGCATCCGAAGAGCACCCACCGGCGGCAGATCGTTCTCCCACCTCGCCGCCAAGACCTGGAACACCCTCCCCATCCTCCTACGGCAGACCCAGGACCTACTAACCTTCAGGAGGCTGCTCAAGACCTGGCTTTTCGAGCAATAGCAGCACCCCTCCTCCCTCCCCCCAGCGCCTTGAGACCCTCACGGGTGGGTAGTGTGCTTTACAAATGTTCTGATTGATTGACAACAAGCAAAACCTAAAAATGGTCACAGACTCAGGCTGGACAACTAATCAGAAGAAAAACCAACATGCTTAAAGGTTCAATCAATAGCAAGTATACAAAACATCGTATGCACAGTACAAACGCTTTTAGGATTACATCTGGCTATGGTCTATAAGTTTGAAAAAGCAAATATATGCATTCTACCATTTCACACATTTGTGACCTGTGTCAAAACAGAACATTTATAGAAATCAATTTAGTAACGAAAGTGTGTTCTCAGGCAATCGACAGCTAGTAGCCTTCTGTTACCTGTTCTCCATACTCATCGCCTCACCCATCTCAGAAAAGCAGGTGTGTTTCAATGGGAATGTACAGACTTATTGGAAGTTTTCCTCAAGGAAGATTGTTTCATACCTAATAATGGAATGTTCACTGAGGAAATAGTATACATTCCTTAATCACAGTTTGTAGTTATGAGCACCAGTCATAACAGGAAAAAAAGACTTTCCAAGACAAATACCCTTACTGAAAGAATTTATATCATCAAGGGGCAGAGTTAGGGTTTTGTCCACGCAGATGCCAAATTAAAACATTACACAACATTTAGAGGAGTTTTGACTGCGCATCATTTGGTCAGAATTAATGTTTCTATTAAATCGAATGGAACACAAAAATGTGTTTATAAGTACATATTTATTCCTTTCCGACTACAAGATAACTTTTTTCACAGATTAAATCGGTTTTGTTTTTTCCCCTACTTACCTTGTTCCTTCTTTTATATTATTCTCTTCCCCGTCCCTCCATTCTGTTCTGGTAAGTGGCTGCTGTTTCATTACCACTTTCATATTGAATGGGTATTCTTTTCAACCACCGGACTCTGATTTTGCTGCAGTCCTTTACTGCCAATTTTATTTCGAGTTGATGGTATTTTTTGCATAATCACTTATTTCTACTTTTTTACTTTGATCGGCAGGCATCTTCCCTGCCCAGCACTGCTTTGTTCTTAGTTTTGGTCTGAATTTCTGATCGCCCAGCATTGCTATGTGTAGTAAAGAAAGATGCACAGTCCAAGTAGATAATCCTTCATTGTAGATTGCTTCTAGGATAGGTAAGTAGGAGAAGATGGGAAGTATAGATAAAACCCCACCAGGAGCAGGTTCCAAGTAGCTCAGCCCGAGTTGACCAACTGTCACTGTGAGCACAGAAAGACACCCAGGTATTTCATGATGTAATGGTACACTCGATTCAATGGAGAACAGTAGATAAGTAATTTACTACACACCCTCCTTCCTTAGGGAATGACAGAATAAATAGAGAGAAAGATAAGTAAGATACCTCAAATATAACATTTACATGAAAGTACAATGAGATACACATATCTAATAGTGTATTACATGAGGTATCAGAAGTACCACTAGCATGAGCAGAAATGCAATAAGATGCAGAAATAAGTGAATACATTAAACTTGCACATAACATTACTACTACACGCCCCATCCCCCTCCCTTAGGGAAAAACAAAGCATGGCTTAGATAAATAAAAACCAATGCAACAAAGAAGGGTGGTCACCTCCACAACCTCCCCATACATGGGTACACCACAGGGTAAACCCTCTCTTCTGAGCAACACTTGGGCACGGAACTGGAACCATACAGACATACCGGCGCTCTGCTCCTCCCTTTCAGCTTCAGCCCCCCACCTCGAAGGGGTATCCCCTCTCGCACAATCGGACGCCATTAGTAAATGGCTATCCGCCGAATGAGACCGAGTGGCTCCCCTTAAGCGTGTCAGAATTAGGCGCTCTCATGACGCCAATAGATGGTTTAATGTGGAGCTCAAGGGCAAAAAACTTGCACTTCGACAGGCAGAACGCGCATGGAGGCGCCGATACTGCCCTTCCCTTAAATGACAGTTCTTTATCCTCCTTCAAGAATACTAAAAAGCTATCCTGCAGGCCAAAACTGATTACTTTTCCTCCAAGATCTTATTGGCCGAAAATCAACCTAAGGAAATTTTCTCCATAGTCCAGGAATTAGCATCCCCAGACAGAGTAGCGCCCAAACCTGTTCCCTCCCAGTCCCTTTATGATTCCCTCAACGACTATTTCATCGAGAAAATCACCCTGATCAAGTCTAACATCTCACCTCCCCCCCTTCCTTTCTTTGCCCTTCACCCCCACCCAACCCAGCCTGTTCTGACCAATTCTCTCTGATCACTAGAGACGCCTTGTTAAAATTACTTGTCAAAGTCAAATCCGGATCTCCCTCCGACATCTGTCCGGCTCACATTTTGCGAAAAATATTTTCTGCCTGTCCTCTCCCTCCCTTAACCTTCCTGAATGACTCCCTCAGGCAGGGCATTGTCCCGGATTCGCACAAATCTGCTAGAATAATCCCCATCCTTAAGAAACCCGGTGCTGACCCATCCTCCCTTCCCAACTACCGTCCCATCTCCCTCCTCCCCTTCCTAAGCAAGATCTTTGAGTGTCATGTCACCAGAGTCCTCAGTTCATTTATTGAAGAAAGCTGCTTTTTAGCTCCTTGCCAGGCTGGTTTCCGCCCCTCCCACTCTACGGAGTCTGTGGTCCTCTCCGTCTTAGACAAACTCAGAGGGGGAGCAGACGTGAATACACCCCAAGCCCTGGTCCTTTTGGACCCATCTGCTGCCTTCGACACAGTTGACCATTCCATCCTTCTCGACCATGTCGGGGGCGCCGGCATTGGTGGACTGGCTCTGGCCTGGCTTACTTCCTTTTTGCAGAACCGCACCCAGGCCGTTCAGCTGGAGGGTTTCTCCGCACCCCTGCGGGTTGTCAGCTGCGGGGTGCCTCAAGGCTCCTCGCTTTCCCCCCTCCTCTTGTGTGAAGTAGTGTGGCTCACTGGTTAGAGGCGGCAGACCCGAGAGCAAAGGACGGCCCGGGACCAGGGTTCGATTCCCGGTGCGGCAGGTTTCTGGACCAGGGTCAGCGGACTCGATAATTCTCTCGCCTCGGTGCCCACTCTGATCAGCGATCACACTCGGCAACTCTGGGCATTAGCTTGCCTCATCTTCACTAACGGCCCCACCAGACCGCCGGGGATGCCTGGTCTCACCCTGAAGATACCCATTAAGGGACCATCTCTCAGGGAAGCCAGGAAGGGTTTCGCAGCGGTCGAAGCGCCTTGGGACCCTATGGGTAAGTAGTGCGCTATATAAATGCCTATACACATCCTCTTCAATCTTTACATCTTTCCTCTAATTTTCGCCTTACAGCAAATGGAGGTCACGGTATTTAATTATGCTGATGACCTCCAACTGATCTTTAAGCTCTCTTATTCCTCTGACTCTATTCACAACTTCTAGACGGTTATGATTTTTATCAGGGACTGGATGGACTGCAATCACCTTAAGTTAAACCCCGATAAGACCGAGCTGGTACTTACAGGTGGCAGCTCCAGCCCCTGGTCACCTTTGTTTTGGCCCTCAACTCTTGGTACCCCCCCTCACCGTCTTCCTCTGTCAAAACACTGGGAATCAAACTCAAGAGTAACCTTACTCTGCATTCCCAAGTCAGCACTGTGGTCTCTTCTTGCTTCCTAACCCTTCGCACTATCCGTAACATTTCCCGTTTCTTTTCTTTCTCAGCCCTCAAGCTTATCCTGTTGGCCATGGTCATGTCCCGACTTGACTATGGCAACGTTCTTTACTCTAGCATCCCAGCCTATGACCTCCATCGCTTGCAGCTTATCCAAAACCACGCAGCCTGATTACTCTATAACCTACCCAAATCTTGCCATGTCACTCCCCTTCTAAAAACTCTACACTGGCTTCCCATTCAACAATGCGCTCTCTTCAAGATGGGTTGCATGACCTTTCAGGCCCTAGCTGGCACCGCCCCCGCCTTCATTAATTCTGAAATCAAGGCCTACATTCCCAACTGAGAGCTGCGCTCGTCCACTCAGTCTCTGCTCTGTGTCCCTCGCTTAAAAAAAAAGATCTGGTGGCCTGAAGTTTTCAATCTTGGCTCCGCTCTTCTGGAATTCTCTTCCCCTGTCCATCAGGGCCTCCTCTATCTATCTTGACTTCTGCAAATCCTTAAAGACTTTCCTCTTTTCTCAAGCTTTCTCTCCCTAG
Source organism: Lissotriton vulgaris (assembly GCF_964263255.1). Classification (NCBI taxonomy): domain Eukaryota; kingdom Metazoa; phylum Chordata; class Amphibia; order Caudata; family Salamandridae; genus Lissotriton; species Lissotriton vulgaris. The sequence continues at coordinate 1,707,612,016 of NC_141685.1, read as the reverse complement.
CTGTCCTCCTCCTTCTCCTGGGTCCACGTCTCCAGCGCCATGAAACCGCACAGTGACCGAGCGCTTTATAAGTCTTTTAACTTCAACTTCAGGGTAGGCACCCTGGTAAACAAAGGTGGGTGTAGACACAGACCGTTGGGAGAAATACAAAATCCCCAATAAAAGGTACAACAGGGGTAAGATTCACTCTAGATAACAGGAGAGTGTAACCCCCACAACAGTAATACACCAGAGAAAAATGCTCTGGAAAGAAAACAAAAGTTCCCCATATCAGGATAGAAGGCATGCCGACACTGAAAACTAGGATAAAGTTTCTCACTCAAAGTCCTACCAACATGAAACCCTTGGCCACGAGTTCCAAGCAGGTGGACTTCGATCGGAGCATAGTGTCAAAATGAAAAGGTGCCCCATGGGTATGAACCCATGGAACTGCCCAAACAACCTCCACCAAAAATAGGGAACAAGACAGGATACTAACCCTGGAAAATAACACAACCACCCCTAAATAGGGTACACCACAAGGTACTCACCCTGGGAAACTGCATCACCAAAAGTAGGGAACAGCGCAGGGTACTAACCCTGGAAAATAACACAACCTCCCTTAGGTAGGGTACACCGCAGCGTAGTCACACTGGAAAATCACATAACCTCCCCTGATAAGGGTACACAAGAAGGTATGTATATGAACATATGACTGGGACACTAACTGCCCCCAAAACCTACATTTAACATAAAATAGGAGCACTCGCTCCCACCACCTCCCCAAAAATGGGTACACTCTTTGCTTGAAAATTTTAACTGTAACTGGAATAGGTGTTCATTGCAGGATACACAGTACTCCACCTCCCCAAATAAGGGTACACCATAGGGAATTCATCACCCTAGGAAACTAAATTGAAGCATTTGACTGGCCCCACGACCTCCCAAAACTAGACTTGGGCACTCACCGCTCTCACAACCTCCCCATACATGGTACACTCTAAACATCAAGGACACTGACCGCCCATACGACCTCCCCATGACAGGGTACACAGCAGGGTAAGAGTCACCCTAAATTAATTTACTGACTGTCCCCACAACCCTGCCACACACATAACCGGTGCAAACTCCAGTGAGTGGTCTCTCACCCAAAGTTTAAACCCACAGAGAAACCTTCCTCTAAAAGCTGCATGCAGCGATCGCTTTCCGATATACAGCTGCGCAATCAAGTTCAAAGTGGTTGACATCAAACTAAAACAGTTATTGGATGTAAGCACCAGTTTTAGATGGTAAAGTCAGCCAGGAGGATCGCTAATGTCTCCAAACGGCAAATGCAAACGCAGACTACGGTCATAGCGCGTTTTGATGCGGAGTGCTGAGGAGACCGAAAAACAGGAAATAGAATAGTCTCACCAGTTTCTTGATGCGACCATAGATTGTGCACTGGTGACTTTTACTCCACATCAGGCTGGGAACATAGAATGCAACAAGAGAGCCGATTGAATAACACTTCATATCCAAGAGCAGAGGAAACAGCAGCAGTATACGTCCACGGACTGCTTTAATCTGTAAAGAGTTGATCGGCAACAGACGTAGTTGGTAAACTAACTGGAACACTTGAGCTTTTGCAAACCACAATATGGTAGCACGCATCAGTGACGCCGCACCGGATGGCTCCCATCCTCACCGTGCACCAAAACGTCCTCAACAGCCAGGATCCTTGAGGACAGACGTCAAAGGAGAACAGATGGAGGTAACACACAGAAAGCAGGTCAGAATTCGCATGCTGGTGCTTGGATTGAGCTCGCGCCGCAAATTCAAATGTTGCTGCTCTTGGCGCCTTTTCAAATGTAGCGCGAAGCATGGCAAACAGTCAAACACACCAAAGAGGCACTCACCAACAAAACGGGTGTCCCAAATAGTCACTAATATAGAAGTTAGAGACGTCGTCACTCGCACCACCAGAGTACCTTCAAAACACAGATCCGACAAGTGCCCGCCTCACATAAAAGTCACACGTGCAGTGACAGTTAAGAGCCAGCTTTCATGAAGCAGCGCACTCCAACACCACATAGATCCTCTGTAAAACGCCACAAAAGTCAGCGCTGATGTCCCAGGCAGGCCAAATAGTGCCGGTTGGTGTCAAAATGATGCTACCAATTTTCTCCTGTTGCCAGTATTATTGACTATGATGCTGCCAGTTTCCTCTTCCAACTGTGGTCAATAATGAGATGTACCTCAGTCACTAACTTACACTGACACCACGACACTTCCGACACAGGTTGATGGCATAAAAAAAACATCAAAAGACAGCAGTCTTGCGCCAGTGGGAAGCTTTTGCTGGAGAGTTGAGACTTGTTCACTGTAGAAGTATTCCAGATGACAGCAGACTCCAAAAAAATGACAAACGCCCAGGGTGCAGGCTGTCCAGATATTACAGGACACTGGTGGGGCTAGCTGGGCGTTACCTTTTGAGTTTCAATTGACGTTTTGAAAGTCCTTAATGTCTTTAATTCCTTATCCTTTAGTTCCTTAGATGTCCTTACTTCACGCGTAGGTTCAAGATCGTCACCAAGTTGTAGTAAAGGAAGATGCATAGTCCAACTGTGTAAGTAGATAATCCTTTATTGTAGATTGCTTCTAGGATAGGTAAGTAGGAGAAGATAGGAAGTATAGATAAAACACCATCAGGAACAGGCTCCAAGCAGCTCAGCCTGAGTTGACCAACTGACACTGTGAGCACAGCGAGACACCAGGCATTCCATGATGACATGGTACATTCTATTCAATGGAGAACAGTAGAGAAGTAATTTTCTACACTATGCAAACTTCGCTTCATCTTCGATTCCTCTGTATTTCCGCAATTGTGAGCCCATTCTCACTGTCTTGACTCCCAAAAATGGACTCACTTTCTGTCTTTCGGTTAGGTGCTTTTCTAGTCTGACTTTCCCTGAGACTAAATCAGACGTAATCCTTATTTTCAGTGTTTAATTTACAAATTAATAAGTGTCCGTCTCGGAACTTCTGCTCAGGAGCCCGCGACCAGTGATGTTACATGTCAGCACGCCGAATACCAAGGTTATATAATCTGGAATTCACTTCATAACTCTTAATCGACTACCAGACATCTACTGCCCCTTTATCTCACTCCTGCAGGTTCCTGTTTTAGCTCCTTGAAAAGGTCCCTTTGTTATGTTTCTTCAGCCTTTGTCTTCCTACTTTTTCCTATGTTTGTTTTCCTCTGGGGAAATGTCCGATGTGGAACAATACGTGCCGGACCCCAATCCAGAGATATTCTGACCAGAAGCCCTCCTTGGATGCATCTCGTCCAGAGCAGCATGTGTAACTACTTTGCCGACAAGTACGTTTTACTTAGGCTCATTGGCCCATAATTTGCATTAGGTTGTGCTTTTGGCTCTTGTTAGCTGTTTTTCTTATACACAGGCCCACTCCATTAACCCCCAGTAACTTTAAAACGGACACTATTTCAACTTGAGAGTTTCATAAATTGGCATAAAATACTACATGTAATTTATTTTACATGTGTACACCTGGGCATGATTTTACCACCTCACAATGACTTACAGTTCTATTCTTCTGTACCCAAATCTATACATTTTCCCTTCCAGGCAACTGATGCCACGTATGAAAGGGAAGGTAACTTTGGATCATGAGCCTCTGTGACCATATGCGTATACTTATTTGGATTCCCATTTTTTTTTTTTTTGCAATGATACAAGCGTTCTACAACATTCTTTTGTCCTAATGATGGCCCCATAATTCACGTTGGAGCCGAAACGTTGTTGGCATTTACTGCGACAAAGACGTCCTTAATTAACTTATTTCAAACACACTAAGGACTGGAATAATTGGGCCGCCTTTGTAAAACCATGCTCTACAAATAATGTCATATTAGGTCTGCTGCCGTTTTCCTATCTTTACCACAATTTCGGGCTACAAGATTTTGTGTTGTCACAAGCACAGTGTGTTCACCTTCACTTTTGAGAAAGGAATTTACTGCAGCCTTGGCCTAATTTAAGTTTTTTTTCATATAAAACCTATATTTAGACTTTACATCTGGTTATATGGTTGCATTGGATTAACTTCAGTCACATTTAGTGAATTGGGCAGCTATCCCAGAACTTGCAGATATAACAGTAAAATTTCAGATTCACAATTCGCATTCGTAAATTATTTGGAACAAAAATTCTGCTAATAAATGGGAAAATCAGAATGTTTAGGATATTTTTCACAGATGAAGGTTATGGAGTGAAATGTGAAAAAAGGGGCATGGGTAAATTAAGCAGTCATGCAAAACCCTTAGAAGAATCACAAAGTAGGGACTTTTGAATGCCAGCAATTATTTTATTTTGTGTTGCTATTACCACCACCAACCCCAAATCTCACAAAAATGTATTCTTACAAAAGGTAGGAGTATGTCTTTTAGATTTCAAACGTGTATATGCACACACCCATTCTTCATGGGGAATAGCAGAATGAGTAAACCCATCTTGGGACAGGTTTAAAGAATGTAGAGAAAAAAAGTAAAATAAATGGATGCGCTAATGAACCTCTGTCATACTTGCAACTACAGACTACTTCCTTGGATTTTGCCTTAGCATTAAGCATGATGGAGGAATACGTAAACAAATCTATAATTTGAGTAAATTCCCATCTGAAATCCTTCCAATTATTGCAAATTGCTTGAAAGGTGATAATCTATGCAAACCGAAGGAGGCCAATTAAGTAAACATTTCTGATTTAAAGGGGCATCTGGACTTGGCTTCTCTATCTGTACTTAGGAGACACTATAGAAGGAAAGATATCCGTGAGAACGTATTAATGAGATGTCAGAAAACGCACTTCTCCGGACAGGGTAATAGTTAGGATGGATAGACAAACAGCATAGAGGCCAAGAAACCCATTAAACGGCCCGGCTGGTGGAAAGTCCGACAGAGGAAATCGAAGCCACCTTCATTACGATCAGGAAGCCCAAAGCCAGACAGGCACTCATCAAGTTCCCCTAGACGAGCCAGTGTATAACAGCACTCACGAAAAACAGGAACGGGCTGCAGATTTTGTTTTCCTAAGCCCCACTAATCTTTAGACTAACTTCCAACACATTTCATTGAACTACAACTTATTCATGAAACAACAACTGGCAAGGCAGAGAATGCAGAGTTTCTGTATGAAGGATGCATACGTTTTGCGCATTGCTCAGATGTATACTTTTTTAGTTCAAAGAAAATTCCTCAGAGAGTCAAGCTTGCGCCTTCTGTACAGACCCTACTGTTTCCCCTACAACCTCAGGAGAAAACATGCTTCATGTTTCATTTGCAATAGGATACTTTAAAGCTTGCACAGACTTAAGAGGGCTCCTGACTGGTGACTGGACGCCTGCTGAGACAGGCTCCACACAAACCCCGAGTTCTCCACTGGAGGATAAACCCTTGGCGCTCTGTATCACTAGCCTTTCGAGCAAACTCAACGGTTGAAAGGCACGTAACGGCCACCATAGGAAATGAAAAGCGAGTTATTTTCCACTACTATGGCAGGAGAACATCCGGAAATTTCCATTTCAACTCTGATTGGTCAAGAACAATCATTTCCCTCAAGACAATTCTCAAATGTGCTTGTCAGGATTCATTATCAATTTAACACGTACATATTTTTGTAAATAAATTACGCTGTAATATGCACGTCTTGAAGTTTTTGGAAAACAGTTTCTTTTAAAACCTTTAATGTCAAATTTTATGGTATGGAATACCTGCAAAAACTCTGACATACAGACAATTAAATGGATCAATACACAAATTGACTTTGTTCGTATGGTTATCCCAAAAGGAGAGCTCCCATCTGCAGCTAACAAACTTATATTTCCATTTTGTTGCAAGTATTGAACACAAAAAATATGTCGCAGAAGGATTAGCATCCATGGTCCACGTTTAACGAGAAAATAGATATCTGAACCACTGCGTTCATGGTAAATCAATTTCAATTTTGCAAGCTTTCAACGTGCAAGGGAGTGTCTGTAAAATGCTACTGAAACAAACCTGGCAGCGGTAGTAAAAGCTGCAGTCAAAATGTCTGTCGGCATCAAATGTGCGTACCGTGATGTTCTGACACAGATCGTCTAACTCTGGTGCTAGACCTAAGCATGTATGGCGTCACACGTTTTACAAGTGTAAGGCGTCGTTTAAAGCTGGCAAACCACTGATTTCGCAAGACTTAGCAAATTGAAACTTTTGTAAATTAACAACAAAAAAATGGATCGTTAATATGGTCTGTAAAATTCAACTGAAGCTGGGTGTCCTCTAATACTGTATGTACAATGGTTCAGACTGGTAACATCGGATTTTTTGATAAATACTTACCCCCGCTTTGTTGACCATACGGTCAACAAAGAGTAGGCTAGATCTAAACAAAAAACCCTTTTGTGTGAAATTCAGCACCTTTTCTACATCATGTTTTTCCTTTCATCTCAAATATTAAATTATGCAGAGCATGGTGCAAACACCTTGTATCCCTCTTAGTGAAAAAATCTACGTAGTTGATACCCTGTGCCAAAATATTTCAGCATCCTTAGGACAATCAATCAATCAATCAATCAGGGTTTTGAAGAGAGTGGCTACTCACCTGTAAGGGTCTCAAGACGTGGCGGGGAGGGGGGGGGGGGGGGGGGGGGTTAGAGGCGGTGAGGGTCTGCTGTTCCGTTGAAGAACCAGGTCTTAAAGGTCCTTACTGAATTGAGGCAGAGATGTTGATTGTCTGAGATGCGGAGATAGGGAGTTCCAGCTCCTTGCAGCGACATGGGAGAAGGATCTTCCTCCAGCGGTGGTCTTGCAAATCCGTGGGATGGTGGCCAGAGCCTGATGGCAGAGCAGAGATGTCTGGTGGGGGTGTGGAAGGAGAGGCAGTGGTTGAGGTACGGGGGTCCGGTGTATTGGAGGGCTTTTTAGGCATGTGTGAGGAGCTTGTAAATGAGCCTTTTGTTGACCGGGAGCCAGTGTAGGTCTCTCAGGTGGTCGGTGATGTGGCTGCAGCGAGGGATGTTCGGGATGAGTCGAACTGTCGCGTTTGGATGTTCTGCAGCTTCTTTTGGAGTTTTTTTATGGTGCTGATGTAGAGTGTGTTGCAATAGTTGAGTCTGCTGCTGACGAGTGCGTGATTGACTGGTTTTCTTTTGGTCTCATTGAAATCCACTTGAAGATTTTTCAGAGTAGGCGGAGCGTGTGGCAACAGGGCCAGAAAGCAATGATTTGGCGGTTCATTGACAGCAAGGAGTCCCGGATGAGGCCGAGGTTTCCTGCATGAATCATGGGTGTGTGTGTGTGTGTGAAGGGAGTTCCAAGTGCTGCAGGACAGCAGGACTCATCCCAGGTGGAGGAGTTTGGGCCCAGGATGAGGACTTTGGTCTTGTCTGAGCTTGAGGCAGCTGTCCTTCATCCAGGTGGCTACTGCCTTCATTCTGCTGTGGCAGTTGTTTGGCAGCTGTGGGTTCATTGGAGAGGGAGAGGATCAGCTGGGCATCATCAGCATAGGAGACTATGTTGAGTCTATGGTTTCTGACGATAGTTGCAAGTGGGGCCATGTAGATGCTGAAAAGGATGGGGCTCAGGGATGAGCCCGGTGGCACCTCTGCAGCCGATTTATGTGGGTTCTGAGAAAAATCAGTGGAAGTGTGACTTTGTGTTCGACCGGTGAGGAAGGAGCAGATTTAGTTAAGAGCTTTGTCACGTATGCCGTCAGTGTGAGGTCTAGCACAGAGTAGGTCATGGGCGACAGTGTCGAAAGCGGCCAAGAGGTCCAGAAGGATGAGGGCCACGGTTTCGCCGTTGTCGTGGAGGATGCTGATGCCTTCTGTGGCAGCGAGTAAAGTTGTCTCGGTGCTGTGGTTGCTTCTGAATCCAGAATCCAGGATGTTGTTTGATTCGATGATATCGGAGAGTTTGGTGTTGATAGACTTCTCAATGACTTTGGCAGGGAAGGGGAGCAGAGAGATGGGTCTGAAGTTCTTGAGGTCTGTCGGGGCGGCAAATAATTTCCTTAAGTATGGGGTTGTTCTCTGTGTGTTCCAGTCTTCAGGGAAGATGGCAGATTCACATGAGTTGGAGATCCGTGAGTGGAGGTTGCATGCAGAAGTGTTGGCGTCCATGGAAGTCGGTGGTGGAGTTACAGTGAGGGTGGTGGTGAATTGCTCTTCCGTGACATTGTTCCACCTTCTTCGTGGGTGGTGGTGGGCATGCTAGCGTACGGTGAGTTTGGTGAAGGAGAAATGGATGCAGTGGTCATCAATCCACTGTAGTTCGGAGGTGTGACTAAAGGGTGAGGTTGCTGCTTCGGGAGAAGGTGGGGTTGAAGGTTTGTCCTGCTGAGTGGGTTGCAAAGGTGACCAGTTGCTTGAGTCCAATTGTGGCAAGGTTTTCCAGTAGGGATGATGTGTTGTGGTCATTAAGGTTGTCCAGGTAGAAATTGAGGTCTCAGAGGAGGAAGTTGTCTGTGGAAGCAAGAGCGTGGGATGCGATTAAGTTGACTAGGGAGTCAATAAACGAGGGAAAGATCCAGGAGGTCTGCAGAGGAGGGTGTCACGGAGGGTGGTGTATGTGTTGGTTTGGATCTGGAAGAGGTGCTCCGTGGTGGTTGAGTTGTCATCCGAGCTGGTTGTGATGCAAAGGGTGTTTTTGTGTACGATGACTATGCCTCATCCTGGTCAGGTGGAACAGTCATAGTGGATGATTTTGTAGCAGTCTGGGATGGTGCTGTACGGGCTGAGGTGGCATGCATCCAGGTTTTCGTGAGGAAGGTATGTTGGGGGAGATGGCGTTGAGCATATCTCAGTTCTCCACTGCTTGTTTGCAGAGGAAGTGTGTGTTGATTAGCACACAGATGAGGCGATCAGGTCCAGTATTTATGGGTCATGCGGTTGATCGGTTTGGTGTGCGGTGGCCGGCGAAGGTGCCACTGCTGTTGCAACAGGATAAAGGGCACAGGGTGTCTCTTGGCGACGCGAGGTTGCAGGCAGAGTGGGGTCTGGTGGTGAGGCATGGAGAGCGCTGGCGTCGTGGATGGCTGGAGTGCCCGAGTCCGTGGCCCTGGGCATGATCCAGGCGCGGGCGGGCTTAGACTATTGCTTTTGGTGCACCAGCAGCGCATACTCCATTAAGTAGTGTGAGGGAAAAGGCTCAACAGGTGGGAATGTGGCGCAAATGTAGGGTGGGGATGCAGGGGACAGGCAGGGACACGGATAGGAAAAAGGCACAAAAATTGAAAAAGTGAATTAAAGTTACAAAAAGCAAGAATGATGAGAAGAAGGTAAAAAAAAAAGATCAGAGGAGAAAAAGGCGAAAGCAGAGAGAAAGGGCAGAGGAACAAAAGTAGAGTAGAGATGCTCCTCGTTAGACCATCAGTGATGAGGCGCAGGCGGTGTCTGCGGGTGGAGGAGGGCTCAAACTCAAAGACCTGCAAGGGTCAGGGCCAGCAGGCGGAGCTGTGCAAGAAGGGAAGCAGTACACTGACATTCAGACTGCAGACAACTCCACCCTCCACCTGCAGACAACTCCACCCTCCACCTGCAAACAACTCCACCCTCCACCTGCAAACAACTCCACCCTCCACCTGCAAACAACTCCACCCTCCACCTACAACCCCACCCTCCACCTTAACCTACAACTCCACCCTCCACCTACAACTCCAGCCTCCAAATCCACCTGCAGACTACAACTACAGACTCCCACTCCACCCTCCAAATCAAAAGCCAACTCCACCCTCCAAATCAAAAGCCAACTCCACCCTCCAAATCCTACATCCAAATCCTACATCCAAATCCTACATCCAAATCCTACATCCAAACCCTCCAACTCTCCACCCTCCAACTCTCCACCCTCCAACTCTCCACCCTCCAACTCCAAACCAGTGTTGTTTGTAATATCAATACATGTAAGTCACATAAATAGAACCCATATTGCATTACAAATGCTATAGGTGTCACATTTGCGAAAGTTATAACTATTAGCGTTGTAAATGACAAAGCAATTAATTTCACTATTTTCAATAACATAACATTTTAAAAAATTGGTATTTTACAATAGCAATAGCTCCAACTTCCAAATTAGAAACATATTGCATTGCATTTTAACCCCCTGTTAACTGCTGCTGCTCTAATGCTCTCTTTCACCACACCTCCTTCTCTAACTTCCTATTCTATTCTCCTGTGCTGATCTGCTGCTCTCTTCCACGCCACCTCCATCTTTAACTCCCTGTTCTCTTCTGCTGTGCTGCTCTGCTGCTCTCTTCCAACTAACTCTTTCTCTAACTCCCTGATCTCTTCCCTTCTCCCGTGCAGAACTGCTGATCTCCAGAGCTCAACTGCAGCTCTCTTCAACCCGCCTCTTTCTCTACCCCCCTGTTCTCTTCTCCCGTCCTGTTCTGCTGCTCTCTTCAACACCTCCTTCTCTAACTCCCTTTTCTTTTCTCTCGTGCTGATCTGCTGTTCTCTTTCACCGCCTCCTTCTCTAACTCCCTTTTCTCTCGTGCTGATCTGCTGTTCTCTTTCACCGCCTCCTTCTCTAACTACCTTTTCTCTTCTCTCGTGCTGATCTGCTGTTCTCTTCCACCACAACTCCTTCTTTAAATCTGTTCTCTTCTCACGTGCTGATCTGCTGTTCTCTTCCCCTACACATCCTTCTTTAACTCCATGTTCTCTTCACCTGTGCTAATCTGCTGCACTCTTCCACCTGCCTCCTTCTTTAACTCCATGTTATGTTCCCCCGTGCTGATCTGCTGCTCTCTTCCATCCGCCTCCTTCTCTAACTCCCTGTTCTCTTCTGCTGAGCTAATCTGCAGCTCTCTTCCACCTCACCTCCTTCTCTAATTGCCTGTTCTCTTCTATTCTCCCGTACTAATCTACTGCTCTATTACACCGCCTCATTCTCTAACTCCGTTCTCTTCTCCTGTGCCGATCTGCTGTTCCCTTCCACCGCCTACTTTTCTAACTCCCTGTTCTCTTCTCTTCTCCTGTGCTGATCTCCTGCTCTCTTCCACACACGTCCTTCTTTAACTCCCTATTCTGTTCTCCCATCCTGAGCTGCTGCTCTCTTCCACCCCGCCCCTTTCTCCAAAACCCTGTTCTCTTCTCCCGTGCTGATCTGCTGTTCCCTTCCACCGCCTCCTTCTCCAACTCCCTGTTCTCTTCTCCTGTGCTGATCTACAAATCTCTTCAACACGCATCCTTCTTTAACTCCCTGTTCTCTTCTGTCACCGCACTCACATACATACAACCATGCACGCACACACATACAACCACAAACACACAACCACACACATCTATCGCCCTCACTCCATCTATCTATCTATCGCCCTCACTCCATCTATCTATCTATCGCCCTCACTCCATCTATCTATCTATCGCCCTCGCTCCATCTATCTATCGCCCTCGCTCCATCTATCTATCGCCCTCGCTCCATCCATCTATCTATCGCCCTCACTCCATCTATCTATCGCCCTCACTCCATCTATCTATCGCCCTCACTCCATCTATCTATCGCCCTCACTCCATCTATCTATCGCCCTCACTCCATCTATCTATCGCCCTCACTCCATCTATCTATCGCCCTCACTCCATCTATCTATCGCCCTCACTCCATCTATCGATCGCCCTCACTCCATCTATCGATCGCCCTCACTCCATCTATCGATCGCCCTCACTCCATCTATCGATCGCCCTCACTCCATCTATCTATCGCCCTCACTCTATCTATCTACCGCACAGCAACAGCATCACTCAGGGGCACCACAACATCACTATGCGCTACGACAGCATCACTGAACTCCACAGCATCACTTGTTGCCACCACAACATCACTCAGCGCCACCACAGTATCAATCTGTGCTAACATTGAACAACAACTGGTTCAAATATGTTCTCTCAATGTTTCAAGCTTGATTACAAATGTCACAAAAAAATGTTGATATTTCACTTGTTCTTATATTTTAGTCACGATAAAATACACTGAACATAATCTTCACAAAAGTTATTTACAAACGTTTAAGCTATTGCCATTATAAATTACAATAACTTATTTAAGTATTAATTATTTAAAAGAAAAAAACATTGTTATTTGTAAAATCAATACTTCTAAGTCACGTAAATACAAAACATGTTGTATTAAAAATGCTATAGATGTCACACTGTCAAAAAGTAAAAGTATTAGCATTGTAAATGACAAAGCTAGGATAAAAGATATGGTGACCATCTATAATGCTAGATGTGTTTCGTCAGCCCTATATGGGGCTGGAGTATGGGGTCACTCCTCCACAGTTGAACTTAAAAAAAACAAAAAACGTTTCTTAAAACAGCTTTTGAGTGTCCCAACCTCGGCCTCAATTGATCTTATCCATCAAGAAACCGGCCTCAATTATATATCAGACTTAGCAGCTCTACGCCCACTGCTATTATGGCGTTCAATTTGGAATAAGAGCGAGACCGAGTTTACACAGAGAATAATCAGAGATTGTCTTAAACTAGACTATTGCTCTCGCATCCCATGGTTGAGTTATATTATATATTGGTGTAGTACTTTGTTTGATTTTAATATTTTAAAGGTGTCAGGATACGCAATCCCCTTTTCAAAGGAAGAAATTAAAGACTCGTTCTTGTTATACAAAAGGGAAGAGCGACTAAAATTACTTAGGACCTAAAAACTTCTTTATTTTATAGACATCTCGGACTCAATAGTGGTTTTCAAGCATACTTGACGGATGTGTCAAGACCCTCACACCGTTTTGTCTTGACACGCCTGAGGTTGGGAATTGCCCATCATTTAGTATCCTTTCCGGAAATAGGAGAAAAATCTACCATGAAATGTCCTTGTGACAATACCTCCTACCAGAGTTGTTGCCATTTTATATTATTCTGCAAATTGTACTCATTCATTAGGAAATTTTATTTGAAGCCTATCTTTTTAAAATATCACGTACGTACAACAGTGGGTGCAATGAACCTACTATGTGCCCTTGAGGTTGCACTATTTATATTAAAATGCAGAGCAGCCAGGAAATCGATAGTACTATAACAATTTTTATTCTGTATTTTGGGACAAGTACATGCCAGTTTACATTTCTGTATATATAGCTAGAGCATATTGCTGAGGTCTACTATAATTTTGCACATGTCACTTTGTAGGAGAATGTGAATATGCACATTACGTGCTGTGCTGTTAAAAACTCAAGTTCCTTTTATGCATATGTCACCTTAGTAAAAATTGAAAAATTTCTAGTTAGGACACCTCTCTAGCACAATGTACTTTAATGAAACAGTTCCTTCTATCTACTTGTTTTAGCTTATACGTGATTGTTGGAATGTGTCTTTTTTAATATTTATTAATGTTTCGCCTTTCGAGTGCTTTCTACTGCTTGGTAAGCAAGACTATGGAATGCTTAGATAAATCTGCTACCAGTAGAGTAAATAACATTTCTGTATTTTATGATCATATTGGTCAAATGTAACTATGTATTTTTTTGTCTTTTGTCACTTTTATGGTTTTGTCATGCAAACCGAATAAAGCTTTCTGAACTTGATCTTTAACTTGACAAAGCTATTAATTTCACAATTTTCAAAAATAACACATAAATAACAAATTTGTCATGTACAGTACAAATAACTCAAACTTTCCTAATGCGAGACCTATTGCAGTGCAAATGCTTGTTGTTGCCTTTTTATGCCTAGATGTTTTTCAGTCTACCACGGTACTTTGGCAGCCCCTACTGGAGAAGTAGCTGCACAACAGCTTTTTAATAAACCCAGCAACGAAACTCCCAGAAAAATGTAAACGGGTTTTCTTCAAGCTATTAAACACACAAGTTTATGGCTGACCGAAAAAAGAAATTCTGGAGAGAAATTGGTTTAATCAACTACTTTATATGCTTTACAGCACACGCAGTTTCTCTGATTAAATCAAGATACTTATGAAGCAGCAGGTGGGGGAAACTAAGTACAGTATGGTGAAATGCATCGCCTACGTGTCATAAATGCCTAAAGCAGAAAACATGTTAATTACTTCCTAGCGTCCACTGATCCCTGACGTAGTAGGGGAGGTAGCCGTACACAATTGAGCTTCAGTAACTTTCCAAAGCAATGGATGAAATGTAAAAGATAAAGAAAGCATCAACTGCTTTAACTACGAAAAAGATATTAGTATTTTAAGTGCCCCTTTCTATGCATTATTTAACACACGTGAAATATTAGGCTTAACCATTAGTTTCATAGTGTAGGAAACGGGACAGCATGTATTAGTAGAATGTTAAGTTACTTAAAATGATGCGTTTTATTTTTGTATTATTTATAACACCCACTAATACCACAAGACTTCCAGGCGTCAATAGATCAGAATAGGGAAAAGGGAAAAAACAATAACCATAGCCAGTAAGACAACCTAGATGATTTGGCATAGAGCTAACACATAAACAAGCATTTGCAGGGGGCGTGGCCTGGAGCCGTTGATGGTGGACGTGTAGTTTGCCAGCTCCGTCCTGTGCCCTGACCACCAGCTGATTATCCTGTGATCCCCTGCCTGCAACCCACCTGATTCCTACCCAGGTTGTCTCCGGGGACAAGCGGCGTGTAACGGTGCCTCGTAGCCCCTCCGGGCCCGCTCCTGTGGGAAGTTCTACCGACGGACCCTGTTGCGGCCTGATGATCGAGGTGAAGCCCCGGCCTCGAGTGACTGGCCTGACCGGCCTACCCCCATCCTCCTTCGCGGTCCAATCGGGACCCGGGATCGGACTGCTGCCGCTTCGCTGACCAGTGCCGCAGGGTGCGATACCCCCGCTGAGGCTCCGTTGCCCCCCCCCCCTCCCCCCACAGCTGCTGAAACACAGACTGCCCACGCTGCTGCGCAGCCCCTCCGAGGCGCGGGAGCGCCTCCGTGCTGTCCCCCAGCCCGCCCAAGTAATCAGCGGGGCTCCGGCGTTGCCACCACTGGGCCAAAGAACTTAGAACAGGCGGCGAACACGGCACAGCCGGCGCCGCACACCAGCATTGTCCCGCATAGGATACCAGCATCACGGAGCGGATCTGGCTGGCATTGAGGAAAATCCTGGCGCCATCTTGTCATTGCGTTGGGGCTGAGTGGAGACCCTCGGACCCTGGCAGTCTTGCCCCATTTGCCACGGACCCGCCAGTCGGAGGATCAGAGCCGGCCACGTTCTACAGGGCGACAGACATTGGAGACCAGCAGCCCACGGGTGTGAGGGCCTGTGCAGGGGTGGTGCGCCTCGCGCTTTGGCGCCTTCTTGCAGCGCTGTAGCCCAGACCTGACTACGCTCTCGACAGCCACGATACCCTTGCTTTGCAACGGTCTGGTTCCCACCACCCTTGCCCCCCTCACCGCCTCTGCGGACCTCACCGAGGCACCAGTGGCGCACCGACCCACCCTGCATTGACGCCTCGTCTAGGTCTCCTACACTAACCTTGCCAGCCCTGGGATCTACGCTGCATCTGCCTCTCCACAGTACATAGTGGTCAGGCCATAACCACTGCCATACACTCAGAGGGACCGCGGCGGGCTGCTGCCTCTACTACAGCGCCACCCTGCTAACAAGATCTATGGGCAGGCCGAAGGGCAAACCTCAGGACCAGGGCGCCCGAATGGATGTGCAGTCCACGGGTTCGGAGGACCCACTAGCCTCCTCCAATATGGACATCATCCCGCCGACCGGTAAGGGATCTCAAGACGCCAAGCTAGATCTGATCCTGAATGAAATACGCGCGACGCGCGAAGCGCTAGAATCGCGCATAGACAATATGGCGACTGGCCTATCCTTACTTAAGGCGGACCACAACAAATTGGCGGATCGAGTGGCGGAGCAGAAAATAGCGCTGGACGACATTATCCCGCAGCAAACGGAACACTCCGCGAAACTGGAAAACGTGGAGAAGCAACTGAAGCAGCTGTGGGGAAGAGTGGACGAGGCGGAAGGACGGGCCCGCCGCAACAACGTCCGCATCCTGGGCATTCCGGAGAGAAGCGAGGGGAGAGACCCCACGCAGTTTGTGGAGGATTGGCTAAGGAAGCTGGTGGGCCAGAGGGATCTCACTGCTCTCTACAGTGTAGAGAGGGCGCATAGGATGCCATCACGGCCCCCACTAGCTGGGGCACCTCCGGCCCACTGATCGCTCGTCTCCTCCATTTCAAAGATCGTGACACTATCCTTCGGGCGGCCAGGGAGGAAGCGCCGATACGCTTCGAGGACAAGACCATATCGGTCTACCCTGATTTCACGCCCACTGTACAGCGAGCCAGGTCCACCTTTATGGGGGTGAAGCGCAGGCTGCGTGACAGGAACATGAAATATGCCCTTTTGTTCCCTGCTCGGCTAAAAATCCTGCATAACAACAAGTCCCACTTCTTTGACTCGCCTGAGGAAGCGGCTGAATGGATGGAGGTCGCCCTGACTCCGCCGACGTCGCAGGACCAGTTCACAGACCACCACGGCAACGCCCGTAGGGGCTCACCAGAACGACGGAACGACGCTCACAGCCCTGGACGACACTCATCTCATGGAGCATCGGGGGCGGCGCATACTCTCGGACAACAGGCGACAGACCACACGTAATCATCCACGCATCAGCGTCTCACTGAGGCGGCCCTGGCTGCCCACGACGCGGGAGCATCCGGAGACAGACTCACCGTTACCACTGACACTCATACTGAAGTGTCTGGTTCAGTTGACAGCCTGCAACTTTTCCCGAAGATCACGGCACAGATGGCGGCGGAGTTCTGAGCCACGACACGATTACTTCTCTCCAAGTGGTAACGTATGTCAAATCCCCTCCCTCATATATGGTGGGTTGAGTGTGCAGGGATCCACCATATTGTGGGCTCTCACGCCCACGCAGACAGTTCAGTGCCAACCGTCGGAGGTCCACCACCCCCCGGTATGCACACGTACTTGACTGTGTTGTGCCCACGTTGGACACCATGGTTTGGCTCCTGGGTACGTTGGCTCAGGGACCTTTTTGTTTGGGGGTTTATTGTTTGCGAGACACTCTTCTATTTCAGCACAGCAGAACTTGTGGGGTCGCCCAGTTGTTACACATTGACACACTGCACAGATGGGAATGGGACCTCTTAACAATTACCACTTGTGCACCTGGAATGTTCGTGGCTTGGGATCAGTGCATAAACGTCATAGAATCCTTGCACAACTCAACCGGAGAGGGACACAAATTGCCTGTTTACAGGAAACACATTTGAACGCTGCTGAAGCGGTGAAATTGCGAAAGAAGTGGAGAGGACAGCTCTATGCCACCTCATATTCCGCATTCTCAAGGGGGGCGGCAATTTGGATGCGTGGGTCTCTTCCTTTCCAGTTGTTGGAACAACGGGTGGATAAGGAGGGTCGCTATGTGTTTGTGAGGGGTCTGTTGGATGGGGAGGAAGTTGTTGTGGGGTGCATGTACTCGCCTAATTCGAACCAGTTGGAATTTCTGTCCAGTGTCAACGGGGTGCTTGCAGACTGGGCTGACCTTCGCTGGGTGATAGGGGGAGATTTTAATGCTGTACTTGATGTTCTACTGGATAGGTCACACCCCCCATTACTGGCTACTGAGAGCAGGAAACAGGCTGCTGCGCTTGCGAGTTGGGCTGAGGGTTGGGACTTGGCAGATGTGTGGCGTAGCATTCACCCCATGGACAGGGAATACACCTTTTTCTCCCCTCCACACCAGCTCCACACCAGAATCGATCATATTTTCTGCTCAAGGTCCCTTACTGCATTGATTGTCCAAACACAACACATGGGGAAAACGTTCTCGGACCATAGCCCCGTGGAAATCACATGGCAGTGGGGTAGGAGGCTAGCCCCCATACCGACCTGGCGACTAAACCCTGAACTCCTTGAGGACTCGGTTTTCCGGTCCTCCCTCTCCGACACTATCGATACCTACTTCTCCACGAATGCGGGCACGGCTAGCTCCCGGCAGGTAGAATGGGACACTTTCAAAGTATGCCTGAGGGGGGCTGCTATGACTACTAGGGTGGGAAGGAAACGGGAGGTACTTAGCCAGCTTAAGGAGGTGGAGGGCTCACTTGCGTCCTTAGAGAACGAGGCAGCGGGTACCAACGCTCCCTTTCCACCACTGCAGGAGGCACGTATTAAACATGCAGAGCTGCTGGAAGAGCTGCGAGTTATTGACTATAGGGAGTACACGAACAGGCAGCACACACAGGCCGACCGGGCCGGCCCCCTACTTGCCCGCATCCTGCGGGACTCCCCGATCAGCCAACCCATTCTGCGGATCTTGGACCACTCTGGCCAGCTGGCTACCACCCAAGTAGGGATTAATACAGCATTTAAAGACTACTATACCGCGCTATATGGCCCCCCACTACCCCTGTCCGAACCTGCATTAGTGTCCTTCATGGCGGAACTGGTTCTCCCGCAGCTTACTGCAGATCAGAATAAAGACCTAAAGCGTGCCATCACATTGGCAGAAATCAGACAGGCAATCAGAACCCTCCCTAAGGGTAAGGCCCCTGGAACGGATGGCCTGCCAACCGACTTCTACGCCACTTACATGGACCTCCTGGCCCCGCGACTACACATTGTTTATCTGGAAGCTCTACGCACAGCCTCTCTACCACAATCAACCATGCAAGCTCTGATTACGTCCCTCTTGAAACCGGCCAAAGAAGGTCTGCAGCTGGCCGATTACAGACCCCTGTCCCTTCTTAATACTGACTCAAAAATTTTGAGCAAGATACTGGCGTCAAGGCTCGTACAATACGTGCCACATTTGGTCCACCAGGATCAATGCGGCTTTGTCACAGGCCGTAATACGGCCATGAACCTTCGGCGATTGGCCCAGCTCATGCTTGGGAACGATACAGGCGTGGGCTCCGAAGGGTGCATCTCCCTGGACTTAAAACAGGCTTTTGATTCCCTGAGATGGGACTATATGTTTGCCACATTATCAAAATATGGGATCCCGCCGGAATTCCTCGCTTGGGTCAGATTATTATACACAATCCCCACGGCGAGGGTACGCACTTCCAACCAAATCTCGGGCCCCATGGCCATTGCCAGAGGCACCAGGCAGGGCTGCCCACTTTCCCCCCTCCTCTTCGTTCTTGCCCTCGAGCCATTGCTCTGCAGACTTAGGCTGCTAGCCCCCCATTACGGTATACGGCGGCATGGTACGGACCACATTGTTTCTGCATACGCGGATGATATCATCTTATATCTCCGAGATTTGAGGGGTGAGCTGGGCCCAGTCTCCCAGGTTTTTGAGGATTTTCGAGAAATATCTGGCCTCACCATCAGCGAGTCTAAGTCCTACGGATTTGCCTTTGTAGATGCGGGTGATTCGACCCCCCTGTCTTTTGCCCCACATGAATTCCAGATGGCGGAAACCACCTTCCGTTACCTGGGAATACAGATATATAGAGAGGCGAACATGATGAGACGGCAACCTGGGGAGGGCCATTAGAGCACTGAAGTCTCAAGTTCAATTTTGGCTTACGTTGCCGCTCTCCATACCCGGCAGAGTGGCAATTTCCAAGATGGTGATGTTACCCCGTCTTATCTACTACTTCACCAACCTGCCGTTCCAGATCCCAGCGGTAACATTCAAGACCCTCGACTCCCTGCTCACAGAACTTGTGTGGGGCCATGGCCGCAGGCGAATAGGGTTGGCTAAGTTGCAGCTTCCCTCCAACTCCGGAGGCATGGGCTTGCCGGACTTTAGGGCTTATCATTATGCATGTCAGCTACAATGGTTGGCTTACTGGGTGGCGGGCCGCAATCTTCATGAGATTAATCTGACCCAAGAGGACCATGCTAAGGGGAAAATACACATCCTGCTCCTGCCTGGATCGGATCTACCTAGAAACACTACGCCACTACTCAAACTGGCGATCACACTTTGGCGAAGGGCATTGAAATATACGTCCACAGGGACACCTTATGCCCCCACAATACCACTCCTGGGCATACCACTGGGCCCGGGCACACTTACAACGACTCTACTGGAGCCCTGGCATGACGCGGGTGTGACACATGTGGGTGACCTGTTTGCGGGGGGGCACTTGTTGTCCTTCGCAGACTTCAAAACCACGCAGGGCATACCCGGCGGCTCCTTTCTCCTGCATGCCGGTCTCCGACACTATATCTTGCGCAACTGGTCACCCGACGGACAGGAGCCTATTGCAAATCCTCTAGTCACAATGCTTTACCTCATGGGGACGGGCGGCCATCTAACTAAGTGGCTCACTGTTAGCATTAAATCGGGGAGGGCGCTTACACTGGCACCACTAAGAGCGACTTGGGAGGCGGATATTGGGAGGCCATTAAGGGATAAGGAGTGGGAGCGCATACTGCAATTCCCCAGAAAGGTAGCTAGAAATCCCAAGTACAAGTTCATCCAACTGATGTTGCTGCATAGAGCTTACCTAACACCACACCGCCTACATATGATGTTCCCTGCATCCAAGAGCAACTGCCCCCGGTGTGATGCAGACGACGCATCTCTGGTACATATGTTGTGGCAATGCCCCAAACTGGGGTATTTCTGGACCACTGTCCATGACTCACTTGAGAAGGCTGGTACATTGACCCGATCACCTACACTTGAACATATGCTCCTAGGGCTAGGTCCATCGACCCGCACCAGGACCGTGGCGGCGCGCTTCTCGGATCTGGCCCTGCTGTTGGCTAAGCGTGCCATCACGATACGGTGGAAGTCATCGAAACCGCCCAACCCTGACATGTGGAGGGCGGAAGTTGTACGTTGGGGTAAGGCTGAGGGCGAGGCTCTACAAAGGGAAGAGAGTAGGGGCCTCCGCAAGACACCTATCTCACTGGAATGGTTTGACACTTTGGGGGTGTTTGAGGCTGGCAATGACAGTGATGAAGAGGATATTAGTGAATAGCCACTTGGGGTGCGGTTACGCCCATCATATGCATTACCACGAACAATACCTGCGGTGCACTATGAGGCTACGCGGGTAGATCGAACCCGTCTGTCGCATTCCACTACCTAACCAGACTGTGTATTGACCTTAACTATGTGTAAATGACTAAAGTGTGACCCGCATAACGATATTTAGATCATATACCTAGTTAGAGAGTGCAGGGTGGGAACTCGCAGGGTGGGGGGTGGGATCGGGAATGAATGGGGTTTGTTAGTTGTAATGATTCATCGACAAAATGAAAAATCGAATTTACCAAGCCTGTATATTTGCTATGAGCAACCGCATACGTGTGCAACGGAGTTTAACATTAGTATTGTATAAGCATATCTATATTCTGTTGTTGCTCTGCAACTTTGCTAATAAAAAGATTTTCAAAAAAAAAAAAACAAGCATTTGCAATGCAATAGGTCTCGCATTAGAAAAGTTTGAGCTATTGGTATTGTAAATGACATTTTTTTTTATTAATGTGTTGGTTTTGAAAATAGCGAAATTAATAGCTTTGTCATTGACAATGCCAATAGTTTTAACTTTCGCAAATGTGACACCTATAGCATTTGTACTGCAATATGTGTTGTATTTACGTGACTTGGATGTATTGATATTACAAATAATAATGGCTTTTAATTTTTTTAAATAATTAATACTTAAATGAAAGTTATTGTAATTTATAATGGCAATAGCTTAAACTTTTATAAATTACTTTTGTGAAGATTATGTTCAGTGTATTTTATTGTGACGAAAATCCAATAACAAGTGAAATATTAACATCTTTTTGTGACATTTGTAATCAAGCTTGAAACATTGAGAGAACATATTTGAACCAGCTGTTGTTGAATGGTTGCACAGATTGATGCTGTGATGGTGCTGAGTGATGCGATAGATAGATAGAGGGAGGGCGATAGTTAGAGGGAGGGTGATAGATAGAGGGAGGGCGATAGAGGGAGGGAGGGCGATAGAGGGAGGGAGGGCGATAGAGGGAGGGAGGGAGATAGAGGCAGGGCGATAGATAGATAGAGGGAAGAGTGAGGGCGATAGATAGAGTGAGGGCGATAGATAAAGTGACACTGCACTCTCTGTCACACCTCTCTGCAACGACACTCACTCAATTCCACGACAATACAATCCACTCGCCGCTCCACAGTACTCCACTAACTTTTGGCCAAGCTGAACAGCAGCCACGCTGGTATACTACATGGCTAAAACACAAGCAAAGCCAGAAGCTCTTGCATAGGCGAGACCTATTGGGTTTGCCAATACTTGTTTATTTTTTTATCTAGGCGAGCAGTTACCAACAGTCTTTGAAAAGCCAGAAGAAAGATAATGTAATTAAAGCTTTCTATATTATAAAAATGTTCCTGCAGATTTCAAAATGAATGGAGGGAGAAGAAGCAATCATGCTGTGATGCAAGTATGGCCTGGAAGGCGCTCTGCGTTAGAGAGCTCCCCGAAAGCATGCTCTGGTTCCAAACACCATACCTGCAGCTGTTGCAGTCACGCATTGTGTGAAGCAGCCACTCTGGTTAACGCTTCTTTCTCATCCCTCGCTTCTAGCGCTGTACCCAACAGATCCCAGGAAAGGGAGTGTGACATAGTTAGAGATGGACTACTTTGCCTCTGTGCTCTTGCCCTTGGTCAATGAAGGCTTGGATGTAAAGAGGGAAATTGTTGTTACTCGCAACGGCTGTAATATCGACTGATCGCAAAGGTGTTGATACTTTCAACAAAGCAGTGATTGAAGTGGGAAGACTCTTTGCGCCACCGTGTGTATACAACTCAAACTCAAAAGATGAATAAGTCTTCCAGCAGCAAAGGCTAACGCATGTGATCTGCCCGTCGGGTTCAAGAGGTTACATGTACTTGACAAATTAAGGCACATAAAAACACTCTGGAAAGGGTACCTACATGTGAGGCAATGTGAGGGAAAAGTAGAGGTCATAGGGAAGTTCCAATACGTATGTGCCAATAGTCAGTCCTATTTTCACTCTCTACCATAGATGGCAGAGTTACAAATGGAATCTCGGTCTACTGTTGATATCAAGTCTCAGACGTACGTTAAGATTTACCGCCACCTGTAGTTCTGAAAAGCCCTTCTTTTGACCTTAGATAGAACTTAACCCTTCAGAATTCTATCCTTATTTGAAATTTCCCTACTCTTTTATATTCTGTGGCCACCAGAATGAGTGGAGCTGCGTTGCTGCAGCCCAACATTTTTGCGAGGAGTGAGGGGACATGTTCAAGTTGCTTGCTTACAACTCACTGAGTGTGGAAGGTGACACCAGAACACCAAAGTACAAATCTTGATGCGAAAAAAACTGTTCACTTGCTGCTCTATGAAAATGTATGCTTTGCGGTTCCATTGAGTACAGCAAGAACACTGGACGTTTTGTGGTGCTAGGAGCAAAGAAATGGAAAATAGAACAAATGCTGCCGCACGCATTGGTTAGAACACTGAAAACTATCTGGCTTTGTGTAAATAGTTTTTTTAATAAGCATTTTATTTGATTTATCATGTGCAGAGCTCAGTTATTCAGACAAGCGCACTTTTATTGATGGTGTAAACCAAATGCATTTTTTGATTTGTGTTTGTGAAATTAGAAAGTGCCGGCTGGAAGCTCTGCACTATTGTATCCTAACCTCCGTGTAGACCGACACTTATTCCGTAACGAACAAATACTCAGCTGTTAATGTATTTAATATTACATTTGAGATTGTTATACCAAAAATGACAGACCGGTCTATTTCAGTTTTTCGCACTATCTCAACCCCCTTTTATTCCACCGCCTCCCCTTGGGCGGGACTTCCGCCTTCTGCGGGAAGCCCACGCCCACAAAGTGACTGGACGAGAAGGGCAGTAGGCGGAAGTCCCACCCTAGGGGAGGCTGTGAAACGCTGTAGACACGTTACCCCGCACGTAGGAGGAGCAGAGGCCGCCGATGCAAGTCAGGGAAGCACCGTGTGACAGAGCCTGTAGCCCGGTGAGTGTGGTGGCTGGGGCTTAGTTGTAGGGAGGTGTGCGTGCGTGTGGACGAAGGGAGGGCAATGAGTAATCTGCGGTAGGATTATGTAACCACCAGAGGTAACATTACCAAAGATAAGAACAAACGTTACTTATCTGTAAACTGTGCTTCTCCAGTATTTGTGTCTTTCATAGATTCACATGCTTGAATAATTCCCTGTCGTCGAAGTCCCACGGTACATAAAATAGTAGTAAGAAACATATATACATACAATATATATATATATCCGTGGGGATATATATATCGTGGGTTTTCCCCACGGATATACATCCGTGGGGAAAACCACCGCCTTTCAGTGGGGCCAGAGGCTGCGAACTTTCCCAACCTTGGGGCGCAGCTGAATAAGAAATTACCGGCAAACTGCGCTTGGAGGCCCACTTGGGTAATTATTCATGAACGAATTGACTTTGCTAGTGTGCAGGTTCCACTGGGAAAATACTTGCTCGAAGAGACCAAACTTCAAGTACCAGCATGCTTATCATTGGGAATCACCTGGAAAGTCCACTGGGATTGATTATGATGCATGCAAATATGGTGCTGTTACGAGCTTTCCAGCACACTGTGAAGCTGCTATCCCATGAAGAAGGAGCGATTGCCAGCTCCGAAACGCGTTGGATATTTATGTTCTCCTTAGTGTGCATGGCCGGTTTTCAAGAAATAAAGGTTTTGCAACCATCAACTGCTGTGGGCGTTCCTGTATCGTGGCAAACTTTTGAGAATATATATATATATATATATATATATATATATATCCACTCTCCAAGTAAGAAAAATTCTGGCACTCCGCTTGGTAGTTTCAAGTTAGTTTATTACACACACTGTAAATGCCTACGCGTTTCGAACATAACGTTCCTTCTCACGGCAGTGTCATACAGTTGTCCCTTTTCACTTTCCATATATACATTGGACGAAAGTGATGCATTTTGGGATATGTAGTTCGTACATTTCATTATTATTAACTTGCTTGCATACATTTCATATTTCAATTGTTATACTTTTTACAATTGCTATTCATTTCAGTTCGTGCGGTTGGTTATATTCTCGTGATGCTGGGATTCGCAAGTTAACATGAAAGATTGGGTGCGATTGCGGACTGAGTGTCCTTTGCTACGCGCTGTGTTTAACGCTTGTCTGCCCAATTAGTCCCATTAAGCATCTCGATTTAACCTTTGTATATGTTAAAAGCGCGACTGAGCAGTGTATTACTGTGCACATAAGATTATATCATAAATCATGTTTTTTCATTGTGTTTAAGCAGTAATGTGTTTGTGGACAGTGTTCTCTATATCTAGGGCTGAGTGCCATTGCCACTGCTACAGATTAGTTGTGAATATTGTCCAAATCAAGTTTGTCAGTTCAAAAAGTTCTTTGGATCTGCAGTTCATTTTACAGCGACATTTCCATGAATATACTAGTGCTCTCTATTCAGAGTTTTTTTTCTGAATCACTTTTGCAGGCATATAGTATGGTCTTGCATGGCCTTCAACAGTTCATAGGTGGAAATAAAGTTCTTCGTCCCCGTTCAATCCTGTAGGTTGTTTCGTCCTGAATCTCATAATTAGTTTGGATTCCAGTCTTCGTAGTTTCAATTTCCTGTTTCCTCCCCGTTCGTGCTGTGGTATCGTAGCTAGGCCAGAATATTGGATGTCCTTCCATGTTTTGTTGGCGTGACTAGCAATGTGTTTGGCCATAGTATAAGATCGGTCGCCATTCTGTATGGCGCGGGTATGCTCCAGAATTCTCTTCTTTAGTGTACATGTGGTGCTGCCAATGTACTTTTTTCCGCAATAACATTGCAGCATGTATACCACAAAGGTGGTGTCACAGGTGATATGATCCTTGATTTCGAAGATTTTTCCAGCTGGATCTTTTAGATTCCTTAGCTTTTTTCCTATCTTACAGGCCTTACAGGTATGGCATTTCGTAAATCCTTTGTTTTTGTCTGTGAGCCACTTGTCCGTCTTTTTGGCCTCAAAGTGACTGTGCACCAGATGATCCGAAAGGTTAGGTGCTCGACTGTAGGTCATCAACGGTCGGTCACCTATGTTCTTGTCTATATCCGGATCTTTTTGGATTATATGCCAATACTTTGTCAGGATTTTTCGAATTTTATAGCTTTCTTTGTTATATGTGATGATAATACGTGGTGGTTCTTCTTTATTGTTTGTCTCTTCAGTGATTGTTTTTTTATCCTCCTTTGTTAGCAGTGTTTCTGCTCTTGTTTTCTTTCTGGCTTCACTTTCTCCTCTCTGGATGTCAGAGTATTTGTATCCTCGTTGTGTGAATCGTCTTTTTGTTTCATCGAATTTCTTTTCCATTTCGCTTTCCTCCGAGCAGTTTCTCTTCATTCTGAGGAGTTCTCCGAATGGAATACTTTTTTTGAGCTTTTCAGGATGAAAGCTATGACCGTGCAGTAGGCTATTGGTGGCAGTTTTCTTCCTGTGTATTGTTGTTTGTATTTTGTTCTCCCTTACATAAACTTTGGTGTCCAGAAATTCCACCTCCTTGTTGCTTATTGAGTATGTGAATTTTAAGCCCACATCATTGTCATTAAGTAAGTTGAAAAAAGTTTGAAATTCTGATTCCGAACCCTTCCATAACAGAAAAAGGTCATCAATGAAGCGCAACCATAGCGCTACTTTCGCCATGTGATGGTCATTTTCTTCTCTCCAAGCTATGCTCCTCTCCCACCACCCCATCATGAGGTTAGCATAGCTTGGAGAGAAGGAAACTCCCTTCGCAGTTCCGCACTTCTGCTTATGCACTTTCTTATTGAACAGGAATACATTGTTGTAGAGACATAGTTTGATCATTTTTATCAGCATTTTTGAGTGTTCAAATTCACTGACAGGACGTTGCTGCAAGAAGTATTGAATTGCTCTGATGCCTATCATGCTCAATTGAGGTGTATAGTGAGATGACATCTATTGTCACTAGTAGATAAGTGGGCTGCCATTGTGTGTCCATCAATATGCGTAAAAAATCCCCTGTGTCTTTAATATAGGAGTTCAAAGTTGGTACAATAGGGGAGAGGAAGTGATCGACATAAACAGAAATGTGTTCATACAAGCTTCCACAACTGGATATAATTGGTCGTCCAGGGGGACTGTTGAGTGTTTTGTGCACTTTGGGGAGGAAGTATATGGTAGGAGTGATTGGATACTCTACCATAAGAAATTTTCTTTCATCTTCCGTTATGAGCCCTTCTTCCTTCCATGAGTTCAAGCTACTGCCCAAATCAATCCTGTAATTTTGTGTTGGGTCTTTGGGTAGGAGTTCATAGTTTTTGGTATCGTTTAGTTGGCGCATAGCTTCCTCTATGTAATCAGATTTTTCCATGATTACAATATTTTCGCCTTTGTCGGCTGGTTTGATCTCTATTGTTGCATTCGCTTTTAAAGTTTGTATCGCCCGGCGTTCCAACTTGCTCAAATTCTCTCTTCCACATTTGTTGTTTTGTGTCATTTTATCCAGATCTCCCAACACCAGATCATAAAAGATGTCAATTTTGTTACCAGGATGCATTGTCGGGCAGAACTTTGATTTATTTTTGAATTCTGTTGCTCTTCTTTTGCCTGTTGTGACATTCATTTCTTCCAATATAACATATACAAAGGTTAAATCGAGATGCGTAATAGGACTAATTGGGCAGACAAGCGTTAAACACAGCGCGTAGCAAAGGACACTCAGTCCGCAATCGCACCCAATCTTTCATGTTAACTTGCGAATGCCAGCATCACGAGAAAATAACAAACCGCACGAACTGAAATGAATAGCAATTGTAAAAAGTACAACAATTGAAATATGAAATGTATGCAAGCAAGTTAATAATAATGAAATGTACGAACTACATAGCCCAAAATGCATCACTTTCGTCCAATGTATATATATGGAAAGTGAAAAGGGACAACTGTATGACACTGCCATGAGAAGGAACGTTATGTTCGAAATGCATAGGCGTTTACAGTGTGTGTAATAAACTAACTTGGACCTACTAAGCGGAGTGCAGGAACTCTTCTTACTTGGAGAGTGGATTAATTTCGAGACCCTGTCCTGGCACCTACTCTGAGGTGCTCCCTCTGTGACAGGACAGCTATATCTATATATCTATCTATATATCTATCTATATATCTATCTATATATCTATCTATATATCTATCTATATATCTATCTATATATCTATCTATATATCTATGTATCTATATTCACTGAAAAAACCATTGGTTATAGACCATATATAGTTAGGGATTAGCATTTACAAAACCTTATTTTACTCGCATAAAACTATTGAAATTCGCATATATAGTTTGTTGCGCTAACTATATATCGCGCACCCGCAATCCACTGCTGATGATGTCACATATTACATCATTCATGACATGGTCAGTGACATCACTGATGACATCACTGATGACATCACTGATGACATCACTGATGACATCTCAAATGACATCACTGATGACAACTCAAATGACATCACTGATGACATCACTGATGACATCTCATTTGACATCACAGACAACATCACTGATGACATCATTCATGTGATTATACGATGAACCTCTTCAGACTCTGATATAACCTTAGATACACTCAGTGTAAACAGACACTCACAGACTGTCACTTATCCATGGAGTTACTCACACACCTAGTCAGTCATGCAAAGAATCAATCACACCTCCATTTTCTCAACTATACAGTTATACACACCTTACTTATTCAAACATATACTAACACATATTTACTTTACTCTCTTATACAATCCCTGATACATGTTCACAATGATCCATACAGCGCCACACACATTCACTGGCTCTTATGCAGTTATTTATATGTCAACTCTCACATGTACTGTGTTTTACATATGTACTTACTTTGACATGTAGCACTGAGATATCCATTTACTCACCAATACACTCATGCACAGTCAACCGCCCATACAGCTGTTTCCACATGCACTTTTGAACCCATACATATAGTGAATCAACTACTCACACATCTATGCACAGAGTCACACACCTCCCAGCCACCCACACACACACTCAGTCTCCCATACAAATACTTGGGCAACCAATCAATAACCCATATAGTTACTCATATAGCTACTGATCAACACATGCAGCAGTTTACAGAACAACAGACATAATAATACACAAATTAAGACAGTTTAGTCACTAACCCATGCACTCAGTGAGACACATTAAATCACTCACTCATACAGTCAGTCATGCACCTACTAAATCCTTCATCCAGACACTTATACATCCACTCATTCTTCAATATGTAAGACATATTTTAACTTTACAGAAACATAAAGTCACTGGGTGATGTCATCAGTGATGTCACTGACCATGTCATGAATGATGTAATATGTGACATCATCAGCAGTGGATTGCGGGTGCGCGATATATAGTTAGCGCAACTAACTATATATGCGAATTTCAATGGTTTTATGCGAGTAAAATAAGGTTTTGTAAATGCTAATCCCTAACTATATATGGTCTATAACCAATGGTTATTTCAGTGAATTTTCAAGGTTTTGTAAATGCAAATTCCTAACTATATATGGTCTATAACCTATGGTTTTTTCAGTGAATTTCATTGGTTTTTTAAAAGCTAATATCTATAGCTGTAAAATATATTCTTTATTACGTGACGTCTCACGTAGCCACGTGAGACGCCTCATGACGCGTCACATAAACGTGACGTATCGTCTCTGCAGCGCAAACAAAACCCGTAACGTAAGCGCGCCAGAGCACGCTTACAGATATATATATATTGTTTTTAACCTTAATTAGACAAAATCCACACGTGCACATATCTTGAGGCCTTGCAAAGGCACATCAAACAAACAGTCCCTAGAATTTTGCCAAGTTTGGTGGAAATCTATTCCTTTAAATTTTATTTTACTTTTTTACTGTTTCTTTTGGTTTTCCCCTTGTTCTGCTTACCGGAACGCTACCCGGTACGCAAACCGGACGCTCCAAAACACAAGATGTCGGACTCCCGTTGCGCTACCGTTTAGCTGCCCGGTTGGCGTACCGGGAAGCGCCTCTACCTCGAAAAATCTCAATTTTTTTTTTCTTTTTTCCTTTTGCCCTGCGGGGCACTTTAATATCCCCCTCATCAATCCTAGGGGGTCAGGAGGGGTCTACCTTGCCCCCTTTCCTTCATTTCCCCCTTCGTTTTTCACCACCTCTTGTCTCTCGATCCTACCGAGAGACAAGATGGCGGCCGCTCCGGACTGTTTACAAAGTTGACAGCCAATCAGCTTCTCCTCAGACTCCCGTTACGCTGCCGGTTAGCTGCCCGGTTCGCGTACCGGGACGCGCCTCTACGGGGAAAAATCGCAATTTTTTTTTTTTTTTTTTTTTTTTTTTTCCCCGCGGGGCACTTTAATATCCCCCTCATCAATCCTAGGGGGTCAGGAGGGGTCTACCTTGCCCCCTTTCCTTCATTTCCCCCTTTCGTTTTTCTCCACCTCTTGTCTCTCGATCCTACCGAGAGACAAGATGGCGGCTGCTCCGGACTGTTTACAATGCCTCTACGACGAAAAATCGCAATTTTTTTTTTTTGACCCCGCGGGACACTTTAATATCCCCCTCATCAATCCTAGGGGGTCAGAAGGGGTCTACCTTGCCCCCTTTCCTTCATTTCCCCCTTCGTTTTTCACCACCTCTTGTCTCACGATCCTACCGAGAGACAAGATGGCGGCCGCTCCGGACTGTTTACAAAGTTGACAGCCAATCAGCTTCTCCTCAGACTCCCGTTACGCTGCTGGTTAGCTGCCCGGTTCGCGCCTCTACGGGGAAAAATTGCAATTTTTTTTTTTTTTTTGCCCCGCGGGGCACTTTAATATCCCCCTCATCAATCCTAGGGGGTCAGGAGGGGTCTACCTTGCCCCCTTTCCTTCATTTCCCCCTTCGTTTTTCTCCACCTCTTGTCTCTCGATCCTACCGAGAGACAAGATGGCGGCTGCTCCGGACTGTTTACAATGCCTCTACGACGAAAAATCGCAATTTTTTTTTTTTTTGACCCTGCGGGACACTTTAATATCCCCCTCATCAATCCTAGGGGGTCAGAAGGGGTCTACTTTGCCCCCTTTCCTTCATTTCCCCCTTCGTTTTTCTCCACCTCTTGTTTCTCGATCCTACCGAGAGACAAAATGACGGCCGCTACGGACTGTTTAGAATGTTGACAGACACCGGAGAGCCAATCAGCTTCGCTTCGCAAAGCTCCGTTACGCGAAAAGTACGCGAACTTGTGCGCTATCCAGGACGCTGTCACAGATATATAAATTTTTTAAAACGTTAATTTCTCAAAATCCACTGGAGCACATATATTGAGACCCAGCAAAGGCACATTGGGCTAACAGTCCCTACCATTTTGCCAAGTTTCGTGCAAATCCATTCAGCCGTTCGAGCTAAAAGTGAGGCCAAACGCCCTATGGAAATTAACATGGGAAAAACGCGTTTTGGGACCCCCGTTTTTTCTCGGCCCCCCCTTGACGAAACCCCCGCAAATTTTCAAGGGCTGCTCAGAAACAAAATGTCCCATTTTCCTGTAAATTTCAGCCGATTCCGTCCACAAACGCCAAAGTTATTAGACATAGAATTTTCAAAAGTCCCATAGGAAAAAAATCCTAACTATATATACCTACTGGCTATAGCCAGTAGGTAATATCTATATATCTATATATATATACTTTTTTTAAAGTAGAATTTTTTTGTTAAAGTACCATAGAACAGCATAGCCCATAGAAAGTATAGAGGGAGAGCTCACTTTGGTAACATATTCATGTCATTATAATAGTCCACATTCCAGCCAATCAGGCTGTAGCACCCTCTAGAACCTTCTCCTCAGAAGCTCAAGTCCTCAGATTTTCGTAGCACAAGAGTGCATGAGGAGAAGAGAGCCTCTGAGGGGAGGAAGGGTAGGTCCTATGTGAATCTATGAAAGACACAAATACTGGAGAACCACAGTTCACAGGTAAGTAACTTTTGTTCTTTTCCAGTATTCGTGAGTCTTTCATAGATTCACATGCTTGAATAAGAATAGAAAGCAGTAAACAATAACCATAATAATCATAAAAGGCAATAATGAAAAATGCAATCAAATAAATACAACTTGGTAACATTGTATTATTTGCATAAGAACAACCTTTTATGACAGGAGGCGGGAAGCAGCAGAGGCTCACCTTTATTTGAAGAGATTACGTAGCACCGCTTGACCCACAGCAGTGTCCGCAGCGTTAGACGTCTCCAGACAGTAGTGCCTCGTAAACGTGTGCCTGCTGGACCACGTTGCCGCCCTACAGATCTGATGTAAAGGCACTCCAGGAAACAGGGCAGTAGAGGAAGCTACTGCTCTCGTCGAGTGTGCTCGCACCGGAGCAGAAAGAGGCTTGCCAGCCCGTTGATGGCAGAAGGAGATGGCAGAAGAAATCCAACATCGTGATGGTCTGTTTGGTGACCGGATGTCCCTGGCGCATCCGCCCATAGGCCACAAAAAGTTGGTCTGACTTTCGAAATGCAGCAGTACGCTGGATGTAGAACTTGAGGCATCGCTTCAGGTCTAGCGAATGAAGAGTACGCTCAGCGGGAGACTGAGGATTAGGAAAGAGTCTTTAGTAGGACAGGTTCATTAAGGTGGAAGTCTGGTGGAACCTTAGGTATATACTTAGGGTTTGTACGCAGTGCAACAGTGTCCTTTGAAAACTGAAGAAAAGGTGGCTGAATGGTAAAAGCTTGTAAGTCGCTCACCCGCCGGGAGGACGTAAGTGCAAGTAGGATGGAAAATTTCCAAGTAAGGAATTTCAAATCCGCTGAGTGGATCGGTTCAAATGGAGGCTTGAGAAGTTGAGTAAAGACGAGATTCAAGCGCCATGATGGTGGAGGACGCCGGGTAAATGGAAATATCCGGAACAGACCTTTAAAGAACTGTTGAATGATCCGAGAGGAATATAGATATGTGGAACCATCATGTCGAAAACGGTATAGTGCAGCCAGGAAGACCTTCAGTGTGGAATGTGAAAGGCCAGACCTAGCCAAAAGGAGGAAGAAAGGTAGGATTTGCTCAGGGGTGGCAAGCAGAAGATCAATGTTTTCTCAGTGGCACCAAATACAAAAGCGTTTCCATTTCAATTTATACGTTTTGATGGTAGAAGGAGCCAGTGCATGACCTCTCTACAGTCAGGTGCAATATTTAGTTGGGGAAACTCAAGGTGCTCAGGTTCCAAGAAGTAAGCTGGAGAGATGCGGGATCTAGATGGCAGATCCGTCCGTGGTTCATGGTGAGAAGGTGAGGCAGAGGGCGAAGAGGGATCGGATCGCACTGGGAAAGAAGTAGAAGATCCGTGAACCATGGTTGACGGGCCCCCTGGGCGCAATTAGCAGGATGTGACATGGCTGTGCTCTCATCTTGTGCAGGAGGCAAGGTACAAGAGGAATCGGCGGAAAAGCGTATGCGAATTTTCTCGACCAGTTGATCGACAATGCATTCCCGCCCGACCCTTTGTGGGGATGCCAACTTGCGTAGTGTAGGCATTTGCAAATGAGTGGAGTCGCAAATAGATCCAGCTCCGGCTGGCCCCACAGGCGGAAGAGATAATCCAGAGTCGGTTGGTGGAGTTCCCACTCGTGGTTGTCTGTGGTAGATCTGCTGAGAGAGTCCGCAAGGACGTTGGAGATGCGCGGCACGTGAATTGCAGTCAATTGGACTCAATGTTGTATGGCCCATTCCCAGATCTGCTGTGCCTGTTTGGAGAGCAGTAGTGATTCCGTACCTCCCTGTTTGTTGAGGTAGTGCATACTGGTGGTGTTGTCCGTACGCACTCAAAGGGACTCTCCTTCCACCAGTAGACGGAAGGATTTCAGAGCGAGAAAAATGGCCAAGAGTTCCAGGCGATTGATGTGCCACCTGTGTTGGTCCGCAGTCCACTTGCTGTTGATGGACAGTCCTTGGAGATGTGCGCCCCAACCCTCTAAAGAAGCGTCTGTGGTAAGATTGAGTGAGGGGGCTGCCTCCTGGAATAAGCGCCCTGTTGAGACGTTGGAAGGGTGAGCCCACCAAGCCAATGCTCTCTGTATGCGAGGTGTCAGTGAGACCTTGTTGTTGAACGTCCCGAAACCTGTCCCAATTGCTTGTGCAATTCTACTTGGCTTACTCTCATATGTAACCTGCAGTTGGGGATCAACAGAATGCAGGATGAGGTCATGCCCAGAAGGATTTCAATGTTCGGACAGAAACAGACCTACAGAGTAGAAGAGCCACCATGTTGGAGATGAGTGCTTGGCGTTCTGTTGACACAAACACCTTTGCTAGATTTGTGCCTATTAATGCTCCCAGAAAGACTCTTTGCTGCACTGGAAGAATTTGCGATTTTTCGTGGTTGATGGAAAGACCCAAGTTTCTGAAGACTGACAGGCAAGTCTGAGTGTGTTGCTTTGTTGCCAGAAAGGTTGGGGCCTTTTTCAGGCAATCGTCTAAATAGGGGTAAATTTGTATGCCCTGCAGGCGTAGATAAGCCGCAACTGGAGCCATGATTTTTGTGAAGACCCTTGGAGCGGAACGAAGGCCGAAAAGCAGAACCTTGAATAGAAGTGCTTTGTTCCTACTTTGAAGCAGAGGTACTTTCTGTGCCTCTGATGGATTGGCACATGGAAATAGGCATCTTGGAGGTCAATTGTGGAGAGGAACTCGTTGGGGTTCAGGAACTATAGAATTTCTGACAATGTCAGCATTCGAAAATTTTGAGACTTGATGTATTTGTTGAGGGCCCTGAGGTCTAATATTGGGCGCCACTCTCCCGATTTCTTCCTGATAAGAAAAAAGCGGGAATAAAAGCCAATCCCCTGTTGTAATCGAGGAACCACTTCGTCTGCCCCTTTTTGAATCATGACTGCAACTTGTGCAAAGAGTTCCTTCAAGTGTGCAGGAGGAGGACCTGTTGGAGGGCGGGTGGGAGGAAACTTGATAAATTCGAGAGTGTGGCCTTTTGAAACCACATCCAAAACCCAACAATCCGATGTTATCTTTGACCAATTGGAAGAGTATTGGGAGATTCGACCTCCAATCTTTAATGTAGGATATGTGTTGGTGTTGAGAAAGTCATTGTTTCTTAGAGGAAGTTCCTCCCCTGTAAGAGGATTTTCTCCTATACGGTCTTGAATCATGTCTGGGTTGATTCTGGTTGGAGTAACGCAGTCGGTTGTCACCATAGGAGCGGTATTCAGGGGAAGAGCCACGAAAAGTGGACGTCACACACCGGCCACGTGCTCCGCGAAAAGGCCGCTTTCGATATTGGAGAGATCCTAAGGCGCGAGCAGTGTCCGTATCCTTGTTGATGTACTCCAAGGCATCGTCTACATGCATGCCGAAGAGGGACTTCCCATCGAAGGGCATGTCGAGTATCTTTGCTTGCACCTCCGGTCGAAAGGACGTAGCCTTAAGCCAGCCCTGCCTTCTTAAGACTGCGGCATCTGCCAGCCGTCGAAATCCTGTAGAGGAAATGTCGATGGCACAATCTATAATTTCCGACAAAATCTTTTCACCCTCTTGCAGGATCTTTTGGGCTTCCGCCCTAGAGGAATCAGGCTGAGATTACCGACCACATTTGGCGATCGTATCGTCCGAAGATGGCTAATGAATTGGCCGCCCTCACTGTAGTCGCAGCGATAGTGGTGAACTTTTTCCCGATGATATCTAGGCGTCGCCCTTTCTGGTCAGGTGGAGATGTTAAAGGAGAAGCAGGATTACGCGATCTCTTTTGGGCAGCCTGCGAAATCACGGAGTCTGGCTTCGGCTGAGAAACATGGCAGGCCTGTGAATTTGTAGGCGCCTTGTTATTTCTTATCAATACGTGGGAGGACGGCGGGAACTGAATTAGGCCGTTCCATGAGTTTGAGTCCTTCCTGCCAGATAAAGTCTATTATAGGAATGGCATGTACTTGTTTCAGGGGTTGATCTTTAAAATCATAAAGAAAACAATCCTCTTGTCTGGTGCGTAAAGGCAAGTGGAAACGTTTTGCTGCCCGTCCCATTAAAAGGTGAAAACCTCCTATATCTACTGGAGGAGATGCCAGAGGTAAATCAGGAGGAGGGGACGGAGTCTAAACCTGGTAATTGTCCCAATCTGTCATGGTAGCGTCATCATCCTGGTCTGTATTGTTATTATCCTGATCGTCATCATCATGAGCTGTGTCATGGTGAACTGGGGGCAGTGCCAGTGCAGCCGGAAGGGACTCCGGCATAGAAGGTGGCGTTGGAAAGGCCTGCAAAGAAGGTGGAAAACGACGATTATAGTCGTCCAGCATGAATGAATGAACGCAGTCTTATATTGCGCGGACTTAGCCCATGGGCATCAAGGCGCCTAACAAGAATAAATCCAAGATGTGTGAAACCAGGAGCAAGCTTACGGGTATGCCTCTGAAAATAACCATGTTTTTAATGCCTTCCCAAAAGGACTGATGGCAGGTTGTGTCTTTAATTCCGGGGGAAGAGTGTTCCACAACCAAGGGGCTAGAACAGAAAAGGCCCTACCACCCCACCTAGCTCTCCTAACCCGGGGAACAGTCAGGAGGTTCTTACTGGAGGAGCGCAGGTTTCTACAGGGCGTGTAAGAGACTAGAAGAGATCGAATATCTCCAGAGCCTTCTCCAAATAGTGCCCCGTAGACAAGACAAAGGATCTTAAAAGAGATCCTGGCCTGAATCGGGAGCCAATGCAGACTCTTCCTGGCAAGAGTAGCAGATGAGCGGCTGGGTACATCCAGGATGAACCTCGCTGCCGCGTTTTGTACAGTCTGCAGCCGTTGTATCAGGCCTGAGTTAATGCCTGAGTAGAGTGCGTTACAATAATCTAACCGGGAGGTAACTAAGGCCACTACAGTCTGTTTCCGGGCTTTCAGGGAGAGGTAATGAGTAATTTTCCTCAAGGTCCTGATGACGCCCTAGCAGGTGTAGACCGTCCTGTTTACCTGCTGGTCCATAGCAAGAGAGGTATCAATCATCACGCCCGAATTCCGGGCGGATTTAGTGGGCCATGGGCACTCTCCCAGGGATGGGGGCCACCAATCGGTTGACCAGGCATCCTGGTCTCTCCCAAAGATCAAAACCTCGTTTTTTTCTCCGTTCAGCTTCAGTGAGTTGCAAATCATCCACCATGAAACTGCCTCCATGCAGTTCCTGAAGCTGAGAACGGAGGTACTCGGCGAGAGGGAAAGCGAGACCAGGATTTGGGTGTCATCGGCGTATGACACCACACCCATCCCAAAACATCTTACCAACCTGGCGAGTGGGGCCACATATA
This sequence comes from Lissotriton vulgaris, assembly GCF_964263255.1. Classification (NCBI taxonomy): domain Eukaryota; kingdom Metazoa; phylum Chordata; class Amphibia; order Caudata; family Salamandridae; genus Lissotriton; species Lissotriton vulgaris. The sequence continues at coordinate 1,707,574,743 of NC_141685.1, read as the reverse complement.
TGTTGAAAAGAGTGGGGCTTAAAGCCGACCCCTGTGGTACCCCACAGCACACAGGTTTAGAAGGAGACACAAACTCTCCTAACTTGACCCTCTGCTCTCTCTGACTAAGGAAGGAGGACAGCAGACTAAGTGCAGAGCCCTCTACCCCTATCTCCCTGAGGCGAGATGTTAAAATGCAGGGAGATAGGGTATCAAAGGCTGCTGTCAGGTCTAACAGGACCAGTAGAGTAGTCAGCCCTTGATCAACCTTTGTACGGATATTGTTAACGACCACCGTGAGGGCTGACTCGGTGCTATGGTGCTTCCTGAAACCATGCTGCGATGAGTCCATAAAGCCAGAAGAATCAAGAAAGGCAGTTAGATGAAGGTTTAGACGAATTTCTAACATTTGCATGTGTTGAAGATTCGTAATCAATTATGATAATGGTAATTGAGCCATAGAAAAACCTTGGTCATCATGCTGATCTGTATCTGCAATAGAGATATGCAACTCCCAATCATCCTGATATTTGATATGCAGCTCTGATGGGCTTTTTGCAGCACGAAAAGTGTCATCAGCATACGAATCCTCAGAGGAATCCTCACCTGCAGATTCAAACAGTTGAGCAGGTGGACCCGTTGGATGTTGTAAAGGGCTCAAAACCAGTGGTGCGGAACGTTTTCTCATGGTAGCCGTTACCACTGTGAAGGTGGTTGCAGTCGCTAAGGAAAAATGCGCTGTCTACAGTCCCGTCGACGAACTCGTCGTCTAAGTGGACATGGAGGCCTTCGTCGATGATGACATCGGCGTTGACGAAGAGATGGCTGCCGTCGACGAAGCAGAGACCGTCTTCGATGTTGACACTTCGTCGACGATGAGGTTGCAGCCGCCGATGAAGCCGTCGGCGTCGGCAGAGCAAACGTCGATGAGGCTACCGTCGTCGAGGTACTCTGGACGAAGGGGGAAGCGTTGACGATGATTGACGCGTCGACGAAGCCTTCGTCGGCGAATGCCGTTTAGAATGGGCCGTCGACAAGACGGATTTCTTTGCCGTCGACGAGATTTTAATAGTCGACGAGATAGGCCGGACCTCCTGGACCATCGTCGACAAGGTGGAAGATGTCGTCGACAGAGTGCTGGTCGTCGTTTAAGTAGGGATGACGTCGATGGATCTCGTAGTCGATGGACCGGCACTCGTTTGAGGACGAAGACACAGCGGGGGTCTGCGATGCCAGAGAACTAGGTCCCGCAGGCGTAGAGGCTGGCAGACCCCGTGGGGAGACCGGTTTTTGCGTGTCCACAAGCTTCTTCTTTTTAAGAAAAGGAGAAGGAATGTCGGTCTCAGACCCATGCTTCAAAGAGGCCTTGGAATGCCGGGAAGACACACTCTCTATGTCAGACACAGGGTTGTCCGATGTCTTCAACTTCTGTAGCCACAGAAGGAGACGGGCCTCTCTGTCTTTCAAAGTTTTTGAAGAGAAAGTTCTGCAGAATTTACAACTCCTCACCCTCATGGTCCAGATATAAACAGTAGATGCATTTTTTATGAGGGTCCTCAGAGAAAAGGCGAAGTTTTCCACAGGCAGAACACGGTCTGAACAAAGATTTCTTTGATTAAGACATATTCCTGAAGTTTTGTAGGTTAAAGTTGAAAGAAAAACTGAGCAGAGCTCAGGGAGACTCCCATCACACGACGTGCAGTAGAAAATCTGAGGGCTTGAGCTTCTGAGGAGAAGGTTCTAGAGGGTGCTACAGCCTGATTGGCTGGAATGTGGACTATTATAATGACATGGATATGTTACCAAAGTGAGCTCTCCCTCTATACTTTCTATGGGCTATGCTGTTCTATGGTACTTTAACAAAAAAAATCTACTTTCTAAATATGCATATTATTTTATATTTATACTTATATATTTATACTTATATATATATATATATATATATATTATGTATATATGATTCTTACTACTATTTTATGTACAGTGGGACTCCCACTTCGACGACGGGGAATTATTCAAGCATGTGAATCTATGAAAGACACACGAATACTGGAGAAAGGTTCATGCCTTCAGACAAGCACCGTAGAACACATCTATTCCAGTGTTCGAACATCAGACACAAGGATTCTAGCTAGCACATCTCTGCACATGCAGCCGCAATTATGGATGACTGGGGTGAAGGACCAGACAATGCTGCTGCAAGAACAGGTCTGTCCTGTGCAGGAGAGGGAGAGAAAGTTTAATACGGAATGTCAACACATCAGTGTATCAGATTCTCCTCCACCAGTCAGGGTCAATCGAAATCAGCTGTGCTTGATCTTAATGCACCTTCTGCAGGACAGCTGACAGAAGCAGCATCTGTGAAAGGGTAAGGCAGAAAACGGAGGACGCTTCCTCTTCTGAGCTTTGGCTTAGAGATCACATATGGCCGATCCAATCTGGTAAAGATCATGCCCATCAATTATCGGTGTAGCTCCCGCTTATGGTCCAGCACGGAGAGGCAGCTCAAGCTTCTGTGCATGCAGTGTGTCGTTACAAGTTAACGCCTGATTTGCAAACGTGGGCCACTTTTTTTTTTAGCTATCTGGTTCGCTAACAAGGGCCACTTTTATTTTGGTGCCAGGGCCTATATGTTGCCCCAATGCGAGCGTGGGTAAAATTAGTAAAGCCCACATTGCGGAGGAGAAGCAGTGCGCTAAAAAGGTTCATTGACTAATGCTGGCGAGAAGAGGCTCCTTTCATCATCCAGTCATCAATATACCAAAAAATGCACGAACCCCTGACCTCCAAAGAGAAGCTGCCACGAAGGTCAGCACTTCTGTGAAAACATTGAGTGTGGTAGTCAGTAGCGCTGGGATCCAATTGTGAAATTCCAGTAATGTCTGTGGATGGATGAAAGTAGGCATCCTGGAGATTCAGAGAAGCAAGCCAATCACCCCGATAGGGACCACCAAGACTGGTCGCAAAGACAATTTCTTGAACTTATCCTGGCAAATGGACAAGTTCAAGAGGTGGAGCTCAAGGATGATCTCAGACCTCTGTCTCTTTTGGGAACCAAATGCTAAGGGATCAAAATACTATGCCCCTTTCTTCTAGAGGCACCACCAGTCAGGCCCATTGTTCAACAAGGCAATAACTTCTGCTTCCAAATTTAAAGTGTGTGGCAGAGAGCACAACCCAATAGGATATTCTGGTGGGCGAGCCAGGAAGAGTAAGGAGAGGCTCTTAGTAAGGTTTAGCTCTTGTACATTAGCTGAATGGCCCAACTATAAGTTGTAATTGTATCCCAATTGGTGTTTTGAACAAGGGGGCAGGGAGTTAAAGGCATTATGAGGCAGCAGAGTCAGAGAAAGCTAATGAAAATGAAGTCTGCTGCTCTAAAAGAAACAGGTAATCTTTTGGGGTGTTTGGACTAGCTGCCAGAGATGGTTTTCCTTGGACTGTTTCACCCTTGAAATGCCTTAAAACGTCCTGCACTGTTCGTGAAACTGTGTTACAGTGGATTCCAAATCAGCAAGAGAGCCATAGAGCTACTAGTTTTAAAGAGTACCAGGGAGGAGTTGGATGCCTTCCCGCATAACCGCTCTTCAACGAAGGCCATACATGAGTATGGTATCGACATCTCCTAAAAATGCCCACAGTATCCTTAGAGGACACAGATTATAAGAATCTTTAGCAACAGAAATAGATATATATTTTTGTTTTTACCTATAACCTCATAGCTGCTATGGAACGTCCAGCTCCAGTGCTGGACGTTCCATTGCGCAGGTGAGGTTCGAAAGTTCAACGGCCGACGGCAGCACTACGGAGGTAGTGTTGCCGTTGGCCGCCGAACGTGCGCATCACCTAAGAGGTTATCATTGATTATCACACAATGCATTTGCCCATGGCACACAATAACAACTATAACAATGGAGCATATACATCTCTCCTCTTAATACATACTGGTGACTCATCAGATTATAAACACATCATGTCATGAATATAATACATGCTGTACCATTCTTAACAGCTCGATCTGTGTAAAAAAGATCCCTTCCATTTTATCTAAGCAGCAGATCGCATTCTCTATCTATTAATGTCTTCGTCTTAGAGTACTCCGAGATGTGGGATAGGCTTGAGCGATGTGGAGCGCAATACGCCTACGCAGCATATTGTCCTGTATGAATGTCAGTGTGTAGCCCGAGTGTCCTATCCGATCCCCGTGGGTACTATCCCTGAGGGAGGCTGGGAGAGGGAAGAGTTGTTCAGGGTGGCAATATACGCTTTATATGGGCCCCAGATACCTTTAGGGCGTGCTGTGCTGGAAAGCAGGCTAGAATAGATCTAGCTATTTTTCTACAGAACGCTAAACTATTCAGCCAGCCGTGTGTCGAGGGAGAGGTCCTGCTGCGTCAGTGCAATGCTATTTCACGTTTTGCCAGGAGGAGGCAGAGGAATGCTAATTTACGGACTGCTTTAGGAAAGTTGACCGTGTAGCCCAACGGTGCCACCTCAGGAATAGGCACCAGTGTGAGCCCAAGAATGACCCCTAACGTTTTGTGTATCTGGTCCCAGTATATGTGAATGAGGGGGCATGTCCAGGCCAGATGGGCGAAATCTGCATGTTGGGTGCCACATTTCCGGCATGTGTGGAGCTGTTCCGGGTCTATTTTATGTAGTTTAGCCAGTGTCATGTAAATTCTATGAAGAAACTTGTAGTGCAATAGTTTATGGCGACTGTTTAATGACACGTTTTTCGTAACCTTGCAACAGGAGGATCACTTGTAGTCTGAAATAGGATGCCCCAGGTCGGTCTCCCATTCCAAACAGAGCCCGTCATCCACACTAGGAACTCATGCAATGCATAGTTTGTAAAGTTTAGCAATTATTTGTGTACCACTATCCTGCTCAATGAGGTAGAGTCAGCAGCTCGAATGAGTCCGGCTCCAACCGAAATCCGACTATTGTAGCTCTCAATGCTGAATAAAGTCTTCTGAGGACAAATTTATCCATAAATGTGGCATCATGGAAACGCTTGTCCTCCGTGGCCGAAAATATGTGTCCACCAGGGTATATTTTGCCTACTTTGGCAATATCAATTTTAGTCAGAGTACGTTGCACGATCTTCTCACCTGTTGTGGGGAGCCAACGAGCCTTCGGAAATGGAAGGGCCGATGAGTATAAAATTGAATTGCCCGAATAGCGAAGGAACCTGCTCCAAGCCCAGCTAGTGGTCGAAACAGTTTGTATGTCGACTAGACTCCTGGGTTCACCCTTGGGTAAGTCAGCTGCCAATCACTCAAGGAGGACAAAGTCGGCCTCCGGTCGCAGAAATGGGATCAGTGTGTCTGGGTGGTACCAAGCATGGGCATAACCACATTGAGCGACCAGGTAGTATAGATAAAAATCTGGCACTGGGAATCCGCCTCTATGGTATGGAAGAGTGAGTGGCTCTCATCGAACCTGAGGCTGTCTACGACCCCACACCAGTCTGATAAGATGGCATTGCAGTGTTGCAAAGAGATTTTGGGTGGGGGGGGATGGGGATATTATTGAAAATATATAAACATTTGGGGAGACCCATCATCTTAATTATAGTGATTGTACCTGCCATGGACAAAGGAAGGAGCAACTATTTTTCTACTCGAGTCTCCAGTTTCTCGACCGCTTGAACATAATTAAGGCGTATGATATGGTCTTGCTTCAGGTGCACGTGGATACCCAGATATTTAATGGAATGTGAGCACCATTCCAGTGGAAACTCACATTCCCAAGGGGTTGTGGTGCTGGTTAAGGGAAAAATAATTGACTTATGCCAATTAATACCCAGCCCAGAATGACTTCCAAAGCAAAGTATTTCCCGTATGAGCGGTGCTAGGTTCTGATATGGTTGTCTAACAGAGGATGGTATCATCATCGTATAAGGAAACCAAAAGAGGGCCCGTACGAAACTGCAGTCCTCTGTGGAGATGTCGTTCAAGGAAATGCTGTATTAAGGGGTCCATGGCAAGGATGAACAGAAGGGGTGACAGTAGGCATCCCTGGCGGGTGCCACAGGTTAGTGCGAATGGGGCAGATATAGTGCCATTAATGCAGAGACATGCCGTAGGGCGACTGCATAATAGGCTCGTAGTTGCTATATAGCCAGCTGGCATACCCATCCGACGCATTATAGAGAGAAAAAAGGTCCATTCGAGTGTGTCAAAGCCTTTTTCTGTATCTAACAGAATAGCCGCCGCTGGAGTTTCGGGGTTTATTCTGTGCAGCACTGAGAACAGAGTTCACAAATTCAATGAGGTCGAGCGAAGAGGGACGAAGCCCGATTGTGCCGGGGAAATAATAAACTCTATTAATTGTGAAAGCCTGTTGGCCACAATCCGAGGTCTGTATGATCCACAAAGCAATTGATGCTTATTTGGAGAATGATGACCGCTTCGCTTAATGTGGGGGGCAGGGTCGGTCTTCGCAGGGTCTGGGCATAAACCTCAATCAGTTTCGGTGCTAGAAGATCTGAAAAGGCCTTATGAAACTCTCCGGTAAAGCCATCGAGGACCTGAGCAGAGGAGCCACACAGTTCTTTAATAGCCCCACTTACCTCATTTTCCGTGGTGGGTTCCGCCATGAACTCCTGCATGTTTTTTTCTAGGAATACTAAAGCAATTTCGGGTAGATAATCTTCTTGTGCGGTGGTATCACAGCTGTGTCTAGAGGTGTATAATTCCGAATAGTATGTGAGGAACTCGCCCCTAATATCCATGGAAGTTGTGAGAAGAGTCCCGTTCGTACCACAGAGCTTTGTAATGTATGCCTTACTGTAGGGTGGTCTAAGGATCTGGGCGAGGGTGCGACCTGGACGGTCACCCTCCCCATACCTATGAGGAGTTTGATATTTACCCAAGTAAAGGATTTCACGATCCGCTGTTTCCCTGTATTCAGAGAGGAGGGCTAGTCTCCTACCGTACAAGGAGTCAGGGGGAGCGTGCTGTGCTTCTGTGTCTAGTGTTTCTAGTTCTCTCTCCAGCCGTACCCGTGTTGTGCGTAGTGCTCTGAGTAGTCCCGCGTGTTTGGATATACACATCCGTGAATGTAAGCTTTGAATCCCTCCCACAACACGGCCCTGGAGTCAACCAAGCCGGTATTAATAGTAATCCTCAATTGCTTCACTGACCTTGTGGCAGAAAAGGTCATCCAAAAGAGCGCGACTGGGAAAGCGCCATTGTCTTTCAAAGCCTTCGGGATGTGGAACTTGGAGACATAGGTGGATAGGGAAGTGGCCCAAGTACGTTCTAGGGAAGGTCTTCAGCGCCCGATACCAGGGGGATACACCCGGGGAGACTAGACAGAAATCGGTCCTAGTCCATGTATTGTGTTGACCAGAAAAATGTGTGTAATTGGTAGTGGTGGGATTGCGCCTGCGCCAAATGTCCATCAATGAGAACTGGTCACAAAAGTCATGGACCGCGCGTCGCTCTCTAGGTTTGGTATCCGCGGCGCCAGATGTGCTATACAGGTCAATGTTCAAAAGGAGGTTGAAATCCCCGCCTATCAAAATATGTGCAGGTTCTAATTTGTAAAGTTGAGTGTGTATTGTGTGGAACAACTCAGGTGAGTCAGTGTTGGGGGCATAGATACAGGTCAGAATGACCCTGTGACCCATTACTGACCCTACCACTATAACATAACAACCCTCCTGGCCCTTGATGACCAGCCGGCAGCTAAAAGGGACCCTCTTATGAATTAATACTGCTGTGCCTCTCGCATAGTTACTGAAATTGGAAAAAGACTCACCAGCTGGCAGCAAAACGCGCCGCATCCGTAACTGGTAGGCGAGTTTCTTGCAGAAAGGCGATGTCTATATTATGCCTATTCAAGTAGTGCACCACCTGCCATCGTTTACGCTGGTTATTAAGACCCCTGACATTCCATGACAATAAGAACAGATTAGAGGGACCTGCGTTGAAACCTAGCTGTGCCATCTGATAGTCTTAGGTGGTCTGTCAAGGACAAATGTCATGGTGTGAACAATAAATCAATACCAAGGACAACATGCAAGATCATCAATAATGAAAGCATTGAACCCTACCCCAAATCCCCTCCCACCAGCCAGCCTCACTGCAAAAATGTTAAGGCCTACCCCAACCTGCGCACAAAATTCAAAGTACCAAACAGCTGTGAAGTGGAAAAACAGGTACATTCGAATCAGCCTGAAAGAACCCAAGGTATCCACCTGGGTGGGAGCGGTGACAACGCAACGTCAGTAGTCCAAAAGGAAGGCTAGATACTTAACGATGTTACCCCACATGGGAGCCAGAGAACAGATCCAAGCTAGCGACAGATCCGCGGTGTGGAGGAGACGGGTCGCCCCTGTTGTCCTGTGGTTGGTCCTTGTTTTTATAGGTGCGACAAAATTCCTGCACCTCGTTAGGATTGTCAAATACACAAACCCGGCCCACAATTTCCACCATTAGACGTGCAAGATATAGCATGCCGTATTTAAGGCCAAGGTTGCGGAGTGCGGGCTTTACCCATGTGAATTTGCGTCTGGCTTCCTGCACCATTACAGACAAGTCAGTGTAAAGAGCGATTTTTGAGCCGAGCCTGGTAACGTAACCACGCTCTCTGGCCAAGCGCAGAGCCGTATCTCTGTCCCGGAAGTTCATAATGCGGGCTCAGGGGGCGAGGAGGATGGCCCGGGTTCGGTTGAGGTCCAAGGGTGCAGTGGGCCCTCTCCACTACAAAGCCAGACATGAATGAATCTCTCCCAAACATGTCCACCAGCAAAATTTCCACAAAAATGTCTAAGCATCCCATAGCTGTGGACTCCGGGACACCTATAATGAGCATTTTACGGCGGACGGTGCGCGCTTTGAGTTCTTCATTTTTGCTGGCCACTTCCTTTAGTATGCCCTCCATTCGGTCTAAGCATTTACCTGTTCCGCGCAGTTCCATCCTCAGTGTCGGAGCTCCGAGCCTCTGCCACATCCAGATGCCTATTGTGCACCTGGATCTTTACGCCAATTGACTCGAGCGTTTTGTCCAGGGAGTCAAAGCGGCTGTCTAAGGACCTGAAACCTGCTCTCATTTCTTGTAGCCACTCCGCCGCATGGGCCAAGGCTGATGCATCCCCTTTAGGGCCCGCTACCTGCTCCACCAGGGCGGGGTCACCCTCTACTGCTTTATCCGCCAGTTTCTCAAATGGCAGTGTCCTTTGTTTCGGGTCCTTGCGACCCATTCCTACGTGGAGTGACCGGAGATCGCCCAGCCGCCGACGTTACTCCCAGGATGTTGCTGGCCTCTTTGGGGACGCTGAAGTTTATGAGTATTGGAAGAACGGCTGTGCCCCACCATGATGTAAAGAGCCCAGCAGCACTACCACGAACCCTGCAGTGTCAGCCCTCACATCTGCACCCTTAATCTACAATTTAGGATCACTGCGGCAGTCAGGCATCCGCTGCCATGTGTTTTGACGCTGGTGGATGAAATCTGCTTCAGCATGGAACCGGGCCACAGACTGTGGTAGACACCGCTAGTCTACCAGGCTCTGTGTACATTTCAATGGCGAGCTGGTGAGTAAACAGTACAGAGGGCCGGCTGGCACCAAAAACAGGCCGCAGGCCCTCTCATTTCGGGCGCACACTAAATTCTTTAAGGCCCTCGCGCCCTGTGTGTTAAGACAATGGGGCAAAAAGCTCTGCCGCTGAGTGTTCGGCACATACGATCGCTATTCTGCCATTTTAGGTGTAGGACCACGCGGGGGATACACCGGGGGCATTCAGCGGGCTCTTGCACTTGTACCCCCTAATGATGTCTGCGCTGCCTCTGGTCCAGCCGCACCCGCCACGCTCCAGACAGTAGCTGCAGTAGGGGCTCGAGAGGCAGTGCGGCGGGATCACTACAACAGCGCACGGTCAACACTGGCCGATGCCGACCCAGCCACGGCAGTTGCGCTTATTGTACACAGACGGGGGGGGGGGCAGAGACCACCAAACCGGCACCCGAGCACTCACCACTCTGATGGATCCCACACCAAGCAGAAAGCCGCACCAGCCGATATGGGAGAACCGCTGGAACGCGATCGTCTCCCTAGGCCACCATCTTGTCCTCTTCTGCTTCTTGGACGGGTCACATTACGGGGCGGTTTCATGTGCGATTCGTCGCTCTCATCCCTCCCAACTCAAATAGTTACGGATCAGGGGCACAGCAACATCTATTCCACCGACCTGTTGGCGCTGGAAAGTGGGGACAGCTCAGCCCACGGCTTGGCCCCGCCCCCCCATCAGAAAAAGATATTTCACAGAAAACGAGGGCAGAGCCCTGAGCGCCGCAGTGGAGTTGGAAGCTTTTAAATAGTAATGAGAGGCTACTGTATAGCAGTTGCCCAAGGTGTCCACAAAAATTAACACTGGAAATTGAGACCAACAAAGATCAGAATAAAACAGCTAGACACTGACAACCACATTAGAAAACTAGCACAAAATGAAGCAATACAATATAAAGATGTATGCACAGGTTCTTAGCAGACTTAGAGATTAAACCATAGAGAGTATAGGAAACACAATCACATAAAGGGCAACTTTTCGTGCAACTGCTTTAGAAAGGAGGACACTCCTACTGAGCATAACCAGCATACAAGCACACTGTGATACACCAGGAATTTAATGATTATTACAATACACTTTATTCTGTAGCAACAGACTAAGATCCTGTAGGACACTACAACCAAAAGGAAACCCTAAAGGTATTGCCTATAGAGGAAAGAGAAAACTTGGAAGGCCTATTTCATATTCAAGAGCTTAACTAAAATCTCCAATGCTTTGATTTGGGAGGGCAGGATACAGGGTTGCACTACAAAAACGGAAACTTCCACCTATAGAATGAGGTTTGGGTGCAACAGACTTGGAACATTATTGCCAAGTGCTGTGCGCTACCGGAAGCAAAGAAGGCCATGGCCAAATTCCTTAGAGGAACTGGAAAGAAGGCTACTCGAGCCTGAAACGAATATAGGAGAGCAACCTGGGCTCTCTACACCACTCTGCACTGCAGGAGATGGTGCATCAAAAAGGGCTATAGTGAAGGAAAACAAATCTAGGCTCCTTCAATCACAATAATGAGCCTCACAGGACTGAAAGGTGCACCATGGTCTGCAAGACCTAGGGTATGTGAGTAAGCAGTGATAAAGAAAGCGGGTGATCTGTACATAAATGGAAGAAGCTAAAATTTGACAGACTTAATGATGATATCCCCAGGAGTCAATTCTTAAACTACACCAAAATAGTAGAACTCTTACAGTATAGCCAGGATGAAGCATCCAGGATGCTTTTGGTTGTAGAACAGATACTGACAGCAAGACTATGTAGGGGTGTATAATTGCTATCATTTGCAGGGCCCTCATTGCAGAGACTGGAACAGACTATCTTCCTCAGGAAAAACTGGTCACAAGACCATGTTAGAGACCTGCAGGGCACTGACTGGACTCTCAACTCTATTAGTTTCTAGGAAACATAGAAACTCTATATTCCAACTACAAAGTGGGGCCTGTAATTCGGCAGTAAATCTGTAGCAGAGCTCAAAGGGCACCAGAACACTGAAGACAAAGAAAGTAAGCCTTACCGGTGAGAAACTCGCTGGTCAATTGGGGCTGCAGCAGCCAGAGCGCCGAAAAAGCACCAAGAGACTCCAGTGCGGTGAAAAGGGAACTGGCATAGATAAACTACGAGGAGCGTCAAGATGGTGCTGGTGGTGGAGAGGTGAGTCTGGAGCACGGCCTATGGGCAGAGACCAAGTGAAATCCATTGGCGAGGGATGCTGGGAGACCCGAAACTACGGGGAAAGAAAGGGTGGGGGAGAGGACCGAATCCCCACATAGAGAACAGACAGCGAGGCTGGAACTGGGCTGCGGACCGACCAGCGGGACCCCGGGAGTAAGAGCACAGGCACAAGGCTGGCAGCTAAGAGACAAGATGCCCACAGAGCATAGTGTATAGGTTCCCCCCTCCCTTACAAAGATGAGATAACAGAGCTGGTCCCTATTTAACGGAGTGGGGGGCGCAGCGGGCAAAACCATTGGGCCAGAAGAGAGTGCAAGGAGATGCTGGCCCATCCGCAGCACACTAAGGTCAGAGAGAACCTGGGGTGTAAGCAAAACAGAGATAGGAGCAGAAGGCCGGGTCACAGGAGAGGCCACTAAGCAGGTGAATTCCGTATCCAATAATAAATAGCGACAGAACTTAAGGAGTAGGCAACCATTGGGAGCAATAGAGGCGGGTCACAGAACTGGAACCAAATGGCAGAGGACGCAAAACAGGGAACGGAGAAGCAGGTAAAAAGAGCACGACAAGCCCCTGAACCCTGCACCGAAACCTTACCCAGTGCAATCGGAGCAACATGGGGGACACTGAGGAGACAGAGCGGGGAAGAGAAGTTTGGGTAGCCCATGCTACCCAGACTAGGTATACTAGGTGAATACTGCCTGGGGGATCCCTCTAGTACAACGAAAATTGAGATACCATGGAACCAGGCCACACCAAAGTTCAGGCTTCTAAGTGAAAGAAGCAGGCCCGAAGAGAAAGAAGCCCGGCCGGACTAGCCCGGCCACAAAGCGGTCGTCACCATGGGGAAGGTATCAAAAAGAGGAACAGGCAGGGGCTTAGGCCGAAAGGCAATTGTTCGCAACGTTGGGAAAGACACCCCAGAGGACCCCTCTCGTGTACGAAATACTCTAGGCCAGAGCTTTCCAAACTCTGTGGCGCGACACAGTAATGTGTCGCCTGCCAAGTGTGAGTGTGTCGCACGACGATGTCTGCGGGGGGCAGATTAGGGTGATTGCTCTCTGGGACATTTACATTGTGATGCAGAACGCGGAGAAAGGAGAGGCGACGCACATTAAATGGCCCTTTCAGTCCACGGAGCCGCCTTTGCTCTCCATTCCAGGCGCTTGGAACTGTAAGTTCATAAATTTAAAAACTCGGCATTAAATTGTATTCCCTGTGCGCCATAGAAACGGAGAACCCATGGGTGGAATGTGCTGTGTGTCTCTGGTAACACACTATTTCGGGTTTTGTAAGGCCTGCAATGTAAGCACTTTTAAACCAATACCCCATCCTCTGTCATGAACAAGCTGGAGCAGTAGCTTGGAGATTGAGTAACAAGTGTGATTGTCTTTCAACACAAAATGCAATTGCGTATTCACAGCCCCCTCTAGCCCTAAAAAAAAAGCAGCTGCCCCTCCCTCCCCATACCTTGAACTCTCGTGTCTGTTACAAGGTCGACTGCAAGCTGAAGAAGTGTGAAGTAAGTTTATTATAACAGCCCCACACGATGGTCGTGCGTGGGTAAGCGGAACATCAGTAGAATGACAGTTGGTGTCAACGTTATCAGCTGGGGAAGGAATGGAATGTAGGGGAACCAATGGGAGGGGGAGAACACTGGGAAGGTTCACGCGCAGGGGAAAGGAAGGTACCAAGCGCAGGGGTGCAGGGGGGGGCATGGGTAAGATACAACACATCTTCCTCTCTATAGAGTTTTGGCAACAGCGCCTCGGAATGCAGTGGCAGCATGCAGGAGGATGCATGGCCAGTTGGGAGTTAGTCACACACATAATCATCTAAACGTTTAGGTCTACGGATGGTTCTTCCAAACCTTCCAGAGGCCGCGTGTAAGTGTGGTGCACATTCGGTGTCCGAATGAGAGTCAAGGTCAGATCTGCCGAACCGCCCACTGAATCTGTGACCATCAGACGCAACTTCAGAATCCGAATGAGGGTCATCCTGACAACTCCGATTACAAGTCGAAGTGCGGGGATTGACACCTGCAGACCGATCTGTCGATTGACCATCGTCAGAGTCAGAGTCAGGTTGGAGGTCACGTGTGCTGTTGTTTCTAGACCTATTATTCACATCAACACTAGATCTATCAACATCTACCCACAAATCATTGCTAACAGTAACATGCTGCTGATGACCCTGGGCCTTGTCACTGGGATGATAGTTCGCCAGTCTGCTCATGTGCCAGACTTTCCCATCACTGAGTCTTGCCGCATTGTTAAACAGTTCATCGATGTGAAGTGGGGCGGTGAATCTGCTTTCTCCTTTCTTTACTTTTTTTTCCAAACGAACTTTCACAAGATCGCCAACCTTGAATGAATGATCTTTTGCGCTGTGTCTAGAATCATACCATTCTTTGTAGTACTTCTGTGCCTTGATGATGTTATTTCTTATGTTTTCAGGTGACCATTCGATTTGTTTAGATACAGACAACCACCCCAGATCAATGCTCATGGGCTGTCTGCTTCTCATGAGAATGAAGGGTGCTGTGCGTGTGCTTGCACAAGGGGCAATCCTGAATGCCCAGATGAGTTTGTATATTTCCTCTTCCCAGTTTAAGTTTGCATTTCTGGATAGTTGTATGTGCCCTTTCAAGACACGGTTGAAACGTTCAGTGAGGCCATTTCCTTCAGGATGATAAATTGAAGTGGTGTGGTGGGTGATACAGTTTCTAGCAAGGAATGACCTGAATGCTTCAGAACAGAATTGCCGGCCATTATCGGTGATGACGGATTTGGGTAAACCTTCACTTAAAAAGAGCTTGTCCAAGAAGTCTATGCATTTGGAGCTGTCAATTTCCTCCACGATCTTAATTTCTGGCCACTTGGAGAAGTGATCTATTGCCACCAAGATGTACTTGATTTCTCCATCATGTCCTTCTATGGGCCCCACTATGTCCAAACCTAATTTCTCCCATGCCATTTGCGGGGGTTGAATCGGTGAGAGACTGACTTTTGACGTTTTGAGAGTTTTGTCTGAGTCACAGCATTCCATACAGTTCCTGACCTGGACCTCGATTTGCTTGTCGATACCCGGCCACCAATAACTTGCCCTGACACGCTGCTTAGTTTTGGTGATGCCAAGGTGGCCAACGTGACACAAACTTAGGACTTTGTCTCTGAGCGTGGCAGGGGCTATGGCTTTACCCATTCTGTACAACACGCCGTTTTCCAAACTGAGTTCGTTTCTGGTTTCCCAAAACACCTTGATATTGTCCTGTAGGTTGCGCTTATCTGGCCATGCGGAGTTGATGAATTGGCAAACCATTTGCAGAGTGGAGTCGCGCGACATGTGTTGACCCCATTCTTCCGCTGATATTCCATCCAGGTCAGAGTTGAAGAGCAGAGCTACCTTCTCCTCGTCCTCTTGAGCGATCATGCCATCCGTGTGAGGCAGTGGTAGTCTGCTGAGGAAATCCGCAATCTTGTTTTTCACTCCTGGCCAATATTCAGCCGAGTAGTTGTAATCTAACAACTTGATAGACATTTTGCTGAGTCTAGGTGAGGCATTTTGTAGACCAGAGGCTGTCAGTATCTTGATTAACGGTTTGTGGTCTGTGCGGAGATGGATTTTGTAACCCCACACATAAGCTCTGAAGTAATTGAGCGCCCACGAACAAGCCAGCATTTCACGCTCAATGACAGAGTACTTCTCCTCAGCAGAGGTGAGCGACCTGGAGGCAAAGGCTACAACCCATTCTTGGTTAGATGAGTCCTTCTGTGCTAGCATAGCTCCAATACCTTTGTTGCTTGCATCTGTGGTGAGGTAGATATCTGCTTTGGGGTCAAAACCTTTGAGGAAAGGCGCCTCGCTGATTTCCTTTTTGATGGTAACAAAGGTGTTCTGACAGTCCGGTGACCAGACAAATTTGGTTTTGTTTTTCAGTAATTGTCTTATGCTGTAGGTTTTTTCAGAGAAATTCCTTATGAATTTGGAGTAATACTCAGTCAAGCCGAGAAAGGCTCTTACATCCTCTTTGCTCGAGGGACATGGGGCATTAAGGATGGCATCCACCAGACCTTGTTTGGGTTTGATCCCGTCACGGCTGATGGTGTGCCCAAGGTAAACCACTTTGTCCTGTGAGATTTTACATTTGTCTAATTCAACCGTTAAACCATGTATTTTCAGTTTGCAAAACACTTGTCTAAGGCGTGTGTCATGTTCCGATTGGTTGCTGCCCATGACCAGGATATCATCTTGGAAAAACCTGATACCATCAACACCTTCCAGAATGGATGTCATGACCCTCTGGAAAAGTGCTGCGGCCGAGGCCAGGCCAAATGGTACCCTGGTGAACCGATAGCAACCAAAGGGGTGATAAAGGTTGTGAGTTTTTTACTGTCTGCATGCAGAGGGATCTGGTGGTATGTGACATCTGAGGGAAGCCCGAACGGTAACAGCTGGGAGAGAAATGTGTGCCGGCATGGAATGTGGAAGGAGTACGCAGGAACAGGGGCGAGGAGGGAGGGCTTTCTCGCAA
Source organism: Lissotriton vulgaris (assembly GCF_964263255.1). Taxonomy (NCBI): domain Eukaryota; kingdom Metazoa; phylum Chordata; class Amphibia; order Caudata; family Salamandridae; genus Lissotriton; species Lissotriton vulgaris. Next base: position 1,707,558,480 of record NC_141685.1, on the reverse strand, counting down.
CACAGCCCGAGTTTGGAAAACTATGGGAGGTATGAAATGATTTTACTATGGCTAGGTAGATTAACTGTTCCCGTCCCTCAGCAATCACTGACTTGTGGGGGTGACATTTTCGATCCTCTCACAGCACAGTATTCACTCTTTCAGCTCTCTATGTGCTGTAAAAGAGGTGCCTGTCCCTGACCAGGAGGGAGGGACCGAGGCAATGGAGGGGGTCCTACGCTTTGCAAGGTCAGTGCTCCTTCAGCTTTGGAGGGGACAATACAGCAGTCTTAAATTAAACAGCCTTGAATGGGTGAATGGATGCGGTTACATTATCCTTGCTGTGTTTCTTTAATGTTTTAGAATGTCAATACACTGGTGATTCTAGTAAGAATGTTTTATGGCACTTCTGGATTAGCTTTGGATCTGCAAGCATGTCTTGAGACTTCTTCCTGAATAAACCTTCTTGAAGACAACATATTTTGAGTGTTTTTGTACATTTTAAAAGTGGCGACGAGGGAAGAAACGACCCATCTCTGTTTTTATCATTATTTGTTCATTTTGGTTATCTTTTCAAAAAAACGGACATCATCTATTTTTTTTTTCTTCCAACCCGTGTGCAACTTAATTTATTTTTAAACATTATATCCTAAAGGATTTCTCTGCAAGACGCTTCAACAACGCTGTGTAAAACTCCTCAACTAAATCGCTGTGAAAGACGCTTAAAAGGAACTGCCTGCCATTGTTTCAAGTAGACGTTAATCTTCATCGTGTCAATTACGAAGGTATGGCAATGTTTGAGAGAGGCGTCTGAAAGAAGCGTGAAGCGCGTAACGTGAAACTGCTCTTTTAAACGCGCAAAAGCGGCATTATCGCTATCGAGTGAAGCAAAATTAATCTTTGGCATTTTACAAACTTTGCACGAGGCGCGTATACTTTTGAACACATTACCTCGCTCGTGGATGCGCTGTGTCTTCTTGATTCCAACGGCAAACTCCAGGAAACACACGAATGACGCGCAATGCATTCTGGGACCCGCAATGCATTCTGGGGCGCGTTGCTTAGCAACCCTTCGATATTCACTTGAATTAACTATTTACATGCCACAAATTCATTAAAAACTCGATTTTAACTGCATTTTACCTACAATCAACACGCATTAAGAGGAATAAGACTACGGTGACTACTTTTATTTTGTTAGATGTTGGTGATGAAGACCTTAGTGATGAGGAAGTGGTGTTTGATTCTTCCAAAAATTGAGATATTTTCTTCAGATGAATATCTTTATTCTTTGAAAGCTTTAGAAGAGAATTTCGGAAAAAAAACAAGTATAGTGGTAGAAAGACATAAGTTCTTTTCAAGGGCACAGTTACCTGGTGAAACTGTGGAACAATATGTTACTGTTTTAAGAAGATTGGCAGTTACTTGTAAACTTAAGGATTTGCATGAAGAAATTATACGAGATCAATTTATTAATAGAGCCAACAATACTAAAATCCAAGAGAAATTGTTGGATTTAAAAGATCCTTCTCTTCACAAAACCATTTCAATTGCCAGAAGAGTGGAAAATAATTCCAGATATGTTAAATAATTAAGCTCTGCATATAGCAAAGACTAAGTTTAGTGATAATAAAGAATCTAATGATGTGTGTGCTGTAGTTAATAACAAATCAAAATCTTTTGACTATAAACAAAACATAAAACGTGATTTTAGAATTAGACCTCAAACATTTTCCAATACTAATAAGAACACTATGTCATACAATAAACCTATGTCATACAATAAACCATCTTCTAGCAAGTCGCAAAGTTTTAACAAACAATTCTTGGTGTCCTGCATCTAATGTTATATGTTTTAAATGCAACAAGACTGGCCATTTTGCAAAAATGTGTAGATCTGACAATCCTAATGCTTGGAAAAATTCTGTCAACTATATTGATCAGTTTAATCACTCTGATAGCGATACTGACATAGAAGTTATGCCTATTTGGAATGAGGTCAACCATGTTGATGATGAAATTCAACCTCCCAAGTGTGATATCATAATCAATGGTCACACGTTAATTCTTTGGGCTGATTCATGCTCATTATATACCATAATTGACAAAAATATGTGGGAAGCTTGTGGCAAACCTACTCTCAATTGTTCTCAAAGAACACCTGTAGGTTATCTGGGTTTCAAATTACCAGTTATTGGATGTTTTGTATCTGAAATTATTTATAAGGACAGGAATACTTCAGGTACTGTCTATGTTGTAGAAAAAGGAAGAGCATTATTAGGATGGAAAGAGGTATGGAATCTTGGTATGACTCTTGATCCCAATCATCCGGATAAAATTGTATTATCTCCAAACTGGCACAAAAGAGAGTCTGACGTAGTTTTACTAACTCAAGATGATACCGGGTTAGAATGGCACAAAAAATTTCCTGGTTTATTCAGTACAAAATTAGGGTGTCTTAAGAAATTTGAACATCGTATTATTCTTAAACCAGATTGTACTCCCATTGTTCACAAAGTACGCAATGTTCCCTTGGTGTTAAGATCCCAGCTTAAAGTAGAACTGGATCGTTTGTGTCAACAAAATATCATTGAACCCATCGAAGCATCAGATTGGCTTAGTCCAGTAGTTTTGGCACGAAAACCCAACGGAAAATTGCGCATGTGTGTAGATTTAAGAGATTTAAACAAGAATATTTGGGTAGATCGCTATCCCTTACCTAATATTAACGAGATGGTTGCTTCTGTCAGAGATGCTAAGTATTTTTCGTCTATTGATTTGTCAAATGCTTATCATCAGATAAAATTACATCTGAGTCTCGTCATTTAACGTCCTTCATTACTCCAGAGGGAGCGTTTCAATTTTTAAGAATGCCTTTTGGTTTGTCTTCTGCATCTGCTGTCTTCCAGAGAGTCATGACTAGAGTTCTTGAAGGTATACCTAACATGTTGGTTTTTCAAGATGACGTATTAGTGTGGGGTGAAGACAAAAATATGCATAATGAAATTTTGAATGATGTATTAACTAAACTTCAGAATGCAGGTTTAACGGTTGCTGCTGAAAAATGTAAATTTGCCACTAATGAAATTGAATATTTGGGACATACTTTATCTGCACAAGGTGTCAAACCAAAGAAAAATCTATTAGATGCTATCAAGAATGCTCCATCTCCGTCACACAAAGACCAACTTCGCTCATTTTTAGGGCTCGCGGAGTATTATTCAAAATTTGTGCAAAATTTTGCTTCCAAGGTTTTTTGCTTAAGATCTTTAATGAAAAAAGGTGTTAAATTTGAGTGGAGTTCTGAATGCCAATCAGTTTTTCAAGATGTAAAAAAAGAGATAATAGATGCGGTTGCACTCAAACCTTTTGGTCCCAACAAGAAATCCATCATTGTTGTTGATGATAGTGCAAATGGTTTAGGTGCGGTTTTGATGCAAGGTAAGGACAAATCGGAATGGGTGGTAGCTTTTGCTTCCCGTACCTTGAAGGGCGCTGAACCATCATACTCTGTTATTGAAAAAGAAGCTCTTGCTTGTTTCTGGGGTGTAAATTACTTTAGAAATTACGTATGGGGCACTAATTTTGAGTTAAGAACTGACCACAAACCTCTTGTTGATATATTTTCAACCAAAGGTGCCGGGAAAGCTACTCCTAGAATTGCGAAGTGGATTTATAAACTACAAGAGTATGATTTTTCTATGAAGTATGTACCAGGCATTAAAAATGTTAATGCGGATTGTTTATCCCGTCTTCCTATTTGTAGTGAAGATTCTGCATCTGACCAAGATGAGGAATGGTCAGTAGCTTCCATTCAAGAGGTATGTAGTGGTGTCATTGATGAGATAGAGTGAAAAAAAGCTGTTGAAGATGACCATATTTTGAAAGAGGTAATTGTACGATTAACCTCATCATGCAAAAATTTCTCATGGAGCGATTGTGAGCTATCTGAATATAAAACTGTGTGGCCAGAACTTTCTTATAATATAGAAACAGGTATAGTCAGAAGGGCAGATAAACTTGTTGTACCATCTAGTTTACGTGATAGATTGCTTGATCTTGTTCGTGTAGGACATTCGGGAATGTCCGGAATGAAAAGAAGGTGCTGTTGTGATTTTTGGTGGCCTGGTATGGATAAAGATGTGGAAAGACGTGTCAGAAATTGTCCTGCATGCACATGTAGTGATAAATCTCATGTTTCTCAAGAATCTCACAATAGTTCTGTTGCGTTTCCTGATAAACCATGGCAGAAATTAGCTATGGACATTTGTGGTCCGTTTAGTTTTGGCAATATTGTTGGGAAATTCGCCATTGTTTTAATGGATTATTACAGTAAGTGGCCTGAAGTGGCATTCGTGAAGGAGATTAAAGCTTCTAATATTGTCAATTTTTGTGATGAACTGTTTCATAGAGAAGGTTTTCCTGAAATCATCACCACTGACAATGGTCCACAATTTATTGCCAATGAATTTCAAGCTTATTTACGTTCGTGTGGTGTGAAACACTTAACCACCGCTGTTTATTGCCCTAGAGAGAACAGCATGGTTGAGAGATTCAACCGAGTGTTGAAGGAATGTTTACAATTGGCTGCATTTGAGGGTACTGATTGCAAACTTGCCGTCAAAGATATGATTTGGAGCTACCGCAATACTCCACATTCTGCAACTTTGATATCACCTTGCTGGCAATAAGGTAACCCCTGCTTGGATGCTTAATGCATCCAGCCCTGTTCTTAAAAAAAGTCTGGGTGACAGAATGCATGTGTATCAACAGAAATACGTGGATAGACACAACAGTAGAATTAAGAGGGTGGAGAGATCTTTTCTTATTGGTGATATTGTGAGATCCTCCCGTTTTGGTTTGTCTAAGGATGGTTCTTCTAAATGGTCTCATCCAAAAAGGGTGTTATGGGAAATTGTGTTCTGTTGGATGATGGTCGCAAGTGGAATTTGTGTAACATTGTTTTATGCAATGAATTAAAACGTAAGTTATGGTTAAATAGAAACTGTGATGTTTCCACATCCAAACCCAATCCAGGCGATTCTCCTACAACCAAATCCAATTCAAATGTGGTATCTCCTAATGTTTCTACTTTACCAACCGTGTCAATTGAAACTTCTTCTCCATGTTCAAGGAGATTATCTGGGAGGATTATTGTAAAGCCTGTTAAGCTCAATGATTATATGTTGTAACTATTACGCTGTTATCTTTGTTTTGAATATGTGTTTCAATTATACTTTTTTTTAAATTTTTTTTTTATTTCTTCCTTGCTGTGTTTCTTTAATGTTTTAGAATGTCAATACACTGGTGATTCTAGTAAGAATGTTTTATGGCACTTCTGGATTAGCTTTGGATCTGCAAGCATGTCTTGAGACTTCTTCCTGAATAAACCTTCTTGAAGACAACATATTTTGAGTGTTTTTGGACATTTTAAAAGATGCCATGCTGGGGTCCTGTCTGGGAATATGCCCTTGGTTGTTATAAGTCCTTCCGTTGAGCACATTTGACTGTGAGAGACACATGGAGAGTAAGATCTGCCCAGGACCATAGTGCCAATATCAGCAACATACCCATCCTGCACAGCACAGCAATCTCATAATAAAGAACGTACAAGACACATTGTTTGTTAGAAAACATTGCTGCAGGTTTTATTTGCATAATTAATATGTGTCCTTGTGTAACTAAACTGGTGCTATGTAAAGCGCTCTGATGCCCGATATCTTCGAATCTAGTTTGTGCTATATATTAATCTTTACCATCGATTTATCTTTTGACTCTGTTCAATGCTCTGTTGCCTTATTAGACTTAAAAGCTCGGCAGTTTTAGAGAGCTCATCACATTCACTCCCATGTACCAGCATAAAAAAACAGACCATTGCTGTTAATTGCAACACCACGAGACCACAGTTCTTGGGCCCTGCCTTCATAAACTAGAAATTCAGCCTCCTAGACCCCGCTATGATACTCATCACCCTCCATGACAAGACTCTGGCAAAAATGGAGCACTACCTATATTTCCTACACTCTGTTGATATGAATTCATTTTCACCCGCTCCCTTTACTGGGCAATTTACAAGACCACAGCAGGCTCATGATCAACACTGGGGTCCTAGACAGCTATGCTGCATGCTGGGGGGTGTTTTTTTCACTTAATGTCGGATCACGAACAAGATAGCTTAAAAACTGCATTCTGACAGAAACAAGTTGAAATCTCCTATTAAGACTCCTCAAGGTGCTCACACTGAAAATCGTTGATCACCTATCTGTTTTGAATTATTGTTGCCTACTGACATGTCAAATAGAAGACATTGTATGTGTTGCCTACTAAATTATGCATAAAAGAGCCAAATACAAAATGTAAAATTTTAATAGACTCTGTAAATATGAAGGAATTTGAAATTGGAAGCTAAGAAGAACGCTGCTAACCTGAACTAGATTTATGGGAGCATCAAAGAGATTCTAGCATGATACATTGGTGTGCGCATTGCGAGCATAAAAGACCGAGTGATATGTTAGAGCAGATCTTTCGTAACTGAGGTTCTTCCTTGCACTAATAATTACATTTGTATTAGAAGCCAATCTGGAGGGGGTGCTATGTGATGTTGCGGTTGAAACCTATGGTGTGTTGATCTCTCCGCAAGGTTGTGTAGCTAAGCTTGCAGGGCTCTTGTTCTGAGATCCCATTTGTTAAAAAAAGAAAGGGCATCATAGCCCCAGGGCTGATATTATGTTGCTTAATGTACTTCTGCCTCCATTATTACAATGATTGTGTTCCAAGTTCTAAGCCTGTGATGACTCTGCATTATGTTCCTGCATTGTACTTATGTCGTTATCACTTGCCAACTTGCGCTGTGATTGAGAGGCATTGTTACAGAAGAGTGAAAAGATAAAATTAAAGATCCTTAGAATATTATATTTTTTGAAACAGAGAAGCAGATGCACAGTTATCACTGGGATTAGTAATCCTTCTTATCTTCAACCCTTTGAACGTTTTTACGATTTATAGTGCTTCACAGAAACTCATTGATAAATCTTGCACATTTATACCTAACAAACCTGGGGCTGACCAGGCTACTCCAAATTTCAGAAGATACTTTTCCATTAATGTGAATCGTGTAGTCACAGAAGCAAGCTGCCTCAGTTTGGCTTCTGTACTTAGTAAAACAATTATCCTCCCACCCTTCCCCGTACCTCTGTCCACATGGCTCTTCGCTTTGGCTCCCCCACACAGCATTCCTCCCAGATAGCTCGAGCATTGCGGGCTCTGATGGAAAGTGAAACTCCTCCCCCTATGTTGAGAGCACAACAGACAGAGGACTATATCCCCACCTCCCCTGCATGCATGAAGGAAAAGGGAAACTGCAACAAACAAAGGACTGATGTCTCTACCCCACCTACTTGGCGGACATGTTTGACTGGTCTCTCTCAGGGACGTACTTCCTGGATTAGTCACTCTCTGCCTTATCTGAACACTCGATAAGAATTTCACATTCTAGATTGATCACAACTGCTGAGCACTTGGCTCAGTTACTTATCTACACCATCATGTGATAGAATGCCTGCCTATTTTGTATCATTTTTACTTTTAACTATATTCTGATCGTGTTTGATGCACGGAATACTACCTCATATGTGAAAGAATGTCTGCCTACTATTGCAATCCACTCCTAGCTTTACTCTGAATACTCGTAATGCATTGTTATAATTCCCCTCCCCCACAACGTGGCCACTCCCAATCCCATCTCCCATCCTAAGCTAATTCATTGCATCTCATATACAGGTTGGCTTTGTAGCCACTTTTTGTATCATTCATACTATGTGTTCTTACTTTATTACCTGTTCCGACTATGCTCCCCCTTGTACTTCCTATGTAAAGCGCTCTGATATCCGCAAGGATCTTGTTCGCGCTATATAAAACTTTCAAAATAAATAAATAAATACATAAATAAATAAATCCCTTCCCTAATTTAGACAAAAAAAGAACAAGGGTGGGTTTTTCAAGAGTTGATGCAGTCGGGCTAGGGTGGCCTTCTTGGTCCTGGGCTGTCTCAATTCCTTGAGCTGGCCTCATGATGTTCCATCATGTCAGCTGGGTCTTTCTCGGATCATGCCACTCCTCCTGGCAGGTACAGTCCAGCTTCTTGTGCATGCAGGTAGGCTTCCTTCGCTCTGCATGTCAAATAGCAAGACAGTTTTGTAGGTAGTTTCCCGACCCTCCAACTCTAGCTTTTTGTACATTCCGAAAGTCCTGTTTCAAACAAGCTGTTTTTTTTTTTTTGCTGTTAAGTAAATTCTTTGTTTATATTTATGACTTTCAAAATTGGTTGAGATTCCAGCTCTGTGCTTACTGCCTACTCTTCCAGTGTAAATTTATTGTCATATAGCTGGTTCTGAACTGAGGTGGCGATTTTGTTTTTGTGCCGTAAATCACTGTGGCATGTGTCAATGTGTGCATGATTATATTCTTGTTTCAGACCGAACCCTGTCTTTGTTAGAACACACTCACAATTGCTTTATTACCCTTCCTGCTTTCTCACATTTGCTTAAAAATGCACCATTTGCCTACTATTTTTACAAAAGTTTCTCGGGGGAGCCCCTTTTAGGTGGTTCGGCCTTGCTCGCTGCGCTCTTTCGCCTTACCGTGTCACAAGATGAAGATTGTCTAAAAGGCGTGTCACTAACATGAAAAGTTTGGAAAGCTGTGCTCTAGGCTATGGAGACCTCAAGAACCGCAGTGGAAACGAAAATTGATACCCTCGAGAGGACTTGGGCATGCTGAGAGCAGATCACAGGAAGCTGGCGGACAGAGTCACAGCAACCAAGGGCAAAGTCCGGGACATGAAACCCCAAGTGACCACTCAGACTCACAGACCTGGAGAAGTGAGAACATGCGATGGACGCTAAAAACAGAGCACAGTGCAACAACCTGCGCATAGTGGGCCTGCCGGAGAAAATGAAGGGAAGAAAACATGGTGGCCTACTTAGAAAACTGGATCTGCACCAACGTAGCAGAGGAAGACTGTCACCATACTTAGCTCTAGAACGAACACACAGAGTCCCTGCAAGAGCACCCCCGCCTGGACAACGACTGAGACCAGTGGTGGCACGCCTGCTTTTTTATGAAGACAGAGATCATGTGCCGGGGCAGGTCCGACAGAAAGGACACTTTAAGTGGACAATAGCACTGTTAAAATATTCCCAGACTTCTCCCGGGAGGCTAAAAAACAGAGAAAATCATATGTCACCACCAAAAGGAAACTGCGACAGCTGAGCATACAATATTCCATGGTTTTCCCTGCCAAATTGAGAATTATATCTCCTGACGGGACAAAGTTCTTCAATACACCACAGGAAGTGAGGGACTGTATCGACCAGCCTGCTCCACAGGTACGAGACAACGTAAGGAAAGAAAGGCAAGAACAGAGAGCGGCCCGTAGGAGGAAGAGGAGGAAAACCTACAAGCCCACCCACAGCAGTGGAGAAGCAACATGAAAGACAGAGCAGTGGCAACAATAGCATCCCTTAGTGCACATGGAAGACAAGACCCCACATCACTGTGCGGGGATGACCCAAGAGACTCTGATTCGGAAGACAGCTCTATCACAGTGGGAGAAGCCAGCCAAGAACTCTCTGCAGTGACTCCCGGATCGGCAGATTAAATCATCTAATCACTGTGGGTCACCAAGTATAGCAAGGGACATTAAACATGGGGGGGTGCTTCGGAGAGCTAAGCTTACGCTAAGAGCTGCTGAGAGGACCCGGGACCAAGACCTGATACTTGAATGATATATGCACATGGGGGGGGGATAAGACTTTTGGGGGCAGGGGGACATTGCTCTTCTTGAGCATCTGACCAGTCACTACCCGAACTTTGGACAATATCTATAGATGCACATGAGTGCACAGTTTGGATGTGGGAGAGAATCTCACCTGTTCTTGGGAAGGGAAGTGGGGTCGTTTATAAAGTTTTAAGTCGGGGACACTGCAGGAAGACCGAGATGGAATCAATGATAGTAAGCGGCAGTCACACCCGTCTATCTCAATTTTCGGAGAACCAGGTAACGAGACAAATAGAAGGAAGGGGAAATAAGCAACAATGAATAAAAGAACGACATAGAACCTATTATCCTGCAATGTCCGGGGCATGCACTCCATGCACATGCAACATAAAATCTTTTCACACCTGAGAAGACGTGGGATTCACATTGCCATGTTACAGGAGACTCACACCATGGTTTCAGAGGGCATTGCACTACATAGGAGATGGAGAGGCCAAAAATACTACACCTCGTTCTAAGCATTCGCAAGGGGGGGTGCTGATCTGTATAAGGGCAGGGGTACCTTTCCAGTACACGGGACACAAGGTAGACCCAGAGGGCCTATACTTGATAGTCACGGGTAGGCTGGACGGTCAGGATTTGACACTAATCAATATATATATAGGCTGAACACTGACCAGGTTGCTTTCCTGGAGAGTATGTCCGGTATCCTGGCACCCTACACGACTGGCTCTGTTGTCATGGGGGGGAGGGACTTTAATTGCATAGCGGACCCTGAGTTGGACAGATCCCATCCACCGCTTCGGGTTTCCCCGGTTCATAGAACAGCTAAGGCCTTTAGAGAGTGGCGACCCGCTGGGAATTGGTGGATACTTGGAGGCGCACACATCCAGTAGATAAAGAATGCTCACACCTCTCACATGCCCATGAACTGCACGTACGGTTAGACACCTTCCTATGCACACCTGACATGCACGCCTTGTTGCAGGGAGTGGAGTACCTGACACGTGCAATATCGGACCATTACCCAATCCGGACGAAACTACAGTAGGGAACGCATCATAAACCCATCCCTACTTGGCGCCTAAAACCGGAAGCAATAGAGGACCAGGTGTTCCTCCAGGAGATCAGGGGACACATCACATCACATACTTTACTGGCAACGCCCACTCCACCAATTCCAGGCTGATGGAATGGAAAGCCTTTAAGGCGATAATCAGGGGGAGGTGCATGGCAACATCTACTGGGGTACAGTTAACACTACTTAAAGACGTGGAAAGGGATGAACGAGCTCTGAGAGAGATACGACGCCCTGAACACCCGGAGCTCCGACAGGAACTCCTGGATGCAAAAGAGGAAGTGGCAGCTCAGGAAGTACGCTTGAGGTGTTTCGACTATGAAAAATACATGGACTGGACCCAAGTGGAAAGAGATAAGGTAGGCAGGTTATTGGCATGGCTGGCCAACCCGGCCTGTAGAGGGAGCATTATTATAGAGATAGCTGACCAAGCGGGACACACCCTGTATAGACAGGCTGAAATAAACAATAGATTCCTTGAATGTTACAAACATCTGTATAAGATCTCGGGGTCCCGAGGGGAAACAGGATTACCTGGCTGAGCTTCGCCTCCATTCACTGTCAGAGGAAGAAGCGGACCAACTGAGAGCAGAGATCTTGCTAGCTCCCAAGCTGGTAGAGTTATATGCAGTGGACGGGAAAGAGGGAATCCTACCAAAAACGACTTGTGAAGCAGTGGTGATCCCATTGCTTGAACCTGATAAGTCCCCTCTTGATTGTACGGCCTACAGACCTCTGTTGATGCTTAATCTCGACTTTAAAATATTGAGCAAACTACTGGTGACAAGACTTCTCCCACAAAGAACCTTCCTGGTCCATCCGCACAAGGCGGGATTCATACGGAGTAGAAACACGAGGCTGAATATTAGACGGCTCCTCTCCATCTAGATAATGTCTTTGGCAGCCTGGAGTGGGATTTTCTCTATGCTGTTTTAGCGAAAATGGGAGTAGGTCATGGATTTATACGCTGGGTGAAATTGCTGTACTTGAGCCTGTTGGCTAGAGTGCCCACGGGGCAGCTCAATCTTGGAACAGTATCAGGTGGAGAGGGGCACGCGTCAGGGGTGCCCTCTCTCACCCTTGTTATTTGCCTTGGCTGGGGAGCCATTGGCCTGTGTGGCACAGACCGGCGACAGATACAGGGGCTTACGGCTGGGAGGACAAGTACACCACATAGCGTTGTACGCCAATAACCTCCTGTTATTCCTGAAGAACCCTAGGGAGGAGATGCAAGGGGCTAGAGGTATGATGGAGGAGTTCAGGTCCCTCTCAGGGCTAAGATTTAATTGGCAGAATTCTCAACTCATTCCAATAGTAGCAGACCGGCCGCCAACAGAGGGAATAAGAGATTTTCAGTGGGAGCCCCTTTGTTTTCGATATTTGCGGGTGAAGATCTTCCACTCGCCCCAGGATATACAGAAAGGAAATATAGGAGGAACATTGAGGTCATTAAATGAAAACATGGCTCTCAGGGGGAAACTCCCTGTCTATGTAGCAGGAAGGATCTCCTTGCTAAAAATGGTGACCCTCCCTAGATTATTGTACTTCTTTACCACATTGCCTGTGTGGATACCCAAGGCATGATTCAGAGAGCTGGACTCATGCCTCTCAGCCTTCATCTGGGGGACTGGAAGAAAGAGGGTGGGACTGACAACGCAAAAATCGACCATCAGCAGAGGAGGGGGGGCTTAGCAGTCCTGGACTTTGAGGCATGTTATCTGGCAGGGCAACAATATGGATAAAATGTTTATACAAGAGTCTGTCAGGAACTCTGGGACATTGAGTGTACTTAGATCCTGAAACGTTCCTTTGCATGTGTCGTTCGAAGACCCACATATTCTGAGAGTCGGGTTATTTTATTTACGCCGAGTCCTGCAATACGGCGAACTATAATTCTACACGGACAGAGCGCTGGTGGCCATCCTTTACCCCTCTGGTCCGTCTAATATAGATATCATCTGAACTACGGTGAGCTTCTGATGCGCATTCCTTGTGATTTTAGTCATTCTAGGAGTAAAATCATACCTCTCGAGTTTGTCAACAATATTAAAAATATCGAACGGAAATGGATTCTTCTATGTTTACTTTCTTTTATAGACCCAGATATCTTGATTCTTTACTGATTTTATCTACACCAAGCAAATAGTCGGCTAATTACGGTTCGTTTCTTAACCTTGGAACAAAGAAAAAAAGTTTCTTTTCCGAGGTGAGCGGTGTCAGTTGCTTCAACAGTTAAATCTCTCTCAGCTCATATAAACATTTGATGTATTCTGAGAGATGTTCATTTGCTTTTTATTTAAGGCAAAACACTGGCGTACCCTGGATGTCATTTTTCGCATATATAGATGTGGCCAGGTTCCATTTGAACTTTATACCGTCTACAGCGCTGGTACGTAGGTACACAGATGATCATTAATGTTGGCATATGTATGTACCGAGTAATTGAACACACCTGTTCTTTGAAACAGTTGCCCAGAAAAATTGGTGTTTTCCAGGGTAGAATCAGCTGTTCTGAGAGTTATTTTCAACCTGAATGCATCTATTATGACCAATACGTTGGAATTATTAGGGTCTGATAATATAGAGACATCCTTACGATCGACTTACAAATAAGGAAGAATTATGTTTCTGCCTAATTTATTGTGATTTATTTGATTTTTGTTTTAGGTGCAGTTTATTTCTTTCACTGTTCTATCTTACATTTGAATCCCCCATTGAGAGGATCATTACCACGAAACACCTTGGATTGCTCGTTCTTAAGTAAGAATTTTTTGATTCATTATAAAGATACTCAAAGTTGTTTAATAGAAGGGGAACTGAAGGCCACAAATAGAATTCCTTCTCTTTAGGTCCACTATAGTTTACGTACATTACATGTACAGGAAGGCTAGATTTTCATCAGCTTTCTTTTTGTCTATTGATGGCTAAGTCCTAGGTTGTTTAAATATATTTACTTTTCACCAAAAGATCATCAACATCAGTAAAAAACCTTGATAGTACCTCTTTTCGTTTTACCAATTGATGATAAATAAGAGGTGATACAGAAGTGGCTCCATTGGCCCTGAATTTAGAATTCGAATTTGCTATAATTATGTAGCACAGAAATACAGATGAATACTCAGATATTTTATTATGTCTCTTGTAAACTGATTATCTAACCAGTTGGGAACGTGATATCTTTTTAAGGGAAGCATTGTTAAATGGAATGTTATTAATGATGATTAAGATGCAATTTTTACTATGCAATCTAATATGATGTATTGTGTATATATATTGATATTTTGTTTTCTGTTTATTTATATGTTTCAGAAATTTGTGTGGCTCCTGAGGAAGGCGTGTCAATACGCCAAAACGAGCGATTACATTAGTGCCACTGTATTAATAGATATTTTTATAAATTAATTTTTTGTGGTTGTTCTTCAAACAGCGGTTTTATTTCATTTATATATTTATATGTATGTTGCATATTCAGATAAAAGAACAATTTCCTATGAAGAATTCATTAAAAATATAATGTTTTTATAAATCATTGATTCCTATGTGTCTTCCCTTATCTACTTGTTCCCCCTTTTTTTGACTAATTGCCTAGGATTTGACACACGTAATCTGGCAGGGCAACTACACAGACTCATGCAATGGATAGCAGGGAGAATGACACCGGATGGGAGGGTGTCCTCTTTCACCCCCGAAAGAGATGTATTAATCCACAACCTGTCAAGAACCGCAAAGCAACAGCACATACACATAACTGAACATAAGATGATACAACGGTGCTGTAATAGATGCCTCCAGAGAACTTAAACTACTCACCAAATTGCCGCTGACAATACTTAGGGCACTAGCACACAGGGGACAATGGAGCAGCCTGGAGGAATGAGAACAGGCAGGGGCCACGAAAGTAGGGGACCTTTATAGGGACAGGGAATTGATTCCCTCTGAAGAATTTAGCACGGATTGGGACATCCCGCAGGGCCAGTTTCTGCTCCACGGGGCAATTATAGGAGCCATGCGACAACAGTGGGGAATGGGCACTCTTGAACCAGCACGACATGCTACGTGTGAATACAGATGAATAGCTGGGGGCAACATAAAGGCAGTCAAATGCTTGTATAGGGCGATAGGTAGGGACTCTGCTAAGCCACTGGACAAGCTGAGGAACAATTGGACACAAGACCTAGGAAGGCCCCTAGAGGATAAGGACTGGGAGAATATACTGCAGAGGACAATTAGGTTTGATTAGCTTTTATATTCTACACTGGGTATACATCACTCCGAAATTAATTACCCGCTTATTCCATAGAAACGACGCGGAGAGCCCGAGATGTAGGGAGGTGGAAGCGAGCTTCATTCACATGATATTGAATTGCCAGGCCCGACTCAATACTAGCAGGATGTGACCACAGAAACAGTCCGAATTCCTGGACAAGTAGTGTCATGTGTACTGGTGCACTGCCTGCTCGGCCTGTTCCCTCATACAGTCAAAACAAAGGTCACTGACAAATTCCAGGACTTGACCTTCATTCTAGCCAAACACGAAATCACCAGTATGTGGAAGGCACCGAACAGCCCTAACATAGTCAGATGGAAGCAGGAACTAGAGATATGGGTGGGCTGTGGGGGCAGAATCTTGTTAAGGAACGCAAGACGGAGCCTGGGTAAAATTGATAAAGCTAGGGCGTGGGAGGCACTGGTGGAAGAGATGAGAGGTAGGAATCAGGGATATGGATCACCCACCCCAACACTGCCCTCATGACAGGAGAGCCACATGAGACATGACCAAGAAGGAGCATTAGAACAAGAACCCGGGGAAGTAACTCCGAAGTGATCTCCGAAGGACGCATAACTACACAATAAACAGATGTGACAGCTTAGCTAAACTAAGACAGCTAGATGATCTGCGGTGAGGGAGGAGGGAGTTGGGAGAAGTGGAGGGGAGGAATTAAGACTGAATATATGAGCCATCTGTAAAGGGTCAGAATGAAACAGGTAACCAGATTTATGTAACATGTAAGAAATACCCGAAGTATCTTGTGTTAATGTACTGTATAATATAAGAGAGGTTACTAACATTTCTGATGCAAACCAAAGGAAATAAAATGTTTAAAAAAATGTTTTTAGCTTGCCCTGAGCGGACTGTTCTAGATGCATGGTAGACAAAGAAAACATACTACATTTGCTACAGACCTGCTAATTATATAAAGAATATTGAACAGAAATTATGAATAGCTAGGACTAATGCCCAGACCTAAAAAGCTAAACCCACCATCAGGTTCCAAGATTTGCTGTTATTAATAGCAACAAATTGTCTGGTCATACGAAAGCAGGCCGCTATGCCGCCACAGGTCACATATGGCGAACCCAAGGAATAAAGTGGGCAAAACTGGAAGCATAAGTGCCACAGAAGGGGCATAAAAGACCCGGGAGTGTGCTGGCTTGGAAAGTTATACTAATAGAGGTCTTTAACAACAAGTGACAAGACGGCTAGAGTAAAGTACAATAACAAAGAAAGCAAACAAATCCACAGATTTAGGATCACGACCAAAGGCATGCAGTATCTTGCTGCATGTATTTATCCATTAGACTCCTTGTGATACTCACTGCTGCCACCCCACCATAAGAATAGAACCAAATACTAAACAAACCTCCAAAACACTTTACCACTTGCTCTTGAAGCTGTGCCTCCCCTTTAGTAAAACACAAGACTAAAGCAGTTGGTTTGTTTATGAATTGTTAGTTTGACTGGTAGAAGAGTTTTTAGAAATAAATGTAGTAGACATATAACCGTAACTAACGCCTGCACAACGGTTGCTGCATTTATACTTCAATGTACTCGCATTGGGTGGGTAGAGTTGTATCAAAAGTCACATGTCACTTAAAGATGCAGCTGAGCTACTACCGGGGGGAACGTAGCCTGCTAAATGAAACCTAAAAATAAGGCTGAGCCAACAAAAGTCATTAAGAACCTGACTGAATACCTACGGAGTAATCCTACACTGTAGAAAGACAGTATAAACTGCAGAAAAAAATCTTAAACATTGCAAAAGACAATTGCAGATCTAAATGCAAGTAGCAGTATTATGAAATGTACAGGGAAAATACCAAAAATGATATAATGTATGTATCATTTTGCTGAAAAACAATAAAAAGATTGTTTTTTTTTTAAAGTTTGTGAACCCATCTAAGCATGATGACATAAGGGGTGAACTGAATAAATGCATTAAGCGTCTCAGCTTCTAGTCCACACTTCAGGATTTGTTTGGAAGCGTCAAAACATTGGTGACCAGATCAGAGTAGGGGTTTTTCTCTTGATCAGGGAGACTGTTAATCAGCTTTGCCAGCTCCCACAGAGAATGGACACAATGGTCGTGAAGGACCCTTGTATCCACCTAGCTAAACTGCCAGTAGCAAACACCTTTTTACACTACAGAGTCAAATCCTTTAGCTACACACCCTGGAAGGGCCACTGGAAAGTCATTTGAGTTAAGTTTTCCAGAGGAGCCTTGTACCACCACTCTTTCCAGCATAACAAAGGAGGACAAGAACTTGGGATCACACAGAGCAGGGTCTGTGCCATCAAATGTGTGTGGAAAGCCAGGCCAGAGAAGGTTTTTTTTCAAGTGACTAGGACAGAATCTAATAGTTCCTGTTTTAACTAAAGCATAGAATTTGAGAATGCCTAGGAGTGCTGCAACATTTCAGTCTAAATGTTAGATCTTGCTTTCGTAGAGGATGAATACACTTCTTCTGAAGGAAATCTATTGGGGTAAAGGATCTCTGGAGAAGGGTATTAAAAACACTTCCATATTTTCAGTTGAGATATATGCCAGCATTTTTGTTGTAGGAGGGGAGTAGGTAGTCAGCATCTGTCTTATCTTCAGTCTAGCCATAATCCTGATCAGGTACAACAAGGGCATTGGACTCAAACCCAAATAAGTCTTTCATCCGTGCAAATCTGAGTCCTGGGAAGATGTTGCACTAAGGGTTTTTCCCCACAACAGGCCTTAACCTTTTCTTTTGACGCAGATGATTTCAGCTCACGTTGAGAATGGGGTGAAACGTGTCTGTGTCAACATTAGAGGCAAAGCTGCGCAAACAAGGGATGGGCCTTGGAGGGCACCTTTGGTGCGGAGGCCAGAACCTGTAGGGGGGACTTAGTCGGGAGGCATAGAGATCAGCAGCTGTAATCGCCGAGCTCGCAGGCGTGGGCTCAGCTTTGAGGATGGCTGAGATCGTACTCAAGCTCCCCCACCCGGCGTGCTCTCTAGCCCAGGTTGCTGCAGCCTCCTGGAAACAAGGGATTCATTCAGCAGACCTGCACGCTGGGCTATTGTGCTCTGTTGGCCATCCAAACACCTTCGAAAAGTGGGGGGAGCTCTGTTTTTATTTTTACATTTCTTCTTGTGCCCCCTGCAGTAGAGTTCTCTTCAACCCATTTGCAAGGCGTAAAAGACTTGGTGGAGGACAGATGAAAGGCCCAATTTGCATCTGGACCCTCTCCCTACTGATAAACACACTGCAGCTGTATCTAGTCAGAGCTTAACTTATAACAAGCATTTGCAATGCAATAGGTCTCGCATTATTTAAGTTTGAGCTATTAGCATTGTAAATGGCAATGTTTTCATTTATGCGTTATTGTTTTTTTCTTTGCATAAAAAGGTACATATAAAATATGTGTTGTACAAAAGTTATTTATGCAGTATTTTGAAAATAGCTAAATTAATAGCTTTGTCATTTACAATTCCAATAGTTATAACTTTCGCAAATGTGACACCTATAGCATTTGTAATGCAACATGTTTTGTATTTACGTGACTTAGCTGTATTATATTACAAATTACAATGGTTTTTAATTTTTTTAAATAAGTAATACTTAAATAAAAGGGATTTTAATTTATAATGGCAATAGCTTAAACTTTTTTAAGTAACTTTTGTGAAGATTATGTTCAGAGTATTTTATTGTGTCGAAAATCCAAGAACAGAAGTGAAATATTAACATCTTTTTGTGACATTTGTAATAAAGTTTGAAACATTGAGAGAACATATTTGAACCAGTTGTTGTTGAATGGTTGCGCAGATTGATGCTGGGGTGGAAATGTACTATAAAAACACGCTCAGAGCATGCCATAATATAACACACTTTGTGATGTGCTGTAGTGTAGGTGTGCTGCGTGTCTGCTTGCGGTTGCATGTGTGTGTTGCAGCATAGATAAATAGCAACCGTTGCTGTTTATCTATGGAATCATATGTCTGTATTTTGTGTTTGCTCTGTTTGTGTCTTTGTTGTTTGCGCGTGAGTGCTTTTGTGCTTGTGTACACGTTATGTCAATTGTTGCATGTATCTGTCTGTCTTTGCTTTATTTTTTTTATATCTGTACATGTCTGAATTAGCTCATATGTGCGTGAGTGCTTGTGCGGTCATATATGTAACAGTAATGAATGTAACTGCATGAACGTGTGGGTTTGTGCTTGTGTGTGTGCGCGTATTGGGGTAACTGTGCATGGTGTGGATTGCATGTTAGCATCTGTATGACTGTATGTATTTATAATTGCCTGTGTGTGACAAGTCGTTGTGGGTGCATGCATTTTACTTGTCTGTGTGTGTTCCCTGATGTGTTTTTACAGTGGGAAACTGAACATTAAAATATTTTCTGGGATTGTACAGATTTCTCTGAGGAAAAATGTTTCATCTGTGGAGAGAAAGTGTATTAGAGAAAGGAAATGTGGCCTGCACTATATTCCTTAAACCTAAACCAAACAGGCAAGCTATTCCCCTGGCATAGGTGTATGAAAGGAGGCTTATGTAACTCTTTTGGATTTTGTGAGTTCCAATGTGAAACTAAATCTAGAACAACTTTCGACGTGTTTATTTGCTCAGCTCAAAATGTCTTCTGAAACAGCTGTTAACATGGTAAATGTATCTGTTCTTTTTTGTTTTGCACGCCACATCTTGAATAATGCTGTTTTAAGTAGCTACTTTATGCAATCATAAACTTACTCGGTAAACCAAACGTTTGTGCCCGACAAACTATGGCTTTTTACTGTAAACACAAAGTCAAAGCAATAGGCTTTGGCAATGCATGTAATAGAATGAGTGTCCCAGTGTTTGTGGTTTATGTTGCAGTGTGCATAATGGAATGCAAGGGGGCGCTGTTATCAGGCCCGAGTAATAGTAGCTATGTGTGTACAGACCGACGGTTTACCCATTAACAAAGAGATTTTGTTCCTGAGTTCTCTTGTGCGTGCCTTTGTCTCTAAACAGTTTATTTCTTCACGCTGTCTAATTAGCTTTATTTACATCTACGTACTTTTTTTTCTTTAGTCTTGATTTATAGATCTTTGCGTTTTTGATTTCTGTGCACTTTGGTTATGAACTAGTTTTATTCACCTGTAAAAATTGAGATTCAGCTGCCTGTTTTTTTTTCTCCTCGTGGTCGTTCCGTTTTCTTCCCCAACTTCTCGTGCGATTTTTTTTCAATGAAATAATTTGCTGGCTTTAGTATTACCCTTGATGAATTACTAAATGATGTCGTCCGTATTCGGCAATATTGTGAGCGCCATTAATAGTGGAAAGTTCATAGGTTTTGACCATCACTGCACAACAAATTGCAGCTTGACTCATTTGTTTTAAGTCCATCAACACTTCGCACATGGTTTGGTTATTTTGCCAGTGCGTGTTGCCAGGCAGGAAGCCAGGCAACGGGAGAGAAGACGTAGGCCGGGCCAGAAGAAAGAAGGAAGTCCCGCCTGCTGCTGGGCTATGATTGGCTGCCCGCCGGGATGAAGCAAAGAAGCCGAGTCCTCCCGCGGCCCGGGGCTCCCGTGAGCTACGAAGAGCCCCAGGGCCGCCCCAGAGAAGAGAAATCCTGCGTAGCCGGTGAGTGGGGTCCGGTGCTGGTGTGTGTGTATGTGTACGATTGCGGCGGGGGGGAGGGGGTTCTTTGTATGTGTGCGTGCCTGTGTGTATGCGGGGGGATTGTCTGTGCGTGTACTCTTGTGTGTGGGCGGTGGCGGCGCGGGGGGGGAGCTGGGGAGGTGTAGTGTGTGTCTGTATGTGTGCGCTCGTGTGTGTCGTGTCTGCCTGCATGTGTTGTGAACAGCCTGCTCTCTGTGTGTGTGTGTAGGTGCGGCGATGGGGGGGGGGGGTGGGGGGGGGGGGTCGTGGGGGGGGGAGGGGTAGGGGGTCGCCTGTCTGTGTGCCTGCGTGTCTGTGTAAGTGGTAAATGCGTGTGCGCGTTTGTGTGCATGCATGCGCGTTAGGCTGGGAGTATGGGAGGGAAGTGCACGGCGTGGCGCAGGACAGAACGTGCGCGTTCGCGCACCCAAATCTGCGCTCGTGACAGTTTCTTGTCCCTCATTCCACGGCATCGGATAGCTATAAGTCTCCGCCCTGGACGCATCCTTCGGATGCGAATTCCAGGGCGAGACCTAAAAAGGAGAAATAATATACATACCTTTCCTTTTAAATGTAATTGAACAAGAATGTTAGTGATATTGTGTTATGTATGTGTGATTGCTATAGCACTTTCCAAATGCTTGTGAGGCCCAAGGCGCTATTATTACACTGGAAACATTTTAAGAAGGGGTTTACATTCAATAAAAAGTAAAACTTATGACATTAGAAAATAAGTGTTAGTGAACTTTTTCTTAGTGCTTTGAAACAATTTCTCACATAAAGCGCCAATTAAACAAAATCTTAAATGAAGAGTTGCACTCGTTCATGAGGTTTTATCAATGATTTTAATTAATGGCTTGCCCTCCACGTTCATCCGCTCGTTCCAGGTAATTGCTGCTTTTAGCATAGTTTATTGTGGGTGCAGTAGGTTTGGTTATACTGCAAAGTGCATCTGGAATTTTCCTTCCATAGACACTGCTTTGGGGGTAATTGGGTAAACTTTTGTGCTCTTAAACTGCTGAAATAACTATCTTCTCACCCCTGAAGGGCAGAACCCTTGTGACTCGGGAAACCTAAGAGAAGGCTTCCTGCTGGGATAGCAGAGTAGGGCAGCACTTGATTGGAGCCAGATCGAGGAAGAAGGTGGTGATGGTGACGCTGCAGCACAGCGGAGGGTATTGGGGTTCAGTACTCAAGGTATAGTAATGTGGACATCATGCTTTCTAAACCACATGAACTAAATACCCTATCTGCATGCCCGAGTGTTTCTCTGTCCAAGGACCGTACTGGCCACACAGGAGGAGGAATCGCTATCGTCCATAAAAAAATCAATCCACATCTCGACCAGCTCTGACGTCAATCTCGCCAACTCTGAACACCTTCACTTCCAGATCCACATCGACCCCAAGACCACTCTCAGAGGCTCCCTCCTCTACAGACCACCAGGACCCCGCGCAAAATTCAGTGAAGACATCACGGACTTCATCACTCCACACGCGCTCCCCTCCAAAGATTACATCCTTCTGGGAGACCTCAACTTTCACCTTGAAAAGAACAACGACCGCAACACCACCACCCTCTTAGACAACCTCGCCAACCTCGGACTTAAACAACTTGTCACTTCCCCCACGCACATAGCAGGTCATACTCTCGACCCTATCTTCACCTCCAGCAATCATGTCTCCTTCAGCCACACCACGGATCTCCTCTGGACTGACCACAGCTGCGTTCACTTCACCTACAACAAGCCCAAACCCATCAACCACCTCCAACCAACTCTGCAAATAAACTGGAACAAAATCACCATTGACCAGATCTCCTCATCGCTCCTTCTAAACACCCCAGCCCACTCTTCTAACCCAGACCAAGCCGCCACCAACTTCACCCGATGGTTATCCAACACCGCCGACATCCTAGCACCACTGAAAAAACGTCAAAGCAAACCTGGCAGCAAGAAGGCCTCATGGTTCAACGATGATCTTAAGAAGTCCAAGAAACTCTGCCGCTCCCTTGAAAAGGCCTGGAAAAAAGACCCAACCACTATCACCAAGGACGCCTTCAAAAACGCCACCCGCACACACCACCAACTAATCCGAAAGGCCAAGAAAACAGCATTCAAGGATCGACTAGACAACAACGCCCACAACAGCAAGGAACTTTTCAACATCGTCAAGGAATTCACCATTCCCTCGGCCAACTCCAACGACATCACCCCCTCTCAAACCCTCTGCGACTCCCTGGCTTTATTCTTCCACAACAAAATTGCAGACATCCACAACAGCTTCAACAACCAACCCGGAGACCAACCCACCCAACCATATGCTGAACATTCTCCCCCCTTGAACACCCTTAACGACTGGAACCCAATCTCCACTGAGGACACCATCCGCCTGATGAACTCCATCCACTCAGGATCCCCCACAGACCCATGTCCTCACCACATCTTCAACAAAGCAGACTCCATCATAGCACCGCACCTCAGAGACGTCATCAACTGCTCCTTCAACTCCGCCACCTTCCCGGAAAGCTGGAAACACGCTGAACTCACCGCCCTTCTGAAAAAACCCACAGCGGACCCCACCGAACTCAAAAATTACCGCCCCATATCGCTCCTTCCTTTCCCGGCCAAAGTCATCGAGAAAGCTGTCAACAACCAGCTCGCCGCCTTCCTCGAAGACAACAAATCCCTCGACTCCTCACAGTCTGGCTTCCGAGCAAAACACAGCACTGAGACCGCCCTCATCGCAGCAACAGACGACATTCGAACTCTACTGGACAATGGAGAAACAGTCGCCCTCATCCTCCTCGACCTCTCTGCAGCCTTCGACACAGTCTGCCACAGCACCCTTTTACAACGCCTCAGAAACATCGGAATACAAGGAAAAGCACTTGAATGGATCATCTCGTTCCTCACCGGAAGAACCCAGAGAGTCCGCCTTCCACCATTCAAGTCCGAGGCCACTGAAGTCATCTGTGGCGTACCACAAGGATCCTCACTCAGTCCCACCCTCTTCAACGTATACATGAGCCCCCTCGCGGCCATCGCCCGCCAACACAACCTCAACATCATCTCTTACGCGGACGACACTCAACTGATCCTTTCTCTCACCAATGACCCCAGCACCGCCAAAACTAACCTACATGAAGGAATGAAAGAAGTTGCCGAATGGATGAAACACAGCCGTCTGAAACTGAACTCAGATAAAACAGAAGTCCTCATCTTAGGTACATCCCCCTCTGCATGGGACGACTCTTGGTGGCCGGAAGCCCTTGGAAAAGCACCCATCCCGACAGACCACACACGGAACCTAGGCGGTATCCTGGATTCTTCACTTTCAATGAACAGACAAGTCAGCGCCGTCTCCTCATCCTGCTTCAACATTCTTCGCATGCTCAAAAAAACATTCCGCTGGATCCCCACCGAAACCAGAAAAACAGTCACCCATGCTCTGGTCACGAGCCGACTGGACTACGGAAACACCCTCTACGCAGGTACCACCGCTAAACTCCAGAAAAAACTCCAACGAATCCAAAACGCCTCAGCCAGGATCATATTAGACATCCCGTGTAACGAACACATATCTGGCCACCTGAAAAACCTCCACTGGCTACCCGTCAATAAGAGGATCACTTTCCGACTGCTAACCCACGCACACAAATCACTCTACGACATTGGACCAGAATGCCTCAACTCACGACTGTCCTTCTACACCCCCTCCCGCCAACTACGTTCTTCCAGCCAAGCCCTCGCCACTGTACCTCGCATCAACAAGACCACCATGGGAGGTAGATCCTTCTCATACCTAGCAGCTAAAACTTGGAACTCACTCCCCACTTACCTCCGCCTTACCCATAACCACCTAGCATTCAGAAAGCAACTTAAAACGTGGATATTTGACAAGTAATCCCCCTCCCCTCCCTAAGCGCCTTGAGACCCTCTGGGTATGTAGTGCGCTATATAAATTCTTTGACTTGACTTGACTCTGTCCCTGTGCGTGTTCTTGTATGAGTGAGTTGTCTGCGGTGTGCATATCTGCACACCAATTAAATCTCAATCAAATGCAACGTGTGCCTCTGGCCCTTAACACTATCCGTAGCCCTACCCCCATAGCCCCGCCTCCATAGCACCACCCCATAGTCCTGCCCCCTCTACCCGTGCCCCCTAGCCCCCATCTCAATTTGGTGAGTACCTCCACTTAATTTTTTCCATTTAAAGTACTGGTCAGAACACAAACTACGAATAATGATGCATGTCTCTTCGTCAAAGGGCATGGCCTCTTAGAATGTGCTATATGTGGAAGAACTGGCCACAGCTTAAGCCTGTGATATGAATGCTTCTTAGTCAACGATTACCACCAACATCACCTTTCCAATTGGTGCGGTGGGAGCCACATTCAAAAAGGTCCAAGGAAATTCAGCAAGAAAAATAAATTACGCAGCAGTAGAAACCGTTTTAGTGGCATTTTGCTGAAGGAATTATGCTCCATCCACTGATTAACAGGCAAGACATATGTTGAAAAGGTTGGAGATGAGATGATCCCGAGGCATCTGCCAAAACTTTGTGTGATATCCGGTTGTTGTGTTTATACTGTTCCTATGTACCTGGTTGGTAGCTGCTCAGCCAGTGTGAGTCTTCTGTATGGAATGTTGGTGTGATGGACATGTTTGGAATGCTTGGGTGCCTGGTGTGAGTGTGGACATACGAAGATGGGCTGAGCAGCAGATAGGCTGCTCCTGGTGGGGCTGCTCTACTTGATCTTTACAATTTGTAACTAAAGCTAATAAATCTACCTGAAACTACATCTCAGCCACAGACTTCCTTACTACACTTTGACCTTGGCTAATCTGAAATTAGTGTGTGAGTGACTGAAAACTTTGCTTCAAAAAAGAGAAAAACTAATTCAGACCAACTGTACTCAGACCAATGTTTTGCACCTCCTGCACAAATTGCATTTTCCATTGTGTCAAAGATACGAAAAGATCCCTACTGTCGCACTAGCATTCTCCAAGATTGTGCCCATTTCATACACCACAGTGACAAGGGAAGTCTCATTACCGTAACCAGAACAAAACCATGTTTGCCAGAAGTTGAGAATGTTTTCATACTCTACCAGGCTGCTAAACATTTACTGGAAACCTTGTTCACTAAAAACTCTCTCAGTAAAGAAAGGAGAGTAGAGGAACTGCTGTTGATAAAATCAGAGCAACCCAGGTAATTATTTTTTTGTTCAGAAGAAAACAGAAGCGACACAATCCCTGCTTTTAATCATCTGGAACCACACCAGTTGAAAAGAATGAGCTACAGCTCATGAAATCTGGGACAAAGAGCTTGCCTAAAACTGTTACCAGGCAGACGTTAGTTTTGCAATCGGGCCCCCGCTTCCTTCATCAAAGTTTTCTTATAGGACTCCGTGTGGGATCCATACCAAACGTGGGCAGGAGGATTGTTGTCCACACTAAGTGTCATAAATATGCCTAATATTAGCCAATAAAATGTGACAAGCTTTTTGTAAAACTTCTGTGAGCTTGGTAAAGCCACTGCTAGGCATGGAGGATTAATAAGTGCTTTTAAGTTTGTAAAGAAGCTGACGTGGCTTGTTTCTGCTATGCTGCTTCTTTAACATAAAACGTCTATGAGTTTAGGTGCCTCACAAACCGCGTTCTGCCCTTCTAGACTTAATTTCGAGGTTCTCAGCATGTTGGAAAACCAGATACAGTGGGAACTAGCACTGTGCAGTAAGGCGTTCGGGGACAGTTAGAGATGGCAGCACTTAAAAAGCAAGTAAAGTTAGCTAACAAGGCCTCAGGGTCAGATTCAGCCTAACACTAAAAGCTGCAGCAATCTGGCGGAATACTTCTTCGACCACTGCCATATTTCAGGTCATCGGATCAACGCAGCTACCTCTAGCCATATGCAGATTAAGGCAGCAACAGATGACAGAACGGACAGTCCAATAATGCGGGACAATACAATTGATAATGATTAAATCATTACAATAAAACATAAGACCGTATATATAGCCGTCCGTTAGTGTTAAACAGCCCAATTCCACAATCAGTCAGTTCCCACCTCAACATGCATAATAAATGGCACATGATTATCACCTAGCTAAAGTGCATCGGGACCTCTCCACAAACGACTAAAAGGACTGTCATTTTGGAGTTGTCGGGCAGCCATTAACTTACCACAAAAGAAATGCTATAGTATGCTGTAAATCGGCATAAACAGAACAGGAGGGTGGTGTACAGGTCATCACAAACGAACTAAATAGAGTGACACAGACGTTTGTACCTACAGAGCTGCTCTCTAGACCTAATACCGAGTTGGACCTTCTATTCCAAAAGAGGCATTTTAAAACGTTTCGTTTTTGACAGATCAGGGAGCGAGATGTAATGCAGCAATGTCACTATAATAAAGATCAAGTCAAATGTTTGCTGAGGATTGGATTACAGTTTGTTAAGTTAAATGAACGTCCCCTACTTCAGGCGCTTCAGGCATGCATGAGAACTCAGAGCCTTCACACTAACCATAGGTGCATAAAATAGTTTCACTAGCCTTGGAGACAGCATATTTACTTGGCTGGTATCGAGAGGTCTGTGATGTTTAAATAGAAACAGACCAGCTTCTCCCACCGGCCATACCTGCATGGCATGGGTGTGCAGCAAGAAGTCATTTGTGGTCAGCTGCTTTACACATGACCGGGGTAAGAGAGGGAGGCCCAGGTGAAACATCTAGTGTGGCCAGCTTCGTTCTCAAAATGTGGCACAATAGGCGATCATCAAGGCCTGTGTAGCATAGCACTTATGTAATAGGCTTTTGGGGTGCAGCTTTTGACACTATATCCTTTGACCCATGTAGGAAGGCTAGTTAAGAAAATTCAATTTAATTTATTTCATGCAGGAATTACTTCTTTGCAAATACACAAGGAGTGAATAGTTCTTCCATCGACGAGTCGGTAAATGTTAAGGTTAACTAGATTTATATAGCGCAACAACTGCCTCAGCAAAGAGGTGTCCCAGCGGTGAAAGCGGTGAACATAGAAGCTAAGAACTAGGCATCCCGGCGCAAATAAATTAACATCGAGGGTAAGAACTAGGCCACTGGGAAAAGGCAAGTCTTAATGGCTTTTCGGAAGGCCAGCAGGCAGGCTATCCAGCCTGCGAATCTGAAAGGGCAGGGAGTTCCACAACTTGGCTGCCAAGCAACGGAAGGACCGTCCCCCGGCACGGAGACGGTTCACTCGAGGGACAACAACCAAATATTGCCCCAAAGAGCGCAGCTGGCGCACAGGGACATAAGGTACCAGCAAGTTGGCCAAGAGCCCAGGAGACACAAGCTTCAGAATTTTAAAGGACAAGCAGAGAGCCTTGAATTCAATCCGCTTGGCCATAGGCAACCAGTGTAACCGCCGGATAGCACCGGCTGTTGAGCAGCTCTGCGAGAGCCTCAGCAGGCCTCCAGCTGCTGCATTTTTAACTCGCTGCAGGCGCACTACCTCTGCCTGATTAGCCTCTAGGAGGAGCGAACTGGCATAATCCAGTCTAGATATGATAGCCGCTTGGACGATCAACTGACGGGTAGGTGGATCAATGAACCCCAGCAGGGGCCTAAGTCCCCGGAGGAGGCCGAAACAGGTGCCGGACACTTTCTTGGTGTGATCCTGAAAGCGTAGAGTGGAGTCCATCCATACCCCTGGGGTTTTTACCACCGTCTTAGGGGTAAATCAGACTCTGCGTGGCAAGGTAGGGTAAAGGGCTGTCTGAAACAGCTACCACAGTACCAGATTATACACAGGAGCAAGATGCTTGCAATCTGAAAATGTAGCAAAGTAAGGACTTCGTCCACCAGGAAGCAGCAATATTTCATTTAAAAGGAATACCCTGGACTACAGTTAAGCAGATTTTCGTGAGTCAACCCACAAAAGCATGGCTGCGCCTAGTGGAATGCATCAAGCAGAAAGGTACCGTAAGGGAAAACAAAAACTTTCACCCAGCATAAAACCACCACTGGATAAAAGAATTTCATAATTGTAAAACTCAGCAACATACCCACAAAGAACCAACACTGCAGAGTTTTTTTTTCCATTATGTTCTGCTATACAGTTAACAGAGACAGATGCACAATGATGGGCAGATGCTTCACTTGGAGCACAGCTGTTGTCTATTCAGCATCTTTGTTTGAACTCCTCAACCAGGTCCCCAGACATCATTAATTAGCAAAGGCTAAAGGTAAGGAATAATATATGGAATGCGTTACTTACCTGTAACTGCAGTTATCCAGTATTGGTATGTTTCATAGATTCACATGCCTGAATCATTCCCCGTCGTCGGGATGGGAGTCCCCGGTACATAAATAAAGTAATGTCACATAGACATATATACATAGTAATGGGCCAGAGGTCTCTCATTAGTAACATATCCATGTCCTTTTGTGAAAAGGACCAAACTTTGGCCAAGAGCCAATCAGCTACCACCACCCTCTGGAACCTTTCTGGAAGGAGCTCTAGTCCCTTAGATTTTCATAAGCACAGTGCTAAGTAGACATATTACTGAGAGAACTAAAGTGAGCCCTTCCAGGGGAGGTGGGTGGGTTGCATGTGAATCTATGAAACATACCAATACTAGATAACTGCAGTTACAGGTAAGTAACGCATTCCTTATCCAGTATTAGGGGTATCTTTCATAGAATCACATGCCTGAATCAGAGTAGCAAGCAATGACAAGCACATTTCGAATGGTACAACATAAAGTCTCACTAGATAATAACATATCAAATGTGAAATGCAAAAGGTACCAAAATGCAGTATCAGAGAGAAATGTGAGAGCATACGGTAGAAAGGTGAGATGAAAGAGAAGGCTCACCTCTAGTGAAATAGATGACGGAGCACAGCTTGTCCCACTGCTGCATCTTTCATAAGTTCCGTATCCAAGCAGTAGTGCCTGGTGAACGTACGCTGCGTCTTCCATGTCGCCGCTCTGCAGATGTCAGTAATGTGCACTCCAGTAAAGAGAGCCATGGAGGTTGAGACTGCTCTAGTGGAATGCAGAGGATGTCCTGCCTGCTGATGACAGAAGGCAATAGCCGCAGAGATCCAACGTGAAATCCTCTGCTTAGTCAAGGGAAGACCTTTCCTAGGTCTGCTAAAAGCAACGAAGAGTTGGTTGGATTTTCGAAATGTCTGTGTTCTGTGAATGTAGAATTTAAGACAGCGTTTGAGATCAAGAGAGTGGAGAGATCTCTCTGCTGCAGATTGTGGGTTCGGAAAGAAAGAGTGCAGGACTATAGGTTCATGAAGATTAAAGTCAGATGGGATCTTTGAAATAAATTTAGGATTAGTCCTTAGAATCACTCTGTCGTGTTTGAATTGGAGGAAACGGTCTTGAATTGAGAACGCTTGGAGTGCACTTACTCTTCTCGTCGAGGTAAGAGCCAGCAGTAGTGCCGTTTTCCAGGAAAGATATTTAATATCAGCTTTGTGTATCGGCTCAAAGGGATGTTTCATTAGTTGAGGAAGCACAATGTTAAGCTGCCAGGCAGGTGGTAAAACCTTCACCGGAAGGAACGTTCTGAACAAGCCTTTAAGAAACTGTTTTAAGAGTCTACTGGACCAGAGGGAAGGACCTGCAGAGGAACGTCTGAAGCAAGATATTGCGACCAGGTGAACTTTTATCGAAGCATGAGCAATACCTGAGTTTGCCTAATGTAGAAGGTAAGGCAAAATCTGTGCAGTGCACTTTATTTGATTTGCACCATATGCAGAATCTTTTCCATTTCAGGGAATATGTCTTGTTGGTACTGTCAGCACGAGCTCGGGCCAGAACAGCTCTGCAATCTGGTGGGATGTACACGTTTTGAAATTCCCTGAACTCAGGAGCCAAGCCGATAAATTGAGAGATGCTGGATCCGGATGCTGGACTTGCCCTTGGTTCATTGTGAGGAGATTTGGGAACGGCTGCAATGGGATCGGCAGTTCCAGCGATAGGAAATGATGCTCCGTAAACCAGTGTTAGCGCCGCCAAGCTGGAGCTATCAAGATAAGGGTACAATGTTCCGCCTTCAACTTCCGGAGGACCCTGGGAATCAGGGGGAAATGGAGGAAATGCGTACGCAAAGACGTTGAACCATGCGATCGAAAATGCATTCCCTAGAGATCCCTTCTGGGGACGCTAGCTTGCATAGTGTTGGCATTTGCCGTTTTGTCTGGTTGTGAAAAGGTCCAGGTGAGGCATGCCCCATTGGGAGAAAATATGACTGAGAAGCTGTTGATTAAATTCCCACTCGTGGCACACAGTGCGCTGTCTGCTCAGTGAGTCTGCGAGGACATTGTCCATTCCAGGGACTAATTCTTCACGAAGGGAAATGTTGTGAAGAAGCAATCAGTTCCAGATTCTCTGAGATTCGTGAGACAACGTCAGAGAACGGGTCCCCCCTTGTTTGTTTATATAGTGCATTGTCGTGGTATTGTCCGTCCTCACAATCATGGGGTAATTTTTGATCAGAAGAAGAAATGCTCGAAGCGCCAGGTAAACTGCTCATAACTCGAGGAGGTTTATGTGCAGTTGGTGCTCGGAAGGGGACCACCGTCCGCTGATTCTGAGTTCTTGGAGGAACGCACCCCAACCTTCCAGGGACGCATCTGTTACGATATGCGGAGAAACTGGAAGCAAGAAAGGCAAGCCTTGCAAAAGGTCCTGCGGGTGAATTCACCACTGTAGAGCTTTCACCATGGGAGGACTCACACGGATGACATCGTCGAACGATCCTGTACACTGGATCCATTGAGTGGAGGGCGCATGTGAAGACGGCGGTGCGGAACTAACAGGATGCAAGAAGACATCATCCCAAGCAGAGACTTGTAAAGGCGTACCGTGAGGGATATTTTGGCTTGTATTCGGGCCGCTAAGGATGTCAGCTTGGTTTGACGCTCCTGCGAAGGAAATGCTTTCTTCTGGGCCGTATCGAGGACAGCGTCTAGGAAAGTGAGACGCTGGGAAGGTTGAAGGACGAATTTGTCTCGATTGAGAGTGAGGCCCAAGTCGCTGAAAAGCTGAAGACAGGCGTTGGAGGACTTGGTCACACCTGCAAAAGAAGGCGCCTTGACGAGCCAGTCGTCCAAGTATGGGAAGACTTG
The DNA here is from genome assembly GCF_964263255.1 of Lissotriton vulgaris. Lineage (NCBI taxonomy): Eukaryota > Metazoa > Chordata > Amphibia > Caudata > Salamandridae > Lissotriton > Lissotriton vulgaris. The sequence continues at coordinate 1,707,526,622 of NC_141685.1, read as the reverse complement.
GTGATGTTGCTGTCGGAGGTACGTGGCCACTGGAGACAGGTATTTTGTGAAAATGCGTGGCGCTGATTTCAGGCCGAAGGGCAACATCCGAAACTGGTAGTGTCTGCCCGCCACAGCGAACCTGAGGTATTTTTTGTGATTCCTGTGGATAGGCACGTGAAAATAGGCGTCTTGAAGGTCTAGAGACACCATGAAGTTGTTCGCATTGAGGAGTTGTAGCACCTCCTGAATGGACAATATTCGAAATTATTGTTTTTTGAGATACTTGTTTAGGTTTCTTAAGTCCAATATAGGTCTCCATTTTTCTCCTTCTTTCCGATCAAGAAAAATCGGGAATAGAGCCCCTTGCCTCGCTGACCAAGAGGGACTCTTTCTATAGCGCCTTTCTGGAGCATTAGTGAGAGTTCCAAAAGCAGTAGATGTATATTTTTGTGGAGCATTGGATGAGGAGGGGTCTGAGGCGGAGTTTCTATGAACTCCAGAGAGTGTCCGAATTGAACTAGTTGAAGGACCCATCGATCCGTAGTAATCTTTTTCCAATTTTGCAGGAAAGACTAGATTCTTCCTCCAATCTTGCATGGTAGAGAAGAAGTGGAGACCTGTGGCAGAGAGAAGTCAGTGTCTTCTGGCTGTGTTCGCCTTTCCTCCTTTACCACGAAAGAAAGACTTTGTTTAGGACGAATGTTGCTGTTGTTGTCGCTGTTGTTATTGTGGCCGCTGATTTGAGGTGTATGAGGACCGGTAACCTTGACAATCTCCTCTTGTAGAAGATTGTCCTCTACCTCTTGAGCCACGAAAAGGAGGACTCTTAAACTGGAGGGTACCCAATGCCCTCGCCGTATCTGTACGTAAGACAACAAGGACCCCCTGATAAGAATAAAATTCCTGGGTCAGGGCAATTAATATGTGTAGACAAAAATACCCAGGCAAAATATCAATACTTGCTAGCACATTAGAAGTGGCATATGCCACATATGTAAAAATAATAGTCAAACCCTGTTTTTACAAATGGAATACATTTTAATTCCTCATACAAAACATAATATTGGATAAAATCGATATAAATTTATAGACACATGATAAAATATTCCGGCATTATAGCATATGCATAATTTCCTATATACAACATTAGTTACATATAAAAACTGTTGGATGGTTTCCTGTCTACGCGTTTCGACACTAGGGTGTGTCTTCCTCAGGACTGTACCATCATAATGCTGCGAAAAAAATGATTTAAAAAGATATTTTTACAATTTTGTATTGCAGTGTAAAAACAGGTCATATTTCATGGTTACATGTGCTAGTCTGTGGCTATTACTAATGATGCTACCGCCTAAATGAACAAAAACAATAGCTTTTGACATCTCAAGTTTAAGCATATTTCATAAACAGCAATTTTTGTCTACACATATTACTCGCCGTATCTGTATCCTTTTTAATACCTTGAAGCGCCTCGTCGATGTGTGCGCCGAAAAGAAGTTGGCTGTCGTGAGGCATGTCAAGCACCTTAGTTTGCACTTATGGATGGAAAGCAGTAGCTTTCACCCAACCTTGGTGTCGCAACACCGCAGCCCCCGCCAGTTGGTGAAAACCGGTTGATGCGATATCCATCGTACAATCGATGATTTCTATGGCTGAGCATTCACCCTCCAGGAGAATCTTCCTAGCCTCCTCTTTTTGTTGTTCCGTTAAGGATCCCAAATATGGGGCAATATCAGCTCACATTTGACGGTTATAACGCCCTAACAGTGCCAAAGAGTTGGAAGCGCGCACTGTTAACGCGGACATAGAAAAAAAACGCTTCCCAATATTATCCAGTCTTCTTCCGTCCTTATCCGGGGGAGCAGTCAGTGCAGCAGAGGGATTTTTCGATTTATGCTGCGCTGCATGGGTAATGACCGAGTACAGTTTGGGATGGCCAGTAAGGCAAGCTGGAGCCGTGTCTGGAGCCCTATATTTCTTGTCCAGCCTAGGCAGCACTGGGGGGCAAGGAAGAAGGGTTTTGCATGATCCTAACCCTCTGTTCCCAAATGTAGTCGATCATAGGGATGGACCCGACAGCCTTCTTGAACGGTTCCTTAAAATCATAAAGGAAGCAGTGTTGTTGCTGAGTTGTCATAGGAATTTTGAAAAGCAAAGCCGCCCTTTCAAGAATATTATGGAAACCCCTGATATCCTCAGGGGGAGAATCAGCTTGCGTAGGCACAGGAGATGCTGGACAGGGAATGACAATCGTCCCCTTCATCATGTGTCGATTGTGAGTCTTGAAGTTCCCCTTCTTCATGTTGTTGCTCCTCCTCTTCATCATCTGAGGATGGTGGAGGTTGTGAGGGAGCAGGGTCATGCTGAAGTATTAGAGGCCGAGGCCTAGGTGGAGGAGAAACCACTGGAGGTGGTGGAGGCGTAGGCGAAGATGGGAACCTCTGTTTATAATCCGCAATCAAAAACTGAAGGTCAGTGACTATAGACGCAGGTAGACAAACCATAGGCTGAGGACGAAGCTGGAATTCCTCCTGGTAATCTATCTGTTCTTCTTGTTCTTGTTCCTCATAATCAGAGCTCTCGTGGTATTTTACATTCAGTTCGGATGGGCTAGTAGCCGTTCGGAACATAGAGGTAGGTTCTGATGTCGTTGTCGAACCCGTCGACGAGGTGGTCGTCGACGGCGGGACGTTGACGACTGATCCAGATGGCATCGTCGACGATGACATCGAGGATGATGTCATCGACCGTTGCGGCGTCGACGGTGACTTCGTCGTCGATGGCTTCGTCGACGTTGGCGTCGACGACGATGGCTTCGTCGACGACTTTGTCGACGGTGATGGCTTCGACGTCTATGAAATGAAATGAAATTGGATTTATAAAGCGCATTGCTGCCCGTAAGCATCCCAGCACTACCTGACAAATAATAAGAAGCTCTAAAGGGGGTGGGAGTTTTTAAGGGTCTTTGGGGAAGAGAAAGAATTTAAGAAATTTACGAAATTTGACAAGGGATGGTTCAGTGCGAATGTGTCTCGGGAGAGCGTTCCAGGTCTTTGCTGCATTTACAGAGAAGCGGCGGCCTCCCGAGCGGGCTTTTATGACTCTGGGGACTATGGCCAAATTTTCAAGATCAGATCGAAGGGCACGTGGAGGTCTGTACGGGCGAATCAGGCTTCTTAGTGCCTGAGGTCCTTTGCCTTGGAGAGCTTTATGGACCATACATGATGATTTAAAGGAAATGCGCTCACGAACTGGGAGCCAATGCAGGGCTTTCAGCAATGGTTTTGCAGAAGCTCTTCTTGGGGCGCCCATGAGCATCCTGGCAGCAGCGTTTTGTACTCGTTGTAGGGTGTTAATAGTGGCTTCCGGGGCTGCCAGGAGCAGCGCATTATTGTAGTCCAATCTGGACAAGATCAGTCCCTGAATCAGTAATTTTCTAGATTGGAAGGGTAGCAGTGGGAGGACTTTCCGTACAGTTCGGAGCAAGCCGAAGCATATGCCTGCCACTTTCTGGGCATGCGACCTGAAGGTTATTTCAGGCTCGAACCATACCCCCAGGCTTTTAATTTTGTCTTTTGGTGGGGGCACCTCACCCATACAGGGGGGCCAAGATGTATTGGGTAGGGAGGAAAATTGGTGACCCAGAATTAAAATCTCGGTTTTTGCTCCGTTCAATTTGAGCTTGGAGTTAGTCATCCAGGAGAAGATTTCAGAGAGACAGGCCGAGAGGTTGTCTGAGCATCCCGCTTTTTGCGTCAGCGAGACGACTAGCTATGGAGCTTTCGTCGACGTCGATGGAGCTTTCGTCGACGACGATGATGCCGTCTTCGTCGACGTGGAAGTGTTCGTGGACGGCGACTTAACAGACGTCGATGACTATTGATGAAATGGACCTACCCGTCCACGTCGAAGAAGTTGTAGACGTCGACGTGGACATTGAAGAAGACGCCACAGAAGTGGAGATGGTAGCCGTCAACGCCGTCACAGGCAAAGCTGACAAAGTTGTGAAAGGTTTCTTGAAGGTGGAAGCAGAGTCCTGAGGAGAAACCTTCACAGGCAAGACCTTAAAGTGAACCTCTGAAGACTTTTTATGCGTCTTCTTTTGAGGTGGCTCCGTAGATGGTCCCGGGGATATCACTAGGTCTTTTAGGAGATTAATGTGAACTCCTGAAGGAACATTAACTCTCACCAGAAGAGACTGCCTGGTCTTTGTCTTTCAGTCTCTGTAGCCAAATCAAAAATCGTCCCTCTCTGTCCTTGAGGGTCTTTGTTGAAGAGGTACGGCAGACCTTGCAATCCTTTGAAGAGTGGTCAGGGTAGAGGCAATAGAGACAATCCTTGTGCTGGTCGCCCACATGAAGTCTCTTTTTGCCACATGAGGCACAGGACCTAAAAAGTCCTTTTTTAGGAGTATCAGCCATAGCAAACTGAAAACCCCACACAAATGAAGAAGTTCCGAAGAGAAAAGTACTGGAAATCCAGAAAACGAAGGAAAGCTGAGCAGAGCTCAGTGGAGACTCCCTTAGCACGACATGCGGTAGAAAATCTGAGGTACTAGAGCTCCTTCCAGGAAGGGTCCAGAGGGTGGTGATAGCTGATTGGCTCTTGGCCAAAGGTGGGTCCTTTTCACAAAAGGACATGGATATGTTACTAATGAGAGGCCTCTGGCCCATTACAATGTATATATGTCTATGTGACATTACTTTATTTATGTACAGGGGACTCCCATCCCGACAACGGGGAATGATTCAGGCATGTGAATCTATGAAAGATACCCCTAATACTGGATAAGGATGTGCTTCCATGAGCACTACAACCCTTAAAGAGAGGCGTACAAGCAACAGACTGCAGTGCTCCAGCCTGGAGAGCATGGATGCGGCTTTTGTTCTTCCATGCTAAGCACGAACTATCTGCTACATATATGACTGACCGTACTGTTATGGAATTCATGCACACTTGGCATATGTGTGCACTGATAGCTCTCAGTCTAGCCTAATTATAAAAATAACCACGAGGTAATGATAGTAAGAAACCAGCGTCCTCTTGCCTTCCTGTACTTTGCCCTGCTGCGCTGGCTACCACTTGTGTGGATGTGAAGAACGCATCTTCTGTAAGCTGCAAATAACCGGCGTAAAATCACCAAGTCTTTGGTTGGCTCAAGCGTGCCCAGCACATACCTGACCCTCGAGAGCCGCAGTTAACAGCTGCACTACTTATAAGGGTGTTAAACAATGTACTTAACAGTGGGGCGGGCATGGTTATACAAGTTTGTGACTAATGGGACTGTAATAAAACTACATGCTATCTGGAGTCCGTATTTTCATCAGTGTTATTGTGTCAGTGCAGGCAATTCTAGTCTTCGGCATCTCCCTTCTGCTTAACCAGTAATATGGATTGAAGGTGGAGCATGTAGAAAAATGGCCGTCTCCTTTTCTATAGCGTACATTTGGTTGGTTGTTTTCAGCCGTGCAGTTAGTTTTTTAATATTGTAAAAGTTCAGAAAACCTAGAAAGGATTTAATTTTGGCGGTACCTTGTTTTTTTTTCTTTTCATAACACACTTTATTGGTGACCACAGCACATTATATATAGAGCATACAAAGAATACATCAGAGACAGTCTTTTTTTTTCCTTCCTTGCTTTTCATACATTTCTATGTCATTATCTTTAGCACATTGAACATAGTGAAGTCTGTATGAGTAACTAGTCACGGAACCCGGGCTCCATTAGCATATTTGTCAATGACGCGGCATATCAGCTATATGATTCACATCAGAATGAAAGCAGTGTGTAAATACATTTAACAAAACTGAACCAACTCCCCCTATTCTCTCCCTCCACCCGTCCCTCCCCCCTGTAACTCCCGGTCAGGGTCCACTATCAGTAATGGACAGGGTAAATTACTACAGACATGTTGCTCCCAGGATAAACATGGTCTAGGACTAGAGGGCGTTAGTCCTGATCTGAGAGCTTAGGAGTCTGCAGCTATCTGGTATCCTCGTTTGATACGAGATGGAATTGGGGCAGTACGAGTCTTGGGGAGGATAAATCCAATGTTTCAAGCTCAATCAGCATGGCTTCCCATTCCATTGAAATGGGCTGTTTCCGTAACCCTCTCTCTTCCTCCCTACGTAGAGCTGCCCTTTCGGGCCTTTCCCACTGAAGCATGTCTGCTTGCCAGATGGACGCAGCCGGGCATCGTGGGCATTTCCACCTCATAGTAAAGGCCCTCACCGCTAGGATAAATGCTAGGTCCAAGAACTTTAATCGTATTTTTTGTTTCTTTGAGCGCCTCCGGCAACCCATGAGACAACCCAGAGTCTTCGCCGGCACTGGGAGTTGTGTAACTGTGTTCAATGAGGTGCAGATTCGTCCCCAGTAATCACTGAGGCAAGGGCAAGACCATAGCATGTGGAGAAAACCAGCTTCGTCTGCACGACAGCGGGGGCAACAATGGGGGGAATTCAGAAACATGCGATGAATCCGTTTGGGCGTAAGATATGATCTGTGCAGGACCATGGCTTGGATGAATTTTAGTTTCGCGTTGCGTGATACCTTTCTGGGGTGCTCTAACATACGTGCCCATGCCATGTCAGTGATCTCCAGTGGAGAATTCCCAGACCATTGTGTCCTGAGAGAGGAGAGTGTGATAGCAGTATGTGTTCTAATGCCTGTATACAACCACCACGCTAAGTGACCTCCGGATCCCATATAATATAGAAGATGTACTAGATTATGTTGTGGGGGTTCCTCCCTCTGTGGGGCCCAGACAGTTCGTATGTAATGTGTCACAGCTGCGTGTATTAGGAATAAACGTGTCGGTGCTCCTGTGGGCCATGTAAGGGAGTCATGGTCTAGTATGGTGCCATCGCCAAAGAATGCGCCTATGTCCTCCACCCCGGCGTCCGTCCAATCCTGTATCCTCCCTCTCGATAATCTGCCCTGTGGTGTAGGGATTCCAATGAGGGGAATATTTAAGGCATAAGTGATCACCGCCTTGGTGTAGATTAGAGCTTTCTTCCAGCACTGAATGGTGGTTCTCAATAGGGATCGGCAGCCTGGAGGTATCCTGGCTCTTGGTAATAGTAAGGAGTGTAATTCACTGAGATCTATACTCTAGTGTGTGAATCCAATCTCTTGTAGATTTCTCCCAGCTGTCTAGTATGACAACCATTGGAGTTGGCTGGCATAATAGTAGCTTCGGAAATCAGGAACTCCCAAACTGCCACTGTGTGCCTCCAGCTGGAGCTTGCGGAGACTGATCCGTCGCCGCCCAGCCCCCCAAATGAGTGTAATCAACATAGTATCTAATGTGTTAAAAATAGATTATGGGAGAACTACAGGTATATTTACAAAATAATATAGGAGGCGGGCAGCATCACCATTTTTGATACAGCAACTCTGCCCATCACCGAGATTGGCAGAGAAGCCCAGAAAGTCACACTTCAAAAACCAAAACAAAAGCCAGTACTGAGACCTAATACAGTAGCCAACTTTTTTTCACAAACTAAAAAGTAAATTTATAGTTGTGATTTCGATTTAATCCATCAAAGTTTGTTTTTATTTTCAAACTTTCAAAAACGACAAAATACAAAATGTTTCATAAAAATGTGTGACAGCAACAGTGGTTAAAAGAAACAGACGTGAACAAAAATTCCTATACAATCAACTTCATTTAGACATCCTCTTTCATACTCGTTACCTGAATCATGACCTGACTCAACTCACACTCGCATTAACACTCAAGCAGTCAAACTACAAAAATCAGACGTGCAACAAACAAAAGTTGAATCCTACGTGAAAGAGTGGAATATTTTCGATTGTAAACAGCAAGGGTTATGCAGGGATAAATCTGATTTACAATGTCATTCTGCATACCTAGCACTAAATATATACTTTTGAACAAACCATTGACAGTACACATTTGTTTTGACACAGGATACAACAACAAGGTCGACGCGTTTCAGACCAGACCCTTTGTCCGGTTCTCATCAGGACCAAAAGGAAATCTTAATTTTCAACACTGTGCTTCAGTCAGTTCAAAAGAAGCGTGTATTTCTATAAGCCAGTCTGTCACGAATGGCAAGTGGAGGGGGTGGCTTGTCAAACAAGACAATTGATGCCTGGGCTGTCCAATACCAAAGGGCGGACGCCACACTGGATGTCTGGGATTTGTAGTTTCAATTACGGCTTCAGGGCGAGGTAAAGCTGTCCTGGCGTTGTTTACGAATCAGCTGGAGGAGCACGGCCTGCGCCTCACTTCCAGAGCGGGTCTGCACACTCAGACCGGCAGCGCGGAAGGAACTTTCATTTCCCCTTCGAATGGAGGTTCACTCTCCTGCAGCGGCGAAGTCTGACGGGACGCGAGCACCAACCGGAAGCCCTCATGTCACACTGGCATGGAGGGCTGTTATGGCTCTGACTAGGTTACCCTCGATCTGGTCCGACTGTGTCCTATAGACCTGAATACTTGAAGGTGGAGGGGGCTACTGGTATTGTATAATTTCCAAACTGTATGTGAGATGGATGTTGGGAGTCCCGGAAAAAATAAGCTATCGACTTCTCTGGGTTTATGGCCAGTCCTGACAGCTTTTCAAAAATGGCCAAAATGTCAGGTAGAGAGGCATTATCCGCTGTCGGATCTCGTAAATATAACAGTATATCATCTGCATAGATTGATATTAGGTGGTGCGTCCCAGCAATCGGAATTCCGAGCTGATCCGCTGATTGTCTAAGGGCCAGTGCTAGGGGCTCTACTGCGAGTACAAATAATAATGGGGATAGCAGGCATCCCTGCTTGGTGCCCCTATGAATAGGGTATGGGCCGGAAATGAAACGGCCAGTGCGTGCTCTAGCCGTGGGGGATGTATATAATAAACGGACCCACTTGAGGAATATGTCTGGAAATCCAAATCGTTGTAGTGTCATGAACATAAAATCCCAGGAGAGGGAGTCAAAGGCCTGCTTAAGGTCCAATGCTATGCATCCTGCAGCTTGATATTCTCGAGGGGTGGCCTGCGTTACAGAGTGTAGACGTCTGGTATTAAGTGAAGTGCTGCGATTCGGTAAAAGCCCACATTGGTCCTCATGTATCAGCCTCTTAGGATGTGGTTGTATACGATTAGCTAGGGCTTTACTTAGAATTTTATACTCAGTGGACAGTAAGGAGAGGGGCCTATAATTAGAGAGCTCTAAATTGTCTCGGCCTGGCTTAGGTATCGAAGTGACCAGGGCCTGCATAGTAGATTCTGGAAGATGACCAGCTTCAAATGCCACCTTATAGACAGACTCCAGGGTGGGTACCAAGGTCTCTGAGTAAGTCTGGTAAAACTCCACTGGGAGACCGTCTATCCCAGGGGTTTTGTTGCGATTCAATCCCTTAATAGCAGCACTGAGTAATAGGACCTTTTTTACTGACTCAGGGATCACTAGAAAAGGGAGGTCCTGCAGGAATGCTGCCATGGAATGACCGTCTGCCGGGTCGGGGGGTTCATATAACATTGTCAGATGTTCATAAAAGATAGTGTTGATTTCTCTTTGCGTGTGAACTATCTGTCCTGCCCGGGTGCGGATACTGGTTAGGACAGGGGGGGTCTGGTTTATCCCTAACCAAGCGGGCCAGTAGCGTACCCGATCTATCTGCGTCAGTGTATTTCCGTTACAGGAATGTGTTATGGTCAACGGTCAGTAATGTTTCCAATGTATCTGCATGATTTATGTGGGCATCTTGTAACTCCCCTCGTTTTTCCGGATTAGCTAACACTTCCTGTTCCAGCATGTTCAAGCGCTGTTCTATAGTTTTTAACCGTTGGTGTGTCTCCTCTCTGACCCCCAACTACCTGGCCGATCGATGCTCCCCGTACTACCTCTTTCAGGGAATCCCAGTAAATCAGGTTGGAGGAGGCTGTGTTCCAGTTTTCAGTCAAGTAATTAGTGATACAGTTAGAGAGGGTTGTGCAAAACGGGCCATCCTACAGCCGTTGTGGATTCCGTTTCCAAGTAGGAACAGGCCATCCTCCAGTAGTTGTGGATTCAGTTTCCAAGTAGGAACAGGAGGGGTACTAGACCCCATCCTACTGTGAATTCTAGGGGGTTGTGGTCAGAGAATGTTTTTGCTAAATAAGTGGAGTGGGGTATTCTATCAATGATGGTCCGGGAGCAAAGGAGCCTGTCAATTCTAGTGTGTAAACAGTGTACAGGAGAATAGAAGGAATACTCTCTATGAGCCCGGTGTAGGTGTCGCCATGCATCAGGGAGTATCCAACAATCTGTCCATGTAGTTAAGGAATCGGCCAGTTTACTGGCGTTGGTACCTTGGAGGGGGTGGGGGGAGATCTATCTAGGGCCGTACTCAAGACGGCATTCCAGTCTCCACCCAAGATCCAGGGTATGCCATCCCAGTCGGCCAGCACTGCACCCAATCTGCGCAGATTGGTCCTGGTGAAAGTTAGGTGCATAAATGCTGCCCAGGATCCATAAAGAGCCGTCCAGAGTGCCCTTCACCAAGACGTATCTGCCCTGATCGTCAACTCTTCTGTCTAGCTCCAGGATTGTGCCCCTATGTCGTATCCAAATGGTCGCCCCGTAGTGAAGGCGGAGTAGTTGGTAGAGTAAATGTGACCCACTCCATTTTTTACGCATTTTTTGTGCTTCAGAATCGGTTAGGTGTGATTTTCGGAGGAATGCTATTTGTGCCTTACGTTGAAGAAGGTATGCATGAATATGATGCCTGTTTTGGACGGCCCCTAGGCCACGTACGTTCCATGTGTCGAAATTGTACATCCCTGTGGTACTAACTTTCCCTGACATGTCTGTGTGAGTAAAAAGGAAGTCTGCCTGTGAAGACAGTATGAACCAAGCCCAACAAGGGTCCCCCCCCCCCCCAAATCCAACAATTTTAACTAACCATGGCGCAGCCTCGGAACCTTGCTGTGCCCAAAAATAAGTGTAGAAATAGCACATAACAAATAACGGTGCATACGCAAACAGGGAGGTGGCTATCCTCAGTAAGGGTCGTGGTTACCATCAGATCTAGAACCCGACGGCTCTACGGATCCCCATTCGGGGGGGTGTAAAGTATGCTCAGTGCCCCTGGGGTGAATTGTGCCCATCCGCCACCGACGGATTGGTGTAGCGTTTCTTCAGAGACACATTCAGGGTAGAGTAAAACAAAGGAGAAGGACAGTACATTTCCTACACCTGGCGAAACTTAGTCTATATCTCTAAACTTTACCGTTTGTATCATCTACAGTGCTATACAAGTCATAGCAGGGTAACAATAGCTTGGGAGACCAATGCCAACAAAAGGATATAACAGCTCCAGAGGCGTAGAGTTCTTGGTAATGGTAAACAGTGAGGTTGTTACGTTCTCCACAGGTTCCACATGTTCAGCGCCAGTGGTCAGTTGTCAAGCACGTCATCAGCTGTTCCAGGTGTGATGGAGGGGAAGAGAGTGATACTATGGTCGGAATCCAAATCAATCAATGAACGGAGATTGGAGCCGCAGGCAGGGCCCAGCACTGCATATGTAACGCCCTGTAGACTTTTCGCCGGCACCCAGCCTCACTCATAGCCCCCAGCGGGGCCGAATGTGTAGCCCAGCTCCAGTCAGAGTCTTTGGCAGGCGGGAAGCAGTTGGCACCATGGGGCCCCGCGGCCTCCATACTCTTCGTGGTCGTCCCCGCTGCCCCGTACTAGTGTGCCGCCGCCATTTTTTACTGCGTACTCCTGGGCGGCTGCGAGCCAGGCCAGCAAGGCCACAGCACCCTCGGAGCCTCTGCTGGGTCTCCGCCTCCCAAGGGCCGCCTCCGGACGAACAGGGACCTCCGCGGACCGCGACTAAGGGTGCGGCAGCTATCGGTCACAGTCGCAGAGTCAAGGGGGGCATTCCACACCGCAGCGCCAATTACGTCATGTTCGGGCACCGCCTCCACTCCAGGCCCCGGTCTCCAGTGGCGGCGAACGGCGCGTAGGCCCCAGATTGTGATCGCGGCTTCAGGAAGGTTTTTCAGCGCCGCTCCAAGTACGTCTCCCCTCCGCGGGAGCTTTGGTGACCAGATACTCACATCCCCAGGTTAGTAGCCGCCGATATCTCGAGGCATAAAGGATGATTCCCCCCCGGGAGGGTCCGGAGCACAATCAAGCTGCAACTGCCATCTTAGACGGCTAGCCACGCCCCCGGCGGTACCTTGTTTAATATGTTTTTCGACAGTGATGCTACCTTTGAAGGGTAGTGACAATAGTAATATTTCAAACGGAATTGTGCAACAGGAAAATGTTCAGATTAAAATGATATTCCAGATGGTGCATCTCAAAATACCAAATGTATTTCTTATTTTCTGCTTTATGATTGTAATATATTCTCATGACATATAAATATACAACTCATCCAGCCAACGCGTTTAGTTAAAAAAAGATTCTTGAACTTCCTCAGGGCTCTCAATTGTTGTTCAAAATCAATTGTAAGCTTTAGGCTCAAGAAAACTTCCAAAGGGTTCAATAAAGACCCAATCCTCTTGAGCTTGTATATTAGGTTTCCTTACAGTAATCCATGTTCAATTGGAGGAAATTGTACCCAGTTTTTCGAATGCACAGAAATGGGGAATGTGCTCCCTTCCGATAAGCCTGCCCTTCACCTGTACCATGGATTTTCTGCTTTTAACTTTTCTCAGTCGATGCTTCACGCAAAAACGTTCCTTGACACAGCATTACTTCCTTCCTTCATGCCACAGTATGAGCATCTCGATTCTCGCTCCCAGTCCACCTCTGCAAAGAATCCTAGGGTCGAGAAGGAGCACTTTGGGATGTTCCTGAACGCTTCCCGGCTCTCTCTTTACCTCACAAGGCTCGCCTGTTCTCAATGGCAAGGCCTTACTATTGATTTCAAGCAATAATTGAAAGCCTTGAGGAAGTTCAAGAATTTTTTTTGAACGAAGCATGTTGGTTGGATGATTTGTCTATTTACGTCTTCTTAATATATTAAGAAGAAAATAAGAAATACATTTGCTATTTTTAGATACACCGTCTGCAATATCATTTGAATCTGCACATTTTCCTGGTGCACCATTCTATTTGAAGTGTTAGTTCCTATCTGCGGAGCAGCTGTACCCATCAACTGCAGTTACAGGAATTGCAGTGCACAGGACCATGATTTGTTTTAACGTGGAATGAGGTGCAGGATATAAGGTCCCCCGTTCTTTCTTTGAAGTTAGTGGCAATAGTGGCAGATATTTCAGAGCATAAAATGTTATCTGCTAGTAGCATCATGTGAGTTCTGTATATCTGAAGGATGCGCTAATGCAGGGTCAGATTTACTGACTCAGGGATCACTAGAAAAGGGAGGTTCTGCAGGAATGCTGCCATGGAATGACCGTCTGCCGGGTCGGGGGGTTCATATAACATTGTCAGATGTTCATAAAAGATAGTGTTGATTTCTCTTTGCGTGTGAACTATCTGTCCTGCCCGGGTGCGGATACTGGTTAGGACAGGGGGGTCTGGTTTATCCCTAACCAAGCGGGCCAGTAGCGTACCCGATCTATCTGCGTCAGTGTATTTCCGTTACAGGAATGTGTTATGGTCAACGGTCAGTAATGTTTCCAATGTATCTGCATGATTTATGTGGGCATCTTGTAACTCCCCTCGTTTTTCCGGATTAGCTAACACTTCCTGTTCCAGCATGTTCAAGCGCTGTTCTATAGTTTTTAACCGTTGGTGTGTCGCCTGTCTGACCCCAACTACCTGGCCGATCGATGCTCCCCGTACTACCTCTTTCAGGGCATCCCAGTAAATCAGGTTGGAGGAGGCTGTGTTCCAGTTTTCAGTCAAGTAATTAGTGATACAGTTAGAGAGGGTCGTGCAAAACGGGCCATCCTACAGCCGTTGTGGATTCCGTTTCAAAGTAGGAACAGGCCATCCTCCAGTAGTTGTGGATTCAGTTTCCAAGTAGGAACAGGAGGGGTACTAGACCCCATCCTACTGTGAATTCTAGGGGGTTGTGGTCAGAGAATGTTTTTGCTAAATAAGTGGAGTGGGGTATTCTATCAATGATGGCCCGGGAGCAAAGGAGCCTGTCAATTCTAGTGTGTAAACCGTGTACAGGAGAATAGAAGGAATACTCTCTATGAGCCCGGTGTAGGTGTCGCCATGCATCAGGGAGTATCCAACAATCTGTCCATGTAGTTAGGAAATCGGCCAGTTTACTGGCGTTGGTACCTTGGAGGGGGTGGGGGGAGATCTATCTAGGGCCATACTCAGGACTGCATTCCAGTCTCCACCCAAGATCCAGGGTATGCCATCCCAGTCGGCCAGCACTGCACCCAATCTGCGCAGACTGGTCCTGGTCAAAGTTAGGTGCATAAATGCTGCCCAGGATCAATAAAGAGCCGTCCAGAGTGCCCTTCACCAAGACGTATCTGCCCTGATCGTCAACTCTTCTGTCTAGCTCCAAGATTGTGCCCCTATGTCGTATCCAAATGGTCGCCCCGTAGTGAAGGCGGAGTAGTTGGTAGAGTAAATGTGACCCCCTCCATTTTTTACGCATTTTTTTTGCTTCAGAATCGGTTAGGTGTGATTCTTGGAGGAATGCTATTTGTGCCTTACGTTGAAGAAGGTATGCATGAATATGATGCCTGTTTCGGACGGCCCCTAGGCCACGTACGTTCCATGTGTCGAAATTGTACATCCCTGTGGTACTAACTTTCCCTGACATGTCTGTGTGAGTAAAAAGGAAGTCTGCCTGTGCAGACTGTATGAACCAAGCCCGACCAGGAGTCTCCCCCCCCCCCCACATCCAACAATTTTAACTAACCATGGCGCAGCCTCGGAACCTTGCTGTGCCCAAAAATAAGTGTAGAAATAGCACATAACAAATAACGGTGCATACGCAAACAGGGAGGTGGCTATCCTCAGTAAGGGTTGTGGTTACCATCAGATCTAGAACCCAACGGCTCTACGGATCCCCATTCGGGGGGATGTAAAGTATGCTCAGTGCCTCTGGGGTGAATTGTGCCCATCCGCCACCGACGGATTGGTGTAGCGTTTCTTCAGAGACACATTCAGGGTAGAGTAAAACAAAGGAGAAGGACAGTACATTGCCTACACCTGGCGAAACTTAGTCTATATCTCTAAACTTTACCGTTTGTATCATCTACAGTGCTATACAAGTCATAGCAGGGTAACAATAGCTTGGGAGACCAATGCCAACAAAAGGATATAACAGCTCCAGAGGCGTAGAGTTCTTGGTAATCGTAAACAGTGATGTTGTTACGTTCTCCACAGGATCCACATGTTCAGCGCCAGTGGTCAGTTGTCAAGCATGTCATCAGCTGTTCCAGGTGTGATGGAGGGGAAGAGAGTGATACTATGGTCGGAATCCGAATCAATCAATGAACGGAGATTGGAGCCGCAGGCAGGGCCCAGCACTGCATATGTAACGCCCTGTAGACTTTTCGCCGGCACCCGGCCTCACTCATAGCCCCCAGCGGGGCCAAATGTGTAGCCCAGCTCCAGTCAGAGTCTTTGGCAGGCGGGAAGCAGTTGGCACCATGGGGCCCCGCGGCCTCCATACTCTTCGTGGTCATCCCCGCTGCCCCGTACTAGTGTGCCGCCGCCATTTTTTACTGCATACACCTGGGCGGCTGCGAGCCAGGCAAGCAAGGCCACAGCACCCTCGGAGCCTCTGCTGGGTCTCCGCCTCCCAAGGGCCGCCTCCGGACGAACAGGGACCTCCGCGGACCGCGACTAAGGGGGCGGCAGCTATCGGTCACAGTCGCAGAGTCAAGGGGGGCATTCCACACCGCAGCGCCAATTACGTCATGTTCGGGCACCGCCTCCACTCCAGGCCCCGGTCTCCAGTGGCAGCGAACGGTACGTAGGCCCCAGATTGTGATCGCGGCTTCAGGCAGGTTTTTCAGCGCCGCTCCAAGTACGTCTCCCCTCCGCGGGAGCTTTGGTGACCAGATACTCACATCCCCAGGTTAGTAGCCGCCGATATCTCGGGGCATAAAGGATGATTCCCCCCCGGGAGGGTCCGGAGCACAATCAAGCTGCAACTGCCATCTTAGACGGCTAGCCACGCCCCCGGCGGTACCTTGTTTAATATGTTTTTCGACAGTGATGCTACCTTTGAAGGGTAGTGACAATAGTAATATTTCAAACGGAATTGTGCAACAGGAAAATGTTCAGATTAAAATGATATTCCAGATGGTGCATCTCAAAATACCAAATGTATTTCTTATTTTCTTCTTTATGATTGTAATATATTCTCATGACCTATAACTATACAACTCATCCAGCCAACGCGTTTAGTTAAAAAAAGATTCTTGAACTTCCTCAGGGCTCTCAATTATTGTTCAAAATCAATTGTAAGCTTTGGGCTCAAGAAAACTTCCAAAGGGTTCAATAAAGACCCAATCCTCTTAAGCTTGTATATTAGGTTTCCTTACAGTAATCCATGTTCAATTGGAGGAAATTGTACCCAGTTTTTCGAATGCACAGAAATGGGGAATGTGCTCCCTTCCGATAAGCCTGCCCTTCACCTGTACCATGGATTTTCTGCTTCTAACTTTTCTCAGTCGATGCTTCACGCAAAAACGTTCCTTGACACAGCATTACTTCCTTCCTTCATGCCACGGTATGAGCATCTTGATTCTCGCTCCCAGTCCACCTCTGCAAAGAATCCTAGGGTCGAGAAGGAGCACTTTGGGATGTTCCTGAACGCTTCCCGGCTCTCTCTTTACCTCACAAGGCTCGCCTGTTCTCAATGGCAAGGCCTTACTATTGATTTCAAGCAATAATTGAAAGCCCTGAGGAAGTTCAAGAATTTTTTTTGAACGAAACATGTTGGTTGGACGATTTGTCTATTTACGTCTTCTTAATATATTAAGAAGAAAATAAGAAATACATTTGCTATTTTTAGATACACCGTCTGCAATATCATTTGAATCTGCACATTTTCCTGGTGCACCATTCTATTTGAAATGTTAGTTCCTATCTGCGGAGCAGCTGTACCCATCAACTGCAGTTACAGGAATTGCAGTGCACAGGACCATGATTTGTTTTAACGTGGAATGAGGTGCAGGATCTAAGGTCCCCCGTTCTTTCTTTGAAGTTAGTGGCAATAGTGGCAGATATTTCAGAGCATAAAATGTTATCTGCTAGTAGCATCATGTGAGTTCTGTATATCTGAAGCATGCGCTAATGCAAGGTCAGATTCAAAGTATATGCGAAGTACAGACAGAGCTTCTTTTAGCTAAATCATTTACTCTCTGGAGACTGGTTTTCGTAAGAACACGGCGTGTAAACACTTTAGAGTCAATCCGTGCATCACACTTCCTACTTAATGTTGGATGCGCCCATTTCCCGAGAGATTTTACTTTTTAGAAGTGTTAGTCTATGGGGCACAGAAGACTTCCAACACTCTGCACCACTCCATTACTCTCTTTGCCAATCTAAGCTACCCTACTCGACTCCTCTCCTGTACAACATGGCTAAAGACACTGGCATAGACGAGACCTATTGGCGTTGACAAGGCTGGTTAACAAAATATTTGCATTAGCTCTTTGGACCATCCACTAGATGGCAGAATGATGTAAATAAATACACAATCCAAGCAGAGCAATTGTTTTACACAAAAGTGACACCCTTGAAAAAGTGTTTAGAGATCTCTTCCAAAAACAACCAACCAAAAAAACGATACTTTATTGTTCAAATGGAAAAACACAAACGCGATGGAAACATTTTAGAATATATCTGCAAGTTCTTCTCTACATACCAGAAAAAAAAAACATTTATCTTTTTAACAAAATAATTAACTAATTCAAATCATGTGCTTGTGTATCAACATTAATAAAATATAGTCATTAGAGTGTTAAGTGAGCCCATATGAATAAACAGGGAAATACTGTGCTGAAATGGACACATTCAGCCTCCTAAGAAATCATACCATGCAACACCTGTTGGTAGAAAATTTTCCTACGACTTCCCAAAATGTTCATTCTTTTGTAGTATATTTTCGCTCTTTTCGAGAGAAGAGACACCTGAAAAATCCAACTCTCAATTGTAGGGTTGAAATTTGATTTACACTTTTAAAATCTGTTTTGGACCACAATAAGAGTTTGAATAGCTCACTTCTTATCACATGTAAACTTATTCACAACCACAAGAAATTATGATGCATTATATTACCCCACATACAAATTACTTTGACAGTTTAATAACATGTTCTTAAAGGTTCCAGGTCCAATTTCACAAATTTAGCAGGTGTCTGAATTAAAAGCTAATGATATCCATCTTAACTGATGACCTGTGCACTCAATCATATTCTTTGCTGTCCTGTTAGAGCGCATGAGACCAGCTAATCCTACCTAATCTAGACTCACCAGTCTTTACAGTGGCTATTTAGTACATGAAGTAATTCAGTCTTTGCTAATCTTAATAATTTACTCTGCTGATCACTACTGAAATTGCATTTAAATTACACAAGATGTCTGCACGCAAATCTGTATCAGACACCGGCAGAATGGATACTTTCGATTATAAGGCCCTCATATGCACATCCAGTCAAGGTACTAAAATGTCTCAAAAACTCAAATGTTAAACCTTTTACCACCCCATTCCAAGTTTAAAATAGGGCTGTCAAAGAGCAATCCCTGCATGCATTTTACACTGGCAACACAAGAAATTCCTAGAACCCGCTACTCAAGGGAAATGCAATATCATCATGATCACGGTTACTGATTATACTGCATTAGTCCGCAGAAGTAGAAAGGAATATTCGCTCAGTTTACAACCGTATGAATAAGGTTTTCAAATAAATACTGTCGCCAACTCTAACAAAAACAATCTTAGGCTTCCTAATTATTGTCTCAGGAGTAACACTGGTGCACAAGGACATTGCCGTTAACGAAAATGTTGAACCTCACAGGGAAGACAAAGGTAATCTCTCGACCAGAGCCTCGCTGGAAAAAGGCCGAAGTTCCAATATGAATACATGATGGAACGTGTTAGGACTCCAAATTGCAACTTTTAAATTAGTTCCTACTGAGACATACTTTGCACCAACTGATTAAAGACTCTTTCACTAGGTGAGGTCCTTTTCAACACACCAATAATAGACCTATTTAGATAATAAAAATGGCTAAATTTTTTAATTCATCCCAACTCTTGAACTGTACATCAGCAGATGGTCTGATACCCAAGGCATTATCTGTTTTTTTCATAATTCAAATAGATTTAC
The DNA here is from genome assembly GCF_964263255.1 of Lissotriton vulgaris. NCBI lineage: Eukaryota > Metazoa > Chordata > Amphibia > Caudata > Salamandridae > Lissotriton > Lissotriton vulgaris. Next base: position 1,707,507,407 of record NC_141685.1, on the reverse strand, counting down.
TCATTATCATCACCTTAAATCTAGTAGGTGCTCCATCACCTTAAATCTAGTAGGTGCTCGGAGAGGGATGCATGGTTGATTGTGAAGCTCTGCCATCATAGCACACATAAGTGTTGTGTGCTTACTGATGCTAAACAGTGCCACAATCATATTTTCTGTAATAACGGTTCAAGATATCCATACTTGTGGCCCATTTGTTTTTAATGGATGTTTTCGCAAACTTAGCATTTTTATGAGAAATGCTCACTTTATTTCAAGGTGATAAGTAAATTAAAGATTTATAATCTCACACACCACAATACCACAATTCCACATTTTGAACGAGTAGAAAGCTAGAATTGAAACAGAGATTGCCACATTCATCAACACAGCCATTTAAGTGGCACTCCGAACTGGGTAGACTTAGTTTATGTTCTGTAGATCCTACCCTCCTTGACACTTGTTCACCGACGTCGGAAGTGGTTGTCCCAAGCTCCACAAGGTGCATGTTATATATGCACCAGACCAAGACTGGGATGCACTCCGACAGGAAAATGTCACTGTCATTGTTTGTGTTAAACTACTTTGACTTCCTTGTTCCTTCCATTTGGTCGGAGATAAAAGGACATGGTAGAACCCCCAATTCCCCTGCAAATATTCACACTTAAAATCACACGTTGAAATCAATTAAATGTAACATATCATGTAGTTAATTGTTAATCCCATAATGAGATTCATTGGGTTAACTGAGTGATCAATGGACTAGTTTCATCTTTCTAAGAGAGAGACACGCTGACGAATTGGAGCATCAAAGTTAAGGAGACTACATCTGGGTCAGATGATTTTGTTTAATTCCCCAGACTTCTAGTGGAGCAATGTCCATTCTCATTGCTTAAAATGTGCAGTTCAGAGACACTAAATTTAAGAACAGAAGAGTTGTTTTTTGTTAGTAGCAGGATGGATTGCTAAAAACGTTTACTGTATTGTTATATCGATTTTCCTGAAGTCAACTCATTAGTTGCTCATATGCTAGATAAATGCTGTCCCCACCAAAGGAAACAACCTAAACCTACCAATATTTAAATGTTGTTCTGAATTCATCAAAGGGTGGGTGAACTATTGTGTTGGAGCAAGGGATCAAACTCTTGGACTCTTATGTGAAGAATATCTTCATTACTTTACATTTTATTCAACCTCCCACAAATTATGTTTGTGCCTGCACTTGTGGTTCCTTCCAATAGAATTATGACAAAGGGTATTAGACTTGAACCCAAACACCATTTGAGTACAATACAGAGGCCACAGTGAAATTGGTCAGAAATTGATAACTTAGATGACAATACACAATTTGGAGGATATAACATCAATATGGATTCAGACATCAAAATAGAACTAGGAAAAAGGAGTATTAGAATGGGTAATAGCATCAGCCTATTAGAAGTTCTAAAAAAAACTGGTGCAAGGAAATTCTTGATTGAGTAGAGATTACTAAAATCCTTAAAGTCGGCTGGTTTTCTGATGTATTTTTGGGTAAATGATCGTCATCACTCACTTCAATGTAATCCCCAATTTGATAAGAAAAATAAATGCTAAATTCATGTCAACAGACACTTCATTCTGATGGCCGTTGGACAAGGGGTGAAAATCAGAACAACAATCATAACACACATGAAGTTTAAGGGGCCAGAAAGCACCTCAAAGAATTCCATGTGCTAATCTTGGGTTCATTAATTACTTTGGGATTCATCTTGAGGTAATTAATTACGTGTCCCTAGATATAATTCTGTTGTTGCATATTCATTGGCAGCTCTCTGGGAGAAAAATGTGAATCACAGCCAAACAACCAACATTGGATTTGTGAATGCTGAGCTCCTCAAAGTAACTGCTCCAAAAGATCACTCTTGAGTACAGCAGACAGAAAGATGGCCTGTTTTATTCAACCAACAAATTAGGAGTAGAATACAACTGTACCTATATCACAGAAAACAAAGTGGGTCAAGCTGGGGGCTGGAGGTGTTAGGGAAACTACCTTAAGGAAAATCACCTACATTGGCTCTGGAGAATTGTTGCAGATGGCGATTTGTCAGCATAACTACAATTACAACAATGGTATTGGTCGACCTCTGACACTTCTGTATGGTACTGTCCAGACTTTCTGTTTGGTGCTCAAATGTCAGTCCCCTAGTGTCAGTGGAAATGGTGACAAAAGCTGACAAAGGATGAATTTCACTTACTGGTGTTGAGAACAAGGAAGCAGAAGTGAAAACACAAGTGGACAGTCAAAGCAGAATTCAAAGGTATTGAATGATTGAGATCGATACAGGTGAACTGGAAACGTATCGCAAAGCATAAAAGTCAGAGAATATTTGTCTTTGAAGATGAAGAACAGTTCATAAAACATCCAATTCAATAAACTAGAATGATCCCAATGGCATAACACCAACTTTTCAGAAGTAAGGTATGCTCACGGTTTCACAAGCAAACTGCAACATACTCAATTTATCTTCCAAATCAGTGTGACGGTGAGATACAAGTATGCAGGAAAGTAATAAACTGAAAATGGGATGTATAATAAAGTAAAAACAAGAAATGGCAGTCAAAATGTCTAGACGGACTGGAAGATTTGGAAGAAGCGACAGACAAGCTAGGCGGTACAAGGGCAGGTGGGTAATTGAAGGGGAGAAAAAAGCACAAGGGAGAGAGCAAGAAAAACACATACATTCCACAGAAGTGCTAAACGCTGAAGAAAAAAGTAGTTTATTGTGCATGAGCAATGGAAGAAAACAAGTCATCTAACCAAAAGGATGGTAAAGCTATTGATCAATAGACAGAAGAAGAGAAAGGAAACCCGTAGAATAAAAAGCAAGCAAATGAGAGTTACGAGAAAGCGAAACAATAGTAAGAAATAGACCGACACAAAGACCAACGTAAGCGCTACTACTTTACACAATAGGTCTTTGGCAACTGGCAGCTCTCACTGTCTGTATGCAAGACTCATAAGCTTGGGAATACCCGTTCAAAACATACCTTCTTGAGAAGAGACGATAGGTGGCATGTAGTCCGGAATGTACTCTTTCCTCTCTTCTGCATCTTTGCTTCCGGGCTGGGGAAACTGAAGAACATTATTCTTACTGACAGGAAAATAAGGTATCTGATGCGGAAATGTGACAGGCTCAATGTTGTGGATATAATCTTCCAGCTCATGAAGGTTAACTCCCATCAGCTTAAAAGCCTGACCTACATCGTCCAAGAGCGGATCTGTACGCCCATCTGAAAGAAGACAAAATAATTATTTAGAAAGAACTTGCTCAAAGCAAAAAAGTTAAATCAAGACATTAACAATATAATTTTGGAGCGAGCCTTAATGTCTTTCCAACTACTACTTGTGAATACGTTTTCCTAAAACTATGTAATATACTATTCAATAGTATACATTGTATATCAAAATTGAAATACAAGGAAAAAGTAGTGATGAAATGAGTAACACTTGTGCGCTGTGGGGATGAGCTCAGAACATTTAACATGCTGCCTTCAAAATTGAAATCCCACAGTTAACAGGTCATCTCACACAGATCCCCACAACTATTGTGTGTGTTCCATCATTCGACTACCTTGTGGGTGGTAGAGAAAGCACTTTTTTATGCTTAGTGTTCAATTCCTTACCTAACAAGCTTTGTTCGGCAACCCTCCTTTAAAAACACACCAGTCCAAAACTCTAACAAAGGCTTTGCAGGCATTGCTCCCTGGAAGCGATTGAGCCTTGTGTGCAGTTGTTCACCAGATGCATGAGTTGTCTGTCAAAGTGATGTGTAGTGAGAACAGTACCATAAGAAATAATAGGGAGTTCACACTCACTAGCCTATTGCATTGTTCGTGTAGATCTTACATGGCTGGAAGCAGACAGCATTTCATTAATAACACCATACATACCATAGGTACATGAAATTTTGGTACACTAACCTAACAACTAATAATATTGAACATATGCATAGCAGTTTAAAACCATACAGGCCTGGTCAAGGGCCTCACATAGGATAAAAAGGTCTTGTGTTAGGTAATAAGCAAGGTAACTGGAATTATGTAGCAGGAGAGACCTAAATAATGCGGCAGGGGTGGGTGAATTATGCAGCAAGAAAAAGAAAATTATGCAACATTATGCGGCACATTTTGGGTAAGTATTACTTGATTATTGTGTCATTTTTAAACGTGTTAACAATGTCTGGGCATTAGTTGCAACTGATTAGTACCAGTTTAACACCCAAACTCAGCAACCTTTACAAAGTGCCTTCCATTTCGTGGCAACAGGTGTTGATATGTTTGTAGTAACTTTTGAACCGTTTGAGCTAGAAACAAATTTTCTTTTGTTAAATTGTGCAGCTTATGCAGCAGATGATGGGTTAACTGGTAAGTGTGGCAAATCTGTAATTGCCGCACAATCGCATTATTCCAGTGGTGGCTCCTGCTATAAGTCACAGATCAGAGATGACATTGAGCTCACACAAAAGAAATAATGGTGTTCATATTAGGATGCCTCACAAACCAGAGTTCCGGTCACTTGAAATAATGCTCAGTTAAACATCAAAGTTATTTTATTCTCCAGTGGCATTGGTGGGAAGAAAAAATCCGATTCATACTTTCCCAGACCTTATCTGGAAAATTCACTAAGACATAGGTGGGTAACTGTACTTCAGACCTTAGTCTCCAGTCCTCACACTCTGCAGTGTTTGACACGTTATAGCCAATAATAGGCAGTGCCACTGGAATTATGCGATCGTGCAGCTGCAGCAATAATCGAATAGTTATTGGTTTGCTGCATTTGTCACAATCAATCTATTGCATATTCTGAAAATTTTAACAAGATACAATTTTTTTTCTAGTTTGTTACAGTTAAAAAGTTACTAAAAATGCAGTGACGTGCTGCTGAATAGTGGATGGCCCTTTGCCAAGGTTGACTTTCATCCTTCTGTTGCTTACTGCTAAATTTGAGTGTTAAACTGCTACTAATGGGGAATAACCTGCGCACAGTGTTCAGCGTAAAAATAACAAAATAATTGAGTAATAGTGTAACAAAATGTACTGCACTACACTGCATAATTACCCTTTTTGTGCCAAAATGTAGTCAAGATTGCCGCATAATGTGTTCTCTGCTGCAGAATTCCAGTGGCCCTGGAAAAAAGTCAACAGTACAATTCATGCAACCTCTTTTTTTGTTCAGAATCACCTCTAAGTATCCTGAGTGTAAAACACCCACAAGCTGGTGTCTAAGAAGCACTAGAAAGACCAGGATTTCTCCACTGAGAATGGAAAAGTTGGAATGTTTTAAGTAGGGTTGCATGCCACTCAACAGCAACCATTACCATGTCCAACCCCTTCCTCACAATCCCCATGAGCTCGGGTAAAACGTCACTATACACTGTCTCTTTTCCCCACTCGTCCCCCATACAAGGCATTGCCCAGATCATCAATTATAAAAATCAAACATTCAAATCTTCTTATAGAATAACTTTTTTTTTAACATAATATTTTATTCAAAAGACAGCAAAGTCAATAAATCAGTCACATATAGAAAGCATAAATCTGAATCTAGTTGCATCGTAGTCACATTAATAACATGAGAAGCATTTGAAGAATATGGTCCAGTCCGGGACATTGCCAGTTCAAGCGTTGGAGAGTCACACAGTTCACCCCGGAACTTATTCCAGTGTCCCTATTTCCTATCCCATTTCGTGGGGCAACCTCTAATTTTGTACACAGTTTTTTCAGCAAGCATGCAGCGATCCAGCTCAGCTACCCAGCCCACCAAAAGAGGTCTCTCCGGGGAGCCCCACTTCATAGCAATGGAGCGTTTGCCCAACAGGAAGGCTAGCGCCGCCCACTGTAATTCTAATTCGTTCAGGTCTGTGGCCCCCCATATATTAAGGACACTCTCTTTTGGGGATAGTGGAATAGGCTTGCCCAAAGAAGCCCTCATTTTACGTAAGACTCCCTTCCAAAATTGTTGCACCTTCGGGCAGTCCCACAGAATGTGATAGAAGGTGCCCGGCTGGCCACACCCTCTGAGGCTTAGTGTGTCAGGGCGCCTGCCAATTTTAGCTAGTGTGAGAGCAGACATGTAGGCTCGATGTAGGACTTTCAGTTGGATTAGTCGGAATCTATGGTTGATGGCCGACTCCCTAGGAGACATTAAAGCCGCCCGCCATGCCTCCTCTTCTAGAAGCCCCAGGTCTTCCTCCCATTTATTTCGTAGGGGTCAGAAGGTGTCGGGGAGGTTGTTACAAAGCTTACGATAGGTAGGGATATGGCCTTTTCGGGGAGAGGTTCTGACAGTAGTCTATTCTCCAGGGGGGTACGGAAGTGAGGTCGGGGATGGCATTGGGAAGGGCATGTTTGATTTGTAGATATCGAAAGTGTTCTGTTGGCGCAAGGGAGTATTTGGATTGCAGGTCTGCAAAAGTCAGTAACTTGCCCCTGTATACTAAGTCGCCCACTGTGGAAATCCCAATCGTGTCCCATTTATCGAAACCCTGAAGAAAACAGAGGGAACCCAACTGCTGCGCCGACCACAGAGGGGTCGCTTCAGTGATTTTATGCGATCATCCCAAACACTTGTTGGTCTTATGCCATATCGCAATTGTGTGTGCCATGGGCCCAACATACCTTTTCCTGGTTAGTTTACTATACAGGGCCCCCAGGTAGCCCTCCCGCCTGGTTTGAACCTTGTCAAGGAGATAGGCCGGATTCTGGGGGGAGCCGTGAATCCAGTGATTGATGGGCACTAGTTGCGACGACCAGTAGTAGAGACGCAAGTTGAGCAAGGCTATACCCTCGTCATACCAGCCCTGGGTGGGTTTATGAAGGGCTATGTGGGCTGCCCCGCCGTCCCATAACAGTTGACGTATGACACTCTCAACGGCGTCAAAGTAGGAGTCTGGGATTGGAAAGGGACAGTTTTGCAGGGCGTATAAGAAACGCGGGAGTGCTAGCATTTTAAATAGAGCAGCTCTACCAGGAAGCGATAGTGGAAGAGAGCGCCAGTGTGCTACGTCCCTGTGGAGCCTTCGCAGAGGGCCCATTAAATTCCGGTCTAGGAACACCACCGGGTCCGGCGTGATGAAGATACCTAGGTACCTGAAACCATCCGGGGCCGCGTAATGGTAAACCCCTTAGGCAGCTTGGGCGGGGGACCATGCAGCACATAAAGTGTGGATTTGGACCAATTAATCAAGTAGCCCGAGTATTTCCCAAAGTTCGTGAGGACATGGAAGAGACTTAATTGAAGATCGGGGGGAAGCTACATATACCAGGATGTCATCGGCATAGAGAGAAATTTTGTCTAGTATCTCATCATTCCATTGGAGGCCTCTAATAGACACGTCTGTGCGAACCCAGTAGGCCAAGGGTTCCAGAGTGAGGGCAAATAGTAATGGCGATAAGAGGCAACCTTGTCGGGTCCCCCTGTGGAGTCGGAATTGTCGAGATGTGTGGTTATTGACCCCCACCTGACCCGATAGGTCGGTATAAAGAAGTCACACCCATTGGATAAATTTAGGTCCGAAGTCAAATCTACGAAGAACCTCAAAAAGATAGGACCATTCGATCGAGTCAAACGCCATTGTGGCGTCTAGGGATAAAATGGCGGCATTGTGTTGCATGGTAGACTGCCGACTTAAGACGTTATTGACTCGTCCCAGGTTGAGGGCCGTATTGCGGCCCGGTAGGAAGCCTGATTGATCATCATGGATTAGGGTGGGAAGCACGAGGAGCAGGCGGGCCGCCAGTAGCTTGGCCAGGACCTTGGCCTCTGCACTGATGAGAGAGATCGGTCTATAGGAACCGCAATCAGCGGGTGGTTTATTAGGCTTAAGGATAACTGCTATGGAGGCTAGCCTTTGGGCAGGAGGCAGGATACCTCTATCTCGACTCTCTTCAAACATGTTCTTCAGATGGGGGACCGTTTCTAGAGCCATAGCTTTCAAGAACTCAATGGGGACACCATTTGGACCCATGGCCTTGCCAGAATTTACGCTAAAGACTGCCGTGGTGAGCTCGTCTTCAGTTATGTCGGCATCCAGAGTCCCTTTGTCGGACTCCGAGAGGGTGGGTAAGCGCATTTCCTCCAACAAATTCCTGGATTCTTCGGAGGAGTAGTACGCCCTCGCTGTGTAGACTGTTTCCAGGTGATCAGCAAAGGCATCCGCGATGGCCTGCGGATCTACGATCCTGGACCCGTCCGATCTCACTATGGAAGAGACCCACCTGGATCCCTGTTCCCGTCGCTCCAGCCACGCCAGCATCTTTCCTGCAGTATCTCCGTGCTCGTATATACGGTGTCTAGTGAGGAGTAAGCGGGCCTGTGCCTTCTCTTGAGCCAAGGATTTATGTACAAGCTGTTAGGGTACTGAGGCGGTGTGCTGTCTCGACCAAGGGGGCTGAATTATGCGACGTTTCAAGACTAAGGAGGTCAGACTCCGCCTGATAAATCTGTTTGTCGTGTTTACGTAGGTATCCCATTTTCAGTGCTAGTGCCTCACCCTTGATAACCGCTAGGTATGCCTCCCAGAGTGTGACTGCGGACCTCACTGAACCGACATTTTCTTCAAAATAGTGTCCTGTCTGTTCTATCAGGCTGTCTTTTATGTCAGGTATCTGGAGGAGCCAGGGATTAATAATTATGGGACCTCGGGTGAAGGGGCGATGATACATAAGTTCTACTGTAATAGGAGAATGGTCTGAGATACCTCGGGGAAGGCCCTTAGGTCGTGTGAAGAAATCTAAGTCTGTTGCGGGGCAGAGAAAATAGTCGATACGGGACATACTTTTGTGCGCGTTAGAGTAGTGTGTTAAATAAGGCGTGTCAGGGTAGTAATGCCAACAGATATCTTCGAGTCCCATTGCCTGGACGAAGTCTGAAAGGATAGTGCTATGCCTGTGTGAGGTACGCTTGGGGTGACAATCTAGGTCGTCGTTCATCGTCATGTTTAAGTCCCCCCCCTATGAGAAGAGTACCGGTAGGCAGGCCTAGTAGTCGGGGGCCTAGCTCCCTAAGAGAGTCTCGGCCTAGGGTCTTATAGATTACCTTTTAATGACAGTTATCGTCAAAATCATTTATATTTTTTAGTTATCACCCCTTGTATTTGCTCAACCTCAAAACCGCACTTGAGGAGTTCGGTGCCTAACCCCACCAGCCTAACCATAGATCTGGCTGGTTCCACCTTGGATCACCCCAAGATGAATTTAAATGGCTTGTGGCATTACAAAGTCACTTTTGTACGATTTGAATGTCTCTGTTGTCCACTTGTAAACTAGCCTTTCCTTCTTTCTTACAGCCTACTGGTGCTCCTGTACATTCAGATTGCCTGAAGCAAATGCTACCACATATGCTCATTGTCTTCCTACTTCAGGTAAAGTTCAGCACTAAAACCGTAGTCACCTGTGTCAAAACTTTACAACTTACAACCAGGCATAAATGAATGCCCTCAAATCAATGCAGAATTGCATCTCTTGAATTCTTATATAGACAACTAAAAGGATAACCAAGACTCAGCTGGATCAATCATTCCTTGAGCCTATAGTTGCTCCTAAGTGTGTGTTTTATCAGAACAACAAGCTACTCAATGTTAACGTTTAAGGCCCGACACAAGTCGGCATCAATTAACTCGACCCGGGCAGCTGCAATAAACGCACTAACATGGTAATCCCACAGTTTGCAGTTTTGCAGGAGTTTATCAATGTTTATATCTTGACACTCGTGAGGGCTATTTCCCTTTCAGTGGCGTTTTCTCAGTTAATTTAGGTTTAAACATAAAACAGGAAAGCCTATGCATTATTTGCATCAATTAACTTACCCTGGCAGTCACAATAATTGCACTTACATGGCAATTCCACAAGTTGGAACTACAAATGGATACCATGCTGATCATTGCCACAGCAATAGCAGAGATAGCAATAGCAGAGATGGCAATAGCAGAGATGGCAGTACAAATAAGCAGGCGAGAAGCAGAGCAGTATACTCATATACATTCTTGCCACTGTCTTCCAATCGCTGACATACGTAGCTCATTGCATGGGGAGTTTTCCTGGTTAGTCAATGATCTAAAGAGCATCCAGGCCCTTTCAGTCCTACCTACCCCGAGTGAGCCAGCTATCCAACAAGAGAGCACTGCCAACCAACAAAGCATCTTGGACAATATCTTAATAAATGGAGAGGAAAACCCAAGGAGAACAAGGCCCCCATGTACAGTGGCAGAAGGAACAGGAGTACAAAACATATCCATTGGTCAATAAAACTATACTTGGATGCAGGCCATGTGCCCCTCCATTGAGGACTATAGTAAAACAAGCATTTGCAATGCAATAGGTCTCGCATTAGGAAAGTTTGAGCTATTGGTCTTGTAAATGACACATTTTTTATTTAAGTGTTGGTTTTGAAAATAGCAAAATGAATAGCTTTGTCATTTACAATGCCAATACTTTTATCTTTTGCAAATGTGACACCTATAGCATTTGTAATGCAACATGTTTTGTATTTACGTGACTTAGATGTATTGATATTACAAATAATAATGGCTTTTCATTTTTTTAAATAATAAATACTTAAATAAAACTTATTGTAATTTATAATGGCAATAGCTTAAACTTTTGTCAATAACTTTTGTGAAGATTATGTTCAGTGTATTTTATTGTGACGAAAATCCAAGAACAGAAGTGAAATATTAACATCTTTTTGTGACATTTGTAATAAAGCTTTAAACATTGAGAGAACATATTTGAACCAGTTGTTGTTGAATGGTTTCACAGATTGATACTGTGGTGGCGCTGAGTGATGTTGTGGTGTGATGTTGTGGCATTCAGTGCTGCTGATGTAGCGCATAGTGATGTGGTGTGCCCCTGAGTGATGCTGTGGTGGTGCCATAGATAGAGTGAGGGCGATAGAGTGAGGGCGATAGAGTGAGGGCGATAGAGTGAGGGCGATAGAGTGAGGGCGATAGAGTGAGGGCGATAGAGTGAGGGCGATAGAGTGAGGGCGATAGAGTGAGGGCGATAGAGTGAGGGCGATAGAGTGAGGGCGATAGAGTGAGGGCGATAGAGTGAGGGCGATAGAGTGAGGGCGATAGAGTGAGGGCGATAGAGTGAGGGCGATAGAGTGAGGGCGATAGAGTGAGGGCGATAGAGTGAGGGCGATAGAGTGAGGGCGATAGAGTGAGGGCGATAGAGTGAGGGCGATAGAGTGAGGGCGATAGAGTGAGGGCGATAGAGTGAGGGCGATAGAGTGAGGGCGATAGAGTGAGGGCGATAGAGTGAGGGCGATAGAGTGAGGGCGATAGAGTGAGGGCGATAGAGTGAGGGCGATAGAGTGAGGGCGATAGAGTGAGGGCGATAGAGTGAGGGCGATAGAGTGAGGGCGATAGAGTGAGGGCGATAGAGTGAGGGCGATAGAGTGAGGGCGATAGAGTGAGGGCGATAGAGTGAGGGCGATAGAGTGAGGGCGATAGAGTGAGGGCGATAGAGTGAGGGCGATAGAGTGAGGGCGATAGAGTGAGGGCGATAGAGTGAGGGCGATAGAGTGAGGGCGATAGAGTGAGGGCGATAGAGTGAGGGCGATAGAGTGAGGGCGATAGAGTGAGGGCGATAGAGTGAGGGCGATAGAGTGAGGGCGATAGAGTGAGGGCGATAGAGTGAGGGCGATAGAGTGAGGGCGATAGAGTGAGGGCGATAGAGTGAGGGCGATAGAGTGAGGGCGATAGAGTGAGGGCGATAGAGTGAGGGCGATAGATAGAGTGAGGGCGATAGATAGAGTGAGGGCGATAGATAGAGTGAGGGCGATAGATAGAGTGAGGGCGATAGATAGAGTGAGGCCGATAGATAGAGTGAGGGCGATAGATAGAGTGAGGGCGATAGATAGAGTGAGGGCGATAGAGTGAGGGCGATAGAGTGAGGGCGATAGAGTGAGGGCGATAGAGTGAGGGCGATAGAGTGAGGGCGATAGAGTGAGGGCGATAGAGTGAGGGCGATAGAGTGAGGGCGATAGAGTGAGGGCGATAGAGTGAGGGCGATAGAGTGAGGGCGATAGAGTGAGGGCGATAGATAGAGTGAGGGCGATAGATAGAGTGAGGGCGATAGATAGAGTGAGGGCGATAGATAGAGTGAGGGCGATAGATAGAGTGAGGGCGATAGATAGAGTGAGGGCGATAGATAGAGTGAGGCCGATAGATAGAGTGAGGGCGATAGATAGAGTGAGGGCGATAGATAGAGTGAGGGCGATAGATAGAGTGAGGGCGATAGATAGAGTGAGGGCGATAGATAGATAGAGTGAGGGCGATAGATAGATAGAGTGAGGGCGATAGATAGATAGAGTGAGGGCGATAGATAGATAGAGTTAGGGCGATAGAGTGAGGGTGATAGATAGAGTGAGGGCGATAGATAGAGTGAGGCCGATAGATAGAGTGAGGGCGATAGATAGAGTGAGGGCGATAGATAGAGTGAGGGCGATAGATAGAGTGAGGGCGATAGATAGAGTGAGGGCGATAGATAGAGTGAGGGCGATAGATAGATAGAGTGAGGGCGATAGATAGATAGAGTGAGGGCGATAGATAGATAGAGTGAGGGCGATAGATAGATAGAGTTAGGGCGATAGAGTGAGGGTGATAGATAGAGTGAGGGTGATAGATAGAGTGAGGGAGATAGATGTGTGTGGTTGTGTGTGTGGTTGTGTGTGTGTGTGTGGTTGTGTGTGTGGTTGTGTGTGTGGTTGTGTGTGTGGTTGTGTGTGTGGTTGTGTGTGTGTGTGTGGTTGTGTGTGTGTGTGTGGTTGTGTGTGTGTGTGTGGTTGTGTGTGTGTGTGTGGTTGTGTGTGTGTGTGTGGTTGTGTGTGTGTGGTTGTGTGTGTGTGTGTGGTTGTGTGTGTGTGTGGTTGTGTGTGTGTGATTGTGTGTCTGTGGTTGTGTGTCTGTGGTTGTGTGTCTGTGGTTGTGTGTCTGTGGTTGTGTGTCTGTGGTTGTGTGTCTGTGGTTGTGTGTCTGTGGTTGTGTGTCTGTGGTTGTGTGTCTGTGGTTGTGTGTCTGTGGTTGTGTGTCTGTGGTTGTGTGTCTGTGGTTGTGTGTCTGTGGTTGTGTGTCTGTGGTTGTGTGTCTGTGGTTGTGTGTCTGTGGTTGTGTGTCTGTGGTTGTGTGTCTGTGGTTGTGTGTCTGTGGTTGTGTGTCTGTGGTTGTGTGTCTGTGGTTGTGTGTCTGTGGTTGTGTGTCTGTGGTTGTGTGTCTGTGGTTGTGTGTCTGTGGTTGTGTGTCTGTGGTTGTATGTGTGTGGTTGTATGTGTGGTTGTATGTGTGTGGTTGTGTGGTTGTGTGTGTGTGGTTGTGTGTCTGTGGTTGTGTGTCTGTGGTTGTGTGTGTGGTTGTATGTGTGGTTGTATGTGTGGTTGTATGTGTGTGGTTGTGTGGTTGTGTGTGTGTGTGTTTGTGTGTGTGTGTGTGTCTTTGTGTGTGTGCGGATACAGAAGGATGTATGTGGAAGAGAGCAGCACATCAGCACAGGAAAAGAGAACAGGGAGTTAGAGAAGGATGCGGTGGAAGGGAACAGCGGATCAGCACGGGAGAAGAGAACAGGGAGTTGGAGAAGGGGGCGGCGTGGAAGAGAGCAGCAGATCAGCATGGGAGAACAGAAAAGGGAGTTAAAGAAGAAGGCGGTGGAAGAGAGCAGCAGATTAGCGCAGGAGAAGAGAACAGGAAGTTAGAGAAGGAGGTGGATGGAAGATAGCAGAAAGATCATCACAGGAGAAGAGAACAGGGAGTTAGAGAATGAGGCGTGTGGAAGACAACTGCAGATCAGCACAGGTGAAGAAAACAGGGAGTTAAGGAAGGAAGCGGGTGGAAGAGAGCAGCATAACAGCACAGCAGAAGATAACATGGAGTTAAAGAAGTAGGCGGAAGAGAACAGCAGATCAGCACAGGAGAAGAGAAGCGAACAGGGAGTTAAAGAAGGAGGCAGTGGAAGAGAACAGCAGTTCAGCACAAGAGAAGAGACCAGGGAGTTAAAGAAGGAGGTGAGGTGGATGAGAGCAGCAGATCAGCACAGCAAAAGAGAACAGGGAGTTAAAGAAGGAGGCGGGTGGAAGAGAGCAGCAGATTAGCACAGGAGAAGAGAACAGAGAGTTAAAGAAGGAGGCGGCGTGGAAGAGAGCAGCAGAGCAGCACAGCAAAAGAGAACAGGGAGTTAAAGAAGGAGGCGGGTGGAAGAGAGCAGCAGATCAGCACAGGAGAAGAGAAGAGAACAGGTAGCTAGAGAAGAAGGCGGGTGGAAGAGAGCAGGAGATCAGCTCGGGAGAAGAGAAGTGAACAGGGAGTTAGAGAAGAAGGTGGGTGGAAGAGAGCAGCAGACCAGCACAGGAGAAGAGAACAGGGAGTTAGAGAAAGAGGTGAGAGGAAGAGAACAGCAGATTAGCGCAGGAGAAGAAAACAGGGAGTGAAAGAAGGAGGCGGGTTGGAAGAGAGCAGCAGATCAGCACAGCAGAAGAGAACAGGGAGTTAAAGAAGGAGGCTGGGTGGAAGAGAGCAACAGATCAGCAGAGAACAGAACAGGGAGTTAGAGAAGGAGGTGAGATTGAAGAGAGCAGCAGATTAGCAGAGGCTAAGAGAACAGGGAGTTAAAGAAGGAGGCAGGTGGAAGAGAACAGCAGATCAGCACAGGAGAAGAAAAGAGAACAGGGAGTTTGAGAAGGAGGTGGGTGGAAGAGAAGGAGGCCAATAGATAGAGGGAGGGAGGGCGATAGATAGAGGGAGGGAGGGAGGGCGATAGATAGAGGGAGGGAGGGAGGGCGATAGATAGAGGGAGGGAGGGAGGGCGATAGATAGAGGGCGGGAGGGCGATAGATAGAGGGCGGGAGGGCGATAGATAGAGGGCGGGAGGGCGATAGATAGAGGGCGGGAGGGCGATAGATAGAGGGAGGGAGGGCGATAGATAGAGGGAGGGAGGGCGATAGATAGAGGGAGGGAGGGCGATAGATAGAGGGAGGGAGGGAGGGAGGGCGATAGGTAGAGCGAGTGAGGGCGGTAGAACGAGTGAGGGCGGTAGAGCGAGTCAGGGCGGTAGAGCGAGTCAGGGCGGTAGAGCGAGTCAGGGCGGTAGAGCGAGTCAGGGCGGTAGAGCGAGTCAGGGCGGTAGAGCGAGTCAGGGCGGTAGAGCGAGTCAGGGCGGTAGAGCGAGTCAGGGCGGTAGAGCGAGTCAGGGCGGTAGAGCGAGTCAGGGCGGTAGAGCGAGTCAGGGCGGTAGAGCGAGTCAGGGCGGTAGAGCGAGTCAGGGCGGTAGAGCGAGTCAGGGCGGTAGAGCGAGTCAGGGCGGTAGAGCGAGTCAGGGCGGTAGAGCGAGTCAGGGCGGTAGAGCGAGTCAGGGCGGTAGAGCGAGTCAGGGCGGTAGAGCGAGTCAGGGCGGTAGAGCGAGTCAGGGCGGTAGAGCGAGTCAGGGCGGTAGAGCGAGTGAGGGCGGTAGAGTGAGTGAGGGCGGTAGAGTGGTAGGATGAGGGCGGTAGAGAGAGGGCGATAGATAGATAGAGGGAGGCGATAGATAGATAAAGGGAGGGCGATAGATAGATAGAGGGAGGGAGGGCGATAGAGTGAGGGAGCAACATTGATTGTGGGTGAACACGTACATGGACAAAAGAGAGAGCACAACGTGGAATGGGGAGAAGCAAACCGGCAAGAAAGCAATGTAGGGGAATAGAAAAGACACACAAGGACAAGCACAACACCGAAGGGGAGGAGACAGTGCCATCTTAACGCATGGGCACCCTGGGCAGTTGGCCGGGGGGCTGGTGAGCATAAGGGCACCATGCACTCATTTTGCATTAAACATTTTCATTCCTGTGTGTGTGGTTGTTTAGGCAGGGCCCAGTGCCCTACTTTGCATGTGGGCCTATAATGCTGTTAAGACGGCCCTGGTTAAGAGAGAAGCACACACATAAGAGCAACTTGGATCACAGTGGAAAGGCGAAGAGAAGTACATGAAGGAGAGGCGAGGAAGGTATATGCACTCATGGAGTACTTAACCCAAAAAAAAAAAAAAAAAAAAAAAGACTGCCTGAAAAGTAAGCATTGGAAAGACGCACGTAAAGAGGCCAGCCTTGAGTGGAGGGAGATACACAAGAAGAGGAAGTAAACGACACACAACCAGTCTTCGAAGCAGGGTTGACTCTGTTCATCAGTCGCTCCATTAAAAGCATACCATGCACTGCAATGAACACTACGTTTTCATATTCCCACTGCACAGCAATCAATCTGTAGACAAATGAATGTTATGCTAATATGAATCTTCCCAGTGAGCTCTCACAGCTGCATCCTTCTCAACATTCACATATTGATTTCCATGAAATAGGCCGACAGGTCAGTACATAGCTATAGACAAGTATACTGGATACATAGATGCATTGTTTCATGTAAGGGGAAGCTACTCAAGAATAAACAAACTTCAATGAAAACAAAAGAGTAATGATTTGAAAATAGTTGTTTAAAATGCGGATCTTTTAGGGCAATAGAGAGCCCTTTTGAATGAAAGGATGGCAGTGGTGAGGGTGGTAGTAGTTAGGGAGACCTACCAAAAAGGTGATATAAACGCCTTAGTGTTGGTGCACCACATCAAGCGCTATAAGATTAACATTAACGGTTCGCTCACTTCGGAATGAATTCCATGACTTGAAGGGATCAGTGGATGACCTTTTGCCTACATGTTCGAATTCTGATAAGGCAGTCAATTTAGCATTTGTTAATGGAGCTATTAAGCATTAATACATCCGATAATATAAAAGTGAAAAAGCGCCAATAGCACATGTACAGAAAGAAACAAATGTTATGTTTTTGAGGGTTAGAGAGGAATTCATATACAAAGACAGAAATATATGAGAAGGATGGCTGGTCTATCAGAAGTAGGACAGAGACACTCAGAGGAAGTCGAACGAGGTACATAAATGCATACAAGACAACACAGACATATGTGGGACAGAGAGACCAATGGATGAGGTGAAGGAAGGCACAGTAACTGAAGAGAGACAGCAACAGCCAGACTGGAAATCGGGAATGGACCAACAAACACAGAGGGAGAAGAAAAGGACAGAGACAAAACACACACACGCACATGAAACAGAGACATGTAAAGACAGAGAAAGAGCGATGAAGAGATGAAGCAGTAAACAGGCAGAGAGATGTGCTGAAGTGACGCAAAGACACAGGGGAGAAGAAGAGCAGAGAGAGGAGGTGCAGAGATAGTGAGAGACAGACACACAGGAGGAGCGAGGGGTGGGACAGCAGTGCACATACAGAAGCATGCAGGAGAGAGAGATGGCAAGAATGAGTACACGACCAGGCAGATGAACAGATGGAGAGGAGGTGAGAGGCCGAGAGAGACACAGACCGAGAAGGAAAGAGACAATAACTGAAAAGGGGGATAGAAACATGCACGGACGGAAATGTGGATGAATAAAAGCAAAGAGGGAGAAACTCTCATGTGGGGTGGTGGGTTGTAATGAGGAGACAGAGAGTGAGAGGGGGAGGGGGAGGGGGAAAAGAGGGGCAATACAGCGGGGTAGAGAGAGAATGGAGGTGATCGAAAAAAAAAAAGAAAGAGCGCCCGAAAGGTGGAGGAAGAAGGGGACAAGGAGCACAGAAACAGGGAGATGGTGTGATTGTTAGAGGAGTGACAGGCAGATGGAAAGAGACACAGGATAAGGAGACGGGTGAGAGGGACAGCAAGAGGCAGAGAGCAACGTGGCAGATGTCGGGTGCGATAGAGAGTGAATGTGTGTGTAAGGGAATGTGGGCGAGAGAGAGTCAGAGAGAGACGGAGAGAGTCAGAGAGAGACAGAGAACCATCGAGCGCTTTGGTGAAAAGATCGGTGGACGTAAGACCCACTGCACTCTTGTGCACACGTCACCAGAGCCCTCCAGTTGTCACAGCACGGCCAATGCAGCTGCACTCTCCCCTCACCACATCGACATACATCTTGAAAGCCTTCTGATAAAGGTACAGGTGACCCCAAGCACACCACACGCGTGCACATCACGCGTACACATCACTGCACTACAACTTTTCCCCTCAAGTGATGCATCTATACAGACCGGTGATGGACACCCAACCACTCCGCTGAGAGGAAACGTCTTCAGCACAGCCAGACAAACACACAGCGCACTACAAAATAAGGAACGCCATTGGATTGATTTCACAACTCACATGGACCATTATGAACCACTAAAAAACTAGGAATTCATCCAATCTCTACGACCCAAGCAACTGTTCATAACCCATCAACGGTAATCCCGTAACTTAGTGAAAAGGGCGCAAGACCAAGGAAGTGCTAAGAATACAAATCACAAGAAGAGGATGCTAAACAAACGCTGTCAACGTAACACAACTCATAGCAAAACCATGATAGAAGTAATGGGCTACAGAAAGGAGAGAAGGCACACACAGGAATCAGGGAAAGAGGGAGAGAAACATGGGCGCAAAATAAGACAGCGAGAGATACAGCACACTAACAATCAAGCACAGTGAGGGAAACTGGAGAAGGTAAACACAGAAGGAAAGAGAGCGAATGAGAGGAAGATAAAAAATTGAAGTGGGAATGAGAAAGGTGCGAGCGCCACTAGTCGGGTTGCGATTGTGAATATGATTACAGTGCGAAGCTCGGGTCATGGCGGACCGGCTGACACAGCTGCAGGATGCAGTGAACTCGCTTGCAGATCAGTTTTGTAATGCAATTGGAGTGCTACAGCAGTGCGCACCACCTGCTTCATTCACCAACATTCAGACAGCGATTAACAAAGACCAACCCCCTAATACAACGGAAGAGTATGCACAGCTTTTTGCAGCACTGATTGTCCGAACAGCCAAGGATATTGATGTTTTGATCGATTCTCTGCCAAGTGAAGAATCAACAGCTGCTTTGCAGGCCGCAAAATTGTACCAGCTCGAGGAGGAGAACCACGAGGCAACCTCGCTCCTTGAAGAGGTGGTTTATCGCGGTGACATGCTGCTGGAAATGATACAGAGCGCCCTGGCCGACATAGCACAGTCACAGTTGAAAACTCGAAGTGGACTACAAACTCAGCCTGTTCCCGAGTCCTAGCAGCAGGGGGCAGCACCAGACTATACAAGTCAACCTAACGCTGATAATTGTTTACCGTTCTAAGTTGTAGGTCAAACAAACTCAAGTACCTGCAGCAGAAAGTAATGGTGTGCCACATCGACAATTGTCACTCATCCAAGCTAATGCGTACGGTGTACTGGTACATCTTGCATTTGGTCAGGTTTGATCTACGTTTTGAATATTCTGTAGAACGGGAACGAATACTTCTGTACTCGAGTGTTTACTTTTATCTTCGACCTTTCAATTAGCCCTTTAAAATCTGCATTTACAAGTCATTTGCAAGAGACCTTGAAACATGAATATACATACTTGTTGTATGTTCGTTGTCCAGTTACAGAAGTGGATTTCATTGTAAAAAAAAAATTACGTTGAAAAGGTCAAAGGAGAGGGAACGGGGAGAGGGTGGGAAGGATGAGAGAGAAGACAAGCGGCAGGGGGGGGGGGCAAATGGTGGGGGCCTGAAGCAGTGGAGTGGGAGAGGTGAGGGGGGAGTCACGGGGAGATTAAGGGACAGAAGGCAATCGGCCGTGAAGTGCAGGCGGGGGCGGGGAGCAGAGCCTTTGAAGAGCCAGAGTGAGTGAAGTGAATAATTAGGAGAGGAGAACTGGCAGGCTGATAGGCAGAAGGCTCAGGCAAGCTCGTGCACGAGGCGTGCACTTTCCAAAATCCTCTGGGGAGAGCCCTTGGCCTTAAGAAATGGTTTGAATGCATTAGGGCTCTTTTCCTATTCCTGCGGAATAGGAAAGGACGAGCCCTAAATAAACTGTTATCACGAAGAGCCAAGAAACGTCTGAAAAAGCACACAAAACATCTCAAGAACATCAGCATCGATTCTCAGCCAAACCCTACAGGCACTCAGGAATCCCAATAGAAGTCTGTTAAAAAAGGAAGAAGCTCTCCGAGCCGAAGGCTCAACCCACCCTACTTAACGCAAAAGTTGTTCCCAATCTTCCAAAACAAACTCTTAGGGAATGCAAACAAACTAGAAATAGCCCATGAAGCCCAATCGCCATCGTCCTCAGAGGTCCCCGCAAGGAGGTTGACTGCTCATTAAGCCTAAAATGGAATCATAAAACTTCAAATGCCTCAGACTGCACACAGGCTAAGGAAAGGCATCATCAAACGTCCTTATAAGGGGGAACATCAACCCTGTTCACTAACCAGACCGACCCGCCACAGTCAGTCCAGTTCCAGAAAAAATAAAAGCACTGATTAGCCAAATGAATATCAAAGAGCAATGTCACCATATTCACACCACAGTACATCTTAAGTGGAAGCATGAACATTCTTGACAGGGCGAATATCCTTCAGAATTTGAGACACATTCCAAACCTAGCACACTACCCTTCTGAAGTCCTGCAACAAGTCCAGTTGAAGTCACCAAGCGGTCATGTAACTAAATATTCTACACTAGTGACTGGGAAAGACAATGAACACGCCCAAATGATTCTGGCAGAGAAGACCCAATTCGCTAACAGGGGGAGATTGGTTCCAAACACCCCACCCCCACAAGAAACGTATCCATATGCTTTCGATACTGTTTGCAGGCATAAGTTGTGGAGGATGATGAGCGATATGGGCTTTGAGGAACCCTTAGTCACATTGCTCCGTAGGTTACATGAAGCAACAAATGTATCTATTAGATTTGGCACTGGAGGAGAAATAACGAAATCGATACCTTCAACCGAAGGTGTGCGTCAAGGGTGCATCTTGGCGCCTTTCCTCTTCTTGGTTTATACAAATGGATTAGAACAGTACCTATTAAATCAGGGTTGTGACTTCCCAAAAATCAATGGTAAAAGCATTCCCATGCTTTCCTATGCAGACGATACTGTCCTAATGACATTGACAGGAAATAGCATGCAAGTGTGTTTAGATGCTTTTAACACATTCATGCTTGATCTTGACCTAAAGGTAAATTTTGAAAAATCCTTTGTAATGTCTTGTGGCCCAAAAGGGTCAACCATTAGGAAGTTCGTGGTAAACAATCGTATCATTGGGAAAGTGGGAAATTTTAATTACCTTGGTAATCTGTTTGATAGCAAACTAAGTTGGACACCGGTTATGAAGGTTCGAGCCCAGAATATGACAAGGGCGATAGAGGGTATCTTTCGCTTTTGTAGCAAACTGGGGCAAAAGCACATCATGCATCTCAGAACCCTTTATACCTCAAAATGCTTATCCGTAGCCACCTATGGGGCAGGGGTGTGGGGGACCGAAACACCATCTGTAATACAGGTGGTGGAAAATAATTTTATAAAAAGGGTCCTATCAGTTCCAAAAAGTTCTTCAAACACCTTCTGCCACAATGAAATCGGTATGGTCAATGTTTCTGACATAATCCGCTTGTCCCCTTTACTGTTATGGGGTAAAATTTGGCAATCTGAAGACCTGCAACTTACCAAGGACATTATCATCGATTGCATGGCTTTAGAAAACTCTAAACAGATTCCCTGGTTGTCTTATGTTTGTAACATGTTTAATAAAATTGGACTTAGTTCTTATTTTTACAACCCGGAAAAAATTGAGGGAAACTGTAAGGTGGACATAAAGGCAAAGTATTTGAAGTCACTGAACCAGCCGTCTATGGATAATGTTATTGATAATGGTATTGCCTATGTCTGTAAACCCCAACCACAGTTCTATCTAAAAATTACCCTTAACGTGCAATGGTGATTCCTTTTAACAAGGTTTAGACTGGAGATTCTCCACTTTTTACTGGCATTTCCGAAACAAGGGGGCTGGTGTGAGAGGCTGCCCCCTTGTCCTTGTAACAACAGGGATACGCAAACTACCTTACATCTGGTTCTTTTTTGCTCCTTATATAAGGAGCCAAGACTCCGGTTTATCAAACCAATCTTGAAGGGGAGACAACCTTGCACTTATAAGGAAGGGTACGAATTTTTGTCATCGCTATCCTCTGTAGAAATCTGCTGTTCTATGTTAAATTTCATTAGAATCTCACTAAAGATTAGAAAGAACTATGGGTAGTAGCACATGTATAGAAATTTTTAAAATCATGTTCTATATATCTTTTTATTGTTATCATCATGTCTTTTTTAAAAATTTTGGGCAAAATTGTGTTTCTAAATTGGTATTCCTTTTAATATCATGAGGCAAGATGAATTGTATGTTCAATACTTTTATGATTCATTTTATGTATCGAATAAAGTTTTTGAAACGAAACGTATCCATATACTGATGGAAAGCACTAGCTCCCATCAGCTCACCTGCAAGGGAAGTGTATACTTAGAGGAACAAAGTACGGATTCTGCAACAAAATATCATCCACTTTGAAAATTCGAAAAAAGAAAGGGCAGAAGGGGTATAGGCTGCGCAGGGTGAGGTAACTGTAGATTAACAAGCAATTCTTATTAGTTTCGACTAGGATAGTGCTCCAAAGAATTTGAGCGACCACCCCTCGTTGTTAGATGGGTGTGGATAATGTCCACACTCATATAGCACAAACAAATTCAAAGTCCTGAGCCACAGTCATAGAATTAGTATCACAATAAGTCCAAACAATGATCTCCTCCAGTAGTTTTCTTGAAGTTTATTCCTTTTTTTTCTGTAAAAAATGTACTTCAATCCTTTAACATAACAGGTTGCCACAGGTTGAGCCAACAGGTGTTACGTCTATAGGTAATAACCTAAGACTTCTTCAGGGCGTAAGTCTCAAGTATCTGTGGGGAAATTTATCAAATAGAGTGTCCTGCCACACTTTCAAATGTTGCTGTCAACAAAGTCCCACTGCAGTTCACAGAGATATATGCTGACACCACATACTAGATTGCTGTTCATGTTATTTGTGCTCTTCACCTAAACCTCTTCAGTTTATCTCAAATATGAGGGCAAGTACGTGAAAATTAGGTTCACAATCATAACATTCTGGTTATTCCCTCAGCCGGTTAATACGATAGCAATACTTTTTGCTTAGTCCAAGATGGCGTCAATGTATGTTCCCAGGGGTGTAGTATATTTTGGAGTGAACGTTGTTGCTGTCTACCATACTGGCATTGTATAAATAGGCATTCAAAGATGGCGCTGCTGCAACACGCAGAGACTTGTATGCTGATCGGAGTACTCTCCGATGGGAGCGCTTTACTTGCAGGTACAAGTTTATTTTTTGCTTATGTCCTTAAACTTGTTCGTGGTCTGGACTATATCTAGACAATTAATTTGGGATTTTTAGTTGCTATAGATATGTTGGGAGAAGAAATATCTCTGATTACAATCTTGTGGGTTGTATTCTCTTTGAATTTAAATATTTGGTTTTATATGAACTAAAAACGAACGGCAGCAAAAATGATGTGATTCGCATATTTTTTTCTTGGGTTGTATTGCGTTCGATATAATAATTACGTGAACTAATCAATAGTGGTCGGACCAGTAATATGAGCTTTACACTCCATTTTCTTTTTGTAGACCGATACTGAATCCTTGATGACTGTCCTTAAATAGAAGGCTGCACTGCTATACCTTGTGTTTTCATTCAGTAGTGGGGAGTGATGCCCAGATTTTGTTTACATCTTATGATAATGCTATAATAAATAACTACACTGAGGTATTGAATCCCAAAGGCATTTATGTCAGACCACAGGGACTTTGTTGACTCTGAGGACGGCAACATTTGAAAGTGTGGCAGGAGACTATTTGATAAATTTGCCCACAGATACTTGTGACTTGCAGTGAACTTCTTGTTAGATTTTGGATTGCTTATTTAGACTTGCATTCGGAATTAACGGCATAAAAAGTTACTAGTTTTTTTCTCTTTTCATTTGCTGAACTTGGGTACTTCTTTCTTTCTGCTCTGGCTATTAGATTCTTCACCATCCCATCCCATCACAAATATTTCAGCTTTTCTTTATTTTGATTTATATTTCTTTGGATAGGTTATGGTCTCACGCGAGATGCGTTATTGTCTTTACTGACTTTGGTGGAGGTGCTTTTAGAGTAATTCACAGACTATTTTTGGATTATAATAGTAATTCATGTTATTTGTTTGTTGTAGCCCTGATGAAGTCTTAGGTTATTACCTATAGACAAAACACATGTTGGCTTAACCTGTGGCTATCTGTTATTATGAAGGATTGAATTGAAGTAAATTTTTTATGAAAAAAAAGGAATAAAAGTCAAGAAAACTATTGGAGAAGATCATTGTTTGGGCTTATTGTGATACCAATTCTATAACTGTGGCTCAGGACTTTGAATTTATTTTCTTTGAAAATTCAGTGCTTCTTTGACCCAAATAAGTCAAAGGTAGCCCGGAGAATCATAGTAGACACATCAGACCTCGAATCAGTAAACATATGGGGGTGGTTACCTTTCAACCCAGCAGGGAGGAACTCTATTCACTACTAGCCCTTCCCGCAAACAGAATAAGGACGATTTTCAGAACCCTGCCTTAACGAAGTCCCTCTCAGTCATTTCATGGAACATTGCATGGTTAAAGAGCACTATCACCAACAAAGGAGCACCAGCATTCATTCAAAGTGGTGATCTGCTATGTTTCCAAGAGACCTGGGCCACTGGACTGTTGTTAATGCCAGGCTTCACGGAAATCCAACAGCCTGCCAAGAAGTTCAACATCTATGAAATACTCTCCAGGGTCCTTTCCACTTACATAAATCTGGAGCTAGATATAACTTGAGCTCACCACTGACCTGGCTCAGGTCCTGCTTCTTCACCGCGTAAAGATGAAAAGGAATAACATATCTATACTACTACTAAATGTAATATTTCAACTGTAGAGATTACCCAAGAACATAAGGTCTAATTCACTCTCATCCTTCTAGTAAGTTAATAATCGCCAGAGATTTTAACAAGCTCAGTGTGGGAAAAAGCCTGGTGGGCAAGGGCGTCAATGACGAAGTGGGGAAATGTCAAATACATTTCTCAAAACTTACCAGCAAAATTGTGTCATCAGGCCAAACCTGCCAATGTCCATTAACAACGTTTGAACATTGGATTTATGGACTTTCACTTTGAAATAAAGCACTCTAGCGATCATCTACCATTAATCGCCATGCTTGAGCTGCAGCCATTGCCAGGCCAGAAAACAGATTTGTTATGTGTTATGTTAAAATTTTATAAAGCACAACAGCTGCCCCAGCTAATAGGTGTCCCGGCGTTAAGCAGCAAGAAAATAGCATGCACATAAGCACAGGAGGCCTACAAGGGAGGAAAAAGAAATGTTTTAATGGCTTTCATAAATTGAAGATAATTAGTAAGCCCTCGAATGTGGGCCAGCAAAGAGTTCCACAGAATGGCAGCTCTATTACGAAAAGAGCGCCCGCCAGCGCGGACTCTTCTCACCCGGGGGATCACTACCAGATATTGTCCCATGGATCGAAGTTATCGCGTGGGAATATAAGGTAAAAGAAGATCAGTCAGAATTTGTGGGGATGCCAGTTTCAACATTTTATAGGGTATACACAGTGCCTTAAACTCAACTTGCCTAGCCACAGGCAGCCAGTGGAGGCGACTGATGGCACTAGTAACTGCTCAAGTTCTACGCAGGCCCAACTTCGAGAGTTGTCATCCCAGAGCCCTCAGGGAGAATTTGCCCTTCGGGCAATTTCTCAGACTTAGGAGGAATTGTTCCACAAAAGAAACCTTTGAAAAACACTCAGAGACATTATCTGAACACCTGCGAGAAAAAAATTACCCCACTAAGATCATCCGCCAATCTAAGAAAAGGGCGTCAAATAACAACAGGGACGCCCTTTTGGACATTGCCATCCCAAAAGAAAAAACCAATAGGATGACATTTGTAAATACTTTTCACACAAAATCTAACCAGGTTCGTAAAATTATAACCAAACACTGGTCGATTTTGAACACAAGTGGTGACACTTTACCTCCTCCCCTTTTTGCCTTCAAGAGAGGACCTAACATAAAAGACAAGCTGGTCCATACTAGACCGAAAAGCAAATTACCCAGACAAGTGGGCACCCTATGGGATCTCCCGCCAGTACAAGGACACCATCCTTGTGGAAATTGCTCGGCATGTCCACAAACCACAAAGTCAACTACTGTAGACATAGGAACCATGCGCCCATGGCAACAGCGCAAATTCACCAATTGTAATAGCGAAAACACCATCTATATGATTACTTGTCCATGCCTTAAAAGATATGTCGATTCAGAAAAGGGGGTGGTGATGAACAGAGTGTCTGAATTGAGCAGACCACTCTTACCCAGTCCAAAGATCAGGGCTTGATCCATCACCGTTATTTATCTCACTGCCCCATCCCAGCTCAGAACCTGGCTATATGCAAATCAGTCTGTCCCTGGCCCAGTGCATCATGGGAACAGGGCAGACTAAACTACCAAGCCAATTCTTCACCAGAAAAGAGGCAAGCTACCGGGGACCGGTTTCTGGCATTTCAGCCGTCTTCGGCCCGGCTTGCTTGAATCCTGATGGAGCAGTGAGAAAGGGACTCATGTCTGAGTATACCCTGCCACACCTATAGTGGCCAAAATCGATTCATTAAAGGGGGTGGTGATGAACAGAGTGTCTGAATTGAGCAGACCACTCTTACCCAGTCCAAAGATCAGGGCTTGATCCATCACCGTTATTTATCTCACTGCCCCATCCCAGCTCAGAACCTGGCTATATGCAAATCAGTCTGTCCCTGGCCCAGTGCATCATGGGAACAGGGCAGACTAAACTACCAAGCCAATTCTTCACCAGAAAGGAGACAAGCTACCGGGGACCTGTTTCTGGCATTTCAGCCGTCTTCGGCCCGGCTTGCTTGAATCCTGATGGAGCAGTGAGAAAGGGACTCATGTCTGAGAATACCCTGCCACACCTAAAAGATATGTCGGCATGACGACTCGAAAAACGAAAATTAGAATTGGTGAACACAAAAGCACTGTCCGATGCCGTAAACAGGCGACACGCCTAACAGCTCACTTTTTGGAAAAGGGACATGGTCCGAATGAGTTCATATGGACTATACTGGAACAACCTAATATACCAGACCACTGTCCGGATATAGGCAAGTTTCTATTCAAAATTGAGCAGAAGTGGGTCTATAAGCTGAACAGTGACAAGGAGGGTCTTAATGAACCCATACCTTGGATGTCACTATAGATTCTGACATCATCTGGGAGTGTTTCTTTAATAATGAGTGGGTATAAACAAGACACGTCTGTACCATCTGAGATACACACGGTGGACTAATTATGATACGTACATTGCTGAAAGATATTTCCATATGAGTTGAATTTTTATGTTTATTTTTAAATATATAAAAAGAGGTCCCGTGGTCATACCCTATAAATACATCTCAAGGGGTATTAATCAAAGTGTGGGTTTGTTTCCGCTAAATTTGAAAAATGGATTTCACCATTTTTAGAACTCATCACATTTGCATGTGACTTGCGGTTGAATTTCCCGTGAAATCCTTCTCCTAAAAAAGAGTGGGGGTAAACATTTGTATTGTTGTATTACTATATACACTATTTATGATAAAAGAAATGTGTACATGTGCTTTTTCGGCTTTAATTAGAATAAAAGCGGTCCTTTCTGCTACACATTACAAACACTCACACCACTGTTCTAAGGGAGTAAAAAGTAAGGTGTTCGAAGTTTCCGTCAAATTCGTAAACGGAAACTACTTTTCCCAGAATCCATTGGATTGGTTTGTCTTTTGGAAGTTGAAATATCCACCTCTCTCTCCGTTCGGTGCCTCCCCAGAACAGCCCAGAGGGACGCTGGGAGACACCGACGGAGAGGTAGGTGTGCGAGAGCTCTTTAGCCAGCGGCGTTGCCGATAGTCACAACGAACGTGCTATACCGAAGAGAATGTGATCCCGTGGTGTTTTAGCAACAAACGCCCGGGCGTCTTATTTTAATAACGATCATCCCTAGATTAGCGAGTCATTTTTTATCCATTGCATGGATGATTGTTTGGTTATTTTACCACGCATCACAAATCTGTTGTGTGAGCTCTTGTCCGCGGCAGGGGCGGATATCTTTGTGCTTTTAAACATCATACGCCCGAGCTGCTGTCTTGATAACGCTCGTTCTGAACTTAAGGTTACGGTGTCATTTGGAGTCCGCGGCAGGGACGACGCTTGTTTGAATTCAGAACGGGGTCGTGCAAAAAGCACTCCATTTCATTAAACAACCTGCTCCGGTTAAAAATTAAATTTAAATATAAAACAAACAACATCTAACATCGCATTCACAAACTTCTTGCTTACTCCACAGTAAATGTTCGGGATAAATGGTGTTTTCTGTAAATGTATTACTAAATATAAGATTTCTTGCCTTGACTTTTGAACTGGTTGAGTGTTTCTGTGATTGTATTTTGCTAAACAGAGCGGTGCTCCATAACTACCTGAGATGCAGCCAGGTGAGGTGAGGCGCCATCCCCACAAATATTGGGTGAGTGATATCATGTCAATCAAAGTGTATGTACATGACCACAAGAATATTGCGACTAAGGAGCGCATTCTTTTATAAATATGCTCGTTTTTCTTTTTTCTTTCCTTATCCATATGACTGTTTTAGATTGTGGTGGAGAATCAGCACCTGCCAATCAAGTGATATTTTTCCCTTATATTTCTTTTTCACTAAATTATGCAAGCAGTAGCAACACCAAGGTCCTGACGAATGCATAGGATAAATTCCGTTTATATGCTGAAACATGTCGACCACTTGCTAGTAGATATTATGTTAAATCTACTATTCACTTGTTTTTAGACTTAGGGGTCTGAGAGAAAATAATAAAACGTTTATTCTACTCAGTTCCACCTAATTTTACTTATCACACATTTTTTTCACATGCACTGCTTTCTTTCAGTTGTTAATACTTTATCAACACCATACTGACACCACCCAGTGAAACGAACAACATCAGCTTCCTTACTCTTGACAGTCTTCACTTCACAAATAGTGTGACTGGTTTTGTACGAACTCCTGGGTAAGGAGGACCCAAATGATGTGATAGTGGTGGCACAGAACGGCAACTGATGGGAAAAATTCCTACCCTGGTTGCGTGCTAAATGTATGAGTGGTTGAATGGTATTTACACATGAATGGCATCAACTCACAATCTAATTTGTAAGTCGTATGGTGGTAAGTCTTAAGTACAAAAACATGGTGTGACTCCTGGATACCTTTTTTTGTAGTAAGTCTGTTGTTGGAGGCATGTGTCCAGTTTAGAGTCATAAAACTAGCCCTTAGACCCTCATTTAAATAGTATGTGTTTTGTGATTGAGTACAGCCTCGGCTGTGGGTCTTTTTTCCTAAAAAACGGACATACATTTTCTTTTGTCTGTTCTATGGCTTTGTTTTGACTTTTATTCAATCATAGAACATTCCCTTTTCTTTAACTCTCGGCAAGCATTACTGACAATGGCCTCAAATTGTGGACTAGCTTTTGAAGAAGCAGAGATTCAGAATATTCTGGATGAGAATCCTAGCTTACTGGATAGTGTCCCCCTTGCAGTAAGTACTAATGATGAGGGTTGGAATAAGATCTTGATTTAAAAAAAATCCCATTCAAGAGCCTCAGTACACGGTATAACCATGGCACAATACCTACATGAGAACTGTGTACCGTCAGGATTAATCGTGACCAATGCGCCAAGACTCTTCTTGGATGACAAAGAATTCCTGAAGGATTGGTCATTGATTGCCTGGCGGTGCACCAGGGACTGGCTTGTCCTTATTATTAAAACGGCCAAACGTGTACCTGATAACATTTTAGTTGAGATACAACTACTCGAAGGGAAAATAAAAACCACCTTAAAAACACCAGCCTTCAAATCTGGACAAGATGACTGCAATAAGAAAAACACTGAATTCAAGGAATCTATTCTTTTCACGAAATTGGAGAAATTTAAGAAAGATTTAGCCAAATTCTCTAGTGAAAAAGTGTATCCATATACTAGTGAGTCTTACGTAGCTCCATCATTTAATCAGAGTGGACGTCGAGGAGGCTCTAGTTATGCCACCTCAAGCTCTGATGACAATTCCAGTGACTCTGAAACATCTCAACGTGGCAATGGATATCCCTTCAAGGGACGTGGCAATAGAAGCGGCCGAAGAGGCAATTTCAACAACTTCGGTCAAAACCAGTTTCAACCCTTTTGGCAACCAGGTCCCTGGATGTATGGTCCAAACTTTCCCCAAATGGGCTCACCTTTTTTCCCTCATCAAATGCAACAAGCACAGGGACCGCAGCCTTTTTTAGGGTTTGGCCAGAGGACCAACAGAGGAAGGAGAAGACAGGGACAAGGAACCCAGGTCCGATGGACAACGCCAGTACAACAACCAACAATGGACCTGAGGAGTGGCAAAAAGATTCCGCAGGACGGAGCTGGGACGAGCGGAACAACCGACCAACCAGTCTCGTGATAAACTTGAGCTCCCATTCCCTGTCCAATGAAGAAGAAAATCTTCTCAACCGCGGACTAGGTTTTGTAACAACTCATGAGGGTGATAAATTCAATACACAAGTGGAATCGTCCAAACTCTTTAGGAAGGTCAGACTTCATTACTTCTTTGCAAAACAGAACTCGGAAGAGAACACAGAACAGGTTGTCAATACTGGTTTAAAAAGACCATCTACCTTCAATCCAACAACCATTGGATTACCCACACGAGTCCAAACTTTTGAAGAGGCAGTGGAGACAGATATCAACCTACTTTCAATACAAAAAAATCCAGATCTTTTGTCAATCTACCCAATAAAGAAAGATCAGCCCTGCAGGCTTTAACAACTAATGAAGCCATCACAATAAAGCCTGCAGACTAAGGCGGAGCAATTGTCATTCTAGACACAGAGACTTACAGACAGGAATGTCTAAGGCAGCTACAAGATCGGAAGTCATACTTACCTTTAAAAGATGACCCCACAGAAAGATTGAAGACCAAGATCAGCCAACTAGTGGAAGAGGCGACGTCGGAAGGGTGGATCACCCCACAAGAAGGCCAATATCTTTGCACCTCTCATCCATCGGTCCCATACTTTTATTGCCTGCCAAAGGTACATAAACCACAGAGACCACCTCCAGGGAGACCAATCATCTCCGGCATAGGATAGTTTTGGAGCCTTTATCCACATTTGTGGATTTTTTTCTGAACCCTATAGTTAAAGAAATGCCTACGTATCTTAAAGATACGAAAGATATGTTGAGACTACTGCCTAGCATAGAATTTGACATCTCAACGGACCTACTTGTCTCTTTTGACGTAGAGTCTTTGTATACATCAATCCCCCAGACAGAGACTCTGGAAGTTGTGGGTACCATACTACAAGAGAGAGACCTTCAATCTATAACTCCAGCTGCCTTTATCATGGACCTAGCTGAGCTGGCCATGAAAGAAAACTATTTTAAATTTGAAGACACCACCTATCTCCAGATCTCTGGAACTAGCATGGGCAGCGTTTTCGCGCCCAGTCTAGCAAATCTATACGTCCATGTGCTAGAACAGACCAAGGTATTGAATCAGGACAACCCTTATCATGTATCGCTTCTTGTTTGGAAGCGGTACATTGATGATATCTTTGTCGTATGGAGAGGCTCTGAGGACAGCCTACTGGAATTTCACAACTGGTTGAACAACTGTAATGAGTTCCTGAAGTTTACAGTGGAGTTTAGCAAAAAAGAGCTGCCCTTCTTGGACCTCCTGATATCGGCAACAAATGAAGGATTACCAACAGAGCTATATAGAAAACCAATGGCACGAAACGCGCTTCTCAACTTCGAGAGTTGTCATCCCAGAGCCCTCAGGGAGAATTTGCCCTTCGGGCAATTTCTCAGATTTAGGAGGAATTGTTCCACAAAAGAAACCTTTGAAAAACACTCAGAGACATTATCTGAACACCTGCGTGAAAAGAATTACCCCACTAAGATCATCCGCCAATCTAAGAAAAGGGCGTCAAATAACAACAGGGACGCCCTTTTGGACATTGCCATCCCAAAAGAAAAAACCAATAGGATGACATTTGTAAATACTTTTCACACAAAATCTAACCAGGTTCGTAAAATTATAACCAAACACTGGTCGATTTTGAACACAAGTGGTGACACTTTACCTCCTCCCCTTTTTGCCTTCAAGAGAGGACCTAACATAAAAGACAAGCTGGTCCATACTAGACCGAAAAGCAAATTACCCAGACAAGTGGGCACCCTATGGGATCTCCCGCCAGTACAAGGACACCATCCTTGTGGAAATTGCTCGGCATGTCCACAAACCACAAAGTCAACTACTGTAGACATAGGAACCATGCGCCCATGGCAACAGCGCGAATTCACCAATTGTAATAGCGAAAACACCATCTATATGATTACTTGTCCATGCCTTAAAAGATATGTCGGCATGACGACTCGAAAAACGAAAATTAGAATTGGTGAACACAAAAGCACTGTCCGATGCCGTAAACAGGCGACACGCCTAACAGCTCACTTTTTGGAAAAGGGACATGGTCCGAATGAGTTCATATGGACTATACTGGAACAACCTAATATACCAGACCACTGTCCGGATATAGGCAAGTTTCTGTTCAAAATTGAGCAGAAGTGGGTCTATAAGCTGAACAGTGACAAGGAGGGTCTTAATGAACCCATACCTTGGATGTCACTATAGATTCTGACATCATCTGGGAGTGTTTCTTTAATAATGAGTGGGTATAAACAAGACACGTCTGTACCATCTGAGATACACACGGTGGACTAATTATGATACGTACATTGCTGAAAGATATTTCCATATGAGTTGACTTTTTATGTTTATTTTTAAATATATAAAAAGAGGTCCCGTGGTCATACCCTATAAATACATCTCAAGGGGTATTAATCAAAGTGTGGGTTTGTTTCCGCTAAATTTGAAAAATGGATTTCACCATTTTTAGAACTCATCACATTTGCATGTGACTTGCTGTTGAATTTCCAGTGAAATCCTTCTCCTAAAAAAGAGTGGGGGTAAACATTTGTATTGTTGTATTACTATATACACTATTTATGATAAAAGAAATGTGTACATGTGCTTTTTCGGCTTTAATTAGAATAAAAGCGGTCCTTTCTGCTACACATTACAAACACGCACACCACTGTTCTAAGGGGGTAAAAAGTAAGGTGTTCGAAGTTTCCGTCAAATTCGTAAACGGAAACTACTTTTCCCAGAATCCATTGGATTGGTTTGTCTTTTGGAAGTTGAAATATCCACCTCTTTCTCCGTTCGGTGCCTCCCCAGAACAGCCCAGAGGGACGCTGGGAGACACCGACGGAGAGGTAGGTGTGCGAGAGCTCTTTAGCCAGCGGCGTTGCCGATAGTCACAACGAACGTGCTATACCGAAGAGAATGTGATCCCGTGGTGTTTTAGCAACAAACGCCCGGACGTCTTATTTTAATAACGATCATCTCTAGATTACCGAGTCATTTTTTTATCCACGGCATGGATGATTGTTTGGTTAT
The DNA here is from genome assembly GCF_964263255.1 of Lissotriton vulgaris. Classification (NCBI taxonomy): domain Eukaryota; kingdom Metazoa; phylum Chordata; class Amphibia; order Caudata; family Salamandridae; genus Lissotriton; species Lissotriton vulgaris. Next base: position 1,707,473,865 of record NC_141685.1, on the reverse strand, counting down.
TTTACCACGCATCACAAATCTGTTGTGTGTGCTCTTGTCCGCGGCAGGGGCGGATATCTTTGTGCTTTTAAACATCATACGCCCGAGCTGCTGTCTTGATAACGCTCGTTCTGAACTTAAGGTTACGGTGTCATTTGGAGTCCGCAGCAGGGACGGCGCTTGTTTGATTTCAGAACGGGGTCGTGCAAAAAGCACTCCATTTCATTAAACAACCTGCTCCGGTTAAAAATTCAATTTAAATATAAAACAAACAACATCTAACATCGCATTCACGAACTTCTTGCTTACTCCACAGTAAATGTTCGGGATAAATGGTGTTTTCTGTAAATGTATTACTAAATATAAGATTTCTTGCCTTGACTTTTGAACTGGTTGAGTGTTTCTGTGATTGTATTTTGCTAAACAGAGCGGTGCTCCATAACAACCTGAGCTGCAGCCAGGTGAGGTGAGGCGCCATCCCCACAAATATTGGGTGAGTGATATCATATCAATCAAAGTGTATGTACATGACCACAAGAATATCGCGACTAAGGAGCGCATTCTTTTATAAATATGCTTGTTTTTCTTTTTTCTTTCCTTATCCATATGACTGTTTTAGATTGTGGTGGAGAATCAGCACCTGCCAATCAGGTGATATTTTTCCCTTATATTTCTTTTTCACTAAATTATGCAAGCAGTAGCAACACCAAGGTCCTGACGAATGCATAGGATAAATTCCGTTTATATGCTGAAACATGTCGACCACTTGCTAGTAGATATTATGTTAAATCTACTATTCACTTGTTTTTAGACTTAGGGGTCTGAGAGAAAATAATAAAACGTTTATTCTACTCAGTTCCACCTAATTTTACTTATCACACATTTTTTTCACATGCACTGCTTTCTTTCAGTTGTTAATACTTTATCAACACCATACTGACACCACCCAGTGAAACGAACAACATCAGCTTCCTTACTCTTGACAGTCTTCACTTCACAAATAGTGTGACTGGTTTTGTACGAACTCCTGGGTAAGGAGGACCCAAATGATGTGATAGTGGTGGCACAGAACGGCAACTGATGGGAAAAATTCCTACCCTGGTTGCGTGCTAAATGTATGAGTGGTTGAATGGTATTTACACATGAATGGCATCAACTCACAATCTAATTTGTAAGTCGTATGGTGGTCAGTCTTAAGTACAAAAACATGGTGTGACTCCTGGATACCTTTTTTTGTAGTAAGTCGGTTGTTGGGGGCATGTGTCCAGTTTAGAGTCATAAAACTAGCCCTTAGACCCTCATTTAAATAGTGTATGTTTTGTCCATCCAGACCCCCAGGTTCTTCACTACAGGCCAGGACAGGAGCCGTACCTAAACTCTGGGGCCACCACAGCTAGCTCCAACAATCATGGTTCCCTCCCATCAACAGCACTTCTGACTTGTTGGCATTCAGTTGGAGACAGTTGGCGATCATCCATTCGGCAACTGCTGAGAGGTCGCCCTGACATTTCCAGAGGTTGGACATAAAGATTAGAGAGCAGAGGGCTCAGGGATGAGCCTTGTGGGAACCCTTGGCCTATAGGAAAAGTACCAGACGCAAAAGGGGGTGGCAACTACACGAAACATCCTGTCAGCGAGGAAGGAGGACAGACACTTAAGTGCTGAGCCAGTGACTCCAGCCTCTGGCAGACGAGTCAGCAAAATGGCGTGAGACACCGTGTCAAACACGGCACTGAGATCCAAAAGGATCAGTGCCGACGTCTGCCCCGTGTCTAAAGCCTTTCACAGATGTTCAGTCACGGCCAGAAGGGCTGACTCGGTGCTGTGGCTGGCCGAAACCGGTTTTGAGAGGGGTCGAGCCTATTATTTACAGTAAGATATTCTGTGAGAAGGGAATTGATGTAGGCCTCTGTGATCTTCAGATTCCAAGATAACAGGGAAATGGGCCTAAAACTTTCAGATTTTTTGGGGTCTAAGGAAGGTTTCTTGAGCAGCGGTATTACCCTGGCCTGCTTCCAAGCCCTTGGCGCGACCGCTGCGCTCAAGGACCCATTAATCACCAGTTCCAGAGGGTGTATGATGGTAGGTAGGATTTTTTGGAATTGGTCAGGCTTCAAAGGATCAGCAGGAGAGCCCGACTTCACCTTGGAACAAAGTGTCAGTAAAACCTCATGAGTGATGGGGGGAACCTCAGGGATAACAGAAGTGGGATTGCAGGATGTCTCCTGTGGGCCTATAAGAACCGTAGGAAAGCTTTTATAAGTGTCCTCAATCTTCCAGACTAAGAAATTTGCTAGCTCATTACATTGCAAGTCGGAGGTGATCACCGAGCCTGCAGCGTCCTTCTGTGTTTTAAGCTCCGTGACTATAGAAAAAATACTCTAAGCCGGATTAGAACTCCTGCTAATTTGCTCGGCATAGAATGCGGCACGCTCAACATGGAGTGCCCTGTGGTATCGCTTAACGGCAGCGCGGTAGAGATCCTTGGATGTAGGATCAAAGTCCCGTCACCAAGTTCACTCCAGCTTCTTACAGGTCTTACGTAAGACAGCTAGTTTAGCGTTAAACCAAAGATTAGATTTAGTATGCCAATTCATGGACAGCTTGACAGGAATGAGGCCGTCCAAAGACTGAGTGATCCAATTGGGAAAAATCAAATGGGCCTCGTTAGGGTCAGCCGGAACAACCGGGGAGGTGGCAGCAAAATGGCTTTGAAAATGTTCCCAGTTCAATTTATGCCAGGGGCGCTTAAAAGACAAGGTGTTTACTAAATTGTGCGCTGGCTTATTATCATGAATCACCATGGGAACTAGATAGTGATCAGACCAATCCATCGGAACATGAGGTTGAACCACAAGAGAGGGTATGTTTGTAAAAACAGGGTCTAGTAGATGGCCAGCCAAATGCGTGGGGACTAAGACCCGTTGATCGAGCTGACACGCGACACATCAGGATCAGAGCGGTTGTCTAGATGTAATTGAAGGTCGCCTATAACAGAAAAGCTAGAGGCATTGGCCACCAGAGTGCTGACTGTCTCGGAGAGAGCATCTCTGAATCCTCTGGACGGGCCCGGGGGACGATAAATCAGTAAACCGGACATCGTATAGTTGGAATTGAGGTTTTGTTTTTTTTTTTTTAAAAAGGCACATTCGCAGTTGGTAACAGGCTGCTTAACGAAGGTGCAGGGAAACCCGGTTTTAAGGATGACTGCAATATCCTTACTTCTCGTAGATCTATTAAGAGTGTGAATCGTATAACCCTCCGGAAGAGCAAGTACTTGCTCAGTCACCATGTCTTCTGAGAGCCAAGTCTCAGTAACAAATAAGACTTCGGGGGACTTGTCTTCCAGGAGGTAATGAACATCAGCAAAGTGCTTGGCTAATGAGCGAAAATTAAGCAGAAAAACCGTCGCAAAAGTGCAGGGAAGGGGGGCGCTGATCCTGGCCGGAACCAGAGAAGCAAAACCACAGCATATACACACAAAGGGGCCCTCTAGACCATGTAACTGCGGTTGTGTGCACTCTATTGAACATCTCTCAATTGCAAGCAGCTCAGTCTGGGAATAAGAATACCTGGTTTCAACCAAACTGACAGCATATCCGGCGTCCGGCGATATCTTAGGAACTGCCACTGGGAAGAAATATATAAACTGCCAAGAAGAGTGAAATGGAGCAAGGTAAACATCACAAATCTGGCTGCCTGGGAGTAGAAATGGCTATGGAGCAACAGACATAGTACAGGGTCTAACACCTTTTTGCAATTGCCGAAAACAGTAGAAGTCTGTCACAAATTGCTGCAAGGTAGCACAAAAGACAAATGCCAAGGCAACTGCGGAATGGAGTAACTTCTCTAAACTCACTATAGAAAAGCTGTGAAAGATATAAAAGATAGCAAGAGAACTCTCAGGAGGGCCAAGCAGCAACTCATATGAATTAGGAACATGGAACATCTTGATTACCTATCCTTGGCCAGGAAACTTCACAATAGGCTAATATGGCAACACAAACTACAACAACAGGCAGCGCAATGACTCTGTGTCTTTAAACACCTCAGACATTGTAACCAGGCCGAGTTGTGGCAACATATAAATTAAAAGGGTCACTATTTGGACAAACATAATGGTGTATCAGCCGTATCTTGAGTCATTCATGTTAAAACATTGTATTATAACCCTTTGACTGGTGCAAATGATTCAGTTTGGATCATGCCAAAGGAAAGCCCAGCATGGAATCAAGCATCTTCTAAGGCCAATAACTCTCAATCGAGCAGTCCATGCTATCTTAGACCCTTGTGAATCACAACTGAGTTACTAAAATCCTGAAGAGAATAAGACCATGGTGTCCCGGGACCGGAAAGGCTTCTTTTAAGGAGGACCATGAATGGGCACCTTTGCTTTCCCCACAATACCAGCACTGCTTTACAACAGCTACTGTCCTAGAGTCCTGGTGCAGATGAACAAGTTACTTACCTTCGGTAACGATATATCTGTAAGAAACATAGTTTAGTTATATATTTTTTACCTTAGAATTACCCCCAGGCGTCAGACTGGATCTGGAATGTTTTTCGTCAGCAATACCTCTGCATGTCGAAAGGTGGCGTCGGTCGGCTCCGTGTTCGTTGTGGTCGCCAGGAAGACGTAGCGGGAGCTACTAAGATGCCGCCCTTGTGCGCGGACATCAGTTCTGTACACGACTTTCCATTCTGTGCCAGAAACGCAGAGCCATGCAGGACACTGGCCACTGGTGCACAAAACTAGGGCCCTGAAATGGTATCCTTAACCCTAGAAATTAGTTTGCAGAACGGGGAGGATGGGTGGGGCGGTGAGGAATCTATAACTAACCTATGTTTCTTACAGATATATCGTTACCGAATGGTAAGTAACTTATTCATCAGAAAGAAATCTGTTACTTATAGATTCCTTACCTTAGTATAGATACCCCAGCAATACCAACACTGGAGGTGGGTCTGCGAACCAAGATCACACCAGAAAGTCTTGGAGAACAGAACGGCCAAAGAAGCCATCTCTCCGGACTTGACTGTCAAGGCAGAAGTGTTTTGTGAATGTGTGCAACGAAGCCCACGTAGCTGCCTGACAGATGTCATATAGAGGGACTCCTCGTCCCAAAGCAGTAGTGGCTGCCGACACCCTGGTGGAATAGGCGCGCAGCCCCACTGGAGGCTTCTTCTTTGCCAGAGAATAACAGGCTTTGATACACAAGACCCATCAGGAGTTAGTCCGCTTGTGTACGGCCAGACCGTCCTTGGCGCATATGTAGCCAAAAAAGAGCTGGTCATCCACCCAGAACTGTTTGGTGCGGTCCAAATAAAAGGAAAGCACACGTTTTGGGTCCCGGCGGTGAAACCTCTCTTGCTCTTTCGAAGGATGCGGAAAGAAGATATGCAAAGTGATGGTCTGCTCGATGTGAAAGGCAGTGACAACCTTAGGAAAGAAGGATGGATGGACGAGTCCTCAGAACTACTTTGTCCGGATGGACAGACAGGAAAGGAGGCTAGGAGGAAAGAGCCTGGAGCTCACTCAATCTACTAGCAGATGTGATGGCTACCAGGAATGCTGTTTTAATCGTCGGAAGCCTCAAAGGTCAGCTGTGAAGCTGCTCAAAGGGAGCGAATACATTAAATAGGTCAACACTAGATTCAAGTCCCACTGTGGCATAAAAAAGGGAATAGGAGGAAAGAGATGAGTTATGTCTTTCAAGAAACGATTAACAACCGGGGACTTGAAAAGAGAGGGCTGATCTGGAAGCCGAAGTAAGGCAGAGATGGCCGAGAGATAGCCCTTGATAGTACCCAGAGCAGAGCCCTGCTCGGCCAAAGAAAGAAGAACAAGAGAACCTCAGAAAGAGGGGCAGAAAGGGGGATCCACAGCCTTTGCTGTGCACCATGCCACAAATTTGTTCCACCAGCAGACGTATACCGTCTTAGTAGAGGGACGCCTGGCTGCCAAGGTTACATCACAAACTTTGGGAGGCAAGTCGAAAGATGTCAACTGCTGCCACTCAATCTCCACGCAAGGAGGTGGAGGCTGGACAGGTTCGGGTGGCGGACCGCCCCCTGCTGCTGCGACAGAAGATCCTCCCGAAGATCGGAGGAACGATGGCCATGATGAGCAGCTCGGGATACCAGACTCTTCGTGCCCAATCCGGAGCCAGAAGGATGACGTGCGCCCGGCTGCGCCTGATCTTCTTTAGCACACTGGGCAGTAGTGGTATAGGCGGAAAGGCGTACAACAGACCGCAACTCCACTCTCGACGAAAAGCGTCGCCTATCGAGTGCCGCCTTGGCAATTCCAATGCACAGAATTGCTGACATTGCGCATTCTCTTCTGTGGCGAATAGATCACACCAAGATTCTACCCACTGTTGAAAGAGACCTTGCACCATCTCCGAGTGAAGACGCTATTCGTGATCCATCATGCACCTGCAGCTGAGTTTGTCGGCCCTGGCGTTCAGAGAACCCACCAGGTGTTAAACTACCAGGGATATGCCCTGATGTTCCAGTCATATCCAGAGTCAGAAGGCCCCCTGACATAGGGTCCACGACCCCACCCCGCCCTGTTTGTTTCAATACCACATGGCGGCGGTGTTGTCCATGAACACCTGGACTACTCTTCCCTATTCAGAGGGAAGGAATGCCTTGAGTGCAAGACGGATCACCCGGAGCTCCAGAAGGTTGACATGGAGTCCAAACTCCGCCGGAGACCAGAGGCCTCTGATATCCACCTCTCCCAGGTGGCCGCCCCGGCCCAGAAGTGATGCACCTGTCACTAATGTGTGCTCTGGTTGAGGAAGTGAGAGGGATTCGCCGTTGACTCAATCCTACTTCGTGAGCCACCACTGCAATTATCGCGCAGTGCCCTCCAAGATCTGGATGCAATCTGACAGATTCCCTATATGCTGTGCCCACTGAAACTTCAGGTCCCACTGCAGAGCCCACCTATGCCGCCTGGAATGATCCACTAGCAGGATGCAGGAGGGCATGAGGCCCAGCAACCTCAGGGTCATCCTGACCGAAACCCGGGATAGAGGCTGAAAGATCGGAATCATAGCCCGAATATCCTGGACTTGCTGTTAGGGAGGATAGAACAACAAAATGAGGATGCCAGTACTGATACACATGAATACTTATTAAAACGCTAAACCTGAAGTAAGATTCAAGGCTTGGAGCTGCTTAGTAGCTTTTATTATTTGCTTAATGTTATCAAAAAACGAATTGGTTCAAAAGTAAACAATATTACATGCTAGGTACAAAATTAAGGGAAGAAACAATCTTTCATTATGTCAGACATATCACAAGCATACAACAATCAACCATTCAGGAACAATGGGGAGAATAAGAAGTGATATATTTACAGTGAACAATATTTACAGTGAACACAAAGATGCTGGAAAAGGCCACAGTCTGCAATATATTTCGAAAAGTTTTAACTGAAAAATTATTTACATAAAAATGTACATTCCTAATCAAAATTTGAATAATCACAGTTTTTTTGGTGGGATAAAGTGACAAAATAAACACAGTAATGTACAACGGATGATAAGCAGCAGAGCAATTCAGATAGACTTATCACCCACGCAGACTTGAGAGTGGTAATGGGCCTACGCGTTTCGAATCCTGCTGGTCTAAGAGGATTCTCATCAGGGCCTTTGATTCTACAGAAAGAAAAAAGATAGTGAGAAAAAAGAGGTTTTACCAAATGTGCATTTGACTGATCAACATCAGAATCTAAACTCAGTTAACACCCCCTCCTGCACAGCTTACCAAGAAGAGGAGCAAATGCATTCAAATATAGCTTTTCACAGCATCAAGGCTGGGGAATGATTTGTACCTGAAAATGACCGAAAGCAGACCTAAATTATATACAGGACTTGGATGGAGGTGGCTGAGAGAACTGGGACAAGGACTTTTAATGTTACCTGCTGAGATAAACACAGACGTGCTGTACCTGAGGCGGTGATCGCTTGGAGGGGCAATGGTGATACCTAAAAAGTAGTGGACATGCAAGGCATTAGGGCAGATTTCTTGCAGCTACTGCACGAGAAAGGAATGGAAAGGCAGCAAATGGCCTTACCCAATATTCTAGAGCCTCTATCTTTTAGATCGCTGTCGCCATTAGGGTAGAAGTAGATTAATTTCGTGCCCTACAAAACAAGAGTAAGCACGATTTACAGTTGTATAGGGTTGCCTCAAACTTTTAGCGCAATAACAAACTGCTTGGATATCTTACCGGCAGAGGTAAACACGTAGTCAAATCAACTTTTTACCATCATACAAGAAGGTTTTGACCTTGGCTTTGTCGGACCTAAAGAGCTAGAATACCTTAAAAATGTACATCCTAGGGTGCCGATGTTTTACGTATTGCCTAAGGTTCATAAGGATCCACATCACCCCCCTGGCAGACCCATCGTTGCCGGATGTGGCTCTTTATTGGAGCCGGCAGCTAAATATGTAGACTGTTTCTTAAAAGAATTCATGATCAGTGTCAAGTCCTACCTTCAGGACACCACTGACTTTATCAACAAACTCGAAAGCATTGCGTTTCGTGAAGACAGAGACAGACTAGTGACGCTGGACGTTACTGCGTTATACACCCAGATCCCTCAAGATGAGGCGATAGCAGTTCTGACACACTATCTTGATTCCAGACCAAGACCCATGCAGGTGCCCACCAAATTCATTGTTGACTTAGCAGCATTTGCCTTAAAGAAGAATTATTTCTGCTTTAATGGAGATTACTACTATCAGACCAAAGGAGTAGCCATGGGCTGCCCCTTTGCGCCTGAATTGGCGGTACTATTTATGGCAATGTATGAAGAGGCGTACATCTATCATAACAACCCTTTCATTCAATACATCGGAGCATGGCTCCGGTTTATTGATGATGTTTTTATGACGTGGACGGGTGATAGTAACACCCTTGATCAGTTCTATCAATGGTTGAATGACAGAACTGCGGACATAAAGTTCAGCATTTCTAGCTCAACCACAAAGATTGCGTTTCTGGACGTGGAAGTCTTCCCTTCTGAAGGTAAATTGGCAACGACCCTATACAGCAAGCCGACTGATAGAAACAAGTCGCTCATGTTTTCAAGTAACCACCCTAGGAACCTCAAAGAGAACCTCCCATATGGGCAGTTCCTGCGAGTCCGTAGGAACTGCACATTTAAAGAGGACTTTCAAAATCACTCAGCCAAATTGACATCGAAATTGTGCGAGAGAGGTTATCCAAAAAAACTCGTGAAGAGCTGTATGAGGAGAGCACAATGGACACCACGTGAGACCACCTTAGAACGTAAGATCAAACCTGAATTAAAAAGACAGGTTTGTGTTACGACATATTGCCCTAATGCCAACCATCTGAAGAAAGTCATAAAACAGAACTGGCATCTAGTGAAAGATTTGGATAATAGCCTAGCAGATATCCCCTTATTTGCCTTCAAAAAGGAAAACAACATTGCGAACTATTTAGTTCGGGCTGCCATGCCAACATCTAAACCTGCCACGTTGCGCCAAATGATGGGGATGCCCCCCACCCTTGGACATCACAAATGTGGCACATGCCTCTGTTGTGAATCCTCGATTGAGGGCTCACTGTTTCAGCATAACGGAATTTTCTGGAAACATGAATCGTTCAGCAACTGCAAAAGCAAGTTTGTTGTCTACGGTATCACATGTCCTTGTCACCTATTGTATATAGGTAAAACCAATCAAGAAATCCGGCAACGGATCTCTCAGCATAAATCGAGAATTAAAAGGAAGGTTGAAAATGCCCCTTTGGTGCTCCACTGGACGCGGATGCAACACTCTGTAAGTGACCTGAAATGGACAGTAATTTCCAAAGTGGAAAAAAATCCACGAGGTGGCGATCAGAACTTAGCCTTGTCAAAACAAGAAGCTCTTTTAATAGTGAAATTCGACACTGCGGTGTCAGGCTTGAATGAACTAAGTGAGGTATTCAAGTTATAACCATTCTCATCCTGACCCTCTATGCTTGCTGAATCCGGGCACATTATAAACCTTTACAAGTTACCATGGACTTCCCACTCCGGCCCTGGTTTTCCAGTTCTCTTTTCCAAAACCGGCCAGGTTAATTGGTGGGTGTGAACTTTTCCATGACCTGTATATAAGGGCGTGTGTATGGCAGCTCATTCAGCTAAGGTGCTCACCAGAGTGCAACCGCTTCGTTTCGCTGTCGCCAAAAGTTCCCTGATTGAAGCTTTTAAAGTGAGTATTCCAACAATGCTTGCCCTGCGTTAGCAGTTCGCCTAAGTCTATGGTTGCATAACTAATTACTATTCTCCTGCTTTTGTTGCAGTAACAAATCACTCCCCCGCTGCGTGCTTTACAGCACTGACGGTAAAATCCACTTTGTTTGTTAAAAATCGTATTTGCTAAACCTGCCAATAACGGCCCGCTGACAATTTGTCATGTTATATTACTGCAGGACCGCCGAATTGTTTGAACGCTGGTAGCCGCGTCTGGCGGACTACGCCCTTCGTCACTAAACCACGGTAAGCCGCTGCGTATTCTCCAACGTGTACGCAATTAAACGGCCAGCAAGATTTCGAATAGCACTGACAGGCGCCCTGTTGGCTTTCTTGCAGGTACTTCTAAGTCTAGTGTTGGTTACATCATATTGCCACACTACGTGTTTACCTCTGCCGGTAAGATATCCAAGCAGTTTGTTATTGCGCTAAAAGTTTGAGGCAACCCTATACAACTGTAAATCGTGCTTACTCTTGTTTTGTAGGGCACGAAATTAATCTACTTCTACCCTAATGGCGACAGCGATCTAAAAGATAGAGGCTCTAGAATATTGGGTAAGGCCATTTGCTGCCTTTCCATTCCTTTCTCGTGCAGTAGCTGCAAGAAATCTGCCCTAATGCCTTGCATGTCCACTACTTTTTAGGTATCACCATTGCCCCTCCAAGCGATCACCGCCTCAGGTACAGCACGTCTGTGTTTATCTCAGCAGGTAACATTAAAAGTCCTTGTCCCAGTTCTCTCAGCCACCTCCATCCAAGTCCTGTATATAATTTAGGTCTGCTTTCGGTCATTTTCAGGTACAAATCATTCCCCAGCCTTGATGCTGTGAAAAGCTATATTTGAATGCATTTGCTCCTCTTCTTGGTAAGCTGTGCAGGAGGGGGTGTTAACTGAGTTTAGATTCTGATGTTGATCAGTCAAATGCACATTTGGTAAAACCTCTTTTTTCTCACTATCTTTTTTCTTTCTGTAGAATCAAAGGCCCTGATGAGAATCCTCTTAGACCAGCAGGATTCGAAACGCGTAGGCCCATTACCACTCTCAAGTCTGCGTGGGTGATAAGTCTATCTGAATTGCTCTGCTGCTTATCATCCGTTGTACATTACCGTGTTTATTTTGTCACTTTATCCCACCAAAAAAACTGTGATTATTCAAATTTTGATTAGGAATGTACATTTTTATGTAAATAATTTTTCAGTTAAAACTTTTCGAAATATATTGCAGACTGTGGCCTTTTCCAGCATCTTTGTGTTCACTGTAAATATTGTTCACTGTAAATATATCACTTCTTATTCTCCCCATTGTTCCTGAATGGTTGATTGTTGTATGCTTGTGATATGTCTGACATAATGAAAGATTGTTTCTTCCCTTAATTTTGTACCTAGCATGTAATATTGTTTACTTTTGAACCAATTCGTTTTTTGATAACATTAAGCAAATAATAAAAGCTACTAAGCAGCTCCAAGCCTTGAATCTTACTTCAGGTTTAGCGTTTTAATAAGTATTCATGTGTATCAGTACTGGCATCCTCATTTTGTTGTTCTAGATACCGGCTCAGCCATACTGATTAGAGCCACCCCTTTGTAGTTTTCTGGTGTTAGGGAGGATAGACCCGAAACCGCGTGGTTTCCAGAACCGCTCAGATGAAGAAGAGCTTCCGAGAGGGAATCAGGTGTGACTTCAGCACATTGATGGAGAACCCCAGCGAATGCAGGGGGTCGGCCATAGTCTGGAGGTGGGAGACGACTGTCTGGGGTGAACCCACCTTCAACAGCCAGTCGTCGAGATAGGGGAAGACCGAAACCCCTAATCTGCGCAGATGAGCTGCGACCACCACCATCACTTTTGTGAACACCTGAGGGGGCGCTGGTAAGGCCAAAGGGGAGAACGGTAAACTGAAAGTGCTTGTGGCCTACCGTGAACCGCAGGTAACGCTGTTAGGCCGGCAGGACAGGGATGTGAAAATAAGAGTCTTGCAGTTCAAACACTACCATCCAGTATTCGGGGTCGAGGGTAGACAAGACCTGAGCGAGCGTCAACTCCTTGAACATCTCCTTCCGGGGGGAGCAGTTGACGTTCCTCAGATTCAAGATAGGACGCAGGCCCTTGTCCTTCTTGAGTGCCAGAAAGTAGTGGGAGTAACTACCATGACCTACTTCTAGAACAGGAACGCGCTCAATGGCTTCCTTGGCCAAAGGAGCTGTAACTTCCTGTTGGAGAAGGGCCAGGTGATCCTCCGACATGCAGTGGTATTGAGGTGGCATGGCAGGAGGGGTAGCCTCAAAGGGGACTGCAAAACCCACCTGTCCAACGTGATGTGCGCCAGTGTGGGAGCTGATGGCGAATCATGCTTTCCACTGGCGTTTGATGGGCCTGACAGGGTCAGACTAGGAAAGTTTGGAGGCTGCAGCAGAGGGGGGTTTGGCAGACTGGCCAGTCCGCTAGCCCCCTGAACCATGGCAGTGGTTCCCACGTCCCCGGCCGCACAAGATTGGGAAACCTGCTGCGGTCTGTGGTTCTGGGCAGGACGTAGTGGGGCACCCCTTCCATAGCCACGAAAGGGGCGAAAAGCAGAATGCACAGGACGGCTGGAGAGGCCCATAGACTTGGCCCTAGCACGTGAGTCCTTGAAACGCTCTATAGCATTGTCCGCTTTGTCACCAAAAAGGCGATGGCCACCAATGGGCATGTCCATGAGGGTATTCTGGACATCCCCTGAAAAGCCAGTCGATCTCATCCAGGCGTAGAGACTAAGGGCTACTGACGTGGACATCGTCCTGCTCAGAGAGTCGGTGCTATCCAGCCTACAACGGATGGTAAACTTCGCCGCATCTCTCCCTGTGGCAATAGCCTGGGAGAGCACTGTCTGAGCCTCCTCCGGACACTGAGGCAGCACCTGCGCCACCATATCCCACACAGAGTGGGAATAACGGCCCAAAAGACATGCAATGTTTACCGACCATAATCCCAAGCTGGCGGAAGAGAACATTTTCTTTCCAAGATGATCCAGCTTCTTGGATTCTGTTTCCGGTGGAGCTGTAGCGAAGGTGCTCTTGGAAGTGGAGGCTTGGACCACTGAGTTCTCTAGGGTGGGGTGTTGGTAGAGGAAAGTGGGGTCGCCCGGAGCCGGGTGGTGGCGTCTGGCAATCATCCCATCCACGGGAGCCCCGTGTTGGGCCTGGACCAGTTGCCCAAATGGACATCGGTAAGGGCCTCATTAAACAGCAGCATGGGCTCCGAAGAGCTCGCAGCCAGCTGAAGCACCTGTCAGGAGGTTAGTCCTGACCGCCACTGTAGGAAGCTCGAGGTTGAGAGCCTCGGCTGCCCTATGCAACACCACTGCGTATGACGCTCCTTACTCTGTAGCCACGGTAGGAGGAGACAACATGCCACGGTTAGGGGAGGGGTCTAGACCACTGGCATCACCCAGTTCCTCTCTCCAGTCCTTCTCAGAGTCTAGCTGATCAGTTAAGGGGTCACCTGACCCCTCCCAGTCTTCCTCCTCCTCATTCTCTGGGTGCTAATCTGGCTGAAAAGAGACCCCAGGAGTGAACAGGGGCACAAAAACCCCGCTTGTCGCCGGCTGACGCCAGCCCGACATCAGGATGGAGGCCGGGTTCGACGCCGGCCGGGGGCACGACTGGGGGCGGCTGCAGTAGCGGTGCCGGGGGAAGTGGCGCTGGTGAAGGTGTTATAAGGTCAACCGACACCAATCCAGATCCAGGCCTTAATCCAAGTTGGGCCTGCGGCTCGGGACCGTCGGCGGAGAAGCCCTAGGTCCCCCTACCGAGTCTGCGGGGCCCGAAGGCACACCAGCAGGGTCGGGCTGCCCAAAGATGGCGTGGATCGCCTCGTAAAATGTACGTAGTTGGGCAGGAGTCGTTCCGGGTCCCGGGAAGGGAGGGATGCCCGGAGTCGACTCTTCGGGCTCCGTGCGCGGAACCGCAGGAGGGGCACTGCCCGCCTACCTCGTCACGTCAGCCGGCCGATGGGCAGAAGTCTAACAGCGACAATGCTTCTTCAAATTCTTTTTGTGCTTTGACTTACCTAACCCCAAGTGCAAAATCTTCTTGGAAGAGTGATGATGGCTCCGCGACCGGTCCCTCGACCTCCCTCGCGACCGGGACTTCGAACGGCCATGGAGCGGACTGCCGGCACTCAAGAAGCTTTCAGGACCGCTCCTGCGAAAGCTTCGGAGCCATGGACCGGCAGTCCGAGCACGTCGTGGACACACTCCAAGCAAAAGAGGCACACTCGGTGCGGATCCTTAACCAACATCAGTCGGCTACAGGAACCGCATGCCTTGAATACGTGCACCAGGAGTCGTAGACTCAAAACAGACGTCGACAAAAGTCGCTCAAAAAGATCAGTCAAAAAGTGACTGGAGGTACTGCTCTCTCCGGATCTGCGCTGACTGGCACGGAAAAAGAAAGAACTGACATCAGCGCGCGAGGGCAGTGTCTAAGTAGCTCCTGCAACATCACCCCAGCGACCACGACACCAACGACGAAAGCAGAGCCAACAGACGCCACCTTTCGACACGCAGAGGAATTGCTCACAAAAAACTTTCTGGATCCAGTCTGACGCTTGGGGGTAATTCTAAGGTAAGGAATCTATAACTAACATGTTTCCTTCAGATCAATCTTGCACCCACTCCACAAACAAGCATTGGCATAGCCAATAGATCCCGCCTTATGGCCCTCATAAGTGTTAAGCCATGCAGCACATTATTCTGGGTGCTGTGCCACCAGACTGAAGAGTTATAAAATTATTATCATGCAGTTCAATTCAGGAATACATGCTTGCCTCAGGAAACATTTACTAACATCTTCCAAGAGTTTTTAACGCAAAGACAGAAAGACAAGTCCCTCGATGCAAGTCAACAGCACTATAACATTCTATGTGCAACGGCTTCACTAGAGTATTGAACAGCGTATGGTGCACTTTGTTTACAGCACCCCTCTGTCTCTCAAGCACCACAACACTGCCCCATCTGGACTTTTTTCTATCTTTATTTTTAGAAGCTCCGAGAGATCCATATATCAGCAGCATACACAGACACAGCAAGTGAAGTTCATTTGTTCAAGTTGAGTGTGTGGGGCTCTTCTTATCCTATTCCTATAGTACATACCAAGAGGGTATGCTGCTGAACTACTTCTGTAAAGCTATATAGTACGAGCACACACACACACAAGGGGATAGAATCGAGTGCATGTTTTTCGGGCATGATTTGTAAGCGTGCCCTTTGGTTGGGTGGCATGCAGAACTTAGAGTATGGTACAAATAGGCAGTATCATTGTAGAAAAATGCAAAAATGCGTTATTGTGTTATTGAATGCTAGTATGAAAATATAGAGCGCAGCAGCTTCTTTCTGCTGCGAACACAGAAATAACAAAGTAGAGTGAGTGGGGATGCACTGTAACAATACATTCAAAAGAACACAATAGATGTAAGGGCACACAGACTAAGAATGGGGACAGCATGCCGCTTGCTGTAGGCACCCCTGGGGAGGCAAGGTAACAAAACAATTTGAGGACACAAGGAAGAAAAAAATCTTAGGCCTTCCCCGCACAAATTAGCTGTCTAGCGGGAAGGACTAACAATTTAAGTTACTATCGCAGAATGAAAATGCGTTGAACATGGGGAGTTAATTTAAAAATTGTATGGGTGCAGAACAAAAGAAAGTTGCTGGCAGCTGGGCAAGTTATTAAGTAGGGGTGCTGTGCATGTTGCCAAATTCCTTGCATGCCGTCTGCTCTGAGTGCCCGTGGGTTGGGCTCTGAAGAGTCCTTGCCCGACGAGCGGAAAAAATGTATTTGATTTTGAGCGACTATGTGCGGGGGTGAGGACCGAAGAGAGCTGCATTTAAACACGTATGGTGCCCCCCTCACATGCTACCTGCTTTTTAGCTCTGAAGAGTTCCGGATGGCGAGCGGAAAAAAATAATTTGCGGACCTCTGCAATACAAAAAAAATGCAGGAGGAGCCATGTTAAAGATAAAGCGCGGTGTGGCGTATTTTGAAAAGAAAAAAATCCGATCCTCAAGCAGGGTTAGCTTATCTGCAACAGCAGCCTGCGAGAGTCGCATTGCCTGTTAACTGCGACGAACAACAAGCGAAATAAAAAGCACGTCATTTTAGCCGCAGCTGCTATTGTTTAAGAGGGGGCTTGCGGCGCTGCTGAAATTTAAACATTGTGTGGCTTAAAAAAAATAACAAATCCATACAAGAGACTTCATTTCAGGAAAGGGTCATCTGCTAACTCATGAGTGGTGCGCGAGCACTCTGTAAGGAATGCAGCTGCCACCCTGCCGCCGCTGCTCGCTCCCGCAAGCAAAACGCTGTGGGAGTGAAACTTGGCTAAAGAGGTGGGACATGCGCCTGCCTTTAGCCATATGCGTGCTTTCATTCTAAAAAGCCACACGCAAAGGCCAATCAAATGTGTGGGAGTTGTCAGACCCACACAGAGTAGTTTCGGGGAAGTTTGGAGTGCTCACAAGAAGCCTCCCATAGAGCAGCGCATGTGCGCTGCGCTAGGCTCGACCTAAAAATGAGAGAACACAGATCCATCCAATTACAGAATGATCGCCTTGCTAGACATCGAAGCAAAGGCTGTACTACAGCAGTGCCGTACTACAGGTTCTGGTAAGCTTGCTACGGGTGAGGGCATTCTGCCTTTTATTCCAGTGAAGTTTCAAGAAGGACCCTCCACCATTGATAACATTATGACACTGGCTTTTTTGGTATATCATGCAACCCAACCAAGAAATCCCCCGCTTTTCGCATGAACGGTTGACTACACTGCAGCATTCGGCGGGCGGGATGCGCAAATTCTCTGGAACAAACTAATTCAGGAAAAAATGCTGGATGCAAAAATCCTCCATTTAAGCTGACATACAATACAGCAACTCCTAAAGTTTATACCAACAAAGTCTTAATGCAAGGAGTGTCTTGACACCTATCTATGAATAAATAAATAAATAAATAAATAAATAATCGTGTGCAATCATTAAAAACTGCAAACCTGCCTTTACCTAAAATCGCGCAAGAAGTGCTTATACCTGATGCAGCACGCAGATAAAATATATTATTGGATCACACTAGGTGGGGGATGCAAAGAGCTCTGGATGCCCTCAAAGTAAACGACATCAAAAATAAACTGGTCAGGGGGCGTGGCTTCGAGGGCGAAGATGGCGGTCGCAGCTTGCTAGAGCTCCCGCCAGCCCGACCTTCATCCGACTAATTATCCTGGCCCCCAGACCCGTATCACAGCCTACTCTCGCTGCGGAGGTGGCGGCTGGCGGGGGGTGCCCTCCGGTGCAGTTGTTTGGACCCCCGGACCTTTGGGGATGGAGATAGCAGCAGTGACGATCCGGGGCCTTGTACCAGCGTGGACAGCCGGGGCCTCGATTTTGGAGGTCCCCGGCTGGGAGCTCCCGGAGCTGACAGGCTGTGACGGCGGTGGGGCCCGCGCTCTGGGGTCCGGACCAGCAGCGGAGGAGTGAGCGAGAGCACGGCTGAGTCCCACAGTAAGGGAGTGCATGCTGACACTTGTGGAGGGCTGCGGCCTGAGCTGAGGCCAAGAAGCCGGGGCCAAGAGTTTGGCGGTTCCCAGCTGCCGGCGGGGAGGAGTGTCGGTAACCCAGGTGGACTTGCAGCGGGACAGACGGCGCTGTGGCCCCGGGGCGAGATCCTGCTCGCTCTCAGGGACCTGGACCGGACGTGCTTGCCTGGACTCCTGGCCAGTGGACCCCCTGCGATCTCCCCGGAGTCGGTGCCTGCGATCCAGCGCGCCCGTGGACTGTGGTGACGGAGGAGAGGTGAGCACATTCAGTGTCTCTGGGGCCCCAGGTCAACGGCTGAGAAGCAGAGGAGCTAAGTCCCACTAAGGGGGTATCGGCGGACCGCCCCGGAGCATTGGATAGAGGGGTAGGAGACCCCCGGAGACCTGAGACAAGTGATTGGGAAGGGGATGGTCGGGGACTGGAGCCGCATGAACAGGGCGGCATAGCCGGATGGGTACCATGCCACATGTCTTGATACACAATTGGAGCTGAGTGAAGGCCTAAGGCGACCCTGGCTTTGGTGGAGGACCGCGTGGCGGACCTGTATACCTTGGGGCAGAAGAGCCTGTGGGGAGAAGTAGCCCTGATAGATCCTGGTTGCGCAGCTGCTCGTCCTGAAGAGCCCTGTCGTCTGCTAGTGGGAGGCTGAGGAGGCAGTGGGTCCGCCAAACAGGGGCTCATCGACAAATTTACCGGACATAGCGGGGGGCCCGGTGCCTCAGGAGGTGGCCAGGGCGCAGGACCTGATAATGCGGCACTGATGGTGGCAATCACCCAATCAAGGGACATGTTGGACGCTAAAATAGGAGCGGTAGGGGCTGATGTGACCTTGCTGCGACAAGATCTTCGTAACGCGGTGGCCCGCATCACGGAGGCAGAATCTAGAATCTCTGGAGTGGAAGGCGATGTGGGGACATTAAAGCAGAAGATGGCTGCGATGGAGAGAATTCAAAAGGGCCTTGCGCTCCGGGTGGAGGATGCAGAAGGGCGGGCGCGCAGAAATAACCTTCGCTTTGTGGGCTTTCCGGAGGGCTGCGACAAAGGGTCCATGGAACAATTTTTGACTCAATGGCTTGAGAGCTGGCTCCCCCCGAATGCCCTATCACAATGCTTCGTGATAGAGCGCGCTCACAGAGCCCTGATGCAGAAACCGCCCGCTGGGGAACGACCTCGGCCGGTGATAGCTAGAATACTGAACTTCCACGACAGGGACACTATCCTACGGGAAGCGGGGGCTAAGGATTCACTCATGTTCGAGAATCATAAGATCATGATTTTTCCAGACTATACTAAATTGGTGCAACAACAACGCCACTCCTTCATAGCGGCTAAGGCCAAGCTGCGCGGTCTGAAGATACAGTACTCCTTGCTTTATCCGGCCCGCCTCTGTGTGGTCTTTCAGTCGCGGACCCATTTCTTCGATACCCCAGATAAGGTCTTCAGATGGACTGATGAAACGGTCAGGGTCCAGCCGAACGCCCAGCCGGGCTTGGGCTCCGGCCTGTCGCGTGGATCGTCGCAGGAGAGGGGTGACCCCGTGGCCAGGGTTAAGCGACACAGGAAATCTCGATCACGGAAGCGCTCCTCTTCTCGCAGTGGCCAGCTTGATGAGACACCGGTCGAATCTGATCAATCCGGAAAAGACCATTGAAAACTCTGGGAGTGAGATTATCTGCTGGTGCTGCTGGCCCCGCTGGGGGGATCTTCGGAGTGCGGTGCGCTACTGCTTGGACTGCTGAACATTGAGCGTAAGGCGACGATGCACATCACAGGCTATAGCTGTGCTTTCTTAGGCTGGCGATAGAACATAGGGCAGCCACTTACTTTGCATATTTGTGCTGGTGGGAGGTGGCGGAGTGGGGTTCGGGGTGCTGTTTTATAGGGGCTGCCTGGTTCCCCCGCGGGTGGGGGTTGGCCCTGAGGGGGGGATCTTTAGTTAGTACGAGTAGTTGGGATCCATTGGCATGGTTGGCCTTGGGCGCTCTGTTTTGGGCCCGAGGTTCCCCATGCCGCGACAGATACTTCAGAGTTCTATGAGGTATAGGGGTGGGAGGTGGGGGACGGGAAATGGGAAGTTGGGGGGACGGTTTTGGGGGGGTCAGGGGTGGTCAGAGGGGTTTGCACGTGATTCTTATGCCTTGCAACTAATTGTGCTGTGCGCCTGGGCCCGGTGCTGGGGTCCTCTGTGTCCTGTCCAACTTGACTGTGGCTGATACACCAATTCCAGGACTCCCTAGAGAGTCCATGCGAGTGCTATGTTGGAATGTCAGGGGGATGCTGGACAAAATTAAGAGTGGGGCGATTTTGCGATGGGGTAAGAGGGAGGCTGCCGATGTATTACTGCTACAAGAAACGCACATGATGGGAATAAAAGTGCTTAGCCTGCAGAGATTTGGTTACCAACAGGTCTATCATGCGGGGTTTTCCAGGGGTTCGAGAGGGGTGGCCATTTTGGTTCACCGCAGGTTGGCCTACATTCATGAGCGACATTGGATTGACCCACAGGGCCGCTACGCTTTTATCAAGGGAATGGTGGGTACTGAACCAGTGGTGTTTGGGAGTGTGTATGCTCCTCCCCCATTACAGTGGTCCCTGGCTGAGAGGCTATTTGAAGTGTGGGTGGACATCCCGGAATCCCTGGCTGTGCTGGGAGGTGATTGGAATGATGTAATGGATGTGTGCATGGATCGCAGGAGACTGCAGGGGACGATGGCGGCTGCTTCCCCTACCCGACTGAATGCGATGGTGGAATGGTTCGGCCGTGTGGATGTTTGGAGACACATGCATGCCAAAGTGCGAGAGTACACCTATGTTTCTGCAGTACATGGCTCCTTTTCGCGACTGGATTATGTTTTTGTGCCAGGGGCGTTCCTCAATAGGGTGAGGGAGGCGGGGATCCTGCCCAGAGGACTGTCCGACAACTCCCCTGTAGCAGTCAGGATTGAATTGCATAGA
Organism: Lissotriton vulgaris; assembly: GCF_964263255.1. NCBI lineage: Eukaryota > Metazoa > Chordata > Amphibia > Caudata > Salamandridae > Lissotriton > Lissotriton vulgaris. Next base: position 1,707,453,083 of record NC_141685.1, on the reverse strand, counting down.
AAGTGTCAACCATTCCGATGGAGGATGTCCTTGTGGCACCTTCAGCAGGCTGACTATATCCAACACATGCGGGGTGCGATCGCCCACTACTGGCAGGAAAACCTGGTAGAGGGTATGGATGCAGTGGTGGTCTGAGAAGCCATGAAGCCTACACTGAGGGGCATAGACATAGAGTGGTGCACGGCCGCCCGTCGTCGACGTCGGGAGGCCATTGTTGCGGCCGCGGCGCAGGTAGAGCTGCTAGAACAGCGGTGCCAGAGAGGGGGAGGCGATGTGGTGGTGCGGTTGCTCCTGCAGGCGCAGCAGTCCTACGCGTCTGTCAATGGATGAGGCTCGACAAGCATGGCTGGCCACGCGGAGTAAGGTATATCAGTGGGGAGATAAGTCCTGTACTATGCTCCATAGATTATGTCAACACACCATGCAACCGATAACATTGCCAGGTCTCACTGACGGGGAAGGTGTAGCTATAACAGACCCGGCTGAACTGGCAGCGAGTTTCGCCTGCTATTATGCGGAACAATATGCACATCAGGACTGTCTTCCGGCGGATGCGATCGACAAATTCATTGCAGACCTGCCTCCGAGGGCAGTTTCAGATGAGACGAGAAAATCTCTGGACCTTCCCCTCACAGCGGAAGAGCTGGGAGACGCGTTAGGGCAGCTCAACACAGGGAAGGCACCCGGGCCGAGTGGCTTTCCATGCGAATTTTATAAGAAATTCCAACTCCAATTGGGGTCCCACTATTGGACAGCGCTGGAGACGGCGCGGGAACTGGGTAGCCTGCCAGCTGACTGGCGACACGCCGAGGTTGTAGTTTTTCAGAAGACGGGTAGACCCCCGGACCGACATGACTCATATCGCCCCATATCCCTGCTCAACATCGAGGCTAAATTGCTGGCTAAGGCGTTGGCGAATCGCCTTCTCCCATATATGGCTGACCTGGTCCACCTGGACCAGGCAGGCTTCATGCCCCGTAGTGCGACGCGGCACAACATCAGACGGGCGCAGGCGGCTGTCGACGCCATAGGGGCCACAGGTGAGCGGGCGGCCCTACTGTTAGCGGATATAGACAGGGCCTTTGACTCTGTCAGTTGGACATATCTGTTCGCTCTCCTGCCTTATCTTAATCTGGGCCCGGTGTTTATTTCGTATGTCAAACTGCTATACACTGATGTCACTGCGTCAGTGCGTGTATCCGGGGCAGTCTCGGAGAGGTTTTCAGTCGGTTGGGGGACCCGGCAGGGATGCCCACTGTCCCCTTATCTCTTTGCGCTGGCCATGGAGCCCCTTGCCTCTTGGGTACGCATTGACACGCAGCTGCGCGGCTTCGTGTGGAGCGAGGGACTCTACGACAGAATCGCACTCTATGCGGACGATGTCCTCTTCTTCCTTACGGATCTAAATCGATCAGGCCCCCGAATCTTGGAAATTATGCGTGTCTTTGGTGAGGTGTCGGGCCTTTGTCTTAATCCGCGTAAGTCCACCCAATGGGTACTAGGTGAAGGGGCGAGTACGTACTCATGGGCGTCGGCCTTGCAGGTAGCGGCCGGGGGACTGAAGTACCTGGGAGTCTTCCTGTCCGAGTCCGCAGACATTACATGGGAGCGCAACGTGTTACCAGTGTGGGAGAGGGTCCAGACGGACATTAAGACGTGGTCCCGAATGCCCCTCAGCATATTTGGTAGATCGGTGATCTTTAAAATGGTCGCACTTCCGCGCCTGCTATACCAACTGCAGAATTACCCGCATCAGATCGTACCCCGGTGGTTTCGGCAGGCCAACTCTGTTTTGGGTCGCTTCCTGTGGGCTGGGGGTGCCGCCAGGGTGGCGTTACGGACCTGCTTTCGTCCACGTATTGTGGTGGTCTGGCCACGTCGGACCTCCTGTCCTATTATCAGGCCTCCCACTTCTTAGTAATAAACGAATGGTGGTATGGCGTTAGAGGAGACCCTGCATACGCCCTTGAGCGCATGTTGATGGGAGACACCACGTTGCACACGCTCCTGTATTCGGCTAGGCCGCGGAGGAGGCTGCCATGTGCTACTCAGGTGGTCTTTATGATTTGGCGACAAGTACTGCGTCGTATGGGCTGGTGGGGTAGGCTAACAGCAGAGACCCCATTGTGGAAGAACGGACAGCTCCCCGCATTGGCTTCGCTGACGGGGTTTGGCGGCTGGGATTCGATCGGGATTTGTTCGCTCGGACACGTTCTGACCGGGGTAACTCTCAAGTCCTTCCAGGAGCTTAGTACTGAATTCCATATGCCCAAGACCCAATTCTTCAAGTACCTGCAGTTTCGCCACGCGCTCGCACCTAGCCTAGTTGGCCTGGAGCTGCTACCGGAGTTCAGTCCGGTGGAAGCGAAACTTTTAATGGGGGACCTTGGGGATAAAAAGGTGTCCCGAATCTACCAAACGCTAGTCACTCACTGCTCCTCTTCTTTGCTTCCGTTAAAAGAGGCCTGGGAAAAGGACGTTGGACCCATGGACGAAGATGATTGGAGGGAGGCCTTGGAGTCCCCGCGTGGGGCTGCTATTGCAGTGCGACTCCGCTTGATCCAGTTTAAATATCTGCACAGAGCTTACTATACCCGGGAGCAGTTGTGGAAGGCGGGCCTGATTGTGTCCCCGGAGTGTCTGCGCTGTGGGACTGAGAGGGGTACGCTGTTGCATACGGTATGGTCTTGTGTTGGTCTGACTCGGTTCTGGAATGGTGTTTGGAGCTGTTTGTCGGAGGTACTGGGATGGGATCTCCCCCGCACTCCCCGTTTGGGACTTCTCCATGTCTTAGAGAGCGTGGGTGGGAACATATACAAGCGTCATCTTTTGTTATTGGGTCTGGTGGTCGCCAAGCGGGATCTGGCAAGAGCATGGAAGGGTGAGCGGGCTCCTCCACTGGGCTCCTGGAAGGCCGGTCTAGATTACTTCATGGGGTTGGAGCGACCTGTGTTTGAAGCCAGAGGATGCCCCTGAAAACATTACAAAATATGGAAAAGGTGGGCAGATTACAGGGGTTTGACTCTAGAGCCTCCAGCAGACCCGGATGACGGGTTACCTACGATGGAGGACCTTCAGGCCTAAAGAGGCGCTAGATGCCTAATGTAATATACTTAAATGATGAAGGCTTATTGTGATCACTTGCACCGGGTTAGGGCGGGATAAGGGGTGGGTAGCCGGGATGTTGGGTAGCTGGGGTTGTAGGGGGGAGACGGGGGGTTGTTCTTTTTATTGATTAGGTTTGTGATGATACTGAGACATGTCTTGCTACTTGGCAGTACTCTCCTGATTGTGGAGAGCTGTGTTTATGCCTTTGCCAAATCAATCAATAAAATTTGTTGTGAAAAAAAAATAATAAACTGGTCACGCACTGCCAAAAAACAAAGGTTGTCACTTTAAGCGATATTTAAACAAGAACAAACTACAATGGACACTAGGTAATTTAAAGATAAAAAGTGACAAAATACAACTACCTAGGTGCATGGTTCGCTACCAATGGAAAGTCAAAACTGCATACCGTTTGCATGGAAGAGAAAGTCAAGGCAGTGACCTATGCTTTGTGTAAACTGTGTTCAAGCTTGCCGAGCCCGTCTACAGGAGAACTAAAGAGGGTAATACGAGCCAAACTCCTCTCACCCATTAGTTATGTCAATTTTCTTTCCCCGAGGCCTTAACAATAAAGGAAAGGGAGTAGTGCAGAGCCCATAAGCGTATCTTTGGTATGCCCTCACATGTTCGAAACTTTCTACAACGACTTGAGTTCGACCTGTGTAAACAACCCCTTGTGAATATAGCGGACTTGGTTCAGTACCACCAAAAAGTCTATGCCTCTACAGATTTTACAACGAAAGAGGCCCTTAAACAGATATTTGCAGCTGGGAGGAATCCATGGTCAGAATATCTGTCAGCAGCACGCTCCAAATTAAACTGGGCCTGGGAGAACTGGGAAGCTAGCTCAATCCAACCAGACTACTAACAAGCATTTACAATGCAACGGTCTCGCCTTTGCAAAACTTAGAGCTATTGGCATAGTAAATGAAAAACTTTTTATTTATGTGTTGGTTTTGAAAACAGATAAATAAATGGCATTGTCATTTACAATGCCAATAGCTTAATCTCTCGCAAATGCGAGATCTTTTGCATTTGCAATGCACTAGGTCGCGTTTTTACTCAAGTTTGAGCTATTGACATTGCAAATAACAATGCCAAAACCAAATCATAATAAAAGGTCTCTCCCACTGCTGTCTCTCTCACGCTGCTGTCTCTCCCTAGAACACACACACTGCTGTCTCTCACACTGATGTCTCTCTCACACACACACTGGTGTTTCTCACAAACACACACTGCTGTTTCTCACACACAATGCTGTCTTTCTTACACACAATGCGGTCTCTCACACTACAGGCACAGCAAGCCACACCAGACACACCGAACTTTGAGAGACTTGCACCCACATGCCACATACTCATCCACCTATCACACACCCCTCTGGATACACCAACCTACCACAGACCCCTCCAGACACACCTACCTACCACAGACCCATATACACGCACTGCTGTGCCACAGACTCACTGACCTACCACAGACTCACCGACCCACAGACGTCACCCCTACAATCACTACATGCAGTCAGTCACCCAGGCACACCGTAGCCGAATCTACTCGCATAGTTCACAAACCTGTACCAACAATAACACAAACACGCACACCTCTTCTGAGTGCACTGCTCCATGGATGGACTCACAGACCCGCGTGTGTGACCCTAGCTTGAGCTCACCAGCGTGCGTGCGCGCCCACTGACTGCCCTCATGCACACACTAACGGGAGCACAGTGTCCTCACTGCACAGTTGCACACACCAATGGGAGCACACTGTCCTCGTACACAGCTGAACACACTATTGTCATGTTTGTGTGCTTGTCAGTCATGCACTGGTCCTTACCAGACAATATTGTTCATATAAACTGAAAATATGTGACCTACTGGCCAATATTTCACTAAATGTATTTGCAAAGGTGTAGTACTGGGCAGTAATAATTGTGTTATTTATATCAGCAGAGATCTGGGGGGGTTACTGGCTATTATTGTTGAAAATAAATGATCGAAAGTGAGGCCTTATCGGTAATGTTCAAAGGAACACAGAGCAGATACAGCACAGGTCAGGAGTAACGCGAGTCATGTGGGCATCTATCACTTACTTAAAGGCCAGGTCTAGTTGTTATTCACATGTTCTGCTTTACTGTAAAGCGCTCTGATGCCTCCGGCCCATGTGAGCGCTATATGAAATCACAGAAGTAGATAAAATGTTCACACTAAAAACATAAAGAGCGCACAGTCCAGGCCAGAATCGATTGTAGTAACGCGAAGAATTAAATGCACTGTACCGTATTGTTCTAGTTAGTGCGGTTGATATTGGTGGGGAGCAGTGACGGGGAACGCTGGGTGATGTGGGGCTGGCTATAGGTGGGCCAGGGGAGGGCCGCTGTCACTGGGAAGGGAGAGGCTACAGGAGGAGGAAGTGGGAAGGAGTGACGGAGGAGGCTGGCTGAGGAAATGGAAAGAGAGCGCATTCCTAGCCTGGACTGGGGAACAGCCGGGGTCTGCCGAGGCCCAGAGACACACCGCGCAGCAGGCTGGCAACCACACACCACACCTTGCACACATGCGGACTCGTGCTTACACACACACACACTGACACTCACACATAACTTGCACACACACTGACACACATGCACACAGAACTTGCACACACACCATAACTTTTACACACACTGACTCGTGCTTACACGCACGCCGACACACAACTTACGGACACACAACTTGCACACAGGAGACACTCACACCCACCACTTAATCACACGCTGACACTAGTGCACACACCCATACTTGCACACCAGCATGCTCATGCAATTTCACACACACTGGCACACCTACATTTTGCACATACACGGACTCATGGTTGTACACACACATATACACACACACACACACACCTACAGCTTGGCACAGCCAGGGCTCTCACGTGCTGGCGCTGCTCGTTGCTCTACCTAAAGAGCCCAGGGGGACCCGATAGGCAGAGATCATCGTTTAAACCTCGCTGTAGGGTGCAGTGCTCTTGTGTCGAATCTTGCTGTACCCCCTCTTCTATAATGCTGTGTGACATTTGCTAAACTTCAAGTGCAGCAGAGAGTTGCAGTTCATGTGTGTAGCGGATCTTGCAGTCGTTTAGGTTATCTTTTACAACTCATCATAAAAACCCAGCAGGACTACAAATGTCAGAATGGCAAAAAGTGGCCTGTAGCAGGTGTCCACGCAGGGACCCAGTGTGACCTATTCTCTCTGTCATTGCATACACGAAGGTTGTGCACTTTCAGAAAATTGTAAAAGGTGTGATAGGGTTAACTGCACTTAAGTCCAGGACTGGATATAGCGACCATTCTGAGGAGAGGTGGTCACCTTAGCCGCCACTTAACCTCGATTCAAATCCTGGATGTCTTCTTAACATACCGGGCTGGGCGACCTTGTGGTACAACTGCAGGTCATTCGCTTGCAGAACGTAGTCTTTTCCTGAATTAATACGATCGCCAGATAAAAGTAACCAGTGTCCACGTAAGTGATCCGTCCCTGGGAAGAAAAAATCATCATATTCCTTTGAAAGAATGTATAACAAAAAAAGCAGCTCTGGTTTAAATTGGAAGAAAGGTTATCGATCGAAAAAAATAGCAACACTGTTGACAATTTATCTGTTGCAACAATTTATCAGAATGTGAGAAAAAAACACAACTGGTAAAACAGTTGTGCATGCCGCCGCGAACCATCCAACTGCTACAGAAAAACACCAGAGGCCAAAAAGTCACCGTGAAAAGTTTAATGTGGAAGTACACAGGTCTAATGCCATGCACGCAAGAAGCTCCTGTGATTTGTCGTAATAAAACACTATACGAAAGACGAAAACTTGTAAGCGGCACACGAGCCGAGCACAAGATTATGACAGGACGCCGATAATTCTACCTTATTCTCCACCTCCTTTACAACTGGGAGTTTCAATAAAGTTCACAAGCAAAGCTTTCATTCTGCAGGTTGACACACGTTTCTAATCGAATGTACGAATGACCTTCGGGCAATAAAATGATCACACTCTATAGAAACGCGGTCCGGCTAAAGGCTGGTACCACCACCCTTCAACGGCATAGCTCCAGCCAGCAATCAAAATACTGAACTCTTATTAACAATCGCATCGTGCTGGAGATCCTATGTCTCTGGTGTGTTGGAATTACAACCTTCTTTATATTGCGCATGCAGTTCATCTTCCATGGGGAGGTGGGTTCACCTCCAAAAACCAATGTCTTGTATATACCGGTCACCTTGCAAAGGAGCAAGCCTGTAATAACCCTAAAACTACCCTGCGTGCTACATCCGTGCTGCCAAATCTATCCTGTGGAAGGGGAAATAAAGTTTGAGAATACAACAACTTGCTAACAATAACTCTCTCCCCCCACCCCCTCCATCACGAGAAAACACACTAGAAACCAGTACTTCCTTTGTTGTCTCCGGTAAGAAAGTGCTGTTTTGTTGGGGCATCGGTTGGCTCGGACCTCTCCCGTGCGGTGTTGTATGGCTGTCCTGTGCAGGCACGCACTGTTGGTTAATGGGGTCGCTGTTCCGTGCTTGACTTATGTGCACGCGCTCGGGGTTTGCCAATCGTACTGTGCCCCCTGATTACGCTGCTCCCCGTGCCTCACTGGAAAGGGTGGTGTACCGCACCGTGCTCTACAATGTTTGCTTAATGTTAGCACACGGACAGCGGGAGGGGGGCGGGCGGGCACACGGACAGCGGAAGGGGGGGCGGGCGGGCACACGGACAGCGGGAGGGGGGGCGGGCGGCTATACGGACAGCGGGAGGGGGGCGGGCAGGCACACGGACAGCGGGAGGGGGGGCGGGCAGGCACACGGACAGCGGGAGGGTGGTCATGAAACAGCCAGCGAGACAGGGAACAAGACGAACAATGAACACAAACCGGTGTTAAAAAAAAAAATAAAGTCCACGCCCACAGTGCCCACGTCTTCATGACGTTGCGGAGAGGGAAAGAATCGGCGGAACGCCCATCAATCGCCTCGTGAAATGACTGACAGATCTCTCTTCCAATGGCTAGCCTCCATTTATGGAGCTAGCCAATGGAAGAGAGAGTCTGAACTAAAGCACACAGTGTAAGAGATAAGATTTCGCTCTGCGCGAAACGCTGCTTGTGCAGGTTTGAGCAGGCGAAACCTAAAACCGCGCTGATGAGACAAGTCTGTCGCCTCTGTAGTCAAAAAAAACATCAACAACATAGATTCATAGAAGATTCAAAATCTAACATCAAGGCAATTATAAACTCATATACAGAAAAGCCTTACCTGAACAGTGCACGGAGGAAGAAAACACTAAACCATATTCGTTATGCAAGATTAATGGCCCTTCCAGCGAAAGCTACATGCAAACTGGAAGTCATCTTGAGTCAGGAGTACAGTCAAAAATCCCAGAAGGTTGGGGGGACACGCTGGTGACAGGAAGGATGCTATAACAAGCATTTACAATGCAATGGTCTCGGCATTCTTAAAGTTAGAGCTATTGGCATTGCTCATGACATTTTTATTTATGTTTTTAAAACATAAATAAATGGCATTGTCATTTACAATGCCAATAGCAGTGCAGGAGAGCCAGCACAACCAACGAGGGGGCAGGAGAGCAAGCACAACCAACGAGGGGGCAGGAGAGCAAGCACAACCAACGAGGGGGCAGGAGAGCCAGCACAACCAATGAGGGGGCAGGGGCAGGAGAGCAAGCACAACCAACCAGTGGGCGGGGGCAGGAGAGCAAGCACAACCAACCAGTGGGCGGGGGCAGGAGAGCAAGCACAACCAACCAGTGGGCGGGGGCAGGAGAGCAAGCACAACCAACCAGGGGCACGAGAGCACGCACAACCAACGAGGGGGCAGGGGCAGGAGAGCACGCACAACCAACGAGGGGGCAGGGGCAGGAGAGCACGCACAACCAACGAGGGGGCAAGGGCAGGAGAGCACGCACAACCAACGAGTGGGCAGGAGAGCAGGCACAACCAACGAGGGGGCAAGGGAGCAAGCACAGCGAGGGGGCAGGGGCGCAAGCACAGCGAGGGGGCAGGGGAGCAAGCACAGCGAGGGGGCAGGGGAGCAAGCACAGCGAGGGGGCAGGGGAGCAAGCACAGCGAGGGGGTAGGGGGGCAAGCACAGCGAGGGGGTAGGGGGGCAAGCACAGCGAGGGGGTAGGGGAGCAAGCACAGCGAGGGGGTAGGGGAGCAAGCACAGCGAGGGGGTAGGGGAGCAAGCACAGCGAGGGGGTAGGGGAGCAAGCACAGCGAGGGGGCAGGGGAGCAAGCACAGCGAGGGGGCAGGGGAACAAGCACAGCGAGGGGAACAGGGGAGCAAGCACAGCGAGGGGGCAGGGGAGCAAGCACAGCGAGGGGGAAGGGGAACAAGCACAGCGAGAGGGCAGGGGAGCAAGCACAACCAACGAGGGGGCAGGGGCAGGAGAGCAAGCACAACCAACGAGGGGGCTGAAGGGAGACAGGCTGCCCTCTTTTAAAGAGATGCCCAGTGGGTATGTGTTGAGACATTTTGCCCTCGTCTGAACAGATGTCCAAGGGATCAGTGGGTCTTAGTCAAAAACAAATAAATATAGGCAGGTACAACATTTTCAAAAAGACCGACAAATACTTAAAAGACAAGTCCACATTGCACCAAAAGCTGGCGTGCATACAATTTGATAACTTTGATACACACGCAATAAAAACTTATAAAAATTATCCGTGTGACTAGACGTGTTTTATTTTGAACGAGCATGTACGTTCAAAAGCATCAAATATTATATCAAAAAAGAAAGCAAATAGCAAAACGACAGCGCGTATCCTTACAACATACCACACACCAACGGAAACAAAAAACACCCGCACAATATGAGCGTATGTAAATTGTCCGTCTTACTGACTATGTAGAATTGTATAATAGTATAATACGACTATGCCAGATAAAACAACATATTACACTCAAGAAAGATTCAGTAAATAACCAACATTGTAACTCAGGCCATCTTCCCCACACAATAGAGAGGAAGAAAGCAGCACCCGTTAAACGTGTGCATGCCTTCAGCAATACATTCATTTGCCCGTATGGTCACACATAAACAATATAGTGCCTCACATAAAAGCACAGATATGCTCAGTCACAATTAAAATTACAAATGCCACACTACATGCATGCTGGGATACTTACATCAAATGTTTCTCAACAAAACCCCATGTTGTGCTGGGTCTCTCAACTCGCAAGCAATTCAAGTCGAATTTTGTGCGAAAAAAGGCGCATGTCATGTGGTGTTTTATAGGCCAATGATCTAACTCGTTTAAACCTGGAGGAGGCACAACTTTTTTTCTTTTTACACAACACGATGCTTTATTAGCACACAAACGTATTCAATGTAAACACTCGATGTGCACAGATTAAAAAAAGATACCCAGCGCCGCATGTAAAAACCACATGATAGGACAATTCCAATACCAAAAACAATTATTTCCATAGTGATTTTCTAAAACCAGTGCCCAAACACATCTACAGAGTGCAGAGTCTAATAAATTCACGCACATCGCTATTATGTTGAAGTCAAAAAACGGAATGTTATAAAAGATACACACACTATATTTCAAAATTAAGTATTAAATTGCTGGATACGAAAAAAAGATTCATGACGAAAAAACGTATTTTAAGAATATCTCTTCAGATAGCATACTCGAAAGCCCAAAGACTCGCATAGTAGGAGCATTGAGCACTATGCCTCACACCACCAACAGGCTACCAACCACCGAGGCGGGTTCCGTACCACCCCAGCGCCGTTCAAAGTTGGGTGAAAAGAACCGCCTGAACACTCTTTTCAGCATTGTCAAGTTAGGACGGGGCAACACCTCAAATCAACAAAAATGCAGTAAAAAGAAAGTGTAAACGATGTAGGTTTAATTGCTAGTAAAAAGAAGGCAGGTAAAATAACTTGATGTAATATTTACTTGGCAGTCGGTCTAGGCGGCATTGCCCATGGGGCAGCAAAATTAATCATTCTACGCCAAGAATGTGTGCTTTCTGGATCACTGTCATTTAACTGCAGTCTGGGGAACGGAAGAACACGCCCATGATTGTTCACACGATTGAGGAGGGCCAACTGACATGCTATTGGTGGGTCCTCAGTCTTGCACTGAAATATTTGTCACGTTAAATAATTACCATTTGTAAAGCACAATGAATGACCTGTAAGCTCTCTTTGAGGTTAGTTCTGGAAATACACGCACACACGGCTCTCACGATTTAAAGAGTCAATCAAACGTGCAGTTCATCTAATCAGTTTTCTGGTTTGTATTTGTAGCTGGCATCCAGTTATAAAACTAGCACTACAAGTCCCAAAATGCAAAGCAAAAACAAACTGAGCTAATCAAGCATCGAACTAGTGAGAACTCTACAAATACTACTCCAAGGGCTGGCTTCCAACATAATAAGGTCGCCATTTGAATGCTCTATGAATGGTGGAGTCTGGAGTAAAAACACAGCTAAGTTTTCAGCATCTTAGCTGGCCGTAGCAACATCTCATGAGCAGGGGTTGGCTGCCTTCATGGGTTTTTGAGGGACCAGCAGTGCAAAGATTTTAGGTATTTATTGAAGAGTTATGTAAAGTTTGATTTTATTATGGGTTCTCTGGCTAGGATACGGCAAGGTTTTATTTTGTGGACGGAGAAAAGAGCTTACAGTAGTCCTCGCATCAACAGGCAGCCAGTTAAGCGCTGCAAGGGTGGGTAAAAGTGTGTCCTACTTAAGAAGACAACCTAACATCATATTGTCCTCGTAAATTACTTCGACCGGGGAATGGGGGAGAAGGAGCCGGCGAAAGGTGGGCTCGAAAAAAACCGAGGCAGGGCTCTGGCGGAGGCTGCTTCATTGCCTCGAAAAAGCGCTAGCAACGCGGGGACGCACTGCGCTACATAGCCAGAGCCCAGGAACGGCCCCGTTTAAATGAGGCAGCGCGATGGGGCTAGTTTGGGCCAGCTGTGCTCGCAGGCGGGTGTCTTGGCCGGGGAAGAGGGCATGAGGAGCCGGCGGAAGGTGGCCAGCAGTGCAAAGATTTTTGGTATTTATTAAGAGTTATGTAAAGTTTGATTTTATGATTTTATTATGGGGTCTCTGGCTAGGATACGGCAAGGTTTCATTTTGTGGACGGCGAAAAGAGCTTACAGTAGTCCTCGCATCAACAGGCAGCCAGTTAAGCGCTGTAAGGGCGGGTAAAAGTGTGTCCTACTTAAGAAGACAAACTAACATCATATTGTCCTCGTAAATTACTTCGACCGGGGAAGGGGGAGGAGGAGCCGGCGGAAGGCGGGCACACACAGAGCCCAGCAGCAGCCCAAGCCTCTGATGACGGGGTCGGCTGAAACGGGGGCGGGCACGGGAAGGGGCTGAAGCACCACCATCTTTCTCCGAGGCGAGGCAGAAATGCCTCGGAGAAAGCAGAATCATTTTCTGATTCGGGGGCGTGGTTTTCTTTCTCTCCTCTTCCCATTGGCTGGAAGGTAACGTTCCAGCCAATGGGAAGAGGAGAGAAAGAAAACAAAAAAGAAGCTAAAAAAGACGCCCCGAATCGGAAAAAGACGGGGCCTGAACGGAGTGACGCCCCTCTCCTTCAATGGCTGGCCTCCGTTTAGGAAGCCAGCCAATGGAGAAGAGGGGCAGGTTCAAGCCCCCATACTAAGAAACATTACATTTCAGAGCAAAACTGCGCAAGCGCAGCCTACGGTCCGAGACCTAAAAATGGGGCTCTCGGATTAATGGTAGCACAGAGAACACGAAAAAAGGGCCCCTCAAGGACTGTTACCATACTGGTGTCAGAAATGTCTCAATAAGTTTTGGGCATGCGGTCACTGGGCGAAATATTAGCCGAGCCAAGCACGATTTACTGCATAATACGAACTAATGCCAACTGATCTGCATGGCTTTCTTGTTCTTTTATTGCTCTCTTAAACATATATAATGCCTAAACTTTCGACTAGATTATAGAGAAGCCAATGAATTTAAAACGTGTTTTATGCTAAGTATAGCCTGATCACATATTTAGCTCCGCATATTTTATAAGAGGTGATGCCTATTTTTGTGACAATTTAAATTAACGGAGCAAATAAATGTATTACTTACCACAGCGATTACATTCAAAGCAGAGCTCAATTTAAGTACTGCAACATGAAATTGAGGTGGCCAGTGCAACTAAAACCCATCACTTGTGTTTGGTTACAAATCCCCTTGAAAACCTTAACAAAATTCTCTGTACTCTTACTTAATACTAGCATTGTGATTGCATATGCTTTAGGGAAGTCTCTGGCCTCTTCAAGGATGGATTCCTGCAGATCAAGATCTCCTCCTGGATTATTTCCGATAGCATGCCTGAACACCAAGGGTTTTCTAATAAGTTTATCCAGTGAATCACATACACACTTCCGTTAGTTAAAACTATCTAGGATGCTGCATAAGAGTCATTTTATTTTCCCACTCTTTATTTTCTCCTGCTCCTTGTTGTCCAATGACTAACTTATAATCCTTTATCACAAAACTGGACTGGACATTAATTAAAATGCATCTCTGGTTTAGTTACCACCTTACGGCACTTATAAAATTCAGTATTCACCAAGAAACTGTAATTTGAGGCCCTTCATACCTAAAAAGCATTCAAACAAACATGTCATCCTTTCAGGTATCAATGGCTCCCAAATAAACGAAGCATACCCTTAACCAATCTTTTCAAAGGATCAGTGGTTCCCCAGTCAGTTGTAAAAAGAGGCAGAACCACAGACTTCAGAAGCTATTTAGTAAATGTCAGTGTAGATGTGAAAATGCATAACAAAGTCTCTTTTCTGGAAGAATCAGTATCAGACACAAATTCATAAATTAACACAAGTTGGAGCAAAGCAGGAAATATTCAATATAATAAAGCTGTGCTAAGTGCGATTAAATTATTATCACTACTGAGGATGCAGCCACTCTGCAACAGGAAACAAGGCAGCAAGCAGGGTATTTATTGTCACGCCTCAAGATGTATCCACTTCAGTAGGTGGCAAAGCAGTTAGTCAACAAGTAGATAAAATATTGGCCAATGCCACAAACGTGCACCGGATTCCCTCCACTGGATCCATGCTGGATGGCTGAAACCAGTCAGTCACAGTTGACTCAAAAAGTATCTTGAGTCTGACTGCTGTCCTCCGGTAGACCTATATCCCCAACTTTAAAATGTCTGTCAATATACTATAGACACATAGGTAAACAGAACTCATTCACTTCTAATGTCAAGAAACAGCTGAATCCTACTTCAGTAAATTAGTCAATATGAAAACTCAGAGGTCACACATCTGTGTACATACAAGTGATCATATGATGAGATCTCACGGGCAGTCCAACATTCTTTACAGGTAGTGAGACGAAAGCTGGCATGGATTTGAGGAATGGATTCAAGAACTGTCACAAATTTATCAAATAGGATGTATTTTATTGAATTCCACTATGCTGATGGAGGTAAATATCATCTAGCATTAAATGACCCAACTAACATCTATGTATAGGGGTAGATATTCTAAAACTGTAAAAAATAAAAAATAAACTTTTTAAATGGAACAATGTCTAAAACAAGCACCTGTTGGCAAGATTTTAAAAGATAATTCCACCCTTTTCCTAGAGCCACACTACAAAGAGGACCTTAAAAAAATACAAGGTTTTGAGGACTGAATGCCTGGCGTCTTATGGATAACTCCTTTAAGGATACTCAGACAGATTAAAAACACACTATGTGGAAGACAAGGTTAAGGTGAAGGAAGGTTTCTTGAGGCATGAATATCAGAAGAATAAAGATAATTTCTTTATTTCCACATAAAACATAATGCTCTAAAGTTAAATTTAAGTTTTTAAAAATCTACTTGAAAAAAAAACACTGCTCCTTTGCAAGCGCAAACCAAAGCATTTCAGTTTTTAAACACATAAAAAAGAAAAAACTAACTATGCTGGCAAACATAAGCAACCACTTAAACTATTATTGCAATATCTTAAATGAGATTAATCAAATTCCATATGTCCTAAATGTTATAATGAAAAAAAACTCCATACCTCCACATATAGGGTATCGTACAGTATGTTAAGGAGCCCAAAAGGAAAAAGCTGGAGATAACAGCACACTGGTCTACAATCTAGTCCTTAAATTTACAAACCTTGTTGAGTTTTTAGGATGCACACATTATTTGTAAATATCTTTATTCGTTTCAAGACATTCCAACACAATATTTATTTTCTACTACGATTGAGAATGGTCTACAACTACTTCGTTATAAAATACTAAGAGAAGCGACATGCAAAATATTTGTACAAGAGAAAAACTAAAATCAAAAAGATATAGGAAAACAGGCAACCTATAAGGAAAAAAGAAACAGGAGTGGTTCGAATTAAATCTTACTGTGTTATCTACACCCTACTTTCTTCCATTTATGAGAATGAAGATGCAGTTTTGTTAAAGATACTTTTCTTTAGGCTCCTGCACCACACGCTTGACGATAAGCCTACGCCAAAGAATAGGTCACATGTTATTAGTCTTGGGTAGACAATGTGGAAATAAGCAGGAACTTATGTTGCTGGATACCACATTCTATACAACACTAGCTGTGGAATGGTTGTATGTACATTTCTTGATGGAGCCCGAAGAGTCCATTGCTCCAGAGTAAATTTTAGAACTGGGCTAGCAAGAAAGTTCTTCCACGTGTTCTATTTCAGCTGAGAAGGAAAAAAGGTTAGATCTGGGAGCCCCTAAAACCCAGAAACTGGAATAAGAGGGTGTCCCATCTAAAAGCCTAGCCAGATACACCTTTGTCTCTTTCAGCACCCTAACAGCACTAATCTTGATCAATAAGTCTACATTCTATTTGAGTTTTGTTGGATCTCGTCAATTTTGGATTATTTAAGTTATATAATCTCCAGTCAACTCATATAACACTTAACACTGCAGCAACATTTTTCGACAGTCTATAATCTTGGCATAGTCCTACATCATTGGGTAGAAGCCAGCATCCCAAAAATATGGCACCCATTAGAGCTCGTTGGACATTATTTACAGGGTTGTTTGGGAGTCTGGTATTATTCTGTAATGGGGCATAATGCTCTGACAAAGAAAGTAGTTCTGCCACACGTATTGTATTATTTCACCAACATACCAGTGAAACGGCTAAGGAAATGTTTAAAGGAATTACTACAAAATTCATATAGGGGAATGGCATAAAGAGAGCAACCATGTCTAAGTGCATATTTGCAATAAATAGGCTGCTGGGTGTCTCGTTTTTTAAAGTTAACTACCTGGTGGCACAGGTGCAGTGCATGACCACCACCAAAACTTCCCAAACCCTGGAGGGCGACCCAAGCCCGGGGCGCCCCCTAGACCAATAATTGCTTGTCTCTTCAACTTCAGAGACCGGGACGCAATATTGCAAACAGCTAGAGTCTCTCCACCAATTAAAGTCAAAAACTCTGTGATCACCTTCTTTCCGGACTATACAGTGGCAGTGTCCAGACGCAGGCGCAGTTTTCTGGAGGTTAAGAAGGCGTTGCGGGAACAGGAACTGCCTTACTTCATGCTCTTCCCAGCAAGGCTTAGAGTGGTAGCTGAGGATCGGACATGGTTCTTTGAGACACCTGAAGCGGCATTCGATTGGCTCGACGGATGGTGAACAGTGGGCGGCAATGCTTGTGGCAATAGAAATAACCGCCGACGTGGTGAAAGAGACGGTCAAGGAAGTCAGCGAGCAAGGAGTCCAGATCAAGGACACTCGGCAGAACCGGTGACTGAGGAGAAGGGCTAGTGGCGACGAAGATTGCGGACTGCACCCTGGCGATGCTGGCTGATTTTCAAGACTGTGATTGTGTTGGCTATTGACACTGGACTAGGCAGGCCCCGAGGGCGAGGAGGGTTAGTGCGCCCAGAGGACCCTCTACCCCGGACAAGCAAGTACTATGGTTTGGGGGGGGGGGGGGAGCACTCTGCTGAGTTGGGGAGGCGGGCAGTTGTAGGTCCTTTGAGCAGGGCAGGAGGGAGGGTGGGAATCAGGGAGGGTTTTTTGTTGTTTTGTTTGCTCTATTTCTGAATATCGCTGGTGGAGAATACGATGCAATGAAGCGGAGCAGGGTAGTTCTTGGTTTATTGTTTATGCACGTCATGGCAGGATGCGACGGGATATGTATACTGTGTACACAACAAGAAGACAGGTACAGTTTGCCAGTGGTATGGGGACGACTCTATATGTTTAACCAATGACCTCATGACACTTTTGAATTGGCAGTATGCAATGTTATTGGGGTATCACTCCTCTTTATTGTGGGATCCGGGTGGGACCAATGTAGCTTTGAAATGTTGACGATTGTTAATTTGACTTATGGCTGAATGCAACTCGCAGGAGCCCAGGTCTCTCCAAACGGCTTTGACAATATTATCTTGGAATGTTCGTGGACTGGGGGATAAGGTGAAGAGAGGTCTGGTTTATAAATATTTAAAGCGCTGTGGCCCCACAGTGGTCCTACTGCAGGAAACGCATCTAACGGGTTTGACTGTGAAGGCCATGGATAGATGGGGGTATCAGATGGTCGCCCACGCAGAATTCTCCTCAGGTTCTAGGGGTATGGGAATACTCATCAGGAAGAAGTTCCCGCTGGTGATACAACAGACGCGAGTTGATGATCAGGGTCGTTTTGCAGCGCTTACATGTCAATGGGAGGGTTGATTGTTCAATTTGGTCTCTGTTTATGTCTCACCGGCCCTCCACGCACAGACCAATTCTGCTCTTACAACTTTTTTACTGACACTACCCACTGCAATACTGCTCATAGGAGGCGACTTCAATGATATACTTGATGGCTCACTAGACAGATTTCCCACTAGCTCAGGGGTGCAGGGTGGGCGACGCCTCCTTGGTCTCCTGGATGCTTTGGGACTCACAGATAGCTGGAGGTACACACACCCTGACGAGCGGCAGTACACTTTTTACTACGCAGTCCACAACTGCTATACACGCATTGATCACTTCCTAATCTCAGCAGGCGGCTTGCCTGGAATAGAAGAAGTAGTTATCCGCCCTAGGGGCATATCCGATCACTCCCCACTGCTGGAATTCATTGGCTGATGGAGCCGCGAAGGCAGCTGTGCAAACTGTTTCTGTAGCCGCAATCACTCTTTCAAAAACAGAAATAGACAACGAAATAATGCTAGTTGTCAATGCCACAAGCAAAGGCAGTGGTGCAGCTTTACCTAATAAGTTTCCACTCAAATACTCATATATAATTGATGCAAACTCCGTTCCTTTAGCTTGAATCCCTGGAGTGGGGGATAAGGTAATTCCAAACAGGAAACGTAGAGTAGCTCTGACTTACGAAGAACATTTGGGAGAGGGTCTGATACATCAGGGGATCTCTAAAACAATATTAAAATTAAAGATGTACTGGTGGCCAGGAATGAATGCACACATTCACACATTTGCAATTAACTGCATAGACTGCAATAGAGATAGCAGCACAGAACACTGCCAGATACCGGACTATAGGAGAGCCAGCACAGTACAGACACCATTGTTAGACAGCATTAGACTTTCCACACGCAGACGTCCCTGTGGACGAATGCGGTCCCATAAATATTAAGACAAGTTTCATTTGGATGTGGCCTCAGCGCTCGACTGACGCTCAAACTGTTATAAAAGATTTGCGAGTCTTTATCGGCACATACGCAGTTGGCACGCTACATTCTGACCAGGGTCCTGCGTTTAGCTCTCGAGTTTACTAGAAGGCCATGGCCAATTTGGGTGTTGCATTACGGTACTCTAGTCCATTCCACCCTGAGGGAAATTCGGTTGTGGAGAGAAAAAACTGGGACATAAAGCAATCGATAACAGCTAGGGTATTAGGTTCGGGTGACGGGTGGGTCAAACATCTAATAAGTGTCCAACGTAGACTTAACTTGCCAAGAAGTTCTCTAGGGGGTATCACTCTATATGAGGTCCTTTTTGGAACTAGAATGCTGGTTGCGGACCTTGATTGTCAGACATCAGTGGAGGACCAGAAAGATTTTGATATCAAAGATCGTTTGGCTGTTTTACAGGACTTAAAAGAAATAAGAACAAAACAAAGTAACGTGATCCTGAAACCCACCACCGCTGAGGAAAAACTGACCGTCCCAGCAAGGCCAGGCTGGGTTCCTAAGCTTGGGGATCTAGTCAGAGAAAAAATCATGGACAAGAAGGAAATTGGTCCTTCTTACAGACAACCAGTACCTGTCCTAGCAATCCACGGATCAAGAACAGTATTACTGCCGCCCCTTGCTGGTAAAAAGGAGAACAGGTTTGTGTCCATCGACCTGGTCAAACCACATCATGTGGCCGATTATAAGCAGTAGGCCAAGTGGACTCCGCCAATGTAGCAGACGCACTAATCTGGCTACAATCCAAGAAGTTCAAACTGAGAGACTCATCACCTTTGACGAATATGCAGTGCGAAATGAAGGACTAAGGAACAAAGCTATGGAACTTGCACCTCTTCAGACCCAAATAACAGTTCGTCAAGAAACACCTGTCTACAATGAAGTAGCATCTTCCTACACAAATGCAACAAGTGATCAAGTGGTTCCAGTGATTTCAACGAATCCTGATGCAATCCAAACAATTGAAAGAACTGCCTCTGGCTATTTCATTAACTTTGATACGTTTTCTGAGGATCCCAGTGAACCTGAAACGCCAGTAAAAAGAACTTTGAAAGAACAAGCTACATACCTTTTTCATCACCTGGAAAAGACTTATCTTGTTTCACCATGGACTGAACTTTGGATTGTGTTGGGTGTACTTTTTCTTGTACTTTGGTTGACTCTGGTGATAACCTTGGGAATGCTGATAAATGGAAGATGTGTCAAAATGGACACAGCAAGCAACAACATCAACTTACTCCTCAAGTCCACACAAATCATCTCATCGTGAACAAAGAGACTTGTCATTAGTGAACATCACAGCAGTTCCTATACCTGGGGGTATAGCTTGGGACAAAACGGATTATGACATTTTTGGACCCTCTGAGCTGTTAAAGATCCCACACTTATTCAAGATTTCATTAAGTGACTTTGTTCCATCTAGTACCTTTCCTGATGATTGGGACTTTGAGACTGTTCATAATATGATATCAGACCTAGAAATGTCTGCAGTGTTCCCAAATTATGAATATTTAGAAAATTCATCAGACTATTAACAAATGTATTGTTATAATCACTATGGTCATCATTTCTTGCACAAACCTGCAAATCCTAGAAATGTATTAATGCATAACCAATGGGAACATTGTCCTACGTCGCCAAAGGGTAGCTCAAAAACATTTGCAATTAAATCTCCGTACTTTTCAAGGTTCAATGTATCCATTGTTGAATCATTTTACTTTAAAAATTTAAACAGGCACGAAAAGTATGTTGACAAATACCTAACAGATTTATTCTGCCGCCTTTTATGCACAAAACATTGGCAGGTCCAGGGTATAGAAGCTATGTTTAGAGCCTGTATCATCCCTGAGCAAATTATGTTTTTGAATGACACTGTCCAACAGACATCCTGTCTTGGGTTAGCCAAGATAAAAGACCTGAACAATCCGTCCATACCTACACCTGATAGCAGTAACACTTCAGAGGGGGAGGTCGACGTACATACTATTTTGCTTCACAACAGAACAGATCCAGACTGAAATAAATGGTTAATCTGGCCCACAATGAGAAAATTTAAATAAAGCTCCACGGATAAACGGCCTGACCTTATACTTTAGCAAATTATGAATAAATGTAAAAACGGGAACACCTTGGTTCAAATTAAAAATATAAAATTGAATCGATGCGATAGATATATGAGGCAGGAGCAGTGATTTTTCTAGTCAAACATGGCCGCCATGTAATCATGCTCTGTGAATGACTACTTAACACTAAAAGATGGCCGCCATGAATTTGAGCGGAGTCCTAAAACGTAAATAGCCGTATTCATATAAATATTTCCGAATCATGGTGACGCAGTTTTTCCATATAATACTTGGTTAATATGTTCAAGTAATATCGGGAAAGACGTAGTGGAACTAAGGCACAAGAGACGAGACCCATAGGAATCAAACATAGAGGGGCAATTTAAACATGGCGGATCTCCATAACACCAATGATAACGATAATCGGGACCCCAGGTGTGTAAAATCAAATCAATCACAACCAATGAGGAAGGGTATAAAAAGACAGCCCCCAAACAGAAAAATGTTACTGCAGCCCCGAAGGACGGTCTGGGAGGTCTTCGCCCGCGGAGAGGAACAAAACGGAAACAAGTAAGTTACGTCGCGGCCCGTTTCCGATCCTAAAAAATAGAGAGTCTAACCCGCAGTTAAACCCGAACGGAGATATAATTAAAGCTCCATGTATCTGCTCTTACAGGTGAGCGCTGATGCAAACAGTGCAGTCTCTGAAGGGTCTAAACAAATACCACGAATAACCTCACTGCAGACAACAAAAGTGCCAGGTATGAGAGGGGGTTGAAAATAGATATATAAAAAATGAACCCTAGCAAGCAACAAATTAGCCTAAAAATCCATTTATTCTCATTCCCAGAAAGTAAATACGTCATGAAGGCATGATCAGTAAACGGCCGTCCTTCTGAAGATAAATAAACGTATTGAGAAGGTAAATCAAAATGTTTAAATATATGGTTTTGACATCCTAGGTGGGCCAGGTATATAGTAAGAAAAAAGGCTCAGCACACTTTAAGGTTTTTCATATATATATTTCAAATAAACGAACGGAGGGGAGCCATTAATACAGGGAACCCCGTAGATAAGTAAACCCCAGATGTAATGAATGATAGAATATGAATCCGGATAAAACAAGGAAGCTTTAAATCAATCCATAGACAAGACAATTATAAAGATGAAACTTGAAAGGTGGCAGCCATGATTAATTCAATGAATATCATTGTCTCCTTTAAACAGTGAGGATTGAAAACTCACGCAGAGGGCTTACAACTCAATAAAGGAAATAACTTAATGCACGTTGGGAACCACCCTCCAAACAATAAGGTAATTTCCATAAAAATCAAACCAAGAAAATTTATAATCTTAGAAAGACTCTTTGACTGATGAAAATGTCCTTTCAAATCCTAGAGGGGATGGAACAATCCCTGGAAAATTCTGAAATCGCCCATTGACAGAAGCGACTTCACAACATCGCATTAAGGTATGTTTGATTTAAACTCTTGGACCAAGTAGAAGTACCAAGGAAAGGGTAATAAACCTGTTTTAAAAAAAAGTATTTCCATAAGGAATTTGGAGTAATTAAAACCCATAGACTACAGTTATGGCACCCAACCAAATTAGATCTTGAATACTCTTGGGATTTACATTAAATCCATCATGAATGATAGATACATGAGGGTTGGATCAACAAATGAGGTTTAGTTTTGTACAATGGTAACAATGAGATTGCAAATATTACCATTTAGAGAAGGGATATCCTGTTGGCATTTATAAATCTGACAGAAGGAATTGGATAACGGAAATGAGAATGCAGGGACGATAATGTAAAATGTAGCAATGCTCGAATATTGAAAATAACCTTGTTTTTAACAAGAATGATTTATATATTTCTTTGTTTTTAACTTTAGAGGTTTTAATTCTTGAAAAATTGTCCTGAAGAAGGTGAACATCCAAATCACCGAAACGCCGCGTCGACACATTTTTTCACTGTGAAATTCATTGTATTGTTTTTTAAATCTTATGAAAATGTTTTTTTAACAAATGTGAAATTTTTTTTAAAATGTTTTGTAATCAAAATACAGAATAAACTTTTGACAAATTTATAAATAACATTGTTTGTCCCGACATTCTCTGTGGTTGTTATTATGTTTTAGCAAGTTAATAATTGATGTATTTGGTAGAAATTGTAAATTTGTTGATCCTGTTATAACCTCAGACACAATTTAACGCATCACCATTCTAATGAGATAAAAATCCCAAAAAGACAGCAGTCTGTCTCCATACATACATGAAAAGGGATCTCTCTTATTTTTTCTAATCTGGCCCACAGACACAAACAACTGTCAAGATAGATTCCTGAAAACACAGGATTTCACATTCACTAGGCCAGACCCAAGATATGTTCAAAGACAGCATCCAGGAATAGTAACAGCATCCAGGAATAGTAACAACATACAGTGTAGGGAAGCTCTGCCTGGATTGGCTACAAAGATCTACACTTAAGGATGTAAAGCAACCCTTATCTTTACTTAAAGATGGCGCTGATCTTAGGGAATTCTAGCTAGGACCAAGAACACCGCGTCATAAACGTTTTATATATGCTGGTATCTATGTTGCTTCTAATGAAGCATGGAAGATTCTGCAAGCAGAAACTGCAGAACGAATATGAGAAATTGATCGTATTAATTTGGAGAAAACTTACTCTGTAGGTGACAATGGGTTAACTACTCTGTCGTCCAGGATATATTCATTGGTCAGCATAGTGTCTTCTGCTATAGACATCATGGAACAGGACTTGGTCATGTTGCAACATGGTCAGTCGCAATTACGTTCTATCATGCTATTAGGCTGGACGTTGCAAAACCTTTGTTCAGGCTATGTGCCTTGGCGTTTAATCAATACTACGTCACTGTTTTCAGAATTCAATCTCACTAATAAACAGATCAAATTGGCACAAAGGGGAGCAGACTATACAGTGCTGAGCATTGACAAACTGGAAAGATTGCCATTTACAGTAGCAGAAAAACCTGCTATTGAATGGATAATACATGGAACAATCACTTTGCCTGTTACAATTTTCGATTTTCAATATTGCCTAAAACATATACTAGCAGGCACATATGAAAGGTTGGGTAAAGAATACATCAAGACATCCTGGGAATTACCGTACATACATAGATGTTGGCGTGAAGTGTTTCTTAGCGGGAAAAACTGTGCAAACGCACTAAGCGGTTCTCTCCTTTGTCAGGGTATAAACTTACACTGGGCCTGTGATTGTTCCTCTAACTATTTATCCTGCCGCCTGCAAGGTTCACCCGCTGCAGTGATTGATCCAATTTTTGGACAACTTTGAAATGGAAGTTACCTCATGTTGAATGATCACAGCTGCTGTGACATGTTGCCAGGCATGTGCAAAATAATTGGTTATGGGTCCCGCACTCCTTTGGGTGATTGTTTTGAGGATTGTTCGATGGGTGTAGTACTTTCGTTGGTGCAATGGATGGTGATCTTGCTGGGCTACCAAGATCGAGATATGTACCATTAAGCTATGTATCCTGTGAACACACGATGCATTCCATCCATGCACTCCTTTTCCAACTTTCATAAATGTTCATACAAATTCTACTTCCTTGTTGAATGATTTATTTGTTTCTCATATTGTGCAAAGTATATCTTTATGTTCATGATTATTCAACATATTCCATGTCTCAGAAACATATTTCACATTATTATAGTTGCCCAATGCATTTCAAGCGTAACGCCCTTCCTCAGGGGACTTCTTAAACTCTAGAAACAATAATCATAAGTCACAATCAGTAATCAAAAAGGAATGGTCCCTAAATGAAAACACATTCTTATATTTACATTGTGCATCAGTAATACCCCACGTGCTGTAGTAAAATTCGTGAAAAACACTCATGGTACTTTTATAACATAATGCTCATGTCCGGATGGTGCAAAAAGACAGGTAAAATATAATGAAGACCCAATAACTGGGTACTGACCTTAATGCATGGAATTGTTCGTGCCTTGTGTGTAGCTGTAATGAAGTAAATGAGATCTGAGTGTCAACATGTAGCGCGTGAAAAGCATGTCACGTTTCTGTATGAAAAAGTAATATATATCCGATATATCTTACCGAGGTACTAGGAATGTGGCGTCTTCCTCGCTAGTTTTGGCGTGCAGCGCTCTGTACGCGAGCGCTCTATGGTTTTAACGACCAAGCGTTCTGTGTTGCCAAGGTTACCGTGCATCGGCGGGTGACGTTCGTTAAACTCTATGGTGAACGGCGCTGTGGAAACAGCGCGTGCTTAGGAGGGTAAACGTGGATGAAGGACTATGTCGCTGGAAGCACGTAGTGTGTTTGCGTGGGTAAACAATGGAATGTAAACAAAAAGACGGACTGAAAACTCGAGACACGAGTGTAGAAATGATGATTTGAAAACATGCGCGTGGGGATTAAAAAGTGATGTTCATAATGCAGGGTGATGTTCATGTATATGATAAATGTGTTATGTGTACATAACAAAGCGTAAGCAAAAATATCATATTCACATTGTACAGTAACTGATTTGGACTATAATGCGAGCTGAAATGCAAAATATCAACAATTATGAATCATAGATAACAGTGAAAGTCCAGTCTTTAATTAAGCCCTTTCGGCTGGAGGGTGCACAAAAAGTCTATCCAGAAAATTTCTCTGCGCAGTAGGTGGCTGTTGTTGTCTCGACCCGGTAAGGTTGCCACTTTTTCGAGTATACAGAATTTTAATTGGCTTGCATTGTGTTTTGCCTCGTTGAAGTGTACTGCTATGGTAGATTTATCATTTTTTAACCGGATGTTACTTTTATGTTCCACAATTCTGGTCTTTATTTTCCTTTGTGTCTTACCTACATATGAGAGACCACAAGGGCATCTCAGTAAGTAAATTACATTTGAGGTGTCGCATGTTCCAGATACCTTCAATTTTATGGACGAACCTTTTGTGGGATGGTTTAAGGTATTTCCTTTTATAATTGCAGTACAGTTGCCACAGTTGTGGCATGGTAGAGTTCCTTTGTAAGTGCCATGTTCTGTTGTTTTCATTTCTTTTACCAATTCTTTCAAGTTCTTAGTTCTTTCATACGCAAAGATTGGTTGGTGTCTGAATAAATTTTTGAAATCGTCTTCAAGTGCTAGCATGGGCCAGTGTGTTTTGATTGATTTTTTGATCATAGGGCTGTTTGTGGAATATTTTGATACAGATCTATGTTCATCAATCTTTTCTTTAGGTTTTAGTAGATGTTCTCTTTGTAGTGTTTCAGCTCTCTGAGAGGCAGAATCCAGGATGGCTTGGGGGTATCCTCGTTTTCTGAATTTTTCCAACGTTTCTTCTTTGTGTTTTTGGTACAATTCTTTTGTAGATGCTATTCTTTTGATCCTTAGTAGTTGTGAAAAAGGTAAATGCTGTTTGAGCGGAGTTTGGTGGAAACTTTTGAAGTGAAGTAAGTTGTTTCTGTCTGTTTTTTTGGTGAATATGGATGTGGTGATGTTGCCATTTTTGTTTGTTAATTGTACGTCCAGAAATGATAAGGACTCTTTGTCTATGGTGAAGGTGAATTGTATTCTCTCATCAATTTGGTTTAGTGAATTGAGTTCTTTGATCAGATTTTCTTGGCTCCCTTTCCATAACACGAAGATATCATCGATGTATCTCTTGTAGAGGATTAGGTTGTTGGCCCATTCTTCTTTGTTCAATATGTGGTCAAGCTCATAGCGGTGCATGAACATGTTAGCGTAAGTAGGCGCGGCACAATTGCCCATGGAAGTACCAGACATTTGTATGTAAAAGTAGTTCTCCCATTCAAAATAACTATGGTATAGCGTGAAGTGTAGTAGCTCCATTAGTAGTATTTTGAGTTTTTCTGGTTTATCCTCGTGTATGAGAAAGCTTTCCACGGCTGATAAGCCTGAATCGTGCGGTATAGATGTGTATAATGATTTCACGTCTATGCTTGCCATAATCATGTCTGTGGTGAAGTTGCTTTTTTCTGACTCCAAGATGTTCAAGAAGTGTGTGGTGTCCTTGATGTAGGTCGAGCTGTTTTGTACCATATTTTGAAAATGTTTATCCAAGTATTTTCCAACTGGCTCATGAATGGATCCGACTGTGGATACGATGGGTCTTAGTGGTGGTAATGTTTCATGTTTATGGATCTTGGGTATCATGTATATGTAGGGAGTTGCTGGGTTGTTTTTTATGAGGTATTCTTTTTCTTTGAGACCTATAGTGCCTTCATCAACTGCATTCTGTATGATGTTGGTGAGAATTTTGATGAATTCTTTTGTGGGATCCGATATGATGCGTGTGTACATGTTCGAATCCTGAACATGTATCTGTACGTTTTCCTTGTAGTAACTTGTGTCCATTATCACCAAAGCTCCACCTTTGTCTGCTTGTCTTATGGTGATTTCCTGATTGTTTGCTAGTTTTCTTAAGATTTGTTTCTCCTTCAATGGCATGTTGGAATGTTTTGGTCTTGGTTTTTTGAATATTTCTTCAAGTTCCGTTAGTATGACTTTTTCAAACGCATCCAATACTTTATGGCTCACTGGAGCTATGAATTTACTCCTTGATCTTAAACCCATGAGGGTGTTCTCTTGATTTTGTGTAGTGGTTGCTGTAGGTTCTATAACATTGGTAAAGAAGTGTCTTTACCAACAATTATGAATCATAGATAACAGTGAAAGTCCAGAATTGTGGAACATAAAAGTAACATCCGGTTAAAAAATGATAAATCTACCATAGCAGTACACTTCAACGAGGCAAAACACAATGCAAGCCAATTAAAATTCTGTATACTCGAAAAAGTGGCAACCTTACCGGGTCGAGACAACAACAGCCACCTACTGCGCAGAGAAATTTTCTGGATAGACTTTTTGTGCACCCTCCAGCCGAAAGGGCTTAATGAAAGACTGGACTTTCACTGTTATCTATGATTCATAATTGTTGATATTTTGCATTTCAGCTCGCATTATAGTCCAAATCAGTTACTGTACAATGTGAATATGATATTTTTGCTTACGCTTTGTTATGTACACATAACACATTTATCATATACATGAACATCACCCTGCATTATGAACATCACTTTTTAATCCCCACGCGCATGTTTTCAAATCATCATTTCTACACTCGTGTCTCGAGTTTTCAGTCCGTCTTTTTGTTTACATTCCATTGTTTACCCACGCAAACACACTACGTGCTTCCAGCGACATAGTCCTTCATCCACGTTTACCCTCCTAAGCACGCGCTGTTTCCACAGCGCCGTTCACCATAGAGTTTAACGAACGTCACCCGCCGATGCACGGTAACCTTGGCAACACAGAACGCTTGGTCGTTAAAACCATAGAGCGCTCGCGTACAGAGCGCTGCACGCCAAAACTAGCGAGGAAGACGCCACATTCCTAGTACCTCGGTAAGATATATCGGATATATATTACTTTTTCATACAGAAACGTGACATGCTTTTCACGCGCTACATGTTGACACTCAGATCTCATTTACTTCATTACAGCTACACACAAGGCACGAACAATTCCATGCATTAAGGTCAGTACCCAGTTATTGGGTCTTCATTATATTTTACCTGTCTTTTTGCACCATCCGGACATGAGCATTATGTTATAAAAGTACCATGAGTGTTTTTCACGAATTTTACTACAGCACGTGGGGTATTACTGATGCACAATGTAAATATAAGAATGTGTTTTCATTTAGGGACCATTCCTTTTTGATTACTGATTGTGACTTATGATTATTGTTTCTAGAGTTTAAGAAGTCCCCTGAGGAAGGGCGTTACGCTTGAAATGCATTGGGCAACTATAATAATGTGAAATATGTTTCTGAGACATGGAATATGTTGAATAATCATGAACATAAAGATATACTTTGCACAATATGAGAAACAAATAAATCATTCAACAAGGAAGTAGAATTTGTATGAACATTTATGAAAGTTGGAAAAGGAGTGCATGGATGGAATGCATCGTGTGTTCACAGGATACATAGCTTAATGTTGCCAGGCATACCATATCTATTAACTGTGTCAGCCAGAGTCACTTGCTGTATGCAAGTATTGTTTCCTAAAACCAAGACAGACAGGGAGTCACCTTTATGTCCTTCACTGAACATCTCTTCTATACGAATTAATACTTTAAGCAGAATGAAAGCCATTCTTTTGCAAAAAACTGTGCTACTGACCTCGGCCAAGGACTTCTGCAGAGATACATGCCCTTTAAACTACAAACTGCCCTAGACATTTCTCAGAAATGTTGTGTCGTATCTTAAACATGTCTGATACGAGCAGTATTGTACATGTATTTAAGACAGTATTTTCTGGACTGTTAGCACCTTTTGAAGCAGTCCTAGTAATATTTCCAAACCTCATGCACTCTGTGTTTGGAGGACTGCCCCTAATTTTGGAACTCTTTGCAGGGGTACTATTTTTGCTCCTACTGCTGCGATATGGCAAGCCAATTCACCGGCAACACCCAGTTCTCTATGGAGACAACTCTACTGGCGATGAAGTGTTGTGAGCGCATTGTCCAAATTTTGGGACTACCTCGTCTAAGTGAATTGAATACCACATGGTTTCCATCATTCAGACCAATTTGGCAAGATTACATCTTACCTGTTCTATGCTGCCTGCTATGCGGAGAAGAATGTGCGCTAGACACATGTCTGACACTCCCATCAGTCATGCCAATGGATGTTGATACTTTGCTTGAACCAGTAATGGGCCATGCACTGTGTTGTCCTCAGCGGCAACCAATTCTGATGACTGCATTCATTGAGATCTCACAGACGCAAAATGCTTATGGTGAGGTAAGAGAGGAAACAGGCGCGCCGGTACCATCCATTATGAACATTGCTAATGCGACCTATGCTGACGGCGATGCTTCACATCTATGTGCGGTTCATCTTCTAAACAAGGTAATTCAACTTTCACCTACAATGGTAGACAACTTTTTTACAGACTTTGAAAATGTCATTTTTTCTCCTAACACTGACTTTTGATTTTGGCACACAGTGTTCTGTGAGACTTTGAATTTGACCTTCATTTTTTCAAAACAAAATTCTAACTTTGGGACTCTTTTTTTTTTTCTATGATTAATTTTTTCTTACAAATTTGTATATTTTTTTTTGGCACAAGTAATCTGCTTAAAGTAGAACTATTCATAGAGAACAAGAATTCTTTGAAAACACTTCCAGAGACAATATTTGACCTTGTCCACATGCAAACAGTTTTATGTAATCTGACATGAAATGGCTTCGGCCTTTTTTCTTCTGCATTTACGAGCCATTTCATAAATGTTTATTTTCTTGATTCATTCAGTTAGCATTTACAGATGTCACCTATATGCTTAGAATGAAACATTGCTTTAAATGCGAACAGCACCAATGCTCTTTTGAGTACAACCAGTACCATTGCATTTTAATGTATTTTGGGTGGGTTTTAACACTTCATGTTTAGATATGTTTTACATGTTTAGAACTTAGTAATGTCGTACATAAGAAAGTGGAGTGGGTGTTGTGTGGCGATTTCGATTCCGTTTGCATTTTCCCAGATTCATGCCCATATATAGGTACAATTCACATTGCCTTTATATAAGCATAGAAATCCTGTCCTTATTTAGGGATAGCCCATGCTACCCAAATACAGGCATGGCTACTTCCATCCGTTTATCTACGTCACAACGATTTCTTGGAAAACCAGACTCTTAAGCTGAAGGGACTTCCCCTAGCCTGGTTATTGATTTCTCCCAAAAACTCATTATTATGCATGAACAACTATTCCTTAGGGGTTCATCCAGGACATTTATATACGTCAAAGATGGCATTCCTAAACACCTTCAAATATACTTTCACTTGCTATATCAAAGCACGGTGTGGTTCGGTGCAGTTAGACTACCTACTTGCACGACGAAGTTCGCTACAGCAAGTGCCGAAGGAAGCCAACTCCCCAGCTGACGAATTGATCAGAAGCGGTCATCCTCTGCACACAAATCCAGCTCCAGTGTTTCTGACTCCCCTTGCGGAGTGTTGGGAAATCGAGGCTGTGAAAGAGATACCAACCTCTCTCATTCTAAGGTATGGAGCTGATTAGAACCTATAGAAACCTTTGGCAATTCTTGGCAAAAACTAAACCTATGCTAAAGACCACACTTACTTCTTCCCTCATACTAGACCTAGGTTACGCACATTGGGGTTGGCGTATTTTAGAAGCATCAGTTGAGTATTTTAGCCTGAGTTATTTATGTATGTATTTTTATATGTCATTGCACCAGACAATGCTATTACAGTATTATTTTAAACTACTGTTTACGCTGTACGCATTATACTTTGCACTCTTTCTAATAATTGTAGCAGTTCACCTCTCTTGCATGGGAAAGAAGACTGTTCAATAAAACCCTTTTTATTGAAACGCCAGTCTCTCTATTTTCTCTGCAACTCTGTAGAAACGAAGCACGCACGATTGACTGAGTGAAAATAGTTATCTATTGTTTCCACGACTTTGAAGATATGTTTTATTCTTGGGAAACAAAGTTGTCAGTTTCTGCTTTTGTCAGAAACTAATCCCTTCTTGTGCATTCCAGAAAGTTTCTAGTGACCTCTGAACTAGCTGGCACTCACAATTAAGTTTAGTATACTCGATAGAGACATACGGACCTCAGTCCTATGTCAAATCTATAGTGTATATTATTCCAATGCGCAGAGCCTATTGGGAATATAGGAACTACACTTCACTATGGGTACCCACCATTTCGGAGATGAGCAAATAGCTACTGTTTCTAAACTCTATATTTTGTTCCCATTTCAGAAATACATAGGTGTCTTTCATACCGATTTTTCACTAGTTATATTTATCTGTAACACAATAAAAAACTATTGCAAGACGCTGCTCAGTTATGGACTGGTGAACCTACAAGTCCAATATATCCCCACAACCATAAGGATCCAGCGGATGTAACGGTATATTGCTTTAAAAAAATCTCTCATGCTTAGGAGTTACAGGTGAAAATGTTGGCACAAGTGGCTTTTTTTCAACTCATTTTCAATTCTTCTTATTTTCAACTATTCGTTTCTATAAAAAACCTTGCAAGATCTACACAAATGACCCCATGCTGATTCAGAATTGTATCTACTTTTCTGAAATGTATAGTTTTCTAGGATCCATTATTGCTTTCATACCCATTTCAATCATTAACTGGAAGGAGGTTGAAAGCACAAAAAATAGCAAAAATAAGCTATGTCCAAGTAAAATGCCAAAACTGTGTAAAAGAATTTGGTTTTCAGACAAAAGTCTGTCTGTTCCTGAAAGCTGGGAAGGTGGTGATTTCAGCACCACAAACCCTTTGTTGATACGGTTTGCAGGGAAAAAACCTGACTCTTTCATCTGCAGCACTTTTCTCCCCAAAAAACAAAATGTTGCTGTATTGTGGCTAATTTCTGGGTCCCCTACAGGGGAATCAACAAACCCTGGGTACCTTTAAAATCCCTATGCTATTGGATGAAAAGGACACACATTTGGCTTGGACACATTTCTGTGATTAAACAGTTACAAAGGCCTAAGCACAAACTACCCCAAATAGCCCAAAAAAGGCTTAACACAGGGGGTGGGAAGGAGCGGAGGAAGGCTTAGCAGCGAAGCGGTTAAAAGAATACTAGTACATCATAAAACAATATAATGTTCATGAAGGACTATAAATATCCATTGCATGCAGTCATCCAAAACTTTTATTAGCTGTTCCTGAACAAGATAAGTATATACTTTCTGTTACCTTCTAAAACAAGAGATATTTGCTTAATAGTCATTGTTTATACCTACTATTAATAAGTACAGCATTAATAGAGAGAATGCTGGTAGTATGATTTGATTTTAAGATGAATATACTTATGCCCATCAAATTTATGGTTGGGCCAGACAAGGATTCATCGTTTTAACCTTTAAACTAGTTTGTATCAATTGTTGAATTACTTCTTAAATTGAACTACTTTGTTTCAATTCTTTGAATGGTCTTACTTAAAATCGCGATAGTAAGCAAGAGCGAGTACCACAAAAATGCTGTGACTAATTATATATCGCTGTCAACCCGAAACAGACACACAGCGCTGACCGCGATAACTGCCGAACAGGCGTAACGAATTCTAGAGAAAAAGGCCCTAAAGGAGAAATCACACAAGGGCCGGGAGAAGAACCTTAAAAAGCCCATTCCCAGGCAACGGCTGCGTCACCTGGTAGCTGCTGTCAGAGGCGCGCAACATCACTCAAGGCTTCGCATCTTCTCAGCACGTTGCCGGGTTACCACAGCCCGAGCGGTGCTGTCCCTCCTAGGTTTTGACGTGCCTACAGACATTTAACCAAGGAAATGGCCCCTCACTCCAGCAACAGATAAAATCAAGGCAGCATCGGCTCAGCAATACCCTTGTCGGTCACAATACCTAATATTAGTAGGCTTGCAATGTAACCTTGCGGCCTTTGGTAATATTAACACAGTGGTGCTTTTGCCTCAATTAAATCAACCAAACAAATAGTTTGAAGTTCAAAAAAGAACAAAGTGATCTCTTCAACCAAAGGTGAGTATTCCCTGGGCACAACCTATGGAAAATATTAAAAGTAACCCTCTAGCCCATGCAGGAAGGAGTAAACTCATGGGGGAATTCATAAGGAACATTTTGGAGGAGGAATTCAGGTTCTCCTTGAGAGATGCAGTAGACGCTGCACTTAAGAGGAAGAGAGGAGAATTATTATTTATTTATTTATTTATTTTATAGCATTTGTAAGGCGCGCAGCTACCCACAAAGGGTTTCCCGGCGCCAGAACCGCAAAACACTCAAATATCACTGGGGAGAGAACAGACAAAGCAATTATTTATTAAACAGCCACGTTTTTATGCTCTTTCTAAAATTCACATAGCTTTCCTCCTTGCGTATGTGGATAGGCAGTGTGTTCCACAGCATTGGCCCCAGGTAGGAGAAAGATCTCCCGCCTATTCTGGCTCGTTTAAACCTTGGTACTACAAAAAGTGTGCCGCTGTACCTGAACGCAGGTTGCGGTTTGGAAGGTAGGGCTTAGCAAGGGCCTGAAGATATTTGGGGGCAGTGCCAGCTTTGATTTTAAATAGGTAGCTCAAGGCTTTGAAACGAATACGGTTCTCAACCTTAAGCCAATGCAGATCCCTGAGATGTTGGGTGATCCTAGCAGATCTGGGGATTTTGCAAAGCAGTCTAGCCGCAGCGTTCTGGTTTGAGGGGGACTCTCAGATGGAGAGTCCCCCTCTACCTCTGTACCCCAGAGAGGAGGCAAAGTTTACCAGAAAAGGAAACATGTTGAGAAGGCATATAAAAATGCCTACGACAATGGTAGACTGTGTGCTACAATAGAGAGTGGTGCTCTCAGCAAACAAAAGAAAGAGGCTACCTTGATTGGGCGAAAAGAAAATGTGCCCATAGCCGCATGATGGGAGGAGATGACCTTCACAGCACAAGAGACTTTCAAGAAACCCTAACTTCTCAACAGAGAATATGGATAACGATGAAATGGAGAAGTTTATTTTTTACCCTCAGGACAGCTATGAGATCCTTAGGACTCTAGATGTAAACCTGGAACAAAACTCTTCTACCCATCAGATTAAAGACCTGTTTGGGGAAGAAATGTTTAACCCCATGCCCAGTCATCAATTTAAGAGATTTAAATAAATAACTAATATACAGACATCCCTTTTGAGGGATATACAGCAAAAAATCTCAAAGATGCGTACTTTACGATACCCATGGACAGAAACAGTCAGAGGTATCTTCGCTTTTCATGGAGGGGGGTAACTTACCAATTCCTCTGTTTACCCTTTGTACTGTCCTCTGCTCCATGGTGTTTCACCAAGGTACTGCGCCCTATAGTAAGGTATCTCAGACAGAGGGGCGTCTGACTGATAATGTATTTGGACAATGTCTTCATTATGTCCCAGGACGTCGGATGTGTTAAAACACCTGTCTTGGACAACAGACCTTCCGCAGAGTTTTTGGGCTTCATAGTGAATACGGAGAAGTCAGTTATGACCCGCACCCAGAACATGGAGTTTCTAGGCTTCCAAGTAGATTCAAATACATCAGAGTTATTTCTTCGACAAAAGAAAGTGTCCAAAATAAAGAAGGAGGTAAAATCAGTGTTGTCCAAAACATCAATTCTCCTAAGACACCTAGCAAGGCCGCTGCACTATAGGCGCCTACAGAGATTAAAAGCATTGGGCTTACGGAAAGGTTTATGGTATGGGGATTCTCTACCTCTATTAGAGGATGTGCAAGAGGATCTGGAATGGTGGTTAAAGAATCTCGAAGCATGGAGTGGCAAAGCCATCTTTGGGAATGTTCTGTACTTCATCCTGGAATCGGATGCAAGCAATCACGGCCGGGGATCCCGGTTTTGCAATTTAGAAACAGGCGGGAGATGGTCACAGGAAGAACAATCGCTACCCATAAATTGCTTATAAATGCTGACTGCCCTCAACTTCTTAATGAGCTTCAGGGAGCTATTGAGAAATTCAAATATACGGATTCGGGAAGACAACTTTACAACAGTATCTTACATATATCGAATGTAGGGTGCAAGGTCAAAAACGTAACAGATCTAGCTAAAAAAAATCTGGTACTTTTGTTGGGAACACAAGATTGTGTTAAGAGCAGAGTACATTCCAGTGATTCAGAATGGAAGAGCGGACTTGAATTCCAGATACATCAGGGATTCCAGCAATTGGAGATGGCAACCAAATATTTTCGCTCCAAAACAGTAGATATGGGGACCAATTCAGGTAGATCGATTTGCAAGCAGACTAACCTACCAAGTACCAATATACTTCAGTTGGAGGCCTGACCCCAAAGCAGCGGAGTTGGACACTTTCATCCAAGACTGGGGCATGATCCGGGGCTATGCCTTTCACCCATTTGCCATGATTCAGAGAGTATTATGGAAAGTAAAAACAGAACACTGTAGCATTATTCTAGTGACTCCCTTTTGGAGATTCTAGGTCTGGTTCCCGGCGTGATGGAGCTGGCAGTAGATATTCCACGCCTGAGCCCAGGGTCCTTGGGCCTTCTACAGGGTTTAGAAGGAGAGGAACATCCTTCAGTCTTAAAGGTGAAAATTAACTTCCTTGCTTGTAAGATTTCAGGTGATCTGACAGATATTCAGACCTTTCAAGAGAGGCCAAAGAGTTATTGGATGAATCATGGGCCCCAGGGACAAAAAAAAAAAAGATACAGGGGTATTTGGAGCAAGTGGTGTAGTTGGTGCATGGAATGGGACCTGGATCCCGTGGAGGTCCTTATTCAGCAAGTAACCAATTATCTAGCGAATCTGCTTAGTGCTGGCCTGTCTTATAGTACAATAAATAATAAATAAATTGATCCAGGTCCGCCATTTCTTCTAGCCACATTTTGGTTAATAATTTGGCTATTGGTAAGAACTCTTTACTTAAAGCAGTGATAAAAGGTGGAAGCCTGAAAAGACCCCATAAGGCACGCTATGAATCACTGTGAGATGTAAATTAGATTTTCAAAGTATTCATTTCAGGGCCAAGCAACACTTACATATCCCTTAAACAGATTTCCATGAAACTGGCAACTTTGTTATTCTTCAATTCCTAGTCTCAGACATCAAAGCATTAGAACTATCTAACAGAATATATTTATCAGAGGGCATACACTTCGACATCTGGAAAAGGACAAAAACTATGTCAGATTTTTCATGACTGTGAGAAGTAATGTGTATTAGATGTATGAAGGAATATGAGAGCAGAGACTTGGTATACAGAGCGATGGGTGTTGATCAACTTCATTTTCCTATGTGTAACCTGATAGACCCGTTTGCACAGCCACATTAGCGAGATGGATACGCATGATTATGAATGCAACGGGTATAGAACTTTCAAAGTTTGGGACCCATTCCTCAAGAGGGGCCATGGCTACTAAAGTCTTTTTGGCAGGGGGTTCTCTGCCTGAAATTCTAAAAATTGGTAATTGGTCTAATGTAAATAATTTTGCAAAGTTTTGTTTGAGACCGGTGGAGCATGTTAGTATTATAGCTCTTGATGGCTTTAAACATATATAATGGTAGCCTCATGTCTTGTAATGAAATGACGATTCACCAATTTATACGGAGAGAATCTTGATTTCATTAAAGACTACAAATATTTGTTTCATCATTCTTTGGAACACTGCTGAGGCAGAAGCAAGGCCAAAAGGCATCCTTCGATAGCGGTAGGCCCCCAACACTGTAACAAATGATGTTGAATACTTGGAATCCTCATGTAGGTCGATCTGAGGGTATGCATCAGACATATCAATCACACTAAAGAGTACTTCACTCCCCAATGGGGGTAACATTTCAGAAATGTTTGGCATCGGTTGTCTGTCTACCCATATATTTTCATACAAATCACACAGCTCAACACATAGCCACATTTTTCCTCCCGCTTTCGGTGCTGCCACCACTGGTGTCAACCGTTCTGTAACTAAATAGGTTTGATTATCCTTTGTTCAAGTAATTTCTTCAATTCTTTTTGCAAAGGTTCTCTCCTCAAATGTGGGACATTCCTTACTCTATGGACAAGAAGTGTTGCATTTTTCTAAATTA
This sequence comes from Lissotriton vulgaris, assembly GCF_964263255.1. Classification (NCBI taxonomy): domain Eukaryota; kingdom Metazoa; phylum Chordata; class Amphibia; order Caudata; family Salamandridae; genus Lissotriton; species Lissotriton vulgaris. Next base: position 1,707,415,549 of record NC_141685.1, on the reverse strand, counting down.
TTTTGTGTGAGAAGCCTTTCAGTTTGCTAATTTTTTCCTTAAATAGGTCTGGATATCTTTCCATTAGTCTCTCGCCATACAATTCATGGATTTCAGTTTCCCTTCCCTACATTACAAGTTCTCTACTACATAGTTAATGTTCTATAAACTCTACACAAGTTTATTTGGACTTCATGTTATCTGTGCTCAGCAAATTTTACTTGTGGGGTGGACCGAGCAAGCCAGTTAGGAGAATGGATTGAAAGAGCACTGTGTCATGCAGATGTCTGTGGACACATAAGAGCTTAGAAGACACAGCTGAGCTCAGAAGGCACCGGAGTCACAGGACAATAACCTCCAACAACGTATACAGATGTTTTGAACTGTAAATAGTACAGGCAGTCCTGGCCCTAGCAATAACACCTTTTGGGTCCTTAGGACAGTTGACTCTAGAGTTAACTCTAAACACTGGCTGTATTTGTGAGACAAGCTTGACCCCTGCCATCTTAAGAAAAGAAGGAAGGAGGACTTCATTGGCAGCCATGGAGTATCAACACTGGAATGGCACCCATGAAATAGAGTTGTGCTTTGTACATCTGAGGGAACAACTCTTCCAGTGTGGACTTTCAGCTGAGCTAAATAACTTAAATGTAATAATCAGGAACTGTTTCAACCATGTAAGTTTAATTACATGTAGTTCTAACCAATTAGTCCCAAGCAATTGGGAAGAAAAATGGGGAGAAGGAAGGGATGTTGGGGGGGTGGGGGGTAGGTGTACAAGCACCACTGGTGGCAACAAATAGGTTATGAGCCTGTTGTCAGGATCGTACAATTTACAATGCACAAAGGGTCTCACTACGATGGAATGGTGACTGACAAAAGGTAGTATGGATGAATGACGGGCGAGTGTGGAGTGAGAGCTCGTGGTAAGGGTAGTTTCACACCAGTACCTAATAAAGAAGATGTCTGCAAAGAGAATGTGAAAAACATGTGTTAGAAATAGAGACTTATTACAGGTGGAGCTTAAGAGGCATGCAGCTTAACTCAATATTTGCAGAAGATAACAGTAAATGCAACATTGTCAGCTTGTTGGGCCTCCCTGAAGGCACCAATAACAAAGGTTTTCCTAAATGGCTTTCATCCTAGATTGTATCAGATTTAAGAGGCACACAGAAGAATAGACAAATATTTTTTCCTTACAACACAACATCATGAGACACTTTTAAAAAAGCCAGGACAAAGTTAGACTCATGGTGTTAGCACTTAAAGGAGATAAGATATAATAATGGTTACTTTGAGACAATCTACAAACATCTGAAGGAGTTAAAGGAAAACTGAGGAAACATGCCTTTGCTCTCTTTGAGCCAACCAAATTGTAATTAGATTACCAATTACCAACTGAAATAGCTACTCATGCTTTAATGATACCTAAGTGGAGATAAGTGCATATTAGGTGAGGTTCCCCCAATCCTCATCTGGATGTAGGCAGCTCTCCAAACCACAGCTTGCCTCACTTTTGCTAACAGAAAATTCAACATCTCTCAAATCTGAAAATATTGTCACTGACTGACACGTAAGAGCAGAATTAAAGTAACATTTTATCATGCTGGGGGGGGCGCTAGAGGGTGCACAGCAAGATGGCCGCACCGCTGTGAGGCTCTGCTCGACTGAGTGAACATCCGCCCAGAATCCGCCACATCACGTGTCGCTGAAGGTGCCTGAAGCACTAGGGGGGAATTGTACAATCCTGTTGCACCTGTCGCTGGGATTCCTGCCCCTCATCTCCCTACCTGTGCCTAGGGAAACGCGATTTCTGACCTGTACCACGCTGCGCCCCTAGATAGCGGCTGCGGGAGTCCGGTAGGCCGTTGGGCGAGGAGGCAGTCCGGGCCTTGCCCTGTGCGGCGAAGAGGTGGTGGCGGTCTGCGGCTGGTGCTTGCTGCGTCCCTCTGCCTGGGGGCCCTCCGGCGCCGTGAAAGGACCTGTGGCCAGTATTGTTGGGTGTATCGGCGGCCGTGGCTGGTGTGCGGCGGCGGCCGGACTCTGCGGCCCGCACATAGGCCCGCCTCGAGTTGAGACAAGAGGGCTGTGGCGAGACCCCTGCGAGGACAACAGGAGCGTTTGCAGGAGATCCGGAGCCCGCCTGGCAGAGCGGTTGACTCACGACTAGACAGGAGGCAGTCTGGAAGCTGCTGCGGCGGCCTTGGACATTGCACGCCTGATTGGGAGAGGTCCGGCCCCCTAGGCGCTGGTGCCAGCGCCTGTCGGCGCTGGATGCGGTGAGTGGGCCGGCTTGGTTCGGGGCCCGGACCGCGGAGGCAGGACTGGGCCTGGGGATGTGGCTGTGCTCTGCTTGCTGTGCCTGGTGCAGGGCCTGGCGCTGGGGCGGGGGGAGCTCTTTCTGGCCTGTGGCGTGATCCCTGCAACTCAGGCCCTCCTGTGGATGATCTGGGCCTGTAGGTCCTGTTGTTGGTGCTAATGCTGGGCCCACCTGCGAGGAGGAGACGGTACTGCCTTCTGGTATATTATTGCGCAATCACTGTGACCGACGACCGGCCTTGGGACATCATTCTGTTCTTGCCCGGTCTCCCCTGCGGGGGAAGTGATCGATAGTGCACTGGAACTGTGGCCTGATCTATCGCCTCCCCTATATTGTGGGTGTCTACGCCTAAACACTTTGGATACTTCGCCCTTGTCCTCTCACGTCGCGTTTGGTGCGCAACCATCTGTTGCTGGCGGACTCCCTATTAGTGCCCTAATTGGACGGTTGCACTACCCGTTTACGGGGGGCGAGCAGAAGTTTCTCGAAGTGCACACAGGTTTGGGTGAGGGGGCCCTACCCATCTTCGGTACTAACACTGCTGGCCTGCTCCCTGACCATGGGTAGGACGGACAAGAGTCAGACAAAGCTTGCCTTCGAGGCCGGGAGGGCGCCTAAAATGCCACAGAAAGCAGCCTCGGATTCGGAGGCGGACACTGTTGTGGAGGGTACGTCTACACTGGAGGTTGCCTTGGTGGCTATGCAACGATCCCTACAGTCCATTGAGGGGTCAATGGCTGCCGTTAATACCAGGCTGGATCATATGTCCTCCCAATTGGAGAAACAGAACGCACGAATGGGGGAAGTGGAGCAGCGGGTCTCGGAGGCGGAGGATGGCCTGACCGCGGTCACGGGCAAGACTTAACATGGAAAAGGTTCTTTCCCTCATCCAGGCCAAAAATGAGGATTTCGAGGCGCGGTCCCGGCACAACAACATCCGCGTCACGGGGCTGCCAGAATCCACAAACGTGGGCAGAATGGAAGCCTATATGGAGCGCCTCATTATGGACGTCTTTGGCACGGAACATCTGTCATCTATGTTTATTGTGGAAAGGGCCCATCGCTCTCTGGCTGCGCGGCCTGTCCCAGGAGCTCCACCTCGTCCCATTATAGCTCGGATTTTAAATTACAGAGACCGGGATGCCATTTTGCGCTTACCCAGGGAGAAGGGTACAATTGAACATCAAGGGAATACTTTGGCGTTTTTTCCTGACTTTACTGTGGCCGGCCGCATTGTCGCTTTCAGTTTCGATTTCTCCTCGACCCCTCGATTGACTATTCTAAGAGCGGTTCGGCTCCCAAGTCGGTGTAGCTTCGACCCGCTGTGTTGTCCTGCCATATCCCTCTACCTTTGCTTCATCCCTCGACTCACATTCTACAGTATTGGCCCTAAATTCTGCTTTGGTATCTCAATAGCATCGGCCATTTTCACCAGGTCCAGAGGGCCCCTTCGGAGCGCGGCTTCCAATATGGCTTCCAAACCTGAGTTCGAGAGGCGCAAGACGAAGACGCCGACCCGTGGGAGACCTATCCAGACTAATGTTATGGATCGCTAAACGCAACCGATGGGTTCCCTCGGCGGTGCCGGCCGTACTCTTGCGGACCCCAAGACGGACTTTACCGTGCCATCGGAGGTTTCGCTCCAGGACCTAATGAGTGCCATCACTGGGATGAAGGCTGATATGGGGCTACAATATGAGGCTATTGTCTCCAAGATTGATACTGTGGCTGTTGATGTCACACTTATTAGAGCGGACCTGGACAAGACTAATGAGAGGGTCAAGGCTTTGGATTTGAAGGCCTCCAGTCTCGTCACTGATATGGCGGACGCACAGTCGGAGATTGGTAACCTGCGATCATCGCACGACCTGATGGCCCGACGACTGGACGAATATGAAAATAGGGCCCGGCGGAACAACATTCGCTTAGTGGGAGTTCCGGAAATCCAAGATGACACCGCTGTTGACCTTCTTGTGGAGGATCTGATCCTCAACCATCTTGCTCCCACGGGACTCAGCAAATTCTTTGCGGTTGAACGTGCTTATCGCTTCCCGGGTGGGAAGACTAAACTAGGAGCCCCCCCCCCGAGGCCTATTATTGCGAGGCTTTTCCATTTTCGGGACAGGGATGCTATCCTCCAGGCTTCTCGTGGTTGTGGCCCACAATAGTACTGTTAACATCTACCCGGATTTTACTCCTCAAGTCCAGCGACAAAGGATGGGGTTCCGGGGAGTGAAAAGGCGCTTGCGGGACTTGGGTCTCAAGTATGCGACGTTGTTTCCAGCTCGCTACGCATCGAATATGAGGAACAAACATTTTTCTTTGATCGACCAGACTGCGCCAGTGACTGGCTTGACTCGTTGCCGAAAAGAGACAACCTGAGCGGACACCAGGGTGGAGCAGAGGGGGGTGCATCGGCCCAGCAGTGACACTGTGGTTCTCGACGCTTCGTTTCTTGTTACTATTCATCAGCTGAGTTATGCCACTTGCTTCTTTATTGGTGGGGTTGGGCCCGAGGGTGGTTCAGGTGTGGGTAGACTCTTTTCCTCCTCCGGGGTTCTTTGTGTAGTGTAGTTATGAGAGGGCGACAGGCACACTGCAAATTGTGGTGGCTTTTTAGTCGTACGCAGGGGTGCAGGGTGGGGGGTGTTGTAACGGGAGGTTGTTGGGGGGTGGGGGAAGGGCTTGTTTTTGTTATTGCATTTGTTTTTCACATGGCACTGTATGCTTTGCTTTTATCCTTCTGTAGTTGGGCTCTGAGGAGGGAGGGTTGCGGTCCTTTACCGTGATGGGGCGTGGTGAGTTGAAGTTGCTGTCCTGGAACGTTAATGGTCTGGAGGATAAGATAAAGCGTGGCGTTGTTTCCCAGTTACTCCGACGCCAGTCCCCTGACATTGCTTTGTTACGGGAGACCCATCTGATAGGGAATGCGTGCTGGGCCTTGGATAGACGTGGTTATAGACTGGTTGCTCATGCTGGATTCACATTCGGTTCCAGAGGAGTGGGCATACTGATTAGATCCTCTCTGCCCCTTGAAATAGATGATATCACACTTGATGATAGGGGTTGATATGCTGCTATTTCGGGGAGGTGGGAGGGAAAGATGCTCTTAATAGTTAATGTGTACGTCTCCCCGGGTCTCCAGGCCACTACCTATGCTGACCTCGGTCGGATTTTTCTGGTGCTTCCTGATGGTCTCCTTATTCTTGGAGGGGATTTTAATTCTGTGGTCTCTGGTAACTCTGATCGATACCCCCCCAGAGTTTTACCGAATTCCCAGATGTGGCTTTCTGAACTGCTGGAAACCTTTGGATTGGTGGATGTTTGGAGGCTGCTACACCCCTCGCACTTGCAATATACGTTCCATTCTGGAGCCCACGGCAGTCTTTCTAGAATCGATTATTTCCTAATGCCGTCGGCCCACTCTCCTTCTGTGCGGGAGGTCCGTCACCTCCCCAGGGGCATTTCTGATCATTCTCCCTTGTTGCTAAGGGTAGCGGTGGGTGTAGGTAGTGAGGGCAGAATTGCTCCTATTAATCCTTGGTACTTGCGAAATCCCAAGACGCGCCCTGAGCTGATCAAGGCCATTGATTGCTATTTCGGTGAAAATGTGGGGTCTGTTTCCTCTTCTGTTTCCATATGGGAGGCTTTCAAAACTGTTATTCGGGGTTATTCGTTGTCGTTGATTGCTGCTACTAAGAAGGCTAAGCAGGAAGAATTATTGTGTCTCGAGGATGAAATAACGGTCCTTGAAAGTGAATTGGGTGGAAATGATACTCCTGCTACTTTACACTCCCTAACTTTGAAACAGGCAGACTACAGAGCCCTGGTGACGGACGCGGCCAAAGTTATGAATCGAGACCAGCTGGGCAGACTATGATGTGGGTGATAAGGCGAGTAAGCTTATTGCGTGGTTGGACATGTCTGAGAGAGCGAATCTAGTTGTTACGGTGATTGAAAAGTTGAATGGGGATTGTGTGTCTGACCCGATTGGGATTGTTGATTGCTTTGTGGACCACTTTCAGACGGTCTATGCCTCTGTGAGTGATAGAGATGTAAATGTAAATGTAAATGTACATGTACTTATATTAGCGCAAATCACCGACCCGGTATCTAAGTGCTACCCTGCCTCTCTGATGAGGACAGGGCCTTGATGGATGCGCCCATAACAGTGGATGAGGTCGCTGGTGCCATTCGTGCCCTCCGATCCGGTAAGGCCATGGGGCCCAATGGATTGCCTATTGAGCTCTACAAGTTGCGGCCTGACAAAATGGCGCCATATTTGCGAAATATGTTTCTCGAGGCCTTCGAAACTGGCCTCCTTCCTCTTGAAAAGCGCCTGGCCACAATCGTTGTCATCCACAAGGAAGGTAAACCACGTGATCGATGTGCTTCCTATAGACCCATTTCACCGCTTTTTGCTGAACCCAAGATACTGGCCAAATTGCTGGCTACTCGTCTGATTACGGTGATCGGCGACTTGATCCATCCGGATCAATCCGGTTTCATTCCGCATCGAAACACCGCCCTTAACCTTAGGAGACTTCATGGAGTCCTCGCGAGAGCTGGAACTCTGACTGAATCGGCCATTTTGGCCTCCCTTGACGCCACCATGGCTTTTGATACCATCGAATGGCCTTATCTCTGGGCAGCTCTCTCCAAGTTTGGTTTCGGCTCTAATTTTATTGCCTGGGTTAAGCTCCTTTACCAACAACCACTAGTCCAGGTTGTGGTGAATGGCAGGGTGTCTGGTTCTTTTGCACTTGGGCGTGGCACCCAACAGGGTTGTCCGCTGTCTCCGTTGCTTTTTGCCCTCGCTCTGGAGCCGTTAGCCGAGTGGCTTCGCTGGGAGCCCTCGATCAGGGGCATCCAGTGGGCCCCAGACTTTGAAGACCGTGTCTCGCTGTATGCAGATGACATTCTTCTTTATCTCACCTCACCCCGGAAGTCTCTTAATGTGCTTTTTGATGTTCTCACCTCCTTCGGGAAGAACTCGGGTCTTTTTATTAACTGGACCAAATCCTGTGTTTATGTTCTGGCTGGGGATCTCCCTCCGTTGCCCCGTAGATTCCCGATTCAGGTGGTCGAGACTGGTTTTAAGTACCTGGGGATTCATGTCTCCTTGGATTCCACCGTCCGTTATGACCGTAATCTGCATGCTCCTCTCCAGCGGCTTAAACTCGACGTCTCACGGTGGCGTCGCTTGCCCCTCTCCCCATTGGGGCGTGCGACTCTTTTTAAGATGATGTCGCTCCCTAGGTTCCTGTATGCACTTCAGAATTTTTTTGATCCAATACCTTCCGGGTATTTTCGTGAGGTTGAGTGCCTTCAGAGACAATTGATTTGGGACTGGCGTGCTCGTATCTCCTTACCCAAACTCACTTTGCCGTGGTACGACGGTGGCATCGCCCTCCCTGACATCAGACGCTACTACTGGGCCTCGCAGCTGTGCGAGGTTAATCACGTAACCTACGCCCCTGGTTCTGCTCCCGCCTTTGCGATGGATAAACATCTCCTGCCAGGTGGGAATTTTAACAGGGCACTGTATTCTAAGGAGCCATTTCGCGCCCTGACTGGTCCTATAATACGGCCCAGACTTTTTGGGCGACTCTTGGTAACATGGTTGCCAAGAGGGATATTGCACAACTTTGGGGTTCCCATAGACCACCCACGATAACTGCTTGGTAGGAGAACATGGACTGGTGTATGTTCAGGGAAAAGACGGTCTATGTGGCTCGGGCCGACCTAAGAAATGAGGCAGAATTTGGTCCCAATGGAATGCTTACCGTGGCAATATTTGCACCCCCCCACAGGACTACACCATTGATATTTCACTGTCCCCTTAGTTGACGTTCCGGACGTTTGTCTGTAATAATATGTAATTATTGAGCTGCTCGCCACCCTTCAGCCCGAGACATATGCCTCATTATTGTACGATAATTGGATTCTTTGCCCTCTCCTCTTGAGTCCCTGCAATTGATTTTTGCCATGTGTTTGTGTGGTTTGTATGTTGATTCATCAAAAGTTTAAAAATGAAACCCATTATGCTTATTTTTGACTCTACGCCGTGCACATGGATACACTGCGGGTCGTTTAACCCGCATGCAGGATGAAAGCTCCAATGTATGATGTTATATTGCTGGATGTCATAGCGGCCGGCCCGATGGGTTGTAGGCAGACGCTGTGTATTGTGCATAAAAGAAATAAAGGTTTTTTAAAAAAAAGAAGGCTTTACCCCTTTTCTGGACCCAACCAGCGTCACAGTACTTTTGTGGGTGCAGGGTCGGTATGCTCGAGGAATTCGCAACTTGCTAGCAAACAAGGGCTGCCCACGAAGGAGCATGAGACTGCTTCACCCCTCTTCTGAGATGTAGGCGCTCGCGTCATGCTCTGGGGGTGGGACAAGGCAGTGCAGACATCAGGACGGGCAACCCGTGGCGCAACAGCGACTCTCGGCACTTGGAGAGTGCAACACTGGGTTGGGGGCAACACTGGGTTGGGGGCCCGAAGCACTGAGACAGTGCTGATCTGGTGTCAAATCAAGGTGGGCAAAGATGCAAGCGCTCAACATGTGCTGAGAAGCCCCAAAGTGCCCAAACGCGATCTTTGGAAGAACACAAATGGGGTTCCACACAGACACACACGCTGACCTCTGTGAGAGATCAAGCGAAGGGCAACGGCTCCACACAGACACACACGCTGACCTCTGTGAGAGATCAAGCGAAGGGCAACGATCACGCTCCAAGTCAGAATGCTGTTGCCAGACTTCAGGGCAGACAGGAGAAAATCTTTGATGGCCCTGAGAGTCCACAAGAACAGGAGGCAAGCCAGCAGGCTCTTGGAGAGCACTTGGGGCACAAATAAAGGTAGCAAGCAGTAGGCCAGCACATTAAATTAAGTTGCAAAGTGGCAAGTGGCAGTCCAGCAATCAGCAGGTCAAAACAGAGCAAAGACGTCAGTAAAAGGTCGGTTTCTCCTGTCAGCACAGAAGTCATCTGGCAGCGTGCACATAAAGAGACAGCAGCGTCTGGTTACAAGTCCCATGCAGTGTCGAAAACATGGGGTCAGAGATCCAGTACTTCTGCTCAAAAATGCATTTGATATAGGGGGAAGACTCCAAAAGAACCCTTAGAAGTGCGCCACAATCCCTTTCATCCCATCCTTGGCTCCAGGTGAATATTAGGGGGTAAATCAGCCCTTTGAGTGAGGGCAGGACACAATCTATTCAAAGTTAGCTATGAACCAACTCTCCCAGCTCAGGAAGACAATCAGTATGCAGATGAATGCAGATGTATCCCCTGTCAAACCCAGCCCTTCCTGTGTTGTGGCTATCTAGAAAGTATGCACAAAGTGTAGCTGTAACCCAGTCCAGAGGTGTATTGGGGACAGGCTGCAAAGCACAAGGAGGTATAAGCACATAGAAATGTGCACTTCTAAGAGTTGCATTTCTAAAATAGTAATGTAAAATCTAACTTCAAAAGCAGGGCTCGACAAATCTGAAAAATGGTACTAGTCCTGCAGGTCTAGTACTTTAAAAAAAAAACTCCTCGATCTAACATTAACCTACTTGACCTCCATCTCTGAAAGCGGAGCAAATGTGACAAGATAACAATCTTTTAAGGCCTCTTTATTGCTCATTTGCTTTGTGAGCAATCAATGGCCTTTAAATCTTGTTATCTTGTCACATTTGCTTTGTTTTCAAAGATGGAGGACAAAAGTTAGTAGGGTTTCATACTCGCCAGAAAGAGCGAGTAGGACCTAAAAATAGCTCGACCTCATAAGATTTACCTCGCAAATTCGAGCGGTTGAGTGGATTTGTCGAGCCCTGAAAAGTAAGCATCACTATTATTCTAAACATACCAAACCTAGCAACGCCACTCCTTCCTGGTCAGGAATTAACACTTATAAGTATATAAGGGAATTTCCAATGCTAGTCTATGAGAGGAGTGAGCCTTTCAGCAGTGAAAAATGAAATAGGCTACATATTCTACCTTTTACTTACATAGCATCTTGCCCACAGAGCTACCTAGGGCCTACCTTAGGGGTGACCTATGTGTAGTAAAAAAGGTAGTTTAAGGCTTAGCAAGTCGTTTTAAAGGCCAAGTTGATGTGGCAGTGAACTGCGCACACAGGACCCGTGGTGGCAAGCCTAAGAAAGGTTTAAAAAGCTACTTCTGTCTGAGCCAAAATCAGTGTTGCAGGCCCACTAGTTGCCTTTTATGTACAGGCCCTGTGTATATGGTATACTACTTTACATAGGGCTTACCAAATATGCCAAACAGGTGTAAACCAATCATATCATGTTAAGAGGAAAAAGCACATGCAATTTACCACTGGATAGCAGTGGTAAAACTGCCCAGAGTCCTAAGGAGGGTCAGAAAAAAGGGAGGGGGAAGGCAAAATGTTTGGGAATAACGCAGCAAAAAGGGCCAGACCCATAACTTCCAATAATCACAGCCTTTCACAGCTAACTGTGTAACAAAAAAGTAAATTTATATTAGGCAGTTAGTGTAAGCAAATATTCCTTGGGGGTAGAGCTTGGCCAGGCTGTGTAATGGTCACTCTTTAGAGGGGCTCCGCCAGCCGAAACTCTAATTCGGCAAGAATCAAGCGGTACATGGGCTGCTCACCGGGCTAAAATAGTGGGCATGAAATTAACGCACATGCAATGCCACTGATAGCCCCTGGTGGCCATGCTGCACGACAGTGAGCGAGAGCTAGCTAGCGACATGACTGGGCCTGTTCCATAGGGTCGATCCCCGATAATGCGTAGCCGCAGAGATCGTGAGAGAGCGCCTACACAGAGGGACCAGGCTGCAGCGTGACTTGGCTTCAGCTCAGATACCGGGACTCGATGCGATCTGGATGGACCCGAGGAAAGGAGGAGCCCTCTGGTGGTTGCAGCCATCATTTGTAGGTTGTGTTAGGCGGCGAGCAGCGCCCCCTCCCCACCTCCCTTTCCCTCTTGGGACAGGGATTAGGAACACCGAGATTGGAGCCTTGGAGTGACAAACAGTGGGACACAGGTGGCGGCTGGTGGTGTATGCTGTGGGGGGCAGAACTTTATTGGTCAGAGTAGTGGTGACTTGGCTACTTTGACGGCAGTGATACCAGTGAATACACCACATTGCCCCTCCCCCCCTTCACATTGCTGCATTTTGACTGCCTGAACAGTTGCTTGCATACGCTGAGAGAGACTTGATTTACTTGTGACTTGAGGCCCCCAGCAACCTGAATTACTGTTGGCTCCTATTTTATTTGGAGGGGGGGGTGAGACCTCTGCTCGGGAGCTGGAGCTATGCGGTCACTGTGACCTAACTGACCAAATATAGGGGTGCCGGAGCCCTTTTGCAAAGCTGGTGTGGTGGTGCGTGACTGGTGCTGCTCCCCACTGGACTGCATGTGCCTTTTCTTAGGGGGTGTTAATTGTGGCCTGCGTGTAGCCCCCAACAGCAGACCAGGCTCAGGGTGTGGCAGAGCCCTTAACTCGTTGCTCTGAGGCGCTGCCTGGTGAATTGTGGGGCCTGTCTTGAGTCCTGCTGATTTGGTTTAAAGTCTGTCTCTCTCTCACACCAGAATTCTTAGCAAATTATATTGGACAGTCCAGGCATCACTTTTTATCATGGGGAAAAAAAACACCAAATAATCAAAACTTCAGTTCAAAACTAGGCGCCTTATAAGACAGGGGGATCTGGGGGTTGCACTTAGGGGCGTCTGAGCGCCCTGAGGCGGACCTGCAACTGGATATGGATATAAAATAAATCTTGGTAGATTCAAGGACAAGCCTTAAGACCGTTGACCTAAAGCTTGCTATTCTCACAAGCATCTTGGATCAAGTCAAACAGTGAGTGGCTAAGCAGGAGGATCACATTGACCATTTGGAGCACTGCGTGTCGTTGTCGGACGCAGATGATGCACAAGCAGAATCCAAGGAGCAACTACTGAAAATGGATAGTAGCTAAAAATGAAGATATTGTAGCATGCGCCTGGCGGAACAATCATCGGATTACAGGCAACCCGGGATCCACAAACATTACTAAAATGGAAGATTATGTTGAAAATATGCTTTGTGATCTCTTTGAGGAAGACTTATCCACTGTTTTCATGGAAGACAGTGCACATCGCTCACCGAGTCCTAGGCCTCACACGACCCCCCCAGGCACGCCTGCTTGCCCCGTAGTCGAACGCCTACTGATCTACCGAGACATGGTCCGGTCCTGCATCTCACGCTGGAGCGTGGTTCTATCCAATTTCAAGAAACAGCCTGTCATTATACCCAGACTTTACAATAGTAGTGCAGGCGGCCCGCCTTGAGTTTCTGCCAATCAAAAGGATTCTTCAGAAAGTGGAAATCTCCTATGCCTTCATCTACCCAGTCAAGTGGAGAGTAACTTGAGAGGGCAAACAGCATTTCTTACAAAGAGGTTTCAAAATTTGCTAAGCACATTACTAAGGACAAGGGCTCCCCTCGGTATTCACAGCACGCAGCAGACAAATACATGTTGAGTGATAATGACAGATATCATGCCCTCTTACAGTTTCCTGGCAAGGTCTCCCTAAGATTTGCCTTACGTTTTATGCGGTTTTTAAATCCCATATTGTCTCTATTTTAGATAAGACAGGCGCGCCCAAGGCGCCTTCATATTTGCTATCCATTATTTTGCTTACGGTGGTTCCACAACTTGGTCATTTGCAAAATGTAGCCCACTGACATAACTGGCTCGGCCACCCTGCTGTACATGGTAGGAGTTTTCCGCCCGGGTACTGCTTGCCCTCAGGGATGATTCCTATTCAAGTGCTTATAGCAGTGGGAGTTTGAGGAGGGTGGGAAATGGTACTCAACCTAGTTTGAGTGTTCGTCTGGGTTGTGGGCGGGATATTCTAATCATGGACTCCACTCATTTCACGACTTACTTGGTAATCATACATGATTTGTCAGTTGGCGCTTACCGGCATTGCACCCTTGCATTAGGGCTCACTTGAGTCCACTTAATTTACTAACATGGAACATCCACAGTCAATGATCACCATAAGACGCAACTGGTGTTTGCTTACTTACAAAGGCACTCCATAGATATTTGCTTATTACAGGAACTTCACCTAATGGAAAGGAGTATTTGCTTAGCTGCGAACCCGGTGGATTCGGGAAACATGTTGCTACTTATTCCAATCATGGTCACAGTGTGGCGATCCTCATTAGAAAGGGGGAGTTCAGTGCAACACACAGGGCAGATATGTTTTACTTTTAAGAGTCATTCAAGATTACCCAATCAAGATTATTTCTGTCAATGGTCCTAACTAATATAGATGACCCCCATTTGTTCGTGGATGTATGGTGGCTGGCCAAGATGCTAGGGGGACTGTGGCGTGAAGATTTTAATGTTGCACTTAATCCTAAAATGGACATGACAAGTGATTCCAGACGCCCTCTTTGACGGGCTGTGGCTCACTTGCCCTATGGATGAGTTTGACTTGACTGACCTTTGGCGCTTCCACCATGCAGACCAAAGGGAGGGTACCTGCATAAACACGGCCCACGCTTCATGGTCAAGCATAGATTATTGGCTGGTATTGCGAGATGTTCTGGCGTGGATGGCTCAAGCATCCCACTTACCACAAACGCTCTCCGATTATGCTCCTGTCCTTCTGGAGTTGTTGCTCCCGGAAGGTATCCCCAGATCCTTTACTTGGAAACTCCTGTCAGGCGTCCTGAGGGATCAGGCATTTAGGGAATATATTAGAGCAGCAATTAACGATTACTTTGAGCACAATGATAAAGAGGATATATCGAGGGCTTCTCTATGGAGTCCTTCAAGGCGTCTTAAGGGGCAGCATGCCTTGCCAAACAGGCAGGCACCCTCCGTGCCCTACGGGGAGAATTAACGTGCCTTGAGCTCGAAATTGAGACCTCAAATTAAAATTCTTTACTGATCGCAATGTTCCCAGACTAGCAACTATATGAAGAAAACTCTCTGAGTATGAGAAGGCTGCCCAGTGGGAGTCACACTATCTGGAAAGAGGCACATGCCAAGCGATTGGGGGAGGGGGAAAGACCAGATAAGTCCCTTGCTCAGTCGCTTCATAAGCCCTGGGGGAGCGACTATATAACTGAACTACAGGATGACAATTCACACCTACTGACTGGCAGGGAACAGGTCCAAAGGGTCATGATGGACTTTTTTTTTCTCCTCATTATATAGAACTAGGCAAGACTCTTCTCCCGCGGGTTTATCGGGCAACCTGGATTCGATCTAGCTTCTGTGTCTTGAAGAGGTCCATAGAGTATATTTGGACCGAGTATATTATTGGGGTGATCCGTGCTATGCCCACAGACTTGGCCACTGGTCTTGATGGCTTCAGTGCCGCATTCTTTAAACAATACGCACCTTTGCTTGCCTCGCATTTATTAGCAGTATCTACAGAGTCTCTCTCTTAGGGTGCTTCCCGCCCTCTTTGAACGAGGCTCTCCTTACTACTATATTTAAGCCTGGTACAGACCCCTGCTGATGTGATTCTTACCGTCTGCTTTTCTTAATCAATACAAACAATAAATTCCTTGCCAAGCTCCTTGCCTCACGCCTCCTCCCTTTACTTCCAAATGTGGCGAGACCTCACCATGCATGTTTTGTGCCAGGCAGGTCCACCTCTCATTACCTCCGCCCTTTTTTGCGCTGCTCAATACCATTGACTCCATCTGGCACGCAGCTGCAGGTTTTTTAGGTGCCACCAAGGTCTTTGATTACCTAGAGCAGGAATATCTCTTTACCCTACTGAAGTGCCCAGGCTGGAGTACTACAGTCATTAAATCCATTGTCCTGCTCTATTTCCTGCCATTGGCCTGCTTGAGAATCAATGGCAGCATCTGACCCCTTTATGGTCACTAGGGGGTACCCCTGCCAGGGGTGGCCACGTTCTCCAAAACTTTTCACGATTGCGATGGAGGCACCGACAGCTCATCTCTGCCATCATCAAACTCGTCGGAGATTGGCATTTACCCCTCACAGACTATTAATGTTGTTATAGGCGGATGATGTCCCTTTTTAGGTCTCGCCTGTCGATGCGCATGCGCATCGAGCAAGCGAGACTATTGCGAGTTATCCACTCTTTATCTAACTGCAAGGAA
This sequence comes from Lissotriton vulgaris, assembly GCF_964263255.1. Classification (NCBI taxonomy): domain Eukaryota; kingdom Metazoa; phylum Chordata; class Amphibia; order Caudata; family Salamandridae; genus Lissotriton; species Lissotriton vulgaris. The sequence continues at coordinate 1,707,400,127 of NC_141685.1, read as the reverse complement.
TCGTGGCGATTCCTTGCAGTGCCCGTGACTTTTAAGGTCAATGCGCATGCGCATTAAGCTTATGCGCATGCGCATTGACCTTAAAAGTCACGGGCGCGTGCACGTCCGTGTTTGTTTACCCTTGCCTACTCTCTCTCTCCCCTCTCCGCCCCCGTTCCGCCCCCTCCCCTTCCCGCCGTGTCGCATTTCTCCTCCCCCCTCCCCTCTCTTCCCTCCGGCTTTTTTTTTGTTTATTTTACCCGCCGTGTCTCCGATCCTTTCGCTCTCCTCCCCCCTCCCCTCTCTTCCCTCCGGCTTCTTTTGAAGTGTTCCTGACAGTTACTCGCAAGTGGGTTGGAAGTACAATAAATACATGAACTTGCCCTTTCATGTGTGGAGGCTTCTTTATAGAATTGGTGACGATCCCCAACACACTGGACTCATCAGCGTGCAACCCTGTGCAATATCGCTCCACATCCTCCTGCTGGAAATCTTTTGGATTCTCTGTTTTCTAAAAACAACAGGCAAGTACTGGCTATTTTAGCACTATGCGTTAACTAATTTCAATGAAAAATTGTATACCATGGCGGTAAGTACCTTTTGCGATGCTTGCAGCATTTGTCATTATCTAAGATGTATGTGACGGTTCAACTGTATTAACGGCTTCAACCTCAACTGTCACTGCAACACTTCATCATTACGCTTTGGTTATGCGTTGCCTCCATCTTGAGATGACAATCCGAATGCATACAGCGCAACGTTCGGTATACTGAAGCACTACGCAACATGCGTGCTACCATTCTCATTCTTGCTGTGCATTGATTGTGCTGCTCAGAGTTGTCCGTCTCTGTTTACCCGCTCCGCCCCCTCCCCTTCCCGCCGTGTCGCATTTCTCCTCCCCCCTCCCCTCTCTTCCCTCCAGCTTGTTGTTTGTATAATTTAACCCGCTCCGCCCCCTCCCCTTCCCTCCGTGTCGCATTTCTCCTCCCCCCTCCCCTCTCTTCCGTCCGTCCGTCTTGTTTATAATGCCACCGTGGGTTCCCTTTCTGTACCGGGTGTTGATGGATGTTTTCAGATTTTCTGCCCGACCTCCAGTGCGGTTAAATTCCCATCTTTCCCTCCCCATGTGCTCCGATCCCCTCCCCCACCTCTTCTGCCCGTGATTGCCGCTCCGTCTCGCTCGGTAGTGGCAGGGAGATTTACTCTCTGTTAGGTTCCCGCGGGGAAAATGAAGGCGCACAACATAAGCACAGATAAGGAGGAGGCAACCTGCTCTGTGCCAACAAGAACGGACCAGCCCGAAAGAGGAATGTAGACTGACTGTTGCTTGCAGCACTGCAGATAAGGGTTCAAATAAATTGATAAATCGTGTTGCTGTTTTATTGTAAAACCGAATTACAGGAGAGGAAAACCGCGACAGTATCTTTAAATCTGTAGCAGTGTACTGCTCGTCTCCATCAGGGTGCAGGTCTTTGTAAAAATGGTTTAATCCTCTTCGTACCGACTGTTTCTGTTGCTAGTAGAGACTCCTTGCTAATAAAATATATCACCTTGTAGTGGATTTAATTGAACTCTACATTCGATGTTCTGTTTCCGGTAAAGCACCACGACAAACTATCTGCAAAAGTGTGGTGGGGATTTAAAGCAATAACATGTTTGAGAACAAACTTTCGTGAAATAATATTTGTGGAACCTTCAAAAGATCGCGCCTTAAAAGATGGAAAATGTTTTGGAACCCAAGTATAACCAACAAGTTCGTGTTTACGTCCGTCCTTTCTGTGCTGCTTCCAGTTCCCATGTTATTATTAGGTCTGGCCTTTGAGACGCTTTAAGCGGTTTCACCTTATTGTTTTTCCACGAAATCCATACATGAGTTGCATACAAGGAGAGTGTTTGTCAGCACGCTTTATCTATTGGCCCGTTAAATTGTCATTCACGTTTTGCTTCCATCCACCACCGCACGGCATATCGCAAAAAGCCATGGGTCAGCCTACTTTACCCATTGGCTCCCTTCGTTTTGAGTGACTGCACAAGACCTGTGCACATTGTTCTTAGCCACCAAAATAATACTTTCTCTGCAATGGCCATGCAGGGGTGAAGTTAACTTTTCATTTAATGTATTCTTTTATGCTTACTTTATTGGGGATTTATTTCCTTACTGCTTTTTTAAGTGTTGACATTTTAACATTGTAGCTAACTAGGATTTGAGTGCATGGTTAATTCCTTTTTGTCTTTTTCACAAGTAATACAATGTATGGCACAACTAAAGGAGACCACTAGTAAAATGGCCACAATAGTGAATGTGTTTTTTCATTTTTATTTTTATGAAAGCCTATGGTGGACACGTATAGGTAGCATTTTTTTGTGGTACATATGATGTTGACCACCTCACTCACCCTCAACCCCTCACTCACCCTCAACCCCTCACCCCCTCACTCACCCTCACTCACCCTCACTCATCCTCACTCACTCACCCTCAACCTCACTCACCCTCAACCCCTCACCCTCAACCCCTCACCCTCACTCACCCTCAACCCCTCACCCACTCACCCTCAACCCCTCACCCTCACTCACCCACCCTCAACCCCTCACCCTCACTCACTCACCTTCAACCCCTCACCCTCACTCACTCACCTTCAACCCCTCCCCCTCGACCCCTCCCCCTCGACCCCTCCCCCTCAACCCCTCACCCTCACTCACCCTCAACCCCTCACCCTCAAACCCTCACTCACCCTCAACCCCTCACTCACTCACCCTCAACCCCTCAACCCCTCACTCACCCTCACTCAACCACCCTCAACCTCACTCACCCTCAACCTCACTCACCCTCACTCACCCTCACCCACCCTCACCCTCACTCACCCTCACCCTCACTCACCCTCACCCTCACTCACCCTCACTCACCCTCACTCACTCACCCTCACTCACCCTCACTCACTCACCCTCAACCCCTCACCCTCACTCAACCTCACTCACTCACCCTCAACCCCTCACCCTCACTCACCCTCAACCCCTCACCCTCACTCACCCTCAACCCCTCACTCACCCTCAATCCCTCACCCTCACTCACCCTCAACCCCTCACTCACCCTCAATCCCTCACCCACCCTCACCCACCCTCACTCACCCTCACTCACCCTCACTCACCCTCACTCACCCTCACTCACCCTCACTCACCCTCACTCACCCTCACTCACCCTCAACCTCACCCACCCTCACCCTCACCCACCCTCACCCACCCTCACCCACCCTCACTCACCCTCACTCACCCTCACTCACCCTCACTCACCCTCACTCACCCTCACCCTCAACCCCTCAGCCTCACCCTCACTCACCCTCAACCCCTCACCCTCACTCACCCTCAACCTCATGCTAAAGATTTACAAAAAAACCCATAAACAATTCTAAATGCACTAACTCTAATGCTGCGAGACCTATTGCATTTCTAATGCTTGTTAAGTCAGGGACCCGTATGTTCATTTGAGCCCTCTTAGGGAATTAACTAAATTCATCAGGATGCCAGGGATAGAAATAAACTGGACAGAATCAATTGCCTTCCCCCTGACAAATGAGACTCCCCATACTCAGAGCCCCTCTAGTCTGAGCAGATGGCCCTGTCAAGTATCTGGGGTGTGGCTAGCAAAAATACTGACGAACTGTGGAGAAATAATTACGGCCGTCTGCTAGCCTGGCTGGATAAGAGGGTTAGAAACTACTTCCTTTGCCCCCGATTGGCCACCTGTCAATAGCAAAAATTGTAATTCTCCTTCAAATTTCTCTACCTTTTCTTTAATTTACACTTTCTTTGCCCCTTCACTTTCATTGACATATTTGATCTCGCCTTGTCTCCTTAGCCTGGGCAGTTGGACAGCAGCGCACAGCTTGGACGTGCACAGGCCCAATTAGGCCATTATTGGCAGTTTCCCATTCAATTTCTGGTCCACACGAACCCTGAATGTGATTGTGTGGCCCCTTGCCCTTTGCGGATGGCACTATTCCTGTCTCCTGAGCTAGAGAAATTGTCCGACTTGTCCGAATAGCTGACCTGTCACTGACCCAACGAACTCTATAGGTGATTGATACAGAGAGCTGCGGAGCACTCTGTCTGTAATTTCCACAGACTCAGTCGGGGTTTGGGAAACCTTGAGTGCTGGCGAAGCACTTTGCTGGGAGATTTGAAAACCCAATCGGGGTTATTGGCAGATTCCTTGCAGAAGAGGGGGTAGCGCAGGCGTTGCATCCGAAGCTGCAGGTGTTGGTCGTACCCTTGGTGAGCCCAGTCCTGATCCAAATCCTGGGGTTATCCTGTCCTGACTGTCCATGAACTGTACCTGCTCGCCTACTGGCAGCCTAAGTCCTTGAGGGTCCTTTCCCGCCTTTTTCAACTGACCCGTGGCCAGGGTTAGTCTGCAACCTATCCTAGGTAAATATTGTGCGCGGGTGTTTGTCTATCTAAACTTTCCTCCTCTCTAATAAAGAAAATAATTTCCTATGTCCTTGACCCTGTTTCTAGAACTAAGGTTTTTCGTGCAAACTTGTCTCTTAGTATGCTCCTTTCTCTCCCTACCCTTACTTGAATATTGAACTGTATGCATATATAGTTTGTTCCATTCTTACCCTCCCTTTAGCGAACAAGCACATCTGGATAAATAAAATTGCATAAGTTTCCTTTCTCTGAACCGTTAGTGAATTTCGAAAGTCTGCTTTGATTAGGATGTTCCCTTTCTTTACCCGCATTTAGAAAAGTTGTGCAAGACTGCTGATCAAATATAGCGTGTTCGGAGGAGGAGCTACGACACCAACCAAGATGGCCGCATAGTCTCCCGGCTCCGCTGACCCCAGTCCTCCACTCGCTTATCCTGTCGAATATCCTGATCTCCTGCCCCGGATTCGTGTGGGTGAACTAGTCTGCATCCCGATGGTGTGATCGCAGAATTTTTCTGATGTTCTGGTGTGAAGTAACATCGAAAATGTTTTGAGGCCTAACCCAGACTGGAAGCCGGGGTCTCAATTTCTGGTCTACCCGGGTCCAAAGTGAACAACAACGGACTGCCGAGGGTGGTTGGGTCCGGTCCCTGGAACTTTCGAAAATTTCTCTGAACTACTTTGCAACCATCTGCTGCCTGGTGCTGTACCTGAGGTGAGGCGACGGGTGGTGCGCGGTGCTGCGTCGCGGGGGCCCCGGCCCGGAGGCCCGGCACTAGCACCGCTGGTGCCCCGGGGTAGGGGTCCCGGCGCGCGTTGCTGCATGTTGCTGACCCGTCCCTCACGGCCTGTTTCTGCTCCGGCGTCTCCTGCCCCGGAGAGGGAGCCTCTCCATGGGGATCGTTATGCCTGCGGCCGAATGGAACACGGCGGAACGGACTCAATGTGGCCCTTCCTTGCGGATGGTAATGGCGGAAGTTGCGGCGCTTCACGCGATGGTGAGGGCCCAGGTCAATCATTGGCTGTCGGCAACAGATGGAATCATAGGACCGGGAACGAGCCCTGACTTGCTCTTTGAGACCCGGCAGCCGACTTGCCCCCTGTTGGAAGCCCTACTGGTGTGTTTGGACCCGGTGCTGGAAGCTGTGCCTGCCCCCGAAGAAACGGAATTCATCGTGTGTGCTGAGATTGGTGACTCTCTTAAGTTCTCGGAAACATCGGTCCTACAGTTATCGGAGCATTTCACTGCTTCCCCCATCCTGGACACTGTTGGCCCACACTTTGATCTGTGTCGGAACGAGTCGCACCCCCTCCCCAATCGGTCTCCCAATATGGCGGATGGAACGATGCTTGGCTTCGGGGTCGGGGAGGGACATTGTTGGTGCAAGCTGTGTGCGTTGGGACCTGCTATTCCTCTCCTAATTGCTGACTCAAGCTCCGGCTGCTTCTTTCCGGGGTTGTGGCTTTTCTTATCCGAGGGACACAGCAACTTTGTTAGACGGGGCCAAGGCTGAGATTGTGGGTTGAATCGTTTACGATGGATCTATTGGTAACGGGACTGCTTCATCAACGGACGGATTCCGGGGCGGGGGGTTTGTGGTTCCCCCCGGGGTATTTTTGTATGGTGCACAACTTTACTTGTGTTGGCTTAGGGGGGCCCCTTTGATAGGGCGGGGGGGAGAGACCGGGAGCGCATAGACTATCGCCCTCCTCCGCTTCCCCGTTATGTGGGGTTTCCTTTCTTTCTCCTTTTTCTCTTCTTCTATATTTCGGGTTTGGTTCTCGGGCGACAGGCACACTGCTGGGTGGGGGGGGCCGTAGTCATCTGCAGGGGTGCAGGGTGGGGGGTTGGGGGAGGGGATCTTTCGTTTTTATTTTTGTATCTATGGCATTTTTTCTCTTCTCTTTCTTTGTCTTTTTCTTTTCTGGGTCAGTGCAGTGGGTTTCCTTTGGTATCAGTCCCTGCTTTTTCATCTGTGCCTCCATTTTCGTGGTGTTTTTTGGGTCTTAGGGCAGGTAAATGCAGGCGCGAATTGACCGTAATATTCCTTCACATCCTGACCTCTTGTTTCAGCGCCATTGATTTGATCGATTACTGTTTATTGTCGATACGTTTACTATTCTGCCTGCCATTTTCGCTGCTGGGAAATTGTTAGGCACCTGATCCTTCCATCTTATATTATAAAATGAAAACCTTTTATATCCTGTTTTTCTAATTGTGCTGTTCAGTGGCCAAGAGTACGCTAGCATGGAGATTCTGCTCCCCGAGGTACTGCATGTGATTAAAATTGCTCTCTGTAAATCTAACTGCTTAGCGGCCGGCCCCCGGGGTTGTAGGCCCATACTTGTATTTGGTTTAAATGTCAATAAAGGTTTTAAAAAAATATATATACATATATATATAGCGTGTTCCTTATTTTCCCCTTCCTTTATTTCTGATTTTCAAATGTTTCTTACTCATATTCATAGTAACACAATTTTCTTAGTAATAGACGGTCTAATCTGTGTTAATTTGTGGCTCATGGCATCAGACGACGAGGATTGAAATTTAGATAAAGGTGTTGAAACCTTCTTGCGTTTGTGGTTATTATAAAGAGTGCAACATATTTTTTTTGGTTTGTATTTTGTGAAGACTGTTTACCTTTCAGCTAGCTCCTGATCCATTGTGATCTTAGGTACCTGGGACGAGGATTGTTAAGTTAGGTACATTGGACATAAATAGGGAGAAAAAGGGTTACTGGTAGTAGAGTGTAGGTTACCCGATTAAACCAGTGTGGTAAATAAATTATGGGCCCAAAGTGTGGATATTTGGTAAATAAAAATAGTCGGGTGGCCTGCTCGCTCTTTCAGTGTAGGGTGGGGGAGTTGGGGGGCAAGGGAGGGTGGATAGACAGTTGTCTCCCGATTGTTTGTTTTTGGCCGCCTACGGGACGCTGTTCTTTGTTTCTCTTGGCAGCTTTCTGTGCACAGCAATGGAGCCCCTGGCATCCCTCATACGTCAGGATCTCTGCATCCGAGGTTCGTCCTCCTCTTCCTGGCGGACCCAGAGAACTCCGGCCCACCGTGTTTGGACGCCCTTCTCTGCCTTTGAACGGGTCTCGGGCCTTCGGCTCAACCCGGCGAAGTCCACTCTGGTTCCCCTCCACCCGTCCCGTGCCTGCTTCGATTGGCAAACGACCATTTCCCTGCGTAAGCAGTCTTTCAAGTACCTGGGGATTTGGGTCGCCCTGCTTCCAGAACTCGAATGGGCCCTGAATATTACGTACTGATTACCAAGGACAAGGCAGACCTCAGGAGATGGCAATCCCTTCCTCTTAACCCCCTTGGCAGAAGTGCCCTTTTTAAAATGATTGTTCTCCCCTGTTTTTTATATATTTTCTACAAAATATTACCTTTCACCTCCAAGGGAGTCGGTTTCCTGAGCTTGACAGTCTCCTCACCTGGTTTTTATTGGTGTGGGGGGGCGCGGGAGAGAACGCAGATGTCTCTGGCACACTGCTGCATACCTCCTTATGACGGGGCATGGGTCTAACCAACCTTTACTATCTGGCCACGATACTCATCGTGGTTCGTGACTGGTTCGCGGGCGGCTGGTCCTATCTGGCGTACCAGGTGGAACTCGGATCGATGGACTTCCCGCAGCTCCAGGCCCACTTGTATGGGGCCCCCATACCGCAGGGCCTCCTCCGCGTAACTAGGAAGGTTCTCTCGGCTTTGCGCACTGCGCTGCGCCACATGAAATGGGACGGTAAACCTGGCACTTGGCTACTAGAGGCCTAGTCTCTCCGGGACTTCCGTTGTTGGGACCACATTGGGATCTCGCTTCTTGGGAAAGTTTGGGTTGGGGACCACATCAGAACCTTTGCGGATTTACAGCACAGGGATGTGGAATTCCTATAGCCCTACGCCCAGGGCATATTGTTTGGGGTCAAGGACAATAAGTTTGTACCACATTATGGATAATGGAAGGGCATTGTCTACAGTTAAGGTAATATTTTTGCCCATGTTAATGCTGTTCAAACTTGTACTTATGGTTCATTAATTGAAAGAAAGCCTTTATTATTAGGGTGAGTGCTCTAAGTAAATGTTGTAATCTCCAACTGCACTACCGACAGTGTTTCCAGTATAAAAATGCGTACACATGTTTTCAAAGTTTAGCCATATGAGGCTATGTATAATGCTCCCAGAATGCTCTCATATTTGATGCAAATATTTGCAGAAGCTTGAAAGCAAGATTGATGATTCTTTGCTTTCGGACAAAATGTTCATAAAACACTGAAAGCAGGAAAAAAACATTTTGCTAAACTACTTTAAAATTTCAGGTACCATTTATTTGAAGCATCATTTAGTAATGTGTTGATGCATGCTAGTATTTGCCAAACATATTTATAATGGAAAATCAGTGTAACCAGTTTCATTAAGATTATGGGAAACAAAAATAAAAGCACTGGCAAAGCTAGTAGGTCTGAAATGTGTGGTCAGCTTTTTAGTTTGGTCAACGTGTGACTAGTTTTGGCATGGGTTTTGTAAAACCCTATTGGCGTTGGAACTGCTAGGCCCTCACCATTATAACAAACATTGGCAAAAACATAAATAGTTTTTGGTCTCAAAAAGCACACACTGCCACAGTAGTTACTGGCACTGAAAAAAACTACTTTGTGTGCAGATATGCTCCTTGTGAAACAGCCGAATGCTGTCACTCACAGTGAAGCCAGTCAATACAGAGAGAGACATAATGTTAATAAACACAAAAGGTCACGGTCAACGTCAAAATAGGGGCCCAATTATTATTAAAGAAGTCCCAAAAGTGCACCCATGGTATAAGTCCTTGCATTAAGTGCAGCTATACAGCTTTCTTGAATTCCCAAGAATTGACAGAAGTAGGATAAGAAATAGTACTCCTAGAAAATATGTGACCTGCATTTTAACATGAGCAAATATGCATGTGTAGATTTGCTCATGCAAAAATCTGAGTGTTTGCAAGTTCACTTTCCCTCCAACCACTGTTTTCCCAACTCTGGAAGGTTTACATCTGCCATTGTCAGGAATAAATTTCCAACATTCTCAGTATGGGAAAAGATTATAGAAGAGTTGCTGAAAAACCGTAAAACAATGAAGTTAGTAAGTTTGCACTCGAAAGGGCATTCTAACCCTGGAACTATTGCTTCATTCCCAGTATGTAGATCTGCGGAAACGTGACAACATAAGGGGATCGCAAGTATTCAAACACTACTGTGGTATGGGCCCTGGCATAATCTGAGAGGCTATATCAGAGCTCTCATCTCATGAGATTGCTGCCATAATGTGTCACTGCATTACATGGCACCAAAGAGGCAAATGGATTTTGCTCTAGGGCAAGTAGATTTATAAAGCAACCTGCCCAATGGACAAGTAGATATTTTATTAAATTCCACACCCGACAGCAGCACTATTCCCTCCACTCCTCCCAATTTTATAAATATTTACAGATTAGGCATGCCCTCCGGGTGCACATTCCATCTCACACCTCCCTCCCTGAATTTAGTCCCCTCAAGGCCCAAGTGACGATGGGCAACCTTACATTCGTTACGTGCCCTCTGGGAGGGATGGCTAGGCCCCCTAGAGGATGCGGACTGGAGGGACACTCATGGCCCCCAAGACCTTGACGACCTCCTCCAAGTTGCGTCTAGTCCAACTCTACTACCTAAATATGGCTTACCTCACCCCTGCACGGCTATACTACACCCATCTACGGCCCTCCCCGACCTGGACGCGAAGCAATCACGCCCCTGCGGACTTCTACCTCATGATTTGGCAATGCCCTGTCCTTGCACCATTCTGGGCGGGAGTGGAACTGGAACTCACACAGACCCTAGGGTTGACATTTCCCCATGACTACGTTTGATTCTGGGTGTGTTTGATGGCCTGGATGGCTCCCAGGCCGATAAGCGCTTCCTTGACACAGCGGTGGCGAAGCGAGATATAGCAGGGCACTTGTCTCAGGCCAAGTCGCCTACTATACGGAAGTGGAGATGGGGGGGGTAGACTACGCACGTAACCTGGGCTTCATCCTGGACTCCTCCCTCTCGATGACAAGACAAGTCAACGCCGTCTCATCATCGTGCTTCAACACCCTGCGCATGCTCCGAAAGATCTTCCGATGGATCCCCACCGAAACCAGGAAGACGGTCACCCAGGCACTCGTCACCAGCCGACTTGACTACGGTAAAACCCTCTACGCCGGAACCACAGCCAAACTTCAACGCATCCAGAACGCCTCCGCACGACTCGTCCTGGACGTCCCCCGACACAGCCACATCTCCGGCCACCTGAGAGACCTGCAATGGCTCCCCGTCAGCAAGAGGATCACGTTCAGACTCCTGACCCACGCACACAAGGCTCTCCACGACTTTTATTTATTTATTTATTTTTATTTTAAAGTTTTGTAGAGCGCGTAGTCACCACGAGGGTATCCCAGCGCTAAAACCTTGTTACTCATGAGGGGGAGCGGATCGGTAAGAAACCGGATTTAGGGAAAGAGGAGAGTTTTGAGAGTTTTTCTGAACCGGAGTAGATCAGGCTCTGTTCTGAGGTTCAGAGGGAGTGCGTTCCACTTGAGACCGGTGTTTACCGAGAAGCGGCGGCCCCCTATGCGGGCCTTTTTCACCATGGGGATTGTGATAAGGTTTCCATGCTCTGAGCGGAGCGCTCTCGTGGGTCTGTAGGGGGTGATCCAATTGTTTAGTATGGGGGGGCCGGTGTTATGTAGAGCCTTGTGGGCCAGACAGAGGGCCTTGAAAGTGACCCTTTCCTTAAATCGGGAGCCAGTGTAGTTTCCTAAGAGCAGGTTTGGCCGATGATCTGGCCGGGGTGCTTGTTAGGAGTCGGGCGGCGGCGTTTTGAGCCTTTTGCAGAGTTTGAAAGGTGGATTCCGGGGCGCCCAGATAGATGGCGTTACTGTAATCCAGCCTAGATAGAATTAAGCCCTGGATCAGCATGAGGCGCGACTGGAAGGGTAGAAGAGGGAGTACTTTCCTGCAAGATTTAAGTAACCCGTAGCAGGTTCCGGCCGTCTTTCTGGCCTGTGTCCGGAAGGTAAGGTCGGTCTCCAGCCACACACCGAGACTCTTGACCTTCTTGGGGGTGGGAGGTTCGCCCATGCAGGCGGGCCAGAAGTTGGAAGGGATGTTAGTAGTTTTTTGTCCAAGGACCAGGATCTCTGTCTTGGAGCCATTGAGCTTCAAGGCAGAGTCGCTCATCCACTGGTGTACGCTGGAAAGACAGTCGTGGAGGTTGGGAGGGCTCGAGGGGGGGGGGGGGGGGGGGGGGGGGGGGGGGGGGGAGGGGGGGGGGGGGGGGGGGGGGGGGGGGGGGGGGGGGGGGGGGGGGGGGGGGGGGGGGGGGTCGTGGAGGTTGGAGGGCTCGAGCTTAGGGTGGGAGAGTGTGACCACCAGTTGTGTGTCGTCGGCGTAGCTGACGATAGTGACTCCGAAGGGTGAAACAAGTTCCTCCAGTGGGGCCATATAAACGTTGAACAACGTAGGGCTCAGGGAAGAGCCCTGTGGCACACCGCACTGGAGGGGGATGGACGAGGAGCGGCTTTCGCCTTCCCATACTTGATAAGAGCGTCGGGAAAGAAAGGACGAGAGCCACTTCAGGGCTTTGCCCTTAACCCCAACAGTCCCGAGGCGGTGGATTAGAACCTGGTGGCTGACCGTATCAAAGGCCGCACTAAGGTCTAGGAGGACCACTGCCACTGATCCTCCTGAGTCGATGATTTCCCTGGTTCTTTCCACTGCCACAAGGAGTGCAGTGTCTGTGCCTTGGCCAGGTCTGAAGCCAGTCTGCGAGTCATTGAGAAGATGGTTTGACTCGAGGTATTGTGACAGCTTTTTGTTAGCTAACTTTTCGGCAACTTTGCCTATCCAGGGGAGAAGTGAAATGGGTCTGTAGTTGGAGAGGTCTGTAGGGTCAAGCGACGGTTTCTTGAGAAGCGCTTTGACTACGGCTTCCTTCCAGTTGGAAGGGACCACTCCTTGTTCCAGTGAAATATTGATCAGGGCTGTCAGTTGAGGGACTATAGTCTGCACGATACTTTTTGCGAAACGTATGGGGACCGGGTCCCTAGGGGCTCCGCTCTTGGTTGAGGTAAGTGTGACTCTTACTTCTTCTTCTGAGACCGGGCCAAGCGACTCTAGAAAGGGTTTGTCTACAGGGGGCGTCTGCTCCTTGGCTCTTTCTAAGATGTTGGAGTTGGCAGGTGGGAGGGAGGAGAGAATTTTTTTTATTTTTTCATCGAAGAAGGAGGCCAACATGGCGCATTTTTCCTCGGCTTCTTTGGGGTCCATAGGTTTCTGGGGGGGGGCAGGAACACGGAGGAGTTCTTTAAAAATGGAGAAGGTCTCCTTGGATGAGCAGGCAGAGTTTTTTATCTTTTCCTCAAAGTAGATCCTTTTGGCGTCATGTAAAGCTTGTTTATAAGCTTTCATGGAGCATTGATAGACGCTTTTCTCTTCTGCTGATTTGTTTTTTCTCCATGAGCGTTCTGTCTTTTTGCAATGTTTTTTGAGGGAGGCGAGGGCGGGTGTGTACCAGGGGGAGGGACTAATTCTTTTCATGTGTTTTAGCGAGCTAGTCAGTGGAATGGAGCTATCTAGGGGATGAACTAGCCAATCCATGAATTCTCTGTCCGCGGTATTAGGGTCCGTGGACAGGGGGGGGATGGTGTTGCGTAGTTTGGCTTCCCATTCCTCTGGATCTAATTTATGCCATCGTCTGGTTTGTACCCTGGTTTTATGTGAAGGCCCTGGTGATGTGCCGAGTGACCAATGCATAGGTATCAGCATGTGGTCTGTCCAAGGCAGGGGGGTGGGGTCCTGGGCGTACAGGTTCGCAATGTTAGAGAAGATGGGGTCTAGGAGTTGACCCTTCTCGTGGGTGGCTTTAGGATTTTGCAGGAGGAGGTCAGCTGTGGTGAGATCTGCAAGCAGGTTTGCTGCGGTATTATTCGTGGGGTCCAAAAAGTGAATATTAAAGTCCCCTAAGAGGAGAAAATTGGAGACCGAGATGGATTTGAGTAAGATGTGGTCCATCAGAGTGCTGGCAAATTCCCCTAGGGATCCTGGGGGTCGGTACACAAGTAATCCGGAAAGGGAAGTGGAAGGAGAGATCTGGATTGTGAAGTAGCAGTTCTCACAATCTTTAACAGATCCAGTCTCAATTCTGCATTTGAGGTGATCTTTGAAGAGTATGGCTAGGCCGCCACCTCTACCGATTGGCCTATTTAGGCAACATATTTGGTAGCCGGGGGGAGTTGCATTGGCCACATCAAAGTCGTTGTGCGGGGTCAGCCAAGTTTCTGTCAAGAATAGCAGATCTAGCAGCGAGTCCTGGACAAGGATGTTGATTTCGTGGGCATGCTTTACCAAGGATCTGCAATTCAGAAGACCAAGCCGGAGACCTGGGTGGCGTTCCGTTTCCTCGGGGTTATTACAGAGGATGCATCCTACATAGGGTGTGTCCTCCTTGTGGGTGTATTTGCACTGGGGGTGCTTTCCCCGGTTCCAGGCAAGCAGTGAGCTTCTGGGGTATGAGATGCAATTTTGCCGAATGGGCATAGTGGCTGGGCCTTGGGCCCCAAGTACCTCAACAACCGCCTGACCTTCTACACACCCACCCGCCAGCTACGGTCGACCAGCCTCGCCCTCGCCGCCGTCCCACGCATCCGCAGAGCCACCACTGGAGGAAAATCCTTCTCCTACCTGGCAGCCAAGACTTGAAACTCCCTCCCCATCCACCTTCGGCTAACCCAGGACCACCTCTCCTTCAGGAAGCAACTCAAGACCTGGCTCTTCGAGCAGTAACGGACCCCTCTCCCCCAGCGCCTTGAGACCCTACCGGGTGAGTAGCGCACTATACAAATGTCTTGATTGATTGATTGATAGATTGGTTTTAAATTCAATAAAACCGGATTATCAAAAACACAAAAACAAAAAAAGTCTATCAATTCCTAAAAAGACTTTAAACGTAAAAAGAAAAAGGTTTTGCAGGCCCTAGCTCTAAAAGTGTCCTTTGTCATGGTCCAAACCAATATAAGCATTAGAAAGCCATTTATGCCCAAAAAATAAAAAGGATTGTCAATTTTGTATCAGAGTTCCAAATTGAGCTGGTGATTAAAAAGGGCAAATTTCTTCCAGCACACGAGGAGACAAAATTATTCAATTGTTTATGTGTCCTGGCTGCTAGACACAACATTTTTGTAGCTTGCTTCTGCAGTAGACAGCCCCCGTAACACCTTGCAGAGAATGTCAATTGAGCACAGATGATCTTCCGCGCTGTCCGCAGCCGGTGCAGGGCAGCCTGTGTGCCGTCCAAAGCCTGGGTGCCAGTGGAGGAGCCGGTGTTCACCACGTACTTTCTGAAAGGTGCTTTGAAGTCCAGAACCTATGGTCTTAAATAGGTGTACAATGCCAGTCGTATCAGACATCTTAGAGATATGATTCACCATTTCTACGAAATGGAAAGGGCAGTTTGTATGGATAAGCACCTGTATCTCAGCTGAAGACCTTGCGCACTCGAGTTCAAAAGTCTCTCGAGCGGAGGTTAAGGGCACAGACTTCTGTAAAAGCATGGCTTTCATTCTGCCTAGAGTATCAAACTGTATTAAAGAAACATTCAGTGAAAGCCATAACGGCGCCTCCCTGACTGTAGGTGTCGGTGGAAACAATACTTGCATACAACAAGTAACGCCGGAGCTCACTGTTACCAGATATGCGATGCCAGGGAGCATTCCACAGCAACCTTGACGGATCAGCATCAAGTAACTCCCATTCGAAAGTAGCCCGAAAGCTGGAGTAGTCACGGCAGCTGGGGCACCCCTCAGATTACAGGACAAGTTTGCCACAGAACCATTACCAGCCCCGTGCAGTATAATATCCCAACATATGAGCAATCCACTTAAAGCGCTCTCACAGTTTGTACCACTGAGAAACAACTCTCGATCCCCACTCCGGCATCGAAATCTGTATGGTCATTCCCAAGATTCTTAATGTATTCCTTACCCAATTGTTCATATTTGCCTACCTGCTTTTGTTCAAGACAATATTGAAACTGAAAAGTAGTGACCAGAAGAGTTACGTGGCCATGGACATTCTTTGGATGGTGACTCTGCCATTGTAAATGGTAATCTATCCAGTTTTTCAATACGCAGCATTGTATCTGTTTAGATTGTATTCAGAAAACAGACACGTACTGTCACAACTCTATACTGTACATATATACTGTATATATATATGAAGAGGAGAACGTGTGTATACACAAATCACTTATTCAACAATCGTATCAAAACTCCTGTACATCTTAGTATCCAAGAACAGCCTGTTATACCTCAAGGGCCTCCCTGAGTGTCTAAATTAATGCCCATAGTTCATCACGGTCATTCAATCCATTGGTGGCAGTGTGGTATCTTTCAATCAACCTAGTCTCTGTTCGATTTAATTTCATCTCTAATTCACCTCTGTTGTTTGCCAGAATTACCTCTAGTACTGAATAAATCAAGTCATCCTCGCTGTGCCCAGCTTCAATAAAATGTTGCACCAGCGGTGCTCCTTGGGTCCTACATCTTATGCGGGACTTATGTTGATTGAAAGATAACACACTGCCACCAATGGATTGAATTACCGTGATGAACTATGGGCATTAAATTAGACACTCAGGGTTGTTGAATAAGTGATTTGTGTATACACACGTTCTCCTCTTCATATATATACAGTATAGAGTGCGTACTAGATTGTAAGTCCAGGTGTGCACATGCAGTATCAAAAGGCTTTCATTGTTGGGTATGCATATGTTGCCCATATATATTCCCTCCCCCGGTGTGTGAATCGTGGTGGATTGATTTGTATTTCTTTTTTGTGTATCTTCCTCCCCCTTTCTTTATTATTATTTCGTAATTCTCATTTTTATTATGTTTTTAAGATTACATTGGGTGTCGTGGGTATTAAGATAGAATTGTCCGTAGTAGACTTATGATGTGGAATTATACGTGGAAGGACATTGGTATTCCGACTCTCGAGTCAACCTCCGAATTAAAGCCCCCCCCACCACACTCCCCCCCTGACCCCCGTCCCCGGTTTCATTAGAGGTTGTTATTTAGGAAACAGAGTGGAGTATGTGGGGACCTTTGCATCCATAACGCACGTAGGCAGCTTCACCAGTGTGATTTTTTGCTGTATGAATTACGGAGGCTGCTTGAAGGACTTTCTCTCCTGAGTCCTTCTTTAATGTTGCTGCATTAGTTTGGAACACGTAGATTGGGAGTCCTTTCTTGATATTGGTGCACCAGTCACGTGTCATCGCGTTTTTAGTCTGAGAACAGAGTCGGCACTCCCTTGCTCGTCATGACGGGCGTTTTCTGCTCCGCATGAGGACCGGGATCCCCGTGGAAGGTATGGAGTGGGGTTGTCCGATGGGGAAGGGGAGTAATTTGTTGACATTTCCATTAGAAATTGTAGTGTGACAGGCTGAGTGCGTTATGCCGCTGTACCTCGTGTGGAGGCAGGATATGAACGCATTTTAAAAGCCGGGCCGTTGCGTTGATTCTTTGACAGGAGAAGGAGAGTTGTGAAAGTGACTACAGAGTTAGAAGCGACCTTGTGGACTTTGAAGTGGGCGTTAAAGGTTTGTGTCCCTCTAGGTATGTGGTGTAAGCTTTTTTTACTCGAAACCACATCTCCCACATGAGGTTTTTTGGGTGTGTTCTCCCTATATTATTTCATTCTCATGGCCGCTCATAAATATGTATGTATTCCTGTAGGTACCCTCGGATTGAGTGGCTAGAGTGACCTGTCCCTGTATTTTATGGACTGGAGAGTGCTTTCTGCACTAACATTGAAGGTATATATATGATTTTGATGACTTTAATGTTAGAGTCTGTTTCTTTACCTTGTTTTTCTCTAGTACACTTTAGAGCACGTTTGGCTGTGGATTGTACGTCTTGTTTTTGTTTTGGTGTTTCCATTCTCTCTCTTGACTGGGTTTAAGGTAACCTTTTTGGTCCTTTTTTGGAGCCGCACCCCATGCTTTGGCACTGCATAGTCACATACGGGATAGTGTTAGAATGGCAGAACCGATGGTTGTGTTTAATAATTACCATTATTATTGTTTTAGTGAAATTATACCCTTGTCCTGATGAAGCCAATTGAAAAGACTGGCTGAAACGCGACCGCGTCGACACTTTAAGAAGGAGTCCTCTAAAAAGTGTTAGGTTGGCCCAAATTCCAATATAAGCGCCTTCATAAATAATGAGTTTGGGGTGTTATACCTCGGCGCTCTTAGGACTTCCTGGAAGTGTATCACTTTGATTTAAGAGTGTACACTGAGATTTTCTTGTGTTTTCTTTAGGGTATATATGGATATAAATTTGTGTTGTAAAAAATAATCTTTTTGTGTATGTATTATATATAGTGTATATGTTATGTATATATATATATATTGTATTGTATATAGAGATGAATGCAAGCTAGGGTGTTTCATTGTTGTATAGTCCCTATTATATATGTATTTTTCATTTTTCATTATTATTTTTTTCTGTGCCCCACCTTGTCACTTGACACGTATATATTTTGTTGTGATTTGTGTATATATATAACCTTAAATATTATATTGAACATAAAGGTTGACATTGGGTTTGAACTTTAACATAGATATTATACAGGAGATGTCTGTCCTGCTCTGAGTCCTGCTGTGCTTCCAAGAAGCCTCATGCATAATATAGGAGTTTCGAACTAGGGAAAAAACTTGCGTTCTGCAGATCCTCTGACTCGAAAACAGTTTAATATTTCAGACAGAGCATGGAGTTTACAGTCTCGACATCCTAATCATCAGAATGCAACCCAGGTACAATTAAATCACCTAGTCAAACCCTAAAACATAAGATATTTGCATGTATTACCGCGATCCAAATATATCATAAGGCACTTTATCCAAAACAATTCCATCAGTTACTGGTAAAGCTGAAACATTCACAAGACACAAGTCTCTTTTTAGCTTACATGAAGTTGAATGAGGCATAAACTCTGTGTCAACCAGTTCTGTGGCAGAGCATTCTGGAAGGTAAAGGCCATTTATCAGCAGGACGGAAACAGTCACAAAGTAAAGTGTTACCCAAACAGGAATCCAAAAAGGGACCAAATAGGGGTGCTTCAGCCATGAAAGGAAAACACAAGCCTTTGTAGGCCGAGTGTCTTAAACAGAGGGAGTATCAAAAGAGTCAAGAAAAAAAAAAAATCTGATCCCACATAATAAACAGAAGCAGTTGCTGAAAAACTGGGGCATCAGTACCGTAAGAGAACTGGAAATATTCAATAGAGGTGGATCAGTAGACGACATCAGCAGCAGTAGATGCAGTAGTAACTACAGTACTTGCTTTGGTTGTATGGTTGGAAGTAGTAGCAATATTGGGGAATTAATCTAAGTTTATTCTCAGCAACCCTAGCTTGGGAGAAACAGCTTTGATGGTGCGCACACGCCGCAGAGGAATTTCCTGCATAGTAGTTAGAGTAGTTAGGGACTCTGTGCGGCCTATTGTTTAGAATCGGCCACATGATGTAACTTGATGTGATCATTGGAGACAAAAAGATTGTCTTTAGAGCCATAAAGTGGTGGCAAAATTACAGTTCATGTACTTTGAATGCCAAGGACCGTCACTGGTAGTCGGTATGATAGGCCAAACTCCTCCTTTACCGCAATATTTTCCTGACGAGATGAGCAACTTGGGGAAATCAAGCCGGAAGGTTTGGGCTTCTTCTTAATTAAGGTAGAGGCACAACTGCTCGTTAGATTGTCAGTCACTGAAATTTTATAAGTCCTGTAAGACAGCACAACGATCATTTATGTCAAAGGACATGGCTGCTTCCACAATGTCTGGACCGTCTACGGTTTGGAACTTACATTTTGATGCCAAAAAGGACCCTGTATGGGGTCCAGTCACCAAGACATCTTTTAGAGAAATTAAGTACTTGTTCTACCCCACATATAGGTGGGGATCCAACCAACCACGCCCTATACCTGATACTCTAGCTGTTAAGGACTGCTTTAAGTCACGGTTCATCCTTTCCACAAAAGAATTGCCCTCAGGCGATATGGAGAAAAATAATGTCTGTCTACACCCATGGTAGCCACAGTATTCCTGTAATCCTTAGAGGCAAAAGCAGGACCTTGGTACAAATAGAATATAGCACATGCATGTGTCCCATTAGGGACTTGCAGTTTTTTATTAACAGTGGGAGCATGGTGGCCACACCCAGAGGAACAAGAACCGACTGACAGGAGTGTAAATTTAAATGCTCCATCCGAACTAAGAGTATCACAGTGAAGGCTTGTTAGAAATCAACAAGTGCGTCTGCGGTGCTCGAGCCACAGTGGAAGCTTTACATTGTTGATAAATGTCACAACAAAAGACATAATTCTTGGCTGATTTGTACAAGCCATTCCACCAAACACATTGCCGTAGCAACGAAACGGTTGCTGCCAAACCTACATGTGCAGAAGCAGCACCTTCATGCACAGCTATCACTAAGGCTAGCTTATGGTCTTGGTTAGGAATCAAATGATCGCCAACCCCTAAGATTGTCACAAAGGGAAGCTTTTGTACACCTAAATGATATGTATATTTAGTTGGAAAACCCTTAGGTAAGGATATGCTGTTGAGTGTAGCTTTACCAGCAGTATATCATTGTATACCCTCGGTTGGCAACGAACATTTGCAGCACCCACGGCAGTCGCAACTGCAGATTTGGCAGCTTCATCAGCCAAAGAATTCCCCACAACCACACTGTTGACTCAATGTATGAACAACATGAGCCTGTGGCAACCTATCTGTAGGGTCTGCCACTTTAACCCAAAGCAATTTATGCTTTATTGTGTTGCCTTTAGTCTTTAAATCCGTTTTAGCTCCAATAATGCAAATTGTTGTTAAAAGAGAGTAATATGAGGGTTAACAGCGCGTTGTCGTCAGACTTCCCTGTCCGAAGGGGCACCAGGCAGGGGTGCCCCCATCCCCGTTACTGTTTGCTCTGACTATAGAAGTGATGGCCTGTGCGATCCGCCAAAACGAGCTGATCACGGGATTCCGAGTGGGCCAGACAGGCGGTGCAAGCGAGAAAATATCACTCTACGCGGACGACGCCTTCTGTACGTTACGCGCCCGGACGTCACGATTCCGGCACTGTTTGAGGAACTGGCCAGATATGGAGCGTTGTTGGCAGGATACCAGATTAACTGGCACAAGTCAGTACTTTATGACCCCAGGGAAAGGGGTAGCTGGCCAGACCTCCCGGAGAAACTCCAGACGACTAGGAAGGGCTTTACCTATTTAGGGATCTTTGTAACTAAGGATAGCTCCCTCTCCTACGACAGAAATATTAAGAGAATACTGACTAATTTCACAGAAGATGCGGCGAGATTGAAGCTACTCCCTCTGACACTGCTAGGCCGAGCGGTCATGTTTAAGATGATCTCGCTTGCGAGATTCTTATACGCCCTCCAGAACGAATACTTTCCTCTCCAGAGCCAGGTCTTTCGGGAGATACAGGCGGAACTGCGCGCCTTCCTGTGGCTGGGAAAGCAGCCCCGGGTGGCGATGTCTACCATGCAGCGGCATCAGTATGATTGGGTATCTAGTTACCCAACATAGAAGCATATTACTGGGAGGAACACCTGACTCCTATAAATGGATGGATACATGCCCCGGCCCTTCACCCTACATATGCACTAGAGCGCTACACAATGGAAAAACACACTTGTATACACTTCTTATATGCTGGCAAGGGGTAGAACAGACTGCTCCTGGCTATGAGGGTCACCCTAGGGGCCTGGGCTAGAGCGACGAAGGCCACAGGGTGGGATGGTAAACCGACGAGACAAACGCCCCTTTGGAAGTGTGCCTGGCTGAAGGAGTTGAACAAGCTGAAGGGGTTCTCGGCCTGGGATGCGATAGACATCTCGACGCTGGGCGATGTGATGAGGAGTGGGGAGTTACAGTCATTTGCCGCACTAAGAAAGGAATATGGACTTAAGTCACACACAGTCGTTTCGATACATGTAGCTGCGACATGCTTGGAGGGCAGAGAGGGCACTAATGGGACCTCTCCCGGAATATGCTCCGCTGGAAGGACGCTTGCTGCAGGAGCAGATCATTCATAGGGCGGTGTCCCTCACCTATAGGACCATAATGAATAATTTGCCCAATTGGCTGGAGAAGCTTAGGGAAACCTGGGAGAAAGAGGTAGGGACCATGGATGAGGTGGACTGGGGGACGGTTTTGATGCACCCTCGGAAAGTGGCAATTAAATCTCGCCTCCGGCTCATTCAGTTCAAAGTGCTCCACCGAACATACTTTGATAGAGCTAGGTCACATAGAATGGGAAGGGCGTCGGACCCCTGTTGTCTGAGGTGCCGTTTTGAGAGGAGAGATTTTGTTCATACCATTTGGTCCTGCCCGAACATACAGGTTTTCTGGGACGAGGTGCTCCGGGAATTGGGAGAGGTGCTGGAGGTAGTTCTGCAGTCCGACCCTAAGCTGGTCCTCCTGGGTATGACGAATGAAGTAGATGTGAGTCGCCCACAACTAATCTTTCTGGTATTAGCCTTGGTGGTGGCCAAGAGGGATGTGGCCAGGAAGTGGGGGGGCGTCAGAGTGCCCACAGCTGGAGGAGTGGCGTAGGGGAATGGACCTGTATATGGCTGCTGAGAGGGTCACATACAAGGCAAGAGGATGCCCCAAAAAGTTTGGCAAAGTGTGGGGGAAATGGCGCCGGTATCATGGGCTGGATGGAGGTCTTTGATTTGCATGTGGTAGCAAAGTATTTGAGGGTGGAAGGGATATGGGCTGTTGACCGTTGCTTTCCCCTATTTGACTGTAGAATCAATACAGAGCCAGTACTACAGTGTTGGATATGCATGTTAAGGGTCCGAGGATGAGTGAGGGTGGTGGAAGGATTCTGGGATGGGATGTGCTGAGTAATGATGACATGCTTGTTCTTGTTTATGCAATGAAAAAAAAAGTTTAAAAAAAGATAGTAATATGAATCACACACTATAAGTGTGAGGAATTCAGGATCAATATTTTCCAGTGCAAGTAACAGGGCTTTGAGCTCAGCCAACTGCACAGTACACTCCCTTAAGGACTGTGTGGGAGTTTTTGGTGATTGGAATTTTCCGTCCAGCATTACACCAAGAACAGTCGCGCATGCCGCTGAAAATCGGTGCTTGGTACCCATAGCAGGTTGTCAGAACCATCAGTATAAACAAAAAATGATACTGATCAAGAGGCAAAATATTGCGGGACATGGAATAAATATGCTTATACTGAAGAAACTCTGGTGTTTGTAAAGATGGGTAAAAGACAAAGTCTACATCAACTGTATCTATTTAAGATGGAGGGCTTTAGCTTTAGGAATGCTTGCTTTTGTCACAGCTTCCCAGGCTGGAACGAGAGTAACAACAATTATGCGATTCCCTTGTGCAGGGGCCACTCTTTAAAGATAGCCATCTGCACAGCAGTCCATATTTTTTCAGTGGAGGCACAACGAAATTTCTGTACTAGAATATAAATATGATTTATATGCAATCAGCACTGTCTCTCCTTTGTTAAAGGTGACATTGTGTCACCCGCAATCATACGGCTGATTAGGTTTGTGGAATTACAAGTATATGTAAGTGACACATTGCAAGTAAATCTGACTGTAAGGATCGGAGTATGTCTGTGTGTTCTGCTGTTCCCTGAGAAGTGGAACAAAATCAGCAAAAATCAACTCATATAATGATTTAAATAGTTGTGCATAATCTGGTATAAAAATTCTGCCAAAATTAAGGGAGCATAACAAGGATTGTAGCTTCAGTTGAGTGTTTGGAGGCTATAGCAGAGCATACAGCTCTGAGAAATGTGGAGCAAGGCTTTTGCCTTCATGTGTAAGTTCCTATCCCAAAACCAAGATAGTTAGAAATGCTAAATTAGATTTCTTAAAGTTTAACTTATATCCACTCTGGACAAATAGGTGTTTAACTTAATATCCATAAGGTAGATATCCCCTACATAGGACAATGCGCCTGGATCAATATCCTGTATAATTGGCACGAAGCGGCCAGCAAACAGTCCAGGACAGTTCTTATAACTCAAGTTTTCCGCCATTCCATTTGCTGGCTTCATTTACTTTAGGCTGTACAGCTTGAGTTCATACCTCCCGATGTAAAAGCCGTATTTTCAGTATTCTTCCACAAACATGTTTTCTATAATAAACAAGCCTTGAAATCTTGTTTTAATCTCGCTGCATTTACAGGCACAAGGGTCATGATTTGAATGGTGCAGCAGGTCCAGTGGCACAGGGGCCAAAAGGTCTAGGAACCCCATGGAACACAGACTTGTTACTAGTCGGTTATCAAAACATACTATTCCATCCAAAAGGGAACTGGATGCAGTGATAGATAGTGTTTTCTTCTTTTTAATTAGCCACATGCTAATATTGTTCACAGCTGATATTAAGTGCTTCACAATTAGACAAAGTCATAAGATCCTAAAAGTCGACAATCTAAGAGAGCTAGACAGTGCTACATTAAAGATCTGTAGATTATTTTGAGATGCTGGTGGTTAGACTGAACAATGTACTTAATTAGTGATCCGGTAAACTCATGTAGTTGAAAAGAAAAGAGATGGAGGCATCACGTTTCAAAAACTTACACAAATGGAATACTCTGAGATCAATATGATTTTCATTATCATTAGAAAAAAACAACATTCTAGGGATCGGAAATATGGTCACACAGAATGGTGCTGTTTCTGTTCTTTGTAAGCACCCATACCTATTGAATGTTTATTCCTGTTTTTGGCAACTAGGCATGTGGCAATGCTGGGTTTATACTAAAATGGCTCTTCAATGATACACCCACAGAGCACCTCTTTCCAGCATACACCAGTTCATAACCATCAACATCGTCATAGACATTTAAAGAATGAAAACGTCTCACATTTAAACGCATGCAAAACATTTTCCACAAAAAGCATAATTGCAACCACTAATTTCCTAAAACCAGAAGGCACATAGACGTGTTACCCATTAACAAAGTGATCTAGGTTAAGCTGATGCATACCACTTACAGGATGGTCTGTTTGAAATAAGAAACAAGCATTGGCACAGCCAATAGGTCTCACTTTTGGGACCTAATAAGTGGTTAGCCATGCAATACTTGATGTTGTTTAATGAAGGATATTGTGCTGGATAACCAAACACTTAATATTCCAAAGACAAGACCTATTGGTTATGCTTTGAGGGGCCTTATAAGTTTTCAGGTAGAGCTATTGACTTTGCCAATGTTCAGTTCAGTTCATAAACTTTATTCGGGTACCTCAATACCCATAAAAGCACAATATGACTTAGTGACAGGGACAAGACACTTCATAATAGGACCCCTAGATAGCAAACTGCATGACAACTGCAGAAGCCACGCTGAGGTCAACTGCAGCATCCATTACTCAAGCACATGACAACAATGTATAATCAGCTTACATAAGGAATTGAATAATAGAGTGGGATAAAGCTGCAAAACTGCACGGCGGCCTCAGGATAAACCGCTTGATAAACTGCAATCATGCAGCACGAACTAATCACAGACACTTGGACCCAACAGAGTAGCGTGGTACCGGTCTGCAAAGCACTTCAGCGCCTCCTCAGGAGTAGCAAGCGCTATATAAAGACCCATACCATACTTGAAACTGACACTTGTTCACTTAAATGGGATGTTGAAACCACTGCACATGATTTATATACCTTCAAATAATTTGAGACCCAGTGGAGCCAGCCACAGCCCATCCATCATTCTTATCAGTGGCCATGTGGCAGCTCGGAGGGCCCTGACAGCAAGGGGAGAGGGACCTGCGGAGGCCGGCCGGGAGGGGGCTGGTGGAGACAGGGAGAGTTATTAAGGTGATAAGCAGCCATTACAAACAACAACAACTGTATGGACTGGTAACTTCAAAAACGTTGCATAATGTATATAGGCCAGGAATGTAAACAGTCAATGATACAATGCAGTGCTATGCAATAATGCTTTATTGGCATTACCGAAGGTCCAAGGTCCAAGGATTGCCAAAGCTATACATTAGAAAACTGCACCTAGCCGGGCGGTACGTGTGCACGCAAGCGGCATCCTCGTCACACGCTTTGTGTCTGTTATTAATGGCTTCGCGCCAGCATTGATTGAGGGCTAGAAACCCAGCCTGGAGCTTTGCATCACTTCTTGAGGTACTTATTTGGAGCACAGTCTCCTGTTCCGGGGGGCACCTCTATGGGGGAAGCGCTTTCAGTCTGGAGCAACACACACACAACCCCACACTCACACACACACACACATACCCACACACAAAACCACACAAACACCCCACACACACTGCCCACTCACACACTGCCCCCTCACACACTGCCCCCTCACAAAACATAACATAGCATAGCATAACAAAATATAGCATAGCATAACAAAACATAGCATAGCATAACGAAACATAGCATAGCATAACAAAACACAACAAAACATAGCATAGCGTCACATAACATAGCATAACAAAACAAAGCATAACATAGCATAAGAAAGCATAGCATAACAAAACACAGCATAGCAAAACAAAGCATAGCATAATAAAACACAACAAAACATAGCATAACAAAACATAGCATAGCATAACATAGCATAATAAAACATAGCATAGCAAAACAAAGCACAGCATACCAAACACAACAAAACATAGCATGGCATAACAAAACATAGCATTGCAAAACAAAGCATATCATAGCAAAACATAGCATAGCATAACAAAACATAGCATAGCATAACAAAACACAGCATAGCATAACAAAACACAGCATAGCATAACAAAACACAGCATAGCATAACAAAACACAGCATAGCATAACAAAACAAATCAAAGCATAGGATAGCAAAACATAGCATAGCATAACAAAACAAAACATAGGACAGCAAAACAAAACATAGCATAGCATACAGCATCACTCAGCACCACCAGAGCATCACTTAGGGGCACCACAACATCACTATGCGCTACAGCATCACTCGTTCGCCAACACAACATCACTCAGCTCCAACACAGCATCAATCTGTGCAACCGTTCAACAACAACTGGTTCAAATATGTTCTCTCAATGTTTCAAGCTTTATTACAAATTTCACAAAAAGATGTTAATATTTCACTTCTGTTCTTGGATTTGTGTCACAATAAAATTCACTGAACATAATCTTCACAAAAGTTATTTACAAAAGTTTAAGCTATTGCCATTATAGATTACAATAACTTTTAAGTATTAATTAATAAAAAATAAAAGCTATTGTTATTTGTAATATGAATACATCTAAGTCACGTAAATACAACACATATTGCATTACAAATGCTATAGGTGTCACATTTGCGAAAGTTAAAACTATTGGCATTGTAAATGACAAAGCTATTAATTTAGCTATTTTCAAAACCAACACAAATACAAAATGTGTCATTTACAATACCAATACAATAGCTCAAACTTTCCTAATGTGAGACCTATTGCATTGCAAATGCTTGTTACTTAGGGTAGGAGACCCCTAGAATAAAGTTTGGCTTTCCTGGTCCTCCCAACCCTATTTTAAATCACTTCCCAAAACTTCTACAGCTGCACAGTTCTGGCCCCTCACCCCCACGCCACCATACAGCTATTGGAAAAAGATCTCCGACAAATGGCCCTAATACAGGGAGCCCGTTGGGTATTGCACTTCCGACCCAATGAGGAGCAGCCCAGATGATGAAGCATGACACCTAAAAGGGTGTGTGTGAGAGGGCATTACAATCCAATACATGGATCCCCAACTCTAAACCCCTCTGGGGTTAAGTTGGTCACGGTCTCCCTGACTCGTACACTCTATCACTGAGGAACAACATAACTTTCATTTTGAACATCTAAAAAAATCTTCAATTTTTTTTGTCAGGATGCTTGTACCAGAAGTTACTAGATTAAAAACAAAAAGAAAGCCTACTAGAAAGCCTAAACTGTCTGATTGCAGAAAACAGATTGTCAGTTTGCCAAGAATGTACAGTGGGCTTGGGCTTGTGTTTGACTTCTCTCCATAAAGCATCATTTATGGTTTTAATGATCCTTTCGAAGTTTGAGATGATTTCCTCATCTGTAGTATCAGGATCAAGGCATTTCAATATGTGGGGAAGGGCCCCTGTAATCACTTGAGTAGTTATCTCCTGTGGGTCTACTTTCCCCCATTTCAGGGCAAAGCCGTTTAATCTGTTCAGCGTTAGGTTATTTTGGTCTAGGATGGAACCAGGGTTAATTTTGGGATTACAGACTAACGGGCATGAGATCGCTCAGTGCACTAAAGTGTCTTGTAAATAATGTGTCCCCTATCCTCACCCCGTTTGAGACCAAGATGTAGTCTATTGTTGTATGATATCCCTGACCATGAAAAGTGGGGGCCAGTGTTGCCTTATCATTGCGGAGGTTATTTGCTTGGACAAGGTTTAACTCAAACATGGTTTCATTAAGTTGGCTTCCAAGTGTACTATGCCTAAAATGGGATATTGGGTTTTCCCATTCGTCGAGGATGCCGCATATGTTGTTATCACCAGCTAGAAACGGGCCCAAATTAAAGTCCCCCTCCCCAGATTATCACTATTTCCATGTTAGTCTTTTCTGTAAGGATTCGAAGGGTGGAGCGGATCGAGGATACCAAATTTATAGCCTCTTTCTCTGGGAGATTGTTGTAATAGTTCACTATAAGGAACTTATCCCTATTATTTAGAGTAAGGGCAAGAATCTGATAGCTACACTCGAGTTTTATAATTTCTATTTCCATCGCTGTCAGAAGATTGGAGATGTAGATGGTTAAACATCCCTTTGCTCGTACTGAGGACGAGGGTATTGCTGGTGAGAAATAGGTCTTGAACCCCACAATATGTATGGGGTCAAGTAGCCATGTTTCTTGTAGGGCGATGATGTCGAAGTTTGAGACAAATGTCGTCCAATCTTCGAGTAAAGTGTTAGTGCGTTGCCCTGCTATGTTGCAGAATGAGGCGAGGAGGGAGGACATGGATTCACTCTCTTTAGGTTTCCTCTTTCCTGTGTTTGTTAGAGTGGTTTTTGGGTCCTGAGGGGGGCTAGTTGTGACAGAAGGTTGATTTGTGGGGATGAGAGTAATCGCAAGATCTTTAATGCTAACCTTGGGCTCATTTTGTTTTGTCTGGCACTCGTGAGGGGTTAATCCGAGGTTAATCTTGGTATTTTTGGAGAAAGGAGTCATGGAGCTGTTTAATCTTACATGTGGTATAGAGCTAAAGTGCAGTCACTCGCATAGCGATTTTGAAGGAGAATTGGATGATTAGCCTGAAGACGTTTACTAGTTCTAGGGTTATGGATTCTGAAGTTGGGCGGAGGGACCAATAGGGACCTAGGGTAGAAATAGGTCAAGTCACAGGGTAAGATGGACATATTCTCCTTTTCAGGGAACCAGTTTAGGATGTGACTTACTGTTCTGTGGTCTCTAAAGTTGATGACAATTATGTCTCCCTTTTTATCCTTTTTTCTGGCACCAAGCCATGAGAGGCGGCGGACGTACAGTATCTCGCCATTTAGATTTGGAGGGAGGGGGCGATTCTGCCTGAACCAGTGTGTAGTTTTATTTTTTAACTGAGAATGGTTTTCCCTCTTTCCTTCTTCTAGAGTTGGAACTCCTGTTAAGACCACCCCTAGTGGAACTGCTTCCGGTGGCAGTTCCACTTGGCGCTCCCTTGGCTTTATTATTCCTTCTGAGGAGTTTTTCTCGTGCCTCCTTTGTGTCTTTCCCAGATTATGAGTTGTCTTTACCTTTTGGGCCTCTCCGACTACAAGTTGTTTGACATGGTGTGTTTTCTTGCCAATATCTGGCCTAGGAGGTTTTATTTTGTCTGACTCTATGCTAACTGGGTCTTTTTGGACGGTGCGGTTTGTGGACAATGCCATAGGTGGATTTTCTGTTACCGACTTGGAGGTGCGATTAAATAGCCCTGCACTTGTCACTAGTTTTTCCTCTAGGGAACCGAGCCTAGCTTCTATTCTTTTGAGTCTCTCTATTAATGGGAGTGTGGATGCTCTAATTAGATGTTCTATTGTTCCTATTAAGTCTTTAGAAGGGGTTTCTAGTATCAGGCGTGGTGAAGGAGTGCCTAAGTCATGTTTCGTCGCAGTGCTCGGTGTGTGGGGTTTAGCTGATTTACCGAAGTCTGTGTGACTAGTTTTTTTCTTGTGCGATTCATTCCCTTTTTTCCTACGTTTCCGCGGTGGTGAGCCTTGTGCTCTGGAATGTTTCAGACTTTTGTGTGTGACCTTTACTGGAGGTAAGGACGTGTCAGGGATAAATTCAATCTCAGGGATAAATTCAATCTCTGGAGATGGATTAGGATGTGGGATACTGACTATGTCAGGGGTGGAAGTTACGTCTCGTAAGTGAATAGGGATACTATTAATACTATTGACAGTTGTGTCTGGGTCCTCGTTTTCAGCGAGATCACGGTTATGTGATATGGTTTCTGTCAGAGGCCTCACAGGGGAGATGCGCTTGTTTTTGATCAGTTCGATTGAGCGCCGTCGCTCAGCTCGACGTTCTGCAAGCGCACTCTCCCTGTCAGTATCCAAGGGAATCCTGTACACGAAGTTGTCCAAAGTCCCTTTGTTGACAGAACTTGAGTCTTTTGTGTTAACTAGAGCCATAATGCAAGATTGCGCTTAACCGAGGCGAGGATAAGCAGGGCGAAGTTAGTGATTGGCCCCGAGGTGCTAGGAGCTTAATTAAGAGGAACTAGCGAGCTAACGGAGGGCAGGACACAACAAGGGAAGAAGGTGTAATGGGCTTGGTGCCTTTGTATGCAAGGGTTTTTAGGAAGAGTGTCAGTGAGTAGGCCCAGCCCGGCCTCCTTCGGCTCCTGAGGGCTACAGAGGGCCTGCCCTTTGCCCTGGGCTTTGCCCGGCATCCGGCGAGGCGGGGCTGTCGCCGTTTATATGCGCCTCCTGGCGCCTTTCCCGGTGTCAGTGCCCGCATGGGCTGCTGGGAAGTGTAGTTCCCGCCCTCGCGCTCCACTCGGCGGCATCACTCGCGAGTGGGCGGTGGGAGGCGGGCGGAATGTCCCGGCGGCTATGTTGCACCCAGGCGGTGAGTTCGTTTTTTTCCTTTTGGCAGTTCGGCGTCTCAACTTCCTTTACTTCGCTAAGAGGTCTCCCTTCTCAGCAGGGGCTGTCGCCGTTTATATGCGACTCCTGGCGCCTTTCTCGGTGTCAGTGCCCGCATGGGCTGCTGGGAAGTGTAGTTCCCGCCCTTGCGCTCCACTCGGCGGCACCACTCGCGAGCTGGAAACAGCGAGTGGGCGGCGGGAGGCGGGCGGGATGTCCCGGCAGCTATGTTGCACCCAGGTGGTGAGTTCGTTTTTTCCTTTTGGCAGTTCGCCGTCTCAACTTCCTTTACTTCACTAAAATAGTACTACTGGGGTTATATTATGGCAACTTACTACATTCCTGTGTTCTCAAAGTGAATTATGACCACTCAAGGCTAACCTATATGCTGCTGTCTGTCTAGTAAGTGGAAGCCACCGCTTCACCAACATCAACCACTTTCATACTATAATGCAAAAGAAACCTTATGGTGTGATGACCAATCGAGTGCACAGAATATTGCACAGCTGGGGCAGAATTGTTGAATGCCAAAAGTTCACCATTCATTAAAGTACTCTGACATTTGATTTTTTAGAAACATGGGAAAATGGCCCAATCTTCCCAGAAAGCTTGCAGACAACATGAAACTTATTTTCTTGAATATCTATATCCTACCCAGAAGGAGTTTAAAAAGACCATAGAAAAAGCCTTTAAAAGACATACATTATGTGGGCCCTCATAATGTCCCACTCTTTCTCAAGTTATCTCCTGTGCTGTGTGCACTGTTGCCTGGTCCCGTAAATGTGTGCTCTTCTGCAATCACTGTTTATTGAGGTCTTTATTTTGAATAATAATGCAAGATCTAGATATGCTTTATGAGAATCAAACTTCTGTATATGAATGTGAGAAAGTGGTTTATTAGTTGGGTTAGTTTTGTGTTCGCCAAAGGTAATAGAGACACTATCTTGTTAGGTCCAGTCAAAGGTTTCAGCAATTTAAAGCTGAACTCAACCCCTGGCAGCTATCGCACAGGATAGGAAGGCTTAACTTAACAAAAATGTGTAAAGCATTTAGAAGTACCAAACCAGTTAAAAACTTAACAAAAGATTTTTTTTTAAAGAATCCCACATCTGCTTATAAAAATAGGAGACATTTAATAAGCAAATAACAAAAATCCAATAAGTGGCAGCAGAGATATGAATTTTTAATGAGGAGACTGAAAATAATGGTAGCCAATGAGCACAATACACCAGGACCAAGGCCCAATTTAAAGCTGACAGTGTTGAAGTGTGGATCGGATCCACCCAATAATGGCCTCTCTAAGGCCTGGATTACGGGAAGTTCATAAAAGTCCTTATCTGAAAAGGGACTGTTGTTTTTCTGAGATTCAATCAGACGTTGTGGATTTGTGCTGTGATCATTTTCCTTGGTCATTCCCTTTAAAGTTCTAGAACAAATGTTTTGAAAAAGTTCCAAACAAGCAAAAGAATACACTAGCAAGGTCTACAGGTGAGCACTTAGAGAGACTTTCTGGGTATCATGAAGAGGGCAACAGCAAAATCCAATCCAGATGCTACTGGTAATCTGGGATTCTTCACAGGAATGTCCCCTTCAGCGTGGTGGTGGTGGTGGTGGTGGTGGTGGGGGGGGGGGTGTGTGTGTGTGTGTGTGTGCGTGTGTGAATCCAATTGGTATACTTTCAGAAATCCTGCCGTGTTCTGAGGAAGGCTGGGCGAGAGTCCAGCATTTATAGGGTTCCTCAGCCTGAAGGTGGTGGACCCCCTAAGCAACCCTAGCCCTTTTCCAACCAACAGAATAAAGATTCCCAGGTCCTGGCCGACACACTTTTGCAATAGTTCCTGGATGTTTTACAGCAAGCAGGTCCAGAATGGAATGTTTCTGGGCAAATCCAATATGAAAAAAGTCTTCAGACACATTAAACTTGATGTCTGAGGCTGGGATTGTGAGTGGGAAGTGTACTATGGTAATCCTAGTGCACCTTGAATAGGTGTGCGACAGCGCAGCTTTCAGTTTTGTAATCCTAGTGCACTCCCACATCGAACACTAGACTCCAGTATGTAAGAGGCACTATACCGACAACAAACCCAAAAATACATGTCTGATAGGAAAAAATCTGGGTCTTTTAAGCTACCAGGCAGGGAGATACACAAGAATCGTGCTGGCATGTTGTCTGCTCCCTTTGCGTAAATCATTTTCATGTGTTTCTGACAGATCTTACATGCTGTATTTGACAGTATGGAGCCAACGGAATACCCAGAGCACCCACCCTTCATATTCTATTGAGCTCAGAAGAGTCATTGATGCCCAATTAGGTTAGCAAATTGTGTGCTCATGTGATAAACTGCATACCTTTTCCGGGGACTGAGCACAGGCTGAAAGTTGACTAAGGCTAATGTTAATTAGCTTGCTAATATTTCAGGCAGGTAATTACTTAATATTTATTAAAAATCACCACCGAGTTATACTTTTAGTAACTCTTAAAAATAGTGATTCTAAACTATATGTAGGACGGACAGGTCTCACATTGTAAAAATAGCTTGGCCTTGTCATTGTAGAAAGATGGTAATATTCTTTTACTACAAGTCCCACTTTTAAATATCGTACATAAGAGTGACTTACTAATATTTACAGGGGAGGTTTTTAACAGTTAAAAATTATTAACAGATTGCACTTCAAGTTTTACAGTGCAGCAGCCAGGCTACAATGGTGGACCTGAAGCCATGTTTTCCTTGGTCACACTAGTAGATGTCACAATAAGTGCTGCCGTCCACAGGTAACATTTTTACTTTCTGTGCCACAGGTGTCTTTTCTGTACCATATATTATGGCATTTTAAGAAAGTTAAATAAGAAAATCAGGGATTAGCCAACTTCTACAACTTCTAGGGGTCAGACTACATACACAGGGCAAAGGACAGCAGTCACCCAGTTTGCAGGGTCTAAAACCCAGCCATAAAATAGACAACAAATGAGGACAACCACTTAAAAGGGGACGTGTTCTCATAGTTACTAAATGTTTCTATTAAAAGGCTTACTAAATGTGCATCTTCGTTGTTTCTTTGTAGGGCGTTCTAATTATCGAGGATCACACAAAATAAAACTACAAAACAAAAAAATAATGGTTTGTAATTTGTGGTGAAATTGACAATACGAAAGCAGAAATAAGCAACAGAATACCCATCATGTTTCAAATAATTATGTACAATGCATGACTTCTAAAAATAAAATAAACATTACCGTACTGTGTGGTTTTCATAAACAAAGCCAAAGAACCCAAATAATTTCACTAGAAAGCTCAATCATGCGCTGGCTTCCATCTGAGGTGGGCATTAATGACTGCAGTAAT
Organism: Lissotriton vulgaris; assembly: GCF_964263255.1. NCBI lineage: Eukaryota > Metazoa > Chordata > Amphibia > Caudata > Salamandridae > Lissotriton > Lissotriton vulgaris. The sequence continues at coordinate 1,707,366,159 of NC_141685.1, read as the reverse complement.
AATAATTAAAAGCCTAACAACCTTCCCAACAGCACCCCTAAACGTGCAGGTGTAATAGGAAGAACAATCTGAATCAAATTACTATCCCCAATCGTTCTGGGAGCATTACCCACTTTTTAATTCTTCGGAACAGTGCTAATTACTTTACACAACCTTAAAGTGCGTTTTTTAACAGTTTCTAAACATTCATAATAATGTTACACTGAGAACCCAAAGCAATTCTTACATCATATGCCCGAGAATATTGATCTTTTGCTCAAGCAGTTTAAATGCTGTAAGAACCCTGCATCCTGACCGGGTTATGAGATACAGAGACACGGGACCACATTGTTACCAGTGGAAAATGAATGCTTATTTTACCTAGGAACTTCCATGACACTATACTCACCCAATTAAGAACAACCCTTGAGGTACTAGTACTGCAAATACCCTTAGTCTTCCAATTCATTCACCGGACTGAGTGATGATGACAATTACCGTTTCTATGTGATAACCCTAGATGTGGAGTTGACAGGTGCGCACCTTTGTTTTATTTCTGGAGACACGTTGCGTTTGCTCCTCGAACGCCAAAACATATCCCACAATTCAACCCTCATAGAATTATCCACCAACTGCAAGCTGTCTTCCTCCCTTCATCACAACCCTGGCACCGTGCCATTCCAGCAATAGTAGTTAGCCCCCAGCATAAAGTTAGCACCTCCAACTTGGCTTGTCTAAGTACCTACAAACAAAATTGCGACTGACCCCTTCCCTTGAGCCAACACACCATGCTCCCTGTAACACCCACAACATCTCCTTCTCCTGCAAGTACACCTGCAAACGTTTTTAGTAAACCGTGGTCCTCCATGTCAACTCCCCCTTAGTCTCCAATACCCCAACCCGTACCAAGTGATCATATCTTTATACCACTAGTTCCTCTCACCCAGTGCTTAAATCTACCGGAATCCCTTAAGCTACTCTTCCTCCCGCCATACACCAACTTCGACCCACTCGCTAGCATTTTTCACGCCATCAACTCCCCAGGTACTCACAGAGCTCGCTGTACCGCTGGCATCCTCTCCCCAGCTGCTGCAGGTACCGCTGCAGCACGTCGGTCAGCAGGTCGCAGGCAGTGAGCTGCACCGAATCCCAACCCAGAGCCTGGCATACCTGCGCGACCGACACCCGCAGCAACGCTCGCGAGTATCTCTCGCACATCCCGCCAGCCACAGGCGGGGAGTCCGTCACCTCTCCCGCCCCCGGGGCTCCATCCCGGTGGCTGGTGGAGGGACCACGGCCTCACTGTGCTGGCTCTTTCCGTCCTATCGCCAGCGCCGCCATCTTGGGACGCGCACCTCCCTTGCCGGGAACGCGCCGGGCGATCGCCGAACGCATCGCTCGAACATCGATTGCTCGACAATCAAACAACCTGGCCATAGTCTGCTCAAGCGTAACTTTAGGTCGTGTGTACCAGCCTGTGCGGTTCACAGACATGGAGGGCGCACGAAGACAATCTCTCTACTCCCTCGCATTTTTCCGAATCATATTACTACTCTGTTAAATGTCGAAAGTGTATTTCCCCAAAAACAGTAAGTTTCGAAACACAAACCTATTCGTTTTTTTGCAGTTGTAAATAATTATGCATTTTTATATACCGTGGATATTACCCAAAGGTGTTAGAGCGCTTTACAACCAAGCACTGGCGTTGCCAATAGGTCTCGCAGTAGGAAAGTTGGAGCTATTGGTTTTTGTAAATGACATTTTATATTTATGTTGAGTGATTTACAATGCCAATAATTTTAACTTTAGCAAATGTGACACTTATAGCATTTGTAATGCCACATGTTTTGTATTTACGTGACTTAGATGTATATATCTTAGTGTGAAAGGGTGTGTGAGGTGAGAGGGTGTGTGAGGGGGTGTGATGGTGAGTGAGGGTGTGTGAGGGGGTGTGATGCTGAGTGAGGGGTGAGGGTGGTGCGGGTGTGAGGGTGTGTGAGGATGAGGAGTTGAGGGTGTGAGGGTGAGGGTGTGTGAATGTGGGTGAGGGGCTGTGAGGGGTGAAGGTGAGTGAGGGTGGGTGAGGGTGTGAGGGCGGGTGAGGGTGTGAGAGGGTGAGAGGGTGAGGGTGTGAGGATGTGTGAGGGTGAGTGAGGGGGTGAGTGAGGGTGGGTGAAGGTGTGTGGGGGTGAGGATGAGTGAGGGTGTGTGGGGGTGAAGGTGAGTGAGGGTGTGTGAGGGGTGGAGGTGAGTGAGGGTGTGTGAGGGGTGAGGGTGAGTGAGGGTGTGTGAGGGGGTGAGAGGGTTTGAGGGTGTGTGAGGGTGAGGAGGTGTGAGGGTACCAAGTAAATAGTGGCAGGGCAGACATCGTAAGAGAGAGAAACACAAATGTTAAGATAACAGTGCTCGAAGGGGTTGTGAGAAGGTGCATGCTGAAGTCAGACAATGAATCCTATACATGGAACCCATTTCTAGAAACCACAGATGCGGCCTTTGCTATGTTAGAGGGGGCACGGGTTCCTGCTAAGCCTGACGTCCTTGTGAAGACTTAACCCAACATGAAAATAAAAAATGCGAGACCTATTGCGTTGCAAAATTCAGAAGAAATTAAATGTGAATACATTAGAAAAAAACAACATTTATATGTAAACCGTGATCAAAATGTTTTGTTTTAGATTTTAGCATTGTCTCGAACAGAAAACGTGGTGCAGTGTATACATATGTACATTGTTAAACGTAAAAGGAAATAATGATAAAACTAGAGAATAAGAAGGGCCTACACACGTTAGCATATTAAAAAGCCACATAGACTGACATAGACCGACAAGCTCTCAATTGAGCACGTATTATAAGTGCTTTTTTTTAACCCTTGATGCAGTTGAACAAAATAATAACCCACCTGATGATTACATCAGGGTCAAATTGCATTATAAAAGCTTTGCTTCTAAGGGCCTGCATTCTTTTTATAATAATATCCTGCATTACAGGCAAAGCAAACGTCACAACATGAGCAGCAAACACTGCAATTTCAAGAATAGTGCTTCAGTTGCCAACGTTTCTAAGAAGCACATTTTTAAAAAACAACTAATCTCATATTAACGCATGATGATTCCAAGATAAAACAAGATACATGTTGTGTGTGGAGACCTACCAAACACTACATAATTCTGCTTGACAGACGCGGCTGGTGATAAACGCCCGATTCAAAGGGCATTGTTGCCGTTATTTCCTAACCACAGCCCACATAATTAGCAATAGCGGAGCTTACAGTGTGTGATTTAGCCAGTCCTATTTCTTCAGATGTCCTTTTGGGGTCTTTCAAGCCTCCTTCTCAAGCTCAGCGAAATGAGCTGCCGAATGAAGGAACCGAGCTAAGTAGCGCCACAGAGAAGTATTCACAATGTTGTTAACTTACCTACACCTCAGAAAAGTGTGCCAACATTAACAAACACGAGTCCTGGGGTCATTCATTAACAATAGTTTCCCCTAAGGTGCTGCCACCAGGACCAGTGAAAATCACTATTTCATTTCTCCCTATGTAGCATATATGCAAATATGCAAATCGGAGAAGGGACAATAGACAGAGATTTATAATCTCGCCCATTTTATGATCTTGCCCATTATGAGCTCCTGAATTCGGCGGAGATGTGCAGGCTTTAACTTTTTTAATAGCCGGCTGAGAAACAATCATTTCTGCATCAGAAATACAGAGCTCGGCTGCCTACAGCTGCAAATGGTTTCTTCCCTATTTCAAGGCAGAAGGTGAAAATGCGGGCAGTGCCAGTTGTCACTTAGCAACAGGAGTCTTTCAAGGGTGAATGCGGGCAGAGGTAAGGATGGTGACCGTTAAGGAACATATCAAACAAGTAACAAGAGTGAGGCTCACCCCAAACACAGACACACACGTGTGCACACAGTCTCTCACACACGCGTGCACACAGTCTCTCACACACGCAAACCAATAAGCATCAGACACAAACACGCACAACCAAAGACACTATACAGAAATGCAACTGAACTGATTTAAAAAGTGTGATTAATTAACAATATGTGAACTTACAAAGTGAAGGCGGATTTGTGCCATGGCGGAGCGGGGAGAACTCTGGGGGTGGAGGGAGGAGGTCGGGCAGAGCAGCAAATGCTGCGGAGGAGGAGTGAGTATTGAAAAGCCATTGCCGCCTCATTAAGGGAAAGGTTGTGTTTGCGACGAGTGGGGAGGGGGGAAGGCTCTTAATGCAAAGCAAGAGAGGAAAAGCAAACAACTTTAACAAGGGATTCAAAGTGACAACGCTGCTGTGCGCGTCCATGCTGTGTTGGAGGTGGGAGGGTTGTTGTTAATGATGAAAGTGGGCGCCGTGGCACCCATGCATATTAAATATATGCGCATAGCGACCAATGAAGTGGGCAACGTGGCATTTAGAAAAAAAAAGCCAAATTAGTGCCAAAACGAAAATGACAAAGCCCTACAGCGCTATAAAACAGTAGTTTCTGAAAGCACATTGTAGCACACCCTTTGTAGTCACAATACAAACAAGTAACAAGAGTGAGGCTCACCCCAAACACAGACACACACGTGTGCACACAGTCTCTCACACACGCGTGCACACAGTCTCTCACACACGCAAACCAATAAGCATCAGACACAAACACGCACAACCAAAGACACTATACAGAAATGCAACTGAACTGATTAAGAAAGTGTGATTAATTAACAATATGTGAACTTACAAAGTGAAGGCGGATTTGTGCCATGGCGGAGCGGGGAGAACTCTGGGGGTGGAGGGAGGAGGTCGGGCAGAGCAGCAAATGCTGCGGAGGAGGAGTGAGTATTGAAAAGGCATTGCCGCCTCATTAAGGGAAAGGTTGTGTTTGCGACGAGTGGGGAGGGGGAAGGCTCTTAATGCAAAGCAAGAGAGGAAAAGCAAACAACTTTAACAAGGGATTCAAAGTGACAACGCTGCTGTGCGCGTCCATGCTGTGTTGGAGGTGGGAGGGTTGTTGTTAATGATGAAAGTGGGCGCCGTGGCACCCATGCATATTAAATATATGCGCATAGCGACCAATGAAGTGGGCAACGTGGTATTTAGAAAAAAAAAGCCAAATTAGTGCCAAAACGAAAATGACAAAGCCCTACAGGGCTATAAAACAGTAGTTTCTGAAAGCACATTGTAGCACACCCTTCGTAGTCACAATACATTCTAACAAGCATTGGCAATTCAAGAATAGGTTGGAAATACACACGTGTCTCTGCCGGGCTACTGTAGTCATGACATACGGACAGCAGCATTTCTCAGCTGTTTAACAATACTGATCCTATGGGTAAGTTGAGGGCGAGAGAGGAGGAGCATGGGTCAACGGAGAGGAGTGAATGCGGGAGTCGGCTTGATAGAGGGCAGAAGGGGACTGAAGAGGATGAGAGGAAAACATGGGCAGAATGCAGGAAAAAGCGAGGTGTAGCAAGAGAGTGAGTTTGTTTATGGGAAAAAAGGAAATAGGTTTGGCAGGACAGAGGAGAGTAAGACTTTAAAAAAAACAAGTCAGAGAAGGGGAGGAGGGGAGGAGAAATCCGACACGGCGGGCATGGGAGGGGGCCGAGCGGCAATGAGGGTGTGAAGCAGCAGGGGCCTGGGGGAAGCTGGCTGGGGAGGGGGAGGAGAAATGAACAGAGGTGTGGGAGGAGTGCCTGATGCCGGATGGGGGTGGGAGAGCCTGGGAATGCGAGAGGCTGGGCTTGCATGTGATGCGCGTGCATGTTTGCTCACGTGATACACGTGAACTGCAAGAAAACCGCGGGGCTGAAAAGCCCTTGGTTTGACTTGTGTTTTGCCGACATGAATTCTCGCTCCGCTCGATGCGCTTGCGCGCATCGATAGGTCGCGAGACCTAAAAAGACAGATCTTTACATACGAGTGTTGAATTGAAGAGATTACTCCATATAGGTTGAATTACGTTTAATGTAGAGAAGAGCAGGTACACAGCCTGACAGGAAAGCAGTCAGCATCAACTGAACTACATTTTAACACATAAGTAAGAACACTGTACAGTGGAATGTGGAATGAACACAGTTAAAGCTGTATAACATGTAAATGTAAATTGATACTTGTATAGTGCACTACTCACCGCAAGGGTCTCAAGGCGCTTGTACGAATACCACTGTGGAACCCTTCCTGGCTTTCCCTGTGAGGCGTCCACTCCTGGGCACCCTCAAGGTGGAGGCCAGGCATCCTTAGCGTTGTGGGGGCCGTTGTGGAGATTTTATTTATTTATTTTATCAACTTATATGGTTGCAGAGTGGGACTCCATGATTGGAATAGGCACTGAGGCGAGAATTATCAGGTCCATGGAATTTTGAGCCCAAGACCCACCAAGGCAGGGAATTGAACCCTGGTCCCGGGCTAGACCTCTGCATCAGGGTCTGCCGCTCTAACCATTGAGCCACACTTCTCCAACATAAATTACACAACATAACACATCCCCCTTGGAACATAATAATAAAAAAAAATAATAACTTGTAACCGACATCACCCCCCACCTTATAAAACAAAGGGGGAAAAAAACAAGCACTGGCGTTGCCAATAGGTCTCGCAGTGGGAAAGTTGGAGCTATTGGTTTTGTAAATGACATTTTATATTTATATATCGTTATTGGCATTGTCACTAACAATATATAAATATAAAATGTCATTTACAAAACCAATAGCTCCAACTTTCCAAATTCGAAACCTATTGGCAACACCAGTGCTTGTTTTCTCTAGATGTGGTAATACAGTCTGCGAAGAAGACCGTCATTCAACAGAAACAGGCGGATGTGGTTATTTTGCATTCTTTGTACTCTGCATGATCCCTTAAATATGTTAACATTGGTATATCATGTGTTAAATAAAAACAATATAATCATTATGTCTCTGCAGTCGTTTGATTTCTAAACCATTAGGAAGTGCTTCACAACATCGGCCCACTGAGAATCAAAATGGTAACACAATTAAGTAAAACAATTTTTGTGCACGGAGAAGTGTGTAATTAAATCACAGATCGGGCTTGCACTTGCTGGGCTAACTGTGCTTCCCTTCCGGTCTGCAGTTATCTTTTCTTCTCTGTATACAAGTTCCTTCCTGTCTGTCCCTATCGTCTTTGTTCCACTCAGGCTGCCTCGCCCATTCAAGAGCTTCTGTGCTCCCAGCAACAAGTAGATCACACACTGTAAAATAAAATGGGTCATAAACAGAACGCATGTTCAGTGCTGTTGTCATGGTATTGTAACTGGCTGAATTTAAAAGCCAAATTGCAATGAAAATCACGTGCTGTTCCTTGAAACAGATGGGAGAACAACAAGAGCGGCAGGGAAACTGAAAGTATGGCCGGTCTGCAGTTATCTTTTCTTCTCTGTATACAAGTTCCTTCCTGTCTGTCCCTATCGTCTTTGTTCCACACAGGCTGCCTCGCCCATTCAAGAGCTTCTGTGCTCCCAGCAACAAGTAGATCACACACTGTAAAATAAAATGGGTCCTAAACAGAATGCATGTTCAGTGCTGTTGTCATGGTATTGTAACTGGCTGAATTTAAAAGCCAAATTGCAATGAAAATCACGTGCTGTTCCTTGAAACAGATGGGAGAACAACAAGAGCGGCAGGGAAACTGAAAGTACGGCCGGCCACCGGCCAGCGATGAATAATTAGGGGAAGAGAAGCCGCACAGCACACGCTGGGAGAAGCCCTTTGATGTGCTGTGCGGCCGTGAAAAAATGCAATTAGGAGGGAGGGAGGGAGGCTGATGCGCGTGCTTGTTTGGTCACGTGATTCACGTGAACTTAAAGAAAACCGCACAAACAAAACCCTTGGTTTGACGAGCATTTTGAGCACTTGAATTCTCGCTCCGCTCAATGCGCATGCGTGCATTGATAGGTCGCGAGACCTAAAAAAAGATTCCTATAAGGGAAAACTTTCAGAAATATAATCAGCCAACCATACAGGAGGCCTTTTTTCACGTCTAGAGTTCCTAAAAACATTAGACACATCTTGACTGACCAGACTTGAAGAACTAGGAGCAACCAAATCAGAAAGCTCACCACAATTACGCAAATCTGAAACATCAGGTACAGGAATACTGGAGGTATCAGAAACTACATCCTGATTAATAATATCAGGAGGCAACAAGGAGTTTGCACACAACAAATCCTCCAAATCAAACAAATCTGAGGATTTCTTGAAAGAAACTTGAGGAGCAGAACACTTGGCAACCCTCTTAATGTTCCATACACGTCCATCAGTGAGGCGAACAGAATTATTTAAAATTTCCACAACCTGCATAGGTTCATAAAAACGACTTTCCTCCTTAGGAGATTTACCAGGTTTCCTAACTCTTACCCACCGACCAACAACCAAATCAACATCCTTCACATTATGCTTGGTATCAGACCAAATTTTGCTCTTGAGATGTGAAGCTTGTTTATTTTCCTTAACAAAATTTTCAGACCAATTGACCACATTGGATTTGAACAACCATCCAGGTGTAAATTTTGTTCGTGGATTTCTACCACGCATAAATACAAAAGGGGGATAACCTGTAGCTTCACAAATTGAATTTCTGTAAGACCAAACCATTTTCAAAACTTGAGTTTCCCAATCTTTATTATTTCCTGACATTTGGATGTTGTTTTTGATAACCTGGTGAAAACGCTCAACCATACCAAGTAAAACAATTTTTGTGCACGGAGAAGTGTGTAATTAAATCACAGATCGGGCTTGCACTTGCTGGGCTAACTGTGCTTCCCTTCTGGTCTGCAGTTACCTTTTCTTCTCTGTATACAAGTTCCTTCCTGTCTGTCCCTATTGTCTTTGTTCCACACAGGCTGCCTCGCCCATTCAAGAGCTTCTGTGCTCCCAGCAACAAGTAGATCACACACTGTAAAATAAAATGGGTTATAAACAGAACACATGTTCAATGCTGTTGTCATGGTATTGTAACTGGCTGAATTTAAAAGCCAAATTGCAATGAAAATCACGTGCTGTTCCTTGAAACAGATGGGAGAACAACAAGAGCGGCAGGGAAACTGAAAGTATGGCCGGTCTGCAGTTATCTTTTCTTCTCTGTATACAAGTTCCTTCCTGTCTGTCCTGAGGTTCCGTGACGATTTGAACCCGTGTTTTCAACATTGTCGTAAATACATAATTTTGGTATCAGTGAACCGCAAATGATCCATTTAGCATATCCTGGTGTTTTCGCTATGCTACGTGCAAGAGCACTCCTGTTATGAACACATTTCTGGTCTACCCATGGCATCCATCTTAGATTACGGCAGCCATTTTGTTTTTCTTGCCCTCACATAGTCAATGGACACGCAGTGACCTCTTTCACTTAAGGACACGTAAGCTTTAGCCGGAGATTCACCTTGCTAGTGACACGTGCACCTTAGGACAGAACACGCCATGGCCGCATGACTGGACAGAAGCTGCCTCCTCTGCCTGAGGCCAGTCCTGCTATACTGGTTCTCGTGTTCGTTGGCCTGATCATGATTAGGCGGCCGAAGCTGGTAGCCTTGCCCATTTACAACCCACAAACATTTCTTATCCTGCTTTTCTATCTTCTGCACCTGGCTCTGCTCCTTTCCTTCTGGGCCTTTATTAGGGGGAGGTAACGAAATTTACGATGAGGCGGTCCGGCTCTTGAATGAAAAGTTGACATGGGATTATGATGGAACAGTGGGAACCCCTCGTTCGTAATGTTTTGACATCAGATATTGTTGACGATTCTTGTGTAACGCCAAATATTTATTGCTTAGGACACAAAGGTTTAGAAATGTACTAGCATGTAAAGAATTTGCCTCAAGCCTAAAATTTAGTATATAAGGAGCAACCCACTTTGTACAAATCGAACAGGCTCCTAGATACTGCCCGTGTGTAGTTTCTGTGACTTCTGTGTCCCTGCAGTAATAAACCTTTGGTCTTTGACGCCACCATCGAGAAGCCCGTGTTTCTGTTTATTTGTGCACCGAGACAGGTAGAACTCCGGGGTCTTCGGGTGTTATCCCTGACACCTCTGGACGGAACCAAAAAGTCCAGAACTCCAATTGGCGCCCAACGAGGGGCGACGTCATTCGGTACCGGTCCAAAAGCCTGAAGAGTTCGAGAAGCTTCGTGTGAAGATTCCTGAGGGAGGCGGCCCACTTCATCGATCCCGGCATATCGCAAAAGTGGCCCGACGTTCTCTTCCACGAGGGTTCCCGTTCGGACGGCTGCAGTGGTCCGTTGCCTTGACCGTCGCCCTGTCTTGGACCCGAGGTGCAGTCCTTAGTACGGCGAGACGTGACGGGTTTCTCCTTGGTGACGTCTTCAGTGCCTCAGTTAAGTATTAAGTGGTTGCTAGTTGGTTACTTCGTAAGGGTTGCTCCTGTTTGGATAACCCTTTTTAGTTCTTGGTTTGGTTTGGTTTCGTAAGATTATCACTGGTTGTTCTAGTTACGATAATCATTTGGTTTAGTTTGGGTATCAATACATTTGTTCGCTTTGGTAGGCCTAAGTTCTTGGTTCGAGTGCGCACCTTTTGTTCGTGTTTTTGTTTGTTCTGTGTTCCGGATTATAAAATGGTAATTCGGAAAAATTGTATGTTGTCGTGTTTTGGTTGCAACAGTGATTCCCGGTTGGAGGATGTCTGGTTCCTCCGATTGGAACTCCTCTTTATGATCTGTATAGTAAGTTTAGAGTGGGTCCTATATCTTATAATGAGGTGTGGATCCGATATACAGAGAAATACGGTGTTCTTAGTTGGCCACTGCATGGTAGTTTTGAACCCGAAGTTCTTGATAATTTGGAAAGGAAATTGTTTAAGAAGAAAGCCCGGCCGGCAATGTTTGATTCTTTCCATTATTGGCAAAAAGAATCTAAACAGAGAGAAGTTAAAAAGTTGAAGAAAGAACAGAAAGAGCAAGAGTTGACTTTAGAACAGTCTGCTAAGCTGCTGCAACTCAACGAATCTGAGAAGGCGATGGAGGTGGCCAATAGAGAGCGTAATTTAGCGATAGACAAGTGCTATCCTGCTTTGCCATCGAGTACAGCTAAGATAGTAGAGGACCCCGAAAACGACCCTCTGCTGTCTTACTTGTTACGGTCACCCCCACCGTATGCACAGGGTGCTACGGCTCCACCTTTACCGAATGTTCAATTACCGGTTGCTGGACAACCTGGTATTCCTGCTCCTGCTCCCCTGAATCAAGCTCCTGTACCTCCTGTGGTCAATGTTAATGTTCCTTCGGCACCCCCTCTTCCAGGGTTGCCGGCTTCTTTACCTATACCTGCACCGCTTACACCTGTTGTTTCACAAGCTACTTTGCCTGCTACTCCTACTGTTCCTGTTTTATCTGTTCCAACTGCTACTCTACTTACTGCTTCTGCTAGCATTATGACTCCGCTTTCTGTTCGTCGGAGAATCACTGATTCTGTCTCTAATATTCTATCTCCCTTCTATAAAACTTTAATTAAGACTCCTGCCCCTGACTCTGTGCAGAGACGTAGTCAGCTTCCCAGTACTGAAGAACGGGGAATATTAGATTCCACAGCTCTTAGATGGATTTCAAAAAGTGGAAGATATAGTACTAAAGATGTATTAGATACATTTATGCAATGGAATGAACCGACACAGCGATATGTGTTTGATGAAATGTGCTCCCTTTTACGTGAGGAATTGGAAGAGGATGACTCTGAATCAAATTTAGATGAATTAATTCAAGTCCAGAAAGAATTTGCTGCAGGTATGATAGTTGGTCAAAATATAAAGGAAGCGATGGAACTGATTTTAAGTTATAGGAATGATCCATCCCTTCGTTCACCGAGGGAGTTAGAGAAACGTAGTACGAAGCAGAATCGCCAATATCCAATGAGGGAGTGTAATGGCAGGGTTTTTGGCTCTATTTAGCAGTGATATAGACTTTAATCTTGCTCACATCTAGGATAGGTATTCTTAGCTTGTGTTGGCCCTTTTAAGCCCTTTCTTCCAGGCCTAGAGGAGGCCATCTATTGCCTATTGGCTTTGGCCTGTCATTATTTCTTATAGTAGAGGTTGGATCCTGTGGTCCTGACTTTAGATTACACATTGGTATGGTTTATGTAGGTATTCTGACAGAGCTAAGGGGTATTTCATCCCTTTCAGGCCTACAGGCCTAGAACTAGAGGGACTCCATCTTGATGGAGCTGAGAGGCTTCAAGGGTAAAGGTAATGTTTATAGTTAAGGCTGTTGTGTGCTAGAGGAAAATCCAGTTAGGACTGCTTCTTATCCGAGGAATGTGTTTTTCTCTTGGGCCCAGACGTAACATGCAGATGCGCACTGCGGTTGCGTGGAAGCCTGGGAGCTGGCACAGGAATTCGGTAGGAGACAGCCCTCTGTTGGAAATTTCCATGAGGGGAGGGGAATCCATATTAGCGAGCTACAGGAGAGGAGGAGTGTTCATTCCAGCTTGTGTGCAGTTCAGCCTGGAGCTCAGTTCAGCTTGGAGCTCAGTTCAGCTTGGAGAGAGAACAGGATGTCTGCTGGAGCTGCAGAATAGAGTGCAGTTCTGGAATGGAGAAAGAAGGCAGACGATTGCTGAAGATGAAGAGAGAGAGAGCAGTGCAGAGAGCATCAAAGAAGGCTGTCAGCTGGAGCAATTGAACCAGAGGCGTGGTGATGTGGTGAAGGAGGGAGAGACAGAGAGAGCCCTAATCCCACCAGAGGCAGAGAGAAATCTTCCTTCTAATAGGTGAAGTAGTCTGAACTAGTCCCCTTTACACTTACATCTTAATCTTGTTCTTATTCCCTAGGCTATTGTATGTCTAATCTTTTCCCTTTCAGCGGTGTGTTAAAAGATCCTGTTACCCCTCAGATAAATTGTATGTCTAATCCTTTTCTTTCAGCGGTGTGTTAAAGTTACTGCTAGTTATAGAGACCCCATAGTTGTATGTATACTTTATTATTGTTACAATAAACATCCCCATTGATTAGTGAACTACAGTGCATGAGTTTTTTTATGATAAAGCTAGCCTGTCTTCTAGCCAGTTGCCGTTGAGCCACTGATGGATCAGAAGGGAGTAGGAGCGCTTAAATCAAGGAATAACTCAATCACATAGTGTGTATATCTTTGTCCCCATACAGTGAGGGTAATCCCCTTTCCTACTCAGGTATTACTGTTTGAACAGATGCTACCCCTGATCAGGTAAGTAATAGTGAGTAATTAGGGAGATAGGAGACCTGCAACTAAGGGACAAAGTTAGTACACCATCCCATAATCCTGTAAATAGCGTCTTCTGTTCCAAAGCATAGGTAACCTTTTTCTCCTAGTCAGTTGTTACAGCCAGAACAGATGCTGCCCCTGATCCGGTAAGTCTGAATAAATAGAGAGAACAGGGAGCCCTTGAGCTAGGGAATTGTTGACACTAAGTAATTCGGCCATCCCATAATATTATTGTAGTAGCAGACCCTTACTGAATAGACAGAGAGCTGAAGGTATTCATAGGAAAGTGGTCGTCATTGGTAAGTGGCGTTAATGAGAACACCAGGGAGGATACTGGTGTGTAATGAGAGCGCTGGGGAGGATTACCAGCGTGGAGGGCTGCCGGATTGCGGCCCGTGTGTAAATGAGAGCGTTGGGGGGGATTACCAACGTGGAGATCTGCCGGATTGTAGATCATTTGGAAAAGAGAGCATTGGGTTCTGCAGGCCCATGTGTAGACACACCGGATTGTGTGTCATGTCTGCCCTGGGGTAGATCAGTCTGGGTCTGAGTGGCCGCGAGACTAACTGATGTATGAGTGTGGTGTAGGGCATGGATATCCTTAGTAATCAGTGAGTATTCTTAGTATCCCTATAGATTTAGTGGTGTTTCTGATAATATGAGCTTGTATATTGCGAGTTCCCCATCCTCAGGTAGGTACCCAGGTGCCTGGATAGATGGTCCTGAGGAGGGATGTGGTTACGTTCTGGCTGGGTTAGAGGGGCCCCTAGGGGCTGATCCCATCTAAGCAGAAAATCCGGCCATTACATCTGGCGTAGTCGGCATCTTACGAATCCTGTGTGCCTGGCCATGTGCTTGGATAGTTTCCCATGTGTTGTGGAGGAAGTGCCCTGAGCACCAGACATTACATCTGGCGAGGTCGACCTCTTACGAATCCTGTGTGCCTGGCCATGTGCTTAGATTGTTTCCCATGTGTTGTGGAGGAAGTGCCCTGAGCGCCAGACATTACATCTGGCGTAGTCGGCATCTTACGAATCCTGTGTGCCTGGCCATGTGCTTGGAGAGGTTCCCATGTGTTGTGAGGGAGTGCCCTGAGCGCCAGTTCCATCTGGCGTAATATTGCAGTTTATGTAGCCTGTGTGACCTATGGGCTTGAACAGTTGCAGCGTGAGGAGATTGCATTACATCATGGCATTTGGCTTATTCAGGGTGGAAGGAATGGTTTTCATCTTGGTGTTTGAACTGTCAGGGTTGAAGGATGGCATTACATGAGGGAGCCAGTAACATCTTTGTGGTGGTCCATTTGTACAAATGTGTGTGTAAAATGCTTTTAAATTGCCCATTAAATTGCGTGCTGCGTCTGCTTATGCTGTGCAATGTGAATTGTGTTCATTGTAATATGATTTGTGGAGTTCTTTGCATATAGCTCCTTGTAAATATGGCTTGTGAATAGCGCCATGTTAATGTGGCTTGTGAGGAGCATGTTCTCATTTTGACTTGCTGTGTTGCTTGTGAATTGTGCCTTGCATATATTCCTTGTGAGGAGCGTGTCATTCTTTGAATTTGTTGACCTGTCTTGTGAATATGGCTTGTGAATAGCGCCATGTGGTCATGGCTTGGATAGAGCATGTTATTGTTGCGTTAGGTAGGAGAGAGCTGGTTCTCTTTCAAATGCTTGGGGGATAATGTTTTGTAGATGTGCGTACGTGTTATCTGTAAACGTGGAGAGATGAGTTCATGACTTTCCCATGTATCCGCGGACATTGGGGAATGATTGTGCTTGAGCTGCCAAAGGGTTAATATCTTGAATTGTGATGGCAGTATTTATTTTAACATGCTGTTTAACATGCATGGTTATTTGAGCTGACTCTAAAAGTCAGTGAATATTTTGATGATTGGTGGTTTGATTTTGACTTTTATTGGTTCCTGGGTCTGCCTACGTGCTTTGTCAGCTTCTTGACGGAATGGTAACATCTTGTGCTGAGCGAAGGGCTCTGTTCATTTAACATTCTTTTTGAAATGCGTCTACGAATTTGTGTGGGTTTGTCTTGGAACTGATGACTTCATGTGTCTGACTCTTAGAGGTCGGTAAGTTATAAATCAGCCAGTCGGATTGAGATAAGGGTTTGCACGTAGAGAGCAGTGTTCTTTTAAATGTGCTTCTTAATATGCATCCACAGACGTGTGGAGAATTATTTTTGAATGCAGGTTTGAAATGAGTGAATGATTAAAAAGATGGCCCAGTTAGAGTGCACGCTACGGGCTGTTTTCATTAATTATATCTTTGAAGGTTTCCAACTAGAAAGGTATATGCCAACCGGTGTTTTAGACTGCTCACAGATTGTGATTTATTATTTTTGCCCAACAGTGCATGGTAACATGTGCTTTTAATTAGTGAAAGGCAACCGTGTGCTTTTAAAATAAATGTGTTCTCATTATTATTTTCCCTGATGCAAGCTGAACCTTTTTTCAAATGTGAATGTTTTGAAATGCAGCAAAACCGGCATATGTAAGTCAACTCACTTAGTTTGAAAATGAATGGCTGTTTGATAATATATGAATTTGGCCCTTTTATTAGGTTGGATTGAATGGCTTGCATGATTAATTACGCTGTAATGCAAAATTACATGTTGCCCCTGGTTGAACAAAATACAATGGTGAAATGTGTCTGCATTTTATGTTGTTTTAAAATTTATTTCTCTTTCAACAGCTGACAGTATATATTTTTATTTTTTGGATGATAGTGTGTATAGGTAGGGTGGAGCAGAATATATTGTTAAAAATGATAACTATAACACATTACCATCTATCTATGTGTCCCTTACATTATTTTAATTTGCATTTAGTTACAAGGCTCGCCTATGTACTTTGACAAGCTGTTGATAGAAAGGTATGTGCAGAGAAATATTAAACAAAATAGTCCATGATAATTCGTTTTTTCAAATGCAGACTGTATAGTCTTGTGTGCAGAAGTAAATTGCCCCTTTTTGTGTGTTGATCTGCATACTAAATAAATGCCCATTTTTCAAATGTCTTGCCTTTTAGCTGAATTAGTTAGACTAAAGTCTTTTAGAAAGTGGAGCTTTTAAGTAGCAGTACATTGTAACAGAATTGTTTTTTTTTTTAAAATGCTAGCTTTCGTTAGTTAGAGAATCAAGCCTGGGAACAGCTTACAAAGAATGTGTTTGTCGACCTTGGCAGACCAGCTGGTTTGTGAAGGCGGGTTTTTTCCTCTGCAGGCTCCGAACACGGCCTGTCTTGTTATGATTGGCCAAAATCCAATTTTGTTCCGCGGACGGAATGTTTATGTAAGGGAGGGGTGAACTCGCTCTTCCTTGCTGTCGGCGCAGACAGCTTCATTGCCTCCAGATGAGGGATTCTTGCACATGCAGAGTAGTTGGCAGACTCTTGGCCCTTGGAGTTGGTTCGATACAGTAGGCCTGGGTAGGCTTCCCTGATTAGGGAAAGTGAGGCTTGCAGCGCCCTGCTCCTGCTATGAGATCATCACTTGGCAGTGATTCAAATTACTTCACACTGTAGCCTGGCTTCTGCGTATTTTTTGGAGCAGATTCTAAACCCTGAGCACGAACCTCCTTCTGAAGGGAGGGGCTGTCTCACAGAGGATTAGGGTATTATTAGGCCCTTCTGGATGTGTTTAAAAATTAGATTTTGCTAATGTTTTTAATTAATTAGGATATTTTCTTTTCAATAATGAAAAGCACTTGGGGTGCTTTTTAAATAGAAAATGTTATTTTGCAAGATTAATGATACTTGTTTTCTTGTCCTAGGATTGCTGGGTTGTGGTGTTGGTGTGTGGGTCGCCCCCCCCCCACTTCCTTTCTTATTTTAGTTTTTTACTTTCATGTTTTTATGTTAGTTTATTATTTTTGGAAGATGGAACCAGACCAGACCAGACCGGATTGGTGGTGAATGGCCGCATCGGAGGAAGTGTCCGGATACCGAAGATGCCGGGTGGTGACCTACACTGATGTCCCAAAATTGACATTGGACTTATATTTTTGAAAAAACAAAAACATTTTTTTTTTTTGTCAGAATCCATCATAATACGATTTCCCGCAAAAGGATTTTGTTATGTAATTCCTTGGCCTGCATTATTCTCATGTTTTTCTTTGCAATCACTACGAACAGGCCCCACTTTAAAAAAAAAAACATGTCATCATGGTTTTGATGTTTATGTAGTACTATCTTTGCTTTTTAGGATGCAGTCACCTATTATAGTTTTCTTGCTTCCAGCAAAACAGTATGGAGGGATACAAAAAAAAAAGAATGGTGGTGCACACATGTGTTCCCCAGTGTGAAGAAACTAGGTGTTAACTGTTTTGTACTTTTATATATACACCAGCTATCTTGTAGAAATGGGGTTGTCTTTGTTTTTCCTGTTATTACACTTTCACTTTGATTGATCAAAGGGTGGTTACCCTAGACTTTAGGTTGTCCTGGGAGGTGTGTCTTTTAGTATGATTATGTATTAATGTTTGCCCAGACCTTGAGAACCGTTTGTCATGTTTACTTCTCAGATTTCACCAAATTTTTTTCTTAAGTTGTCCGAAGTAGGTAGGCCCCATTTAGGCCCCTTGCTGTTTTCATTCAACACATAAGTACCTACATCACTAGACTTCACCAGTTATCACTAGAAGTTGAGGCACATTTAGTTTGAGGATGCTTTGGTTAGTTTCTGTTGTTATCAGATCCAATCTTAGATATGTTTCAGCATTCAAGTCAAGGGTGCTTTGATTTGTTTTCAGTTGCTTGTTAGATTTGTATTCCCTACATTGAGTTTTAGGTGGAATCTCCTAAAGTTGTCATTCATTTTAGAGAGTTTTTTGGTTTTTGATTTGTTGATAGATTGTGTTGATGTTTGTTTATATGGATGTTGTTGTTTATAGATGTTCACAAGATAAAGTCTAAGGGTGGAATGTAATGGCAGGGTTTTTGGCTCTATTTAGCAGTGATATAGACTTTAATCTTGCTCACATCTAGGATAGGTATTCTTAGCGTGTGTTGGCCCTTTTAAGCCCTTTCTTCCAGACCTAGAGGAGGCCATCTATTGCCTATTGGCTTTGGCCTGTCATTATTTCTTATAGTAGAGGTTGGATCCTGTGGTCCTGATTTTAGATTACACATTGGTATGGTTTATGTAGGTATTCTGACAGAGCTAAGGGGTATTTCATCCCTTTCAGGCCTACAGGCCTAGAACTAGAGGGACTCCATCTTGATGGAGTTGAGAGGCTTCAAGGGTAAAGGTAATGTTTATAGTTAAGGCTGTTGTGTGCTAGAGGAAAATCCAGTTAGGACTGCTTCTTATCCGAGGAATGTGTTTTTCTCTTGGGCCCAGACGTAACATGCAGATGCGCACTGCGGTTGCGTGGAAGCCTGGGAGCTGGCACAGGAATTCGGTAGGAGACAGCCCTCTGTTGGAAATTTCCATGAGGGGAGGGGAATCCATATTAGCGAGCTACAGGAGAGGAGGAGTGTTCATTCCAGCTTGTGTGCAGTTCAGCCTGGAGCTCAGTTCAGCTTGGAGCTCAGTTCAGCTTGGAGAGAGAACAGGATGTCTGCTGGAGCTGCAGAATAGAGTGCAGTTCTGGAATGGAGAAAGAAGGCAGACGATTGCTGAAGATGAAGAGAGAGAGAGCAGTGCAGAGAGCATCAAAGAAAGCTGTCAGCTGGAGCAATTGAACCAGAGGCGTGGTGATGTGGTGAAGGAGGGAGAGACAGAGAGAGCCCTAATCCCACCAGAGGCAGAGAGAAATCTTCCTTCTAATAGGTGAGGTAGTCTGAACTAGTCCCCTTTACACTTACATCTTAATCTTGTTCTTATTCCCTAGGCTATTGTATGTCTAATCTTTTCCCTTTCAGCGGTGTGTTAAAAGATCCTGTTACCCCGCAGATAAATTGTATGTCTAATCCTTTTCTTTCAGCGGTGTGTTAAAGTTACTGCTAGTTATAGAGACCCCATAGTTGTATGTATACTTTATTATTGTTACAATAAACATCCCCATTGATTAGTGAACTACAGTGCATGAGTTTTTTTATGATAAAGCTAGCCTGTCTTCTAGCTAGTTGCCGTTGAGCCACTGATGGATCAGAAGGGAGTAGGAGCGCTTAAATCAAGGAATAACTCAATCACATAGTGTGTATATCTTTGTCCCCATACAGTGAGGGTAATCCCCTTTCCTAGTCAGGTATTACTGTTTGAACAGATGCTACCCCTGATCAGGTAAGTAATAGTGAGTAATTAGGGAGATAGGAGACCTGCAACTAAGGGACAAAGTTAGTACACCATCCCATAATCCTGTAAATAGCGTCTTCTGTTCCAAAGCATAGGTAACCTTTTTCTCCTAGTCAGATGTTACAGCCAGAACAGATGCTGCCCCTGATCCGGTAAGTAATTCGGCCATCCCATAATATTATTGTAGTAGCAGACCCTTAGTGAATAGACCGAGAGCTGAAGGTATTCATAGGAAAGTGGTCGTCATTGGTAAGTGGCGTTAATGAGAACACCAGGGAGGATACTGGTGTGTAATGAGAGCGCTGGGGAGGATTACCAGCGTGGAGGGCTGCCGGATTGCGGCCCGTGTGTAAATGAGAGCGTTGGGGGGGATTACCAACGTGGAGATCTGCCGGATTGTAGATCATTTGGAAAAGAGAGCATTGGGTTCTGCAGGCCCATGTGTAGACACACCGGATTGTGTGTCATGTCTGCCCTGGGGTAGATCAGTCTGGGTCTGAGTGGCCGCGAGACTAACTGATGTATGAGTGTGGTGTAGGGCATGGATATCCTTAGTAATCAGTGAGTATTCTTAGTATCCCTATAGATTTAGTGGTGTTTCTGATAATATGAGCTTGTATATTGCGAGTTCCCCATCCTCAGGTAGGTACCCAGGTGCCTGGATAGATGGTCCTGAGGAGGGATGTGGTTACGTTCTGGCTGGGTTAGAGGGGCCCCTAGGGGCTGATCCCATCTAAGCAGAAAATCCGGCCATTACAGGGAGGTTCCTCCAATTTGGCGCGAAGCTGTGCAAGCTGACATACCGAATGGTATTGCTGCCGCCCCGGCGCAATTCCAGAGAGTGTGGATACACATTCCATGGAAGCGAGCTGAAGTGTTAGCAGTAAAACAGGCCTTGCCTGATCCGCGTAAGAATCCAGCGGGATATTACAAAGAGTTAGCGCAGACAGT
Organism: Lissotriton vulgaris; assembly: GCF_964263255.1. NCBI lineage: Eukaryota > Metazoa > Chordata > Amphibia > Caudata > Salamandridae > Lissotriton > Lissotriton vulgaris. The sequence goes on along the minus strand of NC_141685.1, from coordinate 1,707,345,778 downwards.
TGAAGCTTGTGTGATGAATTTAGCAGACATTGACATGTTATTTGGGAATGTAGTTCCGCAATCGATTTGGGCTAAAATTCGTAAAGAGAATCATCCAGTTGCTCTAGGTGGTGATTGGGCAGCTATAATTGCAGCGGATGGTCAACAAATAGGTGGTTCCAAACCCGAACCTCTAATTGCTGATTTACCAGGTAGAATAATCGACTTAATGAAGACTCTGATGCCAGCATTGCGCGTAAACTGGGACAAGTTGTCCGCATGCAGGCAGAAGAAGGACGAAAGTGTCTCCGACTTTTTCACAAGGTTTGAAGAGACTTTCGTAGATCATAGTGGTCAGGATATGAGCACGGAAGGAGGACAGAGACTATTTGTTGATAAATTTGTGCACAATCTGTTACCAGAACTTGGTAATAAATTGAAAGATTCTGAGAGTGAGTGGGCTGTCTCTACGACTGCACAAATACTTGCAACTGCCCAGTACTATGAAAATAGGGATAAAGAGGAGAAGGAAAAGTCAGATAAGAAAACGAAAGATTTAAAAACTAAAGTTCTCCTGCAACAAGCATATCCGCCTCGCACGAATCAGACTAATACACAGCAAGTGTCATATCAAAGGACAGATTATGGTTCTCAGAGACCGCAATATCAATGGAATCAGTGTGCTTACTGCAAGAAGGAAGGTCATTATAAAAATGAGTGTCCAGTCTTAGCGCAAAATAATGCTGCAGCAGCTCAGAGAGGTCGTGGTGGTTCTATGCAAAATTCTAGAGGTCGAGGACGAGGTGCTATGCCTCCACAAACGAATGATCGCCCTTCTAATCATTTTGATCAGCGAAATGGACAGTCTGCCCAGCAAAATAGATCTCAACAGTATCATGTTGAAGACTACTGTGAAGCTAATGAGGAATTTCAGCAAAGTGAGTACTAGGACAGCCATGGACAAAGAGAGGGAGTAGTATCAGTTCCAGTAGATCAGAGTGGGCCTTATGTCGCAGTAGCAACATCAGGTGTAGTCGAACCGTTTCTGTTGGATACTGGTGCAGCAAAAAGTTCTATCATACATGCGAAACTCCCTGGCGCACCTTTGTCTGGCTTAACTAATGTTTCTGTAGGTTTTTCAGGCGCCCCTGTTTACAACCCCGTATCTGGTCCTTTGTCTATTTCTGTTGGACCCCGTCAATTGAAAGCACCCTTGATTTTGACGACCGGTTGTAATGAAAATCTGCTTGGTTTAGACTTGTTAAAACGCCTGTATGCGACATTGTACTGTTGTCCGTCAGGAGTACAGCTCACATTGGGTAAAAGAATCATTTCTCCGATGTACTTGTCAATGGATGCGCTCCCACCAGAGCTGCGTTCTCTCCCTGATACTCTTTGGGCAACTGGTCCTAACGATGTAGGTCTTTTAGAAATTCCACCATATGTAGTCACTCTGAAAGCGAATGTCAAATTTCCACGAATCCCACAATACAAGATCTCTAGTGAAGGTGAACGTGCGCTTTTATTGATTGTGCAAGATTTGATCGAGAAAGGCGTAGTAGAAGAAACTAGAGGAAATGTCGTAACAGTCCTGTATTGCCAATTCTGAAACGTACTGATCCTTCAAAGCCTCCAGTCTATAGGTTTGTAATTGATCTTAGAGAGGTTAACAAAATTGTGATTCCACAGTTTCCTGTGGTTCCAGACATAACTGCATTGTTAACGTTGATTCCTGCTACAGCCACATGGTTTTCAGTTATCGACTTGAAGAATGCCTTTTTCAGCATTCCGATAGCCGAAGAAAGCAGAGATATTTTCGGCTTCTCTCTAGGAGGTCGAAGCTTCAGGTTTAAACGTGCTCCACAAGGCTATTGTGAGAGTCCATCCATTTACAGCCAGGCATTAAAAAGTCAGTTAGATTCCTTTGTACTTCCTCCTGGTTCTGCTTTAGTGCAATATGTAGATGATCTTTTAGTGGCTGCCGATGACAAGGAAACTTGCAAAGCAGCTACAATTTCCTTATTGCATCATTTGTCTAGTCTGAATCACAAGGTGTCACCTTCGAAAATGCAATACTGTTGCCAAGAAGTGACCTACCTAGGTCATCTCTTGTCAAAGGAGGGAAGAAAGTTGACCCCAGAGAGAATAAAAGCAATTACGCAGATGAATGTTCCTAGCACACAGAGAGAAGTACGTGCCTTTTTAGGTATTACCTCATACTGTAGGCAGTGGATCCCAAATTTTTCTCTTTTGGCAAAACCATTGGTAGCTTTGACTGGGAAAGGTGTTCCGAGTCCGATGCCATGGTCTGCCGAATGTCAGGAGAGTTTTTCTGAGTTACGAAATGCATTGTGTTCAGCTCCTGTGTTGGGTACACCTGACTACAGTAAGCCATTCACGCTCTATGTTCACGAGAGAGAAGGTTGCGCGTTGAGTGTTCTGACACAGAGATTTGGTGATAAACAACGCCCTTGTGCGTATTTTTCATCAACATTAGATCCGGTAGCTAGAGCGTTGCCTAGTTGTTTGAGGCTACAGCAGCAGCTGTGGCTTCCATTCGACAATCTGCTGGTTTGGTGATGAACAACAAGCTAGTGGTTATGGTTCCTCATGCTGTGGATACACTCATGAACCGAACCAAGACACAGCACCTTACCAGTGCTAGATTATCAGGCTACGAGCTGACACTACTAGCGAGTCATATTCAGATCAAAAGATGCAATGTATTGAATCCAGCAACATTGTTGCCGACTAATCAGGAGTCGAGTGATTCGGAACCACATGACTGTTGTTTCAGAACCGAGGAAGAGACAAAAGGACGAATTGATCTTAAAGACACTCCGTTGTCAGATCCAGATGGCACGTTGTATGTTGATGGGTCTTGCTTTAAATTGGAGAATGGTGATGTGACTGCTGCTTACGCAGTAACGACTTTGAGTGCGATTGTGGAGACTGCGAGAGTGAGTCAGAATTCTGCCCAAGCTGCAGAATTGATTGCACTAACGAGAGCGTGTGTTTTAGCTAAGGGAAAGAGAGTGAATGTGTTTACAGATAGTCAGTACGCGTTCGGCGTGGCCCATAGTTTTGGCCGTTTGTGGAAAGAAAGAGGTTTCATTACGTCCCATGGGACTAAGATTCAACATGGTCAGCTAGTTAACGACTTGTTGGAATCTTTAACCTTGCCGACTGAAGTTGCGATTGTGAAGTGCAGTGCTCATAAAGCAATCACGGATGATGTTGGTCGTGGAAATGCTTTTGCTGATGAGACCGCTAAACAGACAGCTAGGAATATGATGAGTAGAATGTATGTTGCAACGTCTGCAAGATGGATTTCTGAGTCTGGAATGTGTGAGGACACAGTGGAAAGCGTGAAAGAAATTCAGAAAGAGGCGACTGAGGAGGAAAAGCTTGCATGGAAAGAGAATACGGGTAAATTGGACTCGAGTGGGTGTTGGATTGATTTGTCGGAACAACAGCGTTGGATGTTGCCTGATGCGTATGTGCTTGCAGTAGTAATGATGGCGCATGGAGCAGCGCATATCAGTTCTAAAGGGATTTGTAAGATGTTGGCTCCAGTCTGGAAGAATGATGGGATTAGTAAGTGTGCAGAGAGAGTGGTGAGAAATTGCATGGTATGCCTGATGCATAATCCTGGCATGGGAATCCCCACACCCGCTGGTCATTTCGCTCCTCCTTCTTGCCCCTTTGAAGTGATTCAGTTAGACTTCATTCACATGGATCGTTGCAACAATCTAAAGTACGTCCTAGTGGTAGTCTGTGCTTTCTCCAGATGGATTGAAGCATATCCACTAAAGGACAATACTGCCTTGTCCACTGCCAAAATCCTTCTCAAAGAATACTTCCCCAGATTTGGAATGCCATGGATTGTATGGTCAGATAATGGAAGTGAATTCGTAGGGAAAGTTATGCAGAGTGTGTGTGCCGGCTTAGGGATAAAACAGAAGTTCCACAGTGCGAATCATCCCCAGTCTGCTGGTTTAGTTGAGGGTTACAATGGCACTCTCAAACTGAAACTTGCTAAGATACAAGCATCCACGGGTTTGCCCTGGCCAGATGCACTACCTTTGGCTCTGTTATCCACAAGAGCGACTGTGCATTCTAGAGTAGGGCTTAGTCCGTATGAAATAGTTTTTGGCCGTCCTGCAAATGTTTGGGGGGTACCTAGACCAAAGGAATTTAAACAGCTGGAATACCCAATGTTAATTGATTACCTTTTCGACTTGACTGCTAAATTGAGTCTTATTCACCAACAGGTTTTCGATGCATTGCCAAAGCCACCGGAGAGTCCAGGTCATCAGCTGAAACCAGGTGACCAAGTGGTCATCCGAAATTTTGGACTGACAAGAAACCTCCAACCCAGATTCGTCGGACCATTCCAGGTGTTGTTGGCGACGAGAACTGCTATTCGTGTGGCTGGCCGAAAAAACTGGATCCATACAACGCATGTCAAGCGTGTACCTCTGCCGCTTCCTTATGACAACTGGGTGAAGAAAGGAATCGGTGCCTCTGAAACTGAACAAGTCCCCAGGTTCATCCCTTTCAGCGATGCAGAACTAATCACTGATTCATCGAACTTTGACTCCCCTTCTGAAACTGCTCCTTTGAACTCTGAACATTTGTCCTCTGCATCAAAAGAACATTTGCCATCTGCGAACTTGAACATTGCAACCCCTGTTGAAAATACACTGTTTCCAGATCAAACAGCTCCTGCAAAATCGAGATACAATTTACGATCTCGCAATATGGACAAATAAAGCAGGAAACTGCCTATTTTACACATTCGAATTTTGATACATTGCCTCCAGCCAGGAAGTTTGCTAATACTTTGTATTGTTTTGTTGTTTTAAATTGCCTTGCCGTCTGGGTAGCCGTAGGGTCGTGGCTGTGTGCCTAGTTGAATCTGCGGGGGTCAGACACAAGGTCGATCTTTCTGTTAGTTCTGGGAACTCCCAGGGCTGATAGAGGCATTTTCATCTACGTACACATCATCAGTGGTCGCGAGCGGATTGTAGAAGATGGAGCTTCCTGAGCTGCAACGAGAGAATGTAATTTATGTTCGCAGAAATAGACTTTACAAAATTCTTCACAGCAAATGCTTTCTGATGCAATGTGCAGTTACGTTTTTGATTGTTTTAATAACGTTGGTGGGTGGAATCGTCTTTGGTATGCATTTAATTTTTATACCGGTAACAGCTACAGTACCTCCCCTTGATCCTGTTTCTTCTACTGTTGCTTCTATGCATTCTTTTCACTCGTTTCCTGAACACGAACAAGCTCGACGCTCAGAATTCATTAATAACACTTTTGTACAGCTCTTGCATCAACACCAACTGGTAGTTAACACTACAGACTGCTGGGTGTGTGGCCTGATACCCCACACTATGGATAAAGGCATTCCCTATCTAGTCTTGCCTTTTAGCTATAATGGATCATTTCAGGCCTTTCAGACCATTTTTGCCTATGCCCTTGAGACCTATCCTCCGCGTCCACCACGTTCCACTAAATACAACTCTGCCAACAAAGCTTTAGTCCAGGGAATTATTGACATGATTAAAGACGTCAATAATACTCCATCTTACCCTAGAGATGAATTACGGGTATATTTGAGTTGGAATTCTACAGAGTATCGCATTAGTTTGGGAGAAAGCAAGCGAAAGAGCTCCACTCCAGTCTGGGTCGTGCCTCACCGAGGTCAAGTCTGTTTGCAAGGAAATGGGAGAAATCCGAGAGCTCAGCTAGGGAGGAGTGAGTGCGTTGAGACTTACGTGTTTCCGTCTAACTCTTCCCCTGCCTTTCTTACTGCTAGGGGTACCTACTTCATCTGTCAGGATAGAGCGTATACGTGGTTGCCTGCTGACTTTTCAGGTTCATGCTATATTGCTCGACTGCTACCTCCAACATACACTGCTTCTTCAGATTATCACAAGACCAGAGTAGCAAGAGGTGTTTTCAGCAAGGAAGACACCGCTGGTCAGGAAGCTGGAGACTTCTTCAAAGGTTTCCTTCCGTTCTGGGGGCCTATGGCCAATAGTAGAAATCTACGTCAACTAACACGGGTAGTTGAATCTACTATTATAGAAACTGCTGGTGCCCTTAGTAACTTAACAGCTGAGCTTCAGGCGGATCGTCTCATGACGTTTCAGAACCGTATGGTTCTAGACGTAATACTTGCAGATCGAGGTGGGGTATGCAGAATGATCCAATCGAGCTGCTGTGTTTTTATTCCCAATAATGCTCCGACTGTCTATGAAGCGATCTCGAAGCTACATAAGATTTCCGACTCTATTCACGTAGACAAGGGAAACTGGTCTTTAATGGAGTGGTTTTGGACTCTGCTATCAGCGTGGGGATGGAAGGTTCTGATGGTCATTGGTATCATCCTAGTATTCCTGTTCTCGTGCTGCCTTATTATCCAATGTGGTCCCGCTTTGTGTAGTCTCTGTGCTGCAACCTGTTTCAGAAAACCACCTGCGTTTGGAGAAAAGGTGCGAGAAAGGATGATGATGCAACAACATGTCACTGACCTGATGAGCATAGAGATAGACTCGGACATAGACTGAGTAATTGCCTATGTAAGGGCAAAAGGAGGGGCTGAGGTTCCGTGACGATTTGAACCCGTGTTTTCAACATTGTCGTAAATACATAATTTTGGTATCAGTGAACCGCAAATGATCCATTTAGCATATCCTGGTGTTTTCGCTATGCTACGAGCAAGAGCACTCCTGTTATGAACACATTTCTGGTCTACCCATGGCATCCATCTTAGATTACAGCAGCCATTTTGTTTTTCTTGCCCTCACATAGTCAATGGACACGCAGTGACCTCTTTCACTTAAGGACACGTAAGCTTTAGCCGGAGATTCACCTTGCTAGTGACACGTGCACCTTAGGACAGAACATGCCATGGCCGCATGACTCGACAGAAGCTGCCTCCTCTGCCTGAGGCCAGTCCTGCTATACTGGTTCTCGTGTTCGTTGGCCAGATCATGATTAGGCGGCCGAAGCTGGTAGCCTTGCCCATTTACGACCCACAAACATTTCTTATCCTGCTTTTCTATCTTCTGCACCTGGCTCTGCTCCTTTCCTTCTGGGCCTTTATTAGGGGGAGGTAACGAAATTTACGATGAGGCGGTCCGGCTCTTGAATGAAAAGTTGACATGGGATTATGATGGAACAGTGGGAACCTCTCGTTCGTAATGTTTTGACATCAGATATTGTTGACGATTCTTGTGTAACGCCAAATATTTATTGTTTAGGACACAAAGGTTTAGAAATGTGCTAGCATGTAAAGAATTTGCCTCAAGCCTAAAATTTTGTATATAAGGAGCAACCCACTTTGTACAAATCGAACAGGCTCCTAGATACTGCCCGTGTGTAGTTTCTGTGACTTCTGTGTCCCTGCAGTAATAAACCTTTGGTCTTTGACGCCACCATCGAGAAGCCCGTGTTTCTGTTTATTTGTGCACCGAGACAGGTAGAACTCCGGGGTCTTCGGGTGTTATCCCTGACACCTCTGGACGGAACCAAAAAGTCCAGAACTCCAGTCCCTATCGTCTTTGTTCCACACAGGCTGCCTCGCCCATTCAAGAGCTTCTGTGCTCCCAGCAACAAGTAGATCACACACTGTAAAATAAAATGGGTCATAAACAGAACGCATGTTCAGTACTGTTGTCATGGTATTGTAACTGGTTGAATTTAAAAGCCAAATTGCAATGAAAATCACATGCCGTTCCTTGAAACAGATGGGAGAACAATAAGAGCGGCAAGGAAACTGAAAGTACGGTCGGCCACCGGCCAGCCATGAATAATTAGGGGAGGAGAAGCCGCACAGCACACGCTGGGAGAAGCCCTTTGATGTGCTGTGCGGCCGCGAAAAAATGCAATTAGGAGGGAGGGAGGGAGGCTGATGCGCGTGCTTGTTTGGTCACGTGATTCACGTGAACTTAAAGAAAACCGCACGAACAAAACCCTTGGTTTGACGAGCATTTTGAGCACTTGAACTCTCGCTGCGCTCAATGCGCATGCGCGCATTGATAGGTCGCGAGACCTAAAAAAAGATTCCTATAAGGGAAAACTTTCAGAAATATAATCAGCCAACCATACAGGAGGCCTTTTTTCACGTCTAGAGTTCCTAAAAACATTAGACACATCTTGACTGACCAGACTTGAAGAACTAGGAGCAACCAAATCAGAGAGCTCACCACAATTACGCAAATCTGAAACATCAGGTACAGGAATACTGGAGGTATCAGAAACTACATCCTGATTAATAATATCAGGAGGCAACGAGGAGTTTGCACACAACAAATGCTCCAAATCAAACAAATCCGAGGATTTCTTGAAAGAAACTTGAGGAGGAGAACACTTGACAACCCTCTCAATGTTCCATACACGTCCATCAGTGAGGCGAACAGAATTATTTAAAATTTCCACAACCTGCATAGGTTCATAAAAACGACTTTCCTCCTTAGGAGATTTACCAGGTTTCCTAACTCTTACCCACTGACCAACAACCAAATCAACATCCTTCACATTATGCTTGGTATCAGACCAAATTTTGCTCTTGAGATGTGAAGCTTGACTATTTTCCTTAACAAAATTTTCAGACCAATTGACCACATTGGATTTGAACAACCATCCAGGTGTAAATTTTGTTCGTGGATTTCTACCACGCATAAATACAAAAGGGGGATAACCTGTAGCTTCACAAATTGAAGTTCTGTAAGACCAAACCATTTTCAAAACTTGAGTTTCCCAATCTTTATTACTTCCTGACATTTGGATGTTGTTTTTGATAACCCAGTGAAAACGCTCAACTATACCATTGCTGTTTGGGTTATATAGAGCCGTGGTTTTATGTCTGATTCCCAATCTATTAAAGTACTCTTTGGCCTTAGTTGACATAAACTGAACCCATTGTCACTTAACAAAACCGAAGGAATGCCTTCCAAAGTGAAAGATTTATCTAAAAATCGCAAAACAGTATCCGTATCAGCCCTACTCACAATTTTTACAAAAGGCCACCTTGAGAACAAATCCATTAACACCAAAATGTACTTCTGCTCACTTCCAATAGGACCCATAATGTCAATAGCTGTGTGCTCCCAGGGAGAATTAGGTGCAATCATATTACCCATAGAAGGCTTACACATATCCAAAGATTTATCAGCAGCTTGACATGATTTACAATTCCTCACAAATCTATCTATATCTACATCCATACCGGGCCACCAAAATGAAGTTTTAACTGTACGTTTAGAACGGACAATGCCAAAATGTCCCTCATGGCATAAAGCCATGATGGACAAACGCAAAGTCTTTGGAGGTATGACTCTTTCACCAAACCAGATATTACCATCTCTAATGCTTAAATCAAATCTAACCTCCCAAAAAGATTTAAAGGATGTTTACTATCCACTATCTTTGGACAGGACTCAGCTAGATGAGATTTCACCAAAGTTAACTCCTCATCATTGAGATATTCATCGTCCCACTTCTCCTTCAAAATGCCTGCACCTTCCAAATCCTGAACGTAAGCCACTTGAAAAGAATTCCACAATTCATCTTCACATTCCTCAAGTTGTTTTGGCATTCTAGAAAGAAAATCAGCTATACAATTTTCTTTCCCTGGTAAATATTCAATTTTATAACAAAAATCCTGCAACTTGATAGCAAGTCTGGCAACTCTTGCAGAAGTATTGATAGTTCCTTCAGTAGTTAGAACCCAGAGCAATGGCTTGTGATCACAGCGTAAAATAAACTTTGTACCCCATACAAAAGCTCTGAAGTGATTTACGCCCACACATGCTAAAGTTTCTTTTTCAATGGTAGAATATTTTTCCTCAGTAGGCGATAGTGACCCGGAAGCATATGCTACAATTTGTTCTTTGCCATTCAAACCAATTTGAGATAAAACAGAACCTAAACCTTTAATGCTGGCATCTGTAGTGATGATAGTTTGCGCTTCAGGATTAAAACTTTTTAAAGAAGCGATGTTAGTGATGCAGCTTTTTATGTCCTCAAAATCTTGTTCACATTCCATAGACCAAACAAACTTAGCTTTGTTTTTCAACAGTTGTCTAATATTATACGTTCTGGTTGCAAAATTTGGAATATATTTAGAACAAAATTCGGCTAGGCCAATAAAAGATCTAACATCATCCTTTCCTTTGGGAGAAGGAGCACACTTATTTATTTATTATTTATTTATTAGAAAGTTTTGTATAGCGCGAACAAGACCCGTGGGTATCAGAGCGCTTAACATATAGGCGTATGCGACAGACAATATATATCACTCAGTTATACGGGCATCGGAACGAATTACATATGAGGCGTGGACGAAAGACATATATATCAAACAGTTCTACAGACAACAAATATGAGGTAGATGATAAGAGGTAGGTAATAAATATAGACAGTGTTGGATATACTTCAATCACGAGAAGATGTGTAAGCAACTATGAGGTAGATGATAGGAGGTAGATGATAGGAGGTAGATGATAAATAAGGTCGTAGGTGGATATATATCTATCATAAGTAGAGTGTGTAAACAGGTATGATATTTAGTTCATTGTCAGTTCGAGACTGATCAGTTCTAGGTAGTGTATTTTTTCATCAGATAGCTCTTTAACTCTCGCTTGAATGCTTCTACATTTTGGATCTTCCTGATGATAGGAGGAATTGAGTTCCATATTCTGGGGGCAGCTCCTGAGAACGCTCTGTCATAGGTTTTTTTCTTGTGGAAAAAAGCTGGCCGTAGTAGAAATTCTTCAGTACTCCTCGCTGGCCGATTCCCTCCCGAAAGCTGGAGTTTCTTCGCTAGGTATCCTGGGGTGTTGTGGTGTAGCGCTTTATGAGTGATACAAGCTATCTTCATTTGGATTCTGGCTTCATAGGGTAGCCAGCTTAAAGCTTTCAGGTGTGGCGATATGTGGTCGTATTTCCTGGATCCGGTGATAATTCTTGCTGCAGCGTTTAGGCATGCTTTCAGTGGTGCTGTGGACATTTTTGGTAAGCCCGCTAAGGTGGTGCAGCCATATTCAATCCTAGAGATAACTAAGGATTGGATAGCCAATTTGAGATCCGCCTCTGAGATGAAAGGTTTCAGTTTTTTTAAGTAGTTCAGGTGGAATCGAGCATTCTTGGCCATTGCGTTGATGTGGGCTTTCATGTCTAAATTCTCATCCAGAGTGATTCCTAGAGATTTCGCTGACTTGATTAATGTTGGGGTGCAGTTTAGCGCAGTCATCACTTTCGTCCATTCCTTTATTTCCGTACGGCTCCTTACTGGTGAGATTAGTAGGAACTCCGTTTTGTTGGCGTTAAGCTTCAGTTGGTTGGTAATTTAATTGCATCAATTAAATTAGGTTTTGGTCTGATACCATCACAATCAATGACATTACCTAAATAAATGACATGATCGCTTGCAATTGTACACTTAGTATATTCTATAACAAAAATACTCCAAATGCACCCTACCGAGGATCGAGGAAATTAATAGTAGGTTGTGCTCGTAGGGAGAAAAGGGGATCTATGTAAAAGGAGGGATTATACAATATACCAGTAGGGATGTGTCTGATATGTTAATCATATCAATGTGGATGGAAGAGGGGGGCAACACTAGTTGTTTTTAGTTACCCTCACACACCCTAGTGGTGTCATGCTTCATCATTGGGTCACCCCGACTCCTACAGGTCAGGGTGGGCTCGACCACAGTGTTGGGAAGCTCTTGTAATAATGAAGGAAAAAGGGGTATATATAAAAAACCTCAATCAGACCCCGGTATCCCTTTATTCATGGGTCTGGTTGGGTTGTTAAAAATAGAATAAAAGTAGGGTTTATAAGGATTTTTATGGTCCTATGACCCTAGTGAAGTGCCAACATGTTTCAGTCCTTGAGAGGCCATAAAGGTCCCGGACTTTCTTCAGGGCAAGATTCAATAACCCCCTTATGTGTGGGAATGCTAAGTAAGGGGAATTCCCTACTCTATCGATTTGGCGAGGGAAGAGTAGCTTCTCCTCGTGTTCGTGTGATTTTGTTAATTAGAAATGCCAGGCTCCATCTGTAGAGAAATTAAGCATATAAATTCTTTATCAAACACAGACTTTATCTGTATATTCATATAATCCCTGTGCATGGCATGCTAAGTGATCATGCTCAGTTAGTGGAGAACACGATTGATACCATTCCTTGTCACTTTTGTGTTGTATATAGTGACCATCTCATTGTGTGACACCCAAAAATCAGTGTCAGAAACATCACACTTAATTACATTATAACTGTGTGAGGCTGTGAAGTGAGGTATAAAAACAAGTGATCGAAGTCTCAATTGCAGTCAGTGAATCACACAATCTACATACATACATGCATATATTAAATTCATATATCACACACTGAAGACCTCTGTTGAAGTATTTCATGCAATGGTTGGTACTCAGTTAGTTCACTTACCCAAATTATGTTGGGCGTAGGCATCACAGTGGGCGGGACATTAGGGCATTCTCCCCTAATTAAAGTGTAGCAGAGAGTTAGATATTGCCTATTGGTTAAGGCGATTAACGAAATGCTCCAGCGGGATAGGTATTGCTCTTAAAACCACCCCGCTAGCTGAGGAGAGGATACACTTACTTGTTCAGAGGACATACCCTGCCCGAAAAATAAACGGGCCCGCTCGCTGTCTTGTAGCTGCTGATCGAGCCGGTAGCGGGTGAAACAACAGTTTATTTCCGCATATGGCGTGATGCGCATGACGTCATTAGCGGAAATGACGCGTGCTCCGTGACAACGGGTCATGGGAATTGTAGTAATTCAGCCCGAATAGTTGTCTCGATGTATCGTAAGTGCCACGAATCGGCGATTAAAATCTCTACTCCTCTAAATTTTAGCAACTCAAATCTAAGGGCAATATTAATTTAACCTTGCTCTACATGAATAAGACGATGTATATTAGTTATCTCACTTTCTAATATGCCGAGTCCACTGACTTGGTAGTAAACAAACTCCACATGAGTGAACAGGGTGAATAGTGTGCGACAACCCATTTGTTTGGACTAAATGATAGATATCCAAGTTATACGTTTGGATTAACACTAACAGGAATTTAGCGTTTTGTCTTTATGGTCTTGTCATTGCCAAGAGTGAAAAGATCTTATACATGAGGAAAGATCCATTTTGTAAAAAATTAGTATTTATGATCCTGTCATTGTCAAGAGTGAATAGATCTTATACATGATGGAAGATTTTATAAGTTAATCTGTCTCTCAGCTATAATCATGATCATTTGTAGAAAATCATTACGCAAGTTACATACATTTCTTTCACGGATCCATGGCTCAAAACATTCTGATATTATTTGTGTTTCATCATATCACAATGTCATTTTCTCAATTGGGCCCATGGTATTGAATCATTCAGGCCTGGTATATGGGTTTTGAGGCGGTAGACCCATCTTTGTTCCTTCACTAGTAGTACTTTTTGTAAGTTGTTACCCGGCCTGACTTTCTCAATCACCGTCCACTTTATATCAGTGTCTTTATGGTTATGTTCAACAAAATGTGCTGTGAGTCTAGTTGCAGTAACTGCTCTTCTTATTGTGCTGCGATGTTCGCTGATACGTATTTTGACCTTGCGTGACGTCATACCCACATAAGACAATTGACAAGGGCACTTGATAAAATACACTACGGCTTCAGAGTTACAGTTTGTATGACTTCTTTGTTCCCAAGGTGTATTCAGGCCAAGATCCAGATGTGTGGTGTGTTCAGTGAAATCACAAGCCACACACATGCCACATGGGTAGTGTCCCGTCACTGGGACAGTATTCCACAGAGCAGTTTGAGTGTTTATTGATGGTTTGAAACTGTTAGTGTGTACCAGTGAATCTTTCAGACTCCTGCTTTTCTTAAAAGAAAACATCGGTTTTTCAAAATCTAACGTATTGGACGTCAGGATATTCCATTTCTTGTTTATGATTTTTTTGATTACGTTAGATGACGAGTTAAATGTAGTTACACATATTAATTGTTGTGGTTCTGTTTTCTCATTTGTTTCTAGTAGGGATTCCCTTGGTGTGTTTCGTGCTCGTTTTTTTGCTTTCTCAATTATTCCTTGTGGATACTTCTTTTGTCTTAATTTATTTGTCAAAATCTCAGCCTCCTTTTTGAAATCTTTTATATCAGAACAGTTCCTGCGAATTCGCAGAAATTGGCCCACAGGCAAGTTCTCCCTCAGGCTTCTAGGATGGGCACTGTCGAACCTTAAGAGGCTATTTTTGTCAGTGGGTTTGGTGTAAAGGGAACTGGACAAGCTACCATCCCTGGCAATGATATTTATGTCTAAGAATGGTACTGTGTTCTTGTTCTGATTCATTGTGTTAAGGCCATTTATCCATTGTTCAAAATTCCGTAAGGTTGTTTCGTCCCCCTTCCATACTAGCAGAATGTCATCTATATACCTGTACCACCTACAGATGTTATTTGTGTAGGGGTTGGGAGCCCAGATGTTGTGGTTCTCAAAGTGGCTCATGTACAGGCAGGCTATGCTAGGGGCAAAAGTACTGCCCATAGAAGTTCCATGGGTCTGCAGATACATCTGATCCTCAAATTTAGTGAAATTCTCAGTCAATGCGAGTCTCATAAGGTACACAATCCATTCGATGGGGGCTGACCATTCCCATTCTTCACTCTGGAGTAAGTTCTGGACCACTTCAATACTCTCAATCTGTGGAATACTAGTATATAGTGCTTCCACGTCAAGGCATACTAGGATGTGTTGATCTGGATCATACTCAATGTTCATAATCAGATTCAGTAAATGCTTGGTGTCTTGTACATAAGACTTGATACATTTAACAAGAGGGTGTAGAAACCAATCAGTGTATTGTGATAAGGGCTCCAAAATTGATCCGCACCCGGACACTATGGGTCTGCCCGGTGGTGGTATTTTGCCTTTATGGATCTTAGAAATTGTATAGAATAGAGAAGTCCTGGGTTCTTGTTGGTTAAGGAATTTGTGTTCTTTCTTCGAGATCCAACCTCTCTCTAATGCATCCAATGTAGCAGTGCTGATAGTTTTCCTCAGTCTTTCAGTAGGGTCTCTATTTATTTTCTGGTAGAACTTTTCATCTTGTAATAAGGTGAGGCATGCAGTCCTGTATGCCTCTGTGTCTTGTATTACTGTAGCTCCACCCTTATCAGCAGGCTTGATAATTATAGCTGCATTTTTTCTCAAGTCATCCAATGCCAACCGTTCCTTTTTACTTAGGTTATTGTATGCCTTTGTATTTTGTGGTAGTGATTCAATTTCCTTCACTACTGCTTCTTCAAAGGCTATGACTTCAGGTGGCATAAGATTAGTTGGTGGTATGAACGTAGACTTGTTCCTTAGATCTGTGTAATTTCCATCAGTATTGGCTTCGTCTTTATCCTTGAAAAAGGTTTTCAATCTAATTTTTCGGAAGAATTCTCCCAATTCGCATCTTATGTTGAATTTATCAAGAGATGTCGTTGGGACAAAGCCAAGGCCTTTTTGCAGTACCTTGGTTTCATCTTCAGTTAGGGTGATTTTAGAAAGATTGACAATTACTCCCTCGTTCCACTTGGTCCTGGTTGTGGTTGGCCTTTTGTCGTACTCCTCGTGTTGGGGATGGTTTCCTCTGTCTGGTCCCATTGGACTCTCCTGTTGTTGTTGTTCCACCCTCTGCCTCGTCTGCCTCTTCTTCCGCCCTGTGCTAAAAAATGATTGTAATTGGGTTGGAAAAATGGACCAAATCACTTAGCATGCCATGCACAGGGATTATATGAATATACAGATAAAGTCTGTGTTTGATAAAGAATTTATATGCTTAATTTCTCTACAGATGGAGCCTGGCATTTCTAATTAACAAAATCACACGAACACGAGGAGAAGCTACTCTTCCCTCGCCAAATCGATAGAATAGGGAATTCCCCTTACTTAGCATCACCACACATAAGAGGGTTATTGAATCTTGCCCTGAAGAAAGTCCGGGACCTTTATGACCTCTCAAGGACTGAAACATGTCGGCACTTCACTAGGGTCATAGGACCATAAAAATCCTTATAAACCCTACTTTTATTCTATTTTTAACAACCCAACCAGACCCATGAATAAAGGGATACCGGGGTCTGATTGAGGTATTTTATATATACCCCTTTTTCCTTCATTATTACAAGAGCTTCCCAACACTGTGGTCGAGCCCACCCTGACCGGTAGGAGTCGGGGTGACCCAATGATGAAGCATGACACCACTAGGGTGTCTGAGGGTAACTAAAAACAACTAGTGTTGCCCCCCTCTTCCATCCACATTGATATGATTAACATATCAGACACACCCTTACTGGTATAGTGTATCATCCCTCCTTTTACATAGATCCCCTTTTCTCCCTACGAGCACAACCTACTATTAATTTCCTCGATCCTCGGTAGGGTGCATTTGGAGTATTTTTGTTATATAGTATCCACTGGGAGGACGTACTCCATATACCCTCTCTAATCCCCCATGGGGCCCCTGGATTAAATTACAGAGGTCCTTAGTTTTGCAGTCACTTAGTATATTCAACAGTCAAACCTTTTGCATCTAGTATACTTAAAACTTTTTCCAACGTATTGTCATGTTCTGCATCGCGTAATGCCGATACAGACCTTTGGGGAAAAATACTTATCTAAATTGGATAAAGCAACAGTGAAAACATTACTGTCCCCACCCCCAACAATGGGTGTATTCATCTGGTTATAACATTTAAGACCTTGCGGACCTAAAGAGTGTAAAAGAATACGCTTCTTTTGCTCATCTGACATTTTACCATCAGAGTCTACAGTTTCGATATAATTTAAAAAGTCATCTTTCCACTCCAACCATTTCAAATCTGGTTCGGAACCCTTAGACCAGAAATCTTGAGGGTTACTTAAAGAAAATGTTTGTTGACTCATGTTGAAAAGTTCTGTCAATAAAGATGCTTGTCGAAATGAAACCAAATAACAATGCTGCCAGTAAGGATGATTGTGGTGGAATTGTTCAGTGTATCAGTTAGAGTGAACAACACAAAACTAAAAAAAAAAAAAAAACAGTTATTTACACTGTCCAATCTTCACCACCCAAATCCAGAAAAATGCCAAAAATCCTCAAAAATGTTAAAAAATATAATGCCAGTATAACAGCACAAAGCGTTTATGAACAGTACCTTCAACCGCTAATCAAAACGGATCTGTTGATGTCAAAATCGGTACTGTGAAATCCTTCGTGTTAATTAGCAAGTACGAGTAGGTCTGGCCAATTCAAAATGGCTGCTGCGCATCACGTGACGCGCCACGTTCACAAAGAAGGTCTGACGTAGGTAGCAAAGCAGCGAGCCTTCGGGGAGGAACTTGTGAGTATGGATAACGTCACAAGAAGAGTGACGTGAAGATCGTCGCGCATCCAGCGTCCAATTCAAAGGATGCAAACGGTAAGATCCACAAAGCTTGAGCGCTACTATTTTAGACGATGAAATCTTGGTGTAAATTGTTTAAAATCCACAATTTCTTTCAGAAAATGCGTCGCTCACCAGAATTAGCTGCTCGTCCACACTAGTTGTCCCCAATGCGCCGTCAAAGCACTACTAACGTCATCTCTGCTCATACATCCGTCAAATCAGTTAAAAGCGGTTTCAAGGTATAATAAAAAAAAATATCCCGATCGTCGCCAGTTGTTGAATTGAAGAGATTACTCCATATAGGTTGAATTAAGTTTAATGTAGAGAAGAGCAGGTACACAGCCTGACAGGAAAGCAGTCAGCATCAACTGAATTACATTGGAACACATAAGTAAGAACACTGTGTAAGAACACTGTACAGTGGAATGTGGAATGAACACAGTTAAAGGTGTATAACATAAATTACACAACATAACAAGGAGCAAACATACAAAGTAGCAGATCATTCCATAAGGCAGAGAATTAGAAATGTAAACTTAACAGTTTACCGTTAGAAAGTCCACAGACCGAATGGGAATAACTGTTTTTCTAACCACATTTTAGGACATCCTCTGCAGTGGACCAACAGAACTATTACAGGTTGATTTTGTGACACTACCAGTGCAGCATCAGATATTTACTTGTAATGGCAGTGCCATGTTTGTTTTATTCATTTCCAGGATGATCAGTTACCTCTTCAGGGCACAAGAATTACAATTTCCGGTAGCCACTTTCATAAACCGTGTTTGAATAAATCTAACTGTATTAAGTGTCTTGAGAAGGCCTCGGACTGTCTGCCACCACTGGGCGAAACACTTGTTGGAGAAGAGTTCGCTGTCTACTTCCAACAGCTCTGCTTTTGTACACCAATATGAAAAACCATTATGTGTATTTTGAGTTGACATAAGTTGTGTCTAAATCTGATCATAAATCTGAGAGGTAATTATCATCTAACATCAACAGTCTTTGGTGAACATATCATGACATAAATGTCTTTAAGTAACTAATCCTAAGCACTTATGCAATTATTATCGTCTGCACTGTTGATACAATGCTTTATATAATTATGTCTCATTTCTCTAAAAAATTCTCATATTTAATTTGGTCAAAGCATCCTCCTACCATTCACTTTATTTAGATCTAGGTTTAAGGGCTTTTACCTAGTCAGGTGCTATCCCTAGCCAATGGATTTACTTTGTCAGAATCAGATATTATTGGATATTGGGTAGGGCCAATAGCCCCTTTTCTCTCAAGGCTTAACAATAAACATTTATACACTACAGCGCAAACTTGGCACAAACACATTAGAGTGCTTTACCTGAGTATCGTATTACATTACATTATTTTTAGGTACAGAGAGAGTAAGTGATTTTCCCAAAATCACATGATGTTGCGGCAATGACACAACTCAAACCTGTGCTCTTATTAGCTACTAACTCTATTCTTGCCTGAACTCCTCTTACTTACCCCATGACCTGGATTGCCAGCCCAGGTGGTTCAGGGTCACTCCCCCTATTAATGTCTAAAGCTAATCTTAAATCTCATCCCCTAAACCTAATGTAAGGTGTGTCTCAATATCCTCATGAATGCTTAAAATATTCCCATATGTTGAATTGTTATGTTCACAATGTGTTTTTGTCTTATCTACCACCTCTTATAATTCCATCGAATTACCTATGTTAAAGGCATTGCTATGGAAAAAAGATTCTCCAGGATCTACCTGGGATTGTAAACTGCAAAATGTTTTCATGTTTCACAGCATATGTACCACAGCCTTTATCTCACACAATACCTGGCACCCACGGCTTTGGAAATTACTAGTAGGCTGTAAAAAATATCTCTCCCACCTCCCCCTGCCCTGTGAGCTGCGATATAAGCTGGGGGACATGGACAGTATTTGAAAGTCTTATGATCAGAAGGGGTTCATGTAACCCCATGGAAAGCGAGAGATTACAGACGTGAGTGTTAATGCCTGGGGTTGAAAAGATTGTACAAGGAGGACCTTCAACAACTTGGATTTTCGAAACCATATAATTATAACTTCTTAGTACTGTCAACATCTAGACAGTCTCCTTCCTGGTGTAGGATGGTAAGTCACTTGAAGAACAAAACACTCAAGTGACAGACCCAATGATGACACTATCCACAAAACCACACGAGCAGAGATAATGTACTCCGCACACTGTGAAAGTGTGGTTGAGGGTCTTTGAGACAATCCCACTGAGGCTCTGGCACATCAATAGTACTGATTCATTCTCCTTCTGATCAACAGATTACTGCCTTTGGAAGCTAAATTAATCTGTGCTTCTCTTCCCTCCTTTTTGAAGTACAATTTGAGAGTCTCCAGGGGTAGCAGCCACTAGCCCTGGCATTTCACCTTGTGAGCCCTGACTCTGAGGTCACAGAGAAAAGGCACAAACAAAACCAAACAGGGCCGCAATGACTTTTTATGGTTTCCGCTCCATGTCCCAACACTAGCTTGTGAAACAATTTCAGCATGGTTAAAAAAAAAAGGAATGCATGCAGCATATTTGGAGTAAGTATGAAATCCAAGCAAAATATCAAGAAAAAAACAGCAGGTAATACAACGTTATCATCAATAGATGTTAATGTTTGTTTTATGGGTCTCAATCACAAGAAACTTCTGATCCTTCTGTGCCAAGCAAACTTCTTTTTGAAGTAGGAAAAGGATAGTCAAAGTCAAGAAGTGGTGTCACATCTGAAGAAACCCAGGTTAACAAAATATTGTTAAAGCTAAGAACCAATCATGCCAATAAAGGGTTCCTTAGAAAGAGGTGCAACAGTTTGCAGGAACGTCATCTCCTTTGTCACACCCCTACCCTCCAAGCAGCCTCCTTGTTGATTTGATGCAGCTGTCTAGGGGAAGGGCAAAGAATGAGCTTTTCATCTCACTGATGCTCCACTGAAACATCAGAAGGAAACAGAAAATAAAACACCTGTGTAACTGGGGGAGAGGGATTGGCAGTGAAAGGAAAGCTGGGAAGACAGCAGCAAAATGAGAGTGAGAGAAAGAACAAGGGATGATTGTAAGAGAAAAAGAAATGTCACAGATAAGGAGAGACAGGTCAGTTAAGTCAGAGAAGTCATCAACAATAAAGTGAATGATCAGATGAAGACCTGAAAGATCCAAAAATGAAGGAAAGCAGATCATCAGAAAAAAAAGAGAAATCAGAGATTAACAGCATAGGACTACTATGGTTCAGCCTCAGACCCAGGCAGCCCAAATTACATAATCCGCATCAGGCAATACTGGCTTCTAAAGTCTGCTACTGTTCTGAGTGACCAGGCTTGCAGCGGAGGGGCTGGTTGCAGGTGGGAGGAATGCTGGGCTAAGTGAACTTGATTTAAAAAACAAGATAAAAGGCTTCCATATTGTGCAATCAAGAAGTCTATGGTTATTACCATCTACAAACAAAACATGCATTTTTCAAAGTCCTTAGCAAGGCAACCCTTTGCATCGCACCTCTTATTAAGTTACTTGTCAAGGTATCAGGACAGTAGAAATAAAACACAATGTTTCAGTGTGAGAAGAGATGCAATAGCTTCAAAGTGTGGCTAAAGGGACCTTGCTAATAAATAAGTTGCTTATTAATATTTCTTGTTCTTTATTTTTATGTTATTAATGTCTATTAGAGTCTATCATAGATGAATCAAATGGAAAGAGAAGGCGAACCTGTTTATATACCAGCCATACTGAAATTCTGACATTTCTAGGTGCTTAAAGTAACATGTCACAGTTACCTCATTTTAATGGTACACAATTTACTAACCTCGGAAAGATGGAAGTCTGTGTTGAACTTTCAGTATTCCTGCTCATGACCTGCAGATCATGATATTTAACTCACAAAGCCAGCCAACAAAGCTAAATTGTTTTAAAGAACTAAACAACACGTGACAAGTATTCAAGAATTCTTAGCTGTGCTTTGTGGAATGTCATGTAGCTTACTTAGTAGCTGAGATGCCTTTAAATGCAGCATTACTCCCTACGTTTTTTTTAGGGAAGCTCACCATTTTCTTGGTTCCACTGAAAGGTGAGAAGTATGAAAAGCTCATGCCCTCAATTGTAGCTGCTTTTCTGTCTGTAGGAGAATAGAACACATCCTCTAAGTGGCCACATGTCAAGTGTTACACAAAAACTGAAGGCAAGGCAATTTGATACCCTTCTCAGCTTCAAGACATGTCCTAGGAACCAAAAGAAATGAGCACATCTCACCAGCCCTCTAAACCTTAAACTGGCTACCATACGAAGCAAGAATCCAACAGAAAATTGCATGCCTTACGCACAAAGCGTTACACTTCAACACCCCTAGTTACCTGACCCAAAAGCTAGAAAAATCAGGGGGTATCAGATCCTCACAAAGTGCGTTCACCTTGCTTCTGAAACCCCAATGAACTCACAAAAAGAAAACTGGGGATAGAGCATTCTCAGCTATCGCACACAAGATATGGAACTCTTTACCATCGGACCATCGCCTAATTCCCTCTACATCCGGATGCGAAAACCAACCCAGATCCAGGGTCTTCCGACCCGCAGCACTTAAACTCGAGAACTTCAAAGCGGCAAACCTGCCCCTCCCCTCACCCTTCCCTGAGACACCGGACGGAGCCCGGATATATTTTTTACTCTTCACGGCGCCTCACTCTTCGCCTCTTCTCACTTTGACGCACCTACACATCTCACCCAGAGGTATCATACTCTACACAGAGCCCTGAAGAAGTCACGGGATAGTTCCCTCATGTGACGAAACACGTGTTGGCTGGTTGCTTTTCGTTTTTCACATCATTAAATTCATTTGAATAACATTCTGTCGACCATTGATATTTGCATAATACGAGACATTTCAACCGTTGCTTTATCCTACATTACGTGTGCCCGGGACAGTGTTCTTATTATTGGTGTGGGTTCTATGACTCCCACATTTATGGGGTTTACAGGGTATTTCCCCCGACCTGGCAGCACCGTACATACTTTAGCAATATAGACACAACGCAAATCAGCTTCAGCGCCAATCTTCCTGTCCTCACTAAAAACCCTTCACCTAGATGTTAAACATTACAGTCCATCTTCAATGTTGATGGCCTTTTTGGTTTTGGGATTTAAATTCCTGTTCACATTATCACAAACCCAGGGTTCTGTTCTATTGCTGCCAAGAACCCTAAATCTCCCACAAGTAGGGGGTAGGTGTATGTGCAAGAGCCAAGGAGGGCAGGGCGCATGCCCAAAAACCAACCTTACTAGCAAGCCAACAAGTCTCAGCCTGCAGTCAGTATTCATCTCTTCTAGCTCACCCTTGTGTCCATAAGGCCAAGTCCCTAGGTTTAGGATACCAAGGGTAAGGGTAGGCAAGCATGCTGGGAGCCTTGTGAACGGCACAGCTTGTTCAAGGCTATATGTACAGGTTGTGAGACACAGGAGTTGTGACTAATCCTGGGCTTCTGTAATGCTGCACTGGGCAGTTGAGGTTCCATTTCATGATGAATTTACTCTGAAGCGAAGCTGGCAATTTAACATCAGATTTCCAACGAGTTGACCGGGCGAAAAAGGGATTAATATGGTGGCGGTGTCTGTTAGACACCGCCAGCCATATTAAGATGGGTGCGGAAAGAGGCCTTTCTGTGGCGGCATTGCCGCCACGGAAAGGCATGCGTGAATTGACCACGGGGGCCCGTTGCGGGCCCCATGTACTCTGAGGGGTAGGAGGTGCACATGGGGGGTACCTATGGTTGCCCCCAGCAGTTCCATGCACAACATGGCAGGCACCGTGTGCATGGAAGTGCACAACATGCCTTCCTGGCATTGTGGTGAGCGGTGCTGAGTGCACCACCCGCCACTATGCCAGGAATGCAGGATGCGCCTGCCACTGTGGCAGGTGCATCCTAATTGCCCCCACGGGACCCCTGCCCTTATGGCGGGCGGTCCCTTTCACCGTGAGGATCCTAATGATGCCCTATGTCTCAGAACAAAGAGGCTTTTCCCCTGCAGTTGACAGCTGTGCCTTTTGTTTTTGGGCTGTTTTAGGCGGTGCCTAGGCTGTTTGGCCACTCCCTGGGCATATGGGACTGCTTCGGTACACATGAAACTTTGCATAGAAATTCAGAATTCCGCCTGTACAGCTGAGGCTGTAGTTTGGCATTTGAGATGAGTTTACGTCCACCTCTGGGACTATCCGTGGGATTTGGAGTCTATGCCTCAGTATTTGAGTTTCTAATTTGACCTAAGACATGGTCTATTCAAGTGATAGGTGCACTACTGGTATGCATTTGTTTTATCATTGGCATATACAAGCAATAAACAACAAACTTAGGGGTCTGAATCAGAATCCAATAGTGATTCTTAAATACTGTACCTAGGCCAACTAATGTGCGTAGGAACCAAAAGATCTAGGTGAAAATGACAAACCATATCGCCAAAATGTGAGGCACCAGTAACCGTGAGTCACCCTTGGTTGAGGATTCCCATCAAAGTCTTGTATGGATCAATATTCTCATCTGGTAATCCTTATCGGGTATTGTGTCTCTTGATCATTGAGACCACTAGCATACCCTGATAGCCATTTCGGGGTAGCGACCCACAATCACTCGGATGTACCACATGAGGTGGATATGATGGGAATGTGCAGTGCAAAAATGATATATGTAGTGATTAAAAAGGGGGGGCTCCATCGTGGTCCAAGACGTGGAGACATACAGGACTGAATGTCTCCGACAGTTGAATAACAACAATGCCTATCGCCTCTTGACCACAGACCCCACTCCCAGACTGATGAACGAAATAAAAGTCTTAGTGGAAGAGGCCCTAGCAGAGGGTTGGATAACCACGTTAGAGGCACAATTCCTGCAGGCCAAGCACCCCACCATGCCCTATTTTTACACCCTCCCCAAGGTGCACAAACCTCAGAGACCTCCATCGGGCAGACCTATAATATCGGGCCAGGGCTCTCTTCTGGAACCTCTCTCTGCTTTTGCGGATCACTTCCTCAAACCCCTGGTACACACGATGCCTACCTATCTTAAAGACACTAATGATGTCCTGAGAGTGATTCCCGATATAGCCTTTGATCAGGAGACTGACTACCTAGTCTCACTTGATGTAGAGTCACTGTATACCTCCATTCCCCAGGATGCGACCCTAGATACCATCAGATCCATCCTGGAAGAATCAGAACTTGACTCCATCACTCCGGTGCCCTTCATCATGGCTCTGGCTACCATAGCCATGAAAGAGAATTTCTTCATGTATGAGGACCAGATATACCATCAATTCTCTGGGACCAGTATGGGCAGTATTTTTGCCCCGTCCCTAGCGAATCTATATGTCCATAAGTTTGAACAGACTACGGTATTACACCCTAACAATCCCTTCTTTCCATCCATAATTTGGTGGAAAAGGTACATAGACGACATCCTCCTTGTTTGGAGAGGGAACAAGGAATCAGTCCTACAATTCCACCAATGGCTCAATAACCAGAACAATTACCTCCGCTTCACCATGGAATTGAGCAAAGATAGGGTACCTTTTCTGGACCTTTCTATCTATAGCACTGCAACTGGCTTACAGAGTGAACTATACCGGAAGCCCATGGCAAGAAACTCTCTTCTCTTATACGAAAGCCAGCACCCCAAGTCTTTGAGGGACAATTTGCCCTTTGGGCAGTTTCTTCGAGTTCGACGGAACTGCTCTACACCAGAAACTTTTGAATGCCATGCTGGCGACTTGTCCAAGCAGTTGATCTCTAGACATTACCCCAGGAAATTGGTTCAACGTTCATGCAAACGAGCAGCTAACAACCATCGTGCTGCACTACTTGAACCTAAACCTGAGAAACCACCTTCAAATCGTCTGACACTAGTGAGTACTTACAATACCAAGTCCAACAGTGTTCAAAAAATCATTAAAAAACACTGGCGTATTCTAAACAGTGGCAGAGACAAAATTGAGTTCCCGCTTTTTGCCTTTAAACGTTCCAGGAATCTCAGAGATCGTCTGATACACACTCGTCCCAAAGGCACACCTAGGAGAGAGGTAGGCACTCTTTGGGACCTACCACCCGTGAAGGGCCACCATCCTTGCGGTGGTTGTTCTGTTTGTCTACTGACATCAAAAATCACCAGTGTCGACATTGGCACTGAACGTCCTTGGGAACTGAGACAGTTTTCGAACTGCAATAGCACAAACGTGATCTACCTCCTCACCTGCACATGCAATGAACGTTATGTGGGAATGACCACGAGAAAGGTGCGTGTGAGGATGCAAGAGCACAAAAGCACGTTTCGGTGTAAGAAGGATATTTCAAAACTCACCAAACACTTCATAACACACAACCATGGAGAAACAGACTTCAAATGGCATGTCCTGGAAAAGCCGTTCATTCCGCCACACGTGAGCGATGTTTCCAATTTTCTATTCCGAAAAGACCAAAAGTGGGTATTCAAACTGGGCACAGATAGACAAGGACTGAATGATGATATACCTTGGTTCAGTCTATCTTAAACACTCGAGTAGGGTGTCCTTCATCTAGAATGACTGTTTGTGTATAAGCATTTACGTGATGACTGCATTCTACATGAACTACCGACGTAAGCTACATTACTTCATTCGGTAGTTCTCCACTTTCTCCCGCAAAAAACGCCCACCAGTGGTTTGGCGTCACCACATAGGCTCCATGCACCGCATCACTTTGTAGTTCCTAGCACATGGTAGCGAATAACATCGTCACTCTTAGCGGAGGTCGATTCAACAAACTACTAGCTAGAGAATCGCCCATGCGAAGACCAAATGCACACGGAGACACAATTTGACTTCTTTAGCCATGAACATATTCCCTAACATCAGCGATTGATGAGTGATAATGTGAATGACAACTTTATTCATCCTAGCCTTTCGGCATAACTCCTCCTACGGAGGGTCTGATTGGCTGTGAGCTGGCAGACCAGACCATTGAAAGATGAGTGACGATGGTAGCCCGTTGCCTCCCCCTGACTCAGTCACAGTCCGAGACAACGACGGACAGGTAGGATTGCAGCTCCCAAGTCTACTCACAATGTCTAGAGCAAGGCGGTTTTTCATCTAGCTTCTTGTCGTCTAATTTTAGACTAATCAAAACCAACATAGCTACATTTGTAGATCATAGCTAAGGATATAACGGATAGTAGGTTTATAGTGGGAACTAGTTGGTATATGTCAGTTAACTCTACGTTCAGAAGATCTTGTGACCTCGTAGATGGTGTATTGTCAGAGCAGATCAACACATTGATCCCTCTGTTCACTGTAATCACGAAGTCGGTTTCTGTCCTTGTAGAGCGGGGTCTCACATATCCTGAGCCAGGTCCAGGAAGAGGTGAGGTCCACTCCCCGGACACACTGGGTGAGTAACAATGTTGTAAATATTCTGGAAATGGTGTTACTCCCGGTACAGACCAGGGTAGCTGAATGTGACTCACTTGTACGTTTGTCCCCCACAGATAGTACTAAGACACCAGGTGCCGAAGAGGAGTTCGTACAGATGAAGGAACAATATATCCTTTACTGTTATACTTCACTTGTGTGTTTTTTCATATAATTTTTTCACACTTTTCACTCGTAAGCAGTAGCAGTAGTAGAGAACAGAGACCCTGACGAAAGCCTGGGGCACTTCCCTCTGGGGCTGAAACATGTTGGTCTCCCCGCAGCTATTTGTGTGTACTGCGATGATTATGCTAAACTGTTCTTGTTTTTAAACAGGAAGGGGCTAACGTTCATTTAAATAGGTTTTTGTTTAGTTCTCTATCCCTTTTTAATCACCACATATATCATTTTTGCACTGCACATTCCCATCATATCCACCTCATGTGGTACATCCGAGTGATTGTGGGTCGCTACCCCGAAATGGCTATCAGGGTATGCTAGTGGTCTCAATGATCAAGAGACACAATACCCGATAAGGATTACCAGATGAGAATATTGATCCATACAAGACTTTGATGGTAATCCTCAACCAAGGGTGACTCACGGTTACTGGTGCCTCACATTTTGGCGATATGGTTTGTCATTTTCACCTAGATCTTTTGGTTCCTACGCAGATTAGTTGGCCTAGGTACAGTATTTAAGAATCACTATTGGATTCTGATTCAGACCCCTAAGTTTGTTGTTTATAAGTTTAGTCCTAGCGGGGGATATTACTTAGGCCTGGTCTTTAAACATCCCTCTAGCCCTACAATAGTGTTTGGTTTCTTATGTTCTAGAGCAGCGTGTAGCTGCGGGCTTTTTAAATACGATCACATTGGATGTGATCAGTTCTATTCTATTGATAAGAATAGTTTTCGAATACTGACATATACCTGACGGTTCCTTACCGTTCGCTTCGCTGTCCTGCCTATTGTTTAGCTACAATGGCCGAACGCCACGGTTTAGCCTATGATGACGCAATGTACCAATCTATTCTAGACAACATGCCGAGCATTCTAGAATCACTTCCAACACCAGCAGTCAATGCGACTGATGACTGGACCAAAGTCCTAGCATTGAAAAAATCACACTCTCGAACGGAGACTCATGGGATTATCATGGCAGAATACATGCGAGTAAGCTGTGCACCCCCTGGCCTTATAGTCACTAATGCTCCAAGACTCTTTCTTAATGACAAACAATTCCTCAAAGATTGGTCGATGATTGCCTGGCGCTGCACCCGTGACTGGCTAATTCTCATTATCAGCACAGCCAAACGGGTAGCGGACGCAATCTTGGTCGAAATACAAGTCCTAGAGGGACAGATTAAGGCAGCTGTCACCACTAATTTCAAAAAATACAAAGAGGAATCGGATAAAGCCAAAAAAGAATTCTCTGACTCCATACTGCAGACTAAGCTAGATAAATTCAAGAAGGATCTAGCCAAATTCAAACTAGAAACTGTTTATCCCTACACTAGTGATAACTATAAAGCCCCAGATTTCAACAAACAAGGGAGAAGATATGGATCCAATTATTCAGGATCCAGCTCAGATACCGTCAGTGATTCTGATACTAACAACCAGACACCTAATGCCGGACCCAATCGAGGCAGAGGAGGCAGATACCAAAACTATAGGGGCCAATACAACATGCCAGGTCAACCCTGGTGGCCACCAGGTCCATGGGGGTTACCCAGGCACCTTTCAACCACCAATGACTCCATTTCCCGGTTTCTCAAATTTTAACAACCAGCCTTTTTTAGCGCGTGGCCCCAGGCGGTCACGGGGCAAAAGAAGACCAGCACAAGGACAACCTCAGGTCCAATGGGAGGATACTGCAGGCCCACATGCAGGAACCCGGAGCCACACGAGAAGGGGTGCCCAAGAATAGTAAATACACCTGAGGAAAGTTTGGTAGTTAATTTAAGTCAAAGAACTCTATCAAACATTGAGGAAGCTGTCCTGAATAAAGGACTAGGGTTTGTGACGACAGATGAGGGTGACCCATTTGTACTCCAAATTGAACTAGCCCAGTTCTTTCGCAAACTAAGGCTACACTACTTCTTTAAACACAAGAGTATTGAGGAATCAGAACATGAAACAGATACCAACACTGGTTTGAGGAACAAATCCACCTTTCTTCCACCTACACATGCTATACCACCTCAAATACTGACTTTTGAGCAGGCGGTAATAAATGACATTGAACAAATACAGTACTCCTCTAGGTCGAGCTACAATAACTTGACAGCAGCTGAGAGAAAAGCTCTAAAGACATTGACTCAAGATGGAACCATAATTGTGAAGCCCGCTGATAAAGGGGGCTCCATCGTGGTCCAAGACGTGGAGACATACAGGACTGAATGTCTCCGACAGTTGAATAACAACAATGCCTATCACCTCTTGACCACAGACCCCACTCCCAGACTGATGAACGAAATAAAAGTCTTAGTGGAAGAGGCCCTAGCAGAGGGTTGGATAACCACGTTAGAGGCACAATTCCTGCAGGCCAAGCACCCCACCATGCCCTATTTTTACACCCTCCCCAAGGTGCACAAACCTCAGAGACCTCCACCGGGCAGACCTATAATATCGGGCCAGGGCTCTCTTCTGGAACCTCTCTCTGCTTTTGCGGATCACTTCCTCAAACCCCTGGTACACACGATGCCTACCTATCTTAAAGACACTAATGATGTCCTGAGAGTGATTCCCGATATAGCCTTTGATCAGGAGACTGACTACCTAGTCTCCCTTGATGTAGAGTCACTGTATACCTCCATTCCCCAGGATGCGACCCTAGATACCATCAGATCCATCCTGGAAGAATCAGAACTTGACTCCATCACTCCGGTGCCCTTCATCATGACTCTGGCTACCATAGCCATGAAAGAGAATTTCTTCATGTATGAGGACCAGATATACCATCAAATCTCTGGGACCAGTATGGGCAGTATTTTTGCCCCGTCCCTAGCGAATCTATATGTCCATAAGTTTGAACAGACTACGGTATTACACCCTAACAATCCCTTCTTTCCATCCATAATTTGGTGGAAAAGGTACATAGACGACATCCTCCTTGTTTGGAGAGGGAACAAGGAATCAGTCCTACAATTCCACCAATGGCTCAATAACCAGAACAATTACCTCCGCTTCACCATGGAATTGAGCAAAGATAGGGTACCTTTTCTGGACCTTTCTATCTATAGCACTGCAACTGGCTTACAGAGTGAACTATACCGGAAGCCCATGGCAAGAAACTCTCTTCTCTTATACGAAAGCCAGCACCCCAAGTCTTTGAGGGACAATTTGCCCTTTGGGCAGTTTCTTCGAGTTCGACGGAAGTGCTCTACACCAGAAACTTTTGAACGCCATGCTGGCGACTTGTCCAAGCAGTTGATCTCTAGACATTACCCCAGGAAATTGGTTCAACGTTCATGCAAACGAGCAGCTAACAACCATCGTGCTGCACTACTTGAACCTAAACCTGAGAAACCACCTTCAAATCGTCTGACACTAGTGAGTACTTACAATACCAAGTCCAACAGTGTTTAAAAAATCATTAAAAAACACTGGCGTATTCTAAACAGTGGCAGAGACAAAATTGAGTTCCCGCTTTTTGCCTTTAAACGTTCCAGGAATCTCAGAGATCGTCTGATACACACTCGTCCCAAAGGTACACCTAGGAGAGAGGTAGGCACTCTTTGGGACCTACCACCCGTGAAGGGCCACCATCCTTGCGGTGGTTGTTCTGTTTGTCCACTGACATCAAAAATCACCAGTGTCGACATTGGCACTGAACGTCCTTGGGAACTGGGACAGTTTTCGAACTGCAATAGCACAAACTTGATCTACCTCCTCACCTGCACATGCAATGAACGTTATGTGGGAATGACCACGAGAAAGGTGCGTGTGAGGATGCAAGAGCACAAAAGCAGGTTTCGGTGTAAGAAGGATATTTCAAAACTCACCAAGCACTTCATAACACACAACCATGGAGAAACAGACTTCAAATGGCATGTCCTGGAAAAGCCGTTCATTCCGCCACACGTGAGTGATGTTTCCAATTTTCTATTCCGAAAAGAACAAAAGTGGGTATTCAAACTGGGCACAGATAGACAAGGACTGAATGATGATATACCTTGGTTCAGTCTATCTTAAACACTCGAGTAGGGTGTCCTTCATCTAGAATGACTGTTTGTGTATAAGCATTTACGTGATGACTGCATTCTACATGAACTACCGACGTAAGCTACATTACGTCATTCGGTAGTTCTCCACTTTCTCCCGCAAAAAACGCCCACCAGTGGTTTGGCGTCACCACATAGGCTCCATGCACCGCATCACTTTGTAGTTCCTAGCACATGGTAGCGAATAACATCGTCACTCTTAGCGGAGCTCGATTCAACAAACTACTAGCTAGAGAATCGCCCATGCGAAGACCAAATGCACACGGAGACACAATTTGACTTCTTTAGCCATGAACATATTCGCTAACATCAGCGATTGATGAGTGATAATGTGAATGACAACGTTATTCATCCTAGCCTTTCGGCAAAACTCCTCCTACGGAGGGTCTGATTGGCTGTGAGCTGGCAGACCAGACCATTGAAAGATGAGTGACGATGGTAGCCCGTTGCCTCCCCCTGACTCAGTCACAGTCCGAGACAACGACGGACAGGTAGGATTGCAGCTCCCAAGTCTACTCACAATGTCTAGAGCAAGGCGGTTTTTCATCTAGCTTCTTGTCGTCTAATTTTAGACTAATCAAAACCAACATAGCTACATTTGTAGATCATAGCTAAGGATATAACGGATAGTAGGTTTATAGTGGGAACTAGTTGGTATATGTCAGTTAACTCTACGTTCAGAAGATCTTGTGACCTCGTAGATGGTGTATTGTCAGAGCAGATCAACACATTGATCCCTCTGTTCACTGTAATCACGAAGTCGGTTTCTGTCCTTGTAGAGCGGGGTCTCACATATCCTGAGCCAGGTCCAGGAAGAGGTGAGGTCCACTCCCCGGACACACTGGGTGAGTAACGATGTTGTAAATATTCTGGAAATGGTGTTACTCCCGGTACAGACCAGGGTAGCTGAATGTGACTCACTTGTACGTTTGTCCCCCACAGATAGTACTAAGACACCAGGTGCCGAAGAGGAGTTCGTACAGATGAAGGAACAATATATCCTTTACTGTTATACTTCACTTGTGTGTTTTTTCATATAATTTTTTCACACTTTTCACTCGTAAGCAGTAGCAGTAGTAGAGAACAGAGACCCTCACGAAAGCCTGGGACACTTCCCTCTGGGGCTGAAACATGTTGGTCTCCCCGCAGCTATTTGTGTGTACTGCGATGATTATGCTAAACTGTTCTTGTTTTTAAACAGGAAGGGGCTAACGTTCATTAAAATAGGTTTTTGTTTAGTTCCCTATCCCTTTTTAATCACCACATATATAATTTTTGCACTGCACATTCCCATCATATCCACCTCATGTGGTACATCCGAGTGATTGTGGGTCGCTACCCCGAAATGACTATCAGGGTATGCTAGTGGTCTCAATGATCAAGAGACACAATACCCGATAAGGATTACCAGATGAGAATATTGATCCATACAAGACTTTGATGGGAATCCTCAACCAAGGGTGACTCACGGTTACTGGTGCCTCACATTTTGGCGATATGGTTTGTAATTTTCACCTAGATCTTTTGGTTCCTACGCACATTAGTTGGCCTAGGTACAGTATTTAAGAATCACTATTGGATTCTGATTCAGACCCCTAAGTTTGTTGTTTATAAGTTTAGTCCTAGCGGGGGATATTACTTAGGCCTGGTCTTTAAACATCCCT
Organism: Lissotriton vulgaris; assembly: GCF_964263255.1. Classification (NCBI taxonomy): domain Eukaryota; kingdom Metazoa; phylum Chordata; class Amphibia; order Caudata; family Salamandridae; genus Lissotriton; species Lissotriton vulgaris. Next base: position 1,707,313,012 of record NC_141685.1, on the reverse strand, counting down.
CTAGCCCTACAATAGTGTTTGGTTTCTTATATACAAGCAATACCCTAATAAATATATAACAGCAATTAAGTGGATTTTCTTTTGCTTTTAAAAGTTTTTACTTTATTAATCCTGCACTTATTGTAAACTTCAATGATGGTGTCCCTGTGAAACAATCAGGTTCAAAGATTATATAAAACCAGTCCCTATGGTGGTGTTATGGTGAAAGCTTTCATGCTTTCATGCCACTCCCTGTGCATCATTGCAGTCACTTCCAATGTCCTAGCATTTTGATGAACTGAGGTCCATTTGGCGCAGGGGTGGAAATGCTGTCACCTAGTTGTAGCTCATTTATATATAAAAGCTGTAGCTCTGAAATTGCTGTGAAATAAGCTTTAAATTAGCATTTCCTTTCTTTTGATTGTTTCACTTCAGTACCTGGATAACTATGCTACAGCAACCAATTGAAAATTAAATAGTCATGCAAATAACACATAGTGAAAACGCAGAAACTCTGCATGGTATGAGTTGGGTACCCACCGAAGTAAGCTCATTTTGCAAATGGGAGGGGAATAGAATTTACAGATACCGTTGTCTCCATATTGTGCATGCCTAATGTGGTAATATGCCATTTGTGGAATTTCAGTATCCAGGTGACAAATCAGTGAATGTGTGCAGAAGTTGCCAGAGTTCCTAAGTCTCTTAGACCTGCAGAGAGTGCAGTAAAGCTTCTTGATGCTCCTTTGGGATAATTGGCTATTGCAGGACCACAGATTAATGTCCATGTGACACAGCACAGGTAGGCTAAAGGATGAATCAGTATATTATAAGTGTCCTCAAGTAAAATGTATTCTTCTATCCTAGACCAGAAACATTTACACATTTGTTGTTGGCAATGGAGTACAATGTTTATTCAGAGTAACCTAGCTTTTGGCACATTTGTAATAGACAAATGGAGCGTGTGAACAGGAGGCTTCAAGAAGGTGCTCAGCAGGCAGTTTGTGGTAAGAATTATTCACCAAAAAGGGGGAAAGAGAATGAGAAACTGACTATTTACATCAGGACACACCCATCCTATAATTCAATATGCTAAAGTACATGTCACAGAAAAGAAATACTGGTACCTCTCTCCTAAAGCAAAATACCCACCGAAGACGTAACACAATAGCTGGTTCATTTCTAAAAAAGGACAAAGGCCCTCACTCACCAAAGTGACATGTTTCATCATTAACCCCCTTCTCACTATGCCGACATGTTTCTACATACTGTGGGCTCCTACTGGAGCTCTCCATCGGAGCAGTAGATAGTGTACCTGGCTACTCTGCAGTGTTGTAGAGTACCAGAAGGTATTTGAAATCTTTAAGTTCTCACACCATATCACACGTTTAAAAACAATATGCCTAGGAAACTGTGTTAAGCATATCCCCAATGTTACACCAACATGTTTCTGCACACTCTCATTGGCCATATCCAGGTATGAGGTATTTGTTGGGGCAAAAGGGTCCCTTATCTCCCTAACAAAGAACCTATCTATAATGAGTGTAGGGTCAAAGTCTGGAAGTCATGAAAGGGTATAGCTACACCATGCCTGTTTGGTTTACTCTGTATCAGTCCTTTTGACTTGTAGGGAATACATCTAGAAGTGATGTTTAATCATTTTTATCTTCCAGCATAACACAGCATTTTCTTTATTTAAAAGTGTGTGAAGACTTGGCTCTGGCATATGATATCCTGGCAGGGGTAGTTCACAAATCATTTTTTCTTTTAAACAGATTTTATTGACTTTTCATTGCCCACAGTGTTTAAACATTTACAATCATTAATAGTCGATAACCTCCCAAAATATATTTGCACATATAGTGACATCACGCAAAGAACAATCTAAGTGTCCTACCAACTCCTTCCCTCTCCTGAGTTGCAACATAGTTCGTAATTTGCTCCAAATCTGAGGGGGGTCACCCGAAGAGAGTCAATTTTATAACACAAAATAGAAGATAGTTATCTGTTCTTTGTTGTGTTTTGTTTACATGAGTGTGGACGGGGGTGCGCTGTTTCATACGTATATTCATTCACTCCCCATTACAGCCTGTGAGGATGGGGGGTGGGGTGGGGGGGCATGGGACTCTTCTGGAGCAGCGGGTGGCTCCTGTGATTGGGACTGAGAATTCTTCAAACAGTCCCTCATCAACATCACCCAGGTGCGGGCTGTATCCAGTGAGAGAGTGCAAAACTGAGTTAGAAATTGTAGGGGTGCACCATATTCTTGAGTGATCAGCACCCGCATATATAAAGGATTATAATCATGTTTAAATGTGATATAGGGCTATGGAATAATGTACTAGAATTTACCTGGAGTAACGTAAAGTGTTTTGAAAGTACTAATGTCACGTTAATCTGGGAATATTGTTTGCAGTGAAATACTAATTCAATTAAAGGATGCTCGATAAGTCACTGATGTATTTAAATGCTTGTTTAGAAATTCATTATTGTATTCATATAACGACATAGAAGTGTTTAAGTTAGAAAATGTATTCTTTTTGCTATAATGATGAAGGCCTAATGAACGGGAAAATGTTTGCCAATGTTAGAATGTGATATCCCGAAACGTGCAGAGGCCCAGGTGGGGAGAAAGACTGTGTAGGCCGAACTGAGAATGTTTCACTTCACATTAAATCATGGAAATGTCTTTCTTAGAAGGTTGCTTTAGAAAATTAATTGCAAGTAGCATGGAACTGTGAATCGATTTATGTGCGTTCCTTTGCAGGTGCAAGGTTAACTAGAGATAGTAGAGAAGGGCCCATTGTGTATGAGTGTTAGGATGGTAGCCCCAGACATGGAGGAGTGGCTGCAGAATTTAGGGAAGCAACTTCAAGAGGAGAAGACTCTGGGACCCAAGGACGTTTTTCAACGAACAAGGATGAAGATGTCGTAATGGAGTTTTTTAAAGTTAATACATTTGAGAGAGGCGTACCTTAGGGCGTGTCGCCCATATTGTGGGGTTTGAATTAGGAGAGCAGAGCAGATGCGCATGAGGGCGAAGAAAGATGCTGGGTAGGCAGAGAGCTTTGCTACGCGAGACGGGTTCTTAGACTAAGTCCGAACAAAGTGAGTGTGCTTCTTTGGAAGTCACCACGGCTGACACCTTTGTTAGGAGGGAACTTTGTTAAGTAGGGATGTCACTTAGTATAGTGTAGGGACAGATTAATCTGGATTTATTTCTTTTTCTGATGCCTACTAAAACCCAGATTATAGCAATTCTTGCTAGTCTAGTGGTTTTGGAATTGATACTTGTATTGTTTCTTAGTCGATTGAGACTTTTCCGTAGGATCATGTTTGTATTAGTGCCTGTTTATCTTCTGAATCTTTTACTGAGGTGTTTATATACACAACTGCTTTTGGCTTTATAATAAATCTTTAAACTTGACCTTTTGTCAGTGGTTCTTCGGGGAAAGCAATGGGGATAATTCAAATTGACATTATGATGTTAAGATAGATTGCCTTCTACACTCTATGACAGGTAAAAAGGTCTAGTCGACCTGTGGCGGGATTCTAGAAATATTATTCTGGTTCTAGAGAGAAAATTCCACCTTTCCAGTTGGTAGCAGAGTAGGATGGTTTATCTTCTGGAGTGAGGGTAATCTAGAGTAGGCTAAGATTTCCCCAAGGCCCATAGAGATCTGGAGATGTGCGTCTGTAGAACAGCGGACGGAGGATGGAGTTCCACGGAAAATGACGGAGAGTGACGGTGCGGCAGAAAGCAGCAGGTCGTAAGAGAGTGAGTATGAAAAGGGTCATGCGTGTTAGATTGCGGTGTGCATTGTGTTGTTGAATTGTATTGTCTAGCGGAGTTGAGTGCCTGTAGTGTGAAAGGAGATCAGGTTGTGAGCGCGCGCAACCGGTGAAAATCTTAAGCTCAAGGAGAGTTTAAGTGGTTTGGGTGTATCGAACACCGACAGTAATTGTCGACCATTGAAAGGGGGTCATGAGGTACCATTGTTCGCCCGCAGGACCGAGATAGGGGGAACGAATGTGTGAATGCGTGGGTAACGGACGCTGGTCGGAAGTTGCCGTGTGTATGTAACCTATCGGAGAGGCGATTGTCTGGTCGTTAAGTGGACAGACATTTGCCAGTCGGTGACAATTACGGTCAGACCGTGGACGTACAGTCAAAGAAGTGATTGCTTGGTCGGAAGTGATCATTTCAAGTGTATGGTTGGGACGCATGCATGACCGACAGTCGAGCGGAGAGAGGAGGGGAACTGCTGCGAAGCGGAGGCGAGTGACGTCAGAAAGAGCCACGCTGGGATAGGACGGTTAGTGTGGAGCCGCGCTGAGATTGGGCGGTTAGCGAGCAGGGAGTAACGTCAGAAGAGAGCCGCTGGGATACGACGGTTAGAGTGAAGCCGCGTTGGGATTGGTGGATTGTCATTGTGAAGTGAACGAGCATAGTAAACAAGGAAACGTTGTGGGTTTTCACCATGAAATGTCTAAAAGGATTGCGAAGCTGTTTTTCAGGAAAAAAGAAGTTAGAACCTCGGGGTGGGGAAGAGGCTCCACCCGAGGATACGCCAGCTCATTACATGGCTACGAATGTTGGGTTGCATACCATATTGTGGCTTGAGAACTGGTGTAAGATGACTGACGGAAGTGAGGAATTGACTTTTCCTAGGTACGGGACATTCAGATTAGAGGTGTTGTACCAGTTAAAAGCGACTATGTCTTCTTTGCGACCTTTACCTAGACCAACACAGTTTGAAGCATTAAATGCATGGATCAGGGCAGCCTACGAAAAGAACAGAGATAGGCGACAAGAAAGAGTGAAGAGATCAGTTAGGGCGGTACAGGATGCGAGATGGGATGCACTGGCCAAGAGGTGGAGAGTAAGGGTGGGCGGAAAATCCATTTCGCTCGCGGATTTTCGGTAAATTCGCAATCCTGCGAACGCTCGCGAATTTACCGAAAATCCGCAAATTCGCACGCAGCGGATTTTTTTTTTCTTGGTGGTACAATTTTGCGGCGCGCGGCGTTCACTTACCATCATTCAGCGTTTGCCGAGTTGTTTTTCTCGATATTTTGCGAGAGCTGCGCCATTTTGGATCTTGCTGCGAGATCCCGCGGGAGTTTGGCGACCGCGATTACGTCATCACGCTCGCCACCTTGCACAGCGAGAGTTTGTCAACGCGAGTACGCCGTGATCACGTATCACGAGAGTTCGCAATCCCGAACCCGTACGTGCGGCGGGCAGCAACTATCTTTCACTCGCGAAAATACAAAATTTGCAATTCTGCACAAGAAATCCACCAGCAAGCAGCATAAACCTTCTGAAAATGATGATTTTTATCTGAATAACTCCTCAGGTTGACTTTTTTTGCAAGGAGTCCATTTTGGGGTGGGGGTGTGGGAGGAAGGAAGTGCCCCACAGTCTCCAACTTCCTGTTCCTGTCCAGCAGGCTCCTCCCAGTGCTTTGTCCATCTCCTGGTCACTTTTCATTTGGATCTGGAGCTGGAAGGATTACTTTTTGTGGATGCTGCTGGATATTTGTATTTGAGGCCTTTTTGACTTTCTTTGGATCACTTTTGGATTGGAAATTTCACAAGTAAGTTTGTTTGGGGCATTACAGTTGCTGCAACTACAATTTTGTAATTTTCGATTTTTGGGCTGTTGTTGGGGCCTTTTGCCCAGGGGTACTCAGTGGTGGGTGGACTGAGTCTTTCTGTGGGGTCTCTTTAATAAAAACATCATGGAGGGCCTGGATGGCTTGGGATTGTGCTGATTTTTCTGTGATTTTCGTTCTTTTGGCCTGTTGTTGTGGCCTTTTCACCAGGGCTAGTGAGTGGTGCATGTGCCTAGTCTTTCTGTGGCGTGTCCTGAATTTAAACATCATGGAGGGCCTGGATGGCACGGGATTGTGCTGATTTTTCTGTGTTTTTCGATTTTTGGGGTGTTCATGGGGACAGGCCATGTGGCTGGGGGCCATTTTGAGTGCTGCTACAGGCCCTGGCCATGTGCTGGGAGGGAGGGGGCCATTTTGAATGCAGGCAGTGTTGTTAGGTCTGCAAGCATTTTGCCTAGTTTTCAACCTTTATGCCCAGGGGTACTGAGTGGTGCATAGGCCTAGTCTTTCTGTGGGGTGTCTTGAATTTAAACATCATGGAGGGCTTGGGATTGTGCTGATTTTTCTGTGGTTTTCGTTTTTTTGGGCTGTTGTTGTGGCCTTTTCACCAGGGATAGTGAGTGGTGCATGTGCCTAGTCTTTCTGTGGGGTGTCTTGAATTTAAACATCATGGAGGGCCTGGATGGCATGGGATTGTGTTGATTTTTCTGTGTTTTTCGATTTTTTGGGGTGTTCATGGGGACAGGCCATGTGGGTGGGGGCCATTTTGAGTGCTGCTACAGGCCCTGGCCATGTGCTGGGAGGGAGGGGGCCATTTTGAATGCAGGCTGTGTTGTTAGGTCTGCAACCATTTTGCCTAGCTTTCAACCTTTATGCCCAGGGGTACTGAGTGGTGCATAGGCCTAGTCTTTCTGTGGGGTGTCTTGAATTTAAACATCATGGAGGGCTTGGGATTGTGCTAATTTTTTGTGATTTTCGTTTTTTTGGGCTGTTGTTGTGGCCTTTTCACCAGGGGTAGTGAGTGGTGCATGTGCCTAGTATTTCTGTGGGGTGTCTTGAATTTAAACATCATGGAGGGCCTGGATGGCATGGGATTGTGCTGATTTTTCTGTGTTTTTTGATTTTTTGGGGTGTTCATGGGGACAGGCCATGTGGCTGGGGGCCATTTTGAGTGCTGCTACAGGCCCTGGCCATGTGCTGGGAGGGAGGGGGCCATTTTGAATGCAGGCAGTGTTGTTAGGTCTGCAACCATTTTGCCTAGCTTTCAACCTTTATGCCCAGGGGTACTGAGTGGTGCATAGACCTAGTCTTTCTGTGGGGTGTCTTGAATTTAAACATCATGGAGGGCTTGGGATTGTGCAGATTTTTCGTGATTTTGGTTTTTTTGGGCTGTTGTTGTGGCCTTTTCACCAGGGGTAGTGAGTGGTGCATGTGCCTAGTCTTTCTGTGGGGTGTCTTGAATTTAAACATCATGGAGGGCCTGGATGGCATGGGATTGTGCTGATTTTTCTGTATTTTTTTATTTTTTGGGGTGTTCATGGGGACAGGCCATGTGACTGGGGGCCATTTTGAGTGCTGCCTCAGGCCCTGGCCATGTGCTGGGAGGGAGGGGGCCATTTTGAATGCAGGCAGTGTTGTTAGGTCTGCAACCATTTTGCCTAGCTTTCAACCTTTATGCCCAGTTGTACTGAGTGGTGCATAGGCCTAGTCTTTCTGTGGGGCGTCTTGAATTTAAACATCATGGATGGCTTGGGATTGTGCTGATTCTTCTGTGATTTTCGTTTTTTTGGGCTGTTGTTGTGGCCTTTTCACCAGGGGTAGTGAGTGGTGCATGTGCCTAGTCTTTCTGTGGGGTGTCTTGAATTTAAACATCATGGAGGGCATGGGATTGTGCTGATTTTTCTGTGTTTTTCGGTTTTTCTGGGGTGTATAACTGAACTGATGTTCCTCTGTCTTCCATTGCTTTTAGGTGCACAAGACTCAAGAGAACAACCAGTGCCAGGAGGAAGTCCTGCAGCGGTGTGTGTGTGCAGCAATACGTCACGCGACGTCACGTCTGGCCACAGACAACTCTGCAACTCGTGCAACTGCGGCCTGCTGTTCTGACCTGCTCTGAAGAAGATGGCCCCAAAAAAAGTTCCCCGTAGCTCCTCTAGCAAGAAAGTTGCCAGTAAGGAGCAGAAGAAGCAAGTTACCAAGGAGACTGGTGTGCCACCCGCCACGTTTTTTGGGAGTAAAAAAAAAAGTACGCCTGCAGCAGCAGCGGGATCTGCTGGGGACCAAGCTGGGAGCAGCACCCACGCTCCATTGGGCTCAGTGCCACCACCACCACCACGCCAACTTAAGTCCAAGCCCTTGAGTGCTGCAGAGGCACTTAGTCTAGTTGTTCAATCACCATCGACCAGTGATGTTGGCTCATCGCAAGAAAGTAGCAGCAATGTCCCTGAATCAACACAGGTTGTTGTAACTCATCTGACGAGTGTTGAACAACCACAGCCGCAACAACAACCACATGTGCAAGTACAAGCCCATGTACATGTGGAAGGAGAGGCAGCGCAAGGAGATGCGCAAGCAGAGGTGCATGGAGGGTCACAAGTGCCCACAATAGTTTTTCCTCCCGAAGTAGGGGCACATCAGGAAATCGACAATCAAGGCGAGGTATCATTTGAGGAAGCCACTCCTCCTGATGATCATTCATTGTCTTCCACACCCCTAGCAAGGAAGAGATCAAGGGTGAGGTCTACATCTTCTTCAAGCCCACCTCCTTCTGATGATACGGATCAAAATTGGGAACCACCATCACTGCCGTCTGAGAGTGAGGCACACCATGATCTGACAAAGGTAGTTAAGCGTAAAAGGAAGGTCGTCGAAAGACTCATAGTTATGGAGTGTGATGAGGCTCAACAAGGCTACACTGTCCAGTACTTCAACTAGAAATTCCACCAAACTAAACCACACACAACACAGCCTGCCCAGTTTCTACCATAGAGAAACTTGCCTCTACCAGTAAAAGACTCTGGAATGATAGAGAGGAAGGCATGGACAGACAAGCCCCATAGGCTGCCATTATGTGGCTTAAATAGATAGGATACTGTGCCTTTAAGAGAACTTTCCAGAACTTTCTCCCAGTATCCCAGAATGCACAGCAGGTCCCTTTTACTTTCAGTTCTTTTTGAAGGCGTAGAACGCCAGACCTGTAGCATTCCTTACTTGAATCATCATCTCCACCGGGGAGGAGGGCGGGCGTTTATGACTATAACAGAGATACCCCTACTACAGAAATGGAGTTACAGGACAGAAACTACTCCTTCTGTAGTAGGGGATCTCTGTGTATAGTCATAATCTAGTGAATAGAATGGCAAGCCCATCCCCACACCAAAGCGGCGGTGGAGAAAAGAAATTAACACCACTATTGTGCGAACAAATTTCGCAGCGAAGCCTGCCCAACCTGAGCATCTGCCCTGGCATCAGTGTCCAGACAGTAATGCTTAGCAAAGGTATGAACCGACTTCCAAGTGGCCGCCTTGCAGATCTCTGCAATCGGAACATTACGGAGTAAAGCTGTCGTGGCAGCTTTTCCCCTGGTGGAATGAGCCTTAGGTTTACCCCCTTAGGTCTTATTAGCTTTTTGGTAACACAACTGTATGCAGGACACAATCCACCTAGAGATGGACTGCTTAGAGGTAGCAAGACCTGTCCTGACCAATCCATAATTGACAAATAGTTGGTCTGACCTACGGATATCTTTGGTTTTATCCAGATAAAATTTCAACACCCTCCTAACATCCAGGGAATGTAGAGACCTTTCCGCTGGAGATGAAGGATTCTGAAAGAACGTAGGCAACGTTATGGTCTGGTTGACATGAAAATCAGAAATAACCTTGGGAAGAAATTTAGGGTGAGTACGCATAACAACCTTAGCAGCATGAAATACAGTATAAGGTTCTTGGCAACACAACGCCTGAATTTCACTCACCCTGCGGGCCGATGTAATGGCCACGAGGAACGCCGCCTTCCAGGACAGGTGCTGCAGCAAAGCCTTATGAATAGATTCAAAAGGCTCCTTCATCAATCTGGACAGCACCACATTCAATTCCCATGAAGGGGAAGGAAGCCTGACAGGAGGGAACACTTTCTTCAAGCCTTCCAAAAAATCTTTGATCACAGGGATCTGGAAGAAGGAAGTCTGTGAAGGGCATTTCCTGTAGGCAGTCAATGCAGCAAGATTAACCTTAATGGAATGAACATTAAGGCCAGACTGCGTCAAATGTAGAAGGTAGGGAAGGATGACGTCTTCCTTGCACGTCGTCCGGTCATAGTTCTTAGACTGGCACCATATACAGAACCTCTTCCACTTGTAAGCATAGGAAGTCCGAGTGGAAGGTCTCTTAGACTCCTTCAGTATGTCCATGCAATCTTCGGGCAGATTCAGATGGCCATATTGCACTACCTCAGGAGCCATGCCGCCAAACTCAAAGACGAGAGGTTGGGGTGCAACATCTGCCCCCCGAACTTCGTGAGAAGGTCCGGCCTGCACTGCAGCCATATGTGCGGAAGGAGAGATCAGTGAAGCAGGTCCGTGAACCACCACTGCCTGGGCCATTCCGGGGCAATAAGAATCATCCGAGCCCTGGACCGTGCCAGCTTGATGAGTACCGCCGGAATCAGGGGAATGGGTGGAAAAGCGTACAGAAAGCTGTTCGACCAGTTGATCCATAGCGCATTCCCCAGCGTCCCCTGCTGGTAGTACCTGGAGGCGAAGTCTTGGCATTTGCTGTTTTCGGCGGTGGCAAACAGATCTACGTCTAGAGTCCCCCACCTTGCGAAGACATCTTCTAGTACTTCGTCGTTTATGACCCATTCGTGGTTTTCCTGAATTAGTCTGCTCAGTGTGTCCGCCTGAACTTTCTGCACACCTGGCAGATGGGTGGCCGTTATCGTCAGTCCTCTGGCCAGAAGCCAGTGCTGATCGTCTGCGCCTGCTGTGACAGGGTGCATGATCTCGAGCCCCCTTGCTTGTTGAGGTAATACATTGTGGTCGTATTGTCCGTCTGTACAAGCAGAGAGTTGGTCTGGAAGGACGGATGAAAGGCCTTCAGTGCCAAGTGAACAGCTCTGAGTTCCAGGAAAATGATGTGATACGTGGTCTCCAACGGGGACCACGTTCCTTGAATCTGTAGGTTTCCGGAGTGCGCTCACCAGCCGTGGATAAACGCATCCGTCACGATAGTCTGTGTGGGAATGTCCTTGTGGAAGGGAACCCCTCTGAGGAGATTCTCCTCTGAACACCACCACTTCAGAGACTGAAGAGCATGCAGAGACAGTCATATCTTGTCGTCCCAAGATCCTTTCCTCTGATCCCACTGGTCTTCCAAGCACTCCTGCAGCGGTCTCATGTGCAGCCGTGCGTTTGGCCTCAGGAAGATACAAGAGGCCATCGATCCCAGTAGAGAAGACACCGTCCTCACTGTTGTAGATGGAGTGGTCATAAGAGCATGAGCCTTCCGAAGGAGTGATAATCGTCGCCCTTCCGAAGGAGTGATAATCGTCGCTCTTCCGAAGGAGACACGCTTGCTGACAGCGTATTGATGGAGGCTCCCAAGTACTGTATGCATTGGACCGGAGTCGGGACAGACTTGGACATGTTGATGTGCAACCCCAGCTTGTTCAAGAGAACGCACGTCTTCTGGAAGTGTGCTCGAGCTTCCGAGAAGGAGTAGGCCTTGATCAACCAATCGTCCAGGTACGGGTAGACAAACACCTTGTTCTTCCTCAGGTGTGCTGCCACTACCGCCATGCACTTCGAGAACGTTCTCGGCGCAGACTTTATTCCGAATGGGAGTACTGTGTATTGATAATGATTGGTGCTGACTTGGAACCGCAGGAACTTCCTGTGTTTGTGTGCAATGGGCACATGGAAGTACGCATCCTGTAGGTCTATAGCACATAGCCAGTCTCCCTGTTGCAACTGAGGATAAATCTGATGCAACGACAGCATGCAAAACTTTTCCCTGCAAATCCATCTGTTTGCCTGTCGCAAGTCTAGAATGGGCCTGAACTCGGTCTGGTCCTTCTTGCGAACCAGGAAGAACCGAGAGTACAGACCTCTTCCTCTCTGAGACAGAGGTACGTCTTCAATCGCCCTTTTCCTTAACAGGATATCTGCCTCCGCCTGAAGCTCGCGCAGTTGAAACTGCGAGCTGACCGGTGGAATTGCTGGAGGCGGGCTGGTGAACCGAAGACTGTATCCATTGCAAACAATATTCAGCACCTACTTGTCCTGAGTAATTTTTCTCCACTCTGCCAGAAAAAATTGAATGCTTCCCCCTACCGGAGTGGGTAACAGATCCGGGGGAAGTAAGTGCTCAGGGCCTAGACCCGGCCGGGCCTTTGGTCGCTGGTGTTGACTGTTGGCCTCCTCTGCCCTTCAGGCATTTCTGGAACGGCTTACGGAACTGTTGATGTTGCTGCGACTGTTCCGAAGCTTGGCCACGTCCTCTGCCCTGCCCACCGAACCGCCGTTGGAATGGGCTGTACGACTTCTTCGCTTCTTTGGGCTTCTCTAGACCCACAGCCATGAGTGTTTCGGCCTCCGCCTTCATGCGGGCCATTTCGTCATCCACATGTTTCCCAAATAGGGTTTTGCCAGAGAATGGAATGTTTCAGTGACGTTAGGCGGAGCCAGGCGTGATGCAGGTTAATCCCATGGCAAAAGCCATGTGCCGCTAAGAGGGATGAATCTGCCGCAGCGCTGATAATTTGGTTCGCTACCAGCATCCCCTCGTTTAGCACTTCCTGGAAGTCTTCCCGCTTATCGCGAGGCAAGTGTTCTGCAAACTGCTGGAGGGAGTCCCAGAGGGCGCGGTCGTAGTGTCGCAACAAAGCCGTGGCACTCGCAGCCTTCATAGAGGTCGCTGATGTCCCACATACTTTCCTTCCAGCTGAATCCATCCATCTAGACTCTTTGTCAGGGGGAACCGTGGATGAGGGGTGGTGGCATGTTGTTTGTGGGCCGCCGTCACAATCACAGAATCCGGAGGAGGTTCCACCCTTAGAAAAGCCGGGTCCGAATCGGGAGCCGGTATTTTTCTGCAATCTCGATGGGGCCGCCTTAGTCACCGCAGGAGTGATGAAAAGGTCCATGGCCGGTTCCTCCAGGCCCGGCATCAGAGGTAGTAGTGGACGAGACAGATGTTTCTGGTGCAGTGTCTCGAAAATGACTGATGTCTTAGGCGTGGGCACCGTCAAGGATATACCCAATTTGGCAGCGCCTCTCAAAAGGACATCATGGAACGCCACCAGGTCATCAACCGGAGACACCCTCATGTCTGGCGATCCCGACAACGTCGGAGAGTAGTCCCTGGTCCCTGAGGACCTCGTGCGAGAGCGAGATCTGTGCCTCCTATGGCGGTGTCTCGACCGCGTGGACGACCTGTGGCGCGATCGCTCCTTCCTCCTGGAGCGAGAGCGTGATCTCCCGGCACGTGAACGCTCCGCAGGTTTCCTTGGGGGCGTCTTCCGCGGTTCCTCCTGGGGCCTTGGTCTAGGAGTCCCCTTAGGTGGGGTAGGAAGAGGAGGTAGTGACGCCGACCTTGGCGGAGGGACAGGGGGTATCTCCGACCGAGGGGCGGGCCCATGCGGTGGAAGCGGTGGTAGTGGTCGTCCTGGTGGAAGCGGAGGGTTGGTGGGAGGGTCCTCCTTAGGTACAGGAGGAGGGGGCGACTTAGGCCGAGGTGGTGTATATACCACCGAGTACACCAAGCCCGGTGACTTCTTCGGGGAAGGGGACTGCGACCCAGCCCCTTCAGCAGGTGATCGCTTTCTCCTGCGCCCTCCACTAGATCCAGCCTGACTTCTGGTGCCAGAACTCCTCTAGTGCCGTTTAGGAGAATTGGAGCGACTCCTAGACGCCAATCTCTTCCTTCTCGATGCAGAGCGTCGCTTTTCCGGTGCCTAACGTCGCCTCCGCAACTCTGGCGTCGAACGCCGCCTCCGCAACATCGACCTCTTCTTCCTCGATGCCGAACGCCGCCTCTGCGACGTCGACCTCTTCTGCCTCGACGCCGAACGCCGCCTATGCGACGTCGACCGTTCCATTCTCGACGACGAGCGTCGACTCCTCCATCTCGAGGTCCTCGACGTCGAGGATCCCCTCGACGCCGATCGTCGTCTCGACGGCGACCGACGGTGTTGCCTCGACGGCGAGCGCCGACGCCTGTCGTTCCTTCTTCGACGTCGATAGTCCGACGCTGACGTCGACAACGACGATGAAGATGCAGTCGACGGTGGTCTCGACGGCGGCCTATCCAGGCCCTTTGACGTCGAATCCCCACGCAGTCTCGACCCGGAGCCCCGGGGAGATGGGGACCACACCGTCGTCATCCCTCTCGACGTCGTCGTCAATGCAATCGACGCCGATGGAGACCGGGACCTTTTGCTGGTCTTCCTGCCTCTGGGGAGCCCCCCAGAGGCCTCAGCAGAGGCAGAGGGAGCCTTCCCGGTCTGCCCAGACCCACCTGCAGCCTGCAGTCATCTGTCCTCCAGGCCTTGCAGCCTAATCTTCAGCCTTTCCTTTAGAGTTCTTGCAGAAAGGTTCTTGCAGATGTCACACTCTTCAGGGACATGTGCTTCAGGAAGGCAGATGATGCAGACCTCGTGTGGATCAGTCTTGGCCTTCTTCCTCCCACAGATAGGGCATTTGTCGAAAAGAGCAGGCATTTTAGAGCCCTAAAACACCTGAACAAACACACAGGAGAGAAGGGAAAGCACCAAGACAAAAACTGACACACTTTAAAATCACAAAGTGCACAAAAAATCCAATAAACCCTTGAAAAAGGGGAGAGCTCAATGCCAGGGTCCTGTTAGCAGGAGCCAGAAAAAAGAACTGAAAGTAAAAGGGACCTGCTGTGCATTCTGGGATACTGGGAGAAAGTTCTGGAAAGTTCTCTTACAGGCACAGTATCCTATTTAAGCCACATAATGGCAGCCTATGGGGCTTGTCTGTCCATGCCTTCCTCTCTATCATTCCAGAGTCTTTTACTGGTAGAGGCAAGTTTCTCTATGGTAGAAACTGGGCAGGCTGTGTTGTGTGTGGTTTAGTTTGGGGGAATTTCTAGTTGAAGTACTGGACAGTGTAGCCTGTGGATATAGGCTGCATTATTTGTCTTTAAATTCTCTCTTAAGTGTCTTTGCAGTTTCTGCATGATTTGACAACTTAAGAGATTCTTTTGATTGCCGGGGTCCACGCACATGGGCGGGACTATTCACTAGATTATGACTATACACAGAGATCCCCTACTACAGAAGGTTATGTGCTAAGCCCGCTGTTAGTTAGGTTACATTGGTTTTGTTGGGACAGTGACAGTGAAGTACAGGTGCAAAGTATGGGTCAGGGTTGAAATGCACGGGCAAAGCCGAGTCTGAATACACATAGTTATTATAGACTGAAACCGTCAAATTGGAAGGGGTTTGAGGTACCCTGGCAGAGCTGCACCAGAGTCAGGGTGTACTCAAGGAGCAGAGGTGGGATTAGGAGTGGGGACGGGGTGCGTTGGTAGAGGTGAGTGTGGCTCAAGACTAAGGTGGGAGGGGGGAATCAAGGCTGAACTGCAGTGGCCGAGCCACGCGTGGATATGGACTGAACTGCAGGGTTGAGTTGCACTGATGGAGCGGACTGAACCATGATGAAGGTGCAATGAGAGAGCCAAGTGTGAATCATGGCTGAGGTGTGTGATGTTGGGTGGGTTCCAACATGTATGAGTTGGGAGGGGTGTTGGTAAGCTCCCCCCACCACGGGTATGGTGGTGGTTGTTGCTGCCATTATGTGCAAGGGGGGCAGAAAATAAAAGAGGTCGAGGCTCAGCGGCCCGCACCCCCTTGTGGTCCTCTGATCTCCCCCACAAATGACGTTCTTATGGGGATCCAGGACACACTGCGTCATCAGGCCTGTCAGAGCCTCATCACATTCGCAACAGGGTGCAATGAGAAAGAGCCGAGTCTGTATTAGCGCAATTCCGGAGCTTGGTCAGGGGCCAGGTGAAGGGCTGCAGTGCGCCCAGAGATGACTCGATCAGGATTGAGGTAGAAGGGCAGAGCTGAGTGCCTCGGGTTTGAGGTCAAATGGTAGAGCTGAGTCTGGATCAGGCTCGAGGCACACTCGCACTGTGCTTCTCATGTACTGCGGAGAGACTTTTCAAGCACTAACAAAACTGTATTTCATTCACAAATTCGACTATGTAGAGAACTGCATATTTTTTTTTTCCAAGACCTTTATTACACAATCATGAATAGACACAGCATAGAGCCTACAACCCCGAGGGCCGGCTGCGGTATGTACAGTTACCAAGCAACAATTTCAGAGTAAACACAGCCATTCAGCCGACACCCCGGAGGTCCGGCGGCGTGGTAGCAAGGTATGCATAGAATAGCCAAAGTCTTATTCCGGATAATCCATAGGTCTATGGTATTTTCTATTTTTAAACAAAACGTGGTTATTCGAAGCAGAGGAAACATTAATCTGAACAATAGCAGACAGCCTTCTCGCCATAGAGCACGCGCGGTTCAAAAGCAAGCACAATCACACTTACTGAGGAATGATACGCCTGGTCATAGCCACATCTGCCGTTGGGAAAGTACATAATTCGCCCCTATAGGCGTTCCATTGACCCCATTTCTTATCCCAGACTCCGGGACATCCCCTGGTTTTGTAAACCGATTTTTCGGACAGCATGCACATGTCCATTGCGGCCACCCACCTAATCAGGAGCAGCTTGTGCGGTGAACCCCATTGCATGGCTATTTCATGCTTCAATAGAAGGAAGCTTAGGTCCGCCCAGCGTTGCTCTATTGCAGTTAAGTCTGTAGGGTCCCATATATTGAGGAGCGCACCTTTGGGAGTCAGAGGGACCGGCTTCCCCAGGGCGTCAGTCATTTTCAGGACGGCCCGGTTCCAAAGGTCTTGGACCACTGGGCATTCCCACAGGATATGATAGACAGTACCTATTGAGCCACAGTGACGGAGGCAAAGGTCAGAGGGGCTTCGGCCTATCTTGGCCAAAAGGGGGCCTGACATGTACGTCCTATGTAGTATTTTCAGCTGTATCAACCGGAACCTGTGATTAATGGCTGATTCGCGCAGGGACATCAGTGCTGACTGCCATTCTACATCATCTAGAGTGCCAACGTCAGTTTGCCATTTATCCCGCAGGAGATGAAAAGTGTTCGGCATATTGTTGCACAGTTTGCGGTATGTGTAAGATATCGCCTTGGCTTGAAGGGGTTCAGATAAGAGTCTGTCCTTGAGGGGCGAGGATTGTGGAAATGGGAGGCGAGATCTGGGACATTGGTGAGTATGATGTGTTTAATTTGGAGGTATCGGAAGGTCTCAGATTGAGCCAAATTGTACGTGTCTTGCAGTTCTGTGAATGTCAGTAGGTTGCCCTTGTGGAGCAAGTCTCCAATAGTGGAGATGCCCAATGTGTCCCATTTATCAAAGCCTCTGTAATGGCATAGGGTGCCTAGCCTGTATGAGGTCCAGAGTGGGGTGGAGAGTGTGAGGGTGTCGGCCCATCCGAATCGTTTGTTCGCGCACTGCCATATTGACAGTGTGTGAGACATTGGGCCTATATATCGAGCTTGGGAGTGTTTTCCGTAGAGAACTTCGAGATAGCCGCCACAGCTCGTCTGGTATTTCTCCAAGTGGAAGGCAGGGTTTGTGGGTGTGCCTTAGATCCATGAGTTGGTGGCGACCAATTGGGTTGCCCAATAATAGAGGCGGATGTTGGGGAGGGCGATACCTCCGTCGTACTACCCTTGCGTGAGAGAGAGGAGAGCAATGAGCGGAGAGCCGCCATCCCATAAGAGGAGGCGGAGGTCTCCCTCTATTGAATTGAAGTAGGAGTCAGGTACGGGGAATGGGCAGTTCTGAAGGGCATAGAGGAACCAAGGGAGCGCAAACATTTTAAACAGGGCAGCTCTGCCAGGGAGAGAGAGGGGGAGCGTTCTCCAGTGTGAGACGTCGGCATGGAGTCTCTGGAGTGGGCCTTGAAGGTTGCGGTCATGGAACAGCTGGGGGTCAGGAGTGACAAAGATTCCCAAATATTTAAAACCGCCTTGGGCATTTTCAACGGAGTAGCCTCTCGGGAGAGGTGGGGGTGGACCACGGAGAACATACAGCACCGATTTGTACCAATTGATGGTGAAGCCCGAGTATTTACCAAAATTGGTGATCACGTGCAGCAAACTGTTAAGGGAGGATCTAGGGGAGGAGAGATATACTAGGATGTCATCCGCATACAGTGAAATTTTGTCGACAGTGTCAGCGTTCCATCGGAGGCCTCGGATGGAGTTGTCGGTTCGTATCCAGTGGGCTAGCGGTTCGAGAGTGAGGGTGAATAGCAGGGGGGACAGCGGGCAGCCCTGTCGAGTGCCTGGACGTATGCCCGTTGACACAAACCTGTCCCCAAAGGTCAGTGTAGAGTAAGCGAACCCATTGTATAAATCTGGGGCCAAAGCCAAAGCGGAGGAGCACCTCGAAGAGGTAAGACCATTCGATAGAGTCGAAGGCGAGTGTCGCATCGAGGGACAGGATGTCCGCGTCGTCTCGGAGGTGCGGTATCCTACTCATGACATTATGGACACGGTGGAGATTGAGCGCAGTGTTGCGGCCCGGCAGGAAGCCCGATTGATCTTCGTGTATCAGGGCTGGGAGAACTGTCATGAGTCTGGTGGCTAAGAGCTTGGCAAGGACTTTTACTTCAGTGTTAATGAGAGGAATAGGTCGGTAGGAGCCGCAGTCAGCAGGTGGCTTATTGGGTTTACGGAGAACCACGATCGAAGCCAGTCGCTGGTCCGGTGGCAAGCAGCCGACTTCGCAGCTCTCCTCGAACATCGCCTTGAGATGTGGGAGGATCTCACCCACCATGCCCTTCAGGAACTCAATAGGGACGCCATTAGGGCCCATTGCCTTGCCAGATTGAATGGCGAATAAGGCGTTCCTCACTTCCTCCGTTGTGAGGTCCGCCTCCAGCTCCTGTCTCTCGGTCTCTGAGAGAGAAGGGAGCCTCATTTCGGCTAAGAGCAGTTTGGATTCTTCCGCGTTGTAGTGGGCTCTGGCGGTATAGACCCCTTCCAGGTGGGTGGCGAAGGCCTCCGCTATATCGCCCGGATCTGGAAGGGTTTGATCTGGAAGGGTTAATTCCGCAATCCAGCGGGAACCCTGCTCCCGTTTTTTGAGCCACGCGAGCATCTTGCCTGCCCTGTCCCCCAACTCGTAGACACGGTGGCGGGTTTTCAAGAGCTTGGCTTGCGCCTTTTCCAACGCCAGTGCCCTATATTCTATTTGTTTCGCTTGAAGACTGGTCGTTGTCTCATCCGTGGGGTTCGTGTTGTGGAGGGATTCCAGGTTAAGTAGATCTGTTTCCACTTGTGACAAGAGTTCACTCTGTTTGTGGATGTAACCTGTTTTGAGATCTAGCGCCTTACCCTTGATTACGGCTTTGTATGCCTCCCATATTGTTGTGTGGAATTTTAGTCTGAACATTGTCTGCGCCAACCTGTCACCCACGTACAACATGCACGACAGCCATTTTAGGCATCATGGTCTCCCTGTTCTCGATCGATCGCTAGCGTGCTCTCCTGACCCTGCGAGCATCCTCCGCGCACCCTGGCTCCCCCCTCCTCCCTCACATGGGCAAGTCATAAACCTTCTTCTTCTGCAAGACTCTGTCCTTGGGAGTCACGCTCGCGCCTGACCAAACACCTCCCTTCCTTTCATGAATACCCCTCTGTTGGTAACCTCTCCCTATGCGCCTGATTGTCCACGCGGCATGAATACCTCTCCTTTGATGACCCCTTCCACCGAGTCCGATTGTCCACACAGGTCCGAGGCCATCGCCTAAGCCGGGAGATACAGTTTACTGCCCCCTATTGCATGGAGTCATTTCTCTTCAAAGGACCCACTATTGATCATGGCCTCCCCACCCCCTGGGATACGATCAGGCGCACACATCCTAAGAATCGGCGGAACACTCAGCTGCGTGATAGCCCCCTCCTCTTATCAGCAGGTTGAGGACCTCTATTGTGGATGTATGTGGGGGTGGGATTGACACGAGGATTACGGGGATGTCTTTTTCCTTACTTCACAATGTCTTGATTGTAATAAAGAGTGGTCACATGCCATAAACCAGGGTATAAGAGGCCAGGCCTCAGAGAGGCTGGGAGAGCACCTCGAGACGATACCTTGTTGTCTGATCTGATGTGTTCTGCTCCGTCGGAATAAAAACTCCTGTTTCCTGCCTTCCAGTCTCCAGCGCCTGTCTCTTTGTTTGGTAACCAGAGTGGTATAGAGGCGGTTAACGCCGGGCAATCTTGAAACAGGCCGTCAGCCCTACCGTTTTTCTACAATTGGCGTCCCAAAGCGTGGGGCCCATCAGCGACACGTGGATCCAGTGGGAGAGGTCCCGACGACAGAGTGAACGACTGCAACGATCGGGAGAGCTCCTGTCCGATAGACCCTCGTCTGACAGCCGATCATCCGAACTTCACTAGTTCTGAACAGACCTCTCTCGAGTGATCTACGGTCCTGACTGGGAACCATCAGGAGTGCCGCGAACATCACGAAGAATAGAGGACGATCGGGCGCTGGATTCGGAAGACAGGAAACTGTCCATGCGGTCCGGGTAAGGTCGTGTAAACGCGACAAAATTACGAAATGATTGTTTGATTTGGATAATACTAGTATTACGCTTTGTTGATTCTTCTGGAGATTCACCGTCTGCAAACGGAGAAACAACAGGCTCTCTCTTTGCAAGCAGTGAAGGATAGGTAACGCAGACTTTTGTCCCCGTTGTAACCCGTCGTGCCTATCTTCCTCCCCCACTGTTTTCCCGAACTGTTGTTCGTGGATTGTTGTCTGGAGATTCTCTGTCTGCAAACAGGGAAGAACAAGGTCTCTCTTTGCAGGTAGAGAAAAAGTAGGTAATGCAACCTTTTAACCCGTCGTACCTACTTATTCTCCCCACTGATTGTTTGATTGACCGTACATTAAGTGTTCGGTATTGGTTCTTTTTGAGGTATTCACCGCCTGCAAACAACGGAGAATAGAAATATTCTATCTAGTCTTTGCACGCCGTGATAAGATAGGTAGTGCAGACCTTTGTCCCCGTTGTAACCCGTCATGCCTCTCTTCTCCCCACTGATTGGTAGCCTGTTTAGCCCGGACCGCTTATTAGAGATGAACCATCCAGCTCCGCTGGAGGGCACCCCTAATAAGGACATGTTCACTAAGCATGGACTAGTCGCTATAGCTTATACTAAGTTATGGCATAAATACACAAAGAAGAACCCTGAAAGTCAGTGGCCACTGATAGGTTCCTTTGATGATCATAAAATAAAAACATTAGAAATAGCGCTCCAGAAAAATAAGACTACGCCCACTATGCTCGATAGTATCGGCATGTGGCGCAAAGAAACGGAACAACGAAGAAAAAGAGAAGAAGCAAAAACAGGGAAAGAATTACGAAAGGCAGCCCACCTAGCCGCTAAACAACTAGAAGAAGAAATAAAAGAAAGAAAAGAAGCTACACAAAAACAAGAATCAGGGCTGACAGGCCAATGTCCTGTTAGGACCCCCTCTACGCTCTACCCTGAATTGCCCTCCAAACAACGGGCGAACGATGAGTTACTGCTAGGTCCCCCAATCATCTACATGCCCCCTCCATACGCCCCCTGCCAACAGCACCTACAAGCTCTGGGTGCGAACGAGAGTGACCTTAGCGCTAGTGCACCAGCCCTCACGGCCTCCGCACCAGGCGCATTAGCAACAACACCAGGTGACCCCGAGGCTAGCGAGCAACCACCGGTCAGATCAAACAGACTGAGTAAAGATGAACGGGATGGGATTGACAAAATAGCAAAGACACTAGTCGAGCGGAAGGAGAGCGAAGAATACACAATGAACATGTATAATTCGCATGCCGGCAGCCACAGACGACATCTCATTTTACGATTCAGCTACCACACCCTGAACGCATATGAAGGTAGGTATCAGACTAAGGGCCTGCTAAACTGACAACACTATATAGAAAGATTGATGTTGGAGATGGGACTGAACGTGAGGCGACGGACCTCTTCATGCAAATGCTTGAGGTCTTCCGCCACCTCACGGAACAGAAACCAGAAGTCAAGGTTACAGTCCCTGAAACAACCGAGTCCTCAGTAGAAGTAGCCAACTCTATGATGCCCATCAGAGAGGCGGCTCCTTACTGGGTTCCACCACGTGGTCAGGGAACGAACGACGATATTAACCATGAAGATGCAAAGGGGAGGGTTGTGTACAATTGGGTTTACCAACCATGGGACCGACAAGACATCTTAACCTATAGACAAACTCTGCCCGATTTAAGAAAGAACCCAACAGCATTCTATACCGAATTAGGCACAGCCTTGGGTTCGACGATAATGACTTTAGCGGGCATTGACTTGTTTTTCGGGTTATGCCTGCCAGCTGACGTGTGGAAGCAAATCCGGAAGGCTGACCACACGGATCTGTTCGGACACACCTGGAAGCAACTCAATGATCTAGATAGACAGCGAGAGCCCGGAAAGAAACCAGTAAAAGACATATTAGAACTCCCAGACAAATTAGTTCAGAAGTTAAAGACACTGATCCCAGAGAAAAAGGTAGACTGGTCGATAGTCACGGCCTGTCGTCAGAAACGCCAGGAAGATGTATCGGAATACTTCTCCCGATTCGAGACAGTGTTCTCCGACTACAGTGGCCAAGACATGACCACCGCAACCGGACAACACCTGTTTGTACAAAATTATGTAAAGGGCCTATCACAAGAGGTCTCCCAAAAGCTGCAGACGAGTGAGAGTAGTTGGGGGGCCTCCAAACCCGCAGCTATCCTTCAGATGGCTCAGTATTACGAGCACCAGAAGAATGAGAGTGATAGGGCATCCGAGAAAAAGAAGAAAGATTTGAAAGAAAGGGTGATGATAGCCCAGATACAAGGTATAGCGGTCGGACGGGAACCCCACAGGGGGAACTACCAATCGACCACCCCTAGAAATCCGCCTCCCAAAGACCACACCCCAACACCCCACATTGGACGTAGAGACATTAGCGAGGACCAATGTGCCTTCTGCAAAGGATTCGGTCATTGGAAATCCCAGTGTCCGGTTCTATTAGAGATGAACAGAAATAGGGACCCCAAGGACGTAGCGGGTGGGCCGAGAAATAGGGGACAAGGACGAGGGTACACAAACGACACCACCAATGACAGACCAGGGAGATCGAACACATTTGACCGTCCCCGACAGAACCAGTATCAACTATCCGACGGTGAGAATGCCCCCGATTTTGCATAGGACTGCCAGGGGCAAGGGAGGGATCCAGTCGAGCTCTGTGTTGACCAGCAAGGTCCTTACGTCACTGCTAAGGTCCTGGGTACAGAGTCTCCATTTTTGGTAGACACTGGGGCGACACGTAGTGTGTTATCGAAACGACTGATTCCAAGGGCACCCTTGTCTGGCTCACACATTACATCGATAGGTTTCGATGGGACGCCCTCCACTAACCCCCTGTCCGTGCCTATCACCTTTAACCTAGAAAGCAACACCACTGACACAACATTTCTGCTCTCCTCCAACTCCCCTGACGCCATTATGGGCATTGACTTACTGAAGCATTTTCGAGCTACCATTAGGTGTTCCCCAGATGGAGTCCGAGTCATCCTGTACGACAACCCAGGCATGCCCAAATCCTGCCCTGCACGACACATGTGCTCCATAACTGACGCTGATCTGTCCTTGCTCGACACCCTGCCCCCGTACCTATGGGCCAAGAATGACTCTGATGTGGGACGAATGATGATTGACCCCATTCATATAACTGTAAGACAGGACGCTATGCTCCCGAAACTCCCACAGTATCGGATATCGCCCGAGGGCGAGAAGGCACTGGTAGCGATCATTCAGTCTCTGGTAGATGCAGGAGTGGTCGAAGAAGTGGTTAGCAATGTCTGCAACAGCCCTATCCTACCCATTGTTAAAAAGCAAGGCGAGGGAGATCAGAAAGCGTACCGCTTCATCATCGACCTGCGAGAGATTAACAAAGTGGTTGTACCCCAATACCCCGTAGTCTCAGACTTCACCACCATTTTGACCCTCATTCCGTCCACTGCCACCACCTTCACTGTTATTGACCTCAAGAATGCGTTTTTCTCTATCCCCATCCACCCAGACAGCCGTTATCTCTTCGGCTTCACCCTAAAATCCCGCTCGTACCAATTTTGTAGAGCTCCCCAGGGGTACACTGAAAGTCCCAGCATTTACAGCCAGGCCCTCAAAAGACAGCTGGACGCCGTCCAGCTACCAGATGGAGTGGTGTTGATCCAATATGTCGATGATATCCTTTTGGCGGCTGACACCACCCCACTTGCAATCACAGCCACTATCCAACTCCTACACTTTCTCGCAGAAAATGGCCACAAAGTCTCCAAAAAGAAACTACAGTTCTGCCAGCCACAAGTGACATACCTAGGCCATCTCCTGTCCAAAGAAGGGAGGAAACTTACGCCCGATCGAATCCAGACCATCCTAGATACCCCCATCCCAAAAACACAATAGCAAGTCCGCTCTTTAGTTGGCCTTACCTCTTTTTGCAGACAATGGTTACCAAATTTCAGCCTCATTGTAAAACCCCTACTTGCCTTGCTGGCCAAGGATGCCCCCTTCCCGCTTCCTTGGACCCCTGAGTGTCAAGCATCCTTTAAGGAGCTACGGGATGCCCTTTGCTCGGCCCCTGTCCTGGGAACACCGGATTATTCCAAGCCCTTTTCCCTTTTCATCCACGAAAGGGAGGGGTGTGCATTGTCCGTTCTAACACAGTCTATCGGTCCTAAGCAGCGCCCTTGTGCCTACTTCTCTGCCACTCTTGACCCTGTAGCCAGAGCTTTGCCTGCCTGCCTTCGAGCAGTAGCTGCCGCTGCTGTCTTTATCCGTCAGAGCGAGGGAATCGTACTTTCGAACTCCCTCACTGTGTTAGTACCCCATGCGGTCGACACCCTTTTGAACCAAACCAAGACTCAACACCTGACTAGCGCACGACTGACAGGGTACGAATTGACGCTACTTGCACCCCACATCACACTAAAGAGATGCACGACTTTGAATCCTGCCACACTGTTGCCCCTGCCTGAAAATGACCCCGACGTGCCTCCCATACACGACTGTGTAACCCTCACGGACGAACAAACTAGGAGTAGAGTTGACCTCCGAGACACTGCTTTTGCAGACCCTGATGGAGAGCTATGGGTAGACGGCTCATGCATCAAACTCCCAGATGGCACCACTTCAGCTGCCTATGCAGTAACGACAGCCCGAACAGTAGTTGAGGCAGCCCGCATCACACAACGATCTGCACAGGCAGCAGAGCTGATAGCCCTCACACGAGCATGCATCATAGCCACAGGAACCACCGCGAACGTATATACAGACAGCCAGTATGCCTTCGGGGTGGTTCACCATTTTGGGCTCCTATGGAGGGAAAGGGGATTCCTGACGTCACACGGCACACCCATCCTTCACGGAGATCTGGTTTCTGCTTTGATTGAAGCAGTTCTCCTCCCCAAACGATTAGCAGTAATCAAATGCCAGGCACACAAGAAGGTGACAGACTTAGTCGGACAAGGGAACGCACTGGCCGACATCACTGCACGAACCACAGCTGAGAACAAGACGGTGACACGCATATATGTGACCAGGTCACAAGCAGAGAAATGGACTGACGCTAGGGAAATGATTAGAGTCATCCAGTCGGCCAGCACCCCTCACGAACTGACCGAGTGGGCATGGGTGGGTTTGAAGGACGATGAGGGCTGCTGGCGGACAAAAGAGGCAACAGATGGCTGCTGCCTGACGCATACCTGATCCCGGTACTGACTATGGCACATTCCCCCGCACACGTAGGATCTGCACCCATGATCGAACTCATTTCCAAAGTCTGGTACAACGACAAAATCCCCGACTCAGCCAAACGCCTGGTCCAGCAGTGCCTTATCTGTTTGCAACACAACCCCGGGAAGGGAACTGTGGTGCCCCGGGGAGGGTTTGGGATCCCCGATCACCCCTTTGAGGTCCTCCAGATGGATTACATCCAGCTAGAGAGATGCCAAGGCTTGAAGTATGTACTAGTCATTGTATGTGCCTTCAGCAAATGGGTAGAGGCCTATCCAACCCGTGACAACACTGCCATGACTACTGCCAAAGTACTACTGAAAGAGTTTTTCCCTCGCTATGGCCTTTGTCGAATTTTATGGAGCGACAATGGCCCCCACTTCATAGCTGAGGTTATCCAATTAATCTTAAAAGGGTTGGGGGTGAAGCAAAGGTTTCATGCGGTCTTCCACCCCCAATCCGCCGGTCTGGTGGAGCGACATAATGCCACATTGAAGTTGAAATTGTCGAAAATAGTGGCCACCACCGGACTTAAGTGGCCAGATGCCCTCCCACTGGCTTTGCTGTCGATGCGCTCCACTCCCACCAAACACCATTTGACCCCCTACGAGGTTGTATTCGGGCGACCGATGAACCTCTGGACTGCCCCCAAACCGACCTCCATTCATGACGTCCCGGACGTCCTACTGTCTGATTATTTGTGCAAGTTGACTAAAACGTTGTCTGTAATTCATCAACAGGTGCAGCAGGCCATCCCCGATGCTTCCAGGGGCCCAGGCCACGACATCCAACCGGGGGACTTTGTGCTAGTCCGAAACTTTCAACGGGCCAAGAGTCTGGAACCCCGGTGGACGGGCCCCTGGCAAGTGCTGATCACCACTCGGACGGCGCTTCGAGTGGAGGGGAAGCGGCACTGGCTGCACGCACACCACTGCAGGAAGGTCTCCTCGACTCTGGACACGACAGAAAACGTCAACACCCAAGAAGAGCTCCTGAACAAAGACCGGCCAGCATTGAACTGTTATTCCAACACCGAGGCACTTGAACTTGCAAAATTCCCTGATCCCACTGTGCCATCCAGAGAAGGGTATTTCCTGCGACGAAAGGAGGGAGCTTCGGCTAAGCAGGCCACGGACTAAGTTAAATCTCAGAACGGTGACCTAAACACAACCAAGGGTTACCGGGAGAGAAGCTAAACAAAGTCTGTGGTTCTGCCCGCTACCGAGCACCTTGAAGATGATGGAAGCGCCAGATAAGAAGATGATGGAAGCGCCAGATAAGAAGATGATGGAAGCAACAGGAAATACCCGCTACAGGAACCCAAAGACTGACAATCTGCACAAATCAAAGACAATCGCCTTTTTCGTTGTCTTTCTCTTTTGCCTCCTCCTCATGACCTCCTTCTGGATCCTGGAGGAAAACACACCCGCACGTCAGGTATTGCTGCCCACTGCTCAGCCAACCCCTACGAGAGAGCATCACCTAATCTCCCTGTCACCTCAGCTCCGAGAAAGGCGCAGGGAGTTCTGGAACAATTCCTTCGTGCAACTGTTGCACCAACACAACCTTGCTGCAAATGCCACGAACTGCTGGATCTGCGGGTTGCTCCCGCACGCCACCGGACACTCAATCCCTTTCATCCCTTCTCCTTTCTCAGTTCACGGCTCCTGCCTCGCCTGGCTGATCCTCATGCAAGAGAGCCACAAGGACAACGCCACTTCCGGCCAAACAGCATCACACTTCTACTATGGGTTCTGGCTGAACAAAACCAGAAGGACCTCTGCTCCCCTGTGTCCTGTACCCTCGGGTGCCACCTTCCTTAAGAACATCCCAGCCAAAGAACGTGTTGAAGTACAAGTGCTCCACAATCCGGCTAGACCCACCTTCTCTCACCTGCAAAAACAAACTGCCGCCACCCTGACTGTGGCTCTGTCTGTTATCAATATCACAGGACTTGTGTGTCTCGAAGGCCAGGGAACGCAGCTGGTGGGTCACAGTTCTTGCCGCATCACCAGAACATTGGACTCAGTTGATCCTCCTTCCTTTGTTGCTTCTCCAAATATGTACTTTGTTTGTGGCACCAAAGCTTACACCTGGCTCCCGAAAGGTTGGAAGGGTACCTGCTACATCGCCTTCGTTCTCCCTCCCACATATGTAGCCCCTGCTAACCATCACCGGCAGAGGCGCGCAAATGACATTGAACAAGCCGACTCCACTGGAGCACAGTTCTTGGATGCAGCAAAGGGACTTGTTCCTCTGTGGGGCCCAATGGCGAACAGTCGCGCTATCCGACACCTGACCCAGGCAGTGGAAACAACGATCAACATCACGGCTGGCATCCTCGCTAACAACACGGCGGAACTTCAGGCGGTCCGCCTTGTGGCCCTTCAAAACCGCCTTGTTCTAGATGTGGTTCTAGCCGATCGAGGAGGAGCATGCCGCATCATCGGATCTAGCTGTTGCACCTACGTACCAGATAACTCGCCCTCAGTCTACAAAGCAATTGAACACCTCCACAGACTTTCCTCGGAGGTTCACCAAGAACAAGAAGGATGGTCGCTTGGGAGCTGGTTCTGGGACACTTTGAAGGACTGGGGTTGGAGGTTGTTTACCTTTTTATTGATACCGATTGTGATACTATGTGTGTGTTGCTTAAGTATCCAATGCCTGCCATCCTTGTGTGCACTCGTTACTAATTGTATGTGCCCAAAGACTTTGGACTTCAGAAATGAGCGCATGAGTCCCCTCTATGAAGTAGAAATACGTGGCCTTATGGGGATAAATCCGAACTGACAAGTTGGCGAGACGTGTCAAAAGGGAGGACTGTGGAATTTTAGTCTGAACATCATCTGCGCCAACCTGTCACCCACGTACAACATGCACGACAGCCATTTTAGGCATCATGGTCTCCCTGTCCTCGATCGATCGCCAGCGTGCTCTCCTGACCCTGCGAGCATCCTCCGCGCACCCTGGCTCCCCCCTCCTCCCTCACATGGGCAAGTCATAAACCTTCTTCTTCTGCAAGACTCTGTCCTTGGGAGTCACGCTCGCGCCTGACCAAACACCTCCCTTCCTTTCATGAATACCCCTCTGTTGGTAACCTCTCCCTATGCGCCTGATTGTCCACGCGGCATGAATACCTCTCCTTTGATGACCCCTTCCACCAAGTCTGATTGTCCACACAGGTCCGAGGCCATCGCCTAAGCCGGGAGATACAGTTTACTGCCCCCTATTGCATGGAGTCATTTCTCTTCAAAGGACCCACTATTGATCATGGCCTCCCCACCCCCTGGGATACGATCAGGCGCACACATCCTAAGAATCGGCGGAACACTCAGCTGCGTGATAGCCCCCTCCTCTTATCAGCAGGTTGAGGACCTCTATTGTGGATGTCTGTTGGGGGTGGGATTGACACGAGGATTACGGGGATGTCTTTTTCCTTACTTCACAATGTCTTGATTGTAATAAAGAGTGGTCACATGCCATAAACCAGGGTATAAGAGGCCAGGCCTCAGAGAGGCTGGGAGAGCACCTCAAGACGATACCTTGTTGTCTGATCTGATGTGTTCTGCTCCGTCGGAATAAAAACTCCTGTTTCCTGCCTTCCAGTCTCCAGCGCCTGTCTCTTTGTTTGGTAACCAGAGTGGTATAGAGGCGGTTAACGCCGGGCAATCTTGAAACAGGCCGTCAGCCCTACCGTTTTTCTACAGTTGTGGCCGAAGTCACTAACTCTACATTTTCGGCAAAGTAAAATTCGGTGTGTTCAAGCAAGCTATCGTGTATATCAGGGATTTTTAGGAGCCAGGGCGCGATTATTATGGGGCCGCGTGTCTGTTGGCGGTGATGTGTGAATTGCACCGTAAGGAGGGAGTGGTCGGAGATCCCTCTAGGAAGCCCCTCCGGACGGCGAAAGAATTGTAAATCAGTGACGGGTGAGAAGAAGTAGTCTATACGAGAACTGCTATTGTGAGCGTTGGAGTAGTGCGTGTAGTAGGGCATATGGGGGTGTGACAGGCGCCATAGGTCTGCGAGCCCCATCATTTGTGTAAACTGGGAGAGGTCCGAGCTTGACTTGTGTGTGGGACGGTGGGGGTGTCTATCAATGGCATCACTCATTGTCATATTGAAATCGCCCCCAATAAGTAGGGGTCCTTGCGGAAGATCGAGCATTAGGCGTTGTAGGGTCTGGAGTGCGGCCGTGCCTAGGGCTGGAGGGATGTAGACTGAAATAACATTCAGTGGCTTGCCTTCCCCGGTGGCCTCCAACACTGCATATCGACCAAGAGGATCAGCCCATGTTTTCGTGCATGTCAGGGCCACATTCTTACGCACCAGAATACCGGTGCCCCTAGATCCAACCGGCATGCACCAACAATTTATATCCGCCCCGGTTTAGCGCCTGGCATGCATTACCCATGAGGTGCGTCTCCTGGAGGAGAACCAGGTCTGGAGAATGGCGTTTGAGATACTGCATCACCACCCCTCGTTTTATCTTATTGCCAAGACCATTAACGTTCCACGTCAGAATGGTCAGGGACGTTGTCGAGGGGGGGCGTCATGGCGGCCTAAATGAGTGAGATTGTACACGGATCAGTGACATGCGGTGCTTAGAGTGCTGTCTATGATAAAGGGCTCTAAGGGAGAGGGTTACCGTGGAGCCTGTTCGGGGCCAAGCATGGCCGAAGTCTGAGCTATAGGTATAGCGCGATGGCGCATGGCAACGCACAGGTGGGCTCAACTGCGTCAGGTCGCTAGAGGTAACGCGTGAGGTAGCTGCGTGTTGCATGTCGCGCACTACTATCAAGAACCCGCTGCAATGAATAAGTAAGAACAAGAACAGAGACCATAGAAGTCTCGTCATCAACTCCCCAACATTTCCCGTCCCTCCCAAACCCACCCCCCATACTGTTCCCCTCCCAACTACCCCCCTCCCTGCGTCCCTGCCCGCGGACTTAGAACTATCCACTCCCCAACTAGGCAGAGTGCCTGTCGCCCCCTGAACATTAGAGAGGAGTGTGGAGAGCCAAGGGAGCCCTCGTCAGCCAATACTCGGATGATGTCATCCAGTGCAAAGAATACAATCAAGATCAACAATAGCATTCACATAATAGGAGTGAGTGATAATACGTAAACGGAAGCTAGACCTGCGCCCGGGTTCATAAGGAGACCATTTTGAGCGGAGGGGCAACTTCAGAGAGCGCTGACGAGTCTATCATTGTAACATTCGACAACCCACCTGAGAGGGAGAAGCAGGAGCTATAACTAGTTCCAGTGACCATAGGCTCCTCACCTATCACCCCACATTGTCCAAGAAGCATCATCAGGGGTTGAGCTGCCTCCCCCTATTATGGGCATTGAGAGGGTGATGCCCCTCTCGAGAGCAGCGAATTTAACAGCGACATGAGTAGTTCAATCAACGACATCGGGTAGAGTGACCCACCCCGGGGGGAAAACAACAAAGGATACATAAGAGTCCAAGCATGAGTGAAGTAGGAGGTGGGCTGTGCTCCAAACGAGTGATTCTTCGAGGAGGAGAGTTCGATATGCGCCAACCATCAGATAGCAGAATCGGACGGTCATAGTGGAGAGCATATCAGCTTGTAAAGGAGCGACTGAACTGTTCAATCTTACTTACGGTGTCCGTGAATAGGTCTTGACTTTCCGGCGGCATGCCCTCGTCAGAGCGATCTGCTGATTTCTTGCGCCGGTTGTGGGTGGAAGTCGACTGTCGCCACCCCTCAAGCCAGTCCCAAACATCAGCAGGAGATTCAAAAAACCAGGTCTTACCCTCCGCTTCAATGCGGAGCTTTGCCGGGAATAACATAGTGTATTTGATAGACTGCGCACGGAGTGCCTTCTTCACCTCTAGGAAGCTACGTCGGCGGGCCTGTACTTTCATGGTGAAGTCCGGAAAGATCGTGATTTGCGCATTGTCTATTGGCAAGGGTGGTCCTGATTGCGCCGTTTGAAGGATGACATCACGGTCACGGAAGTTGAACACACGGGCTACGATGGGGCGGGGGGAAGCGCCCGGCTTTGGCTGGCCCCCAGGAACTCTGTGGGCCCGTTCTATGGAAAAATAATTGGAGAGGTTCTTTGGCTGAAGGTGTTGCAGGACCAATTTCTCCACAAAAAGGTCGGCGGCCGGTTCTTCAAGACGTTCGGGAACACCCAGGACGCGGAGGTTATTGCGTCGGGCGCGTCCTTCGTAGTCATCCAGGAGCACCTCCATCTGGTGTTGCTGTTTCTGTAGCTGAGTCACCTGTTGCTGCAGCGTGGAGGTGTCATCGACGAGCGCCAGGGTTTTAATTTCAATGTCCTTCACTCTGGAGTCCATCTTCCGGAGGTCGGCACGCAGCAGGGTCACCTCCACGCTCACTGAGTCAATGCGGGTTTCAAGTGAACAGCGGACCCCCGCAATTGCCTCCATGACGTCGTCCAGCGTGGGAGAAGGCTTCCCCTGTGAAGGGGGGGTTGTCGCTTTAAGGGTGGCGTCTGGAGCCGCATCTTTGGGGTCTCCTCTAGTGCCCCACGATAGTTTATTTAGTTGCCTTTGGGTGGGGGGACGATTTTCCTTATTGGAGGCCATTGCCAGTCCGGTCTCCGCTAGGGGCCGTGGTGATGGAAGACCAAGAGGCAAACTTGCTGGAGAAGGATAGGAGGGGGGGAGAAGGTGCCCATCACCGGTAGTCCTGGGGGAGGTGGGGGAACGTGCACAGTCACAGTTCGTGGGGGGGGCGCTACTTCTAAGGCCCGAGCAGCGGTGGCCCACCTGAGCAAGTCGGCAAAGAGTAGGGGGCCAGAAGGACTCACTCGCTGTGGAGTCGGGCGGCTGGATGTGGGTCAGCAGCAGACGCTTGGCGGGCGATGCAGAGGGTCTCTGAGGGGGGACCTGGCGCCTCACAGTCTGTTCCCAGTCCCTGCTGGGTCTCCCCCGGTAGAGTGCTCAAGCCCCGATGTGGAGAAGTGGAGGGGTGGGAGCAGCGTCCGCCTCAGTGAGTCCTGGTAGGCCCCGGGAGGTCAGGGTGTGATGTCGCAATCGGCTCCCCCGATATAACTACCTGCCCCCGTAGTGGTCCGCAAGATATGGTCCAGAGGCAGGCCGGCAGGTGCAGGGGCAGGCCAGTCTTCACGGCGTATGGCAAGAAAAGAGGGCTGGAGCCGGCAGACAGTGTTGGTCTCCGGTGCTAGGCCCAAGGCGTGGACTCGCCTGGATGTTGACGCCGGGCGGGTGGGGGAGGCCTGTATGGGTCGTCCCGGTCCTAACCCGTAGGAGCCACCGGCGCGAAGGCAGGCTGTGGCGACAGGGAATCGCCTCCCCCACACTCGATCAGCCGCGGTGCAGGCGCTTGAGGTCTGGTGCGGTCTGTGGCAGCCCCGGAGTTTCACCCGGATACGTCCCGAGTGACGGCCGCCATCTTGGGCCAACGTGCTCCGGCCGCCAGGTATCAGTCGCGGCGATTCTGGCTGGGCCAGCAGGCGTCAGAGGTCAGCGGGGGCCTCAGGAGGGTTAGAGCTGGGCGTCCAGTCGACCCCGGGCGAGGCAGCAGCACTGGTGGAGGTATGAAGGCCGGTTGGCTGTGTGGGCAGAGGAGCCGCCTCAAAGTGCGACCATTCTCCTCGGCACCTAGCCACGCCCCCCGAGAACTGCATATTTGAAAACAATTTGTTTGGTGCACGGATCCACCCATTCCTAACTACCTTAGAGATGGCTGAAACCAGAAACGTTTACATGAAAATCAGCCTAATGAGCAGCACGCTGGCAGAGGAGATCGCCTCAGACCGGTATGCAGATGTCTGACGCACGGCCGTCTCGGTAAAAGTTAAAGTGCACACATGATATTGTCTCAGCGGCCTTGCCAGCCGTACATGCCCAATCCGTGGGGGTGCAGTGTGGGGATGTGTGGGGGGGGAAGGTGAGCGGTCATAACAATCATGGAAGCTGCAAATGCTTACGAGCAATGCAGCAGAAGCCACGGGGGGGGGGGGTTGGAGTAGTAACTCACAGAGGAAAAACTATGGTGCCGCCATTGTGTAAAAAAACAAATACCCATAAAAATAAAGGCATGGGGTAGCGTTCCACACTGTAAATAATAAAACAAATGCGCGGCCACCATTATTCTTGCCCAGGCGTCCGTGCGCCCTGCCTACATAAAATAAGTGGCGCGCACTTCAGGCCTGTGTGGGCACAATCATAGCTCCTCCCACGGTCTATTGGTGTCGATTACGCGCTTGGTGCGCGTAATAGACACCAATAGGCCATGGGAGGAGCTATGCGCATGCTTCGGGCCAATTGCATGCAGTCTTTTACAATAAGACGCACGCAAAGCCCAATGGGGGAGCTGAAAAGGAAACGCACATGCACGAGCGTGTGCGATTCCTAGGTCAGCTCACAATCCCCGTTTTTTGATTACTATAGCTCACGCGACTTGCGTGAGCACTGCTACGCAGTGCACCGCAGGTCGCGAGACCTAAACATGGAGAGTTGAGTTAAGCAACAAAGCCCATACAATTGTTATCCTTTCCACAAGCACAAACTCTTTTCAAACTCCCTTCTTTATTTCTTAGTACATTTCAGATTTCACAAAAAGCCATATCTGCTTATTTTTACTTATTTTCACTCTAATTCTAATCTCACCTCCTCCTTACATTCCCAAAGGCCTCTTCTATGTATTCCATATTCAACTGATAGAAATAAAACAGATACAGAACTTTCTTGTGAATAGGATTTCCGCGTGGAATGGCCTGTCCTATTGTAGAGAAAATTATGGACAAAACACATGAAATCTTCTTGGGCAGTGACACTACCCAAATACTTTTCAATATATTATCATCTTCATAAAATCTACCCAGACATCCCTGATACATGTTGGTCGTGTACCTCACAACATGCAGATCTCGAACATCAGCTTTTCGTGTGTCCTCATATCCATAATTTCTGATTACAAATCTTGACTCAAATTAACTCAATTGTTCACTTACAGGTTCCCTTTTCTATTATTCATATTTTTTTGAGAAGCTTATTGGATGACTGGAAGAATGTTTCAATGCTATAAAATATGTTATTGGCTTTGGGATACCAGCAAATAACAAAAACTTGGAAACATTTCACTCAACTATAATTTCAAGCATGGTGGTATACAGTTTGTAAAACTCATAGAGTAAATACAGCATACATGCACCATTTTCCATTTGTTTTAAAATGCACTGCCTGATGGACTCCTATTACTTCCTATTTGGACACTTCAGCAAAGTCATCTTTTGGTTGTCAACCTAATGAAGAAGAAGTTCTTAGACCTCTCTGACTCCCCCTCATGGCATTATAAATGTTTACTTTTATCTTTTATTCATATGTATTAATATCTTTTTCATATATCATCTAAGTTACCCTCATGTGAACCATTTATATCCTCTACCTCATTATTCCATACATCATATATTTCTATTTTTAGTTATGTTTGTATTATGAATTACAATTAGGGCTTCTGGTTTTATGGTATTCATTTTTTAAACATTTTATCTGTATTTATCCACATTTATTTAAATAGATTACACACTTGGTTGTTATCAATGTAGACAAATTTATGTATATGGGTTAATTGGTTACTTCTTTTAACAAAAAGATCATTTTGTTACTTGCAGTTCATACATTGTAATCCTTCTAATATAGCACAGTGATCTACGAAGGACATGTGGCTTCTACAACTTGTAACCTTCACTATCTTAGGTAACACATCCTACACATTAATTTACATAGATATGATTTATTGTCAATGTATAATGTATACATGTGATGGAAAGTGCTCTGACAGCCTGCATTGGGATGAGTAGCGCAATAAAAGAAATAAAACAAAATAGTGGTATTTTAATTATTTGTGTAAATACTGGCAAAGGCCAACACATCTCAAATTCCTACAGTGCAGAAATATCTCTTGAATCCAAAGACTGAACAAAATCAAAAGCATGCCTCTCTTAAGTTCCTGTGAAGTGATAAGCTGTGTTCATTTGATTTACCTCCATTACTTTTAGGTGTGCATCTCTCCCCCCATGCCCCATAGCTCCCATTCAGGATATTGCAACAAAACCAAACCTGATGGCCCCTTAGCTTGGCCTTTGTTGTGGCCACAACTGAAGTCCGATAAGCCCCCGCTCTGCCTGCATGAGGAGCAGTGGGAGCAGTGCTTCGCCGTAGACAGCAGCAAAGTGCCTGGTGCAGGACTTAAAAAAGAGCTCTCTTAAACGTGCCTGGCCGCCAGGTCTGCGTGACCAAGGCATACACCTGTGCTGGGTCGTGCCTGCGACTACAGAGGTTGCTTACCACATGCGGGGGAGCCAGGTTTAACCAACTATAAATTAGAAAGAAAAACAGGACATTTCGTAAGTATTCTTTTTATTGACTAATTATGGTATCAAAGGATGCCGGGTCAGATGTTTTATAGCAAAGGTGGTACACACCTAAAGACTTGCAGCTCACTTTACTCATCCTGCCATCAACCCATTTGACCTCCGCTGGGTCTGAGTCATGGCCCTTCCCCTGGACGTACCAGTTCTAGGGAGCCCAAGGGGTTCCTGTGCTTTCAAGCCACCCACAATGACCTGTTCACGAGGTGATAAGGCACCGCCACCTTCCAATGCACTCTTTCCCCAATGACTCCAGCCTACAATTGTCAAACTGTTTAACATAAATGGGGTAACCCTGTGTCCCTCAGAACCTGGGTAAGCGTGGTTAAGAACAAAGTGGTTCTGTTGGGTAACGAAAAATTGCTTTAAAGAAGGCTGTATCAGCTCATTACACATTGAAATAAAGAGAGGTTTATTTCAATGTGTAATGAGCTGATATAGCCTTCTTTAAAGCAATTTTTCGTTACCCAACAGAACCACTTTGTTCTTAACTACAATTTTCAAACAACAGCGCCCACCTCTTCTCCTCCCCTAATAAAAAGCTGGCTTCCAAAGCAGCTGAAACCTGGCTGACCTATCCACAGAGACAAACACATGACGGTATTGTAGCTAGACACAGTCTCTCCATTTACTGCCATTTTTCCATTTCTATTTGTAAATACAGACAAAGGAAACATATTTTTCGGTCTGTATTTATATGCAAAAATCAGTATGAATGGAAAACCAGAAGCCTTTTCCTTTTGCAGAAGTGTGGCTCAATGGTTAGAGCGGCAGACCCTGATGCAGAGGTCTAGCCCGGGACCAGGGTTCAATTCCCCGCCTCGGCGGGTCTTGGGCTCAAAATTCCACGGACCTGATAATTCTCGCCTCGGTGCCTATTCCAATCATGGAGTCCCACTCTGCAACTCTGGGCAATAGCTTGCTTAATCTCCACAACGGCCCCCACAACACTAAGGATGCCTGGCCTCCACCTTGGGGGTGCCCAGGAGTGGACGCCTCACAGGGAAAGCCAGGATGGGTTCCACAGCGGTATTCGTACAAGCGCCTTGAGACCCTTGCGGGTGAGTAGTGCGCTATACAAGTATCAATTTACATTTTTGCATTTTAGTATCCCATAATAAACTTACTTTTTTAAAGCTTAAAGAAATAGGCAAATGTGAATCCTTGCCATGTAGGGTACTCTCCTCTGCATTGTGGTCTACTAGACTACAGGCTCTCACCGACTCACCAGATGGTAGAGAGACCGCTTTTAAGAGCGAATCCCGTCCCACACTGATGCCCAGCACACACTGGTCCTCAGTGTAGACATGTCAATGCATGCTGGATTATGCCAAAGCAGACACACAGTATGCAACAATGTGAGAATGAAGCTTCCATCTTTAAAAGGAGCCATACGTATGGTGCAAGTGCCTGGGTATGTTAATGACACAATTTACAACTAAGGTTATGTTTGGTAAATATGTGCTATTTAAAAGTCTACATGAGCAAGTATTGAGGAATAAATTCGCCATCTTTGGAATGGTTGGACCATTTAAAATATTAATTCAACCCAGTAAAACATGAATAAGGTAGAGGAATGTAAAAGAGAAATTGAAGCAATGTGTTATGTAGATTTGAGAGGACAATGTTTTAATGGAAAATGTAACCCATGAATTAAAGGTGAAAGTCATTCATGATGTTGGGGCAAATAATGGAACTCTGGACTATAGTGAGCCTGAATCATTGACTTTACTAATAGAAGAGTAGGCAGTACAACCAAAGGATTTCCATAATTAGTTTGTGGTTGATTCATGGGCTGTCTGATTTTGTTTGAGTATGTACATCCTGAATGCCAAATCAGGTACACGTGGAGAAAGACAACATCCCTTAAATGCTAAACAAGTTTTAGACCCTCGAACCAAAATGTGATCACAGTAAAAAATATGTAATTGGTTCCATTCCATTTGTTCTGTGAGGCCAACTACGTGACTCTTAAGACAATAAACCCAGCAGTGTGTATGTGACATGAAGGTCTTTGTTGAGGGTCTTTCCTATACGTTCAATCTCAAGTCACCGTCATTGTAAGGTTTTTCCTTTAAGTGCCTAAGAATTGTAGTACTTCATTTTACTATATGAATACTACTTCAATGTTCAATGATTTGTGATTTGACCATCTGTGTGGTCATTCTAATATATCGCAAAAAACACAGACAGGTTATCATATACACCACCCCCTCAGTGTTCCGGTTGGTATGACAGTTTTGAAACCATGAGTATCTTATACCAAGATCCGATGTAGTGCTGTGCATAGTGAATATGCAAACTGTGCAGTTTTCACACAATGGTTCCCTACAACTTTCAGGAGAGACCACATTGTTGACTGATAGTTATTTTGCGTGTTATTTGTTGTGTATGAACCAGTTACTCACATAAACTTGTATTCTTTTTGTAGGAAAACCAAGATATTTTCTAACGTAATATTGCCTATGTTTCGAATTCTTCAATATTTGTCCATTTTTTTTAATCTCATTTGACAATGGTGAGAAAGTGGTGACCATGGTTAGGTTTGTCAAAGTTGTCTTCCCTGTTAATTTTATTTGCCCTTTTTCTGCATTGCTGATTAATCTTCCTTGGGTAACTTTGAGCTTTTCATTTTTCAAAAAGCTTGCAAGATTGGGTCTCATAGGTTTCTAACTTGCTAACTGTTCCTGCATATCCATAAGAACTGGACAAAAGAAAGGCTCTCTCTATGGGAGCGTGAGTTCTGACTGTCAAATAGTAGAAGCGCATTCTAATCTGTAGGTTTTTGGTACTTTCATTTATTGGTCTGCCATCTTCCTCTCTAATAAGAAGGTCTAGTAATTGAATTTGTCAATTGTCAATGTGTTGGGTGAATTTCAAATGGGTGCCATTTAAATTCAACCAAATCTCAAACAGATCTGCTTCCTTCTTCTTTCCTTGCCAAATAATGAAAGCTTCATCAATGTATCTTTTCCTACTGTGGTCAAAACTAAGATCCTTTATGAAGTTCAAAAATGTTTTTGAATTCTTAAAATGGGAGGGAACTGTTTTAACAATTGGTCGTAAAAAACAAGCAGAAAATCGTGATACAGGTTCCAAAATTGAATCTATCCTGACACAATAGGTCTACCTGGTAGTAACACCCTTGTGACTTTTTGGTAAAACATAGATTTATGGCACATTGAGCTTCTCTGTTAGCAGAAAGTCACTTTCTAGTTTTGAAAGCCATCCAGCTACTATACTACACCTTGGGTTGTCAAATGTAAAATATAATGGTTGATCTAGGTGTCTGCATTTCTGGTCAGCTTTTTGCAACAATTCTCGTTGCCAAGCAAACATAAACACTTCCTATAATCAGTTTTACCCACAAGGACAATTGCTCCACATTTGTGAGCATGTTTGATTACTGTATCCTGGTTATTTTCCAGAGATTATGGAGCTTGGTACTCTGGCTGGGACATTTTGCTGAAAAGGTTTATTCTTTAACAATTTAATAAGTCCAGATTTTACATAACTGCCTTTTCCAAGTAATCCACCTCAGATGAAATAGCATTTAGGAGGCGGGGCAGCAGGAATGTAGACTTTTATGCGCAGCGCAGTGTCAGTCTGGTTAGGCTTGTTAATAGCCTAATTTGAAAAAAAATAATTTCTATTTAATTTTACTCAATAAGATGTATACGTCTGTGTGATTTTTAAACAGAACATGGCTCTGAGAGGGGACAACGCCTATTTCCTTGTTTAGAACTTCCTAATTCCTTTCCACTGAGGACTACCTAACTCAGATTCACAACGAGATTTTCACCTAGGCTTACTTTTTTTATTTGATCTGTTTTTATTAATTTTCACATTAGGGCAAGTCAAAGGTGACCTTCACAAATATATCAAACTCTTTTTAAAGTTGCTTTGTACTTAAATCTTCTGATTAGGTCTGTTAGATTTGGGGGTCTCTAGTTGGCAGAGGTATGTACCTTTGACCAAATAGGGACCCTTGCGTCTAGTCAGGGTAAGGGGCTACACTTCTAAAATTGCCCCTGCTCACCCCCTTGGTAGCTTGGCACGAGCAGACAGTCTTATCTCAGAGCCAGTGTGTAAAGCATTTGAGAACACATACAGTAACCCAGTGACAACACTACAGATGGACACCACACAAGTTGTAGTATAAAAATAAGTATTTTTATATAGACTTAACACAAGACCACAAACGACAAAAATCCACAATACTGTACTTCAAAAATGGTAGAAATAGCTTGGTTCTTTTTAGAAGTAAAATGCGACACATTGAGTTCAATGTACCTTTGGATGCGTAACGCTATACAACGAAAGTGTTGCAGGGAAGGTGATGAGCCGGTCCTCTACACGCAAGAACGGTGATGCGTCGGGTCCCTACTGCTGCGTAGGGGATGTGTTGGTTCTTCTCTGCGTGGGGGGTTGATGCGTCGGTTTCTTAC
Source organism: Lissotriton vulgaris (assembly GCF_964263255.1). Taxonomy (NCBI): domain Eukaryota; kingdom Metazoa; phylum Chordata; class Amphibia; order Caudata; family Salamandridae; genus Lissotriton; species Lissotriton vulgaris. The sequence continues at coordinate 1,707,272,610 of NC_141685.1, read as the reverse complement.
TGCGCCTCCGTGGCGATGCGACCAGCAGCGCCGTGATGCGATGAAGGTCCGGTGCAATGAAACAAAATGGCGTCTTCTTCTTGATGCGACAACTATGCGTGCACGCTCGACGGCCATTCGGCGATGGAACGAATCTTCTGAGCTGCAACATGCTTTTCTGGTGATGCGACGGTGTCTGCTGCGACGGCGACACTCTTCTCCGGTGATGCGAGGAGCTTCGGGTGATACGATAGTGGCAGCGGCGGCACGCTTTTCCGGTGATGCGACGGCGTCTGCTGCGACGACAACAGCTGCGGCGGCGACACGCTTCTTCGTCTTGAGTTGCACTGCCAGTGACACGCAGTCTCTCAGAAGGCACTTCAATTCTCAGCAAGAGAAGGCAGGGGAGCTCGTTGCCCCTGAGACTTCAGCAGGAGGCAAGCCCTTGGAGATCCCTTACAAGTTGATTTGAACGTAGCACAAAGTCCTTTCTCCTTTCTTTGGCAGTTAGGCAACCACTGCAGGCCAATCCCCAAACAACACTCAGCTTAGGGATAGTCTCCTCCTCAGTTTCTCTGGTTCCTCACCTCAGCAAAGGTTCTTCTTTTTTCCCAAAAGTAATCTAAAGTTCTTGGGTCTGGGTCCCCATATTTATACTAGCAAATCCTTTGTTCTCTGAAGGTAGAGGGTGTTGTACCCAGTCCAAACCAGTTCTGTGCAATCCTGGAGAACTTTGTTGACAAGACTCCTTCTTTCCTTTGACAGTGTAGGCCAGGGACATCAGACGCACCACAGGAGGTTGGAGCCAGCATTGTGGAAGGCAGGCACAGCCCTATTCAGGTCTCAGGTGCATTCCTCCCACCCATCTACATGCAGATAGCTCTATTCAGCCCTGTGCAGACTCACCCTGTTTCCTGGATTCCCCCCAGCCCCTGTCACTCAAACTCCATACAAGGAATACACAACCCAGCAGAGGCAGGCTTGAACAGTTAGGTAAGAAAATACCTACTTTCTAAAAGTGGTATTTTCAAACACAGAATGTTAAAACCACCTCCACTAAAAAATGTATTTTATCATTCTGAGTTCAGGCATACTAAACTCGAATTTCTACCTGGTTCCCTGAGTCAGTTAGGATTATAAGGTGTATTAATCAAACTATGGGAAACAGGTAGCCTTGCAATAGTGAAAAACGAAAATGGCTGTAATTCACTATTAGGACATGCCACACACACCAGGGCATGTCCTACCTTTTACCTGCAATGCACCCTGCCCTTGGGCCTACCATAGGGGTTACTAATATGCAGAAAAGGGAAGGTTAAGGGACTGGCAAGTGGGTGCACTTGTCCAGTCAACGTGGCAGTATCAGACTGCACACAGGCTCTGCAATGGCAGACCTGAGACACACTTTACAGGCTGCTTCTGTGGGTGGCACAACCAGTGCTGCAAGACCACCAACAGCATTTGATTTACAAGCCCTGGGCACACGCGGTGCACTGTACTAGGGTCTGACAAGTAAACCAAACCAGCCAATCATGGAGTCACTAATCCATACATCAATTTACAATAGGGAGAGCATATGCACTTTACCACTGATCAGCAGTGGTAAAGTGCCCAGAGTCATAAAACAGCCAAAAACAGGTCAAAAGAAATACAGGAGGAAGGCAAGAAGTTCAGGGATGACCCTGCAAAAAGGTCCAAGTCCAACAAGGTCCACAACATTATATGCATAAAGTACAGACATATTATCAGTTCACCATACTTTAAGTATTTTCCACTTTAATTGTCTCATAACATTTACATGTTTTTGACTGTTGTGCAGCTTATTTTTCCCATTTGAATTTTTCTTTAATTTTTGAAGCTGCTTGGCCCCTCTAAGGTGATTGTAACTTGTACTCTACTTCCATATTCTGTCAATGATTATGCATGCAAACAGGGTAAACCATGGGGGGTCATAATGTAACGATAACAAATAAAACGTAGTGGGGTTTGATCTAGGTTGCAAAAATAAAGCTTGGGCTCCCTGGTTATTCTTTTTTTATGTGGCAAAACAATATGTGTTTTCACTGTTTATGTCTTGGTATTGGTTGGATTGTGAGGGGGTCCACATGTCGTTGTTGTGTGTTCTATCTGCTCTATATCATAGTCAGCATCTTGATTTAATCTTGTTGTAGATCTCTTCATATTAAGTTGTGACTGTTGTTGTGGGTGAGGTGGGCTTGCCGTTATTATTGATGTGGGACAGCTAGGCTTATTTTTTTGTTAGACCTTCCCCGAGCTTTGAGTGGTCATTAGTGAGCTTTTCTCCAAGTCTGCTTGACTGTTTTTAAAGTCTTTGTGCTTACTATTCTTAATCCTGTCCTAGGCCTACAAAAGAATCTTTGCATTTTGTTTGGGGATTTGAAAAGGTGGTGATGGTAGTTACATGGAGTGGATTGTTTGTAAGGGTTGCTTGATGTTAAAGGAATAATCACACCCCTTGTCAGGGTGAACTGGTAAAGTCACCATATTAACTTGAGCTCAACTCCCACCCAGTAGCTATGGCACAGAGCAGACAGGCTTAACTTACAGAAATGTGTAAAGTACATATGAAGTACCAAAATAGTGATAAAGTAGAAATGCAACATAATGAAAATCCCAAGCCAACTTAGAAAAATAGACCAACAGTTAATAAATAATATTAGACCAAAAATCCAAATAAGGAGAACAGGAGAGGTACATTTTTAAATGTATGTAGGAATAGCATAAAGTGCTAATAAATAAAATGCTAATGTATCTCCTGGTCCCATGGCGCACTGCCTGGTTGACACTTTAAGTTGACATTTTCCTCTCTTCACTTTTTCTTATCGTCATGTTCTTTGCCACGCCTTTGCACACTCCATTTCCTCTCACCACTATTTTCTATCTCTAGTCTTTGTTCCCTTGTTCTTCCCCTTTCCCCTCCTTCTTTAGCTATGTTACTTCTCTCTGATCATTGTTCTCTTCTCTACTTTCTCTGTGTGGTGTGGACCCTTTTCTCTCACATTCCCTACTCAGCATCACATTTCTTCTTTCTTTCACGAGTACCCCAGCCACCTCTATCCTGCTTTTGTATTTCTCTGGTTCCTTTGTACTCGCCCCTCTCTCACCACGTTCTTCCTCCTTTTGTCTATCCCTCTCTTTTGTTTATATTGTCCTATGTCAGCCAAGGCCAGGCTACCATCATATGGCGATTACCCACACTTGTACCAGGAAACCCTTGGAAGGAGTAGTTTCTTACCTGTAACTCCAGTTCTGTGGTAGGGGTATCTCTGCTATAGTCATAATCTAGTGAATAGTACCGCCCATGTGTGTGGTGCAGTCCTGCATAGAGACTTAAGAGAAAATTAAAGACAATAATGCAGCCTATATTCACAAGGCTACACTGTCCAGTACTTCAACTAGAAATGCAAAGGATATTCCATCAATATCACATTGAACACAGACTGCTAAGTTTCACCAATAAAGAAACTTCCCCTTCACAAAATCCTTGGAATGATAGAGAGGAAGGGATGGACAGACAAGCCCCATAGGCTGCCATTATGTGTCTGGAAAAAAGGATACCGTGCCTTTAAGGAACTCTCCAGAGACCCTCGGTATCCCAGGATGGACAGCAATAGTCCTTTTACTTTCAGTTCTTTTTGAAGGTGTATAAAACAAGGCCTGTAGCATACATTACAGTACCATTTTCTCCACCGGGGAGGAGGGCGGGCACTTATGACTATAACAGAGATACCCCTACTACAAACTGGAGTTACAGGTAAGAAACTTCTCCTTCTGTGTATAGTCATAATCTAGTGAATAGAATGGCAAGCCCATCCCCACAAAAAAACCAGCGGTGGAGAAAAAGACAACACCAGTACTGTGCAAACAGATTCCTTAACGAAGCCTGCCCCACTTGAGCATCTGCTCTGGCATCAGAGTCCAGACAGTAATGCTTAGCAAAGGTATGGACCGACTTCCAAGTGGCAGCCCTGCAGATCTCTGCAATGGCAAAATTTTGAAGCAAGGCTTTTGTTGCTGTTTTGCCCCTGGTAGAATGAGCCTTAGGCTTACCCCCTAATGTCTTGTTCGCTTTCTGATAATATAGCTGGATACATGACACAATCCACCTAGAGATGGACTGTTTAGAACTAGCCAGACCAGTCCTGACTGACCCATAGTTAACAAACAATTGGTCGGACCTACGAATATCCTTGGTCTTATCCAGGTAGAATTTCAACACCCTGCTGACATCCAGTGAATGAAGAGAACGTTCCGCTGGAGTGAAAGGTTTCTGAAAAAACTTTGGCAAAGTTATAGTCTGATTAACATGAAAATCAGAGATCACCTTAGGAAGGAACTTAGGGTGAGTATGCATGACAACCTTAGCAGCATGAAATACAGTATAAGGTTCCTGGCAACACAATGCCTGAATTTCACTCACCCTGCGGGCCGATGTAATGGCCATGAGGAACGCCGCCTTCCACGACAGGCGCTGCAGTGAATCCTTGTGAATAGGCTCGAAAGGTTCCTTCATCAACCTGGACAGCACCACATTCAGCTCCCACGAAGGTGAAGGAAGCCGAACAGGAGGGAACACCTTCTTCAATCCTTCCAAAAAATCCTTTATCACAGGAACCTAGAAGAAGGATGTTCGCGAAGGGCATTTCCTGTATGCAGTCAATGCTGCGAGGTGAACCTTAATGGAATGGAAATTAAGGCTAGACTGAGCTAGAGGCAGAAGGTATAGAAGGATGACACCCTCCTTGCAGGTCGTCGGATCATAGTTCTTAGACGTGCGCCAGATGCAGAATCTCTTCCATTTGTAAGCGTAAGAAGTCCTAGTGGAAGGCCTCTTAACCTACTTCAATATGTCCATGCAATCCTCAGGAAGATTCAAGTTGACATATTGCACTATCTCAGGAGCCATGCCGCCAAACTCAACGATGAGAGGTTGGGGTGCACCATCTGCCCCCCCGAACTTCGTGAGAAGGTCTGGCCGACGCGGCAGCCGCCGGTGAGATAGGAGCGACCGGTGAAGCAGGTCCGTGAACCACCACTGTCTGGGCCATTCCGATGAGGATCATCCGCGCCCTGAACTGGGACAGCTTGATGAGCACTGCCAGAATCATGGGAATGGGTGGAAAAGCATACAGAAAGCTGTTCGACCAGCTGATCAATAACGCGTTCCCCAGAGTCCCCGGTTGGTAATACCTCGAGGCGAAGTCGTTGCATTTTCTGTTTTCGGCAGTGGCGAACAGATCTACGTCTGGAGTGCCACACATGGCGAAGATGTCGTTGAGAACCTCGTCGTTTATGACCCACTTGTGGTTTTCTTGGATCAACCTGCTCAGGGCGTCCGCCTGAACATTCTGTACACCTGGCAGATGAGTCGCCGTTATCGTCAATCCTCTGGCTAGCAGCCAGTGCCAGATCACCTGCGCTTCTTGTGACAGGGTGCGCGATCTTGAGCCCCCCTGCTTGTTGAGGTAATACATAGTGGTCATATTGTCCGTCTGCACAAGCAAGGAGTTGGTCTGGAAGGACGGATGAAAGGCCTTCAGTGCCAAGTGAACAGCTCTGAGTTCCAGGACATTGATGTGATACGTGGACTCCGCCGGAGACCACGTTCCCTGGATCTGTAGATGGTCTGAATGCGCTCCCCATCCCTGGAGAGACGCATCCGTCACAATAGTCTGAGTGGGAATGTCCTTGTGGAAAGGAACCCCTCTGAGGAGATTTTCCGCTGAGCACCACCATCTCAGGGACTGTCGGGCGTGAAGCGACAACCAGACCCTGTCGTCCCAGCACCCTCTCTTCTGGTCCCACTGATCCTCCAAACATTCCTGCAGCTGCCTCATGTGTAGGCGCGCATGTGGAGTGAGGAAGATGCAGGAGGCCATCAACCCCAGTAGAGAAGACACCATCTTTACTGTTGTAGATGAAGCAGCTATGAGAGCCTGAGCCTTCCGAAGGATCGATAAGCGTGTCTCCTCCAAAGGAGACACGCTTGCTGACAGCGTATTGATGGAGGCTCCCAAGTACTAGAGGCACTGGCAGGAATCGGGACAGACTTGGACATATTTATGTGCAACCCCAGCTGGTTCAGCAGGACGGCCATCCTGTTGAAGTGCAATTGTGCTTCCTGGAAGGTGGAGGCCTGTATCAACCAGTCGTCCAGGTAAAGGTAGACAAACACCCTGGCCTTGCGCAGGTCAGCTGCCACCACAGCCATGCATTTCGAAAAAGTCCTGGGTGCAGACTATAGTCCAAACGGTAGTACGGTGTACTGATAGTGATTGGTGCCGACGAGGAAGCGCAGGAACTTCCGGTGATTCTGTGCAATGGGCACATGGAAGTACGCATCTTGCAGATCTATCGCGCAAAGCCAGTCTCCCCTCTGTAGCTGAGGATAGATCTGGTGCAAAGACAGCATGCAAAACATTTCCCTGCGAATCGATTTGTTTGCTTGTCGCAAATCCAGAATGGCCTGAACTTGTTCTTCTCCTTCTTCTGCACTAGGAAGAAACGTGAGTAAAGACCCTTTCCCCTTTGAGACAGAGGGACGTCTTCTATCGCCCTTTTTCTTAACAGAATATCGTCCTCCGCCTGGAGCTCACGCAGTTGGAACTGCGAGCAAACCGGTGGAATTGCTGGAGGCGGGTTGGTGAAACGAAGACTGTATCCATTGCAAACAATATTCAGCACCCACTTGTCCTGAGTAATTTTTCTCCACTCTGCCAGGTAATTTTGGATGCTTCCCCCACCGGAGCGGGTAACGGATGAGGAGGAAGTAGCACCTCAGGGCCTAGACTCAGCCAGGCCTTTGGGCGTCGAAGAGGACTGCTGGCCACCTCTGCCTCTCTGTCGCTTCTGGAAAGGCCGCCTCTGGTACTGCTGCTGCTGATGTTGCTGCTGGCCAGTTTGACGACCCTGCCCCCTGCTCTGTGCACCAAAACGCCTCTGGAAGGGGCAGAAAGTCTTCTTCTGCTCCTTTGGCTTCTCTAACCCGACGGCCGTCAGGGTTTCAGCCTCCGCCTTCATGCGGGCCATCTCCTCATCAGCGTGTTTCCCAAACAATGTCACCCCAGAGAACAGCAGGTTGGCTACCCTCTGCTGGGCCTTTGGTTTCAGAGACGTCAGGTGCAACCAGGCATGACGTCTCAAATTTATCCCGTGGCAGTAGCCATGGGCAGACAAGAGCGAGGAATCCGCGGCGGCACTGATCACTTGATTGGACACCAACATGCCCTCGTTGATGATCTCCTGAAAATCCTCCCTCTTGTCCCTCGGGAGATGCTCCAGAAACTGCTCTAGGGAATCCCATAACGACCGGTCGTATCGCCCTAGGAGAGCCATTGCACTAGCGGCTTTCATGGACGTAGTAGCCATACTGCCGACCTTACGACCCGCAGAATCCACCTGCCTACTCTCTTTATCGGGGGGTACAGTGGATGATGGAGTAGTAGCGTGTTGTTTCCTGGCTGCCGTGACAATCACCGAATCTAGGACCGGGTCCGATCTGAGAAAAGCCGGATCGGAGTCAGGGGGTCTGTATTTCTTTTGCAACCGTGAGGGGGCAGATCTTGTGGATGCCGGCGTCAGAAGCAATTCCATTGCCGGTTCTTCCAGCCCCGGCACCAAGGGCAACAAGGGTCAAGATAGCTGCCGCTTATGTAGGGTCTCGAAGATCACTGACGTAGAAGGTGTGGGCACCGTCAGGGTAATACCCAGCTTCGCTGCTCCTCGCAATAACACTTCCTGAAATGACAAAATGTCGTCCACTGGCGACACTCTCATGTGGGGGGAGTCTGACAGAGTGGGAGAATACTCCAGAGCACTGGACGAATCCGTATGACGGGATCTCGACCTGCCTCTTCTGTGACAACGCCGGGACAGTGTAGATGAATGACGTCACTCCTAGAGCGGTGTCTTCGCCCGGATCATGATCTGGAACGTGATCTGGACCTCCGAGGCCTTGGACGCTCCACAGGCCTGGACGGGAGTGGAAGCTGCGGCTGTGGCGTCTCCTTAGGTGGTGAAGGGAAGCGCGGCATCGAGACAGACCTTGGAGGAGGCCGTGGTGAAAGAGCCGGAGGGCCATGAGGAGGTGGCAAAGGTGGAGGAGGAGTAGTCTTCGGAAGAGGAAGAAGAGGAGGAGGAGTCGTCCTCGGAAGTGGAGGGAGAGGTGGAAGAGTGGGATTCTTCTGTGGCAACGGAGGCGTAGGCGACCTTGGCCGAGAAGGTGAGTAGATTTGAGAGTACTCAGAGTCGGAAGATCTAACCACTCTCTTCTTCTTTGCAGGCCCTCGCGATGAAGTCCTAGAGGCAGACCTTCTACTAGACGAACGCCGGCCCAGCCGCGACCGGGGGCTCGTAGAAGCAGAGGACAGTCTGACCACCGAGCCCGGGGATGCTTTCCTTGTCCTGGATCACCTCCTGGAGGTTGACTTCTCCTTTCTGGACGTCGACCTCTTCCTCGACGTCGAAGGCCTCGACGCCGACACATCCCTCAACGCTGACCTCCTTTTCCTTGACGGCGAGTGCCTGCTCCTCGACGTCGACCGCCGAGTAGACCTCGACGGCGACGGGCGGTGTCGCTTTGACAGCGAGCGCTGGCGCCTGGACCCATCAAGACGTCGATGACTCCTCGACGTTGATGTAGTTCTCAACGTCGACCTTGTCCGAGGTCTCGACGTCAGCCCCCTCGACGTCGAACGGCGACGCCGCTTCGACCCAGAGCCCTGGGTCGACGGGAGCACACAGTGGTCAACCCTGTCGACGCCGACGTCAAGGCCATCGACGTCAACGGAGATCTGTGCAGTTTTCTGGCCTTCTCTTGACTTTGGAGCCCCCAGAGGCCACAGCATGGGCACAGGATTCAGATCCAGTCCTCCCATGCCCAGACCCACCTTGATCCTGAAGTTTCCTCAGCTCCAGGCCTTGGAGCCGGATTCTCTCTCTGTCCCTCAGAGTCCTCTTGGAAAAGGACTGACAGATTCGCAATCTTCAAGGACATGGGATGAAGGGAGACAGAGGATACACACTCTGTGGACGTCCGATTTGGCCTTCTTCCTGGCACATTCAAGGCACCTGTCGAACAATGCAGGCATTTTCGACAGAAAAATGGCAAAAACTGGCAAAAAAAACAGCAAATGGAAGAAGGAGTAGGCAGACGTCGAGTGAAACACTCTAAACACTTGAAAAGTGTCAAAAATTCGAATTAAACCTAAAAAGGGAGAGCTCAATGCTCCAGGGTCATGCTAGCAGGAGCCGGGAAAAAGAACTGAAAGTAAAAGGACTATTGCTGTGCATCCTGGGATACAGAGGGTCTCTGGAGAGTTCCTTAAAGGCACGGTATCCTTTTTCCAGACACATAATGCCAGCCTATGGGGCTTGTCTGTCCATCCCTTCCTCTCTATCATTCCAAGGAATTTGTGAAGGGGAAGTTTCTTTATTGGTGAAACTTAGCAGACTGTGTTCAATGTGATATTGATGGAATATCCTTTGCATTTCTAGTTGAAGTACTGGACAGTGTCGCCTTGTGAATATAGGCTGCATTATTGTCTTTAATTATCTCTTAAGTGTCTATGCAGGACTGCACTGAAGACAGCTTAAGAGATTATTTTTGATTGCTCCGGGGTCCACGCACATGGGCGGGACGATTCACTAGATTATGACTATACACAGAGATTCCCTACTACAGAACCTTCCATACCTATGGAAATGACTGCACAGAAGCCTGATGACAATATTAAAGAAGTGGTGTGGTTTCTCACAGGGATATTTTTGTATGATGTACAGCTGCAATGATAGTGTACCAATTTTCTAGATTCTTCCCGAAGCCATAATAATGAGTGTCCCGATGTCTGAATTCAACATTCCCCTTGCATAGCATTAGTCTCCCCTCAAATTGAGACCAGGGTGGACTTGTCTAAGTCTCCTCAGACCAGAGGCCTCTCCTTATAAATCTAGGGCAGCCATCAATCGGTTACCCATCCCTTGTGAATGGCAGGGCAAAACCAGCATTTCATGTATAAGGATACTCAGGCCTCTAGTTAATCAGCCAACTGGAAGCCCTTTACAGGCCATCTCTCCTGATAGGTTCGGCTTGGGGTCAATCAACAATTCAAAGAGCAACAGCAATAATGGGCATCCCAGTCAAGTGCCCCGTTCAATAGAAAAGGGATCAGACAATTGGTCATTTACTCTTCCTTGTGCTCGATTGCCTAGATCCTCTCCCTCTGCACCATGGTTTTCGGAGGAGCTTAGACATGAAAAAACGGAATGCAAAATACTAGAACGCAATTGGAGGCTGACGTATTCTGCGGAAAGCAAGACAGGCTATTGGGATGCTCTTACAGAATACAGTAGAAAGGTCACAAAAAATAAAAGAGATTTTTTAGCGGAGAGAATTGATAATGCTAAAAACGCTTCCAGTTGGATTTTTAAAATTGTTAAATCCTTCACTGATCCTCTAGCCCTCGCCCACACTCACTCTCCTTCACAGAGTATATGCAACAAACTCTACGAGTTCTTTGTGGAAAAAATAGCAGTGATTTACGCGGATTTCCTGATCCAGGGGAAGAACCCCAGATTTCTGTTGATCAGGACCTACGGAAGGTCCCCATTTCAATCCTCTCGGAGTTTGCAGAAGTATCAGAGGAAGCCTCTCTCCTGGAACTGCAGAAATGCAAATCTGGTTCCCCGAGTGACACCTGGCCAGCTAAACAATATAAGGCCCTGGCGGGGTTCCTCAACCTGCATCTGAATCACATCCGGAATTTATCACTCGGATCTGGAATCTATCCGATGGTCTGGAAACATGCTTTTCTCCAGCCATTCCTAAAAAACGTTAATTCGAATCCGAGGTCCCTGGTAACTACAGACCCATCTCGTTACTGCCCGCTCCTGCAAAGGTCTTAGAGAAGCTAGCTTATCAACAACTGGCCGGCTTCATTGAATCTAAAGACCTTCTCCACGAGTCTCAATCCGGCTTTCGGCCGGCTACAGTACTGAATCAGCATTAATTGAAATGGCGGATTCGATATGCTGGTCGGTAGATTGAGGTTCAAAGGCGGTGTCTGTGCTGTTAGACTTGTCTGCAGCATTTGACACCGTCTCACATCCTATCCTTCTGAATCGACTTACGGCCATAGGAATCCAGGGCACAGTACTGACCTGGATAACGTCCTTTCTCTTTGACCGCAAACAACTGGTCCAGACCCACCTTGTCTGCGGTGCTCCGCTCAAACAACATATCTCCCCATTTTTGCGACAACGTCACTGGCTTCCTATCGCTAAGCCAATCGAATTCAAGGCCCTGACTCTAGCCTTTCGTGTTGGAAAAGGGTTAGAGACGGTCTATCTCAGAAGGAGACTTCACCCATATGCTCAGACCAGAACGTTACGGTCCAACACTCAATGCCGGCTGGTCACCCCCAGATTCCAAAAAGTTAGATCTGGAGGTAAATCATTTGAGGTGGGCGCCACTCAATGTTGGACAAAACTTCCCCTTTACCTGCGCCTCATTCAGTTGGAACCTTTGCTCCGCAAATCCCTTAAAACATGGCTATTCAGCCATCAGGACTAGTCTAAACTCGGTCAGCAGCCTTCTTTCTGTTTGTGATAGCGCCGGGACACCCCGTTGGGGTAGCTATGCGCTTAATGAATGCCTTATTATTATTGTGCCCAGGGTTATGTACAGAACCCCTCTACTAAGGCCAAAACGTTAGTTAAAAGTCATTCAATGTGGTATGCCATAAGAATTCCCATCTTAGTAAATCAAGACCCTTTTCAAAATCAATGAGCAAGATACAAGGGCGAGAAAACGTATGCACCTGTCGATGGCAATCTGGACCCACCTTCGACAGCGTGGTGTGCATCGTCCTGGCTCAAAAATCAGTACAGATGCAGCAGAGGTGTCAACATCATTAATCTTTGTGCTAATGCCTTGGCTAAGAATGTAACCTCTAGGTTTATTAAAGAGATCAGACAATATGAGGATCAGAGGTCAGGCTTGTGAAGGGCAGTCTTTTCAGGACGAGTGAGGTTGTAGCACTTCTAATGTCGTGTAAAAATGATCCTTTCTGGCCATCTTCTGTGAAAAGTACCAGGAGACGTTGAATTAGGATGATTGCCTGTTCCCTAAAAAATTCCACAGGGAACCTGCAAAGGTACAATGCACTACATCACTGAAAACACACAAATAAGCAACTCTCCATACCTCCTGTTGCACTTCAGGGCTAATTTTCTGCTACACGAATCACCCTTAATCATAATCATGAGGTATGCATAAAAGATACTTATTTTCGCCTGATATATCACTGAGTGCCTCCTAAACCCCGGTGCCCCTGATTATTAGAGAAAAGATGATCGATTTCCCTCTTACACTACATCCAGCTCCTATGATAACAAAATAAATACATTAAAGTGTAATGGACACTTGCCTGGCACCAGCCTCGGTGGTGGATCAGATGGCACGGCACGGAGACGGCAAGGACACCCCTTTGGCTGGGGTCCTGGATTAGTCAAACAGCCTCGCTTTCGGGCATGGGACTCCCAATGGCATCTCAACAGTAGGGGGCGTCTGGACGGGCACTTCTATGTGCACTTTTAGACACCTACATTATGCACAAGACAGTTCTTATGCTTTCTATGGCGTCGACACGGCCGTGCAGCCTCTCTCGTTAATCAGAACCCCTCCCCCAATACAACTCCCGAGAGGTACCTGTTGGAGTCACAACTAATCAGAAAGGGTGTCTCGTGCCTCTAACATTCACAAGTAAATGATACCCCGACCCCATCATTATTTTAAGGAAAAAATGGGAGGAGGATCTGGACCCCATGGATGACGACGACTGAGGGGAGGCCAAAATGACCCCTAGGACTCTAGCAATCTCGGCGAAACTCCGCCTCCTCCAACTGAAATACCCACACTGCGCATACTACAGTCCATCGTGGCTACACAGGATGGGCGGCGCCGGCGCTCTAACTCTGCGGTGCTGTTGATGCACATTCTTTCATTTGGCCTGTGACTGCCCAAGTATCCAAATCTACTGGGCCGGAATTTGCACCACCTTCTATCGGTCCCTCCTAACCTGGCGAAACTAGTCATTTTGGGCCTGCAAGGCGCGCAGGGGGTGGTCGTCACCACACCAGGTGGCTTGTTGGACTAGGCCTCACTATTGCAAAGAGGGGCCTCGACCTCGCCTGCGCTCTAGACTGGCGCCAGGCTTCCTAGAATGGTCTGGGGGTATGGACTTTTCTGTCGCCGCAGGAAATGTGTTTACAAATCCAGGGGGGGGGGGGTGCCGAAGCACCATAAGGTATGGGGTGAATGGTTGACTTGTTCGGAGTCTTTGTTCTCCATGATCCTTTTTCGATGTACTCCTGTATTTCTGACAGTGACACGTGGGTACTGCGAGGTTTGGGCATTCTACAGTACAGTTGTTTCTGGTTTACTGTTGTGTATCTGTTGATATGTAATTTGAAAATCAATAAACATATTTATAAACATAAAAAGAGTATTGGACACATTCAGAACGCTCCACTGGATCCTAGCCTACAAATGCCTCAGTTGGCTCCTCTTTGGATTGAAAAAACGCCCAACAAAACAGAAAACACACCGGCATGTGTTCTGCATGTAATTGATTTGAGGGACCAAAATCACATCCTGCTACTGTAAGTGGTTATAATTTAATTAGTATTCACTTACTGATGCTATGTGTACAGCGATGACCGTATTATTGTATGAAATCACACAAAAATTATCCATAGGCATAATAGGAATTTTGTTTGTCACAGCTTTTCATTATAGAAAACAACGTCAGAACTGCTTTTTAAGCCCATATGTGTTTGCATCCAAATGTTGGTAATAATGCCCTCTATATAGCATCCAAGACTCCACCCTGGAACCCCTTAGGGGCATCCTACATACTGCAGCACGTCTCATCTACGGCCTTAAGATATATGATCACATCACCTCCACCCTGATGGAACTCCATTGGCTCCGCTTGGCAGCCCACACCAGCTTAAAATCGAGTGGCGTCATTTACAAAGCCATCACAGCTAGCACTTTGACTTATCTTTCCAACAGGCTCGCCATCTCTTGTGGTTCTCGGCACACCTGCAGCTACCACAGGCTGCAGCCTAAGAAATGTAAAAACAATACAACAGGTCTTTTCCATCCATGCACCCAAAATCTGGAAGCACATCCCATTAACACTGCCCCAATGCTGCTCCAATTTAGGAAAGAGTTGACGTTACACCTCTTTTAAAAAAAGAAAAAAACATATCACATGCATTACCAAAACTCACCTCCTCTCATATTATTCATTGAGTTTAAACTTGCCTTTGACCATATACATTGCTCCGCCTTTTGACTCGGTTTGCTATCTAGAAATAACATTTACATATATAGAATAAACCTTTGTAATTAATCATTTGCTTTCTAATCTGGTACCTGGTTTTGCTATCAATACAATAACTTGGCATAGTTTATAACATGCTTATAAATAGACACTAAAATAAATGATTCAGAGGGGTGTGGCCCGGTGGTCCAGATGCGTCCTGTAGCGCGATTCAATATGCTTACAGTATCGTGGCTAATCTATATCCATCACCATGGTATACCCTCCGTCCATCACTAGAACATTGCAGACATCGAGCAGTAAAGAGAGGAACAGCGGCATTCCATGGAAACACTCCAGCTCCACAGTTGGCCGTATCGGAAGAGTGCCGGGCCTGGGGTGGAAACCTGCCAGCGGGTTCGGCGCCGCACCGCATGCTTGTCCAGATTCGGCTATTGTCACGTATACCATTCAGGATTCACTAGGGGTTCAAGAGGCACAGCGCTCTTGATGCACAGTAAAATCCACTTCCCATTCACACACTCTTGGATAGATACACAGGGCAGGTATGTCATTGTGGCGGGCACAATACATGGCGAGGTAGTGGTCCTGGGCAGTGTATATGCACCCCAACCCCTCACTCAGGCCCTCATGGAATGATTAATGGCCATGTGGCTAGATATACCTGGGGTACTGGTGGTCATGGGGGCAGACTGGAATGACATAATGCACCTACATCAGGATAAGTGGCAACCCCCTGGGGGAGCAGGAAACGTACACAAACCACACCTACTTCACCTGTTCAAAGGAATGGGATGGATAGACACATGGCGAATGCTCCACCCAACTGAACAGGTCTACACCTACTACACACAGGTTCATAAGTCATTCTCCTGTTTAGACTACCTGTTTGTACCCACCAGCTACGCTCATAGGGTATTGGATGCGGAGATACTGCCCAGGGGCCTCCCAGATCACTCCCCGATATCACTCAGCCTTCGGACGGGACCAAGCTGGTCCCCTTTCCGTTGGTGCCTCTCTCCCTGGCACCTACATGATCAGCAATATTGAACACACATGCATCAGGCCCTGACACAATATTTTGCTTCAAACACCAGGACTATAGCCTCGGCTGGGATCCTGTGGGAGTCCATGAAACCGACTCTCCGCTGAATTGATATCTCGTCCTGGGCATACCGGCGTTAACTGGAGAAACTCCTACAAATGGAGGCCCAAATCATAACTCTGAACCGACAGGGGCAGGTGGAAGGAGAGGAACCAGCACGCCGCCAAATGGTTCTGACACACCAACTATATAGTGGAGACTTATTTGAAGAAGAAAGTATGGTATGGCTTGCATCCCGAAGCTGAATTTACCAATGGGCAGACAGATCCAGTAAACTACTCCGTAGAATATGTCAACAAGCCACACAAGCCACTCACATTCCTAGTGTTAGAGACCCTAACGATGATATCCTTCCAGGACCCTCATTAGTTGAAAGTAGCTTTGCCAATTACTTCAAGCTGCTATACGCAGGACAAGATAAACTGCCGGAAGCCACCATCCAAAAGTTTATCAACGTCTTACCCCCGAGAGCCCTCCCGGATGCTGCCAGTGCGCAGCTTGATGCTCCACTTACGATTAAGGAATTAACAGCAGTTGCGGCCAGGCTGCACCCAGGCAAAGCTCGGGCCCTAACGTTTTTTTATGCAAATTCTTCAAAATATAGTGGTCTTCCTCAATCCAGGTCGGCCCCCGGAACATGACTTTTTTGTACTTGTTCTTGTCCTTCTGGAACCTCGAGGCCAAGCTGCTCGCCAAAGTGTTAGCCAATAGACTCTTGCCCTGTTTAACAGACCTGGTCCACACGGACCAAGCTGGCCCGTGCCCCTGCGCGCTACACACCATAACGCCATGGCTGCAACTGACCGCCTGGGAGCCCCAGCGCCCGACTCCTGTCTGACACAGACAAGGCCTTTGATGCTGTGAGCTGTACATATCTCTTCGCACTTCTGCGACGGTTTAATATTAGGCCAAAATTCTTATTATCTATCAGCTTAGTATACATAGATCTTACAGCTTCAGTACGAGTGGCGGGCTCGGTTTCTCCTCGCTTTCCCATACATAGAGGTACCCACCAGGGTTGTCCTTTATCTACGTATCTCTTTGCATTAGCAATGGAGTGATTGGCAGCTTGGGTGAGAGTGGATGCCCAACTGCGCAGCTTTGAGTGATCGCCAGGGGTGTCGGACAGGATCGTGCTATACGCTAGCGACGTTTTATGCTGCCTCCTCATTATGGAAGTGTACGTTGAGACACTCGGGCTACACATGAACACCAATAAGTCAGTCCTTTGGCCGATACTAGGTACACGGGCAGTTGAGGCTTGGGCGACGGAACTCATCATCGCCACAAT
This sequence comes from Lissotriton vulgaris, assembly GCF_964263255.1. NCBI lineage: Eukaryota > Metazoa > Chordata > Amphibia > Caudata > Salamandridae > Lissotriton > Lissotriton vulgaris. Next base: position 1,707,255,866 of record NC_141685.1, on the reverse strand, counting down.
AGGCTTACAATATCTATGCGACTTTTTCATCTTCAAAATGGGCTTCCTGCCCCGCCTACTTTATCATCTGCAGAACCACCCATACCCGATCCCGGGCACCTGGTTTTGGCAAATCAATACCCTATTAAGCCAATTTCTTTGGGGTGGAGGTGCCTGCAGAGTGGCCCTAGGCATCTGTTATCAATCCACATACGGCGGCAGCATTGCAGCGGCTGACACACAGTCTTACTACGCAGTGACTCATCTGCAAATACTAAATGAATGGTGGTAAAATGCCAGAGATGACCCAGCATATGCGGTGGAGTGATGGGCAATACCTCTGTCCAAACGTACTCATATAGCAAACAGGAGTCTCAGACATTGCCGCCTGCGACATGGGTAGTCTTTTGAGTCTGGAAACAATTGTTGCGATGGATGAGGTGTTGGGGCCGCTTGTCACAGGAAACCCCGATATGGCACAAAGGCCTTCTTCCTCAGATGGCTGTCCTGCCTGGGTTCTGGGGCTGGGATAATATAGGCATATCCTCACTGAGAGCGGTCATGCGTGGCAGACACTCCAGTCCTTCCAAGAGTTGCAAAACAAATTGAACATGCCCTGCACACAAATGTACAAATATCTTCAAGTCAGACATGCCTGACCCCTTACAATAAAGACCTGGAGACACTCCCAGAATTCAACCTCCCTGGAAGGTAAACTGTTCATGGGGGAGCCAGGTGGCCACAACATTACCAAGATATATCAAACAATCATTACAAACCATCATACCTCATTAACTGTGCTCCGGGAGACATGGCACACAGAAATCGATCCAATAGAAGACAATGACTGGACAGAAGCCCTTGAGTCCCCTCGCTGTGCAGCCATCTTATCTCGCCTCCGCTTCATCCAATTCAAATACCTACATTGTGCAGACTACACACGACATAGACTGTGGCGGTCCAGCCTGGTGCCCTCCCCCACTTGCCTGCATTGTAACACTGCAGAGGGCATCTTTTTAGACATGACCTGGTCTTGTGGATCGCTCGCTAGATTCTGGTAAGGGGTTATATCGTGCATATCTGACGTCTTAGCTTGGACCTCCCCATATCTCCGATACTGGCTCTTCAAAACATTACAGATGAAATTGGGGGTAGTAGATACAAGTGACATCCCATATTCCTGCGCCTCACCCTGGCCAAGAGAGACATAGCCCGACTCTGGAAGGCACCCTCCCCTCCATTAAGGGATGGACTTCTGCATGGGCCTGGAACAACCAATATTCATAGCCCGGGGGTGCCCCCGAAAACACACTAAGATATAGCAGCTCTGGGAAGACTACCAAGGTATTCTGCTGCCACCCCTGCCGCATGACACAAAAGACACGCCCAGGTAGATATACAGATACCCAACACTAGTCCATCATGCTTACACCAGACGACGTCTAGATGTGGATGGGAACCCCTAGGGAGACCTGTTGTGAGTAAAGCACGCCTAGTTGTTATGTTTGTTACTGCTTTGTTTAAATATACACGCCAGAAGGAAAATTGTGCCACACCTTTATATTCTAATTACTGCATATAGAATGTAGGCCCGGCGGGCCATATATGGCTACAAATTAAAATAAGGATGCTTTTGCTCTGCTATGCAGGTAAAATCTCTCACACAAGCCAAACCTGAGAGAACATTCCTTTGCAGACTAACTGCAAAACTGAATAACTTTCCACTAAAACAATAAGTAAATAAAAATAAGTGCTGGGCCGAAGATATTTATAAGGAGGCCACCGCAGTTTCCACCACCTACTCTCCCCACCACTGCTAAATGCCAATAACAACGCTACCTACTAACGATCAACCTGTCACAAATGTGGCAATCTGGACTACTGCAGGTCACCCAAAGCGCTAAAAATGCACTGGGCACTCTGGTGTTATCCATTTTTAATGTATTATTGAATTGTTAACCATGCTCTCCATGTGCTCTGTATAAAAATAGACCGACAACTCTACAATGTGGTGGACTGTTATATATATGTGCAGGTGTTAAGCATTGGCAAGCACTGGCACAAATTAAGCCCTGGCTTTACTGCAATTGAGGGGTGTTACTTCAACATTAATTCAACCAGTTACTTCCAGATAAATTGGATTGATGGTCACACAGACACGTCGTGGTATAAGAGTACACTTGAATAACGCTTATGCATTTCTGAGGTAATCAAGACGAGCCCCCATTAGCTTAGAATGTGCAGAGAGAACCATCAGAGTCTTACCTTGAGCCAGCGGCTAGATATGAAATACCCGCCACAAGGAAAAAATCTTTAATAAACGCTTTGGTGGCATTGTGACCACCAACGAGGGAGAGGAAACTAATGTTATGCAGTGACATCATATACCAGGCAACATCAAATGCAAATATTCATCAACTTCTGACGGGTTTGCAGGGCTCAGAAGGGACTTTTTCTGGCCTTAGAGGCATCTATAGCCATCTAGTCAAACTATTGTTTTAAAAAAAATTCATATGTATAGAGGGGTTTCTGGTCAGTGGGCTGCATCTATTGGTCTCTTGCATTGGGCAGTGGGTCAGACCACTTTAACAGCTGGCTCCGTTCGCTAAGGGACTACATACAGAAAGCCTGTTCACATGCACCTAAAAATACCGAATTTCTCTTCAGTGATAAACCAGTGCCATGTGAGCCTCTTTTATTTTCACTATTGTTTATATTAACTTTAAATACCAGCTTTTTATTTTGCTTGCACCTCGGTTTGATAGTGATTTATTTTCTGTATCTTTTTGAAGTTATGAAGCGTTTAAGTGACATTGTAGCAGTCTGCAATTTGTGTGTTTGGTTAACTGGTGATGTATTATTTTCTTCTCCATCAATAATATTAATAAAATGCCTGGTACAACTAAAAGACTTTCATACAAAAAAAATAAGCATTTGCAATGCAATAGGTCTCGCCTTACTGAAGGTTTGAGCTATTGACTTGCATTATTATTTGCAACGCCAATAGCTCAAACTTTCAGTAATGCGAGGCTTATTGCATTGTGAATGCTTTGTTCGTGTGTGTCTCCTCCAATGCTCTCCTGGGACCCATTGCTTTGGTGCCGATTTAAGAGGTAAGTAATCTGCAGTTAAAAGTATTCAAGAAAACAGGCTACTTACACTTGGTAGAAATGTTAATGGTAGGTACTCCCCCTTTACCTTCAGAGTTCTTACTTGCCCACCCGTCACCTGGTTCTGAGACATACCGAATAATAAGGTTCCAAGGGAGTTTTTTGCACTGCATTGGTGTGATCTTTCTGATGTTTGCCCCGTTTGGTTTCTGGTGAAGTTGAAGGGCTGGAATGTGATACAGATGGTTCATACACCAGAGACATCGTAACCGAAAGGAAGTGCCTAATAATAATCTTGCAGTTAGATACCAGCGGTGCTATAAACAAGCATTTGCAATGCAATAGGTCTTGCATTTGAGAGATTTTGAGCCATTGGCAATGTAAATGACAATGCCTTTTATTTATGTGTTTAAAAACCTACAATAATAAAAGGCATTGTCATGTACAATACCAATAGGTCGAAGTTTCAAAAATGCGAGACCTACTGCATTGTAAATGCTTGTTTGGTTGGTTGGTTGGTTGAAGAGGTGCAAAACCGATTCGGTTTTGTTATGCTTTTCTATTTTTGCTATGAAACGTAAGGTTTCCTTATGAAATCAAAATGAGTCTGTCACAAATTGCGGGCTGAGCGTCAGGTGTAGCGTCTGCGCCGCATGCCACAGCTCTAGGTGATGTTCCCGGTCCTCTACAGACAGCCAAGTGCTGTTCTCAAGGCTTGAGATCTCGGCCACCACGAGCTACCAGTAAACAATGCGGCACTTGTACAGACCCTTTCAGCTCGTGAGCCGCAGCTCTCTGCCAATGACGAACTGACTTCATTATATCAATAGCAGCAGCAATAAATAGGCCGATCTAGTGGCAAGCATTTCTGTAATAGAACGTTCAAATCGTGTGGCTAAAACAAAAAAATTTGCAGAGAACGCGCGGAATCCCTGATTATAACTTGATCCTTTAGCTGCACAGAGGGGATCAATGACAAGACAGGGTTTTAGATACAATATCGATCTCCGGGAGTATCTACAACAAGCATTGGCATAGCCAATAGGTCTCGCTTTTGGGACCTTATAAGTGTTTAGCCATGCAACAGTTGATGTTGTTACACCAAGGATATTGTGCTGCATAGCTAAATACTTATAAGGTCCCAAAGGCGAGACCTATTGGCTATGCCAATGCTTGTTCAATATTTTTGTTGTATAAGATGTTTTATGTACTTATTGTTGTAGTTTGTGTTTTGATATGATTGATGTGTGTTGGAAAGTGGATTTTTGGTAGGGTCAATTGTAGGCCTGCCACTGGCAATAAGGCCACTAACTTAGTATAGGGCTCAGAATAGGTCTTTGAAAATTATTCCTATGCTCACCCCTTGGGAACGTGTCTGCAAGCAGGCAGGCTTAACTTCAAAGACAGGTATGTAAAGCATTTAAAATCACCAGTTCAGTAAATAATTAAGACACAACACAAAATAAAAATCTAACACCAATTTATAAAAATAGGAAATATTTGTATCTTTTAAATGACACCAAAATTAAAAAATCCACTGTAAGCAACCAGAGATATGAATTTTTAAAGATTAGTCACTTTCTAGGTCTTAGAAACCAACAGTGCCTGTTTTAGTCATTTTGTTGCTTCCGACAGGGACACATTCACCTTTAGCAATTGTTCTGGAGGATATCTCGCCATTCTTGTGCAGCCCCCTCCAGCAGGCTGGGTCCAGTTAGAACTCCTTCCTGAATTTCTTCTTGCCAGTCCCAAAGTATCCAACACACAATCCAAGGTTCTGGAATCTCCAATAGGGTCCTTGAAAGTGGTAGACTTCAATTCCCACAATCCACAGGTAGTACTCCAGGCTTTGGATTCGTTTGGTGATCTTCCAGGTGAGCTCCGTTTACCTGTAGCTTGCAGGGTGCCCACTCTTTAGTCCTTTTACAGCCAGGGCCGGACTGAGAACAGAAACCGGCCCTGGCAAACTGCTCAGCTGCCCCCCCTGGGGTCAGGGGGAGTGCAGGTGAGCAGTTTGAGATGGCCAGTTTCTGCCGATTTTGTTACCGGGGGCTGACATTGCCGACCCCGGTAACAAAAACGGCCCCCCAGGGGCCCAAAACCGGCCCCACCCTAGCGGCCTACCGGGGAAACGCCCGGTGCCCGCTATGGCCAGTCCGGCCCTGTTTACAGCAAATAATCAACAGGCTGTAGTTGCAGATGGTGCACTTTTCAGAGTGCAGGCCTTTGGAAATGCACATCAAACTTCCAGCATGGCCTGTCTTGCTCTCTTAAGTTTCAAGCAGCAGATCTGAGTTGCTTTGCCCTTCTCAGATACTTATTCCAACTCCTCTGGGTCAAGCAGGAGGGCACTCCTGTCCAATGGGCTGCAGGGTTCCACCCAAAGGTCTGACCACTTCCTGCAGAATGTGGTAAAATGCTAACCCAGAAACAACTATTCTTCCAAAATTCAATATGTCAGAATGTTCAGCAGAGAGAGAAGAGCTGGCTAAACACCCCCCTAGAATGGTTAATCACCATAGTCTCTCCCCCTTGCATCTGCTCATTCCTTTCTTAAGCCTAGCATCTGCCTTGGGTCAAAGAGTTGAGTTGTAAATGATACTGATGTCTTTAGCTTTTCTTCCCCTTCCCTTGAAGAGCATTATTTTGTGACTCTCCCCCTAGCTCTGGCATTCCTATGCCCAGCAACCTCTCCTCCCCGAGAGGCTCCCTAACCCCCAGGGTCATTTATCACCTCTTCAGAGTAGCCAGGCTCACCCACTTATCTCTGACCAATCAGGGCAGAGAAATACAGGGTTGAATTTTGGCTTACAGACAAAAAAAGTCTTACAACATCTGGTCTGTACATTTGACAATAAATTCAATAATACCATATTGTTGGATTTATCATTACCATTTTACTGAATCCTTTAATCCTAGTTTTATGTAATACCCCAGTGCCTTCTGGGATATGTAGTACATTACAAGTGAGGTGGTTTTAGATAAGTCAGGTTAATAGTAGAGTGGCTCAGCCACCCATCACCAACAGTGCTCTGTGTCCACTCCCACCTCCCGTTTCCTCAAAAAACTCCGCAATTATGTCCCTGGGTACTTACTCACAATGCCACAACTCTTGAGTCGCAGTAGCTAGCCAGCATCCTTCGGGGCAATCCACCACTCCTCGGGACTGGACTGGTCTTCTCTCTCCAGAATATCAGGTCCGGTGTCTTCCTCCTGCTCCCCAGCTTCTCGGGCCGCCTCCTGATGAGTCAGGCTTCTCCTCCACTCTGCAAGACTCAGAGCAGCTGTTTCTCCTCCTTAGTCAACTTTGGTTGGATCTCCCTGGTTGTTGCAGTCTTTCTGGTTGACAGCGTCCTCCTCCTTCCGCCTTCCTTCGTCATTTGGTTATTACCTTTCTCCTATCAGCATCCGCATGATTCCCTCTCCTCACTCAGGACCCTCCACCCTGTTTAAAGACATAGTCACCTTTAACTGTTGGTGTAACTGTAGTACAAGCTTGATTAGTTTTTCTCTTGCTTTCTCCAGGTCTCATTACGTTGTGGAAGTCCATTCGGAAGTGAAAATAGAAAGGGCCAGGTAAGTCCATTATCCCCGGGACTCACCCTCTCACAGTACCAAACACTCATGTTTCAGAGAAGCCATCATGGTGCTGGGGAACTCGAGTTGTCGAGTTTCCAGCCCATGGACTCTCTATGCCTTCCCTGGTACTTGCATTATCTAGGAATGGACTTCAGTATTGTAGGGGCATATCTGCTCATCCAGATATGCCCACACCTGTGGTATAGTACATCCTGCCTTTGGGCTGGAAGGCCTGCTAGAGGGGTGACCTACCTATACCTTAGGCAGTACAAGTGTGCACATCGACTTTTTCATTTGGTCTGCATCCGGCCATGCATGCTGCAGGGCCTAGGTGAGGGATCCCTAGGGGACCCTCCTCAGTCCCAATGCCCTAGGTATCCAGGTACCATTTACTAGGGACTTACAGGGTCAATTGTGGAATAGTTTTAGGGAAGAAGCACTTGCACAGGGGACTTCGTTGACAGGTACCCCGTGCACTACAATCTAGACCACATCAGATACCAGGCAAAAAGTGAGAGCTAACCATGTCAAAAGGCCTTTCTCGCAGCTGCATTAGGGATTTTTATCATTAATGTTCTTTCCTAGGTACAAGGAGGCATTGCGTATATGACTCCTATGACAGGCATTCAAAATTAAAATAGAGAAAGCTTTATTCTTTTTTTAATTTTTATATATTTAGCATTATAGCTGGTAGCCAGGCAATAAAGCACTGTATATGGTCAAAAACAAGCATGCAGTCAACGAGTAGCCACTAATGGAATCTTGTCTAAAGTGGTCACTGCTGTTCATTTCTGTGACTCTGGATGCAATTCATTGAAAATAAATAGCTCTCATTATAGAAAAGGTTGACGATTCCTGCTTTAAAGAAACATAAGTGATTAAAAGGAAAACTGTGAGGAATGCAGATAGCAAACGACTAAATGGGGAAGAGAATAAATGTTTTCACTATTAGGCCTCCACCATTCAAGAGTATGTGTAATGTGTACCGTACTTCCCAGTTTAGTGCCATACACAACCTTGGTGTTTAGGGGTCTTCAGGAGGCAGGGTACTCTGAACTGTTCTCTCATCATAGGGAGACAGTATGGTGGAGTTCTGTAATACTGTCTTTGCCCCGAAACATAGATGGAATCAAGAAAGGCAGACTAAAGGTATCATGCACTGCAGTAGACTGCAGAGCACTCAAGCTCCCACCTGTCAGGAGTGCTTAAAATGTTGTAAGGGATTTCAGCTTGGTGCACATTACTTTTTATATTCCTGCCCTTTCATCATGTATAATGCATGGTGTTCATTTTAAATAAATAAAAACATCACCCTAAAGCACATCTAATGCCAGCATCCTTATTAGGCCTGTATTCCCTCTTAAACCCCTATTGTGATGGTTTCTATCTCACTGTCACTCACAGAACAACCACTAACCTTTAATGCCCGAATCCACAGGAACGGAGTCCCCCAATCTCTCTAAGTCAGTGCCTCTATGAGATATATAGCTCTCTCATAGGCTACTCGCTTCCGGGAGACAGGGGGAAGAATTCCTTAAGGGACCATAACAAATCAAAATAGCAGAGACTGACTTCCCCAAAACAAGGCAGAGGTTCTTCTTAATTCCCTAACTTTAATAAATAAGCAAGACAAAGTAGTTGCACTGACCACATCGATCTGATAATTTGGCCCTCACCTCCCCTTATTAAGGTGCAATTGTATATAAAGTTGTTGAGTGTCAGTAATCATAGATGATTCCAAAAGACAAACATTGGCAAACGCGCGTCTAGGAGTTCAAGTCACTCCCACTAGGGCTTTTTCAGGAGTACTTTCTCTTACATCAGAGAAAGTTCTGAACAGATAACTTGAATACTAATTTTAGGAAGTCTCAATAATAAAAGATGCTGATAGTCATAAACAGTGTTGTTCGTCAGTGCACTGACCTTTACTGTAAACTTGGTGCATTCCAGCGCTAGGAATGATACCTCATGAAGAAACATGGGGTCAAGACATTCGGTTTGGTTTAGTGAAGGACACACTCTATCCGAGGCCAGAGAGGGTGTCTAAGTAGTATCAGTAGAGCCAAACACAGGGACCTAGGTCTCAAAGGGAATGGAAGTCAATGATACAGCGGCTCCCAGAGAAAGGTGCTCCAGGTCCGGGAACACCAGCTGCAGTGGAGTCTCAGAAATCCAAAGCCCAAAGCCACCAACCAGGCGGACCGTGGTCACGTATGGAGTACGGAAAGCCAAGCATTGGCTTGAGGGCACAAATCATTTTAAAACACTTTGCAAGGGATTCACAACAAACACGGACTCCTGTCAGTAAACGAAAACAGAACGTCCCGCAAGGGACTTTGCATAAAGCCCTGTACAGGGCCGATAACAAGGAGAAGGTTATGAGCCCATTTACTGAAGGCACTTGACTCCATTTATAGCCCATTCCAGGCTGTAGCACAGGACACCAGAGACCTGACACTCACCTTGGTTGCACTTCTGACCACGCGAATACTTTACAAATCCAAAACAGCAGGCTATTTTATTCTCGTAACCTTATTTCGGAGCAACGTTCAACCAGCGTGGGCATTATACACAATTCTTGCTACACTGTCAAAATAATTCAAGTATCAACTGGTATATTTCTGGATGCGGAGCAGGCCTTTGATAGGGTCTCCTGGACCTTCCTAAGGGTGTTCATGGCGACCGTAGGCTTAGGACCAGTTTATATTTGACGAGTTAGACGTCTCTACTTGGGTCTCAAGGCTACGTTATAGTAGGTGGGGGGGGGGGGGGGGGAGTGTTGGTGGGGGACCATCAGCACTCATTTCTATACTCAGGCAGGGGTGTTCTCTCTCACCTCAAGTTATTAGCTCTCTATATTGAGCTGTTTATTCAGTCCCTCAAACAGAGATACAAACCTTTAGACGTCATCATTTTGGGGTGAAGAGTTTAGCTGACGATATCTCAGTTTTGACCATTGCCCCAATCAGTGTCTTCATGCTCTGGTGAAGGCAGCTCCATCATTCAGAGAAGTTGCTGGCTACAAGTTCAACCAGGAGAAGACTAAGATTTAATCCAATGTTTTCTCTCCCTATCAGGACAGGGGTGGGTTGTCTCCTTATATCTAGAAGTTACCTTAACTCTCAATATTCTTGAGGTTGTAGAAAATAACTACGGTAAGTTGTTCCAACATTCAGCTGAGGTGTTTCTTAAATGAAACCACTTGCACTTGGGGCTCATCAATCTTTATTTTTTTTCACTGTATTCCACTTTTTTTACTGCTTGCTTTTTATAATGAAAGTGGCGTCATCATGGCAGAAGTTCATTTGGTCTCATCGGAAGCCCTGGTGTAAAATCAAATTTTTACAGCACTTAAAGGAAGAGGGAGGGGTTTCACTCCCAATGCTTAGGCTTTATTATTTTGCATCTTTCTTCTCACAACTTCGGTTAGTACTGGGGTGGGGCACTGGCCACTAGTGTTACGTTTAGTGAGTTCCTCCCGTTTGGTTTGAAATCAGTCACCCCTGGCACATACAATATATTTCAACCGAGCTTGGTTCAAGACGTTTAAGTCTTTCATCCTATTTGGGGTTCCTTCAAGAGAATATTTCTTGGTGGGAAACATCCTTTGCCACAACTTCGGAACAACGGCTTGCCCGAACGACTGAGCCTTAACCACGCATGTGAGTAGTTAAGGCTAATTCGGTCTGGTGTTCAGGCGGCGTTCGGAGGAGTGTCGCACAGGACTAGGTAAGAGGGGTTCGTGGTTAGTTTTTAGGGAGTGTGGGGTTAGTTTTCAGGGGGTGGGGGTGTCTGGTTAGTTTCAAGGGGTTAGGGTTAGTTTTTAGTGGTGCAGGGTTTGGGGTTAGTTTTAAGGGGGTGAGAGGGATTTGGGGTTAGTTTTTAGGGCATGGGGGTTTGGGGTTAGTATTCATGGGTTGGGGTTAGTTTTTAGGGGGTATGGGTGATTGTGTTTATTTTTAGGGTGGGGGAATTCGTTTTTAGAGGGTTGAGTTAGTTTTGTGGGGTGATGGTGTTATAGGGTGTAGAGGGAGTCTAGTTAGTTTTTAGGGGGTGTGGGTGATTACTTTTAGGATGGGAGTCAGGGTAGTAGTTCATAAGCATTTGTTTTAACACACATTACTTTAACACGAAAAATCGTGTTTAAGGAATGCATAGTAAAAAACAAAATCATGGTTTAGACGTGGTTGTGGAAGCACCCTCGTTGTTAGGGAAGTTGTGGAACTCGTTCCAACATGCAAGTTTTTTTGGTATTATCCCCTTCAATATACTCACATATCTGGGCTATAATCTCAACTTTCCAAAGTGTATTCTCATAACCAGTTGGGCGACGTGTTTCTGGAGAGGGCTCATAGGTGGAGTATTCAGCTGAAAAGGGAAGTTACATGTGCTGATTTTAGGTTAAGCAATATGCTGTTTCATTCAGCTTTCAATGTTTCTCGTATTAAGGTAACCAATTCAAATGTATTAATGACTGGTATTACACTCCTCACCGTCTTTAAACTATGAAGTTCCGGCCAGATAGTCACAGCTTCCATTGTGGATGCACTGGTGCAGACTTGGTTCAGGTCCTTGCTTCTTACCCAGCACTAAAACCTTTTGGGGAATTGGTCTACGGAAACTAGGGGGTATTTCTAAGTTGAGAATCAATGCGGATCCAAAGTTGATCATGTTGGAACATTCACCAGCTATGTCGATTTTGTTTTGCATCTTAATCATGTTATCTAGACTGGTGCTAGCAAGCATCTGGCTTTCCAGCAGGGGCTCCCAATCTCTGGATTTGGTGGTGGGAGTTTTTGAACATACGTCAACTGGAAATGTTGCTAATCGAGAATGACTCTCTGAGGAAACGGTTAGGCCAGTTCAGGAGTGGTTAGCAGAGGCGCCTGCTCCTCAGGACCGGTCTGCCTAGTCGTTTTAGGGTTCCCATGTTGCTTTCCTCCATCAGTTCAGGATTTATTTTTTCTTCTTGGCTTGTTAATGTTATAAAAACTTGGAATGTTTTCTTTTTATTTTGGATGCTTCTTTTCCCCCCCCTTTGATGTCTCTTTTTTTGTTTACTTGTGGTTGGCTTTTGTTATGAAAAACTGCATAAAATAAAAAAATAAAGTAAATAATTCAAGTAATCTCTTTCCGAAACTTCGACCATGTTCCAGTAAAATTCCAAGACGTGACTCATTGAACAGTATCACTTCTCGTCTTGTTTTAGTGAGCTCCCCCTCACTATGCTAAATGCAAAAATTAGCCAAGGCAGTTCTCATGACATGAGCTCTTCTGCTATTCCACTTCAATACCCTTTATGAGGTTGAAGTCTAGCCAGACAGATCATCTGTCTGGTTGGCTAAATACATTTTGGGACATTCAAAATGCTGACCTAGGAATGCATTCCAACTTTTGCTCACCATTGGCTTTGTGGGTTTGAATTCACATATGCTTGCTTTTCATTTGCTGGCTGTGTTTTAGCTTATCCTGCTCGAGTCTTCATCCCATGGAGCATAGCCTATTTAATATATTTTTTCACATTGCTCACTTCATTTTCTATAAACAGACCTTTACATTCTGATCATATTCTGTGACATTTGCTAAGCAATCAAAGATAGAGGTGAAATATCGGGCTCTGCCTTCTGAGGTAGCTTGGTGTTTCCAGTTTCCATTTGTTCTAAGTGAGGAGCTTTATCTGACAATTTGAATATGTGAAAATAGGTGGGTGGGATTCTGTTTAGTATTTTCTCGCCTTTTTCATATGCTCTCCTTACCTCTGATTTGCTGGAGCTGTGGCACCTTTGGTTCTGTGCACTGTACAAATGCATTTTTCTTACTTACTAAAGGCTTTTTTTCTAGTACACAAAATATGAATGCCTGTAAATGAAATATGGAATATACCAGTTAGGAGAGCACAAATGAAGCACACTTCTTTGTTATTCTGAAGTATGCTGGAAACAAATATTCGAATAAGATAAAGAAAATACATTAGCTGATGCCATTTCGACCCATCATTTGTGTGCTGCAGTTTTATCATTAGAACTTTGTCTTTGCAAAGATAAATGGTCATTTCAATTGAGAACATGTCGTCTGGAATAGGAGGTGCACCACCACACCATGCATACGCCACTTCACTCTGTCCCTCCACTTTGTCCCACTCCACAACACGCTTCACTCCAGGCCACTTTACTCCCCTCTACTACGGGGTTCGCCACTTCACTTCAGTCTAAACACTTTATTCCACACACTAGGACACTCTGACACTTTACTCCACTCTGCTCTATGATCTTCCACTCCACGACATCACTCTACAAGACTTTACTCAACTCTATGCCAATTCATGGCATTGTACTCCACGGCACTAACCCCTCCATTCTCCGCACCTTACCCTACTTCATGAAACCGTATGATGCTCCACTCTACAACACTTGTTACTGTTTTCCACTCCTCTCAGCTCTACTCCACACTCCAAGTCAATCCACACCGTTAACGTTTAGCCATGCAGAACAGCAGCTACGCAGGTGTACAATATGGTTAAAACACACTAGTAAAGCTAATAGCTCTTGCATAGGCGAGACCTATTGCCTTTGGCAGGTCTTGTTTGTTGAATTTAGTTACAGTAAGGGATGTAGGGAAAAACCTGGGCAAAGTCTAGTACATTTCTTTCACCCTTAGGGTAGGTTTAGCATATACCATTTAAGAATTTCCATCGAGGACAGTTACTACTCCTTTCAGGCTAATCGGATAATGTTTCACTCAACTTCTGTATGCCTATGTTGTGATAAACACAGATGTGCTGTTACTGGTGTGGTATCAGCCCAAATTGGTTTGCACAATTAATACAGATTATCCTTTTTTATTTAAGATAACATTTAAAACCAGATCTTTCAGTTTTTCCCATTTTCCGTTCCATCCATCCAGTTACATGGACTTGTTCGTTTTAGTGATGAAACTGTATCTTATCTGCCTATGTGTCACACGGTGCTGTGTTCACTCAGCAGACAAGCATAGGTATGGTTAATTCAGATTCCTGGTTTGAGCAACAATCTTATTCTGGCTTGCCCTCATGCCTCTCATCTGCAACTGAACAAATGGGAGTTTGCTTACATGTCCGCCTTTTGCAGGCAACCAACACTGCATTTGGTCCACAAACTTTTAGGTCAGTAACCTGGGTACCATAAAGTTGGACAGTAATATCAGAGTTTTTTTTTTTAGAGGTCTTGGAAGAGGCAGACCTGTGGTTTCAAGTATCATTTAAAAAAAAAAAAAAGAAATAATTCAGCATCACGGCTGTACTGACATGCTGTTAGTCCAGGGACAGGCAAATAACAGTTTTGTTTTTAAATGGATTCCCACACGAGCTGAGGATTTTAGGTTTAAAGTATTTTATTAATTAAGTACAGTGGTACAGCAGTGAAAAACAAGAAGGAAACCAGGCGATAAAAGACAATTTATAGCGTGAAAAATTGATGCTTTCTCCAGAGCTCACCGCCATCTGCAAAGTTCTACAGTCCCAGCTAGGTGAGAGCCGCCATGGGTGGCTTTCTCGAGCATTGAGTCCGAATGTCGATCAGAAAGCAAATAACAATCCCTCTGTACTTCACATTTAGTGTAACAAACTACCCCAACAGCCCCCCATGCCCACCCCCCTTCCCACCCCCCGCCCTCTGTCCGGTGTTGTGCAAGGAAGATCTCAGAAACTCACAAGTCCTCTCCTGCTTTCTACCCAACATGCGTACACGGTCCCTCCCTCTTCCTACTGGTCGTTCAAGTGATCGGTGGTGTAAGCCTAAGGAGCCTCAGGTATCTGGGGCACGCAAGCTCCCTGAATTCAGTAGCTAGTAATGTATGGAATGGTTGCCACAGCTCTGTGAATTGGTCGACCTCCCCAGCCAGTGTAAGCGAAATTTTTTCCATACCCAGTACGTGCCACAGCCTGTGTAGCCAACCCGTGATCGAGGGAATGGTGGAAGTGCGCCAGTGTATTAGAATGTTCTGCACAGCTGAGCCCAAAGCGATGGCTATGTGTCTCCCTCTCCGGGATTTCAACGGGTACATTAAGGCATTGGGCAGGCCCAGCAGGGTATAGGCCGGGAAGCGGGGTAACTATTTCAAAACATTTATCTATTTCATCGATCACCTCCTTCCAGTAGTCCTGTATCAGTGGGCAGTCCCATAAAATATGCGTCAGTGTCCCAGTGTGCCCACAAGTGCGCCAACATGCAGTGTCTATGAGCCTGTTCATTTCGTGCAAGCGTTCGGGAGTGCGGTACCAGTACGTTGACACCTTGGTGAAGGTTTCAGTGAGCCCCACATGATATGCAGAATGTCGCGCTCGGTATGAGATTTGCTCCCATTCCTTGTGGCTAAGCGTCCTCCCCAGTTCCCTGTTCCATCTCTCCCTACCAGGATTATAGATGTGTGTGGGTGGTGGCTGTAGCATTTTATACAGATCAGATATGAGTTTTGCATCCGATGTACGCGACGCCATCCATCTCTCATAAGGGAGCAGGTCCCTGTCCGCCGCGTCCCGCACGTGTGGTTGTAGTGCCCAATGTCGGACTTGCCAATATCTCATCCTATCTGCCTCGGCCAGCTGGTAACTTTCTTTAAGGTCCTCAAAGGGGAGGATCCCGTCCTCACCGTACACATGAAAAAGTGCTCTGCATCCTTTCTCTCGCCAGTGCGTAAAGGCTCCCGGTTCTGTCCCTGGCGTGAAGTCTGGGTTGTCCACAATAGGAGTGAACGGAGAGGGGAACGAGGTAAGCTCGAATAGTTCACTAGTGGCATCCCATAACCTCAGCGGCACCCTTGTAACATAGGAGGCGTAGAGATTCGGGGGTCTGTGTTGTCTGCGCAGGAATGGTATTTCCTGCAAGGGCCGGCCCGCCACTGCCTGGTCCTGGAAAAGCCAGTGCTTATCCGACTCCCATCTGCTCCATTTCACCAGGTACCTCAACTGTGACGCCTGGAAATATTTGTGAAGGTCAGGGACTCCCAACCCCCCCGCTTCCGGCGCTAAAGTCGTCAATGCTCTCTTCATTCGGGGTTTACGGCCCTGCCAGACGAATTGGGATAGTGCAGTCTGCATCATCCGTATCCAGCCTTTAGGGGGCTGCAGCGGAAGTGCCCGGAAGAGATACAGGATCTGTGGTAGCACTGTCATCTTCAGCGCTGCTATCCTGCCTAGCCACGATATCATCCCCTTGTTCCACCTCCCCAGTTCCTCTTTCACTTTCTTGCCTAGCGTCTCGTAATTAACCGCCACCATCGCCGACAGCGTGGGAGCCAGCAGGATACCTAAATAAGGCACGTGGTTTCGCGACCACCTTAGTGGGTAACGCCTCTGCAAATCTCGTCTCGTCCCAGGTGTCAGGGAGACATCCAATGCCGTGGATTTCCCCATATTCATCTTAAACCCAGCCGCTCCCGCGAAAGCCTCGAGCTCTTCCATACACGCGGGTAAAGCCCTCTGCGGATCCTCTAGCGTAAAAATGACATTGTCTGCATATAAGCTGACCGTGTGGGTATAACCCCCCATCCGCACCCCAGTAGCATCTGGGTTTTGTCTCACTCTCTGGGCAAAGGGCTCCATGTAGAGAGCGAAGAGGAGAGGGGATAGCGGGCATCCCTGTCTCGTGCCGCGTTCAATATAGAAGCGCTTCGATCCACAGCCATTGACACGCACCGTCGCTGACGGGAACTTATAACAATTAAAGACCATGCACCTAAATTTCTCCCCTATGCCCATTCGAGTCATCACCCGCTCAAGATACGGCCAGTGCACCCGGTCAAACGCTTTTTCGGCGTCGACCGAAAGGAGCATCCTTTCCCCAGGGATCCGCGAAGCTTTTTCCAGTACGTGTACCAACCGCTTGGTATTATCCACCGTTTGCCTGCCGGGTACAAAGCCGGACTGGTCCGGTTCAATCAGCCCGGGGAGATACTGTGCCAATCTCGCAGCTAGGATCCCCGTGTAGATTTTAAGGTCGACGTTTAGGAGGGAAATCGGTCTGTACGAGCCACACTGAGCCCTGTCCTTCCCTGGTTTGGGTATTACTGATACTGTGGCTTGCAGGAGATCCGGTGGGATAGCACCGGGGCAGTCGAAAGAGTTAAACAGCTTGGTCAATATTGGAGCTAAGGTAGTGCAAAATGTCCTATAGAAGAGGGTGGTGTATCCATCTGGTCCCAGGGCTTTCCCGAGTTTCAGCCTAGCGATCGCTGCAATAACCTCTTCTATCCTAATCTCTCGGTCCAGGTAGTCAGTTTGTATTTGAGCTAGGGATGGGAGAGTCACTGAGTCCAGATATTCATCAGGGTCCCCAGTCGATGTGCCGTCCTCCGCATAGAGCTCAGAGTAGAACTGTCGAAAAGCTTCGGCTATTTCGACGTCTTCTGTAACCGTGCGCCCTCCTGACACCGCAAGTTCTTTGACTCGACGGCATTGGTGTGCGATTCTGAGCTTAGCCGCTAATAACCGGCCACAACGATCCCCTCCCGTATAATATGCGTGTTTCAGACGGAGAGCCGCATATTCAGCTCTGTCCAGGTCCAGAGACGACAGGAGTTTCCTTGCTGCCTTCAGTTGTTTCCAAATTCTAGGAGCCCCCGTTCGCCAATGCACCTGTTCTAATTCCCTGACCTTATGCGTGACTTCTTCCCGTTTAACTTTCCTCTCCTTATTTTCGGTTGCAGATATCGTTATAAATTCTCCCCGTAGAACCGCCTTAAGTGCTCCCCATTGAGTCGCCAATGTAGTGTCGGGGTTAGAGTTATGCAGTTGAAATTCAGTCACTGCCTCGGTGATACATTGCACCACAACTTTTTTGTGTAGAAGAGTGTCCCGTAGACGCCAGACTCCGCGCTGAACCGGGGTCGACGGGGGCAGGAAGGTCCCCGAGACCGGTGCATGATCTGATAGGGAGATGACCCCTACCTCGGAGGCAGTGGCCATGTCCCGAACCGGGCCAGAGACCAACAGATAGTCCAGCCGAGCATATGTTTTGTGTGCGTGCGAGAAATAAGAATAGTCCCTATCTGTGGGGTGAAATCCTCTCCAAAGATCGTGCACATCGAGTTCAGCTAGTTGTGTTTTCATAGTGTTCGACAGTTCCCCGGTCTGTGGAAAGCGCTGCGCTGATCTGTCTAGTGAGGAATCAAACACCAGGTTCAGGTCCCCCCCCAGAATGAGATGCCTGTCAGGAGCTGAGGATTTTAAAGTAGAATGCCTGCTAACAAGTTTAGGTGTTTGATGAAAGTGCCACATTATCATATTACGAGCATTTAAAGGTACAGGAGCAAGCAAATGTACAAAAGGGAATTCTACACATGACATTCATGTTAGTCGGGGGAAGGCTTCTTCACTATGGGTAATGGAACTGTGTAAGGAAAAGGGGTTTGTAATGTTGAAAAGATCACTCCTTCAACTGGTAACTTCTTTAGTACCGCCCTGGAACAGAGGTCTATGCCATTCCAAGAGCTTTCTTCATAGTACCCGATATTATCCCACAATTCTACTACTAATAAAAACACCACAGGCTTTCTTTAAAAGGTTCGATGATTTCGAGCATATTTCTTAACTGGAGGTCATTGGGGTTTGTTCCAAAATAGAGTTCTAGTGTGTTCTGGACCTTTGATCCCGGCACTCTCCGCGAATCTCCTCCAGGTTTCTGATGAATGAAGGAGTGGTTTACCGATGCAGAGCAAACTGTACTATCAGCAATGCAATGTTGCTAGGCTTCATTGTAAGGCAAAAGGGAAGTAAGATGTCCACAATAGTTGCACATGACCCAATCAATTATTTGATTGGACCCCCAACTAGGATGCCAACAAGTTCACAATGGAATGAGGTTCTAATATTAAAGACAAAACTAGTATTTTCAGATTTGGACTTTGTTTCCATGGCAACCAGAAATAGCACAAAAGGGTATTCTCATCTAACGGTCAGCCACAAAATTAAACCATCTAGTCCAGACAGAATGAAGTTTAAGGTCAGCCTTGATACCACTTGGAGAAAGCAGCTATCTTTCTATGAAAACTGTGTATTTCATATTTGCTTCTCAAAGGCCATTGCCACACTATTTCTCTTCTAAACTGCCAGTAGATCCAACTCTTCAGGCAACACATTGACATATTGCGACAGCTCAGCCTTAGTGACTAAAGAATAACACTCCTATTAAACAATATAGCCCATTTTCCTGCTTTGGTGGAGTCTCAAGTCATCTTGCTTATCAATGTCACTCTACACCTTCCTGATCACTACTCTTTCCCCCACCCACTGTGGTGTCCTTTATTATTATTATTATTATATTTCTTATATAGCGCCAGAATCGACCTCCGAAGGGGTATCTCCGCGCTTGCCTTGGGAACCCATCCTGGTTTTTCCCTGTGAGATAGCCCCTACAGGGCATCCCCAAGGTGAAAGCCAGGCATCCCGCCGCGGGGGGCCGTTGTGGAGATTAAGCAAGCTTAATGCCCAGAGTTGCAGAGTGTGAACCCATGATTAGGTCAGGCACCGAAGCGAGAATTATCGAGTCCGTGGACATTTGAGCTCAACACCCTGCCGCGTCGGGAATCGAACCCTGGTCCCGGGTCTGACCTCTGCTTCAGGGTCTGCCTGCTCTAACCAGTGAGCCACACTTCTCCTTGGGCTTCCATAAACCCCAACTCATGTACATAGTTTGTTTCATTCACACATATATGTTAAGTAGTTAGTCATATGCAAAGCATGAGTTTCTTATTTCAACTGACGCCCAAAGTTTGAACACAGATCAAACAAATAAAAACACTTCGGCGTAAGATGTTTATTGTAATATAATTTACAAAATATGCATGATCCTTTCCCAAAAGATTCCTCATATGGCGATGGATCAATCAGAAGCAAGACATGGAGGTGGAACTTGAATATCTGCAGTTAACTGCTTTATCTGTAATACAAAGAAAATGTTATTAGAAAGAAACTGACTGTGCAACTAATCTCGAACACTTCAAAAATCACAAAGACATGGTTGGCGTAAACTAATAACAAATACATCAAAATGGTGTTAGAAATAATGATGAAATCGTACTGCCAAGGATATAATCTTCATCTGAAGAGAAGCATACATGCTTGTGATCACACAAAAAGAAACCAAACTTGGTTTGCGAATAGGGCAGATTTAATAGGCACCCAATACCTAATCAAAGAAAACTTCAGTTTGCATACAATAGTTTGCTAAAAGAACATTAAGAAAGTTGCTTAAATTATGTCACTGGTCATAAATACACATGGTATGAATAATGGGATTAACATTTTCACATACATTTTAGTATACTTCTCATTTTCTGTTTTTTTTTTTAGTGTTCCAAAGAAGTGCCTGATGAAAGCTTTGCAATTGCGTTGGGAAATCCAGCCCTTCCCTGCCAGATGTTTTAACCACACAAATAATATTCCAAAATGCCCAAAAACATATATTCATGAATCTGCTTTTAGGCAGACTGAAGTGTGTGCACAAGCATACCTCAGTTTCTCCACTGTGACACCTTACAAAGATAAAAGTACAAATATATACAAAGTTGCTTCTAGCTGTGTTTAACAAGTGCTTGGGTGTACTTAATCATTATAGGCAGGCAGACAAGGAATAGAAAAGCCCCCTTCCAAAGCAAGGCAACAGATCGGAATTTTTTTAGGGCTACTTAAAGTCTTCTACTTTCTAAACATTAATACACCATCGATCAATAAGCGATACAGAAAACTCATCAGCTACAAGAGCTTGAACTAACACATCTCATTCTTGAAACTGACAAGTATGCAAAAACTAGTGAACTATAAAAAGAAATTCATGGTTGGCTAATGTGAGATATGTTTCTGGACCAAGTTAACTTACTTCACTGATTTAAATTAAATGTTAATGTTATAAAATGCTTATAAATTGCTCGAATGCAGAGGCGTCTTGGCGCTGAAGTGTGTAAGTGAGGCAGGGCAAGAAGATAGACTAACAGCTACCTGGCATTAAACAGCCGGGATTTTAAGTTTTTCCAGAACGATGAAAGGTTCGGCTGAAGTCTCAGGGCCACCGGTAGTTTGTTCCACATTTGGGCCACACAGCAAGAAAATAGACTGCCCCCCTCCTGGCTCGTGTGTACCTAGATACACAGATCAGGCCAAGATTGGCCGAGCGCAAGTCCCGCGAGGGTGTGTAGAGCCTGAAGCTATTCTGACAGTCCTCTGAGGCCCCCCTTCCCCCCATACCGTGCTTTATGCACCAAGCTGAGTGCTTTAAACTCAATTCTCTGTTGGACAGGGAGCCAGTGTAATGCTCGCCTACCCCGAGTAGTGGGATGGCCGTTCGGAAGTTTTAGAATCACTCAAAACGGCAGCATTCTGCAGTGATTGAAGTTTGCTAACCTGATGCTTATCGATGCCCAAAAAACATCGCATTGAAATAGTCCAGTCTGGACATAAAAAGGGCGGCCATAACGGTTTTCTGAAGTGCCAGGGGAATGAAAGGGAAGATTTCCGCAGGGTCTTAAGTAACAAAAAACTAGCTGATGTTAGGCTATTCGCTTGAGCGGACATTCAATTTGTCATCAAAGATGATACAAAGATCCCTCACTTTCTTTACAGGTAAAGGACATTCACAGGCTTCCAGCGGCCCCCACCGATTACTCCGATCCGGCCCGTTCCCAAATTCAATCACTTCTATTTTCTCAGTAATCATTTTCAGAAAACTCAGACATCCATTCCATGACGTCCTTCAGACAGGCATGGAATCCTTCCGCTGTTAGCTCCAGTTTATCTAAGACGGATACCACCAGCTGTAAGTCGTCCGCATTCAACACAAGGGTAAAGCCATGCTTCCTTACAAGCCTAGCCGGCGGCCTCATGTAAACATTGAACAGTGTTGGAGACAAGGCTGAGCCCTGTGGAACCCCGCAGGGCAAATTAAAACTGTCAGATTGTAGACCCTCCCAGTTCAGGCTTTTTTTCCTATTGTATAAGAACGAGGAAAGGAGGGCAAGAGACAACCCGTTGATTCCAATCTCCTCTAGTCGCCGCACCAACACCGTGTGATTCATGGTGTCGAATGCAGCTGACAGATCAAGGAGAACAAGAATGCTCCCCCACCCCCACTCCCACTCCCCTCCTCCCCCCACCCCTCCCCCACCCCCCAACCCCCCCCCTCCGCCAGATCATGCTTAAACCCGCTACCCTGCTGAGGTTTAGTCAAAGACACAGATTTAAACAACTCCTTCGCAGAATTTCCAGCTTTCTGGATTTTCGAGGTGAAATACACCCTTTTAGCAGCCAGAATGGCCTCCTTAAATCTATTCAAGGCCTGGTTATAAGCATCTTTACTGATCTTACTGTACTCTACTCTCCAAAGACGCTCAAACCTTCTGCATTCAACTTTTAGTCATTTAAGTTCAGGGCCATACCATGGCCTCCCAGAAGGGCGCCTGTTTGCTATGGCGGTCTGCTCAGGGGCAACACAGTTTAACGCTCCTCGAATCCATTCATTGAACTGAGAAGCAGCCACTTCATTGTCTTTATCTAAAATTGGAGGGGAATGGTCAAGAGCAGCCTCTAAGCCACTACTTGTTACCTTACTCCAGCGACGAAACGTCACCTTAGTAGCTTTATGAGAGTAGCACCTCTCTGGTTCCCTGGCCCTAACCTCAAAAAAATTGGGACATGTAACCATATTCAACTATTGCACAGGCAACATCAGATGTTATATTAAGCTATTTTAACATGATCTGTCCTACCCACTTCCGGAACAGAGGTGAACCAGTGCCTGTGCCTCGAATCAGCTTACATGCTGAAGATCATGGTCGACCGCGCATTCGTCTATGAAACGCTGCAGTTCAAGGATTTCTGGTGCTCTGGTACTTGATGGCATTACTGTAGCGTAACTATTGCACAGGCACTTTCCTCACAGAATCTCCGTTATTTCGGTTTTCTGCTTTCCATTGCCCTTGATTGACTTCACTTTCCATTAAACGAACTTAGACCAGCCGGTTGGAATCTTTCACCGGTGATGCAATTGCATAGAATAGCTTTACGTGTTGCGTTAGAGGCATACCCGCCGTGCAACCTATTGCACAGACATTTTCCTTGCAGGATCTCAGTTACACCGACTTATCTGCCGCTTAACCCTTGATTTATTGGACTTTCCATTACCGAACTTAGACCAGCCAGTTTGGAATTAGCGGCGAAGCGGTTTGCTTCGAAAGTTCAACGTGTTGCATTACAGCCCTGAAGTAGTCACAGGATACTTCCCACTGTGACGAAACACATTTTGGCTGGTTGTGCTTGTTAATGTTAACATACCACCTGATGTTAACATACCATGTTAACTAATGTTAACTATGTAAACTAATGTTAACATACCACCTTAACCGGGGGGGAGTGGGGGCGGAGCTTGCCGGCGTCCATGAAAGACGTGTGAGCGCTGAGCTCCTCGCCTGAGCCCCTTTAAAATTCGACAAAACTATCCTTTCGGCACCTAGCTAGCTCTGAAAGCTGTGGTGGACTCTATCTACGCCCCGGCCTGGTGGGGGGCTTTTCCCCGGTCGAAATCCGGTGTGGTGTCGCTTAGCTGTTTGGAGGAGGCGCAGTGGCGGACCAGGCCGTAGTCCACGGTCTATCCTGAGAAGCCGCCCGAGCTGCGTCACGTTACGTGCGGCCTGCGGTGCTAGAGTGGTGCCGGTCTGCCTCGCCTGCAACTAGACAGCTGGTTCTGCTGCGCGATATCAGGCCTGGTTTCCGAGAGCGGCTGTGGTGGACTGGCCCTCGTTTGTGCATTCGATGGGAGCAGAAGTGTTGGTGCTTTGAGGAACTATTGGACGCTGAAGGAAGCCACTGGCGGGCCGCCATCTCTTTGGAGAGGGTTCCGTCGGTCGTTGCCTGAACCTTCCGCGTCTCAAGGACCGCTGTGAAGCTGCGTATTTTAATTGTTCTGGAGTGTGGTGGCCTGACTACTCGACATTGGTGTGGCCTGGTTCTGAAGGAGTGCTTGGTGGTGTGCCTCTCTGGCTCCTAGGCCTACTCGTACTGCAGGGCGGTTGGCCGCCATCTTGGACGCATTTCTTGCTGCGCAACATCTTGTCCTTCGGAGCTTGCTCCCCCAGTGTCTCCTCTCTACCCCCCTAATACTCGCTGGCGATATATTGCTGGCGGTTGAGCGCCTTGCTGAATGACAACCAGGAACGTTATGGGGAAAGGCGACAAGACCCAACCCAAACTGTCGTTTGATCAGCGGAAAACGAAAGGTGCAGAGGGGCCGGCCCCGGATGCCTCGCCGAGGCCTACGGCATCAGACAGCTCATTGTGTGCTGACATTCGTGAAATGCTGGGCGCCATGGTAAAGGGCTTACAGGACAGCATGGCGGCGATTGGCACTAAAATCGACGCACTGTCATTCAGGATGGACCGCATGTCTGAGAGGGTGGATAAGCATGCTGAACGGCTGGATATGGCAGAACGGCGGCTAACGGAAGCGGAGGAAGCCCAAACGGAATGGGATAAAGACAGCAAGCAGTTCGGACGCCTACTCCAAGTCATTCAAGACAAGACGGAGGACTTGGAGGCACGCTCACGGCGCTCCAACGTTCGCATTACTGGGGTGGCAGAATCTACCAACACTGGCAAAATGGAGTTGTTTGTGGAGAAGCTGCTCCAGACACTGTTGGGGGAGGAGGTCTTCTCCCCTATGTTCATTGTCGAGAGGGCTCATCGCACTCTGGGGCCGAAACCGCAACCAGGACTCCCACCGCGGCCGATTATTGCGAAGCTTTTGAACTATAGGGACAGAGATCTGGCGCTCCGGCTGGCGAGGGAGAAAGGAACTTTGCAGTACGAGGGCATGAACATCTCCCTCTATCCGGACTTCACGGCGAGAGTGCAGGAGGAGAGGAAGCGCTTCGCCCCGTATAAGAAACAAATGAGAGACCTGGGGCTGGACTACGCCATGTTGTATCCTGCGAGACTTCGCATCAATAAGCAGGGACACTTGCACTTTTTCACTGACCCTGCGGACTTGAAAAAATCTCTGAAGGAGTGGGCCAAGGAACAACGCAACAGTCCGAGGAGCCAACGTGAGGACACGGATGAGGCTGCTACCATGGACGGCCAGGGGTAATCGAATATTTGGACTCTTCCCTGGGTCGACTGGGCCCTTCCGTGTGTTAGACTCTGCTGCAGGTGCTGTGAGCCTACTTAATCGAAATTGTGGGGTGTGATCTTGCTATTGGTGGACTGCACTAGGGGTATAGCTGCAGCACGTTTTACTGTTTGCTGGTAGCTTTGGGGATGGCTCTCCCGCGCGCGGGAGACTAGTTCTTTGATGGTGTGTTTTTGAACTGGTGAGGGTGCTGAATGGTACTTGGGGGCGGGGTGGTGGAGTCACCGAGGTTTGAGGTCCTTGACCCAATTGTTCTGTTGTCTAGCTGGGAACCTCTGCCCCTGCGCTTTCGGCTTTTGGCTCTCCTGAGGGCCCCTTGGGTCTGTAATGGTTTTTTCTTGGGGTAGGGGGATGGTGGATGGTGGTGGGACTGGTCTGACCGGGTTGGGGTTGGTCGGCTGTGGGTGGGTGGGTGGTTGCTCTATTCTTCTTTTGTTGCCCATGCTACCTATGTCTTTTGGGGTCTGTTGGGGGGAGGGTTTAGTGCGGCCTACTACTGGATTGTGTCTACTGTGCCACCTGTGCGACGCAGATTTGTTCCCTGTCCTGCAATGGTGGACGTTGAGATTCTAGGGCCGGAGAGTGGCCCCAACTCCCTCAGACTGCTATCTTGGAATGTGAGGGGGCTGAATGATTTCCGTAAACTCAGGAAGGTACTAGCTTATCTGAAGCGGCACCGGGTTGATCTCGCCCTGCTCCAAGAAACCCACCTGCCTCTGACTAGTCCTATGTTGCTGACCAGGGGTCTGGGGAGTGCTTGTGTTGCTGCAGGGTTCACTACGCATGCGAGGGGTGTGCTTACATGGGCTAATCCCAAATCTCAGTTGACACTGCAGAAGGATGTTGTGGACCCGGAGGGTGGGTATGCGATTACCCGCTGTGTGGGGAAAGGCCACGACTTGTTGGTCGTGAATGTGTATGGCCCCAATTACGACACACCCGCTTTTTACACCTCACTGGCGGACCTCTGTAGACAGTTTGAGGGTTCCAGGTTGCTGTGGGGGGGGGGGGGGGACTTCAATTTCGTGTTGAACCCGGACCTGGATAGGTCGGCTGGTGCTTCCAGGACCCCAGCGGCCTCGGCATTACTTATGCAGGCGGAGCTGGTGAAACTTGATCTGCTTGATGTGTGGCGTCATAGGCACCCGGGGAAGGGTGGATTCACTCATTATTCAGCCTATCATAATATACACACGAGGATTGATTATTGGTTTGTCTCCCACTCCCTCCTTAATTCAGTGAGGGGGTGTGCAGTATTGCCCCGCACGTTGTCTGACCACTCACCGCTGCTTTTGCTGTTAGAGGCCCCGGCTAGAAGGATACCCCCGTTCACCTGGAGGTTCCCCCCGTATTCACTTCTAGATGAGGCCTTCAGAGGGGAATTGGCTGAGGATATAGACACTTCTCGACTAATGTGGGGTCTGTGGATAGTGTCCAGGTGCTCTGGGATGCATTCAAGGTGTACATACGTGGGATGACGATGGCCAAACACTCAGGGGTGCTTAAAGCTATCAGGCAGCGATTGAAATACCTGGAGACTCAACTGTCTGATCTGGAACGTCAAGCGGGGGGTGCAGGAGATACGAACATAACTGAGAGGATTAAGCCCCTGCTAGCGGAATTCCATGATGAGGCGGATAGGGAGATACAGCATATAGGAAAGTATGCCACGGCACGCACGTATGGGGAACGGGACCGCCCTGGCTCCCTGCTGGCTAAACTGATGCGAAATAGCAGACCGCCCCTGGTGGTTGAGGAGTTATTAACGGCTGGTGGTGAGGTGGTGACCGGGGAACAGGATATACTGGCGGAATTCCATGCTTATTATACCGCACTGTATACATCGAGATCAGGCCACCTAGAGGAGGAAATAGATGACTATCTGAGTTACATCCAGATGCCCTTTTTAGCCAATTGGCAACGAGAATTTCTGATGGCGCCATTCCAGAAAGAGGAGATTACGGAGGCGCTGGAGTCAGGCAGCGCTCCGGGTCGGATGGCCTTACGGTGGCCTTCTATAAGGCTTTTCAAGACAAATTGGTACCTTACTTGATGCTCCTCTTTAACGACATTTGTCAACAGGGTAGTATGTCGAAGTCTATGAGGGAGGCGCTTCTCATCACCATCCCGAAACCGGGAAAACCCCCCAACAGTGTGGCTCGTATAGGCCGCTCTCACTGATTAACGTAGACGCTAAATTATATGCAAAAGTCCTGGCAACACGGTTGGCTCTACTTGTCCCAGACTTGGTTGCCCCGGAACAGGCAGGGTTTGTCCCCGCTCGGAACTTGACTTACAATATTCATACGGTGCTAGGCACCATTCAGCATGTCCGGCAGGAGAACAAGGCAGTAGCTATTTTCCTGGACATGGAAAAGGCCTTTGATTCAGTGGAGTGGCCGTTTATGCTCAGGGTTCTGCGTAAGTATGGGCTTGGCGAACCTTTCCTTCAGATGCTAGGGGCCCTGTACTATAAGCCGACTGCGCGGTTAAAGATAGGGAACTCAGTCACTGCCCCAATTGAGATCAGTAGGGGCACTCGGCAGGGCTGCCCCCTCTCCCCGCTTCTGTATGCTTTAGTGGCGGAACCTCTAGCCTGCGCTATTAAGGAATACCATGGGTTCGAAGGGATCAACTTTCCTACCTATCAGACTGGCATCTCGACGTACGCAGACGACACTCTGTTATATGTCCGAGAGCCGGAGGTGAATCGGTCGTCTGTCTTGCGGGAAGTAGTGAGGTTCAGAGCCCTTTCGGGCCTTCGGGTCAATTGGAACAAGTCTGTGGCGCTCCCTCTGACCCCGGTGACCCTCCCGTTTGACTCGGAATACCCGTTGCAATGGACCACGGACTCAATTCGTTATTTAGGGATCCGTATTCACACCGATCCTGAGGTTCTGGTACGCGAGAACTATGGTCTTGCGTACTCTAAACTAGTGGATGATGTGGAGGTGTGGTGCAGGCTCCCACTGTCTCTGATGGGCAGGATAGCAATTATGAAGATGGTGGTTCTTCCCAGGTTCCTCTTTCTCTTTGCTAATATACCTATCGTGCTCTCAAAGGCCTTTTTCCGTCAGCTTACGCAGACGATTATCAGGCTTGCGTGGGGGGGCAAACAACCGAGGGTTCAATGGCAAACTTTAATGCTCCCCTATGAACGAGGGAGCCTGGGGGCTCCTGATCTAGAACGGTATTACAGGATAGCACAGGGGGCGCACCTCCACACTTGGATCCATGGGGACCCTGGCATCCCGCACGTGAAGCTGGAGCGCCTCTTCGCGGACCCCACCCCACTCCCGGCCACAATATGCCGTCCTGCTGATCGCAGGGTTGGTAATTTGGACTCTATCGCAGCCACAAACCACGCTTGGCATGAGCTAGTCCGCTCCCGAGATAGCGAGCTGTTGTACTCTCCCCTTCTGCGAGTGGAATGGGCGGTATGGTTGGCCCCGCTGACAGAGACGGGAGTCCTGAAGGCGTTACGGGACTTGGGCATAGAAAAGATGGGGGATCTCTTTTTGAACGGCACGGTGAAGACATTGCAACAGGTCCTCCAATCCCACTCTGGGACGACGCTGTTACACAGCTTCCAATATCACCGGGTACGTAAGGCGTTGCAGGGCCCGGAAATGGCAGAGCCGCAGGAAGTGCTGGAGCTCACATATGTTATCAATAACCCATCGTCCAGCAAGTTGGTAACAAACCTTAAGAAACTGGGGGACCGGCACCGGCAGTACCCGCTCTCCAAGGCCAGATTGGCCTGGCAGTGTGATCTCCAGTTGACAATCTCGGATGAGATGTGGCAATACTGCTGTACGAACACTAGAAAGATCTCACTTAATAGTAGGCATCGTTTGATACATTTTAAGTATTTACAGCGGGTCTACTACACACCGGAAAGGTTGCACAGGTACGGATTGCGGGAGTCGGCGGAGTGTGAGCGGTGCCATTTACCCTCAGCTGATTTTTTGCACATGTCCTGGACTTGCCCTAGTATTCATACGTTTTGGCGGGAGGTATTCTCGGAACTTAGTACGATGTTGGGAACGGAGGTTCTGCCGTGCCCGGCTCTGGCGCGGATGGGTTTTTCCAAACCGTTGCCAGTGGCGGTACGGCGCTTGGCTGATATTGCTTTGCTGACGGCCAAGCGCCTGGTTGCGTTGTGCGGATGAGGGGGCCGGTTCCCACTAAAAGGCGCTGGGAGACAGATTTGCTGTATTGCTGTACATAGTCTGAGGTGTATAATGAACTGCTTCCCCCAAAGAGTCGCCCTAAGAATTTCTGGGGGTTATATAGGGAATATCAGTGCGCCAAGGGGGGCGATGAGTCGGACCCAGAAGGGGAGGAGTTGGATGAGCTGCAGGAGGGCGGGGTGGAGGCGGTGGAGGTTGACATGTTACATGGTTGACTGTTCTCTTCCCGGAGGTGGTTGTCTGGTTCCTTGCGGCTGCTAGTTGAGAAGTTAGGTGCGTGAGCCCCCGGGATGGTTGTGCAGGGAGGATGGTCTTAGTGGTCCCTTTTGAAATCCGCATCACATCATTGGGCCCCTGGGTCCTTAGCCATAGGTGCAATGTTCATCTGTAGAATCAGTAGTTATAGCAGGTGGGTGGGTGGACACAGGTACGGGTAGGCTGGCTTGTTTGAGGGGTGGGGGTTTGTTCAGCTGTGGGTTTATTGCACTTTTTTCCTCCCTCTTTCAGGGTATTTTGTTTCCAAGATTCCGAGACTTTGTTTTGCACAATTGAGCTAACTGCATTATTTTTTTGCACACCAATCTACCGTCATGGGTGTCGGTACCAGCATTAACTATTTTATTCTTGATCTCTGTCAAAAGCTATTACTGCAGAACGGTTTTTCTTACCTATGTGTACGCCGCCAGGCCTCGGGGATGCTGGCACTACGGCTGTGTATGCGACTACTGCCCATTGTCCTAGGTGCTATCTATTGTTGCCGCCGGCCTCCGGGTTGTAGGCGATGAGTGCTGTGTGCTTACATCGAAGGTGCAATAAAGTATAAATTTAATTTAAAAAAAAACATACCACCTTAACCAGAGACGGAGGTCTCCGGGCTGATGTGCTGAGGCACTTTTAATTTAAGGCTGACTTTTAACCAATGACGCTGCGCGCTGACTACGAGCGTGTTGGTGCTTTTTCTGTTCACTTTTGTATAAGCGCTGATTACTAGCGCGCCTTTTTAGTCTTTATTTCTTGATTGCTCGTGGAACTTCCCACCGCGCTGACTGCTAGTGCTTTATCTTGTTGCCCTCCCTCAGCTTTGCGCTGACTACTAGCGCGTCCTCTCCCTGCCTCTATTTGGGGTCCCTTTTGGTTACCGCTACAACGCGCTGACTGCTTGCGCTTCACTCTATTTTCTGGCCGCTTTTGGGACAGGCTGTATTTCATCTTGGGTCAGTCCTACCTTGCTGTGATTCTTGCCTGCTTTTCCCTCTGCTTCCTCTCCTGCTTCTTCACCGGAGGTGGAAGGCTGGGCGTTCTTGTTCTTTTACTCTGCCCTGCATTTCTTCTCTCCGTGTGTGTTGGGTGGCAACAGGACCGCGGGGGATTCCTTCTTCTCTTTCTTTGCCTAGGACGGCTGTAGAGGTGCCGCTGGGTAGCTAGGGATCCTTGTGGCGGCCATATTGGGAGGAGGCTTGACACGCTGGTCGGCTTACCAGTGGTGCGGCTCCTCAGTCACTCCCCCTGCGCGTCCATAAGACTAGAGGTCCTTTCTCCGCGCAGCGGACGCGCTGGGCGGTCGCGCCGAAGAAGCGCCAAAGAAAAGCTAGTCTGCGCCCGTCAGCGTCCCGGAGGCGGACGGAGCGACGGGTGGGGCTGGGCTATTTTGATAGCTTCCCCGGCCGATATCATGATTCGGTATACGGCGGCGGAGCTTCTGTCCCTTCAAAAGGGAGTGTGCTCTTGTCACAGGGTCTTTCCAGGTCGGTATAAGGGTAAGAGGCGGTGTCCTGGCTGTGGGTGGTTGCCAGGCAATGCCCCGGCCACTATCTGACAGTGGGGTAGACAGGGTGAAGCATTTATGTCTGCTCTTAAATACAAGATCATTGAGCAGAATTGCTCTGGATATTTACGATCTCCTGGTCACGGAAAAGCCTTTGTGTCTGATGCCGACAGACGTGGTTAGGGGAGTCTTCTAACCCGGATATTGCCATGGCAATTCCCCCTGACTATAACATCTTTAGGCAGGATAGATTGAAGGGGAGGGGCGGGGGTGTGGCACTTGTGGAGAATAAACTGGTCGCGTGCTCTATTATTCCTATGGATGTAATTACTGGATGTGAATCTTTGGCCTTCTCCATAGCGTTATCGCCTCACCAATCTTTTAAAGGGCTCCTAGTTTACAGGCCCCCTGGATCGGTGGGCTCTTTCTTTGAAGAGCTCCAGTCGGTAGTCTAAACATTGGTGTTGAGATCCGAGCATTGTGTATTGGCGGGGGACTTTAATTTCCATATGGATGATGGGTTGGATGTGGACACGATCAAAATGATTGATGTTACGGCTCCCTTAGGCCTCTCTCCTTATCTCTTTGGGCCGACTCATGAAAAAGGCCACACCCTGGATCAGGTCTTTTCCACTACCCTCGTTGAGATGTCGGCACCTTTGCCGGTGCTCTGGTCGGATCACTGGCTCGTCAAATTTCATGTGTTGGGTGCAAAAAAAAAACATCTAGTGCTGCTCTCCTGCGGCCGTGTCAAGCACCGAGGGCGTATCACTTACAAGGTGGTGGCAGCTCCTTGACAGTTTGTGTTACTAGAGCTCGTGCAGATTGCGAGGGGCTCCTCCTCTGCACGCTGGAAAGCATTATTGGGATACTTTTTAAATTGCATTTTACTCTGTTTTAAAACGCACATTCACTTGTACTAGAATTGTTTCGCTAAGACGCTTAAAAACATAAGTACAAATTTACAGTGTAAAGCTATCGCTTAGTGGACCCCCAGCCCCGTTCCATCGCGGCTTCGTGCCGTTTGTGTGGAGGGCATGGCTAGCTTCAGAACCACAGAGCCGCCTCCCCGAGCAGAACGGAGTTAGCGTTCCAGCTGGGGGCGTGGCTTCAAGTATAACTATAACGTGATCGAGAGCTCTGTTTGACTTACAAGGTGGTGGCAGCTCCTTGACAGTTTGTGTTACTAGAGCTCGTGCAGATTGCGAGGGGCTCCTCCTCTGCACGCTGGAAAGCATTATTGGGATACTTTTTAAATTGCATTTTACTCTGTTTTAAAACGCACATTCACTTGTACTAGAATTGTTTCGCTAAGACGCTTAAAAACATAAGTACAAATTTACCGTGTAAAGCTATCGCTTAGTGGACCCCCAGCCCCGTTCCATCGCGGCTTCGTGCCGTTTGTGTGGAGGGCATGGCTAGCTTCAGAACCACAGAGCCGCCTCCCCGAGCAGAACGGAGTTAGCGTTCCAGCTGGGGGCGTGGCTTCAAGTATAAAATGGGCACTTTAAAGCGCAGCGGTCGAGCGCAGCAGGAGCGCCGACACCGCGCCGAAGCCGTGCCAAAGGGGTGCGAGTCTGCGCCAGTCCGCGCTCGTTCCACGCTGCGCGCCAGACCCCCTGCCCCATGCAACAACCACAATATTCCTAAGGTAATAACTTACACTCGATCTCAACTTCTGTGTATTGGCAATACTTTAACTGATAAAAGATGTTCCCATTTCTGTGCAGACTCTCTGGCCAATCTGCCTATTAATCCCTGCCCAAACTGCTCTTTTAAATCCACTCCTCCTCACTCTAATTTAGCTGCCCCTAGGTTGCCACTAACCCCAGAAAAATATATACATTGTGCTCTTATAAACGCCCGATCCCTTATCAAACATATGGATGAGGTCGCTGAACTTATAGCCATTCAAAATCTTGACATCCTGTTTATAACTGAGACCTGGGCAGACTCTGCTTCTGGCCCGGATTTCAAGATAGCTACTCCTGATGGCTATTATGTCACCCGACTAGATAGATCTTCGGGAAAACGAGGGGGTGGGTTAGCTATCATACATAATGCTAACCTGGCTCTAAAAACTGAGCCAATGATCCATGATTCCATGGAAGCCTTATGTTTCACCTTTATTCTTTCCCCCACTCAAACTTTTAAAGGCACATTACTTTACCGACCTCCCACCTCACGCACATCAATCAATCAATCAGTGACACTTATATAGCGCGCTACATACCCGTAGGGTCTCAAGGCGCTGGGGGGGGGGTGCAGCTACTGCTCGAACAGCCAGGTCTTCAGCTTCTTCCTGAAGGAGAGGTGGTCTTGGGTCAGGCGCAGGTCGGGAGGGAGGGAGTTCCAGGTCTTGGCGGCCAGGTAGGAGAAGGACCTTCCTCCCGTAGTCGCTCTTCGGATGCGGGGGACGGCGGCGAGGGCGTGGTTGGCTGATCGGAGGTGGCGTTTGGGAGCGTAGAAGTTGATTCGGCTGTTGAGGTAGCTCGGGCCTTGGTCGTGTAGGGCTTTGTGTGCGTGGGTGAGGAGGCGGAAGGTGATTCTTTTGTTGACGGGGAGCCAGTGAAGGTCTCTCAGATGTCCGGTGATGTGGCTGGTTCGTGGGATGTCGAGGATGAGTCTGGCTGAGGCGTTCTGGATCCGCTGGAGTCTCTTCTGGAGCTTGGCGGTGGTACCGGCGTAGAGGGCGTTGCCGTAGTCCAGTCGGCTGGTGACGAGGGCCTGGGTGACGGTCTTCCTGGTCTCGGTGGGGATCCACCAGAAGATCTTCCGTAGCATGCGTAGGATGTTGAAGCACGCCGAGGAGACGTTGTTGACTTGCCTGGTCATGGAGAGGGAGGAGTCCAGGATGAAGCCCAGGTTTCGTGCATGGTCTGTCGGTTTGGGTGCGGTGCCCAGGGCGGGAGGCCACCAGGAGTCGTCCCAGGCGGAGGGTGAAGAGCCCAGGATGAGGACCTCCGTCTTGTCAGAGTTCAGTTTCAGGCGGCTGGTCGTCATCCACTCGGCTACCTCTTTCATCCCTTCGTGCAGGTTGGCTCTGGCGGAGGCGGGGTCGTTGGTCAGGGAGAGGATCAGCTGGGTGTCGTCGGCGTAGGAGATTATGCTGAGGTGTTTGCGTACGATGGCCGCGAGGGGGCTCATGTAGACGTTGAAGAGGGTGGGGCTCAGAGATGACCCTTGAGGGACGCCGCAGATGACTTCGGAGGCCTCTGACTTGTACGGTGGTAGGCGGACTCTGTGTTCTTTCATCATCTTTCTTCATCATTCTTGGAAGCTCTCAATCCTCTATTAGAACCAATAGCTGCCTACAAAGAATATACAATACTGGGTGACTTTAATTTTCATTTAGAAAATCATGCAGATAAAGATACCATCAAGATTATCTCTGATTTTCAAGCTGTAGGCCTAGAACAACGAGGGTTCTTTGCTCCTGAGGCGGAAGCCGGGAGACGCTTTGTGTTTTACTCTGAAATTGTGTTTTTAAACTGTACCTTGCTGCTACCTGCTGTTTGCACATCGAGGGCTCCGTGCAGCGGATCCATCGCTCACGTGACGCCCTCCTGCCGGCTGGCCACGCCCACATCCAGGCCACGCCCCCTTCCCGCCCTTCTTAAGCGCCAGCTATCGAGCGCTCACTTGGTTCTTTGCTCCTGAGGCGGAAGCCGGGAGACGCTTTGTGTTTTACTCTGAAATTGTGTTTTTAAACTGTACCTTGCTGCTACCTGCTGTTTGCACATCGAGGGCTCCGTGCAGCGGATCCATCGCTCACGTGACGCCCTCCTGCCGGCTGGCCACGCCCACATCCAGGCCACGCCCCCTTCCCGCCCTTCTTAAGCGCCAGCTATCGAGCGCTCACTTGGTTCTTTGCTCCTGAGGCGGAAGCCGGGAGACGCTTTGTGTTTTACTCTGAAATTGTGTTTTTAAACTGTACCTTGCTGCTACCTGCTGTTTGCACATCGAGGGCTCCGTGCAGCGGATCCATCGCTCACGTGACGCCCTCCTGCCGGCTGGCCACGCCCACATCCAGGCCACGCCCCCTTCCCGCCCTTCTTAAGCGCCAGCTATCGAGCGCTCACTTGGTTCTTTGCTCCTGAGGCGGAAGCCGGGAGACGCTTTGTGTTTTACTCTGAAATTGTGTTTTTAAACTGTACCTTGCTGCTACCTGCTGTTTGCACATCGAGGGCTCCGTGCAGCGGATCCATCGCTCACGTGACGCCCTCCTGCCGGCTGGCCACGCCCACATCCAGGCCACGCCCCCTTCCCGCCCTTCTTAAGCGCCAGCTATCGAGCGCTCACTTGGTTCTTTGCTCCTGAGGCGGAAGCCGGGAGACGCTTTGTGTTTTACTCTGAAATTGTGTTTTTAAACTGTACCTTGCTGCTACCTGCTGTTTGCACATCGAGGGCTCCGTGCAGCGGATCCATCGCTCACGTGACGCCCTCCTGCCGGCTGGCCACGCCCACATCCAGGCCACGCCCCCTTCCCGCCCTTACGGCCGCCTTTATTAATGTGTCAATACAGAACGCGCAGCGGACGAGCGCAGCGGGAGCGCCGACTTCGCGCCGAAGTCGCGCATAAGTCAAGCCCGTCTGCGCCCGTCCGCGGCCGAACGGGGCAAGGGGCACGACGCCATGCTCAAATTATATCATACTCCTCCAAAGACCTTATCGCCCTTCAAGGCACCTGGCCACTTCCGGACTCTGTCCGTAGACTCGTCGATTCATTGGGCCTTGCCCCCACCCTCCCTGCACTACCGCATTCCCCGCCGCAATCTCCCCTGCCACCCTGCCTCCCCTGCCCTGACCCACCCCCCTCCACCCCAGCTCTGTCCGTTATTCTACTCAATACCAGGTCGGCGGTCAAGCATCACCACGAGCTGTTCGTCCTGCTCGATACCGAGAAACCTGACCTACTGCTCTTGACCGAGACCTGGTATTGCGATACCTCCCTTCCCGCTCTCCTGGCCACCCTTCCACCGTCTTACGTGGCCCTACGTGCCGATCGACCGGCCGGCAGGGCGGGCGGCGGGGTCGCGTTAATTACTAGGTCAGATCTGCACTTCCAGTTACTTCCCTCTCCCCCTATGGCCCCTGTCGACTTCCTGGTGGCCCGTTCCCTCCAGACCGCCCCTCCCATCACTTGTCTCCTCATGTACCGCCCCCCTCAGCCCTCGCCTTCATTTCTACCTGTCTTCCAAGACTTGCTGGCAAATCTGGCGGTCAACTTTGCCTCGGTTTTGGTGCTGGGGGATTTTAATTACTGGCCCTCAGACCCACACGAGTGCTCCGCCTCAAAAGAATTTACCGAATCTCTGTCTTCCCTTAACTTTGTCCCACACATTTCTGTCCCCACTCATTCTCACGGGCACACACTTGATCAGGTCTGGGCTCTTAACCTCCCACTGGCTTCGGTGGCGGTCTCCCTTTGCCCTTGGTCCGATCATGCCCTCATCTCTTTCTCCATCCCCCACAACTCATCCCCCAAAACCCCGCTTGCCAAAAACACCTGGGCGCGGAACTGGAACAGGTTGGATCTCCCCTCCCTGACCTCCCTGCTTCACAATTCCATCCCCCCCCTCTCTGGCTTATCATCGGCCTCACAGGCCAAGGCCATTAACAC
This sequence comes from Lissotriton vulgaris, assembly GCF_964263255.1. NCBI lineage: Eukaryota > Metazoa > Chordata > Amphibia > Caudata > Salamandridae > Lissotriton > Lissotriton vulgaris. Next base: position 1,707,219,468 of record NC_141685.1, on the reverse strand, counting down.
CTGGCTAGCTGGAGCCTGTGACTCAGAGGCCCCCTTGCGACGCATCTCCATCCGCCGGCTTAAGGACTCTAACCGATGGTTTAACGACCATCTAAAAGAACTTAAACTGAGCGTCCGGAGGGCGGAGAGGCAGTGGAGGAAGGACTACAGCCCGTTACTAAAAACCCACTTTCTGACACTGTTGGCTGACTACAAATCAGCAATTCTAGCTGCAAAGACCGACTACTTCTCCACGAGAATAATGTCGGCCGCCAACAAACCCAGGGCTATCTTTGACATCGTAAACGACCTGGCGTTCTCAGATCGAGCCTCGCCCCAAATCCCTCCCTCCCAGCTTCTCTGCGACCAATTAAACAACTACTTCGTGGATAAGATCACTAATATCAAGGCCAATATCCCTTTACCCTCGCCTACCTTCGTCGATCCCTCCCCCCCCCCAGTACAAAATCATCTCACTGTTATCCCTCCCCTCACTCAGGAATCCTTTCTGTCGATTCTCCCCAAAGTTAAATCAGGGTCCCCGGCGGATGTCTGCCCCGCTCGCATCCTACAGCAAATCTATTCTAGCTGCCCTGATCCCCCGATTGCCTTCCTCAACAGCGCCTTGGCACAGGGTGTGGTGACCCCGGTACTAAAAGCAGCCACCATAGTACCCCTGCTGAAGAAACCCGGCTCGGACCCTTCTATCTCGTCCAACTTTCGCCCCATCTCCCTGCTGCCCTTTCTGGGCAAGGTGATGGAACGCCATGTTACCGCGGCTCTGAGCACTCACATTGAGGCGAATGGGGGGCTGGCTTCTCGTCAGGCAGGATTCCGCCCCAGGCACTCAACAGAATCGGTCGTAGTCGCCGTCCTAGACAACCTCAGAAAGGGCATGGATGACAACAACCACCAGGCACTGGTCCTCCTCGATCTTTCCGCCGCCTTTGACACGGTGGACCATACCATCCTACTCACCCGTGTCAAGGCGGCTGGCATCGGGGGATCAGCCCTTGTCTGGCTCTCCTCCTTTCTGAGGGACCGCACCCAGGCGGTCCGTCTAGGCGACTTCACCTCCACTCCCCTCCCTGTCACCTGCGGTGTTCCCCAGGGTTCCTCTCTCTCCCCCCTTCTCTTCAACCTCTATATCTTTCCTCTCATCTTTGCTCTCCAGCAGCTGGAGGTCACCGTCTTCAACTACGCGGATGACCTCCAGCTCATTTTTGATCTGTCCCCCTCTTCTCTCTCGGTCTCCAATTTTCAGTCTACTATGACATTCATCAGGGACTGGATGAATCACAACCATCTTAAACTGAACCCTGATAAAACTGAGCTGGTTCTCACTGGTGGTTCGTCCAGCCCCTGGAACTCTCTTTTCTGGCCCCCCTCCCTCGGCCTTGCACCCTCCCCCTCCACCACTGTCAAAACACTGGGTGTCAAAATGAACAATCAGCTCACTCTTCACTCACACATCAGCTCCGTGGTCTCCTCCTGTTTCCTCACTCTTCGAACCATCCGCTCTGTCTCCCGCTTCTTCACCCCTCAGGCCCTCAAGACCATCATGGCCGCCCTGGTAATCTCGCGTTTGGACTACGCCAACGCTCTTTTCCATGGCATTCCTGCCTATAGTTTGCGTAGACTCCAAGCCATCCAGAACCAGGCGGCCAGACTGATATTTGGCCTCCCACGTTATCACCACTCCACCCCCCTCCTAAAGAAACTCCACTGGCTCCCCGTGAAACAACGTTCCCTCTTTAAAATCGGGTGCATGGTTTTCCAGGCCCGTCAGGGCACTGCCCCTGCTTTCATCACTTCACTTATCAAACCCTACGTCCCCGCAAGAAACCTCCGGTCCTCCTCCAAGTCCCTTCTCCTGATCCCCCGTTTCTCGCGCAAGAAGTGGGGTGGATCCAATTTCTCTACTCTGGCCCCTTCCTTCTGGAACTCTCTCCCTGATAACCTCCGCTCCGCAACTCAGTACCTTTCCTTCCGTGGAGACTTGAAAACCTTCCTATTTAGCCAGGCTTTCCCCGCCTAAATTTTCTCCCTGGTCTTCCTTCCCCTCAGCCACTGAACCTTCAGCGCCAAGAAACCGCAAGGTGTATGCTGCGCTTTATAAGCATTTTAAATTAGAAATTAGTCTCATCACCCACCCACCAAGTTGGTCATACCCTGGACGGATTATTCACAAATACTCCATACATGAATCAACCTACGGTGATCCCACTTATATGGACTGATCATTCGGCAGTCGTATTTTCTATAATAATTAGGAAACGTAAATACGACGCGCCCTCTGCACGCTCACAGATTAAATGTCGTGACTGGAAAAATATCGATCACCATGCCTTTAATAATGCACTAAAAACGACTAAATTCAAAGACCCAAATGACCCAGGTGAGGCATCCAACAACTATGTGCGCTGGCTCAACAACGCACTAGATCATGTGGCACCTCTTAAAAAACTGCGGCCTAACCGTACTAAACCTTCTGCTCCATGGTTCTCTGAATCATTAAGGCTTGAAAGACAACGTTGTCGCAATCTAGAGAGACGTTGGCGTAGGAATTACGACAACAACGATAAAGATAGATACAAGACAGCCCTGCATAACTACAAGAAACTTATTACGAAGGAAAAATGTAATTTCTACACCACACAAATAGAAACAGTTATTCCAGGTGGTAAAAAAGTTATCCAACCCTACGGTTCCTGATTCTACAGATCCTTCTCAAGCCTTCTGTAATGAAATCGCAGACTTTTTCAAAGGAAAAGTTACAGATATTTTTAATACCTTCACACAAAAAATCTCTGATGCTATAGTTGGCCCAGCTGCTCCTCAGATATCTACCAGACCAACCCTGGAAACATTCTCCTCGCTCCCTCAAGCATCTATAGAGGAAATTATGAATGCGGTCATATCAGGATCTCCTATGGACCCTTGCCCCCCAAGATTACTTAAACTAGTATCTGATCAGGTAGCCCCGGTGCTTACCCACATTTGTAACACGATGTTCCAGACAGGAGATTACCCTAAAGTCTGGAAGAAAGTTATCGTGAAGCCCCTTTTAAAAAAATCAACACTAAACCCAGCAGAGTTAAAAAGCTATCGACCCATTGCCTCACTTCCTTATCCCTCTAAGGTATTTGAAAAGGCAATTAATCTACAACTCTCTAGCTTTATTGATGATAACAACCTACTAGATGAGACCCAATTTGGGTTTAGAAAAGGTCATGGCACCGAGACCGCCTTGATAAAAGCAACTGAAGAAGTTAGAATAATTCTAGACCAAAGCGGTACAGCAATCCTGATACTCTTAGATCTATCGGCTGCATTCGACACGGTCGATCATAACATCTTGATCGACCGTGTCGATGCCATGGGCATCCAAGGCAAAGCAAAGACTCTTCTGGCATCTTTTCTATCAGACAGAGAACAGTCTGTGAAAATGGGTAGCTATTATTCGCCCAATTTCACCTTACCTTGTGGAGTTCCTCAAGGCTCCTCGCTAAGTCCGACGCTTTTTAATATCTATGTATCGGACTTAGCGAGGTTGATCAAATCATTCGGCATAGGAATAACATCATACGCCGATGACACTCAATTAGTCCTGGCTATTCATAGGAACGGAGCTGCAGTGGCCGCCAACTTCCAGTAAGGAATGAGAGCAATTTGCACTTGGATGGACCAGAACTGCCTTAAACTCTGACAAGACAGAGGTCATGCTCTTTGGTGATCTGACCCCGTCTTGGTCACCAGTTTGGTGGCCAGCAGAGCTGGGAAATCCTCCTCACCCAGTGCAAAAAGTTAGGAACCTCGGAGTTCTATTCGATAATAAGCTTACTTTCCATAGCCATGCTAATGCAGTGGTTTCGGCATCCTTTTATACTTTGAGAATGGTAAAAAAGCTTCTCCCTTTTCTTCCTCCAAACTCAGGTAAAACCCTAATGTCTACACTAGTCCTCTCAAAGATTGATTATTGTAACGGACTATGGCTGAATGCACAGGAACAAGTTATGAATAAATTACAATTAGTGCAAAACGCTGCAGCAAGAATTTTAACTGGCACACCCAAATTCTCATCCATATCGCCCATCATTCGCCAACTTCATTGGCTGCCTGTGAGAAGCCGTACAAAGTTCAAGGACTTGTGCATCATTTATAAAACACTGAACAATACCGGACCGGACTTTTTAAAAAAATCCATCACTCCCTATAAACCCAATCGTTCCTTACGCTCTGAGGCATCCCAGCTACTTCACATCCCACGCACTAAGAAAGCAACATGGGGCGATAAACGCTTCACAATTGCTGCTTCTAAATTGTGGAATGAGCTCCCTCTTAATATTAGATCAAGCTCTTCCCTACTTATATTACGGAAGCACATTAAAACATGGCTTTTCAACCAGTAAGTTATGTAGGAGCTCGCTGCAATCTTAACGAACTCTAGCGCCGAGACACCGGAAGGTATTTGTGCGCTCTAGAAATTTTATAAATAAATATCATCGGGGGACCCCTGAAATGCTGACCCAGGCATGTCTGGATCATCCCTGTCCTATGTCAGGTGACCTGGAAAGGGATTTAGAGTCTCTGCAAGCATGGCTGACGGATAGGCTTGACGACCTTGCCCCTGTGGTGGCCCCCCGAAAAACAGCTTAACGGGTCTCTGCCCCTTGGTTCACTTAAGCACTGGCATCGCGACGGCAGTGCAAGGTTGCAGAGAGGGCCTGGCGCTCACAGTATGATTCCGCGGCCAAGCTTGCTTACAGGACATCTGTCAAAGCTTACCATCGTGATATCCTCCTTGAAAAGAAAGGTTATTTCGCAAGGAGGATTGAGACTGCCGCCAACTCGTGTAAAGAGATTTTTAATATCGTGAGAGAATTTACGGCCCCACGCATGAATTCGACCCAGGCAGCTCCTTCGGAGCCGTGGCTAAGTGCACTAGCTAATTTTTTTACCACCAAGATAAAATTGATTCAGGACTCTTTTCCCCTGAGTGCGACGGGAGTATCTCTCAGCACGGAGGGTGGGTTAGATTTAATAGCTAGATCGGATCCGGTTTTGGTAGAATTTCCCCAACTCTCAGTTTCCACGTCCTTGGAACTTCCGGCCAAATTAAAATCCGGGTCGCCTCTTGACCCGTGCCCTGCCAAATTTCTGGGGAAAGTGGCGGAGGTCATTAATCCTTTGGTGAATCCTCTTTTGAATCTTTCCTTGGGTGAGGGGGTGGTCCCGCATGCTTGGATGCACGCGATGATCATTCCTCTACTCAAGAAGCCTGGTTTAGATCCGGAGGTTCTGGCCAACTGCAGGCCCATCTCTCTCCTGTCTGCTTTTGTTAAGATCTTGGAGAAGCATGTGCACACTGTGCTCTCCAATTTCCTGGAATCCCACAATTTGCTTCATTCCACCCAATCCGGCTTCCGTACCAACTTAAGCACCGAAACGGCGCTATTGGAAGTCTCGGAGGCAATAAAGGAGGTGCTGGATTCAGGAGGCAAGGCTGTGCTTGTGATGCTTGATTTGTCGGAGGCTTTTGACACCGTCCCCTATGAGGGTCTCCTCGCCAGACTTTATGAGATCGGTCTGAGGAGGACGGTGCTCAGCAGGTTTAGATCTTTTTTGGCTGGCCGCCGACAAACGGTCTGGGCCCCCCCCTTGCTCTGCCGTGGTACCGCCACTGGCGGTCGGAGTCCCGCAGGGCTCAGTGTTGAGCCCGACTCTCTTTAATATCTTTATGAACCCTTTGGCAGCACTGGCGGAGTCTTTTGGGGCCCTGATCGTATCCTATGCCGATGATACCCAGCTCCTCTTTACGTGTGGGAAGGGAGCGGATTTTGACGGAGAGAGTATCCGTAGGTGCCTTGGGGCTGTTTTTAATTGGTTCCAGCTAAACAGCCTCAAGTACAACTCAGATAAATCTGAGGTACTCTTCTTCGGTTGTACGTCTGATCCAGATTGGCAGAAATGGTGGCCTATTAACATGTTCCCTCCAGCAGGTTCTTCCCAGCTAGCCAAGAATCTGGGGATGAAGATCGATAACGGCTTGACGTTAAGATCCCAGATTCTGGGCCTAACGGGAACATGCTTTGGCCTCCTCAGGATGCTCCGTAAGTTTCTTCCTTTGCTCCCGGCAGAGCATAGGAAGATCACGGTTCAGGCCTGAATTGGCTCGAGATTGGACTATTCCAATGTCCTTTATCTCGGCTTGCCAGAGTATCTTTTGCAACGGCTGCAGGTGGTCCAGAACTCGGCGGCACGGGCCATTTTTGGCCTACGCGGGCGAGCCAGAACATCTGACCTCCTGCAGTCACTCCACTGGCTACCTATCCGGAAGTGGATAGTTTTTAAGGCCTTGATGTTGGCTCATAAGGCTCTCTATGCCTCTGGAGCGAAATATCTTCAAAAGGGGCTAGCTTTCTACCATCCCTGAGATCAGAGTCTTTGTCCCTGGCCGTGGTTCCTTGGGTAAAAAAGGCACGCATTGGGGGCCGGTCTTTTAGGCTGTTGGCTCCACAGTTGTGGAACACTCTGCCCGTGTCACTGCGCAGCACTTCCAACCTGCTAGCATTTAGGAAGGGCCTTAAAACTTGGCTTTTTGTTCTCTAGATTTGCTCTTTCTTTTGATTTCTGGTCTCTTTTTCATTTGCCCCGTTGTGTTTTCTGTTACAGGTTATAAATAAAAGCGCCGGGACAATCCTCGCTATAAAAAACACAGTTAACATAACATAACAATGATAAAGAAATAAAACTAATTGAAGACTTTCCACATGAATGGACTTTTTAATTAAACTATTTGTGATATCAGAGACTCTATTAAGCCTATCTACCCAGTAACGTGTGCCTGAGGTTCTGCTTTTCTCTAAAAGTGTGGGTTTTTCTACCACACACACATAGGGGTAATAGGGTACTTCCTCTATCCTGGTTGCACCGTGAAACACACATATTGAACACACACAAAGCAAACATAGCAAGGCACCACAATTCCTGGCATATCACAAACCCTATCTCTCAGACATGATCTGTACTACAACTTGGTAGTTTCATCTAATTAAAAGGGACAGGAATGGGGTTACTTTCTGAGAAGTTATGTATTGGAATGGCTGGAGAAGTACAAAGAGAATTTGTCTGCTACTTCGCAATGCAGTGATGCGCTAATGTGTCTGTAGTTCACAAGCATTATCAATTTGGCACGTTAACAAGCTGTGTAAAAAGAGAAATAGAAGCATCTCTTACAATGCCGACATTGTTTTCAAGAAAGGACACTAAACTAGGGAAATTCTCATAATGAACAATATACACTACAAATGCTCATTTGTAAAGTGTTGAAGCATTCATCATTTTTTGACTTGTTTGCTTACATTTCCAGATTTTTGTGGGTTTCTTTAACTTCTTTTAGTAGCTCTTTGCTTTTGTACTGGGTGTCTGTGCTATTAAGTCATTACTATTGGGGTGAAATGTGTTGGCTGCGGTGTTAGAATTATTTTGGCCAAAACGTGCTGCAAGGACTATTAAGATGCATGGCTTTACATCGGTCATGTACAGAAAAATTAACCATGTTTGTAAACGTTAAAGTTAAAATTAAACTAACATTTATATTGAGCACTGGCACTGCAATTTATTTTTGACTTAACTGTACTAAAACCACAGGTGTGAAATAAAAAATATCTACATGTCCTAGGGACAGGAATCTTCTGCAATCTACTTGACCGTTATGATGCCATGCAGTAACAAATCTTGGCAGCACCTTTATTATGTCAGCGCTCTGATAACCTATTATAGAAAACAAAGGTCCTAAGGCTACACATACAATGAAGTTATAGACTTGAGTAAGTGCTATATCTGTTATTCCAGTACCCAGCCGGGTCAGGAAATTTTTATTCAATATCTTCAAAAACAGGTGACCACGAAAGAGGTCGAATATAAACATTTGATAGGGTACAAGCCTGTACCTATCCAAGAGTAAACTAACAAACAATTTAGAAAAAAGAAATAGAGAAAACACACAATATCAGGCAAGAAAGACGTAGGAGCCACCTGTCACTTGCAATTGGATAACTGGTAAGGCAAGTTTAGACACAATCTCTACAATAAGGATAGACTCAATGGATATATTGCAGAAACTGTCGACGCCGTTTCGATCCCCTGGCTCCTAATGAACCGGGATCATCATCAGGACTTGGTTATTGGTTGCCTGTTTTGGATTGAAGCGCCTGGAAGGATCCAGAGTAATACATGGATCGGTTCTTATGGGCTTAGGTTTGCTCCGCTTGGCGCAAACTTAATCTGAGGTTTGGTACCTCGGGCTGCGGTATCTAAACCGGGATGGCAATCGAGGACATCTAATTCCTTGGCGGGTGTCCTCCTGATAAAGGTTACTTAAAATTGGTTTTAAGAGTACGATGCTCCCGATGATTTCAGGTGCCGCTAATGGGCGGTAGTTCCTCTGAGAGAACTATTGTCGTTTTAGTAGCGTCTGTAAAGCTCCACAATCGGGCGATATGCCGAACGCCGGTAGACTCGGTGGTCAAATGTCCCGACACCACGGACCTCCGTTCGCGCTCTGATAACAGCATATCTTATTACGTAAGGATCTACATTAGAGTTTGAATTCTAGCTAGGCGGTTTGGTCTCCTTTCCGCACATTTACATACAGGGGATGGAAGTAGACAGGAAGCAGTAGTTAATTGGTTGAAATAACCTGCGAGTATGCGCACACCATCAAACGAAGATGTTTAAGGGTATTCACCATTTCCTATCCAATCTCTTTCCACACTGGAATGGTTAAAATCATGACAAGGCTACGAATAAAACCTATTCCTGGTACATATAAATGGAATAGAGAACGCCTTAGTGGAAACAACTTGTGATATGCCTAGGGTAGCTAAAAGACCAATCCCTGCGTTACTATACGCAGACGATGCGGTCCTAATGGCTCGCACGCCGGTGGCTCTACAATGTCTTGTAACATCTTTTAATGCATTCATGATTAATCTGGATTTGCAAATCAACTGCTCCAAGACATTCTCCATGAATTGTGGCCCTAGTGCTAGTAGAAGAAGGAGGCGGATGTTTATTAATGCAAGCCCTAGAGACTAAACAGCCACCTTTTCTTACCTTGGTATTTTATTTCATGAAGCAGGGAACTGGACAGAAGCGATAAAAGTAAGGAAAGCCCTGTTCTGCAAATCTATTACTGCCCTTAAAATCTTCGCAAAAAAGATGGGGGGGAAAAAACCCACTGTAGAACTTTTGAAAATGTACAATGCCACCTGTGTTTCTATTGCGGTTTATGGTGCGGGACTTTGGGGGTATGAAAATGTCAAATCTATACAAGTGGCCGAAAACAAATTCCTGAGACACATCTTAGCTGTACCTGAGAGTGCCTCAAGCTACATTTGTCATACGGAACTGGGCCAATGTTATATTGAAGACATAATTAGAATTCAACCAATACTGCTGTGGCATAGGGCTTGGACTAGTGATGGATGTGTACTGAACCGTGCTATTCTAACTGATGGATTAAGTTTGGATTATGTTGGGAGGATAAGGTGGTTTACATACATTAGGGACTTTTTTGGAGATGTTGGCTGTATGGGCTACTATGACAATCCCTTGTCTATGTGTAACATCACGAGAAAGGCACTAAAAACAAAATGTATGAAACACCTGGAAGAACGTAGAATGACAGTGGAACATGAGAAGAAAACTGTCTTAGCCCACCTACCTGTATCAATTCAAGGGAAAATCCAACCATACTTAACCCTTTCTTTGACTGAATTTTCGCGGTTCATTTTGACCCGATTCAGGTTAGGCATCCTCTTTAGGGCCCCAAGTTTCCCCGCAATGAATTGTTGGTCCTGTAATCTGACTAAATGCCCATGTGATGACCAATCGGAACAGTCTGACATCCATATCATATTTTTCTGTAAATACTATACTTTACCCAGGAAAAGATTGATTATTCCAATTTTAAGGGACATGGGTGTGACGTTGTAGGGTTGCCTTCCTGGAACTTCAGAAATTAGATGTTATCTTTAATGTTGCCTGCATCTCGGAATTTTTAGCAATGTTTTAAGATTACGTAAATCAATTTGTACTTAAATGTAATTTATGTTTTACCTGAATTCTTCTTTTGTTTGTACTATGTATTGATTTTGATACTGTATTATGAACTGTTTTTAATGTACTTTTATGGTTATTATTCTTTTAACCGAATAAAGTCAACTTGAATTGAATAAAACCTTTTCCAGGGTGGGGGTAAAAAAGGAATGGCATGTAAAGTGAATTTACAATCACTCAGATTTTCGCATGTGCACATAAATGCATTTAGTTTGTTAGGAGTTTGGGTTTCACATCTGCTTCTGGAAAATCTTTTGAATGCCCAAAAGTTGTGAATCTGCCCCAAAGCAAAGAGGCACTTTTTGTTTTCTTAGTTTTTTTTTTTTAAGAATAAGGCCCCTAATGTATTTTTATGTTGCCCATAATGTTGCTTATACTGGTTTTACATTGATTCTTCCTTATTCAAGTTATATATTTTTTTATATAGGCATGCATCAAACAGGTTTTACCAAATGATGCCACATACAATTTGAAGTTAAAGTTTCACAATAGATTAAGATTAAGTTTTTCCATGTAACTCAAACAAACTAGAATGGGCCCCAGTTGGGTAAAGGCAAAAATCCAATTTGGAAGAAGCTTCTTTGATAGGAGTATAGGGGCTCCTGAGGGATTGTCAGTCACTTCATTAAGTAATCACAACTCTTAATTAAATGTTGGTCAAGTTTGCCTGGCAAACACTACAGGTCTCTCATCCTGCGGCCAAAGGGCCCTGAAATAGATAAAGTAATATAGGATTACAATTCTTCAAAAAGGCCTTTGCTCCTAAAGAATGAACAGTATTCAATTACATTAATAGAAATTATTAGACGTTTTAGAGAGGGGCAGCTATGCTTATGGTAGTCTTCTCTTAGTAAAAGGAGCTGTATGGCATAATAAAGGCGCGTGTCATCAACGTAATCACTGCAAACACGATAAAAGTGACAGCTATGGGCAGAAAGTAAAATACTGGACTTTAAATGCAGCAACAGTCAGTAACTTGGAAGTATTTACATCAATGTATCATTTCACTTTACCAGATCTCGGACCTCTATCATAGCTCAGTTTCTAATAATTGTGTTAGAAATAAAAGACAAATAGTGAAGCAGGCAATGCATGCAATTAAAGCAAAGCAGTGATATTGAAAAGTAAGAAATTGCTGGCCAATCAAAAGAGGCATGCGCAACAGTAACAACTGAATACAATCAGCCAAAAGCAACACCACAAACTATTACCAACCACAGAAAATTATAAAGGTGGAAAAGCTAGTACCAAGCAGGTTAAATATGTGTACAGCAATCACAGCAAAATGTGGCAAATAAAACACATCTCGTAGACCATCACACATAGCAATGGGTTCAAATATTTGTGTTACTCATGCTCTTAAAAACATTAATACATACTAATTAAAAGAAATATCTTCTACTTTTATGAACAAATAAGAACAAAACACCACAATTGCGAGAACATAGGAATGGGTGAAAAGATAAGTAGCAAAGGCAACCAAACACCACAAGGGGGGGAGGGGGGGGTGAACAGTGGCTAAACTGATCACTTCGCGCTCAGTGACCTGGCTTTTAATCACAGTATCAGCCTTGGCATCGTTTTAGTCTTGGCAAGTCATATTGTCTCCTTGTGCCTTGAATGATAACATTCTCTTTTCATATGGTCTTCCTGTATTTTTTACTTTTATAAGACAGCGTTTACTGGCTTTGTTGACCTTGAGCACTGCTAATATGTTACTAGAGCATGTGCTCCGACACCTCTAAATACAGTAGTCGATTGGCTAAAATCTGGTTGAGCATTTAGTTGATAAGCAGAGCCACTGTAAATTGGTGTATAATAGTTAAATGTCACACTTGGGCTGCAGTGTGCATTTAAAACACCCATAAGTGACCGTAACATGAGTTCAGGTATGCCATTGCAGCCTTGGCCTGCTGCGAGTAAAGCTGCAGCTGCCCTCACATCAAATTAAGTATTTTGGCATGTTCCTTGAAGCCTGCTTGGTCCGAGAACAACACCAAATAATCACATTAGGATGTCTCTGACATGACAGATTACAAAACTCGGTCACTGCATAGGACAAAACACCTTTTTCCTATGGAAGTGTACTTATGAATAAAATGATCATAAGTTTGCTTAGGAAACAGCTACAGATTTATCTACACCCCATTACTGGGGGGCGTTGGGGGGGGAGGGTTCTACTAAAGTTTACATTTCTCTGCCAGAAAGCCAATGCAGTAGTTCTACCAGTTTTTGCTGCTCTACTTTCTCCAGGAACAGTGTTTAGGTTTGATGAAGTGTGAAAAATCCTTTTTTGGAAAAAATATGGGTGCATACCTTCCTAGTCGGGAAGCAGGGAAGAGTTAACTACAGGTCTTCCTCTGCCACTGATCTTGGAATGTGGAAAAAGAGTGGTCAGGAAAAGGAGATGGAAAAAGGAAGATATACACCATCTTAGTATGAGGGAGGTTCTTGCAGGGTAGTCCGTTCTCCGCTATGATCTGCCTACACTGGCCTCAAAACCAGTTACAGTTGGTGTTCACAAGATACGCCTTCATAGACATCCTAGGTTTTAGACGTTAAGCACACAAATTGGCTCCGGGGGTTGCCGTTTTTAAAGACCAGCAGAGCAGTTTTTTCTTTTAGCAGAAAGGAACAGGAATTACTTAAACTTTAAGATGTTTTGGGCACAGGGATTTTCTTCCGTCTGGATCCGAAGTGGTCACCCATTATCCCTATATTAAAAAAAAAATTCCTCGAGACACAATCGGACTTGAAAAGAACAACAGAAGAACACTTTGTTGTGTCTTCCTGTAAGAAGCCGGGGTATGGCCCTGCTCTCCCATTTACCTCAGCTCTGGAGCTCTCAAGGGTCACCCCATTTGCCCCCCTGTAGACTTGGAGCGACCTAGAAGGCAGGAGAAGAACATATTGCAAAAACAACAGATTGGTGGGCACTGGGAATTGTGCTCGAGCCCTGGTTGGAAAGATTGGTTGAGCCGGCCTCCCATTGCTAAACTGGGGCCGGCCTCCAAGAATACTACCCTAGCTGTCAGAGCTCTAGAAATGACCAGGAGAGCATTATCCAGAATCTAAAGACAGTGTTGCTTTTGGTGGTGGCTGGACGTTATGGCAGAGAGGCCTGCCTCACACTTGAAGCTGGGGCTGGATACCCTCAGAACACTGGCGGGAATATTGGGAGTATTCAAGCGATAAGCCTGAAAGGTAAATGACTCACCCTACCATTCATGCATCTGGGTTTGGTATGCCAGTAACTTTCTCTAGGTTTCGCTTTTAGTTCAGGAGTTGACTCCGGTGACTGCTTTTAGTAATGCACACAGACTATTAAAACATCATTGTTCCAATCAGGTTTTTGGGCAATTGTTTTACGAAAATTCCTATCTCTTTATCCAATATGACATTTAGGTTTTTGTTTAGTCATGCCATTTACCTTCATTTTTCTATTGAAAGCTGTCTTGCTGCTGCTCAAATAAATAACCCCCATTTCTCAAGGAAAATGCTAGCTGTTTTCTGCCACTGCTATAAGCTCAGGTTTTCTAATGGAACCAGGTTACCTTAAAAGACACTTGTTTACTAACTTTGTGGGGTTCCAGAAAGTAATCCAGAATCTCAGTTGTGCAGCAATTTATTGTCGCTGTCCTCTTCCATTTCTTATCAATAACCTTCACAACCTCTCCGTTTAACCATTCTGCTTCTAATTACTGAATGTGCCACTATGTACAGTGTGTTAGGGAGAAATGTATTATTCATAAACTTTAAAAAAGCACATTTTAAGCACTAGCTTCAGAAGGTCTACATATTCTAATCAGTGGTATGTTATTTAAAGGGCTTTCACAAGAACATGAAGACATTTCATGTACATCATAATACTTACAGAGCTGCCGCGCCAGAAATGATCTCAATCAGCTCCCTGGTGATAACAGCTTGACGGGTACGGTTGAAAGTTAAAGTCAGCTTGTCAATCATCTCAGCTAGAATACATAATGTGTGAAACAATGCTAAGTGCCTCCTCGAACATCAATCACTGCAACACCATATGGAAAAAAGTGTAGTGAGACTTGCAGTGGCCATTCGAATATGAATCAACACAATGTGCAATTTTGAAGAACATTATTCAAGATACGTTTCCATGGCCTTTGTGAAAGTAAATGTTACCAACTAGAACATAAACAATGGAAAAGCAAAGCAGGATGGGGTTAATGTGCCAACACATGGAAACATAGTATTAGTACATTAAAGCCAGTTAAATCTAAGAAATAAAATGTGATCTGTATTGAAAGCTCCCCTCGGCCTTCATTACAGTCCACGTTTTGCTTCTATCGGAAATCAACTTCAAGGAGCCATCATTGAAGAACTTCTATAACGTAGAAAGAAAGGATTATAATGGATAGTTTGTGGACACAGACTAGGAGGAACAAGGATGATGGGGACGAGCAGTATTATACAGGTGGAAGAGCGAGGGGAAAGAGGAATGAGCAGCAACATACAGGGTGAGAGTAAACTGAGCAGACAAGGGGTAGGAGGGGCATCGAGGATCAGAGGGGGAGAGCTCTAGTCGTAAAATAGTCCCTCGGGTGATTCAATGTAAGGACCTGATCGAAGGTAGAAAAACACACCCTTAAAAGCCTATAGCAATAGGTGAAAGTAAAATAATACCAGGGGCTGGGCCAAGACATTTTTAACAGTCTCAAGCAAGTGGTTGAAAGAGGCTATTTGAAAAATGGCAGTAGTTTAAGGAGACCGTATGTTCGAGACAATAGGTCTGTTGCAAAGGTGTGTGGTGAAAATCCAGACCTAAAAAAAGGAGTACTGGATTATAATTAAAAAGCACTACCATTTTTTTTTTAATGTTTGTTATCGCTGCTTATTGTTGTGGTTACAAACCACGAGTAAGTAACAAATGTATATTGGACAGAAAATTAAAGCAAGCATTTGTCAGCAAAATTAGAAACCAGGCGCATGTTTTATATAGTTACATATTTTAGCTATGGTTTCCTAAGCTCTTTAATGTTTTCTCCAAGGCAGAAATACAAGACCCGGCTCTAAAATTGTCTTTTACTATTACGTGGTCATGCAAAATTGGTTAGCATGAACAAGTACTAAGATACTGCCAAACATGAAAAGGCTTCTCTTGCAAGACGAAATTAAACGGGAATGCTAGATTTACAAATAGACAGCACTTAAGATTTATAGATTCAACTTTCAAGCTCTGAATTGTGAGAAATAGAAAAAGATGATTTTGTGAAAAATAATTGTAAAATATCCCAGCTCCAAGAACATGGTGATTTACACGCTGGGCCCATTCGCACCAAAGGCTTGGGTCTAAAGACTACACACCGAGCGACAGATTAACAGCTTGTTAGCAAAACATGTTATCTGATGAAGGTAAACTACTTTACTACAGAAATTAAAAAGAAAAGGTAATATGAAAACTTTCTACTGGAGGGAGAGGGGAGGATAAACCACTGTACGTTGTCCCTGATCAAACTACTAAATCACAAATGAGTACGGTAGTGCTAGGAAAAGGACCAAGTGACTATTGGCCCTATTTGGGGATAAACGTCAATGTCCAATTAGGAATGTGGCAGAACTATTGTCAAAATAGGAGGGAAGGTCATTTTTATGTAGGAGGAGACCTCACACGCATTTTTGTAATGCTTGATCATGGACGACCTCTCCACCCTGGTAAGACAGTGCCACCAGGGGGTCTCGACTTCCTGAGAAACTTAGACAAAAGGGAGATAAAATCTACTGGACAATGGTGGGATTCAAATCAATTAAAAATATCTTGTGATCCCCGGTATATCACCTTTAATAGAGAGAACCTCAGGTATAGTTAAAAACTGCGTCGAGATGGTAGTTTGAAGACAACAGCTTATACCTTCTCTTTTAAACCAACATGTTTCTGCCCTAGTAATTAGCCTTATCTCGTCTGGGGTATTCTTAAGGGCTGTGGATCCCTACTCTTCTCAGGCGAAGTAAACGCTGAGATGAGAAGTAATAAGAAACCAAGATCACCAGGTGAGTCCTGCCGGAGTAGGAATTCAAAAAAATATTAACCCTAGATTTTAGGGGATTTCAGACTCCTGGTCTGGAAAGGAGACAATGTCCTTTATAGGCAAACATACGTCAAAAGATCCAACCGCACAGTATCAACTAGATGGAACCGCTCCCAGCTGCTTGAAACAAAGCAATATGAAAACGTCACCTATCTGATTAGAAAAATAAATATCTACAGATTGAGAGTTTCTTATACAATGTTTGTGTGTGTATGCGCACACACACACACACACACATATATATACTGGATCACCAATTTATCCTAATATTTTAGTAATATGAATAAACCAGTTAAATACACATTTTGTTTCCAGGACAAAAAACGGGTATATTTTGCCCCAATCACCCCCCCCCCCCCCCCCCCCCCCCAGGCCATCTCCCAGCTGAATCCTTCATTTTGGAGTATCTTTGTCACGTTCATTATTCCCACTTCAGCGAGGCCAGAGTACCTCCCGGAATGGTTGGGTCTACTTTGCATGTACTTATACTCACAGGCATTCTTGGTGGCATTGTCCATAGCAGTCATTCTCGCACTCTGCTCACTGGTAGTGGACTCCTTCAGTGCGTAGAAGATGATGTTGGCCAATGTGAACTCTTGGTAGTTTCGGAGTACATCAGCATCAATGTCGTCATAGATACTAATGCTGTCTGCAAAACAGACAGGCAGAATTAGTAACTATCTACATATATTATGAAGACAGATTTAGGATCTCGTTGTGATAAAGCTGCCTCCAGTTTAATTGCAGAATCATGCCATCTGCGGTTTCGGAAACTCCTGAAAACCCACCTCTTTCCTTAATGATTTACACTACTTCTTTGTTATTTGCTTTGGACCCTTTTTCTGGTTTAGCGCTGGGATGCTTCCGGGTAACTATGCCCTCTATAAATCTTCATTCAATTCAATTCAAAATTAAATAATGGCCTCCTCAGATGGACTTCAATACCATGACCACACCCTGAAATCCAAAGACCCAACTAAACATTGTACCCATCAAAATCGATTGTCCCTTAAGAGGCACAATTTCACTGCACGAACAGGTCACTAAAGCAAAAGTAACTTTTTAAATTTCACGACTGGGCATGCAGCAAAGTACCACCTAGTCTCAGGCATAATAATGCTTAGAAACAGATGTACTGATAAGATACAGGTTTCACCGTAGACTAAATTCAGAATAATTAAATAAGATTTTTACTCTCCTCGTTTCTGCACTTTTAACCTTTTTAGATCGGGATGCCATGCAGAGTCCAGTTAGAATTCATGTACTTTTTGAAATTTGTTAGCACCTTAAATTCCCTAGAAAAACTGGTGTCACACCCTATAAGAGAAATACTACAAAAACCTCTCATTGCATGGATGGCTATGGGCAGTACTGAATATAGTAAAGACTACTGCTGTTCTAGTCTTTGTACTGAACACTGCACAAAATACTCACCAGAACCTGAAACTGTTTCAAGGGAGAAGATGGGTTTTTCCTCTATCTTGTATGAGATGACAGACCTAAATTAAAAGGAAAGGTGTCTTTGCAGGCAAAGTAAACAAGCTACTCAGGGTGATACAAGAGAATATAACCAAGTTCTGTAGTGCTAGATTCACACGAGTAAAACACTACCAGAATAAGAAAGCAGTAAGGGTACAAACACAGATGTGGATTGTCTCTTTCCCCATTATCTCCTCACAGAAGCATAATTAAATGAGAACATCTTTATGAAACAAACAACACCCACATGCACTAAAATGGTGCATACTACGTTCAATAAAAACAGAATAGTAAATGGAAGGAAAATAAATAATTACAGCAACTCTTAGTAGCTCATGAATCTACAAAGCAGGTGGCAAGCAAAGCATAGTCATGCATACCAAAAGACTCAAAAGAGGGACAATCAGGGGTCAAACATCGATACATCATTGTACACCAAATACTTTAAATGAAATATCCTCGCTCGCTTTGTGATTTGTCTTTCTTGGTTAATGTCCATCTCATGTTGTAAGCGTTCACTCGCCTCTAAAGCAGTAGCTCCTTCCTCACTTGCAAAGGGAATTCAAGTAGATTAAGTAAATTAGTTAAGATACCAAATGTTTGGGGACAATACCGCACTAAATGCAAATAATGGTCTGCAGCTCTGAAAGTGAATGTACATGCAGGCCCTCCAACAGATCTATTAGAGCATTTTCAGAAGTATTTCTTTTTTATTACATTTCAAACTTACATACTTCAAATCTGGGTCTTGCCTTCATTACTTATTGTTCATAATTTCCTAACCTGGTCATGCTGATCTTACATTTTCTGCTACTTAAAAATGTCCATGTTTCCTTTATAACTATTGTTCATTGAGTACTTTGTGTAAAAATGAAATTCTAAGCTGCTGATATTTTCCAGCGTTGGAGTTTTTCTGTGACAGACGTTTGTCAGCCTTCCTGTTCAAAGCAAACTCCGATACATTTTAGAATGTGAAAAGATACAACCAGAATATGGCACTGAATCTTGTGATAACCTTTTGGGTGCAAAACGGATTATACACATGCATGTCACAAGATAGATTTACCTGAAGCGGTTATAGATGACAGATCCTTGATCAAACTCATACCCGCAATTTAAGAGTTCTGTGGCAATAACAGATGCATCACCGAAAGTGGGTGGAGTTCTGCCAACTTCTTTAAACGTCAGCAAAATATGATCCCTGTGAGTTCTGCAAAAAACAGAGATAATGAAATACATGGAGGACAGAGACCAAAATGTAACGTAAGAAATAAATAACGAGACAATGTGCCCTATGAAAAAACCTCAATAACTTAGTCTTGTCAGAACAAGCAGGCTTAGGTAGACAAAATGTCCCTCATCACAGAGCAGTAATCCAACTGATTCTCATGAGCATTTGTTTTGCAAGTGCTCAAGCCTCAGCAGACAATGTTTTTGCATCAAGTATAGTCACCTACTGTAACTAGTTAGTTAAGAGTGGACATTACATTAAAATAAAAAAGCATAGCCAGCAAAAGCCCAAGGAAAACTAGATTTCTAAATAGATTGGTATATGATGGACGTTACCTTAAATAGGCAGTACAAGCAACTGAACCCTGGTGATATACAACTAGAAACATAACAGTACACAACCTAAGGTCTTGCAAGTAATATCAGACTTGCAAATGCTGTATAGTGCAAGCGCAAGTCAAGAACAGAATAATTTGCTGCCATAATATTTTTACGCTCAACAAGGTGTGAGAAGAGTGATCACAGGGATATGCCCTGCTTCGACCGTAAATAAAAGGTGGAGTGTGGGACAAACTATATAGTGAGTGAGGTCTACAAGCACGATTAGTGTGTAGACCCAATGGTACTGGTGGAGTTTTTAGATCATGGATACAATTTGCTATTTACTATGGTATGTGAAAAAAGTTGGAGCAGGAGAAAAGATATGTAATATATAAAGTCACCACAACTTCATAGTAAAGCATGCTAACTTCTACTTCTTAATATAGATACACAAAATCGTAAAGAAAAATACCTCTGTAGAATACCCCTCAGCTTGTCTCCAACTCCCACAATCACGGCTTCCTTCCCAGTACTGGACAGGGCTGAAATCTCATTTTTGATGGTTTTTGCGACAGAGGAGTGAATAGCACCACAGAGGCCACGATCGGAGGAAACGCCAATGAGAAGATGCTTTTTCTTCTCTTCGGGTGCCTTTATCTCCGCTTTCTCATACAAAGCTGGAATGGCAGAATGAGAAGATACCAATATTTAGACAAGTATTGTTGAAATCATTACTAAAAGGCTTAACTAACATTAATTTTGGAAGCTTGCAATGAAGAACCAACATGCCAAGGGTAGTGACATTTTCACTAACGGCGCCATCATTCTTTTAAGCTATCTGGCCATTCTCTTTGAATTAGTCACATGACAAATTACTTGGCTTAGATTACATGAGACAAATAGTAATCTCTGGTGGCACCGAGAAAAGCAAAGCAGACTTTACAAGTGGACATTTTTAAAGCAAGCAAACCATGACAAAGTCAATAGTTTGGGCTTTTGTTTAGTAAAAATGTGTACTCTGTCTTCTCTGGCACGACGAACAGTTACTTCACAGCACGAGTGCTAAATTATCATACACAGACATAGTAACTAGACAGCAGTCCAAAATTCTGTTCAGGCACAGCAAAAGAAACAGCAATGAAAGCTAATATCTTTGCGGGGTGGGGGAGGGGAAGGACAACATGATTAAATAGAATGGTTAAAAAGAACAAGACTATTGATCTAACAAGCTGGAAGTGGTAAAAAATGAATGTAAAACAAGCAATGGCAACGCCACTAGGTCTGTGGTTAATGAGCCAATACTTGTGTTTGTGCATAACTAACAGAAAAGAAGTTTGGACCTTATTAGAAAATGTACAACATTCTAATAGACTTTTTTTTTAAACCCAACTGGCTAGTACAATTTTTTAAATTCTAATATAATAGGGCTGACGGGCTTAACACAAGGCCCTAACCGTAATGATTAGAAACGTTACCAAAGTGCTCTCTTAGTGATAGTGTGGGTGAGCAGCTTTAGGCTTACCAGATGGGAGTGTAGAGTATTTGTTGTATACGCAGAGTCAATAAACGGGACACACACAGAAATCCAACACAAATTTATAAAAAAACAACAGATTTGTATATTATTTTAGGCACCAAGATCTTTGTGATCAGGCAAGTACTTTTAAGATAGGGCAGCTCAGTAAACAAGAGCTTGCGTTTTGATACCTGCAGAATGCAGGGAAGTAGCTCCAGTACTCCATGGGAGATATTGGCTGTTTTTAAAATAGCTTGCAGTCCTCCCAGGCTTTTTGGAGCAGTTGCCATTGTTGGGAGCAGCTGGCAAGGTTGGCACCAAGTCAATCGCAGGTCCTCAGTTCTTGTTTCTTTCGGCTCTTTGTCCTTCTTGAGTCAGTTGATTCAGATGATCTGGTGCCAGGGGCTTCTCTAAATACTAAATTTAGGGACATTAAGGGTAGTGAAGGGTAGTAGCCAATGGGCTACTTACCCTTGGGATCACTACACCCCCTATATGACTACTTCCTGTGAGAAGTGGGTATAACACTGTCCCAGGGTTCCTAGTTCCAACAAAAACACAATGGTGGAGCCCTTCCTTTGCAGAGCACACCAGGTAGCCCACCATAGGGTTATGCCTAGCCTGTGTGGGCAACACGCCTACTGCATAGCCAACTTCCTGCATGTCCTGGTGCCAAATGGGCCTCATGAAAGGGAGTGGCCTTCTCCAGGTCTGGAGGAAGCTGGGTTGCGGCCTCCTAAGAGTATGGGCTCTCACCCCTGTAGGTCAGAAACTCGTCTGTGGTGGCAGGCTGGACAGGAGAAGTCAGTCTGCACACTAGAGGAATAGTAGGTTCCAGGGGCACCTCTAAGGTGCTCTTTGGATGCATGTCGTAATAAATTTAATACTGGAATCAGTATGGATTTATTAAGACAAGGTGTCTGATACACAGGTTTCAGTGAAGTTATGTAGCCGAGTAACTCTTAATGACCTGTGCCCAGAACGTACCCTAAAATGTCTTCCCTATTCACTTTCGAATGGTAGTAATCTGGACTAAACATCACTGGGGCATAGGATATAATCTACCCTGCCTTAGAGCGGTCAGGAATTCTGTAGGGTTACATTACATATAGCAGATGCAGCGACTTGGGCATGGTACACAGGAATGTGTGACATGTATTTCTCCCATGGTTTGCACCATTTCACGCAGCCTGCAATAGCAGTCTGCATGCAATTTGTATGGGGGTCTCTTGGGGTGGCTGTAGGGTTTCTGTTGCAGTACCCCCATGCCTATGCTTTTTGCCAGATTTCTGATGAACTTTGACTGGGTGTGCCCAGGGACCCTGTCAAACAGGCTCCCAGGGCCTGTGATCTTTATCAAACCTGAACCATTGTATTCACAATTGGCACGACTCTGGCCTACCAGCAAGTCCCTTGTAAAGGGTGCCTATGGTACCAAGGACATGGTAACCAGGGAAAAGCTCCGAGGGCTTAAGAATGTATTATGCCACCTGCAGAGACCTAATCAAATATGCACCACTGCCCTTGCAGCCTGCGTATTTTGGTGTAACTAAAAGTCAAGAGTAAACATGACACTCATCCCTGTGTGCCACGCCTGCCCAGCACTGCATGAGACCTGGATAAGTCACCCTTAAGGCAGGATGCACTATCCCTCATGTGAGGACCTATCTGCATGAACAGACAGGCCCCATAAGTATCTACAGTAATTCTTAGATATTATAAGTGCCCAGTAAAGCCATACTGAGTATATAGTCTGGAAACTGGTCACACTGGAGAACACAGAGAGTCCGCCTACCACCGTACAAATCAGAGGCCTCCGAAGTCATCTGCGGCGTCCCTCAAGGATCATCTCTGAGCCCCACCCTCTTCAACGTCTACATGAGCCCCCTCGCGGCCATCGTACGCAAACACAACCTCAGCATAATCTCCTACGCCGACGACACCCAGCTGATCCTCTCCCTGACCAACGACCCCGCCTCCGCCAGAGCCAACCTGAACGAAGGGATGAAAGAGGTAGCCGAGTGGATGACGACCAGCCGCCTGAAACTGAACTCTGACAAGACGGAGGTCCTCATCCTGGGCTCTTCCCCCTCCGCCTGGGACGACTCCTGGTGGCCTCCCGCCCTGGGCACCGCACCCAAACCGACAGACCATGCACGCAACCTGGGCTTCATCCTGGACTCCTCCCTCTCCATGACCAGGCAAGTCAACAACGTCTCCTCGGCGTGCTTCAACATCCTACGCATGCTACGGAAGATCTTCCGGTGGATCCCCACCGAGACCAGGAAGACCGTCACCCAGGCCCTCGTCACCAGCCGACTGGACTACGGCAACGCCCTCTACGCCGGTACCACCGCCAAGCTCCAGAAGAGACTCCAGCGGATCCAGAACACCTCAGCCAGACTCATCCTCGACATCCCACGAACCAGCCACATCACCGGACATCTGAGAGACCTTCACTGGCTCCCCGTCAACAAAAGAATCACCTTCCGCCTCCTCACCCACGCACACAAAGCCCTACACGACCAAGGCCCGAGCTACCTCAACAGCCGGATCAACTTCTACGCTCCCAAACGCCACCTCCGATCAGCCAACCACGCCCTCGCCGCCGTCCCCCGCATCCGAAGAGCGACAACAGGAGGAAGGTCCTTCTCCTACCTGGCCGCCAGGACCTGGAACTCCCTCCCGACCGACCTGCGCCTGACCCAAGACCACCTCTCCTTCAGGAAGAAGCTGAAGACCTGGCTGTTCGAGCAGTAGCGCCCCCCCCCCCCCCCCACCCCCCAGCGCCTTGAGACCCTACGGGTATGTAGCGCACTCTATAAGTGTCACTGATTGATTGATTGACAACGAGTTCCCTAGCACCATAATGGCTTAACTGAATCATAGGATGTTTGTTATCAAT
This sequence comes from Lissotriton vulgaris, assembly GCF_964263255.1. Classification (NCBI taxonomy): domain Eukaryota; kingdom Metazoa; phylum Chordata; class Amphibia; order Caudata; family Salamandridae; genus Lissotriton; species Lissotriton vulgaris. Next base: position 1,707,195,854 of record NC_141685.1, on the reverse strand, counting down.
CATTTCAGAATAATAAACCTGCACCGATTCCGGTCTCCGATGTATTACTCCATGCATTCAGGGGTCCCTTCTAGAGGGGACCCCTACACCAAACCAATCACTGGTAGGTTCCTGACTGGCGAACACCAGCCTGCCACCACAAGACAGGGTTTGGACCCCTAGGGTGGGTACCTGCGCGACCTGGAGCCAGAAAAAGCTTTTTTGGGCTCAGGTGTTCACCCCTCTCTCAGGTCAGGAAGAGCCATCTGCAGCAGGGGAGCTTCAAAGGCCTTGCCGCCATTACAACATGATTCCCCAGGCTCCCCTGCTATCAGGAGCAGGCCCCCTTCCTGTCTCACCCATTTTTCAGCAGGAAGACAGGCGGGACAAATTAGAACAGCCCAGAAAGTGTTCCCCCCTCTACCAAGCCCATGCTTCAGTGCGCACCATCTTACAGATTCATGGTTCCAGGATTGTGCCCACTGCCCCATGTGGGGTTGGCACATTACGGGTGGCTGCTACTGCGAACCCCCTAAAAATGTCCCCTAAATACAGTACTTGGGGGGCAGCCCTGAACCCAGAAGTTAGTTCTTGACGACCTAAGAAGATTGGAATCCCGAAGACGTTACCGCCGTGAAGACTCCAGACCAAACTGACTTGGCCCCAGCCATACTGGCCTGCCTGCAGCTCAGAAATAAACAGCCGCTCAAAAAAGGATTAGGACCTCCAGAGTTGATGAGGACTGGCCCACCACTTCAATAAAGACTTTAGACTCTCGAGGATAGCAAAGACCAAAAACAGGAAGAAGCACGTCAACACAATTGAGACCCGGGTAATTATGTATAGCCAAGCAACAATGTCTCAATCAGTAATCATTAGGTAAGACAGGTACAATAGAGAAACAAATCAATTTGGGAGAAAGTAAAAAGGGAGACCACAACAATAGGTTAAAAAACATTTTTTGATCTATATTTAATGCAAGTAGTTATATTAGCACTACATTACTATATATGCAGAGGTAACCGAATTGTAGGTGTGCACATTAGTGCTCGTGAAAAGGTGAACGGCGCAGTGACAAGACAAGGTGAAGAATCAGCGTAAAAAGGAGCAGAATACAAATTAGTTGAAGGTCACAAAAATAGTCAGCAGATAATTTTTCAGAGAAAGATTCCTGTTTAAGGAGACCACAATAACGCCAACAATTACCCTGGAGGGTCAACGGCATTTTGACCTGCACAATTTTAGGTCATCAAGAGGACAGGGTTACATGGATATGGTAAGTGCTGGGATGGTTGCGCGGAGCCTGTATGATAAAAGCAAATCAAGTCAAAGGAATCCGGGCTTGGTCACGTAGGACACTAGAAGTTCATGTAGCTCACAGGGAATGCGTGCGTTAGGGAAAAAGCTTCAGTCGCTTATGGGTGCAAAACAAGAATCAGAGATGTGTGGAGACTCGGGACATCAGCTGCTGTGGAACAAATCAGTCAGTAAAGGAATGACGTCTGTCAATCTAGGGACCAGGAATGAATCACAGGAGGGGGTACCCAGCAAGCGTCTGGGTCCACAGGGCGAGTGAAAAGCAAAGTATGCCTTGTAAACGGTCACGGTATGCTGGGAAAGTGGCACTGTCCACTGAAGATCCAGCCCCTGCTGGTCCAAGAAAGCCTGCTCAAGGACTTCTCTGCACCAGTTGTTCACAACCTGTGTCTCGAGGGTCCATCCCACCTGAAGTGGTCCCCCAGCGGTTCTGACCTCCAAACCATTGAGGGGTGTCACTGCAAAGGTTCTGTGTCAACACCTGCAGTTTCTTCATGACGACCAGACCAGTAAGCCGATTCCAGGTGCGTCCTGGTGACCCAAACCCAAGGTGTTCTGACATTCGGTGACATCTCTACTTACCTGCCCAGCTGTTGGTTTCTCCCGGGAGACTTCCTGGACCGAGCCTGCAGCTGAAATGCAAAGACAACAACCCCTATAGGACTGCATTGGGCCACAAACACATGGGAGCCATTTGCCCTGTCCGATTGAAAAATAGTCACATTCTAAGTTGATTGGTTTGAAACATTGATAAAAGCTGGGGTAGGATATATGTCAAACTGTAAAACTTTGCAGTCGGAAGTTTTTATGACCAAAGTGATGAATGAGATAATCTATTTAAGTGAGTCCTTACAACACTGTGCCTTCGACTCCAACCATCCCTTAGACAACTTTGACAGTGATTTCACCTTGTAGCATCAATAGATAGCAACATTTTGATAGTAAAGCCTTCCATAATATTATGCTCAGCTTCACCATTCCTATTGTTGGCACTTCGACTGACAGGAGCAGCCCAAGAGCTCTAGACCAGACTTTGTGGAATGTCTTTTATTGGAAATGAGAAAATCTGAAGATCACATGGCTTTTTGGAGGGTCTTAAACACCAATTTATTTATTAGTTATTTTAAAGTGGGTTGTTCCAAGGAGTAACTTCATATGCAGTACCAAGGAATGGGTGGGTAGTATCAACACAGTATGTGCATTTTCAGTGTAACATGTGTTTTCTAGGTAATGGTGTTGGCAGTTTTCTTTATGCACATAAAAGACATTGATTTATACCTTAAATCAAAGAACCAAACAGACAACTACCAAAGAGGCTCAAATTAAGCAGAATGTGTTTTTGGTATGACAACAGCAGAGAAAGGTTTTCAGCCTCCCTTACCAAGCGCACCAGTTCCATACACTCTGGCAGATTTCAGAGCTCTCTCGGCTTTAGTGTACTTTGCAGCAGCAACCATCTTCATTGACTTTGTAATTTTCTGAGTGCTTTTGATGGACTTCAAGCGTCTTGTAACTATAGCATGAATGGAAAAGGGCAATGTTTAGGGTGCTCATGGAACAAAAACACAGAATCAAGAAAATAGACAATGCTCTAAAAAATACAAACTGAAAGATTTGGTGGGTACAATAGCAGAAATCATCCCATAACAGGAGCATAATGAAGGTTCTGGACATGGCAGAAACTGCCAATCCTAACTGCAGATGTATTACCTGGCCATTCCTCGATAAATGTTCACAGCATTTCGAATGTTAAAATGAGAATACTTACTTTCCTTCAAGGTTGCCATATTTCTTACTTGGCCCCTGAAAAACAAGGGAGATATTTTAGCAATAATACGAATTTTTCGGGCGTGGAAGAAAATGTCGGAAAACGTGTAAACGTCAGTGTTAAAGTGCTATGGTTAATCTAGCTGGCAAACACAGATGCTGGGTTTAAATGAGCTATTTGCTTAAACTCACAGCAAATTTTAATTCACATGATTTTGAGTGCAATTGTACAATCACCCTTTCGTTAAACTGAACAAAAGTATCCTTTTGTGAATGTATGCATGTTAGACTGAATTTCAGGCATACATGGCAATCAGCTTAATAGTACCTATTCATACACAGCACAATACAAACTGAATTGTTTCTTGAATGGTATCCAACTCAACTGAGATTGCTTTATCGACCACTGAAAGAATAAAATATTAAGCCAAACCAGCCACGGCATGGATTTCTATCTCATCGTTCTCTGCAGAGGAGTCTATAGCAACAAGAAGCCCTCGTCCTTACACTCAGGGATGTTAGACCTATTATCAGGCCCTCTTCATCACATACTACAAAATAACATTTAATAAATTAGGACAGGGTGCGGAGAACGATTCCTGGATGTAGAAAGTGAGAGGTGGGTTCCCAGACGTTCTAAGAGGGATTATGATTGTGGAGGCAGGCTGGGAGGTAATGTTTTCTCACTGAAGGCATGGAAAGGCTTTTCTTCCTCTTCATGCAGGACAAGGGGTCGGAGGGGCTTACATCAGCACAACGGGGCAAGAGAAGGGACCATAGGGGAGAGGGGTATGGTATTTCCCTAATGTGGAACAAAGCAAACGCTTTCTCATTGAGATTGTGACAGAGCCAGAGCGTCTACATCGTAGACAAGACTAAGAACACTGGAAGTGTCATTCAGGGGATACATAACTACTACTAGAACAACAGGGGGTAGGTTTTATATTCGAAACAATGGAATGGTGTCTCTACTCGATTAGTGTCTTTTTCAATCGAAAAAAGAAAAAAAATGTTTCCCACACGCGAGGCAAATGGGGAGGATTTCAGCTAGCCATTATCAGGGGAGTCTTGCTATCCGTGTGTAGCAATCTGTGTCCCCATTCCCTATATCCCTGAGCTGTGAAAATTGCTTTCTTTGTGTGTGTGTGGGTATAAGGGAATTTAACAGGTTGTTGTCGGCTGAGTTGCTAAGCTGGATTTGATGGAGATTAAGTGATTTTGAATGATTGTCCCTGTATATATATATATATATATATATATATATATATATATATATATAGTTCTTTTTTGTGTGACGTGTGCAGCATCCTGTGTCCCGATTTACTGTATGGCTGAACTGGTATCTGGCATGCTTAGGGAGAATGATGCCACAGCAGAAAACAAGTGGCCCTACAAGTAACGTGTTTTAGCTGCATGAAAGTATGTTATCTGAGAATCCAAATCATTTAAATAACAAATGGTCAATATAAACATTAAGAAAATATTTGCCATTAAAGTTTGAAATGGAGTGCAAGTTAAAGTTTGCAACTCAAGAGTAGTCACCAAACCACAGTAGTGTAGCAGAATTCAGGAAAACCTTCAATGAAACTTAAGCAATGGTACAGAGAATTACTTAGTGGTTATAAAAGGAGGGGGGGGGACGTTGGTCTGCAGCTGTCATTCCTATGAGATTACATTCACTATAACATGAAGAGGAGTGCGTTTCTTTACTGGGGATATTAACATTTTCTTTACTACGGTCAAAGGGCATAATTGTCCTCACTGGGGACATAGGAGGTGGTGGTTTTTCATTCAGTTGGGGTGGAGGGGGACACAATGTAACCTTTTAACTGGGATTATGACGCGACGCTGATCCTCCCTGTGGACAGCACAGGAGAGGGAACGAACTCAAGTGACGCCCTTAACTGAGATTATGCTCCAACGCTGATCCTCCGTGTTGACAGCAGATCTGTACTTTCTTAAAGCCAAAGTCAGTTCTCACAAAATGTTCGTTTGCATGACACATTTTGCAGTTGCAAACATGTGAAGTGTTCTTGGTCACTGGCGTAATTTGCCAGGGTCGACTCTCGCTGACCTATCCGCCTGTTGAGCTTTCGAGGAGGGCACTGGCAGTTTATTTTGAAAGATTTTTCTATTCAGACGAATTGTAGTTTTCGAAAGGGTGGTGAAGGTTTGAAGGAAGAGTTGCACTGATTCCAAACTATGGGAGGCACTTATCCAGTTCGCGTGGTATCCTCTATATGAGGGTGACCTGAAACAAGGGCTTTTTAGCTGACATGGCCATCTTCCGGTAATGACCAGGGCATTACATGAAGGTGACCGATCAACGAAGAAAGGGGCATTAACAAAACGCGCATCCTACTGCGCATCCCGATGTGGAATCATAGCCTTCTATAATCACTATTCATATACAACCAACAGAGTGTTTTAATGAAGTGTCCCGCGGTTTGCGCTTGCGGTACTGCAGCTCTCCTGACAAAAAAGAGCGCTTTGCTGCGTATTCCAGCCCTCGAATACCGTGCCTTTCATCCCACCTTACTCAAGTTCACAACAAACAACCAAAAAAACAGACACATTACCATTGCGGCTGCAAAACCAAGAAACTGGCCCGAGAGAACATGGTGACTCCGATCAAGGTCAGGTTTCGCCGACAGCGCATGCGCCGAAAGAGATCGGAAGCCGGGTGCCGGAAGTAGAGAGAGAAGAAAGACTAGACCGGGTTGAGTTTAGAGACATAAAACAATTGTAAAGATCATGAGTGAGAGCAAAGAGAGACTAGAACTGTAGGCGCGAGAAAGGTGTAACGCGTGTCTAGAGACGATATTGGTAATGCATGTGCTATGTAAATGTAATACATCAAAAAAGGGAGCCACAACGATAGAGGACTAGTAATTTAACGCCAACATACTTTATAAAACAGTAAACCACAGGGCTCTGAAACTGATGAGTAGCGTACCCAGTTTATAGTTTGCATTATAGGGCAGATAATAAACTGCGGCAAAAACAATGATAATAAGCAGGGGATCCCACACGTTCGTAAATGCTGTTTTCGCATTAAAGCGTACGGCGAGCGAAACCTATTCAATCTCATGTTTTACGAATATGTTCTTTATTTCTATGGTTGTACGTCACTCTCTGTCATCTCCGAATGTTCGAGGACTACATAAGTGACGTCACCGCTGTCATCTGTCAGTTGCTGTTTCCGCACTGCGAGTGACTGCGTCCTTTCCGCTGGCTCCCTGTGGGCCCTTTTACTTAGTTAATAAAAAGTAGCTTTTATACCTAAATGGTGTTTCTGTGTCTAACTCACACACAACAGCTGCTAGGCATAGTTGGTTCAATAGCTCTCACTAGGGCTGTATTGACAGAGTGTTGCACCCCTGCACCCTGTGCCTCTACGGGGTCCTGCTCCATGCCTACTTTTGTATAAGTAATTATGAGGTGTAGGGAGTGCTTTCGAAACCCTTCTAGGCAAAGCCTAACGAGCCTATGCACATATTATCCTAATCCAGCCCCAGCAGGAATTATACTGAGGGACTACTACTGTCTCCTTGGCAGTTCAACATATGTGATAGAAGCCATGACCCCATAACAATCAACATCGATGTACATGGAAAACAAATCAAAAATATGAAAGTTCCTTCTAAAGAGTAAAGACTTTCGGTAACGTCTTTCTCTGATTTTTTTAATCAAGCGATAGTACATTATATTTAAAACTACAATATTACTTGTTTATTCGCGAAGCATTTAAACAAAATCCTATAATGGTATACAATTGTAAAACAATATAATTTCACTGCATTTTAATTCTTTTAAGGTACGAAGTTTGTTAATGAAACGTGAAGTCAATGTAAAATTCTTCGATTCAAAGATGGCCGCTCTATTCAATGTCTAACGCGAAGGCTTCAATTGTGTAGTCCTTTCTCTATGGTAATAGTTAAACCTACTGTGAGCGTTCGGAAGTATTTTCTGGCTTCCTGTTTTCCGACTATTGTTGTGTTGTCTTCGTGTCTAAATCTCTTTCTTCGCTTGATCTGTGCTTATCCCGATTTGCACCATGGGGAAGGCTGATTTTCTCAGCCCGAAGGCCATTGCCAACCGTATCAAGTCTAAAGGGCTCCAGAAGTTGCGCTGGTACTGCCAAATGTGCCAGAAGCAGTGCAGAGACGAGGTAGGTGGCTGGGATGATGCTGGCAAGCGGGGAGGAGTGGGCATCTGTTGTTAGAGCTCTATAAATTCATATGTGAAACTTGGTATACAATAAAGTGGTGTAGGTATTGAATACTCTTCGTTATATAGTAGAACTGTCCGGCTTTCCGGGTCTATCCTTGAATGTTCCGTGAGACTTGTAGTCGCGAAGTTTATAACCTGAAACAAGCATTGGAAATGCAATAGGTCTCGCAGCATTAGAGTTAGTGCTTTTAGAATTGTTTATGGGTTTTTTTTGTAAATCTTTATCAATGCTAAAGAATTACAAATAAAAAAAGCCATAAACAATTCTAAAAGCTGTAACTCAAATGCTCTGAGACCTATTGCACTGTGTGAGGGTGAGGGGTTGAGGGTGAGTGAGGGTGAGGGTGTGTGAGGGTGAGTGAGGGTGTGTGAGGGTGAGTGAGGGTGAGTGAGGAGTTGAGGGTGATTGAGGGGTTGAGGGTGAGTGAGGGTGAGTGAGGGTGAAGGTGAGTGAGGGTGAGTGTGAGTTAGGGTGAGGGTTTGCGGGTGGGTGACGGTGAGGGTGAGGGTTTGAGGGTGAGTGAGGATGAGTGAGTGTGAGTGAGGGGTTGAGGGTGAGTGAGAGTGAGGGTGAGTGAGGCGTTGAGGGTGAGTGAGTGAGGGTGAGGGGTTGAGGGTGAGGGGTTGAGGGTGAGGGGTTGAGGGTGAGGGATTGAGGGTGAGGGGTTGAGGATGAGGTGTTGAGGGTGAGTGAGGTTGAGGGTGGTTGAGTGAGAGTGAGGGTGAGTGAGGTGTTGAGGGTGAGGTGTTGAGGGTGAGTGAGTGAGGGTGAGGGGTTGATGGTGAGTGAGGGTGAGTGAGTGTGAGGTGTTGAGGGTGAGTGAGGTTGAGTGAGAGTGAGGGTGAGTGAGGGGTTGAGGGTGAGGCGTTGAGGGTGAGGCGTTGAGGGTGATTGAGGGTGAGGGTGAGTGAGGGTGAGGTGTTGAGGGTGAGTGAGGATGAGTGAGAGTGAGTGAGAGTGAGTGAGAGTGAGGGTGAGTGAGGGTGAGTGAGGGTGAGTGAGGGTGAGTGAGGGTGAGTGAGAGTGAGTGAGAGTGAGGGGTTGAGGGTGAGGCGTTGAGGGTGAGTGAGTGAGGGTGAGGTATTGAGGGTGAGGTATTGAGGGTGAGGTGTTGAGGGTGAGGTGTTGAGGGTGAGGGGTTGAGGATGAGGTGTTGAGGGTGAGTGAGGTTGAGGGTGGTTGAGTGAGGATGAGTGAGAGTGAGGGTGAGTGACGTGTTGAGGGTGAGGTGTTGAGGGTGAGTGAGTGAGGGTGAGGGGTTGAGGGTGAGTGAGGGTGAGTGAGGGTGAGGGTGAGTGAGTGTGAGTGAGGGTGAGGGGTTGAGGGTGAGTGAGGGTGGGTGAGGGGTTGAGGGTGAGTGAGGGTGAGTGAGGGGGAGTGAGGGGGAGTGAGGGTGAGTCAGGGTGAGGGGTTGAGGGTGAGTGAGGGTCAGGGTGGGTGAGTGAGGGTGAGGGGTTGAGGGTGAGTGAGGGTGAGGGTGAGGGATTGAGGGTGAGGGGTTGAGGGTGAAGAGGACCAAATGGCTCAATACCACAGAAAGTAAATTAGGCCTTGGCTAGCATTTCATTTTATGTTCGGACATTCCCTCATTCTTTCTAAATTCTCTTTAAAGTTTCTTGAGCGAAAAGTATTAGAAAAATAAGCTATGCCATTTAGAAAGATTTACAACATTGAATATAATGTACAGATTGACAGGCCATAAAAATTCTTCTCTTTCCTCCAGTATTTTGATGTTTTTTTTTTTACTTTTTGTAAACAATGCTTTACAGAAAAGATTTGCAAAGCCAACTGCTCTGATCTCACATTAGACGGGCGAGACTCATTGGCTTGCCCAGTGTTTCTTTCTTTTTCCGTGGCTGAAGATGACCACCGCTCCACCACGTGAAGCAGTGTACAGATTTTGAAAATGAATGCGTGGACTCGTTCTAGACCGAAGCCAACACATGCGTGGGGTTCGCCTCTGGTGCACCTTGCAGTTCCGTGTAATTCGCTTGGGCGCCTAGCATGGAGTGGTTCACTCGGTTTGAAGTGTAAAACAGTTTTGAAAAAAAAGGGTGGCCCGCTGCTTACTTAACGTGCGCTGTAGTGGTGAGGCCTGGCGGTTGGTGGACGGGCCTGTTTATATTGGAGCTCGCTGGCTCGTGATCCCGTGGAATTGTTTACCCTTTCTCTGCTGCTGCATCAGCGCTTCCGTGTACTAGGATGCGTGGTGCGTAAGGAGCGAGTTGGCAACGCGCATTTAGTAAGTGATGTCAGGCCCCTGGTAGCCCGTGAGAAATCCGATCTGGATGGCATTGTATCGAAGGAAGGGATGTTCTTTAAACTGCCGATCCGCGCGCGAGACTGTCTAGAATGGATGCATTAAAGCCCCTGAGTTTGTGACAATAATAGAATTGTATTGCTACATATAATACGGCAGCATCTCTTGGCAACCTTCACTTTCAAACCCAGGAGTTTGGCTTCCTAGGCGCTAGCAGTTCCACCTGTGCATGTTCTTGCGAAGTATTGAAATGTAACCGAAAGGCCGCGTGGTCATGACGTGTTTCAGTTTCTAAGGCTGAAAAAGGCAAACCAGCACTGCTGCAGCTTAACCGTTTTAATGCACCGTACTTTCAAACGTGAGCTTCCACTAGAATATCTTGAAAAATATAATACTGCAACAACTTTAATACATTTTTACTTTCCCTCTTAGCATTTTTTTTATTGTTTTTTAAATTCTCGCTTACCGTCTATCTGAACTTACAAGACCACTTAGTACTGCGCAGAGATGCACATTTCAACCCCCTGTAGTTTTTTAAAACTTCAGATAGTTAATAACACGTTATAGTTAAAATGAATCACAGACGGAGCGCGTCTTTTCGTTTCTATTTTCCAGTGGTCAGACATTCTCTTAAGAGGATAAATGTTGATCTTGGAAGCACTTGAGGGGGGAGGAGAAATGCGACGCGACATGGCAGGCAGGGGAGGGGGCGGAGCGGGGGTGTGGGAGGAGTGCGGGAACAGACAGAGTAGGAGGAGGAGAGTAGGGGAGGCACGGCCTAGCGGCCGTGCATGTTCTTGCGAAGTATTGAAATGTAACCGAAAGGCCGCGTGGTCATGACGTGTTTCAGTTTCTAAGGCTGAAAAAGGCAAACCAGCACTGCTGCAGCTTAACCGTTTTAATGCACCGTACTTTCAAACGTGAGCTTCCACTAGAATATCTTGAAAAATATAATACTGCAACAACTTTAATACATTTTTACTTTCCCTCTTAGCATTTTTTTTATTGTTTTTTTAATTCTCGCTTACCGTCTATCTGAACTTACAAGACCACTTAGTTAAAATGAATCACAGACGGAGCGCGTCTTTTCGTTTCTATTTTCCAGTGGTCAGACATTCTCTTAAGAGGATAAATGTTGATCTTGGAAGCACTTGAGGGGGGAGGAGAAATGCGACGCGACATGGCAGGCAGGGGAGGGGGCGGAGCGGGGGTGTGGGAGGAGTGCGGGAACAGACAGAGTAGGAGGAGGAGAGTAGGGGAGGCACGGCCTAGCGGCCGTGCATGTTCTTGCGAAGTATTGAAATGTAACCGAAAGGCCGCGTGGTCATGACGTGTTTCAGTTTCTAAGGCTGAAAAAGGCAAACCAGCACTGCTGCAGCTTAACCGTTTTAATGCACCGTACTTTCAAACGTGAGCTTCCACTAGAATATCTTGAAAAATATAATACTGCAACAACTTTAATACATTTTTACTTTCCCTCTTAGCATTTTTTTTATTGTTTTTTTAATTCTCGCTTACCGTCTATCTGAACTTACAAGACCACTTAGTTAAAATGAATCACAGACGGAGCGCGTCTTTTCGTTTGTATTTTCCAGTGGTCAGACATTCTCTTAAGAGGATAAATGTTGATCTTCGAAGCACTTGAGGGGGGAGGAGAAATGCGACGCGACGCGACATGGCAGGCAGGGGAGGGGGCGGAGCGGGGGTGTGGGAGGAGTGCGGGAACAGACAGAGTAGGAGGAGGAGAGTAGGGGAGGCACGGCCTAGCGGCCGTGCAATCAAGAAGTGAGGGGGCGGGAGAGTAGGCAAGGCAGGCGGCTGGGGGCATGTGCACGCGCTTTTAAGCTCAATGCGCATGCGCATTGAGCTTAAAAGTCACGGGCACTGCAAGGAATCGCCACGATTCCTTGCAAGTTAGATAAAGTGTGGATGAGCCCCCATAGTCTCGCTTGCTCGATGCGCATCGACAGGCGAGACCTAAAAAGGCTCTTCAGGTCCTCCAAAACGAAATCTTTCACTCGGTGAGCTACTCATGCTTGGACCCAAAACACGTGAGAGCTCTGTAGTTTACAATGATGGGGGCATTTGAAGTGAGACTGCTACTACCATTCCAACTTTCGTTTGGAACAGTATGGATACTTTACAGGCTTCCATAACCTTGGTGTAAACAAGAAGTGTTTCAGCAAAACCTAAACTGGATACACATGTAACAGCATGTCGAATATTTTAAATACTAGAGCGAAAGATGATACGGTTTTGATTTAGCATTTGTTTTCGAAGCATTACACAGCCATGTTCTTGGTTTCTTTAAATTTGGACGCGATGTTGTCCGTCTCATCTATATGTAACTTGTTATGGGATATGAGCAGATTTTTAGCATTTTGTAACTTGGTGCGGTAATTGTTTTTTATGATAACGCTCTGATCTGCATTTTGTGGCAATGCTGTGACCAAGGCTCATGTCTGCACTTGTTCTGTTGTGTTTTATGACGTCCAGGGTTATTTTTGTACTTGGGTTATTGTTTACTCGCAATGAACAGGGTCAGAACTGTCTGTGCCTTAATTATTGTGAGTTTGCGATGATTGAGTTCGGGTTTGCATTCAGCCTTACGTGGTTTTATGATGCCTCATAATTGATTTGCACTTGTAATGATGAATAATCCAGGTAGAATAATTAAAGTAGTCTTTATTGTAAGACAAGCAGATACATCTTATCTCTCCAGCTTCTCCCTTCAACTGACTCCCAGCCACACCATTCTGGAATCCTGCTTTAGAGCATCATCCAGTTACCATGCACCCGGATAGATGCACTTGACCCAGAATACCACAGCACTTTATTTGTTGTAGGATTGCAGTGACCATGCTGAAGTCTGCACTTGGTGTGGTGTGTTTTTTTTATGGCCAAGGTCAAGTCTGTACTCTCTTTGTTAAGAGTTCTTAGTCAATTTGGTGGGACCAAGTTGAGCCTTCCCCTTGTTTCAGTGTTGGTTTATGAGACTTTGTTCCTATTCTAACTTGGTTCTGTGTCTGTATGGGTCACCTATACTGATCCGGTTCCCATGTAACCCTTTTTTCCTACTAAGTCATCTGTGACTCGCCCAGGCCTCTCCTCTCCTCCCAGCTAGCACTTATCTCTCTCTCTCTCTCTCTCTCTTTCTCTCTTCTCTCTCTCTCTCCCTGGGTCTAGTTTTGGTGTTGTCTGTGGAGGCTCGGTAACACTACTTGTTCTTGGGGTTGACATACTAGAGGGACAGAACAATTTTCAGTGTAAACCCCAGTATGTCCATTCTGTTTGGCAAAATCTGAAAACACCCTATGCATAATTTATCTCCCCAGTAAACGAGTCGTACATGCAGACTTGCTCCGAGCCATACTCACATTTTTTATTTAGGCTCCCGATGCAGCAATGCAAAAATGCTACATAAAGACAACTATGGCACAATGGAATGCCCAGTGTAAGCATAACCATACATTGCCGGCTCTATAAACAAATTCATACTGCTATTTTAAATGTTCGGCGTGCATTTTGTATTCTTTTTGTCTCTAGACACACTTTGGGTCGCCGGTGTAATGGGGCATTCGGCAGGAAGAAAGCAAATATTTATGCAAGGTTGTGGAGATGGTCTCATGAGTTACCTGTGTCGAAGTTTGATCGACCGGACTGATTGTAGAAGGCAAGATTGGCAAAGAGAGGTGTAGACATGCTGTATTGTAATTTTTTATGTCACACATGAGGCCACATGTGAATCAACATGGTTATTTTGATTGCATAGGTAGCATCAGTGGTGCACAGAGCATTTGTGTACTGACAAGAAGGTGAAATACCCTGGGGTAACACTACAAAAAAAATGACATGCAAACTCTGGTGCATTCCCTAGCATTGTCTTGTAGCCTGTCTGTATCAAAAACAAATTAGCATTGGTTGTTCTCCAATATGGACTGTCCTGCTCAGCAAACTGGCACATGTATCCTCTGAACGGAAACAACCCCAGCCATGTTTAAGTTGAGCTGATGATCATTAATGGTATTCATTATCAATCCATATAGAACAGTGATCAACAAACCCATACCTCGGTACACCCACACCACTGAGGGCAGCTCACTCGGACACCATAAATGTGAGGCTATAAATATGTGAATTGATCTTACTTTCGCTGTTAGTTTAGAGGTATTCTATACCATTGTTTTTAGGTGTCTGTGCCTTACAAAAGGGCTCCTGCACCAAACTAAATTAACTAGGCCACATCCCCATAAGGCAACATATTTACACTGAACTTTTAATATTCATAAGAAAAACTATTTCAGCGGAGGCGAGGTGGGTTGGTGTAGTTATTCAGTTCCAAAAATCTCTATTGTGTACTTTTTTTTTCAATATACTTTCTACAACTGAGGAACCAAGTGTACCATAATGACAAAATAGTCATGTCTTAGGACTCGGTAGTGGTAGGGATTTTAAAGTGTCTCACATCTAGAAGCATACATGGGCATTTTGATTTGTAAACTGGTTTGAGATAAAGTTTTACTTTATGAATAAATTGAAGACTTTAAAAAGAAAGTGGGACGTAGACTACCGAGATCTTGTCTTTCTGTATTAAAATAAGAATATTCTATAAATAGGTAGATAGGTATCTCATGGTGAGCAAGACCAGTTTGGTTGAAATAGTGATAAATGCACTCGGTGAATAAATGGAAGTAATCATCCCTTTTTCGAGTGCGGCATTCTTCATGTGTTGATATATATATATATATATATATATATATATATATTATTCCATGTGTGTGTGAATATCTTGTGCTGCAGGCAACGCAAGGAAAGGTCATACTCAGGATTTTTTTGATTCAGGAAAAGTATATATTTGACTCGACGCGTTTCGACACACAGCCGAGCCGTGAGTAGATCACTAGAGCACCATTTAATTGGAAAACACAGCGTCCCGCGTAATCGGGACACGCCTCAAACCAACTATTGAAATCGATTTCACATTTAGCAGAGTGATCTACTCACGGCTCGTCTAAAAAATATTCCTGACTTCGGAAGAAGTGGCTTTTGACCTGTATAGTTGTGCGTCCCACTAGCCGTATTAGTTACATTGAAGTGCTTTACACATGAATGTCCTGGCTCGAGCTTAGGCACCCAGATTTGTGTTGCTTAAGTCCTTTACTCACCCTGCCCTGAGGAGGCCAAGATTGTTCTGGAGGCCGAAACTCGACAGCGTTGACACATTATAAAAAGAGGAGTGAGATGAAAATTGTTGAATGTGTTTTGAAATTGTGTATATATGTGTATATTGTATGTTTGAAAATGGTGTGATAAAACAGGATGAAGTATCTCCCTGGATTACTATAATTAAAATATGTAATCATGTTTCCAATGGTATGTGATCGTTGCCTCTTTTAAGCACGATATTGAATTACAGGACATTGTCCCTATTATAGGAGAATTGGTAGTCCCCCTACTATAAAATATTATAGATATCGACCCTTCCTTTCCATTTTGTGTACTTACAAGTGTTGTGTTCCTTACCCAGTTAAAGGAGGGTAATTTGGGTAACCCCCCACAATTTTTTAACATACACCCATATCCAGCTGTCCATTCGTGCTACCCCCTCCCTCTCCTCCCTTGTGCTGTTTCCCCCTGCTTTTTTTTTTTTACCATATTGCACTTGAACACCAGCTGCTGTGAAACATGGCTTAAAACAAACAAACTCTGAAGCGCTCAAAGCTGACTGGTTTTTAATAATAGGTATTTCAAGCGGACCATGGATGTGCACAATTAAAGCTGACTTCAAAATTAGCCCTATAATTAGAGCCTCCGGAATATTAATTGTGTCCCTTTTTTAATGTTAAGTGAGTTGTTTGTTTCACTTTCGGCTGCCTCCTCCCGCACTCTGTACATCTCCCAACCACTATATTCATTTCATCCACGCTCTTTTAAGTGTTTGACAATCCCCGTTTAGGGAGGTCTTGCAAATTGGTCCCCACTATCCGGTCCCCATAGATGTGCTAAATCATACTATACCAATCACCATTTTGTGACCTTTCTACTTGCTCGGTCTGTAGCTTCGTGATCTCCGAAGCAGAGAAGACATTTTTTTTGAAGCCTGGTCCGCTTTTCACATGGGAATCAGTTGTTCCCTGGTTAAGACCCTGTTGCATTGAACCCTGCTACTCTTCTCCTATTCTAGGCTCTGGTGTTTAAGTAGTCTGTTATCTTCATTTATATGCATCACAGATTTTTTTTATTTTATTGTTCAATAAAGCCATATATCTTGGTACACATCATTTGTAAAATTGAGTTGGGAAACAACCTATCTTAAAATAAAGTTGACAACGTTCCATTCTCCTCTGTCCTAAATGTTTGAGCAGATAGGTTCTCTTTCTTATCTTACTTGAAAGTCTGAACTTATAAACATAAACATAGACCCTTAATCAATATCCCATTGAGGTGGGTGACAATAAACATCTGTTATTCAGCTCTGAGATACCCTTCTGGGTTAAAGTGCGCTTCACAAATACATAGGTTATGTTATATATAAGTATCCAAACCGTGCATTTTCCATACTGTGTGTCAAAATAATGTGTCCCCTCACAATGGATAAGCTCAGCTCATCTCAAGTCCTGGGCAAGTCGCTGCTAAAAAGTTGGTGCCTGTAGGATGCCATAGTACCTGAAAATACTACTGGTAGCTTCTCTTAGCTTAAATATGCTAGTAAAATTAATTTCCGATACTGTCATTTTCATATACTGGATGGACAGGAAAATGACGTGCCCCAACCCTTTATGCCATAGCCCGTCTTAAAAATTGCAGGTTTAGAAATGGCATACAGATGTTTGATTTGATATTTCAAAGCATTGAAGCTATACTTAAGCACTCTTAAAAGGTACTGAGGGAAATTCAACTCTTTGAAAAGTTTATGTGGCTTTTCAAGCGTTGAATTTCGTTTAGTACCTTGTCCAACAATATGTCAATAGTCTAGTTTACCACGAGACATTGAAGGCTGCAATCTAGAAGTCTAGAATTTTACAAATGAACTGTTATGTATATTCGGGCCACTGGAACTTTTTGCGCCATTGGATGACCAAATTATGCTGCGTTGTTGACAAAAGTATGTGTCAAGGAAAGGCAGATTATTCAGCACAATTCAGCACAATCTGTAGCAGCATTATTTTATTTTAACTTTTAATACCATTCAGGCAAAGGTGCTTCTCGTCAGTATACTATAACACCACAGTTCAGCAATCCGCAAATGAAAGCTGGCCTGTTAACATTTGAGGGATTTACCACTGCTCAGAAATACGGGAGGCGCTTTTTGCTGGATAACTTTTGCTCCGCTTGAGCTAGAAAACCTTTTTTGTGAAATTTGCAAATTATGCAACATATGCTGTAGAACGCAGCAAATAGACCACTTCTTGATTATGAAAACTCTGCAGCTGCAACATGACAGAGAGAACAAATTTCCCTTAACTACCACATGATTTTAGTACAATGATATTTCAGATAATTAATCCAATATTGGTGACAGAGGCTCATCAATGACTTGCATTCTTTCAAAAAATATATAATTTATTTAATTTTTGTAAATATAAATTCCATTGGTTTGCATCAATTAACATTCCTTTGTCAGTTCTACATACAATACAAAATTACCAATTTTTATAAAGACAAAACATTTTTTTAAATAGTGTAAACAGAGAAAAGCATAATAAAGTGCATATAAATCATGACTATATATAAGGTTGAATTACTTGAATTGATACATAGTTCATTAATCCCCTGGTAGAAAAAGAAAGTACCAACATCTACACACATTCAAAACAATCTCAACATTCTCACTCTAGCTACATACACTACCACACCATTTGAAACAACGAGGTAAAATCATGAATACAGGTCTCCAAGATCAATGTGAGACCCCGCACTTGGTTGACGCGCATTTCGGCGGCGCAAGGCCACCTTCTTCAGGACCACTTCCAATAAAACAACCCAAATATCCAGGGGATATAGAAGAGCAAGTATTGAAGATTCAGGAAAGATTCTAATCAGGTAATCCTATTATAGGATTAGGTATTCATATTGTGTATGTCTTCTGATTTACGATCCCTTTGTAGATTGTTGCTGAGATCTATTGAGATTTCTGTAATCACCTCTTGTGACACGATTCTTGACCTTTTTTTTAAATTATACAGCTCTATAAGATAATAGGTGTCCACAGAATCTTGTAAATCCAGCTTCTAATTAGTATTTTGTAGAGGTACGCCTGCCAAACCTGCTAAACTGTGACTACAAAATTTTCACACAAATAATAGCATGGAGATTGGTTTTGGTAATGCCAAATCTGATACACTCGGACCAAAAGGGGTTCATAAAAGGGAGGCAAATATCAGAAATCACCCACGAACTTTTTGCAGCAGTTGATATAGCAACTAGTGAAAAAATCCCCCTTACAATAGTAACATTTGATGCTCCCAAAGCATTTGACCGGGTCAATTGGTCCTTTCTAAATAGAGTTATTATCAAATATAACCTTGGTCTAAATTTTAGTCATTTGATAACAGAGACTTATAGAAACCCAAGAGCAAAGATCTTAATTAACGGGAGTCTCACCAATAACTTCGCGATACAAAGAGGAACAAGACAAGGGTGTCCGCTGTCTCCCCTGCTTTTTAATCTGTACATAGAACCTTTGGCAGACACAATAAGAAATAATGAATCAATAACTCCCTTTAAACATCAGGAGTGGGTCAAAAAGGTGGCGCTTTATGCGGACGACCTAATGCTCTTTACAGAAAACTATTTAAAAAAATGTTTTGTCTTTATAAAAATTGGTAATTTTGTATTGTATGTAGAACTGACAAAGGAATGTTAATTGATGCAAACTAATGGAATTTATATTTACAGAAATGAAATAAATTATATATTTTTTGAAAGAATGTAAGTTATTGATGAGCCTCTGTCACCAATATTTGATTATCTGAAATACCATTGTACTAAAATCATGTGGTAGTTAAGGGAAATGTGTTCTCTCTGTCATGTTGTTTCATTTCCCTCCTTCCCTGACTTGATAAAAGTCTTGAGGGGGGTCACATCATTTCTGCTATAAACTCTGCAGCTGCATAAATGCATGATCCGAAGGTCCAGTGTATAAAACAAAAATTGGCAAGGCACTAGTAAAAAGCCTTCATGTTTGTTCACTCTCTCTACCGTAGCAAGGACCTGCTGAGGTTCAGCTTCTCTAGAATTGATTACCTCTGATGCAACAGTGCATCCCCAATGGTAACTATTACTTTGAACCCTAGCATTGTACCACATGCTCTTATCACACCCGTTGTTCTACCTGTTCATAAATACTTTAATGTCTTTGCTCTTAATCTGCTTTTGTTTCAGACATCTGCAACAAGAGCTGCCAGTCGTAATCATCTAGTAAATGCTTTTATCCAGATGCAGCTTGTCAATGCATTCCTCAACTGCAGCACACTTCCTCTGAAACTTCTTTCCATTACTCATGAAGCCATCTGTAGATCAAAATATCTTGCTGACTCTCTGACAAGTGCCAAGACTACATTATGGAAAGAGAAACCTTGATGCAGTAATTTAATTAAAACTTTCCTCCCTTCTGAAACTCAGTGTGACCATGACATTATGATGACTCCCATCATATCATGACACCGTGATCACCTTTATGAATATCTGAACACCTTTCAAGGCCTGTACCTTAATGTCATATCCATCCCTAAGCATGCAGCTGAAATTTGGGATTTGTTGGATGATTTAAAACCTGATATTTGCCTCTTCACAGAGACCTGGCCGCATAAACAATCTACACCAGCGCTTGCAACTGCTCTCCCTGCAGAATACACAGTAGTCAGATTAGACAGAATAGGCAAGAGAGGAAGAGGTCTGGCTATAGCTACTCGTTTATCCAATCATATTAAAATCTTGGACACTGTTTCTATCTCTAGCATGGAGCTAATGGTATTGAGGCTGGAGCTTGCTCATGGCATAAGGTGGATGGTAACTGTAGCCTACCATCCCCCTGGGGAAAGTAAAAAGTCTGTTTGCACCTCATTATTGGAAAGTCTTTCCCCTGACACCTTGCAAGCAGATAATTTCCTACTTGTAAGAGATTTTAACCATCATTTAGATACCACTTCCAACCAGGACTCCGTATGTTTAACAGCAGTTGTGGAGTCCTTAGGCCTCTTCCCTAGAATACACAGCCCGACACATATAGCGGGACATACTCTAGACACCATTTTTACAAACATTCAGGATCTAATAGTAGAACCTCCATTGGCACTAAGCTGGGCTGACCATCTGGTACTTGGATTCTCTCCTTGGTTATTCCGAAACCAGTAAGCCAGCCCCAATACCGTAGGAGTTCCCATAGATCCTGGAGTTAAGTGACACCAGTAGCATTTAGCGTTGCGTACTCTACCCCGTCACTTAACAACTGTGCGGATAGTGACACAGCATTGGCAATAGTGGAGGCCTATATAATGGAGTCCCTTGACACCATCACCCCGCTTAGGGTAGTCACAATCTGGGAAAGGGCTGCTCCAGCCCCATGGTATTCAGAGAGCCTTAAGAAAGAAAAAGCTACATGTAGAATTAGTGAAAGGAAATGGAGGAAAACAAAGTTCGAGGGGGATAAATTGGCATATGAAACAGTACATAGAGGCTACGTAAATAATTGTAACATAGCCAGGAGATCGCATTTAGGTACGCAAATCTCCAAAGCAAAGAGCTCTTCTAAAGAATTATTTAAGATTATTAAAGAATTCACCAATCCCAGAGCTAATAATTTCTCCCTCCCGCCGACGCAAAGGCTATGTGACGACTTAGCCAATCATTTTAAACAAGATTGACAAAATCTATAACTTCTTTGGCTCAGAAGAGGCTCTCAGGGTGGTTGCACTGCCCCTGGATGATCCTCTCTTGCCCTACCTACAGTCTTTCTCAGATATCACCTCTGAGCAAGTACTGCCTTTGTTAGCGCACACAAAATCAGGCTCCCCGTCAGACCTGGCCCCTCCTTTTATTATTTCAGATCTCTCACCAGCCTTGTCTAACCCTATCATGGAAGTCTGTAAAATATCTTAGGCTACAGCTACGTTTCCTTTGAAGTGGAAAAAGGCTCAAATCAAGCAGACTGAAGAAAGCATCAGCCGACCCTTCAAATTTACAAAAAACAGGCCTATCGCTCTTCTGCCATGCTGTTAAAAAATTATGGAGACTCTGATTAATAAACAACTCTCGGACTATTTGGAACAAAATAACCTAATTGATCCTTCTCAGTCAGAATTTCATGCCTGTTATAGAGCTTAGTCCACATTGACCGAAGTAACAGACTCAATAAGGATGTTGTTGGACAAAGGAACTCCCACTATGTTAGTTCTTCCTGATCTGTCGGCAGCTTTCAACACCATCTCTCATAGAATCCATTTTGATAAGCTACAAGAGATTGTTGTCAGAGGAATGGCTTTAAAATAGCTGCAAAGCTTTGTGACCAACAGAACACAATGTGTCCAATTGGACACATTTATGTCACAAGCCGCGTTAGTGGACAAGGTGGTACCTCAGGGTTCCATCTTAAGTCCCACCTTGTTTAATATCTACGTGTCTTCCCTGGCCACCATCATTAGATCTTGTGGGTTCGATACTATCTTGTATGCGGACGACACGCAAGTGTTATTCCCCAAATAGAAGGATGCCACCCAGACGAGAGAAACATTTAAGAACTGTATGCTAAAAATAGCCACATGGATGAGCAAAAACTTCCTACAGCTCAACTCCAATGAAACGGAGATTCGACTGTTTGGGAAAGCAGAGGAGTTATGGACCTTTGACTGGTGGCCTGTAGAACTTGGGGAAGCCCCTACACCAAAAAAGTGGGCGAAGAATCTGGGCATTGAAATTGATGACAGACTCCATGGAGGAGCATGTAAAAACCATCTCGGGCACCTGCTTTGGTACGATGCATATGCTGGGAAAAATCTTCCCTTGGATTCCCCTTTCTGCCAGAAAAACTCTTATACAGGCGCTTCTAGTCAGTAGACTAGACAATGGTAATTCGCTATTGGTAGGGATCAGGGAAGATCTACTATCAAGGTTGCAAGTTGTCCAAAATACAGCAGCACGCTGAGCCCTCAACAAACCCGCTCGAACTTCTTCATCATCCCTTTTGCGTCAATTGCACTGGCTCCCTATTAGGAAAAGAGCAGTTTTTAGGCTCTTGTGTCTAATGTTTAAATCACTTCATGGGATGGGTCCTGCCTATCTAAGGAAGAAATTAGAACCATACATTCTCGTGCGCCAACTGAGATAGAGCAGTTGAAATCTGCTCTGCACTCGGAGAATCAGGAAAGCCAAAATGGGCGCCGTGCTTTCTCTCATCTAGTTGGAACTAACTGCCAGATGATATTCGAACCTGCCCCAATCTGGCACAGAAACTGCTTAAAACATGGCTGTTTTAATGATCTTTTCTTAATATGTTGTCTGCTACCCAGGCGCTGAG
Organism: Lissotriton vulgaris; assembly: GCF_964263255.1. Lineage (NCBI taxonomy): Eukaryota > Metazoa > Chordata > Amphibia > Caudata > Salamandridae > Lissotriton > Lissotriton vulgaris. Next base: position 1,707,173,783 of record NC_141685.1, on the reverse strand, counting down.
AGATCCCTCCTGGGGATGATTGGCTGCGCCCTACAAATAATAATAATAAATAATAAACAGAGCAAAAATTGCATTTTGTCTTGCTTATCCTCATGTGTCGGTGCCATCAATCCCAACCACCCACAGCTTTACAAAGAACAGCACATTTTACCTGTCTTTTCTACTATTAAGTTACTGAGATAACATCCACATAGCCCTAAAAACTGCATTGGTTGCCAAACGTGTTGTCAGTGTGTTGAGTGCATAAATCTTTGCTTACACCACAAACATTTCTACAGCCTCCTGCCTTACTGCATCTCCAGGGCTGGCCATGCCGGAGAGAAAAACATTTTATGGGGAGATCCTTACCTTTACGAGTATCCTTACCCTGAAAGTCTTCTCTCTCACTACCCCTTTATTGATCAGCATCTGAAGTTCATCCTGCAGTGCCTTTCCAAATTTCTTGCCAGCACCTCTTTAATTCCTTGATTCGTTTTCCCTTCTTCAGTTCAAGCACCACAGCATTCTCCATAGTTATTGCTTTCAGTGCTCTGATGAGGGATACAATTTGCAATAAAAAGCATAACAAAGGAGGTAAAATCTTATCCAGATGTGCATACAGATTGGTACTCCGCTTGCCTTATGCATCCTTGTGTGGAAAGATTCAATTTTGATTTTGTGTTTCTTTAAAGACAGCACCACATATTACCTAAATATTGGTCTGCTCTGTCTTATTCGTGATCACTATACTGAGTTAAATATTTTGTTTTGTTTAAGGGGAACTTTTTTAAACAGCCTTCTTTTCTTTATAGAATGGATTTAAATGTCATTGCATGTCTGAATCCCATCAGAGGCAGTTACTTCTTGCATCGGAAGACCCTCAGCAGTTCATGGACTATTTTTCAGAGTGAGTAATGCTGTGTGCAAAACAAGTGGAATGTTCATGCTAAGTAAACATAGGTTTGTAAAATTAAGCATCAAAGTATAGTTTCCTGTGAAATACGGTGTTTCGGGAATATGTGGTGTTACCAGTTCTACATTGTTTAAAACATCTCTGGAGATTTTGGGCTATGACCCTTACCCGACTACAGCATCAAAGTCTGGTGTAGAAATTTCAGGCAATCCATAGGAGACCCTGCTATTACTGTTACACAACCTGGAATTGTTTGTAGTACTCTGGTAATAACGGGAAATGATGAATGTGTATATTCCTTAATTTAGAGTCCTCAATTTTGATAATTTGAATGGTTCTCCGCTGATGAGACTCCGCCATGGTAGACATTTTTTTTGACAGCCTAACTATGGGTAATAGAGTGGGTTGGAAGTCACAAATACTTATAGTACAACGTAATTAAAGATAAACTATCTTTTAACCATTTTTCCGTTTCTAAAACCTCAATTTGTATTTTCCCCCGAGGGTAAAAGAGTGGACCAAAGGAAAAGCTGCAAAGCTTCTGGGATATCACTGACTCTATTATTTATCTCGATCTTGCCCCTGAATAGGCAAGTGTGTCTGACTATGAATTACAATCAGCCTGTTTGCCATATTTATGGATTTTTTTGAATCTCTGTATATTGTCAAATGCCCCTAGTGTGTTTTGCTGTTTAATCTGTTTCCTAACAGAAGCTGCTTACCTGGGATTTAAGGTTAAGAGGTATCTCTTATTGCTTTATTCCTTCCACAAAGCTGCCCGCTCCCCCTATATCTAAAAGAACCACTCTACTGACTTGCTCAGTGTATGGAGGGGTTTTGGCTAGCCTGTACAGTGGTCATCAACCAGAAGTAATACTTAAGAGGAGAATTGAACTTTCATTTCCTGCTTGAGATAGGGTTTGTAGAAAGTTAATGTTCAGTATGATTTGTTAAACAAAGTCATGCAAATTGTATTACAAGATCATCAATACTAAAACATATTCAAGCACAGCCTCTTATGATTACTAATGTAATACTTTGAAACATAAAGCATGATTCCTGATTATAGCCCCCCCAATAATTTATTAAGATATTAAGAAATAGATTTGTTAAACAAAGTCATGCAAATTGTATTACAAGATCATCACTACCAAAACATATTCAAGCACAGCCTCTTATGATTACTAATGTAATACTTTGAAACATAAAGCATGATTCCTGATTATAGCCCCCCCAATAATTTATTAAGAAATAACCAACCCCATATTTAATTATACTGAAAAATAATGGTCGATTCCAGTGTACTATAAGATGTCAGTCTGCACGCAACACAGAAGACCATCTGAAGCAGACAGTTAAAGACTCTTAGCATCCTGACATTTTTCATCTTTAGTCACAAAAACACAAAGTATTACAAATTGTATCCAAACCTTTAATTTAGGGATCATGCAAGCAGTAACAACTTTCCTGCTCCTCCCATTTCTAAATTCTGTAATAGTAGCATTCGTTTTCAGTGGACACAACTTGGTTCTAATGTATCCTACAATCGTGTATTGCCTTCACTATTGCTTACTTCTTGTAGTGTTGGAGTAAAAAAAGATTTCCACCCCCCCCCAAAAAAAAACCCAAACTATTAATTTTTCCCAATTAAGTACATTTTTAAATATTGCAAGCTAAGTAAAACAATAAACACACTTTTAATCTCCAAGGAATGAAGGCTAAACAAATTTGCAGTAGTGATTTTTAGGTCTCGCGCCTAGCGTTGCAGTGTGTAGCATTGCACGCGCAGCACTAGACCTCTTTCAAGGGGGTTTTGAAAGCTGACCACACGCTTGTGCGTGTGATCAGACTTTCGCGTGTTTAAAAAAAAAAAAAGGCACGCGATTGGGCAAAGGCAGGCGCATGTCCTGCCTTTGCAACGCCCATTCCCATCCGTGTCTAGCACGTGCAGCAGCGCGCGTTCGCCTCGCTCCCTCCCCCGCTCCTCTGTGGTGCGCGCACACCACTGGTTTTTGGTATTTCTGAAAGGAGGAGGACAGTGCTTATAGTGGGACGATAACAGGAGCCTTTGACATCTTTTTAGGGGTGCGTCGTGTGTGTTCTACTGCTCCCCCGAGCAGTGCTGGGTTGTAGGGCTGGGATGTGCCAGTACCTGGCGGACCCAGGAGTACTGAAATCAAGCGTGTGCGGCTTTCAGGGGGCATCCCTTCACCATGACCCGGTGCTTTGAGTGGAAGCCTTGTCCTGCAGTAGCCTTTTAACGTGCTAAGGCCCTGCCCACAAAATACTGTGCCAAATAGACAAACATCTGCACACTATGGGCAGACTGTGACATCACATTGTCTACAAATGTATGAATATATGCTTCTGCTATTCCAATGGTTAAGTTAAACAAAATAAATACCATTAAATGTCACTATGCAAACTATTTTTTAGCAGAGAAGTAAGTTTGGGTACATAGAAATAAAGTGATTTGCTCAGGATCACACAACTTGTTGAGGTGGGAAGATGGAGTTCGAACTTATGTTTTAGGGCCACGGACTAGGATTTAACTGTGCCACCAGAGCACACCCCCCAGGCACCACCCTCAATAAACTAATGCCAACCTACTGCCATAACCCTTAATCTACCACTTGAGCACGTCCGGAGACTCACCGCAGGAAGACTACGAAGGATGAATTGACGTTTTTATTTGCGAGAAGTCCTTTTTCCTGTGTTTTGCGTATTCCGTAAAACATGCGCCTCTGTAGTGCTGCACATTTTCGGTGCTTTTCTAATATCTCAGTATTTCAGCAGCAGGCGTGGGGGCACGGGCTTCTGTTTAAGTCATACAACAACCATTGTCTTTCCATCTCGATTACCTTTACTTGTTGTTCATTAAGATAAATATGTGTGTCCTGTCCCATACACAGGAAGTGATTTATTAGCAGTCTCAACAGTTTATTAAAAATAAAAGAAAATAACTATCTTGAGAAAAGCAAAGTTCAGGAAATAAAATGTAAAAAAAAAAAAACACAAAAAATATGTTTGCTTGCTCAGTATGGCACTTTCATTATAGCACTGTAAATAACAGGCATTGATATCATCCGGTTTATTTACCTAATGAGTGAAAAGGGTTGAGCCCACCCTGCTAGGATCGAAGCATGTGAGGTGCAAGCCAGGTTCAAATGCCAGACGGAGCACTTTACTCTTGAGCCAGCTTGGTGGCTGCCCATGACTGACTCTGTCTCAGCCCGCCCCACCTTTCTGAGACAAGCACCTGTTGGAAAATCTCCTCGCCTCCCTATAAGCTAGACCACTTCTGTCTCTCAGCAGAGACACAACTCGCTGACGCAGCCCTCTCTCACCTCCTGAAGTGCCTAGAAACACTGCTGATAGGCACTCTCGAGCACAGTTTCAACTCCACGTCTGTGTGCTTGATCTGTGACGTCTTCGGGATGCCCTCGCGCCTCCCACATAAAGATTAGTCCGTGACACTCATCACCACAAGGGGTGTTATGGTTGACGCACAGAAGCTAGACCCCAGGCGCTACGTTATCTACATTGCACTGGTGCTGGAGCAGCCGGGCACTGTCGTTTGGACATGTTTGCTCTGGTTAGTTAGTCTAAATGTCTTTTTATTTAACACGTTAATGTGCTGCACAAGTCCGCTGCATATACGAGTTTCTCATATGCATCCCCAAAGTGTCGGTTCAAAATTGCACTAGCTTTGGTGCAATGTATGGGATCCCACCCCAAGTGGTATTGGAAATGTACTTAAGCAAAAAAATACGATACACTTTTTTAAGCTCAAACCACGCCGCCATGTCTTTATAAAACATTATATGATTTCTTGACAGCAGTTTGAAGGATGCCACGAATTGCAGCCTGAACAGGGCCTGTCTATTTCATGGCACTGCCACGATGTCTCAAAGAAACAATAAGACAGTGGAGTATCACACATACCTAATCACATTAAAACATTCTGTGGGGTCCCTCACTTCAATCTTGCGATAAGGGCAAGGTCTAATGCCAATCTACAAGAAGCTCCCCATGTATGTGTCAATGTATGAAACCATGACAACAGGCCGGTGCCAGAGGATACAACAAGTGCACCCGAAAAACACCCAGACACAAAAACAAAGGAGAGCTTCACGTAAGCAACCACCATGGAGCAGTTGGCATATTCTCGTCAATTTACTCACATCTCATCATCTGCACCTTTCCTCTTCATCTGAAGGAACCAAGACCCGAACAAGTTCAAGAAGAATGTTGTATGTGTGTGAATTGTTTATCTAATTGTATTTTCTATACACACATCTCTATCCACGCCCTGAGTGTAGAACATAGAAACTTTCTCAGGGGTCTCACTGATAAACCTGGTTCTTTTAAACCAACAAAGAAGAGATTGGCACAGAAGCTGTAATATAAAAGACGTCTTTTATTCACCGCAGATGAGGGAGACTACGTCACACAGTACCCTCAGGAAACTGTATGAGGCAGTCTGAGGAGTACAGAAAACAGGGACCTTATATATGCTTATGTTACATTAGTCCGCATAAAACCAAGGGGAGGTCCTGGCACATGTAAGCATGCAAAATGACTAATATGGGTATACAAGATTTGCTTGCTCAACAAAGTGGGAGGAGAGTTACTTCTCCCTACATCAGCAAGAATAGCCTGACAGTTCTATACTAGGACCAGGGGCATTCTACTAGCTAGGCCCCTCTGAGCATGTGTAAGGTTCTGGAAGAAGGAAACAGCACATGGCGAGCACATGGCTATCTAAAATGGCTGCCAAGTACAATATGGCTTTCAGCTCATGCTAACAAATCCCTGCAATCTTCAACAGATGGTCCTTTTAGCATGAGCTAAAGACATTCCTATGATCCAGTAGAAACACAGAAAATATTTGCACATTAATTTTTATAAATGTTATCAATATCCTAATTCATTGATAGGTGGGCATTTTCCATTCTAAACATTTAATTAAGCAGGTATATATGAGGTATAAGCAGGAATACAAAGGGAACGTAGCATTGAGTCATAATTAACATACAGATAGCAGGAGAGAGTAATCACTTTTATCACAAACAGAATTATACGTTTTTTTTCTTTTTTTCTTTTCCTAAGCAAAAAGCAAATCCTAGAACCATTTAGTAAAAACATTTTCAGGCTCCTAAACATTTCAGTGACAATCCATTTCAATTTCAGAATAGCCAACAGCACATATCTAATAAACATTTTTTACTAGACTTTTCCAGTGTTCCCTTTTATGACGGCTAGAACATCAATTTAATACATTCAAGGACAGGGCAAAGTCACATTTTTCAATTGCTCAGAAAAACTTTTTTCGTGCAGAATGAACAAAACTAATGCGAATATTAAAGCAGCTAAACAGATTATTACAAAAACAATCCTGGCTCCAAGGGACCAGGAGGATCCCACAGGGCCATAGGAATTAGGACGAAGAGCTGCAAAGGCCTGCTCCTCCTTAAAAACGGGACGTCCAAAGGGGTACAATATTGACGAAAAAAGAAGTCCTTGGGGAAATTTAAGCCGCTGTACAACCAGCCAGAGGGGAGTCTTCTCCCGGTGTCCGTTTGAGCCTCACAGGCAGGCTCTTGTTGTTTCCACGGTGGAGCTGCACAACTCGCAACTCAAGAATCACGGCCCAGTTTCAAGGGAAAAGTTTCTTCTTTCAGGTTAGGGCAATCACCCCCCCAGAGCAAATGCCCTCAGCGATCCTGTCCAGTGTCTCAGGCAGTGCACCAGTTTTCTTTACTTAAATCTAACAGGCACCACAGACACAGCACCTGTACCCTAAACTCAAGTCCTTCCCTAACTCCTATATTACTCTGTTGGCGCACTGTTATTTGTTGGGGCCACACATTGCATCCAGTGTGCCCAGGTATCTCTTGACAAACAAAAGAGCAACCCTGCATTCACTTTGGGACCAGGATTCAGAGGCCTGATGCAGGGATCTCTGAAGCAACCCTTGTTTCAAAAGGGGTCACCTCAAGCAAAACCTCCTCGCCGATCTGGTCGGTCTGTGACTCTCAGCTGGGCAGAAAAACTTGATCCACAATCTCTCCTTTCTGGTTTGTGACCCCGTCTTTTGCCCAAGACAGTGGCAGGGGTACACAATTCATCCCAGGGCTTCCGCCTTTACTGAGGTCCTAGTTGCCAGCAATGCCTGTGCTGGTTACCTTCCCCTTGGCTTCAAGCTGGACTGGTGCTGACTCCCCAGGCTGAATCTGATGTCCGGGCCCCTCTGGCAATGGTTGTAAGGCAGCAAATATCTATTGGTGGACAGAACAAAAAGTCTTTAGACAAGGCACAGAAGCAATCTATCAACAGAGAGGATAGTCTCAGAATACTTTCTAGTCTTGGGACGCCCCATATATTAGCAAAGCATGCAAGAACCACTTCATTTATCTATGTGAGAGTAAAAAAACAACAGCCTGGACCTATTGGCTAGTATAAAAGGAACTCTTTGGTGAACTGACAAGAGTAATACATCACCCAATCCCAAGCAACCAAGGAAGTCTGTGTTCATTTACTAAATTCTGAGGAAAAGAGAAAAAACAACACAGACATACCCTAAATCCTTACATTGGTGTATTCCTGTGTACTAATATGAACACCCTCAAGAAAAAAGGAAAAGTTCTACACTTTTACTCCTAGATTTTAAACTACTTGTACAGGACTGCAGACACTTCTAAATTGATTCTTCTTAATAGAAGCACCTACATTGTACGCTTAGGACCATGCTCTCATGTTATAGGAGCAACAGGAAAATCTAAAACTGCTAATTTAACAGGAATTACTTTTTCTCCAGCAGAACATGTTATGACAAACAAACTCCTATAAAACAATATTTTCTTCAAAAATATTTGCTCAGGATCACATGGGCATCTTCCCTACGTTCTACTTTTCATGATCCAAACTATGCAACATCAGCTCTAATAAGGACTGTCAGTTTATTTACACAGACTGCTAATAAACACTAACAATGCCCTTGCAAAACTATGTATCATGAAAATAACATACAATAATGGTGTTATCGCCTAAGAATTTTAGAACAAAAACTACCCACATCTAGTTCCCCTTAAAGGTCAAATAAGGGAACAGCAATCTAGACTACTCATCCTTTCATAATTTCATCAAACAGGATGGGCAGTAACATAACATATGTACTTATTCATTTTAATAATGCTAACAATGTTTAAAACAGTATTGCTGTATAGCCAGTTAAATGTCTCTCTGCTATTTCACAGACCGCTTAGACAGGCTAAAAATCAAGAAAAAAAGAGAAAACATAATTTTGCCTACCCTTAATTTGTAGAGGAGCCAGCCTCCTTCCCCCATTTTGACAGTAGGAAACCTGAAACCGATTTCACTTCTGTCAACACTATCAACCCCTATTTGTAGCAACTGAGCATAAACAAAGTTATAGGAGGTAAATAGCACATTTGAGCGAGCTAAAGAACATGAATAACCAACCACCAATCCCTTTGGCAAGTATACTAATTATAACATGAGGGCACATGAATTCAAAGTAAATTTCATTGCCTCAGCTTCTGTACAGTAATCGCAAACTAAAAGCATCAGGGCTGTATATATATCAAAGCTATCTGTTAATCAAAGTTCACATATACCATTATATTGACCTTTGATCATATGAGTGCATAAAGTGCTTGTTTTTGCCAAAAAAAGTAAGTAAAACTTCTCCTTCTCTCCCCTGTCGTCTTTCAAAAAGTTTCAGAGGTCAAAATGTCAAAGCAAACCTTGCTCTGGGATCCCTGCTAGGCTTCTAAATATAGAACTCCACCTTTTTTTTATATTTCTCTTTATTTTCAAATATAAAACAAAATAACACAAAGCCGTATCTGGGACATCACATTCAGTTACAATAATAAGCAAAACGTTTTCAGATATCAGGATTTCTGTAAAAAACAGTGGCCGGGGTCATTGAAACATCGACGCGTAGATCGTTAAATAATGGTTGATTGCACACAATTAAGCTACATTTGATGCGCTATGGACTCAGTCCCCGCCACCCAACAGAACAGGATAAAGAAAGGCGTAGTGCCCCCAGATACGAGAAAACTAAATCAGGATTAATGACAAAAATATTCGCGCCACAGGCTAAACTAACTACACTAGCACCCCACCCTGCACCCCTGCATATGGCTTTCGCCGAACCCCAACTAGCAGTGTGCCTGTCGCCCCATCTAACTAAATAATACAAAATAGAAAATGGAGGAGGGCGCCTTCGTACGTGCCCCGGGTCCCCCCTCCCTCCCGCCAGAACCAAGAATCCCCCAGAGTAAATCCACAAATCTATTAAGAAGCTAATGCAGTACGCAACAGGGGAAACTGTAAACACCGCCCAACCTCCGCAAGCATCATGGTAGCAAATCCCACATCCATCAAGACCACAATGTCAAACCCAGTCAATCAGTCTCATCCTTGACCCTTCCGATCGAACGTGCGAACCCCTTCTGGACGAACTGCCGCCTCCACCGGATAGTCAAAATACGAGAAAAGTGCAGCAAAGTTCAAACTGAGATCCAGCAAAGATTTTAAGTCACTGAGAACTCCATCAGGTCTAAAGACTCTCCTCAACATCATGAACTCCCAACTTTGTTTCCTCCACTATTGTAATGGAACTGGCGGATACGGGAGGGACGCGGTTTCAAGCCCAAAACAGTTCTCATCGAAAGTCTCCGGAAATGGTGCACCGATTAGTCCTTCCACAGTCAGCGTTGATAGTAGGCTTGACGATCCATTCGAAGCACCGATCTCGCTCCTATCGGCCATCACAACGGCCGGAGGCTCCGACACCTCTCGTTGCATGGGGCCCGCTTCCTCTATCAAAATGGCCATCGTGGGTATCTCGAGCTGCTTCATTCCTTGTAGTGGAACAGGGACCGGTCCAAACCGCCCGATTTCAAACGAACGGGCTATCATTTTATGAATATGGGCTTCCACGTTAGTTTGAAGAGCCCCAATGGCCGCCAGCACAGTTCGCAACAACGGTTCATTCTCAGTCCGCTCCACTGCTCCTCGCTCGATATCGACCATTTTCACGTCCCCCATAGAGCCCGGTCTCCCCGGGGGAACAGTCAAAAGTGGAACGGCCAACAGCAGAGGGGAACTCAATGTTAACAGCGGCATCAATCAGCGCTTCGCCACTGCAAGCGAAGATCCCAACCCAGCCAACGCCGGCGGGTGGCTAACCAGGCCACCGGGTCAGGGACCTCCGCCCACAGCCTCAGTTGTGCATCGTCACCCCTCCTTCGATGTTTACCAACTCAGGAGACCGCCATCAAAATCGGGCCAAGAAAACCTCCACAGCAATAGACCGGACCCTGCCACACTCTCACGGCCCATGTTGTTCAACTGGAACCTGGCTGGGCCAGTACTCGAGACCCCAGCTTCCAAGCTGGGCTAGGCCGCAAACTTTAACACCATATAACTCTGTCTACCAAACCGGTAGAAATCTCGGGATGGCACCATCGAACTGTAGTCCGGTTCATACATACGGAGGCAGGGTGTAAAGACAGGATAAATGACAGGATCATCTGGCAGGAGACGGAGGTCGGCGGAGCCGGGAGCCTAAGCAGCCATCTTGATCGCTAGCATAGCTCCTCCCCAGAACTCCACCTTTAACCCATTAGCAGCTGTCCCATTTTGTGTGCAAGGGTTTCCATGCAGTTCTCCTAATTCAAAGTCACCATGGAGAAAGAGAGCTGGAAAGCAGACCTATTCCCCTGTTTGCACAGTTTAGAGGTAAGAGAATAACTTCTGCTGTTTTTGATACATGTTTTCAATTGTAAGAAGTGTGCAGTATACTTTTCTAGCAGTATAGAGGTCAGCTGATGGTGTTATACTTAAATGTTTGCATTTACTGAAGCCTAAGGCAGTTTAAAAGCTGCTCTGAGTGGCAGAATTGTTTTCAAATAGTAAATTTTACCCATTTTCGACTTCGATAATTGAGGCACTTAAAAATGAATATCCTGCAATGTTTTTGCATAATAGTCATCCCCAGAATGTTCTCTACACATTCCAGAGATGGGGCATCAGAAATATATAATGTATACCCTTATAAAAATTAGTTTTTTACGCCTGCGCAGAGTGACATTTCACATGCAAGTTTGCTCATTATGCTGTACAACACTACTTAAATTTAATTGTAATGTTAGGAGTTCACAATAGGATTACTAAGCTTTATCAACATTAAAAAACAAATGTAATGCACATCCTTTTTTCAATATTTCCTATATATATATATATATATATATATATATATATATATATATATATATATATATATATATATATATATATATATATATATATATATATATATATATATATATATATATATATCCACAATCCTGAAGTGCCAGCAACCAAAACAGCTCGAACACAGACCACAACGAGGGTTTTCAGGTGAAATAAAGTGCTTTTATTCCATCGATGGGAACGGCAACATGACGCGTTTCGTCCGGGAAACCCGGACTTGATCACATGACAGACCCAGAGATACATGTGGTTAAATACTGGTAGTACTCCATATGGCCCCTCCCATAACATCAAGGACATAGAAAACATACTGTTTGTAATTGACACGGCTGGCAAGAATCATAAATTAGTCAAAGTACACTTATAAACATTAGTATACATAATATTGAGTTCATCATATCGCGATAATGGAAGAATTTTTAAAATGAGGGACAAGGTTAAAAACCCAAATAAATCCTTATTAGTTTCCTGTTATACAACAATAAAATTGATGAACAAAATGCAAGTATAGGGCAAGTGCCCAAATTCAAAGTCAGCCAATCAAAGACAGCATGAAAATTGTTAAATAATATATATAGTCACAGGAGGTCCATCGTACCCAAACCAGTAAAAACGTTAAAAACCACATACTAAAATTGTGCAAAAATAGTGCAAAAATTTAAAATCCATGAAATGGACAAGAGCAAGATAATTTTTAACATTAGCTAATTATCTACAGCGGACACAAATTTATTCAAACAGTGATAAAGTGCAATAGTGCATTAAAGTGCAAATTACCGGCAAAAATATACATATAAGGAGGGAATTAAGTAAGGGAAAGTGCAAAAATTACTGTAATCTATAAAAATAGATTAAAAGGTTATAGCAAATATTTTCAGTAACTTAATCAGAAGAGGACCAAAACTGCATCATAGAGAAAAACTTCATAACGTATGTACAGATGCATAGGGTAATCCACAGATTATATATATATATATATATATATATATATATATATATAATTTTTTTTTTTTTAATAAAACCAATCATTTTGATAATTCCACATATCAAAAGCAAGCTTCATTTCTTGCCTATCATATTGAGACGCTTTTATTCATAAGCCTAAGCACAGAAGCTTAACTTGAAACATGAAAAATGTTGCACCACTTTTTAAAGGACACTCATTATTTAACATCAGAACCATGAATGTGCTTATGTAAAAAGGCCTTATGAAAGGAAATCCTTACTTTAAATGTTTTCCTGTTATCCAAAAATTTTGAACCTGATTTTTTAAAACTTTTTAAAAGCATACAAGCCTCTATACCAGTTTGACACTGAGCTAAAATCGTAGCTGAGTCAGCATCCCTTTCTCTCCGTGGCCTACAGTCAAAAAAACAGCTGCTTCTCAGAGACAGTTAAAACACAGCTGTTGGAAAGCTTCTTTTTTAGTGTTGAAATGTAAGCATGGTGACAGTCTATTTAAAACGGAGGCATTTCAATGTATTGTTCTATAATGTGTGTTTAGTTCAGCAACAACCAATTTACTCAGATGATGTGAAATGCCTATTAATATCTAATACAATGTATCTAAGGAAAATGCTGTAACATTTTATATGTTAGTCATAATCATTACAAAATACACTTTTTCGTTTTTTGAGGCCTATTTTATTCCTATTGAATGTGAATTCTAATTTTATCTTTAGCAATTTGCACACATGTATAGTGTCTTACTTCGTAAATTTAATAGTAACATGTAGCTATTTAATATACGTTATATAATTTATTTCTGGATTTTTATTTAATATTAATTAAATGACATTTTGCATAACAGAGTGATGACAGCAAAAAAACTAAAACAAACACATTGAGCTCATTCCAGACATTTACAGAAGGGGGGTCATACACTCAGAACATACAATACAGTGCGCTTAAGGCTAGTCTTGCTTACACAAAGAGTGCAATTGCTGTTTAGTCACACAAGTACCACCAATGTGAAACCACATAGACATTTAAACACACATTTAACCCACAGATCAACACTTAGGACCGAAACAAAAAGGACAGCCCACAGACTGTACTTAAACCAAACCATTTGTAAATACTAGTTGTAAGTCATAATTACAAGAAGAGCTTCTCAATAGTATTCCAAAAGACTGCACAAAACAGCCGAACAGACTGTTCCATTTTCAAGAAGTCAAAATACATTCAATTCACTAGTTTTGGCTGGCAGAACACCAGAAATCGCTCTGCATCATTTCTAAGTGCACAGAGCAGGATCCTTGTACATATTTTAATTCCATGGGGTACTGAGTCACCAAGGAATAAATATTTTTTTTTATACCTAAACCTATTTAGGTATCTCTCTAGGGGAGCCGGCTATTTCAATTCACATCACATTATGGTACGTCCAAAAAGCAACACATTATTTGATGTGTTCTTAAAACAGGCATGCTAAAAATATTGTAAAATATACAATACTATACGCAAAGTAGCACTTGCGCAATGTGCCGTTCAAATTTTATAAAAAGTAGAGAAAAGTCTCCTCATTACCTGCCTACACAAATAGCAATTTATATATTTCCATATTCCAAAATCAGCCAATGCAAATACCAAACAGCAAGCGTCTTATCAAACGACCTTACCAATCCCAAATGTCCAGATTCCAACTGCCAAGTTCTGAATTACCTAATGGTCGTTTTTAGAACACTCACACCAAAAAAGGTTCTCAGTCAGGAGTGGTAACCATGTGGAGGATCAAAATCGGGGAGACCACAAATATACTGGGCTGCAGAGACAGAGTATCCCCATAATCTCTGTGCACAGAGTACCTCCTTAGTAGAGTCCTGTCCTGGCCTCCTCAGTACATTCCTATCTCCTGTCAAGATCACTCCCTTGGATAGCCACTTCTCTGATGAGGTCCACATTGGAGCGCCATTTGTAGAACATAGAAACCTTCTCAGGGGTCTCACTGATAAACCTGGTTCTTTTAAACCAACAAAGAAGAGATTGGCACAGAAGCTGTAATATAAAAGACTTCTTTTATTCACCTCAGATGAGGGAGGCTACGTCACCCAGTACCCTCAGGAAACTGTATGAGGCAGTATAAGGAGTACAGAAAACAGGGACCTTATATATGCTTAGGTTACATTAGTCAGCATAAAACCAAGGGGAGGTCCTGGCACATGTAAGCATGCAAAATGACTAATATGGGTATACAAGATTTGCTTGCTTAACAAAGTTAGAGGAGAGTTACTTCTCCCTACATCAGCAAGAATAGCCTGACAGTTCTATACTAGGAGCAGGTGCATTCTACTAGCTAGGCCCCTCTGAGCATGTGCAAGGCTCTGGAAGAGGGAAACAGCACATGGCGAGCACATGGCTACCTAAAATGGCTGCCAAGTACAAAATGGCTTTCAGCAAATCCCTGCAATCTTCTAAATGAGGACTCCTAAGAGGGAGGAGAAGCATCTTCCTCACAAGAAAAAATATTTAAAATGAGTTGCACAGACCCTCTAGTAATTAGTCTTTAATTAATAATGCCCACACTCACGATTAAAGACCATACCATGTATTAGACCATTTTAAATAGAAAGGCCAAAATGTTTCATTGCCTTTTCTTACTTATTGGCAAGGATCCTGGTTCTCTAGACCTGCTGTTTCCACGTTGAACTACTAGGTTTCCTATTGCTGGAGCTTCTGCTGGCTCTACTTTCAGAAAATTTTGACCTGGCGGACACTACAGAGCTGCCAGAGCAGTAGTTCAGAAGGCCAGCCCATTTAAGATGAGATTTCAAATGCAGATTATTTCCCAGCTCAGGAGAACCGTGTGAAGCCTCCTACTCCTCACCATTAAAAGTGTTCCATGGCCTCCACCCACATTGTGCGCAAAATGATTGATACAGAGAAACAAAAATAATGGCACGCGAACCACCATGATATGGTAGCTGATCCAGCATTGCTTTCTTACGTAGGTGCTCCTGCTGTTACAGTGGAAATATTTTCCTTTGAAATACTCCACCGGAGCAGTAAGGAACTATAAATATGAAGGACAGACTGGCGGAATGCTACCATATCTTAAATCATTTCCGTACTCCGTTATATATTACCTAAATGAGAGCTGTATGTGTATTGTCTGTGACCCCCTTCTTGTCCTGCCATTAAGAATCCTGAGTCCCAAACTTTGCATGTTTGTAGTTTCTTCTTATGGCTGGCAGTTGTGTCTGGGCTTTTTCTTTTGAGTGGTAATGGATACTTAGGGAGTGTTGGTTTCTAGGGTGTTGCATTCTTATTAGCAATGCCAATAGCTCAAACTTTAATAATGCGAGACATATTGCATTCCAAATGCTTGTTAATTCATATGAGGATCTTAAAGCAAAATGCCAAAAATGTTTTTCATTTAAAATATAGGTTTTATTTTTTCATATATTTATTTTTTAATTTCTGTATTTTTTAAAAATGTATTTTAATTGTTTGTCTCAATTTCTGGCAACATTTTTATAGTTTAAATATTTTATTTCATATTCAATTTCTCTTTGTCAAAGCACATTTTCCCGTGTAGATTGGTAAAAACACTGTAAATCCTGAGTGTATTGAGCCCACAGTAATCTCTTATCTGAGGCGGGTGACTTCCTGGAATCTTTTTGAAATTTGGTTGAAAGGAGCACTGTTTGAAGGGCACTGTTATAATATAGCATATGTTAAACAGCATTTTTTGATTGATTTGTCCCGAGACTGAGACACCTTGAATTGCCAGTGGGCTTAATTGGGGAGGTGTAAATATCAAGTTAATATATATAAATGTATTAGTGTTCTAATAATTATCCCTTAAGTGGTACTATTTTGCATAGTGCATGTGTAAATGATGAGAACTTAGTTGCTGTATGACCTTTTCCATTTTTTTTTGTATTCTTATTTTTCCATTTATGAATTTACGTTTTGTCATCTGCTGGTCTCTTCAATTGCCCTCCCATGCTCCCAATCACAAGAGCCTTTTCTCAGAAATCAGCACCATCCTACTGCTGGCAAAAATGTCCGAGTCATTGTGAAAGGCCAGGTTGTTGCATGGTTTCTGTAAATTCATGTTGAGGCTGTAAAGAGTACCTCAATTAAAATACGTATGTGAAAATGTGTGCAGAAGAAAGGAGTATACCCACGTTATCCATAAGTTTTTTTTTTCTTTCTTATGTTTGTAAGGGAGTCCTCTAGTGTGTCTTTTCAGCCAATAGGAATTGGCTGAAGTGGTGTCTTTAGGTCTGGCTTACTAGACAGTCGCTAGACATTGCTTGCCCACCACCACATCAGGGATGCTGTGCAGCATGGCTAAAACAATTGACAAAGTCATTTGATCCAAAATGCGAGACATATTGACTTTGTCAATGCTTGTTTTTTAGATTCCAAGCACAAGGAATCTTCTTTAGGCTGCTTTAACTATCTCCATGAATAAAGAGGAAAGAGTTTTTAAGGAATTAATATCTGAAGTCTTTTGGAATAGAGAGTTTTCAACAGAAGGCTTATTTACCTCAAATTCTACTTTGCATAGTCTGTCTGTAAATAATTTTCCAGCATGGCTGGGTGAGGTGTCTGTCAGTGGACTGATTGTGCCCCTCTGTAGTTCAGGCACAAACTTAATTATCGTATGTTGGCCACATCTTCTGCAATATATTGTTTGTGTGTCCAAAATATGAAGCCATTTATCGGTTTCACTCTTTGCAAATAGATTTTGGTTTTCACATGCTGGCCTACATTACTGACCCTTAAATAGTTTAAGGACTCCTATTCTCTTGTTTTGCAGTATAACTAAATTGTCCCCAACAAGGGTTGGAAACTTCTCTTTGAGTGAGGCTCTCTCTCTCTCTCTCTGTGTGATGCTATCTCTCTGTAGACTGTGTGGTACAAAAGTAGAAAACGTCTACCCATTTTCAAATTCTGTGATGGTCTGATGCTAGAGTAAGTAGTCATGGGCTTGGGAAGAGGACATGGTCTAGGGAAGAAGAGGAGTTGAGGAAGCCCATTGTTCGTAGGTATTCTCTGTTGAAGACAGTGCCATTCACTGAACTCTACTCTTATGGTTCAAAAGTGCCCATGACCGCTTTTTACTGACTCAATTAATTTTGTCTGGACCACTTTCATTATCTTCTAGCCCATCCCCCGTGGTGCATATAGAGGGCAGTGTTTCTTACCCTGTGGCTGCGACGGAAAGCCTCTGCAGGATATTATTTACTTTTTAATGTTCTGTAGTTTTTATGCGGTTCCAAGCAAGTTTTTTATTATTCCTATTCTAAAGAAAGCTAGCTTTAGGCAGCTTTTTTTTTTAACTGCTTTCAAGCAATTCGGTATTACACACACTCAGCTTTTTAAGGGCTGCAATTAGGCTTAGGTCCAGCTGAGATTAACTTCTATCGTTACATTTGGGTAACTGTGGTAATATGGATCCATCAAAAGCATTAGCTATTTAACTTTGTATTGTTTGTGTTAAATTATTTGATGGAGTCTTTTTTAATGGCATTTGTTTGATTTTTATGGTTTTCTTGTTAAAACCGAATAAAGTCTGATGATGGAGTACTCTTATGTTAACCCTTGCAAATATTGAATTTCACAAGATGTCTGACCCAGTTAAGGGGCTACAGTCAAGTAGGGAATGCTAGGCTTCAACCATGGTTGTTGAGGGTGTTTGCTTCTGATGTCCCAGGGTCCCTCCTAAATGACTCTGCAAACTGGGAGGATGGAGGTAAACGCAGGGTGATTCACACTGGCTCACAACTCAAAATAAGTTCAATAGCAGCAATAAATGATTGTCCAGTCAAATACTTTCTTTTATGTTGAAAGGATTGTTTATATACAACCTAAATTGAAATACGGCATGCGCAAACAATACACTCAATCCCATGATGTCGGGGTTGTAGTGTTTAAAGACAGTCCCCTGAGTCCCTCTCTCCTCTCACTAGTGGTTATTCCACATTCACCATAGATGACATTCAGATTAGGCCCCACTAGCAGTCTGAGTCTCAGAAGTCCCACTCCGACTAGAAAAGTCCAAATGTTTCCAGAGCAAAAGCGCTATCTGGCATACAATTTCTTCCAGAACCTTCTGACCCTTCCTTCGGTCTTGCCTGCACCTGCAGGGATTGTCCGACTAGAGTCTCGGAGAGTATCTCTCTCATGGGTGTGGCAGCTGCAGTAGCTGCTTTCAACGAGGATCATACATGCGGCTCCGTAGGGACCGCAGACGGTAAATTTCCATTGGTTCTTCCACTGGCCGTGGTTGGGGGAGGATTCCTCTGCTTCTAGTTCTGATCCTCAGTCAGGGCCACTGATCTTCAGTCATGGCTCCTGGCCCCAATGGGTCACCACAGTGACCTCCTTGCGACGATGGCATCCACCAGGTTACGATCCTTGTCTTCCTTTGGTGGGCCACTCTGACATAGAGGGTCACCACACATGCGTTTCACTCGGGCGACGTCCCAGTCAGAGCAGCAGCTGGTTTCTCTTCATAGCGGTCCCCTTTAACATACTGGGTCTCTGTCTTGCACATTACACATGGGCAACGGACCATTCGGCATGGCAAACTTTCATGGTCCCCCTTCTGGCATAGGGGGTCGCAGACTTACACAATGCAACGGGTGGCGGCGTGATCAGCATGCCAAACTTCACAGTGCCCCCCTATGGCATACGGGGTCATCCACTTACACATCATTCACTGGTGAAGGTCGATCAGCACCTTAAACCTCAGAGCTCACTTCATGGCTGCCCTCTCTTTCAAACTGGATCACCGACTCAATCTTGCACACAAGCAACAACCTGATCTGTGCTGCACCCATCTCCTCACACCTTGCTACAGGAATCCAGTCGCTAGGATTCCACACTGGGCCTTGTTTCCACCAGTGCTCTACTCTTCCTCACATGGCTCACTGGTCTTGGCAAGCTGACAGGCACTGGTGCTCCGGGCTTCAGGGGCAGTCCTTTCCAGGTTGCTCTTCAGACACAGCCTTTGTTTAGATTGCTGCTCCTCACAGCAGGGTAGACTTCAGCTTCAATCAAACAAAACAGCAGCACAAAGAGGTCTGAGAATTTTAGCACCAGGCTGTCATCAGCTACACTAAAAAGAGATCAGGGGAAAAGACAAAGTGCTGGCCCCATCTAAGGTGTCCCTGTTCCTTAGAACAATAAAGTCTGCAGTCCAAACCTTCACCACCACCATCTACCAACAAGCATTTACAATGCAATGGTTTTGCCTTTGTTAAAGTTAGAGCTATTGGCATTGCTCTTGACATTATATTTATTTATGTTTTTTTAACATAAATAAATGGCATTGCCATTTACAATGCCACTAGCTTTATCTCTCGCAAATGACACACACAAACACACACAGAGCCCCCCCACACACACACCCATACAGAGCCCCCCCCCCACACACACCCACAAATGACAAAATACCGACTTTTGATGGATTTCCACAATATCTGTTACTTATCTAGGCTTGAAAAATACTGTTCATGCGGGTAAGATACGGATAGGTGCCACTCAGTTTTGGAGAATGCCGACAAATATCACCTAACTATACGACAAACTGGAAGATTTGCAGGAGTAAAAAACTTACTGCGCATAATGAGCACAATAGAGTTCCGAATGTTCGCTCTTTGTTAGTGAGCTTCTTAAAACAACACTTTAATACCTGTTTCCATAGAGAGAACAGGTTAACAACACCGTACAGGTGTCTCTTTAGAGCCGTCTCCAACTAGCACTAAATTAATATGTAATCCCCAACACCTGCTGTTCAGTGGTCTTTGCTAAACCACGGCAAGTATGCGGCATTCCAGGGCCCCATCGGGTCACGTGCACAGGGAGGGCTTTCACGTTGCTTCTGTTCATGTAAAGCGCTGTGATACCTCCCGGTCTAGCCAGCGCTATGTAAAACATTTCAAATAAATATCTAAGCCTGCAGAGTTACACGCAGGCTCTCGAGAAAACGTGAAGGAGTTCCGAGCGGAGGCAGCAGTCAAACGAACACTGCACCCACGCCTCTGGCACTGTGCACAATACGCCATGATGGGTTCTGGGAAAGTATATGTGAGGAAACCCAAAGCTGTCGAAACTGGTGAACGTTAGCTTACTCTGGAGCAATATCACTTAACCTGCCATTTCAGTGTAGAAACACCGGATATTAAGTTCTGGACCCCGAAATTCTTCACTGCTCCTCACTGCAGAACAAAGGACGTACGGTGGTTGGATAGCGCGGTAGCACACCCCCAGTATTATTACCCCTATCAGGACATGAGACCAATTAAATTCCTAAATTTGCTAAGCTGTGAACACCTGACAACAAACAACGCTCTGAGCAGGGGTGGGATCCCAAAACTTCATGAACAATGTTTTCTCTCAAAATAATGTACAACATGCACTGTGAGAAAAGTCATCGACTCTGGACACAGCAGTCAACAAATTAATAAATATCGCTCTTTTCCACAAACAAAGTCAAGGACTGAAAGCGTGAACCTAACACATCCATTTAATGGTAATAAAATAATGCCATTTCGCATCCAATTATAGAGAGCCGGCAATATTCAAGAGAATTGATGCTCCGTGGGGGAACAGGGGGACAGTGCAACGGAAATCCAATGCATATTCTGCTGACTGGGCCCGACTTCTCCATTTGCATCGGCGAGCCCAGAGAAATGAGGTAATTAGCGCTATTACTTAAGCCGCCATTAATCTTCGGTATGTGACCAGCGAGCGCCGGTTCCCAGCTGTAAAACACATCAGCAGAAAGCTGCAGGGGCAATGCGGGCAGCAATAAAAACATTCGAGCAGACTGCAGCCAGCGGTGGGACACAAAGCGGACCCCCTGTATCCCCCCGCAGGGGCTCAAGAGCCTCCGTGGATCTCCCAGGCATCCCGTAACCGGCACACAAAGCCCGGCCATGCGGGCGGCCTAGCGCCCCTAAACATAGCCCCGGCCACGAGGAGGAAGACAGGTTGGGGCAGGGGCTCGGAGGGTAGGGGAGGAGGGAAAAAAACAAACAAATAAATCGACTCACCTGCACCTTGCGACGGTGGCACTTCTCGATCGGTCTGGGAGGCGAGCAGCGACAGGCTGGGCAGCCCAGACAAAGCGGCAGGTTGGAGAGGCACTTCTCCGGTCTCCCCGCGGGCGCCGCCATAGTGCTTGCCGTCTTCCTCTCCTTCTTCCCCGGGCTGCGGGGGGCGGGCACTTCCGGCCGGCCGCGCTAGGATTGGCCGGCCGGCCAGTCACGGGGTTAGGAGAGACGCAGAAGTGCCGGCAATGCCGGACCAGACACGGGGGCGTTCCCGGCGTCGCGTGACGTCGGCAAAAGCCAAAGAATGTCGGGAACGCCCCCGTGTCTGGTCCGGCATTGACGGACAGGCCCCTCGTCCAATGGCAAGGCTCCGTTTACGGAGCCAGCCAATCAACGACGAGGGCTGAACAAAGCCACACTACACTTCTCATCAGGTTTTCGCCTGCGCGAAAAAGCTGCGCAGAAAGCGCAGCTTTCGCCAGGCAAAACCTAAAAAGGCAGTGTTACAGGAAAACTAATCTGTAGCTCTTTTAAGCAGTAGGCAGAGGAGGATTTCTAAAGGAGCCTTCTCTCCACACTCCCCTGTTCAGTGTTTAGGTCTCCTCCCTTCAGCTTTAGTACTTTCAGCAATGCACTTCCAAAGTCTAGGACAACAACGTCACCTCCATCTTATGCACAAGGCCAGGCCATGGACACCCAAAATGGATCCCAGCAGTCTCCATTACTCTGGGTCAATTTTAGACGCAATACTTGTTCCACTCGGGCCACATTTGCAAACACACAAAGCATATGCTTAGGATATTAGCTCTATGACCTGGAATGGTGCATAGAAGTGGAACTTGACACTAGTGGGCCGGGAGGCCTCCATTCCAGTGACACATATAATACGGTTGGTTACAACTATGAAATGACAAAACACAGCGCTACGACCACTGCTCTAAATGCTACTACCATGATAGAGACAGTAGTCCACTCTCTGTACAATGAGGTCATAGGACAGGCCCAAGAAATCACTCACGTCAAGGGATAAACAATAGTTTTGTACCCACCTGATTAGTGTGAGGATAGGGCCAAAATGAAAAAAAAAACAGGATACCAGATGCTTTTAGTCTGGCGCTCAGCACAGAGAAACACCACTCAACACTGTTCTGGAGGCATTCCCATCATGACACTTGGGCAAGAATAGATGTCCAGGTCTTTGCCACTGCGTTTGATTTTCTTGTGTCAAATGCTTCCTTGGAGAGAAGAATATTTAATCGAGCTACTAAATCTGAGACATTTCGGACTTTAAGAAAATAATTGAAAAGTAAAGGAGTTCAGCAATGCAAGCAGACTGCAAATAGCTGCTGGGTCTGTGTTGAGCAGGAGGCCGATAAAAACTGAAAAAACATAAACATAATTTGGGGAACCACTACTGTAGGTGTATTATTGAATCTCATGTTAAAAAAATCTTGGCTGATTGAAGGCCCTCATAACGAGTGGCTTGTAATCCTTCCAATTATTTGCCTGCCAGGGATTCATGGTTACCAGGGGTTATGGTAATTCTACGGTGAAGAAATAACCGGAATTATGAGTTATTTTTGATAATTGTGTCAATTTCTGCTTGTTCATCCCCCTGTCACACCTCTGTCACTTGCGTATTTCGCCACCATAGGTGACCCCACATCTGTTGGGCGTCATGTGCATGTTGTTAAACTGCGTGTATTTCAGTCTGGTGTTAAATGAAACCCTTTTGGGAAATGCAGTAATTCTGTCTCATTCAGAGTTCAAAAGTTCCCTATCCAATATAGTCTCCCAGCAATCACGAAGCTTAATAGGGGGACACGGGACATCTCCGACAGCGAGGCATAAAACCACTTTACTTGGTGCTTTGACGCACCCAATGTTTGTATGGAGTGCAAGACTGCTTGTGTCATGGTACTGAATGATGGATGTCAGTGAAAAACGGGAAACAGGTAAAACCGGCTGCAAGTAATGTTTTAATACAGTTCTTTGTAGTGATAATCGGCAACCATACAGTGGACCACAAGACTGAAAAATTCAGTGTTTGATTTGGTTTATTAACAATTATACCTTTGGAGCAAACATACTTTAGCAACTTTCCCATGGAATCTGAAGTTGAGGAAGGTGTGTCGGACAAATCTTCAAGACATGACGATTAAGTAAAAGATGTGATCCAATCAAGAAAGGCATGCATGTGTACGATTGAAAGTGGCACTTTTCATGAGTTTGAGTGTATGATAACCCGGCTTTTGGTAGTATCGAGGCTGCTCTTCAGGTGTGAGCTACTGTTTGAATACACCAAGTTAAAGTTCTTTGTTGTTAGGTACTCTAGTATGGAAATCTGAGACGTTCAGCTCATTCATCGATTCCATATATAACTTGCATGGATCCGGTGATGAGGTGGAACCTTGAAAAATGGCACAATGGATGGGGTATTAAAGTCTAGCTATTTCTATCTTGGCAAGTTTGATGCTTCAAGTTGGCAAAGAAGAGAACCATTTGTGGAGGTGGGGGTGGGGGGCTCCTCCATTGTCAAGGGGATAGACTAAGATAAATGCCAGTAGTGCTTGGCCATTCATTCGAAGATCTCCCATGTATCAAAAGAGGCCAATTGAGACTGACCTCAAGTATTTAGCTTGATTAAGTTGTCGTCCACTATCTGAATGGTGGTATTTTTTGGGCCCAAGGGCGATTGATATTGTTTGGGAGATATTGATTTCAGCTTCCTAGAGGTACATCTAATTTCTTTGCCAATATGTCATACTTTATTGCATGCCCCTCTTATTTCCGAAGGTATATCGGCTTTAAAGCTGTCCCTACCTCCAAATAGATTCTTGTTCTTGAAATCTCATGAACCACTGTGATTGAGAAGCTCCAAACCTCATATCAAGATGGATTAGACTCTTGATAATAGATTTGCAAGAATGATGCTATGCCTTCCTGAAGAAGTATTCACGAAGTAGCTTCCTCCCAAAACCTTTTACCTTGGATTTGTTTGGGGGTCCTTTTGCAGCAGGATTTACCCGGTCCAACAAGCACATATTAAATGCCAAGTCAAAAACACAACTGCTCACTGGGATTATCTGTTGGGCGAGCCAGGACTTTATAACATAGGGCAGCTGTTTCCGAGTCTCCTAATAGAAATGTATTATTTGCCAATTAAAAAACAGGTTTTTGGCCCATGAATGTAGGTAAAATAAAATTGAAAATATAACATTACTAAAACAAAAACGTTGTCCCTCCAAAGCTTGACCTGAACGTTCATGTTGAGTTTTTGTTAGCTGGACCGCCCATTCTCTCCTGAACATCTTTTGTCTCTTTTATTTATGCAGTGAGTTCAAGAACGAGTTTTTGGAACTTCTCAGAAGACGATTTGGTGAGCTTTTCTTCTGTGAATTGTGCGGAGTTAAAGACGAACACTTTTTGAAGGTTTTGGACTATGATCTGTCTCTTTTGTTTGTGACGTTTAGGAACAAAGCGAGTGCATAACAATATTGTTTACAATGAGTACATCAGTCACCGAGAGCACATCCATATGAATGCGACACAGTGGGAAACGCTGACTGATTTCACAAAGTGGTTAGGCCGAGAAGGTAATCATGTTCTTCTGTTTTTTATTAGTTTACACTGATTATGGTTTCAGGATATTTTTAAAAATCTGAAGTGTATAATTTGTTGAGGATACCTCTGCAGTTACCATTTGCAGAGTACTTCTCGAGTTCTGTATGTCAGGCTACCAAAATCAGTAGTACCTTAAATTCTGCCTATTAACTTAATTATTACTGTCAATGAGAACCTGAAATGATATGCTTTACACTGCTACACAAATAGTTTAGAGTCAAAATTACCCCTTTGTTAGTAGCTGGAAAACATTCAGTGTCTTACTGTGACAATGAAACATCTGCCATGTTTTTAATTCTTTAATACATTTCATATTAACCCAGTAGTAAATACTAAATTGGAAAAATAGAGCTGTGACAATTAACAGTTGATTGGAACACTTAGCTCCACTGTAACTATTACACTTTGGTATGACACAGTAGCAAATCTTTTGTATTGGAATGCAGAGCGCGCTACCTGCTGCCGCTGCAAGATTCTCGAGAACCAGTGGGCTATACTGAAAGTAGTATGGTTTAATTGGGATACTGAAGCCAATGTCCAGTATCCATTTTTTTTAATACTGTATCTTTATTGGAACTAGTGAACGCCAAATCATTTTGGTTGCATTAAATTGTATTTTGTCACTGCAGTATGTACTCTAATGTTCTATTTAAAAGTTATGTTTGTGTTTTCCCAGGTTTAGCCAAAGTGGATGAGACTCCCAAAGGGTGGTATATGCAGTATATTGATAGAGACCCTGAAACAATACGTAGACAGCAAGAACTTGAGAAAAAGAAGAAACAAGATCTGGATGATGAAGAAAAAACTGCCAAATTTATTGAGGAGCAAGTTAGAAGAGGCATGGTGACAACCGAACAGGTAGGGGACACAAATTTGTAACTGGAAGCTATTCCTTGTTTCAAATATTTTTCAGTCTCGGACTCTTGATTGCTTAGATGCTGTTATATTTTTCTACAATATATGCCCGTATAACATTTTCCAGAATCCCACCAGTGAGAAACCATTTTCACAAGTGATTGAAAAGAGCATTGTTGTCTAGAGAAAATCTTTGCTGTTTCATCCATGTAAGGAACTGCCTCTTTTTGTGTGGTCACCCCTAAGTTTCTGGACTGATGATGCTGGTTTTTCGACTTAGAGTGCATTGAGGCATGCTAACTGGACCTCAGTGCCTGTGCTTTTTCTCGGAAGCACGTCTGTTGTATTGACTCATACCCCATTTGCTAAACTAACTTACCGTTAGTTGTTATTAAATAGTACCCAGGTTATATAAGTAACAAGGTCACTCAAGGGATTGCAGCAGTGGTTGTGCCACCCTAGGTGTGATACGAGTAAAACAAACTTCTCAGCCCACTATTTGCTGCCTGAAAAAGCAGTTTAAACTGCTAGCACAACATTGTCATTTAAAGTAATGACAAAGCCAGACTACCTTCTGATATGTATGTAAGTTTCCCTATGGCAGGCCTATTGAGTACCAAGGCAGGGGTCCACGTATCTCAAGGGCAGAAGATTTAATTTACATGTTCTGATAGTAAAAATGCAAAACTGTAATTTTTTGTTTCGAAAGGGTTGATTGACCCATTGGCGAGTACAGAGCACAATTTGACCCTTCAGCTGTTTAACTCTGGAATTATGGTACCAAAGTGGTTCATCCAAGGTATCAAACAACTTGTTACATTGAGCCTGGCTTGATTCTCAAGTCAAAAATAATGTAACATGTTTATGTGTTCAACTTTAGCAAAGTTGCTGCTTTGTTGCCTTTAGTCTCCTCTTCCATGCCAGTTACACATGGGCTCTTCTTGCTGAGACAGCTTTCTGGTCTCCTGGGGAAGATGTGCTAACGACTCCCAGGAAAGGATACAGTGGCCTGCTCTGGAAGGAGGCATTGCCTGCCTTCAGCAAGAAACCACATGGATGTTAGCCCTAAAGATGAGCTTCAAGAGCAAATAGAGAGGGGCTGTTCCATTGTTCAGACAGACGGGCTAGCACTAGGGACAGGAGAGGGGAAACCAGTTGCCAAACCAGTTTTCCAGGGGCGTGTAGCCCTCTTTGGTAGCCACACCTCTGGGTTGGGATAGGGATCTTCACACGCTGGGGAAGGGGTCCTGACATATTGGAAGTGAACAGAATGGTGCATCCTGGGATGCCCAGATGCCACACTTCGCAGGAAGTGATCATGAGGTGGGAAAGAGCCTGGTAGCCCTTTGGCTAGCAACAACATCCTGCTCTGAGGGCATTAGCTGAGCATAAGTAGGGCACCCTTGATACCCCAAACTCTGATCTCGACTGGACTGGAAGAAGGTCTACACTGCTGCACCATGGAACCGGCAAAGAGAGGCTACACTGTCGTGGACTGCACCCGATGGCTAGCTCAGGAGAGGGACTATGCCTGCTGTGTCCTGCTCATGGAGAAGTCGTCTCCATAGCCCAGCCAAACTCAGACTCCAAGGACCAGCTGACTGGCCTCATGTTTGCAGCACAGGAACACAACAGCTGAAGAAGCCTGCTGGGGTAATTTGGTAGCCCAAATTCTTCAACATGCCACCATGTAGCACTAGGGTTGCACCTGAGTTCACTGAGCCCTGGAGTGTCGTTGGAGTGCTTCCGGGACCTTCAGAGGATGAGTTATTGACCCAGGAAGGATTGACCTGTGACCACGATACTAGATGACCGGTAGGCCAGTGGCGACTGGACCTCTGCCAGCACCAAGAGTACTTCGAGGGATGTCAACCCTGTGACCAGGAAAACCTCACCCCCTTTGTGGACCAACGAGTAGTTGCAGCAAGACTCCTGTCAACCGCATTACATCCACAGCATCCGTAATCCCTTGCATCAGGACCACTTCCATAGGAAAGCCCTTCAAAGGATCAAAGTGCCTGGAATTGACTGAAGACCACGTCACCTGCGGAGGTAACTATTTCTGAGGACCTTGCTGGTCCCTCTTTCTGGCTCCCTACTGAAGTTGGTCTTCTATAGTGTCTCAAGTGACCGCAGTACAACTAGCCCAAATTTTTGTGTGAAAACGTTTCTAAGTGTAAATTTGTAGAATTTGCCAATACTTGTTAGCAGCTGAGTAAAATACTTTGATTTACTATACGTTGGAAATTCTGCATCTCCGAAACTCTGGTGACTCTTTTTCGTTACATTAAAATGTTTATAAGTTTTTGTCAGATTTCTTTGTTGTGCTGCTCAGAGCCACAGCTACCCAGGTTGGAGCTGAAGGTTTGACAAATGACACCTAAGGGTCCTAAATGGGTTGGCAACTTTATTACAGGGTGAGGCCACACAACCACACGATCCCATTTTCTCACAATCCATATTTTTTAGGTTTCGTAACCTGGCGAGGGGCGAAGCCCCTCCCAGATCGAAATCTGTTGTTTTTAATAGTGAGGTTAGGACAGCCTCTGTTTCCAATTGGCTAGCTCCATAAATGGAGACTAGCCATTGGGAGACAGAGGCTGTCAATCGCGCTTTCTCTCGAAAACGCGATTCGGGGGCGTTCCTGGTGCTTTTTTTAAGCCCCGCCCCTTTGTCCCGGGCCGCGCTGCGATTGGCTGCCGGCCCGGGACACCCCCGTGATGTCATTCCCGGGCCGCGCTGTGATTGGCTGCCGGCCGGGACACCCCCGTGACGTCAGCCAATCACAGCGCGGCCCGGGACCTGACTTGTTGTTGCTGCTGAGAACAGATTGTCCGTCTCTTCGACAGGCATCTGATGGAGCTGAGTGTATTGCTTGCTCATCCGCCTTGTGGGCCCGTAGGACTAAATAAACTGCAGTTTCTGTGACAAACACAATCTGCGCTTCTAGTTTTTGTGTATACCTGTCACTACAAACTGACATAGTCAATGCGTGTTTTGTCTATGTTAAAACCTGTCGAACTCGATCTTTAATATCTCTTTGAGATAGTCCTTCTGTGTTCCTAGTTGTTGTCTCAATATTACGCCTCTGTCGCCTGGGCCTTTTTCTGTGTCTATGACTGTGTAGAGCACTCAGCCAATAGGAGCGCTTTGCGCTCTGTTTACCATAGGCTGGCTTGAGGCGCGCAGACTGTTATGGTTTCGCCCGCCTTTGCTGAGTCTGGAGCAGAGCATAGACAAAAAGAAAGGACACAACGCGGCGGTACGGTGTAGCGTCTGCGAAGAAGCAGAGCCCATTATGGACTGGCACAGGGTGTTCTGTAAAGAGCGAGCCCGCTACGGAGAAATTGCAGGAACGCACCAGCAGACTTAGCTTACTCTCCGCTTGGTATTAATCTCCTCATGGATGTGCGCAGGAGGTCAAGTGATTGAAAATATTTACAACATCTAGTTATGTTTTTTCCGTGTCGCTTACTACTGTATTCTTGGCTTGACTTTAGCTAGTGGAAAACGTTTTTATTACTCGACTGTATTATCTCCTACCAGTCAGTCTTTTCTGCAACAATGATCCGATTGACTGGGCTACGCTGGAGATGGCACTGAAGGTAGCGCGTTGGCAGACACGTCCACGGGCGGCTAGTCCGTCCTCGATGTCGGTGGTACTCTGGAATACTGTTGCTGTCCCAGTGTAGCTGGTCATAGACCATCACCAGCAGACCATGGATTCGATGCCGGGCGAGGACCCTACTCTACCTCTGGACTTCAATGGCAGGTGAGCGAACATTCGGGTGTCATCTCAGGGAAGTTTCTACCTCCCCGCTTTTCAATGCTGGTGATGTTTTTCACCTCCAGTTTTCCTTGGTGGTGCTTTCTCTTGCCATGCATTGCCATACTCCCTGCCTGTGCCTTTTGCCCCATCTCCACCCTCAGTTTAGAGGGTTCCTGTTAACTTC
The DNA here is from genome assembly GCF_964263255.1 of Lissotriton vulgaris. Lineage (NCBI taxonomy): Eukaryota > Metazoa > Chordata > Amphibia > Caudata > Salamandridae > Lissotriton > Lissotriton vulgaris. The sequence continues at coordinate 1,707,144,153 of NC_141685.1, read as the reverse complement.
GCTTTCTTCCTAAACCTCTGCGTCGCCTGCTCCCCATTGCATCCTCATGGGCTGGTCACCTCTCACGCACCCTCTGCTGATCATGCCACTGTTCACTCCAAGGTGCTCGGTGCCCACTTTCAAATTGTGATCCTTCGTCCTCTTCAGCGATCCACTGTAGCGCCTATCACCTTTGTCGACTTTCTTCCACAGTGCCTGCCACGTCTCCCCCAGCACCGCCCACCACCTTTACTGCACTCGTCACCCCCTGCAATGCTTGTCCTCCCCACCCATTGCTAGCATGTCACATTTTACCGTCACCTTCTATCATGACAGGTACCGTAACTCACGACTTACTATGCTCAGTATCTTCCATCACGTATTAGCTCGGTTTGCTTGCATAGGACTTTGTATCTCTTGACCCTACGGCGTTTGTCATGCCAGTCAGTCTCTCTGCAGAATCCATGCATGAAGGCTCACCCCCCCCCCACTACCTCCCCCCATCAGCGCGGGCACTTAAGGTTTTCTACAATCTCGCTCCAGCCTTAAGCGCCTGTTGTGTCTCGTGAATCATTCTGTAGTGCTCCTTTTCAACCACTTAGAAGGCAGTTGATTTTTTCTCTTATCTCCTTCCTTCTCCCTACCTCTTCGCAAGAGGTGCCAGACCTGCACGGAACTCTAAATATGCAGACACTTTTGGGCTACAGACCAAACAAAGGTGACTAATCTGCTAGCCACCTTCCTACGTGTAACTGTACCCATGACCATCTGGTGCCTACTCTTGTGCTCTATTATTCATGCACCAGCCTGCATTAAGGCGCAGGGTGTGAGCTCATTCATCCCAGTCCAATGCATGCCATGTAAACACATTGGGTAGCTATTCGTATTTAATGTCGGCTGAGGCAACGTATTATTTTCACATTCATTAGTTGTGTACATTTATTTTACGAACGCACGTTTGCCTAATGGCATCGTGAAGCTAAGGAGAGTGATAGCGAAGATAAAAAAAATAGCGTGTCTCTTAAACTGAGATGTATTTATCGATCTGTATTGTTTTAAAGCCGTTTTAATAAGTAAAGCTGACCCTTGCAAACGTGGGAGGTAAAGACCATGAGAAAAGCACAATTGGTCTGTATTTCCAAATGTCTTCGGAAGTGTGGCATTGTCTTAAACCCCCTTGACTTTATTTAGTCCATGTTTGGCATAAACAATAATTATTTGCCTGTCATGATCGTGGGCGCCGAGGACAGAATGATGAATATTCTTGGACAAATGTGGATATATTTTGTTACTGTTGGGCAATCTAATGTGTTTGCATTGGATGCAGTATCACACACAAGCGTAGAAATGTGAGCTGCACGATATGCTTGCACTGGTGCACAGCATGATAAACTGGAATGGGGTAGCAGCAGAGGACACACTGGTGAGCGCTCATGCACGTCGATCACACTTTTGGGCAGTGCAAGGAGCTAGCACTGTGAACATTGGAAGACCACAGCAGACAGTATTTGAAGCAAGTGGGCCGTAAGAAAAGCTCGTGCCAGCAAGCAGGTCACAAAACTGACACTGGTGAGCACGATGACATGCTGCAAAAACATGCGACAGAATCATTCCCGAAAGGGTAATCAATTTTAAATGTGCGCATTCATAATTTAATGTTCATGTTCACCCTATTTATTTAGACGCATGGCATGCATTTATTTCTCTTGCACACACTCTCACTGCTCACCAATTCAAAGTTTGCTAAAAAATTTTATGCAACGCATTGTCATACACAATGCCAGTAACTCAAATTTTAATGCTGCGAAACCTATTGCATTGTAAATGCTTGTTTCATCAGTTTTGGCTGTGCAACCATTAAAGGAGATGAATGCAGAAAACTTCAGTGACCTTACCATCTCAATTTTTCATTGGGTCTTTCGGTAGTGGAACACTTTCAACGCTGTCAACATGTTTAAGGAGGGGTTCGTCTTTGGAAAGCATGTGGATGGCTGGTCCATAGATGGGTAGGGAGCAAGAGATATGCAAAGTCCTTTTGGCATTTCAAGATGATGAACCTAAGCAGATGACATTCATTTTGGTGGACTCTTCATAAAAGATCATTATTAGCTTCATACACGCCAACCCTAAACTTATAAAATACCAGGGATCTACAAAGCCTCCAACGACGACTGCTCATTTTTATATCTTCTCTTTCACTCCCCCTACCCCCCCATCCACCCCCACCACCAAACTATGAACGTTGACTTTCCCACATAGAGTTCAGGAGAAAATTTAAACCTATCCTGTTCCAAGTTTTAACTTCATGGTAGTGATGCAAACCATGAATTTCCCTTTTATCTGCCGAACAAGCGTATGGTGTAAAGTCTGAGTGTCCCTAAACTTGGCTATGAGTCTACAACCAAGGTTTCTCAAACAAGATTCATCAGTATGCCAGATTCTTAGGAATGGATTCACTATACAGCTGTCCCCAGATGACATGACATTTTTCTGGAGCACAGTACATCCTCCACTTCTCTTCGAACTGTTCTTTTTCCGCAGTCAACTCTGTCTTCATCCAAACTGGTAGCTACAATGTTCATGAAGTTCTTTACAGTGCGAGGGGAAACTTAAGTTTTGATGGACAAATAAAAAGTGGAGTTTGCTGCCTGACCGGCAGCCTTGCTTTTCCCCTTCCCATCCCAAAAGGCTCCTGCTTACATGCAAGGAACTGCTTTGGGTATGGAAGTACATGGATCCCATCCCATAGACATGAAGTATGGCACTTTTATGTTTCTTTTGAAGATAGCCCACTTACAGACCCTAAAAGTGGAGGCTTTCTTCATTAAAAGAGGACAGTGTCATGTCTCTCTTGGTGGGACACATGTTTTCTGTGGACGTTTTCTGTCCTTGACTAGTGTTGTTGTTCTAGAGGTCTGGTACTTGAAAGACAGTGGCAGCCCTTCAGAAGCCATTCAACCGCATCCAGTTTTCCAAGGGAATTTCCTGATGGCAAAGATGGTAGTGTTTGAGCTGTTGAGAAAACCAAATTCCTTCAAACTGCAAAAGACATTTTGGACCTGTTAGGTGGGTGAATGGGACCTTTTTCTATTTTTTGGCACAAATCCTTTTATATCTACTTATAAATCAGGCCAGCAGCAAATAAATAAACTAACCTATATTTGCTTCTTTGCAAGTTCGCTCTTTTAGGGAATGGTCAAATCTCCAGCAACAGAAATAAGAAACATTGATCCGATTAAAAGATGGACCTTTGATGAGCTGTGTTGCAGTGAAGTGTCCTTTTGCAGGTGAAAGATGGAGGTTTATTTTTAGGTTTAGATCTGTTTTATTGTCACTTTGGCATTCTACTTAACAGTGTACACCAGGAGATAACTCTCTCCATATTTCAGCAATAATAAAGCAACTTTTAATCCCTTTATCAAACAAGAAGGAAAGAGAAAAGGAACAGAACTTTCCCACCCCTCCCCAGTACCACGTGCTAAGTTAGCTGTAGTGTCAGAGTAATTGTAATATTCTCAAGTACTCTGTGATCTAGGAATCCTCTAAGTCTGCAAGGCGAAGTAGCCGCAAATACCAGGGGCAAGTCAGTTCTCTGAATTCCTTGGTTAGGAGCGCTAAGAAGGGGCGCCAGAGAGATCTGACTGTCTCTCCCTGTGAAGTCAGTGTAAGGGTGCGTTTTTCCATCCTCAGTATATCCCACAGGCGTCTAAGCCAGGCCACATGTTTCGTGGCAGTAGGGGTGCCCCAAAGGGCCAGGATGGTCAGTTGAGCGCCCCCAGGGTTATGCTTAGCTGTTTCCCTCTGTGGGAAGGGTAATAGGGGATTAAGGAGGCCTAGTAGTGTGTATGATGGGAATCTAGAAAGTTGTGTAGCGAAGTGAGAGTCAATGTTGTCCAATATAGCGGTCCAAAAAGTAGTATCACCGGGCAGTCCCAAAGTAAATTTGTATTTTGTACATTTATTTTACCAAGTTTTCTGTAGTGCAAACTTGGCACGGGGAGACTAAGTGGTTTGCCCAGAACCACAGGAAGTTCAGCGTCATTGCCGAGACTCAAACCCAGTTCCCCAGATTTGAGGATGACCGCCCTAGCCGTTAGGCCAACTTCTCTCCCCAGTGAGTGAGCGTACCTTTTGCCTTACACTGGCACCAACATAGATCACCGTGGGCCGGGTTTCCCCTGTGAAGCCGCACTGGGGTTAAGTACCAATAGTTGGTGAGTTTAACAGCCGTTTTGGTGCTTGCTATATTGTATGTGGTGTGGCGGGCTTGATTGTATATGTCACTCCACTCCTTCGGGGAGAGTGGGCAGCCTATTCCGCCCTCCCAGTGCCTCTGGGAGGGAGATGTGTCGTCTGTCTGGATGGGCTGAAGTAAAACATATAACTCCAAAATGAGGCGCTTGGCAGTGTGTTTGCCTAGGAGCCATTTCTCATACTGGGTCACTAACCTCCCATCTCCTTGCCTGATTGACAAGTGTGCTCCCCAATGCCTGATTTGAAGGTATTGAAAGTGCTCGGATTCGAGAATACGATAGTCTGCTCTTAGGGTTTTGAATGAAACCAACCCCTCTTGGTCGAAGAGGTGCCCAATCGCACTGCAGGGTGCTTCCCTCCAAGTCTGGAACAATGCTCCCAATCCAGGAGTGAAATCGGGGTTAACGGCTATTGGGGTCAGCAGGGACGGCAGGGAAGTCTGTCTCCCCTTTCAAATGCAACCATCCCATATCTGTAATAGAGAGTGTGTTATTGGAGAGATATACAGGCTGGAAGCCCGGTGGGCTTGTGGCAGGAACGGGACCTTTGCCAGTGATGTACTGGCCAGAGTTCTGTCCATAAACTGGCATTGCTTCTCTGACTCTGCCCTGGACCACTCCACCAAATAGCGAAGCTGGGCAGCCTGATAGTACCTGAGAAGACAAGGCACCCCCAGGTCCCCTTCTGCGTGGGGGAGCCAACTCCGTTTCCTGCTCAGTCTAGGCCGTTTACCTGCCCAAACAAAGTGGTTAAGTGCTGTCTGAAGGGATGTAATTGCACCAGGCGGAGGGGGAAGTTTCAGGACCTGGAATACAAAGAGGATCGTGGACAGGTTGTTCATTTTTATGGCTGCGACACGGCCCAGTAAGGAGAGCGGATAGTGACGCTATTGGTCCAATTTAGCCCGAGTTCGACCCAACAAGGCTCCATAATTTAGGGCATTTGTCCCCTCCAGCGTCCGGCAAAGCTGAACTCCCAGATAAGAGATAGTCGGGCGCTCACTAGATTGCGTGCTCAAGCATCAACATCTCCAGCTTGAGAGGGGGTATGGTAAGATTGAGGCCTGAGACTTGCGAATATTCATCCGAAAACCAGACACTACCCAAATTCGCTCAATTCGGTGAGACGGGGGTGGGGCAGGCTCCCAACGGGGTTATCTAACATTACCTGAACATCATCTGTGTATAGGCTGATGCGGTGTTCTTCCCATTCGAGGGGGATCCCGCTAATTAGGGGATGGTCTCATAGCCGCTGTGTGAATGGCTCCATGTAGAGAGCGAACAGGAGAGGGGAGAGCGTGAAGCTCTGTCTCGTGCCTTTCTGTATGGGAAAGCCCTCTGAACATATCCCGTTAACTCGCACTGAGGCTGCTTCAGAGTTGCCTGATGGAAGTGCCAGTGAACCCGATCAAAGGCCTTTTTAGCATCTACTGAGAGTAACATGCTTGAGCCCTGTCTTTGGTGCGCTTTGTCGATAATGTGCAGGAGTCTTTTGGTGTTGTCCGCGTAGTGCCTCTGTGGTACTAATCCTGCTTGATCGGGGTGGACAAGACCCTGCATCAAGGAGTTGAGACGACCCGCAAGGACACCTGTGAATAGTTTTGAGTCCGCGTTCAGGAGCAAAATGGGATTGTAATTGGCGCAGGACAGCTTGCCCATCCCAGGCTTAGGGATGAAGACGATAGCCGCTTCGAGCATGGAAGCTGAAAGGGAGCCAGAGTCTGCAAAAGCATTAAAAATCTCGGTGAGAATTGGGGTGAGCTCTGCCCTTCTCCTGAGGAGAAGCCGTCCAGGCCTGGGGACTTCAATGGCTTCCGCTTGGATATAGCGGAGATGACTTCTTCCACTCGTTTTGGCTCATTGATGGAAGATGCTTTAGAGTCCGTCAGTTTGGTCACACACGTGTTCTGGAGGTACTACGAAATGGCCTCCAGTGAGGCAGGTTGGCCTGAGTAGAGCGATGCATACAAATCCCTGAACCTGGCTGCTATAGAGGCATTGCTCACCACCGCCTCTCCATCGTCAGACAGAAGAGATTGGACTGTGTTTGCTTGTCGTTGAGATCTGAGTCTGGCGGACAATAGCCGTTTCGGTAAAATTAGTGTTTGAGGTGCAACAGGGCGAATTCCACCCTGTCCAGCTCCAGACCGGCCAGTTGTTTACATGCGGCCTCCAGCTGGCGCTAGACCCTGGGGGCCCCTGTACGGTGGAGGATAAAGTCCAGCTCCCTATCTTTATCTTGCAGCCCGGTCCATTTAAGCTTCCTCTGTCTGTTCTCAGCAGCCGAAGTAGATATCAGCTGCCCCCTGACCACCACCTTTAGTGCGTCCCAAATGACTGGGAGCAGGAACTCTTGATTGTCATTGACTGCTAGGTAGTCTCTAATGACCTTCTTGAGCTGCTCTAATACCTTGGGTTTCTCCAACAACGACTCCCTGAGTCACCACTGCCGTCTCGTGTGTGTGTGTCTGTTGGGGAAATATATCTCGAGTAGCAGCACCGAGTGGTCGGAGAGGACTCTGGGTCGATCTCAACCCTGCAGATGAGCTGATGTAGATCATGGGTGCCCAAGAAATAATCTAAGCGGGTGTAGGATTTATGGGTGTGAGAGTACAATGTCGCTGACAATGGCTGACAAGACGCTTCGGGTCTTTGCTTGATTGTTCCCTCCTTCCCGCCTCGGTCCGCCGCGGCGAATAGCGCCGTTGCACGGAGGGCGTGGAAGGAAGAGCTCAGGCACTTCCGGTGGCGGTCAGCGCTCTAGTCGCTGCAGCAGAGGATAAAGGGCACATGCGAGAACGGCCACGCAGCGGACGCGCCGAAGGCAAGCCCGTCTGCGCCTGTCCACGGCCGTTCGGGGACCGTGGCCATAACCCCTGGCCAAAATACTGCAATAGTCCAGTGGAGCTTGAATCCACTTTATGAACTCTGCCACAAGATTTCTAGCGCATGTTGCCATAGCATGAAGGTAGATTATGAATGAGATGCAAACATTGTCCATTCAGCTATAGCGCGGCAGCCAAGTTAAAACTAGGGTCAAGAAGGCTCTCTTGCGGTCTGCTTAGTTGCAGATCGATGCGCAAATATAAATTGGAAATTTTTGATCTACTCGCAGATAAAAAGCTTGACCTCCTATTCCTCACGGAAACTTGGCTGGACTCCGATTCTGAGCCAGACATTATTGAGGCCCTTCCCACGGGGTACATGATTGTCAGGTTGGATAGAACGCCTGGTAGAGGTGGCGGGATAGCTATTGTTGTCAAACATCCGTTAAGCTGCCAAATGGAACACACAACCATAGCGGATAGTGAGGCAGGTGCATTTATAATCGGGGTCAATCCGCACCTTACTGTGAAAGGACTCCTGATCTATAGACCTCCTGGCCCACATGCACGCTTTGTCTCCAGCCTGTTGGAAGGTATTACGGAATCTGCCCTATGGAAGGATAAGTTCCTTCTGCTAGGGGACCTTTAATATGCATCTAGAGAATTCCCTTGATAGGGGGGCTGTAGATTTATGCCAGGAACTACACTCATTGCAATTAGGCTTGAACTCCAAGGCCCCTACCCATCAGCATGGCCATTTATTGGATCCAGTATTTGCTAATTGGGGGAAAGTTGAAGTGAACACTCCCATCCCCATCCCCTGGTCCGACCATTTCTTTGTTCCCTTTGTGGTAAAGATCCCAGAACCTAGAGCCCCTGAGCAACCTATGCTAAACTACCCGTGTCGAAAATGGGCTGGCTTCTCACAGTTGAAGTTTAACGAGGCTCTGACCAAAGGAGGGTAGCCGGGGGGTATCTATGTCAAAACTGCCTGTTGTAATCTTGAAAGACGTATAAGAGAAGCTCTTGATAGCATAGCCCGCTACGTCTGAATAAAACAGTAAGTAGACCTCAGAAATCGGCACCGTGGTACAATGACGATTTGCGCCTAGCAAGGACAGAGTGCAAACTTCTGGAGAGGCAGTGGAGGATAGCCTTTCTTAGTCAGGCCAAGTTGGAGTATTATAAAAAGCGGAGAACCTATCATGGGCTAATCAGACGAGCCAAGGCCACTTACTATGCGGAGAGAATTGGGGCAGCAGAAAATTCCACTAAGGAATTATTCAAGATCTATAAGGAGATCTCCTCACTTAAATCATCTACTACTCCCACGGAAAGTTCTGAAGAATCCTGCGACCGCATCGCAGGCTTCTTCTCAGAGAAAGTGGAAAAAATATACTCTTCCTTTCCGGGAGCCAGAAAAACAGGTGCAGAGTTTGTGGAGCCTATGGGAGATGTTGGGGGAAACCAGAGGCTGGATAGTTTTACAATTCCCCCCCCTTCCCCCGAGTTGCGCTGCAGGATCTGCAGGTGCTCTTATGGAGGGCCGTCTGCGCGGTCATCGGAATGGTGGCCACCCTGCTTAGGCCCAGTCCCTATGCCGTGCCCCCAGGCTAACAACCTGGGTGTATGGGTAGATTCGGACCTAACTTTCGAACCTCAGATCAGACGTGTGGTGGGGACTTGTTTTGGTGTCCTCAAGGGTCTACGTAAAAACTATGGACCTTCTTCGTATAGAAGCTAGGAGGAAGCTGGTGCATGCTCTTGTCACTTCGCGATTAGATTACGGCAACATACTGTATTTAGGTGCCACAGTCAGGAGTCTTCACCGGTTGCAGGTGCTGCAAAACGCGGCGGCTCGGTTGGTCCTTAGGCTTCCAAGAAGGGCCGCTTCCAAAAGGGCTTGGACGCTCTTCACTGGCTTCCTGTCAGGAAGAGAATTCTGTTTAAGGCCCTATGCATGTGCCACCGGATCATTCAAGGCAGTGGGCATAGGTACTTGCAGAATCTCATCACTGTCTACAGGCCCGTCCGGTGCCTTAGATCCACTGGAACTGGTCGGATGGTGATCCCTAAAGTCAAGAAGGCCCGAATGGGTGGCAGATCCTTCCGGCTCTTGGCAGCTAGGAGCTGGAACGAACTCCCTCTTAAGCTTCGGCTGGAACCTTCTGAGACTAGGTTCAGAAGAGAGCTTAAAACATACTTGTTCCTTCATTAATGGGCCTGGGCGTCTTAGTCTGGGTGTGGGGCTCTGGGATCTCTCACTTACTACAGCGCGGGGACACGCTGGTGGACGTAACCAGGCGCTTTACAAGCTCCCTTATTATTATTACTACAATGTGAAGTCACGAGTGCCCGGATGGGTTGCTCTCCACAGATGTATTAGTCCAGTTTCCTTTTACCATGTGGGGCCTCCCTCTGTACAGAGCTGTCCCTGGTCTTATTGAAACCTATGTTGAGGTCACCCTCCACCAAAACCAGTCTGTTCTGTGATGCTAACGTCCCCTCTAGAGCCTCCCGGAGAAAGTGCTCTAGCCCTTCATCAGGTGCGTATAGAGTACCAATTGTAAGTGTCTGTGAGCCCAGCTGTATTTAATAGACCAAGAGACGGCCCTTGAGTTCCATCAGCTTGGGGCCAATGGAGCCTCGGAATGTGTGCAAAAATAAGAGGGCCACCCTGGCCTTCTTGCGCTCTGATGAGGAGAACAGTTGCTGAGGGAAGTGTTTAGTTTTAAGCCGCTGGGAGTCTCCGGCCAGAAGATGAGTCTCCTGAAGGAGACCGATGTCCGCTCCCATGTGTTCTATATAAAAGAGAACCGCTTTCCATTTCACTGGATTAATCAGCCCAATAACATTCATGGAGATCACCTTAAGAGAATCACCGGTGCTCATTGCAGTTGGGCAAGATCTGGCTGTGTAGGACTAGTCATTTCTGTTGCCACCCTGTTGGTGTGGTAGTGTAAAACAAAACCATGAGTTGTTAAAAGTGGTACTGCTGTAAATGCGGCCTCCGCCCTCCGATGAGAAAGCCACAGACTGGGGTCCATGGTGCATGGTGACCTGGTGTCTTCGTGGTAATCGCTCCCCTCTCGGCCCTGGAAGGCATCCATTGTGTGCCCCAATGATGTGTAGTGCAAGTCATGCCGTGTCAGTCCGCCCCTCTCCCCCCCCGGGTGCTCGTCGCCTTCCAGGCTCTCCAGGACTGCGTTGGCCCCCCTGCCCCTCTTCCTCCATCTCTGTCGCTCCCATCTGCCAGCCTTGGCTTCCGCTCCGGACACTCCTCCCACTGGTGCCTCCAACAGCTCAAGCTGGAGTAGTTTGCAAGCCGCTCTAAGGGAGCGTATCTGTCGAGTTTTCCCCTTCTATGTGAAGACTAAATGGAAGGGGTGGCCCCAGGTGTACGAGATGTTGTGGCCTATGAGAAAGGAGGTCACTGGATGGAATTCTTTTCTCTTCTGTAGCGTGATAGTCGATAGGTCTTGGTACAACAGAAGTGAGTGACCCCGGAAGAGCGTCAGGTCTGGGCCACGGGCGGCCCACAGAATACGCTCCTTCAAGAGGACTCTGGCACGCATGGCAAGATATCCGGGGGCGGCATATTCGGTGCTCTGGGTTGCCCGCCCTATGGAACCTGTCCAAGTGAATGTCTGATTCCAGCTTGTCTCCCAGGATCTGGGCGAAGAGGGCCCTCACACATTTCTCTACATTCCCTGCTTCAGCGGTGGTGGAAGTGTTTCGGATTCTAATGTTGTTTCGCCGGGACCTGCTCTCCATGTCCTTGGTGTGGGCCTGGAGGTCAATCTGTCTGTCTGAGAGGCGAATTATACCTTGGGGGAGTTGCTCCAGCTCTTCCTCGCTAGCTGTCTCATTCGTCTCCAACTTATCTACTCTGTTTCCAATCCCCGAGATCTCCTTTCTGCCCCCCTGCAAGTCCCAAGTCAGGTCTCCTTTAATTGAGTGAAGGTCCTCCATGAGCGATGTGAATAGGGATTCAAGATAGGAGCGGGTGATGGGTGCCTCTCCCTCGTCCATGCCCTCTGGGGACTGAGAAGCCATCTAGAGGTCTGGGCAGTCCTGTGCCGGTGCCCTGACGAGCATGTCTTTCAGTGTACAATCCTTCTTAACTCGGGCCGTCACCATCCTCCTCCGTGGGGTGTGGGCTCGGGGGTCGCTTACATTGTGGGAAGAATAGTCTCTGTCCGCAGAGGCGTCATAGTGGGGGCACGTCTTTTTGGTGCAGCCAGGCGGGGCTGATCAGGGATGTTAAGCCGGAGGTACCAGGGACCCGATGCTTCTCTCCCCCAAGCTGCCCAATGTGGGTTGAAGTTCTGGCCCGCCAACAAAGAAGCCCTCCTCACGCAGTCTGTGTCCAGTGGTGCGACTCACAGGGGAGCCATCGGGTACGATTCTGTAGGTCCTTGTTCCTTAATGCTTGAGTACAGTGCAGTTCCAGGGATCTTGGCCCAGCCACCCCCCATGCCTCTCACCTCCGCCCTTCTTATCATCAGGGCCCCACACTCGCCGGCCTCTGAAGCTGTGCTCTTCGGGTGGACTGGCTCCTCTTCTCCAGTCCAGCCTCTTTCACGCGACACCTGCCAGACTCCAGGCCCTGCCACCCAAGGCCATGTCCCAGCCGGTCGCCGATGACCGTAAAGCTCCCGGTGCCACCCCAGTTCCGAAGGCCCAGCCAGCCCGCAGGGCAGATGGTAGATCTTACCTCCTCTGGTCCTCAGGGGCACTGTGCTGTTTCTGGAATTGATCTCCCCCTGGGGCTCTCACATGGGTTCTCCACCTCAATCAGGACTCCCTCAGGCGATCTCCTCGGGCCCTGCGTGCCTGGCCCGCACCGTGTCCGGATCGAGGGGGCCACCAAAGGCGCTCGCCGGTTGCTCAGTTGAGGTAGGGCCCAGCTCCGCCAGGACAGCATCTGGATGATCCGCTTAGGCCCACTGCTTTCTCACCCTTCATGGGGAGGGCCCGCCTTATGGGTAACCCTGGACAGGGCCTCAGCACACTGGGCGGCCGGGACTGTCTACGGAGGCCATGCTGGGGGGGCCGCAGTTGCCATGCTATGCCACCCCTGCAGCTCTGGCAAGAGCTGCAGCACGGCATCTGGAGAGCTGCAGCAAGGCCCAACCCTCCGGGAGATACGCCCTCCACTTCGGATCTGCCGGAACACCCCTTAGGGCAGGACTCAGGCGTCAACGACTCGTGCCAATAGCAGGACCCTCTGCTCTGGACTCCTTCATGCAGAAAGTGCCCCCCCCCCCCATGACCCCGGGGCACCGCTGTAAGCTGACTTTGGTCCGGTGCCGGAGCGGAGCGATCGTTGAGCACGACTGCTGAAATGAAGTAGAGCTCCACACAGAGGTAAGAATGGAGGTTACTTTATTAGTGCCAGTTACAGGGACTCCCCGGCAGCAACTGCCAAGGCCGGAACATTGCACACTCCTTGTTCCACGCAGGGAACGTTCTAACAACAGAGTTCTCACAATTAAAGGACCAGGTTCCAACACACCTCCCCTTCTTCATAAAAGAAAACAAGAATGATGAGGAAGGAAAGGAAAGAATGAAACAGAGGAGAAGTGAGCAGAGGAGAAAAGAAAGAAGCAAGGAAAACATAAAAGAAAATAAAGAAGCAAGGAAACAACCAAGGCAGAACTACCCCATGTTATAATCACGGAACTTGACAGGTAAGCATCTCGACCTGGAAGACAACCTCCTGGGAGGGGCATGATCAGAATGAACAACACCATCCATCTGATGAACTACAGAGGGCACACCGAGAGAAGAACCAAGTGTGCCGAGTCTGTTGTTGACTTTGACAACCATGGGTTTAGGAACAATGGAAATGGAGGATTTATTCCACACTCTCCCATCCATCAACACCACCACCCGATCCTTCACAACAGACATCCTTTTAGGAGAGGAAAACCGAGACTCTCCCTTACGAAGAAAACCCGGTTTCCTGATCCTCACCCAATCACCCACCTTAACATCCAGGGAATGACCCGCACCAGGCCTAGAATCATTCTTCTACTGAACAGCGGCTCTAACGTCAGTAACTGCAGACTTCTTGCTAGAATCAACCCCTCGTCTGGACACCCACTCCTTATTCAATTTTTAACCTGCAACCCTTCTCTGAAGCAAAGTAAAAGGGGCAACACCAGTACTAATATGAGGAGTGGTTCTCACAGCCCACAACATATCACAAAGAGCCTTGCGCCAGTGTAAACCATTTACCAAAGCAAGTTGTAATTGTTCCTTGATAACACGGTTGAACCGTTCAACTAAACTATTGCTACGAGGGTGATAAAGAGATGTACAAATGTGTTTAATCCCCGCCTCTTTGAGAAAGTTCTGCATTTCCAAAGAAGTCAACTGAGTGCCATTGTCAGACACAAGTTCTTCCGGAAAACCCTCCCTGAGAAAAACATCATGAAGGAGGTTGTCTTCCAGGTCGAGATGTTTACCTGTCAAGTTCCGTGATTATAACATGGGGTAGTTCTGCCTTGGTTGTTTCCTTGCTTCTTTATTTTCTTTTATGTCTTCCTTGCTTCTTTCATTTCTCGTCTGCTCACTTCTCCTCTGTTCCATTCTTTCCTTTCCTTCCTCATCTTTCTTGTTTTCTTTTATGAAGAAGGGGAGGTGTGTTGGGACCTGGTCCTTCAATTGTGAGAGCTCTGTTGTTAGAACGTTCCCTGCGCGGAACAAGGAGTGTGCAATGTTCCGGCCTTGGCAGTTGCTGCCGGGGAGGCCCTGTAACTGGCACTAACAAATTAACCTCCATTCTTACCTCTGTGTGGAGCTCTACTTCATTTCACTGGCGACGATTGATGCCAGTTTCAGACTCCCCATCTTTGGATCGAAGTACCGCGATCAGCTGTTGTGTTTTGAGTGTCTTCTTGAGACCACTGATTTCAGCGTTTCGTCTGCCACCATTTCGGCGATTCCTGCCTCTCTCCAGTACTTGTGGTGGTCTCCGATGCATCCTGGTTGTCTGGATATCTGCGTGGTAAATGTTTTAAGGTACTTTCTTGAATTTGTCTTCTAATACACGATCGAGCCGTTCCTGTTCTCGCGTCACCGCGTCTTGCCTGACTTCCTTCCTTCAAGTCCTGCCTGACGTACACGCGACGTACAGAAGTTGCGTGCGGCCATTTTGGATTGCTATTTCCATAGCAACCTCGCTGATGCGCACAGCTCTGTTCAGCGTGTCAGCCCTGTGTCTTCTGTACTGACGAAGAGCTACAGTCACGTTAGCATTGCGCTTCACCTTCGCTGATGCGCACAGCTTCATTCGTTTTGGATTTCCCTTTGCTGATGCATACAGCTCTTCTCATGTTCTCATCAACGTCTACTACTGCATTTCATCTTCACTGTTGTGCACAGTTGCAGTTGTAGTGTTAGTTTTCACTACTTTTCACCGCTGATGTGCACAGCATTCATTATGTTGCACACCCCTGTGTATTTCTGTGTCATGATTTGAGTGCACTTATTTTCATTTCACAGGGTTTTTTTGTTCTTTGTTAGTTTTAGTGTGGGACAGCAACTCACCCACGTGCGATTATGGATCACGTTTTGGCACCTCCACCCTTTTTACAGTCTGCTGGTACGCCTCCTGTGAAGTGGGATGATTGGAAGGACACTTTTGAGGCGTATCTAGAGGCAATCGATGGAGAGACCTTTACTTCTAAGAAAAAGAAGGCTTTGTTAATTTATAACCTTGGTGCTGAAGGGAGAAGTGTTTTAAAAACTTTACCCATGGAAACCGTGAGCTCTTTGGTAAGTGGTGGAGACAGTGGGGACTCCTGGGTGGTGGATGATTATGCTACGATCATCAAAACTTTAGACAAACGTTTTAGTCCCAAAAGGAACGTTGTTCTCGAATGTCATACATTTCTCCAGCGTGCTCAAACTCCTGGCGAATCGATTGATGATTTTGTTGCTGCGCTCAGGATTCTTGTTGTCAATTGTAATTACAGAGAGTTCAGGGAT
The DNA here is from genome assembly GCF_964263255.1 of Lissotriton vulgaris. Taxonomy (NCBI): domain Eukaryota; kingdom Metazoa; phylum Chordata; class Amphibia; order Caudata; family Salamandridae; genus Lissotriton; species Lissotriton vulgaris. The sequence goes on along the minus strand of NC_141685.1, from coordinate 1,707,129,098 downwards.
GAAATCATTCGGGATCAGTTAATTGAAAAGACCTCCAACAAAAAAATCCAGGAGAAGTTATTATCTTCCGATGATCCCGACTTAGAAACTGCTCTTACTCTTGCTAGATCCATTGAACATTCTCAGTTTTGTGTGAAGGAAATGAGCAATCCTGCCTCTTCTACTGAGGTAAAATTATTGAAATCCACTTCCAAACCCACTAAGTCGCTTTCTGTTGGTGTTGCAAAGCCTTCTCTTCCTGGTGTTCCACGTTCCTCCGTTGTGACTTCTGGCAAGGCCAAGTCTGAACAAAAGGATGTAATGTGTTTCCGTTGTGGTAGCACTACTCATCTTGGCAATGCTAAATTTTGTTTTGCTTTAAATCAAACTTGTTACAATTGTGGTAAGAAGGGCCATTACTCTAGGATGTGTAAAGTCGCTTCCACCAAGAGGAACCAGGATCAAACTGTGAAAGCCATTACTAATCCATTGTGCTTTGCAAGCGTGGGTTCGTATCCCATCCTCGTCGCCAGTGAAATGAAGTAGAGTTCCACACAGAGGTAAGAATGGAGGTTACTTTATTAGTGCCAGTTACAGGGACTTTCGGCAGCAACTGCCAAGGCCGGAACATTGCACACTCCTTGTTCCACTCAGGGAACGTTCTAACAACAGAGTTCTCACAATTAAAGGACCAGGTCCCAACAACTGCTCACTCCGCCATCCGGGCCACGCCCCTGGAGTAGGTTTGTTTATAAAAATTTTTTTTAAAACAACTTCACCTAAAATGTGACCCTCTTGTCGTTAGCTTCCCTGTATCCCAATACCATTATGTGGTCTTTTTCACATTAATCTGTCTTGATGCCTCTTTTTTTGTGACTTTACTTATGTCCTCTTGGCATACCCCTTGGTTGCCGTAGGATTTTATCCCTTTGCACACGTGTCCCTTCTGCAGCACACATGTGTACATGAGACACTATATCTGCCCTGTTGTTGCATATTTCTCTGCCTTCCAGGAGTGGCTCTCCATAAGACACGTCTCCACAGACTCCTTGTTCAGACCTACCTTGCAGGGGCTTTAGATTAGTATGCATCTCAGCAGAGTGCCTAATAAATTGGAAGCTCTTTCCCGCCTTCATGTCGGCAATTAGTTCTCTTACTTTATGCTGCAACCTGTTCCTTCCAAAATGCACCTCTTTCCTGCATTCACTCCTCTGTCACACTCACTCTCTCTGGCCCATAAATACAATCTGCACTCTGAAGAGGATCTGAGTTCTTTAGGAAATAAGTGTTGGAGTAGGGTGCTTAGCCTCGTAAGCCACCTTAAAAAAAGTGCCTGGTCCTGTTCATTCAAGATTTCTCAGTCTCATCCCTACACACCTGCTGCTGCTCTTGCCAGTAGAGCTGAGGCATATGCCATTGCTTAGTTAGCTAAATGTAGGTTGTCTTCAGGAAGCTACACCGTCATGTCATTTCTTGCTGTAATGTAGTGTGTTGCTTCTGACTGTGTCTCCTTAGATTCTCATGTCCAAAATCTATTGAGAGTAATCTGTGATAGTTTGCTTATACAAACGTCAGCATTGTGCCAGCTGTTAAATGTCTGTCATTTTCCATATCCTATTTCTTTTTTTATGTATGAATTTCTTTTTTATTTTTAGGAAGCCCCAGTCTTTACCGAACTAAGTAGAGAAAATGAAGAAGAGAAAGGTAATCTCGAATTTCTGCTTTGGTCTGTGGAAAATACTAAAATAACTTGTGTTTTACATACAGGAGTTCAGTAAGTGTTGCATTATTAGATATGGCATCTCAACTGGGGTGTGATTATACCTTCTTTGTGTCCTTATGTTTTAGATGGTATGCTGCTGTAAAAGTGATCATTTGGTAGATGCTTCTGTTATGGTGTTCATTACCTAGAAGTTCCAGAAAATCACTGAAGCAGTTAGCGGGGAAAAACAATAATGAACTACTAAATTATCAATTTTACTAATGAGTAATAATACAGCATGAACTTCTTTTTTTAATTCACAATTATAGAGGTTATTTAATAAAGGGTATTTTTCATGGGAGCTTCAGTTTTTTTACTTTTTGCTTGATATTGTATATCTGTAATACCAGTTTTAAACTGCTTCGCTGTTAAAAAGAGTTGCGCAGCACCTTGTATAATGTAGCGTGGCAAGCTGTTCCTCATACAACAGTACTTCAATAAAATCTTACTTTATTGCTTAATGCATAATTCATTATAGATCATTCTCATAAAGGAAACATCTGGCCCATTCGTAACAAAGGCACAAAGCTGAGATACATTTTGATTAGGCTCTAGGAACATTGGCAGTGTTAAATTTGTGCATATGTGAATAAACCTTCAGCATGGCTGCCTCCACAGCATCAACTGAAAGTTTTTTTACGGCAGCATGCTACCTGCCGATCAACCAAAAATGGGAGGAGTGAACTTTCCGAGTATGTTACCACACACCATTAACTGTCAAGGAATGGCACTGTGTGTACAGCAGAATGCTGATCAGTGCATATTGAAGACCAATTGCAGCTCTGCCTGAGACGATGCTATAAATATACATTACTGACGGATTTATCACTTAGATTTTGAAAAACTGGACAGACCCCTACTAACGCCTCATTTAGGGCTATTATATGTAAAGAATACAGGCATTAGTACACGACTCTCTCTACTATCTCATCTGTTCTATCTAGGTATAATCCTGCACCATTTCTTCAGTATAAAACTTACTGGTGGCAGAAAATATATGCCAATCTGCTGCTGTTTCATGCTCAGCAGTGATATGCCTCCTCTTTCGAAGACCATGCAGTTATCTACAAATAAACAGCACAGGGACCCCGAACCCTCCCACAAGACTGCTTTTTAGGTAAGCAGTGGGCGGAGTCCGAGATTTTATGTTCTGGCTACAGTGGGGCTTGAACCCGCCCCTCTTCTCCATTGGCTGGCTTCCTAAACGGAGGAGAGGGGAGTCACTCTGTTCAAGCCCCGGCTTTTTGCGATTCGGGGGCGTGTTTTTTCCAGTTTTTAAGCCGTGACGTCATCAGTCACTCAACAGCTAAAAACACGCCCCCGAATCGCGAAAATGTTGGAGCTTTGCAGCAGCCATTTCAGGCCGACCGCCGCCGGAAGAAGTCGTCCTCAGGTGAGTGCTTGTTCTGTCCGTCACTGCCCCATGATGCCTCGTTCTCCCTCTTACACTCTCTCCCTTACTTGTGTTCCGTAGCCTCTCTTTTGATCTGTGCACTTTCCCTCAACCTTGCTCTAGATTCAGATTAGCTTTATTCGATTTTGATACATAAAATCATAAAAGCAACATTCATTATATACATATCATTGAGAACCATTTCATTACAATAATCAATAATAAATTAAGACATTATTAAATCAGTTCAAACGAGTTGCTAATCACTGGATACCACTGCTAAAAACACTTCATGGAAAATAATTTGGGATGGGGTTGTTGAAACCATTCTGTACATACATACTCCGATCCGGCCGATAATTAATCTCTAGACTTGTTCTTTCTGAAAAATGGCGTTTTCTCTCTAGTCTTGTATTTAAGGGCCGAGGGTAGCGGGACCTGGGGTAGAAATCATGGAGTCTCCAGACAGAGATCGGGCCATCCCCTAATTGTGGAAACCAAGTTTGTAAATAATTCCGAAAAGGGGGTGGTGATGAACAGAGTGTCTGAATTAAGCAGACCACTCTTACCCAGTCCAAAGATCAGGGCTTGATCCATCACCGTTTTTTAGCTCACTGCACCATCCCAGCTCAGAACCTGGCTACATGCAAATTAGTCTGTTCCTGTCCCAGTGCATGATGGGAACAGGGCAAACCAAACTACCAAGCCAATTCTTATACTGGGAAGGAAACAAGCTACCGGGGACCGGTTTCTGGCATTTCAGCCGTCGTCGGCCCGGCTTGCTTGAATCCTGATGGTGCAATGAGCAAGGGACTCACATCTGAGTATACCCTTCCACGCTTATGGTGGACAAAATGATTCCGAAAAGGGGGTGGTGATGAACAGAGTGTCTGAATTAAGCAGACCACTCTTACCCAGTCCAAAGATCAGGGCTTGATCCATCACCGTTTTTTAGCTCACTGCACCATCCCAGCTCAGAACCTGGCTACATGCAAATTAGTCTGTTCCTGTCCCAGTGCATGATGGGAACAGGGCAAATCAAACTACCAAGCCAATTCTTATACTGGGAAGGAAACAAGCTACCGGGGACCGGTTTCTGGCATTTCAGCCGTCGTCGGCCCGGCTTGCTTGAATCCTGATGGTGCAATGAGCAAGGGACTCACATCTGAGTATACCCTTCCACGCTTATGGTGGACAAAATGATTCCGAAAAGGGGGTGGTGATGAACAGAGTGTCTGAATTAAGCAGACCACTCTTACCCAGTCCAAAGATCAGGGCTTGATCCATCACCGTTTTTTAGCTCACTGCACCATCCCAGCTCAGAACCTGGCTACATGCAAATTAGTCTGTTCCTGTCCCAGTGCATGATGGGAATAGGGCACACTATACCTTGTTCAGTAGGAGCCAAGGGGGGTGGCCCGTCCCGTCCTTCTCGGTCCGCTGAGGGCCACAGAGGGCCCGCCCTTTGCCCGGGCTTCTCCCGGCGCCCACCTGCGAGGCGGGAGGTGTTCCGCGTTCTTGAAGCGCCACGAGCGCGCCAGGTCCCGGGGCTGCTGGGTGATGCAGTTCCCAATGCCCGAAATGTCCAGGAGCGTCCGTGTATGAGCGTTGCGTTTGCCGTTTCCCTCACGGCTGGACGAGTGAAGGAATCACTTGGCCGCTCCCCTCACGGCTTCCCCACCACTGCAGGTAGGTTTGGATGATGCCCCCAGGGCACGCTCGGTGCTCCTCGTTCTTGAAGCGCCTCCAGGCGCAGCGGGAGCGTCACGAGCGCGCCAGGTCCCGAGGCTGCTGGGTGATGCAGTTCCCAATGCCCGAAATGTCCAGGAGCGTCCCTGTATGAGCGTCGCGTGTGCCGTTTCCCTCAAGGCTGGACGAGTGAAGGAATCACTTGGCCGTTCCCCTCACGGCTTCCCCACCACTGCAGGTAGGTTTGGATTATGCCCCCTTGCTCTAAAGTTCACTCTCTCGCCCTCTAGATTCTTTGACTTTTTCCCTCGCTGTCTTTCTCACGGACATATTACATCTCTCTGCCCCGTCACTCCGCTTGTTCTTTGTGCTTCGTCTGTGTTCCTATGCTGATAAGAGTTGTCATTCTGCGCAGCACCATGGACGTAAAATTCTAGTCCTTCCAGTGCTTAATTTGTGCCAGTGCATACAATATTTAAAGTTGGACGCCCTGCCCGAATGCGTGGGTGAGGTCCCTGTAGAAGCTACAAATCACAATTGAAAAATTTATTTTTTTGCCAGCCTGTGTCCATTCCTCCTTGGCGCAGAAGTCTTTCCCCTTGAGGAGTCGGACAAATGCCGATCAGACCAGTTTGCCCAGTTTTGCCCCACCCCCCTCCCTCCCCCCGTACTGCGCAGGCGCAGCGACGCTGCTCAGTCGAGTCCACCCATAAGCATCAGTGTGTGCTGCTCTGACTGCTCAGCAGCGGCCTCGAAAACCAAAGGCAAAGTAAGTAACGATTCGATCACTTTAATATGTGGTAGTATTGTAGTGTGAAGCAAGTGTTTTTTTTTTTTTAAACACCTTTATTAATACAAACAGGTACATACACGGCTTACTGCCTACAACCCCCTCGGGCCGGCAATGCGATAATCACATATCTAGTCAGTAACCATACAACTATCAATACACAGCCATGTGCCGTTAACGCTGGGGTACGGTGGCGCAAGAGTCACTTAGAGGACATAAACGAACCGCTGGGGGGCTGCAGGGATCCCTGTAGCATATATGTAAAAGTCTATGTTGTCTTCGCAGCAGATCCGTGTAGTCCTTACTCTCAGAGCTAAGCAATGTAGGTGTATTTTATTTTGAAAGAAACCCCCCTACCGCCCTGAAGAAAACCCCCCCTCCGAATCCCCCCCCTAAGGACCCCCCCTCCCAACAATACAGCCAGTTCGCTGACCTTCATATCACAAAGAAAAAATAAATAAATAAATAAATTACCTCGCATTGCGTTCCAATGCTCGTGTCTCCCACCGCAAGTGTGATTGCCCCAAAATGACCTGCGTGAGCTCAGCGCACCCCTAGTAAGTGTTCCATGTGTATCACAGCTGGCCTCCCCCTACGGGGCGACCGGGTATCAATACTCCACCCAGCCACCGCAGCACCCCCACGGGTTACCATCATATCTCTCACTCTATGATTCCACGGAGGTCTTTCGCCCATGTGTGAGTCACTGCACTTCATCATCCCCTTCCCGCTGCGTGTCAGCATCGTCCTCTCTGGTGTGCCTAAAGGTGTTGTATAGACCCCAAACGTTTTTCGGGCGACTGGTGGGTGGTAGGAGTTCACTGTAGTGTTCCGATTGTGTGCAGCAGTATACCATGTCCCTGGCCCACCGCTTTTTGGTTGGCGTCGGACCCCTCATCCAGCACTGCGCAACTACACGTCTTGCCAGTAGTAAGCCCATATCTGTCAAGCGCCTGAATGCCACCGGCAATGTCCTTGAGTAGCCCAGCAGTGCTAAGGCCGGGTCTACAGGAAGTTCATGGCCACGTGGAGGAAGTCAGCCACAGGTGCACGGCAACGCTCACACTCAGGGGACTGCCGAAGACCGTAACAATGTAGACGCTCTGGGGTGTAGTACACTCTCTGTAAGAATTTTAAATGAATCAACCTGTGTCGACCATTCAGCGACAGCTTCCTAGTGTTAGTGCAGCAATATGTCCACATAGAGTCGTCTATCGTGGTCTCCAGGTCGTTCTGCCAGGCAAGACGGGCCTTGGAGCATTCCTGCGCTCTGTGTGAGGCAATGCCCTTGTAGAGGTGTGTTGTCATATGTCGCGAAGATACAGTGTCTATGATATAGGAGAGTTCCGGAAGGTCTGGTGGCTCTTCCAGGTCTGGGCCAAGGGCGTCTCTCAGGGCGCATCGGACCCTGTGAAACTGGAATCGCTGCAGCAGCGTCGGCCTATCCACTCCCTGCACTATCTGATCCCATGTTTTAGCTTTCCCGTCCTCAAACAGCGCTCCCGCGTGTGAGAAGGTGGCCTGATATGCAGTGCTCACTATTCTAGTGAACACTATGTATCAGTCCAGCAACCCTTATTGATGTTTGGTTGTAAGTCAACCTTATAGACCAGCTATCCTAGTAGCGTGGATACGAGCAGTCTAAGGCTAAAGACTCGAGAGGGCGTGTTAAGCCAGCTGTTTACCACACATATACCCCTTGAACACCCAGTGAAAGGACACCACACAAGTGTTATGAAAATAAACAGTGTATTTATTAAGAATCACAACAGCCCTGTACTCTTTATGAGGACAGGGTACTAAGCACAAAACAAAACTCTTACGAAAATACTTAAGTTAGCACAGTATATACAAATGCCCGAGGGGCACGGAAAACCATATACTCTGAAAGTGGAATGCGAAATTACTAGCAGGTAAGTACAGTACTAATAGGCTTTGGAATCGCTAGGACTTGACTATAGAATCGTTAGATTACTTCTAGGAGACCCAGGGGACTCGGGTGCAGAGTGTGCACTCTCACGCGTGATGCGGGACAAAGTCTATGGTAGCTAGATTTCACAAAGTTAGTGTTCTCGGGCGAACCCGACCTGGTAGGGAGAAAACGAAAGTGGATCCTGACCCTTGGATAGTGAGGCTATGCTGGGGCACCGAAATGCCGAAGTTACCTAGCCCAGGGGCTGCAGCTGCATAGGTCTCAAAAGACGTCGGGAATCCTCGTTGCCGGACCAGGAGCCTGGAAGAAAGAAGTTGCTGGCAGGCGACCAGTGAAGAAAGTTCGATGGACCCAAGCCTGGGTCGAAGGTAGATGACACCTGAAAGCAGAGGGGACCAAGTTCGTGACTACTAGCCAGTAGTCAGGTGGTACCAGGAGGGCACCGGATGGTAGTCACCTCGACTAGGTGAGTGGGCGACGCTGTACTCTGCAGTTCTCACGGACCAGGAGGCGTTGTCGGCGACCAGGATGGAGGAGCGAGCTGTCCCACGATGGATGAAGCTGTCGGCGTCGAAGAACCCAGGAAGGGGCAACAAAGCCTTGGCTAATTCAAGCCCACGCGGTGGACTCAAAATGGCGTCTGGAGTGGACCAGGAGGGTCCGGGGTGCTCCCCTCTTGGAAGGGAGCAAGGGCTAGTCTGGAGCAACCAGACTAGCAAGTTGGATGTCGTCGGGCGTCGTTCGGGAAGGCCACAAGCCAACGGGCTAGTAGCCAAACAACGCGGTGAGCAGCAAAAAGCAGAAGGGCCCCACACCGATCGTGGAGATGCTGGAGGGCTGATCTTCGGTGCTGGAGCTGCTCAGGGTCGGGGCTTCTCGGACCCCAAAGCACTCGCCAGAGGGATACTCTGTGGGCTTGCTGTGAAGAAGTCGTGCAGTCTTGGCGATCGTCGGTCCCTCGAGGTCTCGTCGCACTCACGGTTCTCAGCTTAGCTGTAGAGGTGAGTAGAGGTCAGAGGTGCCAGGGAGCCGGGTCTCGTCGAGCTGGTCAGTCGGATTCCGGAGGAAGGACTTGCAGCAGACCGCAGTGTTCTTGATGGTGCCCGCTTGATGCAGGGTGACTACTCCTTAGCCACAAGGGAGAATCTTGAAGAAGAAATCTTGAAGTCCTTTCGAAGAAAGTCGTGTCTTGATTCCAAAGATGATCTAATTTGAACAGGGGGCCCGCTCCTATCTTTATACTAAAAAAGGGGGCTGACCCGGTGACTAGGTCCTGCCTATGGCTGGGACCAGGAAGGGGGGTGGTTACACCCCTCTCCCCTGCTGGACTTCCCCAGGCCAGGGGCTGGTGTGCCCCTGGAACTGGTTCTGGCCGGCCTATGCGTAGTGAGCACCGGGGTGCCACTCAGCAGTCACCTTCCTGTAAAGCCCTGCCTACCCAGGATACACAAAACCCTGTCTGGGATGGTGCTAGCACCGCCCCGGACAGGAAACCCTTTGTCCAAGCTCCCCTCGCTGGAAGGACTCCCAGCTGCAGGGGGTCAGACTCGTGTCTGTGGTGGCAGCATCCATTTTGTGGAGCTGAGGCTTCGTTTAACTTTAACCGGGGTTCACAGTTACATACATGTCGTGTCCCTCTAGAAGGGTGGAATGCTAACCCCGTCGCCAGAATTGGCGAGGGGTTAGTATTCCAATTCGTATGACACCTTACTCGACATGTTTTGATAAAGCAATACCAGAGTTAGCATATAACCGCGAGGATTATAATGCACTTAAGAGTATATGGTATGCGATATCATGGAACAGCTATTAGGACTTGGTTCCGCAAGCTGCAGACAGGCTCAGCTCATGCCAGAGCACCATCTCACACGATTCCAAGCACTCTGCCTTCAGGATTGTTAAGGCCTGCCATAGGAGTGACTGATAGGAATCTGTGTGTCCATTTTTAGGGTTAGATATAGGTATACTATATCTAAAGCAAAGGGTGATTACACCACCTTGCCCCAGCTGTCGTGCAGCCAGTTGTGTCAGATTTAGATGGCCATCCAGGGGTGGCATAATACATGCTGCAGCCCCTGGTAGGCCCTGGGTACACCTATGCCCTGAGTTACAGGGTCTGATAAGGTGGCCCAGTACCAATTAGATATGTACCTAGGGTACATGGAATCCATTTTACAGAGAGAGCAATGGGCCTGGGGTCCTGAATAGCAGGGCCCCAGGTCAACTAAGTCAGAAAACCAGCAAAACACCAGGAAAAAAGTTGGGGGTAACCATAGTCAGGTACCTACCTTCCTACACCGCGGTCTTAATCCCCAGCCCGTGTAAGGCTCGGACAACGTTCTTTTCCTCTATGGGTGCCAATCACAACAGCCACTCCACCGCCATCGAGGGAGACTAGAGCCATTCGCCTCCCCTGGCTCTCAGCAACGAGTACCAAGCATGTTTCGTGGCAGTAATCGAGTCCAGCATTCCGACTCTACGGTCCACTGGGGTGCAGACCGTGGCTGGGAGGGGAAGAGGGTCTGCAAAGAGTTGCTCCATCCGCACATGAGGGATGTTCTTCTCGCCGTGAATCCACGTATGTAAGTGAGCAGCCTGTGCCACCCTATAGTATCGCTCAAGATCAGGAGCGCCGATTCCCCCCAGCTCATACGGAAGTTTAAGTGTGCTCCATTTAACCCGTGGCTGTTTACCACCCCAGGCCAGCCAGACCATACGTTTCGTTAGATTCACGAAGAAGGCTTTCGAGAGTATTATGGGCAAAGTGCTAAACAGAAAGAGGAAGCGTGGCAGTATCACCATCTTCGTGATGGCTACACGGCCCAGCAGGGAGAGTGGGAGTTTACACCATCGTTCCACATCGTCCTCACATTTACTGTATGCCACACCATAGTTCTCGCGGAAAAGTACCTCCACGTCCGTATGAATCATTATGCCAAGGCACCGAACCGAGTCCGTGGACCAATGCAAGGGATATTCCATATCAAAGCGGACAGTCACCGGGGTCAACAGAAACACCACTGATTTCTCCCAGTTTATCTTCAGACCTGAGAGGGCGCCAAAACGCACCACTTCGCGTAAGACCGGGGATAGGTTCACTTCCGGGTTCCTCACATAGAGTAGCGTGTCGTCCGCGTACGTCGAGATGACAATTTTATATGTCGGGAAACTAACCCCTCGGTGCCAGTGATACTCACGTAGCGCGCAGGCCAGCGGCTCAGCGACGAGGGCATACAGCAACGGGGACAGGGGGCAGCCCTGCCTCGTGCCTCTGCTAATATCAAAAGGTTTCGAGACTCCATCTCCTAGGCGCACCCTAGCCGTAGGTCTCCAGTACAGCGCACCTATCATCTGCAAGAACGGCTCCCCCAATCTCAGTCTGCGCAGGACCTTCAGCAAGAACGGCCACTCAACGGAGTCGAAGGCTTTCTCCATATCCAGGAAAACTGCGACGGCCTTCGCGTCCTGTCGCACATGTTGCAAAGTGCCCAACACAGTGCGTATGTTATATGTTAAGTTCCTACCAGGCACAAAGCCAGCCTGTTCAGGCGCTACTACCTCGGGCGCAATAAGGGACAGGCGAGTGGCCAGAACCTTTGCGTAGAGTTTGGTGTCTACATTCAGGAGGGACAGTGGTCTATACGAGCTACAAACGTTAGAAGGTTTGCCAGGTTTCAAGATGGTTACCAACAGGGCCTCTCTCATCGTGTGCGGCATGCTGCCCTCCTCGCATATCTCGTCAAATAAGGAGGACAGGTGGGGAATAAGTTTATCCTTAAATGCCTTGTAGAACCCCACCGTCAAACCGTCAATCCCGGGGGCGCTGTGTGCCCGCATACTAGCCAGGGCGTCAGAAATCTCGTCTGCCTGGATAGGGGACATTAGGCACTCTCTGTCTGACTGAGCCAAGAACGGCAGCTGTACATGTTCCAGGTAGTCGTCAATGTCCGGGTCCAGGTTTACCATTTTTGTAGTGTATAAATTGGAGTAGTAATCACGGAATTCTGTGATGATCTCCTCGTCTGTCGCGGCAATGCCCCCTCCCCAACCCCCCCCCGAGGTATTAAGTTCAGTCAATTTGGGGGCTCTCTTGGTGTTGCATAATATTCTGGCTAATAGAGAGCTAGGGCGCTCGCTCTCTCCATAAGTTCTCGCCGAGGCATATTTCCCCATATAGCAAACCTCCCTATCCGCCTCCTCGTTGAATTCCGAAATAAGGGTTCGTATTCCATCTTCTGTAGAGGGGTCTGGGGAAGACAAGAGTCGTTTCTCCAGGTCTGCTAATTCAGATTCCAGGGCGCGCAGCCTCTGCGATATGGCCTTCAAGACACTAGAATGTTTAGTCATAGCGATCCCACGGATGTAAACCTTAAACGCTTCCCAAACCGTGTGGAAAGCCTCCACAGAACCTATATTCTTCTCGAAAAAGAGATCAATTTCTTCTGCCAGTTCCCCTCTAAAAGCGTCATCCAACAGCGCATACGGTGGGAAGCGCCATGTGAACGGGGGATCCTGCGTGTCGTTGTCTCCAGAACCAGCAGTATCGGCGAGTGATCAGATAATGTGCGCGCAAGTACCGTGCATGCCAAAATTCGGCTAGTGATGGAGTAAAAGGCCAACAAGTAATCAATCCTGGTGTGTATATTGTGAAATGACGAGTAGTGTGTGTACCCACCCCTGGCAGCGTTTCTACTCCTCCACACATCAACCAAATCCAGCGTGAGCAGCTCAGCCTGGAGAGCCACTGCAGCCGCAGTCGGCCTACGTTGGGGCCCAGAGGATCTGTCTAACTCCGGGTCAATCACCAAGTTAAAGTCTCCTCCCCAGAGCATGTGTGCCTTGTCATATTCTCTGCAGCTTCGGGCTAGCTGGGCATAAAAATCTAAGGAGTCATAATTCGGGCCGTACACATTAACTACCATCAAGTCGTGGCCCTTCCCCACGCACCTAGATATTAAAAAGCGACCAAGCAAGAGTGTTTTTATTGGACGAGGACATGCAAGGCACACATAGGGCGGGTATGAGTCTGCATGTGGTGCTCAGTAGGGTTATCAATGCCCCCTTGTCGATGCCAGTGGGTGGTGGGGATTGGTATATTGATTAGTGATCTGACTGCTGGAAAATATTGTAGCAAGTTCTCTAGGTTTGGATTAATTTTTCTCTTGTTCCCAGGGCACTTCTTACACCAGGCAGGATTAATAAAATATACCCTGGAGCCTCAGCTGCCCCGGTGTGGGGCGAAGGGGGTAGAGCTGTTGCATCTGATGTGGGATTGTGAGCGCCTCCGGCTCTGGGGGAAGATTGACTATATTAATGACGTCACTGAACGCCATATTCTGCATTTACCGGTGACGTGTTTGTCAAGTCAAGTCAAGTCAAGTGGATTTATATAGCGCGCTACATACCCAGAGGGTCTCAAGGCGCTTGAGGAAGGGTGGGGGGATTACTTGTCAAATATCCAAGTTTTAAGTTGCTTTCTGAAAGCTAGATGGTTCTTAGTGAGACGAAGGTGAGTGGGGAGTGAGTTCCAGGTTTTAGCAGCCAGGTAGGAGAAGGATCTACCTCCCATGGTGGTTTTATTGATGCGAGGTACGGTAGCAAATGCTTGGTTGGAGGAACGTAGCTGGCGGGGGGGGGGGGGTGTAGAAGGAAAGTCGAGTGTTGAGGCAATCGGGACCGAGTTCGTAAAGTGATTTGTGTGCGTGGGTTAGGAGGCGGAAAGTAATCCTCTTATTGACGGGGAGCCAGTGGAGTTTTTTCAGGTGACTGGAGATGTGGTCTTTACGTGGGATGTCAAGTGTCTGGCTGATGCGTTCTGGATGCGTTGGAGTTTTTTCTGGAGTTTTGCGGTGGTACCGGCGTATAGGGTGTTTCCGTAGTCCAGGCGGCTTGTAACCAGTGCATGGGTGACCGTTTTTCTGGTTTCGGTGGGGATCCAGCGAAATGTTTTTTTGAGCATGCGAAGAATGTTGAAGCAAGATGATGAGACGGCGCTGACCTGTCTGGACATCGAGAGTGAGGAGTCTAAAATGACGCCCAGGTTCCGTGCGTGATCCGTCGGGATGGGTGCTTTTCCAAGAGCCTCTGGCCACCAGGAGTCATCCCAGGCGGAGGGGGAGGTTCCTAAGATAAGGACTTCTGTTTTATCTGAGTTAAGTTTTAGACGGCTATGCTTCATCCATTCGGCTACTATTTTCATTCCTTCATGTAGGTTGGTTTTGGCGGTATTAGGGTCTTTGGTGAGTGAGAGGATCAGTTGGGTGTCATCTGCGTAGGAGATGATGTTGAGGTTGTGTTGGTGTGCGATGGCTGCGAGGGGGCTCATGTATACGTTGAAGAGGGTGGGGCTGAGTGAGGATCCTTGTGGTACGCCGCAGATGACTTCAGTGGCCTCTGACTTGAATGGTGGGAGGCGGACTCTCTGGGTTCTTCCGGTGAGGAACGAAGTGATCCATTCCAGTGCTTTTCCTTGGATTCCGATGTTTCTGAGGCGCTGTAGAAGGGTGTTATGGCAGACTGTGTCGAAGGCTGCGGAGAGGTCGAGGAGGATGAGGGCGACTGTGTCTCCATTGTCCAGAAGAGTTCGAATGTCGTCTGTTGCGGCGATGAGGGCGGTCTCCGTGCTGTGTTTGGCTCGGAAGCCGGACTGTGAGGAGTCGAGGGATTTGTTGGTTTCGAGGAAGGCGGCGAGCTGGTTGACGGCTTTCTCGATGACTTTGGCCGGGAATGGTAGGAGCGAGATGGGTCGGTAGTTTTTGAGTTCGGTGGGGTCAGCTGTGGGTTTTTTCAGAAGGGCGCTGAGTTCGGCGTGTTTCCAGCTTTCTGGGAAGGTGGCGGAGTTGAGGGAGCAGTTGATGATGTCTCGGAGGTGTGGTGCTATGATGGAATCTGCTTTGTTGAAGATGTGGTGAGGGCATGGGTCTGTGGGGGATCCTGAGTGGATGGAGTTCATCAGGCGGATGGTGTCCTCAGTGGAGATTGGGTTCCAGTCATTAAGGATGTTCAAGGGGGGTGAAGGTACGGCGGAGGGTTGGGTGGATTGGTCTCCGGGTTGGTTGTTGAAGCTGTTGTGGATGTCTGCGATTTTGTTGTGGAAGAAGGAGGCTAGGGAGTCGCAGAGGGCTTGAGAGGGGGTGATGTCGTTGGAGTTGGCGGAGGGGTTGGTAAATTCTTTGACGATGTTGAATAATTCCTTGCTGTTGTGGGCGTTATCTAGTCGGTCTTTGAATGCGGCTTTCTTGGCAGTCCGGATCAGTTGGTGGTGTATGCGGGTGGCGTTTTTGAAGGCGTCCCTGGTGCTGGTGTTTGGGTCTTTTTTCCAGGCCTTCTCGAGGGAGCGACAGAGTTTCTTAGATTTCTTGAGATCATCGTTGAACCAGGAGGCGTTTTTGCTGCCTAGTTTGGTTTGACGTTTTTTCAACGGTGCTAGGGTGTCGGCGCTGTTGGATAGCCATTGGGTGAAGTTAATGGCTGCTTGGTCGGGGTTTGAGGAGTGGACAAGGGGGTTTTGAAGCAGCGATGAGGAGATCTGGTCGATGGTGATTTTGTTCCAGTTTCTTCGTAGAGTGGGTTGAGGGAGGTTGTGAGTTGTGATCTTATTGTAGGTAAAGTGAACGCAGCTGTGGTCCGTCCAGTGTAGAGTTGTGGTGTGACTGAAGGAGATATGTTTGCTGGAGGAGAAGATAGGGTCGAGTGTCAGTCACACCACAGCTCTACACTGGACGGACCGCTTGCAAATATGTCTGAAAGTCAAAGGATTTTACTAATTGACCTAGTGAATAGACATACAAACTAAAATGTATGGAGCCCTCTAGAACTCCATAGTTTGGGTGGAAATCAGAGTAATGGACAGGATGCATGGTCAGCAAATGTTGAAGAGCAGACCCAGCCAGTTTAAAAGAGTGAACAGGGTCAATTAGCATATTATGACTGCCTCATAAAACGCAGTCTAGAACTTGGAAACAGTAGACCCCTCTGACTGTCTGTCCCTGGGAAAATGAAGCTTATCCACTGCAGCTAAAATGGCCAAATCAGCAGTGTGCTTCTGTGAGCAACCTGTCAAGGTTTCATCAAGACAGTCCTGACTTTAGCAGTAGCCTCAGACCTACCATGCAAAATGAGATTTCCTCACTTTATTGATGATGGGTAAAAGGGTAATGGCATAGAAGTTTTCAGCTCATTAGGAACTAGTTTGTTTTCTTTTTTTTTTTTTTACTATGAAGGGAACAATTCCTTTCTTCAAAAGCGAGAGCTTGATTAATGATATCGCAGATTGAATTGCTGACTATCCTGGGAGATCATGGACGCACGGACATACTCTAAGATTGCATTCCCCGAAGTGTGAAAAACACTGACCTTTCTTCAAGACTATTGGATGTATAGTGTACTTCTTGATATCACTCAAAGTTAGAATAAACAAACAACTTTATTCAGAGACTTGTTTATACACTGAGAAGAGAGTACATACCTAAACGTGATTGTACTCCAAGGAACAGGCATGCTCTGTGGTTCTGCACATCGATACCTAAGACTCAGAAGCATATTTGCCTAAGTAGGCTACAATGCCACCATACAAGGTGTGTTCTTCAGAGTGCATTGCTTTTCATTGTGGCTTGTGAAGTGACACACGAAAGCTCAACTTCCAATGGTAGCTCCACTCAGCAAGTCCGTGCTATGGGTGAAAATACATGGGAGTCTAGTTTCTTTCAAAATGTATGACCAAAACGGCAGAACATCAAATTAGGAATATCCTTATTCTGATTTAAATTAAAACAGAAAAAATAATCCTACCATTAAACTCAAAGACCTCTCAAAGACAGCCTCTTTTATAGGAGACCCGGGTTTCTCATTAAAGGCACCAAGCCATTTCCGACTTCAGTACAAGTTATCTTTGACCTGATATTGAACTTTAAAAACCTAAAAGTGTAAAGTATTTACTTTGGAGAAGAGGCTGTCCAACTATATTGTGGGACTCTGCGCTAGAGAGTCATGACAGCTTTTATTTTCATTGCGTCTAGTACCTAGCTGAGCAGTGCACCTCCTTCCTATCAAAAGCGTTAAAGCAGGCACACACTGCAGTGTGTTTCAGGAGAACCCTGACTGGGTCTTAGATGAGGTCCAGAACAACCTATTTTGTTACTGGGATTTCAGCAAATGCATGCTTCTGCCAAACTAAGCAAAAAAAACTCATACTATCCAGATATGGCGAACCAAGGATGAAGGGCAATGCTCTTTAGATCAACTAATCAGGGTATTTTCGTAAGATTTATGCATCTGTCCTGTTGAGCTCCATTGTGTTGCTGGAGAGACATGGCAAGAGATTACCATGCAGACTGGATCTCTTTCTTCACACTTCATATCCAGACTCCAGCCTAGCAACCTTGTGCTTGAGGGCATAGCCCCAGGCTGGCCATTTAAATTTGTCACACTATTTCATTGGTGTTCTGAAAGAGAGAAATAATCAATCCAACAGAGTTTCCTACTACTTCAAAGGTAAGAGATTATTAGGTTGGTTTGTACAAAGGAATATTGTTCCTAATTTAAGCCAAGAAGAAAGTTTATTTAGCTATGTTGGTCCCACAGTAGTTTTCTACAAAGGAACACCTCGCTTTTGCTATGGACTAGAAAAAGTTCTTTCACTGCTTCCTTTTCACAATTCCTGTAAATATGAACTTACTGTAACACTTTATTAAAGCTTTTTCTGTAGTAGAAAGACCATTTCTTTCAGTTGGAACTTAATGTAGTTCTTCTCAAGATTATGATTCTGTTTTATTACTTGTTCATAAGGCATCTTTATAAAACCTTTCATTGAATGCAGTCTTTCTACTAATGTTTGCTTCTGCAAAGAGGCTTTGTGAGATACAGACTCTATGTCCCCAGGAACATCATCTAGGTTTCCCTTAAATTAGGTTGCTGTGAGGAAGTGCTCTGCTTTCTGTCATGTGATCTCAGTAATTTGCCTGTATCATGCTATATTTGATGTACTTCTTCCTTTTTCAAATCTTTATTAGTAAGATTGATCATGCAAACCATGGACATTTCTGCAAATATCCTAACGGTGCATAGCCTGTGTCAGTGCAAGGGGAAATCACATTATTCAGTTAAGATCATCATTGTTCATACTCAGTAAACACTCCAAATTGGGAGTTTGGAAGGGAGGTGAGAATAAGGAAGAGTAAAGGACAGGGTGATCACCTCATTATTCAGTTGACAAATCCTTCAGATCCCCTCCACCCCCAGGTGTGAAGGTAGCAAACTATCAACTGTATCCTTCATACCTTCCATGAAAGCTCTTGCAGCATCCCCTAATTAAATATATAACCTTTTTCTTCATTACACGCTTTGTCTCTGTCAGGGTGGCTCACTAAGACTTGTATTTTGTAGTTCAGGATTCCCTTTCTAACCTTCAGATGAGCTGTCCTAGTCTCCATGGTCTTGCAGCTAACGTCAGGAAAGAGAGGCACCTAATGCTACCTCCGTTAATATCGTAAGCCCATTTGGTGCTATAGAAATTTGTGGTAGTCTCTTATGGTTCTCCAATAGATCAAGTTTACCCTTATTTGCTTAAGAGAGGTAGCACACTGTGAAAAACCATGTATCCTCTGCCCAGGGTTCAAAAGCAAAATCTTTGCCCTGGCAAACCCTCCTTTTCCCCTGATTTACTCGAAACTTCCCTTGCCCCCCCCCCCTTAGGAGTCCGAGGTTTCAGCGCTGGGATACTCGAGGGTGACTACGCGCTCTATAAAAACCTAAAATAAATAAATAAATAAGAGCATCTTCTTTCCGCTCCATTGAAACCATAACTGCTCCCATCTTAACTATCTTTCCTTTGAGTGCAGTAAGGAAGCCCCTTAAAGCTCTCCCTCCTCTCATAAGGCCCCTTTATTTGAGGCACCCTCCATTTTAGTCTCCTTTAGGGTCTGTGCCAAGTGAGAGGATTGGTGCTTGTCAAATGAAGCTTTCCCATGTGTTCCTTCTTTTTCTTGCCATAGTTTTCTTCATCATAGTGCCCCAGTCAAGTACTTTCCTTTGGAGTTGTCGGGACAATGCATAGTCCTCTTCCACGTATTCACCTTTCTTCATGGATCTTTACACCTTGTGCAGAGGGCCCATTGTAATCCAACAAATCTGATCTTTTCTTGACTTACAGAGTGTATAGCTACACTGAGGTTTCCAAGCGCTGTGAGACTGTTAGCATGCACCTGCACACGGGCCATGCAGCCCTCATTAATAAGGAGACAGCCATGTTTTCAGCCGTTTTTTTAACCTGGCCTCACTTAACTCCATTTTTTTGTCAAATCTTTTTTTATTGAAAGAAAATCAACATAAAACCTTACAAACAAAACGGGTGCAGTCGTCAAGATGCACAAAACTTGCAATATAAAATTAAATTTAAATACAAATCGGCACAGTGGGTCAGTAGCACAATCAGGTGTTCCATGATCTATATTATCTAATAAAATCTTATTACAGTGTCTCATTGTCAACAACAAATGGGGAGCATCGACTTAACTCCATTCTAAAGCTGAATGGCATTGTATTCCACAGTTTGGGAGAAAGATAGGAAAAAGATCTTCCTTCCAGTTTAGCCTTTTGAATGCGTGGAACTTTAAGAAGACCCATGTTGGATGATCAGTCCTTTATGGAATGTAGGCAGTCACTAGGGCCCTTCTCATACGAGGGCCCTCCCCAATGTTTGCCCTGTGGGTCATATCTAAAGCTTTGAATTTAATTCTATGTCCTGCCGGAGGCTAGTGTAATGAGGTAAGGGCTTTCTTGGCTGAGGCACCTTTAGGTATCTTATAAAAAATCCTAAATCTTCCCACATCTGTGCCTTTTAGACCAGAAGATCATGTGACCCCTTGTCATAATCGGAAAGGGGTGTGGAGGTTCTTCCAGTAGTCACAAGCAATTCATCTCCTGGATAGCAATGATATTTATTCACTTGAGACTCAGCTGAAGATGCTGTGCACTAAGAAAGCTTGGACCACTCAAGGCCCATACTCTGCTGTACCCCCATGAGTATCGAACAGAATATGCCCACTTTCTTATAAAATCCTTCTTCACCATAGGAAAGATAAGACAAGCTAGGCATTAGAGTGGTGGTCCACTTTTACATTGACAAATTCAAATGTATCAAACTTTTAATGTTTGTTTAGTAGCTTCTTCTGAGAAAGTAAATTCAAAATTAGTAATTTACTACTTGTATTGCCAACAGGTTGATCTAGGGAAGATTCCAGACAGGGAAAAGCTGCCTGTGAAACTTTTTTTTTATGAGAGCTCCCTTATCTCTGACATTTGTATAATAGTAACCAGAGGTCTCTTCATACATTCACCCAACATTACTGTCTGGATTGGGACTTCAGAAGTGCCGCCCTAATGGGTCAGTCCTCCGCTCGTTAACTGAGTGACTCCGTACTCCTTCATTGATGGTTCTCTCCTGCCGCTATTTTCACTGCTGATTTATGGGTTTTGTTGTAGGATGTTAGGGTTAGTAGGTTAGTTTCTTTGATTGCTCCCGATAGAACACTTCCTTTTGACATTGTTTTAGTCAGATGTAGGTTTCTTTGTGTGTGAAGGTGGTGTGTTGTATGCTAGTTTTGTGTATGTGAAGTTATGATTGGTACCAAGTTTGAATAGAGTGTAGAGGAGCAGCATATGGTCCGGAATAGGTGTAGCAAGAATGCACTTGAAGTGCTTTTGTTGCTGATGTCCGTGCTAGTTCGAGCTATCATTTATGTAACTAAATTGATTAAAATAGAAGAAATTCGTTGATGTGGAGGAGGAGGAGGGTTGATTCATCATTACAACAGTTTCCTATTTGCTATTGATGGCAGTCTATGGAAATCAAATGATTGAGTTCGGAAAGTTAGGTACCTTTTTGTAATCCTTGCTCTGCATCATGGGAATCTTTGATGAGGTGATAAACAAATCACCCATTTCTGTGGGAGTGACATTTTGATGATACTCCAGGATTATTCATAAACATACTGAAACCATTGCCTGTATATGGAATTCTAGTCTACTGAAGATGCTTAGTCCCTTAAATGCAATGCCAAGTATTCGCCCTTAGAAGCTGCTTCTTTTCTGACTCCATTACCCTAATTTTCTTTGCTTTTGTCCTCTAAAACAGATCCTGGAAATGTAATCTTGGCTGCTTATATTTATCATTGTATGGTTTTTTTTGCTTCTTTTTAAATGAAAAACCCAAATTCTTCCAGGATGCAAAAGTACTCCAGAATATCACACATGGGTAGAATGTGGGCTTTTTAAGACATTAGTGGATATGCTATGATTCTAATATAACATATAACAAATACATAGCATTTATTTTTAAAACATAGCTCTTTGAATCTATATAAAAGATTAACTTTCAGATGAATAAAACTCAAATTTTTCTTCTCTTAGTTGCTTTTAATTTAGGAAAAGGAGCCAGCACTTCGGGGGTGACTTCTAAAGCAGGGTAAGGCTTTGTCAAAATGTTCTGCTGTCATTAAATTAATGTAGTTTACTCTAGTCACATCCAGTGCATGGCAAACTGTGAATTTTAAGGTTTGAATCGGTTTTATTGGTTTTATAAAGAGTAAGAACAATCCAGTATAATCCACCTATATCTGTTCACCGGTGGTAAATGCAATGGGGACGCTTATATTGGAGGTATCATACAGAATAGAATAGAAGAGAGTACAGAGGAAGACGACATAGAGGAGGCGGTGAGGGAGGGGAGGAGTGTGGTGGTGTGCATCTGGCGTGAAAGTGTACCCTGGGGGTAGTAGTGTTCTAGTGATTTTCAGTATGCTCTGTAGATTACAAGTGCAGTATCCGTAGATAATGGGGCAGGATCATTCGGAAAAATGGTCTTATATGTATTGTGTGCAGGTTTGCCACATCCTATCAAATCAGGGAAGTTGTTGCGTGGTTGCTGCAGTCAATTTCTCCATTCCCACGTATTTCCCATGTTTTATGTAGCCAGTCTTGGTGTATGGGTACCATTTCTGTTCCACACCTAGCGAGGAGGATTTGCTTCGCTGCCCCCAGTGTTAAAAAGATTGCTTTGCCTCTAGGTGATCTCAGTGGATAGGTGAGCGGATTGGGGAGGCCCAAAAGTATGTAGTTCCGGAATTTGGGTATGTCTGTTTTAAACATAGTGTTAACTGTCTCTCGCACCACCGACCAGAAGGACTCTATCTTGGGGCAGTGCCAAAGGAGGTGTGTGAGCGTACCCTGCTGACCACATTGCCGCCAGCACTGCCCGTCTCCTTTAGGATCTCAGGTGGCCGCTCTGGCTTGGGTAAGATACCAGTAATTAACTATTTTTAGGAGCATTTCTTTACTGGTGGTGTTGAGGGCAAATGTTCGTGCTCGATGTAGGATTTCATTCCATTCTTTGTCTGTAAAGGAACGCTTACATTCTCTCTCCCATCTAGCTCTTGCGGGTGAGTGTAATGGGCTTGTTGGCTTTATCAGGAAGGCATAAATGTCTTGAGAGCAACTTCTTGTCTGTAGAGCATGTAAGGCTCCATTTGTCGGAGGGAGTTAATGACCGACTAGCATGTGGGTGGATCCACGGACTAGTCACCCAGTGTGCCACTGCCAGGTATTGCCATCTCCCTGTGTCTGGGTGGTTTCAACATGTCTGCAGTGTGGGAAAATCCATTAGCCCTTCTGTGTCGAACAAGTCACCCAGTCTTTTACAGTTCGCTTCTTGCCACACCTTAAACCCTGACCCTATGGCTGCCGGGAGAAAATCTGGTTTGTCTATCAGTGGCATCTACGGGGATATTGGTGTGGAGAGGTCATGCTTCCGCTGCACCCTATCCCATACTCCAATCGTTGACCTTATGACTGGGGAGATATAAACACCTGCTGGTCGGTGTGGTGTAGGTAACCATGGTATTTTCCAGATGTGTGTGGCTGCAGTGGCCTGATCTATAAACCACTATGTTTTTCTGCGAGGTTGCAGAGCCATTCCACCATATAGCTTAAGTGGGCCGCCTGATATTAATTGCAGAGGTTTGGGATCCCTAGACCTCTCGCGGATAGTGGAAGAAAAGCCCATTTTCCCTCCCAGATAAAGTCCCAAATTAGTGTTTGTAGTCCATCCAGTATCTGTGAGGGAGGCTGGAGCGGCAGCGTTCGCATGACATAGAACAGCCTGTGGAGTAGTGTCATTTTGACAGGCATCATATGCCCCAGCTATGATAGACTGTGAGACTTCTATTTAGTGAGATCTGTCCTTGTCATTGCTAATAGATTCCCGTAGTTGTATGTGGCGATACTCGAGAGTGTGGGATAAACCTGTATTCCTAAATATGGGAATCCAACCTTGGCCCACTGAAACGGGAACTGGCTGCAAAGTCGGGCACTCTCTGAGTCCGGGAGGGTCAGATCAAGGATCAGAGATTTCTGCAGATTAATTTTGAAACCTGATGCCTCTCCAAACTCTGAGAGCGCAGCTAGGGAATTGATCGGGTCAGTACGGGTCAGTAGGACATCATCTGCATATAACATGATTTTGTGTTCCCTCCCTCCCATTAAAATTCCAGTCACTTGCCGGTTTGCTTTCATTTGTTCTGCAAGTGGCTCCATTAGAGCGCAAAAAGTAGGGGTGGACAAGAGACAGCCCTGTCTAGTCCCTTCCTCTATAGAGAAGTTGGGTGACTGCTCACCATTGACACAGATGCTGGCTTGAGGAGCTGCATAACCGGACTGCACCCAAATGCAAAATCGTGGTCCTAGGCCCACGTGCTTCAGCACTCGGTACAAGTATTGCCAATGCACCCTATCAAAGACCTTCTCGGCGTCGACGTCAATAAAAGGGCTGGTACACATGAGCGTTTTACTTTGTCCAGTAGGTAGCAGAGTCTTTTTTGTTGTCCCTACAACTACGCTCTGGGATAAACCCGGCTTGGTCTGGGTCGACCAGCACATAGGGGGCTAGCCTGTGGGCCAGTACACTGATAAAAATCTTCGCATCTGCGTTTAAAAGTGAGATCAGGCAGTAGGACGTACAAAACTTGGGGTCTTTGATCTGCTTGGGAATCACAGTGATGGTGGCTAATCGCATTGAGTCAGGTAGCCAGCCTTTTTTTTCAAGTGAAATAAATAATTGCACTAGTATCGGGGCTACCTTGGAGGTGATGGTTTTATAAAATTCCGCTCCATAGCTGTCAGGGCCCGGTGCCTTATGGGGTTGTAGTTTATGAATAGAGGTGAGTACCTCCTGTGTTGTAATCTCTTTTCCTAGAGCTGTAAACAAGGCTACAACGTTATCTGGAGGGTATACCTGGGCCAAGTATGTCCTTACGTCCGATTCCTGCAGTGGTTCGGCCGAATAGAGCGCCCTATAGAAAGTTACAAAAGCGTTTGTAATGTCTTCATTTGTGTTGCTCATGGAGCCATCCACCCCGGTATCTCTGATATCCATCGGTGCGCCAGCATATGCTCCGCTTGTTGCCCCTAGGTAATATTTCTGCCAGAGCCTTAACCGAGCATATTCCGCCCTTTCCATGTCTATTGCATGCAATTGTTTTCGGCTGGCTGTCACTTGGCGGCGAACTGCCATAGAGCCCGACCGGGCATGGGCTGTCTCTAGCTCCTTAATCTGTGTTTCCAGACAGCAACGTTTATCCTGCTGCTCTCTGTTATACTCTGTGGTGATTCCAGTGAAATGGCCCAGAAGGACTACTTTTAGGGTTTCCCACAGTGTGGAGATTTCAGTCTCGGGGGGTGTCGTTGAGCTCCTGGAAGGAGGTCAGTGCCCTTAAGGTGTCCGCTCGTATTTTGTCATATGTGACTTTTGCATTAATGTGCCAATGGCGGGGAGACGACAACTGCTTACTAGGATGGAATTGAATACTGATGGGAGAGAGTGCGGCAACTCCTATGGCTGCCAAGATCGTGTCCTGTGTTACCCCTCAAGTTGTGAGGAAGTAATCAATGCGTGTGTATGTTTGATTGGCAGAATGTGTAGTCTACTTCAGTGGGGTGTGTGTGTGTGTCGCCATATTTCTGTCAGCCCTGCTTCACCCAACCAGTATTTGAGCCCCCTATTTTGACCTGCTCGAAGGATAGATCTATTGTTTTCCATGTCCAATATGATATTGAAGTCACCCCCCCTCCCCCCCCCCCCACCACCAGTTCCCTGTCCAGAGTGGTCAGTAGGTGACCCAAAGTATCCCTGAAAAAGGTTTCTTGCCTTGTATTGGGAGCGTAGGCTGTAGCTACGGTGTATCTGGTGCCTTGTAGTAAGACATGCAATGCTAACTGCCGACCTGGGATATCCAGGAAGACCCTCTCCGCCTTGCCTGTGAAATATGTGGCAAACAGGATAGCTACCCCTACCTTCTTGGTAAGTCCGTATGAGAAATACTGTCCATCAAACCAGTGGGAGTGTAGCTGCCACCAGTCATTCTGGAGCAAGTGGGTTTCTTGTAGCATGCAGATATCACTTTTGGAGTCTTTAAGAAATGAGAGGACACTTACGGGCCAGACTTCACATATGATCAGAATATGGTTTGATGCACAACGCGCAATGGGCTGGGAGGGTGTGATAACACAGGCTACGCCATTATGGTGCACCGGACGCCAAGGCAAACTGAGAAATACAAAGGGATTCAGACAGTGGGATCTGATAGGTATTACAAAGGTCTGGGATATCTGGAAGAAAGGCGAGGTTATCCCATTTGCCCAATTGCAGAAAACATACAGGTTGGCACAGACAGAGACCTTTAGATACATGCACATCAGACATGCGCTCCAGGGAGCACTCTCGTAGGGCACACAACTACCAGATGCCTCGCCTCTGGAAGACAGACTCCTCACAGACCATCTGAGTAAGAAAGTCATCTCACTGATATACCCGAAAATAATAAACAATAAGCCAGATCCAATGGTTGCCCTTAAGGAACTATGGGAGCGATAACTGGGAACGTTGGACGAAGCGGATTCGCAGGAGGCGCTGGCATCCCCAGGGAGGTAGCGATCCCCTCAAAATTAAGACTAGTACAACTGAAAGTTCTACACCGAACGTATTACACACGGACGCTTCTTCATAAACTGGGCACTACCGACACACCGCTTTGCCTGAGGCAGTGTGACCTGCCCGGCACATTTCTACATTTTGGAATGCCCTAAAATCACGTTCTATTGGGAGGCGGTCATGAACACAATTTCACTGGTCACGGGGTAGAAGTTCCGCCTGAACCAAAATGATTCCTAATCAATGTCTGGGAACCAGCAGACCTTAACCACGCGACTCAGGACTGGGTAACACTTGGTATGGCACTGGCAAAGGGGAATATAGCTCACAACTGGGGATCAAGACAGACTCCTACCCAGCGAGATTGGTGTTGTGACATGGACAATGTTATGGTAACAGAGAAAGCAGGTTATGTACATGGGGGATGCCCCAAAAAATGGACCCGGGTGTGGGGTAAATTGAACGCCTTCCGTGGAAATATATGCGAGCCCCTACAAGGTATACTACATTTACATTTACAAGAGGACATACTATCAGATGACAGTGACTAATGGAGACTAAAGAAGAAATACTACGTGTTGTAAGACAAACCCACATAATCGTATACCTTGTATATAAACAAACATTATGGATAAATATGAGAGAATAAGAAACTATATACTAGTATGGAACACTTGTGTATGCTGCCTGTCGATATGTAACCATGTACCCATTAATTTCTTATGTACCCATTAAAAATGGGTACATAAGAAATTAAAAAGAAAATGAGAGAACTGCTAGTCACTCAGCGGGAGCTTTAAGGCCTCTGACATTGAGGCTAAGCAAGGACACTATGAATAATACCTATGTATGACATTATCCACCCAACTAGGCTCGGCCACCCATTCCCCTGGGTAGGGTACAGGGCTGTGGTGTAAGAAGGTAAGAAAGAATAGAAAGATTGAAGTTAGCGAGTTGAGGGTAACAGTAGATGGGTAACATGTCAACCAACTTCCCCCACCAGAGAATACTCAAAACATCAAAGTTGGGGTCCATGTCGTGGGCGTGTACAGGTTTGGAGCCTTGTCGCCGGATGGAGCTCCACCGGAGAAACTGCGCAGTTGGGGTAGTGAGGGTGGCAGCCCAGGCCATCTCTACGGCCGCCATCGGGGAGCTCAAGGAGAGCTAGAGGGCTGGCGAACGCCAACCTCTCTACAAGCTTAATGGTAGTCAGTTCAGTTCACTCGGTCCCCATCCTCTTATAGTTGTTGGAGCAATCGTGAATGTTTTTCATGGCTTTCGGCTTCGGTGGGCTCACTCAGTGTTTTCTGTCTCCGCCTGGAGGAGCGTTGTGTGCCCAGATCCCCACCCGCGGGTTTCCAGGCCAGTGATCCGGAGGGCACAGACTGTCGGAGAGCTTGGATGTCTGGCAGGTCACGGGTATCATCAAGGGTGCAAATAATCCGAACCTCCTGCTTCCATACGAACTGGAGGCGAAAGGGGTGGCCTCATTTGTATCGAATGTCCCGGACCCGTAGGAAGTTTATGGGCTTGAGGGTTCTGCGGCATTGTAGTGTAGACTGAGACAGATCTTGATAAAACCAAATCCTGGACTCGCTGATTTTCAACTCCCATGCAGCAGCCATTATGGCTTTTTTCTGGGGTACTGGCCGGTCTCCTGGCCTGGTGCGTGCGGTCTAGAATGATCTCCTGATCCTGCAAGGAGGGTGTTACATGTTTAAAGAGACGAGTCAAACTCTTCCAGGCCGTTCGGAATGGGCCGAGCCGGCACACCTTTGATGTGTATGTTGGAGCACTGGGATCTGTTCTCCAGATCTTCAGTCTGATATCGCAGCTCTGAGTTTTGGTCTTGTAGCTCCAGTAGCTCCTGGCGGCGTCTCTCCAGTTCCTCCTCCCAGGCGTCCTGGTTTTGCACCATCAAAGTCATCCTTTGGTCTATGGTGTTGACAGTCTTGTCGAATCCCCTTAATAGCTGAGGTGATTTTGCAATTGCGTCCTGCAAAGTCATTGTGAAGGGAGCTAAACAGCTGTCCAAAAATGTCTTCGTTATTGGGGGCTCATCCCTGCAGCTGTCCTTGCCTCGGACCTTGTCGGCAGACATTCCTGGTTCCTCCACCTCTGGTAATGCATCAGGTTTTTTTGCACCCGACCTGGCGAAAATATCTTTTTTGGGGAGATCTTTTTTCGACGAACGGTGAGAAGACCTCCCGGCTTTGAACGGGCTACCCAGCTATGAGGCTGTATAGTTCTTAAGTGACACACCTCAGTTATGTGCCCCTCTTCCTGGTTCCCCGTGCAATCCTGTCCAGCTTGGTGGAGTTATCGGCCTCCGCTGAGTCACGCCAAACCTCTGCTCACCGCCTCTGGTGTGAATTTTAATTTTAAAGGGAAACTTCAATATAATTTAAAAAGTCCACCCAAATCCATCCTGCCACCGAAGAATACAGCTTTCTCTGGGGACTATTCTATACGCAGATGTTGCATTCCCCACAAATGGTTGTCACTTTTATGTCCACTGTACCCTTATAAGCATTGGTAGTGATCACTGGAGTTTACGAAATAACATCTCAAGTGTTAGTAAAGAAAGAATTGGCTGGAGAGTGGGGGTGAAGAGTAGTGTGCTTTTCCGAAGAAGTGTTGGCTGTGGTAGGAGTGGTGTTTGTCGTTTTAAGGAGACCTGAGAGAGACTTACGAATTGGTTACCAAGGGCCTTGGACCCCACCTACGGACCATACTTGGCCCTCATACAGGTCATCAGTGTGCAATATGTGTTGTGCAAAGGTGCTCTAAGCACAACATGCACTTGTATTCGTCAGTAGTCCTTACTGATTTACCTATCAAACATCAATTCGAGATTGATGTCAGACAGTGGATCCTCTTACTCACTGCTGGTCTCTCTTGCTTATGGCAATTATCGACTTTTCATATGTGGATACTTATTCGCCATCAACGCCTGATTATTTCACCAATGCTCCTCTCTGATCCCGCATTGATAACAAATTGTATCCGGTGTACTGACTTACAAGCCATGATTACTCCTCTCCCAAACAATGTCTGCCCGGTCCTTGAATGCCCCTGGTTAGTAATGACCAACTCCAAAACTGAATCAGATCTCCCAGTTTATGGACCGGTGCCAGTGTGATTTCAGATTGACATCCTGTAAACTATTCTTGAAGAACTGGACTAAGACAATTGTCATGTAATCTTAATATACAAAGAAGGTTTAAATGAAGTTCACTACCTTTGTAATTCTTTATTTTAGAAATGGATCCATTATGGCTGAAACCATGGCCTTAAGCACAAATTGAGGTGGTGTTTGGTGTGTTTTAATTGAACAAGTCAAGCAGTCTGTGCAGTTTTAAAGCTGGGTACAGAACCAGTGGCTCCACTCTCCACTTCAGAATGAAAGTGATGGGAACTCAGAAATTCCTTGTGCATGAAACTTTAAAATAAGGAGAATCCCCATAACGTTATTTTTGTTCTTGGTTTCTCTTCTGGGGCAGCTGCGATAGTTTAGACACCTATGCTTTTAGTGTTTTCCCTCCATGATGCGGATAAAAAAGACTGCTGCCCAGTGGCAACTGCTCCTTGTTCGTTAACCTTGCCAGCCTTTTAATGTTTAGAACCAATGAAGAGATGAATATGGAAAATGAAGCAGATGTGTAATTCATTTATAATAATTCTGAACGTTTTGTAAGTTCTTGTTTAATTAGAATACACTTTAGAGTGTGCTTCGTTACTCTGTTTTGATTGGTATTATCATGAATGAAGATAATTCTAATGTAGTGCAAGTAGGAATCCCATTTCAGGCCCTTCCTTGTCATATGGTGTGTTCGTGCTTGAAGTGTTGCGTTATAGTATACTGTAGTTTTAACATCCTAAACGGTTCCCAACAGTTCTCTTGGACCAAGTGCACTGAAGACAATAGGGGGAACTGGATCTGTGAAACGGAAGGAATCCTCTCACAACTCATCACAAGCGAAGGAGAAAAAGAAAAAATCTGCGCTTGATGAGATCATGGAGGTATAGTTATTTTCCACAGAATTGTGTGAAATGCACTCCCAGCATGTGCACAGTCAAACTTCTGTTTGTGAGTATTTGGCAAATTTACACAGTGATTGTTTTTTGTCAAGCCTCACACATTTGAATCAATTACTTATTAAGTACATTACATTTATGTTTTTCTTTAGTTTGTACGAACATTGCCTTCTGTTTTTCTCGGAACAGATTTTCTATTTTTAGGTTGGGGTTCTCATAAACATTTCTTTTTTTTCTCATCAGTCTGGTGCAATTGTTTTCTTACATTTTCACGTTGGTTTAACATGATTTATGACGTATCCTGCGATGAGGATCTAATTATAATACCATCTGCACTGATTTATTCATCTTTAAAATCTATACACCATTCTTTTTCATAACCAGCAGTAGCAAAGCCAGTGGGCTTGGCATTGACATACTGGAGTGATAAGTACTCTTCTTTTTATATTTTTTGTTGCATACATATGCTTTCAAAAGAATAAAAAGAAATGTTGCCACGTGGTGGCCTTATGCTTGCAATTAATAAAGTAGATAAACAAAAAAGTATATAACTGGAGACTTACGAATCGCGAAAGCTGTCTCTAGGCCAGGCTGAAAATGGTGAGTGAATTTCAAGCATGTACATTAGGCCATCCATTTGTTGTCCTTCAAAATCTTGGAATGCTTTTTCATATTACCAAATTAAGTTAATAATTTCATTTAAAAACACAGAAAGGAAACTACGTACACAAGAAGTCTATTGGGTTGTCATACAGTCTTTAACGATGAAAAGGATAACCGAGATAACAAATATTTGTCTCTAATGGAAGTAAGAGCAAGGCAATAATAGCGAGTCATTTTATTCAGACATTTTAAGATTGTAGAAATGTATTTACTGGCTGGGGAGAGCAATATCCGCGCAGACCTGAAATATCTACAATTTAACACTTCTTAACATGGCATGTGGAATTTGGCTGCCTTCATTTAAAAATACACAAATGCACTGCATGTTTGGTGAAGCAGACCTCTCTTTACAGCTGATTGGCATTCTGGGGCATTTTCCTGCCTGTTCATGGGTTGGAATATGCTCCATTGTATAACCCCTTCCATGCTCATGACGAGCTCAGCTCGTCATGAGGTACACCTCTCGTACACTCATGACAAGCTGAGCTCGTCATGAACAATGGGAATTCAAAGCCTTCCAGCACAGGAGGGGAATAGCCATAGCAGCCAAGGTGTTAAATTACGTCTCGTGACCCCTAGCCTTAAGCCATGTATATGTATTTTTCCTGCCGTGTAAACATTACTTTGTCGACATAGATGCAAGATGGGATACATAGGTGGGACTATTGTGTTTATTTTTATTGATGTGCAAACCTACTCTAAGTGCAGCAAACAATAAAGCAGACAAAATAAAATCAGGTGAATTAGCAAAACTTCATCCACAAGGATGCTCTGATATATTAAACTGACACAATCAAAAATGAGAATAACTAAAATATAAAGAATGAATAATTATAAAACGAGAAAGTGTAAGTTCAGTGCAAGCTAAACAAAAACTAGAAAGAAAAATGCACAAAAGAGAACTTATTGGAACACTGTAAAAAATCACTATTGGTGTTCACAACTAATATTTATGCTGGTAGCTTATAAAGAGCTGGTTGATTTTTGCTTTATCTTTGTGAGACCATTTCCAGACATCAGGTGTTTAGGAAGATTACTGTAATGGTTAGATCCGGCCACTCTTAGCGTTCTACCTCAACTGTACATGAACATCATTTGCAGATAAGGATGTTTGTATCCGAACAGAAGTCTGCCTGGCTGCTGAGGATCAAAGCAGTTTGTGTGGTACATAAATGATGATCCGTAGTCCAGGTGTAGTAGAAGATCCCTCTTTATTAGCAAGTAGATAGGTGGCAAGTTGGAAGGTAAGAAGATACAAAGGAGAAACCCCACCAGGAGCGAGCTACCACCTCCTCAGCCTGAGATGACCAACTGACAATCTAGCCACAGTAAGGCACTCAAACAGTCCATGATGTCACAGGACATTCTGATGAAGTGGTAGAGAGGGAAAAGATATAGAAATCATTTGCCACAGTTTGCCGTGCACCTTGTGTGTTTGCTATCTATACGTTGCACACTCGGACTCCGGCCCTTTGTTTGACCTGAAATCCAGAGTCCTCCAATATAACTGATGCTGATGGATTTCACATTATCATTTGTGCTCAAATTGAAAATAATACGATACTTAAATATAGAGAAAAACCAAAGATGATGATGGACGGAGTGTTGACAATACAAACACTCACCCCCAGTCAACTGATCTGGGTTTAATCCATCACCGTTCTTTAGCTCATTCCGCCACCCCAGTTCAGACATGGCTATATGCAAATCAGTCTGACCCTGTGCCTCATGGGAACAGTCCAGCCTGAACTGCCAAGCCATGTCTTTCCTGGCCCGGAATCAAGCTTCCCAAGACCGGTTTCTGGCATTACGGCTGGAATGCCAGAAACCGGTCCTCTGTGGGCCCCATGAGGCACAGGGTCAGACTGATTTGCATATAGCCATGTCTGAACTGGGGTGGCAGAGTGGGCTAAAGAACGGTGATGGATTAAACCCAGATCTTTTGACTGGGTGTGAGTGTTTGATTGGTTCAGATGCTCCGTCCATTACCACCCCCTTTTGTACTGCTTTTGGCCGCCATAAGTGTGGCAGGGTATGCTCAGACGTGAGTCCCTTGCTCACTTTGCCACTGGATTCAAGCAAGCCGGGCTGAAGACGGCTGGAATGCCAGAAACCGGTCCTCTGAAGCTTGTTTCCGGTCCAGGGAAGGCATGGCTTGGCAGTTCGGGCTGGACTGTTCCCATGAGGCACAGGGTCAGACTGATTTGCATATAGCCATGTCTGAACTGGGGTGGCAGAGTGGGCTAAAGAACGGTGATGGATTAAACCCAGATCTTTTGACTGGGTGTGAGTGTTTGATTGGTTCAGATGCTCCGTCCATTACCACCCCCTTTTGTACCACTTAAATATAGAACCATACAAATATGGAACAATACAGTATTGTATTCTAGACCTCGCCAGTAGCAGAATTAGTAGTTTGCAATGGTCTTTGTCAGCGTGGGGAAGACTTTTGATTGGCATATTAATGCATCCGTCTGATTTTACATGGACATGGACCTGGATCTGAGAGTCAAAATACAACCGAGAATAAAGAGTGCAGCGGGGCTGGTGGTGGATTTGGCTGAGAGGGGTAGCGCTTTGGTAGAGAGGCGCTAGCGTTCTTGCTTGGCACAGTAATGCGTTTTGTTGATGTTTCTGCATAAGCCATTTAGCCTCATCCAGTTTTATTTCTAGGAGGCTGTCGGCCATTGTGGGGGGGGGGGCTTGGTTTCCTATTAGGCACGAGAATCGTTCGAGTCCTGTTGGGCACTGCAGTGGGATTGGTTTAGAGGTGTTTTGGATTCGCTTCATCTGCTGCCGTTGATCTTGGGGACTAATTAACGTAATTCTCACTGCTCATATAGGTTGTGCAAAGCATATAACTGTTTCTTCCCAGTAAAACAATCGCTTACCTGTAACAATCATTTTGCAGATTGAAGTTCTAGATTGTCATTAGACACGCAGCTCTCCTCCGCTAGCCTTTGAGCAGTTCAAACAGCTCCTCGTGCACAATGAGAGCTACACAGGGGTGGGAAGTACATTGGCAGGTTGAGGCGTTGTGGAGCAAGCAGTAGGCGACGTGTTTGTAACACATTTTCCATTTCAAAACATTATTTGTCTACTTTCACTAGGAAAACAATTTACTAAACAGCCCTTTGCAGTTTTCCAACCAAACCACTAGATGGCAGACGCATTCAATGCATGTGAAATTGGAACTTGAATTGCATTTTTGTTTGCAGGCAAATATTTACTCAATTGAGTCCGCGCACCGTTTTTATCTAAAACAAAAAAGTGTCCATGAAGATTATCATGCTTTTCCGAGAGTCGTGGCATTAAAAAACGACTTTTTTAATGTATTTTTTATTTTTTATGTACAGAATACAATCACAAAGACTGTTGCAGGGTCAGCCACGAATGGCAGTAGTCGTTCGTACAATGAAGCATATGTAGCTACCCCATATTGCTTGCATTTTGACAGTGAAAGAGATGTAAGGAGGAAAGGGCAGGAAGATTCGAGGTGAAACACAATAGGGATAGGAAAAGCATGTAGAGAGGTACAGTCGCTTGTCATTACATTGGCAACAGCTGTACAAACTGCATTACATCTTTCAGACATTCAGGGTGCTTGAGTCCGCCTGCGAGCACACCCGCACTTTTAGTTCCAGGGTCGGTCACTAAATGTCTTTTACCCATACTTTGAGAGTCTGGAACTCTACTCGACTATCTCGCCGTTATATTTTTGTCACTCTGCCTTTAAATGTCACTTACAATAACTTTCAGTTTGGTGAGATAATGTTGTAACGTAACCTGTGTTTTGTATTTGTTAGATTGAGGAACAAAAGAAAAAAACAGCTCGGACAGATTACTGGTTACAGCCCGTAAGTAAACATTAATTTAAGAGGGAGTACGTTTTTGAGGAAACTGATGTTAAGCAACTTTTCTTTGAACTCTACATTAAGAAACGTGATATGTTTATGTATTGTTACTGATAGCTATACGTTTCAACCGAAGATAAGCTTCTAGAGTTGTAACGTCTCCTAGTTTAAGTATTTGCCAACTTTGTCCAGACTGCACACACACTCTCCTACTCACGAGACGAAGATTCTTTTTTAACAGACCTCGAAAAATCACAACATTTTTACCAGAACTGCAAGTTCAGTGGTTTCAATAATCTGCTCAACCGAACTGTAATGCGCTTGGCCTATATAACCTGGTCTCTGTGTGAATCTAGGCAAATATTTTATTTCACAGTCCCCTTTTTCTTCGTTATAACGCACGTTCAAGTGTCTGAGGTCGGCAGTCTTCTGTACAAAACTCTTGTTTGATTTGATAGACTAAACTTTTGCTCTGTGTCTAATGAGAATATAACCCACATATAAGATTCACATGACCTCTGACTTGCCTCTAAATTCACTAATAATGACGAATGGGGCAGAAATGTTTCTTAGTTCATGTTTAAAAACTCTCACTTTTAATAAATATATTACTAAAGCATAATGTGGTAGCACACTTCCATTTGCAGAAAGCACATTTACTATTGAAAATGGCCATAGACATTCCCACAGACAAGCAGTTTTACGGGTAAAACTACATAGTGTACAAACAGTGGAAGTCTGGTTCTGCAAATATTTATTATTTGTACATCACTAAGCAAAGTGTTTTGATCTTATGTAAACTTTTGTATGCATCACACTTAAGCATTACAAAAAAATTGCTTTCCTCTCATCTGGTATTTTTAAACATATTTGTACAATTCATTTACAAGGTAAATAAATATTATGTGTTAGAAGCATGATTGTCAGATGGTTCTCTTTACAAAATCCTCTAACATTGCAGTCAGAAAGAAAAGTAAATGACAGTCTCCAGGATAAAATAAGCAGCGATTAGTAAGAAGAAGTGAGCTAGTGTATGACCTCTTGTCTATGAACGCACTGCAAATGTGACAAGTTAAAAACTAAGTTTAAAGGCATCTTTATTGCTCATTCACTTTCTGAATGAATACCAGTACTTTGCCAGCGCAAGCTCTCTTGCCAGATTGTGCCAGAAGGCCCTATAGATGGCTCGCCCTGATAAAATCTGGCTTGCCTTACTGAGTAGATTTTACAAAGCCTGTTCTTTCTTGTATGTATCCTCTCCATATGCTCAGAACATTTAGAGCCAGATGTACAGACGATTTGCAAATAGTTGGCGCCGTCTGAGCACAAATTTAGTGTGTATTGTTTGTAATTTTGGATGCAACCTATGTACTAATACGTTGCATCGAAAAATCTCCAGCCCCAGAAGATCACACAAACACCTGCCTAATGAATAGTAACTAAGCAACTCGTTATTTGGTGCCTCATCTGATTGGTTACAAACGTAGAGTGGTGTCCTGCAAGGAGTAGCAGACCACCATCCCTGCATTTGCATTTCCAAATAGAAAACTTAAAAAAAAGGTAAAAAAGCATTGCTACAACTAATTCTGATTGGCAACTAGAAGTGTATTCCCCATTTCGTTCCCCTCCAAATTGTGATTCGAGGTGAGTTGCAAAGCCCCTTTTGCATTTTGGCAAGGCTTTTCAGAATTGCAAAAGATGTTTAGTACGTAGCTAAAAGACATTTTGCAGTTGCAAACTCATTGATTTGTGCAGTCACAAAATTCCTTTCCACATCTGGCTGTTAAACCCACAGATTTGTTTGACTGTGAAGGTAGGCTCTTTCTTAAAACGAGTAACCATTTTGAATTGAATTTTCATTTGCATATAGATTTTGAACAGTTGTCATCAGGTAAATCGGAAAAACTTTAAGTATACATTGAAGTTGGCCTTTCAGTTAATTTCCACCGTCATCTGCTTGGCAAATGCAAAACAATTGTCTACTTAACATTGTTTACCTTACTTATGCTGTTTATACATCTACGTATCCCTCCAACATGAAAATATATATTCATTGCTACTTTTAAGTTTCCAGAAAAGAAAGCAATCAAAAGGTTAACACTAAAAACGTCATGGTTTCCTGTCCTATTTAGTATGTGTAATGCATGCTTAGACCTTATCTTATGATATGGTTTCCTATATGTGCTACCATGCACGTCAGACCTCCAATATTCTGTACAGGTATGTATTTGTTTATATCTGCCTAGCCTACCCTCTCAATCCGGTTGAGCTGCAATAATCTGTTACAGGTGCATTCAAATTTGTCTAATTGTTTAATCTATAGATTACCTGTTCATAGGTGGCTACTTTATACACTTCCTGTACCCACGCTTGTGTGTCTGGGCTGTGAGGGGTTCTCCAGAGTTGGCGCATACAAAGCTTAACAGTTGCTAATCCAATTGTGAATCACCTTGTCATTTGGTATGTGAGCTCAAGGTAATTTGCTGTGTTGTGTAGAAGTCCAGCCTGATTTGTGAGTGGACTGATGTATCCCAAAGTGCTCTTCATATAATGCCATACCCAAGTGGTATGTGATGGATGGGTATTATCAGAATATATGGACCATATCACAGCCCTGATGGTTACCTCTCCAGCACTTTGCATCTGGTAGACTTAGGAGGTCCCGTGCCACCTGTGGATTATATTAAAATAGCTACATTTTAGACATGCTTCCCTCAGGGCTTTAACATGGTTGGTCGGTAAGTCTTCTTCAGGTAATTAAGGTGTAGTTGTTCAGTTCCCCATCCCTTGAGTCTCTGTAGGAAGCTGGCTCTGTATATCGTATTGCCACTAGGTGGTTATACTGAGCACAGAGTCCTGGGGTTCCCCAAAACTGTATGGGCTCATTGTAAAACCCAAAGTCCATTAGTGGTAGTTCGGCCTAACACACAGAAGTGTAAGACGTTTATTTCACAACATTGACCAGTAATGGACACACGACTCAAGAAGGAGATCCAGACCAATTTTAGAAAAATATACTTTGTATTTTATTTTAAGACCAAGATCTTTGCAATAAGGTAAGTACGTTTTTAAATAAAAATGCTTTTTACTTTGAAAGATCTGCACTTAAAAACCTTACAGAAACAGTTCAGTGTTATACTATGGGAAAAGCAGGTAAGTAATGCACTTACAATTCCAGTCTTATGGACCAAAAGTCAGCAAGGGTCAGGTGAATTCCAAAACTGTGCCACCAGCGGCGCAGGGGTGGTTGGGTGCAATGTGCAAAATCGGCCTTGGGCACCCACAGCTTTTCAATGGAGTTTCTTCTTTTGGCAAACAGGCTGCAGGTATTGCACCTGAGGTTGCAGGAGGGATGTAGGGGGTCGTCATTGGATCAGCTCTCCAAGGCCTACGGGCTTCGGGTGCAGGGGGTCCTTTCGACGTCTGAGTCTTCTTACCGGAGTCGGTTTGTCGGGGGTAGCCTCTGAATTCAGACTGCTGGCGCCGCTGTAAAGATCAATAGAGGTCAGCCAACGCTGGACATGAGGTCAAGATCACTGGGGAGACTTCACTGCACATGTGAGTGACTCAGGCCGTGGGCATCGGGTGCAGAGCAGGCAGGAGATGCCTGGATCCTTAGTCCTTGTGAGTTGTTTTTTTCTGGACAGGCCCACGTGAGATTGGTGTCTTTTTCGAAGGTTTTCAGAGGTCGCTGGCTGCAAGACAAGTCACAGGTTCGCAGAAACTGGAGACAAGCTGGTAATGCTGGGGCCAAGGCAGTTGTCGTCTTCAGTTTTCTCTGCAGGGATGTCTTCTTACTTCTTAAGTCATTGCAAATATAGTTTCTAGGTCTGGGCTAGCCATCTAAATATTTAATTTAGGGGCTTTTTAGGGGGGTAGCAGGTAGGGCCAATGGGCACCTTATCTGGGGTGACTACACCCTCGATTATGCCACCCTCCTGTGGGAGCAGCCATAGACCTAGCCCTGATTGGAGGGGTCCCTTCATCTTCAAGATGGTGGCTATTGAAAAAAGTTCTTCACCTTGCCTCCTCTACCTTAGGGGTGGGGATGGCAGAGTGGGCACACCTCCTTCTCACCTCATTTTTACAAACCGTTTTCCCACCCAAAGTGGGGTGTAAAATAGGGGCTGCCATCTGCTGCTAGCAGCAGAGGCTGGGGGTCGCAATACAAAGGTAACAGGCCTTTGATCCTTCCCCTTTCGAGTACTGACCCATCCTGGGGGAGGAGGTCTGACACCTTAGCCCAGGATGTACATTGTTTCTGGTCCCAGAGAGCAGAGGCTCTCTACCCAGGGATCCAGAAACATGTTTGGTGGTGGCTGACTGCCTTCAGCTGGACAGAGGCCTCACCAGGGTTAATAGGTTTTCAGGGGGAACCTCCAAGATACCCTCTGCTTTCGTTTGCGGCCCCTCCTGATCTTCTCCTCCCATACTTTTCTCTCAAGGCTCCCAGCCCTGTGTAAGGGCATCGCATAGTTACTTATTTTGTTGGTTTGTGGTTTCACTACCTTATCTTTCCCCATGATGTGTATTCGGACTCATGTTGCCAACTGCGTCACAGCTACCTCAATGCTGGGCTGCTTCCTATGATTCGAGGTTCCCTGCTTTTGCACCACGAGTGACTGCACTGATCACCTTTTGCACTTTCTAGTGTCCAAATGCACCAAATCGGAGTCTTTTCACTCACTGATTCACCTCTTATTCCTGCTGCTTAAGTGTGCTTTGTTTCCGTCGCTTGCACTAGGCCTCAAATTCCTTTGTTGCGGCCCTTTACCGTTCGGTTCTGCTGGGCGATGCCAGCTTGGTGGATGCTTTGCCACCTTCTCCTTCACTAATATTCACTCACCGAGAGAGTTTCTGCATATCTTCCGCCGCCCGCACCTGTCTCAGCCCTCCTCCCTTTCTGGCTACACTAGGCCCTGACTTCCGCACATTTTCAGGCCCTCGCGGGCCAGTCGTGGAGGGCAGCGAACGCTGATTTTTTTCCCCAGTCTCTTCGATTCATAATCCCTGGGTCTCCGCTGTTGTTCAGCTCCACACCTCACCATGCCAGAGGTTTCGTTTTCCTCCGGGGCACTTCAGAAGGATCAGGCTTATTATCAGCGCTAGGCCCTAATTTCCATCACCCACCAAAGGAGTGTGGGCTGAAGGTGATCCGGTATCCTAGTCTGGATCAGCTGGCGCCAAATGTTATCTCCAAACCTCAGTCAGGGGTCTGGGCGCTCACCTCTCCTTCGGATCCGCAGCCGCTGAGTTGTCACTGCCGCTCGGCTCCGTAAAGCTACCAGGCCCGTAACTTCCCCCCGCTTTCCAGGGTACTTCGACTGGTCAGAATTTTCCCAAAATTGGCGCAAGGTGAGGTTCTACCTTTATGATGTCTCCAACATGCTGTGGTACAGGATTATTGACAGATGAACAACTCATTTTTTGGTTAGTCCCGGTGAGCCCCCGCAGACACATCTACACGGCCATCTGGCAAGCCACGCCCGAGGTCCCTCTGTGTACATGGTGAAATAAATCCCACACTGACATCAGTGTGGATTTATTGAGAGGAGTGAAGCCATCATAGTGCTGTGGAACTTGAGTTGTTGAGTACCAAGACCATGTACGCTCTATGGCTTCTCTGGCACCTAAAACATTAAAGCAGGGGGTCTCCAAACCGGTCCTGGAGGGCCGGATCCATGCCAGATTTTGTGCATATCCCCATTGAGATACATGTAGTTATTTTAAAAATCTGGCATGGATCCGGCCCTCCAGAACCGGTTTGGAGACCCCTGCATTAAAGAATGGACCCTAATATTGTAGGGGTATATCTGTTCATACAGATATGCCCTCACTTGGAGTATAGTGCACACTGCATTAGGGCTGTAAGGCCTGCTAGAGGGGTGACTTACTTGTACCTCCAGGAGGTGCTGGCTGGCATAGCATCCAGGTAGGGTGCCATGTCTACTTTGTCGTTTTTCACCTCACAGGGGCATGCAAGGGCAGTGGCATGGTCCCAGTAAGGAGGGCCCGGGGAACCCCTTAAGCTTCCAGGCCCTAAGTGCCCAGAGTTCCACTTACTAGGGACTTACAGGGAGCAGGAGTACCAATTGTGGATATGTTTTTAGGAAGAAGCACTGGCACAGGGGACCTGGTTGGCAAGGATCCTGTGCACTACAATTGAAAGCACTTCAAAACCAGGCAAAAAGTATGGCTATCCATGCAAAAAGAGGCGCTTTCTCACATGTCTCTGTGACGTAGGGTTGGAAAATGTCTTGTCATTGAGTGTCCTGTATAAGCCGGATACCACCTCTTTAAACATCCCCCACCTAGAAAGGAATTCAAGAATTGATTTAGTTTGGGCTCTGGATAACTGTGGGTGTAACATATGGATACAATGTTGCAGTTTTTTTTAAAAAACCCAGAAGAAACTCCCTTAAAGGTGAAATTCCTCAGAAGCGTCCACAAAGATTTTTCACCCTAACGTTTTTTCCAGCTTGATCAGTTGCATGTACACATTGGTTTATTATCTGTTTCCAGGCCGGCTCCTGTCCCCCATGTATATCCTACAATTCCCCCTTATGGGTGTGTCTTTGTTTAAGTTTGGGTTGGGTTTAACGTTGGGTCTTCTCTTAGTATTGAATGGCCCCTTTTCCATGCATAAATAGTTTTGTATGATTAGGTTATTGAATAGCTGTGACCATCTGTGTCCTGTATACCATGGGTGCGAGGGCCTTCACCTGCACAGTGTGTTCTCTTCAGGAAAACCAATGGAAGCGTGTATAGGCCACCTGTTATCTTTACCATGTGTAGTTTTATCTATTTTAAGTCGTAGCTTCGGCCTGCCTGGATGAATAGTACCATCATAACAGTAAGTTCCTTAATCACTTTCACTGGTAACTGTAAAGGCTGCATCACAAATAAATAGTGAATGCTTGGTATAACGTTCATATTGTACACCTTTATTCTACCCCATCTT
Organism: Lissotriton vulgaris; assembly: GCF_964263255.1. Taxonomy (NCBI): domain Eukaryota; kingdom Metazoa; phylum Chordata; class Amphibia; order Caudata; family Salamandridae; genus Lissotriton; species Lissotriton vulgaris. The sequence goes on along the minus strand of NC_141685.1, from coordinate 1,707,088,056 downwards.
TGCAGGTCTGACCTGATCTTGGAGCTCAGCAGGTTCAAATTGCGTTCAGTCATATTGATACACCCAGTGTGTATTTCAATTTACTTTGTTTCATTAGGAAATCTAATATAGCAGTCCTTGTTGTGAAGTGCATTATAGGTAGTGCTTCGCACTTGCCCCAATTAATTTAATTAACAATGAGAAAGTAGAAAATCTAGAGATTTTGTGAATAAGGTGCAGGATAGATTTCTGGGGGTTGAAAATGGTGATTAAAATATTGTTTGCGCAGTGGAGAGCCTTACATTCCCCTACTTTAGAACAAATCATGGTTCTGTGATAGGACTATTGCCAGTGGTTCCAATTGCAAAAATAAATATTAGAAGGTAGAGCGGGCATCCCATCTTATTCCTCTATGTATCTTTAAATCCATGAAGGGATGCCCATTATAGCCCTCCACTGCTGAAGTATATGTGTATGACCATTAAAGTTTTCAGAATGTGTTCCCCTATCCTGAAGCAGCACAGTATTCTGAATAAGTACAGCTGTTCCACCCTGTCAAACGTTTTCTCTGCGTCGAACGAGAGAGCTACCTTTTCATCTATATCAGTTCTCACTAGCCATAGAATCTGAGCAAGCTTTCTGAGGGGTGATCCTGAAGAGCAGTGAAGTATAAAAACCCACTTGATCTTGATGTATCAAGGGGGTAGGCATCGTTGTGGACGACTGTTCCACATTTTCAAAATGATTTTCATGTCTTTATTTAAGAGGGTTATTGGCTCGTAGCTGGCACTGTGTAAGCGATCTTTACCTGCCTTTAACAGCAGTGTGATCTTGGCCTTATTTATCTCCCTATATAGTAGGGCTTCTGCTCTTAACTCAGTAACCAGTTTACAATATAGAGCCACTACCAAGATTTTCTTAAGTCAATAGTATTCTGCTAGATAGCCATTCAACCTGGTGCCATTTTATGAGGTTATTAATGACATACTGTATTTTGTTATGTCATGTTCTTTGCATTTGCTCATCTGTTAGCTTTGGTATGGGAGGGAAGAAAGAAATGTGTCTTCTGTTAGCTTAGTCGGAGCATTTGGCTGCATGAAACCTTTTATAATATATTATAATGTCTAATATTTTGGTTGGTTGTACCACTAACTGACCTGAACGATTCCTAATCATTGGGATTACCTTTTGAGCTTCTTGCCATCATAGTTGCAGAGCTAAAAGTCTTTCTGCTTTTCTCCCTTCTCATAGTGGCGCTGTCAAAGTCAGAATAAAGCCTGGGATGTAAATAATTGGTTCAGCACCAGTTTTGCTTGTATTAGATCGTTTAGCACTGACATGTTATGTGTAATGAGGAACCTATTTACTAGCATTTTTACAAGAGCCTTTAATTGGGTTATTTTTATTTTTTTATTTATTTTCAAAGTTTTATATAGCGCGAACAAGATCTTTGCAGATATCAGAGCGCTTTACAGAAACAAGGGGTAAGGGAAACAAGAGAGTGATTAAACAAACTTTTGGGTACAAAATAGTAGTAGGTAGTAAGTGAGTAGCAAAATAGGATAGCAATCAGATAAACAAATAATACAAAGTCGGTGCAATGTCTTCGATACATCCAAAAAAAGAGTTCAGTGAATTTAGCCATAAGGATGGCTTTTACTTCTTTCTTAAAAAATGCAGTGGAGGAGATAAGCCTGGTTTCGGGAGGGAGTGCATTCCAGATCCTGGGTGCCATTCCAGATCCTGGGTGCCATTCCAGAGAAGGAGCGTTTATATGTGTTTTCCTTCCGGAATCTTCGCGGTTTCAGGAGGAGATTTTTTGTGCTTCTAGTGGATCTCGAGCCCCCTGATATAGTCAGCTTTTGAGTGAGGTAGTTGGGTGACTTGTGGTGTACAGCCATGTGAGTCATACAAGCGATTTTCAGCTGTATCCTGGCTTCAAAAGGCAGCCAGTTCAGGGATTTTAAGTCAGGGGAAATATGCAAATGTTTTTTTGATCCAGTGATAAGTCTCGCTGCAGCGTTCAAGGAGGCTCTTAGGGGTGCGGTTGTTGATAGGGGGAGTCCGCAGAGAGCGACGATTCCGTAGTCTATGCGTGGGATGACTAGGGCTTGTACTGCAGTTTGGAAGTCCTTAGCTGGGAGGAAGGGTTTAAGTTTCCTCAAAGTGTTGATTTGGAAATTAGCTCCCTTAGTTGCTTTGCTGATATGCTGCTGCATGTTGAGATTGGCGTCAAGTGTGATGCCTAAGGATTTCGCGGAGTCCACGATAGTGGGTTGGACATTGAGTGCAGTTAGGTGCTTGAGCCAAGTTTGGGTGGTGGAGATTTTCGCAGGAAGTGAGATCAGAAGGAACTCAGTTTTCAGAGCATTTAGTTTGAGGTGATTATCGCCCAACCATGATTGGGTGTTTCTGAGCGTAGAGTTCAGAAGTTTGATGTCTTCCGGGGTTTGTAGTTTGAGATAGAGTTGAGTGTCATCGGCGTACATGTGAAAGTGTACATTAGATGCTTGTAACAATGTGGTGAGTGGTTCCATGACTAGGTTGAACAAAGTTGGGGATAGGGAAGATCCTTGTGGGACGCCTAATGTTACAGGCACAGATGGGGATAACACGTTGTTGATCTTGAACTTCTGAGACCGGTTATGAAGAAAGGAAGTGAACCACTTGAGAACAGTCCCAGATAGACCCATTCTGGTGTTTAACAGCTCAAGTAGATTCTCATGTTTGACGGTGTCAAATGCTGAGGAGAGATCAAGTAGGATGAGGAGGCAGGAGTCGGTATGATCTAGGATTTGGAGGGCGTCATGCAACTGTGTGTTTATTTTTCTCGAAGTGTGTGGGCATCATGACTAGCAGTTTTCATTTTTCCGAGGGTTGCTAGTAGTGGGGCATGCTAAGCCGCCATTGTTCCAACGGGGTTTTTTGCTAACCCCAAGTCTATGAAGATCTGAACAGCTTTGTCATTCAATACCCCATTCTGTGCTATGGTTCTGCTCCCTATCCTTCATAGTAATGAGATCCAGGTCCAAAAGTAATCTAGATGGGAGCTCGTCCTTTGCGGAAGTGATGTAAATATTTACTGCCTATCTGTGTGATGCCACAATATCCATGGGTCATGGAGAGGGAAAACTGTCAGTAGGTCTCGCTGTAGGCCACCTTCCATTACACTTTGGGAGTGGGTGCACTGCAAATTATCCAGGTGAGCATCTAGGAATATGTTCCAATCCCCTCCAAGCAAGATGTTTGCGTGTGGGTGTTGTAACATCATGCAGGCTATGCCTTTAAGCAGGTCATCCTTATGTGTAATGGGGCAATAGATGAAGCTACAGTAGAGTGTGTTGCTATATTGACAATTTAATTATAACATAAGGGTCAGTCTATTGTTTATGCAGTTTTAATGGTCATGCCTTTCCGTATAAGAATGGCCTGACCCCTCTTACGTTATAATCTGATTGGAGGTTATGTTGTTGGGTCACAGGGAGCCTGTTTAGAGCCTACTCTGTCTCTTAGTTTTTGCCTCTCTTTGAAAAATGTGTCTCATGCATGACTTCCACATCTGTACATAGCTTGTGGGTGGAGATATGTCAGTATTTTCTTCATCTTAAGGAGGTGAATCATTGCATTCACATTCAGAGAAACAATCTTAAGGTCTTGAGTGTGCTGTATCTCTTAATAAGGATTTGCGACAAATTAGCGGGACTGAATGGTGGAGAAAAATGACAAGTAGTGCTATACTGATGTGGTTCCTAGACCGCTCATTGGGTAAGCCTAGAATGCATCTACAAGCCCCTCGCACTTTGTGGCGTTCAACGACCTGCAGCCCCCTCTGCCAGCTGCACAAGTTCCAGTTAAGAAACATGGCAGTTTATCCATTACATAGTGTTGGTATGGCATACCCGTATCCCCGATAGAGTATAAATCTCTCACAATTCAATGGCTCTAAGGACATTCCTTGGCGAATGTGTCCCCAGAACATCTCATCGTGTGCAGTGGCTGTTCAGCCCTTTATGTATAAGAATACCCTCCCAGAATCATTGTTCATACTCTTGGGTAAATGTGTATTCTAACCTCCTTTGAGGTACATCCCTTCAGTATACCTAAAACATTCTTTTCTCCATAAGAGAATCATCTATCTGTGGATTATTTAGGCATATGGGCTCAACCCTCTATTAGCAAATTATGTCACATACTCAAAAACCGAATTTGGACCAATGTTGTTTGTATAAAAATATTGAGTTATTTTATTTTTAGAGCCAAGCCTGGCACAGGTAAGTAAAATAAATGCCTTCCGACATATTATACAGTGTTTACAAATGAATGCAAGTTCAAATGCAGTAGTTCGAAATACAGATAAGTCAGGGTATTGAAATTACTGTACAGATTGCATTTTTGTTACTTTTTAGATAACTTTTTAAGTTACTTTTTCGACTCCGTGAGATATGCCTAGATATCACAATGGGACATTTCCTAGAAAATAGGTAAGTAAAATCAGTTTTGCACAATTGTAATTTTTCAAGTTTCTATACAAATCAACTCCACACTTAAAACATTTTTCATAGAAAAACAGTCAATAGGTTCGCATGGAGAGAAATGAAAATGGTTACCAGGTAAGTACTCAGTCTTTGGGGTTGAGTTTCTGAGGTATGAACAAGGGTTCCTTCAGGGTCATGGATGTACTCTTGTTAAACCCTCAGCGGCACTATGGCGGCAGAGTGCTGAGGCCCAATATTATCCAATGGGGAATAGGGGCTTCCGGTTGGTGGCTGCTTACGAGCAGGACACTGGGTTGTGGGAGCAAAGCCTCTGGTGTTAGACTCAGGGAATAGGGGGGGGGGGGTGCTTTTTAGCACAAAAAGTGCACTCGCAGCGGTGCAGGGACGGCTGGGTGCAGGGTGCTGGTGTTGGGTGCCCTGTTGATTTCAATGGGGAACCTCCGGTTCCAACAAAGACTGTAGGTTTGGGGACAAAGATCTTCCGGAGGTGACCTTTGGCTGGAGAGGTAAGTTGGGATGCTGGGACACCGTCAGTTGGGTCACCCAAGGCCGTGGGGCTTCGGGTGCAGTGGTGTCTTTAGGCTTTGGGTTTCTCTTACCAGCTCCGGTCGCGGTTAGCGGGATCCTCCAGGAAGAGGCTGGAGGCTTTGCTCAGGGATTCAAGGCAGGTCAGAGATCACCAAATCTCATGTCAGAACCTCCCTGTGGTGTTGGGCCACTCAAACTCAGGGCGTGGGCGACTGGTACAGAGAGGTGCAGACTCGCAGATTTGGCCGGAGCCAGAGTCTGGGTGAACAAATCCTGTGTCCATGGGAGACAAGTCTTTTCTTTGGAAGGCATGGCATGTGCTCTGGTTTATTGAGGTTGTTGGCTGCAGGGCACACCGAAGTTTCGCATCTGCAGGTTCGAGGTGGGGACAGGCCATAGGGCTGGGGCCCTACGGCCATGCATACCTGAAAAACTGAGGTTATCTCTGTGATTTCTGTATTTCGGTTGGTTATCTTGTGTTATAGACACCAATGGTATTATTCCCAGTAGATGGAAGCTGCTTTTTTTCGCTGTACTGTTGCAGCCTATACTACGTTTGTTGCAGGTGTGGTCAGAGCCAATTGATAGAATGTGCATTGCGGTTTTAGCTGTGGTGCTATCTACTTATAGCCATAGACAGTCTGAGCATGGTAGAGTGGTCTGTTAGCTGCATTAGACTTCCCCAACATCACCTCTATGAAAAGTAGTTGTCTGCTTGATTTGGACATCATAATGTTTGGAGCGGAGCTAGGGTATAGAGATGAGGAATTCTAAACATGGTTTTAAAGTTAAACCCATGTTATTTATTTTATTTGCATTACGGAAGAAGAACCACATGAGGCTTTTAGCCTTCGTCCCTATTAAGGTATTAGAAGCACTTGCAAAGTGCTTGGACATATCTCACTTGACAGTGCCTAGCCTTTGGACCATGAATAGCTCTTTGATGAATAAAAAAATGGGAACATTTGCAGAAAGAAAAATGGTAATACCTGCAAGGAAATGTGCTTTGAGCAGAAACAATGATGAAATTGTATTAATATTTTTAACTGTAATGCTAAAGTAATGAAACAAACTGCAATCACAAATAAATAGGCTCTTTGTCTCCTTCCTAAAATTATCTCCATCCAGCCCCCCTTTTCACCACCTGATTTTAAGGTCTCTGATTCCCCACGTGCATCTTATTACTTTTTCTCTCTGCTCTAGTGCCAATGTCTCTAAACCTTTATGCACGTTGCCTCAGATGCCTTATTTTGCCCTAAGAGCCAGGTCAAGAACTTGGCCAAATCTTGCTTCTGGCATCTAAAAAATTTAGTATTTCTTCTCCCTTCCATTGATTCCAGTCACCACGTAACAGTAATGAATCCATTGATTCAATTCAGATCTAGCTATGGCAACGCTACCTATTTAGTCTCTCCAAAAAGTCTTTTTTATTGGCTTCAGCTAGTCCAGAATGCTGTTGCGCAGCTCAACACTCACCCCTCCAAAAGGACACAATCCAACCGTATGTCAATTACATTGATTATCTGTAAGATTAAGAAACTTTTAAAGCCATGCCTTTTGCCCAGAAGACGATTTGTCAACACTCACTTGACTTTTTAGCTTCCAAATTTTCTTAACTCTTTCCAGAATAGAATGCTCAGCAAATACCCTTTCCTTAACTTCCTGAAGTTTGGCAAATTACCCTTTTCAGTTGTGGTCACAGGCGAATGGAGCTCTTTTCCACATGTTCTTCTAGCTAAGCATTACCTTTGTTTCAGGAAACTGTAAAAACCCATTTATTTGATGGGATGTTGCATGATGATTCCTAGGTAGTCTTTTTGAATAAATAGTGGTAGTTGTCTAGTGTTATGATGCTATGGCAACTGTGCGCGTCAGAATTGCCCAACACACAACAGACCTTTACTTTCCAAATTTGGTCACACAGTAAGAGAGATCCTACAATTGGTGTATGCATGACTTGAGAAGGTTGGTTTCCTTACAAAGTCTAACCAGGTGGATACCATATGCTCATGCTAGGCTGAAACTTCCTGAGCTGTCAACGCAATAAAAATTTACCATAGTCCGTTAATAAAAATGTACCTTAGTCCGTTCTAGGAGTGCTGTTAACCCTTATTGCTTCTTGTCAGTCACCTCTTGCTCTGAGATCCTTCAACACACACTCTTCCTGGAAATTCATGGAGAGCTGGTAATCTTTTTTGGATTCCCCAATTTAGAAAACCTGCTGGAATTCTTTTCTGCAGAAATATCATTGCAGTACCCTTTAATTGCATAGAAACACAATCCATCCCTCTATTTCTGTCGTTCCTTGCTCTCTGACCCCCCAGACTCTTCATTGACTTAATGAGAGTAAAAAGAAAAGTGAAAACCATTGGGGGGGGGGAAGAGGTAGGAGAAGAGGGAGAATCCCTTCCATTCATCTGAACCTCCACACACTCATTGATTCATCAATCCACACACAAATGCATCATCCAGGCACCCACACCTTCATTGTATCCTTCCACCCAAGCATTCATACCAACACTTTTATCACTCTATATCCACATATTCACACATCCACACAAACAATTGCATTCACCCATTCGCCGGAGACTTTGTGTATTCGTGAATGCTGGGGCTTAGTGGTGTACTGTAATGAAACAAAAGGGTGAAATGGAGAAATCAGACGGTTAGCACCTGGTAGGAAATATTTATTCACACATTTATACAGGCATAAACGTTCATATAATCATCTATCTATCACACACCGTTTCAAACACCTATCCATACGGTCATAGATTTGTATTTACATCCCCTTCTCTCCCCTACCTTCCACTTGCCTTGTTGTTCCTGCCCTCTCCTTCCATCTTCCTTTTCATATTCCCTTGTTAGTGTTTGATATTTATTGCCAGCCCCTACTATCATTCCACACCATACCCTACTTGAACCCTGGCCTCTACTTTAGCTCCAGAGACATTTGGTCAGTTTGTTCACTGGCCTTGTCCAGACCTGCTCAGCTACCACCACTCCACAAACTGTCCTACCATGTAAAATCCGCTCATTTACCAAACCAGCTTCTTCAGTAGACCTGCGATGTCAGATCTTTGCAATGCCTCATCTCCTCAGCCTCACTGTCTGCCCTCTTTTTCCTTTCAGGACAGGCACATATCGGAAGATGTCTCTGTATATACTATACCAAAGTAAGGTATAGTGGGCACGAAGTCCAGTGGATACCCAAAAGTAGGCAGAGGTTAAAGTAAATAAAGCCTTTCTGTTCACCCACACTACCACAAATAGAGAGTAAGGTATTATCAGAGGGTGGTGTTATGCATTTATTGTACACACTTGGGCAAGAAATAATTTCACACACTCAAAGACTGAACTCTGACCAATTTGTATTGTATAAAAATATTATTTAGTTGTATTTTATTTATAGAACCAAGCCAGTCCTGGTACAGGTAAGTGTAATAGTACTTAGCAAGAATAATGTAGTTAATACAGTTTGAATGCAGTTGAACGCAATTGGATTGGCTACAGGTAACTCACTTGTTTATAAAACAGTTGGAATTACTTTTCAGTTACTATTGAGATTACTTTGTAAGGTACTTTTCAGATTACTTTTGAAGTTACTTTTTCTACTCCGTGTAATCTGCCTAGATATCACACTGGGAGTTTTCCTAGACAAAAGGTGTGTAAAACAGTTTTTGTAAATATACAGTTTCTTAAGGTTTCATTAAAATTTCCAACTCCACACTTAAACAATTTTTCAAAGAAAAGCTGTCAATGCAATCCTATGGGAGGAAATGAAGTTATCAGTGTAACGGTAAGTACTTAGTTTTGGAAGTTGGTTAGAGGGTTGAGTGCTAAGGCCCAATGTTATCCTGTGGGAGATAGGGGGCCTCCCGTTGGTGGCTGCTCACGGTCAGGCCACAAGGTTGAGGGGGCAAAGCTCCTGGGCTTAAGCTCAGGGCAAAAGGGGGTTCAAGTAAGCACCCAAGATGCAACCAAAGCGGCAATGGGGTGGCCGACGGCTGGGTGCAGGGTGCTGTTTTGGCATTGGGTGCCCTATGACTTTTAATGGGGATTCTCTGGTTCAAACAAACACTTCAGGCTAGGAAACAAAGAGCTTCTGGAGGCGACCACTGAGAAGAGGTCATTTGGGATGTCTTGGGATGCCGGGACACCGTCGGTTGGGCCATCTAAGGCCTTGGGACGGGTGCAGGGTTGTCTTTTTGCGTCTGATTCTTATTACTGTTGCCAGTCCTGGTTGGGGGGGGATCCCCCAGAAAGGGGCTGCTGGCGTCGTCTGGCGACTCTTGGCAGGTCAGGGATCACAGGTAAGGATCGCTGCAGAGACTTCCTCGTGGTGTTGGGCCACTCAAACTCTGGCTGTGGGCATTGGGTGCAGAGTGGTGCAGACTCTGGGATTTGGCCTTAACCAGAGTCTGTTGGTGAGTAAATCCGGTACTCACGGGAGACAAAGTCTGGTTGTGGAAGGCAGGGTAGGGCCTCTTGGTTCTGGGGGGTTGCTGGCTGCAGGACAAACTGGAAATTCGCTTGAGCAGGTTGAGGTCTGGACAGGCCGGTAAGGCTGGGGCATAGTCAGTTGGTGTCCTCTCCGTCCTTCAGCACGGCTGTTCAGTCGGTCCTTCTTCTTGTCTGAGGAGGCAAGGTTCAGGGTTGCCCCTAAATACTACATTTAGGGGCGTTTCTGGTAGGTAAAGGTTGGGAACAATGGGCAACTTCCTTGGGTGGATACACCCCCTGTTATGCTACCCTGCAATGGGAAGGGGCATAAGCCTCAATCTAGTTGGCTGGGACCCCCCATCTTCATGAAGGCGGGGACTGAGAGTTGTGCCACGCCTCCCCCACTTGAGGGATGGGGTTGGCAAAGGTGGGCCAACCTCTCTTCATATCGTGGTTTCCCGCCGAGTTTCCTGCCGAGTCTCCCGCCCAAAGTTGGGGTTCAGAATAGGTGGGGGCCAGTTGTTGGGAGCAGTAAATGACTGGGTCAGCTCACAAAGGCGGTAAGCTTTTGAAACTTCCCCTTCATGGACCCTGCCCATCCTGGGGGAGGAGGCATGGAATCTTTCTAGGATATGCTTTTTTTCAGGACCCCAAGAGAGAGAGGCTCGCTACCCTGGGATCCAGAAACATGTCTGGGGTGGCAGCTTGCGAGCAATCAGTCAGCCAAGACACTGGAGTCTTTTTTTTAAATTTTTTTAATTTTTTTGCTAATCCTCATATATCACAGATGGAACTCTTGATGGGAAACTGGCTCCTCCATGCACCAATGGTCATTCTGTACCGGCCCTTGTTGATTTCGGCCAGATGCAAGTTGGTTTGCACGTACCCTCAAGTAGCCACTACCTTCCCCTCCATACTCCTTTTTTCGCCAATCTTTGGGCGGCCCATGCTACTTAGGAGATCGGGGAACCAGCAAGGCTCCAGACAAATCATTGGAATACCAATCATCGAGATTGCCATGCCGCCAAGGCCGCCCAAAAATTCGTCTCACTTCTGGGATCACATGCCACATCTGATTTGCTAGTTATCATAATCTGCCTCAGGCAGTTAGCAAAGGTGGGGGGAGTTGGATCTTTCCACGCCCTGCAGATCTCACGCCTTGCCAACAGGATAATGTAGAATACAATTTTCGTGGGAAGATCATTCACCTGATAGTTCGTGACAAGCCCAGACATTACTGTAAACCTTGGGACTGATATAGACATTAAGAGGACTTCTTCTAGGAATTCCCTTATCTTGCTCCAATATTCCACCAATTCAGGGCCATCTACGAACATATGTACATCATCTGCCTTCAGACACTGGAGTCTGATCATTTCTCAGGGGGCATCTATAATATGCTCTCTGAGTGCAATTTTCATTAAATCCCACACTGGCATCAGTGTGGGTTTAATGTGCTGAGAAGTTTGATATCAAACTTCCCAGTTTTCAGTAAAGCCATTATGGTACTGTGGCGTTCATAATGACAAACTCCCAGCACCATATACTTTTTATGGTTTTACTGCACTTACAATGTCTAATAATGGACTGAGACACTGTAGGGGTACAGGCCTCATGCACCTGTACCCTCACCAGTGGCATAGCACGCCCAGTTGGAGGCGTGGCTGACCTATGCCACAGGCAGTGGGTTGCAGGAATATCACACAGGGATGTGTGCCATGTCGACTCGTCCATTTTCTCTGCACCAAAACACTGGGTGCAGCCCTTTGAGGCCTTCTCTGGTCACAGCGCCCTTGGTACCTAGGGTACCATTTACAAGGGACTTGCATGTGGCCAGAGAGGTGCCAATTTGGGGGTACACAGTACAGTTTTAGGGAAAGAACATAGGCCTGTGTACCTGGTTAGCAGGAATCCAGGGCACTCTCAGTCACAGAGTCATACCATGCAAAAAGGGGCACTTTTCTACAGCACGTTCCTTTCAATACTTTCAGCTAACCACTGTCACCTTCCCTTCATCTCATGCTGACTTCACCATATCCCCTATTGTTCCATTCCTCCTACTTTTTATAGTCTCAGAGACTTTACAGGGAGACTTCTATCACAAGCCCTAACTCTTTTCTCTTAAAAATGCCCTCCCCATCTTTGACAATTTCTAGGACCGCCATCTTTTTACTGCCATGTCTTCATTAACTTGCTCCTTCCATGGACTGTATTTTGACACACAAAAATAATCTCTAATGGTAAATTTGCAAGTCAGCCACTCACTTTCTATCGCTGTAACTCTTCTTCAGTACTCAAACATGGCTTTCAACCATATGGCCTTCGCCAACCCCAACTGCAGAAGGTCCAAGATGTGGCTGCTAGGCTTGTTTTTAATCAAAATAACAGAACCAATTAAAACCTCTGTGCTGGTATAACGTTTCATTTTTCTTGAGTGTATCTTCTGGTTCATATTTACAATGTATAGTGTTCCTATGTATTTCAGGAAATTCTTCAAAACCTTCCTGTTTACAACGTCATTAAATCACAATTGAGGCAATTTAGAATTTGATGGAATGGGAGAACTGTCATGATTCACCAGTTCTAGAGCTCTACCAAACTCATTTAGAGGTGCGCAAACTTATGGATTTTCCAGATCCGAGTTCTTCTAGCATATAAGCATATGAAGGACTGTCCCATTTAGGACAGTCCTTCTAACACTCTTTCCCACGCACCAACACCTTGACATTGCGGTTCTGCACAGGCAGAACTGTTCCCCCAAGCGAAGGGAGAAAAGTCCCTGCCCATTAGAGCTGTTAAATCGTTTTTATTTTTGTTTTGCAGAAATCAACTCTTGCTTTTGGGGTTTGTTTCTGTGACCCCCAAAAAACATTCCAGGAGGCTTCTATGTCATGACTGCCTGCTATTTTGCTTTTACCTACTGTGTTTGTCACACTGTCCGAAGTACTGCTGAATAACGAGATCCCTGCCGATAGGCAGGGATAAATAAATTGTGCTTCTCGTCCTCCAATAGCAGGACAAAGATGAAACCTCTGCCACCCCATTGGGCAAGACAGATTGCTCGCCTGTCTCTAAATGAGCTCTTGAGCACCATCCCAGTAAATGAAGATCTGCCCCTAGAAGCCACGGGCACATAGAACTGGACTTATAGCTGCATCTTTTGCACCTGTACCTTAGTCCGTTCTAGGAGTGCTGTTAACCCTTATTGCTTCTTGTCAGTCACCTCTTGCTCTGAGATCCTTCAACACACACTCTTCCTGGAAATTCATGGAGAGCTGGTAATCTTTTTTGGATTCCCCAATTTAGAAAACCTGCTGGAATTCTTTTCTGCAGAAATATCATTGCAGTACCCTTTAATTGCATAGAAACACAATCCATCCCTCTATTTCTGTCGTTCCTTGCTCTCTGACCCCCCAGACTCTTCATTGACTTAATGAGAGTAAAAAGAAAAGTGAAAACCATTGGGGGGGGGGAAGAGGTAGGAGAAGAGGGAGAATCCCTTCCATTCATCTGAACCTCCACACACTCATTGATTCATCAATCCACACACAAATGCATCATCCAGGCACCCACACCTTCATTGTATCCTTCCACCCAAGCATTCATACCAACACTTTTATCACTCTATATCCACATATTCACACATCCACACAAACAATTGCATTCACCCATTCGCCGGAGACTTTGTGTATTCGTGAATGCTGGGGCTTAGTGGTGTACTGTAATGAAACAAAAGGGTGAAATGGAGAAATCAGACGGTTAGCACCTGGTAGGAAATATTTATTCACACATTTATACAGGCATAAACGTTCATATAATCATCTATCTATCACACACCGTTTCAAACACCTATCCATACGGTCATAGATTTGTATTTACATCCCCTTCTCTCCCCTACCTTCCACTTGCCTTGTTGTTCCTGCCCTCTCCTTCCATCTTCCTTTTCATATTCCCTTGTTAGTGTTTGATATTTATTGCCAGCCCCTACTATCATTCCACACCATACCCTACTTGAACCCTGGCCTCTACTTTAGCTCCAGAGACATTTGGTCAGTTTGTTCACTGGCCTTGTCCAGACCTGCTCAGCTACCACCACTCCACAAACTGTCCTACCATGTAAAATCCGCTCATTTACCAAACCAGCTTCTTCAGTAGACCTGCGATGTCAGATCTTTGCAATGCCTCATCTCCTCAGCCTCACTGTCTGCCCTCTTTTTCCTTTCAGGACAGGCACATATCGGAAGATGTCTCTGTATATACTATACCAAAGTAAGGTATAGTGGGCACGAAGTCCAGTGGATACCCAAAAGTAGGCAGAGGTTAAAGTAAATAAAGCCTTTCTGTTCACCCACACTACCACAAATAGAGAGTAAGGTATTATCAGAGGGTGGTGTTATGCATTTATTGTACACACTTGGGCAAGAAATAATTTCACACACTCAAAGACTGAACTCTGACCAATTTGTATTGTATAAAAATATTATTTAGTTGTATTTTATTTATAGAACCAAGCCAGTCCTGGTACAGGTAAGTGTAATAGTACTTAGCAAGAATAATGTAGTTAATACAGTTTGAATGCAGTTGAACGCAATTGGATTGGCTACAGGTAACTCACTTGTTTATAAAACAGTTGGAATTACTTTTCAGTTACCATTGAGATTACTTTGTAAGGTACTTTTCAGATTACTTTTGAAGTTACTTTTTCTACTCCGTGTAATCTGCCTAGATATCACACTGGGAGTTTTCCTAGACAAAAGGTGTGTAAAACAGTTTTTGTAAATATACAGTTTCTTAAGGTTTCATTAAAATTTCCAACTCCACACTTAAACAATTTTTCAAAGAAAAGCTGTCAATGCAATCCTATGGGAGGAAATGAAGTTATCAGTGTAACGGTAAGTACTTAGTTTTGGAAGTTGGTTAGAGGGTTGAGTGCTAAGGCCCAATGTTATCCTGTGGGAGATAGGGGGCCTCCCGTTGGTGGCTGCTCACGGTCAGGCCACAAGGTTGAGGGGGCAAAGCTCCTGGGCTTAAGCTCAGGGCAAAAGGGGGTTCAAGTAAGCACCCAAGATGCAACCAAAGCGGCAATGGGGTGGCCGACGGCTGGGTGCAGGGTGCTGTTTTGGCATTGGGTGCCCTATGACTTTTAATGGGGATTCTCTGGTTCAAACAAACACTTCAGGCTAGGAAACAAAGAGCTTCTGGAGGCGACCACTGAGAAGAGGTCATTTGGGATGTCTTGGGATGCCGGGACACCGTCGGTTGGGCCATCTAAGGCCTTGGGACGGGTGCAGGGTTGTCTTTTTGCGTCTGATTCTTATTACTGTTGCCAGTCCTGGTTGGGGGGGGATCCCCCAGAAAGGGGCTGCTGGCGTCGTCTGGCGACTCTTGGCAGGTCAGGGATCACAGGTAAGGATCGCTGCAGAGACTTCCTCGTGGTGTTGGGCCACTCAAACTCTGGCTGTGGGCATTGGGTGCAGAGTGGTGCAGACTCTGGGATTTGGCCTTAACCAGAGTCTGTTGGTGAGTAAATCCGGTACTCACGGGAGACAAAGTCTGGTTGTGGAAGGCAGGGTAGGGCCTCTTGGTTCTGGGGGGTTGCTGGCTGCAGGACAAACTGGAAATTCGCTTGAGCAGGTTGAGGTCTGGACAGGCCGGTAAGGCTGGGGCATAGTCAGTTGGTGTCCTCTCCGTCCTTCAGCACGGCTGTTCAGTCGGTCCTTCTTCTTGTCTGAGGAGGCAAGGTTCAGGGTTGCCCCTAAATACTACATTTAGGGGCGTTTCTGGTAGGTAAAGGTTGGGAACAATGGGCAACTTCCTTGGGTGGATACACCCCCTGTTATGCTACCCTGCAATGGGAAGGGGCATAAGCCTCAATCTAGTTGGCTGGGACCCCCCATCTTCATGAAGGCGGGGACTGAGAGTTGTGCCACGCCTCCCCCACTTGAGGGATGGGGTTGGCAAAGGTGGGCCAACCTCTCTTCATATCGTGGTTTCCCGCCGAGTTTCCTGCCGAGTCTCCCGCCCAAAGTTGGGGTTCAGAATAGGTGGGGGCCAGTTGTTGGGAGCAGTAAATGACTGGGTCAGCTCACAAAGGCGGTAAGCTTTTGAAACTTCCCCTTCATGGACCCTGCCCATCCTGGGGGAGGAGGCATGGAATCTTTCTAGGATATGCTTTTTTTCAGGACCCCAAGAGAGAGAGGCTCGCTACCCTGGGATCCAGAAACATGTCTGGGGTGGCAGCTTGCGAGCAATCAGTCAGCCAAGACACTGGAGTCTTTTTTTTAAATTTTTTTAATTTTTTTGCTAATCCTCATATATCACAGATGGAACTCTTGATGGGAAACTGGCTCCTCCATGCACCAATGGTCATTCTGTACCGGCCCTTGTTGATTTCGGCCAGATGCAAGTTGGTTTGCACGTACCCTCAAGTAGCCACTACCTTCCCCTCCATACTCCTTTTTTCGCCAATCTTTGGGCGGCCCATGCTACTTAGGAGATCGGGGAACCAGCAAGGCTCCAGACAAATCATTGGAATACCAATCATCGAGATTGCCATGCCGCCAAGGCCGCCCAAAAATTCGTCTCACTTCTGGGATCACATGCCACATCTGATTTGCTAGTTATCATAATCTGCCTCAGGCAGTTAGCAAAGGTGGGGGGAGTTGGATCTTTCCACGCCCTGCAGATCTCACGCCTTGCCAACAGGATAATGTAGAATACAATTTTCGTGGGAAGATCATTCACCTGATAGTTCGTGACAAGCCCAGACATTACTGTAAACCTTGGGACTGATATAGACATTAAGAGGACTTCTTCTAGGAATTCCCTTATCTTGCTCCAATATTCCACCAATTCAGGGCCATCTACGAACATATGTACATCATCTGCCTTCAGACACTGGAGTCTGATCATTTCTCAGGGGGCATCTATAATATGCTCTCTGAGTGCAATTTTCATTAAATCCCACACTGGCATCAGTGTGGGTTTAATGTGCTGAGAAGTTTGATATCAAACTTCCCAGTTTTCAGTAAAGCCATTATGGTACTGTGGCGTTCATAATGACAAACTCCCAGCACCATATACTTTTTATGGTTTTACTGCACTTACAATGTCTAATAATGGACTGAGACACTGTAGGGGTACAGGCCTCATGCACCTGTACCCTCACCAGTGGCATAGCACGCCCAGTTGGAGGCGTGGCTGACCTATGCCACAGGCAGTGGGTTGCAGGAATATCACACAGGGATGTGTGCCATGTCGACTCGTCCATTTTCTCTGCACCAAAACACTGGGTGCAGCCCTTTGAGGCCTTCTCTGGTCACAGCGCCCTTGGTACCTAGGGTACCATTTACAAGGGACTTGCATGTGGCCAGAGAGGTGCCAATTTGGGGGTACACAGTACAGTTTTAGGGAAAGAACATAGGCCTGTGTACCTGGTTAGCAGGAATCCAGGGCACTCTCAGTCACAGAGTCATACCATGCAAAAAGGGGCACTTTTCTACAGCACGTTCCTTTCAATACTTTCAGCTAACCACTGTCACCTTCCCTTCATCTCATGCTGACTTCACCATATCCCCTATTGTTCCATTCCTCCTACTTTTTATAGTCTCAGAGACTTTACAGGGAGACTTCTATCACAAGCCCTAACTCTTTTCTCTTAAAAATGCCCTCCCCATCTTTGACAATTTCTAGGACCGCCATCTTTTTACTGCCATGTCTTCATTAACTTGCTCCTTCCATGGACTGTATTTTGACACACAAAAATAATCTCTAATGGTAAATTTGCAAGTCAGCCACTCACTTTCTATCGCTGTAACTCTTCTTCAGTACTCAAACATGGCTTTCAACCATATGGCCTTCGCCAACCCCAACTGCAGAAGGTCCAAGATGTGGCTGCTAGGCTTGTTTTTAATCAAAATAACAGAACCAATTAAAACCTCTGTGCTGGTATAACGTTTCATTTTTCTTGAGTGTATCTTCTGGTTCATATTTACAATGTATAGTGTTCCTATGTATTTCAGGAAATTCTTCAAAACCTTCCTGTTTACAACGTCATTAAATCACAATTGAGGCAATTTAGAATTTGATGGAATGGGAGAACTGTCATGATTCACCAGTTCTAGAGCTCTACCAAACTCATTTAGAGGTGCGCAAACTTATGGATTTTCCAGATCCGAGTTCTTCTAGCATATAAGCATATGAAGGACTGTCCCATTTAGGACAGTCCTTCTAACACTCTTTCCCACGCACCAACACCTTGACATTGCGGTTCTGCACAGGCAGAACTGTTCCCCCAAGCGAAGGGAGAAAAGTCCCTGCCCATTAGAGCTGTTAAATCGTTTTTATTTTTGTTTTGCAGAAATCAACTCTTGCTTTTGGGGTTTGTTTCTGTGACCCCCAAAAAACATTCCAGGAGGCTTCTATGTCATGACTGCCTGCTATTTTGCTTTTACCTACTGTGTTTGTCACACTGTCCGAAGTACTGCTGAATAACGAGATCCCTGCCGATAGGCAGGGATAAATAAATTGTGCTTCTCGTCCTCCAATAGCAGGACAAAGATGAAACCTCTGCCACCCCATTGGGCAAGACAGATTGCTCGCCTGTCTCTAAATGAGCTCTTGAGCACCATCCCAGTAAATGAAGATCTGCCCCTAGAAGCCACGGGCACATAGAACTGGACTTATAGCTGCATCTTTTGCCTAGCCATAATCCTTGGAATTAAGTTTGGCACATGAAACACATTCTACCCTTGTACCCAATACAATTACCACTTAATTTTGTATTGCATAAGTCCACTATGTGATGCATGCTGAAAACTATAACTTAGTAGAGTATTTAATGAAAGAAGTTATATAATTAGTACTTTTTTACTAACGGGACGTAGATTAATTTGTGCATTAGGCAGATGAGAGTCCTGGGCTGAAAAGCTGGTCTTAGCACAGCTTTATTCTTGGCAGAGGCCATGGTGCAGGCCACAACCAGCGGGAAAAGAGAACAAACTGAAGAAGAGGACAGTCATCAAGATGAGGGGATGAACTGCTCCAGTGAAGGAATAAGCAAAGCAGATTCTTATGGAGCTGAGATCCCTGCACCTCTAGTAAAGTGGTGTTGGAATGATGGTAGCTAAGTATTTACTTATTTATTTATTTAGGAGTATTATATAGCGCTTGCCAGACCCAAAGGTATCGGAGCGCTTTACAACAAAGGTGATGGGAAACACAACACAAAAATGTAACTATAGTGTACATATTGACTTGCTGCGAGTCAAAAGTCCCAGATCAGAAAGCAGAATAAAGGGGAGATATACCGAGTGACTCTGGGGGGGACTGTTATCGTTGGGGAGGGGTGGGCCAGGACTAAGAGTTCTTAGTGTTGAGGTGGCTGCATGCTGTGATGGGCATGAGTCTGCAATCAAGCGGCAGCTATCCTTTCGGCAGGGAACGATTGAGGAGGAGGCCTTTGAACTGTCTCTGGAATTTAACAAAGGAGGGGTTAGTCCTGATTTGGACTGGGATGGAGTTCCAGATTCTAGGAGCATTTCCGGAGAAGGTTCGAGAGGAGGTTTTTTGTTTGCGGGTTTTCGGGGGGATGAAGAGTAAGGTGCTGGAGCTCCTGATGTTCTTTGTCTGGCCGGCTTTTTTGAGTTTTAGGGCCAGGTAGGCGGGTTTCCCAGTGTGCAGGGCTTTGTGCGTGAGGCAGGTAGTTCTGAAGTTGGCACGCATTTCGATAGGGATCCATTGTAAGTAGACATACTGAGAACGGATTCCAGGCAGGCTGGTTATGTACAGCATCAGAAGAACCAGCCTTGGCAACGCCAATCAGTCTCCCTCTTGGCAATATGTATTTCCTTAGGCAGAGGTCAATACTTTTGGCCTGTACTGCAGCTACTATTTTGTTGTTTGCTTCAGCATGCGGGTTTCCCAACTGCAATTGCAAATAAAAATAAATGGTGTGCAAACGTGTTTTTACTGAAAGGAGCAGCTCAGTATCAAATTGCAAATGTGAACTGGAAAGTGGGTTGGAGCAATTAAACGTTTCCAACGAGTGATGGGCGGTGATCAGGGAAAGGTAGGGGCGCAAAAGTGGGGCAAATGTATAATGTTAATTGGCATTTTAGTAAATAATAAATCATGCATTTACAACAAACTATAGGTGATGGTGCTGGTGCACCTAATTTGCACAATATCAATCAGCTCTCTCCCCCTTCCCTTCCCCCTGCTCAAGTCTCCTAAAGAGTGAGTTTTGCTTATCAATACATTATTATGGTGAGAACAGCGCACATTCTCCCGTCCATCGAGGGCCCCCGATCCCACTCCCCGGAGCCACCGCCTTAAGTGCTGTTTTCCAATACCATACATCATACTCAACTGGAGCGCATGACCCCACAGCCCATGGAGGTAGTTCCTCCTGTGGTGTCAGCAATTTGGTGTGCATCGCTGCCCATGCTCTCATATCCTCCTCTATCCTCTCGACCCTTCTTGTGAGTTTCATATGACACCCCTCTCCATTAATCCATTTGACCATATCTTTCAGCCAGTCTTCTATTTTCGGGCTACGAGGCGATAACCACCCTATAACAATTCTGTGTTTAGCCAGTACTAACCCAATGATGAGGAATTTCCTGCTCAACTTTTTTTCTTACTAAACGGGAAACGGCCAAATAGACAACGGGACATCTCTCTAGGGACCTCCCATCCCGTAAACAGGTGGAGCCTATGGACTATAGATCCCCAGAATCAATCTAAATCTGGGCACCTCCAGAGCATGTGTAGGAAATCTGCACCCTGCTCCCCGCATCTGGGGTTGTTGAAAGATTTCTCAGGGTTCTGGCGTGAAGCTGCTTAGGCGACATATATACCTGATGTATTACATTGTACTGGAGTAGTTTAAATCGGACATTGGTGGAGGTGGTCGTGACCTCTTTTGTATAAGTTCCCAAGTGCGTGCGTCTAGCAGCACCTCCAGTTGGGATTCCCATTTATCCTGTACCGGGAGAGCTGCTATAGAAGTATCCTCTCTGAGAGCCCTATAGAGGTGTGAGATCAATCTCCGGCCTCCCGCCAGCGACAGCAGGATCTCCAGTGTAAGAAAGACCGGGGGACCTCCGGGAACCCAGGCCAGATCTTGTGTGCTGTTGCTGCTACTTTAGCATATTGCAGGAACTGTCCATTTCCTAGTTGAAAAGACTTGAAGGCGTCCTTCATTGTTATGAACTGGTTATCGGGGTAGAGATCCCCCAGCACCTCGCATCCACCCTCCCTCCACCTACGTAAGGACATAGTGTTATCAATAAGATTGAATGGGCGCTGAGATCAGATATTCATGTCAGGAGTGAATGGCGCTCTCCTTATCAACATTTTAACTATCTGTTTCCAGGCTC
Source organism: Lissotriton vulgaris (assembly GCF_964263255.1). Taxonomy (NCBI): domain Eukaryota; kingdom Metazoa; phylum Chordata; class Amphibia; order Caudata; family Salamandridae; genus Lissotriton; species Lissotriton vulgaris. Next base: position 1,707,067,229 of record NC_141685.1, on the reverse strand, counting down.
CATACACCATGTGGACTATGTAAGGCAACCACATCGGTGCATTCGATCCCATCATGAGCACCTCAGAATGTGAGTATTGTCTAGTTAAACCCCCAATAGCCTGTGTTCCAAGTTTTCATGGTTATCCAACCTGGAAATTGCATGTTGGCGGTCCGAGGCCAAGAAATTGTACTCCAAGCATGGAACCTCCAACCCACCCCTCCTCCAGGTACGTCTCATTGTTGCTAAGCTAACCCTCCGTCTACCTGTGTGCCATAGTAGCTCCACTATCAGTTTGTCTAGGACTGCAAAGGCACGTTTCTGGATGTTAAATAGGGTCTCCTGGAAAAGATACAAACATCTGAGCAGAATGACTATTTTAGTTGGGGCTTATTACACATTAAGGATAGCCACAGTGTATTCCAGAATTTTATACTATGTTTTAAGCCTTCAACGATCCTAGCCAGATTCTCCCTTTCGAAGTCTTGTGCCCCATGTGTGACCCGGATCCCGGACTATCTTGGTCTCCCACAGGAGATCCATGAGAGGCATATCTGTTGCTGTCGCCCCGCCAGGGACTCCAAAGGAAATAGCTTGGATTTTTTAGGAGGGACTTTAAATCCGGTGTGTCCACCATATTCAGTCAAAATGTTTTGCATGATGGGCACAGATTGTCTGGGATTTCCGAGGTATAGTAATGCATCACCTGTGTAAAGGGAGACCACATGGGCAGACTCTCCAACCTGTATACCCCATCCACGCTGTGCCGTCCTTAGTCGTCAAGCGAGTGGCTCCATTGCTAGAGCAAAAAGTAGTGGCGAGAGGGGGCACCCTTGGTGCATCCCTTGACACAACCCAAATCTCCTTGATACGGTCCCGCCCATCCGAATCCTGGCTGCAGAGTCTCCATACAACAGCTGAACCCATTTAATAAAAATATCCCCCACTCCCTTTATGTAGAGGCCAACGTTATTTAGCAAAACAAAAACATTCACACAAAGATAGGTGGGTGAAGAATGGGCAAGAGAGCAACATAGTATGTTTGGGTGTGAAGGGGGAATCCGCGCATTGGGAGATAGCAAAAAGCAGCACTCCCATGGAGGGCTAAAAGTAAAAATGTGTTCCCTCAGTGTAATCAGTGGAAGGACACAAGCCATCTTATCAGAATATGGTAAAGAAGAGATGCTCCAGAGGGAGAGATACTAAGAATTGGGAGGAAAACTTTTCAGTAAGAAGCCGGGAAGCGAGATGGACATTAAATCTATCCACTGAAGAGGAAAAGGGCTGCACAAAGCCGGTAATGTGTATATTTTAATATACTGGAGACTGTAGGTTTTCGACAACCCCCAGCTAAAGCTGTACGATCTATAAACAGATTGCCATTCCCCTGGACTAATTCCATCCGGGAGGTATTGGCTGAATGGAGAAAGATAGTGTAAGATGGAGATTGTGCATGTGACTGGGCTTTCTATCCTATAGAAAGCTTGGATGGCACTGATGCTGAGTATACAAGGAAAGTTAACTGTATTGACTCCTGGTCGATTCCAATCCAAGACAAACTGGAGGCACTCCTTTCTAAAGTTAAGGGCAGCTAGGTCAAAATTAGGGTGCTAGATGCTACTTGAAAAAAGAAATAAGAGAAAGTAGGTGAAAAGAGTAGAAGCAGCCAAAAAGGAATTCTCAGGATTTCACTTGGGTGCCCTTGGCGTCCAAATCCAGCTGCAGAAAAAGTGGAGTAATAGCAGAACACAATAAGGTGGGTGAACCAACCATTTTTTTTAGTACCCACTGAAATTAAGGACATTTTTCTACTATCTGAGAGAGACAGTAGCCTTTCTGGTGCTACTGTTGAACATCTATCATGTAGAATGGAGCAACATAGGTCGACAATGTTGAGAAGAGCATCTCCCTCTTCCTGGATTTCTGGTATAAATTGATGCTTGGGTGGTAGGAGCTCTATGAGTTTTGTAAGGTCTTGGCTTGGGTCTGCGGTTATTGAAACAGGGAGTGAGGGAAGGTCTATATGCTTTCTTTTGCCTTCCTTTTTTTTCTGAGAATGTATGGATTATGGAGCTCTTGACAAGGGATTGGCAACACTGCTACAGAGAATTAGAGAGTGGGAACCAGTACTTAATTGAGACTTTTTCCAGTGCTAAACACCAGCACTTATGGATTTCCGATTCAGCAGGTCTCAGTATTAATTGTTCAACTTCAAAATAAAATGTATGATATAGCTTACTGGGTGGCTGTCTGGTATGTCTTCACAAGCTCGCCCACCCCTGTCCATGCAGGCATGAATGCGTATCATCACCTTAGTGAGGAGGTCATTGCGCCTGTAACGATTCCAAGAAGTACTCCACAATCAATAACTTGCCTTCCTCTTCCCGGAGTCTGCTGCACCCTGTCCCTGCCTGAGCCCAGGCCTTCCATTGGATAATTGTAGTTGGGGGCTGACTGATGGCTGAGTTTGAGCAGGGCAGTCTGGGAGAGCGTAGGCTGAACTTGGCTTGGAGAGCATACAAGAAGAATAAACTTAAGTGTGGAATTAGCACTTGCTGCCTACCCTGCCGATTAAAGCCTACACCGCTGTATACTACCCTGAGTCTTCTTGATCAAGCCTTGGCCCATCTAAACTTTCATGCACCTTGTACTGGTTTTCTGTCTCTCCGCTACATAATTGCTGAGCGTGGGTGCGTTCTCTGGCATTGGCAGCCTTACGGCCGGGGACAATGTTTGTGCGGTTGTGGGCAGGGGCAGGGCAAGCTTCACTTTGGATGGCGATGTCCTCTGGCCCGGACTGAACAAATTACAGGTAGCACCAGTGCGAACATGACTTGCTGTGACGAGTGCTGCTCTCGAGCAGCCACCTGTTCCATAGCAAAACAAATTGGTGTACCCCCATCTGTACCTCCAGCCCCACATGTGCTGTTGGCTTCTTCCCTTGGTGACATCTGAGAATGTACAGCAGTGTTTTCCTGCTGACTGTGCCTCATTAAGTGGGGACCCTCGGCACACTTTGGCATGCCGTTAACTCTTCTTATTGATATAATTAGTCTAGAACACTTAATGATTTGAGAAGTGTAATTATAAGCATTCCTACGCAGATCAGTGAATGGAGCTCTTGCCTTTCAAATACAGACTATCTGCACATTACATGTTAAATTCTTGGCCAGGCTGATCCAGCATCACGTCCACTAGAGAGATGGCTAATTAAGTTCAGTTGGATAATGTTTATTTACAGTGTTTGGACCTGTGGTATGGGCAAGCGTGCAGAGATTTCTTAATGCTGCCCGTAATATCTCAAGTCCCCTCTTATATATGACATGCTGACTTGGGAGATTCTGCACATCCAAAGCCTGCACTGTGCTCTAGACGGCACTGTATTACCCTTCTGTGAACAGGTTCCTAGGAAAGGCAACTCGTGTGCATTGATACTTTTGGGCAATTTCTCTGGAAAAGGTATTGTAGACTCTGAACTGGTATTCCCAACTGTTGAATGAGCAGTATATCTATGTGTGAGTGTGCAGGTTTCAATGGTATCTTAGAAGTACTGTAAACGTGAATCCGCTCTTCTCATCCATGTTTTGTACAGAATTTGAGGAAAAGAGATGGCACACGGGGAGAAATGCTGTGCCCACAATGGTTCTGGTAGTATTGTTAGCAAAACAGTTAGACCTGTGGAAGTTTGTGATTTGTCCTGTCAGCAGCACCTTCTGCACGAATGAATAATGTGATGCTAGAACTTTAAAAGTTCTAGGTATTTGTATAAAGGCTTCTGCTATAGGGTAGATTACATTAACTTCAAACAGCATTTGCATCGACCGACAAGTGCTGAAGCACTGCACAGAACAGTATGTACCAAACTATTCTTAATAGTGTTCATTTGGTGTAAAGTTTTCCTTTGCATTGGTGTGTCGGTGTAGATAAAAACAAGAAGAGTTCAAACCAGCAGGGAAGTGCATGCATGAGACCGGAATTAGAGTGGTGGTGAAGGCGAAAGACGAGAGGGAGCAGGGTTAGAGCGGAGAAGAAAAAAAGAGGAGATGGATAAAAGGAAGCCGAGAAGAAGTATGGGAGGAGGACAATTTAGATACAGAGGAAAAGAACGCTGATATGGGTGTGAAGGAGAGAGGGATAGAGAGAAAGAAAAAAAAGAGAATGAGGGGCTATTGGGGAGAGGACAGAGCGAAAAAAAAGAGCTTGTAAGGGATTAAACGGAGATCTAGCTAATCTATGCTAGAAGAGAGAGATAGTAAAGAGCCGAGAGAGAGAGAAGGGGGGGGGGGGAGCAGAGCACAAATGAAGGGGGAGAGGAAATGGGTTGGGGTAGAATGGATAGGGAATACAGGGCAAATCAGAAATAGAGGGAGAGAGGTAACACACCAGGAGTGACCGAGAAAACAGGTAGCGTATTCAGAGAATAGACTGTTAAAGCAACAGCAGAGGGGACAGAGAGCAGAGCAGGGAGAGAGAGATAGATTGATACAGTGCCAGAATTGAAAGTGGTCATCTTAAAAAAATGTGTGCACTGGCACTTATGTTTTTTTTAATAATTAAACAGTGAGGAGAACTGAATGGATCTGCAGTTTGTGTGGAAGATGCAGAATAATTCCATCAGGCATTATTTTTCCATTCCGTGTGCACATATGTGCTTTTTGTTACAGTAGGTAAATTAAAGCAGGATGTCCCGATTGGTCCATCCTTCTCTTCTATGGATTATCAAAGTGGATTGCTTGAATGTGGACTTTCCACAAAACCTTAGGTGCCATTTAGTTGGACTAATATTAGATGTGTTAATAGCTGGGAATGAGGTGTTGAATTCTTTATCCTGCATGTAATACAATTTCCGAATATATTAAAAGTATTCATTTTGGCATGCTGGGATGAAGTGAAAGTATTAAATTAATTTTGGCTGTTTTTGTTTCAGGAAATAATTGTGAAGGTTGTGACTAAAAAACTTGGAGACAAGTATCATAAAAGGAAAGCAGTAGTTAAGGTAACATTTATTTTCTTGGCCTAAGACGTATGTGATATAAATTTTAGGTTACAGAATTTGTTTTGCCTGTGATGGAAACGATGGTTTGATTTTAGTGTTGTCAAATTATGAGCAGTCTTGTCGCAAACCAAACCTAATTGCCAAATCACAAGAGCATATCTATACTTGACTAAAACTAATTGCCAAATCACAAGAGCATATCTATACTTGACTAAAACTAATTGCCAAATCACAAGAGCATATCTATACTTGACTATAGTGTTCTATTCCCTTGAGCCAAGTTCCAGTTAGCATATCTTCATTTCTATCTTTGCTGCACAACCAGAGGTGGAATTTGAAGCTATTTGATATGTATTTTTATAATACACTTTATTGCATTTCATTTTAAGAAAAAGACGAAGACATGCCCATTAGTTCACCCACGACACAGGGTGCCTCGTTAAGCCCTATTGGGATTTGAGGAAGTGCCAAAAGTTTATTCTTATCCCTACCTTAACTCTAGCTTTGTCTTTTAGCGTAGCCATACTTATGGTTTCTTGTTTCAAGTGTTTAGTTTCTCTGTTTTCCAGGGTTTTCCTAAGTTCAGAAAATAAGTGGCAATAAATATATTTTGATTCCATAAAAAATGATGGATGCAGTGTTTTTCCCATGTTTACGAAATGCATTGCAAATTTCATTTCATGTGTTCAATTTACAGATCTGGTTATTTCCAGTGTTAACAGACTTTGCACAGCACAGATCTGAAGAGCTATAAGTATGTTTCAGACTAGCATCTTCCATCCCAGCTCCCCGAAACAATCTCTTGCCCCTGCAGTCACATTCTCGTCATGCATATATCTATTCAGGACTCCCAACTAACCCTATTTAGCCAGCGTCCCACATACATATATGTTAAGTAGACATTCAACCAGCTGGGAACCTAAGCCTGGCAATACTGTAGTTCCTGGGACTGGGAGATAAGAGCGATTATAGTCTCCAATGCCTGGAACAAATTAGAGACCTACTGGGACCCCAAGCTTCACAGATCTGGTGGGGGAGTAAAGTTGTACCTTCATGCCAAAGTATTAATAGGCCTGCTTGGACCGCAAGCATTCCACACAAGGCGAGACACGCACGGGTGGGCGTAATTCTAAGAAAGGTACACAAAAACACTGCGAGATTCCGTGGAGTTCCAGCCAAGTCCTAATTTATATATAATACTAGCAGCCCGTCCCGACGTTGTCCGGGTATGAATTGCTGCCGGCCAGTAGTATATTGTTTTGTCGGATTTCGTTTTGATAGCATTTCTTATCTGTGACATGCCTGTGAAACGCTCCGATTCACAGTGCACTGCTGATGCACTTAAGAGTGAGCGTTCAGTAGTGTGTGAACTCGAGTTTCCCTACTTTATTTTTCCTTACAATATTATGTAGCGCGAACTCGACAACATGGCAAGAGCACAATTTATATTACAGAAGAACACATTCATTTGTGGTAGGCACGGGGAGACAAAGCGATTTGCCTGGAATCACAGGATGTTGAGCTGATGCCGAGATTCGAACGTAGCTCCCCAGCTCTAAAGTTTGCAATTCTAGAACTTGTGGCGGGAGGTGTGCCTAAAAGTGTATGTCAGTGCTGGCCATCAATGAGAGAGACCTGTGCATTTTTCAAATGGGTGGTGAAAAAATATGAGTATGTTGCTGGAGAAGTGGGCTGCCGTGCCACCAATGTACTTACCGTGGGAGGGTAAACACCCATTATTCCTCAACTTTCTTTCCGCATACTATCACTCCGCATACTTTCATTACGAAAGTACCATGACTCCGCAATGCCATTATGACGCATGGTATTACATTTTATATGCTTTTACCACGCATACATTTACAACGAAATTCGATGTAAATGCATGAATGGTAAAAAGCATGTTTTTTTTTTAAATGTTTGGATAAGGTAAGTATGGGTATAGGGGTATATGTTTTGGGGTACTGAGGTATATGTTTTGGGGTGTTTGGGTATTTTAAGGGTTCAGATATAGTTTTGGGTTATGGGGTACAGGGGTAGTTTTAGGCTTTAGGGATAGGTATGGGTTTTGGGGTACAGGGGTATTTTTAGTTTTCAGGGCTAGGTTTGGGTTTGGGGTATAGGGGTATTTTTAGGGTTCAGGGGTAGGTTTGGGTTTTGGGGTACAGGGGTATTTTTAGGGTTCAGGGCTAGGTTTGGGTTTTGTGGTACAGTGGTATTTTAGGGTTCAGGGGTAGGTTTGGGTTTTGGGGTACAGGGTTATTTTTAGGGTTCAGGGCTAGGTTTGGGTTTTGGGGTACAAGGGTATTTTTAGGGTTCAGGGGTAGGTTTGATTTTTGGGGCACAGGGGATTTTTTAGGGTTTAGGGATAGGTTTGGGTTTTGGGGTACAGGGTATATTTATAGGGTTAAGATGGGTTAGTGTTTAAGGGTGTTGGGGTATTTTAAGGAGTAAGGGTGGGTTATGATTATGGGGTGCAGGGGTATTTAGAGGGAGCAGGGTGAGATTAGCACACAATATGAGACATGCCATGAAGGGCGGAACGTACCACACGCCCCCACCGTTTGTCACGCCCCCAGCACACGCCCACAGCACAACGCAGACACGCCCACAAGGGACTACTTTGCTGGCACGGTTCTTTTACCTTTTAAATGTATATGGTGGGCGTCTGCATAGCCTATGTCCTTCTGCTGCAACTGCCCTTTCCAACACTGTATTGGGTGTTGTGATTGGTGCTGTGGTTCCAGAGATTACCCACTTCAAAGGTTTGGGCTCTCTCTTTAATATATTAGTATGGATATACATATATGTATATACACACATATGTTACAATTCTAGGTGTATTTTATATTTATTTATGGTGATAAGACTATTTTTAAATGCCTATGTTAATACTTCAAATTAGTTATAGTACACACAACCAAATAATGATCCATCTAGGCACTGAGTAAACCAGTCAGAAAAGAGGACTTCCATCTGCCACTCATCCCATAACATGTGTCTTGTGCATTCTGCAACCCATCTCTTTCAACACTTTCATATCCAATGACAAAAGAGCATTTTATGTGTTTTGAGCGGGGTTTCTTTAAAATCTCACTTAACCCGTAACAAGCTTCCTGTGAATTCAATGTACCTTTCAACCCTCACCCATCCCCCAAGAAAACAACAGCTTGTGAATTTCACAACTGAGCTCTTTTAATATTTACTGAACCCTTCTCAAATTGTAATTCAGGAATTTCACAGTTACTGGGCACCTTCAGTCATTCCAACGTTTACTTGTATCACATAGTACAACTGTGCACCTGCAGTCATTTCCAACATGTTTCCACACCACAAAGAATGGGGCACAAGCAGTCATTACTTACATACCACAGAAAAACTCTCCATCAATATAGGAAAGAAACTTAATAATTACCGGATCACACAATTAGTATCAGCCCAAGTTACCAGCCTCCAATAAGCAGATAATCTTGTTCTTCTATCACAAACACGAACAGATCTGCAGGGAACAATGACCCAACTAGGAGCATCTATGATCACAGCTCAATTAACAATAAACCTCAAGAAAACCAAGGTGCTATGCTTTCCTAAACATCGGAAACAGGGTCAAAAAGTAAATTCATCTGGAATCTAGATGTCAAACCAATATCCCAGGTGAATTTGTACAAATATCTAGGGTTTCAACCTGAGTAAGATCTCAACTTTTATCAACAGCTGGACCAAGGGAAAATGAAAGCAAAACAACTCCTCTACGCTTTTAAAATTCTAGAGAGGAAGTTAAAAGGCTGTTCAACTGGTCACCTGCTAAATGTAATTGCAGCAAAATGTATACCATCCATATCGTATGGGTCGGAAATCATGAACACAAAAGATGCAGCCGCCTTAAACCAAGCCCAGTTGAGTCTCTTCAAGAGTCTGTTTTTAATCCCCCGGCACATCTCCTAGTCACAGATTCGACTTGAATATGGGCTTAAAAACCAGAAACCAGCCAGACAAGGAGCGGTGGCCAAATATCACTGGCGGATGAGGAAAGCAGACGAAAATTCTTTAGCCCACTCTTGCTGGGCAGAAATTGAAAAACAAACGAGACAAAATAACTCTATCGTCGGAGTATTAAAAGAATCACTTGCTGACATACACCTCGAAGAGGCCTCGCATACAATTACCTCCTACTCTGTGTTCATAAATGTTCTGAATACTGTAACCAAACGAATCTCGTTGCTAATGAATAAAACTGCCTTTGCAAAAAAAAAAAATTGCATGGGCAGTGATTCAATCTTATCAGAGGTTGAAACTACAACAATATTTGTCAGAACACTTCTCACATCGTAAAACATTCCCTACGAAGGATCTGACTCCGAATTGGAAGTGTATATGCCCAACGAAAGAATGCTGATTGTGTGGACAGGGAGAAGACACTATTACACCTCCTATGAATCTGCCCCTCACTTCTAGAAACTCAAAAAGTTGTTCTTCTCAAGATTTTCAGGAAAAAACAATTAAGGACATGGAAAGCAGCTGTCATTCAATGCCTTGGAGGCTTGTCAATCCAACTGTCCTGCAAAGCCATCATGTGTTGGGAAATGGCAGCCAATGGCACTTGGCAGCCAAAGAACTAGACAAGAATTAACTTGACAAGACTGCCTGGACTCTCCTCATCTGCTCCTGCACTATTTTCTGAATTTTCTTTAATGAACAGCCTATCATCTTTTAAATTGCACTGATTATAAATTTAATATGTCTTATTCCACCTATTGATGAGGATCGACTAATGACGACAAAGTGTTTATATCTCTTGCATCTTTCAAACCCCCATTTTTAAATCATTGTGTATAATGTGCTTTTACAATCTTTTTAAAAAAAATTACGTAATCAAATAAAAGTATTATTGACTGACTGACTCTTGGTTGGTATTATCTAATAGATGGCCTGTTTTATTTGGGTTAATCGGCCTCTTCATCTGTTAAAAGTTGCTGTTCAATGGCGCCCATAGCTCCCGTTAAATAATTTAATAATGTCAAACATGGGCCCTCCCCCGATTTAGTTTTTTGTGCTGAACGCTAGGTGCTTTTCTATTCCCCATTATAAGCAACCTTAAACAAGTTGTACGTAAACAACCAACAGACTATCCAAGTCCTTGGGTCCTTAGTCCAATTCTCTGCTCTTTACAAAACTTAAATCCACGTAAAACTTAAGAAGAATGTTAAATTATTGGGGGTAATTTCAAATAAGAAAAGGAATGGGTTACCCACAGAGTAATTGCCACACTTAATGCTGGTTCACAGTACCTCCAGGCAGGAATCAAAATCAAAATCATGTGACCCAGCCCGGCCTCTCCTGGTCAATGACGGGCAGTGAGGCTCTTAATTAACTGAGCTCTCGATCCAGCCTCTGCTTTTTTCATCCCCTGGACTGATCAGTGTCACACACTTTCTCTCTGCTCTGACACATACAGTCCTACACTTAAGTGACTTCAATTGGGCTCCTGCTTTGGCTACTTCTCTCATTCTCTTTTCCTGCACCACTGTTCATACAAATAGTGTGATTGGGGAAGTGGAGCCTCCAACGTGACCAGTATCCTTCTAATTCATCATGATTGAGCTTGGGGACAGATGGTCAGGTTGCAGGCCCTGTAGGCTGCCATTGTGTGTGTGTTTCTTTGTTAGCCTGAGGCCCTTCCATTGATTTGACTGGCTGTCACTCTAAGGGTCTTGATATGAGTAATGCAGTTTACTAACTTAATTAGTTGTATTTTTTTGTAATATAACACTTTCATTTTTCAACATTTTATAAGCATATCAACAGCAATCCATTCCTAATTACTAATTCAAAGAATGTGTACCGTCCGTTACATATTCAATCCACAATTATTTAATAAGTCTATCCATTCCCTCCATGTCGTTTAATGTCTTTGTGGACACCCTGCTACATTGTATATTTTTATTTTTATTTATTTTCAAAGTTTTATATAGCGCGGACAAGATATTTGCAGATATCAGACCGCTTTACAGTAAATACGGGGTAAGGGAAAACAAACGGGAAATTAAGCAAACTTGTGGGTACAATATAGTAATGGGTAGAAGGTGGGAAGCAAACTAGGATAGTAACCAGATAAACAACTTGTGAACGAATTGACAATAAGAAAGGCCGGCAAAAGCAAACTTTTAGGTACAAGATAGTAGTGAGTAGTAGGTGTGTAACAAACTAGAGTAATAATCCGATAAACAACTTAGTACAATAGACAATCAGAATAAGCAATAATACAAAGTCTGTGCACAGTCTTCGGTACAACCAAAAAAGGGTTCAAGTGCGACTAGCATAAGGATGGCTTTTGCTTCTTTCTTAAAGAGTGCAGTTGAGGAGATAAGCCTGGTTTCGGGAGGGAGGGCATTCCAGATCCTGGGTGCCATTCCTGAGAAGGAGCGCTTGTAAGTTTTTTCCTTCCGGAATCTTTGAGGTTTCAGGAGGAGATTCTTTGTGCTTCTGTTGTTTCTCGAGCCTCCTGATAAAGTCAGCTTTTGAGTGAGGTAGCTGGGAGACTTGTGGTGTACAGCCATGTGTGTCATACAGGCAATTTTCAACTGTATTCTTGCTTCAAAAGGGAGCCAGTTCAGGGATTTTAAGTCAGGGGAAATATGCAAGTCTTTTCTAGAACCAGTGATAAGTCTCGCTACAGCGTTCAAGGAGGCTCTTAGGGGTGCTGTTGTTGATAGGGGGAGTCCGCTGAGAGCCACGATTCCGTAGTCTATGCGTGGAATGACTAGGGCTTGAACTGCAGTTTGGAAGTCCTTAGCTGGGAGGAAGGGTTTAAGTTTCCTCAGAGTGTTGATTTGGAAGTTAGCTCCCTTAGTTGCTTTGTTGATATGCTGCTGCATGTTGAGGTTGGCGTCAAGAGTGATGCCTAATGATTTCAAAGAGTCCACGATGGTGGGTTGGACATTGAATGCATTTAGGTGCTTAAGCCAGGTTTGAGTGGTGGAGATTTTCGCCGGAGGTGAGATTAGAAGGAACTCAGTTTTCAGACCATTTAGTTTGAGATGATTATCGGCCAACCATGATTGGGTGTTTTTGAGCGTGGAGTTCAGAAGTTTGATGTCTTCCGGGGATTGTAGTTTGAGGTAGAGTTGAGTGTCATCGGCGTACATATGAAAGTGTACATTAGATGCTTGGAGCAAGGTGGTGAGTGGTTCCATGACTAGGTTGAACAATGTGGGGGATAGTGACGATCCTTGAGGGACGCCTAAAGAAACAGGCACAGCTGGGGATAGCACGTTGTTGATCTTGAACTTCTGAGAACGGTGATGTAGGAAGGAAGTGAACCATTTGAGGACAGTTCCCGATAGACCCATTCTGGTGTTTAGCAGCTCAAGTAGGTTCTCATGTTTGACAGTGTCAAGTGCTGAGGAGAGATCAAGTAGGAAGAGGAGGCAGGAGTCATTGCGGTCTAGGATTTGGAGGGCGTCGTCAATTATGTGTGTCATGGCTGTTTCCGTACTGTGTCTTGCTCGGAAACCTGATTGATGTGGATTGAGGAGGTCAAACTGATCGATGTGTTTAGTCAGTTGAAGTTGAACGCATTTTTCCAGCAGTTTGGCCAGGGTGGGGATATTGGTGATAGGGCGGTAATTGTTAAGGTCAGCAGGGTCAGCTGTAGGTTTCTTGAGTATAGGTGTGACTTGCCCCACCTTGAGAGAGTTCGGGAAGAGACCTTGTTGGAGGGAACAGTTAATGATTTTAGTCCAGAGTGGGAGGAGCAGGGGGGTGAAGTCTTTTACAGCATTCGCAGGTAAGGGGTCAGTGAGGTGATTAGAGGGTTCCAAGGTGCCCAGCAGTTTGTTAATTGTTTCTTCTGAGTAGGTGTCGAAGGATGACCATGTCGCATTGTTTTTAGGTTGAGTGGAAGTTATGCCAATGGGGTTGGAGTAACTGCAAACATCATTGAGGAGATCGCTTCTTATAGTATCGGTCTTTGTCTTAAAGAAAGCAGAGAACTCTTCACAGGTTGGTATATCGCTTGATGTGATGTTTGAGTGTAGAGGTTGTTCCTTGGTTTGAGTTTTGACTAGATCAAACAATTTTCTTGGTCTATTTTTTGCCTGATCGAGCTGGAGGCTGAAGAAAGCTGATTTTGATCGCTTTATTTTCCTAAAATAGGCATTTCTCCTCTTCTTAAGAATTTTAAGGTGCAGTGCTGATGGGTCAGATCTCCAGGTGCGCTCAGCCATTCGCATGGCACGCCTGTCTTCATGGAGTCTGCCATCATACCATGGGTTTGAGTTCTTGGTGGAAACTCTCTTCAGTTGCAGGGGGGCGACTTCGTTGATAATTGAAGTCATAGAGTTGAGGTAGAGGTCGGTCAGAGATTGGACGTCTGATGCGCCGGTGGGGGGAAGGAGGAGACTGCAGCTGTGTGAAGGCAAGGAGTTTGGGTTAAGTTTCTTGAGGTTCTTGAGGAACATCTCGATGTGTCAATAACCGAGGAAGACTGGGTTTCCATTTTGCAAAAATCTTTGGAACACCCTCAGACTCCGCAGTAGATAATCCAACACGCGAGGTCCAGCCAACGAGAAACAACACCTATCCGATTAAGATATACTTCCATCTTAACAAAATCACAAAAGCAATCAGGGCTTCTAAAACTGGCAAGGCCCCTGGCCCCGACGGTGTTCCAATGGACTTGTTCCTCCATGATGTAGACTTTTGGTCGCAGATAATCACCCGGGTCATGTCAGCAGTAACTTCGGTCGGCCTTTTCCACTCATGGTCAACTTCAATCCTCTTACCCATTTTCAAAAAAGGCGACCGCAACGATCCCGCTTGCTACAGACCAATCTCCCTTCTGGACTCCATGGGTAAGATTGCAGGTCGAGTACTCCTGGACCGATTACAATCTTGGGCCCGGGAGAATAACATCATAACCGACCTGCAATATGGTTTCCAGAAGGGGCTCGGGACCGTGGAGCAGGCCCTCAATCTTGTTCTCCTGGCTGGTAAATACGTTCACGCCAAAGGAGGTAACATCTTCCTCGTCTATGTCGACCTAAGCGCGGCATTTGACTGCGTCCAGCATGCGAAACTCTGGCAAACACTAAGTGACCTCGGTGTGGATCCCCCGATAATAACCTTCCTACGAGAACTCTACTCCAATGCTGTAGGCCGAGTAAGATTCGGTACCAGCGGCGAACTGTCCTGTCCATTCCAAATAACGAAGGGAGTAAGACAGGGATGTGTACTGGCTCCCTTCCTGTTCAACCTTTATACAAACGGGCTTGAACAGGCTATGCTGGAAGGGAGTCAGGACCTACCCCAGATAAATCATCGCCCGATACCCACACTGCTGTATGCTGACGATTCAGTCATTTTAGCACGGACTTTAAACCAACTCCAGATACAAATCAACAAATATGCAGCATTCATGGACTCACTTGGCCTCAAAATAAACATCAAGAAAACTTTCACAATGCATATCGGTCCCAGGATCAAAAACCCCAAACCAATAATGGTTGATAACAACAAACTGGAAAAAACCCCAGTCTACCCATACCTGGGAATCCTAGTGGACGATGCAATGAATTGGCGAAAGGCAATTGAAGCCAGGAATCTCCACTTTCGCCGTGCAACATCGGCACTAAACTCTTTCTCGAGGAAATTTGGGAAACCAGCGCCACCTGAACTCCTGACTATATACTATGCAAAATGCCATAGTGTGGCCACCTATGGAGCTGGAATCTGGGGTCACGGACGTATCGACCAGCTACAGGTCACTGAAAATGCTTTTATAAAATACATTTTAGCCCTCCCTCAAAGTTCCCCGATACTAGCTTCACACCGGGAGCTCGGCATGGAATACATCATTGACACCATCCGATGCCAGCCTATCCTACTGTGGCATCGAATATGGTGCAACCCAGAATGTCACCTAACTCGCTCCCTTATCACTGACTGTTTAGCCCTGACAAAATGGCGAAAAATCCCGTGGCTAACCTATATATGTAAATTCTTTAAAGACCTGGATCGCGAGTCCTATTTTGAAGAACCTCCTTCAGTGGAAGACATTTCCAGGAAACAGTTAAAGTTAATGTGTATGGGGCATTTGAGGGATCTACGGAACCAGGCAGAGATCACAAAACCACTAAACGAAAAAATTTGTGCCCAACAGTCTGGAAAAAGCATACAGCCCTTTCTGACGTACTTTTTATCTAATCATGAAAAGTTTTTATTAACAAGACTACGCTTTAACATCTTTTTCCGTTTAGTTTCATTTCCGGAAATGCATAACTGGTCGCGCAACTTGATGAACTGTCCCTGTGACGGAACCTCCCCACAATCTACGATCCACGTTGTCCTATTTTGCAAATACTACAAGCTACCAAGGAAAACGCGGATTATCCCGATTCTCCGAACCAGTGGATACAGACAATGCTATCCTGCCTTTCTTTACCTGCAATCTCTAAAATCGTTACATGAAGCTAAACTCATAGTGTCTTTTCTTAAAGCAGTCTTAACAATACGTCGTAATGTTTCTAGCTAAACCAGAACTGTATAGAACTGTAAAACCTATACCTACCTAAATATCTTTTTTATTGACTTATTTTATCTCGCTCATGTGTTCATAATCTTTAGTATGTACTTTTTATGATTATTCAAGCTGATAATCGAATAAAAGTTGATGAAACTGAAACTGATCTTGGATTTGAGAGGTTGAGCCGGGTTAAGTTTGACTTTTTCGTTGATGTAGAATGTGATAATGTGGTGGTCTGACCAATCGCAGGGTTGGATTGACCCCAGTTGGGTAGAGTCCTCTTTGGCGATGATGAGGTCAAGGATAGAGCCTTTGTCATGTGTCGGCATGTTGCAGATTTGGGTGAGGTCAAGCGCATTAAGGAAAGTTTTAAGACTATTCACCACTGCATCTTTCTCGTCGTTCCAGTGGAGATTGAAGTCACTCAGGTAGATTTGCGTGTTCTGCCGTCCGGAATTGGCTGAGATCGTGTCCATGAGGTGTTGGGTGAAGGTGAGGTTGTCCCCGGGTGGGTGGTAAATGACGTGTAGAGAGCATACAGGTTTGCCCTCACTGTTGACGTCGAGGCAGATGAGTTCACAAGAGGTGAGGGAAGGGGAGGTGCCTTGACCAACAGAAAGGTTCTTCCTAAAAATGCATGCGATTCCCCCGCCTGTCTTGCCGGACCTGTCAAGTCTAATGATGTGGTAGTTGGGGGGGGACAAGAATGTCCATTATGGGTGTGGAAGATTCAGATAGCCAGGTTTCCGTTAGAATGGCTAGGTCAAGGTCCATTGTTATGATGAGATCTGCGATGTCGGAGGAGTGTCTAGGGGCTGATCTGCAGTTGAGTAGGATACATTTGAGTCTGGGGTGAAAAGGGTGGTAGAGGGTTCTAGAGAGAGGGGGACTTTTCTAAGGTTATCTGGGACGGAGCTTCTGTTGTTTTGAGTGGGGGGTCCAAGGGGATTTGAGAGAATCCTGGGTATGGAGAGGTGTGTGGTGGAGGTGTGGTTAAAGGGAACTGGGCCATATGAGCGGAGGAGGGTGTGGATGTCGAGGACCGAAAGAGGATTGCGGGCGCGGCGAGGGCGGTTGGTGTGGTTGCGCGCCGGGATAACGGGCCAATGTGGGGAGTGTTGAGTGAGGGGGGCAGTGTGGACGCTGTGGGCCTTGTTGGACGAAGAAGTGGTGTTTGTAGGGGGGTGTATGAGGAAGAGTTCTTTGATGGTGCGAAGTTCTTCTTTGACTTGGAGGAGGGTGGACATAATCATGTCCAGTGTAGGATTGGAGGTGGTATTGGGGATGAGAGCCGATGTTGGATGATTGTATCTGAAACTGGAGTGTGGGGGGAGGGGTGTACTAGGGTTAGTGCAGGGCTTTGCTGTAATGGTAAGTGGGATGGTATTCGGCCGGTGAGCGAGTAACTGGGTGATGGGAGTGAGAGGAGTAAGGGGGGGATTGGGATATAAGTGAGGGCGTTGGTGGGAGGCGGCGAGGGTGAGTTGGGGGATGAGTGTAGGCTAGGGAAGGTTGGGGTGCAGGTAAGGTGGTGAGGGCTAAGAATGGGGGGAGAGAGAGGGGGAGGAGTTATGGTAAGGTGGGTGGTGTGTTCTGAGAGACTAGTTGGGAGAATGGTGTAGTAGGTGCAAAGAGTGGGGGGAGGGATAGGGTGGGAGAAGGTCATGTTGCGAGGAGGGGGAGATGAGTTAAGTTTCCTGTATTTTGCACATTTCCTTTGCCTTTTTCCCATCATATTGGTAAGGTGTGTCAGTTCTACATTAGTGCATGATATCCCTATTTGCCACAATCAATTCTTGGCCAAAAAAAGCTACTAATATCTATTAAATTCAAATCTCAGAAGTTGAGCAGTGCAAAATGACCGGTCAGTGTGATTCTTCTGACCTAGTGTAGTCAATGCTTTTCCAGTATTTTGCCTGACTGTTCAATACCATACATACTGTATGCAGCAGAGTACATCGGTTTGTCCTCCATCTCAGGCAATTTGGAGGGTAATTGGTGTGCAAATGAGTGGTTGAAGTGTGTAATATATTCAGTGCATTTAATGTAATTATGTCAATCTGAATATGGTCGATATGACTGCCCGCCTCAGTTCTGTTGCCCAGTGAAGGCTTCCAATGTATCTACGATTTAGAAAGGGGTGGTGATGAACAGAGTGTCTGAGTTAAACAGACCACTCTTACCCAGTCCAAAGATCAGGGCTTGATCCATCACCGTTATTTATCTCACTGCCCCATCCCAGCTCAGAACCTGGCTATATGCAAATCAGTCTGTCCCTGGCCCAGTGCATCATGGGAACAGGGCAGACTAAACTACCAAGCCAATTCTTCACCAGAAAGGAGACAAGCTACCGGGGACCGGTTTCTGGCATTTCAGCCTTCTTCGGCCCGGCTTGCTTGAATCCTGATGTTGTAAATATTTTTGTCCACCCTAAGCGTGGAAGGGTATACTCAGATGTGAGTCCCTTGCTCATTGCACCATCAGGATTCAAGCAAGCCGGGCCGAAGAGGCTGAAATGCCAGAAACCGGTCCCCGGTAGCTTGTTTCCTTCCCAGTGTAAGAATTGGCTTTTGTAGTTTGGTTTGCCCTGTTCCCATCATGCACTGGGACAGGAACAGACTAATTTGCATACAGTCAGGTTCTGAAACTGGGATGGTGCAGTGAGCTAAAAAACGGTGTTGGATCTAGCCCTGATCTCTTGACTGGGTGAGAGTATTCTGTTTAATTCAGAGACTCTGTCCCTCACCACCCCTTGTTGTAAATATTTTTGTCCACCCTAAGCGTGGAAGGGTATACTCAGATGTGAGTCCCTTGCTCATTGCACCATCAGGATTCAAGCAAGCCGGGCCGAAGAGGCTGAAATGCCAGAAACCGGTCCCCGGTAGCTTGTTTCCTTCCCAGTGTAAGAATTGGCTTTTGTAGTTTGGTTTGCCCTGTTCCCATCATGCACTGGGACAGGAACAGACTAATTTGCATACAGTCAGGTTCTGAAACTGGGATGGTGCAGTGAGCTAAAAAACGGTGTTGGATCTAGCCCTGATCTCTTGACTGGGTGAGAGTATTCTGTTTAATTCAGAGACTCTGTCCCTCACCACCCCTTGTTGTAAATATTTTTGTCCACCCTAAGCGTGGAAGGGTATACTCAGATGTGAGTCCCTTGCTCATTGCACCATCAGGATTCAAGCAAGCCGGGCCGAAGAGGCTGAAATGCCAGAAACCGGTCCCCGGTAGCTTGTTTCCTTCCCAGTGTAAGAATTGGCTTTTGTAGTTTGGTTTGCCCTGTTCCCATCATGCACTGGGACAGGAACAGACTAATTTGCATACAGTCAGGTTCTGAAACTGGGATGGTGCAGTGAGCTAAAAAACGGTGTTGGATCTAGCCCTGATCTCTTGACTGGGTGAGAGTATTCTGTTTAATTCAGAGACTCTGTCCCTCACCACCCCTTGTTGTAAATATTTTTGTCCACCCTAAGCGTGGAAGGGTATACTCAGATGTGAGTCCCTTGCTCATTGCACCATCAGGATTCAAGCAAGCCGGGCCGAAGAGGCTGAAATGCCAGAAACCGGTCCCCGGTAGCTTGTTTCCTTCCCAGTGTAAGAATTGGCTTTTGTAGTTTGGTTTGCCCTGTTCCCATCATGCACTGGGACAGGAACAGACTAATTTGCATACAGTCAGGTTCTGAAACTGGGATGGTGCAGTGAGCTAAAAAACGGTGTTGGATCTAGCCCTGATCTCTTGACTGGGTGAGAGTATTCTGTTTAATTCAGAGACTCTGTCCCTCACCACCCCTTGTTGTAAATATTTTTGTCCACCCTAAGCGTGGAAGGGTATACTCAGATGTGAGTCCCTTGCTCATTGCACCATCAGGATTCAAGCAAGCCGGGCCGAAGAGGCTGAAATGCCAGAAACCGGTCCCCGGTAGCTTGTTTCCTTCCCAGTGTAAGAATTGGCTTTTGTAGTTTGGTTTGCCCTGTTCCCATCATGCACTGGGACAGGAACAGACTAATTTGCATACAGTCAGGTTCTGAAACTGGGATGGTGCAGTGAGCTAAAAAACGGTGTTGGATCTAGCCCTGATCTCTTGACTGGGTGAGAGTATTCTGTTTAATTCAGAGACTCTGTCCCTCACCACCCCTTGTTGTAAATATTTTTGTCCACCCTAAGCGTGGAAGGGTATACTCAGATGTGAGTCCCTTGCTCATTGCACCATCAGGATTCAAGCAAGCCGGGCCGAAGAGGCTGAAATGCCAGAAACCGGTCCCCGGTAGCTTGTTTCCTTCCCAGTGTAAGAATTGGCTTTTGTAGTTTGGTTTGCCCTGTTCCCTTCATGCACTGGGACAGGAACAGACTAATTTGCATACAGTCAGGTTCTGAAACTGGGATGGTGCAGTGAGCTAAAAAACGGTGTTGGATCTAGCCCTGATCTCTTGACTGGGTGAGAGTATTCTGTTTAATTCAGAGACTCTGTCCCTCACCACCCCTTGTTGTAAATATTTTTGTCCACCCTAAGCGTGGAAGGGTATACTCAGATGTGAGTCCCTTGCTCATTGCACCATCAGGATTCAAGCAAGCCGGGCCGAAGAGGCTGAAATGCCAGAAACCGGTCCCCGGTAGCTTGTTTCCTTCCCAGTGTAAGAATTGGCTTTTGTAGTTTGGTTTGCCCTGTTCCCATCATGCACTGGGACAGGAACAGACTAATTTGCATACAGTCAGGTTCTGAAACTGGGATGGTGCAGTGAGCTAAAAAACGGTGTTGGATCTAGCCCTGATCTCTTGACTGGGTGAGAGTATTCTGTTTAATTCAGAGACTCTGTCCCTCACCACCCCTTGTTGTAAATATTTTTGTCCACCCTAAGCGTGGAAGGGTATACTCAGATGTGAGTCCCTTGCTCATTGCACCATCAGGATTCAAGCAAGCCGGGCCGAAGAGGCTGAAATGCCAGAAACCGGTCCCCGGTAGCTTGTTTCCTTCCCAGTGTAAGAATTGGCTTTTGTAGTTTGGTTTGCCCTGTTCCCATCATGCACTGGGACAGGAACAGACTAATTTGCATACAGTCAGGTTCTGAAACTGGGATGGTGCAGTGAGCTAAAAAACGGTGTTGGATCTAGCCCTGATCTCTTGACTGGGTGAGAGTATTCTGTTTAATTCAGAGACTCTGTCCCTCACCACCCCTTGTTGTAAATATTTTTGTCCACCCTAAGCGTGGAAGGGTATACTCAGATGTGAGTCCCTTGCTCATTGCACCATCAGGATTCAAGCAAGCCGGGCCGAAGAGGCTGAAATGCCAGAAACCGGTCCCCGGTAGCTTGTTTCCTTCCCAGTGTAAGAATTGGCTTTTGTAGTTTGGTTTGCCCTGTTCCCATCATGCACTGGGACAGGAACAGACTAATTTGCATACAGTCAGGTTCTGAAACTGGGATGGTGCAGTGAGCTAAAAAACGGTGTTGGATCTAGCCCTGATCTCTTGACTGGGTGAGAGTATTCTGTTTAATTCAGAGACTCTGTCCCTCACCACCCCTTGTTGTAAATATTTCCAATGTATCTACATCTGCCTCCAATGCTTCTAAGTTTTAGGTGCATGTATCACTGTTTCATATATTCTTAATATCATTTTACCAAGCAGTCTTCCTAGTGTAAATTTGGATCCCTGTGTTTTCATTAATGAGCAAAGATTGTCTGGATGACCTACGGATTGAGCGTCAGTTCTGAGAGCAACTTCTAGGGGTCTTGCGTGCTACCAGTAGCTCCTGACCTTCTAGTTGGGAAACCCGGTCTTAAAACATATCACTTTTTGTAAAATGGTTCTTTATGAAATCCAGTGTTCCTTATAGCAGACTCATGATGGATTTATATTTTACCTGTGAAGTTGAACACGTTTGAAAAGAATGCCCATTAGAAACACGTTTGCAAATAATACTCATTGGCTTTGTGAGTAGGTTCTGCAAGTTGACAATCTATTGCCAAGCTAAACAGTTTAATTGTGCAGAACATATGGCTGCATTCACAATCCTACTCCTTGCCCTCTTGGTGGTTTTGGGCTTAGTACAGAATATACTTGTTCTCTTATATCCTATTTTGAAGTGAGAAAAAGTATGTCTGCTTGACAATACGTGTGGTATTGACACACTGTAGCTCTACTAGAATCTGCATCATGCTAAGAAGCCACCATTAACCTCATAAGTATTATAATGCTTTACTGTACAAGCCACATGCCTTCACCATCTTTTATTTGGGCTTAATCAAGAAGAGGAGACACTGACATAGTTATAATATTTCTACATTATGCAAATCCTTCCCATAAGTCACCTCCGTATTCCCTTTCTCATTAATGTCAAAGACTTACCCTTTCATGACAGGACTTTATTTGATTGAGGTGCTGGAGGAGTCTTGGAAAATTGCAAAATGGTGGGTCTAGCTAGTCCTTAAATTCGATAACATCCAGTTAGCAACCAGATCTTCTCAGATTGTTAACACCGAGGTGGACGTAGAAGTGTTCCTCTTCCTGTTCTCTCTGCTCAATAAAGTTCATACTTCATCCTCGGCGCAAGTTTAGCACTGTATCAGCCATTTGTTCAGGCATCACTAAAACATGGTTCGGAATCTCTTTGTGGATCTCATCTCCATGTAATCTATAATTTAGGGATCATTTCTAAGCAGAGGGGAAGCCTTCTCTAGTTTAACGAAGAATAGTCTTCCAAGGCAAATTCTAAAATCAATTCCTGTATTCCCCAACTCCCTGTTTCCCTTCCAAAATTGTAATAGTAATCTCCAGAAAATCTACAGGCAGTACATAAGAGATACCAAATTGGTTCCATGTCAAGCCTTGGGTTTTCTGAATCCTCTGGGGAAAATGTTCATAGTAACAGCTAATATGGAGAAACATCTTTTCTACCTGTGGTGAAAGGCATTTACTGCACGTTGTGAAGGAGTGAAAGCATAAATTAGGAATACTTGAATTACCATAATCATAATGTTTCATGCTTGCATTCAGGTCCCTTAAACTCTGGCTCATTCTTTGTGTATTATTTTCAGGAAGTGATCAATAAATACACTGCAGTTGTGAAAATGATCGATTCTGGAGACAAACTGAGGCTGGACCAAGCTCATCTGGAGACTGTAATCCCTGCTCCAGGTAACCTCCTATACATACATACATACATACATGCATGCATGCATGTATATGTATATGTGTATTTGTAGAACTTGAACCCAGGCCAGAGAAACGTATAAGCATACAGTATTCTGAAGTTTGGGAATGATTAACAATCATGTGCCCGGGGATAGACCACTAGATCCTTGGGGACTTGATGGATGGGGGGGAATAGTTGTCCGTGTTAGAAGTGGTCCTTCAAGAGACAGATCTTGAAATTATCTGACCTGTATGATGTATGTTGGACGCTTTATTCAAGATACTGGCTTTGTAGATCGAGTAGGGCTTCTTTACCAAATTTGTGACCAAGCTGGTGTTTCTGCTTAAAACTGTCATTCTGCTAAGATGGTTACAACTTCAGAGGTCTCAAGTTTCTCAGTGTCATGCTCAAGTATCCCATCTGATCCAGATGTTTTCGTTGCTTTCTTGGATCTGTATTTATGTATATGTTTAGAAAATTAAGACAATGTCCCCAAATGGAAAGAAGATTCTTGGGCTGTTAGACTATGGACCTGGGAAACCTGAGAGCTCTGCAGATTTAAATTGACGGTTTTCTCATTTCTGTTTCTGGGTTGAATTAACTTTTCAGTCTTTAAGAAAGTGCCCCCTTTCTTTGTGCATAATGAAGATGGTCAATATGATGACAATTGCAACTTACCACGTGATACACCATGCCTTTACAAATGAATGTGAATTGCTCATCTGATTGGCTGTCAGTGTTTACTAGCAAGCTAAGATAGAAATGGATATGGCTTTCCGTGTTGCAAAGAATCTGGAGATCACATTTTCCTGTCAATATCTATGCTTTACTTCTTAATCCCTGACCTTTGTATTAATATCAGTAGATTTCATTAGATCAGTTATTTTACAGTGCAATAGGCTTGCTGCATGAAGGCATCCACCTTCATTAAGTTATGAAACGATGTGCACAACAAATTAAAAGGCATCAAATGCTTCTCAGATGATTTCAAGGTTTGAACGACAGACGTCTATTAACAGCTGCATAACGTGCATCGTTACATACTTGTAAGGTTTCCCCCCTTTTTTTAATTCTAAATCCATTAATTTTCTTTTGCAACAAACCGGAAAAGTGAATCTTGTGTACGCCACTATAGTTTTGACAGATGAAGGAAATATGGCAAAGAGAGAAAAAGTAAATTGCCTAGAAACACACAGTGTGGAACTAAGATTCGCTGTCAGTACTCCAGTTTCTGAAGTCTGTAAGTAGATATCTCCTCTCATAGGGAAGCCTGTGTATGTTTTGAGGATTTGTAGAGCAGTCTTATCACCCAAGAGGTATCCAGGTGCTGGGTAGGTGGGTAGTCCGATCATGCTCCTAATTGAATAATCAGGGTTCTAGTTTCTATCGGAATTCGAGAAGAAAGGGCTGGTCCTGATGTGGTGTGGAAGGTCGTTCCAGGATTTGGCAGTGATATAGGAAAAAGAAGCATCCTCCTGACTTGCTCCAGTGGATGTTGGGTATGTGCCTGAGGAGAAGTGAAGCGGTGGTTGAGGTAGGTAGGTCTGACACTGTGGAGAGCTTTGTATGCATGGACGAGCAGTTTGAATTGTCATCGCTTCTGGACTGGTAGCCAGTGTAGCTTTCTGAGGTGGGTTGTGATGTGTGCTTTGCAGGGAATGTTGAGGATGAGTCTAACAGCGGCGTTCTGGGTCATCAGGGGTCTTTGTAGAAGTTGATTTGTGATGCAGGCGTATAATGTGTTGCCATAGTCCAGTCTACGGGTGAAGAGGGCCTGGTTGGCCATACGTCTAGTGTCCATGGTGAGCCAGTGGAATATTTTGCAGAGCAGGCATCAGATGAAGAAGTAGGCGAAGGTGACGGCGTTCACTTGGTTGGCCATTGTGAGTTTGTCATCCATGATGAAGCCAAGGATTTTGGCATGGGCAGTGGGGTGGACGTGGGTGACTGGCCTGATGGCCACCCACTGGGTGGAGTCCCAGGGAGAGCTCTTGTTGCTCAAGATAAGGACTTCAGTTTTATCTGTGTCGAGTTTTCAGCATTTCTGTTTCCTCCATTTAGCTACATGGAACATGCAGGTGTTGAAGTTGGTCCTGGTGGTGTGGTTGTTGTCTGTGAAGGAGAAGATGAGCTGGATGTCATCTGCGTAGGGTACAATGTTAATTCTGTGCAATTTTATGATGTGGGCAATTGGTGCCCTGTAGATGTTGAAGAGAGCAGTGATGATCCTTGAGTGACTCTACAAATGAGGTTCTTCGGTTCGGACGTGTAGGGCAGGACCTTGATCCACTGTGTTGGGTTGGCGAGGTAGGAGGCTAGCCAGCTCTGTGCAGGTCCATGTATTCCGAAGTTATGGAGTCTTGTAATAAGGGTGCTGTGGGCGACTGTATCGAAGGCTGCAGAGAGATCAAGTATTATGTGTTTGGCGGTTTCCCCTTTTGTCCATGATGGTCCAGGTGTCGTCCGTTGCTTCGATGAGAGCAGTTTCCGTACTGTTTGTTGCAGAATCCAGACTGTGAAATATCCAGTGATTGTGTTCGAGGTGGTTGGAAAGTTGTTTGTGGATTGCTTTCTTCATGACTTTGGATGGGAAGGGCAGGAGTGAGATGGGTCTGTAGTTGCTGAGCTCCTTTGGGTCTGCTGGAGGTTTTTTCCAAAAGACCTGTTGGTCCTGCACATTTCTACTCTAGAAGGAGGTGATGATGATGGAGGTCAAGTTGGAGCTGATCAGAGTTCCTCCAAGGTTAAATATATGGTGGGTGTCTGGGTGGTGGGACCCTGGAATGCACTGTTCTCATGATTTCAGTGCTGCCCTCTGGTGTGAGGAGGTTCCAGTTTGTGATCTTGTGTTCCGATATAGTGGTCATGGGCAGGCGGTTGATGAGTTCTTGAGTCTTGTGCTGAGGGTCGAAGTCGCTGTAGGTGTTGAGGATTTTGTTGTGGAAGAAATTGGAGAGGTTGTTGCAGAGGTCTTTCAAAGGGATGATGGAGTTGGTAGCAGATAGAGGGTTGGAGAATTCTTTGCCAATATTGGATAGTTCTTTGGAATTGTTGCAGCTGTTTTCCAGTGTGAGGACTAGTGCTGTTTTTCTTGCCTCATTGAGCTGGGTGTGGTATTTCATGAGTGCAGATTTGTTGGAGTTTCTTGTGGGGGTGTCACGACTGGTTCTCCATTGTTTTCTCCATCTGTTTGCAGAGTTGGTTGGAGTTTCTGAGGTCTTCAGTGTACCAGCTGGCTTCTGTATTTTGTCTGTGTTATTTACCTTGTTCCAGCTAGGTCTGAGGTTGAAGGTGGTCTTGGAGTAGGGGAGTTGGGGTACATCAATGGAGAAGTGGACAATCGAGGGGTCAGTCCAGGTGAGTGGAGTAAGGTGGCTGAGCTTGACTTTGTTGCTAGTTGTGAAGATGGGGTTGAGAATGCGTCCCGTGTTATGGGTGGGGCCCTGGATGATCTGGGCGAGTCCTGTTTTTTTCGAGATTCTCGAGTAGGTCCGTGGAGTGGGGGATCTTTTCGATCGTTGAGGTGGAAGTCTAGGTCGCCAGGTAAGATGAAATCGTTCAAGCTAATAAGGTCTGTGAGAAGATGGCTGCAGGTGGCGTGTGGTCTGGGTGTTTGGTAGGCTAGGATACCTTAGATTTAGGTGTTGTTGCCTCTCCGAAGGTGGAAGTGCATGTCTCCATTAAGATTGTGTCATCGTCGGTGGACGTAGGTGGTGCAGGTGATGGAGTCCTTATGGATGACTGCAAGTCCTCCTCCTTGTCTGATCAGTCTCTCCTGGTGGTACATCTTGTAACAGTTAGATGGCTGTTGCGATTCTGGGTGCTGATGTGGAGTTTAGCTAGTCCTCTGTCAGGAAGAGGATGTCCAGGTGTGTCTAGGTGGTGTTCCCAGATCTCAGCAGCATGTTTGTTGAGAGATCTGTTGTTGAGGAGCATGCATGTGAGATGGGGTGAGGCATGTATGGCGCCCAGGGGAATGCTTTTCAGCGCAGGTGAAATGGCGGTGAATACATTAGAAAGATCCTACCATGGAGCGAAGTGAGGCACGGAAGCAGATGATGTGGTGGCTTCTTGTGTCAGTGCTTGCAGGTTGGAGGCTGTGCAGTGGAGGCGTTTGGTTGAACCAGGGTCTGTGGCACCGTGTGCGATCAGGGCGCCGGCTGGCTTGCCTTTGCTTCATTCGGAAAGTGGCTGCCATTAAGTGGGGCGGCACTGGGGAGTGTGTGGTGCAGGAGGCGAGAGAAGGCATTTTACGGAGATGCAGGTAAGGATCAGCGGGACTGGGAAAACCAAGGGCACAAAGAAGGAAAAATCTGGCACAAAGCAAAAGAGTGGAAAGTGGAAAACAAGCACAAACGAGTTCCACGCATGAGAGTGGAAAGTAGAAAGCTGGCATAAAGAGGCACGAGAGAGAGAGAGAGAGGAGAGAGATATATATCAGTTGGATATTCATTTACAGTATATGCCAAATAGCTTTCCTCACTTTAGTTCTGTATGGCTTTCTGTTACATGCTGTGTTTCACATGTTAATTTCCATTCGTTTTGTTTTATCAGGGAAAAAGATTCGTATTTTGAACGGAGGTTACAGAGGAAGTGAAGGCATCTTGGATTGTATTGATGAGAAGAAATTCTCAGCCACAGTAACTATTGACTCTGTACGTATGTTTTAAGTTGAAATGTACATACTTCCAGGAATAAGGGGAACTTGATAAATGTACATTAATTTTGAGATATCAAACAATGTAGCAAGACTGAACTATACAGAATCTTTCCAGGCCCGATTATAGATAGCTATTTAAGTATAATAGTTTATTGAATAATTTCATTAGTAATACATTTATTTTTACAGGCATGTTCCCTAGCACAGTGTCTGTACCTTTTAAAAAATAGTTTCCTTTAGGACAGACCAGAGTACCTGGGGCGTAGCTTGAGGGCGTATAGCAGGTAACTACCATTGCTGTCTTATTGGTAACAAGAAGCTGCAGTGTTGCAATGCCTTTAGAAGGGTTCAGTTTGATATCTTGCTTCCAATAACTTGCTGAGCTCTGAAAAGATCAGTTTCCTTTAAAAGTGTCGGAATATGGCAGCTAGTTGTCTCCCTATCTACCGAGGACTCGCCATAAGTATCACAGGTCTTGATTGTCTATTAGCTGGGATTTCTGCTACCCTGTTGTGACACTCTGGCATGACGACACAAACCTAAAGATGTGGAGCATATAGAAAATAAATTCACTTGATGCTGTATGATTATATCTTTTTAGGGCCCTTTAAAAGGGCGTAAACTTGAAGGGATCCAGTACGAAGACATTTCCAAACTTGCCTGAGAACGCATATGGACAGAGAGAACGTTGTGCCGGGACTTCTGGAGCAAAGAATACTCAAGACTCTACTATGTCAGGGTTTTTATTTCAATCTGATATACTTTTTTGTTAAAGAAACAGACTAAATATTTAAATACTATCCTCATGCAAAATCTTTTGGAAAAATTGTCCAAATTAGTTCTGCATTAAAATTGTATATTTCTACTTTGTTGTTTCGTGTAGTACTTTTGTCTTCAGAGTGGGTAATCACTCAACTGGTCAAAGTTGCCTTGAAAACCTGTTAACAAGCATGCAATCAGGCTCTTAATGGGATCTTTGGAGCTTATACTGCGCAAGATTGAAAATAATGGTGTTTATGTTGAGTTGACAGTGGATTTGGCCACAGGGTACACAAAAGTTCAGAAGAATTCTATGAAAAGTAACCTGTGGCTCACATAATTTTGTGACCCAAAATTCAAATACTTGGATATTATGGGGTTGATATTGCTTTTATTGGAAGGAGAAGCAGGAGAAAAGTGTGTGGTTGTTAAGGAACAGCAAGAATGGGATTGCCTCATCAGACAGAGCTGACTATGAAATCCCTATTTATGTGTTATAACCAGACCGTGCTAGTCAGGAGGACATGGGTTGAATCAAATGAAGGTCAATTTTGGAGTGAACAGTTGCCTTAACCTTTGTACAAAGTAAAAATCTATTTGAAAGATAAGACTGTTTGTCGTCAACCTAAAGCCGTAACGGTCTTATTAACTAAAATTATAAATTAGAAATTAAAATGTTGTTTTACTTAAAATAAAATTAAGTTGTATACTTACTATTTAGAAATCAAAATATATGCTATGATAGCAAAAGCGGAAACAACTTGCATTAAAGAAGCAAAACGAGCCATAACTAACACATTACATTAAAAGCTGGTACATAGATGCATAGGTGCAAGATAAAGAGACAGGTTCAAGAAAACAAGGAGGTAAGGGACAAAGGGCGAAGTACCTTACCAGGGTAGTGTTACCCTTTTATATCACAGCTACAGAGAACTTTCCTGCTTTGTCTTTCCTAAGCAAAATCCGAAAATCATTTCATTAAGAAGATCACCATCCCTGCAGGCTGACATTAGAATAATTCCAATAACGTCTCAGTAAGGCCAACAGTCCTGTACTCACCCACTAACCCCTAGAAAAATAGAATAATATCCTGTACAGCACGAGATCTACCATAAGTAACTGACCCGGCTGAAATGGCAGAGGGTCAAATGACCCTCACTGTAGTAGACCCTTAGTGAGGATTTTAGAAAAACTCGTGCTCACATGAGTTTTGGCAGGCTGGTGAAAACATAGGGAAACTCAACGTCCAACACAACAGCAGTCTTGAACGTTGGGTACACGTACAGCTCCAAGGACGATCTTCTGTGGGCATATACGTCACCGCAGACACATACATCTGCGAGGAAAAGTATAAATGTGTCAAGAAATAGAGGAAATACGCTGTATAAAAACCATATCTTAAGATGGCTGCTTGAGGAGTACACACGGGTTTGCCCATGAGTAGGGACATGTATGTATGAACATACAAAAGAAAGATGTGGCTTAATGGAGAGAAAAACTAATAATGTCTTAGAGAGTGGGGTAGAAGGACTATAGTCCCCGAAAATGGCAAGGGAAATATGGCTGCAAGCAATCGTATAAAAAAATAGAGCATAGTGTGGCTGTTCCCGGTCACACTCATGAAACAACTAGCTAGAGAAAACAAGCATTTGAAATGCAATAGGTCTCGCATTTGTTGGAGCTATTAGCTTTGTAAATGGCAATGTTTTGTACTTTGCAATAGGTCTTGTAGTTGTTGGAGCTATTCACATTGTAAATGGCAATGTTTTTTTATTTATCCTTGGGGGTTTTATGTAGCGCAAAGTTAACAGCCTTAGTTGTGAATTTCTATTCATCAAAGTTTTGTGAACCCTGAAATTTGCACAAGAAAAGTGCTAACAGTATAAATGTGGGCACTGTTTAACAAATGAAGCCACTGCAATACAAGAGCAAAGGTAACCGAGTGACTGCTTCTGGGTTAACGGAGTTGCTTACAGTCACTGCCCGTTAAAGCACAAGGGAATGGTTATCCGTCAGCTTCCTCCCTCCTCCACCCCCAGCAAACAATGTCCCACCCAGAGAAGAGAGCGCATGGGCAAATCAAAGTTTAATCACTTATGGTTAGGGTGACAGTAGTTTTCTCTTCAGAGCTGGGTCTTTCATGTTTATCAGCATAAGCACCGCACGCCAATCACTAAAATACAAGGCCAACTCCCACATGGTTACTGAAATCACAGTTCAGCGCACGCCCACTTTCCCAGACTGTCCCTATGTAGCAGTTGGCTTCCCTTTTATTATATTTTTCTACCCCCAGGGCTGACCAAACAGTCAGTACGCACAACAGAGGGCAAGCCACCCCCCTTGCCCTCAGCAGGACCACCCACCATTCCCCGCCCACACCCAACCAGGCACTTCTGCTCTCTCGCAGTGCGAGAAGCAGAAACATAAAATGGTAGTTTTTACCATTTATGTTTCTGCCTACTCGCACTGCAAGAATGTAGTGGGGTGATGCCCCTACGCCCCAATGGGGGAGCTGCCACTGTTCCTACCACTACGTTTAACATCAAAGGTGGTAGACGTATCATATGCACAACTAACAATCTTGTTACTACTATCTTGCACAGGATGGGTAACCAATCTACCCACGCTCCACATGCGTCTATCAGCCATGATATCTACATTTTTTGGTTAATGTCGGGTTTCTTAACTGGGACCCATTGTCCTACTCTCCATTTGTGTTTGGCTCCCTATCTGTAATCATAGTCTTCCATGTATTTGTTTTGATGAAGCACATTTCTTTCCTTGGCCGCTTGTCTATCCAACTGAAATTAGTTATTTTCAAACAGGCAATTGGGTGTAAGTCTAGAGCCTGGTTTACGCCCTCTCAATAGACAAAAAGGGAATAACCTGTCACACTGTCGGGCGTAATATGATATGACCATATCATGTCTTTGATAGACTGAACAATGGGCTTATGAACAACGATCGCTAATTGCTAAGCATCTTTGATCATTCTTTTGCAGCATTCACCAACCCATTTGCACGGGGCAATGTAAGGGAGTGGAAATATGTTTGATGGCCAGACTGACAAGGAATTCCTTCATTTCCTCTGACACTAACTGGACCCCATTGTCGGTGATAAGGGTGTGAGGTATACCTTCATTAGCAAACACTTCAGACAGAAAACATATTATAGTCTTAGTGTCCACTTTTTTGACTAACTTGAGAGTGATCCATTTAGAGAATAATCTACCAAAACTAAAATGAATCTTTCCTGCAGACCTGAGATTTGTTAGGGCCCAATAATGCCTAAGCCTAGTTTTTCACAGGCCTTAATGGGAATTTGCACTGGTTCCAGAGGTGTTTTCCTTGTGCTTTTAGATTTGTTACTGAGACAACTGGCATGACAATCTTTTACCAATTCCTCTATCATGGTGTCCATATAAGGGAACCAGTTTCCTGACTGAAGCTTGCGCTTCATAAGATTCCTTCCCAGATGGCCTTCATGAGCTATTTCACAAATGTGCCTTCTGAGTTTTTCATGGGGACTGATCTTGTCAGACTTAAATACATTAATCCCCACAATGGAAAGTTCTTCCCTTACATTCCAATATGGCTGTATTTCGCGAGGAAGATCTCCACATTTCTTGGGCTATCCTTTTTTGATACTTTCTGTGATGACTCTTAAAGAAGCCTCATCTGAAATATGGATTTCCCAATCTTCTTTCAAAATAGCAGGGATGGCAACTTGTAAAACCTCAAAATCTTCCTCAAACTCCTCCGTTTGCTTATCAATGGGTAAAAGAGAAATAAAATCTGCTACCTGATTCTTGATGCCTGGTACATATTCAATTTTAAAATTGAAACTTTGCAAAGACACAAGCCATTTACCAATTCTGGGTGTAGTTTTCTCAATGTCCTTTGATGCAAATAATGATACAAGTGTTTTATGTTATGTTATAATGGTTTTTGTAACGCGCACTGTTACTTTAGAGTGTCCTGGCCCGACGGAGAAGAAAGAGCAAATGAGAGAACAGGAGCTTAGAGCACTGAACTTAACAAGTGTGTTTTGAGCTGCTTCTTGAAGGTCTGGAACACCGAAACATGTTGAAGACCCACAGGCAGTTGGTTCCAGGCTTCCGCTGCTTTGACCGAGATCCATTTTCCTCCCAGCCGAGCCTTGCGGAAGCGTGGTACAACCATTCTGCGTAACGCCGCTGAGTGCAGATGCCGATCAGTCCCATAGAATGCAAAGCGTTTCCGAAGATAAACAGGGCCCAATCCATGCAGTGCTCTGTGTGCCAGCGCCAACGCCTTGAACTGCACCCTCTGGGCCACCGGAAGCCAGTGCAATTCCCGCAGATATGGACGCACACTGGAACACGTAGGGGCGTTAAAAAGGAGCCTAGCTGCAGCATTTTGAATAATTTGAAGCTTCTGCAAAAGAAAGGCTGGAAGCCCAACAAACAATGCATTCGCATAATCTAATCTTGACACAATCATGGCTCTGGTGACCACTTCTCTTGATGCCCTAGGGAGCAGAGGGAGAAATTTTCTAAGCATTTTAAGGGTCCCGAAACAGATGCCCGTAAGCTTTTTAATGTGGTCCGAAAAACTGAGATCCTCACTAAACCAGATGCCCAGATTTTTTGCAGGACCCAATGTGGGCACCGGGCAGGGGAATCCTGGAGGCCACACACGGCTCCTGAAATCCACTGGGAAGTGGCCATAGACAAGGATCTCAGACTTATCCTCATTACATTTGAGGGAAGCCTTGGCCAGCCAATAGAACAACGCAGCAAGGCACAGTTGCGCCCTGTCAGTGTCCAGGACATCATCCTTCCAGGTGAACAGAAGCTGCGTGTCGTCAGCGTACGCAATCACCTTGGCTCCCAGCTCCTCCGCCAGCTGGATAAGCAGCGTCAGGTAGATATTAAAGAGGAGGGGGCTAAGGGTCGAGCCCTGAGGATCCCCCGTCCCCAAATCCCTGACCGACTAGGAGCACGAGGCCATGCACACCTGCTGTGAGTGAGCGTTCAGAAAGGATGGTATCCATTGCCAAGCCGGGCCCGAGATGCCAACTGCCGACAGTCTGTCCAGGAGCCTCTGGTGGGGTACCGTGTCGAAGAGGTTAAGTAGGATGAGGGTAGCCCTGCCGCCCCCATCCAGACACTCTCTGATAGCCTCCGACATCTCCACCAGAGCGGTCTCTGTACTTTAGGCAAATCTAAAGCGTGATTGCGCTGGATGCAAAGCCCCTGATGATTCCACAAAGGCCTCTAGCTGCCGGAACACCATTTTTTCGCAAACTTTCGCCAGAGCTGGAAGCAGCGAAATGGGACGGTAGTTAGCCGGCTGCGAGGGGTCCAGAGTCGGTTTCTTTAGGAGAGGAAGGAGTTTCGCACACTTCCATTTCACCGGGACCGGCCCTGACTGTAGAGAGAGGTTAACCATATCCACAACTGTTGGGCAGACTACCTCAGCTACCCCAGCTAAGACCCGCGCGGCGCCGGGATCCGCAGGGGAGCCCGATTTAAGGGCCTTCAAGAGCGCCAGTACATCCGCCTCAGTAGTGGGAAGAAAAGACACAAACGTGGCAGCTCCATCTCGAGGGGAAACCCTGTAGCCTGAGGGATAGAAATACAAAGTGCCAGCCACGTGGCCCACACTCTCTTGAATTTTAACAATTTTGTCGATAAAAAAAGACGAGAGCTCCTCGCACCACTCATTGGATACGGGAAGGGTGCTTTGTTCAGCACACAGGGAAATAAAACTTCGCACAATCGTAAATATCTCCTTGCTGTTATTTCGGGACATCATAATCCTCCCTGCAGTGATCGCTCTTTGCCTTTCTAATGGCCATATAATACTCCCTCTGGGCAGCACGAAGGAGCGCTTTGCCTAGGGTACAGTAATTCTGACGCCAGTCAGACTCCAGCTTTTTGCAGTCCTGTTTCATATCTCTAAGAGAGGCTGAATACCATGGCTGCGGGGGGCAGGAGCGCCTGGAGTTGCCCCGCTGACCCTTAACACAGGACCTGACACCCTGACTGATCCAGTGATCAAAGTTGGCCACTGCCCGTTCCAAATCCGTGGCCGGAAGGGGTCCGGACTGACCCAAGAACTCTGAGAGTGCTGGAAGATTAACCTTCTTAGCTTGTGCACCAGGGGCAGGCTTAGTATGTCTGCCATGCCGAGAGGCCTCCCAGGAGAACCTGATCAGAAAGTGATTAGTCCAGGTCATGGGATTAGGATCGCAGGGAGATGCAGGGAAGTTGGTCTAGATCAGGTCAATAATGTGACCTCCCACATGTGATGGGAGTCGCACATGTTGGGTAAGCTCGGCAAGGTTCAGGGCATCCAGAAGGGCCCGAGCCTCCGGGGTGGAAGGTGAATCCAAGTGTATATTAAAATCCCGTAATAGGAGGTAGTTGGGGTAGTTAAGGGATCGTGGCACAATAATGTCCCCCAGCGTTTTCAGGAAGGCTCCCGGAGGCCCCGGAGGCCTGTAGACCAGAATCCCCCCTAGGGTAAAGTGAGGGGAGATGGTCAGCACAAAATCAAGCGCCTCTCCCTCCGCCCCCCTCTTCTAGCTTCACTGGTAAAACGCCAGGATTCCTTAAATACCACCGCAATCCCCCCACCTCGGCCATTTCCCCTGTCTGACCTTATAAGCTTGAACCCTCTGGGTATTGAGAGTTCCACATCTGGGGCACTAGAGTCATTCATCCATATGTCTGTGATAAACAAGACATCCAATGTGTCCTCTGTCAGTAGCTCGAAAATGTCAGCCGAGTGCTTCACCATGGAACGAGCATTAATAAGAGCTGCCTGAATTTTAAGGGCCCCCTTAGTGGCGGATGCGGGGACGGGCACTGGAGCCAGTAAGCAGAAGTCACAGACCGGACATGTCCTCGTGGGGTTGGCCACATCCACCCTGTGACCTGTCATCGTGCTACTGGACTCTCTGATGGCAAGCAGAGCTTTCTGTGTGTATCTGCGCGTTATGCGAACACACTCTGGTGCCGGGTCTTGGCCAGTTTGGGAAGCATAGCTGGCCCTAGGACCGACCGGGGCGCGGACGGGCGCAGACGGGCTTTCCTTTGGTGCGCCTTTGGCGCGCCGATGGCACGCCCGCTGCGCATCCGGCCGGCCATTGCAATTTTTAACTTAGCCCCACCCACAGCTAGACCGCAGCGAGCAGCCCCACCAAGATCCGGGTCCTCATCCAAGATGGCGCCTGCCCTCCACACAATCGGCACGTCAGCCGTGATGGAACGGGGCAGGGAGGCACACCCTGGAGCGAGTACAGGTATTAAATCACCCGCGATGTTATCCCAGAACCAATCAGGCAAATAGTGCAAGGCTGTTACAATGTTTATAAAAGTATTCAAAAACTATGGTTATTTCATTTTTAAAAAGGCATAAGAAAGGTTAAGAGCGAAAACGAGTGGCAGAAGAGCTCCACACCTCAAACAGGCTCGCAGTCTGCCCCCAAATGCTTGAGCGGGACCTCGTAAGTGCTGTCACCAGCTTACGAGTACCGCGTAGCACCACACACCTCTGTTCAATTTGTAACTTAGCCCCACCTGCAGCTAGACCGCAGCGAGCGGCCCCACCGGGATCCAGGTCCTCACCCAAGATGGCGCCTGCCCTCCACACAATCAGCACGTCAGCCGCGGTGGAACGGGGCAGGGAGGCACACCCTGGAGCGAGTACAGGTATTAAATCACCCGCGATGTTATCCCAGAACCAATCAGGCAAATAGTGCAAGGCTGTTACAATGTTTAAAAAGTATTCAAAAACGATGGTTATTTCATTTTTAAAAAAGCATAAGAAAGGTTAAGAGCGAAAACGAGTGGCAGAAGAGCTCCACACCTCAAACAGGCTCGCAGTCTGCCCCAAATGCTCGAGCGGGACCTCGTAAGTGCTGCCACCAGCTTACGAGTACCGGCTTTATGGTCTGTTCTTAGTACAAAAGGTATACCCCACAAAAAATACTAGAAGTGGTTAGTGGCCCAAAACATGACAAAGCCTCCTTCTCAGTTGTGGAATAGTTGATTTGTGCTTTCTTCAATGTCCTAGAGGCAAAAGCTATGATCTTTTCTTTGCCTCCTTCCATTTGAGGTAACGTAGCACCAATGCCATTGTAACTGGCATCCGTCGTAAGAAAAGTATCCCTAGAACTATCAAAATTCCCAAGGTGCTGTTACAATGGCTCTTTTTAAATCCATAAACACACGGTTATGGACTGGCAACCATTCTAAATGTGTCCCCTTTTTCAACAGATGTTTAATACTAGCTCCTAAAAGTTCTTAACAAATGTTGACATGTACTCAGCTTAACCAAGAAAGATTTGATTTCTTCTTTGTTGTCGGGAGTGGGAGTTTCAATTACTGACTCTATCAAATCCATTTTAGGTTTCACGCCTTGAGTGGAAAGGGTGTGACCTAGAAGGTCAACAGATGCTACCCCAATTTTGCATTCATTCTTCTTAATGGTGAAACCAGCCTCTCTTAGCTTAGCATACGCTTTCCTCAAGTTGTCATTATCTTCTTCATTGGAGCCATAAATGAGAATATCATCCCGGAAACAAATAGTCGTATCCACTCCTCCCAATACATGTTACATAATTCTCTGGAAGGCTGCCACGGCAGAAACCAGCCCAAACGGCATTCTTAAGAATTGGGATGTACCGAAAGGATGAGAGGTCCTACATAGAAAAGTACCTAGCTCCATTAATAATAGACAACATTTCATTGATCTTGGGAAGCGTATACCTGTCCATCCAAATGTTTAGCATTTAAACTCCTCAAGTCCACACATGCAGATGTCTTTCCTCTCTTTTTTGGACGTTATCACAATAGGGGACAACCATTCTGAACTTTCCAGAGCTTTAATGATACCCTGCCCCTCCAATTTTTCTAGTTCTTTTTTTAATGGTTGACACATCAACAAAGAATGGACCTGGTCTTGTGTGCGACCGGATCAGCATCATTTGTTTATTTAATCTTGTGTACATAGTTTCTTAACATTCCTATCTCATAAGTGAAGACTTCGGGAAATTCTTTGCATACATCCACTCCTACCAAGGTTCTTTCAACAAGTAATACTTGTTTCTTATTGTTGGGGTCAAGTGTGATACCTAAATCTTTCTGATGTTTCCATCCCAGTAAATAACTCATCTTCTCTGTTATGTAGACTTTTCCTATGGTGTGCCTCCATTAAAATGCGATGTGCATCCTCACCGTTCCTTTTGAATGAATGAGATTCTTGTTATACCCTCCTGGATGTATATCTGACTTCTCCAAGGTGAACTCATTTTCCTTAAACATTCCCTGAAAGGTTTCTTTGTCAATTAAGGTGTAAGGGGAACAAGAATCTGCAAAAGCACTCACTTTTTTGCCATCTAAATGTATATCACAAACAGGATATCTAACCCTCTCTTCTTCCTCTTGACTGTGCATTTGAAATACAAATGTATTATCTCTAGAATCAATGTTGAGTTCTTCATGTTCTACATGTATAGCTTTTCCTGCTTTTTTAGACTTGCTCATCTTGGCACAATGCCCAGTTCTATTACCTTTTCTACAATTAACCCCTCTGGCAGGACACTTTGGGAAATTAGCAAGATGATGATCATTCCCACATCTGTAACAACTGACATTCTCCTTCCTTTTATTAGATTTGACCCCAGTGTGTGTATCTTGCACTCTGAAAAGTTGTCATCCTTTATTTCAGTTATATCACTCTCATCACTCAGGGTGTCCTCGTTATTCTTGATTTCTTTCACACAATAAGCAGTGTGCTTGATACGCTTACCCTAGACCGGGATTCTGTGTCAACAACCTCTCTTGTACTTTGTGGTCACTGGTGCAACAAACCAATTGATCCCTAATGAGGGAATCTGTGAGGGCTCCAAATTCGCATGTAGCTAACAGCCCCCCTTGAAATGAGTACCCAATTTCCTTAAAGTGGTGGTAAACGCATCTACATCACCTTCTCCCTCTTCTTCACCATTGTCAGCTAGATCTTCATAAACTTTCCTTCCTTGGATACCCAACTTGTGTAATAATATATGTTGTTTCCTTACAGAGGAAAACGTTTCTCCACCTATAGCAATTAAATAGGAATGGAGTATTTAAACCCATCTGTCCCAAGAGATTTCAGGTTCACCCTCTACATTTAAGAATGGAGGGGGTTGATTCATATTCACTACTGACATGACTGTATAAGGAAACAACAAAACAATTATGATACATAAGGATGTATCAAGGACACTTCCTTATGAATACAAGATGACAGTAATATGTAGGAAGACAGGATGAAAAGAAGTCTCTGTGAGAATGCTGCAGGCAAAAATAAAAAAAATGTAGAAGTGTCTATCTGCAGGAAGACAAAGGTTCTCTGAGTAAGTTAAGATAAACAGCTGTGCCTATCCAAGTGAGGTGAATAGAAAGGTTGAAGTTGATTATTGTGCTGTGTCTGTCAACGAACAATTTAAATATGGAATGCTGCAGGCTACTATGAGCTGTGCTTGTCAGCGTGTAGCAATGTTTATCCAATGTAAAATAACTATAGAAGACAATGGTATGCTGTGCCTGTCAGCGCATGCAAAAACTATAGAAAGCTGCAGGCAACTACATGCTGTGCCTTTCAGCATGTGAAGATGGGTATCCAATGTTGACGTTGCACCAAACAAACAATTAAAAGAATTGTAACTCGCCTGATGGTCGTATAGAAAAACGAGCGACACTGCCTCACACACATTCTCCACATGGGCACTGAAAAATTTCCGAAGAAGTGATCACAAGTAGTGGGCGGGACACAGGAGGGAGGAGGCAGTAAAAGTGACCTGATGACTGAAAAGCAGGAATGCTGGAGAGGTGGAAGGCTAGCCTGTGAGAGGAACAACAGAGGGTAATGTCTTTAAATGTCTCACGGAGAGAAGAATTGACAGAGCAGATGCGGGCCTGAGACACCTCAAGTAGGGAAGACTTGAACAGAGCAGGCGTGGTAGCAGAGACACTTCAGGACCTTCGCGTAGCCACTGAGAGGACACCCCAGGGGAAATCTGGTTGAGGAGTTTAATTGAGTAGACAGAAAGTGAAATAGGTTGTTCCTACAGAATGCGTGTAGGTACGGATCCAATTTTCAAGCAGTCTTACAGAGAGGAGGAAGGTGGAGATGAGCTATTCCCGAAAAGGACCTTCACAGAAGCTTCCGAGAGGCAAAAATTAACAAGATTACCACAAACACCCAGGCAAATACGCTGGGGGAAGGCCATCACAGCTTAAAGGACAAGCTTTGGCAAGTCAGACCTCAAGTCAATTAAACCATCATAAAGACTGTGACATTAAATATGGTGTGGAGGAGAACACAACCAATGCAAAAGGCAGTAGTGTCCAACACGAACAGGAACTCAGGAAAGAGTCAGGTGAAGTTCAAATTCAGGAGCAGGTAAGGCACATCCTAGAGGCAGTTTAGACTGGAAAAGTAGCAGGGGTGGGAAACCACAGCTGCCCCCTGTGCAGTAGTCCTCAATCATCGACAAAATGAAGTAAAGAAATCCAGGAGACAAATATGAGACTGAGGAAACATGGGTTTATTTCAGTACAGGAGTTTCCCAACTACCATGCCCAACTCTCCTCAGCTTCTCTACCAACATTTTATCGTGCACTCTTTAGAGTTCCAAGGTGGAACCATTGTCCTAGAGACTCCGAGGTGGAAAATACCATTGTGTAAAACCATAAAACGTCTATAAAAACGATATACAGGAAAATACATCATATAGGTACTGATAAAACAGGTGATTATAACTATATGAATTTTATGAGATGGCAGGGGGCCTGAGCAAAAGTGGCCTCACTTATTTTCAGGTGTGTTTCACCAGTGTAAACTAATCTGTGCATTTTTTTTAACCCCCTCTCCCTTTTTTATCAAATTTTGCTGAAGCAGTGTTTTGCTGAAAGGCAATATACAAATGTGGGCCACTTTTTTTTAGCGCGCTTGACCCGATTTTGAATCCCAATCCAACCCTGCAGAGAAGTGATGAGGTACTGTGTAGTAAGGAAGATCTACACATAGAGGGTTCAGAAACGTTTATTCAGTTCTTGAATACACAGGTGCTCCCAGCTTGACGGCTTAGTCTCACACCAACATTCTATCGCTGCCTTAAGGTGACAGCACGGGCCGTACCAAGAGGAGAGGGTGGCGTAGGGGGAGCATGGGGAGGTGGGTCGAACCATGGGACAGTTACAACAGACTGCTTGCTTAGGTACCCCCCTCCTTGCCTGAATGGGTTACGGCAGGTGTGGATCGGCAACCCTGTTCCCGCTTGAAGTGACCCCATATCCCTCCCTTCTTTGACTGCAGTGGGTAGGAACTGTAGAGTGTGGGGAGCCAGAGTGAGGGCAGTTTTTGGGAAACCAATGTAAGAGGCAAGAAACCTGCAGGTTGTACTCGTTAGAGCTTCTGAAAGAGAGAGCTGATCCTCCAGAAAGGGCAGCAGTTATTCCTGGGAGTGGTGGCAGGGAGCCCCAGGTGCTAGTTGGTTGACATGAAAGCAAGGTGCAGTAAACATCATGTAGAAATGCACAGATGTCATGGGAGGTGATCAGAGGCTGAGTAGCTTTTTACAGAGTACCCGGCTTCAGTGGGTTGCTTACGCCAATTGTAGCACACCGTGTACTTTAAAGGGCGTGCAAAGCAGCACTTATTTAATATCTTGCTTGCATTCCATGAAATATGCTTTCATTTGTCTTGATAGTGAGTTTAAAAATACAATGACAAAACTCTTAAGAATAAAACCAATTGCAAAGTTCTCAGAATTCTCGACAAACCCAATAATTCCCAATATGCCCAGTAAGAGTTACTGGCTTCATCAGAAATTACAAGGTACATTTCACCTTATTTCTCACAGGAATCTTAGAGTTACACCTTTTAGACCTTTCAGCCTTTAAGTGGTCTTCCTCCAACTTCTCCCTCCTGTTTTTATGAATTTGTTTTTGTTAGCCTTAGGGCTCTGTGCACCTTACCACTGCTAATCAGTGCTAACGTGCTTGTGCTCACTCCCTAAAATATGGTACAATTGGCTTACACCTGATTGTTATATTTAAAAAAAAAAAAAACTTTATTGTGCATTCAAATAAAGTTACACACGAGGGCCTACAACCCCAGGGGCCGGCCGCTAACAGAAAT
The DNA here is from genome assembly GCF_964263255.1 of Lissotriton vulgaris. Taxonomy (NCBI): domain Eukaryota; kingdom Metazoa; phylum Chordata; class Amphibia; order Caudata; family Salamandridae; genus Lissotriton; species Lissotriton vulgaris. Next base: position 1,707,026,002 of record NC_141685.1, on the reverse strand, counting down.
AAAAGCAAGTACGCCATTATATATCACAGCTCTTCCGCCATCCCTGAGGCCCGGCAGCGATTCAGGATAGAGTTCTTAGCAACGCAGGATACTGTAATAAATTTATATTGTTTTTTTTTGTGCATGAACGGGAGGGACCTCTGAGTGCAATGTTAGGAAACTCATAGGTAATACAAGGCGTCGGGGGGCAGCGGGGAAGCCAGTGAGTAGTAACAAAATTAAACGAGACCTGGAAAGTCGGATCAGGGGGAAAGGGAGATATCTAGGTTCTCAACAAAAGGGGGCGTACACATGTTTCCGCGGTAGGCATTCCACTGGTTCCAGACTTTAGTCCACGCCCTAGGTCTACCCCTAGCCAGATACAGTCTTTTCTCTAAACATACACCAATCCATATTTTCCTTCCATACCGATACAGTGGGCGGCCGCCGGGAACCCCACAACTGTGCAATGTCTCTCTTGGCAATCATGTTCCCAAGGGTCGCCCACCGGGTCTGAGCGACACTATAATCATTCGGTTCCCACACATTCAACAGACATCGCCAGGCTTTCAGCAGCAACGCAACTCCAGTGACTCTCTCCATCACTGCATGCACACTATTCAAGAATGCAGCCACCTCCGGGCACTCCCAGATGATATGGAGAAAGGTTCCAACCATTCCACAGCCACGCTTGCATAACCCATCAGCCGAATAACCCATACAGACCAAGCGAGGACTAGTGACATACACACAATGGAGAATTTTAAGTTGGACGAGGCGGAGACGGGCGGGAATAGCCACCTCCTTAGGTGAAGATAGCGCGGACTGCCAGTCCTCATCGTCCAGTTCCAACCCATCTCCAGTCCAGACCTCCCTAAGACGTACAAGGAGATACGCCCGATTGTTAATCAACTTCTTATATATTAGTGAAATCGTACTATCAGGCACATGCCCATCAAGCACACGATCTTCCAGCGGGGAGGACTCAGGGATATCGACATCGGCCTTGAAGACGGCGGTCAAAGCATGGGGAACCTGTGCGTATCTGAAGAACTCCCTGTCACTCAATTCGTATTCTGTCTGTAACGTCTCAAAAGTCTTGACTGCACCCTTGGCCCAGAGGTCGCCCACCCTGCTGATACCAATCATGTCCCATTTCTCAAAACCTTTCGTTTTCCAGAGGCATCCCAATCTTTCAGACGCATACAAAGGAGATGCACGGGTCAGTCGATCTCTCCAACCCAAGGCCACATTCGCATCACGCCAGACTCGTACAGCAATCTTGGTAGGACCTGTTAATTTCCTCCCCGCCACCTTAGAATAGAGTGCTCTATTATAATTCCCACCCGGTAACAGATGCTTGTCCATCTCAAATGCCGGGTTTGGGCTGGGTACGTACGTTGCGTGGTTAACCACACTCAAATGAGAGGCCAAATAATACCGCCTGATATCCGGAAGCGCTATACCTCCGTCATACCAGGGGAGGGTTAGCTTAGCAAGGGCAATTCGCGCACGTCTGTCCCAAACAAGCCGCCTCTGTAAACTCTCCACCTCGCCGAAATAGCTCGCCGGAATAACATCGAACGAATTCTGGAGCGTGTACAAAAAACGTGGCAGAGACATCATTTTAAAAAGTGCAGCACGACCGAGCGGTGACAATGGCAGTCTGCACCAGCGAATGACATTGAGTTTCAACCTCTGGAGATGGGGAAGCAAATTGCGTTCATAGCGGACGGCGGGGTCCAAAGATATAAAAATCCCCAAATATTTAAATCCCGTCTGTGAGACCTGGATGGGAAATCTACGAGGCAGATGGGGGAGACCACCTGAAAGCACATATACACAGGATTTAGTCCAATTAATGACTAAACCTGAGTTCTTTCCGAACGAAGTGAGCACGTCGAACAAAACGTTGAGCGATTTTCGGTGGGAGGTAAGGTATAACAAAATATCGTCCGCGTAGAGCGAAACCCAATCCTCAAAATCCGGAGCCCACTGGATACCCTTTATCAAAGGCTCCCATCGCAGCCAAGCAGCCAGTGGCTCCAGAGCAAGCGCAAAAAGTAGGGGGGACAACGGGCAACCCTGCCGCGTACCCCTCCCGATGGTAAAAGAATCCGATACTCGGCCATTAACGACCACCTGAGCCAGCGGCTTCTCATAAAGAAGTTTCACCCACCCGATAAACCCGGAATTTCGCGAGGGCGGCCCAGAGATACGGCCATTCTATAGTGTCAAAGGCCATCGTGGCGTCTAAAGAAGCCAAAATGGCCGGCTCATGAAGAGACGCCGCCCTTGCGAGGACGCCATGCAAACGCCGCAGGTTGAGTGCGGTGTTACGATGCGGGATAAAACCAGATTGATCCTTGTGGATCAGGTCACCAAACACCGTGATCAGCCAGTTAGCTAACAATTTGGCTAGAATTTTGGGTTCGGCGTTTAACAACGAGATGGGCCTGTATGAAGCGCAGCGATCCTGCGGTTTCCCCTCCTTAGGAATAACCACTATCGTAGCTAGACACTGATCTCGAGGGAGAGAACCAAGGTCTCGCGACTCCAGGAACATATCTCTGAGATACGGTGCAACCTTATCAGGACACCATTTGTATAGTTCAATGGGCAGCCCATTGGGACCCATAGCCTTGCCAGAGCGAACGGAGCGAATGGCAATTGCAATCTCATCCGCCGACAGTGGAGCATCCATTAGGTCTCGGTCAGCCTCCGATAGGCGCGGCAGAGCAATATCGCGCAACAACAGATGAGAGTCTTCCTCTGCCCTATCAGAGACCGGAGAGTACACAGTTCGAAAATAATCTGCAAAACACTCAACAATCTCACTTGGATCCATCACACACACTCCATCCGGTTTCTCAATCACGGGAACCACACGATTCGCCCTTTCTTTCTTATCAAGCCACGCGATCAATTTACCCTCCTTGTCCCCGACATCATACAATCTGCCCTGTTGCTCTCTATTCATTAATTTGGCAGCGTCCGTAACCAGGGATCTGTAATCTAGTTGTTTCAGGCAGTTTAGCGTGAGTCACGCCAGATTCCAAGTCACTCTCCAGCTCGACTATCTCTGTCTCAAGACGAACAATTTCTTCATTTTTTGTTTTCTTAGCCCCAGCAATTAACGATAGAGCCTGCCCACGAATGACAGTCTTAAAGGCTTTCCATAGTGACACAGATGAGGACACAGACCCCACATTTTCAAGAAAGTAATGGTCCAGGAACTTTATCAAATCAGCACGGGTCCTGGGGTTGCGAAAATACCAGGGGTTTATGGGAGCAACCCGTCCTTCACCACACACTTTAGTATCCATACAGAGCCACAATGGAGAATGGTCTGATATGCCCCGGGCAAGGTGTCTGATTTTTCTAATAGAGGGGGATTGCGCCGCAGGCATCAGGACGTAGTCAAGTCTGGAAAGACTACTGTGGGCCCCAGAATGAAAAGTGTATTGCGTCAGCTCGGGATGCATCAACCTCCAGCAGTCTACCAGACCAAAAGTCCCACTCAGCCATGATTGAGACTTGATAAGTTCTCTGAGGGGGTGGCGATCTACACTGCCAGACAACCGAATTGAAGTCCCCACCCATAACCAAGGTATCTTCGGGAAGCCCCAGCACTACACGCCCAATGTCCGTGGAAATTCGAGGCCTGTAAACCCGGCGGGACATACACCGTAATCAGTGAAACAGTCCTGCCCTCCCATCTACCGGTGAGGGCGGCGTAGCGCCCCCTGTCATCAAGGATTACGTTATCTATTTCCAAAGGGAGAGAGGACCGAACAAGAATGTCCACGCCCCTGGAACCAGAGGTGAACCCAGAGTGTGCAACAAGACGGTACCCCCACCTGTTCATGGCATGACACGTGTTCCCAATCAGATGTGTTTCCTGTAAAAGAACAACATCGGGGGATAGGCGACGCAGGAATTGTAGCACCACTCCCCGTTTTATTCTATCCCCCAACCTGTTAACATTCCAAGACATTAGCCTCAACCCACTACCCCCATCCCAACAAGAAATGCAGAATCCACCCCACAAAGAACACAATGACCGGATCACAGAAGAGAACAATACGCTGCCTTGGAAGAAAGTAACCAACACACAAACACTCCCCCCACCCCCAACTTGAACCCGTTACAACTCCCCCCACCCTGCACCCCTGCATTAGACTCAAAAGCCACCCCAACTTGCAGTGTGCCTGTCGCCCTACCATTACACTAATCTACTAAAAGAAACCAGGAGGAGGAAAGAGTCTTGTTTCCCCCGCCACCCTCGGGTATGCAACAAGAAAATACAACAATATTAGAATAATCGAACCCAGCTGTGAAAAGTCAAATATTCGGAAGTCGGGAACCGCAGTGTCACTCCTGCTCCGGCTCGCCACCCTCAGCTCCACCAGGGTGCTCAGTTCGATCCTTCCAGGCAGGCAGGGAATCCAGCCAGTCACTCACACTCTCAGGTCGGTCGAAGAAAAACGTCCGGTCCTCGTATTCAACACGAAGTCTGGTAGGAAACAGCATAGCATATTTCAGGCCCATGCCTCGCAGTCTTCGCTTCGCTCCCCGGAAGCCCATCCTTTGCCTCTGAACAAGCTGAGTGAAGTCCGGGTAAAAGCTTACTGTAGTGTTTTCAAACTTTACCGGGCCGCTCACCCTCAAAGCCTGCAGGATAGCGTCTCTGTCCCTGAAATGAAAAAGCCTGGCAATGATAGGCCTCAGAGGGGCACCGGGCCTCGGTTTCCCACCGGGCACACGATGGGCACGCTCCACGGCGAAGAACTTGCTCAGTCCTGTAGGGGCGAGGTGATTTAGGACGAGGTCTTCCACCAGGAGACCTGTTGAAGGATTTTCGGGGTTTTCAGGGACACCAATAATGCGGATGTTGTTGCGTCGTGCCCTATTTTCAAAATCCTCCAGTCGATGAGACATAAGGTCGTTGGATGATCTAAGGTTGCCGATTTCAGTTTGTAGGTCCGACACATCGGTCGTAAGGCTAGAGGTCTTCAAATCCAGCGACTTCACTTTTTCATTATTCTTAGACAAATCAGCTCTGATCAAGGTGACATCGATGGCAACCATGTCAATTTTAAGAGCGAGAGCTTCATACTGCTGGCCGATGGTAGCCTTCATGTTGGCAATGGCGCCCATGACGTCCTGGAGAAACAGTTTGGTCAGCGCAGCCGGGTCTTCCTTGGCTTCCTCCCGGGTACGGCTGGCGCCACCGGGGGATCCTTTAGACTGGGTGTAGCGATCCATGATATTAGTTTGAATTGGTCCCCTGCGAAGAGGCGCCTTGGTTTTTCGCCGCTTGTTGTCGGCCCTGTTAGCCATATTGGAAGATGCACCCCGGAGGGGCCCGTGAGACCTGGTGAAAATGGCTGCTCGCGGACAAGTCACCGAAAGTCTACAAAAGTGGGCTCGCGTGGCCGGGGTGACAAAGTCGTTCGATACAGAAGTGCTCGGAACCGAAGGCACACAATGAAGAGGCAGAGCCAGGCCGGACCCCTGACAGACCGAAACCGTCCTGCGATCTGATAGTTCCAGAAGCCAGAAACGAAACTGAAAGTTGGTGCAAGGCTACTGGGGCAAAGCCCCTAAGCCGTTGTTGTTCAACTTTGTCCCGGCGTGACAGCTTGCAGGGTGGGCCTCAAAAGTTCAAATCGACGTAACTGCGGTTCCAAAAGTCCAAACTTAATTTTTGAAAAGCAAACGCGCCAGCAAAGGTTCATCTTCAGTAACCCATTTGCAAAATCAGGATAGATTCAGGATATATGCGAATGGCGGCGAGGGTCCCGGGAGCCCTGTGCTCTCGCGGCCATCTCGGATGCTCGCGTAGCTCCTCCCTGATTGTTATATTTGATATACTTATAAGTCCCTAGTAAAATTGCATACCATATACCCAGAGCTGATAAGTTAAATGCTACTAGTGGGCATGCTCCACTTATTGTGCCACCCATTTAATTAGCCCCATAAAACATGTTCCAGACATTCAATTGCAGTTTAAACTGCAGATTGAACTTGGCAAAATAAATCCCTTTCCAGCCTTGAAGCTCAATTTTTTAATTTACATATAAGTCACCCCTGAGGTGGGTCCAACAAAGCCCATAGGACATGGGACATTGTATTTAAAACGTTGAACATGTACTTTTAAGTCCTAATCATTTTGTGCCTGCATCCTGTTTCCTGGGTCACATAAATAGGTGTAGTTGACTATTGGGCCTTATTCATTTCCTTCAGACAACCACACAATGGAGGTGTTGGAAGGATGGACCATCCAAGTAGAATAGAGGGGAGCTGAACAGCGCACAGCCCCACTTGCACTTCAAAGACCTTGCCTAAACTCACACACACATAACTTCTCACTAGCCTATTGTGACTGCAGACAGAGTGGGACCAGGGCAGGGAGGCAGGAAATTCCAGACACTTCTGTGGAGGTGGGAGAAACTCCAGATGGTTATTCCACTTCTAAGCTGCCACGAGGTATACAATTAGAGCCCTCAGATCTTCAGGACCTGCAGAAAGATTCTGTGTATTTCAGAGGTCTGTCCTGCTGCACCAAGAAGTCTGCTGTACCCCCCCAAAGCCTGTCTTGTGCCCTTAGAGGACCGTTTTCTGCTTGAGACCTGCTTTCCTGTTTGAACTCAAAATGTCCAGAGTAACTCTAAGGACTAGTTGCTGGGCCTCCTGATAAGAGCCTCAAAGACAGAAAAGGCTCTAACGATCTTCAACCCTCACCTGGACCCAGCCTTACTGAGCCCTGACCCTTCAAGTGGTGACCCTCCTGGCCCCTTGGAAGTGGTGTTAAAGGTTCCCAGAGAGTCCAAATCCAAAACTTGGCACTTAAAACATTTTCTACCAAAAATTGCACAGAGAACTGAGAGCAAAAATAGAAATAAATAAAATAAATTGTATGCTCTCGCACACAGATTGTCTAAAGAAACAATATTCAAACTAGATTAAAAATACATAATCAAATAACTGAGTCATTCAGAATATGCAACAAAATACTCTACATGAGAAATTGTGGTCATGTCTAGCAAGTCTGTGTAATTGTGTAGGTTAAAGTGCGCCTGCAGTTAATAGGGCACAAAAGCAATAATGGAACAAACATTCAAAATGTGAGCAAATGCACCAGAAGGAACTGCTCTAGAAAAAATAGCTTCAAACGAAAAAAAGCAGTTCTCTAAAGAATTTTTCATTGTCTGTTCCCGGCCACAGGAGGCGTACAGTAAATTAACAGCCTAGAAGTCCGAGCTGAGCGTGAGAGAGGCAGTGCGATACAAGCAGCATGCACAAGCTGAACTCGATGGAGGCAGCACACACAAAGATCATGCGCTAAGCAGCTCTGACCTCCAGATTCTACCACCGCATGTCTCCAACTGCATCTAATAGTGATTTGCACTAAATGGCATGAGCGCTGATCTGACCTGCATCAAGCCTCTTGCATCAAGTTTGTTTTCCTCTGTATATCCTTGTTTCCATCAGCGCTTCTTCCTTCAAAGCTTTACTGCCTTGTTTCTGTCATGCTGATGACTGCACTGGGAAAAGTCCCCCTGGGAAAAGCACTGAACTGTTCTTTTTTTAAAGTTTGTGTTTATTGAAAATCGGAGGAAAAAAGAACAACAGTATAATGAACATAATAAATCTTAGTTAACATTGAGATTATATAAAGGGATAGGAAATGCAACTGTCACAATAAACATACTATGCGTACGGCAGAAATAAGGGGGGGGAAAAGGGGGAAGCAATATAATATGTCACTACAAAGAATGAGAAAAAACGAAATATAAAATTAAACACTGTAGGCATATTAAATTGTTAGTGATTATTGCAATATAATTAAGCAAGCATAAAATAATCTTAATATTTTAAGAAAAAGACAACATGGTGTATTTAGGGCGGTTTCCAGACATCCTCTGATGAATTTCCAACATTAACAGTAGAAAAATTTGATGAAGCCGGCCAGGATAAGTATGTAGTAAGTAGAAGCCATAACAGATCCCTTTTAATTGCTAGAGAGATAGGGGTGACATAATTGGTATCGAATCTATGACGAAAACATACAGCATTCCACCAGGCTTTAAAAGTAACTTTATCCACTTGTTTCCTGTTTGAGGTTGTTAAATGTAAGGCTATAGCTAATAATAAATCTAAAAACTTGAATTTGATGGTGATTAAGGCCATTGAGGTGACTGTGAGCCTAAGAAAATGTTGGGTAAAGAAAAGGGAACATTAACTCAAAAAGTCTTATTAATTTGGGACCAAACTAATTGCCAGAATTGAAACATATTAGGGCAGTCGAATAGCATGTGTTTTAAATCAGCGTTAGAACAGGGACTGGACCAGCAGGTAGATGGAGTATTAGGAGAGAAGGATGCTAATGTTGCAGGGGAACGTAATAGACGTTGATAAACAAAATAAAGGGTTTGAGTAGTATTAGCAGCTCTTGATGTCTTGTGGATCTTAAGCCACAATTTATCCCAAATGGGGGGCTGCCCAGGATTGTACTAAATCCTTTTCCTATGCCAATTCAGTCTTTGATTTGTGCCTTTCTGAAGGTAATAATAAACATTTGTAAATAGAAGATGCAGAGGGGGAAGTATCTAATAAGGGAAAAATTGTAAAACATGTTATAGGAAGATTGGGGGTAGTTGGAAGTGTGAGGAAATATAGAATAAGAGAAGGAAGTAGAAGATTATATTGTGTTTTGAAAGAGTTAGGAAGAGAACATTTAGATTGGAGTTCAGTACAAGATAAGGGGTCATTACGAATCAAGAGTTGAGAAATCCAGATCAGACGCTTGGATCTCCAAGTTTCCAATAAATGGCGTGATTTTTTATACGTAATAATTTATTGTCCCAAATGGGTTGTTCAGATAGCGAAGTAATAGAAGGACAAGAAGATGGTAGAAAAGGAGCTAAAAGTTTACAAGTGTGAGAAATAAAGGAAGAGTATAAGGAGGAGATATTATTAGTGAAGGTGAGGCTCTCTTGAAAGTCAAAAGGAGATGCTATCCAACAGGATATCCTACAGGAAACTTGTTTTAGGGATATCCAACAGGAAGCTTGTTTTTTTTTTAATTCAAATCTTTTTTATTAAGAGAAGCAGGGTTTTACAAAAGAAACAGAAACAAAAAAAACAAGGAGATACACTGAGTTACAATCATGAGAAAATGCAACCTGAGTTACACAGTCTGGGGGAAGTGCATCAAGACCATTTATACAGAGGATTCTCTATCGGTAAAACAATGAGCATTATACACAATTACATGTAAGTCTAAATCAAAAAGGATGGTTGTAATAGGAGAGGACTTGAGAAAAGAAAAGAAGGGGGAAAGGGAGGAAAGAGAAAGGGAGAGAAGAAGAGAGATATGGAAGAAGGAGAAAGGAAGAAAAAAAAAAAAACAAGACTAAAATGAGAACGGAAACAGCATATAACATAGACTCATACTAGGTAATCTGAGTCGTAACAGTGGAGTAACAGCGCTTATGTTATGCCCATATGGTTGACAGAAACGAGTTAAGCATCAGGGGATATGACTAATGTTCAGGTCTAAGGCGGGTCATAGCAAAGTTCCAGAGAATCAAGTGAACTCCAGAGTTTGGTGTGCGACTTTTGCCACGGTGAGGAGTGGAGTACATCATTGTCCGCGCCCCTTAAAGAGGTCAACCACTCCTGCCATATCGTAAAAGAAACATCAGAGGCACTTTTCCATTTGCTTAAGATGACTTTACACGCAAGCGTAAGCATGAGATCCATTAGGTATCGATCACGCTCATTCACTAACCTTGTGTCTATTGCCCCCAACAAGACATATGCAAATTCCCTACTAGAGCGGTAGTGAAAGGTTCTTTGAATGTAGTTATAAATCTTGTCCCAAAAGGTTTGGAGCAACGGACAATGAAGGAACATGTGAGCCAAGTCCCCCACTTGAGATTTGCAATTCCAACATAAGGGGCTGTCAAGGAGTTTATGCTTAAAGAGTTTTTCCGGTGACCAATATGTTCTACTTATCAACATGAATTTGGTTTGAGAGAGTATCGATGATATTTTATTGTAAAGAGGTGTAAGGTGTATCTTATCCCAATCGAATGACATGCTAGAGGAGTTATACTCATTTTTCCAAGCGAGTTCGCACAGCCTATGTGTTTTCTGAGGGTTAGGGGAGAGGATTTTGTAAATCTTAGATACCATGTGACCCATTGACATGAGGTGAGATAATTTGTTACAAATTGTAGGATCGTTCGGAGAGATGACTCTGGTAGAGATAAAGGATTTGAGGCTTAAGAACCTATAAAAGTCAAGAGGTTGGAGATCAAACCTGGATTGTAAAGTGGCGAAAGGCAAAGGCGAAGACCCGCGTAAAGATCTTTAACTAAGTTCAACCCCTTCTTAGACCAGTGCTCCCAATAGAGGTGTTTGCCCTCTTCTTTTATGGCCGGGTTGAACCATAACGAGGTTAAATTGGATTTGTTTATTTTGACTTTAACTTTAAAATGTCTCTCTAGTTTAGGAGGGCCCTTTTAGTGTTGAGAAATATGTATTTGGAGTGAGGAAAGGCTGCCACATCCATTGTCATTAATGCTTGTAGCGGTAAGTTGTTAATGATAGCCTTTTCGACATGAACCCATTCAGGAGTGTAATCGGATTGAGGCTGGAACCAATTCACACCTTGCTCACATAAATATGCCGTCTGGTAGCACCTGAAGTTTGGTAGACCTATGCCTCCCTTATCTTTCGGTAGTTGGAGGTTCCGCAAGGAGATTCTTGGTTTCTTGCCCTGCCACAAAAAAGTATTGAAAAGTTTATATATTTTGGTGAGGAAGTCATCCAATAGTAGCATAGGTAGCATACTTACAAGATAATTGACCAGGGGTGTGATCATCATTTTCAGAGTTTCCACTCTGCCCCACCACAACAAAAATTTTGGTGACCAACCGTCCAAAAGGGAAGATATCTTTTTATGAAGGGTATGTTCATTAATTTTGAGGGTGCTAATTAGATCTTTTTCAAATTCTATCCCTATATATTTAAAGCTTTTGGTTTGCCAGAATAAGCCAGAATTACCTATAATGCTTCTATCACCTATATTATTGAGGAGCTTCACCTCCGTTTTATCCTTGTTAAGCTTATAGCCTGACACTTCGGCAAAGTCTACAATAGAGGGCATCAGGGCCGGAATCGCTAACTCTGCATCCTTGGATACTACTAAAACGTCGTCAGCATAGGCCGAAATTTTGACTGGAAGGAAGGAAGCGTGTTTTCAGTGAAAAGGCATAGTGATAAGATTTGAAGTCAGGGAATTTAAGGCCTCCATTATGTTTGTCTTTTTTTTAGAGAGGACAAGGCTATTCGAGAGGGTCTTTCCAGAGACACTTTATTAAAAGCAAATCAATTTTCTTGAAATAGTATCCGTGAATGTGCACAGGAATCATAGAGAGAGTGCATAGAATCAAAGGAGTGAGCATCATCTTAATCAAATCTAATCGTCCCCACCAAGAGCAAAAAGAGGATGCCATCTGGTAATGGTGTCATTTAACGTTTTGATAATGTGGTCAAAATTAAATTTTAAAGTCTTCAAGATAGTTGAGGAGAACCATAGACCTAAGTATTTTAACTAAGAGGGTTGCTGGGAAAATCCTGTATGAAGAAAATAGTGCTTACGGCATAAAACTTAAAGGGACAAGACTTCACATTTATCCCGGTTAAGGCGGTATCCTGATAATTGGGAGAAAAGGAGGAAGAGAGGTATCCGGGTAAGAACAGTATAAAAGGAGATCATCTGCGTATACAAACATTTTAACTTGATGTGGGCCTAGTTGTAAACCAGGAATCTGAGCATCCTGTCTAATTTTAGTTCAAAAGGGCTCCAATGCCACTACAAACAATAAAGGTCGTACCCCTCTAGAGAGAGAAAAGTAGTCTGATATTTTACCATTAGTGAAAATAGAAGCTCTAGGGCCAGAATATAGTAAGGAAATCAGGGAGATCAATTGGGGAGGAAAACCTATCCATTTTAAAGCATGAAACATAAAATCCCATCCAATCCTGTCAAATGCTTTTCAGCATCTAAAGCTATAGCAGCAAGAGGATAGTCTAAGGAAGAGGGCTTGCTAAGGACATTAAAAAAGACTCTAGAATTATCAGAGGATAGTCAACCCTTTACAAAGCCGGATTGTTCTGGTCCAACAAGTTCAGGTAGGATAGGGTCAATACGTAATGCCAAAATATTCGCAAAGATTTTATAGTCTGCATTGACTAAAGAAATGGGGCGATAGTTTTTACACAAGGACAAGTCCTTATTGTCTTTTGGGATTAAACATATGGCTTCTTGAAAAATGCCCTGAGATTAACCATTTGTAATAAAGGAATTAAATAAAAGGGAGAAGATTTGGAAGAAAAAGCTTAGAAAAGTGTTCATAGAACTCAACAGTAAACCCATCAGATCCAGGGGCTTTACCTCGTCGTACTACAGAAAGAGCATGGGTAATTTCTGCCAAAGTGATATCAATTTCCAGCTAATCAAAATCAATATGTTGAGAAGAGAGGATAGATCTGATTGAATTGGTTTAGTCTCAGGAGTATATAGATTTTTATAAAACAAAACAAATTCATTTAAAATATCTAGATAGTCTATTAAAAGTAAGCTTAGCATCAATAAGATATTTTAAAGAATATTCAGTGTTGGAATGATAATAAGCGTATTCTAGTTGTTTAATTTTAGTGAGTAATTGAGTAGTTTGTTTTTCAAAACCTTTTTTCTTTTGTCAGACAAAACTCATTATGAAACCGCTCACGGCTGCCTTAAAAGAATCCCAAATCATTATAGGGGAGAACTCCGGAGTTGTATTAATAGCAAAAAAATTGGAAGCAAAAGAGCTGAATTGGTTAGAAAAATTAGGATCTACAAGTAATGAGTTATTAAAACGCCATCTACCAGCATGTGGGACAAAATGTATGATATCAAAATCAATAAAAATCGGGGCATGATCTGATATTAAAATAGAACCCATCTCAGACTGAAGGACATGTTAAGCTAGGGATTTACTTGAAAAGAGATCGTAAATACGGGGATTGATGTGGGGGTGAATAGTAACTGTATTCTTGAAGATCTGGGTGACATAGTCTCCAGATATAGAATAGAGATTTACGGGATATGGTGGAGGTAAATTGTGAATGCATTTTAGTGTTTACAAATTTAACTGGAGAGTGTCTGTTTAATATGGGGTCATGAATTTAATTGCAGTCACCACCAAAAACAATATATTCATTGTCAAAAGAAATTAATTTATCAGAAATCTGTATCCAAAATATTTTATCAACGGAAATTGGGCCATATAGATTACTAACAGTATTTTATCTATAAGTAATTTAACAATAACCCAACAACCATCAGAGTCAGATTCTTGTTGAACAACTGTATGACAGAGAATCAAAACATTGCTTACCCAACATCTCTTTAGCTTAAAAGCTTCAGTATCAGACATATGTGATTGCTGGAGTAGTGCAATGTCAGTTTTCAACTTAGCTAAATGGGTTAACACCCGTTGTCTTTTAATGGGATTACCTAATCTCTTAAGATTCCATGAAGTAACTCTGAATGTGACCGGAAGGAAATAACATAAGCAATCATTAAGCATACAGTGCTATAACCAATCTTAAATTTGAGAAAAAATGAAAAGATAAGAGTATATAGATAAGAGTATTGATTGAGTAGAGGAGAAAGGAAAGAGGGAGTGACGGTGAGAATATTAGAAAGAAAAAAGGAATAGAGTAAAAGTACAGAGAATCTGAGAGAAAGGTAGAACATAACAGAAAACGAGAAGGCAGTGTAAGTCATAAATTAGAAGAAAAAGACAATATAGGTCATATGAATGATGACTGAAAGACATACCTACAACACAAGACTAATTGAGGGGTGGTTATGTTATGTTATTATAACTTCTATAGCGCGCAATTACCCAGGGGTGTCTTGGTGCTAGACTGATACAACCCTACAATGCAGAGGCATCTTAATTCTGAAATAGCTATGTCTTTAGATTTTTCCTAAAAGTGACCAGGCAGTTAGAGGCTGTCAGTTCCATTGGTAGCGTGTTCCAAATTTTTGCTGTGCCGTAGGCTATGCTCCGGCCACCCCAGCTCGATGTTCGAATCCTAGGGACTACCATCAACCCGGCATTGGAAGACCTCGATTGTTTGCTCAGGTTATACCATGAATATAGGCTTTTCAGAGATGCCGGTCCTATGTTATTCAGGGCATTGTAGGCCAAGCAAAGAGCTTTGAACCTAATGCGTTTTGTCACTGGCAACCAATGAAGTCTTCGGAGTTCTTCCTTAAATGATGAATATTTTGGTAAGTTCAATAAGGGCCTGGCAGCCGCGTTTTGCACCATCTTAAGCTTCTTTAAATGTTGTTTCTGTAATTTGAGATAAAGACCATTACAGTAGGCCAGTTTCGATAACACCAAGGTAATAAACACTGTTCTCCTGGATTCAGGCGAATATAGGGGAGGCCCTTCTTTAATTTTTTTATCAAGTAGAAAGAGGCTGAGACTGTAGCATTCGTTTGTTGGGTGAAGGTGAGTTTACTGTGTATCAGATCCCCTAGGTTTTTGGCTTTTTCTACTGGTTTTTGTGTTTCTTCAATTTCTGCTAGCCACAAGTGAGCGTAGGAGCCCGGCTGGAGGTTACCATTTTGGTTTTATCCAAATTCAGCTTGAGGCAGTGCCTTCCCATCTAGCCACTGATTTCCCTCATGCCTTTTTGAAACTGAATTGCTGGGGAAGGGAAATTTTTATGAGCCGCAATCACGATCTGGGTATCGTTAGCGTGTGATGTTAAATTGTAACCAAAGTTTCAGACTAACGGAGCCAGTTCTGCTACATATATATTAAATAAGGAAGGGGTCAGCGAGGAGCCTTGAGGGACCCCACATGAGAGCAAATAGGGGGTTGATTTGAAATGGTCAAGAGTCACTGTCTGTCTTCTATTTTTCAGAAAATATGATATTAGAGACAGTGCCAGCTCCTTGATCCCTAACTTATCAAGGCTCTGTAGCAGCGTGTCATGATGTACAGTATCGAAGGCTGCTGACAAATCCAAGAGGATAAGTACCGCCGCACCTCCTAACACCAGAAGATGACGAAGACACCGCCGGAACTCCACCGAACCCCAGAAGGGCCAGGGGTAAGAAATCAACATACAGGAGAGACCACAGGGGAAGCAATGATGGGAAAGAACTGTACCTCCATAAAAACAAAAGAAAGCAATATAGATAAGGAAATATATTCAAAAAGATATAAAAGAGAGAAAATAGGTAAGGACACCCTAATGCAGTGTGCCTTACAAAAATACAAGCAAAACAACAATCAAAGAATTACATAAACAAGAAACAGCCAGACAAGACAAATCAAAGTAACAAATCAAATTTGAAGTGTCCATAGCCACAGCTCCATGTTGACGAAGGAACTCCTGCAATATGGCGGGATCTTCGAATTTGGAAGTACTCTTTTCCTTGTATATAACCTTGAAAATGCAGGGATTTGGCACTTATAGAGCGGAGTTGTGGTTGAAGATCAAAAGATTTCTTGCAACGATCAGCTGTGACCTTATCTTGAGAGAAAATTTGTCGATGACCTTCCCAAAAAACCTGCTTTTTGGACTTGACTACAGACAGGACTTGCAAAAGGTCTGTATATTGCAAGAAAACATGATGATTCTACGAGGTTTAGCAGAAATCTTGGGGCCTAGTCTGTGAGCCCTTTGAATGTTATGAGAAGTAGTAGAATACAATTCCAATAGCTTAGGCAAGAATGTTTGAAAGAAAACGATTGCGTTGGAACCTTCTCTATTTTCAGGGAGACCATAAATTCAAAGATTGTTTCTGCGATTTTGATTTTCTAAATCCTCTGATTGTTTATTAAGTAGAGATATTTCAGACTCCAGAATTGAAATAGGAGAGCAACAGGTCTGAAGAGAGTCTGTTTTTTATTCGACAACAAGCATACGAGACTCCAACGAAGACCACTTATTCAGATGTTGCAAAGTTTTCGTGGTTTCCTCCATGAAGGGCTTCAAAGCGCAAATTTCCTCAAGGATTATATCCATGGTTGCTGAAGACGAGTACACTGGAGAGGGAGGATCTTTTTTCGGCCGTTTGGTAGAAATCGCAGGAAGTTTCCATGAAAGATGTGATTTTGGAATGGTGCCTGTTGGATCATCAGGTTTCTGAGGAGAAACGTCTTTCATGTAGTTAAGAGTAGAGTCAGAGTCTTATTGCGCAGTAGACTGAAGACGTATTAAGCTTTTTTAAAAAACAAACTTTATTGAGTACCAGAAGTGATGACAATGCGTCTTATCAAGTACATTATGGTATTTTTGTTTTTGTTTCCAATCATGTACAGGTATCAACTTTGTACAGACTAAAAATTGGGTTGCATATGTCAATGAATCATAATACAGTCAGTACGGTTAGGAGGCAATTGGTGTGTGAATATGAGATACAATAATATCATTAGTAAAGAATACATGTTATAATCTTTAGACAATTCCAATAACATAACCCCCCCTCCCTCCCTCCACCCTCCCTCCTGGTCTGCCATTGCTTGTGTGACTCTCAGCCTAGTGCATTCAGTAAGATATCAGCTTCTGTCAATTGCTGCTGGTGTGCGGATAGAGCCTGTACGGGGCTTGTGATTTGTATACTTTATATATAAGTAAGTAAGTTTTGGGGTAGAAGTGATGTGTGTAGGTAGAAAATCTATCTGTTTAAAAACTTCCAACATGATGTCCCATTACATAGAAATGGAATGTTTCTGTAATCCTCGCGCTTCCTCACATCTAAGTGCCATGCTTTCAGCACTGCACCATCGGATCACGTCTTCTTGCCACGCGGGTAATGGAGGGCATCTAGGGGATTTCTATATCATGGGGATTGCTCTCATGGCCAATATAAGGGTGAGGTCTATGAAATACATTTGGACCTTCATGGCGCTAGTATGCTTGCAGGGAGACCCAGCAGGCACTCCAGAGTATTGTTAGGTGCGTGACATCCCCAAGTGCATTCCGGATCTTTCCCAAATAATCACGGAGATGAGGGAAAACCCATAGCATGTGGATAAAGCCCGCCCCTTCTACCTTGCATCTTAGGCAGCAGTGTTGGCCTTCCGGGAACATGCATTGTATTCTCTTTGGGGTTAAGTATTATCTATGTAGCACCATAGTTTGTATAAATTTATGTTTAGCATTGCGAGAAACTCACTTGGGATATTCTAGGATGCTCGCCCAGGCTTTATCGGTTAGTTCTATGTCAGTGTCCTCTGCCCATTTTGTGCGAAAGTCAGTGAGTGCAGTAGAGGCATGTGCCCGGATGCCAGTGTATAGCCATGTGACTAGATGGCTGCCCCCAATGTAATACAGCAAATGTTCCAGTTCATGTTGCTGAGGTTCAATGCATTGGGGCGCCCATGTCACCCTAATATAGTGAGCAATTGTTGCATGAAGTAAATAAAGGTGATCTGGTGCGCCAGTATTCAGTACAAATGTGTCATGGTCTAGTAGGGTGCCATCACCAAATAGCGACCCAACCTCCTCCACGCCAGCTTCCTCCCAGTCATGTAGTCGGGTCGTCGTGAGCCTGCTCCCGGGGATCGGTATTCCTAACAGTGGGATATTACTCGCATATGGGATCGCAACTGAGGTGTAAAGTAAGGACTCCCAGTCCACCCTGCGGGTCTCCAATTGTAAATTTCTTGAGGCTAACCCTACGTCGGCCCTGATGGAGCAGGCATTGCTTAATTTTTGTCCTTCAGACAGACTGTATTTAAATTGACATGCACATTTTGGTGCAAGTGGGAACACATGAGATATGAAATGAGGCCTAGTCAGTCTGAAATGCTTGTGCTGAATTAACATGTATTTTTGCAGTGTAAAAATAAAACTCGTGATTTCAGTGGCCGTTTTTAGCTTTGAGGTTAATCGTGGAAAGTGTTCTCTCTTCGCCAGCTCTTTTTCTTGTAATCTACACCCCCTGATCCTGTCTTAAGAGACTTTGGCTCTGTTGCCTATTTAGACCATGTATATTCAGTTCATAATACATCTTTTTCTAATGTGTGTTAACTAACCATGCACCATCACTACACGGGGCAAACGCTTTTTGCATGAAAAGCTATCTAAAACATTAAAGCATGTTGCTATGAGTATGTATTAACTGTGTGAGCTTTAGAAATTTGCACTAGTGCATGTTTTATGCTATGTTGTAATTGCACATTTTCGCATGTTGTGCACAAATAATACGAAAAGCTACTTTAAACTAATAGCTTTTGCTACGTAATCATTTATACAAGGTATTAGTATGGGGGTAAACAGAATGGGTTTATTTACATAAAATTAATACTCTTCTTATGTTTGTTTTGTTTATGGGCCCACCATTACATGGCTGCCTAAGAATCCAGCATGGCTGAGAATCATGCTAAAAAATGCATGCGCAGGACTGCCAAGTGCCTCAAGACACGAAGGAGTCAAGGCCACTGTGAACTGTACATTCTTGTGATCGTGACAATGTACCATTGTTAGTTAAAGTGTCCTTCCTGCGTGCAATGCGACAGGAAGGAAGAAATAGACTGAAACATTTTTCCTAGTAAATGTTGCTAAAACATATAGTTGTATTAATCATTAACGCTTCTGTTGTTAAAACTGGTATGGGCTGGAATTTCAATGAGAACAGAATGGTGAGACCTTCATGCCATCTATGCTAACCAATCAGGTACAAGCTTTACTGAAAACTTGCAACATTATCACTATAGTCAGCCAAAAATTAGAGTATAAATAATGACCTCTTTCGAGGCGTGTTAGCTTAGCTTTGGGGGGTGTGTGAGCTTTTGAGAGGGAGCAGATTAGACCAGACATCATTAGGTACGTGAACCGACGCGGGTCCAGCCTGGGAGCAGATTGCGTCCGAGGAGAGACACAGAGAGGTGGGGGTTTCTTTCTAATATTTGTTTCAGAGAAGTCCTTGCACGTCATATTTTTGGCAAGGCAGATCACATTCTTCTGAGGACTTGTGAAGGAGGGGAATTTTCAAGGAGCAGCCTTTCTGTCAGATGAGGGAGAGAGACAGATTCAACAGACCATAGCAGAAGGTTTAGAATTTAGTTGATAAAACTTTAAGTTTATGCTTTGACTAATTAACAAGTTTTGAAAAGATGTATTTGTCATATGCATTTATTTCTCTTTATGGGAGATTTTTGACAATTATTAATTATTGATTAGCTGTGCATAATTCACTCTTGCATTATATTTCCTGAACTCTTTAAAGAATTTCTGACTGACATTTGATGCCTTATTCCTTTCCTTTATGGAATGTTTGTATGCAACACATATAATGTTCTGTATTTAATTATATTTATCTTGTTTTCAAAATTCTGTAACCTGATTGATATTTGACTAATCAATAAAGGGTCAGAGTTGGCGAGCGCTAGAGTGAAGGTTCAAGTTCAAGTTAAAGAATTTATATAGCGCACTACTCACCCAGAGGGTCTCAAGGCGCTTGGGGAGGGGGTTCATTATTTATCGAATAGCCAGGTTTTAAGTTCTTTTCTGAAGGAGATGTGATTCTGTGTAAGGCGGAGGTGAGTGGGGAGTGAGTTCCAGGTCTTGGCCGCCAAGTAGGAGACGGATCTACCTCCCATGGTGGATCTTTGGATACGCGGAACTGCGGCGAGGCCTTGATTGGAGGATCTTAGTTGGCGGGTGGGTGTGTAGAAGGATATTCGAGAGTTGAGGCATTCGGGCCCTAGTTTGTAGAGGGCCTTGTGTGCGAGGGTGAGGAGACAGAATGTTATTCTCTTGTTGACGGGAAGCCAGTGGAGGTCTTTCAGGTGACCGGTAATGTGATCTTGGCGAGGGATGTCCAAAATGAGTCTCGCTGATGCGTTTTGGATGCGTTGGAGTTTTTTCTGTAATTTGGCTGTAATTCCGGCGTAGGTGTTTCCGTAGTCTAGTCTACTCGTGACCAGTGCTTGGGTGACAGTCTTTCTTGTTTCGGTGGGGATCCAATGGAAGATTTTTTTGAGCATACGAAGTACGTTGAAGCAGGAGGATGAGACGGCGTTGACTTGTTTGGTCATCGAGAGTGAGGAGTCTAGGATGAATCCAAGATTACGTGCGTGGTCTGTGGGTATGGGTGCAGAGCCCAGGTCCGAAGGCCACCATGAGTCATCCCAGGCAGAGGGGGATGATCCTAGGATGAGCACTTCCGTTTTGTCTGAGTTAAGTTTTAGGCGGCTGTTTTTCATCCATACGGCTACTTCTTTCATGCCTTCGTGAAGATTGGTTTTGGCGGTGTAGGGGTCTTTGGTGAGGGAAAGGATCAGCTGGGTGTCGTCAGCGTAGGAGATGATGTTAAGGTTGTGTTGATGCGCTATGGAAGCGAGTGGACTCATGTAAACGTTGAAGAGGGTGGGACTGAGTGATGATCCTTGTGGTACACCGCAGATGACTTCGGTGGCCTCTGATTTGAATGGGGGAAGTCGGACTCTCTGAGTTCTCCCAGATAGGAATGAGATGATCCAGTCCAAGGCTTTTCCTTTTATGCCGATGTTGCTGAGGCGTTGTATGAGGGTGCTGTGACAGACAGTGTTGAAGGCGGCGGAGAGGTCGAGTAGAATGAGGGCTACTGTTTCTCCGTTGTCCAGTAGTGTTCGGATGTCGTCTGTTGCTGCGATGAGGGCGGTTTCGGTGCTGTGTTTGGCTCGAAAGCCGGACTGTGAGGGATCGAGGGAGTTGTTGGATTCGAGGAAGGCGGCGAGTTGGCTATTGACGGCTTTCTCAATGACTTTGGCCGGGAAAGGGAGGAGGGATATGGGTCGGTAGTTTTTAAGTTCAGAGGGGTCAGCTGTGGGTTTCTTCAGGAGGGCGCTGACTTCGACATGTTTCCAGCTTTCTGGGAAGGTAGCAGAGTTGAAGGAGCAGTTGATGACATCACGGAGGTGGGGTGCGATGATGGAGTCTGCTTTGTTGAAGATGTGGTGGGGACATGGGTCTGTTGGTGAGCCAGAGTGGATGGAATTCATTAGGCGGATGGTGTCTTCAGTGGTGATTGAGTTCCAGGCGCTGAGGTTGTTAGAGGGCGGTTTAGGTTCTGAGGGGGGTGGAGAGGATTGTTCGTTGGAGCTGTTATCGAAGCTGTTATGTATGTCGGCAATTTTGTTGTAGAAGAAGGAGGATAGCGAATCGCAGAGGTCTTGGGAGGGAGTGATGTCGTTTGAGGCTGTGGTGGGGTTGGTGAATTCTTTGACAATGTTAAATAGTTCCTTGCTGTTATGGGCGTTGTTGTCGAGTCGATTCTTGAATGCTGATTTCTTGGTGGATCGAATCAGCTGGTGGTGTTTGCGGGTGGCTGCCTTGAAGGTGGTCATGTTGTCGGTGGTTGGGTTTTTTCTCCATGTTTTCTCGAGAGTATGGCATAGCTTCTTGGATTTCTTAAGGTCATCGTTGAACCAGGGGGCCTTTTTGCTGTCTTGTTTGGTGTGATGGTTTTTCAAGGGTGCTAATTCGTCAGCGCTGTGAGTGATCCATTGTTTGAATTTGATAGAAGGCAGCTTGGTTTGGGTCCGATGAGAGGGCGGGTGGGTTTTGGTTGAGCGATGTGAGGAGTTGGTCGGTGGTGATTTTGTTCCATTTTCTTCGGGGAATAGGTTGTGGGTCGAGGTGGTTTTGTAGCTGAAGTGAACACAACTGTGGTCCGTCCAATGGAGAGCTGTGGTGTGATCGAAGGAAATGTATTTGCTGGAGGTGAAGATTGGGTCGAGCGGGTGTCCGGCTACATGGGTGGGGGTGTCAACAAGTTGTTTGAGGCCGAGATTGGCCAGGTTGTCAAGAAGGGTGGTGGTGTTGCTGTCGTTTTTCTTTTCCAGGTGGAAGTTGAGGTCTCCTAGTAGAATGTAGTTCTCGGAGGCGAGGGCATGTGGACTGATGAAGTCAGTGATGTCTTCGCTGAATTGTTTACGGGTTCCTGGAGGCCTGTAGATGAGGGTGCCTCTGAGTGTGGTCCTAGGGTCGGTGTGGATCTGGAAGTGGAGGTGTTCGGCGGTTGTAAGGTTATCGTCGGAGCTGGTTGTGATTTTGATGGTGTTCTTATGGACGATGGCGATGCCTCCTCCTGTTTGGACGGTGCGGTCTTTTCGGATGATCTTCTAATTGTTCGGGATGGCTTTGGCGATGTCGGGTGTTGATGATGCGTTCATCCATGTTTCAGTAAGGAAGGCGACGTCCGGTGATGTAGTGTCGAGTAAATCCCAGAGTTCAGTGGCGTGTCTGTGGACCGAGCGGGTGTTCAGAAGGAAGCACTTCAGGTGGTTAGAGTCGGAGCTGTGTCTGGGGTTAGTGGATGTGGTATGGGTCTTGATGCTGGTAAATTTGCAGGAGTGGCAGGCGAAGGGACCGTGGGTACGTCCCGGGACAGCTTCGTAGCATTGAGGTGAGCATCCGGGGTTAAGGGCTAGGAGGGTGGCGGCGTCATACGTTATGCTGGAGGAGTGCGGTTTGCGGGGGCCAGGGGGTCTGGCGCTGGGCGCGGTCCAGGCGCGGACGGGCGCAGACGGGCTTATCTTTGGCGCACCTTCGGCGCGCAAGGGGAGCGTCCGCTGCGCGTGAACGCTGCGCGCAAAGGCATCTGTCATAAGTGGATGGAGGAGTGGGGAGGGCGGGGCAGCTGGGAGGCGGGAGCGTGGTGGGGAACTGGGCTGGGGGCCCAACAACAAACAACAAAATGGCTGCGAGCCAAAAGCCTAACACGAAGAGATTAGGTCACAACCTGAGTTATGGCTAGGGAATGGGCAATGGCGCCAGCGAATCAGCCAGAAATCGATTGCACAGTCTAAAGGCAGCAAAGCGCAATTGATTGGTGATTATTGCGCACTGTGGCAGTATAGTGCTCTGAATTAATTCAATCAGCTATATAGCGCTACGAAAATTAAACAACAATCAGGCACAAGTGAAAGCAGCAGTAATGCGAATAGAGCGCTATTTAATTCAATCAATCAGGCACAAATGAAAGCAGCAGTAATGCGAGCAGAGCGCTATTTAATTAAATCAATCAGGCACAAATGAAAGCAGCAGTAATGCGAGCAGAGCGCTATTTAATTCCAGCAAGTAGCAGTCTGGCAATATATCGCTACAATACCAGCTTCTGGGTCAGGGCAGGGAGCAGCGTGAGGAGCGACCGCTTCTGGCGAGTGCAGGACGGTCACAGCGCTTGGACAGGACGGTAGAGCCTGACTTTCAGTGGGAGGGCGGGGCAGCTGGGAGGTGGGAGCGTAGTGGGGAACTGGGCTGGGGGCCCAACACCAAACAACAAAATGGCTGCGAGCCAAAAGCCTAACACGAAGAGATTAGGGCACAACCTGAGTTATGGCTAGGGAATGGGCAATGGCGCTAGCACAATCAGCCAGAAATCGATTGCACAGTCTAAAGGCAGCAAAGCGCAATTGATTGGTGATTAATGCGCACTGTGGCAGTATAGCGCTCTGAATTAATTCAATCAGCTATATAGCGCTACGAAAATTAAACAACAATCAGGCACAAGTGAAAGCAGCAGTAATGCGAGCAGAGTGCTATTTAATTCAATCAATCAGGCACAAATGAAAGCAGCAGTAATGCGAGCAGAGCGCCATTGGATTCAATCAATCAGGCACAAATGAAAGAAGCAGTAATGCGAGCAGAGCGCTATTTAATTCCAGCAAGTAGCAGTCTGGCAATATATCGCTACGATACCAGCTTCTGGGTCAGGGCAGGGAGCAGCGTGAGGAGCGACCGCTTTAGGTAGGGGCGGTCATCTCCTCCTCGTATCCGGTGGGGCATAGTACTCGGCAGGGATGCCCGCTTTTCCCGTTATTATTTGCCCTAGCCATAGAACCACTTGCAGTCAGTGCCAGGCTGGGGAGAGCATTCCAGGGCCTACGACTCCGCGATCGGATGCATTTTATCTCATTATATGCATATGATCTCTTGATGTTTTTAAAAGATGCCGGGGATGTATTGGAGGGAGCACGGGCACTCCTTTGCAGGTTCTAGGACATCTCCGGTTTAAGAGTAAACTGGGCGAAGACTTGCGTTTTCCCAGTTACCCAGGCATGTGACCCGACTTCCCCCATGCATGACATCAAGTGGGAACCCCCATTGCCTTCCTTATTTAGGGACGCATATTTACCATACCCAGGACGATTTGCTCGATGGCAATATCAGCAGGGCAATGAGAGGTCTTAAGAGTAGCATGCAGTTTTGGGGTACTTTACCATTGTCAGTGGCAGGCTGCATGGCCCTGTTGAAAATGGTGGCACTCCCCCGGCTACTTTATTATTTCCGAACGTTGCCAGTATGGATACCTGTCACCTTTTTTCCGCAGCTCCGATCTATGGTTGGCGGCTTCATCTGGGGGAATGGGAGGCGAAGGGTGGCACTGGACACACTGATGCATCCGAGGGCGGAGGGGGGTCTTGCTATTCCTGACTTCGAGTTGTACTACCTGGCTGCACAGTTCCAGGGACTTACCCAGGCGGTGGCGCAGGAATTTGGGGGGCCTGAGCGAGACTTTGAGCCGGATGTACCTCAGCATGTGCTGTCGTTTGTTGTATTCCACCAAAAATTACATATGGACTGGCTATCCATTGAGGAACGCACCCTGAGGCTTTGCTTGAAGCGGTACCACAGTAGAGTTGGGATACTGTGCCCTTATGCCCTGGAGATACCATTGGGTATGTGTACAGCCCTTCCGCATGGTGGGGATTGGTTGGCCCTTGCGGAGTGGGAGTCTCTTGGGCTGCAGGTTGTGGGAGACTTGTACGGAGATGGTGCTTTATTACCCTATAGTGAACTGCAAGAGATCTTCGGGCTTCTGCGGGGACACTATTTAAACCACACAGCCTTAATAGCTGCCATCCAAAAGTACTGGGGAGCCTATCGGAACCACCGGTGAGCGCAGCGTGCCAGTATGTGGTGATGGTGGCGGGCACTTATAAGGCCGTCACCTGCTTATATAGACGTATGCTTGCGGAGGGCTTGCCACCGCTGCAGAGGCTACGTGCCCAATGGGTGACGGATATGGGTAACGACATACCAGACTTGGCCTGGTCGCAAATATTTAGGAGGACATGGAAGAGCACTAGAAATGCCAGATTCCAGTTAGTTAATTTCTTCATACTGCACAGGGCATACCTTCCACCGGCGAAGATAAACCAATATTTTCATGTAGACACAGCACAGTGCCCCCGCTGTAAGTTAGTGGACGCGGGCCTTTTGCATATGTTACGGGATTGTCCACAATTGGGTACATACTGGGAGGATATAATAGCATTGCTATGTAGCATTACGGAGCGGCAGATCACACCAGACAAGGGAACCTGCCTACTGCATTGGTTTCCCCATACCAGTAAGACAAAACTAACTAGTAAATTCCTGGATTTGGGGTTGGTGCTTGCCAAAAGGGAAATTACGACCCACTGGAAGGCCGCGGGAGGGCCCAGTTTTGCCAGATGGAAGGCTGCGCTACTTACATGGGCAGGGAGTGAGAGCATAATTCGCCTAGAGCAGGCCCAAAGATCCCACAATGATAAGGCACTAGAAACAGCCCGGGCATGGGAAGCCCTGGTCACAGAACCGAAGGCCATGGATGTGGACTCTGG
Organism: Lissotriton vulgaris; assembly: GCF_964263255.1. Lineage (NCBI taxonomy): Eukaryota > Metazoa > Chordata > Amphibia > Caudata > Salamandridae > Lissotriton > Lissotriton vulgaris. The sequence goes on along the minus strand of NC_141685.1, from coordinate 1,707,000,332 downwards.
CTCGGAATCATGCGAACATACTGGGGATGGAGCCTCGTAATGTGACTGTACTAATGCAAAGATATAGAAGCGTGTGAGTGTGTTTCCCCCTCCCTCCTACTATAGTCATGTTATTAAACACTGCTATGTGTATGGTGCCACGTATATTTCAATTTGTTCCAAGTTATTATCGTGATAGGTTACGCTGTTGTAAATGACACGCTGGTGAGAGCGGGTGGGCTGGTGGGAGGGCTGAGGGAAGGCTGAGGGAGGGTGGGACATTTTGGCCTATTTTTATAAGGCTTTGCAACACATGTATACCGTTCTTGCAGTGGGATATTCTGGTGTTATTATGAGACTATTGGCTGATTAGCCGTTTGTTAACGACTGTGCTTATTTATTCTGATACTCTGCCCTGATTGTATCGTCACATGTCGCATGTTTTGCCACTGCCTAAGCAAGGCCATGTTCGAATGTAAATTTGGTTTGTCATTATGTACGTTGTTTGTGCAAGGAAAACAAACAGATTTTTTGTAAAAATGAATAAAGGGTCAGAGAAACTTTTTACTAGAAAATAAAACCCTTTAAAATACTAGCCAATTCTCTTTATTGGCATAAATATTTGTATTTTTGATTTTTCATGTTTATGTAAAGTCTCTTGAGGGTCATATACAGTGACAAGGGCCCAGTACCTTTACAGCAATAAAATAGAGGTAGATGAGATTTTGTATTGAGAAATTACTGTGAAATTACCGCTTGCTCAACCCTTTACCCAGATGAGCTCCAAGAGGATTGTGTCCAGGGTACGAAAGGTGGATTGTGGAACTATCGGGGGTAGATTGACAAAGAAATATAAAAGACGGGGAAGCATCACCATCTTGGAGATGGGAATCCGCCCCATCACTGATAATGGTAGGGATGTCCAGAAAGATACGCTCGAGCATATAGCAGTGATTGCCTTCAGTAGGTCACCATCAAATTGATCAGTCTGTGCCCTGTATACCTGGATTCCCAAGTATTTTAATGTATTATGTGCTACAGGCAGATTGTATATACCAAATTGCAGCACATCTGGGCGGGGGCCGTCCCGGAAGTAGAAGGTGTCGGACTTCTCCTCGTTAATGGCCAGGCACGAGATGCACTCGAAGGTGGAGAAAATGTTGGGGAGGGGTTCCGCCCCGGCTGTCAGGTTGCACAGGTAAATGAGGATGTCGTCTGCATATATTGAGATTAAGTGTGCAGTGCCAGCTATCGGTATCCCCAGGTACTCGACAAACTGTCTCAGGGCTATTGCTGTGGCTCCAGTGCTAGGATGAACAGTAGGGGGGAAAGAGGGAACCCCTGTTGCGTGCCCCTGTCTATAGTATATTCACGTGAAATATGGTTTCCGTTGTGTGCTCTGGGATTGATGTAAAGCAGATGTACCCATTTAAGATAATCTGGAGGGAGGCCAAATCGTTGCAGGGTTGTGAACATGTATCCCCATGTTATGGAATCAAAGGCCTGGGGTAAGTCCAACGCTAAGCATCCAGCATTATTATAATCTGCGGGTGTAGCCACCATGATATGATGTAATCGTCTAGTGTTTAGAGAAGTGCTGGGCTCAGGGAGAAGCACGCATTGGTCTTTATGTATAAGAGTATTTAAGACAGGCAATAGTCCATTAGCTAGCGCCTTGCTTAGGATTTTGTATTCGGTCGCTAGCAAAGACAAGGGGCGATAGCTAGATACATCCGTGCCATCTCGTCCCGGTTTGGGCAGTGAGATGACTGAGGCTTGCATGGTGGAGGGTGGAAAATGGCTGGAAGCCTGGGCCGTCTTGTACATCTCCTCTAGCTTAGGGACGAGGATATCTGAGTAAGTTCCATAACATTCTGTGGGCAGTCCATCCAGCCCTGGGGCCTTGTTGCGGTTGAGGCCTTTGTTCGCAGCTCGTATTTCATGCTGGGTGATGGGGCCCAAAATGTTTTTTGGGGTATCTGTTGTAATGCAGTGTTTGTCCATTTAAGAAGTTGTCTATTAGCCTGTTATTAGTGTGAGTTGGTGCGGCATAGAGGTTACTAAGTTAAGTACAGAAGGCCTCACTTATCTCAAGTTGCGTGTGTACTGGGCCCTTGTTTTGTGTACGTATGCAAGTGATGATGGGTGACTGTGGGCTGTACCTCAGTATCCAGGCCAGTAACGTACCAGACTTGTCGGCTTCAATGTGCTTCCATTGCGTAAAAGCCAGATGGTCGATAATTCGGAGAGTTTCTAGAGTCTAAAGCGAGCGTCTCGCTGGAATTCACTGCTGCTTGTTCCAGGTCGATCATTAGACCTTCTATCCTAAGAAGGCTTTTATGTACTTCTTGTCTAGCCCCCACTATGGACCAAATTGCAGAACCCTGCACTACTAACTTGAGCGTATACCAATCAATGAGGTTGGAGGAGGCTGTGTTCCAATTTTCAGATAAATAATGTGTGCTGGTCGTAGACAGAGTGGCTCGAAACAGGGCTTCCTCCAGGAGTTGGGGCCATAATTTCCACATAGGAACTGGTGTGGGGACTTTACCCCATGTGAGTGTAAGCTCCAAGGTGTTATGGTCTGAGAAGGTCTTAGCAAAGTAGGCGGACTGGTGTATTTGTGTGGCAATGGTGTGAGAACATAGGAACCTATCAATCCTGGTGTGAAATTGGTGGACTGGTGAATAAAAGTAATATTCCCTGTGTGTGGGGTGCAACAGTCACCATACATCTTTCAGTCCCGACCCATCCAACCATGTTTTCAGGAGGTCAGCTTGTTTGCGGGCGCCTGCCCTATGTACCTGTGACCTGTCTAAGGCTACTTCGAGGACGACGTTACTATCGCCACCCAGAATCCAGGGAATAGTGTCCCACCCAGTCAGGGCTTTGCTCAAGCTATGGAAAAAATGTATCCTGGTTGGAGTTCGGGGCATAAATACTTCCCACAACCACAGGTAGACCGTCAAGGGTAGCCTTCAGCAATATGTATCTACCCTGATCATCAGTGCGGTGATCCAGCTCTGTAAATGGGAACCAGTGGCGAATCCATATGGTCGTCCCTCGTGCAAAGGCCACGTAGTAAGTGGAGAAAATGTGTCCCCTCCTTTTTTTACAAGCCTTCAAGGCCTCTGATTCCATAAGGTGTGATTCTTGAAGGAAGACCATTTGTGCCCTCCGCCTAAGGAGGTGGGCATGGACTCGGTGCCTTTTATGTACCATCCCAAGTCCTCGCACATTCCATGTCAGCAAGTTATATGAGTCTAAGTTGGTGGTGTTGCTATGGCATAGGTGAATATTGTAAATGGAGCTCCCTCCAACTCGGAGCCAATTAACTGTCGCAGACCAGCACTACCCCTTTCCCCTTAAACAAAACATACTCGGCGCAGCAATTAAACTATGCTGTGCCAAACAGATAACCACAACAAACAAGTACCATAAAACAGTGCATTCGCTTTGTGGGGGGTCGTTGCCCCCGGCTATAGTATTGGTTGCTCGGGTGCAGAGCTCCGGTACCTCAACGGAACCCGCAGGTTATATATATATATATATATATATATATATATATATATATATATATATATATATATATATATATATATATATATATATAAACAGGAAACTCTCCCCGAACTTCACTTCTTTTGCGAAAGAAAGAGCACGGTCCACAAAAGCTTGATCAGCTACAAGATTTATTGGTATTCCTTTCGCAATGCAGCGGCAGCCATGACGCGTTTCGTCCCTCACAGGGGACTTGATCACGACACGCTCATGGTTCAGCAATTGGTTTAAATATTTTCGTTTTTTCTATGCCTGTGTCATGTGACTTAAAACCTTTAAAGTGCCAGTGCAAGAACAATAATTTCAAAACTATAGTGAAAAAATCGTCTTTTTGTACAGATTTTTCTATTAACATTGATTGTTACTTTCAAACAAAATTGATGCTCAAATGCTTTAAAATGTTCACCTAAAACCACTATACATTATATATACATAAACACTCATATATACATATGTACATATACACCTTCACGTATATCAAAAATTGGATTGATCTTTGTAGCAAAAGTTCATCATATTCTATATACAAACAATCAGATTTTATTGTGGTCATTTCCTCTACTGCTCCTCTTGAATTAGGCATTTCTAGAAAATACAATCAAATGTACAAATACTTTTTTTAAAAAAAACAAATATATATATATATATACATATCATTTGAGTGAACAAAGAGAGTCTCCTTAGGTATGGGCACTAGGTCCTTAGAGGAGAGTAATGTAACCACTTGACCATAATAGCAGGTCAATATCTTACTATGTGGGCTCTAATTATCAGGATATGAGGGAGGATATCGTAACACTGCAGATCATAATATTAAAATTAGGTATACATCATAGCATGTGACCTAAAATGGCTTAGAAGGATACTGATGTGCCTGGTGGTCCAGCTATATAGTACGTAGATGACCCAGCCGGTATATTTAAACAAAGTGGTAGGACAACACACTTCAATTATCCACACGGTCATCCACGGTCTGAGGCGTCACTGAGGGACACAGAGTGATGTTATGATCAGAGTCTGACTGAATGGTGCTGTCCTCTAATTCAGTCACAATCTTGAGGTTATCTTCATGGAAGGAGCCTGCCATGGCCAGCGCCTCTGCTCTGCCGGACGTCTTCTGTTCATGTGTCGGACCAACTACCGTGGTATCCCGCGTGCCCAGAGTGTGACGGCGGATGCAGGTTTTTGTGTTTTAGTGAGACCGTGGTGTGCCTAGCCCGATGGCCAATCCTGGCTCAGGTATAGGCCCATCACTTCTAGCCATTCTTCTGCATCATTTGGGCTGTCAAAAAAGTAGGTTTTCCAGTCATGGATAACTTTTAATCGGGCCGGGAATAGCAGTGCGTATTTGAGCTGAGCCGCACTTAGCTTTTTCTTAACTGCTTGAAAGGAAGACCGTTGGTGCTGTACCATTATTGTGTAATCAGGGTAAAGCGAGATCCGCTGGTTTTCAAATTGGATCTGCGTTTTTTCTCTTGCTTTTTGTAGGAGCACATTGCGATCTCTGTAGTTTAGTATTTTAACAATCAGAGGTCGTGGAGGCGTCCAGCCCTTGGAGCCCCGTGGGAATCCTGTGTGCCCTTTCCACACAGAAATATGGTGATAAGCCATCCTGGCCATGTATTCCCAGAAGCAAGTTTCCATAAAGTCTGCAGGCTTGGGACCTTTGCTACGCTCCAGGAGACCAATGATGCGTATATTATTTCAGTGATTTCTACCCGCCACATCCTCTATTCTGTCCTGGAGGCCATTGATATGCTGTTGCATGTGATTCATTTGTGTAGTATGTTCCGTAAGTTGAGGTTCCATATTGGTCAGGGCTTTCTTGTGATCATGTACTGTATCAGCGAGTTTCCCATGGTCTGCCCGGAGGAGGTTGAGGCCACTCGTGAGGGTTCCAATTTGCTGTTCTATCGCTTTTCAGGAGTCTCTGGCTTCCTTTAGGATAAGGTCAAGTTTCTCAAAGGGAGTCTCGACTGATTCAGAGGAGGAGGCCCCTGGCGATAGGGGTCTGGTGTTAATTTCGGGCATTCCAGTGGGGCCCCCGTACTAGAGTTACTGTCCGTGACCTTTCCCTTGAGTCTTCTTATTTTGAACACCAGCTGCTAGTGGGTGTATCTAGTACGTGCAAAGTGGCTGTAGAGAGGACCAGCAGTGTTACCCTACGGAGTAATTTTCCCAACGGGTATGTGATCTGACTAATCGGTCTCACACGGCTTGGGGGACTCAGGGCCTGTTGCCTCTCAATCCCACCTGTTGTGGTCCTTAACACGTAGTGCAGTCCGAGGTGCACTATGTTGAGGGAGGCGCTGCCTATAGCACCAGCCTGACAGCTCCGAGTCTCAAGGGAGTGGAGTCTGCAACTTGTCTTTCGTCATTACCCCAGCTACCCCACTGTAATCCTCAATGAAGCTCGATAATCGGCACAGTTTGACTACATATAGATAGGCCCCAGGTCTGCAGAGTGTAATGCTGGCTAGTACTCACTAAGGCCCACTGCTGTCTTCTCGCCACGTCCCTCCGGCACTCCAGTGTTCTCGGCGCTCAGGAGGGGCTGGCCACAGGGGCTTGTTGCCGTTATTGGTGGGGATCGCGCTTCAGGGGAAGCTGGTATCAAAGCGCCACACCATCAGCCAACCTGGGAGGCCGCAACAACATCTCTCCCGGTGTACGCAGGATCCAGCGGCCTCAATGCAGCGCAGGGTGCCATGCATGCAGGAGCAGCCAGCACGGCCTCACGCCGATGGGGCCCCGCCGCAGCAGGCACCAGCCTTGGAGGAACTTCATCACCGGCGCAACCCACCGGCCAGACAGGGACAGTCGCAAGGATTCACGGCACTCTAGTTCCGGCGCAACGCCATGGGTAGGCCGCGATCAGCGGTGCCGCCGCTGTCTCAATGGGCCAGGTCTGACGAATCTTTTCTCCAGTCCCCAACCGCAGCGCCCTAGTGGTTTGGACGGCGTAGATAGCCCTCCGATCGGTGTTCTTTCCTGATGAGTCCCCCCGGGGACCGGAGCCTCACCATTTAGGTGTCTAGCCACGCCCCCAAGACGTATTAAGCTTAAGATTTCTTAATCTCCCCATGGAAGAGGCAAAGGAAATGTAATTAACAATATTAGCTTTTAAATGTTTGAAAAACAGAACAGTAGAATTAGGTGACTTGTGAAAATAAGAGAGAATCCGATCTGAAAGGTGTGCCTTTTTAGCACCTGAGCCCGCTGCGTGTAGCCAAAAAGAATGTTAAAACGCAAAAAAAGGCGTCAAAACATTTTTAAAAAGGGTGTCCTCACTGATATATTTAACGTAACTGAAAGTAATCACAGACTTTGTACCGCTGAAAGAATGAAGTGTATAGGACACTCAAAGATCGAGATTCAGGTCCAGTCATATCATATTTAGAAGCCATTAAGAGAGGTGAGGGGACTCACAGAAGCTCGGGCAGGTCTGCAGAGTGTAATGCTGGCTAGTACTCACTGCGGCCCACTGCTGTCTTCTCGCCACGTCCCTCCGGCACTCCAGTGTTCTCGGCGCTCAGGAGGGGCCGACCACAGGGGCTTGTTGCCGTTATTGGTGGGGATCGCGCTTCAGGGGAAGCTGGTATCAAAGCGCCACACCATCAGCCAACCCGGGAGGCCGGAAGGCCGCAACACCATCTCTCCCGGTGTCCGCAGGATCTAGCGGCGTCAATGCAGCGCAGGGTGCCATGCAGGCCGGAGCAGCCAGCACGGCCTCTCGCCGATGGGGACCCGTCTTCAGCCACCTGCAAGATATCTTGCTGGAACCGCGCTGGGAAAGCCATCCGTCATCTTCCTGCTTCCTTCGCTGGAAATATTGAGGCGCAGCACTTAAATTCCGGACTTTCGCTTCAAAGGAGAGTCTGGTAGGATCCACCTCTGTTTTTTTTTTGGGGTTCCTGAGATCCGGCATTTGTTGACGGCTCGAGCTGATGGCGCACGCCGAGCCCAACGTTTGATTGCAGTACGAGACTTTGTGACGTAGCGTGTTGCCGCAAAGTATTCTGGGTACAGACGTCGTGCACGTTTCGGAACGGCCATCTTTTTGCTTGTTGAAGCCTTGTTGCCTAGTAACGCTCTTCGGAGCGGATCGTCCTGCGGCAGACCTGTTTATCCGTGTATAGTGATTATACACTTATGGATTTTGACTTCACTCTGGAAGATTTGCGTGTCACGGTGATGCGCACACCTGTTATTCTCCTTTGGTAATATTTTAATCCTGGTTTTCAAGTGGGAGTTGGCTGTTATTTATCTTTCTCATTATTTTATTTTATTATTCTGACATTTGACAATGTCTGTGAATCAACAAATTAACCAACTTACCCAACCTCCTCCGTTTTTGGCCAAACCTGGTAAACCCAATCTTATTTGGACGGAATGGTTTGGCCTCTTTGAAAACCATATCGTAGCGATAGATGCTACAGAATATTCCCCGGAAAGGAAATTTGCTCTTCTTTTTGGCAGTTTGGGTTCAGCTGCTCAGCGCATCTTTCAGAGTATTCCTCCGATTCCTCCTCCTGCTGGTCAATTTGGTGATAGACGGTGGAATATCTATTTGGAGGCTATTGAAAGGCTCAAGAAACAATTTTCTGAATCTCCTAACATTATGTTGGAACGACATAAGTTTTATAAACGGAAACAAGGGGAGGAAGAAAAGGTCAAAGAGTACATTTCACCGCTGATAGTATTAGCTACAACTTGCGAATTTGGTCCTACTGTTGATGACATGATTAGGGACCAGTTTGTTTTTAATTGTTCTTCTCACAAAATCCAGGAAAGGATTCTAAGCTGCAAAAAACCTCCCCTTTCTGAAGTGATTGACTTGGCTCTTGGTATTGAAAGATCTGCAATTTCTACTAAAGCCTTGCAAGCTAGCTCCGCTTCCAAAGTCAATGTGATATATAATCAAGAGGATTCAGCTGATGAAGGGGTTATGGCTATTGGGGAGAAAATTGCTGTTAAAAAAACATTTTCAATGCAGAAGAAGCCTCAAATGTTCTGTTATAGATGTGGCTCAAAGTTCCACATTGGTAATTTTCCTAATTGTCCTGCCTTAAATAAGCGCTGTTCAAATTGCAAGAGGTTTGGGCACTTTCAAAAATTTTGTAAGGATCAAAAAAAGTCAGTTCAAGTCAACAACGTAAGTTGCGATTTGGAGTCATGTTCAGATTCGTTTGACAATTTGCTACTGACTCTGGATTATAAAGACGATTTGTTGGAAATTAAAGGTCCTTTTTGTGATTCCTTGATTGATGGAATCCATACCTGGGTTATGGCTGATTCAGGTTCTCCAGTGACTATTCTGCGTGACTCTTATTTTTATGAAAATTGGAGTAAAGATCTCCCTTTAACTTCTTCAGACATTAATCCAAAGGCTTTTGGGGAGAAGGACATTGACATGTTGGGGTTCTTTATGTCTAAGGTGGAAGTACTTGGTCGTTGTATAATGACTAAAGTTTATGTTTCTGTAAAGGGGAAAAACATTGTGGGCTGGAAGGATCTTGCCAAAATGGGGTTGTATTTGGTGCCGGCGGACATTAATCCCATTAAGGTGAGATGTATGAAAGTCATGAGTGTTGGGGTTTCTGACTTCAACTGCAAACCTTTACTTGAAGACTTTAAGGAGGTTTTTAAAGATCGGGTGGGCTGTATTAAAAATGTTGTGCATAATATTAGATTGATTCCTAATGCTCAACCTGTCATGCATAAGGTCAGGCCTGTTCCGTTGAGTGCTAGAGAGGAGTTAAAGAAAATGTTGAAGGATTTGACTGATCAGAAAATTATACAGCCCACTGAGTCCTCCCAATGGGTCGCCCCGATTGTTGTCGCAAGAAAAAAAACTGGGGAGATTAGGCTCTGTGCGGATTTGAGGGGTTTAAACAGGAATATTGTGGTGGATTGCCATCCCCTTCCAAAGATTCACGAACTTCTGGCAAATTTGGGGGGGGGCTAGGTGGTTTTCCATTACCGACCTGAAATCCGCATACCACCAGATTCCTCTGAGTGAGGAGTCTCAGGAACTTACTACGTTTGTTACACCTTTTGGTGCTTATAAGTTCCTGAGACTCCCTTTTGGGCTGGCCTCAGCCGCCAGTATTTTTCAGAGAGTAATGGATTCCTTGTTCAAGGGGTTGGTGGGAGTTCAGGCCTACCTTGATGATATCCTGTTTTTTTCAAAAACTTCTGATGAGCATTTGATTTTGCTAAAAAAAAGTGTTGGGAACTTTGGAAAATAGTGGTATAACTGTAAGAGCAGACAAGTGTAAGTTTTGTGTTAATGAGCTGGATTACCTAGGTCATACGATTTCAGATAAAGGTATTAGACCTAAATTTTCGGTCATTAGGGCTCTTAAGGAGGCTAAACCACCTACTGATAAAGATGCTCTGCGCTCTTTTCTGGGTTTAGCAGAATACTACGCAAGATTTGTATGTAATTACGCTCAGATGGTTGATCCTCTTCGCTGTCTTCTAAAAAAGGGTCAAAAGTTTATTTGGACGGAGGAATTGAATGGTGTGTTTGAAAAAGTCAAGGACTTGGTTATTTCCGCGAAAGCTTTGCATGCTTTTCGCGATGATTGTGTTTTAATGATCACTGTGGATGCCAGTATGAATGGACTGGGTGCAGTTCTTACCCAACAGGTAAATGGTCATGAACAGACGGTAGCTTTTGCTTCCAGGTCGCTCAAATGTTTTGAAAAAAACTATAGCACTATTGAGCGCAAGAAATTTAAAATGTATATTTGGGGTCGGAAGTTCCAGACTTTGACGGACCATAAGCCTCTTGCTTTCATTTTTAACAAGGTTTCTAATAGTAATTCAATGTCTGCTAGGTTAACCAGGTTAGTTTCCAAATTGCAGGAATTCAATTTTGACATCAAGCACATTCAGGGTAGTAGGAATTTTCGTGCTGACTGTTTATCAAGGATGTTGATGGAGGAGGATGATGAGGAAAATTTTGAGTAGGATGAGGTTTAGTCTGTGGCTGTTTTGGATGCAGTTGAAAATTGTGGTTCGTTTGTCTCTGAGGAGGATTGGAAAAAAGCTTGTTTAGATGATTTGGTGCTGTCTAGGGTTCTGTCCTTTTGCAAAGGTTGTTGGCCTGAGATTAGAAATCTTTCTGGTGATCTTAGGAACTTTGCATTGGTTGCAGATGAAATTTCAGTGAAGGATGGTATTATTCTTAGAGGTGATAAGTTTGTTCCCCCATCCAGTTTGAGGAAGGTTATTATTAAAAAAGGTCATGAGGGTCACTTAGGCGTAACTAAAACTTGTATGAAAATTAGACAACACTATTGGTGGCCGGGCTTGGAAGCACAGGTTAGAGCTTTGATTGATGGTTGTGAGGAGTGTTTACTTTCTGATAAACACTGGAAGTTACCTAATCTTTCGTTACATTCCACTGAATTTCCTAAGGAAGCTTGGATCAAGGTGGGTCTCAATTTTCCAGGGCCCTATTTAGTTCTTTCTGAAGAGTTCAGATATTTGATTCTTGCAGTTGATTATCACTCTTAGTGGAGGTATTATAAGTTTGTTGATGCTCCTAATACTGAAAACACTATTTTGTTTCTAAGTAGGTTGTTTTTGGTGGAGGGTGCTCCCAGATGTCTGGTCACGGATAATGGAACGCATTTTGTTTCTTTAAAAAATTTGTTCGTTTTTGGGTTCTCTGGATATTAAACATCTGAAGGTTGCTAAGTATTCTCCCGCTTCCAACGGTTTGGTTGAGCGTGGCAATAAAATCCTTAAGGAAGGTATCCAGACTGCTATTGTTGCTGGTTTAGATGTTAAATCATTTGTTGAGCAGAAAATTTGGAATTATAATGTTTCTCCACAGGAGTTACTCCTTTTGAATTACTTAGGGGTAGGAACGTTAATTCTTTACTTCTACCTTCTTGGCTAGCAAGTAAATCTGATGGGAAGTTACATTCTGTTCAATTGTCTGAGACTGTGAAGCGTAGTCAATTTCGTATGAAAAAGAATTTTGACAAAAAGGGTTCTGTTGATGATGTGGATATTTCTATTGGTGATTGGGTGTTATGTAAGAAACCTTTTGCGGTCAGGAAAGGTGAGTCTCATTTCTATGATCCTGTTAAGGTTTGTAAGGTTGCTAAAGGATCTGTTTTTCTTAATGGTAGGGGCTGGTGGAATAAGAGACAGGTGGTTAAATTGAGAGAGGATCAAGCTGACTTAATTAGGAAAAGGAAGGGGAGTGTTTGTCCTAATGATTTGGATTGGTCATTTTGGTTGCAAGATCAGCGTGATAAATGTGTTGGTGTTGTTCCCGCAGCTGGTGGTGTCTCCGCTCCTAATGTTGCTGTTTCACGGGAAGGGGGTGTTGCTGTGGGCAGTTCTGTTAGGAGTGGTCGCACTATTAGATTGCCTGCTAGATATGAGAATTTCGTTACTTACTAATTTTTTTGTTTTTTTTGTTTGTCATATTAAGGGGGAGGTGTTGTAGTGGGTCTGAATTGGTTGGGGAATGTTTAGTTCGTTTTGTGTTAGGAATGCCGGCTCTGTATTCTGTTTGGAGCGTACGTTCCCGAGGATTCCCTCTGCTGTGTCAGTTGGATGATCCTGGTTCTTGGGAACGTACTGCTCTGCGCTGTGGCTGAAGATTTGGAAATAACAATAAATATTTCTTATCTTGAAATCCTACCTCCATTTGCCTGGATTCTATCTTGTTACAGCAATTCTGAAGAGAAGTAAACATCTCGGTGCATCAGAGTTAAAATGGCGGTCGTTATGAAGAAAAACGGCTTGCGTAATTAAAGTGCTGAAAACAGGAGTAAAACGTCAGGAAAAGTGTCCAAAAGCTTCTCAGCATGAACACAGTTCACATACCTACAGCTTCAGTCTTGAAGAGATTCGGTCTCCAGGCAAAACGGAGCTTTGTACGAGGTTCCGGCACGAAGCTCCGGAGTTATGCTGCAATCTTGGTTGGCGTTGAAGCCACGCCCCCCAGCACTTATCTGTTCTAATTGGCTTACAGTCTTCTGTTTCTTACGGGCTCCCAGCTCCTGATGTCATGTGATTGGCTCTCAGCCTCTGATATTCATAGGTTCACAGTTTTCTGCCTCTGATAGTAATAGGCTCACAGTTTTGGTTTTTTCTGGCTCTAAGCTGGTTCCAGGCTAACTTCGCTGTGATATTGGCTCCAGCTGTGTTCATTTTAACCTTGTTGTTCTGCCTCGAATAGCAGTTTTTACACAGTCATACAAGATGCCAGTATTTCCACACCCTTTCTTGCTGAGCCAGGTGTACACAAGTTTAAATAGAAACAATGGTATAAGAACTTTGATAGTTACATAATTGTGATCGATGGAGATAAATTTCACGTTGTGAGGAAACCAGCGTTACTTTATAATTGCCTGGGTGCAGAAGGATAAATAATTTTTTACACTTGCCTCCTGCCAATAAACCACCTGATGTAGAGTTGGATGTTTACATAGTACAATTCACACAGTGTACAGGGTACTAAGATGGAAACATGTGAAATGAAATGAAAAGAAAGAAATTTGTTAAGCGCGAACAGCTGCCCTGAGGCGTCCAGGCGCTAGGGAATAGAATGAACCTTCTACTGAAGTTGATCACAGGGGGTAAGTTTGTTTTTAGTTAAAGAGGAAGGTTTTTAATTGTTTGCGAAAGGTTAGTAGGTTGAAGTTGGACCTTAGATGTAGGGGGAGAGAGTTCCATCCACAGTTTGGATGCATTGTAGGAGAAAGATCGACCTCCTGCTCTGGATCTTCATATTATTATTAATATTATTATGTTTCTTATATAGCGCCTGAATCGACCCCCGAAGGGGTATCTCCGCCCTTGCCTTGGGAACCCGTCCTGGCTTTTCCCTGTGAGATAGCCCCTACAGGGCATCCCCAAGGTGAAAGCCAGGCATCCCGCCACGGGGGAGCCGTTGTGGAGATTAAGCAAGCTTAATGCCCAGAGTTGCAGAGTGTGAACCCATGATTAGGTCAGGCACCAAAGCGAGAATTATCGAGTCCATTGACATTTGAGCTCAAGACCCTGCCGCGTCGGGAATTGAACCCTGGTCCCGGGTCTGACCTCTGCTTCAGGGTCTGCCTGCTCTAACCAGTGAGCCACACTTCTCCACCAGTGTGGGCCACGACTTTACTGTGGGAAAGGAGCAGGGTTGTTCTATAGCACGCAAAGTACTAATACCTTCGGGGCAGAGTGCTAAAGAAAAAAGTGTTTTAAAACCATCTCAAGGGGCAAACAACTATATTTCTATGCCCTAGAAGATCGAGATTAAAAGCATAGTGAAACAGGGATATGGATGTTTACCCTATCACAGGGTACCACAAAAAAGGGAATGACTGTAGGTGTTGTTCTAAATGTATATTCACCTTATTGGAAAGCTGATAGAGAGGACAATTGGTATATAACTGTATCCACATCTAAGTGGGTTTGGGCAGATTTACAGCTGATGGTATAGGTAATCCAGAGAATCCTTCTCAAATCAATCCGAATCAAACTATCTCCTCCTGCTAGATCATAGGTCCATATGTCAGAATACTAATATTGAAAAAGTCTATGCCAATAGGAATAACCGGGACCAGGGTTCAATTCCCGACGCGGCAGGGTCTTGAGCTTGAGTTATATACCAATTGTCCTCTCTATCAGCTTTCCAATAAGGTGAATATACATTTAGAACAACACCTACAGTCATTCCCTTTTTTGTGGTACCCTGTGATAGGGTAAACATCCATATCCCTGTTTCACTATGCTTTTAATCTCGATCTTCTAGGGCATAGAAATATAGTTGTTTGCCCCTTGAGATGGCTTTAAAACACTTTTTTCTTTAGCACTCTGCCCCGAAGGTATTAGTACTTTGCGTGCTATAGAACAACCCTGCTCCTTTCCCACAGTAAAGTCGTGGCCCACACTGGTGGAGAAGTGTGGCTCACTGGTTAGAGCAGGCAGACCCTGAAGCAGAGGTCAGACCCGGGACCAGGGTTCAATTCCCGACGCGGCAGGGTCTTGAGCTCAAATGTCAATGGACTCGATAATTCTCGCTTTGGTGCCTGACCTAATCATGGGTTCACACTCTGCAACTCTGGGCATTAAGCTTGCTTAATCTCCACAACGGCTCCCCCGCGGCGGGATGCCTGGCTTTCACCTTGGGGATGCCCTGTAGGGGCTATCTCACAGGGAAAAGCCAGGACGGGTAATAAAGGCGAGGGTAATAAAGGCCCATGGGGTGCGATTGACATCCTATGCAGACGACACCCAACTGGTGCTGGCGATCCATAAGGATGGCCCAGTGGTGGCAGCCAAATTCCAGGAGGCCATGCTTGATGTCAGTACTTGGATGTCCTCCAACTGTCTGAGGCTCAACTCGGACAAAACCGAGGTTATGACCTTTGGCAATCTCTCCCCTCAATGGTCCTCCATATGGTGGCCCGACCAGCTGGGCTCTCCACCGGTCCCAGTGGAAAAGGCGAGAAACTTGGGAGTTATTTTTGACAGCAAGCTGACATTCAACCTTCACGTCAACAAGGTTGTGTCATCTGCCTTCTTTACCCTAAAGAAAATTAAGAAACTGCTGCCTTACCTCCCTATCTCAGCTGGGAAGACCCTAGTTACCACCCTGGTGTTCTCCAAAATTGACTACGCAAATGCCCTATTTCTCAACTCTCAGAAACTCGTTCTGTCTAAGCTACAGTCTATACAGAACGCGGCTGCTAGAATTCTTTTAGACATTCCCCGCCGCCAGCCTACTACTCTCGCCATTCGCCAGCTTCACTGGCTCAGAGTAGAGAGCCGAATTAAATTCAAGGCCCTCTGCATTGCCTATAAGGCAGTGCACGGCGTCGGACCCAAGTTTCTGACCGAGGCATTTCAGTTATACACCCCTAAAAGGCTACTGAGATCTGCCAACACCTGCCTCCTACCAGTACCCCGCACAAGAACAGCAACTTGGGGAGACAGACGCTTTCTGGTTGCTACGCCAAAACTCTGGAATCTTCTACCACTTACTATCAAAAACGCCCCCAACTTGATGAGCTTTCGTAGGCTCTTAAAGACATGGCTGTTTAACCAGTGAATTTCTGTCCCGGTTCCCCGCTAGCCCAACATGCGCCGAGACACCTTCGGGTATTTGTTTGCGCAATAAAAATCTCATAAATAAATAAATAAATAAATAAACCATGCATTCATCTATAAAAACAAAACTGCATCTTTATTGACAGATTCGCCAATGTGAACTCCATGCTCTCAGAAATACTCCTTCTCAGAAGTATGTAGTTAGAAAGGCCCTGAGACCCAGGCCTGAGGTCAGTGATTGACAGCAAGCAAGCCTGCCAAAAGCTAGAGAAGCACTGGATCCGTGAACGAACACCGGAAAGCTCTGCAGCCCACAAGAACACCACCCGCAGACACCACCACCTCAACACAGTGAAGGAACTCTCCAACACCAACAACATCCCGCCTTCGCAAGACCTGTGTGACTCGCTGGCCACCTTCTTTCACCGCAAGATTGCAGACATCCACGACCGCTTCGACCCCGGCAACCACCCAGACCTCCGCCCCCATGACTACCACCCGTTCCAATGGCCTGCTCTCCTGGACCAACATCAACAACAATGACACCATCAAGATCATGAACACCGTCCACTCCGGATCCCCGTCAGACCCATGCCCACACCACATCTTCAACAAAGCCAGCACCACCATCGCACCTCATCTCTGGAAAGCCATCAACATCTCTTTCGAGACTGCAACCTTCCCGGAGAGCTGGAAGCACGGCGAGATCAACGCCTTACTCAAGAAACCCAAGGCGGACCCCAAGGACCTCAAGAACTTCCGACCCATCTCCCTGCTCCTGTTACCGGCGAAGGTCATCGAGAAGGCCGTCAACAAGCAACTGACCAGCTTCCTCGAGGAGAACAACCATACCAGTGCGGGTTCCGCAGCAACCACAGCACCGAAACTGCCCTCATCGCTGCCACCAACGACATCAGGACCTTGCTAGACAACGGAGAAACCGCGGCCCTCATCCTCCTGGACCTGTCAGCCGCCTTTGACACTGTCTGCCACAGCACACTATGAACACCCCTCCATGACGCCGGGATCCAAGAGAAGGCCCTGGACTGGACCACCTCCTTCCTCTCCGCAGAACACACAGCGTCTGCCTCCTCCCTTCTGCTCCGAAGCCACTGAGATTGTCTGCGACGTACCCCAGGGCTCATCCCTCAGCCCAAAGCTGTTCAACATCTAAATGGCACCGCTCGCCCACGTGCCCAATTGCACAACCTCCATATCATCTCTTACGCGATTACACCGTGCTGATCCTCTCCCTCACCAAGGACCCCCACACCGCCAAAACCAACCTCCACGAAGGAATGAAGGCCGTCGCCGACTAGATGAGAAACAGCCGACTGAAACTGAACTCGGACAAGACGGAGGTCCTCATCCTCGGACCCACCCCCTCGGCGTGGGATGACACCTGGTGGCCGAGCGCACTAGGAACACTGCCAACACCCACAAACCACACACGCAACCTAGGAGTCATCCTCGACTCCACCCTCTCCATGACGAAGCAGGTCAACGTCGTCTCTTCCTCCTCCTTCAACACCTTCCGCATGCTCAGCAGGATCTACAAGTGGATCCCCAACGCAACGAGAAGGATGGTCAACCAGGCCCTCGTCTTCATCAGACTGGACTACGGAAACGCCCTCTACAAAGGAGCCTCGGCAAAACTCCTGAAACGGCTCAAACGCATCCAGAAAGCCTCTGTACACCTGATCCTCGACATCGATCGACCCAGTCACACCCCACCTGAGAGACCTGCACTGGCTCCCCATCAACAGGAGGATAACCTTCAAGCTCCTCACCCATGCACACAAAGCACTCCCAAAGACCGGACCAGCGTACCTCAACAGCCGACTCAACTTCTACACCCCCACCCGCCAGCTCCGCTCCGCCGACCATACCCTCGCCACTGTCCCCAGCATCCGAAGAGTGACAGCCGCCGGCAAATCATTCTCCCACCTCGCGGCCAAGACATGGAACACCCTCCCCATCTGCCTACGGCAGACCCAAGACCTACTGACCTTCAGAAAACTCCTCAAGACCTGGCTTTTCGAACAGTAGCAGCACCCCCAACCCCCTAGCGCCTTGAGACCCGCACGGGTAAGCAGTGCACTTTACAAATGCTTGATTGACAGATCACAGGTGGGGTGGCATATATCCAGTAGACACATGCGTGAAAGGAAATCCCCAATCGATCCCACTGATAGGTGCAGCGATGCCACAATGGTCCAGGAGATTGGTCCCAACCAAGCACACATGGCTGGAGGGGTGGGCATGTTACCAAAACACCATAAAGTCAGATGCCACAGGAAGTTAGGAACACGTAGCCAATCAAGACACAGGACACACAGTGATCACGCGCTTCCCATGCTGTACATATGGACTCGTTACCTACTGGCCCCATTGTGTCCATGCAGGTTCAAAACCCACCTGGATTCCTCAGACAATACCTTAATTTATGGCTCCAGAGACAGAGCTACACATTTCTTCGCCAGAACCATTTTATTGCATTCAATTAAATGTATAAAAGTCTATGTTAGACAGATTGTAAATTGAGACGGTCCTCAGACACATTACTTGTGACTGTGTTCTTGGCTGCGTTGTTTAATTAAACAAACTGTTCCTGTTTTTCCAAATGCCTCTTGTCTCTTGTTTTTCAAGGAATTTCATTTTTAAGCAACAGGAATGTACTGTCCGACATATATATATCCAGCAGGATCCCACATGCAGAAGTCATTCTGAGTCCAAGCACACTATGTCCTAGTACAGCAGATGCAAAAACAAAAGATGCTGTCCCACCTGTCAGTCTCAGTCAGACCTTACTCAAACCCTAAACTTGTGTCTTCTCTTTACTATAGTACTTGAGCCAACCTATGAGATGAGGATATGAAAAAAGAGACCAAGTCATGGAAACCTTTTGATCTGATCCGAATTGATTAATTTGGGCTGCTGAGGAGGTCGGCAAATAGTGAGATTGTTTTCAAACACTGTGAGCCCACCACTTGATTTGAGGTTATTTTGTGGGCTCCTGCTCGTTGCTCTGACTGTCCGCAGTGTTGTTACAGCTACTGGTGAGGATATACCCACCAAATGCTGTGATTTCATACTCTTCTGTTTTACCCTGATAGTTAAGGACCACTTCCATCCATGTCAGTAGTGGAGACAGGTCTCCTTCCAGGGGTCCAGTCATCAGTAGCTCAAGACAGACTGGAACTGTCCTATCAGCCCTAGGTTGGTCTGCGACCTTGTTAATGCTTTGGAGCCTACCCTTTGAGTGCCGCCCTGCACACTCTGCTCCTAAACAGATACTTTAACTCAGTCACAGACATAACAAGTTGTTATATTCTTTACATTACTTTTAATACTTTCCTTCTATGTTTCTCACCAGAAGTACGGCACCGACATCGTAAGCTGCCTCTGATATGGTGTTATATCTACTAGCCGACTGGCAAATCCATAAGTCGCCTTGAGCCATGTTTGTGTGTGGGATGGTGTGTGTGTGTGCGTGCATGTATTTGTGTGAACGTACGTGGGTATTTTTGTTCTGGAGCATGTGTTTGTATGCGTATGTGTGTTTTTGATAGTTTCTGTATGTGTGATTGTGTGTTTGTGCGTGTCTGCGTGTATCAGAGTGAGCGCATTTATGAGTGCTTGTATATGTCTGTGCATGTGATGGTGTTTACCTGTGCATGTTTTTTGGGCGTTTTTGTATTTGAGCATGGGATTTTATGTGTGCTTGTGTTCCTGGATGTATCTGGCTATGTGTGTGTCTGTGTGCCTGAGTGTCCATATGGGAGTGTGTGCTCACATTGGTGTGTGCTTTTCTGTTCGTGTGATACACCATCACACACCGTGCACGCTGGATTTGTTATTTTCTGGTGGCCGCTGTCCTGGATATTGACTTTTATTGCCTGATGCCTGATCTTAGGATGGCCACCAGTGTACCAGTGTGCAGCACAGTCCCCTGCCTGACCCCAAGATGACTTCCATAGTGGTCCCCTACACGTTGTTTTTTTCTACCCTGGGACAACAATTGGACATTGACCAGACCTTGAACCTATCCCCTAACCTGCCTACACATCAGGACTTGGATCCTGCGGAACTTACCCCAGACTGTGGAGACCTAGCGATTTGGCTGATGCCCGGTGGAGATACTATGTAGCTACAGAGGAGATGGGTTGTGGACTCCCCCTCCCTGCCGTCACCTACCCAGAAGGACATTGGGCATATTTTCTCCTCGTCTCTACGTCCTATCTTCCTCCTACCCCTTTACCCTATCCCCTTACCCTTCCTTGCTCCATTCACCTTGTCCCCTAAGTTCTTTAAATGCTTTAATTGATACTTATTTAACTTTTAACTGATGTAAATTGCAACATTATTGTCCCTCATGTAAAGTGCTCTGACTCCATCGGGTCTAGTCAGAGCTATATAATAACTCATTAATTACATTTGTTCCCATTTAGTACTCTTTCTCTCTTTGTCTACCTCCCTAGCTCCTATCCACTCTCCCCTGAATCTCGCACCTTGCCTGCTAGTCTGCCTAGCCCCTTCTCCTTTGTGCCCTTTGACTAAGCACTCCTCCCCTTGTTGGGGAAAGATCCAATATTTATACTCTGGAGTCTCAGCGTACCCGCTGAGAGAGTCCACTGCGCCAAGGGAGCCATTCACAGCTGAGGTATGGTATGGCACCCCTTGCCAAAGCACTCCCTTGCCCCTTTGTGGGGAAGGATCCAGTATGTAGGACTTGGAGTCTCAGAGACCCCTCTGAGAGAGTCCACTGCTTAAAGGGAGCCTCCCGCAACAGAGATAGGGAAGTGATACCACTTCCCCTGGGATCACAGCTTACTGGACTTTGGACGTTGCTTTGACTCGTCTTCCAGTTTGTGTCCAGGTCGCCCTTCCTCTCCTCTCCTCTCCTCTTTCCATGCAGTGTCCTTCACCCTCCCCTCCTCTTTCCCGCCTTCATTACCTGTCTACTTCCCCATCTCCTTCTCTCCTCCCCTGAATCTTTCCCCTTGCCTGCTTTTCCCCTTACGTATTTGTCCTTCTTGTTTATCTTGACCTTACAAGTAACTATGTTGCCATGCTCTAATATCTGTGTAACCTTTGTAACGATGTAACCTGTAACTATGATCTGATGCTCATGTAAAGCGCTCTGATACCTCCGGGTCTAGCCAGCGCTATATAAAACCTTTCAAATAAATAAAATAAATAAATGTTTTTAGAATGTGCATTATTTAATTGTATCTGTTGCCTAGCAGAGTAGAATGTTCCTCTCTTGGAAGCTCCAGTCTAGCAGTTACGGGCTGGATGCTGATGAAGAGAGACACTCTGCATGGTTCTTGGGTACTGAACTTCATAAAAGGAATAAATTCAACTTTAACTTCACCTTTGGACTCTTCAAATTATTCCAGCATATAACATAAATGCATGGAGGTGCGCTATCTCTTTAGATAATCTGCATGATAGTGGCACCTAATTGTAGGGTCGGGACGGTGTTAACCTCACTAATTATTTGGCAATGTATCCTTTGAGACAAAACTCAAAACAGAATTTCAAGAATACAATTCAATAAGAAAGACCAGAATTTTAGGACAATCATGATGGTTTATTAAAACTTTAAGTGCAATGCAGAAAAAATGAAAAAATACACATGCAGCAGCAGCCTCATGAAATCAGTGAAAGGACCTGGAAATTGATTGCCACAAAGGCTATCAATCATAGGAAATAAAGCAAATGTGAAAAAATATGAAATATAGAGTAAGTTCAAAATATGCAGTAAATCAACACAAAGTCGGGCAGCATCAATAACAGAGACCCATAAAATCTGTCTCACTCCCAAAAAAGAGAGTCTCACACTTGGATCCTGCGTACAAATTGATGTGCAATTGCACAGTCGGCATCGAATGAGAAAATATCTCTATTCATTCACAAATCATAATACAGTCTTTCGGATTGTCATATAAACTCACTAAGTTAGCATAGTTCCCTAATTTGAATAAATTAAATTCTTTATAACCGAATGCCATTGGAGGTGGTGGAACAAAGGTGGCAAATGAACAATGGAAAGATTAATTGTCCAACAGTGTACAGAAACCGGCAGGAAGAGCCCTGGATGTTACATAAGGCGTCCTTCCTGGTTTCTTCAAGAACAACAGTGCGCATGTACTGTGTGCGGAGTCATTTGAGAAATATAAACACACAATGAACATTATGAAACAGCAGCCATATGTCTAAACATGAAGTAGAGGCCTAAACTTGGGACTAGTTAGCCTAAGTCAGTAAAATCACATCAAAACACATCATACCGATTTTGGTTCTTTTGTAATAACTTTATGTAAGCGTATACATATATAGTTCAAATGTGAAATAAATTCAACATACACATGATAATTGACTTTGGAATCACTCATCAAAAATATTAACACACTGGCGCACTCGGCCTGCATTCAGCTACTTATCTGTTGTTGCTTAAAGATCCGGGAGTCGGGACTGTGTCCCACATGAGGAGTTCTGTAGCATCCCAGCAGCCTAACAAGAACTAGCAGGGTATTTACTCCTTCAAGCAGTCAATTTGGGGTTTGCATAGATGCATAGCTCCTAAAAACCATAGTCCCTCTCACAACAACACATTCTGCAAGGAGTCTTGCACCTGGACGATCTACAGCGGTATGGAATTGTTCGGAATTACAACAAAAAACGATACTTTTTTGGATCGAGCCATTATGATGTTTATTTGAATGCCACTAAAGCGTCTGTTTTTGAAAGTTACATTGACCTTAATTATACAAAAGGAACCCTTTGTCTCACCGGACACATATTAAAGTCGTAATTGTTGCTAAATTGTAACTTAAATATGCCCTTGTTTATTGGTGCCGACCACACTTGCACCTTAGCTCACGTTCGTTCCATCAGTGGAACGCGGTGCCTGGGACAAGGAATGGTGCATTGTTGTACATCATACAGTGACGCACCATTCTCTGCTCCAGACCGCACCCTGTCAGGAAATAGAAACCAGTCGGCTGACGACCATGAAATGAGTTACAACAAGGTAAAAGTTTATTTTAAAAAGAGTTGACGAGTGCGGGAGCATTTCCCTTACAGCCATATATATTTTGGATAAAAGGGTTCGTTGTGGCTCGAAGGGGACTTCAGCAATGTATTAATAACACCGCGAGAGATGCGAGGGCAACCTCCCTGACTCTAGACTTTTCGCAGTTTTGATATCCCTCTTTATGGAGGAACTTGAGCTGAATATATATGTATAGTATGAGTTGTTATTGACTATAAGCACCCCTAAACAGTTCAAAATCGCTGAACATAATTGGCATGAAGTATTCTATTGTATTCCGTAGTTTTTGTATATCACATGGCTACCCACATGCCTCCCAGGGCTGCAACAGATACCGCAAAACACCAGGAGCTATACATTATTCCCAGAACAGCCAGGTCTTCAAGACTTTGTGAAAGGAGAGGCATGCTCCAAGAGGCGCAGTCTAAAAGGTAGGGAATTCTAGAGTTTCGACGCGAAAAATGAGTATGAATGCACTCATGGAAATACCAATACCAAGACAGGTGAGTGAGTTAGGCCAATGCTGACATCCTGGAGATACATGTAATCGTACACAGAGGGAGCATTCTCCAGTCAATGTATAGTGAAGTGAAGACCACGCATGCGCAGATAGGGGGATCCTGCCTCTTCCACAGGTGCTGCTGTAACTTTTACCACAGAGAGAAAGAGAAATGATGTGACTGTGATGCAATGGCAGGTACAAATAGAAATCAATCAATCACAGGTGTAGGGACTAGGGATTTACGGGTCTGTCTCATTCCCCAGGGAAAGTACAAGGTTTATCAAAGGAGAAACAGACACTTGTAACACTAAGCCATTGGTTTAGTAAATTTTAGAGTAACCTCATAAACCCTCCGGTTGAGGCGGGCTAAATCACACATTTAGAGTAACCGATGATAACGGCCGTTAACCCATATGCGGGGCGGATGAACCACATATACCGCTATATTCCAATTTGCATAGGGTTTATGAGGTTACTCTAAAATTTACTAAACCAATGGCTTAGTGTTACAAGTGTCTGTTTCTCCTTTGATAAACCAGGTACAAATAGAAGCCATTTGTCATGTCGTTCTCCTTCTCTTTTAGAATTGTTTACTCTTAATCTTTTTATAGATTGTACATGTAACAGGATTCTTTTCCCTGGCTCTGCTGAGACAGTTACTGGGGAAAGAAGTCCTGTGTAGGCTGTGTCCTACCTTGCTCCTCTGTTGTTCCTAAAATAAATATTTTTCAACAATTATATGGTTTACTGAACTTTACAATTTGGCGACAGGGATTTCAAGAACACTAGGAAACCCCGAACCCTCTTTAAGGATATTTTCTTTAATTATTTTGTTTTGTTTTGTTTTTTGTTTATCTTTATCAGAAGGACTACAGCGTTACCCTGTGAGTACTCCATCAGAAGGACTACAGCGTTGCTCTTTGAGTACCATTTTCGTTCTCTGAATAAAGCGCTTTTGCACGTTTGTTTTTCCTACAGATTGGACCTTGAAGTGTTTTCTACTGGATTACATTTTTATTTAAGAATTTGGTTTTTGAGCATCTTCTTTCATTTTTATTTAAAGAGTTTTATATAGCGCTGGCTAGACCCGGAGGTATCAGAGCGCTTTACATGAGAATCAACAATGTAACATAAAAAGTTCAATAATTACACAATAAATCCCAAAAAATAGGCAATACAATTAGGAGAGGAGAGAAAGGAGAGAGAAAAGTAGTGGAGGGGGCAGGGGAGGTGCGAAAGGGAGGAAAAGGGAAGAGACAATACAGAGAGACGGATAGAAGTCTGTCTAAAGACCGACTGGGTAGGCGAAGACCTAGGAGGGAATCCACGGCCCATCTCACCTATAGCTAAACCAGGTAGCTCCATCGGGCATCAGACAAAAAAGTTCAGTCTCAGTACATTGAGAGAAGGGAGAAGGAGAGACATAAATAGAGGGAGGATGCGGGAGGAGACTACAGGAGGGACGAAAGGAAGTGAAACAATGTGGTTTAACAGTATATATAACAGAAAAAGATCAACAATTACACAATACATCAAACAATCAGCAATACAGTAGGAGAGGAGAGAAAGGAGAGAGAAAAGAAGTGGAGGGTAGGTGAGGTGAGAACGTGATGGTAAGGGAAGAGACAACCGTAGAGACGAGAGGAAGTCTGTCTAAAGACCGACTGGGTAGGTGACGACCAAGGAGGGAATCCACGGTCCATCTCCCCTATAGCTAAACCAGGTATCTCCATCGGGCATCAGACAAAGAAGTTCGGTCTCAGGTGTCTGGGGAAGAGGTTCGCAGAAAAACTGGATGAGAGGGAGATACGGCAGAAAGACGAAGGAAAGTCTGCCCAAAGACCGGCTGGGTAGGTGACGGTCGAGGGGTGAAGTCCCAAAACCCAAAGGTGTTTACCTTCAAGTTCCATCAATGTTATCTCGTTCTGCTTGGCCTCTGCTGTGACGCTTAGAAGGCTTCCTTGCTCATCGCTCCTTATGACATACACAAGTGATCAACGTAACGTACGTCTCACAGCGCGCCTGCTCATCACGCCTCTACCCATTGGCTACATCATCACGTTGAGTTCTACGTGGAAGCCATTTTAACAAGTGTGGTTTCCATAGTAACCTTTTGCCGTCGAAGGTTTTTACCGGAACAAAGGACTTCAAGCAGGCTTTCCTTCCTTGCGCTTGCTTGTGAATGTTTCAAACCTTCTAGTGAAAGGATACTACACATTATTCATAAAGGTCTTCAAGTAGGCTTCTATATTTTTCATTTTTACAGCGTCAACTTGGCTGTTTCACTTATTCATCTAGCGAGAGGATTCTTCATTGCAATTAATTTTTCAACTTTTACCTCAGCATTTTCAATGACTATATAAGTATAAGTACTGTATTCCATTATCTCTTTCAAGGATTTTTAAGTTCTATTTCTACCATTTATCAACTTTTCACAAGCTAATAATTTTCATTCTCTTTTACACTCCAACATGGCTTCTCAAAATTTCACAATCCAATCCCCACAAGCATTTTGGCCTACTGGTTCAGAGCCTTGCATGAAATGTCCACAATGGAAGGCTTATTTTCTAATCTTCATTGACACCATAGATCAGGATGGAAAGATGAAGCCAGAAAGAAAGAAAAACCTTTTTTACACTCTGTTGGTGCTTGTGGTTTATAAATGTATGATGAAATGCCAAAAACTACTGGTGGTGGTGATGCAAATGTTTTTACTGATATTTTAAATGATTTTGATAATCATTTCTCCCCTAAAGTATGCATAGGTATGACTAGATACACATTTTCCCCTGCCCTTTCCAGTGTCTGTGGCCTGCAACTGCTGCTAAAGAGACCCACGATTAGACTCGGTTCCAGGAATTTTTATCTGGATAGACATAGGGTGCATTCAAGTGGGTCAATGGCAGGCCACATTTATTTCAATTCTGCAAGCAGCCTACAAGCCATGGATTCACATCATATATTCTTCCTAACAGGCATGTGGGTAGGGTTTTGAGTGTAAAAGTGACTTCTATATTGGTCAGCCTCAAGCCTCATAATTTCCAGCAGGCCCAGCTTCAATACAAGCTTCTGGATACCAAAGCCTTGACATCTTCACAATAGGAAGAGTGGGAATGTATTCCTTGCAATTTTCCTAACACATATCTTTAAGGGGGAGAGTGAATCTGGACGCCAAGTTCTGGATATTCTGCAGTCTCCTGGTGAGATGCTTGTTGATCCCAGCATAGAGGTTATGCTTTTAGTCTAGTTTTCCGGTGATGAAATCATGGGTGTTGGTTTTCCAGGTGTTGACTGGGAACCATTTCAAAATATTCCACAGCATCTTCAGGGTGTGGAAGTGTGTTTCTGCAGGAAGCGTCTTCCTTGGTAAAGCGTCTGCTCTGTTTTGGGACACCAGGCCACCCCCAGTGCCACTCTGCGAGTGTAGGAGGCTGAGGGGACCTCCATTTGCGAGTGATATCTCTCTTTGCCACAACTTTGGTGAACCCTACTATAATCCTTTCACATCTCAGGTCACCCAAGTCTTCTAATATGCCCAACAAGCCCACTCATAGAGTGAGTTGCAATTGTTGATCCAGGACCTGTTATAGCGATCTCTCTACCCTCACCAAAAGACCATACCACATGAAAAAAATCAGAGTTAGTATGTGCGGAATATAAACAGCGTGGTTGGGTATTGTCCCTGTTTGCCATAGGCGCTTGGGCATGAGAGATGAGATATGGAGTTAATGAAGTTAGAACAATCTAATTTATAAGGAAATACCAACCTCAGGGGGAGTAGACGGGAATCCTGCCAGTCTGCCTCATCCAGGGAAACCACCCAGTTCTAACACCTCTGTTTAAGTGTTAGAAAATCATCAGGTGCATAAATCATCAAACTACAATACATAGAATATTCCCTGTTTGCCAAGACGGCCGCCAGCAGGCTGTATAGTTATAACAGTGAAGTCACTTAGGTGATAGAAGAGTGCATAACAGAGTTGTATGTTGTTCCAGGTATTGAAAGGAATAGAGATGCCCATTTTGCCAAACATGGCCGACAGTCATGAGACCTATTCTATCCCAGGTCCAGAAACCGGTTGGGTGGGTCATGTGGTTAAGATATGTACCCTCCCACAATGGAGTGAGTTGTGTAAGTGTTTTCTCTCACCCTATGGCTCTTAGAGCAACCCTACAAAACCCCGATAACCACCGCTGTCAATTCTGGGAGGTGGCTGGGAAATAGGGTTCCTGTAGAGCTGTCCCATGACAGCAGCTAACCCCAGACATAAGAGTTCCAGTCGGTGTGCTGTTTCATCCCACCCGCCCATCCGCCAATCATTATTATCCTGTAAGCTGTGACACCCTTTAGTATAACTTGACATCTGCCAGGTCCCCATCATAGGCCAGCTCTCTGCATTCAAAGTGGCAATGCGAGGAGGCCAACCCATAAAGGTGTTTAGCTTTAAAAACCATTGACTCAGAATATTGAGCGGGAAGTGTTGGAGAGTATGCAAAAACCTGGGGAGGACCATCATTTTGAATAGAGTGATTTTTTTCTAGCACGTTGTGAAGGAGAAGGTCTCATCTCTGAAATTCCTGCTTCATCCTGGAAGTTAAAATAGTGAGGTTGGTACTCCATACAAGACCATGCAAGACCGGTGCCCGTAGAAATGTAAAACCCCAGATATTGAAAGCCGAGTCTCCAAACTGGACTGAAAGATAGCCAGTTATTGGTGCTTTGTTCCCCTTGAATAGGAACCAAAAGTGACTTTTTCCAGTTTACTTTAATGCCAGATGCTGATTCATATAAGGACAGTAGCTACAGGGTGAGAAGGCTGGAAAGATGCGCATAAGCCAGGATGAGAAGGGCCTCATTGGCATACAGGACTAGCCTTTCTTCCTCTCAACATGACCCTCGCCACCCCCATACTTGGGCATCACAATGGAGGAGACATGCCAGGGGCTCGATGGCAAGGGCGAAACGAAGTGGGGAGAGAGGGCAACCCGGTCTGGTTCCCCTACAAATTGGGAATAGCTCAACGGGTTCCATTTACTCAGACCCGGGCCATCGGGCAGTATAAGAGTAATCACACATAAACCTGGAATTTGGGGCTGAAGCCGATGCATTCCAGGACTTTGAACAAACATGCCAATCCACTGAGTCGAATGCCTTCTCAAAGTAAATGAATAGAAGGGTGCTTGGATCTGGGAGAGCACCAACATGAGTCAGGAGTGCCTGAACTCTCCCTATATAGTGCCTAGTACTATGTCAGGTCATGGAGCTACACTGGTCTGAGTGATTCAAGATGGGAAGGGCTCACTGTATGTGAGTGGTGAGTATTTTAGTGTTAATCTTGAGCTCCACATTATTGGACTTGGCCCTTTTTGCAGGGTCATCCCTGAACTTTTTGCCTTTCTCCGCTATTTTTTCTGACCTTTTGTTGGCTGTTTTACGACTCTGGGCACTTTACCACTGCTGATCAGTGCTAAAGTGCATATGCTCTCCCTATTGTAAATTGATGTATGGATTTGTGACTCCATGATTGGACTATTTGATTTACTGTCAGACCCTAGTACAGTGCAATGCTTCTGCCTAGGGCTTGTAAACCAAATGTTTCTGGTGGGTTTGCAGCACTGGTTGTGCCACCTACAGAAGCTGCCTGTAAAAGTGTGTCTCAGGTCTGCTATTGCAGAGCCTGTGTGCAGTCTGGTACTGCCATGTTGACTGGCAAGTGCACCCACTCGCCAGTCCCTAAACTTTCCATTTTCTTCATATCAGACACCCCTATGGTAGGCCCAAGGGCAGGGGGCATTGTACATATGAGGTAGGACAAGCCCTGATGTGTGTGGATGTCCTAATAGTGAATTTCAGCCATTTTCGTTTTTCACTATTGCACGGCTACCTGTTCTCCGTAGGCCAGAATGGGTAGTTAGATTATTACATCTTATAATCCTAACTGACTCAGGGAACATGGTAGAAATTCGAGTTTAGTGTGCCTGAACTCAGAATGATAAAATACATCTTTTAGTGAAGTTGGTTTTAACATTCTGTGTTTGAAAATACCACTTTTAAAAAGTATGTATTTTCTTGTGCAACTATCCAAAGCCTGCCTCTGCTAGGTTGTGTATTCCTTGTCTGGAGTTTGAGTGACAGGGCTGGGGGATTCCAAGAGACAGGATGAGTCAGCCCAATGGTGAATAGAGAGATCTGCATCTAGATGGGAGGGAGGAGTTGCACCTGGGACCTAAATAGGACTGTGTCTTCCCTCCACAATGCTGGCTCCACCTCCTGTGGTGCGTCTGATGTCTCTGCCCTGCATTGTGAAAAGAAAGAGGGAGTCATGCAAACACAGTGCTCCAGAACTGGTTTAGACTGGGCAAAGGCCCATCTGCCCTCAGAGGACAAAGGATTTTGGCGTATAAATATTGGGACCCTGATCCCAAGACATTAGATCACTTTTGGACTACAAGAAGAAACCTTTGCTGTGGAGAGGAACCAGAAGAAACTGAGGAGAGACTATCCCTAAGCTGAAGTGCTGCTTGGGGTATTGGGCTGCAGTGGTTGACACAAGTCTGCTTACTTCGGTCTAAGAGATCGTTAACCCTCCACGATAATAATGTAAAAGGCGGCATCTAGACTAGGGATGAGCAAAAGCTATGCAATTGGTGAGTGAGTGGAGAAGGAACCAACAGAGCAGGATGGACTAGAATCCCAGGGCATGTAGAGAACATTAAGCCAGGGTACAACTTATGTATATGCTTGCAGTATTGGAAGATGAAGGCATAAAGATTGAAAATCTGTTTGGACTTTGTTATATATGAAAACATGAATGTGAAAATTGTACATTTATTTATACCACTAAGATAGACACTGAAAGATTCATATATTTGACAATACCGGATTGTAAAACAGTGTCTTTCAATAAATTAGTTAAATCAGCTAATCAAAACATGGAGTGTAGCCAATGTAAATTAGAAATGTTATCAACATTATACAAATATTTGGACACTATATCATTTTAATAATACAACGTTGTAGAACAGGTGGAAGAAAATTGGAAACTTTAATTAAAAATGTTGTAACAAGTCAACTATCAATATAATTTTCGTAGCAGTAGCAATTATTTTCCACGATGGACCTTCTACAACATCTGGACACTACATTGTCTATTTAAAGTAAAATAAAGGATGGATATATTGTAATGATGCCCATTTGGTTTTCAAATATCTTTTGCCAAACAAATTACCAGATTCTTACCTAATATTTTTAATGGCAAAGTTCTGAGAACATAATTCGGCCAATTGGGAATATGTTAATATGTATTAATGATATCACTTTGGATAATTTCAATATAAAGGATTTCAAGAATATCATTCAGCTTAGAGGGAATATATTGAAATGAATTAAGAAGTTTATTTTGGAAATTCTCACTGCAAATGTTTTAAGGAACATCATTTTGACCGTAGGGAAGTTATGATGAATTGCTGATCGAATTTTCATTTCTGTTCTTTGATATTGTAGTTTAAAAATTCTCTTAGAAAGAAGCATTTTATATATTTGATATATGTATTATATGCAATGGTATTGAGGATGTTTATTTTAAGAAATGTGAAGAGATAGTTGACTTTGTTGAAAATATTTTGGACAAAGTATTTTTTTGATACAATCTTATTGATTGTTGTTTTTTGCCCGCTGTTATAAGATGAGTAACATTGAAATCACTATCTATAGTGAAATTCAATGAACTCTGAGAACAGTAAAAAAGGCAAACTGAATATGCTATATAATGCTAAAATTATGTTGTGCTTTAAAAATTATAATATTATATGTTAAAACTGTATTTTTTCTTCTCTTTTACAGACCATAATTCTAAAGTTTGAAAGTTTTTAAAAAGTAAAAGATAAAAAACAACTGCAAACATTATTTCAAATACTTTGATATATACTATTGTAAAGGTAAGATTGAGTAATCCAAACACTATCCATGCACTACTACATTCACCTCTGCACTATCCATACAGTCCTCTAACCACCTAGACACTGCTCATTAACATCTTAAATTCCTTAGGTACTATTCTTGCAGTCCACCAATCACACTGTCACTCCCAATGCACTCCTTGACTCACCCAGCCAGTACCATGTTCTAATCCAATCCTTCTGCCAATACCCAAGCACTTATAAATTCCCTCAGGCGGTCTCCTTGCAGTACTTTAATCATTCAGCCAGTTCTATGTCCTTATCTAATCACTGCAGCAAAACCCAAGCACGTATAAATTCACTATGCTGTGAACTTGCAGCATTCTAAGTATCCAGTCACTATGTACTTGTATGATGATTCAAACATTAAGACATGTAGTGTTACAATCAAATGTGCACTATCCGTGCAGTCTCCTAACCATCTACACAGTACTGATTCACTCCTCCAATTACACAGGTAGTACCCATGAAGTCCAGGAATCACACTGTCTCTCTCTGTGCACTCCTCCAATCATCCATCCAGTACCATGTCCTTATCTAGGCTGTGAACTTGCAGCACTCGAAATATCCAGTCACTATCCATGTACTTGTACAATGACTCAGGCATTAAGACATGCTGTGTTACAATTAAATGTGCACTATCCATGTAGTCCCATAACCACCTACTCTTTACTGATTCCCTCCTCCAATTACCCAGGTAGTACTCATGAAGTCCAGGAATCACACTGTCTCTCTCTCTGCACTCCCCATCCTGTACCATGTCCTTATCTAATCACTGTGCCAAACCCAAGCACTTATAAAATCCCCAGGCTGTGAACTTGCAGCACTCTAAATATCCAGTCACTATCCATGTACTTGTACAATGAATCAGGTATTAGGACATGCAGTGTTACAATCAAATGTGCACTATCAATGCAGTCCCCTAAGCACCGTCACAGTAATTATTCACTCTTCCAATTACCCAGGTAGTACCCATGAAGTCCAGGAATCACACTGTCTCTCTCTGTGCACACCTCCAATCATCCAGCCAGTACCATATCCTTATCTAATCACTGCGCCAAAACCCAATCACGTATAAATTCACCATGCACTTACATTGCAGTACTCTGATCATCCAATCAGTACTCAAGTCGCCTTCTCTACTCAATTATTTCCGGCTAAAGAATCCATCGTTTTTCCACCAATCAAAAAAAAAGGTAACTCTTTCCCTTGTATCATTTCCGGCATTCGCAACCCTCGTAAACCAACCAATCACAACCGCGCTCCTTATTACGTTCAGTTCTCACTCCAGTCTGAGTTCGTAACTTCCGCTAAACCTTGAGTTCCCACTGTCTACCATAGTCTTTCCTGTTTCCAACTACCAATCAGGAATCAGATGCGCGATTTTAGTCCAAATTCCGGACTAGCAGCCACCTGTCTACACCACTTACAGTTCTCGATGTTTGCATACGCTAACACCAAAATAGTATAAAAGTCACCTTCTCTACTCAATTATTACCGGCTAAAGAAACCATAGTTTTTCCAATCACAGAAAGTCACTCTTTCTCATGAACTATTTCCGGCTTTTACAACCCTCGTAACACAGCCACAATTATACTGTTAAACAATATAAATGACTACATAATACCTGTTCTCATCCTGTTCCAATTTCTCACTGTTCCCCCCATTCAAAGGGAAATGAACACTTACTGAAACTCTCCAGGCATGTCCTATATAAGAGAATTCTCTAGATGGAGACTATGCAAAACTGTGTTCACCCCTGAAAATTCTGAGAAAATAATGTAACTCCTGCTCAGTATTGAGTCCATATCGTATTGTCCTTCAGCGCCTGATCCATCTTGCCTCCTGCTGTCACAGTCGCAACACCCAATCACCCCCTCTTTTCAATGGCATTACTTTCTGTAGCCCATGAAATCTGATCTGATTTTTCAAATAATGGTGTGTTTTAATATGTTGAAATATGGGTGATTTTTCATCTTGATTTAAAATTGATCTGACATGTTCCTGTATTCTCAGCTTTAGTTTTCTCTTAGTGCTCCCAATGTACACTTGATTACATTCACATAATATGGCGTATACAACACCCTCACTGTTACAATTTATGAATTCCTTAACTGTGTACGCTTGGTGAGTATTAAAACTGAATTCCTTGGTCTTGTTCATTCCTATTCCACAAACATTGCATGCGCCACAAGTGTAAAAACCCGCAGGAGTTTGAGATAGCCAATCTGCCTGTCTCTCCTTAATGGGTTCTAAATAATTCCTACTGACCATTTGTTTCACTGTGGGGCATCTCCTAAAGATTACCTCAAGACAATCCCCAAGTGACATTACCAGCTGTGGAACACTTCTAAGAAGATTCCAATTTTTCTTCAGAGCCTTGTAAATATCTGCTCTGTTCTCACAGTATTTAGTAACAAAGGCTACACGACCGATAGATGTTTTATTCTTTGTTTTCTGAGTTAGTGTCAGTTTCCTGTTCACTCCCAAAATTCTGTTTCTTGCTCTATTAAGATCCGATACTTTATACCCTCTCTGAGTTAACCTGTTTTGTAGGGCATCCAATTCCAATAGAAAATCCATATCCTTGCTACAATTTCTCCTAGTTCTCACCATCTCCCCATAGGGAATTCCTCGAATAACTGATTTTGAATGATGACTATCAGCTCTGAGAATTGAATTAGTAGCAGTAGGTTTTCTATATAGCTTGATGATGATCCTGTCCTTCTCTACACTTAGCTCCACGTCCATCTCTGCTAAAATTACCTTCAATAAATTATCCACCGAAGCAGCAGCCTCTTTTCTCCTAAAAAGTAGCGCCCGATACTATGGAGGCCAAAATAAATCGGGGAAATTCTTAGCTAATAATTTAAAAACGCGTCGAGACAGAACTAGAATTGCTTCTATAACGAATTCTAATGGGAACAATCTTTTTCAAGACAAAGATATTCTACAAGGATTTTTCTCCTTTTACAAAAATCTCTATACTCCTGAAACACAACTGCTTCAATCTGATATCTCTACGTATTTTCAATCAATCAGTTCCCCTCCTTCTCACCATATTGACTTTGCTTTGCTAGAAGCAGATGTTACTTTGAAAGAGATTTCCCACGCTATATCGGTATTAAGACGAGGCAAAACTTGGGGACCTGATGGTTTCACCACTGAATTTAATGAATATTTTTCAAAACTTCTTCTTTCGAACCTTCTTCTCCTATTTAATTCCTTTATTGCAAATGGATATTCCCAAGGCACCTTCCATGAAGCCTGATTTTTTTAATCCCTAAAGAAAATAAAGACCCTTCTTTTTGTAAAAATTAACGTCCCATTTCCTTAGTTAATACAGATTATAAAGTTTTTGCAAAAATACTTGCCTTGCACATTGATCTCATTTTACCCAAACTTATTGGATCTGAACAATCTGGTTTCGTAAAATGTTGTTTATCCTCTGATAACTCTAGGGTCTTCTTTCATGTTCTTAGTAAGGCCTCATCCCACTTGCCGCTATAACTCTAGACGCTGAAAAAGCTTTTGATAGGATTGGCTGGGAATTAATGTTCCATGCTCTAGAGTGGATAGGATTTCCTCCCATGTTAATGTCCTTAATTTCTTTATTATATTCTGATCCAAAAGCTTCTATCTTTGCCAATGGTAAAGTCTCAGATTATTTTTCTCTCTCTAGAGGAGTTCGCCAAGGCTGTCCCTTGTCCCCTTTATTGTTTATTGTAGCATTGGAACCCTTCTTAACGAAGATTAGGCAAGATGCTCAAATTACGGGTTTTCAACTAGGCTCCCATAAAGTCAAAATGTCTGTTTATGCTGACAATATTCCTTTATATTGTTCTAATCTGGATATTTCTCTCCCTTCTTTTCTTCATCAAGTGGATAGTTTGTCACGAATCTCAGGTTACCGCCTCAATCGAGATAAATGTGAAGTTTTACCCCTTAATGTTTTATGCATTAAACACTATTTTGATCAGATGGGTTTCTCATGGCAGCCGACTAAATTGAAATATTTAGGACAATGGTTCTCCTCAACTATTTCAGACACCCTAAAATTAAATTTTGACTATATTACCAAACAGCTAAATTACTCTATTACCAGATGGCATCCTCTCTTTCTTTCTTGGTGGAGTAGACTAGATGCAATTAAGATGATACTAGCTCCTCTAATCTTATATTCACTTTCCATGTTACCGGTACATGTCCCAGGTTATTATTTTAAAAGAATACACTCACTGTTATTAAAGTTTCCCTGGAAAAATAAACCCTCTCGAATAGCCTTATCCTGTCTTAAGAAGGACAACATTCAGGGGGGTCTTAAATTCCCTGACTTTAAGTCGTACCATTACGCCTTTTCTCTAAAACAAGCTTCCCGATGGCTTTCTATGGAACTTCCTACACTCCCCCCATTATGGTTATCCATCGAAAAATCCCTTACTTCTCCTTTTTCCTTTCCAGAAATCCTTGCATTCACTACTAGCACCTCCTTTTTAAAATTCTGTTATTGCTCATACTCATAAACTTTTAATCCCCCTTTTACCCTCCTCCTATCCTTCCCTTACTTCACTATCTCAACAATCCATCTGGCATAACAAATCACTGCGTATTAAGAATCGTGCTTTTATTGGAAATCGTGGAGATCCAAAGGCCTTTTATGTATTTCTCATCTCTTACTTGATAATAAACCCTTATCCTTTGCTGCTCTTCAATCTAATTTCCATTCTACCTAACTCTTTTAAAAAACACTATGATCTATTACTCCCGCTCTTCAAGAGTACCTAGACTCACTCCCATCTTTCCCTACTCTTCCCTCTACTTGTTCTGTATTATTCCCTCTTTTAGACACTTTTCCTTCTGCCTCTAATATCTACAAATGTTTATTAGTGCCATCAGAAAGGCTTAAGACAAAGACTGAATTGGCTTGGGAACAGGATTTATCGCAATCCTGGTCTGTTTCTATGTGGAACAAGTTATGGTTAAAGATTCATAAAACCTCCAGAGCAGCTAGCACTACCCAAACCCTTTATTTTATTTATCAATGTCTATTACATTCCCCAGCAAAATAAGCATCGTTTTATCCTGGTACATCATCTAAATGTTGGTCCTGTTCCTGCTCACATGCTGACCTAAAGCACATGTTATTTGAGTGTCCTAATATATACAAATTCTGGCGATTAATTTGGTTGCGAATAAATGAAATTTTTAAGATTAATGTTCCCTTCTCAATATCTACTATTTTTCTAGGCTCTCTATCCCCATCTTGGCCTCAAACCCCTTCACATTTTAAATTATTAGATCTTTTATTAGCTATAGCTTTACATTTAACCTCCAATTGGAAAGACGCAAACAAAGTTACTTATACAGCCTGTTGGAATGCCATCTATTTTCATCACAGACTGGACACCAATTATGTCACTCCTATTTCCCTAGCAATTAAAAGAGATTTATTATGGATTCCTCTTACTAAATACTTATCTAAACTTGCTTCCCCAGATACTTCTACTGTTACTACCATAAATTCAGCAGATGAAGTCCGCAAACCGCCATGATCATTTCTTGTTGTCTTTTCCTTTTAATTATATTGTAATGTTGTTAATATGCTTTTATTTATATATACTCATAATCTTAATCTTTATTGACAGTTACATACATACAATGTTATTTTCAGATTCCATTTCTTTTCATATTCTCCTGTAATGATTATATCATCTCCACCTACCTCTCTCCCCCGCTTTCTCCTTTCATTCTTGCATATGATTTTTATTGTAACCATTTTACTCCATCACCTTCAATATGTCCTTTATTAGTAATCTGTGTACTATGTTGTTGTATTACACGGTTGGTTTATTTCATCTGGTTTCAATAAACTCAAACTTAAAAAATAGTGAAATGTGTAACTTATGAGGTAAGTTTCAAAAGAGATTCAAGTGATAAGGATGAAATCTTGAATGTTAAAGACAGGGGAGAAACAATCCTAGTTGTTACGTGATAATCGATGTGTTAGTATTCAGTAGTATTGTGAACTTTGGCTCCTCATATATGGCACTGTGTACGGAGAAGTTCATCGGGACAAAAGGAGAGTTGTTGCCTTCATTAACCAATTAAGAGGGCTAATTTAGAGAGTTGATCAATATGTTGGGCTACTGTATCTTGAAATTTAGATTAAAAAAGGAGTCACAATTGGGAAATTAATATGTGGCTAAAAAGGGAGGAACAGTGTTGGTTTGGACCAACCTAGAGAGCCTAAATATTGTCCTTCATCCAAAAAGTGTAAAACAGGTTTACATTGTATGGAAAGATGAACAATTAGGCAAAGAACTCTATAGTGGTGAAGGAGAATAGTAGTCTCAAAATTAATAAGGTACAGAACAAACCAATATCAGTGAGGGAGTAGGTCAAGCGTGAATTACAGAAATTGTTGAATGTTGTTGTGATAAAACCTGTGGAATTAACAGTGGTAGTTGCACTTCAAGCAAACCAAAGGGTCAGATTGCCAGGAGACTGAAAGGAACTGAACAAAGATATTGTCAAAGACCGATTCCCTTTACCTAACATCTTCAGAATGTTGACCCTGGTAAATGACGTTTGCTGGTTCAGTAAGGTGGGTTTATTCACTGTATATCATAAAATTCCTCTATACATTAGAACAGATAATTTATTACCTTTAATACACCAGAGGGGTTTTCCATTTCCTCAGATTGCCTTTTGAATTGGCATCAGCAGCAGGTGTCCTCCAATGTTTAATCCATGAGATGCTAGAGAAAGATTACAGAGTACAGTTTCCAAGATGACACTCTTGCCAGAAAGACAAAGGAGGAGCGTGATAGAAGATTAAGAAGGGTGTTAACCATCTTAGAAGTTAGATTCACAAAATACAAGTTTGTAGAACAAAGTGTAGCATTTTTGAGCCAGGAAATTAGTAAGAATGGGTTGAGGTTCAAGAGGAAGTTTTGCTCCAAATTTCTTGTTAATTATTTGAATTTTACATTTCATATGAGGAGGTAAATGAAAAAGATGGATGATATTTGTGAATGAGAAATGTGAAATTTGCTATTTGAAGTGCACCCACATTGCATGGATTTGATGCAAATAAAAACAGCATTACCACAAATGATTCAAGCAGAAATGGAATAAGGGTGGTGGTGCCACCAATTAGAAAGAGAAAAGGGGGTATCATTGCCTTGGCGTTTTGCTTCAAGTGGTCTGTTATTAGTAAAGAAATTCTGGACTCAGTGTCTATTACGTCAGACAATATATGTGGGCCAGCAAGCTTAAGGTGAGGAGTGATCACAAGCTGCTTACTTAGTTATTGGCTACGAATGGCATGTGCAAAGAATTGGTAAGTACTACACGACTATCTATAAAACTGCAAGTATTTTCTTATGATTTAACATATGTTTCAGCTGAGGAAAAAAGTAGTTCTGATTTTTTTTCTAGGGTACCTGTAGAATGAAGGAAAATTAAAATTACGATGATATGTGGAATAATTGTATAATTGTGAATGTGTAAGAAAAATGTTCTGTGGCTTGTGATGGGATGATTGGGACTGTGGCTATGAAAGCAAAGTGGTGTGGAGAAAAGCTAACTCCTTTTTCAAGGAAGGAAGGCAGGAAAAATCCAGTTCGGAAACCGAGGTGAAAGGCGTTTGAGTACTGAGAGGAGAATTGACTGTAGAAAATTAATTTCTCACCAAAGAGAATAACATTGTACTTTGTCAGTAGTTAAGGAATAGCCTCATCAAATTATGTCTTTAGGGCTTCCAGGCATTATGTTCAAGAAAGAAGCAAGGGTGGAGTTGGGTGGCCTGGTATAGACTTGGAAGTTGAACTTGTGGTGAGCTGCTATGTAGCATGCAAAGTGGCTGATAAGAGTTGAGACTTCTTTTTTTGTCCCATTTCCTGTCCACGTATGCCTTGGGAGAAGGTGGCAATTGACATATCAGATCCCATTCAGGATAGTGGCATTATGATAGCCTGACTGTGAATGAAGTTATGAACTATCCTGGATGAAAATTACAGGGTTTAAGGAAGAAAGGCTTTGCAACTGGGTGACTGAAGTCAAGAATCTAGTGGAGGAAGAGGAGAACTGCAAATGTCTGATATGGTTTTATGCCATAGTCTTAATAGCTTATTTTTCAAAGTGGCTATTTTTGGGAGTGGTTGATAGTGTGAATGTAAATGTGTTTTGGAATTATTAAAGAAGATGTTTATTGAGACGTATTAATCGGTTACAATGAAGATCAATTTAAATCAGAGAAAATAAGGAAATAGTTGCAGGAATTGGGAGTTGAGCAGAAGTTTATGTTGTTTTACCACCCTAAAGGGAAAAGGTGTGTGGAGAGACTCAGCAGTCATCATCATCCAACAAACTTTATTTGGCATAAAATGCCATAAAAGTTCATCATAAAATGTTCATACCTTCAATCTAATATCAAGAAATAGACCAGACCACAATAAAAACATAAAATCACACAATACATAATTAAGACAGATGAGATCCACTTTGAACCACCATCAAAAGAAGTTAACACTAGAACAGTAAGGTGCAAATGCACAATTATAATAAACTCAAGGCAGGAACAAGTTAAGAATACCTTTTTTTAATTATTAATGACACTCTAATGAATATAATAACAGCACATCAAACTTCTGCCGAATTTAGCTGGCTTTAAGTGCTGGTAATCTCAGTGGCGTTGCGTCCGTTGGGGGCGTTGCCCCACTAGCCATGGACGACCATCACAGGATTCATCATCAAAATAATAAAAATCTCGAGCCTAATCTGAGCGCACTGTCTGCGGCAACTCAAAGAGCTTCGGGACAAGCCCTGCCCGACATCACGGAAGGTGTGGGGGTGGGGCTGCGGCAGTGATTGACAGCGCAGCACAAACAGTGCTAGCTGCAGTGTGCGCATGTCAATTTTTGGGCTAGGTATTTTTAGTACTGCCCCACGCATGCCCACAATGTACAGTACCTTCCCTCCACCCTCCCCTATTGATACTAAAAGTGCGAGGCACCCGGGCTGCCGGGCGTGATTATGGGCAGGCAGTAACGCTGCTCTTAGCCAATCCTGGGGCAGTGGTGCTGCTAATGCAGCGCCAGGATTGGCTGAGAGCAGTCACTGGTCAGCCAGGCAGCCTGCTGGTCCTGGATGGTGCCGCGCGTGGGTGGTAGATACAAGAACAATATCCCAACAGGTAACAGTAAAAGACAAATAAGCATGTATGCAGCAAGCATTAAACTGATAGAAATAAGGAGACCACTATTTAGTTGAAAGAAGATTGTAAATCACCATATATTTAGAAAAATGATATTTGTGGTCAGGCATATACAGTTAAAGTAGCACTGTATAGAACAAATTCTTTGACAACCATATAGCACTTGTGCTCAAGAACGTGTCTGTGGAGGACGTGGCAACACAAGTGATAGGGTGAACAGCGTGGACGGCGCACAGTGAACAATAGTGCAAATAATGTACAGTGAGTGCCTCAAGTATTGTGATGCAGTGACATCACTAGATACAATGATTTTGTAATTTGTATTGAGCCACATTGAAGGTACGCCTAGTAATGCGCTGTTGAGTCGACGGCGTTTCGATACACACGACTCGGGGTCATCATCAGGACTGGGTTGTCTTGTTTAGGCAGTGCTGTGAAGAAGAGGGGATAGATCAGGGGGGAGAAAAGGTTTGAGGTCAAGGAACGCATGCGTACGGTTGTCGCAGTGTGGTTGGAGGGAGAACTGCCTAAAAAGGGGGCAGGGGTGTGTGGTACACTCAGGGTCATGCAAGGGTGATGTATCGGAGGGTGAGTGAAGTGCAGGATATGCAGTTAAGGCCATGGTGAGGTTAACAGGGTTCTGGGTCGCGTGGGGGAGGGATGTGAGGGGCGCATTGAGCATGCGCCCCTCACTTCCTTCCCCCACGCGACCCAAGCCTTCCCCCCCCTTGATCTATCCTCTCTTCTTCGCAGCACTGCCTAAACAAGACAACTCAGTCCTGATGACGATCCCGAGTCGTGTGGATCGAAACGCCGGATGGTTGTGAAGTGTGAAGTCTCAACATAATAAACAGAGGAGCTAATTGCCCTAAAAGGACAGTGGGTACTGTAACGTTTGGGGTTTATGTGGGAATAACCATTGTAGTTACTTTGGTGTGTGCATTATTTTTGCTGTCTACTTTAATTCTTTATTTCTTATTTTTGTTTCTTGTGTTTACATGGTGTGCATTGTATTTTAATGTGCATGTGTTATTCTATTTTTCATATGTCTCTTTTACATTATTGCTCCTTATTAAATTGTTTGGTAATTATTAGAGGGCAGAAGGTGGGTAGTGGCCTGACCATCTCCTTATTCAAATTGTCTGACATAAATGGAAGCTACTTCTTAGTTCAGCCAGCTAAGGTATGCCATATAACACACAACACCTAATGAAAAAAAAATGGTAGGGACAGGACACAGGCCCTTAAAATAATGGTGCCACATGGTGGAGCCCTCTAGGCTCTGAGAATGAACATGTGTCTAGGAACCCTCGGGCCCCTTAATTAACTAGGCACGGTGCTTTATATAAAAAAGGCCAGGCTAGGCCACACAGGCTCTTTAAACAAACATGCCCCCTAAAGTGTTGGAGCCACCCGGGGCTCTAGAAATAACGTGCCCCCACACTGGGGCACGGAACATGGGGTCACGGGCCCCTCTGGCTCTAAAGGAAATAATTATACCCATCGGTGAAGCCACCTAGGCTCTAAAAATAACTATGCCCCCACATGTGGCAGCATGGGCCTCACTGGCCGTTGGGACCTTCACTGGGGCCCTTAAACAAAATATGGCCCACATTGGACCGGCCCTCTGCCATGTGGGGCCGCTCAGATACTGCATACTACCCAGGTGAGTGCAGGGAAAATGCCACCCACACCCCCGTGGGAACTCTGTACCCTGACTGCAGCTTCCCCCTAGAGATCAGCCCTTACTCACCGGGCTCTGTCTCGGGACTCTGCTCCTTTTTGGACTTCACCTGGGCCCCCTCCTGGGACCCAGGACTTTGGACTCTTCCTGCTGTGCTGCTCCGGTGTCCACTTAGCTTGATGGGGACCGGCAGCACTTCTCCTGATACCGCGGGGCTCCCTCAGCTCATGGGAGCCCCACCGACCAGCCGCCACACCCCTTACATCACCTCTCTTCACCCGGGCCCCCTCCAGGGACCCGGGGCTTTGATGTAGAGCTTGCACGGCTCTAGAAGGCTTCAGCTGTCTTCTCCGCAACTGGTTCAGGGGAACTCCTGAGCACTTTGTTTTGCTCAGCCCTCTCTTTCTTTCACTGAACAGGCTTGGGACATCAGACGCACCACAGGGGGTGGAGCCATCATTGTGGAGGGAAGGCCTACCCCTATTCAGGTCCCAGGTGCACTCTTTCCTGCCATCAACATGCAGATCTCCTCATTCACCACTGGGCAGACCCATCCTGACTCCTGGAGCCAGGCACACCAGCCAGCTCCAGCCAATCACAAGCCAGAAAGACAATTCACATTCACTGCACAGACATGCCAACTTCTAGAAGTGGCACTTCCACACTAAGCACAATAAATCCGCGCAGATCATCGCGGAGCATTTAATCTCACGAGCTCGCACACACCAAACTTGCCCCTCCACTCCCTATACATCAGGAACTACCATGGACACACATATTCCCCATGCATTCCTATGGGAGGGCAGGCCAGTCTCATCACACATACACAGAGAGCGCACGCACTTTACACTGGACCACAGTGAAAAAGTGTGCAGAGGCCCAAAATCACCAACACTAGGTTACAGAAACAGGCAAGGAAAATGCGAAAAGTTTTGGGATGAACCTACCAAAAGGGCCAAGTCCAACAGGGCATGACAGTACTAAGCTGTGGATGTAACACACCTTTTCCCTATATAAAATAAACAAACAAAAGATAAAACAAAACTATGTACAAAGAGCATACAATATCCAAAAAGAAATGAAAACTAAAGATAAAAGAGCATAAAGAATTATACAAAATCAGCATATCTGGTAGAACAAAGCTTAACACGCGTCCCCAACTTAACGCTAGATGCTAAAGACTCTTCAGCAAGGCATTCTTTAGAGTTCTCAACATCAGGTACATTTAAACAAAAAAATATTTTTTTCTGTCAGATCAGTACCACGCCAACCAGAGTGAACTTGTTCTCCCAAATTCATTCTCATTAAAGTTTTCATTGACATCTGGATTACACTTAGCCACACGTCTTACATTCCAGACATTCCCATCCTGAGTCACAATACTCTTGCCAAAAACCATAATGATCTTCATAGCTCTGCCAAATCTTTGCATACTATTCGTGAACACACCAGGTTTCTTCACTTTCACCCAGTCACCCACAACAAACAAATGACACCTGGTTTTCCATTTTTCGTCATACAATTTCTTAACCTTATCTTGCTTCATCTGGACTCTCTCCTTGATCTCTTGAACATTCACCCCACCTTGAAATTTGGTCTGTTCCTTCCTGCACCACCATGGACAAAACTTGGATATGAGTGGTCTACCTCTCACCAATCTAAAAGGACAGACCTCAGTAGTGGTTTGGGGTGTAATACGATTCCACCACAGTTTTTCCCTCAACTTGTCCTTTCACAAACAACCAAAACCACGTGCCCAAACAATACACTCCTTAAGAACTCTATTAAACCTTTCAACTTGTCCATTACCCTGTGGTTCGTACAGAGCAGTGGTGCATGTTTAATATTACTAAAAAAGAAAAAACTTTGCATTTCTTTGGAGACAAGTTGAGTACCATTATCAGATATAACCATTTCAGGAAAACACTCTTTGGCAAAAACTACTTTGCAAAACTCAATAATGGCAGAAGTTGCATGAGGCAGCAATTTCACCTCCGGCCATTTTGAATGGTAAACAACTAGTACCAAAGTAAAACGACAGTCAGACGGAAGTGCCTGAAAAGGTCCAGAAATATCAAATCCCACCTTCTGCCAAGGAGTAGTAGGCCAAGGTATAGGTTGAAGGAGAGCTGGAACAGGTTTCAAATTTTTTTCACTATTGACACACACAGGACATTACGTCATCTCTTTTTCTGCCATTCCATTAAAACCGGGCCACCAAAACATGGTGCGTTTTAGCCTCTTCATTGAGGACATACCTGGACAATATCAAAATATCATTCAGCATACCTTTTGGAGAAATACATTTTCCACTTTTAAAAACAAGCCCTTTTTCTGCAACCAATTCTTCTGCTATTCTAAGGAACGGAACATGTTCTTCATGCACTTTCCTCCTTTCCATCCTTCTTCATCAAACTTTTCCACCTGACACAGAAGCTGATC
Source organism: Lissotriton vulgaris (assembly GCF_964263255.1). Lineage (NCBI taxonomy): Eukaryota > Metazoa > Chordata > Amphibia > Caudata > Salamandridae > Lissotriton > Lissotriton vulgaris. The sequence goes on along the minus strand of NC_141685.1, from coordinate 1,706,955,853 downwards.
ATCCATATCAGCTCTCATCCACTTGTCTTTCTGTAACCGCTTAAATTCATCAGAAACATAATCAGACACAGCAAGTACAAGGTCCTCCTCGACACCATGTCAGATAAGGGCAGACGTGATAAACAGTCAGCCATTATATTGCTACGTCCTGGTACATACTCCACATCAAACAATACTCTTGAAGTTTCGAGACAAGTCTGGCAATCTGAGCAGTGGCATTGCAACCCCCACCCAGTGAAATAATTCCAGCAAGGGGCTTATGATCAGTTTTGAGAATAAATCATGACCCTCAGATAAAATCATGGAAATGTTCAATTGTCCAAACACATGCCAACAACTCCTTCTCTAAAACAGCATATCTTCTCTCTGCATCCAACAAGGTGCGTGAAGCAAAGGTAATATTCCATTGTTCCCTACCACATCTTTGTGACAATACACCACCAATTCCATACATACTTGCGTCCACAGTTACAATACATTGTACACCTATTCTAAAAGGTTTAAGTGTAGGAGCAGGGGCAATCTCTTTCTCAATCTCCTCAAAAGCAGATTTGTGTCTGTCAGTCCATAAATATTCCACATTTTCCCTTGTGAGTTCACAGTGAGTTTCCCTTTTGGAAGCAAAATTAACAATGAACTTGCTATAATACTCACAAAGTCCCGCAAAAGACAATAAGTTCTCCCTATTGTCAGGAGCCGGAGCTTTAAAAATGGCATCAACTAGGCATTTCTTGGGAATAACACCATCCATGGATATTGTGTGACCCAGGTACTCAACAGATTTACATGACATTTGCTACCTTTTAGTGTCAAACCATTTTTCCTCAAAATGCCACAGACTTCCCTAAGATGCTACTCATGTTCCCCTTCATATTTTGAGAAAATCAAGATATCATCTTGGAAACATTTGACAAATTTTTCCATATCCTTGAAAAGATGAAACATAGACATTTGGAAAACAGACGCCCTAGAGGCTAATCCAAAAGGCATACATTTAAATTGAAATAGCCCCTGCGGCATAATGAACACAGTCAAATGAAAAGGAATCCTCAGTCCGCTCAATTTGATGGTATGCTGACCTCAAGTTAAGAGTAGAAAATACTTTAGCTCCATCAAGCATGCAGATCAGTTCATTAATGTTGGGCAGAGGATGACAGTTTACAATAATGTTGGCATTAACAGCTTGCAAGTCCATACAGAGTCTCAGAGAATTGTCTGGTTTTCGTGCCAAAACTATCGGAGACACCCATTCTGAAGACTCTATCTCTTCGATTACTCCCTCATTCACCATAACCAACAACATGTTTCTTTTAATCATCCCTCACATTAATAGGAACATTGCGTCACATTTGCATGATTGGCTAAGCATTAGATTTGAGTTTGATTTTGTGGGAATATCCTTCCATTTTTCCAAATCTTTCTGTGAAAACCTCTCACAACACCTCTATCCCTCTCCTTCTTTTCAATAACCAAAACAGGCTCATGACTCCTGGGGTTAAGAATGATCCCAAGCTTCCATTGATCTTTCCAACCAAGAACATTGACACCCTTAGGTGCCACATACAATTTAATTACTGCTTCTCTACCTTTAAAATGAACGTCAGTGTTAACATATCCCACTATGTTAATGATACTACCATTAAAGCTCTCAGCAATAATGTCAGATGGAATCAAACATTCCATATTCCATAGATGTCCAAAATTTTGAAGATGGTAGTCTATGGTAACAATCGTCCATGGCGATCCAGAATCAGCCATGAGTTCTAAATCAACTCCAGTAATGTTCACAACACATTTATGAGAGCTTTTGACACCCTCTTCTTCGGTCTTATCCTCTAAAGCCTCTGAGGTGGAAACAACAAAACCTTTAATTTTTTCAGAATCTTCCGAATAACAAATATGCACTGTGTTTCCCTCTTCACTACTAGCTCCAGTAACCAGATACAACTTTTTATTCTTATTATTCGAAATACTATTTCTCCTCAGATCACGACAGACCTTGGCAAAATGCTAATTTCTACCACATTTCGCACACGTCTTCCCAATTGCAGGACAACAAGGTGAGGAAGCAATGTGATACGCACTCCCAAAGCGATAACTTACAAACTTGTCCTCCCTAACAAAGCTGTTCTCTTCAAACTTGTTGAATCTTCCAGACAAAATTCTTATTATAATCATCAAATTTCTTTTGAAAGACAACCCGACCCTTAAAATTACAACCACCGACAACAGCGCCAACCACATCAGAATCATCTTTGTTGATTTTTTCAGACGCATGTACAGATTTCATCCATCTCTCAGATTGCTCTAAAGCTTTAGCTGTAGAAATCACATCTTGCAAATTAGGATCACCGTGACCCACAATTGTTCTTGGACTTTTCTACTTTTTACATGCACAATGATTTGATCCGTTATCATCTCATCGGTAATCCCTCCAAAATTACAAAGTAAAGACAGACTCCTTAAACCAGTGAGAAAATCATAAAAACTTTCTTCTATACCTTGCACTCTGGTGTAAAATTTAAATCTGTTTATAGCTACACTAACAGTCGGTTTGAAACTTTGCTCTAATCTTAAAAACGCTTCTTGAATCACATCAGTTCCATCACCCTCAACAGGAATAGATGACAAAGTTCGAAAAGTCAATAGTCCCTCAGAACCTAAGCAATGTAGAAGTATATTTTTCTTACATTCACTTAACATGTTATCATTATCAAGAGCTCTTAAATAAGTTGAGAACTCGTCTTTTCAACACATCTATGGGATAGGTGGATCACCTTTAGCTTGTATAAATTTGGTGGGAGACTCGATTTGCATAGTTAAATTGGAAATAAAGCAAACAATGAATACGAAAAATATAATTGTGCAGATCACTTTAAGAGACTGTAAGAGACGGCACCCAGAAAAAGTGTGCAAATCACTGTAAGGACTTGCACAAACAAAGCGTGCAAATCACTGTAATAAATAGGTAGGTGGAGGATGGTGTTGAACAAGCGTGCAAATGACTGTGACCAAATATGGCAATTGTGCAAAACACTGTAAATCAAAAAATAAGAATAAAGAAAATAGCTTAGATCTACACCAATAGACAGGTGTGCAAATCACTGTGGCAATAAACTGTGGGAAGTGTGCAAATCACTGTGGAAATAAGCATCTGCACAGCAAAGGTGTGCAAATCACTGTGAGAAAGCTTGAAGCTTTGACTGAGCAGTGATTTATGAAGCAGTGATTTATGAAGAAAACTGTACACTAACAGAAAAAAAGCATTGGCATAGCCAATAGGTCTCGCCTTTGGAACCTTATAAGTGTTTAGCCATGCAACATTTGGTGTTGTTGCACCAGAGATATTGTGCTGGATAACTAAACAATTATAAGGTCCCAAAGGAAAGACCTATTGGCTATGCCAATGCTTGTTATCTGTTCTGTTTGAACTACAATGATTATGTTGCAAAAGCTATCCCACTTATTTTTAAGAGTGTGTTTTACCAGTGGTATGGTCCGGAAGCACGTCTGCCAAATGGTCATACCTTACTGCTACGGGATTCCCTTTGACTAGTGTGAATGTGGTCTGTGGGCACTGAGCCTGGCATTGTTTGATTATTAATCATACTGAAAGAAATAGCTGTTTTCTTGGCTGTTTAACCAGCGGTGTTCTCAAGAGAAATGATTTCAACCTGTGGTCCAGGGACTCATGGGGTCCGTGAAGTCTACTCAGGGGGTCCGCAACTGCTTAGAAAATTAAAACATATTAGCAGATTAATAAACTGTATTTAAATAGAGAAGCCTAATGTCAAATTCAATTTTTTTTAAAGTTCTGTAAATATGTAGGAATTTAAAATCTGAGGATAAAAATTAAAACAGTATCCTCAAATTGATTCGTATGAGCAGTGCAACTGCATCAAACAAAATAAAGTATGGCCAATGAGAGGCTGCGATTGAATTCAGACAAGCTCCAACCTCTAGATTAGATTTAAAGTATACAGTTTGTCAGTTCTATCAAATATTTAATCATTTATACATCAATTGAATATTTGTTTGGTTAATGATTGTTTTTGCATTTTTTCGTGCATTGTTTTCCAGTTCAAATCATTGAAAATTCTTAGGTCAGGGTCCTAATCAATGGGGTTTCCCGGATTCCAATAATGATTCAGTGGGGATTCCAGTGATAAGTAAGTGGGGGTCCACAGAAGTAAAAAAGTTTAATCAAGAGCCACTGTAGCGCAAGGATGCTCTATCATGAGCGACAGCTCGCTTTAGAAATGCAATATTCATTCACTCATTTATTAGATGAGAGTTCACTTTCTTCTCAAGGACTTCACCTACTGGACCCCAGGGAGTATTGCATCCTTAGTGGGATATCTACTGCTGAGATGTGTTTAACGTTTCTAGTAAAACGCCCAGTTATGTTACGGAAAATCACATTCGAGTAATGCCATCTCAAGATCTCAATTCTGCTTTCTTTCTGCCGTTAGCATACCATACTGGAGATTCTCAAACCATGTTTCCAATCATAATGGCCCATTTTGCACATGCACAAACAGTGGATTGGACTAGTGCATGTGTAAATTATGCATGTGCGGAGTGCGAGATCCGATATAAGCACACTGATCTTGGCTCTGCGAAGACTCTCTATACTGATGGGCAGGGCCTTTAGCATCGGTGAGCGGTGCCCAGACACCAGGCACCAATTTTCTGAAGTGCGCTGTTGCATTGAGGTAATACCAACCGCAGCACCCTTCCCCTCTTGCTCTGCTCCAGCCTGGTCATTGTCCGTGCCTGTTCCTTTCTGTCTGGATTGCCAGTTTAAAATGTTTTAATCCCTCATTGCCATACGACGGGCGATATTTTTATTACTACTTTAGCCCCTTCCATGCCCTCTGACCCCTGCTGGCACTCATCAACAAAACCATCATCTGCGTGAGGCAGCAGAGCTATCGGTGATTTAGGGGAGCTAAGGGAGTCAGGATGCTTGTGTTCAGGGGCCAGTCCTTGCTCATCCAGATACTGACCTGTGACCACAAAAGGACCCCCTGCTGCCTGATTTCATTCACAATTGTCAGCAAGGGCGCCAGACCACTCTCTGCCCAGGGCGCTATCTAAATAAAGGGGCATGCCGTGGATGTGGCGGGAGACTTTTCCACCACCCCACCTATTCACAAAGAGGTGTGTAGGAATGTGCGCTTGGCGCACCTCCTTTTATCCTAACATGAGCCTGGCCTACGCCAGACCGCCGCAAGTGGAGGTGCACTGCATGCCCAGCCTGCACAACAGACCCGGGCTTCCCGATCATGTGCTACAGGAGCAAGGGAGGGTGGATTTAGATTGCCGCAGCCAATTCAAATATGTAAACGTAAATAAGTGTGCATTGACTTGAGTGGTCCCTTAAGGCCAATCCTTGTCTGTCGACTTCGGTCACATGGGTGTGGAGTCGGGGCCTGCAGATGCCAGCATACCTACGCGACTCGTGGCGAGCCAATGCATAAATACAGAGACAACGTGCCCCTGACCATCTGTTATCGCGGAATGGCATCATAGATACCCCTACTGCCCTGCATTCACTCCCCGCACTCACTGATGACAGGGTTCAGTTTGTGAATTGGGATTCCAAGCCAAAGGAATCCGATTCGATGTTTGCGAGAAACACAATTCTTCGTGAATTCAACTCCTTAGTTCCGAATTCTGCTACAGTATGCCTAGTTTAACAAGTCTTGCCTACGCCAATAGGTCTGGGCTACCTAAGATGCGCGGATTGTGGTGCAAATAAAGTCTGATAATTGAGCAGCATATTGAGCAGCTGTGACTAAACACAATGCCACACAATCACAGTGTTTAATAGGGCTAGCCAACTACTTTGATTCCTGGTAAACACAGCCAGCACTTTCAGCAGCTTTCAAAAATAACTAAATGGACAGCTAACTGGAGAAGCCGCCATGGGAGGGCAGCTGCTATGTCAGGAAGTCACCTACCTTCGACGGCAGCACCCTGTGGCGCCTGCCACCCCCAGCCGTACACCCACGAAGTTCTCGATAGCACACACCAGTCTGCAGCATCCCCTCACATGTATGACTGGAAGACAACATGGATGGTATGGTAAGATGCCGAGCATGTCTTACCAGAGTATTGGTTTCTACCCATCAAATTACAGAGTCAGAACCAATACTCAGACCTGATGTGCTTGTGCGCAGATAAGGCACATTCCATGATTCCTAGTCTAAAGGTTGTAGCAACCCTTCCTCCTGTGAATCACTATAAAGACATAGGTGAGTCAACCACTACGGGAAGCGGCTGGAAATCAGACAATATCCTTTGTGCAAAACGCATGTTCGGAAGGAAAAGCAAATACCGCATCCATGAACAAGGCACCCGAAGACAAACTTTACCTGGACTTCTGACAATGAATTCAAAGGGATGAGCCTATCCACCATCAGCAATAACAAGTGTGCCCGCGCCTCGCGCTGACGAGGAGAGGAGGAGGCAGCAGGGGAAGAAGAGAGAGGAGGGGGCCTGCACCTGTTTCCCCTGTGGGAACGAGTAGAAACCATCTTTTTGTTATTAACAGATGGTTTGAAAGCTTGCTTCCGCAAGGGAATCACCAAACGTGCACACATTGCCATTGAAAGCAATGCAATGCGTGCACGTTTTTGGCTGAAAAGGCGAAGTGTATAGGCGAGACCTAATCAGCAGTATGAAGAAATTTGGAGACAGGCTCTGAATGAGGAAAACAGGAAAACGTGCACTGGAATCCATTCAGCTCATATTCTCCTACGGCAGGGGTCTTCAAACTGTGGGGCGCGACCCCCACGTGGGCCGTGGAGCAATGCAAAGTGGGTCGCGCCTTCACAGTCATACTTCTGCCCAGGCCCAAGGGCTTCAGCCCCCCTCCTCCCTCGTTGTGTCTCTCAGCCCGGCTGCTGCTTCAGTGCAACTTGATCTGCCGGGGGCCTGGCTGGGCAGTGTCTGGAGTCATATGAGGCAGGCCCAAGTTTTTCACAGGTCTTTAAAGACCATTTGCATATTTACATGCCTTTGTAAACTGGTTACAGAGGCTTAGTTTTTCTTTCTGGTTTCAGTACCCCCTGGGCCCCCACTGTGCCTGTGCCTTACCTTTGTACTTTACAATTACTGCTGTAGTGTGAGAATGCATTTAATGAAAAGGAATATAAAGTAGGGTTGCCAAAATAAAAATGCCTGCCTGTTTTGTTTAAAGAGCCTGCAAAGACCTCCTCTTGACACTAAATGTACTTTTAAATACAAAAGTATGTATGCATTAGTTATGTGACTTTTCTGTCTTTTTTTCTCTTTGTCAGTCATGGATCATTAAGGCAGCCCTAGAAGACAATTAAAAGTGCTTTCTATTTATATTTGCTGTTCGAAGTATGCACATAAGTGCTGAAAAATACAGCTTTAGGTGACTGGTTATTTTTGCACCGACTGGCCCATCAAAATAATCTGCTGGCAACCCTAACCATAGGACTGTAAGTTTGTTGCAGGATCAGCACATTATTTATTTCCTCCACCCTTGATCCCCGAATAATGCCGCAGTAGTTTAACTTAGATCTTAAACCCTACGCCGCCGTCAATAACATGCTGAGTTCCTTCAAGTGTCTGGAAATGCACCCTGCATTCAGACAACTCACTTCTCATTCTCATCCTCATTCATAGGAAGAGGTGTGGCGCCGGGGCTAGGGCGACTGACTCAGGAATCTGGGGATCACAGTTCGATCCCCAGCACCGGCGGCAGATTAGCCCAGCACCATGTGACTCTTGGCGATAGCTTGCTTAATCTTCCCGACAGCGCCCAGAGACCCTTATGGGTGATTGTGCGCTTTACAAATGTGGATCATTATTATTATTATTCTCGCCGTTCACTTTCACGCTCACCCTGCACTCACACAGATCACCATGTAATCACACAATTCACCCTGCACTCATAGTGATCACAATGCACTCACACTGATCACCATGCACTCACACCCTTCACCCGCTCACCCTGCACTCACAGTGATCACTCTGCACTCACAATGCACTTGCGCTGTGCACCGTATACCTCACCCTGGAGTCACATGAGTACACTACTCATCTTGCACTCATGTGACCCTTCACTCACCTGACCCACTCACTGCTCAATATGCAACTCACTCAAACAAGCCCATCGGTAATCATACATACATTCCTCCCATTCTGAACTTGCATCGTCACCCAAATTCATACGCCACCTCACTCACCCTGCAGTCACTCCTCTTACCCTACTCTCGCACTGTTGCATCGCTCACTGTGCACTCACAGGGGCACTCTTTTCACCTATAAACAACAACGGTACCAGAGGGTCTCAAATAAACATGCCCACAAACACAAGAAAACCAAGCAAGAACTCACCTCTACACCCAGGTTATGTCACAGAGAGCTCTCCGTGGATGAGGAAAAATACCCATCAGTCACCATTCGGATCCGCCCTTCATCATTTGTGATTTTATCCGTACCACCCGTCAGAGAATAATGAAACTCTCTTAGGAGGTCAACCCGGTGGTAGGGGGTATCCTCACTAGAGATGAGAGATGACAGTGTGATATACCACTAGATGTAAATAAGTGGTAAAAAGATGGGACTGGGGTGTGCAGTGCTAAAGAAAGTGTAAAGAAAATCAGAATAAGTGGGTTTAAAATTGGTTAGGAATAAGCACCAAACAAGGATTTAATTCAATTGTGCTTACCATACCAATGTTAAAAACAGTGCGCCCGCTGCCTGTCTAATTATGTGGACAGCCTCGGGACAAGAAATGGTCGACTAGTTTCAGCATATAGATGACTGGTTTTGTCAATGCTTTCTTCAGGACCAAACAAATTGAAATAAAAGCTACTACACCACGTGAACAAAATCTCGCCCTAGAAACACAAAAACAAGTGCGCACAGTCACCTGTATGTTCTGGGTATCCTTACTGTCTGTGCAAGGCACTGTGGGAAGAAGGTGAGGAGAAGGTTTCAAAATGATATATGGGCTAAAAGGTCCAACCATCAGATATGATTTGGTTTGAACTGATTACTAGAACATGCACCATGTGGATGCAAACGAAACTTAGGTACATTTGGATCAAAAGTTTAGTATACCAAATGTTTGTGAAATCTTACCTTAACATGTAAGGTCAGATGGCCTCACCCCACCTGGCAGTGGCTCAGGGGATAATGAAGCACCGCTCTGGAAAAAACATGTAGGATACACATTTAAAACACAAAATGCACGCAAAACAAACAAGACTCCCAACCTGACAATAGCAGAGGGTAAATGATCTTCTAGACCAACTCGAATGACTGGGCGTAAAAGTGGGTTCGCCCAGCGTAGGTTGACAGCCCTGTTGTGAATATAACAGCCATGGCATGTAGAATCAACTCACCTAACCGTCGGTACTCCTGGCCGGCGTCCTGGCCATCTGGGGAGGTACCGACGAGTGGTGGGGAGAAGTTAATAAACCCTGCCGTAATTGGAAAAAATGTCACGTGTGGTGACTGATGGGTATTTTTCCTCATCCACGGAGAGCTCTCTGTGACATAACCTGGGTGTAGAGGTGAGTTCTTGCTTGGTTTTCTTGTGTTTGTGGGCATGTTTATTTGAGACCCTCTGGTACCGTTGTTGTTTATAGGTTTCCTTGGGGATAGTACCCAGAGCCTTGGTCTTTAAATTTCCCCTAGGTCCCCCTCCACCGTTTTGTGTTTGCGGCACTCTTTTCACCCACACAGTGTGTAGAGGGTTCATGTGCTTGCTACAAAAGAACGTGCACCATGCAGATCACAGAACTGAGTCTGAGTAAACTATGAATAGCGCTATAAAAAAACAAAATGTTTGTCAGAAAGGTGCATTGTTGGTGAATGGCAGCGAAGGAATTCATGGAGAAGGAGGAAACGGGGTGAGGCACCAAAAAAGACTGTTGCACCGTGTGCGACCAGTGTTAGGGCCAGCCCTGGCTGGGAATGTTAGTCCCCTCCGAATTTCTGGTGTAGTGACTCCCCTGCTTCTGGCTATTATTATTATTATTTACATTTGTAGTGCGCTACTGTTACCAAAAGATGTCCTGGGGCTAATAATCATCTGCTGCCTGTAGGCAAACGAGAAACACACAGAAGGAGAAGGAGAACAAGCCAAATCGGGTAACCGACAGAGCATAGAGAAAGGTTTTTATATCTTCCTAAAGGATAATAGATGCTTGGTGCCCCAAAACAGTGAGAATTAGGGAACAATAAGCAGAGTCCGACCTGTATGCTTGGTGAGGAGAGATGACAGGATGAGAGAGGACAGCAAGGGAGTGAGAGAATTCGATTTAAGAGAACAGGGATGAGGAGAAATGTGAATTGCCAAAGAGAAGCGTGGACATGCAAGAAGTTAGTGTGAGCCAAAGGTGAGGGCTTCTGTTAGAACAAAGGGGAGATGTGAAAGTTGAATGGGGGACTGGAGAGGTGTAAGATACAAATAGACAAAAATTTGAATGGAGAGATGAGGTGAATGAGAAGTGCTGAGGGGCACGGGAGGTGATGGGACCAGAGAGGCCATGAGATAAATGTGAGAGACTGTTCGAGAGGAGGGCAGTGAAAAGCCAAAATGGCAAGAGGTGATTAAAGGTAATGTGAGAGGTTGAATGGAGAGATATCAGATGTTGTAAAAAGGGGTGAAATAAAATGGCCTGCTAAGTGAGAGAGGGATCCGGGGTTAGGAGAGGAGAGAGGAATGGAAGGGAGGGGGTGAGAGGAAAGCTGCATGGGTAAACTGCTTAACTCTTCACAGATCTGCCAGGTTTTTAGGGACCCCTGCTTCTCCTGGCCAGGGCCAAGTGAGCTTCTAATCTGGCAGCAGGTATGTATTCCTGCGGAGTGGAAGGCCCTTCTCAAAGGTTGACTAGAAATCTTTCTGATGTTCATTGCTGTATTTTGGTTATAAACGTGTACTGATGGGGTGAAATCTTTCCTGATTGTTACTGTCAATCAATCATGACACTTGTGTAGCGCGCTACTCACCTGGAAGGGTCTCAAGGCGCTGCGTGTAAAAAATGTCAAAATAGTGAAGCAATGCTATCCCAAAATACGATATTTACAACAAGGGGTGGTGAGGGACAGAGTCTCTGAATTAAGCAGAAAGCTCTCACCCAGTCAAGAGATCAGGGCTAGATCCAACACCGTTTTTTAGCTCACTGCACCATCCCAGTTTCAGAACCTGGCTGTATGCAAATTAGTCTGTTCCTGTCCCAGTGCATGATGGGAACAGGGCAAACCAAACTACAAAAGCCAATTCTTACACTGGGAAGGAAACAAGCTCCCGGGGACCGGTTTCTGGCATTACAGCCGTCTTCGGCCCGGTTTGCTTGAATCCTGATGGTGCAATGAGCAAGGGTCTCACATCTGAGAATACCCTTCCACGCTTAGGGTGGACAAAAATATTTACAACAAGGGGTGGGGAGGGACAGAGTCTCTGAATTAAGCAGAAAGCTCTCACCCAGTCAAGAGATCAGGGCTAGATCCAACACCGTTTTTTAGCTCACTGCACCATCCCAGTTTCAGAACCTGGCTATATGCAAATTAGTCTGTTCCTGTCCCAGTGCATGATGGGAACAGGGCAAACCAAACTACAAAAGCCAATTCTTACACTGGGAAGGAAACAAGCTCCCGGGGACCGGTTTCTGGCATTACAGCCGTCTTCGGCCCGGTTTGCTTGAATCCTGATGGTGCAATGAGCAAGGGTCTCACATCTGAGAATACCCTTCCACGCTTAGGGTGGACAAAAATATTTACAACAAGGGGTGGGGAGGGACAGAGTCTCTGAATTAAGCAGAAAGCTCTCACCCAGTCAAGAGATCAGGGCTAGATCCAACACCGTTTTTTAGCTCACTGCACCATCCCAGTTTCAGAACCTGGCTGTATGCAAATTAGTCTGTTCCTGTCCCAGTGCATGATGGGAACAGGGCAAACCAAACTACAAAGCCAATTCTTACACTGGGAAGGAAACAAGCTCCCAGGGACCGGTTTCTGGCATTACAGCCGTCTTCGGCCCGGTTTGCTTGAATCCTGATGGTGCAATGAGCAAGGGTCTCACATCTGAGAATACCCTTCCACGCTTAGGGTGGACAAAAATATTTACAACAAGGGGTGGTGAGGGACAGAGTCTCTGAATTAAGCAGAAAGCTCTCACCCAGTCAAGAGATCAGGGCTAGATCCAACACCGTTTTTTAGCTCACTGCACCATCCCAGTTTCAGAACCTGGCTGTATGCAAATTAGTCTGTTCCTGTCCCAGTTCATGATGGGAACAGGGCAAACCAAACTACAAAAGCCAATTCTTACACTGGGAAGGAAACAAGCTCCCGGGGACCGGTTTCTGGCATTCCAGCCGTCTTCGGCCCGGTTTGCTTGAATCCTGATGGTGCAATGAGCAAGGGTCTCACATCTGAGAATACCCTTCCACGCTTAGGGTGGACAAAAATATTTACAACAAGGGGTGGTGAGGGACAGAGTCTCTGAATTAAGCAGAAAGCTCTCACCCAGTCAAGAGATCAGGGCTAGATCCAACACCGTTTTTTAGCTCACTGCACCATCCCAGTTTCAGAACCTGGCTGTATGCAAATTAGTCTGTTCCTGTCCCAGTGCATGATGGGAACAGGGCAAACCAAACTACAAAAGCCAATTCTTACACTGGGAAGGAAACAAGCTCCCGGGGACCGGTTTCTGGCATTACAGCCGTCTTCGGCCCGGTTTGCTTGAATCCTGATGGTGCAATGAGCAAGGGTCTCACATCTGAGAATACCCTTCCACGCTTAGGGTGGACAAAAATATTTACAACAAGGGGTGGTGAGGGACAGAGTCTCTGAAATAAGCAGAAAGCTCTCACCCAGTCAAGAGATCAGGGCTAGATCCAACACCGTTTTTTAGCTCACTGCACCATCCCAGTTTCAGAACCTGGCTGTATGCAAATTAGTCTGTTCCTGTCCCAGTGCATGATGGGAACAGGGCAAACCAAACTACAAAAGCCAATTCTTACACTGGGAAGGAAACAAGCTCCCGGGGACCGGTTTCTGGCATTACAGCCGTCTTCGGCCCGGTTTGCTTGAATCCTGATGGTGCAATGAGCAAGGGTCTCACATCTGAGAATACCCTTCCACGCTTAGGGTGGACAAAAATATTTACAACAAGGGGTGGTGAGGGACAGAGTCTCTGAATTAAGCAGAAAGCTCTCACCCAGTCAAGAGATCAGGGCTAGATCCAACACCGTTTTTTAGCTCACTGCACCATCCCAGTTTCAGAACCTGGCTGTATGCAAATTAGTCTGTTCCTGTCCCAGTGCATGATGGGAACAGGGCAAACCAAACTACAAAAGCCAATTCTTACACTGGGAAGGAAACAAGCTCCCTGATCTTTGGACTGGGTAAGAGTGGTCTGCTTAGTTCAGACACTCTGTTCATCACCACCCCCTATTCTGAATCGTTTTTGGCCACTATAGGTCTGGCAGGGTATACTCAGACATGAGTCCCTTTCTCACTGCTCCATCAGGATTCAAGCAAGCTGGGCCGAAGACGGCTGAAATGCCAGAAACCGGTCCCCGGTAGCTTGTCTCCTTTCTGGTGAAGAATTGGCTTGGTAGTTTAGTCTGCCCTGTTCCCATGATGCACTGGGCCAGGGACAGACTGATTTGCATATAGCCAGGTTCTGAGCTGGGATGGGGCAGTGAGATAAATAACGGTGATGGATCAAGCCCTGATCTTTGGACTGGGTAAGAGTGGTCTGCTTAGTTCAGACACTCTGTTCATCACCACCCCCTATTCTGAATCGTTTTTGGCCACTATAGGTGTGGCAGGGTATACTCAGACATGAGTCCCTTTCTCACTGCTCCATCAGGATTCAAGCAAGCCGGGCCGAAGACGGCTGAAATGCCAGAAACCGGTCCCCGGTAGCTTGTCTCCTTTCTGGTGAAGAATTGGCTTGGTAGTTTAGTCTGCCCTGTTCCCATGATGCACTGGGCCAGGGACAGACTGATTTGCATATAGCCAGGTTCTGAGCTGGGATGGGGCAGTGAGATAAATAACGGTGATGGATCAAGCCCTGATCTTTGGACTGGGTAAGAGTGGTCTGCTTAGTTCAGACACTCTGTTCATCACCACCCCCTATTCTGAATCGTTTTTGGCCACTATAGGTGTGGCAGGGTATACTCAGACATGAGTCCCTTTCTCACTGCTCCATCAGGATTCAAGCAAGCCGGGCCGAAGACGGCTGAAATGCCAGAAACCGGTCCCCGGTAGCTTGTCTCCTTTCTGGTGAAGAATTGGCTTGGTAGTTTAGTCTGCCCTGTTCCCATGATGCACTGGGCCAGGGACAGACTGATTTGCATATAGCCAGGTTCTGAGCTGGGATGGGGCAGTGAGATAAATAACGGTGATGGATCAAGCCCTGATCTTTGGACTGGGTAAGAGTGGTCTGCTTAGTTCAGACACTCTGTTCATCACCACCCCCTATTCTGAATCGTTTTTGGCCACTATAGGTGTGGCAGGGTATACTCAGACATGAGTCCCTTTCTCACTGCTCCATCAGGATTCAAGCAAGCCGGGCCGAAGACGGCTGAAATGCCAGAAACCGGTCCCCGGTAGCTTGTCTCCTTTCTGGTGAAGAATTGGCTTGGTAGTTTAGTCTGCCCTGTTCCCATGATGCACTGGGCCAGGGACAGACTGATTTGCATATAGCCAGGTTCTGAGCTGGGATGGGGCAGTGAGATAAATAACGGTGATGGATCAAGCCCTGATCTTTGGACTGGGTAAGAGTGGTCTGCTTAGTTCAGACACTCTGTTCATCACCACCCCCTATTCTGAATCGTTTTTGGCCACTATAGGTGTGGCAGGGTATACTCAGACATGAGTCCCTTTCTCACTGCTCCATCAGGATTCAAGCAAGCCGGGCCGAAGACGGCTGAAATGCCAGAAACCGGTCCCCGGTAGCTTGTCTCCTTTCTGGTGAAGAATTGGCTTGGTAGTTTAGTCTGCCCTGTTCCCATGATGCACTGGGCCAGGGACAGACTGATTTGCATATAGCCAGGTTCTGAGCTGGGATGGGGCAGTGAGATAAATAACGGTGATGGACCAAGCCCTGATCTTTGGACTGGGTAAGAGTGGTCTGCTTAGTTCAGACACTCTGTTCATCACCACCCCCTATTCTGAATCGTTTTTGGCCACTATAGGTGTGGCAGGGTATACTCAGACATGAGTCCCTTTCTCACTGCTCCATCAGGATTCAAGCAAGCCGGGCCGAAGACGGCTGAAATGCCAGAAACCGGTCCCCGGTAGCTTGTCTCCTTTCTGGTGAAGAATTGGCTTGGTACTTTAGTCTGCCCTGTTCCCATGATGCACTGGGCCAGGGACAGACTGATTTGCATATAGCCAGGTTCTGAGCTGGGATGGGGCAGTGAGATAAATAACGGTGATGGATCAAGCCCTGATCTTTGGACTGGGTAAGAGTGGTCTGCTTAGTTCAGACACTCTGTTCATCACCACCCCCTATTCTGAATCGTTTTTGGCCACTATAGGTGTGGCAGGGTATACTCAGACATGAGTCCCTTTCTCACTGCTCCATCAGGATTCAAGCAAGCCGGGCTGAAGACGGCTGAAATGCCAGAAACCGGTCCCCGGTAGCTTGTCTCCTTTCTGGTGAAGAATTGGCTTGGTAGTTTAGTCTGCCCTGTTCCCATGATGCACTGGGCCAGGGACAGACTGATTTGCATATAGCCAGGTTCTGAGCTGGGATGGGGCAGTGAGATAAATAACGGTGATGGATCAAGCCCTGATCTTTGGACTGGGTAAGAGTGGTCTGCTTAGTTCAGACACTCTGTTCATCACCACCCCCTATTCTGAATCGTTTTTGGCCACTATAGGTGTGGCAGGGTATACTCAGACATGAGTCCCTTTCTCACTGCTCCATCAGGATTCAAGCAACCGGGCCGAAGACGGCTGAAATGCCAGAAACCGGTCCCCGGTAGCTTGTCTCCTTTCTGGTGAAGAATTGGCTTGGTAGTTTAGTCTGCCCTGTTCCCATGATGCACTGGGCCAGGGACAGACTGATTTGCATATAGCCAGGTTCTGAGCTGGGATGGGGCAGTGAGATAAATAACGGTGATGGATCAAGCCCTGATCTTTGGACTGGGTAAGAGTGGTCTGCTTAGTTCAGACACTCTGTTCATCACCACCCCCTATTCTGAATCATCCCAAAATACGAGGCATCACATAACATCACTTACATTTTCTTCCCACACTATTTAGTCAAGCCTGTCGCGTAATTTTGTCCTTACCTGCCTCATAATTCTAGTAGCCCTGCCTACAGGTTTAGAAATTTTTGTCAGGAGGTGGTCCTTACGCCTCAAAATGTTGACAGGGGGGTCTTGGCATCCATAAGTTTGAAGACCTCTGTCCTACGGTGATAATTCACGGCGAAGCAGGAAACGTGGTACAATGGCGCCCACCAGTGGTCACAAACAACGTAGGAAACAGCAAATGAAATTCAACAATGTAGGACGTGCTCTAGATCAAGCGCAGAACGTGGTGTGAGCGTGATCTGTTCACATGCATATTTTTAGCATAGCCTGTTTAATTTACGTGTGCTACCTCACTTCATGAACGGATTCAGAGCTGGAAGATCTCAAGGCAAAGAACAAAGGGGCCTCGAGACGGCATGTAGCAAACAGAGCGTTCATACGCACAGTATTTCAATTTTAAAACATACCAAAGTTAACGAGTGAAATAAATTTCCCTTGGCAGAAGCATAAAACATAGGGAAAATAATTCAAAATACCCTGCACAATGTGGGAAAATATTTTCAAACAAATTACCACATTAATCTGTGTATAGAAAAGTGAAGAAAAAGAAAAACAGTCAATCTTCACATTTAGAAAAACAGTCAATCTTCACGTTTAAATAAGTAACTCCAGAGCCAGACACTGCGTTCTTCCAGTGAAATAAAAATAACAGAACAATACCAGTCTTTGAAGTAATGATGCAAAACAGCGTAGAGGAATCCCTCCACCAGGTTTTGTTTAATCCGGGATTGTATGGAAACACCACCACACCTGTGCTGCACAAATAAGGGTAATAGGTGATGCTCCAACTCATTGCCACTTGTAAAGTCCAGAAAAGAGACCGACAGGAATATCTTGAACTATAGTTTATTTTCCTTGCAGCACAGTACCCTGGTACAACACGAACTGCCTGGGTAGAGAATGAATCGTAGCATTCCTAGATTCCAGAGAGAATTATATTACATCACACAATAAGTGACATAGGGCATGGCAGTACTAAGCTGTGGAAGTAACAGCCTATCGCTCACTTTTCTGCAACATCTCAAGATTAAGCAGAGTTACTAGTGTGTTGAGCTATGCTCAAAGTATGTCTCCAAATGTCCACACCTTCCCCGATAAATCTCATATAGGCCTATGATAACACCCATATTGCCATGTAAATATGCTATGCGGCCTTGCCGGGGATATGAAACACAATATAAATTCAATAATACAATTCAATATCCATTCATACATAAAGCCTGTGCAGCAGACCAGGGAGTACCAACTAAGGAGCAGTAGAAGTGTTCAGCCACTTTGTAGTGGACCAGGCCACACCATCAGTCTCCTTATTGGTTATCCAAAATATATATATTTTTTAAACTTTATGTATCATTTTGCCACAAAGGTAACAACATATGCAATATTGTTCACAATCATCATCAGCAGTTAATAAAGAGGTAAGTACGGTCATGTAGATGCATGTTATGGATACAAACAACAGAGAGGTCCAGCACAGCATCAATGCAACAGCTCTCACAGGTCAGTTCATACTATCAGGGGAGCACGGTATACAACGTTTAGCACGCATTTTTTACCACGCACTACCATTACAACGCAGGCATTACCACGCATACCATTACAACGCATTGCGCTGGGGGGCGCTCTAGGATAGGGAATAAGTTTAATTTTATATCCAACACCTTCCCTAGTGTCCACGGTTATGTAAAAGGGGTCGTAGACAACCAGTGACCAAAGACCCTTTTTGTGTTGCCCGGCAGTGTCGCCTCTATGACCCACCAATATTTAATCAATGAAGAAGCAGGCGCTGGAGACTGAAAGGCAGGAAACGAGGGTTTATTCTCTCCGGAGGAGAACACATCAATTCAGACAGCAAGTATCGTCACGAGGTGCTCTAGCCACATCTCCGAGGCCTGGCCTCTTATACTCAGGTTTATGATCTTTATTGCACGTAACACATTCTTGCAACACTTTGATATGTGAAAGAACATCCTCGGAATCTCCCCTTCAGGCCCGTTCCCACATACATTTACAGTTGAATTCCCCACCCCGGTCGCAACAGGTGATGATTATCGCGCAGCAGGACATTCCGCCGATTCACGGAATGTGTGAAGTTTGATCGGATCTCGTAGGGTGGGGGCTTTGATCGGCTCGAGGGTCTTTTGATGGGGAGGGGAGGCTTCCTACTGTACGGGGTAATAAACAGTATCCGCAGGGCCAGGTGGTGGCTTGGGAACAAGGAGAACAGACGGGCACACAGAAAAGGGAGGTTTGCATCAAAGGGCCTGAGACTATGAAAGGAATGAAGGGAGGTGTCGCGCTGGGAACAGGATGGGATTCTGAGGCAGATCTGCGCTGAAGAGGGGTTTATGACCCAAGGAGAGCGAGGGGGTTGCCAGCGTGCGGGGGATGCCTGCGAGGCTAAGAAAGAGAGTGAGAGACGTGCTGGCTATCAGCGAGGGGCAGAGGGGCCATGGTGCTTGAAATGGCTGTCGCCTACGCGCACGAATGAGCTTGAAAGGGGCAAGATGGCGCCGATAATGTTGACGTTTGCAATCTAATCTTCAACAGTCCTCCCTTTTCAACATATCTTAGCCAATCTTGCTTACTCAATGTCAATCTTCATCAAATTCCTAACCTCGGCATCATATAGTGCTCTCATACGTTCGTTCCCAGAGTCCACAGTTTTAGGGCAAATACAATTTACGCATAATGTACACAGAGGTGGCAGACATTGAATTCCTAAGCATAAACCGCATATCACAACTACAGGAATCAGGATAATGGTGAATAGTCTCCAGCCCCAGTTCTTGACGGTGTTCCAGAGCCAACCACCAAGCGACCATTCTTCTTGTTCTTGGTGGACTTCTGAAGAGAGTCTATGAAGATGTTCGATGGCTTTGTACACTGAGGGTGAGTTGTCCGGTATGTACGTACAGCAGCTGGACCCGATAATGCGGCATGCTCCACCACGGTCCGCAAGAACCACGTCTAGGACAAGGCGGTTCTGGAGGGCCACCAAGCGGACCGCTTGAAGCTCGGCGGTGTTATTAGCAAGGATTCCAGCTGTGATGTTCGTTGTTGTCTCGACTGCTTGGGTCAGATGTCGGATGGCACGACTGTTTGCCATCGGGCCCCAGAGGGGGACAAGTCCCTTCATAGCATCGAGGAACTGTGCTCCGGTTGAGTCGGCCTGTTCAATGTCCTTGGCTCGTTTTTGTCTGTGATGATTTGCTGGTGCCACATATGTCGGAGGAAGGATGAAGGAAATAAAACAAGTGCCCCTCCAGCCTTTGGGGAGCCAGGTGTAAGCCTTCGTGCCGCAGACGAAATACATGTTTGGGGATGCCACAAAGGAAGGTGGGTCGGTGGAGTCCAGAGTCCTGGAAAACCGGCAAGCACTGTGGCCTACCAGCTGAGTCCCAAGCCCTTCTATGCACATGTGGCCGGTGACGTTGATAACTGACAGGGCCACAGTCAGAGTGGCAGCCGTTCGTTTTCGCAGGTAGGAGAAAGTGGTTCTGGTTGGATTATTGAACACCTGCATTTCAATTTGCTCTTTAGCAGGAATGTCCAAGTGGATTGTGTTGTTGGTGGTCTGCGGGCAGAAATGTGTCTTTGTTCTGTTCCGCCAGGTCCCGTGGTAGAAATGCGTTACGGTTTTGCTGGAGGTGGCATTGTCCTTATAGCTTTCTTGCAGAAGGATCAGCAAAGCAAGACAAGAGCCGTGAACTGAGAAAGGTGAAGGGATGAATGGTATCGAGTGTCCAGTGGCGTGGGGTAGCAACCCACAGATCCAACAGTTGGTGGCATTGGTGGCAAGGTTGTGCTGGTGAAGTAGTTGTATGAAAGAGTTATTCCAAAATTCCTTTCGCCTCTCTCTGAGTTGGGGAGAGAGCGAAATCAAATAATGCTCCTTCATGGTGGTAGGCTGAGCAGTAGTCAGGAATGTTTCGAGAGCAGGTGTATTTTCTTCCACAATCCAGAGTGTGGTCATGAGGAGAAAACAGAAAAGGATTGTGATGAAGAGTGCAATTGTCTTTGAGCTGAGGAGTCTGCCTGCTCTTGGGTTTCTGTAGTGGGTATTTCCTGTTGCTTCCATCATCTTCCTATTTGGCGCTTCCATCATCTTCTTATCTGGCGCTTCCATCATCTTCAAGGTGCTCGGTGGTGGGCAGAACCCCAGACTTCGTTTAGCTTCTCTCCCGGTAACCCTTGGTTGTGTTTAGGTCACCGTTCTGAGATTCAACTTAGTCCGTGGTCTGCTTAACCGGAGCTCCCTCCCTTCGGCGCAGGAAATACCCTTCTCTGGATGGTACAGTAGGATCAGAGAATTTTGAGAGTTCAAGTGCTTCGGTATCAGGATAGCAGGTCAGTGACGGTCGGTCCTTGTTCAGGAGCTCTTCTTGGTTATCGATGTTTTCTGTCGTGGCCAGGGTCGAGGAGGCCTTCTTACAGTGGTGCACATGCACCCAGTTGCGTTTTCCCTCCACTCGAAGTGCTGTTCGGGTGGTGATGAGGACTTGCCAGGGGCCCGTCCACCTGGGTTCCAGACTCTTGGCACGCTGGAAATTCCGGATCAGGACGAACTCCCCAGGTTGGATGGTGTGTCCGGGACCCCTGGAAGTGTCAGGGATGGCATGCAGCACCTGTTGATGGATAACAGACAGTGTTTTAGTCAGTTGGCATAAGTAATCAGACATTAGGACGTCCGGGACGTCATGAATGGAAGTTGGTTTCGGTGCAGACCAGACATTCATAGGTCGGCCGAATACAACTTCGTATGGTGTCAAGTGGTGTTTGGTAGGGGTGGAACGCATTGAGAGCAATGCCAGTGGGAGTGCGTCCGGCCATTTCAGTCCTGTGGTAGCCACTATTTTGGCCAATTTTAGTTTCAGTGTGGCATTATGTCGTTCAACTAGACCAGCAGATTGGGGGTGGAAGACTGCGTGGAACTTTTGTTTTACACCCAACCCTTTCAAAATAAGTTGGATAACTTCGGCTACGAAGTGGGGGCCATTGTCGCTCCACAAAATTCGACAAAGGCCGTAACGGGGGAAAAACTCCTTCAACAGAACTTTTGCTGTGGCCATAGCAGTGTTGTCACGGGTTGGGTATGCTTCCACCCATTTGCTAAATGCGCATACCACAACAAGTACATATTTCAGGCCTTGACATCTGTCTAGTTGGATGTAGTCCATCTGCAGGACTTCAAACGGGTGATTTGGGACCCCAAACCCTCCCCGGGGTACTACAGTTCCTTTCCCGGGGTTGTGTTGCAGGCATATCAAGCATTGTTGAACCAGACGTTTGGCGGAGTCCGTGATTTTATCGTTGTGCCAAACTCTGGAGACAAGTTCAATCATGGGGGCTGATCCTATGTGGGCAGGGGAGTGTGCCATAGTCAGTATGGGAATCAGGTACGAGTCAGGTAGCAACCATTTATTTGTGTCTTTTGTCCGCCAGCAGCCTTCGTCATCTTTAAATCCCACCCGTGTCCATTCTGTTAGTTCGTGCTGTGTGCTAGCCATTTGAATGTCCCTAATAGTGTCCCTAGCATCAGTCCATTTTTCTGCTTGTGACCTGGTCACGTACATATGTGTTGTCGTCCTACTTTCGGCTGTCGTTCGGGCAGTGATGTCAGCTAGTGCATTTCCTTGTCCTATAATGTCCGTCACCTTCTTTTGTGCCTGGCATTTGATGACTGCAAGCTTTTTGGGGAGAAGGACGGCTTCGATCAAGGCGGAGACTAGGTCCCCGTGCAGAATGGGGGTGCCGTGTGAGGTCAAGAATCCCCTCTCCCTCCAGAGGAGCCCAAAATGGTGAACCACCCCGAAGGCATACTGGCTGTCGGTGTAAATGTTCGTTGTGGTTCCTGCTGCTAGAATGCAGGCTCGTGTTAGGGCAATCAGTTCCGCTGCCTGGGCAGATCGTTGCGTGATGCGGGCTGTCTCGACTACAGTTCGAGCCGTGGTGACTGCATAGGCAGCTGAAGTGGTGCCGTTGGGGAGTTTGATGCAAGAACCGTCCACCCACAGCTCTCCGTCAGGGTCAGGAAAAGCCGTGTCTCTGAGGTCAACCCTGCTTCTAGTCTGTTCGTCCGTAAGGGTCACGCAGTCATGCACAGGGTGCACATTGGGATCGTTTTCTGGTAAGGGTAGCAGAGTTGCCGGGTTCAGTGTGGTGCATCTCTTCAGAGTGATGTGGGGTGCGAGCAGAGTCAGTTCGTATCCAGTCAGTCGGGCACTCGTCAGGTGTTGCATCTTGGTTTGGTTTAGGAGGGTGTCAACTGCATGGGGTACCAGTACTGTGAGGGAATTCGAGAGCACGATCCCCTCACTCTGTCGGATAGAGATCGCAGCAGCAGCTACAGCTCGAAGGCAGGCAGGCAAGGCTCTGGCTACAGGGTCAAGAGTGGCAGAGAAGTAAGCGCACGGTCGTTGCTTTGGGCCAATGGATTGGGTCAGGACAGATAAAGCGCACCCTTCCCTTTCGTGAGTGTAAAGGGAGAAGGGCTTCGTGTAATCGGGAGTACCTAACACAGGGGCCGAACAAAGGGCGTCTCGTAGTCGCGAGAAGGAGGTCTGACACTCAGAGGTCCAAGGGAGTGGGAAAGGGACGTCTTTAGCTAGCAGTGCAAGCAGCGGTTTTACTGTGAGGCTAAAGTTGGGTAACCACTGTCGACAGAAGGAGGTGAGGCCAAGTAGGGAGCGAACCTGTTTCTGGGTCTTAGGGATAGGAGTTTCAAGAATGGTTTGGATCCGGTCGGGAGTGAGTTTCCTTCCGTCTTTGGACAAAAGGTGGCCTAGGTAAGTGACCTGGGGTTGGCAGAATTGCAACTTCTTCTTGGAGACCTTGTGGCCATTTTCTGCAAGGAAGTGTAGGAGTTGAATGGTGGCTGTGACAGCTAATGGAGTGGTATCGGCTGCCAAAAGGATGTCATCGACATATTGCACTAACACCACTCCATCGGGTAACTGGACTTGATCCAGTTGTCTCTTGAGGGCTTGGCTGTAGATGCTGGGGCTTTCTGTGTAGCCCTGGGGCGCTCGGCAGAACCTATATGAGCGGGCTTTGAGGGTGAAGCCGAAGAGATATCGGCTGTCTGGGTGGATGGGGATGGAAAAGAATGCGTTTTTAAGGTCAATGACAGTGAAGGTGGTGGCAGTAGAGGGAATCAAAGTCAGGATGGTGGTGATGTCTGAGACCACGGGGTACTGGGGTACCACCACCTTGTTGATCTCTCGAAGGTCAATGATAAAGCGGTACGCTTTCTCATCTCCCTCTCCTTGCTTTTTGATGATGGGCAAGATTGGGCTGTTGCAAACGTTGCTAACCACTTCCTCTACCACTCCTGCGTCTATCAGTGACTGAATGATCTTTACCAATGCCTTCTCGCCCTCGGGCGATATCCGATATTGTGGAAGTTTTCGGAGTGTTGCATCTGGTCGGACAGTAATGTGCACTGGGTCAATCATCATGCGCCCTACATCCGAATCCGTTTTGGCCCACAGATACGGAGGCAGAGTGTCAAGCAGGGATGTGTCAGCGTCGGTGATGGAAAACATGCGTCTGGGAGGGCAATGTCTAAGCAGGACGGGGTTGTCGTAAAGAAAAACTCGAACTCCGTCTTGAGAACATCTAATTGTGGCTCGGAAGTGTTTCAATAAGTCAAGTCCCATAATTGCGTCAGGGCTATTGGAGGAAAGCAAAAACGTGGTGTCAGTGGTGTTGTTTTCTAAGTCGAAGAGGATCGGGGCGGACAAAGGGTTAGTGGAGGGCGTTCCATCGAAACCTGTCGATGTTATTAGTGAGCCAGACAAGGGTGCCCTTGGAATCAGTCGTTTAGATAACGCACTACGTGTTGCGCCAGTGTCTACCAGGAATGGTGACTTTGTACCCAAGACCTTAGCAGTGACGTAAGGGCCTTGCTGGTCAACATGGAGCTCGACTGGATCCCTCCCTTGCCCTAGGCAGTCCTATGCAAAGTCATGAACATCATCGTAGTCAGATTGCTGGCATTGGTTCTGTCTGGGTCGGTCAAATGTGTTTGGCCTGCCTGATCTATCGTTAGTTGCGTCGCTTGGGGGCCCTCGCTGCGGTCCCCTATTTCTCGGTCCACTTGCTATATCCCTAGGATCTCTATTTCTGATGATTTCCAAAAGAACTGGGCACTGAGATTTCCAGTGGCCCGTTCCTTTACAGAAAGCACACTGGTCCTCTCTAATGTCTGTACGTCCAATGTGGGGAGTCGAAGTGCGGTCCTTGGGAGGTGCAGTTTTAGGGACGTTCATCTGATGGTTTCCCCGGTATTGGTCTCGTCCTATAGTCACCCCTTGCAGTTGAGCAATCATCACCCTCTCTTTTAAGTCTTTCTTCTTTCTCTCTGTTGCTCTATCGTTTTTGTTTTTCTGATGTTCATAATATTGGGCCATCTGGAGGATAGCCGTAGGTTTGGAGGCTGCCCAGCTACTCTCGCTGGCCTGCAGTTTCTGTGAGACCTCTGGTGATAGACCCTTAACGTAATTCTGGACAAACAGATGGTGTCCGGTTGCAGTGGTCAAGTCCTGGCCGCTGTAATCGGAGAACACCGTTTCAAACCGGGAGAAGTATTCCGATACATCCTCCTGAGGTTTCTGGCGACAGGCCGTTACTATCGACCAGTCCACTTTCTTTTCTGGGATCAGGGTTTTTAATTTCTGTACGATTTTATCCGGGAGGTCTAAAATGGCTTTCAAAGGCTTTTGTCCGGGTTCTCGTTGTTTATCTATGCCATCGAGTTGTGACCAGTTATGTCCAAACAGCTCAACGTGGTCGACTTTCCGGATTTGCTTCCACACATCAGCTGGTAGGCATAACCCGAAAAACAAGTCGATGTCAGCCAGGGTCATAATCGTTGATCCTAGGGCTGTACCCAACTCAGTATAGAAGGCAGTGGGGTTTTTACGTAGGTCAGGCAGAGATTTCCGGAATGTCAGAATCTCTTGCCGGTCCCAGGGCTGGTAGACCCAGTTGTACACTACCCTCCCTTTTGCATCTTTGTTGTTTGCATCATCGTGAGTCCCTTCACCTCGTGGAGGGACCCAGTAAGGGGCAGCCTCTCGTATCGGCATCATGGCGTTAGATTGTTCAGTCTGAGGTTCGGTCACTACAGGCGCCGTAGGCTCAGTCGTCGGTTTTCGTTCAGTGAGGTGGCGGAAAACCTCAAGCGTACGCGTAAGGAGGTCCGTCACATCACACTCACCCTCATCTCCGATATCGACCTTCCGGTACAGAGTCGTTAGGCTCTGGGGACCTTTGTCTCGATACCGGTCCTCGTACGCGTTCAAGACATGGTAACACAGTTGTACAGTAAAGTGTCGTCTGTAACTCCCTGTATACGAGTTGAACACATCCGTGATGTATTCTTCATCTTCCCTCCTTTCTACCAGTGTCCTTGCTATCTTATCAACCCCTGCTCGCTCATCTTTGCTTAGTCTGTTTGTTCTTGCAGAACCAACCCTTCGGGCCTCGGGGTCGCCTGACGTTGTTGTTTGCGTAGTATCTAATGCAAGGGGTCCGGCCGGCACAGAGGCCCTGGGGGCCGAAGCTGTGGCGCTACTCTCGCTTGTACCTGGGGGTGGTGGGTGTTGAGCTAAGGGTTGGGAAGGGGCATATGGAGGGGGCATGTAGATGATCGGAGGACCTAGCAGCAGATCATCGTTGGCTCGTTGTTTCGAGGGTAATTCAGGGTAGAGCGTGGAGGATGTTCTAACCGGACACTGGCTTGACATTTCTATTTCTAGTTTCAGTTTGGCTTCCTCTCTTTCTTTTATTTCTTCTTCTAATTTCTGAGCCGCTAGGTGGGCTGCTTTCCGCAGTTCCTTTCCCAACCTACTCTCAGTTCTCTTTTTACGTTGTTCAGTTTCTTTGCGCCACATGCCGAAACTATCAAGCATAGTGGGCGTCGTCTTGTTTTTACCAAGGGCTGTTTCTAGTGCGTTTATTTTATCATCATCGAAGGATCCTATCAGTGGCCACTGACTTTCTCGATCCTTTTTCGTATATTTATGCCACAGCTTGCTATAGGCTATAGCGATCAATCCATGCTTCATGAACATGTCCTTATTAGGGGTGCCTTCCAGCGGAGCCGGATGGTTCATCTCTAATAAGCGGTCCGGGCTAAACAGGCTACTAACCAGTGGGGAGAAGACAGGCATGACGGATCGCAATGGGGATAATAGTCAGCACTACCTATCTTATCACTGCGTGCAAAGACTAGACAGAATATTTCTATTCTACGTTGTTTGCAGGCAGTGAATACCTCAAGAACCAATATCGGGCAATCAGTGTTTGGTCAATAAATAAAATAAAAAAATGGTCAATGGGGAGAATAAGTAGGCCCGCAAAGGTCCGCGTCACCTACCCTTTCACTATCTGCAAAGAGGGGGGCCTATTCTTTCCTGTTTGCAGACAGAGAATCTCCAGAAAACAATCCGTAACAGTTAATCAATGGGGAGGGGCAATTGATCAGTGGGGGAGAAAGATAGGTCCAACGGACGCGTACCTATCCTTCACTGTTTGTAAAGGGAGAGCCTGTTGTTTCTCCGTTTGCAGACAGCGAATCTCCAAATAAATTAACAAAAAGTAATACTAGTATTTTCCATCAATTATCAATTATTTCGCGATTTGTCGTGTTTACACGACCTTACCCGGACCGCATGGACAGTTTCTTGTCTTCCGAATCCAGCGCCCGATCGTCCTCTTCTCTCCGTACTCCTCGTGGCACTCCTGATGGTTCCCAGTCAGGACCGTAGATCACTCAAGAGAGGTCCGTTCGGAACCAGTGAAGTTCGGATGATCGGCTGTCAGACGAGGGTCTATCGGACAGGGTACCTTCCGATCGTTGCAGTCGTTCACTCTGTCGTCAGGACCTCTCCCACTGGATCCACGAGTCGCTGATGGGCCCCACGCTTGGGACGCCAATTGTAAAAGGGGTCGTAGACAACCAGTGACCAAAGACCCTTTTTGTGTTGCCCGGCAGTGTCGCCTCTATGACCCACCAATATTTAATCAATGAAGAAGCAGGCGCTGGAGACTGAAAGGCAGGAAACGAGGGTTTATTCTCTCCGGAGGAGAACACATCAATTCAGACAGCAAGTATCGTCACGAGGTGCTCTAGCCACATCTCCAAGGCCTGGCCTCTTATACTCAGGTTTATGATCTTTATTGCACGTAACACATTCTTGCAACACTTTGATATGTGAAAGAACATCCTCGGAATCTCCCCTTCAGGCCCGTTCCCACATACATTTACAGTTGAATTCCCCACCCCGGTCGCAACAGGTGATGATTATCGCGCAGCAGGACATTCCGCCGATTCACGGAATGTGTGAAGTTTGATCGGATCTCGTAGGGTGGGGGCTTTGATCGGCTCGAGGGTCTTTTGATGGGGAGGGGAGGCTTCCTACTGTACGGGGTAATAAACAGTATCCGCAGGGCCAGGTGGTGGCTTGGGAACAAGGAGAACAGACGGGCACACAGAAAAGGGAGGTTTGCATGAAAGGGCCTGAGACTATGAAAGGAATGAAGGGAGGTGTCGCGCTGGGAACAGGATGGGATTCTGAGGCAGATCTGCGCTGAAGAGGGGTTTATGACCCAAGGAGAGCGAGGGGGTTGCCAGCGTGCGGGGGATGCCTGCGAGGCTAAGAAAGAGAGTGAGAGACGTGCTGGCTATCAGCGAGGGGCAGAGGGGCCATGGTGCTTGAAATGGCTGTCGCCTACGCGCACGAATGAGCTTGAAAGGGGCAAGATGGCGCCGATAATGTTGACGTTTGCAATCTAATCTTCAACAGTTACTGGAGTTGGAATATAAAATTATACTTACCACTATCCAGCACCTCAAAGCGCTATGCGTTGTAACGGTATTCGTTGTAAATACCGCGTTGTAAAGTTATGCGTGGTAATAGTATGCGTGCTAACGTCATACATCCGGGGAGCACATCTCCTCATTACAATATGGTATAGTCACAGAAGGGAACATAGTATACAAAAGCTGTAAATATGGTAAAGGATACGCTAAGGGAGGGCGGGGTATCAAACAGTGCGGTGCTTAGATTGTGAACTAGAACCAAGCTACTCAACCCCTGTGGGAACTATGCCCTGCTCCAGCTGTGAGGCAGAGTCTCGCTGTCGGGATGCGAGATATGTTCTGAAAGGACCCCATATGTCTCTGGGACGGGATGAAGAGGGTACTCTGGTGGAATATACCTCACTCGTCGTGTTGCAGGAAGCCAAGCTACCCATCCAACTGTTAACTGTGGGAGCTGTCTTGCGACCCCAGTGTGTAGCCACCTCTCGCTTGGCCAAATAGAAACTAAGGGCCACAAACTTCTGAATTGTTTTGGGAAAGTTTACCACGTAGCCCCGTAGCGCAATTTTGGGTATAGGGTCAAGCGATACGTTGATCATGTCGCCCAGTGTCTTGTGTACAGCCTGCCAGTATGGTTGCAAGTGTGGGCATGTCCATGTGAGGTGTGTGAAGTCGGCCTGAGTGGCCGCGCATTTGCAACAGGAGTGGGGTCTGGACGGGTCAAGTTTGTGGACTCTGGCAGGTGTGATGTATATTCTGTGCAGAAACTTGAAGTGTAGTAATTTGTGTTGGCTATTGAGGGAGACAACTTTCATGACTGCGCAGCAGGTAGCCCATTGGTCGTCTGTGATCGAGTGACCCAAATCCCCCTTCCAGTCCCAACGGAACTTGTCATCGATGACGGGGATGAGCTTTGTACAGTTTGGGGATAAGGTGGACACCCAGCTCACTTTCAATAACCAGCGATAAGGGGGCAAACAATTCTGGTTCAAGGGCAAAGCCGGGCAGTGTGGCGCGTATGGCTGATTGAATGCGACCCAGTACAAACCTATCCATGAACGTGGCATTAGGGAATCAGGTGTCGTCACTCACCGTAAAGGCATGGCCGTCCGGGAACAAGTCCCCTACTTTTGCAATAGTAGATTTGGTCAAGGTGTGTTGCACTATCCGCTCACTCGTAATTGGTAGCCAGCAGGCATTGGGGAATGGTAGAGCTGTTGAGTACAGGCTGGCTGTGTTGGTGACCCGCCGAAGCTTCTTCCAGGCCCAACTGGTTGAGAAACTGTCTGAATGTCGTTTGGGTCTCTGGGGAGGCCTTTGGGTAGAATTGTGGATAATGGTTTGGGGAGGACTAGGTAAGACTCTGGGAGAAAGAAAGGTATCCTGGTATCTGGGCAATACCAAGGATATGAGTAGCTGCTTTGAGCTACTAAATAATACAAGTTGAGATCTGGCACCGCATATCCACCTCTATCGTAAGGGAGGGTGAGCACCTGCCAGCGAATTCGGACCTGTTTATCACCCCATACCAATCGTATCAAGTGTGATCTGAGCATCGAGAAAAAACTGTTTGGAAGGGGTACAGGAATATTGTTGAAAAGGTATAAAAATTTGGGGAGGAAAACCGTCTAAATGATGGCCACCCTGCCAGCAATAGATAGCGGTAACCTCTGCCATCTGTCAATTTGTGTCTCGAGGGTGTTGATTGCTTGTCCAATGGGTCGAACGATCTGATCTGTGTCTAAGTGGATGTGGATGCCTAAATATTTAACAGATTCAGCGCACCATTCAGAGGGAATTCACAGCTCCGAAGGTGTTGTGCTAGGTGTTAAGGGGAAAATAACGGACTTGTGCCAGTTGATGCCAAGACCAGAATGTTGACCAAAGCGGAGTATCTCTTGTATGAGGTGTTCTAGTTTGACCTGTGGCTCCCTAACATAGAGGATAGTGTTGACCGCATAAAGCGAGACAAGGAGGGGACCCGTGTTGTATTGCAGGCCTCTCTGTAAATGTTTTTCTTGGAAGTGTCTGATTAAGGGGTCCATAGCAAGGATAAACAATAGAGGCGAAAACGAGCAGTCTTGGTGTTTGCCATGAGATAGCGAGAAGGGCCGGGAGACTGTACCATTTTCCCGGAGACGTGCCATTGGGAGTTGATAAAGTAGCACCGTGGTTGCCATGAAACCCATAGGCATTCCCATACGGCGTAAGGGCCACTCTAAAGAGTCGAATGCCTTTTCCTTGTCTAGTAGAATTGTGGCCGCTGGTATTTCCGGATTTATTCTGTGTAGTACGGAAAAGAGAGTTCTGAGGTTTAACAATGTGGAACGGTGGGGAACAAAGCCAGATTGAGTAGGCAAGATGATGAATTCCATTAATTGAGGCAGACGTCCAGCGATAATTTTAGCATGGATTTTATAGTCTAACTTTAATCGCGACAGGGGCGTGTGTGAGCCACAGAACTGCAGGTCTTTGCCAGGTTTGGGGAGAAGAATTATGACTGCCTCTTGAAGGGTGGGAGGTAATATTTGTTTCTCAAGGGCCTCTGCGTATTCCTCGATAAGTTGCGGCAGCAATACATCTTTCTAGGCCTTGTAGAAGTCACCAGTGAACCCATCCAGCCCAGGGGTAGAAGCCGACCGCAGGGTGTCAATAGCCCGAGGACATCATTTTCGGAGATGGGTTCCGCTAAGAAATCCTGCATGTTTTTCTCTAGATATACTAACGCTATCTCAGACAGGTAGGATTCTTGGGCAGCGTGATCCGTCCCTATTTTGGAAGTATATAAAGTTTTGAAATATGCCAGACATTCGTCACGAATTTCTGAAGTGTCAGAAAGCAACTGGCCTGTGGATGACCGCAATCCGGTGACGTAGGCTTTACTGTATGGGAGTCGAAGCATCTGGCCTAGCACCTGCCCTGGCCTTTCGCCTTCCCCACACCGTCTTGCAGTTTTGTATTTGCCCATGAAGGGAAACTCCTGTTCCGCAGTGTCCCAATAATCTGTGAGAAGGGCCAGGCGCTTCCTTTCAGTGTCTGGGTTGCGTGTTTGTATCTGGGTGTTGTCTAAGTCTACTAGCTTGCATTCTAAGTGGGACAGTGTGGTGCCCAGATCGCGGAGCACTCCGTCATTCCAGCTGGAAGTGAAACAGGCGGAGTCAGATGTGGGCAAGTGCGTTTCCTGTAGAAAGGCAATGTCGACTTATGTTGCAGCAAATAGTGTAATACATGCCTCTTCTTTTGATTGTCATTAAGGCCCCGGACGTTCCATGACATCAGAGCTAGGTGTGAGGGGCCTCCAACGCTACCTAGCAGGGACATTTATGGGTCTGAACAAGAATGCTAAACGCATTTAGCAGCAATGCAATGTGGGCCATGACTGTGACCATACAGATGATCAACCAAACGTGACCAAGTTCTAGCAATTGTCCCCCCTCCTCCCCCACCCAGCCTCACTACCCAGCAAGTAAGGCATGACCAAAATTAACAAATATACCAAAAGTACTAATTGACTTAACAAGGAAATGCAAAAAACCCAAAAAAGGTACATCCACAAACTCAAATACAGAACCACGGTGTACACCAGCGGGGGGTGGCCACGTCAGTCAACCAGCTATATGAAGCATTAAATGATGAAGTGTAATATCCCAAAGTTCACGCGAACCGGTAGAAAAGGAAACAGCCAGAGCCAGTCCCAGAGAAAAGTTCTATACTAGCATCGGAGCCACTGTGTGGCATGGAGGGTCTAACGCCATCTGCAACTGTCAGAGTGTTTTGCTTGTGTGGCAAAATTCCATCACCTCCTTGGGGCTGTCAAAAATGCGGGTCCTGCCGTTGACTTCCACACGCAGCCTTGTGGGATATAGCAGGTCCTACTTTAGGCCAAGGTTCCTGAGTGTGGCTTTAACACCATTGTCCTTGCGGCAGGCCTCCTGGACCATGATGGTGAAGTCCGGGTAGAATGATAACTTAGAACCCTGCCATATGGTTTCGCCTCATTCACGAGCGTGGTGCAGTGCAGTACGTGCTCAAGCCTCTTAAGGAATTACGCCGTGCCATCTTTGATGTCAGATATACGGGCTTTTGTGACATCTAGGTGTCTATGACCCACCTGAATTTTAGCGCCCAGATCGGCGAGACTCTTGTCCAGGGCATCAAACCTA
Source organism: Lissotriton vulgaris (assembly GCF_964263255.1). Classification (NCBI taxonomy): domain Eukaryota; kingdom Metazoa; phylum Chordata; class Amphibia; order Caudata; family Salamandridae; genus Lissotriton; species Lissotriton vulgaris. The sequence goes on along the minus strand of NC_141685.1, from coordinate 1,706,923,535 downwards.
CCATCAAGAACTCTGAATCCAACTCTCATCTCTCGCAGCAGCGATCCAGCCTGACCCGCGGAGTCGTCAAGACGCTCCATTTCTTGTCCACCCTCTGCCATGCCCAAACCGCTCTCAGGAGCTGTCTCTGCAAGTTTCTCGAAAGGAAGGATCCTCTGTTTAGGGTCTTTGCGGCCCATGCCGCTCTCCAGTGCAAGAGATAAGTGACAATAGGATGGCCCAGGGTGTAACCACAATCCAAAGGCAGGGTCCAGAGCATGCACCCAACACAGTAGACACAAGACCGGAGGGGGGTAAGCTCAATTTCCCCACCCAGGGGGCAGGCAGTGCCGACTGGTAGTGGGAAAAATCTGCTAGATGTGAGGAGTAGCAAGAGCACAGAGGGGCCAATGTGCACTACGGCAGCCCAGTAGAAGAAGCAGTGATGGATGTCATTTGTGGATGTGGCTGCTGTGAAGGCCAAACTTGAGTGAGCAGAGTGATCGCAGGCATTGGACAGCCACAGCTAGCAGTGAGACGGGCCCACTTTCAGAGGGGTGAGGAGTGTGCAGAGCATGAAGCACGTGGGTAGTGGCTGTGGCAGAGATCAGTCCTGGCATGTGGGCCACCGCAGCTCAATAGGCCTGTAGCATCTGGAGGAGGGGGGAGGTGACCACGCGCAGGCTATAAATCTGCCCCAGCTGATCGCATACCATGAGCCTGCAGATGGCCCGGAAGCCGTCACCGAAGGACACTCGTGGGCCCTGTCCCTGCTGTGCCTAAGGAAATACGGAGGGACTCACCACTCGACGCATGGGCAACCAAATGGCCTGCCACACAGACCAGGCAGAGATCCAGTGTAGGGAGGGCAGTGTTTCAACAAGCCCCGCGCTTGGCACACTCACCGTCCTCCTGGCCTCTCCATTGTGGCCAGATGCAGTTTCTGGGCTCGGGCACCTCCTACAAGCATCGGTTGATGTTGGTAGTCGCTACTGCCATTTCGCAGGTCGCACCCCGTCCGTCCAGCATCGAAGATCTTTGTTGCGGTGTCTGTTTAGTAAGCGGGCAAGTTCTCAGGGCACAGGAGTCGCTCATGGGTTGAGTGGCGGCAGGCTCATGGCGATCAGCTCCATTTTCATGGGGTATATTAGCTACGTAGCTGGAAAGGCTGGTGGAGCTTCAATGCCGTGCGGCCATCGTGGTCCGCGGATTGGCCATGCCCTCGGTTATCCAAAATATTTAACTTTTTCCCCTTTCTTCAAAATATTTCAGCCATCATTTCATGTCTGTGGTGAATTATGGCTCTCCCTATTCTCTCTCCAAATCTCCTGTTATTTGGGCTCTACTTTGTTTTATGCCCTAAATATTTTTTCTTTTAGATGTTTAAATAAAGTTCTTGTTTACCTCCCGTCCAGAGTTTCATATAATCAAATGTACAGAATGCAGCATGATGAGATCTGCTTCATTTCAGAGATGTATACAGTCCATATCTCCAGTAAAAGTAAACCTGAGATGCACAGTAGTGCCCTAGATAATTTCTGAAAACCTTACTGCACGTGTAACACAGTGGAGCTCCAGATTGATAATTGTTGGGAGGGACAGGGAGCACAGAGGTGTAAAGCAAATGTATATGCTGATGTTTTTCCTTGTGAGTATTGAAGAGGGAGTCTTACTGATTCTGTTTTTGTTTCAGGGATGTCAAGGAAAATGAAACGTGCACTGATTAAAGGATATATCGTATTGTGCTGCTTTGCGGTAGGTAAGTCAATGATATTGAGAAGGATGTTCAGTTGTTGCTTCTGCGTCTAAGAAAGGGGTTATGCTTACTGCATGTCCAGTGTTGTAAGGTGCTTAACAGTATCGGTGGCCGAAAATTGCCACCAAAAAGGACAGGCACTGGCGAAGTGTATTGGTCTTGCCTTGCACGTAGCAACAGTACCTCAAGTAATTACTAGATGTCCTTTTCGAGATAGGAGAAACTGCGTGAAGTCTTTAACAAGACTGCAGCCCTCTAAAACTTTACAAGATGTCCCTCTCAAGTCAGATGAACTGCTTAACAAGTCTGTCATGAAGCTGCAATAACTCACATTGTTACTAAATGTCCCTTCTGAGTTAGATGCAAATGGTTCAAATGTCCTTCACAAAGTGTGGGAGGGGGCTTTCACATACAAATGTACACATCTTCTTTTGCTACTCTAATGTATTGTGCTTGATTTCAATAGGATAAGTAAATATGCCAATGCTGGTATATGCTAAGGAATCAATTTTGCAACTTTCAATAAATGTCTTGAGTACCATGGAACACTTCTGAAAACGACTTAGTATATATAGGGAGCAGCAGTCACTGGTTAAAGTCAAATGCCTTCAAACGCATATTGTTGGGAATCTGAGTGTTCCTTTCCTTTAATTCAGATATATATACATATATATTTATATATGTATGTATATATATATATTCATATATATATATATATATATATATATATATATATATATATATATATATATATATATATATATATATATATATATATATATATATATATATATATATATATATATCTCCAAAAGGAATAGTCGTCTCTTCAATGAATAGACCACCAGCTTTAGCCCAGAATTGCTTCCACCGTGAGATTTTATTTGGCAAATTCTACCCTACGCGTTTCTCAGTGTCTTCTGCTTCATCACGAGTAAGGGTGTGTTAGAAACCAATAAAGTTTTATAAAAACAAATCATGTGACATTCAATTCAATACCAATGTAAACAGACTATACATTTAGTTTTCATTGGATTTTCAACATAAACAGAAGCATATAGCTGCATCAATTTCACATAAGTTGATAAACCTCATAAGTTTTACAATTAATTGCAAACTATATCGTATTTCGCGGCAGCTTGGCTCAAAGCGTGAATCGTGTTATCGCGCTCAGACTACAGAACCCATAATCCTTCATTTCAGAATCACGGCAGTCCGGAATTATTATATTCAGCCTAAGCATGCCAAATAGTCATTCTCATATAAATTCCTTTTGTTTCACTGAACACATATACACTTACGCCCCAGTGGGCATTCAATACCAGCACAGACGCTTATATATTGCGCCACCAAATTAATTAACTGCCGCAATTAATAACCAATGATGCAGTGTTTTGAAAATAAATGTGTGTGTTACTTCAGTCTGTAACTCCACAATTTTCAGCCCCAGTTGGCTACAACAATCATCACACTCTACAGCCCATGGTTAAAAGTCTACCGTCATTTATTAAAGATACGGGGGATTTCCTGCGTCTAATCCAGAATGTAGAGTGGAACGAGAATTGTCTAATGATGTGCCTAGATGTGAATAGTTTGTATACTAGCATTCCCCACATCTTGGGGATTAAAGCCTGTAGACATTTCCTCACTATTGTACCTTCTACATACAGAAATGTTGATTGACCTGGTGTAAACATGCCTTATTAAGAATTTTTTCATTTTTGATAACCATGTATATCGCCAAGTTCTTGGGACAGCAATGGGCACCTGCTTCGCCCCCAGCTTTGTGTGTCTTTACCTAGGCTGGTGGAGGAGCAGGTGGTCCGGGTCCTAGAAACTTATCATAAACATGTGAAAGTTTGGTGTGAAAGTTTGGTCGAGATATATCGATTATGTTTTTTGTACTTTGGGAGGGCACGCAAACTGAAGCTAAAGATTTTGTGGCAATACTGAATAACAATGAATCATCGGAGGAATGCATGTGCTAATAAATAAATAAAGGGCTGTTGCAAGAAAGTGTTTTTCGTCATTAGTTAAAATAGCTATTAAAAACATCATAGCTAAAAATACTGAATGTCTGATCAGGTAAAAGCAGGCTAAATCTTACATTTATTTCATATTCATAAAGTGCAATTAAATAATATAAATGCCAAGAAATGCAACTTGGAAATCAAATCATGATGAAAAATATTGATACTTAATAGTCTGGGGAAAAGATTTGATTTGTGCAAATAAGCCTAGGGATTATGTACACTTGTCAGACAATTGAGCATTATGCATCACAATAATCTGACCATTATTCAGGCTCATGCAATTATTCAATTCACAGAGATACAGTACTAGGATAATGATAATTGAGGGAGTATATAAATAGTTCAATAAAATTGATTAAACACCAAGCATTGACCCAATAAAACCATGTAACACCAGATCTGGTAAAATAATTGGGTAAAAAACAAGGTCACAATAATTGGTTAAAAAACTAATATATATATATATATATATATATATATATATATATATATATATATATATATATATATATATATATATATATATATATATATATATATATATATATATATATATATATATATATATATATATATATATATATATATATATATATACCGGGACCAGGGTTCGAATCCCGGCGCGGCAGGTTTCTGGACCAGGGTCAGCGGACTCGATAATTCTCTCGCCTCAGTGCCCACTCTGATCAGCGATCACACTCGGCAACTCTGGGCATTAGCTTGCCTCATCTTCACTAACGGCCCCACCAGACCGCCCCGGGGATGCCTGGTCTCACCCTGGAGATACCCATTAAGGGACCATCTCTCAGGGAAGCCAGGAAGGGGTTCGCAGCGGTCAAAGCGCCTTGGGACCCTCCGGGTAAGTAGTGCGCTATATAAAAAAATGCCTATACTATATAGTTAGGATTTTTTTGAATAGTGATTTCTGAAAATTCTATGTTGAATAACTTTGGCGTTGATGGACGGAATTGGCTGAAATTTTCAGGAAAATTGCACATTTTGTGTCTGAGCGTCCCCTGAAAGTTTGGAGGGGTTTCGTGAAGCAGGGGCCGAGAAAAAAGGGGGGTCCCAAAACGTGTTTTTAACATTGAGTTTTCCATAGGGCGGTTGGACTCACTTTTAGCTCGAACGGCTGAATGGATTTGCACCAAACTTGGCAAAATTTTAGGGACTGGTAGCCCGATGTGCTTTTGCTAGGTCTCAAGATATGTGCTCCAGTGGTTTTTGAGTAATTTAGGTTAAAAAATATATATATATCTGTGACAGCGTCCCGGTTAGCGCCCCAGTTCGCGTACCAGACGCGTAACGGAACTTCGCGAGGAGAAGCGGATTGGCTCTCCGGTGACTGTGAACATTCTAAACAGTTCGGAGCGGCCGCCATCTTGTCTCTCGGTAGGATCGAGAGACAAGAGGTGGAAATAAACGAAGGGGGAAATGAATGAAAGGGGGCAAGGTAGACCCCTCCTGACCTCCTACGATTGATATGGGGGCTATTAAAGGGCCCCGCGGGGCAAAAAAAAAGAAAAATTTTTTTTTTCGATTTTTCGCGGTGGAAGCGCTACCCGGTACGTGAACCGGGTAGCTTACCGGCAGCGTAACGGGAGTCCGCCATCTTGCGTTAAGGTCTAATTTGGACACAAGATGGATGATAAACAATGCTTATAGAGTCTGAAGATGTTCATCGTATTATCACATGAATGATGTCATCAGTGATGTTATCAGTGATGTCATTTGAGTTGTCATCAGTGATGTCATCAGTGATGTCACTGACCATGTCATGAATGATGTAATATGTGACATCATCAGTAGTGGATTGCGGATGCGCGATATATAGTTAGTGCAACTAACTATATATGCGAATTTCAATGGTTTTGTGTGAGTAAAATAAGGTTTTGTAAATGCTAATTCCTAACTATATATGGTCTATAACCTATGGTTTTTTCAGTGAATTTATATATATATATATATATATATATGTATGTGTATATATATATATATATATACATATATATATATTACCTACTGGCGGTCGCCAGTAGGTATATATAGTTAGGATTTTTTTCTATGGGATTTCTGAAAATTCTATGTGGAATAACTTTGGCGTTTGTGGACGAAATTGGCTGAAATTTTCAGGAAAATGGCACATTTTGTTCCTGAGCGTCCCCTGAAAGTTTGGGGGGGTTTCGTGAAGTGTGGGCCGAGAAAAAAGGGGGGTCCCAAAACGTGTTTTTAACATTGAGTTTTCCATAGGGCGGTTGGACTCACTTTTAGCTCGAACGGCTGAATGGAATTACACAAAACTTGGCAAAATTGTAGATATGGTTTGCCCGACGTGCCTTTGCTATGTCTCAATATATGTGCTCCAGTGGATTTTGAGAAATTAACGTTTTTAAAAACAGATATATCTGTGACAGCGCTCCGGTTAGCGCCCGGTTCGCGTACCAGATGCGTAACGGAACTTCGCGAAGTGAAGCTGATTGGTTGTTGGGTGTCTGTCAACATTCGAAACAGTCCGGAGCGGCCACCATCTTGTGTCTCGGTAGGATCGAGACACAAGATTTGGCAAAAACAAAGGGGGAAATGAGCATAAGGGGGCAGAGTACATCCTCCCTGACCCCCTAGGTTTGATGAGGGGGCTTTAAAAGAGCCCCGCGGGGCAAAAAAAAAATACATTTATTATCGTTTTTTTGCGGGGGGAGCGCTCGGTACGCGCACCGGGAAGCGGTCCGGGAAGCGTAATATTGGGAAAATAGGATGAAAGAATGTTCAAATATAGTAGGTTTATTGATTGTTATTTTTATTTTTTTATTTTTATTTTATTTAAGTACCAACATGTAGCAAAAATAAAAATACATTGTTTCCTTTGTAGATATCTTGCAGGTTGTTTCAGAAGTTATTGTGGTATATGGAATTCATAGCGTAGTCTGTCAGGAAAGCAGAAACACAATGGAGGCAGGAGATGATAAAGAGATGTTAAATACACATTGGAGATGATATAGTGGAAGAAAGGAAGTAACTATGAGCAAACTTAAAGTTGCACAGTCTAATTTTACATTATAATCAATTTGCTACTAGTTTGAAAAATACATATAAAAATGAATAATGTCTCAAACAATTTTTGAATTATTAAATATAAATTTATTTTTCTGATTCTTTTTCATAATTAAAAAGAACTTCTAATAATTCTTGGTCAGATTTTGTCTCATTTTCAATTAAGAAATCCACAGCTTCAACACATTGCAGAAGTTCTATGTCAATTGATTCATCAAAGAATTCTGATTCATTTTCTGTATCTTGGTTGCATTCTGCAACAATTTCCACGTTATTTTTTTGTTCTCCTTCCATTTCTGTGCTGTAAAATGAATTAAAAAAAAATATATCAGTACAGATAGGGCACTGTTGGGTTTAAGTACAGACAGGTAGTTTGGTTTTTTAAACAGTGATTTTTTCTTTGGGCAGTGTATGGTATCAGACTAGAAGTAGAAATATCAAAAAATGTATGTGAAAAAGTCTATGTCCATTTTTAATTATACAAGACAAGCCTAACTCCATCCATAACTAAAACAGAGAAGTCTATTTTATTGTATAAGTATTACAGAGGGATAGTATATAACTATCAGAAAATGTTTTCCTAATTAACTTAAAGTACAGAACATACTTCAGTTTTTAAAATAACATCTTACCTTTCAAATAGAAGTTTAAGTTCTCAGTTGAAATGCACTTGATATGTACCTCAAGAAGTAGTAGTCAAAATGGCTGTGTTTCTATCTCTTTCTTTATATATATTTAGGTACATAACCAATCAAATGTCATGAAATAATAGAAGATATTGAAAGTAGCATTTTGATTGGTTGTCAATTCTAACACTTCATAAGTGTTTTGGTTAGGTAATTTACCTCAGGATATTTAATCAGGCTTACAACATAATTTTCTCAATGAAATTCCATCAAATTTGGGGGAATGGTAGGGACTGCTATGTAGTAGGGGCTATTCTATATTTGATGAAAGTGTCTGTAGTGGTTTTTCTGTAAATTACTTTCCCACCTTTTTTTATCAAGCGCTTACCGGTGCGCTCCCCGGTACGCGAACCGGCAGCATTACGGGAGTCCTCCATTTTGAGTATTGGTAGAATTGAGACACAAAATGGAGGACAAACAATGTTCGGAATGGGTAGAAGGGGGCACGGTAGACACTTTGTAATCCTCTAGGTTTTCGGAGGGGGGATTAGGATGCTGATACATGCAAAAACAATAAAAATAAAAATTTAAAAATTTCACGGGGGGAGCGCCCGGTACGCGCACCAGTAAGCGAACAGGGGAGCGTACTTTGGTGAAAAAAATAAAAAGAAAACATTTTACAGCTTTTGATATTTGCTATTAAAAAACGATTGAAATTCACTGAAAAACCCATAGGTTATAGACCATATATAGTTAGGAATTAGCATTTACAAAACCTTGAAAATTCACTGAAAAACCCATAGGTTATAGACCATATATAGTTAGGGATTAGCATTTTCAAAACCTTATTTTACTCGCACAAAACCATTGAAATTCGCATATATAGTTAGTTGCACTAACTATATATCGAGCACCCGCAATCCACTGCTGATGATGTCACATATTACATCATTCATGACATGGTCAGTGACATCACTGATGACATCACTGATGACAGTATACATTCCCATAGGGCTTTTTAGACTTTGTTCCCACTTCCAATCTGTTTTACTAATCTCCTGATATTATGGTATTCGTTAATGGAAAGACAGCCAGGATGTACACTACTTTCTGCATAGGTTTACTGTACATTCTTAGATGCCTCACTCTCTCCGCATAAATAATCCATCAAGTTGATCAATATGTATGCCCATAATTATGCAAAAACAACTAGAACGTACATATTGTTATATATACCCAACATGGATAGAAAGATCGTGCAGTATGCTGTATATACCTATGTAGATATTCTCTTGTATAATACAGGATGTTAGGATGTTTACCTATATGTCCACATTTATGCACAACCAGTTAGGATGTATGTGGATTTGTATATAGCAGGACAAGCTTAAGTTATTTCAGGACTTTTCTGTTCGTGATTTTAACCACAAACTTGTAAATAGATTACACTGTATGTTTTTTTGAGCACTTGTATGAATAGGACAACACTGACACTGACATGTAATGTATCTTTCTGTTTGCAAAGGTTCACTTGAGGAATTTCATGGCTTCCTGATGAAGGCTCTCAGCCGAAACGCGCGTAGTTGTTGTAACATCTAGCCATGTTTTTAGATTGTAATTGATCAGCACCACCACTATAGTCTCCGAATTGTGAAATGTCAAACTGTATTGAAAATTAGAAATGAACCAAACAGTTTAGCATATGATATATGTAGATCAATTGTCACATATATAGAGGAGACAACAAATTGTGTGCCTTTTAACTATAAAGAAATCTTTAAACAAAATAATAATAAAAAATATATATTTTTGTACCATGCATGGTGTTTAATCAGATTTATTGCTGTCTGATGTCAGGTCTTGTCCATCTACTAAATATTGTTCCTAATTACTTGTTTTTTCAAACTCATCTTTGGGAATAAGAGAAACAAACGTGGAGAGCTGGCGGATGGGGCTGCTTACTGCGCAATTGCTCTGAAAACCCATCATGCTTAAATCCTCCAGGGTGGTATTTATAGATTCATTAGTGTCATCGACTACGGCATGCATTGTTCTTAAAGTAGAGATGTCAACTACTTGGAGAGCAGTGCTCGGTTGATAGAAAGCAATGATATTGAAGGTAGTTTCCGTCAGTTTGTTTAATTTAAAATGTTTCAACAATTTTAGTCTTTTTATAAGTTTAAAGAAATCAATGCGGGTTTGTACATATTTGAACCTGTTTTTGGAACAAAAAGAGAGACCCAATTAAAGAAGTTGTGTTTCGGCAGTTGTTAATTCTATTTCGGATACGTTGATGACCCTGTTGTCATTTTCCGATGCTAAATTCCATTGCTTGGCTTTGCCCCTCCTGCCTCTCCTGTTGTTTCCTGCATTTCCGCCTCTGTTTGCGGCACTTGTTTCTTCATCTCCTGTTTTTTTTCTGGGGAGGTCTTGGCCGCAATGTCTGGCAGCAGTCTTGGATTAAAAAACTCAATTCTTCAGAGGGAGTGAAATTAGTAGATAACTGTACCTGTGGATTAGTTGGGCTGTTGTCATCCAAGTCTAGACTGCTACTGGCTACTGAGCTCAAGTCTGAGTTGGAAAAGTTCAAACCATTGGCATTAGGAGCAGGAGTCAAGCACGTTTGAGGAATCATTGCCTGCCTCTTCACTGTATCAAATTTCCTCGAAAACGTGAATACTCTGCCGGTTTTGTAATTCTTTTTATCACGGGCAAACTTGAATATTTTCCAGGTTTTTATAGTGTCCTCATGCTTTTTAGGTCTCACCTATTCTATCCCGCAGGGATAAGTAGGCGAGATTCTAGTAAGTGGAAAAGAAAAGTCTACCTAGCTGCAGATCGCGTACAGTTCATGTGAGCTATGCACGTGCACATCATTGCCAGCCACATCACACACCACCATTTGTCTGTGCCTCGGCGTCAGACTTCAAAGGCTGCCGCTCCCCCGCCCGCGCATCAGACTTGAAAGGAATGCACGCCTTTGCTTTTCCTGCCTTTTGTCATGGCGCCTATCACAGCTGCCCCTCCCCCTTCCCCACCACAGAGCTCGTCTCACGGCCATGTCATTGCTTTCACTTTCACGGCCTCTTTCACCATGTCTCTTTCACCGTGTCTCTTTCACCATGTCTCTGTCACTGCTTTCACTTGCTTTCACTTTCACGGCCTCTTTCACCATGTCTCTTTCACGGCCGCGGGGCATGCTTGTTTACATTTATTATTCCTCCCCCGCCTCAGGCTCCTCGGTCCATCACCCGCCCAGGATGACCCGAGACCTTTCCGCCAACAGCTTCGCACAGACACTGCTAGTCTCTTTCAAAATTTTGGGCTGATAGGGTTCCGATTTTGTCTGAGCATTTGTTCTGTACTTGTAAAATTGGATATGTACAATCCTGTTTAGAAATATGTTACTCTGAAAATGTGACTACATCCGTTATCTTTACGTACAAAGATAATTTTTAATTTCATAGTGCTTTGTGTTTCACCAAAGGTTCCATTACATCAGAGATCAAAAACAGCAGTGTTATAATGAATAAAGCTTGCAGAAAAGTGAAGTCGAGCGTTCATGCATTACATTTTGTGTAGGTCTCTCTCCAGCCCACACTTTGCTTTTGTCTCGCTCTGGCTCAAGCTTTACTTTTGTGTGTCTCTCTCTGGCGGTTACTTTTTCCCCCTCTCTTTTTGGCTTCTGTGTTACTTTTTTTTCTCTCTGGCTCCAGCGTTTCTTTTTTCTCTCTTTTGCTGGCTCACACTTTACTTCATTCTCTCTCTGGCTGGCTCAAGCTTTACTTTATTCTCTCTCTGGCTGGCTCACGCTTTACTTTATTCTCTCTCAGTCTGTTACTTTATTATCTCCCTCCACTCTTTCGTCAGATTGTGCATTTTTCCCCCCACTCTTTCGTCTACTAGTGCTTTTTTCCCCCCACTCTTTTGTCAGCTCGAGTATCCCCTCTCCCACTCTTTCGTCGGCTCATGCTCCCCCCACTCTTTCTCAGTGCATTTTACCCCCACTCTTTCTTAGTGCTTTTTTCCGCTCACCCACCCCCACACCCTCACACCCCCTCGCACGCCCTTACCCTCACCCTCACCTCCCCACACCATCACCCTCACACACCCTCACCCTCACACACCCCCTCACCCTCACACACCCTCTCACCCTCACTCACTCTCTCACTCACCCTCTCACCCACCCTCACCCTCACACACCCTCTCACCCTCACAAACCCTCTCACCCTCTCACCCTCACACACCCTCTCACCCACCCTCAACCACCTTCACCCTCACACCCCCTAACCCTCACCCCCTCACCCTCACACCCCTCAACCTTACCCCCCCTCAACCTCACTTACCATCACCCTCACACACCCTCACGCTCACACATCCTCACCCTCATACACCCTCACCCTCACACACCCTCACACCCTCACAACCCTCTCACCCTCACACACCCTCACCCCCTCTCACCTTCACAACCATCTCACCCTCACCCAACCTCACTCACCCTCACACCCCCTCATCCTCACACACCCTCACAACCATCTCACCCTCACACCCCCTCACCCCCTCTGACCCTCACAATCATCTCACCCTCACACAACCTCACACCCTCACACCCCTTCACCCCCCTTAGCCACCCTCACACCACCTCACACACCCTCACACACCCTCACTCACCCTCACACCCTCACCCTCACACACCCTCACCCTCACACACCCTCACACCCCCTCACCCTCACACTCCTTCACCCCCTCACCCTCACACATCATCACCCTCACACCCCCTTCACCCTCACACTCCTCTCACCCTCACACACCCTCACCATCACACACCCTCACACACCCTCACCAGCATAGCATAAGAAAACACAACATAGCATAACAAAACAAAGCTTAGGATAGCATAGCATAAAAAAACGCATAGGATAGCACAACAAAACATAGCATAGCATAATAAAACAAAACATAGCACAGCAACACACAACAAAGCATAGCATAACAAAACACAACTAAGCATAGCATAACAAAACACAACAAAACATAGCATACCATAACAAAACATAGCATAACAAAACAAAGCATAGCATAACATAAAGCATAGCAAAACAAAACGTAGCATAGTATAACAAAACAGCATAGCATAACAAAACACAACAAAACATAGCAGAACAAAACATAGCATAACATAACAAAACGAAGCATAGCATGACAAAACATAGTATAACAAAACATAGCAAAACACAACAAAGCATAGCATAACAAAACACACCAAAACATAGCATACATAACAAAACATAGCATGGCATAACAAAGCATAGCAGAGCAAAACACAACAAAACATAGCATAACATAACAAAACACAACAAAACATAGCATAGCATAACAAAACAAAGCATAGGATAGCAAAACTAAACATAGCATAGCATAACAAAACAAAGCATAGGATAGCAGAACAAAACATAGCATAGCATAACAAAACATAGCATAGCATAACAAAACACATCATAACATAACAAAACATAGCATAACAAAACACAACAACACATAGCATAACAAAACATAGCAAAGCACAACAAAACATAGCATAGCTTAACAAAACACAACAAAACATAGCATAGCAAAACAAAACATATAATAGCATAGCAAAACATAGCATAGCATACCAAACACAACAAAACATAGCATAGCAAAACAAAACATAGCATGGCAAAACAAAGCATAGCATAATAAAACACAACACAAAATAGCATAGCATAACAAAACGTAGCATAGCATAACAAAGCATAGCATAGCAAAACATAGCATAGCATAACAACACACAGCATAGCATAACAAATCAAAACATAGGATATCAAAACATAGCATAGCATAACAAAACAAAACATAGGATAGCAAAATAAAACATAGCATAGCACACAGCATCACTCAGCACCACCACAGAATCACTCAGGGGCACCACAACATCACTATGCGCTACCACAGCATTACTGAATGCCACAGCATCACTTGTTCGCCACCACAACATCACTCAGCATCACCACAGTATTAATCTGTGCAACCATTCAACAATAACTGGTTCAAATATGTTCTCTCAATGTTTCAAGCTTTATTACATATGTAACAAAAAGATGTTATTTCACTTCTGTTCTTGGATTTTCGTCACAATAAAATATACTGAACATAATCCTCACAAAAGTTATTTACAAAAGTTTAAGCTACTGCCATTAATTAAAATAACTTTTATTTAAGTATTAATTATTTTAAAAAATGAAAAGCCATTGTTTTTTGTAATATCAATACATGTAAGTCACGTAAATACAACACATATTTCATTACAAATGCTATAGGTGTCACATTTGCAAAAGTTATAACTATTGGCATTGTAAATGACAGAGCTATTAATTTTGCTATTTTCAAAAGCAAAACATAAATAAAAAATGTGTCATTTACAATGCCAATAGCTCAAACTTTCCTAATGCGAGACCTATTGCATTGCAAATGCTTGTTTAAACATACTTCTATTCCTTCTCTGCCTTTTTAAACCATTTATTTGTGCGTGCTCATGTAAATACAGTTGCTGATTCAGTTTGTCTGTTTCTTTTTGGATCTCAATTATAAGATATATATATAAAACTTCCACACTCTCGTCTATTAAAACGAAACAGACAGCACTCCAAGGTCGTGTTCATGGAAAAGATTTATTGGCAGACCCCCTCCCCCCTGCGACAGACGCGTTTCGCCTTTCGCTTCGTCAGTGTCATTAAGTGTGTGAGAAAAAATAAAATAATAAAAAATAAATAAATAAATAAATAAATGTATATATATATATTGTGCTCAAATTCTTCGTGCTGTAAAGAATTACCCACACTCACGGGGTTGCCAATTCCAAGGTTGCTTTATTTCAACAGACAAGACAGACGCCCTCGTGTTTCGGCGACGCCCTCGCGTTTCGGCACACAGCCTTTCTCGATGTCGATAGCCACCAGACATCGGCATGTTTTTAAACAATATCTTCACAATCAAGGAAGGACTACTGGCTAACAGACATTTACCAGCGCCATCTTAGAGTGGTGTGCTATTAACAACGATGTAATCACCTTCTATACATATTATGATGTAAATATACATGTAAACCACTCAATTACACAAGTAAATTCGAGAGTGAAATGTACATAATTTATAACCACCTCACATATACAATTTTTGTATTTTAGGTCGAATTCTATTACTTGTTTTGCAAACAAAATTGAGCCGTGTATCGCCCATTATCCTTCCTTAGATGTTATTCTGGTCTGTTTATCAAATTAAATCAACCAATAGCAGATCCTAATTTATATACATTTTGTACATATAAGTACTGTTTTATCATGTATCAATTTCATACTGCATTTTTTCATTTTTTCATTTTTTCAATTCATTAATCAAAATCATGTTTTACGGTTAGCGGACACACCAAGGTATTACTCATAACTCCAAATCCAATTTCATCTTTCAAGGAGTCGTAAATCAATCATAAACCCAAAAGAAAAGAGGTAATTTATCCAAATAACCCTGAGACCCCTATTCCTATATACATATATACAATTATATACATATATACAGTTAGAGGTATCAAAAATTACATCCTTGCAGTTCCATCATGTGTTGTTAACATTCATCTATGTACCAATATGGACCATCAGGTCTTCACCACTGTTCATACCCCAAGGTGTTTTGGTATGAAGGTCAATAATATGCCTTGATTCAAGTCTGCGAAGTTTCTTTAGCCTATCCCCTCTCCTCTGATATTGTCAGGAACTAAATCTAATCCGTAGCACAATAACTGGTTCCGGTCACTTTGATGTTTTTCTGCAAAGTGTCTTGCGACCGGATAGGCTTGATCCACCTTGTCTATCGCCCTCATGTGCTCTAAAATTCGGATTGTAAATGGGTGCACAGTGCTGCCTATGTATTGTAGCCCGCATGAGCAGACAAGACAGTACACCACATATGGTGTGCTGCAAGTAATAAACTTGCTGATTTTCCTGACCATGCCAGTGTCTTGAATGGTGTATGTAAGTGCCCTTTTGCTGTTACAGCACGCTTTACACTTATGGCAGGGGAAAAAACCTTTCATACTTCTCAAGGTGTTGCTTTTTGGCTGTATCTTTTCTAGGTGGCTTCGTATCAATTGGTCCCGGATGGACCTAGCCTTTTTGAATGTGACCAGAGGATAATCGGGGACATCCTCACCTATGACATTGTCTGCCTTTAGAATATGCCAGTTTTTCCTCAGCATTTGTTTTAGGTGATTAGCTTCCACTGAATATGGGGCGATTAGTCGAAATTTCCCTCCATCAGTTTTTTTGCCCCTACTTTGTTCAAGCAAACTATCCCTGGTCATGGCTCTCACTTTGCAAAGCGTTTTGTTCAGGGTAGTGTGGTTGTAACCTCTTACAATGAATTTGCCTATAATTTTGGTGGCTGCCGTATCAAAGTCACAATCGCGTGTGCAATTCCTCCTGAGTCTAAGCAATTCCCCCTAAGGGATACTTTGCACTAGTTTGGGGGGGGTGACTGCTGGTTGCATATAGTATCGAAT
Source organism: Lissotriton vulgaris (assembly GCF_964263255.1). Taxonomy (NCBI): domain Eukaryota; kingdom Metazoa; phylum Chordata; class Amphibia; order Caudata; family Salamandridae; genus Lissotriton; species Lissotriton vulgaris. The sequence goes on along the minus strand of NC_141685.1, from coordinate 1,706,907,515 downwards.
TGCCAGCAGTGGCTTTCCGATATAATGACGTTTCGATCTTGCCCCCAACAACTTGTACTCTCAGGTCCAAGTAATCCACAGAAGTTGGACAACTTTTTCTGTGAAATGCAAGTTGTGATCGTTTTCATTCAGGTGTGCGATATAGTGACGTGCAGTCTCCTCTGTACCATGCCAAATGATAAATAAATCATCGATGTATCGATGCCATTTAACACCGAGCCACTGGATATGTCGTCCCTGTAGGTTCTGGACACCTGCTCCTCCCACCAGCCAACGAACAAGTTCGCATAGCTGGGAGCGAAGCAGGTGCCCATCGCCGTATATATATATATATTATATTATATTATATATATATATATATATATATATATATATATATATATATATATATATATAGAGAGAGAGAGAGAGAGAGAGAGAGAGAGAGAGAGAGAGAGAGAGAGAGAGAGAGAGAGAGAGAGAGAAAGAGAGAGAGAGAGAGAGAGGGAGAGAGAGAGAGAGAGAGAGAGAGAGAGAGAGAGAGAGAGAGAGAGAGAGAGAGAGAGAGAGAGAGAGAGAGAGAGAATGACGCACTCCCTGGAGTTCTATTAAAACCATTTATTATTTCGGAAACCACTACGTTTTAACTGTCCTTTTGAGCCCCATAACGCGTTTTGACATTCATCTTTTTCAAATCGTGATTGCTTTCAGCTATTTCCATACTGTGCTTGTGCTTGTATGCATAGCAGTCTGGGAATTGAATTGAAGTCCTTGTATTGGTAGGTATAGAAATGTAATTGTTCCTAAATATTGTTAACACCTAACTGCTGTTTTTCACATTGCTTTGTATGCAGTTGTTCTTTATATGCATTCCCATAATTTATTTTCCATAATTTGGCAAGATTTCTGTCATGTTACTGACTCCCAGGCCTTCCTCCCACACTTTTTCTCGGGCGCATCGATGTTCTGAGTTTAAAGGAGTGTGTGATTGTGACAGTGACTGTATAGGGTCATTGAGTATGTGTTAGCATCTTTATGAGTGGATCTGTGTGTATCTGATTGGGTGAGCAAGTGGCTGTGAAATTGTCTGTATGGGTGTGTGACTAGGTGTGTGAGTAGCTCTATGGGTGACTCAGTGTGTGAGTGACTGTATGTGTATACAAGTGGGTATGTCAGTGGCTGTATTATTGACTAGGTGGGTGTATGAGTGGCTGTAATGGTGAGGGACTGTATGTGTGTGTAGACCTATGAATAAGTGAGTGGGTGTGAATAATTGGTATGAGTGTGTTAATGGGTTTGTGAATGGTTGTGTGGGAGTGGGAGTGGGTATATGAAAGGGTCTATGGGGGTGTGAGTTTGTGCATCAGTTATTCTGTGGATGAGGTCATGAGTGGGGTTCCATATGGTTGGGGCCTTGCCAGAGAAGGAGTGGGATTTAGATTTTAGAAGAGGTGGAATGAGAAGAAGGGTGTTAGTACTTCTCAACGATCTGGCACCACCAGCTTTTTTGAGTTTCGTTGAGAGGTATGTTGGAGTGTCCTGATAGAGGGCTTTGTGTGTGATACATGCATTTTGTAGGTGGATCTGCCTTCGATGGGGAGCCATTTGAGGGTCTTGAGAGTAGGGGAGATGTGGTCAAAACGTTTACTGCTAGTTGTTAGTCTAGCTGTGAGATTGAGGATGGATTTGATGGGGTGAGGTGGGTTTTGGGAGTACCAGAGAGAAGGGTATTCCCGTAATCAATTTTGGATAGGACCAGAGATTGGATAATTAGTGTGAAGTCGTTAGCTGGGATAAAAGGTTTGATTTATTTTGAGGTGGGGAGCGTGATGAGTGCACTTTTAGCTGAGTTCTTTACATGGGAGTTGAGTGTGAGTTTATTGGTGATGGTGATACCGAGTTATTTGACAGAATCAGCGAGGGAGAGAGAGCAGTTTAGGGTGTTAAGGTCCGCAATCCATGTTTGGATGGGGAGAAGGTTGCTTTTGGGAGAGAAGATGATGATCTCGGTTTTGTTAGGGTTGAGTTTAAGATGGTTGTTATGGAACCATGCTTGGATCTTGGTTAGTGTAGAGTTAAGGTGTAGGACATCGGCATGTGATCAAATTTTTTAGTACAGTTGGGTGTCATCAGTGTAAAGGTGGTAGTTGAATTTTGCTTGTTTAAGTATGATGGTAAGGGGTTCCACAAAGAGGTTCAAGAGGGTGGGGAAAGGGTGGATCCTTGAGGGACACCTAGTGAGACAGGAGTAGGTTTAGAGAGGCTGCTTTTAATTCTAATTTGTTGTGTTTGATGTTGGAAGTAGGATGTGAACCAGGTAAGGACAGTGCCATTAATGCTGAAGCGATCTTTGAGTGTATTGAGTAAGGTAGGGTGGTAGATTGCGTCAAATGCGGTGGTAAGGTCAAGGAAGAGGGAGATAAGTAGGTAGCTGCAGCCTTTGCAGAAGCCAGATTGAAGGGGGTCTAGAAGGTTGAATGTGTCAATGTGATTGTCCATTTGGTGGAGAGCACATTTTCTGAGGGCTTTGGAGAGGAGAGAATATTGGAGATAGGGTGGAGATTGTTCGGGTCATTAGGGTCGGCTTTGGGATTTTTGGGGATGGGGTGATTTGTCTGAGTTGCAGTGAGGTGGGAACATTTCCTGTAGTGAGGGAGGTGTTAATGATGTTGTTCCAGTTGGGGACAATAACGTGTTTGAGATCTTGGACGAGTGCGGATGGGAGAGGGTCTTTAGTGTGGGAGGATGGTTTGAGTTTAGTTAGGATACTGAAGACTTCCTGTTCAGATACGTGGAGGAAATTATGCCATGAGGCATTGTTTTTAGGCGGTGGGATAATGGGGAGAGGATCAGGAGGGGTGAGCGGTGAGAGGCGGAGTGGAGGGATCAGAGGGGTGTTCACAGGAAGAGGGAGATAGGGGGTAGAAATGTGGGGGAGTTGAGGGGTGGGTGATGGTTGAGGGTGGAGGAAGGCGCGGCCAATTTTAGCAGTTTTTTCACTGAAAAAGTTGGCGATTTCTTCACATTTGTTGATGGAGGCCACCGGGCTAGGCAGTGCAGGAGAGGTTTGATTTCTAATAATGTTGAACAGTTCTCCAGGTCTGTTTTTGGTGCGAGAGAGTTGGAGACGAAAGAATGAGGCTTTCTTGGAAAATATGTGTTTTTTTTGTCGGGCGATCTGGCATTTCTGAGGAGAGCAAGATGGTATGGGGAAGGGTGTTGTCTCCATGTTCTTTCAGCCAGTCTCAGAGAGTGCCTTTCATTATTAAGGTCAAGGGTGAACCATTGTTTAGAGGGGACTTATTTAGCTTTTTCGTTTTTAGTGGGGCGAGTTTATCTAGAACCTCTGAGATAGTTTTATTAAAGTGCTCAGTGAGTTCATTTGCGTTGGAGGAGGGGGCAGAGCGACTGAGATGGGATTGGAGTTTGTGCGCTAACACTCCAGGGGGGATTTGCCTAAGAGTTCTGGTTATAGTAGTAGTCTTAGTGTTTTGTGTAGGGGCGTGTGGCGCTGGGGGGGGGAATAGTAAATAGGATAAGATGATGGTCAGACCAGTCAATGGGGATGATGTTGGATAAGGATGCTAGATCAGGTTTGGAGATGATGGCGTCTAGAGTAGCTCCTTTAGTGTGGGTGGGGGCATTGCAAATCTGCTTGAGGTCTCTAATCTCGAGAAGGTTATTGAGAAGGTTGGTTGGAGGGTCATTGGGTTCATCCCAGTGGAGGTTAAGATCTTCAAGGAAGAGATCGTTGGAGTTGGAACGAAGTAGTGAAGTGGAGATAGGTTCGGAAAGTTCTTCTGCAAATGGGAGGTGTTCGCCAGGAGGGTGGTATATGGTATGGAGTCGTATTGGGGGGGGGGGCAGTTTTTATTTTGAGTTCGACTCCTAAGTATTCGAAGGTTGAGTAGTCAGGGTTGTTAATTTGGGCAAGTTGTAATTCTTCTTTGAAAATAATTGCTAGGCCTCCCCCTATTTTTTCAGGTCTGTCTTTTCTGAGAATACAGTAGCCGGGGGGGGGGGTCAGAAGGTCAAGGATGGGTGTAGAGTGGTCTTTGAGCCAGGTTTCAGTAAGGAAGGCAATGTCTGCATCCTCGTTGAGGATGGTTTCTGAGATTTTGGTCACATGGCGGACTGCTGAGCGGCAGTTCACGAGCATGCAGGAAAGGGGTTTTGGTTTGGAGTTAAGGGCAGGGAGGAGTTGAATGCTGGTGAGTTGGGGGGGCCTGGGGGAGCTCAGAGACTCCGGGTTTCTGCAGGTCCCCAGGATGACAGGAATGTTGGAGTGAGGGGTCTATGGGAGGGGGAGTGTTAAGGTAGTCGTAGCATAGGGCAGAGAGATCGGGGCGGAGTAGGTATTTTTGGTGCGAAGTGGTCTGTCAGAGCGTGGGAGGAGGGGCGTAGTGGTCCAAAGATTGGGGTATGGGCGCTTTCTTTGAAAAGGGTTAAGAGCATAGAGCCAAGGGGGCGGACAAAGGGTTTGATGGATTGAATCCGATTGAAGTCTTTTCTGAGCAGTGTTATTTCAGTTGCTAGGGTAGAAAGATTGAAATCTAGGTTACAAAGTAGCTGATGGAGGTCGAGGAGGGTGGAGCAGTGTCAGGGCTAAAGGAGGGGTTATGGACGGAGTGGCTAGGTAGGGAGGGTTGGAGGCATGGAGTGGTAGTTTTAAGAGGTTGTGGTAATGTGATAGGTTCTGCGTTGGGTATAGGATTGAGGGAGGCCAGGGGATGGGTGGGTTGTATGAGCCGGGGAGGGGACGGGGGGGGGTTAGGCGTGATGTGTGCTGGACTGGAAGGGGGAGGGGGAAAGGGGTAGGTGGAGGCAGGGTATGCTGGGCCAGAGGGAAAGCGGGAGCGGTGAAAAGGATGGACGTGCAGTTTGTGAAGGCAGGGGTGGTATGCGGGGCATTGCTCGATGAAGGGCTAGTAAGAAGGGGAGGAGGAGTAATAGGGAGGTTGTGGAGTGTCGGAATTGGTCGGTGATTAGGGGATATGGTGTTTAGAGGAGTGAATTGTGGGGGTGGCTGGGGGATGGATCTGGAGAAGAGGGAAGGGTAGGATTAAAGGTGAGGGGTGAGTTATTATGGGTCGGAGTGTCATGGAAGAGTGGAGTAAGTCTCTGGGGGCAGAGGAGAGTTGGCGGGGGTCTGGTGGGGGCAAGTGAGGAGAGGTGGAATCGGATTGCACTATGGGATGGTTCAAGTGAGGGTGACAGGGTAGGAGCATTTGCCAGGGGACTGTCATTCTGGAGAGGGTTGGGAGTAGGGGCGGCTGAGGGGGGTCCGGAAGGATATTGGGACTGAGGGGTTGTTGGTGGGGGAGTAGAAAGTGCCAGGTGGTCGGACAGAGTGTTGAAGAGGAGTTCGAAGATTAAGAGGTGCTTCTCAGAGGCTTGGATCAGGATGTTTCCCATTTTGTAGGTGATGGAAATGGTTAATTCACCAGGAAAAAGAGAGGAAGGGGAAGTGGCGAGTTTATGACCATGAGGGATTTTAATCGAGCCAGAAACTGGGAGGTGTTGTAAGAAGGTGCTCTTCCATTTAGATGGGTGTTTAGTGTAGAAAATGTAGTTAGTTTTAATGGGGGATGTTAGGCTGTGATAGTTATCTTCATTGATAGTTTCAGGATGAACGGTGAGGAGTTTTTGTTTGAAGTTCTTTTTGGCATTTTTAGAGAGGTGGGGGGATATGGAATTGTCCAAGAGTTGGGACCATGTCTGATGAGTGTGTGGTGATTGTTAGTTAGATCCTGAGTGGCGGAAGGTATATAGGTAGTGTTGAGATTGGACATGGTGTTGAGGCTATATTGGGGGAGAAAGAAAAAATGGGGGGTGAGCAGAGGGGGCAGGCAAGGAGGTGGGGGAGTATTAGAGGAGTGAGATTATGGTGAGTAGTAATGCGTGGGAGGGCACATAATTAGGTAAACATAGGGTAGAGGTGTAATAAGGAAGAAGAGCATAAAGAGGGGGAGCAGAGGAATATGAGAGAGAAAGGGGGGAGTATCACATGTGTAGAGTAAGATCAGAGCAGGTAGGGTAGGGGGGCAGGAGAATGGGGTTAGAAAGGTGGAAAAGAAGGGCTTAGTGTGAATTAAGGAGAGAGTCATAATTTCACACCCAGGATAGACAAGTCTTTCTCTTTGAGGGTAGACTCCGAAAAGTTCAGGTTTCATGGGCGACGGCGTAAGGTTGTGGACTCAGAGCTAGGATCCAAGGTATTAGGCACTGTCTCCAGATGTTGTTTAAGCTGAGTCCGTTTTCTGGTAGAAGTAGGTATTCTTGTGCCAATTGTACAAGCAGCAACGTTCTATCAAGGGCGTCACAACATGGAGGCAGGGAATCGCATTTTTCAAATCAGAAAAGGTTGCAGAGATCAAGGCTTCAAATAGACAGGGCCAGAACAAATCAGGGACTTCATTGGAAACCCCCCGATGTGAGGGTGCGAGCAAGACAGGGACAGAACAAATCAGGGACTTCCTTGCAAACCCTACGATGTGGGTCACCAAGGGCACAGATGCACCGCAGGGATCAGGGCTCCCAGGTCCGTTTTGCCGAGCTCTCATGTAGATAGATGGGCGCCACTGATCGGACCTCCTTGCCAGTGGTACTCAGGGGCCATTTCAGCTAGTGCATAGCCACATCCCAGACCAACCCGGTCAAGGATTGGTAAATTGAAACAAATAGGAACAGATAAAAGGCCAAGGCCATGTGGGCAACGAGGGGGGGGGGGCACTGTGAGGCCCTAATCGGTACAATGAAGTCCATGCTAGAGATTAAAAGGGGACTAGAGGACTCACCGGCTACATATGGAATGAAAGAGTTAGAGGAGAGTTCGGCTGGTTCACTTCCGGTGGAGTAGTGAAGAGCTTCAGATCCTGGGTTTGTAGCTGTTTCCCCTCCCTCGTCTGCATTTGATCATCAGTGTCAACAGCTCTGGAGGGCTGTCCTCACGTACGAGGCACGTCTACCAGCCATATTGGTGAGTGTTGGCCTTCGCGGGATCATGCGAGGGTCCAGCGGATCCGCTGGTGTATCTAGGATCAAATGGCCGTGATTGGAGATCTCACAGACAGCCGAAGTGAAGCGCCGTGCCGAAAATGGCAGGACTGTGGGGGCGGGGGCGGGTCACTACGCGCAGTTTGATTCTGGTGAGAGCGGGCACGATTCCCTCCGTAGCTCAAGGCGAGTTGCGGGGGTTACCTTTTGGCACAGTTTGGCTACGTTGTGCCTACAGCGGGTGAAAGGAGGACCCTGGGGCAGCCCTCACACCAGCGGAAAGGTCCGCTCAGGATGCAAATCGGGATAAAGAAAGTCGTGACCATTGAACCTAGCCTGGTCGCACGGGGATCGGCGGCTGTTGTAGGGACTCAGGCGATTGAGTACTGGGTGTCGGCCCCTTCACTTTTCCTGGTTCGTGACCCCAGCAGCAAGCGTCCAAAGCACCGCGGCCCGGTTTTCATTGAGGGCCGAATCAATGCCGAATGATGCGAGGAGCTGCCGATGCGGGCCCGAGAGCCAGGACTTGGGCCAGAGCATGAGGAAGACCGGGAGCAACAACGTTGGAACTCCGGGGATCCAGTTTTGGGAATCAGCCCCAGCGAGTCAACTGGTATGGGGCTCAAGCAGCAAGAGCCCACAGCACAGCTGTCGATTCAACTTTGAGGGTCAGATCACTGGTGGCGATGTCGGTTCGGGCCCGAGAGCCAGGACGTAGGCTGGAGTGTGAGGAAGTCCGAGCAAGTCATCGTCGAGTCCTGGGGTAAGCTGATGCAATTAATGTTTCCAGTTTTGCTCAAATATTCGTTATTTTTATGCAAATATTCAGTTGGATGGTGGAGAAAGAGGGAGAGGACTCTGAACATCTCTCAGGAATCCCAGTGTGGAGGACTTACAGAAAGTACCAGGAGGGTTTTTTGGACCCCAAGGTCCCTCAGCATCCAAGAGGACTTTATTCCCCAACCAGTAGTGTGCCAGGAGACACGTTTGCAGAGTGGTGGGAATGAGGGTGTGGCCTCCGAAGACCTCGTAGCAATCCCGCTATGTGGAACTGACTAGAGCTAACAGGAGGGGTTGTTCACCTCCAAGGCCCCTTAGCAGTTAAGGGAACTTCATCCCCCAACTTGTAGTGCACCAGAAGGTGTGTTTGCAGAGTGATAGAGAAAGGGGGTGGGCCACGAAGACCTCTCAGCAGGTCTGCAGTATGGGACTTAGTGAAGGTGATGGAATTCTGAGGTGATTTCAAATATTCTTTAAGGGTGGTCGTAGTGTGCGTAGATGGGCTGCGCAGAGTGTCACGAAGGGAAGAACAATCTCTCCACACTCCGCACGGCCCCACTACGCGCCACCCGGCACGGAAGAGGGAGCCCCGGGACGCCGCATCTCTGGTAAGACGTTTCCCGTATAAATTGGTTTTACACCTCTAATTTCATTGTTAATAGGGCAGGAGGGAGGTGGGGGCTGGTGTCAACTCCGCTCTTCTCCGGAGCGTGTGGGATGCTGCCTACTCTGCGTATTCCGTGAAACGCAGAGTAGGCAACATTCCGCTAATTCCATGGGCAGAGCGGAGCTCTCCGCCCACCCCTAATATTCTTATCATGCACAGCAGGGGGTTATTTTTCCCTATAACAGCTGGTTACACCATCACCTTTCCCACAAACTACTGAGAGAGAAAACATGCGGTCAAACATGAAGAATAAAAATAGAATATCTAGTGCAAAATTAAACATATCAAAAAAGCTATTAGATAATGTTGCAAAAGGTTATTAGCAGTTTATTACAAGCAATGCAGTAGGTCTCGCATTTTAGAAAGTTAGAGCTCTTGATGTTAGAAATGACATTTTTTTTCATTTAGATTTCTGTGTATAGTGGGGCGATGATATTTGTACAGTCATATTTATATTCATATGACCTTGCGGCACTGGATACCAGAAAATGGGAAATAGGTTATGAGGGAGGGGAGGAAAGAAGAGTAATATGCTGGCTGTGAAAAAAAGTAACTATGGAATTATCTGCTCTTGAAGCCACACGATTTTAAACTGGACTATGTATTTCACAAACATGACACATAATCCACAACCTACTGTATAATCTTAGATTACAACAACAAACACATTGTAGCTCAAACTAAAAAAAAGCATGACACTTGGTGTTGGGCACTGGCATGTTCTATATGTTTTATATGGCAACGTACAGTTGATGATTGTTGAATTCAAGTGCTAAACTAAGACTAATGTGGTTAATATTTTTGCATTCTGTAATTATTGCCACAGATATTGTTTTTAGTAAATCCTTTTATGTGCAATAAAACAACTTTCAAAATAAACATAGATGCACAGATAGGCACACAAACGTGCAAGCACAGATAGAAAGAAACACGTGTACACAAACTTATGCATAGAAATGCACACATTTCGAAAAAGCCAGCTGCAGCTGCATATACAGATAGATGCAACCACACAAGCATACACACACACTTACGCACACACACACACACAGGCAGGCACAAACACATACAAGCACAGTCATATGCTCACATAGACAAGCACATAAGCAATCATGCACATACATAAACAGCATTACCAGGAGAAGATACATTTACAAATTCACACATGCGTGCAGATATATACAAGCACAAATGCACAGGCACTCATACATACCTAAGCATATATGCACTCAGATACACATGCATGCATGCACAAGCATACACTCTTGTGTTTCTTGTCTCACTCCTCTGAGGTGTCTTGAATGAAATATTGATTTCACATTTTTTGAAAATGTAAGCATTCAAAGTACTTTGACAGGGGCAGCGGATAGATGGAGATAAGATGAAGATAGAGTGGCAGACAAAGAAATAAAAGAGAGAGATGAGTGTGTGAGATGGGGAGAGCGATATGTAAAACACAGGCGGGAGAATTAGAAATACAGATTTAAAGAAACAAAAGATATTAAGGACAGAGAGCGAGATGGGGCAACATGGGTGCCTGGGTAGGTAGAGAGTAAGAGAGAAAGTGGAGACAGATGAAGGTGTCATATGGATACTTCGTTACATATATTGCGTTAAGTTAGCATGAGTGTATTACATGTTTAAACAGCCGTTTTTCCTTCGGCTTCAGTTTTGCACACGACACCTACTTGTTGTTGTCGCTTTTAATCTAGAAGCGGTGATGGGATTTATTTGAGAATAATATGTTATCACTATGCTATCAGCTTTGCCTGGTACACTTGGTACAACTGTCTGCACACTGAGAGCTGCACACTCTAAGAATAACCTAACACAAGGTTGTTGGGAAGCCTGATCCTCGCACCACATTAGACATAGCACTAATAATGTTGATGCCAACATTTTGGGCTCTACGCGGGTTTAAGATAGAGTTACACGGAATGAACGTAGACACTTGGTGCTGCGCATGAAGAGAGCTGGTAGCTGTTGATGTGATCTACTCCTACTGACATTTAGAGGTATGGGTTCGCCCTGCTAAAGCCCGAATGAGACCTTCTTAGATATAAAATAATATGCTAAATAGGGTGCGCGAAATATAGGTGATATAGATTTCTATAGATTTTGCATTGTAACATGCTATCACCTTTTGCTTACTATGGATTAGTGACTATGCTGCTGACTCTGATTTTTATAATCTGCATTTTGGTATTATACAAGATACTGCGTTTGAGAATTTTGCATTGAATAATAAATATTTCAAACTTGCACTTGTGTTCTTTGACTCTCAGTTTTGGTTTGAAATGATTATATAACGAAAGAGTGTTCATGTGTTCCACGATTCCTGAGGTATTCTAAAGTTCATGTTCTGGTTTGTCTAAGACATGGATCATTCCATAATGAACCATGAGACACTGTAGCTAGCTAGGTAAGGGGATTTCTGACACTGAGATGAGTTTTGGATCATCCTAACTCACTGAGGTTCTAGATCTCTATGCACAGTTCTGTGGGAGAACGGAAACCCTGCTACATGGCGCCCGTACGTTGTTGGCCTTATATCATGACACTCGAGTAGTATATCATTCAAACCTTGACACCTTCATTCCCGTTTCCGGTAAACGGTGGTGTCGGAAAAACCTGCCTATTTTTAAATAGGTCTTTTCAAGCTTGAATTCTTCTAAAAACGGTTTCTTTGAATTACTACCCAGTTGTGCTACAAAGTGTTCTTTGTCTTTTTTCTCTTCCTGTGCTACCATGGCCGTGGACATACCGCAGCATAGCCGCGTCGCGGTTCGCGACCACTTGCGGGCATATAATGTCCCTGTGGAGGGCTTAGCTGTGGTTCTAGTGGTGAGTGCGGAACATGCGTACCCGTACGAATTGTTTTATTCCTGGGTGACATTTCCGGAAGTGGACGCTAATTCGGGTGTCTTCCATTCATACACTGCCTCGGCTGTACCGGTGGCTTATGCTCCGTACAGGGCACTGGAAGTACCTATTGATGCTTGGCAGCACGGAGTTTGGTTTAGTGGCGCCCTACCCCATTCTTTAACGGCTCCGAGGTTAGGTCCTTTGTCCATTCCGGGCACAAATTGGCCCGCTTTGGGTGGATTTACTCCTCACCCTAATCGCGCTACTTGTAGTGTAGCTGAACTGCGGCGTCTTCATGAAGTCGCGGTTGGAGTGATTAGGGCGCTTGTTCATTACATTGGTCGTAATGTTCATGGCGCAGCCCCCGCAGGTGCCCAGCTTCGAGCAGAACAGGCTGGTTTGAAAATCAGTCCTGTCTTGGTGAATTCCGTTATGGGCAAGAAGCCCCAGGATAAGGATGATTTTCCTTACTGGCTTGCCGAGAAATTCGACCAGCTGGAGGCTGTGTTTCCCAATACGACTCCGGGTGAAAAACACCGGATTCTTACGCTCAGTTTACCGAAAGATTTAGCCCCTGAACTTGCTGACTGTGAAACATGGGGTAAGACTTTTGCAGCGGTTTACTCGAGGTGCTATGGCACCCCGTCTGTGTCGAACCTTTCTGCGGTCCTTAAACGTGTTCAGGATGATCACGGACCGGAGTCGGCGGTTGAATTAGGTATGCGCCTGAGCGGCTCGTTTGAGACAGTTTGCGGTCTTATCCTTGCGAATGTCAAGGGGGATGCAGTGAACTTTCAGGTGGCCAATGCTCTGGCGTTAATTCCCGATGCCGAGAAACCCCGTCAGCTAGCAAGAATTATTGTGGCGGCTTATAAAATGGTTGGCCGCACTTCTAAGGGTTTAAAAGCTTTTTCGGAAAAAGAGAAGAAGCAGCCCCAGGGACAGTCTTCGGAAACGGGTGGACAACCCAAGTCCAAAAAACAAAATTGGCCTAAAAAGCAGAATCAGGGTAAGCAACAACAACAGCAGACACAGGTTTCTAGTCCGGCGCCTTCACAACCTGCGCAGTCAGATCGAGTTTATGATTTGCGTGATCGCGCGACGATTAAATCGCCTGAAAGATTTCAGGCTTCTGACCAACGCTCTCCTCGTTCCTTTCAGGACTCATCGGCTCCGTCAACCGGTGGTGGAGGGGGCGGCAGGGGCCGGGGTGGCCAGCAAGGACGTGGTCAGCCCCGCACGCGAAGTGAAGGGGATCAGCGGGACGACTCTACGCCCAAGAGACCGCAGTTTGCCAAGAAGAAGGTCGCTGCCTTAACGGCGCATCGATATGCCCCAGATAGTGAGAACGCGGCTTCGGAATCTGACGTGGGCTCTGACCTTGCTGGACAGCGCGGCGGAGATTACCATAGTGAGAGAGGCCCTCCGTCCACTGTTGAAGGTGACAGCGACTGACACTTATGTTGTGATTGAAACGGCTGATACACATGTTGCTCCCCCTGAACGACTTTTTGAAATTGTCCTGTTAATTGAAGGTGACATGCAGCGAACTGTAAAAGGGGTATTTTGGGAAAATCTTTCTTCTACGTATGACATTTTGCTTTCGGAGGCTGACTGGCCCCCACCTTTTGTTCTCGCAGCTCCGCGAGGGGAGGAGGTGATCCTCCCCAGTTTCGCGCACACTGCATCGAGAGTGGAAGCGCTGCATTTTGCAGAAGAGTGGGCTCTGGCGCTTGCGCCGGCTGTGTACCGAAATCAGTGTGGCTGGGATAAATTGTCCCCTAGCCATGAGATTCCTTTACGGTCACAGCCGCAGCCACAACCTCAATATCCCATACGGCGTGAAGCTAAAGCTTCTGTCGCGGCTATCCTTGAACAATTGGAATATCAAGGTGTAATTGAAACGTGTGTGTCACCAATGAATAATCCCCTTTTTACTGTGAACAAGCCGGACGGCTCATATCGTCTGGTTTTGGATTACCGGCATTTGAACTCGCATTGCCGTAACTGTGCAGTACAGAATACTCACGGCTCTGCCCTAGTGAATAGTCTTGAGCGTAAACGGTTCAAAACCACGCTTGACATTTCCAATGGTTTCTATGCACACAGATTAGATGGTCTAAGTTCCCAGTGGACCAGTTTTACGTGCGGCGGCGTACAAAAAATGTTTAAACGACTCCCAATGGGCTATAAGAATAGTCCTGGGGTGTTTTCCGCCCGCATAGTCTCTCTTTTGGAGAGCTTCGATCCAGTTGCTTGTTCTTATGTGGATGACATTTATCTCACAGACGACGAACTTTGGGAGCATCTGTGTCGAGTCAACAGCATAATTTGTAACTTTGCAGACATGGGTTACAAGTTTAACTTTGCAAAATCACACATTGCGGAGTACACAGTGTTGTTTCTGGGTTATGAACTTAACCACGAAGGAAAGGGGTTGGCTCCTCAGTTCCTGGAGAAGTGCGCGCAGTTGCGCTCTCCGACAACGCTGAAAAAATTACAGTCTTTGCTGGGTTTTTTAAATTTCGGAAGGACATACATTCCGGAATATGCCCAGCGTATCAAGCCTTTGTATGCCTTGATACAACCTTCTTTTTCCAAATCATGCTGGCTGCCTGAGCATTCAGCCATTCTGCAGTCTTTGCAGGCTGATTTGCTCGCTTCTGACTACTTACAGACTCGTGATAACCAGACCAACCTGGTGATAAGAATTATCCCAGGGACGGTGGGTTTCACGTACCTGACTTTTAATGAAGGGGATACTGTACCTATTGCTTACAAGTCACATTTATACACTTCGGCTGAACTGCGTTTTTCCACTGTGGAGAAAGTTTTAACGGCTGTGCAGATGGCAATTCTTAAGGAACGTGCCCTGTCACAGGGAAAGCGCATGTTGGTTGTTACCCCGTGTCCTGCCTTGGAGGCGGTCACGAAAGCCAGTGTACCGAATTCTAAAGCTTTGCACCCTTGGTGGATTCAGTGGGCTACATCCTTGACATCCCAGGATGTCACGTTTATTTTTGACGCCGCTTTACGGTCGCAGGAGTATTTACAGTATGAATTTGTTCATCCTGCTCCTTTAGCGATGCGGCCGTTGGAGGATTTCCATTGTATCATTTACACTGATGGTTCGGCGCAGGTTGCGCATGGCTCTAAACATGCCTACGTTTCCGCTTGCGCCATTGTGGTCGGTGCCATGGTGAACGATGAGTTCAAGTCCAGTGTCGTGCACACGCAAACACTAGGGGACTGCACCGCACAATTGGCGGAGCTTCGTGCTCTAATGCTCGCATTGGAGTACGCTGATCCAAGTGTGACGACTTTAATCGTAAGTGACTCTTACTACTGTGTCCAGTCTTACAATGAGAACTTGTTCTTTTGGATTCAGAATGATTTTCGTGATTCCAAAGGTAGCACAATAAAACATAAAATGATCTGGGTCCAAGTGGCGGAACTTAAAGAGAAACTGCCGCTCGTGTTTGTGATTCATACTCTCGGCCACCAGCGCGTGGGGGTCCACGCTGTTGGCAACTCACTTGCTGATGAAGCAGCGAAGTCAGCGGTATCAAAATACTTAGTTGCAGCAGTCACGAGGTCCAAAAGCAAGATAGATGATGACATCTTGGCGGCTGTTGCTGCCACGGAGAAGGGAGGTAAATATCCTGCGGGGTTCCCTTCGAAGTACACATACCACTTAAGTCCCGATAAGGTTCCTTATGTGAAAATTCCGGAAGTTGGTGAACGTCTAGTTCCCAACTCGGATCGCAGGGCTTCTCTGATTACAGCGGCTCATGAAGGTGTGGCGTCTGCGCATGCGGGCGTCTCAGCCACTGTAACTCAGCTACAACAAAGATTCTGGTGGCGGGTACTGTACAAACAGACGCGCGATTATGTCCTTATGTGTGACATTTGTCAGCAGATTAAGCCTTCTACTGCTGCGCGTCCGCCTCAGACTCAGTTGTACATCTCTAATAAACCGCTTGGTTGCGTTTATTTGGATCACTGCGGTCCTTTTTCCTCTGATACTGCTTATAAATACATCTTAGTAGCAGTTGACTCATGCACACGCTTTGTGTGGTTATGGCCGCATCGCAGCGCTGATTCGCGGACTGTCATTAAGGATTTGCGTGTCTTTGTGGGAATCTTTGCCTGTGGTACTTTCCATTCGGACCAGGGTCCGGCTTTCGCCTCTAAGGCGTATAAGGATGCTATGGTTTCGTTGGGAGTCCAAGTCAAGTTTTCAAGTCCCTACAGGCCTGAGGGCAATAGTGTAGTAGAACGAATGAACCGCGACTTAAAGCAATCTTTGACAGCCCGAGTTATAGGCACTGGTAGAAACTGGCTGACCCACCTCTATGGCGTGCAGCGTGCGCTTAATAATCTCCCTAGAAGGTCTCTGGGTGGGCGGACCCCATACGAAATGCTCTTTGGTATCAAGATGTACGTCCCTGACCTCGATGGTGCAGACTGCCAGGCCCAGGCCGCGGCCTTTGACGTAGATGAACATTGCAATGTTTTACAGGATCTACAAAAGACCAGAGACAGTCTTGCTAAGGAACACTTGCCCTCCACGTCGGATGATGCGTTGCAGATCCCGGTAGTTGGCTGGCTACCCCAGGTTGGAGAACTGGTTCGAGAGAAGATCGATAACAAGAAAGAGTTTGGTCCCTCATATCGAGCACCGGTTCGAGTTCTTGGAGTGAAGGGCACAAGAACAGTCATTTTACCACCACTTCCAGGTCGTAAAGAAAACAGATTTATTTCTATTGACAATGTCAAGACACACAGGGTGGCCGATTCTTCATAGCATGACACCGGCTGTATCCTGTCCTTCCATGGTGAGGCACTCTGTGCTGGCTATTACATCTGGTGCAGAACAGGAGGTGTCCCTCGAGATGCCTGCCATATCCAGTCCTTTATTAAATACTATTCCTGTTACTAACATTGATGAATTGACCTATGCAGATCCTGCTGATTTATCTATGTCCGATTTACAAGCTCGTTTGGCTAACCAGTCCAGATTCTCTTTTGACTCTGATTCGGAACTTTCGAAGAAACCATCGACTTTTGCAAAATATGCCACGTTGTTTAAAAAACATTTTCTAATTCCACCTTGGACATACGTTTGGCTAATACTATTTTCATTTTATCTTTTTATGTCAATTGGTTTTGTGTTTTATTTTTTTCGCCTGATCGATGGCCATTATGTGAAAGAAAGAACAGGAATTCGGTACCTTAATGGAACATTGGCCCCTCTTTCCTCCTCACATTCAGCACACAGACTAAAAAGAGACTTGGATACAGTAGAGATTACTGCTTGGCCTGTCCTTGATGGGATTGTGTGGGATGCGGTTAGGTTTCAGATACATGGCCCCACAGAAGTTATTAATGTTCCTAATGTGCTTAGAGTAAACATGGGAGATGTCATTAAGCAAGATATTCGTTCTGATGATTGGGATCTTCAGGCCGTAGAAGCATTGTTCTCTGATTTGAAATATTATGCGGCCTTTGATGCTGAGGATTTGTACTTAGATTCTGTCAATTATGGTGATTTGTTTTGTTATCAACATTATGGAAATCATTTCTTACACAAAACAAGTTCCAGGAGGGTTCCTGTGAATTACACACAGTGGGAACATTGTCCTGCTCCTTTACAGGGGAGCTCAAGTACATTTCTGGGAAAATACTCTTATTTTACAGATTTTAATCAGTCAAATCCTGAGTCGTTTTATTTTAAAGTGAAACAGAAATTCATGTCCAAAGTTAGACTTACCGATACAAAATTGCTGTATTCAAAGTCCTTTCTAGACAAATTAGCTATAGATGGTTATGAGTTATGGAAGGAGGCTATTGACCTTAAATCGGTTTGGGGTACCAAAGATTGGCAGGTACAAGGCACTGAGGCTTTGCATCGTGCATGTCTCATCCCGAATCACATGTTGTTTTTAAATTCTACTATTTCCCAAACAACATGCTTTGGATTGGCTACATCTAAAAAATTAAATACACCTACTATCCCTGATTTGGAAGAATATTCAGGTTGGAGTAATTTCACTACATTGTCCATCAGTGGGATACGTGCACTTTTGCACAATTCCTCCTTTAATATTTCCAGTTTTGATCCAGAGGGGTGGCTTTTGTGGCAAAGAAGCTCTGATTCTTGCCAACGTCGTTTTTTGGGTTTGTCTGAAGGTTTTACACACATCAGGCCAGATCCCAGGTTTGAAACAGATCACACTGTTACTACTTATTCAGTAGGCAAATTGTGTCAGAACTGGTTACAACATTCCACTTTGGCTGCAGTTAAACTGCATCTGTCCCAGTTGAATGAAAACATTGAGATAAATGATTTTATAAAAGGCCCAGCTAGGGGTAGATCTAAACGCTGGCTTTATGCTGTGTACAATGAAATTTGGAAATTTTCACAGATTGAGGCTGCTAAACGCCTGAGAGCTATTGATCAAGCAAATTTGGAAAAAGTGCTTGCAGAGGTCGATAAAGGTATTAACATGCTTTCTTCCAGGATTTACACGTTGGATAATATTGTTTCTTCGGTTGTTGATATTGTACATGATGAAGTGTCCACGTTATACCATGGTCAAAATCAGTTACGTTCTGTAATGCAGTTTGCATGGACCCTACAGACACTTAAGGCTGGTCGAGTTCCCT
The DNA here is from genome assembly GCF_964263255.1 of Lissotriton vulgaris. NCBI lineage: Eukaryota > Metazoa > Chordata > Amphibia > Caudata > Salamandridae > Lissotriton > Lissotriton vulgaris. The sequence continues at coordinate 1,706,889,559 of NC_141685.1, read as the reverse complement.
GGAACTCATTGAACGTTTCGTCCCTTTTCGCCCCTTTTAATCTGACTGAAAAGCAACGCATGCTTTCTATGCGTGATGCGTCATTTTCTATGTTACATATTGAAAAGCTAGAATCCTTACCTTTCTCTGTTGCTGAAACCACTACTGCTACATGGCTTATTCATGGATTAATTACGTTACCATTTCCCTTATACAAATTTACTAATTGTATGCGGTATATTGCTATAGGTTGATATGAACCACTAGGCAATGCATTCCTACATGAGGCATGGTCATTACCATACACATACAGATGTCTGAAGGATGGAAAAGAAGTGAATCTTAATGGTGAGGAATGCACACAGTCACCTGACCATTCATTAATATGCAGACACATTCAGTTACACGGTTCTTGTAATCAGGACCGCCCAAATTTAGCATGTGTTTTAAAAGGCACGCCAGTTCCAGCAGTAGTTCCCACGTTTACATTATTGACTAATGGTAGTTATTTGCTTTTAAACAACGAGTTATGTTGTGGGTTATTAATTGGTGTGGCTTATGTGGTAACTGTATCAGAGCGTGTGGTGTGTTGCAAGAATGTTCTATACCCACCCACGCATGGATCTTCAGATGTCTCCATCTGGCCACGGATTCCAACCTTGGAAGCGAAGTTCAATGGTTTAAGCAGAATAAGGGCCCTTTTGTCTCAAAAACAAGTGACCCTGAGTTCGGCCCGGGAAAATTATGTCCTTCACATAGCTAACACACGCACAGAGGTGCAGGCGCTTTTAAATACTGATTTGCCGTTTCATTTCTGTGAGCTGGTGCATCAGATCTTTAATGCTTCTTCCACGACTGGGCTTGCACATTTTTTTAAATTGGTTAGCAGTGGCCTCGTGACTACATTTGAAAAAGTTTTTGGTATCATTCCCACGTTTTTCCACTCTATTTTTTCGAGTTTGTTTGGTGGACTACCTGTTTTACTGGCTGTAGCCGCTGGCATTTTGTTGGTGTTTTTCTTCATAAAACATGGATGCCCATCCTGCGCAAGAAGCCGTTCAACGCCTCCTGACACTGTGCCGTAATCGGATGCTCAATTACTATGGAACATTGCCGCTTGCAGCATTAAGCACGGCTTATAGATTGTCATTTCGGTTCACCGACTTCACGTGTGTCCAACCTGTGTTTCACTGCCTGAGCTGCGAGTTCGATTGGGCCATTGATTTGTGCCTATGCTTGAGGACTGCTCCTGACGTCGATTTTGATCAGCTAATGCGTCCCGTGGTGGCTCACGAGCTGATTTGTTCTGGCGAAAGAGTTATGGCTTTGGCAGCAATAAATGGAGTACTGGGCCAATGGGAGATCTCTGCAGCGGCGGATGCCTTTCTGACACACAGCGATCTGGTGAACCCACCGAGTTGTCCTCTGACATTACAGGTGTATCCGATGCTGGAGGAGCACGTATGTTCTTTCCCATTGCTGAATTGGATTGCTGAACTATTTTCGGATGATGGCAGCGATTTCATACTGGAGGCTGTTGCAACTTTCTTTGCATATACTTTCCAATCGTGAAATGCATGGGAGGATTGCTTTGTTATGAAATATGACTTTCCCCTTGCTAAATTGGAGGGATGGACTGTGTTCAGATGATGGAGAGTTCAATCACGTGATGTCGCTGAGGATAACGTCAATGTGGCACATGACTTTGGAAATCGGATAAGTGCCTTAATTTTTCTCTTACAGACATTTGAATTAATGCGACCTGGTCCTACATTTCATAATTTTGAGACCTGGCGGATAACTTTTGGTTCGAAAGTTTTATTTTTAATTTTAGATTTGAGGCCACTGTAGGCATTCATACATATTCATACATACATATTTTTTAGCTTATTTTAGCTCAAGATTATTGAACTTTGCTTTCAGTTTATGTATCTGATTTAGTATTGCCTTTTCCCTTATGTTTGACGGTGCTCGGACCAATGGGGGGGTGTCATATGGATACTTCGTTACATATATTGCGTTAAGTTAGCATGAGTGTATTACATGTTTAAACAGCCGTTTTTCCTTCGGTTTCAGTTTTGCACACGACACCTACTTGTTGTTGTCGCTTTTAATCTAGAAGCGGTGATGGGATTTATTTGAGAATAATATGTTATCACTATGCTATCAGCTTTGCCTGGTACACTTGGTACAACTGTCTGCACACTGAGAGCTGCACACTCTAAGAATAACCTAACACAAGGTTGTTGGGAAGCCTGATCCTCGCACCACATTAGACATAACACTAATAATGTTGATGCCAACATTTTAGGCTCTACGCGGGTTTAAGATAGAGTTACACGGAATGAACGTAGACACTTGGTGCTGCGCATGAAGAGAGCTGGTAGCTGTTGATGTGATCTACTCCTACTGACATTTAGAGGTATGGGTTCGCCCTGCTAAAGCCCGAATGAGACCTTCTTAGATATAAAATAATATGCTAAATAGGGTGCGCGAAATATAGGTGATATAGATTTCTATAGATTTTGCATTGTAACATGCTATCACCTTTTGCTTACTATGGATTAGTGACTATGCTGCTGACTCTGATTTTTATAATCTGCATTTTGGTATTATACAAGATACTGCGTTTGAGAATTTTGCATTGAATAATAAATATTTCAAACTTGCACTTGTGTTCTTTGACTCTCAGTTTTGGTTTGAAATGATTATATAACGAAAGAGTGTTCATGTGTTCCACGATTCCTGAGGTATTCTAAAGTTCATGTTCTGGTTTGTCTAAGACATGGATCATTCCATAATGAACCATGAGACACTGTAGCTGGCTAGGTAAGGGGATTTCTGACACTGAGATGAGTTTTGGATCATCCTAACTCACTGAGGTTCTAGATCTCTATGCACAGTTCTGTGGGAGAACGGAAACCCTGCTACATGGCGCCCGTACATTGTTGGCCTTATATCATGACACTCGAGTAGTATATCATTCAAACCTTGACACCTTCATTCCCGTTTCCGGTAAACGGTGGTGTCGGAAAAACCTGCCTATTTTTAAATAGGTCTTTTCAAGCTTGAATTCTTCTAAAAACGGTTTCTTTGAATTACTACCCAGTTGTGCTACAAAGTGTTCTTTGTCTTTTTTCTCTTCCTGTGCTACCATGGCCGTGGACATACCGCAGCATAGCCGCGTCGCGGTTCGCGACCACTTGCGGGCATATAATGTCCCTGTGGAGGGCTTAGCTGTGGTTCTAGTGGTGAGTGCGGAACATGCGTACCCGTACGAATTGTTTTATTCCTGGGTGACATTTCCGGAAGTGGACGCTAATTCGGGTGTCTTCCATTCATACACTGCCTCGGCTGTACCGGTGGCTTATGCTCCGTACAGGGCACTGGAAGTACCTATTGATGCTTGGCAGCACGGAGTTTGGTTTAGTGGCGCCCTACCCCATTCTTTAACGGCTCCGAGGTTAGGTCCTTTGTCCATTCCGGGCACAAATTGGCCCGCTTTGGGTGGATTTACTCCTCACCCTAATCGCGCTACTTGTAGTGTAGCTGAACTGCGGCGTCTTCATGAAGTCGCGGTTGGAGTGATTAGGGCGCTTGTTCATTACATTGGTCGTAATGTTCATGGCGTAGCCCCCGCAGGTGCGCAGCTTCGAGCAGAACAGGCTGGTTTGAAAATCAGTCCTGTCTTGGTGAATTCCGTTATGGGCAAGAAGCCCCAGGATAAGGATGATTTTCCTTACTGGCTTGCCGAGAAATTCGACCAGCTGGAGGCTGTGTTTCCCAATACGACTCCGGGTGAAAAACACCGGATTCTTACGCTCAGTTTACCGAAAGATTTAGCCCCTGAACTTGCTGACTGTGAAACATGGGGTAAGACTTTTGCAGCGGTTTACTCGAGGTGCTATGGCACCCCGTCTGTGTCGAACCTTTCTGCGGTCCTTAAACGTGTTCAGGATGATCACGGACCGGAGTCGGCGGTTGAATTAGGTATGCGCCTGAGCGGCTCGTTTGAGACAGTTTGCGGTCTTATCCTTGCGAATGTCAAGGGGGATGCAGTGAACTTTCAGGTGGCCAATGCTCTGGCGTTAATTCCCGATGCCGAGAAACCCCGTCAGCTAGCAAGAATTATTGTGGCGGCTTATAAAATGGTTGGCCGCACTTCTAAGGGTTTAAAAGCTTTTTCGGAAAAAGAGAAGAAGCAGCCCCAGGGACAGTCTTCGGAAACGGGTGGACAACCCAAGTCCAAAAAACAAAATTGGCCTAAAAAGCAGAATCAGGGTAAGCAACAACAACAGCAGACACAGGTTTCTAGTCCGGCGCCTTCACAACCTGCGCAGTCAGATCGAGTTTATGATTTGCGCGATCGCGCGACGATTAAATCGCCTGAAAGATTTCAGGCTTCTGACCAACGCTCTCCTCGTTCCTTTCAGGACTCATCGGCTCCGTCAACCGGTGGTGGAGGGGGCGGCAGGGGCCGGGGTGGCCAGCAAGGACGTGGTCAGCCCCGCACGCGAAGTGAAGGGGATCAGCGGGACGACTCTACGCCCAAGAGACCGCAGTTTGCCAAGAAGAAGGTCGCTGCCTTAACGGCGCATCGATATGCCCCAGATAGTGAGAACGCGGCTTCGGAATCTGACGTGGGCTCTGACCTTGCTGGACAGCGCGGCGGAGATTACCATAGTGAGAGAGGCCCTCCGTCCACTGTTGAAGGTGACAGCGACTGACACTTATGTTGTGATTGAAACGGCTGATACACATGTTGCTCCCCCTGAACGACTTTTTGAAATTGTCCTGTTAATTGAAGGTGACATGCAGCGAACTGTAAAAGGGGTATTTTGGGAAAATCTTTCTTCTACGTATGACATTTTGCTTTCGGAGGCTGACTGGCCCCCACCTTTTGTTCTCGCAGCTCCGCGAGGGGAGGAGGTGATCCTCCCCAGTTTCGCGCACACTGTATCGAGAGTGGAAGCGCTGCATTTTGCAGAAGAGTGGGCTCTGGCGCTTGCGCCGGCTGTGTACCGAAATCAGTGTGGCTGGGATAAATTGTCCCCTAGCCATGAGATTCCTTTACGGTCACAGCCGCAGCCACAACCTCAATATCCCATACGGCGTGAAGCTAAAGCTTCTGTCGCGGCTATCCTTGAACAATTGGAATATCAAGGTGTAATTGAAACGTGTGTGTCACCAATGAATAATCCCCTTTTTACTGTGAACAAGCCGGACGGCTCATATCGTCTGGTTTTGGATTACCGGCATTTGAACTCGCATTGCCGTAACTGTGCAGTACAGAATACTCACGGCTCTGCCCTAGTGAATAGTCTTGAGCGTAAACGGTTCAAAACCACGCTTGACATTTCCAATGGTTTCTATGCACACAGATTAGATGGTCTAAGTTCCCAGTGGACCAGTTTTACGTGCGGCGGCGTACAAAAAATGTTTAAACGACTCCCAATGGGCTATAAGAATAGTCCTGGGGTGTTTTCCGCCCGCATAGTCTCTCTTTTGGAGAGCTTCGATCCAGTTGCTTGTTCTTATGTGGATGACATTTATCTCACAGACGACGAACTTTGGGAGCATCTGTGTCGAGTCAACAGCATAATTTGTAACTTTGCAGACATGGGTTACAAGTTTAACTTTGCAAAATCACACATTGCGGAGTACACAGTGTTGTTTCTGGGTTATGAACTTAACCACGAAGGAAAGGGGTTGGCTCCTCAGTTCCTGGAGAAGTGCGCGCAGTTGCGCTCTCCGACAACGCTGAAAAAATTACAGTCTTTGCTGGGTTTTTTAAATTTCGGAAGGACATACATTCCGGAATATGCCCAGCGTATCAAGCCTTTGTATGCCTTGATACAACCTTCTTTTTCCAAATCATGCTGGCTGCCTGAGCATTCAGCCATTCTGCAGTCTTTGCAGGCTGATTTGCTCGCTTCTGACTACTTACAGACTCGTGATAACCAGACCAACCTGGTGATAAGAATTATCCCAGGGACGGTGGGTTTCACGTACCTGACTTTTAATGAAGGGGATACTGTACCTATTGCTTACAAGTCACATTTATACACTTCGGCTGAACTGCGTTTTTCCACTGTGGAGAAAGTTTTAACGGCTGTGCAGATGGCAATTCTTAAGGAACGTGCCCTGTCACAGGGAAAGCGCATGTTGGTTGTTACCCCGTGTCCTGCCTTGGAGGCGGTCACGAAAGCCAGTGTACCGAATTCTAAAGCTTTGCACCCTTGGTGGATTCAGTGGGCTACATCATTGACATCCCAGGATGTCACGTTTATTTTTGACGCCGCTTTACGGTCGCAGGAGTATTTACAGTATGAATTTGTTCATCCTGCTCCTTTAGCGATGCGGCCGTTGGAGGATTTCCATTGTATCATTTACACTGATGGTTCGGCGCAGGTTGCGCATGGCTCTAAACATGCCTACGTTTCCGCTTGCGCCATTGTGGTCGGTGCCATGGTGAACGATGAGTTCAAGTCCCGTGTCGTGCACACGCAAACACTAGGGGACTGCACCGCACAATTGGCGGAGCTTCGTGCTCTAATGCTCGCATTGGAGTACGCTGATCCAAGTGTGACGACTTTAATCGTAAGTGACTCTTACTACTGTGTCCAGTCTTACAATGAGAACTTGTTCTTTTGGATTCAGAATGATTTTCGTGATTCCAAAGGTAGCACAATAAAACATAAAATGATCTGGGTCCGAGTGGCGGAACTTAAAGAGAAACTGCCGCTCGTGTTTGTGATTCATACTCTCGGCCACCAGCGCGTGGGGGTCCACTCTGTTGGCAACTCGCTTGCTGATGAAGCAGCGAAGTCAGCGGTATCAAAATACTTAGTTGCAGCAGTCACGAGGTCCAAAAGCAAGATAGATGATGACATCTTGGCGGCTGTTGCTGCCACGGAGAAGGGAGGTAAATATCCTGCGGGGTTCCCTTCGAAGTACACATACCACTTAAGTCCCGATAAGGTTCCTTATGTGAAAATTCCGGAAGTTGGTGAACGTCTAGTTCCCAACTCGGATCGCAGGGCTTCTCTGATTACAGCGGCTCATGAAGGTGTGGCGTCTGCGCATGCGGGCGTCTCAGCCACTGTAACTCAGCTACAACAAAGATTCTGGTGGCGGGTACTGTACAAACAGACGCGCGATTATGTCCTTATGTGTGACATTTGTCAGCAGATTAAGCCTTCTACTGCTGCGCGTCCGCCTCAGACTCAGTTGTACATCTCTAATAAACCGCTTGGTTGCGTTTATTTGGATCACTGCGGTCCTTTTTCCTCTGATACTGCTTATAAATACATCTTAGTAGCAGTTGACTCATGCACACGCTTTGTGTGGTTATGGCCGCATCGCAGCGCTGATTCGCGGACTGTCATTAAGGATTTGCGTGTCTTTGTGGGAATCTTTGCCTGTGGTACTTTCCATTCGGACCAGGGTCCGGCTTTCGCCTCTAAGGCGTATAAGGATGCTATGGTTTCGTTGGGAGTCCAAGTCAAGTTTTCAAGTCCCTACAGGCCTGAGGGCAATAGTGTAGTAGAACGAATGAACCGCGACTTAAAGCAATCTTTGACAGCCCGAGTTATAGGCACTGGTAGAAACTGGCTGACCCACCTCTATGGCGTGCAGCGTGCGCTTAATAATCTCCCTAGAAGGTCTCTGGGTGGGCGGACCCCATACGAAATGCTCTTTGGTATCAAGATGTACGTCCCTGACCTCGATGGTGCAGACTGCCAGGCCCAGGCCGCGGCCGTTGACGTAGATGAACATTGCAATGTTTTACAGGATCTACAAAAGACCAGAGACAGTCTTGCTAAGGAACACTTGCCCTCCACGTCGGATGATGCGTTGCAGATCCCGGTAGTTGGCTGGCTACCCCAGGTTGGAGAACTGGTTCGAGAGAAGATCGATAACAAGAAAGAGTTTGGTCCCTCATATCGAGCACCGGTTCGAGTTCTTGGAGTGAAGGGCACAAGAACAGTCATTTTACCACCACTTCCAGGTCGTAAAGAAAACAGATTTATTTCTATTGACAATGTCAAGACACACAGGGTGGCCGATTCTTCATAGCATGACACCGGCTGTATCCTGTCCTTCCATGGTGAGGCACTCTGTGCTGGCTATTACATCTGGTGCAGAACAGGAGGTGTCCCTCGAGATGCCTGCCATATCCAGTCCTTTATTAAATACTATTCCTGTTACTAACATTGATGAATTGACCTATGCAGATCCTGCTGATTTATCTATGTCCGATTTACAAGCTCGTTTGGCTAACCAGTCCAGATTCTCTTTTGACTCTGATTCGGAACTTTCGAAGAAACCATCGACTTTTGCAAAATATGCCACGTTGTTTAAAAAACATTTTCTAATTCCACCTTGGACATACGTTTGGCTAATACTATTTTCATTTTATCTTTTTATGTCAATTGGTTTTGTGTTTTATTTTTTTCGCCTGATCGATGGCCATTATGTGAAAGAAAGAACAGGAATTCGGTACCTTAATGGAACATTGGCCCCTCTTTCCTCCTCACATTCAGCACACAGACTAAAAAGAGACTTGGATACAGTAGAGATTACTGCTTGGCCTGTCCTTGATGGGATTGTGTGGGATGCGGTTAGGTTTCAGATACATGGCCCCACAGAAGTTATTAATGTTCCTAATGTGCTTAGAGTAAACATGGGAGATGTTATTAAGCAAGATATTCGTTCTGATGATTGGGATCTTCAGGCCGTAGAAGCATTGTTCTCTGATTTGAAATATTATGCGGCCTTTGATGCTGAGGATTTGTACTTAGATTCTGTCAATTATGGTGATTTGTTTTGTTATCAACATTATGGAAATCATTTCTTACACAAAACAAGTTCCAGGAGGGTTCCTGTGAATTACACACAGTGGGAACATTGTCCTGCTCCTTTACAGGGGAGCTCAAGTACATTTCTGGGAAAATACTCTTATTTTACAGATTTTAATCAGTCAAATCCTGAGTCGTTTTATTTTAAAGTGAAACAGAAATTCATGTCCAAAGTTAGACTTACCGATACAAAATTGCTGTATTCAAAGTCCTTTCTAGACAAATTAGCTATAGATGGTTATGAGTTATGGAAGGAGGCTATTGACCTTAAATCGGTTTGGGGTACCAAAGATTGGCAGGTACAAGGCACTGAGGCTTTGCATCGTGCATGTCTCATCCCGAATCACATGTTGTTTTTAAATTCTACTATTTCCCAAACAACATGCTTTGGATTGGCTACATCTAAAAAATTAAATACACCTACTATCCCTGATTTGGAAGAATATTCAGGTTGGAGTAATTTCACTACATTGTCCATCAGTGGGATACGTGCACTTTTGCACAATTCCTCCTTTAATATTTCCAGTTTTGATCCAGAGGGGTGGCTTTTGTGGCAAAGAAGCTCTGATTCTTGCCAACGTCGTTTTTTGGGTTTGTCTGAAGGTTTTACACACATCAGGCCAGATCCCAGGTTTGAAACAGATCACACTGTTACTACTTATTCAGTAGGCAAATTGTGTCAGAACTGGTTACAACATTCCACTTTGGCTGCAGTTAAACTGCATCTGTCCCAGTTGAATGAAAACATTGAGATAAATGATTTTATAAAAGGCCCAGCTAGGGGTAGATCTAAACGCTGGCTTTATGCTGTGTACAATGAAATTTGGAAATGTTCACAGATTGAGGCTGCTAAACGCCTGAGAGCTATTGATCAAGCAAATTTGGAAAAAGTGCTTGCAGAGGTCGATAAAGGTATTAACATGCTTTCTTCCAGGATTTACACGTTGGATAATATTGTTTCTTCGGTTGTTGATATTGTACATGATGAAGTGTCCACGTTATACCATGGTCAAAATCAGTTACGTTCTGTAATGCAGTTTGCATGGACCCTACAGACACTTAAGGCTGGTCGAGTTCCCTGGAACTCATTGAACGTTTCGTCCCTTTTCGCCCCTTTTAATCTGACTGAAAAGCAACGCATGCTTTCTATGCGTGATGCGTCATTTTCTATGTTACATATTGAAAAGCTAGAATCCTTACCTTTCTCTGTTGCTGAAACCACTACTGCTACATGGCTTATTCATGGATTAATTACGTTACCATTTCCCTTATACAAATTTACTAATTGTATGCGGTATATTGCTATAGGTCGATATGAACCACTAGGCAATGCATTCCTACATGAGGCATGGTCATTACCATACACATACAGATGTCTGAAGGATGGAAAAGAAGTGAATCTTAATGGTGAGGAATGCACACAGTCACCTGACCATTCATTAATATGCAGACACATTCAGTTACACGGTTCTTGTAATCAGGACCGCCCAAATTTAGCATGTGTTTTAAAAGGCACGCCAGTTCCAGCAGTAGTTCCCACGTTTACATTATTGACTAATGGTAGTTATTTGCTTTTAAACAACGAGTTATGTTGTGGGTTATTAATTGGTGTGGCTTATGTGGTAACTGTATCAGAGCGTGTGGTGTGTTGCAAGAATGTTCTATACCCACCCACGCATGGATCTTCAGATGTCTCCATCTGGCCACGGATTCCAACCTTGGAAGCGAAGTTCAATGGTTTAAGCAGAATAAGGGCCCTTTTGTCTCAAAAACAAGTGACCCTGAGTTCGGCCCGGGAAAATTATGTCCTTCACATAGCTAACACACGCACAGAGGTGCAGGCGCTTTTAAATACTGATTTGCCGTTTCATTTCTGTGAGCTGGTGCATCAGATCTTTAATGCTTCTTCCACGACTGGGCTTGCACATTTTTTTAAATTGGTTAGCAGTGGCCTCGTGACTACATTTGAAAAAGTTTTTGGTATCATTCCCACGTTTTTCCACTCTATTTTTTCGAGTTTGTTTGGTGGACTACCTGTTTTACTGGCTGTAGCCGCTGGCATTTTGTTGGTGTTTTTCTTCATAAAACATGGATGCCCATCCTGCGCAAGAAGCCGTTCAACGCCTCCTGACACTGTGCCGTAATCGGATGCTCAATTACTATGGAACATTGCCGCTTGCAGCATTAAGCACGGCTTATAGATTGTCATTTCGGTTCACCGACTTCACGTGTGTCCAACCTTTGTTTCACTGCCTGAGCTGCGAGTTCGATTGGGCCATTGATTTGTGCCTATGCTTGAGGACTGCTCCTGACGTCGATTTTGATCAGCTAATGCGTCCCGTGGTGGCTCACGAGCTGATTTGTTCTGGCGAAAGAGTTATGGCTTTGGCAGCAATAAATGGAGTACTGGGCCAATGGGAGATCTCTGCAGCGGCGGATGCCTTTCTGACACACAGCGATCTGGTGAACCCACCGAGTTGTCCTCTGACATTACAGGTGTATCCGATGCTGGAGGAGCACGTATGTTCTTTCCCATTGCTGAATTGGATTGCTGAACTATTTTCGGATGATGGCAGCGATTTCATACTGGAGGCTGTTGCAACTTTCTTTGCATATACTTTCCAATCGTGAAATGCATGGGAGGATTGCTTTGTTATGAAATATGACTTTCCCCTTGCTAAATTGGAGGGATGGACTGTGTTCAGATGATGGAGAGTTCAATCACGTGATGTCGCTGAGGATAACGTCAATGTGGCACATGACTTTGGAAATCGGATAAGTGCCTTAATTTTTCTCTTACAGACATTTGAATTAATGCGACCTGGTCCTACATTTCATAATTTTGAGACCTGGCGGATAACTTTTGGTTCGAAAGTTTTATTTTTAATTTTAGATTTGAGGCCACTGTAGGCATTCATACATATTCATACATACATATTTTTTAGCTTATTTTAGCTCAAGATTATTGAACTTTGCTTTCAGTTTATGTATCTGATTTAGTATTGCCTTTTCCCTTATGTTTGACGGTGCTCGGACCAATGGGGGGGTGTCATATGGATACTTCGTTACATATATTGCGTTAAGTTAGCATGAGTGTATTACATGTTTAAACAGCCGTTTTTCCTTCGGTTTCAGTTTTGCACACGACACCTACTTGTTGTTGTCGCTTTTAATCTAGAAGCGGTGATGGGATTTATTTGAGAATAATATGTTATCACTATGCTATCAGCTTTGCCTGGTACACTTGGTACAACTGTCTGCACACTGAGAGCTGCACACTCTAAGAATAACCTAACACAAGGTTGTTGGGAAGCCTGATCCTCGCACCACATTAGACATAACACTAATAATGTTGATGCCAACATTTTGGGCTCTACGCGGGTTTAAGATAGAGTTACACGGAATGAACGTAGACACTTGGTGCTGCGCATGAAGAGAGCTGGTAGCTGTTGATGTGATCTACTCCTACTGACATTTAGAGGTATGGGTTCGCCCTGCTAAAGCCCGAATGAGACCTTCTTAGATATAAAATAATATGCTAAATAGGGTGCGCGAAATATAGGTGATATAGATTTCTATAGATTTTGCATTGTAACATGCTATCACCTTTTGCTTACTATGGATTAGTGACTATGCTGCTGACTCTGATTTTTATAATCTGCATTTTGGTATTATACAAGATACTGCGTTTGAGAATTTTGCATTGAATAATAAAAATTTTAAACTTGCACTTGTGTTCTTTGACTCTCAGTTTTGGTTTGAAATGATTATATAACGAAAGAGTGTTCATGTGTTCCACGATTCCTGAGGTATTCTAAAGTTCATGTTCTGGTTTGTCTAAGACATGGATCATTCCATAATGAACCATGAGACATTGTAGCTAGCTAGGTAAGGGGATTTCTGACACTGAGATGAGTTTTGGATCATCCTAACTCACTGAGGTTCTAGATCTCTATGCACAGTTCTGTGGGAGAACGGAAACCCTGCTACATGGCGCCCGTACGTTGTTGGCCTTATATCATGACACTCGAGTAGTATATCATTCAAACCTTGACACCTTCATTCCCGTTTCCGGTAAACGGTGGTGTCGGAAAAACCTGCCTATTTTTAAATAGGTCTTTTCAAGCTTGAATTCTTCTAAAAACGGTTTCTTTGAATTACTACCCAGTTGTGCTACAAAGTGTTCTTTGTCTTTTTTCTCTTCCTGTGCTACCATGGCCGTGGACATACCGCAGCATAGCCGCGTCGCGGTTCGCGACCACTTGCGGGCATATAATGTCCCTGTGGAGGGCTTAGCTGTGGTTCTAGTGGTGAGTGCGGAACATGCGTACCCGTACGAATTGTTTTATTCCTGGGTGACATTTCCGGAAGTGGACGCTAATTCGGGTGTCTTCCATTCATACACTGCCTCGGCTGTACCGGTGGCTTATGCTCCGTACAGGGCACTGGAAGTACCTATTGATGCTTGGCAGCACGGAGTTTGGTTTAGTGGCGCCCTACCCCATTCTTTAACGGCTCCGAGGTTAGGTCCTTTGTCCATTCCGGGCACAAATTGGCCCGCTTTGGGTGGATTTACTCCTCACCCTAATCGCGCTACTTGTAGTGTAGCTGAACTGCAGCGTCTTCATGAAGTCGCGGTTGGAGTGATTAGGGCGCTTGTTCATTACATTGGTCGTAATGTTCATGGCGCAGCCCCCGCAGGTGCGCAGCTTCGAGCAGAACAGGCTGGTTTGAAAATCAGTCCTGTCTTGGTGAATTCCGTTATGGGCAAGAAGCCCCAGGATAAGGATGATTTTCCTTACTGGCTTGCCGAGAAATTCGACCAGCTGGAGGCTGTGTTTCCCAATACGACTCCGGGTGAAAAACACCGGATTCTTACGCTCAGTTTACCGAAAGATTTAGCCCCTGAACTTGCTGACTGTGAAACATGGGGTAAGACTTTTGCAGCGGTTTACTCGAGGTGCTATGGCACCCCGTCTGTGTCGAACCTTTCTGCGGTCCTTAAACGTGTTCAGGATGATCACGGACCGGAGTCGGCGGTTGAATTAGGTATGCGCCTGAGCGGCTCGTTTGAGACAGTTTGCGGTCTTATCCTTGCGAATGTCAAGGGGGATGCAGTGAACTTTCAGGTGGCCAATGCTCTGGCGTTAATTCCCGATGCCGAGAAACCCCGTCAGCTAGCAAGAATTATTGTGGCGGCTTATAAAATGGTTGGCCGCACTTCTAAGGGTTTAAAAGCTTTTTCGGAAAAAGAGAAGAAGCAGCCCCAGGGACAGTCTTCGGAAACGGGTGGACAACCCAAGTCCAAAAAACAAAATTGGCCTAAAAAGCAGAATCAGGGTAAGCAACAACAACAGCAGACACAGGTTTCTAGTCCGGCGCCTTCACAACCTGCGCAGTCAGATCGAGTTTATGATTTGCGCGATCGCGCGACGATTAAATCGCCTGAAAGATTTCAGGCTTCTGACCAACGCTCTCCTCGTTCCTTTCAGGACTCATCGGCTCCGTCAACCGGTGGTGGAGGGGGCGGCAGGGGCCGGGGTGGCCAGCAAGGACGTGGTCAGCCCCGCACGCGAAGTGAAGGGGATCAGCGGGACGACTCTACGCCCAAGAGACCGCAGTTTGCCAAGAAGAAGGTCGCTGCCTTAACGGCGCATCGATATGCCCCAGATAGTGAGAACGCGGCTTCGGAATCTGACGTGCGCTCTGACCTTGCTGGACAGCGCGGCGGAGATTACCATAGTGAGAGAGGCCCTCCGTCCACTGTTGAAGGTGACAGCGACTGACACTTATGTTGTGATTGAAACGGCTGATACACATGTTGCTCCCCCTGAACGACTTTTTGAAATTGTCCTGTTAATTGAAGGTGACATGCAGCGAACTGTAAAAGGGGTATTTTGGGAAAATCTTTCTTCTACGTATGACATTTTGCTTTCGGAGGCTGACTGGCCCCCACCTTTTGTTCTCGCAGCTCCGCGAGGGGAGGAGGTGATCCTCCCCAGTTTCGCGCACACTGTATCGAGAGTGGAAGCGCTGCATTTTGCAGAAGAGTGGGCTCTGGCGCTTGCGCCGGCTGTGTACCGAAATCAGTGTGGCTGGGATAAATTGTCCCCTAGCCATGAGATTCCTTTACGGTCACAGCCGCAGCCACAACCTCAATATCCCATACGGCGTGAAGCTAAAGCTTCTGTCGCGGCTATCCTTGAACAATTGGAATATCAAGGTGTAATTGAAACGTGTGTGTCACCAATGAATAATCCCCTTTTTACTGTGAACAAGCCGGACGGCTCATATCGTCTGGTTTTGGATTACCGGCATTTGAACTCGCATTGCCGTAACTGTGCAGTACAGAATACTCACGGCTCTGCCCTAGTGAATAGTCTTGAGCGTAAACGGTTCAAAACCACGCTTGACATTTCCAATGGTTTCTATGCACACAGATTAGATGGTCTAAGTTCCCAGTGGACCAGTTTTACGTGCGGCGGCGTACAAAAAATGTTTAAACGACTCCCAATGGGCTATAAGAATAGTCCTGGGGTGTTTTCCGCCCGCATAGTCTCTCTTTTGGAGAGCTTCGATCCAGTTGCTTGTTCTTATGTGGATGACATTTATCTCACAGACGACGAACTTTGGGAGCATCTGTGTCGAGTCAACAGCATAATTTGTAACTTTGCAGACATGGGTTACAAGTTTAACTTTGCAAAATCACACATTGCGGAGTACACAGTGTTGTTTCTGGGTTATGAACTTAACCACGAAGGAAAGGGGTTGGCTCCTCAGTTCCTGGAGAAGTGCGCGCAGTTGCGCTCTCCGACAACGCTGAAAAAATTACAGTCTTTGCTGGGTTTTTTAAATTTCGGAAGGACATACATTCCGGAATATGCCCAGCATATCAAGCCTTTGTATGCCTTGATACAACCTTCTTTTTCCAAATCATGCTGGCTGCCTGAGCATTCAGCCATTCTGCAGTCTTTGCAGGCTGATTTGCTCGCTTCTGACTACTTACAGACTCGTGATAACCAGACCAACCTGGTGATAAGAATTATCCCAGGGACGGTGGGTTTCACGTACCTGACTTTTAATGAAGGGGATACTGTACCTATTGCTTACAAGTCACATTTATACACTTCGGCTGAACTGCGTTTTTCCACTGTGGAGAAAGTTTTAACGGCTGTGCAGATGGCAATTCTTAAGGAACGTGCCCTGTCACAGGGAAAGCGCATGTTGGTTGTTACCCCGTGTCCTGCCTTGGAGGCGGTCACGAAAGCCAGTGTACCGAATTCTAAAGCTTTGCACCCTTGGTGGATTCAGTGGGCTACATCCTTGACATCCCAGGATGTCACGTTTATTTTTGACGCCGCTTTACGGTCGCAGGAGTATTTACAGTATGAATTTGTTCATCCTGCTCCTTTAGCGATGCGGCCGTTGGAGGATTTCCATTGTATCATTTACACTGATGGTTCGGCGCAGGTTGCGCATGGCTCTAAACATGCCTACGTTTCCGCTTGCGCCATTGTGGTCGGTGCCATGGTGAACGATGAGTTCAAGTCCAGTGTCGTGCACACGCAAACACTAGGGGACTGCACCGCACAATTGGCGGAGCTTCGTGCTCTAATGCTCGCATTGGAGTACGCTGATCCAAGTGTGACGACTTTAATCGTAAGTGACTCTTACTACTGTGTCCAGTCTTACAATGAGAACTTGTTCTTTTGGATTCAGAATGATTTTCGTGATTCCAAAGGTAGCACAATAAAACATAAAATGATCTGGGTCCGAGTGGCAGAACTTAAAGAGAAACTGCCGCTCGTGTTTGTGATTCATACTCTCGGCCAACAGCGCGTGGGGGTCCACGCTGTTGGCAACTCGCTTGCTGATGAAGCAGCGAAGTCAGCGGTATCAAAATACTTAGTTGCAGCAGTCACGAGGTCCAAAAGCAAGATAGATGATGACATCTTGGCGGCTGTTGCTGCCACGGAGAAGGGAGGTAAATATCCTGCGGGGTTCCCTTCGAAGTACACATACCACTTAAGTCCCGATAAGGTTCCTTATGTGAAAATTCCGGAAGTTGGTGAACGTCTAGTTCCCAACTCGGATCGCAGGGCTTCTCTGATTACAGCGGCTCATGAAGGTGTGGCGTCTGCGCATGCGGGCGTCTCAGCCACTGTAACTCAGCTACAACAAAGATTCTGGTGGCGGGTACTGTACAAACAGACGCGCGATTATGTCCTTATGTGTGACATTTGTCAGCAGATTAAGCCTTCTACTGCTGCGTGTCCGCCTCAGACTCAGTTGTACATCTCTAATAAACCGCTTGGTTGCGTTTATTTGGATCACTGCGGTCCTTTTTCCTCTGATACTGCTTATAAATACATCTTAGTAGCAGTTGACTCATGCACACGCTTTGTGTGGTTATGGCCGCATCGCAGCGCTGATTCGCGGACTGTCATTAAGGATTTGCGTGTCTTTGTGGGAATCTTTGCCTGTGGTACTTTCCATTCGGACCAGGGTCCGGCTTTCGCCTCTAAGGCGTATAAGGATGCTATGGTTTCGTTGGGAGTCCAAGTCAAGTTTTCAAGTCCCTACAGGCCTGAGGGCAATAGTGTAGTAGAACGAATGAACCGCGACTTAAAGCAATCTTTGACAGCCCGAGTTATAGGCACTGGTAGAAACTGGCTGACCCACCTCTATGGCGTGCAGCGTGCGCTTAATAATCTCCCTAGAAGGTCTCTGGGTGGGCGGACCCCATACGAAATGCTCTTTGGTATCAAGATGTACGTCCCTGACCTCGATGGTGCAGACTGCCAGGCCCAGGCCGCGGCCTTTGACGTAGATGAACATTGCAATGTTTTACAGGATCTACAAAAGACCAGAGACAGTCTTGCTAAGGAACACTTGCCCTCCACGTCGGATGATGCGTTGCAGATCCCGGTAGTTGGCTGGCTACCCCAGGTTGGAGAACTGGTTCGAGAGAAGATCGATAACAAGAAAGAGTTTGGTCCCTCATATCGAGCACCGGTTCGAGTTCTTGGAGTGAAGGGCACAAGAACAGTAATTTTACCACCACTTCCAGGTCGTAAAGAAAACAGATTTATTTCTATTGACAATGTCAAGACACACAGGGTGGCCGATTCTTCATAGCATGACACCGGCTGTATCCTGTCCTTCCATGGTGAGGCACTCTGTGCTGGCTATTACATCTGGTGCAGAACAGGAGGTGTCCCTCGAGATGCCTGCCATATCCAGTCCTTTATTAAATACTATTCCTGTTACTAACATTGATGAATTGACCTATGCAGATCCTGCTGATTTATCTATGTCCGATTTACAAGCTCGTTTGGCTAACCAGTCCAGATTCTCTTTTGACTCTGATTCGGAACTTTCGAAGAAACCATCGACTTTTGCAAAATATGCCACGTTGTTTAAAAAACATTTTCTAATTCCACCTTGGACATACGTTTGGCTAATACTATTTTCATTTTATCTTTTTATGTCAATTGGTTTTGTGTTTTATTTTTTTCGCCTGATCGATGGCCATTATGTGAAAGAAAGAACAGGAATTCGGTACCTTAATGGAACATTGGCCCCTCTTTCCTCCTCACATTCAGCACACAGACTAAAAAGAGACTTGGATACAGTAGAGATTACTGCTTGGCCTGTCCTTGATGGGATTGTGTGGGATGCGGTTAGGTTTCAGATACATGGCCCCACAGAAGTTATTAATGTTCCTAATGTGCTTAGAGTAAACATGGGAGATGTCATTAAGCAAGATATTCGTTCTGATGATTGGGATCTTCAGGCCGTAGAAGCATTGTTCTCTGATTTGAAATATTATGCGGCCTTTGATGCTGAGGATTTGTACTTAGATTCTGTCAATTATGGTGATTTGTTTTGTTATCAACATTATGGAAATCATTTCTTACACAAAACAAGTTCCAGGAGGGTTCCTGTGAATTACACACAGTGGGAACATTGTCCTGCTCCTTTACAGGGGAGCTCAAGTACATTTCTGGGAAAATACTCTTATTTTACAGATTTTAATCAGTCAAATCCTGAGTCGTTTTATTTTAAAGTGAAACAGAAATTCATGTCCAAAGTTAGACTTACCGATACAAAATTGCTGTATTCAAAGTCCTTTCTAGACAAATTAGCTATAGATGGTTATGAGTTATGGAAGGAGGCTATTGACCTTAAATCGGTTTGGGGTACCAAAGATTGGCAGGTACAAGGCACTGAGGCTTTGCATCGTGCATGTCTCATCCCGAATCACATGTTGTTTTTAAATTCTACTATTTCCCAAACAACATGCTTTGGATTGGCTACATCTAAAAAATTAAATACACCTACTATCCCTGATTTGGAAGAATATTCAGGTTGGAGTAATTTCACTACATTGTCCATCAGTGGGATACGTGCACTTTTGCACAATTCCTCCTTTAATATTTCCAGTTTTGATCCAGAGGGGTGGCTTTTGTGGCAAAGAAGCTCTGATTCTTGCCAACGTCGTTTTTTGGGTTTGTCTGAAGGTTTTACACACATCAGGCCAGATCCCAGGTTTGAAACAGATCACACTGTTACTACTTATTCAGTAGGCAAATGGTGTCAGAACTGGTTACAACATTCCACTTTGGCTGCAGTTAAACTGCATCTGTCCCAGTTGAATGAAAACATTGAGATAAATGATTTTATAAAAGGCCCAGCTAGGGGTAGATCTAAACGCTGGCTTTATGCTGTGTACAATGAAATTTGGAAATTTTCACAGATTGAGGCTGCTAAACGCCTGAGAGCTATTGATCAAGCAAATTTGGAAAAAGTGCTTGCAGAGGTCGATAAAGGTATTAACATGCTTTCTTCCAGGATTTACACGTTGGATAATATTGTTTCTTCGGTTGTTGATATTGTACATGATGAAGTGTCCACGTTATACCATGGTCAAAATCAGTTACGTTCTGTAATGCAGTTTGCATGGACCCTACAGACACTTAAGGCTGGTCGAGTTCCCTGGAACTCATTGAACGTTTCGTCCCTTTTCGCCCCTTTTAATCTGACTGAAAAGCAACGCATGCTTTCTATGCGTGATGCGTCATTTTCTATGTTACATATTGAAAAGCTAGAATCCTTACCTTTCTCTGTTGCTGAAACCACTACTGCTACATGGCTTATTCATGGATTAATTACGTTACCATTTCCCTTATACAAATTTACTAATTGTATGCGGTATATTGCTATAGGTCGATATGAACCACTAGGCAATGCATTCCTACATGAGGCATGGTCATTACCATACACATACAGATGTCTGAAGGATGGAAAAGAAGTGAATCTTAATGGTGAGGAATGCACACAGTCACCTGACCATTCATTAATATGCAGACACATTCAGTTACACGGTTCTTGTAATCAGGACCGCCCAAATTTAGCATGTGTTTTAAAAGGCACGCCAGTTCCAGCAGTAGTTCCCACGTTTACATTATTGACTAATGGTAGTTATTTGCTTTTAAACAACGAGTTATGTTGTGGGTTATTAATTGGTGTGGCTTATGTGGTAACTGTATCAGAGCGTGTGGTGTGTTGCAAGAATGTTCTATACCCACCCACGCATGGATCTTCAGATGTCTCCATCTGGCCACGGATTCCAACCTTGGAAGCGAAGTTCAATGGTTTAAGCAGAATAAGGGCCCTTTTGTCTCAAAAACAAGTGACCCTGAGTTCGGCCTGGGAAAATTATGTCCTTCACATAGCTAACACACGCACAGAGGTGCAGGCGCTTTTAAATACTGATTTGCCGTTTCATTTCTGTGAGCTGGTGCATCAGATCTTTAATGCTTCTTCCACGACTGGGCTTGCACATTTTTTTAAATTGGTTAGCAGTGGCCTCGTGACTACATTTGAAAAAGTTTTTGGTATCATTCCCACGTTTTTCCACTCTATTTTTTCGAGTTTGTTTGGTGGACTACCTGTTTTACTGGCTGTAGCCGCTGGCATTTTGTTGGTGTTTTTCTTCATAAAACATGGATGCCCATCCTGCGCAAGAAGCCGTTCAACGCCTCCTGACACTGTGCCGTAATCGGATGCTCAATTACTATGGAACATTGCCGCTTGCAGCATTAAGCACGGCTTATAGATTGTCATTTCGGTTCACCGACTTCACGTGTGTCCAACCTGTGTTTCACTGCCTGAGCTGCGAGTTCGATTGGGCCATTGATTTGTGCCTATGCTTGAGGACTGCTCCTGACGTCGATTTTGATCAGCTAATGCGTCCCGTGGTGGCTCACGAGCTGATTTGTTCTGGCGAAAGAGTTATGGCTTTGGCAGCAATAAATGGAGTACTGGGCCAATGGGAGATCTCTGCAGCGGCGGATGCCTTTCTGACACACAGCGATCTGGTGAACCCACCGAGTTGTCCTCTGACATTACAGGTGTATCCGATGCTGGAGGAGCACGTATGTTCTTTCCCATTGCTGAATTGGATTGCTGAACTATTTTCGGATGATGGCAGCGATTTCATACTGGAGGCTGTTGCAACTTTCTTTGCATATACTTTCCAATCGTGAAATGCATGGGAGGATTGCTTTGTTATGAAATATGACTTTCCCCTTGCTAAATTGGAGGGATGGACTGTGTTCAGATGATGGAGAGTTCAATCACGTGATGTCGCTGAGGATAACGTCAATGTGGCACATGACTTTGGAAATCGGATAAGTGCCTTAATTTTTCTCTTACAGACATTTGAATTAATGCGACCTGGTCCTACATTTCATAATTTTGAGACCTGGCGGATAACTTTTGGTTCGAAAGTTTTATTTTTAATTTTAGATTTGAGGCCACTGTAGGCATTCATACATATTCATACATACATATTTTTTAGCTTATTTTAGCTCAAGATTATTGAACTTTGCTTTCAGTTTATGTATCTGATTTAGTATTGCCTTTTCCCTTATGTTTGACGGTGCTCGGACCAATGGGGGGGTGTCATATGGATACTTCGTTACATATATTGCGTTAAGTTAGCATGAGTGTATTACATGTTTAAACAGCCGTTTTTCCTTCGGTTTCAGTTTTGCACACGACACCTACTTGTTGTTGTCGCTTTTAATCTAGAAGCGGTGATGGGATTTATTTGAGAATAATATGTTATCACTATGCTATCAGCTTTGCCTGGTACA
The DNA here is from genome assembly GCF_964263255.1 of Lissotriton vulgaris. NCBI lineage: Eukaryota > Metazoa > Chordata > Amphibia > Caudata > Salamandridae > Lissotriton > Lissotriton vulgaris. The sequence continues at coordinate 1,706,867,556 of NC_141685.1, read as the reverse complement.
CTTGGTACAACTGTCTGCACACTGAGAGCTGCACACTCTAAGAATAACCTAACACAAGGTTGTTGGGAAGCCTGATCCTCGCACCACATTAGACATAACACTAATAATGTTGATGCCAACATTTTGGGCTCTACGCGGGTTTAAGATAGAGTTACACGGAATGAACGTAGACACTTGGTGCTGCGCATGAAGAGAGCTGGTAGCTGTTGATGTGATCTACTCCTACTGACATTTAGAGGTATGGGTTCGCCCTGCTAAAGCCCGAATGAGACCTTCTTAGATATAAAATAATATGCTAAATAGGGTGCGCGAAATATAGGTGATATAGATTTCTATAGATTTTGCATTGTAACATGCTATCACCTTTTGCTTACTATGGATTAGTGACTATGCTGCTGACTCTGATTTTTATAATCTGCATTTTGGTATTATACAAGATACTGCGTTTGAGAACTTTGCATTGAATAATAAATATTTCAAACTTGCACTTGTGTTCTTTGACTCTCAGTTTTGGTTTGAAATGATTATATAACGAAAGAGTGTTCATGTGTTCCACGATTCCTGAGGTATTCTAAAGTTCATGTTCTGGTTTGTCTAAGACATGGATCATTCCATAATGAACCATGAGACACTGTAGCTAGCTAGGTAAGGGGATTTCTGACACTGAGATGAGTTTTGGATCATCCTAACTCACTGAGGTTCTAGATCTCTATGCACAGTTCTGTGGGAGAACGGAAACCCTGCTACAAAGGCAGGTGAGAGAAAAGACAGAGGTGAATGGGTAAGGTGAGAGAGAGAGGAGAATGGGGAGAGAGATGGGTTGGGTAAAGAAGTAAGGCGAGCAGAAGAGAGGGTGGGATGAAAAGACAAGAAGATGTGTAAGGTGAGAAAGACAAAGAGGTGAGAGAGAGAGATGAGGAGAAAAGGGGCAGGGGCATGTGAGATAGAAACTGAGGGGGAGAGGAGAGATAGGGAGAGATGGGGAGATGTGTGTAATGGCGAATGGGGAGAGAAAGAGGGAGGATGGCAGAGCAAGTTTTGGAGAGAGAGACACTTAGAAAGAGAGCACGCGAAAGTGAATGAGAGATAGGGAAACTGCTAGAGACACAGATCAGCCAAAATAAACTGGTTGCACAGAGCATGGAAGGTAGAGTGAGGAACAGGGACAGGGTGTAACAAGTGTGAGTTAAAGCCGCAGAGCCACTGCATGTTTCTCCCAAATACTGCACTGAGGCAGGATCTGAATCTACGGTCGAGTTTTTATTTCTCTTTTAGGTTTTTAACAGGCACGTACAGCCAACAAGCTTGCCTGCAGCTGTTGTTACAAATTTCAGGTTGAAGAACTGGAAAAATACGGTTTTGCCTGGGCCTTCAGTAAGTATATCCTTACCCCGTCTTGGTGAATGTAATCTTCTTTGCAATTGTAGATTTCTTTGGAAATTGCTTCGGGGCGAACGAGGGGGGAATCTTATTTAATGGCAATTGATTGAGACCCAAAATTATAATTAAAAAAGTGTTGGAAAAGTTCCTGTTAGAGACAAGCAAAGACACAAAAACGCACATATAAACTCTTCCAGAACAACAATGAAGCAAGTGGCTTGCTTGAGGCCTTCGTTAATGAGCACATTTGGATTTCCACTACTCCAGAGGTGTCCTTAGCCAGGTCGAACAAGCGGAACACTCTGGTGGTACTGCATTGCAGGTAGCACAGGGTATGTGAGAAACCTATTTTGTGACAAAATGGGGGATTTTAAGAGTAAAAAGCTGTTAAACTAAGAATGACATCTTAAATGTCACTGGGAGTATGGTAAAAATACACGAATGAAGAAAAAAAGGAGATGTACTGATAACATGAGGATGGTCACAGAGGGAAATGTATATCTATAACTCAAGAAAACTAAATGAAAAGAAAATAGGACTGACATTTTAAACTACGCAATGGAATGGTTTAGCAAGCTCCTGAGTTAACGTCTGACAAGCAGAAAAAGTGTAGAGAGGTGTTTGCCAACCTCTTCTTGCTAACTCCAGGGATGACACCCGTTTGTGTGCATGAAATAGACATGGGTAACAACCTGTAAATGAAGAGCAGTATGTACAGAATATCTGACCAGGTTCAGGGATGCATTAAGGGGACCTGGGAGTCCTTGAGAGATCTGGTATTACTAAGACTAGTTCTGTGGTTCTAGAACTGAAGCAAAGATCTACTGACTTGTAGTTCTGCATGGATTACAGAGTCCTCATTGAAGTAAGCAAGACTGATGCCCATTCAATTCCCGGAGAGGGGGTGGGTCGTATAGGTGGTGCAAAATACTTGAGCACCTTGGATCTGACCAGTAGTTATTGGCAGATCGCATTGGCACCAAATGATAAGGAGAAGATGTCTAAGGTGATGCTATTTGGGTTGAAGAATGCTCCTGCCACTTGCACCATGTTTTTGCAGGGCTGGAGGAGTTCTGTGTGGCCTGCTTGGATGAAACTGTAGTGTTCTGCAATTCATGGAAGGTCCGCCTGAGGCACCTAGAATAGGTGGTAACTCTGACCATCAAGGCAACTAAGTGTCAGGAGGGGCAGTCCTTTGTAGTCTACCTTTGGCATGAGATTGGTAACAGGAAGATTCATTGGTTGGATGCCAACATTTAGTCTGTGATAAAGTGGGAGTTGCTTATGACTCAGACTGAAACAAGGGCCTTTTTAGGACTCACCAGGTTATACTGAAACTTTGTGGCCAACGATGGAAGTATAGTTGCCCTATTGATTGCTTTGACCTCTAGGAAGCGGAAAAAAAGGAAATAGAGTCTGTAGAGTGTCAAAGAGTGTTTGAAGAACTGAAGAAGACACTATGCACTGCACCAGTGCTGAAAGTGCCTGACTACTGTCAGCCTTTCATTGTGCAGATGGATGTTTTCTGACAAAGGAGTTGGAGCAGGGTTAGCTCAACTGGATGACAAGGGTAGATAGTGTTCAGTAGCCCAATTGCTACCAAGAGAGCAGAACTGGGCAGTTGTTGAGAAGGAATACTTTGCTATAATGTGGGTTCTGCGTAAGTTCCCCCATTTTTGATTGCTACTTAATTTGTGGCATAAACAGATCATAAGTGTTGGAAGCTGGAGTCCCGGTACCGCACGACTGTCACCAAGTGCGAGACCTGGGGCACCCCACTCAACGTTAGGCCAAGTAAGGACACCTTTTGTGATAGCCCAGCTGACCACCTTAGTAGCTTGGCACGAGCAGCCAGGCCTATCTCCAAGGCGTGAGTGTTCAGTATGTGCAGCCACGCCCACAGCAATCCCCTGGTGACACCACAAATGGACTCCACATGAGTTTGATAAAAAACGAGTATAAACTTTATACTAAAAGATATACGATCAGACCTCCCGATACATAAACCAGCATGGAATAAAGGGCAACATTCGTTGCGGTTGGCTGGTAGGTTCAAATCTCAACCACCACTTACAAAATGCTATGCTGGTCCCGATGCTAGAATCACACTCGTTGAAATGGACAAACAATAGTGCACTGCGTAACAATAATATCCTTTGCTGGGCAAAGGAGATATAATATAAAGCGTAACAATTCACCCCGGTAACTGCAATGGGAGAAGTAATGCAATGCGTACCGCTACATTTATGTACTGCGCAATAAAGAAATAATGCAATGCGTCACACCCCAATCACGGACTTTGCAATGAAAAAATAATGCAATGCGGGCCGCTCCAATCATGTACATGGCAAGGGAAAAATAATGCAATGCGTAGCGCTACAATCATGTACTTCGTTATGCAATAATAATGTCAGGCGTCATAAGACAGTCCGGCAGTTCATTTGTAGCAATATTACCAATGTGTTTTGCGACAATCAGCCTCTTCGATAACAGTTGCCCCCCACACTATTCAACAATGACACTGAGTTCAGCTTATTTCTCTGGCCCCTGTACTGCCATTCCTTTCGTCAGTACGGGCCCCACTCTGAGCCGAAGCAAAGGTTCACGGTGTCAGAATGACTGAGAGACGGAGAGAGTGTCCCTCCGGGCCCGCACCCCACCCAGGTAGTAATCCACTCTACCTGGTGGCTCGACCCCACTCTTCTCTCCTCCTTCCTCAAACTGGGCATTCCGTGCAGAACTCTCTCAACGGGCTGTAGGCGCTCGGCCTGGCAGCTCAACTCTTTCGGGGCTGCCGGTCCGGGCGGCGCATGTTAGGAAGGTCTCAGGTGGCCGAAGGGCACATGTACCCCATGTCCCTGAGATTACTTTTACTCCGGGTGCATGTTCACCACCGCACCCTCCGGGTCTCCTCTGGCACAAAGCCACACACACAATGCTGATGGGACTTCACGCCGACTCCGAGTGCATGCTCACCAGGCAGTACTCCTTACGGTCTCAGTTGGCACCGATACATGTACACCGCGCTGCAAAGTCTCACTTTCTTCCGGTGCACACAATGATCAGCGGATCACTTCCACAGTCCCAGGTTGCATCAAAGCAAGCACACTGCTTCACTGAGACTTACTCCAACTCTGGTGCCCCAATATCCAGGCGTTTTTCACCAATGCCTTCGGCCGCACCTCGACACGCTCACCATGTCCGAGTCTCACTTCTCCTCCGGTTCACTCAATCACTAGGCGCTCTTCACCAACGCCTTCGATGCACCCCGACACACACCCTGTACGTCCGAGGCTCACTCCACTTCTGAAGCACACGTTGGTCAGGCGCTCCTCACCAACGCCTCCTGTGCACCATAGCACTCACCCTGCACATCCGGGACTCACTCCTCCTCCTATGCACACGACGACCAGATGCTCCTCACCAGTGCCTGTGGTGCACTATGACACGCATCAAGTGCGTCCGAGACTCACTTCAGCTTTGGTGGACATGTTGACCAGGCGCTCTTCACTAACGCCTCCTGTGCACCACAACATGCACAAAGCGCACCTGAGTCTCACTTCTGCGTGTGTCCAAGATCACAGGGCACACCTTCTGAGGGTCTCAAGCGACCACAACACGCGCCCACAGCATCGCTTGAATCTTCTCTGGAAACGCTTATGTTCCTGTGTTTCCAAACAGGGAGCCTGCTCACCTCAGGGCCTTGGAGTTACAAGACACAACACAAAGCATAGTCTTTGTAAAGCAAGGGCACCCAGGGCCTCCAAGCACAGTCCCACAGCCTCTTCCTTGGTTAGAACAGCAAACTGCAGACCAGCCCCAGATCACGAAGCAAGGATTGGTCTTTCCTCAGCAGTCTCTTACATTGCTCCTTCCTTAGCAGAGGTGTGGGATGGGCCTTAGTAAGCCCTCTGGTGCAAGGGTTCGCCCTTCTTATTGCACTAGTCTTTCAGACTATCAAGGAAGAAGTTGGCACAGAAGCTGCAATAGTAAACAAAGTATTTATTAAACCACATGAGGTGGAACTATATCTATACACAACCCTCAGGCAATGTAAGAGGCAGCACACGGGAAACAAAAACTGTGGCGCCTTTATACCAAAATATCTGCAGTGTAAGCATGGAAGCTCAAAGGAGGTGGTACAAGTGTTCACAGGAATAGTTACATGTACATATATGATCAAGATAGAATTGCTTAGTCAACAAGGTAGGAGGAGCTACAAGACTACTAACTTTAGCGAAAGAATCTGACAGTTACAATTATAACAGGTGTATACTAGCGACTCGACATTGTTTCGAGCATGCGCAAAGCTTTAACTCAGTGCTGAGTAGCGGAATACATAGGCAAACAACAGTGAAGACGGAAAAGCACGCAGCGAGCACATGGCTAACTAAAATGGTTGCCGTGAACAAAATGGCTTCAACTCATGCTAACGGCGGCCACTGCCAATTTTTCACAGACAACCCTTTTAGCATTAGCTGAGGACATTTATACATTGTAAGGAGTAGAGTATACATCTTGTATATCAATGAGCATTAGATTATTAGCTTCTTGATCTACTACATATTGAGTATTTACAGGCTTGATTTCTTTGGTAGGTATACAAGCAGTAATACAGAGGGAGCAAAGCGTCGGACCACATTGCAAACATAGGCAACATAATAATAGAACTGTACAGATTATACATAAAGCTGTTAAGAGCTTCCAGCCCCAAGTTACAAGCAATGACCATAGCCAGCTAGATAAGGTCCATGTTTCAGTGTCCGGATGAATCTCGGCAGGAATTCTATGTAACTTGGAGATTGCACTGTAAACAGATGGAGAATGGTCAGGGATGAAGACACACCAACTGCTCCCGATGATGCGACATGCACCACCTCGTCAGCCAAGACAACATCAAGAACCATTCAATTTTGGAGCGCCACAATTCTTTCTATTTGTAGTTCTCTGTAACGTTCCCAAGAGCCATAGCTGTCTGATTGGTTACAGCTTTTATGACATGCATTAAGCATCTGGTTTTTCTGCTGTTTAAAGCGGCACCAACAAAGCAGAACCAACCCAAATTAAAGTTGACGTATATTGCTGCAGTGCAGTGTCAGTTTGATCCACCTCATCATAACTTATTGTTCTTTTGTATATGTTCTTGGAAATGTCATTAAGCAGTCGGTAATCCTTATGATATGATGCAGGAGCCAAACATACAGGTGGAAATAAAAAGGACACTTAGAAAATTCCGGACCATCCAATAGGTAGATGGTAATATCCCTTATTTCCGCAGATAAAATACGTGTTATGCGAGGACGTGAAACTAATATTGTTGGCTCCAGCAATGTTCAAAACCAGAGCACATTTGCTTCTCCCCACAGGAATTTTCCCAGCACTACTCACACACAAATCTACTTGGGCTCTAGTGCTAGCTATAACAGGAGGTCCATTACCTTAGATGTTCGAGTATTCAATCAATCATTTGTAAAGCGCACTACATACCCGCGAGGGTCTCAAGGCGCTGGGGGGTGCTACTGGTCAACCAGCCAGGTCTTGAGTATCCTCCTGAAGGTCAGCAGGTCTTGGGTCTGTTGTAGGCTCAGTGGGAGGGTGTTCCATGTCTTGGCGGCGAGGTGGGAGATGGATCTCCCACTGGTGGTTGTTCTTGGGATGCGCGGGACGGTGGTGAGTGAGAAGTTGGCGGATCGTAGAGGGCGGTTGGGGATGTAGAAGGAGAGCCGTCTGTTGAGGTAGGCTGGGCCGGTCTTGTGGAGTGCCTTGTGTGCATGGGAGAGGAGCTTGAAGGATATCTGGAGCCAGTACAGGTTTCTCAGGTGGGGGGTGATGTGGCCGTGGCTTGGTGCATCAAGATCAGTCGTGCCAAGGCGTTTTGAATGCGTTGTAGTAGTTTGATGAGCTTGGTCGGGGCTTCCGGGTAGAGGGCTTTTCCGTAGTCGAGTCTGGTGCTGATGAGGGCCTGGGTGACTGTCTTTCTTGTATCTGTTGGGATCCATCTGTGGATCTTGCAGAGCATGCGGAGGGTGTTGGAGGAGGAGACGGCGTTGACTTGCCTGGTCATTGAGAGTGTTGAGTCGAGGAAGATTCCCAGGTTGTGTGCATGGTTGGTGGGTGTCAGGGCTGCCCCCAGTGCCATCGGCTACCAGGAGTCTTCCCAGACTGAATGCTTGGAGCCGAGGATGAGGACCTCCGTCTTGTATGAGTTCAGCTTCAGATGGCTGGTCTTCATCCAGTCGGCAACAGCCTTCATTCCTTTGTGGAGGTTGGCTTTGGCGGTGATGGGGTCCTTGGTGAGAGAGAGGATCAGATGAGTGTCGTCGGCGTAGGAGATTATGTTGAAGTTGTGCTGTCGAGCTACGTGTGCGAGCAGGGCCATGTAAATGTTGAACAGCATCGGGCTGAGGGAGGATCCCTGGGGTACGCCACCAATGATCTCGGAGGCTTTGGAATGGAATGGGGGGAGGCGGACGCTCTGGGCTCTTCTGGAGAAAAAGGAGGTGGTCCAATTCATAGCCTTGTCTTGGATCCCTGTGGCATGGAGGCGTGCACGTAGTGTGTGGTGGCAGACAGTGTCGAAGGCGGCAGAGAGTTCTAGGAGGATGAGTGCTGTGGTCTCGCCTTTGTCCAGCAGGGTCCTGATGTCATCGGTGATGAGATTCTCGGTGCTGTGGTTGCTGTGGAACCCTGACTGGGAAGGGTCCAGGATTCTATTTTCTTCGAGGTATCGGGTTAGCTGTCTGTTGACGGTTTTCTCGATGACCTTGGCCGGGAAGGGGAGCAGAGAGATGAGTCTGAAGTTCTTGAGGTCTCTTGGGTCTGCCTTAGGATTTTTGATCAGGGCGTTGATCTCGGCATGTTTCCAGATCTCTGGGAAGGTCACGGTCTTGAGGGAGCAATTGATGACATTGCACAGGTGGAGCTGCTTGCATCAGTTGAAGACGTGGTACGGGAATGGGTCTGACGGAGACCTGGAGTAGATTGTGCGCATGGTCTTGATGGTGTCATCGATGCTCAGGCTGGCCCAGGCTAGCAGGGGGTCATGGTTGATGGTGTGCGGAGGGTCTGTTGTGTTGCTGTCTGAAGGGGCTGTCTGGGTGTTGAAGCTGTCATTGATGTCTGCTATCTTGCAGTGGAAGAAGGTTGCGAGGGAGTCGCACAGGGCTTGCGCCGGCAGGATGTCGTTGGTGTTGGAGCTGGGGTTGGAGAGTTCCTTCACAATGTTGATGAGCTCCTTGCTGTTGTGTGCATTGTTGTGAAGGCGGTCTTTGAAGGAGGTCCTCTTGGCCGCCCTGATGAGGTGGTGGTGGTTGCAGATAGCATCCTTGTGCGCTGCGTGGCTGTCCAGAGTTTGTTCACGTGCCATTTCTTCTCTAGTTTCCGGCAAGCTTGCTTGGAGGCTATGAGGGGGTGAACCAGCTGGCCCTCTTGCTGGTGTCTCTGTAGGGGGGTTCTTCAGCGGGGCGAGGGTGTTGGCGCAGTCCTCGATCCAGCGTCTCAGTGTTTGGGTAAAAATAATGTGTAGAAGCATTTCCTCGTCAGTACTCCTCCATCTCCCATATAGTCCCTTTTGCCTGCGGATCGCCTTCCTCATCAGGATAAAATGCTTTTTAAGATAATCGTTCAGTCTCCCTACACCAAAATCAGTAATATTAGCCACCTCAGACACCAATAAAAGTGCGAACCAGACTTGACAAAAACCATTATGAGAGAATGGAAGAAGAATGAAAGGTGTTTCTCCCTGCTTTTGATGAGCTGGCATCATTCCACACACCCAACAATTGGTCATATTTGTAGCGTTGTGGGTATGGTGCTACAGCTGAATGAAAGTATTGTTGAGATAGGACTTTCTATGCTGCTGCTCATGATAGGGAAGGGAGAAATAATGGTGCTCAATGGGGGCTGGAGTAGTGGCATTCAGCGATTGTCGAGCAGGAGCCACTTCCTCTACAACCCAGTTTATTACTGCTTCGATAATCATGAAAAAGGTAATCCCAGCAATGAACATGGTTTTCTTGTTACAGATTCTCGCAATGATCAATATCTTCTCTGTAGACATGATGGTCTCAATGTTGAAGCAAAATTAAATAAATGGAGCTCCAAAGCCCTGGGCAGCTGTTGCTTTCTTCACTGAGGGTCAAGACGGGTGTCACTATGAAGAACCGATCCCCCCCTTGCCATATCAGCTTTTTCACTAACCCAGGACGGTTGCTCAACCAGTCTTTTCCAACAATGCAGTTTTCCCCTGAGACACAGCTGGTATCGGGATGTACCAGGGATCCTGTGGTCCGGGAAGAATTCCTTGGGTCCTTCAGGTGATATAGCTTCCCCTTTATCAGCATCCAAGAGGTCTCGATGATCGACAAGGGTAGCAGGCTCCACTAGTGTTGACGGCACCTTCTTGCAGTGGGTACTATGCACCCAGGCCTTCTTATACGTGACTCGAACTGCAGTTCTCGTTGCAAGGAGGATCGTCTCTGGGCCACGCCACCTCGGCTCCAGGCTGTTTGACCTCTGGAACACTTTCACAATGACCTGATCACCAGGTTGCAAGTCATGGCCGTCACCCTGGGATCGATCAGGAAGAGCTTTTTGGACCTGTTGATGAATAGAAAGCAAGTTATCAGTTAACTTAGACAAATAGTTACTCATAAAAACACAAGGTACATCATGTATAGGACGTGGCTTAGGAGTCCCCCAAATATTCATAGGCCTTCCAAACACTATCTCATACGATGTGCGGCCAGATCGTGTATGTGGTACTGATCTAATAGAAAGCAACGCTAAAGGCAGTGCATCAGGCCACTTCAAAGACGTGGATGCCTGAATCTTCGATAGCTTTAATTATCTTGTAGGTTGATGCAACCCTTTGTCTGTTCCTCAGTAAGGAATATACAATCATGGGGTTCCTGCAACTGAGACTTAGTAGCTGGGAATGGCAATAAAGTAGCTGGATTGAGAGTCGAACATCCCTTCAAGGTGATATGAGGGGACAAAAGTGTCAATTCGTACCTTGTCAAGCAAGCACTAGTTAAATGCTGCGTTTTTGTTTGATTCAAAAGGGCATCAACTGCATGGGGTACTAACACCAACAATCGACAAAACAATACCCTCACTCTGTTATATGGACACGGCTGTCGCTGCCACAGACAGAAAACACCCACGCAATGCACGAGCAACTGGATCAAGGACAGCTGAAAAATAAGCACAAGGGTGCTGCTTATCACCATGTGTCTGTACTAAAACTGAGAGTGCGCAACCGTCCCTTTCATGTACGTAGAGTGTGAAGGCCTTAGTGTAATCTGGAGTCCCTAACACTGGCACAGAGCATAACACTTGGCGTACCTGCTGGAAAGCCTTCTGACATTCAGCAGTCCATGGAAGGAGCATTGGAGTATCTTTAGTCAAAAGAGCCAGCAAAGGTTTAACAATACATGAAAAACTAGGAATCCACTGCCTACAAAAAGAGGTAAGAACAATCAACGCACAAACTTCCTTCTGAGTGCAGGGTACAGGCGTGTCTAAAATAGCCTTATGCGATCTGGTGCAAGTGCACGCCCCTCCTTAGACAGTAGGTGACCTAAATAGGTAACAATACCACAAACATTACTCCAACTGACCGGCCAATGGTAAATCAAAAGTGCACTTAAATGGGAGGACGTGAAGAATGAGGTGTAAGAGAAATTTTGTATCTTCACCAATAGGTGAGCAAGGAAATAATTAATTTTTGTTTAGTTACCCTCACTCACCCTAGTGGTGTCATGCTTTATAATCGGGTCACCCCGATGCCTATAAGTCGGGTGGGGTTGACCACAGTGTTAGGAGCTCTTTGAAGTTTGTAGAAGACCAGGGGGACTATAAAGGTAAAAAACCTCCGATAGAACCCCGGTTTCCGTTTATTATTGGGTCTGTCCGGGTTGTGAAAATTATTAAAAAACGGGTCGATATAGGACTATTATGGTTCTAAGACGCTAATGCCAACATGTTTCAGTCCATATGCGACCGTAAAGGTCCTGGACTTTATTCAGGGCTCGGGTTGGCCTCCCTGGGGTACAGAAAGGGGAGTTTCCTGTCCTATCAGTGAAAAAAGGGCAGAGTAGCTGCTCCTTAAGTGTGTGCTAAATGATTTGTCTTTCACATGTAGGTCTCCATCTGTAAGAAATCAACAAAGTAGAGGAAAAATCATACAACACTTGCATGTTCATATTTCCCAAATAAGTGCTTAGTTGAAAGAGAACGAGCCCACCAGTGCCCAAAGGCTGTGCAACATAGTAGTATTCAATCTCTTTCAATCTTGTGCCACTGTCATCAAAGTCTGTACATGACCACACTATGTGACAGAATATAGTGCAGTGGCGAGCTTGCTCGCAACCTGACATTATCTGCATGCCAGGCAGTGCGTTTTGTCAAGGAATCAAACATGATTTAAAGTCTCACATATCACTCATGCCGTGTCCATATTAAAAGCCTTTAGTAGTATTGTGATAGTCATACTGATCATATTCTCAGCAATAACTGCATTAAAACACACACACAGTCTTACCCAAATTTTGTGGAGTCTCCGTTTCTCAAGGGACTGTGTGGCCATGTTGGGGTAGCTCTGTAGTCAAACCCTGTGGTATGCCCCAAGGGGAAAAACAATTTTAAGCTAGTGTCAGGGTCTAACAAAAAAGTAACGATACTCAGAGCAGGGATTCTCACTCAGCTGTATTTAGAGATATAGGCCATAATGGTCCCGCTTCCTTTCGCACTCAGAATCACTTACTTCATCAAGAGTCCTCCCCCGCCTTCAAACCTGTTCGGTCTCGGTCCCCGGCTTTTGTGAGTCTGTAATGGGGACCGGGATATTTGTAAGTGGTTCTCGAGCGCGAAACGCCATTGATTGTCAGTACCGTCCCACGCGCGACGTCACTGCGTGCGCGTAGCGGGCGGAAATGGCTAAGAGGATCTTGGGAGTAGTTGTTTTGATCACTCCTGTAGGCTCTGGGAAATGTGCCACAGAAACACGGCCCGCACAGAGTATAAAGTTACATCAATTGAAGTATGTAGCGCGAGTTGTAGCTGGGAATATTGGGCATTCAATTGTAAGATCGGCCTTGCACCCGTATCTGAGGAATTGACCCAGTATAATTGTTCACACTGCGGGTCACAAAGAGATTCCTGTGGACACAGGATTACTTCTCATATATATGTAATATATTACAACTAGGGGGTTTCTGTATTCAATGTCAAATATGTGCCTAGGTGTATGCAATTGCATACACCTGGGTGGTGCCCTCACTGATACCCTCTAAGTGGAAACCCAGAGGGCAACTTTACCCATTATTCATAATCATAAAAGGGGTACTTGGTTATTGCATCCCGGTCTTGGGATGATGCAGGGGAGACGCTAGACTTCACGTGGGGCGATCCTCTCAGGAGGGAGGTAATTATTCATCTATTCAGTTGGCTCCACGGACTGCAATCGTTCAGACCCAATTCATGGGCCTTTAAGCAATATACCCACCGTTGTTCATGCTCCAGGAGTCTACGCTGTAAATTACCAGTACCTTTGACCTTCTCTATGATGGTCCATTTGATCTCTGTGTTTTTGTGCCCCTTTTCTTTATAATGTGCAGTAAGTTTAGTCGCTGATATTGCACAACGTATTGTGCTTCTATGTTCGCTAATGCGAATCTTTACTTTGCGACTGGTCATTCCGACATATGCTAGATTACATGGGCATTTGATTAGTTGTACCACTGCCTCAGAGTTGCAGTTGGTATGTGATCTTTGTTCCCAGGGTGAATTGAACCCTAGATCCAGGTTTTTTGTGTGTTCTGTAAAAGGACATGCAACACAATTCCCACAGGGGTAATGTCCCTGGACTGAAGGTGTATTCCACAGTGCAACTTGACTTGTGGATAATGGTACTTGTCTATCACTGTGTGCCAGTGAATCTCTTAGTCTAGTGTTTCTCTTAAATTAAAACATGAGTTTTTCAAAGGTAAGCTTATCGATGTCAGAATTGGCCACTTTCTGTTAATCATTTTTTTCACGTCGTTGCATGATGAATTGTATGTGGTGACACATATAAGTTGGTCAGGCTGTGTTTTTACATGTGTCTCCAGGAGGGCTTCTCTAGGTGTATTGTGTGCTCTTTTGTTTGCTTTCTGTATGATCTTTTTAGGATATTTCTTATGTTGTAGTTTATTAGTGAGGTATGCTGCCTCTTTTTTGTAAGTTACAAGGTCAGAGCAATTCCTACGTACCCTTAAAAACTGCCAACTGGCAGATTTTTTCTGAGTGAGTGTGGATGCGCACTGTCGAACCTTAACAAGCTGTCTTTATCAGTAGGTTTAGTGTAGAGGGAGCTGGCTAGTGTGCCCTCTGTAGCTGTGAAAGTGACATCAAGGAATGAGATTTGTTCCTTATGTATGGTCATGGTGAAACGAAGGTGGGGATTCAGACTATCATCCCAGATCTTGAATTCATTTAGACTCTCCATATCTCCTTTCCATATCATAAAGATATCGTCAATGTACCTATACCATTCGTAGATGTTCATAGTGTGTGGGTTCTGAGTCCAGATGTGCTGGTCTTCAAAGTAGCTGACATAAAGACAAGCTAAGCTTGGGGCAAATGTGCTGCCCATTAAAGTACCATGTACCTGGAGGTACAGTTGATTCTCAAACTTAAAGAACTTTTCTGTGAGTACTAAAGAGCCTTCCTTGTGTATACACAGACCTAAATAGGTAACCTGCTGTCTACAATATTTAAATTTCTTCTGAGAGACCTTATGATTGTGAGATGCAAGAAAAGAAAGCAAAGGCAGTGTTCCTACTTCACATTGTTGAGGGTTATCCGCTGCCAACAAGATTTCATCGACATTCTGTATGAGAGCCACCCCTTTTGGCACAGGGAAAGAATCAAGCTGTCTTTTCAATGCTTGTCTGTAAATGCTAGGACTCTCTGTATACCCTTGTGGAGCTCCACAGAATCTGAATGATCGATTATTTAAAGTGAAGCCGAACAAATAACAGCTATCAGGATGAATAAGTATCGAAAAGAAAGCATTTTTTAAGTCAATTACACTATATTGGGATACTACGATCTTATTAACTTCTCGTAAATCAATAATGAATCTGTAGATTCTAGTATCAGTATCTTTCTTCAAGATAGGAAGGATAAGGCTATTGCAAACATTCTAAGGGACTTCTTCCACAACTCTTACTGTAATCAAGTCTGGAACAATGGCTCTTCACCTTCTCGCGATATTTTGTATTGAGCAAGCGAGGCAATGAAGCTCCCATTTTCACATAAATATGGACTGGAGGAATAACCATTTGCCCCACATCAGTATCCGATGTGGCCCACAAAGTATCAGGCAATGACTCTAAAGCGGTATCTTCTTTAAGAAGGCAGGACCTCTCAACCACAGGATAGTTGTCATTTAAATTAACACTCACACCATCACGAGAACAACGTATCGTAGCACAAAAATGCTTAAGTATATCAAGACCCACAATGTTATCGGGTGTATTAGGAGAAAGCATAAATGGACATGCATCAGAGAACTTATCAACATAGAATGCAAGAGGTTGTGACAATGGGCTAAGGGAAGGTGTCCCATCGAATCCTATTGATGTCATTGTTAAGCCAGACAGGGGAGCCCTAGGAACCAATTGTTTAGACAGGGCACTATGAGTAGCTCCTGTGTCAACCAAAAACCGATCAGTAGAGCCCAAAACATTTGCGTTAACATAGGAACCCTTCTTATCTACTGGGATTTCATCTGATTTCCTACCCCATCCTAGACATTCCTATCCATAAGTAGAATCTTTCAAGTCATCAGGCAAATAATCAGACATCTGATATTGATTTCGTCTATCAAAAGAATTCTGAACATGTTCCATTGTTTCAAACCTAGCATGATTATCCATACCTCCCCTTGGTCCTGAGTGCCCTCTCACTGGTCCCCTACCACGCTGAAAATTCCACCCACGTAAAGATGGACAATGAACACACCAATGTCCAATCTCTTTACAATAAGCACATTGATCAGAAGACAAAGTAGTGAGAGGAAAAAGGGTGTACTGGGACGGAACATCCCACGTCCACCTATTCCTTTCCCATATACTTGAGCCAAGATAACCTTCATCTTTAAATCCGTAGTCTTTTTATCCTCTCTGCCTTTTTCCTACAATTCCTGACGTTCATAATACTGAGCCATAGTCAAAAGGGAAACTGGGGAAGACGTAGTCCATGAACTCTCGCTGGCCTTTAGGCGACTAGCTATTCCTGGCAACATGTTCGTGAAAAATTTGTCAACAAACAGATACTTTCCCGTGTTATCTGTCAATGACTGCCCACTAAAGTCATGGAATGTCTTCTTGAAACAAGTGAAGAAATCAGAAACTGACTCATCCGCCTTTTGCTTACACAAGGCCAACATAATCCAATCTATCTTTTTAGGAGGTATGAGAGTTTTCAATTTAGTTATTATAGCCTTTGGGAGGTCTAATATTTCTTGCTGTGGTTTCTGTGCAGGCTCTCTTTCTGCATCTATTCTCTCTAATTCCTTCCATACATCTCCAAAAGCAGTATGATCATCTATCTTACAGATAGATCTCCACATATCGGGGGGATAACACAGGACCAAAAAACATATCTATATCAGGCAAAGTCATAGTGCAAGAACTAATATCCCCCTTAATTCCTTCATAAATGTATTTATTTATTATTTATTTAGCGATTTATAAAGCGCCTGGTGACCCGAAGGCATCCCCGCGCTGTTAATTTAGTGTAGACCGAAGGGGAAGGGATACTGTAGGGGGTACTATTTAGGGAAAAGGAAGGTTTTCAGTCTTTTCCGAAAGAGTGGGTAACAGGGTTCCAGACGGAGGCTGCGGGGAAGTGAGTTCCATCCTGAGGACGCTTTTACCGAAAAGCGTCGACCACCGGTGCGTGCTTTCCTGAATCTGGGGACAATGGCCAAGCGTTCGTTATCCGAGCGCAAAAGTCTAGGGGCTTTATAGGGGGTGACCATGTCTTCCAGGACAGCAGTGCCTACACCGTTAATGAGTTTATGGGCGGTGCATAGAGCCTTGAATTCCACCCTCTGGCGCACCGGAAGCCAATGTAGGGCTTTGAGGGCTGGACTGGCTGGGGCTCTTGAAGGGAGACTCATAAAAAGCAGCCGGATATTTCCACTGATCAGGCAAAGCATCTTCAAGAGCCATACCATCCGTTCTACTCCAAGGAGTATCAATGCAACTATAAATAAAATATCCCTTCAGATCAGTTGATCATTTATTTTCATCTGTTCCCGCACCCCTAGGAGGTACATATAAAGGCGCAGCTTCACACATTGGTTTCCCATGAACCACATTATGCTTATCTGTCCCTAGGTCTGCCTCCTGCGACACCGGGTCTGAGTTATTTGTTCAGGTGTAGCAGCTGCCTTTTTCGCTGCTCGCAACCGAAAAACCTCATCTCGTAATTTGACCACATGTCTAATTAAGTCGGGCACCTGGGAAGGTAGAAAAAGAAGGCACTCAATTGCTTATGATCACGCTTTATATCAGGAGGCTCCAATTCATTGGCATGTTTTCTAAATTTCACAATTGTTGCTCCAGTAAACTCCTGTACAAAGCATAACTGCTCTGGGTCTACCCATTGCTTAACATCAGCTATAATTTCCTGAACAAGAATATCACCATGAGCCGCTTAACGAGCAACAGATCTAAGAGAGGCTGCTAGGTCAGCGGACAAATTCGAGCGAGTATTTCGTTTGGAGCCGTCATCTGTCTCTTTCTGTCCAAGGCCAGAATCGTCATCATGCAAATCAACCTCAGGGGTTGTATCAATTTAGTAAAATGAAATCATCCTGAGGTTTATTTAGCAGAGGATAAAGGGGACGTCGGACAGGGTATCGGCCATTTACCTGTCGACAACGCTCCTGATCTTTTCTCTTGTAGTTCTTTAATTTCCTTATTTTTCAATCCAAGCACCCTCACATAAATATTTTTGCGCTGTTCTTTCTCCTCTAGTGCTTGTTCTCGTTTCACTCTCTCATGCGCTGGTTTCTCCCACATTCGCACACAATCTTGCCTACTTTTTCGTTTAAACATACACCGCTTTACATACTGAATTTTTCTAACATCAAATGAGCCATGTATTGGCCATCGTAAATCAGTATCCTTCCTAGTATATTTATTCCATAGCGCAGTATACATTATAGGAGAAATACCATGCTTAATGTACATGTCTCTATTTGGTGTCCCCTCAGGGGGTGCCAGCTGATTTCACTCTAAATCCATATTGGTACCTCCAATAAAGCAACACATCCTTCGGAGCGTGCTTGAAACAGGCATGCCAAAAATATTATAGCATATATAATATTATACCAAAATAGTGCTTAACTCAATGTGCACCGTTCAAGTTTTCAAAGTTAGAAAAAAATCTCCTCATTACCTGCCTATATAAATTGCAACTTATATATATCCAAATTCCAAAATCTTTGGCCAAACATACATGTCAAAAGTGTGGCATCCAACGACCTTACCAAGCAAGAGTTCTCCAACTGCCAAGTTCTAAATCGACCAAATGGTCACTTCAAAGACGAACGCCAGAACGGATCTTAGTACAGGACCGGCACCACCTGGAGGCTCAGACCGGGAAAAATGGAAAGGTGCGCTGGTCTGCAAAGACAAGGGCCTCCTCATGCAGTGTACATCCTCAGCGAGAATCCAAAGTTCTGTCGAGACCACTCCTTCTGGTATCCGAGTCACCGATAAGCCCCAAGTGACGGGCGCCAATTTGTGGGATGGGGCTTAGTAAGCCCACTGGTGCAAGAGTTCATCCTTCTTACGGAAAAGCATGTGGCGAGCACATGGTTAACTAAAATGGTTGCCGTGAACAAAATGGCTTCACCTCATGCTAACGGCGGCGGCCACTGCCAATTTTCCACAATGGTGCCTCTCGACCACGAAATGGGTCAAAGCCTTTTCAGTCTCAATCTATTTCTATTTCATTTCAACGTTCAGGGGTTTCAGCTCTCTTAGTTATACCCCTTAATGTCTTTGAAGTTTGTTGTGCTCAGGGGTCCCTAACCCCTTCCCTAAATCAGTTCTGGGTGTCTCCCTCCCAGTGTCCCCTTTCTCCCTTTGATACTGGGGGTCTGGATCCTTAATCACTCAGCAGGAGATGGGTCAATTGGTTTATAGTACTAGCCTAGGCCTTTGCACCTCCCGGGCTTCTCCTACCCCTAATCTCCAGATGCAGGGCAGCGTGGTGCCATCTCAACCCCTCCCTGGGTCAAGACATCTCCCAGCCCCTTTCACCTCTCAGATCCAGACATTCAATCCACATTCAGCAGGGCTACACAGAACTACTTAAAGCGCAAAACTCAGCCACTTTCTGAACACACAGTAACAAAACCACTTTCACAGAAAGATGTGTTATGATACTGTGAGTTCATACATACTAAACTTCACCTCTCCATTATAAACTTACAGGAAACTAGGCTACCAAAACACAATTCCAGGCTCCCCCATTCTGTCCTATCGGCAGAATGCCGTTCCACCAGTGCAAATGAAATAGAGTGGTTTTTACTGTCAGGTCATAGCACACACTTCAGTATATGCCCTGCCTTTTACATATACGGCACCCTGTGCAGAGGTTTTCCAGGACCTACCACAGGTGTGCCCAATGTGTATGCAAAAGGGAAAGTAAGGCCTGAGAAGTGGTTGTACTTGTCAGGACAACATGCTAACTTAGCAACTTGTGTGTAGGTCCTACACTGCAGGCCTTAGTTCCCTTCTCTGCGCGCCTTTGCATTACTAGCCCTAGCACACAAAGTGCACATCACTAGGGACTTTGCTAGTAAGGCAAACATACCAATCATGGCCAACCAATTACCATTACACTTTACATAGGGACACTTGTATTTTGACACTGATGAGCTGTGGCAAAGCATCCAAAACATCTAAATTGGCACCTCTATGTCATGAAAACGGGCTAGGGGAAAGCAAAATATTTAGGGAACTTTAGCCAAAAAGGCCACGTCTTACAATAAGCCACTGAAATGGCTAATGGCTATGAAGGGGAGAATCCCAAGTTGCTGAGATGGTCCAGGTTTTTACAAGGGTTAGACTTTGTAGTCCGCATAGAGCTAATTGCCCACATGAATGCTGATTAACTTTCCCCCCAGTCTTACTGATCTGACCACCCAACCTCTTCAGGCTATGAATTGGTTTGGGGTGCTCTGATCTGGGAGGGGTGTATGTTGGGACAGAAAAGTACTTTGCACGGTAAGAGACGTATACCCCTGTCCTGATTGCAGAACTATACTGCTGGCTGGATACCTAATGCTGATTTTGTTTGAGATAATCAAACACAGATCATGCATGTGCTCTAGGACCTAGGCCTGTCTCGTTGATTGTGGTCTTCTGTGGAGTGGGTAGGGGGCCGCAAGCATTACCCTCATAGTGGTAAAAGATTACTGCCTTCACCAACAGATAAGCATCACGAGCACAGTGGTGACATTATATGCCGTCTCATGATCAGTAGGAGGGAGTTGGACCTTTTTACCCTAGGTCACTGAAGTGAGGCCTACAAGTTCACTCACCTTTTTAAAAGTTCTGCTGCTGTGTGCTTAACTCACCCTTGGCCTACGTCAGGTAGATGTGGAGTGCTGCATAGCACATGAGTAGTGACTCTGCATTAGTTGTATGTGTGTCTGGGAAGTGCATGATACAAGGATGGTGCAGTATATATTTGGTTAGTACATGTGATGGGTGTATGTATGCCTGAGAGGAATACATTACATGAGAGATGTAGTGCTATGCTGTGCATGCACAGGGACCTCATGTGCGTATGTGTGCTTCTGTGAAGTAAAATACATGAAATATGAAGAGTTTTTCAGTGTACACATAGTGAGTGTGTGTGCTGGCCGTGTGCGTGTTTCAAACTTTGGGTGCTGGATGCATTGGTACATGTGAGGGTACAATGCATAGAGGCAGTAGTGCTGACCTAGAATGTTTCCTATGGATGTACACTTGTGGTGAAGCCCTTTTGGACCCACTTTGGTTTTCTTTTCTAGCTTTCTATTTTACACATTTTAGCAGACTTTGCTTTAGCCACAGACTGATTCATACAATATTATTTTAAGAACAGTTGTGCATGTTGCTTGGTTAATTAGAACGCCTTTTCTACGACATAATCAGGTCACTTTATTCAAGGCTAAGGAACAGAACAAGATATCTGAATGTTTGCAGGTTCTACTTGGAGACAGCTTCTAACATCCAGACACATCATTACATTGGACTTGGTCAGAGGGGGCACACCAGCCATGACGGTCCTGGAATGAATGCTGTGTTGGACATGCAGCTCTGCTAATGATGATCTCCCATCCAGATCCTGCAGAGAGGGATTGCCAATCCAACATTAGACCAAGTCATCCAGGTATGGGGTCTCAGGCTAACCTAAGAGTTCTGGCAGAGGGTACACCCACTATGCTACCAGTGATGTAATTTAAGAGGTCATCAATGATGTCATCAGTGATGTCACTGAGCATGTCATGAATTATGTAATATGTGACGTCATCAGCAGTGCATTGCGGAGGCGTGAGTTATAGTTGACCTAACTATAATGGCCGATTTCCTCTGGTTTTGTACGAGTAAAATGTCTAACTAACTATAACGTCCTATTTTTTTTCAGGGAACTTCTAAGCTTTTTTAAATGCTAATTTCTAACGATACCGTCCTTGAAACCTATGTTTTTCTTCAGTGAATTCCAAAGGTTTTTTAAATGTTAATTTCTAACTATAACATCCCTGAAACCTATGTTTTTTCAGTGAATTTCAAAGTATTTTAAATGCTAATTTCTAACTATAATGTCCCTGAAACCTATTTTTTGTTCAGTGAATTTCAAAGGTTTTTTAAATGCTAATTGCTACCTATAACGTCCCTGAAACCTATGGTTTTCGCAGTGAATTTCAAAGGTTTTTTAAGTGCTAATTCCCAACTATAACGTACCTGACATCTATCAGCCTGATTCATCAAGCCGAAATCGGCTCGCAAAGGGCCAGATTCTTAGAATCTGGCCCTTTGCGAGCGCTATTTTTGCATTTGGGATTCATCATCCCAAATTCAAAAATCGGTAATAGCGATTTCGCTATTTAGCGAGGAATTACATTTAAGGAATCTCTATTTGAGATTCCTTAAATGCAATTCATCATCCATTTAAAAATTGCGAATTCGCAATTTTGGCCCGCTATTTACCGCAAGGTCAAACCTCGTGGTAAATAGCGAAAACTTAGAAAAATGCTTTTAAAAGCATTTTTCTAAGTTGCATGTTGCACACACACATGTCCTTTGGACATGTGTGTGCGCAACACATGTTTCAATTTGCATTTAAGGAGTTTAAGGGGTGCTACAGGGTGTCCTTTAGACACCCCCGGCACCCTTTAAATCGCTATCTTTTGGCCCATAGGAATGAATGGGGAGTTATTCCTTATTTGCGATGAGCAATTTGCTAATCGCAAATAAGGAATGTGTAGGAATTGCATTTCTTTTTGCGATTCCTACATGAATCCCGTTTTGCGAGTCTGTAATAGCGATTCCTTATGAATCACTATTATAGACTCGCAAAACGGGTCTTTGATGAATCAGGCTGTATGTTTTTTCAGTAAATAACAAAGTACTGTTGTGCTATTCATCATTAAAACTCTTTTCAAAGTTTACCACTTCGTACAATAAAATAAACCAAAAAAGTGTTATGTAATGCATTACACAAATTACACTGTTAATTATTTAAGACTACAACATAGTTTAAGATTTAAATACCATTTAATTTTCCCTTTTTTGCTGTTCTCAGATTCCGCTAAACTTCACTATATACAGTGATGTCAGTGTAGTATCATCATGAAACAGTGGGGAAAAAAACAATCAACTTGATTACTGGAAAAAAAACAAATCAGCGTACAACATTATTTTCAATATCTGAACCTATATGTGTTCCTCCTTTCAATGTTTTCATTACATCCTTCTTTTACAGAATGTCTTTCATTCATCTCAAGAATATTTTCAAAATGTGCACTCATTTACATTACCTACAATATACAGAACAAATATGTAAACTATTTGCATTTCAATGCAATTTTTCCAAATGCAATAGAAATCAGCACAAATAATAGTCCCAAAACTAGTTATAATTAGTAATTGTTTCCAGTGCTCTCTACTTTCTGTTCACATCTTCCCAATAGGTCGAATAATGTATTTAAAACTTTGGGTTGCAAAATATCCAATATGAATTAGTTAAAGCATGTTTACATCTTCCCAATAGACTGAATGATGTGTTCAAAACTTTGGCTTAAAAAAAATCAAGTCTGAATTTGGTAATTCGTAAGGCAATCTGTGTTTTATTTCCAAGTGTGTATCATTGCAATGTGGCCATCCTTTATTACACTTTAAATACACAGTATAGTGTCCAGATGTTGTAGTAGGTCCAGCATGGAAAATAATAGCCACTGTTGTAAAAGTTCTTCCAGAAATAGAAATTTAATTCGCAACAAATTCTTTTATTCTGGCTTCCAGTTTATTTCCATTTGCTCTACAACGTTGCAGCATTAACATCAGATATTTTCCATATCTTTCTATGTGTAATGTAGATAACATCAAAACACACAAGATGATGGACGGAATGTTGCACATTGGCAAAACATTCACCCCAGTCACAGATCTGGGTTTAATCCATCGTTATTTTGCTCACCACGCCACCCCAGTTCAGACATGGCCATATGCAAATCAGCCTTGACCCTGTGCCTCATGGGAACAGTCCAGGCCGAACTGCCAAGCCATGTCTTCCCTGGACCGGAATCAAGCATCCTAGGACCAGTTTCTGGCTATCAGCCGTCATCAGCCAGGATAGCTTGACTCCAGTGGCCTAGTGAGAACATCAGAATCCGAGGGGTCCGAGGGGTCAGAAGTAATGAGGAGGCTGGCGACATCTGTACGTACATGAGAGAACTTTTCAGTCACAACATGGACAACCCCCTAGACGCAGATCTCAAAATAGATAGAGCGCACTGGGTGGGCTCCCCCCACTCCGACACCGCTCCCCCGTCAGATATTTTAGCATACGTCCAAGACTTCGGCATTAAGGAGAAGATTCTTCTCAAGGCCAGATCACAGCATTCAATCACAGTTTGTGACCAGAATCCTGTTCTCTTCCAGGATTTAGCCGCACTCACTATCCAGAAACGCAAGACCTTCCAGCCTATCATCATGCGCCATGCACCAGTGCAACATAGCATACGCTTGGGGACACCAATTCTGCCTCATCTTTCCCTTTGATGACAAATTTTATCAACTCCGCTTACTGTCAGAGGCATGTCGGCTGTTAGGCATTGACGATCCGGACGAGGGCGATGGCAGTGATAGTCCGGAGCGTGGAACTGGAGAATCACAACTGCGATGGAGGCAGCAAAGGAGACGGTGCCGTACCAACCATCCAGACCCTTAAGAAATCACGAAAGGGCAACAGGCCACACTGGAGCCATACCAGAGGCACTTGCTAGGTCACCATACCAACCATCTGGACCCTGAGGAAATCATGAAAGGGCAACAGGCCACACCGAACGCCTTACCAGAGGCTCTTGCTAGGTAGCAGGCTTTATGATCAGCGCGTTGATTGCTTGTTTGTTAACTCTCAGGATGCAATTTAGGCGGCCGGTGGGGGAGGCCGGAGGGCGCTCTCGGCCACAACGTTACCCCTGTGAACACTAAATACCAGTAGTCTATGAAAGACGGACTGCAACCCGGACTATAGACTTTCCTGGGCACCTGTTGTGCCACTCTTTTGAGGGACTTTCTTCTATTTCTCTTCTTCTATTACTTTTGGGGATCCCTGTCCACTGCTGTTTGCACTTTACAATTGCGACACAGATATATCTGGTGCACCCTATCACTGCCCACTAGACACCACACTCAGATCCTTCTTCAACTCTGCACATTGCTTGTTGGGCCCTACGCTTTAGATGCCGCCTAACACCCTCAAAGTCCTCACACTTAATGTGAGAGGGCTTAACAACCCTATCAAGCATCAGATGATTCTATCAAACCTAGAGAGTACTGGCACTGACATCTGCCTCTTACAGGAGACATCTGCTCTCCAAGGATTGTCATCGGCTTAGGTCAATCGCTTTTCCCACATAATTTTTCTCCTCTGGACCCTCCAAGACAGCAGGGTTTGCAGTATTGTTTTCCCGGTCATTCAGAGGGAACGTGATACAAAAGGAGGCTGAAATCAAGGGCAGGCTGCTTACCTATCAGTTTTCAAAGGGAGACCACACACTAGTCTTAGGGTGCAAATATGCATCCAATGAAGGCCAGGAACATTTCTTACATGGTGTCCTGAGCAAAGCCACTGCCACGCCAGAACGCAAGACTTTGCTGGGGGGCGACCTTAAGTTAGTCTTTGACAACGACCTAAAGAGGTTGGCGCAGCACACGGGTCAGGTGGGCGCTCTCTCCTGCACAGGGTAAGCCAGGCTAGACGACGTGGACCCAGTAGACCTATGGCAATGCCACCACCCCCGACTCAGGGAATATGCCTATTATTCTAATGCCCACAAAACCTATGCCCGACTTGATTATTTGTTAGACTCTAGAACACTTTGAAATATCACAACGACAGTAGAAATTTTAGTTGCAGTGCTGTCGGACCATGCACCTGTAATGGCTACTCTGACACTACCTCCGACCCAACAGCCAACACGGCGTTGGCGCCTATGGGACACTCTCCTCCAATGCGCAGATTTGGTCGACCAGATACAACGTACACTTGATGATTATTTATCCAATAATGACAACCCCGACACACATGTGTTCACCAGGTGGGAAGCCCTGAAGGCGGTGATTAGGGGCGAAATAATAGCCAACTCCTCTACAGTCAATGCTGAGTGCAATTGTAAGAGAAAGGATCTAACTCAGAAAGTACGCAAATTGGAACAAATGCACTGGAGCCCCCCATATTTGTTGCCAATAAACCGCTGTGCGGTCACAACTAGCCGCCGTTGACCCTGACAAGGCAGATACACTGCGCTGCGCCTGTGCCATTCCTTTTATGTTGGGGGACAAATGTGGGTGACTGCTAGCACACAAACTTAGAGAGGTTAGACAGCGCCAGTTAGTACAGGAAAATAAGGTTCAGCAGGGGACAGTGATTACGGATGATGCGGCCATTGCCGAGACATTCTGAAACTTCTACGCAGGTCTGTATGATGGGCAACACCTGGCAGCAGAGGATATCGAAGCCTATCTGACACAGGCTCACCTCCCCACGCTGACCAAAGCTCAGGCAGAACATATAGAAAGGGAGATACACCCAGAGGAGGCAATAGCGGGCATATCACGCCTTAAATTAGCTAAATTCCCTGGCCCAGATAGCTACACGGCAGCCTTTTACAATCAATTCTGCTCCAAGCTGGTCCCCCTATGTACCAGGCTTTTTAACTCCCCCCGTCAATGCTGGAGGCTGCGATTGTAGTCATCCCTAAACCAGAAAAAGACAAGACTAGCTGTGGGGCTTATCGGCCTATTTCTCTACTAAACATTGATTTGAAGCTCTACACTGGGGTTCTGGTGGCTCGACTGGCACCCTATATGCCTATATGCCGGGGCTAATAGACTCTGACCAGGTGGGGTTCATTTCTCAATGGAAGACCAGTGATAACACCAAGAGCGTTCTGCACCTCATAGAGAAGGCATTGCGCATTCCAGGGGATTATATGCTACTCACTACTGATGCCATAAAGGTGTTCGATCGCATTCATTGGCCCTATTTAGAACAAGCGATGATTCTCATAGGCCTAGGTGTAATGATGAGGATGCATATTCTCAACAGCTATAACTCTCCTACAGCTTCGGTAAGAGTTATTGGGCACACCTCAACTCCATTCTCCATTAGGAGAGGCACATGGCAGGGGTGTCCTTTGTCGCCCCTGCTCTTCGCCTTATATAAGGAGCCGATGGCGCAGAGAGTTCAGGAGCACCCAAAAATCACAGTATACGCTTAAGGGGTGACATACACACTGTAAGTCTGTATGCGGACGCCTTCTTGGGGGGAGCTAGACTCCTTCGCGAGGGCATCCGGGTTCAAAATGAATATCACAAAATCCACTGCTTTGAATATCTCACTTTCGCCTCAGGTGTTGGCGTCACTCCAAAGTCGGCACCCTATACAATGGTCTGATGGGACGGTCCCTTACTTGGGGATCCATTTGTCTCCTATGGTACAGGGTATGACGGCGGTCAAATACGCCAAATTACACACTCAAATCCGCATGGACTTACAGCGCTGGAAACGCTACCCTATTTCTTGGCTAGGGCGTATTGCCGCCATTAAAATGACAATACTTCCTAAAATCCTCTACCTCTTCCAGGCACTTCCTTTGCAGCCCACCAACGGTTGGTCAAGCCGCGTACAATCTGAGCTCTCTCTTTTCATCTGGCAGGGTAGCAAACTGAGACTGAAGAGGGTTATTTGCATTTTACCACCTGACGGAGGTGACCTCGGGATCCCGGATATTACACTCTACTACAAACCAGCACAATTACGGCACTTGGTCGAGTGGAGCCGAACTTCATCCGAAAAGCATTGGCTCTTCCAAGGCTGTGCTGTTGCGGGCACTTCCTTTATGAAGGTTCCCTACCTTAGGAAATCGCAGAGACCGCCCAACCTTTACGCCTCACAAGTCACATTGCCCCATACTATCTATATGGGACCAGAATAGCAGGAGGCAGGGCTTGATGACTTTCCCCTCCACTCTCCCATCATTCTTTGACAATTCTGATTTCAGTTCTGGGGTGTTCAAGATGTCCTTTTCGCTGTGGAGGGCAGCATGGTGCAGCGCATTGGTTCAATTATTTGATGCGGTTGGCATTATCCCCTTCACTCAGCTATGATCTGAGTCAGAAAGGTTGCATTATTTACAGCTGTGACACTGGGCTCAGCATCCGGACATGAAGTCTCAGGCGCAAAGACATCTCACTCCCTATGAATAATGGCTTATTACTTGGCCCTCCGATAGGAAACCGATCTTGGATTTATACAAAATGCTTCTTACATGACACACACACGCATTCCATGCTGGGAGAAGGATCTCGGCTGAGATCTCAGCACCAGCGAGCTTCACGGTCTTACTGAACCTCTAACCAAACTAGTGTACTACTGGTATTACACTCCTGAGCGACTTCACCAGGCTGACCCCACACATAACCCGGACTGTTGGAAGGATGTGGGAAGAAAGGAACATTAGTCCATCTTCTCTGGGAGTGTGAGCACTTACAACACTATTGGTCTCAAATCCTAGACGAAATTGACAAGCACCTTGATACGGAACTCCCCAGATTCCCCACTATGTCTTCCTGGGTGTTCTGAATCCACTTACATATCCCTAAAAGTCTAGGAGAGGGCGACAGATAGCGATGGCACTTGGTATGGCCACTCAATATACACATATACTGGAGGTCCACTCGGATCCACACACACACAGATGTGGCACATACTGGGGATGAAGAAGATTTTGCTTACTCTGGCAGGGAAGGGTTTGAAATTTAGTGAGCTCTGGCAGTCGTTCCAGACTCTCCAAGCCCAAGAATCCCAGGAGTTAACATACCCCAGATATCTCTACTTCCTACGGCTAGCCCCTCTAGATACGACTATCCAGCAGGATCAGCCCTAATGGTGCCACCTTACGTCGAGTAGTGATAGTCAGTCTGTAGTGGACAGGGTGTGGGATGAGGGGGTTCTTTTTCCTCTTCTTTTCTTCTCTTTTGGGAGGGGGTGGGATTGTTTTTTTTGACTGTTGTTTGATTTTCTCTGCTATTGTATGTGCCAATTGCACGCTCCCAGGTTCTGCGTAACCCACATGTGGTGCTCTGACTTTCACGCAGCAGATAATTACATTGACAGTTGTTTCAATAAAAAGTTTTAAATCATAAAAGCTACACATTTGCAGTCTAGTATTGTTAAGTATATGAATCATTCTGTCTAGACTTCAGCGCTTGAAGTTAATGAACACTGTTCACATTTATGATCCCATTTGTAAATTAGTCCAAATAAGTATTCGAACTGTATTCCTTCATCTTCTAATACTCCAAGCATAACCATTAGAAATTATTGTGCATCTTGTTGTACATTAAGACTGAAGGTCAAAGAACCAGTACATATATCCAAGAGTTGAAGAATAACACAAGCAGTATAGATTGTACTTCTGTCCGTTGTCAATTGTTGGAATACATAATGTAGTGCAGAACAACATTATGTCATTTTGTCATGATTTCCCATGATTTCATTATGAAGACCTTGTAGAAAAAATACAACATTCAGAATCACATTAGCGTAACAGTTGATACCTGAACTAATTTCCAATTGGTATCCCACAACGTCATCAACACTTTCCATTTTCTTTTTCTTTACACCTTTTCCTTTCTCTTCAAATGTTTTTTTTTCAACCACACTTGATTCTTTAACATATTTTTGTTTGGAACACACAACACGTTTCTCATAAATGGGATATCCACCTAAGTTTGGTGTATAAAGTCTTCTTAAACTATTATCTTCTCTTAAACGATTTACATCAGCACTAATCGTGTTGTCATCGAAATCAATCAAATACAAACCTAACAATTTTCTTACTCAACATAATGTAACATATGCCATTCCTTCTTTGAACACAGTACTTCCAATATTTACCAAAGTACTGTCTATACTTAAACGTTGAGATTTATGATTAGTTACTGCATATGCTAAAGACAAGGGAAACTGTCTTTTGCGAACATACAAGTCTTTTACGAGCAAAAAACATACAGCACAATGCCCAATCTGTGTTACCTCTGTAATCTGATCCAGTTTTCTTTTCAAGAATTCTATTCCATCTCTCTTCTGATATTTTACAAAATCAAAAGCTTTCCCCATTGCTACATTTACTAAGCCTTCTTCTACATTCAAATTACGCTGAAAAATTACCTGACAGTTTACACATATATCTAAAGATTTTTCTGAGCCAGCACTTTTAGATATAGACTTTTCCAAAGAGTGCAATTTAGTCTGTAGATTCTATGAAAGAAGAATGATCACTCCCTAGTGCTCTATTTTATCAATAGCTTCAATGTGAACTATTTCTTGTTTGTCCAATTTCAGAAGCTCTAGATTAAATGTACAACACTCTTGCAGTGTAGGCATTAGGCAAACTATAGACTTCTTTTCTCCAATCTTCTACCTTACTATAGCTGCTGTTTTTTCAGTTGTAAACAAGTTCCTTAGTAGCCGACTTTCTAAAGCTTGTTTACCATGTTTTGTTAGCACACCAATTCTTATATCTTTGAGAATATTTCCATAATCTTTATCACTTGCTTGTTGCATATTCTTTATAAGTTCTTTCTAATCAAAATGTACCCACATGTTCACATTTCCAATACTTCCCAAACATTTCCTAGGGTCTTCAGTGCCAAGGGCCAGATGTAGGTAAATACTATTTACCTATTCTTAAATACCGAATTTTACCGATTTAGTATTTAAGAATAGGTAAATAGTATGTAAGTAATTTTTCGGTAAATTGTACCGAATCTGTCAAATACGGTATTTACCGAATCGGTATTTACCAATTCGGTAATTGCCATTCATTCCTATGGGCCTGCAGGCCCATAGGAATCAATGTCAATTACCGAATCGGTAAATACCGATTTGGTAAAAGGGGGAAAACATTGAAGGGTGGCAGGGTGTCACTTTGACACCCTGTTGCACCCCTCAATTGTGTATGGGTGCACATGTTGCAGACATAAATGTCCTAAGGGCATGTATGTCTGCAACATGACACTGAAGCAATTTGCATAAAATTGCTTTTGTTTTTTTTTCCGTTATTTATCACCAACTTGTAGTTGGTGGTAAATAACGAATCCTAACATGGGATAAGCCCTCATTTAAGTGCTCCCTACATTAGGAATTCAGTAATTTACCGAATCGGTATTTAGGAAATCGGTAATTTACCGATTCCTTAAATTACCGATTCGGTAAATTACCAAATCCTTATTTTCGGCCCCTACATCAGAAAAGCCTATTACCGGTCGGTAACGGACAAACTTAGTTAATTTCGGCCGTTACCGACCGGTAAAAGCCTTCCTACATCTGCCCCCAAGTGTTTTAAAAACTGGTTCTCCTTTTACAAGCGTTAGTTGTAGTAGATCTCCAAATACAATTAAATGTTTTCCTCCAAACAGAACATCGTAATCTGTTTTAAAACCTGTTGCATTCTCAAGTGTACAAAGGCAAAATTTAGGTTTGAGACCATGCTCTCCTAATCAACAATTAACATTTTAATATTCATCAGCACTCTTGACACTTCATAACAAGCATCTCCAGACAGCTTCTGATATTTCAATTTATTATCATGTTCAACTGATAGCATAAGTAATCTATGTAAAGTAATTCCTTTAATATTGTGCGCTGCTAATCCAGTTGGAGCTGTTACAACACAAGATAAATGCGAATCTGTAGTTTTCTGTAAATAACTGGTCAAAACTTTAATTAAAAAACGTTTACCTGTTCCAGCTTGACCAGTGATGTACATAAGAATAGGTTTAAATGATGAACATAGACATTCTTTTTTTTCATGCAACAAACCATGTTGTATCTGTCCGGTGACTTGTAGATATATTTCTTTCTGTTCAATATTTAGTTGTTCTTCTAAGTTTTCCAATGTAGTATTCTCCTGTTGTGCTTGTTGCATTGCAATTTCTGCATCGCATTTTGCGATGCAGGGCGCACAACGAAATTCATTTTATTGATTTAATTGTTTACTTACCTCCAAATAGCAATATTCCGGTGTTTACTACCCCCCACCCTGCCCATCCCCGACCCCGCCTTTGCGCCCCACGGAACTCCCTCCACGGGCCGCAACTGGTTTTATATGATGTAAAATAGCGTGCAACGGCAATTGAGTTATCTGCAACATATTGAATGTCCATGTTTGCATTTCACATTTTCAGAATAACTGGATTGTAGTGATTAATATATTTTGACTGTTCTGCTCTTTTTAAGTTGTATGTATTCTTCTGAGATTTCCGAGCTATTTTATGCCTTACAACATACAAAGAAGAATTTACTCTTCCTTTAGAAATTCCTGGACGTGGGAATCCAAACCGACACTTGGTATAACAATTTCCTTTAGACGTGTATTTTAGTTGATAGTACTTTCCACAACGGTGACTTTGTAAATGTAAAACTTATTGTCTCAACCTTTTTTCTCTTCCTTCTCTTGAAATCTCACAGGTAAAATACTGTTCGGTGAAAGACAATACTGTTTCCTCAGTGTCTGTTCCAAATTTCGGAGCATTCCTTATCCATAATAGCATGTGTATATGTGGAGCACCGATCGCTTGTTACTCTTTTTGCCAAAGAAAAACAATAACTTCTCCAAGAGGACAATTATTTTTATTGCAGATAAAAGACATCATAGTTTGAAACCTTTGATTAAAATACCTGCACACATTTACAGGATCCAATGAAAACAGTTCTCCAGGTGTCTTCATTTAAAAAAAAATTACATTGGAATTTGCTTCTCGTAAAAATTCAAGTAAATCTTACCATGCATACTCAGAACAGCTAAATGTTACAAACCATGTTGGTGTACCTAAGTTTCTTAACATACACTTAAGTTCACCATGACGACGAAACCAATACTCATTGGTTCCACATTGATATGTAATCTAATTAATTAACTGTGCTTCTAAATTTTCATCTGTTGATGACATTATCCATGAATTCTTTGGCTGAAACAAGTGATGGATGAACTCTCTTTTGAATTATGTGGTTCACTGCATACAAAAGAGAAGACAAATCACTTTCAAACAAAAGGTGAAATATATATGGAATTCACTGCTGAAATCTAGGATCTTCAGGGTATAATCTTGTTAATCGATATTCTAAAGCTGGAATCCATACAGGTCGCTTATCAAATTGTCCACCCTGTCCGGCAGGGAACAGCTGTGGAAAACAACTAGCTTCTAAGCTTTTCTCCCATACACTCATTGAAGTTCCTTTTCTTTTTTCATTTGAAATAATTCAATGCTGTTTTCTTTTGCTTCTTTTGAGTGTAGAGGACATATTGTGCAATGATCATAAATCTCTTCACTGCTTGACTTGTCCCCTTTCTCTATTGACCACTTGAAATTTCTGATTAATCTTCTAATTATATTTTCTGTTCATCAAGATTTACACTTTTATAATAAATAGTGTCCTCTACAAGATATAACATAGCCTTTTTAAGTTTATTAAAATCTACAAACTCTTGCCCTATCTTTCGACTCTTTGTTGGTACACCATTTACTAGAATAACTACTGGCTCATTTTCCTCTGTCTCCACCAACATTTTCAATATTTTTCTTAAAATCTTATGGTAAGTACACAACTCTTCCTTTCAGACCTCTTTGTAAATCTGTTGGTGGCAGTTTACCTGTTTTAGGCTCCATACGAATTATAGCTTGAAATGGGTGAACAGATTGAATAAGAACTGACTCATATGTATTCAGATCTGCCAGTTCCTCTGGAACAGCTACTAATTCCAAGTCGTTTTGTACTCCTCTAGCTGGCATTTTGTTCTCTTCTAATTTGTTGTAACATTATTTACAAATACGTTAATCAGTACCCAACTAACACAGACCTTCCACCAACAAGTAAGCTCCAAATTACTGCCACCTATCATTGTTCTCCTTTTCAACTTTTTAAATATAAATTAACATTCCTAGTTTGACTTTTATAATGAGTTCGTCGACAACAAATACAAACTAAGGGGTCGATTAGGATGGCGGACAGATTGCCTCCGCCGGTCTGACGGGGGCAATCCGTCCGCCATTCTTCTTGAAATGACCCCCTGCCACATTAGGATGGCTGGGGGGTCAGCGGCGGACGGCAAGTCCGTCCGCCGCTTTTCCACCGGTCGCCTTCGCGACCGGCGGAAAAAGTGCCTACATTTGGTGGCGGTGTCTGCGAGACACCGCCAACCATATTACGATGCCGGCAGTCCTATGCCTTTCCACTGCAGCATTGCCGCCGTGGAAAGACATACGGTCTTTGCTTTGGGGGCCGGTTGCGTGCCCCCAGGGTGAAGGGGGGTGTGGGGGGTGCACATGGGGGGTACCTATGGTACCCCCCTGTGTTTCAAAGTACGACATGGCAGGCACCGCGCGGTGCCTGTCCTGTTGTGCTTTGAAACGCACAACATGCATTTTTAGCATTGCGGCGGCCGGTGCTTTCAGCACCGCCCGCCGCAATGTTAAAAATACGGGATGCACCCGCCACTGTGGCGGATGCATCCTAATTTGACGCACGGGACCTCCGCCCCTGTGGCGAACGGTCCCTTCCTCCGACAGGATGGCGGACGGACAAAGTCCATCCGCCATCCGCGTCCTAATCGACCCCATAGTTTGGTTTTTCACACTATCTAAAACTTTCTCATTTCTTCTACACACTGATCAATGTTAATCTCTTTCCCATGTTCTTCAACATCTGCACTTGTCCAGTTCTCACTTTCTACAAACTGCTGTTCTAAACCAAAAAAACAAAACTCAATTTCATCACACATTTTTTCTACATCTGATAAACAACCGTGTTCAGTTCACTTAAACATAATGCAGGAGCTTTTACATAGCACACTTACAACCTTCAGCATTCCAGCTTGTGTGTGATTCCCTTGCACTTCTCTAGCTATTAATTCTTCTGCACTCCTAACAACTATTTCTTCTTTTGAAATGGGACTACCATTCCGAAATTCATAACAGCGACCTTGAGTATCAACTGCAAACGCTAATCTAGTCTGTTGAAAGTAGCTTTCTTCATTAAAGAAAGACTCACTAGTAGAAGTGGGTTTCCATTCACCACTGAAACTTTTACAAAAGTTACTCCTTTTCACCTGTCATTTTCTTTTGCTTTTGTCTTCCAGAAACTTCATTGTTTTATCTAATGATTTCATTCTCTTCAATATTAAAATAAATAACTTTAATTTCAAATTAAAAGCAATTTCTACTACTGTTTCAATCTGCTGTTTATAGGCTAGTAATCTTCTTTTATACTTTTATACTTTTTACAATCTGTCAATAAATTCTGAATTACTCCACTTTGAAAGAGTGATTGTCGATCTGTTGAAATTGTTTTTGTCTTCGTGCAACGTGTGTTGTTTTCCCAAAAACTATTTTATTTACCATTTGAAGTGTCATTTTCCTTCTCCTTAGTTGAAAAACGCTTCTGTTTCCTTTCAACCATATTCTGTTCATGTCATTTCTCCACAGGAAAGTGTTTAGTGCTCTTACCTAAACAAACTTTATCCTTAGTAATATTCTGATTTGTTTGTAACACAGCTTTTTTACTTTTCTTTAAGTAGATCTCTTTTTTTGTTTCCTTCTCTTTTCATCTTTTCTTGCCATCTTGAATTTGTAATCCAAACAAAACAATTTTTTGAAAAACAAAGGAAAGTTTGAATAGTTTCTTACATCTATTCAATATTTTAAAATAACTACATCTGATTACTGATATTAACTACCAAGACATTATTTACATTACTATTTTCTTGTTTTCAAATATCAAAAACCTACTCATTCCACTTAAATATATAGTGCGTACTTCAACAATTCCTTCCTAAAAACTCATACAAAGTACCATTATTACTAATTCCTTTGCCACCATGTCTTTAACCTCATTCGCCTGTTGCATCTTCACTACTCAGCAAAATAACAATGTTGGCCTACCCAAATGCAAACGAGAAACCCTTTACGTGTTACAGGTGAAAGTCTCACCATATTACTAAAAGGATGTATGCATCTCCCTCTGCCTTTCCTAGTGGCATCATACTTAAAACAAACATACAAAAAGATCTATACCGGTGTTTTATAGGTATTGCATCTTCCAATACATAACTCGTTTGAAAATAAATGTTGAAGCATAAACATACCAAAGCAAAGTTAAACTGTTAAGACGAATCGTCGAGCAATGTAAATTGGGGCGATATGTAAGTTGCAACTGTGTGCGTATTTTTTATAGCATAGAAGTCGATTACAACTTTCTCTGTGCTCGTCAGATGCCCCCAGCATGCCCCCAACAGCCCAGTGAGGGTCATCGCAGATGGGCATATGTTACTTTCCATTTACAAACGAGGGGAAAGGAACCGTTAGAGAGCGGGAACAAGGAGGGGGAGGTCAAGGGATGTGTCCGTCCTCTTCTATCAGCCTGCCGCCCCTGTGATGTACGCAGCTTCACCAAGAGCAGTAAGCT
Organism: Lissotriton vulgaris; assembly: GCF_964263255.1. NCBI lineage: Eukaryota > Metazoa > Chordata > Amphibia > Caudata > Salamandridae > Lissotriton > Lissotriton vulgaris. The sequence continues at coordinate 1,706,831,868 of NC_141685.1, read as the reverse complement.
TGACAATTACCTTAACTTATAGTCACATATGCTTCACAAGTGTGCACAATCAGTGCACCAAGTGTGCAGGCAACATTTCATTTTTTTCATCTCCCTGACGTTAATAATGCATGTCCCTGTTAAAGTGCACCCCCCCCCCCAGTATTTTCTTACAAGGTTCGATCTGCAGAAGGCCATTCCTTTTACACTTCTCTGACCGATTTTGGAGCCCAGTTCATCCCTGCACCTTCGTCACAAGAACATGTAGTCCTTGCAACATGACACACTGCACTCCTGTAGCATTCAAACCGAATCTGATTTTCTCTGTGCTCTACAGGTCCCACCAAAAGCCCAGTGAAGGTCTAAGTGCTATTTTTCATGATAGATGGGCCTCTGTTACTTTTTTTTTGTTGAAAAAAGTAAGGGAGGAACCGTTGGGGGTGAGAAATGGGGTGGAGTAATGGGACATGTCATTCCCAAACTCTTGACCTGCCGGCCCTCTAACATACGCAGATCTAGCACAGGGAGAGAGCCTGACAATTATCTTTACTTATATTAACATGTACTTCACCAGTGTGAACAAATCCATACACAAAATATGCAGAGAACATTTCCATTTCTTTTTTATCTCCCAGACATTCATAAAACATATTTCTTCTAAAGAAGCCCCACCCCATATTTTCCGACAAGGCACCATCTACAAACATTCCTATTTCTCTTACATTTATCGGGCCGATTTTCGATCTTTATTCAACGCTGTACCTTAATCACAACACCATGCAGTCCTTTCAACATAAGAGACTGCATTCCTCATTTCACAAAGTAACTTAAATATATACGGCGCACTTCAACACTACCTCCCCAAAGACTCATAGGAAGTAACATAATCACTAATCCCTTTACCAGCATGTCTTTATCCTCATCTGTCTTTTGCATCTTCACTACTGCGCATGTTAGTGTCAGAATAGTGACCCCTTGCCTGTTTGGGCATGCAGCCGGCTGTGTGTGGTCCCCGGCAGAATTCTGGCGCTGTGCCGAGGGTGAATCCTCACTTATGGTTAGGCCGCAGTGACCAGCCATAGGGTAACCAGTGCATCCTCAACCAGCAGCTTCCGGAGAGCTGGCACAACAGTGAAAATCTCTATATACCCTCTTATTTTTTGATTGGAAACCATGATAAACATTCAGAGTGCTTGCACTTCTCGTTTGAATATTCAAAGCCAGCGTTTAGGGCGGTTTGTGAACTGGCTGGGCATGTGGTGCATTGGTCGCCACCACGCAAGCGAAGTAGTGGTGATGTTACTGGGGTTGGAAGCGCGGCAGGAGCAAGGTGTGGTGCAAAATCTGTGCACAAATGTGTGTAGTGGAGAGTAAATCCAAGGAGAGACCCAAAATCATAAGGAATAGAAAGGTATACTTTTAATAGTTGCACCAGGCTTTATATGAACAGCTTTAAATGTACTTTTTTATATGTACAGCCTCCTTGAGTTAAAACTTCAAGGGAGTATGTCACCCCAGAACTTTTAAAAGTGCTGCGATTGTCCACTACTGCTAAAGTACAGTATCTAGTTACATGTGCAATATTTGACAGGGTGATTCTGGGCGCTCAGCACCGTCACTTAAATATTAACGCCGGCACCAAGGGTCACTGTTGGTCAGCAGGTAGGGTTACCTGTGATAGGGCTACAGCAAGTAAGCAGGATGGACTGTGTAAGGGTCACTCCACATGGGGTGCAGTGACTGCAATAGTGGGCACATTACAAATCTTCCCTCAATCCAGATTGACAACATTCATAAGTTCGCCATGTTATAGGATGCTTCAGTTAAAGAACATTCCCTGCACAAACAACCATAGAGATAGGTGGGGGAGCATGCTGACTTTTAGCAGGGGGGCTGCTGTCCCACAATGGGGAAATCAAGGTGTTTAAAGCACTAATGGCTACGATGTTGAAGAAATTGTGGCAAGGCCATTATTCAAGCAAAGTTAGGTAGCTGGAATTATAGTGCCCCCCTGTCCCCACCTACTGGTCTGCAACAGGGTTCTCACTGGCAGAAGTTTTAAAGTGCTTAACTTGCACAAGGAAGGGATATCAGCCTGGAATCACAGCAGTTATATTCGCAGGCAGAAGGTGAGGGGGTAGCACGCATTATGGCCATGTAATGTACCAGGTCTATAGGTATATATAATCTATAGGTCTCATATTTTAATACTAGTACATTTCTTAAGGGTTCTTGCATTTGGCATAGAGATCGAGGTGTAATCCTCAGGTCAAAGATCCTTTCCAAACAAGATAGCTCACTAGGGTATGTGCCTGCTGCTAACCCCATCTGTAATGTGCAGTGCATGAGTAGCTAGCTCAAACTTTCACTCTTTGAGTGTGATAACATCTATAACAGTAAGGCATTGCAATTAACAGCTTTTATTTATTATCAAAAAATAATTACGATTGTACTGGGTGTACTATGCACAGTTATTATCCGTGTAATGATTCCGCTACACCGACACAACATCAGATATATTGGGCATTCAGGACACATGCTATATGTTCCACCGATACCCTGATGAGAGGGAAACACACATCGTCAGAAATGTTAATCATTACTGATCAAGAGGGGCGAATAGTGGTTGCAACAAGACACTTACAGCAGTGAGTGCTGCCATGCGGCTAGAAGATGAAGAGTAAATAGGACTGGCAGGTCCCGCTTGGGCCTGCCACATGGCCACTTGTAGGTTTCAGGATGCTTTCTAAGGGCATAGGAGGGGTCATGCCAAAGAACCTGGAACGCTTCAACTGCTGGGTGTGGTGGTGGTTTCAACAGCAGGGTCAATCCGCCAGGACTTATCGTCCTAAAGTATTAAGTTACTGATAGAATTTAATAGGGTTAAATGAGCAGGGGACTTATGGACTTGGTGAAGCACAAAAGACAATTCCCCAATGGCACAGGACTATGACACAACATTGGCAAGCCATTTTATCAATAATTATGGGCAGGTGATACTTAGTGGCCAGTTAATGGGACTGTCCCTCAGAATAACTGGTGGGTATCACAGGACGGTGATCAGTAGAAGGGATAAGCGAGCGCCTGTTACAATTTGACCGCCTAACTGCCACACAGCAGGGCCGGTTGCTTAGCTGGTCATCTTAAACTATGCAGTGGTTCCAAAGCTCTAGGCATGATTAAATGTCAGGCTATGCGGGTCCTGGCAGGATACTTTGCAAGCGCTCTTTTGCAGGGGCAGCAAGCTCAGCTCTCTGGGCAGGCCCGTCAGTGGGACGATGTGAATCCCACTTTTGTTAAAAGGTATATTCGTCACCGGCCACCCAGGGGAGTGGCCGGATGACAGTTTAAGTATTTTATGTACAGATGAATGGTGAGTATAGCATAGGCACCCCGGTGAGGCAGCTGAGGTTGTTGGGGCGCAGTTATTAGGCAAGTATGTGCAAGCTGGATTAGTTGTTTAGAATGGTGTGCAGGGCTCAACAAAGGGGGTTTAGCAACCTAGCATTTCTTCCAGCTGCCAAGAACGGTCTGGGGGGAGGGTCTTCCGGGCATCGGCAAGTGGGGTCCCAGGCATGCGCTGGTACAGCTTGCTGTAGAGGGCGATACAGACTAGGGGGGTGTCTCCCCTCCCAACAATTTTGCCCATACACCTGGGAGGCAATGACTTGACTTTCCTGGGTAGGAGGGAACAGCTGCCAGAACTGAAACCCCCCTGGGGTAAGTTAAGCAACCAATTGTGGGCATGTGTGTTATGATGGCCCGAAATAACCCTACTGTTAGTATGGCGAGGGACCAGTCAAGGATTGCTGCGGGAACCTCTCACAGGAGAGTTAACAGTGCCAGGCGCAGAGTGACTGAACAAAAGGGGTTTGGGTGATCAAGCATGGCCTGCTGCATGCTAAAATCCACAGGGAGTTTTTAGAGCTTGTGGTTCTTAGATTTGGGGTCTCTAGTTGGCACAGGTAGGTACTTGTGAAAAATAGGGACCCTTGCCTCTAGTCAGGGTAAGGGGGTACACTCCTAAAATAACCCCTGCTCACCCCCTTGGTAGCTTGGCACGAGCAGACAGGCTTATCTCAGAGGCAGTGTGTAAAAAATTTGTGACCACGTACAGTATCCCAGTAACAACACTACAGATCGACACCACATAGTTGTACATTAAAAATACGTATTCTTTACATAGACTTAACACCAGACCACAAACGACAAAAATCCACAATATTGTACTTAAAATGGTAGTTTTACCTTAGTTCTGTACAGTTCTTAAAATGCGACACTTTCAGTCAATGTACCTTACGATGCATAATGCTTCCACAACAAAAGTGTTGCAGCGATGGAAATGCGGCAAAGTTCCGGCGCAAAGAAATAAAGATGTGCGGGTCTTCCAGATGCGGCACGCTTCTCCGATGTTGCGAGAAGTCTCGGCTCGATGCGTCAGCTGCAGCGGCGACACCCTTGTTCAGAGATGCGATGGTGGCAGCTTTTGGGGAGACACTCTTCTCCCTAAATGCGAGACGCTTCCGCTCGATGCGGCAACTGCAGCAGCGACACCCTTGTTCAGAGATGCAATGACAGCAGCTCCAATGGCGGCACGCTTCTCTGGGTAAGAAAGGTGCTTTTCTTGATGCGGTGCAATGCGTCAGCTACAGCGGCGACATCCGTGTTCAGAAATGCAACGGCAGCGGCTGTGACGGCGACACGCTTCTTCTTCGGTGTGAGACACTTCTCTCGATGCGGTGCAATGCGTCAGCAACAGCGGCGACACCCTTGTTCAGAAATGCGACAGCAGCGGCTGCGACGGCGACACGCTTCTTCTTCGGTGCGAGACGCTTCTCTCGATGCGGTGCAATGCATCAGCGACAGCTGTGACATCCTTGTTCAAAGATTGGACGGCAGCCGCTGTGACGGCAACACGCTTCTTCCTCTTGAGTCGCGCTTCCAGCACCTTGCGACACACAGTCCCTCAGAAGGCCCAAAACAGCAGCAGGCACTTCCCAAGGACCTCTGGAGAGCTGGGGGTTGAAGTCTGTTGTCCCCGAGACTTCAGCAGGAGGCAAGTTCTGTTCCAAGCCCTTGGAGATCTGTGGAGTTTTCATTATATGGAATGTTAGCTTATTTAATTAAATCTTGTGTAGAGAAGATCTTTACATTGGCGACGAGGGAACCTACTCTGCGCAGGGGGCAGACAACAATTTACAAGTACCTCAACTCCTGTAGGAACTCTTTTATTTCCTCTTTGTAAATACATTTATCCATTAGTCTGTTATCAATTAGTATAACACCTCTGGATGCAAGTAAACTACGAAGATGATTAAATTTGTGAACAGTGGATTTGTACAGTGGATTTTAATGCTTTGATGATGCGAAAAAGGAGGAATTGTGAACTTAAACACGAGTACGTGGATACAAATGTTTTGACACACAAGAGGATTCTAATGGTGTGAGGTGAAAGAAAAACCGTGGACAGTGCTTTAATGCAGAAGAATTATATTCATTTATTGCTGATGGACTACATTGTTTCAAGAATTATTGCAGTGTGGTGATCCTTAAATGGGAAAACCTAATTTGAAAGCGCGTATTCTTTTATCGAAGATATTGGAGAATTTCCTATTATTAGCACCATTGCAAAAACAATAATTTTCTTGAAACGTTAGCTTCTTTACGGACAGCAGCGGTAAAAGAATTTGTAACAAAACAAGTTACTAACCGATAATAGATTCTCCTTCTCGAGACGGTTGCCAAGGCTTTATTTGCATGCTTTCCTAGTCGGAACTCTGCCTACGTGGGACAAACGAGGAAGGCGAACATCAAGTGAGAAGCGTCATAAGTAAGTGCAACGTAAACGACGTGATTGGCACACGCCGGTGGCCATTTTAGATGATTGGAAAGCAACCAAAGCTTCCTTCTCAATAACAGAGTATGAAATTTCAGATCCTTGAAGCTTCCTAGAAGCAAACCCAATAATCCTCTCTTCTCCATCGTTAATTTGAGCTAGAACAGCGCCAATTACCATTCAAAGTGGTTTGTTGTCGAAAGCACTGATAGCATTACTTCTGAGAAAGTAATTGGTTTTATGGAGAGGATCTTTATGAATGAAGGAATCCCCAAAATTCTTGTATCTGATAATGGAGTCCAATTAGTATCTAGAAGGATGCAAGAATTTCTTAGTAAGTTGGGTGTAAGTCTTGAAAAAGTTGCCAAGTTCAGACTTAAAGCTAATGGTCTCGTTGAGAGAATTAACAGATTGATTATGGAAAACATTCAGCTTTCAATTGCTTATGGGTTGCCATGGATTGAAAAACTTAAGAAATTGGTATGGTCTTACAGAGTGACACCTCATTCAGTCACTGGAGTGTCGCCGTTTGTGTCTCTTAAGGGACGGGAACCTGGTGTGAAAGAAGATCCAGGATGGTTGAAGAGTAAGGATGGTGTATGGGTTGATCGTGCTGCAATTAAGAGTTATGTTACTAAACAACAAGTAACAGCTGCAAAAGATTACAATGTTAAGAAGAGTGTCTCCAGATATTGTAATTGGAGATTGGGTAGTGGTTAAACGTGGAGGAATGGTGAACAAGGGTGATAGTAAATTCTCCAAGCCTATACAAGTCAAGACAGTAAAAACATTTTTTCTCATTTTATCAGATGGATCTACTTGGAGTGTTAGCAATGTATCTAAGTGTTGTTCTCCTCGACCAATTATTTGTGATTAATGTCTACATTGTGATTTTCTTATTTTCATATAGTATTGTTAAAATTGTATTTCGTTCTTATTGTGCAATGTATAAGGGGGAGATGTGTGGAGTTTTCATTATATGGAATGTTAGCTTGTTGCCATGGTAGAATGTTATCATTTGAAGTAGATGACTGAGAGCTGTGAAGCCAGTGGAGGAAGCTGGAGGTACCTGTCTTCTTCTTCTACAATAAATCCTTATTTATTTACATCTTGTGAGGAGAAGATCTTTACAAGATCCTTACAAGTTGATGAAAGTACACAAAGTCCCTTTCTCCTCTCTTCAGCAGTCAGGCAACCACTGCAGGCCAATCCCCCAAGCAGCACTTCAGCTTAGGGATAGTCTCTCCTCAGTTTCTTCTGGTTCCACTCCTCAGCAAAGGTTTCTTCTTGTTGTCCAAAAGTGATCTAATTTCTTGGGATCAGGTCCCAATATTTATACCCCAAAATCCTTTGTCCTCTGAGGGCAGAGGAGCCTTTTCCTAGTCCAAACCAGTTCTGGAGCACTCTGTTTACGTGACTCCTTCTTTCCTTTTGCAGTGTGGGGCAGTGAGGGTTAACAGCGCCATGCAAAATATCACTGAACAAGGGGGTTTGACTTCATCCAACATGGGTTACTGCACGCTATCAGGCACATGCATCAAAGGATTTTGAGATCCCAAACAGTGCAAATCAAAAAAATCGGCCATTTGCAATCGCAAAATCTGCTTTTGGAATGCATGAAGGTGAAGGCCCTCGCAATTTGAGAATTCGCAACTTCAAACTACCAATTATATGATCACTAAATGCAATCAGAATAACATATATATAGAACTTATATGTATACAAATATAAGGAACCTGAAAATAGGAGAAGATAGTTAGATAAGAACAGCTAGAAAACAAGAGTTAGTGGAACTCCTCACCAAGTTTCTACACATCCCATTTCCACTTTTCCAGAGGGGAGTTCGTTTCTCCAGCCAAAACAGGATTCTCTGCTCCACCATCACAGCTACATGTCTGTACTGTGATGAACTACCAGAGATTAGGTCTCAGACAGCTTCTTTAGTAGAAGTGGAAACGTAGGACGAAGCTTCCGTGAGCCTCGCACCCTCTTTCTCTCATCAGATTCCGTACCAGTCCATGCCATGGCCACAGCATCAGCTACCTAGGCGTCTGCTATGACTCCGGAGCAGAGTGAGCACATTCCTACAACAAGAACTGTTTTCTACCAGCATGCAGAGTGCAGAAAACAAGTGAACGCAAAAACATAACTTCTCACCTAGAAAGGCTCAGAAGATGGAGACAGCTCAGAAAATGGAGTCGCTTAAGCATAGGCCACTACTCCCGCAAAGAGCGAAAATTAGTATGCTAGATGGCATAAGATTATGCCAAAGTCAATAGGCAAACCCTGCCATTAAGCAACATAAAGTCAGAAACAGAAAGGGAAATAATCAAACCCTACTTTTTAGTGTGGCAGGCCTACACATCACCATGTTATGTGACAGTATAAATTGCGAAGCAAGATGACATGAGAGCATGTCAAAGGCAATAGTCAGCACTGCTGTTAAGCAAGAAAAAAAGTCAGAAACAGGCCTACACATCACTATATTAGGCCAAAACATGCTGAGATGGTAGTGGGCAATGTTCATAATCAAGCCATTTATCAATAAAATAGCTCAGTCACTACAGCCAATCTCATGAAGACATATGGGTTTGTGCCAATATCATACGCGAATGATACCCAGCTTACCTTCTCTTTCAATAAATTGTCCACAACAGCCCGGACCACCTTCTCTTCCGGCATGCTAATAATATCTCAGTGGATGTGTACCAACTTTCTCCAACTAAATGCTGGAAAGACAGAGATTATGCTCTCCCGAGAGGCCACATTGTTGTGGACACCAGAGTGATGGCCAGGGGAGCTGAGTGTCCCTAAGGCATCAGTACAAAACCTGGGGGTGTGCATTGAGCAGAATCTGAATATGAAGGAGCAGGTGACCTATACTTCGAGTTCATGCTTTCATGTACTGAGTCTGTTGAGACGAGTATTTCCCTTCATCCCTGACCATATACATAGGACTCTTATCCAGACAATTATTGTGAGTCGCTTGGACTACTGTAATGCTTTATTGATTTTGGCTAACAAGGCTTTGTTAGATCACCTACAAGTAGTCCAAAATATAGCGGCTTGGTTAGTATTGAACGCACCTTGTAGATCCTCCTCGAGCCCGCTGCTGCGGGAGCTCCATTGGCTTCCAGTGCGTAAGCGAATGAAATTCATGGTTTGCTGCATCATTTATAAGGCAGTGTATGATAATGGTCCAACATATCTTGCTGAGAAACTTTGCCAGTATACCCCTCTTAGAGACCTTCGATCTAGCCCCAAATCCCTTCTCAAAGTTCCTCAGATTACTAAGTTTAGGGCTGCGGTAAAGCCTTTTCGTATCTTGTCTATCAGAACTGGAACTCGATCCCGATTGCACTAAGGCAGTGCTTGGACCATCTCCATTTCAGGAAATTCCTGAAAACATTTCTGTTATAGGCGCCTCACATAGCACCAGCACTGTGATTTAGGCGCTATATAAATAAATAAATAAAAATCTCCAGAGTGAGGTCCTCGCGTTGGACCCTGGAGGAGCGGTGGCGCCCCGTTAGTCCTACGGGCGGTTATGGACCTGAGCAACCGGGGGTGGGTAATGGGGTGGACTGGCGGTCCACCGGTGGGAGGGGTTATCCTCTCCCCCAAATCTGACAAACACCATTTGGCTATGGCCAAAGTGTAATTTGGCTCATCAGGTGGGCGGGCGGCGAGGGGCTGCCTGCCCTGGGATCACCCGTAAGATAACCTATCATGTTGGCATATTTGTTATACAAATAAACCTGCAGCAATTTTCTCCACAGAGAAGGTGTCTTGTGTGTTTATTTCTCCAGGATATTGCTGTGAGGGGGATGGGGATAGTTGCTGATATTGGCACTAACAAGCTCCACGGGACTCGAGGAGTGGGCAGCCGTTTTCTGAAACCTGTGTTGGTTACTGGGCTGTAATCATTGAGCGGAGGCCGGAGCATAAAAATACTAACAGCTGAGGGACCCTAGCAGTGCCAAGACTTGGCGGGGGATACCAGGTAAGGGAGCCTGGTGCAAAGCAGCCGCAATCCTTTGATACTAGTAACAAGCATTTAATATTGTAAATAGCAATCTCTTTTATGTATATATTATAGAGGCGATGGTAAATGATGTTTTAGGAGGGGGAACGCAAAACAAAATATGCCCTAAAAAACCTGGCGGTTTCACTGTAAGTGTTGACATCTATGTATACAGGCGCCACACCCATACTTTAAAATATTGGCAGAAGGGGAGTGTTGTTCTGCACCTGTTTGTAAACCGGTATAACTGCTTCACCCAGCAGTGGAGGACAGTCACCTGGGAACTCATTAACAAGGCTCCTCATTTAAAATCATTGTGCGAACAAAGACCTCAGGGAAACATGTCTAAATAATAGTGACACAGCTATTCTGGGCGAGGAAAAAAAGGGAAAACAGGAAGCAATTGTGAAATGGAACCGGTTGAGGATTTTTGCATGTGTGTGTTACTGCCATAGAATACATTTTAAATAAATGCACTGCTTCTCCTCACCAGCAGCAGCACTAGTGCTAACTCGTGGGCATCGTGGAGCTCATTAAAGTCGCATCCTTTCTTTTATGCGCTCGTGCACTGTCCCTGTGCCACTGACACCAGGCTCACGTTCTCCATCAAACCCCCTCTCCTCCTTCAAGCGCCTCCTTCTAGCACCACAGTAAGCTGGAGTCTGCTCCTGGCCGATGTCTGTCATAGGGGAGTTTTAGCAACTAGTCCAGTTACCTAAGAGCCTTTGCCCTCCACACACAGCGGTGGGAGCATGGAAAACAAAATAAACGCACTGAAGGCAAGCATGCATTGTAGGCAGGACCTGGAGCCTGCTCCTAGCCGATGTCTGCCATAGGAGAGTTTTAGCCACTAGTCCGGTTACCTAAAAGTCTTTGCCCTCTACATACAGTGGTGGTAGCATAAAAAACAATATAAACACACTAAAGGCATGCATGCACTATAGGCACGCACATAACCACACCAACAACCTGAAAAGCGGCACAGGGACACAGTACTGGTAAAATAATAGCCCCACAGCAATATTTTATCAGCACTGCGTCCCTGCGCCGTTTATTAGGTCATGTGGCTATATGCGTGCCTATAGTGCATGCATGCCTTTAGTGCATGTATCTTGTTTTCCATGCTCCCACCGCAGTGTGTGGAGGGCAAAGACACTGAGGTAACCGGACTAGTGGCCAAAACTCTCCTATGGCAGACATCGGCCAGGAGCAGGCTTGAGTTCCCTGCGGTGCAGATTTTGACACCATACATCATTCTGTAGTGTACATGCACAACCGAACAAGCTCCACATCACCCACCGGAAAACATGAAGGTAGCTTAATGAAAAGTTACATTAGCACAGCGGATAGGCACACTGTCTTAAGGGCATAAATGTTGGATTATATGACCATACAGTGCAAATGAAAGTAATCATCCAGTGGAGTGAAGCCGTAAGGGTGTTCAATATAAAGCAGGGCAGGCAACTACACTGCTGGGAGACCTCAACTTCCACCTCTTTAACCAACTGGAGCCCTGCACCACATCCCTCCTGGACAACCTCCACAATACTTGACTCTGCCAGATCGTGACCGAACCCACGCACTCAGCAGGACACACACTCGACCCCCTCTTCAAAACAGGTAACTCCATCACCTTCAGCCACTCCACCAAACTCCCAAGGACTGACCATTGATAAATCCACTTCACCCTCAGAACGCCCACCATCCACAGACACCTGCACCTGCTCCCAAGAAGAAACTGGACCAGAATCATCGACGACCAGCTAATCTCATCACTCAGCAACTCCACCCCAACCATCACTGAAAACAACAGCCCCAATACCGCAGCCTGAACCCTGCACAGATGGATCGCCGACAGCGGCAACACCATAGCCCCTCTCAAGAAAAACAACAACACCCACACCAACAAAGCCAGATGGTTTACCACTGAACTTCGAGAGTCTAGACGCACTTGTCACCACCTCGAAAAGGCCTAGACCACCAAATCCACAGAAGCCTACAACAACTTCAGAGCGGCCACCAACGCCCACCACCAACTCATCAGAAAAACGAGGAAAAAAGTGATTGAAGACAGAATTTCCACTCACGCACACAACAGCAAAGAACTCTTGAACATCATCAAGGAGTTCACCCAACCCACCAGTGAGTCCACCAACATCCCTCCTTCACAAGAACTCTGCAACAAACTCAGCACCTTTTTCTACCACAAAATCAAGAGCATATATGACAGCTTCGACGAAGACAATCAACACACTGAACCTTCAACAACCACCCCCAACACCCTGAAGCCAGTGATCGACAACTGGACAGCCCTCACCACTGAAGACACACTGAAGACGAAAAAGTCAATCTACTCCGGGGCCCCCACGGACCACTACCCCCACCACATTTTCAACAGAGCTGCCAACACTATCACACCCATGCTCTGCCACACCATCAACCGCTCCCTGGCAGGCACCACGTTGCCCGACGACTGGAAAAATGCCGAGGTAAACCCCCTCCTGAAGAAACCCTCAGCGGACCCCACTGACCTCAGAAACTACATACCCATCTCCCTGCTCCCGTTCCCAGCGAAAGTCATCGAAAAAGCCATCAACAGCCAACTCACCACATTCATTGAAGAGCACAACATCCTCGACTCCTCCCAATCCGGCTTCAGAAAAAACCGCAGCACGGGAACCACCCTCCTCGCTGCAACAGACGACATCTGCACTCTGCTGGACAAAGGAGAAACCTTTTTTGATAAAGAGTTTCCTGGCCACCAATTTCTGTACTGCTAATTAATTATGCAGATTCCAAATACAACGCCATGAGTCATTATACTATACTTTCATGATTGTATTGATTCAACTTAATTTGAAACAACAATTCATCATTTTAAGTGCATCAGAGGAATACAAATTTCATTCAATGTAGTGTATATTTCGAATCATTTTAAAGAATATTATAAAAAACATATTTTCATGAATTCATTACAAAAAGAACATTATCGAAAAACATTATAATCACATCATGTAATTACACCAGTCAAAAATTCATTGGATGCCTGCCAGCGATGAGACTATTCTCTCATTACAATTTTGTGTGACGCTGAGACAGGCAGACTGCGGGGAAAACTGTTTTTTTTAAATAAAATTTTCTCTCGGGGTATATTTTGTACATCAACACTCTCACTAGAGTCCCATTCGATGTTGGTCCCTCGCAGACAATTATGTACGTGCCGACGCGTTTCCAATCCCCCTGTCTCTTAGGGGATTATCATCAGGGCTTTGGACCACAGTGTAATCCTTATGTATTTTGTAGTGTGGTTCTCTTATTAATCCGTCTTCTGTACTGGAGTCTTCGTAGTTGTAATCAGATGACTCCCCACTTGTATTCATGTTTTCAAACACAGTCAGCAAACAATAATTTTGGGCGCTTTCAATTTACCTTTTTGGAAGGATTCCTCTTCAGGCAGAAAAGCTACATTCTCGTTGACATTTGGAGCATCATAATTTCTTTTCAGCAATGTTCCTGTGGTCTTGATTCAAACATGACATCTCTCAGCAAGCACCCAAACATCAGCCTTCATCCTCCTCAATCTCTCAGCGGCGTTTGACACAGTCTCTCACCGTACCCTAATACGCAGAATCCACGACGCAGGGATCCAAGGCAAGGCCCTCAACTGGATCTGCTCCTTCCTCTCCAGCAGAACGCAGCGGGTCAGAATCCCCCTTTCCTCTCCGACCCTACACCTACCGCCTGCGGAGTCCCCCAGGGGTCCTCCTTCAGCCCTTCTCTCTTCAATGTCTACATGGCTCCGCTCGCCCCCATCGTCAGAACTTACGGACTCAACATTGTGTTATATGCAGACTAAACCCAATTCATCCTCTACCTATCTAACGAACCCAATACAGCCAGATACAATTTTCGCGAAGGCATGGAAGCTGTCGCCAAATGGATGATAACCCACAACTAAACACCAACAAAACAGAAGTACTCATTGTGGGCTCAAACTCCGATGCATGGATCTACACCTGGTAGCCCCCGCCCTCGGAAGCCCGTCCACCCCCACGGGCCATGCACACAACCTGGGAATCATCCAGGACTCCGACCTCAAAATGGACCGCCAGATCCACTCCGTCTCATCCTCCTGCTTCCACACTCTCCGCCTCCTATGTAAGACCTTCAAATGGATCTCCCTCGAACACAGAAAGACCTTCACTCACGCCCTGGTCACCAGCAGACTCGACTACAGCAACGCACTCCACGCCGGAATAAACAAAAATCTCACCCGCAAGCTACAGAACATCCAGAACGCCGCCGCAAGACTGGTCCTCGACCTGCCAAGACACTGCCACATTTTCCAGCACCTGCGCACACTCCACTGGCTTCCCATCAAAGCTGGAGTCCCCTTCAAGATGCTCACCCAGTCCCACAAGGCCATCCACGACACCGGACCAGCAGTCCCTGAACAGTCGACTCAAATTCCACGCACCCCAGAGGACCCTACGATCTGCCCAGCTCTCCTACACTGTGGTCCCCCACAACAGAAAGACCAGATCAGGAGGACGCTTCTTCTCCTTTCTCGTGGCACGAGCCTGGAAGGCCCGCGGCTCCACCTCAGACAGACAACATCGCTCCCCATCTTCGCAAGAAAGCTCAAAACCTATCTCTTCGACAGAATGCCCCCTTGATGAACTGGAGCCTGCTATCCCTACCAGCACCTTGAGACCCTTACCGGTGAGTAGTTGTGCTTAACAAATGCCTGATTGATTGATTGATTGGGGGTAAGTTTGGAGTGGGGCATTGATGGAGCTGAGTATAGTGCATACATGTGAGGGGGCTCTTTACTTTTAAGGGACTTTGGGGGCCAAGAAGCCCTCCTGGTACCTCCTGTAAGTTCTACATAGCGGAATTCCTCAGCCCTGTGCGGAGGCCCAGGCCCCTTTCTCCACCACTCTGTAAACGTAACTACTAGTGAAAGAAGCATTTGCAATATAATAGGTTTTACATTTGCAAGAGTTAGAGCTATTGGCGTTGTAAATGTAAAAGATTTTACTAATGTTTTTTGGTGTAGAGTAGGTGTATGTTGTATGTAGTGGAATTATGTGGTATGTTGTGTAGTGAAATTATGTGGATACAAAGTATGTTGTATTTAGTGTATAGGAATTATGTAGAGTGGGAATATATGTTATGGAGAGTAATTATGTGGTATTGTAGTCTTTGTTGTGGAGTGGTAACCTCAGGTTTAATCTTCCTCGTTTCCATAGAAGCTAAAGTATAAACTCAATAACACACAAAAAATACCTAATCAATTCTGGACCAGGTCGGAGGTTTTAGCCGGTCACTGGAATTATGTAACTGTTCAGCTGCACCAATTCTCACATAATTAGGCATTTTCCGCATTTGCCAAATATTCCATCATCTGCTCCATAATCTGCAGATTTGAACAAAAAAAACCTTGTTTCTAGCTCAAACGGCTCAAATGTTCCCAAAAATGCAGCTTCACGTGTTACAGCGTGATGGAAGTCCCTTTGCAAAGCTGGAATGGTCACGTGTTACTTATTGCTAAATATGGGTGTTAAATTGGTACTAATGGTGCACAAACCTCTCTTCTTTCTGTGCCTGTCTTGCCTCTTTCTGCATTTATCTTCCATATTTCTGCACCTTTCTTCCCCTTCTTGCAGCTCACTATCTTCAATCTGCACTTCACTTGCCTCTTTTCTGAATTTTCCCGTGCCCCTTTCTGCACCACTCTTGCCTCTTTTTGCACCTCTGTTGGTTCTTATGCACCCCTTCTTCCTGTTTCTGCAACTCTGTTGCCTCTTTCTGTTGTTCTTTTGCCTCCTTCTGCACCTCACTTGCTTCTTTCTGCACTTCTATTGCCTCTTTCTGCACCTCTCTTGCCTCTTTCTGAACCTCACTGTCTTCTTTCTGTACCCCTCTTTCCTCTTTCCTCTTTCTGCACCTCTCGAGTCCCTCTCTGCACACCTGTTCCCTCTTTCTGCACCCCTTTTGCTTATTTCTGCAGTTCTCGTGCCTTCTTCTGCACCTCACTAGCCTCTTTTTGCACCTGTGTTCCCTTTCTGCACCTTTCCTACCTATTTTGGCCCCTCTCTTGCTTTCTGTAACTCTTTTGCTTCTTTCTGTACTTCTCTTGCACTTTCTGCACCCTTCACACCTCTTTCAGCACCTCTGTTGCTTCTTCCTGCACTTCTCTTCCTTCTTTCTGCATTACTCCTGCCACTTTCTAACTTGTCCTGCCACTTTCTGCACCTCTCCTACTTATTTCTTCACCTCTCTTGCCTCTTTTTGCACCTCTGTTGGTTCTTTCTGCACTGCTCTTACTTCTTTCTGTACATCTTTTGCAAATTTCTGCATCCCTCTTCCCTCTTTCTGTACCCCTTTTGCCTGCAACTCTCTTGCAGTTCTCTTGCCTCCTTTAACACCTCACAGGCCTCTTTCTGCACTTCAATTCCCTATTTCTGCTCCTCTCTTGCTCCTTTCTGCACCCCTGTTGTCTCTTTCTGCACTTGTCTTACCTCTTTATGTATTTCCCTTGTTTCTGCACTTCTCCTGCTTCTTTCTGCACCTCTCCTGCTTCTTTCTGTACCCTTCTTCCCATTTTTTGCATCCCTCTTGCCTCTTTCTACTGTTCTCTTGCCATTTTCTGTACCTCTCTTGCCTCTTTCTGAACCACACTTGCCTCTTTCTGCACTTCTCTTGCTTCTTTCTACACCTCCGTTGCTTCTTTCAGCAATTCACTTGCCTCTTTCTGTACGTCTCTTGCTTGTTTCTACACCTTTCTTGCATCTTTCGGCACCTCTGTTACCTCTTTCTTCACTTCACTTGCTAATTTCTGCACCCCTCTTGCCTATTTGTGTACCCCTTTTTTCTCTTTCTGCACCTCTCTTGTATCTTTCTGCACCCCGGTTCCCTCTTTCTGTACCTTTCCTGCCTGTTTCTGCACCTCTCTTGCCTCTTTCTGCACCTTGCCTGCCAGTTTCTGTATTTCTCTTACGTCTTTCTGCACCCCTGTTCCCTCTTTTTGCACCTCACATGCTTCTTTCTGCACCTATCTTTCCTCTTTCTGTACCGCACTTGCCTCTTTCTCTACTTCTGTTCCTTCTTTCCATGCCTCTGTTGCTTTTCTCATCAATTCTCTTGACTCTTTCTGGACTTCTCTTGCATGTTTCTGCAGTTCTCTTGTATCTTTTTTCACCTCTCTTGCCTTTTTCTGCACCTCACTTGCTTCTTTCTTCTACCCTCTTGCCTATTTTTGCACCCCTTTTTGTCTCTTTCTGTACCTCTTTTGTCTTTCTGCATCCCTGTTCCCTCATTCTGCACCGCACCTGCCTGTTTTGCACCTCTCTTGCCTCTTTCTGTACCTCTGTTGCTTCTTTTTGTACTTCTCTTCCTTATTTTTGCACCCCTCCTGCCTCTTTCTATACCTGTCTTGCCTCTTTGTGCACCTCTCCTACTTTTTTCAGCACCTCTCTTGCCTCTTTTTGCACCTCTGATGGTTCTTTCTGCACTACTCTTGCTTCTTTCTGCACATCTTTTATAAATTTCTGCATCCCTCTTGCCTCTTTCTGTACCTTTCTTCCACCTTTCTGCATCTCTCTTGCCTCTGTCTGCACACCTGTTCCCTATTTCTATATCCCTTTTGCCTGTTTCTGCAACTCTCTTGCCTCTTTCTGCAGTTCTTGCCTCTTTCTGCACCCCTTTTGCCTCTTTCTGCACCCTCTTCCCTCTTTCTGTACCCCTCTTGCCTCTTTTTGCACTCTTGCTCTGTTCCTGCACCTTTCCTAACTGTTTCTGCATCTATCTTGCCTCTTTCTGTACCTCTGTTGCTTCTTTCTGTAATTCTCTTGCTCTTTATGCACCTTTCACACCTCTTTCAGCACCTCTGTTGCTTCTTTCTGCACTTCTCTTCCTTCTTTCTGCACACCTCCTGCCTCTTTGCATACCTCTCTTGCTTCTTTGTGTACCTCACCCACTTCTTTCTGCACCCTTCTTGCCTCTTTTTGCACCTCTGTTGGTTCTTTCTGCATTGCTCTTGCTTCTTTCTGCACTTATTTTACAAATGTCTGCATCCCTCTTGCCTCTTTCTGTACCCCTCTTCCATCTTTCTGCATCTCTCTTGCCTCTGTCTGCACACCTGTTCCCTATTTCTATATCCATTTTGCCTGTTTCTGCAACTCTCTTGCCTCTTTCGGCATCCCTTTTGCCTCTTTCTGCACCCCCTTCCCTCTTTCTGTACCTCTCTTGCCTCTTTTTGCACTCTTGCTCAATTTCTGCACCTTTCCTACCTGTTTCTGCACCTCTCTTGCCTCTTTCTGTACTTCTGTTGCTTCTTTCTGTACTTCTCTTGCTCTTTCTGCACCTTTCACACCTCTTTCAAAACCTCTGTTGCTTCTTTCGGTACCTCTCCTTCTTCTTTCTGTACCTTACCCACTTCTTTCTGCACCCTTCTTGCCTCTTTTTGCACTTCTGTTGGTTCTTTCTGCACTGCTCTTGCTTCTTTTGGCACCTCTGTTGCTTCTCTCATCAATTCTCTTCCCTCTTTCTGCACTTCTCTTGCTTGTTTCTGCACATCTTGCGTCTTTCTGCATCTCTGTTACCTCTTTCTGCACTTCACTTGCTTCTTTCTGCGCCTCTTTTGCCTCTTTCGGCACCTCTGTTGCTTCTTTCTGCACTTCTCTTTCCCCTTTCTGCACCTCTGACTTAGAGGTAGTTTTAATCTCCCTGCCCTATTATGTACTAAGCCTTACAGGGGAGGTCATGCCAATCACAGGGGGACCCTAGCCCATAGTGTACCTTAGTGTATGTAGGTGTTTTCCTGTATTCTAAGTGTCTTTCAGCATAGCACTAGCTCCGGGTCTGGTTAGTCAGAGTCAGTTACCACCAGTACAAGTCAGCAAAGAGTTGAGGGCACAGGATGACTTTGCAACAAGGCCTCCTTCTGCACCTCTGTTGCATCTTCCTGCATTTCTCTTCCTTCTTTCTGCCATTTTCTTCCACTTTCTGCACATGTCCTACCTCTGTAGGAATAGTTAGAAATTAGCATTTAAAAAACCTTAGCAAAATTCACTGAGAAAAACATAGTTTTCTGGCGAGTTATAGTTAGGGATTAGCATTTAAAAAATCTTGGAAATTCACTGAAAAAAACAGGTTTCAGGGATGTTATAATTAGAAATTATCATTTAAAAAACCTTTGAAATTCACTAAAAAAACATAGGTTTCAGGGACATTATAGTTAGAAATTAGCATTTAAAAAACCTTTGAAATTCACTGAAAACACCATAGGTGTCAGGGACGTTATAGTTAGTTGCACAAAGCCAGAGAAATTCGGCCATTATAGTTAGTTCATCTAACTATAACTCTCGCCCCCGCAATGCACTGCTGATGACGTCACATATTACATTATTCATGACATGGTCAATGACATCACTGATGACATTTCAAATGAATATATATATATATATATATATATATATATATATATATATATATATATATATATATATATATATATATATATATATATATATATATATATATATATATATATATATATATATATATATATATATATATATATATGGTGCTGGATAGGTTATGCCTAAAAAAAATCTTTTTTAATTATATGTGATATTGTATTTTACACTTATGCACCAAGCCCGATTACAATGTGAAGGGTTGATTTGATGGACCATGATCGGCATTTGCCGTTTCTCTATTTTGAATTATCAATACGCATATTTTATGAGGACAACTATTCTATAATTACAATGTATTAAATACTTATGGTTTGATTTATGTATTTTAAAACGCCATTGTTTTTAAAATATTACGAATTCCAACTGATATTTTCACTATGTCTATGATGACGTACTTGTAACTCAAAATGCACTGTCACTTTAAATAGCCGGACACTTCTCCAGAGCGGTGTCATGTGATCAATGGCCGCTAGGCTTGAAACGCGTTATTGCGGAGGTGCGGGGAAAAGCACAATAAAATTCTAAGCACTTCTAACCTCTGGGTCCGCTGTCGTCCTTTGGAGTTGGTGATTTGGCGACTGTTGCTGCCTATATTTATATATATATATATATATATATATATATATATATATATAAATATATATATATATAGATATATATATATATATAGATATATATATAGTACCTGCTAGCTGTTGCCAGTGAGTAGCTATAGTTAGGACCTAGTTTCCATGGGAATACCTTTTTTGATTTGCCAATAACTTTGGCGACGTTTAACGAATCTTCACAAACTAGTGGGGCAGTCTCTTCAGGTGCTGTCTTGAAAATTTTGCGTTGAACCGCTAAGCATGTGCTGATAAAAAAGGGGTGTCCCAAAATACTTTTTTTCCATGTTAATTCCCATAGGAAACTTAAGACATGGCTACAGCTCGAACTGCTGAATAGTCGTTTTTGCTGATCCGGTCCTGGTTTTGCAGTCATTTTGCAGTCGAGCTGCGTTCGGAACACTTGGCAGAGGAAGGAGGATGAAGGAGGAGAGAGAGTCACGCTCCTCGCTGCTCTACTAAACCTTCTGTTTACTGCCATATCGAGCACGGCTGAGCCCTTGGTGGTAGAGTGGTAGAGCCTCGGCAGGCTCCCGCTCCCACCCCTCCTGTGCACCAAAAACCTTCTGTTTACTGCTGCATCAAGCGTGGCGGAGCGCTTGGAGGCTCGGACCCGACCCCACCCTGTGACCCACGGCCAGGGCCCTCGCAGGCCCCCACAGGCCAGCAGGCACGCATGTTTGCAGGTCTGTACACAGGTTGCGGGGGACCTGGGTAATCGGCTAAACGGGGGAATGATTAAATGGGGGTATGGGTCCTGGCGGTAAGGGACGATGGTGGCAGCATCTCCCGACCCCGCTTGGGGCCTGCAAGCATATTTAAAGCGGATGCTCTGCTGAAAAATTGTTTTAATTGTATGAATTTTAAAATTGATTGCTAATTTTAAAAAAGAAACCAGGCACTTAGTATGAGCGGCGGATAGCTATAAAGTTGAAGTTGACTAATAATTTTAACTGCACTCACTCTGTGTTGGCAGTTCGCACATTGCCGGTGCTGCTAGGGGCTCACATTGTACTTTTAGCCGTCTGTGCTCAATACTCCAGCCTGCCCGCCCCGGTCCGACTCTGTAGACTATACCGTAGTGTGGAGGGCGGGGCAAGTAAGAGCCAGACACCCACAGGAAGTCGAGCGGTTAGCGCTCTAGCTGTCCAATTCTGAGGGCTATTCAGGCTGCGAGGAGGCACCGGCCATTTGCGGTAAGGGATGACGGTGGCAGCATCTCCTGACCCCGCTTGGCGCCTGCAAGCATATTTAAAGCGGATGCTCTGCTGAAAAATTGTTTTAATTGTATGAATTTTAAAATTGATTGCTGATTTTAAAAAAGAACCCAGCACTTAGTAAAGTAGAAGTTGACTAATAATTTTAACTGCACTCACTCTGTGTTGGCATTTCGCACATTGCCGGTGCTGCTAGGGGCTCACATTGTACTTTTAGCCGTCTGTGCTCAATACTCCAGCCTGTCTGCCCCGGTCCGACTCGGTGCCCAATACCGTAGTGCGGAGGGCGGGGCAGGTAAGAGCCAGACACCCACAGGAAGTCGAGCGGTTAGCGCTCTAGCTGTCCACTTCTGAGAGCTATTTAGGCTGCGAGGAGGCACCGGCCATTTGCGGTAAGGGGCGACGGTGGCAGCATCTCCCGACCCCGCTTGGTGCCTGCAAGCATATTTAGAGCGGATGATCTGCTGAAAAATTGTTTTAATTGTATGAATTTTAAAATTGATTGCTAATTTTAAAAGAGAACCCAGCACTTAGTATTAGCGGCGGATAGCTGTAAAGTTGAAGTTGACTAATAATTTTAACTGCACTCACTCTGTGTTGGCATTTCGCACATTGCCGGTGCTGCTAGGGGCTCACATTGTACTTTTAGCCGTCTGTGCTCAATACTCCAGCCTGCCCGCCCAGGTCCGACTCGGTAGCCAATACCGTAGTGCGGAGGGCGGGCAGGTAAGAGCCAGACAACCACAGGAAGTCGAGCGGTTAGCGCTCCAGCTGTCTACTTCTGAGGGCTATTTCGGCTGCGGGGAGGCACCGGCCATTTGCGGTAAGGGACGATGGTGGCAGCATCTCCCGACCCCGCTTGGCGCCTACAAGCATATTTAGAGCAGATGCTCTGCTGAAAAATTGTTTTAATTGTATGAATTTTAAAATTGATTGCTAATTTTAAAAAAGAACCCAGCATTTAGTATTAGCGGCGGATGGCTGTAAAGTTGAAGTTGACTAATAATTTTAACTGCACTCACTCTGTGTTGGCATTTCGCACATTGCCGAGGCTGCTAGGGGCTCACATTGTACTTTTAGCTGTCTGTGCTCAATACTCCAGCCTGCCCGCCCCGGTTCGACTCGGTAGCCAATACCGTAGTGCGGAGGGCGGGGCAGGTAAGAGCCAGACACCCACAGGAAGTCGAGCGGTTAGCGCTCTAGCTGTCCACTTCTGAGGGCTATTTAGCCCCTCGTCGGATCTAGCGTGCAGCGGTTGCGCGCAGCGAGCGCCTAAGCCTGCGCCTAAGACAAGCCAAAGACCAGCCCGTCTGCGCCCGTCCGTGACAGGACCGGGCCAGGGGCTGGGGGCTATGGCGAGACCCACCAACGCCTCAGGAGTCTCCACCACCATCCGGAGAACCTACTCCTCCCAGGTATTATTAGGGATACAAGGCCGTCTCTCAAGGGCCTGTGATAATAAGGCTGGAATAAGCCTAGAGGGCCCGTTCGCATGCCGCTACTGTAAAGCACAGTTCCACCTACTATCAGAGGACAGGAACCCCACTGATAACCCATTTGACAGGGCGCTAAAAGAACACCACACAGCCCTGAGTAAGAAGATGGGCGTTAGCATACCCCCAGGGAGTAAAAATTTGCTCTGCAACATTTGATCTTTATCGAAGCACGCCACAGAGGTATGGGACCTCATCTCATCAGAGGAACCGGACCTATGTTTCCTGACAGAAACCTGGCTAAAGCCCCACTCAGTTCCGGCGATAACTCTGGGAATTCCAGCCGGGTATAAAATAGTCAGGCTAGATCGACCCGCCAAGATAGGAGGGGGGATAGCAATTGTTCACAAACAGGAAATCAACGTCACTGTGACTGATGAGCTATGTACCCCTGAGTTAGAATTACTGATATTTAAAATCAACTCTACGCCTAAAGAGAGCAGGAAAGGAGCCTTAGTGTATCGTCCTCCTGGCCCGTGTACTAATCTTTCTGTCTCGCTTATAGAGGCTCTAGCACCCCATGTGCATGGTAACAATGATTTCCTATTCTTAGGAGATTTTAATGTCCACAGCCAGTTAATAGATTGTAATGAGGCACAAACCTTACTCATGGATCTTGAATCACTGGGTCTAAAACAAATTAATAGTGGCCAAACACATCAGGCAGGACACACCCTGGATCTAGTTCTATCTAACTCCCCCCTGACCAAGTGCATGCCCCCATATCAAGTAGAATGGACGGATCATTTCGTCATTGAATTCTACACCCCTATTATCAATCTGCCCTGTACAGGACAGATTGCCCTACCTAGTTAGAGGAGACCATGGCACAAAATGACTCCTGAGTCCTTTAAAGAGAGATATAAAGAACCCACGCCCAGCCCCACTGAAGATGTTGTAACTGCTTTGACCAGATTTGAAGGGGCGGTTGCTGAAGCTATAAACAATATCATCCCATTAAAAGTATTTAAGCCCCGCCCAGCATGCAAACAAGAAGTCTGGTTCTCTGAACACTTAAGATCTCTCAAACAACCACTAGGAAACTAGAAAAGAAATGGAGAGCATCTCGCTTGGTCGAAAACAAGAAAAATTATAGGGACTCCCTTGCGGCCTACCACAAAGCCATTCGCGCTGCGCGTAAAAGTCATATTGCATCACAACTTTCGGCGGCTGGAAAAAACCTGAAAGTATTATATCAAATCCTGCAGTCATTTATAAAACCAGCAGCTTGTGAGACTGCAGAAGTGGCGTCGCAGAAACTATGTGATGACACCTCCTTATTTTTTATGAAAAAAATAGATGGGATTTATGACAAAATTATCAGCTCCAACCAATCCGACGGGGAAGATAAAACCCCTCCACGGACTATGGAAGAACAATCTCATCCCACCCACTCCCTCGCTATATTTCCTCCCATCTCTGTAGAGGAGGTGATATCACTAATCACCCAGATTAATAGTGGGTGTCCAATGGATACCATCCCCACACGTATCATGCCAATGCTTGCTAACGATCTGGGTCCTGGGATCCAGAAATGAGTAAACCTCTCTCTTAGCACAGGAGAGGTTCCATTAGGGTGGAAAAGGGCATTGGTTAGGCCATTAGGAAAAAACACTGCAACCCCCTGGACAGAATTGTCCAACCTTAGGCCAATCTCCCTGCTCCCTTTCCTAGGCAAACTCATTGAGAAATTTGTCAATCGACATCTGTCCAATTACATTGAATTGGCAGGAGGGCTGGACTACTCCCAGTCAGGGTTCAGGCCAAGACACAGTACCGAGACCACCCTGATGTCAGTCGCGGACGATCTACATATGTTCCAGGACAGAGGCCACTCTGTGATCCTGGTGCTATTAGACCTATCTGCGGCGTTTGACACCGTGTCACATAACATCTTGAATACCCGGCTAGCAAACATCGGCCTGGAACATAAGGCATTGGCATGGTTGAGGAGTTTCTTATCAAACCACACCCAAAGTGTGATCATGGGTGCATACCGCTCAGAGGAGGTGGAGATCTCCAAAGGGATGCCACAGGGCTCTTGTTTGAGCCCACGCTTTTTAACATCAATGTGGCACCCCTGGCCAACATCATGAGAACCTATGCATGTGTATGTATATATGTATCTGTGAAGCGCTCTGATACCCAAGGGTCATGTTCGCGCTATATAAAACTCTCTAAATAAATAAATAAAAAATAAATACGCGGATGATACCCAACTCCTCTTTCCTTTTAAATCTCTTACCACCGAGGTTAAGAACTCCTTTTCCCAGGGAATGAAAGTGGTGTCACATTGGATGTCGTCAACTAGTTGCAATGCAGCGTTGGAAAGACTGAAGTCTTGCTGTTCGGTGAAGCCAAACTCCTGTGGACTCCGGACTGGTGGCCACTAGATCTTGGCCCAGTCCCTGAGCCCAAACAGGTAGTAAAAAACCTGGGAGTTCGATTAGATCAGGAGCTCTCACTGAAACAACATGGCAACCATGTGGTGGGTTCCTGCTTCCACATCATTGGCCTGCTACGGAAAGTGTTCCCATTGCTTCCTGACTCTACTAGAAGGACTCTGGTACAGGCACTGGTCCTGAGCCGACTAGATTACTGTAATGGCCTACTACTGTCTGCAAATGAAGAAGTAATGGCAAGACTCCAGGTGGTTCAGAACACCGCTGCCCGCCTAGTATTGAACGTCCCTCCTCGAACCCCTTCTAAACCCCTGCTGGCGAAATTACATTGGCTATCAGTCAAACAGAGGGCCAAATTCAAAATATGCTGCATAATACACAAAAGCCTAAATGGACTTGGGCCAGCATACTTGGCAAATAAATTCATCCCCTATGTCCCTACCCGCTCCCTTAGGTCAAGTGAGCAAGGCCTGCTCTGTGTACCCAGGGCTAAGAAAGCCAGACATGGGACCAGAGCTTTATCTGTGGCAGGACCCTCGTTATGGAACAGCCTCCCCAAGCCTCTCAGACAATGCAGAGAGCACTTCCCTTTTAGAAAGCAACTTAAAACTTTCCTACTTCAAAGTTAGAATGCTTCTCAGCTTGTTGTCCCCCTATTCATGCTGTGGCTGTCAAAGGCGCGGAGATACTCCTCCGGGAGTCGAGTCCAGCGCGGTACAAACTTGCAAATAAATAAATAAAATAAATAAATGGGTCCTGGAGTGTGCTGGAGGGTTCTGTGTTGGATCCACTCCTTGGTTCATCGACTCACTGTGTTTGTTGGATCCAGTCCTGGTGTTTTGCAGTCGAGCTGTGTCTGGAACACTCGGGCAGAGGACGAGGATGCGGCGCCAAGCCTCCTGTAGCCTTCTGCTGCCAGAGGCATTACTGAGCCCTCTCCTGCCTGCCGAGCACTGGGTAAACTTTTTTTGCGGAGGAGGAGCCTACCTTGCTGAGTTTGCCGCTGCTCTGTTCTGTCCTGCGGAGAGTCCGTTTTCAACCGGGGCTAACTGGAGGCGTGAACTTTGACCAGGACCCGGTGCCTGAGCCGGAGTTTGTCGTTAGTCTGGAGCCTGAGGCGCTTTGAGACAAATTGAGCCTGGAGCCTGGAGCTCAGGGGGTGAGTTAAGCTGAGTTGCGCTGGCTTGGTGGCGTGCAGTGTGGCATGGTGCAGCTGCTTTTTGCCCTCGTGCCTTGCCTGCCATTTACCGTTGCATCCCGCTCATCGCTTCTCATTGCTCCCCCCGCTCCCCCACTCCCCCGCCCCCTGCTCCCCGCTCTCTCCGCTCTTGATCTCCTGGCCTCTGGCTCCCCCCTTCACCTTGCCGTCTGCCTGCCATTGGGTGCCAAGTGGAGTGTAGTGGTGATTGAGTATAGGGGTTGAGTTGAGTGACACTCCAGGCAGGTTTCATGCTCACGCTCTTCGACAGAGGCAAACACAGGGGCACCAGGGCAGCCCCTCCAGGGCAAGGAGACCCTAAGGGTGGATACTACAGCAAGGAGTGGAGCAGAGTGAGATGGTGAGGTGTGGGGTCAGTGGTGAGTAGAGGGGTTAGAGGGTGCTGAGAGGTGAGAGGTACTGGTTTTGGGGCACTGGGCTGATCCCTCTACCCCTGCTCCTCCACCTCCACCACCAGGAATACAAACACAAATACACCTCTGCCCCAGAAGAAAGTGAGACAGGTAAGGAACTTCCTTCCTTAACAAGATATACCACAGACATTATGGATAATTGTATATCTCTGAAACCCCAATTGGACCCCCTGACTTTTCCTTTTATGCCCATCAAATCCGGGGAAGAGGACTTTCTATCAAAAGAGAGTTGTGATCCAGACCAAAGCCTATTAAGCGCAAATAAACCATGGCCGTCCGACTTGCCTAAAACGGAAATGGAAACTGGTTCAGTGCCACAAAAAATAGAAAACCATCTTGCACGGATTAATGAAGCTTTGATTTCAATGGCAAAGGCAGCCATAATGCACATAAATAAATTAGACACGCAAATAAACATACTGCATTTAGATGCCAGCCTGATCCCTGGAGTGGATTTGAAATTGGAACATTTAAACTCCCTGATACGAAGAGCCCAGGCAATGGTGAGGAATGGTGAGGAATGCGCATGTGCGGGCTCCAGGTCATGTAAAGTTCCCAGAAGAAGGCGCGATGGAGAAGGATGCGACGCCTATAAGGTAAGGTTATTTATTTTAAATGTTATTTAAGGCTTTCTAAGGTTATTTAGAGATGCGGGCAGGAGGCGGGTCGGAGACGGGCGTCGCATAACGGAACTATGCGGAGAGTGCAGAGATTGGTTCAATCTCCGTGCCTCTCCGTGTAAGTCCCTTACGCAACTTACGCCCACCCCTAATTCTAAAGGGACCATCAAGCATTGGCTTGTGCCAGAAAACAAGAAAACAAATATTATAGCAAGGAGAATCAGAAAGGCTGTGTCCCCATACAAAAAACAAATACTGCTGATCAAAACAGAGGCACACAAATCTATGGTACAATTATTACTGAAATACCTGCTCAGAGCCATTTAGGTAACTCAAGCGGGAATTCAATTAAAACTCTGACCATAACACCCCCTGCGCCCAGTGACCACCTAACCAACATACAGGGCCCACAAATTGAAGAGCCACGCCAAGACAACACAAACAAACTTGCCGCCGCACACCCAATAGGCCACAATGAGCCTCAATTTGTAAACACACTTAATGACCAACGGGAGAGGAAAATCGCCCAAGTAAGTCTTAATGACTGTCCGTCCGCCCCGGATTGCATTTTCACCCTCAGGAGTGATTCACAACTCTGCATCTCAAGCACAAATTAGACCGGGGGGACCTGCTCTTCATGAAAATCCAACTAGGAATTTAACAGAGCCCTTGGAAACTACCAAGGCTCTTCCTAACTTACTCAAACCCCCCAGGCCCACGCCACAAACCTAGAAAGTCCAAATGTTTTGTTATATCCCGAATACACCTCGCAGGGGAATTGGGATATCCTCAACAGAGGAAACCTTCTGAAGCTCTGCGAAAACATTCCGGGTTTGGAAAACATCAAAACAACTGATATTGAGACAGTGGCTTTTTCCAGTCCAGGGCTGACCAAATTAAACAAAACAATTGAAATAACTTTCTCCAACTCGATCATGGCGGACGTTTTGAGAGGATACAAAATGCAACTGGACAACTGGGGCATAAAAGTTAAGCTCCCACCTGTTACTAAATATCCAGAGATCCTGAAAAATAAAGTGCCATGTGCTCAACAGGGAGAACACGATCTGAGCGGACAGAAATGGATGAATAGCAACACCCAACTTTACTATATACCGGATCTATTTTACATGGCTCTATAGGTGGCACACAGGCAATACAGCGGAGCAACAGTTCAATTCAAATTACCAAACATGTAGATGGAGGTAATCGCTTCTGTTGAACTAAGGGGAACAGTACCAAAGATTGGTCCTGGCTGCCACTGACTTTAAATTCTAGCTCCTAACATTAGACCCTTAATGGGCAATACCATCAAAGACGACCTATGCCCTAAACATCGGCCACGTTCAGCACAGCATTCCCACTGAGAACAATCAAACGATCAACATAAGGACATGAAACGTCGCAGGGATACATAAAGTTCTGTAAAGTCCAGGGGCAATAACATTTCTTGCAGGAGCAGACATAATCTACGCCCAGGAAACATGGGCCATTTCTTCAACACCAATAGGGGATTGTGCTGAATATTTCAAACCCGCAATAAATGCCAAAATTTTTGGGAGACCGTCAGGGGGCATTTCAATATACGTCAAGCATGTACTGAAAGTACACTTTTCAGGAATAAAGAATTCATCAGACATGTTTTTGGCTGGCACTTTCAAAGGCTTGAACACGACAGACGGCCCCATACTCTTAATGTCTATTTTAACCGCCATGGGCCGGGTTCGAAAGATAAACTTAATAGGCTATTAAACGAGATCGAAACTCTGCTGTTACAGTAGGTATGGATTCCATCATTCTTGGCAATTTTAACATGCACGACATAGGGCTAAATGCACCTGAAAATCATCCCAATGGGAGCACTGGAAAATTCAACGCCCTAATGCGGGCATACAACCTGGCAACGACCCACTTTTTAAGTACAAAAGTTAACTCAACAGCATTGATAGCACCCACTTATAACAACCAGACTACAATAGATTATATTCTACTAAGTGAGAGTCTACAAAAACAAATGTCAAATTATGCAGTCCAACCCCAGAAGGAAAGTGACCATGCCGCTCTAACCGTACAGTTGTCCATTACTGGGAAAATACGTTACACTCTTTGCTGTATTGGAGCTACAAAGGGAGAAGAGTTATATAGACTCCCTAGAAGAATCTAATGGGACCGCTCCTGAGTCATAAGTTTGCCTCATGGAAAATAACATGGAAAGGCTGGCAGACAGGCCTTAATGACAAGGGCCATATAGGGGAATGGGGCTCACTTGCCTACAATTTAGCATCTCAGCTTCGGGGGGAGCAACATTCATAGAACCTATGTTAACCCCACATATAAATTGGGACATCAACCAACAATTATGAAATGCTCCAAGCAACTAAATTCCAAACGTAGGGCCTATCGAGCAACTAGATCCGAGTCTGCAAAAAAAAGAACTAAAACTAGTGGCCAATAGCCACTCAACACTAGTCTGGCTGGTAAAACACAAACTTACAGAGGCAAAATGGCTGAAGATATTTGAGCTGCTTGCACCCAGCAAATCCCAAGAATTCTGGCAATATTCAAATAAGGTTTTCAATGACCTCTAACAGAGAGAACCCACTTGATGCAAGCACTTGGACAGCCCATGTAAAAACCTTCTACACCGATGACTCGAAGACAACACTAACAGAAAGAACAATAACTCTTGGGGAATAACCAAGCAAAGTGACACCTGAATCTATGGATCTTCTGGACATTCATACCCCTGCAGAAAAACAGGCAATACAAATTATTTTGAAAAAAATACGCCATAATGGAGCATCTGGACCTAACGGCTTGCCGGGCTCCCTCTTCTGGGCTTAGAATCTGGCACAGCTGTATGCCGAGTGTGGGGTCTTGGAGGATGACTCAGATTCCTGGAGGGGATCACTACTACATCCAATTTACAAAAAAGGGACTAGCACGGACCCTAGGAACTACTGTATGATCTCCTTATTGGCTTATGCAAGCACTCTTTTGATGGAACTAGTTGACTGGGTCAGCAAGGAAGATCTTCTCCCTTTCTACCAGACCAGGTTCCAATCAGGAGCTTCCACCTTAGATAACATCATTGCCCTATCATACTTAGGGCACCAAACGATGGCTCATGGCAATCAGCCGCTTTTGGCTTGTTTTATCGACTACACAGCAGCATTCAATGGGGTAGATTGCAACATCATATGGAAGAAATTGGCCTGTTGGAACATCTTCCCGAAACTATTACAAACCATCAGATTGCTGTATTTGCAAACGTGGATAAGGGTTAAACTCTCGTATGAATCACAGATCACGGGTTAAAGCAGGGCTGTGTCCTCGTCCCGTTGCTCTTCAATTTATACACAGCAGAGCTAGCGCTCTGCATGGAACCACTTTAGCGACTCCTAGGATTGGGAGAATCAAGATCCAGCTGATACAATATGTAGATGACTTGGTCTATTTGAACCACACCAAAGTCGGCCTCCAAAAAGCGTTAACAGCACTCTCAGAGTACAATGCTATAAACAAGCTGGTTGCAAACCCAGCGAAATCCAAGATAGTTATCTTTGGATGCCATCCGAAAAAGAAATTGATGAAATGGAGTTTGGGGCCACTAATATTGAACATTACACAAAAGTACAACTATCTCGGAGTCTGGTTCAGTGAAACTTGCCACTCACAGGCCCACCGCCACAAGCTCCAGCAGAAAGGAAAAATTGTTACCTATGCCATCTGTAAACTTCATGCTGTTTTAGAAAGTCCAACAACTACGGCCATTCAACGAGTCCTGAGGGCAAAATTATTACCTTCCCTCAATTACCCAATACAGGCGTTTCCAGGCAAATTTGTGCAGAACCTTGAAAAGATCCACTGTGCAGCCTACAAAAAGTTATTTTGTCTTCCAGCATGCACTAGGAATACTTTAATTCACCTGGAATTCAACCTTAATCGACAATCCTCGGAAGAACTGGCGAGTTTGGCAAAATACTTTTATCTAACAACTGTGGCTCCAGAGAATTCAATGAAGTTTGTTATAACCAAGATTTTCCAACAACCTGGCAACGCATGGTCAACTGGCCTTGCCTCAGTCAAATAACTTTTGAACCTAGTCATAGAGAATTGGAATCCCAATATAATTAAGTATACCACCATTAAAACATCAATAAAAAAGCAAGTAAGATCATGCTCTCGTATATTGGACATCTAAGCTCTGACAGCTAGAGGCTTTCACTCGACCCAAAGCTCTCCTCATACATCATATGGCCTTTAACCACATCTCACACAGCTGGTGGGGAGGCAAGTCCTACATAGGATTCTCACAGCCAGACTACATTCGTTCCCTCTAAAATATCTGTATCCTTCAGTGAAAGTAAGACAAGCCATCACGGAGTGCCACCTCTGCTATTACAAGCGTAAATCGCTGGCTCACATCTTGCTATGATGTCCTGCTCTGTTGTCAGTCCGCCAAATTTATCTAAGGTCCATTCTCCTCCAACTGGGCATGCGGACTGCAAATGAGGCTGTTCAACAGTTATATTTGCTGGACACAGTGAAGCATATGGCCAATTTTGCTAAGTTCATCTATCACGCCCACCAAGCGGTTATGGACAGGTAACCTAGGCAATGCGTGGGAACTATCTGGTTGAGGAACCCACGCAGTCTGGCCCTCACTGAAAGTTTGCTTTCGCGCATCTAAAGGACTAATAATAATTGCATTTTATAAAACAAAAACATAAAATGGTGGTTTTTAGGAATAAGACGTATATATATATATATAATTTTATTTTAACTATCTCTTTTATATTGATCGTCCTTTTGTATTGGTTTTTATTAATCACACCAATAAAGAATCATTGTCATTGTCAACTGCTGAATAGAATGACACCAATTTTGGCAGAAAGGTAGCTCTTGGTTCAGAAAGCATTCTTTTTGTTAAATAGTGTGAATCCACTCAGTAGATGCTGAGAAATATAAAGTAATTTCCAGTTGTTTATCCAGGGACGCGAAAGACCATGTACCCTCCCGATCTTGTGCCTAAGATCTGATTGGCTGCCAACACTTCAAAGTAGGAAGTGTTGGCACTTGGCAGCAATCTTGTGACTTAGTTGTATTGAGTCCCAAGAAAATAAAAATAAAAATAAAAGGGGGTGGGGTAAAAACACCCTGACCACCTAGGCCTGTTCAGAGAGTCCCACAAGGACTCCCTGAACAAGAGTCACTGGATCCGAAAATCCGGCCCAAAAAAAAGAAAGTTGTCTCTTGCACTTCATTTAATTCAGATCCCCAGGTGGGCCAGGTCACGGGGGCAAAATAAAAACTATGCAGGCCCGGGCAGGCCCCTCGCAGCCCCACCATCACCACCTCCCAGGGCTGACTCAGTAAAGTGCAGGGGGCATGTGGCCCCCACGCAGCCTCAAGATGCCACTTTATTAAATTATAGTGCATGAGAGGGCTCCAACCCCCCAAACAGCCCTGCGGACCACAACCCCAGTTTTAATATTTATTGGAGTGGGGATGGGTGGCCCCCTCATGGAGCAGTAAATGGCCCTGGGGACTACCACCCCCCAGGGCCAGCTCAGCAATGTCCTGGGGTACCCCTCCCTGGAATATTGCAGTTTGCTGTGGCTTGGCAGGTGGCCGCTCCCGCCAGGCAATAGCAAACTCTGGTACGCTGCATGGAAGCAAGAGCATGGAAAATGCTTTTGCTTCCACTAAGCAGAGCAGAATTACTTTTGGACAGTGGAAGCTGCATGTTTGCAACTCCCTTTGTCCAAAAGCAATCCAGGAAGCGGGGAGCCAGCAAGGACCGCACAGGTCTTGAGGCTCCCCCGAGGCCCCCAATGAGCTGGCCATGGCCTGGGGGATGGAGTACCCCAGGCAATATTAGCCCGGGGGCCCCCCACCACATTATAACAAAATAAATGTTGGAGGCCTGCTCGAGGGATGAGGTCTCCGGGGCTGAAATAGGTCTGGGAAGGGGGGCTACATGACCCCCTCCTAACTATAAAAAAAATGGCATGTTCCAGAGCATGGGGTAGCTGGGGCCAAAAATGGCCCCCCTCCATTTAATGAAAATACAAATAAAGGCTGGGCCCTGGGAAATAGGGCCCATGGCCAAAATTGGCAGGGGTGGGGGTGCGCATCCCCCTCCTGTTTCTTAAATAAAAATGAAAAAAAGGATCAGATCCTGGGGGATGAGGTCCCCAGGCCCAAAATGGTCCAGGAAAGGGGGGCCATGTGGACCCCTTCCTAAAAAAAAAATGCCGCAGCTCGTGGGAGGCCCACCCTCTTTCTCCACTCCTTTCCAAATGCTCCTCCTGGCACGCTCCTGGTTGTGGTATGAAGTCCCCTTTGCTGCCGAGGGTCCATAGGGGCCAAGAAGACCTCCTGGTACCTCCAGTAAGCCCCACATATCAAGATTGCTGAGAGGTGGTCAGAGGCCACGCCCCATTCGCCATCACTCTGCAAACACACCTCTCGGCACACCTTCTCGTGGGGGGATGACATCCTCTTGCCTCCTGATGGCCTCAGGACTAAAGTGGACTTATTCCCCCAGGCAGCAGAGTGCCCGGAGGCACATTTTCAGAGGGGTGGAGAAAGGGGACGTGGCCTCTAACCACCTCTCAGCAATCTAGCTGTGTGGGCTTTACTGGAGGTAACAAGAGGGCTAGTTGGCCCCCTGGAACCCCCAAGAACCAATGGGACTTCATCCCTTCATCCGATATAGCTAAAATCCTACTAGGGATACTAGAAGTAGCCCAACATCTGACTTGGATCTCTCCCTGCATGCCTTTACCATATTTTTGGCCAAAGGGTACATTCACTTTTCTTGGATGGCCAGGAAGAGCTTCTACCCCCTACCTGCCCTGGAAGGAGTGCCTACTCTCCTTTTGCCCCCCTTTTCACCGGGAGTACAGCTGAGGAACAGACACCCGGAGCCTCCGTTACAGCCAATATAACCCAAGTCCTTCTAGGGTTACTAGAAGTAGCCCAACACCTAACTGGGATCTTTCCCCTCCTGCCTTTGCCGTCTTTGTGGCCAAAACTATGCATTAGCCTCCCTGGGGTGGCCAGGAGGAGCTTCTAGCCCCTACTTGCCCCCTTTCCACCTGGCATTATAACCATGGGAAAAGGCGCTAGGGTCTCTGTTGCCACTGAGGCAGCCAAAATCCTACCAAATCTACAAGAGGAGCCCAGCACCAAATTCAAATGCTCCTTCCTGCGTCTGCAAGCTGCTAATTACTTTTTGGCTCCTGCCTGCCTCTGATGTATATAAACGCAGGAGCATAGTTGCATTTGGGGCATTGCAGTCCCTACCATCCGCTTGCCCTACTGATTTACTGTCTAAACACTTCTTAATGTATATACTGGATTTAACTGATCTGTCCATAGCCAGATCACACTGTCCTACTCACCACGATCGCCCGCTAGCTAGAGTTCCTGGACTGACTAGACTGCCAGCTGCCCGGCCGTAAACATTTGGGCCAATGTGCTATTGGGCTTCCCCTCGCACTCCTCTGGTGAGGACCCGTGAACTGCCTTAGACTGGGTCAGCAGCACAAGGTCAGTCTTGTTGTTTACCTACTGGATTACAAAGGACCGTTCACTGACTGACCCCTGCCCCTCCTCATGATCTCCAGCACCATGAATGGGTATCACCCATGCTACCTGGGCTCAGAATCTAATGTAGGTTCTGCCTCTTCCTGATGCCATGCAATTCAGCGGCCATCCCTGACTGTGCCCCGGAGTAGCAATTTCTCCATATTAACGCTTGAACCTCTTCTGCAACCTATCAAAGTTCACCCTCCTGGCCTCACCAATCCCTTTGTCTCTCCAGTATGGCAGGCACTTGCCTGAATGCAACAGGCGGCAACTCCTACACCATTGTTTACCCTCCTAACCTCTCCAGGACCGCTGCTAAAACCTTCAACATATCCTCCTGAGAAGACACCCTGAGCCTCTGATCTCCGACCTGTACTTTAACCAGACAGGGGAACAAATATAGGTTATGGGCTTCCCATTAATTTCCACAAAAGTTGCAGCCCCTCCCACTTGCACCCCCTCTCCTAAGGTTCAGACTGACATGACTCTACCCGCAAAACAACACTCTGGGCAGGCTTTCCCCTATATCTACTAGTGAACATCCCTCCACTCCCCCTAAACCTCCATCATCTCACAATTAGACAATGCCATTGCCGCCCTCTTCGAACCCTTGCTCCTCGCCCTCCCTCATAGTGACTAACACACTATTCACTCACCGCGCAGTGTACACTTGCCCCAATAGCCCTATGTCCACCCTGCTGATTTCTCCAATATCAAGCTCTCCCAGAACTCAATTATTCCCCCACTCACCAAACCCTTCCCTCAACCCTTGCCACTAGCCTTTAGACACCTTCATCCTCGCAAGCATCCCAACTACCTCTCGGAGGACGAAATTCAATCACTTACTCAAGCCTGCACCAACTCACACGAAAGGCACCACGCTGGATTGGATCATTGCTAAGGCAATGGCGGTCCGGCTTAACTCAATAGATCCATGCAACTGGTCTGACCTACATGCTATTACCTTACTATTGCCTGGCACCCACAAGAAAAGGCCAGTGCAACCTGTGAAAGCGAAACTCTGGCTCAGGGACACCAGGAGCCTAGATCTCGAGAAGCTGGCTGCACATTGTGAGAATGGCCTCTTCTCCCCCAAATCTCTCAAAGGTCAACGACCTTACAGTACACTAAAACTCTACTATGTCTGACATAATTGATGACCTTGCCCCGCTAAAGCTAAAAAGACCCTGAGTCAAAGACAAAAACCCCTGATTCAACTGATCCCTCAACAATGAAAGGAGAACCCTCCAGCTAACAGAAAGAATCTGGAAACAGCATCCCTCACCCTCCCAACTAAAACTTCTCCAAGAGACCAGAAATGTCTACAACAGAAACATCCTCAAATCTAAAAAAAGAGTTCTTTAGATCGGAATTGGAAAACTCTAAGAACAGACCTTGTAAGCTCTTTAAAATAGTTAAACACCAATCTAACAAACTGGCTAAAACTTCCAAAGAAACCTCAAAATCCCTAATAACCTGTGAGGAGTTGTCCTTCTATACAGCCCAAATTATCTCCCTAGGAAACAAACTTAGTTAAGCTACCAACATCCGACCTCTTCCTGCCGGATCCCATCTCTCCTCTCTTCCCCCTAGACAACACCCAAGAACCAAGCGCACTGGTTCAACTTCAAGTTAAATGACGACCACTCCAACCCGAAAAGTCTATCATCCTTAAATCGGAATAACCACTTTAATGACCCACTCCCCTCCAGCTGTGTGACCACAACCTCCCAATTTATCATTCCCATTTGGACTACAATAATCAACGCTTCCCTACTACAAGGGTCCATACCTAACTCTCTAAAAGCCGGTCACGGTGTCCCCATCTTGAACCCCGCTACTCCAGACAATTTCAGACCAATATCCAATATCCCACTTCTAGCGAAAGCTCTGGAGAAATGTCAACTGAGCCAACATATCACCAACTTTAATCTGCTAGATGAATTCCAATCCGGGTTCAGGCAGCACAGAAGCTACTATTCTTCATATTGTGGATGATGCTCTTCAAGTCCTTGACTAAGGCAAACATGTCTACTAATTCTATTACATTTAGCCTTGGCATTTGACACAGTCAACCACGAAAAACGACTTGAACGCCTCGAATTGAGAATGAGAGTAAAGGGAACCATTCTCAAATGGTTTAGATCCTTCCTCCAGAACTGCATCCAGAGATTCTTACTCAACAGTAATCTATCTACTCCTTCCCTGATAACGATCGGAGTCCCCCAAGGATAATATCTGTCCCCAACCCTCTTCCATCTCTACCTTGAATCATTAGCTGAATTACTAGATACAGCCAACATCTCCTTCCACATGTACACCCATGATACACAGGTCTACATCAAAATCTTAACTTTAGAGGAGATCTACTCTTTGAATGAGGCCCTACAGCTGACTGTTCAATGGCTCATCTGCATCCAGCTCAAACTAAATTCACGTTAACGGAGTGCCTTCTAATCTACACCCTAAAAGTAACACTGAAATCTGGAAATGGACCAAGTCGATCACAGCACTAAACTCACACTGACCATAGTGGAATCTGCCAAATCTCTCGGAATAATCCTAGACAGCAACCTGAATATGCAAGACCACATCAACTTGATGGCTAAACCTGCCAAGTTTCACCTGATCTACCTGAGGAAACTAAAACATTTCATTGATGCCTCAGACCTAAAAATGGCTGTCCAGGCATTAGTTATCCCCAGAATCAAATATGGATGCTGAATCATTTCAGGCCTGTCCAAGATCTCCAATGCCACTTAAAAGCTTGCCTCAACATGCCGCCAGACTCTTACCAGGCTCAAACAAATTCGACCACATCTCATTGCATCTGAAGGCGCTGCACTGGCTTCCTTTTGAATCCAAATTCCAACACAAACTGGCATGTATCACCCACAAAGCGCTACGCATGAAATCCTCTGAATATTTCGCCCACAAAAACATGGTTTCTGGAGGAGCCAGAAACTCCTGGTCGGCGTGAAACTTTGTGCTCCAGTCACCCTGCATCTGAAAGGAAAAAAACGTAGAATCGCATTCTCTGGGACCACCCCAAGAATCTGGAACTCACTGCTGTCTTTCAATAGAAGAATTCCCTCTCTATCAATATTTAAAAAGGAAGCCAAAACCTTTCTAATGGGCAAGTTCCTCTCATAACTCATGCATTGCACCCAGCGCTCACCAGCTTTGCTTATTTTTGTTGCTGCTAGAGTTTGGACTGACTGGCTGCTATCCATCTTGTACTGCCCTTGTACTCCCACAAATGTAATTGCTTGATTTATCTGCATTATGATGTGAACATTGGATACACCCTCTTATTCCCCAAATGTTCCACTTCTTTTTACCCCTAGTTTGCAGAGTGGAGGAGAAAGAGGGTGTGGTCACTGAAAACCTCTCAGCAAACCCACTGTGTGGGACTTGCTGGAGGCAACTGGCGGGGTAGTTGGCCCCCGAGAACACTCAATAGCTAAGGGGAGTTTATCCCCTACTAGTTGCACAGCAGGATGCACATTTGCAGAGAGGAGGAGAAAGGGGGCTTCACCTGCCATCACATCTCAGCAATCCTGTGATATGGGACTTACTGGAGATTATAGGAAGGGTAATTTTCCCCCAAGGATGTCCTTGGAGGCCAACTACCCCTCCTGTTACCTTCAGTAGGTCCCACACAACAAGATTGCTGAGAAATTGTCAGAGGCCAAGCCTCCTTTCTCCAACGTGACTCCTTGTGCACTACCAATTGGGGGATGAAGTCCCCTTGGCTCCAGAGGGACTTTGGGGGCCAAGAAGCCCTCCTCATACCTCCTGTAAGTCCTACACAGCGGAATTCCTGAGATCTGGTCGGAGGCCCTTCCTCTTTCTTCACTACTCTACAAACATGACTATTACTTTAAAAACATGGGATTTACTGAAAGAAAGAAAGGTTAGAGGGATGGTATAGTACGGAATCAGCATTTAAAAAACATTAGAAATTCACTGAGAAAAACAAAGGTTACATGGACATTACGGTTAGGAAATAGACTACAAAAAACCTTAGAAATTCATTGAAAAAAACCAAAGGTTACAGAGATGTTATAGTTAGGCTCAGATTTCAGCAGTTGTAGTTAGCTGACCTAACTATAACTCGCGCCCCCGCAATGCACTGCTTATGACCTCACATATTACATCATTAATGACAGGGTCGCTCAACTATACTGCCTTTCACATATGCAGTTACTCATCCATATTCCACTGACACATCCATGTACTCACCGATATAGCCATAGATACACTCACTCACCCATACATCCACTTACACACACACATACTAACTTCACTGACTCACCGACCCACTCATCCATACAGGCAGGCACACCCCCCTCACCCCTTACCCCCATACAGACATTGAGACAGCCATACATGTACTTAGACAACCCATCACTCACCCATATAGAAACTTGCGTGCCCCACTCACATGCCTAAGCTGCGAAACGCGTTGGGAATGCAAAAAGAAATATTCCTGGATGTATG
Organism: Lissotriton vulgaris; assembly: GCF_964263255.1. Taxonomy (NCBI): domain Eukaryota; kingdom Metazoa; phylum Chordata; class Amphibia; order Caudata; family Salamandridae; genus Lissotriton; species Lissotriton vulgaris. The sequence goes on along the minus strand of NC_141685.1, from coordinate 1,706,792,473 downwards.
CCGGTTTTTGCTTTTAATAAAGGACTCTTCCTAGTCTGGCCGGGTCCTTCCTGTCATTGGGTGTGCTCTCACACGTAGGGTGTCACAACGGAATATATATATATATATATATATATATATATATATATATATATATATATATATATATATATATATATATATATATATATATATATATATATATATATATATATATATACACACACACCACGCACACACATACATATGTTATGTTATGTTATACTGAATTTGTAGCACGCACTGTTACTCTAGAGTGTCCTGGCGCGATAGAGAGCTGAGGTAGAGACGAGAGTCAGATTAGTTGGACTTGCCAAACAGATGTGTTTTTAAGTGTTTTTTAAAAAGTTGGAACTAATGAATAAGTTGAAGAGCAGAAGACAGTGCATTCCAAGCTTCCGCAGCTTTGACAGACAGCGACTGGCCACCCAGACGCACTCTGCGAAAGCGGGAATCATCATCCGGCGGTGAGATGCCGAACGCAAAAGGCGATTTGGCACATAGAAAGTGAAACGCTTCCTCAGATAGGTGGGGCCCAGCCCATGTAGGGAGCGGTGGGCCAGAGTGATAGCTTTGAACTGCACCCGCTGAGCCACCGGCAGCCAGTGCCGTTCCCGTAGGTATTGGCGCGCGCTAGATCTCCTAGAGGCATTAAAGAGGAGCCTGGCTGCAGTGTTCTGAATGACTTGGAACCTGTGCAGCAGATAGCCAGTAAACAGAGCGTTGGCGTAGTCCAGCCTGGACAAGATCAGGGCACGGGTAATCGTCTATTTGGCTACCCTCGGGAGAAAAGGGAACATTTTACTGAGTGTTTTGAGGGTACCAAAACAGACTCTCGCCAGTTTCTTTACATGATCACTAAATCGAAGGTCCTCACTAAACCAGACCCCCAGATTTTCAGCAGGCCCGCCCTCGGACTGTGGCCTAGGGTGGTTGGGAGGCCACAGGCAGTGTCTAAAATCTGCAGGGAACTGGCTGAATATGAGGATCTCCAATTTATCCTCATTACATTTGAGAGAGGCTTGGGCCATCCAGTGAAAAACGGAGGTGATGCACGTGTGGGCAGTGAGCGTGTTCAGGTCCGCGCTCCCCCAAGTGAAAAGCAGCTGTCAGCATATGCCATTACTTTCGCCCTGAGTTCCTCAGCTAGATAAATCAGTGGTGTTAAATAGATATTAAATAGCAGAGGACTCAGAGTGGAGCCCTGCGGAACCCCAGTGGTCAGGCTCCGGACAGAGGAGGCACAGGAGGCCATGCAGACCTGCTGTGAGCGGGAGTCCATAAATGATTTAAACCATTCCCAAACCGAGCCCGAGATCCCTATAGCAGATAGCCTGGCCATGAGCTGCTGGTGAGGAACCGTATCGAAGGTGGCAGAGAGGTCAAGTAGCATCAGCGCCACCCTGCCGCCCCCATGAAGACACTCTCTGATCGCCTCTGACACCTCCACCAGAGCAGTCTCAGTGCTGTAGTCAGTTCTGAAACCTGACTGAGCTGGGTGGAGTGCCCCGGATGTTTCCACGAATGACTCCAGTTGCCTAAAAACCACCTTCTCACAGACTTTGGCCAGTGCAGGCAGAAGTGAGATAGGCCGATAATTAGCCGGAAGCAGAGGGTCCAGTGAAGGTTTTTTCAGGAGGGGTAGTAATTTAGCCCGCTTCCATTGGGCAGGTACATAGGCGGTCAGAAGGGAAGAATTAACCATGTCCACAACTGCTGGGCAGACTAGCTCTGCTACACCTGCTAGGACTCGTGCCGGGCAGGGTTCAGCAGGAGAGCCAGACTTAAGAGACCCCAGAATGGCTAAAATATCTGTCTCAGTGGTGGGACGGAATGAGGTGAACTGGGCAGAGGCTGCAGGCAGGTCCGGGGAGGACCTCGGAGAAGGGGTCTCCCCAGATCCGGGGGGTGAGCCAATATTATCCTGGATCTTGAGAATCTTGTCGGCAAAAAAGGTAGATAGCTACTCACACCATTCATACGATATAGGTAGCGCACATTGTTCAGCACAAGGGAATAGAAAACTTCGGACAATAGCAAAGATCTCCTTGCTATATACATATATATATATATATATATATATATATATATATATATATATATATATATATTACCTATTACCTTATAACTTTGGCATTGTTTGATAAACCTTAGTTAAATTTTCTTAACTAATTCTTTGTTCATATCAGCCCCTATGTTGAAAGTCTGGGGGTGATTCATCAAGGGGGGTCCCAAATTGTGTTTTCTCCATGTTCATTTCCATAGGAAACTTTGGACATGGCTACAGGTCCAACGGGTGAACGGAATTACCCCAAATTTGGCAGGTAGAAGGGTCTTGGTCTAGAAATCACGCTTTTGTTTATTTGGTATAAATCCGTCCAGTAGTTTTGAAGAAATATCAAAATGTACAGATATCGATATTTGGGAATTCTGCCATCTGATTGGCTGGGGCGTTACGAACACGAGCTTGGTGCTTATTGGCTGCGAGCGGTGCAAGCGGTTACAACTAGGAAGTATTGGCCACCATTTTGTGATTTTGTTGAAGCGAGTAAGGGGAAAAAGGGCAAAAAGAGTAGGAAAGAGGAGGATAGGAGCACTGTAATCTCTGTGGCGGAGTGCGAAGCGAATTAGTCACTCCTACCGGTCCGAAAGTGCGGTGTTGCTCAGAGTGACATGGTGCTGAGATGAGATGCTGCTACACTCGGGTATAAAACTGAGAACCTAAACCATGAGCTCATTGCTTTAAAGTGATGTGCATACATCGCAAGTAGTCATTGTAGCATACGTGTGCAAGTAGTGTTAGTAGGCGTTTATACCATACAGGGAGTGGTAAGCGAACTACTGACAGGTACCGTGAGTTTATACTATACCGGAAGTGAAGTACTCACGCCTACCGATGAGAAGACTCGGGGATCAAACCAAGCTAATTGGTGTAAAGTGATGGGCTCTGGGCGCTGTAGCATACTGGCCGCTGTAGTATAAGTGTGTCAGTAGTGTTAGTATGCGTTTATAGTATACAGGGAGTGGGAAGCAAACTAATCACCCCTACTGGTCTGAAGACTCTGGGCTTAAACCGTGAGCCAAACCGTTCATTGCTGTAAAGTCATGTGCTCTGGGTAGTATTGCAATGTAAGTCATAGTAGAATATTAGTATGTAATGGTACTAGGGTGTAGGTATGTAATGTTAGAATGTAGGGCTGTCATGAGGGGAATATTGGGGAGTTTGTACACAGTGCTGGAGAAGATGGTTGCCTTGCTGTCTGGTCCTGTTGGTGGCTGTTTAAGCTGTCTTATTTTCCTGCAATAAATCTACTTATCGGATCCACTGCTGTCTGCCTGTTCAGTATATAAATTTGGCGACAAGCGGGAGAAGGTAAAAAGAAGGCAGCACTTACCAATATTTTGAGCTTGCTTGCATCGTGCTGGACCTGTTTTCTTCGTGAAGGTGTTTTTACTCATCCTATGGTCATCGGCTCATTAAACTATGTCATGCGATCTCTGGTAGGATTTAGATTTATAGATTTTGGGCTTCCTCTGCCTTATCAGTACACTCTGGTTGCTGTATTACAAGTGTGCAAGTAGTGTCAGTATGCGTTCATACTAATTCTGTAGTTGTGCTGTAACCAACGTATCAAGGCCCTAGGGAGTGCCACGTCACAGGCGCAGCTCATACAATGTCCCGGGTTGTGCATCCGCGGGACATTTATGTTTGCTATTCCAGGGCTGGAGCATGGCTTCCACCCTGTGATAGCAAATCCTTGTGTGTCTCGTTGAAGCGAGAGGAGGAAAACCTTGTATCGCTTCAATAAAGTGGAACCGGATGGTAAAAATGGAGACAAAACAAATGAAGCAGGGTCTCACCCGTTCATTTAAATGAGCCCCCTGGTTGGTAATGATCCGGGGACAATCCTATTATTATATTGCGGGGTCTGTTCAGGACTGGGGACCTTAATCTCACATGCAAATTCGGCACAGGAGTGCATAGAGAAGTTTTGCAGCCTAGGGGATAGCCACCTCCCCTGGTATTGTTTACTAATTGTTCGGGAGGCTTTGAGCCCAACTGATGTCCGGGGATCGACACCCTCCGGGGCTTTACTGAATATGGTGGGTGAGCCTTGCTAGTCCTTGAAGCCTAGATGGTCCTAGGTATTGCCTTATTGGTTTGTAATCACATGGGCAGTACTCCTGGTCTTGTAATAAAGTGATACACGCATCGAACCCTTGTAGTTGTAGAATTCCGAAGGTTTCATTTATGTAATAGTCTGTTGGTTTATATTTGGTAGGTGCACCACAAATTTACAAATGTTTTCCCTTATAACCTCCTACAAACAGACGATTTTCACAATACATTACAGACAAGTGTTGTCAGAAAAAGAAGACCTATACACTCACTTATTTATTGGTAAAAAAATAACCTTTATTAAAACAACTCAAATAAATGGAAATGCAGTTTTATTAGAAGAAACAACAGTAAGTGGCTGGGACTCCTCCAGAAGTAGCGTACAAAACCTGCAAGACAAAAATGAAATATAAGTATGTGTGCTATGTCCAAGAGAAAAAGAAAGGTAGTCAGAATGAAAGGAAGATAGTGAGAATGGGACAGAGAGTGAGTGGGTGGAAGGGAGAAGGGGAGGGAGAGTCAAAAGAACAGAGGGAGGAGGAGACAGAGCGTTGGTCTACTGCACCCAGCCCTTACTGTTTACCTCCCGTCACCCGTGTATCTAGGACGCTGGGGTCCGCGAGAAAGAGTGCAGTCCAGCAAGACCTTAAAATGAAACAGGTATAAATGAGGCCAAAGATTACATTATTAGCTACGGGAACATTGGATTACATTATTAGCTACTGGAACATTGCTTGCCTGCACCTGTGCACCCAGGCTAATGCACCCCAGCCCCTTCCCACTGTGAACAATTGTAGTTCCTGCACACCGAGGCTTCACTGCCCACCTGCCACCATCGGTGTGTCCAACGACGTTCCAGTGCAAGCTCCGACTCTGGGGTGCCTCTGTAGGGTTGCACAGCAGGTCTCTGGTCGGGGACGGTGCCTTGATACCACGATGGGAGCGTCAGAATTCCCAGGGCATCATCACGGTGCAATGAATTCCATGTCTGAAAAGGGAGTAAAAATATAATGGTGGAAACGTCTGAAGGTAAATGAAGGTTTATTTCAAGCTTAATAGAGAACACCAGTTGAGTGGATCCTTCTTTCTTGAAGTACGATCTACCAACTGTTGGTGGTAATCTTGTTTCAAAGAGAAGTTGGAGTGCATGAGAATACACAAGGGTAAATAATATTTTATGCCAACGTTTACATACAAAGGAACAGAGCGCATGCTAGAAGCATAATGTGCACGTGTAACGCAGTGTCGCAAGCCTGTGTCCATGTACACTTAGTAATCAGCTCACTACATTACTAAAAGTAATTGCCACGTGCCTGAAGGACAGCGCTGTCCTCTGGCTCAGGCCTACAGTACGGTCCAGCATGTGACTGAATGAGGTCAGAGATCACATCATTACCCACAGCAACATCGCTTGTTCGCAGCTGCGCACCCAGGCTGATGCACCCCACCCCTCTCGCAGCACTGTGCTCAACACGTGTCTGTAGGGCAGCGCTGCCTGCAGGCTCAGGCCTACAGTACAGTCCAGAAGGTCCTTAAAATGAGACAGAGATGTGACTGAATGAGGTCAGAGATCATATCATTACGGATGGCCATATCACTTGTTTGCACTTGCGCACCCAGGCTGATGCACCCCAGCTCCTTCCCCCGCACTGTGCTCAATTGTGGGTCCTGCGCATCAAGGCTTCACTGCTCACCTGCCACCACCGGTGTGTCCAACGACGTGCCGGTACAAGCTCAGAGTCCAGGGTACTTTTGTAGGGTGGGAGAGCAGGTCTCCGGTCGGGGATGGTGTCTTGATACCACAATGGAAGGCGTCAAAATGCAGAGGGTATCATCATGGGTTGAGCACCCTCTCTGCCCATTTTCAGTCAATTCAGTGTCTGAAAAGGGAGGAATAATTTAATATTGGAAACGTCTGGAGGTAAATGAATGTTTATTTCAAGCTCAATAGAAAACACCATTTGAGTGCATCCTTCGTATTTGAAGTACGATCTACCAACTGTTAGTGATAATCGTGGTTCAAAGAGGAGTTGGAGGGCAACACAATACACAAGGTTAAATAATAATATGTTATAACAAGGATTCACAAACAAAGGAACAGAGCGCATGCTAGAAGCATAATGTGCGCGTGTAATGCAGCGGCAGAAGCATGTGTGCATGTACACTTAGTAATGAGCTATTCATATATATATATATATATATATATATATATATATATATATATATATATATATATATATATATATATATATATATATATATATATATATATATATATATCATGTGAACAAGGCTCCGTTGAGCCGAAACGTCTGTGACACTTTCTGCTTAATAAAAGTTCGAAACACCTCGAGGTCCGTGTCCGGTGTCCTGTTTTGCCAGCTGAAAGAAGCAGCGCGTGCTGGAGTGATACGGAGTTCACGATATATATATATATATATATATATATATATATATATATATATATATATATATATATATATATATATATCCAGATCTATCGTTTGTCATAAAGATCCTTCATTCTGGCCATGTACTCAACACGCTTCTGAGTACCTACTCCTTTGTCACGAGAACAAGTGTTTGCAAATAACAGTGTAAATACATTTTGAGTGCCACACCTCTTTAGTGAAAATGAACAGCAATGATTTTCTAAAATCACGGAGCAATGAGAGAACTGAATACGAAAGTGTTATGAACAAAATCAAGGCAAGAAAGGACATCGTGGTACGAATGTCAGACAAAGGTGGGAATGTAGTGTTATGGCCCCAAGAGATGTACAATAAAGAAGCCTCTCTCCAATTATCAGACAGGGAGTGCTATGTACGAATCAGTACCACCAATGTAACAAGCATACAAGAAAGGTACCACCAATGTTTGTACACTTGGAAATCTGCAGGATTGATCTCCAAGCAGGAATTTGAATTCCTAAAAAATAACTATCCAGTGACACCACACCTGTACCTCATTCCCAAAATTCATAAAGATGAACAATGCCCCCCGGGGAGGCCCATAATATCGGCAATTGGGGGGCTATTTGAAAATACAAGCAAGTTCATCGATTTTTTTCTACAACCCTTTGTGCGTAATTTGCCTTCGTACATAAAAGATAGTGGGGACTTTTTGAAAAAAATATTTGACACTGACTGGCACTCAGACCTTGTCATGGTAACATTGGATGTACAAAGTTTGTACATGAGTATTCGGCACCATGATGGGTTGCATGCAATCAAACATTACCTTGATACTAGGGACATTTCACTACACCAACATACAGCCATGTTATTGCAAATGGTAGAGTGGTGTCTCGAGAATAACATCTTTATGTTCAACAAGCTTCTCTATCGTCAAATACAGGGGACTGCCATGGGTACTTGCTTTGCCCCCAGCTATGCTAATTTGCATATGGGCTGGTGGGAGGAGCAAGTAGTCATGGCAGAATATGGCACAGAAATGACGAACAATGTGCTAAAATATAGTCGTTACATCGACGACATTTTTTTGCTGTGGAGAGGTAGTGAAGAAAGTGCTAGATTATTTGCTGAGAAACTAAATGAAAACTCCATGAACTTAAAGTTCACATGTAACACCAGCAAATTGTCCATTGTCTTCTTGGACTTAGAACTTTTTATCTCTGGGAACAAGATACAAACAAGAACTTACAGAAAACCCACTTCCGGCAATACCATCTTACATGCCGGAAGTTTTCACCCACACAGCCTGATTTCCAGCATCCCCTATGCTGAGTGTCTCAGAATGAAACGCAATTGCAGTACGCAAGAAGGTTTTGAAACATCTAAAAACCTTTTATTTAAAAGATTGCGCACAAGAGGCTACTCAGATAAATGTTGAAGACAGCAGATGACAAATGCCTGACGAAAAGTAGAGAGAGCTTGTTGTTCCAAAACAAATCTAGTGTAACACCCACAGATAAGAATGAGACGCCCAGAATCATCACTGGGTACAATGCCTACCATACTCAAGTACGGAGAATTCTGTGTAGGCACTGGCCCATAGTACGTAGTGATCCTGCTTTAGGAACAATTTGCACCAAGTTGCCGCAGATTACATACAGAAGGGCAAAATCAATGAAACAGGAACTGGTAACCAATATCCCGAGCCAACCAAAAAACAGCAATTGGCTCTCTAGTCAGAAAGGATTCTCTAAGTGTACAAAATGCAAAGCTTGTCAATACGGAGTTAATGTCAGGAAAGTACACCTTCCTCTAAGAAGAACACCACTAGAGCTGAGGGAGGCTTACAATTGCAAAACAGACTATGCAATATATGTACTCCAATGTACCTGCAAAAAACGTTATGTGGGTAGCACCTTACATCCTGTCCATGTAAGATTCTTACAGCATTTAAGGGCAGTGACCAATGATGATCAAAGCTATCCGGTGGCTCGCCACATTAACGCTTTCCATAAGGGGAGAACAGAAGATCTGCAATACTTTGTGATCGATAGTATTAACAAAAATGTCAGGGGAGGCAATAGGCTCCTGGCACTTAGGAGACTAGAGTCTAGATACATAATTCTCCTGGACAGTAAGACCCCAAATAGATTAAACTCTGACGAAGCGTTGAGCATACACTTGTAACACCATATCCTTTCAGAAAAATGACCAGGGTCCTGCAATTCAGATATAAGAACATATTAGCTCCATGCTATATACACGTATCCCACTCCTCTGAACCTTAAAAGTGAGGATACTAATGCAATAGTAAAGTATCAGCACATGTTCACTATCTTTTTTAAAAAAAACACAAGGCACTTTTTTTTACGTTTAATAGGTTAAGAGCACATGTAACTGAAATAGATAAACCACCCATAGAGAAGCCATCAATTTAAGACCAAATAGTCCTAGACCAGGATAAAATGTGAAGGTTGTGATGAACATTGAACTGTCAGAATGCCCACAAGGGCTCAATTCTATGATGTAAAGCTTTGTTCGCCAATTGAAAAAGGCTGTTTGAAACACACAGATGAATTTTTGACAAAATCTGGTCTAGGCGCAGTAACTTGATAATATTTATTAAGATCTCACAGTGGTTTATCAAGTTTCATTTAGGCACTTATTCACAGCCAGTGTTTATGTAATTTGCACTTTCACGTTGATATGTTTCATTGACTGTGTATATACAGACATTCACATTGCGTTGCATACATAGAAATGTATGTCTTATTGCTGATTTGGGTATAACTGTGTAATATAATTTATTCAAATTGATTCAAATGAATTTGTAGTAATATTCGTACTATGCTACAATAATGCACTTGCAATGAATCGGGTTCGATAATGTGTAAACAATGCCCACTGACGATCACTATTGCACGCAATGACTGTTTCTATGTCCATGGAATTAGCCGATGTAAACAAAATACGTCATCAAGTTGCTCTGACCATCGAGTGGCGCTTGTGTGTATATAAACTGTCTTCTTTTAGCACAAAGGTGTTGTGACCAAGGCGGCTTGTGTCCGCCGAAACGCGTTAAGCCATTTTGCAGGGTGAATAAATCCCTTTTCGTGAAGCCCACGGAGTCAGTGCCTTTTTTCTAATCTGGACGATTGAAGGTTTGGATAATATATATATATATATATTTATATATATATATATATATATATATATATATATATATATATATATATATATATATATATATATATACATACATACATACATACATACATATATATATATATATATATATATATATATATCCCAACAAAGTTGCCTGTTAACAAGAAGTCAAGAAGTGAGCCGCCAAACAGGTAACGGTTACCACACATTTATTGTTGCAGGGAGCATTCAAGGACATCCAGTTGATATTTCACAATATTGAATCCAGCTCGTCGACGCGTTTCGTGTTTTGCACACTTCTTCTAAGACACTGGACGCCAAGCAAGATCACGGCGGTTTAGAGGCACCACTGAATTTCTTTTAACCACCGCCCCAGTGGGCGTGTCCTCAATGAGGCATAATGGTCCTTGTAGTGCACTCACTTGCTCCAGTGAGAGCCGTGATATTGCCCCGCAAAATTGTACACAATGAAACCCCAGTGGGTGGCGAAACTTCAACTGTAGTCCTCGTAGCTCTATTATCCTGCCGCAGTAGGCGCCTGTTTCCATTGCGGCATCGTCGTTTGGCGCTGTCGCTGGAGTGCTAGCAGCACCAGGGCTCACAAAGCGGCTCAGGCAAGCCGCAGAAACATCCCAACAAAGCTGCCTGTTAACAAGAAGTGAGCCGCCAAACAGGTAAAGGTTGCCACACATTTATTGTTGCAGGGAGCATTCAAGGACATCCAGTTGATATTTTACAATATTGAGTCCAGCTCGTCGACGCGTTTCGTGTTTTGCACACTTCTTCCAAGACACTGGACGCCAAGCAAGATCACGGCGGTTTTGAGGCACCACTGAATTTCTTTTAACCACCGCCCCAGTGGGCGTGTCCTCAATGAGGCATAATGGTCCTTGTAGTGCACTTACTTGCTCCAGTGAGAGCCGTGATATTGCCCCGCAAAATTGTACACAATGAAACCCCAGTGGGTGGCGAAACTTCAACTGTAGTCCTCGTAGCTCTATTATCCTGCCGCAGTGGGTGCCTGTTTCCATTGCGGCATCGTCGTTTGGCGCTGTCGCTGGAGTGCTAGCAGCACCGGGGCTCACAACGCGGCTCAGGCAAGCCGCAGAAACATCCCAACAAAGTTGCCTGTTAACAAGAAGTGAGTCGCCAAACAGGTAAAGGTTACCACACATTTATTGTTGCAGGGAGCATTCAAGGACATCCAGTTGATATTTCACAATATTGAGTCCAGCTCGTCGACGCGTATCGTGTTTTGCACACTTCTTCCAAGACACTGGACGCCAAGCAAGATCACGGCGGTTTTGAGGCACCACTGAATTTCTTTTAACCACCGCCCCAGTTGGCGTGTCCTCAATGAGGCATAATGGTCCTTGTAGTGCACTCACTTGCTCCAGTGAGAGCCGTGATATTGCCCCGCAAAATTGTACACAATGAAACCCCAGTGGGTGGCGAAACTTCAACTGTAGTCCTCGTAGCTCTATTATCCTGCCGCAGTAGGTGCCTGCTTCCATTGCGGCATTGTCGTTTGGCGCTGTCGCTGGAGTGCTAGCAGCACCGGGGCTCACAACGCGGCTCAGGCAAACAAGGCAGGAGTTGGAGGGCAACACAAAACACAAGGTTAAATAATAATATGTTATAACAAGGATTCACAAACAAAGGAACAGAGCCCATGCTAGAAGCATAATGTGTGCGTGTAATGCAGTGGCGGAAGCATGTGTGCATGTACACTTAGTAATGAGCTATTCATATATATATATATATATATATATATATATATATATATATGTGAACAAGGCTCCGTTGAGCCGAAACGTCTGTGACACTTTCTGCTTAATAAAAGTTCGAAACACCTCGAGGTCCGTGTCCGGTGTCCTGTTTTGCCAGCTGAAAGAAGCAGCGCGTGCTGGAGTGATACGGAGTTCACGATATATATATATAGCCAGACGCGCAGAAAAGAGGCCCTGCAGCTTCAAGTGATACTGGGTTTAACTGGCAAACACGCTGCTTGCAGCTCAAGGACTATCGAGGGATCGATTAACCCAGATATCCGCCAGGATTTTCAGCGCGGTGGTAACTGACAGAGGTATTTCATCTCGAGGGGGCAATCTGTCTCGCATCTGACAGCCCCAGTTTTCTACTAACCTGAGAGGAGGGGCGCTGCAGTCAAACGGGGACACAGAGCTGGCACCGCGATGTTCATCGTCCTTCAAACCACCCCATCCATCTGCAAGGGCACAAAACCACGTTGTTCTCCACTCCTCTACACCAGCCACCTGACATTGCAGACACTATGCATGCTGGGATTTGGAGTCCGCCAATTTCAAAACGGGCTGCCATTCGCTGTGCTGACCGCATTAAGGGGAGGGAACACAGTGCCTCGAGATGAACTTACACAGAAGGAGCTAATTGGGGAGAGGCTCGTTAAGGAGGAAGACGCTGAGGAAGGCACATATGCCGAAATGCATTCGTCAAACCCGGGACCCTGAAATAAACGGAAGCCTGTTCTCGACTCCCCGTGTGGCCTCTTCTCTTTTCTTTGGGAAAGTGTGAATGGTGATTTATACTGCGCAGCCAGACGCGCAGAAAAGAGGCCCTGCAGCTTCAAGTGATACTGGGTTTAACTGGCAAACACGCTGCTTGCAGCTCAAGGACTATCGAGGGATCGATTAACCCAGATATCCGCCAGGATTTTCAGCGCGGTGGTAACTGACAGAGGTATTTCATCTCGAGGGGGCAATCTGTCTCGCATCTGACAGCCCCAGTTTTCTACTAACCTGAGAGGAGGGGCGCTGCAGTCAAACGGGGACACAGAGCTGGCACCGCGATGTTCATCGTCCTTCAAACCACCCCATCCATCTGCAAGGGCACAAAACCACGTTGTTCTCCACTCCTCTACACCAGCCACCTGACATTGCAGACACTATGCATGCTGGGATTTGGAGTCCGCCAAATTCAAAACGGGCTGCCATTCGCTGTGCTGACCGCATTAAGGGGAGGGAACACAGTGCCTCGAGATGAACTTACACAGAAGGAGCTAATTGGGGAGAGGCTCGTTAAGGAGGAAGACGCTGAGGAAGGCACATATGCCGAAATGCATTCGTCAAACCCGGGACCCTGAAATAAACGGAAGCCTGTTCTCGACTCCCCGTGTGGCCTCTTCTCTTTTCTTTGGGAAAGTGTGAATGGTGATTTATACTGCGCAGCCAGACGCGCAGAAAAGAGGCCCTGCAGCTTCAAGTGATACTGGGTTTAACTGGCAAACACGCTGCTTGCAGCTCAAGGACTATCGAGGGATCGATTAACCCAGATATCCGCCAGGATTTTCAGCGCGGTGGTAACTGACAGAGGTATTTCATCTCGAGGGGGCAATCTGTCTCGCATCTGACAGCCCCAGTTTTCTACTAACCTGAGAGGAGGGGCGCTGCAGTCAAACGGGGACACAGAGCTGGCACCGCGATGTTCATCGTCCTTCAAACCACCCCATCCATCTGCAAGGGCACAAAACCACGTTGTTCTCCACTCCTCTACACCAGCCACCTGACATTGCAGACACTATGCATGCTGGGATTTGGAGTCCGCCAAATTCAAAACGGGCTGCCATTCGCTGTGCTGACCGCATTAAGGGGAGGGAACACAGTGCCTCGAGATGAACTTACACAGAAGGAGCTAATTGGGGAGAGGCTTGTTAAGGAGGAAGACGCTGAGGAAGGCACATATGCCGAAATGCATTCGTCAAACCCGGGACCCTGAAATAAACGGAAGCCTGTTCTCGACTCCCCGTGTGGCCTCTTCTCTTTTCTTTGGGAAAGTGTGAATGGTGATTTATACTGCGCAGCCAGACGCGCAGAAAAGAGGCCCTGCAGCTTCAAGTGATACTGGGTTTAACTGGCAAACACGCTGCTTGCAGCTCAAGGACTATCGAGGGATCGATTAACCCAGATATCCGCCAGGATTTTCAGCGCGGTGGTAACTGACAGAGGTATTTCATCTCGAGGGGGCAATCTGTCTCGCATCTGACAGCCCCAGTTTTCTACTAACCTGAGAGGAGGGGCGCTGCAGTCAAACGGGGACACAGAGCTGGCACCGCGATGTTCATCGTCCTTCAAACCACCCCATCCATCTGCAAGGGCACAAAACCACGTTGTTCTCCACTCCTCTACACCAGCCACCTGACATTGCAGACACTATGCATGCTGGGATTTGGAGTCCGCCAAATTCAAAACGGGCTGCCATTCGCTGTGCTGACCGCATTAAGGGGAGGGAACACAGTGCCTCGAGATGAACTTACACAGAAGGAGCTAATTGGGGAGAGGCTCGTTAAGGAGGAAGACGCTGAGGAAGGCACATATGCCGAAATGCATTCGTCAAACCCGGGACCCTGAAATAAACGGAAGCCTGTTCTCGACTCCCCGTGTGGCCTCTTCTCTTTTCTTTGGGAAAGTGTGAATGGTGATATATATATATATATATATATATATATATATATATATATATATATATATATATATATATATATATATATATATATATATATATATATATATATATATATATATATATATATATCCAGATCTATCGTTTGTCATAAAGATCCTTCATTCTGGCCATGTCACTCAACACGCTTCTGAGTACCTACTCCTTTGTCACGAGAACAAGTGTTTGCAAATAACAGTGTAAATAAATTTTGAGTGCCACACCTCTTTAGTGAAAATGAACAACAGACTTCACGGCAATTCATAATCAATGGAGCTAGAAAGACAGACTTTTGTAAACTTTCTGATTATTCAGTCGCAAATAATAAATGCATTTAAGAATCATTTAAAATAAACATGTAAATGCCAATTCATGCATTGTGTAGTTTTCGAACGTGATATTTCATTCAAAACTTTATTGTTCCCATACGGAAACAAACACGGTCACGCCCCTGTGGGAAAACAAATAGCTGAAAACTACGTATTGTTGCAAGACCTTCTGATATCAAAATAAAGCGTTCACGCCTAAAGCGACGATAGACTCATGATGGAGCTAGATTGTGATTGGTTTGCATAGAAATAGATGGTTTCATTCTTCAAAACATTCAGAAAGTGCTCATGCTCAAGTGAGCCCATCAGACAGTCACATCCTAGATGGAAAGTCCAACCCAAGTGGGTTCAGTCATGCAAAAGTGCAAATGATTCATATTCATGATTCATTCGATCGGACGTGCAGATAAACACAGTCTCGTATTAAACTCTCCTTGATAATAAAGCCAGTGGTTCTGTGATTAAAAAATATATAAAGATAATAAGTGAGGAATCCAGTGACTGTAAAATACTTTTTTACAAAGCACTAATCAAAATTAAAAATAAAAGTGAACATACTAGCAGCAAGCAGATTAAATTGCAGACAGACAGACAAATTAACTTGGGAAACACAGTCAAAATAAATCAGCATTGTAACAGTTGGTCAGTTAACCTAAATGTGTGGCAAGTCCTTCATCACAATTATGATATGACCCCCTGGTTGGAGAGTGGCGTATTTAATTATATATATGTATATATATATATATATATATATATATGAACTATATGTAAACTAAAGGTAAGGTCTCCGACACGGGACCGGCTCCACTCCTCCCGGGGTTGGTGCGAGTTCTGGGTGCCGAAGTCCCGGCAATATACGAAGGAAATCCGCCGCAGACGTTTGCACACAGCGTAAAGAAAACTCGCACTCCACGGTAAATCCTGCCAAAGGTTACTTTACTGGCTGACTCGTTTCGAGCAAAAAGCTCTTCTTCATAAGCCGTGGAGTGCGAGTTTTCTTTCCGCTGTGTGCAGCAAACGTCTGCGGGCGATTTCCTTCGAGAGAGATATATATATATATATATATATGAATATATATATATATATATATATATATATATATATATATATATATATATATATATATATATTACCTACTGGCTATCGCCAGTAGGTATATATAGTTAGGATTTATTCCCTATGGGATTTTTGAAAATTCTATGTCTAATAACTTTGGCGTTTGTGGACGGAATCGGCTGAAATTTTCAGGAAAATGGCACATTTTGTTTCTGAGCAGCCCCTGTAAATTTGGTGGGGTTTCGTCAAGGGGGGGCTGAGAAAAAAGGGGGGTCCCAAAACGCGTTTTTTGCATTGAGTTTTCCATAGGGCGGTTGGACTCACTTTTAGCTCGAACGGCTGAATGGATTTGCACGAAACTTGGCAAAATTGTAGGGACTGTTAGCCCGATGTGCCTTTGCTAGGTCTCAAACAGTAAATTACGAGTCATCATGACTTATAACAAACAACAAATGGCCATCAGAAAGATTCTCAGGAAACATTGGGACTTACTATTGAAGGATCCGGTCATAGGCAATGACTTGCTTAAAAGTAATCCCACTCCCTTGATAACTTTTCGGAAAGCCAGGTCCATGGGAAACTGTCTAAACAAATGCAATCCCGAGGTTAGACCCCCATCCAATTGGCTGTCCAAGCAAAAAGGTTTTTTCAAATGTCTCCTATGTAAAGCCTGTAAACATGCGAAAAATGTCAAAGAATACAGTGTTCCATTTTCGCCTGACCCTGTTAAAATCAAGCGACGCATAACATGCAAAAGTGAATATGTCGTATATGTGCTGGAATGTCCCTGTGCATTACGCTATGTGGGCAGTACAAAACTACCGGTACACATGAGAATCCTGCAACATCTCAGGGCCATCAATAACAAGGATCAGGCTTACCCTGTAGCACGGCATTTTCAAGCTAAGCATGACAGTGACAACACCTTGCTTCAGTACTTTGCTGTGGATTGTATACCCCTTTCACGTAAAGGAGGCAATAGGGATAGTGCTTTAAGAGTACTCGAAACTAGATATATTTTGGAATTTAATTCCAAGGTCCCAAATGGTCTTAATACCACGGAGGACTTATATACTTGTATATGAATTATAATATCTCTATTCTATTGTCTCCACACTGAACACTGGGATTTACTGGCTTTCATGCTAATGTGGTAATGAATTAACTGTATAACTGTATAATAATTTTTGCTTGTCAGCATGTCTCAGAATCTTTTTAGTCGCCTTTGAGATGTCTCTTGTTAGTCCATATATCTGCGCTATACAACATATTTGAGTATCACTCGAATTTTTAAATCACTTATACACTTAACATTACAGGATATCTCTGTTATTTGTACAGGGTCTGATATGGTTGTTAATGGTATATATATATTTTTTTCACTGTTGCACTTGTTATCACCTTTTTTATTCGCCTAGACATTTTAGGCAGTGGATAACATCGATCCCTTTATATCCTAGGACCCCTTTGCCTATTTTGAAGTACTCGCCCACTTGGGCTTTATTTAAAGAAACAGAAAAAAATTCCAAGACTGCTTTTAAAGTGAATGGATACATATTAGAATTTTGGATGATTTATTCATAGTATTGGAAAATCGTCTTGTAAATATATCTCTAAGTTATTTAAATATGTATATTTATATATTTTTTTATATACATGAATTCTTAGTGAGATGTAAATATATGGATCAAAATATTTTTTCTACTACTATTATATAGGTGTATATTTATGAATTCATTTGCAAATATTATCCATTTTTTGTATATAGTATTAATATGGATTGTACATATGTATCCCAATTGCGGTCTTGTCTACATCTATATCATTGCACAGTCTGTTTTCTAATTCTATTGTGCAAATGTTGCAGCTGTTTTTTATTACTGATTGCTTGTCACTTTAAAAGAGTCAGGGGTCCATGAGTAACGCGTCATGTGATCAAGGTCCAGGTCGGACCGAAACGCGTCATGGCGGCAGACTGATGCAGGCGATATTTTTCTTTGAATAAATTTTCAAGAAAGCACAAAATACTGGGTCCGCGCTTGTCTATCCGAGTCCTGTTGCTGTTGCTGAATGGATTCTTAAAGATAGAGTACTGGTATATATATATATATATATATATTACCTACTGGCTATCGCCAGTAGGTATATATAGTTAGGATTTATTCCCTATGGGATTTTTGAAAATTCTATGTCTAATAACTTTGGCGTTTGTGGACGGAATCGGCTGAAATTTTCAGGAAAATGGCACATTTTGTTTCTGAGCAGCCCCTGTAAATTTGGTGGGGTTTCGTCAAGGGGGGGCTGAGAAAAAAGGGGGGTCCCAAAACGCGTTTTTTGCATTGAGTTTTCCATAGGGCGGTTGGACTCACTTTTAGCTCGAACGGCTGAATGGATTTGCACGAAACTTGGCAAAATTGTAGGGACTGTTAGCCCGATGTGCCTTTGCTAGGTCTCAATATATGTGCTCCAGTAGTTTTTGAGAAATTAACGTTTAAATCAAGATATATATCTGTAACAGCGCTCCGGGCAGCGATCCGGTCCGCTTACTTTTCGCTTATCGGAACTTTGCGCGCAGAAAGCTGATTGGCTCTCCGGTGTCTGTCAACATTCTAAACAGTCCGGAGCGGACGCCATCTTGTCTCTCGGTAGGATCGAGAGAGAAGAAGAGGTGGAAAACGAAGGGGGAATTTAATGAAAGGGGGCAAGGTATCCCCCTCTTGACCCCCTAGGAATGTTGTTGGGGTTATTAAAGGGTCCCGTGGGGAAAATAAAAAAAAAATGATTTTTCACGGTAGAAGCGCGGCCGCGAACTGGTAGCGAAACGGGAATTCGCCATTTTGTGCTTCGTAAATTAAATTACTAGTTATAAGTGGGTGCGGGAGACGTATCCTAATCCCCTATGTTTCCTGAGGGTGGGTGAGGAGGCTGATATATGTTGATACATCTCTTCCAGCGGCTGTGCGTGAGCTTTTTTTTTTTTTTGCTGCGTGACAGTCCGGAGCGGCCGCCATCTTGTCTCTCGGTAGGATCGAGAGAGAAGAAAAGGTGAAAAACTAAGGGGGAATTTAATGAAAGGGGGCAAGGTATCCCCCTCTTGACCCCCTAGGAATGTTGTTGGGGTTATTAAAGGGTCCCGTGGGGAAAATAAAAAAAAAATGATTTTTCACGGTAGAAGCGCTTCACGGGCCGCGAACTGGGCCGCAAACTGGTAGCGAAACGGGAATTCGCCATTTTGTGCTTCGTTAATTAAAGTACTAGGTATAAGGGGGTGCGGGAGACATATCCTAATCCCCTATGTTTCCTGAGGGTGGCTGAGGAGGCTGATATATGTTGATATATCTCTTCCAGCGGCTGCGCCATCTTGCCTTTTTTCGAATGCCACAATTTTGTCGTGCACGGCAGCCATTTTAGATGCCAGGCTGGTTCCAGGCTATCACCTAACCCTGCGGATGTAGTTTATGGCCCCAGCTGTAGAGAATTCAGACATGCCAATCCTCCTGATTCAGGCGTGTGAGTACTGATTTCAGTGCTAGTCTCCCGCCTCCCGATTTCTGTAAGCAAAAACCCGGGGGCATATTACGAACAACTAGCGATAATTTTTGTCTATAACTTGTTTAGAGACAAAAATTATCGCCGCACATCGGCGATTTTTATCGCAGATAAACCTTGCTATTATCGCAGAAAAGTCAGCGATATTCATGTATTATCGACCTAATGCTCTTAGCCATGTTATCCACCTCCCATTGGATAACATGGCTAAGAACTGCTCAGGGCAGGTGTTAGATTTTGGAGATATTCGCGCTTAGCGCGAATATCTCCAAAAGTTGGTAATAGGAGATAGCGATGTTAGGGACTGTTTCCAGTCGCTAACATCTTGGCACGCCACTTTGCATGTCATTAGTGATAAGTATCACTGACATGCAAAGCGGGGCCCAAGATGGTCGCTATCTCCTTTTAGCTGTCACTAACTGGTGTTAGCGACAGCTTGATAATAGGGAAATAATTTTATCTCCGCTTTCATGGTTTTTAAAGCCAAAAAAGCGGAGATAAACCCCCTTGATAATATGCCCCACGATTCCTTGGGGGTTTCAGCTGACAGGGCTTGGTATTGTGTTACATGGTAATTTTTCCATGAAACGTCAGAGGGTCGATGTAGGGGTTCTAGAAGAGGTGATAAACCATTTAAGCCTCATGAACAAGCGCATGGTCTTTTAAAGATTTGTGAAGTACTCGGGGCGGCGGTGTGTGTGTGCCCTCTTTCAGGAGCGGGCGGGGGGGCACTGCCAGCAACTTGCCAGGTCAGGTAGTGTTCAACACGTGCATCACCCTTTCTCTGCCTGCTATTGCGCTCCATGCTTCGGAAAGGTAAGAAAAAGAACGTGCATTTGAGTTTGAAATGTCCGATCCTGCAGCAGCACACTTCCAAAGCCCACACATGACAATAACCCGAATCAAGGCCCCATTCACCCGTTTTAAAAAAAATAGATAACACTCCAACAAAGTAAGGTTATAAAACTTTATTAACTACTAACTTTAACAAACGGAACAAAAACTAAAAACATTTAAACATTTCTCCACACAAAAAGCAACAATGGTTAGAAGCGGTCTTTTGTGCGAATAGTCCCAAGGCAGCACAACGTGCAGAGTTCTGGACGGCACCCAGGTGATGTCGCCTGGGTGCCGCACTGGTTTAGGGATCCTACAATGCTGCTCCGAAAATTGGCGTGGGGCGTCCCGGGTGGGGCGGGAGGAGGCCTCGTCAGTAGCGGTCTGTTGTGCGAATAGTCCCAAGGCAGCACAACGTGCAGAGTTCTGGACGGCACCCAGGTGATGTCGCCTGGGTGCCGCACTGGTTTAGGGATCCTACAATGCAGCACAGAAAAACAGCGTGGGGCGTCCCGGGTGGTGCGGGGGGAGGCCTCGTCAGTAGCGGTCTGTGTCCAGTGTCACATGGCTGACACAACATGTACGACAGGCACCCAGGTGATGTCCAGTAAACTGCCGCACTGGTTTTGGTATCCTACAATGCTGCTCCGAAAATTGGCGTGCGGCGGCCCGGGGGGGGGCGTGGGGGAGCCGGCGTGAACGGGCCTCCCCAGGTGGCGGCCATCTAGCTGAGTTGCGCTCGCTCTTGCGGCCACAGCGTCTCGCTCACCATGTTGTTGAGTTGCTCCCACTCTTGCAGTGCAGCGATAGGCGGCTGCCACATGGCTCTTAAAATGGCGGACGGCTCCTCGGTTTTGGGCCTGGTCCACTGAAATGGCCCTGGGACACTTTGGAACTCGGACGCTTGCCTGCTAGGGCTTGGGCTCCATTCTCGAAAAGCGTCCCCTCAGCCGTGAAGATTGTATAAAAGTCTTGGGGGCCCCCGACTCCCGCAGACTTCCGGTGGGGAGCGGCTGCCATGATTGCTCGCGGAATGACCACGACGGAGCCACGAGATGGTGGTGCTCTCATGCTGACGCCAGCTTCAGTCTGAATGATCCAGAAACAAGGTGGGGCTTTCATCGTTTGGGAAAAAAAAATGTTCTAAACCAATGAAAAGTGTTATTTTTAGGTCATATGACCAAGCCTTCCATCTTTAGGAAACCAAAAGTAAAATGAACCAATGAAAAGTTTTATAAACAAGTCACATGACCTGTTATGCGACATAGGGCTACAAAAAGCGTAGAAAATCCGTTGGCACGTGAGGCGGCGTCAGTAGCGGACCGATGTGCGAATAGGCCGAAGGCAGCACAACGCGCCGAGATCCGGATGGCACCGAGGTGGTGTCCAGCAAATTGCCGCACTGGTGTGGCCATCCTACAATGCTGCGCCGAAAGACGGCGTGTCCAGCTGAATTGCGGTCACTGTTGCGGTACAGTGACTCGAACGCGCCGAGATCCGGATGGCGCCGAGGTGGTGTCCAGCAAATTGCCGTACTGGTGTGGCCATCCTACAATGCTGCGCCGAAAGACGGCGTGTTCAGCTGAGTTCCGGTCACTCTTCCGGCACAGTGACTCGAACGCGCTGAGATCCGGATGGCACCGAGGTGGTGTCCAGCAAGTGGCTGCACTGGTGTGGCCATCCTACAATGCTGCGCCGGAAGTCGGCGTGGGGTGCCCCGTTGGCTTATGAGGTGATGTCAGTAGTGGACTGATGTGTGAATAGGTCGGAACCAGCACAAGGCGCCAAGATCCGAATGGCAAGTCCTGGATGTTGAGTGCCTCAGTTGAGATTTCTGAGCAGTGCTTGTAGGACTGTCTGAAGCTTATTTGCACCTGCTGCAGCTTCACTAGGTCCGGCGGAACTTTTTGCCTTTTCCTTTCTGCTTCTTTTCCTACAATGCGTTTCTTCTGAAGACACGACCAGGTCCCTGAATGTGTGCAGGGGGACGCTATTGATTGAATGAACGCGCCGAGATCTGGATGGCACCGAGGTGGTGTCCAGCAAATTGCCGCACTGGTGTGGCCATCCTACAATGCTGCGCCGAAAGTCGGCGTGGGGTGCCCCGTTGGTTTATGAGGTGATGTCAGTAGCGGACCGATGTGTGAATAGGTTGGAACCAGCACAAGGCGCCCTGCACTGTTGAGCCTTTTTCAATGTCTGATTTTTGTTGTTTCCCCTCCATCAAAAACAAAACAAAAATACAAGGCGCCAAGATCCGAATGGCAAGTCCTGGATGTTGAGTGCCTCAGTTGAGAGTTCTGAGCAGTGCTTGTAAGACTGTCTGAAGCTTATTTGCACCTGCTGCAGCTTCACTAGGTCCGGCGGAACTTTTTTCCTTTTCCTTTCTGCTTCTTTTCCTACAATGCGTTTCATCTGAAGACACGACCAGGTCCCTGAATGTGTGCAGGGGGACGCTATTGATTGAATGAAAATGGCGGCTTGACACAAAGCTGACTCAAGCGTTACTGTTGGTGCTATACAGACAAAAATTGGTTTTCAGTTTGTACATTCTTCAGGTTTTTTTTTTCCATCCAAGTCTGATTGAGAGTTTGTAGAAAAATGGCTTCAGATTTTCCACATACTACTCTTCAACATTCTTCCTAAATGTAACAATGTGAAACTCACTAGGAGAACGGCTGTTTCTGTTTCCTTTCAAAATGCTGCCACCAATATTTTCTGAATGGAAGACACCATCTTGTAGCATAAAGGGCCGAAAGGGGTTCTGGTCTGGCCGATGGTTGGTGGAGACATTTTGACTATATCTTGGACCTGCCCGGCCTCGCCCAAAATGGCGCCGGTATAAATGGGACTCGTAACTCTTTGCCCGCAAATGTATATCTAGAAAATGTTATTGTAAGTGGCCCTGTCGTATTTTAATTACAAAATGTACGTCCACCGATTCCGCAACTGTTAGACACCTTTGTTCTTGTCACCTAATGGCCCGCTCGTTACGTTCTTCTACAGTGTAAATGTCTCCTCATCATATACGATTTCAGTTTGCTCCGTGGCCGGCCCACGTGGTTATAGGCCCGTATTTGTATACTGACATTTTCACAATAAAGGTTTTTAAAACAAAACACGGTAGTAGTATTTTCATTTGTAAAGTTTTTACTTTTAGTGACTGTTTTCGAATCAGTAAAAGGCAAGTGAAATAAAGCAGTCCAATTACATGACGGATAAAAGGTATAATATGTAGGAACGCAGTAAAGATAAATGGTCAAGGGCAGTTGTGTTTTTCATGTCTGCAACATAAAGTGATCGATAAGAATCTGATAATCAGGCGTATCGGCGACTAAGACAGCAGGCCGAATCTCTTTTACTCAACGGCTCCGTCATGGAAGGAAGAAACGCCCTTTTTCTCGAAAAAGGAATATATTTTACTTGCAAGACAGTTGTAAATTTTCCGGGAAAGTACATTAGCCTGGAATATTATAACATATGTTTGAAAAAAAAATATTGTTCGAAAATAATAAAAAGCGTAATTTTTAGGTCATATGACCAAGCTTTTCATCATTAAATTAACAAAAGTAAAATGAACCAATGAAAAGTTTTATTAACAAGTCACATGACCTGTTATGCTTACGTTACGCGCTGCGCGCCGCGCCTCGGATCACTTCCGGGTGCGCTAACGCGGCGTGTCATAAAACGCATTACGCGACAACGTAGGTCAAGAATATAGTCTAAATGTCTCCACCAACCACCGTTCAGAACACAACCCCTTTCAGCAGTCCAAAAAGTTCTGTTAAATGACAACAGAGGGGACAGGCAACAAGAACCATCAGTCAAAGAGGGGAGGGCAAGTTCTTCTCTTCCGGGTCATGTTGGGGCGCTACCGGAACTGATCGAATTGGTAGTCTACAGTGTTTCTGGATGTTTCAGACTAAAGCTGGCGTCAGCATGAGACCACTACCATCTCGTAGCTCCGTCGTGGCCATTCCACGAGCAATCATGGCAGCCGCTCCCCACCAGAAGCCTGCGGGAGTCGGAGGCCCCCAAGACTTTTGTAGAATCTTCACGGCTGAGGGGACGCTTTTCGAGAATGGGACCCAAGCCCTAGCAGACAAGCGTCCGAGTTCCAAGGTGTCCCAGGGCCATTTTAGTGGACCAGGCCCAAAACCGAAGAGCCGGCCGCCATTTTGAGAGTCCTGTGGCAGCCGCCTATCGCTGCACCGCAAGAGCGGGCGCATCTCAACTACATGGTGAGCGAGACGCTGTAGTCGCAAGAGCGGGCGGAAAACAGCTGAATGGCGGAAGAGGCACAGTGTAGCAAAAGCGGGCGGAATGGCAACTAAAACGATAAAGGGGCGCCCCACTACAGCTTGTCTTCAGGTCAAACGGATTGTGGGACAAGGTCCAGAATTGAAGAGTCATCAAAAGGCAAAAAGTTCCGCCGGACCCCGGGAGCCGGCCGCCTATGTCGGGGGCGATCTCAGGCTACACCAGTGCTATAAGACTTGGGGAGGGTGTCGGAGCCAAGCGTCTTCTCCGAGTCCATGGCCATCACACCGCCCCTCAGGGGCCTCCGTCAAGCTGTTTAGGAAGGTAACATATCACATTGTTTTCTAATGCAGTCAGGTCCACAAACGACACTCACTTACTTTGAGAATAGTGAAGCTGCAGTAGGTGGAAATAAGCTTCAGACAGTGTTACAAGCGCTGCTCAGAACTCTTAACTATGGCACCCAACATCCAGAACTTATGCTATTTGAGAATGGTAGTGACATCGAAGCATCTCAGGGACCAAAACCGTTAACGTACTTTCACGTATGAAAATCTTACTTGGGGAGGGGGCAGGAGCGAAGCGCCCCCTCCCAGTCAGCGCCACCACACCGTATGTTGAAAATCTGAAGCCATCGTTCTACAAAGTCAACCAAACTTGGATTGAAAAATCTAGAAAAATGTACAAACTGAAAACCAGTTTTGGTCTGCATAGCATCAGTAACAACGCTTGAGTCAGCTTTGTGTCAAGCCGCCATTTTGATTCAACAAAGCACAGGCATTGAAAAAGGCTGAAATTCAGAACTCTAAACTATGGCACCCAACATCCAGGAGCTTGCTATCCGGATCTTGGAGCCTTGTGCTGTTTTCGATCTATTCACACATCGGTCCACTACTGACATCATCTTATAAACCAACGTTATGTAAATAGTTTTTTAATAAAATGTTTTACCCTGTTTCTTTGCTGGTGTGTTGTCTATATTTTTAATATTTGCATAGGGTTTGTCATTATTTTGTGCGGGATGGGTGATGGAGCCGAGCTGTCTTGCAGCCCTCATGGTGTGGAGCTCAGTTCATCTCACTATTTTCGTATTTCTCAAGAAGGGTTGTTCCTAATATTTCTATTTTAGCGAGGTCAAAAAGAGATCCAATTAGTGGCCTACTGATTTTGCTCGATTACTTTTATTTTTTTACACGATTTTTCACTATCTGCAAAGACTAAACAGAGTATTGCGACTTTGTGCTTGTTTGTAAATAGAGAATGATCCAAAGAGAACCAATTCTAAAACAGTAAATGCTTGGACAACAATCAATCAAATGGAGAGACAAGGAGGCACAACGGATTACAACGGGGGTAAAGGCCTGCGTTAACTACCCTTCAGTATCTGCAAAGAGAGAGTACTACTAAGGCAAAAGAGGGGAGGGGGGGGGCAGCGTTCAAAGCACATCAGCGTGCATAAATACGAAAATGTTTTTATCTATCACGTACTTGACATTTTAAAGCTTTTCATATTTGCTATTAAAAAACCAATGAAATTCACAGAAAAAACCATAGGTTATAGTGGATATATAGTTAGGAATTTGCATTTACAAAACCTTGAAAATTCAATGAAAAAACCATAGGTTATAGGCCATATATAGTTAGGAATTAGCATTTACAAAACCTTATTTTACTCGCATAAAACCATTGAAATTCCATATATAGTTAGCTAACTATAAGCGCTAACTATATATCGCGCACCCGCAATCCACTGCTGATGATGTCACATATTACATCATTCATGACATGGTCAGTGACATCACTGATGACATCACTGATGACATCTCAAATGACATCACTGATGACAACTCAAATGATATCAATGATGACATCTCAAATGACATCACTGATGACATTACTGATGACAACTCAAATGACATCACTGATGACATCTCATTTGTCATCACTGATCACATCACTCATGTGATAATACAATGAACCTCTTCAGACTCTAATATAACCTTACATACACTCAGTATAAACAGACACTCACAGACTGTCACTCATCCATGGAGTTACTCACACACCTAGTCAGTCATGCAAAGAATCAATCACACCTCCATTTCCTCAACTATACAGTTATACACATCTTACTTATTCAAACATATAATAACACATATTTACTCTCTTATATAATCCCTGATACAAGCTCACAGTGATCGATACAGCCACTCACACATTCACTGGCTCTTATGTTCAGTTATTTATATATCTCAACTCTCACATGTATTGTGTTTTACATACGTACTTACTTGCACATGTAGCAATGAGAAATCCATTCACTCACCAACACACCCATGCACAGTCAACCGCCCATATAGCTGTTTCCACATGCACTCTTGAACTCATACTCCTAGTGAATCAACTGCTTACACATCTATGCACAGAGTCACGCACCTCCCAGCCACCCACACACACACTCAGCCTCCCATTCAAATATTTGGGCAACCAATCAATAACCCATATGGCCACTCTTATAGCTACTGATCAACACATGCAGCAGCTTACACAACATCAAACATACTGATGCACGAATTAAGACAGTTTAGTCACTAACCCATGTACTCAGTGAGACACATTTAATCACTCACTCATACAGTCAGTCATGCACCTACTAAATTCTTCATCCAGACACTTATACATCCACTCATTCTTCAATATGTGAAACATATTTAAACTTTACAGACACATACAATCACTGGATGTTGTGATCAGTGATGTCATCAGTGATGTCACTGACCATGTCATGAATGATGTAATATGTGACATCATCAGCAGTGGATTGCGGGTGCGCGATATATAGTTAGCGCTTATAGTTAGCTAACTATATATGGAATTTCAATGGTTTTATGCGAGTAAAATAAGGTTTTGTAAATGCTAATTCCTAACTATATATGGCCTATAACCTATGGTTTTTTCATTGAATATATATATATATATATATATATATATATATATACTACTATTATAAAGAGAGAACACAAACCTTTTGGCAAGGTAAGCTCGGGAACCACAGCTCCAATCCCCACACCCAATATATTGTTGTAATCCTCAGGGTATGCAGATGGACATAGGCTATAGAAAATTAAAAAAAAGTAAATTTAAAAATATAACTTAAAAAAAAAAGTAGTGCCTCTATACTACTATTTTAAAGAGAGAACACAAACCTTTTGGCAAGGTAAACTCGGGAACTACAGCGCCAATCCACACACCCAATATATTGTTGTAATCCTCATGGTGTGCAGATGAACATAGGCTATAGAAAATTTAAAAAAAACGTAAATTTAAAAATATAACTTTAAAAAAAAGTAGTGCCCTGAAAGTAGCGCCGGCCGCGACGCTTACGGCCACGACGTAGTGCTGGCCGCAACGTACGTGATGACGAGGAGGAGCGGCAGTGAAGTGAGGAGCTTGGGGAGGAGCGGCGGCTCAGGTAAGGCTCTGGGACACGGGACGGGAGGGAGCCGGTGAGGGAGGTTGGCCCGGAACAACTGCGGTAAAGTGAGGAGCTCAGGGAGGAGTGGCGGATCAGATAAGGCTCTGGGACACGGGACGGGAGGGAGCCGGTGCGGAAGGTTGGCCCAGAACAACTGCGGTAAGGCTCAGGGTCTGGGGGCAACATTTCAGAGACACGGGACGGGTTGGCCCGGAACAACTGCGGTAAGGCTCAGGGTCTGGGGGCAGCATTTCAGGCTGCGTGCACTCTCGCCCCGGACCCCGCCCGCCACGACATTGTCCGGGACATAGACAATGTCGTGGCGGGCGGGGGCCGGGGCGGAAGTGCATGCAAGCCTGAAATGCTGCCCCCAGCCTCCTTCTGCCCTGGGCAAAGCTGGGGCTGGCTGCTAGTATATATATATATATATATATATATATATATATATATATATATATATATATATATATATATATATATATATATATATATATATATATATATATATATACTCCTCCAATCTCGCCCAGTTTATGAACGAGTCCGACACATGCTAGGATTGCCCAACTTGAATTTATTGCCACCAGGTCACAGCATTACAATAGCGCGCAGCTCACACTCTCGCAGCCCTTGGCAGACGCGTTTCGGCGATTGCCTCATCAGTGCCGGCTCTCTGCTGTGTGATTCCAAATAACAGTTTTTCGCGGGGCTTTTCTTCTTAAGTCCTGCCAGCGAACCCCATTGGCTTGATGTTGTAGCCATAGAAAGCGGACAGGGAAGATGTAAACCGGCAAATGCTTTGTCGCTTTCGTGGTATGGGGTGCTTGGATGCTGTTGACAATCCCGCTATGTGAAAGCAGCCTGTTCAGAGTTCAACACAAGGTGCAATGTCCCATAGTTGTCATTAAAATAATGCTCTCCTTACTGCCACTCCCATTGCGTTGCGGGTATTTTCTGGCGAAATCAAACCTTTGCTGGGCAATCCTGTCAGCAGATAATCTGCTCCCTCTCCCCGATGCCTTTTCACAGAGTCCAGGTCGGGGGGCGCCACGTTGTGCAGTCCATGCACTACATCCAACAACTTTTGCCGGCGGACGTGGAGCTCCAGACCGAGGGGCGTGCCGGTATGCGGAGCCGACCTCCGCTAAACATACTCCTCCAATCTCGCCCAGTTTATGAACTAGTCCGACACATGCTAGGATTGCCCAACTTGAATTTATTGCCACCAGGTCACAGCATTACAGTAGCGCGCAGCTCACACTCTCGCAGCCCTTGGCAGACGCGTTTCGGCGATTGCCTCATCAGTGCCGGCTGTCTGCTGTGTGATTCAAAATACCAGTTTTTCGCGGGATTTTCTTCATAAGTCCTGCCAGCGAACCCCATTGGCTGGATGTTGTAGCCATAGAAAGCGGACATGGAAGATTTAAACCGGCAAATGCTTTGTCGCTTTCGTGTTATGGGGTGCTTGGATGCTGTTGACAATCCCGCTATGTGAAAGCAGCCTGTTCAGAGTTCAACAAAGGTGCAATGTCCCATAGTTGGCATTAAAATAATGCTCTCCTTACTGCCACTCCCATTGTGTTGCGGGTATTTTCTGGCGAAATCAAACCTTTGCTGGGCAATCCTGTCAGCAGATAATCTGCTCCCTCTCCCCTATGCCTTTTTACAGAGTCCAGGTCGGGGGGCGCTACATTGTGCAGTCTATGCACTACATCCAACAACTTTTGCCGGCAGATGTGGAGCTCCAGACCGAGGGGCGTGCCGGTATGCGGAGCCGACCTCCGCTAAACATACTCCTCCAATCTCGCCCAGTTTATGAACGAGTCCGACACATGCTAGGATTGCCCAACTTGAATTTATTGCCACCAGGTCACAGCATTACAGTAGCGCGCAGCTCACACTCTCGCAGCCCTTGGCAGACGCGTTTCGGCGATTGCCTCATCAGTGCCGGCTGTCTGCTGTGTGATTCAAAATAACAGTTTTTCGCTGGCTTTTCTTCATAAGTCCTGCCAGCGAACCCCATTGGCTGGATGTTGTAGCCATAGAAAGCGGACAGGGAAGATGTAAACCGTCAAATGCTTTGTCGCTTTCGTGGTATGGGGTGCTTGGATGCTGTTGACAATCCCGCTATGTGAAAGCAGCCTGTTCAGAGTTCAACACAAGGTGCAAAGTCCCATAGTTGGCATTAAAATAATGCTCTCCTTACTGCCACTCCCATTGCGTTGCGGGTATTTTCCGGCGAAATCAAACCTTTGCTGGGCAATCCTGTCAGCAGATAATCTGCTCCCTCTCCCCGATGCCTTTTCACAGAGTCCAGGTCGGGGGGGCTCCACGTTGTGCAGTCCATGCACTACATCCAACAACTTTTGCCGGCAGACGTGGAGCTCCAGACCGAGGGGCGTATATATATATATATATTACCTACTGGCGGTCGCCAGTAGGTATATATAGTTAGGACCTAGTTTCTATAGGAAATCCGCAACATTCTATTGGGAATAACTTTGGCGCCGGTTGATCAATCTATGTGAATTTCTCAAAGAAGATGGCACGTTACGCTCCGCTCCTTCCCTGAAAGTTTCGGGGGGATTCGTGAAGCGGGGGCCGAGAAAAAAGGGGGGTCCCAAAACATGTTTTCCCCATGCAATTTTCCATAGGACCTTTAGACACGGCTACAGCCCAAACGGCTGAACGGAATTACAAGAAATTTGGCAAAATGGTAGAGTCTGATTCGCAGATCACGCTTTTGCTTAAATGGTGTAAATCCCTCCAGTAGTTGCTGAGAAAATTCAAGTTGAAATCAATTATATATCTATAAGCGCGCACAGTGCGAGCACCGTGCGCGCACCGTGCGAGCACCCCGCGATTTTTCAGAAAAAAAAAAATAATTTTTAGGGGCCTTGGGGGTCCTTGTGGGACCCCCTGAGCAGGCCTAGAGGGTCAGGGTGCTTCTACACTGCCCCCTTTTTGAGTTCTACACATTTGTTTTCCTGCTTTCCTGTGCCTTAGTCTACTGAGGCACAAGATGGCTGCCAACTGTTTCTGTTTTGGAGTGTTGATAGACAGTAGCAGCCAATCAGCATGCCTTCCAGAGAAAGTTGCATGCTCATTGGCTGTCAACACTACAAACCAGGAAGTGTTGGCATCCATCTTGTGCTAGGGAGACCGAGGCACAAAAGAAGCAGAGCTCACAGCCCACACAGCTCTCACAGCCCACACAGCTCTCACAGCCCACACAGCTCTGACAGCCCACACAGCTCTCACAGCCAACACAGCTCTCACAGCCCACACAGCCCTCACATCCCACACAGCCCACACAGCCCTCACAGCCCACACAGCTCTCACAGCCAACACAGCCCATACAGTTCTCACAGCCCACACAGCTCTCACAGCCCACACAGCTCTCACAGCCCACATGGCTCACACTCTCACAGCCCAAACAGCTCTCACAGCTCTCACAGCCCACAGAGACCTCACAGCCCACACAGTCCTCACAGCCCACACAGCTCTCACATCCCACACAGCTCTCACAGCCAGCCTAGGTAGACCGAGGCACAAAAGAAGCAGAGCTCACAGCCCACTCAGCTCTCACAGCCCACACAGCTCTCACAGCCCACACAGCCCACACAGCCTTCACAGCCCTCACAGCACACACAGCTCTCACAGCCAACACAGTTCTCACAGCCCCACAGGTCTCACAGCTCACACAGCTCTCACAGGCCTCACAGCCCACACATCCCTCACAGCCCACACAGCTCTCACAGCCCACACAGCTCTCACAGCCTTCACAGCCCACACAGCCCACACTCTCACAGCCCAAACAGCTCTCATAGCCCACACAGCTCTCACAGCCCAAACAGCTCTCACAGCCCACACAGCACTCACAGCCCACACAGCTCCCACAGCCCACACAGCTCTGGCAAAGATAATACCAGCAGAGAACAAGCACTGGCAAAGACAATAACGGCAGCAAACAAACACTGGCAAAGACAATAACGGCAGAAAAAAAAGGCAAAGACAATAACGGCAGCAAAAAAAAAACACGGACAAAGGCAATACCAGCAGCGAACCAACACTGGCAAAAATAATACAATCAGGGGGGCAGGGGCACAAAAAACGGCACAATCAGGGGACAGAAGGCCCGACAAATGGCACAATTAGTGGGCAGAAGGCAAGAAAAAACGGCACTATTAGTGGGCAGAAGGCAACAAATACGGCACAATCAGGGAGCAGAAGGCAAAAAATACAGCACAATTAGGGTGCAGAAGGCAAGAAATATGGCACAATCAGGGTGCATGAGGCAGGAAATACGGCATAATCAGGGGGGCAGAAGCATAGAAATACGGCCCAATCAGGGGGGCAGAAGGCAAGAAACACAGCCCAATCAGAGAGCATCTTGAGCCGGTCCAAAAATCGGATCCCTAGGGCTGCTCAGGTGGTCCCACAAGGATATTAACATATATTTTTTTATTTAAAATTTTTTTACTTTAATATTTTCTCTTTTTTAAAATTTACATTACCCATGAAACCCCCCCACCCAACATGCCCCCCAAACACCCAAACTCCCATCCCCCCCCTCCCACTCCCACCCCATCCAGTGCACAGTCCCCGAGCTCAACATTCCTCAGCGCTACAATACGATGTAGAGAAACTCACAGGAAGATCAAGGGGCAGACTCCACCTGGGCTGGAAGCCTCAAAAGGCGGAGATATTTGGGACAGGTAAGTTCCTTAAATTCAGTAAGCAATAGGGAGTGAAATGGTTGCCAGAGCTCCCCAAACTGGTCCACATCCCCCGCCACCGTGAGGGACAGCTTCTCCATACCCAACACATGCCACAACCTGTGGAGCCAGCCAGTAATAGACGGGGCTGTAGCAGTGTGCCAATGAATCAGGATGTTCTGGACCGCGGAGCCCAGAGCTATAGCTATTTGTCTTCCTCTTCGGGAACGAAGGGGATACATCAGATCATTCGGAAGTCCCAGCAGGGTATAGGCAGGGAAACGTGGCAGTTTAATTTCAAAAGCAGAATCAATTTCATCCAACACTTCCTTCCAGTAAAGTTCTAGGAGCGGGCAATCCCACAGTACGTGCGTAAGAGTACCCTTATGTCCACACCCTCGCCAACATGCATCCGCTTTACTACGGTCAAACTCATGCACTCGTTCCGGTGTGTAATACCAATAGGTAGAGATTTTAGTCAAGGTATCAGTGAGTCCCATGTGGTAGGCAGAGTGCCGCGCTCTATAAGCTATGTGTTCCCATTCCTTAGGGCTCAATGTCCTCCCCAGCTCCTTCTCCCAACGCTCTCTCCCAGGGTGATAAAAGTGTGTTGCCGGGGCTGCAGCAGCTTGTACAAGTCAGTGATCAGTTTGGAGTCTGAAGTCCGTGTCATGAGCCAGTGCTCATAAGGGAGAAAAGGCCGGTCGGCCGTCTCTCTTACTTGCGGGTGGAGGGCCCAGTGGCGGGCCTGCATGTAATGAAGTCGCTCCGTTTCTGGAAGTGAGAACTCCTGGCGAAGTTGGGGAAAGGGAACCACCCCCTCTGGGCTATAAAGATGACACAAGGCTCTGCACCCCGCCTGTTGCCACCTCGCAAACGCTCCCCTCTCCATCCCCGGGGCAAAGTCTGGATTATCCACCAGTGGAGTAAGCGGGGACGGGAACGTGGTGAGGTCACGTAGAACGCTCGTAGCGTCCCACACCCGCAGCGGCACCCTCGTAACAAAGGAGGCATAGAGATTTCGGGGCCGGTGTGGGCGACGCAGGAAGGGGATTTCCTGCAGCGGTCTCCCAGCCACCGCCTGGTCCTGGAAGAGCCAGTGCTTATCAGACTCCCACCTACTCCATTCCACCAGGAATCGCAGCTGTGCTGCTTGGAAGTATTTGCGAAAGTCTGGGATACCCAGTCCACCTGCTTCAGGGGCCAGCAGCGAAAGGGCCCTACGCAATCTAGGCTTCTTCCCTTGCCAGACAAATCGAGAAACGTCGGACTGTAATTGCGAGATCCATCCCCCGGGTGGTTGGAGCGGCAAGGCCCGAAAGAGGTACAACACCTGAGGCAGAATCGTCATTTTGACAGCAGCTATCCTGCCAAGCCAGGAAAAAGCGCCTCGATTCCATCGGCCCAATTCTTCCTTGATCTTGGCCCCCAGGGCTCGATAGTTTGTGGACACCATTGCCGCCACGGTAGGTGCAATCTGGATGCCCAAATAGGGCACTGCTCCCGAGGACCATACCATGGGAAACCGCTGCTGCAGACATGCCCTAGTGACCGGGTCAAGGGAGATATCCAGTGCCACTGATTTCCCCATGTTCATCCGAAAGCCAGACACCGCGCCAAAAGAGGATATTTCCTCCATGCACGCCGGGAGAGCCACAGCGGGCCTGTCAATGGACAAGATCACATCATCAGCGTAGAGGCTAACAGCGTGTGTGAAGGCCCCCATCCGGATGCCGGTCACTCGCGGGTTATCTCGCACCCGCTGGGCAAAGGGCTCCATGTAGAGCGCGAAAAGCAAAGGTGAAAGCGGGCAACCTTGCCTGGTGCCCCGTTCAATGTCAAAGGAGGTAGAAGCGTGCCCATTAACGCGGACCACTGCCGACGGACGAACGTAGCAATTAAGGACCATGGTGCGGAATTTCTCACCTATACCCGCTTTCATGAGCACCCGTTCCAGGTAAGGCCAGTGGACTCGGTCAAACGCTTTCTCTGCGTCCACCGCCAACATCATTCGCTCCCCCGGAATCCGAGAGGCCTTCTCTAGCAAATGAACAATGCGTTTCGTATTGTCCACCGTCTGTCGGCCCGGGACAAAACCCGCCTGGTCAGGATCGATAAGGCCGGGCAGGTGGAGAGCTAGTCTAGCAGCAAGGATCCCCGTATACAGTTTTAAATCAATATTCAGAAGGGAGATCGGCCGGTAGGATCCACATTGCTTTGGGTCCTTACCTGGCTTAGGGATAACCGAGATCGAGGCCCTGAGCAGATCAGGCGGAATGGCCCCTGCCTCCGCAAAGGAGTTGAAGAGGCGCGTCAGGATGGGCGCCAGTGTCATGCAAAACGTTTTATAATACAGCGCAATATAGCCGTCTGGGCCTGGTGCCTTTCCGTGCTTGAGTCGGGCAATGGCAGAAACTACTTCTTCGATCCTAATGTCCCTGTCCAGATAGTCCGCCTGCACGGGGTCCAGAGAGGGAAGTGTGATCGAGGCCAGATAAGTGTCCATCGCCTCCTCATCCGGAGGGTCCCCAGTATAGAGGTCTTTGTAAAAACCCCGAAAGACTGCAGCTATCTGCTCGTCTTCAGTTTCCGGCATGCCCATCGGGCCAGAGATCTCCTTGACCAGCTGGCTCTGCCGCGCCACGCGGAGCCTGTTCGCCAACAACTTGCCACAGCAGTCCCCTCCAGTATAAAAGGCGTGACGCAGCCGCAGAGCTGCATACTCCGCCCGGTCGAGGTCCAGGGTTGCCAGGAGCTTCCTGGCTTCCTTGAGCTGCCGCCAAATTTGGGGGGCCCCTGTCCTGCGATGGATCTGTTCCAGTTCCCGAACACGATCTGTAAGCTCATCTCTCTTGGCCTGCCGCTCCCTATTGTCCGCTGAGGAAATCGCTATAAATTCCCCTCTGATGACTGCCTTCAATGCCGCCCATTGCGTGGCTCGACTAGTGTCTGCATTATCGTTATGGGATTGAAATTCCTGAATTGACTTCTCAATACGAGCCACCACTTCCGCCCTATGCAGCAGCGTATCCCGGAGGCGCCACGTCCGTGGGCGGAGCGCCGTCGGGGCCATAGTTAACAGGACCTCGACCGGGGCATGGTCCGATAGGGAAATCACACCCATTTCTGATCCAGATGCTAACGCTTTCACTGGGGAGGTAACCAATAGATGATCTAACCGTGCGTACGTTTTGTGGGCATGGGAATAGTACGAGTAGTCCCTATCCGTCGGGTGCAAATGTCGCCATATATCAAGTAGGCCTACCTCGTCCAGCTGAGCCTTACGGTCCGCCGAGAGTTCCCCAACCTGGGGGGAGCGTTGCGCCGACCTATCCAGTGCAGAGTCGAAGACAATATTGAAGTCTCCCCCGAGTATGACATGCCTATCCTGGGAAGACGTGACCTCCTCAATCGCCGCCTGAAGAAAGCGGTCCTGACGGTCATTAGGACTATAGAGTGATCCTATCGTGAAGAAAAGACCCCCCATCCGAAATCGATAAGCCAGTAACCTACCCTTTTGTTCAGCAATTTTGTGGAGAACCTCCCCCTGGAAACGCCGCGCCACCAGAATCGCCACCCCAGCTGTTTTAGTGGTGCATGAGGAAAAGAATTGTGAGGGGAATTTGTGTGAGCGGAGTCTATGAGTGTCCTGTGACAGTAAGTGCGTCTCCTGGAGGAGACAGATATCTGCCTGTGTGTTCTCTAAAAGTGAAAGGACGGCCCTCCTCTTCACGGGATTATTCAGACCCCGGACATTCAGGGTCACTACCTTACAAGTGGTTGGAGGCATGAGTGGTGTTGTAGTAGAAAGCAACAAGGACCCTCCGCAAAAACAGGAGGACAAGGGCGTCAGTCAGCCCGTGGTGCAGCAGAGTACCACGCATAGAGCATTGACACAAAGAGCAGACAGTTCCAGGCAAACCATAAGGCAGGCCATCCAACCCGTAGCTCTCCGCCCTCAAGAAACATCCGGCAACCCCTCCCTCCTTTCCCCAACATCCATGCCAAGCAGAGAGGCAGATCGCCCCGTCGAAGCCATAGCCAAACAGAAGCAAATCAAAAAGCACAAACAATGTCAAGATGACCAGGAACCCCTGCGTGCACTGGACAACCCTCCCTCCCCATCCCAAACCCCCAAACCCCATTTCCCACTCCATACCCCAACTCCCCTCGCCCCCCCCAACTGTTCCCCGTCCGCTCCACCCCCCCTCTCGTTCCCGGCCCCCACCCGCAACTGGGACCAGATCAACAACTTCAAACACCCCCCTCTCTACCCCCAAAAAAACTTGTAGACCCATTGTCCCAGTCCGGTCCTTGTCGGACAAGCCTGCGGAAAGTCAGGAAAAGTGGACGTCCAGCCACCTCGCACCCTCCATTCCCCCCACCCCCCCAGACCCTCAAACCTGCAGCTCCACCACAGCGACGTTGATCTCCCCCCGGAGTTCACTTATGCTGTCAGCGCCACCACAGTCGCCGCATCAGCTCCAGCTCTTTCCTGCACTGTTGCGTCCGCCTCCGCCTGGGCCGTAGGAGAGTCCGGCCGCGACAAGGAAGTAGATGATCGCCGGCCGGGGGCAGTCTGCCAACCGTCTCTGGTAACACGGCTCCGGCGCAGAGTGTGAGCTCCGTCCTCAGTGGCTGTGATCCCCAGCACTCCACATGTGTCCTGAAGAGAACGCAGCTGGTGCAAAGTTCCGTTCCACCTGAAAATGAGCCGGAAGGGATGTCCCCAGGAATATTGAGTGCCATGCTCCCTAAGAAAGTCAGTCGCAATTTTAAAAGCTTTGCGTTTTTGCAGAGTAGATGCGGCCAGGTCTTGATATAGAGCTATCCGGTGGCCTCTGAATTCCAGGGAGGGTCTCCTCCGGGCCTCCCTCAGTATCCGCTCCTTCAGAGGATAGTCTGGCAGGAAGGCCAAGATGTCAGGAGGAGGCGCTGAATTTCGGCGTTGCGGGCCTACCCTGTGTGCCCTGTCAATCCGAATGGTGAAGTCAGCCGGTTCCCCCAGCACCTCTCTGAACAGCTCCCCGAGGTAAGTCGCCACATCTTCCCCCTCTTCCCGGGACGGCACACCCCGGACGCGGATGTTGTTTCTCCTGGAGCGATTCTCAAGGTCCTCTGTGTGTGACTGCAGGTCAAGGTGCTGTTCTCGGAGTCGGATGACCTCCTGTTGCAACTGTGTAATTTCTTCGTCCCTAGCGTGGCCCGCTTCTTCCACCGTGGACACTCTGTCACCGAGACCGTCCACCTCCCTCCGTATCTCACGGACCTCACCTGCGACCTCTTGCTTGAGCGTCTGAAAATCGTCCCTCAATGAGCTGAAGAGGGACTCTAGGAAGGACCTCGTAACCGGGGGTTCTCCTCCACTCGCTCCCTGGGCACC
Source organism: Lissotriton vulgaris (assembly GCF_964263255.1). Classification (NCBI taxonomy): domain Eukaryota; kingdom Metazoa; phylum Chordata; class Amphibia; order Caudata; family Salamandridae; genus Lissotriton; species Lissotriton vulgaris. Next base: position 1,706,754,670 of record NC_141685.1, on the reverse strand, counting down.
GCTCGAGTGGGGTGGGGACGGGTGACCTCGGTCCTGTCTCGCACTGCTCCGGCTCAGAATCTCTGGCAGTGTGCGGTCCCCCTTCCGGTTCCCCTTGTTGTTCGACATGTTGGCCGCCGAGGAGCTCTCCTGAAAGTCCAACAGCCCAATCCCAGGTGCAACTTCGGAAGCGAGCTGCCGGGCTCCCACCAGTGGTCGGTGTCCTCGACGATAGACCACCCCCCCGGGCCTCCAGCACCAATCCGCCCGGCCCGCTCTCCTCGCTCGCTGCACAAGCCTCGCGGCCTCGGGCTCGGCGTCACTCACGGCACTGAGGGATCGCCCTCCAAGCTAGGCCACAGCAGGCCCTCAGGGGCCACGTGGGGGTTGCAGTAATGTCCGGGCGGACCTTCCCGTCTTCCACGGTCAGGCCCAGAATGCCACCAGGGGTCCCCCTGAGGAAGGGGTCCGTCCCAGTTCTACCCCGGTGGCCAAGTGCAAAGGCGGGAAGAAACACAGGAGCCCAGTTCCCGGGCCCCCGAGGCCTCAAGGGGTGATGGCCGCCACAGTCCTCTCCGTTGTTCCCCAGCTGCCTAACTCACCACAGGGTACTGCTTCTGCCCAGGAGTGCCGCTCCGTGCTCCGCAATGTCTACCAGGGGGCCGAGGGGCCACAGCTGTGCAGCGTCTCTGAGGCCTGGGGCGCAGGCCGAGGCCACAAGTCCGGCACCTCTCCTTCCGCACCCCCGCTCCAGCCGGTCCACGATCCGGTGGGGTGTCGCAAGACCAGGCAGGTCCGTCTGGGACCGGCAGGTAAGGTCCACAGTGCTCGCCGACCTGCTTAGAGGCCGCAAAGTGGTCGAGGCCTAGGGCCAGGCCCAAGCCCCGGCCTCGCGTGAAGACCGGCGCCGGCCTGGCGTCGGAGTCTCTATGGCACCTGGCCCGGCGGCCCAGGCCCCCGGCCTCTGCTGCAGTGAGAGGCTCAAGTGTCCGGTGCAGGCGGGCTGGGTCAGCGATGCTGCAGCAATCACCCGGCCGACGTTTATGGCCGAGCAGGATCCGTTTCTCCCTGTACAGACTATCCAGCGGGCCCCAAGCCGCTCCTCCTCATCAGCCACTGCCAGTTTTCAGGTCCTTCCCTGCAAACCCTCCGGGCAAGCAGTCGTGCTCCAGGCCTTGCCACTCCGCCCCCTGATTGCCAACGTCTCTCTGTGGTGGCCCAGAGGGGCTTCCCCTTTGCTCAGCCCCCAGCCGCGATCTCTACCCTCTGCGGCCGTCTTCCTGAATGTCACCCGGGCGGTCGCGATGGGCCTCCACAGCTTCCGAGGGTCAGGCACTACTTCGGCCGGTAATACTCGGAGGGGGCCTCTCCGGCGCTCCTAAGGTGCGGGTGTTGCGCTTCCCAAGGGGCCCCGGTGTCTCCTCTGGGCGCCCGCGATGTCCCGTCCCCTGCCGACTCTTGCGCACCGGGGCTGAAGTGCTCCCCGGAGTCCCACCAATCAATTCCGCTGCCTCGGGCTCAAGGCCTGCACCCCTGCCGAGTGCACTGACCTGTGTCCAACGAGCCCCTCCGTCGGTCCGCCTTCCTGCGGCTCGGGCCTCGCGTCACTCCTCAGCCCAGGCCAAAGCCGCAGATTCCGTTTGCCGCCAGTCTGGCCTCCGGGAGGGGGGGGGGGGCGGGTGCCTCTCCGGTGCGGCGCGGTCCTGCACCGGACACCGTCAATCGTCGCCACGGGCCGCCAGTTCAGTCCCGTGCAGCTCCACGCCGGCCCTCCCGGACCCTCGTTCCTCCGCCTCCCTGCAGTGCGCTTCGGTGTCCGGTCCACGCAACTGCTCCGGCCCCGGGTGCCTTCGCCCAGACACCCGGCTCCCCAATTCCGACGGTTCCGTGCACTGTGGGCCTCGGTTACCGGCTGTCAGCAATCCGGCCGCTTCCTCCGCTTTCCCCGCTCCTCACAGCAATTCCGGGGGGGAGAATTAGCTTATATTAGGGCTTGGGGCCTGGGTGGACACGGGAGCTCCGGAGAACACGTCCTCCTACCCCGCCATCTTGGCCACGCCCCGATATTAACATATTTAAACGATATCCGCTAATAGAATTTGCATTTTCAAAACCTTGCAAATTCACTGAAAAAACCATAGGTTTCAGGCCTTATTCAGGTAGGAATTGGCATTTAAAAAACCTTTGAAATTCACTGAAAAAACCATAGGTTTTAGGCCTTATATAGTTAGGAATTAACATATAAAAAACTATTGAAATTCACTGAAAAAACCATAGGTTTTAGGCCTTATATAGTTAGGAATTAGCATTTAAAAAACCTTGAAAATTCACTGAAAAAACCATAGGTTTCAGGCCCTATATAGTTAGGAATTAACATATAAAAAACTACTGAAATTGCTCCTATATAGTTAGTTGAACTAACTATATATTTCGCGCATTCGCAATCCACTGCTGATGATGTCACATATTACATCATTCATGACATGGTCAGTGACATCACTGATGACATCACTGATAACATCTCAAATGACATCACTGATGACATATGACGTATGACGTACTATTCAGGAAACAAGAATGATTAACTTATTGTATGTTTATTGATTGTTCGTTTTTTTTTTTTTTGTTTATTTTTATTTACGTAGCTACATGTAGGTATCAATGTAGAGTCTATAATTTAATAAACGCCATCTCCTTTGTAGATATCTTGCTTGTTGTTTCTGAAGTTATTGTGGTATATGGAATTCATACCATAGTCTGTCTGGAAAACCGAAACAACATGGTGGCAGGAGATGATAAAGAGATGTTAAATACACATTGGGTATTATATAGTGGGAGAAAGGAAGTAACTATGAACAAAGTTAGTATGTAACACAAAAAAGTTGAACAGTATATTTAAAGTCTGACTTCACGTTATAATCAATTTGCTACTAGTTTTCAATATACATATAAAAATAAATAATGTGTCAAACAATTTTTGAATTAAGAAATAAAAATTTATTTTTCAGATTGTTTTTCAAAATTTAAAAGAAAATCTAAAAAATCGTGATCATTTTTTTCTTCATTTTTCAGTAGAAAATCTACTGCATCTACACATTGCACAAGTTCATTGTTTATTGTATCGTCGTAGAAATCCTTGTCAACTTCTGTCTCCATTTGTTTTTCTGTTTCAGTTTTCAAGTTATTTTCTTGTCCTTCCATTTTGAATTCTGAAAAATGAATTTTTAAAAAATATATCAGTACAGATAGGGCACTGTTGGGTTTCAGTACAGACAGGTAGTTTGGTTATTTAAACAGTGTTTTTTCTTTGAGCAGTGTATGGTATCAAATTGGAAGTAGAAATATGAAGAAAATTATCAAATAAACTCTTAGTCAATTCTGAATTATACTAGAGAAGTCTAACTCTATCCTTAATTCAGGGCCGGCGCTAGGCATGGGCAGCGTGGGCTGCCGTTCAGGACCTCGCACTTAGCCCACCAGCATGGTGCCACGCACTGGTGATGTGTCATTTTGTTTTCCTGGAGATCTATCACAAAGAAAGGTGTCGCCTGCAATTAAGGTCTATTGCAGGGGGCCCCCTCCTTGGGCCTCTCATGGATGGTGTCAGGAGGTACAGGGGAGGGAGAAGGAGACGCTCTTTGAATTGCAAGGAGACCATTCACAGACACTGTGGGGGGCCCATTGTCCAGCATTTTGGCGCACCCTCAGTTTTAACTTTTAGACCACAATCAATTCTCACACCTATGAAGGTGTGAGAAATGCGTGTGGATTGAAAGTTAAAACTGTGGGGGCGTCAAAATGCTGGACAATGGGGCCCCCACAGTGTCTGTGAATGTTCTCCTTGTAAGTGGCCAGTTATGTAATTTGGAGGGGGCCTTGCGCACGTTCCCTTTTAGCCCAGGGCCTCGCAAATCCTTGGACTGGCCCTGCCATAACTAAAACAGAGAAGTTTATTTTATTCTATAAGTATTACAGAGTGAAAGAATAAAACTGTCTGAAAATGTTTTTCTAATTAGCTTTCAGTACAGAACATACTTCAGTTTTAAAAATAATATCTTACCTTTTAAATATAACTTGAAGTTATCAGTTGATTTTTTGTTGTTCTACACTTCACGAAGTAGTAGTCAAAATATCTGTGTTTCTCTCTCTTTGTTTATATATATTCAGGTACATAACCAATCAAATGTCATGATATAATAGTAGAAATTGAAAGTAATATTTTAATTGGTTGTCATTTCCAACACTTCCGATATGTTTTGTGAAGTAATTTACCTCAGGGATTTTAGAGAGTTCTACATGCTAATTGGCTAAATGGTATTCCAACTAAATTTGTGAAAATGGTAGGGATTGGTATGCAGTATGAGCTTCTGTTTAATTGGTGAAAGTGTCTCCAGTGGTTTTTCTGTAAATTACTTTCCCACCTTTTTTGAGCGAGTGCTTGTCAGTGCGTTTCCTGGTACGCGAACTTGCAGTGTTACGGGAGTCCTCCATTTTGTGTTTCGGTAGAATTGAGATATAAGATGGAGGGTAAATAATGTTCAGAATGGGTAGATTGGGGTACTTTAGACGTTTGTGGTTTCCCTAAGTTTTCTGAGGGTGGCTGAGGAGGCTCATATATGTCGATAAAAAAATTGTTTTTTTTCCGCGTGGTTAGCTGCCGGTACGCGAACTGGGTAGCGTACCGGGAAGCGAATATAGGTGAAAATAAGTGAAAAAAAGGTACATTCGAAATTTCAAAAGAGTACACTAAGTTAAGGTAGCTCTGAAAAGAGCTTTTGGGTTCTGTGTATGTTCTAGAAACTTATAAGTAGGAACCAATACACATTCTTAAATTTAGTATGAAAACTCTGTTTCCCTCATCTGAGAAATGCACGCCATCTCCTCTGTAGATATCTTGCATGTAGTAACGCAAGTTATTGTTGTAGATGCAGCCCATTCCATGGTCCCTCATGTAAGCTGAAACAGACTTATTTACATGCTTCCTCGATTTCTCAATTTGTGGACAAAATTGATTGGACCACCTCCATTTTTGTCTTTGGCATATATTGGAATATACCAAGGCAGTTTGAGGAAAAAGTGTCATCAATTGCTCAAAGGTGTCCTTTAAAAGCATTTCCAGACCTACCCCAGTCAAAGTGCCCAAATTGTTTCCTCCACAGTGCACTATTATGAGGTCAGGGGTTGGCAAATGTAAAAAGGTTTTCACCAATGGTATCAATTGGTGACATTTCAATCCTCTTCGACCAATCCATTTGATTTCCACATTTTGTAAATCGAGGTTGTGTAAATTTCTGTCATCAGCATACCTGTGAGCCCAGTGGATGTAGCTATGTCCAAGAATCCAGACTGAAAACATAGCTAGAGGAGTTTTTGCTGCAGTCAGATGAAGTGTGGGAATGAAATGGCAGTTGAAATAGTGATGTTTGTAATGTAAAAAACTGTGGAGTTTAAGTGCAAATGATTCATTAGCAGTGATTGGTGTATTTCCATTGCTGAAAACAGAAAGTTAGTGTGCATGGATGTGTTCTTTGAAAGATGTATTTTGAATGGTTATTTAAAAATGTTGTTATGAAAGATTGCAGTGGATTAGCAGGTGTACTGAGAGTTCAGAGTTCATTTGAAACATTGTTGTGTGAACTTGTGACCATGACAGGTCAGGCAGGCGGTAGTTGCTATGGAAAAGAGGTAGAAAGGGCAGTGGGGGGAAGGGTGTTGATTTGAAAAAAGTGAGGGAAGAGTTTTTATTGGCTGACATGAGAGATATGTGTGTTGAATATCAGCGTTTCGGTGCCTTTGTTGGTGCCAGCCTCTGGAGTGCATACCTTTAATTCTGGTACAGAATAATTGGTGTGTTTCTGAGACTGTTTTCAATTTCAAAAAGAATTTGTAAAGGTGAGTTATCGTTTATATATTTTAGTTAAAGAGTAGTATGCTTTTTTTGCGTAAATAAGAAAGTCAGCTGTGTATTTAAAATGAGGTTTTTTTGCGTCAAGTGTTTGCATTCTGCTTTCAAAGGCGATTTTGCATTCTTCATTTACAGAATCGGAAAAATGATTGGTTCGGTAAAATACCGAATCGGTAATTTTACCGATTCTGTAAATTTGCTATGTAGGGGGGACTCTTCTGAGTCTCAAATGAGTCTCAAATGACTTAACGAATCGGTATTTTAGCATGAAATCAAACTTCATGGTAAAATACCGATTCCGGTGTGCATGCACATTTGTGCATGCACACGTATGTCATGTGAAAAGCAGACCTGCCCTTACATGAATGTAGGTGTATTATTGTTTTACATAAAAGGTTTTAAAACTTTGTTTGAAATCAAATGCATGAACACTTAGGGCCCGATGTAGGTGGTCGTTTAGGCCATTTACCGACCGGTTACGTCCGATTTCGGTCGTTTCCGACCTGTAAATGGCGAAAAGGTATGTAGGCGCCTAAAGCCAGGGCCACATGTAGGTAAATCTACATTTACAGAATCGGTGAAATTGTTTTTGATGGTAAAATGATGTGACTCCTGCAATGCGTCGCTTTTGCGGAACAGATATATGATGCAATTGTGTTGTTAATGTTACGGTGTACATGTAAAAAATGATGCATAAGTGTTGCACGGGCATTGTAGATACTATGTGTGCTTAGCAATTTCAAGTCACTTCCCCCGGGTTCAAGGGCCTTGTAAATACGTCCCCATGTGTGTCTGGTCATTTGAAGTCACTTTCCTCGTAGTGTAAGGCCCTTGTAAATACGCCCCCATGTGTGCCTGGCAAATTTTCATTTTGATTGTTTGAGTTACATAGCCATGTGTATTAGGGCATTTTAAGTCTGTTCCCCATGAATGTAGGGGCCAGATGTAGGTGGCCGAAAATAGCCATTTACCGATCGGTAACGGCCGAATTCGGCCGTTACCGACCGGTAAATGGCCATTGACATGTAGGGGCCCTTAAATGTTGCATTTTCGGTAATTTTACCGATTCGGTAATTTTACCGAAAATGCAAGATTGAAATGTGGGTAGCCAATTTTCCATTGGCACATGGCTTTCAGAATCGGTATTTTACCATGGAATACAAATACATGGTAAAATACCGATTCCTGTGTACATGCACATCTGTGCATGTACACATGTGCCATGTGACAGACAGACGTGCCCTTAGGGCATGTCTGTGTGCCACATTGCACACATGCCCGTTTTGGGGGTGCTAGAGGATGTCAAAGTGACACCCCCTGCACCCTTAACAAATTCGGTATTTACCGATTCGGTAAATACCGAATCGGTATTTGAATTGAATCCTATGGGCTTCAAGGCCCATAGGATTCAATAGCAAATACCGATTCGGTATTTACCGAATCGGTAAATACCGAATTTTTAAGGAATCAGTAATAAATCAGATGTTGGTACCTACATCCCATTTACCGATTTTGAAATACCGAATCTGTAAAATTCTGTAATATTCGGTATTTCAAAATCGGTAAATGTAATTTACCTACATCTGGCCCTAGGTGTATTATTGTTTTACATAAAAGGTTTAAAAACTTTTTGCACACTTAGGGCCCGATGTAGGTGGTCGTTCCATGTCATTTACCGACCGGTTACGGCCGATTTCGGCCGTTTCCGACCGGTAAATGGCCAATCGGTATGTAGGGGCCTAAATCCAGGGCCACATGTAGGAAAATCTACATTTACAGAATCTGTGAAATTGTTTTTGATGGTAAAATGATGTGACTCTTGCAATGCGTCGCTTTTGCGGAACAGATATATGATGCAATTGTGTTGTTAATGTTACGGTGTATATGTAAAAAATGATGCATAAGTGTTGCACGGGCATTGTAAATACCCTCCTATGTATGCTTAGCAATTTCAAGTCACTTCCCCCGGGTTCAAGGGCCTTGTAAATACGTCCCCATGTGTGTCTGGTCATTTGAAGTCACTTTCCTCGTAGTGCAAGGCCCTTGTAAATATGCCCCCATGTGTGCTTGGCAAATTTTCATTTTGATTGTTTGAGTTACATAGCCATGTTAAAAGTTATTGAAAAAAAGGTGCAAGTTCCTTAAAAAAACGTTTTCATGTGTATTAGGGCATTTTAAGTCTGTTCCCCTTGAATGTAGGTGTATTATTGTTTTACATAAAATGTTTTAAAACTTTGTTTGAAATCAAATGCATGCACACTTAGGGCCCGATGTAGGTGGTCGTTTCAGGCCATTTACCGACCGGTTACGAACGATTTCGGCCGTTTCCGACCGTTAAATGGCCAATCGGTATGTAGGGGCCTAAATCCAAGGCCACATGTAGGTAAATCTACATTTACAGAATCAGAAAAATTATTGGTTCGGTAAAATACCGAATCAGTAATTTTACCGATTCTGTAAATTTGCTATGTCGGGGGGAGTCTTCTGAGTCCCAAAGGCCTTAACGAATCGGTATTTTAGCATGAAATCAAACTTCATGGTAAAATACCGATTCCGGTGTGCATGCACATGTGTGCTCGCACACCTATGTCATGTGAAAGGCAGGCCTGCCCTTAGGGCTGGTTTGCCTGCCACATGGCACCTGTGCCTGTTTTGAGGGTGCCAGAGGGTGTCAAAGTGATACCCCCTGCACCCTTGTGAATACTTTTATTTTATTTATTTTTATAGCATTGTTGAATCTAGTTCTTACTGTTATTGATTTACTGTTTGGTAATAGTGGTTAATAAAATTTTTTATTATATTTCACCACAGATTCAACTGCAGATTATTTGGAAATTAGACAATGCCGTCTAAGGATAGAATTCGAAAGGCTACGAAACGTCAAAGACAGCAGTTACCTAACATTTTGCAGCAGTCCTCTACATTAGTATTACCTCAACGGACGAAGAGAACACCGGGTAAGAGAACGAAATCATTCCTTAAAAACATTTGTAGAAACAAAAGTATAACTACAGAACAAGTTTTAGTCCAGAAAAAGAGAGCCAATTTAAATGGAAAGGAAAGGCCCGTGAAAAAAGTTTGTGCTAGAGCAGGAGATAACTCTGTGCATGGCAGTAGAAGGGCAAATATTTTCAGGGACATTCGTAAGCGAATGTTCCGCAACAGGGTAATTGTCAATTTGCTAAAACAATTTAAAAAAGGTCAACAGAAAGTGTCATTTTATAAGAAAAAGAAAAATGTAGAGAAAATTATTGATCAGGCTTTCGAAATCAAGCGAAAGTTATTTATTTTGGTAATTAATAGAATTAGGAAACTAAACAAGGTAATCTATGTTTTCAAATCTAATAGTAGATGGAAGAGAGAAGTTAATCGAAGTAATTTTTGTGAAGTTTTCTTAGGAGAATGGATGCATAGTTCAAATAGTGAGGCATTTTTTAATGAGGAGAGTTATTTTCAGGACAATGTTTTGGTGCATGCAGTTGACAGCAGTGGTCGAGCATATGAGGTAAAAGATGGTCATCCGGTTGAAAAAGAAATACTTGTGTCTGCAGATGCAGAAGAGGCGCTAAGTGATGAGGTTTTAGGGAGACGTCCTAAGGGACCAGTGTACACCTGGAAGTGTAGTTCTATTTGCAGTGTGCGACAGGATTCCATCAATTTGCTTTGTGATTTTATACGGACATTTCATAAGAAAAGTGTAAAGCAAAAAATAAAGTTGTTGCAAGAATTAGATCCTTGCAGAGTGAGACAAGTGACAGGTTTGCGTGGTCATTCACTGGCTTGTCTTTCTAGGAGAGTATGCCAGAGTGTATTTCATCATTTCAGGATGCTAGCAGTGCATCATAATAAAGTGAGGAAATTAGTTAGAATGTTGTATTATGCTAAGAGTCCAGCAATTATGCTTAAAAAATTAAGCAGAGCTCTTTTGCATGGTTCTGAAGTAGATGTGAAGAATATTTGTCAAGAAATTGAGTTCTGTTATTTTGCTGGTAAAGAGAACAATGTTGATATTGAACCACTAGACGATGGTAATGTGGAAGACAGTGAACAGATTTTCAGTACAGATAAGTTTCACAAGGAAATTTCCACGTTTATGGTAAAATCAAGTGAGAGGCCTAATTTCACTTGTGTGTGTTGTCGACGGACTTATTATAAGAATCAGACTAAGTTAGTGGATATATATGCAAAGAGTGATATGGAAAACAATAGTGAATGGAAGGATTTTGCCACATACTTGATGGTAGAAAATTGTTTTGATTTGGGAGCAGACCAACGTATGTGTACTTATTGCTATAACAAATTAAACCAAAACCAGATGCCTGCTAGAGCGGTTTATAATAATCTGGAATTAGATGACATTCCTTATGAATTGAAGGATTTAAATACTTATGAATCTATTTTGATTGAAAGTGTCCATCCCTTCCAGGCTATTGTACGAATGGAGCCAAAGACAGGGAAGTTGCCTCCATCAGATTTACCGAGAGGATTAAAGGGAAGGGTTGTTTATTTGCCTTTGGATTTGAAGAAAAACATTAATACAATTGGAGTAGAGAAAGTGGAAGAGGAACCTCTGGTTATCATAGTTAATGGTGTTCCGACAAAGAGTAAGAAAATCTGGCAAGATTTAGTGGATGTTAGGAAAGTCAAAAAGGCAACATTGTATTTGATAAAAAATAATAAGTACTACAAGAATGTATGTGTTGCAGAAGAGGAAGTAAGTGAAGAAGAGGACAGCGATTTGTGTCCTGGTCAAATTGAGAAAGTAGAACCCTCTAAAAAGGAAGAAATATATGAACATTATAGTGTTCATCCTTTGCATTCCAAGGAAGTCATGGGGAATGCTATTGAGTTGTTTCAAATGAAACAAGCCAAAGGGAGTCCCATTAGTGTTTGGGAGGAAAGTTTGGAAGCTCAGTGTTTCCCACAGCTATTTCCCACAGGTCGAGGAGGACGTTATGATGAGCGACCTGTTCAAATTCCTGCTTCAGAATTCCGGACTTTACGATTGTATACAGAAGATCCTAGGTTTCGACAGTGCATTCCCTATTTATTTCATCTATTGTTTGAAAGTGATCTCTCTGGATTGTCTTATGCAGTGAACCACATCTTGAAAAGTGGTATACAACTGCGAAATATCTCGGCAAGGGACTTTATGGATAAAGTCAATGTGCAAGACAGTATTTTGGATTCTCACCTGATTAATCTCATGGCTTGTCAGCGTGGTACTAATGAGTATTGGTACCGCCGTCATGGTGACTTAAAATGTATGCTGAGGAACTTAGGAACTCCCACATGGTTCCTCACTCTCAGCTGTGCTGAGTATGGCTGGGAAGACTTACTTGAATTTCTACGAGAGGTAAATGGAAACATTGAAAATATTGAATTCAAGACTCCCGTAGAACTGTGCTCTTTGGATCCTGTGAATGTATGCAGGTACTTCAATCATAGATTTGAAGCTATGATGTCTTTCATCACGAACAAGAAAAATCCACCTCTTGGAGAGGTGTTGGATTTCTTCTGGAGAAAGGAGTATCAAGCAAGAGGTGCTCCTCATATACATATGCTACTATGGATCAAAGATGCACCCAAATTTGGAACAGATCCGGATGACTTAGTGATGAGTTTCATAGAACAGTATGCTACATGTGCTGTTCCAAAGACAAACGAAGACAAAAGTCTAAGAGAACAAGTTTTACGGTTTCAAAGCCATCGTTGTGGAAAGTACTGTCGTCGTAAATTCAGAAACAAGGACAAATACTACACCAAATGTCGTTTTGCATTTCCACGGTCGGTGTTATCAAAAGGAAGAGTTAACAATTTGATGTCATCGCTGCGACATAATGTGACGAGGAAATCACCCAAAAACACATACAATTTGAAAAGAAACAAAGAGTCCAAGTACATCAACGACTACAACCCAGTGATTTTGTCCATGTGGAATGCTAACATGGATATACAGTTTGTGGCTGACAACTGTATGGCTGTGGCTCGGTATGTGACGTCTTACATCACTAAAAAAGAAAAGACAGAACTGAAGGATATGTGGGAGCATGTTTCCCATGAAAAGAGCCTCAGTAAGACGTTGTACAGTTTCAGTCTGAAGATGTTGTCGCATCGAGAAATTGGAGCTTACCAATGTTCTGACCGGTTATCTTCAGCAAGTCTCTATGCCAAATCTAGGAGTATCATTTGGGCGAGTCTTGGTCTTGCTGCAACGCGTAATCGAGTTCTGAAACCTGTACGGGAAATTGAGTATTTGGCGGAGAAGGAGCCAAACAGTACAGATATTTTGAAGAGCAACATGTTGGATACATATTTTATCCAAATAGAAGCAGTCACCTGGAGAATGCTTGTCTGTATGAAGTTCTTCAAAATTACGTTTTCAAGAGGAACATCAAAGAAGATATTGATAAAGGAGTGTATGCTGTAATTGGAAGTGAGGGATGTCTGGTCAAGCAAAAAAAATGTCAATTGATAAATCATCGAAAATTGGATTGCGAATCTCCCGAAAGAAAAGAGTTTTTCTATTTAGCTCTTTTGTAACTTTTCAAGCCTTGGCATGCAGAAGAGGAACTGCTTGGGGATTTCCTCTGTTACGAAGACTCTTTCAATGCAGCCAAGGAGTCCATAGAATGTCCTGTTTTTCCAAAATATCTACAAATCTTGAATGCAGAAATTGAGCAGGAAGCAACAATTGCAGCCGAGATTGCTAGAAACAGTTCTCAGGACAGTCAGAGTTCTGTTTCATTGAGTCAGGATCCACTAGGAGAACCAGTTATTGAAAATGAAGCTGCCACTGCCATGATTGAAGTGGAAAGAGCCATGGCACATGCTCAGAAGGATGCGGTTAACTTAGAAGAATTGGAAAGACAACTTGACGTTGAGCAGAGGAAAATATATGTCGAAGTTACCAATCAAATTGAGCATGGAATAAGTCATGAGAAGGAAGAGTGCTCATGTATGTCGTTGAAGCCTGTCCGACTGTACGTGAGTGGAGAAGCAGGAACTGGAAAAAGTTTCCTTATTAAAGCAATTTCATGTTATATGCAGAAAAGGACTGATTCATCGCTGTCTTGTGTTGTGACCGCTCCAACTGGACTGGCAGCTCATAACATTAAAGGGATTACTTTGCATCGGTTACTGATGCTGCCAGTGGAGCATGATAACAAATTACAATACCACAAGTTATCTGGAGATGCTTGTTGTGAAGTATCTCGAGTTTTGAAGAAGATGAAACTTCTTATAATTGACGAAGTAAGCATGGTTTCCAATCTCATGCTTGCTTTTGTGCATTTAAGAATGCAGGAAGTTCCTAAAACAGAGTATGATGTGTTATTCGGTGGCAAACACATCATTGTTTTTGGTGATCTTCTGCAGCTGACACCAGTGAAAGGACAACCAGTGTTTAAACTGCTTACACATGAAGATACCAAGAAGTGCCTAGGGAGCATTGGCAACGTTAACATATGGTTAAACTTCAGTTATGCTGAGCTGTGTGAAAATATGCGTCAGGCGAAGGACGAAGATTACAAGAATATTCTACAAGATATTAGAATCGGGAGAGTGACTGAGCGTGGTAAAGAAGCTTTACATGCACGCTTACTGTCAAATTTATATCCAGAAGAAGACGTTTAGCCAGAGGATATTTTTCAGAAAATTACCGTGAAGAAATCTGGAATATGTTTGATGCCAACTCTTGCAGAATGTTCCATCTTCAACAACAAAATGTTGAATTTAGAAAAACAAGAGATTGTGAAACTTGAAGCTATTGACAAAATAAAGCATATGGGAGCAACAATTATTTTGTCAGAGAATTTGAAATCTAAATTGGATTCATTAGAGAAGACTATATCTAAAACTGCGGGTTTTGAAAAGACTTTGAATGTGTGCTTAAATTGCCGAATCATTTTGAGAAGGAATTTACATTTTGAAAGAGGTCTGGTAAATGGATCAATGGGTAATGTTGTTGATTTTGAGAAATACAGAAATAGAGATGGAATTGAATTTTTAAAAATTAAATTTGATGGCATTGAGGAAGTACAGCTAATTGGTCGTTGCTCTGCTAGGTTTTTGCTTGTTAAAGACTTATATGTTCGCTGTAAGCAGTTTCTTGTTTGCTTGGCATATGCGGTGACAATTCATAAATCGCAAGGTTTAAGTGTAGACACTGCTTTAGTGAATATTGGCAGTTCTGTATTCAAAGAGGGTATGGCTTATGTAGCATTGTCACGAGTCTAAACTTTATCGGGTTTGTACTTGATTGACTGTGATGTCACAAACATTTGTGCAGATCTAGATTGTGTTAAGGAATACAATAGGTTAAGAAGAGAGTATGCGCCACATTTGCCTCAATATCCTTTGATTGAGAAACGTGTGGTAGGCCGGAAACGAAGAAATATCAGTAATAGTAGGGAGGTTGTAGCAAAAAGACCAAAAGTCGATGAACCCAAAAGTGGAAGCAGGAATAAAATGAATTCTGTTGAAAATGTTGTTGGTTTTAAATTTGAAAATAGTTCTGGTGTCAACTGCTATGCTAATGTAGTTGTTAATGTTCTCTTTTCACTAGAGGCTTTCAAAGAACAGATTGTGATCAATTCGGAACAAAGTTTATGCTGTTTGTTGAATTCTGTGTTAGAGAAATGTAGTGCTGATAAAACGAGAGTAGAAAGTGTGTCTGAAATTCGTTTTCTGTTAGACGAATGTTCAGGTCAAACAGAATTCTCTGAAAATATTCAGCAGGATTGTCAGGAGTTTTTAATGTATATGCTTGATGTATTGCAAGATGAGGGTGTAGATGTAGATTATCTATTTGGCCTTTCTTATCAATGGCAGCATGACTGCGAGAACTGTAGGCTATCAAGTACTAATAGTGTAGACCCAGAAAGATTTATATATTTAACTTTGCCTAACAGTAAATCAGTATCCTTCAATAAGATGGAAAAGGCAGCCGATCAAAATATGGAGTGCAGCCAATGTAAGACTGGAATGCTGTCCACGTTAATTTTACGAAGTTATGGCCAGTATGTCATTTTAATGTTCCAACGATGTAGGCCTGATGCAACTAAATTGACAACTTTAATTAATAATTTTGTGGCTTCGCAGTTGTCAATATCAGGAAGGACTTTTAAAACTACTGCAATTATATATCATAATGGTCCTTCAACTAATTCAGGACATTATACAGCTTATTTGAAATCTGGAAACGGTTGGTCATTCTGCAATGATTCTGTTTTAACTTTCAAAAAAAGATTGCCTTTACACCTTCAAAATTCTTACCTGGTGTTCTTACAACCAAAATTTTAGGAAAAAAAGCTTGGGATTTGTTCAGAGGAATTTCAAGATGTTCTAATGGCTCCTACTCTATATGGCCTTGTGGATAATTGTAGTACAGAGCGAAAACTGTTTGTTTTTATAAGCAAAGTCAAGCAGCAGATCAAAATAAGGAGTAGAGGAAATGTAAGTCTGCAATGCTGTCCACATTATTTATGGAAACTTATGGATGAAATGTCATTTTACAATTTCAACTACATAAACTGAAAGAAAATAAGTTGTCCAGTCTAATTAAAAATGTTTTGGCTACACAGTCATCGATTTCAGGAAGAACATTTGCAACTGCAGCTATTATATAATATGCTGGTCCTTTGACAACATCTGGATATTACACAGCTTATTTAAAATTTATAAAATGGCTAGTCTTTCAGGAAACATTACTAATTGAGTATGAAGCAATGTTGCCTTTTGACTTGTTTTTTGAAGTCAAAATTTAGGGTAGGTAATTGGACTATAATGATTCTAGGTGTTGCTGTAACTTAGTTTGTTGTTTCAAATTGCTTTGTATGTCTCAGTTTTCTTAAAACAATTGAGTTTATCTTTCAGAAAGTGGCGGGCAGAAAATAGTAACAGCACAACAGAGTATAAGCTGTTCATAGGATATCCTTTGACGTCATAGAAAGTAAGTTACTTTGGAGAAGTTCCTATTTCTGCTTATTTATATTATTTGGTTTTTTTAAACACAATCATTTTGATTGTGTTTTTTTTTCCCCCGCTGTTATATGATGAATACCTTCAACTCACTGTTTTCAGTGAAATTTGATATTTTCTGATAACAGCAAAAATAAACCATTAAATATGTTTAATTAATTTTCTACATTGAATTGTGATTTCTAATATGTATATGGATTGGTGTGGCTCACTGGTTAGAGGCGGCAGACCCAGAAGCAGAAGTCGGGCCGGAACCAGGGTTCGATTCCTGACGTGGCAGGATCTTGGGCCATGGTGAGCGGACTCGATAATTCTCGCTTCGGTGCCTACTCCAACCATAGGTCCCACTCAGCAAGTCTGGGCAATAGCTTGCTTAATCTCAACTAACAGCCCCATCAGCGCCAGGGATGCCTGGCATCACCTTGGGGATGCCCAGGAGGGACCATCTCAGAGGGAAAGCCAGGATGGGTTCCCTAGCGGTATACAGCGCCGGGACGCTTCTTTGCTGGGGCAGCTGTACGCATTATTAGTATACCACATTTAACATTTAACATTCATTTTGTCTCATGCTCACTCTTTTTTTACCACCTTGTATTAATTTAAATTTTTTTGTTCTTTCTTACACAGATTAAAAGTATAAAAATGATAATACAGTACGGTAATGACAATTATAAGGTAAGCGTTTAGTACTCTTTACGTTACATGTCTATCAGATTTAACTTTTATTAGTTTCTCTGCTTCTTTTTTATAACACTTAGGGGCCCGATGTAGGTAAATCCCATTTACCGATTTTGAAATACCGAATTTTACCGATTCGGTATTTCAAAATCGGTAAATGGGATGTAGGTCCCAACATCTGGATTCGTTACCGAATCCTTAACAATTCTTTAATTACCGATTCGGTAAATACCGAATCGGTAATGCCCATTCATTCCTATGGGCTTTGAAGCCCATAGGAATGATTAGGCATTACCGAATCGGTATTTACCGAATCGGTAATTAAAGAATTCACAAGGGTGCAGGGGGTGTCACTTTGACACCCTCTAGCACCCCCAAAATGGGCATGTGTGCAATGTGGCACACAGACATGCCCTAAGGGCACGTCTGTCTGTCACATGGCACATGTGTACATGCACAGATGTGCATGTACACAGGAATCGGTATTTTACCATGGATTTGTATTCCATGGTAAAATACCGATTCTGTAAGCCATGTGCCAATAGAAAATTGGATACCCACATAGCATTTTCGGTAATTTTACCGAATCGGTAAATATTATCGAATCAGTAAATATTACCGATTTGGTAATTATTACCGAATCGGTACTTATTACCGATTCGGTAATAATAACGATTCGGTAAAATTACCGAATATGTGCACCTACATCTCCCTAGCCCTTTACCGATCGGAAACGGCCGAAAATCGGTATTTTCGGCCGATTCCGATCGGTAAAGGGCCCGATGTAGGTAAATCTACATTTACCACTTCATAAATACCGAATCATACCGAATCGGTATTTATGAAGTGGTAAATTAGAGGGGGGGAGATGTAGGTATTTCAGATTCTTAAAATACCGATTCGGTATCCCCCATTGCTTCCTATGGGCCTTGAAGCCCATAGGAATCAATGGGCATTACCGAATCGGTAATTACCGATTTGTGCAAGGGTGCAGGGGGTGTCACTTTGACACCCTCCAGCACCCCAAAAAAAGGCATGTGAGCCATGTGGCACACAGACATGCCCTAAGGGCATGTCTGTCTGTCACATGGCATAGGTGTGCATGCACACATGTGCATGCACACCTGGATTCGGTATTTTAGCACCCAATTGGACTGGGTGTTAAAATACCGAATCTGAAGGGCCTGTGGGACTGAAAGTAGTCCCACCTACATCCCAAATTTAAAAAATCGGTAAAATTACCAATTCGGTATTTTTGCGATTCGGTAATTTTACCGAATCGGTAAAATACCGAATCGGACAAAAAAAGGTCCCCTACATCTCAGTAGGCCAAATACCGGTCGGAAACGGCCGAAATCGGCCGTTTCCGACCGGTATTTGGTACCTACATCGGGCACCTAGTTTCCTGTCTTTGCTAGTTCCTTCATTTCTTTTTCTATTACTTATTTATACTACTCTTTTCACTTCTTTTATCAGTCCCTCTTTCAACAGTAACTGTGTGTTACTCCTTCTATTTGTCTTTCTTTTCACATTACTCTCTGTTTATTAACTCGTCTTTTTTTTAAAAATATTTTTTTTAGTTCGCTCCCGGTTCGCGTACCGGAACGCAAACCGGGAAGCGTACCAAAAGAAATAGAGGATGCTAGAGTGCTAAACATTCTAGCAATTTTTAAAAAAAGGGAAGGTAGTTCTGAAAATAACTTTTTTTTAAATTATTTTTGAAGTTTTATATTTTTTTTGTGTTTTTTTGAGGAAGGGGAAACAAAAACTGATTTGCTTCAAAGGGCTCAACAGGAGCAACAAAAAAAAAAAATACTTCCTAGGATGTTTTGGACATTGATGATTTTCATATGATCTATTTATTAAAGTAATACTCATCTCTCCGCATTAAATTAATTTTCCACATGCTATACAAGTGAATCTCATCTGCCCAAAATTCTTTTGCAGATTTGGGACCGTTTCCCTTGCCTCTGACTCACTTATTGCTAAGTCATTGGTGGATGTTTTTGCCGGTCGGGGGTTATTCACCAAATCTCGAAGTTGCGCTTTAGAATAATTAAGAGGGTGCCACCTCTCCATGTGCCGATGCATGGTATGATTACCATAGCTATATTTTTTTTCGGTCCCTCTCGAGAGTTTTTTTTTGCAGATGAGGCAGGTAACGAACCTGACATTAACTTTCTTTTCATGAGAAGGAAAAGAAAAAAATTGCCAGATAAAATTCACTTTCACATGGGACGTTCTTGGCATTTTTTTCAGAAAGCCACTTGTCCCTTGCTCCTGTTCCTCGTCTTCCTCTTCTTCTTCTTCTTCCTGGTCGAAGATGACCTGGCTAGTCGGTCCTCTCTTATTTGGTGGTGGTGGAGGTGGTGGAGATCCACCAGCTGCAGCTAATACAAATGCCATGTCTTAGCAAACAAAAACAGGTCTTTCTCTCATAAAAATGAAAGTCGGAGTGAGGAAAAAAGGTGGGACTTTCATCATTTGAGAAAAGAAAATGTTCTAAACCAATGAAAAGTGTTTGTTTTACGTCATATGATCAAGCGTTCCATCATTAGGAAACTAAAAGTAAAATCAACCAATGAAAAGTTTTAATAACTAGTCACATGACCTGTTATGCTTACGTTCCGCGTTTCGCGCCGCGCCTCGGATCGATTCCGGGGCTTTACGTTTCGCGCCTTGGTTCGCGTTCCAGAACGCTTCCGGGTGCGCTAACGCAGCACGTCATAAGGGGCATTACGTAGTAACGCGATATGTTGCGTTTACGGGACGCGTCACGATGTGCCTTTCTAACGCGGTATTTGCACTAATGGAACGCTTACCGGTTCGCGGATTGGCAGCGAAACAAGAAAAAATAATTTAAACTATAATATAAATTGAATTAAAAAAATATAATACAAATATATATAAAATATATTTGTGAATTAGAATAAAAATATATGTTACAGCTATAGATATTAGCTTTTAAAAAACCAATGAAATTCACTGAAAAAACCATAGGTTATAGACCATATATAGTTAGGGATTAGCATTTACAAAACCAAGAAAATTCACTGAAAAAAACCATTGGTTGTAGACCATATATAGTTAGGAATTAGCATTTTCAAAACCTTAATTTACTCGCACAAAACCATAGAAATTCGAATATATAGTTAGTTGCAATAACTATATATCGCGCACCCGCAATCCACTGCTGATGATGTCACATATTACATCATTCATGACATGGTCAGTGACATCACTGATGACATCACTGATGACATCTCAAATGACATCACTGATGACATCACTGATGACAACATCCAGTGACTGTATGTTTCTGTAGAGTTAAAATATGTCTTACATATTGAAGAATGAGTGGATGTATAAGTGTCTGGATGAAGGATTTAGTAGGTGCATGACTGACTGTATGAGTGAGTGATTAAATGTGTCTCACTGAGTGCATGGGTAAGTGACTAAACTGTCTTAATTTGTGCATCATTATGTCTGTTGTTCTGTAAACTGCTGCATGTGTTAATTAGTAGCTATATGAGTAACTATAAGGGTTATTGATTGGTTGCCCAAGTATTTGTATGGGAGAGTGAGTGTGTGTGTGTGGATGGCTGGGAGGTGTGTGACTCTGTGCATAGATGTGTGAGCAGTTGATTCACTAGATGTATGGGTTCAAAAGTGCATGTGGAATCAGCTGTATGGGCGGTTGACTGTGTGCATGAGTGTATTGGTGAGTGAATGGATATCTCAGTGCTACATGTCAAAGTACATATGTAAAACACAGTACATGTGAGAGTTGACATATATAAATAACTGTGCATAAGAGCCAGTGAATGTGTGAGTGGCTGTATGGATCATTGAAAACTTGTATCAGTGATTGTATAAGAGAGGAAATATGTGTTAGAATATGTTTGAATAAGTAAGGTGTGTATAACTGTATAGTTGAGGAAATGGAGGTGTGATTGATTTTCTGCATGAGTGACTAGGTGTGCGAGTAACTCCATGGATGAGTGACAGTCTGTGAGTTTACACTGATTGTATCTAAGGTTATATTAGAATCTGAAAAGGTTCATCGTATTATCACATGAATGATATCATCAGTGATGTGATGAGTAATGTCAAATGAGATGTCATCAGTGATGTCATTTGAGATGTCATCAGTGATGTCATGAGTGATGTCACTGACCATGTCATGAATGATGTAATATGTGACATCATCAGCAGTGGATTGCGGGTGCGCGATATATAGTTATTGCAACTAACTATATATTCGAATTTCTATGGTTTTGTGCGAGTAAATTAAGGTTTTGAAAATGCTAATTCCTAACTATATATGGTCTATAACCAATGGTTTTTTCAGTGAATTTTCTTGGTTTTGTAAATGCTAATCCCTAACTATATATGGTCTATAACCTATGGTTTTTTCAGTGAATATATATATATATATATATATATATATATATATATATATATATATATATATATATATATATATATATATATATATATATATATATATATATATATATATATATATATATATATATATATATATATATATATATATATATATATATATATATATATATATATATATATATATATTTTCTACTGGCGGTCCCCAGTAGGTAGTTATAGTTAGGATTATTTTCAACAGGGAAATCGCAACATTCTATTGGGAATAACTTTGGCGCCGGTTGAGGAATCTGCCTGAAAATTTCCTCAAATTTGCCTCGCGGCGCTCCGGTCCTTCCCTGAAAGTTTGGGGGGGGGATTCGTCAAGCAGGGGCCGAGATAAAAGGGGGGGTCCCAAAACATGTTTTCCCCATGTTAATTTCCACAGGGCGGTCAACCTCACTTTTAGCCCGAACGGCTGAATGGATACTTGGCAAAATTGTAGGGACTGGTAGCCCGATGTGCCTTTGCTATGTCTCAAGATATGTGCTCCAGTGGATTTTGAGTAATTTAGGTTCCAAAAAATATATATATCTATAAGCGCGCCCCGGTACGCGCACCGGGGCGCTAACCAGCACGCTACGCGAGTTCGCGCTCGGAAAGCTGATTGGCTCTCGGTGTCTGTCAACATTCCAAACAGTCCGGAGCAGCCGCCATCTTGTATCTCGCTAGGATCGAGACACAAGAGGTGGCAAAAAAAAGGGGGAAATGATCATAAGGGGGCAGAGTAGACCCCCCTGACCCCCTAGGTTTGATGTGGGGGATATAAAAGGGCCCCGCGGGGCAACATTTTTTTTTTTTCGATTTGCGCGGGGGGAGCGCCCGGTACGCGCACCGGGGAGCGCCTCGGGGAGCGTACCATGGGGAAAAAAGAATGATACAGTTTTAAAAAAAGTCGCTTTTTTTATAATTTGGAGGTAGTTCTAAAAAGAACTGTTTTTTTTCTTCTTTTTGTTGTTTTATATTTTCAAAACATGTTTTTGATCATTTTGTACTTTTTTTGGCTTTTATGAACTATTTTATATTTTTTTGTTATTTTTATGGGGAAGAACAAAAAACAGGGAATTGAAAACGGCTCAACTGGAGCATTTGTGGTTGTCACCAGCACGGTTGATGAGTGTTATGCTTTGCTCACCATAGGTGATGGACTTACCACAAAAAATACATGTGATCTTGTATTGCCCAAACTTTGGTTGAATGTTTGGGACCATCTCCCTTGTCTCTGGTCCCGATGGAGTGGGTTGCTTTCTTTTGGAGGTGCTGGGTGAAGATTGGGGAGGGTTACTGGCCAGTTCTCTCACCTCTGCGGCAGCATAGTTGTTGGGATGCTTGCGCTGCATGTGCCGAATCATGGTGTTATTGCCAAAGGAATATTTCTTATTAGGGTTCCCCCTTGAAAGTTCAATGCCACAGATTTGGCAAGTCACCTTTGGCGCATTCACTTTCTTCTTGCCCTCTGGGATGGAAAAAAACTCCCATACAATGTGCTGCTTTGGCCTATATGGGGTATTGTCTTCTGGCAGCCACCTCCTCCCCTCCTCCTCCTCCTCCTCCTCCTCCTCCTCTTCTTCTTGACCACCAATGTGATGTTGTGGTGGTCCTCTTGGTGGTGGTGGTGGTGGTGCAGATGCTCCAGCTGGTGCTGCTACTGTAGCCATTTTAAAGTACAAAATATTACTCAAAGATCTCCAAACACGTCTTCCTCAGTCAAAGGACAAAGTCAGAATAAGGAAAAAAGGTGGGGTCTTTCATCATTTGGAAAAAAAAACTGTCCTGAACCAATGAAACGTGTTATTTTCAGGTCACATGACCCGGGCTTTCATCATTTGGAAACCCAAACTGTTCTGCACCAATAAAAAGTGTTATTTTCAGGTCACATGACCCGACGCGCTTACGCGACACGCCCCTGGCGCGTCGCGTAAGCGCGTCGGATGCTTACGTTGCGCGATCGTATTCACTTGAGTGCTTCCGGGTGCGCTTACGCCGTGCGTATCACGCGGACGCAGCTACGCGATACGTCACGATGATGTTTTCGTTCGTGGCAATAGCGCTAATGGGACGCTCACCGGTGCGCGCCCCGGGGCGTGCCGGAAAACTGCGCTTTCCGGTGCGCTCACCGGGGCGCCCACCGAGAGTGCACCAGGGCAAAAAAAAAATGGTATTATATACATATACAAAATAGGATTCATTATAAAAAATATTACATTTCATAGGATTGAGGCCCTATATATAGTTAGGAATTAGCATTTGAAAAACCTATGAAATTCACTGAAAAAACCATAGGTTTCACACCAGTTATAGTTAGGAATTAGCATTTAAAAAACCTATTAAATTCACTGAAAAAACCATAGGTTTCACACCAGTTATAGTTAGCTGGAAATTTTACTGACATAAAACCATAGAAATTCCAACGTTATAGTTAGTTGGACTCACTATAACAAGCGCGCCTGCAATGCACTGCTGATGACGTCACATATTACATCACTCATGACATCATCAGTGACATCACTCATGACATCACTTATGACACCATCCTTGTGACAGAGTGACAGGCCTCCTTTTAGTGTAATGTAACCCTTGAAACACATATTTCAAAATAGAAACTAACATTTTCAAAAAAATGGAGATACCCATACCAGTTACAACAACCAATTCAGTAATTCCACCATCTATATACACATCCACTCATTCACCAAAAGTTCTATATAGTCACTCATACATATACTCACTCATCATATGTAGTGATACATCTATACATCCTGTTATATACTGACAGTTATCCAAAAGTTACTCACACACATACTCACACATGCAAATAAACTATTGAACATCCATTTATTTGCATATACAACTATACACACACTACCTCCTTACTTCTAAGGAAACTTACACATACTTACTCTCTTAAACAATCACTTATAGAAACACGTACTTATTTAAACAGGAACTCTTACAATCTCTTGCTCTCACATATACTCACTTATATACTTAAAAACTCACATACACTAGATTAAAATATATGTTGTTACTAATAAAGACAATAGTGAGACAGTCATTCACTCACTAACACACACATTTACACACTCATCCACCCATACAGTCCTGCACATATGCTGTCTTAAAAACACATACAAACAGTGAGTCAGTCACCAGCCCATGCAGCCACTTATACACAAAGTGAAACACTGATACATATATTTCAATATTTAAAAGTTACTCGCTAATATATGTATTCAATAAGATACACTTAATAAGGCAGTTAACCAATCATTTAAAAAAACCATCCATTTACACACTTATTGAACCATTTATTCTTCCATCAACCTTTACAAATACATATGTAAAACATATTGATTTTTCAGAAAGACACACATTCACTGGCTGGTGTCATGAGTGATGTCATGAGTGATGTCACTGACAATGTCATGAGTGATGTAATATGTGACGTCATCAGCAGTGCATTGCAGGCGCGCTTGTTATAGTGAGTCCAACTAACTATAACGTTGGAATTTCTATGGTTTTATGTCAGTAAAATTTCCAGCTAACTATAACTGGTGTGAAACCTATGGTTTTTTCAGTGAATATATATATATATATATATATATATATATATATATATATATATATATATATATATATATATATATATATATCTCACAGCTCAAACCCTCTTACTCGGAAGAAGAAGCCAGCACTCTTGAGAGACGTTTCCAGGTCTTATTTATTCCTAACTAAACAGACACGTTTAGGCGATGCCTTCCTCAGTGTTTACAAACACACAGAGAGGCCGCCATCTTATTTATTCATTACAATTCATCATTACTGCGAAAAGGGACTCAGCCTCAGTGACAGTATACTCGCCATTTTAGCATGTCTTGTATACAAAGGTAAAGTACCAATCATTATTATAAATGCACCGTTCCGCAATGTTTGATATGATCATCGCATTTTGAATTCATTATTTACATTATCAGTTATGTTTTCGGTGTTCAAATATACACCCAAAAACTCACTCTGCACATAATTTTTAAAAGCAAGATTCCACAAACATCGATATGCAACAAATTTGCAAACTTTTTGGACTTGTGTATCACCCACTTAGCGCTCTACAAAACTTTAGCCTTTGTAAGTTTTCGTAGTTCTTTCTTGCCGTCAATCACCTAATGGTCCTTTCTCGTTACCTAGGACACCAAACCCCATCCGCCATCTTGTGATGGCCTTAAACTCCTACCAAATCAATGGCACAATTAAAACTATAGCGGAATATTTCCAGTGCAATTTATAGTTACTGGCACTGCTTGAAAACATATGGACGCATTTCCAAAAACATAATGTCGACACCGTGTCGTTTGGGAAAATATCTTTTATTTGTCAGCTGGAACAAAAGTCAGACGCGTTTCGCCTGCCCAGCAGGCTTGCTCACCGACAACTGTACTTGTAAATAATTAGGGGTGGGCGGACATTTCCGTTCCGCCCACGGAATGTGCGGAAATTTGCACCTTACGCAAAGAAGGCGGAAAAACGGGGCAAATTTCCGCTCATTCGCGGGCGGATTGGAAGTTGCCCGCCCGCCCGCCTCCCTCTTCCTGCCCGCCTCCCGCCTGCCTTATTAAAGTATATTTAAAGGCTAAAATACAACTTAAATGAAGCCGCGATGGGGACGTTTGCTGCGCAATAAGGTAAGTTTTATTTAAGATGTATTTTAGCCTTTAAAAATATACTTTAGGAAGGCGGGCGGGAGGCGGGCAGGAGGCGGGCGGGAAGCGGGCCGGAAGCGGGCGGGCGGGCTCGCATAATGGAAATATCGCGGAGAGGCACAGAGTTTGGTTCAATCTCCGTACCTCTCAGTGATAGTCCCTTCTGCGACTTCGCCCACCCCTTTAAATAATTCACCATTTTAAACTGTGCATAGCTTCTGTTTCACATGCAAACTACAATAAAGAGGAGTGAAGACATACTCGTAGTTCGATATACCTTCTCCATTGGAATAGTCTGTCTGTCAAATTTACAATAGAGGTTATTGATACATAAACAATTAACACTTTATCACATGAACACGCTCGCAGTGGAACAATTAAATAAAAATTGTCCAAGTGTGCCCTACAAACACCTATAACCTTCATGGTGCCAAGTATTACTATAGTTGTAGACAACAAATCATTGTTACAATTTGTACTTTATACGCGCTTGGGGACCATTAGTTAATGCCTATGTTTCCCCTTAAATACTATGCACAGGGCTAGCCGGGCGAAGAGTTATGTCCATTTCATTGTGTGTATCTCCTGTATCACATATAAACTACAATGTTAAAGATTAGAGACATGCTCATAGTACGATAAACAATTGCCATTGGAATAGTCCATCTTCTAAAACTTCAACAGAGGTTAATGTTGCACATCCAATTAAAACTTTATAAAATGAACAAGCCCACAATGGCAGCAAGGGGATAACATATACCGTAGGATTTCAGCGCGTTGCGGTCCGAGTGGCCAGGCGATGGATTATGTCCATTTCTATCAAGTGCCCCACTCCGCTCCCTCGTTCAAGGAAAATTACATTAATACGGCATGGTGCCAAATAATGTCATAATTATAAACAAACAGTTCCTTTTTATACATTGGAACTTACACTCGCTTAAAACAATTTGATAATGCCCCAGTGGGCCCTAAAATGCTTTTTCACCCCAGTGTGCCCATTACAGACCTTGCAACAATATGCTCCTAATACTCACATATCTAATCAACATCAGCGCACGTGTGCTGCACCTCAATTCAAAAATGCCAAGCCTCAGTGGGCATTATATCCATTCCAGATTTTATATTTCCTCCACTGTCTTTCGACTATGCCTTCTTTTGCTCTAGTGCTCTTTTGATTTGTTAAAAACAGTTAAAAATGTAAGGATTGCAGAAATAGTTTATAAATATGTGTACAAATCTTCTTCCATATTTAAACCCATAGGAATCTTGGTATTCAATGTAATTATGTAACGCGATTCTAGTCTACACAGAATTTTATGGCGGTCACCCCCTCTAGTACTGACTGGAACAGCATCTATGACATAGTATGTCAATCCCTTAGTATCCCTGCCATGGCACTGCTCAAAGTGGCGGTGCCAGGATATATATATATGTGTGCAACTTGGGAGTGCCCTAGTATCTTCAAAGGAGGGAGGAAGTGACATCCGAGGTTATACCAGCATCTGAAGAAGGCTCGTTAGCCGAAATGCATTCTGCCTTGGACTCATCAGTGAATAAAAAGGCCGCTGCTCTGTGTCCTTGGATTACTTTGGAAAAGGTGATCATGTGGCAATGCATATATATTTATACATATTTATGGAGACCTGTTTAAAAATTAATTCGGAATCTTAACTCATACAAAAACTCAAGGCATCCTTGCAGTGTCTTATGGCGTGAGCAATGAAAAGTTAAAGGGTAAAAAAACTACACATTTAAAAAAATTGCTAATGCCACAAAGTACTTAAAACTATGAATAAAAATTGTTATCTCTTACTTAAAGAAATATTACTGTACATAATATTTATAGGGAACAATACATGTGCTATTTGAACTAGATATTCTATACCAGACCACCTTCTTAGAGTAAATCATGACTGTTCGACTTCACAGCCCACTGAAATTATAAAAGCCTGAAGCAGAGGCACTTGGCAGGTCATTGATTTTTCACTCAATATTTAATAATGACTACAGGAAGCTGAAATCAGGAGAATTACATGTTGTGCAAATTATTTCAAGCAAAAGATATAATTGGAAAATGCAATTGTATTGCTGTTACAGGCACATGTCTTGTATGCTATGGATGTCTCGATTTTTTGTGCCGGGTGCCTAACGGGCTCAAGGAAGTCACCTGTGAAGAGAACGAGATGTGCGACATTCACGAATTATCATCTGGTACGTCACCAACAAGAACCTGTGATGCCCCGTGATTAATGTATAGGCCACTGCTAGGATTGTGTTAATTAGGGTGATGTATAATGCTCGTTCTCAGGTTTGACTTTCAGCTTTTAGTATGTCTAGCAGATAGATATCCCCACCCTCCCAATTCTTTTGTTCACTCAATCTTTGTCCAATTATTAAACATATTTTCCGTATATTTAATTTGATGTCTTAAACAAAATGCTATGACATAATGACACATTTAAGATAGTGTGGGGCATATTTACAAGGGCTAAACCCCATTCAGGGTACACTTAAGGTGAAAGGGGAGGACAATGGGTGTTGAAGGGAGCGTTCCGCTGCAGCACCCTTTGACTTTGACGCTGCCCCCTATTTACAAAACCTGGGAATATATTTACAAGCAAGTGGCGGAGGCCAGGTTATCTCTAAAAAATTGCTAACAAGCGCTCCATCACTTTAGAAATGCAGGGATGCAACGTATTTACAATAATCCAGCTCACCCCTGCATTTCTCCCTGCCCTGGCACTAAAATCAGCTGCCTAGCGCCAATAGTGCAAGGGTGCCTGCAGTATGGGGATGAATGTTTATGTGCAGGAAGGTGTCCATTCCTGCACATAAAAAATCCAGAATGGCAATTTGTAAGTCCTTTGGGTGCTGCATTGTGCAGCACATATAGTAGTTGCAAATCTCTCTTTTTCAAATGATTGTTTCTGTGCAGGAAGGGACACCCTCCTGCACATAGACCTGTGCACATATAAATCAGAAACAGTGTTTGTTCATATTCAATACAATGGGACAAAAGAAGTTCGCCACAAGTGTTCTTGTTTCATTTAATGCTTATTTGCATAAAAGGTCAGCCAGCCGACACGTGTTTCGTCAAAGTACAGTCAACTTTGACTCTTCAGGGCCACGTCGTAATAGACGGAGTCAGTAATCCCCTTGCCGGTGATAATTCCAACTCGGTCTAGGTCTGGGATAAGATTAAAAGACCCAAAATCAGGTGAATTTCAGGTTTCCAATACAAATGCTGATGTGGGTTCAATCCGAGTACAAAGGACAACAGGATGAGTGTATCCTAGTCGATAGAAATTCCAACGTGGAGAGTACTTCACGTTAGCTGGAGCTGAGGAAGAGTAAATGCGGGCCAAATACGGGGTCAAGGACGAAGGGTGATGATTGTGTTAGGGGGAGAAATCATGCGACTTCCAAGAGTCAGAATGCGGGCAAAGTACTAAATGAAGTCGAGACCCCATATCTCTGCGGCGTTTGTCAAAGATGCCTGGAAGCTGGAAGAGTCAACTCTTCCAGCTTCCGCGCATCTTTGACAAATAACAATTTTGAAAACAGTTTCCTTTGATTAGTATAGAATTTGCAAAAAAGTGAGTTGGGACGGAAAGGTCCTCTGCATGGTAATAGACGTGCACCCCTACCATATGCGCCCTACTGCATTGATGTCTGGATCCCTAATGCTGAATTTTGTTGTCTTAAGCGAACACAAATCATGCATGTTCTCCGTGACAGGTCTGTTTTGTCGTTTGCGTTCTTGTTGGACCAGGAAGGGCGCCCAAAGCGCTACACTTATAGTGGTGGAAGGCTACTGCCTTCTTTAGGATCTAAACCCCACGGGAAAGGTGGTGGCAGCATATCATATAGTGAACAGTAGCAATGAACAGGTCCTTTTTAACTGGTGTGACTGGAATAAGGCCTACAGCCTCACTCACTTTTAAAAGTTCAGCTGCTGCTTGCTTAGCTCACCGTTGTTTCCATCAGAAGGATGGGAAGTGCTGCCTGGGGGAGGGTGTCATACAGAGACAATGCAGTACTGAGTAATGTGTGCATGGTGTATGCATGTGCTGGAGTGCATTGGCCTATGAGTGGTATATTACATGAAGGATGCAGTGCGTGCTTGATAAGTCCAAGTGCTGGGTGTTTGTGAGCCTATGAGTGGTACAATACATAAAGGACACAGTGCTGGGCAGTGCACACATGTTGAATGTAAGTGCTGGATATATGTGTGCCTCTGAATAGTGCAGTCCATGGAGGGAAAAGTACTGTGCAATGTGTGTATTCTGTATACAATAATGCATATGTGCTTGTGGATGTCCAAAACATGGAGTTCCCCCTTGACAGATTTGTGGATTGCGGCATTTCTGTAAGCTGGGTGACGCACACACTGGGGAGGGAAGGACCAGGCCTCCCCTGTAATCTTCAAAGGGTTCTCTTTAATTCAGTTAGAGGCCACAAGGAAGGGACATGAGCACATCTCAGGAAGGAGATAGTGCTCA
Source organism: Lissotriton vulgaris (assembly GCF_964263255.1). Taxonomy (NCBI): domain Eukaryota; kingdom Metazoa; phylum Chordata; class Amphibia; order Caudata; family Salamandridae; genus Lissotriton; species Lissotriton vulgaris. Next base: position 1,706,724,482 of record NC_141685.1, on the reverse strand, counting down.
TAGGATAATTGTTAGACCTGGCATCATTGGCGTGAGTCTCCCTTCCATTTTGTTGTATTGCCTCCTCTGTTTTGATATGTTTTTGACTTGATTGATGCTTTGGGCACTGTGCCCCTGCTAATCAGTGCCCCAGTGTAAGTGCTCCCTATGTTACATTAATGTACTGATTGGTTATTCCATGATTGGGTTATTTGATTTACCTGTCAGTCCCTAGTATAGTGCACCATGTGTGCCCAGGGTTTGTAAATCAAATGCTGCTGGCGGGCTTGCAGCACTGGTTGTGCCACCCACAGAAACAGCTTGTAAAGTGTGTCTCAGGCCTGCCATTGCAAGGCCTGTGTGCAGTCTAGCACTGCCATGTCGACTTGGCCAAGTGCACCCACTTGCCAGTCCCTAAACCTTCCCTTTGCTTCATATTAGAGACCCCTATGGTAGGCCCAAGGGCAAAGTGCATTGTAAGTATAAGGTAGGACATGCTCTGATGTGTGTAGCATGTTCTAATAGTGAATTACAGCCATTTTAGTTTTTCACTATTGAAGGCCACCTGTTCTTATAGGCCAGAATGAGCAGCTAGATTATTAAATGCTTATAATCCTACTCAGGGAACTCGGTAGAAATGCGAATTTAGTATGACTGAACTCAGAATAATAAAATACATCTTTTAGTAACGTTTATTTTAATATTCTGTGTTTGCAAATACCACTTTTAGAAAGTAGGTATTTGCTTGCCTATCCATTTGAGCCTGCCTACACTGGGTTGTGTATTCCTTGTGTGGGTATGTGAGTGACAGGGCTGGGGGATTCCACGAGACAGGCTGAGGCAGCCCAGTGATGAATGGAGAGATCTGCATCTAGATGGTAGTGAGGAGTTGCACCTGGGACCTGAAGGGCTGGGCCTTACCTCTACGATGTTGGCTCCCCTTCCTGTGGCTTGTCTGATGTCTCTGCCCTGCACTGTGAAAGGAGAGGAGGAATCATGTCAACAGAGTGCTCCAGAGCTGTATCTTCCCACCCCTGTGCTGGGTCCAGCTCCTGTGGGTGCCCTGCACAGTGAAAGGAAGAAGAGAGTCATGTAAACAAAGTGATCAGTAAATGGTTTGGACTAGGCAGAGGCCTCTCTGCCTTCAGAGAACAAAGGATTTGGGGGTATAAATATTGGGACCCTGCTCCCAAGAAATGAGATCACTTCTGGAACAAGAAACCTTTCTGCCAAGGATAAGAACCAAGGAAGCTGCAGGAGTTGTACTGCCCCTCTGCCAGTGTGCTGTTTGCTGGGTTGGCCTGCAGTGGTTGCTTCATTGCCAAGGGAAAGGAGAAGGAAATTTGTAAGGACTTTCATCTACAGAATATTCTCCAATGGCCTGAACTGTGCTGGCCTCCTGCTAAAGTCTCAGGGACAAAAGACTTCACCTCCAGCTCCCTCCTGAATTTCCTTGCCGGGAATTCTGACTCCAGTCACTTGCGTGCCGCTGGGAGCTGGAAGCGCGATGCATTGAGAAGAAGCGTGTCGCCGACGCAACTGAAATCATCGCAACGCCGGAGAAGCGAGCCTTCGCCTCATCTCCCTGGAAGCGTGTGTTTATCGAAGCTGCCTGCTGTCGCATCACCGGAGAAGCATGACACATCGAGAGAGTCGCCATCACATCACCGGAGAAGCGTGTCGCAGGGGCTGTTGTGGCTCCAAAGTACAGAGTCATCGCAAGGCTGTCAGGGAATCATCGCATTGTCATCGCATCGCCACATCAAGGGCGCCATCTTCTTGCATCGCAACTGGATAATCGCATCGCATCAAGGCGCCATCTTGCGCACCGCAACTGGCCCGCAAACCTAGAATTTACGCATCACTCCGCACCGGCAAGGCTCACGACGAGTCCCCTACTCTGAGCAAGCATTGAGGAATGATGCAACCACTCCCCCTGGTCACGGAACCGACACATCTCCCCTTTTGCAAGCCTTTTGTTTACTTTGTGTTACGCATCCAGGTACTTTGTTGAGAACTTTGTCGCATTTACCAACAACTTGAACCAAAAGACTTTTAATCATCTTTAAGTAATCTTAAGTGTAGTATTGTGGATTTTTGTCGTTTGTGGTCTTGTGTTTAAGTCTATATAAAGAGTACTTATTTTTATAAAAACCTGTGTTGTGTCCATCTGTAGTGTTATCACTGTAATGCTGTGTATATTCACGAATGCTTAACACACTGCCTCTGGGATAAGCCTGTCTGCTCGTGCCAAGCTACCAAGGGGGTGAGCACGGGTTATTAAGGAGTGTAATCCGCTTATCCTGACTTAAAAGTAAGTGTCCCTCTATGGACAAACCTTTTTATGCACATATCACTGTGCCTGGTCTCCAGGTGTGAACTCCAGTCACTCCCATGACCTGTTTCGTTGAACTATCAGCTTTCAAGACATCCGGGAGCAGTTCTTCTATTAGAGCGGTGGAGCATTCCCCTGCTAACTAAAATGTTCCCATGCCCCAGAGATGAAAAATAAAATGGCGATAAAGTTATTTTATTGCCATTTTATTTTTCACCAACCCATTCCGAAAAGAGAAAAGAGTATCAGGGCGGGGTCACTGCTCCACCAGGGAGGAGCGGTGGGCTGGCTGTGCACTTTGGTTTAAAATGCGCATGTCTCCTTGGCTGGTCGTCTTTCGGCGGCCAGCCAGACATCTGTATTTTAAAACTTCCAACTCAGCTGTCCTAGACAGATGAATTAGAGAAAGCACATGCCTTCACTGCCCTTGAGAGGAGCACTGAATGAGTCTGCTCCCTCCAGAGCAGGACCACTATTGGTTAAGGGAGTTGGCTGGAGCTCATGTTTAAGCCTGGATGAGACTGGAGCGAGGAGTGATTGTTGTTGTCGTAATTGTATTCAAATATTTGTGTTGTTTATTTTTGTCCCCTTTCACAACCGCCCACTATTCTGACTAAATCAGAACAGCAAGCAGCATTTTCTCTACGAAAACCGGGACCTCAGGTATTCTTGAGAAGTTATATTAATTTATAAAGGGTGTAATTGCGCCTGGAACATAGGCACAATGAATTTACACGTTATGTTTGATGATGATACTCCAGTCCCTGGGAAATGGTCAGAACAGGTGCTCAGAAAGCCTAAAGTTCTAATATTTATGAGTATTCCTGTTAAAAATGATTGGATAGGGCAAAGCCATGCGCGTGACCAGGATGGCCGCATGAAGGCTCGGCTCCGAATACCCCGTTCTTCCCTCGTAACTATCCTGATCTCAATCCTGCGTCCTGGGCACAACATCCGACAGGGGAGCTGAAGCAACACCCCCTGGTGCAATTTGAGGCCAAAACGAGTACCGGAGCCCCGAGAACCGCTGTGTGTTGACTTGCAGCGTGGTCGCCTCCCAAGCCGGGGACTGAAGTGCTGAATCAGGCCGGCCATGAGTTCAACAAAATCGGGGCCGGAAACCGGAAGTCACCGGTCCGGTGCCGTAATTGAACCGGAGAATCAAATATCTTGTGGGGCGCGCTGAATCCCGCGGCAGTGCGGCTCACCCACCCTGTGGGCACTGAAGAGTGATTGGACGGGGTACCGGCCTGAGGGCGGTGCGGGGTGAGTGTCCTGTCCCACATACAGAAAGAAGCGGAGGAGACCCAGCGGAATGAACGCTGCCCGCTTTAATGGGAAACTCACAGCCTGCGGTGCGTTGAACCCACCCTGACATGCGGTGCTAAACCACCTTTGATAACACCTGGGGACCAAGGATGCGGTAAGAGCGGGAAGTGCCAGCACAGTGATTGAGAGGCACTGATCCACTCTGAGTGGCGTGGTACGGCGGAGACCTGCAGGAAGCCGGCCCGGGGGGCTTGAGTGTGGCAAAGGGGACAAAGAAGCCTGGGTACCCAGCTCCTGGAGCCCTGCTGCTCCTGCACAGTTATTACATGCAGAGGTGCGGTGCCTTGTTTTATCAGTGGGGAGTGGTCCCCCCTGAATTTGGAGAGACTGACAGTGGGAGTCATTGCAGGGATATGCCTCCTCTGTGCTGCGGGTGAATTGCGGAGCCGGTTGTACCGGAGTGGAGTGTTTGTCACGCGGTCAATTACGGGACACGTTGGATTAGTCTGTATTGCAAGTGTTTACCCCGCATCGCGAGGAAGAGTTGGCCTGAGTGTGAGGGGATACACTGTATAAGGGCTGCAGTCCCTGGTGGAAGGAGAGGTGCCCTGACTTACCACTTTCATTGCAGAGAGGAGTGTCGGCCAGCCGCTCGTACTGAAAGGGGATATTGCTACGGTGGACTCTGATTCCTGTGTCCTTGGAGAACACAGTGATTCGCTGTTGGGAGGTGGAAAGAGGTAACCTCCCAGATTGCATCGAAGGTGGATACTGACAGGGTCCCACCTAAGACTTCAAGAGATTCGAAACATATTCAAACTAACAGACTTGATCGGTATACGATGCCTAAAGGATCCCCGGTGGAACCGAGGAAGACCCAATCGACCGGGGGAGACTCGCATGGAAACCCCACAGAGCCAACACTAACGGATGTCATGGCGGCAATAAACAGGGTCCAAACTTCTATGGTGGAAAAAATGGAATCACTGGATAATAAGATGGACACGGTCAATCTGGAGGTTAATCATCTGCGGGCGGACCTCAATAAGACGAGCGAGAAAGTTAAATCACTCGACATCAAGACTGCTAGCTTGAGCGATGATATGGCTTTGCTGCAGCAGAAGGTACGTGACCTTAAGACTTTCCAAGATGTTACGCACCGGAAGCTTGATGATTATGAGGCGAGAGTCAGGCGTAATAATATACGCATTCTTGGAGTGCCAGAGAAATCAGAAGGCCCGGTGCCGGATTTGTTTGTTGAAGACATTGTCCTTAACCACCTCAAGTTAACGGCCTCAGCAACCTTTTCACAATTGAGAGGCCCATAGAGTGCAATTTGAGGCCAAAACGAGTACTGGAGCCCCGAGAACCACTGCCTGTTGACTTGCAGCCTGGTCGCCTCCCAAGCCGGGGACTGAAGTGCTGAATCAGGCCGGCCATGAGTTCAACAACATCGGGGCCGGAAACCGGAAGTCGCCGGTCCGGTGCCGTAATTGAACCGGAGAATCAAATATCTTGTGGGGCGCGCTGAATAACCCGGCAGTGCGCCTCACCCACCCTGTGGGCACTGAAGAGTGATTGGATGGGGTACCGGCCTGAGGGCGGTGCGGGGCGAGTGTCCTGTCCCACATACAGAAAGAAGCGGAGGAAACCCAGCGGAATGAGCGGTGCCCGCTTTAATGGGAAACTCACAGCCTGCGGTGCGTTGAACCCACCCTGACATGCGGTGCTAAACCACCTTTGATAACACCTGGGGACCAAGGATGCGGTAAGAGCGGGAGGTGCCAGCACAGTGATTGAGAAGCACTGATCCACACTGAGTGGCGTGGTACGGCGGAGACCTGCAGGAAGCCAGCCCGGGGGGCTTGAGTGTGGCAAAGGGGACAAAGAAGCCTGGGTACCCCGCTCCTGGAGCCCTGCTGCTCCTGCACAGTTATTACATGCAGAGGTGCAGTGCCTTGTTTTATCAGTGGGGAGTGGTCCCCCCTGAATTTGGAGAGACTGACAGTGGGAGTCATTGCAGGGATATGCCTCCTCTGTGCTGCGGGTGAATTGCGGAGCCGGTTGTACCGGAGTGGAGTGTTTGTCACGCGGTCAATTACGGGACACTTTGGATTAGTCTGTATTGCAAGTGTTTACCCCACATCGCGAGGAAGAGTTGGCCTGAGTGTGAGGGGATACACTGTATAAGGGCTGCAGTTCCTGGTGGAAGGAGAGGTGCCCTGACTTACCACTTTCATTGCAGAGAGGAGTGTCGGCCAGCCGCTCGTACTGAAAGGGGATATTGCTACGGTGGACTCTGATTCCTGTGTCCTTGGAGAACCCAGTGATTCGTTGTTGGGAGGTGGAAAGAGGTAACCTCCCAGATTGCATCGAAGGTGGATACTGACAGGGCCCCACCTAAGACTTCAAGAGGTTCGAAACATATTCAAACTAACAGACTTGATCGGTATACGATGCCTAAAGGATCCCCGGTGGAACCGAGGAAGACCCAATCGACCGGGGGAGACTCGCATGGAAACCCCACAGAGCCAACACTAACGGATGTCATGGCGGCAATAAACAGGGTCCAAACTTCTATGGTGGAAAAAATGGAATCACTGGATAATGAGATGGACACGGTCAATCTGGAGGTTAATCATCTGCGGGCGGACCTCAATAAGACGAGCGAGAAAGTTAAATCACTCGACATCAAGACTGCTAGCTTGAGCGATGATATGGCTTTGCTGCAGCAGGAGGTACGTGACCGTAAGACTTTCCAAGATGTTACGCACCGGAAGCTTGATGATTATGAGGGGAGAGTCAGGCGTAATAATATACGCATTCTTGGAGTGCCAGAGAAATCAGAAGGCCCGGTGCCGGATTTGTTTGTTGAAGACATTGTCCTTAACCACCTCAAGTTAACGGCCTCAGCAACCTTTTCACAATTGAGAGGCCCATAGAGTGCCAGGAGGTAGGCCCAGACCAGGGGCGCCCCTTAGCCCGATGATTGCAAGGGTGCTGAACTTCCATGACAGAGACGTGATCCTACAGGCCGTGCGCACTGGAGTCCCCTTGAGGTACAAGAACGCTACGCTTTCCCTTTTTCCAGACTTCACTCAAGCGGTGCAGACGCAAAGGCAAAGTTTTCTTGCAGTGAAGAAAAAACTTAGGGAGAAGGGCCTTAGATATTCCATGATGTTCTCGGCTCGGCTTGGGGTGAAAATCGAGGGGAAGACCTGTTTTTTTGACAACCCGCAGGTGGCATCGGACTGGATTGACAGTCAGACTTCGATTGTGCAGGAGGAGCGCAATCATGGCGGTGCAGAAGAACGGCAGGAACAAGAATGATGGGAGCTGCGAGAACTTTTGCATTGAAGGAAAGAGTCGGGTGGTAGGGCGGCACTGCAACACATTATTTGCTAGGCCTATAGTTCAGTGGTACTGCTGCGATTAGACCTGGGACGCAAGTTACTACTTGGGGGGATGAGGGAGAGGGGCTGAACTGTGGACACCTCCTCGTTACTACTTTTAGTTATCTTAGTAAGTTGGGTATTGGGTGACAGGCACACTGTGAGTTGGGGAGGGGGGCTAGTATTATGCAGGGGTGCAGGGTGGGGGGTTTTCCTTCTTGGGTGGAGCTGTGGGATTGTTTTGAAATCCCTTTGTACGTAGCATTGTTTGCACAGTTATTTTTTAGGTATTTTCCTTTTCTTTATGCATCAGGTGGCAAGGTGCTAGTTGAAGGATCCTTGTGCAAGTCGAATGTCGCACGCTAGTCAGGGTTTGAGGATAAAGGTGCTTAGCTGGAATGTTAATGGCCTAGGTGACAGAATCAAGAAAGGAATGGTGAATCAGCTTGTTAGACGACACTCCCCGGATGTGGTGTTATTGCAAGAGACACATCTCATCGGTAACCACTGCCTGGCCCTTCATAAAGCGGGGTATAAATTGGTAGCTCATGCTGGGTTTACCACGGGGTCACAGGGTGTTGGTATTTTGGTGAAAAACTCCTTTCCCTTGGTGATCCAGGCAACGTGGTCTGACCAGAGGGGCCGGTATATTGGTGTTTCTGGACAGTGGGGGGGGGGGAGGACGGTGACCTTTTTGTCGATATATGTACCCCTGTCCTCCAATCTGATACGTTTCGTTATATGGGAGCAGTCTTCCTGACCCTGCCTCTGGGCCTGTTGGTATTGGGGGGGTGACTTTAATGCTGTACTTGATGGTGAGATCGAACGGCATCCGGTGCGGGTACTTAGACCGTCACAGAGGTGGCTCCCGGATTTACTTGATACAATGGGGCTTGTAGATAGTTGGCGGGTACGTAATTCAACGCAGGCAAATTTCACTCACATGTCTGCCGCCCATCATAGCTTGTCCAGACTGGACTACATGTTGATACCGGCGGCAATGGCGGTGATGGTTAGGGCGGAGCGTTATCTTGGCAGGGGTATTTCTGATCATTCCCCAATGTGGTTACACGTCGAGCTCGGGCAGCCGGCGGTAGGCAGAGTAGCCCCCATCAGTGCGTGGCACTTAAAGGACCCCGCTACCAAAAGAGAGATAGTTGAGACGTTGGATCGTTGCTTCCGAGAAAATGTGGGTACTGTTGACTCAGCGCAATCACTGTGGGAGGCATACAAGACAGTGATGCGTGGTGAGGTCCTGTCACTGGTGGCCGGGAAGAAAAGGAGGCATCCGGCAGAGATGGTCAGGGTGGAGGCAGAGGTGATTCGGTCAGAGGAGGGGGTGGCGAGATCTGCTACTCCGGAGGCCCTACATCTGTTGAAGCTACGGTAGGATGAGTATAAAATTTTAGCTAGAGGCAGGGCAGTAGCCCAGAACAATGTCGTCCAGAGTCAGATATCTGAGCATGGTGACAAGGCCGGTAAATTGATAGCATGGCTGGAGCATGAGGAGTGGGCGTCGAGGTTGGTTCTTGAGTTGCTGGGTGCGGATTCCGATACAGTTACGGATCCACAGGCAGTTGCGGGCATGTTTTCGGATTACTACAGTGGGGTATATACCATGGTCGGTGGATATACGGAGGCAGAAAACAGTGAAGTGATCAGGGACATCAACTTGCCTGAATTGTCCGATGACGATAAGGGATATTTAAACTCCCCTTTCACAAATGATGAGGTTGCACAGGCAATTAGGGGGGTAAAATCTGGGAAGGCCACTGGCCCCAATGGAATACCGATAGAGCTGTACAAATGACATTCTCATAAACTCACCCCTAATGTCTAAACCATGTTTATGGAAAGCAGGGAGGTGGGTCGACTTCCATATGATCAGCAGGTGGCGAATATTGTGGTTATCCACAAGGTAGGTAAGCCTAAGACACTCTGTTCCTCATTTAGACCCATTTCACTACTCAACGCTGAGCCTAAAATCCTGGCCAAGCTTCTCGCCACCAGATTGGTTAAAGTAATCGCAACCCTGATACACCCCGATCAGTCTGGTTTCATGCCGCGCCATAACACCGCTCTGAATTTATGGAGGCTACATGGAATCCTGGGTGGTTCTCCGAAGATACACGAGCCTGCGGTCCTGGTGTCGTTGGATGCCACCATGGCGTTCGATAGGGTAGAGTGGGCTTCCCTATTTGTGGTATTGACAAAGTTTGGCTTTGGACCAGAGTTTATCAGTTGGATACGCTTATTATACACTGCTAATGTGCTTCTGTATTAGTGTAGTTGTAGACGCTGACTTATCATGACTTTTTCTATTTCTATTTTTGTATTTGTCTTTTCTTTTTGCCTGAAAGGCAAATATAATTTGATCTTTCATTTTGTCTGTTCAAGATCCATTTTCTATGTTTGTTAGACATTCTAGGCAGGTACTTACAGGTAGGTAACTACACAGGCTAGACTGTCTCCTCTTGGCGTGTTGTGCTCTGTCTCCTGCTGGAATCTTTTGCCTGTTGTTTCACCTGCCTCCTGAACTCATTCCGCTCCCATCGCCCGCAGCAAACACAGTCCTTGCCCAGAATTCTCCTTCACCCTCCTTTTACCTTGCAACCCAGAAGTGTCCCCTGCCACTTTTACAGACCCTGTAAATTTGCTGACATCTAGACCGCCAGGCGCGCGCACACCACTTGCAGGCGTATTTTTTTTTTTTTTTACAATACCGAACGCAAAAGCGATCGCTTTCAGTGCTGTTTTTTTTTTTAATTCTAGGCAGCTTCCTAAGCGGGGACCGAAGACCAGCAAACAACACCCCCTCCTCTTCCTTATCCACCCCAGACCCCAAACCCAGCACCCCTCCCATCACCCCGAGACTGTTACGAAAGAGACGGCCATCCGAGAACAGGACCCAGAGAGAGTGAGGGACCACCAGGCATCGGGTACCCCGGAGTGACAGACAGACAACTCACATACGCTCAGGACACAGACAGACATCCAAAATACACTGACCGGGGAGGCAGACATCCGGAGAATAGCAACCAAGAGACAGACGAGCTTCTCGTAGACAGTACCACAGGAGACAGGCAGACATTGTGCATATGATAACTAGGGAGACAGGCATCCGGGGTACGGTAACCAGGAGGCAGACAGACACACCCCATATGGTATTTAAGGAGATAGCCAGTCAGTCTAAGATACTGCCAGGTGCTCGGGGACTGGTTTGACTAAGAGTTACCAAAATCCTCAGGTTCAGAAATAACATTAGGCACCATTTTACTCCCATCATCACGTCATTACAACATTGCCACCTTGCCTTTGCTTTAACCCATCACACACAACCACACACAACACACACAACCACCACAGAGTCAGTGCATACTTTCACCAGGCACAGACACCATCAGTCATCAGTGCACGCTTTCACCGGGAACAAACACCATCAGTGCACGCTTTCACCGGGCACAACCACCACCAGCGGTCAGTGCACGCTTTCACCAGGCATACACACCACCAGACGTCAGTGCACGCTTTCACCATGCACACACACACCACCAGCCATCAGTGCACGCTTTCACCAGGCACACACACACCACCAGACATCAGTGCACTCTTTCACCATGCACACACACACCACCAGCCATCAGTGCACGCTTTCAACAGGCACACACCAACAGCCGTCAGTGCAAGCTTTCACCAGGCACACACACCACCAGCCGGCAGTGCACACTTCCACCAGGCCCACACACCTCCAGCCATCAGTGCACAATTTCTACAGGCACACACACCACCAGCCATCAGTGAACACATCAATTGTTAACGCATCCACAAATAACTATTGTAGCAATCGCACTATGGCACACTTTACTTTTAAACATATTAATCTAAAGCGCAGCATGCCACCATTGCTACAAAAATAAATACACATGTTTTTGGCCTACAATTTATAGACTTTTGTTGCAATTGGTGTTGCAATTTTTAGCAATGCCAATAGCTCAAACGTCATTAATGCGAGACCAATTGCATTGCAAATGCTTGTTGTTTTTGTGATTGCTGCATTTATGGCAGTGTTTTCTTCAGTGTAAGCATGCCTGCTTTGTCTGTCCAGTGTATGTGTGTTTGCTATAGGCTATCATTGATTTGTCTTTGTTCTCCATGCCGTGTGGCTGGGGGACATTTTGTGGAGTCTGTGTCCATAGGCCTGAATGTGCTCTCTTTGTTCTCCATGCCTCCTTTCTCAGTGTTGTTGTTTGACCATGTGGTACAGGCTGGCAGCCATTTCATGTGACCAGCCAGTGTGCGTTTGCCATAGGCTTTCATGTGTTCTTTGTTCCCCATGCCTTCTTGCTCAGTGTTATTGTTTGACCATGTGGCGCTAGATGGCAGTCATTTTGTGCGTCCAGTCAGTGAAATTTTGCGATAGACTTGCATGTGCTCTTTGTTTTCTATGCCGCCTTGCAATATGTTGTTGTTTTACCATGTGGCACTGGCTGGCAGCCATTTTGTCCAGTCAGTGTGTTTTTGCCATAAACTTGCATTTGTTCTTTGTTCCCCGTGCCTCCTTGCTCAGTACCTTTGCCACAGGCTTGCATGTGCTCCTTGTTCCCCATGCTTGCTTGCTTTGTCTTGTGGATTGACCATGTGGCACTGACTGGTAGCCATTTTGGGCATTCAGCTAGTATGCCCTTGACATAGGCTTGCATAGATGGATGTGAAATGTCAGTTTAAGAATATGCTTGAGTATCATTGTAGTATGTATATTACAAATATTATTTTTATTAACAGTGCTTATATAATACATGCATTTTTTTTTCTTGCACCTCCAATAGATTTCTTCTCATCCGCCCATATAGACATCAGCAGTTATTGTTTTTTTATCATACATTTTATATGTCAAGTTTTTTAAATTTTAAATTCTTTTAAATTGTATGGTTTTTTATGTTCATTTATTTTTAATTCTTTTTTTTCCCATTATGCCTCGGTCGATCCATCTGCTCATCCAAACTATCTATCATCCATCCATCCACTATAGGTGCACAGCTGCCCAACAGCATCCAGTTTGTTTAGGTATATGATTACATTTCCTCCTGTACACCCTGGCTGCAGGGTACTTTAGACACATCCGCATAATTCATTTATATAATGGTGATTATTCCATTTCCCCCTGGACCATATTGTCTGCCATAGGCGCACATTAGCCTCCATTTTTTAAAGAAAGATCACTATTCCATTTGCCCATGCAGTTCCCTGAGAGCCACAGGTGTCTCCTTTAGAATATATGAACATAAAGGGACGAGCTCTATCATTCTGTATATTGTGTGTTATTCAGATGGGGAATTAACTTTTATGGTATGATGGTGTGGTTTGACTTTAGAGTGGTTATTACCATACGTAGCCAGTCACACTCATATTAACTTTGTTTTTACTAATTCAAACTGCAACAATGCCACGTTTCACTAAATGTTTTTTCTATTGTTTGTTTTTAGGTGCACAAGAGAAGAGGCATCTCCAGCAATACTGCCAAACAAAATGCGTGTTCAGTGAAGTCATCAGTCCTCCAATCTCTTCCACTTGTGCACCTTAGAGCAACTTACTGCCAGCTAAGAACTTTGAGATGGCCCCAAAGAAAGATGCTTCCAGGAAAGTGGTCACTGAGAAGAAGCATCTTCCCATCAGTGGTGTGCTGGCCCAAACCTTTTATGGACCACATCATGCGCCTGCCCCACCAGCCTCAGGGGAACAAGCTATGAGCAGCACTCCTGCATCAAAAGCAGTACCCTAGCCTAAGCCCAAGACCATGTCTGTCAGTAAGACAGCCACTGCAATCATGACAACACTGATGAGTAGTGACACTGAATTTGATTTGTCCTTTTCCCAAATAGTATCCAATTGTTTCAGGAAATAGAGCAAAGTAGACAGCAGCTGCAGCCAACAATAGAACATCTTCCTGAAGTTTTGGCAGAACAAGAGGTTGAGCTTCCTTCCGAGCAAGAACCTCCTCTTTTATAATCATTGACCACTACCTCAGTTGAAGTATGCACTTTGGAGAGGCAATCAAGGACATGCCTATCTACCTTTAGTTCTTCTTCAGGCTTTGGCAGTGGCACAGTAAAAAAGTACCCCTCCCAGTTCAGGACTTTTTTACGGTCAGCAAAGAGGGGAAGCACATTGCAGCATGCACTATTTGCCACATGAATATTCATTGAGGTAAGCTTGGTACATATTATGGTATGGAAGCAAACGACCCATATAAAAAAACACCATGCATTCCGGTGGGAGGAACATCTAAAAAGATTGCTGAAGGTCAACATGGTGTGGAAAGCCGGGACACATCAGCTACAAGTTCAATCATGGTGGGAGGTTATGACGATGAGGGAGAATCCTCATGCAAGCAGTCCTGTCCCCACCAGTGCACCAGCAGAATCAACCACCTCCGAGAATTCTGTATGGCACAAGACTTGGAGTCAGATGGAGACTCCGCGGCATACAGTGACTGCCCTACCACAACGCCCACTGAGTCTACCCCCACCTACTTCTCAAATGCCACCGGCATCAGTGGCCCCAGAAAAGAAGAAAAAAATGCAGGCTACTATTACGGGCATGTTTAACCACCCAATGGCACATTTGTACAATAGGATGCTGGCAAAAATGTTAGCTCTGAACCTCCTCCCTTTTTCATTTGTGCAAGTAGAGGGATTCTTACAATTTGTGGCAGCCATCTGCCCAAAATGAATGGGTCCAAGTCAGACCTATTTTTCCAGAGTTGCTGTTCCTGCACTGCATCATGATGTGCTGCAATTGGTTGGACAAGCCTTGCAGAAAGGTTTATTAACACTAACCACCTGACGAAAGACATGTAGACCAGTTGTCAGGTGATTCATCTTTTGCTGGGTTAAAGCAACAGATATCTACAGGTTGTGGCTGAGAAGAAAGTTTCAGGAGTGTTCAGCGGCATGCAACAGTGCACATGTTTGCCATGACAAAATCACATACAGTTGTAAACATGTGTATGAATTACTGTGACCCAGAGGTCTCAGAATTGGATTTGTTGACACAGGCAACAGCAGAATCTGCACTAATTTCAGCAATTCTTTTAAAGCCCGTCAGCAGTTGCAGATTATTCAGCATGCTAATAGAGCACCAGAAAAAGCTCTGATACAGGAGATGCCAACATGTTGGAATTCGACCTATCACATGTTGCAATGTCTATTTGAGCAGTACAAACATATCAATGACTATGTCATTTAAAGTGGAGGGGATGCAGTTGGGAAAGTTATAACCATGGATGCGAACAAATAGGTCCTAGTGAAATGTCTGACACAGATGCTACTTGTCTTTTAGGTGTTCACACAGGACGTTAGCAAAGAGAACAGTACGATGGGCCAAGATATCCAGTGGTTGCACCTGCTACAGGACCAGCTATTGAAGGTGTTATTAAAGGTTCACCCCTGCAGGTGTGAATGGAGAAGCGCATGCCTTGTTTGAGAGCTTACTCTTTCGACTGGCTCCGAATGCACGGTTGACAGAGAACATCATCTCGTCCAAAGAATACATCTGTGCCACAGTACTTGATCCACAGTACAAAAACATTTTGCCCACTTTCATTCCTTTTACTGAAGGGGGTGTTTCAAAATGCAAGGGGTAGATTATTGAGAAAGCTGGAAACCTTTAAGAAGAATGACTGGAACTTAGTTTCCCACCCGGCAGTTCTGGGTTTCCGCCTTCAACTTCCAGAGAGGGCAGTCTTGTCTTACAGTAGCCAACAACATCATCAACCAGAACACCGGCAACAACAGCAACAGAAGGACAAGATTAAACCTCTGCATTATATTGGATTCAATTTTCAGGGCCTAAGTCCAGTGGAGAGGCAATGGCAAAAGAGGTCGAGCAAGTGGCAGCAAAAAAAGTGGTCTACATAGATCAAAACCCATCAATTTATTGGTATGGGAAGGTGTGCTAAAATCCAGAGCATCAGCAGATTGGAAATAAAGTATCTGGCTTGTCCTGTAGCCAGTGTGTCTGCTGAGTGTGTGTTCAGTGCAGCTGGAGCAGTTGTTACAGTGAAAAGGACCAGTCTCTTGCCTAAAAATGTGGACCGATTGACTATGATCAAAATGAACCAAAATTTCATACCACAGAATTGCATAGTTCCTGAAACAACACAGGAGTAAGAGGAGGATGATTGGTTAAACTCAAGTGTATTACCTGACCAACATCTGGGTGAACAACCTGAGTTGAGGACGACCTTTACTTCCCAGAGTAAGTATACTGGTGCCACCATTGAACTTTGTAATTATTTCTCATTAAACTTCTTACTTTGCAAAAAAAGATAGCCAGTGGAACATTATGTTTGTGTCAGATTTACATGCTGCCCCACCATTATTTAGTAACATATATTGCCGGATTGCAGTTGGACCACTGTGTAGTAAAGAAGCCTCCACAGTTCCAGACCCAACGCCCTTAGCCAACTTATGGTGGGTAGTGTGTAGAGACACTGCTTGCTCAAGCTTGTGTTTGTGTAACACCTGCTTGATTACCACAAACGAGTAGCAGGAAGACACTGTAGTGAAGTAGTTCTTCAGTACTAACCAATCTAGGATTTTAGAGCCTCTGAAAGAATTCAATCATCTTAAGTCCGAAGTGGGACTGCATCAGGACGCAGGGCACCTGCCGCAGCCAAGTACCGAGACAAACACGAGAGGAGCCATGCAGACGGAAAAGTACGTCATCAAAGTGAATGTCAACGACCTGCGGCCCAGCGTCCTTGACGTGCATGTCAACATCCAGGACTCAAGCCCCCTGCTGGAGAAGCTGAAGCCCAGGAAGGCCAGATGGGCGGTGTGAGCTTCCGAGGTGTCCAAGAAGACCTTCAACCCCATCAAAGCTCTTGTGGACAGCATGAAGCTGGAGCCCAAGCCCATGATTGCTCTTCCCATAGGTGACCCTACTGTTTTTGGAAATCTTCCGACAGATGACGAGGTCACTCTAGCCATGAAGAATGCCATATATTCCGGATATTACAATAGCTACTCCCCAGCTGTAGGGTACCAATCCAGCTGTGATGTAATTGCAAAGTTTAATAGCTGCCCAGATGCCCTCTCGAGGCCAAGGATGTCATCCTTGCAAGTGGTTGCAGTCAAGCTATTGAACTATGTCTGTCTGTTCTGGCCAACCGTGGGCAGAACATTCTGATACCACAACCTGCTTTCTCCCTCTACAAGACACTTGCTCTTTCGATGGGGATTGAGGTCAAACTTTATAACCTGCTGCCAGAGAAATCCTGGGAAATTGATCTGAAACATCTGGAGTCTTTAATTAATGATAGAACTGCCTGCATCATTGTGAACAACCCTTCGAACTCCTGCGGGTCTGTCTTCAGCAAAGTGCACTTATAGACAATCATTGAAGTGGCTGCTAGGCAGTGCGTCCCCATCCTGGCGTACGAGATCTAGGGAGACATGGTCTGCTACGTTGTGATGATGCTTTATCGGCGCAGCTCTTGTTTGGGTGTCATGGTGTCGCTGTTAAAATGTAATCGAGTGTATTTGCAATTTGTATATATATTTAACTTTAACCACTAGTATATGTAGTAGACCTTTGTACTTACTATATAAAATCGCATTAAATAAATACAAAATAAATTAAAATAAAATAAAAATAAAAATTCATGGCATTGAAGACAATGTCTGCCTCCCTCACACGTCTGTCCTTTTTCATACCACTTAGCAGGGCTGCCCCAGAACTTCATTTATTTACAAGAGTATCAATACCAAATTCCAAGTATTCATTGCACCAATGAGTGAATTTTGAGTGATTGTGAGTGATGATTGATGAATCATGTGGTGACAGACATTGAGGGAGAGTGTTTGAACTATAATTTGGGAACATGCTTGAGATAATTTACAATGATAGGTGATCATTTTTTCCTGGAGGTGATTGGCCCTTTCATACATAGCCAGATTTACTTGCAGGGTCAACTCTTTTTTTCTGGATCTTCAGAGACCAGAACAATCACTTTTGCTAACAAACAAAAACCTATACAAAATACTGCAATTCTGTTTCTCTACTTTTCCAACAGCAGGGCAATACACTATCTTGCTCAGATTGTGACTGGGACACAATTACTCAGAGCCAGGAGGAAGATGCAAGAACTCAGAGTGGAAGCACCTCCTCAACAGCTAGAAGCAAGACATTATCAACTTCAAAGGAAAACCATGACACTGAGGCCTAGAATGCAGCTATGTGAAAAGGAGAGAGGTGCAAATGCTGAGGAGTGTGTGTGTGTCGCACTGGTGGCAAAATTGAAACTTTGAGTCTTCTTGTTTTTTTTTGCTCTGAGTCTTGTTGGACACTCCTGATGAAGCATATCTTCCTTCTTTCCTTCACATTGACTCTGAAATACATTTTCTGTTTTACAATCTGCAGGCCTACTCATCTCCTGCATGAACGGAAGGTAAAAAGCTGAGAGCTCAACACTCCTATCAGACCAGTCCAGAGAGGCACCGAAGAGTGATGAACATTCCCGAGAAGAATGCAGATACACCACCTAATTTTCAAATACAGTATCATTTTTCTTTTAACAATAATATTTGGAGAATTGGGTGGGTGGGTTCGCTCATCCATTATTTTATTATAGTTAGGAGTTCAATGTAGGTTGTAGTATGTTTATTGGATAGTAGTGCATATATGAAAGGGATGTTTGTTTCTTGGTATTCTCTATGTATAGCGTATAATCAATAGAATGGTTTGGGACATATTTTGAATGTCCCAACCATCATCTAAGTTTTGCATTGTTTTAGTTTTTGGATATTAGTAGGGGTGCCAAAAATCATAATTCTTTTTTAAATTTTTCATTGTCATGTTATGTTATGTTATGTTAAATTAAATTTATTAAGCGCACGTACGCCCGTAGGCTTCATGGCGCTGTGGAAGACTGGCAAAACATAACATGTGGCAGAAAGAAAAGTTAACTAAGGATAAGCTTGCTTAAAGAGCCAAGTTTTAAAAGCCTGTCTAAAGGCTAACAGATCTTCGTGGAGCCTTAGCGGCAGTGGCAAGGAGTTCCACAGGGAGGAAGCTAGGAAGTGGAAGGATCCTCCTCCCTGGCGTTGTTTCCTGATCCGGGCCACCACTAACAAGTTCTTTTGGCCGGAGCGGAGAGCACGGGAGGGAGTGTAACTGACAAGCAGGCTGCTAATGAATCCAGGGCCCTTACCTTGTAGAGCCCTGAAGATAATGCATCCCGCTTTGAATGCTGCTCTCTGCGCTACAGGCAGCCAGTGGAGACTGGCCAGTCCAGGTCTGATAGACTGCCACTTAGGAATTTTGCAAATCAACCTGGCCGCTTGGTTCTGGACCAGTTGAAGTCTCTTGAGCTGCCCCGCTGGTAGACCCAAATATAAACTATTGGAGTAATCCAAACGGGACAGCACAAGAGCAATAATGACCTGAATCAGAGCAGGGTGGGTTAAAAGGTGACAGAAGGAATTGTTCCTCTTTGCGTATTATTATGTATTCAGGTAGTATTTCAACTTCTGAAAATGTTTATGGGGATGGAGGCATTTGGTGGTAGATTTTGTTGTTAAGGCTATTAGGTGTTATAGTCATGGGATACCAGGTAACTTGCCAGTTACGTGCCCTGGGACATGGATTAGGACATCTTTTATTAGTTGAGTGGTTGGTGGTTGGTAGCTAAAGCTTGCCTCCTTGATGTATTCTAAAGCATCTCTGATTTCAATTTCAGTAACATTGGTTAGTGGTTATGTTCTTAAACATTTATAATCATAGTTTACCTTGTTGTTGCCCTCCCAAAGCAGGAATTAGAGTAGTATTTGGTGCATTTCCAATGTATGTGACTAGTGGTTCTTCTTTCTTGAGTATAAGCATAGCCTATGAAATGGAGCTAGAGTCTCCCTTCTTTGAGGAAATGAATTTAGCTCCTTCTATCATTTTCTTAGTTACACTGTGAATATATATACAAAAAGAATTAATAAATGTAAAGTAGAAAATGTTCATTGTTATATTACCTTTTTATTAATACTTACATATATGTTGTTTTTTATTTTTCTTTGAAGTGTTTTGTTGACTTCTTCTGCTCAATGTTATTCTTGTCATCTGTTAGGTAAAACAATATATTATTATGCTAGAAATGTTATACATTTTAATTTTTTTCAGGTTAGTTAGTGTTTAGTTGGTTTTATTTTTAAGTATATTTAAAACAATACTTGCTATTTTGGGGAGATTCAGTTGGTTCCTTTAATGTAACTTTTTGATTGGAATTGTTGCAGCCTGTAGTAGAAAAAGAAAAGGTGTAAATGTTTATTCATTTTATTTTGTTAGTTTTGCTTATCAGTTGATTTAGCTAAGGTTTAAAAAATATTAATGGTTATACTTTGTTGTATATGTTTGATCAATCTTCTTTTATTCTTAATAATTTTAATTGGTCGAATGATGCACGGTTTTTTTCTTTGCAGTTTTGATTTTTGGTAAGTTTTGTAAATCAGTTTGTTTAGTCTGTAAAAAGGAAAACCAATGAAAAGCATTTATTTATTCATTTTACATGTTTTAATTATTTTAAGTTTAGTTAGGGTATTATTTACAGTTTTTAGGTATTGTACTTACTTTGAATGTAGGTTGCTTGATGTGGTTCTTTTTAAAGGTCCTTTGTTGGGGCTTCAATCTTGCAGAGGTTTGTCCTCCAATCTTTGCAGGTTGTTCGGTAATTTTTGGTTAATGAATTGGCTTATTTTATTGTATTATTAGTTGAAGCTTTGTATTGTTTTCTATTGTTTATACTTTTATTTTATTGGTTGTTATAGCGTCTCTTTAATTATTTTGGCAGTTAAATGTTAATTTGGAAAATGATGTATACATTCACTCAAGGGTATATTTTGTTCAATATTATAATTATGTAACAATATATTTGTTTTTATATTTTTTATTGTAATTAAATATAATTAATAATTGTTTGGTTATTGTTAATGATGATACATGTTATGTGTTATATTTTAATTTTGAATATTTATTTAAATATTAATGTTGATTGTTATTTGGGAATTATGGGGTGATTACGATGGCATCATCATATTTGGGATTAGGACTGCCCGCCTACAAGGCGACGGCCCCACTGGGCTAATTATAATGTGACAGCCACCATGGCGGTCTCATTGACCATGTTTTGCATTGCGGTGGGTGCTGCGTTCTGCAGCACACACCGCAAAACAAAAGAGAGACCTCACACATATCCCTGCACTACATGGCAGGCACCCCACTACGTGACAGGCATCATCCTGTGCCTGCCACATGGTACAGGGATATGTAGGGGGGCACCATACGTGCTCCCTGTTCCTGTGTTGGTGGGAAGGGGGAAAGGGGACCTGCTACGGGCCCCCATTTTCCCTTTCCTCCAGCTTTTCCATGGTGGGTTACCAGCCATGGAAAGGATGGTGGGTAAGGGACATCGTAATCCTGATGGTGGTGCCTGGTAGGCATTGCCCTCATTGTAGGGACTCCGATCCCTTCTGATGGACCGACAAGCTCCTTGAGCCCATCTGATCTGTGGTGGTTGGTCTTTATGACCACCACTCAGCCGCCTGCCATCAAAATGTGGTGGGTGGCAAACTTGATTAAAATGACAGGGAGATCATCACAGACAGTCTTTCAGTGATGTTCTCCCCGCCATTGTAAACACCCCTATATATTTCATAATTGTTTATATATATTGTTTTTGTTTGAAATGTATTCTTTTAATAGTGGTATTATTAATACATTTATATACATTTTTTGTTAAAGATATTTTTATTGAAAGTACAAGAAGGAAGACAAAGGGAAGTAAGGGAAGGATAGAAACACAGTAAATGCAACAAAAGCCCTCGCAGGAGCTCATTCTACATGGCATAGGAGTGTAATATTGCTGAAGATTGGACAACGCGGCCACCCCAGCCAGGATGATTCTCAAAGTCCGCCAGCCAACAATGTTGCCCCCAGCGGGGAGTCCATAGAAAGGCATCTGTTCACTGTGGCGCCAGGCAAAAGCCGCCCAAGCCTGGGGCTCATTCGATCAGTCTAATTTGCGCCTCCACGTTTCTCGGCCATAAGAAAACAATGCAGCGAGGTGAAACACAAAGACCCACCACCCACAGAGATAGACACAACAAAATACCCTCCCCCCAAACTCCTGTAACCCTCCAACCCCCCCCCAGTGGTGGCAGCCAAGTAACAGGCACACATCCGAACATTCTCTCACACTTGGAACAAATGGAGTGCACGTAAAGTGGGCGGGCAGACCGCTGACGGTAGACCTTGAGAAAGGAAGCGGACTAGCGGACCCCATCTGAAGATGAAGTTTTTGAAATCTCCTCTAAAAACATCCGCCATACGTTCCATACTCAGAAGTTTCCACAACCTAGCATACCAGAGGGAAAGTGCAGGGGCTTCCTTCTTTTTCCAAGCAGCCGCCAAGGTCAGCTTGGCCGCACCCATGCAGAGCCAAAGCATTTGTTTATCCGCTTTGGTCTGATGCTCCAGGAGCGGATCACGGAGACCCAAGAGAACGAAGCCTATCGAGTCAGGAACCGGGTAACCCAACACATCCTTGATTTGGGACAGTATCTCCTCCCAGTAGGGGCGAATGACAGGGCAGTCCCACCAAATATGGCGAAAATCCCCCAAGAGACCACAACCTCGCCAACATCTATCCGACGTAGAGGGAAAGATCTTTTTTAACATGGCTGGGTAAAGATACCAGTCCAACATCGTTTTCATGTGGGCCTCCCTAAGGTCAATGGAATGATTAAATCTGTGCAGGTCACGCCAGAGGTGAGTCCACTCCTCATCAGAGATATCCCGACCCAAGTGCTCTTCCCACAAACTCATGTATCTAGGGCGGGGCGAGATAGCCGTGGCCAGCAGAAGGTCATATAGGAAGGAGATCACCCCTCTCATGGACGTGGTGCGGGTGATAAAGGATTCGAAATCCGTGGGAGGCCTTGTCGCTGCATCTCGCACCTCCGGCGACAACGCCCAGTGTAGCATTTGAGCATGTCGGTAACGCTCGGATGGTAACACCGTATAATCACGCATGCAATTGTGGAAGGTAAGCGGCTCATAACCATGAAACAGGTGCGTGAGCGCGTAACACCCCCCGCTCTCCACCCATCAAATGGGCCCTCCGTGAGAGCCGGTGGAAAGGCCGGGTTAAAATGTATAGGGGTGAAGGGGGACGGGAAGGAAGTCCACCTCTCATTGCTAGAAACCGAGTCCCAGACCTTCAGGGTGGTACTCTTAGGCGTGCTAATATAGGCGTTCCGAGGGCGATCCCCCTTCACCTTCCAGACCAGGTCCCATATCGACCTCCCCGCCACACTCCTATCCATATGCAGCCAGTGCTTCTCCGATTCCATCTGGGTCCACTCGACCGGCACTCGGAGTTGCGCCGCCTTATAATAGAGATGCATATCCGGGAGGCCGACCCCACCCTTCTTCAAAGGCCGTCGCAGCATGAGAAAGGAAAGTCTAGCGCGACCCCCTTGCCAGATGTAATGTAGGATCATGGTCTTAACACGCTTAAAAAAGCCCCCATCTAAAGCAATAGGACGTGCTTGAAACAGGTATAGGAGCTTAGGGAGCATCGTCATTTTAATAGCATGGACGCGGCCCAGCCAAGAAATGAACATGGGTTTCCACCGATTAAGCTCAGTCTGTATCTGGGCCAGCAAAGGTGGGAAGTTGGCCGCATACAGAGTGGTGACGGATGAGGTCAGCCGGACCCCGAGGTACTGTAAAGAGGAGCTGGTTCATGACAGGGGCGTGAGCGGCCGGATACGGTCCACCTCAGCAGATGGTAGCGTGAGGTTAAGGATGTATGACTTGGTAGGGTTGACCCGAAAACCCGCCACAGCTTCAAACTGAGAGAGTACCTCCTGTACCCACGGAAGGGAGTTTCCCGGGTCCGCTAGTGACAATAGAACTTCATCAGCAAAAAGGGAGATTTTATGTTGCTCTCCCGAGAAGGGGAGACCACTGATGTCCGGGTCCTCCCGCACCCTAAGGGCTAGGGGTTCAATGCTGAGCGCAAAGAGTAGGGGAGATAGGGGACAGCCCTGCCGCGTACCCCGGGAGTGTGCAAAGAAGGGTGAAACATGGCCATTAACCATGACCCTTGATCGAGGACTGTGGTAGTTGGCCCGAAGCATATCTATGAATTTGGGGGAAAAGCCAAAGGCCGCCAGCGTACCAAAGAGAAAGTTCCAGTCTACCCGATCGAATGCTTTTTCAGCGTCAAGGCCCACCAAG
The DNA here is from genome assembly GCF_964263255.1 of Lissotriton vulgaris. Lineage (NCBI taxonomy): Eukaryota > Metazoa > Chordata > Amphibia > Caudata > Salamandridae > Lissotriton > Lissotriton vulgaris. The sequence goes on along the minus strand of NC_141685.1, from coordinate 1,706,701,217 downwards.
ACCGCCGGGATCTTGAAGCGGTTGGCCTTCTCGATCAAGTGTATCAGCCTTCTGGTGTTGTCGTGGGTCTGGCGACCCTTTATAAATCCCGATTGATCGGGATGGATAAGGGCAGGCATAAGGTCCTGGAGATGTGCAGCCAAGATGGAGGAGTATAATTTAGCGTCCACATTCAGTAGAGCTATGGGCCGGTATGACTCACACTTCGAGGGGTCCTTCCTGTCTTTGGGGATAATCGAAATCATCGCCTCCACCATGGAGCCTGTAGTCTGGCCCGCCTCCCTCATGCCATTAAAAAGGGTCACCAGGAAGTCCCCCAGCTCAGAGGCAAAGGTCTGATAGAAGGGTGCCGTGAAGCCATCTGGGCCAGGCGCCTTAAGCGGTTTAAGGGACTTAATTGCGGCCAACACTTCCTCCCTAGTAAAGGGGGCCTCCAAAAGGTCATTACACTCCTTGGAAACCTGCGGAAGCGGATGAGCCCTCAGGTACTCCTCTTGATCTTCCGGCACCAAGCTATCCGCCGAGTACAGGGCGGCATAGAATTTGCCGAAAAGCTCCGCCTTGGCCGCGTCTTGATGCTCCAAGGCGCCCGAGGGCGCCCGGACGCCACCCACATATTCTCTCTCACGCTTATCGCGAAGCTGTCGAGCCAGATGTTTCCCCACTTTATTGCCTTGTGCGTAAGAAAGACGTTGTAAGCGCAGGAGGGTATACTCCGCCCGATTATTATAGTGGGCCCTGAGTTTACCCCACACTGCTGCAAGCGGACGGAGCGTCCTTCGAGAAGGATTCTGCTTGTGCGCAGTTTCAAGTGTCGCCAGCTCCGCCTCCAGCGCCTCCCTTTCCTCACGCCTAAGTTTGTTCAGGGCGGAGTTCAGCGCAATGCACGTGCCCTGTGTCGTCGCCTTAAAGGCGTCCCATTGGGTAAAAACCGAGGTGTCCCCTTCTTTATGAAACTCACCAATGGCCGCCATGAGTTTAGTGCATGACTCCTGATCTCGTGTAAGTGAGACAGGGAAGTACCATTTGCGGTGGTGGGACGTCCCCGGGGCCCAAGTCAGGCATACAGCCAAGAGGCTGTGATCTGATACAGAGAGCGGGAATATCCTACTTTCCCGCAGGTCCCCCTGTAATGACTGGTTCAGAAAGATGTGATTGAGACGCGAATACGTGTGGTGAACATGGGAGAAGAACGTGTAGTCTCTAGTGTGAGGGTGGAGGGCGCGCCAGCCATCAATGAGCCCCAGACTGTCCATAGCATCCCGCAACTCGGGGGAGAAGAGGTCCGCCTCCGTCCTCTGTTGATGCGAGCAATCCAGGCCTTTGTCCCACACCATATTGAAGTCCCCCATCACTATCAAAGCACCCTCCCCAAAATCCCCCACCTCCCGCATGAAAGCCTCATGGAACCCATTTTGGCCCGTGTTCGGCGCATAGAGAACCACCCACGTGCAGAGCTTGCCTAGGAGCCTCCCCTTCACCATCAGCCATCTACCCTCCTTGTCACTACGCACCCCCATGGGTTGAAATTGCAGTGTAGAGCGGAACAGAAGTGCCACCCCCCGATGCTTAGTGGCGGCAGAAGACCTGTATATCAGTGGGTATTGCCTATTCTTAAGCCTGGTTTCGTCCCTGCGGGCCAAATGAGTCTCCTTCAGTCCCACCACATCCAGATGATGATCTATAATATATTTCCACACCTTCTGACGCTTTTGGGGGGAATTAAGGCCTTTAACATTCCAGGAACCTATCGTAACAGGCATCATTTAGACATTTCCCTGCCACACCCCACTCTACATAGTGCCCCCTGTAGCGCCATAAACAACCCGACCACACCCACAATCACACCAGATCCACCGCTACCACCACTGAGCCCAGTCCAAAACAACCCCCCCCAATCCAAAGGAGCCCCAAGAGGTTATGTAGAAAAAACAGTTCCAGAACCGGAAAGAAAACAAATATACCAAGAAAAGAAGCAGCCGGACATGACCATAAGGGTCGGGGGTAGAAGACCCGGGTAATGCCCCCCTCGAGTTCAGGGTCGGGGTAACCCTCCAATGGAGCACGGTCCCTTAATGTACCTGAGGTGGTAGAGCCCCTCCGGCCCCACGGGCCGCCGTTGGGGAAGCCTAGGCTGCCGAAGAGCTGTCTATCCGGCCCGAGTCAGTCACCAAAGCCACCGAGGCAAGGACCTCTCCCCTTTCACTTTGGCTCACCGAGGGAGTCGGGCTCTCCGCCACACCAAGGCGGCCGACTCTCTGCCATGCCGGTGAGCGGGAACGGCGTCGTCTTCTCGGGGAAGCGTTGGCGCCAGCCGACGCGGCCTCCTCTTCCATGCCCAGAAGTTCCCTGGCAGCCGCCAGGGATCGTATTTGCACCAGTCTGTTCTGCCATCTAAAGATGAGCCGAAAGGGGTGGCCCCAGGAGTAGGACACCCCGTGGTCCCGCAGGAAAGCTGTGACCGGGCGGAAGTCCTGCCGCTTCTGCAATGTGGAGGCCGCCAAGTCCTGAAAGAGCTGGGGGCTGTGTCCCTGAAGCTGCAGGTTGTTGACATCCCTGGCTTTTCGTAGGATCCTCTCTTTTAATTGAAAGTCGTGGACACAAACTAAAATGTCCGGCGGCGGCGAGTGCGTGCCACGTGGCAGCCCAACTCGATGCACTCTGTCCATGCGGATCTCCGAGAGGTCCGCCTCCGCTAGAACCTGCAGGAAAAGGGCCTCCACATACTCTCGCAAGCTTTCACCTTCTCCTTCCCAGGGTACAGCTCAGATTCGAATGATATTGCGGCGGGACCGATTTTCCAAATCTTCGCAGTGGGCCTGAAGGTCTAAGTTCTGCTCCCGGAGCCGGAGCATATCCTGCTGTAACTGGTGGACGTCACCAGTAAGGCCTAGATCGTGCTCCTCCAGGGTCGCCACCCGTTCTCCAATGCCATCCACATCTCGGCGGACCTCGCGCAGATCGGAGGCCAGGTGTGACTTCAGCTCCGTGATGTCGTCCTTAATGGACGCAAAAAGTTCGATCAGGAAGGCCTTTGTGACCGGGCCATCCCCATCTTCCTTCGCAGGGGATTTGCTGGAGCTGGGAGGTGATCCGGATGGACCCTTCCCAGGGCCGTCCTTCCCAGGCCTGTTCATGCGGTTCCTCGTCGTCATGATGAGGAGCCTCCGTGAGCCCCCGCGCGTTCCGCGATCACTGGGAGGGCCCCGGGATATCAGGCCACGCTCCCTCGCACCCCCCAGGACCTTCGCTCCTCTGTCACCGGGAGGCCGGAGCTATCAGAGGATAGCAGTCGCCGTGCACACTCAATGTCCGCTGAGTCGCCCCTGGGCTATAAGGGGTAGGATCGAATCAGCACTTCCTCTCCTCTCGTCTCTCTACGCTGTCCAGCAGCCGCCAGACAGGTCGGCGCCTCCTCGCCATCTCCGTCCAGGCGATGTGAGCCAAGATGAGCCACAGGGGGGTAGATTAAGTTTGTGACGCCCCCAGTCAGGGGATCCTGCAGTGGGAACGCTCCTCTCCGCAAGTCGCTGTGGCCCAGGGTCCCCCGGGTAATGGCAGCCGATGCCCTCCGGGCGATGCAGTGTAGGCCGCACTAGCGCATGTGCGTTGCCGCCTCAACACCTCGGCTAAGTCCGCCGGTCTTGGTCGTAGCTCGTCGGGAAAAGGCTCAAAAGCATTCGGGCACCTCAGTAACCCCAATAAAGTCGATTCCGGAGCAAAGATCGCCCCAGGACAGCTATACAAGGCGATGAAGGGCTCGGGGCGCCGGAGGAGCTCGGAGGCACGTCCTACTCCGTCACCATCTTGGCCACGCCCCCTATATACATTTTTTAATGTGTGTATTTAAGGTTTTGGTTTAAAAAGTTATATTTAAGCCATGTTTATGTTGTCGACATTGTGAATGTCGATCTTTTTATTCATTTATATGTTTATTTAATTTTAACAATAGTTATGTTGACGATATTTTTGTACTTGATATTTTTGGTATCTATTTTTTTAACGCAATCTTTTTCCCAATATATTTGGGATTTTTACTGGTAAGTATAAGTAGTCAATATTTTTGCATGTGATATTAGTGTCTCAATATTTGTGTAGGTCGATATTATGTCAGTGAACCGCTAAACAAAAGCAAGCAAACACTATCTGCAAACTGTTCTGCCTCACCAAGGCTGGCAGGACAAGGGCAGAGTCAGCAATATTCCACCTTGGTACAACCGGTGCCTTCAGTCTTCTTGGCACTCTTCTGTGGGATATCAATGACAACCCCAAGAGTGGGGTAGACGACCTCCCTGGCTCTTCCTACAGTTAAGAGGGTCTATATCTGTTGATAATGGAAAAGTTGCCTCTGATCTCTCCTGAAGCCCTCGGGTCACTACGACAAGTTTTTGGGTACCAAGACTTTCTATAGACAGTACCAATGTAAGAGTACACCATGCAAATACTCCAGACAACTCTTATTTGGTTTTCAGGGCTTACTTTAATAATCCAAAGGTTCTCTTTGTGGTAGTGTGGTCGAGCAACTTAGACTTATCAGAGTAGCGTGTTGAGCATTTGTTGTACACACATAGTCAAAAAATGAGACACACATTTATTGGGAAATCTGAGACCAATTTAGAAAAATAACACCGATTATTTTAGACATCAAAATAATCAGGACCCTGTGCCTCATGGGAACAATCCAGCTCGAACTGCCAAGCCAGGTCCTACCTGGACCAGTAACAAGCATCCTAGGACCCGTGTCAGGGTTTCACCCCATATCAGCCAGGATAGCTTGAATCCAGTGGTACAGTGAGCCCGGGATCCACGTCTGGGCATACCCAGCGCACTTAGGGCAAGAAAGCAAAAGACACACAATTGATGGACGGAATGCAGAACAAATCAAAACATTCACTGCCAGTCAAGAGATTTGGGTTAAATCCATCATTCCTCTGCTCACCATTCCACCCCAGTTTAGACCGGGCCATATGCAAATCAGTCTTGAGCCTGAGCCTCATGGGAGCCATCCAGCCCGAACTGCCAAGCGAGGTTCTCCCTGGGCCAAAACAAGCATCCTAGGACCGATTTCAGGGTTTCACCCCTCATCAGCCAGGATGGCTTGAATCCAGTGGCACAGTGAGCCTGGTGGTGGTGTGGAGTGCAAAATAACGATGGATTTGGGCCCAGATCTTTGGACTGGGTTGAGTGTGTGACATTGATCCACATTCGGTCCATCACCTGTTGTGTTTGCATATTCCGCCCTAAGTGCGCTGGGGATGCCCAGACGTGGGTCCCAGGCACTCCACACCACTGGAGTCAAGCTAGCCGGGCTGATGAGAGGTGTTACCTCGAAACCGGTCCGGTCCTCGGATGCTTGATTCCGTTCTGGGAAGGACATGGCTTTTGTAGTTCGGACTGGACTGTTCCCATGGGGCACAGGGTCAGAGCTGATTTGCATATCGCCATTGTCTAACCCAGGGTGGTGTGGAGTGCAACATAACGATGGATTTGGGCCCAGATCTTTGGACTGGGTTGAGTGTGTGACATTGATCCACATTCGGTCCATCACCTGTTGTGTTTGCATATTCCGCCCTAAGTGCGCTGGGGATGCCCAGACGTGGGTCTCAGGCACTCCACACCACTGGAGTCAAGCTAGCTGGGCTGATGAGAGGTGTTACCACGAAACCGGTCCGGTCCTCGGATGCTTGATTCCGTTCTGGGAAGGACATGGCTTTTGTAGTTCGGACTGGACTGTTCCCATGGGGCACAGGGTCAGAGCTGATTTGCATATCGCCATTGTCTAACCCAGGGTGGTGTGGAGTGCAAAATAACGATGGATTTGGGCCCAGATCTTTGGACTGGGTTGAGTGTGTGACATTGATCCACATTCGGTCCATCACCTGTTGTGTTTGCATATTCCGCCCTAAGTGCGCTGGGGATGCCCAGACGTGGGTCCCAGGCACTCCACACCACTGGAGTCAAGCTAGCCGGGCTGATGAGAGGTGTTACCTCGAAACCGGTCCGGTCCTCGGATGCTTGATTCCGTTCTGGGACGGACATGGCTTTTGTAGTTCGGACTGGACTGTTCCCATGGGGCACAGGGTCAGAGCTGATTTGCATATCGCCATTGTCTAACCCAGGGTGGTGTGGAGTGCAAAATAACGATGGATTTGGGCCCAGATCTTTGGACTGGGTTGAGTGTGTGACATTGATCCACATTCGGTTCATCACCTGTTGTGTTTGCATATTCCGCCCTAAGTGCGCTGGGGATGCCCAGACGTGGGTCCCAGGCACTCCACACCACTGGAGTCAAGCTAGCCGGGCTGATGAGAGGTGTTACCTCGAAACCGGTCCGGTCCTCGGATGCTTGATTCCATTCTGGGAAGGACATGGCTTTTGTAGTTCGGACTGGACTGTTCCCATGGGGCACAGGGTCAGAGCTGATTTGCATATCGCCATTGTCTAACCCAGGGTGGTGTGGAGTGCAAAATAACGATGGATTTGGGCCCAGATCTTTGGACTGGGTTGAGTGTGTGACATTGATCCACATTCGGTCCATCACCTGTTGTGTTTGCATATTCCGCCCTAAGTGCGCTGGGGATGCCCAGACGTGGGTCCCAGGCACTCCACACCACTGGAGTCAAGCTAGCCGGGCTGATGAGAGGTGTTACCTCGAAACCAGTCCGGTCCTCGGATGCTTGATTCCGTTCTGGGAAGGACATGGCTTTTGTAGTTCGGACTGGACTGTTCCCATGGGGCACAGGGTCAGAGCTGATTTGCATATCGCCATTGTCTAACCCAGGGTGGTGTGGAGTGCAAAATAACGATGGATTTGGGCCCAGATCTTTGGACTGGGTTGAGTGTGTGACATTGATCCACATTCGGTCCATCACCTGTTGTGTTTGCATATTCCGCCCTAAGTGCGCTGGGGATGCCCAGACGTGGGTCCCAGGCACTCCACACCACTGGAGTCAAGCTAGCCGGGCTGATGAGAGGTGTTACCTCGAAACCGGTCCGGTCCTCGGATGCTTGATTCCGTTCTGGGAAGGACATGGCTTTTGTAGTTCGGACTGGACTGTTCCCATGGGGCACAGGGTCAGAGCTGATTTGCATATCGCCATTGTCTAACCCAGGGTGGTGTGTAGTGCAAAATAACGATGGATTTGGGCCCAGATCTTTGGACTGGGTTGAGTGTGTGACATTGATCCACATTCGGTCCATCACCTGTTGTGTTTGCATATCCCGCCCTAAGTGCGCTGGGGATGCCCAGACGTGGGTCCCAGGCACTCCACACCACTGGAGTCAAGCTAGCCGGGCTGATGAGAGGTGTTACCTCGAAACCGGTCCGGTCCTCGGATGCTTGATTCCGTTCTGGGAAGGACATGGCTTTTGTAGTTCGGACTGGACTGTTCCCATGGGGCACAGGGTCAGAGCTGATTTGCATATCGCCATTGTCTAACCCAGGGTGGTGTGTAGTGCAAAATAACGATGGATTTGGGCCCAGATCTTTGGACTGGGTTGAGTGTGTGACATTGATCCACATTCGGTCCATCACCTGTTGTGTTTGCATATCCCGCCCTAAGTGCGCTGGGGATGCCCAGACGTGGTCCCAGGCACTCCACACCACTGGAGTCAAGCTAGCCGGGCTGATGAGAGGTGCTACCTCGAAACCGGTCCGGTCCTCGGATGCTTGATTCCGTTCTGGGAAGGACATGGCTTTTGTAGTTCGGACTGGACTGTTCCCATGGGGCACAGGGTCAGAGCTGATTTGCATATCGCCATTGTCTAACCCAGGGTGGTGTGGAGTGCAAAATAACGATGGATTTGGGCCCAGATCTTTGGACTGGGTTGAGTGTGTGACATTGATCCACATTCAGTCCATCACCTGTTGTGTTTGCATATTCCGCCCTAAGTGCGCTGGGGATGCCCAGACGTGGGTCCCAGGCACTCCACACCACTGGAGTCAAGCTAGCCGGGCTGATGAGAGGTGTTACCTCGAAACCGGTCCGGTCCTCGGATGCTTGATTCCGTTCTGGGAAGGACATGGCTTTTGTAGTTCGGACTGGACTGTTCCCATGGGGCACAGGGTCAGAGCTGATTTGCATATCGCCATTGTCTAACCCAGGGTGGTGTGGAGTGCAAAATAACGATGGATTTGGGCCCAGATCTTTGGACTGGGTTGAGTGTGTGACATTGATCCACATTCGGTCCATCACCTGTTGTGTTTGCATATTCCGACCCATGCCTGGGCATACCCAGCGCAATCGTGTTTGCTTGTTCGCCCTAATTTGGCAGGGTATGCTGACGTAGGTCCCTTGTTCACTTTGCCACTGGATTCAAGCTAAACTAGCTGATGAAGGGTGTTCGCCAGAAACCGGTCACAGGATGCCTGTTTCTGGTTCAGGGAAGAACTGGCTTGGCAGTTCGGGCTGGACTGTTCCCATGAGGCACAGGGTCAAGACTGACTTGAATATAGCTGGGTCTGAACTGAGGTGGCAAAGTGAGCTAAAGAATGATGATAGTTTCAACCCAGATCAGTGACTGGGAGTGAGTGTCTGAAAAGTTTCAGTGGTCCATCCATCATCTCCCTGTGTTTGCTTTGTTCACCCTAAGTTTTCAGGGTATGCTCAGACGTGGGTCTCTTGCGCCACGGGATTCAAACTAGCCTGGCTGATAAAGGGTGTTACTCAGAAACCGCTCCTAGGATGCTTGTTTCCGGTCCAGGGAAGACCTGGCTTGGCAGATCAGGCTGGAACATTCCCATGAGGCACAGGGTCAAGACTGATTTGCATAAAGCTGGGTTTGAACTGAGGTGGCGAAGTGAGCTAAAGAATGATGATGGATTCAACCCAGATCTGTAATCAGTGGTGAGTGTCTGACAAGTTTCAGCCCTCCATCCATCATCTTATTGTATTTGATTTGTTCGCCCAGAGTTGGCAGGGTATGCCCAAACGTGGGTCCCTTGCTCACTTTGCCACTGTATTCAAGATAGCCTGGTTGTTGAAGGGTGTTCCCCAGAAATAGGTCCCAGGATGCTTGTTTCCGGTTCAGGGAAGACCTGGCTTGGTAGTTCGGGCATGACAGTTCCCATAAGGCACATGGCCGAGACTGATTTGCACATGACTGGTCTGAACCAAGGTGGCGAAGTGTCATAAACCAGTACAGAATGAAGATTCACTGAACTGAGGTGGTGAAGTGAGCTAAAGAATGATGATGGATTCAACCCAGATCAGTGACTGAAAGGTAGTATCTGAAAAGTTTCAGTGCCCCGACCATCATCTCCCTGTGTTTGCTTTGTTGGCGCTAAGTTGGCAGTGTGTGCACAGACGTGGGTCCCTTGCTCACTTTGCCACTGGATTCAAGCTAGCCTGGCTGATGAAAGGTGTTACCCAGAAACCGGTCCTAGGATTCTTGTTTCCGTTTCAGGGAAGACCTGGCTTGGCAGTTCGGGCTGGACTGTTCTCATGAGGCACAGGATCAAGACTGATTTGCATATAGCTGGGTCTGAATTGAAGTGGTGAAGTGAGCTAAAGAATGATGATGGATTCAACCCAGATCTGTAACTGGGGTGAGTGTCTGAAAAGTTTCAGTGCTCTGTCCATCATCTTGTATTTCCTTTGTTTGCCCAAGTTGGCAGGGTCATTTCAGATGTGGGCCCCTTGCTCACTTTGTCACTGGATTCAAGCTAGCCTGGCTGATGAAGGGTGTTAGCCAGAAACTGGTCCCAGGATGTTTGTTTACAGTTCAGGAAAAAGCTGTATTGGCAGTTCGGGCTGGGCTGTTCCCAGAGGCACAGGATCAAGACTGATTTGCATATAGCTGGCTCTGAACTGAGATGGCGAAGTGTGCAAAAAGAATGATGATGGTATCAACCCAGATCAGTGGCTGGGAGTGAGTGTCTGAAAAGTTTCAGTGCTCCGTCTATCATCTCCCTGTGTTTGCCTTAAGTTGGCAGGGTATGCAGAAATATGGGTCCTTTGCTCACTTTGCCACTGGATTCAAAATAGCCTGGCTGATGAAGGGCGTTACCAGAAACCGGTCCTTAGATGCTTGTTTCCGGTCCAGGGAAGACCTGGCTTGGTAGTTCGGGCATGACAGTTCCCATAAGGCACATGGCCGAGACTGATTTGCACATGACTGGTCTGAACTGAGGTGGCGAAGTGTCATAAACCAGTACAGAATGAAGATTCACTAACCTTAAAGCCAAACACAGCAGGAGCGATGCTTGAATACCTCCTCCCCTACTATGGCAGGACCTGAGAGTATTTCTATAAAACCCCCCAGGTTCTACCACAACCGGGGAAGGGGTAAAAAGGGACAAATAAATAAAAACGTTGTGGCAGAGAGAACCCTCAATGGCACACGTCTGAAGTGTGGTCCTTACTCCTATACCGCGCCCCTGGATTCTTATCTGCAAGACAGAAGGACAACAGGTATTAGTAAAACCCTGTCCCTCCCTCCTCTTATCCAAGTGTATTCTATCACTATAGGGATGTACTTACAAGTGTATGCTGCCACAAACACTCCAAGAAAAAAGCCCAAAAAGAGAAAAATAAAGAAAGAAAACAAATAATATTCACGATGTCCTTCAATCCTCTCTTACTCGAGATGTCACTTGAATCAAAGTCTACTTTATCAGTAAGTCAAGTAAAATTCGACGGAAGATAAGTACTTAGCTGACTGTTAGATCTGTTGTTGCAGAATCCATTTCAATAAAGTTAAGTGATGAAAAAATACTGCTACTCCAATCATCAGCACAGTATCAGCATAAAAACCCACAAAGTTCACAAGGGAGAAAGGATCCCAAAATCCATAAATACGAGTCGATTCCCTTTACTCAGCTCACCACAATGTCTAGAGCTGAATAAACACCAAAGCCTTCGTTCACTCCTGCGTGAGAGTTTCCTTTCCTCTGAATCAAAGTTTGTCTCCGGAATACTCAGAAAACACGCGAAAGCTCTCCCGCGTTAGCGTGTCAATACAATCCAAGACTTCTCACTGAAATGCAAATGCGCCCTTGCGGGAGCATTTCTTTTGTTCAAAAAACGGCTTCCTGCTTGGGTAGTTCGAAGAAATGCGGCTTCGCAATCCGCGATAACACGCCATATGCTCCGGGGTTTCTCTATCGTTCTTACAGCAAGCCGAGGCGTTAGAAACGAACTCTTTCCACAAGAAGTACAATTCCAGACTCAGGTGACAAGCACTGAGCGGCCCACTAGGTGGAGCATAGACAAGAAAAAGGAGACACATGATCACTCGGCATTCTGGGACATGTAGTCCCCCATTCGTACTTCATACGCTATATGTGTGCGAAGGCAGGGCTAATCTAGGGTGAAACATGACACGAAGTGAGCTAAAGAATGATGATGAATTCAACCCAGATCAGTGACTGAAAGGTAGTATCTGAAAAGTTTCAGTGCTCCGTTCATCATCTTCCTGTGTTTGCTTTGTTGGCGCTAAGTTGGCAGTGTGTGCACAGACGTGGGTCCTTTGCACACTTTGCCACTGGATTCAATACGGCCGGGCTGATAAAGGGTGTTACCCAGTACCCGGTCCCCGGATGCTTGTTTTCATTTCAGAGTAGACCTGGCTTGGCAGTTCGGGCTGGACTGTTCCTACGAGGCACAGGGTCAAGACTGATTTGCATTTAGCTGGGTCTGAATTGAGGTGGTGAAGTGAGCTAAAGAATGACGATTGATTGAACCCAGATGGATGGATGTCACTACAACGCGGGCTATTACCACTCGTGCCATTACAACGCTGTTTTTACAAGGCAAGTCGTTACAACGACTTGCGCTGTAAAGGCTGGATAGTGGAATAGTTTAATTTTATATTCCAACTCCAGCCCATGTTGACAGTAGGGAAGGTGTTGGAATAGAAAATTAAACTATTCCTTTGCCAACAGCGTCCACCAGCGCAAGTCATTGAAACGACTTGGGTTGTAAAAGCAGCGTAGTAATGGCAGCGCGTGGTAATGCCTGCATTGTAAAGGCTGTTCCCCATCCAGATCTGTGACTGGGGGTGAGTGTCTGAAAGGTTTCAGCAGTCCGTCCATTTTCGCCTTGTGTTTGGTTTGTTCCCCCCAAGTTGGCAGGGTATGCCCAGATGTGGGCCCCTTGCTCACTTTGCCACTGGATTCAAGCTAGCCTGGCTGATGAAGGGTGTTACCCAGAAACCGGTCCCAGGATTTGTGTTTCATTTCAGGGAAGACCTGGCTTGGCAGTTCGGGATGGACTGTTCTCATGAGGCACAGGATCAAGACTGATTTGCATATAGCTGGGTCTGAATGAAAGTGGCAAAATGAGCTAAAGAATGATGATGGATTCAACCCAAATGAGTGACTGAAAGGGAGTGTCTGAAAAGTTTCAGTGCCCCGGCCATCACCTCCCTGTGTTTACTTTGTTGGCGCTAAGTTGACAGTGTTTGCACACACGTGGGTTCTTTGCGCACTTTGCCTGTGGATTCAAGCTAGCCTGGCTGATAAAGGGTGTTACCCAGAAACTGGTCCCCAGAAGCTTGTTTCTGTTTCAGGGTAGACCTGGCTTGGCAGTTCAGGCTGGACTGTTCCTACGAGGCACAGGGTCAAGACTGATTTGCATATAGCTGGGTCTGAACTGAGGTGGTGAAGTGAGCTAAAGAGTGATGATCAATTCAGCCCAGATCTGTGACTGGTGGTGAGTGTCTGAAAAGTTTCATCCCTCCCTCCATCATCTCCTTGTGTTTGCTTTGTTCACCCTAAGTTGGCAGGGTATGCCCAGACGTGGGCTCCTTGCTCACTTTGCCACTGGATTCAAGCTAGCCTGGCTGATGAAGGATGTTACCCAGAAACTGGTCCCAGGATGCTTTTTCCGGTTTAGGGAAGACCTGGCTTGGAAGTTCTGGCTGGACTGTTCCCATCAGGCACGGGGTCAAGACTGAAATGTATATAGCTGAGTCTGAACTGAGTTGGCGAATTGAGCCAAAGAATGATTTTGGATTCAACCCAGATCAGTGACTGTGGGTGTGTGTCTGAAAAGTTTCAGCACTTAGTCCATCATCTCCTTGTGCTTGCTTTGTTCACCCTAAGTTGGCAGGGTATGCCCAGACATGGTCCCTTGGTCACTTTGCCACTGGATTCAAGCTACCCTGGCTGATGAAGATTGTTACCCAGAAACCAGACCCAGGTTGCTTGTTTCTGGATCAGGGAAGACCTGGTCTGACAGTTCAGGCTTGACTGTTCCCAGGATGCAGAGGGTTGAGACTGGTTTGCATACAGCTGGGTCTGAAGTGAGGTGCCAAAGTGAGCTAAAGAATGATGATGGATTCAACCTAGATCTGTGACTGTCGGTGCATGTCTGAAAAGTTTCAGTACTCTGTCCATCATCTCCTTGTGTTTACTTTTAGATGTAAGCATTTCTGTGTGCTATGTGTCTTTGAGCCTGCCTGTTGTGTATTGACTGTCTGGCCTTGGAGTGACAGGGGCTGGGGAGGTGCAGTGGCTCCAGAGTGTCTGGGTGAGTCAGTGCTTGGCTGAATAGGCCTGATCTTCATCTGCAGTGGTGGAAGGAGTAGCACCTGAACCTGAATAGGGCTGTGCCTGCCTTCCACAATGGTGGGGCAAGTGCCTACACTGACAATGGGGACTGTTTTGCACTTGATAAGTGCCCCAAGAACTGGTTTGGACTGGGCTCAGAGCCCTGTGCCAATAGAAAAAACAAAGATGTTGTGATATAAATATTGGGGCTTTGACACTGTGTCATGGTACTCACTGAAATGGTGCTTACTGGAGGACTGCTGAGCACCAGGAGGAACCACCACAAAGGACTTCCTTTCTGCTGGAGATCACAAGAGGTGGCATGCCTGGGCCCAGCCCTGCCCTTACCAATTTCTCAAGGAGGGCAATGTCTGCCCCCTGGGTGTGACTCGCAGTGGGAGATACAGTGTGTTGAGTGCTCCGGGACCACTGAGCCCGATTCTCCTGTCCTCGGTGCTAACTGCTGCAGCCGGGGCTCTTCTAAATTGCCTTGGGCTGCTACCCCACGTGGTGCAAGGAAGAGAGCCAAGTCGACACAGACTTCGCTCTGTATATCATCAGGCCTTTCGAGGCAGGAAGACAGGCAGAGGACGCCTGGACGTGGACGGGCTCCCATAAGGAAGGGGAGAGCCCTGCATGCTGCTTGAGCCTGTGTGGATGGCTGGCCACCTTCCATAAGGAGAGCCACCAGAGACTCCGCTCCGGGGCCGGCCCTACTTTGCAGACAGAAAGAAGTTCGGCACGTGGAGCTAGATTACTGCAGCTACACCGGGTTGCCCGATGTGTGGCCCAACTGCTCTGGACTGTCTTTAGTTTGCTCTGGGAGCAAGCTCTGTGTCCCCGCAGCTGCACTGTTGGATTACGGGCCTCTGCAGAAGGGACACACAGTTAAGAGAGCCCTAACTTTTGGGAAGGGGCATTGCAGGGAAGCCCAGGATGGGGCCCCAGTGGACAAAACTAGACTGCTGAATGCAACTTTGGGATCCCCACGCTAAAGGGGATACATGTCTACATAGGCCTAAGGTGGGCATGTTGAGTTGATGGCATGTGACTGTACCAATGCCTAAGATAGTGCACTGCTGATGTGGTTTATGCCTAAGGGGTGCTCATGAGATACTTATTGTGGTGAGTGTGCACTAAGGTGCACAGAGGATTATATGTAGACATCATTATATGGAGCACTGCTGCTGCTGATGGTTTATGCCTAAGGTGGGCCTGATGTAATATGCTAAGTACGGTTATGATGTTCATGCTTCATGCTCGGTGCTAAGTGTACCCTTACCAGTAGTTACTGGTTGTCCTCACTAACTGTGAGTTGTGATGCTATGACAGTTGCCCCATTGGCCCTTTGTTGTATATAATCCCTGTAAAGTCATGCCAAGTGCCAGGTGGCACATTTTATATATGTGATGATGTTCTAATGTATTTTATGGATAAAACAAAGGCTATTTTTACATAACCCATATGTGGAGTTTCTTTTGTGGTGTGCCTAGTGTGTCGCTGCTGTGTGAGTGTGTTGCGCAAACGCTTTACACATTGCCTCTGGGATAAGCCTGACTGCTTTGCCAAGCTACCACGGGGGTGAGCAGGGGTTATCTTCAGCATATAACTCCCTTGCCATGACTAGTGTGGTGGTTTCTGCCTGGCTTAGATGCATATCCTAGCCAACCATAAATCCCATTTCTAACAGTGGTACACCTCATTTTACATTATCTCAAAGTACAAGTTATGAACATGTTTGTTTACTCAAAATTTCTCATTCTTGTGCATGTTAGCATAAAAGTAGTTCAAATTGTTGGTTGCTCCCCTCTTTCCCCTTCCAATACCTCCCAATGCTTCCCTCCAATCGAACCAATACCTGGCTCAGCCACACTCCTCCAGGAATGAGGCAGGGCGACAGGTGTAGCTAGCTGGGACCTCTGCTCGCCTTGTTGTCAGGTTGCTCGGGTCTCCCAGCAGGGTTTCTCATGTTGCATGTCATCGTCCTTCCTCTTACAGGTAAGACAGGAGTATAACCCATAGACCAAGTCAGGACTGGGTAGGTAAGGTGCAATTAGAAGACAATGTCCTGAAAGGTAAAAGCCAATAGACAATTATTCATAGCATGCACATAGCATTACTTGGGTGGGCAAGAAGGAGATAACTCATTTTTTTGTCAAAGGGTAATTATTCAGCTTTATGTGGTAACATTCGTTTCAAGGTCGGATATACACAGTTAGGAACAGCACTGCATAGAATGTATTGACAACCACATGGAACTTGGTGCAACAAATGTGAATAAATAGTGCAGGTGGCGATGGAAGTGAGAGAAAACAGCGTAGTCGGCGCACTGTGCATGAAGTGCAGACTATTTACAGGGGGTGGCTAGAACGGCGCATGTGACATTGTGATATCACAGTGGGCACAATTAATTTTGGTTCAGGTCTAAAGCCACTAAGGAGAAGTGCGCCTATTGGTCAGGCTGTTGGGTCGACGGCGTTTCGATCCAGAGGAATTAGGATCATCATCAGGACTGGTTGTCTGATTTAGGAAGTGCTTCGAAGGATCCAAGGGAATATGAATCCTTATGACCTAGTAGAAGGTTTGAGGTGGCTTGGGTATGAGGCAGCTTGGTGGGTCACCGGCAATTTGGTGTCTTCGCTGCTGGGCCGTGAGGCAATTTAATGGATCCCCGGTCAATTGGTGTATTTTCTGCTGGGCCGTGCTCGCTGCGGAAAATCAGCGTGTGTCTCTGCCCTGTCGGTGAGCCGTACTTCAGTGAGTAACTGATGGGATCAGCGTTGCAGCTGGCCGTGTCAATCGACCGCGCTGTGTGTTGGCGCTGAATAAATCAGCGTGACTGTCCGTGTGTTCGCAGAGGCAGATCCAAATTCCAGACCTTCCTCAGCATCCTTTCTCCCCTTCCCTGCTGTCTCTGCATCCTTCGGCAGGTGTGCATTCGGCAGCTCTCTCTCCGCATCTGTCTTCCTCGGGGGCATGAAGTCAATCCTCAATTTCTCCTGTCAGGGATTTTATTTTTATCCCCAACTCTGGGATTAGTCTGAGCATTTTCTTCAAAAGTCCGTTGTTGATTATCGTAAAGTTGACAGTCAAAACTAATGGGTTGTGATCTGAAATGATACGAGGGTGCCTCTCAATCCCAAAATTAGTGATACATTGACTGAGCACAAAAAAATAATCCAAACGGGAAACAGCCCTGTGTGGGGAAGAAAAAAAGGTGCTGCCTGCTTCAAAGGGTTCAAGGTAAGCCCATGCATCTACTAAACCATTATTAAAAACTAAATTAGATAGGGCAACACCCGCCTTCCTTTTTCTCCCTAAGTAATCCCCGCTAATAATTATCGGAGCAGGCCACATTGCCAAGCTTAAGCCTAAGTTTTCTAGCAACTCTGGATCATCACATGTTGAGCCGTATACCGAACAAAGTGTGAATTTAAAATTATTCCACAGACATTCCATCAACACCCATTGACCCCATTGATCAGCTGATTTTCTAAGTACCCTCACATCATTCCTCCGGGTGAGGATTGCCACCCCCCGGGTTCGCGAGCCCTGTGTTGTATATACCAATAGTTTAAAGCCCAGTTGTTCCAGTATACACACTCTGCAGCCCTCGATATGTATCTCTAGAACACACAAGAAGTCCACATTTAAGGATTTCAGCCAAGTTGCTGCCTTATTCCTTTTGGCCTGGTCATTAAGCCTGCAAATATTTACTGTCAAAATCCGCAAACTCATGTTTTAAGGTTTCTTAAAGCCCTACAATTAACCCTACTTGAAATAGATTTCTCTCATTTCGTATTTCCATGCAAACTTCAATCGAATCACATTGGATAACCAGCTAGAGCCAACTTGGATCCAACTATACTTTTCCTCCCCAAACCTCGCACCTTGAAATACCTCCTGCCGTGCTGATCGCTTGCCTAGCCACACCCCGAGTACCTCCCCATGACCACCCGCCACCCCCACCCACCCCTACCTCCCGTACAGGCAATTAGGTCAAGCATGACCTAGGTAGGACCGCTGAGACTCCCTCTCCGCCAGCGCGCACCCCCTCCCCCCAAAGAGACCCCACAAACCATACAGTGCCTAACCCCAAATAAACAAATCCTTAGGTCATTCCAAATATAGTCCCAAGCCCATTCTACCCAGGTTAGAGCCAAGGAGCAAGAGAAAAATAAAAAGAGAAAAGGGGGAAAACCCCAAAGATATGCCACCACTATGACCAAATCAATATAAATCAGCTTCTTTTATTTGTCCTTGTGCCCCACACCCATAACCTCCTGTTGCAACAATAGCAAATGGCACTTCAGCAAACTAGCCGTATCCCATATTGCCAGTTTACAATGAGTATCAGTCCTTCCCTGTAGCACCCCTTTCTATTGCCTTATCCGCCAGCTTCCCCCCTTGTGCTTCAGTTACTTCTGTGAGAAAGTCTTGAGCCTTTATCTCCGAAAAAAACATCCTGACCTCTCCTCTATGGATAACCTTGAGTCGTGCAGGAAAAAGCAAAAAGGCTTCACAGCACACAGCCTGAATAGGGGTGATCATCTGGCGTAGCCTCCATCTCCGCTCGACCGTCGTGTGGCAAAAATCCGGCAGAGCGAAGAAGGAATGTCCCTCAAAGGTTCTTTTTGAGTCAGGTCTGGCTCGTTCTATGATTGCCTGCCTTAACAGAAAATTGCCAACAAATATCAAAATAGCCCTAGGTCGCTCCCCTTGATTTTTTGACTGCATTCTTTTAAACATTGGAAAGCGATGAGCTTGTTGAACTTCTAGCTGCCAGTTCCATTGGGCCAAATCTGGAAAAGCTCCTTTCAGAAGCTTCCCTGTAAAAGCCAGGACATCCTCCCGCTCCACTTTTTCCTCCAAGCCAAGGAGACAGACGTTATTGCGGCGCTGGCGATTCTCGAAATCTTCGAGTTTCCAGTCTACGTCTCGTGATTGCTTCTCCTGTGCAGCTTTAAAAACCTGCAATTTCTCAACCTCTTCCTCAACCGCAGCCGTTTGGTCTTCTACATGGGTTTTCTGATCAGCCATATCGGAACATAACTTATTTGATTTTATGATCGCCCCTGAAGCTTCATGGTGGAAAGTTGTGACCTCTTACTTTCCTGCCTAGCCTTTCCCTGCATTTGTTTCAGCGTCGAATAGAGTAACTCCATTGTTGGTGTAGGAGGGGTACTATCTAGATTGTCGGCTCTGCTTGTACCCACTTCTTCGGGGGCATTACTCGAGCAGGCTGTGAGTGTAGAAGCAGAGTAATCCCAGTCCAGACGCCTGCTGGCTGAGTACGCAGTTCTGTCTTTTGTCCAGGCCCGTCGTCTAGAGATCACAGATTGGTTATGAAGCCTCTTCTGTGTGGCTAGGGACTCTTATCCTGAGGCACTGCCTTGCGATGTTTCCTGCTCACTGATCTGAGATGTATCCGAATCATCATTCAGCGAAAAAAAATTATCTCCTTCAGGGGAGAGCACAGGAGCACTTGCCCAGGTCAAAATAGTTCCTCTATCCCCCTGCTCACAAGAGACACTGCTCGGGTTACCAGCATGACTCTCAGCAGTTCCCATATTTAAATGAGCCTGTGTGGTTACTATCTGATGGCCTGGTAGTAACTGAGGATCCATTGCTGTTACACCATTGTTTGCATTCACCAACACTATTTCTGAACTGTCACAGAAGCCACTAGGAACTGCATTTCCTTCCTCACCTTCGACTGAACTGCTAATGTGACTGGCCGCCATGCTGGACACTGACACATAGCTCCTACCGCACATTTTTAAAACATCAAGTTGGCTATTAGGTTCTTTTTCCTCACATTGCCTTGTGCTGCTCATATCTAGATCCACCACAGTATTTTCCCCGTTCTGAGGCAGAGGTCCGGGGCGAGAACTACATGCTACAGGATGCATCGGGTCAGCAATAGGGAGACCTATCTCCTGAATGCGGCTGATTGCATCCTTCGTCTGAGGGAAAGCTTCCATTCCATGGCGCAGTGTTAAGACTGAAGGGTCAGCAGGTATGCCCGCGGTATTCACTGGAGATCCCGCTGAGGTAGCGCTTAATCCCCCGAATGCTTCTAATACCGAGGGTTGGCGCATTGAACTTTCCCCAGCAGTAGCCAAACACAGTCTCGTCCCACCAGCCACACCAATTTCGAGCACTCTGGACTCCTCACCTTTCTTTTTCAAGCCTCCGCACCGCGTCTGCCCAAGATTGCCCCCAGAATCAGGCACCCCTGATTTCTCTTTCCTCTTTCTCCTTTCCTTGGCGGCGTCTTTCGCTTTACCATCCCTAGTATCTCTGGTATCACTCACGGCATCTTTAGCAATGTCCGTCACGGTATTCTGATCTTTAAGCACCTTAATTATCTTCGGGCCATGTTCCGACACCACTGCTTGAAAGGCACAATTATCTTTGCATAAAGTCAGCAAAAGCCAAGAAAACCGCACACCGCTGTAAAAGCCGTCCAGAGAACAATGAGGGCTTTACTGGTGTTTCAGGCAATGCTCATATACAGGTTGGGAGACCAAACCACCCAAGATTCCCTCGGAGTCACCAGCCGGAATCAGCAGAGTCTGGGCAGGGCTAGAATGCACCCGGTAGGGCATATCGTTTCCATTCAGTCATCCATTCCCACGGGGTCTCGGAGAGGTGCAGGTAGGTCAGCGCTTGCCTTACTTGAACTCAGTCAGCGGCCATCTTGCCCTCATGCTGAAAAAACCTTCGAACGGAGGTTACTATACGATCCTGATTATACATATATGAAGGGTTGGATTAAGGAATTTGGGGAATTTAACCGGGGGAGCACTAGGGTTGGAATTGTCTGAGATGCTTTTAAGGCGGTGTGGGAGGGGAGACAATAAGCTATAGCTTGCGTCGGCAAAAAAAGGCGCGACTAAGGAAATCGGAAGTAAGGCAGGATCTAAGTAAGCTTGAGGAAGCCTTAGTAACTGCTATCAATAGGGGGGAAGTGCTAGATGGTTTATTATTACAGCTGGCTATAAAAAAGGCTGAGGCGGGGGACCACTTAGCTAAAAAAGCAGCTGAGATCTACATGTCTAAAAAAGAGCACTGTTATGAATTTAATGAGCGGGTGGGACATACCCTGGCCGTAAGAGCTAGGCAAAAAGTGTCTGCCGGTCAGATCTATGAAATCTATGATGCTGGGAGGAGGGTTATTACTGATGCAGCGGGTATTCGGGAGACTTTTAGACTTTTTTATCACCAGCTATATTCCTGTGGCTTAGTCGTGGCATCTGAGGGTTTTTCTGAATACTTAGACAAAGTACTTACCCTGACGGTAGATCCCATAGACAGGAAGGAACTGGAGAGAGCATTTTCTCAGATGAAATAATGGGTGCCCTGCTAGATCTGCCTTCTGGAAAAGCCGTTGGCCCTGATCATATCCCGCTGGAGTTCTACAAGATCTTTAAAGATGCTATTGGACCTGATTTAATAGAGGTCATGTTACTAGCCCAAAAGGGGTGCAGTTCCTGAATCGTGGGCGGGGGCAGGCGTCGTCGCTTTAAAAAAAAAAAAAGACAAACCAGCCAGGGAGCCTGGCTTATGTCGGCCAATCACACTACTGAATAGCGATGTAAAAATATTTTCTAAAATTTTGCCCACGCGACTAAATGACATTTAAAAAAAATCTATTCACCCTTGTCAGCACAGGTTTATTATGGGTCGTGGAACAACGCTTTTTGACGCAACGGAGATCTCAGGAGACCCTATGGCCGTTTTGCTATTAGATGCTGAAAAGGCATTCGATAGGGTCTCCTGGGACTTTGTGTGGGAGGATATGAGATGGTTTGGGCTGGGGGAGGGGTTTATTAAATCTGTCCAAGTGCTATATAGGGCCTCCACAGATCGAATAAAGGTTAATGGCAATCATACTTCCCCTTTTAACATACAGAGGGGGACACAGCAGCGTTGTCCATCATCCCCTCTGTTATTTGCTGTTTATATGGACCCCCTAATACGATTATTTATTGCTAATAAAGGATTCTGCCCAGTTGTCAGTCAAGGGATCGAAACTAAAGTCCTCGCCTACGCCGATGATGTGGCCATAGTCACTGCAGAGCCAAATTCGGCATTGGAAGCGGTTGAGTCACTAGCACTAGAGTTTGGTTTATTCACTGGGTATGCACTCAATAGATCTAAGACCAAAGTAATAAAGAATTTGTTGGTTAATTTTGTAGCTCCCCGTGTCACAAACTCGGCTGTATACCTTGGTATACGGGTTACGTCAGACCGAGGAACGCTAGTGGCTAAAAATATGGAACCAGTAACGAGGATGGCGAGGTTGGATTTAGACAGATTGAATAATCTCCATCTCTCTCTCGTGGGACTTTGAAAAGTCATTAAGATGATCTTTTCACCAAAAATGTTATATTTATTTTGGGCAATCCCACTGGAATTCCAAAAATCCTGGTTTAATATTCTAGAAGGTTTAGTTAATCGATTCATTTGGGCACAGGGCAAAACTAGGCGGGCACTTAGGTTTATGTCTTTATCACGGGAAAAGTTATTTTTTTCGGTTCCTGATTTTAGAAGTTACTACTGGGCCACTGCCTTGCAATATATGGGGATATTGGTAGGGGTATGTCCTGTGTGTCGTTTATTTTATATTAGATTATATATGTCTCCACTGACGTCAAACCATTGAGGCGGTTACCTATTTTGTTGCTAGCATGTCATATTCTAATATTGTATCCCGTTTTTGTCTCAGAGTGGGATTGATTTTCATGTCCTACGGCACCTTGGGCTGGTTACTATCTACTGTTAGTTCCAATAGCAGCCGGGGTCCCTACCCACATATTTCGTGTACCAGCACTTAGGAGCCCTTAATGATTACGGGAGAATGTGTGATATATCCGTTTTCTTCTTCTCTTGTTAACAGCGTACGAGCTGGGTCACATTTGACCATTGCGATTGTTACTTTGGACCGGAAGATTCTCATATTTTACATTTCTACCCTTACTCCTCACCGTGTTACTTACACATTGGGTGAGGTAATTAACAATGCTATCTTCTGATATATGGGTGTTCCACATGTCTGTAATAAGTTTCTTTGATACTAGTATATGTTATGTTGCTATTGTACATCCTCCATCATGGTATTTACGCTAGCCTCGTACTTTCCAGTTACATCTACTCAGGCTCGATATGATTGTTACTGTATATTTTTCTGAAACCAACTTTACAGTTGTAATTTTCAATTTAGTTATTATGCTACTTCTAACATATACCCACTGGCGACTGCACTGTTGTGGGATCTACTATACAGGATACTTGTGTTGGACACACGCATCGGTCATTTGAGTCTCCTAATTTGGATTTTCTGTTGTGCTTTATCTCCTCAGATAACTAACCCTTTCTACAATATCGGTCTTCTTTGCCTATATATGATGCCCATTTCACACCCCAGTTCGCTTTCTTCATGGTGGGTGCATCTATATATATTTTAAATATAAAGAACGGGTCATATGTACTATATGTATGTGCTCAGCCTCATAGGGATTCCTTTCATTGTAAAAGATATCCCGTCTTTGGTACTGGGAATTTTCAATGTTACATTGTAATCGTTGTTGACACTATGTGACTTGCCATCAGTTGAGACTATGTTTTATCAGATTTAGGCTTACATCTTTTGGAGTACTAAGCCGTTTACAGTTGAGGCAATGTCAGCTTGTATATAACACTAATGTATATATGTCTTTTTAACTTGTCGTCACATTGTATATATATGTATTTTAAAATGTGTTATTATATTGTACATTGTTTGTAATCTTTTCCAGCCTTGAAAAAGTCCTTGTGTAGGACGAAACACGTGTTGGTGATGTCTAATTTTGCTGGGAATACCTGTTTTTGGAATTAAAAGAATAAAGATTGAAGAAAACAAAAATAAGTGGACTATATCTTGGAACTCTATGTCTGAATAGGATCACTGAAATAATATCGACTGCCAAAATATCGACTTGCCAAAATATCGTGGACAAAATATCGACAGTCAAAATATCGAGTTTGTATCTACAAACAGGTAAGTACAAAAATATTGAGTACAAAATATTGTTAACAAAAATATAGATGTAAAAAATATCGACTTTATTAAAAACAGTGTTAAATTAAATTAATATTAAATTTTAATTACTAAAATATACTTAAAACGACTTAAATTAAAATATAATAATAAAATAATAAATGAAAATAATAAAAATAATTTTTTAAAATCTTATTTGTTGACCCTGAACCCTAAAAATACCCCTTTACCCAAAAACCCAAAACTGACCCTGAACCCTAAAAATACCCCTGTACCCAAAAACCCAAAACTGACCCTGAACCCTAAAAATACCCCTTTACCCATGACCTAAAAACTGACCCTGAACCCTAAAAATACCCCTTTACCCATGACCTGAAAACTGACCCTGAACCCTAAAAATACCCCTTTACCCATGACCTGAAAACTGACCCTAAACCCTAAAAATACCCCTTTACCCATGACCTGAAAACTGACCCTGAACCCTAAAAATACCCCTTTACCCATGACCTGAAAACTGACCCTGAACCCTAAAAATACCCCTTTACCCATGAACTGAAAACTGACCCTGAACCCTAAAAATACCCCTTTACCCATGACCTGAAAACTGACCCTGAACCCTAAAAATACCCCTTTACCCATGAACTGAAAACTGACCCTGAACCCTAAAAATACCCCTTTACCCATGAACTGAAAACTGACCCTGAACCCTAAAAATACCCCTTTACCCATGACCTGAAAACTGACCCTGAACCCTAAAAATGCTCCTTTACCCAAAATTTATCAATATTATTTAATTACCAATTAATTATTAATTAACAATAACAATAAAGTAAATATATCAGAACATTAGGTGTAATTATTTTAATAATTAATATTATTTTATCAAAATTAATTACTTAAAAATAACACAAAATTATATATATAAAAAATGTACTCTAATTAATGTAATTAACGAATTACAATTAATTAATTAACAATTATTTACTAATACAAAATATATTCAAAATTATATTAATTAATTAACTAATTAATATTAATTAATTATCAATTAATTATTAATTAAAAATAATAACAAACATATATTAATTAATTAATTAATATTAAATTACTTCCCACCCTATTCCCCTATAAACCCACAACCCGCTACAGAATTACATTACGCAATTATTATCAAAACAAAATTCATGTAATAAAATATTTAATAACATTAATACACACTATTCACACATATTATTACATAAAAATACACTATAAAATATTATATATTATTAAAAAATCGATATTTTTGCTATCTATATTTTATACAGTCGATATTACTTCACTTACCTGAAAAACGATATTTTTGTAGTCGATATTATGTCCAGTCGATATTTTGTCCAGTCTATATTTTAAACTCGATATTATGTCCAGTCGATATTTTGGAGTCGATATTTTGTCTCTATACCGTCTGAATAATTGCCATTGAATGTTATCTTGTCAAATGTTCTTTTGCTTACTCTATAATTAGTAGAGTCTAATTCATTGGGGGCTTTTTACTTATGCCCTAATTGTTATAATCACTGACCTACAGGAGTGCTGCCACAAGCTTCTCAATTTTGTTAGAGTTTGGTTTATTCACTGGGTATGCACTCAATAGATCTAAGACCAAAGTAATAAAGAATTTGTTGGTTAATTTTGTAGATCCCCGTGTCACAAACTCGGCGGTATACCTTGGTATATGGGTTACGTCAGACCGAGGAATGCTAGTGGCTAAAAATATGGAACCAGTAACGAGGATGGCGAGGTTGGATTTAGACAGATTGAATAATCTCCATCTCTCTCTCGTGGGACTTTGAAAAGTCATTAAGATGATCTTTTCACCAAAAATGTTATATTTATTTTGGGCAATCCCACTGGAATTCCCAAAATCCTGGTTTAATATTCTAGAAGGTTTAGTTAATCGATTCATTTGGGCACAGGGCAAAACTAGGCGGGCACTTAGGTTTATGTCTTTATCACGGGAAAAGTTATTTTTTTCGGTTCCTGATTTTAGAAGTTACTACTGGGCCGCTGCCTTGCAATATATGGGGATATTGGTAGGGGTATGTCCTGTGGACATTGAAGGGGAAAACGAGATCCCGGATGTCTATAAATTGCTACTGGGCGAAAACGCTTAGAAGTGTTTTTTTAAATTCTCAGAGCCGAGTTATTACAAAAGAACCAAATTCAAGACACTGTTGGCTGTTTTCAAGATGTGGGATGCATTAAAAAGAAGATTAGTTTGGGGAGACTCAACCACTATACCTTGTTATATAAAAACCCCACATTCCCCAATGAAATTATGGCAGGATGGGATGCCAAGGGTGTTCGAAAGGCTGGGGACCTAATTGGGATAGGAGGGTTTTGCCAATTCAACGATATACAGATGGAGTTTGGGTTGGAGAAAGGCAATTTCTTCAAGTATTTACAACTCCGCAGCTTTTTAGTAAAAAAATTGGGGGGAGGGGACAGTGGGTTTGATAGTAATGTAATCATTGACATTATGCAAGGCAGGAATAAGGGGGTTATCAAGCTGATATATGCAGAACTGATAAGTTTAAAACAAGATGATCTAACAAAACACAAGGTTAAATGGGTTGAGCGTGTGGGGGCTGTTCCTGGCGCACTTTCGAGATCTTTAGAGCTGGGCCAGTCGGTCTTATGTTCTGCTGGGATTCAGGCACAACATTTTAGAACTGTTTTTTCTTTATACTACACGCCGGCCAGAATAGCACAGTGGGGCGGGTTATCAGGGATTATATGTCCTAGGTGTGGGGGGTGGATGCAGATCTGGTGCATATGTTTGCATCCTGCCCTCATCTACAGGGGCTGTTGGACTCAATTATGGAATACCAAGATCGCTCACTCGGGGTTAAAATTAAATTAACCCCTGAACTAATCTTGTTAGGAATAAGTAGTACAACCCAAAATGAGATAGCTTATCGATTTCTCTTTGTTGCTATGGCTGTTATGAGGATTAAAATTGCCTCAGCGTGGTTAGCCCCTCTCCCCCCTACTTTCTAGCAATGGTTTGCTCGTTTTTTTTCTATATATACAATGGAGAGAGCAATTTATGAAAGAAAGGGAAAGAAATCGAAGCGGCTGGGACAGTGCATCTGGGCTCCTTTAACAAAATGGAAGGAAAAGAATAATTAAAGCCAAACAGGGGGGAAAAGTAATTTGATGATGGTATGAATTGGTCAAAGTAAATCAAAAAATGTTTGTGCTTTATGAAATATGGTTTCTGTTAATGGCTCAGATCAGAGTCTCTGTAACCGAGTTCATGGTTTTTTTTCTTATGTCTTTTAATTATTTGTTTGTTTTTGTGATTTATTACCTTTCTCTCAAACCTTGCATCTTCTTTTGATTTTCTCTTGTGATTGATATGTATTTGTGCTGATACTCTTGCAGGAAAATGCGAAAATCTTAATAAAGATGTTTTTTTTTAAAAAGTCTGTCGTTGATTGTTATGGCTGGTACAGTAGGGATGCTCTAATATTAGAATACTGCTGCATGGCTCCCCGCCTACTGACATTGCAGGGAACATTGCAGGCCGGGTGCCGTATGTAGGGCAAGCCCTGTGAAACCAACTCTAATAGCTGTGCACATTACTGCAGCTATTGTTAATGTTTGACTCCTGCGTAATAAACAACCTACCACAATACAGCACATTTGCCTCAGAGCACACACCTTGCTTCACTTGGGTGCCAGGTTGCTCGAAGAACGGGTTTGATTTGCAAGCTACTGGTGCCTACTGAAAGGTCAAACTCACTTGCATTTACTATGCGTACATTTATTAAATTGAACAGCGCATATGGTAGAGCTAATTCATTGACAGGTGCTAATGAGCATGCCAGTAAACTCCCCTCCCCCTACGGTTGGAGGAGTTTTTGCAAACTCCATGCTCCAAGCAGAGCACGGAGTGGCAAAGCTCCATGAACTCTCCATTGGCTGAATGGAGTTTTTTTGCCCACCCCTAGTTTTGCATCCCTAGTTTAACAAAAGTGCCTCCCTGATTCCAGGGTGTAGTCCTGCTTTCCATCAAACCAAGGTTTTGAAAGCATGGGGTTGTCTAAGGATGAAGCATGATTCCTGGTAGATGTTTGAGGACGTCCCATCAATTTAGTGGTATGTCAAAAAAATTGAATAGATAGACAGGAAGAAGTGAATAGAATAAAACTGTGAAACATCCTGGTTGTAGTGTTCCAAGGATTTGTTCACAGTTAACTCTGTGGCCTTTTTTGGGAATAGAAAAACATTTCTAAGTGTTTAAAAAATGTAACACTTGTATGTGTTTTATTACTTAGGATGAACTGCACATTTTGCCAGATTGGGCACACCATTGTTGAAGTACAACTCTGTATTAAAACATATTACAGGTGCCATGAACAAAAAGGCAGACATATTACAGGTGCCATGAACAAAAAGGCAGACTGCTTGTTTAGCCTGTCTTTGAAAACATCTGAGGGATAATTGAATGGATGATGATACACATTGTTTTGTGAAAATGGTGGATCTAAATCATGGAAAATATGTTACCGAGGACCACTGCAAGGCAGGTGTCTTACAGAGAGTGATGCTATTTCTAGGAAATGTTGACGATGAAAAGGATGTTTGGGGAGAGAAATGCAATCTTATAATAAGGTGTTTTCTAAGCTGTGCTTCTAGAGTTGACATTTGACTAGAGGGAACATATTGGTCAAACTGATACCATCTTTCTCAGTCACAAATATATTGAGTGAGCTTTAAACAATTTGGTATGATATTTAGCAAGTTGAGAGGGAGAGAAATGTATTGGGGACATTCAATGGATAGGGAAGTTGAGAACATGATATAGAGCCTGGAAATTAGTTACCAACACATCATTCCAATCACACTTTTATTGCAACAACACCCAGAACCTGAGCAATCTCCCTGTCAACCCAAGAGTAGATCATTTGGAAGTGGAAATTAGAGGGACATTAGACCAAATTGCACCTATGCGAAAATCAAAACTATCACAGACACTCCAAAGAGAAATGGTACACACCACAACTCAAGATTCTTAAAAGGAAATGTCAAAACATAGAACACCAATGGAGGATGTCCAAAAAGGAAACAGACAGAGCACGATAGAAATCAGAACTTAAATCCTACAATAATGCTATAAGAAATGCAAAAAAGACTTACTTAGCACAACAAATTAACGAGAACTGCAATTCAGCCAAGGAACTCTACAAAATAGTCAAAGAACTTAGCAAACTTTACCCCCTTCAACATAAGTAAAATTTACTCCAGCTTCAGTCCGATCACAAAACTGGACACAACTAATCAGAATGTTTGGACCCCTCACCCAGAAGCTCCATCAGAGATGAACAATTTCTCTCCCCTAACAGAGAACGAGGTCCTGAAAGCTATGAGTGAAGTAAAATCTGTCTCCCCTCAGATCCCTGCCCTCACTTCATTTTCACTCAGATCGCCCCAATCCTTTGTCCCTATGTCATGCAGCTCCTCAATAACTCACTTCAGGCGGCCGTCTTTCCAGACAGCTGGAAACAGGCGGTAGTAATCCCTTTATTGAAAAAATCAGGAACAGATGTGCTCAACCCTGAAAATTATCGGCCAATCTCTCAATTACCTTACCTCTCCAAAGTGCTGGAAAGGCTGGTAAATCGACAACTATCAAATTACCTCAAAACCAATGATTTATTTGACCCCTCCCAGACAGGTTTCAGGGCCACAACAGCACAGAGGCCATGCTGCTGGCAGTTCTGGACAACATCAGAGCATGCACCGACCAGAGGGTAGCGGTAGCCCTTATACTGTTAGACCTGTCGGCGGCGTTCGACACAGTCTCACACATCAAACTGCTAGATACCCTCCACGAAAAGGGAATCCACTATAAAGCTTTGGAATGGCTCAGTTAGTTCCTAAGTAATCTAAACCTAGCACCATCAGCTGTGGTGTCCCGCAGGGGGCATCGCTCAGCCCCACCCTATTTAACGCCTATGTATCATCTCTGGCGAACATTAGTAGAAAGTGGGGAATTGGCATCTGCTCCTATGCAGATGACTGACAGCTGATGGTAGCCCTCGAGGAAAGACCTGAAGTCACTAAATTAAAACTGCATAATTGCCTCTCAGAGATGGCATAATGAATGTCTGAACACTATCTGAAATTAAACGCCGGGAAATCAGAAATACTGCTTTTTGGAGGCGCCAATTTAATCTGGGACGTCGCATGGTGGCCGCAAACCCTTGGTACCGCCACAACCCCCAAGCAATGCGCAAGAAACCTGGGCATCACCATTGACAATGCCATGAAGGACCATGTGCGGGCCCTCCGTGGAAAGGGCTTTGCTACCTTGAAACTGTTGACCAGACTCTTCCCTTGGACCCCACTGGACTGTAGATGAACAGTCACGCAGGCCCTGCTCATTAGCCAGCTCGATTACGGAAACGCCCTATTTGTGGGCATGAACGAGCTTCTCTTCACATGGCTACAAGTGCGGCAAAATGCTGCAGCCAGGCTGGTGTGCAACAAAGCAGATTTAGTTCTGCATCAATATGCATGAAAAACCTGCATTGGCTACCTATGCGACAGAGAGCAGTATTCAAGCTGCTGAGTCATGCACACAAAGTACTACATCAAAATGGCCTCAGAATATTGCAAGGAAAAATTGAGTTCTATGTTCCCACGAGGAGCCTTAGGTCACTCCACCAAGCATTGGCCAGAACCAAACGAATCAAGAAAGTGAGGACAGGAGGGCGCTCCTTCTCATATCTGGCGGCTAGAAAATGGAACAAACTCCCCCAGGACCTACGCCTCACAACCAATGACCTATTATTTCGGGAAAAACTGAAAACCCATCTGTTCCCCAAAGAATAACATCCACCCGTTCTACCTCATCTGCAGCCTGGCCTTATTGTTTCGCTTTAGCGCCTTGATATCCTTCAGGATGAATGCTGCGCTTTACAAATAATTACATAAAATAAATATTGCAGTGGGCTGTTTGCAAGACAGCATATAAAGGTTTGTGTGAAAAGGAAACCATGGTAGTAGTGGAAATATCAGAGGCAAATGTATGATGTTACAACACAACATTTACAACACGTGCCTTTACATTGCAGTTTTTACACCACAACATCATTTACATTGCATACATTTGCATCGCATGCCGTTGCAACACATTTTTTAAAACTATATTTACAACGCCTTCCATTACATCACATTATACCTTTATAACGCATACCATTACATTGAATTTAAGGTAAGTGTTGGATAGTGTAGGGGTAAAAATTTCTATTCTAACTCCAGTGGATGCAACAGTAGGGTAAGTGTTGGATAGTGTAGGGGTAAAAATTACTATTCTAACTCCAGGGGGTGCAACAGTAGGGTAAGTGTTGGATAGTGTAGGGTTAAAATTACTATTCTAACTCCCGGGGGTGCAACAGAAGGGTAAGTGTTAGATAGTGTCGGGGTACTATACGTTGTAATGGAAAGCGTTGTAATGACATGCAACGTAATGCTTGTAGTGTCATGCGTTGTAATGTCATGCCTTATAGTGACATGCAATGTAATGGTTGTGTTGTAGTGACATGCGTTGTAAAGGATGTTGTAATGTAATGACTGCGTTCTAATTGTAGTGCGATGTGATGACTGCGTTTTAAAGGCTGTTTGCCACCAGAGGCACAGTGGGAGAAGCTAGGGATAGATTTTGCTGGTCATTTTTATGATCTTCTACAGAGCCAACATGTTATGGTTCTTCTGATTTTTTCTTGAGGTGTGTTGAAGTTAACTTTGTGAGGGACCTAAGTATAAGAGGTGAGATTCTATTTCCTATGGATATGTTTTCAAGAGAATGGCTACCCACAGGTTTGCTCTCATACAACAAAGCTAATTTCATGTCAGGAGGCATGAAGACATTTTTAGAGAGAACAGGCTTAGGGCACAACACATGTAGGTTGTGTGTTGCTCGGGGCAATAAGCTTGTGCAGTACACCAAGAGAATGTTGGTAGGAAAGTTTACATTTAGCAGTAACATACAAATTATCTTGTAATGTTCCTTTGTTTGTTATGGATATACTGCAATACACCCCACTCCACCACAGGATTTCCACTTTTCAGGCTTAGAGAGGACAGCTGAGTATCATGGCTGTTGACCCACGGTTATTACCAGCCAAGTGTGAAAAGCTGGCAGTTCAGGATTTGACACTACATGAGGATACAGTTGGGGAATGCTGGTCAGAAGGGTGAGTTCAAATATAATTCAGAGGAGGTGATGAATGAGGTCGCAAGATGTATAGTGGGTTTGGAATCAGAGAAATTGGAATAAGCAGTGGGTGTCTAAGGTCAAGGTTTATATTGAACATGGCACACAGATGTGTTGAAGGACAAGAAGGATAGAAGAGTAATGAAAATCACATTGTTTCAAGTAGAGTTGTCTTTGAAGTGAGACTGTGGGTCTGTTTTAAAGTTTGGTGGATAGGGTACTCTCTTGCAAATGTGACAGACTGCCCTGTCTGCTTTAGAGATGGGGAGACCCAAAAAATTCCGGCGATGGTGCCCACATTGACTCTATCCACAAAAAGCTTCCACTTATGGCCCAAAAGCGTAGGGACAGCATTACATCTCCTTCCCTCTTTAGGATTCCCATTAAGTGTCCTTTTTTAGGTTTCGACTTGGCGATCTGCGCAAGCAGTTCGCGCAGGCGAAATCTAATGCTTACAATATTGGCTATAGGAACGTCCCCCGGCTCCCATTGGCTAGCTTCATAAATGGAGGCTAGCCAGTGGGAGCCGGATCTGTCCGTCAAGGCCGGACCAGATTCGGGGCGTTCCCGTGATTTTTTCCCTCTCCGCCTCTGCGATGTCTTCATTGCGGCGGTGGGCGGAGTTTCGTTTTTTAAAAAATTTGTTTGTTTTTCCCATTGCGCGGCCGACCGCCGCCGGAGGAAGTCCAGGTCCAGGTGAGTGCTGGCCGTTCCCGCTGCCCCCCCCTCCCGCTGTCCGTGCTCCCCCCCTCCCGCTGTTCGTGACCGACCATCTGTTTGAGTTTTAAGACCCTGCAATAGCCCGAACTGCCAAATTCTAAAGGCGAAACCTCCGTCCCCCCTCCTGCTGTCCTTGTGCCCGCCCGCCCGCCCCCCACCCGCTGTTTTTCAATCATGCACACGCTGTGCGCATCGAAGTTACAAGAGCATACACGTTGTGCACTTCGGAATACAGGTGCTCCTTTTCTGGGTCAGTCTGATGAGGAAAAGCAAGCGCCTAATCCCAGATATGAGAACTGCCAGCGCTACTCTTTACCATAGGGCCCCATAACTGCAGTGCACTGCACGCCCTACACTACAGCTCAGATCTGCAGGGGCCATATCATGAACATGTGCGTGCTCGACACCAATTTTTAAGTGATTCCATTTAACAAGATTATTTAAAAGGCGTCCCTTCTTTTGAAAACATAATGACTTTCCAGGAAAATGTTGCGAGCTCAGGTTGTGTGTCTTGCATTTCGAGGTGCAGATTGTGCGTTCACCTGTAGTCTACAGGGGCAGAGCTTGGTCGCACCTGGGGCTGTGTCTTGTAGGCGTTCCTTTGTGCCGGGCGCAGGTGTGCGACCGCACTTTCTAAAACTCGTAGATTTAAATCGGAACTTCTCCAAGATCGTGCTTGCGATGCAGACAGCACGACTTCAAAACTTTCATAATGCGGATTCCATGCCGTGCAGTCAGTCTGGTGCAATAGAAAGTGAGGGGGGCGGGCAAACAAACATAGTAGGACACCCCCGGCACGGCGCTATCTGTCTCACCCCGTCCCTGCCCCCGGGGAGGCCTCCAGCCTGCCCGCCGCCCCCCCTCCACGGCTGCGGAGAGAGGGTCCGGGACCTGCTATGTGCGTGAGGCAGGAGGCAGCCTCCAACCCCAGACGACGACAGGCACAGGGCCCCAGACCGGCCTCTGGCAGCAGGAGCTCCCGTAAGCATGAGCGGACGCTTCCTCTCACCCCAGGCCGGTGCGCCTCCGGCCCCTAGACCTCCCCAGACACACACAGAGGAGCTTCGGCACCGGCAGTAAGTAACACTCCAATGCAGCAAGGGAGGGGGCAAACAAGCGGGGAGTGTGTTTGGACTGCCCCGGCATATGGTGGGAGGGAGTCACCAGAGAAAGCGAGGCCTGCGGGCGGCTCCTGGGCGCCAAACACACCCCCTGGCCAACCTCGTGTCAGTGGAGGGCTGGGTTCCCACAGTACGGGCAGGGGGCGCCCATTTGAGGGTATCTATGGGATGGGGCAGGTATGTGTAGTGGGAGAGAGCCTGCTGTGTGTTCACACACTTCACCAGGACAGTGACACAAACCCTGGACAGGGTTCTCACAGTTCACGAAGGATAGCCACACCGGAGGGGGCGAGAAGACGATCTCCTACTTGTAACTGCTGATTTAAGAAGTGGGTTCAGCCCTCTTGTTTGCACAGTATTTATTTGCGGCCAGCATCCCATGTTCAGTTTCAGCCTGTAAAGAGACCAAGAGGCACCCGTAGAACAGTAGCAGCGATTTGACATGCCCCTCAAAAAGAGACCATGCCCATCCATTCCTCGCCCTCCCCTTGTGTGAGCTCTGCTGCTTATTCTAGTCAGACTCTTTTGCTGATTTGATTGTGCTAGAGAGAGTCTTTCAGAATTACTTTAAAGCCATTGGACGTGTTTGAGGTGGTGTGCCTGTGTTGAGCGACTGGTAATGTACTGGTGTAGTTTCTTATTGACTTTCCAAGCGTCTCGCATTATAGAAAACCACCACTAAAGAGATAGGGCTCAGTTTAATCATGTAAAGTGTTTAATGTTAGGGGATAAAAAGCAACCTAAATGCATTGTGGGAGCCACTGAGCCACACACTAGGGTCTGAAGCACCCTTGGCTGCAGGGAAACTCAAGAGAAGGAGACAGTGCACCCAATGAGAGCTCTGGGGGCCACACAACTGCTCCAGTGTGTGTGTGTGTGTGACTGCTCCAAGCTGTGTGTGTGTGTGTGTGTGTGTGTATGTGACTGCTCCAGTGTGTGTGTGTGTGTGTGTGACTGCTCCAGTGTGTGTGTGTGTGTGTGTGTGTGTGTGTGTGTGTGACTGCTCCAGTGTGTGTGTATGTGAATGCTCCAGAGTGTGTGTGTGTGACTGCTCCAGTGTGTGCGTGTGACTGCTCCAGTGTGTGTGTGTGACTGCTCCAGTGTGTGTGTGTGACTGCCCCAATGTGTGTGTGTATGTGACTGCTCCAGTGTGTGTGTGTATGACTGCTCCAGTGTGTGTGTGTGTGACTGCTCCAGTGTGTGTGTGTATGTGTGTGTGACTGCTCCAGAGTGTGTGTGTATGTGACTGCTCCAGAGTGTGTGTGTATGTGACTGCTCCAGTGTGTGTGTGTGTATGTGACTGCTCCAGTGTGTGTGTGTGTATGTGACTGCTCCAGAGTGTGTGTGTGTGACTGCTCCAGTGTGTGTGTGTATGTGTGTGTGACTGCTCCAGAGTGTATGTGTGTGTGACTGCTCCAGAGTGTGTGTGTGACTGCTCCAGAGTGTGTGTGTGACTGCTCCAGTGGGTGTGTGTGTGGGGCTCTGGGTGTGTGTGTGTGTGGGGCTCTGGGTGTGTGTGTGTGTGGGGCTCTGGGTGTGTGTGGGGCTCTGGGTGTGTGTGGGGGGCTCTGGGTGTGTGTGTGTGGGGCTCTGGGTGTGTGTGTGGGGCTCTGGGTGTGTGTGTGTGTGTGGGGATCTGGGTGTGTGTGTGTGTGGGGGGCTCTGGGTGTGTGTGTGTGTGGGGCTCTGTGTGTGTGTGTGTGTGGGGGGGGCACTGGGTGTGTGTGTGCGTGTGGGGCTCTGGGTGTGTGGGGGGCTCTGGGTGTGTGTGGCTGGCTCTGGGTGTGTGTGGCTGGCTCTGTGTGTGTGTGGCTGGCTCTGGGTGTGTGTATGTGGTAGTAATTGCTGTCTGCTGAGCTCGTTCGTAGGGTACAATAGGTCTCACATTTGCGAGAGATTAAGCTATTGGCAATTTAAATGACAATGCCATTTATTTATCTGTTTTCAAAACCAACACATAAATACAAATTTTGTCATTTACAATGCCAATAGCTCTAACTTTTCCAAAGGCGAAACCGTTGCATTGTAAATGCTTGTTTCTCTTCTTTCTGCCTGGCAGTGAGGGATAGCAAAAACAAATAATGACACTCACACCCTGAGAGAAATCTCCTAGGCTATCGGGGTCCTTAGCTTTTTGATTCTCTTAGACAAACTCCAGCTTTGGGAGTTTGTTTCTGGAAAAAAAAAGTTTCAAAGTTTGGTTAACCTATCAAAACTGATGGTAGTCATCCACCACGGTTTTTGGTAACTTTACATGTTTGTGTCATGGCTGCAGTGTTGTCACTGTCTGATTCTGCTGTTCCATAAAAAGGGAGTTGTGTTAAGTAGTACCTGCCTTCTTAGTATTGTCTACTTCAATCACATGAGGCAATATTGGAATACGGAATGTTTGCACTTAAATTCATCAGGAAATGTTGGTGGGATACTTGGAGAGGAAACACTGTAGTAATGTCTGCTTGTGGTACATTTGATGAACAGCAGTGGCAGGGGGAAAATGGGGCCTGCTCTATCTTCATTAATTATCACAGGTTAAGGTTTCTGAAGTAATGCTTATGCTTTCTACACTAGTATGGGACAACATCATGGTTTTAGTAGGACAGATAATGTCCGAAAGAATGCGCTCATTTCACATACACTACTGCAGCCTGATTTTGCTCACTCTACTGATAGCAGGGATTACTACACTGAATACCATTAATCAATGGACCTTCTCTTCTTCCTATTTAATTGTAGGTGGTTCTACAATGAAACTTGGGAGAGGCTGCATTGCAGTTTCCAGATGTGAAAAAACAGAGGATGGCTCTATGTGGGACTGGCATAATGTCGACTACAAAGTGACCCATCGCTGCTGCGACAACCGGCTGTGCAATTCCAGTTCCTCTGCAGAGCTCTCCTTGCTGTTTATTTTACTCTCTGTATTGTACCTCTTATTTGACAAGGATTTCTGAGTTTCTGTGGTGTATTACACAGGCATCTCTCAATGTTGTAGTTGCTTTAAGGAGATATTGTAGCATCGTACCTGGTAGGGAACAGTTTTTGAGGGTGGATCTGAAAATGCAGAGATGTACTTTACATGAGGACCAGCCAAAACATCTCTTTATTATAATATGTAAAGGAAGATCCATATGTAGGTTTATTTTATGTAATGGCCCTAGAAATTAAACTCTGATCAGCTGTTTTTTCTAATAAAAGTTTCTAGTGCCAAGTTGTTTTCAACAATATCAGTCTATGCTGTGTTCTAAAATGTTGGCCGGCAGTAGCTCATGAGTAGGAGGGCTTAGCGGGCGGTTGCAATTTGAAAATATTCTCCTGAAGGACTCATTAACAATCGAAGAGGAAGGGGCAAGACCAGCCACTAACCTCCTTCACTTCTGTATTTCGAATTGCTTCTGTTATGGAGAGGTCTTAAATAGCTAAGTCTGGATCGATGTTCGTTCGCTGTAGTCCAGAATTAGGGCTGCGCTGGATGAGTTAGCCTCGGGTCTTACTGTCTAACTACTGTCTAGTCCAGTGGTCTTCAAACTTTTTGATTCCGCGCCCCCCCCCCCCAGTGTAGAAAAAAAAATTGCAGTTGCCCCCCCTAAAAAGATTTCACAATTATTCTATTTAACTGGCAATATTTAAATATGTCTAGACGTTTTTAAACATTGCCGCTAAGATCTGTCCCTGTTTTAAAAATGCTAAAAATTACATGATTTCCAAACATACTATTCCGGTGAGGCAGGCCTTGCTAATATGCAAAGGATCCACAGTGTGGTTATTCTAAATGGTAGTGTGTGTCTTGGAGAAAATGTGAAGTCCCTTCCCTTTTGACACCTTCTCCCAGCCAGTATTTAAATTACAAAGGATGTTAATGATGGCCCATTAAAAACGTGCTGACTGCTGCTCTTCTAGACTGAAAACAAAGCATAGTGTTTCTTCTGGCCAGAGCCTGGCGCCCCCCCTGGGATCACTTGAGGCCCCCCTAGGAGGGCCCGCCCTCCAGTTTGAAGACCTCTGATCTAGATTGTCGGCTCTGCTTGTACCCACTTCTTCAGGGGCATTACTCGAGCAGGCTGTGAGTGTAGAAGCAGAGTAATCCCAGTCCAGACGCCTGCTGGCTGAGTACGCAGTTCTGTCTTTTGTCCAGGCCCGTCGTCTAGAGATCACAGATTGGTTATGAAGCCTCTTCTGTGTGGCTAGGGACTCTTATCCTGAGGCACTGCCTTGCGATGTTTCCTGCTCACTGATCTGAGATGTATCCGAATCATCATTCAGCGAAAAAAAATTATCTCCTTCAGGGGAGAGCACAGGAGCACTTGCCCAGGTCGAAAAAGTTCCTCTATCCCCCTGCTCACAAGAGACACTGCTCGGGTTACCAGCATGACTCTCAGCAGTTCCCATATTTAAATGAGCCTGTGTGGTTACTATCTGATGGCCTGGTAGTAACTGAGGATCCATTGCTGTTACACCATTGTTTGCATTCACCAACACTATTTCTGAACTGTCACAGAAGCCACTAGGAACTGCATTTCCTTCCTCACCTTCGACTGAACTGCTAATGTGACTGGCCGCCATGCTGGACACTGACACATAGCTCCTACCGCACATTTTTAAAACATCAAGTTGGCTATTAGGTTCTTTTTCCTCACATTGCCTTGTGCTGCTCATATCTAGATCCACCACAGTATTTTCCCCGTTCTGAGGCAGAGGTCCGGAGCGGGAACTACATGCTACAGAATGCATCGGGTCGACAATAGGGAGACCTATCTCCTGAATGCGGCTGATTGCATCCTTCGTCTGAGGGAAAGCTTCCATTCCATGGCGCAGTGTTAAGACTGAAGGGTCAGCAGGTATGCCCGCGGTATTCACTGGAGATCCCGCTGAGGTAGCGCTTAATCCCCCGAATGCTTCTAATACCGAGGGCTGGCGCATTGAACTTGCCCCAGCAGTAGCCAAACACAGTCTCGTCCCACCAGCCACACCAATTTCGAGCACTCTGGACTCCTCACCTTTCTTTTTCAAGCCTCCGCACCGCGTCTGCCCAAGATTGCCCCCAGAATCAGGCACCCCTGATTGCTCTTTCCTCTTTCTCCTTTCCTTGGCGGCGTCTTTCGCTTTACCATCCTTAGTATCTCTGGTATCACTCACGGCATCTTTAGCAATGTCCTTCACGGTATTCTGATCTTTAAGCACCTTAATTATCTTCGGGCCATGTTCCGACACCACTGCTTGAAAGGCACAATTATCTTTGCATAAAGTCAGCGAAAGCCAAGAAAACCGCACACCGCTGTAAAAGCCGTCCAGAGAACAATGAGGGCTTTACTGGTGTTTCAGGCAATGCTCATATACAGGTTGGGAGACCAAACCACC
Organism: Lissotriton vulgaris; assembly: GCF_964263255.1. Classification (NCBI taxonomy): domain Eukaryota; kingdom Metazoa; phylum Chordata; class Amphibia; order Caudata; family Salamandridae; genus Lissotriton; species Lissotriton vulgaris. The sequence continues at coordinate 1,706,662,218 of NC_141685.1, read as the reverse complement.
CAAGATTCCCTCGGAGTCCCGAGCCGGAATCAGCAGAGTCTGGGCAGGGCTAGAATGCACCCGGTAGGGCATATCGTTTCCATTCAGTCATCCATTCCCACGGGGTCTCGGAGAGGTGCAGGAAGGTCAGCGCTTGCCTTCCTTGAACTCAGTCAGCGGCCATCTTGCCCTCATGCTGAAAAAACCTTCGAACGGAGGTTACTATATGATCCTGATTATACATATATGAAGGGTTGGATTAAGGAATTTGGGGAATTTAACCGGGGGAGCACTAGGGTTGGAATTGTCTGAGATGCTTTTAAGGCGGTGTGGGAGGGGAGACAATAAGCTATAGCTTGCGTCGGCAAAAAAAGGCGCGACTAAGGGAATCGGAAGTAAGGCAGGATCTAAGTAAGCTTGAGGAAGCCTTAGTAACTGCTATCAATAGGGGGGAAGTGCTAGATGGTTTATTATTACAGCTGGCTATAAAAAAGGCTGAGGCAGGGGACCACTTAGCTAAAAAAGCAGCTGAGATCTACATGTCTAAAAAAGAGCACTGTTATGAATTTAATGAGCGGGTGGGACATACCCTGGCCGTAAGAGCTAGGTAAAAAGTGTCTGCCGGTCAGATCTATGAAATCTATGATGCTGGGAGGAGGGTTATTACTGATGCAGCGGGTATTCGGGAGACTTTCAGACTTTTTTATCACCAGCTATATTCCTGTGGCTTAGTCGTGGCATCTGAGGGTTTTTCTGAATACTTAGACAAAGTACTTACCCAGACGGTAGATCCCATAGACAGGAAGGAACTGGAGAGAGCATTTTCTCAGATGAAATAATGGGTGCCCTGCAAGATCTGCCTTCTGGAAAAGCCGTTGGCCCTGATCATATCCCGCTGGAGTTCTACAAGATCTTTAAAGATGCTATTGGACCTGATTTAATAGAGGTCATGTTACTAGCCCAAAAGGGGTGCAGTTCTTGAATCGATGGCGGGGGCAGGCGTCGTCGCTTTAAAAAAAAAAAGCCGGGCTTATGTCGGCCAATCACACTACTGAATAGCGATGTAAAAATATTTTCTAAAATTTTGCCCACGCGACTAAATGACATTTTAAAAAAATCTATTCACCCTTGTCAGCACAGGTTTATTATGGGTCGTGGAACAACGCTTTTTGACGCAACGGAGATCTCAGGAGACCCTATGGCCGTTTTGATATTAGATGCTGAAAAGGCATTCAATAGGGTCTCCTGGGACTTTCTCTGGGAGGATATGAGATGGTTTGGGCTGGGGGAGGGGTTTATTAAATCTGTCCAAGTGCTATATAGGGCCTCCACAGATCGAATAAAGGTTATTGGCAATCATACTTCCCCTTTTAACATACAGAGGGGGACGCAGCAGGGTTGTCCATCATCCCCTCTGTTATTTGCTGTTTATATGGACCCCCTAATACGATTATTTATTGCTAATAAAGGATTCTGCCCAGTTGTCAGTCAAGGGATCGAAACTAAAGTCCTCGCCTACGCCGATGATGTGGCCATAGTCACTGCAGAGCCAAATTCGGCATTGGAAGCGGTTGAGTCACTAGCACTAGAGTTTGGTTTATTCAGTGGGTATGCACTCAATAGATCTAAGACCAAAGTAATAAAGAATTGGTTGGTTAATCTTGTAGATCCCCGTGTCACAGACTCAGCGGTATACCTTGGTATACGGGTTACGTCAGACCGAGGAACGCTAGTGGCTAAAAATATGGAACCAGTAACGAGGATTGCGAGGTTGGATTTAGACAGATTAAATAATCTCCATCTCTCTCTCGTGGGACTTTGTAACGTCATTAAGATGATCTTTTCACCAAAAATGTTATATTTATTTTGGGCAATCCCACTGGAATTCCAAAAATCCTGGTTTATTATTCTAGAAGGTTTAGTTAATCGATTTATTTGGGCACAGGGCAAAACTAGGCGGGCACTTAGGTTTATGTCTTTATCACGGTAAAAGTTTTTTTTTTCGGTTCCTGATTTTAGAAGTTACTACTGGGCCGCTGCCTTGCAATATATGGGGATATTGGTAGGGGTATGTCCTGTGGACATTGAAGGGGAAAACGAGCTCCCGAATGTCTATAAATTGCTACTGGGCGAAAACGCTTAGAGGTGTTTTTTTAAATTCTCAGAGCCCAGTTATTACAAAAGAACCAAATTCAAGACACTGATGGCTGTTTTCAAGATGTGGGGTGCGTTAAAAAGAAGATTCGTTTGGGGAGACTCAACCACTATACCTTGTTACATAAAAACCCCACATTCCCCAATGAAATTATGGCAGGATGGGATGCCAAGGGTGTTCGAAAGGCTGGGGACCTAATTGGGATAAAAGGGTTTTGCCAATTCAACGATATACAGATGGAGTTTGGTTTGGAGAAAGGCAATTTCTTCAAGTATTTACAACTCCGCAGCTTTTTTAGTAAAAAAATTGGGGGGGGGGTCAGTGGGTTTGATAGTAATGTAATCATTGACATTATGCAAGGCAGGAATAAGGGGGTTATCAAGCTGATATATGCAGAACTGATAAGTTTAAAACAAGATGATCTAACAAAACACAAGGTTAAATGGGTTGAGCGTGTGGGGGCTGCTCCTGGCGCACTTTCGAGATCTTTAGAGCTGGGTCAGTCGGTCTTATGTTCTGCTGGGATTCAGGCACAACATTTTAGAACTGTTTTTTCTTTATACTACACGCCGGCCAGAATAGCACAGTGGAGCGGGTTATCAGGGATTATATGTCCTAGGTGTGGGGGGTGGATGCAGATCTGTTGCATATGTTTGCATCCTGCCCTCGTCTACAGGGGCTGTTGGACTCAATTATGGAATACCAAGATCGCTCACTCGGGGTTAAAATTAAATTAACCCCATAACTAATCTTGCTAGGAATAAGTAGTACAACCCAAAATGAGATAGCTTATCGATTTCTCTTTGTTGCTATGGCTGTTATGAGGATTAAAATTGCCTCAGCGTTGTTAGCCCCTCTCCCCCCTACTTTCCAGCAATGGTTTGCTCGTTTTTTTTTCTATATATACAATGGAGAGAGCAATTTATGAAAGAAAGGGAAAGAAATCGAAGCTGCTGGGACAGTGCATCTGGGCTCCTTTAACAAAATGGAAGGAAAAGAATAATTAAAGCCAACCAGGGGGGAAACGTAATTTGATGATGATATCAATTGGTCAAAGTAAATCAAAAAATGTTTGTGCTTTATGAAATATGGTTTCTGTTACTGGCTCAGATCAGAGTCTCTGTAACCGAGTTCATGTTTTTTTTTCTTATGTTTTTTAATTATTTGTTTGTTTTTGTGATTTATTACCTGTCTCTCAAACCTTGCATCTTCTTTTGATTTTCTCTTTTGATTGATATGTATTTGTGCTGATACTCTTGCAGGAAAATGCGAAAATCTTAATAAAGATGTTTTTTTTAAAAAAAAGTCTGTCGTTGATTGTCATGGCTGGTACAGTAGGGATGCTCTAATATTAAAATACTGCTGCATGGCTCCCCTCCTACTGACATTGCAGGGAACATTGCAGGCCGGGTGCCGTATGTAGGGCAAGCCCTGTGAAACCAACTCTAATAGCTGTGCACATTACTGCAGCTATTGTTAATGTTTGACTCATGTGTAATACACAATCTACCACAACACAGCACATTTGCCGCAGAGCACACACCTTGCTTGCTTGGGTGCCAGGTAGCTCGAAGAACGGGTTTGATTTGCAAGCCGCTGGTGCCTACTGAAAGGTCAAACTCACTTGCATTTACTATGCGTACATTTATTAAATTGAACAGCGCATATGGTAGAGCTAATTCATTGACAGGTGCTAATGAGCATGCCAGTAAACTCCCCTCCCCCTACGGTTGGAGGAGTTTTTGCAACTCCATGCTCCAAGCAGAGCACGGAGTGGCAAAGCTCCATGAACTCCATTGGCTGAATGGAGTTTTTTTTGCCCACCCCTAGTTTTGCATCCCTAGTTTAACAAAAGTGCCTCCTTGATTCCAGGGTGTAGTCCTGCTTTCCATCAAACCAAGGTTTTGAAAGCATGGGGTTGTCTAAGGATGAAGCATGATTCCTGGTAGATGTGTGAGGACGTCCCATCAATTTAGTGGTATGTCAAAAAAATTGAATAGACAGGAAGAAGTGAATAGAATAAAACTGTGAAACATCCTGGTTGTAGTGTTCCAAGGATTTGTTCACAGTTAACTCGGTGGCCTTTTTTGGGAATAGAAAAACATTTTTAAGTGTTTAAAAAATCTAACACTTGTATATGTTTTATTACTTAGGATGAACTGCAAACTGATATATTCACATTGGGTGCATAGGGGACCTGAATGCCCACTCTTGCAAATCTACTGCACATTTTGCCAGATTGGGCACACAATTGTTGAAGTACAACTCTGTATTAAAACATATTACAGGTGCCATGAACAAAAAGGCAGACTGCTTGTTTAGCCTGTCTTTGAAAACATCTGAGGGATTTAAATGGATGATGATACACATTGTTTTGTGAAAATGGTGGATCTAAGTCATGGAAAATATGTTACCGAGGACCGCTGCAAGGCAGGTGTCTTACAGAGAGTGATGCTATTTCTAGGAAATGTTGACAATGAAAAGGATGTTTGGGGAGAGAAATGCAATCTTATAATAAGGTGTTTTCTAAGCTGTGCTTCTAGAGTTGACATTTGACTAGAGGGAACATATTGGTCAAACTGATACCATCTTTCTCAGTCACAAATATATTGAGTGAGCTTTAAACAATTTGGTATGATATTTAGCAAGTTGAGAGGGAGAGAAATGTATTGGGGACATTCAATGGATAGGGAAGTTGAGAACATGATATAGAGCCTGGAAATTAGTTACCAACACATCATTCCAATCACACTTTTATTGCAAAAACACCCAGAACCTGAGCAATCTCCCTGTCAACCCAAGAGTAGATAATTTGGAAGTGGAAATTAGAGGGACATTAGGCCAAATTGCACCTATGCGAAAATCAAAACTATCACAGACACTCCACAGAGAAATGGTACACACCACAACTCAAGATTCTTAAAAGGAAATGTCAAAACATAGAACACCAATGGAGGCTGTCCAAAAAGGAAACAGACAGAGCACGGTAGAAATCAGAACTTAGATCCTACAATAATGCTATAAGAAATGCAAAAAAGACTTACTTTGCACAACAAATTAAGAGAACTGCAATTCAGCCAAGGAACTCTACAAAATAGTCAAAGAACGTAGCAAACAAGCCAGCATGTCCCAAACTTTACCCCCTTCAACAGAGGCTTGCGAAAAAATCAGCAACTTCTTTTCAGAGAAAATAAGTAAAATTTACTCCAGCTTCAGTCCGATCACAAAACTGGACACAACTAATCAGAATGTTTGGACCCCTCACCGAGAAGCTCCATCAGAGATGAACAATTTCTCTCCCCTCACAGAGAGCAAGGTCCTGAAAGCTATGAGTGAAGTAAAATCTGGCTCCCCCTCAGATCCCTGCCCTCATTTCATTTTCACTCAGATCGTCCCAATCCTTTGTCCATATGTCACGCAGCTCCTCAATAACTCACTTCTGGCGGCCGTCTTTCCAGACAGCTGGAAACAGGCGGTAGTAATCCCTTTATTGAAAAAATCAGGAACAGATGTGCTCAACCCAGAAAATTATCGGCCAATCTCTCAATTACCTTACCTCTCCAAAGTGCTGGAAAGGCTAGTAAATCGACAACTATCAAATTACCTCGAAACCAACGATTTATTTGACCCCTCCCAGACAGGTTTCAGGGCCACAACAGCACAGAGGCCATGCTGCTGGCAGTTATGGACAACATCAGAGCATGCACCGACCAGGGGGTAGCGGTAGCCCTGGTACTGTTAGACCTGTCGGCGGCGTTCGACACAGTCTCAAAACATCAAACTGCTGGATACCCTCCACGAAAAGGGAATTCACTATAAAGCTTTGAAATGGCTCAGTTAGTTCCTAAGTAATCGTACACAAACAGTTCAACTGGGTAACTACCAATCTAAACCTAGCACCATCAGCTGTGGTGTCCCGCAGGGGACATAGCTCAGCCCCACCCTATTTAACGCCTATGTATCATCTCTGGCGAAAATTAGTAGAAAGTGGGGAATTGGCATCTGCTCCTATGCAGATGACAGACAGCTGATGGTAGCCCTTGAGGAAAGACCTGAAGTCACTGAATTAAAACTGCATAATTGCCTCTCAGAGATGGCATAATGAATGTCCGAACACTATCTGAAATTAAACGCCGGGAAATCAGAAATACTGCTTTTTGGAGGCGCCAATTTAATCTGGGACGTCCCATGGTGGCCGCAAACCCTTGGTACCGCCACAACCCCCAAGCAATGCGCAAGAAACCTGGGCATCACCATTGACAATGCCATCTCCATGAAGGACCATGTGCGGGCCCTCTGTGGAAAGCGCTTTGCTACCTTGAAACTGTTGACCAGACTCTTCCCTTGGATCCCACTGGACTGTAGACGAACAGTCACGCAGGCCCTGCTCATTAGCCAGCTCGATTACGGAAACGCCCTATTTGTGGGCATGAACGAGCTTCTCTTCACATGGGTACAAGTGCTGCAAAATGCTGCAGCCAGGCTGGTGTGCAACAAAAGCAGATTTAGTTCTGCATCAATGTGCATGAAAAACCTGCATTGGCTACCTATGCGACAGAGAGCAGTTTTCAAGCTGCTGAGTCATGCACACAAAGTGCTACATCAAAATGGCCCCAGAATATTGCAAGGAAAAATTGAGTTCTATGTTCCCACGAGGAGCCTTAGGTCACTCCACCAAGCATTGGCCAGAACCAAACGAATCAAGAAAGTGTGGACAGGAGGGCGCTCCTTCTGATATCTGGCGGCTAGAAAATGGAACGAACTCCCCCAGGACCTACGCCTCACAACCAATGACCTATTATTTTGGGAAAAACTGAAAACCCATCTGTTCCCCAAAGAATAACATCCATCCGTTCTACCTCATCTGCAGCCTGACCTTCTTGTTTCGCTTTAGCGCCTTGATATCCTTCAGGATGAATGCTGCTCTTTACAAATAATTACATAAAATAAATATTGCAGTGGGCTGTTTGCAAGACAGCAAATAAAGGTTTGTGTGAAAAGGAAACCATGGTAGTAGTGGAAATATCAGAGGCAAATGTATGATGTTACAACACAACATTTACTACACATGCCTTTACAACGCAGTTTTTACACCACAACATCATTTCCATTGCATACATTTGCATCGCAAGCCGTTACAACAAATTTTTTAAAACTATATTTACAACGCCTTCCATTACATCACATTATACCTTTATAACGCATACCATTAAATTGAATTTAAGGTAAGTGTTGGATAGTGTAGGGGTAAACATTTTTATTCTAACTCTAGTGGATGCAACAGTAGGGTAAGTGTTGGATAGTGTAGGGGTAAAAATTACTATTCTAACTCCAGGGGGTGCAACAGAAGGGTAAGTGTTGGATAGTGCTGGGGTATTATACGTTGTAATGGAAAGCGTTGTAATGACATGCAATGTAATGCCTGCATTGTAGTGTAATGCGTTGTAATGTCATGCCTTATAGTGACATGCAATGTAATGGTTGCGTTGGTCTCTTGCAAATGTGACAGAATGCCCTGTCTGCTTTAGAGATGGGGAGACCCAAAAAATTCCGGCGATGGTCCCCACGTTGACTCTATCCACAAAAAGCTTCCACTTATGGCCCAAAAGCGTAGAAACAGCATTACATCTCCTGCCCTCTTTAGGATTCCCATGAAATGTCCTTTTTTTCTCTTCTTTCTGCCTGGCAGTAAGGGATAGCGAAAACAAATAATGACACTCACACCCTGAGAGAAATCTCCTAGGCTATCGGGGTACTTAGCTTTTTGGTTCTCTTAGACAAACTCCAGCTTTGGGAGTTTGTTTCTGGAAAAAAAAAGTTTCAAAGTTTGGTTAACCTATCAAAACTGATGGTAGTCATCTACCACGGTTTTTGGTAACTTCACATGTTTCTGTCATGGCTGCAGTGTTGTCACTGTCTGATTCTGCTGTTCCATAAAAAGGGAGTTGTGTTAAGTAGTACCTGCCTTCTTAGTATTGTCTACTTCAATCACATGAGGCAATATTGGAATACGGAATTTTTGCACTTATATTCATCAGGGAATGTTGGTGGGATACTTGGAGAGGAAACACTGTAGTAATGTCTGCTTGTGGTACATTTGATGAACAGCAGTGGCAGGGGAAAAATGGGGCCTGCTCTATCTCCATTAATTATCATAGGTTAATGTTTCGGAAGTAATGCTTATGCTTTCTACACTGGTATGGGACAACATCATGGTTTTAGTAGGACAGATAATGTCCGAAAGAATGCGCTCATTTCACATACACTACTGCAGCCTGATTTTGCTCACTCTACTGATAGCAGGGATTACTACACTGAATACCATTAATCAATGGACCTTCTCTTCTTCTTATTTAATTGTAGGTGGTTCTACAATGAAACTTGGGAGAGGCTGCATTGCAGTTTCCAGATGTGAAAAAACAGAGGATGGCTCTATGTGGGACTGGCATAATGTCGACTACAAAGTGACCCATCGCTGCTGCGACAACCGGCTGTGCAATTCCAGTTCCTCTGCAGAGCTCTCCTTGCTGTTTATTTTACTCTCTGTATTGTACGTGTTATTTGACAAGGATTTCTGAGTTTCTGTGGTGTATTACACAGGCATCTCTCAATGTTGGAGTTGCTTTAAGGAGATATTGTAGCATCTTACCTGGTAGGGAACAGTTTTTGAGGGTGGGTCTGAAAATGCAGAGATGTACTTTACATGAGGACCAGCCAAAAATCTCTCTATTATCATATGTAAAGGAAGATCCATATGTAGGTTTATTTTATGTAATGGCCCTAGAAATTAAACTCTGATCAGCTGTTTTTTCTAATAAAAGTTTCTAGTGCCAAGTTGTTTTCAACAATATCAGTCTATGCTGTGTTCTAAAATGTTGGCCGGCAGTGGCTCATGAGTAGGAGGGCTTCGCGGGTGGTTGCAATTTGAAAATATTCTCCTGAAGGACTCATTAACACTCGAAGAGGAAGGGGCAAGACCAGCCACTAACCCCCTTCACTTCTGTATTTCGAATTGCTTCTGTTATGGAGAGGTCTTAAATAGCTAAGTCTGGATCGATGTTCGTTCCCTGTAGTCCAGAATTAGGGCTGCGCTGGATGAGTTAGCCTCGGGTCTTACTGTCTAACTACTGTCTAGTCCAGTGGTCTTCAAACTTTTTGATTCCGCGCCCCCCCCCCAGTGTAGAAAAACAATTTGCAGGCCCCCCCCAAAAAAATATTTCACAATTATTCTATTTAACTGGCAATATTTAAATATGTCTAGACGTTTTTAAACATTGCCGCTAAGTTCTGTCCCTGTTTTAAAAATGCAAAAAATTACATGATTTCCAAACATACTATTCCGGTGAGGCAGGCCTTGCTAATATGCAAAGGATCCACAGTGTGGTTATTCTACATGGTAGTGTGGGTCTTGGAGAAAATGTGAAGTCCCTTCCCTTTTGACACCTTCTCCCAGCCAGTATTTAAATTACAAAGGATGTGAATGATGGCCCATTAAAAACGTGCTTACTGCTGCTCTTCTAGACTGAAAACAAAGCATAATGTTTCTTCTGGCCAGAGCCTGGCACCCCCCCTGGGATCACTTGAGGCCCCCCTACGGGGGCCCGCCCCCCAGTTTGAAGACCTCTGGTCTAGTCTTACTACTACATCTGTATTGGGCTAAATATTTTAATTACATTCTCTGCTCCATCTCGCATTATCGCTCTCCAGCTGCCTGATTCATGTACTAAATGGACAAGCTTTCTTCGATGGAGCACTGATTATGTAGCTTATTGTTCGTGACAGCGAATCCATTGCAGACTACTATAGTTGCCAAAAACATATGTGCAGTTAGGGTGCTGAGAGGTGTGAACCCTTGGCTGATGCTAGAGTTTGTAATAACTCCCTAATCCCTCTTTCTCTTGCTGAGTTAACCCTTTAACTAATGTATTTGTTATTTGCTAAGAGCTCTGCAAACTTGGGGTCCGTCCATCTTGAGTTGTTTTATTGTTGTCTCCAATTTATATTGCTCTGGATACTGTTATAGTTATTAAGAACAGTAAACCAATGGAGGCTGTCTTCCATTTCCACATTTAGATTTTCCGACTGCTACATTTATGAAAATTGTGTATTTCATGATCAGTGGCGGCTCCACCGTTAAGGTGGAGGAGACTCACCCCACTGCTGTGCAGCAGTGAAATTAGGGAAAAATTAAATGATAATACCTCAAGGTTATTATCGTTTTATTTTGTCCTGCTGTGGCAGCTCTGCAGGGCGGGGTGGGTCTGCTCTGACACTGGAGCAGGGGAAGTGGTGAGCACACCTTTCAAGTGCGCATGAATGTTTGGCCGGCCGCCTAGAGCAGGCCAAACATTCATCCGTACTTACCATGTTCTCAACCCAGGCTGCATTACAGCCTGGGTGGAGAACAAGCCCAGGCTCACATTCCCTGGTTGAGCGTCGAATCGCCGCACTCAGACCAATCACAACGCTACATTGCAGCGTTGTGATTGATTTAGGGAGCCTGAGTGTTCTTCCTGAGCATTGCGGGGTGGTGAGCGACAGAGCAGAGAACGAGCTGTACAGTAAGTTTAAAAAAATGATTATTTTTTAAATCATTTTCCTTTTCCTTAAACACTCTCCCCCCAGCACCCGCAATTGGTGCCGGCCGCGTCTGTTCATGATGGTGCCTTTTATTTCCGGACATGCTGGATAAAACATATGCAGTGTGTCTCTGAAACATTTCTAACGTTCCTCTGATTAGAAAATGCATGCCAGTGTAAGTGTCCCTACTTTCATTCACCTAATTTACATTCAATCAATACATCACGGGTTAGTTAAGCGCAACTACTCACCCGAAAGGGTCTCAAGGGACTGGGGGGGACGTTCAGGGAGATTCGTCGAAGAGCCAGGTCTTGAGGTCCTTCATGAATTTGGAGAATGGTGCTGTCAGTCGGAGATGGAGAGGGAGGGAATTCCATGCCTTGGCCGCAAGGAAGGAAAAGGAACTCTTGATGCACAGCACCATAGCAAGGGAGAATTGGGCAGAGCAGAGGGAGCTTTGGGCTGCATGGAACGAGAATTGGTGGTACAAGAAGGCAGGTCCAGTGTTGGTGAGTGAGTGAGAAGCTTGACAGTGATTTTCTTCCTGACAGGGAGCCAATGTCGTGTCTGCAGGTGTTGGGTGATGTGGCAGTGGTGAGGTAGGTTGAGGACTAGTCTGGCAGAGGCATTCTGGATGTTCTGGAGTTTGCAGGTGAGGTTCTTATTGATCCCGGCGTAGAGTACGTTGCTGTTGTCCAGTCTGCTGCTGATGAGGGCATGGGTGATGATTTTCCTGTGTTCGAGGGGAATCCAGTTGAAGGTCACTTGTAGGAGACAGAGGATGTGGAAACAGGAGGAAGAGACAGCATTGATTTTGCGGTCCATTTAGAGTTTGAAGTCCAGGATGATTCTGAGGTTGCGTGAGCGGTGAGTGGGGGAGGGTGGGTTCTCGAGGGCAGGGGCCATCAGGTGTTGTTCCAGGCATCTGGGCGTGGGCCTATAATGAGTACTTCAGTTTTGTCTGTGTTAAATAGTATGCAGCTGTTCTTCATCCACCTGACAATTGCTTCCATTCCTTCTTGAAAGTTGTGTTTGAAGATGCTGGGTTCGTTGGATAGGGAGTTAAGTGTCATCTGCAAAGGGTACAATGTTGAGTCCGTGGGATCTGATGATGGGTGTGAGCGGGGCCATGTACATGTTGAAAAGGGTGGGGCTGATGGAGGATCCTTGGGGAACTCTGCCGGTAGTCAGTGTGGCATCCAAGAGGAAAGGTGGGAGTCTGACCCGCTGCATCCTGGCAGGTAGGAATGAGCAGAACCAGTTGAGGGCCTTGTTCTGGCTCCCTGCACCGTGAAGTCTGCATGCTAGGGTGCGGTGATAGACTGTGTCAACGGCGGTGGAGAGGTCCAGGAGGACGAGGGACACAGTCTCTCCTCTTTTGAGGAGGGAGCGGATGTCGTCTGTCGCAGTAAGAAGGGTGGTGTCAGTGCTCTGGTTTTTCTTGAAACCGGATTAGAAGGAGTTGAGGATGATGTTTTCTTCTATGAAGAAGCGATCTGGCTCTTAACAACTTTTTCGATTACTTTTGCCGGGTACTGGAGTAGGTAGATCGGTCTGAAGTTTTTGAGGTTGGTGGGGTCCGCCGAAGGTTTTTTCAGGAGAGGGTTGATCTTGGCGTGTTTCCAATCACCGGGAAAGGAGGCGGTCTCGAAGGAGCGGTTGATAATTCGTCGAAGCTCGGGATGATGATGTCAGTTGCTCTGTGGTAGATGTAGTGGGGGCAGGGGTCCGTGGGGGCCCCGGAGTGGGTTGATTTCATAATCTTCAGGGTGTTTTCGATGGTGAGGGCAGTCCAGCTGTTAAGTGTAGGCTGCGTAGTGTAGGTAATGGTGGGTGTAGGTTCCATGTGAAGGTTGTCGTTGTCGAAGTTGTCATAGATGGTGTTGATTTTGTGAAAGAAGAAGGCACTGAGTCTGTCACAGTGGTCCTGGAAGGGGGATTGTTGGTTGTCCCACTGTTGGGTTGGATAAAATCTTTGATGATGCTGAAGAGTTCATTGCTGTTGTGTGCATGGGCGGAGATTCTGTCCTGGAGTGCTTCCTTCCTTGTGTATCTAATGAGCTTGTGGTGGGGGGGGGTGGCTGCTTTAAAGTCTGCTGTGGTTTTGATGTTCCTCCGTATCTTTTTCAGGTGTCCGCAGGTTTGTCTAGATGCTTAGAGTTTGGTGGAGAACCAGCTGGCTCTCTTGGTGTGTGGGTTGGTAGTTTTCTTTTGGGGGCGATGGGGTTGACGCAGTTGGCGATCCAATTGTCCAGGGTTGGGGCAGCGGTGGTTGGGGCGACATCCGTGGAGGTTGGAGAAGACCTGCTGAGGTAGGCGTTGAGCTGGTCAACAGGGATCTTGTTCCAATTCCTGTGCTGGAGCTGGTGTGGATGTTTGCAGGTGATGTTAGTTTTGAAGGTGAAGTGGACGCAATGATGGTCCATCCATGGGAGTTCGGAGTTGCAGCTGAAGGAGATGGAGTTTTCCTCTGTGAAGATGGGGTCGAGGGTGTGTCCTGCTGTGTGCGTGGGTTCTGGTACGATTTGTTTGAGTCCGATGTTCCAGAGGTTGTCCAGGAGGAAGGTGGAGCTGGGGTCTTGGAGGTTGTCCAGGTGGAAGTTGTGGTCTCCCAGAAAGGTGTAGTTGGTAGAGGTGAAAGCTTGCGGGGTGGTGATGTCGGTGATGGAGTCAGAGAAAGGTGGGCTGGGTCTTAGGGGTCTGTAGATAAGGGTGCCTCAGAGGGTGGTGGTCAGGCTGGTCTATATCTTGAAGTGAAGGTCTGTGGGCCTATTGGTGGGTTGGTTTTGTGAGGGTTGGTGATGCCTCCTCCGGGACAGTTGAGGCGGTCCTTCTGGACAATCTTGCAGACTTTGGGGATGGCGATTGTGATGTCCAGTCCGAGATGGCGTTTGTCCAGATTTCTGTGAAGAAGGCGATGTCGGGGTGGTGCTGAGGAGGAGGTACCAGATTTCCCCGGCATGTCAGTGGAGGGAGCAGGCATTGCAGAGGATGCATTGCAGAGTTTGAGGTGTGGTGGTGTTGTGGCAGGAGGGTTGAGGTGGGTTCTGGGTCTCTGTGAGGGCGAAGGAGTGGCAACAGTGGCAGCAGGTGAAGGGTCCGTGGTTGTCGATAGGTGAAGAACATTTGCAGTTGTTGTCCTGGCCAGTGTTCAGTACGTAGAGGACTGAGGAGCCATAGCGCTGGCTGGTCGGAGGACCAGTGTCTCTGGTGCGGGTTGCGTTCGGGTAGCGGAAGGGCGCAGACGGGCTTGCTTTTGGCATGCCTTTTTCATGCCAGCGGCTCTCCCACTGCACGCAGCCCCACTAAATAGGGGTCGGGAAAGGCAGGACCGCTGGGAGGCGGGAGTAGAGCAGCTGGGAGGGAGAGGGGCCATGGGGGCAGCATTGGGAAAAAAGAGCAAAAGGAAAAAGGCAGGAAAAAGGCAATAAGGAAAGAGGCAAGAAAAGTGGAAGGACCACGGCTGAAGCAAGGCACAGAGGCCTTGAACACCAGTCTGAGGCAGTGCTAGGGGCTGGGCATTTATGATGGAGCTGGTCGAGGGAAGAACAGCTTCCTGACTAGGAGGTCAGAGTTCTTGCTCACCGTATCGCGCAGCTGCCGCCAATAAGTAGGGATCAGGGGGAGGGCGGGACAGCTGAGAGGGGGGAGCAGGCGGGAGGGGTAGGGGCTGGGGGCAGCAGCAGCAGGGGGAAAGGGGAGCAGAGGGAAAGAGGCAGGAATAAGGCAAAAAGAGGAAAAAGGCAATAAGGAAAGAGGCAAGAAAAGGGCAAAAAGAAGAAAAAAGGCAATAAGGAAAGAGGCAAGGAAAGTGGAAGGACCACGGGCAAAGTGAGGCAGAGAGGCCTTGAACACCAGTCTGAGGCAGCACTTGGGGCTGGTAACTTACGATGGAACTGCGCGAGGGGAGAACAGTTTCCTGATCAGGAGGTCAGAGTTCTTACTCACCCTATCATGCAGCGGCTCCATTAAGTAGGGATTGGGGGAGGGCAGGACAGCTGAGAGGCGTGAGCAGGCGGGAGGGGCAGGGGCCGCTGGGGCTGCGGCGGGAAAAAGGAGCAAAAGGAAAAAGACAGGAAAAAGGCAATAAGGAAAGAGGCAAGAAAAGCGGAAGGACCACAGGCAAGGCAAGGCACAGGGGCTTCGAAAACCAGTCTGAGGCAACGCTTGGGGTTGGGCACTTACGACGGAGCTACGCAAGGGGAGAACAGTTTCTTGACCAGTACATTAATATCAGGCATCCAAGCCCAACAACCCAATGATTTTTAAAATGAATGATCCTTGTCCTGCTTTTTTATTGCTTGTCATCTTTTGGAGGGCAGCTTCATTGCAATGATAAAAGACACAGGGCCATATGTACCAACAAACCCTTTTGCGATTCCTAAATAGCGATTTTTAAGGAATTGCTATTTAGGAATCGCAAAATGGTATGTATGAAGAAATTCGTTTTATTTAGCGATTCCTTAATCTTCCTTATTTGCGAATTCGCATTTTGCGAATTCGCAATTAAGGAATAATTTCCAATGCATTCCTATGGGCCAGGAGGCCCATAGGAATGATTGCGAAATAATTCTCAAATTGCGAATTCGCAATTTGCTAATCGCAATTTGAGAATTATTTCAAGGGTGCAGGGGTGTCTCAAGGACACCCTACTGCACCCCTGTAAATTACATGTGTGTGCATATGGCGCACATACATGCCCAATGGGCATGTATGTGCGTCATATGTCACCCTCACAAATGCACAATTGTGCATATTTACAAGAAATCGCAAATTACCACCAACTACAAGTTGATGGTAATTTGCGATTTCTAAACCTGGAATCGCAATTGGGAAAAGCTTCATACATAGCATTTAAGGAATCGCAAATTTGCGATTCCTTAAATGCTTAAGCAAAATACGGAATCGCAATTGTTTGCGATTCCTTATTTTGCTATTTTTTCATACATTGGAAAATCGGTAAAAAGGCCGTTTGCGATTCGCTAAGGCCGAAATTCTGCGAATTTGGGCCTTAACGAATCGCAAAAGGCTTCATACATAAGGCCCATGATCTTTGTATGGGAAATTATATGTTTACTAGACAATTTTCTTTGGAAGAAATTCTTGACGAACAGTCCTTGCTGTCGATGGGAAAATAGCAGTGGTGGTGTGCATTAGTGTAATAAGATAGCTCTCTTTTTTAAACATTTTGAGTGAAAAGCGCCTCTTCTCCTTTCTGTTACAAAAGCAAATTTAGGGCCAAATTTACCATAGAGTTGTGTCGCCCTTGCACCATGCAACAGGGCACAAAAGCAATGCAACGTTTAAGTTAGATTTATCAAACCAGGCAAGGCCACCTTACATGGCCCTGATGGATTGATAAGTCTGGAGTAACACAACACAACACAAATTGCTGCGTTTCATTTTTCTGCCCCAGGGAGGTGGTTAATGGGTGAAGTGTTGGTGTCCCCACGCATCCACCCATGGATTTTGGCGCATCCCTAGATTTACCTTTACAGGTAGACCTAGGAATCCGACCAAATGCTACGCATTCCAAGGTGAGGTGTAACAAGGAGAAATATCTTTATTTCTCCTCATTTCTCCTCATATTTCCTCTTTCTATGTGTGTTGCATTCGCCAAACATAGAAAGAGGAAATTGTCTCAAGGGAATATTTCTGTGCAGTAAGGTCCCTTCCTGCAGCAAAAATTCCTGTTCACAATGCAGGCACTCTTTCATCATTGTGCAAGGGTGCCTGCATTAGCACTAAGCAAGTAAGTGTGCCTACAAGGGATTTGTTCAGATATATATTTATAGCAATTGAGATATTACCTTTAGGTAAGCTCTAACAAAGTCGCCTACAGTTGGATCACTCAAAAAACAATTCTGTTAATTTACCATTGAAGTACTTCTGGCTACATTGTGTTGATTTTTGATTTTGTACCCTTTATAATTAATGATGTTCAATCAATCTAAATCAGGTTTCTGAATGCATACACCCATGTTTTAGTTATCTGTTTTCTTATCTTTGTATCTCTACATGAATGATTTATTCAATGGTAAATTAACAGAATTGTTTTTGGAGTAATCCAAATGTAAGAGGCTTTGTTAGAGCTTACCTAAAGGTAATTTCTCAATTGCTATAAATATATATCTTAACAAATCCCTTTTAGGCACACTTACCTGGTTATTTAACTGCCCAAGACTCCAAGGGTCTATCGGGTTTCCCATTTTTTGAGACAGTGCATTAGCACTAGGCAGCAGATTGTGCACCAGTGCAGGGATAAGAGAGGAATGCACTTTACAATGTTAAATATGGTACATTCCTGCCCTTTCTCTATCACGCAGTGGCTTGCTGAGCTGTGTTGCATGATTTTATGATAAAGATGCCCCTTATTTTCTGTTTCTAAGTTCAATGAACCACTTGTCAAATTTGAATACCAAACCCTACTATGACCGATTGTTTACCCACACTTGCTGCACTTCCATCAAGGAGACTATTAAGCATTCCAATGAAGGCATGTCCTCTATCTACTACGGATGCTCATTCATGACTGTCTTTCAGTGCTACTTGTTAATTGCAGTTCCGTTTTTTTGTTTTAAGTATACTTTTGATTACACAATGTTTACATTTGCTCTTCTGTATTCATTCTCATACCTATGTGATGCACCAGTTCAATGTAATCAATTAATTATTTGGTCTGTTTAGGGAAACATCCGTTACAACATAGTCAGAAGCACGTATTACACTTACAATGAATCCTTTACCACGCTGTCTTTACACGCATTATATTACCACGAATAATCCTTACCACGGATGACATTACCATGCGTGGTTAAACTAAAAAAATGTACATTAACAAGAAATATTGTATTCCATTATATACCCACCTCTTCCTAGGGAGGGCGATGGCCTTTGAATCTCGGTGAAATAAGTACAAGATGCAGCTTGGGTAAAGCGGGAGCCGGGGGTAATAAGATGCACCCTGACCTACACATTTAGGGCATCTCTCTCAATTACTCCAACATTCCATGCTCCACAATTTCAGGAAGCACCCCCGGGAAGAGGAAGCAGAATTAACCCCATGATGGGAACAGAGTTGCTGTCTTAAAATAAAACATTACTAGTTTTGTTTCAAAACGTCTATGCTCGCCTCAAAGGCAATGCAATCGTACTTACTTGTGTCGCTAGGTGACATTGTTTCACTTTTTTGGCTATCTTCTCTCCGGAATTTGTATTATTTACTGTCGCACTGCTGAGTTTACTTCAATGTCATAATCGACATACATTTGTTGTTTCTTAAAACAACTTCAAATTGTCTATATTTTAAACTTCAAAAGTAACATAGTATGGCTTATATAAAAAAAAATGTTGTAAATGTTTTCGTTGTACTGGCATGCGTGGTAAGTTTATATTTGTTAAAGGCATTTATAATGTACGCTTATGAATGTGCGTGGTAATTACATCCGTGCTAATGACGTGCATGGCACTGGATCATGCATAGTAACCAGATTGTAAAGGCATGTGTGATTGTTGCATGCGTTGTTCCATCATACAACCGTCTGTTTATAGTCTCATATTGGCATTAGTGCTGGATAACTTTTATGCTTATGTACACACACACACACACACACGTACCAACACACACCTCACACTTACTCCCCCATCTGCAAATCAGGAAACTAAGAATGAATACCATCAGACTCCACTAGTCTGACCGGCAGCCACCCAGTTTAAGCCCTCATACACAATCCTCTATCTTGACTCTAATACTTGCTCCTCTGCTTCTAATTATGAAAATATACATTTGATTGCCTGCAATCACTAATGAAAGTGGCTATTCAGGTTAAACTTAGATTTTTTTCTTTACATTCTGAATATCTGCCCATGTGATAATATCGTTGTATGAAAAAAAAAGAACTCCCTCAAAACCATCCGCCCCTCCTTTGGCAGGTCATTGGTTGCTGCAAGTGTACCCAGGGTATTGGTGCTGGGCGGCTCCTGGAGGTAGAAATAGAAATATGCAATTTTAAAGATTAAGTTAAAGGCATTGCCAAAATGTGCAAAGTGCCAACTGAGGGTGTCTGGTTGTGTTGGACTGGGACAAAGTCACAAATTCAGACCAACCATGATGGATCGCTGGCCTGGTACACGACCAAGTTTGGCTTGCTGATTATTGTACCTTATGTCCTTGGTGAGCGGTCTGAACAGTGTTGCTTTGCGGGGCTTCGTATGGCTTCGCTCTGGATTTGGTGCAACCATCAATTAGGCTGGTAAGCACCTTTAACCCCACTTCCAAAGGTCCACGACTGGAGGAGCACCACTTTGAGGGTCAGGACTCACTCAGGCTGGCTCCAGGGGCTGGTTCAAGATAGTTGGCGCCTTTTCTGTCCTACAGGATCTGATCAGGAGGTGAGCCAACTAGCACTTGAAATCCTTCTGGTAGTCCTGTGTGCAGGCAGAAAAGCAGGTCTCAAGCAGCAGGGCAGTCCTCTGAGCGAACAAGGCAGGCTTCAGGCATCAAGGCAGTACACTTGGTGTAGTAGGGCAATCCTCTGAAGTGCACATCAGGCCAAAGACAGCAGGCCAGTCCTCTGAGCGTCCTTCTGCACCTGAACTCCACGCCCAGTTTTTAATAGGCCTGGGCAGAGATCGCATAGTTTCACACTGCGGAATTCTGTGGAGTTCTTCTAGCGGACGGAGTATTGCTCAGCCACCCGAAGATGTTCAGTTTAGTCATTCCACTATCTTTGATCTGTCGGCATACTGCGGCGTTTCATAGCAGCGATGCATCATTTGATGGGACAAAGAGATAAGTGCCACCTCATTGCTGACCAAACACATTGTTCTTTGCTATTGAAGACTGTAATTCCATTTGTGTCAAAGCCAAAGAATTAGATAGGATTCTTTGTATGAACTAATCAATCTTTGGGGTGTCCTGACCAAGGGTCACTTATAAATACTATCTTCTGCAGACTACTAGATTGGAAAGTGCTCAAGTAATCCCACATCCTCCTGCTGTTATCATCAGGACAACTAAATCGGTGCTCTTTGCAGGTGTGGGGTGATATCCATGTGAACAGCTTATCCGATTGTCAAACAAATGACAAACATTGGGGCCGATTCACAGAACTAATCTGAGACAAAATCCTAAATGTACTACTTTTGGTGTTCACAGAAGGCATTTAGTAGTAGTAAAGTTAGGATTTTGTCTTAAGTTAGGATTTTGTCTTAAGACCAAAATTTAAGACAAACTTAAGTTTAACTTAAATTCAATTTAAGACAAAATCCTAATTGAAGACAAAATCCTAAATTAATAAAAAGTCCTAATTGAAAACAAAATCCTAACTTGAGACAAAATCCTAACTTAAGACAAAATCTGAACTTTACTACTACGAAATGCCTTCTGTGAATACCAAAGTTAGTAAGTTTAGGATTTTGTCTCAGATTAGATCTGTGAAACGGCCCCATTGTGTGGATCCCAACCACATAACAGGACAAGAGATGTCGAGTGTTGTGCATGGGCTGTGATGCTGCCCAGTGACAATAACCCAAGCAGTAAACTGCTGCACTCAATCTACAACCCCATGTTGTGTCACCCAATGCACAGCACAATTGTACCTGCATGTGGTACTCCTCAATTTACATTATCTCAAACTATGAGTCATGAAGATGTTTGTTTATTCGAACATTCTCATTCTTGTGCATGCTAGCTTAAAATTAGTCCAAATCATTGGTTGTTCCCCTCTTTCCCCTTCTTGATACCTCCCCATGCTTCCCTTTAATCGATCCCATACCTGGCTCAGCCAGGCTCCTCCTGGAATGAGGCAGGGTGAAGGGTGAAGTTGGCTCTGTCTGGCTCTCCTACTTCATATCTGCCTCGTTGTTGGGCAGCTTGGGTCTCCCGGCAGGGTTTCTCACGTTGCTGTGTCATCCACCTTCCTCAGCATCCTTGCTCCACTTGCCTGCCATCTCCGCTCCCTTCAGCTTGTGCGCATTCCACAGCTATCTCTCCGCATCCGTCCTCTTCTGGAGCTGAAGGCCAGCCTCAATTTCTCCTGCCAGGGATTTTATTTTTATTCCCACCTCTGGGATTAGTTCTTCATTTATGATTATGGGCATTTCCTGCAAAAGTCTGTCGTTGGCTCATATAGCTGGTAAGGTAGGGATGCTCGAATAGTAAAATACGGGAAACAACCATCACAACGCAACTTTTACAACGCACTACCATCACAGCACAACTTTTACAATGCAAGATTCATTACAACGCATGCCATTACAACGCATGCCATTACAACGCAGATGCTAATACAACACTTGCTATTACAACGTAAGTGTGGGTAAGTATTTAATTAAAATAATATTAATTTATTTTTAAATTAATTTTCCTAAAATAATTATAATTTAATTTATTATAATAAATTTGGATATTTTAATGTATTTAATTAAACCCCCTGGAGTTAGAATAGTAATTTTTACCCCTACACTATCCAGCACTTACCCTACTATTACACCCCCCTGGAGTTAGAATAGTAATTTTAACCCCTACACTATCCAACACTTACCCTACTATTACACCCCCCTGGAGTACACTTACCCTACTATTACACCTTCCTGGAGTTAGAATAGTAATTTTTACCCCTACACTATCCAACACTTACCCTACTATTACACCCCCATGGAGTTAGAATACTAATTTTTACCCCTACACTATCCAACACTTACCCTACTACTACACCCCCCTGGAGTTAGAATAGTAATTTTTACCCCTACACTATCCAGCACTTACCCTACTATTACACCCCCCTGGAGTTAGAATAGTAATTTTAACCCCTACACTATCCAGAACTTACCCTACTATTACACCCCCCTGGAATTAGAATAGTAATTTGAACCCCTACACTATCCAGTACTTACCCTACTTTTACACCCCCCTGGATTTAGAATAGTAAATAAATTTTATTAAATAAAAATAAAAATTAATGTAAATAAATTATGTTAAAAAATTGTAATTAAATTAAAATTAAATTAATATTAATAAAATGATATACTTACGTTGTAATGGCATGCGTTGTAATAGCATCTGCGTTGTAATGGAGTGCATTGTAACGGATCCTGCGTTGTAAAAGTTGCGTTGTGATGGTATGCGTTGTGAATGTATGCATTGTAACGTCATACATTCGTAAAATACTGCTGCATGGCTCCCCACCGACTGACATTGCAGGGAACATTGCAGGGCAGGCACCAGATGTAATGCAAGCCCTGTGAAACTATCCTCCATAGCTGTGCATGTTACTGCAGGTATTGTTAATGTTTGGCTCCTGCTTGTTAAACAACTAACCACAAAACAGCACATTTGCTTCAGTGCACACACCTCACACTCATTTGTTTGAGGTCTTTGAAGAACGTGCTTTGAAGAACGTGTTTGATTTGGCGGACTATAGTTGCCTCTAGGAATGTCAAACTCAGTTCCATTTACTATGTGTACATTTATTAAATGACTAGTGCACTTGGCAGAGCTAATACATTGAGAGGTGCTAATGACAGTCATCAGGGGTGAGCGTGCCAGTAAACTCCCGTCCGCCTGCAGTTGCCATAGTTTTTGAAAAATTCGTTCCCCAAGTGGAGCGCCGAGTAGCAAAACACTGAGTACTCCACTGGGGGAGCAGGGTTTACCCCCACCCCTAGTTTAACAAAAGTGCCTCCCTGATTCCAGGGTGTAGGCCCGCTCTCCATCAAACCAAGGTTTTGGAAAGCATGGGGTTGTGCAATGATGAAGCATAACTCCTGGTAGGTGTGTGAGGACATCCCATCAATTAAGTGGTATGTCAAAAAAGTGACTAGATGGACAGGAAGAAATCAATAGAATAAAACTGTGAAACATCATGGTTCTAGTGTTCCAAGGATTTGCTCATAGTTGACTCGGGTGGCCTTTTCTGTGAATAGAAATACATTTGGGAGCATTTAAAAAATGTAAGACTTGTCTGTGTTTTATTACTTGGGATGGACTGCAAACTGATATATTCATATTGGGGGTGGGAGACATGAATGCCCACTCTTGCAAATCTACTGCACATTTTGCTAGATTGGGCACACAATTGTTGAAGTACGACTCTGTACAACTCTGTATTAGAACATATAACACGTGCCATGAGCAAAAAGGAACGATTCAGAAAAGGGGGTGGTGATGAACAGAGTGTCTGAATTAAGCAGACCACTCTTACCCAGTCCAAAGATCAGGGCTTGATCCATCACCGTTTTTTAGCTCACTGCACCATCCCAGCTCAGAACCTGGCTACATGCAAATTAGTCTGTCCCTGGCCCAGTGCATCATGGGAACAGGGCAGACCAAACTACCAAGCCAATTCTTCACCGGAAAGGAGACAAGCTTCCGGGGACCGGTTTCTGGCATTTCAGCCATCGTCGGCCCGGCTTGCTTGAATCCTGATGGTGCAGTGAGCAAGGGACTCATGTCTGAGTATACCCTGCCACACCTATAGTGGCCAAAAACGATTCAGAAAAGGGGGTGGTGATGAACAGAGTGTCTGAATTAAGCAGACCACTCTTACCCAGTCCAAAGATCAGGGCTTGATCCATCACCGTTTTTTAGCTCACTGAGCAAAAAGGAAGGCTGCTCGTTTAGTGTGTCTTTGAAAACATCTGAGGGATAATTGAATGGATGATGATACACATTCTTTTGTGAAAATGGTGGATCTAAATCATGGAAAATATGTTACAGAGGACCGCTGCAAGGCAGGTGTCTTACAGAGAGTGATGACATTTGCTAGAAAATGTTGACCATGGAAAAGATGTTTGGTGAGAGAAATGCAATCTTATGATAAGGTGCCTTCTAAGCTGAGCTTCTAAAGTTTAAAATTGACGAAAGGGAACATAGTGGTCAACTGAAACCCATCTTTCTCCGTCACAAATATATTAAGTGAGCTTTACACAATTTGGGTATGATATTTAGCAAGTAGAGAGGGAGAGAAACTTATTGGTGACCTTCAAGAGATAGAGAAGTTGCAGTGTTCTATTTGCAAGACAGAAAATAAAGGTTTGTGTGAAAAGGAAACCATGATACTACTAGAAATACCAGAGGCACAGTGGGAGAAGTTAGAGATAGATTTTACTGGTCATTTTATTGTTTTTCTACAGAGCCAACATTTTGTTGTTCTTCTGATTATTTGTTGAGGACTGTTGAAGTTAACTTTGTTGAGAGACCCAAATATAAGGGGTGAGATTCTATTTTTTATGGATATGTTTTCAAGAGACGGGCTACTCACAAGTTAATTTTGTGACATTTTTAGAGAGAACAGGCTAATGGCACAACACATGTAGGTTGTGTGCTGCTAGGGGCAATAAGCTTGTGCATTACACCAAGAGAATGCTGGAGGGAAAGGAAAAGAACTTTTTGCAATGAATGCGCTTTTCACGCATTCCATTAAATAACCGCGTTGTTTCAACGTGAACCATTACTTCACAAGTCGGTTCAACGACTTGCTGTAGGGGGCGCGCTGCACTTAGGAATAGTATTATATACTATTCCTACTCCAGTTTGTGCAGCAGCAGGGAAGGTGTAGCATCGTAAATCCAACACAAGCGCGCCCCCTACAGCAAGTCGTTGAAGTGACTTGCGATGTATTGGTAGGCATGGTAACAACATAATCATTGTAAGGACCGCATTGTAAAGGAACTGCGTTGTACCAACAGCATTGTAAACCCTGTTTCCGAAGGGAAAGTATACTTTTATCAGTAGCATACTAATTATCCGTTAATGTTCTTTTGTTTGTTATGGACATACCGCAATACACTACACCCCACCACAGTATTTTCACTTTTGAGGATTTGA
Organism: Lissotriton vulgaris; assembly: GCF_964263255.1. Taxonomy (NCBI): domain Eukaryota; kingdom Metazoa; phylum Chordata; class Amphibia; order Caudata; family Salamandridae; genus Lissotriton; species Lissotriton vulgaris. Next base: position 1,706,637,676 of record NC_141685.1, on the reverse strand, counting down.
GAGGACAATTGAGTATCATGTCTGTTGACTCACCGTTATTACCAGATAAGTGTGAAAAGCAGGGAGTTCAGGATTGGACACTGCATAAGGATAACGTTGGGGAATGCTGGCCAGAAGGATGAGTTGAAATATGATCTGGAGGAGGTGATGCCTGAGGTCTCAAGATGTATAGTGGGTTTGGAATCAGAAAAATTCAATAAGCACATGGGATTACGGTCAAGGTTTATTTTGAACATGGCACAAAGATGTGATGTGAAGGAACAGCATTACATCTCCTGCCCTATTTAGTGTTCACATGAAATGCCCTTTTTTTCTCTTCTCACCGCCTGGCAGTGAGGACAGCAAAATCAAATAATGACACACCCTGAGAGAAATCGCCTAAGCTATCGGGGTCATTAGCTTTTTGCTTCTCAAAAACAAACTCCTGCTTTGGGAGTTTGTTTCTGAAAAAAAAATTAGAGTTTGCTTAACCCATCAAAATTTGAGGTTAGTCATTCACCATGGTTTTGGTACCTTGTAGGAAATCGCCATCACAGCAGTTCTCCTTTTTGTGTTTTACATGTTTGTGTCATGGCTGCAGAGTTGTCACTGCAAAGTGGGAATGTTGGTGGGATGGTTGGAGAGGTAACACTGTAGTAATGTCTGCTTGTGGTACATTGAAGAACAGCAGTGGCAGGGGGAAAATGGGCTCTGCTCTATCTTCATAAATTATCACAGGTTTCTTGTCTAATGAAAGAGTCTAAGCATGGATTTTAATTGCTACATTTTCATTTCCTCGGAAGGTTAAGGTCTCTGAAGTAATGCTTATGCTTTCTAGAATGGTATCGGACAACATCATGGTTACTAGGGTTTTTAGTAGGACAGATAATTTCACATGCACTTCTACAGCCTGATTTTTCTCACTCAACTGATAGTAGGGTTTAATCCCCTGAAAACCATTAATCAATGGACTTTCTCTTCTTCCTATTTAATTATAGATGGTTCTACATTGAAACTTTCGAGAGGCTGCATTGCAGTTTCCAGATGTGCACAAATTGACGATGTCGATATGTCGGACAGGCATAATGCCGGCTTCAAATTGACCCATCGCTGCTGCGATACACGGCTGTGCAATTGCAGTTCCTCTGCACAGCTCTCCGTGCTTTGTATTTTAGTCTTCATATTGTACATGCTTTTTGACAAGGATTTCTGAGTTTCTGTGGTGTATCACATAGACATCGCTCAATGTTGGAGTTGCTTTAAGAAGACTTTGTAGCATCTTACATGGGAAGGAACAGTTTTTGAGGGTGGGTTTGAAAATGCAGAGATGTACTTTACATGAGGACAAGCCAAGAACATCTCTCTATTTTCATATGCAGAGGAAGATCCCGATGTAGTATTATTTTATGTAATGCACCTAGAATTCAAACTCTGATCAACTGTTTTTTTATAATAAAGGTTTCTAGAGCCAAGGTGTTTACAACAATATCAATCTATGCTGTGTTCCAAAATGTTGGCGGGGGGTGGCTCACATTTAAGTGAGTAGGAGAGTTTGGAGGGCGGTTGCAATTGGAAAATAGTCTCCTGAATGACTTGTTAACGATAGAAGAGGAAGGGGCAAGACCAGCCAATGACCCCCTCCACTTATTGACAGCTTGTTTAAAAGTGCGTTTTTTCTTAAAGATGATGCCTTGAAGTCTTGAGAAAGGAGTTTATTAGGTTGTAGGTGGGGAGCACAGCTCAGCCACCCAAGTTGATACCATTCAAGTCCCAGAATATTCTACTGCCAGCCAAGGGTAGGCAAGCATTCTAGAACGTGCACATATGATGTAATAAAGCAAAGGCACATTACCACACATCTCCCTCACTAATACAAACAAAAGTAACGTTTAACCCCTTAAGTGCGGGGAACGTTCAGCGGTCGTCGCGTGCACTACCTCGCTAGTGCTGCCCACGTCCGCTGAACGTTCCATTCCCGTTAGTGCAATCGAACGTCCGCACTGGGGCGGAATTTTCGGCGCGCTTAACGGGTTAAGAGCAAAACTAAAAGAAACCATGAAACAGTTGCTTCTCAGACAACAAATGTAAATGAAACCAAAGTAAAAGAGGAGGTGCACAACATAGTCATCCAGGTATAGGGGAGCGCAGGTTTCCGTACTCTATTTTCTCGGGGAAGCAACATCACACTTGTTTCCATCATCATCTATACTCTCATCAACACTCGGAGACTCCCCAACCTCCTCCCCCTGCACACAACAACTCTGCCGCGATTCCACACCCTATTGTTGGGTGTTTTGATGGCATTGTCAAAAATCGTAATAACCCTCAAGGGTTTAGAAAACTTAGATCCAGTAACACACCATCCAGGATTTTTAATCACCACAAAGTCTCCTACAGCAACCTTCGTTTTTTTGACAGCATAATGCATATTACTATTTTTGCACTTATCATCTTCCTTTCTTTTCCAATCCTCTGTGTCAGTGCCAACACGTTTATCAGAGGGGAATTTATTTATCAATGTAGGTTCCAAGAATGAATCAGGATGCCTTCCACAAAACAGGAAAAACAGAGTTGTGGAAGGTACAAATCTGTACACCGACCCTCTTGGAAACCTCCTCCTTCCAATTGAGACATTTGTTCTTTGCCAATGAGATAGTTTCTTGTAGGACACTGTTGAATCTTTCCATAGTTCTATTGTGCTCGGGACGATACAGGGCACATCTTTTATGAAGAACCCCACACCCCAGGAGAAAATCCTCCATCTCCTTAGAGACAAGCTCTACGCCATTGTCAGTCAGCAGTGTTTCTGGCAACCCTTCTCTTGTGAATAACACTTTAAGGAAGTTAATTACAGTTTTTGTGTCCACACCCCTAAAGAAACTGATTTCAGGCCGCCTGGAGGAAAGATCCATCACAACAATGACATAAGTGTCCTGGCCATCACCATGTACAGGACTCAGAATGTGCAACACAATGTCCTTCCAGGGACCACTCGGGCATGTCCTAGTTATCATGGGATGAGTCCTAGGGCCCCATTAGGATGGCGGGCGGATTGCCCCCGCCGGGCCGGCGGTAGGTACTGCCGGCCCAGCGGGGGCAATTCGCCCTCCATCCCTGTAGAAAAGACCCCCCGCCATATAACCATGGAAGGCGGGTCCGCTGCAGACAGAAAGACCGTCCGCCGCTTTTCTGCCCGGTCGACATGTTTACCGGGCGGGAAAGGGTTCAATATGGTGGCAGTGTCTGAAAGACACCGCCAGCCATATTGGAATGTGCGTTTCTGAATGCCTTTGCCGCCACGGAAAGACATGCGGAGTCTGCTTGGGCGGCCCATTGAGTGCCCCCATGGACCCCCGGGGGGGGAGAGGGGGGGGTGCACATGGGGGTGTCCTTTCAAAGAACAACGTGGCAGGCAACTCACAGTGCCTGTCACGTTATGCTTTGAAAGGCACAGCATGCATTTTTAGCTTTGCGGCAATGTTAAAAATACGGGATGCGACCGCCAGTGTGGCGGGCGCATCATAATGGGGTGTGCGGGACCGCCGCTAGCATTTCGGGCGGTCCCATTCCCCACTGGTATGGCGGGCAGACAAAGTCCGCCCGCCATACTAATGTGCCCCTTAGTTTTCATGCTCTTTTCACTCAGTGAGTATTGTACACATTCCCTCACCAAAAGTTCACCATGGAGGTCCATGCCAGGCAACCAGTAAGTGAAGCGTACTCTACTTGGTTTTAGAAATGCCTAAATGGGATTTGTGTGCTAGGTCCTGCAGCTCCTTGTGTAACGTAACTGGAGGAAATAGCCAATGACCTCTCCACAACATGACCTCACTAAAGGATAAGTTGTCCCTCACACACCAAAAATCATTATAGCATGCACTTCCTTGTTCCTTATGTGTCAACCAGAACAAATAAGCTTCAAAACGCCTTGAAGGACCTCATCCTCATGACAAGCTTCACACCATCCCTCATGTGAAATGATTTTGTAGTCCATTTCGCAAATAAAATCAATATATTTGTTGAATTTTGGATCACTCTGGGATTCTAAGTTGGCTACTTGGCCCAACCTAGATAGTGTGTTAGCCACAATATTCTCAGAACCAGGAATATATTTAACACAAAAGGTATATCCTTACAAATGACAACCCACTTAGATATCCTGGGAGAGATGAAATCAGTGCCCTTACTGGTAAAAACCTCACGCAAAGGCTTGTGATCCATCTTATTCATGAAAGAAGTGCCCCACAAAAACTTCTTTCATTTCTTAATGGCCCAATGGACCGCAAGGGCATCCCTTTCTTTGACTGAGTACCTACTCTCAACCCCTTTGAGACTCCTAGAAATAAACATAATGATGCCATCAGGATCAGAACCACCTTGATACAAAACAGTTTTCTGTAGCAGTTTTCTGCCGCTAAAGGGGCGATAATTTTAACACCGTTTCTTGATAATATGCCCCTATGTTTTTCACCGAAAACTTGGGGAAACTCTTCCTTTAAACTTTCTTACAAAGTAATATCAGGCCCTATAAGTTTGACAGGGTGTCTATCCTGCAAAATGATAAAATAATGGGGGGCGGGTGGCTGTTAGGGTCTAACATGACACCAAAGTCCCTTTGATGCCACTAACTCAAAATACTCTCTTTTTTGATACATAGATCTTGCCTGTGTAAAAATGGCCCTCGTATTCCAACATCCCGACAAAGTAGCCCCTCAGCTCAATATGGTCACCAACATAGGCCTAAGGTTTGATGTCAGGTTTGAGTAAAAAGACTTCCCCCTCAAATGTATCCTCATTGAATTTGTTGCCCTTATGTAAATATAACTTGTGCCCCTGACAAGCACAATTCTCATCAATAATTTTACAGCAAATGTTGCACTGATATTATCATGGTAGGGTGTGAGTTATAGTTACCCTAGGGCACAAGTTATAGCTACTTGAGATAATTAATTGCAGCCAGGCCCTGCAGCCAATCCTCTGCATGCAGCTAACCCCACGCTGTGCACAGCCCGTGTACGGCAGGGGGGTTGGCCCCATTTCCTATTGATAACCCTCCAAAGAAAGCAACCCTGGGCGTGTGGCCTTACGGCCCCCCTCTCCAGGCCAATTTCATCCCTGGGGACCCGATCCCATAGGACCCAACAAATATTTCTGGGAGGGAGCATACAGCCATCTCCCCGGGTCAATTTCTGGCCCGGGGCCCTTATTTCCCTGTGCCTCGTCATATTTATAAGGGTCCACTTACCTGGGCTGTATTTCGGCCCTGGGGTCCTCACCCCGCGGCCCAGCCCCACTGTATTTAGGGACGGGGCATGCAGCCTCCTACCCGGGCTGATGTTTATCCCTTGGGAATCTATCTCCTGTGCCCTGGCCATATTTATATGCAGGATGAGGGCATTCAGTTCCCCCTCCCTGGGCCCAAATCTTTTAATTATAAGGGAAGGGGGCCATACGGACTCCTTCCCATAGCCAATATTGGCCATGGGGACTCTATCCCCTGGGGCCTGGCCATTAAATGGTGGGTGCCCTTGCCCACCCAGGGCACACACTGTCTCTTTGTTGAGGCCTCAGGTAGATCCTTAATACCACAGCTGCCCCAGCTGGTTCCATCACCTTCAGTGTGTGAAGGCTTCGTGCCTACCCACAAGGAGCAGTTAGAAATGCTGCTTCCTGCGGGCGGGGATTTTTTTCATCTGTTTCCCTGCTGGTTTCAGTGAAGGCAGGGAAACCGATGACAAATCAGTTTCCAGTGGGTGGGAGACTTTTTCATGCTCACGCTGGCTGGGAGCCGCCTTAGGGCCTGATTATGAGTTTGGCACTGTGGGAGCAGGCCACCACACCAGTGCTCCACTCTCTCATAGCCAAACTCAACCGCCAGCCACCCGTCAGGTTAGGGTGGTCCTTTGGTGGTCCCTTGGCAATTCCTATTAGAATGGCACCTAATAGGAGCGCCAAAGCCTGTTGCCGTATGGCATGGACTGTAAAGTCCAAGCAGGGCAGTAACAGGGGGTGCACACACACAGAGGTGCATACCATGTGCCCCCCTGCATGCATCCCAGGCTTTGAGGCAACAAAGGCAATTGCAGTGGTCCTTTGGTGGTCTGGGTGCAGAGACAGAATATCGAGTAAAAAATAGCGAATTGCACAAATATCTTGGCAAAAATATCATGGGTCAAGAATATCGACAGACAAATTCCCGGTTTTCAAGAATATCTATTTTAGGTAAGTTATATTGATTTAAAAAGTATTGGAGTGTTTAATATTGTTTGCAAGAATATAGTTGTTATAATATCGATTTTTTCATTAATGGTATGTATTTTAGTATATATATTATATATGTGTGTGATGTTTGTTTTTTGTATAAGAATTGTGTGTATTTTTATATTATATGTTTCAATTTTATTAGTTATTAATTTTTTTATTTGAAATTTGCGTTTTTAATTTTGTAGCAGGTTGTGAATTTATTAAGGAATAGTGTGGGAAGTAATTTAATTATATAAAATGTATTGAAAAATATTTTTAGTTATTGTTTTTTTATTTGAAATTTGTGTTTTTAGTTCTGTAGCGGGTTGTGGGTTTATAGGGGAATAGGGTGGGAAGTAATTTAATTATATTGCATTTATTGAATCATTTTTATTTATTAATATTTCTTTAATTGAAATGTTATAGTGTTTAATGTGTAAATTAATGTATTATTAATTATTTAATAATTAGTTGTTAATTTGAATAATTACTTAGTAATTTATTATGGAATTGTGTAATTATCTTTAGGTGTGTGTTGTGGTGTTTATAGTTGTACATAGTGGGAAGGGTATTTTTATTGATGAATTATTAATTAGTTGTTAATTAATGTAAATTAATTATAGTCATTGTGTAAATAATTTTAGCTGTGTGCTGTGGTGTTTATAGGTGTAAATAGTGGGAAGTAATTTATTTTTTATTGATGAATTATTAACTAGTTGTTAATGCATTTAAATTAATTAATTAGTAATTGATTATGGTAATTTTGTAGTTAATTTAGGTGTGTGTTGTGGTGTTTATAGTGTTAAACAATGTGTACTGAATGAATGTTAATTATCTTTTTTATTAATACAATTTTTAAAATTCATTAATAATTATGTTAATTATGGAAATAAATGTAAATAAAATGTTGAAGTATGTTGGTATTGGTGTGGGGTTATAGGGTAGGAAATGAAATAGATATAATTATGTTTTAATTAATGTGTTTGTTAATAGTTGATCCTTTAAAATAAATATTGTTTATAAATGTATTTATTTTAATATTTTATATTATATTTGTAACTTTTTGTTATATGTAATTAATATTATAATATGTGTTCCTTTTATATGTTTAATAAATATAATTGTATATTTTTAAAATATTGTTTTTAAGATTATTACATTTGTTTCAATTGTTTAAATGTTATAAGTAATTTGTGTTTCTTGCTATGCAACACTTTCCCTACTGTTGCACTCACTGGGCTGGGAATAGTAATTTTTACCCCTCCGCTATCCAGCACTTTACCTACTGTTCCACTCACTGGAGTGGGAATAATAAACTGGGACATTGCTGAGCTGGCCCTGGGGATGGGGTCCCGAGGGCCATTAAAGACTGTAGGAGGGGGGCTGTGTAGCTGGGCCCCAGGGGTTTGTGTCCCCAGGACAAAAAGGGCCCAGAAAGAGGGGCCTAAGATGTCATTGGATTAGGGAGTATACTGCCTCAATGTGCCACTGGGAATGGGTAAATGGAAGGATTTCTGTCATGATTTTTATATGGAGAAATTAGCGCTGGCAGCTTTGAAGACCTCGGCCTCCAGGGAGTGTTCAGTGTTAAGATGAATAATCAGTTTATGCAATGTGTGTATTCCTTCAAATGAAGTTTGAATGATCTAGGTTCAGGTCACTGGTTGTGGGAATTGCGATTCTCCAAATAAAATGAATATGGACAGTGGAAGAACTTAAAACCTATTGAGAGGCCATGTCCGATATTTTGAAATTTCCCAGGGCCACATCATTTAGGTGGTTTGCCTCTTTAAGGGAACCAGTAGGGAGGTTGGAAATGGAGGCATTCTGGTCCAACCCTGAAAGTATGGCCTGAGTACCGAGGGTAAATTTCAAAGAAATGTATTGGGAATTGATGCTTGTAACAGATTTGGTAAAACCTGTGACCAGTCTGACTAATGACTTTCTGAACTTTAAATCTGTCCCCTGTTTCAAGACTAGTATTGATGATATTGTTCCCCCTCTGGCACGTAAACTGTTCTTACAGTTCCGCTATAAAACTTTACCCACCAAACTGTTTTGCTCCAAGTGGTCCTGTGATGTTCCCATTGATGATTTGAGCCCTGTGTGTAAAGCATTCCAGGAATCTATTGTCCATCTACTTTTCTTTTCCCACACTATTTATCCTTGAGGAAAAAAAGGATACTCCTGTTGTGTTGATTGGCAGGTCCGGGCCATTATCTTAAGGTGCTGGGAATTGTGTGTACTGACACACGAAGAGTAATGGTTTATGGCCTCTAAAGATTTTGGTATGCACTGTGGATCAGGCATGAAGCATTTTTTTCTCTTCTAATTTGTGGTACCCTGCATTCGTAAAACTATTTTATGGTAATGGTATTTTTTAGCATATTTATCTGACAATGCTTTTATATCTCTGTTTTACTTACTTGTGCAGCGTACTTTTATGATCTACGTGATCAAAATTAAGTTGATGATGATGATGAACAGAGAATAAAGATTTCATTATAGGCACGGAGTATAACAATATGCATAACTTCTTTTAATGCCACTATAATGCCAATCTCTACAGCACCTTTATTGAACATTCATCTATTAACAATTTAGAGTTAGAACATCACGGCCCCTAATAATCCCATCTCACAACAATCTTCCTCTTTGAATGCAGTGAAAGACCATACTCCTACGAAACTTATTTTCGCCATTAACTGCCGACTCCTGATCTTCTCTCTTCTTCTCTATGAAGTCTCTACAAGGAACATCAAATATGTCACTAATGCAAGCTCTACTGAACACTTGATCCATCTTCCATATTCAAATACCTGGGGGGTCATTAGGATGGCGGGCGGACTTAGTCCGCCCACCATCCAATCGGGTATTGGGACCGCCCGCCATAAGGGCGGGGGTCCCGTGGGGGATATTAGGATGCGCCTGCCACTGTGGTGGGCGCATCCTGCATTGTTAGCATTGTGGCGGGCGGTGCTCTCAGCACCGCCCGCCACAATGCTAACAATGCACAAATGCATTTGCATTAACAAAGTGGCAGGCACCGAGCGGTGCCTGCCGCTTTGTTAATGCAAATGCAGGGGGGTACCACAGGTACCACCCCATGTGCACCCCTCACCTCTCATTTACTATGGGGGCCCACAGGGGGCCCCTAGAGTGAAGACCGCATGCATTTCCGTGTCGGCATCGCCGCCACGGAAAGGCATCTAACTAAGCCCATGGTAATATGGCTGGCGGTGTCTAATAGACACTGCCACCATATTAAACCTTTTCCGCCCCGGCCGCAAGGCGACAGGGGCGGAAAAGAGGCAGACGGTCTTTCCGTCCGCCGCGGTATCCCCCGCCATACTAATATGGCGGGGGTCATTTATGTGAGGATGGCGGGCGATTGCCCCCGCCAGGCCGGCGGAGGCTACCGCCAGCCTGGCGGGGGCAACCCACCTGCCATCCTAATGGGCCCCCTGATGTTTAACAAGTAACTTCAAATTATACGATTAATACATAACTTCACTTTAATTCCTTTAAAATGTTATCACTCCAAATACAACCTACACTCCCCATTACCTTTTTTTTTTATTATTATTTCAGGGTCATGGAATGTGACTATTCAGTTTATTTGGAGACTCACATTTAATTTCAAGACCAGAGGCTACCATTATGCATGTTGAAAGCCCTTCAACACCACACTTGACACATGCTTTATTGGCCTAAAATCATGCCTTTCAAATATTCCTGCATTCGACCAATTAACCACCTTAAAAATCTCTTCTAAATGCCCTCCAAACATATACAACTTACTCACCATTGCACCTCTAAATGAATGAGGTTTATACTTTTCCACATCAATGCCTGATTGCTCCATACTGTCTCGAACACATCTGGCAATTGTTGCCGTACTCACTTTCTTGTGAGGTTTACATATGAAAGCAATAGCTGATTTTCTACATGCCTGCTATGTTCCATCATTCTCCCCTAGTACTCATGCAAACAGTATACCACACACAACTTAGTTCTCTCTGGAAATCTTGGGTAAAAGACTGTTTGTGACATTGTCTTAGTTCTGTTCCATATTTTAAAATGTACTCCTTCTAGACCATACATTCTATTACTTACCTTCAATGCTCTTAAATCTGAAGACCTCCTTCATGATATCAAACATAAAAGTGTAGCTTTCCAGAAGGCTGATTTAAACTCAAAAATGTATTCATATATCATTCCTGAAATAATGTTAAACCTAGTACACGGCCCGCAAAACATCATATCGTGCCCTGGGTGGTCTCCTCAAACTCATACTTTTCATAACTCTACATACTAACACATTCCTTACAGTTGACCTACCATCCACTTGAGCATGACCTGCCGCAATTGCTGACCTGTAAAAATTCATAGTCCTGTTACTTAAACCTTTCTCATCCTGTGCTACTAAAGAAATTATCACTTCCACAGCAGAAGCCTCCACAGGATTCAAACTACTCTCCAAGCACCAACTATTCCATATTCTTCAAATCCCTTTATATCGTCTTCTGGCCCCTGGAGCCCAAGACTCCTCCAATAATTCTACTTCCATGCTCAAAAGTCCCTGCAGACAACCAGATCTCCTGACACCCTCCAAACAAGAAGGTTCAACACTCCATTCCTGAACCAACCGATGCTCCTCTCCTTTGCCTTTTCTTGCAAGACCTTCTCCTACCGGTATCAAATAAGGTATTAAACATGCCAACCTCATCACAGTCGGAAACCAAAATTGAGACACCCAAAAAGGTGTCACCAGAACAATCTGACAATTCTCCTCCATTACCTTCAACAGTACTCTCTATAACACTGTGAAAGGTGGACATGCACAAGTTCCCTTCCCTTTCAAAACCTGTAGAAATACATCCACTAAACTCACCTCTGGATCTGGAATCAAACTTTTATTAAGATCTCAACAGATTAATCAGCCTGCCCGCATGCCAGAACCATTTCCATAAAGCATCTATCTTTCAATCCTTGTAAAGCACGATAATTTGGAGGTTCTGGAAAAATTGCTTGGTCCGAAGTTGATAATTCCATCATCCATGCCAGATCTCTTATTGACAGAAACTCTCTCTTAAACACCTGTAAAATCTCCTTTCTTATCACCTACACCTTCCTCTCTGGGAGCTGTAAAATCGCTTCCTTTGTAACTACTTGGAATCCAAAACCTTCTAACTTCTCTGTTGGTTTCAAAATGGATTTCTCTCTGTTTCCTATGAATCCTAACCCTTCCAACATGCTCATCACATGCTCTAACTCTCTCTTTAATTCATTCATTTCTTGGGACATAATTAAGATGTCGTCCAAATACACAATCATCTTTATTCGTCTTGCCCACAAATATGCCAACACTACTCTCATGACTTTCGTGAAACACCATGGCGCTGAAGTAAGCCCAAATGTAATCCATTGAAACTGGTATAATCATCCTCTCCAATGGAAATGTAAATACTTCTGACTCTACTTCCCCATGGGAATTGTGACGTATGCATCCTTTAAATCCAGTTTCACCAACCAGTTGTCTCTCAACAGCCGATCTCTCATTTATTTGATTCCCTCCAGTTTGAAATGCTTGTATAGTAATTATTCGCTTTAACTCATTGAGATTGATCACAAAAAAATTGCACTTACAAAAATACTTTGCCATTTTCTCTTTGCAAACCACTGCACCTTTGTGAAACATAGACTCTATCTTAAGTTCACTATCTTCCTTAATTCTTCGTTCACTGCCAATTCGCTTGGCTCTTTTCTCTGTTGTGGCCACTCTATGAAGTTTATTCCATAACCTTGCATTGTCTTCAACACCCAGGGTCTTGAATTAACTTCACCCACTCTTTTAAGAATTCTCTCAAGCGACCCCCTCCTCTTTTTTTGGAAGTACCAAAAATAATCCCCTACTCCCATTGGTTTCCTGTTAAACTTTGTCCTTGTGCATGGTGCAAATCTTCCTCTTCCAGATCTTCCTGTTCTCCTACGATTAGCGTAGAATCCATTTGAGGCTTGAAATCCTCCGCCTCTGTATTGAGTATAGAATTGGGATCTTTGCATGCCCCAGCCAGCAGTGGGTCCTCTTCTACTGGCCCTTCCAAAAACTCCTTTTCCAAATACCTTCTTTATACATGTTTGAGCTTTATCTAGTGCTGCAAATGTAGCAACGTATTTACCTAGACTCTTGACCAGCCATTCGCCAAACCGCAGCTCCTTAGTATCATCGCTAGGTTCTCTTTGCACCATGTCCCCCAACTTGGAACTAATTTTTATAAGGATTACTTTCCTTCTCTCTGTCAGTAACCCTGCATTTGCATTACCTAACAGCACCACTGCTCTTTGGCTCAATGCCCTGAGTTACTCAACATCAACTGGAGTATCATTAACATGGGCCTATTCAGTCATATTCATAATCATGCCTATTGGTTCCATAACATCAAATACCTTATCCTGACAGCTCTTCAGTGCCTGATCTAGACCCATCTTTGGATCACTTATCAACTCAGAGTCCAAATTAGAACTGTGTACCTCACACCTTTTCCTTTATGACTGGCCTTGAGCACTCTTTTTCAACACATATCTCACTTCCTCATCCAAAGGCTTGCTAATCCACTCCGTAATAAATCTACCCACATGCTCCAGGGGCCACCAGTCACCACTTCTTCGGTGTCTTATAGTGAAGGGAGAAAACACCTCCTCTCCTAGAGGGTCCCTAAGTACCTCCGTAAATGCCATATTCTCTAAATTATCAAATTCATTATCAAACTTCTCATCCTGCTGCAAGTCCAAAATATACTCATCCCACTCTTTACCATCTTCAGGTGTAAAACTCCAATCAACCTTTCTATTTCCATCACCTTGCATGTCACGATGGACACCTTTTCGTTGTGTGCCACCAGTGGCGGCTGGTGACATTTGAAAGTGGTGAGGCGTAAAATATTGTCGTACTGTACTGCGGCAAGCGATCGTGGTGAGCCCGCCCTAACAAACTACGGGGGATTCAGGGGGGCTCTCCCACTGAGAAAATTTTGAAAAAAGAGTGGACAAATGGTGCATTTTGGTACTTTATATAAGAGTACCAACACTTCTCATCTCACCAGGGCTGCTATACTTTCAATCAGAGACTTCCAACAGTTCTCCACAGGGCTGCTATACATATATATGCAGACAGTACCAACTTTTGTTACCAGGGCTGATATACCTTAAATCAGAGAGTGCCAACACTTCTCTGTGGGGTTGCTGCACTGCAGGCACCGGGCAGGAGGAAAGAGGGGGACGGAAACATCCATTAGTGGTATGACTAACAAGCTGTCACATCTCACATAGGTTAACTCCAAGCACTTACTATCATTTGGGAAGCAAAGCAAAGGGCAGCATGAATAAAGACCATCCTTTTAAAGAAAAATAAAGTGGTTCCACAGCGGCAATATAGCTTAGGGTGAACGACTAGAAAGGCCTGCGAATGCAAGCATGTGAGAAATGAAAGCAATGCAAAGTTGCCACTGACTGTGCAGGAGCATACATACTTGGGGGCCTATTAGGATGGCGGGCGGACTTTCGTCCGACCCCATCCCTGCAGAGTTGGGACCGTCCACCATAAGTGTGCTGGTTCCGCCTGCAGTATTAGGATGCGCCTGCCACACTGGCGGGCGCATCCCGGTAGTTTAACATTATGGACGGTGTTGCTAGCTGCAGCACTGTACGCAATGTTAAAAACCCATGTTTTGCATTGCGATGCACAACTTGGCAGGCACTGCGCGGTGCCTGCCACCTTGGGCATTACAATGTCGTTACCCCCCCAAGTGCACCACCCCACTCTCCCACCCCCCGCAACGGGCCACCCCAAAGTGATTTTCCGTATGCCTTTCCATGGTGGAGTCTTCCCCCATGGTAATATGGCTGGGGTAAATGTAGTGGTGGTGGGCTGTTCGCCACCGCCGGCTGTAGGGATGCGATCCGCCCGCCATCATAATAGGCCCCTTGATGGGAACTTCACTTGACATTCTCTGCCCTGATTTAAATCATATGATGCGGCCATGTCATTGAAACAGCAGCTTGTCATCACGTGTGCTCACCCCACTCAGAGCGACATTATGTAAGGAATCTGCAACATCCGAAAGATAATGAACCCTTGGCTTTCAAAGAGCATAAGCTATGTTTATTATCAACAATCAGTGCAGCATGCTACAATTACTGCTTTTTTTCCGGTTACTTGCCCCGCGACCACATTGGCCGCCAACTTCTTTCGAAAAAAAATGCACTTGAGGCTTTAAAAAAAGCCCTTTTGCAAGAATTCAGGGTACACAAAGCTCATTCACAAAAACGATCTGTCAATGTTTAGAGATGACTGTTCTGCAAAACTACGCAGTTCCTTTTATGAGATGCAAATCAAAGAAAATTTTATCAATGGAAACAGACGTGTCGTCCATGGACTGAAGTATATGAGAAAGAACGTCTTTAATGAGGGAGTCTCGTGATCAGCAGCCGACATGGCGGGTGTGCTGGGGGAGTCACGCGTGTTCATGGGGGGAGGACTTTTGAAGCCGGACGGTAATTCGAATTTTTTTTAAACGTACCTTCCCCCGGGTCACGTGCCGTCGCCTTAACTCCTGCTGCTCCTGGCCGGGTCTGCGTTTTCCACAGGCAGTCTCCCTCCCCGGAGCCGATTACAGAGTTGCAATGGCAGCTTTGTGATCGGTGCGGACGGCGTCCAGCCAGGTGCCTCCCGGGAGGCCATTTTTTCTATGTAGGCTGCATGCAGCCTACATGGATAAAAAGGGAGAGTGTGCATTACTTGTTTGGTCGGCCCCACGGGGTCGGCCAAACAGTCAGGGCACACAACAGTGGGAAAGTCACACCCCCTGCCCTCGAGCAGGACCACCCACCTGCCCGTCACCAATCAGGCACTTCTGCTTTCTCGCACTGCAAGAAGCGGAAACATAAAATGGTAGTTTTACCATTTTATGTTTCTGCTTCTTGCACTGCGAGAAAGCAGTGGGGCGACAGTGCCACTAAGGACACCCATTCTCTGTGTGCCCCGAAGGGCACCTCTCTTTCTGATGGAATTCAGACCATCCTTTTTTCTTTTTAAACAAAAAAATGTCTTCCACATGCTTAGTTTTCTTCAACCTCTTTCCTTATACCTACCAAATTATCTTCCTCCACAGACAAGGAAAAAACTGTTCACCAGACTCACAATCTTTGATCATCTTACTCCCTTGAATAATTGCCACGGATTCCTGCACTTTACTCTTCATTTCATGCTGAATTACTTTCCTCACCAACTCCTCATCTATAAAAGAAACACATGCACCAACACTGCTTACTTTCTCGGACTTCAAATCTAATTCCTAATTATTTTAAAAGTGTATTAGTAATGTCACAACAGCTTAATTTTCTCCTCAAATACCTCCCTTTTTAAGCAATTGGCCCTAATATTCTTCAATGAAACTTTTGGTAACCACCTAGCTGCACCTGAGAAATATCTAACTAACTTATAAATACTACTTTCCAAACTATCTTCAGTTCTCTCAAAATACGACAATCTCTGGGTGAAACACGATTGAATAATCTCCTCACCCGTTTGTTTTAAAATTAATGCAGAGAATCTGAGGAATGCGCTTACATATCCTGATTCACTTTCATGTTATTGGGCCCAATCCAAGATGGAACCCAAATGTCGTGGGACTTTCTTGCATGTGTAGTCCTTTTTCTATTGTGTTTTTGAGGCCGTGAGCAATCGCGTCTCGGGAGTGAGGAAAGCTTGAGCCTGCACCGGTAAGGCCAACATTTAAAAGAGGCCTTTACCTCGTCTACAGACCCCAGGCCACAGTTCAGCGACTCCATCGCAAGACTTCGCAAGCACCCACAGACTAGACTCAACGGACTACATCCTCCTCAGGGACCTCAACTTCCATGTTGAGAACAACAATTACACCAACTCTGCCGCACTGATCGCCCACCTCGCCAACTTCGGACTCAGACAACTAGTCACCGCACCCACCCACACAGCAGGCCAAAAGCTGGGCCCCATCTTCTCCACGAGCAACCAAGTCTCCTTCAACCACACCACCGAACTCCACTGGACGGATCACCACTGCATCCACTTCACCTTCAAGAAATCCACCACGCACCATTGCACCCAACAGCTACCCCGCCGCTGCTGGAGCAAAGTCACTGAGGACCAGCTTGCCAACACTCTCACCCAGAACCCACCCACTGTCCCAGACACCGCCGCCCGCAACTTCAGGCACTGGATCGACGACTGCGCCAACTCCCTCGCCCCGCTCAAGAAACCATCCAACAGCCGCACCAGCAAGAAAGCCGCCTGATTCACCGAAGAACTCAAGACAACCAAACGAACATGCCGGAAACTGGAGAAGAAATGGCTCCATGAACGAACACAGGACAGCCACGCAGCCCACAAGGACACCACCCACCGACATCACCACCTCATCAGATCAGCCAGAGATTATCCTTCAAAGCCCGCCTGGACAACAACGCACAGGACAGCAAAGAACTCTTTAGCATCATCAAGGAACTCTCCAACCCCAGCGCCATCACCAACGACATACCTCCCTCACAAGAACTGTGCGACTCTCTGACCACCTTCTTCCACCGCAAGATCGCTGACATCCGGTGACCACCACCCGCGCCACCCACCTGACCGCCTGGACCAGCATCAATGATGACGTGGAGAAGTGTGGCTCAGGGGTTAGAGGCGGCAGACCTGGAGCTTGAGTTCGGCCCGGGACCAGGGTTCAATTCCCCGCCTCGGCGGGTCTTGGGCTCAAAAATTCCACGGACTCGTTAATTCTCGCTCCGGTGCCTTCTCGACTCACAGGTTCACACTCTGCGACTCTGGGCAATAGCTTGCTTAATCTCCACAACGGCCCCTCGCGGTGGGATGCCTGGCTTTCACCTTGTGGATACCCTGCCAGGGTATCGCACAGGGGAATACCAGGACGGGTTCCCTAAGCAAGCGCTGAGATGCCCCAGGGTAAGTCGTGCGCTATATAAGTCTCATTCATTTCATTTCATTTCATTTCATGACGAAACATGCAAGACCATGAACACCATCCACTCAGGATCACCATCAGACCTCTGCCCACATCACATATTCAACAAAGCATACGCAATCATCGCACCCCAACTCTGGAAAGCTCCCTCGAGACAGCCACATTCCCGAAAAGCTGGAAGCATGCCGATATCAACGCCTTCCTCAGGAAGCCCAAAGCAGACCCCAAGGAACTCAAGAACTTCCAGCCCATCTCCCTACTCCCGTTCCGAACGAAGGTCATCGAGAAAGTCCTGAACACGCAACTGACCCGATATCTCGAAGACAACAGCATCCTGGACCCCTCCCAGTCCGGTTTCCAAAGAAATCACAGCACCGAGACAGCCCTCATCCCCACCACAGATGCCATCAGGTTGCAACTAGACAACGGTGAGACATCTGCCCTCATCCTCCTGGACTTGTCTGCTGCCTTCGACACGGTCTGCCACTGCACACTAAAGACACGTCTCAAAGAGGCCGGAATACAAGAGAAAGCCCTTGACTGGACCATATCCTTCCTCTCCCGGAGAACACAGAGCGTCCGCCTCCCACCCTTCAGATCCGAAGCCACTGACATCATCTGCGGCGTACCCCAGGGCTCATCTCTCAGCCCGACAGTATTCAACGTCTACATGGGCCCCCTCGCCCACATCGTCCTCCAGCACCACCTCAACATCATCTCCTATGCCGACAACACCCAACTGATCGTCTCCCTCACCAAGGACCCGCACGCCACCAAAACCAACCTCCATGAAGGAATGAAGGCCGTCGCAGAATGGATGAGGATCAGCCAACTGAAGCTGAACTCGGACAAAACAGAGGTCCTCATCCTCAGCTCCACCCCCTCAGCCTGGGACGACTCCTGGTGGCCAACCACGTTGGGAGGAGCACCGACACCCACCGACCACGCACGCAACCTGGGTATCATCCTCGACTCCTCCCTCTCCATGTCAAAGCAGGTCAGCGCCGTCTCCCCCTCTTGCGTCAACACCCTCTGCATGCTCTGCAGGATTTACAAGTGGATCCCGACCGAAACAAGAAGAACGGTCACCCAGGCCCTCGTCAGCAGCAGACTGGAGTACCGCAACGCACTCTACGCAGGGTTCCTGGCCAAACACCTGCGACGACTGCAACGCATTCAAAACGCCTCTGCCCGACTGATCCTCAACATCCCACGCCGCAGCCACATCACCCCTCACCTGAGAGACCTCCACTGGCTCCCCGTCGGAAAGAGAGTCACGTTCAAGATTCTCACCCACGCACACAAAGCCCTGTACAACACCAGACCAGCATACCTCAACGAGCGACTCAGCTTCTACAACCCCACCCGCCAGCTCCGCTCCGCCTGCTTTGCACTCGCCACAGTCCCCCGCATTCAGCGAACAACAGCTGGCGGAATATCCTTCTCCTTCCTTACCGCCAAGACCTGGAACACCCTCCCGATCCTCCTGAGGCAGACCCAAGACCTGCACACCTTCAAAAGACTCCTCAAGACCTGGCTTTTCGAACAGTAGCAGCACCCCACCCCCCGTCCCCCCCTTTTAGCGCTTTGAGACCCTTGCGGCTCTACAAATTGTTATGTTGTTATGTTATGTTATTGGGGTGCTTCTATAGCGCACGGCTACTCCGAGGAGTGTCCCGGCGCTGAAGACCTTCACCTATCCAGAGTGGAAAGCAGAAAGGGAGGGGAACTCAGAACAAGAAGATGGATATCACTGCGTGAATAGCAGAGTCTTCAGATCCTTCCTGTAAGCCAGAAGGTTGGAATTGGATCTGAGAGACAGTGGGAGAGCGTTCCAAAGCCGGGGGGCAAGATCTTTGAAAGAACGCCCACCGCAGCGCGCCCGTCAGATCACCGGGTTAACAGCCCTAGCCTGGGTAGCAGATGGCAAGGATCTGGAAGGTAGATAGAAACTGATGCGTTTCTGAAGATAGCAAGGACCAATGCCGTGAAGGGCTTTAAAGGCAATGGTCAGGGCCTTAAAGTTGATCCGCTTCTTAATGGGCAGCCAGTGAAGAGATCTGAGAAGATCACTGGCCCTGGCTCTCCTAGAGATTCCCAAAATGGCCCGGGCAGCAGAATTTTGCACTACCTGAAGACGCGCTAGCAGGAAGTCCGGGAGGCCTAGATACAGTATATTAGAATAGTCTAGGCGGGAGCCTATCAGGGCCTGAACTGTAATTCTTCTATGTTCTAAAGAAAGAAGAGGCAGAAACTTCCTTAACATTTTCAAGATCGCAAAGCACCTGCCAGCCAGACCAGCCACCTGGGTTTTGAAAGAGAGGCTGTTATCAATCTGGATGCCCAGATTTTTGGCAACCCATGAGTCGGTAGTAGGGGGAAACATGGCAGGAGGCCACCACTCCTTCCATCCAGGGACCACGGGGCAGCCGAAGAAAAGTACTTCGGATTTATCGGAGTTGCACTTGAGGCAGTTACGACTGAACCAGTCAAACACTGCCCCAAGGCAATCCCGAATGGATGACCCGTCAAAGTCGCAGCCCTTATCGCACGTGAACAAGAGTTGTGTATTGTCCGCGTATGACACGATCTGGGCTCCACAACCTTCCGCCAATGCCACCAGAGGGGTCATATAGATGTTAAAAAGCGACGGGCTCAAAATTGAGCCCTGCGGAACTCCGACCTCTAAAGGCGGCATCTCGGCGGAATAGGGGGGCCCAGACCATTTGCTGACGGTTCGAGAGGAAAGGCTTAAACCATCGGAACACCGTCCCCCTAAGACCAACCTCCCAGAGTCTAGAAAGGAGACGGTCATGGGGGACGGTGTCGAAGGCCGCTGAGAGGTCAAGCATGACTAGCATGGCCTTGCCTCCTGTGTCCAAGGTTTCTTTGATGGCCTCAGTGACCTCAAGCAATGCTGTTTCTGTGCTAAGATTGGAACGAAAACCGGACTGCGACTTATGGAGTATATCATTCATCTCAAGAAAATGGGACAAGGTGGCATGAACATGCTTCTCAACCACCTTTGCAAGCGCTGGCAAGAGGGAGATAGGTCTGTAGTTGGCGAGCGCGTCCGGGTTCAGGTTGGGTTTCTTAAGAAGTGGCAGAATCAGGGCCTGTTTCCAAGGTTGAGGAACCTCACCGGTACTGAGGGAGAGATTGAGTATCGGGTTGATGAGATGGTTGAGGCTAGGGGCCATTGACCCGAGAAATTTGGCCGGACAGGGATATAAAGGGGAACCCGATTTCAGTTGCTTGATTGAATGAAATTGCTTGATTGAATGATTGATTGATTCTGAGATGGATTTATTTTTGGACTTTAGTGTTCTAACTCTAGATTGGTAATTGTTGAATGTTCTTTAAAGGTGCTGCAGAGAGTGTCCTGAGAGTGCCATTAAAAGATGTTATGCATAATAGTAGCCTCCGGTCTTGAAATGATATTCAGGTCCTCATTTAGAGTTTGGTGCTGCAAATTGGTAATCCTCCCACCCTGTTAAATTGCACTTCCCCTTCTCTATTTGAAGTCAGGGGACGTACCTGGTGTACACCGGCGGAGCGGCCACTGGCTAGCATTCGCCAAGAGGGTAATCCTACTCTCTTGAGAGTAGGATTACTGTTCTCGATTTTGTCTTCTTTGTGAGGCAGAGAAAATGGCACAGAGAGAAAACTCCCCAGCTGTTTCGACCTTTGGCTTCTGTTCAGAGAATACAAAAGAGTTTGCCAAGTGAGCTCTTTAAATATGCGTCCGTGCTCTACACCGAGCAGCTGTGGGTGCAGCTCCTTTTACAGAGCAGAGATTCCCGCCAAGCAAATGAGGGTCTATAAATAGAATGGACTGCCCTCCTTCAGGGTGGCCAAGACCAAGAGCTTCACTGCCCGGTGAAGCAGCAGGCTGTATTCCAGGGTCTAGCTAGGTCTCATATTTAGCTATTTTCCATAGTTTCTGTTATAATCCGCTCCTCTGAAGTCTCTAATAGTTGATATTATCATGGACGAGAACTTCCGTTAGGCTGAACCAAATGGATGTTTTCATACAAGCTGTCCTTTTGCCCAGCATAGGTTGTTCACGAGTTAGATCAAAAGCTAAAATTGACCAATAGTTTTCCAAATCCTGTTGGTAATTTGTTGAGAACAGGAACACTTTAGTATAGACTTAGAAGGCTTGAATATCTGAGAGAAATCTGCCAAATGGTGTTGGCAAATGTCTTTTATAAATACCCAGCTTTGAGCTACAGCCACCCTGTGTTCACTGAGGGTAATGTAGATGAAATAGGATTAGTTATAGCGTGACGAGTGAGAGAATAAAATAGAGAAAGAGAGAGAGCAAGAGTTGGCTTTCTGTTCCCCTCCTCCAACTGCCTTCCAGACACAAAAGACTGAAGAAGATCTCCATCTAGTGTCATATCACTCAGCCACGGCCGGTAGTGGGAGTACCTGCAGGGCGGTGACGTGGGGAGGGGGAGGAGCAGGGTGGGGGGTAGTAATGTATGGATTACGGAGTTTTACAGGTAAGTAAACATTTAAATAAATAAACCGAACTTCGTTGCACGCACTGCATCGCATTTGGCGATGCAGTGCACTCAACGAAATTCGTTTTATTTATTTAAATGTTTGCTTACCTGTAAAACTCCGTAATTCATTCATTACTACCCCCACCCTGCCCCTCCCCACGTCACCGCCCTGCAGGTACTCCCACTGCAGGCCGCGGCTGATATCACTCAGCATCACGTGCTCCCCATAAAGGCATGCAGACCCTGACTCTGTTCATCAAGCCGATACTCTGCTTAGTTTGCACCCCCTTTCATCCGGAATGTAGAAAATTGTGGGGATCCTCTGAATTCATACATCAATGACTCATCCCCCCCTGCGTGACCTCAAGATGGTTGCCTCAGTCATTGACTCTGTGAACTCTCCATCGACAGCTGAGACCTAGCCATTTTCACTGATGTCTGGAGGAGCTACCTCGCGAGCTAAAGGGGAGATGGGCTATGGATTCCTTCCTTGGCCATCATCTACCCAGCCGGTCCTTGTGCAAACTCTCCTGCGTCTCTCCTGACCTTATCTCCCTCCACCCCCTTCACCCTACTGCTCTACTCTTCTCTTCTTTCCAGCTATTGACCCCTGCCCGAACCCGCCCTTACTCATAGTTCCCACCCTGTTTATCCACTGGACTTTCTTATGTGAACTTTCCCTCATCAGTTTAGACCTAGCTATTTCACTGATGCCCGATGGAGCTACCCTGTTTAGCTAAAGGAGAGACGGACTGTGGATTCCCTCCTCGGTCGTCACCTACCCAGTGGTCTTTGGGCAGACTTCCCTTAGTCTCTCCTGCCGTCTTTTTCCTCATCCTCCCCGTTCACACTTCCCTCTTTCCCCTTCCCCCCTCCTCCCTACTTCTCTTACCTTTCTTTCCTCTTTTAATGTGTTGTTTATTTTTGACGTAATGTGTAATTGTTATCATTTTCTGTAACATTGTGTAACCGAATGTAAAGGGCTCAGATACCTACGGGTCTAGCTAGCGCTATATAAAACTCATTAAATAAATAAATAAAATAGTGTGGAAGAATGAGCTGTCCATTTGTCAAGTGCTCTGGCTGTAGAAGGAAGCAGTGGAAGAAAGGTCTGTCACACCCTTGGACTGTTACTGGAGTCCAACAGAAGAGTGCCAGCAATATTCAAACCATTAGTGCTCAGTAGCATGGAAGATAATTGAGTCTGCTCTGACACCTTGGCCTCTGTGAGGCAATCAGTTTGCTGGTGATGTTGCCTTGTTTATATTTTTGGTTTTGATGTTAAAGTGGCCTCTGGTTGCTGTTTTTGTGTAATACACCTAGAGTAGCCTGTGATCTACACCCCTCATCTTTAAAAATCCATATCTCCCTTTCGTTTAATCAATTGTTAACAACATTTCTGCCACTTTGCTTATTGCATTTTCCATGTTTTAAATTGGTTGGGGAAATGCATTGTTTTGGGATCTTGGCATTAATGCAACAGTAAATAACCCAACCAAAGCGGCATTTACACCATTCTATTGTGTAAGAACAAGGGCTTGGAAAATACTTCTGAAAACAAAGAGGAATTAAAAAAAGAGTTTGGTTTTCTAAGCAAGTGGAGATGGTTGAAGCATTATTTTGAGACTTTCTCATTCTTTGGCTTGAAAAAGGTGTGAGGCAAGAGTAATATCCAGAGACTTTATGGTTGGGAGAAACGAGTATTGATTAACAACAAGTTGAGAAAGTGAATTAAGCTAAACCTGGACAGCAGAGGTGTGTTAGCAGTAGTAACCAAATTAAAATCGGTTTTTCGAAGGAGATTGAGCTTCAAAAAGTAAAGACAAATCAATTTCCCGATTACACCTCGACCGTTTCATAGAAAATAAGCATCCATGAGAAAAGGCACCATAAGACTAAAGTTTGGTGTATTGGCATAGAGCTGAAGAGATGTGCCAGAGTAAGTCACCCTGCAGGTCTATGATGATATTAATTGAAATTATTGAAACCAGGAATAGTCTGCAAGATGGGAGAGTGGGTTCAACCTGGAGGCCCCCAGCTAGGCAAGCTTGGTACACCCAGGGAGCTAGATTTTACACCAGTCCAGGAACTGACCACCAAAACCCATATGGATGTAATAGATGAAAAGAAGTGCCTATGAGTTGACAGTTTCAAAGGAATATGCCTCGTTATCCCGCAGTCTTTTTGCCTGCAGGGAATTGCAACTTGGTCATTACAACAACCGCGTTGTAAATTCTGCATACCATTACCTCGCAAGTTGTAACAACGACTTGCGGTGGGGGGGCGCTGGAAGTTGGAGTAGTCTAATTTACTATTCCAACTCTAGTCTGTGCAGACATTAGGGAAGGTGTTGGATTTTAAATCCAACACCTTCACACCCCCTCTGCAAGTCGTTGTTCCGACTTAAGGAGTAATGATATGCACATTTAAAATGCGGTTGTTGTAACAACCGCATTGTAATTCCCTGGGTGGAAAAAGTTTTGTGGTAAACGTTGTTTACTGTGTCAAAGACCACAGAAAGAAACTGTAGAGTGGTTAACAAACAATTATCTTGCCATCCATCCTGAAAATAGCATATTTTCTGATCTTTAGGATTGCTGTCTTTGTGCCATGTTCATTTCAAAAAAATTTGTACGCATAGCCAAAAAGGTCTCATAGACTTTTGCTTCACAAACTCAATCAGGAACCCTTCACCTGCAGCTGGGTCTTTCCTAAATTATTCGTTGTAATGGTAGTGAACTGCTTTACGATATTCTTAAAATACATTAAAAATGATACAACAACCACTTTGACCTCTTGTTTGAGTAATGCAGCTAATGGAAAGGAAGGTAAGATGAAAAGAGAAAGGTCTTTAGAAATTTGTAGAGGGCATTACATATTTCATCTAGCAATTGTTTCCAAATTCTCAAAATGAAGACAAAGTAGGCTTGTTTGACGGTCTCAGATTGTTTTGTTCTCTAGGTTTCTATGAGGTGAAATGTGCTTCGGTGTTGTGCCCCCCTCCCTCTGCCCACACGCCCCACCCCGACTAGAGGAAGGTTTGTCTTTGTGGGATGGATGAAAACATACAGGGCTTTATGGATGATATACCAGTTCTGAAAGGTTGTCCCAACCTTCGAAGGTCTCTAGTTGAAGTGAAAGAGCAAAATGGTGGTGCTGAGCGTGGCAGGGAGATGTTGTATCTGACTTTGAGTCATAGTTGAGTCAGTCACAACGGCAAAACTTGAATGCAACTTCTGACTGGAAATTTTGGAGGGAATTTTCTCGAGAGGAGTTTAACCTCGCTATAGCTTTCTCTTCAACATATGGAAGAACCTTTTTGATCTGTTCTTATCCACGTCTATTTGACCAGAACGATTTGCCTGCATGGCGAAAAGAATGATCAAAGCTGCAACGCTTGATGTCTGCATTAGCATGCACCATTATCTCACACAGGCATGCCTGCTCTGTTACTCCTACTTTCGAAACTACTTCTTTCAAACATGGAGGCCACATTAGCATTACTCGGGGGTTAGATGTGTCCATGAAAAACTCTAGTCACAGTGAGTCATTTTATTGATGTTACAAGAAATATAAGACTGTTTTAATATACATATTCATCCGGACTTAGGCCTGTTAAGCTTTAATGCAAACAAACGAGTTGGTCTTTATACACACCAGGTGCCAGTCAGACATACGGCTGTTGAGCATGGCATACTTCTGTCCGGCAACATTTACATGTAGAGAAGGATCTACTGTCAGGATGGTGCCCAGTTACACGTGAGCTTGAAACATAGAAATAGCCTGAAACATTAGGCTTCTGAAATGATGGTACCACATAAAGCAAAAGCATGGCTTTTTAGTTCACAGATTTCGAAGACATTCTTACAGTCTTATCCGAACACAAAAGCTCTTAGTCTTAGTGTAATGTAAAAGTTGTAACATACTATGGGGCAGATTTATGTTAACTGGCGCATCCCCAGGGATGCGCCAGTTAATGTGCGCCACAGTGCGCCACAGCTCCGTCACCCATGGTGCGCCGCATTTACAATGCAGCGCACCATGGTGCAAGGCAAGGAAGATGCGTGACGCATCTTTCGGCGTAAGGGCGGCGCATTGCTGGAGTCATGTCGCAAGTGCGACATGACTCCTGCAATGCACAGGGGCCACCCCTACATTGCATGGTGCATCACCCTTACGTCTGCTTCAAGCGTAAGGAATTGACGTAGAAAGTGACTGAGTGAAATCTTGTAGATTTCACTGAGTCACTTTCCAGGGGCGTTCCTGCACCGGAACGCCTACATGAAACCTGACGCAGGTTTCATGTGGCGCAGGGCCTTACACCGTGACGCATCTCCATAGATGCGTCACGTTGTAAATGCCTCGTAGGGATGCGCCACGTTTATGCCGCCTTGCGTGACGCAACAGCGGCGTAAACGTGGCGCAAGGACCTCATAAATCTGCCCCTATATACGAGAAATGTGTAATTAGTGAGAGCAATCAACTAAACATCCGACAAAGAACAAAGAAATGCATTAATCCAACGAAGGTCTTTTATGTAGAATGTATATTTGTTTATATACGTTTATGTGCTTCAGGTACACACCCACATAGCATGTGCAGTTCTCAATATTTAAATTAGATCGAAAGTAAAGGAGTTTTATCTCATACTTCATTTAAGCAGGTTGCGCCATCAGGGTCAGTCTTTGAATAGTTCATGAAAGCAATAAAAACAAATTCTAAAGCAAAATTGGCAATTAAATGAAGAGTGCCTCTCGTTTTGTTATTTCAAACGTCGAACATTGAGAGCCTCATGGGCGTTTGAGGCTGCTGTAGAGCTGTGGCACCAGATAGTCTTTATAGCTGCCATCGATGAAGCCCTTCCCGTTGTTGTGAACGAACCAGCAGCGCACGTCGGTCCCCGAGGCACCGTCGCTGCTCAGGTCTTTCTGCAAACCGCTGAAGAGGAAGCAGAGACAGAGAAAAACATTCAAAACAATTCCACTGCAAGCATCACTTTTAGGTCATGCAGCAAAGCATTTTATTAGCATAGACACACTTTTTATTCAGGTCACAAAATAACTTTATGTAGTTTATTCATTTCCTTGCTTCCTCCCTCCACAGCCTTCCTTCCTTTCTTCCTTCTAACCCTCCCCAGAGGTGTGCGAGGGTAGGGCACGCTTCAGTCTCCTCCAGTGAATGCTCTCCGAGTTTTTCGGTGATTGTTAGCAGGATCATTGTTCATTGTCAAATAAAAACGCATAGGCTGGGAATGATTGACAGTGATGTGAAGTAGCCGACACGGGGACCATTTATCATGACTTTTCATGTAAATAAATTCACCGAGCTCGGCTGTGGCGAAAACTGTCAATTCATTTCACTAGGGTTCCCCAAGGCGTAAGAGAAGGGTGGGTCATGTGGCTCCCACCTCATGTAGTCTATGTTTGATGATGTCGCATCTCTTCTGTATGATGTGCAACAGATGTTCACAAAGTTGCTGGGAACAAAATATGAATGTTACTACACCCGGCACGATTGTACTAGCTGCATGCACACTACCACGTTTACTGGCACTTTTGGATTGAATGAACCCCTACTAATGCCACAAACAAACCAGTGGAAGTAAAAATGCAGGTTCCTTAGCAATTGACCATCAATAGCGGTAGGATTTCTAAGCATTCCGTTCCTAAAGAATTTAACAAGTGAGCTCTTCTCCTTATCTGACGATTAATGTTTTTGGGTAGTAAATAGTCGAAGAGAATCCCACGGCAATGCATCACAATGCCTCTGTTCTTTTGATGTTTAACTAAAAACTTGTGGGTTTTTATTTGTATCGAGCAAATAATTCTGGTTATTTTGAGGGGAGTTATGCAAAAATCAACTGCGATAGCACTGTCAGAAAAATCATTTCTAGCAACTTCATTCTAAAAGAGCACCAGCTGTGCCTCTTTAGTGTGTGACATTCAAAACATGCTTTTTGTGCAACTTAGGAAGAAACTATTACTCATGTCCTCATTTTCTTTTTAAAGTACACGCTTACCTGTACAGGCGCGGCCGGTACAGGTAAGAGTGGTGAGGCGGGCGGGGGTGAGTGGGAAGTCGACAGATGACGGGATAGGTAAAATAAAAATTAAATAAAAGCACTTACCTTGCGCACGCCGCATCGCTGAGCTGGCTATGCGCTGAGCACAAGATAAGTGGTTTTATTAATTTTTTAATTAAATTTTACCTATGCCATCATCTGTTGATTTGCCCCCACCCCGCCTTGTCACTCTTCCCTTTGCCGGCCGTGCCTGCATATGAGATAAAGGTTGTGGAAACCCATGCTGAACGAAGAACCAGTTAGGTACCTTGGCTCTACTACCATTTGTATAAATTTCCCAATCATACATTCAATCAGTTTCCAAATATATTCGAGGCGTACTGCCAGTTCAGCATAAAATTTACTTTTAGTGTTTTATTGCTTTATATTAACAACCTGCATTTTTATGCTTATGAAATATCACTAGTAACCTAACTTTACTCTATGCCGGGTTTTGTTAGTGGGTACTACTAGAATTTATTTCACCAGACTGAGATTCCATCACCTCTCCTGATCCCAATATACAGCTGCCTTCATTTGGAGAGCAGGGGTAGAGAATAGCACAAGTCCCTCTTTTTTCCCCCTCAAAGATCCATAGCAATAGAAGAAGTTAATACATTGAACCTTCTCCATTGAGTGAATTGGAAATCCATTTTTTCACAAACCACAATAGACTTGAAGGAAGAAATGTTGTTCAAACATAACCACCACCTCTGTGTGCAGATGATGTGTAGGCTACTCTCTGGCCAGGCAGGACTTTAAAGCCAGGCAGCTGCTAGAGGTGGTGGAGAGTTCCGGACCGGTAGTGGCACTGCAGCTACACTGTCACATCACATGTTCAAAAGTGGGATCACTGACATAATATAGAATGACAAAATATAGACTTACCAAAATATAGTCACCAAAATATAGAATGCCAAAATATCGAATTCCTATCTACAAACAGGTAAGTACAAAAATATCGAATCCAAAATATAGTCTGTAAAAAATATAGTCAGTCAAAATATCGATTTTTTTTTAAATGTCTTAAAAGTAATTTAAAATTAATGAAATAATAAATATAATTAACTAAAACATACTTAAAAATACTCAAATAACCTTAAAATTAGGATATAATTAATTTAAGTTATTAATAAAAAATTTACAATATTTTACCGTAGGATAGCAGGAGGGTAACATTTATTATTACCACTCCAGTGAGTGCAACAGTAGGGAAAGCGTTGGATAGCGTAGGGGTAAAAAATACTATTACCACTCCAGTGAGTGCAACAGTAGGGAAAGCGTTGGATAGCGTAGGGGTAAAAAATACTATTCCCACTCCAGAGTGCAACAGCAGGGAAAGCGTTGGATAGCGTAGGGGTAAAAATTACTATTCCCACTCCAGAGAGTGCAACAGTAGGGAAAGCGTTGGATAGCGTAGGGGTAAAAAAGTACTATTCTCACTCCAGTGAGTGCAACAGTAGGGAAAGCGTTGGATAGCGTAAGGGTCAAAATTACTATTCCCACTCCAGAGAGTGCAACAGTAAGGAAAGCGTTGAATAGCGGGAGGGTAAAAAATACTATTCCCACTCCAGTGAGTGCAACAGTAGGGAAAGCGTTGGATAGCGTAGGGATAAAAATTACTTTTCCCACTCCAGAGAGTGCAGCAGTAGGGAAAGCGTTGGATAGCATAAGGGTAAAAAATACTATTCCCACTCCAGAGAGTGCAACAGTAGGGAAAGCATTGGATAGCAGGAGGGTAAGAATTACTATTCCCACTCCAGAGAGTGCAACAGTAGGGAAAGCGCTGGATATTGGAAGGGTAAAAATTACTATTTCCACTCCAGAGAGTACAACAGTAGGGAAAGCATTGGATAGCGTAGGGGTAAAAATTACTATTCCCACTCCAGAGAGTGCAACAGTAGGGAAAGCGTTGGATAGCGTAGGGGTAAAAAATACTATTCCCACTCCAGAGAGTGCAACAGTAGGGAAAGCGTTGGATAGGGGGAATGTGAAAATTACTATTCCCACTCCAGATAGTGCAACAGTAGGGAAAGCATTGGATAGTGTAGGGGTAAAAATTACTATTCCAACTCCCGAGAGTGCAACAGTAGGGAAAGCGTTGGATAGCGTAGGGGTAAAAAATACTATTCCCACTCCAGAGAGTGCAACAGTAGGGAAAGCGTTGGATATTGGAAGGGTAAAAATTACTATTTCCACTCCAGAGAGTACAACAGTAGGGAAAGCATTGGATAGCGTAGGGGTAAACATTACTATTCCCACTCCAGAGAGTGCAACAGTAGGGAAAGCGTTGGATAGCGTAGGGGTAAAAAATACTATTCCCACTCCAGAGAGTGCAACAGTAGGGAAAGAGTTGGATAGCGGGAGTGGGAAAATTACTATTCCCACTCCAGATAGTGCAACTGTAGGGAAAGGTTTGGATAGCGTAGGGGTAAAAATTACTATTCCAACTCCAGAGAGTGCAACAGTAGGGAAAGCGTTGGATAGCGTAGGGGTAAAAAATACTATTCCCACTCCAGAGAGTGCAACTGTAGGGAAAGCGTTGGATAGCAGGAGGGTGAAAATTACTATTCCCACTCCAGTGAGTTTAACAGTAAGGAAAGTAATGATTTATTATATTATTAAAAATAAATTAAATATCAATACCAATAAAACATTAATTGAAATTAATAACCAATTTAATATTATGTAATAATTAATTAGAAATACAACTACATATTAGTTATTAAAAATTAATAACCTATTCATAATTATTTAACAACTAATTAATTTTCAATAATAAAAACTAATTAATAATAAAAATTTATACCAATTAAAAATTAACAGTAAATTAATTATCAATACACAAAAAGTATTTTTAATATGTAATTAATTACAATTACATTACTTTCCACCCTATTCCCCTAAAAACCCACATCCCACTACAGAAAATACATTAATACAATTATCATAATTATCAACTATTTAATTAATGCAAAATAATTACCAATTAATAAAAATTAATTGCCAATTAATAGAAATTAATTGGCAATTAAAAATTAATTGACAATAAATGTAAAATCAATACCAATAAATGAAAAAAATTATTTACTTAATTACAATTAAATTACTTCCCACCCTATTCCCCTATAAACCCACAACCCGCTACAGAAAATAAATTTAGAAAATTAACATAATTAACAATTAATCAATTAATAGAAATTAATTGGCAATTAATAAACATTAATTACCAATTAAAAAATAACAATAAATTCAAGATGAATACCAATAAATAAATACAAATATTTAATTAATTACAATTAAATTACTTCCCACCCTATTCCCCTATAAACCCACAACCCGCGACAGAATTAAATTACGCAAAAATTAAATAACATAAAATTCATTGCTTAAAATACATTAAACATACATTACAAAAATTAATATACACTTTTCACACATATACTAACATACAAAACACTTTAAAAAAATTGATATTATTAAAAAATCGATATATTTAATGCCTATATTGTATACTTCGATATTTTGATTCTATATTTTGAAAATCGATATTACTTACCTTAAATTCGATATTTTTAACCACTATATTGTGTCCATTCGATATTTTGTCCATTCTATATTTTTACTTCGATATTATGTCCATTCTATATATTGGAATCAATATTATGACAGTTTACCGTGTCATAAGCCTGGATGTCAGTAGTATGTGACTGGCTTCAGGGCCATAGGCGACATGGATCTGGTGGAGAAGTGTGGCTCAATGATTAGAGAGGCAGACCCTGATGCAGAGGTCTAGCCCAGGACCAGTGTTCAATTCCCCGCCTCGGCGGGTCTTGGGCTCAAAATTCCACGGACCTGATAATGTATGTATATATGTGTGTTCTTATATAGCGCTCGATTTTACCCTTGGGCATCTCGGCGCTTGCCTTGGGAACTCGTCCTGGTTTTTCCCTGTGAGATCACCCGTGCTGGGCATCCCCAAGGTGAAAGCCAGGCATCCCGCAGCTGGGGGGCCGTTGTGGAGATTAAGCAAGCTTGTTGCCCAGAGCTGCATAGTGTGAACTCGTGCTTAGAGTGGGCACCGAAGCGAGAATTATCGAGTCCGTGGACAATTGGATTCAGGACCCTGCCGCGTCGGGAATCGAACCCTGGTCCCGGGTCTGACCTCAGCTTCCGGGTATGCCTCCTCTAACCAGTGAGCCACACTTCTCCACATTCTCGCATTGGTGCCTATTACAATCATTGAGTCCCACTCTGCAACTCTGGGCAATAGCTTGCTTAATCTCCACAACGGCCCCCACAACGCTAAGAATGCCTGGCCTCCACCTTGGGGGTGCCCAGGAGTGGACGCCTCACAGGGAAAGCCAGGATGGGTTCCACAGCGGTATTCGTACAAGCGCCTTGAGACCATTGTGGGTGAGTAGTGCGCTATACAAGTATCAATTTACATTACATCTGTGTGTGCCATGCACAACACTGACATCTGTTGCATTAGCAGCACATGTGCATGCATGTGCGTCTCATATGCAGCATTCAAAAAAAGCTAGTGCACTACCTGATTTGGGTATATTGTAAAGTAAAGTAAAAGTTCTTTTTCAAAAATGTTTTCTATTTTTGGTTGCTCCTTGGGGTGACGGTCTGCTCCAAGCCTTTTGCAGTTTTACAAACCAGTACATCTAGGAATGTAATTTGTGTAAGTGATGTTTCACTTGTATGTAGGTATGCATTAAAACTATTCCATGTTTGAAAGACAGTTGCGACCTCTTCCTGTGTGCCCCTCAATAGCATAAAGATATCATCAATGTATCTTAGATACAGAATGATATGGTCTTGCCTGTCTTGATTGGACAAAATGAGCTCCTCTTCAAATTGTTCCGTACCGAGATTAGCATATGAGGGCGCCATACAATTGCCCATGGATGTACCATGCAATTGGAGGAACCACTCCTCCTTCCATTGAAAATAGCTATGGTACAATGGAAAATAGACCAATTCCTAGATGTACTGGTTTGTAAAACTGCAAAAGGTTTGGAGACAGACATTTATCGCAAAGAAACGGACAGAAATAACATTTTGCATTACTCAAGTCACCACCAAACATCCCTCAAATCTCATTTACCTACATCACAAATGATGAGAATTAAAAGAATAGTATCAGACCCTAACATGGTGAACCTGAGGATTAATGACATGGCTAAAAGATTCAAATACAGAGGATATCCATCAACTGTTATGGAAAAAGCCATCAAGAAATGTCAATCAACCCCACGGGAGAAAGTCTTAAACCCGACTAGAAAACAAGAAAACAGCAGGACAGTGGTGGTATCAAGATTCTCTACATCAAGTAACCAATTCAAAAAAATCATTATGAAACATTGGCCCATGTTAGCAATGGAGCCAGATTTTAACCACTCATTTTCACAAGTTCCAATTTTTGCATACACAAGGGATCGGAACTTAGGAGAAATAATAAAACAAAAAAATCCTGAAACACAATCATATTATGGTACAAGCAGCTGCGGGGAGGCTTGCTGAAGTGGAGGCTTCTCGGGAGCTGAGGGACCGCAATGGAAAGGACGGCTCCCATCCAATACAGCGGCGCGCATGGTGGAGCGGGCGGCGCCTACCCTCCTACAATAATTATATTGGCACCCCTGAAGACATTGAAAACGCGGCAAGATTGCCTTACAAGGGCATAATCCGCCATCTCAGAAGTGCGAGCGAGCAGTGATGTTTGGGTGGGCGTTGCTGCGCTTCATTGCATGGGTGCTGGTTGGCTGACTGGGCACCACGGAGACTGCAGCAGAGACTGCAGCAAACACTACTGAGGACTCTGATTTCGGCAGAGCCGGCTGGGGGCACAGCCAGCAAATGAAGAGGTAACGGAGGAGTGGCCTCAAGATCTTAGAAACCAAGACTGATAATTGGGCTTCGCTGGACAGGCTGAGAGCAGGCTGGGTGGCCACCTTGGTCATTTTGCTGCTGAGGGCTGTTGCAGCATGGGCAGAGTGCAGAATATAGCTCCTAGCACACCAGGTATTGTACCGCCTCATCCAATACAGCGACACCTGTGGAGGAGTGGGCAGTGCCTTGCTCCTACAATAATAGTATTGCAGCTCCCCGAGGAAATTGAATACGTGGCGAGATTGCCTTATAAGGGCATAGTCCGCCATCCCAGCGATGCGAGCAGTGAGCCCAATGGTGCTGGATGTCCTGATGGGCGCCACTGCGCCTAATTGCCTTGGTACTAGCTGGCTGCCTGGGCACTGCGGAGACTGCAGCAGAGGCTGCAGCGGACACTGCTGAGGGCTCGGATCGTGGCAGAATTGGCTGAGGGACACAATCAGCAAATGGAAGCATAGCGGAGGAGTGTCCCTGGGATCATAGGCATCAGGACTGATATTTGTGCTTTGCTGGTAGGGCTGAGAACGGGCTGGATCGCCGACTTGGTCAGTCTGCTGTTGTGGACTGTTGCAGCAGGGGCAGAGTGGAGAATATAGCCCCTAGCACACCAGGTATTGGGGTGCACTGTTGACGGCTGCACTAAGGTGGGTGAGAGGGCGCACTGGAGCGCTATCTGAAACGGAGGAGCCTGAAGCGGGGTGATACGGATGTGGGGGGGCGTCCGACGCTGCTCCAGTCCACAAATGCGATACCGCTTGGGGAGAGTGAGGTGTGCTGGCAGGAGAAACTGTGTCAGACCTGGGCCCCCTGCGGTGAAGGGAGATTATGGTGATGACGTAAAGATTGGCTAGAAACCACCTACGTGCTAGCTGAGAGCGGCCCTAGATAGCGGAGGACACTGCATTGTGGGACTCGCTGTGGGGGCGGCAAAGACACACGTTATTGGCAGGGACATCGGACTGGCATCTGAGAACACCCCGTGCAGCACATGGGAGCTGTTAGGCGACTGCACTGGTACTGGGACTTGCACAGCAGTCCATGATGGGGAAACCATGAGGGAAGCAGGGGGGAACCTCTCTGGACCAGGAGGATGACACAGGGGCACAGGAAAAACAAGAAGTAGCTGCGACCAGAGGGAATGGCGCAACAAAAAGGGAACCAAATTCTGACGGCCATCAATTATACTAGGGACGTCCTTCAGAAGGACGTCACGCACTGATTGCAAACCTTGGAGCGAAGAGCTGAAGAAGCGGAAGGGCAGAACTGAAGGAATAATGCACGCGTGGTTGGGCTACCGGAAGGAGTGGAAGGGGCAAATATGGTGGGTTACCTGGAAAATTGGTTGAGAACTGAGGTTGCCCCTGAAGGCCTGACGTCCTTCTATGCCCTGGAGAGGGCACATAGAGTTCTAGCTCGGCTATTGGCACCTGGCAGACCGCCTATGCTGGTGGTGGCGAGGTTACTCCACTATAAGGACAGAGACCTCCTTCTGAATAAATCTCAGACATTTGGCCCCTACAAAGTAGACAACTGTAACGTGACGTTGTTTCCGGACTATACGCTTGAAGTAGAGCGCCGCCGTGCTTCGTTTCTGGAGGTCAAGAAGGCACTCCGGGAGGAGGGCCTCCAGTACTGGTTTGCCTAAGGGTGGCCATGGATGGTAAGACATATTTTCACGACAACCATGAAGACGGCTGGACATGGCTGGAAACTTACAGGATGATCGCGGGGGAAGCAGGCCGTGCTATGGGTGCATCGGTGGAGGGGCCACGTCCGCGTCGGTCGCAGCGCCTTTGGGTCCCCGCCCTCGCACTCAAAAGCCCACAGAGACTCAAACTGAGACGGAACGATCGGCCGCACTGCTGGCAGTCACGGCAATTTCGCAGGGAGCAGTAGCAGCGACACCGGTGGAGACGGAATCAGGAAAAGGCTCTGTGGGGTCGGAAATGGATGACTTGGACACAGAAATTGCTTGATTACCCCATGTAACACCTGGGACGGCGGACGAGATTTTTGATGCTTAATTTTGTAGAACTACTATATAGGTGTTTGCAAGGGGGTGGCGGGGTATTGGACTTGCGAACTGTTAGCTCCTCACTTTCCTGTGGGGGAATCTATGGCAGACGTAGGGGGATTTGACGGGGTGGAAGGGTGTGTAACTTGCACGGTTCCCTTAAATTGTATTGCCTCAGAAGATGTTGGGGCCTAATTATTAATGGGGGTACGGCGCAGGATACTGGTCGTATAGTAGGTTGACCCTCTATGGCTCTATGCCACCTCCCCTATTTTTGTTTGTTTGTAGTTCCTTGGTAGCTACCAGAGGGGCAATTAGTGTGTTAGTTTAGATGGGTACTAGATTTGTAGGGCCTGTTCTGGGGAAGGGGTGTTGGGGTAAATTGGGGCTTTTTGTTGGGGTAGTTAGGGCCACCGGTGTGTCCAGACGATGGGGAAGGAGGATTGTGAGACTCAAATTCTAGCATGGGGGGACATTACTTGAACTAAAATGCATTACCTGGAATGTGCGGGGGATGCATACAATGGTGAGACGGCATAAAGTGCATGCTTATTTGGTGCGAAAGGGGGTTCACATAGCCTTTTTACAGGAGACTCATATCAACCGCGCAGAAGGGATGGCATTGAGGCGTAGATGGACGGGGCAGCTATTCTTTACGCCATACTCAGCTTTTGCGAGGGGAGTCCTAATATGGATTAGAGCGGGCATTCCATTCCAACCGATACAACACCTGATAGATTCGGAAGGGAGGTTTGTGGCAGTGGCAGGTCGCCTTAATGGCGCAGATGAGACATTGTGTAATATATATGCCCCTAACGTGGATCAGATATCTGTCAGGGAGATTAGCGCCCTACCTGACTGGTTCGGTTCTGATGGGGGAGACTTTAACTCCATAGTAGATACCGAGATTGATAGTTCCCACCCCCCACTCCCTGAAACCCCTATACACAGGATTTCTAGGGCCAGACGAGAATGGCAGGATAGATGGGGGTTAGTGGATACATGGCACGCACACCATATGGGGGAGCGGAACTAATCATACTTTTCCGCTTCACACAAATTGCTTGTGCGGTTAGATGCGATATTGTGCTCATCTGACATTCACGCTAAAGTGAGCCATAGTGAATACCTCACGCAAACTTTATCGGATCATAATCCATTATTAGTCGTAATGCCCTGGAACTGGGAGAGATCTGTAGTACCGAATCGGCGGTTACGACCAGAAGTACTGCAGGACCCGGTCTTCCACGAAGATATTGGAACGGGTATTATTCAGTACTTTAGCGAGAGCGAGGGCATGACATCCACATTGGCAATAGAATGGGATGCTTTTAAAGGTAGTGGTGAGAGGTCTATGTAGCTCTAAATTGACAGGAGTGAGGAGGGCGCTACTAACTGACAAAGAGACAGCGGAACAATAACTACGAGCAGCTGAGAGAGCTCGCCCAGAGAACCCGGGTGTCCAAGGGGAAGTTTCGGGGGCTAGATAGGCGGTAGTCGCACAGGTCGAACGGCTGCGATGATTTGACCATAGAGCGTATCTGGCAAGGGTGCTTGTGGAAGGGGACAAGGCGGGTACATTATTAGCATGGCTGGCGAACCTGAACCCCAGGGGTACAACTATATTGGGTCTGATGGACCCGACCGGGGGGATAGTGTATACCCAAAAAGGGGTTAATGGACTGTTCTTGGATTATTATTCTGAGCTCTATCAAAGCAAGATAGGGGATATCGGGGAAACAATTGGAGATTTCTTATCCACATTGGCACTTCCACAGCTGGAAAAGGAGCAAGCGGACCTGCTTGGGCAGGAGATCACAATTGGAGAAATAAGGAGCGCAATCAAACACATGACACGTAACAAGACACCGGGGGTGGACGGGCTACCCATAGAATTCTATTCGGTGTATGCAGACAGCTTGGCACCACGGTTGCTGGCAGTATTTCAGGAGGCACGGACATTGGGAATGTTACCGACATCTACTCGGGAGGCTGTTATTATCCCACTGTTGAGGGACTCCACTGATAGAACGGCGCACAGACCGCTATCAATGTTAGCCACTGAAATTTTAAGCAGGATCCTTGCGACTCGACTCTTCCCGTACATGGTACAGTTGGTCCAACGTGACCAGGCGGGGTTCATCCCTACCCGGAACACGTCTACTAACGTGCCCCGCTTACTTCGTATCTTGGGGGAAGATCACAGTCATTTACCTTCAGCGACAGTCCTTTCAGTGGACATTTAGAAGGTGTTCAATAGCTTGGAATGGCCATATCTATTTCAGGTTATGCGAGTGCTGGGTCTGGGGGAGGTGTTTGTGAAATGGACAGAGATTCTTTATAAATCCGCGACGGCTCGAGTGCGGACAGGAGAGACAATTTCCTCTTCCTGTGTGGTTGGACGGGGTACACGACAGGGGTGCCCACTTTCTCCGCTATTATTTGCGTTAGCCATCGAGCCGCTAGCGGCACATGCCCGGTCGGGGAGGCACTACCTTGGACTGGATCTTCGTGGAGGCATGCAGTATATATCGATTTATGCAGATGATTTACTTTTGTTCTTAGCTAACACGGGTGAGGCCCTGAATGGGGCAATGACTATTGCGCACATTTGGCGAGGCTTCAGGGCTGCAGGTGAACTGGGCGAAGACCTGCATGTTTCCGGTGGCTGCATCAGCGAAGGCTCCCGCTAGATGCTTGCCCTACCTTGGACTTAATATTTATCATAGACCGGAGAATCTACTAGAAGGTAATATAGGCAGAGCTATGAGAGGTATCAAAGGTAGTCTATTGTTTTGGGGCACCTTACCGCTTTCGGTGGCAGGTCGGGTAGCACTCTTGAAGATGGTGGCGCTTCCCAGGTTGTTGTATTATTTTCGGAAACTACCGCTTTGGATCCCGAATTCACTATTCAAGACGCTTCGTTCTATGATGGCAGGATTCCTGTGGGGCAATGGCAGGCAGTGAGTAGCGTTGACCACAATGATGCGTCCGCGGATTGAGGGGGTATGGGCAGTTCCAGAGTTCGAGCTGTATTATCTGGCAGCTCAACTGCAATGGCTTACCCAGGCAGTGGCCTGGGAATTTAGGGGCCCGGAAGGTCGGTGGATCCCACACCATATATTGTCCTTTATTCGTCTTCAACAGCGGCTGCGGCTAGGGTCCCCTACTCATGAGGAGCGGTGGCTGAGGCAGTGCTGGAATCGGAGTCAGGGTAGAGTTGGGAATGACCACCCATATGCTCCGGAGATCCCTTTGGGCTTGTGCACTGCTCTTCCGCACGGAGGGGATTGGACTGCTTTGGCCATATGGGAGGAAATGGGGGTACAAGTAGTGGGAGATTTATACGAAGATGGTGCTCTCCTGCCATTCCAGTCCCTACAGGACAGATACGACCTCCCCAGGGGAGATTTCTTACTTCATTCTGCTTTGATATCAGCACTTCAGCGTCCATGGGGAGGGGAGCTAATGGAAGCATAGACCTCCATGGAGTGCCAATATATTGTGACGGCAGCAGGGACGGTCAAAGCCATCACATGCCTATATAAGTGGATGGTGAATGAGGGGACAAAACCATTGAGCCAATTACAGCGGAAATGGGAGGCAGACCTTGGTAAGGAGATACCTGAGACAACTTGGGCCCAGCTAGTTGAGAGGGCATGGAAGAGCTTGAGTAATGCCAGGTTCCACCTGATCCACTTCTATATACTGCATAGGGCGTATTTAACCCCTGCTAAGATTAAGAAGTTCTTTAGAGTGGAGACGGCTCAATTAGAAGGAGCAGAGTTTCATCATATGCTGTGGAGTTGCCCGCAATTAGGAACGTATTGGGAGGAAGTGGTTGGCTTGCTATGTGAGGTCACGGAAAGACGGATAGAGCCAGACATGGGTACATGCTTATTGCATTAGTTCCCACATACCTCTAAAGTGAAAGTCACAAGTAAGTTCCTGGACTTAGGATTGCTGCTGGCCAAAAGGGATCTCACAGTGCACTGGAAATCTAGACAGGGGTCCAACTTTGCACGATGGAAGGCAGAATTAATCAAATGGGCAACAAGTGAAAGCACAGTTTGGCTCCAGCATGCAAAAAGATCTAACAATGATAAAGCGCTAGAGGTTGCGAGGGCGTGGGAAGGCCTTGGTAGTATCGCTGCAGACTTCAGGTGTAGACTCGGATGCAGAATCGACACTAGATCAACAGATGTGATCACTTGAGTTACTGGGCTAGTAGGGGAGCCCCTGTCATCCTAGATGACGTTACTATTGCAATGAGCTGCTAAGACGCTGGCTTGGGTAATCCTGAAATTACCAAACTAGGTAACCTCAAATAATGTACTGGATTATTCTTCTCGCTCTATGTCGATGGGACACACTGGGGGCCGGAGATGGGTGGAGAGGGAGGGGGAGAGGGACTGGCTTGCTTAGATGTTTATGCGAATATCATTCAACTGATGAGGGCTTGCTTTTCTAGCCGAGAGTGCTACCACTTACGATTCTTGACTAATATAATCAAACTTAATCTGTAAAAATGACTATGATGATGTGGCCACAATTGTCTAAATGCAATAACTTGTACAGTGGGAGCAAGATATTGAGGAATCGTTAATGTAGTATTCATTTAAGCAAGTTATCAAGATGTAAAATGTCAGATGTTTGTTGTTTAAAACTCAATAAAAACACTTAAAAAAATAAATAAATGAAGGGTGACACCAATAGGGTGTGTGAGGGTCAAACAAAAAACATCACTTGGACGTTGGTTTTGAAAATGAGTTCAGTCAGATGGTGACTGAGCAGATTTGGCTGTAGGATAACCTTCTTTGATAAGTGCTTCTGTTTTTTAACAGAATCCAAAATGACCTACAGCATATCCAAGGTTACTTAGGGCCCTCTTTAGGATTTAGCAGACGGGATACTCTGTCAAAAAGTTGCAAACATCCTTTCTGACATATTAGAAGTGAAGTTGGCTATAATGCACTTGTAATAAAATGGATAGAATATCCTCCATGTTTGTGATGGTGTATTCCATCCACCAAACTCTGAATAAGGCTCCTAGTTTGGTAGTCACTTCTTTATCCGCCCTTACATGAACCATAATCCTTATTTACGCGAAAAAACATATCTGTTTTAGTCACTGATTAAAAGCAATTATCCCTTTCTGTGCTTCGTCAGCCTTAAATATTTCCCAAATCATAGTCAGTATTTATTTCTTGCACATACAATACAAAGTTGCAGCGATTCCTCATTCTTTTACCTGTCTCAATGGTGCTTGTCTAAACTTAATGTAACCATATTCCTGTCTGACATTTTGTATCCCTCTTGATGTGCTCCGGCCCATTTGTCAGCAGACCTGCCAGCTCACACGGTGCCACCCGGCTCCTATCACACTGTCACCCGGTGAGGAGCCAATATCACATGGTGGCAGGGAAACTGAGCTGAAAACCACTATAAATAGTGGATTTCCAAATCGTTTTCCGAAGCTTTGAACTACCAACGTCCATTAAGGAGAGTGAAAACATCCCAGGACATCGGCACCAGCCTTAGCAAGCTTTTTTGGTTTTGGAGAAAGGGGCTTAGAGATCGGGTGGGGGCAAAGTGCCTCTTAAGACCTTTTCTGCACGACAAACTGCCCCTCACATGGTGAGAATGTTGTTCAAGTTGGCAGGTACGTTTCTGTTTCCTTCTCTCTTTGCATCTGTTTACTATTTTTTGAATTCATTTGTCTGTCTGTCGTCTCCCTTACAGACTGTAATTCTTATGGCTACATAATCGGATGCTATTTATGAAATATATCAGTCTGGAATATATGTGTTGCCTTAGCTGAAAAACATATACACAAAAACACACTTTTGAAATACGGCTGTTCATTGTGATGATACACATAGTCCTCTTTGTCATGTGCAGATTTAATGGGTACACAGACAAAATATCGAGTTTTAAATTTCGATATACA
This sequence comes from Lissotriton vulgaris, assembly GCF_964263255.1. Classification (NCBI taxonomy): domain Eukaryota; kingdom Metazoa; phylum Chordata; class Amphibia; order Caudata; family Salamandridae; genus Lissotriton; species Lissotriton vulgaris. The sequence goes on along the minus strand of NC_141685.1, from coordinate 1,706,595,990 downwards.
ATTATATCGAAGTTTAAATATCGAAGGGACATAATATAGAAGGTAAGTAATATCGACACTTTTAATATTGATATTAGTAATATCGAAGTTTTAAATATCGATGTCAGTATTATCGAAGTAAATAATTTCGATGTTACTAATATCGATTTTTAAATAAATGTAGTGTATATTATATAGTATTTATTATGTTTTATCATGTATTTTTAATGTAATTTAATTAAAAGTTGTGTTTTAGTACTGTAGCGGGTTGTGGGTTTATAGGGGAATAGGGTGGGAAGTAATTTAATTATGTTAAATTAATTATTAATTAGTAGGAATTAATAATTAATTAATTGAGAATAATTTTTTATTAATTTCAATTAATTGATTAATTGATAAATATGTTCTGTAGCGGGTTATGGGTTTATAGGGGAATAGGGTGGGAAGTAATTTAATTATGTTAAATTAATTATTAATTAGTAGAAATTATTAATTAATTAATTGAGAATAATTTTTAATTAATTTTAATTAATTGATTAATTGATAAATATGTTCTGTAGTGGGTTATGGGCTTATAGGGGAATAGGGTGGGAAGTAATTTAATTATGTTAAATTAATTATTAATTAGTAGGAATTATTAATTAATTAATTGAGAATAATTTTTGATTAATTTTAATTAATTGATTAATTGATAAATATGTTCTGTAGCGGGTTATGGGTTTATAGGGGAATAGGGTGGGAAGTAATTTAATTATGTTAAATTAATTATTAATTAGTAGGAATTATTAATTAATTAATTGAGAATAATTTTTAAATAATTTTAATTAATTGATTAATTGATAAATATGTTCAGTTGCGGGTTATGGTTTTATAGGGGAATAGTGTGGGAAGTAATTTAATTATGTTCAAATATTTAAAAATTAGTAGGATTTATTAATTAATTAATTGAGATTTTTTAATTTAATTTTAATTAATTGAATAATTGATAAATATGTTCTGTAGCGGGTTATGGGTGTACTGTTGCATTCTCTCGAGTTGGAATAGTAATTGTTACCCCTACGCTATCCAACACTTTCCCTACTGTTGCACTCTCTGGAGTGGGAATAGTAATTTTTACCCCTACGCTATCCAACACTTTCCCTACTGTTGCACTCTCTGGAGTGGGAATAGTAATTGCTACCCCTACGCTATCCAACACTTTCCCTACTGTTGCACTCTCCGGAGTGGGAATAGTAATTGTTACCCCTACGCTATCCAACACTTTCCCTACTGTTGCACTCTCTGGAGTGGGAATAGTAATTTTTACCCCTACGCTATCCAACACTTCCCTACTGTTGCACTCTCTGGAGTTGGAATAGTAATTTTTAAACCTACGCTATCCAACACTTTCTCTACCGTTGCATTCTCTGGAGTGGGAATAGTAATTGTTACCCCTACGCTATCCAACACTTTCCCTACTGTTGCACTCTCTGGAGTGGGAATAGTAATTTTTACACCTACGCTATCCAACACTTTCCCTACTGTTGCACTCTCTGGAGTTGGAATAGTAATTTTTAACGCTACGCTATCCAACACTTTCCCTACTGTTGCACTCTCTGGAGTGGGAATAGTAATTGTTACCCCTACGCTATCCAACACTTTCCCTACTGTTGCACTCTCTGGAGTGGGAATAGTAATTTTTACCCCTACGCTATCCAACACTGTCCCTACTGTTGCACTCTCTGGAGTTGGAATAGTAATTGTTACCCCTACGCTATCCAACACTTTCCCTACTGTTGCACTCTCTGGAGTGGGAATAGTAATTTTTACCCCTACGCTATCCAACACTTTCCCTACTGTTGCACTCTCTGGAGTTGGAATAGTAATTGTTACCCCTACGCTATCCAACACTTTCCCTACTGTTGCACTCTCAGGAGTGGGAATAGTAATTGTTACCCCTATGCTATCCAACACTTTCCCTACTGTTGCACTCTCTGGAGTTGGAATAGTGATTGTTACCCCTACGCTAACCAACACTTTCCCTACTGTTGCACTCTCTGGAGTGGCAATAGTAATTGTTACCCCTACGCTATCCAACACTTTCCCTACTTTTGCACTTTCTGGAGTGGGAATAGTAATTGTCACCCCTACGCTATCTAACACTTTCCCTACTGTTGCACTCTCTGGAGTGGGAATAGTAATTGTTACCCCTACGCTGTCCAACACTTTCCCTACTGTTGCACCCTCTGGAGTGGGAATAGTAATTTTTACTCATACGCTATCTAAAATGTATTTTGGTTTTGTATTACTTTTATGTTGTTATTAATTGTTATTTATATGATTATTTAATGTACATGAATGTATTAGTAATTTATTATATTATTATTTCTTTATAAGTTATGAAAATCATTAATTTAGAGTTATTATTAATGGAAAAAATTTAACGTATTATATATTTATTAATGTTAATTTGTATTAAATTATGTATTATTTGAACTATTATAGTACATTTTTAAATATGTTTATTACATTTATAAGTATATTTTTGTTAATATTACATAATTATTTTATATTAAAAAACGATATTTTACAAAAAACTATATTTTTGTCATTCTATATTTTTCTTTCGATATATTTGTACTTACCTTGTTAGGGATAGGATTCCGATATTTTTGGCATCGATATTTTGGTTCTGACATTTTTGTATATTGATAATTGTGACTTCGATATTTTGTCAGACATTCGATTTAATGTATACGAACATTTACCTTGTAACAACGAGCTTGTGCCCTTTCACGTCCATAGTGGCTTCAGGTTTCTCAGGTTTGGAACCTGGTCTCAGATCATACACCTGTACTTCCGGATCTTGAATAAACTGGCCTAGACATAAAAAAAAAAGTAAGAAAGTATGTATTTTATCGAGATTCACCAATACACAAATGCATAAACATTACTGTATTGCCCTGTTGTGATGTGTCTGCATCAAAATGGTTTGATTTGAAAGCACTGAGTCAGTCAGTTATCACATGACACTGCTGCGGACTTTGGTCAAATAAATGTCAGTCTCTGAAATCTACCAAGTGTCTTGAAATTAATTCATCATTACACCTGGCAACAATATCCCTTCTATATGTCACATAAAAAACTTCAGGCTGATATGAAACTCTGCTTTTCAGCTTCTCAGGCTCAATGTTGTTTGAGAAGATCATCAACTGTACTTGGAACCTCCGGACGAATGAACAACACCGCTTCCCTGAGGTGTGTTGTGCTCAGGGTTGCTATTCAGCGGGAGCTAGATCTCGATTTTGAATTCCTGTCCGCATCAAGGTCATGCAAACAGGAGTGTCCTTCTCACTTGGCACATGTGATTTAGTTTAAAGTCTTTTGAATTGGACATTATAAATGGGGCTCACAGAATCTGCTTACATTCCAATCCCAGCCCCCGCCCCCGCCCAACTTCTGGCTCCAGTATCAGAAAGAGGAAACACTGATCTTGACTCTGACAGAGGACGGTAAGCTCTTCTAAATTGGGTAGTGGTTTAGGGAGAGCCAGAGACTATTCAGATTGAAAGGGGCAAGATGTTTGGTTTAATGTCTTTTAGGAATTTGTACAGTAATATCAAGAGCTAGAAAAGGAGATAGACATAGATTGAGAAACATGACAGGATTAGGTGTGATAAATTCTCCAGTCACTGGCTACTGCATGGCATAAGACTGGCACCTCACGGTCACCTCCTCCTCAGAACATTCCTGGACATGGGCAGACTACCTTTGAAGAAGAAGAACCTGCTGGAAGAAAAATACTCAAGGACTTCAGACTTCTGCTGGCACTCAGGGACTGGAACTGCTCTGCAAAGGTGGCTGACCTCCTGTTCGCCTACTTCAGGGACACAAAAGCAGAAACACTCTTGATCCAAGCAGTTCCTGCAGGACCCCTGGCTAAAGAGAGACCTGGTGCTTAGATGCCTGCCCTGGGAACCTATAAGCTGGAGGCAGGGTCAGAGAAACCTCATGGAAGTTGGAGAAAAGTGGGACTTTGTCATTTTTTCACCCCTGGGGGATCGGGACAGGGTCCTGAGGATTGTCAAGCGAGGTGTCACCGTAAGTGAGCAAGAAAAACAGGTTTTCATGCTATGATGAATGATGCATCACTGAAAATGGGTATGGCAAGGACCACACTGTAAATGTATCTGACCACTTAGAGCCCTGCCTGGCTTCAACCACCACCCTTGCACTACTTAAGGATATCAAGAACCAAATGTGATGAAGGTAAAACTTTGAATTGGTGCAAGGTGGCAAATCTAACCTTTTGTACCTTGCCCCGCTGGATGATCCTAACTATCGAAAAGTAGACAAAGGCAGAAGTGTAAAACGTTGTCCAGGATGACCTCCTTGGCTTTTCTCACCTCTGCTGCCTCGCAGCCAGTCTGAAATCGAACCTGGTGAACCACAAACTGGCAGTTCTGAATGAGGCTTTCTTTTTTATAGTTACATATTGCCCTAAAACTTTAAAAATCCATTACACTGGTTCCTCTCTCTGATTTGGAGTGTTTTATGCCATTTCTCTTTATGCTATTTTCTCTGTTTTTAGAAACTGAAAATATTATTGTGCTGTTTCAATGACTTTAAAATTCTTGGCTCTTCTTAAACTTAACAAGCTGTTCTCTAGGGAATTGCTAGCTGTTTTTGCCATAACAACCTGGGATCGAGTAGAGTTTCACTGAGACTTGTGTTGAGACCTAACAAAGGTGTATTAATTACATTCCAAATTTTAAATCTCACTTTCTGGGAACTATCAAATGGGATAGAATAGTGAGAAAGAATTCTGAGCACTAAAACAAGACATTGCTTCAGGGACAATGCTAAAGACATATGATCCGAATGCTTTGTGTTAGATTACAAAATGTTTTTTTCTTAATATGCATGTGACTAATCTAAAAAACATCCTAGCTGTGGCCACTTGCCTTTGTACAGAGTCATAGGGCTAAGGCACCCAAGGACTGATCGAGAACCACTTCAAAAGCGACTTCCGACGTCTGCTACTCCATCAAGAATGTGTTAACTATCAATGTGGAGCCAGCAGCTATTCTACAATGTTCTGTGGGGCAGGTGGAGGGAGGAGGTGCTCACCAGTGCTTGGTGCAACATATTTGAAATGTCACAGTGAATGTTAATACGCTAGACACAAAATATACACTGATTCTGGTGCATTCACACAAGGCACAGTTTTACAAAAGGTGGTACTTCATATTTTTTTAAATAATAGCCCTTACAATCCCATAGTCTCTAGCTTTCGGATTTGACTTAATAAGGTTTCGAAGTTTTGTCGTGTAGGACTTATTGAGTCAGATTTGTGCCACTTTTATAATCCATCTCTATGCTGTCCCTATGGAAGAATGAACCAGAGATATTGTCAAATTTACCTAACAATCCGTGCACCATTGGCGAGAACTTGTTGGAGGGTGGAATGTAGATTCCCAAGTAGTCAACATTAACTGGGTGCTTCTTCCAGACCCGGTGTAAACGGATTACAAAAGACAATTCCTCATTCATAGTTATCATGACATTTTTATTTTTCTGCACGGAGACGGTCAACCTGTTAAGAAACAGAATGAAGAAAGACAAAGGTGTTATTTCGTCATATAATCTGCTTAAAACGGCAAGATAATGTTGGGAATTTGTATAACATAAAAGACAGTGGGTAGCCAAATGCCTTGATTTTTGTTTTTAGGCAGAAGCTCAGGTGGATGACGCTAATGATAACATTCTTTATTACATGCTGCTTGTCATTCCATATGATGCCCAAAAGAGTGAAAAAGCAACTGAAGCAAAGCATAATGATTGACAGATGGGCGATGGCGGATTACAGAGGCAAGTGCTTTAGCTCTCAGGTGAATGTTGATACAACAGAGACCTGGGCTCATGTGTTATCCTTATTTACTCCTAATGTGTTAGATGTTGTGCCCTGGAAGATCTAACTGTCATCTGCTTGATCCGCTTTTCTTATATCACTTGATAACTAGGGACAGAACTTAATTTACTAAACTCAACCCTTGTCAGGTATTGATGTAAGTAAGATGGCATTGCATTCCCTCTCTGGTGCTTCTGTGGGCAATTCATTAAAGCAAAAGGAGCTGCCCTACAACCTCAAGGAAAACCTGGCGAATACGTATTATAAACAACTATGTTTTGTTGAGGGCAAGTATTATATAGAACAGCAAAAAATACAGCATACGTTGAATCAATTGAAAAAGCATTAAATTAATACAAAGTAAAAACTATGGGGCTTATTTATGAAAACTGTTGTATCGTTGCGTGAAACCAGCAATGCAACAGTTTTCACTGCGCCCTCCTTGCGACAGGATGGATGCTCCGTATTTAATATACGGTGCTCCAGGTCGCAAGGAGTTACAGATACGTCAGTATTTCTGACATATCTGTAGGAGCAAAAATGGCACATTGCTTGGGTGTGTCTGAAAACAGATGCAACTCCAGCAATGTGTCCTTTCGCATGGGGCGAGCCCCATGTGAATGGGCCTGCGTCAGTCTTTCGCCTGTTGTGAGACAGGGGTAAGGTATTGAAGCATTAGCATCCTAGAAGTGGCGCAGTCAAATCTCATTGATTTCACTGGGCTGCTTCTATGATGCTTTATTGTGGGGAAATGCCCACCCTGCATACATTATACCTGATGCAGGTGTTTACAAAGTGACGCATCTGCTTAGATGCATCACTTTGTAAATATGGCTCAAAGTGGCGTATTATTTCGCGCCATCGCATGGTCACAAAAAGTGATGCAATGGCAGCGTAAATATGTTGCAGGCCTTCATAAATAAGGCCCCATAAATATGGAGAAAAAAATAAAGCAGACCCATATAAGGCAAGGTTTGCTTTGATGGCAAATGCATTATACATCCAGAATATATATATTATGAATTACTCACATATCGAAGATGCATAGAAGTTGCTCAGTGCATGATGTGTTCATAGATGGTATATTTGTACAATAAAAGTGTAATGTCACAAAAACTGTAGAGGTTAATCCTCTATTGGGGTCATGGAAGCCTTTGAATTATTATCAAAATTGCCAGTATCATCAATGGCGTTTTTTTAGTTTAATAGATTTTTATTAAGTTTTAAAAGAATACAAGCAAAGCAATATAATATTAAGATGAATATGATAAGTTAAAGCCATAAACAATAGAGTTAATGAAAAATGTAAAAAGGTAAAGAAAATCAATGGAGTTTTAACCAAGACGTTTTTCTAAGGCTATAATCGGGACAAAAGGAAGGTACAGTCTGAGCATAGGGGACTAGAAAAATCAAGGGGTAAATAATGACTTCCCAAAGATTTATGGAATTAGAAGTCTTGAAAGGAACATTGGCTAAAATTCATCTTACAGAAAGTGAAGCAAAATGATATATAGGAGAGGCCTGTAAGATATCACAGTTAATGAGAAAAGGCCTAGAGAAAAGCAGTAGATTTAAAAATGAAAATGGCACTTAGGTTTGGTGGAAATAAACATGCAATAAAAACACATCCATTGTAGCAAGGTGATTCAACTTGGCCAGCAATATCAATAATGTCTACAATGTTTGCTATTTTGGGTGAAATTAACTTCCCATCCCCTTTTACGGACTGCATGTAATTCTTCCTCCTTGAATGAATCACTGTCCCATTGATTATATAGCATGTTTTCAATGTATACATCCATGATTGTGACTTGAGACTGTGTTTCAAATGGACCACCCAAATATATATATATATATATATATATATATATATATATATATATATATATATATATATATATATATATATATATATATATATATATATATATATATATCTTTTTCAAAAACTTTTTCTCAATTTCTCAATTTATTTTTGTACGGTGATCAGTGCTTTCCTATTTATTTATTTTTGGATTCATTCTTCACTTTTCTATTATGGTTTTCACTTTGTGCATGTGTTTTATTATGGCCATTTGACTTTACCGTTGCCCGGCCGGTCCCACAGCATTCAACCTGACTGTCCTATTCAGAAGACATGGACCTTCCCGTGCCTCCTTCTCTAATCTTTTGGACAGCTATTACCATATTCGGGCGGCTTCAAACCGAAAAGTGCTACAGTGGTGTCTCACAAATCTTGTTATTGCAAACATACATCCGCCAGTCTCCATCTTTTCTCTTTTGATGTGCTGATAGATAGGCTGTGCAGTCCAGCAGGGGATCATTTTGCGATATGGCATGTGAGTTCACCCGGTGCCAGTGGCCTCTTCGAAAGAGACTTTGTACTTACTATTTATGGTCAAATTAAACACAAATAAATAGGATCCTATTTTTATATTACAATAATTTGCACATAAATTCTAATTTTTAGGTTACCATATTACATTTTTGTAGTTTCAGAGTAACTACCATTGTATTAAGAAAATCAGCAAATATGTATGATTATGATGATATTAACATCATGTATGCTTTTATACATTCAAGGACACCTTATAGACTCCAAACATCAGGAGTCTGACTGTTTGATTGTTTCTTAGAACTACATGTAAATCAATTCACCAGAAAGCACACGCCTTTAGTGCAGGTGCTTGAATAATAATAAAAAATAAGCCTCACTCACCTCTCCTGTGTTATGCGACTAGTCTCAGCCCAGGACATGATGATGAATTGCGATGAATATTTGAGACTTATTTTCTCAGTGGTGATTTCTATTTTCACATTTTCATTTCTAAAATGAATCCCCACTATTCCAAAATATGTATCCAGTTTGCTATTTTTCATCATTTTGGCACCAACGAGCTGTCCATTAACCACAACGCCTATGAAAATAGATACAAGACAACAAGTTATTGTAAAGTTATACATTTCACTGAAAAGTTAAGCAGGAGTTGCAACATCAACTGGTTTGGCAAACAATTCTCTGAATTTCAGTGAGCGTTTGACGTTCCATTGTTTATATTTGACTTTGGATACCGTTGCATATCTGCATAGTGTAATTTGATTCGCAGCGGATTATATAAAGTTCTTTTACCACACATCTTCTGGTGTAATATGTGTGTGAGCAAGATGCAGAACTGAAAGCTCAGGTTACTAATTAGATGATATTTGTAGAATTACAGATTACAGTTCTGCTATTGTCCCTCTTTGAACAGAGGGTAGCACATAATAATAGATTCCATACAGTTCAGTTTGGAAGGTCTGCTGCTTATAGAGGAAAGTAGGCAAGAAGTGGTTTCATCTTTACAGAGAAGTAACTATGGGCCAGATGTATCATCATTGGATTTTGCGATTCCATAAAAGCGAAAATTACCGATTAGCTAGTATGGAATCGCAAAATGCAATGTATGTAGGTTTTGCAATAATAATTGCGATTCCTACATATTCCTTATTAGCGACTCGCAAATTGCGAGTTGCAAATAAGGAATGGATTCCCATTCATTCCTATGGGCCAAGAGGCCCATAGGAATGAATGGGAATTGCATGCGCAATTGGAGAGTATCCAATAGGTACTCGCAAATTGCGCATGCAATTTCAAGGGTGCCAAATGCACACCCTGTTGCACCCCTGGAATGGGCATGTGTGCACATATGGCGCACATACATGCCCTGTACGGCACATGGCACCTTGAAAAATGCAAAAAAGTGAATTTTTCATGGAATTTGCATATTACCACCAATTTTTTTTTGACTTTCTGCATTTCAATTAAGGAATTGCAAATTGCGATACCTTAAATGCATTCACAAATTAGGGAATCACAATTTTTGTGATTCCCTATTTTGCGAATGCCTTCTGGGATGACACGTCCCAAAAGGCTTTTCCCCATTCGCAAAATGGGAAAAGCGCTTGATACATCTGGCTCTATGTCACTCTTAACTCAAATTGATGAACAGCCAAGTGAGCAGCTTATGACCGCTCTGAGTTTCCTCTGTGAGAACATGAGATTGGATTGAGTGGAGGAGGAGAATTAGGAGATGAAACTGGGGGTGATAGAAGATAGAACTATTGAAGCAACAACAAAATAGCCTTCACTGAAATCAAGACTGTCTTTAGCACCCACAAAGATATATCGTGTTGAATGCCCTCATTTGTATCTCTCCAATCATTAAGAAATCCAAATAAAAGAGACACATTACATCTGTTGACTGTGAAGAAAAATTGGCATGGACCCAGGTCAGTAATCAAACTCTCAGCTACGATATGGAGAACCGGACCACATTAAAAAATTGTAGGGGAAAATATATCGTATCATTGAGTTGGGGGTCATTTAACAATGGGCACATCTGAAACCAAAGCATTAATTGTGTTGTTGCCGCCTCTGCTTTAATATAGTTATATTAATAATTTAGCCCCTTTAAAATGTAGGATTAGGAAATCTTCAGTGAGGAAGTATTACAAAGAAATGCTGGGACTAGACAGACTATAACAATGTCCAAATATTAGCCATGTTGTAGTTTATTGTGAGATGAAATGGCTCATAGAAAGCAGTCTTATAAAAATAGCGATCACAGTTGTCTTCTGCTTATGAATTATTAAAAGAGTAAGAACAAGAAAAAGGTTGCATGTGTTCATTTAAATTTAAATTTAAAATAATACTTGCAGATTGCACAATATCTAACCAGGAAACTTCATTTGATCAAACATGTCATGATATTCTACATAATATTGCACTGGATGTACAAGCCTAAGTTTAAATCAACTATGAACCCTGGTGCCACCAAGGATCTACAATCTCTCAAATGAAAATCTCACCAACTAGAGGATAAGTGGAGAACCAAGACAGTGATAAGGAGTATGCCTGATAAAGATCATCTCAAAATATATTCCAAGTCCACTGAAAAGCAAATGTCTTATTTTCTTAAACTAGATCATCTGAGTATCAAATCCCTTGAGGTAGTTATTTTCCACTGTCTTACTTCTACTACACTCGTCTTTCACTGCATCTATGCTAACTCAGTTGCAGATTTGTTTACAACTACAGTTTCCAACTTAAGAAGCCAGCATTTTGGAAACTAATAGGGGAGGTGCTGGCTTAACTGCGCCAAACACTCTTTCTGTAAGTCCCCACCAGGCTTAGGCCTTGACTGCAACTGTAATAATTATTATCTGTAACTCTGTGCAAACTAGCCATGGTCCAGCCGTTGTTTAAAAATGCAGCGTGAGAAATTGGGTTGTTGGTTGACTGGGGTGTGAACCCTGGTCAAGCAGCAACCCTAATTCTTGTCGGGGTGAGGCACAGGCTAACCCTAAATTAACCTGGGCTCAACTCTGTGGTAGCTTGGCACGGAGCATTCAGGTTTAATTTAGAGGCAATATGTAAAGTATTCGGGCAATACTTCAAATCAAACAGTAATAAAGTAAAAACATCACACAAAAAGGATCCCTCACCAGGTTAGAAAAAGGAACTTATTTTAATAAATACAGGATCAAAATAATAAAAATCCAAATAATAGAACTGGAGATATTTAAATGTAAAGATTTTAGTGAAAACAGCACCAAAAAGCACAAAGCACAAAGCGCCAACTGTTCATATCTGGTCACGCCGAACCTGGACAAAGTCACAAGTTGAGGCCGACTGCGCTTGAGTGCAGCCCGGCTACATGGCCCCAGTTAGTCCAGCTGAACAGAGTCCCTAAAATCCTGGTTTGCGGAGCTTTGCAAGGACCTGTGTTGAAGATGCATTGTGCAGCCGAAGTGCATCGATTCTGAGATGCTGCGAGGCTGCGGTGCGAGAGCCTGCATTGTCGTCGAGGATCCCGTTGACAGGGCTTGAGATGCAAAGTCAGGCGTCGAGGATGCGACGTGCAGTCAGGGAGAAGTGTCAGTTCCGAGGAGCTGTGAGGCTGTGATGTAGAAGCTAGGATTGGCGTTGAGGCTTCCTTCAGTGAGTGATAGGAGGACCTGGGCTGTAGAAGCATTGCACAGCAACGGTTCTGAAGAGGCTGCAAAAGTAATCTGGGTCTTTCTGATGGGTCCAATCCACACACCAGTGGAAAGCCATCAGTTCTGTGCGTTTTTGAATTGCACAGCAGAGGAGATGCGTTGGTTCCGCTGGATCTACAGGCTGACACCTTAAGCCCACTTCCAAGGGTCCAGATCTGTGGTGACACCACTTGGCAGGGTAGACTCACAGACGCAAAGAGTCCAGGTGCTGGTGCAAGCTTGTTGGCAGCCTGTTGTGTCCCTGAGGCTTTAGATCAGGAACCTATCCATCTAACCCTTGGAGTCCCTATGGGTTCTGGGTTCAAGAGTAGCAGGTCCAGTCCTTCTCACCCAGGCAGCAGGTTAGCACAGCAGGACAGCAGTTTCGTCAGAGCAGCAGTTCAGCAGAGTGGCAGTCCTTGTAGTAGCACAGAAGCCCTCATGTCTGGCAGAGCATACACAGGTCCAGAAGTGTACTGAAGTGGTGGTGTCTGTGGTCCATTATTTATACCCAGCTGTGCCTTTGAAGTGGAGAGACGCTACTAGAGGCATGCCTTTGAAGTGCACAGGTGCCCTGCCTTCCTGGCACCATACTAACAAAAGGGGGTATGCAGCCCTTTGTGTGGAGCCAGGACACAACCTATTCAAGTGTAAGTGGGACTGGGCCCGCTTCTCCCTCCTATACTGTCATTGATGACCCATCCAGTAACACCTAAGCTCTCAATTGTGTGTGGCTGTCTAGGAGGAATATACAATGTCCAACTGTCCCCCACACTTAGTCATGTGACCCAGAGACAGGCTGGAGGCACCAAATGGCTAATGCAAGAAAATGCCAATGTTCAAAACATGCTATCTTCAGAATTGTAATTTAAAATGAGGCATCCCCATAAGTCAGGATTTTAAATTGCAATTCCTACCTAATAATTTAAGAGTTTTTTTACTACCAGGACATATAAAACTTAAAAGTTCATGTCCTACTTTTTAAATACATTGGGGCATATTACCAACAACTAGCGATAATTTTTGTCTCTAACTTGTTTAGAGACAAAAATTATCGCCGCACATCGGCGATTTTTATCGCAGATAAACCTTGCTATTAACAAGGTTTATCGCAAATGCGATAAAAAACGGCCGAAATGCATGAATATCGCTGAAAAGTCAGCGATATTCATGCATTATCGAGCAAATGCTCTTAGCCATGTTATCCACCTCCCATTGGATAACATGGCTAAGAACTGCTCAGGGCAGGTGTTAGCTTTTGGAGATATTCCCGCTTAGCGCGAATATCTCCAAAAGTTGGTAATAGGAGATAGCGATGTTAGGGACTGTTTCCAGTCGCTAACATCTTGGCACGCCCACTTTGCATGTCATTAGTGATAAATATCACTGACATGCAAAGCAAGGCCCAAGATGCTCGCTATCTCCTATTAGCTGTCACTAACTTGTGTTAGCGACAGCTTGGTAATAGGGAGATAATTTTATCTCTGCTTTCTTGGCTTTTAAAGCCAAAAAAGCAGAGATAAACCCCCTTGATAATATGCCCCATTGTTCCCTGCCCTCTGGGCTGTCCGGGTCCTACCCCATGGGCAACTTATCTGCATTTAAAAGGAAGGTTTGTGTCAGGCTAAAGGTTTAATTTGGCATGGCGAAATGGTAGTTTAAAACTATGTACACACACGCTGCAATGGCAGATCTGAGGCATGTTTAAAGTGCTACTTGAGTGCGTGGCATTAACAGTGCTGCAGCCCAACTGCAAAAAGAACAATTGATGGACAGCTAGATTTCTGGATATTGGGGGTTGAGGATTTGGTGTGACCCAGCTATCACATACCTATGAAGTTTGTGTTATCTATATAATCCGTTAATTATACCACAGTTTGAGACCCTGTACTGCAAGGAATGGAAGAGTTATTCAAAATTGCCGAAAAATATACGAGGTGATATATGGTCTCCTATTTATTACCCAGAATTGCATTCTTTACTTTTAAATGAAAAACGAAATTGTTTTATTGGTTTTGCATTGCAATTATTTCGTTTACGTTTCAGTTTCAAAGCCAAATTTACACTGATATATTGTAGAATATAATTTATCATTTCAATGTTATATTTCCAAGTGTTTTCTCGCTTCGTGTTTTTTGGATATCAATAAAAAAAAATCATAATTTAATAATCCATTCACCGTTTCAGTCGAATTGCATGTACATTTCTATTTCCCAAATGTATTCACTGACGAAATTTTGTACTTTATAATAAAAATCTAATTTAGTAACTCCAAATTTTTGCATTTAATGTTCTATTCAAATGTGTGGTTTACTTTGTTGAGAAATCCATGAGAAAATAGTATTTTGCAGCACTAATTTCACAGAAAAAAGATGAAAGAGCTAACCCCAAGAAAAATCAAGGAATATGTACAGATTATGATGATACTAAAATCATGTGTGTTATCGTCACATTCAAACCCACCTTTTTATAAATTCTCATATTTGTAAGCCGAAGGTAGCAAAATAGTTGAATGGAACACTTTCTAAACTAATAGCAATTGCTCTATTATGAAGGCTTTCTAAATGGCATGCAAGAGGCTTCCTAGTTTAGAGTAAGACTTTTTGCATTGATAACATATGAGTTCCTTGCATAGATAAGTGCTTGTGATATATGAATATTCACCACCACCTTCTCTGTACTAATGTCTGCAATCCTAGTATCTTTTAAAAAATACAGGGAAATGCTCCAGACTGACAGTTCCATCAAAAATACAGGCGCGTATTTATTAAACTTTCCCACAATGCAGTAAAGGGAACTAGCTGCAGTGAGCTGCCCTGGGTGAAAGACAAAGAGCAGAAAAGCTCCATATTTACAAACATTGCCATTGCGGGGAATGAGATTTTATTATCAATTTATGATCAATTTAATAACTTATCTCATTCGTCAATTTTGGATCGGTTTTTATCTGTCATTGAGTAAAAGACAAACCCCGTATAGGTTAAATTAACCCCATAAACTGACGCAACTCTGAAGGACCACTGACAACTGATGAAGTTTAAAAGTTTTATATAAAATCAGAATTAAGTTGCATATACAATCCTCTCAGGATGAGTTTCAATAAGTATACAAAAGAATACAATTAAAATCAATTCCAGATCTCCAGATTAAAGCATAGATACACTGTGGTCCTGTCGCGTCATCTACAGAAAGAGAAAATTAATCAAGTTAAATCTGTCCCTACTCTATACTACGTGACATCCCTACTTCGCAAGTTCCTAACCTAAAAAAGGTGTCAGCAGTTTGACTCCCAAAGAAGTTCAAACTCTCTTAGCCTCTAAAGGTAACTTAGGTTTAAGAAGCAGTACCCTTACTGCCTACCCATCCGCTCACTAAGGGTCCTCGGCCTACTGCTCTCTTGCGCTCTGATCTCTCTCAGCGCATCTGCTCAAGTCATCTACGCTTCGCCCTTCTCTCTGTTCTCGCTCTGAGCAATTAGCTATCTTATCCCCGGGGTGCTGTCCCTAAAATACACAATCACAGTGTGGGTGGAACGCCCCTTCGACGCCCACCACGGACTTTCCCCATGATCTCATTCTTTGCTCTTTCCATGGCTTCATCTCTTTGGGTTGTTCGTTAAGTTGACCCTTCTCCTTAGACGCCATCTTCGTCTTCTTGCTGGTGACTTCATTTGACATTACCTTTGACACTTTCGGAGCAAAGTCTATTACCTCAACAGACCTTTAGTTCTTTACGGCTGTATTCATAACCTTAGTTGGTCCTGTGAACGGTCATTTCTAAACAAGGCTCAAATTCCAAGCGTCTCTTATCACGTTTAAGCCATAAACTTCGTCCGGCATTGTCACCTTAAATCTAGAAAGAACTAGACTCCTTGGCTCTCACGTTCACAGCAAGGCTATTCACGACTCCTGTGAGCCCACTAAATTACATACAGCGGACTACCCTCCTGCGAACTCTCGGTCAGTTAGGTTAAAATCACACATGACCTAAACCCTTCTAACATTCTTACAAGAAGCTTTCTACACAGTATAACCTTTAACACACATTTATATATAATCACATTTAGTAAATCCTTTACGTATAAGTGAATACATTCTACATAGAATATAAATTACATAGAGTATAACTTTATATTCCCATTGGTTACATCGCCGTGTATGTTCTCTGCACATTTCTCCATGTTACATTTCACGCCGTTTCTCCATTTGAAGTTACACACGTACATGAATTCTACTTTGCACGTTCTACATTTCGTAAGCATTTCTACACATTTCTACATTAGCCCACTACGTATACGGGCCTTCTAAATCTAATAAATGTTCAAGAGTAAATACAGTTACATTTCCTATATTACCTTGATAACATCGGTTAACTTTATGCTATAAGTGTTAACTTCATGTTACGATATACATTTCATTCCTACGTTATACGATATGCTTGTAAATATAACTCGGATATGCGTTTTATTCAAATTGCGCTCTCTCAGTTCCCCCCTTTGATGACTTCTAGGAGTCATCACTAAATGCAATTTGAATAGCACCTTTACACAGAACTAGTTACAATATTCCCTCTTTTTATCGTTTCGAGAGCTCTTAAGCTTTTGTACTGTTGATCTTGTAAAGCAGCTAATCTCCTTTCTTGCTCTCTCATGGATCTTTGTAACTGGTTCGACCTATACCATTTATACAATTTCACTAACCCTATTAATGTGATTATGCAAATTAATACTATCAATACAGGCTTTACTATATACCATACTATGCCTTTACCAAGGTTGGCAAACCAACTCCTAACCTTTCCTATTCCATGACCTACTTTTTCCCAAACATTTGTTTTTGATAAATCTTCGATTTCTTTATGTATCTCTGTAATATTTTGTATGACTTTCTCAAGTGGTTTTGAATTGTCAGGAATGTAAGTACAACATTCCTGGACCTTCAAAGCCTTGCAAAATCCGCCCTCTTTTGCTAGCAGTACATCTAAAGCAAGTCGGTTCTGAAGAACCATTGCTCTAATCGACTGCATCTCTCCCTCTACTAGCATTAATGACCTTGCAGTACTTGCAGATAATCTATCTACAACTGTAGCTAGTCTCCTGATCTTAACATCGTTAAGTATCAAACCTAACATAGGAAACATCGCTCCAAATATGTCTCCAACTACTTCTGCATCTCCTACTTCCCTTGTCACTCTTGTCGAAGCCTTACCTTCTATGATCGCTAAGTCCTTTGCATGATATATTTTGGGGAAGACAATTGCCAAGTAACACGACCCATACCAATTGTCAGGTAGTTTTACATAGGCATTTCTTCCACATACAAAATATACATTAGGAATCACTTGCATCCCTTTCATAAAATCCTTCGTATAATACTCTAAACGAAAAGCATGTTCGCAATTCACTTCACCTACAAATACACTCTCATAATACGTTTTGCTTCGAGTTAAACATAACTTCCCCTTCTGCGTTCTATCCAAAGCTATTGGACCATTGCTACCTTTCTTCTTGTGCGCTTTTTCTTCTTCGGTCCAATCTGTTTTCCACTGTCCTGACATTTTCAGAATCTTCTGCCTTCTGTATCTGTCATCTACTTGTCCTATGAACTTTTTCTCTATTTCTGACACTTTGCAAGTCAGGTTATTTCTGCGTGCGCATGATGTATCTAATGTATCCCAAGGAAGAAAGAACTTGGTCAGTCTATCCTCCTTTTTGTAATAGTCCCACTTATTCATTTGTTTATAATTCGGGACTTCAGGTAGTACCGAATCATAATTTGAAAAGTAGTACTCAAATCCTTCCCTACCATAAAATATACTAAGCAGTAAACTACATGTTATCCCATAAGTCAGTGGGAGATGATGATATCTGATGCCTTCGTCTACAGAAGCCGGCAATTGCATACAAACATAGCAATCTTTGGCCTCCATGGCATCGATATACTCGTACAATAGTTTAGCATATGCGTTTGACCTAAAGTTTCCCTGTGACTCGTCTACGTGTAGTCTACGAGCTTCATCTGCCAGTAACGCCTTTTCACGGATGACATTGCTCTCCTCCTTCTTCCCAACAAGAGCAGGTTTCAAAGTCGTTACAGGCTTTATCTCTGCTGTCTCTTTTTCACTTTCATGTCCTACCATGTATGATGTGGTCACTACTGTAATAATGAGAAAAATTACTACTGCTATTAGTGTACCTATTATGCATCTAGCTTTTCGGTTTGGGTTGTCGTTCTCCATGTTATCAAACAGCGTAGCTCCTTCTTTTGCGAAAAGTTTTTCTTTTCCAGTCTCTGTTTGCTTTGTTTGCTTTCTCAGTCCGTAAAGTGCTCTTTATAAGAAAAGCCTCTTTTCGCAACAATGTCTTTTTCTCTTTAACAATAGACAACCCTAACCCTTCTCCGTCCTCTAAATGTAATCCCTAATTTTATTCTTCTTTCCACTCGGCTCTAGGTTATCTTCTTCTTTATAGCTTATATACAAAAGTTTTCATGCATCAACAATTATTCTCGTACCTGCAGCTTTAGCAACAAGTTCCAATAGTTCAAAACGAATGACTTTTTCTTCTTCTTCTGGAATTTGATGACCAAAAGTCGGAAACTGTAATCGATTTAGCACTAGATCTTTGATCCGACTTAGGTATGGGGGTATGGGAAGTGTGAAAGTCAGTAACCCCTCAGTCTCGAGCCCAGGCGTCAACATCCATATCTCCACTGCCACAAATGGATCGAGATCGATTACCTTCACTTCTTTCACTCTCCCAGATTTCTGTCCCCAAGACATCTGCTAGATAAGTCCACTCTGGGGTGGCGTACCTTCTGCAGGGCACACGTACCCTTCTCGATCTTCTTGGACTCTCAGTGCCTGAGTCTGTAGTTTCCTCTTCCTGATCCGATTCTTCAGCGATCGGGACAAGAGCTCTCCCTTGATCTGCTTTTAAGTTTGGCCTTCTCCTTCTCTCCGGCCAACTAGCTTCGTCACTCCTTGTCCTCCCGCTCCTTGTTCTTGGACTTGTCTCTTGATCGCTCACAGCTTGTTCGCTATCTGATTCGAACTCCCATGTACTTTCTTCTTCTGAGACGACTTCAGTCCCACTGGTGTCCTGACCTTCGTCGACCTGTTCCGTCTCAGTCTCAGCCTCTTCGATCACCTCCACAGCTTGGCTTTCCCCCTCTGTGGCTTCTCCACTTTCTGCTGAATTCTCATCCGAGAGAGGAGCTGTTTCTTCTAGAGGTGTTGGCACTCTTCGGGTGTGTGAGGCATGTATCCAGTTTGGCAGGCCTCCACACTTTACTGCAGTATTCGTCACAAGTATGACTTGAAACGGTCCTCTCCAGCGCACGTCTAAGCAGTTCTTCCTGACGTGTTTTTTCACCAAAACCCAGTCCCCCGGACTCAGGTCATGGCACAAATCTTGTGCTGATGGAACCTCCGCAGCCTGGACCTGGAGGGACACAGAATTAACGGCATCAGATAGTCCCTTACAGTAGTCCAAGATCAGATCGTCTGTGATGTTCACTAGGGCTGCAGTCGGAACCGATGGCAATCTCATGGCTCTCCCCATTAGCACTTCATGAGGAGAGAGACCTGTTTTTCTATCTGGTGTGCTACGTATGCTCATAAGAACCACTGGAAGTGCGTCTGGCCAACTCAGGGATGTTGCTGAACAAACTTTGGCAAGTCTGGACTTGATTGTACTGTTGATTTGCTCTACAATCCCTGAAGCTTCTGGTCGATAGCTGCAATGTAGTTTCTGATCGATACCCAAAGCTGAACATAGCATCTTCACTATTTCGCTGTTAAAATGAGTTCCTCTGTCTGATTCCAAAGAGGATGGCACCCCAAACCTCGGTATTAACTCTCTAAGTAACAATTTTGCTACTGTAAGTGTATCGCACCTACGTGTAGGGTAAGCTTCAACCCATCTAGAAAATATACAGACAATCACTAAGACATATCTGAGTCGATTGCACTTGGGCATTTCGATGAAGTCCAGCTGCATTCTATTGAAAGGCCCCCCAGACCTCCCAATGTGACTCAATGTGACTGGTGTTCTCTTTCCTACGTTTAGCTGCTGACAGATCGCACATCGCTGACATACTGCTTCTGCCGCTACTCTAAACTTCGGGTTAAACCACGTTTGTCTGAATACTCTCACCATAGCATCTCTACCTATGTGTGCTGATCCATGCAATTTCCTTGCCATTGGACTAACGAGTTCATTTGGTAAAACTGCTCTCCCATCTGCAGAGATCCAAAAGTTCATCTCACTTCTAGTACAACCCGCTGTTTCCCAACTCTTTTTCTCATCATCTGGTGCATTTTCCTGAACACTCCTTAACTCATCCCACGTATCTACAGTATCTAACAACATTGTCAATTCCGTTCTTTCTTGGATTCCCCCCACTTTTACATCGGTGTGAGAATAACCTTGTTCTGCGCAATAACGCGCTACCTCGTCAGCCTAACGGTTGCCTTGCGACACAAAGTCTACGTTCTTCGTGTGCGCGGCACATTTGACAACTGCTATGGCTGACGGACCTTGCAATGCCTCTAACAATAGTCTCACGAATTCTCCATTCCTAATTGGAGAACCCGAGGAGGTCATGTAACCTCTTTGAGACCATAACTGCCCGTAATCGTGAACTACCCCGAAACCATACTGGCTATCGGTGTATATGGTGACTCGAATTTTGTTACCTGCTAAACAGGCACGGGTCAAAGCAATAATTTCAGCTACCTGAGCGGAATGTATTCCTTCCAGGCAGGCGGCTTCCACAACTCTGGTAATAGTACAGACTGCATAAGCTGCTCTCAGCTGACCGATATCGTCTCTTACGCATGAACCATCAACGAAGAATATTTCATCGGGGTCAGTCAATGGCTCATCCACGATATCTGGTCTCGGTTTGGTGCATAGTTCAGTCACATCAAGGCAGTCATGATCTGTACAAATTTCATCATCAATCTCATTTGGAAGTGGCATCAAAGTTGCAGGATTCAAGACGGAGCATCTTTTTAGGGTCACATTCTCGGCAGCCAGTATGACTTGCTCGTAGCGTGTGAGCCTGCTATTCGTCAGATGCTGAGTCTTAGTCCTGGTCATTAACAATTCTACAGAATGCGGTACGTACACCACTAACTGATGTCCCATTACCACACTCTCACAACGTTCAATGCTGACACCCGTTGCAGCAACGGATTTGAGACATCCGGGCAACGCTGCGGCTACTGGATCTAGTGTAGCCGAAAAATACGCCACTGGCCTACGCGCATCTCCGTGTATCTGGGCCAAAACTGCTAACGCGCATCCCTCTCTTTCGCAGCAGTAAAGCAAAAATGGTTTTGTGTAATCAGGCATTCCTAAAGCCGGGGCACGACATAAGTCCTCCCTCAGCTGCAAAAACGCCATCAAACAATCTTTGTCCCATGGTACCGGATCACTTACTCCTTTGTGCGTCAGTTGTAGTAACGGTTTTGCCTTCAGTGAAAAGTTGGCTATCCACTGCCGACAATAACCGACCATGCCTAGAAACATCCTGACTTCTCTTTGTGTTGTAGGCGCATTCATTTTCATGATCGCCTCTATTCTGTCTGGAGACACCTTCCGCTTTCCCTTTTCAATCCTATGGCCCAAGTATTGCACTTCAGTCTTACAATACTGCAATTTACTTGGAGACACCTTGTGTCCGTTCTCGGCCAAGTGATTTAATAAGGTAATGGTGTCTACCTTGCAAGCTTCCTCAGTTTCCGACGCAACTAGGAGGTCGTCTATGTACTGGACTAGAACCGAGTTCTTGGGCAGTACTAGACTTTCAAGATTCTTTTTCAGTAGCTGGTTAAAAGTCGATGGGCTCTCTGTATACCCCTGTGGGATACGGCACCATGTTAAAACGCGATCTTCCAGCTTAAAAGCGAAAAGGTACTGGCTCTCTTCATCTAAAGGAATCGAAAAGAAAGCCTGACACAAATCTATCACGGTAAACCATTCAGCTTGGAACGGTATCTGAAACAATATCACTGAGGGATTCGGTACCACTGGACAACATGAGACAACGATATTATTAATCTTTCGTAAATCCTGCACTATTCTGTATTTTCCACTAGGCTTCTGTAAACCCATAATCGGGGAGTTACATGGACTTCCCACGATCTCCTTCAGTATTCCCTGTTTAATCATGGATTCGATCACAGGCTTTACTCCTGCAATCGTCTCCGGTGTCAACTTATATTGTGGTATTCTCGGATACTCGGCATTGGGTCTTACCATAATCTTTACTGGTTCAACCCCTTTGATCAATCCTATTTCTTCTCCAGTAAAATCCCACACCTCAGCTGACACTGTCTCCTTCAAATCCTGTGGAAGCTCCTCCACTGTTAAGGTAGGATATAATTCCACGCATTCCTGCGAGTTTACGACTTTAAAATCGGCCTCCTCATCATTGGTCTGCACCTCTACTCCTTCAGGTGTGCAATGTATTGTGCAATTTAATTTACACAACAGATCTCTTCCTAACAGACACACAGGGCTAGAATCACAGATTACAAACTGATGTTCGTCACTGTAATTCCCTATCTTCACTGACACTGGTTCGGTCAGAGGATTCGTCATCCTCTTGTTTGCGACTCCTACCACCTGAATCGTCTCTCCCGATATTGGCAAACCTGGGACTACCGCTGATCTCAACGTGGATCGAGTGGCCCCCGTATCCACCAAAAAGGTCGTAGGACATCCAGCTACTTCAGCTTCTACGTATGGTCCTCTCTGATCTACTTCCAGGGCTGCACCTAGTGTACAGTCTTCTTCCCTATTCACTTGTTGCCCTGTAAGAGGGTCAACGTAGTAGCATTCTTCTCCTCCTACGAACAATGGCATTTGTCTATAGGTTTTTGCTCCATTTGTAATGCGAGGTGGTTGAGGAAACGGGGCTCGAGGAGTCTGAGTCCCCCCTTTGCTAAACTTTCCCTTCGGGACTGCGGCTCCCTTAACCACGTTATTCTGTACCTCTTCCTCCTCTTGTTCTAATTCCCCTGTCTCCACATTGTAAGGACACTCGCGTCGCCAATGTCCTACCTCGTTACACTGATGACACCTCGTTGTCTTTTTCAGTGTCGCGATATCCATTCTCGGTCTCGGTCTTTCATCCTCATCTCTGCTCTGATTATTCTGCTTCTTTACTGGTGTTCCTGTTCCCTGTTGCCGCTGTCCACCCTTTCCAGCTGATTGCATCTGCACCAACATCAGCTTTTCTTTAAGTTTCCTTGCTTTTGAGTCTATTTCGTCGCTACAGTACCTCGCATACCTCAGAATCTCATCTAACGGTTTGATCTGCCAACAAATCAAATGCTGTTGTATCATTAGGCTTATGTCTGGTCTCAATCCTAGAACAAACTTCGACACAAACTGTCCTATGTCTTTAGGATCCATCACGTCCAATCCACTGTACTGTTTGAATGCTTTCAGCAATCTCTCATAGAACTCGTGGACTGTCTCTTTAGGTTCCTGAGTTGTTCGATCTATCTTAACCCAGTCTATGTCTTGCACTGGCACTTTCTCCTTTAGCCATGCAATTACTCTCTCGTACTTTTCCATTACTCTCTCTGATGGGCCATTCGTCCGAGTATCTCTCGGAGGCTCACAAGTGGGCCATTCAATACTAAGTTTGCATGCCGTCCACAAATCTCCGGGTACTACAATATCGAACAATGTGTTCAAATCGATCCACAACACCTTAGAGATTTTCACGAACCTCTCTACCTGCTTGTACCACTCTACAGGGTTCTCTCTAAGCTTCGGGAAAGAATTAGTGAATGCCGCTAAATCCCCCCTACTCCAAGGTACATGAACGTAGTTTCCGTTCGCGATTTCTCGCAAAGGGAAAGCTTCCATTCGCATTAGGTCTGTATCCTGGGACTTCACAATTGTACTTCTTCTGACAGATCCCCTCTTAGACCATTTTTCCTCCCATCTATCCAGATCTCTCCATATTCTAATACACATGATCAGTTCCCTTATGTGTACTCTTAGTCCAATCGTTCTACGCTCATCCAGATCTCGGTCTGTGCAATTTAGCCTATGATTGGGCTGTAAAGCTTTAGTTCGTGACATGTCTATCATATACTTTTCTGCTAATTCGGATAATTTCTCATGAGCTGCCCTTGCCTTTCGAGTAACATCTGTAGACAAAAACAATATTTCATCTGGTTCGTACAGCTCTAACCTTTCTATTGCCACTGTGCCACCAATTATCTCATCCAAGTCTGATTTTAAACTCATTACATCAATCCGTCTTGCTTTTATTTCAGCTCTCAGTACGTCAGTCCTAGGTTGTTCTCTTACATCCCTCTCACCTCCACTATGCGCCCTACGCCTAAGCACAGGTGAGTTATGAGGAGTTTTTCTTCCATCTCTTTGTTCCCACCTCTCTAGATCCCAAGCCTTTCCATCTTCCCTTGGGGTGTGGTGGAACATTGCTCCATTCCCCATCACTACATTCCGTCTTTCTGGCTCGGTGTCTCCAGATACAATATAGGATCCACCGTTCTGTTCAAAACCACTGTAACTCGTTTGCTGTCTGGTGTCACTCAGCAACCGATAAGATCCTTCATGGCCCTCCATGTTCCCGCGATCTCGTTCGTGATCACCGGATGCATGGCGAGACGTTTCGCGACTCCCTATATTCTCATGACTTCGTTCGCGTTCACCGAATGCATGGCGAGACCCTTCGCGGCTCTTTATGTCTCCGTGATTCCAATGTCGCACGTTTTCTTCTGGGGCATGGTGAGTGCATCTGAAACTATTTCGATACTCCTGCGTCCTTCGTTCTCCCTCACTAAAGGTGACACGAGGCACCTCCCCACACCCTGTACTTCTGTCGTTACACATTTCCCTACTGCCGCTGGTAATATGGCAAGTATCTCCCCTGCTTTCCTGGCTCCCTCTCTCCCACTCCGGGCTGCTTTCGCCAGCTCCACAATGAGAGAGGATCTTGTTATCCTGGTCTCTCCACTCTGCTCCTGTTTCTAAACTTTTATTCCGCATTTCTTCGGCAGTATCCCATTCTTTCAGGTACTCCCTTAATTCCTTATGGGATTTCGGTTTTGGTCCCCTTAAGTCCATTGGCCCTCTTTGACCCCCCTGTTCTACCCAGGGACCTGTTGCCGAATCTAATGGGGTACTCCGACTCCTTGGTGCTAGTATCTGCCTCTGAGGATTCATTGTCCTATTCCTATTCTCCATCTCTGCCCTTTCCCTGTCCCCTTGTGCCTGTTCCTCCTGCTGGACTCCCTCCGGGTTATAGATTGACACTATAGGCCCTATGGTAACAGGTACTTGCAGAGCATCTGGCATTTGATACGACCTTGCATACTGCGTTTCTGGCACCTTCTGGACCACGAATCTTCCTACTACTCTCTGTTCGGAACTAGATTGAGGTACTTCCTCACTTTTCTTGGCATCCCACTCTGATACTGGGAGCGATTTATATTCCCCCCATCTAGCTCCGTCCCCTTGTTGTAATACAGGACTTGCAGCTTCTCCGCTGTACGGAGGTGGTCTATCCGTTAATAGCCTCTCTATCAGATCCTCCTCCGTCTCGCTTTCCTCATCTTCCTCTAGAGGTTTCTTTTCTCCCGTAACTTCTAGCATTGGGTATAGTTTGTCTGCTTCTATCTTTTGTACCCTCCACTTTTTGGCTTCATCGTCCCATTTAGCATCCTGCACTGCCTTTACAGATCGTCTTACTCTTTCTTGGCGCCTCTTTACGCTTTTTTCGTGTGCTGCTCTAAACCATGCACTAAGGGCTTCGAACTGTGTTGGCCTCGGTAGAGGTCTTGTTGCAAGCATTACCACTTTCAGTTCGTTCAACACGTCTAGCTTAAACGTTCCGAATCTTGGAAACGTCAGTTCCTTATTCCCTTCAGTTAGCTTATTCCACTCGGAGATCCATAGTATCGAGTGTAAGCCTACATTTACTGCCATATGATAAGCTGGTGTGCCTTCTGGTGGAGCTTCTTCTCCGGCATATAAGTTTCTTCTATTCCTCCTAAAGAGTGCTCTTAAACTCTTAAAACACTTCATTTTCGGTAATCTACAATTTTCCTTTTACTCTTCCTTGTTTACGTCCCGATGACAACCACCAACCAATCCCTACGCAGCTCTCGCTAATCAGCCTATCTCAGCGCGACTCTACGCTGACCGACCAATCTCAGCGCGGCTCTACGCTGACATATGACAAACTAACCAGTCTCAGCGCGGCTCTATGCTGACGTCACTCGTTCCCTCTGCAGCAATTCTCCTTCTGTCTCAACTCGTCTCACTATCTTGCATGCGTTTTCATTCATACGCTGAAAAATGACTACTTCCGTCCAAGCGATCACTTTTCTCTGACTGTACGGCCACAGTCTAACTGTAATTGTCACCTCAACTGACAAAACGCCTTCCCTCACGGTCAGACGATCGCCTCAACTGATAGGTTACTTACACACATTAAACGTACGACCAGCGTCCGTTACTCATACACTCACTCTTACGCTCCCCCTATCATCGGTCTGTCGGGCGATCAATGGTACCTCATGACCCCCTTTCAATGGTGAACAACTACTCTGGGTGTTCGATACACCCGAACCACTTAAGCTCTCCTTGAACTTAAGATTTCATCCGGTTGCGCGCGCTCACAACCTTCCCTCAATCACACTACAGGCATTCAACTCCGCTTGACATTACAACACAAGTACAACATAAAATACCGCAATCTTACAACGCATGACCCTTATACTCACTCTCGACCGACTCTGCTGCTTTTCTCTCGACACACCGTCAGCACCTTCTTCGGCAGGGATTCTTCTTCTGGTCGTCGATGACTAGGGACCTTGGGGTAATCTAGACCTGACCTAGGTTGTCTTCCTCAAGAAGAAAACCATCCTCTGCTACCAACTGCGGGGAATGAGATTTTAATATCAATTTATGATCAATTTAATAACTTATCTCATTCGTCAATTTTGGATCGGTTTTTATCTGTCATTGAGTAAAAGACAAACCCCGTATAGGTTAAATTAACCCCATAAACTGACACAACTCTGAAGGACCACTGACAACTGATGAAGTTTAAAAGTTTTATATAAAATCAGAATTAAGTTGCATATACAATCCTCTCAGGATGAGTTTCAATAAGTATACAAAAGAATACAATTAAAATCAATTCCAGATCTCCAGATTAAAGCATAGATACACTGTGGTCCTGTCGCGTCATCTACAGAAAGAGAAAATTAATCAAGTTAAATCTGTCCCTACTCTATACTACGTGACATCCCTACTTCGCAAGTTCCTAACCTAAAAAAGGTGTCAGCAGTTTGACTCCCAAAGAAGTTCAAACTCTCTTAGCCTCTAAAGGTAACTTAGGTTTAAGAAGCAGTACCCTTACTGCCTACCCATCCGCTCACTAAGGGTCCTCGGCCTACTGCTCTCTTGCGCTCTGATCTCTCTCAGCGCATCTGCTCAAGTCATCTACGCTTCGCCCTTCTCTCTGTTCTCGCTCTGAGCAATTAGCTATCTTATCCCCGGGGTGCTGTCCCTAAAATACACAATCACAGTGTGGGTGGAACGCCCCTTCGACGCCCACCACGGACTTTCCCCATGATCTCATTCTTTGCTCTTTCCATGGCTTCATCTCTTTGGGTTGTTCGTTAAGTTGACCCTTCTCCTTAGACGCCATCTTCGTCTTCTTGCTGGTGACTTCATTTGACATTAACTTTGACACTTTCGGAGCAAAGTCTATTACCTCAACATACCTTTAGTTCTTTACGGCTGTATTCATAACCTTAGTTGGTCCTGTGAACGGTCATTTCTAAACAAGGCTCAAATTCCAAGCGTCTCTTATCACGTTTAAGCCATAAACTTCGTCCGGCATTGTCACCTTAAATCTAGAAAGAACTAGACTCCTTGGCTCTCACGTTCACAGCAAGGCTATTCACGACTCCTGTGAGCCCACTAAATTACATACAGCGGACTACCCTCCTGCGAACTCTCGGTCAGTTAGGTTAAAATCACACATGACCTAAACCCTTCTAACATTCTTACAAGAAGCTTTCTACACAGTATAACCTTTAACACACATTTATATATAATCACATTTAGTAAATCCCTTACGTATAATTGAATACATTCTACATAGAATATAAATTACATAGAGTATAACTTTATATTCCCATTGGTTACATCGCCGTGTATGTTCTCTGCACATTTCTCCATGTTACATTTCACGCCGTTTCTCCATTTGAAGTTACACACATACATGAATTCTACTTTGCACGTTCTACATTTCGTAAGCATTTCTACACATTTCTACATTAGCCCACTACGTATACGGGCCTTCTAAATCTAATACATGTTCAAGAGTAAATACAGTTACATTTC
Organism: Lissotriton vulgaris; assembly: GCF_964263255.1. Taxonomy (NCBI): domain Eukaryota; kingdom Metazoa; phylum Chordata; class Amphibia; order Caudata; family Salamandridae; genus Lissotriton; species Lissotriton vulgaris. Next base: position 1,706,567,692 of record NC_141685.1, on the reverse strand, counting down.
CTATATTACCTTGATAACATCGGTTAACTTTATGCTATAAGTGTTAACTTCATGTTACGATATACATTTCATTCCTACGTTATACGATATGCTTGTAAATATAACTCGGATATGCGTTTTATTCAAATTGCGCTCTCTCACCATGCACTTCTGATCTTTTCTTGGGCTGGCACACTTTTGGAATTCTAATCCAAATGCAAGCACCCTTGCTCCATGACGCAAGGGTGGCTACGTTGTGGTTAGAGTAGCTTCTGTTAAGGAAGGAATAACTCCCAGTAGAAAAAAATATTCCCCAAGACTATTCATAGAATCTCAGAATGCAGCACACATGCAAGAGATATGTTACACCAGCCTCAGGTAGGTGCACCATTTTGGAGCAAATCCAGGTTTAAAGACTTTAATAAATCTTGGTTTGTGACAAAATCCATGGTTGGATGCTCAGGGAAACCTGTAGTGTCTTGTATGTAATTGTATAACGGGACCTGTCTGGTCCATGAAGCACTCCATAGGAGTGACGTAAACGTTGGAGTGTGTCTCGGTATGTTTAAATAAAGTTGGTGATGCATTTGCGAGTTGGTTAAGGGTTGCACACTGAAGAATAAAGATGTGCAGTACAGAGCGCCTTGTGTGGTGTAGTCATTTGCATGCTATTGGGCATGGGAGGACGCTACAACACCAATGGAACAACTCACCGACCCAAGGTAACACAAGGCACAGCTAAGCACTGCTTGACCTTACTTTAGAAAAAAATAAACTAATCCATCAAGATGGGCTTTGTGTGGCTTAGGAAAGTCAGAAATACATTTTGCCTCAGGCTGCATCAAAAAAGTATTGCAACCCCAAAGCAAAATGTTAGGTAATCTGGGGTGTCATTTATAGTTAGCTTTGATGTTCATATCAACAAAATACCTTTCCTGTTGTTGTTTGACTCCTCCTTTGAACAATTTTGTATGTGAATTACAGGAAAAACTGAAAGGGTCCTTTTCCATATATTTAAATATTAATGACCGATAAATAAATACATGTTTAGATTTGAAGATCCAGGTTCGAAAAGTAGAACATCATTCTCTTTGACAAAGGAAATACTGGAGGTAGTTATAACTAAACTTTAGGGGGCATATTTACAAGGACGGAGTTAAACTTATCGGCGCTTTAGCGGCGATAATGGGCTTGATAATAGGCTCTTGAGAATTCCAGAGAATTCCAATAGAAGCCCAAGTTTACACCAGAACATGGGCTTCTATTGGAATTCTCTGTAATTCTCAAAAGCCTATTATCAAGCCCATTATCGCCGCTTTAGCAGCTGTTTTCTGCCGCTAAAGTGGAGATGATTTTAACGCCGTCCTTGTAAATATGCCCCTTAGTCTTGCAACTCTCCTTCATTATCACCTTCGACTGTAATATAGGTTCAAAAAGGTTCTTGGAGCATTGACGACTTTTGTGGGGTGCAAAATGTGGAATGAGATGTCAGCCATATGCCATTAGCACAACAGAAATATTGCTGCCTCTTTGCTTTGACTGGTGGCCATGCCTGCAATCCAGCTCTAGCTCCGTGTCTGCCCTGCTGTTTCATTACTGAGGAATTTTCTTGCCTTTAAAGCTATAGACGAAAATAGTATTAACACACAAAATTTAAAATGTAGATTTGTAAAAAAATAAAATAAATCATCAAGTGTAATTTTCATGAGAAATGCTACTGTTTGGAGAAGGCTGCAAACTATCTATGAACCGAGTCACAAAATACACACTAATACCTCTTCCTTCTTCCAAATGACATGAAGTAATGGTAGCATTTTTGCCCTTTCGATGAACTTACCTGTATCAGGGTCGGAGATCATGTTAAAGATTTTACCAGGTTGTGAGTCAATATTAAAGCATACATCCATCTGGCTTTTAGGTAAATGGACGATGAAGTGCGGATCACCATCAACTGAAAAACAAATATAGTGTGTCGAATCTGTTATTAAATGTATATGGTAATGGTACACTACTGTTGAATTTATTCAGCGTAAGAGGGAACATTTTGACTAGCCAGGCATTAGTTACTTGCCTCACATTATGATAAGAAAAAAAAGAGTCGGATGACTACTACGTATTCTGGATTTGCGAGAATATTTACCACTGTTTTCCCTCTAGTTTATAGCTTGTTATAAATCACAGCACACAACATTGCTAAGCAGGAGCAATTCTAGCACTATTTACACAAATCACAAACTAAAAAATACACAAAAATATGTTATCCTAATAAACCATAAAATGTGGTTTCGTGTACGTGTGAATGACCTAAGGATCTCATATAATGTTTGGCAGACAGCCGGTAGCCCACTACAGTGGCAGAGGAAGTTACCTTCTCTGCCCTGGCAGATTAACTCCTTCTATGTTTAGAGATCTCCGCTGGCCTGGCACATATCTCTGTGCCATCAAAGTAGTTGCCACCACAGTGGCATCGATTCTTCTTGCTGGTGCCATGTTTCATACAGCCGCTCAAAAACCTTTTGTTTTACAAAAACAAACTCCCAAAGATGGACCTGTCTGAGGCACTTACATCAACAGCCCCAAGTCCATTGAGCTGTTGGTGTAAGGTTTCTGCCAGCAGAGCTGGTGGTGGCACCGCACACACAAACGTGACGGTGCGCCTGACTAAATAGGGACTGTCAGTTTGGTGGACAGTGTTCTCTGAAATGTCTGTGGAGAGGTACTCAGTCCACCAAACTCTAAATAAAGTCATAAGTGTCTTAGTTATTGTAAAGTAGGTTCATAAAAAGGCTCACAAACCACACTGAAAACAGGCCAAGGATTCATGGTAAACAACCTTTACAACAAAACTTTTACCACGCAGTGCCTTTACAAGGCGGTATTTACAACGCAAACCATTACAACGAATTGCGCTGGGGGGCGCTCTAGGATAGGGAATAAGTTTAATTTACTATCCAACACCTTCCCTAGTGTCCACGGGGACTGGTGTTGGAATAGTATTTAAACTTCTCACTATCCAGCACCCCAAAGCGCTATGCGTTGTAATGGATTGCGATGTAAAAACCGCGTTGTAAAGGCATGCGTGGTAATGTCATACATCCAGGATTCATGTTTCTGTTCCTCTTATGCGACTGTAATTCAAGAAAGATGGATCTGGGAGAAGTTTGCTCTTTGAATACAAGGGGCAATTTAGACAACAGTGAACTTCAAGTTGGCTGCCAAGTACTGATGGCTCAATCTGCATTATTTGTATTTCTTAGAAACAAATACCGAAAATGAGGATTTGTTTTTGAGAAACAAAAAAACAATGTCCCTGAGGCGCAGGAAGTTTTCTTCCCGAGTGTAGGGGTTATGGAATACTTTTTAGGTTGCCTGGTCAAGGGTTTCCAATGGCAGAGATAGCTGAGCCTCTGCTAGTCGTTTATCCACCTTCAAATGTGGTAGGGGAAGGGCAACTGTTCTTGCCAATTACGGCTCTTCCTCTGCTAAATCTTAACTGAAATGCATAGAGAAGGGGCTGAGCATCAGAGTGCTAGGGTACAAGGTTTATATAAAGATTAGGAAGATTAGGAACACAGTAACTTCAAACCTTTCAAAATGGGGATGGCTCGGCCACATGCTTTGATAAGACTGGACAATCCCATGCTTCAATGCTTCGCAGTGTTACACAATATCGGTTTAAGGTGGTTCTAAACAATCTATATTTCGAGTGGCTTCAGATTAATTTCTGCAGTTGTTACAGGAACAGATGTTGAGTGAATAACTCTTAAGACTTTGATGGTTAGCTTTAATTTTGCAAATATCAATTGAGATTTGTCTTACTGCTGTATTGTCTGAAGCCAGTAGTGTTTACTATGCCTTTGATGAAGTCTAAACATTGATAGAAAATATATTGTGATGACCTTTATGCCATTTGCAAATCTCTTGTACCAAAGTATATGTGAAGGGGGCGATTACGATGTTGGGTGGAAAGTCTCCTCCTGACAGGCGGATTTTCCTCGACTGCGTCGGAGCCCTTCTGACTGACTACGTCGGTTTACATTCCAGCCGACCGTTTACGATGTTCGAGGTCCAAAGGTAAACTGCATGGTCTTTTCAAATCGGTTCCGACAGGTTCTCGGAGAATTTGTGTCGGTCGGAGCCAAATCGCACACCCCTATGGACAGCGTTTCCGACCTAGGGATAACGATGTCGATTTCCAACAGCCTTTCCGTGCAGGACTGTCCGATACGAAAAGGCTGTCAGAAAATGACTTTGGGGGCCCCTAGCAGGGCCCCTTTTATCTTGCGACCTCCGTTTGGTGGCCGAGAAAACCCTGCACTGTGTGGCAGGCACCAGCAGGGTGCAGGGTTTTACACACACACCACATTTCCCCATTGGAGCCTGTGTTATGGCCGGTTGTCGGGCATAACACAAACTCCCAAAGGATACAATGGGAATCCGACCGAAAATTGTTCAGTCGCATCGTAATTGGGTGGGCGGACCTGCCGACCATGAGTCTGTCGGTCCCGATTCTGAGTCAGGCGGAAAGTTTCCACTCGACATCGTAATGAGCCCCAAAGTCTTTTAATTGTATCAGATGGCAAATTGCCACAGAGTTCTGCACTCCAATAAGGACACGCTTCCTCTCTCATACCCTTGCTACATCAATCCGAGAAAGCATTGGTTGAGGCCAATTATCTTACACTACAGGATCTAATAGAGTGAAATATGGCTGTCTCTGCTTGTATCAAAAGATCACTGTTACTGCACAGTATGTTATATCAAGAACTGAGGGTATCCAACACTAATGGGGACTTCTCAATTGCCCCTTTGAATTAGTGTTTGGATCCTACAGATGAAGGCTATAATTGGCGATTATATTGGACAGAACATGCACAATGGTGCACAACAGAACAGGCTATTTAATCTCAGTATTGATGCACTCATCTCAGTTTACAGTCCTGTGAGTCTTTCTTATTTCTAATTCTACTTCTACTTTTTATGGGGACTTGTTGGACTTGGGACTTTTTGGCAGGTTCACCCCTAAGCTTTTTGCCTTTAGTCTCTGCTATAGTAGTAGTGATTTTAGGCCTCTGCGCACTTTAGCACTGTGGCCCAGTGTAAAGAGCGTGGGTACTCGGAGTGTGTGCTGAGAGTGGCCTGCCCTCCCATAGGAATGCATGGGGGATATGTGTGCCCGTGGTAATTCCTGATATGTGGGGAATGCAAGGTCGAGTTTCGTATGTGCGAACTCGGGATAATAAATGTGCACAGATTTATTGTGTCTAGTGTAGAAGTGCCACTTTTAGAAGTTGGCATTTCTGTGCAGTGAATGTGAATTGGCTGTCTGGCTGGTGATTGGCTGGAGCTGGCTGGTGTGCCTGACTCCAGGAGTCAGGGTCGGTCTGCCCGGTGGTGAATGGGGAGATCTACATGTTGATGGCAGAGAGGTGGTGCGTCTGATGTCCCTGATCTGTCTTGTGAATAGGGAGAGGGGCTGAGCAAGACAAAGTGCTCCAGAACCAGTTGCATCTGGTTCTCCCCTTGCCTACACTGCTACAACAAAGGATTTCTGTGTATAAAAGAGGGGCTGTCACCCCAAGTAAATGTTCTTGTTCTTTTGACTGGAATCTGCCAGGGGCATGCTGCTGCTGGAGCTCAGGGAAGGCTTGCCTCCCTGGGTTCTGCCCAGCCCCTGGATGCCTGGAGGACTTAATTCTAGGGCCCTTCTGCCTTGCCCTGGAACCCTTTTGGCTTTACCTTTTTCCCAGCTCCCAGGACCTTTTGCAGCATGGGAGCGCTGTATTTTACTTTGGGAATGCTGGCCTGGTGAGCGCTTGGTTTTCCCCTCTGGGAGCGCTCTATTTTTACCCTGCAGTGCTGGGCTACAGAGTGTGCGAGGGATTCCCCCTGCCTGGGGAACCCCCCTCCTCGTGCTCATTTCGGATGCCCTTCCCCGCTTATTTAATTTCTTTTGTTCGCCGGTGCCCACCCTGCTTCAATTTAAAATTAATACGGGTGCCCACCCCGTTTATGGGAGCCAAAGCGGGTGCCCACCCCGCTCCTAACTTTATTGTTGTCCTCTCGAGGGAGTCTACCCCTCATATCGCCGAGAGAATCACCGCTGCGGCCCCCAGGAAGTCAGGCATCCTTGCCCGGGATGTGCCGCGCACGCCCCGGCATCCTGGAGAGACGCCGCGCCGAGCCTCGTGGGCTCCGCACTGAGTCCCGGTCCCGAGATGGGGGACCGGGTGAAGCTGATGTGCGAGGCTCCCATGACCAGGGAGAGCCCCGCGTGCCGCCGAGCCAGGAGTCTTCCCTGCCTCCGTGTGGAGTCTGGAAGAGCCGGTGAGTAAATCCAGCTGGGAGTAGTGAAGTTGAGGCACCCTCCCGGGTGCTCCGACGCCTGGCCCAATTGCTTACTCGGGCCCAGAGGGGCCCATACTTCATTGTTTATTGTTTAGGGGGTGTGGTGTCGGGGTACGTAGTCGGTGCCCCCCCTCGTGCCCACTACTTGGGACATATTTACTTAAAGGGCCCAGTGGGGTCCTCAGGGGTCAGTGATACCCCTGTTTGGGCATATTTGACTTTTAGAGCCTAGCGGGCTCCAACAGGTGCATCATTATTCATTTTCCAAAGCCTATGAGGCTCCCACAGAGAGCATATTTGTTTTCAGAGCCAGATGGCTCCCACATGTGCAGAATTTACCTCATAGCCCCGCGTGGCTCCAACGTTTGGCGCATTGTTATTCTGAGGGCCAGTGAGAGCCCATGCCACAGTTTTAACTTCACAGCTGCCCAGCAAGTAGTGGGCAGCTGCACAGTTTAGGACCTTTCTTTTAGGGGGATATGTACTTTGAATCCAGGAGTGAGACATATTCCTTTGCCCTCATCTCTGCCTGCACAGCTGCGCAGCCCTTAGTACCATCTTTAACGTTTAGGCCCTTCATTGAAGATTCCCAGCTGCCCAGAAAGTAGTGAGCAGCTGCCACGTTTAGGCTTGCGCCAAGTGCGCCCCCCGTGACAGTCGCTGCTTAGGCAGCAGCCCTGACTTTGGACAGAGGGCATTTGAGCTCCTTAGAGATGGCCAGTTGGCCCACGGGACTATTAGGTTTTGTAGGGCGGAAGGCCCTTTAGTATAGGTGCTAGGAGGTGCCATGTTCATAGTATGTTTTATGCACCTTGATTTATGCATAGATGTGCTTTAACACTTATTAGGTTTTACCTATTGTTTTATTTCTCTACTGTGGTCTAGGTTTGATTTATTCCCTACTGCAGGTTATGTTACTAAGTTTCTTTCCTGCTGCAAGTTATGTTTAGGAGTTGTGGTCTATTAGATTTAGAATTATGAGATTGGCCCAGAATAAAGTTCTCGCCTTATGTGATACTGTACCTGTTATGGTTTATATTACAGGTTGACGCTGAGTATAGTGTCTGCCAGTGATTGCTGGCTGTGTTCTGAGTTTATATATATTCTTACTTTTACTATTCTTTACTAAGTGCTAATTCTGACAGTGGCCCACGTGGCCCTGTCACGTGTAAATAATCCCTTGTAAATATTGCCCGTGCCAGTTGGTACAGTGTATATTGTGTGATTACTATCTGATGTGTTTTTATTATAATACAAATGCTATTTTTATATAACCTTGTGTGGAGTTCCTTTTGTGGTGTGCCTAGTATGTTGTTACTGTGTGTGTTGTGCAAATGCTTTACACATCGCCACCAAGATAAGCCTAGCTGTTCATACCAAGCTACCAAGGGGGTGAGCAGGGGTTATCTTTGGCGTGTAACTCCCTTACCCTGACTAGAGTGGTGGTCTCTGCCTGGCTTTGGCACAAGCCTTAGCCAACCATAGATCCCCATTTCTAACAGTACTCTTTCCTGGCTTAACTGCCACTATGAAGTCTTCAAAGTATGCTCTTCAGCATTACCTTCCACATCGAGCAGGGGTAAATGGCAGCAGGGGCGTCGTTATGGGGTGGGGATTAAGGAGGGGATGTTGGTAGGTTATGGAAGGGCAGTGTGCCATGGCATTAGGGAGCATGCCCTGTCTGAAGAATAGGTTGGGCAAGAATGGGTACAGAGGCATGGTTGCAGTTGCTGTTGAAGCTTCAAGCGATTTTACCTGCCAGAATTTCCAGATAGTAAAATATGTCCAATGTTCAAGCACCCAGCGAAACCAGGTAGGTTGAATGCCAAACATTGAGAAGCCACAGAATACATTTCTGTGTAGGGAGGGAATCTTCCTCTGTGGTAAGGGTTGCTCCAATCTGGTAGTACCAAGTTTTTATTTTGTTTTCTGCAACGTTTAGGAGCAGATCAGCATCTTTTGGTTCTGATTTGGTCTCCAGCATAAGCATGCTGGATTGCAGCCAGGGAATGGAAAGCTTCCCATTGGAAGTGTTGAACCTCGTGTTGCCCCTAATATGTTGCAATCTGTTAGGCCTGCCGTTAGTTATGTTCTAAGGTGTAGAGTTAACACAGAGAACGCTTTGCTTATCATTTGTTTAGAATTGTTTATTGAGGAAGTATTTTTGAGCAGACCAGTTTGCATGTAAAACATTTTTTTGTGGGACCAAAGTGCTACACTTAAAACATACTCTAGAACCAAGCATTGGACTATCATATTTCTCAGTGAGATTAACTATTTATGGTTTTAACTTTTTTGATGGGATTGCTAAAAGGAAGCCTTCATTGCCTTTCTATTAGTTCTACTATTCTGTTGATGGCAACTGCTATTTTTCCAGAAATCATTAATTGAGAACGGTATTTGCTTCTGCAGCAGATGCTGCATTATGTGGACAATGCTACAACCTTGCCTCAAGATCACCCTGACCGTCTCTTCAAGATTTAGCCTGACCTTGATCATTTAGTTGATCGTTTCTCAAAGATCTATGTTCCGGGTCAAAATATAGCTGTGGACGAGTCTCTGCCCATTTTCCAGGGCCTTTTGGTTTTCGAAAAGTACATACCCAGCAAGAGAGCACATTAGGGTATTAAGCTGTATATTCTGTGTGACTGGTTATGTGCCACTAAATATGTGGCATAATTGTATGGGTACAGTATGTACACAAGAAGGGATTCTTCCATTGATGCCCTTGGCTGACTTTCCACTTGTGTGGAAACTTGGCAGAGCACTTTTCCTAAAGGTTACCATTTATATATGGGCAATTTCGACACAGGTGTGCAATAATTTAAAGAATTCGTTCAAAGTTAGCAAGGTGGCATGTGGCACAATCTACTTTAACCGTAATGGTTACACTAAGGAGATTGTATTTAAGAAACTTGAAAGGATGCAGAGCAATGCTTATGTAGTAAGGATCTACCTGCTTTGAAATTTTCAGCCAGAAGAGATGCCCACATGCTCGCAACTTTTCATGATGTAAGCACTTCACCTGTGACTGTTTGGAGTAAAGTAGCAGGAGTGCACAAACCTGTATGCATTCTAGACTACCAGCACACGGGAGATGTAACTAAAGTAGTACAAAAGTTGGAGCCAGCCTTACAATGCTGCTCGAAATTTGCTGTTCATTTGTTTCAGTTGTCATTCTTAAATGCTTATGTTGTTTTTAAAGATCATTCTTCAGATTATTGTGTACAGTTTCAGCTGTCTGTAATAGACAGCCTTGTTACAGTAGAGCAAGTAAGTGCTCCTAGAATTGGACTAGTTGAGGATGTTGCTAGTTTGAAATATTGCAACTTTCATGAATACATTTCTCCAACACCCAAAAAAGACTTTCCTTGTCAGAAATGTGGTGTCTTTGTTTGAAGATGAGTATGAAAGGAGAGTTGTATGTACTGCCCCAAATGGCCTTCTAATCCTGACCTAGGTGTGCCCACATGTTTTGAAAATGTACCACATGCAACTCAAGTATTTGGAGCAAGCATAAGTGTAAAGGGCAGCTGACTATGGTCTGGATGTGTATATATTTTCTGTTTAGATTCCTAGTTGACAGTAGTGTGTTTAGTTGCCTCTGTTGAGCATGCAATCATAGATGGTATTTTCATATTCTACCAATAGGTGTGTTTTTTTTATTTTGAAAACAAAGTGCTATTTTTAATGGGATTTTTTTTTTCTTCATGTGTTTTGTGCGTGTAATCTCCCCGTTCTGGTAGTAATTTAGAAATGAAACTGGTATGGAGCTTCATGATGATGTTTGAGTGGTTTGTGGTTGACTGCAGTATGTGTGTGTGGTGGTGGTTGATTGCCAGTGTTTGAGGGCTGGTGTTTAACTGGCAGTGTGTTTGGGCTGGTGTTGAGCAGGTGGTGTTTTTTGACTCACATTTCGCAGACAGTGTGTGTGGGGACTAATGTTTGGCTGGCATTGTGTGTGGACTGGTGTTTGGCAGGCAGTGAACGTGGGGACTGGTGTTTGGTCGATGATATGTATGGATTTGTGGTTGACTGGTGGTGCGCATGTGTGTGTATTGGCAATTGGCTGGCGGTGTGTTTGTAAATTGGCTGATGTCAGGGTGATTAGTGCTGTGACTGGTGTGTCAGTCATATGGGTGTATGAAAGTGACGGGTCTTGAATGGCGCTGTTTGGTGAGGTGAGTGTTGTATTGTGTTGGGCTCACAGCTGGCAGAATGAATTCTTTTCTGTGTGTGAAACATGTGAATGGCCTGTAAAGAGGTTGGTACCTTGACGTGGCCTTGCAACTCAGTTGCTGTGAATCATAGATTCAGTATTCAGAATTTACAATTATCTTATCAACAATGATTTCTGCGTATTCATTTTCATGAACTCATTTGTTAATAAAATGTATATTTTTCATTCACTCTCATGCCAAATTTATGAGTGTATACTTGAATAGTGGATGGGTGCTGGACTTGGCCCTTTTGGCAGGTTCACCCTTAAACTTTTTGCCTTTTAAGGTGACTTGGTGTTAGCTGTTTTTGGCTTCTGCGCACTTTAACACTGTGTCCAAGTGTAAAGTGCGTGCGCAGTCTGAGTGCGTGTGGTGAGATTGGCCTGCCCTCCAATAGGAATGCATGGGGAATGTGTGTGCCCATGGTAGTTCCTGATGTGTGGGGAGAGCAGGGGCGAGTTTGGTATGTGCGAACTCGTGAGACTAAATGCTGCGCGATGGTGTGCGCAGATTTAATGTGTCTAGTGTGGAAGTGCCACTTCTAGAAGTTGACATGTCTGTGTAGTAAATGTGAATGGACTGTCTGGCTTGAGATTGGCAGGAGCAGGCTGGTGTGCCTGGCTCCAGGAGTCAGGATGGGTCTACCCTGGTGGTGAATGGAGAGATCTACATGTTGATGGGAGGGAGGAATGAACCTGGGACCTGAATAGGGCTGGGCCTTCGCTCCACAATGCTGGCTCCGCCCCCTGTGCTGCGTCTGATGTCCCTAGCCTGTCCTGTGAATGGGGAGAGGGGCTGTGCACAACAAAGTGCTCCAAAACCAGTTGCATCTGGTTTCCCCTCAACCCTGACTCTTGAGACAAAGAAAATGTATGTATAAAAAGGGGCTGTGATCCCTTGTAAAGTGTTCACTCTGATCCTGACTTAAGGGGGGGGGCCTGCTGCTGCTGCTGGGCGCCAGGAGGTTCCGCCACTGGGGACTGCCTCCCTGCTGGAGGGTCCTGTGAGCTGGCCCCTGGGCCCAGCCTTTGCCCCCCTGCATTCCTAAAGGAACTTGTCCTGGACTTGAAACTCTAGGTTTTTGTAGCACCTGGAAGCGCTTATTTGCATCCTGAGAGGGGCAGAGCTTCTAATTCCCCCAGCAGCATGGGGCTGCGATCAATTTACAGAGGAAACCCCCGGGGTAGGGATCCCCTGCAAGGGCTTGGATCGAGCGGGTACCGACCCCGCAATTTGGTTGATTTTCAGCGCGGGAGCCCACACGCGTATTTGCAGTGCTATGTACCCCTGGCGGGTGCCCACCCCGCCAGGGACTTTGCCAGTTGGTGCCTCGCGGGTGCCAACCCCACACATCTTCCGTTTTTGATGGTTGTCTTTGGTTACGGGTGCCCACCCCGTCTTGTATCTTGATACCGGGAGCCTACCCCATATTTATTCCCGAAGTAAACACCGCTGCCGGCCCGGGAGTCCCAGGAGCACCGCGCCGGCTCCCCGCTGACGTCAGAGGGGTGCCGCGCTGCGATTGGTGCTTGCACCGGGAGTTGCCCGGCAACAGAAGAAGCCAATGCCGGAAGCCGACGGGAGCCCACCCCGCGCTCCGGTGCGGAGAGAGAGGTGAGGAAGCGCCTCTACGTGCGGAGGAGGACGGGAGCCCACCCCGCCTCCTCAAGAGACTGCCCAGAGCCTCACCGGCTCCATCGAAGTCCCGGTCCCGGAAGAGGGACCGGGCGAAGGTAGAGCCCCGCGTGGAAAGGCAGAGCCAGGCGGGAGCCTACCTCTGGTAAGTGGACCAAAGACCCCAGAGACTTCGCTGTGTAAGGAGGGGGCTCCCTATGGAATGAGGAGAGCCCCGTGTGCAGCTTCCGCCCGGGCCACGTCAGAAAGCCCCGGTAAGTGAGGCAGGGCTGGGGGGTGCGCCGCGAGATCGAGTATTGTGCCTGATCGAGGCACCAGTCAAATTGCCCCTCAGAGCAGCTCCATCTTGCAGCGGGCCACTCCAACGTTGTAGTGGCATAGCTGTACTTAGAGCCCACGAGGCTCCATCGTGTTTTGGCGGTATTTGGTGGTAGAGCGGCCCCGGATGGCAGCGGGCAGCTCCTACATTGCTCAGCAGTGTTGGCAGTAGAGCCCCCGAGGTTCCCACGGTAATTTCAGCATTTCTTGGTTGTTCAGAGTCCACGAGGCTCCAGTGTGGTGTGGGGTATATTTGGTTTGGAGCCCACGTGGCTCCCACAAGTGCTTGGGGGCATTTTGCTGATTAAGGAGAGCCTGGAGGCACGCTGGGGCCAGGATCAATTTCCCCAGCTGCCCAGCACTTAGTGGGCAGCTGCAACGTTTAGGTGGTGCCCTGCGCATTGCTGCATTTGCAGCTTGTAGACCGGACATTCTGGACTAAGGGTATTTGAGGCCCACAATAGGCAAGTTGGCCTGAGGTCAGTACCTACTGTGATGCTGCCAAGGCGACTGGTGATTTGTGGTAATGTTGATCGTTACCTGATGCCTAATGTGATTTATGCGTAATGTGCAATGCCTTTATGCCTGTGATACCTATAACTGTGATTTAATGATTAGGAGGTTATTTTGCCTAGGATAGGTTATACTAGTGAGTTTGTTTCCCTGTGTGATATATGCCTAAGGTGGTTAGGATTGCGTAGTGTGTACCTACCTTTTACCAGTGGTTACTGGTTGTGTTCTACAATTTTTATTTTGTGCTACAGTTGTTCTAAGTGCTATTTCTACTAAGTGCTGATTCTGACAGTGGCCCATGTGGCCCTGTCCTGTGTAAATAATCCCCTTCAGATTTTTCTGACTTATTACTGCCAGCATGCACACTGTCTGTAGGGAAAACCTACAAAACCCAGACATTTCTAAAAACTAGACACATTTTACCTGATAAAAATGGATCCTCACTTGTGTGGTTGGGCTTGGCACCTGTGACATGAAAGGGGCCAAAACGCAGTGTGGTGACATCAACAATAGGAATAGCTGGATTAATTGGGCCCAGGCTTTGCCGCCACCTAGGGAACCTACTGAACGCAGACATTTCTGAAAGTAGCTGCCACCTGTTTTTTTTTCTAATGCCATATGAGAAATCATCTGTTATATTGATAAAGACATTTGATATGTGGGATGTCGTGTGTGAAGTGAATTTAATATGTTTTGAGGTTTTGTGTAGATGTGTGAGAAGTCACAAATGTTTGAGCTGCTCAATTTCACAATTAAAACCATGCCAAATTAGTGAACCACAACTCTGGTCCGGTTTAAAAACATAAAGAGAAGAGATTGGGGCTGAAAAAGGGCCTGAGCTGCAATGGTAAATTTCCTGCTGCTACACTTGAATTGGAGCAGCAACTCCTTATGTTTTCGTATCAGCTGTACCTTGCTTTATCTCCTTTACTTGCTTCAGTGCAAACAGTTGGAACTTGTAGGGACAGGTGGAGAAAATGAAGCAGTCTAGCAGTGGACATTGTGTTTTCCCACTGCCATTGGGAAAGCAAAGAAGATAGGGGCATATTTACAAGCCTGTATCGACACCGGACCATCACTTTTTTAGATGTTCCTGTGGCGCTAGGGGCCTTACCTTATTCACAGTTAGTGTTAAGCCACTAACTGTGAATAAGGCACCCTTTCATGCTATACTTAGCGTAAAAGGAGTGAACAATGGGTGTTGCAGTGGATGTCCTGGCGCAACACCCACTGATTTTTACACGGCCCCCTATTTACAAGGTTGGAGTAAATCTGAGACAGAGCCAAAATTAAGACCAAGGAAAACCTGGTCTTAAACATGCGAAACAAGGAGAAATGCTATATTTCTCTTCGTTTTTGCTGTTTCTATGTGTGCTGCATTGTGCAGCACACATAGAAACAGCAAAACACCATGTATGATTGTTTATATGCAAGAAGGTGTCCCTTTCTGCACATAAACAATCATTAAAAAAATTACGAGTTACAACTTCTATTTGTGCTGCACAAAGCAGCGCACATAGAAGTTACAAATCACCATTTATTGATTGCTTATGTGCTGGAAGAGACACCTTCCTGCACATAACAATAATTCCTGCAAAGCAGGGACCCTTTCCCGATGGGGCAAGGGTGCCTGCGCTGGCGCTAGGCAGCTAAATTTAGCGACAGTGCAGGGAGAAAGGCAGGACTGCACATCATTTTGTATATATGGTGCAGCCCTGCTTTTCTAAGGTGACAGAGTGCGGTGTCAACCTTCTTGGCTTAACGCTACTCCGCCATTTTAGTTGTAAATATGCCCCATAAATCTCTGCAGTTCTCTGAATCTCTGAAGGGACTTAAGGCAGCAGGGATGGGTGTAGTGTAACTAGGCTAACATCAAGCAAATAAAAAAAAATTATCCTTCATTGTGAAGTAAAAATATGAAATTACCTTATGAGGGTGTAACTAAAACATTGCCCTTCCTTGGTTTTGTGGCTTATAGCAGCAATGTTACTGACTGTAAATATTGTCTCCCTGCACTCAACACAACCTTAATTTATCCCTATATTTTTTCATTAATATATATCAAATCTTTTTATCAAGGAGAGGAAGCACAACGACCAGTAGCGGCCCATATAGGCCGTGCTGCCAGGCGGTGATGTCGGGTGGGGGAAGGGGCAGGGTGGGGATAGTAAACACTCGCATACGGATGAATGCAGGTAAGTAGACATTTAAATCAATAAAATGAATTTCGTTGCGCTGCCTGCATCACATTTGGTGAGGCAGGTCGCGCAACGAAATTCATTTTATTGATTTAAATATCTACTTACCTGCATTCATCCGCATTCCGGTGTTTACTACCCCCATCCCTGCCCCTCCCCCGCCCAACGTCATCGCCAGGCAGCATGCCCTATAAGGGCCACTAAGTACAATGACTTGCAGACACCTTGCACTAGCATTTGATTATTATGAGTAGCACTACTTTTTCACATACCAATAACAATTTTTCTTTGTTGTCCATCGATGAGCACAAATTGAAAGGAAAAACATGATTTCATGATAGAAAAAGAAAACACATTTAGATAAAATAGATGCCTACCATTAGTTGTCGTTTGTGTGAGAGCCACAGGATTCTCAGTTGTACCAATTGGAATCATATCTGTAGGGCCCTTCAGAAGTTGATGGGGCGTAGTTGGTTGCATTGGTGATAATGTTGGAAAAGGTTGAGGTGTATATCCAGGGTTAAACTTTGTCCCAACTATTGAGGTAGCTGTAATGAAAATTATACATATTTCAGTTATAAATAAAAATCTTATATTCACTGTGGATGATCACAATGTGCAGATCACTCTTCCAGTCCATATTTTGAACTGTTCCATAAACCACACAGTAGAAACGGATTTCACTCTACATGAATTGAATCGATATTCCCATCTTTTTCAAGATGAGCATTCAAGAGGACACTAGTGAAAATGTTATAGGTACATGAAGCAAAATAGTAATAATTGCTGGTGCCATCTATGAAATGCAAAGACTGGCTCTGTCAATCAGGAGGCTTAGAATGCTGGCATTTTTTTTGGTTTGCCTGTATTCCTGAGGTCAGTGATAGGGAAAGCTCACTTCTTGGTCTGTGGTGGGGTTACAATATAATCATGACTATCGATTTTAGTAGTAGTAATATTGTTACTTGAAATATTTTGTTTTTGTTTTAAAGATTATTAATACAATAATTCACATACAAATGTTTCTGAACAAATGTACCTTTAATTGTATTGCATGTCAGTCCAAGACAGAATAAGCAAGTGCCTGGCTAATGTTTTACTAACCCAGCTTGAGAACTGTGCACATAAGGGCCTATTCACAAACTGCACTTTGCAATGCACTTAGTAGTGCTGCAATAGTACTACTTAAGAACTACAAATGCTATTTGCAAGCCTACATGCAAAGACCTCCGCGTCTCCTATATTTTCTATGTAGAGTTATTTGCCCCAGTTGCGGATGTCTCTACACATGCAGGCATACGTTTTGTTAAAAATGTAAGAGGGACCTTCACAAAGGCTGAAATATGGGGAATTCTCACTGTAAAATGGGGGGGGGGGGAACGAGCATTAAGCAGAAGGTATGTGGAAGGGTTAAGGTGGGTTTAGGGATTGGCATGCAAATACCAGCACCCACCCAAAAAAGGGAAAGTCTATTGCTAATCACATACTGCACTTCCAAAGTTAAAACAGCCAAAATGGGCCCATGGGAGTCAATCATGTACTCCATCCCATCATTTAAGTAAGTCCAGCACCACACTTGGCCACTCACTTGTACTGCAAAACTCCCTCAAATAACGGAGACAGGGGTGTAATTCCTGTTAGGAAATACTGTTAAAAATACCTATTTTGAATTTCAAATTACACACATACAGACCCACACATATATAATAAATATTTAGTATTAAAAGTAATATTCAATGTAATTTTTTTATTGAACCAATTAATATTGACATTTTGGTATGAAAATAATGAAATCAAACTTTCCAACTTTTATTAAAACGAATTCATAAGTTTTAATTCCCTTTACTAAACTATAATAAAATATTGAAAGGATAGTAAAGATGGTTTCTTTAAAAGATGTTTTAGAAAACAATAATCATAACTATAATTAATATTTATTAAGCACTTAAATTGAGTTCTAGATTAGTCATGATTATTTCATGTTATTTACATTTTTATTTCACATTAAAATATGTTTATTATTTTTTAATGAAATTACAATTATTATTATCTCTCTGCTTTACCATTGTGAGATCTGATGGGGTGGAGTCAAATACGTCTACACCTCACAGTAAATTTGAAACCTCCATGTGGCTGCACTCAAACCAGGACTGGCACTCACCTCTTCATGAGCACTTCAGTCGAACACAGCGGGTACTGATGGCCAAACTTGTTTGGCCATCACGTTCATAGACCAGTCTCTTCTAAGCTGGCCAGCAAACAGCATATTACTGCAAGGGTCAGCCTCATCTCGAACCATTATATTCAAAGCAACCTCCATGTGGCCACACTCACAACAATACTGGCACTCAACAATAGCCTTTATCAGACCACAAAACATTGAGATGGCTACTGAGTCTGATTTCACCTGAACCCCTTTATATTGCTACTTTACTTAAAAAAGAACTCAGAAATTCACTGAAAAAAACAAAGAATAAAGTGGCTTCATAGTTAGGTCTGTTAATAATATCTTACTTTAAAAAAACTCAGAAATCCATTGAAAAAAAATGAAGGTTAAAGAAAAGTTAAAGTGACATTATAGGGAGGTGAAAATACCAGTTAAAACAATGTTTTTTTAAAAAAAAAGCACTGAAATACATCAGTTTTAGGGAAATATTTAATTGAAGTAACTATAACTCGTTCCCTCGTCAGGCACTGCTTAAGATCCTCATTGTTGACATCTCAAATTACATCAATGACAACATCACTGGATGACTGAACATATAAGGGCGGTAGATAATAATGACCTTCATTTTCGCACCATACATTTTAGTGAAAAACACTGTAGTGACAGAAACCAACTCACTTAGTTTGCAGTAGAACAGATCCCCACCAATAACAAAGGGGGAACTAGTGTACTTACCTTCAGAAGCAAAGACTCCAGGTATATTATTGATATGGAAACCAGGGTCTCATCGGGATGGAATAATAAGGAAGAACTGAGGACACACTAATACCATTGAGGAATTTGTTTTGGTTCTTGATTATGTCCTGTGCCTGGAAAGATTGTTTTCATTTGTATAACATTTTTCCCTTTTTGATTCAGGAGGAAAGGCTGGGAATCTGGCCTGAGATATGGTGAAATCCTTGTGGTTGGAGGCCCCTAACCTTTTCCTCAGATCCAATCCGGGGTCCTGAAATATTTCGTCAGAAAGAAATTTGATTTCTCTGTGTTTATAAGTCCCTAGATGGATGCACATGCCTGCAATACGTTTTGTCACATAATGAACCGTTTTTACCCACTTTTGTTTTTTCTCAGATCCATTCCAGGGTACTGAAATATTTCTTCAGAAAGAAATGTGATTTCTCTGTGTTTATAAGCCCGTAGATGGATGCACATGCCTGCAATATGTTCTGTCACATAATGTACCATTTTTTAGCCACTTGTGTTGCATTTTAGATTACTCTCACTTTCATGATCATTTTATATTTGATTATTTGATTTATTCAACTTCCATTGTCCACTGGGAGTGAACTATTTATTTGAAAACTCTTGTACATCGTTGGACTATTTACATTGTGGGAACTTGAGGTGTGTAATGACATCTGAATCAGTTTGATTGTGGGTATAGGGTTATTAATTTCTTAATGTAAGACTTAGAATGAATAATTATATAGACCTCCTTTAATGTGAATAGGACTGTTATGGCTGAAACATTTTGAAGGTTTTGTGCCTAATAAACCTGTTTTTCAACCAAAATCTCCCCTGAGTGAGTGCTTTCAGAGCTTGTTGGATTAAGGATTTGTCAGACTGACGCACAACTCCAGACAGAGTGCTCCATCTCTTCACGCTTCTTTTAAAGAGAGCCTCTGGTGGGTAAAATCCCGGGGCGTATCACAAATAAAGGAATGGGGCGCATGGGTCCCACTACGAGGATTTAATGAAAACCTGGGGGGGACCACCTCCTGGCGCATTTGTTTTAAATTATGCTGGTGTGCCCACACGGCAACCCATATACCTGGGACCTCCAACTACCCAGGTCTTTGACAACTCTGAAGGGGGGTGTGCAGACCCCCCCCGAACTCATCGGGACCATCACCTCCCTAGGAATCACTTATAAATGGAGCAAGGTTGCCACACAGACCTCATCTGCACTCCAGGGACCACCACCTCCCCAGGGCAACATTTTTAATTAAAGAGGGAGGGGGCACCCATGTTGGTTTTGGCTCCTGGAGACCACCACCTCTCCGGGGTGGCCCATTAAATTTAAAGAAGGGGGCCACGGGCCCTCCTGAAGCCAGTAATGACCCTGGAGACCACCGCCCCTATGGCCAGCTCATACTATGTCCTGGGTTGGCTACTCCTGGTACATAGCAGTTTGCTCCGACTTGGCGGGAGCTTTGACAGTGAATCGTGGGCCCGCTTGCTGAGAGCTGAGGTGTCCTCTGTTTCCCTGCCCTCAGAGATATGGGCAGGGAAACAGAGGACAATTGCTTTGACACACAGGGAGCGGAATGTTTAGCAGCTCCCTGTGTGTCAAAGCAATGCCGGCTCGAGGGGGGGAGCCAGGAGGGACCATGGGGCATTTAGGCTGCCCCTGTGATCCCCAACGAAGATGTTGGCACCCAGGGCCAAAATCGTCCCGGTGATGGGGACCAAGTGCAATAATTATTTTAAAAAAGGCTGGGCCCCGATGGATGAGGTCCCTGGGTCCGAAATCAAATTACAAATTGAAAAAAGGAAATTACAAATTGAAAAAAGAAACAGCTGGGATGGGGTCCCAGGGGCTGAAGTCGGCCTGAGAGCGGGGCCGCATGGACCCCATCCGCCATTCCTAAAAGGCCCTGGGGGAGGGGTTCACAGGGTCGAAATTGGCACAGGGAAGGGGGCCACATTCCCCCCCTTTCCTACTAAGAGCAGTACATTTGAAAAGACAAATGAGTGCCGGCAAGTTGCTGGAGTCCCCGGCCCCTTTCACCACCACTCTGCAAACGTGCCTCCTAGCACACTACTAATTTGGGGATAAAGTCTTCCTGGGTCCTGAGGGTCTTAAGGGACCAACTACTCCTCATGTTATACAAAGAATAGTCTGAGCACTCAATGTTACCTCTAGTAAGTCCCACAAAGTGGGATTACTGAGAGATCATCAGAGGCCCCACGCCTTTCTCCTCCACTATGCAAACATGCCTCTGGCACACTACGGGTTCGGGGATGGCGCCTCCTTGGATGCTGAGTGTCCTTGGGGGTCAACAAGTCCTCCGGTTACCTCCACTAAGTCCCAAACAGAAGGACGGCTGAGAGGTCGTCGTAGGCCACGCCCCCTTTCTCCACCGTCTGAAAACATGTCTCTTGGGGCACTACTGGTTGGGGATGAAGTCTCTTTCACTGCTGATGGTCCTTGGTGGCCAACAAGCCCTCCTGTTACCTCCAGTAAGTCCCACACAGCGGAATTGCTGAGAGGTCACCTCCACCACTCTACAAACACAACTCCTGGTGCACTACTGGCTGGGGTATGAAGTCCCCTTGGATTCTGAGGATCCTTGGGGGCCAGGAATCCTCCTGCTACCTTCAGCAGCGCCCACACATAAGGGTTACTGAGGGGTCTTTCAAGCCACACCCCCTTTCTCACCACTCTGAAAACATGCCTCCTCACACCATACTGGTTGGGGGATGAAGTCCCCTTGGATGCTGAGGGTTCTTCAGGGCCAAGAACCCTTCCTGTTACCCCCAGGAGGTCCCACACTGCAGAATTGCTGAGAGCTGGTCGGAGGCCGCCCCCCCCCTCTGCAAACGCAACTCCTGGTGCACTACTGGTTGGGGATCAATAAGATTGTCAGCATAGTTACTATTCCATAAAATACAAAGGGAGAAAGCATGTTATAATGCTAAATGGAAACAGGTTAAATATATACCTATATTTCACCCTCCCTTGCTAGTAGGTTATTGTATAACTACAGAAGGTCTCTTAGGCTTGTATAGGCGACCCCATACCTCAAGGATTTGGGGCAGTGAATCATATCCGGTTCTGCACAAGCTCTCAGCATACAAATGTTCTCCAAGTGTGTTCAATCATGCCTACACAGTACATTATTAAAGGCGCCAGTATCTGAGGTGGCCGCAGCTGCATATGTGTTATGTCTGAACGTGTGCCGATCAGTTTGAATAACAACCACAGTGTTGAAATAACCTTGAAGGCCTCGGCACTCACTGTTCAGACTAAGCTTACGATGCATGTCTAGCGATGTAGAAAAACAAGTTATTCTCATGTGAAGCAAAAACACTCTGCCCAAACTCTAAACAATTAATAAAGTGTGTGCCGTGTGCAAAAGACAGCAGAAAGGCAAAATGGCGTTTAAACTTCCAACAATCTCATGCTAACTTAACACTGTGTGAATGTAAGGCTCAGCCCCACTACACCCTCCCTTGATCGGAGCACAGATAAGAAGGGGGCAAATTTGGAACGCAGAATTCAAGTTTGAGAGTTAGAACCAAGTTCAAATAGCCACAATGGAAAAACAGGAGCAAATGCAGAATTTTGAAAATACTTCAAATCAATAACCACTTTTTGGGCACAGTGAAGTCAATGGGCCTGTAAAAAAGAAAAATAGTATAAAAAAAAAAAAGCCAAGGTCCAACATGTGACGTCGGTCGTGAAAGAGAGAGAAGAGGAAATGCATCTCACTCCAACAGTGGATATGCACAGTACGTTGCAACAGCCTCCAGCAGGAAGTCATTGTTCTCATATGAAAACATTTCAGCCATCCAATTCAGTAATGGGAATGAACAGACATGTTCCTCAATAACCGGAGCCTCTAGTACCATCAGAGGACAACTCGGGTTTTCTTTAACATAACTGCGTGCCAAGAAGTCATGCGCACTGCAAAAACATTCCAACGTCCCAGGACTCCATGCATCGCTGCAAAGGCCATAATCCCGCCGCCAGAACAAAGCAATTCATGAGCAACTAAGGGGCTCATCAGTTGATCATAATCCACGTTGGGAGACACTGTATTGCAGAGACACAAATCCAGAGGCCATTCGAAATCGCAGCTCAGGCAATGAAAAACAGGCTGGACGCATGTGAAAAAGGAAAATCGAAACGATAATCCATAAGCTGCACTCAATGTAGCCAGAGGCAACGCTCCATAGTAATCAAGTATTCGGTTGCGGAGCAGCAACAGCCAGGGCAGATTGTCTCGTAACACAGGATGTGCATCCATTTTTAAATAAACAAATTAACAGAAGCACTCCGGCGACCAGAGCGAGCATCAAGGGAAATCCACCAAACAGGCTGGAAAAGATCGAATGAAAAAATGCCGGGAACACACCAAATATAGTTTGGAAAGAAGTCACAAGGCCACTACTAACAATTTTTAAAAAGTGGGCCAGCCCTGTGGTCAAGGAAGTATTAAAGATAGTGTGAATTAATTCCCCGAAATGCAAGGGCAAATCCGTATTTAATAAAGCATGCACCTCTGTGCGGGTGTTTGCCACGCGAAGGACAAATGTTTGACGAGCAGATGTAAGGGCGACTTCTTTTTGGGACAAAAGAGCTCTTATTCGACTCATCTTGTTGAACTCTGCTTTCAAGGTCGGAATCGACGGCCAGATGGAAACATCCAGCTTCCCATGTGGAGGAGGAAACATTACGTTTTTACAACAAACTACACGTTGGGAGACCGTAACGATGTAAGGAATTCCAGGTAACATCCCACAACAATCTTCATTATTTGAAAGTAAATAACTACTGTTTGCTAGTAATGTGAACGTGGGTGTGATAGCAGGCGTTGGTGTACCCTTTAAAACACAGGCTAAATTCTGCGCATTCTGGTTGCACAAGCCATGCAATTGGATATTCCTACACACTAACGAGTGATCTGGTGTTGTTGTGCAATCCTCAACATTCAAATAAACCTCTTTTCCCTCCCTCAGGCACCTATAGGTAAATGGTAGTGACCAAGCTTCATGGAGATAAGCGGTACCTAGAGGTTCATACCTTCCAATAGCATAGTACTTCATGTAAGCTTCGAATTTGAACAAAGGGAAAGGTAACGTTATTAACCCATGGATAAGCCACACAGCAGAATTTGTTTCGGCCACAGAAAACAGCAAAGGTTCTACCTTTTCAATATGTAACATAGAAAAAGTTGCATCTTTCATAGACAGTAGAAAACAATACAAGTTCCCTTTTCATCTAGTCAAAAAGAAGAGACTTGCGTCTCTGGAGATTTACAGAAGGGTGAGCCAACCACGTATCACAAAGTTGTAAAAGGACCACCGAATTTACAATCAATTTCAATACCCCTTAGTGGACATCATTCTACCAGACTGAAAGTAATAAGGATGTAAACACTTAAAATATGACTTGTATAAAAAGAAAATTTATTATTTATTATAAATTGTTCTCTGTTCATACCGACTTGCGGAACAAATACATACATTTATTCATAAAAATTATGTTAAAAACACATGATCTGACATAAATCAAAATATCGTTAAAAAATACACTTTTCTATACAACAAGTTTATCACACAAACAGAAATTGTCGACGCGGCGTTTCGGTGATATTATGTCGTCACCTTCTTCAGGACAGTATGTTATTTAAAATCACTATAAATTTAAAAAAACAAAGATAATGTGTTAACAATTAATGTATTGTCTTTGCGGCAGAACATCATTCAACTGTAACTCACATTCTATAACTAAGCATTACATCCTATTATAAGAGCAATTTTATTCATTGAGTATAGACTGTGCAATTACTAAACATTCTTTGCATAATTTGAAAAAAACTAGCTCTGAGGGGTTACTTTCTTACAAAAAACAGACCACTACTATATTTGTGAATCCCACAACTCCTGTTTGGTCTCACCCTTTCACTTGCGTCCTTATGTGCCTGTAGTTTTAAGGCAATTGGTTGGAGGAGCCTGGGGGGCTTTAGGTACCTCCTATCAGATTATCATAGTTTGGGTATTTAAGCTGTTACTTCTAAATGAGGTGTACTGGCATTCTACATACCTCAGATGTGAGCTGTTGGTCGGTCAATCGCTTTTTTTAAAAGGGAATTGGCGATATATAACCATATCTGGATTCTCACGATTTCTGTAAACTTTATCAGAAATAAGCTGAGTCATTACATCGCCTCTTAGTGAAATTTCTAAATGATCTCAACATGCATTAATGGTTTATTTTTTACCTTTCTTTAGTAAAACTGTTTCTTAGTTGGAGTGGGTCAATGATATTCCGCTGCTCCGTTGATATAAATAAACAAACAGGCTGCCTATCGGACAAATCTTTATGTTAGTGGTTACATAGGCGTTTTTCACTCATTTTAAAACACGCCTCTTGGGTTCGTATTTTGGTTGGTCTTGCGCCTGTCTAAAAAAGGCAAACTCTCTCTATTCGGTTTGTTGGTATTACTGTTGCTATTCTCTCTCTGGGCAGAACTTTCAGGATTGTTTTCTGTTTCAGAGTCGGTGCTGGTATAGGAACTTTCGGAGAAAGTGACTCCTCTTTTGGGACCGTTTCTTCTATTAGTTTGCCACTTTTGCTTATATTGAAACTCTTCTCTTTGTTTCTCGTAATAGTCTTT
This sequence comes from Lissotriton vulgaris, assembly GCF_964263255.1. Lineage (NCBI taxonomy): Eukaryota > Metazoa > Chordata > Amphibia > Caudata > Salamandridae > Lissotriton > Lissotriton vulgaris. Next base: position 1,706,542,908 of record NC_141685.1, on the reverse strand, counting down.
CTGGAGATAAGGGTATGTTGTTTCAGGTCTATATTTTTCTACATCTTTTACGAATTTATTACTTTTTTTGTTAGTTAGATAGTCCCTGTAACCATCTAGGTCGCCCTGAATTTCTTCTAACTTACTTTTGGCGTCTTCTAGTGGTCTACATTCTTTCAGTTTTTTCTCCATTTCGTCTATTTCTTGTTTTTCTATAATTAATGTGGCATTTGCAGTTTCTATTGTTAATAGGAGCCAATCTCGGCTACATCTATTGGCTATAAAAGTCCAGGTCTCTATAAATTTTTGATTTTTTGTAAATAAACTAGGTTCATTCCTAACTTGCAGGCCCTTGGGGATAATTCCCTTTTTACAGTATTCAACTAAAAAATCTGCATGCAACTCTGTCCTGATTACCTTTTTTTTGAGATTCCACAATTCCTTCCATTTTTCTTCTTCGCTATCAGTTATTATCACGGTGTTGGTAGTTTTGTTTTTACCGTTTACTAGCTTATCGAACTGATCTTCGGAAAAACTGAAGACTTTGAATTGGTCCATTTTTATTTGGGGCCAATGCACCTGTTGGTGCACCTCCTTTTGCTTTTTGGAGGTAGAAGTAAATACTCCTCAGTTAACAAACTGTGCTGTTACAACTTCAAATTGGGAAGGAGAAACCCTTAGTGAAAAGGGAGGGGGTTATAAGTAGAAAACAATACAAGTTCCCTTTTCATCTAGTCAAAAAGAAGAGACTTGCGTCTCTGGAGATTTACAGAAGGCGCTTAGGGTGAGCCAACCACGTATCACAAAGTTGTAAAAGGACCACCGAATTTACAATCAATTTCAATACCCCTTAGTGGACATCATTCTACCAGACTGAAAGTAATAAGGATGTAAACACTTAAAATATGACTTGTATAAAAAGAACATTTATTATTTATTATAAATTGTTCTCTGTTCATACCGACTTGCGGAACAAATACATACATTTATTCATAAAAATTATGTCAAAAACACATGATCTGACATAAATCAAAATATCGTTAAAAAATACACTTTTCTATACAGCAAGTTTATCACACAAACAGAAATTGTCGACGCGGCGTTTCGGTGATATTATGTCGTCACCTTCTTCAGGACAGTATGTAATTTAAAAGTCCGCCAACCAGAAACAATCACGTTGGATTGCATTTATGAGAATGCAAGTGTAAAATAACCCCTCGGCGTAAAATTAGAATGATGCCCGATTAAGCAAACTGAATGTCAAGATGGCCGCCGCACAAAACATAAGATCAAAGCCAGTTGGCTGAAACACAGGTGCAATAGTTTTAGCTTAATTAGTCTATCACGAGACCTTTATAAACTTGAAAACAGGCAGTGGAGAGTAGACACTACTTGCAAGACGGCCGAGGAGAACACCCGGAAAACACGAGGAGAATTGTTCTAAGTAAGTACGAAGCCTGACCCCCTAAATAATAATAACTAACATCTAAATAATGGTTTATTTTAAAACAAACGGGACGGATTCGAATTAGTTATTTAATATCGCTATCCCTCCATTCATTCTAGAGTAAAAAAGAATCCTCCCTGCACGCTTGAGAGAAGCTTCGCTCCAAAAAGCGAGAGCAGGCCCCCTAAAGACATATTTGAAGGTAAGAATAACCAACTGTATCACAGGGTAGCAATAGATGGAAAGCCCTGTGCGAATCCCTGTTAAAAATTCCCCATTTTTTGGTTTTTGTCATCCGGTTTCCAAGGTCAGAAATAAAAATAACTTGACTGAAATACCGGGTTGTGGAAGGTTAGACCGTCCACTGCACAAGACTCGCCTGTAAAATATCCCAGGTACCAACTACTTCTACCTTTAAAGTTAGGGTTAAAAATAGAGTTTGAACCATGGCATGTTTTAAAATGAGTGAAAAACGCCTATGTAACCACTAACATAAAGATTTGTCCGATAGGCAGCCTGTTTGTTTATTTATATCAACGGAGCAGCGGAATATCATTGACCCACTCCAACTAAGAAACAGTTTTACTAAAGAAAGGTAAAAAATAAACCATTAATGCATGTTGAGATCATTTAGAAATTTCACTAAGAGGCGATGTAATGACTCAGCTTATTTCTGATAAAGTTTACAGAAATCGTGAGAATCCAGATATGGTTATATATCGCCAATTCCCTTCTAAAAAAAGCGATTGACCGACCAACAGCTCACATCTGAGGTATGTAGAATGCCAGTACACCTCATTTAGAAGTAACAGCTTAAATACCCAAACTATGATAATCTGATAGGAGGTACCTAAAGCCCCCCAGGCTCCTCCAACCGATTGCCTTAAAACTACAGGCACATAAGGACGCAAGTGAAAGGGTGAGACCAAACAGGAGTTGTGGGATTCACAAATATAGTAGTGGTCTGTTTTTTGTAAGAAAGTAACCCCTCAGAGCTAGTTTTTTTCAAATTATGCAAAGAATGTTTAGAAATTGCACAGTCTATACTCAATGAATAAAATTGCTCTTATAATAGGATGTAATGCTTAGTTATAGAATGTGAGTTACAGTTGAATGATGTTCTGCCGCAAAGACAATACATTAATTGTTAACACATTATCTTTGTTTTTTTTAATTTATAGTGATTTTAAATAACATACTGTCCTGAAGAAGGTGACGACATAATATCACCGAAACGCCGCGTCAACAATTTCTGTTTGTGTGATAAACTTGTTGTATAGAAAAGTGTATTTTTTAACGATATTTTGATTTATGTCAGATCATGTGTTTTTAACATAATTTTTATGAATAAATGTATGTATTTGTTCCGCAAGTCGGTATGAACAGAGAACAATTTATAATAAATAATAAATTTTCTTTTTATACAAGTCATATTTTAAGTGTTTACATCCTTATTACTTTCAGTCTGGTAGAATGATGTCCACTAAGGGGTATTGAAATTGATTGTAAATTTGGTGGTCCTTTTACAACTTTGTGATACGTGGTTGGCTCACCCTAAGCGCCTTCTGTAAATCTCCAGAGACGCAAGTCTCTTCTTTTTGACTAGATGAAAAGGGAACTTGTATTGTTTTCTACTTATAACCCCCTCCCTTTTCACTAAGGGTTTCTCCTTCCCAATTTGAAGTTGTAACAGCACAATCTTTCATAGACATAAATCGTTGCTTGTCAGTCAAATTAAAAGGGGCAAATAAAGATGATGTGTTCATGTAGTAAATGTAAATGTAAATTGATACTTGTATAGCGCACTACTCACCCGCAAGGGTCTCAAGGCGCTTGTACGAATATCGCTTTGGAACCCATCCTGGCTTTCTCTGTGAGGCGTCCACTCCTGGGCACCCCCAAGGTGGAGACCAGGCATCCTTAGCTTTGTGGGGACCGTTGTGGAGATTAAGCAAGCTATTGCCCAGAGTTGCAGAGTGGGACTCAATGATTGGAATAGGCACCGAGGCGAGAATTATCAGGTCCGTGGAATTTTGAGTCCAAGACCTGCCAAGACGGGGAATTGAACCCTGGTCCCGGGCTAGACCTCTGCATCAGGGTCTGCCGCTCTAACCATTGAGCCACACTTCTGTAGTGCCAAGGCACTTTTCCTGCCTTTAACATTTATAAAGTCCATGCAAATTGCATAATGGAACGCAATTGATTTTGACCATGGTACAAAACAGAGACATCTTCTTGTACAATATCAACAACAGAAGAAACAATATTATCTAAAGTGTAAATGCGGAAAGAAAACGTGTTAATGCTGTTATCTACAACTGCCAGCACCTTTTCTAAATTTGCTTGATCTATAGCTCTTAAGCGGGAAGCAGCCTCAATCTGGGACAGTTTCCAAACTTCGTTGTAAATAGCATATACCACCTTTTGGATCTGCCGGAAGCAGGGCCCTTGACAAAATCATTTAGATCAACATCGTCAGTCAATTTAGACAAATTAAGCTTAACTGACGCTAAAGTGGAGTGTTTGAGCCAATTCTGACACAGCTTGCCAACGGAATAGGTAGTTACAGAATGGTCAGTCTCAAAACCGGGATCCACCCTAACCTGTGTGTAGCAGGGGGCTAAACCCAGAAAACGATGTTGGCAGGAATCTGCACTTTTGTGCCACAACAACAAACCCTTAGGATCCAAACTGGATATGTTAAAAGTAGAATTCAGCAATAGGGTCTGTAATTCCCTGATGGAAAAACTGGTATTATTATCCCAACTGGGGTACTCTTCCAATTCTGAAAAAGAAGGAGCATTTAATTTTTTAGTAGTAGCCAATTCAAAGCAGGTCGTTTGTGAAACAGTTGAATTCAAAAACAACATATGGTTCGGGATGAGACATGCACGATGCAAAGCCACAGTGCTTTGCACTTCCAACTTTTAGAACGCCAAACAGATTTAAGACCAATAGTACCTTTCCACAGTTCATAGCCCCCAATAGCCAATTGGTCAAGAAAGGACTTGGAATATAATAATTTTGTGTGGGCAAGTCTAACTTTGGAAGTGGACTTTTCAGTCATCTGAAAATAAACTGCATTGGGATTTGACTGATTAAAATCAGTAAAGTAGATGAATCTCTTTAAAACAGAACTGTAGCTGCCTTCAACAGGAGCGAGGCAATGTTCCCATCACGTATAATTAAACATATTCCTCCTGGTGTTTGCCTTATGCTGGTAGTGATTGCCATAGTGCTGGTAACAGAACAAATCACCATAATTTACCGAATCTAAATATAAATCTTCAGAATCAAAAGCAGCATAATATTTCAAATCTGAAAACAAAACCTCTAAGCCTTGAAAGTCCCAATTATCAGAGCGTATATTTTGTATAATCACATTCCCCATAGAAACTCTTAGGACATTCGGTACATTTATAACCTCTGTGGGACCATGGATTTGAAATTTCACAGCATCACATACAATCCCATCTAAAACGGGCCAAGCAGTAATGTTTACAAAACGTAGGTCCCTCTTCAATCTGTGTGATGAGGAATGGGGTGCCAATGTTCCATTAATATGTCGAATAGCAGTCCTCTCTTCAATATAGTGTCCATTCACAAGACGGAAAAAATACACCACAAATCCAACTGACCTGAACAAAAAAATTGAAAAAAGCACCAACCAAATGTAAGTCCAAGGAGGAATCAAAAAATGTTTTTTAAACCACGTTGCAAAAACAGAGATTTTTGAAGGGGATTTCGATGTGGTAGAGTTAGTGTCAAATGAAAATCTGGACTCAGTAGCGAAACAGGTTTGTAAATCGGGCATCGATAATTGTGTGGGGTAATTATACTCCCTACCATCAAGATGATCATCAGGTGGGGTATTCAATAAAGGACTTGAAACAGCAGGCATCTCGATGGCAATGTGAGGTCTGTTGTTAGGAGCCGGAGCCAAAACATAATTTCTCAGTATAGACGGACAAGAGACTGCAGGTGCCATACTAAGAAGAATCAGCCACTCTGTGTAATTTGACATTGTCAATGAAGATGTACCTTTTTTCCTTCCGACCTGGAAGTGGAGGTAAAATGACTGTTCTAGTGCCCTGCACACAAAGTACATGAACTGGAGCTCGATAAGAGGGACCAAATTCTTTCCTGTTCTGGATCGTCTCTCGAACCAGTTCTCCAACTCGGGGTAGCCAGCCAACTACCGGAATCTGCAATGAAGCATCAGATGTGGAGGGCAAGTGTTCCTTTGCAAGACTGTCTCTCATCTCTTGTAGATTCTGCAAAACATCACAATGTTCATCTATGTCAAAGGGGGCAGCTGCCGCCGCCTGGTCTCGACCTTCAAGGTCCAGGACGAACATTTTGATACCAAAGAGCATCTCGTATGGGGTCCGCCTACCCAGAGACTTTCTAGGGAGATTATTAAGTGCACGCTGTACGCTATTGAGATGGGCTAGGCAGTTCCTGCCGACCTATAACCCGGGCTGTCAATGACTGCTTTAAGTCTCGGTTCATTCGTTCCACAACACTATTACCCTCAGGTCTGTATGGAGACGAAAATTTGACTTGGACCCCCAATGAACTCATGGCATCCTTGTACGCCTTAGAGGCGAATGCTGAACCCTGGTCCGAATGGAAGGTGCCACACACAAAAATTCGCACAAAGACACGCAAATCTCTTATGACAGTACGTGAATCAGCACTTCGGTGTGGCCACACCCATACAAAGCGCGTGCAAGAATCAACTGAAACTAAGATGTACTTATTCGCAGTATCAGAGGGAAAAGGACCGCAGTGATCTAAATAAACACAACCAAGTGGTCTATTAGAAATGTACAACTGTGTCTGTGGTGGACGCGCAGCAGTCGAAGGCTTTCTCTGCTGACAAATGTCACATTGAAGGACATAATCACGCGTCTGTTTGTACAGACCCCGCCACCAGAAACGTTGTTGTAACTGAGATACAGTAGCCAAAACGCCTGCATGCGCGGACGCAACACCCTCGTGGGCAGCTGTAATCAGTGTGGACCTGCGGTCCGCGTTGGAAATCAATCTGTCACCAACGTGCAGTATTTGCACATAAGGAACTTTATCAGGACTTAAATGATAAGAATACTTTGAAGGAAATCCAGTGGGATATTTACTTTCCTTCTCAGTAGCGGCAATTGCTGCTAAGATGTCATCATCAATCTTACTTTTGGAACGTGTAACTGCTGCAACCAAATATGTTGAAACTGCTGTTTTTGTGGCCTCATCAGCCAAACTATTGCCAACAGCGTGAACTCCCAAACGTTGATGACCAAGAGTATGAATTACATACACAAGTGGCAGTTGCTCTTTAAGTTCAGCCACTCGAACCCAGATAATTTTATGTTTTATTGTGCTACCTTTGGAATCACGAAAGTTGTTCTGAGATCAAAAGAACAGGTTTTCATTGTAAGACTGGACACAGTAGTAAGAGTCACTCACAATAAGAGTAGTCACACCAGGAACTGCGTACTCCTATGCAAGCATCAGAGCACGGAGCTCTGTCAATTGGGCGGCACAGTCCCCTAATGTCTGCGTATGTACGACATCGGACTTGAATTCACCATTCACCATGGTACCAGCCACAATGGCGCAAGCTGAGACGTATGCGTGCCTAGACCCATGCGCAACTTGCGATGAACCATCAGGGTAAATGATACAATGGAAATCCTCCAAAGGCCGCATAGTCAACGGGGCAGGATGAACAAATTCACACTGCAAAAACTCCTGTGACTGTAAGGAGGCGTCAAAAATGAACGTGACATCCGGAGACGTCAATGATGATGCCTATTGTATCCACCGTGGGTGCAAAGCTTTAGAATTAGGTACACTGGCTTTCGTCAGTGCCTCCAAGGCAGGATACGGGGTAACAACCAACATGCGTTTTCCCTGTGACAGTGCACGTTCCTTCAGAATCGCCATTTGCACTGCTGTCAAAACTTTTTCCACAGTGAAAAACCGCATTTCAGCCGAAGTGTACAAGTGTGACTTGTAAGCGATAGGTACTGTATCTCCTTTCGTTAAAAGTAAGGTATGTGAAACCCACCGCCCCAGGGATGATTCTTATCACCAGGTTGGTGTGGTTAGCACGAGCCAGTAAGAATTTAGATTCTAGAAGATCGGCCTGCAAAGATTGCAAAATGGCTGAATGTTCAGGCAGCCAGCACGATTTGGTAAAAGTTGGTTGTATCAAAGCATATAATGGCTTGATACGCTGGGCATATTCGGGAATGTATGTGCGCCCAAAATTCAAAAATACCAGCAAGGATTGCAATTGTAGGAGCACGCAGTTGTGCGCATTTCTCCAGGAAGTGAGGAGCCAATCCTCGCCCTTCATTGTTGAGCTCATAGCCCAGGAACAACACTGTGTACTCTGCAATGTGTGACTTTGCAAAGTTAAATTTGTAACCGAAGTACGCAAAATTACAAATTATGCGGTCAACACAGATGCACCCATATTTCGTCGTCTGTGAGATAAACGTCATCCACATACGAACACGCATCTGGGTCGATTCTCTCTAAAAGAGAGACAATACGGGCAGCAAACACACCTGGACTACTCTTATAGCCCATTGCCAAACGTTTACATTTTCTGTGTGCCACCACTGGTGAAAGCGGTCCATTGACTACTTAAATCCAAAAGGTTGTGGGCAAAAAAAAAACATTGGATATGTCAAGGGTGGTTTTAAACCTTTTTTTGTCAAAGGTGTATTTTATTGGAAAAAACCCCCAGAAAGAATCTTGCGACAATCTCGCACAACATCCCTCGCAGGGGGTCAATCAAGGCAGGCGGGAGGATCTTAAAGGTATGGGCAACCAACCATCGAGACCACCAGGGCTCTTAAGTCAAACAGTCACAGTAGGTGCAGTCCAGGCCTGGTGTGCCACCAGTCAATAGCGACACAGATCCATTGGATCACTTTAATCATGGAGAACCGCAACCGGCAGAAGCCCCTTTGGATGAACAGCTAAATGCCTCCCGCCACAATCAAGGCAATAGTGTCTCAAATAAACCAAAATAAGAAACTCCCCCTCCACCCACACCCCCCCTCCCAGTGGTGGCAGCACTCCGCATTCACACTCATCCATACGCCCAGCATTCATACCTGGAAGAGATGTAGGCTCCGCAACATGGGTGGGTAGACTGCTGATGGCAATCCCCTAGAGAGGAAGCGAACCAGTGGACCCCAGCGGAAGGTAAAGTTTTTAAAATTGCCCAGAAAGACCTCGGCCATGCGTTCCATGCTTAACAATCTCCACAGTCTAGCATACCGCAAAGAGATCGCTGGGGCCTCCTTCTTCCATGCCGCCGCTAGGGTGGTTTTGGCCGCCCCAATGCACAACCAGAGGATTTTCTTATCCGCCCGGGTCTGATGTTCCAGCAGTGGATCTCGGAGGCCCAATAACACATGTGCCATTGAGTCTGCTACGGGGTATCCCAGGATGTCTTTAATGTGGGAAAGGATTTCCTCCCAGTAGTGGCGGATAGCGGGGCAGTCCCACCAGATGTGGGGAAAGTCACCTAACAGGCCACAGCCCCGCCGACACCTGTCGGAAGTGCCAGGATATACGCGATGTAATTTAGCGGGGGTGAGGTACCAGTCCATCATTGTTTTAAGATGAGCCTCACGAAGTTCAATGGAGTGATTGTGTTTCGCCAAGTCTCTCGACAATTGTGACCACTCTACATCTGATATCTCGCGGTCCAACAATTCTTCCCAGAGGCCCATGTATCTCGGTCTGGGGGAAACCGCCGTGGACAAGAGGTGACGGTAGAGAAAGGAGATGACTCCCCGCATGCCAGTGGCCCGGGTAAGGAAGGCCTCAAAGGGGGTAAGAGCTCTAGTGGCTGCGTCGCAAACAGCAGGGGAGAGCGCCCAGTGAAGCAGCTGGTAGGACCTCATAGTCCCGTCTGCAGTTGTCAAATATGAGCGGAGCATCTCCATGGAACAAGTGGGTAAGGGCGAAACAGCCCCCCCTCCTCCAATCATCAAAGGGCCCCTCACATAAAGCAGGCGGGAAGGCAGGATTGAAATGAATGGGTGTAAAGGGGGAGGGGAACGTCGTCCACCTCTCGTCCCCGGCGACCGAATCCCACACCTTCAGGGTGGGGCCAGTGGGAGTGCTGATATACGCATTCTTAGGTCTGTCTCCCTTGGGCTTCCATGCTAGATCCCATATCGATCTTCCCGCCACACTCCTGTCCATATGTAGCCAGTGTTTCTCTGACAGAGGCTGAGACCACTCCACCAGTACCCTGAGCTGCGCTGCTTTATAATAGAGAAGCATATCCGGAAGGCCAACCCCCCCCTCCTCCCGCGGACGCCTAAGAGCGGTAAAGGAAAAGCGAGCCCGCCCTCCTTGCCAAATAAAGCGGAGCATAAGGGTTTTAACACAGCGAAAGAAGTCAGTATCTACGACGATGGGCAGCGCCTGGAATAAATAAGCAGCTTGGGGAGGAGTGTCATTATAATTGCGTGTATCCTCCCCAGCCGCGAGATGTACAAAAGCAGCCATCGTCTCAGATCTGAACGGATACATGCCAGCAGAGGGGGGAAATTGGCGGCGTACAGTTTCCCCACTGTGGGGGGTAAGGTGGACCCCTAGGTACAGAAGGGAAGAAAGGGTCCACGGCAAGGGAGACAGCGGGCGAAGGCGGTCCACCTCTGCCAGGGAGAGCGTGAGGTTTAAAATAAAGGACTTGTCGTAGTTGACTTTAAAGCCCGCCACCGTCTCGAAACGCGCCAGTTCGGTCTGAACGTGGGGGAGGGAGTGCGCAGGGTCCGAGAGGGATAGTAGGACGTCGTCTGCAAATAAAGAGATTTTATGTTGCTCGCCCATGAAAGGCAGTCCCCGGATGTCTGGGTGTTCCCGCACCGCTATCGCCAGCGGCTCTATACTCAGGGCAAAGAGCAGGGGAGAGAGTGGGCACCCCTGCCTTGTGCCCCGGGAGTGGGAAAAGAAGGTCGACAGGTGGCCGTTGACCGAGACCCTGGAACGGGGGCAGCTATAGTTTGCTCCTATCATGGACAAGAACCTGGACGAGAAGCTAAAAGACGTTAGGGCCTTGAACAAAAATCTCCAGTCCACCCAATCAAAGGCTTTTTCCGCATCTAGTCCCACAAGGACCGCAGGGATACGGAAGCGATTAGCCTTTTCAATAAGGTGGACCACTCGGTGGGTGTTATCGTGGGCCTGGCGCCCCCAGAGGTTGAATTCGCACTGCTGAACGGAACATAAGGGCCACCCCCCTGAGCTTAGTAAGGGCAGAGGACCTATATATAAGCACGTATTGCCTATGTTTGAGGCGGGTTTCGTCCTTCCGCGCCAAATGTGTCTCCTGGAGACCCACCACATCTAAGCTATGGTCTAGAATGTATTTCCACACTTTTTGCCGTTTTTGAGGGGAGTTCAACCCCTTCACATTCCATGTACCTACAGTGACCGGCATCACAGATAAGTTCTCGCACTCAGCTCAGCGTCCCACCTGCCCATGCCCGATACATACCACTTCAACCAGCACCCCTGGTTCCCCAACACTCCCAGCCCTCCCTCAGCCCCCGCCCCTGGACCCCCCACGCTCCGGGATCTTCGCCCGCCCTCCTCAGTGCGCCACCTCCCACTCAACCCCTCGACGCCAACATCCCAGCCAGGCCCTGAAATAATATGCCCACTTTCCCGGAGAAACGCGAACTCTCCCAGTACAGATTGCAAGAACAGTAACACACCACTACACATATTCACGCTACCACCACCCCCCTTCCCCGCCCACCAACCCCCCTCAAAACTTCTTCCCCCCTCCCCCTCCTCAGGACTGGAGAGCCTCAACAGGAGTGCCTCCTCTGCCCTTAACTGCAAAAGCCCCGAGGGGGCAAAAGAAAAAAGAAAAAAAACAAGAAACAGAGAACCACCATAGGGGTGGTCGTAGAGATCCCTGGAGAGCGGCGGATGAGATACCAGTCAGTGTCCCACTCGTTCTCCGGACCGGGGCGTCTTCCCCAAAAGTACATAGTTACCCACGGTACCTGAGTGAGGGGGGTCCCTCCGACGCCTATCAGCCTTCCCTTCTCGCTCATGCTGCCCCTGAACTGTCATGCGATTGCGTCTCCGTTGCGTTCACCACAGAGGCCACTGCTCCGTCTCTCTCCTGCTGGCTGGCCGAGGGATCCGGCCTATTCTGTGTCACCGGGCGCCCCACTCTCTGCCAGAAAGGCGAGCGCCGTCGTCGTCGCGTCGGTGATGCCCAGTCCTCGGGGAGGGGGCAGCGTCGTCCAAGCCCAGAAGCTCCCTGGCCACCTGCAGAGAACGAACCTGGACCAGCCTATTCTGCCACCGGCAAATGAGGCGAAAGGGATGGCCCCAGGAGTACGCCACATTTTGATCTTTCAGAAAGGATGTCACCGGCTTGAAGTTGCGTCTCTTTTGTAGCGTTGATGCTGCCAAATCTTGGAAGAGCTGGGGGTGATGTTCTCTAAACTGCAAATCAGTGATCCCTCTCGCCTTCCGAAGGATACGCTCTTTAAGCTGAAAATCGTGAATGCAGACCAGAATGTCCAGAGGTGGGGCCCCGTACCTCTCGGCAGCCCAACCCTATGTACCCTGTCCATTCTGACCTCATGAAGGTCTTCCTCATCCAGGATCTGCAGAAAGAGCGCTTCTACATAGCCACGCAAGTCTCCTGCCTCTCCGCCCCACGGCACCACGCGTATGCGGATGTTATTCCGGCAAGAACGGTTCTCCAGGTCCTCTGCATGTGCCTGGAGATCCAGGTTCTGCTCCGTCAGCCTGATCACATCCTGTCGGAGCTGATGCACATCCCCCGCCAGCCCCAGGTCGTGTTCCTCCAGCGTCGCGACCCTCTCGCCAATGCCATCCACATCTCTCCTCACCTCCCTGAGATCGGAAGCGAGCTGGGAACGAAGCTCCGAGATGTCCTCTTTGATGGCGGAAAAGAGTTCCAGCATGAAGGCTTTGGTAGCCGGTGCTTCATCGTCTCGCAGCCGGGGAGACGAGCTAGTGCTAGGGGACGCCATCGCCTGCGTCCCCTTTAGAGGCCCCTCTTTGCCGGGCTTGTCCTTGCGATTCCTTTGAGCCATCAAGACCTGCCTAGTGGCCGTTGCCCGACTACGGCTACAGGGGGCAAGCCCTCCGGGACGTCTCCCCCGATTCAGGCAATCTTTCCTCTGCTTCGCCAGAAGCGCCGCTGCGGGTCCGAGGCCCCGGCGGTGACTCTCCACATCCACCGAGCGGCCCCCACACTGCACCTCTCCCTGTCGCTACCAGCCCAAGGTCACTCCAACTGGCCGCCCTGGTCCGTCCCAGGTGTGGACGCAGCCCTCAAGACTTGCTCCCAGGCACGGGCCCCAGGCCTCTCCAGTCGTAGATCTGTGCGCTTTACTCCACCTCAGGCGGTCTCAGGAGAGCATCTCTTCCTCTTCAGGCCCTATCCGGTCGTCCCGGCCCACACGCGTGCGTGGTGGCAGACAGAAAGTCCAGGGCTCACTGCTAGCAGGCCGCCACCGAGGGCCGGCACAGTTTAGGATCACCGGCGGCTCACAATCAGGCCCAGGGAAGCCACCAGCAAAGTCCTACAGTCCCCGGTGCAGGGATAGAGTCAGGCACTACTCCCCACCTCCGCCACGACTCGGATCGGCCGCACTCCAGGAGGCCGGCTCGCGTTGAGCGTGGCCCGGTTCTAGGCCTCTGATCCTCGGCCTCGCGTGCGGCAGGCACCCCACCCGGCCACCAGGCTCACTTTGCTCCCACGCCAACACCTCCGTGGGCTTTGCAGGGCACTCACCCCCAGCGGGGCCGGGCTGCCTCTCGATGGGGTCTCCTCCGTCGGCGAGCACTACCACAGCTGTGCGGCCGGATGTCTCCTCCCCGGCAGCGCAGCACGCAAGTCACCGGCTCCCGCTGCTCAGCTACGCCACAGGTCTCAGTGCCGTAGGGAGGGTCACCTCTCCACCATCAGAGCTCCGGATCGTCACCGGTGACTCCGGAGGCACCGCGCCAGAATTGGGTCAGTCGGCAGGGTCCAGGGAAGGCGCTGGACAAAGCTAAGAAAATCACGGCGGCGAAGGGACAGAAAGCACGTCCTACTCCGTCGCCATCTAGGACACCCCCCCGGTTTTAAACCTTTTAAGCACAAGACCATCCACTAGGGCAGAGCCGTGGGTATTCTGTACTGCACAGGTACAGCAATGCGAGTTTAAATGCCGGTAATCCAATACCAAACGGCATGAACCATCAGGCTTGGTTACAGTAAAAAGAGGGTTATTCATCGGAGATACACAAGTTTCAATGAATTCTTAATATTCCAATTGTTCAAGGATTCCGGCCATGGAAGCTTTCGCTTCATGCCGCATGGGATATTGAGGTTGAGGCTGTGGCATAGACCGTAAGGGAATCTCATGGAGGGGGGGAGTTTATCCCAACCACAGTGAGTACGGTACAAAGCAGGCGCAAGGGCCTTAGCCCACCCTTCTGCAAAATTCAGCGCATGCTCCTTACACTGTGTGCGCAAAACTAGGGAGGATTACCCCCTCCCCTCGGAGCTGCGAGAACAAAAGGTGGGGGCCAGTCAGCCTCCGCTAAAAAAATGTCATAGGTAGTTGTAAGATTTTCCCAAAATACCTCTTTTATGGTACGTAGTATGTCACCTTCAATTAAAAGGTCACTTTCAAAAAGCCTATCAGGGGGAGCTACTCTAGTATCTGATGTCTCAACAACAATGAATTGGTCAGTCGCTGTCACCTTCAGTAGTGGACGCAGGGCCTCGCGGACAATGGTAATCTCCGCCGCGCTGTCAAATAACGTCAGCGCCCATGTCAGATTCCGAAGCCACGCTCTCACTATCTATGGCATATCTCCCTGTTAAAGCGGCAACTTTCTTTTTCTGAAACTGGGGTCTTTTCTGCGAAGAATTGTCCTGCTTGCCTTTTCCATCTTTCGGGCGGGGCTGGTCGCGACTCTGCTGGCCACCCCGACCTCTGCCGCTGCCTCCCCCACCGGACATTGAGGCCGATGTGTCCTGTAAAGAACAAGGAGAACGTTGATCAGGAACCTGAAATCGATCAGATGACTTAATCGTAGCGTGGTCGCGCAAATCATACGCGCGTTCAGTAGACCCAGGCACTGGTGACGCGGGACGGCACTCCTGTTTCTGTTGTTGTTTTCCTTGTCTCTTATTTTTGTTCCAATTTTGCTTTGGAGCTTTGGGTTGATCGTCTTTCTCAGACTTCGAACCCTGAGTTTGTTTTTTCTCTTGAGGGCTTGACACCCAAACTATTACGGCCAATGGTCTTATAAGCCACCGTAATAATTCTCGGTAACTGACGGGGTTTATCGGCATCGGGGACATTGCGCAAAGCATTAACCACTTGAAAGTTCACCGCATCTCCCTTTATATTAAAAAGGACGAGATTGGAAACCACGTCAAATGTGCCAACGAGTCTTATTCCCAATTCAACCGCAGCCTCAGGTCCGTGTTCATCTTGAACACGCTTAATGAGTGTCAGAAGGACAGCCATTGATGGAGTGCCGAAGCACCTCGTATACACTGCCACAAAAATTCTACCCCATGACTCGCAGTCACCGGCTTCCGATACCAAGTCCTTGGGCAAACTAATTGTAAGTATCCTGGGTTTTTCTACGGGACTTGAATTAGGAAAAACTGCCTCCAGCTGGTCAAATTTCACGGCAAGCCAAAAAGGCATATCATCCTTATCTTAGGGACGCTTGCCCATAACCGCATTAACCATCACAGGACTAAGCTTCATTCCGTTTGGTCCTGCTGGAAACGCCACAACACCAGGGGCCCCGCCCTGGAAATTGTGGGTAATATATTGAACTAGGGCCCTGATAACCCTGATCGCAGAGGTATATAGGGGTCTTAATTCAGCAACGGGGACTGCCCCCCCACAAGGATGCAGGGTAAATCCAGCCAAAACAGGCCAAAGAGTGCCTGAAATGGACAAAGGACCTAATCTAATCGCCGTTAAACTGTGGGGAAGGGCGCCATGAAACCAAACACGGTGCTGCCACCAGAAATCGGAATTTCTTGTGTCCTATAAGTAACATATTCCAAGAGCACAACTGTTTGAGTATAAGTTTGAAACACCTGAGTAGCAGCATTCGCAGCGGGAAATGTCACCCATGAAAATCTCAAACGGGTAAGCAACCTCAGCACTCACCACCAAAATAACTGCCATGCCCTCCAAGCCAACGTTATAAGCCTGCAAATGATTGTGAACCGCAATGCGACTATGCTGCAGTATGTCAACATCAGCCATAGCGACACAGAGAAGTAGAGGTACAATGTAAAAGAATGTAGCACAACAGGATAGTAATTCAAAAGGAAACCGTTTTGAAAGATTCAAGCTTGAAAAGACCTATGTAACTATAGGTAGATTTATCCGTCACGACAGTTAACCAGAAACAACAGTGAAGGTGTTAAGGACTGATATACGCACTACTCAAGCGTCATGAAATAAGACCACCAACTTTGGGTGCCATACTCAGGGACCTTGGGGGCCAAGAAGTCCTCCTGTTACCTCAAGTAAGACTGACACAGTGGGATTCCTGAAAGCTGGTTGGAGGCTCTGCCCCTTTCTCCACCACTCTGCAAATGTAACTACCAGTTAAAAAACCATGGAAATACACTGAAAAAAACAAAGTTTACAGGGACGTTACAGTATGAAATAGAATTTGAAAAACCATAGAAATTCACTAAAAAACCATAGGTTCCAGGTACGTTAAAGTTAGGAAATAGAATTTAAAAAAACCTTAGAAAACAAAGGTTACAGGGACGTTATTGTAAGGTTCACATTTCACTCGTACAAAACCAGTAAAATTCAGCAGTTATAGTTACCTTAGCTAACTATAACTTACACCTCCGAAATGCACAGCTTATGACCTCACAAACCACATCACTCATGACATGGTCAGTGATAACACTGATGACATAATTGAAGACATCTCAAAAGATTATAAGTTATAATTTGCGCACCACTCAAAACATAATATAACTCGTGCACCTCTGTACGCAATGTTGTGAACTCAAAAGACAAAGTAAATGCACTATAACTTACACCTTCTCCATGCACTAATTATGCCTTTTCATATTACATCGCTTACAGCATATTAAATCATAGCATAAACAACACTCATGACATCTGAAATCACATAATTTATATAAACACTGTGCATGGTATAGTGTTAAGTTATAGTTGATTTAGTCTGCCTAGTAAGTTCACAACACTGTGCACAGAGGTGTGCAAGTTATTGTAAGTTTTGGGCAGTGCACAAATTATAGTTTTAGGTTAGAAATATAACTTTAGATTTTCCAATGTTTGTGTAATTTAACCTCTTCGGTGCTCATGATGGAATGGTTCCATCATGAGGGCAGGTGCACGAAAACCCTCTGCTGCACACAGCAGAGGGATTTCCTTTTTTTGGGGCCCTCAAGAGGTGGAGAAGAGCTTCCCCAACCTCCAGAAGCCCTTCCCTGGTTTTCAATCTAATGACGATCACGTACATGGCGTGCTGTCGTCATTAGATTGAAAACGAAACTGAAACTTAGTTTCAGTTTTAGTGTGTCAGTGGAATGTATGACGTTAAAACGCATATATTTACAATGCATGCCTTTACAACGCAGTTTTTACATCACAATATCCTTTATAACGCATTCTTTTACATAGCATGCCATTACATTGCATTTTCAGAAACTACCTTTACAACGCATTCCATTACATCGCATTATACCATTACAAAGCATACCATTACATTGCATTTAAGGTAGGTGTTGGATAGAATAGGGGTAATAATTACTATTCTAACTCATTCAACAGTAGGGTAAGTGTCGGATAGTGTAAGGGTACTTTGCATTGTAATGGTATGCGTTGTAATGACTTGCGATGTAATGCCTGCGTTGTAGTGACAAGCATTGTAATGACATGCGTTGCAGTGACATGCAATGTAATGGCTACATTGTAATGACATGCAATGTAAAGGATGCTGCGATGTAATGACTGCTATGTAAAGGTAGTGCGATGTAATGACTGTGTTGTAAAGGTTGTTTCCCGTTTCAGTGCTCGTGGGGCTATCTCAGCCCCTGAGCACCAAAACACTTGGGAGAGGTATCGTTAGATAGGGGAGAATCTCCCCTTTCCAATGGTACCCTTCCCTAGTGGATCCCTGCTTGGGGATCACCCAGGACGGTAAACCCCAAGCAGGGATCCACCCACTAGCACCAGGGAGGGGGGGTGGCCTTTGCTCCCCCACATTGTTTAGGGCACAACAGTCTTTCTGCCCCCCCTGGTGGGCAGATGTGGGCAGGAGCATCCAATCTCCCCCCCCGGGGGGGGCAGAAAGGCCACTAGAAACCAGGGATTTTTTGTAATTAATGTTAGGGTTTGGGCTGCCCAAAAAGGGCATGGCAATGCCCCCGTGAAATGTAAGTCTTTCTGCCCATCCAGGGGGCAGATGGGGGCAATTGCACCAATCTGCCCACCCCAGCACGGGGGTAGAAAGCCCACTAGAAACCAGATATTTTTTTATTGATGTTGGGGTGGGGGCTGCCCAAACAGGGAAGGGCAAACCCCCACCCCCTGAGGGGCAGGAAGCCCACTAGAAACCAGGGATTCTTTTTTTATTGCTGTTGGGGTAGGGGCTGACCAAAAAAGGCATGGCAATTCCCCCACCCCCCAGAGAAAAGCCAATTAGAAACCAGGGATATTTTTTTATTGATGTAGCTGGAGGCTGCCTAAGATGGGCAGGTCAATGCCCCCAACCCCCCCAAAAAATGCAATGTACTTTCTGCTCCCCCGAGAGGCAGATGGGGCAATAGCCCCTGATCTGCCCCCAGGGGCCAGCCTACCCACTAGGCACCAGGGATTTAAAAAAAAATAATGTATGGGTGGGGGCTGCCCACAATGGGCGTGATAATGCCCCCACCCCGAAAACAATTACCACAGTCTTTCTTCCCCTCTCCGGAGGCATATAGGGGCAATAGCCACTTATCTGCCCCCCCCCCCAGTGGGGGCAGAAAGCCCACTAGGCCCCAGATTTTTTTTTTTAATTCAGGGTTGAGGTCAGCCCAGAATGGTCATGCTAATGTCCACACCTCCCCAAAACAATGCCACAGTCGTTCTGCCCCCCCCTGGTGGCAGATGGGGGTAGTAGCCCCAATCTGCCCCCAGGGGGGCAGACAGCCCACTAAGCACCGGTGATTACGCTGGCTTTTTTAATGTGTGTGGGTGGGAGCTGCCCAAAATGCCATACCAATGCCCCCACCTCCCAAAAAAATAGCCACAGTCTTTCTGCTCCCCCTTGGGGGCATATCAGAGCAACCCCCCTGGCCCCTTCCCCAGGGTGGCAGAAAGCCCACTAGGCACAGACTTGTTTTTAGCAATGTGCCTACCTTTGGATTTTGGGCCCTAGCGCAGCCAGCACATAGGGAAACCTAGTAAACCTGTACAAAATAGTAAACTAGACACCAACGGAAATCCAAGATGGGGTGACTTGTGTGCCTGTCACCAGTGTATGTTACCCAGAATCCCTTGCAAACCTCAAGTTAAAAAAACAAATTTTCCTTACATTTCTGTGATGGAAAGTTCTGGGATCTGTGTGGAGCCACAAAATTCCACCCACCCCGCATTCCCCAAAGTCTTCCAAGAAAAATGGTACCTCACTTGTGTGGGTAGGCCTTGTGCCCGCAACAGGAAATGGCCCAAAACGCAACGTGGACACATCACATCTTCTCGGTGAAAACTGACACTTTTTTTTGCAAAGTGCCTAGCTGTAGATTTGGAACCCCAGCACTGTTGGCACCTACGGAAACCTGGTAAACCTATACATTTTTGAAAACTAGTCACCCAGGGGAATCCAGGATGAGGTAACTTGTCTGGCTCCCATCAGGTTCGGTTACCCAGAATCCCTTGTAACCCTCAAAATTTGTGATAGGTAATTTTGATGTCTCCTCAATTTGTTTTGAGCCATTGCCTGCCCCGGGTACTTGACCCACCTACGTAAGTGAGGTATCATTTTTATCGGGAGACCTGCGGAAACGCTGGGTGGTCAGAAATTTGTGGATCCACATAGATTCCAGAACCTTCCCTCACAGAAATTTGAATTTTTTTTTATTTTTCTCAGCTAAATTTGAGGCTTGCAGGTCATTCTGGGTAGGAAAACTTCGAGGGACCTACGCAAGCCATATCTTGCTAGACTCCACGGGGTACCTAGTTTTAAAAAGTATGTGAACTTGGTAGGTTTCCTCAGAAGGCCGCCGAGCCTGGGGTCTAAATCTCATGGGACCCCCTTGCAAACCCAGTTTGTTTTGTGATAGTTAATTTTGATGTCGCCTCAATAGGTTTTTGGCACCTGCCTGTCCCGGGTACTTGACCCACCCACACAAGTGAGGTACCACTTTTTTAAAACACTTTGGCGCATGTGGGGTGGGTGGAATTTTGTGGATCCACACAGATTCCCGAAATTTCCATCACAGAAATGTGAGGAAAATGTGTTTGTTTTTTTACTAATTTTGAGGTTTAGAAGGGATTCTAGGTAACAGAACCTGGTGAGAGCCAGACAAGTCACCCATCCTGAATTCCCCTGGGTGTCTAGTTTTAAAAAATGTATAGGTTTTCTAGGTTTTCCTAGGTGCCGGCAGAGCTAGGGCTCAAAATCTACAGATAGGCACTTTGCAAAAAAGGGTCAGTTTTCACTGTGAAAATGTGGTGTGTCCACATTGGGGTTTGGGCCATTTCCTGTCGCGGGCATTAAGCCTACCCACACGAGTGAGGGACCATTTTTTTCGGAAGGCATTAGGGAATGAGGGGTGGGTTGAATTTTGTGGATCCACGCAGATTCCAGAACTTTCCACCACAGAAATATGAGGAAAATGTGTTTTTTTTACAAATTGGTCGGTTTGCAATGGATTCTGGGTAACAGAACCTGGTGAGAGACAGTCAAGTCACCCCATCCTGGATTCCCTGGGTGTCTAGTTTTAAAAAATGCATAGGTTTGCTAGTTTTCCCTAGATTCTGGCAGAGTTAGGTTTCGAAATTCTACAGCTAGTCACTTTGCAAAAAAAGGGTCAGTTTTCACTGTGGAAATGTGGTATGTCCACGTTGCGTTTTGGGCCATTTCATGTTGTGGGCACTAGGCCTACCCACACAAGTGAGGTACCATTTTTCTCTTAAGACTTAGGGGAACGCGGGGTGCATGGAATTTTGTGGATCCATGCGGATTCCAGAACTTTCCACCACAGAAATATGAGGAAAATGTGCTTTTTTTCAAATATTTAGGTTTGCAAGGGATGTTGTGTAACAGAACCTGGTGAGAGCCAGTCAAGTCACCCCATCCTGTATTCCCCTGGGTGTCTAGTTTTAAAAAATGTATAGGTTTGCTAGGTTTACCAAGGTGCTGGAAGAGTTAGGGTTTATAATCTACAGCTAGGCACTATGCAAAAAAAAGGGTCAGTTTTCACTGTGAAAATGTGGTGTGTCCATGTTGCATTTTGTGCCGCTTCCTGTCGCGGGCACCAGGCCTACTCACAAGACTTTGGGGAACATGGGGAGGGTGGAATTTTGTGGATCCGTGCAGATTCAAGAACATTCCACTACAGAAATGTGAGGAAGATGTGTTTTTTTTTTACTTTTTAGGTTTGCAAGGGATACTGGGTAGTAGAACCTGGTGAAGTCAAGTGACCCCATCCAGGATCTCCCTGGGTGTTTAGTTTTCAGAAATGTATAGGTTTGCTAGGTTTCCCTAGGTGCCAGCAGAGCTAGGTTTCAAAATCTACAGCTAGGCGCTTTACAGAAAAAGGGTCAATTTTCACTGTAAAAATAAAGTGTGTCCACGTTGCGTTTTGAGCCGTTTCCTGTTGCGGGCACTAGGTCTACCCACACGATTGAGGTACCATTTTTAGCGGGCGACTTAGGGTAACACAGAATTGTAGAGCAACTGTTATTACCTATTGACTTTCGATCCATTTCTGCCTTCCGTATGAAAGACAATGTGTAAAAAGAAGTCATTTTGAAAAATGACCCATAATTCTCATGCTAGTTTGGGTACTCCCAATGTTGGAAATGTGCAAATATCTACTATTTCTAAACTCTATATTTTGTTCCAATTTCAGAAATATATAGGTGTCTTTCATACCGATTTTTCCATGTATATATTTTCCCAAATTAATTGCTATATACCAGGTACATAATAAAAAAACATTGCAAAATACTGCACAGTTATTGGCTCTGGGTTCGTCAGGTTCTTGGGGAACCTACAAGTCCTATATATCCCCACAACCAGATAGGTGCAATGGAAGTAACTGTATATTGGCTTCATACAGCTGTCATAATTAGAAGAAGTTACAGGTGAAAACGTTGACACAAACGGCTGTTTTTTCAACTAATTTAGAATTTCTCCTATATTCAACTGTTAGATTCTATAAAGAAACCTTGAAGGATCTACACAAATGACCCCTTGCTGAATTCAGATTCTTGTCTACGTTTCTGAAATGTATAGCTCTCCAGGATCCATTATTGCTTTCATACCCATTTCTGCAATTAACTGGAAAAATGTTGAATACACAAAAATTAGCATAAATAGGCTATGTCCCAGAAAAATGCAAAAACTGTGTAAAGAATGTTGGTTTTCTGACAAAGTCTGCTTGTCCCTGAAAGCTGGGGAGATGATGATTTTCAGCACCATAACCCCTTTGTTGATACCATTTACAGGGAAAAAGCAGGCGCTTGCATCTGTAGCCCTTTTTTCCCATCCCCCCCCCCCCCCCCCCAAAAAAAATTGTTGCTGTATTTTGGCTAATTTCTGGGTCCCCTCCATGGAAATTCACAAACCCTGCGTTTTTTAGAATCCCCATGATATAGGGAGAAACGGACGCAAATTGGGCATGGATACCTTATGTGGTCAAAAAGTTACAGGGGCTTAAGCGCAATCTACCCCAAATAGCCAAAAAAGACTTAGCACAGGGGGGAAAAGGCCTAGCAGCGAAGGGGTCAAGTTTTTTTGTGCACAAATAAATATTTACATTTTCTTAACTAAAACTTATATCCAGCCTGTTTTTTTTTTCATTTAATTTAAATGTATTTTTATGTTTGGAAACATGTGTTTCTTATCAAATAACGTTATTTAGTTTGGTATTATTTCTTTTATAAGTAATTAAAAAAAAATTACTGTGGTACTTTGATGATAATTCCTCGTGAAGTGGCATAAAGTGGAGTGGCATGACGTTGAGGGGTGTTTAGTGGAGGAGAGTGGAATGGAGTAGAGTGGAATACAGTGGGGTGGAGTAGAGTGGCCTGGAATGCCGTTCAGTAGAGTGGCGTAGACTGTATTGGCATGGAGTCCAGTGACAGAGTGGTGTAAGGTAGAGTACAGTAGCATAGAGTGCAGTAGCATAGAGTCTAGTGGTGCAGAGTAGAGTTGAATGGCATATAGAGCAATAGATTAGAGTGCAGTGAAGTAGAGTGGTGCAGACTAGAGGATTGTTCCATAGAGTGCAGGGTCCATGGAGTACAGTGGTGTACAGCATAGGGGTAGGTGACAAACTTCGCTCTGCCGGTCGACTTTGCATCGCTTTTGTGGCTCTGCACTCCACTTGGAGAGCGGAGTTCAGCAAAAACTCTGCACTCCGCTGCGTAGTGGAATTTTACTGGCACTGTCCTTGTCATGGACCTCTATCACCCACAAACCAATGGCTTAATAAATGGAGCACAAAGGAAATGGGCAATTAATATGCTCCTACCACTTGCGGTCAGACACGAAGATGTCCTTTCTTCACGCTCTCAGCATGACCCAGAGGCAACAAGACTCAGATAATAAAATATTATATTAGGCTTCATGTTTATTCTGAGGCTGCCAGGAGGATGGCAATAAGCAGGTGACTTGTTGTTTCAGATGACCCCGGAAGTAAAAGAGTGGCGGCTGTCTGCATAGAGCAATGGATTCAATCTGCAATCCTCTCCCTGTAGCAGCGAGCCCTCAGCCACCTGTCTATGAGCTCCCATAGTACGCGGTTGTGGTTGTCGTGAAGCGCCCAGTGCACACAGGTAAGGTGGGCGAGCCTCTCCCTCCTTACATGACTTCGAGGGAAGCACTATGCATCCTGTTGACATTGCTCCCCTCCTTCGGGCTCCCTGCATGGCAGAAGCCGAAGCACGCACAGGTAAGGAGTCGGACTCAGAGCTGCAAACTTGAAATAAACAAACTCTGTGTTAAAACGTGTGGTCAGAGGTGAGCATAGTTGTTTGGTCTGTCCTGAGGCTCGGGACGTCCTAGGTGTGTAGTCCGGGGCTTGACAAACCCTTGGGGGATACTATGAATGAATTACACACATCTTATTTATTGCATTATGTAACTGCTCCTTCTAGGAGCCAGGTTTAAATGAATAAATTACCCCAAGAGTTAATTTCCACTGGCATGCCCAGGGCTGCCTTCCCTTAACAAAGATGTTTTATTTTTAGTGAGGCAGAAGCGATAGCTGCGTGGCTTGCATAGCCTCCACCATTACGTCATCGCATCACGCTTAGTGAGCAATCAAAAGTGTCTTGTCAAGGAGGCTGCGCGTTCACGGGTAGCAACCTACATTCTCATTTTTTCTTTATTTCAGTTACCAGATTTCCATGGTAATTTGTGTGCTGCGCACTTTTTGAAATTGCCCTGCCATCAAGGTTTGTAAAGGGTAGACATTGAAAACACATGTAGCATGGCTACTGAGGATTACGGGCGAGTGGAACTCCGTGGAATTTCACAGAGTTTTTGTTTAAATTCCACGGGGCGCAACTCAGTGAGCTCCACTCACCCCTAGTACAGCACAGCATAGAGTAGAGTTGGTGCAGAATAAAATGGGGTAGTGGGAAGTGGGGTTGAGTAGATTGGCATAAAGTAGAGGTGCAAAGAGTGAAGTAGGATAGAGTGAAGTGGCATAGAGTACAGTGGCATATAACAGAGTGGCATAGAGTGAAGTGGGGTAAAATAAACAGGTGTATAGTAGAGTGGCATAGAGTGAAGTGGGGTAGATTGAAGTGGAGTTGAATGAAGTGGGGTACAGTGGTATACAGTAGAGTGGCATATAGTGCAGTAGTGTACAGTTAAGTGGCTTAGAGTAGAGTGGCATAGAGTAGACTGGCATAGAGTGTAGTGGCATAGATTGGCATAGAGTGAAGTGGGGTTTAGTGAAGTGAGGTACAGTAGAGTGGTGTAGAGTGAAGTGAGGTGGAGTAGAGTCCTGGAGAGGGATGTACAGTAAAGTTGTATAGAGTGAAGTATGGTACAATGAAGTGGGGTAGAGTGCCATGGGATTGAGTAGGGTTGCAAAGAGTCAAATGGGATAGAGTGGAGTGGTGCAGATTAGAGTACAGTGGCATAGAGTACAATAGCATAAAATAAAGTGGTGCAGAGTAGAGTACAATAGAGTAGAGTGGCAAAGAATAGAGAGGCGTAGAGTACAGTGGTGCCAAGTACAGTGGCGTATAGTAGAGTGAGGTAGAGTGAATTGGAGTAGAGTGAAGTGGGTAAATGAAAGTGTCATAGAGTGTAATGATTCAGAGTAGACTGCAGTGGTGTAGAGTGCAGTGGTATAGAGTCGAGTACAGTGCAGTGGAGTACAGGCGCATTGAGTGGAGTACAGGCGCACTGAGTGGAGTACAGAGGCATAGAGTAGAGTGCAGTGGCGTAGAGTGGAGTACAATGGCTTTGAGTGGTGTAGATTGCAATGGTGTAGAGTAGAGTGGTACAGAGTAGAGTGCAGTTGTTTAGAGTACAGTGGTATAGAGTGCAGTGGCATAGAGTGGTGCAGGGTAGAGTGGCAGAGAGTGTAGTAGCATATAGTACAGTGGTGTAGGGTTCAGTGGTGTAGAGTAGAGTGATGCAGACTACAGTAGTGTATACAGTGCTGTAGCATAGACTGTAGTGGTGCAGAGTTGAGTAGTTTTTTTTACAAGGGATTTCATTAGCCAATAATATAGTATTTTGCCATTTTTGGTCATTGCTATGTACTGCGGAATGCTGCGGCCCTATATATCACTAGGTTTTGGTACCTTATTACTACAAAACTACTTGATGGATTTTCCTGAAAGTAGCAAAAAGGATCCTTTCCACACCATAATCTATATTTGTGCCAAATATCATGAAAATCCGTTCAGCTGTTTTGTCGCTATGTCTGAGTAAAAATAGGTGTGGGTTTTAAATTCTGCTCCTCTGGTTGTATTTGCAGATTTTTGGCCACTTCGCATTACATTTGTATTGCCGAGTTCAGGCCGTACTCCGTCAACTTCAATGTGGAAGAATTTTTCACATGTGGCTCATCAACAGTAAGTTGGCGCAGGGGCGGTTCCTCTTTCATGATGTTGGGGCGTCGCCCCCCTTATTTGCACCCGCTCCAATTTGTGTCCCCCATCTCCAGTATTAAACTTTAAACTCCATCAATAATTTTTTTCTTGGCCGCGGAGTCAGATTTTTTGCAGCTGCGGGACAGTTGTTAGCTGCCTGGGGAAGTTGCGCCAGTCATGCATGCTTCAAAGTGGCAGGGCGCATGTTGGGTTTGACAGTAGCCAGGGCTTTAAGTGGGATGAAAAAACTGGTGGGTCTCTCAAATGGCGTGGCCAGTGAAATTAGGGGCGTGGCTTTAAAACACTTTCGCTAAAAATCTGTGTTTAGCATAGTGTAGCGCCAGACTTGTATTTTGCTGTTTCTGTCATTGCATCCAGATATGTGAGACAACAAGTAACATCATACCTACAACAAGTAAAGACTATTGACTTTGTCAATGGTTATTAGTTGCTTAAGATAAATAGGCTGCAACTATGGCTTGTTACATATGATATTGAAAAAGCTTCCAATTAAAACCCTGGTGACCCTACCACAATGTTGCTGCTCTTACGTTTCAGAAAGAGAAGGGAAATCCAGAAAGAATATGACTCTTTTAAGGATTTCCCTTCCCCCACAACACTCACCTGGCATGACGTCATGCTGTAACTTCTCCAGTAGTGAGAAGTGAGCAGTGTGGGCAGTGCACATCGATGTGCCTGCTGTCTCAAAATGGGTCTCTATCGGGCTGTTTTGTGCCCAGGCACTTTTTTCCGGACTGCAGTGATAGCAAACTGCTGTCACTGCAGTCCAGAAATAAAACGGACCGCCTGTGCCAGGGCTCAAAACATAGCCTAATAGAGACCCGTTTCGAGGCCCCCTTTAAAAAAACTGCGGTGCTCAGACCCCTTGAGACCCGGCCCACTTAAAGCCTTGACGGTAGCCTGTCTGTGGCCGGTACAACATGTATACTAAGTACTAACTGCCTTTCTCACATGCTCAATACTGAGCCTGGGGAATCGCAGCTGCATCCCCCGGTCTCCTAATGAGCGCTAACTTCTCCTGCCATTCTAATCTGTACACTACTACTTTCATGCTGTATGTTGATAATGATGGAGCAAGGATTCGCACGAGAAGCGACTTGCTTGAATTCATGAACCTCGAATAACCCGAACTATGTAATCAACATGTTTGTTTTACTAATTTGCCCCTTTTTCATCATTATTGGGTATCCGAGTGAAGCTTGCTTATGTGTTTACTAATCCTAATATGCTTGCAATTAAAATGGCAGCTGCTTCGCGGGAATTACTACTGCGCATGTGTCTGTCATACCCATGTGACATGACATACTCGCAGCTATGGAGGGAATCTGTCGCATCTGCGCACTAGTGCTAATATGGCTCACATGCGAGAGGCTTGCACTGCTCCTTTTGCTAAGCTGTTCGTTCTGCCTAATCCTAATGCTATAGTCTTTATAAAGTTATGGGTATAGGGTAGAAATTCATGGTATACAGTGTATTCATTTTATTCTCTGTTCTAAATTTGTTTCCTTTACTTTTCATGTATCGTAATCTTTGGGCCTGGGAGGTGCTATTTACTCCATCTTGGAAGTCCTTTCCGCGCATGACAGTCTGCAGCGAGACGATGAACTCTGTGTTATTGAACCCAAGCCAAATGGCAGTCACAGCCAAGATGTGCCTGAGAAACTCATGTCTGACCCCACTAGAAGAAGTCAAAAGTCTACAATGTATTTGTCAGTAGAACATCCATTGTTATATGAAATGAAGACATCATGAGAACCTGATTTGATGGTCGTGAACATAAATTTGAATAGGAAACGGCAAAATTCAAAATCCTAGGTGGTGTGATGACCCGTCCTCCTACTTTGTCCAATCAAAATTGGGGATCCTTACACTTGCAACATTTTGTGGGTGGTACACTGACCTGGAAAACAGTATAACTAGCGTAGGTTTAGCTAGAGAAATTGTCCGACTTGTCCGAATAGCTGACCTGTCACTGACCCAACGCACTCAATAGGTGATAAAGAGCAGAGGGCTGCGGAGCACTCTGTCGGGAGGTTTGTTGACCCATTCGGGGTTCTGGAAAGTTGAAGTGCTGGCGAAGCACTTTGCTGGTGAAAGCTGTAACCCAATCGGGGTTTTGGCTGATTCCTTGTAGAGAGGGAGTAGCGCAGGCGTTGCAACCGAAACTGCGGGTGCTGGTCTTAACCTTTGGTGGTCCGGTCCTGATCCAAATTCTAGGGTTATCCTGTCCTGTTTTTTCTGATCTGCACCTGCTGGCCTACTGGCCCTGAAATCTTTGGGGCTATTCTGTCCTTTTCAACTGACCCGTGGCCCGGGTTGGTCTTCACACCATTCTAGGTAAATATAAATCTGTGTGGGTAATTGTCAATATAATTGCGTCCATTTCTTTACCTTCCCTGATTTGAAAGCTTTGATTGCATATGTTCCTTTTCTTACCCTTTCCTTAGTAAATGATAAATCATATTTTGCTGTTTATTAGCGTGTTCCATTTAAAAGTTAAATGCTAAATGTTTTTCATGATTGCATAATTGTTCCTTTTCCTTACCCTCCCTTTAAGGAGTTAAGCTTGATTATCTGAATTTATAGTGTATTCCAATTTTTACCTTCCCTATAGACATGTACTAAAATTGAGTTTCGATATTGCATATTCCAAACCGTTAATAATTGCGAAAGCTGTTGGTTTAGTATGTTCCATTTCTTTACCCTCCTTTAGTCAAGTTGCAAAAGTCTGTTCCTCAAAATAGCATGTTCCTTGTTCTTACCTTCCCTTTATTTCGTGTTTGCTAAATGGTTGGCATGCTATGTCTTTTGCATAGGTATACACTAGTTCTAATCTTGGTTATTGATAATGTAATTGCTTTTAATTTGTGGATCATGACTTTCGATGATGAATAGATAAAGAGTTTAAACCTTTTCCAGAGTCTGTGATTATTATATGAGTGCAAATGTTATTGTATTTTGACTGCCTTCTTTACAACTAACTCTCTGATCCATGTGGTCATAGGTACCAGTGACAAGGATTGGTAAGTCAATGGTATAGGAATTAGAGGAAATAAAATAAACTGGTAGTAGAGTGTGGGTTACCTGATTAAGTAAATGTGTAATTGAATTATGGGCCCAGGTGAGTATTGGTAAAATTATAGTCGGGTGACCTGCACGCTCTATCAATAACATAAAGCAAAGAGCAGTGTCTGGATTAGTGCGGTTACCAGGCCTCTGGTGGTGAGGTAAGGCGGCCACAGCCGGTGTGTGGGACTAAGCGCTCACATCACTCACATTTTGTGTGGTGTTTGGAGGAGTCAACCATTTTTTCAGCCTGTTTCGAAGCAGCAGGCCTGTCAGAGAAGCTGCTTGTGCTGTGCCGCATTTCCGACCAGTCG
This sequence comes from Lissotriton vulgaris, assembly GCF_964263255.1. Classification (NCBI taxonomy): domain Eukaryota; kingdom Metazoa; phylum Chordata; class Amphibia; order Caudata; family Salamandridae; genus Lissotriton; species Lissotriton vulgaris. Next base: position 1,706,513,707 of record NC_141685.1, on the reverse strand, counting down.
GCCTAAATTCAGCCAGAAACCAGACAACCAGTAAAGACTTTTTCCCAGAGTAGGACTGAGGAAGGCAATTTACAGAGAGGCGCCAAAACCTCTGCCCAGCCTCTGTATTAGAAGCGTCCAACAGCCAGTCTGCAATGACACATGGGATGCAATGTCTCTAAGGGTGGAGTCAGGGAAACCCCCAAGTGAAATTACAGGTGGGGATGACCTAAAAAGGTCTTTTGGTGCCAAAGGTCTAAAAAGAAAACCCTTACGCCGAATAATAAAAAACGATTTCATGACTCAGCACTGCTGAGATTTCGATATTACAGTCAGACCAAAAGACTTATTTATTTCAGAGCAGGCTTGGATGAAGCTGCGTATGTGTGTAAGCAAAAAGCAGTTTCTCACTAGTTTAGTTGTCAAATGAAGTGCACAATTGCTATACTTTTTGGACAGATACAACATGGTCCATCCTACGTGTCTGACGCAGTTCCACTATGGCTTTTTATTAGATTTTTTAACGTGCGTTTGAGCTTTTTGCCAAGGCAACCCCACCCACCCTTCAAGGTCAGTAGGACGGAGAGGAGGGAGAGAGCCAGCAAAAGGTGAGGACAAGGACTAAGATGCCTCTTCCCGTGACGCACCTGGACAGGGGGGAGAGGGTGTGTGTGGTTGTGGTGGTGTGGGGGGGAATTGGAGGCAGAGGTGAGAACGCTCGCTTGTGTGTTTCTCTGCGTGTGCCAGTGTGCCGCATAGGTCTTCACCCGTGCATCTGCCGGTAATGAGTACAAACTGCTATGCCAAAAAAATCTGTATGTAATGTTATGTGGTATGGCAAAAGTGATTTATTTCTAGATATGTTCATTTATTTACACAAGAGTTGTGTAGCCTGCTTATCAGGGGTGTAGGAGACACTAAAATTCTGGGGGGACAGGGACAACCTTGTGGACTTTCCAGTGACCCTATACAAATCACTGCCCGTTAAACAAATACAATTGCATACTTTCGAAGTGAAATATTGAGAAAAGCAGGCATGTAGTCACAGCTTGCATTATGCTTTATTGTTATTTACAGTCATATAGTAATCAGACCAGATGTTTAAAAAAACATGTATATGAATCTTGCATCTTCATGCACCATGCAAACAAAGGTCGCTGACTTAGGGTGGTGCGTCGTTTGCAAGTGCATTTTGGTTTGAAAAGTTCCTGCTGCTGCATTCCTGGTCTCCAGCAATTTTCAGGCAACAATAAAAATGTGAAGATAACTTCAGTGATTAATGTTCTTTATTGCAAGAGATCTGAGGTTTGTCTACTGGAAGTATTGACTCATGGTAAGGTAGCCACAGTGGGGTAATATGCCTGCTGCAAAGAACGTGTACCACGCAGATCACAAAATGCATATCATGTGAATAGGTCAGTGAGCTACTGCTTTTGTCTGAGAGATTCGTTTGGTATTTGCAGTTTATAAGATAAAAGTCTAACAATGAACAGTGAGCTATTACCCATCATTAAGCATGGGCGAATTTTGCAAATCTGGCGTTCGCGAATTTGCGTATTCGCGAATTCGTAATCTGCAGAATCCGCGAACTCTCGCGAATTTGCGGATTTTTTGGGTTTTTTTATGTTCGCAAGGGTTTCTGCCAGTTCGCAAGGGTTTTGTACCAGTTCGCAATTGCGAACTTACTTGTCGGCTCGCAACGGTCGCGACTATGTTGTTTCTACGTCTGGTTCATCATCACAGGTTCACAGCACCCTCTGTTTTACCACTGCCTCCCTCTGGTTTACCCATGCCACCCTCTGGTACATCACTGCCACTCTCTGGTTCATCACTGTAGATTATGGGGGGGGAAAGCAAGCACACCTGCCCTGCTTCAACTGACATGAATTAATTTGGGGTTGATTTATTAATGTGTCACTGAATTTAAACTTCCAGTCTGACACCTGCTTCCTTATCTGTAATTTGCTTTCTGTTGCAGTGCAATTTTTTTTCCCAGGATCTTTGTGGCCTACTTGTAGCTATTCTATGAGCCTGCTGTGAGGGTCAGAGCAGGGTTATAGAATAGTTGCAAGTATGCAACTGAACTCTGGAGGGGCCCCTCAGGAAGCACTACAGGGAATGGTTACTAATGATGAGTTTGAACTTTTGCACCTTCTGAGTGCTTTCAGTTTTGCAAAACTCGTTTTTCTGCAGAACAGCAACTGTAATGCCCCAAACAAACTTACTTGTGAAAGTTGATTTTTAATCCAAAAGTGATCCAAAGAAAGTCAAAAAGGCCTCAAATCCAAATATCCAGCAGCATCCACAAAAAGTAATCCTTCCAGGTCAAGAATCCAAATGAAAGTGACCATCACATGAAGAAAGCACTGGGAGGTTGGAGACTGTGGGGCACTTCCTTCCTCCACCCCCCCAAAATGGACTCCTTGCAAAAAAAAGTGCAGGCAAATGTCAACCTGAGGAGTTATTCTGATAAAAATCATCATTTTCAGAAGGTTTATGCTGCTTGCTGGTGGATTTCTTGTGCAGAATTGCAAATTTTGTAATTTCGCGAGTGCAAGATTGTTGCTGCCCGCCGCATCTACGTGCTCGCAATTGCGAACTCCCGCGATACGTGATCACGGCGTACTCGCGTTGACAAACTCTCGCTGTGCAAGGTGGCAAGCCGCGATGACGTAATCGCGGTCGCCAAACTCCCGTGGGATCCCGCAGCAAGATCCAAAATGGCGCAGCACTCGCAAAATATCGAGAAAAAGAACTCGGTAAACGCTGAATGACGGTAAGTGAACGCCGCGTGCCGCAATATTGTATCACCAAGCCAAAAAATCTGCCGCGTGCGAATTTGAAGATTTTCGGCAAATTCGCGAGAGTTAGCGGATTGTGAATTTACCGAAAATCCGCATATTCCGGGAGCGGAACGGATTTTACGCCCATGCTTACCCATCATCAAGGAGCTGCATGAAAACTTCAAAGTATAGATCAGAACGTTATTTTTCCCCGCCTTTCTTTATCGTAATGTTGGAAAATGGGTTCATTAGGATAGAAATCAATTCTGATTATTAATGAGAACCCCCAAACATTGTGTTGTGTTTTAAGCTTGTGGTTCTCTAGTATTGCAAAGCCACCCTGTGCACTGGGCACTCCCCAACCTTTTGCTGACTGGTACTGGTGGTACCTGACTCTGACTGACCCTGGCCTCCGCCTAAACAGGCCCAGGGCCAGGGCGATTCGGAAAGAGACACTTAAAAATGCAATGAAAACATCTGCATACACTAGGGTGCACTATGGGTTAGGGTACCCCTATGATTGGCATGACCTTTCCTATAAGGCCCTAGAACTGAATAGGGCAGGGGGATTAGAACTACCTTTAAGTCCCTAGAATACAATAGGGCATGGCAGTTTAGAGGCCAGTAGCCCTTTCTTCGCTTGCCTGTGGGCACTGCTGAAGCCTGAAGTCAGTTTAAAATCAGCCCTGTGTTGCCGGACTGCTGGGGAACGTACAAATTGATCAACTACAATGTTGGGGCAAAACTAAGTTAAGTGGAAATAGTTTTTCAACGTAACTATGGCTGTATCATATTTGCCACATAATACATCACCTGCTGCATAATCTAACGATTTCACCCAAAACAATTTTGTAGCTCAAACAGATCAAAAATTACTAAAAGAAATGTGACTTATGTTGCTGTGGTGTAGGGCCCTTTGCAAAGGTTGACTGGTCACCTTTCCCACTGCTACATTTGAATGTTACACAGGTACTAATGAGGCAAAAGCTTTGCAGAGGCTGTTAGTATGTATAAATATGTCAAAATAATAACAAATCATAAAATGTACCGCATTACGCAGCAGCCTTTTTATTGTTGCATAATTTAGTCAACACTGCAACATGATGTTGGCCTCCATTGCTGCATAACTCCAGTGGCCCGAAAGCAGGCTGCACATGTTAAAAGTGTTTGTACATGAAGCAGAGACCAAGAAGTTTGCAAACTTAGAAGCTTATTACGATGTGAGACGGACTTCAGTCTGTCCCCCATCGAATCGCGGAATGAGAATGCTGGCCTTTAAGGCTGCAGGCCCCACAATAGGCATTACAGTGCGACCGCCACTATGGCGTTTGCAGTGCCTATCTTTTACATTGCAGCAGGTGCTGCTGGCTGCATCATCTGCCGCAATGTAAAATAGGGACACGTTACATATATCACTGCACTACGTGGCAGGCACAATGTGGTGCCTGCCACATGAGGCAGTGATATGTAGGGGGGCTTCATAGATGCCCCCCAGGTCCCATGTCTGAGGGCTGGGGGGAAAGGAGCCTGCTATGGGCCCCCAATGTCCCTTTCCGCCAGCTTTTCCATGGCGGGTGAACCGCTATGGATAGGCTGGCAGGTAAGGGACATCATAATCTCTAGTGCAGTGCCTAGTAGGCACCACCAGCATTGTAGGAACCACGAGCCCCTCCGCTGCACTGGCGGGCTCAAGGAGCCTGTCGGGTGTGTGGCGGTTAGTCTTTCTGACCGCCAGAGAACCACCCCCCATTGTAATATGGAGGGCGGTGATGCAGTCACCGATTTCGGTGGGACCGCCACTGACGTGGCAACGTGGCGGCCTCACCGCCATTATAATCACCCCCTAAGTTTGGTGTGCATGCAAATACTACATTCCCAACCCCTGTTAAGTTGCACAACTACTGCTGGAAAAGGCCAATAGAGGTACCAATGCGTGAGGTGGACTGGCCTCAAGGGTCTTGTAACCTCAGTGACAGAGTCACTGTCTCTCTAATGTGTGCTTCTTCGTATGCCTGCTCACAAGACTGGAGCTGAACCTTAGTATGGATTGTGGTGGACAGGCCTTCAAGGTTAACTCACACTTGCCACCGTTATGGTCCACCTGCGGGTGCTAAGACACTAGGGCTTCTCAGGTCTATCGGGCCTTCTAAGGTGTAGTATCACAATGAGCTCTGTTAGGAGTGTGGTCTGGTGGACTGGTGGACTGGTCATGAAGGTTGAACCAGGTTCCCCAGTTCCAAATTCAGCAGCTCTGGCCAGAGTGCCACATCCTTTCCCACACTGAACACCATACTGCCTCCCTGAGAGAAACTCGCACTGCCTTCGGCTACAACTCAATTGTGCTGTGACTAAATTCAAACTATGCACTAGACAACAGTAAAATGCTACCTGAAAAAAATGAATAACACACTGGAAAAAACAAACACTCATATGGAATGCAAGAATAACCAAAGCATATGAACTGTAATCAGTAACAACATGGTTACCTTGACAGCTTTAAACTCATTATTCAGAAATCAGTAAGTAATTTTGCCTGAAAAGTTAAGGACATGGCTACAGGACCAGAAAGGGACCCGTTTTAATGTCCATTGCTAATATCGTTTCAAAATGTAAGCAGTTTGGTTTAAAAAAGAACACAGAGCCGCATTTTATAAGCTAAAATAATTAAAACAGTTGAAAACGATCATTTTAAACGTTTCCACTCACCCCATAAACCAGGTATTGCAGTCCCTTTAGGAATGGTGCACTTCCCCACCCTGGGAAAACAATGTTGTTCAAAGAAAGTAGCGCTTTCACTGGCAAACTCTGTAAAGTGGCGCTAATGTGTGTGGGTGCAAATAACAATCTAGTCTGTCTGCTGACCACTCTGTATTGCTTTTTTAGGTATTTAATTATTTTTCTCTACTTCCTGAGGCTTTTATTTTGAATAGAAAACGGTCAGAAAATGAGGACATTTCCAGGCAAAGTGTTCCACCTTTTTTGGATCCATTTCACAGGGGAAAAAATAAAGAAAAGGAGAGGCAAGAGAGAGTACAAGAGCTGTCTCTTGAAACCAGCAGGTAAGGAGGAGCGAGTGAGACAGACAGAAAGAGATGGTGGAATAAAGAGAGAGAGAGAGGGGGGGAGGACAGCTGCCAGAGGCAGATCAGGAGAAGTGGACACTGTCCTTGCCTTCTCTGGGCATGAAGGAAAAGAGACAGAGTTTTTTTCCTTCTCTGCCCTTCCCAGAGCTGAGCCTTCATGCAGCATAACAAAGGGCAGCGGGTGGGTGGCCTCTTTGACTCCAGGCAGGTCAAGTGCAGGGCCATTAGGTGGCGCTTTCGCACGCTAATGTCCCTGCGAATAACAGAAGGGAGAGAGGAAATTCTTTTGTCCCCTCGTCCTCCCCACCCTTGTCCCCCCACTTCAAAATCTTGGGGGGATATATCCCCCCGCGTCCCCCACACTTCATACGCCCATGCTGCTTACTATCATCTAATTGTGACAGCTGAGAGTGCTGAGGGACATGGAGATAAAAACTATTTGTCCAGGACCACATATCTTGTTAAAGAGAGGGAGTCATGATTAACATCGAGGTCTCCTTGTTCCTCTGTGGGCACTTTCACCAGAACTAGGCCACATATGTCCCTTACGTGCTATGCATGTAACGCGTGAGGTGTGCACAGCCTCTTTCGGCAGCTGGCACCGGTGGCACCCATATATGCCCTGGTACCTGCACACTATTGTCATGTGCACACCGATACCCCCGAGGGGGGGTGGGGAGGGGGGGAGATGTGCAGCCAGGGTGCTTCTCACAGAAAAAGAGGGCTTTCCTTACACGCAGCTGCCAACAGGCCCCGAGACACCTCAGACAGGTCTGGCACTTTAGCCAACAACAACACAGTGTCACCGCGTGTGCCCCCACCTTCCCCCATCACTGCCATTCTCCATCACAGCCAGCCTCCATCTGTGCATCTCCGAGTGAGGGACCGTGTGCAGACAGCCAAAGTAAGTGTTTCCGAACTGGAGATCCATGCAGGAGGCTCTCTGCAGGGGCGGTGGGAAGGGATACCTTGCAGGGGATAGTGTGAGAACACTTTGTCAGAGGGAGTGTTGTATTGGTGTGAGAGGGCATGTTGCACTGGCTCTGCACAGAGGCATGTTGCTGAGGCGTTGTACTGTGCTTTTTTGTTCATGCTGATCTATGTAAAACCATTGTGCTGAGGATTAATGTACAGGGCACCGTGCAGGGCAGTGTTATGTAGAGTAGCACTGTATGAGTTTGACATCCATGGGTAATTTAAAGAGCTATTGTGCACAGGGCTATTATGCATGGGTGTGGTGAATAGGTGTAATGAAGGAGTAATGTACTTAAGACTTTTTGTATGGGGAATGGACAGCAGCATCGTCCAGGAGTTTTGTGCGTTGGTCATAGTGAAGGAACGCCGAGTAGTGAACTTAGTGCAGCAGCAATGTGTTGGTGTCTTGTGATGAGGCATGATGCACAAGCAGCATGCAGGGGTATTTCATGGATTTTCGATGAGCAACATGATCGATCGGCAATATGTGCATTGAAAACTGAATTGTTTACAAAAAATGTTTTCGACTTCAACATATGCCTCTATGCATTCCACAAATGTAAAAAGTAGTTTATTGCCCATGTTCATCCTGAGCCCAGGGTTTATGGACTGACAAATAGCTCTGAGGTAAGCAGCCTTTTCAGCCACTTCCAAATGCAAGCAATACATTGAAGTAATTTGTGAGGGCATGAACACAGAGCCTGGAAACAAGTACAACAGAGCAGACTGGCAATGGAAAGAAGCATGTATGGCCTCAGACTGCAGTCTGTGTAGTGTGAACTTTCGGAAAGTAAAAATCCCAGGAGGCCCCGGCCTTGCCTGTGATGCAAGCCTTGTGACCAGGCCAGGGAATTTGCAGTTGTCATCTGTCCTGTATACTATCATTGATACATTACCAAAATAAGATGCAGAACTGAAGTGGCTTTTTGCTTGCAAGAAACTATAGAATATCTTCTAAAATATAGTACATTTTCTTTTATGTTGGACAGGAAGAAGTGGCAGTGACTGTGTTGCATGTCATTATGTGTTGATTAGGACTTACTGCAACATATCTAAAGGCTTTACATATTGCAATTACAGGTTTATTTTTCAGTTTTATATAGCGCTTTATTAACCTAATTTCTTTCTCAAATTTGCTTAAAAACGCATCATTTGCCCACTCTTTTTTCAAATTTTTTGCGGAGAAACCTTATGACAGTTCAGCCCGCTTGCTACCAGCCTCTCATCCTGAACTTTTATGCCACACCACTTTCAAATGTCACCAGCCCCCACTGAGTTGGCAAGTGTGAGAGAGAATTGGAATCCCCTAGCACTATTTTTGGGAACTAGCAGGGCACATGGCGAGATTTTCTCAATGCGGGTGGTCGCAACTAATTGCGGTGCGAAAGCTGCCGCTTCAGTAGAAAATATATTCGAGCAGAGGCACAGTAGCAGCACCCTCTAACATGTGTGTGGTGCCAGTCAGACTGATTTTGTGGAGTGGAACAAGCTCTCTGTGCTAAAACTCTGCAGAACTTTGTGGACTTATCATGTAACTGTCGAATTCGTCAGAACAAAACTCCACAAGTTTTGTGTACCTCTAATAAAAAGTCCTTGGAAAATGCATTAGTGGAAAAATGGTTTTGGAACCCCCCTTTTTTCTTTGCACCCCTTAACCAATCAACACGAAGATTCGTATTATCAGCCAATGTTGAAATTTGTCAAAAGGTGAAAAACTTATTAGCGAGGAAAAATCAGACGAATTCCTTCTCTAGGAATCCTAACTATAACTACAGAGTGGCTCTCATCACTCTGCAATGTATATACATCCAGTCCAGGGTGGTGTGACTTGCATGGGTCACACAACATTTTTTTCACCCATAAGGTCATAAAGCCTAGTAAACTTTAAAATATATTCCCTGGTAAAAGGATGGGGGAAGGCCAGCCTGTATGTCAGAGTAGCACCCCCCAAAAAAATAGTCCAGTGGCCTCCCAGTGCATGACCCCCCCCTGCCTGCCCCAGGGTGAAACACATTTTTTAGGGGTAAAATATGTCTCGCTTGATGTCCCCCAAAAACTAAATTCTCTGGTGTCTAATGGATTCCTGCTCATGTACCGCAGTGTGTCTGTGATCCACAAGAAGGAATTTATTTGAGGAAAGTATCGCTGGAAAGAGGAGACTTTCTGATGTCACAGATGGGTGGGGCAGGGGAAAGGTAACAGCCAAAGAGTTCGCGATTTCACTTCAACTCCAACTCAAAAAAATAAGCAGGAAGCCACCCACAACCGAGGCAAAATCCCTCCCTTCCTTCCAGACCTTTTGTTAAAAACAAATATTTTGCTTCCGGCCCTTTTTAATGGCGGCTGCAACAAGGGTGTGCAGTGAACGCACTTAGCTGGTGCACAGCCTGTATTTCAAAAGTGCACTAAAGACAAGTCTGTCTGTGCCCATCCATGCCTCGACTAAGCCCAGCGCCACTACCCACCCACCAATCACTTAAGGGTAAGCCAGGGCAGAGTTTGCGGTGTTACAGTGACCAAAAAACTCTACGAGCAACGCAGAGTTTCGCAAGTGGCGGATGGCGTTGGTAATGACTGTTCGCGCTGATTTTCAGCGCCAGGTGTTTGTCCTACGCTGGAAAATCAACACAAACAGCATCATGCGCAGCACAAGAGGGTGATGCTTCTCTGCCATACGAGTAGATTTTCTACCCGAGTGGCAACCTTCTCAATGCAAACAGAATGTTTCTCAACCCGAGCGTCACGACGACCCTCAACTGCCCACATTGAGAAATACGACCGCCCGGGTTGCTAGGAGGTGGATTTATCTCGCTCGCAATTGGCAACTTGGCTTAGGGGAGCGTGAGCGAGCAAAAATCTTGCTAGAAGATGGATTTTCCTTACTCACACTCGTCAACTTGATGTTGCGAAGCGTGAGCGAGGAAAAAAACTACGCTCCGCCTGTGCTCCGGGGAGTGTAGAAAACTCTGCAAACTCCGCAAGCAGAGTGGAGTTCTTCACCCGGGCTTACTTAAGGGGTTTAAGGAGAGTCAGGGAGAGGTTTAGTGAGGGATGTTGGCACCCATACAATCCAATTGCTTTATTCTCGGGTGGAGGTATGTAACTTAGGGGGTTATTTATATGATTTATATGTTGGTGCAATATATATTTCATTGCAACAATGATGTAATATACATACCGCAAACTTGAAGGTCCTACCACTTGATTTAAATGCAGGCAGACCTTTAGTTTGACCATGGTGAACATTACTCTGTCTCCACCATGGGCAAACTTCTCTGACAGCCCTGGGGAGTAAGGGCCATTGGAGACATTGTTAAATGTCTGCATGTCCAATTTAGATGGGAGGACATGTAGTAATTTGTTACTGGTAAAACCTGGCGGTAAGGAACAGTAAAAACATTACAATGTTCACCCCGCCATGGGAAAAAACTCCCATGGTGAGAAGACCATCATGTATATCCTGTTTCAGGGTTTTTTTTGTAAAGAAATAAAACTTACTTTGTACCACTGGATTGCATACTGCTGACGCAACCCTGTAGCACAGAATATGCACTGCCAGGAACTGTCTTGATGGTGGTTCTTGACAATGCTTTTATAATTGATCACCTGCTTCGTGGTCATTTATATAACTTAGGCGGACAGTCCCTCCATCATATGGATGGAGTAATTTAGTCTGCCTATATAAACCAGACCCTTACACGTTTGAAATAAATTTTCACTTGCAGTTTGTGAATACTGAGTGTAGCAAACTTAACTCCTAAGTGTAAACTTATTTTTAAAAAATGTAGCTTACCTTTGTGAATCAGGAAGAGGGCCTTCAAACTGAGAACCTGGAGCACCACCACTCTGGGAGGGGTCCTACACTATCAGCCCCCACAACCAAAATTCAACTTGTGCACCACTCTCATGGACCTCATTGCCCTGCCTACACTCACAGCTAACTCTTCCATTCTGCTTGGCGACCTCAACTTTCACCTAGAAGACCAGGCTCACTCCAACACCAACAGCCTATTGAAAGACTATAGCATAAAGGACTCACCCATCGATTGAACAACCCAAGTAGCAGTATACTTTTTTGACCCTGTATTCACCAAGTTCTCCAACATCAAGGTGGACAAGGCCACTCCAGTCTCCTGCTCCGACAAATCCCTCATATGTTTTTCCTGCATCTGCCCTACCAAAATAGACCCAAACATACCAAGTCCCCCCAGAACAACGGGAACAGGATCCCTAAACAAACCAGTAATACTGAGCTTAAGTCTTGATGCCTGCCCCACAAGCAGGCTGCTACACAAGCTGCTACACAGAAGACCTCCAACTCACCAAGTGTCACTGCAAACAGTTGGAATGCCTTCAGTGCCATTCCTACAACAATAACAAAGACACCTACAGATGAAACCTCCAGATCTACCACCACATCTACCACCAATGAATCAGACCCACCAAGCGTTCAGCACTCACTTAATGGATCCAAACCAAAAACAGTTCCAACACTTAAATAGAAATGAAGGAATTCACATCCCCTGATACCAGCTCCACAGCTGTTACCCCCTCAAGGTGCTCTGCACCCAGCTCTCCCATTATTTCACCAACAAAATCAATACAAAGTACAGCACTGTGCCCAACTAGTACTCTCTGGCCTCATCATTCTCAACCCCCACGATAAGAGCATCCCAAAAACCACCCTAACCTGCTGGCCAGCCACTACCCCGTGAAAAACCATACCTGGACCCTGTCTGAAGTGAGTCCTATCCGCCAAGTTGTGCTCAACCAGTACTGGACCCTTGGAAGTGTTGTAAAAGGTGCCTAAAGAGCCAAAATCAGAAACTCAGGACTTTAAAAATTGTCCACCAAACACTGGACTCAGAGCCGATAGGAGACCAGGACCTTCATGGTTGCCGATCTGCATGAGGTGCATCGCTGGTAGGCCTGAAGTCAAGCTGACTTTGTGGTAGCTCCCACTACGTTCTTCTCAGCAACAGCACATCCTGCTCAATGGCTCCTCTTGAAAGCAGTATCAGCCTTGTGTAGCCTTTGTTTGCTACAGCCTGCAACTTCATCCCGCTGGATATTTTCAACTTCAAAAACAGTGACAAAGTCCAAATGTAGAAATCTTCACAATGACCTCGTCCTGCAGTTCCCCGACGAGAACCTCCTTCTCTGACTTACCTTGTGAAACTTTAACTCCTTAGCAATTTTTTCTTCGAATTTCTTCTACGTCCGAAGGTAGATTAAGACTGGGCCTACCTTACGGATGACTTATATGTATTCAAATGGGAGGGTTAGGCCTAACAAAAGGTTTATGTTGCAATGCCAAATTGGCAATTTAAAACTGTACACAGGCTGCAATGGCAAACCTGGGACATGTTTTGAATGGCTACTTAAGCGGGTGGCACAATAAATGATCCAGGCTCACTAGTAGCATTTAATTCACAGGCCCTGGTAACATGTAGTACCACTTTACTAGGGACTTATAATTAAATTAAATATGCAATTTGGGGATAAGCCAATGTTGCCATGCTTTAAGGAGTGAGAACATGCACTTTAGCAGTGGTTAGCAGTGGTAAAACGAACAAAATCCTAAGGGCAGCAAAAACAAGATCAACAAAAAGTGGAGGAGGAAGGTAAAATCTTTTGGGGGAAACCCACCCTAAGGCTGACAGGTATAACACCTATGCATTTAACTATTTTATTCTTTCTTTTTAGAATATATTGTTTCCTTTTTCTTTCTTTAACATATAATCCTAAAGTAATGGTTTAACAAGAGGTTACAGGGTGCTTTTCCCGCCTTTGTGAACTGTCAACCTCATTTCATAATGGCACCAGTTCCGGTAGACAGTAACATTTGCCAACTGTATTGGTTGAAACTGACATTTGCAATGAAAAATCCTAACTTATGGTAAAGTCGGATTTTAAGTTACAATTTTGTAACTGCCACTGTTAAAAGTTGTCATTTTCCTGCCTTTGATATTTAGTACCTGTAGCCTTTTCCTAGTTCACATGACTGGGTGTAGGTGACAGCGATGTTGTGTATTCCTCCTAGGAATCTACACACAATAAAGAGCATAGGTGTGCCTGGATGGGCCATCACTGGCAGGATGGGAGGGCGGAGCTGAGCACATCCCTACTTACACTTGAATAGGCTGTGTCCTGCCTCCACACAAAGTGTTCCATATGCCCCACAGTGAGTCTGGAGCCAGGACAGGGAAGGCAGGATGCCTAGGGACTTCAAAGGGAAAGCCACTAGAAGCTTCTGCCCCACTTCAAAAGTTCAAGTGGGTATACATACTGAACATCAGATACAAACTCTTCTGGACCTGCCAATAATCTGTCAGGAAGGAAAACTGATTGCTGCTTAAGGACTGCTACGCTGCTGGATGGCTGCCCTGCTGGACTACTGACTTGCTGGACTGCTGCCTTGCTGTACTGATCTGCTGCCTGCTGCTCTCTTGTTTGGGTGAAAAGGACGGCATCTCCTTCTCTTGAACCCAGAATGCCAGAGAGACTTCAAGGGCTAGTTGGCTGGCCTCCTGATCTGAAGCCTCAGAGACATGACAGGCTTCCAACAACCTTTCACCTGCACCTGGACTCTGTCATCTGTGAGTCTACCCTTTCAAGCGGTGCCACCCTATCCTTGAAGTGGGCCTAAGGTGCTCTGCCATCCCTGTGGACCCACCAGAACCAACTCATCTCTTCTGCAGCACACTGCAACTTAGAGTAGAACTGATGCATTGCTGCTTCTGCGTGGATCAGAACAGTTGCAAAGACCTGCATCATAACCTGTGGCCTCAACAGAACTGCTGCCGTGCGACACATCCTCTGCACAGGCCCTCATATCCCTTGTCGACTGTAGCCTCGATGATGATGTCAGATTCTGCATCGCAGCCTTGCAGCTCCTCAGAACCGATGCATCGGTCTAACTGAGCGATGATTCTCTATGCTGAACTTTGCATGGCAAGCCATCACTGATGGGATCTGCGTGGCAGGACCTCACACAGCAGCCTCTCCACATCTCAGAACCAATGTATCGCTTTGCTTGCACAACGCATCTTCAACGCAGATCCTCACAACACTCTGCAAACTAGGATCTAAGGTAATCTGTTCAGTGGGCCTAAATGGGTCCCTGTAGCCGGCCCATGTTTCATTCATGGTTTGCCTAAACTTGTGACTTTATCCTGGTCTGACACAACCAGATATCCACGGGTAGCACTCAATGCCTTTTAGCACTATTTTCACTAAAATCTTTCAAATTGAATATCTCCGATTTTACTGATTTGATTTTTTAATTTATTAAAAACTAACTATTTTCCTAAATCATTTGTGGGATCCTTTTGTGGTGTGTTTTCACTATGTTACTGTTTGAGGTATTGCACAAATACTTTAACATTGTATGTAAGTTAAGCCAGAGTGCTCTGTGCCAAGCTACCCAAGGGTCGAGCACTGGTTAATTTCGGATCAGCTTGTGACTTCGCCCTAAGCAGTGTGGTTGCTGCTTGGGAAGGGTTTCATCACCCTTGACCAGAACCCCAATTTCTTACACTAGTGTTCAGCAGTGAGGATTTAGACATGGGTTTGTGCAGTGCCATACAGTAATTTTGTGTTACACTACCACAGCACTTAAATAATTTAAGATGAATTTGAGTTTTTAAAATTCTCCTTCATTGGCTACTTTTGTTTTTTGAAATCTACTCTCTTTGCAACCTGAATATCTGTGACCATACTTGCAGAATTCAAGCTGGCCAACTTAGAAAGGTACGCTGTGGCTGAGCTTAAGCAAATCTGCTAGGGAAGGGGGCTTCCCACCTGGAAGGGTATCACAAAGTTGGAGCTGCAAAAAGCTTCCAGAGCAGGAAGCAGTGTATCCACGAATGGCCTGTCCCCAGAGAAGCTGGCAGACAAGAAGGCATAAAGGGAGTTTCAGCTGCAGATAGCTAAATTAAATTGGAAAATGAGCTAGCTTTGGAGAGTTTGACTCATGAAAGGATCATTAAAAAGCTGGATATAGGGGGGAGGAGCCAAGATGGCGACCGGGTCGGACGTGTAGTCCCTCGGCTCCGAGGACCATCTCCTTCTTCGTGACTATCCTGCCGGCGATCCTGCGTTGAGAAGGCACATTGCGGTAGCTGTTATGCTCCGACGGCCCGCAGAGAAATCCTGAAGCTCATGCCTCTTTGCACTCTGGAGAAATGTTCGATTGAAGTTTGAGGCCCGCATCGGCCCTCAGACCGGGGCCTCGCGTGGACACCGGAGCCGGCTGCGGAGCGAACAACACCGGGCGTCAGCAGCGGTGCTGAACCGGTCGGACCATTTGTGGAAGTCGCGGCCGATTTTGAACTGCCCGCCCCACTTGACTACAGGTACAGAGTTGACTGTGCCTGGCGCCTGTATCTGGAGTTATTTCATGACTGCGGGAACTTTTGCTGTGGATTGCCGAGTGCTGGCCCGCTACCAGCGGCAGGTTCCCGAAATATCCACCCCACTGATCTCAAACAGGGCGGCTGGTTTCCGGGACAATGCCTACCGCCGCTTCCTGGGTCTTATACCGCTCTTCTCCAAAGCGTAGACCTCAAGCTTACTGTGAGCAGCCTGCCCCGACCTGGAGGGCTTCCATTTGAGACCGCGAAGTGCGTAATGGCGCACAACCCTGAGGAGCTGGGGCCATGGAGTGGTCACGGACGTGTGGTGCAAGGGGACATGAGTGGCAGGGAGCGTGGATGTGATCGGGGCTATGGCGATTTATTGGCGGCTATCGTCTCCCTTCACCACGAAATGGTTTACTCTGCGCAAACCCTGATCAGCAAGGTTGACGAAATAATGCTTGCACAGGGGTGCTCGAAAATGGCGGACTTGCCGGACCACAGTAATACTTCTCGCCCCACGTCTGTCTCATACAAGATGGCAGCCTCGCGCAATAGTGATGGATTCGGGACTCCAGGCTCCGAGGCTGTTTTTGAAGCGGACGATGACTGCCCAGACCGACGTACGACCCATGGATTGCGATCACGACAGGAGTCTTTTCCCCACGTCTTGCCCCCTGATACCCGGGGATCGCTCCAGAAGGGACTGGACATCAAGACTTTTCCCCTTGGCTTGGATTCACTTTATGCTTCGAGGGTTGTGTATTCCTTGTTCAGCATGGGAACGTTGGACTCCAGTGTCCTAGATCTGGTTGTGTGTTTGAAGCAAAGTGCCCCTTTCGGACTACTGTTCGCGCCTTTTTGGGTTATTTCTGTTAGAAGTGGGGGGAGAGTGAAAACGGGACAGGGATAAACGCTTCATATCGCCATCTGATGGTTTCCTCGTTGCGGACCGACTTGGATGTGGGGCGTGTTGCTTTCTTGGATAACGCAATGTGCCAACTCTGTGCCTTCTATATTGTATGCTAGTAATGCTGTTTTTCACCGGACAATACATCCTGAGCTAATATTGAACTATGGGGTTGCCATGGTTCGCAGTGGTGGAAGGGAGTAAACGGGTCAGGGATGAACGCTTTTCTCATGGTTTGGCGGTTTCTTTGTTGCTGACCCGGACATGTGGGTGGTGTGCTGTTACCTTTGATTGCGCTGTATGCCGCCTTTGTGCTTCCAAATTGCTTTGATCGTACTGTTTAACATCACCGGACTTTATATCTTGTGCTGTTACCGGACTTATGGGAGGGTGGAGCCGGGGGACGGGTGGTGGGCTCCTCCCCGTCTTTCTTTATTAATGAGAGTTATAGATTAGGACTCTTTTCTTACTCTCTATATTTCGGGACTCCTTTTGTGGGGCGACAGGCACACTGCTAGGGGGGATAGGCCGTAGCCAGCTGCAGGGGTGCAGGGTTGGGGGTGGATGGGGGGGGGGGTTGTTTGTTTCTTTTTGGTTCTATGGGCCTTATATTCTTTTTTTTCTTTTTCTTTCTTTTCTGGGCTTAGACGTTTCTCTTAATTGTGGTAAACAGCGATTCTGGCAATTTATTACAGTGTATACTTGTCTATCCTGATCCTACAAGGCCGGAACAAACTCGTTGTTCTGCGATATCCTGATTCTGTCTATCCTTCAGAAAAAACTTTGAAAATTAGACCTCAGTACCCCCGTAATGGATCCTTTACGCATTCTTGTGTTGAAATATACTGTGTTTGTGAGCCCTCGGGCTCCTTGTTGGGCTGTATGTGCGACTTTCTATCAATAAAGGTCTTCCAAAAATTTAAAAAAAAAAAAAAAGCTGGATATACAGGCAAGACACGCAGGGGCTGATTCACAGAACTAACTTAAGACAAAATCCTAAACTTACTACTTTTTGTATTCACAGAAGTTAGGATTTTGTCTTAAGACAGACTTAAGACAGACTTAAGACAGAATCCTAATTTAAGTCTGTCTTAAGTCTGTCTTAAGTCTGTCTTAAGACAAAATCCTAACTTCTGTGAATACCGAAAGTAGTAAGTTTAGGATTTTGTCTTAAGTTAGTTCTGTGAATCGGGCCCGCAGACTCCAGCAGCATTGGCGGCTGAGGGGGACAAGAAGTTCTGTATATCAAAATAACAGGAGCCAGTTATGTGGTTGGAGATGACATTGATAAATGGTTTTCAGCCTATGAGGTAACTCTGAAAGTGGACAAAATCCTAAAAGGATCACTGGGGATGAGATGGGTGGGGGTGGGGTGGAGGGGGGTCTGTAAAAGCATATGTCTCCAGCGGCGAGGGACACTCTTCTGACCGTAGAAGTAGAGGACCAAACAAGGTACATGCCGATGAAAGTCATTTTCCAGCCAAATTTGGGCTGACCCTTGAAAAGTATTGCCAGGGTTTAAGGGACAGCCACAAACTCCCTAATCAGTCTTGGGTGGATTTCTTGGATTACCCTAATGAGGTCCTGAATGGCTGTTTGAGAGGAACAAGTTATGATTACATTAGGCTTTACAACTTGAATTAAAGGGAGCACATGCTCAATACTTTTATTAAAGAATTGTGCCGTCAAATAGTGGACATGAAGCTGACTGACCCCACGAAGTTTGCTGAGGAAGCAAACCTCCAGGTCAGCACCAGAGTATCCAAAAATACATTTGGGGGAGACTCTTAAAGGCATGGGCAGTAGTCCCACCAGAAGAAATGGGGGATAAAAACTTAACAGCAAGGAGTTCTCAAAATGCCCCCAAAATAATTCCTTGGGACCAGTCTCAATCTGAACCAAAGAAGTAGCGACTTATTGGCAAACAGACTGGGAGATTTTTACCCCAATGTCACAAATATGGGCACTCAAAGGGACACAACAAATGTCCCAAGAGGGCACAGCCACCCTCCCCACTGGTGGGCAGACACCTGGGTTGGCGAGTGTAGTGCTCAGGGAGAAGGTATTCTCAGTTAGCTTTGGGGAGCAGGCACTGCCCCTATTTTTCCTGGGGAATAAGGAGATGCTGCCAAGAACCAATGTGCCTTCCAATATGTTGAAGTACAGGCAGTGGGTCCCCATCAAAGGGCAATGGGTGGAGGCACTGAGGGACACAGGAGCCAGCATGACTACTGTAAATTTCAACTGGTGCCCTCAGAGCAGGTCCTCCCTAACACATTCCACCAAGTCGTAGTCGCTGACAATCATGAAAGCCATCTACTGGTGGCTCTGGCTTGTTTTGAGTAGGGGCTCTCAGGTTCTTTAAATTTACCTGCAAGCCCTGCCATGCCTGTAGATTGTTCTTTGTACAACAACCAGGAGCACACTTTCTGGGGAAGGTAGAATTCAGGTCACACTTGGAGATGCTTGGATTGATTGAAAGGGTCTCTAAGACCACATGGTCCTTCGCTGCCTGGGAAGAGAGTCAAGGAGTCTAAAGCCTGGAACAATGGACCAGACAGCTGCTGAGAAGGTGATAGACAAGGAGTGTGGGAAACAGACCCTAAAGTTCCAGCTATTCTGGTTGACAGGGCACCTGTGGAGGGTGCCCTCAAGCAAACAGGGGAGGACATTGCCACCCTTGGTGACCTGCTTGACCTGGCTAGTTAGCAGGTTGAGGGTGGGCCCACCAGGGAGGAATACTGCAAGGCACAGAAAGAGTGCAGCACTCTAGGGGGCTTTAGACAGCAAGCTGAGACCCAGGCTGCATTTAATTTACCCAATCTATTTGGAGAATAACATCCTCTATACGGAGCCTAATGCTCCTGGATCTGGGGAAGCCTGTGCGCTGGTTGTTCCCCAGTGTTACAGGAATTTCCTTCTGGGTTTGGCTCATGACATATCCATGGCTGGACATTTGGGGCAAGACAAGACATTTGCCAGGCTTGTTGCTCACTCCTAGTGGCCCTAGATGAAGACGGCCTCAGAGGCATTCTGTAGGTCCTGCCCCACCTGCCAGGCCAGTGAGGAATCCGGGAACGAGCTCAAAGCTGCCCTGACCCCATTACCTGTAATTAGCACTCCCTCTGAGACCACGCCACATGCTAACCAGAGGCCATCCCTGAGAGGTCAGTGACTGCACCTGCGGTGCCAGTGACCTGATTGGGATTTTTGCCCATGTGGGGTTCCTTAAACAGGTAGTGTCTGATAGAGGCACACAACTTCATGTCTGAAAGTTCTCCACATCATATCGTCCTGAAACTAATGGTCTTGTGGAGAGATTTAACAAGACCCTGAAGGGCTCGGTAATGGTCCTGCCTGAGCCCATAAGCCGTAAGTGGGTTGTCCTTCTTCAATGCCTTCTCTTTGTCTACAGGGAGGTATATGTAGTTAGCCACATGTTGGTCCTCGCAACCAGATACACCGCATCTGGAAAAAGGCAAAAAGTAATCTTGTAGTTTCTGAATGGTGTCTCTGTAATCCTAATTTAAAACCCTAATTTATGGTGAAGTTGCATTTTAGATTACAATTCTGAAATGCCACTTTCAGAAAGCAGGCATTTTTCTTGCTTTAGGCATTTGGTGCCTGCAGCCTGTCTCTGGTCACATGACTGGGTGTAGTTGGCAGTTGGACTTTGTGTATTCCCCCTAGACAGCCACACACCCTTAATAGACCGTTAAAAAAGGGTGGAGGTCTTGCTGTCATGTATCACAATAGTCTAAAGCCCTCCTTTAGCATAGCCTCCAACTTAGCATGTGAAGCACAGTCAATTAGTGTAAGGATCTCTTCCCATGACACTTTTAAAACCATCCTCATCTACCATCCACCTGGTCCCAGGGGCATATTTCTGGATTCCATTGACACTCTCCTGGAGGAAGGGCTGTGTGCCTCCTCTTTTACCATGATGGGGGACCTTAATTTTTATTTGGAAAATCCTTTGGACCCGGATAATATGAGGTTGAAGGAGATTATGAATGGAGGGGGCCTAGAGCAGAGGGTAACCAGTTCTACAGATGCATCCGGACATACCTTAGATGGAATTTTTTTCCCAACCATTCTAGTCTTTCTATTACTGAGGTATTACCACTTACTTGGACGGGTCATGCGGCGATTATTTTTACGTTACTAAAAACTCCTCACTCTCAACACAAACCAAAACCTAAAGACAAGATAGCCATACGGCCTTAGAAAAACATAGATAGCCTTGAACTAGAGAAGATCTTAGTGATTCTTTCAGTTGAAGTGGAGGAGGCTACGGCCGCTTATTCGGGATGGATTGAGGTGGCATGTAACACTTTAGCACCGGCTAAATTACACATTCCTAAGCGAGCCCGTCCCTCTGCCCCCTGGTTCTAGGACAATCTACAAAAACACAAAACGGACTGCAAAAGGCTTGAACGGGGATGGAGAAAGGGGTACAATATCATCAATAAGGAGGCTTGTTGAGCAAGCCTCGCAAACTATAAAACATTACTTATGGAAATAAAAAAACTATACTTTGAGAAGCAGATCAATGAGGCCAAATTGTCATCAAGAGAATTGTTCAAAACTATTACTAAATTGATGAATCTGGATAGACCCCTAACACCTAGCAGTTATGCCCTTTGTGAATCACTAGCTCTTTTCTTTAGAAATAAGGTGGAAGCCATTTTTTCCTCTGGGGAACATCCTTTACAACGAAACTCTAACAACGCGGTACCATTACAACGCAGGTTTTACAACGAAAGTCGTTACAACAACTTTTGCTGGAGGGCGCTCTAGAATAGGAAATAGTTTAATTTACTATCCAACACCTTCCCTACTATCCACGGGGACTGGAGTTCGAATAGTAAATTAAACTATTCACTATCCAGCGCCCTCCAACGCAAGTCGTTGTAACGACTTGCGTTGTAAAACCTGCGTTGTGACGGTACGCGTGGTAATACCACGCGTTGTACCGTCATACATCCTTTCCTCCTTTTTGCAACAGCAAAAAGGGGAGGTGGAGGTCTTAGTTAGGCCAGGTCCAGATGTCATAAATTCTGTACCTCTGTTAGAGGGATTCACACCGTTCGAGACACAAGATGTAGGGCCCGATGTAGGTAGCCCAATACTGGTCGGAAACGGCCGAAATTACCGAATTTCGGCCGTTACCGACCGGTATTAGGCATTTGAGATGTAGGGACCTAATTTAAGGAGTCGGTAATTTACCGAATCGTTAATTTAAGGAATCAGTAAATTACCAAATTCTTAAATATAGATTCGGTAAATTACCGAATCCTTAATGTAGGGAGCACTCAAGTGAGTGCATTTTTCATGTAAGGATTCAGTATTTACCACCAACTACAAGTTGGTGGTAAATATCGAAAACCTTTGGAAAAGCAAATTTGAGCTTTTCCAAAAGTGCCATGTGGCAGACATACATGCCCTTAGGAACCGATGCATTGCCAGCTGCGTGCCGCATCCTTGATGCTCTGACTTTGCATCGCAAGCCACAGTCAATGGGATCCTTGACGTCAACACAACAGGACCTCGCACTGCAGCCTTGCCATATCTTGGAACCGATGTGCAGTGCTTCCTTGACCCAGATCCTAGCAGAACTCAGCTACCAGGATTTCAGGTAATTTGTTCAGCTGGCCTAATTGGGTCCCTAGAACCAACTGGTGCTCGATCACGGTTAGCCTGAAGTCATGACTTTGTCCCAGTCCAGGCCAACCAAATACCCCTAAAACTGCTCAATTCCAGTGGAAATCGGACTCAATTATCTCATATTTAACTTCTGCTGTGGGCGTTATAAGCAAAGAAATTGCTAACTCCGAGAAGGAACTGGGTCTGAGCTCTTCGGTAATTCCTGTAGATGGGTCGAGACCAAACAAATTGATCATGCCTGGGGCAAATTCAGAGATCCTGCCAGTACAAAAATACCCTTTACAAATGATTGAGGCTATAGATACTATAGTGGAAGAATTAAGTGCGGTCATTGCGGTCTCCCAGCCCAACCAAGAAGAGTCATCCGGTTCAAGTGCTTACTGGATTAAGGGTAAAAGAAGCACGAAGAAATTTGCAGAAAGACGAAACATGCCATTAACCCACACAGCCCAAATGAGGAAGCCATTCTAAACATACTGAGCGACAAGTTAGAGGAAATATTTAACTTACGCATTGAGCCTGTCCTAGTGAGTATTGCAAAAGACATTGTGGACACGCTAAATACTTGCGTCTCAGGACTTTTAAAGACATGCGACGCAATTGACTCTTTCGTCAAGGAATCTCGAGGGAATCATGATTTAGCGAAGCATGCTCAGAAAGCACATACACCTGGCATAGGGTATAAGGAAAGCTATCTCATTAATGTAAGGCCAAGTTCCACCCAGGCGATAGTAACCCCGACTTCAGCCAATAAAGACTCGAGTATAACTACCACGCTATTGGGGAATCCACTACCACCATTAACGGCATATGTAGTTGACAACGGTAATGGGTAAAAGCCAGTAGAAACCCATCGAAATATAGTTAAGAAACCCTTAATACCCTGTGAGACGAAGTTGCACCTTCCACCAGAAGCAGTCCCTTTGGTGGCTGTATTAACAGGAGTTCCCCTGCTAGAATCAAACTGTAGAGAGACCACCCAGGAGCTCCTAAGAAAATCTAGGAACTGGTGTAGACAGTATTCTAGTGGGGAGATAGCTATCTCTTCATGTATTAGCATGGTAAGAAGGGTAGGATGGGTTGGTCATCGCCCTAAGAGCCTGGTAGGTGACTGTATTGTTGTAAATTTTAACAAACACAATGTAGCTGATAATTTATTTTGGGATGCATCCGACCTGTCAAATACCGGCATTAGGCCTCTGCCCCTAGGTTATTTTTATCCACCCCCTATTATTCCAAGAAACAACAGACCCACTCCTTCATTGCCCCCATCACAGATAAGGTAATCTGCCCCACGGATTGACAAAACCCCCGTTATTTTGCAAATTAATACCCGCCCACCCCAGACTTCCCAAGTGACTCGGAATATCCAGACAGGGTTTGAAAGTTCCCAGGGTAGGGGTTTAACCCTGACTAATCGTTTTTCTCCTTTGTCCCAACTGGAGGAGAACGATTGACTAGGAACTATTTCAGGAGTGGATGTCACGGATCAGATCCAAGTGCCCCCCTGTAGAATCCTGAGTTGGAATACTGCCGGAATAAAGTCAAAAACTAGGGATGAGAATTGGGTGGGATTTTTAAAGTTGTTTGATATAATATCACTTCAAGAAACTTGGGACACATCAAATAGTTTCTTTCTAGATGGATATAGCCATTTATGTGTCCCTGCAAATCCTGATTTGATGGGTAGAGCTAAGGGCGGACTAATATTATTCTTTACTCTTACATTGAATGGTACCCTAAAGCAGCTTGAATTAAACTGCCATAACTGTTTGATAGTGGAATTGTCAGTCTCACAAACATCTAAATTGCTATTTATCAATTTTTATAACTCATGTGAGTGTGATTTTATAAATCAATACTTAGTCTCTTTACAGACTTTTTGTCAGTATATAGTTCTAAACAAAACACTTTTGAAGTCATCCTTATGGGTGACTTTAACATCCACCCGTGTGGCCTCCATTGTGTTACTGATAAACATGAAGGGACCCCATTCTCGGTGCTTACACACTTTGAACACACCAAGCAAGGGGAGGCCCTTGAGAACCTTCTGGCCACTATGAACCTTTACGAATCAGGGTGTGACAAAGGTGGTTTAAGGGCACCCACTTTTAAAGGAAAAGACTCGGGTACAGTCATAGATTATATTTTTTTGTCACCCTTTGTGTTATCCAGGGTTTTATTGTATAAGGTTGAGGCCTCTGTTTTCAGTGATCATAATCCTGTGACCATAGAAGTGGCCCCAGGGGACCTTCTGGGATTTAAATAAATACAGGTTACGGGAGTCGGTGACCTGGTACCAAAAGATCAGGGTAGAAGACTGTTGTATCCTCGTGCTTTCTGCTGAGCTCGCCTCGCCGCGTGCTCTGGAATGTGGAATCCTGTGCCTAGGTATTCCTGTGATTCCAGTGCAGCCGTTGGCGTGGGCTCTTCATGTATCTATCTCGCTTCTTTAATAAATCCTCATTTACTACTAAATCGTGAGCAGTCTGCCTTCCTCCTTGACGGATACATCACTGGCGACTTGGTGTGAACGAACCTACGCGATTTCTGAGCCTGCAGCCCCGGTATCCCCGGACCAAGATTACCGTTGCCATCATGAGATGCTGAATTACCTCCTCTGTGTCTGCCGAGCCTTCGCTATCGAATCGATGACAGTTTGGTGAAAATCCCGCTTTCTTCACGTTAAGCGGTGAGATTATTTTCATTTTAATCCTTTTCGCTTTGTTTTCATCTGCGCGAGTTGACTCGTGCGCTCCACCACGCGCCTGGAAACTTCAGCGCGAGCAAACGCATGCGCTCGACATTCTCTGCATTCCAACCAGGCAGCGTCAGCACAAGCAAGTGCAAGCAACGTCTGTTCTATCTGCTATTGTGACATCACAAAGCCTTTCTTCAAGGCAGGCAGCGTCAGCACAAGCAAGTGCAAGCAACATCTGTTCTATCTGTTATTGTGACATCACAAAGCCTTTCTTCAAGGAAATTCTTGTATTATTCTTCAAGGTATAATTCCTCTCAAGAACTTTTTACCACTGTGTTTATGACATCACAATGCCTAAGTAAGACATTTTCTGCACTCTGTTAAAGTTACATTCTTCAGCTTTTCCATTCATTCTTCTGCATCTCAATGGAAAGTTTTAATGCCCCTCCGCCATTTTTGGCGAGTCCCGGTGAACCACCATTAGAATGGAAACAATGGCGTGAAGGATTTGAAGCCTATCTCGAAGCCATTGGTGGCGAGAACTACACGGACAAACGCAAACTTGCAATACTTAAGCATTCACTTGGCGCAGAAGGAAGACAAATTCTTTCGCATTTACCTCCAATGACATTAGATAATTCATCTGAAGAAGAAGTTGATGTCTATGAAAATGCAATTATGCAACTCGACAAACAGTTCATTAAAAAAGTCAATGAAGTGGTGGCACGTCACAAGTTTCTTAGCAGAAAACAACTTCCCGTTGAACCAATTGATTCTTTTATCAAAGATTTAAGGATCCTGGCTGCAAAGTGCAACTATCAACAATTCCAGGATCAAATGCTAAGGGACCAGCTTGTGCATAATGTTTCTGATGTGAAACTTCAAGAAAAATTACTTGACGCAAAAGACTTATCCCTTTCAAAAGCACTCGACATCGCACACCGATTTGAAGATATGAAGCTTGGCATCAAAGAATTGTCCGATAAAAAACCGAAAGAATCTTCTTCCGAAAATCCTAGTGTATCAGTGGTCCAAAATATCAAGAGGAACCCATCCACTTTTACTTCCAACAAACCTATGTTGGCCTCTACTTCTCATCAAAGTTTCAGAAAGGATGTTGTTTGTTTCAAATGTGGCTTTCCTGGCCATGTAGCAACGGATAAGAGGTGTCCCGCTATAGGACAATTTTGCAACTATTGTAAGTCTAGGGGTCATTTCTCCAGGATGTGTAAGAGTCGCAACAGATCGAAGTATTCTAATCCTGACCCTAGAAGCCCCAGATTCTCTGAAGTTCAACCTGTAGACATCGATGACGATGAGTACGACGACATCTGCAACGTCTATGAAGTTGGAGAAGAAAGAAAAGACTCACCCTTCTGTATGCTTCAAATTGGGTCCAAATCTATAAAAGTCATGGCAGACTCTGGTGCAAAATACACTCTAATAGGTGATGATGTATTGCTAAAAGAATTTCCAGATGTCATATCATTATTTCCCTCTGACATAAAATTAAGGGGGTATGGGAAAAAACCCATTGATGTATTTGGATACTTTCCCTCCACTTTATCATTTAAGGGCAAGTCAATACATGCTAAGGTTTATGTTGCTAAGGATGGATCATGCTTACTGGGTTGGCCACAACAGAGAGAATTGATGATGAAACTTGATCCCAATCACCCCGATCAGGTTTTAGGTTACTCTGACTTCATCAATTCTGTTGAGGTATCCCCTGACAACAAATGGGAAACTATTTTTCCACAAGTTTTTTCCTCTACTTTGGGTCTACTCAAAAATTTTAAACACAAAATTATTCTCAAACATAACGCTGTTCCCAAAGTACATAAAGTACGCAACATACCCTTAGCCTTACGTGAATCTGTAAAAAAAGAACTTCAGAGGTTATGCGACTTAGATGTAATCGAGGAAATTGAATCCTCCGAATGGCTTTCGCCAGTGGTCGTAGCCCACAAACCTAACGGGAAAATTCGTTTATGTGTGGATATGCGCGATTTAAATTCAAATGTATGGGTGGATAGACATCCTTTACCCAATATTGGAGAAATGTTCGCTAAGCTCAAGGATGCATCTATCTTCACCACATTGGATTTATCTAACGCATATCACCAGATAGCACTTCATGATGATAGCAAGCATCTGACTTCGTTTATAACCACTGAAGGTGCATACAGATATAAAAGGATGCCTTTTGGGTTAGTGTCCGCATCCTCAGTGTTTCAGCGTGTAATGCACAACATGTTTAAGAATGTGTCCAATGTGTTATATTTTCAGGACGACATCTTAGTTTTCGGCAAGGACGAATGTGAGCATTCTGAAGTTTTGTTTAAAGTCTTGTCTATCCTACAAGACAACGGTCTCACCCTCACCAAAGAAAAATGCAAATTTGGGAAAAGTTCAGTAGATTATTTGGGACATTCCATCAGTAAACAGGGCATCTCTCCCAAATTAAGCTTAGTTAGGGCTATTGAAAATGCACCTGAACCGGGCAACAAAGATCAACTTAGATCCTTTCTCGGTTTAGCCGAATACTATGCCAAGTTTATCCCCTCCTTTTCTGATAAAACCTCTCATTTACGTAAATTGATGAAAAACCATCAAGAATTTGTTTGGGATGATAACTGCAAATGTCAATTTAATTTCATCAAACAATGCATAATTTCTGCTCCTGCTTTGTCCCCATTTGACACTAATTGTAAATCATTCATTGTCACTGATGCAAGCAATGTTGGCATTGGTGCTGTTCTGATGCAAAAGCAACACAGCGGTTTCGTCACTATTGCTTTTGCATCAAGACCATTACGTGGTGCTGAAACAAAATATTCCACTCTTGAAAAAGAAACATTGGCTTGCTGGTGGGGAATTGAGTACTTTCGCAGGTATGTATATGGTACAGACTTTGTTGTACGATCGGGCCATCGTCCCCTTGTAGATCTGTTTACGACCAAAGGGTGTGGTAAAGCCACCTCTAGAATCGCAAGATGGCCGTACAAGTTACAAGATTTTCATTTCTCTGTTGAGTACATCCCCGGTGCAAAGAATGTCCTTGCTGACTTCCTTTCCAGACTTCCCGTGGAAGACGACAATCATGTTGCTCCCGACAATGACCCGGACAAAGTGGTGTCAATTTGCGAAGTGTCCAATGGTTGCATTCGTGAAGATGATTGGGTTTTGGCTTGCAATAGTGACCGTGATTATTTGGATGTTGTGTCTTATGTCAAAAATGGTTGGCCTTCCAAGAACAGTCTATCTTCTAGTGTTTTGCCTTATTTTCAAGTGGCTCAAGAACTCTCCATCCAGGGAGAAACTCTCTTGAGAGGTTTACTGTTGGTGGTTCCGGATAGTTTAAGAAACACCGTGTTAGACATGGCTCATGAGGGCCACCCAGGCATGTCCAGCATGAAGAAAAGAATAAGAAGTGAATTTTGGTGGCCTGGTGTCGACAAATTAATCGAGAAAAAAGTAAGGTTCTGTGTCGAATGTTGTGTGAGTGATAAATCCCAAAAGCCTGTTAAATATCACCACGATTCTATCTCAAGACCATCAAAACCATGGGAGTGCGTTTCTGTAGATATTGCAGGTCCCATGTCCCTTGGTCAGAGTCCTGTGTACGCCATTGTCTTGATAGACCAGTTCTCTAGTTGGCCTGAGGTGAAATTTGTCCCTCATGTATCTTCTAGAGTGGTTATCGACTTCCTCAATTAAATTTTTGAAAAAGAAGGTTTTCCCTCTTCCATCCTTTCTGATAATGGCACACAGTTCACCTCCTCCGAGATGAAATCCTTTTGTTGCAATCATGGCATCCTACACAAACGCTCTTCAGTTTATTATCCTCAAGGCAACGGAATGGTCGAAAGATGGATTAGGGTGCTCAAGGAGGGTCTGCAACTTGCTGTGTGCAACGGTGAGAATTGTCACGAGGCTGTTAGAAAACTTTTATGGAGTTATCGGAATACTCCTAAGGCTAATGGTGAACTGTCTACTTTTGAAATAATGCGGGGGAGGAAAGGTGTATGTAATTTAAGCCAACCCTGGATGGGAGACCTTGTAGATGGTAAACGTTCTACTTGTCGTTCTCCTGTGGTGTCTTCCAATTCCAGCAATCCCTGTAAGGTTGGTGATTGGGTACGTGTGAGAAAGTCTGGTTTTCTTAGATCTGGTGTATCTCGCTTTTCTGACCCATTGTTAGTTGTTAGAGTGGGCAGGCAGGTTGTAGAGCTGTCAGACTGGAATGTTTGGAGTCTCTCTAAGGTTGTCAAAGTTCCACTTTTTCTTAGCAGTTCCTTTGCTTCCAACCGTTCAGGGACCTCTCCCTCTAGTTCCAATTCACGTCACCCTCCTGCTTTCCCACGTTCCCTTCAGCCCATTTCCGTCCATTCCCCTCATTCAAGTTTTTCCCGTCTGAGGAAATCTCCCGTGTGGCATAAAGATTACATTGTTGGTGAATAACCTTTTCTTTCCAAATTGTTCTCAATGTGATGTGACTGCATTTATTACTTTGCTTGTATGTATTAATTGTTAAGTTTAATTCTTTTCTTTTCTAGAAAGGAGGATGTGTTGTATCCTCGTGCTTTCTGCTGAGCTCGCCTCGCCGCGTGCTCTGGAATGTGGAATCCTGTGCCTAGGTATTCCTGTGATTCCAGTGCAGCGGTTGGCGTGGGCTCTTCATGTATCTATCTCGCTTCTTTAATAAATCCTCATTTACTACTAAATCGTGAGCAGTCTGCCTTCCTCCTTGACGGATACATCAAAGACTTAAATGATCGAAGGTGGTACCGGAAACCTTCCTGCTTAAAGTTTTGACCAGGGTCAAAACAGAGGTGGCTACTTGTTTGGATAATTCGGCACCAAGTATAAAGATAGTTGGTGCTTTTGATGCTATCTGCAAACAAATAAATACTAACCTGATGGCCAAAAATAGACCTGGCAGACACAAAGATAAAAGATGGTTCGACAGTAGCTGTTCTAAGGAACACTTGCCCTGCTCAAAGCTTTGAAAGTAGGTCCCAGAAACAGGGAACAGATAGCAAGTTTAAGAAAATCATATAAACAGGCTATCCAAGCACGGACACAACAAATTAAAGAGGATGCCTGGAGTAAACTCCTATCAGTTGAGGTCTTGCGGGATAGTGGAAAGTTTTGGTTGACCATAAACCAGCCTTTTTTTATGGGTGAAGAGAACTCCCCTTTGAATTGTAATATACCAGATGATCAGTGGTTAGCCCATTTTGGGAATATTTATGGGCTCCAGAGGCACGAGATCCCCCCAAATGCTATTTCTTTCCCACAACCAGTTGCCCCTGTAGTTTTTCAGGCAATAGATGTGGAAAGAGCAATTGAAGAGACACTGAAAAATAAGGCACCGGGCCCGATGGGGTTCCTGCTGACCTGTATAAGAATGCCCCCAAATTCGGGTCCAAGATCCTGACTAACGTCTTTAACGCTTCAGGATCAAACGGTTTCCCTGACTCATAGGCCAAATCTATGAAATGAAATGAAAAGAGGATTTATAAAGCGCATGGCTGCCCGTGAGCGTCCCAGCGCTATCATTATTCCGGTTTTTAAAATGGGGCAAAGGGGAGATCCTTCTTGTTATAGGCCTATCTCCCTGACAGACTCTGCAGTTAAGATCTTGGGAAGAGTAATTTTGTACAAATTGACGGACTGGTTGGAGGGGAGAGGGGTCCTATCAAATGTCCAATACGGTTTTAGATCAAAGAGAAGCACCCTTGATCAGAGCCGTAACCTACAGCTTTTAATAAGTAAATATACCAAAGCCAAAGAGGGGTCCCTTTATATGGGGTTTATGGACCTTTCTACAGCCTTTGATCTGGTAAACAGGTCAAAGCTGTGGCAAATGTTATTGGATTTGGGCATTGACCCTCCCCTAGTTAAATTTTTAGCTGACCTTCATTGTGATCTTTTAGCATCAGTTAGGGTTACCCAGGAAGGGAGATGCACTAGTCACTTTAGGTCAGAGAAGGGGGTCAGGCAGGGGTGTATATTGGCCCCTCTTCTCTTTACATTATACATTAACGCCCTAGAGCCAGCTTTAAGAGAGGCCTCCTTGGACGTGCCGCGCATGGGAGAAACTGTCATCCCGGTTCTCCTTTATGTGGGCGCCGCCGTCCTTTTAGCTCGCTCTGGGGTGGGATTGAAAAAATTGCTATATATTTTCGGCAATTTTATGGAGTCCCTGGATTTGAAAATAAATACAAAAAAATCCCAAGTTATGATTGTAGGGGAATATAGTAGAAAGAAAAAAGTGAAATCGTTCTTTTGCGGAGGAGAAGAGGTGAAATGGGTCCCCATTTTTACATACCTAGGGGTCCTCTTTGATGAAAGAGGGACCTGGGGGCCCCCCACAGAAATATAAAAGTAATGCATTAGCTAGATCCACCTCAGCCCTTATGGGATTTACAAAACGGCTGGGGGCCAGACCTATGGAGACAATTTTAAAGGTTTATAAGTCTAAATGTTTAGCAATTGCTACATACGGAGCAGCAATTTAGGGTTATACCCCACAAGACAGAATTCAAGTGGCTGAAAATAAATTCTTAAGATCTTTATTATCAGTGCCACAGTTCACCCCTACTTTTTCTATCCATACAGAGTTAGGGTTGGGGTATGTCACAGACTTACTGAAAATCGCCCCCTTAATCTGCTGGCTTAAGACCTGGCTTTACCAGGAAATTTCACTGAACCACTTGATCCTAAAAGATTGCCTCGCCCTGGACAGAGCCAGTAGGATCCCATGGTTGGTGTACATTAAATCAACATTTACAAAATTATGGCGACCTGACCTTTATTCCTCCCCTGAGTGTATAAAGAGAGAGGATGTAAATCAGATAAAAATCGCTTTGGTAAATCTGTTTACATCAGAGAGGGAGGATTTCGAAATGAGAAAACCCACTGTAAGAGCGAATTATGTATTAGTAAGTTCCCCTGGACTCGAGCCCTACCTGTTAACTAGATTTCGTTTTAATTTAATTAATCTGACTTTGTTTTTTTTTCCAACCTGGGGCACCCCAGATAACTCTAACCCTTGTAAATGTGACAATTTTTCTGCACAAGACACTTTACATTTTACTATGTTGTGCGAGTACTACTCAGATATCAGGAAAAAGTATTTGTTGCCTATTTTGAGGGAGGCAAAGGTTTTTACAGGTTAGGCCTGCCCTTCTTTATGTGCAACTGTTAAGTAGTCCCCATGTTACATTTCATGTTGCTAGCTTTTTAGTAGCTGGAGTGCGGATTAATAAGAAGAGTATATGTGTCCCGAATAACCCAGTCTGATTTTGAATGAACTAGATGGTTATTTTATAATCTATCATATGAATTAATTGTTAGATTGCTCTTGGTTTTAGTTGTATCGTGATGCAATTTAATTTTTGTTAATGTATAATGGTTGCTGTTTATTTTACATGAATTGATTGTGCCTGTATCTTTTTATGATCTTAAACTATCGAATAAAAGTGTTTTGACTGACTGACTGGCATTATATTTCACTTTTAACTTTCAAATTCAATATCTCTGGTTCCACAAATTGGATTTTTATAGTTTGGTCTTGTTTTATTTGTTAAAATGTACTTTATTTTTCTAAATCTGTTGTGGGCTCAATTTGTGGTGTGTTTTCACTGTGTTCTTTGAAGTGTTGCACAAATAGTTTATGCATTGTCTCTTAGTTATGCCTGACTGCTCTGAGCCAAGCTACCAAGGGGGTGAGCACAGGTTAATTTGGGCTTTGCTCATGCCTTGCCCTGTCGAGGGTTGCGGTTTATGCTTGACCAGGGCTTACATCCTAGTCAACCAACAATCCAAGGAGTGTAGAGTGTAATAATTTATAGTGGAGTAGCGTACAGTGAAATAGCAGAAAGGAGAGTACTGTTCAGTGAAGTGGAGAAGAGTGGCCTGCCATAGAGGGGATTAGCAAAGAGTGGAGTGGAGTAAAGTGAAGTAGAGTACAGTGGGTGGCGTTCTTTGAAGTGACGTAGCATAGAGTTGAGGAAACTGTTACAAATTGGAGTGGTGTCTCATACAGTAGAGTGGAATATTGTGTCGTACAGTGTTGGAAAACTGTTGTAGAGTGGAGTAGAGTTTTGTACATTAGAGTGTATGGGCATAGAGTTCAGTACAAATTTGGACAATTGAGTGTACGGGAATAGAGTGGAGTAGAGTCCAGTATAGGGGCACAGAGTGTAGTAGAGTTTTGTAGACTTGAGTTATATAAAGTGGAAGAGAGTATACTGGTGAGGCATAGAGTGGAGTGGCATGAAGTGTAATAGTGTAGTAGCATACAGTAGAGTGGTGTAAAGTAAAATGGTGTAAAGTGGAGTGGGGTAAAGTAGAATGGCGTACAGTGAAATAGGATAAAGTGGAGTAGCATTCAGTTGATTGGCGTACAGTGAAGGAATGTAGATTGTAGTGGTATACACTGGTGTTGGGTACAGTGTAATAGTTTAGAGTGGAGTGGTGTAGAGTGGAGTCTCATACAGTGGAGAGGTGTAGAGTGGAATGGCATAGAATGGAAAGTGTATAATGGAGTGGCAACAGGGATGTAGTATATGGATGCATTTGAAATTTAGCAGCAAAGTAGATTGTGGTGTGAAGAGAAACACAAAACAGCAAATTGTGCGGTCGCCAGTAGGTATATATATTTAGGACCTAGTTACCATAGGAAATTCCAAACATTCTATTGGGAATAACTTTGGCGCCGATTGAGGGATCTGCCTGTGAGTCTCCTTAAAGTTGCCTCGCTGCGCTCCGCTCCTTCCCTGAAAGTTTCGGGGGTATTCGTCAAGCGTGGGCCGAGAAAAAAGGGGGGTCCCAAACATGTTTTCCCCATGTTAATTTCCATAGGGACATTCTGACAAGGCTACAGCTCGAAAGGCTGAACGGAATTATACCAGATTTGGCAAAATGGTAGGGACTGGTATCCAGCAGTGCCTTTTGTATGTTTGGTGTAAATCCCTCCAGTAGTTCTTGAGAAAATTGAATTTGAAAATTTTCAAATGGCATTTTCTGTGGGACCTTTAGACACGGCTACAGCCCGAACGGCTGAACGGATTTGCACCAAACTTGGCAAAATGGTAGGGACAGGTATGCAGTAGTGCCTTTTCAATATTTGGTGAAAATCCCTCCAGTAGTTGTTGAGAAAATGAATTTGAGCAAATTATATATCTATATGCTCTCAACATTCTATTGGGAATAACTTTGGCGCCGATTGAGAAATCTGTGTGTAATTTACCAGAATTTTGCCCAGCTCCGCTCCGCTCCTTCCCTGGAAGTTTCGGGGGGATTCGTCAAGCAGGGGCCGAAAGGGGGGTCCCAAAACGTGTTTTCCCCATGTTAATTTCCATAGGGACCTTTAGACACGGCTACAGCCCGAACGGCTCAATGGAATTACACCAAACTTGGCAAAATGGTAGGGCCTGGTATGCAGATGTGCCTTTGCTATGTTTGGTGAAAATCCCTCCAGTAGTTCTTGAGAAAATTGAATTTGAAATTTTTCAAATGGCATTTTCTATGGGACCTTTAGACACGGCTACAGCCCGAACGGCTGAACTGAATTACACCAAACTTGGCAAAATGGTAGGGACAGGTATGCAGTAGCGCCTTTTCTATATTAGGTGAAAATCCCTCCAGTAGTTGTTGCGAAAATTGAATTTGATCAAATTATACATCTATATGCGCTCACCGTACGCGCACCGTACGCGTACGGTACACGTACGTGCGCGTACCCATACGTGCGCGAGCGAGTTTCTGATTGGCTGGCAGTCGACTGTCAACATTCCAAACTGTCCAAACCAGGAAGTGTTGGCCACCATCTTGTTTTTCAGGAGAACTGAGGCACAGGAGAGCAAAAAACAAGAGTGGAAAACACGAAAAGGGGGCAGGGTAGAGACCCCCCAACCCTCAAGCCCTTCTCAGGGGGTCCCAAAAGGACCCCCAAGGGCAAAAAACAAACAAAATAAATAAATCACGGGATACGCGCACCGTGCCCGTAGGGTACCCGTACCGTGCGCGTACCCCGCACTTGGTGGTCCTTCTAGGACCCCCTGAGAAGGGCTAGGGGGTCAGGGGGTCTCTTTTTCGCGTTTTCCACTCTTGTTTTGTGCTCTCTTGTGCCTCACTTCTCCTGAGAACCAAGATGGCTGCTCAGGTGGTCCCAGAAGGATAATAACATATATAAACGTTATCCGCTAATAGAATTAGCATTTACAAAACCTTTGAAATTTATTTTAAAAAAATATAGGTTTCACGCCATAAATAGTTAGGAATTAGCATTTAAAAAACCTTGCAAATTCACTGAAAAAAACCATAGGTTTCAGGACTTATATAGCTAGGAATTAGCATTTAAAAAACCTTGCAAATTCACTTAAAAAACCATAGGTTTCAGGCCTTATGTAGTTAGGAATTAGCATTTTAAAAACCTTGCAAATTCACCTAAAAAACATAGGTTTCAGGCCTTATATAGTTAGGAATTAGCATTTAAAAAACCATTGAAATTGCTCCTATATAGTTAGTTGTACTAACTATATTTCGCGCACCCGCAATCCACTACTGATGATGTCACATATTACATCATTCATGACATGGTCAGTGACATCACTGATGACATAACTGATGACATCTCAAATGACATCACTGATGACATCACTGATGACATCTCATTTGACATCACTGATCACATCACTGATGATATCATTCATGTGATAATACGATGCACCTCCTCATACTCTAATATAACCTTTGATACACCCAGTGTTAAATACAGACTACCATTCTTGAAATCATTGACACACCAATACCAGTTACTACATACGCACTCACTGATTCCTAGGTCTACACACACATTCACTCATTCACCTTTAGAATCACTCATACATACAGTCACTCATCAATACAACACTATCATATGCACTCATACACCTATACAGACACTCACACACTGCCACTCATCCATGTAGTTACTCACACACCTATTCAGTCATGCAAAGAATTAATCACACTTCCATTTCCTCAACTATACAGTTATACACACAGCACCTTACTTATTCAAACATATACTAACACATACTTACTCTCTTATACAATCACTGATACAAGTGCACAATGATCCATATAGCCACTCGCACATTCACTGGCTCTCAAGTATTTACATATGCCAACTCTCACATGCACTGTGTTTTACATATGTACTTACTTGCACATGTAGCACTGAGATATCCATTCACTGACCAACACACCCATGCACACAGTCAACCGCCCATATAGCTGTTTCCACATGCACTCTTGAACTCATACACCTAGTGAATCAACTGCTCACACATCTATGCACAGAGTCACACACCTCCCAGCCACCCACACACACACTCAGTCTCCCATTCAAATACTTGGGCAACCAATCAATAACCCATATAGCCACTAATATAGCTACTGATCAACATATGCAGCAGCTTACACAACAACAGACATACTGATGCACACATTCAGACAGTTTAGTCACTAGCCCATGCATTTAGTAAGACACATTTAATCACTCACTCATACAGTCAGTCACGCACCTACTAAATCCTTCATCCAGACACTTATACATCCACTCATTCTTCAATATGTAAAACATATTTAAACTTTACAGAAACCCACATTCACTGGATGATGTCATCAGTGATGTCATCAGTGATTAGACGTAGATTTATTTATGAAGTAAATAAATCAACTTTTGGATTTATAAGTGGATTGTGGTCTGTCTGTCCGGCGCCTGAGTGCTCGTGAGGAACGCCGTTTGTTTAAGGATATATATAAATATAAATATATATATATATATATATATATATATATATATATATATATATATATATATATATATATATGCAGAAGTCCGTACTGAGAACAAAAAGAGGAAGAAGCAAAGGTAAGGTGAGAGAGTGAATAACATGATCAGAAAAACAATGCAAACGCATAAGAAAAGATAACATGCAGAGACATGGCTAATGATGGTGGACACTAACTTGGACAGCAGCCTTTTTTGGGATCTCGCGGAGAGTCGGCGAGCATTCTCTCGTCACCTTCGGGGTTTTCTATCAGCATTGCTGTGAGCGGCGTCACGAGGTGGTGATCAACAGACAGCTGCAGAATGGTTCGTGTGATGTTCCTTTTTAGGGCAGCAGACGGAGCTAGGTTTCTGTGATGAGAGTGGATCAAAATATACTGTTGTTTTAGTTGTTCGGTATCATCATTTACCAGCAAACAATTACAAGTCTGGCTTTTACTTTTTAAAGTTGTGACAGGTCTGTCATTCATACCTAACAGTGATAGACAGATGGAAATCTAGCTGCATTGTGATTTTGTAATTCAGATTATCAGCAGATCTTTGTTATCATCAGACTAATGCATTTGTGATAGCCCCGATACTATTCAGCTTCATAATTCCTTAGGCATGGCATTCTTCTATCCTCATGTGTTCACCGTTGATACTACAGGAATACAAGCAAGAAGCATTGACATGTCAATGCTTGTAAATATCTCAGTCTCCAGTTTTTACCCAATTATTAACTTTCCCAGTTTGTTTCTCAAGTACATTTTTGTGCCTGTGATGAAGAAGCTCTACGTTCTGGTAGACATTGCTTTTGTTGGTGGTCTTCTAATATTCACTGCTTCACAGTTTTGTACAGTCTTTGAATTTTCAGCTATTAAAATGTACCCTAAAATGGCCGAGCCAATTTTCACTCTCCCTACCATGCCTCATACTTGTGAAGTGCTCTTTAGTTCTGGCCAAGAGACAGCTTTTGCCGCCTATTTAGCCTTGTATGATCAAAATAATTAATAAATAAAATAAAACAAATATGTATATTTGCTTTGAGGGGTATTTGGCCCAGCCCTTTTCATCCATTGATCTGTTTAAGTGTCATTCATACTTTGCTCCCACCGACCAAATCATGGAACATGGCTCTATTCAGCCCATTTCGGTCATTGACTACCTCACATTCTGAGTGATTGCATTTTGCCTTATTATGTGCACATCTGCCAAAAAAGAGGTGCAATTCACTGCCAGGGTAATACCTTACTTTGCTGATGCTTTTTTATTTTATTGTTTATACTTTTTTCTTTTTTAGCCATCCTTTTGTGTTTAAACTATGGGCTTGATAACGAGTCTGGCAGTCTTTGACCGCCAGACTCGCGGTAGGGCAGCAGTGGCAGTCCTGCGGCTACCGTATAATGAGGCGGCCATTCGGATAACCACCCCTGTGCTGACTGTGTCATGGAATTGCTGTTACCTGGTGGAAGCGCAGCAGACAAGGGTATACAATATGCAAGGTGGGACCGCTGCGGTCCACTGAGCATATTACGAGTTTGCCACCCAACAGCCTTTTCATGGCGGTGAGCCCACCCATGAAAAGGCTGGTGGTGGGGAAATAAAGGGGGTGTTGCAGGGCCCACATGACCCCGCCGACTTGGGATGTATTCAAGGGGGAACAACATGTACTCCCTGTTTGTCTGCACCCCAAGTTCCAGCACAGCATGGACTTCACAGTCCTTGCCGTGCTGGAACTGCTTTTGCGCTCCCATTGCTATGCCCATATTCAGGGCACTGTTGTGGAAAATGAAACAGAAAAGCCCGCCAGACACGAGTCGAACTTGTAATCTGGCGGGCGGGTCATTCATGGATTTGGCGGTGCTGTGCATGTGCACAGCACCGCCAAAACCGTAATTAGGCCATATATATTTAAGCTACAGTAAAACAAAGCAACATATGGCCACCATGTTTAGGTGGTGGTGTGCTTTAAAAAAAATTTTTATTACCTTAATTTTTGAGCTTAGTGTTTCCAATATTTAATTTTTACAAATTAACCATAGTGGCAAACCTGCTATGGCCGAGCCTTTCCAAATGCTTGTTTATGATTGGTGTTAATAGGTTCATCTACATATTTAAGACATTAACCTACAAAAAAGTGGTTTCTAGCCCAATTTAATGCATCATTTGTGAATTGATATATGATGATGTTTAAATGAGTTGAATTCAAAATCTATTTGTCTAACTTTTTTAAAAGAGAACCTATTTTTTTAAGTTTCACAAAGATTTTAGGTAACCATCTACTTTTTTTACATTTCTAGTACATAGTATTTTCAAGGAGAAACATTATGATTTCAATGGCTTGACGAAAGGCCAATTAGAGGCAAAAAAACTCACGTTAGTCAGCCCAACATCACTTTTCTACCTCTAGAGGCAAAAATAGTCTATAAGTTCACCACCAGTGACAAAAATAAAATGAAAACAATGGAATGAGGAATGGAGCAGCCATGACCAAGTTCAGTACAGGTAAAAAAAAACACCCCAACAGGCAGGATGACCAGCCAGAGTCCCAGGGGAAAAGGAAATGCTGATTCAGGGCTCCATATATGTAAAGAGACGCATCGCTGGGGAAAACCAGTGAGGCATCACTTCTCATAGCCCTTCCCTTGCGACACCAAACCAGCCAAAGTCTTGAAGTGTGTAGAGTCCCCAGGGGGCCCGTAGACCTTGCTGGGCATGCTTCTGAGACCCAGAGTGGAGGTGCTGTGTAGTTCCTGCGGTCTGATGGTGGAGGCGGGCTGCATCAAGACCAACAGCCATATTCATCAACCTGAATTGCGCTCGCAAATGGCCAGATTCTGAGAATCAGGCCATTTGCGAGTGCGATTTTTGCATTTGGGATTCATCATCCCAAATGCAAAAATCGCTATTTGCGAAATCGCATATGTGCGAGGAATTGGATTTAAGGAATCTCTAATAGAGATTCCTTAAATCCAATTCATCACCCCATTTGAAATTCCGAATTCGCAATATTTGGTCGCAATTTACCACGAAATCTGTCTTCGTGGTAAATTGCGAAAAAAGAGTAAAAAGCACTTTAGTGCATTTTTTTCTTTTGCATGTTACAAACACACATGTCCTCTGGACATGTGTGTGCGCAACACCTGCTCAAATGTGCATTTGAGGGGTGCTACAGGGTGTCCTTTGGACACCCCTGGCACCCTTCAAATCGCAATCTTATTTACGATTAGCAAATTGCTAATCGCAAATAAGGAATACTCCCCATTCATTCCTATGGGCCTTTTGGCCCATAGGAATGAATGGGGAGTTTTTCCTTATTTGCGATTAGCAATTTGCTAATCGCAAATAAGGAATCAGTAGGAATCGCAATAATTTTTGCTAATCCTACATGAATCCCGTTTTGCGAGTCCTTAATAGCGAATCGCTATAATTCGCTATTAGGGCCTCGCAAAACGGGAGATTGATGAATATGGCTGCAAGCCTTTGGGCCGTGGCGGTAGATATTGAGGCATCAGCAATCACCCTTACCTGGTTGCGCAGTTTGGCAGGTCACATGGAGACACATTGCTATTCTGTATGAGAAGACCGCCTTGCGCCCTTTGGAGCTGTGATCGGTAGAAGCGCTCCAGCACACTAACGTAGGGAGGTCTACATTGCATAACACGCGCCCTCACTACACTGGGGTGCAGGTAGGTGATTGCCAATGGTAGGCCACACTTCTCTGTACCACAGGCCGGAGGATGTTGTGCTGCCCGGACACTGTGGGGGGTTAGGCCCTGACTAGTGCCAAATTTGTGTGGTAGGAGCACCCCAACCTCATGCCTAAGGGTGACCTGTTGCATCACCTGCATCAGGAGGTTCTCCAGCGGACTTGACAGTGACTGCTGTACCGAGGCCTTTGAAATCCCACCTAGAGCGGAGGAGGCCTGGGGGTCATGTCGGGCCCAGGCCTAGTACTGGTGGGTGGTGCACACTGTGCCCAGAGCAATCCCTGTACTGTGGAGGATGCACATTGCAGAGGAAACAGCACAAGACCGGTGGGGGACTCCACTAACTGGCTCGTGTTGCTGACATAGGCCATTGTTGGCAGAGGGTGTCAAGGGCCCGGGGCTGGTTTGGGCCCAGGCCCTTAAGTATGCAGCTTGATCTGCCGTTACCCGCTAGGGAACTGGGGAACACGGAATATGGTTGCCACAGTTAGATTGGAAGAGGCAATCGGGTGGTGCGTCCTTTCTTTGCCTCCTCGTAGTGAGTTCTTGGTGTACAGGGCTCTATCCCTTAGTGGACTTGCTCTTCCCACACCGCAGAACCATATGGTAGCTGCTGCTGCTGTCCCCATCTGCTGCTGCTGGTTCCTCTGACCTGGTGGTCAGGTGTTGGAGGTCCTTCTAACCCCGCAGGCTCTAGCCTGTGCCCTCTCATTGGTCGTTCAGTGGTAGTGTCACTTCTCTGCTGCTTGACTGCCCTCCTGTCCCTCTTGTCTGCTGTTCATGTCCCTCTTCTACTCTTCTCTGTTGCTTTCTACCTTGCAACTGGTTCCCTTATGCCCTCCACTAGTCCAGACGCACCTGCAGACATCTAGGGAAGCGATGGAGCTACAACATCAATCAACTTCCCAAGCACAGTCACCCTTGCAGCATGGCGCAAGGGTGCCTGCGTTGGTGCATAGCAGCCATTGTTGTACCATCATAGGGGAAAAAGACAGGGGGGCTTATTCCTGAGCCCCTTGCGCGATATTTTCTTGATGTACTTGCAGCATGAATATTGCACCACATTGTGCAGTATTTACAAAGTGACGCATCTGAGCATATGTGTGACCTAGTGAAGCCCTGGGCCACATTATTCCTGCGTCGGGTATGATGTATGCAGGGTAGACATTCCCACGCAACAAAGCCTCATAGGAGTGGCGCTGTGAAGTCTCTCAGATTTCACTGCAACAATTCTAGGACACCACTGCATCAAAACCTTAAGCATTCCTCATGGCAGGTGTAATGGTGATGCAGTACCATAGGGATAGGCTGGCCCCATGTATTGCTGGAGTTGCATCATGCTTGCAACACAACTGCAGCAATGTGTGACTTTAGCACTGACAGATACGTCAGACGTATCTGTCATTGATTGCGACATGGAGCGCAGTACATTGAATCCATGGTGTTGCATGGAGGGCGCAGTAAAAAATGTTGCAACACTCTTTTATCAACACTTTTTATGAATGGGGCACAGGAATGCACCCTATCTTATTGATAGGGGCATCCCTGACCTTTTGTTTTAGTGCAGGGCAGCGCAGCAATATTTCTTGCAGTGCTATCCAGCAACCAAACATCTTATATGTGGACCCAAGTGTTTGCACCAATTAATTTTAGGACCAGCTATTTTCTGGTCTTATAAAACTGCCTCTAACTGGACTTAGTGGCAGTTTTGGGAGGTTATCAACGTAAGGGAATTTCATTGTAAATATTGCAAACTGTGGTTAGCTACAGTTTTTTCACTGGAACGGCTACCTTGCATCTCATTTTTGTGAAGTCCCGCTAATAGAAGTGGCGATTATGAAAATTCCTATTTCCGCAAAAAAAGTGCCACTAACCGCAATTAGTGGCAACTTGTAAATATGAGATAAAAAAAGAAAGCCGCCGTAACGTCAAAAAATTGATGCTACAGCAGCGTTAAGTTCTTGTAAATATGGCGCTTGGTTTCTAAGCTCCCTAGCCACATCAAGGTCCCTGATGTTTGACAAGCTCATAATGAAGGGCTAATGGGGAGTCCTAGGGCCAGATGTACGACCTGCCAAATAGCGCCTTGCAAATTGCGTCACATTTGCGACTCGCAATTTGCGAGGCGCCACTGTTTGTGATTGCCAATGGGGTCGCAAATTGCGAAGTTCATGAATATTAATGAGCCTCTCGCAATTTACAAGCCCATTGGGAATGACAGGCACTCCTGGGGATGGTGGCCTGCTGTGCATCCCAGGGAAACTTGTCAGCTCGTTGACTCAAGGGGGCCTTTTAAACACAAGTGGAGGGAGCATACTGCACCTCATCCACGCACAGTTCACCTTATTGCATTCTGGTAAATGCTGTACGCTTACTTCAAAGTTACTGCTGTTTTTTTCCCCAACGTTGGTGCAAGTAGTGCTGTTATCTCTAGACATGTGTTTCTGGGTTTAGCACAGGGGCATGTGGTAAACTCTGCTTCGCCGGTGGAGTTTTGCTACTCTGCACTCCGCTTGGAGTGCAGAGTTCGGCAAAGAGTCCACCACTGCTTTGTAGCTGAGTTTACCAGTGCTGGCTCATCCCTTGCATAACCAGACCCTTGT
Source organism: Lissotriton vulgaris (assembly GCF_964263255.1). Classification (NCBI taxonomy): domain Eukaryota; kingdom Metazoa; phylum Chordata; class Amphibia; order Caudata; family Salamandridae; genus Lissotriton; species Lissotriton vulgaris. Next base: position 1,706,471,106 of record NC_141685.1, on the reverse strand, counting down.
CTGAAAACCTTAAGTCTTACAGGTCAATCCTCCACTGCTGAAAGACATTGCTCATCTAGTTGACAGTTTAAATTTGTAGGCTATGGTTGAGCGGAGCCAGAGAATATGCACCCCGGACCAATCAGTGGCACCAGTGAGGTAACAAAATATGAGGGGCCCCCCTGCAAGATATGCTGAAGGACCCTCCTCCCCTTTAACCCTTTAAAATATTAGTAGGGTTTGAGGGGGCCCATTCAAATAAAGGTAAGCCTGTGAGCACCCCCCACCCGCACCACGGGGCTGCAGGGGCCTTTGTTACGCCCCTGAGCTTTGCGCATCCTGCCACTGGAAGAAATATGCTTGTCAATGTTTAGTAGGTTACATATTTATAAAAATTGCCCAAGCAGGCCATTTGAGTTAAACATATTAACTGAAAATTCATCAGTAGCGTGCTAGCTTCCCTTTGCCTTGGTCTGTTCATTAGATTAATATGCAGGTGTTCAGATTACCACTCCTCTGGAGGCAAGGTGGCCCAGGGAGCACAGCTAGTGCCCACAGCATGCACATTCAACTCCACTGAATAATTGACTATTTACTCTCCTTCCAAACTCGGATCCTGAACTTAGATCCGCTACGCATAGTGGGACGAGTTGCGGAATTAGTTTGGGGTTCTTTTAGACTCTATACCAGAAATAAAATTTTGAGGAAGTTGCAACATACTTCTCTTCTTGTGACTCCACCCAAAAAAGTATCCCATTGGTGCATTTCATGCTCAGAGCATCCTGTTGTAAGAGTGATCCATTGTATGCAAATGACATGTGTCTTACTCTGAATGGAGGGTCTAAATGCCATGCAGAGGTGTTGGGAAAGAATATATCCTGCTTCCCCTCTGACTCCAAACCTCTGGCATATGGAAGCCCCCATGACACTAACCCCTGCCAGTTCCAACCCTCCCTACCACCTATGAACAGGGGCATGTCTTCAAGGAGGCTGTGTGGGCTGTCAGATTCCCTAATTATGTGCATACTTGGCTGGTTGTAGGCTGCAGGATGTGTAATCGGGTATAGCAGGGTGCCAGTCAGGTATTCTAGCATCAGCACCACTTGTGAAGGCTGCAGAGGCTGGGGCTACAAACAAGCCTAGACCATCTCTCTTGACAAACAGCGATAGATAGCACAGCCTGCAGCCCAACTAGGGTCACGCCTTCAACAGCAGAAGTTCTGACTTCCATTATGTGGGCAGGATGTAAAGATCACTCTGATTGGTCATTCAGCTACGGCTCAATGCCACCTGTGTGTTAGGGGTCAGCGCGTGGATTCTAATGTGCAGAAATGTAACTGCAACCTGTTGGTCAATGTAAGAGCCCTTCATCAGTACACTGGCTGTTAACTGTGAATGTTGCCGACAGGATAAATGTTCTGTCATGTTTCTGCTTTCTATGAAAAGTCCATGAAAATGTTAAAGACATATTTACAGACTGCCCCCTGCCTTACTGATGAACTGACTAACAGAGACCGTTTTGGCTCCTTGGGCTCTAAAGAGACAGCCTTGAGCTCTTTGGGCCACCCAGATGAACCTAGCAAATCTAGCTTCTTTGAATTGGGTTGATCAGTGGCACTCGTGCAGATGTGTCGCTCAATGGTTCTGGCACCAGCAAGACTCCATTTGGCAGTGCTAGAGCTATACAATTGGACAGGAATTACACAGCTCCACAAAGTAGTGCCAGCCCTTCAACTTCTTACTGTGCCCGGAAGGAAAGAAGGGGGTTAGCAGCATGGGTGCAGGTGATAAACAGATAACATTATGTGTGTGCAATAGATGCAGAGCAGCCTCACTCTAATCAAGCTGATTAGATCATACTGCAAGCTTGGCTGGAAATAGCATCCCCGTCTCCCTGCCCTCATCAGTGCACACCACCCCCTCCTCCCCAACTGGCCTTCTCCTGCCCCATCCCAGGACGCCTGGCTGGTGCTATCACAAGAAGTGCAGGAATTCCGGCCATCATGGAACTCTGCAGAATATCGAGGAGTTTTTGCATAACTCCACGGAATTCCACAGAGTAGAACTCTGTGTGTTGCGCCCACCCCTAGTTTAGCCCTTCATCAATACTGAGTAGAAGCACCTTTCAATTAAGCATACTGCATTTACCAGAATGCAATGAGGTGAACTGTGCTGGGAGGTGGTCCTAACTATAACTACCTACATGGGAGGAGAAACCTCCCCAGTAGATAGTTACAGTTAGGACCTAGTTTTATAGGAAAACCATTTATTGTTTTGCTAATAACTTTTACACCGTTTGACGAATCTTCACGAAATTTTCAAAACTAGTTTGCGACTTACATCAGCTAACATTCAGAAAGTGTTGTGGTGATTTGTAAAGTGGGGGTCGAGAAAAAGGGGGTCCAAAACACATTTTCCCCATGCAATTTGCCATAGAAATTTCCGCTGAAAACGGAATTATACCATATTTAGCAGAAAGCTAGATCTTAATCCAGAATGAGTGCTTTTTGTAATCTGGTTTAAATCCATTCATTAGTTATGTAGATATTAAAGAAAAAAGGTTTTTGTATATCTAGGGATGCAGAGACTCTGCGGATCCGACAGATCTCAGGATGAAATCTGATTGGCTGCCACCACTTCAACCAGTAAGTGGTGGTAGCCATCTTGGGACTCGGGACCCAGATGGAGTCCCAATCAAACGCAAAAAAAACCCAGAAGGTTGCAGGGTAGGAATACCCTCAGCACCCTGGGCCTGGTGGTGGAGTCACACAGGAATCCTGCTGAGACCCAAAACATTTTTGGGTAAGTTTTGCCACCTGTTCACAGAGGATCAGTGAATCAGACCAACATATTGAAAAAAAACAGGGGCGGTCTCCTGCACTTTTTAAAAAATGCCCCAGGTAGGCCAGATCCCGGGGGATTCTAGCAAATATATTTGGAGTAGGTGACACTTGCAAACCCCTCCCAGGCCAAATGTGGTCCTGGGGACCGGCCTTCACTGGGGCCTGGCCTTTCAAATTAACTGGGAGGGGGCACATGGCCCCCCTCCAGGCTGATTTCGACTCTGGTGACCCCATTCCCCAGGGCCCACCCTTAAATTAAAGTAGGGGGGTACGCTGCCCCTCTCCCAGGCCTATTTCAGCTAGGGAACCTCATCCTCTGGGGCCGGGCCACAATTTGAAAAGAAGAGGGCCATTGATGGCCCTGTGGACCCCATTCCCCATGATCAGCTCCTGGTATGTCTAGGGTGCCCACCCCTGGGACATAGCGGTTTCCCGGCCTACACTGGTGCAGGCAGGGAAACCTGTGTTTGCTCTCTTTTGGTGGGAGCAATTTTAAAGCTCCCGCCAAGAGAGAGAGCAAACACAAAGTCGATTCCCAGCTGGCGGGAGCTTTAGAAATGCTCCCGTCAGTGGGGAGCAGACTTCAAATCTGTTTCCCTGCCCGCAGTGAAGCAGACAGGGAAACAGATCTGAATATTGTTCTTGCCCACAGGGAGCAGCATTTGTAGCTGTTCCCTGCAGGTTGGAGAAATGCCGGCCCCTGCTGTATGCGGGGAGCCAGTGGGTGGCCCCAGGCGCCGGCAGGGAAACCTGTGTTTGCTATCGCTTGGTGGGAGCAATTTTAAAGCTCCCGCCAAGCGAGAGCAAACACGAAGTCGATTCCCAGCTGGCGTGAGCTTTAGAAATGCTCCCGCCAGCTGGGAGCAGACTTCAAATCTGTTTCCCTGCCCGCAGTGAAGCAGACAGGGAAACAGATCTGAATATTGTTCCTGCCCACAGGGAGCAGCATTTTTAGCTGTTCCCTGCAGGTGGGAGAAATGCCGGCCACAGCTGGATGCGGGGAGCCGGTGGGTGGCCCCAGGAACCTTGGGGCTACCTCCCTGTGGCCTCCAAGGAGGGGCCCTGAGTGGGCACCAGCCCTTAGTTGGCTGGGACCCGGGAGATGGGGGTCCCTGGGGACAAAATCAGCTTGGGGAAGAAGACCACTGGACCCCTCCACTCTTAATAATTGGCCAACCTCTAGGGGAAGGGGTCCCTGTGACCGATAACAGCCCAAGGAGGGGGGCTGCATGACCCCTCTGCCTTCAATTATTGGTCAGGCCCCATGAGATGGGGTACCTGATGCCGAAATTGGCCTGAGGAGGGGGCTGCATTGCCCTCTTTAGTAATTACCTGGGCCGCCGGAGATGGGTCTTCGGGGCCTACATCGGCCTATGATGGCAGCTGCATGCCCCCTCCTCCTTTACAAAAGGTGCTTGGCCCTAGGGGATGGGGTCCCCAAGATCGAAATTGACCCGAAGAAGGGGGTTGCAGGCTCCCCTCCCCGTTTACAATGTGGCTGGTCCCCGATAGATGGGGTCACTGGGACTGCGTGCCCACCTTCCGGGCTTGTTCCCTTTTGGGGGTTGGCCACAGGGCCTGGCTGCCGGCATTTGACTGTGTGTGGCCTGTGGTTGGCTGTATGCTGCGGCCAGGCCCTGTGGCCAACCCCCACCCTCACACGCCCTTTGGCTTGGTTGTTAGCGACCTCCAAAATCATGTGCCCCTGCCTTCAACTACTGCACAGGGGCAAAGGACAATAACATGCCCCCTCCTTCCTGATGCAAATGTGAAAAGTACATTTCACCCATGCCTACCACATTCTCCCTCCTGCAGCTGTGCTTTCTGCTTTCATTCAAATCAGACAAGCAGTGCTGCACTGACAAGCTCTCAGAGGGCACTATCAGCCTGGCCTGGAAGGCCTTTATGGCATTACAACAGTTGAGAACTAATTTTGTTATCAACTGTTGTGATGTCATAGCAAGGAGTTATTACTTTCAGAAACTGAAATAAACGCTAGACATACATAACAATGAATTATTATGTTATATAGGACTTGCTAATGTGCAATATGGAATTTTACAATGCAGACTATAACATATTTTACTATCGCCTTGCTTATTGCTGTTCATCACCCTAGAATAGAAAGCTCTGACTGCAGATTGCACACAGATCTCAGCAGCATATGCAAATTCTACGGAGCTACGGCGAAGGGGAAGCTGAATGCACAATGTCTATGGAGAGCCCCTAATGTTGTATTTTCTCTGTGGCAGTTACGCTGCGTGGAGAAGGCATTAGCACACACCACTCACTCTGAATGAGAGACACACCTCATTTCATGATTAAGCCAACATTCAGCCAAGGCACATGAATGATTGGTCTGGCGTTCACAATGCAGATATCTCCAGCTTACCTCTCTGCCAGGAGCTGGTTGATTGTAAGATGAGCCCAGTATTGCTTAGCAAAGTCAGGGAAGGCATGTTTGCTCTCTTTCAGAAACTCATCCATTTCTTCGAGTTCTGCTACTGTGTTCAGAAGCAGATTAGAGTTTTTCTGAAAGGAAAGCACAGCGTAATTACTGCAAAGTGAAGATTAAGAAATGCATTTTCGACTCATTCATGCCCTTTCCTCCCTTCTGCAGTAATTGGTTATTTTTTGTTTCCATTCAATGTTTTAGCACTACAAGGTGGATGCATGAAACACATTTGTTGTTGCAAAGCCTGCAATTCACAAAATCACAGCCTGTCTGACCACAAAGCTCAAGTTACAGAAATAACTATGGGAGTCAGAATTTCAGGGTAACTATTGTGAGCAGGGGCGTAGCTAGGTCAAGAAAATTGGGTGAGTGTAAATGTCCCGGTTACTTACCGGTAATCTTCATTACTCCGAGTATAGTCTTCCTCGCCACATGACTTACATAGTGAGCTTCAGCTCCACACCAGAATCCTCCAAAGCAAAAAGTCAGCCTCCCATGCCTCCCATCCCTTCCCAAGATGGCCGACCCATTACCACCTGACCTCTATAAGAGGCGGGCCGGCCCAACCCATCAGCCTGAAACAACCAAGCACAAACATGAAGCCGATAGCCAGACAGGGAGGGAGGGATGGGAACTCATGTGGCGAGGAAGACTATACTCGGAGTAATGAAGATTACCGGTAAGTAACCGGGACATTACCTCCTCGTTAGTCTTCCTCGCCACATGACTTACATAGTGAGCACATACCAAAACCAAGCGGCTTCATGGAAAACTCACAAGAACCCAACAGACTAGAAGGGGATGTCCACGAAAGAGGGCAAACCCAACAGACCAGTACGAGTGGAAGGACCACCCAGGAGAGAGGCAACCACGAGTAGGAGAACCAACCCGGGACCGAAGACACCGGGAAGGCCAAAAAACAAACCGGACCCCAGAGACACCAAGTGCCGCCAGGAAAACTGCCCCAACAGAAGGAAGGCTGAGATAGGCACGGGACCGGACCGCACGGAGCCAAAAGGGCAACAGCAACCAGGGCCAGAACAGAAAAGTGCAGGCCCGACCAACACACCAGGGCAGCCCAACAGGCAGCACAAAGCGAGAGGGGAGCAAAAGTCCAAAAAGAGGAACCGAACGAACAGAGGGCATCCCCACCACAGCGACCCAACAAAAAAAATCACTAGCAGAAAGAGACAACCAGTCCGTCCAACACAGCAATACCGCAAGGGCGACCACAACCCACGAGAGAGCCGAACCAGAAAAACTGTGAAGCGGCACCAGAGCCATCCAACAGACAGGCAAGAGCCGGAAGAACGGAAAAGGGTGCCGAAAAGAAACAGAAGGGGGACAAACCCCTGTCACACAAAGGACCCCCGGAAGGGACCGCGACTCCAAGGAGAGAACCCAGGCAGGCACCAGGGAAAACGAACCCAGGAAGGACCCGTAAACGACACCGAAGAGACCCGGAGGAGAACCAACCGGGCAAAGGCGAAAAACTGAAAACCCACAGGCCCACCCACGGCCAGAAGGGAGAAGAAGAGGCAGAAAGCAGCCAACCGGCCAGGCACGGAAACACCCCGCACAGGGTGAAGAAACGACTGGCAAAGGAGCGCGGCAGCAACACACCAAAGGCGGGAAGAACAGAAGGGCAGGGCGAAGACGAGTCTGAGCCATGCCAAGATTCCCAGGGAGCCACCAGAGCCAACAGGACCCGGGACCCCAAACCAGAACCAGCAAGGGAAAGAGAAAGCAGGGGCAGACACAAAACCCGCGCCCCAAGAGGCAAAACAAGGACCAAGAGCAGCAGGGTCCAAGCCAACTACCGCCGAGGCATACGGAGACGCACCCAGGGGAGCACCACCAATTACATGCGTGAGAGGGACAAACCAACTCCTTGTGGGCTGCAGGCTTACAACTGGTAGCCCCAGTAGCCAGGCAGAACCACAGGTAAGGAGATAGAGAAAGTAGGGCCATTACTAGAGAAGGACCATGAGCATCTTGCCCTGCTACCTTCTTCCCCTCTCAGCCACGATCGGCCACGATCGGCCTGAACAAAAAAAAACCCTGGCCAGGCCAAACAAGCCCAGAAACCCAGGAGAAAAAGGGACCCCAGTAAGCGCAAAGCCCGGAGCCCGGGAGAGAAGGCCGAAGAGCCAAAACCGGAGACCCAAAGGAAGCAGACAGGACCAGACGGACCCAGGAGACTCCCGAACCAGGCACCAAAATCGGCCCGACCCGATGAGAACAAGAGCGTACAGGGCCAGAAAAGGCCGGAGCCAAAAATGACCCAGGCAAGGACAGCACCAATGCGCCAAAAGACAACAGGGGCGAACCCCGCACACACCCCGAAGCACGAGGCAGGGGACAAACCCACCAGAAAGGCAACCAACAAGCCCCAGCAAGGCGGGGGAATACCCCAGAGAAGCCAAGGACCGGCAAATAGAAGCCAGATGGGAAAAAATGCCCACAGGGAAACCCACCGACCAAGCACAGACCGGGAACCCAAGCATGCCCCCAGGAAGGCAACACCAACACACGGGAAGGAGGAACCCAGCCGTACCAGGAGACAGAGCGGGAAGGGCCGGGGGCAAAAAGAACGAAGGAAGGGCCAGATCAAAACACGACCCGAGGAAGGGGGCACCAAGGCAGCTCGACACAGAAGGTCCAGTGAGACCGACAAAAAACCACCCCGCAACAAAACAGGGAAGAACGCACACCCCACCAGAGAGGGGCGCCGAACCCCTGGACCAAGCAGAGCAACCGAAGAGCCACAGCCCCATGGACAGGAGCTGGGGAGCCTGAAGACGCATCTGGAGAGTAATGACGTGCAGAACAAAAAAAACAGGCTGATGGGTTGGGCCGGCCCGCCTCTTATAGAGGTCAGGTGGTAATGGGTCGGCCATCTTGGGAAGGGATGGGAGGCATGGGAGGCTGACTTTTTGTTTTGGAGGATTCTGGTGTGGAGCTGAAGCTCACTGTGTAAGTCATGTGGCGAGGAAGACTAACGAGGAGGTAATCTATTCCCCAACACCCACTGTGGTGTACAGAGGTATCACCCTGAATTACCCTTAATAGAATGAGAGCTCACATGATGGCAGTGCTTTTCAAAAGACATTTCGTGCCGGAAACTTGACACAAGGACAGCACAAAATGGCTTTTTGACAAACAAAACAAATTCTCCATAATATTTCAAGCAAAGCCAGATCTTTTAAAATAGCATGATCTGGCATTGTTTGAAATCCTAGTGCAAAATGAAACCCTGACCCAATAAAGGGCCAGCATAATAATGTGTGCTATTCCCATGCATAACACGTAATTTCTGAAAAATTATATATTTTGTGACATTTGCCATGTGGTCACAGAGCAAACGTTTGTGCTGGCGGCTGCACCCAAATACAAATTTCACACAGGAAACCAATGGCTTGAGTTTGCTCTAAAGCTTTGGTGCTTGGCATTGCTTAAAAACTTTTCTTTTAGCATAGACTCTGTAAAGGCTTAGTTACAAGCCCCTTGCGCCGCCGGTGCATCACTTCTTGTGATGCACCGGTGGCGCATCTTGCTACTCATATTTACAAGGACATGTAAAGCCACCCTGTGCAGCACTTTCAGGGTCGGACTGGCGGTAGCAGGCACCAGGCACTTCCCCAGTGGGCGGAGGGGTGGGGGCCGGTTTTGTGCCCGTTTTTGTCACTGGGGGCTGGTTTTGCAGCAATGCTGCAATATCGGCCCCCTGTAACAAAAGCAGGAGCAGTGCTTATTGCTAGTGCCCCCCACTGCCCCCCTGACCCCCCACCGCTCCCATGGCCGGCTGAGCAGCAATCTGCCAGAGCTGGTTGCTGTTCACAGTCCAGCCATGAGTACTTTGCGTGATAGGGGCGTGCCATGGATGTTGCTGTGGGTGTTCTCACACAACACCAATGGTTTCTGCGACATTTCCAGATATGCGCGAAAGCGTAAACCTGGCTGGGAATGCACCAAAATGCTAAGCCTCCTCAGGGTAGGTGTAGGGAAGTGAAATGAGGAGAAATGTTTTTATTTCTCCTAATTTTCTCCTCTTTATATACATGTTGCGTTCTGCATCCCACATAGAAAGAGGAAACCATCTCTTGGGATTGTTTTTGTGCAGGCAGGTGTCCCTTTCTGCACAAAAACAATCATCTTGCAACGCAGACTTCCTTGCACCATGATGCAAGGGTGCCTGCGTTGGTGCACGGCAGCCCATTGTGCGCCTGCACAGGGGGGAGCAAAGGGATCGGTCATATCATTGTAGATATGATGCATCCCTTTGCTTCCAAAGTAACGCAGTGCGCACAGCCAAATGGCTTGTGGCAGCACGCTGTGTTACTTTGTTGTAGATAAGGCTCAGTGAATATGAAGTTGCACTATTAATCCATTCACAAAATGTAGCACTGCAAATATTACCTTAGTAGTCTGGGCCCTAAGAGATGGTGCCATGCGCAATAGATGGGCGGCTTAAGGAGTTGGGAAGGTAGAAGGTTGTGGAGTGCTTTCGGGAAAGTGATTTTATGAAAAGTATGGCAATTCTAGTGAAAGCACTTCAAATCTATCACTGAGAAATCTGTTGGTAAAATAGCTCACTCATGACTAACTATAACAATGAGGCAAATATAACCCAAAACAGATGGTAGAAGACTGCCACTTGCATAAGCTCACACAATCCCACCGTGTGCTAGCATTTGCTACATGATTTTTACATGACCTGGCTGGAATATGTTGTTTCGGCCTGTCACCTCAGAGTAAGGCATAGCCCCATATGTGTTCTTTACATTATTATATCTATAACCTGGGGCTTAAATGCCGCAAATATCCTGCTGGTATGTAAACACCCGCACACTTATATATTTGACGATATTCAAGAAACTCCTCTCCGACTCCCTGAAGACTGACTTCTGTCAGGGGCAGGAGTAAACACCTTTCCAAAGTGGAATTGGCAAGGGATCACCCACAAAATAGTTGGGGATTGATGGAAAGAAGTCCTTCACAGCGGAAAATATTTTCTCTGGAGAAAACAAGTTAATAAGTGTATTATTACCCTTCTTCGTTAATGCAAAAATATAAGTGTAAACGTTTGCATGTGCAATAGGAACGCACCTTGAAATCTGTGACTGTTGCAGGGCTATTGCATGTTTTCCGGCATAACCTTGAAAACATTTGTGAATTCTAAAAATGAGATAAACTATAGCCATGTGAGGTAATATACTAATAAATCTCAGGGTGCAGATTCACTCCTTTTCAGGGAAATGGACCCAACATGAAGTGTACGGTGAATTACTTCATATTTGGAACATTTGGGGCAAGGAAGTCCTAACATGTATTGTTTCCTATATAAATGCTTTGATTGATTGATTGCTCTGTGTGCCCTGTTTGCTAAGTGTGTGTGTGGGTGTTGTAGTGTCTGGGGCATTAGGCCCACATACGACATGAATGACCACACAGACACATGATATGTGATACTGGAACTGGCCCAGGGCATGTGCGCCGGGCCTCTTTTATCAACAGGATCACCTGACTGGTGACGCCTGTGATGGGTGGATGTACAGTGTGGGTGGAACACTAGAAGGTGTCCAGCAGGACACTACATCCCTCCCAAACTTTAATGGAAAAGAAACAAATAAAGGTCCAACCTATAAGAAAAACAAACAACAATACACAGCATCAATGAGTATGTTCAGGCTATCTGCTGGGAGGTGCTGGAGCGCTAGACTCCATTAAAGAGAATGGGGTAGCCCATAAGGTATGGACCTGGGTATACTACGGTATTAATAAACAATGGTCCTAGACCTATTGATAAGGATAATTGACCCAATCAATCTTCATTCATTAATTTTGACATTTCAGAGCACCTCAAATAAATCTGCTCCAATTTAGTTAATAGTTTTCGACAAAAGAAACCAGCACAACCACTACAACCAAACAGAGATACAATGTATTTAATTCATTGTCTCATATTTTAAATTAATTTTATACAACAATGTATTGTTTCAATAAATAAAAACCAACAGATAGGTTGCCCAAATGAGGCGTGCAAAAGAGAGTGATAGAAGTGTTGAAGTGAATAAAGAAAGGAAAGGAATTCACAACAGTAAATATCACAATTTCACATTATTTGTCAGTCAATAACGGTATTCCAATTTTTCCGTATTGAGTACCTGGCCAAACAGAAATTAAATAACCATTACATTCAAAATTCTTTTGCAGGGACATTTAAGCCCTCAGTATGCACTATGTAAGGTCAGGATGATGGTCCAAGGTGAGAGGGGATAGCGTCGACGTTTCGACTTGACTTAGGGCCAACCGGTCATTTGAACCTGGGGCATGCGAGTCTTCATCAGGACAAAGGGACGGGCAACCAAGGGGTATCGGTGACCCCTAGATTGAAGAACCAACGAGGTATAAAGCCTCTTATAACAGTGCGTAGTCCTCAATCGTAGACGAATCAATCATTCAATTGAGGGGAAAACACAATATTCCAAGTGTGCACCAATGTTGGCGTGGAAGTACCTTGTTCTAATCCAATATTCTTATGGGTACATCCAGAACCCCTGTTAACAAAGTTCAGGAGGCATAAGCAGCATTTCCATGCGTAAATGGGGAGCCGAGTAAGACTTTTAAAGGGGATGAAACTGGGCTGCAAGAAGTCAGAACGTCAGTGGAGGGTTGCCTACTGTCCAGTAGCTAAGTCCGATTTGCGTTCAGCACAGAGATTTTATTATACAGCTGTCAGGAAAGCTAAAAGCGATTTTTATACTGATGGAATAATGAAAGCCAACAACAACGGTAAAGAGATTTTCTCTATAGTTAAAAGTTTTATGTCACCCTGTGCGGAGCATAAGGCCACTCCAGCCTCCTCAGGATGGTGTGAGGAGCTGTCAGTATTCTTTATTCATAAGATACAATTAATTCAAGAAAGCCTGGGTCTAACAGTGCTACTTCTGAACCCCCTCTCAATACCCCCTCTCTGTATCCCCTCAAACACATTACTCTCGCAGTTTGCTCTTGCTGAGAAGTCTGACATTCTTTCTATTCTTAAATCTCTCAAGTCAGGCTCTCCCTCTGACCCGTGTCCGGCCAGAGTCCTAGCAGGAGTGGCTGATATTGTATGCACTGAAGTAACGACCATTGTCAACTGGTCACTTCAGTCGGCGATTGTACCGGGACAGTTGAAGCAAGCCAAGCTTCTTCCTCTCCTCAAGAAGCCGACGGCGGACCCCGCTGTACCAGCCAACTATCGCCCGATATCTTTACTACCAGCATTGGCTAAAGTCTGCGAAAAAGTGGCTTTCCGCCAACTAGAAGCCTTTGTGAAATCATCTGGGGCTCTACACCCGGCCCAGTCAGGCTTTAGAACATCTTATAGTACAGAGACAGCGCTGGTGGAAATGGCGGAGGCAATCAGGGAGTGCCTGGATGGAGGCGGCAGAGTGGCTCTGATTTTATTGGACCTCTCTGCCGCCTTCGATACGGTTCCTCACCAGCTTCTTCTTTCCCGCCTTTCTGCCATTGGCATCTCGGGGACAGTGTGGACCTGGCTGGAGTCCTTTTGGTTGCCCGCACTCAGCAGGTCTGGATACCTCCTTTCTCATCCTCGGCCAGGGAGGTCTCGACTGGAGTCCCCCAGGGCTCGACTTTGAGCCCTTTGCTTTTCAACATCTATCTGACTCCATTGATCTCCCTGGCTGAAGAGCTGGGGCCAAAATCATGGCCTATGCCGATGACACCCAGCTTTTATTCCCTTGGAATGGCCCCGACCTGTGCACTGGGGCTGCTCAGAGCTGCCTTGCTGTCGTGTTTACATGGCTAGCACAGACTAAGCTAAAGTGCAATGAGGGGAAATCGGAAGTTCTGCTGTATGGCCAATTTCCATCACACTTTGTGGATGCGCTCTGGCCCTCTGATTTTCCCCGTCCACTTTCTGAGGGAGGTCCGGCTAAAAACTTGGGAGTTTGGTTCGGGGAGGATCTCAGGTTCTCCGATCACATCAAGAGACTAACGGTGTCTGTTTTGGCACACTCAAGCCCCTTAGTAGATTCTTCCCTTTGCTCCCTCAGCCAACGAAGGCAATGGTGGCTCTGGCACTTATTTTGCCCCATTTGGACTATGCCAATGCGCTCTTCATTGGCATCCCGGGATATTTGGTGAATAAACTCCAATTGATCCAAAACGCGGTGGCCAGACTCTTATTCAACATCTCTAAGAGATCCAGTATAAGGGCTCACCTGCGCTCCCTCCACTGGCTGCCTGTGGCACAGCGGGTGCAGTTTAAGGCACTTACCTTAGCTTATAGAGCTCTGCATGATTCAGGACCATCCTATATTTGGAAACGGGTGGCCTTTTATACTTCTCACCGATCCTTATGCTCTGCCTCTCACCGTCTGATGGCCACCCCCGCTTCCGGCGCTCCGGACTGGGGGGTCAGTCACTCTCGGTTAAGATAGCCATGCTCTAGAACAGTGTTCCCGTCGCTTTGCGCCTCACCCAGGACTTCTGTGTCTTCAAGAGACTTCTCAAAACTCACCTTTTTAATCAAGCTTTTTCATTTTTCTCCTTCCGCACATCTGAGTCTGTATCGCGCCAGGATACTCCTGAGTAATTGTACGCGTTATAAGTCTCTTATAACATAGACCGCATGGTCAGGATGCTTTAGTCACCTCGGTGATGTAGTTCAGACCGGCCTGGTCTCATGGTGTTGGAGTCTATTTTCAAAGTTCTAATATTGGTGCATCTAGAGCGGTGATGGAGTCCACTCTGGAGAACTCGCTGGCGCTCAGGTTCCAGTGGATGACAAACTTAAAGCTGTTGGGGATGATCTCGTGTATGAGGCCTTTCCTTTGAGGCAACGTGCTTGATGTTCTTTCTAGCTCCTGACAGTCGAGCAACTTCAGACTTGCCTCTCTTGCCTGGACTCCTCTCTCACTGGAGCCTCCTGGACGTCCTTGCTGATGGGCTGCCATGTGACCGTGTAGACTGTGCGGGCTTTGTGTTGGCCACTCGAAGGCGTTGCTGAGGAACTGCCAAAAGGACTACAGCCAAGTCACTCATGTAACCGCAGAGCGTGGTGTCTCAGTCTAAATGTTCTAGCCGTCAGGACTCAGGCTCTGTGCCTTCCTTGATGGTCTTTGGGTGACCAGTCTTCGACTGTGACTTCCATGCTTGCCTATCATGGAGCTGCTGCAGATGCATCTCTCCTAATCGGGTTCCCCTCTCACAGGTTGAGGCCCTTTTCCCCTGGATTGCCAAATGACTGCGTGGGATGTGTGGGCCTTTCGTAGGCCGCGCTGAGGGGTCACTGTAGAACTCCCAACAGGGCCACGGTCAAGCTTTGTGTAACCCCAAGGGTGGATATTCCAATGGTCGGGTATGCTCTACTTTGGCAGGCTTCAGGTTGACGGGGGCACACATAAGGTTCCTGGGTGGTTAGCCTCATTAAACTCTGGTTGTCTGGAGTGTTGGGATCCACTCTGGTGGTGCAATGCTCTTTTGACGTCCTTGGTGATGATGCACCTGGATGATGATGACACACAGTGATTTTTCTTCAGTTGAGCAACAGGCGGTGATCTCTTGCCTTTGGTGACCTTGTGGAGTGAGGAGGGCTAGATGGACTTTGTGGCCACTTGCAGTTATCTTCCAGCAGTGGTGATATCAATACCAAGCAGCCGGTGACAGGTGAGACTGCGAAGCGTGGGACCTGGACACAGATCTCCCTTGCTAGTGGCTTATGGTTGGTCCTCCAGCGAAGCTGTCTCCAGGGACATATCTGCACCCTGGTGGCTGGCTTGTGCTGATGAACACCTTCTCCAGTACTGGCACGAGTCCTCTGCCCTGTCGCTCTTCTCTGTTCCATCTTGCGTGCATGTGGTGGTTGTCTGCCATGTGGTGGTGTACCACTGTTCAGTCTTCGTTTTCGGAGTGGCGTCCTGCCACTCTTTTGCTCCTTCCGACCAGGTCCTCACTTGGATGTGCCGCCTTGTCACCTGTCTACTGTATGGACGACATGGACATCTTGCTGGTCGTGTCCAGTTCTTGCAGCGGTCTTCACTTTTCTGCAGACCTGTCGCAGGTCTGTCCTGTCAGTAGGACTTGCTTCTTCCTCTTGGGGAACTTTCACGGGCATCTTTCCCTTCTCAGGGATTTTGCAGTGCTCTTCTTCTCTTCGCTCGAGGGCGTCGTGCTTGCGCCTTTAGGCTGTGCCATTGTGGCACTTGATCCTGCCTCCCTTCGGGCATTCTTGGTGGAGTTGTTCACTTCTAGTGACGTGCTCCATGCTTACGATGCGGCTGTGGTGTCTGTCGGAACACACGTTGTGGTGGCGGCTTGCCACATGGGTTGTGCAACTCTCTGGCGACTCAGTCTTGAGGCAGTGGGAGGGAGGACACTCTGTGCTGTCTTCTGCCCCACTGCGGGGCTTCGCTGGTGCGGTGGAGATGTAAAGGATCTCCCTGCTGCCTTCAGCATTGCTGCTCCTCTTTGGAGAGGTCTCTCTCTCTTGGGCACCTGCCCATGCTGTCGAGTTCACTGGTGCGGTCTTCTGCGCACCTCTAAAATTGCGCGCTTCGCCTTCGTTGAGGGAGCCCTCTTCTGGCACTTAGTGTGCCGTTTTGTAGCTTGCGGTGGTGTCTGTTCACCATTTGGGGCAAGTTGCGCAGTTTCCTTGCTTGTGGTGGCATCAGACAGCCACAGGGTTCACACATGCAGCGTATGTTCTCGTTACACGTTGCATGAGGCTGCCTCCTGTCCCATTACTTTGGTTCTCGCATTGACTCTTCGCATCTCTCTAGGCTGGACAGCTTTGGTCTTTCTGTTGCTCTTCTGGGTGGTTAACTCTCTCTCCCCTAAAATGACAGGCAGTCAATTGGGGCATGTGGTGCTTACTTCGAACAGTCTTTTGCAGTGGCTGCTTAGAGCGCAGTCTCTAGAATACTGTGGGGTCTCTCTTGCTGGATTATGCACTCTGCTGCTATTTACTCCTCACAGGACAAGTGCACTGTCCTTTGTCAATGCAGTAGGCCCCTCTCATCTCTTCCCCCTGCAGCACACACTCTCACTATGTGAGGCTGTCAGGTGGTTGTACCTTTGCTCACCAGTGGGGAGGGGGTGGAGGGCAGCAGCAAGTCCCTCTTACATATGCTAGCCCTGTAAGACTGACTGTTCTAGCAGGTCACGATTGCTGGGTGTGGGTTGGCACTGGGACCACCGGGTGGCGCTGTGGGCATTGCAGCTTTCTCTGTGCTGTGGGGTAGTTAGGCACTTGCTTGGGTGCTGCTAGGCGTCAGCGCTACAGGTGCCAGTGTGGGGCTCACCTTTGTGTTGATGTAGACCTCATCTTCTCGCAACACGTTTGGAAAGCTCTCCTCTTATTTGTTACTTACGCCGATGGCGGTAGGTAGCTTGCAGCAGGGAAAGCTGTTTTTTGCCGGATGTGGGCTGTGTTCAGGCGCTGTCATTGCAAAGGCCACTAGGTGGCACTACAGTCACTTCTTGCTATGCCGTGGCAGCTTTCCTAAACTAGCGACCAGCTGTTGAGATGGGTGCAGACTAGTGTAGTGAGCGCGCTAACGTGGTACGTCACGTGGCTACGTGACGTATGGCAACGTAGGGGCGCGAGGCGCGTAGTGCGGCGTTGAGAGCGTAGCGCGGCATTAGAGCGCGAGCAGGCTGGGCGAAGGACATGCTATGCGCTCCTTGTATGTTACGACTGAATAAAGAGAGTAACGCCGATACCTGTCTCCGAGAGTTATTGGGGGAGAGTAAAGGACATCATTACAGTGGCGACGAGGGTGGGATAACGACCCACGACCCGCCACCACGCAGACTACGCGGAGAACGGCGGAACGGAGCGGAGTCTCTGAGGGAGCGAGGAAGGCCCGAGGGAACGCACAGCGACCACACCCTGACTGGGCACCACAAGGAGCGCGACGCAGCCAACAGCACGAGGAGCTGAGCACTGAGGGCGCACGGTGACCAAGAGGGCGGAGAACTGCTACACACCCGAAGCAGGAGACCAGCTACGGTCAAGGCCCGCAGGCAACCGCACTGGCTACCCCACCTGAACAGGAAAGGGCTGAAAGGAGCAGCCCTCCACCCTTACTCAACAAGGAGGAACAAGACAGTGCACCAGAGAGCCCGAGAAGCCTGGAAAGTGCGCTGCCCACATCCAGGGGTGAAAAGATGACCACACAAGCGGGTTATGCGATAGCGCCAGTCCAGTTCCTTCCCAGGCCGGGAGAGCCACTCATGAAATGGGAGGACTGGAAAGAGTACATAGATAATTTCATAGAAGTGCTGGAAGACAAAAGTGAGGAGAAATTCAAACCGCCGAGAAAGAGACGCATCCTGCTGCTAAACCTAGGCCCAGAAGGCCTGAGGATCTACAAAAGCTTGGTACCTAAGAAGAGAGAGACGGACGCCGACGACGTGTATGCACACGCAATGGAAGACCTGGAGGAACACTTTAAACCCTCGGTATGTGTCTCAGTGGACAGGTTTAACTTCCAACAAAGGAAACAACTACCAGGGGAAACGGTGGAGGAGTATGTAGCGGCGTTAAGGAAACTGGCGGCCCCATGCAAGTACGCAAACTGGGAAAGCGAATTCATAAAAGACCAAGTGGTGATGCACACCACGTGCACGAACATGCAGGACAAGCTATGGGCTGCAGGAGACACCTCGCTCAAGGACGTGCTGGTGATAGTCAAGAGAGCCGAACTGGCGCGAAGGTGTGCAGCGGCCACGAAGAAAGAGAACATGCCCAGCGGGGTGGTGAACAAGGTAGACAATGAAGAACCCCACAAAGATCACCAGGCGCGGAAACAGCCAGATAAGGGCCCGAGCAAATGGCAAAACAGCCCAAGCCACTCCGGCAAACCGGCCGGAAGTAATAAACGGCCTTGCTACAGATGCGGCAGTTGGACGCACGAGGCGCACGACCGGAAGTGCCCCGCGCTTCGCGCCAAATGCATGTTTTGTGGAATCGTCGGCCATTATGAAAAAGTGTGCAGGAAGAAGGCCTCCAAAAACGCAGTCAAGTACGTGGACCATGAAGCGGAGGAGCCAAACGAGGTGACCGAAGAGGAAGTGGTCACTGTCCTCTGCATCTACGATGAAATCCTGAGTGTGAACGACCAAGGCCGAGGCACCGACGGAAAGAGGACGATGAAGCCGATCATGGACATGATGATAGGGGGTGTGGAAGTCCAAGTGGTGGCAGACACAGGGTCACCCTACACCATAATTCCAAGAAAAGTATGGGAGGAGAAATTTGCTCCGCAACTGGGCCTCGAGCTGGATAAGCTGGACATTCGCCCCGTCACGTATAATGGAGATCGAATCCCCATGGCCGGATGCAGAAAGCTGAACTTCGAGTTCAGGGGTAGGGCGGCCAGGTGTAAACTATATGTTTCCGAGAAAGGCCCTTCAGTCCTGGGGTGGCTCGACCAAGGTGACCTGGGGATCAAACTGGACCCAGGAGGCAAGGAGCAGATATTGATGACGGAGCCGGAAGAAGAGATGGACACGAACAGGTGGAGGAAGGGGTTCCCAACGGTCTTTGGCGGATCAGTAGGAAGACTCGACAAATTCGCACACAAGATCATACTGAGAGAAGGAGCAGTGCCGGTAGCCCACAAGGTGAGGAACATTCCATTGGCAGTGAGGGAAGACGTGAAGGAGGAGCTACGGCAGCTAGAGAAGAGGGGAATCATCGAACCGATCACCTGTGCCGAATGGCTGGCGCCGTTGGTGGTAGTGAAGAAACCCAACGGCAAAGTCCGTCTATGCGTAGACCTGCGCGAGTTGAACAAAAACATAGTGGTGGAGAAGTTCCCCCTCCCCCGGATAGAAGAAATGCTAGCCAGTACAAGGGGCATTCAATGGTACTCCACCATAGACTTAACATCGGCATACCATCAGATCGCACTACACCCGGAGAGTCGCAGTTTGACATAATTCATAACTCCCTTCGGGTGCTATCGTTTCCGCCGCATGCCGTTCGGGCTAGCCTCGGCGGCTGCGGTGTTCCAAAAACTAATGCACCAGTTGTTCCAGGATGTCCGGGGAGTTCAATACTTCCAAGATGACATATTGGTGATGGGTCGTGACAAAGCCGACCATGATAAGAAACTGGACGCGGTATTGAGTATTCTGGAAAGGAAGGGCCTCATGGCAGAGTGGGCCAAGTGCCGCATAGGAATGGAAAAAGTGACGTACTTGGGCCATGAGATAAGCGCACGAGGAGTGACCCCCAAGAGGGAAAACGTGAGGGCAATCTGCGACGCACCCTCACCGGCCAACAAAGAAGAGGTCAGATCGTTCCTGGGCATGGCAGAATATTATGGGAAGTTCATAGAACATTTCGCCTCAAAGACCCATCACATGAGGTTACTAACCCGAGAGAACAGTGAATTCCGGTGGTCAGAGGAAGCCCAGCAGGAATTTGAGGGAATAAAAAGAGAAGTGGCAGGGGCGATCCCTCTACAGGGGTTTGACCCCCAAGGAAGCACAATACTCACAACGGATGCCAGTGATAAAGGACTGGGCACAGTCCTCATGCAAGACCGCGGCAAGGGGAGAGTAGAAACAATATGCTTCGCGTCCCGCACCCTTAATGACACTGAAAAAAAGTACAGCGTGATCGAAAAAGAAATGTTAGCAGTGGTGTGGGCCATGTCCCAGTTTCGGCAGTTCCTGTGGGGCACCAGGTTCCGGTTGAGGACCGACCACAAGCCCTTGCTCAAGGTACTCACATCCAGCGGACACGCGGATGCAATGCCGAGGATCTCGAAAATGTCGCTCAAATTGATGGAATTCCGATATGATGTGGAGCACATCCCAGGAAATAAGAACAAGGTGGCGGACTACCTGAGCCGGGCGGCAGCGATGGAAACCAGCGTAGAATGCGGTGAAGCGGCGGAAGAGTGGGTTGCACTCACTGAAGACCTAGAAACGTCCATAAGCAAGCAAGAATGGAAGTTGGCCTACGAAGAGGACCCCGTTCTAGAAGAAGTGAAGGCACATATTGTACGGGGGTGGCCGGACAAAAGCAAGACAGGACGAGGTCTCGTCCCCTACTTCGAAGTGAGAGAGGAACTGTCCATGGATGACCAGGGCGTATTTGTTTACAGAGGGGAGAGAGTCATACCTCCGGAAAAAATGATTGCCCGATTAATGGATATGTTACACGAAGGCCACCTGGGTGCTGGGAAGTTGAAACTAAGAGCCAAGCAGAACTATTGGTGGCCCGGAATGGACCTAAGAGCGGAAAGACACGTTCGAGAATGTCCGAGGTGTCAGGGCGCGGACAAAACACTGAAACCATTACGCCCTGCCCTGGGGTAAATAGCTCCTCCACAAAATCCGTGGGAGGAACTGTCCATAGACATACTAGGTCCGGTGCTAAATGCACAAGGAATACAGAAGTACATATGTGTAATGATGGATCGCTATTCCAAATGGTCGGAATTGAAGATTGAAGAAACCATGGACACGGAAATGATAGTGGGCTTCATGGCAGAGACATTTGTGAGAGAGGGCATCCCAAAGTGTATCCTCAGCGACAATGGACCTCAGTTCCGGTCTGAGAAATGGTCTCAGTTCATGCAGAGAAACGGAATTGTGGCAAAACACACATCCATATATCATCCTGCGGGAAATGGCTTGGTGGAGCGTTTCAATAGAGTGGTGATGGGCTCGATACAAGCGGCGATTTCAGACAACAAAGACTGGGAAGCGGAGATCTGGCACATGGTGTGGGCGTACCGGATAACGCCCACGAACACTGGTTACAGTCCCTTCCAGATCCTTAGAGGCCGGGAGCCCTTCACTCAGGACAACAGAATATGGAAAGAAAGAGTAATTAAGAGCGAGTGGTCACCGGCAGTGGTGCAAGCCAACCTGGAGAGAGCACAAGCGGTGTACACTAAACACTACGACGCACGGAGGAATGTAAAGGACACAGCTTTGGAAAAAGGAGAATGGGTGAGAGTAAGGCTGGCCACATTGCAGAAAAAGGGGGAAAGTAAATACAGCAAGCCCCTACAAGTAGTGGAAGTCAAGGGCAGGGCGGCCTTGCTAAGTGACGGCAATGTGTGGTCACAGGACCGCATGGCCAGATGCAATAAAATACTCCGCTGGAGAGGTAATGGAAATGAAGGAGGAGAGAACAGCAATGATGACCCCTGTGAGTATGGGGGAGAAGATCTAGACATTGGCGAGAGAAGACAAGAGGATCAAGAGGCGAGTGGGGAGCAGCAGATTGAAGAGGACAGAAATCAGAGAGAGACTAGCGCGGCTGCGCTAGGTGCTGGTCAAGGAGAAGCAACAACAACCGCCCCATCCCCGGTAAGACTGACGAGAAGGGGCAGGGCGGTGGTCCCACCAGCGAGATTCAGAGACTATGACATGAGCCAGGACTTGTACATATAGTTGTTGGAAAAAGGGGAGATATGTAGTGAGCGCGCTAAAGTGGTACGTCACGTGGCTACGTGACGTATGGCAACGTAGGGGCGCGAGGCGCGTAGTGCGGCGATGAGAGCGTAGCGCGGCATTAGAGCGCAAGCAGGCTGGGCGAAGGACATGCTATGCGCTCCTTGTATGTTACGACTGAATAAAGAGAGTAACGCCGATACCTGTCTCCGAGAGTTATTGGGGGAGAGTAAAGGACATCATTACAACTAGGGTGTAACCAAGGCCTTATCTACTTCCAGGGGTGGTCATCACGCCGCTTGCCAGGTCACCGCAGCTTCTTCATGCACCGCGCTGTGTTCAGGTAAGTGGAGGGCTCTTTCCTGGCATTTGGTGCTCTTTGGCAGTTCCCTCCTCCGGCCACAGTGCCGATTTTCACCACTGGGTGAGCAGCTCCTTTTCACGATACCACTGTTTTATGCTGAACAAGGTCGGCTCAGAGCGGTCTCTCCTTGCACCGAGGGCCGGCCTTTCATTCTCCGATTCTGCAGGCAGTACTTTCAGGCACATAGCTTGTGTCATTCATTCACTGTGAGCTGAGGTGTAGGGTCAAAATCGCGAGGCAATTGCGACCGGTTTCAATCAAATATGCTGCTCCGTCCAGCAATTTAGCACCAGGTACCTCCTGGGGTGCGGTTTCACTCAGGCCGTGGCAGGCTTCTTTCATGCGGCGGAGCTTTCACCTTATGCAGGTGCTGATTTGGCATGAATAGAGAGAGGTGCGAGGGACACTTTAGGGTTTTGGGGGGTGGCCGACCAACACGAGTCCTGACCCCCCCCCACCGGGGGTATTTTGGGCCAATTGGGCTGGTTGAACTGCACTTGGGCTGGTTCTATAAGACAGGCCATCTTAGTTCAATTATGGTGGCATCGCAGGGGAAGGCAGCTAGGAGGGGGGGTGAAGCACCCAGGCCCCCACTGGAGTTTGATCACGGGGCAGAAGGGGCCCTATTGAGAGGGAAGAGAGCATGCAGGCAGCTGGGGGGGAGGCTTAATCAGGCAGAGGGTTGCCGGGCGGGAATGTGAGGACGGGCTTTGGGCAGCCAGGGATAAGGAGGGGAGCAGAAGTGACCTCCAGGGGTGGTGGTGAGGGCACAACGGGCCCGTTTCAATCACCGCAGAAGGGGGAGCCCAGGGAGGGCGATGGGAGGGCCTGGTAGCGAGGGGGATGGGATGAGGGAGGGGCAGGCAGGCCCCAGAAGCCGGCCGGAGTGGGGGGGGGGGGTCACACGGTGGGGACCCATGTCATCCCTGGAGTTGGGAGAGTGGTTAGATAGGGCTGCTGAGTGGCTCAGGTAGCGATGGTCGGAGAAGGGGGGTTGGGCACAGGGGGCAACGCGACGGCCAGGGGGTGCCGGTGGAGGCAGAAGCAGGGTACCTCCAGCACAGGAGGGTGGGCTGAGGGTGGGTCACGCAGGGAAGATGCTCTTAGACCCAGTGGAGTGGAGTGAGGGGGAGGAGGGAGGTGCGAGGGCCTCCGCAGAGGGGCTCCGGGCTAGTCACAGGGTCTACGTGTGCCAGTGTAGGGGACAGAGGGGTACCCCGGCACGTCGGGAGGGCCATTCTACCAAGTTCTCTAGGGGGCTGGTGGGGGAGGGGAATTGGCAGTGGGGCCCATGAGGCGGCAGGGACAGAGGAGGGTACTAACCCCGGCTTGTCTGATCTCGCTTTTTCTTTCTAGGGGCAGCAGTTGGAATACGTGGGCAGTTACATGCAGCTCCACCGCCAAGAGGATGGGCAGGCAGTGCCCTGTGCGGGCAGCGTGGCCCCTGCGAGAGACATGTAGGAAGCACACCATGTTGGACAGACGAGCGGTCTCTGGTGTCACTAGCCCGGTGGGTCGATGCGGTCTCAGGGGAAAGGGCAGAGGGGACTGGAACAAATAGAAAGGATGGAGCGGGTAGATTGTTTTCGGACCAGCGTCATGCAGGCATAGACGCTGGAGAATTAATACGCAATGGTAGGGAACAGGCATGGGTACACAGGGAGAAGTCGAGTGTGAACGGCAGTTTACAGTTGGATTACGACAAAGTTAGTTTAGAGGAAGGGGAGAATCTAGAAGAGGAGGACGAAAGACAGGAAGGAGGGGAGGGGGAGTGGCTACTAATGATGTGCCTAGTTAGTTTCTTGCAGAAGGGTCAAGACAGCTAGCTTACGGTCAAGAATAGCGTGATGGCACTGCCTGCACATCTGGTTAGGATGCCGGCCTTGACGCCAGGTAGGACTAAACCATGGTAATGGTAATGGTAATGGTAATGGTAATGGTAAAAGTATTTCTAAAGCGCGAACATTCATCCTAAAAGGATATCATGGCGCTAAAATTGAACAATGTACAGAGAGCTGGAACACCATGCACCCAGAGGAACAGCATAGTGTGGCGCAGTGTGGCAGCAGGCATAAAGACATGAGGAAAGTGCAGGAATGGAGTGGGGGTGAAGACAGGGTAGCAGGGTGCTGACTGGTGGGGCAGCGGGGTCCGTGGAGGACACCAGCCTTGATGGCAGGCACAGGACAAGCAGGCACGCAGAAGGGTAACAAATCGCAGGTCACGGTGTCCGTGGGCACAGATGCATAGGGGAAGGAGAGGGGGAGATTTGGTTGCTAAGAGGTGCATAATTGAAAGATACAGGGGTCGGACCAGAGGCGCAGCAAGGCGGTGGGGAGGAGAGCAAGAAGGGGGCTGAGGCACCCGGACATGGGGAGGGTGAGACAACGGGGCAGAGCACAGTCCCAGTGGCAGAAGCGACAGGGGCAGGCGGGGTATCCATGGAGTAGGGCAAAGGGAGCCACGGCGTTCCGCGGAAGAAGTTGCCTTACATGGGGATACCTAAGCCATTGGGGGCCTACCTTACGTTGGCCAACCAAAGAGGAAATTTAGAAAGGTGACTAGGTCGATATGATGAAGCTGCTGCATCGGGAGCTTTCAGCGAAAGAAGGGTCCAAAGAAGAGGAATTAGAGCTTGCCAAGAGACCATGGGTGGCCATGACCATCGAGAATAGGTCGTGAACCTTCCTGATATTCGCCAGCGTACACTGTGAAAAGTACTCCCAGACTTATCCACGGAAAGAAGATGCCGAGCTCTTGAAACGCGTTTTAAGGAGGGTTTAAGGCTAGGTTATTAGGGGCCTCGATCTGCCAGGTGGGCTGAGAATTTGAAATCTACAAAGACACACAGGCGGTAGTGCGCACCAAATTGTTCAAGGAAATACAGGAAGGACGTATAGTCTGCAATTTCACGGGTAGCCCTATTAGAGACCTGATCATTTCCCCGATTGGGGTGGTGCCAAAGAAAGACCCAGGACAATACAGGCCGATACAACACCTCTCCTGGCCGTGGGGGGCATTGGTAAATGCCTTCATAGGGGCTGACTTGACGTCAGTGTCCTATTCTTTAGTGGACGTGGCACAAGAATTGGTTGCCGTGGTAGGGCCAGGTGCCCTCATGGCGAAATGCGACATTAAATCGGCATTTCACTTACTACCAATACACCCTGATGATTACCAGTTGCTAGGCATACAATTTGAGGGTTCGATCTTTGTGGACAAGGCGCTACCAATGGGATGTTCGTTATCCTGCGCATTATTTGAGCGCTTTAGTTCATTTTTGCAATGGGTTTTCTCATGGCACACTGGTAAAGAGATGTTGACACACTACCTGTATGACTTCTTCCTGGTGGGCCAGCCTGGTTCTGTGGACTGTCAGTAATAGCTGACAAGTTTTAAAGAGCTCATGGGTTACCTGGGAGTACCCCTGGCATCAGAGAACACGCACTGTCCCAGTACGGTGTTGTCATTTCTTGGAATCGAACTAGATTCAGGGGCAATGGAGGCACTTCTTCCGATGGACAAAAAACTGCACATGTTGCTGCTGATCGATGGGTTACTGGCCAAAAAGAAGGTGACGGGAGGTGCAGGTATTGTTGGGACATCTGAATTTTGCGTGTACGGTGGTAAGGGCAGGAATTACTTTTTGCAGGAGATTGGGGATGTCCCTAGCAGGTTTGACAATGACGCATCACCACATGCGGCTGTCAGCTGGAACTAAAGAAGACTTGCGCCTATTGCATAATTTAACAGCATCCCAATGTCGCTGCCGGGGAAATGGGAGTGGGATGTTACGATCTACTCAGACGCCTCAGGGGCGGGAGGTTTTTGTCTCTACTGGCAAGGGAGGTGGTGTGCAGAGGAGTGGCCTCAACATTGGAAGAATGGTGGGAGGAACATTGCCTTTTTGGAAATGTTTCCATTAGTGGTGACAGTGACAGTATCGACACGGGACTTGGCCCACAAGAAGGTGATTTTTAAGGTCGGCAACATGTCAGTGGTGCAGGTGGTGAACAGGCAGTCAGCAAGGGAGGCCCAGGTGCTGAAATTGTTACAGGTTTTTGTGCTGAGCTGTTTGGAACACAATGTCTTGTTTAAATCCAAGCATGTGCCGGGAGTGGACAATGACATTGCAGACGCTGTGTCTCGTACCCAGTGGCAGACGTTCCATGGTCTAGTCATGGAGGCGGACAGAGGGTATTATTGAGCAGTGCACTTTCAAGCCAGTTGTAATACCTTAAGTGCTGTTGTGGACAGAGTGTGGGTGGGTCATCCTTTTGTGTCTGAGGTTGAGATCATGGAAATATTAGTATCTTATTTCATTGTACTCCTACTACCTCTTTTTGCTTCTACAAGGCTATTTGATTGATAGGGGAAAATATTATTATATGTTGCCGCTGAGAATTAGTGTTCTATATCTGGAACATCCTTGATTCTTCTCTCTTACATTCTCCGCATAGCGTGCCATTGTAGTCAGAGCAGGCTACAGAAATGTGACGCACCATAATCTTTGTATGCACACATAAATTAAGTATCAGTGCAAAAGTCACACAAATCAGCAGGTGTGCCACTTTTTTTGTCCTCTATGATACACACACACATGTAAAGGCAACAAGGGACTAAATATCTGTAGCAATCAGTTTGCAATTCAGCCCCCAAATAACCACTGCAGATTATTTAAGAGGATACCAAATATATAACTAGAATTGTAATGTCGAAGGTAGAAGTCAGAGAAAGCAAAGCATTGTAGGCAGTGCTTAATTTGAGCAGTGGTTTCCGGTGCTCAGCACCGGCCCTTATTTGGTTTCCGGTGCTCGTAAGGGCACGTAATTGTCAACACTGCAATTAGGGCAGTCTGCCACATGATGGCGCTGCTCATCTAATTTAGAGAGGAGTAGAACAACTGGTGTTTATGAATACAATATACATTAAAAACTACTAATACCTGCCTCCCCAGCCATTCCTTTATCTTTAGGGACCTGGAATATTCTGAACTGTTGCATTTTCAAATGAGAGAGATGGTTGGACGTCTTTTTGGCAGCGATAACGGGGGCAATGGGTGGTGCAAACTGCAGTGGCCTCATGGTCAGTGCCCTGGCACTTATTATTTTATATACTAAGCACTGACTGTAGGAACAACATATTTTAGAGAAACTTACAGCGGTGGCAGTGACAATGCTCTCAAAAACCTGAGTCTCTGCAGGGTTAACTTTTCCAGCTACGACAATTTCGTCTCCTCCATAAAATGTATTAAATGCATTCTGGGTGACATCTGAAACTGATTCATGTGGGTATACAAACTGAATATTTTTGAGAAGTGGAGTAGACACTTGCTTGTAGAACTCCTGTCAAGGAAAAAAGTGAATAGGTGTTACCATTTAAATTCTGAGCAGAAAACACAACTTAATCAAATTCCACCAACATCTTCTAATCTCAATAAAACACTTTAAAATAACTATTTTAGAAACACGAGAAAGCAAAACTTTGTAAATGTTTACATTTATAAGGAAGGAATGTAAAATTACACATAAAATGGCATGTTTAGCATCATGTAATTAAAACAGAGCCAACGATGAAATACAAATGTGTGCAATTTTCAATTTAATTCCATGCAAACTGAAAAAAGGGCCTTTGTGGTTAATAGAGTGGTACTTTTCAGGCTGGTGATTTTAAAAACCCCTCGGGGGGGGGGGGGCAAGATGGCGGCCAAGTAAGAGCTCCATCGTGGAGCTCCCCAGCCCAATCTCACCAGGAGTTAACCAGCCCTCAACTCTAGACCCCAGGTCTTTCATCAGACTCAGTAAAGCAGTGAGCAGCTCAACGTGGTGGTTATGTGCGCATCTGCTCTGAGCCAACTCTCTGAAAAACTCAGCACCACTGTGGTGAGAACTACCACTTGCGTGAATGCACCCATCCTTACCAGTAAGTCTGGCAGCATCCAGCGATCTCTGAGCTTCTGGTGCCTTACATCACCCAGATACAGCATAGGAGGTCATGGCCCATGACCCAGTGATCATACTAGTCAGCACCCTACGTGGGCCCCAGGGAAGCATACGCTGATACATGCCTAGACCTGCCATGGCATAAGAGGGGGACTGGGCCCCTCCACCAACACCAAGACCCTCTGTACCTGGACCACCCTACCACCACACGTAGCACCAACAAAGGCATGTCCTTCGGCCTCCACAAGCGGGCCCTGGGGAAGAGTAAAGGGGAGCGAAGTATGCCACAACTCCATGCAGGTTGTGCCACAGAGCTGACTAGAGGTTGCCACTCATACCTTCACAGTGAGCACACCTGCGGACTACGAGACTAAGAATTGGTCCACTAGACACAACTAGGGTGGGGTTCCAAGGGGTCCGGAGAGATCTCCCCCACTTTGCCTGCATCTTAAGGTGTCTGTGGGCCCCTGTTGGACCTCCGCCAGGGTTCCGCTCGTTGAGGCACAGTGAGACCAGATGGCCATTTTTTGAGCCCAGCCATCTGGTTGCATCAAGCCCCTTGGCCATCTGGTCACGTGCAATGTTTTTGAATGGTGCTACCAAATGGCCGGGCTGTCCTCGAAGTCCTGATGAGGTCTCATTTGCTTCCCTGAATCCAGCCAGTACTCCAGGTCGAGGGATTTTGTGCCTTCCGCCCTCTCTGTCACTCGGTGCGTATCTATCACAATAAAGGGGAGTATTATTACTCCTGATTACTAGGGAGAGTGTACCTTGGACCCATTGAGGTCCAGCAATTCTGAGCTGGGCAAAGACCTGGGCCCGGGCCGACCTGCTGGGTCCCCAGGGGCCCAGGTCCTCTCCTGTCTCCCAGCCCTGCACAATGGGCTTTTTCTCCAAGCCTGCCTTCCCTGAGAGGAGGCAATGACTCAAAGTTGACATCCCAGCTTCTCTGGAAGTCCGGATGAGGGCTCAGTCACTTCCTTAAGCATAGGCAGAGCTCTAGGATGTTAAGTGCATTTGTAATGGTGGTTCCCTCTGTCCCTCAGTGTGCACGGAATACAAGTAAGGGTGGTAGCCTTCCTCATGAATATCAGGGACAGGATACTCTAGACCCTCTTGTGGTGCAACGGTTCTCAGCCAGATGCTGCCAGGGCCTGGGTTACTGGGACCCCCAGGGGCTCGGGTTGATGCCTGCCACCTGGATCTGCCTGTTGGACCTTTACACTGAGCCTGCCTTCCCAGAGAGCAGGCAGGGACATGAAGCTGTCAACCCAGCTGCCCTGGAAGTCACAATGAGGGATCATTGGCTTCCTTAAGCCCAGGGAGGCCTCTAGGAGGTTGGTGTGTTTGTGCCGCAGGTCCTCTTTGTCCCTCAGTGCACACGGATTACAAGTATGGGTGGTATCCTTGCTTCAGATTAGGGACATGGTACTCTGGACCAAATAGTGGCCCAGCGGTTCTCAGCCAAGTGCCTGCCTGGTCCCCCAGCGACCTGGTTTCGCATTTACTTCCAAACTCTGCCTGATGAGCTTTTCACCTGAGCCTGCCTTCCTCAGAAGCAGGTAAGGATATGAAGCCGACATCCTGGTGTACGGCGGCCTGCCTGGAGAGGGTCCTTCCAGTGCCAAATACTCTGAACGATTGGGCATCCTTGTTCTGTTTTGGGACGGACTGATTGGCCAGCCTCAGCTGTTGTTTCAAGCAAAGAGCTTCTGCCCTGCCAGGGACCATCTGACTCCTTCCTTTGCAGCGTGTGTCCCCCCCAGTGGTCTGATCAGATTGGAAGGGGGATTAGCGGCACCAGGTCCCGGATGCTGCTTGGAGGTCTGGGACCTGTGCGCCAACCCAATGCCCTCCTCCACGTAGCATATTTCTGCAGCAGCTCAGAATGAACGTCCATAGGGTGTCCTTAGCCGCCCAGGCTGTCACCCCTGTGTCTCGCTCAGGCTGCACCTCAGCCTGCTTCTCCCTCCTGCAGAGAGGGCAGGGCCTGCTAATGCCCGTGCAACTGCACCTGTCACCCCAGCAAGTCTACCAGGTGGTGGGCTTTCCCAGCCAGTTCTCGAGGGGTGTGAAGTTTGGTTAGGGCCCCAACAACCCGTCCAGCAGATGTGTCTACCTGGTTGGTCCTGCTAGTAGCATATGCTTGTCTCAAAGATTAAGCCATACATGTGTAAGTAAATATAGCCAGTACAGTGAAACTGCGAAAGGCTCATTAAATCAGTTATGGTTCCTTTGATCGCTCCACCTGTTACTTGGATGACTGTGGTAATTCTAGAGCTAATACATGCTGATGAGCGCTGACCTCCCAGGATGCATGCATTTATCAGACCAAGACCAATCCAGGCTTGTCCGGCTGCTTTGGTGACTCTAGATAACCTTGGGCTGATTGCACGTCCCGGGGATGGCGATGATACATTCGGATGTCTGCCCTATCAACTTTCAATGGTACTTTCTGTGCCTGCAATAGTGACCATGGGTAACGGGGAATCAGGGTTATATTCTGCAGAGTGACCCTGAGAAAAGCTATTATATCCAAGGAAGGCAGCAGGCACACAAATTACCCACTCCTGACTTGGGGAGGTAGTGACGAAAAATAACAACTAAGGAGTCTTTTAAGGCCCTGCAATTGGAACGAGTACACTTTAAATCCTTTAACGAGGATCCATTGGAAGGCAAGGATGGTGCCAGCAGCTGCGGTAATTCCAGCTCCAATAGTGCATATTAAAGTTGCTGCAGTTAAAAAGCTGGTAATTGGATCTTGGGATAGAGCTGGTGGTCTGTTGTGAGACGAGCTACCGTCTATCCCACCCCCTGCCTCTTGGTGCCTCCCTCGATGGTGTTGGCTGAGTGTCCTGGGGGTCTGAAGAATTTTTCGTTGAGAAAATTAAAGTGGTCAAACCAGGTCGATCGCCGGACTACTTTAACTAGCAATAATGGAATAGGACTTTGGTTCTATTTTGTTTATTTTCAGAACTGGGGCCATGATTAGGAGTGACGGGTGAGGGCATTCGTATTGTGCAACTAGAAGTGAAATTCTTGGACCAGAGAAAGATGAACCAAATCAAAACCTTTTGCCAAGAATGTTTTCATTAATCAAGAACGAAAGTCGGAAGTTCAAAGATGATCAGATACTGTCGTAGTTCCGACCATAAACGATGCCGACAAGTGATCTGGCAGTATTAGCCCAATGACCCTATTTTTCAGCTAGCAGAAAACCAAAGTCTTGGGGTTTTGGGGGGGGGGGTATAGTTGCAAAGCTGAAACTTAAAGGAGTTAATGGAAGGGGCACCACCAGAAGTGGGGCATTTAGTTTAATTTGACTCAACACAGGAAATCTCACCCGAACACAGAAAGGATTGACAGATTGATAGCTCCTTCTCAATTCTGTAGGTTGTGGTGCATTGCCGTTCTTAATTGGTGTAGGAATTTGTCTGTTTAATTCCAATGACGAACGAGACCCCTCCATGTTAACTAGTTATGTGACCCCAGCAGTCGACGTTCAACTTCTTAGAGGGACAAGTGGTGTTCAGCCACACAAGTTCAAGCAATAACAGTTCTGTGATACCCTTAGATGTCTGGGGCTGCACTGAATGTATCAGCGCATGACTACCATTCGCAGAAAGGTGTGGGTAACCTGATGAACCCCGTTGGTGACCGGGATTGGGGATTGCAATTATTCCTCATAAACCAGGGATTCCCAGTAAGTACAGGTCATTAGCTTGCGTTGATTAAGTCCCTGCCCTTTGTACAAACTGCCTGTTGCTATTAGCAATTGGACGGATTAGTGAAGTCCTCGGATTGGCCCTGTTGGGGTCGGCAATGGCCCTGGCGGAGTGCAGAGAAGACGATAAATCTTGACTTTTTAGAGGAAGTAAAAGTTGTAACAAAGTTTTCGTAGGTGAACCTGTGGAAGGATCATTAATGGTTGAGTGGACAGAGTGACTGATGGTGCCAGCCTTTGAACCCTCGGCACGCACCTGTAGATGGTGGGCTAAGCCCTGACCTTGCATACCCTGGCTGGTGGAGCGGTCTGTGGCCACTGGGGTGCTTGGGTCAGGACCGGGCCTTAGGTTGTGTTTCTCCACCTGGGGAGGAACTCGCTGACGTACACATGAGGGACTGGTGGATTTGGGGGTGGGTGTCTCCCACCCCTCTCCCTCTGGGAGTGGCACAGATGGAAAGCCCTCCTGAGAGGAAGCCCATGCTCACCCAGCAGTAAACTGAAATTCCAGTGTTTTTCCGGGCTGGGAACAGCCCGGAGCGTCTGGATGAGAATGAGCCAGAGCTGTCAGGGAACCCAGGCTCCTGTAAAGGGGCTTGTAGGAGGGGGAGCCTCCTGGCTCTTCCCCTCATGCGCCTCTGACCAGAGTACAGGGTGGGCCAACCCCAGCCTGCCAGCATGTCTCTGGCCACCACCGAAGGCATAGGTGAGCCTGGTGGTGGATGTGAAGGTGGGGCAACCCTCCTTCATTGGCAGCTACCCGGTTTGTCCTGGTTTCATGTAGCCAGGCTAAGGGTTTGAAGACGTCCGTGGTCCCTCCCAGTCCTCTGGGAGGGACCAGTGGTCAGGCTGCCTGCCTCTGATGCACTGGGAGCCCTCCTAGCCTGGTGGGAAAGGGGGGCTCCTGGGCTGAGCACGTTGAAACCCTCTGTCTGTGGGTGCATGTGGATCCCCTCCACCATACCTGGGGTGGGTCCCTCTGCCACCAGGTCATTAGAACGGATGCCAAGGAGGGAATGTGGGCATGTGGGAGGCTGCCTCCACCATGTGCTAACCAGCACAAGGGCATGATCCCTTACAGGGTGACCAGATGGCTTGACCAGGATCCCCCTACTCCAGCACAAGTTGCTCGGATGGAAGCAGCCCCAGGATGGAGCCTCCTGAGCACCGGCCTCAAAGTGCATGGTCACTCTTCTCATCGTCTGGTCGCTGGGTCATCTTAAGCTATCTGGTCGCCTTTTTGTAGAAGCTGCAATTGAACTTGGGGAGCTGAAAAAAGTGACAGAGGTGCTAGCAGCGACCCCGGCCCTTTGAAAAAAGGGCATCCAATCGCCCTGGCCTCTGGGCAAATGCCCAATGGAATAAATGGCCAGTCTGACACTGCATGATATAGGACAAGACAGAAGGAAGAGACCTCTGTGGTGTACCTCACAGAAGGATCCTGTTACCGGTAGTTTACCTTATGTAATACAGACATGCATATGTATACATCATTATGCTTGCGAGTGAAGAAACACTAGGTCTTAGTGTGTATACACACATACACACATGCATGCAGGCAAGCACACATACACACAAACACACAAACACACACATGTGAGCTTTTGACACCAGAGAGCAAGCACAGATATTGGCAAAGTTTGAACCATCCATTCTCCACCAAACCTAGAAAGCTCTCAGTTTTTGCTTAGAGTAAACTGCAGCCAAATCAGGTGTTGGTGTATGTGCTGTGTTTCCACAGCCCATCCTTGCTTTGCAATAGAATGGGCAAGGGGGTCTATGAAGGTAAGCAGAGTATTGCCACATTGAAAGTTATGTAACCAAAGCACATTGTGACAACAGCAGTAAGCATTATTTTATATTTCTGTCTAATGTTAAGGACTGAACTAAGGGCCTGATTACTCATAAACCCAGTGGCAGTCCACTTGTCTGTATCGCCCTCTGACAGCTGATTTCCCCCTACCGTCAATGTGGTGATCTGAGAATAGCTGGCATGTCGGCAGTACTCCAGTGGTCTTTCCTTCAACAGACCGCTAAAATCGTAGTTCGGGAGATGAACCACCAACTGTGCACAGGTATTCTGACACCATTTTGGCAGCGGTTCTCTTATTGCCAAACTCGTAATCATGCCCTACGACTGGATGTTATCGGATTGAAAAAATCTCACAAAATAATTTCTATTCCAGAGTTCAAAATAAATGCTGACTGTAGCTCTTAGAAGTTATGGACATGTAGTAGTGCACCTTAAGTTGCTTGGAAGTATCCTGATTGCCATAGATTCTCTTCGCCATCCCATGGTTTTCCTGAGCAATGCGTTCTAGGAAATCGTAGTCCACGTCAAAGCCGATGCCGAGTGCATGTAGGGAGAAATCATCCTGCATTTCCTTTTTCACATTCTTCTGGATTTTAGACAGTTTTAGCTCACCTGCCAGGGAGGAATTCAGGATGAGATTGAAGAGATATTTCGAAGCAAAGCAACAGTAATCTTCAGCCTCTTACATCAGCACAGCTCACACTTTACTTTATGCCAAATTTGTTGGCTGTAAACCACTAGGGGATTTATCAAGTATGTGTTTCTCAGAATAGTGAAATCATGTGTGTGTGTGTGTATTTATATGCATAAATATATATATATGCAAAAAAGAAGCAGAGAACTCTAGAGAGTTCCCAGGTTTAGGTGGAAGGCAGCTCCTGTATAGAGCACCCTCAACACCAGCGACACTCTAAATTTGCTCACCTCAAATGTCTACTTTTCTATCAAAGTTTTTAAGCATAGGATTAGCACAGTGCTTTTATTCATTTCAGGTTGGCTTGGATGTTGGGCCTGGAGTGGTAAATGGCTTTTGTCATTTTACAGCTTGGCGTGAATAGCACTGTGCTATTCCTATGTTTAAAGACTTTGCTGTACAAATGGCAAAAGACTTTGTTCATATCTATCTGGGCGTGGATAGCACTGTGCTAATCCTATGTTTAAAAACTTTGATAGAAAAGCAGTCATTTGAGGTGAGCAAATTTAGAGTGTCGCTGGTTTTGAGGGTGCTCTACACAGGAGCTGCCTTTCACCTAAACTTGGGAATTACCCAGAGTTCTCTCCTTCTTGTTTGCATAATTTATGCGTCACTCTATGCCTGCAAGGAAATTGTTTTTATATATATATATATATATATATATATATATATATATATATATATATATATATATATATATATATTAGAAGGTTGTGGATAATGTTAAAGTATATATGCCTGCAATTTTTAAAGTTCATTGCTAAATTCAAGAGATTTGTAGATTATCTCTATTATTTATGATGAATTGATATTACCCATTATTGTTGTAACACTTTAATCACTAGACGTTTTTCAAAGCTAATATTGCTATGGGAGCACATTTTATTTTGAGTGTCAAATGTGGGATTTCAAAAAAAGTGGAAGGTTTAGACAGAAAAGGATGACTTAAACCAGAACTAGGAGCATACTTCAAGTCTTCAAATCTCAGAGGTAAGCAGTGCTTGTATCTCTCTGTGTAATCCTATTATCCTGGGAAAATAGGTGCACTGACCTCACATCTGAGAATTTTCTGTTATTTTAAGGAGAATTGCAGATTTTGGCTCGATTCCAGGTTGGGCATATAACCTAACAGATATCAGTTTCTAACTCAGACGGGTTACACAGATTTTGGGGTAAGGCTTACAAGGGACTGCCCATGGTATTTCTAGGACAGAGTGATATGGGCCTGGGGTGATTCTTTGAGGAGACATAACATAACTTGTGTATTTGTAAAGTGCACCATCACCCCATCGGGGCATCTTGACATGCCAGGATTTGAACCTGTTATCATGAGGTTGAACACAGGCCCGTGCAGTGGATGCATTAGTACACTAAGCCACCAGACCCCGTTTATTTATAGGTTCAGGCACATTTGACTCACGTATATTGGAAGTAGCAAAGGCAGAGAGAGATGTCTGTCATAAAGAAATAATCTTTATGAGTGGTATAAGTGGAAAGCATAATCAAGATAAAAGTACTGTGCCAGCTAAAGTGAGGGTGACAGTTTTGAGTTAATGGTGTCTAATCTGATGCTCTGTCTTTCAATGTATGCCCCTGATAATATCATTACTAGAAATAATGACATTTTCCTTCCATACCCTTTTGTCTGGCACCATATCATGCTTATTGTCTCTTCTTTCACTTAACCCAAAGGTTTAGGGCTACAATAGAATGTCTAGGGAAAAGTGTTATATTAAACCACTCACTTATATGACAAATTATATAGCACACGCTTTTCTAAATCATGAAGAATATTTTGGTATCTACTCTTAATTAAGCATGGGCGAATTTTGCGAATCTCGCGTTCGCGAATTTTGCGGATTTGCGAACTCGCAATCCGCAAAATCTGCGAATTCCCGCGAATTTGCGGATTTTTTTTTTTGTGTTCGCGCGTGTTTCTGCCAGTTCGCGAGGGTTTTTACAATTTCGCAATTTGCGAACTTACCTGTCGGGTCGCAAGTTTTGCGAACTTGTTGTTTCTACGTGTCCAGCCTGTTTGGGACACTCTTCTTCATCACTGCCACTCTCTGTCACCACTGCCACTCTCTGACTACTCATGCCACCCTCTGGCCCACCCATGCCACCCTCTGTTTCATCACCACACCCTCTGGTTGTCCAGTGTACATTATTTTCGGCAAAGCAAAGCACACCTTCCCTGCCTCAAGTGACCTGAATTAATTTGGGGCTGATTAATGTGTCACAGAATATTTTTTTAGCTGGCACCTGCTTCCTTAGTGCTTCCTGATTAGTGATCTTTTGCACTTGCTAAGTGCTTTCATTGTTGCAAAATTAGTTACAACACCTGCCCTGCCCCAACTGACAATAATGAATTAGGGGGCTGATTAATGGATTTTAACTTCCAGCCTGGCTCCTGCTTGTCTCCCTTAGCTGTAATTCAGGACCTTTGTGGCATATGTGTAACTATTCTGAGGTTCAGAGCAGGGTCACATAATAGTTGCAACTGGCAACTGAACTCTGGAGGGGCCCCTCAGGAAGCACTACAGGAAATGGCTACTAATGATGAGCCTGAACTTTTGAACCTGGTAAGTAGTTTCAGTTTTGCTAAGATCATATTTCTGCAATTTAGCACTTACTCGCGGGGTGCGAAGTTGTACTGGCAAGCCGCAAACTCACGCGAACAGTGCGAGCAAGCCATAAAATCCGCTGCTCGCGGATTTGCGGATTTTGCGGGAGATTCGCGGATCTCGCGGATTGCGAATTTACCGAAAATCCGCAAAATCCGCGAGCGAAACGGATTTTCCGCCCATGCTTACTCTTAATACAATCGCAAATAAGGCAATGTCAGTGTGGCACAACTCTTCACAATATCTTTAGTTTAACTTTCACATCTCTTTTAGCTTCAATAAAAAAAGATGATTAAAATGAATTTAGTCTGCTCTGCCTAATCCGTCCAAAGACGTAAAATTGAAATGCAGCCTGAAGAGTATGTGAGTTTGCAGCTATGGAATGAATGCCAAACAGAATAAATCAATTAACATCACACCCTACAGGATATTAAAAAGTATCAGTGTAGATACTCTGCATTGAAACACGTATAACTGGAAGTCCTGTGCTACTAGGAATTCCTTTTCTCTAGCTCAGGAGCTCATTTTCCACTTACCCACGGTGGGATCACCATCCGACACAAGAACTATCAAAGAGATTGAGTCGCGGTCCAACATTCCCCGGCCTTGGGCTTCCTTGAGGATAAATATGGCTCTAAGCAGTGCTTCGTTAATGTTGGTACCTGTAAGGAAAGAAATCCAAATCAGAAATATACCCCAAAACTACCCTCAACGTGAAGTTTGCTGAACAAAGTACCCTTCAAGAACAATGAATCTATGAATCAGTTGTTTATTTTATTCAGACCTTGGATCAGCACCTGCGTTAGCAAAGTGTCACAGTTGATAACACTGTGGAGATTTATTTGGAATACATGATTTCTGACAGAATTCTGTGGCACTATGCAGTGTGTGACAGCCAAGGACTGTGAAGATCAAGCTAGGTGATATCCAGTTAGACTACATCTGTATCAGAAGTTGTGGACGTCTGAAATGCCTGTGTAAATACTGAAGTCTTAAGTCTATGATCAGTAGAAAATATAATAAAATTGTCGGCTTGTTGCTTGCTTTGGAGTTGGAATAGTAAATCTAACCTTTCCAAAGTCCAACACTTTTTCTACTTTCGCTAACGTTGGAGCGGCAAATAATAAATCTGACCCCTCTGAAGTACGACGCTTCCCTCATGATTTCTGACTTTGGAGTGGGAATAGTAAATCTAACCTCTCCAAAATCCAACACTTTCCATATGTTTGCTCTTATTTTGTAGCTGGAAAAATAAATCTGACCCTTCCAAATTCTAATACTTACTGCACTATTGTGTATGTTGGAGCGGGAATATTGAATCTAACACCTACAAAGTCCAACATTTCCTTACTTTTGCTCATGTTGAAGTGGAAATAGTAAGTCTAACCCCTCCAAAATCCTACACTTTCGAAATGTTACTTACGTTGGAGAGGGTCTAGTGAATCCGACCCTTCCAAATTCCAACATTTTCCCTATTGTTGCTTAGTTTGAATTGGTAACATTTTTTTATTATTATTTTTAAAATTAACAATTAGTATTGTTTTATTTTATATTTCATTTCTTTAAAGTATCATTTAAAAACATTATTTTTATATAATTCGCTATATGTTTGCTATAGATATCTGTGTTTTAGCTTCTATTGTTATTATTAATCATTTTAATGTAATTGTTATCAATTGCTTAACTAATTCTTTATTTTTTAAAATATATATTTTATTTAAAAATTGTATTTTAAAATATTCTATTATATACTATTTTTACTTATACGTGCCAGTTTTTGGTAATATTTTTGTTGTGATCTTTTTGTAGTTTACCTACAAAGTATGTAAGCACAATACTTTTCTTTGTGATATTTTGTATGCAATATTATATTTGCAATATTTATGTTCCCAATATTTTGTCATACATTCGCAATGGCTTTATCACTCGGGGTGGGGACAAAGTCTGGGCAAATACCACCAATCGCCGCATGGTGCAATGTTTTCTCGTATGCGGCTCCAGAATGGTAATATGGTGAGCGCAAGTGAGATTTGACGTCCCCTATCGTGATTTGCAATCGCTAAGAGGACATCTGGCCAGTTTTTTAAATGTGGTGGTCACAATCATTCGCAGTCAGAGGGCTGTTGCTTGAGTAGAAAATCTGCTCGAGCAGCAGTAAAATCAACTTGAGTAGCTGCACTCTCTGGCATGCCCTATAGAGCCATTAGTGTTGATTATTCAGCATGGAATGTTATCCCAATACTAAATCACAGCATGAGCACTGCAATGTGCCTATTTAAGTCCATTGGCGATACTCCATGGAATCGCACAGACTTTATATGTAACTCCACGGAGTTTCGCTGAATCAAATTCCATGAGTTCCACCCACCCCTATGTATTATATTGGATATTATTATGCATGCTTTTGCATTGGACCAAACTGTTATATTATGGTTATCAATCTTTCTGCACCTGTTTAAATTGAAGCCTGAATGCACACTCCCTCTCATTAAATCCTTTTCACATTCTTATAATATACTGTATAGGACAATTATAGTTACTTACATTTCAAGACGCTACCATAAAAGAAACTGAAAGAAAGGAGAATGATTTCTGTTGGTTTGTTTCAAAACCAATTTCAGAAGTAAAATCTTGAACCATTTAGAATCAAAATGATTCTGGCTTAGTTATTGCCTTCATTAGAAAGATTTTGAGGAGAAGTGGGTAAGCTTGCCCCAGCTTGTGGCACACTTTTGTCATAGCCACTTACCACCACCTGGCTGAATTTCACGGATGTACTTCTTGGCATCTTCAGTCTGGATTGAGGAGGCGTCCACCAATTCCTCTCTCCAGCATCGGACATTGTGATTGAAGTCTATGACACTAAATTGGTCATCAGAGCGCAGGTCATCTAAGATAGTCTGCATCGCTTGAACTGTCTAGGGCAGAAGATAAAATCAAAAGATATAAATTGCTTTCTGAGGACGAACATAGAAAACTCTTTGTACCACCTATAGTATGCCCCAAGAGTCTTTCTTAGGAAACTATTCAAAAGTAAATACAGATTAAAATGTAGTGGCAAGTCAGTTGGTTTTTGTAAACATAGTATAATTTCATTGTTGTTATTTCATCCCGACTTAGCTTCCTATTTTGCTGTAAATAGGAATACTTTTTGTTTCTGCTTGAAAGTTACAAACACAATTCTCCTTTTCATATGATCACAGTCAGCAGTGCAGATGATGAAGCCATAACTTGCAAAATGTTGCCTTTATATTTGTGTATTACAAGAATGCAAAAGAAAAAGGCTTTCACTGAACACAATGCCCCTTTTGTGCTCAGAGATTTACCTTTCAGGGGCTGATTACGATCTCGTCCGGAAAGCATTCTAACCGATTCGGTTCTGGAATGCTTTCTGAATGAATCGGATCGGGGGAGTCCGACCGAGCGATGTTGATGCATCCGGATGCTTCCGGATACGATTTGGTCAGACTCCCATTGACTTCAATGGAAGCTTGTGTTCAGAACTAGAACACAGGCTCTCATTGAAGAAAGGGGTGGATGGGGAAAATCGTGCCCTCTGAGGCACCCCATGCTGCCTGCCACACATTGTGCATAGTTGGAAAGGGAGGGTACCTTGGGTACCTCCACGGGCCCCATTTGAAAGGCCCCGGGTGAAGGGGAGCCTGCTATGGGCCCCCACAGACAGATCCTGACAGCTGTTTTGTTTCGGGGAAACCGAATTGGAATGGCTGTCCGAATTGTTCATTATAATTGCACGCTCGGAAACCGAGTCCATAGAGCTGTACGATTCTGCTGCTTTCCGTCAGCCGTAGCGGTTTACGGGCATCGTAATCAGTCATTGTGAACTGTGGATGATTCGGTCAGAAACAAGCGTTCCGAATCGGAGTCGGCAAACCCAAATCCGATTCGAAGTCCTTCCGAACGGCATCGTAATCAACTCCTCAGTCGGGCAATATAGCATTTCAAGATAAATTGTCTTGCATAATAATACTGGGAATTTGAATGCAATGAAATCCACTAAAAGGCCAGAGTACATCACTGATTTATGGGCTGGTTGGACAAGACATAAAGTCACAATGATCACTCGGGTTGCAGTATTTGTGACACATTCAAGAGGTAGAATAGAGTCTTAGGGTGACCCTGCTATAGAAGCTAAAGTTAAAGGAAGATTAAACTCAGAATTGTACAATCTGTCAAATTGTTTAGGAATGGAAATTTTCGTCTCTTTTTGTATGTTAAATAGGGAATGTGAAGGTGAAGTTGTTAGAGTGAAAAATTGCGTGATCGCTGCAATGACTGCCCTTTGCCCTTCAAATACCAAGAAAATACCAAGGAAAGACCTTCAGTTTTTAATATATATTTGTTATTTGAACATAGTGCTTAATCAAGATTTATAGTCTTACACTTTCCTCTAAATTGAGTTGGTAACACACGAATCAATGTTTCAAAGAATAACATTATTGTACTGGATCGATGTGATACATTGTATGCACTTCATCGGAATTGAAAAACATTATTTAAAAACAGTATGTACTTGTCTCATCTTCAGTCCCCACATCGAGCCACTGACGTCAATAACAAATAATATATTTTTTGGCAGAGGAGACAGATTTTCCGGGGCAAAGAAGTGCAGGAAATATCCATTAAAGATCTGTAAAAGAGCATATGAGTAATCAGATAGTGGTAGGCAAGAACACTCATTGCTTAATGCTGTTTTGCACAGGTGAGAACAGAGCTATGTTTGACTTTGAGAAACATGAGATAATCGCAAGCCCTTTAGAGACAGAAAGTTCTGAAATTCCTGAAGAAATGAAATCACCTTGAAAGCATTTTTAATATTACTTTAAAGAGTTTGCAATATTTGCAAGGATCTTGCCACCCCTAACAGTTTTCCATTCCACTCTGCATAAGTAACGACTTAATGAACACACACCTGAAGTTCGGAAGAAGTTTCCCTCTTTGTGTCATACTTAACAACAAAGTTCCCATCTACCGCGGTTGCGGAGCAATCCGGACATTTTCGCTGCTGATCCACTGTGGGCCGGAACGAGATGTGAGCCTTAAAGAAGC
Organism: Lissotriton vulgaris; assembly: GCF_964263255.1. Classification (NCBI taxonomy): domain Eukaryota; kingdom Metazoa; phylum Chordata; class Amphibia; order Caudata; family Salamandridae; genus Lissotriton; species Lissotriton vulgaris. Next base: position 1,706,429,164 of record NC_141685.1, on the reverse strand, counting down.
AGAACAAGGAATCACTTTCAGTTAATAGTATGGTTTAAGTGTTTAGTATTTAGTAGCGCTGCTCCTTCCCACCTATATTCATCCTCAAGAAACATCTGAGATCCCTGAAAAAATAACCCCGGCAATCCAAAGTGCATTCTTCGACGAATATGAAAAATTAATTCATGCCCATAGAATGGTTATAAGTCAATACCGTAGGGTCACAACCTGCATTCAAATGCTAAAACACCCGTAGTCCACAACAGCCAAAAAAAAGCTAGAATGCTCGCCTTTCACATCATGTTGCAGGAAAGAACTCTCTCAGGGTCCGAAGAGCTGCACTTACTAGACCTGAGATTTAGAATGTATCCAGGGTTCCGGGATGGGTAGTATGAGCAATTTTATCACTGGGCATGGCTTTTCTAATGTGTTTCTTTGTGTACTCGTAATTGTGTGCATTTAGTGAAACGTTGGACTCACCCTTTTCTCTTCTTTTGAGATATTGACAATTCCAGCAAAGTGATCCCCAAGAGAATTAGGAACAGCGATATACTCAATTCCCTGGGGCTCGGTAATGTAGACGTCAACCTACAGAGGAAAGAGACAAGAGTTGTTTGAGGTTTCAGAACCTGACAATGGGCAATGCTTCGTATTGCGCACTCTTTGCTCACACTGACACATATTTCTGCAGTTATCTCCATGCTGCGGTTTGTAGAGTGTGCTTCCTCCATCGAGATCCCGTTACCCCAACACATGTTGACATGAATAAAAGACCATGGCATTGCTTTAGGAGAGCTCAATTCTATTTTAATGCTTCCATCCCACCACCTGCTTCCTACCACCTTTTGTGATGTGGTAGGTAGTAACACATAATTACATAGACATTACCTCAGTATTTGAGCATGATAATTGAAATGGGAGACATCGTTTACAACGCACATGTTACAACGCTTGCCATTACAACGCAATTTTTACAACTCAAAAACCATTACAACGCATGTCATTACACTGCACGCCATTACAACGCATTCCGTAAACTAACGCCCTGACAAAGTTAGAATTAGCAATTTGCATTGGAATGGATTGTGCGTTGTAAAAAATGCGTTGTAATGGCACACGCTGTAAAAGTGTGTGTTGTAACGTGTGCTATTCAATTGAAATACAGCAATAACAGGTAATATTCTTAACAACAAGAACAAGCAACAACAATACCAATAGTATTAATAATAATACTAATAATAATAACAACATCACACAGTGATATAGAAACTAACTGCTTTGCAAAGTAGGCTTGCATATTTTGAAAACGTTGCTCTTTACGCGTTTTTTTATTTTTTGCAAATGAACTCTTTTTGGCGGCAATCCCACATTAACCCCTTCGCTGCGGCGGCTATTCCGCCGCAGCGCTAAAGGGGTGGGGCGGCCACGCGGCGGCCGCATGCTGGTGACGGAGCCGCTCCGTCACCAGCCGCGGTTGAGCTATGCTGGTGACGGAGCGGTTCCGTCATGACCCGCCCCGCTCATTAGAACGCCCGCGCAGGCGCGGCGGCTGGGCCATGACGGAACCGCTCCATCATCAGCACAGCTCAACTGTAGCTGATGACGGAGCGGTTCCGTCATCAGCAGGGGAGGGGTTAAGAAACATAGTCACCCTTTTGGGCATGAGGGGAGCTTATTGCGAAGAAAGGAGTTACATTTCTTGATGTAAAAATAATCAAGCCAAAATCGTGCCTGAAGAAACATTCTAGATAATTATTTGTTTTCTGGAATACAAAAGGTGCGAGATATTCATGTTTGTCTTTCGGCCTATCCAACCTCCCGAAAACCTGCCACAACATTATGGCTTTCCATGAAAGCCAAGCTGCAGTGTTGCTTACCCAAGGCACAGAGCTAAATCATGCAAAAATACAGCAGAGGGACCCTGAAAACCTAAGACCATAGGCACGGGGAGCAACCCACCATGGAAGAAATACTTAAATGAACATGAAAAGGAGCTTCCACAAGGGATAGAGAATCAAATGAATGGAAATCTACCAAAAACACCCACAGAATAGCTAAGTTATTTTAGAAAATGTATTTTCAGTTGATCATTTTTGATAAAATCATTTAGTTCAGCATTGAAAAAGGTCAGTTTCTCATGTAAAAGAACATTGGATTATGGAATCATGAGGAAACATCAGCCCAAGTGCAAATATGACAATAAAAACATGACACACCGTTCATTCATTCAATCAATCATGCACACTCTCTCTTTCAAACAAACCAAGTATTCACATTCAACAAAGCATCAAAAGCAGCATACAGTGGGAGAAAAAGAGCTAAATTATGCCTTTTGTCCCCCATAATTGATAACAGTCCATCAACCGATGAAGAGGAGCTTGAAAGAGGAAGCTGTGGCTGTCATTGAGGGCGGGGCATCCTGTATAGATGGTTTTAGTTTCAATATGTCTATGTGTAAGTTCAATTACCAGTGAATCATAGTTATTCTGGGCGTTGTAGACTGTCTATCTGCACTTAATGCACACATTCAGTTTTGGGTAATGCACTGATTTCACCCATAGACAGCGTCTCTGAAGTTCTTGCAATTTACTAAAATATAGAGGAGTTTAACTAAGCATTATATTATAATTTTCTTTAAATGACAATACTATATTGAGCCCTTCCTGACTGCTAAAAAAGCAGGGTGTTTTTTATTATAGCCCTTTTCTTTGTTTCCTATCTTGTCCCTCTCCCAGAAGTGTGGTTCAACCTAGATTCACTGACCAACCTTTTTAGGTCTGGCCTTTGAGCGGACCTGCACGCAAGACTATTGTCATGAGTGAAGTAAAGAACATCCATCTCATATACCCCTAGCAAATTCTAGTGGGGTTTCCTTTAACTTACTGGCAAGAAATTTACTCCAGCCATTGTCAGGAGTTCATCAACAGTTTCCAGAGGGGGAAAGGTTTCAAGAGGAATTAGTGAATATTCACAAAAGTGTAAGTGATGAAAGTACATACACTTCCAGGGCATTTCCGCTCTGGACCATGCACTGTTGACAGAAACCTTACCTGCAGGTTCTTGGCTAGCTTTCCTGGCTCGAGGTGGATCGTATGCTCGTAATTCCCCAGTTTCCGGCGCAGTGTTTCTTGGTAATTGATCTCAAATATGACTTTAGTACCAGGAGGAACGCTCAGGTCGGCTTTAAAGTTTTCCATGTCCATAGCATTTGTTCTGGATGTCGTGGATATCAAAAGTTAGTTTTTTCATTGTTTTCTGCACCATAATATACATTTAGATTTGCTACATCTACTAAAACACTGACTTTATAGTGAGTTCAAAGTAACCAATAACAAGAACCTTATGTACAAGGAACCGTAAAATCCTATTGATTGAAGACTTTGAATGCTTTGACATGTAATTCTTGTGAAAAGTATCACCGGACAGTAATGGCAGCACCAACCGCTTGGTGTCTGAAGACAGGTGGGTGGATTACATAGATAGCAACAGTTTTGGAGCACTTTTGCCCAGACACGTGTACCTCCATTTGAATGGAGGGGCAGTCAAAAATGGAATCTTTGCAAAAGAACATTAAACTGTCCTAAATATCATATTCAAGTGGTGGACTTACCAAGGAGGGCAAAAATGAATGCAAGGTTGCACCAGCCTGATCTAAGTCATCTGGGACTGCTGATGCAAAATGCAGCAGAATCACTGCCAGCTTGCTCTTCCAGACCTAGGTGTGGCACCAGCAGCTGCTTGAAAGACTCTTCCTTCAGTCTAAGAGCTACACTCATCAACCCTAGCCCTGGGACCTCCCATTGGTGAGAGGGTTATTTGTTCTCAGTACTTATGCAATCCAAGGAGACTCTGGTGAGACTGCCGTTATGGAGTGACATTTAACCCCTTCGCTGCTGATGACGAGCTCAGCTCGTCATCAGCCACAGTGGTCGTGTGCGGATGACGAGCTGAGCTCGTCGTGTAACGCGGTTTTTAGAAAAAAGCCGCACAGAGCAAAAATAACCCCCGCACGCATGTGGTTAAAGAGCTTTAGCGAAATGGCTACAGAAAAATACATGGATGCTAATAAGTCAGTTCAGTAGTGCAAACAACGGGCTGCAGGACTATGCTAATATTTCCAAATGTGTAGGTCGTTGGAATGGTAGGTAGAGTGTATACCTTCTATGTAGGTGTACATAATACACTCGGGGGTACCTCAAATCTAGGTTGGTTGTATGTTGAGGGTGTGACCTGGATTCTCGATCACAGAAATATTTGAAACAGCAATTGAAATGTTATTTTCCAAAATGGTAGTATGACTTAATAATAGGTGGGCACTGCTATTATTTTCGGTATTTTATCTGTGCCGACAACATTTCTTTCTATTAATGTATGTCTTTTTTAAGTATAATCTGTATGGCTTTGATGTAGTTTTAACAAAGTGTGTGTCTGATTAAAACTTCCATTTGGATGTTTGTTGTTACAGGTTCTTATTCATCTACCTAGTAAATCCAAAGTGCATGATTGTCACGTGTGTTCTGCACAATCTATGCCTACTACAAAAGCAACACAAGAAACACTCACCCATAAATATTGTACAATCTCACATAGTTAGACATTTACAGTGTTCACCTTACAAGCCCAGCAGCCTTTCCTTTTGCTCTTGCCTGTGAGAACAAGCTTCTGGCCACCGACTTTTCCTTTATAGAACCACTAAATGTGATGCCATTGACGTTCCTAAAAGAGAGACACAGAGAAAGCCTCATATAAATACAATGAAAGAAGCAATGCTAAGCATATTGACCCATGGAGAATCATTAACATTTGGGTGTTGGTCTTTTGACTCTGGTGTGGTGATTCATGGCTTGTGAGCATTCTGCACTGCTTGCCTTTGTGGTCACTAGATGACCTATTCTCTTCTGATTTTAATTATAATCGAGTCGGTAAACACAATGGGCCAGATGCATCAAGCGAAATGCGCTCGCAAAAGGGCCAGATTCTCAGAATCTGGCCCTTTGCGAGTGCAATTTTTGCATTTGGGATGCATCATCCCAAATGCAAAAATCGCTATTAGAGAATTCGCTAAATTGCGATTGTTTGCATTTAAGGAATCTCTAATTGAGATTCCTTAAATGCAATGCATGAAAGTATCAAAAATAGCGAATTCGCTAATAGGGCACGCAAATTACCACGAAGTACAACTTCATGGTAATTTGCAAAAACTTTGAAAAATGCACTTTTGGGCATTTTTCAAAGTTTCATGTTGCGCACACACATGCCCTAAGGGCATGTGTGTGCGCAACATATGTGCACAGATCACATTCAGGGGTGTAACAGGGTGTCCTTTGGACACCCCTGCACCCTTGAACTCGCAATCTCAATTTGCGAATCGCTAATTGCGATTCGCAAATTGAGATTGTCTTCCCATTCATTCCTATGGGCCTCTAGGCCCATAGGAATTAATGGGGAGGTATTCATTAATTGCGACTCGCAATTTGCGAGTCGCAATTAAGGAATTCTAAGGAATCGCTATTTTTATAGCGATTGCTTGATGCATTCCATTTTGCTATTCCTTATTAGCGATTCCTTATTTTTCGCTAATAAGGAATCGCAAAATGGATGCTTGATGCATCTGGCCCAATATTCTATATTTGCGGTAACCCCTTTGTGGTACCTTGTACCTTACACCAAATATAGATAATTACACGTAGGAGAAAAAATTAAGGAAGAGACAATCAAGCAAAAGTCCTCATCTATGTTTTGTTTGTCTGTGAAGTGAAGTTGGGATTAAAAAAAGGCCCAAATCTGCCCCAAAGGTGAACTCAAAAGCTTGTTGCTTTCATCTCATGCAGGGAAACCCGCCTGTGGTTAATCTAGCTGTATTGTCTGCCAAAGGTATTCTGGTTCTTTGCCAGAAACCAATGAGAATTGCCCAAACTCAGAGACTCTTTTATCCAATCAGAACAGAGCCACATGTTAGGATCAACCTAGACGTCTGCTGGCCCCAAATCAGAACAGACAACATGCAAACTCACTATGAATTGCGCAGGCCAGTCATTTTGCTCTATAAACTGGAGCACTGAGACCTTCTTTTCGAGCATGGACTAAAAATAATCACCAGACTCAACTGGAGATTTTTTATATTCTTGTCCAAAGTGATTACAAGAAGTCATTGCTATTATATTTAAAAGACAAGTTATATATATATAAGTTTTTCTCATTCACTCCTTTCCCTCCACATGGTTGTACGATGCTCTATTAACATATGGGCATGCATGGTCTATGCTCTGTAAAACAACATTCTAAAATAAATATAATAAATATGTGCATGCAAAAAAAAGTTAATAAATAGCCATATGTTTAATTTGTTGCTGAAAGTAGAGTTCAGTGTTTTTTCTAAAGTGTTGTGGAACGTTTTATCAAAGAGCAATGGTTTTCACCCAACAAAGATTTTGAATTTCATTATAATTTTCTATTTATTATACTAAAATATGTTAGACATCATCCTGAAGGGATAACAATAACATTTATATTGAGCAACATAGGAACTAAAACCACAGGCATAACATTAAAGCACAAATTTCGGGGGAGTTCACGTAGACCAAGTCAGTCTTGTATCTGGCAAGGAAAAATTCAACACACACTATGAATCTCCGAGTCTGTATAGGAAGCGTGGTTACTCCGTGAACCACGAGCCACCCCTGAGATCATCTGGTGATCCAAACTAGAATGTAAGATAACTGTGCTAACAGGAGAGACTGATCCTCAGAACCTAACGTGTCACTATTCCACCCATTTGCAAAATCAGCTATATTTTAAACATGGTGGCCCAGAGCACCCCTGAGCTTTATAAACCACGATGGCTATGAATAATTAATTCTGAAGGCCAGGAAAAGTGTTCCAGTACCACAAACATGACTTAAGCTCTTCTATTTTATTCTGAGACCAACTTGGGTAACATTGAAAGGATATGACGTAATAGCCAGAGCAGCCAACATTGGAGCAGGGGAACCAGGGGGTATATTAACAAGACAGGTGATAAAAATATTGCTGTTTTAGCGTCAGAAAACTGCCACTAAAACAACGATAATTGGCTTGATAATATGCTCTATGGAATTCCAATTGAAGCCCATGGTAGATGTCCTTCACAGTTTTCTGCCGCTAAAACAGCGATAATTTTATTGCCTTTCTTGATAATATGCCCCCAGGTTTGAGTCGCGCATCAGTTCAACTTCCTGTGATTCTGCACAAATCACTTAATCTCCATGTGCCTAACAAAAATAAATGAATGTGCCCTTGTGTAACGTAACTGGTGCTCATGTAAAGCACTCCAATACCTTTGGGTCGAATTTGTGCTATAGGAAAAAATGCCTCTATGTGGCTTGCTACAGATTCATGAACAGTCTGAAGCTCAAAAAGAAGCAGAAGATTTGCCACCATGAACGCCAAACATTGAGCATCCTATTTGATGCCTTCGTTTTTTAAAGTACTATGAACCATATTTATGTGGCAAGAAAGGAGCCTTAAAGTGCAGCACAGCACTTTAGAGAGAGCGAGGAAGTTCCTTAACTCAGTGCACGAGTCCAAAGGTGTGAGGGACATATTTACAAAAACCGGTGGATAAATACAACAATGGGAGAGTACAACAAAAGGAGAGCTCAACACTGGGAGGGCACAACAATCAAAGAGTACAGCAATAGGAGCGTACAACACAGGGCGAGTACAACAATGGGAGAGTACAGAAGTGGAAGAATATATCAATTGATGAGTACAACAATGGAAGAGTACAGCAATGGGAGAGTACAACAATGGGAGCGTACAACAATGGGATCGTATAACAATGGGATCGTATAACAATGGGAGCGTACAACAATGGGAGAGTACAACAAAGGGAGAGTACAGCAGTGGAAGAATATATCAATTGATGAGTACAACAATGGAAGAGTACAGCAATGGGAGAGTACAACAATGGGAGCGTACAACAATGGGAGCGTACAACAATGGGAGAGTACAACAAAGGGAGAGTACAGCAGTGGAAGAATATATCAATTGATGAGTACAACAATGGAAGAGTACAGCAATGGGAGAGTACAACAATGGGAGAGTACAACAATGGGAGCGTACAACAATGGGAGAGTACAACAAAGGGAGAGTACAGCAAGAAGAGATTTGATAACTGCATACACAATTAACAGAATGGTAACAAGACGGCGAAAACAGTGCAGGCTTCAGACAGTACAGGATCCTTCTCAACATGTGTCCCCTCTCAAACACCCCTTGTCCCCACCGCCCTCCCCAACGATATGTACCACCTACTAAAAGCAGGTAGTACATATTTACGTCTGACTCTACTGAACCAGGAAAGCATGCCTCAAAGGACCCCATAATTGCGGGTCTGGCGAGTTATTCCCAAATTCTAGTTGCTATAACTCATGATCCCTTTTAGCTCACGGTATTTTCTCGTGCAGTTCAGAGGGAACCTGTACTTGGTACAATAATTATAATGCTCGTTTATGTTTTAGACAAAAGTCTAATATCGACTACCATCAGGGCAGAAGCTATTCAGGCTTTAAAGGTTGCCAATAATAACTACTCATGGCTTTTTGATGCAAACGTGGGCTTATAGTGTTTCTTATCAAGTGGGTAAATTGTTTGGTAACCCGTTTCCCATACCTCTTTCAAGCACCGCATTGTATCGCAGCATTTGTGTACCTCTTCCCTTTGCGGAGCGTTGAATGCCTCCACATACAGCTAGCATGCTCCACCCTTCGGCCTGGCTGCGCGTCACTTACATGGTGAAGTTATTGATGAAGGCATCCTTCGGAATCTTGATGTCGAACGCGAGCGTCCGCGTGCGCTTGTCATTGTTCACCACTTTGCTGCGAATCTTGGTGTTCACAAAATGCGAGGTGATCCTGGAGTCCACCCGGTAGCTCTGAAGCGTCACCGCGTCCCCAGTGTCCACCTGTTCACGAAAAAGAGCGCGCACACGTCAAATTAAGCAGGCAGGTGTGTGTGCGTGCAGGCAGCGCGATGCTCAGTTAGGGAAGACGAGAAGCCATGGCGCCCTGGGAACCTCTCTCACACAGAGGAAACAACACTGCAACTGCACTGAGGCTCGATGTACGAAGCATGCTTTTAAGTAGAAGTCATTCGAACCCAGAGTGCAGGGACAGGCTGGGGTAGATATTCAAGAAATATAATGAAAATGGGAAAAACTGCAAGTCTTACACCAACCCATGGGCGTATGTTAGTCTATTAACTAGTTAAAAACAAATATTGAATAAAGGCATGACGTATGAAGCTCATGGTCCTTTGTTAATTGAAGGAAAACACGTTTGGTGCCTGCCTGTAACACCAGGGGATTACGGGGCATATTATCAAGGGGGTTTATCTCTGCTTTTTTGGCTTTAAAAGCCAAGAAAGCGGAGATACAATTTATCTCCCTATTACCTAGCTGTCGCTAACACCAGTTAGCGACAGCTAGTAGGAGATAGCGACCATCTTGGGCCCCACTTTGCATGTCAGTGATATTTATCACTAATGACATGCAAAGCGGGCGTGCCAAGATGTTAGCGACTGAAAACAGTTGCTAACATCGCTATCTCCTATTACCAACTTTTGGAGATATTCGCGCTAAGCGCGAATATCTCCAAAAGCTAACACTTGCCCTGAGCAGTTCTTAGCCATGTTATCCAATGGGAGGTGGATAACATGGTTAAGAGCATTAGCTCAGTAATGCATGAATATTGCTTACTTTTCAGCGATATTCATGCATTGCGGAGATTTTTATCGCATTTGCGATAAACCTTGGTTATACCAAGGTTTATTTGCGGTAAAAATCGCCGCAGCTCAGCGGTAAATTTTTGTCTCTAACCAAGCAATAGCGATAATTATCGCTATTGCTTGGTAATATGCCCCATATTTACAAAAATGTACCGCAAAGCAGGGCAGCAAAAACAGTTGTAGCGTTCCCTTGCGTGAGAGGCAGCGTGCAGGGCTGCCTCATATATACTGAGACATGGCACTGTCCTGCTTTTTCCCCAATTGTGCCGCCAGCGTCAGGCACACCTTAGTGCAAAAGTGTGCGTGTCAAGTCAAGCATTGGTTTTGTATTGGAAGGCCATCCTTCCAGGTCAAAATACTGTGCTTAGAAAAACGTTTAACCTTGTCCTACTTTCATGTGCTCTGTACAGTGCAGTCTATATACAAAGCTGGAAAGGACTGGAGAAATAAAAGCGTTTCACCACTATAATGCCAGTGTCAAAATGGCATTCTTGTTATGTGAAACTCTGTCTACTTGTTCAGATTTTTACAATCGCCCTGCGCCTCCAGTGCGCCACTTTTAATATGGGGAAATGTGATGCACCGGCGGCGCAAGGGGCTTGAAAATAAGTCTCCATGGGTGGTTGCATGGGAATACCCATGCACTATCCATCGAACGCCTGCTTGACGCAAAGTAAGGCAAAGCAGCGCTAGGTGCAGCTTTGCATTGCTTTCAGGTGACTTCCCAGAGCAAAAAACACTTTGCACCAGAAAGTAAGTCCTAGATTTGCATAGAAGTCATGCAACACAGGGCAGCAAGTAAAGTTGCTGTGCCGTGTTCTGTGGAAGGTAGAGAGCAGAACAGCACCATATCGAGTAAGATGTGGTTCTGTTCTGCTCTCTCCCTACTCCGGCGCATGTTAGGCAGCCATGCGCAAATGCAAATACCCTTGTTCAATACTGCAAAGGTGTCTGTATTGTCTGAGACGTCGTTTTTTAATGAACCACATGGCTGCTGGGCGTTTTCCCCCCCCTGTGCTGGAAAATGCCATTTTAGTGGCACCATGACGAGCTCAGCTCGTCATCAGCACACGACACCCGTGGGTGATGACGAGCTGAGCTCGTCATCAGCATCGAAAGGGTTAAAGGGGTTCCTTCCAGTACAAAAACTATGATTTAAAACTGCTGCCTACTACTCTGTGTGCTGTAGAATTCAGCACACGTGCAAAGTGGGGAAAATGGTCACAAATTAAAACATTTTGCCTCAAGCATGTGCAGGATTTTGGTGCAAATCCATCTCTGCAACTTTTTGTAGATAGGATTTGCGTCAAAAGCCATGGGTGGCCGCCTGGGAATGCCCAAGCACCACTCATGGAATGTCTCCGTGACGCAAAGTAATGCATACAGTGCTTAATTTGTAAAACTGTAAGTGCCAGGTCCCTCGTTAGGAGGTCACCTCAGCTCACACCACCCATTGCCCGGCCATTGCTGTCAACGACAATACAAATACAACTACTAACCATTACATTCCGAGAAGTGGGACAGTTCAGACTATTACAGGCCTTCAAAGCAATAAGAATGGCTTGCACGGTAGGTATGAGTCGTTTTTAATGAAAAATGAATTTATAAACAACTGTTGTTGCGCTCATCTCTAAATAAAATGAACAGCCACCATGTCATAGGTGCTGGGGTAAACAATTAAGTGTCGGTGCCGAGCACCGGAAACCACCAGCTCAAATTAGGCACTGGTCAGGCAGCACATTGTGCAACTATGCGTTACTTTGGGTTATAATCTGCTATGGTTTGTAAATCCTACCTGAGCAGTTTGTGTTGGGTTTGCAGTTGACAAGTAGCACAAATCCTATTCAAAACATTTGTAAATCTGTGCCTAAATTTTAACTAAACATCTTAAGCCAATTTGTATCACTTTTGTGACACAAACCTGGTGCAAAATGTTAGTTAATTTCTCCCCAGGTCTTTAGGTCTGGCATATCCTGTGCCTCCAATGTAGGTTTTTGCACATAAACCAATACACTTCGTGCCACCAACAAGTACAAGAATATCAACATACAGGACCTTACTGAAAACAAATATGTTATTCCTTCCTAATCCATGACTTATTTTACACATTGACCAAACAAATGCTAACTTTACATTATTCCTTGTGAAGCACAATTGTCTTTGCAATCTGGTGAGACACTTAAATCGACTTTCTACATTGTAAAGCGCAAGTCATGTCACATTACTTAAATGTGTTTAGAGCACAACAATGCAGAGACCCCTATTGCATGTTTTAGCATTGAAGCAGTGATACATCTCTTTGCACTGCCTTTCCCTTATTTTTTCCCACTGCGCACGGTGAATGTGTTGTTGGAGTTTCTCTACTCACCCACAATTGGGGTTGCATCTTCTCGAAGAGCCTTTTAGACTCTCATAAACTTTGTAGACCTGATTCACAAAGGGCCTCCCATAAACTTTGTGGACCTGATTCACAAAGGGCCTCCCATAAACTTTGTGGACCTGAATCAAAAAGGGTCTCCCCTAAACTTTGTGGACATGATTCACAAAGGGTCTCCTATAAACTTTGTGGACCTGATTCACAAAGGGCCTTAAGATGCAGACTATGTGACTATCACAGTGAGACACTGTGCCATCTCCTGTGTACATGTGTTCCCTTAAAAGAAAAGAGAAAAATTTTATTGAAACCAATTTTTAACATGCTACAGATTCGCACTTGCAGGCAAGCTGTAATTAGCTGGTTGGGAGGAGGTTCAAACATTTTAGCATGCCGTGGGGTAAAATTTATGAATCTGGTAGAGTCTGAGATTCAAAAAGCAGAAACAGACCATAGATAAGGCCTGAGACAAAGTGGTCAAATCAACGAACAATAAGACACATTTTATTTAAATGAACTTTTAACTTGTTACTATTTTTATGGAAGTCTTTTTTGTATATGTATGCTTTATGGTTATGATTAACCAAATAAAGTAAATGTTTGACTGACTGACTGACTGACTGATACATCTCTTTGCACTGCCTTTCCCTTATTTTTTCCCACTGCGCACGGTGAATGTGTTGTTGGAGTTTCTCTACTCACCCACAATTGGGGTTGCATCTTCTCGAAGAGCCTTTTAGACTCTCATAAACTTTGTAGACCTGATTCACAAAGGGCCTCCCATAAACTTTGTGGACCTGATTCACAAAGGGCCTCCCATAAACTTTGTGGACCTGAATCAAAAAGGGTCTCCCCTAAACTTTGTGGACATGATTCACAAAGGGTCTCCTATAAACTTTGTGGACCTGATTCACAAAGGGCCTCCCATAAACTTTGTGGACCAGATTCACAAAGGGTCTCCCGAAAAATTTGTGGACATGATTCACAAAGGGTCTCCCATAAACTTTGTGGACCTGATTCCAAAGGTTCTCCACACTCATGGCGGAGGCTCTGCAGTCATTGGAGAGTCTTTGCGCTCCTGGCGAAATCACCATATTTAGAATTCTCATTGCAGAGATTCAGCCCTGAGTGCAGAGACTTCCCTATGAAAGTGGGGCCTCCACCACAAGTGCATAGACCCTTTGTGAATCAGGCCCTGAGTGTGGGGCTGCTGGTGCACCAACCTAGAGCAGCGACTGGCTGCCTATAGAACAGTAACACTATGCTCCAGGGCCATACAATATAAATAGCTGCATCACCCAGAGATTTCGAGGCTCCGTAGGACTCTCCTGGTCTCTCGACAAAGGTCGCCAATGCAGTACACAGCTGAGCTAGCACTCTAGGTGATCTACAAAGTGTTAGTGTGATAGCAGAGGGTGGAAAGCTGGTTCCGTCACCTAAATTGCAATAGTGCAACTGTGGCTGCTTGTCATTCCTTAGCAGCTTTTGGTGCACCCCAATGTCCAATTCAAGATTGACTGCACTTCTGAGTAACAAAAGGTCCATATGCTGCTAATTAGTCCTGCATGAGCTCCACGTTTCCAAGATAGCATCTGCTCAGACTTCAGATGTAGCGTTCATCTCTTTCCACACCTTTATGTGCTCTAAGGAGTGTATACACAAGCTCCATGGGTGGAGGAAGATTGTCAGAAATTGAGATAATCTGGGAGTCCCGTTGCATTGCGACCCACTTGGAGCAGGGATGATGATTTCTCCCTAATTAACTTTTTAAAACAAAGTGGCCTGGAAGTATATTTGTCTGAGAAATACAATTTAACTGCATTGGAATTATACTTTGCAATTTTTCAGTCCTGTTATGAGGAGAAATCTTGGATGTGGATGCACATCATGGAAAGTAGTTTAGTTGATTTTAAGTCATATCTTTGTGGAACTGATCTGTCTGCTTACTATTGTAGTCAGTGTAAACACTTCCTGAGTCTAGCTTCTTTGTAGAAGGTTAGAATACCTCACAATTTAAAAGTACCCTTTAAGTTGTTAAAAACTTAATAAAAGTGTTAAAAATAAACATACAATAACGTTCAAACGTTTTGAAGAAAGTTGAGAACTTGGCAACTGGTTAAACATTAGCCACTAAGGACCTGAATTGGAGTTTGGCAGAGAGGCTACTCTATCACAAACATGACAGAGTACCTTGCCCACCAAACCCTCAGTCTGCGTGGCCTATTCACAGTCAGGCAGACCGTCAGATTCAGTCAGCAATGCCTTCATGGGCTCTGTCAATGAAAAACTGAATTGCCTGATGGAGTGCTGGACATGGGAGAAAGGGCATTAATCTTCCTGCCCTATTTAGGGCTGACAGCCGGATATCCTTTTTAGGTTGAGCATTCGAGAGCTCTTCTATATACTTCAGTGTATACTTATATGTGTGTTTACTTTGTGGGCTCTGGAGATCAGCCCCAGGAATTGTCTGCTTCCACTTTTTTTCTTTTCAACTGCCTCTATTTAACTGTCTTGATAGAAAGCGACCAGTAGAGGTCAGTAAAATGCCAGAATTGCTTTTTGCTGAGGGACTTTCTTTAAAAAAAAATTCTGACAACTGCCTCTATTTAACTTTTTTGATAGAAAACGACCAGCAGAGGTCAGTAAAATACCGGAATCACTTTCGCATTCTCTAGATTCCAGTCCATAGAAATTGTTTTCCACGAGCACCCGTAGACAATAATCTTTTTTTCAAATCTTGTATTTTCAGTGATATGACCACCAAAGGCCCTGATTTTATATTAAAAACAGAGCTTTGGACTATAACATTTCCTGCTGAAAGGCAACATTTCTCCCCATATGTTCCCATACCTGGCATGTCACGCAGTTTGGTGCTTACTTTCCCTCCATGTTCAAGAACAGTAGATGTTTCAGCAGGGAAACAGCCTGAACAATGAATTTTTAACAATGAGTTGCCTTAACAACGACGCTTAAACAACGACCTGCAACTGAACCATGACCACCTCAACAACTACTACATTAAACAACGAGTAGCCTTAACAACGACTATAAACACGATCAAAAATGTAATTTGTTTTCATTTATCTTGTGAGGCCAATAGATGGCGCTGTAGGATTGTTTTCAGATGGTTTTTATGCTGACATGTTTTTTTTTTTAAATCAATTTGAATAATGGATTTGGTTTTAATTTTACGCTTGATATGCCGCCAATTAAGTTAGCATTTTAGTTGTGACCACTTTCACATCCCAGCTTCAAGGTGTCATTCTGTGTGATCTCTGGCATTTTGCACTTTTTTATTCAGATTCGATTACTCAGTGCTAAAAAAAAAAAAGTATCAAGCAGCTACTGGAATATATATAAATGAAATGAAGAACAGACCACCCGGCACTTCCGCTTTCTTTATCCGATTCTAGCAGTTTTTTTTTCATCACTACGATCTACCATTTCGCGAGGTTTCATTCATTTATTTTCCACCATTCTTCTCTATTTTTTGCCATTATTTCTGTAGCTCTAAGAATGGCTCCACTACGAGTATTTTCCTGTTTGATGACATCATCCTAAAACAGCGTGGCCCAGTTCGCAAAGTAAAAAGAGATTTTCCGGAATAAAACGTCAATACCAGCAATATTTTACTTAAATACAAGGTTGGAGATTAACAGTTAGTACCAGTGTAGAAAATGACATTAAAATCTGAGGTAAGCGTCTACGTGTAAATATTAGTATTGTTAAAAAAGAAAAAACACTGTAAGAATGGCATTTTCAAAGATAGCAGGTTTTCATTAACTCCAATTTCAAAATATGGGTAGATTCGGTTTGCACGTCAAAAGAATTATTTTCGTGGTTCAGTTAAGTCGTGGTTCAATAACTTAGTGGTTAGGATTTGGTCGTTGTTTAGACTTCGTGGTTTAGGCACCCGTGCTTTCAGAGGTAGTTGTTTAATTATACAACCGTTTCATCACCCAAGCTAATGTGCTGTGTAGCTAAATACATATAAGGTCCCAATGCGAGACCGATTGCATTGCAAATGCTTCCTTCTGTTTCCCACCACCAGGGAACACCAGACAGTGGTGAACAGAAAAATTAAAATAAAGGCTCCACACAAAACTCCCTGGGTGTGGCATCATTAGTTATTTGTTTTTCATACACAAAACTTCCACTTCCAGGGTTTGTTTTTGTAAAACAAAAAATGTTGGTGGACGGCCGTCAAAATCAACGGGGACCGTCCACATAACGCTTGGTATCTTCAGAGGAACCATTGTGACAGCCCTTCCTTTGAATGTAACGAGATTACAACTGGACCAGCAATGACCTCTGAATATGGCAGTCTTTTGTCTGTCAGGGTAATGAACCTAAAGGGAATCGCCACCCTGGCGGACATAGTAAAGATCACAATACAGGCCAAAAGTCTTGAAGCAGAAGTGCTACATGGAATTCACAGCAAACCAGTTGATGAAGAGCCTGCTTGTTCCGACAGAGAAGGTTTATGCTCACACTATGGCGCCACACATCTAGAGCACTACTGACTGAATACAATGTGTCTGTGGTAGTTGAAGTGGGTTGAATTTGGTAAATGGTTTTGTATTTGCGAGCACTATGATGTGATGCAGCATTGAAGGCTGATTCTTTGTTTATGAACACACTGCTCCTGGACAGTTGAAGTTTAGCAATGAAGGTTGATAGCTCCATTAAGAACAAAGTGATCCAGTATTGATGGGGGGCAGCATGAGGTGAATATCTCATTATGAGCTCAGCCTTCAGGGTAATAGAGATGCATAATTGAATGACTGATTGCCTCATTACGACCAGAGAGCCCAGGGGTAAATGGGATGTAGCATGGGTTGATTGCTTCATTTTGTCAGCACTCTAAAAGAGTTTGGGTGCAGCAACGGAGGAACTGATTGCCTCATTATGAACACACTACTCCTGGGACATTGGGGTGCAGTTGGGTTGCATCACTGATGGGTTGATGGCCCATTGATGGGTTGATTGTCACATTTGGGGATTTATAGTGTTTTAGAACCTCCTCCTATGTTGGAAGAGGGAGGCTGCGCGCTATGGGTTATGAAATTTGAATAGGCGGCTAAAAGGGAATGGTGTGACCCTATGAGGTTCCGTGACAATTGTAAGTGGTGTTTTCGACTCGCTCGAATATGGTCGAGTCTGGTATCTATGAACCGCAAATGACGTGTTTAGTGGGTGCACGCGTTTTCGCTGTGCTAACCTAAACCGTTCGTCTGTTTCGTGGGTTTCTTCATCTGAAACCACGGGTTCCATTTTAGATATGGCATCCATTTTGTTTCTTGCCCTCAAGTAGCCATCGAACGGACACTGTTCGCTTCGTGACCCTGGGATTCCCAAACTCTTGCGGAAGACACGTGTTCCTTTGAGGATGTCTTTATGACGAGGGGGAAGACACTGCAAGGCAGATGGCCCCGCTCGAGGCTCATCTTGCCGTGCCGGTCTATTGTCTCAGTTGTGCATTCATTAGGCACGTCTCCTTTGATCCCTGAAATCGTGTTTCCTAATACCACCCCCTTTACACTCTTTTCGATCTGTTCGCTATCCTCGTCTTCCTCTGCACCTGTTTCTGACTCTTCCTTGATTCGTTTACAGCCGAATGGAATGCACTAATGGTGGGAAGATGTACTTTTACAGTTGGGAGCTGGCGATGCTACTGTAATTATGTTCCGGGACCCTGAATACATGAAAGCGACCCCCTATGAAATTTACTGTGGGAACCGGGTTGTAATCTTTTGTTTGCCATGTTATCGTATGACGAAAAACTGTATAAAAGGAGCGATCCACAGATACAATTTGAAGCAGTCTCCTTGAACTTACATACTATGTACTTCTTGTGACTTCTGTGTTCCCTGCAATAAATAAACCTCGAATCTTTGACGCCGAAGGAAGTGTCCTGTGTCTCTGTCATTTGTACGCCGGAACAGGTAACCCACGAAGGTTTCAGGTGTTATCCCTGGCACCGCTGGGTCTTAGAAAAACCCAGTCCTTCACCTATTTGAAGACGTTCCTCATTTTTTGCCATTATTACCTGCGTTTCTATTTCGCTTAATCATCCTTCTAAAGGAAGCATGCATTAAAGGAAGGAAGGACAAGACAACCATGGCCACAAATAAACATTAGAAAAGGACAGTAAAAGTGTCATGTGTCCAAGTTAGGCCCTATAGGAATTAGTGAAATTTGTACATGAACACAGTCCTTACCTGAAGTTGCTTTCTCTTTGTCACATCAACCTTTGTTACACATTTGCATTTGTGACTCTTTGAATAGTTTCTTGGAAACACTGGCCTTGCTTATTAAGAATACTTTGTGAGCACACTAGCACACTGCCTTAACATTAGGGACATGGCCCTCACGTGCATGACACAAACGTGCTTATTATCACGTCCATGTGGCGATGCAGCTATATGTGAAATTAAAACAATGGCATCCTGATCACAATCTCGGAAAGGATACCATTTTATATATATAACCTTTTGTTTCCTAACATAATCAGAGGAGACACTTCTGCAGACTTTGTGACTTCGTGGGGTAGCCACGTGCCAAAGCTTTCACCTAGTAGGTGACCGACACCTCTCTGAGGGGTGTCCAGTTCACGACCAAGACGAGCTCTTACACACTTACTCATCAGGTAATGGGGTTAGATCGTCCAGAAGGGGTTTCTTGTCAAAACATACTTCTGCACCTAAGACACGTTAGGGTAAGAGGTTTGTAGGTGTGCACTACATAGCTATATTATTGTACATGTATGCATATATAAGTTGTCTCAACAAAATGGTGGACCTATTAATTATGTTCACGGTTTTGAAATTCTGTATGACTTTTGTCTGCTTCTGTCTAATAATCATCACTACCCTCGTTTTCTATGCAAGAATCATTACGTTTCAATAAATATTTAAAACACTACTCTGTGTATTCTTGTATATTTCTCTGAGTGAAAGAAGGCATGAGTGACTGAGTGAAAAGTTTGAGGTCTGACACCACGGTTCCTGAGGGGACAGAGTTGTCATGTTCAGTGGTTGCCAGAACTGTTCACTTCCGGTCTAGGTTTTGGGGGCTAACGGTGGCACTACAAACTGGCTGATCCAAGGGACAACATATCCTGCAGGGATGCATGGAATCAGTCTGCCACCATCCTAAAATACCTTGCCCCCAAACGCAAAGGTTCCTTCGAATTGGAAACTACACAACAAAAGGGAGAGGTTTGAAAGGTGTTAAGAGTTAAAACTCAAAACAATACACAGCGTACTTCTAACACCCAAGCAGGAATGAGACACACTAGTACGAGCAGTAAAACCCAATAAAAACTGTAACTTTTTATAATATGACCTTTCCGACTAAAGGAGGGGAAATCCCACTTTTAAGGTGAAGAAGCTTACTCCCTACAATAATATTTTGGTTTTCCCAAATTCAACAACACTCAAGTGAATATTGTGTCAGAGTGTACCGTAATGTTCGATGGGGAGATGAGGGGTGGTAATATTGATCCATTACAAAATCATTAGATATTTACTGGAAGGATACATCACCTCATTCCCGGTGTCAGACCAAGGTGATCCAGAGATGCTCCTGGAGTAGCGGAGTTTTGAGTACCTTAGGTTGTGTTTTGTCTGGGTTTGACTTTAGGGTGAATCTTTAAGGTGAATCTTCAATAATGATCTTCCAATTTAAAACGTGCAATTGGATTTGATCAGGTTTTAGTTTGCTATCCCCTTTTCTCCAGAAATTGTACTTTGGACAATGCAGGCAAAAATCAGCATAAACCTGATCACGAACTTAGGCCAAGAATATGTTGGCTACTGAAGTGCATGTTTTATTTTAGACTAAAATGTACTGTAAATGCTTTCACAATTCCCACCTACTGAAAAACATGTTTACTGTGATGTTTTCATTTTATAAAACACGTCTCTGTGGCTCCAGTGTACTTACAAAGTTAAAATTGTGCAAGCGGCCTCATTTGATGAAATACATGCAGGTCAGTAACCCCCATGCAAGAACGGCCATTCGCAGCACAAACAGAGACATCGATTTCTGAGCAACGGTTTAAACATGCATTGATTTTTGGAACATTTACGTGACAGAAAACATACCTCTTCCCCATCCTCTTCACTGCTGGTTGTACTTCTCTGTGAAAGAAAAACAAACCATGTTTGTTACAACTGCTGCACTATTCGTGTGTGTGAAAAAATGTAATATAGCGCTGTGACTTTTTTTATCACAATCTAATTAATACAACGATGATTAAATAGAAGTAATGTTTAAATAAATAGCAATTCTAGAGAGAGCTTAATCTTCACATAACATGGCGTCTTTAATGTTCTTTTTATAGGCATGCTCTAACGTCAGAACTGTAAGAAAAACACACTACTGTTTGCTTGTAATAAGTGTAATAAGAAGCTCTTCACTCGAGACTCTGGACGCCGCATTTGCCAAATTTGGAATTCTACATCATTACGCCTTTGATGTTACTCCCCTTGACATCCTGCATTAGCACAGCATTGTTTTTATCTACACGTCAAAAGGTAAGTGCCGCACGGCCACTGGAGAACATATGTCGACTGGCCCAGGAACAGATGACTTTGTCGTGAGAGCCTCGATGCCTCTATATATTTGAGCCAATGGGCGAGTGTCCATCTAGCTAATCATCGGTGTATTCCTACCACACTTGGTGGATAGATGCATAAGATTGTTGCATCTGCTGTATTTTCCCCGTACTCCATTCACCTTTGCATCTTGGAACATCTCTTATGAGCGCCCTATGAAGGTGTAACCCATATGGTGGTGGCCACCAAAACGCGCTTCGGACCGGGTTCAACAGCAGTTCCAGGATTCCAATTTCTGATTAAGAAGCCTACTTTGACACACATAATATTTGTAGGGATTAATGAAGACATCTGAATTATACCAACCAGCTCTATATCAATATTTAAAAAAAAATAAGGTGTCCAGCATCTACTGTATAACATATGAAATATGAAATTGTTCCTCTATATCCAAAGCTTTTTTTGTTCCTCTGTATTTGTAACCGTTAACTTAAATGTGTGCTGTGGATTTTAAGGAAGATATACTATATTTTGTGTGTTATGTGTATGGTCTGAGTGATTTGGGTGTGAGTGGGTATGGATGAGAAGTTTTAATGTATATCGCTAGAGGGATAAAGATTAGAGTTATGAAACTCTCATTGAGTATAAGTTCTGTTTTCTTTGTAATTATTGAAATTTCTTTCACAAGAAAAATAAATGCATTTGAATCATTTTGTATTAAATAAGTAAACATTTATGCACTAGTAACTAGTATTTTTCTGGTGTTTGTGGCCTGGTCATATTGGGAATATTAGTTCCAGATAATAGCAGGATATCCACAATTAACTATTGTAGCAATTGCAATATGGTGCCCTTTACTTTTAAACATATTCATCTAAAGCACAGCATACCACCATTCCTAATATTCCAATCCAACACACATATTTCCACTACACACCACATGCATACACTCAAAAACCCACAGTTAAAATACATTGCCATTTACAATTCCATTAGCTCTAACTCAAAAAATCCGAGACCTATTGCATTTCCAATGCTTGTTAATGTAAAGTCTGGTCAGGCTACCATAGTTGATCAGGCTTTGTGCCAAAACCTATGGATGTTGAGATAATCTGCTTTCAGAAAAGCTCCCCTTGATGCAAAGAGATGAAAATGTACATGGGGATGTTGAAAGGCCACCTGTCCAGCACCAGACACAGTTTGTGCTGGAAAGTAAATGAGTGCTGCTGCTTCATGCTGCCTCGTGATGCTCTAGCACCATTGCAAAGCATTAATACTTTTTTGTTAACAATACAACTGTGGCTGACCAAGGTTTTGCACTTAAATTTCAATGTTGGATAGTCAATATGACACTGAGCACAAGAACATCCGGAGCTGGCCACAAAAAGCTCCACTGTCAGGACAGATACCAAAGTCTAATGGAAAGGATGGTGCACCAGAATTAGCAGTCCAGGTAGGCTGTCGTATTTTGAAAAAATCCTTTATTATTTTCAATCTTTAAAAAGGCCTCAGCCAACATGTTTCGTTCTCATACGAACTTCGTCAGGGCTAGAGAAAAACCTGGTGACACGTAAGGCAACCAAGTATAGTTTGTAGTTCAAAATTTCCACCTCGTCAATAGATCAAATTCTTGGAATAAATAGATGGGACATATTAAAAGGAGTTCGTATTTTCCGTAGGATCCCGAGTCCGTGTCTCCAAACCCGTGGGTTTGGAGACACGGACTCGTGTCAGCTTCTACCCCCATTCTCTACGCATACTTGGTTTTCACTACTCTATGGGCCGTATCTAATTTGTTGAGAGGTGGCCATCGATTTCAACTAGAAATACATTTAGGTTGTGGTTTTCTCACGCTTGGACCTTGAAAGACTCCTGCCAGATGATGCTTATTGGCGCTAGAAACTCCTTACAATACGTCCCATCTATTTATTCCAAGAATTTGATCTATTGAAGAGGTGGAGATTTTGAACTACAAACTATACTTGGTTGCCTTACATGTCACCAGGTTTTTCTCTAGCCCTGACGAAGTTCGTATGAGAACGAAACGTGTTGGCTGAGGCCTTTTTAAAGATTGAAAATAATAAAGCATTTTTTCAAAATACGACAGCCTACCTGGACTGCTAATTCTGGTGCACCATCCTTTCCTATAGACATTAATACTTTTTTGCCTATATTTCAAAATGTAGGCCATCTGAACATTAAAAGTATATTCGCCTCCATTTAATCCGTAAGTGTCTCGAAGACCTCCACATTCCGTATGTAGGTAAGCAAAACAAAAAAGCAACCATAAAAAATCATATAGGCCAGAGGTTAATGAAATACGTGTTCAATCCTGAGATACGTGTCTTAACTGTACAGTTTTGATTCCTGTTAGGCCCACAATCTATCACTCTCTGCCATTCTTCTAGCTGTGGTTCTTGGCGTTGCCCTTGTTTCTAAGAATTATTTTTGTATCCTGGGATCTACTTTCAAAGATAAATCTTTTTTTCATTTTTGGAGCAAATGTAGGCACAACCTCACTTTTACCACCTGATGCATTGTCATAAAAACTAGAAAATAGATACACACTGGTTGCAATTTGTACTAACAAAAAAAATTGAAAGAAACACAATATAATTGGGCTATTTTTTATAAGCTGTTAGGGGAAGGCCTATACCAATGATCACATGAAACAGTAGTATCTTTGTTAGTGAAAGTAATTCAAGTTCACCGATTTGAACAGAAACAAATGTAGCAACCTTTCAATCAGAAGTTATGACTTGATTAGCAAATGACACACGAAAAATCAAATAAATTAATTTATGCTACAGCTAATGAGCAGGAAAGACATTTTGATTTACAAAAACTCACAAGTACGTGAGATTCATGTAAAAGATGTTTTAAAGAATCAATTACAGTTTTCCAGTACCAGTATTGAGGTCGTTCCTCCAATTTACCTCTAGAAATGTATGTATAAAGACAGTTAAATAAAACAAAAAGTGTTTTGCTGTTCCAATACCAGAAGCAAACCAGAGACATTAAAGGACAGTATTTGTGCTTTCCAAAATCGCACATACCATTTTAGTTTTTGGTGGTGTTATTGAAGCCATTTCTTATATTTTAAAGCGAATATAACCTGACTTATTAAAAGGTTTTAAATGCATTTCTGAATCAGAGCGCCTTTGCAAATAGGAGAGTATGATGAAAAGATTGAAGACTAATGCTGCATAAAACGTCATAGGCAATGTATTCAGATGTTTTTTTGAGTCCTGAAAAAGAAACGAATATATCACCTTGATGTGTGTCTTCTAGATAAAAGATATTAGAATCTATTCAGGTTTTCCATAATATAAAATTAGTACCAAGTTCCAGGAAAGCATTTTGCCTTAGTAATTGTTTGAGAATATTTGAAAGCAAGATGAAACGAATAAACCCACTTTTAAAGTGCTAATTTTGTAGGTTTAATAATAGTAAGGAGACATTTTGCTAATTTTAGCACTGGGAATTATTAGAAAAGCAAAACAGAAACCATAATGAGCCACATCTTATTAAAATAAAATGTAATTATGATACTTGTGGAAATCAGGTAATTCGTAACCACCATTATATCTATTAGCTTTAAATGTGTTATAATCTATGTATTCTCAAATATTTCTTATTCCACCCGAAAATATTTCTGTATTTTTTTAAAATTTAAAACAATGTTTACAATAGCAATGAAAGCATATGAAATAAATAAAAATGTTTGTGGAATGGGGACATTCTAAAAGCTTCTATTTTATTTCACCAATTTAAGTATGTGCAGACCTCTTTTTGAATGCTTAGAACTTAACTATCAGAAAAACTAAGAGATTCTGAAGATTATGATAAGCCAGGAGAAGCATATTGCTTCATACAATGCTTTGCATAATAGGAAATGTCAAAACATAATACATCAATCAATTTTTTAATGCTTACATCATCACATGGACATTTTCCTTTGTGCAAAAGCTTGTCCACCCACCTGCCAATGTACTCTACCAAAAGTAGTTCATCAAATCTAAACCTGAAAAACGCCCTCCTTTATCACTGTCAAAAGAGATATCAGTGGCAGGGTCGCCAATGGATTTAGAAGGAATATACCCTGCCACTATCTGTTTTCCAAGACTTTCTTTGTAGTAGTTCACCTCCCCTGTTCAGTGTAAGTAATGGCATACACTGTTTTACTGTCCGTTTAAATGGGGGCAGCGATGAAAAAAGATTGCTTCAAAGCTTACCATAAATATCTAAAATTGCACATAGGAGAACTACAGAGAAAAGAAGCATTCGAAGAACATTCTCCTATGCCAGCGTGCTTGTTTTTTTTCAAATGTTGAACCGGAGCATCAAAGGATGTGTCACAAAAATCTCAGTAAAATAAGCAAGTCACAATTCCTGTTGGATAATCTGACCTTGGCTTTCAGGAATATGTTTTGAACCACATCAAAATTATGGCAGCTTTCAATCAACCACAACTTGTCCTCAAATAGATATTGAGCAACAGATTTCCCCCAATAGGACCTTAGTACACTTGTAACATGCCTGTGTATTTTGGATCTGGGTCGAATTGGCATGGGATTTTGTCATTAAAATCTCATGAGTTTAACTGATTGCAGTACGTAGGCAGCCACTATTATAATGGTGTATCACTAATAGGTACGGTTTAAAGGTGGCTCAATTTACAGATTTTTCCACTTCCAAGTTTTAACAAATATTGTATCTTTGCTTGCTGGTGATGAGCATGCTGTTGCTGCCATGTTGGACTTTTGCCTTGATTGGGGAATCCTTTAATATTTCCACTACCATATGGTCATGAAGACAGTGCTTCAACTTGTGCAGAACTCTGATGTCCTTTTGGTGACTGAATGTTGTCCCTTTACCTTGTCTCTCCAACACTGTTCTAGATATGCTGGCTTGCATTAGAGAGGATCCAGTTTTAGAGTAATATGTGTAAATAATTATGCCTTTTACAAACTTTTGCTTTGATTCTTAAACCACAAGATTACTCCCTGGATCCTTTGTGCTGCTTTTTGATCAAATGCTGCACATTTGTTAGTGTTCCCGTGGTTTAGAAAACGATTTTGGAAGGTCATTCCTTTCCTGTGTTGGGTCCAATAATATAGAGCTCCCTTCGTATGAAGTTCATCTTGCCTTAGATTTAGTTGTGTCTTGAAAAATCACTCAAGATCTTCTTTTCTTGGCTCTATCTCTGCATCTTTTTTGCCTTGGGTATCTGCATGCTACACAAGAAAACTTGTTTTTCATCACAGAGCCCTTCAACATTATAAAGGCAACCATAAGATATGATATAAAAGCCTATATTTATATGACATATATAGGGTTGTCTATTGTAATGACTGATATTTGTAAATGGGAATCAGTATTTATTTTTCTGGCATGTTTGTTTTTGCTTTCTGGTAGCCCTCATTAAAAAAGCCATTTTAGATCACATGCTTTTATTTTCTTCATCGTAGGTAACTGCTGCTCTGCCTTCAGTACTGTTGACTCAGATAGAAGGAGTTCTTACATTAAAAGAAGTCAGATCTACATTAGATCTCGTGCCTATCTTTTGCTGACAAATGCCTGCTGCTGTTTTATAAATTGTACTCTGCACCTTGTTTTTAATATTCACTGGAACAGTTATCTGCACCACCAATGTTGATAAATGTAAAAGGTTTTGAAAGTAATTTGACCTGTATTTTAACATTGTTCATATGGCTACTGATTGTATTGACGTATCATTAAGTGGAAAAACGCGTTGGATGTCATTTGATCTGGAATTTTAACATTGTTCACATTATCATTGATTGTAATGGTTTAGAGTAACCAAACAATAACATAATGATATAACTTATATATAAGTCAGATCTACTTTCTGGTTTTCATGAAGCTTAAGAGCATTGATGGAAGATCATTTCAGAGCACAAATATATGAGTAGTTGCCAATTGGTTGTTGGTGATATCATAAATAGGCACGATAAGGTCAAACATAAAAAATTGTTACAATTAGCATTCATGATTAACTTTAAATACTGGATGCACAGTCATTCCCCTTAACCACACAAGATATCACACTCAGTAATGCCTACACATTTTGCGCTGCATTGTCAATATAGAAGAACCTAACATTGACAATTGGCAATTTGATCAGTTGACAGAGCTCCAAATGTTAATTGTTGCCATCAGCTTTATCTTAAACAATGAAAAGGAAAATACGTACCCTTGAGGTCACAAATATTAATACAAATGGTAAAGTACCAGCTATATCAATGGCAGTAGTACTCAGATTCAGGAGTGCAGACGTCTAACTGAAGAAACCACCTGATAGCTCTCCTTTTGAATTTAGCACCACAAATGAGAAAATGTACATACTCCTTATAGACTGGCAAAAGAAAATAGATTTCATTAGATATGAAAATGTTTTTTGCATCAATTAATTACATTCCATTAGCCAGTTTCAACTAATCTTTTCTTACACTTGTTACAGTCCATGATAAAATAGAGATGGAGTTTGGAAGCTTGGAATTAATGTTGTTAGAAGTGGTTTGGGCAAAGCTATGGAAATACATAGAGGACATGTTGAGCTACTGTTTTTCAGCTAGACCACACTCAGGGCCTTATTACGAGTATGGCTGTTCACAGGACAGCAGTACTTACGGTGGCGGTCTCACCACCGCCACACTGCGGGCCTACCTGTAGTATTCGGAGTGTGGTGGTCAGACCACTGCAGGACTGTCACGTCCGCCGGGATCCAGGATCCTGCATCCTGCAGCGGTGGTGCAACAGTCAGGAGATATAATATGCAGGGTGGTGCCGCTGTGGAACCATTGATCATATTGTGAGTTGCCTGTCAACTACCCATTTCATAACGGTGAGCTCGCCATGAAAAGGGTGGTGGAGAGGCAACTTTGGGGCCCCTGATGCTTCAGGGCCTGGGGGTACATGCAAGGGGGCACATGTGTCCCAGTGGAATTGCACCCTTGTTCCTGCTTGGCATGGCATGCAGGACATGGTGCATGCCACACCGTGCAGGAATGTGCTGCAGGCGCTGTCACCGTAGTGGTGTGCATGTTAGGCTCTCCTATGAGCCTAACAGACCACCAAAGTGAGACCACCGCAGCATCACCTGTCCAACCTCGATTTAAGTTGTAATCCAGCGGGCAGGTGCACCATGGCCTTGGTGTCCACTTGCGGACCTAGCTGTGCTGCAGGAGGACCACCAAAGTCATAGGAAGGCCTACAATCTTCTCAAAAAGTTTAAGGGTTGCAAAAAGCTTGAAAGAAAACTGGGAACAGCTGGAAAAACATGACATTGGGTAGGGTACACCGGCAACCCTGGTTGGAAGGTTTATCCCGTGCTTGATCAAGTTGGAATGATGAAACTCTGATAGATCTAGAAGGGAAAAGTCAGGGAAGTATTAAAAGTGTGGCAAATGGCTGTTTGTTTGGCTGTGGTGACAAAGGAGCACACCACAGCAATGGACTGTTTGCTGCATCCAGAGTTGTCCACACAGAGGGTGGACTTTTTTCCCCAAAGCAGCCCCCACCTCTAGGTGAAAGCTGGTGCAGGCGAAAAAATATGAGCCATGATCCATGAGGGCATGTTGAACCACTCGGCACATATGTTTTTTTTTAAGAAAGCCTCCTCAGTGTAAGGCCCTGTCTTTGGAAAAACCCATCTGATCCCTGCACATGCTGGTATTTGTTTTCTCTCTGCAGTGACATTTGTGGGCTTTAACCTCCAGTGCTGCATGGTTTACACAGCAACCCTGGACATTAAAAACACAAAAACGTTAATGAATCAGAGGTATTTGTCCTTAACAAGATACATACCTCCCCATATCCTTTCCCACCTGTTGGGTATCCCATTGTTTCCCCAAAAGCAGAGACAGTGGCAGATCCACCATCAGAAAAAACACCTTATTTAATTCTCTAAATGAATTGGGGGATGCATTATGTGGACACATGGGACAGCCTCAATATATAACAAGCATTGGTAAATGCATTAGGTTACGCCTATGTGATCAATAATAAGCTGCTTTTTGTTGTATGTTGTAGTATGCTGATTAGCTGTACAATATAAGTTACAACACGTCTGTTAAAGTGTTATGACCTGTTTATGTACAAAAAGGCAGTATATTATGCTGTTGCTAGTGGAACAGTATGGGTGAGTAATAGCAACATTTTGAAAAATGATAGTGGGCAATATTATTAATTGATGTAATAGCAATATTATGTGTTTATAGGAGTGAGGAGTTCTGACAACATTTGGGTCTGGTGCCACTGCACCTGCTGCACCATTCAAATCATGCCCCTAGTGCCTGCAAGTTAACTGTATTTGTGACTGCCTGTTTAGTAGTAACATACACCAATATTTGGTGTTTAGAGAACTTATGACAACTTTTGGCCCAAGTGCAACTACACCTGCTGCACCATTCATATCATGACTCTATTGCCTGTAACATAACTGCACTTGTGACTGCCTGTTTAGTAGTAACATATTGCAATATTTGGTGTTTAGAGGGGTTCCTAGAGCTTTGGGCCCCGTTGTCACTCCACTTGCTGCACCATTGAAATTATGAACCTTGTGCCTGCCAGGTAACTGTACTTGTGACTGCTTATTTAGTGGCTAAATATAGCACGATTTGGTGTTAAGAGGAGTTCTGACAACCTTTGGCCCTGGTGCCACTTCACCCTCTACACCATTGAAATCATGGCCCTAGTGTCTGCTAGATAACTGCACTTGTTGGTGTCTGTTTAGAAGTAAAGTTGAGCAATATTCTGCGTTTAGTGGGATCCCAAGAGATTTTGGTCCTGGTGCCATTCCCCTTCTGCACCTTTCAAATCTATTAGTGAAATATAGCAATATTATGTGTTTAGAGGAGTTCTGACAACATTTGGAACTGATCCTTCTGCACCTGCTGCAAATCAATCCCCTTTTTTTACTACATGATAACTGCAATTGGCCTGCCTATATAATAGTAAAATAGAGCAATATTAGTTGTTTCAAGGAGGTCATAACAAATGTTGGGCCTGGTGCCGCTGCACCGGCTGCACCATTCCAATTATGACCCTGTTGTCTGCAAGATAACTGCACTTGTGACTGCCTGTTTAATTGCAAAATATAGCAATATTAAGTGTTAGGGTGGTGCCTAGAGCTTTTAGTCCAGGTGCTAAAGCACCTGCTGCACCATTCAAATCATGATCCTATTGCCGGCTAGATAAATGCATGTGTGACTGTCTGGTTTCATAGTAAGATTTAGCAATAATCTGGGTTTAATGGGGTCCTTAGAGCTTTTGCCCCCCTTGCCACTGCCCCTGCTGCACCATTCAAATCAAGTCCCTTTAGTAGTCAAATAAAGCAATATTATGTGTTTAGAAGAGTTCTGGTAACTTCTGGGCACACTGCTACTGCACCTGCTGCATGATTCAAATCATGGACCTGTAGTCTGCATGGTAACTGCAAATGTGGCTGCATGTTTAGTACTAAAATATAACAATTTTAGGTGTTTAGTGGGGTGCCTAGAGTTTTTGGTCCTGGTGTCTCTGCATCTGCTACACCATTGAAATCATGACCCTGTTGTCTGTAAGGTAACTGCTCTTTAGACTGTCTGTTTAGTTTTACATTTTGGCAAAACTCTGGGGTTAGTGGGGTCCCTACAGCTTGCAGCCCAGTGCCACTACACCTGCTACACCATTTAAATCAAGTCCCTTTTAACTGCAAGGTAACTGAAATTGTGTCTACCTGTTTAGTAGTCAAATATAGCAATATTATGTTTTTAGAGGAGTTCTGACAACTTTTGTGCCTGCTGCTACTGCACCTGCTTCACCATTCAAATCATGACTCTGATGTCTGCAAGGTGATTGCACTTGTGGTGCCTGTTTAGTAGTCAAATATAGCATAGCTCTTGTAAACTACCTGTGTTTTTGATGTGCAATGTTTATTACAACATTTAGAATTTGATCATAATGACCAAATAGATTAAGTTGATAAAATCAATCCGATAACACCAACAAAGCACAAAGAAAGGTACTGAGGCATGAATAAGAAATGCCACAGACGTTCTAAGGCTAAAGCATCTGCTTTACATAATTAACACATACAACTCAAGCATTCCAGCATTCTGTTAGAAGCTGTCTGCCTTTTCCCTAGGACGAGATCTATCTTGCAGGGGCAACTCCTTCACTAGGGCAGAGGAGCGTCGCCCCAAATCCAAAACATAACATGGTAATAACTTTCACTGCTTTCTCGCAGTGCGAGAAAGCCAAAACGTAAAATGGTAATACTTTTTGGTTATTAACATTTTATGTTTCTTTGCGCATTACAGGCGAGCGGGCCTGGCGGAACTGCTTGGGCAGGGCAGGAGTGGTTAGCCCACTCCTCTGTACGCAAAGACTGTTTGGTCGGCCCTCCTGGGCCGCCAAAACCAGCCATGCGCACTCTGCACTTCTCTGTGCAGGCTGCATTGCAGCCTTCATGGAGAACATACCATCCCCTACAACCCCTGGCTGGGCGGAGTCCCGACCAATCACAACACTCCACTGGAGCTTAATGATTGGCTTAATAAAGGGAGGCTGCCTACTTCCTGTACCTGTCAGAGGCATGAGAGCAGGAGCATTGAAGACGCTGAATCCGGGCCAGCAAAAAGGTAGTTTTTTTGTTTTTTTAATTGACCTTCCCTTCCCGCACGACCCCTCCTCCCCATGCGACCCCCTCACCCACAAGCCATGCTGGCTGCTACTACTATCTTGATAGTGAATGGCACTTAAACAGTGTGAACAGCATATTAAATAATTGCAGCCAGTGGAAGTTAATAAAAAAAGTTCTAAACAATAGTGAATTAACACATTTTTTTCAGTGATGGCAACCGATAAGAGCCCCCTTTTAAGATATATTAAACACAAGAGATTTCACAAGCAAAGTACAAGCAATGTGCAGCGGAAACCTAAAAAAGGGTAGGTGAGGGTTACTCAACAAGACCTGCATCCCCAATAACCAAGCACTATTTACAAAAGAAGGTATTGTCAATCAGGACAGGGGAAATCAAATGCCCTTCTATATATATCTGCGATCTAGGGTATCTAGAAATCCTAGGTCTCAAAAAAACAGAATCATGTCTGCAAATATTTTGCAACTCAAACAATGAAAATTGTCTCACAGCCAACTATCACCCATTCAAATAAAAAGGATGGCAACTTCTCAAGCCGTTAGTGAATTGTGGTGCATTTCCTACCAATTCCACAATGCTCAACAGCCCACCAGATCACACCATTATACATGTGATCAAAATGATCTCTTTCCCTGCTGCTTATGTTTGTAACATTGTTCACAAATGTCAAAATAATGCCAATGTTGCTGCCTTTCAATGACCGTGCTGTCTCTCAAAGTAGATAAGCGTGTATTTACAAAAACTGTCTCTTTGTTAGCAATCCTTGCTCAACTTCTAAAATTATGCAAGCAGTCATCTGACAATCAATTTTATTAATTTCTACTCTCCACAAATTTAACAAGCATTTGCAATGCTAATAGGTCTCAATGCCATTAATTTATGTGTTGGTTTTTAGAACATAAATTAAAGGCATTGTCATTTACAATGCCAACAGCTCAAACTCTAGCAAATGCCAGACACATTGCAGTGCAATAGGTCTAACCAGTGGGCTTGCAGATTAAATTTATTTTGGAGCACCACTGCGCCTCAATGTATCCCTCCACACACCATTTCTCCACACACCTTGTCCACATCTACACCACAAGGCTCAACACCCCTACCACACCATTTCGGCTTGCAAACAAAATCTCAGACAAAGAGCCCCTCTTAGGATGCCTGTCAGGCATTGCAGTGCGGGCCTGACGAGGAGCAAGCCCTATGATGCAGCGTGACACCCAACCAGGTATAAAAGGGCCCCACTTCCCAAATTGGGAGACACCCGTCTCCACCTTAGGGTAAAGGTGTTGACCGACCCAGCCTCCTCCTCTATCCTCCCTCCTCCACAGAAACTGCATACCTCTTGTCCCTCACAAATGTCACCAATGTAAGCACATTGACAGGAATGGGTGCCACAGGGCCCAAGCTTATCAATAGTAATAGTTACATTTCATTTTGAATGCCCAGGCAATAAAAGAAATTCAGTATTTGAAAGAACGTGCATTTCAGAAACCATGGTATATGAGGCCTGCAACGCAGACTCTTTCCAAAGTAACTTTGTCTGTTGATGACCTGTGCATCTTTGACTTTGCTCTAAGGGAACTGGAGGTGCCCCCAGTAGAAGATTTCATACGTCACTCTCTGGATGATTGATATACTGGCATCAGTACTTACCACATCTACAGGCACTCACATAAGCACAGATTTTGTACCTGACAGATGTTGTGTGCAAGTCATTTTGTGCAATCCTTTCTCCGTTGCACATGGGCAAATTCTCTGTCTGAATGACCGCATGCCTGTCCTGCTGGCCTGAGTTACTCCTTACTCAGTGCTATTATTTCTGCAATATTTTAGTTTATACAAAGCTCTTGTCTGAAAGATCTTCTCTTGCTCCATAGAGTACCCTAGTTTGAATACCTCCAGCAGTTCAATTCTTGGCCATTCTAAATGCTTGCATGGTGAGCAAAAGAACAATGGATTTAACCCAGATCTCTTGACGTGGGAGTGAATGTTTGATTTGTTCTGCATTTGTTTCGCATTTCATCCATCAATTGTGTGTCTTTTGCTTTCTTGCCCTTAGTCGCCGGGTATGTCCAGACGTCTGTCCTAGGCTCACTATGCCACTGGATTCAAGCTAACCTCGCTGATGAGGGGTGATACCCCAAAACCGGTCCCAGGATGCCTCGCACTGAACTGTTCCCTTGAGGATAAGGGTCAAAACTGATTTGCATATGGTTGGGTCTAAACTGTGGTAGCACGATGAGCAAAAGAACAATGGAATTAACCCAAATCTATTGACTGGGGGTGAATGTTTGATTTGCTCTGCATTCTGTCCATCAACTGTGTGTCTTTTGCTATCAAAGTATCCAGGTCTTCTATGTTTACCATTGCTAGCAGCTTCAGTAACTAGTGGATTCATTGTATTAATATATATTTGATATATCTTGAGTACCAAGATTGACCTTTCAGGAATCCACACTGTCTGCATCATGCCATTTAGGATAGACCTGCCATGTATACCCCATTTTACATACATTGTCTCATCCACATGACAATAATGATTCTAAACAGGTGACCTTTCACCTAGTAGCTTGTTCCTGTTTCTTCAACACCAGGCTCTCTGTACTCTATCATAATCCCGGAACCTGACATACATAAGGCACGGTATAATTATTCTGTATAAGGGTGTGGATATCCCTGGTACTGGTTGAAATGTTAATTACAATAGCAAAATTTGCTAAATTAGAAAATTTCAATGTATGCACAAATTGAAAAATGTCTTGAAATTCTGCAATAGGTATTTTTGTATTCCTTTTTGGGAGGCTTTTTCTGTTTTTAAACTAAATGGAGGCAAACCAAGTTTTGCTCTGAAATGTTAAATTTGGGGAATTTCATGGAATTTGCATAATTTTATTAAAAGTTACACAATTTTGTACACATTTGCGTGTCATCATCTAGTTAGTGCAACAGGGATCGAACTCTGGTAGACCCTATCTTAGTACTATCCAATGTTTGTCGATACAGCCCTCCTGCTGCTACATACATCATTTGATGCTCCAGAGTATTAATTCAGCAGAGTAGTATGCAAGAACCGGGAGAGTTCGAATGTTTCAGTTTTCTTTGGGATTGTCTAGAATCCCATGGATACCTTCCAGCCACCTGAAAACCTCCAACCAATCTCTCGCTAATTTTGGGCTCTATCGCGCTGCTGTTATTGTATTTTCCTGGGTCGATTTTTGTCCCAGTCATTCTTTGATTTAAGCTAGCACTAAGTGACCTGATATCTACCCTAAAAAGGGTTCGGTTGAATCGGCTATCTGTCACTCGGGTAGATTGGTAAATGTCAAAAAAGTTATAGATAGCGTTCTTCCTATATAAACGCCCAAGTTGCAAGCAAATAGGAACGCTAATCTTTCCCTTATAACAGACTGGTGTTATATAATTAATGTGTGGCCATAAAATAACAAAAAGCTGAAAATAAATTGAAAAATCAGAACGAAATCAAAGACATTAAACAAAACTGAGTAACTCAAATGGGCCACCAATCAAAGGAGCAGGATGTAATAACTGGGAAAAGGTTAAAAAAATAAAAGGGAACATCCAGTAGAAAATAAACAAAGAATAGCCGAACAAGCACGGGAAATCAACCAGAGGGGCCAACCAAGGACATATTGAAAAAGATTTCTGAAATCTAATTGAACACTTTCTGTGAAAGAAAAAGCAGTTTGTGAACCAAACATAAATAGGCTGAGAGAAAGTGGAAAGTGGAAACGAAAAGTCAAGGGAAGTCTAACATTCAAACAGAGGAAAATACAAAACTAGTAACAGTTTTGAATATGGTCCTAAAATACTTGATGCACTACTTGATGCAATGATGACTTGAAGCACAGTGATCCTTTAAATATTCTGAATGTCTCCCATCATATAGTAAACTAATACATTTTAATGATCTTAGGGGCTTTCAACGTTCATTGTAGGATTATTATCTCTTTTTATGTAGTATGCACACCAAACCAAACTGTCTCTTGCTGCTTACATAAGGCGTGTTCTTCTTACAGTAAGTGACTCAGTATATATTTTGAAAGGGTGAGTCGCTCCTTTGAGATTCATTCATGTGGCTACAAGACCTTTGGTGGTCTGCAAACCCAACTTAGGGCCTGATTGCAATGCCAGTCAGACCGACGGTCGCAAGCAATTTCGACTACCGAGGCTGGAAAAGTTCCTCCCACCGTATTACGAAGCAACTGCTACTACTGCGACGGTCTCATCTACGGCTGTGCATGTACCCCTGAGTAAATCGCTGCAAGTACGTACGAACTCACAGGATACATGTGATATATATACACATGTATGATATATGTGGGGATATGCCTTGTACTGCATGTACCCCATTGCTGGAGTGTGGTGATATATGCACAATCCAGTCAATAGGAATACATGCCACCTACAGATTTACCTGCATTCCAGAGACCACAGGGTCATAGGTTTTGGGTTGCAGCTGCTGTGGTGTGGGGGGACCTGGAGAAAGGAATCCACACCGGAGACTGTCAGGCAGAGACCCTGTGTTTCAGACAAGTCAAGGCAGCCAGACAGACCGCCATGGTCGGCTCGTTGGACAAGCACATCGCAATCCAGACAGTGGTTGGAACACCCTTTTCTGCCCTATGGATGCTGTTTTTCTCTGAACACACTGTCAGAGTCGGTGGTCTTTCAGTGGCTGGTCGGTCGGAATACAGGAGGCATGAAATGTAATCCGGCAGTCGGACCAATTGCTTCTGACGAAACTGTGGCAGTCCGACTAGTATCGTAACCAGGCCCTTAATTATCTCGCTGGTTCTGCAGGCAGGGGGTGGCTAAATTCCCTTGGTTCCAGGTAATGTAGTTTAATTTCTGTAGTGAAAGCAAATATCTACAACTAGCTGTTGGTTTTCCCTTCCTTGCTACTTTGTCAAATAAATGAATCCCACTTCCAACAGCCTATTGAGGTTTATAGAGCATTCTCATGTGATGTCATAAAAAACGGATGAGAAGGTAGAGATTCAAGCAGTATCAACTCCCTTGGAGTCTTAGGGGGAACAAAGGTACAGGCTGCCCCCCACTCAAACAGTACCAAACCAAATTGTGGCCTATCCCTCAAGACACTCTTATTTTTCAGTTATGCTGCACGATCCATGTAGGTGTGTGCACAATGGAATCACTCCCACTTCCCCATTACATCAGGGCTCTTAGTTCCTGCACAAGTGTCACTCTTTGTCAAAAGTAAACACAAGGTAAAATTAAAATTGCCAAACAACCATCACCCATACCACAAAAAATTGTGGAGAAAGAGAGTGAGCCCCTCACGGTAGAACCGCCAATGGGGTTATCTTGCTAGCAATTACCAGTGTACTAAGCATGGGCGAATTTTGCGAATCTCGCGTTCGCGAATTTTTCGGATTTGCGAACTCGCAATCCGCAAAATCCGCGAATTCTCACGAATTTGCGGATTTTTTTTTTGTGTGTTCGCGCAGGTTTCTGCCAGGTCGCGAGGGTTTTTGTACAATTTTGCAAACGCGAACTTACCTGTCGGGTCGCAAGTTTTGCGAACTTGTTGTTTCTACGTGTCCAGCCTGTTTGGGACACTCTTCTTCATCACTGCCACCCTCTGTCACCACATGCCACCCTCTGGCTCACCCATGCCACCCTCTGTTTCATCACAGCACCCTCTGGTTGTCCAGTGTACATTATTGTGGCAAAGCAAAGCACACCTTCCCTGCCTCAAGTGACCTGAATTAATTTGGGGCTGATTAATGTGTCACAGAATATTTTTTTAGCTGGCACCTGCTTCCTTAGTGCTTCCTGATTAGTGATCTTTTGCACTTGCTAAGTGCTTTCATTGTTGCAAAATTAGTTACAACACCTGCCCTGCCCCAACTGACAATAATGAATTAGGGGCTGATTAATGTGTCACTGGATTTGAACTTCCAGCCTGGCTCCTGCTTGTCTCCCTTAGCTGTAATTCAGGACCTTTGTGGCATATGTGTAACTATTCTGAGGGTCAGAGCAGGGTCACATAATAGTTGCAAGTAGGCAACTGAACTCTGGAGGGGCCCCTCAGGAAGCACTACAGGAAATGGCTACTAATGATGAGCTTGAACTTTTGAACCTGGTAAGTAGTTTCAGTTTTGCTAAGATCGTATTTCTGCAATTTAGCGCTTATTCGCGGGGCGCGAAGTTGAACTGGGAAGCCGCGAACTCACGCGAACAGTGCGAGCAAGCCATAAAATCCGCTGCTCGCGGATTTGTCGGGAAATTCGCGAATCTCGACGATTGCGAATTTACCGAAAATCCGCAAAATCCGCGAGCGGAACGGATTTTCCGCCCATACTTACAGTGTACCCACTTATCATCATAGGTTGCTCTCCCTCATGAAAGTGGAAAGAAAAAGATAAAAACACACAGAAGAAACACTATGTAACAATCCTTTTGCTTCACAACAGTCAGACAATGTGCTGAATGTTCGTGAAACAGCAAGTAACAAGTACCAGTCGCTGTTTAGTGACACATTCACCATTAACCCCAGTGAGAAAAAGAAAAAGTGAATCTCACACATTAAAATTGCAGAACTCACTGGCCACTCCTACTTTTATTCTGGGCTGTGAGTACTCCAAACTAAAACAGACTCACATTAAACCGAGTTTTGTGTGAGTCTAGGTAGCCGACATGTTTCGTTGCTATATTTTGTGCAACTTCATCAGGGCAATCAGGGGTTAACCACTTTTAAATTCCACTCATATATTATTGTAACCTGGGGGTTGCATCTCTACTGCATACCTGCTACCTCTCTCAGGTGGACCTCCGTGTCTAGGCTTCCGTGCCGGTAACCAAATGCTCAGTCACTCAGCTGCTGCAGTGGCTGAGTGACTGAGTGCTTGGTTACCGGCACGGAAGCCTAGACTGAGGCGGGTTTCCATTAGGACACTGGATCCTGTTGACACGGAGGTCCACCTGAGAGAGGTAGCAGGTATGCAGTAGAGATGCAACCCCCATGTTACAATAATATATGAGTGGAATTTAAAAGCGATGAACCCCTGATTGCCCTGATGAAGTTTCACAAAATACAGCAACGAAACATGTCGGCCACATGTGCACACACCTACATGGATCCTGCAGCATAACTGAAAAATAAGATTGTCTTGAGGGATAGGCCACAATTTGGTTTGGTAGAGATTAAAACAGTGGCAGAACACAAAATGATGAGGCCCCCATCCGAACTCTGTTGGAGTTCCCGAGAGTCTCTCAAATCTCACAAATGTTGATTACTCTAGGGCTGAATGGGGGCCCTGAATGGTAGGGCCCCCTGGTAAGTTGGGAGCTCCCCTCTGCTGCAGGGACTACCAGGACCTGCCTTTTGATTCAAGTCTTTGGGGTTTACAGAATATGGATTTCCTTTACGAGAGGTTAGTCCTGCTGGAGATAGAGCTGTTGTTGAAGGGGGGTATTTTGTTTAAGGTTGAAAGCTGTGTAAGAAAGATTATTTAAAGCTGGTGTTAAAATGACAGTATTCTGTTCCGTATGTGCAGGCTGGAGGGTGGTATGGGTGTATGATAGAAAGGAAGCAGAATGCAACAAGCCCAGGTGCTTCTGTAGATGTAGATGAGAGATGAGTTGCAGGATGAAGCAACAGAATGAAATTCTTTGCAACTCAGTGTAGAACAATTCGAAGTGGTGTTCTGCAGACTGGGTCAAGATTTCATGAAATGTGTGAGATGTGAGAAAAGCTTTTTGCTACTTAAAGCTAGCAGTCTGGATATGTCAATCTTTTATGAGTTACACATTGTGTTGCTGGTATTACATCCAGAGCTAATTACTTCTGCAACAAATTTCCAAGGACGGTAGTTTGCACTGCACTATTGGAAAGGACAAAGGCTCAGATTTTCCGATATTAAAAGTGAAAAAAAGACAGGTATTTTTACTTGCACTATAATTAGACATGAACATTCCCTGAATAATCCTGTTTTATTCCCATTTTAGATGTTTTGCACCAATTCACGAAGGCACATAAGAGTACATTGCCATTGTCAATAGGCCTCTTGGAGTTCTAGAATTTCAAAGACATTAGTGTGTAAGAGGGAAAATATGACTGGGCACAAGAGGTTCAGTTGGAAAACAAGCAAAGATTGACAAGTCGAGGTTACAGCACACAAATGTAAAGTATATCACTATTCGGAAAGACCAATGCCAAAACTGTTTTCCTTGCATATTGCACGTTATATTTGTGTACGTTCAAATTGTAAGACACACCAGACAGAAAAACATTTGCTGACTTTAAGCGTACCTTTGACCTTGTACAGCACTTACAAATACAAATACAGTGATTTTGGATAGGTTTGCACTATCGAAATACCCCATCCATCCCTTCATCCATCGCAATCACACCACTATAACATCACACAAGTGAATCTGTCTTTAGCACACTATGAACATTTAACCTAATGGAGCTGGGAAAACTATGGTGAAAAGGGATTGATTGTTTTATGATATGGGGATTCTAGTGGAGGACACCGGCCTACCACTAACAAGCATTGCCATAGCCATTAAATCTAGCCTTTTGGACCCTATGTGTATAGCCAAAACCTTTGGCTATGTTGTAGAGCATTGTGGCTGCTGTGCATTATGTTGAAAACTTATTATATAAAAGAGTTAAGCATTTTTGTTACCTTTATACAAACAATGACAACATTATATACAAGTGAAAAACCTGATTAAAAAAAGATTTTAACCTAAAAATTGTCTTCTACTTTTTTTGTGCTTGCACTACTGGCAACTTCTTCCTGCCTGTTCTCATGCTTGTTTGTTATAATTTTTTTGTTATGAATGATCGGGACATAAAAAAAGGGGAGTGCATGTTTGAAAACAGTAATTTAATTAGAACACGAGCAGTGGACAGACACTATGGGAGAATCAACATTTGACAGATTCCAAGGGCAGACTGACGTGATGCTTAGGTGGTGCGCTGATGCAAAATGGTGGTGGTGAATGATGTTTGGTGCTCAGGTGGTGAAACTATATGGTGTGGCTTGGAGGTACGTTGTGGATTGTGGAGTTTTGGAGTTGAAATATGTTGTTTGGTGTGTAATTATGCGGTGTGTATTGGAAATGTGTGGAGTTTATTTGTGTGGCCTGGAACTGTGGTGTTTCTGTGAAATTATGCTTAGTGAAATTGTGTCATGGTGTGGAGTGCGTTTTGCATTAAGTGCAGTGTAATTGTGTAGCATATAATTATGTGGCACTGAGTGGTATGTATGTATGTATGTATGTATTGGCATTTATATAGCGCACTACTTACCCGTAGGGTCCCAAGGCGCTTCGACCGCTGCGAAACCCTTCCTGGCTTCCCTGAGAGATGGTCCCTTTTTGGGTATCTCCAGGGTGAGACCAGGCATCCCCGGCGGTCTGGTGGGGTCGTTAGTGAAGATGAGGCAAGCTAATGCCCAGAGTTGCCGAGTGTGATCGCTGATCAGAGTGGGCACCGAGGCGAGAGAATTATCGAGTCCGCTGACCCTGGTCCAGAAACCTGCCGCGACG
Organism: Lissotriton vulgaris; assembly: GCF_964263255.1. NCBI lineage: Eukaryota > Metazoa > Chordata > Amphibia > Caudata > Salamandridae > Lissotriton > Lissotriton vulgaris. Next base: position 1,706,388,275 of record NC_141685.1, on the reverse strand, counting down.
GGAATCGAACCCTGGTCCCGGGCCGTCCTCTGCTCTCGGGTCTGCCGCCTCTAACCAGTGAGCCACACTACTTCACTATTGTGTTGTGTTGTATTGTGTATTGTGTGGAGTGTGTGTTGCATTCAGTAGAGTGTAATTATGGGGCACTGAGTGGTATTTGGAGTCTATATTGCATTCAGTAGTGTCATTACGTGGTGTGTGATTATGTGGTATTTGGAGTGTAAGATATATTGAGTGCAGTGTAATTACGTAACATATAATAATGTGGCACTGAGTGGAATTGTGTGGAGTGTATGTTCCATTCAGTAGAGTGTAATTATGTGGCGTGTAATATGTCGCACTGAGTGGTACTTGGAGTGTCTGTTGCAATGAGTGCAGTGTAATTGTGTAGCACATAAGTATGTGGCACTGGGTGGTATTATGTGGAGTGTATTTATGTTGCATTATGTAGAGTGTAAGTATGAGGCGTGTAATTATATGGCACTGAGTGGTATTGTGTGGAGTGTATTTACGCTGCATTGAGAAGAGTGTAATTGTGTCGAGTGTAATTATGTGGCACTGAGTGGTAATATGGGGAGTATATGTTGTATTCAGTAGTGTAATTATGTGGAGTGTAATTATGTGGCACTGAGTGGTATTTGGAGTGTATGTTGCGTTGAGTGCAGTGTAATTATGTAGCAAATAATTATGTGGCACTGAGTGGTATTTGGAGTGTATGTTGCATTGAGTGCAGTGTAATTATGTAGCATATAATTATGTGGCACTGAGTGGAATTTGGAGTGTATGTTGCATTGAGTGCAGTGTAAAAATGTAGCATGTCATTATGTGGCACTGAGTGGTATTATGAGGAGGTTATGTTGTATTTAGTAGAGTGTAATTGTGTGGCATGTAATTATGTGGCAGTAAGTGGTATTTGGAGTATATGTTGCATTGGGTGCAGTGTAGTTATGTGGCCTGTAATTATGTGGTACTGAGTGGTATTTCTTGTGTATGTTGCGTTGGGTGCAGTGTAACTATGTGGCCTGTAATTATGTGTCACTGAGTGGTATTTGAAGTGTATGTTGCGTTGTGTGCAGTGTAGTTATGTGGGCTGTAATTATGTGTCACTGAGTGGTATTTGGAGTGTATGTTGCGTTGGGTACAGTATAGTTTTGTGGCCTGTAATTATGTGGCACTGAGTGGTATTTGGAGTGTATGTTGCGTTGAGTGCAGTGTAGTTGTGTGGTCTGTAATTATGTGGCACTGAGTGGTATTTAAAGTGTGCATTACGTTGAGTGCAGTGTAGTTATGTGGCCTGTAATTATGTGGCACTGAGTGGTATTGAGTGGTATTTGGAGTGCATGTTGCGTTGAGTGCAGTGTAATTATGTGGCATGTAATTATGTGGCATTGAGTGGTATTTGGAGAGCATGTTGAATTGAGTGCAGGGTAAATATGTGGCGTGTAATTATGTGGCACTGGTGTCTGGAGTCCATTTTGCGTTGAGTGCAGTGTAATTATGTGGCATGTAAATATGTGGCATTGAGTGGTATTTGGAGTGCATGTTGCATTGAGTGCAGTGTAATTATGTGGCGTGTAATAATGTGGCACTAAGTGGTATTTGGAATGCATGTTGCATTGAGTGCAGTGTAATTATGTGGCGTGTAATTATGTGTCACTGAGTGGTATTTGGAGTGCATGTTGCATTTAGTGCAGTGTAATTATGTGGCGTGTAATTATGTGGCACTGAGTGGTATTTGGAGTGAATGTTGCGTTGAGTGCAGTGTAATTATGTGGAGTACAATTATGTGGCACTGAGTGGTATTTGGAGTGAATGATGCGTTGAGTGCAGTGTAATTATGTGGCTTGAAATTATATGGCACTGAGTGGTATTTGGAGTGCATGTTGCGTTGATTGGAGTGTAATTATTTGGCATGTAATTATGTGGCACTTTGTGGCTTTTGGAGTGCATGTTGCCTTGAGTGCAGTGTAATTATGTGGCACTGAGTGGTATTTAGAGTGCATGTTGCGTTGAGTGCAGTGTAATTATGTAGCATATAATTATGTGGCACTGAGTGGTATTTGGAGTGTATGTTGTGTTGAGTGCAGTGCAATTATGTAGCATATAATTATGTGTCACTGAGTGGTATTTTGGGGAAGTCATCTGCGGCGTTCCTCAAGGCTCCTCGCTCAGCCCAACCCTCTGCAACGCCTACATGAGCCCCCTGCAGCCATCGCACGCCAGCACAACCTCAACATCATCTCCTATGCCGATGACACCCAGCTGATCCTCTCCCTCACCAACGACCCCGCCACCGCCAGAGCCAACCTGCACGAAGGGATGACAGCCCTAGCCAAGTGGATGATGAACAGCCACCTGAAACTGAACTCGGACAAGACGGATGTCCTCATCCTGTGCTCCTCACCCTCCGCCTGGGATGACTCCTGGTTGCCCCCCGCCCTGGGCAGCGCACCCAAACCAACAGACCACGCACGCAACCTGGGCTTCATCCTGGACTCCTCCCTCTCCATGACCAGACAAGTCAACGCCGTCTCCTCGTCGTGCTTCAACATCCTGCGCATGCTACGTAAGATCTTCCGATGGATCCCCACCGAGACCAGGAAGACGGTCACCCAGGCCCTCGTCACCAGCCGTCTGGACTACGGCAACACCCTCTACGCCGGAACCACCGCCAAACTCCAGAAGAGACCCCAGCGGATCCAGAACGCCTCAGCACGACTCATCCTGGACATCCCCCGTCACAGCCACATCTCCGGACACCTGAGAGACCTGCACTGGCTCCCGGTCAACAAGAGAATCAACTTCCGGCTCCTCACCCACGCACACAAAGCCCTACACAACCAAGGCCCAGGATACCTCAACAGCCGCCTCAACTTCTATGCTCCCAAACGCCAGCTTCGATCGACCGACCACGCCCTCGCCGCCGTCCCCCGCATCCGAAGAGCCACCACAGGGGGAAGGTCCTTCTCCTACCTGGCCACCAAGACTTGGAACTCCCTCCCGACCCACCTCCGCCTGACCCAGGACCACCTCGCCTTCAGGAAGCAGCTCAAGACCTGGCTGTTCGAGCAGTAGCGGACCCCCTCCCCTAGTGCCTTGAGACCCTCCGGATGAGTAGTGCGCTATATAAATGCTTTGATTGATTGATTGATGTTGTATTCAGTAGAGTGTAATTGTGTGGCGTGTAATTGTGTGGCACTGAGTGGTATTTGAAGTGTATGTTGCATTGAGCGCAGTGTAGTTATGTGGCCTGTAATTATGTGGCACTGAATGGTATTTGAAGTGTATGTTGTGTTGCGTGCAGTGTAATTATATGGTGTGTAATTATGTGGCAGTGAGCGCCATTTGGAGAATATGTTGCGTTGAGTGCAGTGTAATTATGTGGTGTGTAATTATGTGGCACCGAGCGGCATTTGGAGCGTATGTTGCGTTGAATGCAGTGTGATTATGTAGCATGTCATTATGTGGCACTGAGTGGTATTTGGAGTGTATGTTGCATTGAGTGCAGTGTAAAAATGTAGCATGTCATTATGTGGCACTGAGTGGTATTATGAGGAGGTTATGTTGTATTTAGTAGAGTGTAATTGTGTGGCATGTAATTATGTGGCAGTAAGTGATATTTGGAGTGTATGTTGCATTGGGTGCAGTGTAGTTATGTGGCCTGTAATTATGTGGTACTGAGTGGTATTTGAAGTGTATGTTGCGTTGTGTGCATTGTAGTTATGTGGGCTGTAATTATGTGTCACTGAGTGGTATTTGGAGTGTATGTTGCGTTGGGTACAGTGTAGTTATGTGGCCTGTAATTATGTGGCACTGAATGGTATTTGGAGTGTGTGTTGCGTTGAGTGCAGTGTAGTTATGTGGCCTGTAATTATGTGGCACTGAGTGGTATTTGGAGTGTATGTTGCGTTGAGTGCAGTGTAGTTATGTGGTCTGTAATTATGTGGCACTGAGTGGTATTTAGAGTGTGCGTTACGTTGAGTGCAGTGTTGTTATGTGGCCTTTAATTATGTGGCACTGAGTGGTATTTAGAGTGCATGTTGCGTTGAGTGCAGTGTTATTATGTGGCATGTAATTATGTGGCATTGAGTGGTATTTGGAGAGCATGTTGAATTGAGTGCAGGGTAAACATGTGGTGTGTAATTATGTGGCACTGGTGTCTGGAGTGCATGTTGTGTTGAGTGCAGTGTAATTATGTGGCATGTAAATATGTGGCATTGAGTGGTATTTGGAGTGCATGTTGCATTGAGTGCAGTGTAATTATGTGGCGTGTAATAATGTGGCACTAAGTGGTATTTGGAATGCATGTTGCGTTGAGTGCAGTGTAATTATGTGGCGTGTAATTATGTGGCACTGAGTGGTATTTGGAGTGCATGTTGCATTTAGTGCAGTGTAATTATGTGGCGTGTAATTATGTGGCACTGAGTGGTATTTGGAGTGAATGTTGCGTTGAGTGCAGTGTAATTATGTGGAGTACAATTATGTTGCACTGAGTGGTATTTGGAGTGAATGTTGCGTTGAGTGCAGTGTAATTATGTGGCTTGAAATTATATGGCACTGAGTGGTATTTGGAGTGCATGTTGCGTTGAGTGGAGTGTAATTATTTGGCATGTAATTATGTGGCACTGTGTGGTATTTGGAGTGCATGTTGCCTTGAGTGCAGTGTAATTATGTAGCGTATAATTATGTGGCACTGAGTGGTATTTAGAGTGCATGTTGCGTTGAGTGCAGTGTATTTATGTAGCATATAATTATGTGGCACTGAGCGGTATTTGGAGTGTATGTTGTGTTGAGTGCAGTGTAATTATGTAGCATATAATTATGTGTCACTGACTGGTATTTTGGGGAGGTTATGTTATATTCAGTAGAGTGTAATTGTGTGGCGTGTAATTATGCGGCACTGAGTGGTATTTGGAGTGTATGTTGCATTGAGTGCAGTGTAGTTATGTGGCCTGTATTTATGTGGCACTGAATGGTATTTGGAGTGTACGTTGCATTGCGTGCAGTGTAATTATGTGGTGTGTAATTATGTGGCACCGAGCGGCATTTGGAGCGTATGTTGCGTTGAATGCAGTGTAATTATGTGGTGTGTAATTATGTGGCACCGAGCGGCATTTGGAGTGTATGGTGCGTTGAGTGCAGTGTAATTATGTAGCATATAATTATGTGGCACTGAGCGGTATTTGGAGTGTATGTTGTGTTGAGTGCAGTGTAATTATGTAGCATATAATTATGTGTCACTGACTGGTATTTTGGGGAGTTTATGTTGTATTCAGTAGAGTGTAATTGTGTGGCGTGTAATTATGCGGCACTGAGTGGTATTTGGAGTGTATGTTGCATTGAGTGCAGTGTAGTTATGTGGCCTGTATTTATGTGGCACTGAATGGTATTTGGAGTGTACGTTGCGTTGCGTGCAGTGTAATTATGTGGCGTGTAAATATGTGGTACCGAGCGGCATTTGGAGTGTATGTTGCGTTGAATGCAGTGTAAATATGTGGCCTGTAATAATGTGGCACCAAGGGGCATTTGGGGCGTATGTTGCATTGAGTGCAGTGTAATGATGTGGCATGCAGTTATGTGGCACTGAGCGGCATTTGGAGTGTATACTGCGTTGAGTGCAGTGTAATTATGTGGCGTGTAGTTATATGGCACTGAGCGCCATTTGGAGTGTACGTTGCTTTGAGTGTAGTGTAATTATGTGGCGTGTAATTATGTGGCAGTGAGCAGCATTTGGAGTGTATGTTGCGTTGAGTGTAGTGTAATTATGTGGTGTGTAATTATGTGGCACTGAGAGGTATTTAGAGTGGATGTTGCATTGGGAGCAGTGTAATAATGTAACATGCAATTATGTGGCACTGAGCGGTATTGGAAGTCTATGTTGCATTGGGTGCAGTGTAATTATGCAGCGTGTGATTATGTGGCACTGAGCGTTATTTGGCGTATGTTACATTGAGTGCAGTGTAATTATGTGGCGTGTAGTTATGTGGCACTGAGCAGTATTTGGAGTGTTTGTTGCGATGCGTGCAGTGTAATTATGTGACGTGTGATTATTTGGCAGTGAGCGGTATTTGGGGTGTATGTTGAGTTGCGTGCAGTGTAATTATGTGGCGCGTGGTTATGTGGCACTGACTGGTATTTGTTGTGTTGCGTGCAGTGTAATTATGTGGCGTGTAATTATGTGGCGTGTAATTATGTGGCAGTGAGCGGTATTTGGAGTGTATGTTTCGTTGCGTGCAGTGTAATTATAAATGTAAATGTAAATGTGGGTGTACTTGTAAAGCGCACTGCGACTCCATGGAGTATCCTGGCACTGAAGACCGCTGGGGAACCCCTCCTGGTTTTCCCTGTGAGATGGTCCCTTTCGGGGTATCTCCAAGGTGAAACTAGGCATCCCCGGCGTCTGTGGGGGGCCGTTGTAGAAATAAGGCAAGCTTAATGCCCAGAGTTGCCGAGTGTGTTCCCTGGTTAGAGTAGGCATCGAGGTGAGAATTATCAAGTCCGTTTTGACCCTGGTCCACAACCCTGCCGCGTCGGGAATTGAACCCTGGTCTCGGGCCTTTCTCTGCTTACGGGTCTGCCGCCTCTAACCAGTGAGCCACACCACTCCAATGTGTAATTATGTGGCACTGAGTAGTATTAGGAGTGTATGTTCCGTTGCGTGCAGTGTAATTATGCGGTGTGTAATTATGTGGCACGGAGTGGTAGTTGGAGTGTATGTTGCCTTGCTTGCAGTGCAATTATGTGGCGTGTAATTATGTGGCACTGAGTGGTATTTGGAATGAATGTTGTGTTGCGTGCAGTGTAATTATGTGGTGTGTAATTATGTGGCACAAAGTGGTATTTGGAGTGCATGTTGCGTTAAGTGCAGTGTAATTATGTGGCGTGTAATTATGTGGCACTGAGTGGTGTTTGGAGTGTATGTTGCATTGCGTGCAGTGTAATTATGTGGCGTGTAATTACGTGGCACCGAGTGGTATTTGAAGTGTATGTTGCAATGAGTGCAGTGTAATTATGTGGGGTGCAGTTATATGGCACTGAGTGGTATTTGGAGTGTATGTTGCGTTGCATGCAGTGTAATTATGTGGCACTGAGTGGTATTTGGAGTGTATGTTGTGTTGCATGCAGTGTAATTATGTGGCGTGTAATTATGTGGCACTGAGTGGCATTTGGATTGTATGTTGCATGCAATGTAATTATGTGGTGTGTAATTATGTGGCACAGAGTGGTATTTGGAGTGTATGTTATGTTGAGTGCAGTGTAATTATGTGGCGTGTAATTATGTGGCACTGATTAATATTTGGAGTGTATGTTGTGTTGAGTGCAGTGTAATTATGTAGCATGTAATTATGTGGCACTGAGTGGTTTTTGGAGTGTATGTTGCGTTGCGTGCAGTGTAATTATGTGGCGTGTTATTATGTGGCACTGAGTGGTATTTGGAGTGTATGTTACATTGCATGCAGTGTAATTATGTGGCACTGAGTGGTATTTGAAGTGTATGTTGCTTTGAGTGCAGTATAATCAGGTGGTGTGTAATTATGTGGCACTGAGTGGTATTTAGAGTTTATGTTGCGTTGAGTGTGGTGTAATTAGGTGGCATGTAATTATGTGGCACTGAGTGGTATTTGGAGTGTATGTTGCATTGAGTGCAGTGTAATTATGTGGCGTGTAATTATGTGGATGCTCCCATAGCTTCACATTCAAAGTGCAGCATGTATAAGATAAAAATATGCAAGCAAATGTCCTTCATAAATACTGGGAAAAGCCGTACAGAAACATAAATAAATGAGAAAACCCATCACTGTGGGCACTGGACACAATGAGCCTTTGTGTACTTGTGTCATTGCCTTGGGAATGTTCTCTGAGAAGAAGAGTGCATGGCAGCGGCGTTGGCTCTGAGGAGGCAGCGGTCATTAAAATACCCGGATACTGACCCCTGTTTGTCCTGCAGTCCTTGAGCCCAGGCTGCCCACGGCTCAAGATGGATATGGCTCAGCAGAGGCGGGGATTGTTCAGCAGATGAAGAAAACCTGACACCAGACAGATGGCCCTGCGCATCCTGCTGGCTCCCCAGCGTTTACCTTGCGGGAGCGAGCGCCACATATGGTGGCGCTGGATCCCGCCAGGAGATCGCCAAAAGTACACGCGTTGCATGTTTTGGGGGAAAAAGCTGATCAATTACATGAGGTCCTCTCCTATACAGCGCATGCGCTGCGTAGGCTAGACCTAAAAAGGGAATTAAACTGAACTTCCATATACAGCTCGTGACACAAGTCCCCATTTTTCGACATGCACCACCAACTTACTGATCTATTAAAAGGCAAGGGCAGGTAGACCAATTGAGGGCCACTGAGCTAATGCGTCCTGACAATTTTTAGCACCCTCTTAAACACAATAGGCGGATGCCCCACCCTGATCTTGGATTTGCTGGTATATTGTAGCAGAGTCGCTTGCTCCAAATATTTACTGGGTGGAAAGTTGAAAGGGTCATCATTGAGCGTTTCTCTATCAAACCCATTTTTGGCTCCTCTATCAAAGCTGATCCAGGACTTTCAGCTGTCCTGCATCTGATATGCAGATAATATACAAATCATCCCTACACTTGATGGACAAAATTACTCTACTCGAGTCAGTGGTTGAAAAGCAATGGATGACTGGGTGGGATTGAATTGACTTAAATTTAACTCAGAGAAAACTGAAATATTGATCTTAGGGAGTTCCCCCTCTTGCTGCATCTCTGACTGATAATTGGATGCTCTTGGCCAGGCCCCTACTCCTGTAGCTGTCATTAGAAATCCTGGAGTATTGTTTGGTGATTTGTCTGCCGTCTGTTACCAAACATTCTTTGGAACATTCTTCCTTATATTCCAAAAATGACACATTATCCTATAATTCAACCTCTAATAGGATCCCATCTTGATGACATCAGTGCTCATGTCCTTGATCTTCAGACAATTGCTCTGCTACCGCTTCAATTACCTTACAATTTTCAATCTCAAGTGCTACTTAGACTTCTGCACCATACTCACATTTCTGAACACCTAAGATCCTTACACTGTATCCCAGTGGAAAAACGTATTTTCTTTAAAAACCTTTGATTTTAATTCAAAGGACTTCCTAGCCATGCCAACAAATGTATCATGTGATGTCTTTCTTGGTGCTACCCCTTCTAGAACTCTATTGGGCATATTTACAATTGAATGGAGGAGCATGGCATTAGGCACAAATTGCTGACACCAGGCTCCTCCATTCCAAAAATGCAGGGATGAGCCGTATTTACAAAGATACCGCACATCCCTGCGTTTTCCATAGCGCTGACACTGAATGAAGCTGCCTAGCGCCAAAGCAGGCACCCTAGCACCATAGTGCAAGGGTGCCTATGTTGGGGGATCGATGGTTTATGTGCAGGAAGGTGTTCCTTTCTGCATATAAACAATCACAAATGGTGATTTGAAACTTTTATGTGTGCTGCATTGTGCAACACACATAGAAGTTGCAAATCGTAATTTTTTTAATGATTGTGCATGTGCAGGAGGGGACGCCTTCCGGCACATAAACAATCATTTATGGTGTTTTGCTTTTTCTATGTGTGCTGCACAATGCAGCACACATAGAAACAGCTAAAATTAGGAGAAATAAAGCATTTCTCCTCATTTCGCCATGTTAAGACCATTTTGGTGCTGCCTTCTATATACACCACTCTTGTAAATAGGGGCAGCATCAAAATCGATGGGTGTTGCGTCAGAACGCCCACCGCAACACTCATTGCCCACCCCTTTCACTCTGAGTATAGTGTGACAGGGTGTTTTATTTACAAGGCAGCATTAAGCCACGTTAAGTGGCATATTGCCGCCTTTTAAATAAGGCGAAGCCCCTATCGCCACAGGAAAATCCTTAAAAGTGACGTTCCCATGGCGATAGGCCCTAATGTTCCTTCTGAGGCCTGTCTTCTTCAAGTGACGAAAACAAAGAAAGTTCAGCAAGGAGGTAGTTCCTTTGCTTGTCAAGTGGATCTCACTCCCTCAAATCTGAGAAGTTACAGTAATCTGGTGAGTAATAGGCGGCGGTATGGCCATCATCTTTAAATCTATTTTTACTTGCGACACATCTGACCTTATGGTCCCGGAATGGAAAGGGATAATTTTTTCCCTTAAAATCTCGCATATTGTCTCCATTTCTGGGGCTCTGTTACACCATGCTCCCAGCCCAGAATTCTGGCTTCTCACAAACTCTTCAACTTTCCAATTTTATACCTAAATTGTCTCTTAATCTCCATTTTGATAATGTAAGGGGCTCCTCCACACTTAATTTGAGTATGGATTGGGAGGCCTTTCATATAGTGCAACAGGTGAAAGTGTCTACCCATGTGATTGGACACATTTTAGACCCTGTCTTCTCTAACCACCTTTCTTTGAAAGTGGACCTCCTCTCCCCTGTCACCGGGACTGGTTTCTATGCGATCCCTATGCTCATTGTATTTGACCATGCCCCCCTCCTAATTCTGCCTTACGATTACCACCAGACAATGGTCGAAACTTACTCCTGGTGACTTTTGTAACCGCTTAAGTCTATCCAAACAGGACCTGAACACTAATGTAGAAGATACTGATACCACAATAAAGGATTGGATTGCGGCTACTGTAGACATGCTGACTCCCTTTACTGCTCTAGCAAGGACATCAATGAAATGTCCTGCTCCATGGTTTAGCAGCCATCGTCTGGCTCTTAAAAACGAATTAAAAGAGTTGGAATGTGCATAGTGGAATAAATACGATCTTACTTGTAAAAGGATATATATTGAGACTATAAAATGTTGTCTTAAAGCCATTAGGAAAGCGTGCGCTACATACTTTGCTTAAACAATTTAGGGAGTCTCTAGCTCTTTTCAATTTTTGGTCAATGCTAGACGCTAGATACAAGGCTCCTGTTGTTTCTTCATCTATTAACAGATGTAGTAAACTTTCTACCTTTTGTTAGTAAAAAACCTGTCACACCTGACCTGCTTTCCTTGCACACGCTTTAAATACGATAGCTCCTGAGACCGCTGCTCTTCCAAACCGTTTGGGCTCCTGTTTGTGGACATTCATTCCCATCCAGTTAGAGGTTCTCCAGGGCCTTGCTCAGTGAGTTAAACTGAGCTCACCACTGGACTTCTCTCCTCCTCATGCCATCAATAATGGTGCATCCATTGTTTATCCAGTTCTTGTCGATCTTCTTAATATTTCATTTATCAAGGCACATGTTCCTTCCTCATAGAAACTTGCAGTAGTGTGTCCACTAATAAAAACAACTTTTTAAAATATTTCTAAAGTGGAAAACCTCTATCCCATATCTCTTCACCCCTTTCACATCAAAGTTCTAGAAAAATATATTACTCATTAAATGTCTTCCGATCTTGAGACCTATAACCTGCTCCATTCTTCCGAATAGGATTTTCACCTTTATCATACTACCAGGTCTGCTTTGTTAACCAATTTGGAAGAACTAAGATGGACAAGATTGACCCAAGATCAAAACAGATCAGTGGCTATAATGATGCTCGATTTGAGAGCCACTTTTGATACAATGTCTCATAACTTACTATTAAAGGGATTACTTGGCTGAGGAATCAATAACAAGTCCTTGGGGTGATTTGCTTTCAAGTCTATGGCAAGCCGTTTTTCTACCACCGTGATGGTGTCTTGTGGGGTGCCTCAGGGTTTCTCTATGATTCCACCCCTTTTTAACCCCTTGCATGCTGGTGACGAACCCCAGCCATCACGCTCCGCGGTGCTCGTGTGCTGATGACGGCTGGGGTTTGTCACGGCCCCGCCCTGTTCGTTTGTTTACCGCACAGCGGCAGAAACGGGCCAGCAGCGAAGGGGTTAATATTTATCTTCGTCCACTGTCAATAATGTAGAATCATTTGGCCTTAACCTGATCATTATTGCAGACATCCCCCAGCTTGTAACTTCTCAATCGCCAGATCAGGTTAAGAACTCCGTGAAATGAAGGAATTGTTGGTTGGCTGTTGCGGATTGCATTGGACGTGACTGCTTCAAATTGAATTTGCAGAAAAACTGAAGTGATGGTAGTGGGAAATAAACCGCACGTTGGACCCCTGCTTGGTGGCAGAATGTTCTAGGTCCTTTTTCTGTCCCTAAAACAGCAGTAAGAATCCCAGACATTTGGTTTGGGGAAAAATAAACTGTCGAACCTCAAATTAAGTAGCGTTCTGCCTGCTGTTTTGGTTTTCTTAGCAATCTCAAGAAGGTGGTACTGGCCCGTCGGGCCTACACCCCAAAAACTCAGACAATCACTGTATCATGGCAGGAATATGGTAATGTTCTTTACCTGGGTATTACACAGACTTTACTAGAACATCTGCAAATATTACAAAACATGTTGGCCCACCTACTCTTGCGTATCTCCAAGCACCGTTTGATTTCCTTTCATTTGTCTGAATTCCATTAGCTGACAGTCGAAAAACATATTACATTTAAATTCTTTTGCTTTGCTTTTTGTGACTTTGCCAGTACTGGTCCCATCTTTCTCCGACACCTGATTCAACAACGCACTTCAACCAGGGCCTTGAGGTCCTCTAATTGTAGGTCTCCTTATATACCTATAGTCAGAAGAGTCTGACAGGAAGGAAGATCCTTCCGGTTCTTGGCAATCAAACTTTGCTGCGTCTGAGCTCCAGTGAAGTAATCTTCAGAAAACAACTGAAGACCTGGCTCATTTAACTCTTTGCGGGTCTTGTTATATAGCTTGTTCATTAGCGCTGGGAAGCCCTGGTTGGGTAGCCATGTGCTGTATAAATGCTAATCAAGGAAATGTGGGGAGATGACGGCACTCCTGGTTGAAATGTTCAAAAAGGTGAATGATGATTAGATATTAGTCATAGCTTAGGGTGCCTAGGAAAGAGTTCCTTCCAGCCTGTAAGAACTCGCAGTTTGAACAAAATGATGGGGGAGTGCAAGGGACACTTGCACTACTTCCAACAGTGTGCCATTGGAAGTAGTGCAAGTGTCCCTTGCACTCCCCCATCATTCTGTATAAATGCTAAACATAAGCATACAGTTAGATGGATTACCCACGCAATGTGTTGAAAGCTGTCAGCCGGAGGGCAGATAGTATTTCCTGGGCACCGACCCTCTTGCGTTCCATGAAAGCCAAACCTCAAGAAGCGTTTGAACCAATTTGTTTATAACAAAATATACCAATCAAGCTGGAACGCTAAGCGGAATCCTTAAAAACAGATGGGGTATTTTGGCACAAGACAATATCCTGAGGGACAAAGTGGGCACAACACCTAATATCACATACCAACGCAATCTTTCTTTAGGAGATATGCTGGTACATAGCTACCTTAAACCCAAAATGTCCAACTGGCTGGAACAGGTGAAGGGTTTCAAATGCTGAGGGGACTGTAAGGTGTGTCGACACAGCAATAATACCCAAGAAGCCACCTTAAAGGGGACCAATAAAGTATGGCAGGTACCCAAACTCATAACCTACAAGACATATTGTGTTGCCTTTGCGATCACTTGTCCGTGCAGGATGTGGATACTGGATCTACCACTTTTCATGTACAGAAGAGAATCCTCGAACATTGGAGAGCGATAACAAATAACGATTTGACATATAACACAGCTAAATATTTCACAGAGAGACACCAAAGTGACTGGAGAAAAGCCAATTTTTTGGGCATCGACACAGTATCCAAACACCCAAGAGGAGGGAATAGATTAACTGCATTACGCAGGCTAGAATCAAGATTCATTCTACAAGCCAGTTCCATGGTACCACATGGAATGAATACTAATGAGGAATTACACTCACATTTATATGGAATTTATAACGCCACCTATCCCACCCCAGAGGTGGTTACCAGTTATTCAACACTATATATATGTGTTTGTTCTAGAGATGTTAAAATATTCTGAACATTTATCTTGTGTACCGTTTTTCTTTGTTGAATTTTTTGCACATTTTAATTGTCTCTGCAATTGGGACACATTGGGTTGCACTGGTTGAACAGTGAGCGTAATATGTTCCCAACAAGAACTAGTAACAGAATGTTACCTGTGTTCCCCTTTATGCCTTGTATGGTTGAGAAATGTTGGTATTTTCCTCTGATGTTGTGTCAACAAAATTATGATACTTAATTTACAATTACCCTTTTTATCTCTTTACAGAATCTTTGGGGACGTATACCCTTGTGGATCGGCTGACATCACAGACAGGGAGTTAACTGGCGCGAAGGAGTGATTCCACTGTGAAACCTCTTCATCTTGGTCTTGAGATGATTTGAGATATCTTTTTTTAATGGTTACTTTAACCTTTTAACTGAGGCTGACACCACATTGAGCAGAGTTAATATTTACCACTAGGTGTTATACTTTGAGAAGCAACTAAGTTAGGCTGCTATAGCATGTTTTCCAGTACTACATAATAGACAGATGTTCAAAAGGTACTCTGACATTTATAACAGTACAGATGTCACCTTCCCTCGGGCCCGCTCCCCCTCCCCTTTTTCACCTGTTTGATAAGGGGATCCCTACCTGAAAAGGTGATGGCTTAAGTATACAGGGCATCAGGATATTATGTAGAAAACCGGGAATGAGGTTGTTTCAAACGTAGGAGGATAAACTGTACGTAACCGCAAGGGTAGGCATGGATAATATATTTCCATGAATTATAATGTAACTACTGAAGATAAGCAAAATACTGTTATGAACCAAAATACTTGTTTAGGGACTTTATACATTATGCAATGGTATTTCTGTATTTCACAGGTGGTTATTATTAATTGTTTGCACTTAGGAGAATTGATATGTATTGTATTGTTTTCACATGACAGAACACTCACCAGAAAATAGAACATAAAAGTCTGTTGTTTATTTTCATTAAGACTGATGCATTGTAATGACGAAGTATTTATGTTGACAAAATGCCAACTGTGGTCATGTGACCAAGACGCCTTGGAGCCGAAACGTGTTATCCTTGTTTGTCAATAAACTGACATTAAACTACAGTTATCGGAGTGGGTGGTTCTCACTTTCCTGTTAATCTGGGAGTTTGAAAGTATGCATATATGTTATTATATATTATATATGAGTATTACTATCGTATTGGTACAACTATTGCTGCACTGACTTTTGTGTCCATTTCTGCGTTTTTTGCACATGTAATATTTTGCACATATATATTTTGATCAAATCCAGGTTTGCCTGCAGTGCATAGAGCATGGGCCCCATAACCATCTTTCAATTAGCATTTATAATAGCAAATAGTGGCCTTTTAAACATCATTTAAGCAAAGCATATCAAATGTATTTGTGCAGTTATATATGGTTTTAAATTGCCTTTTGTTGATTCATGTTATTGTTTTTTATCTAGGCACTTTGCACTTTTTGTATATATATCAACATTCACTTCAATGTTTATTGTGTCATGTGACTTTTGAAAGGGAATAACGCAACATTTTGTGTATACTTAATTATGCATTTTGTGGCGAAAATCAAACTTTAGTTGGACACCTGATCGGTTTAATATTTTATGCAGTGCTCACAATTGCATTTACGAAATATATTTGGACAACATTTTATGATGGCTCTCTCCATTCGTAATAGAGTACACCCACATGAGTCTGTTCTCTATGTTCATACCTTGTACTCTGTTAGCGCCAAAAGGGTGTTTAAATTCAATGTTTCTGCCTCCCCGTTCATTGAGTGAACAAGGACACAGCCCCGTGTCCAAAACGCGTCTGAGGCATGCACCATTCCACCATTATATTATAAAATAAAATAAAATCTGACACCAGCGTACTTGGAGTCCGTGTTCCTGTTTGTGCGACGAGGCACTTGGGAAGCGTGGAGTCGATATATATATATAATGTCAACTTGCTGATAAGACGAAGTTGGACTCTGCGTCTCTTTTGTGTTCATACAGTCTAACAGGATCTCCATTCCTGTCTTGGCAGAGCCCGCCCTGCAGGGTCGGGGGCCCCCAGCAAAGTGGAGTCTTTTCGTGCAATATATACATATATATATATATATATCCGAAATTTTCTCCGTAGGTAAAGAAGAAATGCAGGACACCCAGAGCTTCAGTGAAGGTATTTTTATTCCAAGCAGACGGAAAAGGTCTCACAACGCGTTTCACCACTTAAGGCTTGATCACGCTCGCCTCAAATGTGCTGCCAGCCATTTTTAAACCCACAACACCACGTGTATAGACCTCTAATGCATAAAATGAGCGGACATATTGTAATGGTACGAACATACTGAACATGATATTAAAACAGTATTTCTGTGCATTTAAACAACCGTAATTGCATTGCAAATTAATATCATTATGCAATAACCAACTGATAGCGATTATTTCACAAATCCTGAAAAATTCTGAAAAAGAAAATTCATGTCTAAATTACATTTTTGTCATAACAACACACTGTTCGTACGGTTATTATCCCTGATTACGACATTGAACTAATATTTACACAGAAAAACGCCTAAATTGCGGCTTTCCGTCGACAAATTGCAACGATCCCCATCATAGGTCACGTTTACATAAACAGTGTATTCATTGGTCGTAGCGTTTCCATGGCGCCTGTAAACACCAGCATAGTTGTTATGGAAAAATTATAAACCATATAAACGTGGCGTATCTGTGACCCTGATGCACATGTTGCCCAACACGGGCTGAGAACATTCTGATATTAATGCGCCGCTTGTCCTTAAAATGACAAAATTAATATTTGCAACCACATTCTTAGATTGGAAATTGTCATCAAAATACCGCCCAAGTGGGCATGAAGATTAGCACCCAAGTGTCGCCCCAGTGGGCAAATCATAGGAAACTATCAGGATAGCAGCAAAAGTTTTGCCCCTCTAGGCTAATGTGCCAAAACAATGTCCATAATAGTATCATAAAGTCCATTGTGTCGTCTATTCGTCCGCTATCATGCATTGAGTCAAATCTAAAACAATAGAAAATATAACATTAGAATAGAGTTGAAGACCTGCGACAAAATACATATCAAACGAAATACTCATTCATGCAGATGTATTGCCAATTCTTCACTGTTATTTAACCCTTTGGGATTCAGACAATCAAAGTCCACAATGTATTTTGATTCCAATTTTCTGAGGGACAGTTCACGGTTCCCACCACGTATACCCAGATCCACTGCATCAATAACCACCATGCGGACTAGTTTCTCATTCTGCATATGTTTCTCACAGAAATGTCTTGCTATGGGGTATTGTTTATTGTTGTTGTGGATTGCTCGTAGATGTTCTAGTACCCTTTTCTTGGCTTCGTGTTTGGTACTCCCTACATACCATTTGTCACAAGGACATATTAGTACATAGATGCTGTAGGGTGTGGTGCATGTAAGATGTTTGCGTATTGTGAACTGTCTGTTGGTAGCTCTACCATCCTATATTAAGGATACAACCCATTTTTTGACCACCATCAATGGTCTGCATTGGGAGACTAACTATATCTTGGTCACATTAGACGTCAATAGTCTATATACCAGCATTCAACATCAGTCTGGTTTAGAGGCGGTTAGACACTTTTTGAATACTCGATCCATATCCTATCTGAGACATTCTGAAATGATCATGTCAATGATAGACTTTTGTCTTAAAAACACTTTCTTTTTTTTCAACGACATCTTGTATCGACAGTCACAGGGCACAGCCATGGGGACCTGCTTTGCGCCATCCTATGCTAATCTCTACATGGGATGGTGGGAGGAGCAGGTCGTCCGGGAGATGGCAGAGTTTGACAACGTTGCCCTGTGGCTTAGATACATAGATGACATTTTTTTCATTTGGTGCGGAGATGAAATTTCTCTGACCGAATTTATTGTCAAATTGAATTGTAACAACCTAAATCTAACCCTCACCGACAATTTCAGCAAAGAAACTGTCGAATTTCTGGATATAAAAGTGGAAGTCTTTAATGGACAACTCAACACCAGATTATTTCGTAAACAAACAGCGGGTAACAGCATTTTAAATGCTAATAGCTGTCACCCTAGAAATCTGGTGTGCAGTATTCCATATGGAGAACTTCTCCGTGCAAAACGTAACTGCAGTACCCAGGAAGCTTATGAGGAAGAGAAAAAGATCATGTGCCAACGATTTCTTTGTCGAGGATATACCAAACAAATGATACTCCGAGCCAAAGAACGCGTTGAAGGTAAAAACAGAGAGGAATTGTTGAATCCCAGAGTATTGGAACAGGATGAACAAAAAGTGAGATTCATTACTACCTTTTCTGGCCAAGCCAATCAGGTTCGTGGCATTTTCAAAAAACATTGGCATGTCCTACAAACCGACACACATCTTAAGAAATATCTCAGTGACAATCCCCAAATTACTTTTCGGAAAGGGAGGTCACTGAAAAATGAGTTAAGCCACAACTATGTTACCTCTAAAGTTTCGGATATCACTCGCAATGGAGGTGGCTTTAAGTGTTGTCGGAAATGCAAAGCATGCAAACAAAGTTTTGATTGTACTTCTTTAACAGTCCCTAATACCAACAGACAGTTCACAATACGCAAACATCTTACATGCACCACACCCTACAGCATCTATGTACTAATATGTCCTTGTGACAAATGGTATGTAGGGAGTACCAAACACGAAGCCAAGAAAAGGGTACTAGAACATCTACGAGCAATCCACAACAACAATAAACAATACCCCATAGCAAGACATTTCTGTGAGAAACATATGCAGAATGAGAAACTAGTCCGCATGGTGGTTATTGATGCAGTGGATCTGGGTATACGTGGTGGGAACCGTGAACTGTCCCTCAGAAAATTGGAATCAAAATACATTGTGGACTTTGATTGTCTGAATCCCAAAGGGTTAAATAACAGTGAAGAATTGGCAATACATTTGCATGAATGAGTATTTCGTTTGATATGTATTTTGTCGCAGGTCTTCAACTCTATTTTAATGTTATATTTTCTATTGTTTTAGATTTGACTCAATGCATGATAGCGGATGAATAGACGACACAATGGACTTTATGATACTATTATGGACATTGTTTTGGCACATTAGCCTAAAGGGGCAAAACTTTTGCTGCTATCCTGATAGTTTCCTATGATTTGCCCACTGGGGCGACACTTGGGTGCTAATCTTCATGCCCACTTGGGCGGTATTTTGATGACAATTTCCAATCTAAGAATGTGGTTGCAAATATTAATTTTGTAATTTTAAGGACAAGCGGCGCATTAATATCAGAATGTTCTCAGCCCGTGTTGGGCAACATGTGCATCAGGGTCACAGATACGCCACGTTTATATGGTTTATAATTTTTCCATAACAACTATGCTGGTGTTTACAGGCGCCATGGAAACGCTACGACCAATGAATACACTGTTTATGTAAACGTGACCTATGATGGGGATCGTTGCAATTTGTCGGCGGAAAGCCGCAATTTAGGCGTTTTTCTGTGTAAATATTAGTTCAATGTCGTAATCAGGGATAATAACCGTACGAACAGTGTGTTGTTATGACAAAAATGTAATTTAGACATGAATTTTCTTTTTCAGAATTTTTCAGGATTTGTGAAATAATCGCTATCAGTTGGTTATTGCATAATGATATTAATTTGCAATGCAAATACGGTTGTTTAAATGCACAGAAATACTGTTTTAATATCATGTTCAGTATGTTCGTACCATTACAATATGTCCGCTCATTTTATGCATTAGAGGTCTATACACGTGGTGTTGTGGGTTTAAAAATGGCTGGCAGCACATTTGAGGCGAGCGTGATCAAGCCTTAAGTGGTGAAACGCGTCGTGAGACCTTTTCCGTCTGCTTGGAATAAAAATACCTTCACTGAAGCTCTGGGTGTCCTGCATTTCTTCTTTACCTACGGAGAAAATTTCGGATATACAGTTCATGCCTGCCGGTGGCCTGGCGGGACCGCCCTTCGACAGCCTAACTTGTTTACCGGCATTGGGGGAGAGAAACATTGTGCAACAAGTCGGCTGACCCTGTTTTCCAACGTGTGTATCGTAAGAACTGGATACTGGAGTACAGCAACATTTTCCATTGGAGATACGAGCACTCTATCGCTGTTGCCGAGCGTTTGCCAGCGCGTGGCGGGAAAAGGAGAACCGGAGTGACCCTCGGGTTACGGGTGAAGCTCACGGATTCTGGATTACCGGAGCGCACTGTCTTGCATTGACGCCGGCACAGGACGTTGGGACAGGCTGGGAGCAACTCTTTAGGTTTATTTTAAATCAACCAACATAGAGAGGCGCACAGAGCTTCAATTGGGATATTTTACAAATCTAGAATGGCAGACGAATTGGATGCTCGTCGGAAGAATACCGCTGACAAATTATTCTTCAATGATTCCAAGACTAGAAATGAGGAGAAACCTACCAATTCGACTATAGGGACTGAGTTAAATTTACAATCCAAACTTAACAAACTGGAAAAATTACACAAAAAAGAACTGGGCAAGTGGTGGGAAGCAGAGTCACTACAACGGTACATAGAAGTGAAAAGGGTACCGAGAGGACTCCGAATATTCACTATCCCCACATATGAGGATCCAGATGCCGAAATGCTTCAGGAATGGTCAGACAACTCGGCATCGTGCTCAATGACTATGATGCGCATATTAGTGAAATATGCCTTAAAGGATAGATCGAAAATCCTGGCAGAAATAGAAGAATTAACCACCGAAATTAGTGCGCTGATGACAAAGGAGGCATTGGATGAATTTCTCAAGAAACTAGGCATAAGAATGGATAAACTTGAAGAAGAAATAACAGCTAAAAAGCAACGCAAGTTTATCCGTGATTACAAAGATTATGCATGCGGTCGAACCCTGACTTTCCAGAAAAAGCACGACCACCTATTCGATAAAAAGACTGGCTTATCGATTCAACCAACTAGCCCAGCAAAAGAAGTTGTGGAGAGCGATATATCAGATGGGAATCTGTCGGATGCCTCAAATACGGAGGGCAACCAAGATGTGGTAGTTGATATATCAAAAAACCCCAACTTTTTAATACAGTTCCAAATGATGAACAAAAATCGCGCAGAGGCATACCAGGATACGACTCCACAAAGGGGAAGAGGACGTGGCAACAGAGGCAGAACCACCGGAACAAGCAAGCCAAAAAGAGGAGGGCAAGGCGGAAACAAAGCTCCAATGGGAATGTCGACACAGAGCAAAAATCAGAAATGAATCTAAAGGTAATTAATCTTTCCCAGAGGACCCTCACTCAGGTGGAGAAGAGTACCCTGGAACTTGGACTCTCCTTTTGCCCCACTTTGAATATGAACTTTGCTGACACTCGAATAGACCTATTCCTGTTTTCAAGAAAACTCAAGCTGAAGAAATGGTTTGAGACCAAGCCCAAAACTGGGGAAACTGTGAGTACTGCAACCACTATAAGCAATCTTGATATGAGTGATTTAGAATTGTTACGGATCATTGACCCTGACTCAGATGTTGGAAACAATATTTCGGATGATGATATCTGGGGGATGGACGTTGGAATCAATCCAGGTTCCAAATTTAAACCTAAATCAATTTTTCTCCCTGCAATACAATGTGATGCCATTGAGGTTTTTGAGAGGGGGGCTTTAAAAGATCTGATGAAAATCCGCAATCAAAAAGCCTCTTGGAATAAGAAAAATCTAAATTTGGAACAAATGACAGCTCTGGATAATCTTAGAAATGATGATACCATTGTCATTAGACAGAGTGATAAGGGAGGTAATGTGGTGGTTTTAGATAAGGAGGAATATCTCAAAGAGGGACTACGCCAATTAAGTGATACTGAATGCTACTGTCAAGTCAGCTGTGATGAACTGACACGATCCAACATAGCGTTCAGAGAATTATTGGTGGAATGGAAAGACAAGGGATTGTTAGAAAGGGAAGAGTTTCAATATTTATACTGTGCCCATCCAACACCTATATTGTACCTACTTCCCAAGCTCCACAAAAACCCTACTGCACCTCCTGGCCGTCCCATTGTTTCCTCCATTGGATCCCTTTTGGAGCATACATCCAAATACATTGATCATTATCTTAGATCATATGTGCTAGCTCTACCGTCCTATATTAAGGATACAACCCATTTTTTGACCACCATCAATGGTCTGCATTGGGAGACTAACTATATCTTGGTCACATTAGACGTCCATAGTCTATATACCAGCATTCAACATCAGTCTGGTTTAGAGGCGGTTAGACACTTTTTGAAAACTCGATCCATATCCTATCTGAGACATTCTGAAATGATCATGTCAATGATAGACTTTTGTCTTAAAAACAATTTCTTTTTTTTCAACGACATCTTGTATCGACAGTCACAGGGCACAGCCATGGGGACCTGCTTTGCGCCATCCTATGCTAATCTCTACATGGGATGGTGGGAGGAGCAGGTCGTCCGGGAGATGGCAGAGTTTGACAACGTTGCCCTGTGGCTTAGATACATAGATTACATTTTTTTCATTTGGTGCGGAGATTAAATTTCTCTGACCGAATTTATTGTCAAATTGAATTGTAACAACCTAAATCTAACCCTCACCGACAGTTTCAGCAAAGAAACTGTCGAATTTCTGGATATAAAAGTGGAAGTCTTTAATGGACAATTCAACACCAGATTATTTCGTAAACAAACAGCGGGTAACAGCATTTTAAATGCTAATAGCTGTCACCCTAGAAATCTGGTGTGCAGTATTCCATATGGAGAACTTCTCCGTGCAAAACGTAACTGCAGTACCCAGGAAGCTTATGAGGAAGAGAAAAAGATTATGTGCCAACGATTTCTTTGTCGAGGATATACCAAACAAATGATACTCCGAGCCAAAGAACGCGTTGAAGGTAAAAACAGAGAGGAATTGTTGAATCCCAGAGTATTGGAACAGGATTAACAAAAAGTGAGATTCATTACTACCTTTTCTGGCCAAGCCAATCAGGTTTGTGGCATTTTCAAAAAACATTGGCATGTCCTACAAACCGACACACATCTTAAGAAATATCTCAGTGACAATCCCCAAATTACTTTTCGGAAAGGGAGGTCACTGAAAAATGAGTTAAGCCACAACTATGTTACCTCTAAAGTTTCTGATATCACTCGCAATGGAGGTGGCTTTAAGTGTTGTCGGAAATGCAAAGCATGCAAACAAAGTTTTGATTGTACTTCTTTAACAGTCCCTAATACCAACAGACAGTTCACAATACGCAAACATCTTACATGCACCACACCCTACAGCATCTATGTACTAATATGTCCTTGTGACAAATGGTATGTAGGGAGTACCAAACACGAAGCCAAGAAAAGGGTACTAGAACATCTACGAGCAATCCACAACAACAATAAACAATACCCCATAGCAAGACATTTCTGTGAGAAACATATGCAGAATGAGAAACTAGTCCGCATGGTGGTTATTGATGCAGTGGATCTGGGTATACGTGGTGGGAACCGTGAACTGTCCCTCAGAAAATTGGAATCAAAATACATTGTGGACTTTGATTGTCTGAATCCCAAAGGGTTAAATAACAGTGAAGAATTGGCAATACATCTGCATGAATGAGTATTTCGTTTGATATGTATTTTGTCGCAGGTCTTCAACTCTATTTTAATGTTATATTTTCTATTGTTTTAGATTTGACTCAATGCATGATAGCGGACGAATAGACAACACAATGGACTTTATGATACTATTATGGACATTGTTTTGGCACATTAGCCTAAAGGGGCAGAACTTTTGCTGCTATCCTGATAGTTTCCTATGATTTGCCCACTGGGGCGACACTTGGGTGCTAATCTTCATGCCCACTTGGGCGGTATTTTGATGACAATTTCCAATCTAAGAATGTGGTTGCAAATATTAATTTTGTCATTTTAAGGACAAGCGGCGCATTAATATCAGAATGTTCTCAGCCCGTGTTGGGCAACATGTGCATCAGGGTCACAGATACGCCACGTTTATATGGCTTATAATTTTTCCATAACAACTATGCTGGTGTTTACAGGCGTCATGGAAACGCTACGACCAATGAATACACTGTTTATGTAAACGTGACCTATGATGGGGATCGTTGCAATTTGTCGGCGGAAAGCCGCAATTTAGGCGTTTTTCTGTGTAAATATTAGTTCAATGTCGTAATCAGGGATAATAACCGTACGAATAGTGTGTTGTTATGACAAAAATGTAATTTAGACATGAATTTTCTTTTTCAGAATTTTTCAGGATTTGTGAAATAATCGCTATCAGTTGGTTATTGCATAATGATATTAATTTGCAATACAATTACGGTTGTTTAAATGCACAGAAATACTGTTTTAATATCATGTTCAGTATGTTCGTACCATTACAATATGTCCGCTCATTTTATGCATTAGAGGTCTATACACGTGGTGTTGAGGGTTAAAAAATGGCTGGCAGCACATTTGAGGCGAGCGTGATAAAGCCTTAAGTGGTGAAACGCGTCGTGAGACCTTTTCCGTCTGCTTGGAATAAAAATACCTTCACTGAAGCTCTGGGTGTCCTGCATTTCTTCTTTAACTACGGAGAAAATTTCGGATATACAGTTCATGCCTGCCGGTGGCCTGGCGGGACCGCCCTTCGACAGACTAACTTGTTTACCGGCATTGGGGGAGAGAAATATATATATATATATATATATATATATATATATATATATATATATATATATATATATACATATATATATATATATACACACATATATATGTATATATATATATATATATATATATATATATATATATATATATATATATATATATATATATATACATATAGCATTATTCCACAGCCACAAAGCAGGGCAGATGGTATTTCGCGCTCAGCTTCTTCCACTGGGAAAAGAACTGTTCTAAGTTGTGGGATTGCGAGCTGCCCCACTTGGGGAAGATGTTGGACGCACTACAGAACCCAGAAGGCCTTGTGTAAGGCCACGCCCATTACTGGCAGGTGCTGATACTTATCAAGGGTGCGAGTCCACGAACGGCTTTGAAATCTCTTTTGAACATGCCTCTGATGAAAGGACGCAGTTCCTGAAACGCGTCAGGCGAACTTTTAATTCAGAAGACTGTAAGTGATTTGGCTGTCTGCTGGCAAGCTGTGAAATTATTAAATGCTAATACCAGAACTTCTTGAGGCTTCTCTTCGGTGGCTGACCTGTATGTGTGTTTAAATATATATATATATATATATATATATATATATATATATATATATATATATATATATATATATATATTCACTGAAAAAACCATAGGTTATAGACCATATATAGTTAGGAATTAGCATTTACAAAACCTTGAAAATTCACTGAAAAAACCATAGGTTATAGACCATATATGGTTAGGAATTCGCATTTACAAAACCTTATTTTACTCACACAAAACCATTGAAATTCCATTTATAGTTAGTTGCACTAACTATATATCGCGCACCCGCAATCCACTGCTGATGATGTCACATATTACATCATTCATGACATGGTCAGTGACATCACTGATGACATCACTGATGACATCTCAAATGACATCACTGATGACATCTCAAATGACATCACTGATGACATCACTGATGACATCTCATTTGACATTACTGATCACATCACTGATGATATCATTCATGTGATAATACGATGAACCTCTTCAGACTCTAATATAACCTTAGATACAATCAGTGTAAACAGACACTCACAGACTGTCACTCATCCATGGAGTTACTCACACACCTAGTCAGTCATGCAAAGAATCAATCACACCTCCATTTCCTCAACTATACAGTTATACAAACTTTACTTATTCAAACATATACTAACACATATTTACTCTCTTATACAATCCCTGATACAAGTTCACAATGATCCATACAGCCACTCACACATTCACTGGCTCTTATGCACAGTTATTTATATATGTCAACTCTCACATGTACTGTGTTTTACATATGTACTTACTTTGACATGTAGCACTGAGATATCCATTCACTCACCAATACACTCATGCACACAGTCAACCGCCCATACAGCTGTTTCCACATGCACTTTTGAAACCATACAACTAGTGAATCAACTGCTCACACATCTATGCACAAAGTCATACACCTCCCAGCCACCACACACACACTCAGTCTCCCATACAAATACTTGGGCAACCAATCAATAACCCATATAGTTACTCATATAGCTACTTATCAACACATGCAACAGTTTACAGAACAACAGACATAATGATGCACAAATGAAGACAGTTTAGTCACTAACCCATGCACTCAGTGAGACACATTTAATCACTCACTCATACAGTCAGTCATGCACCTACTAAATCCTTCATCCAGACACTTATACATCCACTCATTCTTCAATATGTAAGACATATTTTAACTTTACAGAAACATACAGTCACTGGATGTTGTCATCAGTGATGTCATCAGTGATGTCATTTGAGATGTCATCAGTGATGTCATCAGTGATGTCACTGACCATGTCATGAATGATGTAATATGTGACATCATCAGCAGTGGATTGCGGGTGCGCGATATATAGTTAGTGCAACTAACTATATATGGAATTTCAATGGTTTTGTGTGAGTAAAATAAGGTTTTGTAAATGCGAATTCCTAACTATATATGGTCTATAACCTATGGTTTTTTCTGTGAATTTTCAAGGTTTTGTAAATGCTAATTCCTAACTATATATGGTCTATAACCTATGGTTTTTTCAGTGAATTTTCAAGGTTTTGTAAATGCTAATTCCTAACTATATATGGTCTATAACCTATGGTTTTTTCAGTGAATATATATATACATACATATATAAACATATATCATCTGTATATCTATATAAATACAAACATAAATGCATGCATACATATACTTATATGCATACAGATGCATGTTATTTACATGAAAGTTGAAAAAACACTAATAAAAGCAAAGCTAAAAAGCCACCTCATTACAAACAGAATGGCTTTAACTTAAACAATGGCGAGATCTATTGCATTTTCAATGCTTGTTTACTTTGGTTCCATCAAGAAGGCATTCAGATGTGTCACACATTTGCCATAAATTCTGAATGTTAGCACTCTAGTTGCACATTAGATCACTGTAGTAAAGCTACTGCTCACCAGGGACGTCTGCTGCTGGTATTCAAAGTGCATGTTTCAGTCTGCATGTCAGAATTTTTTTAATGAAATAGAAGAGGATTTGAGAAGTCACTCAAAATGATCCCTAATTTTTCTTTCTGAAGCACTAATCATACTTTCTATGGCAAAATTAACCCCCTCATGTTGTTCCTTTTTAAATTGAGTGTTTTCAGACTTACCACTTCATTCCAATCAAGATGGCTTCTGGTGTGCCATACTTTTGTCATAAGTAAGACTGTTAGCGCTCTAGTTGTTCTTTAGAACACTCTGGGACATTCTGTCATTGGGCTATACTTGGGGTACATCTGGGTGATATTTGGGCTACATTTAGGCTCTTTTGTCTCTGGTGGCCATCTTGGGAGACTGTATGTCAGAATTTTTTAATGAAATTGAAGAGGGTTTGAGAAGTCACTCAAAATGTGCCCTAATTTTTCTTTCTGCAGCACTAATCATAATTCATATGGCAAAATATACTCCCTCATTTTGTTCCTTTTTAAATTAAATGTTTTAATAGTTACCACTTTATTCCAATCAAGATGGCTTCAGGTGTGCCATACCTTTGTAATAAGTAGGACTGTTAGCGCTCTAGTTGTTCTTAAGAACACTCTGGGACATTCTGTCATTGGGCTATACTTGGGCTACATCTGGGTGATATTTGGGCTACATTTCGGCTCTTTTGTCTCTGGTGGCCATTTTGGGAGACTGCATGTCAGAATTTTTTAATGAAATAGAAGAGGATTTGAAAAGTCACTCAAAATGTGCCCTAATTTTTCTTTCTGCAGCACTAATAATACCTTCTATTGCATAATATACCCCCTAATTTTGTTCCTTTTTAAATTAAATGTTTTAAGAGTTACCACTTTATTCCCATCACGATGGCTCCAGGTGTGCTATACCTTTGTAATAAGTAGGACTGTTAGCGCTCTAGTTGTTCTTTAGAACACTCTGGGACATTCTGTCATTGGGCTCTACTTGGGCTACATCTGGGTGATATTTGGGCTACATTTGGGCTCTTTTGTCTCTGGTGGCCATTTTGGGAGACTGCATGTCAGAATGTTTTAATGAAATAGAAAAGGATTTGAGAAGTCACTCAAAATGTGCCCTAATTTTTCATTCTGCAGCACTAATCATACTTTCTATGGCAAAATATACCCCCTCATGTTGTTTCTTTTTAAATTAAATGTTTTAAGAGTTATCACTTTATTCCAATCAAGATGTCTTCAGGTGTGCCATACCTTTGTAATAAGTAGGACTGTTAGCGCTCTAGTTGTTCTTTAGAACACTCTGGGACATTCTGTCATTGGGCTATACTTGGGCTACATCTGGGTGATATTTGGGCTACATTTGGGCTCTTTTGTCTCTGGTGGCCATTTTGGGAGACTGCATGTCAGAATATTTTAATGAAATAGAAAAGGATTTTAGAAGTCACTCAAAATGTGCCCTAATTTTTCATTCTGCAGCACTAATCATACTTTCTATGGCAAAATATACCCCCTCATGTTGTTTCTTTTTAAATTAAATGTTTTAAGAGTTACCACTTTATTCCAATCAAGATGGCTTCAGGTGTGCCATACCTTTGTAATAAGTAGGACTGTTAGCGCTCTAGTTGTTCTTTAGAACACTCTAGGAGGCTGCAGTAGAACACAAAGGAATCAACTGACAGTCTCTGTCCTTGTTGGATGTACATGTTTTACTGAGAATGTCAGACTTCATTTTCACATGACTGAGAAAGATAATGTGAATTTACAGAAAATATGCTTTCAGTTTAGCTTATAGATCCCCTTCCAAACCACTGTGGGAAAATCATGAGATATTAGTTTTCTTTCAAACAATGTTCATGATATCACAGCAGAAGGTTTTTTCACATGGTAAAATCACCTTAGAACCCACCACAATTCCTAAAACGAGTATGGTACCATCTACAAATGATTTATAATGTAACTAAAGTCCTAAAACCCTCTATTAACTACAATGATTTTTAATGAGGTGCTATCATGTATATTGGTCCCAAGATGGCTGCCAACACTTCTTGGATGAAGTGCTGACAGCCAATCAGATCAGATGTGTGGTTAGGCTCCGCCCGGATATATATCTTTTTTTGAACCTAAATTACTCAATATCCACTGGAGCACATATATTGAGACCTAGCAAAGGCACATCGGGCTAACAGTCCCTACAATTTTGCCAAGTTTCGTGCAAATCCATTCAGCCGTTCGAGCTAAAAGTGAGGCCAACCGCCCTATGGAAATTAACATGGGAAAAATGCGTTTTGGGACCCCCCTTTTTTCTCGGCCCCCCTTGATGAAACCCCCCCAAATTGTCAGGGGCTGCTCAGAAACAAAATGTTCAATTTTCCTGAAAATTTCAGCCAATTCCGTCCGCAAACGCCAAAGTTATTAGACATAGAATTTTCAAAAATCCCATAGAGAAAAAATCCTTACTATATATACCTACTGGCGACCGCCAGTAGGTAATATATATATATATATATATATATATATATATATATATATATATATATATATATATATATATATATATATTCACTGAAAAAACCATAGGTTATAGACCATATATAGTTAGGAATTCGCATTTACAAAACCTTATTTTACTCACACAAAACCATTGAAATTCCATATATAGTTAGTTGCACTAACTATATATCGCGCACCCGCAATCCACTGCTGATGATGTCACATATTACATCATTCATGACATGGTCAGTGACATCACTGATGACATCACTGATGACATCTCAAATGACATCACTGATGACATCTCAAATGGCATCACTGATGACATTACTGATGACATCTCATTTGACATTACTGATCACATCACTGATGATATCATTCATGTGATAATACGATGAACCTCTTCAGACTCTAATATAACCTTAGATACAATCAGTGTAAACAGACACTCACAGACTGTCACTCATCCATGGAGTTACTCACACACCTAGTCAGTCATGCAAAGAATCAATCACACCTCCATTTCCTCAACTATACAGTTATACAAACTTTACTTATTCAAACATATACTAACACATATTTACTCTCTTATACAATCCCTGATACAAGTTCACAATGATCCATACAGCCACTCACACATTCACTGGCTCTTATGCACAGTTATTTATATATGTCAACTCTCACATGTACTGTGTTTTACATATGTACTTACTTTGACATGTAGCACTGAGATATCCATTCACTCACCAATACACTCATGCACACAGTCAACCGCCCATACAGCTGTTTCCACATGCACTTTTGAAACCATACATCTAGTGAATCAACTGCTCACACATCTATGCACAGAGTCATACACCTCCCAGCCACCCACACACACACTCAGTCTCCCATACAAATACTTGGGCAACCAATCAATAACCCATATAGTTACTCATATAGCTACTTATCAACACATGCAACAGTTTACAGAACAACCGACATAATGATGCACAAATTAAGACAGTTTAGTCACTAACCCATGCACTCAGTGAGACACATTTAATCACTCACTCATACAGTCAGTCATGCACCTACTAAATCCTTCATCCAGACACTTATACATCCACTCATTCTTCAATATGTAAGACATATTTTAACTTTACAGAAACATACAGTCACTGGATGTTGTCATCAGTGATGTCATCAGTGATGTCATTTGAGATGTCATCAGTGATGTCATCAGTGATGTCACTGACCATGTCATGAATGATGTAATATGTGACATCATCAGCAGTGGATTGCGGGTGCGCGATATATAGTTAGTGCAACTAACTATATATGGAATTTCAATGGTTTTGTGTGAGTAAAATAAGGTTTTGTAAATGCTAATTCCTAACTATATATGGTCTATAACCTATGGTTTTTTCAGTGAATTTTCAAGGTTTTGTAAATGCTAATTCCTAACTATATATGGTCTATAACCTATGGTTTTTTCAGTGAATATATATATATACATACATATATAAACATATATCATCTGTATATCTATATAAATACAAACATAAATGCATGCATACATATACTTATATGCATACAGATGCATGGTATTTACATGAAAGTTGAAAAAAACACTAATAAAAGCAAAGCTAAAAAGCCACCTCATTACAAACAGAATGGCTTTAACTTAAACGAGGGCGAGATCTATTGCATTTTCAATGCTTGTTTACTTTGGTTCCATCAAGAAGGCATTCAGATGTGTCACACATTTGCCATAAATTCTGAATGTTAGCACTCTAGTTGCACATTAGATCACTGTAGTAAAGCTACTGCTCACCAGGGACGTCTGCTGCTGGTATTCAAAGTGCATGTTTCAGTCTGCATGTCAGAATTTTTTTAATGAAATAGAAGAGGATTTGAGAAGTCACTCAAAATGATCCCTAATTTTTCTTTCTGAAGCACTAATCATACTTTCTATGGCAAAATTAACCCCCTCATGTTGTTCCTTTTTAAATTGAGTGTTTTCAGACTTACCACTTCATTCCAATCAAGATGGCTTCTGGTGTGCCATACTTTTGTCATAAGTAAGACTGTTAGCGCTCTAGTTGTTCTTTAGAACACTCTGGGACATTCTGTCATTGGGCTATACTTGGGGTACATCTGGGTGATATTTGGGCTACATTTAGGCTCTTTTGTCTCTGGTGGCCATCTTGGGAGACTGTATGTCAGAATTTTTTAATGAAATTGAAGAGGGTTTGAGAAGTCACTCAAAATGTGCCCTAATTTTTCTTTCTGCAGCACTAATCATAATTCATATGGCAAAATATACCCCCTCATTTTGTTCCTTTTTAAATTAAATGTTTTAAGAGTTACCACTTTATTCCAATCAAGATGGCTTCAGGTGTGCCATACCTTTGTAATAAGTAGGACTGTTAGCGCTCTAGTTGTTCTTTAGAACACTCTGGGACATTCTGTCATTGGGCTATACTTGGGCTACATCTGGGTGATATTTGGGCTACATTTGGGCTCTTTTGTCTCTGGTGGCCATTTTGGGAGACTGCATGTCAGAATTTTTTAATGAAATAGAAGAGGATTTGAAAAGTCACTCAAAATGTGCCCTAATTTTTCTTTCTGCAGCACTAATAATACCTTCTATTGCATAATATACCCCTCATTTTGTTCCTTTTTAAATTAAATGTTTTAAGAGTTACCACTTTATTCCCATCACGATGGCTCCAGGTGTGCTATACCTTTGTAATAAGTAGGACTGTTAGCGCTCTAGTTGTTCTTTAGAACACTCTGGGACATTCTGTCATTGGGCTATACTTGGGCTACATCTGGGTGATATTTGGGCTACATTTGGGCTCTTTTGTCTCTGGTGGCCATTTTGGGAGACTGCATGTCAGAATGTTTTAATGAAATAGAAAAGGATTTGAGAAGTCACTCAAAATGTGCCCTAATTTTTCATTCTGCAGCACTAATCATACTTTCTATGGCAAAATATACCCCCTCATGTTGTTTCTTTTTAAATTAAATGTTTTAAGAGTTACCACTTTATTCCAATCAAGATGGCTTCAGGTGTGCCATACCTTTGTAATAAGTAGGACTGTTAGCGCTCTAGTTGTTCTTTAGAACACTCTGGGACATTCTGTCATTGGGCTATACTTGGGCTACATCTGGGTGATATTTGGGCTCTTTTGTCTCTGGTGGCCATTTTGGGAGACTGCATGTCAGAATGTTTTAATGAAATAGAAAAGGATTTGAGAAGTCACTCAAAATGTGCCCTAATTTTTCATTCTTCAGCACTAATCATACTTTCTATGGCAAAATATACCCCCTCATGTTGTTTCTTTTTAAATTAAATGTTTTAAGAGTTACCACTTTATTCCAATCAAGATGGCTTCAGGTGTGCCATACCTTTGTAATAAGTAGGACTGTTAGCGCTCTAGTTGTTCTTTAGAACACTCTAGGAGGCTGCAGTAGAACACAAAGGAATCAACTGACAGTCTCTGTCCTTGTTGGATGTACATGTTTTACTGAGAATGTCAGACTTCATTTTCACATGACTGAGAAAGATAATGTGAATTTACAGAAAATATGCTTTCAGTTTAGCTTATAGATCCCCTTCCAAACCACTGTGGGAAAATCATGAGATATTAGTTTTCTTTCAAACAATATTCATGATATCACAGCAGAAGGTTTTTTCACATGGTAAAATCACCTTAGAACCCACCACAATTCCTAAAACGAGTATGGTACCATCAACAAATGATTTATAATGTAACTAAAGTCCTAAAACCCTCTATTAACTACAATGCTTTTTAATGAGGTGCTATCATGTATATTGGTCCCAAGATGGCTGCCAACACTTCTTGGATGAAGTGCTGACAGCCAATCAGATCAGATGTGTGGTTAGGCTCCGCCCAGATATATATCTTTTTTTTAACCTAAATTACTCAAAATCCACTGAAGCACATATATTGAGACCTAGCAAAGGCACATCGGGCTAACAGTCCCTACAATTTTGCCAAGTTTCGTGCAAATCCATTCAGCCGTTCGAGCTAAAAGTGAGGCCAACCGCCCTATGGAAATTAACATGGGAAAAACGCGTTTTGGGACCCCCCTTTTTTCTCGGCCCCCCCTTGATGAAACCCCCCCAAATTGCCAGGGGCTGCTCAGAAACAAAATGTTCCATTTTCCTGAAAATTTCAGCCAATTCCGTCCACAAACGCCAAAGTTATTAGACATAGAATTTTCAAAAATCCCATAGAGAAAAAATCCTAACTATATATACCTACTGGCGACCGCCAGTAGGTAATATATATATATATATATATATATATATATATATATATATATATATATATTACCTACTGGCGGTCGCCAGTAGGTAGTTATAGTTAGGATTATTTTCCATAGGAAATCCGCAACATTCTATTGGGAATAACTTTGGTGCCGGTTGAGGAATCTGCCTGTAATTTTCCTTAAATTTGCCTCGCTGCGCTCCGCTCCTTTCCTGAAAGTTTGGGGGGATTCATCAAGCGGGGCCGAGATAAAAGGGGGTTTTCCCCATGTTAATTTCCATAGGGCGGTTGGACTCACTTTTAGCCCGAACGGCTGAATGGATTTCCACCAAACTTGGCAAAATTGTAGGGACTGGTAGCCCGATGTGCCTTTGCTATGTCTCAAGATATGTGCTCCAGTGGATTTTGAGTAATTTAGGTTAAAAAAATATATATATCTATAAGCGCGCCCCGGTACGCGCACCAGGGCGCGTACCAGCGCCCTACACGAGTTCGCGAGCGGAAAGCTGATTGGCTCTCGGATGTCCAAAAGGGGGCAGGGTAGACCCCCCCTGAACCCCTAGGTTTGATGTGGGGGCCATAAAAGGGCCCCGCGGGGCAAAAAAAAAAAAAAAAAATTCGATTTGTGCGGGGGGAGCGCCCGGTACGCGCACCGGGGAGGGTACCGGGGAGCGTACCATGGGGAAAAAAGAATGACAGATTTTTTAAAATATGTAGCATTTTTTTATAAATTGGAGGTAGTTCTAAAAAGAACTGTTTTTTTATTCTTTTTGTTGTTTTATTTTTTTTAATTGTTTTTTGGGAACATTTGTTACGTTTTTTTGGCTTTTATGAACAATTTTATATATTTTTTGTTATTTTTATGGGGACAAACAAAAAACAGGGAATTGTAAACGGCTCAACTGGAGCAAAAAAAAATCAGGAAAAAATTAAGGTTTTTTTGGGCACTCGTGGTTGTCACCAGCACAGTTGATGAGTTTAATCTTTGCTCACCATAGCAAATTGTCCTTCCACAAAATATGCAAACTATTTTGAAAACTCCAAACTGGGTTTGGATGTGTGGGACCATCTCCCTTGTCTCTGGACCCGATGGAGTGGGTTGCTTACTATGGGAGGTGCTGGGAGAAGATTGGGGAGGGTTTCTGGTCAGTTCTCTGACCTCTGCCGCAGCATAGTTGCTTGGGTGCCGGCGTTGCATGTGGCGAATCATGGTGTTGTTGCCAAAAGAATACTTTATGGCAGGGTTCCCCCTGGAAAGTACAGTGCCACGGATCATACAAGTAACCTTTGGCGCATAAACTTTTTTGAGGCCCCTTGGGATTTAAAAAAACTCCCAGACTATGTGCTCCTTTGGTTTATAGGTGGTAGTATCCTCAGGCAGGTACCGCCTCTCCTCCTCCTCCTCCTCCTCCTCCTCCTCCTCCTCCTCCTCCTCTTCTTCTTCTCCACCACTGTGGTGTTGTGGTAGTCCTGGTGGTGGCGGTGGTGGTGGTGGTGGTGGTGGTTGAGATGCTCCTGCTGCTGCTGCTACTGTAGCCATTTCTCAGTACAAATAGGTACAAATAGGTCTGCAAACAGGTCTTCCTCACTCAAAGTACAAAGTGTGAATGAGGAAAAAAGGTGGGGGCTTTCATTATTTGGAAAACAAAACTGTCCTGAACCGATGAAAAGTATTATTTTCAGGTCACTTGACCCAGGCTTTCATCATTTGGAAACCAAAACTGTCTTGAACCAATGAAAAGTGTTATTTTCAGGTCACATGACTCGACGTGCTTACGCTACGCGCCCCGGGGCGCTTACGTAGCGTGATCGTATGCGCTTGAGTGTTTCCGGGTGCGCTTACGCCGTGCGTATCACGCAGACGCGGCTATGCAATACGTCACGATGATGTTCTCGTTCGCGGAAATAGCGCAAACGGGACGCTCACTGGTACGCGCACCGGGAGCGCTCCAGGGCAAAAAAAAAAAAAAACATCAACAATATACGTAAAAAAAATAGTATTACATAAATATACAATATAGGATTAATTATAAAAAATATTATATTTCATAGCTATAGAAATTTGCTATTAAAAAACCTTTGAAATTCACTGAAAAAACATAGGTTTGAGGCCCTATATATAGTTAGGAATTAGCATTTAAAAAACCTATGAAATTCACTGAAAAAAACATAGGTTTCACACCAGTTATAGTTAGGAATTAGCATTTAAAAAACCTATTAAATTCACTGAAAAAACCATAGGTTTCACACCAGTTATAGTTAGCTGGAAATTTTACTGACATAAAACCATTGAAATTCCCACGTTATAGTTAGTTGGACTCACTATAACTTGCGCGCCTGCAATGCACTGCTGATGACGTCACATATTACATCACTCATGATATGGTCAGTGATATCACTCATGACATCACTGATGACTCCATCCTTGTGACAGAGTGACAGACCTCCTTTCAGTGTAATGTAACCCTTGAAACACATATTCAAAAATAGAAATTAGGATTTTCAAAAAAATGGAGATACCCATACCAGTTACAACAACCAATTCAGTAATTCCACCATCAATATAGACATCCACTCATTCACCAGCAGTTCTATATAGTCACTCATACATATAGTCACTCATCATATGTAGTGATACACCTATACATCCTGTTACACACCAACAGTCATCCAAAAGTTACTCACACATGCAAATAAACTATTGAAAATCCATTTATTTGCATATACAACTATACACACACTACCACCTTACTTCTAAGGAAACTTACACATACTTACTCTCTTAAACAATCACTTATAGAAACACATACTTATTTAAACAGGAACTCTTACAATATCTCACTCTCACATATACTCACTTATATACATCAATACTCACATATACTAGATTAAAACATATGTCGTTACTGATAAAGACACTAGTGAGACTGTCATTCACTCACTTACACACACACATATACACACTCATCCACCCATACAGTCCTGCACATATGCTGTCTTCAAAACACATACAAACAGTGAGTCAGTCATTGATGCATCTATGTGCTAAGTAATACCCCCACCAAACCATACAGACACTCATACTGATATTAAAAAAACATCTAATAACCCATATACACACACATGTAGCTACTCACCAACCCATGCAGCCACTTATACACAAAGTGAAACACTGATACATATATTTAAATATTTAAAAATTACTCCCTAATATATGTATTCACTAAGATACAATTAATAAGCCAGTTAACCAATCAATTTTTTTTTTTAAATACATCCATTTACACACTTATTAAAACATTTATTCTTCCATCGACCTTTACATACACATATATAAAACATATTTATTTTTCAGAAAGACACTCATTCACTGGATGGTGTCATGAGGGATGTCATGAGTGATGTCACTGACCATGTCATGAGTGATGTAATATGTGACGTCATCAGCAGTGCATTGCAGGCGCGCAAGTTATAGTGAGTCCAACTAACTATAACGTGGGAATTTCAATGGTTTTACGGCAGTAAAATTTCCAGCTAACTATAACTGGTGTGAAACCTATGTTTTTTTCAGTGAATATATATATTTATATATATATATATATATATATATATATATATATATATATATATATATATATATATATATATATATATATATATATATATATATATAAAATCAAAGTACGCAGATGGGGATTTAGGAACAATAAATCTATACTTCCTCTATAGTCACCTACCTTTTGATATTTTGGACTTCAATATTTTGTCCAAAATATTCTTGGAACACAATATTCTTTTACTTGGGATTTAGTAGTTCAATCGTCAACCGGTAGCCCTAGTCCCAAATTAAACTCCCCCCAATAATTCTTCAGTCGTTTTCTTAATTGAACAGCAAATTTGTGTCTAAAGGTCCTGACACATAAGGGCATATTTAAAAAATAATGACGGAATACGGTGCTGCAAGCCATTTTACAGCAGCGAGCTGTGCCATTAGGAAAGTGCAGGGATGCGTCATATTTACAGTAATATGACGCATCCCTGTGCTTTCCTCAGCACTGGCACACAATTGGCTGCTTAGTGCTAATACAGCGTGCCTGTGTTGTAGGAATGATTTTGTTTGTGCAGGAAGGGATACCTTCCTGCACAAAAATAATCATTGATGGCATTTTACTCCTTCCATGTGTGCTGAAGAATGCAGGACTCATAGAAAGAGGAAAAACGAGGGGAAATAAAGGTTTTTCTCCTCGGTGCAGCACTTTTACACCTCCCGAGGGTGGTGTTGGCTTTTGATGCATTCCCAGGGTTACAAATCCTTGTAAATCTGGGAATGCGGGAAAATCGAAGGGTGCTGCCTGGGATCACCCACCGCAGCACCCATGGGACGTCCCTTTCAGGCAGAGTAATACTCCATATTTACAAAGCGATGAAAAGCCACGCTGGCTTTGCATGGCCTTGTAAATATGGGTCTCACACAGCACACGCAGGCTGGTTTTGCGTGGCCTTGTAAATATGGGCTGGCACACTGCAAAAGTGACGCTCTGGTGATGTAAGTGTGCTGCAGGAGCATTGCAAATATGCCCCATAGTGTTGTATCACTTCAAACCAAAGAATGTCTTACTTTCTAGTTCTTTAACTAGTCAATTAACATTCTGGAATGACTTTGAGTCAAACGAAACATGGTAGCTCCAGTTCTGGGTTTTCCTTCCAACATCTCTCATTCTCTGGTTCTTTAGTCCAGCTAGTTCAAAAGTCGTGATCAATGCTACATCTCAGAGAAACATTAGGTTACAGGAAGAGACCAACGAATCACCGGGGTACGGTAAATTAAGCCCCCCTAAATGGCACACCATGTTCAGCAAAGCAATTTTTAGAAACGTCCAGATAGTGCGAGCCACATGCTTGCCTCTGGTGTGACTGCTCCACACCACAAAGTATCATTGGCCTGCTGACCTTCCTTCTTGGGTCGGATGTGACCCTCGGACAAAAGTGTACAAATAAGACTTTTAGGAACATTTTCGGCATCAGTGCTCTTCCTATCATGTGTATTCTTTCTAAAGCTGGGCGCAGTTTAATGTTGTGCACCTTATGCACTCAATATAATAACAGGGGGGACGTTAACAAAAGGTTGGAAGCACGGTGGTTACTGGTGGAAGGAGGCCTCCAGCTAGTGTCAGAGGTTGAGGAAGACAATGCTCTTTATGTACAACAGACAATAATGACTTCGGAGTGAAAATGTGTTTCTTACTGTACCTTGTATCTTCCATTTCGGTGTAATTCGCTGAATTCGAGGCCTTCCAGAAGAAATTCCTAAAAAGAGCAAGAAAATATAAGAAAAATCACACCACTGCTGGCCTGCAATGAGAACATGGCATCACTGCTCTACAGTAACAACGGATAGCACATTATTGTTGCTAGCACAGTGCCTGCTTCTGAATAAACTGAGTGTAAAAAACATCTCACTGAGAAAAATAGCAAATGCCAGTTAAAGACTGAATTTAAAATAAGGTTTGCTTATCAGTTACATTTCTTGTAAACTTTCTTTTGCTTATAGTTTACGGTCACTGTCTGGTTAGGAAATGTTTATAGCCATTGTTCAACATTTAGGGGGAGAGAGAATGGATATTTCTAGAGACCCTTAAGGGTAGGAGGTGCTGTACAAACGGAACTATTTGTAATAGCAATAGTCACATCTTTATGCTACAATCAGCTTTAAAATAGACAATTGGCCGCCTTGATGGCTGCACCACACTGCATAAAGAAGGGGATTTGAAGCAGAACGGGTTTTACTGCACTGGTATCTAGCACGTTTGCCCACCTTTTGGCCTGCGTTCCATGTGCAGATTACATTCAATATGGCGTCGTAAGAAAATACATTGGGAAAATCGTGGGTGTGCAAATTTACAGTACATATTGTAAAGCAGATCTGGGCTCTAACATCTGGAATGTGCGCCAAGCTCGGACTGATGGGTTATATCACGTAGACATTTAGCTCTCGCAGGCACACGGCCTGCAGCCTGTGGAATTCCATCATTGTGCTCTGCAACATTGCCCATACCCACCGTGCTACAGCATCAGATGTAATGACGGCTGCGGGTAACACTAGGAGCTCTCCAGCATTACCTAGTTACAGCTAGTGTGTAACAATTACAGCTTCCCACCTTGAGGTATACTGACTGTGTGACTGGAAGACTAAGCACCCCGCCGTCCAATGCACTGAGAGTGACTGGCCTGAGGATGACTCCAGTATTAGGCCTGCAGCCTGTGTGACTGTGTAACTCAGATAGACCTCCGGCAGCAGCTATACTGACTGAGTGACTGTAACTCGGAGAACTCTCCAGCCATACATACACTGACTGTGTGACTGTGTAACACAGAGAACCCTCTAGCAGGAGATAACCTGGCTAAGTGAATATGTAACAAGAGGTAGGAGCACTGAATAACTGTTTGACACTGAGAACTCTCCAGCAGCAACAGCTATACTGACTGTGTGACACTGAGATCACTCCAGCAGTAGACATATTGAGTATGGGGCAGTGTGACACTTAGCTCTCTGCAGCTATAGATGTATTGACTGTGAGGCTGCCACTGAGGACTCTTCTGCAGTGGCTTGCATATTGTCTGTGTGACGTGCAACATCCAATCTCTCCAACTGTAGCTATACTGACTGCGAGGCCAAGCAACGCTTAGAGCTCATCAGTAGTAGGCATAATAAATGTCTGATTGTGGAACACACTGAGATCCAGTGCTTAATTTGAGACAGTGGTTTCTGGTACTCGGCACAGCACCTAATTTTCAGTGCCAGCACTTGTAGGAATCTGCCAGAAGCTGGCGCTGTCTGGCTAATTTAGAGATGACCACACCAACAATTCATTAATAATTAATTACACATTAAAAATGAATTTTAGGTGCCGCCCATGCCTTTCTTATGGCTTTGGGGTCCTGGAATAGTCTGAATTGTCTCTCTTGTAGGAGTGTGATGGTTAGTAGTTGCATTGGTACTATCATTGGCGGCATGGCAGGGAAAATGTTAGGTGCAAGCTGCAAATTCCTCCTGACAAGAGCCCTGGCCCTTACTTTTCTTTACAAATTAAGCACTGCTAAGATCTCACTAGCAGTAGACATATTAAGTTAGTAGCTTTGTAACACTGAGCACTTTCCAGCAGTAGATAAGCTAAATGTGTGATTGTGCAACACACTGAGATGTCTTCAGCTGTAGACACACTGACTGTGTGACATTAAGATCTCTCCAAGTATAGATATTCTGACTGAGTGACAGTGCTACATTCATAGCACTACAACAGCAAATATATGCAGATTGTGTGATTGTTTAACAATGAAAGCTGTCCATAATGAAACACACTAACTGTGTAACCCAGAAGTCTCCCCAACATATATCTACTGATTGTGTCACACAGGCATCTGTCCTGCAGCAATATACACAAAGGATGTGCAGTACTAAAATCTCTCAAGCAGTAGATACATTGACTATGAGATTGTACAACACCGAGAACTCCCCAGAAGTATATTTACTGATTGACAGTGTGACACTGAGAGGCCTCCGGCTGTAAAAATGCTGTCATGCGACTGCCTAACACTGACAGTAGATGCACTGACTGTGTAACCCTGGGGGATCACCAGCAATAGATATAGCGGTCCTGTGACTGTAAAGCACTGAGAGCTCTGAGGACTCATTGCTTAGTTTGACCACATAAGCGCTGGGATGCCTTAGGGTAACCACGCGCTATAGAAATGTGTAATCATTCATTCATTCAGAGTATGACAGCAATGCAGGAAATGCGCTGCCTGCTGATTTACAGATACTCACAGCAGGGCTGCAGATCGAGCCCCTGAAAGCACGTGCACCAACTCTGTGAGTGGCGATACTGACAGCTCTCCGTCTCCAGCCGAGTGATAGATTGCTACAGTTTCTGCATCTGTACCACTGCACTCTCCATCTTTAGACCTGCTAATTATATGCTTATTTCACTGGTAACAATGTTTCCGTAGCTACACAGTTTTTAATAAAAGCAGAAAGAAGGTGCTCATAAAAATCAAAAGCCAAAAGTCACCCATCTGTACCCCAGTTTGGGCATTTCTTGCGTACTAACGCAGTACAGTGAATTATAAAACTACCAAATTATTGACTACTTTTCATTGCTCCTTGTGGCACAAACCATCAAATAGCCTCATCACGTTAGCAGCAATGCCTGTTCCTATTCGATAAGTAGCTAATGGGGTACATTTCTTCATTTCCGAGGCCCCCCTGTGGATAAAACTGAGAGTCTGGCCTGAGGTGAATTCATGTTAGTTTTGGGAAAGTCCTGTTGGGCGAAACACGTGTTTAATTCGACTGCATCACATATGTGAAAAAGTAGGCAACAGAAGACAACAAATGAAGAAATTGGAAAAGGATGTTGATTATTTGTGAATTACTGGATTTGTGTATACACCCTATATTTTATGTGTGTTTGTAACAGCCAATATATTATATTCAAAAACAATTGGTTCATTGGGGAACACAAAATTACTTTTCCTATCTCATAGACTATGTAGATATTTGAAACACACAAAGCAGAATCCAGAGACCATCTACGTATTTATGCACTATTTTATCAATTTTAGTCATTCATAAACCCAGCGTAGTTAAATGAAGGCTGTTTTGCTGTCCTCCACAGTCCTGATGAAGACCCGTTGTTGACTCCACATGCTTGCTAATTTTGGGCCGAAACGTCGACGATTAAGTGGATTACGTGCATATATACCGTGTACCAATACTGATTAATACGGTGTACCTCATGATAATTGTGTAATACGCATAGACCACACGTTTTTTTCTTTCTCCCATTGTATATAATAATTGTACAGTCTTCACTT
Organism: Lissotriton vulgaris; assembly: GCF_964263255.1. Lineage (NCBI taxonomy): Eukaryota > Metazoa > Chordata > Amphibia > Caudata > Salamandridae > Lissotriton > Lissotriton vulgaris. Next base: position 1,706,345,468 of record NC_141685.1, on the reverse strand, counting down.
TTGCGCCGTAAGCACCGAGCACTTTAAGTCACTTTGCACTATTCACTATTTTTGTACAGCCTTCTTTGCAATTCACCTATGAAACCAGTGTTTATGAATGACTAAAATTCATAAAATAGTGCATAAATACGTAGATGGTCTCTGGATTCTGCTTTGTGTGTTTCAAATATCTTTATAGTCTATGAGATAAGAAAAGTAATTTTGTGTTCCCCAATGAACCAATTGTTTTTTAATATAACTTAATTGCCCAGGTTCATATGGATACTGGGTTTACCCCATTTTGTTGTCTAATTAATTTGTAACAGCCAAAGCACAAGCCATAGGACTGAAACTTTGGGAGCGCACCCTCACGACATTTATCAATGCGCAGCTACAGACTTTGTGCCTGGAGCATTGAGCCTTCAGCATTTTCTGTGGTGACAGTAACACCAGGATCTCCCTGGTATCAGATACTTAGATTCTACCATTAGATAGGAGGCTCAGTGTGGGAGATTTACAGCTTTCAGTAAACTGGATGGAAAGATTACAACAAGAAGGGAAAAGTAGCTCTTTGTATTTGCCCCTTGCACCTCGTTTGTGATAATATAAGAGGGTGATGAGATCTGCTTGAAAACGGCAAGTTAGATCAGTGGGTTAACGCATCTATTACAGACAGCTGCATGCAACCTGTAAACCTTAGTCTTGAAACCCAGTGGGGCCACTTGGCAATTCATCCTACTCATGTCCACGAAACAAGATGATAACACCTGCTGTCAATCTTCAGAGAATTCACTTAGAAGAGCGCACTGCAGATTTACCATTCGTTGTGGTTAGGAAAACCAACCACATTAGGTGAATAGTTTCAAAATAATGTCCAAAAATGCATAATATATTAAAATATTGGAATCCAAAAGTCAAGCGGCCCAAAGAAGAGATTTGCCATAAGTGTACCATTGGGGGTGATAAACAGCCTACACCTGGGCTGGCACCAAATTGTATTAAGTCACATTTTCGAAAATGTTGTTTCAAGATGTACTTATCGAAAACGCTTTCGAACTCTTGCTTTCTGATTGTAAGCATGCATCCTTCATTAAACATCGTTTTTCAGTGATTAAGCTGAGGCCTCCTTCAGATCTGCCTCCTGTAGTTTAAGGTTTGGAGAGTATGCGCAGTGGGAACCTCAGATAGGCAAAGTGTGTTAACGCAGAGTTTCTGGGCTGCTGCTTGACACGCTGGCTGTCAGCCTGCCGGCAGCCATGTTCTCCTGCTATCTTCTTTCTGCCAGTCTCACTTTAAAATGTTTGCTGTCTAGAGGGCATGGGTGAAGGCAGAAACAATTGCACTCTGGGAAGGAGTGTGTCCTACACGGTGGTGTATCAAAGGTGCCTAGGCCATGGAAGGAGGAAGAATACTGACCCCGTCCCCTGATAAGGTAGTAAAAAACACAGCCACTATTTGTGGTGGAATGGACCCCTCAAACCCCCGAACTCCGGCGTCACTGCACCTGCTGCACCACTGCTGTGCCTCTGGTCCTACATCCTCACTGTTAAACCGTGACTAGGCATATCGGCACAACGTGTGCATAAGAGTGAGTGGCGCCGGCCCAGACAGTCGGGACGCTCTTGGCTTTAAATGCAAGGTCACTCCCCTGCACTTTAAACGCTTCCATTATATGTCAGGTAGTTCCCAGTAAATGGACACATCCTCCAAAGCGGTTCTTCTGTTGATTTTACACAAGGCCTCAATAAGCGAACGTCGACTACTAGACTGAAGAAACTGTGTAAGCGCAGGTGGTGGATACCTCGTGCTTCATTTGTAGACACTGAAATAATTAGTCCCTAGTGGACGGCACAACCATTCATGGGTCTGAGGGAGCAGATTAGCGGCAACACTGCGCACTTCGTGTATGCTTCCTGCCGGCTGATGCCACACTTCCCGGCTCTACACAGATCAGCCTTACTCCTTAGTTTTTATAGGTACTTTATGGAATAGTGACAGCTGGAAGTGAAATAAAGCCATTCACTTGTTAGCTTTGGACACATGGGGGACACGTGTTTTTGGGTCAAAGGAAGCGCCAGGCATTCAGTCCTAGAAGGTAATCTCTGTACAATTAAAGAGCCTGTTTTCCGGGTGGGCTGCTTCCACAAAGTTTATCAACTATTTTTTGGAAAAGGGCGTAATCTATTGAGTTTCCACCATCATAGAGAGTGTCCCACGTACACAACATTTAGTTTGTAATGTTACGTGGCTTTTAAACAGAGAAACAAGGCGTGGCATTATGTTCCACCATGAAACTCTAGGAGAAATGAACATTGAGGACTACCAGTGCCCTTTCGAGGTCTGGGCTTTGTCAGCGCAGCTATCCACTGACTTATTACTAACATCACAGTAGAGTGGTCTTTGGTCCACCCCTTTCAACCAATGACTTCCTTTGATCGGCCTCTTTCAGTCATTGGCTTGAGGTTTTGCCAATTATGGCTGGCCTCAGAAGAGCGCAGAATTCGTCTCTCGCCATTTTTGTCCTTTTTTATAAACACACTCTACACCGAAACAGAATCAGCATTTCTGGAGATTCAATGAAAGCAGATCGCCTGCGATCCGCCCTCGCTTCCAAGGATCAGACCACGTGCGAGGCAATACCCATGAGAGTTGGTAGCATCTGTGTGATCTGTAGAGCTGCCCTTCGCTCATGGCACATACAAATCTACAGTTTTATAAAGTACACTTCTACCGAAAAAAACCTAGTAAGGAGATAGAGCTGGATTCCTGCATGTTTTAAATGTCATGTAAAGAGAATTTGTTTTGGTTCCCTCTAGGACAGCGACAGGTGCACAGGTCTGCCCTTACATGTTTTCCTCATAGGACCTGTATTAAGGGTTACGCCTTTTTCTGACCATTTTATTTCTTTCCAAATGTTTAATGTGAATAAACTTAGCCCTCGTGAATGGGAAAAAGAGGAACTTGTCAAATGGCCATGCATAGCCTAGTCATGCAAAGCATAGAGACTAGTCATGCAAAGCACTAGTTATGCAAAGCATAGAGACGAGTCATGCGAAGCATAGAGACTAGTCATGCATAGCCTAGTCATGTAAAGCATTGAGACTAGTCATGCGAAGCATAGAGACTAGTCATGCAAAGCATAGAGACGAGTCATGCAAAGCATAGAGACTAGTCATGCGAAGCATAGAGACTAGTCATGCAAAGCACTAGTCATGCAAAGCATAGAGACTAGTCATGCAAAGCACTAGTTATGCAAAGCATAGAGACGAGTCATGCGAAGCATAGAGACTAGTCATGCATAGCCTAGTCATGTAAAGCATTGAGACTAGTCATGCGAAGCATAGAGACTAGTCATGCAAAGCATAGAGACGAGTCATGCAAAGCATAGAGACTAGTCATGCGAAGCATAGAGACTAGTCATGCAAAGCACTAGCCATGCAAAGCATTGAGACTAGTCATGCGAAGCATAGAGACTAGTCATGCAAAGCAATAGTCATGCAAAGCATAGAGACGAGTCATGCAAAGCATAGAGACTAGTCATGCGAAGCATAGAGACTAGTCATGCATAGCCTAGTCATGCAAAGCATTGAGACTAATCATGCGAAGCATAGAGACTAGTCATGCAAAGCACTAGTCATGCAAAGCATAGAGACGAGTCATGCAAAGCATAGAGACTAGTCATGCGAAGCATAGAGACTAGTCATGCATAGCCTAGTCATGCAAAGCATTGAGACTAGTCATGCGAAGCATAGAGACGAGTCATGAAAAGCACTAGTCATGCAAAGCATAGAGATGAGTCATGTAAAGCATAGAGACTAGTCATGCAAAGCATAGAGACTAGTAAGGCATAGCATAGAGATTAGTAATGCAAAGCACAGATACTAGTCATGCAAAACATAGAAATTAGCAATGCAAAGCATAGAGATTAGTCATGCAAAGCATAGAGACTAGTCATGCAAAGCATAGAGACCAGTTATGCAAAGCAAAGAGACTGGTCATGCAAAGCACAGAGACTAGTCATGCAAAGCATAGAGACCAGTCATGCAAAGCATAGTGATTATCCATGTAAATCATAGAGATTAGCCATGCCAGCCAGCAGTGCGATTTCTCCTGCAATTTGATGGAATGACTTCAATGTAAGTTTGGGTTGCCCTGGTTCCACACCACCAACCATGATAGTGGTTCCATGTGAAGAATGCACATTCTTGGAGGTACCTATCACCGGTACTAACGCAACCTTAAGCCAGGGAAAACATAAAGTTGTGTGATTGCCGTCCATGTTGCCTGCTACAAGTTTGGGCTGCATTTGAGCCATAGGCTTGCAAAGAAGGGATTTCGGGCTCATACTGTACTTTAAATCTGTTGGAGTTTCAAATACGCCAGATTATCTTCCAAATAAAGATTTATAATAGTCCACTTTTGCCTACCTGTAGGAGACATCGTGATTCCTGAGAGGAGGGAACCTTCGCTCTCAATGACTTGCCTGTTTACCAATGACGTGTCTGTCGTTTACAGTCTCCCTGATGTATTAAAATTCAGAAACAAGATCTTGCCCAGTTCTTACCTCGGCCTCTGGAAGTTCCTCTAGGATTATGTCGAAGCTTCGAACCTCAGTGACCAGGAACAAAACCAGAAGGCACAGAAAGCGCTTCATGTTGTCCGCCGTCCTCCTGTGATCACCTCTGGCATGTGCCAACCTGGCAATATGTCCTTCACTGAAGCTGGCTTCCACTGACCACGAGGGTTTATACAGCCTTTTCAGAATCTAAAAACTAAACTTTGTCCCACCCCCAGACAAATATTGATCCTTACCCCATCCCCCTGCAGAGCAAGTGAAATCTGGGAACTTGCACTTTGAGGTTGTGCAAATACTCTGTGATCTTTCCAGCTTATCGCTTCTAAACTGATAGTGGGTCTCCCCCTGATAGGCAGGGATGTGCCTTTGTAGATATCCCTTGCCCTCGGTGCACTTACTGCTTGGAACGGAGCTGCTGATCCACACAAAAGAACACTGCAAAAGGATAGTAGAGGGGAATAACAATGTGCTGACTTTCATTAATGGACATGTCTGGATTCAAGCAGTTCATAGTAATAAACTTCATTTGACAGATTTGTTTTTTATAAAGCATCAAAGGTCTATAGATATTGGAATATTGTTACCCAATCAAAACATCTATTTATTAATTCAGCATCGTTGGCACTTCCTGGTGGTTTTAAATCTGTGGTGGTTAAGGCTTGTATCGATTTTACAGCAGAGGTGTACTTAGCTGTATGCACAGATGTAAGTGCATTATATAAATAAATAACACTGGTATCATGTCCAAGAGACAGTTTCAATCAGCAGCACAGACAATTGGGCAAAAACAAAAATCCTTAATGAGTTCGGAATTTGAAATTTCCCACAGATTTTGACAATAGTCTACTGCGTTTCTCCCCGTGATTAGGTATCTTCTCTTTCTCTGAGAGTACCCGACCTCAAGAAAGCCTGCAGATTCGCTATAAAGAAAGGCGGAGTGACCTTACCCAACTAGTAAGAGTTGAAACAGCAACAAAACAACGCACTGACTAACAACATGGCTGCATGCCACTGGCTGAAGACCTCATTTATTTATTGTAATGATAGCACAGCTGATGCCCAGGCTGGCCTGAGCAATGGGCACTCACCCAATGAGTTTTGGAAAGAAAGCCGCCAGCTCATTGGCTGACTGATCCAGTGCAGTTTCCAATGGTCAATAACAGACAAATTAATATGGAGTAGAGGTGTGCGAGTGGGCAGGTACTCTGGCGTCAGGGCTCAGGGAGAAAGCAGAGATACGTGTATGAAGGGGAACAGGCCAAGGCATTCGGATGCTTGTTATGTTGTTATGTTATGTTACTATGACTTGTATAGCGCATATACACGAAACAGTTTCTTGGCACAGAAACTATTATTAATAGGCTTGCTTAAAGAGCCAGGTCTTCAAAATCTGTCTGAATTTCCTATAATTGGGCGTAGTCCTGAGTTCAAGGACAGGGAATTTCAGGTGTGAGTGGCAATGACTTATACTCTGGCTCTACTTGTCCTTTCTCTGTTGAATTGAGGGAATCACCAGATCGTGGGGATGGGTCGATCTAAGATTTCTAATGGGGGTGTACTTATGGATTCAAATGTAATAAAAGCTGGACTTTTTTCATGTGAAGGGATTTGAATACTACGCAACATGTTTTGAATATGGATCTCTGGGCTACTGGGAGCCAGTGAAGATCTTTTGTAACTTGAGAAGTGTGGCAGTGCCTGGGGAGTTGGTAGATCAGCCGTGCGGCTTGGTTTTGAACCAACTTGAGCCTATGGGCCATGAATTTGAAGAGACCCAAATAAAGAGAATTGGCATAGTCAATTCTTGACATAACCACAGCAATTATGACTTGGACCAAGACATCAACGTTGAGAAATGTCTATATCTTGATTCTGCACAATAGGAATAAGCAGGAGGATGTCACAGCGTCAAGTTGCGGTTTCAGGGAGAGATCCAAGTCAATAATGAATCCAAGACTTTTTACCAACTTCTTTTTGGGGGTGGGGGGTTGATATCTATATTGTTGGGCTAGAAGGAAGGGCTCTATAGACTGAGCTTGATTTTAGTAATTGCTATCTCTGTTTATCAGAGTTTACTTTCATTTAATAGTTGTACATCCAATCCCAGAAGAACAGCATGGTGTTTTGGAAGTGCTTCTAGGAATTGGGGGTATTGCCAATTGTGGTGAAAAGTTGCATGCTGTATAATTATATATTTTAACTTTCACATTTTTAGAGAGTGAACCACGGGGCTTATGTATAGGTCAAAAAGGCGTGGGAAGAGAGAAGAGCTTTGCGGGACCCCATAATTTAGTTGTACTTTAGGGGAATTGAAGGGGGGAGTCTGATCAATTGTGATCTGTCTTTTAAAAGAGAGGTTGAGGAGGAAGAAGGCTTGAGTGGTGCCTCTATTAGTCTCCTCCAGCACGTCACCCACTACCAAAAGGATAACTGCTTCTGTAGAATGAACCTGGTGAAAGCCTGCTTGGCAAGGACCAAGAAAGCCTAAATCCTCAAGGAAGGAGGAGAGGTTACGAGCTACACGTGCCTCAGGTATTTTTGCCAAGTAGGGGAGTAGAGAGATCAGCCGGTAGTTTATTTAAATCAAAGGGGTTCTCACCTACTTTTTTTGGCAAGTGAACTACTATTGCCTCTTTAAAGGAGTTAAGTAATATTTCTTGATTAATGGAAAGATGAGGAGAGATCGACTGGTTCAGGAAGAAGTGTAAATACAGTTATTAATACATTGGTGGGGGATGTATCATTGGGGTAGCCCGATTTAACTTTTATCAGTAGCTCTACTAGGGCCTTCTTGCTGATCTTGGGGAATGACAAAAGATTGCATGTGTTCTTTTCACCTGATGGCATAGTGTTGTGCAGAGGACTTAAGGGGATACTCTTTTTAATAGTCTCAATCTTGTTAATAAAAAAGGAATTGAAAGCGTCATAGAGATATTGGAAGGATGTGATAGGTAAGGTAATTGTATCAGGATTTGAAAGCTCTGAGACACTTTTAAATATCCCTTTAGACTTGTAAGAGGAATACAGAATTTTATTGGTGATAAAGGTAGCTTTAGGTTGCCTGATCAGCCATTTGTGCTCTTTGAGTTGTCTTACAAAGGTTCCTTTATGATCAGGATAGTATTTATTACACTATTTGTGTTCACTAGGCTGAAGTTCCAGTTTGGCTGCTTACAGTTCTTCTGAGAGCCATTTGATTGCCCCATGATGTCTCATCTGTATGGTTTTATGGAGGGGAGCATGAGTGTTATTGCCCTTAACTATCCATTCCGTAATCGCTTCCTCACAGCTATCTATATCTTCCTTAGGTGTTAGAGAGAAGTTTTCCAATTGGTTACAAAGAAGAAGTAAATTCAGCTTGTGACCAATTCCTGGATTAAGTGCGAGGGCACGTCGAGGGTTTATAAAAGGTGAGGTCTGGTAATGAAAATGTAATCAGATGGTGGTCAGACCATACACAGGGGGCAATTGTCAGGTTTCCCATAAGGAATTTGGTGGTCCAAATTTGGTCCAAGGAGTGGTCTTTAATGTGCTTGGGCTGAAATGTGTGCAGTTCTAAATTTACATGGTTGAGGGTACCAGTGAGGTCAGCTGCTTGCTGCCCAAATGTTTTGGCATTTGCCCAATATCGCCTATAAGCAATACATTGGCTTAATCAACTATTAGAGGGGAGATAGACCCCGCTAGGAGCTGAGGGAAGTTTTGCACAATATTTGGAGGTCTGTACAGAAGGGCACATGTCAAAGAGGAGGAAGCGTAGTCAAGTCACAAGATTTTCGACTGATGGAAGACCAAGGGAGAGATTTTCAAAGCTTTTGCGCTGGTTTAGAGTAACAAAAGTGACGTTAACCAGCGCAAATTTAGTTTATGCTATTTTCTTTCCAGTGTAAAACTTGTTTTGCGCTGGAAAGCACTCTTTAAGTAGCGCAAAGCAGCACAAAGCACTGCTTTGCGCTACTTTGCACCAAGGGGGCGTTACATGGGTGGTACATGGGCATTCCCATGCAACCACCCATGCCTTTTGATGCAAAACCATATTTACAAATATTTTTAAACATGGTTTTGCACGAAAAGTTAAAGCCCCTTTAAAGGAGGCGCTAACAGGAGAAATCCTTCCATTTCTCTATGCTTTTCCGACTTTCCGTGCGTGCTGCACTGTGCAGAACGTATGCAAAGTGGGAAAAGCTTTGATCGTGCCTTTCATAGTATTTTGTACAGGAAGGGTAGCCTTCCTGTACAACACCTATGCTACAATCATACATACAACATAGCACAGCGGCAATAAGGTGTGTGCATGGTGCACAGCAGCTGCAATCAGCGCCGGCGTAAGGGGAAGGGGAGGAGAGAGCCATATCTCTGTAGATATGGTGTTCTCCTACTCCCTCCCTGTTGCACAACGCGTGACTTTTTTTTAAAATCTCCCCCCAGTTGGAAAAATAAGAATGCCACTATTATTTCCTCAGGTTTCTTGTATTTCTTTTGAAAGAGCCTAAACATGTGCTTTAAAATGTAGCATCACTAAAGGAAATCCTGCCTGGGATTCAGAGATGAAACTGCATTTAAAAAGTGACACACAGGCATTTAGTGCTGCAAGGTGAACACATGAGCTTTGAAATTCATATTTTTTAGTCAGACGCTACATGTAAAGCATTGCATAATTCATTTATAGCTTGCTTTAAATGTGTTTAGTTAGATTTTGTCCTCATTGTGGAAATGTGATTTTAACTTGCAACATGTTAAATGTACATTAGTAAAAAAAAAAGGGTATTAGAATTAGCACAACAATATATAATGTAGAAAATAGAACCAGCTCAAAATTCAGCTCTTGCTCTCAGTTTCTGTTGGCCTTCAAGATAAGCAAAGGAATTTCTCTCTCCCTGTGAAGAGAACAGACCCTGATGGAGGGTAGAACTGAGGCAGATGTAGGTAGATTATATGTACCTGACTTTATTAACATCCCTAAGCTTTGTGCTTTGACTAACTGGCTTTGCCAAGGCTTATTTCCTCTATGCTTGATTTCTCTTCATGGGAGATTCTGTAATTATTAATGATCGATTTATCTTAATGCTAAGCTCACTCTTGCTTCTAGAACTCTTCATGAGTTCAGACTGACATCATTTATGCCTCATTGTCTTAGAATAGGAATTATTTCCTTTATGGAATGCTCTGATTGCAAATAATGATATGCTTGTACTAACTTAATTTTCCCATAATCAATTTTGTAACCTGATTGATACCTGACTACTGAATGAACAGTCAGAGATTCTTAAATTGTTATTGGAAAATAAATCCCTTTAAAACTAATCACAACTCTCTTTATTGGCTAAATATTTATTTGCATTTTATTAATTGCTCATGTTTATGTAGGAGCTCCCTGTTCATAAACGGTGGCCAAGATCTATCGACCTTAGGGGGAAACAAGGGTAATGGTAATCAGAGGTGATGGTGTCACATTTGCTCGATTTTCCAAAGAGAGATTACCGTGAGGTTTTCGCTCCAACACTTTGCCGTTGAATTTTCCTTCAATTTTTCACAAAACGTTGAGTACATTTTTAATGTCTTAAGCAACATTACATTAAATTGCAAGCATTCTTTTTTGCAAAAGTCGTAATGCATTCTGTGACCTCATCACCAATGTCAGACCCTGTTTGGGGAGACAGATAGCAGACAGGTTCTACTGGGCCTCAGCCTAGGTGGTTAGGGTAGTTTGCCACTGGTGTCCTGCGGCCTGTCCTACTATGGCTTTGAAAATTGGGTCATGTACAACCCTTTCAGTACTTGACTCTCAGTGTAGCAGAGTTGAACAGTCACTGGCTTCTCAGGGAGGTAATGTGGGGTGCCAGACCTCAGCACTCAACAATCAACCTTCAATATCAAGCCCGGTGCTTACTTTTCAAGGAAAATAAAGTACTTTTAATCACACCTCAGCACTAAATACTACACGATACAACTTGTTATACAAGGCAATCAATGTCCATAAATACAATTCTCCCTTGTGGTACTGCATCATCCTAACCCTTGTGCTAGTCCCTGCAGAGTGCTCCTTCTCCGGTTGCCCGTCCCCTTTCAATTGTCATGTAAAAGCAAGAATCTAATCAGGTGGAGTCCTTTGTTTCCCCACAGTCAAATGTGAACTCAGTTTATTATTGTTAAGAGATATTGGGGTACTGGTTGAGGAAAGTGAAACCCTTCTCAAGCAACAGCCACAATCCTTGTCAGGATGAGGCACAAGCAAACCTCAAAATAACCTGTGCTGAACCCTCTGGTAGCTTGGCAAAGGGCAGTCAGGCTTAACTTAGAGGTAAAATGTAAAGTATTTATGCAGCACTTAAACAGTAATAAAGTAAAAACACAAAACAAGAAAAAAATCAACACCTCTTCAGAAACATAGAGCAGAATGTAATTAATATATCAAGATCAAAATGACAAACATCCAATAAGTAGAAGCAGAGATATGCAATTTTGAAAGTCACAAGTTCAGGCCCACCACTATAGATCACAGGTCAAATACAAGAAACAGGTTAGTCCAGCTGAAAAATAACTTTCTCAGACCAGCATAAAGAGTCCCAATTGTGGTGGAAGAGGCTGCAGGGAGTAGGGAGAGTGTCAGGGATGGTCGTCAATGTAGTGCAAAGAGCAGGCCTCATGTTGTAGACAATCACCACTGTAGCTCAAAGATCCTGTTGTCATCACTAACGGCTGGGCCGGAGCTTCGTGCTGGGGTTTCATGTGAGCAGTCAATGCTGTAGCGTGAAGGGTCGGGTTGAGGAAACTTCACGTTGGCAGGCAGTATGAACACATTTTTGGTGCTAAAAGGCCAGTTCCCGGTCACTTACTCCAGATGGAACTGGTTACTGGTTGGTTGAGGTGGTTGGAAGCCTGTTATGTCCCTGTGGCTCTGAACAAGAGGTTGGCAGACTTGCCCTTGGAGTCAGTCTGGGAGTCCAGAGTTCAAACCCTTTGAGTCTCTCTAGGAGTCCTTGGTTCAGGTGCAGGTGCAGGTCCAATCCCTCTGCCTCAGGTCAGAAGGTAGCAGGGCAGCAATTCAGCAAGGCAGCAGTCCAGAAAAGCAGTAGTCCAAGAGGGCAGTAGCCTAGAAAGGTGGCAGTCCTTTCAGCAGCTCTGCAGTCCTTCTTCCTGGTAGAGTCGCCACAGGTCCAGAAGTATACTAAAGTGTTGTGTATGAGGTCCAATATTTATACCAGATGCCTCCTTTGAAGTAGGGAAGTATGTTTCTAGAGGTTATACCTGGAAGTGCACAGGTTATACCTGGAAGTACACAGGGGAATGCAAACCTTTGTGTGGAGGCAGAGCACAGCCTATTGAAGTATAAGTAGAGCTGTGTCCAGCTCTGCCCTCCATTCCTGCCAGTGGTGGCTCATCAAAGAACACTTATGTTTTCTATTGTATGTGGCTGTCTAGAAGGAATACAAAAACCCCAACTGTCTGATTCACCAAGTCACATGACCTAGAGACAGGCAGGATTCGCTAAATTGCTATGGCAGTAAAGTGGCAACTTTCTAAAAATTGAATTTTTTAAAGATTGTGATTTAAATTCAGATTTTAGCATGAGAGAGGATTTTTATTACAATTCCAAAGACACCAAACATGAATTGGTCACATGTTCTCATTCAGAAGTCAAAGCTTATTAACTGTAACAAGGTAACTCCGATGTTATCCTATGAGAGATGCAGGCCTTGCAGCAGTGATAAAGAAAATGTAAGAGTTTTTCATTTCCCAGGACATTTAAAACCTAGAGGTAAATATCTTATTTTTTAAATTTATTGTACTCTGCCCCCTGGGATGTCCAGGGCCTACCCTAGGGGTCAGTGATATGTATTAAAAAGGAAGGTTTGGGCTTAGCAAAATGTTTATTTTGGCAGGTCAAAAAGGCATTTTAAAATTGCACACACTGACTGCAATGACATGCCTGGGATATGGTTAAAGGGCTACTTAGGTGGGTGACACAATCAGTGCTGCAGGCCCACTAGTAGCATTTAATTTACAGGCCCCAGGCACAGGTAGTGTCACTTTACTAAGGACCAGTCATTTGGCAGGGAACTCTAAGTTCAGTGATCCAGCTACTGCTTGGTCGGCGAAGGTGCGGCCCCTTCCACATCACTGGCTTTGTCTCAACATATGAGCACCTAAATGATTCCTCTTATCCATGTAAGAGATAAAGATCAACTGGACTTCGGCTCAAAAAGACAAGTTTCAGTGTTTAGATGTTGGTTGAGTGCAACATTGAGTGATGACTCTTTCACCTTGGGGTTTAGGTAGGTGTTTTGTGGAGAGTTAGTATGGTAATTGGTAGAGAGCATTGGGGGTAGGTTGAAGATTATGTGATTTTGAAAGTGTTGATAATTTGAACCAATTAAAATGTTACTTTAGTTTTGATTTGTGTGTGATAACATTTGATTGGCTGGGTATCTGAATATGTATGAGAAATGAGAGGGAAACACAGCCATTTTGAGATTTAAGTTTTTGAGGTATACTTCTGAGGTGCGAGATTGAGACAGAATTTACTGTTCAACAGTTTTCTAGAAGGTGAGTTGTTAATTTGTATGGAGAACTCTGTTGTTCACTTTCAGTTACACAGCCATTTTGAGATTTTATTGTTTGTGGTATACTTCTGAGGTGTGAGATTGAGACAGAATTTATTGTTCAACAGTTTTCTAGAAGGTGAGTTGTTAATTTGTTAGGAGAACTCTGTTCACTTTAAGTAAATAGGAAAAATGTTTTCTGTTAGTTATTTAATGTTTTTTGTTATACTTATGGATTGAGTAGGGCAACATCAGATGCAGTGCTTTATATTTCTAATTCTTGCTTGATACTATACACTGTCCAGGGAAACACGGCCACTTTGTGACTATATTGTCTGAGGTAGTTTTGTGAGGAAATTTTGGTGTTCAATTTCTGGTGTGAGATTTACACAATAGTGACTCTTCTACTAGAATTTAATAGTTTTTCTCTTCCCTATCTCACTCTTCCTAAGCACTGTTTCTCATTCTTTTAATAGTACACTAACATAAAATGATGACTGAAAATGAGGAGCCTACCAACGTCTTCTTTGAAATATCAGCAACATTTATTGAGGCAACTTATTCTGTGGTGAATATTGATCCTATAGAAGAAACAAATCATGAAGAACATGAAGGAGATACCATGGCAGATTTTTTTGGATGAAACACTAGACATGGAATTATTGGAGTGTGTAGACATTGTTGAGTTTGACGAATCATTTTCAGACATTTTGACGGATGAAATTCCTGTTGAAGAAATGCTACAAGTTCTTTTAGATTTTGAAAATTCTGATAAATAAATTTTAATTTATTAATGAAACATTTGTTTTGATTTTTATACTTATTTAAATGTAATTTATGAGGTAGTAGCAAAGTGATACAATTTTGTGTTCTTCATGTCCTACATCCTTTCTTTTACTGACTGTCTCTGATTCACTAGTTTACAACATAAGTAAGTATATAGAATAGCAAGTGTGTTTCACCAGAGTAGGAACTCATGACCTCATACGCCAATTCTGACCACACATTGAGAAAGGAAGGAATCATGTGAACAAATCTCTTTCTGCTTTCCTGAAAGACTACAGTATGGATTCAATATACCACAATAACTTGCATTACAATATACAAGGTATCTACAGAGGAGAAGATGTCCATTTCCATTTAGTTTTGTTTTAAAAAAAAATTCCTTTAGGTCCGCACACCGTGAGTGCTCGGTAAATGCACGGTGTGCGAACCCTATTGCCGCCATTTTGTGGTTTCAGAAGAGAGTGAATAATATAACTTAAAAACGTGGAAAGGGAGTAGGGTAGAGTTTCCCTGACCCCATAGGCTTTCTCAGGGGGTCCTTCAAGGACTCCTAAGGTTTAAAATAATGTTTATTTTTTAAAAAATAACAGAAAACACGATAGGTCCGCGCACGGGGAGTGCTCGGTGAGTGCTCGGTGCGCGGACCTCGGTAAAAATTAATTAAAAAAAATAAAGTTAAAAATCATATTTGAGTGTTTACATGTTAGTTGGCTCTAAAAAGAGCCGTTGTGTTCATTGTGTTTTTTTTGGTTCCTACAAGTAAGTACCAATGCAGAGTCTGATGTTACAGAGAAAAACTCTGTTCCCTTCATTAGTGAAATGTACACTATCTGTCCTATAGATGCCTTGCATGTTGTAACGCAAGTTGTTGTGGTATATACAACCCATTCCATAGTCTCTCATGTATGTAGAAACAGATTTATTTACATGTTTCCTTGCTTTCTCAATCTGCGGACAAAATTGATTGGACCAATTCCATTTTTGCCTTTGGCATATATTGGAATAGACAAAGGCAGTTTGAGGAAAAAGTGACATAAATTGTCCAAAGATGTCCTTCAATAGCATTTCCAGACCAACCTCAGTCAAAGTTCATAAGTCATTTCCACCACAGTGCACAATTATGAGGTCAGGGTGTGGGAGATGCATGAAGAATTTCACCAATGGTATCAATTGGTGACATCTCAATCCTCTCTGGCCAATCCATAAAATATCCACATTTGGTAAATCAAGGTTTAAAATTCCTCTGTTTGTTGCATACCTTTTAGACCAGAATACAAAGCTATGTCCTACAAACCATACTGAAAGCATGTTCAAGGCAGATCTGGCTGTACTCAGATGAGGGCTGTAAATGAAATGGCAGTTGGAAAGCTTGCAGTTTAGAAAAAAAGAGGAGGACATTCACTGCACTTGAAGCTTAAGAAATGATTGGTGCTTTCTGAAAATGCAAAAGAGCATATTAGGGTGCATAGTTATGTTTTTTAAAAGAAGCAATTCTAATGGTTCAGAAAAGGTCATTGAAAGGAACATTGCACATTATTAGCTGTTATATTGAAAGCTCTAACAACCTTGCTGGATTCATTTGCAACATAGTATGATGAACTTTTAAACTCTGTTCTTCCTTAGGTGGGAGTTACCATGGTAACAGGTTGAATGAGCAGTAGGGGTATGGGTGAATATTATGTGAGTTTGAAAGTGTGGAAATGTAGAACCAATTGAAATGTTAGTTTAGTTTTGAAATAGTGTGGGAAGACATTTCATTGGTTATGAGCAGAAATAAGTGAGACGAATGAGTGGGTAAGTGTGCCATTTCTGTTTCCAGTGTCTGAGCTGAGTTCAGGGATTCTGCTTAAGAAAATCTGGTTTGTGTTTCACACTGTTCTACATTTTAAAAAACAATTTTAAAGGTGAGTAATATAGAGAGAGTGTTGTTTGCAGTATTGGGAAGCATAACAAGCATATTGGGCTTTATTACTGTTGTATTTTGAAAATGAGTCAGGTTTCTGCATTATTGTGTAGTGCTCATTTAAATGGGTTGTGCTCTGTGTGTAAAATAATTTACCATGCTAAATGTTTTTTGATCAAATGTGTGGCTTAAAGATTTTTGACAAGGATCACAGTGAGTTTCTCTTTGTGAATTAAGGAATTATATTTTCACCTTTATCCATAATGTTAACTGTATTTTCTTACTGTTTGCATCTCTTACCTAATAGGGTATTGTTTTAATTTGGATTGTGTCTTATGTTATGTATATGCCAATGAAACCAATACACTATCTCTATACCAGCATTAATGTTAAACATTGCGCGAGGGGCTTGTAAATATGCCTTTCTTTTTTGTATATTCGATCTCAATTTATGCCATTAGTAAAATCCTTTATGCATCTCTCACAGGCATTTCATATTCTTGTCTGTGTGGCAATTTTATTACTCTGCATGCATTTTCTGCTTGCACCCATGTCAAACATTGCGCAAGGGGCTTGTAAATATGCCTCTTTTTTTGCTTATTCTATCTCAATTTATGCCATTAGTAAAATCCTTTACGCATCTCTCAAGGCATTTCATATTCTTGTCTGTGTGCCAATTTTATTACTCTGCATGCATTTTCTGCTTGCACCCATGTGAAACATTGCGCAAGGGGCTTGTAAATATGCTTCTCTTTTTTGTATTTTCTACCTCAATTTATGCCATTAGTAAAATCCTTTACGCATCTCTCAAGGCATTTCATATTCTTGTCTGTGTTCCAATTTTATTACTCTGCATGCATTTTCTGGTTGCACCCATGTCAAACATTGCGCAAGGGGCTTGTAAATATGCCTCTCTTTTTTGTATGTTCTATCTCAATTTATGCCATTAGTAAAATCGTTTACGCATCTCTCAAGGCATTTCATATTCTTGTCTGTGTTCAAATTGTATTACTCTGCATGCATTTTCTGGTTGCACTCATGTCAAACATTGCGCAAGGGGCTTGTAAATATGCCTCTCTTTTTTGTATATTCTATCTCAATTTATGCCATTAGTAAAATCCTTTACGCATCTCTCAAGGCATATCATATTCTTGTTTGTGTGCTAATTTTATAACTCTGCATGCATTTTCTGGTTGCACCCATGTCAAACATTGCGCAAGGGGCTTGTAAATATGCCTCTCTTTTTTGTATATTGTATCTCAATTTATGCCATTAGTAAAATACTTTATGCATCTCTCAAGACATTTCATATTCTTGTCTGTGTGCCAATTTTATAACTCTGCATGCATTTTCTGGTTGCACCCATGTCAAACATTGCGCAAGGGGCTTGCAAATATGCCTTTCTTTTTTGTATATTGTATCTCCATTTATGCCATTAGTAAAATCCTTTACGCATCTCTCAAGGCATTTCATATTCTTGTCTGTGTGCCAATTTTATAACTCTGCATGCATTTTCTGGTTGCACCCATGTCAAACATTGTGCAAGGGGCTTGTAAATATACCTCTCTTTTTTGTATATTGTATCTCAATTTATGCCATTAGTAAAATCCTTTACGCATCTCTCACAGCATTTCATATTCTTGTCTGTATGCCAATGTTATCACTCTGCATGCATTTACTGCTTGTACCCATGTTAAACATTGTGCAAGGGGTTTGTAAATATGCCCCTCTTTATCTTATATTCCATCTCAATTGATGCCATTAGTGAAATCCTTTATGCATCTCCCACACCATTTCATATTGTTTTCTATCCGCTATTCTTATGCCTCTCCATGTATTCACTGCTTGCACCCATGTTAAAGGTTGCGCAAGGCGCTTGTAAAAAAGGAGCATATTTACAACCCAAATTAAACTATTAGCACTATCTCTGTACCAGCATTGAATCCAAGCATGAGAAACACTTTAAAAAGAAGTGTACTCTGTAAGCTAAAAGATACAAACTGTGAGCACACACAGCTAACATTATGGAAAAAGATGAAAATATAATTCCTTAATTCACATACACACTCAGTGTGTTTCTTGTCAAAAAACTTGAAGCCAGACATTTCAACCAAAAACATTTAGAATGGTAAATCGTTTTAGACACAGAGAGTGAGATGAGACACACACACAAACAGACAGATGGTGTAGGCAGAGATTGAGATGACACACACATACAAACAGAGAGATGGTGGAAGGAGAGAGTGAGATGAGGCATGCAAAAAGGGAGATGGTGCAGGCAGAGAATGATATGAGACACACAAAGAGAGATGTGAACTAGTGTTTATATTGTTTAGTTAATGTAATTGCTATGTGCTATGTTAGTAGTGGTCTATAATATGTCATATTTTTCTTTTCAACAGATTGTAAATATCTACAAAGTCATAATAGATTATTCCTACCAAGAATCGCAAACAAAGAGTTTATAAGCAAGCTTTATCAATCAAGAGGACTGAATTAGAAGATTCATCCAGAAGACAATCTTCAGAGAAAAGAAAAAATGCTCCTGGTAATGCACCTGTGCTTCCTGTTTTTTTGCAGGATAACTTGAATGGACTCTTGTGCAAAGGTTATTAGTTTCTGGCAACGAATGCATTGCATCATCAAATTCTTAAGTTCAGGTTGGATATTTGCAACCATTGATGCTTGCATTGGTGGTGCTGTTGCTTCAGAATAAGTGCTGGGAGCAGAGCCCTGCTCCTCTGATGATCTTTTTTATTACAACTTTACTCCAATTGTTTGGGTGTATATTCTGGACATGGCATTCCATGCTGTAAGTTCCAAAGCTGTACTGTTTCTGTGGATTCCCTCTTGAAAGTACTGTGTGACAGATTTTACATATGACAAAAGGCGCATTTACCTTTTTCGCTCCTTCTGGGTTTTTTTAAAATTTCAGTACTATGGACTCTCTCTGTGTTCTAGGGGTTTCAGGAACAAACTCTTCTGAAGATGAAGTAGAAGAATGAACTTTTTACACAAAACAATTGTTGCATCTGTGGTTCCTGTTCTTCTGCAAAATTACAATGGATTGTTGTCCGAAGGCTCCTAG
The DNA here is from genome assembly GCF_964263255.1 of Lissotriton vulgaris. Classification (NCBI taxonomy): domain Eukaryota; kingdom Metazoa; phylum Chordata; class Amphibia; order Caudata; family Salamandridae; genus Lissotriton; species Lissotriton vulgaris. The sequence continues at coordinate 1,706,326,593 of NC_141685.1, read as the reverse complement.
GGGCATATTATCAAACCTGTGCGCTAAAATTATCGCCGCTTTATCGGCCGAAAATGGCTGATAAAGCGGCGATAATGGGCTTGATAATATGCTCTGTGGAATTCCAATCGAAGCCCATGTCAGATGTGAAGACATCTAACATGGGCTTCGATTGGAATTCCACAGAGCATATTATCAAGCCCATTATCGCCGCTTTATCGGCCGTTTTCGGCCGATAAAGCGGCGATAATTTTAGCGCACAGGCTTGATAATATGCCCCCTAATTTTTTGCAATGTATGCATTGCATCATTACATTTTTCAGTTCTGGCTGAATGTTCGCCACCATTGAACATGGCATTGGTGGTACTCCAGTTCTTGCTGTAGATGTACTAGGAGAAGAGTCCTGCTCCTGTGATCTTTGCACCACAGCTGTACTCCAATTGTTGGGGTGTATATTTTTTACATGGCGTTCCATGCTGTGGGTTCCGAATGAATGTTTCTTATTCGGATTTCCTCTAGATAAGACTGTGTCACAGATCTTGCAGGTGACCAGTGGTGCATTTACTTTCTTCTGATGTTCTGGAAAGCTGAAAAACATCCAGACTATGGACTCTTTCTTCTTACTTGGGCGAGGGACCTCTTCAACAAAGTCTTCATTAGAAGAATGGTCAGACTCTGGATGTTTAGCCACTTGGAAGTATTTTTCTGTAGCTAGGAGCTGTAGAAAAAAGGTGTTGCTTCTCTGAAAGCCAAAGAAGAATGATAAACATGGGAGGGGTCTTTCAACAATTGGAGTATTATAAATCAATTAAATCTTTTGTTCTAAGGTCACATGGCTGGACGTAAGCTTACGGAGCGCTTACGGAGCGTTTACGGAGCGCTTACGTAAGCTTACGTTGTGTTTACGTTTTATTTACGGAGCGCTTACGTCATCTTATGATGTGCTTATGTGGTACGCACCGTCGTGAGATTTATAATTGTTTAAATAAAGTTATATATGTTGTTTAAAACTTTAAAATAAACATGTTCTTTATTATCCCAGTTAATATGTTCCTTTATATTGTACAATGAATATGTAGATATAATGATTTACCACCCTTGTGAGATTTATAATTGTTTAATTAAAGTTATATATGTTGTTTAAAAGTTTAAAATAAACATGTTCTTTACTATCCCAAGTAATGTGTTCCTTTATATTGTTCGATGAATACGTAGATATAACGATTTAAAGTTTATAAAACTTTCGGAGGTAAATAATGAATTCCTGTGTACATGCATATCTGTGCATGTACATTTGTGCCATGTGGCACACATACATGCTCTAAAACCATGTATGTGTGTGACATGGCACACAAATCAGAATCAAGAGTGCAACAGGGTGTCAAAGTGACAACCTGTCTCCCTTGACAATTCAGTAATTTTACCGATTCGGAAATTGTCATTGATTCCTATTGGCCTTAAGACTTATAGGAATCAATGGCAATTACCAAATTGGTAAATACCGATTCGGTAAAATGACTGAATTATACAGATTTGGTAATTTCAAAAGAGAAATTATCTACATCCGAATTACCTACTCTTAAATATTGAAGTGGTATGATTTGGTATTTATGAGTAGGTACATCGAGATTACGTACATCTGGCCTATTGAGTTGTAACATATTTATACACATATGTTACATTTCAGTGCTTTGGAAGTAGTACAGTATACTATAGGTAAACACCTTATATGTTTATGCTGTACCACATCCTTATAGTTTTGCACTTTGCCATTCAGTATGACAAACTTTTACATACACACAGAAATGTAGTTCTTTTTTTAACCAGTAGAGGTAGTTGTAAAAGGAACTGTTTGGTATGCACCCTTGCGATATTTGTAATTGCTTAAATAAAGTTATATATGTTGTTTAAAAGTTGCTTAAATAAAGTTATATAAGTTGTTTAAAAGTTGCTTAAATAAAGTTATATATGTTGTTTAAGAATTAAAAAAAACATATTCTTTATTATCTCAGATAATGTGTACTTTTATATTGTACAATGAATATGTAGATATAACGATAAAACGTTTGAGGGTAAATAATGAATTACAGTGTACATGCACATCTGTGCATGTACATTTGTGCCATGTGGCACACATACATGCTCTAAAACTATGTATGTTTGTGACATGGCACACAAGTCAGAATCAGGGGTGCAACAGGCTGTCAAAGTGACAACCTGTCCCCCTTGACAATTCGGTAGTTTTACCGAATCGGTATTCACTGATTCGGTAATTGCCATTGATTCCTATTGGTCTCAAGGCCCATAGGAATCAATGGCAATTACCGAATCGGTAAATACCGATTCGGTAAAATGACTGAATTATACAGATTCAGTAATTTCAAAAGAGAAATTACCTACATCCCATTTATCTACTCTTAAAAATTGAAGTGGTATGATTTGGGGCCCGATGTAGGTAGGCATTTACCGGTCGGTAACGGCCGAATTTGTCCGTTACCGACCGGTGAATGCCTTTTTCTATGTAGGAGGCATTTATTTACAGATTTGGTATTTTTACCGATTCTGTATTTACCAAATCGGTAAAATTACCGAATCGGTAAATACAGACTCGGTAAAAATATCAAATATGTAAATTCTAATGTAGATAGCACTGTTGACAGTGCTAAAAGCGTCTAAGAATTCGTTATTTACTACCCAATACAATTGGGTGGTAAATAAGGAATTCCTGTGTACATGCACATCTGCGCATGTACACCTGTGCCATGTGGCACACATACATGCCCTAAGGGCATGTATGTGTGTCACATTGCACACAAGCCAAAAACAGGGGTGCTACAGGGTGTCAAAGTGACACCCTGTTCCCCCTGGCAGGATTCGGTATTTACCAATTCGGTAATTACCGAATCGGTATTTGCCATTGATTCCTATGGGCTTCAATGCCCATAGGAATCAATGGCAAATACAGATTAGGTAATTACCGAATTTTACCGAATCAGTAATTAATTCAGTAAAAATACCAACATCCTCGTTGCCAGTTCTTAAATACCGAATCGGTATAATAAAATGTTTGCCTTTATTGTGAGGGATACTAGGGAGAGTCCACCCCCTCCCCCCTTCCCTGGTCCCGAAACATCTACACGTCTCTCAAGGGCATTCCACTTCTACAGACTTGTTCGTCCTATTTTGGATTGGTCAGTGTGATTCACGTGACCTGCGTTAGGTATCTTGGGCCTCATTTATGAGAAATGACGCATTGCTGCATGAAAGCAGCGATGCGTCACTTCTCAGTGCGCACTCCTTGCGACATACCTGATGCGTCATATTTAATGTATGATGCATCATGTCGCTAGGTGTTACAGATACGTCAGTATTTCTGACGTATCTGTAAGCGCAAAAGTGAAGCATTGCTCGAGTGTGTCACAAAAGTGACACAACTCCAGCAATGCGTCCTTTCACATGGGGCAAGTCCCATGTGAAAGGTCCTGCGTCAGTCTTACGCCTGCTGTGATGCAGGTACAAGATTTTGTCGCAACGGCGTCCTAGAAGTGAAGCAGTGAAATCTCATAGATTTCACTGCGTCACTTCTACAAGGCTTTTTGCGGGGGAACGCCCCCCCCCTGCATACATTATACCTGACGCAGGTATAATGTAGCACAGGGGTTTACAAAGTGACGCATCTGCTTAGATGCGTCACTTTGTAAATAGTGCGCAACAGGAGGCATGTTTTACGTCACCAATGGCGAAAAACTGACGCAAGGCCTCATAAATGAGGCCCATTGTGTGTGTGTGTGTGTACATTTACGCACCCAGTCTAAGCTTTATCACCTATAGGGGACTAAAAATACACGTTTCCTTAACTGGTTACACCGCCTTTCCTGTATTGATCTAGTGATTTATTACAATTGCTTACAGAGAAGTGAAAATAATAAGTTATGCGGAGTAACACAGTGTTGCCAACAGCCAAGAGCATGTCCCCAGAAGAATGTAGTGTTTCCTGCAAGGGGTGACAACATTTGACCGAGATTCCCCAGGGAGTCTTAGGTATCAGAGTGATAAAAAATGTAGTTGCTTTGAATGATCACATTCCTGGAGCACAAACAATGCTGATTTGAGCGCACCTCAGTGCCAGGACCCTGGGTGCCTTCTTCCTGGCGTGAACATGTTTGAAGCCTTGTACATGTCCCATAAGTAGCATAATGCTAGACAGCGATGGAACGGAATAATGTTTCCTACTGCAACAACCAATTTATCCTTGGCCCCGTCTATACCACGCCTTGCACTTTCACACATCTTGCACCGGAGCAACCACAAGGGGGCGTTCCCTCAAAGGAAGCAACACTGTCGAAAAGGGAAGGAACCTGCCAGGGGCTGCACTGACTCTGCACCACATAGTGGTGGTGCACATTTAGGGCACCCTGCGGAAGACCTTTGGGGTGGGCCACAGAGGCTCCAGTGGCCCCAACAGGTAGGTCCTGTAACTTACTGCATCTGCCTTTCTCTCTCCTAACTTTCAATATTCATTTTCCCCTTAATTTGATCTCTCTGTTTCTTTGCCCCCTTAACCCTGCTGAATGCAATATCATTTTGTAATTTTTTTTAGCATAATGCTCATTTTATCTCATTCTGTTCACCTTCCTTGTAAAGCGCTCTGATACTCTTGGGTCCAGTATCGCTATATAACACCTTTGAAATAAATAAAATACATTTTTTGCACTGACCACACATAATCAGGGTATAGTGTAGCACTTCATGTTGATTTCGAGGTCTGTGACTGTACAGAATCAGGCCACTGTCAAATAACACACATGGAGAAGGCAAAGCTGCGCTGTGATTCACTAGATAAAACATTTTATTATTAGTGATATTTGATATATATAACCATGGTTGCCTGTTACATAGAAATAGCAGAACCAATCAAATGCTTTGCATTTAAATCCCCCAATGAGCGCCAACCCTAAAACAAGCGCCTTGAGGTCAACTAGAGATTATGAAATCTGTTCACAGCGGGCGTACGATCCAAAACATTACCGATTGTCAACTTTGAGCAATTCAGCGGCTGGTTGTGTCACATGTGGGTCAGTTGGCAACGTGTGCACTTTAAATGCATTACTCTGTTCTAATTAACACACCTTTCTATCAAAAATAACATGTATTCTACAGTTCCTTTGATTTTATTAGCTGTGAACTGTGTCTACGTAGACTAAAATAAAATCCCACATTTGTCTATATAATCATTTAAGTTCTGAAGTGGAATGTTAAAAAAAAACACAAATAAGCATGAAAATATATCTGTATTTCATATAGTTAAGAAATTAGATTTACTCTCAAAAATGGTTACCCGAAGAAACTCTTTGTGCCTTTTATCTATTAGTCTAGATTCCCCACAGTTAGCCCTCCTTGGTGCATTGGAATGGCCAGAAGTAGTGTGTAAGGGAACGTGTCATCCAGCACTGCGTGGCCTGAGGAGCCACCTCGGGTGCCAGACTCAGAGCACTGAAGCTCCAGCCTTGGCAAGAGATTGCCGATTCATTCACCGACATGGCCTCAGTGTTCATAGTTCTTGACATGGAGACTTGAGCAGATGCTGCAGAAGAACAAGAAGCGTGTGTTACAATAGGGCTTTGGGGGGGGCGGCCGATCAGCGGGAGGCCTGCCACCCCCGGGGGCTTTTGGGGCTGGGGAGGGGGGGAGGCAATAGAGCCAGCACCAGCACCCTACGTGGGTTGGTTTTGGGCTAGTTAGTAGCCTTGGGCTGTGGTTGGGCTAGTTTTGGGCTGCTTTTGGGCTGGCCCCCTTTAAAACCGGACATTTTGTGTTGTAGGTCACCATTTTGGTGACTGGTGACACAGCAGCCGGGCGGGGGGTTTGGCAGAGGTATTTATTTTCCCACCCTCCCTCCCTGTATTTTTTAGATCAGTTGATGGGGGGGGGTTCAAGTGTGTGGTCTGGAGGAGCGGAGAGAGGGGTGATTGCTTTCCTTGAGGGTGTAGGAGGGGTTTTTGTGGTGGGCAGTGGTTTTGGAAGGAGTTTTCTTGGGGGCCGGTGCATCTGGTTCTTTGCTTGATGGTTGTGGGTTTGGTTGTGTCGCTGGAGCAGGTGTGGGGTGATGTTCTGCCTTTGGGGCGGTTCTTCCTAATATATGGGGGAAGTGTAGGAGATCTGTTGTTGGATTATCCGGGGTAGGTCAAGCATAATAAAGGATTTAGCCAGGTGGAGAGGCAAATTGACGTTTCTGCTAATTGTTTACTGTAATTGGATTGGGGGAACCAGTTAGGGGAGGGGGTGGGGGCTTGTCACGAAATTGCATATTTAGTGAGGTATAGTTTTGTACGGCGCAGGCCAAGGGTTTGCCATTGTTAGGGTGCACCTGCTTCCAATAAAGCGGCCTTTATCACACCAAATTTTGAGTCTCTGGTCGGTGCTGTTTTCCTCCCCCCCCCCCTCCTCTCCCCCGATTGGCCCCAACAATACTGTCTCGGGGAAGCGGAGACATGCACACACAAACACACTTCAATACTCATGATGCACTTGGAATTAAACATGACTCCCAGGGAGCTGCACGGATCGAAAGGGGACAGCAGCATTGTTCTGGACAAGAGCCCTGCATCCTAGGATTCAGTAACTGATCAGTCCTCAAAGACACTCCCATCAGTCACTGGTGATCCAACTGTTTGGTGTCCACTAGCTATGTAGTAGACATCCAGCGTCCTAGTTACCAAATAGCCACTATCAAACATGGATGCTGCTAGGCATCAGACAGGCAGCCGCAAGATAGCATATAACCAGGCATCAGGGGCCTCATTTATGAAAAGTGATGCATCACCGTGTAAAAACAGCGATGCGTCACTTTTCATTGTGCACTCCTTGCGGCATGATTGATGCGTCATATTTATAATATGACGCATCATGTCGCAAGGAGTTACAGATACATAAGTATTTCTGACGTATCTGTAGGCGCAAAAGTGACCATTGCTGGAGTGTGTCACAAAAGTGACGCAACTCCAACAATTTGTACTTTCACATGGGCAAGTCCCATGTTGTTAGTGCCTGCGTCATTCTTACGCAAGCCATGAAGCAGGCGTAAGATTTTGACGCATTAGCGGCCAAGAAATGTCGCAATGAGATCTTATAGATTTCACTGCGTCACTTCTATGACCCTTTCTTGCGTCAAAATGCCCCCCTTGCATACATTATACCTGGCACAGGTATAATGTTGCGCAAGCGTTTACAAAGTGACGCATCTACCTAGATGCGTCACTTTGTAAATATGGCGCAACAAGGCGCATTTTTTACGCCACTGATGCGTCATAAAAAGTGACGCACCGGCGGCGTAAAAGTGATGCACAGCCTCATAAATGAGGCCCCAGGTATCTGGCCAGCCAGTCCTGTATCAGCCAACCAGCTGCCAGAAACGAAGCAGCAGCCAACTAAACAGTCCAGCAGCTTCCAGGACATGCCATCTAGCATAATGGCTACATCAAGCAGGCAACATCGACATTGTATTTAGCTTAATGTAAGCAGCGGTCCACTGTAAGGAGGAGTCTCTTAGCCGTTCCTATGTCAGCCAAAAAATTAGATAGAAGCCAGGCCACAGAAATGAAACAAAATCATCGGGAACCAGGCGTAGCAAAAAGTGCGTTTTAGGGGTGTACTGTGTGTCTTTGACGGTGAAGAATCATACCAGCCCGAGTCCATAATCCTGCAGTACACCAGCCAAAGGTAGGCAAGCAGCCTACTGGTGGTCTTTTGTCTCTGCACTCTGTCAGCTGGGATCGGTGTCATCAGACAAGGAAGACTGGTACACTCTACTTAAATATTTGCCACCCATGCAACGCCATTGGAACATTACCAGCAGCCCACGTCTCAGAAGACACAGTAGTAGGCAAAGGAAAATACTTCCAGGTCATCATTAACCACAGGTTACCAGAATACTGACTATTGAGCCATGAGCTAAGCTCAAATGGAAGCCTTTTAGATATTCCATATAGTTTTTGTCAAAGCCCAAACAATGAGTTGTACCAAGATGTACTTCAGCAGTTGTGACTGGGTTTGAATGGTTGCAGGTAAAGAAAATATGGGGCATATCATCAAGGACCGGCGATAATTATCGCTAAACACATTTAGCGGTAGGATAATTATTGCCGGGTAATGTGGAATTTTATCATTGAGATAGCGTGCTATTAGCAACGCTTATCTCAAAAGCGCTAAAATTCCAAGCGCTAACTGCCAAATGTGAGATTATGGCTGGAAATCCAGCGATAATCTCACAAAGTTTGGCGATAGCTTGATGATACGGAAAGGCATACTTAGCCATGATATCCACCTTACATAGGATATCATGGCTAAGTCAGTCTTGAAGCAGGCGTAAGGAAAGTAGCGGTAACAGAGGTTATCGCAACTTTGCTTGTCGCTCTGCAGGTTAGCGTGCCCATTGATAATTGGAGAATGTCGCTTAGCAACATTTCTCCAGTTATGTCAGGGCAGGAACGCCCACTTTGCTTCTCATTAGAGATGCAAAGCTGGGCATTCAGAAAACAGGCGCTAATGCAAGGTTTCACACGATAGCGTGACCTTGCTTATTAGGCGATAAAATTATCGCCGCTTTTCGTCCGAAAACGGACGCAAAAGCGGCGATAATTTTTTATCGCCTCGTTGATGATATGCCCCTGTGTTCTTTGGGATATGTCGAGGCTAGGGATTAAGATGATGGGGTTGTTATTTGGGGTGTGGTAGGGCTAGGGATGTGGTGGGATGACGGAGATTTTCCATTTGGATGTTTTCGGTTTAAAGAAGAGGTTGGACGATTTGTATGCAGTTATGTTTAATGCACAACTGCATTCCTTTAAAATTACATCATCTCTTGTCACTCATCCTTCTTCATCTGGTGCTGGTGGGTGGGTGTTTTGGCCTCACCATCACAACCAGTGCTCTATTCACCAAGAGGTGACACTCGGTGCTTGATGGCAAATATGCACCATGTACCTGCTTAGTCCAGCTGGCATTCTCTGGTACTACCATTGATGTAGAGGCAATAAACTCTGGCCGCCTGGATTAGGCTAGAATCCAAATGTTTTGTACTCTGTTTGGGTGTGACTAAGATTGAATCTTGTCTTGATATTAGTGAGAGGATTGAGGGCAACAGCCTTGGTTGTAATGGGTATCTACAGTAACCTGCAAAGGACATGGTGTATATGCATGGCATGCACTGCAAGAGTCTGTCAGACCAGATCAGAGAAGAATATGATATGGCATCCCCACCCAACTTCTCTGGATAGGGCATTAATTAACTCTTGCGATGGGTTCTAGGGAAGTGCTAGGGCCACTGTACCTGAAAAGGAACTTGCTGCATGGTAGCACATGACTTTGATAAGTTTCAACAGTGGTGGTTTGGCACTCTTTATCCTGACCCACACTTCAGGTCTACATCTATGATGGCCAAGATAGACAATTTGTAATCTACATGGAATTAATATGCAATTGAAGGAATGGGCGCATATCTTGAATAGCTCTGATGGAGCAGGATTTTGCTAAAGAAACCTGCTCACTCGAACACCCCTAAAATATGTACTAACAGTAAGTAGTGTTAGAACAACTACTGTGCACATTTACTCTACACGCTGGAAGTTTTCTTTGTAATATGCATGAACTAACCAGAATTAATGCGTAAATAACCGGAAACGTAATAACATGTGTTTAGAACGAACTAAGAAGGTTTGCATGGCAAGGGTGCATGTGCATTCAGTAAAAGCATGTTGTGTGTTGCTTTAAACTAATAAATAATGCAGTTTTTCTGCTTGTGCTATGCTAGGCTAACCGTTATTATGAAGTAGAGCTAAAGTGGATGGTAAAAATTGAAAATTGCTTTGTCACATAATTAATAAATGCCCGTTTTCCGTTCTTTTAGTAATGGACGAGTCCTCCATCTTTTAAAGTTAGGTTAACCGAGGGCGGGTGGAATTAGGAGTGAGGAAGAACCATGTGACCATGTGACTGAACTGCTGTGCAAAGCTGAAAAAGCCTGACCTGGTGAAGGACAGAACATTGAAAGACAGCCATTGCCAGTGTCATTGTGGGAACGGCACATAAATTGAATGGATGTTATGAATTGTTAATAAAATTATGTTACGTTTGATACATGTGAGAGCTGTATTCATGACTATATAAAACATGTTTAGAACAATGGTGCAGTCAAAAGTAGATGATTTCATAGTGGGGTGACATCCCACCCCTCGAACTCAACCAATACCTTAGCTAGAAAATATTAATTTAGCAACTATTGTGGGATGGACATGTAGTTTTAGGTTATAAATGTAAATGTAAATGTGTCTATACTTGTAAGGCGCACTGCCGCCCCATCTCGGGGCATCCTGGCGCTGTATACCGCTGTGGAACCCTTCCTGGCTTTCCCTGTGAGAAGCCCCCTCCTGGGCACTCCCGAGGTGAAGCCAGGCATCTCAGCGCTGTTGGGGCCGTTGTGGAGATTAAGCAAGCGATTGCCTAGAGTTGCAGAGTGGGACCCATGATTAGAGTAGGCACCGAGGCGAGAATTATCAAGTCCACGGACATTGAGCCCATCGGGAATTGAACCCGGGCCTGACCTCTGCTTCAGGGTCTGCCGCTTCGAACCACTGAGTACTTTAGGGATGTGGTTTAGTCGCTTAGGCTGAGGGTGTCCGAGAGAGAGAGATGCGTTGCTGTTCGTCGGTTGGCAGAGAGGCCTAGCTGTTCCTGTCCTGTCCTTGTCCTGGTTCTTAAAGTCTTTGATCTCTGACTCTTGGTTCAGGGGTACCCCACTGCTGCGAAGACATGGGTGGTGATTTTGGTTTTCCTTACAGATCCCTTGGGTTTGTATCTGATCTAACTTAACATTGCAAGAATTATTTTGCAGTCGTATTCTTGTCTCTGAAACTTTGTCTCTTCATCTATCCCCTCAAAATTGATGCTTTCAAATCGATATATTTTTACTTGTATCTAATGTCTCTTTATCTTTCCACCCTTTGCAACGTATATTTGAAATTATAGTTCCGTTGTTGCTATGATTTGATTGTTGCTCTCTCTCATGAGGTTTATCATATTTGAATTTATGAATATAATCACTATGAGCATTTATTATTAATAGATACAATTATAACATCTCACCAAGAGTTTGTGATTATTTTAGCCTGTTCCTTTCATTACTGTCTTTTGAGAATTACCATTGCCATCAACTGTTCAACTAGTTGGTCCATCGACCAAGTAGATGAAAAGTCGAATAACATTTGTTCAATACGCAAACGTACAGGATGTCTAAATTTTGTGCCCGAGTACACAAGAGTAAATTGAAGTGAGGTTAACTCACTTGACCCCAGCGAATCAGGGATTTGAGTGAATGTGTATGGGTCAAAGTATGTGATGTTATTGAATATTTATCCCTGATCAATTTAGTGGGTTCACGTTGGATCAGATCCATTCTGGTGAGGTGCAACCAGACAGACCTATTGTCCCTCCTGTAGCAGAGGGATGTATGTCAGTACAACGCGATCTTTTAGATCGCGGTACTTGACATCGCAGGTTTTACAACGCAAGTCGTTACAATGACTTGCGCTGGAGGGCGCGGATTTCGTAATTTTTTTATTTTATATTCCAACACCAGTCCCCGTAACAGTAGGGAAGGTGTTGGACTATAAAATTAAAATATTCCTTATCCCACAGCGCCATCCAGCGCAAGTCGTAGTAACGGCTTGCGTTGTAACAGCTTCGGGGAAAAGGTCGTGCGGTGTAAACACCGCGTTGTAAACGACGTTCCCCGTAGCAGATTTGCTTTGGAAATTGCTCTTCAATTTACTTTTGGCTACTATGCACAAGTATCATGTATGTCTTTTAGAGGGCTTGAACTAGGCTGCTGTGACATCCGTGACCAGTTTTATAGGATTTCTACATTATTTTATGGTGTTGGCAATTATATTCCAATCCTGGTGCCTGTAAGAAATCAGGCCTTATTTCATGAATCTTTCTTTACTGCATGGTCACTCTGGGAATTTAGGCTTTTACTGGACCCTATAATGTCTTAGCTTTTTAACTCTGTGCACGTTGCCCCTGCTAACCATTGGTAAGTAACTGTGCTATTCCTTTTTGTTGAATACTTCTAATTGGGATATGCCACTTACCTATAAGACCCTAGTATTTGGTACAAAGTGTACACAGGGCCTGTAAGGTAAATATCACTAGTGGACTGCTGCACCAATTGTACCATGCCATCCACTACAGTGACAGTGGAAATATGGCTTCAGGCCAACCCCGTGGGGCCTGACTGTATCAGAGAAAAACTGAAGTTCTACCTGACAAAATAAACCTGTTTGACAAGTTAAGTCCTCCATTTTAAATATTAAATAGTGCCCCATACAAAGACCCTGTAGACGACAAGGCATGGTGCATGGTACTTAAAAGTAGGACATGTAGAAATGTAATGATAATATTTACTTACTGTGACTAGCACTCAAAAGCTGTTTTCACTGTGGCATGCCACATATTAAAACCCTAATAGTGTATCTCAGGAATGGGATTAACTAGAAAAATAATTAAAACAAATATTGTCAACAGTTATTAAAAATCCAATTCAATGATGAAGTCATAGTTATTTTAATAAATTTCAAGGAAAAGTAACTTTTAGAAAGTTACCTTTTCCCTCCCTTAAGTTCCTGGAGGATAATTTGCATGTGCTCTCCAACATCTGGTGCTAGCCAGTAATTAACATATGCATAGGTGTGAAAAGGTGTGAAATGCCTCCCAGGAGCAAATGATGGTCTGAAAGGACTAATCCGAATCTCACTGAATATGCAGGATGGCGTGTGTGAGCATCCTTTTTTTTTATATTAGTGTCAAATCCTACTGGAGTGTCAAAACCTGCTTGATAGGTCTGCTTGTTTTCATTATAACACATGGGGTGCACTTTCTCGTTGATGATAAACACTGTTTTAGTCTACCAGACTGCTCTCTCTCTCAGTGTATTGGCAGTTGTTGGAAAGTAGGGTATTAGTAGTGGTTAATATACATCTACTATTGGCAATAATACCACTAACACAATATAGGGCTCAGAATAGGTCTTAGAATTTTTTTCCATGCTCAACCCTTGGTAACCTGGCTTCTAGCAGGCAGGCTTAACTTCAAAGACAGGTATGTAAAACATTCAAAAACATCAATTCAGTAAATAATTAACACACAACACATATTAAAACACAACAATAATTTATAAAAATAGAAAACATTTTTATCTTTAAAATGACACCAAAACGATAAAAGATCCAATTAGGGACCTGGAGATATGATTTTTTAAATATTTAGCACTATATAGCACATAGAAACCTAAAGCTCCTATTTGGACATCTGGTCACTATAGACATGGACAAAGTCAAAGTTTCAGGCGACCGTGAAGGAGCCCAGCGTGGCTACCCCTCGTGGTAGGTCTGGGTCAGAGTTCTTTCCTTCTGATTTAGATATTTTCCTGGAGCTTTTCTTCCCGGGTCCCTCGAAGCTCTCAGCCAGTCCAGATTTGGTGAGGATTTGCATGTTGCCTTGCGACAAGCTCCTGGTCAAACTTGTGGAAGTCAGACCTCTGGAGCTTTCCAGTGGGATGAACCAGAGATCCAGGCCGGCTTGCGGTTGAAGGTGGATGGCTTGACTTTCGTGGTTGGTCCCAGTCACCTTTTCTACGTTCCCACTCATTTCACAGAGTTTTTTCTCTTGTGGCCACTCGATGCTCTTCACCAGGCCAGATTTGGTGAGGATTCGCCAGCTTGGATTTCAACGAGCTCCTGGGTAAGGTCTGGAAGTGAGACATCGGTAGCTTTTCAGCGCAACAATCCTGGACGGCTGGCAAGCTCATGGTGAGGATCACCGGTTTGGCTGGCCAGGTCGAGTCAGTCCACTTATGGAGCTTTTTTCCAAAGTTGCTCCATACTTCTGTAACTTGTTCCTGAAGCTGCTCTGAGAGTCCCAAAGTGTCCACATATTACTACAAGGGTCTGGAAGCTCCACAATGGTCCTTGGAAGTCTGGGAATTTAAGCCCCACAATCCACTTGGACAAAAACCTTACAAATCCACTGGTAGTACACTAGGCTGGGGATTCTTGGTGTCGATGGTCCAGGTGAGCCCTTTTAACATGTAGCTTACAGAGAGTGCACTCTTTAGTCCTTTTGAAGAAGGTTTGATCCACAGGGGTGTAGTTCCAGATTGTGCAGCAGTCTCTGGCAGTAAAAGTGCAGGGCCTGGTTGATGCAAATCAAACCTCCAGCATGGATCCTTCTTCTTCCTTAGGTTTCAAGCAGCAGATCTGAGAGGCTTTGCTCATCTCAGATACTTATTCCTAGTTCTCTGGGTCAAGTAGGAGGGCACTCATGTCCAATGAGGTGCAGGTCAACACCCCAGAGTATGACCTTGTCTTCCAAAGCGTGGCACTTTAGGCTCCCAGAAGGCATCATTTCTCCAAAATTCAAGATGGCGTATTTTTCAGCAGAGAGACAAGAGCTGGCTAAGCCACCTTCGGGATGGCCCCTCTCCATATGTTTCCTCCCCCTGGCATCTGCTCATTCCTTCCTTCATCCTGCCATCTGGCTGGGTTCAAAGAGTAGGGGTGTAAACGAAACTAACTTCTCTTGCCTGTCTCCTCCTTCAATCAATCAATCAAAGACATTTATAGAGCGCGCTACATACCCGTGGGGTCTCAAGGCGCTGGGGGGGGGGGGGGGGTGCCGCTACTGCTCGAACAGCCAGGTCTTCAGCTTCTTCCTGAAGGAGAGGTGGTCTTGGGTCAGGCGCAGGTCGGTCGGGAGGGAGTTCCAGGTCTTGGCGGCCAGGTAGGAGAAGGACCTTCCTCCTGTAGTCGCTCTTCGGATGCGGGGGACGTCGGCGAGGGCGTGGTTGGCTGATCGGAGGAGGCGTTTGGGAGCGTAGAAGTTGACTCGGCTGTTGAGGTAGCTCGGGCCTTGGTCGTGTAGGGCTTTGTGTGCGTGGGTGAGGAGGCGGAAGGTGATTCTTTTGTTGACGGGGAGCCAGTGGAGGTCTCTCAGATGTCCGGAGATGTGGCTGGTTCGTGGGATGTCGAGGATGAGTCTGGCTGAGGCGTTCTGGATCCGCTGGAGTCTCTTTTGGAGCTTGGCGGGGGTACCGGCGTAGAGGGCGTTGCCGTAGTCCAGTCGGCTGGTGACGAGGGCCTGGGTGACGGTCTTCAAGGTCTCGGTGGGGATCCATCAGAAGATCTTCCGTAGCATGCGGAGGATGTTGAAGCATGCCGATGAGACGTTGTTGACTTGCCTGGTCATGGAGAGGGAGGAGTCCAGGATGAAGCCCAGGTTGCGTGCATGGTCTGTCGGTTTGGGTGCGGTGCCCAGGGCGGGAGGCCACCAGGAGTCGTCCCAGGCGGAGGGTGAGGAGCCCAGGATGAGGACCTCCGTCTTGTCCGAGTTCAGTTTCAGGCGGCTGGTCGTCATCCACTCGGCTACCTCTTTCATCCCTTCGTGCAGGTTGGCTCTGGCGGCGGCGGGGTCGTTGGTCAGGGAAAGGATCAGCTGGGTGTCGTCGGCGTAGGAGATTATGTTGAGGTTGTGCTGGCGTGCGATGGCCGCGAGGGGGCTCATGTAGACGTTGAATAGGGTGGGGCTCAGCGAGGATCCTTGAGGGACGCCGCAGATGACTTCGGTGGCCTCTGACTTGTACGGTGATAGACGGACTCTCTGTGTTCTTCCGTCGAGGAAGGAGATGATCCATTCCAGTGCCTTGTCCTGGATTCCGATATTGCTGAGGCGCTGTACTAGGGTGCGGTGGCAGACAGTGTCGAAAGCCGCGGAGAGGTCTAGGAGGATGAGGGCCGCTGTTTCTCCGTTGTCCATCAGGGCTCGGATGTCATCGGTGGCGGCGATGAGGGCGGTCTCGGTGCTGTGATTGGCTCGGAAGCCGGACTGTGAGGGGTCGAGGGGTCGAGGGATCCATTCGTCCTCCTTCTATTGAAGATTATTGTTTACGACTCACCTCCTGCTCTGGCATTCCTATGTAGCAGAACCATGGCCAGATGCGGCCTCTTCAAAGCAGCCTGGCTAATCCACCTAAATCTGACCAATCAGGACAGACAACTGCAAGGCTGAATTTTAGCTTACAGACAAGAAAGTCTTATAACTTCTTGTCTGAATATTTTAGGATACATTTAACAATAGCCTCTTGATGGGTTTATCAATACCATTTTGGGAAGTCATTGAATAATATTTTTTATGACATCCTTGATGTTAGTTATAACTTAATAACTTCTTGCCATGTAAACCTATGTGTATGGGGATCTGCAATGGAGAAAATGAACTAGGCAATTTCTCCAACATTAGGGCTTATAATACATCTTTTATAAGGTTCCTGCGTTTATCTACCTGGGGTGACTTTAGTGGGTCTGAATATGTAAAGACATTGCAGACCCTCACTCCACAGTGCTCCTAGTACAAAAATTGATTTTGGAAAGCACTTAACTGCAGTGTGGGAAGTGAAACGTGCAATTTTACTAACCGAAAGGGATTTTTTTAAATAAGGATCCTCCATATAAATTCCTGAGACCCAAATATGCCAAGACATTGTAGCATATTAATTTTTAAGTGCCCCAAACACCAAAGTCGAGTGTGGACTCAATTTGCATTTTAAAAGCAGTTCTGTACCACAGTGCTGCTTTTAAACCTACCTCAGGCTTCAGCAGTGCACACATGCAAGGGCAGAAAGGGCTACTGGCCTCTAAACTGCCATTCCCTATTATATACTAGGGAGTTAAAGGTAGTTTCAATCCCCCCGCCCTATTATGTACTAGGGCCTTATAGAGGAGGTCAAGCCAATCATTGGTGGTACCCTTAGCCATAGTGTACCCTAGTATACGTAGTTGTTTTCACTGTATTCTAAGTATGTTTTCAGCATAGCAATGGCCCTGGGCCTGGTTAGGCAGAGCCCAGGTACAGTCAGAGTCAGTCAATCACTTTTATTCGATTATCGGAAATCAAAAAAAAACACAATTACACATAATCACAGCAAACACAACAGTCCATCGATTACAAAAATACACATAAATATGTGTTAAAATAACATGAATAACAAGTTTCTTGACAATTCATACAATATAAAACATCCAATATGCAATTAATTCATATGCTAAAAAGGCACACCAGCCAATAAAAAGTTGTACTAAAACGGAATATTCTACTGCTTTAGGCTCCTCATAATACTCTACATTCTAAAGGAAACCCGGGCCACGAAAGTAATTAAGTCATGAGAGAGATATTCCGTGACTTTAGACATTTCTTATTTATGCGCGCACCTGCTACCAGAAAACTTGCTACGTGAAATGTGACTTGTGCGCTAGACAGGAGTTGCAGAAACAGAAGCGCAGGCCTGACCTGAAGGAAACCCGCCTCCCTCAGAACAGGCAACAGATATTTTTTCCTGATCTCTGCGTAGTGTTCACAAAACATAGTAAAATGTAGCGTGTCCTGTATAGAGAAATTATCGCAGTCACATGGTTTAGCATTTTCTGGAGTGTCCCAGGTTAAAAAGGAGCCTAGCACAAAATGTATTAAATTAAAACGGAATCTAGTTAAAAGAAACCGGTGAAACGGCCTTGTTAATAAAACAAGATAGGGTTCAAGACCAGGCGCAGTTATCAGTGCATAATTCCTTCCTACAGAGGGTTTATTTATCTCCCTCTGCTCCCGCTCTACCATGAACAAATTTAATAATGCAGATTTAATCTCCTTAACGTCCTTTCTTTTGATGTGTTCAGGGGAGTGAAAAAGATCAGGTCGCCCCAGATTTGTAAGTATAGACTTAACATAGGCCAACCATGGGATCATGTGAGCTCTATCCAGGGCGAGGCAGTCTTTAAGGATCATGCGGTCAAGTGAGATTTCCTGGTTGAGCCAGGTTTTGAGCCAGCATATGACGGGGGCAGATTTTAGTAGATCAGTATCAAACCCCACCCCCAGCTCTGAGTGTATTGAAAAAGTGGGGGTGGAATGTGGTATGGAGAAAAGGGATATTAAGAATTTATTCTCCACCCTCTGGATGGTATCATGATTTATATATCCCCAGACGGCAGAGCCATAGGTGGCTAATGCCAAACATTTCGCTTTGTACACTTTGAGGATAGCCTCCATTGGTCTGGCCCCCATCCGTTTGGCGAATCCCAACAATGTCGTGGTTGACCTTGCAACTGCATTGCTTTTTAGCTTCTGTTGGGGACCCCATGTTCCTTTATCATCAATGATAACGGCCAGGTAGGTAAAGATGGGCATCCTCTTTACTTCCTTGCCCATGCAAAAGAATGATTTAGTTTTCCTTTTCCTACTGAATGCTCCCACGATCATGACCTGAGATTTTTGGGTATTAATTTTCAGGTTTAATGATGTCATAAAATCACCGAAAGAGGCCAAAAGTCTGTTCAGGGCCACCCCAGAGCGTGCCAAGGGAACGCCATCATCCGCGTATAGGAGAACCGGGATCTTAGTTTCACCTATGCGCGGTACGTCCACCGCTGACTCTCCCAGGGCTGGCCCTAGAGCATTTACATATAATGTGAAGTGGAGGGGGGCCAGGATACATCCTTGCCTGACCCCCCTCTCTGACTTAAAATGACTAGTGCACCTCCACTCCTGGGTGACTCTGACGGATGCTAAAAGGCCGCAATGGAGGTCGGCTAAAAATCTAACCAGAGGGGGGTCAATGCCAGCATCCAAGAGGACCCTCCACAGCTTCAACCTATTCGCGAGGTCAAATGCTGAGGAGAGGTCCATGAAGGCCATATATAGAGACCCCTCCCTAGCTATCGTGTATTTGCTGATTAAGAGTTGGAGGTTAAGACACTGGTCCAGGGTGCTTCTCTTAGACCTGAAGCCGTACTGGGCGTTAGACAGAACCCCACTACTCTCTAGCCACTCTGTCAGTCTATCTGAAATGGCAGACACCAAGGAAATAAGGAAATCAGCACACCTCCTATGACCCTAAGCCAATTCCATCTGATTTCCTCTACGGAGGCATTACAGGAAATAAAGATGTGTAAATCCGGGGCGCCGTATGATTCTTGCCCCCCAAAGCTCTGGAATATGATGTTGGAGTCAATTGTGACCACGCTTCTGCATATATGGAACACCTCCATTTCATCTGGGGTGTTCCCGGACTGCTGGAAGCATGCCACGCTCTTCTCTTTGAAAAAAAAACCTAACGGGGACCCAGAGGATCTTAGCAATCTCCGCCCTATTTCTCTTCTGGCTGCTCCAGGAAAAATGTTGGAAAAATTGATACAATGCTAACTGAATGGTTTTACAGCGAAGAGTAAGATCTTGCATGAAAACCAGTCAGGGTTTAGGGCGGGCTTTAGTACCGAGACCGCCCTGATTGAGGTAGCGGAGTCAGTAAGATGGTCTTTAGATTCAGGGGCATCAGCCATGCTGGTGCTCCTGGATTTATCGTCCGCTTTTGATATGGTGGACCATGTCAGACTCCTGCAGCGGTTGGGGGATATTGGGCTGCAGGATAAAGCACTTGGGTGGTTTAAGTCTTATTTGACTAATCGCTCACAGAAAGTGGCATTGGGCCCCTATTGCTCCAAACCAAAGCGGCTAGGGTGCGGGGTTCCGCAGGGATCGGCACACAGTCCGTTACTTTTTAACATTTATTTAGCTCCGCTCTTCACCTTGATTGCCAAATGGGGGGTCATGGCAATTTCCTATGCTGACAACACCCAACTGGTGTTTCCCTACTCTGAAGTGTCGGAGGCTAGTTTTGCCAGTTTTAAAGGTTGTCTTCGGGATGTGGCCAGGTGGATGAACACTAATAAATTAAAATTGAACGCAGGGAAGACAGAGGTGATCTTCTTTGGGAAGGGCGATTACCCCGCCCGACCTGTGGTGGCCATCTGAGATGGGCCCCGCACCAGTCCCCAGCACAAAGGCCAAAAACCTGGGGGTGAGGTGGGATGATAGCCTTTCCTTCTCCTCCCACATCCAGCAGGTTGTGGCAGGCTGTCTAAGTAAATTGAAGAATCTGCGTAAGTTCCTTATGCTTCTACCAGTTGAATGCCGCCAAATGGTAATCCATGCGACAGTCACCTCTAAGCTGGATTACGCAAATGGCCTGTACCTGGGCCTTCCTAAATATCTGATCCAGAAATTGCAGACAGTACAAAATGCGGCTGCGAGACTGTTGAAACACATTCCCTTTAAACAACATGTCTCTCCGCATTTGCGCGACCTGCACTGGCTCCCAGTGGCAAGCAGAATTAAATTTAAAGCCTTATCCTTGGCTTTTAGAGCGCTACATGGAACCTGTCCCAACTATCTCAAAGCTAGACTCCCCAGGTATGTACAAGCAAGATCCTTGTGTTCAAATTCCTATTGCCAGCTGCGCGCCCCTCGAGTTAGGAAAGCGCGTCTTGGGGGAAGGACTTTCTCGGCCAGCACAGCGAAGTTGTGGAATGCCCTCCCACCCGCCATTCAGTTGGCTACATCAGAAACTAAATTTAGGAAGCTATTAAAAACATATTTACAAAAAGGGGTGGTGAGGGACAGAGTCTCTGAATTAAACAGAATACTCTCACCCAGTCAAGAGATCAGGGCTAGATCCAACACCGTTTTTTAGCTCACTGCACCATCCCAGTTTCAGAACCTGGCTGTATGCAAATTAGTCTGTTCCTGTCCCAGTGCATGATGGGAACAGGGCAAACCAAACTACAAAAGCCAATTCTTACACTGGGAAGGAAACAAGCTACCGGGGACCGGTTTCTGGCATTTCAGCCGTCTTCGGCCCGGCTTGCTTGAATCCTGATGGTGCAATGAGCAAGGGACTCACATCTGAGTATACCCTTCCACGCTTAGGGTGGACAAAAATATTTACAAAAAGGGGTGGTGAGGGACAGAGTCTCTGAATTAAACAGAATACTCTCACCCAGTCAAGAGATCAGGGCTAGATCCAACACCGTTTTTTAGCTCACTGCACCATCCCAGTTTCAGAACCTGGCTGTATGCAAATTAGTCTGTTCCTGTCCCAGTGCATGATGGGAACAGGGCAAACCAAACTACAAAAGCCAATTCTTACACTGGGAAGGAAACAAGCTACCGGGGACCGGTTTCTGGCATTTCAGCCGTCTTCGGCCCGGATTGCTTGAATCCTGATGGTGCAATGAGCAAGGGACTCACATCTGAGTATACCCTTCCACGCTTAGGGTGGACAAAAATATTTACAAAAAGGGGTGGTGAGGGACAGAGTCTCTGAATTAAACAGAATACTCTCACCCAGTCAAGAGATCAGGGCTAGATCCAACACCGTTTTTTAGCTCACTGCACCATCCCAGTTTCAGAACCTGGCTGTATGCAAATTAGTCTGTTCCTGTCCCAGTGCATGATGGGAACAGGGCAAACCAAACTACAAAAGCCAATTCTTACACTGGGAAGGAAACAAGCTACCGGGGACCGGTTTCTGGCATTTCAGCCGTCTTCGGCCCGGCTTGCTTGAATCCTGATGGTGCAATGAGCAAGGGACTCACATCTGAGTATACCCTTCCACGCTTAGGGTGGACAAAAATATTTACAAAAATGAGTCCCTTTCTCACTGCTCCATCAGGATTCAAGCAAGCCGGGCCGAAGAAGGCTGAAATGCCAGAAACCGGTCCCCGGTAGCTTGTCTCCTTTCTGGTGAAGAATTGGCTTGGTAGTTTAGTCTGCCCTGTTCCCATGATGCACTGGGCCAGGGACAGACTGATTTGCATATAGCCAGGTTCTGAGCTGGGATGGGGCAGTGAGATAAATAACGGTGATGGATCAAGCCCTGATCTTTGGACTGGGTAAGAGTGGTCTGTTTAACTCAGACACTCTGTTCATCACCACCCCCTTTTTGTAAATCGTTTTTGGCCACTATAGGTGTGGCAGGGTATACTCAGACATGAGTCCCTTTCTCACTGCTCCATCAGGATTCAAGCAAGCCGGGCCGAAGAAGGCTGAAATGCCAGAAACCGGTCCCCGGTAGCTTGTCTCCTT
Source organism: Lissotriton vulgaris (assembly GCF_964263255.1). Lineage (NCBI taxonomy): Eukaryota > Metazoa > Chordata > Amphibia > Caudata > Salamandridae > Lissotriton > Lissotriton vulgaris. The sequence goes on along the minus strand of NC_141685.1, from coordinate 1,706,304,590 downwards.
TCTGGTGAAGAATTGGCTTGGTAGTTTAGTCTGCCCTGTTCCCATGATGCACTGGGCCAGGGACAGACTGATTTGCATATAGCCAGGTTCTGAGCTGGGATGGGGCAGTGAGATAAATAACGGTGATGGATCAAGCCCTGATCTTTGGACTGGGTAAGAGTGGTCTGTTTAACTCAGACACTCTGTTCATCACCACCCCCTTTTTGTAAATCGTTTTTGGCCACTATAGGTGTGGCAGGGTATACTCAGACATGAGTCCCTTTCTCACTGCTCCATCAGGATTCAAGCAAGCCGGGCCGAAGAAGGCTGAAATGCCAGAAACTGGTCCCCGGTAGCTTGTCTCCTTTCTGGTGAAGAATTGGCTTGGTAGTTTAGTCTGCCCTGTTCCCATGATGCACTGGGCCAGGGACAGACTGATTTGCATATAGCCAGGTTCTGAGCTGGGATGGGGCAGTGAGATAAATAACGGTGATGGATCAAGCCCTGATCTTTGGACTGGGTAAGAGTGGTATGTTTAACTCAGACACTCTGTTCATCACCACCCCCTTTTTGTAAATCGTTTTTGGCCACTATAGGTGTGGCAGGGTATACTCAGACATGAGTCCCTTTCTCACTGCTCCATCAGGATTCAAGCAAGCCGGGCCGAAGAAGGCTGAAATGCCAGAAACCGGTCCCCGGTAGCTTGTCTCCTTTCTGGTGAAGAATTGGCTTGGTAGTTTAGTCTGCCCTGTTCCCATGATGCACTGGGCCAGGGACAGACTGATTTGCATATAGCAAGGTTCTGAGCTGGGATGGGGCAGTGAGATAAATAACGGTGATGGATCAAGCCCTGATCTTTGGACTGGGTAAGAGTGGTCTGTTTAACTCAGACACTCTGTTCATCACCACCCCCTTTTTGTAAATCGTTTTTGGCCACTATAGGTGTGGCAGGGTATACTCAGACATGAGTCCCTTTCTCACTGCTCCATCAGGATTCAAGCAAGCCGGGCCGAAGAAGGCTGAAATGCCAGAAACCGGTCCCCGGTAGCTTGTCTCCTTTCTGGTGAAGAATTGGCTTGGTAGTTTAGTCTGCCCTGTTCCCATGATGCACTGGGCCAGGGACAGACTGATTTGCATATAGCCAGGTTCTGAGCTGGGATGGGGCAGTGAGATAAATAACGGTGATGGATCAAGCCCTGATCTTTGGACTGGGTAAGAGTGGTCTGTTTAACTCAGACACTCTGTTCATCACCACCCCCTTTTTGTAAATCGCTATTAAAAACATGGCTCTTTACTCACTAGATCTGAGCCTCGGTTGCTTCTTTGTATCGCCTGTATTGCTCACATAGCGCTGGGACACCTCCGGGTGAGGTAACTGTTCGCGCTCTACAAAACTCTGTATTATTGTTATTATTACCTAAGATGACTCTGCCGAAGATTTTGACGGCTGAGTCAATTAGGTAAATAGGCCTATAGCAGGCGGGGTCTCCCCTTTGGCCTTTTTCAAAAATAGGTATGATGGTGGACTTGGCCCAGGACTCAGGGAAATTATTTTCTCTTGTGGCATTGAAAACATTAGTCAGTATCTTGGCCCAGAGTTTCGAGGCGCTCTTATATAGGTCTGCCGGAACCCCGTCCGGGCCTTGTTATTATGTGTTTCATTAATTGCCTTTTCAACATCCACCTCCCCAAAGGCCAAAACAGGCCCTACTTGAAGAGGAAATAAAGTCGTTTGAGCGAGCTCATGACTCGGCAGACACTAAATAGCCTTAGAACAAGGGGTGCCTCAGGGCTCTGCCCTGAGCCCCACCTTGTTCAACCTATACATGGCTCCTCTGGCAGATGTGGTGCAATCGTACGGTGTTGAATTAGTATCCTACGCCGACGATACCCAACTGCTCATCTCCCTATCCCAAGCGCCTACCACTGCAGCTGCCAACTTCAAAGCCTGTATGCAGGATCTAGCAGGCTGGATGAATCAACACTGCCTGAAGCTTAATGGCTCCAAAACGGAGGTATTAGTGATAGGAGGAAATGATGCAAGCTGGACTAGAGAATGGTGGCCGACCTGTCTTGGCCCTCTACCTACTCCCTGCAAGGAAGCTAAGAATTTGGGTATCTGGATTGATCCCAAACTATCGTTTGATGGCCACATTCATAGAGTAGTGGGGAAATGCTTCGGGGTACTGAAGACTCTCAATCGCACCCTGGACCTTCTACCCTTAGAGGCTAGACAAACTATGACCCAAGTCAAGTCAAGTCATAGTCATAGAATTTATATAGCGCACTACATACCCAGAGGGTTTCAAGGCACTTAGGAAGGGGAGGAGGATTACTTGTCAAATATCCACGTTTTAAGTTGCTTTCTGAATGCTAGGTGGTTCTGGGTAAGGCGAAGGTAAGCGGGGAGTGAGTTCCATGTTTTAGCAGCCAGGTATGAAAAGGATCTGCCTCCCATGGTGGTCTTGTTGATGCGAGGTACAGTGGCGAGGGCTTGGTTGGAAGAACGTAGTTGGCGGGAGGGGGTGTAGAAGGACAGTCGTGAGTTGAGGCATTCTGGTCCGATGTCGTAGAGTGATTTGTGTGCGTGGGTAAGCAGTCGGAAAGTGATCCTCTTATTGACGGGTAGCCAGTGGAGGTCTTTAAGGTGACCAGAGATGTGTTTGTTGCGTGGGATGTCTAATATGAGCCTGGCTGAGGCGTTTTGGATTCGTTGGAGTTTCTTCTGGAGTTTTGCGGTAGTACCTGAGTAGAGGGTGTTTCCGTAGTCCAGTCGGCTCGTGACTAGAGCGTGGGTGACTGTTTTCCTTGTTTCGGAGGGGATCCAGCGAAATGTTTTTCTGAGCATGCGAAGAATGTTGAAGCAGGAAGAGGATACGGCGCTGACTTGTCTGTTCATTGAGAGTGAAGAATCCAGGATGACGCCTAGGTTCCGTGCGTGGTCTGTCGGGATGGGTGCTTTTCTGAGGGCTTCCGGCCACCAGGAGTCGTCCCATGCAGAGGGGGATGTACCTAAGATGAGGACTTCTGTTTTGTCTGAGTTCAGTTTCAGACGGCTTTGTTTCATCCATTCGGCAACTTCTTTCATTCCTTCGTGTAGGTTAGTTTTGGCGGTGCTGGGGTCGTTGGTGAGAGAAAGGATCAGTTGAGTGTCGTCCGCGTAAGAGATGATGTTGAGGTTGTGTTGGCGTGCGATGGCCGCGAGGGGGCTCATGTATACGTTGAAGAGGGTGGGACTGAGTGAGGATCCTTGTGGTATGCCGCAGATGACTTCAGAGGCCTCGGACTTGAATGGTGGAAGGCGGACTCTCTGGGTTCTTCCGGTGAGGAACAAGGTGATCCATTCAAGTGCTTTTCCTTGGATTCCGATGTTATTGAGGCGTTGTAAAAGGGTGCTGTGGCAGACTGCCAAGCCTTAGTGACTTCCCGTATAGACTACGGCAATGTGCTATTCCTAGGAACCACGGAAAAAAACATCAGGCGACTGCAGGTTCTCCAAAATACCGCAGCACGACTGGTCCTTAGACTACCCAAAAGAGCAGCTTCCAAACCAACTCTGGCTGCTCTACATTGGTTACCTATTAAAAAAAAGATCTTATTCAAAGCACTCCTAATGTGCTATAGGATTACATCACACAAAGCCCCTCTTTATCTGGCGGACCTAGCCCTCACCTATGAGCCTAGCAGAACACTCCGCTCTAGGGGAACTGGCCTACTTAAAATCCCTCATGTAAAAAAAGCCAGAATGGGAGGCCGCTCTTTCAGAGTGTTAGCGGCCAACAAATGGAACTCCCTTCCAGTGAACATCAGGTTAGCAGACACTGAAACTAAGTTTAGAAAACTGTTAAAGACCTACCTGTACACCCTATAGTTCTGGTCGCTCGATCACGGCTTCCTCTCTCTCCACAGCGCGGGGACACGCCGGGATGGCGTCGCCATGCGCTCTACAAACTCCTTTATTAAATACTACCAAAGTGGGCAAGCCACTGCTCATCTGGGATGGTGCATTCCAAGCTATGATTCTCTGCCCCTGAAAAAAAGGGCTGGTTAATGACCGCCCAAAATTTAGCACTATCCCGTAAGACTTCTTCTGATAACAGGTCAGTCCAGGCATCATCTTTAATCTGGGATTTGCGAGCCTGGATGGCTTGTTTGTATAGTTTCCTAAGGGTTACTATACGGGCTCTGTTTCTAAGTCTTTCCTTCAGCGCTTTCAGTAGGGCGGAGTGTGCCTTGTAACAGTTGGTATCGAACCATCTTTTACCCCTCTGACCACTTGATTTACTTTTGGTCCTCAGGTCGTTATTTACTTGTTGGCATATAACATTAAATGCCTCAACTATCTTAGTGTTAGGGCCTGCATTATCAAGACAAATGCCCACCTCCGCTTCAGCCTGGGCTAGAACATCTTGTAAGAAGGTGTCCGGGATCACTTGAGCCCATTTCAGTCTTCTACCCTGATCTTTAGGTAATAGATCTATGGCACTGGAAGCCTGTGCGTCTTTAAAGCTCAATAACCCTCCCGATGCCACAGGATTGTGATCACTAAAGACAGACTCTTCAACCCTATGATTTAAAACAATAGACAAAACCAAGGAAGACAAAAAAATGTAATCGATAACAGTGCCTGTAGCATTTCCTTTAAATGTGATTGGCCTAATCCCCCCTACACAACAGCCTGATTCATAAAGGTTCCGAGAGGCAAGGAGGCTCTCCAAAGCCTCACATTGCTTTGTGTGTTCAAAGTGCGTGGGTAGTGAGTGTGGGGGCCCCTCACTATCTTCCAGAGTGCACTCTAGGCTACAGGGATGGATGTTAAAGTCACCCATAAGGATGACCTCAAAGGTGTTTTGTGTCGCTCTATATTCCTCCAGGAATTATTCCAGGGAGATTAAGTGCTGATTTGAACTGATACTGTCAGGTGAGTTATAAAAATTAATACATAGAACACTAGGGGATTTTGTGGCCGACATTTCTACTATTAGACAGTTATGGGTACCTGAGTCTAGCTGTTTAAATGAACCTTTAATATTCAGGGAGACTAAAAGTGCCAAGCCTCCCTTTGCCCTGCCCGCCAAACTAGGTGTCGTTGGGATATTAAAATTAGCATATCCATCCAAATAGAGACTGTCTGCTGTATCCCAGGTTTCTTGCAACGCTATGATGTCGTGGGATTTGACAAAATCCACCCAGTTCTCATCCTGCCTTTTAGCTCAAGTTCCCGCAGCGTTCCAGTTAAGAATTCTGCAGGTGTTCATTTGGGGCGGATTAGGGCGGATTATCTCTGTTGTGCTACTTGTGATAACTAGTCAGTCAGTCCCCTCCAGCTGAAGCAGAGGAGAAAAACTATTAGACAGAGGTAGACCCTCATTCTGTGTGCCCTCTAGACCCTGCGCGGCTGTGCGTAATAAAGGTGTATGCTGAGAACTGGAGTTATGATTATTATTCAGGGGATACCTGGGAGTGTCACAAGACCTGATGGTGGGTTGTGCTTTCCTTGTTGTTAACCATAATGCTGGGGGGCAAATGTTAGTATGGCTGCTTCGTGGGGGATAGAAATATCCCAGCGGTACTGGTCGAATGCCGGTGTTTGTAAGATCGGACCCATTCCAAAACAATCTATCAGCTACATTCTTCATGCTGAAGTTTACAATAATGCAATCCCCAGCCAGGGTCTTGGATCGCTGGCCTACCCAACCCACCCTTCTGGCCATAATGATGGATGATGCTATATCATCCTCCCCACTCGAGTACTGCCTACACCATTTCTTGGTTTTACCTAGTAAATCCTCTGTGGACTCCCTGCAGTTTAAGTCTAGAGGTGAAACCCCTATCAGCACAGCCACAAAAGGGGCAGCATCTGGTGGTAGGTTCAGCTTAAAACTACTGGGGTTAGATGCTGGCTTGATAGAGTTAGCCTGCAATACTTGTTTTGTGTGGCTGTTCGTACTGTTAGTCTCTAAACTAAGATGTGTCGTGAATATTCCCATGTTCTTCGACAATTTACCCATATTTTTAACTAATGACTTTTGGGTCTGGGTCCCATGGGTACATGGGCTAACTGAGCGCCCATTAATCTCTGAACATTCCATATTCTCTAGACCTTGGTTATCTACATTATTCTGGAGTGTCGTTGTTTTACGGTGTTGGCTACTATAATCATTGATGAAAGAATCAATTGTTTCACATCTTTTAAGTAAGCCTGCCACACATGTATTCAGTACATCAACAATATCTTTGTCAATGCCCACTGACAATGGTTCTATGCGCGCATTAAAAAACTCCTCCATCTTGTCCCCCAAATTGGATATAATAGCATGGTCTAAATCATTATTACAGTGTTTAGATTTACTGGCACATTTCTTAGTATTACGTCTGATCAGAGTTTGTTGTTTACATGGGCCGGATCCCTCTTCATCCGTTAGCTGTGAGATGGGGGGCGTAGTGTCCAGAGTTCTTGTCCCCACCTCAGCCTCTGCTCTTGCGCTCTCTAGCGGAGTCTCTATGGATGTTGGCTGATTATCTGGCCTGATCATAGTGTTCCTGCTATTGTTTGCCCTTTCCGTGCCTGAAATATCCAGCCCCAACTCTTTTTCAGCATTTGCGATTTTTTGAATAATTGCCCCCACTGCTGACGTTAAGTATGAGATGATGGACTCTGATTTTCTAGGCACTTTGGCGTCTTTACCCACAAAACCCTCATTAACCAACTGTTTACGCTTACCCATAGTTACTTCTTAAGGGAGTGGCCCGACCCGGACTCCTATGGCCCCGGACGGCCACAGACAGCCCGCCCTCTGCCCGGGCTCAGCCCGCGCGCGTCCCGCGTTGTGTGAGTCGGCGCGCTTTTGGTTGTACAGGGTGTCGCTGAAGTAACGTCAGCAGCTTGCGCCTCCCAGTGACTGCTGGGTGATGTGGCTCTCTACGGCCGTTTCCCTCACAGCGTGCGGCCCCCGTCCTCCGGTCAGGGTATGGCAAGGAGGCAACAGCAGATGGCAAGCCGTTTCTCTCACGGCCATCCCTGGTGCAGCAGCGACTGCTGGTCTCCGACCCCCTGAGGTGAGCGCGTCAGAGTCAGTTAGTACCAGTACCAGTCAGCAAAGATATGGGGGTTGCCCAGGGCACAAGAATGACTTTGCAACAGTGGTACAGTAAAGCTTCAAATTGGATTTTGGTGTTAGATACAGGTGGACACTTAGATTACCACAGAATACTTTCCACATACACCAACACCCCTCAGACCCAAGTTTAGTATGACTAAAGATGTTTGCTATCTTGAAAATTTCCGATGTGGGTAGGGTTGACCCCAGCAACATTTACCCCATTGATTATGGCATACCAGGAGTCATTCTCACTGACTAGGTTGTGCCAAGCATAAATTAGGCATCTCCAGGCCCCCTCTTCAGAGTACTCATGAACCTGAGGAATATCAGAAGAGGACTGAACCTTGTGTCATTGAACTGAGAAGAGCCCTGAAGGACTGGGCCAGCTCTCTTCCTTGTACCCAGTATGACGAAGAGGATTCCAAGGATCATAAGGCTGACATCCTGTTCAAGCTACAGAGATAAAGCAAGCTACAGGTGATCAGGTGGGTAATTCTAGGAAAAGACCTTTTGTCTTTTCCTAGAATTACCCACCTGATCAGTGGCAACTGAACCCCAACTGGACCCTGCTGGTGTCCACTGCCTTACAACCTGTGCGTCTTTAAGTGCCTCCCCTGAAGTCCTAAATGCTTAAGAAGTGTACTCTTGTGGTGGATTGGGACTTAAAGGACTAATTTAGAAAGTAAAATCTTTGACCATAACAAACCTGGTTGGTATATCTGACCCGCGCGCCATCGCGGTCAACCTCAAATTATATCTAGGTTCTGGTCTACCATGACCATTGCTTATGAGTGGCACATTGTGCTTTCTGGTTCTATTTCTACTTAAAGCTTTAAACATTCATATCTCTTGTTCCCCTTATTGAATTATTGTCATTTTGGTGTCATTTTGTTCAAATTTTACTCCGTTTTTTTATTCTGTTTGGGAGTTTTCTTGTTTTGCACTGCAACTTTATTATTGTTTTGGCACTTCATACTTTACACATTATCCCAAGTTAAGCATGCCTGTCTGCTCTGTGACATAGCTACTGAGGGGGTGAGAGGGGTATTATGATTATTCCTTGAGGTGGGTAGTCACTCCCTCAAACAATAATCCATTAGGTTATTGCCTGCTCTGGGTGGTGGAACATTTCAGCTAAACATTAAGAACAATTGTGCTCTGTATCCTGTTTAATGCAGACATTATACGCTTGCCGAAACTCCCAGTTTTGATGCAACTGGTAGTTTACGACTGAATCTGTAATTGGAAGACATTCAAGAACCAACGCCTCTGAGATTTTCAAATAGCATATCGTCCCAGCAAAAGATGGGGAAAGTTATCATGATAATGTGCTCAGGACTAGTGAGTATCTGCTGAAATTAGTGCACTAACACTCAAATTAATGTTTTCCCTCTTTCCAAAGACCAAAACCCTTAGGGATCCCGAATTTGTTGGAGTAGAAGATGCAGTGTATCACACTTGATAAAGAATGATAGATACCGTGGGGTTCGTTATTTATTTGATGTGATAATTAAAGCGTATGTCAACTTTTGGGGAGATATAGTGCACCAAAATATGCCTGGTGCGTTAAATACCATACACTTGTCTTCTCTTTGTTAAATTTAATGGAAGGTCAATTTTTTAACGCAGCCAGTAATTATTGGGTGCATTAAAAACCTTCCACCTTGAATGCTGGCCCCTGTGCAAACAGGGGTTTTCGGGTTGGAAAACACAGATCAACTCATGATCAGAGCCTCGGCAGTGAACAGTAAATACAACTTGTGGTATTAGATTTAGCGGGTGGAGAGGTTCTGACAGAACTTGTAGCTAACTCATAATGAGTGACAAGGTATGTTTCTTTCTGCTACTAGTGCAGTCCTTGGAATTACCGTCCTCATCGTTTCCGTAGCAGTTCTGCACTTTTGACCAATGTGGTGAGTCCACACCTTGACCATATATTCTGCTTTCGGAATTTCAATAGCCTGGTCCTTCGTACTTTGGTGCGCTACTCCCCTTCAGGCCAGTATCAATGCTGCCTTTTTGGCCTTTTTTATGTTTACTTTGTGAAATAAACATTTTTGCAATAGGTACTCGTCGTTTTCATCTTTCGCGAAAACATATGTATTGGTTGTAACTTGAACAAAGTTCGAAATATAAAATGACCACGAGGTGGCGCAACATGATTAGACATACTATCTATAGTTGGGGGCCTACCAAAGCTAACCAGATGTATTTATAAATGGCAGCTTGTCGTGTCCTACAAATTGAAACGGCTTAAAGTGAGGGCAGCGCTTAGCATTTTGGTTAACAAAATGTAATTTTAAAGTTTCCCTTTCTGCTTATTTGTCCTCTTTCACCTGGCGTCAGACCTCTCCGTCTCCCACGAATCGGTTTGTCAATAGGTTCAATGTCCGCCTCATACGGTAATGCTGTGCATACAGAAAAGACCTGTGTGTATCAGGGGGCACAAAACTGGTCATGGTATTCTGGGAATTTGACACAACTGCTCAGAAACAGGATTAACAAACAGTAGTAAATGCATTCTCCTATGTGATTATTAATACGCCTTTATTTGTTGTAAGTTATAGCTTGCTGAGAAGTTGTACAATCAACGTTACAGAAAGTCTGTTAAAGTGTTATGGCTTATATATATGTACAAAAAGGTAATAAAGATACTGTGCTGTTACTAGTGGAATTTTAAAAAGTGAGGAGATTAGGTAAATGAGGAGGACAAAGATAAAAAAAAACACTTGCTCGATAAATAGACTTGAAAGTGGTGCAGCTCTGGAGAGAATAGGTAAAGAGTGGATGAAAAACCATACAAGTACAGCGTAAGCGATGTTTTTGCAAATCATATATAACAAGATTACTAAAACTACATGAAAAGGTATTGTTTGGTTATTGTCCATTGTTACGATAATCAAATTAAAATTAACTTTACATTTTTAATAAGCATCTGAGTAGTTGTGCAAAACAAGTGAAAGAAACACACTTTCAGTGTGATTATTGTTTTATTGAGATGGGCAAGGTTTTTTAATTACAGATTTCTCTTACAAAGTTTTAAAAAAATTTGCACTGCACATTTTTTTATTATTGTGAAAAAACGTAAACATGAAATAAACTGAAACAATAATGAGCTTATAGTAAATATTTGCACTTGCATTGTCATTGGTATTATGTTACTTGTGGTCTACAATTTTTCTTTATTTAAACATTACACTGTAACATTTCAGTTATTCTGCTATATACTTTGAAGTTTGTATGTTGCAACAAATACTGTATTTTTTTCAAGGCCTCTGTTATAATAAATACTGGTACCACTGCACCTGCTGCACCATTGAAATTAAAACCCTAGTGCCTGCTAGCTAATTTCATTTTGCCTGTTTTAAGAATGCGCAGTTGGTGTCCCTTATATTATACAACAACAAAGATACAGGAGGCTGCTTAAGTTAGTTTGGAAAACTCAGGTCCTTTTAGCAATAATTAAGCTGAAATACCAGGCGTAAAGCGAGCTAAATTAGACAAAGCATTTGCCTGTTTTAAGAATGTGCAGGTGGTGTTCTTTATATTATACAACAACAAAGATACAGGAGGCTGCTTAAGTTAGTTTGGAAAACTCAGGTCCTTTTAGCAATAATTAAGCTGAAATACCAGGCGTAAAGCGAGCTAAATTAGACGAAGCATTTGCCTGTTTTAAGAATGTGCAGTTGGTGTTCTTTATATTATATAACAACACAAATACAGGAGGCTCTTTAAGTTACTTTGGAGAACTCAAACCCTTTTTAACAACTATTAAGCTAAAATTCCACACGTAAAAAGTATACAAAAAAAATATGAATGCATTTTACATCCACGGAAATATGAACAACAAAATTCTCACTATTAGGAAATACTGCCTGCCTCAGTTTAAGAGTATCGCTCAATTACCACGCTGCTTATTCATATGGCCAACGGAAAATAAAGCAATCAATATACTATGTTGCTGGTGCTAGAAGAATACAATCTGCACAGTAAAGGCCAGTCTGAAAAAAAGCAAGTCTTACCACCTACCTGCTTACTAAGCTAAACGCTCAGTGCTAAAAAAAGTTGAAAAACTCGCACTAAAGATAAAAAAACTTTTTTTATTGAAAAGTATATCAATATAATAGATACCTTCTGAGAAAACAGAATAGCAACACAAATCCTCAACATGCTCGCTCACAAAGAAAAACTTTGACGCAATACAGTAATGCCCAGCTGCTGAAAGTTTCAAATTCATGGCTCTTTAAACTATACAGCCTCCCTTCCTGACCAGTAGAAGGAACAGGCTGCAATCACAAAACCTGAGGAATAAATTTAGAACAGGCAAACGACCGCGTTTACAATCAAAGACTCTGTGGCAGTTGTATGGTGCTGTAATGTTATACAGAAACTGTCCCAGTGGATAAAGAAGGTTAACACATCCCTTCAGAGCACCACATATCGTGCTCATGTAAAGCACTGCAATGACTTTGTTCAGGTTTACGCTACATACTACACCAACGACAAACACTTGACACAGAAAATAAACTGTTTTATCTGCGGAACAATATCAAAGAATGTGGAAATTAGTCAAATGTTTTACCCTTTAACCCCTTAAGTGCTGATGACGGAACCGCTCCGTCATCAGCTGCGGGTGCGCTGTGCTGATGACGGAGCGGTTCCGTCATGGCCCGCTCGCTGCTCATGCGCGGCGCGAATTCCGCGCCTGTGCTGAGCGTTCTATTGAGCGGGGCGGGCCCTGACGGAACCGCTCCGTCATAAGCACAGCGCCACCGACGCTGGTGACGGAGCGGTTCCGTCACTAGCATGCGGCCGCCGCGCCGCCGCCCCTCCCCCTTGGCACTGCGGCGGAATAGCCGCTGCAGTGAAGGGGTTAAAGCAGAGTTAAACAAAAAATTGGGGAGAGGATGTAGCCTTACGGATAGTGTGGTTGACCTCGAAGCTGGGGAACCGAGTTCGAGTATCGGCAACGATGCTCAACATCCTGTGAGTCTTGGCAAATCACCTAATGTCCCTGTGCCTAACAAAAGTGAATATGTTCTTTTGTAACAAAACTGGTGCTATGTAAAGCGCTCTGATACCAGATATCTTCGAGTGTAGTTCGTGCTATATAAGACTCTACAGAAATACATTTTAAAAAGAACATGTTTAAATGTGCGCAGCCAGGCTACTATAGGTATCGGTAAACAGTAAACAATGTGCAGCCTTAATGTAAGAAAAAAAGTTAATTGGCACCTGCTGCATCATTCAAATCATGACCCTAGTGCCTACAAGCTAACTGTACTTGTGACTGCCTGTTTAGTTGTAAAATATAGAAATAATCAGTGTTTAGTGGGGTGTCTAGAGCTGTTGGTCTTAGTGCCACTGCACATGTTGCACTATTGAAATCATGGCCAAGGTGCCTGCTAGACAACTGCTCTAATACCACCTGTTTAGTAGTAAAATACAGCAATATTTGGTGTTTAAAGGAGTTAGGACAACTTTTGGCCCCAGTGCCACTGCACCTGCTGCACCATTCAAATCATGACCCTATTGACTTCAAGGTAACTGCACTTGTGACTACCTGTTTAGTAGTAAAATGCAGCAATATTAGGTGTTTAGAGGGAAAGATAACAAAATGTAAACAGTAAATGGTATACAGCGTTAACCAAAAGAGAAAAAGTTCGAACCACCAACACGGATGGGAATGAGTAGTTCGGCCATGGTGAACTAATAAGAGACACAGAAGAGAGAACAGCCTACACCAAAAGAAATGGAGGAAAGTACACTGGCAAGCATGAGGACCAATACAAAGTGAAGGTGGGATGTGAGTCCCTTTTTATGAAATAATAAAAAAAATAGATTTCACAAGCTGTGCAGGCAAAACCTAAAAAGGACATTTTCTTTCACTGTTCCCATCCGGTGACTGCATGTGCAGACGCCTCTATGTCATGACGCTACGACCTGCTATAGAGAGGGGGAAACGCTTCCGAAAGGATGTTCGCCCACACGCCTTAATTGTCAATGAAACAACATGTAGTACAAACTGCAGCCACCTGTTTTACCATCCTCAAATGGTTAAAGAAAATCATTTGGATGCTCCCTGTTGTTACCCAAAGGACGGTAGTCCAGGCACTTGTAACATCTCGCCTGGATTATGGAAACATCCTTTTTTGGGCGCAAACAGGGATGTGTTGTGCAAGCTCCAGGTGGTGCAGAATTCTGCAGCAAGATTGCTTTGTAGAATTCCAAGAATGTCCTCCGTTTCTAATGCCCAGAGAGAGTTGCACTGGCTCAGGGTGGAAAATCGAACAAAATTCAAAGCCTTGAGCTATATGTTTAGAATCAAGAATGGCACTGCAACCAAATACTTACAAGACTTGCTATGCCTCTATCAACCCTCTCGTCTGTTACGTTCTCCTACTGGAGGAAAATGTGAAATTCCCAGGATCAAATTTGTGAGAATGGGTGGCCGCTCCTTCTCCTATTTGGGTCCAATCTTGTGGAACTCTCTTCCCGATTTGATGCGTAAAGAAACTCTGTACTCTAATTTTCGTAAACAACTAAAAACTTGGCTATTTAATCAATGATTCTAATCAGGGTTTTCATAGTTTCTTTCTGGGTCAGCTTTGAGAAACCCTTCTTGGGTAGCTGTGCGCATTACAAAAATGAATTAACATAACATAACATAACGCCTACACTGCCCTCATGAGGTTACCTTCATATCGGACTTTGCCATGGGCCTTTATGTTGAGTGTGATTTGAGGTAACTCCTGTTTCCCAATAAGTAACAGCAAGCAGTCAAAGTACATTACAACAAGTATGGGAACTGTGATGCTGAATGTAATGTGGGCGGGATCAGAAAGTGTGGGGACAGGGTTAAAGGAGTGGTTAAAAAAACTAAATATTCCGTAAAGATGTTTTGTCTTTTATCTTCAGGTAGTTACATATTAAACATAAAACATTAACATAAAAAATGTAAGTTAATCAGTGAGAAAAGCACTATAGTACATTATGAAACCTGTATAAGTTAATGCATTTCAGAGATCTAGGTATTACAAGAGAACCACTGAATTAAATCTTAGTTCCTTTAGTGGAGAATAGTGACTTGTGTATTTTGAGTGGTATGAGATTTCAGCCTGTGACAGAAAGCACTGTGAATATTTAAGTCATTATTTTAAACTTACTTTACACACGGTACAATACAAGATAAACTGCTCCAAAATGCACCAAAAGGTTTAAGATAAAATCGTGCTTCCAAAATACAGATTTTCTTGTTGACCAGTTGTGCGCATGTGCATTTCTGTCCGGCAAGCAGACACCCTGGCTAGAATGCTTGTTTATTGTTAAGCTCTCTGCCCACCTTTGGTTTTACTGCACAGGAGATGCCCTGAATGACACTTTAGTTGAAGCTTTTATACTATAAGAATTAACTGTCCCAGGACAGTTTTCTTGTCACAAAATATAAATTAATTATTATAAATTAAAAAAGTATGGGCATGTTGTGCCCTTCCGATCCCGCCCACTTCAACCTCTGGTAAAACCGATGTACCCAACTAAAAAGGAACATGGACACCTGGTGGGAAGGGTAATGGTTGTTGTTTTGGATGGGCCGGGCTTCATTTTTTTTTCCTTTGAGGTATTGGAAAAAGTATGGATCATGCTTGGTAACATTAACATTTGCACTTAAAGTCATAAGCTGATAAAACCAAAAATATTCACCTGTACAGCTGATGAATAGAAAACTGCACACCCCTACCCTAGTACATGCCGTACAGCCCAAATGTATATGCACATGTACTAGACAATACTAGCACTACACAGTCCCATGTTAACCAAGTGCCATAATGCAATACCATATTCACCTGATCTGCACTATTAAGAATGCACATAAAACATGCCTTGTACCCTATCAACACTGTGTTATGCACTTGGCTTGGGTCACTAAATCGTGCAAAGGGAGCTTTAAAAAAGGACCTACTTTAAAAAAAATGCTAATGCCATAGATCAAGCAACTGCAAAGTGAATTTGTGGGATGCAGATGGTAAACTTGCCATCCTTTGTACAAAAGCTAAGGGGCAGATTTACAATACCTGGCGCATCCCCAGGGATGCGCCAGTTATTGTGCGCCGCAGCCCCGCCACCCATGGTGCGCTGCATTTACAATGCGGCGCACCATGGTGCAAAAACGGCACAGATGCGTGACACATCTGTGCCGTAAAGGTGGCGCATTGCTGGAGTTGCGTCGCAAGCGCGACGCAGCTCCAGCAAGGTTCGGAGGTGCCCTATCTGTCCAATGCTACGTCAAGCCTTACGCCTGCTTGAAGCAGGCGCAGGGTTTTGACGCAGCATTGGCCTAAAAGTGAATGAGTGAAATCTTGTAGATTTCACTCAGCCACTTTTGCGAGGCGCACCTGCCCCGGAACGCCCACCCTGCGCCGGAACGCCCACATGTGGCGCAGGGCTTTACAACGTGACGCATCTGCCTAGATGCGTCACGTTGTAAATGGGTCGCCGGGACGCGCCACGTTTACGCCGCCGTTGCGTGACGCAAACGTGGCGCAAGTCCAACATAAATCTGCCCCTAAATATTCAGCTGGGAATTCAGTCTTACCTGATCTTAGCCACAGACATATTTGCAGGAAGAACTGTGGGTGTGTCTCTTGCCTGGACACAATGTTTTTGGAGAATCTCCTTATAGTGTCCAGTTGGAACGTAGGCCTCCCAGTCAAGCACAGGCAGAAGTGAGATAATATCGATAGGAAAATTTTGGACACCCATGCCTATTTTCTTGGCAAATCGCTGTAGGGTCACAGTGAGCAGGCCTAACTCCAGCCCAGATCTAGTATCAAAAGATTCGACTGATAAAGGGCAACAAGAGCAAGTTAATTATCAGCCAAGCAACATGCCAGGCCTGTGGAAGTGGGCTTGAAGACTGGGAACAGAAGCAACAAGAGTAGGGCTGCCTTAGGAGCACTAATCGTAACCTGGAACAGAAATTTCAAATTCTGCAGGGTAAAAAGTGTGGGGTTAATAGTAAAAGCTGTTGCATAACTAGCAGCGTATAACTACATATTGCACCCAAAAGCCAGGGATAATATAGGAATGATTTTGTGGTGTTTAGCAGATGTGACTAGTGATCATTAACAGTGCTGGGGTGTAATCATTGCTCTGACTTGCAGTGAGAAAGGCAGAGTATTTCCAAGGAGGGTCCTACCCTAGCTCTCAACAAGAAACAATGGGGCATATTTACAAGAACTTAACTCCGCCATAGGTCAATGTTTTGAAGTTATGGTGGCTTTTTTTCTTTTTTTTTTATCCGCCTTATTTACAAAGTGCTGCTAACTGCAGTTAGCTGCACTTTTCCAGCGGAAACGTGAATTATCCAGATCGCCACTTTTGTTAGTGGGACTTAACGAAAATGATCTGTAAGGTAGGTGTCCCAGTGAAAAAAACTGCTGCTAACCACACTTCGCGATATTTACAACAAAATTCTTGTACGTCGATAACTCCTCCCCCAAAAAAACTGCTGCTAAGTCCAGTTAGCAGCAGTTTTCTACAGCAAGACTTACCTGGTCTTAAAAATTCTGCAAATACACCTGCATATATGGAAGACAGTCCCAGACCCTCATTGGCAATCTCAAAGACGCCATGGAGGTACTACTCTTGCAACTTGGAGCCCCAAGAAAACCACCACCACCTTCACCAAGGCAGCACCGCAGAAGAGAGTGGGTCTACCGCCAAAGGATCACCTTGATACACCTCTGGCCAGAGAGGTGATAGCACATTACAGGCTAAAAAAGTCCTCACAGTACGAGAACGAGGTAGACGCGCGGATCAACAAAAACTCCAAACACATCCGGTTCGTTGCCACGCAGAAAGAAAACGTCATACCTCGCTGCAATGGTTTTAAATCAAAATAAGAAATAATTCTATCATACCCAAGATCAGGAGACTGCACAGACCAAACATCCGTAAGAAGAGTACAGAGCATTCCTGCACATAGTAAAGTTGGAGGAAGCCTTGTGTTGAAACATATAGGAGCATCATAAACATATGACACCAGAGAGAGGAGTAAAATAGGACTTGGTCCAGATTTGGGTGTATACTGCCCTGAACGGGAAAAGGAAGATCTATCTGTACCATCCATACGGGATAGACTGATTAAGAAAAAGAATCAGGAAAGAACCAAACACTGCTACCCTTCCCTTGAGTAAAGGATATGCATCAATGATGAACCCCATGAATATTTCTGTCCTGAAGAAGGTGTTTACATATCAATGAGACAACACCAAAACGCGTCGACGCACAGACAAATAGAACCCAACCACATCCCAATTAGATAACAGATATACCTGGATTTTGGATACTGTGATCTTTATTGTTATCCTTTGTGTCTAAACTGTATGAGGATATTGGGTCAAGATAAAACAATAGTAGGGAATACTTCTCACCTACATCTTATAGGGGTTGTTTTTGTGATTCATTATGTTTTTTTGAAACTGGGAAAACTAATTGACTTTTTTATTATTGTATATTTTATTGCATATTGGTATGTACTATTGTATTTGATTTGTTGAAATTTGATAACATTGTATGATTTTTTATTGATGTATTGCTGACAGTGATCTGAATATTAAACCAAGAAACAAGATTTTAATAAAATATAAAGATTGTAAATGTCATATTTCTGTGTTGGCCTGACATAAAATAACGACGGTGTCATTTTGAATGATCGATGTGTATGAGATATTGTCTGTGGAGAAAAAACGTATATAGTCCAGGGATTTCCCTTTGACTTAAAAAAGTCCTCCAACCTCCGCCTACTCAACCAGATAGCACCAAGGCTGTAGGCCCCATCCCAGCCCAGCACGAACATCCCTCCACAGTCCAAGCTACTTGCTGTGCTGCACATGCTGGTTTCAGGCATCTTCCAATCAACCACTGCCTGAGTGGCCGGAGTCTCCCAGGCATCCTTCTCCAGGTTTCTCTCCACTCTGTTGGATACCATCATCAGCCTGATGCCACAGCACCTACGCTTCCCCAACACTGTGCAAGAACTACTTGCCAACAAGCAAGGCTTCGTTTTCTGCATGTGTTGGGGCAATTGAGTGCACCCATGTGCAAATTGTGTCTCCTGCGGACACAGCACACATATACAGGAACAAGAAGCCCACATGCTCAATGAATATGCAGGCAATTGTGGACCATATTGGCCGGTTCACCAATGCTGTTGCCAAGTTTTTAGGCAGTGTGCATGACTCATGCATCTTCCGCCAATCTGTCATCAACCAGCAGTTCCAGAAGGGCATCTATGGAAATGGACTGCTTGCTGGTAAGTACAAAATTAATATTCCACACGCCTCAAGTCATCAAGCATGTATCTCAACTACATGAGAACGCACATGTAGCAAATTTTATTTTGCATACATTGTAACTTGGTCAACCACTTTACACAAATACCTAATCCCAAAGACAATACATATGTAAGTAGGCCCAACAAGGTAGTAGGCTAGAAATACTCTCACAAACCACTAAGTCACTCTAGGAATACAGATCTTGCAGAACTTATCAGACAAATATTGCAAAGCATGAATGCTTCATGTGCCATTAGTCATATACTTATGCTGTGCTGCATTAATTCTGAAACAAAGACGTACCATTTGTACAACAAAATGACAGATCCCTCTGCTATCCCCTGTGCAGGTGCACAATTAGCTGACATGCACAATCAATCAATCAATCAATCAGAGCATTTATATAGCGCGCTACTCACCCAGAGGGTCTCAAGGCGCTTGGGGAGGGGGGTCCGCTACTGCTCGAACAGCCAGGTCTTGAGCTGCTTCCTGAAGGCGAGGTGGTCCTGGGTCAGGTGGAGGTGGGTCGGGAGGGAGTTCCAGGTCTTGGCGGCGAGGTAGGAGAAGGACCTTCCCCCTGTGGTAGCTCTTCGTATGCGGGGGACGGCGGCGAGGGCGTGGCCGGTCGATCGGAGCTGGTGTTTGGGAGTGTAGAAGTTGAGGCGGCTGTTGAGGTATCCTGGTCCTTGGTTGTGCAGGGCTTTGTGTGCGTGGGTGAGGAGACGGAAGGTGATTCTCTTGTTGACCGGGAGCCAGTGCAGGTCTCGCAGGGGTCCGGAGATGTGGCTGCGACGGGGGATGTCCAGGATGAGTCTTGCTGAGGCGTTCTGGATCCGCTGGAGTCTCTTCTGGAGTTTGGCGGTGATTCCGGCGTAGAGGGAGTTGCCTTAGTCCAGTCGGCTGGTGACGAGGGCCTGTGTGACCGTCTTCCTGGTCCCGGTGGGGATCCACCGGAAGATCTTGCGTATCATGCGTAGGATGTTGAAGCACGACGAGGAGACGGCGTTGACTTGTCTGGTCATGGAGAGGGAGGAGTACAGGATGAAGCCCAGGTTGCGTGCGTGGTCCGTTGGTTTGGGTGCGCTGCCTAGGGCGGGTGGCCACCAGGAGTCGTCCCAGGCAGAGGGTGAGGATTCCAGGATGAGGACTTCCGTCTTGTCCGAGTTCAGTTTCAGGCGGCTGTTCTTCATCCATTCGGCTACTTCCTTCATCCCTTCGTGTAGGTTGGCTCTGGCGATGGCGGGGTCGTTGGTGAGGGAGAGGATCAGCTGGGTGTCGTCGGCGTAGGAGATGATGTTGAGGTTGTGCTGTCATGCGATGGCTGCGAGGGGACTCATGTAGATGTTGAAGAGGGTTGGGCTGAGCGAGGAGCCTTGAGGAACGCCGCAGATGACTTCGGTGGCTTCTGATCTGAACGGGGGGAGGCAGACTCTCTGTGTCCTTCCGGCGAGGAAGGAGATGGTCCATTCCAGTGCCTTCTCCTGGATTCCGACGTTGCTGAGGCGCTGTACTAGGGTACGGTGGCAGACGGTGTCGAAGGCCGCGGAGAGATCTAGGAGGATGAGGGCCGCTGTTTCTCCGTTGTCGAGCAGAGCTCGGATGTCATCGGTGGCTGTGATCAGGGCGGTCTCGGTGCTGTGGTTGGCCCTGAAGCCAGACTGCGAGAGGTCGAGGGATCCGTTTGTCTCGAGGAAGGCGGCCAGCTGCTTGTTGACGGTCTTCTCGATGACTTTTGCGGGGAATGGGAGCAGCGAGATGGGCCGGTAGTTCTTGAGGTCGTAGGGGTCGGCTGATGGCTTCTTTAGTAGGGCGCTGAGTTCGGCGTGCTTCCAGCTCTCCGGGAAGGTGGCAGTGTTGAAGGAGGTGTTGATGATGTCCCGCAGGTGGGGTGCGATGACAGCGTCGGCCTTGTTGAAGACGTGGTGAGGGCAAGGGTCGGTCGGAGATCCGGAGTGGATGGAGTTCATCGTGCGGATGGTGTCTTCGGTGCTGATCGGGGTCCAGGCGTGGAGGGTGGTGGTGGGGGGCGGTGGTTCGGTCATGGCGTGCGTCGGTTGAGTGCTGAAGCTGTTGTGTATGTCTGCGACCTTGTTGTGGAAGTAGGAGGCGAGGGAGTTGCAGAGGTCTTGTGAAGGGGTGATGTCGTTTTTTCCGGCGTTGGGGTTGGAGAGCTCTTTAACAATGTTGAAGAGTTCCTTGCTGTTGTGGGCGTTGTTGTCCAGTCGTTCCTTGAATGCAGTTTTCTTGGTGGTGTGGATCAGTTGGTGGTGTATTCGGGTGGCGAGCTTGAGGGTAGTCATGTTGTCCGGTGTTGGGTCTCTGCGCCAGGCTTTCTCAAGGGCTCTGCAGTTCTTCTTCGAGTTCATGAGTTCGTCGGTGAACCATGGGGCTTTCTTGCTGCCGGGTCTGCTAGGCGGGGTCCTCAGAGGGGCGAGGTCGTCTGCGCAGTCGCTGATCCACTTCGTGAGGTTGGTGGCCGCTTGGCTGGGGTTCGTTGCGCTGGTGGGTGGGTTCTTGCTCAGGGAGGTTGCGAGCTGGTCGGCTGTGATCTTGTTCCAGCTTCTGCGTGCAACCTGTTGCTGGTGGTGGTGGATCGTGGTCCTTTTGAAGTTGAAGTGGACGCAGCTGTGGTCCGTCCAGTGGAGTCCGGTGGCGTGGCTGAAGGTGATGTCCTTGCTGGAGGAGAAGACGGGGTCGAGAGTGTGTCCGGCGTAGTGGGTAGGGGTGGTCACCAGTTGCTTGAGTCCGAGGTTGGCGGGGTTGTCCAGCAGGGTGGTGGTGTTGCGGTCGTTGTTGTTCTCCAGGTGGAAGTTGAGGTCCCCGAGGAGGATGTAGTCAGCGGAGGAGAGGGCATGCGGGCTGACGAAGTCGGCGATGTCCTCGCTGAATTGTGTGCGTGGTCCTGGGGGTCTGTAGATGAGGGTGCCTCTGAGGGTGGTCCTGGGGTTGATGTGGATCTGGAAGTGCAGGTGCTCGGCGGGTGCGAGGGTGTCGTCGGTGTTGGTCGTGATGCGGATGGAGTTCCTGTGGATGATGGCGATGCCTCCTCCTGTCTGATTGATGTGGTCCCTCCGGATGATCTTGTAGCCGTCCGGGATGGCGATGGCGATGTCGGGCGCTGAGGAGGCGTTCATCCAGGTTTCCATGAGGAAGGCGACGTCCGGTGATGTTGTGTCGAGCAGGTTCCAGAGCTCGACGGCGTGTCTGTGGACTGAGCGGGTGTTGAGCAGGATGCACTTCAGGTGGCTACTGCTGATGCTCGTCGAGGTCTTGGGCCCTGCTGGAGTGGTGCAGGTCCGGATGCAGGTGAACTTGCAGGCGTTGCAGCAGAAGGGTCTGTGGGTGCGTCTCGGGGTGGCTCGGTAGCAGCCCGGGAGTCTGCCGGCGTTGAGTGCGTAGAGGTCGGTGGCGGCGTAGGTCCGGCGGGAGGGCTGGTGTCTGCGGGGGCCAGGGGTCCTGGCACTGGGTGCGGTCCAGGCGCGGACGGGCGCAGACGGGCTTACCTTTGGCGCACCTTCGGCGCTCATTCGGTGCTCCCGCTGCGTGCGTCCGCTGCGCGGTCGCTCTGGGGGCGTCATAAGAAGGGAGCCGGTAGGGAGGTTCTGCGGGGAGGCGGGAGCGAGTTAGCCAATCGGCTGGCGGGGGGGCGGGGCCGCGGGCTGGCAGCGGCGGGAAAATCTATTGTGGGCTTGTCGGGCGGCCCTGCGGTGGCTGGGGTGCCGGAGGAGGGAGGAGGGAGCAGGCGGCGTCGGCGGCAGGCACAGGCGGCGGGCACAGGCAGCAGGTAGGCGCGGGAGCGGGAGATAGGAGGAGCGTGGGGGCGGCCAGGCCAGTAGAGGCGCAGGCAACTATGTACCATGGTGCAAGGGTGCCTGCGTCATGGGGAGGAAAGTATTTCTGCATGAAGGAACACCTAACTGCATATATACATTCACAAAAGTGGAATTAGCTATACTCTGGGTCATGTCAGAATGTAGCATGCATAGAAAGAGTATGTAAACAAGAGAACTGTAATTCTCACTCCATGTTGTGCATCCCTACTCCTCCCCGGGTGATGTGTAAATCTGATGTATTTCCAGGTGTAAAATTAATACCAGATGCACAAATGTAACCAAATGTGAGTTGTGTGGGAACACACACAGCAATATCCATGGCCTGACCCCAACATGCATACAAGCATATTCAAAGTTATCATATGCTCAAGGACATAACTAGACATGTGCATTGTCTTAAATATGACCCAGTAAGTGAAGTGCACAAGGTAGTAGTGCTACTGCTTCTCAAACAGTGACTCCAATGGGTTGCAACTAACCCACGATGAGTACAACATTTAGCATACTTCGGGTGCAAGCTACCCTCAGTATATTAACTCACAATAACGTATGTCGCAGATGCACATACATAGCAATGTGCCAAAGTCAAGCGGGCTTCTGTACAAGCCTCATGCGCCATCAGTGCCTCATTTACAATATGTGCAACAGTGACATACTAGTTGTGCAAGGGGCTGGTAAATAACCCCAAAGGTGTTCTGAGGTACCCAGACATCCTGACAGTTACAACATGGAGGTAATACACAGGACCTGCCCTATGGCATCATGGTGGTGTGCAGGCTGTAAAGTGTAGGCAAGTCAATGATAGTGATGCAGGTCAATTGTATGTACCACAACATGATGAAGTAGAAAGTACAAAGCTGTACAATGAACAAAAAATAAAAAAGCCCACTCCGCAAATACATCAGGCCCAAATACTATGGACACTTCTCTTAATTTTCTATTTCAGGTGATCAAGGATATACACTTTCACCATGGTCTACGACCCCCATCAAAGTGACCCACACACAATCCCAGTGAGACTACAATGTGGCACTGGGACACACAAGTGCCATTGTGGAACGGACCATCAGAGTCCTGAAATCAAGGTTCCTTAGCCTTGACATTTGGGGGGGAAGACTGATGTACAGGGCTGAACTGGTCTTCAACATCATTATGGTGTGTTGGATATTGCACAACATCTGTGTACGGACCAACACACCACTGCCAGAAGACCAGGAGGAGCAGGACAATCCGGAGGATGGGCAGGACGAAGAAGTTGATGCAAGAGACAACACAGCTTCTGCAGCTGGAACAACAGAGAGGGATCCCATCATCTGCAACGTTTTGTCCTTATCCCAATTAACAAATGTCTCATCACAAACATTTCTTTCAACCAAAGTTTACACCTTGTGAGTGTGCAAAATGAAATATCACTACAACAATGTCTCATATGCTTGGTTTGTGACTTCAGAATGTGAACAATAATGTAAAGTCACGTTAACAAACTAACAGTGTCACACTCACCTACTAGGGAATATGACAACAATTAGGGGCAGAGTTACAAGAGAGTGACTCGGTGCGTGTTGCAAGCCATTTGGCTGTGCCAAATTGAGTCACTTTCAAATCATAGGAATGCAACATATTTACAGCAATAGGTTGCATCTCTGTGCTTCCCCCTGCGCTGACGCACAAACTGCTGCCATGCCCCGGCACCCTTGCACCACGGTGCAAGGATGCCCTGCATTGTGGGGAGATTGTTTTTGTTCAGGAAGGATTCCCTTCCTGCACAAAAACAACGTGAAATTCTATTTTTCAACTTCTTTGCGTGCTGCATTAACACACATAGAAGTTAAAAAGCGTAATTGTTTCAATGATTGTTTATGTGCAGGAAGGGACACCTTCCTGTACATAAACAATCATTAGAGGTGATTTCCTCTTTCTATGTGTGCTGCAGAATGCAGCACGCATAGAAAGAGGAAAAACACGAGGAGAAATTCTCCTCGCTGCTCCTTCCTACACCTCCCCTGGTGAGGCGCAGCATTTACACGCATTTCCAGATTGATGATTCCTCATAAATCTGGAAATGTGTCTGGTTCCATGAGTGTTGCATGGGAACACCCACAGCAACACCCCTTTTATGCAAAGTACTGCATGCAAAGGGGCCATATTTACAAGGACAGGAAAAGTCACGGAGGGTGGCTTTTCCTGTCCTTGTAAATATTGAGCAGTAAAATGCGCCACCCGTACGTCACAAAAAGTGATGCATTGGTGGTGCAAGGGGCTTGTAAATCTGCCCCTTAAAGAGTGGGAATGGGACAATGTATTGGGCATCTGTACATATGACTGGGTATGATTTCTCAATCAGGTCTGTTTTCACAGAAGAGCATAGTACAGCATTAAGTGTGTTTCTGATGCATCATAGTAGCTGGGACCACACAGCTCTAAACCATTATAAAAATAGTAACACAACTTCTCTGTGAATTTTGTGCCACAGGAAAAAAGGTAACTGACAATAGTCACAAAGATACATGACAATTACGGACTGGATCCACTTGCAGGTGTGGAGGATGAAGATTCAAATGATAGTACAGCAAGGCTAACAGATGTATCAATACAGTGCAGGGAATGCTTCTAACACCAAGCATACCCGTTCATTCAACATTAGTAAGTGACACTACTTCCCTAGCTGACACATGTGTCACTGGAATGACAAATAAGCACATCTTAGATCACTAACACTGTGCATGATTCATCTATCAACACTACAGTGATATAACAATGCTATAGTTCCATAAGCACAAACAATGACACATAGGTGAGCCATGGGACGACTGGCAATGCATCAGCAATCAATAATGTGTATGTAGGACTATAGACACGGCAATGCAAAGGCAAGAAAGTGTTGAAGTAACATGCACAACAACATGAGTGGGGCATGGCAATGAAGGTGGAGAATTGGCTACATCCTCATCAAATAATACTTACTCTGTGTCGACACCCCCAAGACAGAGAACACACATACACATGAGTGAAGTCCAACAGGGACACCAATAAGTACAGCCAAAAGATGCAAGCTACATGCAACCAATTATATCAGGAATGGACATTTTATTGGGTTAGACAGAGCTGAAAAAAAAATGGTAGCTCCATGAAGTTGTACCACCTATCTCTGGATGGTCACTACAGGTTTACTAATGCCAAACGCAAACATGTGTAATTCAGGGATTAATCACAACAACACCAATGAAAATAGCCACATGTCTGCAGGCACAGTTGAACACAGATACAAACATGCATCTAAAAAGAAATATCAATGTCACATATTAATGTATCTCTCAAGGAATGTACAACATACTCTTGAAAACACATTGTTGCGCTACATTGGCCATCCACCCTGTATGGCATGTGTTGCAGTCCAGTGTGGCCAACCAGCCCTTCAACTCTACTCAGGTGTATGCTAGACAGAAATCTCTGTCCAGATAGAATCAAGGGAAATCCACCGTACACCCACAAGCTTTATAATAATGTGCTGAGGAAAAGCAGCACCACCCGGTTGCCTCCTGAATGCCAAATTTGACAAGGAGAATACATGTTTAACATACCTACCGTAAAACTGGGTTGTACAAGCAGTGTGCCCATGGCTTCTGGGTAGGTATCACCCCTCGGCCTCCTCAACTTCACAACCAACCATCCCACAACCTGGATAACGACATCAGGCCTCACAACGCACCACCCTTTCCAAATCAGTGACTCAGACAGCTGAATCTTATGTCAGTCCGGATTAAACAAGCCTGGGTACAGCAGGGTACTCCAAGTATGCAGGAGTGGAGCTCACAGGTGCAGGGGATGCAAATGGCTCCTTTAACTTCCCCACTCAGAGGCACCCTGCCACACAAGATTTGTCCAGGTTGGGGCCTCAACCTCCAGAGCTAACGGGCAGCACAAATTCCTACGGTATGATGAAGTTGAGAGGCGCAGCACAAAATAGGATGTCTCCCCTGTCACCCCAGTGTCGTGTTGGTGCATGTCATGCAATGCAGAGCACCCTGACTGTCCACCACTACAAGGTGCACCATGCAGGCTTCTCATGTCAGCAATGTATCTACATCTGCCATGCCAGACTTTGCCACCAGGTAAGGGTCATTGCTGATGAGGCAACGTCTAAAGCCATGGCCAACAGGCTTATGAAATGTGAACTTTTCTAGATGTGTAATTTTCAAAATATGCAATCTAAAGACCGACTTTACCATATTTTTGGATTTTTCATACAATTCCAAAGACAAAAACATGAATGAGGTACCTAATCCCGTTTGGAAGTTACAGTTTAATACATTTAATAAGATAACTCCAATGTTACCCTACTGGAGAGGAAGGTCTGGCAGTAGTGAAAAAAGAAATTAAGACGTTTTCACTATGAGGAAATGTAAAACTTAGAGTACATGTCCTAGTTTTTAAATACAAAGCACACTGCCTTCTGGGCTGTCTGGGGCCTCCCTTATTTTGAAAGGTCAAAATGTCAAGTTTATAACTGCACACGCAGGCTAACAAAGTCTGTAAACATAGGGGGAAAAACCATGCCAAGGAAGTCTATCTTTCTGCATTTGGGAAAATAGTCTTCTTGGGCAGAACTATATTCCAGATGGAGGGCCACAACGAATTTCATATGTTGAGAACAGTAGAAGTCCTGCAGAAGAAACTCGAGGTTAAATTCACCTCCAATCAGAGGATGGTCTGCATTCTAAACTATCATAAGGGGCAGAGAGCCAAATTCACTATCTTGCCCTTTTTTTGGCACTAAGAAAACCAACTTTGACCGGAAATGGATGTTGACATCAGCTTTCAAGCCAGACAGATAAAGAATACATTAATACATTATTCTGTGGGTTAAGGGCAGAAGGGTATGAACCCTTCATCATCATCAGGAGCCCTTCCTGATGAGAGAAGAGCCATATACAGTACTGATCCGCCTCTTCAGAGTGACCTACCTATCTGCACATAGCACATGAACACACTTCTGAAGGAGAAGGTGGACTTGCACTGGGGAAAACCAATGAAGAAGTGCCTATTGCAGTCGGAACGGGATCTCTGGCGTGAATACAGTTTATAAAACTTATGATCAAATTAACATACGCCGCAGTACACAGAGACTGCCTCCCTTTTCTCTTTTCACTATCTTTCACTGGCTGGTGGTGCCAACAGTACCTTTTATACAGTTGGACCAATAGATCTCAGTCCCAGGAGTAAAAGAAAGGCTCTATCCACAATCCCCAAATCACACTGCCCATTCCAGGCAGTCACGCTTACTCTGCCAGTTCACTCAAACCAGAATGAGTTTTGAATTTACCTGGTGATATGTCCCAACTGGTATACCACAGCTCACCAGTTGTAAATATTATAAACAAATAAATGACTGAGAGTAAAGAAAAACTATGCAGTATTACACATCAGTGAAGGGGAGCCTTGCATTCCTCACTACCCAGCAAGACACGAGGGCCTTTCTATGAGTGTAAAACAAGAGGGAGAAAGCATGATTTCTCCTGGTTAACACCCACTAACTATTCTGTATGTGTTATGCTGAAACATATTTTTACTGCATCCACTACTTAACAAGGTAAGCAGAGGTAAGTATAATAGACTAATAGAATACAATACATAATAAGGTTAAGTAGATGATGTAAAAGGTAAAGATAGTGCTACTGTACATACCTAGACAAGTGGAGAGGTATAAGTACTGTAGTGGGTGAAGTTTCTTTTAAGGTTGATGTTTTACCTTGATCTAGTGTCATAGATTTTCTCAAATCAGACAAACAAAGATGCTTCTTAATTTTCTTTGGCTGCTAAAAATATTTTTCTACCATCCTGGGAGGGAAATATGCTGTGCCTATTCTTGATCTGCTTTTTATGCATGTTTATCCCATTTCCTAAATTTTAATAGATTGGCAAACTGTAATAGAGAACCTGGTCTTGCACAGATGCTCCAATAAGTACTGAATCTGGTTGCTCACATGATGTGGCTTGTAGGTCAAGATTCCAGTGTACAGTTGTACAGTTCATATCTTTGAACCTAACAGGGCTAAAACAGTAATTTATCCTTCTGAAGCAAATACAATATATTTATTTATTTAATTTATTTGCATAGTATATATATATATATATATATATATATATATATATATATATATATATATATATATATATATATATATATATATATATATTCACGAGGCTTGTCACTCCGCAGACAGCAAACAACTGCCAATTCCCTAGTGACAAAGACTCGACCCAAAAGG
This sequence comes from Lissotriton vulgaris, assembly GCF_964263255.1. Taxonomy (NCBI): domain Eukaryota; kingdom Metazoa; phylum Chordata; class Amphibia; order Caudata; family Salamandridae; genus Lissotriton; species Lissotriton vulgaris. Next base: position 1,706,276,070 of record NC_141685.1, on the reverse strand, counting down.
TGCTGGTGCAAGGTGGTTTATTTCAATAAAGCCAGCGCTGCCGCCATGACGCGTTTCGCCTTTGAACAAGGCTTGATCACATGACAAACGTATATATAAAAAAAAAATATATATATATATATATATATATATATATATATATATATATATATATATATATCCAACCAAGAAAGTCGCCTGCTGTAGAAGACACCACTTCACTGGTAAGTATTGCCACAGTTCGTTTATTAAGGAAACAGCAGCCTTCAAGCATTGCAGTGCACAAATAACACAGTCCAACCCGACGCGTTTCGCCGTAGCTTCATCTAGGGCATCGGAATTGAGCATAAAGGCAGTCTGTTTTGGGCGGGAACTCCTTTCATTCAGTTTGTCTGCCTCGGGGGCGTGGCACGCACCCCGTGGCCAGCTGGTATTTTGAGTCCCACATATTCCACATGTGAGTTCATCTGCCATTAGTTCACAAATAATAAAAGTAAATCCGAGTGGATCGTGACTGAAATTGCTTTCTATGCCACTGGAAACTTCACAAAATAAAAGGCATCAGTGTTCCTTAAGCTGATCCGCCGGTTGACGGAGCAGCAGGGGTGCAGGAACTGCACCTCAGGCAAACCGCATTAGATCCAACCAAGAAAGTCGCCTGCTGTAGAAGACACCACTTCATATATATATATATAGCGTTTACTGCCACCAAAACTAGTATACGGCTGCTAGCATACAAGGAACATATCTTGCTAAGAGTCCACATACCATATTCCGACTGCAGAGTGGAATTTACTTCGGGAACAGCAAAGGTCTTCATATGTCCTTCTGAGTTGCCCATTACTAGTATTCTTCAGAGGTTTCTGCCAGATAGCCCATGACCTTCTCACATCCTGCCAAGCACATATCATCTTGTACTTGAATAGTTCCACTTTACAATACAGAACACACCTTCGTACAAGACTCTGACAGCACTTACAGCCTGCATGAAGAAGCTGTGAGACTGTGGTTGCCAGAGACTCACAGAACGAAGAAAATGACTAAGTAAGTGCACCTCACTCCTAGCATTCTAGCATTGAGAACCATGTCGTAGTTTGTTCTGCAACCCCTTCCTTTTCCTACCTCCTCTGATATCCAGTAGAGTCACACCCAGATCGGTACATTCACTTCAGTGCTCCATTTTATTCAATTTCTAAGTCACTAACAAAAGGGTCTCCTAGTGTACCTTATTTTAAACTCCTTTGCTATATTTTTGAGACTCACATAGGGGCAGATTTATGACGGACTTGCGCTACGTTTGCGGCGCCGTTGCGTGACGCAACGGCGCGGAAACGTGGCACATCCCTGCGACCTATTTACAACGTGACGCATCCAGGCAGATGCGTCACGTTGTAAAGCCCTGCGCCACATGAAACCTGCATCAGGTTTCATGTGGGCGTTCTGTTGCAGGGTGGGCGTTCCCTCGTAGGAAAGCCCCGTAAAACTGACGCAGTGAAATCTACAAGATTTCACTCAGTCAGTTTTACGAGGCTGCTGCGTCAAATCCTTACGCCTGCTTAAAGCAGACGTAAGGAGTGACGCACCACGTTATGTATGGGTGGCCTCTGTACATTGCAGGAGTTGCGTCGCACTTGGGACGCTACTCCAGCAATGCGCCGCCCGTGCACCACAAGATGCGTCACGCATCTGCCCTTCCTTGCACCATGGTGCGCGGCATTGTAAATGCGGCGCATCTGTGGTGCCGCAAGGAGGGAATTCCGTGACGCATCAGTTCTGGGCATCCCTGCTGATTTGCAGAGATGCGCCAGAACTCATAAATCTGCCCTACAGTATTTAAGCAGCAACCCTGCTGCCGCGTCCTGCTCTCTCTGGAGTGTTGCCTATCGACCTTGGCTCTTAGATATAACACATTACAATAGTTTAGCCTAGACTACTGATTTCCTGACAGACTCTGAGAGTGCCAAGATTTTACTCCTTATTTTCATGTTTCCAAAATACTTTCCCACCAGACAATAGATCTGGCTATCAAATAATAGCCTAGCATCAAACCAGTGCTGAGGTTCTTCACTTTTGGCTTAGGAATCGATACTGGACCAAGTATGTCTGGCCACCAAATCGAAGACCAAATAGTTGTTGTTTCTCTAAAAGAACCTCCGCTTTTCTGTAATTTTACCTGAGACAATTATGGTCCATTCACTATGCTAAATTGGCCAGGCAAGAACTTAGCCAAGCTGCAGAGACTCCCTCCTCCTGAGAAAGGGTGATGATAAGCTGTGTGTCATCGGCGTAAGACCCGATGTTAAAGCTGTGACACTCGATGACATCTGGACAACGGGGTCAAGAGTGATTTTCATATGGCTGGGTTTCAACTGGATGGTCATGGGGAGCAAAACAACAATTGATTTAGGCCCAGAACTCTGTAATGGGATGAATGTTTGAAATTGTGAAGTATTCTGTCCATCAATTGTTCTTTTTGCATTTGTGACTCTGAGTGGGATGGGTATGCCCAGACGTGGATCCCATGCTCTCCATACCACTAGAGTCAAGCTGGCCTGGTTGATGGGGGGTGATGCCCCGAAACCAGTCCCAGGATGTTTGTTTCCAGTCCAGGGAGGACCTGGCCTGCCAGTTCAGGCTGGATTGTTCCCATGGAGAACAGGGTCAAGACTGATTTTCATATGGCTGGGTCTGAACTGGAATAGCATGGAGTGCAAAAAACGATTGATTTAAGCCCATATCGCTGTACTGGGTACGTTTTTGACACTGTCCAGCATTCTGGCGATCAAATGTTCGTTTTGTATCTGCAAGGGGGCACATGTAAAGATGGAACAATGTGGGGCTCAGAACAGAGCCTTGAGGCACCCCCTGCCGCAGTGAGACAGCCTCAGAACAAAATGATGTTGAACCACCTGGAAGATGTGATTCTGGAGGAAAAAAGCTTGCCAGCACAGCTGTCTCACCAACACCGTAGTTTCATAGCCATTCCAGCAAAAGGTCATAGGACATGGTATTAAAGACTGCACTTGGGTCTAGCAAAATCAATGCAGCAGTTTGGCCTCCATCAGCTATCTGTCTAAGGGATTCAGACGCTAACAATAGTACCAACTCCGTGCTAAACTGCGGGGGTAAACCAGATTGGGTCTCATGCAGTAAATCCTCAGCCTCAACAAAACCCATCAGCTACTCATTTACATGTTTCTCGGCCACTTTGGCAAAGAACAGAAGCTGAGAGATGGGCCTGAAATTTTCTGGCTCTGCAGGGTCCAAAGTAGGTTTTTCCAGTAGTGGTCCAACAATGGCCTTCTTCCACCTTGAGGGGACTTGCCCCAGTATAGAAGATTTATTGAGCACGTCACACAATCCAGGTAGGTTGTCTCCCTTCCTTGTCCCAGAATCAAGGGCGAGGCAGAATAATTTGGGGAGTATGATTTTACCCTAACCATCAAAGCACGCAGCTCATCTGTGTTTAGGGTATTGCAACTAGAGTCTCATGCCTTAGCATCCGATGGTTTGGCCCAAGATTCAAGGAAAGGGGCATCTCTACCAGACTTCGAGAAGGAATCATAGATGTTAGAAACCTTATCCTGAAAGAATAGGGCAATAAAATTGCAATCCTCCACAGATAGAGCAATGGCCACAGAAACCCGATCCAAGGAGAATAATTATGTTTCAATGGTGAATAGCTCCCATTAGGAGTTCAGAGCTCGCTCTATTAGCATAAAAAGGTCTACATGTGATTCTAATCGGTCAGTGATAATTGTTCAGTGCCTTATGAATCGAAAATTAGCTTTATTGAGGGCACTGAATTTCCGACGCCAGAGCGCTCAAGACGTGTTCATCTCTTTTTTTGCATCCAGTGCTCTTCATTGAACCATTAAGCCGAGCGTTTGAGGCATTTAGCTGCACAATACATCATTGGTGCAATGTGATCAAGTGCATCAGTAATCCAATTGTCTAGTTGTAGGTTATACACTTCTACACAATCACTTAAAACTGGACGGTTTACAACCAGAGCCCTATAAATGCAGCGTGGGGAACCTTCGTCCATTTTCGCGACCAGCTCTGCCTACCTTCACTTGGAATAGTTTTATGAGGGTCTGAAAAGGTATTGCAAAATGGTCTGACCAGATCAGAGAAGTAGGGGAATCCACCAACCCTCCTGTGAAATTGGATCCAAACTGTGGCCCATAATGTGCGTAGGGGCATGTACCAGTTGCACAAACTGGAGAGCTTCTAAGTCCTTAATTCACACACATTTCCCTTCTTTCATTCTTTCACACATTATTTTCATTTGACAAACACAGTTGTCTTGGAACACTCTCCAGCATGCAGCATTCCCAGCTACTCTTTAATATACCATACATCTCTGCAAGTGCAATGAATTCTTAGGCCTACAGAGCTCCATTTCACTCCAGGCCTTATGTAAGACATGTTGCTCACTTGCTAGGTGAAGCAAACCGATCTCTTATCTTTCTCCCTCTCTCCCCCTCTTTCACTCCTAACACACAGAATTATAATCTCTTCTGATGAGAAGATGTGCCATCACAGCTCTTTAGTCACAACCTGTTAAGTTCACTGATCATTCTAGTGTTGAGTGTCAAACAGAGCTTAAGCCCAGCCAAGTTTGTCAGGTCCTGGTGTGACTAACTGATCTAATCTAGGTTTTTTCTTTGCATTCTAGGACTTGTAGTCTTGTTTATCCCATTAAAAACAAGGACACTCGTCCCAGACTGGCTGCTGTTACTGTCCAGACCTGGATGATAGCACCAGCCTGTCACACATGGAACTGGGATACATAACAACTACTGTGCTTTGATTATATAGTCAGTCCAGACCTGCAGCCATTGCTATTCTAGTGCATGCACCCTCTATTTCTCGTCATGCATGAGGCTTTTTGCCAATAGTCTCTCCTCATACACAAAACACATGTAACTTCTTACCAGGAGAAGTCATTGGATTCATATCACACAATAAAAAAGATTAATTTTGCAAATACGATTGCACTGAATCACAACTACTGCAAAGTCATACCACTCTGCTCTAAATCAAAGGCACACCCAGACACACAATCTGATACAAATGCATGCAGACACACACACTGATACGTGCAAACAGGCACGTTAACCAGGCATACTGTTTAATATGCATTCAAACCAGTGACCAGAGATTATGCAAACAACTCTCCAGGAACTGCACTAACTTATCAAGTACTACTAGCGATTATTTACAGCGCTTTGACATCACAGCACTAACCCTAATAAAATACAACAAATTATTATATGCTGCAGATTCCTGGTAAATGTAGTGTCGGTTTCCAGGACTGGAATGAATATTGAAAGGTTTAGACCAGGTTGCCAGGGTCCGCTGTCTGAAGAACAAGTGCAGGGAAGGAAGGGTGGTGCCATAATTACGGTGGCCTCGGGAAGCAGTAAGTGACAGTGATGTCACGAGCCTTGTATCCGTACTAGGGTCAGAGTGGAGACAGTGTGGGTGACCAAGGGCCAGATTTAGAATGATTTTAATTGGAAACCCACTCTTAGCTTCTGAGCCACAACTTCCAAGAAGGGAAGACAGCTGTCACAACTTGAATGAAGAACAGTTGCCGGAAACTAAACTCAGAGAAAACAGAGGAACTCATCCTCAGCTCCACCACCTCTGCATGGGCCAACACCTGTTGGCCCCTCGCCCTCAGAAACTCACCCATCCTGAAAGACCTAACCTCGGTATCATACTGTACTCATCGCTCAATATAAATCACCAGATCAACGCTGTATCATCCACATGCTTGAACACCCTCCGCATACTCCGCAATATATTCAAATGGATACCCCCCCCCCCCCACCGACTCCAGGAAAACCGTCATGGACATCCTCAGCACCAGCAGACTCTACTGCAGCAACAGTGTGAATGTATGAATCAACAAAAAACTCCTCTGCAAACACCAGACCGTCCATATCACCACAGTCACACTAATCCTCGGTATCCCACGGCAAGACCACATCACTCAACACCTCTACAACCTCCACTGGCTTCCCGTCAAAAGAATAACTTCCAAGCTGCTCACGGATGCCTATGAGGCCCTCCACAACATCAATACCCAATACCTCAAAAACCGCCTCTCCTTCCATACCCCCAAGAGAAACCTCCTCTCGGCAGACCTCGCCCTAGCCACCGTCCCACTCTTCTACCGGAACTGAGCGAGTGAAGGGTCCTTTTCTTACCTTACAGCCAAGAACTGGAACAATCTCCCCCTTCACCTCTGATAAGGCCCAACACTGCACCAATTCAGGAAAGACCTCAAGACCTGGCTCTTTGAATGACCCCAATGGAGTTGCACACACTGCCCCCCCAGCCCCTTGAGACCCTAACGGGTGAGTAGTGTGCTCCACAAACTCCTGATTGATTGATTGATTGATTGATTGAACCCTGCCTGCAAATCACAAACTTACCAGTGAACATTTACCCTGCAGCAGTAAGCAATATAACTTGACAACAGGATCCGATCCTACCAGAACAGATCACAACAGGCTTTTGACCCAACTGCAACACCCCAAATACACCCCCCTCACTCCAAGTTAAGCCATTGACATTTGGAGGCTACCACCATTCCTTTTGCAGAATTCCTACAAACATTTCAGCATACATTTTAGCAGGTTGAACATGCTGAAATGTATCAGGTAAAAAATATCCACTAAGTAACTGGGCATGTTCTCATGTGAGTCCCCTTTTTCGGTCACAAACTCCTAATTGGGAATTATTTATCAGACCCGATAAATTACGACCCAGTGGAGTTGGATTTTATAAGGGCCAGTAATATAGGTACACACAATTAGGAGCAATGAGGGAAAAACAGAACCCAAGTCGCCCTCCACTCATATAGTCATACAAACAACAATGACCGGGTCCCCATAGGCAATTTCATATATTTTTAAACGTGTACGTCGTATTGCAACTTTTACAATTATCTCCCCTTTCTTTTAAAACAATTGGGGTAGAGAGTACACCATTTATAAGCCAATTTAAAAAGTCTCCATCCCATCTATGACAGTCTAAATAAATGGACAACACACTAATGTGAAACTACTGTGAAAAAATGTGAAAAGGCGAGATGACCCCTCACGGGCGAACCACCATCGGGATACCTGGTCGGTACTCACCAGTTTAGCCCTGTTCTCATCATTGGCGGTCATCAAGCCTTGAATGAACGTGTCAAAAAAAAAGAATTTGTGTAAGTGCATATAAGTGCAGTGAAAAATTGCAAAACAAAGTAAAATACAAAATGTGTAATGCAAAGATAGGATTGCACATTGCTATCACTTTTATTCTTTAACTTCGTGCAACCTATCAGATTAAAACGTGGGGTTGGTTGCTAATCATGCAACCCATAACCACAAGCTAACATGTTTCATTGCCTTATATACTTTTTAAATGAGCACAATTCATGTCTGCTCGGCACAACTTTCTTTCTCCCATGTCTAACATGCGTATTTTTGGCACTTAATTAAGGAATGGTGCTAACCTTTTCCTTTTCCTGGTGCTACACGTAAGCTTCACATGTGCTTGTTCAGTTTGGCTCCGCCTACTGACGCGGAAGCACGGCGTACACAGCTTCATCTTCAGCCACAACCTCCCCTTCAAGGATACCTCCAGGATTGCAGAGAGGGGTAGGTTGCTGGCAGTTGGCCGCGCATGACTCCGTAAGTACTTTCCTCAACCCCCTGTCTGCGGAGCCTATCACTGCCGGGTTGATGCTTACTTGACTTAATCATTTCTTTGACTTTCAGCAAAACTGCACAATACGCTGCTTTGTCCTTCAATACCCAAGGGGCATGTACTCTTTTCTGAAACGCTATATGATTTATGAGCTGCACTTCACTATGTATGGAAACAGTTGCTTTTGTGGTGACTTACTTTATGTGTTGTTTGTGTGTATTTTGTCCAGTCTGTCATTGCAGATGGCACCATAGATAAGATTTCTTTGCCACCATCACACTGCCTTGCATCTTTTTTATGATATCCAAAAAAGATGATGCTTATTCAATGTCATATGCTCCATGTATATTTTGTCCACTGCTGGCATTACATGTCACACTTCACTTCAGGATTGTGCACCACTTAATACGCTACTGCACTACTGTGTTGGGATATGTAGATCAATTTTAAATATTTGTATAGGCTTGTTATCTCACTTTTTTACAGGTCAGATGCTCCTTCATGTGACTAGTTTACCAGCTGTATTGGTTTTTTCCCACACTATCTAGATGGTTTTCAGATTGGGATATTGCCTTGTGGGTACCTAGGAGTGTGTGGGATTCAGTTGAGCCAGAGCTGCAGTTCCATCCTCCACAGTGCTTACCATCTCCACTTTCGCTGTCTTTGGTCAGAGTTCTGACAGGTTGGTGTCTCGCATTCACCGATACCCAGGCAGCAGCAGGGTCCTCAAAAAGGTGGAAATTTACCTCAGTTAGTACTTTACATTTGGTATGGAAATCAGCCTGCACATTTTATTAGGGTTTCTCATCCATTTGATAACAATCAGGAATGAGTTAATCTGGGAAGATGAGGAAAGTTATGTTTTCAAAACCAAAAGGACCCATGTGCCTTCCTCTTCAAAGTATAGTATCACTTTCTCTGATATTGCATGTTGACCTGTTCCAGATACATAAAATAATGGTATAATCTGCTTCTCCCAGACCAATGACATATGCTGAGTTACACTGCACGTTGGACTACATTAGATAAAGGGAGTAGCCAGAAAATGTAAATATTCCCTCTTGAACCATAATTCAAATCAGACTAACCTGCAAAACAACCTTCTATTCATCCACATATAATATATACGTGTATCCATCCCTTAACCCATCTATCCTTTCAATCTTCCCTAATTGTAATTTTTCCATCCTTTCACCCTGTGCTCTTTCAGTCTTACACCCATCCATTCTCCTATCTATCTTTACTCACTTTCCCAATTTCATCATTTCACTCTTCTATCTATCCATACTTTCATCCTTTAATTCGTTCACCCTTCCTTCCATACTTTGAACATATGTTTCACTTTTTCTGTCTTCTTTCTTTTGATAACTTCTTTCTTTAATCCTCCTTTCCTCTTCCCATTTTTCCTCAGTTCATTAGTTCTCCTTTTCTGCTTCCTTCACTGTACATGCCAACCCCAGGTCCACACCCCTTTCTCGCCATATACCCTAACGGTTACTTATGAGCATCTTGTCTGGAGATCTGCAGACAGTAGAGACTCAGACTAAATAAGTCACAGATGGTGTAGTGGGTCTAGTACACCGTATAAGCCCAGTGCAAGCTTCGGCTTAAGCTTCCAGGGGGAGTTTTCTCTACTCCACTGCATTAGATACTGGCATAACTACTGGGATGCAGTAATGTGCAATTTATATAGTGTGAACCTAGCAGAGGAGCCAGTCCATCCCCCTTTCATGGCTGTGTGAATTCCTCCTTTTTACATGAATGGGGGAGTGACGTACCCCATTCCAGCAAGATTTTGCATTTTTTTACAGCAAAAGAATAATGATGCCTTTATTACCTCTGAAATTTGGTGGACTGGAGCATTTGGAGTTCTGTTTCAAGGCTCCATGGCCCCTCCGGAGCCTCTGTCTCTTTTTCCAGCTTCTAGAGGTTAATTGGAGCAGGAGGCTACAAATTAGAGAGAAACAGAGGGGAAGAGTAAACTGGGATGAGTGATAAGCGAGGAAGGAAGAAGTGAGAGAGGGGAAAAAAGGAGAGGGGAAATGGCTGGATAGAAAGAGTGAGCAGTGGAAGCCGGTGTTTTCGCCAGTGTTGCTTTTGGTTCACCAGTTCATCATAATGCATGGCAACAAAGCATGGCAGCACAAAGTAAAATACACACTATTTAGGTCTTGGCTAGACAGCACATGCGTGGTCCCGAAGAGACATGTTGTATATACTTTGTAGGCTCCAGCCTGCCAATAGGCTTCCCATTTGCTAGTTCCATCGTTACTCTCCTATTCTTTCTACCCATTGGTCCATGGCATACATGAGTCTGTTTCTTCCTGTGTTTAGCTCTTCCCGAGAGCATGGGCCAATTACTACTATCCATCTACTGCTCCCATTTTGGGAACTGTTTTAGGAAATACTTTTGTCTTTGTTCAATTGCACTTACCACGATCGGTCATGTTTTCACTCGCTCTGAGCTCCGCTCCGTTTCTGTAAGCAGGCCTGTAAATCTTGTTCTTAACTCATCGCATTTGCTGTGCACTCAAAGACGAAGGTCAAATATCAGACGCTGCTTTGCGAGGTCACCTGTTTATTTTTCTTTCTCTGACTTCAAAGTAAGACAGCTTTGCTGCTTGAGCCATTTCCCTACCACCTCCCTCAACGCTTCTTGCCCCCTCCATCCTTCACTGCCTATTACATAAGCTACTGAGCCACAGACTGTAGCTCATGGAGAGGCAGATTATTATTAGTATTTTTTTCCAATGAACGCTATCAGCCATATTGTTCTCAGTATCTGTTAATTTACAACAGCTATATGAACGTTTATTTTAATGCTCCATTCTGGCAGTCTTGAGTGGCACAACCTCCCAGTGCAGTGCACTACATCCATGGAGCCCTTTCCTTATCCGCGCATGTGAACAACCACCACATTATGTGACCATCCAACACCCACCAGCAGTTGCCACCAATTGGGACTGTCGGAGCAATTCAACATCTATGCTGGAGCCTGAACGCGCCTGTGAGTCTGGCAGCCACCATTTCGCATGACTAATTTGTGTTGCAACTCTTTAATTTTTAAAGAAAGGAAGGGTGTGTGTGATCTTGCCACAAGTAGCTGTTACTTAACACATTATGATTTAGTCCACGGAGTAGACCAAGGTGTGAGTGCTGACTTGGTTGCCGATTTCACATTGCAAGCCTGCCCTCTACCAGCGAAACTGATGTCAGCACAGCAGCTTGCACGATCTGCGGGGGGAAAAAATAAACATTCTTTCGCTCTCCTATCGAGCTCTTAATTCCCCCTATCATTGCCCCCAACAGTAGGGCCCTCCATTTGTCTCCTCCTGATTTGAAGCCTAAGCTCAGTACGACATTGTTTATCTCCCTCTTTATGGGAATTTGAGCTATCATAAATAGCTGAAAAAAATAATTTGCAAAACAACAAATGTCTCCTAACAATTTAAGAAAACTTGGGGGATAAAATATGTGTGAGCACGTTTGAGTGCCCCCGAAGTGCAACTGAAGAGCATCTCATCTTGAATTGCATGCATTCCCTCCACAGACTGAATGCATTTGTTGCTTAGTAACCTTTGTGTTAATCCCTCCGCATGTTATACCATAACAAGCAAGCCCATGTTCAAATTGACTCCTCTCAACTGAAGAACAGTTTATATTTATCAGTTTAAGGTTTTTTTATTTATTTTTAAGAAAACAATTTCCCCAGTTTATAAACAAGGCAATCAATTATTTGGAGAAAAATGCAAGCAGTATAGGATTCCACAGGATGGCGAAGTCAGTTATACAGCACATAACTTCTCTTCGGTGGAAGCCTGTGGTCAACTTCACATATTTCCACTTCCCTCTAAGCCACATATTTCCACTTTGCATACCACTCCACACAACATAATTTCACTCCAAACCACATTATTACACTGTACACAACACAATTCAACTCTAGATAATTCCACTACTCATAATTCAACTAACTCCAACCTACATAATTTTACTTCACACCTCATATTTACATCCACTCAGCTCCAAAACACATAATTGCACCCGACAAAGTTCAACATTGCAACAAGCTACATAATTCTACACCACATAATACCATGTCACCTAATTAACCCCCACAAAATTCCACTCTACTCCACACCATGCCACATAATTGCAAACACCGCCAGACAATTCAGCGCCACACCATTTCATACCGAACAACATACTTACACACCATATAATAAAACTCAGCACCACATAATTCAACTCCACCTAATTACACTCTTCTGAATACCACTTAAAAACACTCCACATAAATCTACATAGCAATCCACAGGAATACACTCCACATCATGCCACATAATTTCACTCTGCGCCACACAGTTCCATGCCACACAATTAAATGCCACACAATTAAACTCCAAACAGTTCCATTCGACACCAAACCACATAATCCCAATCCACAAGTCCACTACACACCACACATATTCAATCCACAACACGGAATTCTACAAAATACAACACCACATTACATAATTACACTCCACTACATCCCACTCAGCTACACACAATACCACCCCACATAATGCAGTCTATAACACAACCCCAGTCCACAAACTTCCCCTGCACTCTATTCCACATAATTACTAGCCACATAATTTCACTTCACACATGCCACATAGTTCTACTACACAGAACTCCACTCAGCACTGCACAATTCCACGCCACATTATTCCGTAAAATACAATTCCAATACACCTCACATAATTTCAATCCACACCACATACATCCACTCAATAACAGATGCCATATACAACGCCAATACCTCTCGAATTGCTGAGACCTATTGCCTTTGCCAGTGCTTGTTTTGCTTTGTTGCTGGAGAACGAATGGTTACGTCGCCCCTCCAGCAATTAGGAGACAATTACATCAAAATGTTAAAAGATTGCCATCTTTATCACAAAGGGACAGAGCCGAACTTCCCGCTTTCCTGATTTTTGAGTTTCAAAACCACGTGCCTTGGCCTACGCAGTTCCAACTGGAATGCTGCAGGCCTCCTGCAAACAATGATGTCTTTGGCGCGTGGGAAACGGTTCCATACATGTCTCTGGCAGAATATCTCAATCTGGACTGTGGAGGTTGTTTACCCGACTAAATGTCGCTGCCCAGTAACGTGTCCTCGGTGGTTAGACAGAAACTGGCTTACTCAGGATGAACCCTGGAGACCCACAGTAACATTTAGATCTGTTTACAGGATATTTGTCGCACGCTAATACAGAATAAACACTGCACGATACAGACATTCAGAGCGCCTCGAGGGCCTCTGATGACGAATTTAGAAATCAGCCACTTGCTTAAACTGTTTGTTAAAGATTTGCAAATTTGGCACAGGATGCAGAACGACACTTGTGTCGTCATTAGTTCTTTTGAAATACTCCTGGTAAGCTATGCACAGTTCATGCGAGCACAGCTGCCAGAATACCTCATTCTGGCTGTGACATTAAATTACATTGAACCTACTCTCCAGGTGGGGAAACAATAAAAAAAATTACATTTAAAAACACTCACTGGTGTGGCTACTTTACTCGTGATATCCATTCTAGGTAAAAACGCTTCTGTTGTGCTTATTATTTGTGAAAGCGAAAAAATAAACCACTACGTACTGAAGGACTCAATTGTTATGTTATGTTATGTTATGTTAATAACTTTTATTCGGCGCACAGCTGCCCCAGCGAAGGGGCGTCCTGGCGCCTGATCAAGTACCACAATACAACAAATCGGTGCTGAAAAGAGTGGGGCTCAGTCAGCAGAAGCGAACAGATGGGTTTTTATAGCGCGTCTGAAGAGAGTCAGGCTGTTTAGGGCACGAATATGGACAGGGAGGGAGTTCCATAATCCAGCCGCCAGAACTCGAAAGGAACAACCTCCTATCCTACTCAGTCTGAACCTAGTCTTAATCGCCAGATGAAGAGATTCCGACCTGAGAGACCGCGTGGGGACATAGGGGGAAACAATGCCCGCAAGGGCAGGAGGAGAGGAGAGTTTCAGGATCTTGAATGTCAGACAGAGAGCCTTGAATTTAATTCTCTGTCTGACCGGCAGCCAGTGAAGGGAGGTCAGGACTGCAGAGACCGAACAATGTCTCGGGAGGCCAACAATGGCCCGCGCAGCGGCATTCTGCACCCTCTGCAGCCTGGTGGCCTCAGCCTGATTTACTCCAAGCAGCAGTGCACTCCCATAGTCCAGCCGAGAAAGAATGGAGGCTTGGACCACCAGTTGCCGAGTAGGGGGGTCGAAGAATTTGAGGACTGGTCTCAGTCCTCGCAGGATACCATAGCAGGTAGCTGCAATCTTCTTTGTGTGGCTGGTAAAAGAGAGGTTAGGATCCAGCCAGACCCCCAAGTTCTTAACTTCGGCCGCTGGGATGGGGGTCACCCCCAATTCAGGAGGCCACCACTGATCTCCCCAAAGTTCCGCCTGCTTCCCTAAAATCAGGACCTCGGTTTTCACAGCCACTTCCAATGAAACATAACTGTAAGAAATTCGATTATTGATTGAAGTGGTATGAGATATAATACAATCCTTGGCAGGGTGATCCACAAAAGTCACTAAATAAATCTGTGCGTAATCCTCTGGTAGAGTGGCAAAAGCAGGCTTAATTTAGAGGCAACCTGTAAAGTATTCATGCAGCAACAAAACAGTAAGAAAGTGAAAACACAACACAAGAAAAATCTCAAACCTATTAAAATAATAAAGCACATTTTAATAAACATAATGATGCCAAAATGACAAAAAAAAATCTGTATCCAGAGTTATGTGTTTTTACGTTTATACTACAAATAGTGTCAAAAGGCGTGACGCACCAACTGTGGGTATCTGGTCACAAGTTCAGGCTGACTGGAATGGAGCACAGCTGGATACAGGACCAGGTTCGCCACGCAGAAACTTATAGATGGGAGGACGATTTGGTGCAACTCTGTGGGTGCTCTGCGGTGCTTTGTGTCACTCCGCTTTGGAGTATGAGGCTTCCGGTTGTGAGCTGCATGGCACGGATTTGCAAGGCTCTGCACTGCTCGACATCAGTGGTGGTGAAGCCTTCAGTTAGGAACTGCGCGGCTATGAATCGAATCTAGTGAAACTTTCAGCTTAGCAGAGAGCAGTAAATTCTGACTCCAGTCAGGACTTCGGGACCAAAGAGTAAATTGGCGGACAGAGCAATCTCTGGTGGCCTGGCAAGGATTTAGAGTCCACTGGGCTGAGACTACTCAGCCATCCAAATTTAGAAATGATCACCAAGCTGGCATTATTTTCCAATGACCTGGCAGGAACTGCCATCAAGACTGTTCCTGTCAAAGTGGTTTGCAGCTTGGTGCAGCGCTCCATCATTATGACAACAAACTTTTTATTTTCAAAAGGAAAATCCTAAGTGGGATTTTCTTTTGGAAAATAAAAAAGGGAGTCGTCTCCTTTGGCGAGGTGAGCATTTAGCAGTTTCATTGCCCCTTACAGCAGTGAAAACTGACCTGTAATTTCTCCCATCTGTATTAGGGGGACAGAATGAGATCTCTGCCTCTGACTGCCCTTACTCAGCAGGGTTTAATCATGGTGGAGTAATCTCTACTGTGATGAAACTTTAGGTACACCTGCTTTTAAATTGTATGGGTGGACCACAGTCTTGGGAGTATGTATACACTGTCACTATGGCAACAGATTATACACATCACCAAGATTTAAATCAGTTCCTTACTTCCACAGAGGCCAGCAGAGGGGACCAGGACAAGGCCAGCTGAGTCCGATCACATAGGAGATCTGTTGCTTGAACATTTAGGGGCAGATTTATGTTAACTGGCGCATCCCCAGGGATGCGCCAGTTAACATGCGCCACAGTGCGCCACAGCTCCACCAGCCATGGTGCGCCGCATTTATAATGCGGCGCACCATGGTGCAAAAACAGCACAGATGCGTGACGCATCTGTGCTGGAAATGTGTCGCATTGCTGGAGTTGCGTCGCAAGCGCGACGCAGCTCCAGCAAGGCTCGGGGTGCCCCATTTTAACAATGCTGCGTCAAGACCTACACCTACTTCAAGCAGGCGCAGGCTTTTGATGCAGCATTGGCTTAAAAGTGACTGAGTGAAATCTCATAGATTTCACTCAGCCACTTTTGCGAGGCGCACCTGCCCCGGAACGCCCACACTGCGCCGGAACGCCCACAAGTGGCGCAGGGCTTTACAACGTGACGCATCTGCCTAGATGCGTCACGTTGTAAATCGTTCGTAGGGATGCGCCACGTTTACGCTGCCTTGCATGACACAACAGCGGCGTAAACGTGGCGCAAGGGCCTCATAAATCTACCCCGAAATACCTTGGAAAAACAAGAGGCAAGAGGTGTTTGGCAAAACAGGAACAGTTTGCTTAATTAAACAATGCGGTCAAGAGAACTGCTACAGGCACAGGGTCTGAGGACTGTCAACTTACAATCGATTTGAAATGGTTTTATATGGAATTCACTGAATGCCATAAACAGTTCCGGCGATCATTTTTTTCGTAAGGATTGTGAACCACTGTCTTTGTAGTTGTTAATTGATTTACTTGATGGAGAATCCAGGCGGGCTTCGACCTTGCGTGGACACAATGATGGATCGAGGTACCAGTCAGGTCCAATGGTGGCTCACCAAAATGTTACTTTAACGTGAAAAACTTTAAAAAAGCAAGAGACAAATGGTTTTTAGCAAACCAGGAACAGTTTGTTTAATTTAACAATGTGGACAGGAGAAAGGGAAACGTCCATTACAATGCAGACATTACATCTTACTGACTTTACAACGCATCGTTTACAACGCAGGTGACATTACAATGCATGCTATTTCAACGCATGCCATTGCAACGCATGTGCCATTACAACCTATGCCATTGCAATGCATTTTATGGTGAGTATTGGAGGTAAGTGTTTATTACTTTAGGGTTGAGGACTGTGTTAATTCCCAGGTATTTATTTTTATAGTTGGTTATTCAACAAGTTTTAAAAACGTATTATTAATAAAGTATAGTAATACGTTTTTTTTTAAATCAATTGCTTGGCACCCATTCCCTGGGACGGGATGCTTGGGAAATAGGGGTTTAGCGTGGGGGAGTGTATTAATACTCAGGTATTTATTTTAATACCTGGATATATATTTTTATTTATTCTTCATGTTAGGAAATTTTTAAATTAATATATATATTAAAAATAATAAAAAATGCTTGCCACCCATCCGCTGGGATGGGATGCTTGGGAAACAGGGGTTTTGGGTGTGGGGTTGTGTTTTGATACACAGGTGTTGATTTTAATACCCCAGTATACATTTTAGCTATTTTGCCAGTTAGGAATATTTAAAATTAATATACATTTAACAAATAATAAAAAAGGCTTTGCACCCATCCCCTGAAACGGGATGCTTGGAAAACAGAGGTTTTGGGTGGGGAGTGTATTAATAATCAGTTATTAATTTTAATACCTGGGTATTCATTTTTATTTATTTTACATGTTAGATATTTTAAATATAATATATATATTAAAAAATAATATAAAATGCTTGCCACCCATTCCCTGGGAGGGGATGCTGGGAAACAGGGATTCTGGGTGGGAAGTGTAGTAACACTCTGGTATAAATTCTAAAACATGGGTATTAATTTTTAATTATTTTACCAGTTAGGAAATTTTAAAATTAATGTATGTTAAAAAAATTATAAAAATGGTTTGTCACCCATCCACTGGGATGGGATGCTTGGGAAAGAGGGGATTTGGGTGGGAGAGTCTAATACTACTCATGTATTAATTTTAATACCTGGGCATTACTTTTTATTTATTTTGCCTGTTAGAACATTTTAAAATTAATATATATTAAAAAAATTATAAAAAGGGCTTGTCACCCATTCACTGGGACGGGATGCATGAGAGTTTATTGTGGGGGGAGTGAATTAATATCCAGATGTAAATTTAAACATAATGAAAATAAGTTTTATTTCATTAAAAATGAATTTAAGTTATTTAAAAAAAATATTTTAAAGAAAAATAACATGCATCTATGTGTAACTTAAGTTTTCCAAAATAGACATAAAAAATGTTAAAAAAACTTAAAAGTGATAAAACATAATATAATAATTAAAAAAATAAAAACCGGAGACATAAATAGTATTGTAGCAAAGGTTATTACATTTTTAAACAATAAAAGGTATTATTTGTTTTTTTTTAAAAGATGGATTTTTTACTGTACTGTAACATACTTTTTTGTAGCCTTTTTTACTGTATTGTAACATATACTTTTTTTCCCTCAGTTTCCCATTACAATCCCATCACAATGAATGAGAGAAGTAGCCTTTTTTTCATTTTTACTAAACGAGATAACGTTGCCACTTGTGCGTAAGTTTCTACAGAAGGTGGAGCATTGCGGTGAAGATCGGAAGTAAGGAAGAGCTGCACACAGGTAAAGCAAATTTTTTTTTAAAATAGCTTAAGGGTGGTATTGTTTATTGTAAGGAGAGAGGAGGAAGATAGTAAGAACTAGAGTAGTTGTTTTTTGTATGTTTGTTGTGATTTAACCAACAAATTTATTGCTATGCAGGTAGCAGTTGTAGGGCCATGTCGGGTAAATTGGTTTCGTAAAACTTTTGGTTTAAAAGAATTAATTTAAAGAATGATTACATTTTCTTTTAAATCATAGTGTTATGAAAGCAATATTTAAAAAATATTTTTGCTGAAAGGGGTTTTCAAATTAAGGCATAGCGTCATCACCGATTTTCGCATTGATAGAAGGAACATGGATACAGGTTCCATGGATCTTAGATTTACTTTTTTGGTTCAATTTTTAAATTCGAATACATGGTTTTTGAACTTATGCTGGATTTTGGATGAGAGAGTACTGCAACAATGGATTTTTTTGTTGCAAAGTTTTCCAGACTTTTTTTTTTGCTGGATTTTGCTCGAGAGAGGATTGCAACGATGGATTTCATATTGCAATATTTGCCAAACGTTTCCTTTTTTGGGATTTTTTTGGGGGGTGTTTTTTGTAGGTGAGCACAGTGCAGTTTTCAGCACAATTTTCACAGAACAAAATGGCTTTGCCAAACTGTGACCATTATGGTTAGTTTGACTCAGGAGTTCTTTTGCATCATGGATTATGGATTATTTACTATGGATTAATGAACTGGACAAGACTCTTGGTGAAATGTGGGATTGTCAAGACTGAACAAAGCCACGGACTAGTCAGATTGCACCTCATTTGGTTACCGAAATTAAGTGTTAAGACCTGTGCACAAATCATCCGGCACTTGTTGCCCGTTAGTGCCACTGTAAACAGATTCCAATCCAATTTTATTCTTGAAAAAATCCTTTATTCAATGTTGGTGCACATTAAATGAACAACCAGCCAACGCGTTTTGTTCCCAAAATAAATTCATGGAACTTCGTCAGGGCTGTAATGCATAACATAGAAAGCAGAAAATGACTGACAATCATGACTGATGACAAAATAATTCAACATTGACATCCTAGCATAATGACAACATATGATTGAAATACTTACATTAAAAGGCACAGAATAACTTACTAATAACTAAAAAACGAAATCGGGTCTGCGCTCTATGGGGCAGAGATGTGGGGTTATGAAAATTTGAGTGCGCTCCAAATATCTGAGAATACATTTTTGAGGTTAATTACTGGTACCCCGAATAGCACTCCATTACTGCCCTTGAGATACGATCTTGGCAGGAAGCAAATTGTGGACTTAGCCAGACTACGGCCAATTTTATACTGGCGTAGGCTCTGGACTACCCCTGAGCTCGCCCACTATGCGGAAGGATTTACTGACGTTATCCAAGCAGACTGTTTCCATAAGATTACTTGGTTTCAAAAGCTAAAACTGATGTTGTTTGAGCTCGGGTTAAGTGAGTTGTGGTTTGACCCATCAGGAGCCTTATTTCCGTCTACGTCAATCTTAAAGAACATGTATTGGGAATATGTTGCTAACGTCAGTTTGAGTAATTCTAATAATGGGTCCATGGCTGTTAGTTTTCTGGAGGTCAAATTGTTTCCTGTATTTGAAATGTACTGGGATTTCATATCTAAACCCTTAGACAGGAAACTTTTGTTCCAAATGAGAGTTGGTTCACTCCCCTTAAGATCACTAACAGCAAAATGGGGCTCTGGAGGGTCCACTATCTGTCCACTATCTGCCCTGCTTGTGGCTCAGGTAGTGAATCTCTCGGACACTTTTGTTTTCTTGCAGAGTGTATAGCGTTCCTAGACGAGTCTGGTTGGCACCTATGTGCAGAAACCTTGGTACCACATGTAGTAGAGTTGCGTTGCGTATTTTATGTACAACTTCCCTTACATGGATCATAATTGGCACTGCAAAATACCTTGGGTGGGCTTGGATCATCAGGCAGAGACTGCTAGTAATGTAACTATTCTCTGCCGATGACAAGCAGAGATTGCTAGTGAATTGACTATTCCCTGCTTATGTATTGACAGTGTCTCCATGAAATGTATATTAAGGCTTTTAACTTTGGTCATTTAAAATCAAGATTTTAATAATGAACTTTTACACCTTCTTAATTGTTTATTAACATTGTGGCATGTTTTATATAACGGTTTTATGGATTTGTAAGTGCTTTGTATTTTCTGAGTATTTGTACATTTAATTGCTTCTTAATGTGTTTGTATGTCTTGCTTTTATGAGTAATTACTCGAATAAAGCACTTTTGAATTGAATTGAAATCTTTTTTAATAACAAACAAGATAAGACACACAATAAACGCAACAATGAAAACAAACTTAATGGAAACACAGTTTTCGAACATTTATTAACGGCTTGCAAATGGATGAATTTATTTTGTAGTGGTATCTAATACATGGCTAATTTGCAAGATAAATCACACTTAGACCGACCTACTTATTTCATCCATTCTCAGGGCCAATGAGATTTGACTTTTCACCAATAGCAAAAAGTTAAAGTTAATCAAGTTCTTAAAAAGTTTGCTTAGGTAGACTTTAGCTGAATTACTGGGAGAAAAAACAAGCTCAGAATAGAATAAAGAGAAAAATAGAAAAATAGACAGGCACCACATGAGCACTGTTAAATAGCTTAAATAATTTTATAAAAAGTGGATGTAAAAGTTGTGGTAATGATTAATCAGATATTGATCTGAACTCTCACATCTATAATGGAAAAGGCTAGTATGCCATTTACATGCATCATGGTTCTGTTCTCACTTTATAATAAAAGGGAAATCCCATGCATACTGTCTGACACCTAGTGTAAGAATAATTAAAATACTTGATTAAAGTTCGGGTTATGTGCTTATTATAACTAAGGTGTTGTAGGAGTAGAGACAAAGACAGCTCTCTAAGTTACAGATCAAAATTAATAAGTTGAATTATTCTTAATATGCCAAAGGATAAAATAACCAAAAGGAGCAGAATCAACCCTCCTTATACAAATCAACTGGAGCTTACTCCTAAAACCGTACATTCAAGAGTAAAATCCATGCATCTTAGTCCTGATCATCCGTGAAAGTCCCTCATCCCAACTCGCTTGTACCGTAATTTAAATAACCAGTATAGCTAATCAGTACCATATCCACAATAATTTCACAATTGGGCCGAAGGGAACACATGCAATGTGCAAAGGCAAGGATTCTCTTGATTCGGAAGTGACCTATCGCTATTGCCTTTTACATAATCTACCCGATTTTCCGTTAAAATGTTTATGCCCAACCCACTCCTGCATCAAATAGCAAAAATCATTTGGCCACTGTGCTCCTGTGTGGCATGTACAGTTTTCTCATTAACATTATTAGTGCAAATGTTACAGTGATATTATCGATGATGTCATAGAAGAAGTCATGACAGATGCAATATCTGGGGTAATTAGCAGTGCATGGTGAGGGCATGAGCTATAGATACCTTAGGGCACGTGTTATAGTTATTTGAAATAACTAACTATAATAGCTGAATTTCATATACACACAAACCTTTATACGTGCCTTAAAAAGACTTTCTATGCGTGGTAAAGTCATGCGTGGTAAAGGTATATGCGTGGCAAACATTTGTGCAGCAAAAAATGTGTGATAAAGGCACTGCATGGTAAATTCCGCATTGTAAAGGCTGTTTCCCCTTTGTGACTGATTGTATAAGGTTGTCATATGTAAGTCAGCTGTTGCATGTCTTTTCGCCTTGCAGTGTCTCAGTCTGTTTTTCTTGCTCTTTTTTACTGTCTTTTGATATCTCCAACGCGGGTGTTCCTAAGGGATCGTCTCAGAGTTGTAGAGTTTTCAACATCTATCTTACCAATTTGGCTTATCTCATCAGTAGTTTTGACTTCTTGGTGCCATATGCATATGATTGTGACTCTTGTGATTAGACCTTTTTTGACACTTACAAATGCCATGCCCGTCTGTCTGCTGTGGAAGCCTGGATGAAGTCCAGTGGACTTAGGATAAGCAGTGTTAAAGAGTTCCTCGAATTTGATAGTGTATCCTTTATATGGTCCCCTTACCGTTGCATCCAAGTAAGGATCTGGACATACCTCTTCTTATTTGAGGATTACTCTGGATGCCTCGCATTCCTTGGGAAAGCAAGTCAATGTATTACATCCTATATTTGTGAATGTTTCGAGCAAATCCCTGTAACAGTCGTTTTTTTCTCTTCACTTTCAATTTATTATTTTTAAAAATGTTCCACCTTCCTTCAAATTATTTGTTACCTTTCTTTTCTATTGTTCTTTTTCTCACTGGGGTGAAATCCCTTTAACTGTGTTCACTGATTTCTCACTCAACTTATACAGCTTGCTCCGAATCTTACTTCCAGGCTTCATCCAGGCCTTCCCTGCATGTGTCCTACCTCTGATCACCTTAGGACTCTCTGCTTTCTACCATAGCATTATTGGCCATTGTTACTCGCATCAGTCAGGCCTGTTTGGGAGGTGCAGCTTTTGTCTTACTTTGCTACTAAATACTGGAGTATCCTACCCGTGTATTTCGGGTGCGAAACTGACCAGCTCCCTTACAAGGGTTCGAAAGTCTGGCTATTTTGTTGATCTCTTCTCTTCAAAGGACTCAGTCAGGCTCTTTAGCATCAGGACACCTAGCTCTGGGGATGAGCCTGCGCTCTACAAATATAGACATCATTATCATTGTGCTCTCATGAAAACTAACTATAGAGAAGTATTGTAGTAGGTTCTCAAATAATCTCCATTTGTCAGCAATTGCAAAATAAAATAGTTTTAAAACGTTGTCTACGTTTTCTAAAAGGGAGATGAAAATTCATAGAACACTCACTGGGAAGCCAGGATTGGATTATTATGAATCCTGAAACGTTTATGCATTGCCTTCCAGTTTGTTGCACTAAATACAAAAACAAACTGGCACATGCATCAAGGTAGGCGTTTGCGATTCCTTAATTAAGTAATCGCAAAAGCCTTTGCATGTAGGAATCGCTATACAAATAGCGATTTCCAAACATTCCTTATTTGGGACTCACAAATTGCGAGCCGCAATTAAGGAATGACTTCCCATTCATTCCTATGGGCCTACATGCCCATAGGAATGACTGGGAGATTGCATGCACAATTTGCGAGTACCAGTATGTACCCGCAAATTGCTCATGCAATTTCAAGGGTGCAAGGGTGTCAAAATGGCACCCTGTTGCACACCTGAAATTGATCTGTGTACAAATGTTGCGCACACACATGTCCAGAGGACATGTGTGTATGTAACCTACGACTTTTAAAAATGCACTTTAGTGCATTTTTCAAAGTTTTTGCAAATTACCATGAAGTTCAACTTCATGGTAATTTGCGCCCCCTAGTAGTGAAATCGCTACCTCAAAGTGGTTCTTGCATTGCATTTAAGGAATGGCAAAATGCGATTCCTTAAATGCAATCGCAATTTGAGGACTCGCAACTAATTGCGAATTCTCAAACTGCGAGTGCCTTGGCCCTTCATGCATCGCAAATGCCCTTTTTGCGGGCGCAAAATGGCCGAATTTTGTGAATCGCACAGCTTGCGCACGCAAAAATGGTTGATGCATGTACCTGAAAATGATTGTCTTTTGTCAGCATGAATTAATTGACTTAAACACTCTCACTGCACTTTACACATACCCGGCCCAAAATATCGGTTACTCCTATCCCTATAAATTGGGGGAACAAACTAAAGTTAATCTGCATCTGGAAATGTTTATGCTCTGAACTATCTCGTTTCTCGAATTGAAGCATGTACTGCCTCCTTTCGCTGTTATGTATTGATTTTAATATTTGCTTGCACTTTATTATATGTTTTTAACTTGAATTGCACAAACTTGTAATGATTTTAAGTAATCATACAAAAAACCATTCATTCAACCCAGCCTGACTGAAACGCCTCTTCCCATTGTTTAGGTTAGTCTTACTCAAAAAGAGTCTTTCAGAAATGCCGTGAGGGAGGCTCTGCTTGGCTTGGGATTTCCCTTTCATATTTGTCCGGACACGCAGATCTTATCCGTTTGACTACTAAAGACTTCAGAAATGCTTTTTACTGTGATAAGATCTCGCCTGCAGTGAAGGTCTTCCCCGTTCCCACATAAACCGTGACTAAATGGTAACAGCTGGTGTACTCCCCATAACTTTCCTCACAACCATCTCCAGGTTAACGCAGATATAATCTAGCTGCACATATTAATGTGGCAAAAGATTTACAAAATGTTTGTGAATATTGAGTAATCCCTCCAGCCCACCCTGTGTGTCGAGGGTGCTTGCACACTAGTGTACTTCAAGTCCAAAAGCACAGGTGTGCTGTGTGGAGGTGGAGGTCGGGAATATCGAGGGCACACTATTCAATGGGCACAATATTCTGAACAGAATATTGAGGGACAAAATATCAATGGTGGTTTCTATAGATTTTCTATAGCTAACTCCACATATAAACACCCTGGTGATGTATATCTTTACGGTACGAAGATGCAGAATTAAGAATAGTAAATAAATGCCTTCCTCCGTGCACTTACCTCTTTGATTTGTTGTCCCTCAATAGTCTGGTCATGATATTGTGACCATTTGATATTGTTTACTCAATATTCTTTACCATAATGGTGTGTGCATCATAGGCATGTGCAGTCACACACAGATCCCACTTACATGTGGAAACCAATAGTGGGGGCGAGCCTCTTCACCACCAGGGACAGGGCATATCCGTGGCTCAATTGAAAATGGCCAGACCCCTGTCTGCATGAATAAAATGTAGAACAATAATGACCTTAGTGTTTTTTTCCCCTCAAAGTAATGATTACATTGCAGTTTTTCGTCAATTCCATCTCTCCACCTCTCATTTTAATTCCTCCCACAGTTTTATGGAGGAGAGTGTGAGGATAATTAGAACTTGGCATTCAACAAGGTCTCTAGCTCATCGTGAGCATATATCTAGACCTGGTTTATCCATTCACTTTGTTAGAATTTTTTTATTTTCATTTCTACAAAAGCATCTCAACTAGATTGTTATTCAGTAAAATGTCTTCCACTTTCTTCTTTGGAGGCCATCTTGAATCTTCAGGGGCATAACACTTGGATTCCCTGGGCTCAATAAGGGGGAGAGGGTCGCTTCTGTGGGGTGGGTTGCACTAGGTCTGCTCTCGGTCCCTGATCCGACTATCTTGAGGGGACTGCAAATCATTCAATAGCTGATCCAGGTGTGAGCTATTGGACATCGTCTCAGACCTATGGCCTCCTCGTGTTGCAATTCTGTGGGCCCACATGATCAGTACTCGAGTCCAGGCCTCTGTAGCTGGTGGGTGGAGGAGCTTCCATTTCATGGTAATGGCACATTTGAATAGGAGGAATCCAAGGTCTAAGTAGTATGTCACACCCTGCGTGTGGGAAGGCGTTTAAAGATGCCCAGGGAACCACTACCCAGGAGTTGACCCCTGAAATGTGTGCGATTTCCTCTAGACATGCTAGTATTTTATCCGAGAAAGGGGCGAATCTGAGGGCAGTCCCACAGCATATGTCAGAGCCCTGCGCTGGCACCCTACATCGGGCACGGGTGTTTTGGTCCTGCTGGAAAATGTAAGCAATACGTTGTGGGGAAGTTACGCCC
The DNA here is from genome assembly GCF_964263255.1 of Lissotriton vulgaris. Lineage (NCBI taxonomy): Eukaryota > Metazoa > Chordata > Amphibia > Caudata > Salamandridae > Lissotriton > Lissotriton vulgaris. The sequence goes on along the minus strand of NC_141685.1, from coordinate 1,706,250,290 downwards.
TATCCAATATATAGAAATCTATAGAAAGTGGGCATTCCTACACATTTTCCTGGTGTATGCTAGCGCCCAGCTCCATTCCTTATCATGGAGAGTTCTACCAAACTCCCCCTCTTATGCCTCCTGCAAGGGTCGCAGAGGGATTGAAGTGTGTGCCACCAAGGCCCTGGTAATCCAACTGACCAACTGTCTGCCCTTCCATATCTTGTAGAGGACTTTGATTAGCACATGAGTAACTGACTCCACGTCCTGAATCGCTCAAATATCCTGAAGCGTACCGACCATTGTGGAATACAGAATAAACTGGCCTCATGCACTCCATACTGTTTGGTCAGGGTTTCGAAGAGCTGAAGTTGCCTGTCCTGCAATAGATTCCGTAGGGTGCAAAGGCCCACCTGCTCCCGGGTCTTGTTTAGTGAGTGGTCCCCGCCTGGCTCAAAGACCTACCAGGGGAATTGTTAGGGTGTAGGGGATCAAGGTGTTGTCAATCTGCTGAGCTATAGTGAGGCAGCTCAGAGCCACCGCCACGAGGCCCAGAGGGCTGCAACTGCCTTAGGTTCCCGGGAAACAAAGGAAGAGCAACTCCGAGTAAGGGGTGGCCTCTTCGACCCTGTGTCCTCCAGGTACCAGTCTGCCAGCCAGCAAGAGAGCCATTGTGGTTGGGTTGTCATGTACTAACATTTTAAGTTCGGGCCCCAAGGCTCCCTTGTACAGGTGAGAGTTGTAATTTTGGGAGGGCCACCATCCTGTGGAAATTTTTCCACACTGAGGGGCTCATTAGTATGACAGGTGGACTTTGTCCGCCCGCCATCCTGTCGGAATTTGGGACCACCCGCCATAAGGGGGGGGGGGTCCTGTTGGGGGTATTTATAGCATTGTGGCAGGCGGTGCTCTCTGCACCGCCCGCCACAATGCTATAAATGCATTAATGCATTTGCATAAACAAAGCGGCAGGCACCGTGCGGTGCCTGCCGCTTTGTTTATGCAAATATAGGGGGGTACCACAGGCACCCCCCGTGTGCAGACCCCACCTCTCCTTCACTCTGGGAGCCCGCAGGGGGCCCCCAGAGTGAAGACGCATGCCTTTCTGATGCCGCCACGGAAAGGCATCTACACAAGCCCATTGTAATATGGCTGGCAGTGTCTAATAGACACCGCCACCATATTAATCCTTTTCCGCCCCGGCCGCAAGGCGACCGGGGCGGAAAAGCGGTGGACTGTCTTTCCGTCTGCCGAGGTCCCCCTCGCCATACTACTATGGCGGGTGGGATTCGAATGTGGATGCCGGGCGGATTGCCCCCGCCAGGCTGGCGGTAGCCACCGCCAGCCTGGCAGGGGCAATCCGCCCGTCATCTTAATGGGCCCCTAAGTCACCCTAGAGAAGAAGCCATGGAGAAGGACTAGATGGTGGTTTACAATATAATTTAAGAGGCAGGGGAGCATTACCATAATGGAGACTGCTGTCCGTCCCATCGCTGATAGAAGAAGGGAGAGCAAAAACGCCACTTGTGATCTGAGGCACAAGACTGCTGCAGACAAGTAACCATCCAGGAGATGGGGGGGTGATATATACAAATCCCTAAGTACTTATGTGATGTGGCCTCCTATTTAACTGGTCCCTTCAGGAGGTCAAGGAATACCAGACCCATTTCTGAGGACAGCGGGAACAAGCAAGACTTAACACTGGTTATCCCTAGGCCCGAGAGTGCCCCAAATGTTCACAGCAGGTCCCGGAATATTCTAAATTTAGGTCCCTCTATTAAAATACAAAGTTGTACCCATAAAATGAGATAACTAGGGTTTCAGCCACAAGAGGGATGCTCCAATCCCGGGCCCTTTGCAGAGCATTGGCCCCAGTAGCTCCATCAGCAGTGCAAAGAACAGGAGGGTTGGGGCACACCTGCCTGGTGCCCCGCCAACAGGGTTGCCTCCAAAAGCAAACCACTGAATCATACTCAGAATTTGGGTTCCGAGGAAAGGAGCTGCTGTGTGCCATGGGGCAATCCCTAAAGCTGAACCTCACCAGTACCTAAAGTAGAGAGTCCCATCAGAGGCTGTCAAAGGCTTTATGGAGATCCAGCACTAGGCCAACAGCCCTTGTCCAAGCAATCAGGGCCTCCTCCATTATCCTATAAAAACAAGCGATGTTCAAGGTCAGATTTCTGCCTGGGACAAAACCATTTTGGTCTAAGTGCACCAGGGAGAGTAGTACTGTTGGACTTGAGACACCCACATTTTGCTAAGGATTTTATACTCCAGATTCAATATAACTATGGGGTAATAGGAAGCCAAGTCCTTTGGGTCCTTCCCAGGCTTTAGCAAAGAACCCAGCACAGCCTTCAGGAGTGTGGCCTGAAGGACTCCTGCTTCAAGAGCTACTAAGTATAGTTTGCTTAGGTGAGTGGCCAACAATGTGCATATGTTGCGTAAGCTGTTGGTACCCAGGGACCTCCTGGTCACCAAACTCATGATTGCTGCCCATACCCGTTGAACGTTAATGGGGGCATTGAGTTAGTCTCGCTCTGCAGTCAAGAGTTGGGGAATCAGGGAGGCATCTACAAACTCTTTAATGTCATCCAGTGGAGCAACCACTGGAAACCTGTATAAGGCTGTGTAGTCATCCAGAATTGCCCCTTGCAAGTGCAGGACTATGCCCAGCCGGCCTGGACGGAGACTGATGTGGCTGTTGGGTTTCTCTATTAGCGAGCCAGGCAAGTAGGTTGCCCAACTTCTCTCTTTCGATGTGTAAGTAGGTATCGTCCAGACAGCATAAACGCTCCATCAGCCTGGCCTCCTCCTCTCATTGTTAGGTAATGGCAGGGCACAGGGAGGGATCTTCAACAGCTCGTCTCTCCAAGTCAATATAGGTATGCTCTTCACTCTCTGTAACCCTAATGCAAAAAGACGAGATGATGGACGGAATGCTGAATTAATCAAACATTCACTCCCCCAGTCACAGATCTGGGTTAAATCCATCGTTTTTTAGCACACCATGCTATTCCAGTTTAGACCCAGCCATGTGCAAATCAGTCTTGACCCTGTTCCCCATGTGAAAAGTCCAGCTCGAACTGCCAGCGTTACCTCAAAACCGGTCCCAGGATACTAGTTTCTGGTCCAGGGAAGACCTGGCTTGCCAGTTCGGGCTGGACTGTTCCCATGAGGAACAGGGTCAAGACTGAGTTGAATATGGCTGGGTCTAAACTGGGGTGGCGGAGATAGCTAAAGAACGAAAATGGATTCAACCCAGATGTGTGACTGGGGGTGAGTGTCGGAAAAGTTTCAGCGCTCTGGCCATCCTCTCCTCGTGTTTGCTTTGTTCACCCTAAGTTGGCAGGGTATGCCCAGACATGGGTCCCTTGATCTCTTCGCTACGGGATTCAAGCTAGCCTGGCTGATATGTGGTGCTACCTTGAAAATGGTCCCAGGATGTTTCTTTCAGGTCCAGGGAAGACCTGGCTCAGCAGTTCGGGCAGGACTGTTCCCAAGAGGCACCCATTAAGCCCTTAATGTAAAGAAAAATAAAGTGAGGTCATGGGGGTCCAGGAGGCCATTAAACCAGTTATTCAGGAAGACCACCATGTTGGAAACCTCGCTTCCCTCCAAGAGAGGCCCACCAGGCAGACATTGCTGCAATGAGCGCGGCCCTCAGCGTCCTCTGCGCGCACCTCTAGGAGGTGCATTCTCTCAGTTAAGTCCCAAAATTGCTTCTGGAGAGTTTAGTCCTGAGGTTGGAGTTTGGCCAGGGTCCTTACAGACCGAGTGACCCATTCTGCAAGCTTTCGATGCTCATCCCTCAGGAGGTTTATATCTGCCACCAGTGTGTCCACCTTTATTTCCAGGTGAACCCACAAGGCCTCAATCACCTGGAGGATGGTATCCAGTTTTTCAGGGGCTTGAGATGGGTTACTTGATAGGACAATAGTCTTAGCTGTTGCTGGCAGGGCGAGCCCGGCTTAGGAAGGCATCTTCCCCATCACTGGAAATGGTGTGAGGGAGAGGCACCTGTGATTTGCCAGTTGAGGCCTGCGTTACGCCACCCCAAAGCAAATGGGACACTGGGTGGCTCAGACAGCACAAGCAGCCTGAACTGGAATGTGGCATTGTGTAGACTGCGAGTCAGCCCAAAAAAGTGCTCCCCGTCCGCTCCCAGCATCTGCATGTAGGCCCGGGGAAGCCCCAGTCTGCAGTCAGGGAGGCTTGTGAGCAGGTGGGTCCCCTAGGTTAAATGTGGGCAAGTTCTGTGCTCCTTGTGGGGTGGGAGGCTCTACACAGTGCCTGTACCACAAAATGAGACCCACCAACAGAAGAGGCCTAAACAAGCTAAAGTTGCTGGGTGATGTCTTTGCACTCCTGTGCTCACCCAGGAAGTCTGCAAATGGTCGTCCACTGCACGGCTGGGGGAGAGCTTCCTGGATTCAACAGTTTTGAGCATTGGGTGAGTGATGAGGTGGCCCAGTGAGAGGGATCGGACCCCACAGGTACAACAGAGGAAGCAGTAGTTCACTGCGGGGTGCTCCCTGCAGCATGCAACAGATGTAGCCCAACAGTGCTGGCCCAGGTCACTTTTCCACTCCAGGGAAGCCATTCAGGAGGCTGCTCATAAGTAATCATGAACCAGAGGGTCGAAAGGATCTGCCCCAACCCCACACCTTTGGTCTGGGCTCAGTCCACAAGTCAATGGCTTTGTAGAGCATGTCGGGACCCAAGGCCATGGCTCCAGCCCAGGACCAGAGCATGTGCAGAGCCCACATAGACCTCTCCCCCAAAATCACTCATCTGCCCAGGCCACCGCATAGTCAGATTCAGCTGTGTGGGTCCACCAGGTGCCATTCGTCAATTCTCAGACAGAAAGATGTGCATGCTATGTCTGGTAGGGCAAATGGCTAACGGAGGAGGAGTTGCCAGCCTGGAGCTTTCGAGTTAGCAATCTCCCAGGTTTTGCTCCCAGGCCCCGCCCTCCTGGCAGTAGTGGGCTTTCTGGTTTCCTCTCTAGCAGAAACACATTGTGTAGTGTCCTTATCGGGAGGGATAGGGTTGTGACTCGTGTACTGTCACTCTTGGTTTTCTATGTGCGTTCTCCCACCTGTCCTCTTGTGGTATGAGGAATGTGATGAATGTACTGCTTCCATTTGGTGTGGTCCCTCAGTTGATTATTTCTTGCAACAGATATATGCTCTTGGTCTCCATTTGACACAAAGCTCATTATTTTCCACAGTAAGTGCAACTGTTCCTGGATACAGGTGGTGAAGATCTATGATCCGATAGGTCAGTTATCTTTGCCAGTCTTATATTTACTGTGTTGTTTCCTGAAAAGTGTTTGTGCCCTTCCTTCGAATAAGAATGTGACCACTAAGGATCATGAATCGTATCTAGGATGATTGATGATGTAATTGATAAAGGCCTGGGGTAAGTCTTGTTGCAGCGTTCGTCGTGTTTTTTGTATTGATTCATAATGCAGCCTTGAGGTTGTCCAAATTTCCCTCTTCTCTATACAAGTATCCCAGTGAAGATGGCCATGACAACAATTGATAGGGCTTGAATGAGAGTGTGTGAATGCTGCGTGGGGTGTAGAAAATGTCTGCCTACTTTGACTATTCGACTTCTGAAAATAGTATACTTTAAATAAAGGGGAAAGAAGGACACCACATGGCCCAATCATGTGTGTCCAGCGGTGTTGCACACTCTTTCCTTGCTGCCTAAGTCCTAGGGCAGGATTCCTGAAAGGAGGGAACGGAGGTGATCTGCTGCTGTGTTACAGCTCATCTGTGTTCGTGTGCCACTCATTAACAGAAGGGAAACAAGAACGGCGTTAAAATTACCGCCGCTTTAGCGGCAGGAAACTGCCGCTAAAGTGGCGATAATGGGCTTGATAATATGTCCTTGAGAATTGCAATAGAAGCCCATGCTCACACCAGAACATGGGCTTCTATGGGAATTCACAAGGGCATATTATCAAGCCCATTATTGCCGCTTTAGCAGCAGTTTCCTGCCGCTAAAGCAGCGATAATTTTAATGCCGTTTCTTGATAATATGCCCCAAAGTTTGCTCCAAGCTGATGTCCCATATGTGTTCAGCGAAATATCTAGCTTCAGGGAATTTGGTCAGGTGGGTGAGATGATACAACATCTCAGGTGGAGTCACGCCCCAACTGTAGAAGCATGGACTCTTCCCTAGCCAGTACCTGCCTTAGAACATTACCAGAATGGGGGCCGGATTGCGACAAATAGCCTTAAAAGATCCTACAATATTGGGAAATAGAGTACGCAATTGACAAAACAGTTTGCCTTTTGCTCCCAAAATCCTTCCCCTACAACTAAGTCCTACCTTTCATATTCAGAGGTACCTGTGTCTTGCTGGTGTGTGGAGGCCCTACTGGTTCATGCATTGATTGTACGAGTTAGTATTCAGTTATAGATGCGTGCATGTGTGAATTGTCCTGGTTTTGCGCTTATTTTAGTCCTCTTAGAAACTGGTTTTGCCTAATTGCACATGAATATCTATCTATTGTGCTGTTGGGATCGGATTATTGTTTTTTGATACGTTTATGAAACTATTTTGTCAGGGTGTCTTTCTCCGATTGTCCCTTTTTCTTTACAGTTTAAGTGTTACCTGCCTCATGACTGGTGTGCTGCCTGCTGCCTTTGCGGACTTCCACTTAAAAAATATTCTGAACTTTAGCAATGCTACTCCTTTAGTCAGTATCTGTTGGCTTCGCTCCATCAGACTCACTACGTTTTTTTTAAACACATTTCGAATACACTCTAAAATAATAGAAACAATTAAAAATAACATTGCCATGTAGCAACATCAATTGTTTGTCTTCCTGTCTAGGCCACTTGATGGTTTGTATTTACATTTGTTGCCCATCCTGCAGGATGTTTAATTCTGTGACCTTCAGAAGTATGTGGTCGTCATCCAATCCTTGGAACTGTTGCTAATTTCAGCTGCACGGTTTGATTGATGTTGAAACTTCTAAGAGGAGTCTTCTTCAAGTATTTGTCTTTATCTTAATTCTACAGTGGAATTTGAAGACTCGCAGTTTTGGGTGGAGGTTCAGAAGACGTTTGTAAGTAAAGTCGAGCAGCCAAATAATTTCACTAAATTATTTCTGGGAGTGTTAAGGGATTGTACTTGGAGAGCACCCAAAGGAGATAGAAGGGGGACAGTCTGGTTAGGGACAAGCCTAAATATGTCATATTATGTAGAATTTATAGGGAAACGATGTGGCAATGAGATATATTTAGTCATTGCAGGATGTTGAGCTGACGCCTGGACTTGAACCTAGACCCCCATTTCCAAAGGTTACACTGGTCATTAGACCACATCATCTCCCTGACATTCACCTTCTTCATCCTAAAATTTCAATCTGGCCTCGACATACACTCCTTGCCCTAGTATTTTCAGGTGCCTCCCAATCTGGGGTACAGGGCAGACGTTTGAGGAGTGTGGGTCAAGGGAACACATCCAACTTTGCATGAGATTAAAAAAAAAGTGTGCAAGATGGAGGGTGATACGCCCTACTCACACATATTGGGAAATTACCATGTAATGATGGAGAATAAGGCTTCAATTGCGAGTGCTCCATTGTCGGATACAATACCAATTGCACTCAGTATAACCCGACACCAACATTTTCAGAATTTATTGGGTACTATCATTTTTACCTATGCCGAGTTTTGCCTATGCATTGGGCTTAACATGCAGACTTTAGTGCTTTCCACACCAAAATCAGCTTGTTGCAGCATTTGCTAGGCATTTTTCCCTTGGTAGATTGTCAGGGTCCACTGTTTGGTGCAAAACGTACAAATTACGATATGTCCAGTAATAGGAATTTTGGTTCATAATTGAAATCAACGTGCAACTCATTTTGTTGTAAACATACTTCATTGAGTTTTAAAAAGGTTCCATGTGGCCATTGTGCAACAATCTGATCATATATCAGAATTACAATTGACCATCTAGGAACACAATTAAGGCAGTAACTAACATAAGGATTACCAGTCAGATCATTACATTCAGCTGGCAAGTTGTTCCCTCGCAGTTCAATATACATACTTGTACTCAGTCCCGACAGGAAAACTCCCTTCCCACAAATTCCCCTCACCCTCCCCTCCCCACATGCATGTCACTTGCACTCAGGTATTCTAGATCTCCAGGCAGGGCGTCAGAATTGACTGGGACAGCCCTATAGGGGAATCTCAAACAGACAGGGTGGTAGTATGTTGTCCTGTTAGCAAGTCCCAAGGTTCCAGGATTCGCTCAGATATATGCAGCCTAGTCTATTTCTGCCGGGGAATCGCCTATAGAGTCTTCCTCCTCAGTGTCCTCAGGAAACGTAAATGCCACAACTAGCGTTTCCCAATCCCTTGCTGTTTCCAGCACCCTCTCGCTCCCTGTTCTTTTTGTTGTCTGCATCCTGATCACCCCTTCGCACCCAGCCCACTTAAGGAGTTCTACTTTCCACTGTTCTATGCTTGGACCCTGCTTCCCTTTCCTGTGTATGGTGATGTCTCTTTTGGCTAGTAGGAGGACCATGTCTAAGAACTTACGCTTTATTTTGTTTTTGGACGTGTGAGGTAACCAGTGTAAAATGCAGTATTTCTGAGTCAGCTCTATCTCTGTCAGTGATGTTGGTCAGTAACGCCACTACTCCCCCCAGAAGTTTCTCAGGTACGGGCAGCCCCAGAACATGTGTCTAAAATTTGCCCCTTCCCTATTGCAGCGCAGGGAAGCCACTGCTTTAGTCGGTAAATACTAATTAATCTTTTCCGGGGTGAAGTATGCTCTATGTAGGGTATAAAAATGCACCAACTGGAATCTGGCATTTCCAGGTGCTCTTCCAAGCTCTCTACACTAAGGTCTTCTCTGGGATAGCCTCCTAAAGGTCAGCCTCACACTTGAGTCTCAGCTCCGATAGGGGCAGTAGTGTTTCCCGCGTTATGCGCCTGTATAAGCACATTAACGCTTTGAGTGTACCTGCCGCCGAAACCACATATTATAAAAAACAACAAATCCCAACAGGTGTCAGTTTAAGGCAGTTAAATGATGTATGCAGTCAGCATTACATGAACAAGAAACAAGGAGTCTCATATGGTTTAAAAGCTTGTTATTCACCAATTCAGAGGAGGGTGTTTCACAGGGAAATACAGTTAGGCAGCACTGTACAGAGAGAATCATGTGACAACCCGAAGGCACTTGGTGAGTGGTGATATTTACAATTGGTGAAAGGTGAAGATGCAAGTGCTGAACGTGAACAGCGTGAACGGCGCAAAGTGACAAAGAAATTATACAGTAATGGCTCCGCAGGATTAAGTTATAGTCACTGAAATCATGGAACAAAAATTTTACAGGAGCCAAAAACGTTAGATGCGCCATAAAGTTGCGCTGTGATGTCGACGGCGTTTCGATCCCAGTGAAACCACATATAGGCAGCCCAGTGATGTTTTTGGTTTGTTGAGCTTCCCTCCCCAGTGTTTGCGTATGGCTGCGGTGAGGGATGAGTACAGCAGTAAATCATCCTCCCCCCTGGCAAGTCATATCGGGCTTGCAGGTCAATGAACAGGATCATGGCCTCCTCCTCATAAAGGTCTCCTATGTAAGTCAACCCATGTTCTGTCCAGGTCGTCACACTCTGCCAGTTACCCCCAAGTGGCAAAGCCCTACACATAAATTATGGGATTTCCGGGGCGTAAGGGCGTTTGATTTTGGCCCCCAGCACGGTAGGGTTGTGTCAAGTTCCGTGGTGAGGCTTGTGGTTTGAACAGGAAGTCTGAATGTGCAACTCATAACCGGGGCATAGGAATGGTTGAATATAAGTACAATAGGGCATTAATAGTCCTGCTCAATAAGTTATTAGGTGGAGGCACTTTTCTTTGTTAAAAGGATCCATCTGGCACCAGCAATTCCCCAAATTCTTTTGATTCTTAACAGGTTTTCTGGCCCAGTGAAGGCTTCTTTCGCCTAGAACGAGATGAAGGCAACCTTACCTTTTGTTGTATTACTAGGGAGGCAAGTAGCCATGTTTAGATGATGATTTCTTCCTGTGTGATGTACTTTTCTCATTCTCTTTCTCAGTTCATCTCCCATTGTTTCTATCGTGTGCTGTTAGGCACTGATATTTACATGGGTGCCAGTGGCGCTGAAGGCAGATGCTTTCCAGGTGTAATTTGACAACCCGTCTGTGTGAGTGAAGGAATTTGGTAAAAGTGGATTCCTCTTTCTGTCCATTCCAAGTTTGCTGTGTTAATTGGTCGAGGTAGAATTATTTACATGTTTCAAAGTTCTCTTTCTGTCCCATCTTAGAGAGGACGCATCCTCTATTCCATCCTTAAGTTTCATTGTCCAGAGAAAGGAGTCTCCGTAAATGGAGTCTTTGCTGATAGACATATTCAGTATTCCCATTTCTCAACTAAAAGTGCTAAATACAGTAAACATTCTCTTTTTTTACAGTCCTGACAACAAAAGATTACTGTCTTTTTCAGTACTAAAAGGAGCTACAGCAGCTATGAGATGAGTATTAAATGATATTCAAGGTACCCCTTGGCAAAACACTTCCATCTGCGACTAAATATCAAATATTTAGAGAAGAGCAAATATTTTTTAGTCAGAATTTCAAGACTCCTGCGTTTGGTTTTGATGAACAGTGTCCTACGACTGAGACTAGAACAGTGACTTCTGGAGACAGAAATCTAATATGTTACCTACAAGGAGACACAATATCTGCATCCTTTGAAGACTCTTGCCAGCTGCTGAACGTACTGTAAAGAAACTCGTGGGGCCACTACTCTACCAATAAAAGGCCCAATACCTCTCTGGGCCAGTCGTAGAAATGACCACTAATTTCTAGACGTACCTGCAGAAGACCTTAAAATAAGCCCTGCGTTTCTCTTCACTTGCCTAGAGTAAATTGCTTCTCACTGGCCAAGCAAAAGACCCTTTGGCATCCCTGAGGGTAGTTTCACATTCTTCTGCTGGTTTTGTTCCCCGAACCAAGAAATCTGCCCACATCCCTCCTGTTCCTGCAATGCTTCTATGTCTTCCCAAGGAAGTTAAAGCACAGTTTAAAATGGCTTGTATTATCAAAATATATACATATCTCTACCCATTTATTTGGCTGAAACATTGCAAAATTCTGGTGACAAAAGCACCTATGCACTGTAGACTATTATTAGACATAAAGTTGTGCACATAATCCTATTCATTTAGATGAAAAATTAAACATTGGTAAGCTACAGCCCCTTTGCAGTTTAGGTTCCCTTCCCCAAGGGCTTACAGCCTTCATACAGCCTTCACAAAGAGTGGTATTTGCATCTGTCCTTCTCCTTGAGCACGAGGATCTGAAATCTACTTCCATCAACTCTATGCACCACTACATGTATTTTAAAAATGAAAAAGAACAACATATATTGCTTTGCACAGGAATATCGACTTGATTATGCTAATTTTTCAGCTTTTGAACCTCGACTCCTCTGTTTCCTCATCATGACTCGGCACTGCTCCGTCGGAATTTAACACTTACTGGATCCACCCCTATTGCCTCTCCTATTTATTGCGGTCTTTGTGGCCCTAGCCCTTAACTCATCACCTTTTCTTGATCCATAGTAATTTGTAGTAAACTAATTTTCTCCCTAAATGTTACACCTACTCACTGCTTCCTAGCTTGCTCAAGTCCTTATCTCAATATATATTACTGAACCTTAAATTGATTCCTCGCTTTGTTTCTCTAAATTACTAGCGTTTTTGATTGACTATTGGTCCTGCATTGATATTAACCGATTGCGGTTTCTATTTATGCATGTAATGTGCGTATCACACATTTTTGTTAAATTCTATTGATCATGTTTTGTTCTTCTCATTTCCCACCATTTTCTGAACCTGTGTTTACAACAAACCATTCTAAATGCCCAAGGGCTATGTTCACACTATTGAAAACTACACAAATCATACACTTTTTCATTCAGGCATCAGCGAAGACCCCTAAATGACCCACAGTCAGGGTTACCAATGTTGGTTCAATCACCAAAATCATCTATTGTACATTCTGTAGACCAAATCAAATAAGATATTTTTGGGAGCTAACTGTACAACAACCGAAGGCTAACATATTTATAACAAAAAAGAGGTTCCAAGCTCAAGACATCTGACTAAATTTAGAAACAACTGCATTCAACATTTGTGACTGTGCAATGCCATGGGTCTCGGTTTGTAGTTCTTATCAATTGGTTCCTCTAAAGCAAGTTCAGAGGAAGAAATCAACTAATGTTGTTAGGGCTTCTTCAGAGGAGCATACCACATGGCTTTTCCATCTATTTTCAGACAGTCCTTCCCTCTAATGCACGTTCAGCTGCAGCAATCAGCAGCGCGTGTTTGGCTAAAGTGTACCACATGTATAGTGTTGACTTGGGATCTTGCCTTTCAGTCATTTTCAAGTTCCTGCTTTGGGGCAAATTAATGTTAGCCCCACCTTTCCATGTTCTGCCGATTCTTTTTGAGAACAGGGACTATATGGGATTTCCTAAAATACGAATGTAAGGAGCCAGATGTATCAGAAACCACGCCTCTTTAAAGAAGGAGTATCCAATCTTGGTCTTTGAAGGCGAGTTCCATGCTAGAGTTTAAGTCTAACCGCTGAGTGAGTAAATTATTGCCATTTATTTTAATTACCTGTGGCGATATTACATGTGGATAACTTGGAAAAAAGGCATGGGTTTGGCATTCACAGGCCAACTCTAGAAACTCCTTTCTCCATTGCTTTTCAATTGTATGAAGCAGTCAGTGCATGTCGACTAAGACACCCTTGAGCATTCAATGATTTTTTTACAACTACACAGCTCAACTCAGAGAAAACGGAAGTCCTCATCCTTGGATCCCCCCCACCACGTTAGACTACACCTGGAGGCCCCCCGCCCTCAGAAACCCTTCCACCCCACTGACCACGCCTGCAACCTCGGCATCACACTCGATTCCTAACTCACCATGAAGCAACAGATCAACACTGTGTGCTCCACAGGCTTCAACACCCTCTGCAAGACCTTTAAATGGAACACCTCAACTCCAGGAATACCATCACCCACGCACTCATCACCAGCAGGCTGGACAACAGAAACACTCTCTAAGCTGGAATCAACAGATCACTCCTTCGCAAACTCCAGACCATCTAGAACGCTGTAGCCAGACTCGTCCTCAGCATCCCATGACATGACCACATGGTCCAGCACCTCCGCGACCTCCACTGGCTCCCTGTCGAAAAGAGAGTTACCTTCAAGCTGCTCACACACACCTACAAAGCCCTCCACAACACCGAACCTCAATACCACAACAAAAGAATCACTTTCCACAAACCCAAGAGATCCCTCCGCTCTGCCAACCTAGCCCTTGCCGAAATCCCCCACATCCACAGAGCCAGAATGGGGGCAGATCCTTCTACATTGCGGCAAAGACCTTGAACGAAATCCCCCTCAGCATCAGATGAAGGCCTAAACTAAAAGCCTTCAAAAAAGACCTTAAGACCTGGCTCTTCAGATGACCTCAGAGTTGCCTGAACCACCCCCCCCCCCAGCACCTTAAGACCCTTAGGGGTGAGCAGTGCACTCTATAAATCCCTGATTGATTGTGTTACTTAAGTAGCCTTTAAACATCTTAGGCCTGAAATTGTAGTTTGTGTGTGCAGTTTTAAAGTGCTATTTTGACCTGGCCTTTTTCCCATCCCAAAACTTCCTTATAATACATATGTCACCCCTAGGGTAGGCCCTGGACAGCAGACAGGGCAGGGTGCAATGCACTTAAAAATAGTTGGACATGTAATTTTAAGTTTGACATGTCTTAGTAGTGCAGGGTCTACCTTCACCCATAGAATAGCACTGGAGCTACCTCATTAAATGTAATACGCTGTTAATTCCACATGGGGGCAGGTAACCAGTTCATGTTTGGAGGCTTTGGAATTGTGAAGTTGCCACTTTTAGAAAGTAGGCATTTTTTGTGCCATAGCCATTTGGTGCCTGCAGCCTGTCTCTGGGACACAATAATGGGCGTAGTCGACAGTTGCCCTTTGTGTATTCCTCCTAGACATCCACACAATAGGGAGCGTAGGTAGGCCTGGTTGGGCCATCCCTGGCAGGATGGGAGGGAGGCCCACTTACACTTCAATAGGCGGTGTAGTTAGATTAGAGACAGGGCACTTGTGTACTTCAAATGCATGTCTTTAGAACGTTCTCCCCACTTCAAAGACACAAATGGGTATAAGTACTGGACCTCAGACACCAACTCTTCAGTACTCTTCTGGACCTGTGGATACTCTACTAGGAGGAAGGACGTCTGAAAGGACTGCCACTCTGAAGGACTGCTACCCTGCTGTTCTCACCTGCTGCCTGCTGCCCTCTTGCCCAGGTGAGAAGGAATGGACCTATATCTCTTGAACCAGAACCCCAGAGTGACCCCAAGGGCTAGTTGTCTGGCCTCCTGATCTGAAGCCTCAGGGACACAACTGGCTGCCAACAACCTATCGTAAAATCCTGGAGGGTCTGACTGACGAGTATCTAGCTTTTTCAATGCATTCTTGTTTTCCAATGTTTTGGATGGATGGTTATTTTCTGCCTCTTTATTTTCCAGGGTTATCTTAGATGTTCTCAAGATTGTGAACTTCTCCAGTCATGCGGGTTTTTGCTGAATCAACCCAAGTTGCATCTTATACTATCTCAGACTTTTCAATTCTTAGCAGCTGTCCTAGGGGTGGACTTGGGTCCTGTATTACTGCCAGACACTCACCAACAGATATTGATTCACAATGTGTCTGTTGGACTTTGACCTGGGACTGGTTGATAGTCCTTGGGAACATGCTAGTCTCTCTGTTGGTAATTCCACAGCCTCATCTGAACCTTAATACATTTCTCCAGCATCTGTTTTCTCAGTCGGACATGACCTCAAAGAACTCTGAAACTTTGGTTCCTGAGACTCCGCAGATTTTTTAGATTTCCTGTGGCAGCTGGATCCTATTCATTTGTCCAGTGGGGTTGTTCGAGCTCTTACTCATCTGGTTGCGGTCACAACAAAGAGTCCAACAAGGTCCCTTAGCAGTGGGTGGGATTAAGTTATCTTCTAATTGG
Source organism: Lissotriton vulgaris (assembly GCF_964263255.1). Classification (NCBI taxonomy): domain Eukaryota; kingdom Metazoa; phylum Chordata; class Amphibia; order Caudata; family Salamandridae; genus Lissotriton; species Lissotriton vulgaris. Next base: position 1,706,235,192 of record NC_141685.1, on the reverse strand, counting down.
AAGGCATTAGCTGCATTCCAACACACTCCTGTTTTTCTGCCCCTGGTTGAAAGGTTAGGCAGTCCTTATCCGCATGGGCAATCAGATGGCCAGGTCTTATATCAATCATAAGTGAGTCAAAGGCCCCCATTGTGGCTGTTCTAGCCCAGCAGATAAAGAGCTGGGTAGAGACCAATCTTCTTTCACTGGCATAGTTTATATGTTGGGGAGGGAGAATGGGCATGCTGATCTTTGAGGCAGGGTATGTCCATTATCTCTGTCCCTCTGTCTGTACTGTATATTCTTTCAGTTAATAATGGACACAGGTGGCCAACAATGACTGTTTCTCTGCACAACCTCCCAGAGCACTCTTCGACCTTGCTTCTTCTCTCTTCTCCTCTCTATAGGGATGTGGAAAACCAAAGCACTTTCTATTCCCTGGCCCTGGGACTTTTGTTATGCCTTTCCCCTCTTATTCTTTGGATGCCTCCCTTTGGCCCCAGATTTGGTTTACTCTTCTCCAGCCCTCGATTAATCCTTTGTGGATATTTTCAATATCCTCCCTCTAAACTTAGACATCTTCTTCCGGGGACTACTCTTTCGGTGGAGATTTGGAACTTGATTGGTAAGAACTTCAAGCTAGCGGTTGCTCCTCTGTTATCACCATTTTAATTCAGCAGTCAAGGTCAGGTATAATAAAAGCCTAAGGTCGTCACTCAAAATATTATTATTCATGATTTTCCTCTAACAGATTACAAATTACTCTTGTGCACCCATACAAGTTCTAGATTTTTTAAGAGACAGGTTTGTAAGAAATTGGGCTACTAGTTGAAGGAGCTCAAACCCTACCCCGGCAGCAACCGCAATCCTTGTCAGGGTGAAACCCCAAGCAAACCCCAAATTAACCTGTGCTCAACCCTCTGGTAGCTTGGTCAAGCTTAACTTAGAGGTAATGTTTAATGTACTTGTGCAGAACTTTAAACAGTAATAAAGTGAAAACATCTTAAAAAGAGTACCTTTTAATAATTAGAACTAGAACACAACTAAACAAATTCAGTCACTAGAATCTGAGATAAAATAGCACCAAATAGCGCGAAGCACCAACTGTGGTCATCTGGTCGCACCAGACAGGGAAAAAGACACAATTTCAGGCCAATCACGATGGAGCACACACCAGCAAAAGGGTCCCAATTAGGCTGCTGAACAAGAGTGAGCACCTTAAATCCTGCTTGCGAAGGGATGTAGAGTCCTGTGATGTGGATTCATCAGGCTGCAGAGGTGATGCAAGGTCTGGGTGAGGAGATGCGTCATGCAGTTGAGGGTGGTCTGACGGGCTGCTTTGGGTGAGGCAATGTCCTGGAGAAGCGTCAGCTCTTATGGTCTGAGATGGGTGATGTGTAGCCCATAAGTCAGGTAAGTCCACACAGCAGAGGCAATGCTTCGGTTCATGAGGGCGATGCATTGAGTAGCAAAGGCGATGCACCAGTTCTGTGGGAGATGCCCTGCACCATGGTGGGGATGCTTTGTTTAGCTGTATACACAGATAGGCTAGCTGAGCATCCTAAGGCCCGCTTCAAAAGGGTCCAGGACTCTAGTGACACCACTTGACAAGGTACAACTCATAGCTGCAGAGTCCAGGTGCTGGTTACAAGAGACAAGCTCCTCATTAACTCTGGGTCACCACCAATCTTCCCTTTGTTTCACTGTCTGAGAGCAATAATGAAAGACCAACTGCCTGCTACACCTAGTCTTGTGACTTAGGATCAGGCTGCAGGACCAAATGGTTAGGACAAGAAAAGGCCAACTTTCTAGAAGTGGGATTTTCATAATTGTTATTAAAAGTTCAACATTACCTATAAAGCAAACTATTAATTACAATACTTTAGACACCAAACTCAACCTGTCTACCTGCTCCCAACTGAATTTGATCACTTAATAAATGCAATAAGGTAACCATGTTATCTAAGGAGAAAGGTAGGCCTTGCGTATTTTTCATTACCAGCGCATGTAAATCTTGAAAGTAAATGTCCACCTTTTTTAATATATTACATCGGGCTGTTCAGGGCCTACCCTTGGGGTGACATATATATTAGAAAGGTTTGGGCCTGGTAAAAAGTTTATTTTTCCAGGTCGAAAAGGCAGTTTAAAACTGCAATGGCAGACCCAATACATGCTTAAAAGGCTACTTAAGGGTGTGGCACTGTCAGAGGTGCAGGTCCACAGGCAGCATTGAATTTACAGTCCCAGGGCACATGTAGTATCACCTTACTAGGAACTTACAAGTAAATTAAACAGGTTAATTGGGTGTCAGCCAACTCTGCCATGTTTTAACTGAAAGAGCACAAGTACGTAAGCACTGGTTAGCAGTGGTAAATCACACAGAGTCCATAGGCCAACAGAAAACGAGTACAGAAACAAGAGGGTGAAGAGAAAAGGTTAGGGGATGACCCTTCAGAAAGGGCCAAGACTAACAATGTTTTTGTTAGGGTTGCAGTTTACACCCCTTAGTGGCAAGGGGCTGCAACTGATTATTTTAGTAGTACAAAATTGAATTGCATTCATGATTTGAAAGGTTATTTATTCCCCTGAATCTTCTTGGGACCAACATTTAGTTTGTTAGGACCTTCAGGGATCTCACTTTAAAGCCTTAGACACTGTAGATCTTAAATTCATGACAGCCAATGCATTTTTATGGTTGCCATATCTTCTGGGTGGTGTTTATGTGAGACAGGGGATTGGCTTTGTCATAATCCCTTTATTTTTTTGTATATGGGCAAGGTGTTTTTTTTATCCAGACCCTGCTTTTATACCTACTGTTCTGTCTCTTTTTCATTGTGCACAGCATTTAGTAGTTTCTCTGTTCTGTCATCCTCCTTCTTCAGACATCTTTTGATGCCCACTCTGCCCTCTCAATTAACTCAAACATGAAATGCTTCTTTTTACTAAACTGATCAAATTGTGTGACTCATGAGATGACTGGGGAAGAGGGATGTCCTTCAATGGCTTTGTTAAACACCTGGACTGACTTAGACATTTCTTTATCAAATCAGACAATGTCTGTTACTTTTTCAGATAAAGTTGAGAGTCAATCTACCAGGGCTGTTTTGTACTCATTGGCTGTCTTCAAGGCAGTTTCTTTAAAGGACTTTTGTAATGCTGCTACATAGGCCTCTCCTAAAATGTTTATTACATGTTATAGACTTTGTGTAGTAGGGAGTGCTTCAACTTATTTTGGTTTTATGGTGATGAGACCGAATGTCTTCTGCACAGTGTAGTTGTATTTCCCTGCCCTGAGTCTCCGACTGCGAATATCTGGTATCCTGGTTTATGATTTAGGCTATAGCTGAACAATAATCTGGAGTATGCAGAGATATCTTGGCCTGTCTCTTTACATGAGGGAAGACCTGCAGCTGTCCTATGATCTTCAAGGGGCAAATGAAGTGTGCCCTCCTAATGCTGACAGTGGACTGCTGTCTCTGTCATGGGTTTTGCATTTAGAGTAGTGGTGGGAGAGTACCATGTTTTGTAAATCAATAGTTGCAACCAGATCTTTCTCATTTGTGTTACTGAAGTGGAGGCTACAGGCCCACTTGAATAAAGTTTCACTTCTATGTGCCAACCCACAACCTAGCGCCAACTCCTGTGCTTGACTACATAAAGCCCAAACTAAACCTGAACACAATTTTTTGAAATCTAGCATAGCTGTTAGACCGGTCAGCTTTAGATTGGCTTTACCCAAAACATTTTGCTTACCTACCTCCAATTGTTACTGGATTTTATGTTTTTTGGTCTTAGGACTCTTTGCACTTTTGCTCTGCTAACCAGTGCTAAAGTGTTTGTGCGCATTCCTCTAAACATAGTTTGATTGGCAAATACCCACTTGGCATATTTAATTTACTTCTAAGTCCCTTGTAGCATGGTATACCAGTTACCAAGGGCCTGTGAATTAAATGCTACCAGTGGGTCTGCAGCACCTATTGGTTCATACACTTAAGTAGCACCGTACATGACCCAGGCCTGCCATTGCAGCCTGAAGGCAGTGTCACACTGCCATGTCAACTTGCCATTTAAAGTCCCTTGCCAAGCCTTATACTCCCATTTTATTACATATATTTCACCCCTGTGGTAAGCCCTAGGTTGCCAATAGGTCAAGGTGCTGTGTAAATAAAAGGTTGGACATGTACTTTTATGTTTTTATTTTCTTTATGTATTCGGTACCCTTGTTTCTCGGACAAAGACATCATGTGGAATTTGGGCACCGTCCAAAAAGAACATGCCCACCGTGCGTATTCCTGTATCCCCCCCAAGCCAATATTCTCCTTCCAGTAACAGTTCCTATCTGTGAGGGGATACATAAAAGGGGAATAGTGGGGGTATTTGGAGCTACTGTCTTCGTATATCTCAAAGCACTCCTCCAGTATAATAACACAACTCTCAATAAGTGAGGCGCTGTTTGAGAAATCTTGCTATTGGGTAGTAAGAGTGTATGCATGTCTCCTCTTTCCCATGACTGACATGTCATGTCAATCTCCTGCAGATTACGGCCAGCCACACAGTATGCCAGCCATTGTAGATGGCTCGCATAACAGTAAGCTTTCAGATCCGGTACCCTCATTCCCCCTCTTTTGGTATCTAATTGGAGCTTCGTGAGTCCAATTCGCCTGCGGCCCGTACCCCATACCAGGTCAATCAATAGGGGGTTTAATAATTTAAATACCTGTGCTGGGACGATGATGGGCAAGTTAGTGAAGTAATATAACAGTCTAAGGAGCATCACCATCTTGTAAATAGCCACTCTACCTGCTACCGATAAGGGCAGGGAAGACCAGAATTTTATTTGGAGTTTGAGCGCAGCTATAGCACAGTTTAAGTTACCATCTAGGATATCTATTGTTCCCCTGTATACCTGAATCCCTAGGTATTTGAAGGTAATAGGTGCTGTCTGAAACGTCCACTTTCCAAAGCACAGGGGACCGCTACGCGTTACATCAGTGAAAAAGTATACATAGGACTTGTTCTCGTTTATAGAGAGACCTGGGAGCTGTTGAAAAGTATCAAAGGTAGTAGGTTTGAGTTCATAGTTCTCATTTAATTTTTGGAGATATAAAATTAAATCATCTGCATGTGCAGAGACGATATGCCTATTGGTTCCCATTGTGACCCGCTGTAGTTCAAGGGTTCTGCAAGAAAGGCTCTAAAGCTAAAATGAATAGTAAGGGTGACAGCGGGCAACCTTGTCTGGTACCCCGCGCTACACTATATTGCTGTGAAACATGTTGTCCCGTATGGGCGCGCGCTGTGGGGTTCATGTATAGCAGCCTCACCCAACTGATATATTCCTCCGCTATGCCAAATCTCGAAAGGGCATAGAACATATATTGCCAGTGTAGGGAATCAAAGGCTTGACGTAAATCTAGCGAAAAGCATCCCCCTGCAGTAACTGTTGTCGGCGCCTAGTCATTATTTGGTGCAGTCTCCCAATATTAATGGCTGTGCTTCTGCCCGGGACAAATCCGCATTGATCAATGTGTTTCAACTGCGGGATAAACGGACAAAGTCTAGTCGCTAATAACTTACTTAGGATTTTATAGTCCATATTGAGAAGTGAAAGGGGCCTATATCCTGCCGGTTTCAGGAGCGAGACCACCGTCGCCTGTAACGTGGTAAGGGGCAGTGCACCATTATCTAGCAATGCCTGGTACAAGAGCTGTAAATGAGGCACTAGCAATTCAGAGTATGCTGCATAGAATTCAAGAGGCAGCCCATCACTCCGTGGTGCTTTATTACGAGGCAGCGCTTTAATCGCCCGTTTAATTTCCATGCTAGTCACCAGCTGTCGCAGCTCCTCCTTGTGGTTATGCAATAATTGTGGAAGCTGTAGACCTTCAAAGAAGGGCTCAAAGTCTGCGTCATTAAAGTCAGCCGGTTTCTCATATAGTTTCTCATAGTAATTTTTAAAGGACGTATTTATTTCTGATTGGGTACAGACCTTGTCACCCTCCATATTTCGGATCTCAAGAATAGGGTATTATGATCGGGCGCCTTTAATCATTTTAGTGAGAAGTGGGCCTGCTCTATCTGCTGTTGCATGTTGTTTCTGAGTATAAAGACGATAGTTCAAAATGCGCAGATCTTCTAAAAGTTCCACATGTTTTACATGTGCTTCTTGTAACTGTGCCTGCTGTGATTCATTCAGTACAGCTTCCTGTTCCAACCTACCCAGACGATTTTAGATCTCCTTAAGTTGTTCGATTAGAGCCAGCCGTGCTCCGGCCTTCGTGCTAATTGCTACCCCTGTATCATGGTTTTGAAGGCATCCCATTCAATTTGGCGCGTGCTTGCTGTATCCGCATTTTTGATAAAATAATTGTCTATTGCCGTGGATAGTGCACTGTGAAAGACTGGGTCTTCTAACAGCATGGGATGCATCTTCCAAATCGGTATCAGTGCAGGAACCCAGCCCCATATGAGTGTAAATTCTATGGGATTATGATCCGATAAGGTCTTACCCAAATGTGCTGTGACGCTGACAAGGGGGAGTATATTTAAGGAGCAAAATATTCTGTTAATGCGGGTATGTAACCTGTGTGGTGGTGAGTCAAAGAAGTATTCCCTACTAGTGGGGTGTGCCATTCGCCATGTGTCTCCTATCCCCCAATGGGTGGGGGATAGGAGACAAATGGTCCATCCCTTGAGTGCTTCCGTCAACTTCTTACATTCCATATTTTGCAATGGAGGGTGCGATCTGTCCAGATCAACATCTAACACCATATTGAAATCGCCTCCCAACACCCAGGGGTATTCTTCCTACCTCACCAATACCGTGCTAAGAACCTCTAGGAATTTGTCCTGATCAGTGTTTGGAGCGTATATGCTTCACATCACAATGTGTTCCCTATCTAGTAGTCCATGTACTAGTACATATCTGCTGTTAGAATCAATCTTCTGCTCTACTCTGTAACTGAGAAACTAATGGAAACAATGCTAGGCTTGTTTCGGAGTCCGAGCGAACAGTGGCATCATCCAAAGAGTGGACGGACACAGCGAAGGACGTGGAATCATGTTCTGTCAGTTCTGCCACGGTCAGGAGAGTGTCTTTTTGGCTTTCTGAGATCTGTTCAAGAGATTGGCTTACACTGGGGTCAGTTCTTAGGCGCCTATCTTTATCCACTCTGGCTTCGTCTGCGTGCTGTGACAAGGACCATGTAGATTGACTCAGCAGGAGTGAGTTCTGGGACATAGGAGGTGTGAAGGTAATTTCCATCCAGTCCGCCATCTCCTCTGGGTTGTCAAAAAAGAAGGATTTATGTCCAAAAAGAACTTTTAAACGGGCCGGGAAGAGTAAATCATATTTCAAATTATGCGCCAGTAGTTTCTTTTTAACGTCTTGGTAGGTGGCTCTCGCTTTCTGAACTGCCAGAGTAAAATCCGGGGAGATCTTTTTATTTTCAAAGTGGATGAGAGCATTTTTACTCACAGCACGCAGTATCAAGTCCAGGTCTCTATAGTTCATTATGTGTGTAATCAGTGGTCTGGGCGATGCCCCGGAAGGGGAGGTCTGGGTGGCACCCTATACTCCCTCTCCACACTATAGAGTTCAGTGAGGCCTTCCCTTGCTACATGATCATGCAGCCATTTTTCAACAAATTGAGTGGGATTAGATCCCTCACTCCTCTCCGGTATTCCCAGTATATGGACATTATTTCGGCAGGATCTCCCTTCGGCATCATCCACCCTATCTAGCAATCCTCATAATTGTCATTAGAGCTGTTCCACTTGGGAAGTGTGAATTGATTGTTGAGGTATCAGATCATCTAGGGCAAGTTTATTCGACTTTACTTTGTCTGCAAACTTTTTATGATCCGCTTGTAAGAGGTTAAGGTTAGTAGAGAGCATACCTATTTGAGTTCAAATCACCATGCATAAGTCTCTGATTTCTCTCAGTATCAGGTCTAGTTTATCAATGTTTTGTTCATTCCCGGTAGGCGGCACTAGCACTACATCCATGTCAGGACTATGTGCTAAATCATCAAGCATTGCAGAGTGTGTGAGGCAGGGAGATTGGGTTGCCTACCAAATCAACGCGGAGGGTCCCTGAAGTCTCAATGGGGAGGAAGAGAGCAGGGAAATAAGCACAAGCAAAATACAAAATCTCCCTCCACTACCTATAGCCTTCTTGGTGATACATCCATAATATACAAATAGTTGTCCCATAGACCTAAAGCATCAAAGCATATTATTTATTCATATTTTATTGTTTTTCAAAGCAGTAGAAAGAATCTCAAATGACATTTAAAATAATTGTTTGTGTTTCTCAAACGTATTTTCTTTTAAACAACAAACATAGGGCCCAAGGTTACATACATAGGGTATAATAAGAAAAACTACATATAATACAAAAAAACAATATTCACAAGGCATGAAACACAAAAGTACAATAATACAGTGAAATGACAATGCAAAAAAAGACTACACAAAATTAACAGAACTAACAAAAACACCGAAGCGTGTTTCGGAACACAAAAACAACATATGCGATTCCTTCCTCGGGGCGAAAATATACTTTCACATTTGGAGGGCCATCAGTGTAAAATGGAGCCACCACCGGATATGTGGTGTGAAGGCTCACAACAAAATAAATGTGGTCGTCTCAGAGAGTTAACACAGCAGTCAAACTTCCTGTTCAATGGTATCAGCCGATATCCATGTGCTTGGGGATTAACAATGCTCAATAATAGATGTACATCAGAGGCAGTGGTGGATAATCACACAGTGGGGAGCCAGTCATCCAATCTCACCACTGGGTTTAAAATGCCAAGGAACATCCGGCAAGTGGTAAACAAATGTGGTGAACGTTAAGTCTGTGGTGATTCTCAGTTCGCGCCACAAACAAAGACTAGAGTTGTGGGTCGTCACATGCTGAAACTAAGGATTTGACATCCAGAGATATAATTTCTCGATCATGCTGCTTAAGACGCCCGACTCGTAGATGCTTTGATGCTTTAAGTCTGAGGGACAACTATATGTATATTATGGATGTATCCCCAAGAAGGCTATATGTAGTTGAGGAAAATGTAGTATTTTGCTTGGTATTGGGTTGCCTAGCCTTGGTGCAACCCATGATGCAGAGAGTCTGAGACCAAGCACAACAACCCTTTCCGAGATCTCGAGCAAACAAACCCAACTTCATGGTACTCATTGTAGATTATTACTGGGTTCTACTGCAAATTGTCCAAATCCGCCTTCAAAGGAGCACTTGCATCAAGCTAGGCTGTTGTAGCGGTAATGTTCATGGCTAATGTGCCAGGGAGGCGTCAGAGGGTCCGTGGTTGTGTGTGTAAAGGATGTGCCACAATTCTGTGTATGCACACTGTTTAATATAGTTCTCTCACAGTGTTATTACATTGTCAGGCACTCAGGCAACATCAGGGCAGCCCATCGCTCTCTGATCAGCCAGACCCCTCCTGCTACATTCAGGCTCTCTAGGTTTCCTTTGTCACTGGTGAGCAGGCCCTTTACCTCGACTTTGAATGGGCACAAGTATGGATTTGTGTCTCAGTAGAAATGCGGTGGTAGTCCCCCTCTAGATCTCCAGCACAGGGGTTTGTAGCATATGTTCTCGATCACTCCACCTCTCTGAGACTCACTTTTGCCCACTGTGCCCCAGTATATCAGGCAGCCAACGTGATGCAGTTGTCCGGCTGCTGCGCAATACGCTAGTGCACTGGATCTGTGCACATCGACCTCAGTTGCACGGCCGTGTTCCCCGGAGTATTCAGGCGCCCATCGAGTAAACATATTATCAGACATCCAGGCAATAGAGCAGCGCCCATTGATAGAGTGCCACCACGAGCTGGTCTCTTTGTGTCTGCGCGTTACGTTCTCGAGTCTATGGCGCAGTAGGGAATTTCACTGCCAAGTGTCTGCAATGTGCACCAGTGCGCGCCGATACTGTGATAATTGGCACCAGATGCCCTTTGTAGTACTGCTGATGAGAGTGGGGGTCCTTGCACTATGCAGTCATTACTCCGCCCTCAGCCATCTTGTTTCTCTCGAGCTGCGCTTTTGCTTCTCACCTCCAATCTCGTCTCACACAGCACCTCGGGTAGTACACTCACAGTCAGTGTGGGAAGTTCAGTCCAGCTAGCGACTACGTGGATAAGCCATTTACATCATCCTCCATTCGTAGTATGATGCTTGAACCAGCATCTTCCGGCTCCCTGCCCGCACTACTCTGCTGTCTCACTGCTCTCAGGAGCGGCGTCATGGATACTTCTTAAAACTGGCATTAGGACCCTCCGTTTCAGAGTCGCTGTTGGCTTCAGGGTCTCCGCTGCACAGGACGTTGTTTTTAAGCCCAATTGGTCCAAGATCTTACAGGATAATTGGCAGAGTGTTGGGGCTCGGTACGGAGCTTCTTCAGCTTGCGTCCGCCATGCTCGGCAATTAGCCACTCCCCCGTACTTTTATGTTTTATGCACCCTGGTAGTGAAAAACTCCTAAATTAATTTTTATCTACTGTGAGACTTACTGCTCCCAGACGATAACATCAGGGACTCCTTATTACATTTAATAAGCTGTAATTCCTAATTGGGAGCAGGTAGATTGGTCATGTTTGGTATCTATGAAATTGTAATGATAAACCCTCTTTAATGGTAAAATCTGACTTTTTCATTAAAACTTTGAAAATGCCACTTCAGAAAGTTGGCATTCTCCTGCCCATAGCCCTTTGTGCCTGTAGCCTGTCTTGGGTCACAAGACTAGGTGTTGCTGACAGACTTCGTGAATTCTTCCCAGACTGTCACACACTAGAAGGATTAGCTAAGCCGCAATGGGCCATACTTACACTTTATTAGCCTGTGTGCTGCCTTCACACAAAGAGCCTAACCACTCCGTAGTGTCACTGCAGCCAGCTTAGAGCCAAGGCAGGGGAGTAAGGGAATTCCATGCATTTCAAAGAACCTTTCCAGATTCTTTTACAATCTTCCAGAAGAAGGACACGAGGGTATAAACATAGGATCTTTAGACCCCACTCTTCAATTCCCTGCTGTACCTGTGGAAGGACTCTCATAGGAATAACATCTGCTGTGAACAGCTGTGCACTCTACCAGACTGTTGCTGTACCTGGAAAGACTGTTTTGTTGCCTGAAGCTTGTCTTGATCCCTCAGAGGCCAGCCCTGCTGTTGAGCCAAGCTTCTTCATATTCACCTTAGATTGCCAGAAGTGACTGCAAGAAAACGTTTGATGGCCTCCTGTTCAGAGCAACGGGGAAATAACAGGCTCACCCTCTTGAAACCCGCACCTAGCCTGGATGAGTCTTGAAACCCCAAGAGGTGTCTCTCCAATCCTGGACCTTTGGTTGTGGTGCAAAAGGAACCTAGATGACCAATTTCCAAAACTGAGGACTAAAACAAAATTTGGTCGAAAAGTGCTTTGACAACCAGGAGGAGACCTGGACCAACCTACTTGCCAATCTGCCTAAGGTGCATCGCCGGTTGTATTGACCTTGCGGCTTTTCCTGCTACGTTCTTCTCCGCAGCAGCAAATTTGTTTCAGCAGTTCTTCGCCAAACCGTTATCTGATATCGTGGATCTGTCATCCGCTACAGGCCTCTGTTTTGTCCTGCTGGAGTTTTTCGACCACTATTTGATGATTAAGTACAAACTAAGAAATCTTCACCACGGCTTTGCCCCAATGAAATAATATGTTCTATTGTTCCTGACCATACTTCCCACCCTTTAAGAACTTGTCTCATGTGGCTGGCTAATGGCTCAATTGTGATGGAAAAAATTAGGGAAGACAGAGGGCAACCCAGTCTAGTGCTGAACTGAAGAGCTATTACATTCGAAACATATCCACCTGTTTGCACTCTGACCTGTGGATTTTTATATATAACAATTTAATTCAGTTTATGAATAGGGAGCCCAAAACCATTTTTTGGAGTACCCACCAGATATACTCCCATCTCATAGAATCAAAGGCCTGTTCTATGTCTAGAAAGGCCAGGGCAAATGTATCCTCTTGCAGCTCCGGTGCCTGCATAAAGTGTGCTAATAAACGGATGTTGGAGCTTATTTCTACGTGGTATGAAACCTGAATGATCATCACATAATAGCTGTGGGAGATAAGGCAGGAGTCTAGCTGCTAAGATCTGCCTAACAGGTTTAAGGTCCACGTTCAGCATAGAGAGGGGTCTGTAAGACCCAGTCTCCGTGGGATCCGTACCAGGTTTAGGTATAACCACTATTAGGGCCTCTCTCATTCACCATGGTAGCTCCCGTCTATTGTAGGCCTCCGTGAAGATCATCAACAATCTATTGGTCAGGACATCTGAAAAATGCCAGTAGAATTTGGCTGGAAGGCCATCAGCAGCTGATAATTTAGAGGAGTTTAAGGCTTTTACATCACTTAGCAGTTCCTGTTTGGTAACCGGAGGACTCAAAGTGTCCCGATTCTCCGTAGTGAGGCACAGGAGCGGAAGACCCTCTAGGTAGGAATCTAGCTCCAGTGTCTCAGTTATCTGCTGTGGTTCTGAGCATACTTTCTGCAGATATTCTCCATTAATCGCATGCTGTAAACCACATCATCCCCTTGATCTCGTACTGCCAATACCGGTTCTATTGAGTTCCACAATTGAATGAACTGCGCCAATAAGCTCCCAGACTTATCTCCTCCAAAAGTACCAGTGTCTCCGACCCATGTTCTTAACATGCTTTACCAGTTGATCCCATAATTCCCCAACCTTTTGTCTTTGGGTATTACAGTCAGTCACCTCTGCTCTGTTCGTGGGAATTCAAGGACTCAATAATTTGTTCTTGTTTGGTCAGAACGTTCTCTAGTATCCATCTTATATCAACTATAGTAGTCATGCACACTCCTTGGAAAACCACCTTCATTGCGTCCCACTCTATGGCCCTGTTGTTTGTGGATTCCCAGTTGTGGTCAAAATATTTTATTAGCTCCCCATTCACTGTATCCCTAAATATCGGGTCTGGAAGTACCTCTACATTGAGCCTCCAAAGTGGCACTTTGGTTATCAGCCTAGTAAGTGCATACATCACCATCAGTGGGGAGTGATTCGAGAGATCGCGAGCCATATACTGAGCATCTTTAGCTCAATGGGCAAGAGTGGTGTGTACAAAGAAAGTGACTGTGTGTCTGTTGCTGGTGTATGTCAAGAGTATGTTTGTATGGTTGAGTCCCTCTGACGCCGGATATCCACCAGCCCAAGGCCGCTCTGTGCCTGTTGTAGTGCAGCTACAGTCTTAGGTTTAATGTACTTACAAGGAGGAGATCTGTCCAAGTCACGATTCAGCGCACAGTTAAAATCACCCGCCATCCCAATCTCCACATCCGGAGAGACTTGCGCGGAGCACAATATCACACCTATGAAGGCCCCATTATCAACATTTGGAGCATAAACATTTACGAGGCACAGTATGTGAGCATTGGAGAGTGCCCTGAACTACTACATAGTGGGCAGAGTCTGAGTAGGCTTTGGTGTCCTTGAATAGTACTCTGGGTGCCACCCACAAAAGGAATCACACACATTCGCCCCCTCCAGTGTCTCTTTACATACTCACTACAATCCCCCCACAAGTGGGTTCCCTGCAGAAACTATTGATATCCCATACCTCGAGATAAACATGTACTCTGACATTTCACATAATTATTTAACCCTCAAACACTTCAGGTCACAAACGTATAGGTAGTTTTCTTACCGTCCATATGATATCTTTGGAAAACAGCACATCCGTGGGCTCAATAACAGACAGCTGGAGGCAGCACCCCAAACAACTCATCATAATGAAAGCTTTCCACTATTACTTTTATCAACAGTACATTTCTATGTATAACCAAAAAGAAAACAAATGCCAAGAACCACACGTCATCCCTCCCGAACCCGCCCATAAGCAGAAGTCACTTATCGCTCCCGGCATAACAGACAGTCAAGAATAGATGACAGTAAACCCTGTCCAAATCGCCCTCCCTATCTCTAGGTCCTCAACTAGTTCCCCCACAGCGTCACTTGATGTAGTCTTTGACCAGGCCACTAGATTTGCAGCATCTCACGCGCCTCAAATGGAGCATCAGCAATGTTCTGCTGTGTGGTGGCTGACACGCGATTACTCACAAGTCTCACTCCGGGTCTCAGAAAGCCCCAGTAGGCCTGGGTCTATATTCCTCCAACCCAGGAAGTTAAAGGCCACCATCTCAGTACCTGTTTTCATGAATCTCAATACCATGGCCATCTTCTAAATATCACACAGCACTGTCTGCAAGACCTATTGGGGTAAAAAAAAACGACTTTGGCCTCCCCTGCTGCCTGCCATATGTTATGCCAGTCACCAGTGTCATTCATTTTTGCTGCCTCCTAACTCGTAGGGCAGCCCCTACGTCACTTCCGTTCTAACTCAAAGGAGCACCGGTTAAGTACGTTTCCTTATGCTTCTATTTTTCAATAGTTGGTTGGCAGAACTCTTTTTTTTTTTTTTTTTATCTTGCTTTCTGCCCCTCGCAGCTTGTTATTTCAAGGCACGGTGCAGGTTGTATCAACCGAAAAGCCTGCCTCACCGGCCACATTAGATGGAGTTGTGCTTTTCGGAGAGCCAGCACTACTTTCTTAATTACAGCAAGATGCCGAACTGGCAGACAAGAGAGCTAATAAAGGAGCAGAGGATTTCAGCCAAAAGGTACAGGCACCTCTTGTTTTTTATTTACTATACTTAGCAATGCCGCACAAAGCTTAAGCCATAGGAGGAGGCATGGTTCACCCATCTCAATTTCAACTTCTTTATATGTTTTTTTTATTGAGCACCACAGCACACTGCTTGCTCTTAATCAGCAGCATTAGCGGCCCGCCTTACTTTTTTTCATGCTTGCTCACACAACTTCCTTTATTACCGTCACCCCAGTAAACATTTATCCCTTAATTGGCAAGCTTGCAATGTCCAACCACCCTCCCAGAACAATTCTGCCTGTAGTTTAATATGGTTTAACTCTTCTTTTCTTGTCTGTTTAAAATGCATGCCCCCCTTCACACCTGTTACCTCTGACTGGGGCTGTGTTCCTACTATGTTTCTTTCCCTCACCAACCTCCTTCTTCCGAATCAGGTGGGTGATAATCGTAAAGCATGGGAGGCAACACATTATGGTATTTTTTATGTGAGCCCACTTGGGTATTTTTATTTCATGTCACTTTGTATTTTAATGCACATCATTTTACATTTTATACTGCATTCTAGTAGCTAACAGTTTACATTGACATTAGAAATGGCATAATCGTTAAAAGTCAGCCTTGTCTTTCATAACAAATATTGAAGTTGCTCCTTATCTGCCTGTAACTGTATTTGTATACCGCTTACTACCCTAACGAGGCGTTGAAGTGCTTTTCGGCGCATAGCACGCTACTCCGGAACCATGTGATGCACTCCTCATTTTGTAAGATGGCCCTCGTCACAAAACTACCGGGGAGGGGAATGGACCAAACTGCCATAAATTGTGGATTTAGTTCCACCGAGATCAGCTTCCTTGGCAGTTTTAAAGTTCACTTAATCATCACATAGATTGCTGGCGAGTTAGTTTGCTGAATGGCTACAGGAGCACAGAATACCAATGTGTGAACACATAACAGGCAATATCTCTAATAGATTAGCAATCTGTTTTGTTATTTGGCTTCTTTTCTTGAACATTCTTAATACAGAATGAGGTTGGAAAGCAGAGTTTCGCTGCTCAGTGGAAATACTGTTGCTGAATCTGTAGGCGTTATACTTCAGTGACCCTGTAGCCAAAATAAAAATGTTGGTGTAACAGGAATGTTGGACTTGGCCTTGTTGGATAAAGATCACAAACGTTTTGCTTTTCCCCTAGACCGTTTTCCTGACAGATAGCTGTGAAGTTAGATGCTGTAGGTACTTGCCACTGCTAATCAGTGTGCAAGTACAGATGTTCCCTGTATAAATTGTAGTGGTGATTGGTTGTCTCTGATTGGTATGTTCGCCTTACTAACAAGATCACTAAGTGATGCGCAATGTGTGTGCCAGAGCTAGTACTAAAGAAATGCACAGAGAGGGAACACAGGTCTTCAGTGTAGGGCCTGCGCGCATTAAGCTAAATTAGCATGTTGTCCTGACAAGTGCTACCACTTGTCAGGCCTTACTTTCTCTTTTGCATACACATGGGGAACCACTGTACGACATCCTGGGTAGCCCCTAGGCAAGGAGCGGTGTCGGTAAAAGGCAGGACCTGTGCATGTGCGGGTGCTAGGCCCTGACAGTGTAAAATACTCCATTTCATTTTCCATGGTGAAAGGCCATCCTGCCCATCGGACAGAATGGGGGAGGATGGGTGTAGTATTGTTAGCCTAGTTTCCCAAGAATTGGAAATGGAACAGTAAAATTCGGTATGTCTGAACTTACAGCATCATAACACATCTATTTGGGTAGATGGTTTTGTGGCTGTGTGTCCAGAAACCGCTGTTTGAGAAAATGACTGAGTTTGTGCTTTAGACCTTTTTGTGTGTCTCAGAAGAATGTGAATTGCCTGCCTGGTTCTGGGAGAGATGAGAAAGGCTGAGGGAGGTCGTACCCAAGGGGAAGGGTGGAGACGGCGCCAGGCTGCCCTTCACCTGGAGCGGGAAGCAGGAGAGGCTTTGTGAGGTGAAGAGGCCTGGGTCAGAGCCATAAAACAATAACCCCATCTCCCTCTGAGTGATTAAAGATCTAGGCCCCCAGTATCAAAGAGAGGACGGTGACACTGAGGAGCGAGATACGCAAGACTGATTTAGGGAGGGGTCAGGGACCCCTGAGCACAAGGAAACTTCAAAGACAACGAGGGGTATAACTGAAAGAACTGTAACCCCAAGACTTGGGTTATGTTGATGATGTCGTCGAGAACGGTCTCGGTATCATTCAGAGAAGTGCTGGGAGCGCTTTGAAGACGCCGTGGACTGGTTGAGACTTTGGGGGCTTTGACCTGTTCGCGATCGGGAAGAAACCCTCTGCCTCAGGAAGTGTTGCTGAATAGGCTGCAGGAGACACTTGACCCGTGCTTCGTGATCTGGGCTTGTGGGCAGTTTGTAGCTCTTGACCAAGGAGAGACTGAAGGGGCGCTGCAGTGGGTCATACTCCCCCTTCAATCTGAGCAGGACTTTGCTGTGTGCTGCGTCCTGTACCCAAAGGGATCGAGGTGAGCTGGCTCTCGGTTCGGAAACACAGGAATATAAAAGTTTCCTGGAAGTCTCAAGTGGTGCGGTGGTGGGACCATGTTGTGGCAGCCTGAGACCTCCGAAGGGGTGCCTAAGGTGATCGTGGGCACCCGGAGCGAGTCAAGACTCTGACACGCAGGGTGCGTGTCTTGGTGCGGTTACAGTTGTTGGAGCGCCTGTGGATTGTGGGCATCATGGAAGACAGCCGAGATTCGTGACACAAAGAGGGTGTGTGTCGCAGTGCAGTTCAGGCACTAGTGAAGAGTGCCGGGACATTGTGGGCACTAAGAAGGAGTGAGTCTCTGACACACGGGTCGGCGTGTGGTGGTGCAGCCAGGGCATTAGTGGAGAGCGCCTGGTACCTCTTGTGCACCAGGAGTAAAGGCGAGACTCAGACGTCCAGTGTGCTTGTTGTGGTGCGACCTGAGCATTAGTGGGAAGTGCCTGAAGAACGTTTGCACCAGGAGATGGAGTGAGTCTCGGACGCGCCGGGGGTGGATGTCAAAGGTGCCACCAGAGGTGCTGGTAAGGAGTGCCGGAGAGCCATGAGCACCAGAGAGCGAAGAAATCCCAACAGCGTGGAGAGGAGGGCCAAGTGATCGGGCCCTCGAAGGCAATGAGAGGTAGCACCAGCTTAGTGTGGAAGGCTTCATGGAAGGAGTTTGTGCTGAACGTTGGCGGCCCGGCAGCCCCGCAGGAGCTGAACTACCAGCCCGAGCATACCTTGCCCATGGTGACAAGATTCTGGAGTGAGGCCAAGCCGCTGTGGCAGGAGAGGAGAGTAGGGTTGTGCCTCCCCAGGTAAAGTGGATCATCGCCTGGGGCAAGCTGAGGGCCTGGAGAGAAACTCTCTCAGCCTCTCACTGCTGGCAGCTGGGTGCGCCTGTGGCTATGGCCTAGATCTCGGTCCACGCTGGTCCCGGACGGGGCAGTACAGGGGCCAGGGCCCGGAGTGAAACTTGGGTGTCATTGTTGATCCATGTTGGGGGCAACGGTTGCATAACTTCTAAAAAACAGTTGCATAACACTTTGCACATTTGTTGCTAACGAACTATCGAATTATTGGACAACGTCTGACACTAGTCGTGCTTAACGAACTCAGGGGTTAGTGCGCTACGCACTACGTTATGTTTCTCTTGCAGGATACAGGATCTTAGCGTAGCACACTACATTGGTTGTTTACTGCACTGTACTGAATTGGACTTTGAATCATTACCTTATTCCTTCCTTGCACAGGGCATGCTGGTGGTGATATGCATTGCATTGTTTACCTATCGCACTGTACGTAATTGCAGCATGACGCATTGCTGTATTCCTTCCTTGAACAGGGCATGCTGGTAACGAACCGGGTTGCATTATTTTGTGTTGACTCAGTACATGATCTTGACGCTAAGCATTGTATGGTGTCACTGGGGCATGGTACAGGAACCCATCGTTAAGTAGTGCAGTATTCATTGCATTTTGCAACGTGTGCGAATCTAGTGATACGACGTACCTAACCTGTTGAGAACGGTTAAAAGTCAGCATAACTGTTGCTTAGAAGCGGTGGTTGGGAATTAGGACCGCCCAACCTACTGGAAACAATATTTCTCAGTGGATACATGTGGGAGTTGTATCGTGTGGTCATTTCGTATATCTTTTTATATAAAGTGTACTCATTTTATACAAACTTGTGTGGAGTCCATTTGTGGTGACATCATTGGGATTGCTGTGGGCGTGGTTACACATACTGAACACTCGTGCCTTGGAGACAAGCCTGGCTGCTCGTGTCAAGCTACTAAGGGGGTGATCAGGGCTGTCTTGGACGGTGTCCTTTCTTAGGCTAACATGGAAGCGGGGGGTCCAGGTTGCGCACTTGACAACAACGGTGCGCGCGGGAAGTCCGGCTTCTAAAAAGGAATAACAACTCAGTGCATGTACTGTTTTACAATGTTGTGTGGGCAGAATCCTGAATATGTTTAGGACTGCTAAAATGTCTTCTTCCTGATAACGTGTGCATTATTAGGCCTCAGTCGACTATACCTACATTACTTTTATAAAACGTGTTTCTGTGTGTGTTACAGTTCTTTAATAAATGTAATGGTCTCGCATTTCTTGGAGTTATTGGCATTATAAATGCATTCTAAATGCCAAATTATTTTTTACTTAGCCCTGTTGCTGTCTGAGGTACCATATGTGGCCAAAAGTAGTATTTTAGCCACATATGATACTGCACACAGCAACTTCGCTAGGTAAAAACATTGGCATTTATAATACCGGTAGCTCCAACTCATGCGAGACTTATTGCATTTGTAATGGTTGTTTTTCTCCTGTGCTCTGCATGCTGCCTCCCCCAATCTCTTCCCCCACTTCCTCTCACAGGGCTTAGTGGGCATTCAGGATTGTGTTCCAGGCAGGCAGGTATTGCCAACAGCGCAATGCTACCTCTCCTTGCAGACCTCTAGGCCCAGCCTCAGCCGGTCACGTCCCTAAGGCCCCGGGTCTGCCTCACCGTTGCGTACCAGAGCTCTCCTCTGCAATGCAGTGTTGGCCACCTCCCACTGCTCCGCAGCCCACTAAGATTACGATGTCAGAGCCAGATTTTTAGTCTCCCAAGCTGTGTGGCTCGTCAGCAGTGATGCGATTTATCCCCTTGATCAGCCACCGCCAGCCCCCTCTAACCGCCGGCAAGTTTATTTTCTGTTACATTCTTTCATTAGGGCATTCCAATGAGTGTGGAACGATCCCCCAACATGCCCCA
This sequence comes from Lissotriton vulgaris, assembly GCF_964263255.1. Taxonomy (NCBI): domain Eukaryota; kingdom Metazoa; phylum Chordata; class Amphibia; order Caudata; family Salamandridae; genus Lissotriton; species Lissotriton vulgaris. The sequence goes on along the minus strand of NC_141685.1, from coordinate 1,706,215,266 downwards.
ACAGCAGTGGGAGGGTAGTACTGTCCACATTTGGCAGGATTTCATAGGATTAAAGTGCTCAGGCTGGGAGCTCTGAGGATGTAGGTCGAGTCGGCCATCTCAGTTGACCAGAGAATGTTAGTATGTGTGTCACTTGTATCACTGTTGATGCTTAAAACATATGATTCATTGGCTAAGGTAGATGTGGCTATGACTGTAGTTTTATCACTTGAAGTGCTGGGTTGTGTTTGCAATTTGTCACATTTTCAAGCAAAAGTGAAGTTTCCTACCAATTCGCTAATTTTCCCGTTCTGAATTTTCTCATCTTTTTATCATTAATATATTGTTGACGTGCATTTAAGACATCTTTAAAGATTCTGTAATTTTATCTGTTGCCTCAGGAAGGTTAAGACCTTTAATTTCTTCATCAAGTTTTATTATTGCCTGGATCATGTCCCTCTTTCCCTCTGCATGTTTGAGGATGTTCATCATGCCAAATGATGTGGACAAATTCAAATGTTCCCGCTCAGTGAGAAGGTCAAGGTCAAAGTCCACAAAGGATTACCTGTAAGCCACAGGGGACCAGTTTAAGATCTATATATCTTTTCAGTAGCGTCAAGTCCCACCACCTGGAAAGTTCTTGTGTTTTTTAAACATTCAAGCTTGACAAATTACTGTCTAAGACCCACTTTGGTGGTGCTTTGTGTAGTTTCATTTCTACTGTCTGTTTTGTTTTTTAAATATTCCTAGAAACAACTTGTCCTTGTCATCATCCAGTTGTGCCATGTTATGAAAAAGAGAAGTGGAGTATATAACAAAGCAATATCTATCCCACAATTAAAAGAAAGGAGTGCAGATTACCACAAACAGAACAAGCATTGGTATAGCCAATAGGTCTCACCTTTGGGACCTTATAAGTGTTTAGTTATCCAGCAAAATATCCTTGGTGCAACAACATGAAGTGTTGCATGACTAAAAACGTATAAGTTCCCAAAGGCGAGACCCATTGGCTATGACAATGCTTGTTAGCTTTAGAAGCTCCACCCGATGTTTCAGGGGGGTAGAAATGCCTAAGTCTACACCTTTGACTACCTTTACAATCTGAAATGATGAATAGCCAAAAGTAGTAAAGTTTCTTTAAAGCGTAAGAACAAACTTCTAAGTGTAAATTACTCACAAGGGTAAGTTTCCTTTGTGACTATCTCATCCGTGTGCTACAGGAATTATTATGGTATGTTAATGACATTCCAGTTGCTGTAGAGATGTAGAAGATCACAGTGGGAGGACCACCCCATCCATTTGGTCATGTGTGCGTGATTACTGTACTGTACTCACCACTGGAAACTCCCTTACTGTGGAACTACTTTATGTCAGTTCTAATACCAGTGGAAATCGCATGAGTGGGACCATCAACTGAAGGCCACGTCTCAGACCCCATTCCAGTCAGTGTCCTTCCGGCCCTGGGAACAAAAAGTCCTGAAATGTGCCTCACACACTAAAAAAAATCTTCCTGCATGTGGAGGGGCAATTATTATGTTATCCATGAAGAAAGACCTCCGGTTTGGAAGTCTATCTTTAGAGGTAATTTAAGTGGCAAATGGTTAGCCATGTTGGCATTCTACTGTGGACTTACAGTCATGGTTTTCATTCTACATAATGCCATGGTTTATTTGGGGAAAAATGGAGGATAAAGTTAAACTAGGCAGCTTGTCTGTGGCTGGTGTGGAGAGGCGCAGCCTTCCCCATACTAGTTCTATGGCGGCCAATCCATCTAACTCCGCTAGAGGTCTTTAATATCTAAAGTATGACAAACACTCCTTACTAACAATTACATCCCAGTTTTGTCCGGTTTCTCTTGTTGTCACAAAAGACGTCTACGTTTGTCAGGTATTCCGCAGGACAGCGATGGCTTTCTGTGGATGACTAGAAAATAATATATAATCGATGCACAGACAGTGCAGCAAAGCGTTCCCCTAGCGGCCACTCCCTGTCAATGCACCTTAAACAATAGGAGTGTCACACTGCAGGAAAGCAGCTCAGCTACTACTTTTAACAATTGCTTCTCCACAGCTAATAGTCAGTGAGACATCCTCTAGCTTTCCAAACAGAGCTGACAATATTATATTTTTGCCGCTCTCATGGCAACATATCCCTGCAGATGTGTGCAAGCTTTCATTACTCATTGCTGGGAGCTTTGCCGTGACCAACATACTGAGGATTTGTTTCTACGCTCTCTAGCAGCAGCACGCGGAAGAGGTGTTCTCCTCTTTAAAACTTCCCTGGACAGCTGTGGCGTCGCAAAGCTAAAGTGGGGGTTGTCACGAGTCACGATGTCCTGCTAAAATGACCCACTGAAAGGTGTATTAGGTTCGTTTTAGATTCTGCAGACAAAAGCCATAAAGGCGCTTTATGAGAATACTAGATCGAGATCAAGAAAGGGGTCAAGGGCTGCTAAGTGGGCCAAGTTCATTTAAGGAGACAGAAAACGAAATGTTGAAAACATTGGAAATAGGGAGGTAACAAACAGAACAACAAGCGCGCGCGCCTCGCGCTAAAAGTGGGAGGGGTGGGGGGAGTGCAAGAGCACACAAACTGTTTCCCTTGCGGGAGCGAGCCAGGGGCACCATGTGTTTGTATTTTAATTACAAACATATAGTGTCAAGCTTGCTCCCGCAAGGAAATCGCCAAACGTGCACGCGTTGCCATTGAAGGAAATGGAACGCGTGGACGTTTTTGGCTGAAAAGCCGAAGCGATTGCTAAAGGTCTTTTGCCTAAGCAGCGCATGCGCGCTGCGTAGGCGAGACCTAAACATTTATACAATGGGGTAGTAGTATTAGGCAACTGCACCTCCTATTATACACAGCCAAGTGGGTTGATATACAAAACCATAAGTCTTTCAGTGGCTGGTGCTATTAAGGTATCGAACACCCTCCAACCAAGGGTGTCAGAGGTACTGGATAAAAGATCCGCTGCACAGTTTAGAACTGAGTAGATACCAAAGTACCTATAGGCAGACCAAGAAAAATTGTATCAAATCCATAAAAGTAAGGATTCTTGTAGATTGAGTCCTCTTCGATCTTTATTTTGATTTGAAGTGGTCAGGCAAGATACTGTATGCACATTGTCACAACAACAGCTAACACATGTTTGGTCACATAGGTAACTTCTTCAAGGCTCTAACATCATAATACAAAGTCAGACAACATTTTGTGTGATTGCTGTAGGGACACAAGAGAAAGTGTAATGTAAGGTGTAGAATAGAAGGAAGGGCCTAAAGATTTATCACACCAATGTAGTGTGCAAGTTAGTCAACAAAGTATCATCAGAAAGGATCAATATGTCATGTGACTCACCCCACATGCCCACATAGGATAAGCATTTCATGACAGATAAAGAACTTCTAGTCCCCGTGTGCATAAACCCTTACGTAGTACCTTAGCAATGCTGTGCAACAGCAAATGTTCGGTGGCTAAAGAGATTCATCTCAAGAATGTAACAGAAAGCATAGAGCTCATAAGTGCCAAGAACCAACCTAACAGTAATACTGATCAGGTACAGAAAACTGTCTAAGGACTTCAGTTTTGCAAGGTGGAGGCCAGGGAACCTAAATGTCGAGAGTTGTAAAACAATCCTGGTAACCAGATGGGATTGACAGCAAAGTTGGAGACCTTAAATGAATATCCAAATTAATTGACTATGTCAAAATTAGTATGTGCTTAATAAAATCAGTGAGGAACACTAGTATGTGGAACTTATTTGCAATTTGTACAAGAACCAAACGACAAAGAAGCCAGATGTTGGGGTGTAGTTCCGGGAGCGAGCCTGCCAGATAAAATATTTAGCATGAAGTAATGGCCCCGAGTGGTGATGGCACTCCAAGTAGGAAGACATCCATGGATGAACATTTTAGAGAAACAGACTGAATGTCACAACTTCGGTGTTAACTCTAGCGAAATACTGGAATGTAAGTGCATAGACTTGTAACCTTCAGAGTAATATCAATACACGGCATTTCATGATTATAATTAAGGGCGCTACAGAGAAACTAGCAGTTGTATACAACAGATTTTTTTAATATAATGGTACATGCCCGTTTTGAAATCTATGCTAATATTGTGCAAGTGGCAGAACCCACTTGTGTGTTCGTACTCTTTATTTAAGATATAAGATAAAATTAGAAAATTTGGAATAAGTAAGGCCCGGTGGTAAAAGACACTGTTGCAACTGCACATCTAAAGAATAGCGAGAATAACAAAGTGGTAGGTCACAATTACTACTAACTCTAAACTGGGAATATATTATTAAAAGTCGCATGGTATCTGGAATTGTAATGTGATGCTTGTAACAAGGCATAATAAAAGCTGAGTGAAGTAATTCGTCATCATGTAAAAAACTAGATTCTATAATTATGGAGACAATGGGATAAAGCAACAATTCATGAGACAAGATTGTCATCAAACATAGAATGTAGTAATAACTGCCCAAGTTGAAAGTTCTCACCTGTGAGGCCGTATGAAAAATTTAGCAGTCTCCTTGCAGCGTATGTTGACGAAATAGTAAAGGAGACCTGGTAAACTTCGAAGGAGAACTAAAACAAACTAAAGACTCACAATAGCCAGAAGTGTCAGACGATCTCTGTCAGCTTGTAGTGAAGCTAGCATAACCAACAAGAAAGCACGTACCTTAACAGTATAGTGTGCTCAAAAGAAAACAAAGTCCAAAGTAAGGAGACCAACGGCTTTCAACACCCTACTTTTTACTCCTAAAAAGAGTAGAAAGAGGACTGGATAAAGGCGTTGCCGTCCTGAGACTGGCTATATATAGTTAAAGGAAACTTCAATTGCTAGCAATTCAAAAGAAAAATTCTAAAAGAGACCAAGATTGTCCAGCCTATTCTTGTAGTGTTGGAAGAGCCTCAGATATGGGCATGCGTATGCCTAGGCTAAAAAAACAAGCATTTACAATGCAATAGGTCTCGCAATTGCGAGATTTTGAGCTATTGGCATTGTAAATGGCAATGCCTTTTATAATAGTAAGAGGCAGCAGGTAACAGTGGTGGGACCGGGTAAGGGGGGATTTTGAGGGACGATGCAGAGTGAATATTAATTGTTTGTTTATTTAATTTACCTGCAACTGGTAAAACGTATTGTCATTTAAAATACCAATAGGTCAAACTTTTGCAAAAGCGAGGCCTATTGTATTGCAGAGCATGGTGTCCGTGAAGCGGGCACTGCGCTCACGAATAAAGTAAAAAAAAAAAAAGAAACAGCGCGGTGTCCCTGAAGCGGATGCGGCGCTCACTATTAAAGTTTAAAATTAAACAGAGTGCAGTATCCCTGAAGCAGGCGCCGCACTCAACATTATAGTTTAAAAAAAAGGAAATTGAGGGCTGTGTCCCTAAAGCGGGCGCCACACTCAGTATGCACTTTTTTTAAATTTATTTAAAAACTGAAAGAAAGTGAGGTGTCCTTGAAGCGAACACCGCTTTCCTCTCAAAAGTAATAAAATACAAAAAAAAATGGCTATTGTGTAGCTTTTAAAGTTAGAGTGGCACAGTGCTTGTTGTGAAAAGGGGCCGCCATCGTCCTGTATTGGTGCACTGCAATTTCAAGAAGCAGCTTCCATTGTCCCCATTAGTTAGTTAATAAACAAAATAGTGCTCACCAACTTAAAACAGAGACCATGAAACAAGCCAAGTAAAAGGGCAAGTCACTATGGAAGTGTACAAATGAAGACAAGGCGGTACTAAGAAGGGACTAACAAGCCTATTTGTGAGTCAGAAGCCAGCATTTACGAAGGTCAATGACACAAGCCAATGACAAATATGGGCTGAGAGTGGGTGTGGCTTCCACTGCATACTCCATTACAGCAAGCCTCTCAGAGCGAGTGTACCATGCACGCTGCCGCTAGGCTCGTCCTAAAAACGTGTATGGCATGTGCCGTATAGTCAGGTCAATTTGAGCAATTGATCACAAGATTTACCAAAAAAACGTAAAATAAAGCACATTGTAATCTGACGTAGTGAGAAGAAGCAAGAATGTCAAGATCGAGTAAGTGGAATACACAAAACTCGGCTTGGTGCATGTATGTCAAGACCGGGTGAGAAAGTACAACACTACTCCGTATGGAAACGCCACATTACAAAATGGTGTGTTGTAAAGTAACGGGGGATGGAGCAAAAGTATGAGGGCCAGGCTAGTCAAGCATGGACAATTGAACATAATGAGCATGAGTGAATGGTGACCAGTAATAAATGATAAAAAAGTGCAGTTGCCAGTCGCAGTAAGACTGAGAGAGAGAAAACAGGACAGAATAGATACATTGTGAACAGGGTAAACAAATCTGGTGTTATAGTTAATGAAAAACAATATTTTTTACAACTAGGTTATTGAAAACGATATGCACAATGCAGATATTCTTGAAAATTATGGGGCATATTATCAAGGACAGGCGATACATTATCGCCGCTTTTATGTGAACACATCTAACATGGGCTTCGATTGGAATTCATAGAGCATATTATCAAGGCCATTATCGCCGCTTTATCTGCAGTTTCCTGCAGATAAAAGCGGCGATAATGTATCGCCTGTCCTTGATAATATGCCCCAAGATTACTTGCCTTAAAGTCGATATTATTGTCACCGATATTTCTGCATCACAATTTTTGGTGTATCACAATATTTTTTTCTGATTTTTCTATACCTTGATATTCAAAACTCAATATTTTGTCCAAATACCCTGGGAACAGTATCTGAAAAGAGCAAGGTGTTGATCAGGCCATTTATGTCTATCACTAGTGGGACGAAGAGTTGTTTTCAGCTTCAGTGTGACTGTTGGTCGGAAAATGATTCTAAAAATTGGCATAGGGAATCTGCCTTCACAAACTGCTATTTTTGAGCAGTTCAGATGAACCCAGGAGACTTGGGGCCTCATTTATGAGGCTGTGCGTCACTTTTTGTGACGCACCAGTGGCGTACAAAATGCGCCTTGTTGCGCCATATTTACAAAGTGATGCATCTAGGTAGATGCTCCACTTTGTAAACCCCGGCGCCACATTATACCTGCGCCAGGTATAATGTATGCAAGGGGGGCGTTTTGACGCAAGAAAGAGTCATAGAAGTGACGCAGTGAAATCTATAAGATTTCACTGCGCCATTTCTTGGCCGCTAATGCATCAAAATCATATCCTGCCTCATGGCAGGCGTAAGACTAATGCAGGCACTACCATGGGACTTGCCCATGTGAAAGTACACATTGCTGGAGTTGCGTCACTTTTGTGACACACTCCAGCAATGCGTCACTTTTGCGCCTACAGATACGTCGGAAATACTGACGTATCTGTAACTCCTTGCGACATAATGAGTCATACTGTAAATATGACGCATCGTTAGTGTCGCAGGGAGAGCGTAGTGAAAAGTGACGCATCGCTGTTTTCACGCAGCGATGCGCCACTTTTCATAAATGAGGCCCTGAGCACTTTTCAAAAACAGGCCAAAAATCTCAGTCCATTGATTATCCCAGTGCTTTTGCCTGGCTTCGACAAGTTTTCTTGTTAGTTTTTATTTGAAATTGATGATCAACTAAGGTGAGTCCGTTTTCGTCTTTGTATCTCGCCTCTGGGGTGTCAGCCCCCTACATTCACGCTGCAAATTCAACTTACCCTAGCGATCTAGCACTTCACACAGCAGCGAATACAAAAAGATTCTTCAAGGCCTCCTCCTGCCTCATGTTTTCCAACTTCCATTCACCTCGGGGTCTTGGTATTTTAGGGCCATAAAAATTCCCGAAACACATTATTTTTCATATCTGGCACTGCTGTCTTGATTTCTCCTTTGGAATAAATTGCAACAACTCTTGGTTAATAAGTTATTCAAGTTGACTGCACCTCTGTTACAGGACCAGCATAACTGAACGGGCCATTAAGAAGTAATCGGTCTGGCTGCAGTAATTGCTAATGTGCTTTTATTGTTTTGGCCAGTTTCCAAATATTTGGGCATGTTGAATCAGATGCTTCAAAGGGCTGCTGTTATTCCCCTTTCATGCCGCAGTAAATCATAACATTAAGCACAATATCAGCCAGCTCTCTTTTCAGTGACCCACTGCCATGTTAGGAATTCCCCATTCCTATCAGCTACTTGAGTCTAATTCACTTTTGAGTTTTAGTCGTCTTTAAACACAGACCTTCAAAATAGAGCACCTGCTGGCATGCTGCCGATCAGTGAGCTTATCAACAGAACCGCAGCTGCCATGTATGGCGACCTTAATAATGCTTTGCCTCAGTAGGGTGTATCTCTGTTTGAGCACTGGAATAGAGGGTGTATATTTATGTCAAAGGATCGGATTCACAAAGCACTGTCTTGCTCAGCCAGAAATGGGTCTGCAAGTGTCCTTTGCTCGGCCACATGCACTCCCAAGATTAAAAGAGCATTTCAATTGTAATTTTATTTATATATCGCTTACCACCACTGACGAGGCATTAAAGTGCTAATCGGAGAGTAGCACGCTCCTTAATCCAAAGTGAATTAGTGATGAATTAGTTTATAGAAATCAAAGTTGAAATTCGATCGGTGGACATGTGAGTTTGTTCGTTGGATTCAATAGGGTAAAGGAGGGTTAGAGGAAGGAAGAGTCTAGAAAGTGTTGATTGGGAGATTACAGTAGTGGAATACGTTTTGGGATGAGTCAAAGGAGGGATAGAGGAAGGAAGAGTCTATAGAGGGTTATTATGGAGATCATAGTGGTACAATCAGGTTTTGGATTTGTCAATGAAGGGATAGGGGAAGGAGACGTCTAGAAAGGTTATTGGGTGAGATTATAGTGGTACAACCAGGTTTTCGATGAGTTTAAGGAGGAATCAGGGAAGAGTCTAGAAGGGTTAGGGAGATCAAAGTGGTACAATCAGGTTTGGAATACGTCAGAGAGTGGAGGTAGAGGATATAGAGGACGTAATTCCCTCCAATTCAACTCCTCTAAAACCGAGGTTCTGTTCTGTCCTGCGAGCCGAATCCCTCGCCTTCTGCCTGTGGAGTTCTGGCCCCCGGAAAACCCAGATAATCCGCTACCTGTCGCCAGTGTTCGCAATCTGGGCGTCATGCTAAATAACAAACTTAGCATGGAAACGCAGGTAACAAGAACAGTTGCCACCTGCTCGGCCCTTATGCACTCATTACGTAAAATCCTGCCATTACTACCACCTCAGGCCCGAGCATTGATAGTCAGGTGCACTATTCTTAGTCGCCTTGACTATTGCAATGCCCTCCTGCTCGAATCTCCTACGGTACTGTTGGACAGACTCCAACGAGTCCAGTCGGCAGCAGCCAAATTGGCCCTTGGATGGACCAGGAGATCCTCGGCCACTGCTGCCTTAGCCGAGCTACATTGGCTTCCCTTGAAGCAACGAATAGCCTTCAAGGCTCTCTGCTTGGTCTTCAAGGCATTACACGGACCAGGACCAAGACCCCTACCACAAATGTTTTCTTGGTACATCCCAACCAGAACTCTACGATCTGCGACCGCCTGCCTTGTGACAGTACCCAGATTTAAGAAGGCCAGGATCGGGGGAAGATCTTTCAGAGTAGCTGCTGCTAAGCTTTGGAACAGTCTGCCTGCCGACATTCGCCAAATTCCACAGCTCCTACCTTTCAGGAAACGAATAAAAACATGGCTCTTCCCCTAGCTTTCCCCTTCCACTTCCATCAACCATAATCATTTCCCATCGCTTTTAACCCAGGAGTAAGCTTTTCAGCGCCAGGATACCTGCCAGGTGACAGCCGCGCTCTACAAGTGTTTTAAATAAATAAATAAATAAATAATCCCAGAGGTATTGGATGAGAGTGGTGAACTGTAGAGAGTTGAAGGGTTTATTTTGTATCTATTATTTTTTTTTGATTTTCATTTATTTTTATTTTTTTACAGCAGGAATAGAGTAACAAATATATAGATACACAACTACATAGAAATGCATACATGGTATATGCAAAGTAATAAACAGATATAACGTTGTATTATGTAAAGTCCCATAATGTACATGTATGGATAAATAGTTAGAAACTCCAAGTTTGAAGTGTTGCTGTACATAAAGCGAATTTTTTATGTATATATTTTTTAAATGTATGTTTTTCTTTTGTTTCCTAGAATTAATTTGTTTATATTTATTTAATTATTTATATTTCATATTCTCCCAATATTTCAATAGCAAAGCACTGGTAGACCCAATTGTCATGTTTATATTTACAAATTTTGAGAGATAAAATCAAAATAAAACAGTGACCCATATGCATATAATCAAATAACTTATATAACTTATCACATATTGTGACAGATAAAATAAAATAAAATATAGACTTTAAGCATATATTCAAATAACGTATATGTAAACTATGCCATGACCTATACACATGTTAAGCATTAAGTAATATATAAATAAATATATATATATGTATATGTATATATATTCACTGAAAAAAACATAGGATTGAGGCCTGATATAGTTAGGAAATATGCATTTAAAAAACCTTTGAAATTCACTGAAAAAACCATAGGTTTTAGGGGTGTTATAGTTAGGAATTAGCATTTAAAAAACCTTTGAAATTCACAGAAAAAAACCATACCCAGATTTCGATCGCAGTGTTACGAGTGTGTGGGAGGAGCTACGGGACGAGCTGCGAGCCGCACTGAGCTGAGCTGCAGCTGCGAGGACGCGAGGACGCCCGGACGCCCGGAGGCTGTGAGGTAGCTAGAAGGGCGCTGGAAGCCGTGCCGAGTCGGGCATAGGCTATCGGACCCCACCCAGGATCGTTTGGACACCTTGGCCCCTCGTGCTCATACGCGGCATCAGTGCTCCAGCTCCAGCACTGCCATCCCTGCTTCCCTCTACTGCTTACCCCTGCCACGGCCTGACTCTGATGGCTGCTTTCCTGATTTCCTGACGGCTGCTGCTCGGCCGACCGCCCCCACCACCACCACACTTTTGATTCACCTGTGCTGCCGCAGATGGGTGGCCAGCGGGTTCCGTGGGTGATTGTCTCCCCCCCCCTCCTGGGGAGATGAGCAAACAGGCCTGGAGGCAGGGCAACGAGTGGCAAAGGCGCTGAGGAGCCAGAGGAGGCAGAGGTGAGGAGAAGGGGGGCACTCCAGGATAAGGGTAAAGAGGAAAGACAATGGTAAGGAATACCAGCAACATTAGCTACAGCTGGGCAGAATGAAGTGCAGCGAGTTGCAGAGCACCTCACAGACACGTTGGAATCATCACTCTCGCTCAGCCTTGGGAACTTAAACATGCTGTTCTATACCACTAAGGAAACCTGGTCTGCTTTTGCGTGCTCAGATGCCCTTTTCTTGCGCTGGTTAAGGCTAGTTGGGCTAGTAGGGGAGGAGCACTGAGCTTTCTGCATTTGACTTTACTTGCTTGTGTGGGGATACCAAGAGGGATCGGGCAGTCAAGTGGATTTGTGACTTTGTACAGGGGCCTGTGACTTTGGGGCCAACTGGAGCTGTAGAGCAACCAAGTCCTTTAAGCTACTGCGGCACTGGTCGCAGGCTCTAGCTCCTAGCCCCTAGATCACGCATTAAAACCCTAAGCAAAACTATCAAGGCAAGCTGTGTGTGGCCAAAAAAAAAAAAAAAAAGCAAAAACAAGCAGAGGGAATCATGAGGTCAGGTCGCGTCCGGGGCAATTCAACACTTAAAAAAGAGACAAAAGAGAACGGAAGCTGAAAACCATGATGTTGCATGAGGAAAATACTGACCCTCCATCAGAAATAGGTCTGGCAACCAAGAAAAATTGCTCCCTTATAGAAATATCAGCAGCTGGAAACATTTCTGGGACAGGAAAGAATGGACAACCACAAATCTTGGAGACAAGCAACAACACAACAAAAAGGCAGTTTACTTACCAACCAAAAATCTTTACAAAATGTTGCTTCTTAAAAAACGCAGGGGACACCCTTCTTTCAAACAAAACAGATGTCCCAGTTCTACAATCACCTCTTCAGCCTCTACAACTAAACCAATCATCGCTCGCTACCGAAGACCCAAAACCAACTCACGAAAGGAAAAGCCCTGACAGAAAAAGTAATGCTAGCACAATAGCTACTAGCTTTTTGCAAATAACATCAACACCTCAATATAGGAAAACACGGATAAACTGCGAAACTACAGGTAGAAAATTAATCGGAAATACAGAGTCAGTCCAAGCACATAGACATGAAGAAAACGACAAGATGCCCAACGACGCCCTAGAAAAAAATTGTGACATACAAGAAGCTGGCTATGTTTTGAATGGTGACAGCAGACCCATAAATAGTAAAAACAAAACTGGCAACTGTGCCATAATTAATACATCAACGATCAACAGTCAAATAAGCCCGGGGGAAAAACCACTGCTTGTGAGAACTGACCACAGCCTAATAAGGATGGATGAGGCACAGGAAGACATGGGATTTAAAATGTCACAGCCTACTCCATCATTAAATAATGAACCACCAAATCGTCAAGCAGAGTCAACTAGAGGGGGGGAAAGAGCTAAGGAGCCGTTCACAGTAAAAAACATAGTCGAAGATACGGATGACATAGAGATCTCCTCATACCTCGGAACACAAGAATGGAAAGGCCTTATGGCAGCTTATAGCCAAGACACAAGCAGGAATGGGCTTAATACCAAAATTCATGGCAACACAACTGAATTTACACAAAATTTACCTGATAGAGAGAAGATAAAGGAAGTTTAAAAGGAAACAACAACTCCTGTCTGTGTAGAAGACTCATCAAAAAATGCTAGCCAGGGTACGGCGTGGCCCAGCTTGCTAAAAACAATGCAACTACTGGTAGAAGCACTCCACTATCAGTCAGATAAGATGATTGTCCAGCTAACCCTTTTATACACTCTGGCTGTTTTTGGGGTAGCTATAGATGGAAAGCTGGGTTCACTAAATCCACTACTACAAAATAAACAGGACCAATCCCTAAATAAGAATGTGGGATGTGGATGTGGCCCCATAATTGATAAACTGGCCACACTACCACAAATGTTGAGCGACCTTTGCATACAAATAAAAAAACCCTTGCAAAGAAAAGACAGCTATTCATGCAACAGACAAGCAGATCTGAAGTGGACACGCATTCCCTTGATAGCTGCACTGAAACTTCAACTGACAAAACAAAAAGTTCAGGAACAGTAATTATTACGGAAAATGGGCGCCAGGGGGCGATGGACACACAGATTTTCAAAAACCAAAACGAAGAAGCTAAAGATAAAACAACAGCAGAAGATCGACGATCTGTAGACTCAATGGAAGATAAGGCTGAGAAGCAACTCAATGCAAAGCAAAGGCGGGCAAAAAAACGTAAAGGCAGAAATCAAAAGCCAAACGTGGCTACAGAGGGTTTCAGGCGACTCTTCGGGTCGATTTCTCAACCAGACGAATGTGAACCCAATTTCTTAGACAACATTAGTAAAAAGGAAGATGGGGAGACAGTAAAAGAAACAAATAAAATTGTAAAAGTAAATGCTTTGCATCAAAGAGAGACTAATAGATCATCTCCGCGTACAGTGAAGGACAACAAAATCAAAGAGCCAGCCCAGAACCAGTTAGCAAAGCAGAACTCCACGGACCCATCGACCACTGTCACTGCAATGATCTCTACTGAATCAAATGGAACAAAGCAAAAGAAAAAAAATGCACAGAAAACACAGCAGGAAGCAACGAATGGGGAATCTACAGAATCAGACGAAAATGGACTAGTACTTAGTAGACAAACATCAAGATCTATTGACTCAAGAGCAATCCAAAGAAATGACACTAAGACACATGTAAGGGGAGCAGGAATTGAATCGGTATTCCACGACCATGGTGGCAGGAATCCAAAGTCAACCATAGGAGGTCAAACTCTCCGCCATGGAAGGTGGGAGGATGTAACACCCATTCCAGATCTAGCATTAGTGAGAACATCGCAAGGACATGAATTTGTACAAGGACGAAAAGATGACAACAAAAAAAACAGCAGCATGGATACAATAAAAGATGCTACAAACATTTTATGGTTTAACCCGGATTACATTTCAAAAGGAAAGCACAACATATTGAACAGAGGCAACATTTTACGGCTGCTAGCTCACGTTCCATCTCTAGCAGGTGTGGCAACTCAGGATTTGGATTCTATTGAATTTATAACAGAAGCTGGAATGAAGGTTGAGAAAACAAAAGCAACATGGGCAACATCTTTAGTCGCATAAAAAATACTGGCAGAAACTACAACCTTTAAAAACTGGGAAATAACAATTGCCCCATATGTAAAACCAAATTACCCAGATCTACTAATTCCAGCATCAAAAGATGGGAAACAGAACTCCTCCAATAGGACTGGATCAACAGTACTTAGAGGAGCCAAAGGGACAGAAGAAGTAAGAAGCGTGGAAGATCTAAATGTCAGGGGCTGCACCTCCGAGGGAGCACCATTAGGTTCTTACGATCTAAGATGGTTTTCGAGAACAATAAATAATCATTCAGACTGACCAACGGAAAACCTCCCGAAACTAAGCAGGAAAAACCAACAGAAAATATGCTCATGGAACATCAACGGTCTTTCCTCTAAAATATCTGATCCAGAATTTGTTAGCTATCTACGATCCTTTGATATTATGTCCCTGCAAGAAACATGGCAACTAGAGCCTCCGCACCTGCATGGATTTCTACGTTTCTTCACCAGTGCGGTGAGAACAGAAAAATATGGCCATCTACAAGGGGGCCTAGTAACCTACGTCTCAACTGCAAGTGTCTATGATATCAAGGAACTAGGATTTAACACTCCTGATCTAAATATAATAAATGTATCTACCTCCAAACGAGGCAAGAAGGGCACAAATTTCACACTGATTAACGTCTATATACACCCAAAAAGGAAAGGAAAAGTTGTAAAAGACCTATCTAATAGCCTGGAGGAAATTGTAAATGATACTCCGACAACGGACGTTATAATCACGGGGGACTTCAATCTTAATCTGATGGGAAGCTCAACAAGCGATGAGAATCACTACCATAACATAGCCTGGAAGATACCATATCAAGAGGCTCCACAAACATCCAAACATACAAAGTTAGGAGAGGAGGTATTAGAGAACCTAGAGTGCTATGCCCTCAGAGGACTAAATGGGAGATTTAAGGGAGACACTCCACGAGCGTGTACATTTCACACAGCAAGATTTAGCAAAATACTGGATTACACTTTTATGTCACTATTCTTATTCCGTCATAGTGACTCATTCCAAATAGGGGATAAAGCTGACAGTGAACACTGTCCCCAGGAAATCATACTTAACATTACCAAACCAAAATTTGAGCAATCGCTAGTACCGAATGATCTGATCTACACTATCAACTATAAAAGGATTAAGTATTCGGCAGTAAAGGACGGAGACATACAAGAAATGGCAAAGCGACACTTCGACGGGAGAACTGGAGCAAGTGAGGTGGAGAAATGGGAGAGTTTTACAGCCAACATGGCAGGTTATAATACAACCCCAAAATTCCAATATGCACAGAAGAATAGCAATATGGCGTCTTTTTTCACAAATGCGCCAACTTAGGCATCTCCCAAGAAACACGGTGAGACACAACCATTTGCAAGAACTAAAGGCATCCCTAAAAAAACAAAATGGGAAGCGAACAGAGAAATGGAGGACAATCTGTGGGCAAAATTATATTCAGACACTAAGCAGAATGACGGGGCAAAATTTTGGAAAACAATTAATTCTTTTATAAATCCTAGGCACGATGGAGTTTCTTCTAATATCTCAGAACAAACATGGGCGAATCACCTTAAAGGTCATTTCACACAACATATAATCAACAATTTGGCTACAGATATCGATGACAACAAACTACATACCACTGTGTGATTCTCAAAACAAAAAAACAGGTCAAATAACGAGCACAGGCGCAACAAAACTATAAAAGATAATTGGGCTCCAAATCAAAAAAGGAAGGAGAGAGGGGGCACCAGGCCCGAACGGAATCCCTCCCATCCTCTAGAAAATGAACGAAAAAAAATGGGCTGAAGCACTCGAGCCACTGTTTTTGGAAATTAAACATTTTAATGTTTTACCTTTCTCCTGGAAGGGCTCTATTATTTCCCCAATCTTCAAGGCAGGGGACAAATAGCTACCATGTAACTACAGACTGGTTGCCCTTATGGATAACTAAGCGCTTAGAGACCCCGGGGTTATATAGCGCTATATAAATCGAAATAAATAAATAAATAAATAAATAAAGTATTTTGCAGGGATCCTTTTGGAGGAATTGCAGGCCTGGGCCACAGAAAACTCTCTAATTCCTGCAAATCAGACTGGTTTTGCTAAATCTGTCGGAACATCAACAAATATTTTGCCTATGGGTCTGCTAATTGACAAATCAAAAACAACAAAAATGCCAATCGACTTGTGCTTCATAGACTACAAGGCGGCTTTCGACTATATAAATCGAAATCTTCTATAGTCACAACTCAAGAGATGGGGAATACCAAAGCCTTTGCTAGACTTGTTGATTAACTTACATAGCGAAACATGGGTACAGGTGAAGCTGGGCAACGGCTCCCATTTGTCAAGACGCATCCCAACAAACAAGGGCCTTAAACAAGGATGTGTCCTGGCCCCAACGCTGTTCAATCTGTTCTTAGGAGACCTTATTCTGGTGCTCAATAATTGTAATTCTCATGCACCAAAACTAGGAGGCCGAATACTGCCCACGCTACTATATGCAGATGACTTGGTTTTAATTAGTCACACAAAAATAGGGATGCTAAATCTTGTGGATGCAACAAAAAGATACTCCGATGAGAATTGCCTGACAGTAAATTTGGAAAAGACCAAAACAATGTCAATCAATAAGAAAGGAAAAACATCACACAGCTGGTTTTGGAACAACACCCGTATAGAGGACACAACTATGTACAAGTACCTAGGGGTCCCAATTGATAGCACTGGCCAGTTTATCAACCAAAAAGAAAGCATCATAGGAAAAGGCACTGCTATAGCAGTCTCGTTAAAAAAACTAAATGGCAAACTCATCAGTCCAACTCTTCTTCCTTTGGCGCAAGTTATACGAGCCAATCTTTTGCCAGCAATTACTTACGGTAGCGAGGTACAAAGAGGAAGAGATGCAGTAATTCTGGATAAGTCTGTGACATCAGCATATAGGATCATTTTTGGCCTGCCAAAATATACCTCCCCGGCTCAACTTAGATTAGAGTTCGGTGGTCAGAAGCAGTCTCTCGCAAGACAGGGGGCGTACATAATCACGAGGGACCAAATCAGGAAAGCCAAACAGGGGACTTTAAATAGCTTACTATGGTCGGAATTGCAGCGAAATCCAGTTTCGCAAGCTGCCAAGTACTTGGAAAAAAGCCGGGCAATCTAGGCATACAGGAGCTGTGGAACACCTCTACTAATCATACCACAGTCAAAAGGCTGGTAAAGAAAACAACGAAGTATCTTTCATGGATTGAAGATAAGGCGACAGTTGCCAAGAGGTCACACGGATGGTTTGTCTTAAACACCTACTCTCATCAAGGCCAACAGAGTTATCTCAACCTGGGATACTCAAGGACTACAAAATTGAAGTTTTTAAAATTCAGATTGGACCTGTTAACTTGCAGAACCCATCTCCCACATTGTCTGAGGGACAAAGGGGGCTACCTCTGCCGTTTATGTAGCAAAAAGGAGGTCGGTCCTTGGGGTTGAGGGAGGGCTGGACCGTTTATAAATTTAAACACACACAAAAGTGCCCCCTTCTCAGACTACTTCCAGTATAATTTCAACTGAGACCAAATAAACAATATCATTAAATCTGCTCCGGTATATTTATTTATACCTCTTAGTCATGTAATTTCATACAAAGGAATTTCTAGTGACAGAGAAAGAATACACAATACAAAGGGTTACTTACAGTCTTATTCAATCAACAATTAACATAAAACATTACAAAAATATCTAAGAAAATAACATTAAAAGACATCCAACAAACAGTGCAAACAACAGTTCATCGATTTTCCAATACACTAGACCAGAGGTCTCCAACCAGTCGATCGCGAGCTACCGGTAGCTCGCCGACCCCCTGGGAGTAGCTCGCGCTGGCATCTAATAAATATGTTTTCTTTCGGCGCTTCAGCATTAATTTATTTGCCCTTCACTGTCTTTTTAGGTTTTTTAGCCTTTTTGCCGTGTTTGCCCGCCCTAACTCAAAATAGCTGCTCAGATTGGCTGAGCTGAGCTTAGCTGGGGCGGGGCAAGCCGAAGAACATGACGTTCTTCCTGTCTAGCACAAGCGGAAACCACACTGCCTGCCTTGTCCAGGCTTGCTGCGTCATTTGAAATCTACCTTTTGATCCTCCTATGACGAGCAGAGCAGTGGATTGGTATGGTAAGTGAACTCCTCGTTTCATAGCCGCATATTTAGTAAATCGGCCCCACGCATGCAAGGTGCTTTGTTTTTAGTATCAGCTGGCACCGCAAGTTATATCTGCCTTCCACAGTAAAACGCGGTAGAAGCCGACATTAAAATCAAAAAGCCTTCTGTGCACTTTTACATCTCGAGTAACCTGCAGTCAGCGAAAACATTTCAGTGCACATAAGACCCCTTGATTTTAATGCTAGTTGCCACTGTGCTTTACTAGATTTAAAGCACAGTTTATTTGTAAACCAGCTCTGTTGTTGCAAAAAAGGGAAAACAAGCATTTGCAGCACTGAAACACACCCCAGGTCAAAGTCTGTGTTACTGCAGCTGAATGCAGCATGCAACATTGTCAGCTATTCCTGTTCCAACACAACAATAAACAACTACAAATTTCAATACTGACCTACTGCACACTCTGCTGCTGAAGTGCTACGGCCCACATGCATTTCTCTCTCAATCCCGACATATGCCTTCTCCTGCCCTTCGTGCACTGGCACCCCCAAAGAACTCTACCACTGCCCCTTTATCGTGACCTGAACCTCTTTTACTCCAACCGACATCATGCTCAGTTGGCTCCGTTAAGGGAGTCTTCTAGGGGTGTCTTCAGAGATAAGCATAACTAAAACGAACCAATGTTCAGCATAGGGGGGTACGTTGTCACAACTTTTCTAAAAAGACTGAATTCTTTTGATATGTTGTGGAGGAATGTACCAGAGATAGGGTCCAAGTTAACGAAGATCACGTCCAACATAACGGGCCCACTGAAATGGGAACTGAGCTTAGTAACTTTGCAGCAGAACGAAGGCTTCTGATTTAGATGGAGAAAGTTAAACATTCAGCAAGGGTTGCCACTTTCCCCAACTATTTCTATTATGTTCTCACTACTGTATGTACATGTTATGGGATACTGGCAGGTACTGCGTGTTAAACTTTGAAAATCTGAATAAAAAAAATGATAAAATAAAATCTACACAGGTTGATTTTTCGGCATCATAAAACTCAGTAAACAGCAGTGGGGGAAGATGTTAAAATCAAAGGGCCTTGTGTGCCCTGAGCCATTTTCACTGACCACGCTTTGTATCTGCAGTTAGTGAAATCGGCTCAGTGCCTGCAAGGCCCTTTGATTTAAAGTTGGTTGTCACCGTGCTTTACCAGATTTAAAGTGTGGTTACTACAGATTAAAGAGGCTCAATGCATGTAAGGTGCTTCGATTTTAACCTCGGCTGGCACCAGGCTTTATATCTGCCTTCTATGTGACCGGCAATGTTAAAGTTAAAGATTCTTACCTGCACTAAACTGCTTTCACTGGATACAGAACGCTTTAAATTTGCCTTCGTGTTGTAATCAGTGAAAGCAGCTCAGTGCATGCAAGTCCCTTTGATTTTAACATCGGCTGCCTCTGTGCCTTATTATATCTTCTTTCAGTTTTAAAGCGCAGTGGCAGCCGTTGTTGAAATCAAAGCGCTTTACATGTATTGACCCGATCCTCCCAAAATAGGCCCATGCTTATCTGTCCTTTCACTTTCAGTCTCCCTATCTCCCACGCTCTTCCTTTGTGGCAAGGCAACTCTGCTCGTGTGACATGGAGCTGTGTTTTGCTGCACCACAGCTACGCCAAACAAATTGATTTGTTAAGTACTTTTATTGGCATGCATTTAATACAGGCACTTTACAATTGTAGTGGCTGAGATGATGCAATTTCTTTTAGTGTGGGATTTTTCTGAACGGGGCTCATTAGTCCTTTCCTGATTTTACCCATGTACTTTGTTCCCATTGATGTTCTGTCTACATAGCTTGGTTCTTGAGATGCTACTTCGAAGAATGTTAAATGAAGGACTCGATTATTACACTGATTCAGAAACTCATGGCCTATGCAGGCAGGAGGAAAGCAGGCTGGTGAGTGCAGTAGTGATCTGGAGTGTGTGTGTGTGCATGCACGAGGTGTTGTCAGATTTGACATTTTGTTTTAAGGAAGCAGTGTGGTGAATGAGGTGTGAGACAGATATTAAGTTTATTATGTTATGATTTTCAGTCTGCTGACAGCTTTGAACAGCTCTATAGGTCTATCTATGTGTATTTTGTTCAAACCACAGTATGGGCCACAAAGAAATTAGGCTTAGAGACAATGAAGCAAGTCGTTGGAGGTGTCTCCGAAAAATGCGCGAGTTGCTTGGCCTTTGGTGGCTCACGACGATTTTCACTGATCAGAAGTAGCTCTCACTACAGAAAAGGTTGGAGACCCCTGCACTAGACCATTTCCATAGTCACAATTACTTTTTCTTGAAAAAACGAACTAATTTGTTAGAAGAGCAACAAAACATGTATCACTTGATCAAAAGACACTAGATGTGCTAATTGGATCTTGATGGATTTGCCGACGAGTTTCAAGTTCGGGCCATGAGTCCCCAAACCATCATCAGGGCTCTGTTAGTCGTCTGTATTTTCCTATGTGGGTGACCACTGGTGGCTTCTATCGGTAGATACACTCTTTTCTTCGGATCTCAGATGGTGCACCTTTTTTAAAAAAATATCCGTCTACGCGGTCTGGCGCTGCAAGAGGGACGGAGGAGTTTCTGTGTCTGTTTACTTTAATCCTGTCATGTAGTCCACTGTGATAGTGCAGCTGCGCTGCGTCGTCTGTTCAACAGCGGCAGCCTCGTTCACCTGCATTCTTGTGGAACGAGGTGACGCCTCTCGCCCTCGTCTTTGGCCCCGTCCGGGGCTCGACGTATACCAGGCTCGCCTTTGTTTCTACTCGCGAATCCCGATTTCAACAATGAATTAATCGCTCTCTGTAAGTGCGGTCTGCTCCGCTACGTGAAGCCGATGCTTGCTCGATCACTCGCTGGTAGCGAGTGATCGAGCACTTTTGTGTGTGTTTAAGTTTATGTAGCAAGGCAAAGGAGGATATGCCACATTTGCTGTGTTTTTGCGACAAATTGTTAGAGGAAAGAAAACGCATGCTGAAATTTCTGTTCAACCAACGAGGAACACGTACTCGAAGGCATGCAGTTCTTGCCTGCTTCACACCCGACGATCCGCAGTTAAACTGCAGCCTTGTGAAGGTTATGAAGGAGGTGGAGAAAAAGATGCAGAAACTTGACTCTTAACTTAACTTGCTGTTTCTTGATTAGGTTGAACCACATTTTAAATGTTTGTCTAATATTATCAAATCTATGAAGGTGGTGGAAAGAGGACACTGGAACCTGACCTTTTTTAAGCTTACAAAGAGAATTGAAGTCAAGATGAACATCATTGTAAATTTGTATTTAACTTATAAGATTTTAAAAATGAATTATATCGTTTTATATGCAATATCAAGTTAACGGTGAAAATGTACAGTACGTATATGTATTTTTAAAATGGAGATATTGCAATGGTTTTTATTAACTATGCAAATAAAAATTTCATTTCATTTCATTTCACTGAAAAAAACATAGGTTTTAGGGGTGTTATATTTAGATGGACATTTCACTCGTACAAAACCATTGAAATTCCTCCGATATATTTAGTTGTACTAACTATATCCCGAGTGCC
Source organism: Lissotriton vulgaris (assembly GCF_964263255.1). Taxonomy (NCBI): domain Eukaryota; kingdom Metazoa; phylum Chordata; class Amphibia; order Caudata; family Salamandridae; genus Lissotriton; species Lissotriton vulgaris. Next base: position 1,706,193,303 of record NC_141685.1, on the reverse strand, counting down.
CGCAATCCACTGCTGATGATGTCACATATTACATCATTCATGACATGGTCAGTGACATCACTGATGACATCACTGATGACATCTCAAATGACATCACTGATGACTTCATCTAGTGAATGTGATTTGGTATGATATTTAAATAAGTATTATATATATAGCAATGTGCATTGAAGACTGAAGTGTCTGGATGGAGGATTTAGTAGCACTGTGATTGACTGTCTAAGGGCCCGACTCACAGAACTAAATTAAGACAAAATCCTAAACTTACTACTATTTTGGTATTCACAGAAGGCACCTACTCATTTTGGTATTCACAGAAGGCACTTACTTATTTCGGTATTCACAGAAGTTAGGAGCCCTAACTTTAGGACTCCTAAATGCCTTCTGTTAATACCGATAGTGTTAAAGTTATGATTTTTCTCAGGAGGCTGCGTTGCAGAGAAACATTCAGAGGCCACGCCCCTATTTACAGCACTCTGCAACGCAGCTCTGTGGCACTTACTGGAGGTACCTGGTGGGAATTAATTCTCTAACTTAAAACGCGCCACAGGGCGGGTTTGCAGACATATCACCTCAGGCCACTCCCCCTTCCTCCACCACTGTGGGCTAGCTGGCCCACAGGGACCCTCAGGATTGCCAAGGAATTAATTCCCCAACTTAAACTGCACAACAGGGTGTATTTGCACACATGTGAAACTCAGGCCCCGCCCCCTCCCTTCACCACTGTGCTAACGTGCCCCGTGGCACGTTTTAAGTTGGGGGACTAACTCCCCTTGAATACTGAGGGTCCCTGAGGTGCAACTAGCCCACCAGCTACCTCCAGTAAGCACCACAGAGCTGTGTTGCAGAGAGGAGTAAAAAGGGGCGTGGTTTCAGAACACCTCTCTGCAACGCAGCTCCCTGGCACATACTGGAGGTATACTGGAGGTACCTGGTTGGCTAGTTGTCCCCAAGGGACCCTCAAGATTGAAGAGGAATTAATTCCTCAACTTAAAATGCACCACAGGGCAGTGGTGTTTGGGTAGTGTAGGGGGTCGTGCCAGGGGTAGTGTTTTAGGGTTTAGGTTAGCGCAGTGGTGTTTGACAACAAAATATGAGACCATGCATTTTACCAAAACACATTTACAACAAAATATGAGACCATGCATTTTACCAAAACACATTTACTACTGTAAAACGGTTAAGTAAATGTACACATTACATGTATATAATTACTACATTTCAGTAAACAACCCTGACTCATTTTGAAAACACATATGCAATTTACAACATTATTTTTGCCAACATTACATAAAAAAAGTGACACAATAAAACAACAAAGACGCACAAGGGACTTGTAAATCTGCCTAGAGTGTATACAGAGAGAGTGAAAGGAGAAAGAGGAGAGAACAGGAAGTATGAAGAGAAAAATGAAATATGAAGAGAGAGGGAAGAAAATGAGGAGACAGAAGGAATATGAGGATAGAAAGCGAAATATAAACACAAAGAAGGGCAGTATGTAGACATAAGAGAATATAAGAAAAAGGGCGTAGTGCCAGGAGAGAAGAATGGAAAGGGGCGACCACTCGGTCCCCCCGAACGTATGGTTGGGTGCCCCGATCCTCCCTGGAAACCATTTTGGGCGGGAGGCGTGTCTCGGCTGGTATGCCCGAAGCAGCGTAGCCGGGGCACGCCTTTTCCCGCCCAAGAGGGGTTGTCCTAGACACCTACACCGATGGCCACGGGGGAGGGTACACGGGGGAGGGTACACGCCCGCCCGAGAAGAATAAATAGAGCGGAAATCCGAAGAAGCGTCCTCTTGTTCCTGTGCTTGGAAGGCTGCACACACTCGTTGCTCGTGAGCCCTCAACGGAATAAGGAGCAATTTTGAGAACTTGTAATTTTTGTGTTTCTCTTTCAGTGACTTCGAAGCGAAGGATCTAGGACCGTGTTGATCGACTCGGAGCGGATTATCGAAACGATGTCTGGCAAGAAGGCAGGAAAGGGTTCCGAGACAGACAAAGTGCTTCGCATGTTGGTGAACAGAATGACGAGAATGGAACGAAGCATCGGACAAGTCCCAGCGCTTGGTCGGGATATGGCGGGCATCAAGAAACAACTGGCCGCAATGAACAAGCCTGGTAACCCGAAGAAGGTAATAGGCCCGGCATTGTCGGGAGTCGTCCCCGAGGGGAGAGGGAAACGGGTCAAGAGGAGGGCGGTTGCAGGGGATGTTCCGGTCCCTGAAGTGCCCCCAGTTACCCCTGCCGTACCAGCCGATGACCCAGTACCAATCCCAGACGTGGGTCAACCGATTCCGGTTGTGATTACGCCCGCTAACGATGAGGATATGCCTCCTGAATTGGCCACCCAATTGGCTGCATGGCTCAACAAGAAGGCAGGGGGTGCTACGGCGCCCGGAGACACGGCCGAGGAGGCCAAATTACTAATCCAGCAGTTGCGGCAGTCTCGAGATGCCGCGAAGGCGAATCTCCCTCTTGTTTCCCCACAGGTTACACCGGAAGGACCGGCGGCTGGGCTCGGGAAAACGGCGGGAACAACGAACGAACCGGGTAAGCTCGCTTTGCCAGTGGCGGGGGAGGGCTCATTACCCTCAAGACGGGAGAGGGTGGTTCAACATATCCCGTTGGCCACGAAAGAATTGATATGGGCAGACAAGTATGTCAATATGTTTTCGTTGTCGACTGACCATCGCGAGATGGAGTATGCTAAAACACAGAAAGATTTGTGGCACCCGAGCGTCTGGCGCGCCAAAATGGCGGAGTTCAGGGTGGAGGAGACGATAACAAATTGGGCAAAGGCCTTTGCAATGTTTACTGCGATTATTGGTGAACGTAAGCCCGAGGTATTGACCGAACTGTCTTGTTATCAGGCTGGTATAATGGATTTTTATGAAATGTATGAGGGGGACAAATGGAAGGGTTACGACATGAAATTTCGTAAAGCGAAAGAGTATGATTCCTCTCTGACATGGGATTGCCTCGATTCAATCTCTTGGCATAAGCAGCTCCTGCCTGGGTCGGCAGGGACATCCTCGCCAGGTAGGAATGGGTCGGGGGTTTCCAGCCAAAAGCCCGCGGTGCCCTTTCGTGCAGGCACCGGCGGTGATCACCAGCCGAAAACCAGCGGGAATGGTGGAAAGCGGGGGGTCTGTTGGGGCTTCAATAGAGGCAACTGTAACAGACCGCAAGGTACATGTAGGTTCAAGCATGTGTGTGCGGGTTGTGGGAATTCCTCTCACCCGGAGAATTCATGCAGATCGAAAAATAACGGCTCGGGAGGTAAAGGAGGGTCCAAGCAAGACTGAAGTGGATCATTATGTACAATTGCCTACGCCCGTTGATCTCATGGCTATGACTCCTTGGTTGAACAGATACCCTGATTATGTCTCTGCTGGGGTGTTGAGGAAGGGATTCTTATATGGCTTCCACATCCCGGCGGGGGATTTTCGTGGGGAACCTTTTTGTAAAAACCAGCTTTCGGCACAGCATATTCCAGGTGTGGTGGAGAGAAAAATTGCTAAAGAAGTGAGCCTGGGCCGGGTGGCTGGGCCTTTTCAACGCCCACCAGTGTCGGGTTTCATCTGTTCCCCATTAGGGGTGGTCCCCAAGAAGGACCCGGGGGAATTTAGGCTGATCCATAATCTGTCTGCTCCAAGGGGTTTCTCGGTAAACGATGCTATTGACCCAGAAGTTTGTTCGGTGCGGTACGCATCATTCGATGATGCCGTCACCATGTTAAATCGCCTGGGCCCCGGGGCGCTGATGGCGAAATCAGATATCGAATCAGCGTTCCGGTTGCTCCCGGTACACCCTCAGGATTAAGCATGGGCGAATTTTGCGAATCTCGCGTTCGCGAATTTTGCGGATTTGCGAACTCGCAATCCGCAAAATCCGCGAATTCTTGCGAATTTGCGGATTTTTTTTTTTGTGTTCGCAAGGATTTCTGCCAGTTCGGGAGGGTTTCGTACCAGTTCGCAATTGCGAACTTACATTTCGGCGCGCAACGGTCGCGAATTATGTTGTTTCTACGTCTGGTTCATCATCACAGGTTCCCAGCACCCGCTGTTTCACCACTGCAACCCTCTGTTACATCAATGCCACCCTCTGGTTCATCATTACTGTAGATTATGGGGGGGAAAAGCAAGCACACCAGCCCTGCTTCAACTGAGATGAATTAATTTGGGGTTAGTTTATTAATGTGTCACTGTTTTAAAATTCCAGTCTGGCACCTGCTTCCTTATCTGTAATTTTGCTTTCTGTTGCAGTGCATTTTTTTCCCCAGGACCTTTGGGGCCTACTTGTAGCTATTCTATGAGCCTGCTGTGAGGGTCAGAGCAGGGTCATACAATTGTTGCAACTAGCAACTGAATTCTGGAGGGGCCCCAGTCAGGAAGCACTACCGGGAATTGTTACTAATGATGAGTTTGAACTCTTGCCCCTGCCGAGTGCTTTCAGTTTTGAAAAACTCGTTTTTCTGCAATTTCGCGGGGTTCGCGGGGAGCGAACACGCGCGAGATCGGATTCGGAAGCCGCAAATTCGTGCGAATATGCAATTTGTTTTTTTTGCGGCGTGTTAGTTGGTAAGGTTTTGTGCGTTTTTGCGAGCCGCTCGTAGCGCAAGGCGCGAAGTTACCCTCGCGGTCGTTCAAGGGCGCAGCCATCTTGTTTGCCTGACGTATTTCCGTTACCGGGCGCGAAGTGTAATCTCGCAAAGTCTGCGGCTTGCCAGTACAGTTTCGCGCGTGTTCGCAAGGAAAATCTCGCGCGAACTTACCCGCGCGGTCGTGAACGGGCGCGGCCATCTTGTTTCTCATTCATTGCTATGGTTCTGGGCATGGTCTTTGTATCCTCTGTCAATCTCTGCCATCCTTTGCTTGTTTGAAGTTTTTTTTGATCTATTTTACTTATTATCTATCCCTCTATTTTTCTAGCCCTATATTTTTGTGTTTACTGCTACTTTTGGTTAATTTTAAACTACTTTTGTAAACTCTTTTCTTTTCTTCTCTTCCCTATTCTATTTTCTTTATTCCTTTCCGCCCAGACCCTGGTGAAGTGAGCCGGGAAGCATCCCGAGAAGGGGAAGGGTCCCGCACCCCGTGTCCGGCTCCCGTGCGGGCGTTTGAGGGGGGAGCTAGTGATGCCACGGGAGATCTTTACCCCGGAGGAGGTGGGCCAACTCGTTTTTTATGTTCAGCGCCGCCTCCCCAGGACCATCATAGGAGGCGGCAAGATCAGTGCCGGATACGGGGCCCGGGAGCGCCGGAAGCCGTGGGAGAAGGTGTGCCAGGCCATTTACCACCACTCTCGGGTCTGGCGCACCTACAACCAGGCCACCCACCGCTGGACGGATGTCCTGACCCGTGAGCGAGATCTGCTCGACCTCCTTGGCCTTGAGATCCCCGGGCTTTGTGAGTAGTAGTAGCTATGTCTTTACTACTATGTTTTCTCCTGCTGTGTTATTATATTGCAAATTTTTGTTTTTTACCAAGAGCAATAATGCTGCTCATTACATTGTAGGTAAATTATATTTCAAAATCTTCAGTGCATTTCAGGTACACTGCTCTCCTTCTTCTCAGTAGTGTTGCTACTATGCTTATTTGTTTTAGATTTTGTGTTCATTTTATTGGCCTGTGAAATTATGTATGAGTGTAGTTGAAAGAACTGTGTAATGCTACACACTAAGGTTCAGATTTTTAATTACCGGTGCATCCCTGCAAAGTAGCAGGGATGCGCCAGTAATTGTGCGTCACGCCACCATCACCCATGGTGCGCCGTATTTACAATGCGGCGCACCATGGGCCCAAAACGTCACCAAAGCGTTACGCATCTGTGCCGTAAAGGCGGCGCATTGCTGGAGTTGCGTCGCAACGATGGTGCAGCTCCATCAATGCTCTGGGGTGCCCTATCTCCCCAATGCTGCGTCAAGCCGTACGTCTGCTTCAAGCAGGCGCAGGGTTTGAGTCACGCATCATTGTCCTCAAAGTGACTGATTGAAATCTTGTAGATTTTCCTCAGCCACTTTTAGGATGCGTTCCTGCGCAGGAACGCCCTCCCTTGCGCCGGAACGCCCCCTATTGGCGCAGGGCTTTACAACGTGATGCATCTCCCATATGTGTCACGTTGTTAATATACGCCGCACCATTGCACCTCTTTTGTGCTGTCGCTGCGTCACAAAAGTCAAGCAACAATGGAGCAAAAGAGCCGCAAGGGCCTTCTAAATCAGCCCCTACCGACTCAAGTCCAGTCCTTCCTTTGTACACATGGCGATAAGAAGAAATAGTGGTGGTGGATTAATAGTTTGAGTATTTTAATGACTGGTTAATGTAGTAGGAAACTTTAGTGTTGTCGCTGATCTTCAATCACGATGGACTTTGGCTGTCACTTTGCGTGCTGCGGACTGCTGCCTGCCAATCCTAGGCAAACCTTTTTAGTACTTTGTTTAGTGAGTAACATAGGGTAGTTTCCAATTCGACGGTCCGCAAATCAAGCAATACTAAAGTAATGACGTAGTCGACCACATGAGATTGGTCAATAATATATCCCGTGGAGTCGTTCCCTATTTGCTATTTCGCAAAAATATTTTGTTACTTTGTTAGTTCTTTTGAAATGTTTGATTTGGTTGAGAAATATCATCCATGTTTTCTGTTTTTCTTTCTTTCATGTTGTACATCAGCTTCCCCCAGGGGCAAGAGGAGGACACAGGAGGAGGAGGAGGAGGGTGCTGTTGACGATGCAGGCCAGGACCGGGCAGGCGAGGGCTCCTTTGCTGGCCCCAGTAAGTTTTAATTTTAATATAGAGTACTTTTTTTTCCCTAGCGTTCCTCATTCGATTTTTTTCTAAATCGTCTTTGATCTTCTTGTAGACAGGATCTAAATTCTTATCCTGCCTCGACTATGACTCCGTGTGGTATTACTAGATTATTCTTATTAGTCTGTCTGTGTAGCTAACTAAGATTGCACATTTGGCATTTCCATTGGACTCCCATTCTAGTCAGCAATAGCTCTATGCACTGAGTGCAGTCCTCTGGGATTGTCCATAATGTCTTTTCAAGTATTCTAAATGTTTATGCTTTGACCATTGCCAACAATAAAAAGGTGAATGACCACCAAGAAAGAATAAGATACTACTTTACTTTTGGTTTGGATAGGAGGACAATCCATTCTACTACTGTTGCAGGGACAAATCTGCACAAACAGAACTATGGACACTAAATAATGCATCGCTTAGCTTATCAATTATAATAGGTGCTGTAACAGTTAGACTTTCCACATACCTCAGTGATAACAGACTTTGTAGTTGAACCCCCAATCTCCTTACTGACTAGATAGTGTGGCAGAGTCATTTAGCTCCCAAAGTCACCGATGGCAGAGGCACGGACTCATGCTTGCAAAAACTCGAAAACCTTTAGCTCATCCACTCTAGTCTGGAGGACCAAAAACCACAGAGTCTATTTAAGTTTAAAAGCTTTATTAAAAGTAAACACATTTATTAAATTCAAGTTTGTCATAAAAGTGAACGTGTAACTGAAAATGGAAAAGTGCTTAGTGCTGACGATTAATTGGACACATTTCTTGTGGTCGAGCCGAGCTCTCACCTGGTTTGAACTTGATCCAGCTCGTGTTCTTAGAAGTCAAGGTTCTGTCTGTTAGGAGAAAAAGTGGTGCGTGTTAAAAAGTAAAAAGCAAACATTCATCAGTTGTGCCAAAAAGTGCAGCAAGACAACAGCCTTCCCTGGAAAAAGGGACATTTTTACTCTAGAGTACACAGTCATAAATTATTAAATTGTATACTGTTTTTTTCACATTTCTTTCTTCCTCCTAGACCAAATATTATATAGTAGTGAGTGGTGTATTCTAACATTATTAAATGTACTTTGTAGGTGGAACATCTGGAGACGGGGCCAGCACGGAGGTGGTGGTGGCATTGGACGAGGAGGACAACTCTGGGGAGGAGGCGGTGCAAGTGCCGGCAAAGGACATGCCTGTGAGGGTTCACACAGTGGTGGCGGGCAGAGGTAAGCTATACATTCCTTAGTCATTGAGATTGAAGACTGCAGAGTGTGCTTTCTGCACGGGTGTATTATAAAAAAAGCAGGTAGTAGCCTCCTCTAAATGTACTTCGACTTAGCTGTGAAGTTTTTGGCGAGAAGAATCCCAATCAGATCTGAGGTGAACTTGATGGATGGGATGAACGAAAAGCGAAAGAAGGGTGTAAGTAAGTGTGGAAGCACGAGAAATGTAATGATGACTGGCAAAGAAGAATGATATGTGTTTGCTTGGTCCCCGAGGTGGCTGGGAAGGTAAGAAAATGGTATGGTGCATGGCTGGGTGAATGATGAAGCAAGGATGGGTGGAAGGAGAACAGCCTGGGTGGGTGAGACAGAAACTGTATGTGTGCAATATACTTTGAATGAATGGATGGATGCCTGGATCATTCATGGTACTATCTGACTCTTAGATAGCATATGTGTATCTAGAGAGAGTAGACGGTCACTGGATGAACTAAGTGTTACTTTGAAGAGCATGTAACACCGCACCCGCACGTCCGTTCCAGTGTAGGAAAGGCAAGGAAAAGAAGTTGTAACGTTGTCCAAATACTACCATGAATAGTAGCAGTAGTTTGTATTGCAACTGCAAGCACAGCATATATCCGGTTATTACGGTGGACACTCCCTACCTCTCTTAATAACTTTAGTTTAGTAGTAGTACGTCATTCATGTGTGGGGGTATCACTGTTCACTCAATAATAAGCAAAGCACCTAAAGTCATCCCATACGTCACCAAATACATCCCATGTGAAGTGATAGATAATCAGATAATTTAGCTTCTTCATTTTCCTTTTCTAATACTCATTTGCACTGTAGGGTGAAAGCTAAATTAATTAAGCAGTAGCCCTTTTAACAGAGCATTCTCAGTGCCACCCGTAATAGAAAAGTAAGAGCTTCACCACCTGCATGTACTGGACCGGTACAGTAACGCAAGTCTGTCTCACTCACCATGGTGTGCGTCTGTTTTTCTCGGGTGCAAGTTCACTGCGCTGGCATTATGCCGGCTTGCATAAGATAACGTACCAATTTTCCTAAACAAGAGAGAAGAAGAAGAATAAGAGTGGTGTACTGTCATAGTCGACTGTAATGGAAGTCCATAGTGCTCGTAGAATTTGTTCCTGAAACTCCCACTAATGTTAGAGCAAGGATGAAGAAGTCGGAGGTTACATAGATACTGTCCTCAATAGTTATGTACTGTGCTTTCAATTTGCTACTTGTACTGTGACAACTTTCTGCTCAATCATTTTGTGTTAATCTTAAGGAGCATTGGTTACAGACTATGTCTTTCTTTTTTCATGTAGTTGCTCCTTCCAAATCCAAGACACCATCAAGGAGGAAGGAGCTGGCTCGAATGGCCCGGCAACGGAGGCTGGATGCCACTGTCGCTGAATATCGGCGGCTGGTGGCCCTGGAGGAGGAGGAGACGCAGTCTGGTACAACAACAACGTCCACTGGGACAGCTGCATCCTCCTCCGTGCGGGCTGCCAGCCAGCGCAGTGCTTCAGCGGTACGGAGCCGGGCTACCAAAGCCAAACGCCACCGCCCAGCAGCAAAGAAAGCAGCTGCCCCTCACAGGATTTGCAAGGCACACCGGCGCCGCTTATCCCTCAGACTGTCCTACCTGGAGCAGGAGGTCCATAACTATAAGAACGTGGTGGAGGGCCTCCGCTTCGAACTTGCCACCCTCCGCAAGGAGCATGATGCCCTGGCTGCTAATTCCAACAGCACCCTGCCATAGTGTCCCTTGCCCCTTTTTTAGAGACTTTTGGGGGGTGGGAATTGGGAGTTGGGATTTTTGGGGACTTTTGAAGGACAATCGTTGGGGTTAGGGAGGGTCTTGCGGGAGATTCTTTTGTTAGGGCTATAAAAATATACTTTTTGAAACTTTATCTGACCATACCTGTTTTTTACTGCTTTTGAGTCTGGTGGGTGGGGGTTTAACAGTAAGTTTGTTTTCCTGAATAGTCCTAGGACTTTAGTAGTACTACCGTCAATCCAATCTCTCGTCCCTCCTAATACTCCATTATACTACCTCCAACCAAACGCCTATCTTACCTGTAATTTCTGTTTGTAAGTAGGGCTAGGCCCAGGGCTGGCTCCACGGGAAACAGCGAATAAGGTTGGCAATCCTGGGCGGATAAAATTTCCTCATAGCGGTGGTACTAGTGGTGTGACACAGTGGCAGTTGCATGCCTATGAAAAAAAAGAAAATGAAATCTGGTTTGTCCTCCTGAGCAATACAACGGTACAATAGAGAATATAGCAGGTGACAGAAGTACACTAGAACAGTGCCACATTGTAGCCTAACAAATGTTAAAGTATAACTAATTCGGTTTAAGTTCTTTGACATTAGCCATGGGTCTTTGTCAATCAGAGTAAGAATATATCCTCGGATTTCTTCACCAGCCTGTTGCTATCACCTTATCCTCCCCAGCAAGTGTGTGGATTTATTGCTGTAATTTAGTCACACATCAATGAAAACCACACAGCCCGGGGGAAGAGGGTTAGGGTTTGAAAAATGGATGGGTACGGGGGTTTTTGGGAAAGGTTTTGGGAGACAAGAAACAATAGCACAGCATGGACAAACAATTGTGAACATAAACAAATCTTTGGGTACAAACCTATCCATCAATCTTTGAAAGTGCATGCACTACTGGATGCATGTCAGTGAAAACTAAGTAGTACTTTCGACAACTGTGGAAGAAAGAATGCGACAGTACAGGGCGTGTGTGGAATTATTGATAACTATATTCAACATAAGGTCTCTGTTGCCAGATACCTGAGAGCCTTGCTGGTGACTATAAATCCATTCACAACACTCAATGGGGTTGGTCTGGAAGGTATAGTAGATAGAAAAGGAGAAATTGCTCTTTTTCTAGGTGTCCCCTCACTCACCAGGGTTGCCCCTTGGTGACATGCTTCATCATTGGGGCCATCCCAGTCCTCTACGGGCTGGGGCGTGCTGCGACTTGCGAATTACGTTGGAGCACTTACAAATGACTATGTGTGGTGCAGATGTGATAGTGGAGTGGACTAAGTGATGTGTTAAGGGATCAATTTAGAAGCAGAGAGAGATCCAAGAAATGCAGTCACAGTCAGAGAAAAAGACAAAGGATACTGTATCTGTATGTTGTTGTAGTTGTCCTGTTGAATTTGGTAAGTAAGTTGCCTGCAGAAAAAAAATCCTCTTATTAGCGGCACTCCTCCATTGCAGCTGACGCTTCGTCCATCGATGTTGGTCACCACCAGAAGACACCCTGTAAAAAAAGCACAGCATGGACAAACAATTGAACATAAACAAATCTTTGGGTACAAACCTATCCATCAATCTTTGAAAGTGCATGCACTACTGGATGCATGTCAGTGAAAAGTAAGTAGTACTTTCGACAACTGTGGAAGAAAGAATGCGACAGTACAGGGCGTGTGTGGAATTATTGATAACTATATTCAACATAAGGTCTCTGTTGCCAGATACCTGAGAGCCTTGCTCGTCACTATAAATCCATTCACAACACTCAATGGGGTTGGTCTGGAAGGTATAGTAGATAGAAAAGGAGAAATTGCTCTTTTTTCTAGGTGTCCCCTCACTCACCAGGGTTGCCCCTTGGTAACATGCTTCATCATTGGGGCCATCCCAGTCCTCTACGGGCTGGGGCGTGCTGCGACTTGCGAATTACGTAGGAGCACTTACAAATGACTATGTGTGGTGCAGATGTGATAGTGGAGTGGACTAAGTGATGTGTTAAGGGATCAATTTAGAAACAGAGAGAGATCCAAGAAATGCAGTCACAGTCAGAGAAAAAGACAAAGGATACTGTATGTGTATGTTGTTGTAGTTGTCCTGTTGAATTTGGTAAGTAAGTTGCCTGCAGAAAAAAAATCCTCTTATTAGCGGCACTCCTCCATTGCAGCTGACGCTTCGTCCATCGATGTTGGTGACCAGAAGACACCCTGTCCACTGCCTGCCTGATGCTGAATTGTGGCTCGCTAATGTGAAGCCTGACTCCATCCTTTTTTCCCCATTGCACAGACTGAAACCCGGCCTGTAATTATTCAACGAAAAACAGGAAGTGATATAATATTACAACACCACTGATAAATAAATATAAGGTATGTAGGCTGTGGAGTGCAAAAAGTCACACTTTGATTTTCCTAGTAGACAGTACTATATTTTTGAAAGTGCGTACTCTGTCAGAGTCACCTTTTGAAGGATAAATAAGTATGGGCAAATTAATGTAGCGGATCTTTCCCCTCAAGCTAGGTGTCCTGTAAACTGTGTTTTAGAACAAAATTAGATCTTCCCAGCAGTGCTCCCACCCAGACCCTTACTAAAGCCAGTCGCAAAAATGTAGAAGACCCCCAATCAAATCTCAAAAAATTAGGCCTAGCAGAAAACTGGTGACAAAACGTACTTTGAAAGTAAAAGTAGGCCCAAGTACCCCCTTACCCACCGTGGATTGCATTCAAACCACTTGCAAGCAACCAAGCAAAAGTATCCATAGCCAGCATCGCTCCAAGACTCGAAAACCCCCCCACCCAAACACATGCAATAGAAATACTGTCTGCTAACCCTAACGAACTCTAAGTTAAGAATAGTGGCAAAGGCTTTCTTTAACTATGCCAAATCCCCCCTTTCCCACCATGGATTTTCTTCAAATGACTTGCAACCAAAATTAAACATTCTCACGAGTGCTCTAAGACCCCAGAACTCAGTTGCAAAAATCTAGAACAGCCCGAAACACATGCAATCCTGCTGCTAGGGCTAACCCTAACGAACCCTAAGTTACAAAAAGTGCCAAAAGGCTTTCCCGCAATGATTTTGTCCCAACCACTTCTACCCGGTATTAGACCTTCCCAGGAATGCCCCAAGACCCGCCAACCCACCCGCCAAGAAGCATAATACCCCCAAACAGGCCAAAAGCAAAATCTCATACTTGCAATATTTCTCGGCCTTCGGTCCAAACGCGCTGCGTAGCTAGGCCATAAGTCGGGGTTGCCACCACGGATTTCCTGAAAAGCAAATGCAATCAAGATTAGAGTGTCCCAGCAGTGCTCCCAGACCCCGAAACTCACCCACAAACACCAGGAAGCCCCCCAAACAGGCCCCCGAAAACGCTACATTGAGCAAAATGTCAGAAATAGCAAACAAAAATTCGGCCTGGATTTTGTCCCAACCACTTCTACCCGGTATTAGACCTTCCCAGGAATGCCCCAAGACCCGCCAACCCACCCGCCAAGAAGCATAACACCCCCAAACAGGCCAAAAGCAAAATCTCATACTTGCAATATTTCTCGGCCTTCGGTCCAAACGCGCTGCGTAGCTAGGCCATAAGTCGGGGTTGCCACCACGGATTTACTGAAAAGCAAATGCAATCAAGATTAGAGTGTCCCAGCAGTGCTCCCAGACCCCGAAACTCACCCACAAACACCAGGAAGCCCCCCAAACAGGCCCCCGAAAACGCTACATTGAGCAAAATGTCAGAAATAGCAAAAAAAAATTCGGCCTGGATTTTGTCCCAACCACTTCTACCCGGTATTAGACCTTCCCAGGAATGCCCCAAGACCTGCCAACCCACCCGCCAAGAAGCATAACACCCCCAAACAGGCCAAAAGCAAAATCTCATACTTGCAATAGTTCTCGGCCTTCGATCCAGAAGCGCTGCGTAGCTAGGCCATAAGTCGGGGTTGCCACCACGGATTTCCTGAGAAGCAAATGCAATCAAGATTAGAGTGTCCCAGCAGTGCTCCCAGACCCCGAAACTCACCCACAAACAGACGGAACCCCCCCTAACAGCACCTCAAAGGCAAGCAAGTCAGCAAAAACACTAAAAACTTTGCGCCTCGGATTTGGTCCAAAACACTTTTATCCGGTATTAGAGCTTCCCAACAATCGTCCCAGAGCCGCCAACTCACCTGCAAAGAGGTAGAACAACACCCCCACAAGTGCTGAGTCTTTCTTCATTGGGCGTAAACCAGCCCTCTTGTTTGATGGAAATAGGAGTCTGAAGGAGGAGGATAGAGGAACATGTTCTTCTGAACTTGTGAACCTGAGGAATGCAGACTGCAGCAACTTCAAATCAATTAGCAAACCAGTGAAGACAGTTCTGCTGATGGGCTTGTTTTTGTGATTATCTGATTAAAGTTTGAAATATATTAACTGTGCACAACAAAGAAAGACAGACACACAGGAATAAAAGTGAATAAGGACGAAAAAGAAAGTTATTGTTTCGTTGTCTCATTTTCAGGGCTCAGTATCACGGTCCAGGAATGAGAATAAGGCTTCGTCATCATACTCTGCGAATTCAGGCAGGGTGAGCTCAGTGTCACCTGACAGAGTAGAAATTCCCTCATCTATGTTGCTGGCCACCTCGTCTTCACCCGGCGCGATTTCTCGTACTCTGAAATCTGGTGGTATGAGGTGCTGATTCATCTTGATCATTGTTAACCTCTCCACATTTTTGGGCGAGAGGCGGCTCCATTTGGGAGTTACAATGCCACCAGCAGCACTGAAAACACGTTCAGAAGACATGCTTGCGAGTGGGCAAGACAAGTAGTTTAAAGCCAGGTTGGTGAGCTGTGGCCACAATTCTTTTTTCCCATGCCAATACGCCAATGGGTCAGAATTAACATAGACCTCTGTTGAGTCATTCAGATAGTCCTTCACCATCGACTCAAGGTCCTCATCCAAGGTTCCTCCACTTTGCTTAGCTCTTGCTGTGCCTCTGACCTTTTGAGAACCAAACCCACGCAGAGCTAGCCAATCCTCTTCAGCCTCCAATGTTTCTGTTGTGTCTGGTGCAGATGATCCGGTTGCCGGTGTCTTTAATGGCTGAGAGGTCACTTGTGCCACAGCCACAGGTGCAGAAGTGGATTGTTTTGACTGGGGATGGCCTGCTGATGTACTGCCATTTCCTTCAATTTTCAGCCGTTCTCTTTCAAACCTCTTGGCTGACAAGGCTAGCCAATGTTTGTACTTTGGAACATGTTCATCATCAAAAGGAAAGAATGCTTGGCCTGCCAGCGCCTTTTTGTAGCGTGGATCCAGAATAGTAGCACAAATGTAATGCTCTTCTGAGTGGATCTTTTTAAGACGTTCATCACCTTGTAGGAGCTCTAATAATTTCTCAGCCAGAACAAAAGAGTCGTGGTTTTTTACATCTTTTTCAAACACAGAACACACCTCCTTCAGTTGGTCCTCCAGCATGTACAACAATGGGATAGCTTTTCCCAAATTACAGTCCTCCTTGCTGACTGCACACGTGAAGAACTCAAAAGGACGAAGCATGCGTGTCAGGCTTTGAACTATGTTCCATTGCGCCGCACCCATCCTCAGGTCCTCTGTACCCTCTGTCAAGAAATATTGATCGAGTACCGTATACTGCTCATACAGACGCTCAAGCATGTAGAAGGTTGAGTTCCAACGTGTTACCACCTCCTGGATGAGTGCTTTCACTGGCATTTGACGTTGATATAGCAGGCTCCTCAGCTGCTTCCGGGCCTTAAAAGAATGGCTGAAATGGTTGCACATTTTTCGGCAGGTGTCCAATACTCTGTACGCTGCACTGCCTTTATAACCCAAGAATTTTTGGACAACCAGGTTTATACAGTGCGCCAAACACGGCACTCTGAAATAGTTACCCTTCCTCATGGCCTTAACTATATTGGCGCCATTGTCCGTGGAAACATAACCAACCTGGCGTTTTAGTGGGGACAGCCAGTTAAGGACCTTTGTGTTAAAGACATCCAACATGTTTTCTGCTGTGTGACGTTTCTCCAAACCAAACATGGCTAGTGTTGCATGTTTCCGAGCAGCTTTAAAAACAATGTCCGTGTCAACACCTGTGTTTAGCTTTGCTTTAGCCCCTGAAAAAGAGACCCAGTGTGCAGTGATGCACATGTAATCAGCGCCTGCGCCACTGGTCCACATGTCTGTTGTCAGATGTATAGTGTGAACAGCACTCTTCTGCAAAGCTGCCCCAGTCACCTTCAGAACATCTTCATGTAGTGCTGGAACCGCAACTCGGGCAAAATAGAACCGGCTAGGAACCTTCCATTTAGGGCAGAGCTCTGCCACTAATTCTAGAAAACCAACCCCTTCTACAAAAGAAAAAGGGAGAAGGTCCAGAGCTAGCATTTTAGCCAGCTTAGTGTTATACAGACGCGTCAGTGGGTGGTTGCGTTCATATTGCGCTTCTGTAAACAACATCTTTTTAATGTTGCCCTGGACCAAGGATTTACGGGATGATGATGATATCTTCGACCCAGTTACGCTCGCTGATGAACTTTTCCGCATTGATGTCTCACTCTCTCCCACACTCTTAGTGTGCCTCACATGGGGTGTGCTGCTGACAGGGGTACTGGGTGTAAGTGAAGTGTTTGAATCGTCTTCTTCCTCCTCGTCATCATCAGATGAAAATTCAACGTTTTCATTACGTGCAATTCCGGCTTCCTTGACCGCCTCTAGGTGCGGAAACCATTGGACAGGGTGCGCTCTCCTAAGATGACCTCTCTGGCCTCCGGTACCATAGTTGGAACCAAACTTACCACGACTAACTCGAAGCTTACAAATGCTACAAATGGCTACGTTTTCCATTTTTGGGCAAACACTAAAGAAGTCCCAAACTGGAGACTTGAAATGTCTTTGGGGGCCGGAGGAGGCGGCGATACTGGTGGTGGTGGTCCTGCTGCTAATGCCAGATGAAGTGGAGGATGTGGATTGCCGAACTTCAGTACGTTTTGCACTTTCACCACCACGAATTGAGGTCGAGGTGGATGGAGGTCCCTTCTTGCGAGGAAGAAATATGGAAGCGGTAGGTGTTGGTGTACTAGTTAACTCCAAATGTAATGATTGTTGTGTTTCCATTTCCATTGCCTCCTCGTCGACATCATCATCACGCTCAGCAGCTTCTCGGGATAGGGTCAAAATGTCTCTTTGCTGCATGCCCGCTGGGCCTGCAGTGACCTTTATGATGACTGGATCGTCGTCGTGAAGGGCTTCATCAGCAGCAGTATGCGTCACTTCTTGTTGAGCCTCATCACACTCCATAGGTATGAGTTTTTCGACGACCTTCCTTTTACGCTTAGGTATCTTTGTCAGATCATGTTGTGCCTCACTCTCAGGCTGCCGTGGTGGTACCCATTCGTCATCCAGATCATCACAAGGCGGTGGGCTTGAAGAAGATGTAGACACCAACCTTGATCTTTTCCTTGCTAGGGATGTGGAAGACAATGAATAATCATCAAGAGAAGTGGCTTCCAATGATACCTCGGCTTGATTGTCGATTTCCTGATGTGCCCCTACTTCGGGAGGGACAACTATTGTGGGAACTTGTTGTGACCCTCCATGCACCTCTACTTGCGCATCTCCTTGTGCTGCCTCTCCTTCCACATGTACTTGGGCTTGTACTACTTCCACATGTTGTTGTTGCGGCTGTGGTTTTTCAACACTTGTCAGATGAGTTACAACAACCTGTGTTGATTCAGGGACATTGCTGCTACTTTCTTGCGATGAGCCAACATCACTGGTCGATGGTGATTGGAGAAGTACACTGACTGCCTCTGAAGCACTCAAGGGCTTTGCCTTTGACTTAAGTTGGCGTGGTGGTGAAGGCACTGAACCCAATGGAGCGGGGGTGCTGCTCCCAGCTTGGTCCCCAGCAGATCCTGCTGCTGCAGGCGTACTTTTTTTTTGCTCCCAAAAAACGTGGCGGTTGGCACACCAGCCTCCTTGGTAACTTGCTTCTTCTGCTCCTTACTAGCAACTTTCTTGCTAGAGGAGCTACGGGAACTTTTTTTGGGGCCATCTTCTTCAGAGCAGGTCAGACAGCAGGCCGCAGTTGCACAAATTGTAGAGTTGTCTGAGGCCAGACGTGACGTCGCGTGACGTTATGCTGCACACACACACCGCTGCAGGACTTCTTCCTGGCACTGGTGGTTCTCTTGAGTCTTGTGCACCTAAAAACAATGGAAGACAGAGGAACATCAGTTCAGTTATACACCCCAAAAACGAAAATCACTGAAAAATCAGCACAATCCCATTCCATCCATGCCCTCCATGATGTTTAAGTTCAAGACACCCCACAGAAAGACTAGGCCCATGCTAGACTCAAATACCCCTGGTGAAAAGGCCACAAGTACAGCCCCAAAAAGAGAAAATCACTGAAAAATCAGCACAATCCCATTCCATCCATGCCCTCCATGATGTTTAAGTTCAAGACACCCCACAGAAAGACTAGGCCCATGCTAGACTCAAATACCCCTGGTGAAAAGGCCACAAGTACAGCCCCAAAAAACGAAAATCACTGAAAAATCAGCACAATCCCAATCCATCCATGCCCTCCATGATGTTTAAATTCAAGACAGCCCACAGAAAGACTAGGCCCATGCTAGACTCAAATACCCCTGGTGAAAAGGCCACAAGTACAGCCCCAAAAAACGAAAATCACTGAAAAATCAGCACAATCCCATTCCATCCATGCCCTCCATGATGTTTAAGTTCAAGACACCCCACAGAAATACTAGGCCCATGCTAGACTCAAATACCCCTGGTGAAAAGGCCACAAGTACAGCCCCAAAAAGAGAAAATCACTGAAAAATCAGCACAATCCCATTCCATCCATGCCCTCCATGATGTTTAAGTTCAAGACACCCCACAGAAAGACTAGGCCCATGCTAGACTCAAATACCCCTGGTGAAAAGGCCACAAGTACAGCCCCAAAAAACGAAAATCACTGAAAAATCAGCACAATCCCAATCCATCCATGCCCTCCATGATGTTTAAATTCAAGACAACCCACAGAAAGACAAGGCCCATGCAAGACTCACTACCCCTGGGCATAAAGGTTCGAAAGTAGGCAAAATGGTTGCAGGCCTAACAACAAAGCCTGCATTCAAAATGGCCACTTGCCTCCCAGCACATGGCCAGGGCCTGTAGCAGCACTCAAAATGGCCCCCATCCACATGGCCTGTCCCTCCCCATGAACACCCCCAAAAATCGAAAAACACTGCAAAATCAGCACAATCCCATTCCATCCATGCCCTCCATGATGTTTAAGTTCAAGACACCCCACAGAAAGACTAGGCCCATGCTAGACTCAAATACCCCTGGTGAAAAGGCCACAAGTACAGCCCCAAAAAACGAAAATCACTGAAAAATCAGCACAATCCCATTCCATCCATGCCCTCCATGATGTTTAAGTTCAAGACACCCCACAGAAAGACTAGGCCCATGCTAGACTCAAATACCCCTGGTGAAAAGGCCACAAGTACAGCCCCAAAAAATGAAAATCACTGAAAAATCAGCACAATCCCAATCCATCCATGCCCTCCATGATGTTTAAATTCAAGACAACCCACAGAAAGACTAGCCCCATGCAAGACTCACTACCCCTGGGCATAAAGGTTGGAAAGTAGGCAAAATGTTTGCAGGCCTAACAACAAAGCCTGCATTCAAAATGGCCACTTGCCTCCCAGCACATGGCCAGGGCCTGTAGCAGCACTCAAAATGGCCCCCAGCCACATGGCCTGTCCCTCCCCATGAACACCCCCAAAAATCGAAAAACACTGCAAAATCAGCACAATCCCATTCCATCCATGCCCTCCATGATGTTTAAGTTCAAGACACCCCACAGAAAGACTAGGCCCATGCTACTCAAATACCCCTGGTGAAAAGGCCACAAGTACAGCCCCAAAAAACGAAAATCACTGAAAAATCAGCACAATCCCATTCCATCCATGCCCTCCATGATGTTTAAGTTCAAGACACCCCACAGAAAGACTAGGCCCATGCTAGACTCAAATACCCCTGGTGAAAAGGCCACAAGTACAGCCCCAAAAAACGAAAATCACTGAAAAATCAGCACAATCCCAATCCATCCATGCCCTCCATGATGTTTAAATTCAAGACAACCCACAGAAAGACTAGGCCCATGCAAGACTCACTACCCCTGGGCATAAAGGTTGGAAAATAGGCAAAATGGTTGCAGGCCTAACAACAAAGCCTGCATTCAAAATGGCCACTTGCCTCCCAGCACATGGCCAGGGCCTGTAGCAGCACTCAAAATGGCCCCCAGCCACATGGCCTGTCCCTCCCCATGAACAGCCCCAAAAATCGAAAAACACTGCAAAATCAGCACAATCCAATTCCATCCATGCCCTCCATGATGTTTAAGTTCAAGACACCCCACAGAAAGACTAGGCCCATGCTAGACTCAAAGACCCCTGGTGAAAAGGCCACAAGTACAGCCCCAAAAAACGAAAATCACTGAAAAATCAGCACAATCCCATTCCATCCATGCCCTCCATGATGTTTAAGTTCAAGACACCCCACAGAAAGACTAGGCCCATGCTAGACTCAAATACCCCTGGTGAAAAGGCCACAAGTACAGCCCCAAAAAACGAAAATCCCTGAAAAATCAGCACAATCCCAATCCATCCATGCCCTCCATGATGTTTAAATTCAAGACAACCCACAGAAAGACTAGGCCCATGCAAGACTCACTACCCCTGGGCATAAAGGTTGAAAAGTAGGCAAAATGGTTGCAGGCCTAACAACAAAGCCTGCATTCAAAATGGCCACTTGCCTCCCAGCACATGGCCAGGGCCTGTAGCAGCACTCAAAATGGCCCCCAGCCACATGGCCTGTCCCTCCCCATGAACACCCCCAAAAATCGAAAAACACTGCAAAATCAGCACAATCCCATTCCATCCATGCCCTCCATGATGTTCAAGTTCAAGACAGCCCACAGAAATACTAGGCCCATGCTAGACTCAAATACCCCTGGTGAAAAGGCCACAAGTACAGCCCCAAAAAACGAAAATCACTGAAAAATCTGCACAATCCCATTCCATCCATGCCCTCCATGATGTTTAAGTTCAAGACACCCCACAGAAAGACTAGGCCCATGCTAGACTCAAATACCCCTGGTGAAAAGACCACAAGTACAGCCCCAAAAAACGAAAATCCCTGAAAAATCAGCACAATCCCAATCCATCCATGCCCTCCATGATGTTTAAATTCAAGACACCCCACAGAAAGACTAGGCCCATGCTAGACTCAAATACCCCTGGTGAAAAGGCCACAAGTACAGCCCCAAAAAGAGAAAATCACTGAAAAATCAGCACAATCCCATTCCATCCATGCCCTCCATGATGTTTAAGTTCAAGACACCCCACAGAAAGACTAGGCCCATGCTAGACTCAAATACCCCTGGTGAAAAGGCCACAAGTACAGCCCCAAAAAACGAAAATCACTGAAAAATCAGCACAATCCCAATCCATCCATGCCCTCCATGATGTTTAAATTCAAGACAACCCACAGAAAGACTAGGCCCATGCAAGACTCACTACCCCTGGGCATAAAGGTTGGAAAGTAGGCAAAATGGTTGCAGGCCTAACAACAAAGCCTGCATTCAAAATGGCCACTTGCCTCCCAGCACATGGCCAGGGCCTGTAGCAGCACTCAAAATGGCCCCCAGCCACATGGCCTGTCCCTCCCCATGAACACCCCCAAAAATCGAAAAACACTGCAAAATCAGCACAATCCAATTCCATCCATGCCCTCCATGATGTTTAAGTTCAAGACACCCCACAGAAAGACTAGGCCCATGCTAGACTCAAATACCCCTGGTGAAAAGGCCACAAGTACAGCCCCAAAAAACGAAAATCACTGAAAAATCAGCGCAATCCCATTCCATCCATGCCCTCCATGATGTTTAAGTTCAAGACACCCCACAGAAAGACTAGGCCCATGCTAGACTCAAATACCCCTGGTGAAAAGGCCACAAGTACAGCCCCAAAAAACGAAAATCCCTGAAAAATCAGCACAATCCCAATCCATCCATGCCCTCCATGATGTTTAAATTCAAGACAACCCACAGAAAGACTAGGCCCATGCAAGACTCACTACCCCTGGGCATAAAGGTTGAAAAGTAGGCAAAATGGTTGCAGGCCTAACAACAAAGCCTGCATTCAAAATGGCCACTTGCCTCCCAGCACATGGCCAGGGCCTGTAGCAGCACTCAAAATGGCCCCCAGCCACATGGCCTGTCCCTCCCCATGAACACCCCCAAAAATCGAAAAACACTGCAAAATCAGCACAATCCCATTCCATCCATGCCCTCCATGATGTTTAAGTTCAAGACAGCCCACAGAAATACTAGGCCCATGCTAGACTCAAATACCCCTGGTGAAAAGGCCACAAGTACAGCCCCAAAAAACGAAAATCACTGAAAAATCAGCACAATCCCAATCCATCCATGCCCTCCATGATGTTTAAATTCAAGACAACCCACAGAAAGACTAGCCCCATGCAAGACTCACTACCCCTGGGCATAAAGGTTGGAAAGTAGGCAAAATGGTTGCAGGCCTAACAACAAAGCCTGCATTCAAAATGGCCACTTGCCTCCCAGCACATGGCCAGGGCCTGTAGCAGCACTCAAAATGGCCCCCAGCCACATGGCCTGTCCCTCCCCATGAACACCCCCAAAAATCGAAAAACACTGCAAAATCAGCACAATCCCATTCCATCCATGCCCTCCATGATGTTTAAGTTCAAGACACCCCACAGAAAGACTAGGTCCATGCTACTCAAATACCCCTGGTGAAAAGGCCACAAGTACAGCCCCAAAAAACGAAAATCACTGAAAAATCAGCACAATCCCATTCCATCCATGCCCTCCATGATGTTTAAGTTCAAGACACCCCACAGAAAGACTAGGCCCATGCTAGACTCAAATACCCCTGGTGAAAAGGCCACAAGTACAGCCCCAAAAAACGAAAATCACTGAAAAATCAGCACAATCCCAATCCATCCATGCCCTCCATGATGTTTAAATTCAAGACAACCCACAGAAAGACTAGGCCCATGCAAGACTCACTACCCCTGGGCATAAAGGTTGGAAAGTAGGCAAAATGGTTGCAGGCCTAACAACAAAGCCTGCATTCAAAATGGCCACTTGCCTCCCAGCACATGGCCAGGGCCCGTAGCAGCACTCAAAATGGCCCCCAGCCACATGGCCTGTCCCTCCCCATGAACACCCCCAAAAATCGAAAAACACTGCAAAATCAGCACAATCCCATTCCATCCATGCCCTCCATGATGTTTAAGTTCAAGACACCCCACAGAAAGACTAGGCCCATGCTAGACTCAAATACCCCTGGTGAAAAGGCCACAAGTACAGCCCCAAAAAACGAAAATCACTGAAAAATCAGCACAATCCCATTCCATCCATGCCCTCCATGATGTTTAAGTTCAAGACACCCCACAGAAAGACTAGGCCCATGCTAGACTCAAATACCCCTGGTGAAAAGGCCACAAGTACAGCCCCAAAAAACGAAAATCACTGAAAAATCAGCACAATCCCATTCCATCCATGCCCTCCATGATGTTTAAGTTCAAGACACCCCACAGAAAGACTAGGCCCATGCTAGACTCAAATACCCCTGGTGAAAAGGCCACAAGTACAGCCCCAAAAAACGAAAATCCCTGAAAAATCAGCACAATCCCAATCCATCCATGCCCTCCATGATGTTTAAATTCAAGACAACCCACAGAAAGACTAGGCCCATGCAAGACTCACTACCCCTGGGCATAAAGGTTGAAAAGTAGGCAAAATGGTTGCAGGCCTAACAACAAAGCCTGCATTCAAAATGGCCACTTGCCTCCCAGCACATGGCCAGGGCCTGTAGCAGCACTCAAAATGGCCCCCAGCCACATGGCCTGTCCCTCCCCATGAACACCCCCAAAAATCGAAAAACACTGCAAAATCAGCACAATCCCATTCCATCCATGCCCTCCATGATGTTTAAGTTCAAGACAGCCCACAGAAAGACTAGGCCCATGCTAGACTCAAATACCCCTGGTGAAAAGGCCACAAGTACAGCCCCAAAAAACGAAAATCACTGAAAAATCAGCACAATCCCAATCCATCCATGCCCTCCATGATGTTTAAATTCAAGACAACCCACAGAAAGACTAGCCCCATGCAAGACTCACTACCCCTGGGCATAAAGGTTGGAAAGTAGGCAAAATGGTTGCAGGCCTAACAACAAAGCCTGCATTCAAAATGGCCACTTGCCTCCCAGCACATGGCCAGGGCCTGTAGCAGCACTCAAAATGGCCCCCAGCCACATGGCCTGTCCCTCCCCATGAACACCCCCAAAAATCGAAAAACACTGCAAAATCAGCACAATCCCATTCCATCCATGCCCTCCATGATGTTTAAGTTCAAGACACCCCACAGAAAGACTAGGCCCATGCTACTCAAATACCCCTAGTGAAAAGGCCACAAGTACAGCCCCAAAAAACGAAAATTACTGAAAAATCAGCACAATCCCATTCCATCCATGCCCTCCATGATGTTTAAGTTCAAGACACCCCACAGAAAGACTAGGCCCATGCTAGACTCAAATACCCCTGGTGAAAAGGCCACAAGTACAGCCCCAAAAAACGAAAATCACTGAAAAATCAGCACAATCCCAATCCATCCATGCCCTCCATGATGTTTAAATTCAAGACAACCCACAGAAAGACTAGGCCCATGCAAGACTCACTACCCCTGGGCATAAAGGTTGGAAAGTAGGCAAAATGGTTGCAGGCCTAACAACAAAGCCTGCATTCAAAATGGCCACTTGCCTCCCAGCACATGGCCAGGGCCCGTAGCAGCACTCAAAATGGCCCCCAGCCACATGGCCTGTCCCTCCCCATGAACACCCCCAAATATCGAAAAACACTGCAAAATCAGCACAATCCCATTCCATCCATGCCCTCCATGATGTTTAAGTTCAAGACACCCCACAGAAAGACTAGGCCCATGCTAGACTCAAATATCCCTGGTGAAAAGGCCACAAGTACAGCCCCAAAAAACGAAAATCACTGAAAAATCAGCACAATCCCATTCCATCCATGCCCTCCATGATGTTTAAGTTCAAGACACCCCACAGAAAGACTAGGCCCATGCTAGACTCAAATACCCCTGGTGAAAAGGCCACAAGTACAGCCCCAAAAAACGAAAATCACTGAAAAATCAGCACAATCCCAATCCATCCATTCCCTCCATGATGTTTAAGTTCAAGACAACCCACAGAAAGACTCAGTCCACCCACCACTGAGTACCCCTGGGCAAAAGGCCCCAAAACAGCCCAAAAATCGAAAATTCCAAAATTTTTGTTGCAGCAACTGTAATGCCCCAAACAAAATTACTTGGAAAATTTTTAATCCAACAGTGATCCAAAGAAAGTCAAAAAGGCCTCAAATCCAAATATCCAGCAGCATCCACAAAAAGTAATCCTTCCAGCTCCAGATCCAAATGAAAAGTGACCAGGAGATGGACAAAGCACTGGGAGGAGCCTGCTGGACAGGAACAGGAAGTTGAAGACTTTGGGGCACTTCCTTCCTCCCACCCCCCTCCCCCCCTCCCCAAAATGGACTCCTCGCTAAAAAAGTGCAGGCAAATGTCAACCTAAGGAGTTATTCAGATAAAAATCATCATTTCAAGAAGGTTTATGCTGCTTGCTGGTGGATTTCTTGTGCAGAATTGCAAATTTTATATTTTCGCTTGTGCGAGATTGTTGCTGCTCGCCGCATCTCAAATCTCGCAATTGCGAAGTACCGCGAGACGTGATCTCGCCGTACTCGCGTTGACAAACTCTCGCTGTGCAAGTTGGCAATCCGCGATGACGTAATCGCGCTCGCCAAATTCCCGCGGGATCACACAGCAAGATCCAAAATGGCGCAGCACTCGCAAAATATCGAGAAAAACAACTCGGCAAACGATGATAAACGCCGCGCGCCGCAAAAATTGTATCACCAAAGCCGCGCGCCGCAAAAAAAATCCGCTGCGTGCGAATTTGCGGATTTTGCGGAAAATTCGCAAATCTCGCGGATTGCGAATTTCCCGAAAATCCGCAAAATCCGCGAGCGTAACGGATTTTCCGCCCATACTTACTCAGGATCAGCGTTTGCTAGGTTTTGCGTTTCAAGGACGTTATTACTTGGATAAATGCATGCCGATGGGTTGCTCCATTTCTTGTGCCTATTTTGAAAAATTCAGCTGTTTCTTAGAGTGGGCATTCACCGAGGCCACGGGGTATAGGCATGTTATGCATTACCTAGATGACTTTCTGTTCTTGGGAGCAGCCGGCGACACGAAATGTGCGCAGGCGCTACAGGACTTCTGCATCCTCATTATGGAGTTTGGAGTGCCATTGGCACCAGGTAAGACGGTTGGACCATCTACTTCACTGGAGTTTCTGGGAATTGAGCTCGATTCTGTGGAGGGATGTTTCCGTTTGCCAGTGGGAAAGGTATCTAAATTTAGGGCTTCCCTGGAACTTTGCCTTAGTAAGGAGAAAGTGACCCTGCACCAGTTACAGCAAGCAGTGGGTCAGCTTAACTTTGCCTTGAGAGTGATACCAATGGCCCGCCCCTTCTCACGCTCTATTGCTCAAGCTATGGTTGGTCTCAAGGAAGGACACCACCGCACGAGACTGTCTGCAGAGGTTCGCCAGGATATGCGCATTTGGTTGGCATTTCTGGCGGACTTCAACGGTCGAGTAGTGTGGAACATGCCGCCAGCATCTTCGGACGAGCTGGGTTTGTGGACTGACTCGGCGGGGAGTGTGGGATTTGGCGCCATTTTTGGTAATCGATGGTCGGCGCAAACATGGCCGACGTGGTGGCACACCAGCGGTCTCACAGGTAACATAGGGTTACTTGAGCTATTCCCTATTTTTGTTGCTCTGATGGCATGGCCGGACGAGTTCAGAGACCGCTCTGTGGTATTTTGGTATGATAACATGACTGTTGTCGAATGCATTAACAATCAGGCAGCGCGCTGCAAATGGATCTTGAGATTGCTGAAGGAAGTTGTGCTGCTTTGCATGAGACTGAATGTACAGTTCAGGGCGAAACATGTGCCGGGTGTACTGAATCATGCGGCTGATGCACTCTCTCGTTCACATATGCAGGCGTTATCTACCTACAGCGGACCTAGCAGCGGCACCATTCCCCGAAGCACTCTGGCTAATCGGTGCCCCGGATTACAAGACCTCGTGGCAGCAAGCTTAGCCCCCAGGACGAGGAAGGCATACGAAGGAGCGTTTTGTTCCTATTGTGCATTTTTGGGTCCGACAGGGAATCAGAATTGGGGTCAGGAGGATTCCTTCCTAGGGTTCCTGGTAGCACTGCACAGGGAAGGCCGATCAGCGGCTACGGCCAATAGACACAGGGCGGCCATCTCATTCATGGCACAGGTGCATGGCATCAAAGACCCAACAGGTTCCTTTTTGGCGAAAAAAGCCCTTCGCGGCTGGCAGCGCCTCGAGGGTCGCAAACAAGACGAGAGGCACCCGATTGGCTTAGAAAGGTTGTCCCTACTCATGGCGAAACTAGTCACGACATGCTCCTCCCAATTCGAAGCAGTTCTGTTCCGGGCAGCCTTCGCATTAGCGTTCCATGGGGCTATGCGGGTGAGCGAACTGGTCGCAAAGAATAAGAAGGATGTGGAGGGAGACTTGTGCAGGGATCACATCCTACTTAGGGGTGATTCGATGGTGGTCACGATAGCTAGGTCCAAAACTGACCAGGGAGCTATGGGAAACAGTGTTGTTGTCCAGCGCATGCGAGGGTCCCCCATGTGCCCGATAATGTGTATAGAGGAATACTTGGCACTGAGGGCGGATACAAGTGGGGGGAGTTTGCTGAGGGACATTGATGGCACCCCGCTGACGAAGTTTCAGTTCCAGAGGGTGCTAGCACTGACAATCGCTGCGGCGGGCATGGACCCGTCCGATTTCGGGACCCACTCCTTTAGGATAGGGGCTGCTACTGAGGCTACAGCCAGGGGTCAGAGTGCTGAAGAAGTGAAACAGTTGGGACGATGGTCCTCGAATTGTTTCAAAAGGTATGTGCGATTGCACATGTTGTGAAGTCAAGTGACATGCACTTACGCTTCTTGTCTTCTGTTTGATTTACAGTTTTGCGAGCATGTCATGCGGGGCGGAATTTGCAGTCGACCCAGTACCAGGGGACCAGCGGTCATGGATCACCGTCTGAGGAGAGAGTGGTTTGGGTCGTAGGCCACTCATACGTGAGGCGCGACGGGGACGTATTCAAAGCAGGTGACGCGACTCGCGCAGCTGGGGAATACGGGTACAGAGTGGCCTTCCACGGAAGGGGCGGGCTCTGTATTGACCAATTCGAATCTTTTGTTGAGGGTCTCTTAGAGCGGCAGAGGTCACCGCCATCTGTAGTCATAGTACACCTGGGGGGCAATGACTTGGTGACACTGGGTAGACGAGTATTACTCGAGCAAGTTTTGTCTGCCGTTAGCTGGTTGGCAAAAAGAATCCCGGGGTGCACGATTGCCTGGTCCCACATGATTCCCAGAAAGGTATGGCGGGGGGGCCTTTCAGTGTCAGCACTGAACCATTCGGTGAAGAAGGTTAACAACAAAATTGGTAGATTGTTTTGCTCTAC
The DNA here is from genome assembly GCF_964263255.1 of Lissotriton vulgaris. Taxonomy (NCBI): domain Eukaryota; kingdom Metazoa; phylum Chordata; class Amphibia; order Caudata; family Salamandridae; genus Lissotriton; species Lissotriton vulgaris. The sequence continues at coordinate 1,706,164,777 of NC_141685.1, read as the reverse complement.
GCAGTTATATAGCATTCCTCATGGGTGTATTCGGGGTGATCACATGTATCTGAATGATGGGGTTCACCTGTCCCGGGAGGGGAATGTGTTACTCATAGGAGACTTCCTAGCATGGCTAAGGGGTTTGAGGAAGCATGACCTTTAGGAGGAGTTTGGGGGGGGCTGGATAGCCGGTCAACTATCCGGCCTGTGGCGGTAAGGTCATGATCGGTGAGCAGTAATTTCAAGGTCCCTAGAGGGGGGCGCCACCCACTATGGATGGTAGCGCCCGGGGGGGGCGGCCATTGGCCCCTCCCACTGGGAGGCGGCACCCACTAAGGATGGGTCGCCTAAGGGGAGACGGCCATAGGCCCCTTCCAGGGGAGGAGGCGGCTATATGCCCCTCCTACGAATTTCCAGGGGCCCGGATATCCGCGACGGCGGATGTGATAGAGAGTGGGGGGGTGGGGGGGGGGGGGAGTCCACGCTGTCCTTCCTACAGATACCTCACACGGGTGCTCGGACGACCTTTAAGATGGCGTCGAGCGGAAAGGGGAGCCCCCGACAAGACAAGGGAAATTAGAGTTGGCACGGAGGGTACAGTCCTCTGCGCGGCCGCCACTCACACCGCGAGGGCGAGAGTTTTGGTAGTAGGGATCTGACACCGGTTAAGACCTTGCCGTTGGCCCTTAATGCTAGGATGTACAATTTCAATTTAGAATGTATGCATTTGCAGGATGTTAGACTCGGCTAGGAAACCTTTGTATTAGAGATTTGTTAAGGTTAGCCAAAGAACATGTCTTCATCGAAATGTAATAAATGAAAATTGTACATGATTATGAAACTTTTATTTAATGTTTTAAATTTTGTTTCATATTTTAATAAATACGGCCGGGAGGGTGACTCCCTCCCGCCTTCCAAAAGTTCAGAACTGTGTCCGACTTCCCATCCTTGGGGATTGTGTTGGGAAGGGGTGACGGGCATCCCGGCCATATGGAAAGGGGCGACCACTCGGTCCCCCCGAACGTATGGTTGGGTGCCCCGATCCTCCCGGGAAACCATTTTGGGCGGGAGGCGTGTCTCGGCTGGTATGACCGAAGCGGCGTAGCCGGGGCGCGCCTTTTCCCGCCCAAGAGGGGTTGTCCTAGACACCTACACCGATGGCCACGCCCAGTAGGCGTACCGGGGGATGGTACACGCCCGCCCGAGAAGAATAAATAGAGCGGGAATCCGAAGAAGCGTCCTCTTGTTCCTGTGCTTGGAAGGCTGCACCCACTCGTTGCTCGTGAGCCCTCGACGGAACAAGGAGCAATTTTGACCCACCCACCAGCCCCTTATGACAATGTTTGTTTTGGCAATAAAGTTTTTTGCTCTGATACCCCCTTTTTCCTCCGTATAGAAGAAAAATGAATTTCTAGATTGAGGATGTGACTGCTGTCTGTAGGATACTGTTTTTTCTTTTAGGAGTAAACAGCTGGATCATTTAGACAGGCTGATATTTTCTCCCTTAGTAGGTGAACAAATGTCGTATTTATTTTTTGGTCGGGCGGTAAGGTCATGATCGGTGAGCAGTAATTTCAAGGTCCCTAGAGGGGGGCGCCACCCACTATGGATGGGAGCGCCCGGGGGGAGGCGGCCATTGGCCCCTCCCACTGGGAGGCGGCACCCACTAAGGATGGGTCGCCTAAGGGGAGACCGCCATAGGCCCCTTCCAGGGGAGGAGGCGGCTATATGCCCCTCCTACGAATTTCCCGGGGCCCGGATATCCGCGACGGCGGATGTGATAGAGAGTGTGGGGGTGGGGGGGAGTCCACGCTGTCCTTCCTACAGATACCTCACACGGGTGCTCGGACGACCTTTAAGATGGCGTCGAGCGGAAAGGGGGGCCCCCGACAAGACAAGGGAAATTAGAGTTGGCACGGAGGGTACAGTCCTCTGCGCGGCCGCCACTCACACCGCGAGGGCGAGAGTTTTGGTAGTAGGGATCTGACACGGGTTAAGACCTTGCCGTTGGCCCTTAATGCTAGGATGTACAATTTCAATTTAGAATGTATGCATTTGCAGGATGTTAGACTCGGCTAGGAAACCTTTGTATTAGAGATTTGTTAAGGTTAGCCAAAGAACATGTCTTCATCGAAATGTAATAAATGAAAATTGCACATGATTATGAAACTTTTATTTAATGTTTTAAATTTTGTTTCATATTTTAATAAATACGGCCGGGAGGGTGACTCCCTCCCGCCTTCCAAAAGTTCAGAACTGCGTCCGACTACCCATCCTTGGGGATTGTGTTGGGAGGGGGTGACGGGCATCCCGGCCATAGGAGTAAGAGGAGAGAGAGGGGAGTATGACAAGACAGGGTAGAAAATATGGAAAAAGGGAAAATATAATTCCTTAATGTACACAGATGCACAGTGTGATATTAGACAACAAAATATGAGACCATGCATTTTACCAAAACACATTTACTACTGTAAAACGGTTCAGTGAATGTACACATTACATGTATATAATTACTACATTTCAGTGAACAACCCTGACTCATTTTGGAAACACATATGCAATTTACAACATTATTTTTGCCAACATTACATAAAAAAAAAGTGACACAATAAAACAACAAAGACGCACAAGGGACTTGTAAATCTGCCCAGAGTGTATACAGAGAGAGAGAAAGGAGAAAGAGGAGAGAACAGGAAGTATGAAGAGAAAAATGAAATATGAAGAGAGAGGGAAGAAAATGAGGAGACGGAAGGAATATGAGGAGAGAAAGCGAAATATAAACACAAAGAAGGGAAGTATGAAGACATAGGAGAACATAAGAAAAAGGGGGTAGTACCAGGAGAGAAGAAGGAGTAAGACGAGAGAGAGGGGAGTATGACAAGACAGGGTAGAAAATATGGAAAAAGGGCAAATATAATTCCTTAATGTACACAGATGCACAGTGTGATGTTAGACAAAAAAATATGAGACCATGCATTTTACCAAAACACATTTACTACTGTAAAACGGTTAAGTGAATGTACACATTATATGTATATAATTACTACATTTCAGTGAACAACCCTGACTCATTTTCAAAACATATGCAATTTACAACATTATTTTTGCCAGCATTACATCAAAATAAAGTGACACAATAAAACAACAAAAACGCACAGGGGACTTGTAAATCTGCCCAGAGTGTATACAGAGAGAGAGAAAGAAGAAAGAGGAGAGTACAGGAAGTATGAACAAAAAAATGAAGTATGAAGAGAGAGGGAAGAAAATTAGGAGACAGCTGGAATATGAGGAGAGACAGGGAAATATAAACACAAAGAAGGGCACTATGAGGACAGAAGAGAATATAAGAAAAATAGGGTAGTACCAGCAGAGAGGAAGGAGTAAGAGGAGAGAGGGGGAAGTATGACAAGAGAGGATAGAAAATATGGAAAAAGGGTCGAATATAATTCCTTAATGTGCAGAGACACACAGTGTGATATTAGACAAAAATATGAGACCATGTATTATACCAAAAACATTTACGAATGTAAGACGTTTAAGTAACTATACACATTCCATGTATATAACTACTACATTTCACTGAACAACCGTGACTCATTTTGCAAATACATATGCAATTTACTACATTACTTTTCCCAACATTACATCAAAAAAAGTGTCACAATAGAACAACTAAGGCGCACAAGGGGCTTGTAAATCTGCCCCAGAATGTATGAAGGGTGAGAGAAAAGAGTAAGAGAACAGATCAGGGAGTATGAAGAGAAAGATGAAGTATGAACAGAGAGGGGGGGGAATGAGGAGATAGAAGGAATATGAGGAGCGACAGAGGAATACAACAACAAAAACACAAAAGGGGCTTATTAATCTGCCAAACGTGTATGCAGCAGTGTACGTATACTGACTACAAAATTGTAGATTTAGAAGAACACAAGCCTAATTCTAAACAAGCAACACTATTAACTACTCTACAACTGAAAAAGTGACTGCATACATTCTACATTTTTTAGTACTGCACTTTATTGCACAAAGGTGACTATCTAAACAAATTAACTTACCAAATGATTTTATCACAATAGTTATCCAAATGCAGAAAGTCAGAATATAATTCTACACTCTTCAGAAGGATGAACATATTACTCTTACTAAAAACAAAATGTACCACATACATCCCCTTACAACTTATCAACTCACATTTGAAATTGATTTCTAGATTAAAAAGAATGCCACTCACACAGCAGATATTCTTATACAGAATTGCTCTACTTCAGTGCTTGCAGCAGAACTAAACAATGGCACATTTTCCCTCTCAATTTACACATATATATATACACGTTAATAACAAATCAAATTCCTTCACACATTAATTCAAAACCAAACACACATTTCTATTGGTTCAACATTTCAAACCTTTCCATCTGACATAACTTTCCACCGTACCCCCAACAGATCATGTAAAAGTCAACTGTACACAGAGGTCATAAGTTCAGCACAATGTAAAACACTCCTCCTCAACAAGTTTAGACTCTGCAATATAACGTTGGGGACCGTGGGGGGAGCACCAAAGCCCTCACGATCCCAGCTAGCTCCCTTCGTCCTTCGGGAGCCGGCATTGCTTTTCGTCAGAGAGAGCGGCTTACATGCTGCTCTCTCTGACGAAAAGCAATCTGCTTTCCTACTTAAAAGAGAGCAGGTTAAGCGGTTTGCTGTGGTAGGGTGGGAGACGCGAGGCTCCCACCCTACCATAGCAAACAGCAGTGTCCCAGGGGTAGGCACCCCGTGACACTGCAGGAGCTGGCCCTGGGAGGTGGTGGTCCCCAGGGCCATCAAAGGCTCCAGGAGGGGGGCCACGCAGCCCCCTCCCAACATTTAAAACCCCGGGGGTGTTGGTTCCCGGGGTTGAGGGGGTCCATCACGGACTCCCCTATTTTCTATATTAGAGCCCCGGGGGGGTGGCGGTCTCCGGGGCGTGTGGGGGGGCTAAAGCCCCCCTACACAGGTATTTTTTTTTAAAGAAGCCCCAGGGGATAGGATCTTATATTATAGATTATAGATTATAAAAAAAAACTGATAGAGGCTATTTTTATTTACAGTAGATTTATTGTGCGAGTACCATGCACGTACGTACGACGTACTGTGCAAAGTCTGAAAGTCGTCCTGTAAGCGTACCTAAGCAACAACAAATAAAAGATTTTTACCTTGGGGATCATTGTAAAACCCCCTAAGCAGCCCTAGGGGGTCAGGAAGTCCTATAGCAAATAGCAAACTTTTCCTGTCAATCAACACACTCAATCTACACACAAATACAAATAAATAACAAATAACATTTATTCCCACATTAAATCAAAATGAAACACACTTTTCTATTGCTCGAACTTTTGAACCCTTTCCAACTGACAAAACTTTCAACCCTACCCCCATTACACATTCTGCCGGTTACCATAGAAACACTTCAGGGAACACCTAACTGAGCACACAGGTGAAAAGTTCATCATACATTGTTGCAAATTAAAACAGCAAGTGTGTTTGACTTGACAATATACCAGCGTATCTTATGTAACGTTCTTTTCTATCAGTTTTTCTTAACTAATAAAAAATAGTCTTTTAAAAAACAAAACATGCACCCTAGTTTTTGTGTAGAAGGTTGTCAAACAACCAATAATTTATTTTCTTTTTTCAAAATTGCATCTTATCCACCATTTTAGAAAAAAATATTTTTTCAAATTGTCATTTCATTTACAGAGACCATCTGAGCGCATCGGACCGCTCTTCAAGATGCTTACAGTGTGGATTGTGGGACACAGCTATATTTTCTGGAGCCAAAGGTATGCAGTACAGAAAGGAACTCACAAAGACCTAGGTTTACAAAATGTAGACATTAAATGGATTGGACAGAGATGATTAAAGTGGCACCAATTGATGCCATTGTTGAAATCCTTTTTACATCTCCAACACCCTGACCTCATAATTGTGCACTGTGGTGGCAATGACCTAGGCTCTTTGACAGGGGTAGGTCTGGAAATGCTTATGAAGGACACATTTTGGACAATTGATGACACTTTTCCCCAAAACTGCCTTTGTCTATTCTAATATATGCCAAAGGCAAAAATGGAACTGGTCCAACCACTATTGTCCACAGATTGAGAAAGCTAGGAAACAATCTGCGGGTGAATGTTTTGATTTGTTCTGCAGTCCGTCCATCATTTGTTTGTGTGTCTTTTGCACCTGAAAGTTAAGGCAGGCGACTCAAATACACTCAACTGGCAATACAATAGAGGCACTCAAAATCTGGCAAGCACTTATCAAAACTGCTCGAAGCAATGGAAAGAGGAACAGATGACTGGGTTGAGCACTGCTTTGGACTGAGTTGATGGTGATTGGATGCCTTGTGTCACGTGGCTTGGATTAATATTTTTCATGCGAGTTGTAGTTTTCAATGGCTTGGGTATGAGCTGATGTTATTACAGTGATGGAAAAGGAAAACATAATCCTTTACTCTGGTCCATATAATCATAACCCCTACGTAGAGGAATGAACATGAAGCTAAAGGAAATACTGCACAAATTCACATTGCACTGTTACCGGGAATGTACATGTGGTGGCCGCCTTGGAATGTCTTTAGTCCCTTCTATTAGGTAGAGATGACAGCTGTGCACATAAATATTTGAATTTGGATAATATAGGAATCCTAACTAGCCCACGTAATGGGACTAGACAGATGCAAGCAGTTTATACCTTTCTTCGCCATTGATGATAACAGAATGAAAGGGCTCGTACTGTGATGACATTTTAATGAAATAAGTCAAACTTATAACTTCTGTAAATTGAAACATATCCATTAAATTTGATAATGAGTAGAAGAATTTTTCAAATTCTACCCCAGCCAGGAACTATTGCAGCAATCTTGGCAAATATAAAAGTGTTGTTTGCTGCTGCAGCCCGGAGAACCATAAATAAAGCTATCAGTGCTGTCACACATAATCGCTCAGATTTACTAATACATTTTGCCAGGTTTGTGCAACGTGTTATTGTTGCATTTACTTTCCAAATATGAATCAGGTTGCAAACTAGATCCATGCTCTACTTTGCACTATTTGCTTTAAGGGGTTGTTCTATGGGTGGTACATGGGCATTCCCATGTAATGACTCATGGGTTTTGATGCAGCGCCTATCTACCAACATTGCTAGACAGGTATTTGTGCTAAAAACATATACTTCCTTGGGGTAGGCCTAACGATGGGGCAAGCTTTAAAACTATCCATATTTTATCAACTTTGTATGTGTGCTACACTGCACACATACAAAGTGGGAAAAGTATTAATGCATAGTTTTTGTACTTGGAGGGTCACATTTGAGGGCAACCCTATGTTTGATAGAAGGGACACAGCCTTGTACTGTGTTGTAAGGGTGTTTGTGTTGTAACAATGAAGCCAAATGTGCTCCAAGGCAAGGGAGGGAAAAACAGCACCATGTCTCCGCAGATTTAGTACTGTTCTTCTGTCTCCATTTGACACAACGTAGTTTTACGCTGGTTGCTCTGCTGTGTTGCACCAAAAGTTAGTAAATCCGCACCAACATGTCCAGAAGGGCTGCCAGCAGACCTTGCACTGAAGGGGAACATTTTGCATATGCAAAATGCATTCACTGACAGTGTGAGAAGCTGTTGGCTAAAGTTGGCTCACGTGTTGCTCCATGCTGCATGCTGTTAAGGATGGGAAACAAAACGTGAATGACTACTTAACAGACCAATAAATGAGGACCTATGACCCAAAGGCCATGAGCTAACAGTATTCATCTCTTTTACGTGTAATGTAGGTTTACAGTCAAACAACCTTGGCACAACCAATGCTAATATGGAGATAGCAAGCGTGCATTGACATCTGCAGGGGACAAAACTATTGAAAGACAATCTAGCAACAGTTCTCCCCATGCTGGTGTGGCCAATAGCAATAAGAAGAATCCCAAGTGAATCATCCCTCCACCCGTCTGCGTCCTCAGGAATCCTAGTGTCAAAACCAAGGTTACTTGTCTGTTTAGCAGAGCTCGTCTTTTCTACTGCTAATGGTTCTGACAATGATAGGTTTCTCAACCATGATTTCTGGGTTCTTCAATACATATCACAGAATATTTACCAAATGACACAAATAGTAATTAGGGTTTTGTAAGGAAAGGGTATGCAAAGAATCAACAGTAACCCAATATGTCCACGTGAACTTGGGTATAAATGTAACAACTAAGAATAGGTGTTCACCTGGAACTCATTTTCAATGCAATGTAAAAACACAGACTTCTGTGCAGAAAATATCTGTAAAAGGAAGTTAACTGTAACTTGCCTTCTAAAGATGTATTCTGCACAGAAGTCTCTGTATTTACATTGCATTGAAAATGAGCTCCAGGCATCTTCCTTGTCGGAGTGAGAAGCAAGATGGCGACGGCTTGAGGCCGTAGAAGTGCTCTCGCCGAAAAACTGTGAATATTAACTTCAAGGGCTAGGGCAAATAATAAAAGTCTGCCGTTACTTACGGGGTTGGAATGCTCTCAGATACGGTGTCTGCTGTTAACGGAACTCGCTCGGGCTTGGAGATTGCCCGGGGCGGCTCTGATCCAGGAGTGTTGGTTGGTACTCAGCCGATTAAATAGCAAAAGCCCTCATCCATTTGGGCTGTGTACTTTGCCAAGGGGGTGCTGCGGCACGAGAGATGGGCCCAAAGACAGTTGGGGCAGAAAAGGGGAAGCCTGTCATACCCCGACAGGAAACTTGGACCCTACAGGCGGCGGGGCAAAAGCGAGACAAGGATCGAGATGGACACCGCTTCCAGCTAAGCCGGCTGCGGGAAGTGAAGCGCTGCCGGAAAGAGGAAGAGGCGAGGCTTCCTCTGGTCGACGCCTTACCCAGCATCACAGTGTTCGAGCTGCTTCTTCCTCCAGGAGAGAGGCGCATGGAGGCAGAGGCGGCAGGACCAGTGCAACCAAGTGGGGGCCAGGCTTCAGACAGTGCAGCTCAGCCAGCGGGCCCGGACGAGGAGCTACTAACAGGGACAGAAACTGTAAGTACCCCAATAGAGGGAGACTCAGTTAATACAGGGGCAGACAAAATACCTGGCCCCTATCGTCTGACAATGTGAGGAAGGAGTACAGCAGTTAAAGGGGGAAGGCCCAATGTGTCAACCAAGTGTAAAAGGCCCCCCATCCACTAAAATACCTCAGCAAGCAGGTGTTCTGGATCAATCCCCAGCTCAGGATCAAGATCCCATGCAGTTAAACCCAGAGGTTGAGATGGACCCCAGTGACTGTTTCTTTTCTCTCTCGGACGGACCAGATTGGCCCTCAGATGGGTCAGGATCCTCTATAGGTTCAAGCGAGAATTATAGCGATCCAGATACAGCTGGGGACCCCCTCTTTTGACAGCACGGAGGACTGGGGGAAAGAATGAGATATGGTATGCAAAGGGTCGTGAGCTTGAAATGGGATTACTCCCTAACAAATTCCCTAACCAACGTTCAAACGGCTACCCCTCAGGGTACCCCATGCATGAACCCACCCACACTCGAAACAGTGCTCCAACCAATTATGCAGCATCGGGAAGGGACTAAAAGCCCAGAACGCAGCAAGGAATGTACAGGGCACGGTCAGAAAACTGACTAAGACGTGTAGCACTAGAGGGGGGCATCTGACCAAGCTTGAAACGTGCATTAACAACGTTGAATCTAAGGTGGCTGATAAGCTTACACAGACTAAGGCACAAGAAAAGCAAATTGTGGACACTCAATGGAAACTGGAGGAGCTCGAAGACCACCAGCGACGCAACAACCTTAGAGTTCTGGGAATTCTCGAATGAAAAGAAGGGTCAGACATTAGAAGTTATATGTTAGATCTCTTTCAGCAATGCTTCTCAGAACTTTCTTACTGGAACTGGCAGCAAGAGGTCCAGCGAGTCCACAGGACACCTTTTGCCTTGAGACAACCGGTTAGGGAAGGGTTCAAACCAAGGGCAGTCCTGGTCTTTTTTGGGAATTTTCTTTTTAGGCAGGCAATACTTGAAAAAGCCAGACCTGAGGCAAAGAGAAATGTTGGAAATGTCTTGTTTTTTGTCAGACCTGACTTTTGCCCCACTACTGTTGAAAGAAGGTGGTGACTTCACCAGCTAATTAAACCTTTCCAGGACAAGGGCGCCAAAGCCTCCTTGAATAACCTGGCATCTTTGAAAGTGGTCTGGCAAGGCGAAATGACATTTTTAACATCAGAAATAAAAGTAAATTCATTTTTGATAGGGCTTAAACCAGAGCACCATAGTGGGTCAGGCTAAACCAGGCTAAGAAAGCTATGCCTATTTAATGTTGGATCCCTGGCTTTTCAATTTTTCTCTTTCCTCTTCTTTTATAGGATCACTCTGGCTTAGCCAGAATTAAGAATCCCCTTAGCATAGTAATTAAATCTCAATACTCATGTTAGTTCATGGTTTAAGCGAATTGCTCTCCATCCACACACAGACCGATGTGCGGGCTGGATTCTTCCTGTAGAGGGGGAGGAGGGAGGGAGGGGTGGGGAAGGGGGTGAGGGGCACTGTGGGGGTGTGCAGGTGGGGCACATGAGGAGGTGGGGGGTCATGAGGTTGTTTTTGGGGGGTTAAGGGGAAGAAAAAAAAAAGGAAACATTTCTGAGAGAGAACTAAAAAGGCATTAAAGCAAAAATATAAGCCAATTGGAATAAGGATAGGCATGGTATAGAAAGCCCTTACCTCGGTATGCTAAACAGGACAGGGGTAAAAATCAAGAAGGACAATTCACTAAGATCAAATATGTAGGATCACTATTTGTTCAGTTAATGTAGGGGGTCTAATGGACAGAAGCAAGCGCTTGAGTGTCATGGAGATCCTAAAAACTATAGCTACTGACATAGTTTGCCTCCAAGAAAGACATATGTCCTGGGATAATAGGGGGCTAATTGCAGCTAAGGGAGATACTCTATAGGCGTGCTCTTTCCAAAGCTCAAACATCAGAGGAGTAGCTTTTTTAGCTAGGAACACATTAGGATCGGTAAAATTAAAACTTGTTGATACATGTGGAAGATGGGCCCTGGTAGAACTAGAGGCTGAGATAATGATAGGCACTGTGTATGGCTTTAATCAAGAGGATCCAAAAGTATTAGATGACCTGGAGCTAGAGCTAGCATCCTGGTCCACTGCCCTGATTATGTGTGGAGATTTCAATATCCATTTAGCAGCAGAGAGGATCGCGACCAGCCAATACCAAGAAAGGAAGCCCAGAGTCTACAGAGCTTTATCTTCGCTCATGACAAGTCATGGACTGACTGATGCCTGGGACTTTAAATTTCCCTCCGATCCCAGGTATACCTATTACTCATGCCCTCACACAGAGTATTTCCATTTGGACTATCTTTTATTATCAAAACAGATTCTGGCCGCCGGAGGTAAAGAAATTACTGAAACTGATGTTGGATCATAACTTCTTGATCTTCGAGGAAAAAGTTCAACAAACTCAAAAGCAACAGTTTCAATGAACATTTTATAGGAAACTACTGGTAGACCCGAATTTTATTGGGCATATTAAAAATTGGATAAAAGACTATTTAAATATTAATAGATACAGTGCATCACAGATTTTTTGGTATGGGTTGCATTGAAGGCAGGGGTAAGCTGGGAGATCATTAGCTCTGTCTCTCATAGCTGGAAACAACAGGACCTGGAGAAGAAGCTACTATCAAAACTGAATGAGTTGGGAAAAGAACATCTTGCAAGGATAGTACGGGGAGAGGATGAAGCTCCAACTCAGCTAGAAATTATGTTGACTAAGGCAGAGATAAATCCCCATTACACCCAGAAAATTGTGGTAGATTAACAAACTCACAGGACGGAGAGCTACAAGTTCGGGGAAGCGGTAGGGAAGCTCTTAGTCTTAAGGACAAGAAAAAAAATGTTTAAACGTCAGATATCCTGAATAACAAGTGAGGGGTTCACATATACAGATTTAGAGGATGTAATTGTAGTTTTCCACAAATTTTATCGGGATCTCTATAACACGGGGGCAGGGTCCATCAGATATCCCCCACGAGAGGCCCCAACATGAAGAGGGAAGGAAGTTAGATAGTGCCATTAGCGAGAATTTGGAATCTGAGTTTGCAATTGAAGAGGTGCAAATGGCTATACAGCAGCTTGCCTCAGGAAAAACAGTGGGCCAGGATAAGATCCCAATGGAGTTTTATAAAAATCTTCAAGCTGAATTAGGCTCCTTGTTATTGGATTTTTTCTTCGGAATACAATACACTGAATTCCCACCAGAGTCTTGGAAGGGCATCAATATCATCATTTTTCCAAAGAAAGACAAGCCTCCCGAGAGCCCTACCTCATATCAGCCCATTCCTCTAATAAGCACAGACGCAAATCCCTATTCCAAAATGTTGGCAATCCGTCTCAGGAGTGTCATAGCCAGTCTTGTCATGCCATGGCAGCATGGTTTCAGACCCGGAAGAGACACAACGGACCATATAAGATGACCCATGGCATTGTTTGATGTTGCCAAAGTAAACAACAGGTGGACGGCTGTGATCCTCCTAGATGCGGAGAAGGCATTTGATCGGGTGGCGTGGAAATATTTATGTGTAACCTTGGAAGCTAAATGATTTGGCTTAAGGCCAATAACAGCAGTTAAGGCAATGTATGCTGATCCATATGCTAGACTTCAGCTAATGGACAAGGAATCAGAAACAGCAATAGTAGCAAGAGGAACAAGGAAGGGGCGCCCGTGCTCCATGATATTATTTGCCCTTTATATTGATCCTTTTATACAACAGATTTTAAAGAATCAAGCACTTACTCCGGCCCTTACCAGGGGGTATGAAACCAAAGTATTAGCATACGCTGATGATATTGATGTTATGACATCTAATCCAGAATAGCTATAAAAGAACCAGAATCTATGGCTGCAGCATACGGACTGGAGTCGGGGTATCTGTTGAATAAAACCATGACACAGATAATATGTACAGACAACATCACTCTAAAGGATACTCGGCGAGTAGCCACTGCCACATGTTTGGGGGTTAGGATCAATCCAAAGGTAGAAACGATTGCCCAAATAAATTTTCACCCGATGATTAGCAAAATGGCGTCTAATCTGAGGTGAATGAACTCATTACATCTGACCACCATTGGGAGGATTAATGTCCTTAAGATGGTAATGTGACCCAAGATTTTATACTTATTTGGAGCTCTCCCACTGGAGATTGAAGGATCGACAATGAAGACACTGGACTCTATTTTTAGTAATTTTATCTGGCAGTATAGCAAGATCAGGAGATCCCTGAAATTTCACACCTTGCTTCAAATCAGAGGTGGATTGGCCTCCCCATATCTTACTTTTTACTGCTGGGCTGCACTACTGCAACAAATGAACATACTTATCTTTGAAAAAGGCTCTAAAGAGCGGTCTGAAGGGGCTGAGAACCTCCCTACAGTATACGAACTGCACTTGGAGAGTAGGCAAGGTCTCTGTTGCTTCGCCAGCCAGAACCTAGTTCCTTTAAGAAGGTGCAATTTAAAATCATCATCAATGTCTTGAAGACGTGGGGAAAATTCAAAAATTCATGAGAATAGAAAAGAAATCTCTAGGTATACACCACTTTGGAGACCGTCTCTTTTCCCTCCAGCCTTCTATGATACAATGGGGAAACAATTGGAACAGCTCGGCTTGAGGATAGTTGGAGATATTCATGAAACAGTGCAATTATATCCCTTTTCCGAACTACAGAGAGATTATGAAATCCCTGACAGGCATTATTTGAAATATCTTCAAATAAAAGTTTTTTTTAGCAAACGCAGACAGGGGATATCAATGGCAAAGATTCCGTTCCTTGAAATACTGGGCAAAGCCGATTGTAACATAAAACGTCTATATGGTATCATGATTGATAAAGTGCCTGATGACATTGAGAGAACTGAGACAAAGTGGATTAGCAAACTAGAGAATGATGATATCAATATAGATATGTCACTAGAACTAGCAAAAAAAATCTCTTCTGTCAGCCTACCTGAAGGCGTAGCACTTTAAGACATTTTTAATTTATATTTTACTCCAGCTAAATTATTTAATTAGAAAAAAAGGGAGGATGATAAGTGTCCCAGATGTGGGATTGGCCCAGCGGTTGGTTGTACACATGTTTTTTTTGGCTGTGTTAAGTTATCGCCATAAAAAAGGGTTATGGATAGATTTTGGGAGAAGATACTTGGTAGGAGGGTCAACATTACTCCTCCGCTAATGCTGTTAGGACATGATAAAAGCTCAGGGCTGGATTATAGCCAGACCTGCTTTGTATTTAATTAATTCACGGATGTCGGACTACTGATAGCAACTAGATGGAAAGACCCTGACACCCCCAACGTTTCAAGCCTGGATGGCCCGCTTAATTGCCATCTATAATTTAGAATGAACGCTATATAAATGCGAGGGCTGTCAAGCTAGGAAAGGGGGGGAGAAATGTGCCTCCCAATATCAAAAGGGCTAGATGGGGAAGATAATATTGGACTGTGATTGTAAGAAAGCGGAAGATCATTTTAATCAATTGCCATCATAACTTATTTTGTATATAGGAAAAGCAATTGTTTCTACCCCTGAATTGTTATATATACAACCCCTAATTGTGTAAAATGTCAAGCATGGTATTATTGGTATATTTGTACAATGTATTAAGTATGATGTATTTTTGTATGTTTATGCACAATCCCTCTCTGATAAATAAAAAAAAATGTGTTCCAGGTGAACACCTGTTCTTAGTTGTTGTAAGTGAAGGGGTCACTTCAATATCAAAATGCGGTGTAGATGACAAGATGACCCAGCCTCACTTAATACCCTCTTAGGATTCCACATTGTGTGTTTAGCTTTTTATGGTGCCAGAGAACTGCATAATTCCCTGTGGGCGCTGGGAGCTGCTACATAGCTAACGCAAGGCATTTTGCATAATGCTTTTTTTGGTTATACCATGTTTGTAATATGTGAGATTTTGTAGAGTCTGGACCGCATCACTAGACAGGCACAAGTCTAGAGAGCAGGGGTGAACAGAATATGTGACCTCTTTCATTGAGGTATGTAAGAGGAATGGAAACACTAGAGTATGTTGTGGGAACTCTTTTAATTAGGCATCTCAGTGATGTTCAGTGAGAGGTGACCTGCAGAAGCAACTCCTGTACTGCAGGCCTGTGCTGCAACAGTGAATACTTGGAGAGGTTATTAGGTTTAGTACTTTTGGAGCTTTTTTTGGAGTAAGGTTGTTTTGGGTCCTAAAGTAAGAGAGAATATTTCTCATTGTTTTCCTGGTGTGAGTAGTGATTAACAATTATATTTGAGATGCAACTGGTAGATCACACAGCTAAGCCACAGTGCTGATGCCCCAACTACATTAATGATAGTTATTCCCTGTTCTAGAAGCCAGGAGCGGCATGTCCTTAAAGATCATTGGCAGTGCCATTGTAAGGATTTATGGGGCCCAAAGCAAGACATATTTTGGGTCCCCTTGTTTAAAACCATGTATTAGCAGAATACAATGGGCAAAATATTGTGATACTAAAATATTCAGGCCAAAATATTGAGTACCTAACTATCGTCAAGGTATCGTGGAAGAGGTGTGGCACAGTGGCCAGGGTGCCTGACTCTGGACCACAGGGTTCACTGTTTGATCTCCGGCTACGGCGGCAGGTTAGCCCAGCACCATGTGACTATGGGCAATAGCTTGCTTAATCTTCCTGATGGCCCCCAGCGCCGGGACACCTCCGTCTGAGGTAGCTGTGCGCTTTACAAATGCTGGCATATGTATAGGTACAAATAGGTTTACTATACATAATGTCATTCATGTGTATCACAGGGTCAGACTAATTTGCATATGGCCATGTCTGAACTGGGGTGGTGGAGTGAGCTAAAGAATGATGATGGATTAAATCCAGATCAGTTGACTGGGGGTGAGTGTTTGAATTGCTCAAACACACCGCCCATCATCCCTAATGGTATTGCTTTGTTTGTCCTAAATTGACAGGGTATGCCCGACGTGGGTCCCTTGCTCACTTTGCCACTGGATTCAAGCTAGTCTGGCTGATGATGGCTGATTAACCAGAAACTGGTCCCAGGATGCTTGTTTCTGGTCCAGGGAAGACATGGCTTGGCAGTTTGGCTGGACTGTTCCCATGAGGCACACGGGCAGACTGATTTGCATATGGCCATGTCTGAACTAGGGTGGTGAGTGAGCTAAAGAATGATGATGGATTAAACCCAGATCAGTTGACTGGGGGTGAGTGTTTGAATTGCTCAAAAGGTCCGTCCATCATCCCCTTCGGTATCGCCTTGTTCGCAGTAAGTTGGCAGGGTATGCCCAGACGTGGGCCCCTTGCTCACTTTGCCATTGGATTCAAGCTAGCCTGGCAGATGACAGCTGATTAGCCAGAAACCGGTCCCAGGAGGCTTGTTTCCTGTCCAGGGAAGAAAAGGCTTGGCAGTTCGGGCTGGACTGTTCCCATGAGGCACAGGGTCAGACTGATTTGTCTGAACTGGGGTGGTGGAGTGAGCTAAAGAATGATGATGGATTAAACCCAGATCAGTTGACTGGGGAGAGTGTTTGAATTGCTCAAACGCTCCGACCATCATCTCCTTTGGTATGATACCTTGTGTACCTTGACATATGGTTCCGCAAGGGCAACGCAATACTAAAGTCAGATTTACCAAGTAACACAAGGCCACCTTGTGTGGCCTAAGTTGCTTGGTAAATTTTGAGTAACATGAAGCAGCGCAAGTCACTGACTTGCGGTAAATTACCAGAGATAGGCATTCCATGGGAGGAGCGTTGGTGTTCCCACACATTCTCCCAAGAATTTTGGTGCATTCTCAGATTTACCAAGACTGGTAAACTTGGGAAGGCATCAAAATGCAATGCCTTCCCATGGGAGGCGCAACAAAGGGAAATATCTTTATTTCTCCTCGTTGTTTTGTCTTTTTAAGTGTCCTGTGTTCTACAGCACACTTAGAAAGAGGAAAAAACCTCAGAGGATTGTTTTTGTGCAGCAAGGTTCCCTTCCTGCAAAAAACAATCCTGCCTGCAATACAGGCACCCTTTCCTAATTGCACAAGGGTGCCTGCATTGGCGCTAGGTATCAGATTGTGCGCCAGCACCGGCATATCAATCAATCAATCAATCACTGCATTTCTAAAGTGCGCTACATACCTGTGAGGGTCTCAAGGTGCTAGGGGGTGGGAGGGCTGCTACTGATCAAAGAGCCAGGTCTTGAGAAGTCTTCTGAAGGCCAGCAGGTCCTGGGTCTGTCATAGGCTAGTGCGGAGAGTGTAGTAGTAAAATATTTATTCGGTTTTAATTTTACAAAGAAACCATAAAAGCATTGATACATTTCATTACATTTTAACATTTCCAAAACATATTCAGTTCATTTAAAATTTATATCACCATTAATTTATCAGGGAGATTAGAGGTTATTGTTTTGAAGATTTAGCCTGTGCTTAAAGATACATTTTAGGAAAGTGCTTACAACTTTACATACGTATTCAGAACTTAAAAATTGTAGCCACAGCATTGCAGGACGACACCTTCGAAGGTCTAAGATTCGGAGCAAGGGAGTTAGCCAAAGTTTACGATGTGCAGAGTAAAATTTGCAAAACAGTACTGTATGGATTGTTGACTGCTCAGATAGTTCATCGCATGGGCAAGCCATTAAGCTTTCTTCCCAGCTGTTTCTGTTGGGAAATGCTACAAACCTGTGGAAAATGTTCAGCATAAATCTCGCTAGTAAGAATCGTTCAAACTGCGAGTCGACATAAGTTAGGTATGGTTCCATTTCCAGGGTGGTCATGACCGCTAGGGAGTGCTGTACAGATGGTTCT
Organism: Lissotriton vulgaris; assembly: GCF_964263255.1. NCBI lineage: Eukaryota > Metazoa > Chordata > Amphibia > Caudata > Salamandridae > Lissotriton > Lissotriton vulgaris. The sequence goes on along the minus strand of NC_141685.1, from coordinate 1,706,146,907 downwards.
TAATTTCCACGGTAATACGTAACTCTTCAAAATGGCTCAGCGCCTTTGCCTTTAGTTCTTTTTTTGAAATTTCAGCAATGGATTCAGGATTGTAATAATACTCTGCCATTCCTAGATCGGTGAAAAGTTTTTTTATGTATGTTAACCAATCTATTTTTTCAACACAGTCTAGGGTCATACAGTCAGCAATAATGTCTTTGGTAAGGGTATTTTTTGTTGAGACCCATATTCGGCGCCAAAGAAGTACAGGTTCAATTTTGGCCAGGTCCTCAATTTGTGGTAGCCCCAGTTCTGCATGGCACGCAAAAGTGGAAACTCTTTTTGGAACCGCAAGTAGAGATCTCGTAAAGGTGTTCTCTGCTACCTGGAGTGCTTTCGTGTTTTTATGTCCCCACAGGCCCGCCCCATAAAGTGTGATGGAATGGGCCTTGGCTCTGTAGATCTGGAGAAGTTCAACCGGGGGCTTTTTCCCTAGTTTCTGTGCAAATTTCATGAGGGCGGCAATAGAGCGCAGAAGTTGGTGTTTACGTGCTTCTATTGCTGCTCTCCAGTTGAGCCTCTCATATATCATAATCCCTAAATAGGGATACTGGGGGGTGGTTTCTAATTTTTCGTTATTAAGGTAGATGTTTTTTCCGTGTTTCCTAACTTGACCAGCTACCATGACATAGGTTTTTTTATGTTTATATGAAGGTCCAGGTCGCTCATGAATTTCGCATAGCTGTTCAGGGATTTTTGTAGCTCGCGTGGGGTGCGTGCTATAATCACCGCGTCATCCGCGTACAGGAGCGCGGGACCAGTCGATCTTTCACCCGGGGCAAGTCCAGGCCCCCCCTCAGCATCTCTACCTCAAGACCATTGGTGTAGAGGGAGAAGAGAAAGGGGGCAAGGACGCACCCCTGCCTGACCCCGCGCTCCACGGAGAAGAATTCCGACAGCTCGCCTCGTACTCCAAAGCGAACCCTGGAGGAGGCGTTGGAATAGAGTTCCCTAAGTAGGGTCAGAAGAGCCTTATCTATTCCCATGTTAGACAGCACCGACCACAATTTTGTGTGGGAAACACAGCCAAAGCCGCGGAAAGGTCGACATATACCATGCAGAGCTTCTCGCGTTTTGCCGATACATATTTCCCCATCAGCAGGGCCAAGTTCAGGGCTTCTTCCGTTGTTCCGAGTCCCTCTCGAAAGCCATACTGGATATCCGAGAGGGTCCCGGTGTCATCCGCCCACTCCTGTAAACGCTGGAGTACCACTCTACCCAGTACTTTCCTCAGTGAGTCCAGGAGGGAAATCGGTCGATAGCAAGTCACCTCCTCTCTGTTTCCCTTTTTAAATATGGGTACCAATATAGATTGGGACCAGGAAGTAAGTAGGCCACACTTCATTGTTGCATCGAACACCCTTGTTATGATGGGGGCCCACAAACTTAATTTAAATTTAAAAAAGTCGACTGGCACCCCGTCTGGGCCGGGGGCTTTTCCGCTCTTACTGGCATTAACTGCGGCTATTACCTCATGTAAGTCAACTGTCAATGGGATTGGGAATAGGTTATCCTGATTTGGGCTATTATTGTCTGTGGGGGGTACTACTGGGGGTTGACTAAAGATCTTTGCAAAGTGATTTACCCAAGTTTGTCCCTCAATGGACACTTCTATGCTGGGGCGATCTTCTGTGTCCGCTAGGAAAGGTGCTTTTACCACCTTCCAGAATAGATCGCTATCTTTGTTTTTTGAACTTTCGTGCAACTGGTCCCATAAGGCTTTTTTGAGTTCTTCTTTTCGCTCTTTGCACGCGAGCCTATACGTTTTTCTCAAGTTCCTAATCTCCTCTTGGTCTCTTATTGTTTTTGTTAGCGCTCTCTTTAGCATTTTATGGGCGGCTGTACAGTCGTGGTTAAACCAACCTTTTTTCCTTTCCTTGGTCTCTTTCTGATTTACGGTGAGACATTCATTTACTTTTCCTAAAACTAAGTTAAAGTGGAGCAGGAGTTCCTCTTATTTCATTATTGCAGGTTGTGCTCCGGTTACGACCCTATTTGTCAGCTCGTTTGGATCAATCTTCCCTCACCCCAAGGTATAGCCATTTGTTTTTGTAAGCTGTATGTTATTCTGGGCGAGGGTGGACATTATGGTCTGGGCAAGTGGCTGACCATTATCTAAGGTTAATTCAAAGACCAGGGCTGAGTGATCACTCAACATGTTAATTTTAACTTTGAAATTCGTAGACCTATTTACAAGGGTCGCTGTAATGAGAATATAATCAATAGTTGTTTTGCTACCCCTACCGAGGTAGGTGGGATCCAATTTCCCAGATAAAGGGTTTACTTGGTTTAATATGACTAGGTCCAGACTTGACATAGTTTTGTTTAAAAAGTCTCCCACCACTGAGTGACTAAAGTGGGTTATTTGCTCTTCTGTTTCAACCCCCATCCCACAAACATTACTATTGGGCTTCTCACAGGGGTGATGGTTGAAATCGCCTCCCCAAACAATGCTTGGGGGTTCCAGCCCTTGTATTAGTTTCATGCCGCTAAGCAGTTTCTTGCGGAGAGCCCCTAGTATTTTTACTTTCTCGTTTTCCACTAAATTATCGTATAGGTTGACGAGGAGAATTGTCCCCTTTGTCTTAAATGCTAATCGTAGGATTTGGTAGTATGGTTCTAAACTAAGTACAGTAACTACCAGGCCTGGTATAGTATTTGATATATAGGTTATCAACCCACCTTTAGCTCTCCCATGGGTTCCTGCAATTCCTGGTGTGAAATAGGTTTTGTACCCTGTCAGGTGCATTTGTTTCATGAGCCAGGGCTCCTGGAGAGCCAGAACTTGGCATTCTTTAGCAAATTCTTGGATACTTCCGTCCAAGATTATTTCTCGGAGGCCCGCAACATTCCAGAACATTATTTGGAGTTTTTCTAGTCTAGTGGCAGGGACCTGTCTTTTACTCGCCCTATTTTCCTTGTCTATCACTAGTGTCTCTGAATCTAAGTTATGTTCCTTATGGGTTGAGGTGGGTGGTGTGGTTATTTTACCCTGCCTGGTAGGATTTTCCCCCTCCCTCGAACATGGTCCTTCGTTGCTACAAATTTCGACCATGATATCTAAGGTAGTATCACCCAAAGTAGTATCCTTTTTTGTCATAGGGGATTCTTGCATCGAGGGGAGGTTGCTGTCGAGTCAATCTATTCCTTCTAGGCCACACAGCATTGAGAATCTGTTAAATGTTGGTATGTTAAAGTCTGGGAAAGTTGTTTGGTAGTTGTTATTCAGATTTCTCCAGTATGTCTGGGGATAGAGTGGTTGTGGAGGTTGGTTAAAGTAGTGGTTCTGGGAAGATTGGTAGCCTGCTTCTCTCCACTCTGGACGTGGCCTTCTAATATGGTGGTGATTGGGATTATTTATCAATTCCCGGGGGTAGAAGTAGCTGACATAGTGTGTGGAAATATTATCCCCCCCTGTGGCCTCGTACCAATCTCCTATAGTTCTAACCGCCCTATGGTCCTTAAAATTGATAATTATCACATCCCCCCTTTTGTCTTTCGGCCTTGAGCCCACCCAAACAGCACGCCTTACTGACAGGATTTCTCCGTTGACGTGTGCAGGGAGGGGTCTATTCTGCTTCAGCCAATAGATGGTTTTATTTTTTAGGGCGTGATAATTCTCTCTGGCCCCTTCTGCTAGTTCTGGTACTCCTGTCATAACGATTGTATATGGGGCTGATTCAGGGGGCAAATCTACTATCCTCCGTCTAGATCTTTTTAGGCGCTGTGGTGACTGCTCACCCACCTCTCTACTTGGTATGGTATTCGTGGGGGGATTAGGTTTAGTAGTTGGTAAGGGGGGAATTCTTTCTACAGGATTCTTCTCTGCTGTATTTTTCCCTCTTACGTTGGTTTTAGCCCCATCTTTTGTCTGATTATTGTTGGGTAGTTTAGAATTTTCATTGTTAGTTGTTTCTTTTGAAGATTTGGCCGCTGCTTTTTTCCCTGGAGCAGTTCCAGGTTTCAATTGTGCACCACTGGTGGACGGTTGTTCTGATGGTATAACATTAGGGGCAATAGTGGGGAGAGTGTTCCAGGTCTTGGCGGCGAGGTAGGAGAAGGATCTGCCGCCGGCAGTGGATTTCCGGATGCGAGGAACTGTGGCGAGGGCGAAGTTGGCTGAGCGGAGGCTTCGAGTGGGGGTGTGGAAGCTGAGTCGGTTGTTGAGGTAAGTAGGTCTGGTGTTGTGTAGTGCCTTGTGTGCGTGGATGAGGATCTTGAAGGTGATCCTCTTGTTGATGGGGAGCCAGTGTAGGCCTCTCAGGTGGGGTGTAATGTGGCTGCGTCGGGTAACGTCAAGGATCAGTCGTGCCGAGGCGTTCTGGATTCGTTGTGCTCATCTCAGGAACTTGGTTGTTGTTCCTGAGTAGTGGGCGTTCCCATAGTCGAGTCTGCTGGTGATGAGGGCGTGGGTGACGTTTTTTCTCGTGTCGGGGGGTATCCATTTGAAGATCCTGCGTTGACTTGCCTGGTCATGGAAAGGGTGGAGTCGAGGATGACCCCCAGGTTGCGTGCGTGGTCCGTGGGTTCCAGGGCTGCGCCTAGCGATGTGGGCCACCAAGAGTCGTCCCAGGCTGATGGGGTGGGTCCGAGAATGAGGACCTCCGTCTTGTCTGAGTTCAGCTTCAGTCTGTTGTCCTTCATCCAGTCGGCTACGGCCTTCATTCCTCTGTGGAGGTTGGCTTTGGCGGTGTGGGGGTCTTCGGTGAGGGATATGATCAGCTGGGTGTCGTCGGCGTACGAGATGATGTTGCGGTTATGTTGAGGTGCGACGTGGGCGAGCGGTGCCGCCATGTAGATATTGAACAGCGTCGGGCTGAGGGAGGATCCCTGTGGGACGCCGCAGATGATCTCGGTGGTTTTTGAGAGGAAGGGTGTGAGGCGGATGCTCTGGGTTCTGCCGTAGAGGAAGGATGTGGTCCAGGCCAGGGCCTTCTCTTGAATTCCAGCGTCATGGATGCGTGCTGATAGGGTTCGGTGGCAGACTGTGTCGAAGGCTGCTGATGGGTCCAGGAGGATGAGGGCGGCTGTTTCTCCTTTGTCCATCAGGATCCTGATGTCATCAGTGACGGCGATGAGGGTGGTCTTGGTGCTGTGGTTTCTGCAAAAACCTGATTGGGAAGGGTCCAGGATGTTGTTGTCTTCGAGGTAGTGGGATAGCTGTTTGTTGACAATCTTCTCTGTCACTTTTGCCGGGAATGGGAGCAGGGAGATGGGCCGGAAGTTCTTGAGGTCTTTGGGGTCCGCCTTGGGCTTCTTCAGAAGGGCGTTGCTCTCGGCGTTCTTCCAGCTTTCCGGGAAGGTTGCTATCTCGAAGGAGATGTTGATTTTTTTCCGGAGGTGGGGTGTGATGGTTGTGCTGGCTTTGTTGAAGATGTGGTGAGGGCAGGGGTCAGATGGGGATTCGGAGTGGATGGAGTTCATGGTTTTGATGGTGTATTCGTCACTGGCGTGGGACCAGGTGGTCAGGCGGCTGGTGCGGGTGGTCATCGCAGGGGTGGTGGTCTCGGTGGTGGGTGCGGGGTGTCGGAGTTGAAGCTATTGTGGATGTCGGCGATCTTGCGGTGAAAGAAGGTTGCCAGGGAGTCGCACAAGTCTTGCAATGGTGAGATGACGTTGGTGTTGGAGCTGGGGTTTGAGAGTTCTTTCACGGTGCTGAAGAGCTCTTTGGTGTTGTGGGCGTTGTTGTCTAAGCGGTCCTTGAAGGCGGTCCTCTTAGCGGTCCTGATGAGTTGGTGGTGTCTGCGGGTGGTGCTTTTGTGGGCTGTGTAGCTGTCTGGTGTTCGGTCGTGGAGCCATTTCTTTTCCAGCTTCCGACAGGTGCGCTTGGAGATCCGGAGGTCTTCGGTAAACCAGGCGGTTTTCTTGTTGGTGTGGTGGGTTGTGGAGGTCTTGAGAGGGGCGAGGGTGTTGGCGCAGTGTTGCATAGAGCAAGAGCATAGAGGAAGATTGTGCCATATATTTGTAAATATGGTGCATTCCTGCCCTTTCCCGCAGCGCAGCAAGTTGTATTGGTGCGTTGTGTGAAATATTGATGAATCTGGCCCTTGGTGACTGGTAATGGACTATAGGAATGGGAGTTTGAGACCTCAAACTTTGTCATCTGCCAAGCAGCCAGATGAGCTGTGCAAGAAAGGGAAGCTCTGCAAGACTTCTGCCAGTGACCAGGACTGGAGGCAAAGGCCTGCTAGTCTCCCTGCTGTGTTAGGGGGCCATCACCCAGGAAAACTAGGATTACCTGCCTTGGAGCCTGGAGCACCAGCATCTGCCTGCTTGAAAAGACTAGTGTGCCTCGTCAGGCCGAGTAGAGAGCAAGGTCCAGTGGGGAGCCCTACCGAGAAGACTCCATGAATGAGTTGTGAGAAAATGGGTGAGCACTGATCGGGTCATTGCTCATGTGCAGGAGTGATCAAGTGACCCCGGTATGCCAGGAGAGGGCTGCAGTGACCTGAGCTGTGTAGTGAACGCCGAGCGGGAAGTACCAAGTCCACACCGCCTCATTGACGTGATCCTGTATGCCAGAGGGGGCCATGGTTGAATTTATTTTTACCAGTGCATCAAGATTTGAGTCTTCCTTAATCGGTGACCCTGTATGCTTGGAGGGGCTGCCATGGTGTGGGTGATTACAACAGAAGAGTCTGAACCCAGGCTGGAAAGTACCGCAGACACCCTGTATGCCAGAATGGGATGCCAGCTCCAACACTGCCAGAAGTAAGGGTCGTTGACAGAAATAAGATTACGACTGCGACCAGTGGGTCGAGCCCGCACAGCAGAACCTGCCCCTGACTGATCCCATGCGGATCGTGAAGGACAGCACTGGAGATGTCATACCCTCGCTGGGCTCTGGTTTGGAGCTGGAGTTTTTATTACCCCCCTGTGGAGAAGAGTGACTTCCTTTGTCTTTGCAAACCGAGGGCAGCTCAGATCGCTGGAAAAATTCGGTAGCGCCCCTCGAGGAAGAGATCCTGCATCTGCCAGGCGCTGCTGCATGTACTGCTAGCTGCCTGATTTCTCCTAACAAGATCAGGACCTGGGAGCTCCATCTGAGAGGACACTGGCTGCACTGCTGAACTCTTCCATACTGCTTGGGCGTGTTACACTTGAACTGCGCCTGTGGGGCCCCAGGGGACTCACTGGGCACTGTGCTGCAGCACCATAAACGCTTTTTGACTGATTCCTAAAAAGTCAAAGGGGAACTTTTGAGTACCACCTACTGGTGAGCATTACCTGGATACTGCCACCAGTGAATGGATAGTAACCCTTTCACACTACAAGGAAGAGAGTGGAAAAAGGAATTTTGCCTAGCAAAGTCTCGATCCCCAACCTCAAGGCGCTTGTGTTATTGCTTCTAAATGCTGTTATTCCTTTGAATGTGTAGAGTCAGAAAGAAAATACTTATTTTTCTTATAAAAGCAAGTACTTGACTGTACATTGATTTATTGATAGCACAGTGCGCACTTTGAGTAATGAGTTGTGCTCATACACCTGTATCTGCACTTCTCCCCTTGGGGAGCCTTTGACTGCTCGTCCACAGCTAAGACTGACAGTCAAGAGCAGAAGGGATACTTGGCCCAGTTGCTCAGTGTTGGACTTGGCCCTTATGGCAGGTTCACTCCTAATCTTTTTGCTTTTAATATATGATCTGTGTTGATGATTTTTGGTCTCTGCGCACTTTTTCCCTGTGTCCCAGAGTAAAAGTGCGTGCATGTAGTTAGGCTGGCCTGCTCTCCCATAGGAATGCATGGGGAATGTCTGTGTCCCTGGTAATTCCTGATGCGTGAGGCGTGCATGCTCAAGTTTGGTATGTGCTAACTCGTGAGAGTGAATGCTGCGCAATGGTATGTGCGGCATGTATGTGTCTAGTGGGGAAGTGCCACTTCTAGACATGGCTGTGTGTGTGCTGTGAAGGTGCTGGTGTGTGATTGGCTGGAACTGGCTGGGATGCCAGGCTCCAGGATGTCTGGATGGGTCTGCCCAGTGGTGAGTGCTGAGATTAGCATGCTGATGTGAGGGGAGGAGTGCACCTGTGTCCTGAATGAGGCTGGGTTTTCCCCACACAATGCTGGCTCCACCCCCTGTGGTGCGACTAATGACCCATGCCCTGCCAGTGAATGAAAGGGGTGGTTGAGCCATCAAGGGTGCTCCAAAACCAGCTGTGACTGGTTTCTCCCCCACCCTGCACCAACAGAAAAAGGAAATTGAAGTATAAGAAGGGGCTGTGTCCCCTAACAAAATGTTCTCTGCCAGGATCTTACCTGAGGGGGCTGCTGCTGTTGCTGGGGCCAGGAGGACCGCCACTTGGATTGTCCCCTGCCTGGAGACCCAGTGAGCTAGCTCTGGGCCCAGCCTTGCCTCCTGCCTGTCTCCAGACTTTGTTGGAGCTTTTGCTTTTGCCCTTGCACTTAAGAGTGCTTTATTTCTCCCCTAAGCGCTGGGAGCGCTTTATTTGTATTTCAAGCGCTGGGAGCGCTTTCCCTGTGGTCCCTAGCGCTTAGGAGCGCTTTATTTACAGAAGCCGGTGCCCACCCGGCATTGGACCCGTTTTGCCGATTTTTTGTCCGAGCGAGTGCCTACCTCGCCTTATATTTAAATTACGAGGGAGCCTACCCCTCGGATACTGACACCTCGCCTGCCTGCCTGAAACGAGCCGCTGCGCTGCCCGCGGCGACCCGGAAGTGTTGGTCCGGCCGGCCAATTGCAGCGCGGCCCGACCGGGAGAAGGACCGGAAGTCCCGCCCTCGGCGCCGCAGCGCGAGCAGGAGTCTTCGCCAGCCGTCCGTGTCCACAAGGCTCCCCGAGTGAAGAGGAGCCCCGTGCTGCCTATGAGGAGGAGACCGGCAGTGAGTGCGTCCCTGCCCCCGCAAACCCAGCGAGACCCGGTGAGTGCAGGGGGGCATTGTGCATTGAGTCCCCCGAGCGGGACTCCACCTACAGAGGCTCAAGGCCAGCCCCATTGTTTCTTTGAGCCCCGAGGGGCTCTAGGCATTCCGGAGGTGACCGAGCGGCCCCGAGAGGCAGCGGGCCGCTCCAACGGGCTCCATCTGTTTCCGAGTCCACGAGGGACTCCCACGAGAGGGGCAATTCTGTGATTAAGAGCCCAGAGGGGCTCCCGGCGCCACAGTGATTTTGCAAGCCCAGAGAAGGCTCGAGGGGGCAGTTCTTGTTCTTAAGTCCCGAGACGCTCCAGCCCCAGGTGTATTTAGAGCCCAGAGAGGCTCTGGGGGCATTCGATTATTTTCGAGCACCGAAAGTGCCATTTGGTTTATGTAGAGCCCAGCGAGGCTCTTGAGACACAGTCAGGTGGTTAGAGCCCCGTGGCTCCCACGCTGTGTTGCCCTCACCATTGTTCTTGAGCCCACGAGGCTCCAACGTTGGCCCAGCAGTATTTACAACTGTCCAGCACTTAGTGGAAAAGTTGCTACGTTTAGGTTTGTGTTCTTGGCTGCCTGCGCAGCCTCCCTGACATTTGCACTCAGGGCATTTCAGCCCTTGCGAGGCCAGTTGGCCTGGGGGACAGTTCTAGTGTTGTGCTACATGCACCCTGCGCATTTATGGTTTACTTGCTTATTTGATTCCTGCGCAAATGTTCTACCTGCACCTCTGAATGTGTTTTAATGCCTCATGTGCAATTGTTTATGTTTTATCCCCTTTGCTAAAAGTGACCTGCTTAGAGGATTGTTTTATGTTTATTACCTTTGCTAAATGTGACCTGCTTAGGTGATTGTTTAGGCTTCCTTCCCTTTGCTAAAAGTGACCTGCTTAGGTGATGGTTTTCCTTCTATAGGTCCTGATAATAAGGTCCTAGTTCACTGCGTGATTTTCCTACAGTGTTTAGGGTTGCGTAGGAGGTATTTACCCTTTACCAGTAATTACTGGTTGTGTGCTACATTTACTATTTTGGTGCTACAGTCATTATATGTTTATGTAAGCAAATTTTTGAGAAACTTTTGACAGCACTCCTGAAGGCTAGTAATTCTAACAGTTAGGGCATAAGTTATAAACCCTCAATGTATCAAACTCTACTGTTCATAGAGTATATCAAAAAGAAACAAATGACAAGGTTATATTCAATAAGAGTTGTCAAAACAAAAGGGTTTCACGATATAGTCCACTTATTTTGTTTTCTTCAATCTTTAAACGGTCTCCGTATCGCGATACGGAGACCGTTTGAGTGTGGAAATGTAATAACTTGACTTATGCTCACCAACTTATCATGGTTGTAAACTCTACTTTTCAAATAACACCGGCCTACTTTCGAGTGCTCGTTCTTATGAACTAGATATTAACAGACGTGTACTGACCCATCATATATTATATAGACTAGCTTATGAGCTGGGTCGTACTTGACTACCGGGATTGTTGCCACAGACCGGAAGACTTTCCCTATTTCGCATTTTGCTCCACCTCTCACTCTGCCACATATACTTTGGATATTAGGTTTCATCCCTAAATCACGGCTCATTCTGTTCAAAACGTGATGCTCAATACATATCTCAGTTCGCCGTGTTCATGCCTTGAAAAAGTCCTTGTGTAGGACGAAACATGTGTTGGTGATATCTATTTTTGCTGGGAATATCTGTTTTATGGAATTGAAAGAATAAAGATTGAAGAAAACAAAATAAGTGGACTATATCGTGAAACCCTTTTGTTTTGACAACTCTTATTGAATATAACCTTGTCATTTGTTTCTTTTTGATATACTCTATGAACAGTAGAGTTTGATACATTGAGGGTTTATAACTTATGCCCTAACTGTTAGAATTACTAGCCCACAGGAGTGCTGTCAAATGTTTCTCAAAAATGTGCTTGAATTCATGTGACACACTTTCAGTGTGTAACTAACGGCACCTTCAGGTGGTAGGTGCCTTGAGTTTCTGTAGCACCCTACTGACTATTACTTTTCTTATAAGAAATAGACCATTTGATGTGTACTAAATATAGAAATAATAAGATTGTTTTGCAGAGTGTGTACGGACGTTTCCCTTTGGGAACACTACCACCTATCTTTTGTGAATATTATATGTTTATGTGCTAAGTGTTATACCTACAAGTGCTAATTCTAAAAGTGCTGATTCCTGACAGTGGTCCATGTGGCCCTGTCTTGTACATATCCCCTGTAAATTCTGCCCGTGCCTGTTGGCACATTGTAAAGTGTGTGTTTTTATCTAATGTGTTTTGGTGTAATACAAAGGCTATTTTTATATATAACCTTGTGTGGAGTTTCCTTTGTGGTGGGCCTTGGGTGTTGTTGCTGGGGTGCGTGCGCAAATACTTAACTCATACCGCCTCCAAGTTTAGCCTTGCTGCTCGCGCCACGTGACCTGGAGCAGTGGTCTTCAAACTTTTTAACGCAGCGCCCCACCAGTGAAAAAAACTAATTGATCGGGCCCCCCGGCTTCAGAATGATTCACAATAATTCCATTAAATTGGCACTGTTTAAATATGTCTCAATTTATTTAAACAGGAGACATAGTTAAACATTCCAGTTAAATCCACATAGTGTTTTAAAAAATGCAACCAAATACATGATTGCCAAACATACTATTGTGGTCAGGCAGGCCTTACTACGTGTAAAAATACCTACAGTCTGATTAATAGAAATGGGGTTGGGGGTGTAGAAGAATATTTGGAGTCCCTTCCCTTCTGACAATTTCTCCCAGCCTGATATACATGAAATAAGCTGTTAGAGATGGCACATTACAGAGAGGCTACAGCTGCTCGTTTTCTTCCATGCTTAAAACAAAACACTGCTGTGGGCATAATGCTTCTTTTGGGCACAGCATGGAGCCCCCCCTGGGATCACTCGAGGCCCCCCAAGGGGGGCCCGCCCCCCAGTTTGAAGACCTCTGACCTAGAGGGTGAGCAGGGGTTATCTTGGCGTGTAACTCCCTTGCCCTGACTTAGGAGTGGTGGTCTCTGACTGACTTTGGCGCAAGCCCTGGCCAGCCAGGGATCCCATTTCTAACACTCAGGATCCATAGTAGGTCGGGCCCCAGGCCATCAGGAGTAAAAGCTCTCAACCACGGTTGGTCCCAGTTGCCAATGCGTGCCCTGTGGCCCTCTGAAAGGGGTTCTTTATCCTGTGAGAGTAGAAACAATTAGTGCTGCTCTGCATTACTGTACATTGGATGCATACCTATTATGATTAATGATGAAAAGTAGTGCACAACTGAATCCTTGGGAACCACTGTTTTCTTTCAATGAGAATGGCGCGCGCTCAGCGGTGGAGCCATCATTTTAGCATCGTCAGGTCCAGAGGTGCACAAAGCACATTGTGTGTCATAAAAGACGCCTCAGAGGACATGCTTTCATTGCTACAAGAATGTCTAGTGTTATCCTGAGGGCTGTCAGCGTCGGCCCAGTGACCCCGTGGTTCTGCATTCCTCGCAGTGGGTTTTCTATGGCCCTGCGCCGCAGCCCTTTACAAACTCTCGAGTACCATTCTCTTGCGGAAGGTAAACACTACGGCTACCAGCATTCGGGAGCGCACACACTTCCCGCCACAAAACCGAAAAAACAAGAGGCCTTATTAAAACAAAATGTGCATTATGAAGTAATAATACTTGTTCTGTCAGTAGGGTAGCGCCATATCAGCACCTTTCCACCCCATTGGCTGACCCTCCCCACTCCACGCTTGTCTGGGCCCTTTCTGCCTCACGTCATCACTGACAATAGATTCATTCACAGGAGCGGACGCAGGCGCTATTCACCTTACAAGGCCTCAGACCCCGCTGACAGCCTAATGTAGTAAATACTCCAAGAAGGCACAGAGAAGTTAGAAGAAGTTTATTCTGAGAGACAGCTTAAACAACCACCTCCAGCATAACACCAGTAGGATCTGAACAGCTAGTACAGATAGAATGTTGGGACAAGAATGTACAATAACAATTCTAAGAAGGAATGATGCACTTAACATGGGATACTACACACCTTCCCCCCTAATTTTTTTACTTTTGGTACGCATCATGATTTGATCTCTAAGGACCTGTTCAAAATTTATAGTTTCAAAGGCACAGGATCCAGCTAAGGTGCGTAAAGCAGCTACATAATTTTCTATGGATTCGTCATCCTTTTGTATTTGAGAATAAAATTTAAATCTTTCCATAACAATGTTGATCTTTCTTCCAAACCTAGAGCTAAGTTGTTTTATAACTATTTCAAAGACATTTAGATCACCAGAACCAATATTTTCAATGGGAGGTAAATTTTCCAATTCTTTGAGTCCTGCACCACCTAAACAGTTTTTTAATAATGCTAACTTCCGTTTGGGAGAACAGCCATCCTCTTCAATAACATCAACATAAGCAAGAAATGTGGGGTACCAGAGATCCCATTCTACCTTTGGATCTCCAGCAGTAGGTAAAAAGTGTGCAGGAGAAATAACGTTATTAGACATTATAAGCAAGAAAAATACTTCAGTTAAAATGAATAACAAAATAGGATTAATGGAAATATACCCAAAACAAAAAAAGTAGTCACCGTTGTCTGTAGTGAAGAATGAAAAAGCAGGAACATCCACAGTGAAGTTTTCTAAGTTCACTCTTCTTTTTCTTAACAAAATAAAATTGAAAAACGTTAAATAAATGTAAATGGCGTGGTCTTTGTGAAGAGCGTAGAGTAGAAGTAGTGAAAACGAATAAAAACGATGAAGAAATGATGGTGAAATACTTAAAAATTAGATCGTGGTTTTGTAGTCATGGAAACGATAAGTAATAACAAACAAAATGGCCGCTGAAACGCACACGTCGTAGCGTAATGCGTGGTGGCGTCGGAATGACGCGTGAAGTGTTCCTTTCTTCGTTCGGGAAGAAGACACGGGGACAATGCGAGGCGCGCGTTGGTAAGTTTACCTTAGTTTTGAAAGATGCTGAAAGCAAATAACAGCATGAGTAGCGCGCGCTGGCGAAGGGTTGACGAGGCCACTCAGCAAAATAATGTCAAGTAGTGCAAAATTACACCGATTACCAAAACGGAAAGGCAGTAAATAAAGCGCACTCCACCAAAAGCGCTCGGCAGCTTAACACAGTCAATCTAGTCAAATCCAAGGATTACGATATAGGAATGGGTAGAATGAAACTCCCGCTGGTGCAATCAGGGCACTTAATATAATAGACAGCCGCTGGTGCAATCTTACACACATGAGGAATTATAGTAAATAAATACCTGGTAACTTTTAGCTGTAAAGGCGAACGCTGTCAGTTTTTCAGAATTTTTTCCATCAAATGTCTTTAAAGCTGGAAATTCTTCTCTTGAAGCTGGGGTTGTAAATCCCATCCTCGTCGCCAAAATTATGTAGTAAATACTCCAAGAAGGCACAGAGAAGTTAGAAGAAGTTTATTCTGAGAGACAGCTTAAACAACCACCTCCAGCATAACACCAGTAGGATCTGAACAGCTAGTACAGATAGAATGTTGGGACAAGAATGTACAATAACAATTCTAAGAAGGAATGATGCACTTAACATGGGATACTACACCTAACAGCAGAAAAAGCACCCCGTGCCGCCTGCTAGATGATGTAAATAGATTAAGATAACTCTCTTTGTGCAGATTTGTTCATATAGAAATAAAGGCCTTAACGTGTCGAACCGCAAGTGTAACAGGGTACTCGTGTGTTACCAGATTAGCAGAATGACATTCCCAAATGAACAATACATAAATTAAAGCAGCTGAGAGGTCACACGTGTTTTGCTAATCAGGTGCAGATTGAGCATGCACTGGTAGCTAATGTAATAGTGGTATTTCCACGAGTCCAGTAGGAGAGGCTGATGCTTGCACCCATGAAGATTACCGGTAAATAACCGGGCAGGATCGTATTCTAGCGTGCACGAGATGGTTACAAAAAGCTCCTTCTTCCAAGCTTCCACGCCACCACCTCTTGTGAGCCCAGACGAACCACTTTATCCCAATGCGCCTTAGCTACTTTATCTACAAAACTCGGCAGCGCCTAGCAACGGGGCGAAATGCCGGCGTTGAGAGCGCTGTGAGGGTCGGCGCTTTTGTGCGCTCGGGGACCCAACTGTGCCGACAGAGGCCAGCTGCGCTGGCTGGTTGTACGTCTCCTTGAGAGTGGAAGCGGGGCCGCCGCTGCCTCTCAGACCCACTGAACTTTGCTCGTAGGCTGGCCCTCTCATGAGCAGGGAGGGGGCGGGGGAGCGCCCTGGCTCCCTGGCGGTGGCTGCGAGTTTCTCAGACTCGGAGACGGTCTGCAGAAGGGAGGGAGTTCAGTGTACCGGCTCAAGGACGAGGTATCCTTCCACCCGCCTGCAGCACCAGCGAATCCAGCTCTCAGGCACCACCAGCCCTGTACATCACGTACAGAGCAAGGACTCACCAAAAAACACTCATCTGTTAGACCAGCCGCGGGAAGCGCGTCTCTCAAGCACCGGCTCTGCACAACAAGCAAGGAGGGGAAGGAACGCGACAAACCCACAAGAGGCGTGCATCTTCCAGACCTGCCGCACTGAAGGAGCCAACTTCTCACACATCACCTCTTTTAATTACTTGCGGAACCCCCACACATCTGGACCTGTGTACACATGTGCGTGTGCTGAGCTTGCTGCGCGCACTCATCTCATTTGTAACGCAGGTGCCCCAGAATAAGGACTCGTCTTCGAGGTCTGCTGCTTTCAAGCGCTGGCTCCACGCTGGCTCCACAGCACTCCACGCGTGGCACTAGAATTTAACCAACTCCCAGAATAAGGATATTTCTACCACCCACAAAGCTCAGGAATTTCCGGAAATTATTCATCTTAACTGTCCAGCATCAGCTGTGTGTACGGATTAATCAGTCGAGGTGTCTGCAAACCGGTCCAGGCTACTTCGTAAATCGCTTAGGCACAAAGGGTCGCCTGCAACACCTGAGAACAAGGGTTCACCAACCACGGTCACTGCACGAGCAACAAGGCTGCATGCCACACACACGAGCACGGGTGCCCGTGGAACGCCCAGCCCTGTAACTTCATACAAAGGGTTCATCTACCTCGCCAGCTGCAGGCAAGGAGTGGAAAGTGGCCCATCGTCCTCCCTGTTGCATGGAGCCGAGCCTTAACTGTTCACCTTCAGCAGGCCAAGGGTCATCATCTTTTCATCCACCCCAGTCTGTTACCAGTGACGCAGAGGTGCACTACCATAGGGACTGATTTATACAGTCTATACAACTTCTAGGGACTCCTCACCCCTCCAGCAAAAGCCCTGATCTCCCCAAACTCGTGCCAGCACTGGCCTTCTCGGCACCCCACGGACTGATGTACACATTCCTTCCATTTTCCAAGGACCACTTTCCTGCCTAGCACAAGCCCTGCCCTCCCAGAGCTCAGCCCCAGCTACCCTGGGAGCACATGCTCTCCAGTGCAAGAGAGCTCTTCCCATTGGACCTTCCTTACTGACCTAGCGAGGTCCTGAGGCGAGAGGACTCTGCAGCAGTGTATATTACATAACCACAGAGAGGAATGGCCGCCATCGCCCTTTTTTGTCTCTTTCTCCACCTGCCCCTCCTTTCTGGGAGTCAGGAACCCGAGGCCCTACTGGAGGACCTGGATCAGCCAGTGCTGAGGCAAGATCATGTAAGTTTCTCTGGACCCCATTACTTAAAGCGTCACTAGTCTTGCTGTTGTTATGTCCTGCTGTAGGCAGAGCAATCCTTAAATAAGGTGCAAAGCCAGATGAAAGAATTGAGGAACAGAGTTGAAACGGGGGTGTCACAGTCACTGTGTACACCCCCATGCACATTGTGTTTTCCCTTTTTTTGTGTTCATTGTCTGTACAGTATAGCGTGATTACATGTCACTATTCCTAATTTTTCTAGTGCATATTGTAAATGAGGCTAGAATATAGTGTAAGCTAACTCCATCAAGCTGCATCATTGTATCTCATTTTGTATAAAAAAAATGGCGTGCCCCTTAAAGTGACCCCACCCGAGCCAAGCCCAGCCACACCACTCTCAAACTTCACCAGCCGCCACTGACAGTGTTCGCATGTGTTTCATGCTGCAGAGCTCTTTTCTAATTCGCCATCTCACATGGCATAGAGTAACAGCGACACTAGCGTGAGCCGTCGAAGTCAGGCCCCAGTGCCTTATTTTACTTTCTCTTTAGATAGAACCCTACCACACAGCACAGTGGTTTACTAATGACATCTTGGGGACATTCTGAAAGCTTCCATTGCTTACCATTAGATTTGTGGTTTGTAACTCACATGTGCTTGCTTTCTATTTGCCGGCAATATTTGTCATCAGTAAAATTGCATGTCTGTGTAAATGTAATGGTCATTTCAATTGAAGATGTGTTGTCTGTAATGGCAGCACGCTACCACAACATGCATACTCCACTTTACACTACTACTTTCTATACTGCACCCCTCCACACCACTGCTCTCTAATCTTCACCACTCCACTTTGCGCCTCTGTACACCACACCACTCTACTCTATGCCAATTCACTTTACCACACTACTCTACTATGCTCCACTGCATTCTTCACCACTGCACTCTACACTGTACCACTCCACTCTATGCCACTCTACTAGGCAACACCGGACTCTATGCCACTGCACTTTATGTCAATGCACTCTTCTCTGTACCACTCTACTGTACACAAGTGCACTTTATGCTAATCCACTGTACTTTACTCTAATGTATACTGTACTCCATTCTATACCACTACTATTCTCTGCAACTTTGTCTATGCCACTCCATGCCACTTTGCTCTACTGTATTCTACAACACACTTCTTCACTCTGATCCACTCCACTCTATGCCACTCCACTCTATGCCACTTGACTATACAGCACTCTGTGCCATTCTATGCCATCCCACTCTCCTACACTACTACCCTCAATGCCACTCCACTCTATGACAATATACTTCACTCTACACTACTCTACTTTACAACACTGTTCCACTCTACGCCACTCCACTCTGTTCTACACCACCCAATGACACTGTATGCCACTCCACTCTACGGCACTCTACTCCACACTGACACCCTACTCCACTCTATGCCACTCAGCTCTACACCACTCTATGAACCTTCTACTCTATCACTTTCTACTCCCTCCATGACAGTCCAAAGCACTGTACACCACTTCACTCTGTGCCACTCCATGAGACTTATTTGCACTCCACTCTACGCTACTCCACTCTACGGCACTTTACTCCATTTTGACACCCTACTCCACTTCACCCCACTCTCCTTTACCCCACTAACTTGCAGCCATGCTGAACAGCAGCCACGTTGGTGTGCAACTTGGCTAAAACATATTGGCAAAGCCAATAGCCCTTGCATAGGCAAGACCAATTTCCAAAGCTTGTTATATAACTGCGCTGCTAATTCCTAAAGACAAGCTTTGCTAGCAGTAAAAGGCAACCACCTTTTAATAGGACCTTAACGTGCTCCCGGAAAACTCCTGCATGTCGAGGTGCATCAGGGTGCACGAGTCTGGCTTGTATAAAGGCAGATCTCCCATCCAAGACCGCTGAGCGGGCCAATAGTGATTCAAGGCATGAACTAGTACACATGTTTAAGCTGAGGGAAGACTACACATGTCTAATCCCTGCTTCCCTTTCCCAGTACAGTAGGGTTTCGATCAAATAATACTGCAGGACCTGCCATTAGTGTCATGGTTGTTTTTGTTATTGACAAGCACTCACATTCGTTGCTGACCAGACAGCTGCTAAAATAATGCAGTAGGTCAATGACCTTAGTGTAGAAATCTGTGGGCAACGTGTGGGTTACAAGTAGGAACTTTAGTGGGGCTACTTTAAGCTTTCATCTCTCGGGGGCTCATGGGGTGGGGATATTTATTTATTTATTTATTTACTGACATTTATAGAGACCCGTGGGCGTCTCGCGCTAGACTACAGTAATGTCCCTCCCCAGGCTGAAGTGTGTGCGGACTCGTATGCTGTATTTATTGGTTGAATAGCCACGTCTTCAGTCTTTTCCGGAACTGAAGGAGTGAGGGGCTTGTTTTTATGTGGTGTGGCAGAGTATTCCAGATTTTAGGAGCCGCAACTAGGAAGCGGCGGTCGCCCCAGGAGACTGTTCTGCTGCGTGGGACCACTAGTTGGTTAAGTGATGTGGATCTGAGTTTTCTGACCGGTTATAAAGTATTAGTTGATCTTTAAGGAAGCGAGGTCCTTGATCCTGCAGTATTTTGTAGACTGTGCGCAGTGATTTGAACTTTATCCTGTTTTGGATGGTCAGCCAATGGTAGGTCTTCAAGGTATCTGAAATGGGCACGAATTTAGGTTTTTTAGAGAGCAAGCGTGCAGCCGCGTTCTGTACAGTCTGCAGCTTTTTAGTGACTCTGTTTTGTGCATTAAGAAAGAGTCCATTGCAGTAGTCTAATGATGTTAAAACCAGAGAAGTGACCAAAGTCTTGGCGGCCGTATCTGGTAGAAAAGGGATGATTTTTCTTATCATTCTGAGTTTGAAATGGGCAGTGGCCGCAACCTTATTTGCATGTGCCATAAAATTGAGCTGGTGATCAAATGTGACTCCCAGGTTTCTAACCTTAGAGGTAGGGCAAGGTGGGGTGCCGAAAGCTGATGGCCACCAGGCTGCAGACCAGGCTGGCGAGAGAGTGCCAAAGATAACCACCTCTGTTTTATCGGAATTGAGCTTCAGGCAATTTCTTGCCATCCACTCACCAATAGCAATCATTCCATTTTGGAACCGTGCTGCCACCTCTTGCCCATCACCCTTTATGGCCAACACCAGTTGTGTGTCATCTGCGTATGAGGTTAGGCTCATCCCGTGTGCTTTGATGACACAAGCAAGGTCCGACGCATATATGTTAAATAGTGTCGGACTTAGGGATGAGCCTTGAGGAACCCCACACGGTAACGTATTACATATACATATTGCACTGAGCACCATTAAGTTTTATAAAGTTACTAAGACCAAAACACTGTCCAAAAACAGGCAGTAAATTCACTTGCTATCATTGACGTAACAGGAGTTTATAGATAGTTGGCAAGACCACAACACCATCCATGGCTTTTGGCAAGAAACTCTGGACTCCCTACAAACCAGTGCTAGATGTGGAAATGTAAGAGGGGAGGGGCTCTCTGTGTCAGAGTGCCTCTTTGCTGTCTAGAAGTGCTGGGCATTTATAAGAGCAGCACCCTGCTGAGAAGGGCATGTACTCTCCATTTTAAGTTAAAGAAGTGCTTGTACTCAGTACCTGACAGTACCGGCCCATTTAAAGCACTGTCACAAACCCTTCTGCTTTAGCGCCGCTGACTTCATGTGCAGCTGAGGGTGGTGTTTAAAGTTCCAGCCTCCTCCTCCATAAATGTGTACAAAGGACAGCATTGTCTATCTCTTTTACAGGCAGGTGTGTCCCCCAAGCATGTGCCTTGACCTCTTCACCAAAAATCTCCTCTATGCCCTTAGTGCACTTTGCACTTCCCAAGACGGCACGCATTGATGTGACTCCTTGCACTCCTCACCAAACTGGAGTCAGATGGAGACTCAGCAAAAAATAGTGGCCCACATATACAAATCCAGTCAGATTTGAACTTGTAAAGACACATCGTATAGGTTTTGTACAGGGTATGAGAGACTGCATGCATTTGTGATTGTTGCAGGTAATGATTGTGGTGGTATCAGGGAAATAACAGTAAAACCCAGCCCACCAGACCACAAAACAGGCCCAAGAACAGTAAAAGACAGGTCCACATACTGACCTGTTGGATCAGCCCTTCTGGCACAGCCAGATTGCCCTATACATCAGTCCGACCCTACTATTCTGCACACTATTACCCCCTTACATTCATTATCACTGATTTCACATGGTACAACCAAAAAGATTGAGGCACACATGACTATGCCTGGGCGGAATTTCCCTTACACCAGAGTAATTAGAGTAATTTCAGTAATTCTGCATTAGTCTTTAATGCAGAAATACTGATAAAAACGCAATTACACCCACTTGTTTAGTTAAGAGTAATTTGACTGCCGATACTCAAGCGCTGCCAAGTTTTAACTCCTCACACCTGCATACAAGGCCTTGTACAACATAGGTCAAACTTACCTCAACAGACGCCCCTGCTTTCACCATCCCACCAAACTCCTACGCTCTGCCTCACTCTCTCCCGCACACAGCCCTCGCATATGCAAAAACAGAAAAGGAGGCAGGCGCAGCTGGCACAGGTAACAGCGGTGGGGTGGCGGGGCGGGTGGGGGGGAAGTGGACAGACGATGGGATAGGGAAAGTAACATAAAAAATCATAAAATCACTTACCTTGCGCTCGCCGCATGGAGCACAAGGTAAGTGTTTTTATTTTTTTTAAATTTTACTTTCCTTGTCTCATTGTCTGTCCATTTACCTTGCCACCCGCCCCACCCAACCTCTGTTACCAGTGCCAGACGCACCTGAGTGGAGGCCTAACCTTCTTTTACCTTGTACCGAAAATTTGGAACAAACTCCCTCTACACATTAAGGCCTCCTCACTTCTGGAAATGCCGCAATAAGCTGAAGGCAACTGAACTACACACCTGCCCCAACACCTATATTCCCTTTGTGTGATAAGTCGTGCTTTAGAAATCCAAATAACATAACATACCAATTGTGTGGGGGGTGGGGGGAAATTCTACTTCAAGAACAATTTTAGCGAGCACGCTCACTATTCGTGTTCTGTTGCATTTGGCATTATTTCTTAGCGCAAAATGCGTCCTCACTTTGATTTAGAACACGACGTGCATTTTGAGCTAAGAAAATATTGCTAAATACAGAATACTCTTCTTGCATATTTCTGCATAGCCTTGCAGAATTTTGGTGGTAAATCTGTGTGATTACCCTACTTGAGTTATGCCCACCCATACATATGACACCTCTGCAAAATCTGTCAGAAAAAATAAAATAAACAGTTTTGACTCATTATTGTTTTCCACTAAATAGGCAAACACCTCTCGTCAGATGCAAGATAGGAAAGACATCCGAGAGTAGGGGATTCGTGACAATTACAGTTTTTGGTAAAGTTGGACATGCATTCTTTTTCTCTCGCGATATATTCTTTTCCTCATCAAAGCACTGTGAAAATAAGTAATGGAGACAAGGAAGACTGACAGAAAGAACTTAAGACAAATATATAATTACAGCTTTGGAATTCTCTCAGCATCCAGCCTACTCCCCATCTCTTCCTACTCCAATATCTCTGTTGAAAAACATAGGGCTGCAGTTAAAAACGTACCCTCAAGAGTACACTGAGTGGATGACTATGCCTAGGTGTCCTATGTTATAAAGTGTGACTTACTACATGATAGCCTTCACACTGAGAGTGCAACACCACGCAACGTGGGGAGGGCTGATGCACTTGTGAGGTAGTCATGCTATATCAGACAGGAAGTCCCATTTTCCAACATGGCGGTGCTCATGCATGAATTGTGAACCTCTGTCAAGTGCTTTTCTCGCACCTCTCCATCGCTCCCTGTGAACTCTGTGAACCTTAAAAACGGTAGAAAGTGCCCTGTGGGTCTTACTCAAAGGCATGTTTTGAGTTGGGAGAATAGAGGGGCATGGGAGCAGAGGTGTCTTTTAGGACCAAAATCATAAGCTCTCTTGATTTTTCTTTAACTAAATTAATGATCGAGCATCTTCTATCGAACGTAGTGACCGCAGATCTTTTGATCTACAAATTATATAGTTTGAGTCCCTTCGGTTTTTAATTCACTGTATGTGTTTTCACCGGATGTGGGTGCCGAACACTATGCCTGCCATGATTTCTTAAATTCCATCTTTCCATTCTAATTCTTGTGCTGCTGGGGCCCACTAACAGGAAGAGGAATTAAATTTGCCAAACATACAAAATCACAGCGACAGATGGTTGAATCTCGTCACGCAATGCACAGTAGCTTTTATAAATATTTGTTGTGCTTCTCGAGCTTGAAGCAGGTGGAGAGCATATCATATTCGTTGATTTTTCCTGCCCGTGTATTTCTTGATCCTCATTGGCTCTCTGCAGTGTGATGTGGTGTCATAACAACACTCTCTGGCATCCGCGGCCCATCCATAACTTCGCCCACACTCATTCCAGTCCGCCATGTTATGACAGTTCCTCCACGAGGCTGAAGTACGGGCTCCCGGAGATGCTGGTTTACATGACGGCTGAGGGCCAGTCAGCCATGGGACCAGCACCTGGCTTCCATTAGTCGGCCTAAGAGTGACATCTCTTTCCGGGAGTGCTGCAGGGTGCGCTGATTACAGAAATCATTGCCACCTACCGAAAAAGTGCTCACTGTATCCGCTGCGGATGAAAGGAAGCCTAACACAAGATGTGAACCAAGCACGCATGGAAGTCTAAGACAACATGTGAACCCAGCACGCATGGAAGTCTAAGACAACATGTGAACCCAGCACGTATGGAAGTCTAAGACAAGATGTGAACCCAGCACGCATGGAAGTCTAAGACAACATGCAAACCTAGCACGCATGGAAGTCTAAGAGGAAGTCTAAGACAACATGCAAACCCAGCACGCATGGAAGTCTAAGACAACATGTGAAGCCAGCACGCATGGAAGTCTAAGACAACATGTGAACCCAGCATGCATGGAACCCCTAGACAACATGTGAACCCAGCACGCATGGAAGTCTAAGACAACATGCGAACCTGGCACGCATGGAAGTCCAAGACAACATTTGAACCCAGCACGCATGGAAGTCCAAGGCAACATTTGTACCCAGCACGCATGGAAGCCTATGACAACATGTGAACCCAGCATGCATGGAAGCCCTAGACAACATGTGAACCCAGCACGCATGGAAGTCTAAGACAACATGCCAACCGAGCACGCATGGAAGTCTAAGACAACATATGAATCCAGCACGCATTGAAGTCTAAGACAACATGTGAACCCAGCATGCGCGCAATTCTCTCCAACAAACCAGTTGACCAATTTTCATGCTAATGGTTTTCTCCTCTACTACTATTTTTTGCTACCTCTACTACTAGTTCTATTTCTACTTCAACTCTGTTTTTGCGATACCACTTTCCCAGTACCACTCTTCGTACTACTTCTAGGGCTACAACTACTACAACTATACCCATGTTACACCTCTAACCTGCAATTACAAGAATGTCTGTACTGCTACTACAACTATGACTACAACTAACATTAATACTATTATTACCTTTATCTTGATCTTACTGTTTTTGATGCTGATTCACAAAGTAATGCAGATTAATGCACAGGACACATTTTTCCTCGCCCACCAAGCCCCTAGGCATATATTGGGAAAAACGTGCATACTTCTGACACCGTGAAATTATGCTTGCGGATTGTACACAGTATAGACAGTCCAAAAGCATTTGTTTGTTCACTGACACATTTTCCCCTTCTGGAAGACATTTTTCCAAGCACATAAATCTCTTCTCCAAGATACCACAAACTATAGCTGTGTGGATGACCTTTACCTTGTACGGACTAAAGTCTCTTAACATCTGTGCAACTAATCCAGCCTCTTCCATTTTGTTTGCCCAAGAGGTTCCTCTGTTTTTCCTTTTTCTGTCACTGTTTAAGCCACCCCTCATCCCAACTACAGCTGCACCCACAAACCTCCCCACCCAATAGCCTCTGGATGTGGTAAAGGGAGCACTAGCTCCAATCGGCTTCATTCCAGGGTTTTGACTGGTGCCAGTAGTGTGTAGGTTTTGGTGCGGTAGGGGTTTGTCCGTGCTTTAACATGTTTGCCTCCTTTACTGCATCAATTTCATGACCCCTTTCCTGCATTACTTGCAGTGTGGTCATGCTCAGATAAAAAAGTCTCTCCAGTTATCTTACCTTATCTTATCTTATCTTATCTCCCCTTATTTTATCTTCCCTCATCTTATCTTATCTTATCTTATCTTATCTTATCTTATCTTATCTTATCTTATCTTATCTTATCGTTTATTATCTCATATTATCTCATATTATCTTGTCTTGTCGAATTTTATCTTGCTTTCATCATATATTGCAGAATGTTATATGCCGTATTATGCTTGGTGATGTTGTTACATTATTTGATGTTATGCTATTTTAACTTACGTTATTTTACTTTAATCTAATGCAACAACAGTGGATTGACAGTCCTTCCGAGCATGGCAGTGTAGAAGGCATGTTCGCTGTTCGAAAACATGTTCACACACTGCACCCCTGAGACTGTTCAGGAGGGGACAAGAAGTCTATTTGAAGGCTCTACTGCATAGCTTTTTCCATTTTGCTGCTTGTGGGAGAGTAGAATGGTTGACAGTGATATTGACAGCAAAAAAAAATTCTGCGTACCCTAATGTTCCATCCAAATCCAGACCCATTCCCCTCCTTACTGAGATATGTAAAATCTTTTAGAAGCTGATAAACAGGTAGGTTTGGGTTTATCTGGTGACCAACACATTGCTTAAGTCCAGTCAATCTGTTTTTGTCCAAAACACAGTACTGATATGGTGTTACTTGAAGTGACTGAATAAATTAAACTTACCCTTGACCAGGGTAGGAAAACGGTGCTGATTCTACTAGATCTCTCTGCGGCATTCAATACTGTGTCATGTGTGCTCCTCCTGCAACGCCCTAATCTTCTTGGAGTTGGTCGTCACGCTTTTGATTGGATGAAATCATTCTTGGCAATTCATGGTCAATCTGTTTGGATGGCCCCATTTTCTTTGGGGTCTGAGCCCCACACAATTGAAGTGCTTCTAGTCTCATCCCTTTATCCCACTCTTTTAAATATTTCTTTGGCCCCATTAGTGGTTTTGGTGTAATACTTTGGAAGTAAGGTGGTGTCTTCAGCTTATGACACCTTGCTTGTCCTCTCTTCTGAGAGGGGGGCTGATTTAGGGTGTTGCCCTGTCAAGTACTACCTTTCATTGGTTTTTGAATGGCTTTGTGCCAGTCACCTTATGTGCAATATGGAGACTACTGTGATTCTTTTGTTTGGATCCTTTCATAAGGTTTGGTGGCATGACAAGGCCCTGCCTTTGCTATCACCCTCAAAGGTTGTAAAAAATCTAGGGGGAATGTTTGATAACCTCCTATCCTTCCAACCTTAGGTGTCCGCAATGGTGGAAACATGCTTTGGACTGCTTCGCACCCTAAATAAATTCTCTTTTCTTCTTCCTTTGTCTTCTAGGAAGACAGTGCTCCATGCCATTGTTACATCTAGGCTGGACTATGCTAATGTTCTATATTTAAGCCTTCCTCATTATCCTTTTTGGTGGTAAATAAGTTTTATTAAAGATAAATGACACAGGAATACAAATATAATATTCTGTTCAGATAAAGAAAGAAGTATGCATTTAAACATTAAAACCATCTGTAAATAAGTGAATTAAAAGCATAAGAATAATGCATTTGTATTACACTTGTTTAGACACTCCTAAAATTGATTGATAAATAACACATAATAAAAGCAGTACTGAACTTTGTATTGGTATATTGAGAACCTGTGAAAATATGAGAGGGCATATAATATAAGAAGAAAAATATTTTTATGAGAAAAAAAGAGGGAAAGATAAGAGAATGGAGATAGAGAGAGATATATGAGAAGAAAAAGATAAAAAAAGGAAAGGAAAGAAAGGGAAAGAAAGAGACACTATCGGATATAGAAAGAGAAGTTAAGTAGAAGGTGAAGTCGATGATGGATAAGATGTAAATGGTAGCCATAATAGATCAGATCTAATTTGTAAATGACTTGAAGCATGAGGCAACAAAGCAATTCTATGTTCATCACAAATTAAATGTCACCAGAGTAAAAAGGATGACTTAGAGTTGTCTTTCCAACATGTTAATAAAACCTTAAAAGCTACAGCAATACATAGATCAAATAGAATTGATTTAGAGGTAGTTTGATCAAAATCAGACGACATAGTACCTAAAAATGCATTGTGTATGTTAAATTGAATACTATAAGAAAAAAATCAATATACATTTTGACCAAACTGCTTCCCAAAAAGCATAAACTTTAGGACAATAGTAGAGTAAATGCATTAAAGAACCTTCAGCATTAAAACATGACCAGCAGGATGATGAGACTGACTGGGTAAACTTATGTAAATGTAGGGGAGTTGTAACAACTCTATTGTAAATAAAATATAAGGATTATGTGATATTTGCAGCTTTGGATGTCTTGAAGAGTTTTTGCCAAAACTTGTCCCATTGGGAAACAGACAGTGTTTGGGATAAGTCCTGTTTCCACTCTAGCTCAATATTTGATTTAGTCCGTGTGCAGTTAGTTGTAGATAAAGTTTTATATATAAATGAGGCACTGGGAATAGTATCAGAAGAAACTTGGTACAAGGGTGTATCAGGTATGAATGAAGTTGGAATTAACTGAGAAGTAAAATTCAGTAAGTAGCTTTGGAGTGTTGGAGCTAGAATGTTATATTGCTGACTGTATGAATCAGGTAAATTAAAGGTCTCTTGCAATTGATGAAAAGGTAAAATCATATTATTGACAATCATTTGATTGACATAAAAATACCCTTTTCTTTCGAATGTTTGTAGTAAAATGATTTGTGACAAAATTTGATGTGTTTATTATACCATAATGAGGAGGCGAGGACAAATTGATATTTATCAAAATTCTTAAAGAAAAGTGTATGTAGAAGATATTAGGAATATTTTAAAATTGGACATTTGGAAATAAAAGTACAATTAGTAATAAAAATAATATACTGTAATGAAAAATCATTTAGCAATTAACATTCAATAGTAACCCAAAAAGGTTTAGGTAAGTCTTGATAATCTTTAGACAAAGCATAAAATTGACGGATCCAAAAAGCAGTATGATACAGTTTAAAATCAGGGAATCTAACACTTCCCTCAGTTTTGGAGCGACGTAACTTGGATAAAGCAATGCGTGCATGTTTATTATTCCAAAGAAACTTAGTAAATATAGAATTAATCTGCGTAAAATAATAATTGGGAATTTTGAATGAAAACATTGGCAATGTAAAAAGTATCTGAGGAACAATCATCATTTTAATTGTATCAAGTCTGCCCCACCAAGATAGAAATAAAGGGGACCAAGAAGACAACAAATTGGAAATCTTAAGTTTTAGAGCAGTAAAATTGTGGGATAGAGTATCACGAATATTAGAAGAGAACCATATGCCCAAGCATTTAATTTTTTGTGGACATCATATAAAATTAGTAGAGTCAAACATATGTCTGTAGCTTGAAGAGTTTAAAGGTAAAATCTCAGTCTTGGAGAAATTAAGTTTATATCCTGAGACATTAGAAAATGATGAGATTTCTTGTAAAAATGGGGCAAGGGATGTAACAGGATTGGACATATAAATAAGAACATCATCTGCATATGTAGAAAGTTTCATTTGGTGGGATTTCAAAGTAAAACCAGTAATAAGAGGGTTATTTCTAATACGTTCAAGAAAAGGTTCCAAACATAACAAGAAAAGTAATGGTGAAAGGGGGCACCCTTGACGTGTACCTCTTTGCAGGGAAATATATGGGGAAAAAAGACCATTAACAAAAACACATGCTTTTGGATCTGTATAACTTTGGCCCAAATCCAAACCATTGTAAGGTGTGTAACATGAAATCCCAATTAATTCGGTCATAAGCTTTTTCTGCATCCAGAGATAATGCAGCTAGGGTAGAGGGATAGTTTTTACCAAAAGTGAGAACATTAGAAAACATTCTGCATTATCAGAGGCTAAACCTCCTCTGACAAAGCCAGCCTGATCTGGGTTGATGAGAAGAGGAATACATTTCTCCAAACGGGAGGCCAAAATCTTTGCAAAAATTTTACAATCATAATTTGTTAGAGATGTAGGGCGAAAATGTTTGCAGAAGGAAGGATCTTTATCTGGTTTAGGGATAACAATAATAAGGGCTTCTAAAAAAGAACCACAGGCCTTTGAATTGGATATGAATGAATTAAAAAGCTCTGATAATGAAGGTGCAAAAATTGAGGAAAAGGCAAGAAAGATTTCAACTGAAAAGCCATCTGAGCCTGGAGCTTTTAATTTCTTCAAGGATTTGAGGGCGTCAGATATTTCTTGAAGAGAAATATCCTTCTCTAATGGTCAAAAGACATCTGGGAGAGATGTAGGTTTAGGAATATCTTGGAAAAAAGATGTGAAATCTTCTTTAGAGGGGTTAGTGGTTTCTGTGTATCGGAGATTGTAATATGATTGAAATGTACTGATAATATCAGAATCAGATGAGAGGAGTTTATCATTCGATTCTGCATGAATAGGTTCGATGGCTTTACGTTCTGATTTGATTTTTAAGTAATTTGCTAGCATTTTCCCTGCTTTGTTTTGACCTCCGTGAAATTTTGATTTAACTTTAAGAAGGATATTACATGCGTCTACAGTGGCAATTTTATTTAAGGAGGATTTAGCTTTAATTAACTCTTGTAGTGATGATGGGTATTTGGAAGAGAAATACTTGTGTTCCAGGGTTTTGATTAATGCTAGGGTTTCTGAATATTTGGCATTTATTACTTTTCTTTTTTTGAAGAATAAGCAATAGTGAAAGCTCTAAATGATGCTTTAAATGCATCCCAGTTATTATGGATTGAGGTGTCTCAAGAGTTATTCATTACAAAAAAATCATTAATGAAGGAGGTTGCTTCAGAAATAAAAGTACGATCTGATAAAAGGAGATTGTTAATACGCCAACTGCCTTGTTTGCATATGGTGGTGGATATATCGATGGAAGTAGATACGGGAGCATGGTCAGAAATATAAATAGAACCAATTTGTGATGAGTGGAGACAAGGCAATAAAGATTTGGAAACTAAAATGTAATCAATACAAGAACTTGTATGGTGTACAGGAGAAATTAAAGTAAATTCTGAGGTATCAGGATTACATGTCTTCCATGAATCAAATAAAGGACAAGATGAAATGGCAGATTGGAATGATTTGTGAGTTTTGTCTGGTTTAAATTTACATTTGGATTTTCTGTCTGAAGAAGGGTCCAACCAATTATTAAAGTCACCACCAACCACTACGTTAGAATTAGATACAGTTAATAGTTTCATTTTTATAGATTGCCAAAATGCCAGATCTGGTTTAACAGGACCATAAATATTGAAAAAGTAATTTGCATTGTGTTGATAATAATATCAACCAGTACCCAACGACCATAAGGATCACATTCTGATGATAATATGTGTGCATTAATTGATTTGTGAAATAGTGTAGCAACACCGCCATGACGATCCATTGCAGAAGAAAAAACTATTTGATTAATAAAGTTACGTTTGAGTTTAAGAGCCTCAAGATCATTACAATGGGTTTCCTGTAAGAAAGCAACTTGGGTGTTATGTTTAGCTAAATGAGACAATACCTTTTGACGTTTGACAGGATGACCTAGACCACATACATTCCACAAGACCACATTAACCATGTTGTTGGATTAGAGGATACATGAGGAAACAGGAACACAAAACTGCATAAATAACAGGGAAAAAAGAGAGAATACAATTATTAACATGTGATGAACAAAGCACGCTGGTAAAAATAAAACACATACCATACAACAAAGTGAACATATAGTAAGAAAGAAGGAAAATGAAGATAAAGACAGAAAGAGGAAAAAAGAGGAAGACAGATCAAGAAAAAAGTAAACAGATCAAGGAGTAGAATCCAGATCTGTAAAGCAAGAAATAACCGAAGTTGGAGGAGCCTAGTGACGTCGAAGGACATGGACAACAATAATAATAAAATAAATAGAATGAGAACCTCGTATATAAGAAAGCAACAGTGACTAATCATAGAGTTTTAACCAAGTATAACTTGTAGAATCATATTAACAAGCATTGTACTATAAGAACAGTCAGATGCTGGTATCCATTCCACGAGATGAGATATTGTGTAGATAAAGTTTAAGTTTGTCAGGGTCATCAAATGAACGTGAGCGTCCTTCATGTGTGATTTTGCAAAGGCATAGATGAAGAATTCCATGTTGAATATTAAGCTGTCTCATCTGAGGATGTAGTGCAAGAAATTCTTTACGTCGAGCATTTGTTGCATTGGAAACATCCTGGGTTATGAAGATATTATGGCCTGACCAGATGAGACGACGTTTAAGTCTTACTGCCTTTAGGACAGGCATGAGCTCAGTAAATTCCAAGAAAATCATTATAAATTCGACGTGGTTTATTTGAAGAAGGATGCAGAGAACCAAGACGATGTGCTCTCTGTATGTTGAGGGGAGATGCAGATGGCTGAAGATCCAATAGTTCAGGTAGGAGCTTCTGAAGGAAGGAAACCATACCAGAACCTTCAATATTTTCCGGTAGTCCGTAAAGGCGTAGGTTATTCCTTCGATTACGATTTTCAAGATCCTCTGTGTGTATTTCTAACTGGTGAATTTCTTGTTCTAATATGGGAACCTTTGAAGAAACATCTTGTAAATCGCTTACTCGTTGTTCAAGTTCCAAAACCTTTCCCTCCATAACAATCCATCTCTCCACGATCTGTTTTAGCTTTTCATTGGTAGTAGACATAAAAGGCTGAAGGCCACATACTTCGTCTAATATAGAGTCCAGGACTGGATTTTGTGAGGAGAGAATAGGAGAAGGTGGATCATTCTTATGGCTTTTTGGTTTAGTACCAGAGGAAGAAGATCTGACAGCATGAGGATCGGTAGCCATTGTGAAAATACTGTAAAGAGCGATTTATAAAGCACAGCACTGGTTGAATGCGTCTAAAAAATATAGTAGAATGGAATTAGTTCTTATAAAGAAAAGGATGTAATAGTATCAACGACCACAACATGTGTCACACTTTATAATAATAGTATTAAGCAGTAATAGCAAAATAACCTGAAGGATGGTATATGAAATATCATATTAGGTTCCTTTTTAAAGATGCATACTTTCTCCCTGCTACAGAAAATATTGAAATAATGATAAAGGGAGCACTTTCATAAGACAGTCATTTTTCAACCATGTCCTTAGATGAGTGAAAGAAAAGAAACATTATCTGCGAACAGATATAATTGAAAGCCGGCAGAAGGAGAAAAATATGAGTGGCTCAATACAAAATGGCAGGAGCGCTGAGCACCGCTGCTCTCTCTGAGGTGGCGGAGCTCCTTCATTTAAGTTACGTTAATTTCTGGTTGCATCAATGCCAATGCCAGGATAACAATGGCGTAGCTTGAAAGTGTTCACAAGGTATTAAAGCATAGCATATTTCGCCAATAAAATAAAAGTTGGCAGCTATTTTGGTGTGACACAATTAGGAGAGGTCAGTTAAGCAAGCTGGGCATTGGAAAGCAAATTGCTCTTGTAGTATTTATGTCCAGAGCAAAAAAGGCCCAGAAATATGCTCACTGGAGGTGCTTTTGTTGGGAAAAGCGGGCCGCTGTGAGGGAAAACGCGAGCGCCAGCACCAAAAACAAAATGGCGGGCGCCTTTCATTTTGTAAGCTGAAACTCACCGCCGCGGCAAAGGGGCTCGAAACTGGTGTCGGGAGGGCGAAAATCCCATGAACGGCTCACCGCATCTTCACGGAGCCATTCTTGCAGCCTGCGGTCATGGGAGCCACCAGACGAGGCTCTAAATCTGCAATAAAGTGCCGCTTCGGAGCGGAGCTCAAACGGAATGCGCCATGACATTTTGGCGGGTAAGCCACACACCCCTTCCTCATTATCTGATTGTTAGACTTCAGACCAGTCAGAATGCTGTCACCTCGCTCATTCTTAGGCTTCCTCGTCAGACTTCCATGTCTTCTTGTTTGTACTCACTGCACTGGCTACCTGTGAAGAAGAGAATTCTTTACACATCTCTGGTTATGGCTAACAGGGCCTTCTTTATGGCTGGTCCTCAGTACCTGACAACAGGACTAAGTCTCTACTCTCCAGCTAGAGCTTTACGCTTACGATCTTCTAGCTGTATTCCCTAAGATCAGGCAGGTCAGAAAGGGTGGGCACTCCTTCTCCTATCTGACTGCTAAGGCCTGGAATCAGTCTCGGTTTGAACTCCACTCTCTAAACGCTGAGTCTATTTTAAGGAAAAAACATAAAACTTGGTAATTTGCACTGGTTTAATTGTCCTCCGACTTTTTGACATTAGCATCCCGATACTCCTAGGAGCATCTGTGTGCTTTATAAATTCTCTTCATTCATTCATACATTCATTCATGATATGACATGAGGAAGTGCTTGAGTACTGGCCATGTGTATACTAGGCTTCATCTGTATTTTGAAAATGTTTTTAAATATTCTCTTACGTACCGTGCTTTAAAGCATTCAGCACCCCATCTCTGGATCATGTGTAGTCTGGATTTAATATTCGGAGCAGGAGCCTATGGTAAAGATTATAATGTTATGGCAGCACTTTGTGCTAGTTTATCTGTTGGTGAAATGTAACCTAAGTGTAACATTCAGCTTTCATATCCATATGCTGTCAGAGTATATATATGATCAAGGTACATAGGTGAGGCTTAAGTATAGTTAACGTGTACTTTTGCAATCTATTCTTACCTGGTTGATATATTGGTCTTCAATATTTTTTCTACAATATGTTTGTACCGTGATATTTAAATTCGATCTTAAGATGCCATATCTCACTTCTCATCTGTATGAACTGAAAAAAAAATGATCACATCTTTTTAGTCACAGAAATCCTGCTACACCTAGATATACTGGAGGAAGGAATGTGTACTGCTACATATATTTTATTTGCCATTAGCATCTGGAGATGATTTCTATTCCCTGGAACTCCTATCACAATAGCTTCTATGAGGATTTTTAATAACCCAAGAGTGTCTGCACTCACTGTGAGGGTCCTGGTGCCAGGTAAATAACAATAGACATGAGGGTCTTCTGATACTAGGATGATGGGAACAATAACAGTCGCAGTTTTCGTCTTGGAAAGATTAATACATGCACTTGGTTGTTAAAGTGGATTTTGTTAATTTAATTCGTTATGGAAATCGCTTCCACTACCACTAACGTTTTCTGATCAGATTTATCAGAGGACATTTTGGTATATTTCATAGGGATTTCTAACGTTTATAGGGTGCAATTAAAAATCAAAGGCAGAGCTACGTACAGTGTTTCTGCTCTGCAGATTTCCCAGCTTGAATGCACCTAGCTCATTTGTGGTCAATATTGGCATAAAACATCACAGACATTTTTATGGAGTTCTTGGGACTTGATAGAGAGCCTAATGTATAGAGTGTGTTATGTATCAATTAGATAGTGATTCGAAAAAAGAGGGTATTTCACATCTACTTAATTATTTATCTATTTAACCAATAACTTTTCTCAAAGCACAAATTCCAGTCTTTCATTCTTGGTTGGAATTTGACCTAAATAAGTGTTATTACCTTCTGCTTCATAAAGTACAAGTATTACAGGAGACCACTGTAACTTCCGGGAGCCAGTATTTGGTATATTCTTCCAATTTAACTAACGGTTGGGTGAGAGGAATTCCAGCTGAAATAAAAAGTGAGTTGCTCTGCTTTTCCCAAACTCAATATGGGCAAGCATGGATATCTTGACTGGAGCAAAGACAGTATAATGATTTTGGTTACTCTATGCAATGTGATGCTCTCGTCCAGGCCAGAGGGGCACTTTTGGATCTAATAGAAAGACCACCAGAATTATACGATTCTGTGGTTACAGCATTTTCCTCATATCTATCGATTTGACCCACTTGGACATGATCCACCAAAGTCCGCATATTTTGATGATTTCACCAGAAAAATATTTCTTAGCTCAAACAACTGAAAATGACTGAAAAAAAAGTACCAAAACCTGGTACCACAACCGCATAATAGCACAGTCTATGCGAAGTTTAACTGATGAGCTTTCTGTTGCGATCGCTGCATTGAGGTGTTAAATTGGTGCTAATTAGTTGCACATTTGCCCTATCATCATTTTAGGTGTTGAAATGATAAAATAAAAAAATAATACTGTCACAGATTGTGCTGCATTATGCCACATCATTTGTCCCTCTTGCCGCTCAATTTTCTCAACCCTGCTTCATAATTTGGCCCTCCACTGGCAAACAATTCAAGTTGCTCTGCTTATAAGGTTTTTAGCTTGTGTAGAAGCCACCAAGTGTTGCCCATGGAACTGTCACGCAATATAATACAAAGGTCCACGTATCACTCATTCACAGACTAAATAATGTATTGAGTGGGTCAATTAGGGAGCATCACCTTATTTCAGCGTAAAGACCCATTGCCCCCATCTTCTGCAAAAAACAAGTGCACATGGAATATTGGCCCATGAAATGCAGACGACCACCCTTTCTGATTAGGTGAAGATTCCAATCCAGAACCACTAAAAATGTGCATTCAATATAATTCTCATTCTGCGGCCCTCCCGA
Organism: Lissotriton vulgaris; assembly: GCF_964263255.1. Lineage (NCBI taxonomy): Eukaryota > Metazoa > Chordata > Amphibia > Caudata > Salamandridae > Lissotriton > Lissotriton vulgaris. The sequence goes on along the minus strand of NC_141685.1, from coordinate 1,706,111,575 downwards.
GAGTTTAGCCCACAGACCAACGGAGGGTAATGCCTTTACAGCATAACACACTGGTCAAAGCCATCATTTAATGTCAATGAATACTATATCAGTGTGTTCGCAAATTAGCATTTTTACTTAGCCTAGTCCCTGGAATCTGAACGTGCACCCCTAGGCGGTGGAAGTTTGGTATGATCTGCCGCCAGGACATGCCCCAAGCTGCAGGCGAAGCTATTCAGTATTATATATAGGTGTGGCAGGGCGAGCAGCGAAGTGTTGTACAGTTACAGCATCATTGTAGCTCTGCATGGACAGGTTCTTTGGTTTAATTCTAGCTTTGTTGTGAGAGCCGAGGAAGGCCGCCACACCCTCAACAGACGACGCTCTACCTCACCCCGGGCCTGACTCATTCTAAAGTCCCAGACAACTCAGGTATTTGTAGCCGGGCCAACTATCCGTGCCACTTTTAACTCAGTGGCTGTAGGACAGTAGAAAGAGCCATGTTTTAGGAGGGCTGAGAAGAAGCAAAAGAGGAGTCTCCGAAATCTGAAATGAACCTGTTTTTAAAACTTTTTTTGCAGCAATGTTTTTAAAAGTGTCTGAAGACTTGGGTTTTTCTTGCAACAGATACTCTTTGTTATTCATTCATTTAGTATAGTGGGATATCTTGCCCCTTCTTTTTGCGTCGTCTTCCTGGGTCTTTGGGTGGTTCCTTGTTGAACGGAGCACAGGTTCAGCTGGTGTCCAAGTTAGTGCCAAGGTGCTCTCCATTGAGTGTCAGGGCACTCTATAAATGTGTCTTCATTCATTCATTCATTCATGTATGTTCACTCTAGGGATTGGGTTGTGAGTGGTGAAAGGCCGTGAATGGAGGTTGTCCTCTGCAGCAATGTCTACTTCCCTCACTACCTGCCAGGGCTTGACAAGTCCTCTTCAGGGGCTGAGAGGAACTCACCACATGGGAATGAAACCTGTGGTCTCACTGCAGACGGTGGCAAAGGCATAAAAATGCAAGGATGGGGCTCATTATTGATAATGCAATGGGGCACATATAGTTTAAAGGATGCACCAAGGGCAAATGAGAACTGGATGACTTCAGGTGTGCGAAGATCTAAAGTTGCCTGAAACTAGTTAAGATGACATCCTATGTCATCCTCTGCCGTATGTCACGAGAAGTTGCTTCCCCCCTTCTACACTCAGATATAGCAGAAACATAAAATAAAGACATGCCAGATCCCGATTGGTTACATACATCTGATGTGAGACACTTGAGTCAATGGGACGCATTCATCGGCTGGTCTGAACTGCAACCAGCGCTGGTGTGGAAAATATGAAGCAGCTTTACAATGCGCCAGACCCACAGTAGATACATGGTGTCATTGAATCCTAACCACAACCGCCCTTATGCTGAACTTTGCGTCATTTCTGGTGGGTAAGTGATAAGCAAGACAGAGTATAATACATATGGCTCAGACAGAAGGGGAACAGATTCTTACTCTGGGGTGTACAAGGGCTAATCCGTTTTAGCAATTCTACTGGTCCCTCCTGCACAGCTTTGATCCCTGTGTGTCACTCCTTAATCCTGCTTCCCCACCACAGGCAAAGGGGCACCCAAGGTACATTTATGGGAGAAAGGGCCCAGCTCTTCCACACCCCTCCGCTCTGGGCCTGTTGTGCTTGTGGGAGGCTGCGGGAGAGGGTTCATGATGGTCCCTCCTCGTCCTCCACCCGGCTACTCTGCTGCTGTGAAGTTTAGGAAGAGGTGTCACTATTAAAGAGTCTGACTTCTGCAGCTGTGACTCTGTGTGTGAGAGGCCACCTTTCCCAGAGGCCTCTGATCTATCCAAAGACCGATATCTGGACAAGGTCTTTCCAGATCACCTGATCGGAAAGCAGTGTCCCACCTTCAAGAAAGAATCATCATCCCCATCACACGGATCATTGTGTTACTTATTCTCCGAATAGTCCAAATCTTTTTGGGTGAACGAAGGGATACCACTCTTCCTAGCCACACTCACATATTTAATGTAGCAGTACTATCCCCATTCACCAGTGAAAAGATAGTTCAAATGTCATGATTGACAGTTAGATCAGCCAAAACCAGGAAGGGCAAGACTGTAATGCTTGATGGATTGGTTAGTGAGTCAGTATTATGACCATGGGTGCTCGTGCTGCAGTGCTCTGCCATTTAATTCATCCAACGAGAATGAAAGATTATCCATTGCCCAGCCTGAAGTATTAGTGCTGATGAGCAATATCATAACAATGTTCATAGCTTCAATTCCGCACTGCGTGTGTGCGTGTGAATGTGGAAATATACAATAAAATGAGTGCCAGTGGGCACATTTATCCAATGTTACAATGTTACAAAGTTACAAAAATCTTATATAGCGCACGGCTACTCCTAGGAGTGTCCCGGCGCTTTAATGTAAACCTGTAGTAGAAAACACAACACAACAAATAATCGGAAATGGAGATCAGAAAAAAAGAGCGTATCTAAAGAGCATAGAGGCAGGTTTTAAGGCCCTTCCTAAAGGTCAACAGATTGGAAATACTCCACAATGCCACAGGCAGAGTGTTCCAAAGCTGTGGCGCCAACAGCCTTAAAGACCGGCCCCCAATGCGCGCCTTTTTTACTCGAGGGACCACGGCCAGGAAAAGAGACTCGGATCTGAGGGAACGGGTCGGGCGATAGAAGGCTAGCCTCTTCTGGAGATATTTCGCTCCCGTGGCATGAAGAGCCTTGTGGGCCAAGGTCAAGGCCTTAAAAACTATCCGCTTCCGGACAGGCAGCCAATGAAGTGACTGCAGGAGGCTGGAAGTTCTGACTCGCCTGTGGAGGCCAAAAATGGCCCATGCTGCAGAGTTCTGGACCACCTGCAGCCGTTGCAGGAGATACTCCGGCAGGCCGAGATAAAGGACGTTGGAGTAGTCCAGTCTCGAGCCAATTAAGGCCTGGACCGTAATCTTCCTATGATCTCCTGGAAGCATCGGTAGAAACTTGCGGAGCATCTTCAGGCGGCCAAAACATGTACCTGTAAGGCCCAAGATCTGTGATCTCAGCGTCAGACCATTGTCGATCTTGATCCCCAGATTGTTGGCTAACTGGGAAGAGCCTGCTGGGGGAAACATGTTGGCAGGCCACCATTCCTGCCAGTCTGGATCCGACCGGCAGCCGAAGAAGAGTACCTCAGATTTATCCGAGTTGCACTTGAGGCTGTTGAACTGGAACCAATTAAAAACAGCCTCAAGGCACCCACGAATACTCTCTCCATCAAAATCTGCTCCTTTCCCACACGTAAAGAGGAGCTGGGTATCATCGGCATAGGAAACGATCTGGGCCCCAAACGTCTCCACCAGTGCCGCCAGGGGGGTCAAGCATCCATTGAGGCCAAAACCCGCTTTCAGCACTGGGGTTCGCTATCAGAATATCGACATTCAAGATCGAACTGTCTAAAGATTATTGCCATAATATCAACTACCAGAATACTGAAAAAGGGAAGCATATAAAAAATTTGTGTAGGTTTACTATACATAACTACACATATATATGACGAATAGTCAATTTATACTTACCTATATATACTTTATGATATTCTGGTACTCAATATATTTTTGCAATGATATTGTGTGTCTTTTTCTTTCTTGTCCTAAGTGGGTCCCGGGCTCACTGTGCCACTAGATTCATCTATCCTGGTTGATGAGGGGTGAAACCCCGAAACCGGTCCTAGGATGCTTGTTTTCAATCCCGGGAGAACCTGGCTTGGCATTTCGGGCTGGGCTGTTCCCATGAGGTACAGGGTCAAGACTGATTTGCATATGGCCAGGTCTAAACAGGGGTGGTATGGTGAGCAAAAGAATGCTGGGTTTAACCCAGATCTCTTGACTGGGGGTGAATGTTTTGATTTGTTCTGCATTCCGTCCATCAATTGTGTATCTTTTGATATTTTGGAAGGTCGAAATCTTTGTTCTCAATATTCTAACATACAGCCATCTAATACATGTCACTCTGAGCTGATACCATTGTCTTGAGTGTATAGCACGTGGTTTAGTCCTAAAAACAGAGCTTTGATCCAATCACAGCCGTTCTCGTACTGAATTAATGTGGTTGGACAAAAACCTCCAGCAGTCATAGAAATATATGAATCCCAATTCGATAGAGAGTCTATGGAAAAGGTGCCCTATCATTAACTGAACAGAGAACAATGGATTGAAGCTGGTGGTATGGAGCAATTTGGACAAACCTCAGCCACAGAGGAAAGTGGATACACCTATGCCAGTTATGGAGATCAGTGGCTAATCTCCAGGATTACCACTTACTGGGATAAAAATGGAGTAGAGAAAACAGTGGTTACACCTCAGGTGACGAAGCATAATAGAGAGCAATCGTATGTAGAGAATAAGAGGTAAAGTTCAGCGAGTGAAATGGGCAAACCAAACAAGGAAATCATGGAGCATAAAAAGAAAATTGGACACCTGATGAGAGATAGGGTTGTATCCACAGAAAAAGACACTGACTGCCACCTGCCCGCCATATGTCACGGAGATAGCTTCCAATATTCTACTAGTCTGTCACCCTACCAGCCCTCCCTTACGAGCATTAAGCTGCTTGATGCATAGGTACAAATCTGAACTATTTACATTCGTTTTGGTCAAACCCCGTTTTTCCTCCTGCTCAAATGTGTGGCCTCCTTCGACATTTTGCCTCTATTAGTGAAAACCATAAAACCAATTGTTAGCAGTTTATCCAATTTAGCAATTTTTTCCTGTAATGGTGGTATGCAAGCTAAAGTTTCTCCCAGATGAATTCAAACAAAAACTAAGTTATGCTAAATAAAGAACATGTGTTAAACTGTGAAAGGATTATTCTGTGGCAAGAGTTGACTTTTAGATTACAGTAAGCAGGCCATGTGCGGGCTCCATCTGTTACATCATTTCTCGCACAGCTTTGGCTAGAGTCAAGAACCTCATTTCTTGTTTAATGGCTGGGCATTCGTCCCATGTGAACTGGCAAGCCAGAATAGAGCTGAGTCAAGCATTCCAGTCACTACCATTTTCTCTTCCAATTGGATTTTTAAAAGACAGGACACTTGAGCTTATACAGTTTAAAAAAGTCCTTCTCTGCTGTGTGTCTGCAGCCGACCTGGGATGCAATTCATATGTGTCTCACTGAAGACCTCAAAGTCCCCTTCAGTTTGCTGATTAATGCAATTGTTGCCATTGAAACGCTGGCCCTCCTCTTTATTGTTTAAGTTATGTCAGGAGAAGGTAGTGATAGCAACATAAAATTGTCTACACCTTCCCTTATGCTTAACATTATTCAAGAAAGATGTTTTCCATTTTACCAGTGGCGGCTCGCCGAGAGAGTGCTGCGAGGTGGTGGGCGGGGGAGGGGTAGTGTAGGTTGTAGATACCTTGCACGTGCTGCTCCGCCAACTCGGCGATGCAGCGCATGCAAGGTAAATAGTTTTATTTATTTAATTACTTACCTTACTCCTGTCCATCGTGTGTCGGACTACACAACCCCCCACCCTGCCCCTCCCCCACCGCACCGCCCTGCAGCACTCCCTCGGCAAGCCGCCCCTGCATTTCACACATATATTGAGTTAGATTGAATTAACATGCTATACTTCTATATATTCAACATAGTGTACCCCTTTAGGTCTAGAAATAGTTGAACACAAAGTGGTGTCCTTTGGTGGTAACGGTTCAGAGAAGGAGATATTTATCCAGTGGCTGAATAGCACAATATTTAATCAGGAAAAATGGATTGGAAACCCAGCTTCCGCACTTACCCAAATTGTGTGATCCTAAGCAAATGACTTTACTTCACAGTACCTTATCTTAATTGAGCGTCAAGTATCACTGTAAAACATCTCAGGCTTGCTACTGCAGTTTAAACCGGCCATCTCCACCTGGCAAAATACACCTTTTTGCCAGGCCTAATACTTACTTTTTAATACTTAGAAGTCATCCATCAGGTAGGCCTTAAAAGGCCATATGGCAGGTTGCATAGCATTTAAAAAGTAGGAAATATATATTTAGTGTTAAACATGTCCTGAAAGTGAAAAATCTCCAACGTCGTTTTTCACTGCAGCAAAGCTGGCCTCCTATAAGGGTAACACAGGATTACCCTATTACATTTAATAAAGGGTAAATTAAGTTTGGGAGCAGCCAGAGATTATATCTCAAAGACTCAATTTAATAATTATTCAAAATCCAACTTAATGCTAAAGTCGGATTTTATATACTATTTTGGAAATTACACTTTTAGAAAGTTGTCATTTTCCTGCATAAGCCTAAAAGGCCAATGTCCACTGTCACCTGAACATTAATGGTTCTCCTGGGGTGCATGTGTATGGCGCCCAAACGGTGGTCAAATGGTCTTGGAGATGGGGTGGTGTTTCCCTTACTCTGGCAGGATGGCCTGGGGACTGTTCAACAAACCTCTCCACATCATGGTCACATCAACTCAAATGACGCTGCCAGATTCTCACCTCCTACATTCTATGCTGACATGACAGTTCCGACCACTCATCTTTATAATTTGATAACATCGTAATCTTCACATCAGTCATTGACCATTTTTTAGACAAACACTCAATAATTCTATGCATTTTCACATCCTTAGCCATCGCTTCCTTCCATTTATTTTAAGACATAGCAATTAAACTGTTGCTCAAAACATCAGCAATTACCCTTTCATCCTCCTCTTTATTTCTACATCTCGTCTGGGCAACTTCGATAAACAATCAGCATTCATATTACATGCCCCTGGCACATACTTCACTTTGAAAGAAAACTCTTGCAGTCTATTGAGCCATTTTGGAGTACGTGGAGATGCCTTTTCAGCTCCTTTAGCGGTAAATGCATCCACTAAGGAAGTGTGGTCTGTTCTCAATTCTAATTCTGTTCCCCACACATAGTTTCTAAAATATTGGATGCCCCAACAACAGGCTAATGCCTCCTTTTTTATTGGTGGAGAAGCTTGCTTCAGCTCCTTCTAATGTTCTTGACTCAAATGCTACCACTCTTTTACATACTCCACAAGACTGCATTCGAACAGCACCAAACCATGCATATTCACATCCAAGCCACAATTGTATGGTCTTTCACAACAAATCATTTCAATTCCACCACCTCAATAATACTTTTTATTATGTCTGCAAATGCGTGTTGATAGTCTTGTGTAAACATAAACGTTTGCCCCTTTTTCATCAAAACCCTTAATAGTTGCACTTCGTCAGAAAAATGGTTTACAAAGTTGGCATAATATTCTGCCAGTTCTAAAAAAGATCTTAACTGGTCTTTATCCTCGGGACAGGAAGCTCTTTCTTTTGCTTCCATCAATTTGACTATCGGTCTCATACCCTCATACAAGATAGTATGCCCTGAATATTCCACCTCTGGAAGTGCAAATTTGCATTTATTCACTTCAGCCATGAGGCCAGCCTCCTCTAGGATACTACACACCGTTTTCAATAAATCATCAAGTTTGTTCTTACGTGCCACCCATAACAATATGTTATCCTAGAAAAATCTCACAGTATCTAATCTCCCATGACACATTGGAATACTGTGGATGCAAGTCTGAAAGGCATCTGTATGAAAAGGAAGGCTCCTTCAGGTGAAATTATGGATGTCAAAAGTCTACAATCTTAGTGCAGCAATATTTGATGATATACTCTCGATAGGTTGAGTGTTAAATAATAACACCCCTTTGATCTCTGCTAATAGCTTGGTAGTATCAACTATGGGATGACAATCCACCCCTGTATTGCTATTCAAGGGGGAGACGCATCACGGAACGGCACCAGCAGCGGGGCAGACCACAAGCCCCAGGGACCAGCAGGACAGGAAGCAAAGGATTTAGCCCCTCCCTTACCAACAGCACAAGAGACCTCGCGCCTCCCGTTTCATGGGAGACGCATCGCGGAACGGCACCAGCAGTGGGGCAGACCACAAGCCCCATGGACCAGCGGGACAGGAAGCGAAGGACTTAGCCCCCCCCTTACCAGCAGCACAAGGGACCTCACGGCTTCCCTGCATCGCGGGACTCGCGCGCGCGCGCTGGGCGGAGCCCGCCCCAAAACTTGTGGAGCTCTCCAGTGAGGGGAAGCTATTAAACTTCCACCGGTTCTGCCAGGACTCTATTGATAAATTGAGTTCCTTTTTTATTTTCAAAGGGAAAGTGGGCCCTAGGCGCCATCAAGCAAGGCCAAGTAACCCATGGTACACCTTAGACTGCAAGGAAAAGAGGGCGGCTCTTGCCCTGGCGGTGAGGAAAAAAGACCCCCCCATTAATCAAGGTTGCAAGGAAAGAGTACTCCAGGGCACAGGTAGAAGCCAAGCGAAAGTGAGATGAGGCATACTGGCAGGAACTTAACCTCGCCTCCAAACAAAGGGACCCAAAATTATTCTGGGATCTAATAAACAAAGAGTCTAGGAAAGGGTCAGCCTCAATTCCTAATCATATAACGGGTAACCAATGGTACAAGCATTTTCCACCCTTTACTCGGGTGACAAATGCTCAACGGCCCTAGCCCATGAGCCCCTTCTAAATCCATCAGGTGTTCATTCAACACCGAGCTGTTTTGAGCTGTACGAAGTGGAGCAAGCAATAAATAGCATTGCTCCTGGGAAGGCGGCGGGGCCTGATGGCCTTCCTGGGGACCTGTTTCTGTATGACCCCATGCCTTGGGCCCATTTTATTCTATTGGTAATTAACCTCATAGCAAGTGGATCCACCGTCCCAGACTCTTGGAAAGGAGCCGAGGTTGTCCCAGTCTTTAAGAAGGGGGATAGAGAGGACCCTGCCAACTACCGACTGATCAGCTTAATTGATGTGATCCAGAAGGTGGTTGGTAGGGTCCTCTTCACGAGGATCGGAGCATGGATGGAGGACGACAACATCTTGTCCCATTATCAAGCGGGATTTAGGCAAAAGGTGGGAACCATGGACCAGGTGATCAGATTCTTCATGATCTATTGGAAAGTAGTGGTCTTAGGGAAAGGCAGTCTGTACTTAGCCTTTATAGATCTGAAGACTGCGTTCGACCTGGTTCAGCGGGATAAATTATGGCAGGTCCTTCACCAACAGGGCATTTCCCCTCTGATCCTCGACATTGTTAAACGTTTGCATGATGGAAATTATGCCAAAATTAGATGGGGATCACAGGTGCAACTGACAGAGAGGATCGCTGTGGACACGGGGGGTTCGCCAGCGATGCGTGCTGGCTCCCACCCTGTTCTCACTATTCATCAATGGTGGTGGTGGTGTGTTACCGCTACAACGCATCTTTTACAACGCGTTCCGTTACAACGCGATTTTTACATCGCAATTACCATTACAATGCATGCCATTACAACGCATTGCATTACATAGCAGATGCTATTACAACGCATGGCATTACATCGTAAGTATTGGTAAGTATTTAATTTTTTTTTATTATTTTATTTAATATTTTATAATTGATTTAATTATTATTAATTTTTTAAAAATATTTATTTCGTTTTTAAATATTATAAATTAAATATATTAATTTAAGTATTTTTTAAAATAAGTATGAGTATAGGAGTATATGTTTTGGGGTACTGATGTATATGTTTTGGGGTGTTTGGGTGTTTTTAGGTTTTAGGGCAGTGTTTGGGTTTTGGGGTACAGGGGTGTTTTTAGGTTTTAGGGCAGTGTTTGGGTTTTGGGGTACAGGGGTGTTTTTAGGTTTTAGGGCAGGGTTTGGGTTTTGGGGTACAGGGGTGTTTTTAGGTTTTAGGGCTGGGTTTGGGTTTTGGGGTACAGGGGTGTTTTTAGGTTTTAGGGCTGGGTTTGGGTTTTGGGGTACAGGGGTGTTTTTAGGTTTTAGGGCTGGGTTTGGGTTTTGGGGTACAGGGGTGTTTTTAGGTTTTAGGGCAGGGTTTGGGTTTTGGGGTACAGGGGTGTTTTTAGGTTTTAGGGCAGTGTTTGGGTTTTTGGGTACAGGGGTGTTTTTAGGTTTTAGGGCAGTGTTTGGGTTTTGGGGTACAGGGGTGTTTTTAGGTTTTAGGGCTGGGTTTGGGTTTTGGGGTACAGGGGTGTTTTTAGGTTTTAGGGCTGGGTTTGGGTTTTGGGGTACAGGGGTGTTTTTAGGTTTTAGGGCTGGGTTTGGGTTTTGGGGTACAGGGGTGTTTTTAGGTTTTAGGGCTGGGTTTGGGTTTTGGGGTACAGGGGTGTTTTTAGGTTTTAGGGCTGGGTTTGGGTTTTGGGGTACAGGGGTGTTTTTAGGTTTTAGGGCAGGGTTTGGGTTTTGGGGTACAGGGGTGTTTTTAGGTTTTAGGGCAGGGTTTGGGTTTTGGGGTATAGGGGTGTTTTTAGGTTTTAGGGCTGGGTTTGTTTTTTGGGGTACAGGGGTATTACGACTTTATATAAATTAAATTAATTAAATTAATTTTATTTAATTTAATTAAAATAATAACTATATTTACAATTATTAATTTAATTGTATTAATAAACGATTATAATTAAATTATATTATTTAAAAATGTTTAATTAATTAAATTCTTTTAATTTTATTAAATATAATTATAATATGTATTATTTATAACTTAATTAAATTATAATTATATTTATTGTTATTAATTACATTATATTATTTTCTATTTATAAATTTTTTATATATCATTAATTATATCATTTTAAATATATTACATTAATATCACTTTTAATATTAATTAAATTACTATAATTAAATTAATTACTGTTTTAAAAATGTTATATTATTTTTATTATTTTAAATTAATTTAATTAACTTTATTACATTTTTTTTAAAAAAGATATACTTACCTATACTTACGATGTAATGCCATGCGTTGTAATAGCATCTGCTATGTAATGCCATGCGTTGTAATGGCATGCATTGTAATGGTATTTGCGATGTAAAAAACGCGTTGTAACGGAACGCGTTGTAATACATCGCGTTGTACTGACACCAATCCGGTGGTGGTTGATTACATTAGGCAGGAACTAGCAGGCGCTCCCACCTTGGCGGGTGAGAAGACACAAACCCTCCTGTTCGCCAACGATACACTTCTGCTATCCAAAACACCGGGCAGACTTCAGAAGCTTTTGAATAGGTTTGGCCTTTTTTGTAAAGCTTGGGGGTTGACAATTAATACTAACAAAACTAAATTAATGACAATCAACCCCTCTAAACGTTTTAGAAATGGCATTACCCTGAATGACTCCCCTCTGGACAGTGTTGATTCCTTTGACTACTTGGGAGTCCGCGTCTCTAAGAATATGAGGTGGGGTCCCCATCTAGCCAAAATGCTCCTAAGCCACAAGCGGGTGTCAGGAGCTATTGCTAGGGAACAACGCAAGTCAGTGAGCAGGCCAGTAGCCCTGGCTCTTGCGGTATATGAAGGCAAGGCGCTTCCTTCGGTCCTGTATAGGGCCGAATTGTGGTGCTTCGAGAACGTTAGTGAGCTTGCCTGATCCAAAAATAAGTTCTTGAGAGACCTTACTTCCCTTCCTTTATCTACCCCACTGAAACCCTTATTCTATGATATGGGAAAACGTTCCATACAGGACATTGCCCGTTTGCGCCCCCTGCTATTTTGGGCATGCATAAGAAGCACTCCCGAGTTGTCCAACTATGGGGATGCCCTTAATGAATTGGTTCTAGCTGACTCTGGGAACAGAATTAAATGGCTAGTCGATCTCTGCCAGCTCATATCCAACATGGGATTAAAAGAGGCCTGGGTTACCCAGGTCCCTCCCTCAAAGCTAGATCTGAAAAGAGCATACTGGGATTGGGTACAGACACAAGACCTTTTAAACCCCAAACTAGGAAAATTGACAGAGGGGTTTTTTGATCATAAAATCACTTGTAGTCTGGAACCGTATCTAGATCTTATACAGATCCCTAGGGACAGGACCCTGTACATTAAGATGAGACTAGGGACTCTCCACATTAACAGTGTGACAGCTGTTTGGAAGGGGCCCAATTCGCCATCTGTGCCCTGCCCAGGTTGTGGCTATCACAATGAGTCTATTGCTCACCTTTTCTTTGCCTGCTCGGCCTAAAGTATGGCCAGAGCCAAATGGTTTAAACCGGTGTGTAAAATACTAGGCCCAATGAATCACCGCGCAGCACTCCGCATTTTGAGAACTGACACATCATCATCATTAATGATCTGCGGAGTGGACAAGTTTCTGGGTAGCGTTTGGCTAACACGGAAAAGGATCGTAGGAAAGAAGTGTTAGGTCAAAGCAACACAGAAATTTCTGGCTGCTAAACAAATCAAGCCTATGCCTTAACGAGTAAACTGTACAGTATACCAGCCTGGTGGTTCTGAAGTAGTATCGCTAGTATGAAATATTGGCCCACTCCCTTCTGGTTACATCTCCCTTTTTTTTAAAAGATCTGCTTTAAAAAAAAAATTCCGAATGTGTAGTATGACATATAATGAAATTTTCAGGGTTTTGATCCTTCATTGTAGATAGAAAAAATAGTTAATATCTCTTTCATTTTATTGTTTCACACCCAAATATATGGATTCTTATTGTTCGATAATGTTTACTATGATGTATGACATAATTTTATTTTGTATGTCTTTTTATCATTGGAATTTCTTTTAACCTGTAAATGCTTTTATGATATTTTTATATCGAATAAAGCTCATACTACTACTACTGCTATTGAAATCTCTGAGATTCAAACGCATACTGATTTTTCCATTTGGTTTGCGAGCTATCACCACTGAACTCATCCATTCCGACTCTTCATTGTGTGCAATAATACCATTCTCCAACAAACTGCTTAATTCTTCTTTCATTGCACATTTTAACAAAATGGGTACACTGAGCTTTATTCATCTTAGCAATCGCTCAATTTTTGCAAAATTATTGTATGTACAAACCTTTTCAAACATCCTAACTTTTATCCAAACAACGCCGGAAACTCTTTGACCCATCTTCCAGCTTCATCCTCATTTAACACTTACACCTGCTCACTTTTATTGTGGTCCAGCACTATTCCCAAAGCACGTTGCTCAGGCAAAGCCAACACAACCATTCCTTTCTCCACTACAAATATCCTACTTGGGTCCTCCCTTCCTTTAAAACTAAGTAGGGTTTGAAAATACCCGAATACAGGTAACTTTCCTCCGCCTTATCCCACTAACTCCACATTTGTACTCATCAGTTCTTTTTTTACCCACCCAAGTTTCCTTGATAAGTAGGGTTTATGGCGATTATGAATCAGTTTGCATGTTCACTTCCACCCCATCAATCTTGACTACACACTTTGGTGGAAGATACGGTCCATTCATGTTGTTAACCTCTTTCACTTCTTTTTTGTTCCAATTTTTAAGACAGCAGTAACAGATCTACATTTTCATCTGGCACACATCCAGCTTGATCTTCTTCCTCTATGCCCCTTCCCAGTTACATGTTCACACTAAGTTTGGAATCCATTTTTCCTTGACTACAGCCTCTTGAAAAATGTCCCACTTTTTTACATTTGAAACATTTCATTTTCATTGCAGGGCAGTCTTTTTTGAGCTCCCCAACCTCTTGCTCTATAATTCTTACTTCACTTTTTGAACTTGTCCGACACTGGAATAGCTATTTCTGAAGACCTAACTTTACTTCCTTGTCTACACTCATTGTTTTTTCATTCCTCCACATAACTAAAAGTGTTTTCAATCTGCTTAGCAACAACAATGGACTTTTCTAGTTATGGCTCTTTCAAACTTAACAATTGTTCATGAAATTTCATGTTAGGTGTATGATTTATCAGATGCTCTCTAATAATTTCATCATGCAAATTCCTAAATTTAAACATGGCTGCTAGAGTTCGCAATGCCACTATGTAGTGGGCCAATGTTTCATTAGGCAACTGCGCCACAAAAAACATTTGTGTCACTCCACAACCACCTTAATTTCTTCCCATATTTTTCCTACAGTACTTTCATTGCCAAAACATATTCATCATCCACTTTTTCTTCCATATCCGACTCATTCTCTACATTACGTTGCACTCTATTTGTCAAGGCTTTCTATACCTTCCTTCTGTCCACCCCCAAACTATGCTTTAATATAGCTAACTTCCTTTTAGCTACGAAAATGTCCCTCATTGCTTCAAAAGGTATCACATCAATGTTCCCAAGGCATCACAGGTTCCCTTGGAGTAGCCAGGAATATAGTTGAGGAACAACAGATTGCATACTGACTGCCTAAATTACTTCTTTACACAATACTAATGTCTGTTAAAAAACAATTAAAACAACAAACGTAGCTGCCGGTGTCTAAAACATAACAAACGCATATAACAAAAGTAGTCACCGTCATCCCAATATTTTCTCTCTTCACGTTAGCACACAGATCCTTCCTCCTAAAATAAAAAGCAAACCACACAGATCTACCTGTTTTTTATTTCTTGCCCCTTCATGTTCTTTCTTGTCCAATACAGCTGCCTTGAAGAATCAATCTCACCAACCAATTAAGGCAGTAGACACGAAAACTGGCAGATGCAACACTTCCAGTGCATCAGATCCCAATTTTTCTCATCTAACTCCAACTTTGCTGATTTTTAGATTTGCTTCTTTTCATTATTAGTATTATATATATTTTATTATAATTTTTCTTTCAAAGCCTTGCTGCAGCCTATACAAACCCTGACGCACTAAATTCACAGCTGCCGCGTTCCTCAAGTCTCGTGCTTGCCTCGCGGACTTCTCTGCTGCCACGTTCTCCAATGCACGAGCTCCACTCACAACCTGTAGTGTTGCTCACATGCGTATCACCGCCTCCACAGGCCAACTTGTTTAGGAAGTGCACATGATAGATCACATTGGAGACCTCCTCCTGCCAGCTTATGAGCATCTCACATGAGATGCCGTTGCAATGCTCATGCGCCACAGCTTAGTGTTCGCACTTCAATTACAAATATCCAGAGCACACACTAGAATGAAATCTCACAAATTTCGACTCCAGCTTCTTATTGTCTTTTAATCGCTCACTTCACTTCTTTCAGCGCTGCCCGTCCGTCCAAAACTTGCCCTTTATACTCAGTTCCGCTCTTCATCATGAAATAACTTTCACTTGCCTCCAGCATCTATACATAAGATTGGTCCCTTAAGCACACCTTTCCATCCTCATTGACACTAAAAGAACTCACCTCCTCTACGATGTGATAACAAAATAAGATGGTTTATACAGTACTATACATTCAGACCAACCCTGGCTAGTTCAGCATCAACTGTCAAGGAAGATTCCTCCCAGTCTATACTCAAACATTCTACATTCCACATTCTATAATCTATTCCTGACTCAAGTAGTTGCCACAATACAACACTAGTTATACAAGCTAATCTACTAGACTGAAACACAAGTGTTGAAGGAATAAACTATTTGTATCTGAAAGAGTTTTCATCATGTGTTTACAGGGTGTTTGAGATATCATTTGTATGCCAAATTTGTTGATAGTGCATGCTTTGGATCTCGGATCCAAGCCAGACTCTTGCTTCCACTCTGGTTTGCCACCACTAACGCAAAGGCAAACAATATTTACATTCAATTATGTTTCTGAGACCAAGCTTGACCATGTTTACCACTGTATTACCAAATAAAGAAACTGATATGGGAACCAAGCCAGTGACCAAGATTGTTCTCTTTATTGATTGCAGTGTAGAATACTAAGGCTAGGAATACACTAATATTGTAGACAGAATATTGAGGTACAAAATATCAAAATGTAAGAGCATTTAGAGGAAGTATAAATTTACTACTGTGAACTCCTCATTTGGGCACCTTGGAGTTATTTATATATCACCAAGATACATATATGAGGAGTTAGATAATGAAAATCTATACTTTTTTTATCTCTTGATATTTTGTCCTTCTATATTGTATCCATAACATTTGGTGCCATCAAGATTCGAACCTCGATATTCTGCGGGCACACCTCTGTGATGAAACTCTATGCAGGTAGCTGAGCTTAGTGAAAAAATGCTTTAGTGATAGGGCAAGAAGAGGTGGCAAATTTAGTTATGCTAAATCAACAAACTCCACGTAGACATTAAATGGGAATGTCAGTTGAATAACAGTTACTCAACACTATTTGACCTGACAGCCTTTGGTGTGGTCTTCCCTCAAACATTTTACCTATTCACCTCATTTGACGAAATTGAATTTTTGTTGGCTTTTGAACTCTGTGCACCTTACCACTGATAATCAGTGCTAAGGTGATTGGGCTCACTCCTTAAACCATGGTAAAATTGACCTATACCTGATTGGTATAGTTAACTTACTTATAAGTCCCTAGTTAAGCGGTACAACTTATACCCAGGGCCTGTAAATTAAATAATACCCGTAGGCCTGCAGCACTTATTGTGTCACCCACTCAAGAAGCCTTTTAAAACATGTCTCAGGCCTGCCATTGCAGACTGTGCACAGTTATAAATTGCCAATTCTACCTGGCAAAATAAACCCTTTGCCAGGCCTAATCTTTCTTATTTAATACATAGAAGTCACAAATAAAGGTAGGACCTAAACAGCCTGTACGGCAGAGTGCAGTGTGCTTAACAAGTTGGACAGGTAATTTTTAGTAAAAACTCTTAAATTAATTTTTCACTTCTACAAGGCTTACGTCTTCCATGGGAAAATATTATGTTACCTCACTTCATTCAATAAGTAATAACTTTTGACTGAAAGCAGGCATGTTTATACTCAGATGAATTGTAATGTAGAACCCTCTTTAATGGTCAAATTGGTTTTTAAGTTCCAATTCTGAAAATGACACTTCTAGAAAGTTGGCATTTTGTTGTCCTAACCATTTGATGGCTGCAGTCCCTTGACTATGATTGGAGTGGCAGTTGGCCTTTTTTAAATTCCTCTCAGACAGTGAGACAAAGGGGCAATAGGTGTTAGAATGAGTTGTTCCCTTCCCCACTTACATTTCAAAGGGGCAGCCTCAAGCACACTCACAAAGAACTTGACAGCAGTCCTTTGTCACACTAGACCTCTTGAAGCTTGAGCAGAGGAGGCAGGAGACTCAGAACCAGTCGTGGGAAGCAGTCTAAAGGTGTCTCCCATTTCAAGTCTGGAACTAGGTATAAATATTGGACCCTCAGACCAAATCTTCATTTCACTCTTGGACATACAGAGCTCCTCAGAAGGATTGCATTGTACTTCGGAGAACTGCACTGCTGCTTGCTGCCTGCTTTGTACCTCGGAGGTCTGCCCTGCTGCTGCCAGAGGATTGCCCTGATGCTTGCAACTTGCCTTGTAACCCCAAAGGACTTCCCATCTGCTTGAGGCCTGCCTTGCCACTTGGCTGCAGGACTATCAGAGCGACTCCAACGGTCAGGTTCCTGACCTCCTGTTCTGAGCTATAGGGGGCACAACAAACTTAAGAGTCCTCCCTGCAACTGCCCAGCAGACCTGCAGCACTGGATCTGCACCTTGACCTCTCTGAGCCTTGCTGGCTTCTGCTAGATTGAGTTCCTAATCCCAAGAGGCGCCTTCCCAGGTCCTATACCCCTTGGCTGGCATCATCAGTAGAGCTCTTCTGGGAAGAAAAGGAGAAATCCTGAAGTTTTAGGGTGTTCATGATAGCAAACAGGCCTGTTCCCATCAAGTTTTTTCCAATCGTGATGACCGGCAATGCAAAGCTCTGGTGAACCTGCTAAAGCGACCAACAGTGACGACTGGCAATGCACTAATTGCACTTCACGCTACAGAATGAACATCCCGCGGTGACCACTAAAGGTATGTTCCAGCATCCAGCGTCCGCGACGCCCAACTGGATCTTTACGCTAAAGCGACAAAAATCTGTGGTGCCAGGCTTGCTCTTTGCGCTACAGCGACAACCATCTGCAATGCTCACTCAACTCCTGGTGACCTCCTCCACTGTCAACTGCACTCTTTGAGCCTGACTTTTAGAAGGTAACTTTGTCATTGGGTCTATCTTGGACCCTATATCAGGCACACACTCTGTCGTGCTCAACCTGAGCTTGTGACTTTGCCCCAGTCTAGCACAACAAGTTGACCGCAAGTGTCGCTTTGTGCTTTTAGGTTCAATAATTACCTGAATCTTTGAAATTGCACATCTCTGGTTCTACTGGTTGGATTTTTCCCTTTTTTGGTGTCAAATGTTTATACATTCTGACTCTTTTGTTCTGGATTGGGTTGGGATTTTTCTTCTGTTATGTTTTGAGTTCTTTATTACTATTTGTGTGCTGCATAAATACTTTACAATTTGCCTCTAAGTTAAGCCTGCCTGTTTTTGTGCCAAGCTACCAAAGGGTTAAGCATGGGTTAATTTAGTGACTTTTGTGGTTTGGCCTGACAAGGATTGCAGTTGTTGCCTGAGTGGGGCTTTCACCACCTCAACCAATAACGCAATTTATCACAAAAACCTATTGCTTTTTAGCCGAAACATTGTACTTACTTGCTGTCCTATCACACTGTCTATAGTGCACTGTACACTGCCCCTGTCTGTTGTCTCTATAAATAAAATACTAGTTACTGGGGAAACCACTTTTTTTTTATTTCTGCTAGATGCAATCAATGTGCGGCTCTGTTTTCATGTGATATAGTCATTCAGGAGCCAGATAGGCACACATTTGGAAGGATAAGGCACACTAATGCCCAGTATGTGCTCACATAGGCACTCAAAAGGTCAGTCACACATTCACTCACACATGCTCACACATCCACAGACATTCAACTATCAGACCCTCCCCTCCCCCAACCATTCTCCACTACTTACCTCCCAGGAGAGGAGGTGATCCTATTCTACTTCCAAGGCATTCCTTCAGGCTCAAGTCATCTGAACTCTAAACTCAGGCGATATCAGCAGCTGGAGAACAGTGCTTCAGGTCCTGTGGAGGCCTATCCATATTGTACAAGACCTCTCCATGCCTTGCCAGATAGAGAGTGCTGCTCGGTGTGCCGTCTTGTGTCTGACACTTAGAGATGCTGAGCACTAGCACCTGGTGGGCCAGCATAGTCCGGTTCGAAAAGTGTAATGTTAGGAACTTCTCTTCCAACTTTGGGCACTGGGATGGTTTCTGATTGTGGTTCTTGGAGGTTCTCGGCTGTCCGAGATAAGGGTGACCCTTTCCGGTAGCCACAGTGATGCTGACAGTGTAATACCAGAGTAGGCTGTGCCTTCCAAAAGGAGTGCCAAAGAGGAAAAACCAAAGGGAAAAAATCTCTTGCTGCAGGTGGCTATAGAAGAAAGCCTGGGGTGAAGGCAGAATATACCTGTGAGGAAGAATCAGACTGGGAGACAGGAAACCCCAGGCAAAAACAAAGGTGCCAAAGGAATCCAAACAGGAACAGGGAGCGCCAACAGGAATTAAGATACATCAATCTGGAGCAAAGAAGCACCAACATGAGCGAGAACACACCAGCAGGAGCATGGCGTGTTGCAACCCAATGAAATTAAAGGTTCAGCCCATTATACACCCACAGACAGGAAGAGGTGTGGCACAAAGGGAACAGACACCATCTTGGAAAAGGAAATAGTGGTGAAACAGATAGATAAGGTCAAAAACCTTTCCCAAGACATTCTGGGAGCAAGGCTGTGGAATCATGGGAAGGAGACAAGCAGGATGATGCCCCCCCCCCCCATAAAGGAGAATGACCTTGGAGTGTTCGTTAAAATTACCCCCCAAGCCTGAGGTGAGAGAAACTGGGCTCAAGCAGAGCGTTATACAGAGAATCTCATTCCCAAAACTGGAACTGCGATGTACACGACACGCTACAGATATAGTAGTGCGTGCTACATCGATCCGCAGCATGCCTGAGAGAAGGAGGGAGGTGTTGCGGGCAGAACCGTGGTCCTTAGCGTCATGGGACGTACCAGGCAGGCTGCTGCAAGAAACCGCAGAGTGCACGAGAGGAGGTGGGAGGAGCCGTGGTTTGAAAAGTTCTAGCTGCTATTGGAAATAAATAACTACATTTTAATGGTGGTCCAGAACTCTCTAAAATATCATTCTAATATGTTAGTTATAGAATTTTCAATAGAAACATTTTGATAAAAAAAAGAAGGAACAGGAATCTCTTTTAATGGTCATTACTTAACCAATTGATACCAAATGAAAGGCGTGATGTATCAAAGGGTTTAATCCATTCTGTGTCTATAGAAAAATGTGTTTGTACATGAATGTAATGGGTTAAGACGCACATGATGTTTAATGGTGTAAAAATTGCGTAATACGAATAACATTTTCTCTAGTTAGAAGATATGCTTTTGCATACGACTATTACCAGTGAATATGAAAATAGGTACATAAAGTGTAGACATTACATTTGTATCTATTTTGTACTTTATTACTGCTTGGACACTGGTTTACAAAGGCAAATACTGCCAGGCAGGGTGTGGTAGTAAGTGCCCAGGACACTCCAGCACAAGTCTGTCTTTGTGATTCATAACACCAGCCACGGCCCGTGCAGTTAAGAGCAGTGGGGCGGTGGGCGGGGTGATGGTGGTGGGAGAATTTCGTCAGATGAGGGTAAATTAATTATTTATTTAATTTTCCCTCATGGTCGTCTGGCGAATTTCCCCCCAGCCCCACCCGACCACTCTTACCTGCACGGGCCGCGGCTGCGTAGCACATCTGTTTTTGGCTTTTAAATTAGGTTGAAAATACCCCATTTTGATATCTGCCCATTAATAATGTTTTTTTAAGGTTGCCTCTCACAAAAGAATTTTGTGCTGACCCCACCGATCAGCTGCGTTGGAGTATAGAAGACATGTGTTAGGCACCTACCGTACTCTCACCATTGAACAGATTAAAATATGCCTGCCACTCTCCCCCACAAGTCCAGGACTTGCTTCCCCAAAAATTCTTTGGCATTGGCAAAGCTAACTGTTCATAGATAAAAACACAAGTGTTTGACTTTGCAAATGCTTTTTGCAATTCACATTTGAATGCATGTGTTATAAAGGATGTGAACACATGCCATCCTACAATGGAGTTCTTGAAATGAAAACCCATTCCAAGATAGCTGCCGGCGCCAATGCTTATATGTTCCCTCTGTGGCATATGCACCTATGCTTTGCTACCCACATTGGCGCGTGCATCAGATGCACAGTGGCCATTTTTATTTTTTACAGAAGAGAGCCACATTAGCAGAGTAATTAAAAGTAAGAGAAAAATCAAAATGTGCATCTCCAGCTGTTGCCAGGCATAGATAAATAAACAAACACATAGCAGGGGTGCAGGACAGAGAGCAGGCAAGTAAGAATGAAACACGTAGGTGACCGGTAGCAGCTGTCGGCTGTCATTGAAAAAGCATTGGCAAACGCCAATAAGTCTCAGCTCGTAGATTAGAGTGGAGTGGGGGTAGATTAGGGTAGTTTGGAGGTGGGGAGATTGGAGTGGGATGGAGTATATTGAAGTGGAGTAGATTGGGATAGATTGGAGTAGAATGGAGTGAGATATATTGGGGAAGAGTAAGTGGGGTGTATTGGGGTAGATTGGAGTGAAGTGGAGTAGATTGGGGTGGAGTGGGGTAGATTGGACTGGCATGGTGTATATTGAAGTAGAGTAGAATGGAGTGTGGTAAATCGGGGTGGAGTGACATATATTGGAGTAGATTGGAATGAAGTGGGTTAGATTGGGGAAGGGTGGAGTGCAGTGGAATAGGGTAGATTGGGGTGGAATGGGGTAGACACAAGGAGAGAGAAGTGGTTTGGAATGGAGTGGGGTACATTAGGGTGAAGTTGGGTAGATTGGATCAGGATATATTGGAGTGGGATGGATTATGGTAGTATAGATTAGAGTGAAGTGGGGTTAATTGGAGTGGAGTGAGGTAGATTGAAGTGAGATTGGTAGGAGTGGAGCAGTTTTAAGTGGGCAGATTGGAGTGGAGTGGGGTTGATAGGAGTGAAGTTGGTTTGAGTGGTGTTGGGTAAACTGGGGTTGGGTGGAGTGGAGTAGATTGGGTTAGGGTGGGGTAGAGTAGATTGAAGAAGATTGAAATGGAGTAGATTAGTGTAGATTTGAGTGGGGCAGTTTGGAAGGGGTAGACTGGAGCATAGTAGTTTGGGGTGGAGTGGGGTGGGGTTGGGTAGATTAGAGTGGGATGAGGTGAATTGGGCAGAGATTGTTTTAGATTGGAGTATAGATTGGAGGGTAGATTTGGGTGGCATGTGGAAGATTTAAGTGGAGTGGGGTAGATTGGATAGAGTGGAATGGAGTATGATAGATTGGAGCAGAGCTTGGGGCAGAGTGTGGTGGCATAGAGTTGAAAAGATTGGAGTGGAGTCCAGATTGGAGTTGAGTGAGACAGACTGGGGAAGAGAGGAGTGGAGTAGGATAGACTAGAGAGGAGGAGTGGGGTAGATTAGTGTGGAGTGGTGTGGGGCAGATTTGGTGGGTTAGAGTAGGGTTGATTGGAATGGAGTGGGTAGATTGGAGTGGGATATATTGAAGAGGGATGATTGGAGTGGGGTAGTTTGGAGTGAGGTTGATTTGAGTGAAGGGGGTGGGATATATTGGAGTGGAGTGGGGTAGCTTGGGGTGGAGTGGGTGGATTGGAGTGGAGTAGATTGTGTAGAGTGGGGTTGGGTGGATTGCAGTGGGTGGAGTGGACTAGATTGGGGTAGAGTGTGATAGTTTGGAGTGTAGTGGCCTAGATTGGAGTTGAGTACATAGTGGTAGATTGGGGTGTGGGGGATTGGGGAGGGGTAGATTGAATTAGGGTAGATTGGAGTGGGGCAGATTGGAGTGTGGTGGGGTAGATTGGGGTGGGGTGAGGTAGATATGAATGGAAAGCAGTAGTTTGGACTGGAGTAATTTAGTGTGGAGTGGGTAGAGTGGAGCAGGGTAGATTGGAGTGGGACAGACTGGGTGTATTATGATAGTGTAGATTGGAGTGAAGGGTGGTAGATTGGAGAGAGATAGATAGAAGTGGGGTAGTTTGGTGTATGGTAAAGTGGAGTGGGGTAGATTGGAGTGGAATGGGAGTGGTGAAGGGTACACTGGGATGGGGTGGGGTGCACTGGTGTGGGGTAGGTTAGGTTAGGGTAGGGAAGACTGGAGTGAGGTAGATTGGAGTGAGGTTGTTTGGAATGGGTAGATTGGAGGAAGGTAGTTTGGGGTAGAGTTGGGTTGGGTAGATTGAGTGGGATGGAGTGGGGTGGATTGGGTTAGAGTGGGTTAGATTGGACTGGAGTAGGGTAGATTTGGGATGCATGTGGTAGATTGGTTAGAGTGAAATGGAGTGTGATAGATTGAGATAGAGTGGAGTGGGGTAGATTGGGTGGATCGGAATGGGTAGAGCGGGGTAGAGTGGAGTGGGGTAGATTGGAATGGGGTTGTGTAGAGTTGAATAGATTGGGAAAGAATGGAGTGGATTGAGGTAGATTGGAGAGGAGGGAAGTAAGGTAGATTAGGGTAGGGCGGGGTAGATTTATTAGGTTGGAGTAGGGTATATTGGAATGGAGTGGGCTAGATTGGAGTGGGATAGATTGAAGTGGGATGATTGAAATGGGGTTGTTTGGAGTGGGGTCGATGGAGTGAGGTAAATTAAGTAGAGTGAGTTGGATTGGAGTGAGGTAGAGTGGAGTGGGGTAGATAGCAGTAGGGGGAGGTGGAGTGAGTGGAGTAGGGTAAATTGGGGTAGAGTGGGATAGAATAGAGTGGAGTGGTGTACGTTTGAGTGGAGTAGATAGTGGTAGATTGGGGTGGGATAGATTGCTGAGGGGTAGATTGAAGTAGGGTAGATTGGGGGGGCATTTTGGAGTGAGTTGAGTAGTTTAGACTGGGATGGAATGGGGTGAATTGGGGTGGGCTTGGTTAGATTGGAGAAGGAGTAGCGTTGATTTGAGTGGAGTGTGGGAATTTGGAGTGGATTAGAACGGATGAAGTGGAGTGAGGTAGATTTAGGTTGAGTGGTGTGTGGGAGAGTGGAGTGGGGTAGATTAGAGAGGGAAAAAGAATTGGTAGTGGTGTTCCCTGGGAGGGAATAACCGCACATTCACATAAGTGTCAATGAAATAGTTATTTGGGGCACGTAATTATTAAAAATATTGGAAATAGAGTCGGAGTGCTAGGGAGACCACCGTCACTACCTACCAAGGGTGAATGAAGCAGATCTAGAGGACCTGCCGAAGCAAAAGGGTCAATTAAGCACTATCCTGCAAGCATATTAGTCGCTTTATCATGCGTGCAGACTGCCACAACTCTGGATTGCGGTTGTGGCGTCTTACAGATAGACATGACTGCCACAACTGCTAGCAGCAAACTTATCGTCCTTTATGATGCCGGACGGGCAAATAACTAGGAATCAGGATTATTGATGCCAATACGCTGGTCTTTATCTTATCTACATCTTCAAAGATAGCGGAGATACATCGTTATTACTATATTCGGCCACTGCTTAGAGGTATCCTCCTCCAGCGGCATCTGAGAGTTGCTCCATAATTACTTTATCCGTTCACTGCTTAAAGATACCCTTCTCCAACGACAACTGATAGTTGTGCTCCGGGACATTATTATTATTTGGGTCTGGGACGATATAACATTTTTTCGTGCCCATCACTAAGTCCACACTCTACAGTGATCTACCCATCCATTGAGCCTTGAGAAAGTCTTGGTACGGACTCTGTACAGACAAAACATGTGTTGGCTGTTTCTTTGACGTTTGTTAATAAATTGAAAATCATATGCAAAAAGACCTCGGCTTGATCATCTTGTCTTAAGAAGAATATCTTTGATGAAGCATGCATATATTATGACTGTTTTGGTTTAAAAAAATTGTTGTGACTAACAGGTTATTTTTGACAATGCTTGCAGGATAGTGCTTAATTGACCCTTTTTGTAATTAAGATTAGAGTGGGGTTGGGTGGAGTGGGGTAGATTGTGTGGATTGGAGTGTGGTAGATTGAAGTGGAGTGGGATATATTTCGTTAGTGTGGAGTGAGGTAGATTGCGGTAGATTGGAGTGGGGTAGATTGGAATGGAGTGTGCCAAATTAGAGTGGAGAGTAGTTAGATAGATTGCAGTGGAGTGGGGTGATTTGGAATGGAGTGGGATTAATTGTGCATTGGAGGAGAGTGGAGTGTGGTAGATTGGAGTGGAGTTGGGTAGATTGAAATGGAGTGGGTTCAACTGGGATAGATTAGAGTGGGGCAGAGTGAGTTAAATTGGAGTGCGGTAGATTGGAGTGGAGTGGGGTAGTCTGGGGTAGATAGGAGCAAAGTGGGGTAGCTTTGAGTGGAGTGGGGTTGATTGGGTTAGATTGAGTTGAGTGAGGTAGATTGTAGTGAATTAGAGCTGAGTAGATTGGAGTGGGGTGGGGTAATTGGATTGGTGTGCTGTAGATTGGATCATAGTTGAGTGGATTTGGGTATATTGAAGTGGACTGGGGTATATTGTATTAGAGTGGGGTAGATTGAGTTTGGGTGGGGTACTTTGAGGTGGGGTGGGTACATTGGGGCAGGGTAGTTTGGAGTTGGGTGAATTAGGTGGAGTGGAGTAGATTGGGGTAAATTGTAGCCAAGTGAAGTGGTGTGGGGTAGACTGGGGTACATTGGAGTGGGGTAGAGTGGAGTGGAGTGGGGTGAGTGGAGGAATGTAGAGTGGAGTGGCATGTTGTATCATGGAGTGAGTGGTGTAGATGTGTGTGGCATGTCGTACAGTGTCTTAGGGTGGAGAGGCGTAGAGTGGCAAGTTGTAGAGTGGAATGGAGTGCTGTAGAATGGAGTGGCTTGTATCAGAGTGCAGGGGGATAGCGTGAAGTGGAGTGGCATAGTGCGGAGTATGCATGGTGTGCTCTGCTCTGCAATTACAGATACCATATGTTCATTTGAAATTACCATTACATTTTCACCGAAATATGTTTTCTTTTTACTGCACACAAACGGTAATGTGTGCAAATGTCATCACCTAGTGTAGTGATGTGTTTTGATTGCATTTAAATATTTGTTTCCACCACACTTCTGAATTTTAAAAAAGTGGATCATTGGTACTAATTCTGATAAATTCGGAAACATCAGCACAGTTCTTTTTTGTGTGCTAGAAAATAAAAACATCCTACATCCTCTCCTCTTATTTGTATACTCAGCAGGATTGTCACATAAATTCTCTTACTTTGAACTCAGAGATAGAAAAGTAAACACCAAGCTCCATTGGATGAGAGAGATTGACGTTTGACCTGTGTCTTTGAATGCACAGCAAATGTGACAAGATTTAAAGGCCTGTCTATAGAAGTTGAGTTCATGAAAGAATACAGTATACACGATCTGGGCAACAGGACAGACAAACCCTAGCTGGACAGCCTATAGCAAATAAAGCCAGAAAATATGAGTTACAAACCACATGATAAGCAATGGGTGGAATGCATTTCTAGGTCAGCTTTCTGAACGTCCCTAATATGTCTTTAGCAAATCAGACTTCAACCTAAAAACAAATTATGTGAGGCAGAGAACAAGGAAAAGGTTTACCCCACTGTGTGGTAATACATAAAAAAGAATAAGTCCATTGAAGACATTATTGAAATTGTATGGTTCTTCCACTCAGAATACTGGGAGACCTAAATGCTCTTGGACGGGACAGTAAGTGCAAGAATAGGGAGGAAAGTCGTCAAATGAAGAGCAGACACAAGAGAAACAAAAATACGGTCTAATCATGAGCAAGGGGCTGACTTAGCGTTCACTCTAAGTACATGGCATATATTAGAAACAATAGTCCTGGCATCATCAAAGCCTGTGTAGAGAATACAAAAAAATTATTGGCATCCCAAACTTCACATCAAGCAAGGATCTAAAACTTCTGTTCATTACTCTGATTTATGTGCTGTCAAACATTTAAACTGCATATTAAACTTCTGTATACATTTCTTGATAGGTTGTTTTTGTTCGCCTAAAACACAGATTAAATGAAAACCTGGTTTTCTCAGTTGAGTTTTACATAAGTACAATTACTTTGTATTCTGGTCAATCCAGTCTTCATAAATGGCTGCATTAAAGTATCTAGGATGAATACGCCCTTATGAAGACCCCTTACTCTTTGAGCTCTGTGAGGTCATGGAATTTCAATTCCAAAATGAATGAGAACTCATTAACCATAAACCATTCCCGATGGGGGTCTCTACCCTCTGGCTAAACTGTCTAGGCAAAGCTCCAACCCCTAAAGACAAAATCAAATCCCTCGGTGTCTGGCTAGATAATAAACTCAGTATGAAAGCCCAAGCACAGAAAGTCACAGGATGTTGCTTTGGACTAATGAAGATGATGCGAAAAGTCTTCCCACTGCTTTCATGGGAGTCCAAGAAACTTGTAGTCCAGGCCCTAATACTATTGCGCCTGGATTACGCGAATGCCCTATATGCGGGCTCACCCCAGTCTACAATAAGGAGCCTTCAGGCGGTACAAAATTGTGCAGCTAGGCTTCTTATGGACATCCCTTGTAGAGAATCAGCCAGAAATGCCATAACCACCTTACATTGGCTACCAGTGGCAAAGAGGATCCAGTTCAAAACCCTCTGTGTGACCCACAAGATCTTGAACGCAAAATGCTCCCCTATATTACAAGGAACCATCCTCCCCTACCTACCTAATAGATCTTTGCACTCTGGCAAAAAACGCCTAGCAACGATCCCCAAAATCCAGAAAACCAGAAGCGTCGGACAACGATTCTCCTATGTTGCCTCCAAAGGGTGGAATACCCTGCCGGACCATATTAGACTGGTAGACGACCATCTGGTCTTCCGCAAACGTTTGAAAACACTGCTATTTCCATCACGCTAAATAGAGCATTCACAGCAAATAGTCCACAGCGCTGGGAGGCCACGGGTAGCCATGCGCTCTACAAAT
This sequence comes from Lissotriton vulgaris, assembly GCF_964263255.1. Taxonomy (NCBI): domain Eukaryota; kingdom Metazoa; phylum Chordata; class Amphibia; order Caudata; family Salamandridae; genus Lissotriton; species Lissotriton vulgaris. The sequence continues at coordinate 1,706,083,784 of NC_141685.1, read as the reverse complement.
ATTTTTACAATTACAATTACAATTAATCTATCCTGATGCAGTATTTGTTAAAGTGACGTTTTCAGAAGCTGCCTGTTTTTACGTGATGGAATAGTACTGCTTCATTAATAAGAATTCAGATGCAGTCTGGTTTTTTACGAGTAAGTGCCTTGATGGTGGCGCCCTACTACTGGAATATAGACACAGGCTATATCTGATTGCCCTTCCACTTGTGTAAAACTGTAGGAAGCTCTCCTTGGTAAGCTAATAAAGGAGGACACCCACGTGCATGTGACATTTGACTTGATATAATCATGTGTGTCCTTTTGTTGCTCGTTCAAATGAAGCACCTGTGGCAAGAGCGAGGGTGTGTCCTCCCATCATTCTACTTGCCTATGTTCGGCAGTGCAGCCATGTTGAAGGAACCCTCACAGAGAGTGTGCAATCTACTATAGATATTTAGTAGATGAATGTCATTGTTATGAAAGTAACAGTGGCAGCTGTCAGATCTGATGTGAGCGCCTCCTCAGATTCTGGGACCTCGGGCAGCAGCATATGTCTCCCTTTCGGACTGGTTGATTTATAAGCAAATCACATTTGACTTCCATGGAGAAAATGTCACATAAAGGCTGTTGGAGTTACAGCCATTTATGAGGTCGGTTGATGGGAAGTCTCTTCATATGAAGGGCGACCTGAGTACACATCTAGCGTTGTTGCCTCTGACCGAGTCTTTGTCTAGAAACTAGATATAAAAAAGACATCTCTCCCTGCACACAGTATCACATTTTACCGAGATACTCACCACAATGTTTAATGTTTGTTTTGAAGCAGTGCAGTGGATTGAATTGTGCACTGTCTATAAATCTCTGTGACATTAGCATCATTGCTGCACCTTGGTGTCTAACTAATAGTATTGGTGTAGGTAGCGATGGAGGATGAGGTGGGGATTATGCCTTGCCTGAGGCAGCCCTTATAAAGGGAAGGATTCTACTACTAAGTTCCCTTTACAGCTCATAAGAAAAGTCAGAATTTGTTTACTAGCGTTATTGGTGGTGTTGTATAAAACAATCCCCTTCTGTGTAGAAAAGCAGGGATGAATGGCTGCTTTCTGACAAATACATTGCGTATCACTAGCAGCGAACCAGAGTATACATTCAAAAGGCCCCAGAACAAATGCCGAGGGAACCTGCCAATAGAGTATCCCGCTCCCAGCCACCAGGTCTCAGTACCTAAAATGGTGGCTGGGAGGAACGGAAACCCTGCTTAACCCCTTTGGGCTGCTGATGTCATTTTTGGGCTGCCTTTGGGCTATCCCCAGGCAGCCCAATCCGGCAAAATGGCCGCACTTTCGCTCTTCCCCCCTTCCCCCTCCCAAAACTGCCCGGGGGGCAGACCTCGCGGCTCGGCTGCCCCCCAGGCCCCCCAGGTCCCCCATAGCAAATTACTGAGGCCAGAGTAGCCGCAACCTCATCCCACTGACTTTAGCAAACTGTTCATGTCCAAAAGGATCTGCTGGCTGTACTCCTCCCTTAATCAGTAATCTAATCTTTCTGAAATGCGTGGCATCTCTGTTTGACCAACGTGGGCAAATTAAGCTAGCCATTTTCATGAATGACTAACAGTATGGAGATAATCTATTTAAGATGGTACAGATACTTATTTGTAATATATATATAATTGCTGTATTTAGCAATCAATTAATCTGTAAATTCATAAATATCTTTCATTGTACATTTTATAATGCACTATTTAAAAGTGCAAAGGGTTCATTCTGCTATAACATGGCCAAAGTAAGGGCCTCGTTATGATGGAGGATTTTCCGCCTCCTCCGGGCCGGGGAAGCCACCTCCGGCCCGGAGGAGGCGGAAAATCCTCTGCGGACTCACCAAAGACCCACGATTACGATGGCTGGTGGGTCTTGGTTACTGTCCGCTGCTTTTCCGCCACGGTCGGATTACAACCGCGGCGGAAAAGCTCTCATTTGGCTGGCAGTGTCTATCAGACACCGCCAGCCAAATTAGGAAGCATTTGTAAACATGCTTTTCCGCGGCGGTTTTTCCGCAATGGAAAAGCATGTGTATTTTTGATTTTGGGGGCCCGTTGCGGGCCCCCAGGGTGTTGGCGTGTGGGGGGTGCACATGGGGGGTACCTATGGTACCCCCCAGCATTTACTTGCACAAAGCGGCAGGCACCGCGCGGTGCCTGCCGCTTTGTGCATGTAAATGTTAAACATGCACTTTTAACATTGCAGCGGGTGCTGCTTGAAGCAGCACCCGCCGCAATGTTAAATATCCAGGATGTGACCGCCAGGGTGGCGGTCACATCCTAATTGCACATGAGGGAACGCCGCAGCCCATGCGGACGTTCCCTCATCCTCTGGGGCGTCCGTCCGCGATCCTAATGAGGCCCTAAGTGTGGATGAGATAAGAATAGTTTGCATAAACATATCAGGTTACACGGCACAAGGACTGCTTCACCATTAGTCACCATCCTGACACGCCATTTTATTGGTACCTACTTGAGTTGATACTAGATTGGGACATTGCGTTTTGTGAAGGATGAGATGCCACAACTCCTCTCATCACAAATGTAGAGGCAAATGTAAGTGCGTTAGGAAATATAGGAAGGCTAAGATGTGGTCAGGCAAGCACTGCCATCGGAAACTCTGACAACATGAAAAATACCATTTAATTCGATCTTCTTGTGCTTCATCTTGGCTTGTGATCATATAGCCCTCTTTTGACTGCTTTGTAAAAATTGATGTGTGATTAGAAATAAATTAATTTTTTTAAATAAATATCACTGTGGACAAACTCCATGCTGCAAAGATTGCACTAGACCCATGGGACTGGAGTCGCCTTGGTGTGTCTGTATTAGTAAAATAAGTAAAATCTTATCTAGAAGCATAAATTATGTTTTATCAATGGCCGCACACAATTTCGTCCAATGGACACTTGTACAAACAGTGACATGTCCCTAAGAGATGCTGCTTGATGAATCTCATTTAATAATGCGTTTTTCTTTTTTTTTAATAGGTCAATCTCCGGATCTCAAGACAAGCACCTTTTCTCCAGAGGCGGGTGTGTATATCTAGTTTGAGACAAGCTAAGGATAATGTAAATGTACAGTCCTTCACACATTTTGTGGTTTCGAGACAAGCATATTATTCTCTAAACATGAAATATAAGTAAAGGCCTTCTTTTTTCAAGAAGATATCCCAATGGTATCACATACTTACACAAAAGATGTCACTGTCTTCTATTACCTTTCAAGGTCTTTGACCCACCCAACTCCCAGTTATACAAGAGCAAATCAGAAAAGCATTCTAAATGGATGTCTGATCCTTCCTATCTGATAATATGAAGAGTGTGTGAGTTCATTCAAGTGTAGAATGTATTGTCTTTTAAAACTTGGTCAACCGTCCCCAAAAACTCTGTCGCAAATTACTTTTTCATGGCTTTATGTTGCCAGTCAGGCCATCACTTTTTTTGCACCACATCTTTGCTTTATCTTACCTGCTGCCATTGCCATTTTTCTCCCCCTCTGTTCAGGAGGCAACATGCAAAGTGGGGTGAAATGTGAATCTGATACCAATGGTTTAAAACTAGAGCACTAGGGTAATGGCACTATTTGCAAAGCTTCTTTAAAACATACCTGTTTTGCTAAAGAGACTCTTAGTTTGAGGACACCCATGCATCTCTCTTCTTATGTTGAAATTACAACCTCTAGTAGCACTTTGTGGACTTCTCCATTACATAACCAGTGTGGTCACCCGTACAGATCTTTTGCACCATTGGACTATTCGACTTGTCCATAGTTTGCCTCTGGATTCTTCCACCTTTATTTTTATCTTTCGAGAGTGATTATCTTGCCTTTTCATATAACTCTGTCAACTTGATTGCAGATACACTTAAGCAGTTGATTAAAATGCATGTGCTTTCTATGTATGCGATTCGTTTGAAGACAATTGTAACTATATCTACTTTTGGTGAATCTGAAAGGTCTTCAACCGTCTTTGATTATTGTCCACTACAACATGTTAGTCTGATTAAAGCGAACCAAGGAGGGTGCAAGTGTGTAGATGTCTTGATAACTGAAGAGGCCCAACGCCTTGTCACTTCTCTGGAAGGGACACAATCAGTAGTTTCTACAGGTTCTTTTGGGGTGAGAATATAACATGTTCCTCCAGACACTCTCACTGCTGGAGAGAGCATCCGGGCTATCACTAGGCATATTCTGAAGGTAGGGAGTGGACCACAGAAGAAAATTGGTAAGGGAGGCATAGGGAGTGACATGGAGACCCCAGGAGCAATGCTGAAATGATATCCTGGTTGCACTGTAGACCACCTGTTTATTTGCTCTTGTCTCTCTCAAAGAAGTGAGAAAGACAGCACCTAAAAAGTGCCAAGGTTGATCTATGATGCTGTCCGACAGGTCTTTATAAAACTACATCGACGATTCAAAACCATATGACTACGCACCTCAGTACTAATCGACAATGTTAGTATTGTTTGCCACCCACAAAGGTATTTTAAGAGTATTATCTTTTTGACTGTAGAGTCTCACCACATAAAAAGATAAGACCATCCTATCTTTTTATGTGTGGAGACTTCACAGACATAAATATGCTACTCATAAAATATCTTTGTGAATAGCAAACAATCATAAACTTGTACAAAAGTATAAGTTTGCCTTTATGAATCAGGCACTTAGTGCCAAATTTAATTGCTGACAGGCTGTCCTTTTCACCGCCAGAACAACAGAGTAAATTACTCCAGCAGCCTAACAGAGATGTCAGCTGCCAAATATAAAAATGACAACCATCACTATCAATGTTTTTTGCAGCTTGGTGCAGGGCTTCATCATCTTAATGGAACCTTGCACCCAACTGTTTTCTTTTTTATATTAAAAGAAATAATCCCAAAGTGGGATTTTCTTTTTTAAAATAAAAAAAACAGATAATGCCCCCCTCACCATGGGAGTCATCTGACATAGTAAGGGGGCATTTAGTGTTTTTTACTGTCCCTTACTGCCAGGGTTTTTCTGGCGCTGACAGACAGTAGAAACTGGCTATAGATCCATCCATCCAAATGTGCCAAACTGTCATATAGCCCAAACCTCTGATGGCCCTTAACCCGTCTGAGAAGTTTGGCTACAGTTTTGACGGTGTAGTCACCACCATGGCCAAACTATGGTCCACCTGCATTTAGGTTAGGCGGGCGGACCACTATGTTAGCAGGAAAGGTACACTGTGATGTTGCTACAGAGTTCCCTCTTAGCCAACATATGAATTAGGCCCTTAATGCCTAATTTATGAGGAATTGGCTTAGGGCAGTGCCACAAGTCATCTTTCTGCACTGCCCTACACAAATGTGAAAGCTCAGGAATGCACCATATTGATTAAATACAGTGCTTTCCTGTCCTTTCCTCCTGCACTGGCACACAATTTGGTGCCTAGTGCCAATGTAGGCTGCAAATTGTCTGTTGCAGGCAGGATTGTTTTTAAGAAGGAAGGGGCACAAAAACAATCCACAAAGTCATTTTCCTCTTCTTATGTGTGCTTCAAAATGCAGCATACATGGAAAGAGGAAAAAACGAGGATAAATAAAATTATTTCTTGTTACGCCTGCTCTGGAGATGCGCTACTTTTTGGCACTGGTGATTAGGTAAATCTGGGGCAGCGTCAAAATACATGGGTGCTGCGTGGGAACACCCACAGCAACGCCCATGGAACGTCTCCTTGACGCAGAGGAAGGCAACACTGTATTGAAAAACAGTGGTCTGTGACCCTTTCTTTCATTAGACTAAATCAATCAGTACATGATCAATATTTCCATATAATTTCAGGGCATGTCTCTTAGATCAACCCTAATCAATAAATGCACAAAATTCATAAAAGGAGGAAAATGCAACAGCGATAATTACTAAATCAGGGACAATTTTAATTCATTGTATCTTCAAAAAATCACAACTATCCAAGGATAGAAGCTTATAGGTTGCCCAAAGAGAGCGTTCAAAGAGTAAAGAGTGATTAGGAAAGTGTAAGGTGAAGTTCAGATAAGGACATCAAATTATTCACAAAATTACTGTACAAAGGATCGGTTACACAGTTTTCCGTCCTACAATAACCTGGCCTCGAGTATAAATTCTGTACACATTTTTCAAAAAAGGGAGAACATAGCTTCCAAAAATTATTTGCACATGAAATAGTGTCACAGGATCCAGGTTTAAAGGAAGGAGCATCGACGTTTCGACTCGTCTTAGGGCCTATAGGTAAGTTGGACCTGGGTCATTCGAGTCTTCATCAGGAATAAAACAGAGGGCAACCCAAGGATATTGATGACCCTGAAATGGAGGGAGAATACAATTCAGGCTGTTGCACTAGATTGCGACTAAATTCAATCTCGCAAAAAAAGGGGGGGGTTGAAAATGCTTACCCTAAAATGGGGGACCAAGTGGCGTGTCTTCACTCGTTGTCCCAAAGCTAATGTTAACACCTAAAACACAATACGGTGTAATCAGAAGCTTGGTCTCTTATCACTAATCCAAAGACCTTATTACACTTGATTCCCTACACACGCCATTACCTTATCCACGATGTGTAACTTGACCCACTGGTTATCATAGGAAAACAGGCTTCAGTCACTGCGCTTTCAAGTCTCAAAAATGAAGTAAACCCTAAAAAATAATAAAGGGTGTGATCAATAGTTGATACCATTGTGTATCTGTTCAACACAACTAACAAGCATATTAGCATCAGGAGTATTTACCTTTTGCTTTCCTTTTTTTTTTTAAAATATTTTTATTAAGTTCTTGGCAGAGAATCAATGACATAATGATTACCAAATATCCGACATATAAATCTAAACATACTAAACTGAAAATACACTGAAATTGCCCGAGATAGGTACAGATCAAACAAAAGATTGTATTTAAACAAACACATACTGTCCGAGATCCCGGATATCCAGCGTTATACGCTTTTCTCAGTCAAAGTAATCTTTCCAGATTTTAGTAAATTTACGTAAAGCTCCAATCCTTTTTGCATACCTCAATTCACTATTTCTAACTCTCTTGATTTTTTGAAAACATTCATCTGCAGTTGGAATTATTTCTGATTTCCAATATTTAAGAATAAGAGATCTGGCAATTGCAACAATGATGTACAAAAGCTTCACCAAGGAATCTTCCAAATTAAGCTCTGGATCAACCCCAAGTATAATCAAATTATTATAGTTATCGATCTTAAAATGTAAATATTGAGACAATATAAAAAACATATTTTCCCAGAAAACCTTGATTTTGGGACAAAAGGCAATAATATGGGACCAATTAGCCAAATCAGGTTGAGTGCATCTAAAACAATTAGACGTTGCATTACTATACATTTTGGACATCGTTGCCGGTGTATAATACAATAGCCATTTGCTAAAAAAGAGCATACGTCTCCAGTTTGCCCCTCTAAGGACCGTGAAGTTTAATTTATTTAGTGTTGTCCAGTTTATTTCCTTTAAATTAAAGTTTTCATGTTTCTGCCATTTATTTATCGCTTTGGCACTCAGATCCTCCTCCCTATTTTCTGCCAAACTTTTCCTCCATGTTCCCGCCCTCTTGAATACTGGGGACCAAAAGATATCGTTCGTTAAATTAGAAATCTGGCTTAATTGTGTTATATCAATAATACTCAGTAACCTATACAGCGCTACATATGAGCCCATAAGAAGAAAATTACCGCTTATTAACACTGCCATCTCATCGGGAGTCAACCAGACTCCAAATTTAATAAAATTTGATAAGTTAATGAACCCATATCTTGCCCAGGTAAGTGTAATGTCTAATTCTAATCTGGTCCCTAATCTAAAAACAGCCTCTCTTAATGGAGTTACTAGGGACAGGAGAGAGAGTGAGTACCTTTTCAGCATAATATCTCGCTTTTTAAGAAACCAACGCAAAGTCTTGTATCTGACTAATTTGGGGGATTTAAAAATCGCGAGAGGAGAAGGTATTTTGGATTCTTTGCAGATTAAGTCAAAAAAAAAATTAATAAACAATACATCTCCAAGTGCTGGATATTTAAATCTCGAAAGATACTGCACAAAATATGCATAGTAATAGTCTTTTAAATTTGGTAGGCCCAATCCACCGTGATCCTTATCTACACATAAGGTTTCTATAGCTAATCTTGGAGTCTTTTTTGCCCAAATGAAGGCTGAAAAAAGAGATTCAATCTTGGAAAAAAAAATGCCAGGAAGGGAACAAGAAATGGTTGAAAACAAAAAGTTGAAAAGTGGGAGTATTGACATCTTAATTAATGCTACTCGGCCCAAAATAGATAAAGGAAGTGCATCCCATCTTAGGAACATAGCACGGACTTTCCTAATCAAGGGTTCAAAATTAAGCGTGTATAGATCACGTACTGTAGATGAAAAATAAACCCCTAGGTATCTTTTGGGTTTATTAGTTATACATCTCCGAATATCTGGATGCAGGTCCGGATTGTTATTCCCGCTAATAATAATCTCAGTTTTCCGCTTATTAATACGATACCCCCCCAATGCTTCAAATTGTGAAAAAATGAGAAAGGCTTGTTCTTGTGACTGCATATCGGATTTCAACAGAAGCATAATATCATCTGCGTACAGTTTGATCTTATCCATACCATCTATCGGTGGAGAAATATTTTTATTTTTTCTTATTGCAGATGCTAGAGGCTCGATAAAAAAAGCAAAAAGAGTGGGGGAGAGAGGGCATCCTTGTCTCGTTCCTCTCTGAACAGGAATAGACCCAACCATCAATTTATTGATTAGAATATGGGCTTTTGCTCCCTGGTACAAATTTCGAATCAAAGTGATGACTTGAGAAGGTATACCAAATCGATATAAAATAAAAAAAAGAGTGTCCCAAACTACTAAATCAAAAGCTTTTTCTGCGTCTAAAAGAAGAATTAAAGCTGATACCTTACGAGTTTCAAAAAAATCTAGTGCTTCTGCTAAATAATGTGTGTTAGTGAGCAGTTGGCGGCCAGTTATAAATCCATTCTGATCTGTATGAATTAACTGTGACGCAACCTTATTGAAACGAATAGAAAGCAATTTTGTAATGATTTTGTAATCCGAGTTTAATAAAGTTATAGGTCTATAGGAATTTGGGTCTTTTGCATCTTTTCCTTTTTTCACAAAGCTAACCACTGTACCATCATAGAAAGATGTCGGGATTGGTCCCCCCTGAAGCATTGAATTTACTAATAAAAGAAGTATTTCTGAAAGAGAGCCAAAAAAGGTAACAAAAAATTCGGCTGGAAAACCATCTGGGCCGCAAGCCTTACCATGTGGCAAGTTTTTAACTACCTGCTCCAATTCTTTAATAGAGAAAAGAGAAGCCATTGCTTCTTGATCCATATTGGAAAGTGATGGAAGAGAGTATTTATCTGGAAATACATTTAAACTAATTTGGTCCAAAATATGGGAAGAAGAGTAGATATTTTCGTAATGGGTTAACATAATTGCTCCTATTTCTGCCTGATCTGAGGTATCTTCTCCGGTGGTAGGCGATTTTAGAGAACGAATCAGATTGGCTGCGGCTTGTTCTTTTACTTGCCATGCCAAAAATTTCCCAGTAAAGTTGCTATTCTCATAGGATTTCTGCGCTTGCCTATAAAAGATTTCCTCACTTTTTAAGAAATAGTGAGCACTCAGTTCACGTTTTGCTGCATTTAATAGGTTTTTTAACTCTACTGAGGGATTATAATATTTTTGATGTATTAAGGCTTGTATTTTTTGCTGTAGCTGGTTTTTTGTATCACGAAATATAGCTGCCTCCCTTGCGTCCCTACTAATAATAACGCCCCGGATATACGCTTTCAAGGTGTCCCATATAATGTGAATTGGTGCTGTCCCCATATTTCGTTCTACAAAATCCTTAATCTCTGCCTGGACAGACATAACCCAAGGTTACCTTTTGCTTTCCTGTTGGTCTACAAATAGAGTTCCTCAGTGCAATCGCTTACTCTGCAATCTATACAAAGATGCTAATCAGTGCAACTTGTGTCACGATGCTGAAAAACAAAAAACAACAAGTCGGGTTAAGGCAAGGTAGTGAGCCTCATTTCCTCAGTACTCGTATAAAAAGTAGCTAATCGCGATATCAAAAATGTGATGAGAAACCTTACCAAGTTTTCTGCATTCGTTTGAAAAACCGGCGTTCACCCCCGACCAATAGTTCGTGGGCGTGTAAAAAGGCTTGCCATAATTGACATAGACAACGGACTAACGAACGTTGCCATGACAACCATTACTCGTATTTACTCAAGTATCATAAGCGAGGCAAATACATCTCTTCACTTAGTGGGTATGACTAGATTATTAACCACAAAATCAACGCGCTTCATGTTCCCACATTTGGGTCACCCCATTTTGTTAAGAGTAAGGCAACACAGCGACTTGCGCTGCTTTGTCTTACTCCATCCGTATTTATGAGGCTATGCAAAGACGCGCGGGGTGGCTTTGCGTCGCCTCATGGATGTGATTGAGAGACTGGTGGGCCGGAACCTCAAAATAATGTGACTCTCCAGCAGCACAGACCTCTCATAAACAAGCCCCTTAGTGTCTACAACATAGTTTTGTTCCTGAATTGAAAGCAACGTCAGGGTTTCCCTAGCTGATCTCAAGTGGTCAAACAGTGCAAGTCAATGACTGCTACATAGTACATGTGCTCCAGCTCTATCACAGTGCTCTCAGTATATTTACTCTCATGTTTCAGGCCCTTTCCATTTTTGTCTCTATTTATTCATTGGTACTCCGACAACTCTGCTAAAAAGGGATTCTGTAATTAAATGTTTTATATTTATTTCCTGGGAAAGATCACCTGCAGCAGATGTCTGGGAGAAACACCCCGTAATTCAATGCCGTAAATGGCTTTCAGCGCGACAGTGTCCTTGAGAGACAAAATGTGTCATGAAATAGCAATTTCAAAGAATAGCAGGCAGTTAAGTAAATACAGCCTACCGAGCAGGTGTGTACCACAAAGGTGCGCCCTGCCACCTCCTGCTTAGAAATGACAAGGCTTCTTCAAACAGCACACCGAGGGAAAATACCTTTTGATCCCCGGCTGACCTCACACACCCAGGCCGACCTTCTGGTGTGCGCTGTGGGATGCTCTTTTGTGCGGTCCTGGCTTCAGTGGAGTGATTTGATCTATAGAGCCCGCTTCCTGACAGCCCTGAAGGGACTCTTTATCAAGGCACATGCCTTAAAAGAGCTTTAACTGCCGCGACAAATGACCCACTGACAAGTTTACTCAGCCTGTGTTGTGTACATAATGAGAAACCTTTAACATGCATAGCTGACTTGTGAACAGCTGCGGACACTGCTTGGGCTCTATTTAGTATTGACTTGCCTTTGAATTTGCAAGATTTATAACAGGTGAATTAAAGGAAATGACGAATACACAGACATAAACACACACAACGGGACACACACTCTTCTTCGCATACACAGTCGCCCTTCTTTCTCTCCCTTTCTCACACCCTTTCGTACACTCAAAAGACACACACACACCTGTTTGCACTAGAAAACGAGCAACCGCCATGATTATTAATTACTTTATCCAGAATAATTTTAAATATTATAGTCTCACGTTAAAGTTCCATGGTACAAAACCATAATCGAATCTAGAGACATTAACTTTATCTTCTAGGAATAAGTGCTAACATAGGAACCCGTTAAGTGTTTTTCTTTTTACTTGGATACAAATATATCACTTTAAATTGTGATTCTAAAACTTACTCACGGGTGCGACTAGCTCCAGCTGCAGTCTGGGTCCTGCCTCTGTATCTATAATTATAGTGAGTGAAGGAATACACAAGAGGGGCAAGGACCAGGTGCAAAAAATACTTAGATCCAGATTTACCAACACTTTGGCCTTGTTTGTGAGACATGAGTGATGCAAATACAACCCAGTGTGTTTTAGTGGGATTTACTTTCCAACGCAAATCATGATTTGAGCTATGTGCTAATTTGCCCTGTTTTGTAACAAGGAATTGCACGACTACTGGTACAAGGACATTCCCATGCAACCGCCCATGGGTTTTGATGGGAAATTCCTATCCACTAATATTTGTAGACAGTGAATTTTGCCCACAAATGACACCCCCTCAAGACAAGTCTGACAGCAGAGTGAGTTTTAATAATCGCCACATTTTACCTACTTTGCATGATGTCTGCACTCTACAGCAAACACAAGGAGATGATGGACGGAGCACTGAATCTTTTCAGACACTCACCACCAGTCACAGATCTGGATGTATCCATCATCATTCTTTAGCTCACTTCGCCACCTCAGTTCAGACCCAACAATATGCAAATCAGTCTTGAGCATGTGCTTCATGGGAACAGTCCAGCCCGCATTGCAAGCCAGGTCTTCCCTGAACCGGAAACAAGCATCCTGGGATTTGTTTCTGGGTAACACCCTTAATCAGCCAGGCTAGTTTAAATCCAGTGGCAAAGTGAGCAAGGGACCCACGTCTTGCTATACCCGCCAACTTAGGGCGAACAAAGCAAACACAAGGAGATGATGGACGGAGCACTGAAACTTTTCAGACACTCACCCCCCAGTCACAGATCTGGGTTGAATCCAACATCATTGTTTAGCTCACTTCGCCACCCCAGTTCAGACCCAGCTATATGCAACTCAGTCTTGACTCTGTGCCTCATGAGAACAGTCCAGCCTGAACTGCCAAGCCAGGTCTTCCCTGAACCGGAAACAAGCATCCTGGGTAACGCCCTTCATCAGCCAGGCGAGCTTGAATCCAGTGGCACTCTACAGCACACATGCAGAGTGAGAAGAGTAATAAAGCATAGTTTTTGTGCGGTAATGGACCTCGTCAGTATAAATAAAAACCCGTGCTTGTCAGAATGCACACATCCTTATCTTGTGGTGCAAGGTTATGTGCATTGGCGGATGCAGCCTAAAGTGCACCAAAGTGTATGGGGGCAAAAAATAGAACAATATCTTAGCAGTTGTCATGATTTATGCCCTATGTCTTTTTCTCACTAAACTGTCAATGCGAGGTCAGCAATCGAGCTTTGAAAATTGTGTGATCTGTTTCTGTTTGTTATAAAAATTTTCGTCTTAAACAGTCTTAGCACTGTTTAGCCCACTTCATAATCGAACAATGACATTAAATCTGCTTCGTCCAAATATTCACATGATTTTATCAATTCCTGAGGCTAGATAGAATGGAAGAATGCCATTATATACACCGTTGTCCTGCGTAGGATAACTGATACCTCTAGGCATTAAACTGTAAGCTGGAGACATGACCAAACCACTTTTGCTGTTAGCACAACTTTATTTGTAGTTTAAATATACATAGAATGAGCTCCACCCACAGGATTACTCCCTTATCTCATGCTGTTGGATGTTTGGTGTATCATTTAGTCTCTTATGGACTGCTTGCACTGCATTGCAGAGGAACTACTTTACATCGAAAAATGCTTTCAACCATCATGCATTGATTTTTTTAAAATCTCAGACATAGTTGTCAAACGCATTGTCCATTGTACGGTTATTTTCCATGGGCAGTATGAATATTGAAAACTGCATTTCCGAGACTTCTTCATCAATTATTTTGTTTTAAGCTGTGCTTGACAGGAAAGTCTTGGTAAGAGCCAGGTTGTGTACTCTGGCCAATCACAAGTGTGCTTTCATTTTTCTCTTCTTGTAGCAATACAGGGCCTCCTGCATGCCGCTTCTTGTGTTGACCACTAAATTCCTGGCCCTAGCAAAGTGGTAGGAATTTTTAGCAACAATTAAACATCCATGGCATTGTCCCACCTCTGCTGATAATCCATGGCATATAGTGGGCACCCGACGAATCATTTTGTCTATGTACTACATATTTATGGTCATGACAGAGTGGCGGTCATGCTTGGCATTTTGTGCTCGCCTATAGCAAAGCAAAACCATATTATAATGGCCTTCATGGCAGTGTAGTGGTTATTATAAGCATGGTGTGAACATCTATTGTACAACCGTGCCCACCCGAGCATAATGTTCAATCTGCCACAATGGTGGCAACTCTTGTCATATTTGGAGCATCCATGGCTCAGTGATATTTGTGGCATTATGGTGATAGTTATTTGAATAATGCGGTTTTCTACTGCACAATGGTGGCAATTCTTCTAACTTCGTGAGCCTCCAGGACACCCACATGTGATATAAAGCTGGTACCTGCAATATGATGCTAATGCATAATACAATGTGGGTATGTATGTCATGATGCGCCAGCCAAGCATAATGTTGGCACTGACTTAATGGTGGCAATTGTGGGCATCTTTTGGCCAGTCATCTGATGATGGTGCCAGGGCATAATTGTAAATAGTTTTGAATAAATGAAATTTCAAGCAGGGTCGAAGAAGGCAAAGTCCAGTGGCAGTGAAAAATGTACACTAGACTAGAGTACCTGCTTAGCCAACTCTTTCTTCAAAACCTAGAGCAAATATTTATTTGCCAATGCCCAGATTTTGGTTAAAGAGTTGGATAAGGAGAAATCCATGTGGGTTGTAAATGCTAATTTGTTACACTTTGCTGGTACTTGCAAACACCAAGAGAGATTAATACATTTGTGCCCTCATTATAAAATGCTGTCAATATATACAACATACTTTTAACGTTAATCCCATTGGCTTCTCCAGTGATTGTTTGTCTTGAAACACGATAGATCTCATATGTGTAGTTGCTCCGTAACATCAGCAGAATGGCTGCTGTTTTCTTATATATTTTATTCATGGCTATGGGAGTTTCCACTCCTAAAGCCACAACACAGAGATGCCTTCACAAGATACTATATCTCTGTCATATGCGCCCTTCCTCATCTACATCTATGAAACTCCTTGGGCCGTATGTATCAACGCATTTCCCCATAGACACAGAATCGGCAAAACCCTTTGATACATCTGGTCCCTTGTCTCTTTATGGTTTTACATTGTCTCCCTCTTCACTCTTTTTCCTGCATCCTAGAATCTTTAAACAAGGGTTACAAAAGTAAAAAATGTACATTTGATGAATTGCAATTCCAAATTCTATATCAAATAAATAAATACAAATACATCAATATTAAAATCAACGTCATCTAATAAACACTGAAAAATATACCCCTATCTCTTCCCCTATGTCTCATCATAGTGAGACCTTTGAACAGGAATTCTCTGGATCATGGAACAACATTACAGTGTATTTTGACACAAGTCTGTGAAGGGGTTGCTTGTTGGGGCCAGTATCTCCAAATGTAAATCAGAATCTACAAGAGTCATGATGAAGACAAAGGCAGAGGGGTGTCAATAGTGTCCAAGTAGGGCTACTGACTGATGAAGTGATCTCACCAATAAATAGTTGAAAAGCTGCCCTTGACAGCTACTGCGCTCAAAGGTCACTGACTCTCCCCACTCTCTTGCCTTCATTTAGGAGACTTCAACTATGCTGGTCAGAGAACTGGTGCGTTCTTTGACAAAAAAAACTCACCACATTCGTTCTTAAAATTATTTTTCACAATTACTACTTAAGTATAACCTCCATATTGTATTTTTTTGCTAATGCTTCTCAGATTGCATGATTTAATTCTCCTAACTTGTAATATGTATTATTTCCTGATAGGAAACAAAACCACAGGTGTCTGACCTTACAGTGAAATCCACCATCATTTCTCGGTATGCATTCACCGCCGTCTCTTGTACGATGATGAACAGAGCGTCGGAGCCCAAGGAAGCTGTGTTCCAAATGTTGGTCCCAGCTGCAGCCTTCATCTCTAACTTCACTATGTAAGTTGTGATGGTGCAACACGGCAAATAAAGATAGGCATAGAATGATGATGTAGTTATCCTGTAAGTAAATTTACACACATTTCTTCATGGAGCTTCTTAGTTATAAACACAGCCAAACGGTAATTTGATGACAATTTGTTTATACAGAGAGTATGTGATTTAAGCTAGTGTGATTGGATTGTTCTTCTCACTGATTGTAAGTGGACAGTTTCGCTGAAGACTGATCACCAACTTACTCTATAATGATTCTTTCATATCAATATTCCGATGAACTTCCTCCTCCACACCCCCCTCCACCACCACCACCGATCTTGACTCTGGCCGACTGGTCTCTTCCATCAGTTTACAGTGGCTATCACAAATTTTTTAAACTCTTTTGCTAAAAGGATTTCAAAATTGGTGCACCAGATTGTACCATGAAGAGGAAGCTTAAAACTGCCCATAGAACACTTCCCTGGTTCCAGGTCGGACACAGCAATTTTAAAGGCTTTCTGTAGTATGTGCCCAGCCCACAAAATCAACACCTTTACAAGCTCAATGACCATTAGGCATTTACCAGGAAATGTATGTTATGTTTTACCCTGGCAGTAAAAACACAGGAACAGGCCTTAGCGGGTACAGGACCACAAGCCACTCTATTCTTGAGACCACACTCACAGAACATACCTATTAGGTAACACCTGATAACTGCCTGGCGCATACAAGCCATGCGATTGCCAATATATGACATTGATCGATAATGCTGAATGGGGAAGTCACTCTATTCCCCGGACAAACTCCAACTATTCTAATTCAGCGAATATGCATTAGTGGCCGGACATCAAAGACCTCCTTCCCTTCTCCCACTTACCTTTCTGAGCAGAGTTCTTTGATGTATTGATTCTGTAAATCAATGTACAAAAATTGCTTCATTGATGTTCTAAGTTATAAACACAATTAATTTGTGTTTTTGAGTCAATGCTTTTATATAATAGTGTCAGTTGAGGAGCCTGACTTGTTTTTTCTTTTCAGAGATAATTATTTATGCTTGGGATCATGACATACAAGAGGTTGATTTAAGACCTGCTTATCCTTTGCTAATCCTTTGATAACAACAAATATACACTAGCTGATTGGTGATTCTATGTAGACTAAATATTTGGTAATATTTTGTTCTTTCAGTCAGTGCACATTTTTCACAATTCATCATCATGTTCATTAAAAAAATGTAAACATTAAAATGTTGTAACTCCATTAATCGGACTGACAACGAATTGTATGCAAAAGGTTTACAAAATGTCGAAAACCCCCATAGAGCAGGGAGTAAAAAAAGACACACAATGCACATAAAGTAGACCTTTCCATACATGGGGATTTATGTGAAACTCTCCTTGGACATGGACAAGCAGATCCATGACATTATCGTGTCTCTAATTTGGTTCCATATTGCATGCGGACATCTACTATAATCGCCCATCTAATTATGTTGAATTTATGGCTCACTTAGCATGTGTGTCCTGACCCTGAAATCAGTTCTCGAGATTTATATGAGTCTTGCTTTATTACTGGGGTTATTTTGCGACATTTCCTCTGTTCATGTTGCTTCAGCTGGAAATGGGGACATTCAATTCTCTGCTGAATGTTTAAAATAGCTGCAGCTGCAAAGGTTTATTCAGGTTCAGCTTGCACTGCTCTGGGCAAACTAAAAAGTAACAAGGAGCTGATGCTTCCAGGCTTCTTAATGCTTCCAGTAAAGCATTGTTTTTGGCTGGCACTTGCATACGCAGAGTTCTGAGTGACTTTCGAGTGGACAAGCACTTCTATTGTAATATCATAGAAGGAGTGGTAAAAACACCGACCCACATTTGGGTTGGGCTGAGAGAAAAACCATTCGCTAGAAAGGATGCTGTCAGACAGGACACTCATTTGAAGGCCTTCTTGCTTACATGTATGTGGGGATAACATATATGCTTGCCACAAGATAAATACTAAGAATGGAATCCTGCACTAGAGGGTTTTAGGATTTTAGAACAATTGGTTAATGATATGTCTATGAACAATGTTTGGGGTGTATGCATTCACCCCTGGAAGCACAAATAAGAGGAAGGGGTGATAAACAACACATTTTCATTTTCCTTTTCTTTGCAAAGGTCACACTTTCTTTTGGAATCCAGGGGATTATGTCTCAACGAGACCCTTGTAATACTGGGATTCTCGAAGCAGTTTTGTCTGTGATGTTTACTATATTAAGTGGTAGTATTCACTGTCTAACTCACTCCCTATATCACTTATCCATTCACTCACTTCCCTTATTAATTAGAATATAGTTTTTATTTCCGCAACAACGGTGTTAAAATCAGTGTATTAATTAGCATGTTAGAAACATCCAGTCACAAGCATTCATTATTCCACAATATTATCTATGTAATATTTATGTTAGTTATCTGAGGCAACACTTTCTAGTTAAGCTACAAAGGAAATGTGTTCGAGTGGGCCGGGCAACCACATCTCTGGCTTGTAATACATGGCTTATTTGACAATAAATCAATCTGTGGCAAGCACACTGAAAATGAAGACATCAGGTTGTATATCAAGTATTAATTAGTGGTGTGCAAAGTTTGCTTCCTGCAACTTTCACAAAGACTCTGTGGAAAAGGTTGCAACTTCTTCAAGGTGCAGCATTTCACAGTTTCCCCCAGCTTGCCTCAAATTTGTAACTTTTGCAGCCATGTTTGATATATTTCAGTGTTGTGAAAATTATTTCAGATGGGCAGTGCTTTATTTGTAAAAAACATAGTGCAGAGGCTCTCGACAGGAGTACACTAGAGTTTGCACCATCCGCTGCCCCTGGCAGCACTGCCAATGACAGTACCAACATACTACTAATCATCACACTCATACTATTACAGGCCCCCTAAGCTATAAGAATGGCTTCTATGGTAAATACTAATAATTGGAAATTGAAACGGAAATAATGAGCTGAAGTTGTTGTGCTCGTACCTAAATTGACAGACACCACTACCATGTGGCAGATAGTCATAAGCTCCGGTGCTGGCAATTAAATGCCGGTGCGGAGCGCCGGAAAGCACCAGCACCGGCACAAATTAAGCACTGCAGATGGGGGCAGGAAAACTTTAAACGGTTGAAGGCAAACTTAAACTGGAAATCTTTTGAGACTAATTGTGAAAATATTGAACCTTCACTGAAAATAAATCAGTTATATTCCAAAGACACTGTAAAGGATCTACGGGCCTCAATCAGAGTTTGTCAAAGAGTAAACTTGGTGTAAATCGTTGGTGAAACCACCTAACCAGACTCATCATTTCCCAACTCATTAAAAGGTGGCTAAAGGGAAGGGTCTCCAACGACAACAACTCAACTGGCTCAGCTGGTGGAAACCCTTAACCTGACAGTTTGTCTGTCACCGACCCGCAAGGCCATAGTGATGGTCGCACTATCCTAGATAAGGTGGGGCCACACTCCCTAATTTTCTTTGCCTTGGGACCTACACAGCTGTGCTGTCCCAGGTAGAAGGTCATTGTGTGGCACCCAGGCACAGGGAGAAATCTTTCTGCATGCCAAGGCCATGTTTTGTTTTTTATTTGTTAAGAGTAAACTCTCTCTTTAAGAGTTTATTCCTGAAAAATAATATATTGCCAAGTGGGTGCAAAAAGCAAGGTGAACCTTTGGCAAATGTTTAACGCATAAGAAAAACCACCACCCTGGGGCTTGCTCCAAAGGTGAGGAGGACCTGGAACGGAGGCATGGATGTCTAAAAAAATTCAACTAGGTTACATGTTCTAAGCTCTTGTGACCATTACACACTCACATAATACAATGACCAATTAATCAATGAATTTGGATATCAGTAATTTCTCCTTCCCATGCCAAAACTGTTCTGAAACAGCAACATGGAAGTTAGAAATGAGCGCGTCCAAGCTTATTGTGAAGGATTCATATATTGAGTAGATTTTCATGATTATTGAAGATTTTCAATAGGATCAGAAATTCAAGGCTTCAAGATGATGCCATCTCCGACATACACATGGTGGAAAGTGTAGAATTTCACCTGTGTATAGCCCCTTTTGCATGTGACTATGACATTTGATTGATCTGGATTTACTTTTCTAATACCACGAGTTAAAGTAAGGATTCCCTTTTTGATGTGCATCTGAAGTGATCACATTATCCACCACCGCAAATGTGCTTTCACGTGGTTTTTTCCTTATCCATGCAGGGTTCTTACACTCGGTGTTGTGGTGTCAGCTCAGTTCATGGACTGACACAAACCTATACAGCAGAACAATCAGTGCATGCTCAGCTTTGTGTGCACAGATCTAGGAACACTGGCAGCCATGTTAGTGTCAGTCTGAGCTCAGTATGTGTGCATTGTCTGTACCATTATCCGCATTTTGAGCAACAACATGCTATCCATTGTATAGTATGTATCTCACAAAAGGATTATTAGTGCTAATTTATACAATTTCAGACCTTAGAGCCAGGGGGGAAGCTTAGACAATAAGAATAGGAGGGGGGCTTTTAGCTGCAGATTACCCAACAATTAGGCTTGCGTATCATTGTAAAATATACTATCTGAGAAGCAGGACATGAAAGGGGCTTAAGGGGGCGGTAGCAAGGGGATGCACTGCATATTGAACGCAGTGCTTAAAACTAAACATTTTTCAAAATAACCAACATTTTTAAAGAAATTTAAAACAGGCGAGAGGGAGCATGTGTCGGGTTTGTGTTTCAGTCTGTGTGTGCATGTAAAAATCCTGGGTGAAATCCGACAGACACCTCATCGTACCCTACAGAAAGCTTCTGTACCCAACTCTCTACTACAGAATGCATTTATGAGGGGGGTAATACCCCAAACACCCCTTGAAGCTACACCCCTGCATAGAGCTAACTATGCCTCTGAGTTTCAGAGAGTCGCTTAATAGCAATATTGTTAAAGCCTGCGCTGCTTTGTGTAGCTCTTTTCTAAGCAATTGGTTCAAACGTAGTAATCGTAGCTTGGCGCATCGGATTGGCTCTGTAGATGAACGTGATATTGTCCTATCTTTGGGTGTGGAACAATATAAGACAGCTGAAACATTGAGGTGTGCAGCAGGCACTGTAGGAACCTGTCAGATTTTTAAGTGACTAGCCTATCTCTGATGATTTGGGGAGCACTACAATTATACACCACCATCAGAGCCGGACTGGCCATACCGGGCATCAGGCGTTTCCCCAGTAGGCTTGAGGCCAGAAGGCATTATGGACACTGTCTTCAGTTCTGAACATTTCACCAACAATTCATTGAATTCAGGTAGTCTGATTAGTTCAGAGAAAGAAAAGCAAGACAATAACAGCCACAGGACATTTAGTTACCATACAGAAGTCCAAGACTGGGAACAGTGCCTGTAATGACCTGGAGAGAGGTGGTCACAGTACTTCCCATGGTCCCTAATGTATTTAGTGGCTTCCAGATGGCAACGGATAGTCGTGCGTCAGTTTTACTTGAAACCCTCGATTCAGATGCCAAGTGTTTTTGACTGCTTTCCATCTTAAATGCCCTTCCTTCCTGAGATGTGGTCACCCATTCAGATCTCTAATTAAATATTTTCGCAGCTGTGATACACTGTAAATAACAAAGGAAAAACAAACCTTTAGTGGAAACAAAGACAATACCCGGTCGCCGTCCTTTTCTCTTTCATCTGTCACAGAACCTAATACAGAATTGGCTACAACATAAAGGTGAAGGAAACATGAGCATGAGGGACATTACCTCGTGTGGGTATTAAAAGGCATCTTTGGGGGTCTTTACATGGACGTTTTGTTCTTCTATAGCATTGCCATTGAATACACTTACATTACAACCAATAGCCACAAAGTGTAGCAGTCTGCCCTAGGTTACTGTTGCTTTCTGCACTTATACCGCAAGCAGGTAATCCAAGTCCCCTCACTCTGCAACTCACAGTCGCTGGTCTGATCTTCCCCAGAAGAATTTACTCGCCTCTCCCAAGTACAATAGTCTAATCAATAGGTGTGTAACCATCCAACGGTAGAACTCCTACTGGACAGAGGTTGGTGGTGGCTCATCCCCAAAAATACAAGACTCAAAACAAATATGTAAACTAGCAATCTCTGTAGATTAAGACACAAGTAAAACGTATTATACTAATTTTAATGTAATCATTGTTTGCACAGATCGTCCCGTTTCACAAAGGTTCTGTTATAGGTATGATCTTGTTTTTGAACCCACTTTACCACCAGCATACACATCTACCCAGGTGGACACATCTCCCTTGCGCGAGACAGGACAGTGTCTCATACAGCTCCTTTCTCTTTATTCTGGTGGCAAGGCGCTTGATATCAGGCTACATTTTGCAGCTCAGAGCGAAACTGTAGGGAATTTAAATATGCCACACCACTAAACCAGCTCTAAATAAGTAAGGTATCAACACAGATCCACACTTCCTAACTCAGAAAATACCTAAGTGCACAATTTTGACAATCCCTGATTGCCACCTGGGATGGTTCATCCCACAGAGGTATTTGGCCATCCGTACTTGCCTGCACGCGCCTCTCTCTATCTCTCTCTCTCTCAGTAATGCAAGAGTTGGCATTTTCCATGTTGTCCCTATCTCGGATACCTAGCATGTATGACACAAGCAGCAGTTTTGCCAGCGCAGTGAGTATGAAAACATATTTCACTGCACTCTGAGAGCAGCTGTAATTCTTCCATGGTCCCTCTGGGTGGCACAGAGCGTGAAGCAGCCATTTTTGCCTGCATTCATCTCAGTACTCACCATTCCTGTACTGTTGAATCCACCCCCCTTTGCCATGCACCCCTGATGAGACTTCTTGTCCTACTGCCTGGAGGTTATAGGCCTGGATGTATGACGTTACAACGCATACTTTTACAATGCCTACCTTTACAACGCAATTTTTACACCGCAACATCCATTACAACACATACCATTACAACGCACGCCATTACAACGAAATCTTTAAAACTACCTTTACAATGCATTCCACTACAACGCATACTACATTTACAACACATACCATTACAACGCATAACATTACATTGCATGTAAGGTAAGTATTGGATAGTGTAGGGGTAAAAATTACTATTCTAACTCCAGGGGGTGCAACAGTAGGGTAAGTGTTGGATAGTGTAGGGGTAAAAATTACTATTCTAACTCCAGGGGGTGCAACAGTAGGGTAAGTGTTGGATAGTGTAAGGGTACTATGTGTTGTAATGCTATGCGTTGTAATGGTATGCGTTGTAAGGACTGCATTGTAATGGCATGCGTTGTAGTGGTGTGTGTTGTAGTGTCATGCGTTGTAATGGTTGCGTTGTAAATGCATGCGTTGTAATGGATGTTGCGTTGTAAAAGTTTTGTTGCAATGGTAGTGCGGTGTAAAAGTTGCGTTGTAAAGGTTGTTTCCCTATAGGCCTCCTTGGGCTCAGGGGACTGACAACTGTCAGCTGCAACCCTCTATCTTATGAACCCAGTAAAGAACTAACATCAATGTGAGTATGTTGCCCACCTTCTTATTGTGTCTTCTGGCTGTGTACATGCTGGGCCCTCCTTATGGTGTCTTCTAGCTGTGAACATGCTAACCCCTCCTTATGGTGTCTTCTGGCGGTTGTCTGGACCAGAGGATAAAGCAAAGTCAAGAGAGAGCAATCACCGAGCTTCAGGGCAAGGATTTTGGATCTCTGCCACTGGCTGGTATGTAGTTGAGTCCAATGCAGGTACCCAAAGATTCAAAGTTCTATAT
Source organism: Lissotriton vulgaris (assembly GCF_964263255.1). Lineage (NCBI taxonomy): Eukaryota > Metazoa > Chordata > Amphibia > Caudata > Salamandridae > Lissotriton > Lissotriton vulgaris. Next base: position 1,706,060,232 of record NC_141685.1, on the reverse strand, counting down.
TCCTTTATGAATGTGTGAGTCTTGGTGAGTGATTGAGTATTTGTGAGAGAGTAATCATGTGTAAGTGATCATGACTTTGTGTGTGTGCCTGAGTGTCTCCCTAGAGGAGGGAGGAGAAACAGATGGGGAAGATGGTGACTAGACAGTGATGCTGGCATGTTGGGGCAATTTTGATGAGGATTCTAATTTCTTTTTTATTGGGGGATATTCTTGACAGAATTCAATATGTAATACTTTTGTATTTTATCATCTATATTCCTCATCTATATTGATTGCAGAGGCTACAGTATTTAAGATTGATGTAAGTGATACTGCAGGATCTACATAAATTGAGCAGTAGCACTGCTGTATGAACGTGTAAGATATCCCTAGCTGTGCGCTCCTTGGCCTGTGATTGTGAGATTTGACATTCACTAAGAACCAATATCATTTGTTTCCTAAATATTCATTGCTCCTAATAAATGTTTAGTAAAACATACAATACATCAGGGGATTTCATCCAATGAATGCACGTAGAGATATACATCACCCTGTAAAGACAATGAGGATCTCAATTGTGAACCTCAAACATTTCTTTAACAGCTTATAGTGATCATGCTTTGATAGTCCAGCACTTGTTTTCCTATATGCTCTATGTAACCTAACAGTATTAATGTTTGGCAATCAATAGGTACATTAAGCATGCTTATAAACATTGCACCCAGGTTTAGGAGAAATTGTATTGTGAATTCAAGCTGCAATAATCTTTAATAAATACTCTTTGGATTTAATACTGGGGATTTAGAGGCACTGACAAAAGTCATAAAGCAATTTGAGATGGAAATATTCAAAATCAAGACAGAATTACAGATAAAGACCCGGAGGAAAGATTAGCAGACAGGATTAGAGGAAATTAGCAAGGAAATAGAAGGATACACCAACGAGATCAAAGAAAGAGTGGAAATTCAAAGAAATAAACTAAATTATAAAAACAAGTTGATGTGCACCCGGGTGGACATATCTTCCAAGATTAAAGATGACAGAAATACAGAGAAAACCTCAGCGGGGTACACCAGGGAAAGGTGAATATTAACCTAGGAAAAGCAAGTGTAATACAAAGACAGGAATAACAAGACAGACTACAGACATCGTTACATTAGCTGGAAACTAAGAAGCCACATTTTCTAAAACACGAACCATAACCTTGGACAAACACGTAAAATAACAACTTCAAGACGCAAAACAATGTCTAGTAGTCTTTTTTCTTAAAGGCAGTATTCTTTAAGATACCTGTAGAGGTGCTGTGTTGTCTAGAGTGCTCTTAGACTAATACAAAACACTTTGAGCTATGCTTGTTGATATTGATCCTCTGAGCAATGCAGCCCTTACTTTCTTTCCTTTCTATGTGTGTGGAATTATGTTTTCAATGCCTTAATACTTAGTTTCTATAGTGGCCCTGAATTTATGATTGCAATCATCTCCCATAGAGGTATAAAGAGAGAAAGTAATTTCATAATGTTGAAAATATTTGCTGCAAGCTTAAGCCTTTAAAAATGTCTATACCGTGTGTTTTGGAATTATTTAATATTTGCTTAAGTTCACAACATTTCCAAATTCACTATCTGGTTACCATGTTGAAATATCCACGTCTACAATGTCTTAGTTGCTGGGTGTTATAAATGTCACATCCCAGACACCTTTGCAGTTTACAGACTTTCTACTTATTTTCATATTCCTATTTTTTGCCAAAGTGAACGATTGACATCTCTATTCCATGACAAACAGAGGGTCATATTTATCAGCACCAGAACGTCACTTTTTATGGCGTTCTGGTGGCAATAATCCCTTCACCTTATTTACGAGGCGGTGTAAAGACCTGGTCTTAAGCTAGTGAAACGCAGTGAAATTATTTATTTCTACTAGTTTTTGCTGTTTCTAAGTGTGCTGCATCATGCTGAACCCATAGAAATAGCAAATCGCCACTAGTGATTGTCCATGTGCAGGAAGGTTTCCCTACCTGCACATAAACAATAATTTAAAACTGAAAAAGGCGCATTTTCTGTATGTGCTGCACAAAGCAGCACATAGAAGTTACAAATCACCATTATGAATTGTTTATGTACGGGGAGGGACACCTTCCGGCACATGAATAATTATTCCCTGCAATGCAGACACCCTTGCACTAAGGTACAAGGTTGCCTGTGTTGGCCCTAGGCAGCTAGATTTAGCACCAGCGCTAGGGGAAACGCAGGGGTGTGCCTCATTCTTGTGAATATGGAGTTTTTAAACTGATGGAGCGCGACATTAGTAATTTTGGAGCTACACCGCTCCGCCTGTTTATTGTAAATATGCCATGCAGTGTTTTCAATGATTTTTTGATAGACTTTGGATGTATGCCATGTTTCATCATAGTCTCATGCATCTCTTCTCCACAAAGTAGCCAGCAAGATTACTTTACTCATTAGCTTTTCTACTGGGGGGGTTATAGGCGTAATCTTATCCATATATGGATTAAAATAATGCACAAATAGACCGCCATTTAAAAACTTTCTTTTTAAGGTTGTCCTCGTCCATTTGCAAATCCGTGAGAATCTGGTTAATATTTGGTTGATTTCTCTAAAAATGTTTTGGAAAACACATTGGGAGCATTACATGAAGATTCGGGACTGGGAGAGTGCATCATTTTAGTGGATTGAAATTTGCAAGAATTTATTGGATTAATAGTGTCAATTTTTATTTAATGTTTAAGAAGTTTTTATATGGTGCTTTTAAAATTACTTTAGTAGGGCTGGTAACATCTCAAGAAAGACACCTAATTTTGTTGTCCAAAACATGTGACATTTATAGATTAGAGGTCAGCAAGTTTAGTAGAGACAAAGCAGAATAGAGAAGTATTGCAGAATAATTTGTGCCTCAGTTTATAATTTAAACATGGATTGTCAACTTAGATGCTAGTTATTGAATGGTTTTAGTATTTTTCATCTAATGTTTCTAGGTCAAATGTAAACTACTGGGTAGCAAGGGGAGTCTCCCGGTGTGTTCCTCTGTTCAGAAGGAAAAAATGAAAATCAGAGGCCTTTGACAAAACAAGGACTGGGGCTGTTGTACTACAGTCTGATATAGAAGTTACAGCGGGCACGAGGGCTGTAGTAGTCTTAGAATTGTTTATTTCAGTCTTCTTGAGTTGTAGCACCATAGTTATTTGGGGTCTGGCACTTTTTAAAAGAAGGACCGAGCACTGCAAAAGGGCATATCATTAAAATATGTAGTCCACCATTAACTAAACCTATTGGTTCGGCCTTTGGACTTTTGAGAAAATCAAATAATGCTAAAATGCAGCATATTCTATAGTATTCGCAGAGGAGATTGGTATTTTCTGAGTTGGGTATCAGGGTAACCAAGGTCTCTGGAAAGGTAACTACTCTTTTCCCAGGGGATATAAGGTCATCATAAAGGCTTCCAGTCCAGGAAGACACTTCTATCAAAGGTTCAAGAGAATTCGACTATGAAGGCTTCTGGACAAGTTGTCTTTCTTTTCTATAGTAGTACAGCTCTTCCCATATTACTCCCAAGCACTTGAGTAGTCATTGGCAAGAGATGACGTTGAGGATCACAATGTCTTCTAAATTCATTTGTGGAAAGTGAGATGTGAAGATTTTTTTCAGAATTTGGAGAACATCTTAAAAGCCATGCCATCTTTTGTTTTGATCATTTCTTAATGCAGCTACTGATTTTCTTGAGAATTGGCCCACTTATTCATGTGTCAGTAAAATGTCACAATGATAGTTTCTAAATGTATTTATTGGTAGTGAGCAGCTTATTGAATACAGGTTTCATCTTCATCATTTCTTTGAGCATGCTCTGTGCACTGTGTACTTCTGAAATATATCTTATTGAACAGTTAACTAATGCCCAGCTAGAAAAACATAGACACACGTAATCTGAAGTCAGATGAAACTGCATGTTGTCAAAACCTGTAACATTTACAGTAGAACCAGTCATCGCGTCTGCTCCATAACTGTTTGAGTGAATTTATTGCCAATACTGCTGGGAGGTTGTTGTATGCATTTACCCCTCTTATCTGAAAATATATGTTTCTAAATCACTATTAAATTTACCCTCTCAAATTTTATTTTGCATCATCTATGTCTAAAGTTTGTCTTCCTCTGTAAAAGGCTTTTCTCTTGTATGACTCGTATTCCACTTTTACCTTTTAACCGTCCATCATTTCCCATCATGCTTCTTTTTTAAAAACGTATTTTTATTGAGCATTTTTAGAAAGAATGCCCGGGCATTTATCCGTGGCAATGAGAGAGCCGGTGGGATGGTACACATAATACATGCATCCCTTAACAAAGTGCAAACAGGGACATTATATGTAGGAATGTGTGAACAAAAAGGTAAGAACCAGGGGGAAAGAGCCAGGTCCGCACACTGCCGACGCATAAGAAGCGTCTAAGTTCTCATCACACATGCACAAATATCCGTTGTAGCTATGGGAAAACAGTACAAGCAGAGCATAGTTATTGCAAGTTAATGACAAAACCAAGGGTGGAAGGAAAAGAAGTGGGGGGTCTTTCTTGCAGTTACACACATACAATTAGGGTGCCAGGAAGAGCATCCCTTGCATGCAACTGACCCAGGACACCATCATGCTTCTTATTCATAGCCATGTCTACCTTTCTCCACCATGTATGCACACAATGCTCTGAACCACTTCTAGCACGGTTTTGGTTGACAGTATTTGCTGTTTGATAGCCATACATTGATTGATTCCAATCTCTCTGGCTGCGTCTTCCAGAGAAGTGTCTTAGTGTGCTGCACACCAAAGTCCAGGTGGGTGCTTACTGGTGATTTACTCAGTGCCACTCATTCTCCCTTTTCTGTGTGTAGCATTATTAAGAGTCTATCTTTTAGACAAACACAAAACACCAAAACTAATAATATATTAATGGTTACTGGTGCCGTTATCCCTTGTGCAGTGCAGCCCAAGGGATGCCTGGGATTCTTCTTTGGCCAGTGGATGTTAGCAGACGCTGTTAAGGTAACCCTGGTAATAAATGAGGTCTCCCAGAGTGCGCGCTTTGCAGGACATCTACCTGCGTCTCTGGTGTTCTGCAATCACTGTTATCCCCAATAGATTCTACAGGAAAGGAGCAGTGGGCCAGGGTGAAGAGTGAGCAGGACTCTCTGGGGTCAGTCAGGGTAATGCAGTGGGCTATTACCAGATCAAACCATAGGGAGTAACACCACCCTATCACCATCCGGCCACGTTTACATTAAAGGTGAATACTTCCAACCAATCCAAATGACCACAGCATGAGAGGTCACTGACGGAGTTTGGGATTTTGCCATTCAATTTCAGACACCCTGCCTCGGCGTCTGTTTTATAATTGTGAGGAAGACAGACCGGGTTAAACCTCGGAGAAGGGAGTGAAAGGCCCTCCCCATCAAGGTCTAAATCATGGCCCGTAAGCTACCAACATTCCAAAACCGACAGCAACAATCATTAGGAAAGTCAATAGGTCTGGATTTAATGTCATACCAAATGTAAATAGAGGTATTCTCAAATTCTGTTTGCATGCACAGCATGCACAGGTGCTGCTTAGTGCGTTGAAGCCAAACCAAGTGGCGTTGTCAATCCTTGAGAAACACAGCAGAAATGGATTGCTCTCTGCATGAAATGCATTATGCTTTTGCCCTCTTCCCTACTTAGCCTCGCCCACTATTTGCATGTAGTTTATAGCAACAAGACAGCACATGCTCGAGACAGATGCCGGCTCGAGGCCAGGGCAGGGCTGCGCTGCCTGGCATGGATTCGTGGCTTGGATTCACATCCTTCTTGCCATGGGGAACTGATCACTTTTCTTCTTAATGATATTCAGATGGTTTGCTGAAATACATCGACATGATGTGTGCAAATAAATGTCACGTGGTGGTAACAACCGTGACATTAGGAGAGGTTCTATGGCAGTCTTGAGAGTAAGCCTTGATTCAAGATCATTTTAAGATCTAGTAACATGTAGACCGCGACCTCCAAGGGCATTAATGCCACCTTGCCCTATATCCCCTCCACGGCCCACCAGCCGCTTCCTCTGATAGTTCTGTTCTTTGGAAGCCTCAGCCATTATAGCAGGGAAGAGGTCCCAGGTCACGTGTGACTCCTTAAGTCAATCTATACTTTTTAACTAATGGCATATTGGATATAGCACTGCATGCAAAGAGCTATTGGTTTAAAAGTCAGCATAAGCTGAATGCACAACACAGAACACTTGGCCATTTGGAAGTTATGTATTTAATGCATGTTTTATAGGCAATTCATCCCATGGTTCATATTTTGGCTCGGAGCCCTGATTCACTTCCATCTGAGAGTTAAGGCTTCTTTCCTTAGTGACCAGCCCTTCATAAATGTATATATGTGATGGGGAAGGTTTGGAAGGATCCATCTGCTGAACGGTAATATTAATTCCCGCCAGGAAGGGCGGGAGGATTAGAGTGTCACCGTCCAAGTCTGCAATTGATAGGAGGCCACCAGTGGCTATTACTTGAAGGCACAGCTGCATAGTGACATCAGTATTCAGCTGAAACAACACGCACAGGGACACTCGCAATAATGTGTGCGATAATGTGCAACATATAGAAGAACATAAATATAGTGAATATTGTATCAGACTCCCAGTGGGGATTAGGTTACAGTGTAAACCATATTTAAACTCCAAACGAATGAATGAATTATGTCTTAAGCCAGAACAATGACCCAACCCTCTCTTAGCACACCTATGAGATTTGGTGCTGCTGACGTAGTTTTATCATGAAGCATCATGGGAATGTGAGCCGAATCCAAGCGTCCATGGACTCGCTTCTCTAAAGATCTGCTTCTGACTGCACAAACTCCTGTGCATAAGCAGGATTTCTCTGTTAGCCAATATAACATCGCCAATATATAATCGCAATTATAAGCAGTGAGAAAATGTAATGTTCTTCTTCCTATACCTAAGCACAAGGAGAAGCTTAGTATCTTACTTGTCAGGTCTTAAAATCTAAATGCATCAAGTTTAATATTTATCAAGGATTTGTGCCAGTGAAGTATCACACAAAGTGTCACGAACCACTGCAAATCTTGTGCAAATCCGGTGCAAATCTTTGCTTGTGTTTCTGTGATATATGTTTCATCAAGGTCTTGTCCTGTGGATGGTACATGGGCATTCCCATGCAATCAACAATGGATTTTGACACAAAGCCCTATCTACTTATAAAGGTAGACAGCGTGTAGCTTTTCTAACTTTGCATGTGAATTGTAATATATAGCTATAACTTTTAAGCTATATCTGAGCATAGTATTTGGTACTGGAAGAATTCCCTTCCTGTACAAAACCTAAGCTAGACATCACACACTCGCCCTTGCATTATAGTGTAAGGGTGTGCGCATGGTCAGGCAGCCTAAAGTGCTCCCGCGCAGGGGGAGAGAGCCAAAGCACCATGCCTGTGGCTGCTGCAATGTGTTGCATGGCTTAGTAAATATGTCCAAAGTTGTGGACCTAGAGGGTCTCTAGGGACATCCCTTGATGGGCACACTTGCTACTATTATCTTTCTGCCAAAGAAAAAGATTTCCATTCATTCGGTTTCTCGTTCATTAAATCAGTTTATTCTTTGTAGGCAACATTTCATTCATTTTTCATGTTTTTTTCTTTTCTTATTGTTTTCTAAACACAGGCAATGTCATTATATCTGATCAAATCCAATGCATTTCGGGCATTATAGGATCATGCCCTTCATCAGGGAAATCGACACTGTAAACAAACGTAAAATATGGGCTTAGCTAATGTCCAATCAACACAAGTAAAAGAAAGCAGCATAAATCAAAATAACGTGAATGGTTACATCTCAAACGTAATTGCATTTCTTATTATAAAACATATGTCAAAACATGCAATCCAGTCCTGTGAGGGTGTGTGGGGGGTATCTTACTTGTCAGGTCTTAAAATCTAAATGCATCAAGTTTAATATTTATCAAGGATTTGTGCCAGTGAAGTATCACACAAAGTGTCACGAACCACTGCAAATCTTGTGCAAATCCGGTGCAAATCTTTGCTTGTGTTTCTGTGATATATGTTTCATCAAGGTCTTGTCCTGTGGATGGTACATGGGCATTCCCATGCAATCAACAATGGATTTTGACACAAAGCCCTATCTACTTATAAAGGTAGACAGCGTGTAGCTTTTCTAACTTTGCATGTGAATTGTAATATATAGCTATAACTTTTAAGCTATATCTGAGCATAGTATTTGGTACTGGAAGAATTCCCTTCCTGTACAAAACCTAAGCTAGACATCACACACTCGCCCTTGCATTATAGTGTAAGGGTGTGCGCATGGTCAGGCAGCCTAAAGTGCTCCCGCGCAGGGGGAGAGAGCCAAAGCACCATGCCTGTGGCTGCTGCAATGTGTTGCATGGCTTAGTAAATATGTCCCCACATTTCTATTCATTAACTAAACTAAAATACCTTTGGGTGTTATTGTGTGGTGACTGGGCTGCTGATCATGAGTCCTGGCATTAAAACTGTCTGAGCAATTTATGTCCCTGACCTTTAGATGGCAAATATATTTTATGTTAAACAAGCCTCAGAATGAGCTATCTAGGGTTCCTCCAGTTAAATGTTCCTTAGCCATTGCATTCCTCTCCTGAGATATGTTATGTGTTGGACTCCACGTGCCTTATAGTTCTACATATAATCCCTTGGGCCTCACTTTCTGTTGGCCCATGTAGTATCCCTGGGGGTGACACCACTCTGGACAAATCTGAGTAGCCTTTTATTCCCATTTCCAGGATCACTGGGTGTAGAGACACTGGGTAATGTTTTACCAAGTGAAGCTTTGTGTACAGGGGAGCATACATTGCTACTCCCAGTAGACCCGGAGCCTTCCTTTACCCATCTCCGATCCAACTGCCAAGACCCCCATTCAGCAATCTACTGTAACCTCCAGCTCGCATTTACCATTTGCTCTTGGCAGGGGATGAATGGAAGAGTTAAACTCCAAGGGCTTGATTCACAAAGGTAACTTACACTTTGGAGTTAGTGTACACTTTGGAGTAAGTTTACTATGTTTGTTATTCATAAACTCTAAGTGTAAACGTACTACAAAGGAATATGTTACTTGTCTCTACTGCCAGAGTAAAGCAATCGGCTTACTCTTGTGTGGATGGGTGATGGTTTTCCTTAAGCCCCTCTCTGATTCTCCCTAGACCCCGCCTCCTTCTCCCTAATCACATCTACTTTCGGAGTAAGTCTGCCCCTATTCCTGCCCACTCTCCCGTATCTCTTCCATGTTTACTACTAAAAGCTATATTTAGGTCTGCAGTAGGGGAGGGCATCTCTGCACAAATTAGTGCAGGTACAACTCATATTTTGTAGTACTACAAACCATACTGCAAAGTGCTGTCTGTGAATCAGGCTCCAAGGAATCAGGGAAGCCTTGCATAAAACCACCTTTGAGATCGGCAGGTCCCACCCACCCCCTACTACTTCATGATGAGACATAATGTATAACTTTTAATTCCGGTTGTGATAACTCACAATTGAATTCAATGGAATCTCATACTGAAGGGCTGTCTGTTTTCACACAATGCACAGAATAAAAATGTTCTGTTTGCAGTGCTTAGCTGCATTATCACAAGTTTTTAAAAGCAATATTTTACAGTGAAAATGCTGTCAAAATGTTTAGAATTTTAGAAGGGTATTCATAGAACCATCTTAACATTACGATTCTTTAGTCTCATAAAGTGAATCATGGCTGATGTGTTTGGATTGCATGGTATCTGGAAGGGTCAGACAATGGGTTTCTTGAAGCCGAGAAGCCAGCAGGGTTGGAGAGGAGTTCTTTGTCAGGGTATACAGTCATAATATCGAGTAAAAAGATAGAATGGGCAAAATATCAAGTTAAAAATATAGAATGTGTAAAATATCGAATGAACAGAATATAGACTACAAAAATATCGAATAGAATAGCAGTAATATCGAATCCAAAATATAGAATGGACAAAATATCGAATGGTCAAAATATAGACAACAAAAATGTAGATGGACAGAATATAGACAACAAAAATATCGAATTTTAGGTAAGTAAGTTAATATTTATTTTTTAATAATATGTAAGTGTTTTTTATGTTAGTATATGTGTTAAAAGTGTATTTTATAATTTATTCTGATTAATTAATTTTATGGTATTTCATTTTTGGGTAATATAATTTTGGTGCGGATTGTGGGTTTATAGGGGAATAGGGTGGGAAGTAATCTAAATATAATTATTAAATATTTTAATTTATTTATTGGTATTTATTTAGAATAAATTGTTAATTAATTTTTAATTGGTAATTAATTAAAATATAATTGCTAATTATTTTTATTAATTGATTAATTGATAAATTTGTTAATGTTATTACTTTATTTTTTGTAGCGGGTTGTGGGTTTATAGGGGAATAGGGTGGAAAGTAATTTAATTATAATTATTTAAATATTTTAATTTATTTATATGTATTTATTTTGAATTATTTGTTAATTATTTTTATTTGGTAATTCATTAAAATATAATTGGTAATTAATTTTTGTGAATTGATTAATTGATAATTATGTTAATTTTATTAATTTATTTTCTGTATCGGGTTGTGGGTTTATAGGAGATTTGGGTGGGAAGTAATTTATTTGTAATTAATGAATTTTTTAAATTTATAATTGGTATTTATTTTAAATTTCAATTACTTTTCAATTGTTAATTAATTAATTGTTATTGGTAATTCATTTGTATTAATAGATAATTCTTTTTTTAGTAATTCTTTTTTTTTTATTGATTAAATATTATATTATATTAAATTGGTAAATAATTTTAATTAATTTGTAATTGGTATTTATATTTAATTTATTTTTAATCATATATGAAATATTTACTTTCCCTACTGTTGCTCTCCTTGGAGTGGGAATAGTAATTTTTACCCTCCCGCTATGCAATGCCTTCCCTACTGTTGCCCTCCCTGGAGTTGGAATAGTAATTTTTACCCCTATGCTATCCAACGCTTTCCCTACTGTTGCACTCACTGGAGTGGGAATAGAAATTTTTACCCCTACGCTATCCAACGCTTACCCTACTGTTGCACTCTTTGGAGTGGGAATAGTAATTTTTACCCTCCCGCTATCCAATGCTTGCCTTACTGTTGCCCTCCCTGAAGTAGGAATAATCATTTTTACCCCTACGCTATCCAACGCTTTCCCTACTGTTGCACTCACTGGAGTGGGAATAGTAATTTTTACCCCTACGCTATCCAAAGCTTACCCTACTGTTGTACTCCATGGAGTGGGAATATGAATTTTTACCCCTACGCTATGCAATGCTTTTCCTACTGTTGCACTCTCTGGAGTGGGAATAGTAATTTTTACCCCTACACTATCCAACGTTTTCCCTACTGTTGCACTCTCTAGAGTGGGAATAGTAATTTTTACCCTCCCGCTATCCAACGCTTTCTCTACTGTTGCACTCACTGGAGTGGGAATAGTCATTTTTACCCCTACGCTATCCAATCATTTCTGTACTGTTGCACTCTCTGGAGTGGGAATAGTAATTTTCACCTTCTACCTATCCAACACTTTCCCTACTGTTGCATTCACTGGAGTGGGAATAGTAATTTTTACCCCTACGCTATCCAACGCTTTCCCTACCGTTGCACTCTTTGGAGTGGGAATAGTAATTATTACACTCCCGCTATCCACCGCTTTCCCTACTGTTGCCCTCCCTGGAGTGGGCATAGTAATTTTTACCCCTAAGCAATCCAATGTTTTTCCTACTGTTGACTCACTGGAGTGGAAATAGTCATTTTTACCCCTACGCTATCCAACGCTTTCCCTACTGTTGCACTCCCTGTAGTGGGAATAGTAATTTTTACCTTCCCGCTATCCAAGCTTTCTCTACTGTTGCACTCTCTGGAGTGGGAATAGTAATTTTTACCACTACCTTATCCAACGCTTTCCCTACTGTTGCACTGTCTGGAGTGGGAATAGTAATTGTTATCCCTACGCTATCCAACGCTTTCCCTACTGTTGCACTCACTGGAGTGGGAATAGTAATTTTTATCCCTACGCTATCCAACGCTTTTCTTACTGTTGCACTCTTTGGAGTGGGTATAGTAATTTTTACCCTCCCGCTATCCAACGCTTTCCCTACTGTTGCACTCACTGGAGTGGGAATAGTAATTTTTATCCCTACGCTATGCAACGCTTTCCTTACTGTTGCACTCTTTGGAGTGGGAATAGTAATTTTTACCTTCTCCCTATCCAACGCTTTTCCTACTGTTGCACTCACTGGAGTGGGAATAGTAATTTTTACCCCTACGCTATCCAACGCTTTCCCTACCGTTGCACTCTTTGGAGTGGGAATAGTAATTTTTACACTCCCACTATCCACCGCTTTCCCTACTGTTGCCCTCCCTGGAGTGGGCATAGTAATTTTTACCCCTACGCAATCCAATGTTTTTCCTACTGTTGACTCACTGGAGTGGAAATAGTCATTTTTACCCCTACGCTATCCAACGCTTTCCCTACTGTTGCACTCCCTGGAGTGGGAATAGTAATTTTTACCTTCCCGCTATCCAACGCTTTCCCTACTGTTGCACTCTCTGGAGTGGGAATAGTAATTTTTACCCCTACACTATCCAACGCTTTCCCTACTGTTGCACTCTCTGGAGTGGGAATAGTAATTTTTACCCTCCCGCTATCCAACACTTTCCCTACTGTTGCACTCACTGGAGTGGGAATAGTAATTTTTACCTCTACGCTATCCAACACTTTCCCTACTGTTGCACTCTTTAGAGTGGAAATATTAATTTTTACACTACAGCTATCCCACGCTTTCCCAACTGTTGCCCTCCCTGGAGTGGGAATAGTCATTTTTACCCCTACGCTATCCAGCGCTTTCCCTACTGTTGCACTCCCTGTAGTGAGAATAGTAATTTTTACCTTTCCGCTATCCAACGCTTTCCCTACTGTTGCACTCACTGGAGTGGGAATAGTAATTTTTATCCCTACGCTATGCAACGCTTTTTCTACTGTTGCACTCAGTGGAGTGGTAATAGTAAATTTTACTGTCCCGTTAACCTATGGTAAAAATATTGTATATTTTTTATTAATATTATGTTTATATATATGTACGTATTTAAAAATTCAATTGTATGTTTATTTATTTTTAACATAAATTAATTATTTATTAATTTTGAGGTTATTTAAGTATTTTAAGTATGTTTAAGTTAATCATATTTAATATTTTATTATCTTTGAATTACTTTTAAGATATTTAAAAAATTCGATTTTTTGACTATCTATATTTTTTACAACGATATTTTTGATTCAATATTTTTGCACTTACCTGTTTGGAGATAGGAGTTCGATATTTTTGTATTCTATATTTTTAACTCGATATTTTGCTACATATATATTTATGGTATCGGTATTATGTCAGTGATCCCTTTGTCAGTTTCACACGTTAGACAAATTGCCACATGCACATGGCGCTGGCTAGATCCTGCTTTGTCACTGAGAACATGAAACAACCAGCACCTAGTTCTAGCTTGTAAATAAGAAGTAGAACATGTTCCATCAGTATACATTCTTATCTGTGGGTTAAGAAAGGAAAGGGGAAATTAAATAATGAGAGCTTATATTGGGAGAGGCATTCAGAACCTAAAACTGCTGACGCTGAGACTGTTACGTCTAAGGAAAGAAGGTAAGGTGTGTATACGAGAGAGAGGATTTATTGCATTTACATTTGTACTTAAAGTTTTTACCTAGGAGATCATAGAAAAATCTGCAAATCCTGAACATTAAACTGGTGTTTGAAGAGTGACTGTTTCTGCTACTAAACCTTTGCCTAAGTAAGTCATTGCAACCTGTGCGCCACTCTCATTATACTCAAATGAGATCGTATCTAATGCATGGTTGGCCAATGCTTGAGCCTTTAGCAGAAGGGTTGCTTGATCTCTTGCTTTAGACCTGCTCTCAGTCATTCATTTAAACAAGTGGTGCAAGAATAAATTGAGGACAGGTGAATTGTATCTTTGGATTCGTTCTGGATTGGGGAGACAGGCCACTAAAACATGTCTACCTTCCCTAGACCAGGAGTACTGTAAATATTGGCATATCCATCTTTGGGTAAACCTCTTTGATCTGGTCAGTAGGTTTTCTGGAGCACTAAACACAATTGTCACATGGAAACGACACCATGCTACAAGTGAAAAATAAACATTAATCGATATGCCAAATGATCGTGACCACTGCTATTACTCTTAGCAGTAAATTCCTTACTTGTTTGCTTGTATTTTCCATTAGAGAAGAAGTCTAACTATGATATGCACAAATCAAAATTGTATCTATTTAAAAGGCATTGGTTAAGCCAATAGGTTCAGCTTTAATGTGTTAATGCATGAAAACACGAGCATATGCACGTGCTATTTGCATGTGTTGTGTGCATAAATGCTATTTAATATATGAATGTCAGACCTGCTGGATTGCTTTCTGTATAGAATGCATATTGGAATTAATGAATGTGATAGATTGATGAATGAGTATACTTCTATGTAATTAGTCTCTCTTGCATTTCAACAAAAACACCTGCTAGAGGTCAGAATGATACTCCAAACAGTCAGTAGCACGAGGTGAGGGCGAACCTTTCCTCTTTGTGGAGTAAAAGCCCACTCTAGATATATTTTATGGAATTGGTAACAAGAGGTCTTCGTGACAGATTTGCTATCAAGCCAGACGTAAACAGGAGGAGTTAATCACAGACTACTAGGCCATATCCACGAAAGCATGAGAAAAATAGTCTTATTAGTCACCCCGCTGACCAGCAGCTTAAGCCTGGAGGTACAACGAATGGGACCAATGGATGGCCATGCTCGTGCCAATAAGGGTGCTTTGGTGAAAAAAAGGCAAACAGTGATGGATGGAGATATTTAAAGAAATATTAACCAGTTGTGAGTACATTGATTACCATTCCATTCTATCGGTTTTTAGCTTGCCATGCATTGCATTTACACGAATGGAACTACAGTTTACAAACATGTCTTATTCCATCAATAAATGCAACGGCCCCTAGCATGGATAAGCTGAAGGTCGATGGAATGGAATACTACCCGTAGGAACTCACACTCTTTAAGAAGTGTCAGCGCAACTATTTCCACCCAAGAATATCTTGTTGTCTAAACACTAGGAATTATATTTTTATTAGAGAGATTACTGAGCTACACTATTTGCCAGCATAAAATAGGTAATTAGGTGTGAACTAAAGAACACAAAGTATGTACTTTTTGATGTAGTGGTAAGGTCCATATAGACAGTGGACACATTATGATTTTGGGTCGAAATTATCGACCTTAATATAGTGACATACATTCCAAATCTGCACTCTTGCTACATGAAATAATATCTGGAGACACCATTGCTGCCTTTTTATCACTTAATTTGATCCGTGACCGAGTGAAGTAGGAATGCAAACGTCCACGAGGAAGGGCCAACGATTTATTTTTGTATTTGTTTATTTGTTTGCATTTATATGGCGCACAGCTACCCAACAAAGGGTTTCCCGATTACTAGATGTTGGCTCTCTCGAGTCCAAGAAGGCAGGACAGACTGATAGAAGGTTGCATTGAGGGATGAAAACAACTTGTGCGCAAGCAAAAAAAAGGGACAGGAAAGTTAAAATGTTTCCAAACTATTTACACGATTTATTTCAAGATATTTCCCAGAGAGGCGGAGACCGTTGAAAAGTGCAAAAAACAAGAGAAAGTAGGGGGAAATATTCTCTCTGGGTTTGGGATAGGTGTGTAGATAATCTATTGTGGCTGTAAATAGCCCCCATACCTGTGAGTTGGCAAAGGTTTAGCTTTGTCCTGGCTCCACTCTATGAGCAATAGCTAGACACTGTCTCCTTCCAGGTGTGTAATGCTGAATCTATCTGTCTTCCAGGATTATTGGTGGGCAGACATATTACAGTGAAGTTGCCTGGAAACCAAAGATGTCTGGTGACACAGAGGACAGCAAGGACAGCAATGGGAACAATGAGCGTGTGTGAGTATTGGCGCGCTGTTACATGCTTGTGTGGCCAGAAAAAAGTGTACCCAAACTCCATGTGTTTTATCTCTATCCTTCAATTTCTTTGACCGAATCTTGCCTACTGGGATGTATGGAAGCACTTTAACAAGAGGAGCATGGTCGACAACTGGATCATGTTAATACTCTTTAGGCTCTTCCAATATTAGTCTTATTCTTTGTGTCACCTTCCCATAGCATCATTCTAGAGCTCCCAGGTTGCCTCCTACCGGTCTCTAAGTCAGTACTACTCATGAGCGAGGACTTCATAATTTACAGACGCAACCACATACAACTCTGTTCCGCCTTCGGCTCTTTCTCGCGCATTTGTAAATTGTGATAGTACGTTGACTGCTCTACTTCTAATGCTGGGGTCTACACCGTCTTTCATGCAGGGACAATGGGATGGAGACATTTAGAGCCACTGCCACCATTCCAGGTCGAATGAAGGGCATCTTCCTCTTGGCGTATGAGGAATTACTGCAGAGGCGACTGGGAAAGTACGAGCACACCATCAGCGTACGGCCCCAGAACCTCGTGGGCAGGTTATTGGTGGAAGTGTATGTTCAGGAGCACACAGGCCTCACCGACCTGGAAGTTCCCCCTCTGCAAAATAATAAGCAGAAGAGCAAATTCATTGGTAAGTCCCTTGCTGCTCGTGAGGTTCAGCAGTGGTTATGGATGAAAGATTACAGTGACGAGTGAATGTCTGACTGAGTGACCAAGTGAGTGCAGATGCTGATATGATGCACAGTGGAGTGAGCTATTTCTTACATCTGGAATGAGGAGATGTTTCTTTGTATACATGTATACACTATTTCTACAGCATGAACCTAGTCAAAAGTCAGCATATCATCAACGAGCAATAAAAGAGGAAGCTGGGTTGTGAATGGTTAATGCATTGTGATGTAGTGTTCTTTAAACAGGTGAGTCTTCAACTCCATCCTAAGTTGGATCAGCATTAGGATGGTCCTGATAGATACTGGGATGTTGGTGCATAAATTGAAAAAGCCTGCTGTCTTGTTTTTTCTTCTATACACTTCTTAGGCTTAGATGTACTAAGCCTTTGTGCTGCACTTGCCTTGCGCAAGGAGATGCAGGTTAACTCAAAGGCTTATTTGGAATTTACAATGCCACACCAAGCCTGAACTGCATGGCCTTGCATGGCTTTGCAAAGAAATGTAACAAAATACAGCTGCTTGGGCTGCAATACATTACTATACAACTTGGGTTATCATCCATAGGTGGCGTATAGGTGTTCCCATGCATCCACCCATTAATTTTGATACATTCCCACATTTACTAGCTTTAGATTTACCAAAGCTAGTAGACCTTGGAATGCGCCAAAATGCTAGCCTTCCCAGTGAGCTCTAACGTTTATTTCTCCGTTTTATTTCCTCTTTCAAAGTTAGGTGTATTCTGCAGCACACACAAAAAGAGGAAAATGCCTCTAAGGCAGAGGTCTTCAAACTTGTTGATGCCGAGATCCCCTTGTAATCGCTTTTTAGGCATAAGGACCCCATTCCGACAAATGTTTCTAGAAACTGGTACTCCTCATCATCAACTTTTGACAACCATAAATGCTCCTGTTAGACCTCATCACATCCATCCATCCATCCATCATTCATCCACCCACACTTTCACACATCCATCCTTCATCCATACACCCTTTCATCCTTTCATCCATACATCCTTCATCCATCCACCCTTTCATCCTTCCATCCATACATTCATCCTTTACCCATCTACCCTTCCATCCATTCACCCATCATTCATCAACCCACCTTTTCGCACATCCATCCATCATTCATCCATGCAACCTTTTATCCATCCATACATCCATCTTTCATCCATCCACCCTTTCATCCCTCCATCCATACATCCATCCTTCATTCATCCACCCTTTTATCCATACATCCATCCATCCACCCACCCATCATCCATCCATCCATCATTCATCCCCCCACCATTTCACACATCCATCCATGCATCATTCATCCATGCAACCTTTTATCCATCCATACATCCATCCTTCATCCATCCATCCACCCTTCCATCCTTCCATCCATCCATCCTTCATCCTTCCACCCTTTCATCCTTCCATCCATACATCTATCCTTCATCCATCCACCCTTTCATCCTTCCATCCATACATCCATCCTTCACCCATCCACCCTTTCATCCATCCATTCACCCATCATTCAACCACCCATCTTTTCACACATCCATCCATCCATCATTCATCCATGCAACCTTTTATCCATCTATACATCCATCCTTCATCCATCTACCCTTTCATCCTTCCATCCATGAATCCTTCATCGAGCCACCCTTTCATCCATCCGCTCATCATTCAACCACCCAACTTTTTACTCATCCATCCATCCATCCACCCTTCATCAGCCCACCCTTTCATCCATACATCCACCCATCATTAATCCACCCACCTTTTCCGTGCCTCTCTCATGGAGTAGGGGGAGGGGGTCAGTATCTCTCTGCGTCTTCTTCCTTCTTCTTTCCAGCTCATGGGAGGGCATCTCTGTGCCTCCCTGCTGGGGGCGGGGGGAGGAGGCGGAGGGGGTAGATAGGCTGTAACAACATCTCACCATGAAGAACAGACTCTCAGGCACATTTCTCCCACACAGGCGCCAGGTATGAGGGCTCCTGGGACTGGAACCAATGATTTATGGGACGTGTCACGGGACCCACAGCTCCAGGCGCGCAACGTCCATTGAACTCAAAGGGCTACACTACAGCCTCCTCCCCCAGCCCCCCTCCCCAGCTCATGTATGTTAGCCCAGCTGAAACAGCTTCAGGGACACACACACACAGCCACACCTGAGTGCTTCACAGGTCTTTAAAAGACCTTGTACTTGTTAATGAGGCTTTCATGTTTTTCAACCCTCGGTGTGATGAATTAGGCCTCCGCCGTGAGCACCCTCAATCAGCCCAACGCCAGGATCTGCATGCTCTGACTGAATCTGCGACCCCCTTCCAAGGACTCCACGGCCCCCCTGAGCGTCGCGCCCCACAGATTGAAGACCTCTGCTCTAAGGGTTGTTTATGTGCAGGAAGATGTTCCTTCCTGCACAAAATCAATCCTGCCTGTAACATAGGCATTCTCCATCTAGAATTTTAAAGTACAGTGCTTTGTGGGACAAGAATATAACACACTTTGGTGGATGCTGTCAATCTTTTGGGGGTATCCGAAACCCCACTGGTCATGGATATCCCCCGGCTTGTCACTCCAGATCATTGAATAAACATGTGAGAGTTGCAAAGCAACTCAAATCTGCTGCTTGAAACTACGAGGAGAAGAAGGACTGTCTGCTGGAACCCTGGTCTGTGTCCCCCCAAAGGATTGCACTTTGAAGGACTGCTCCTGCTGTGGACTTTGTCTTGCTTCAAGGAGAATTAAGAAGTCGACTTCTTGAAAGCAACAGGTTAACAGAGCTCACCACACCATCTCCCTCAAGAAGTCCATTTAGGAATGAACTCCCTGAAAGCAACAGATTAACAGAGCTCACCTGCACCATCTCACGCCAGAAGTCCCCAAAATGAAGTACCCCCAGTGGACTTTTAAAAAATTGGCCAGGTGCATTGTGGGAACTGTTGTTCCACCTTCTGAGGAACAGCTCAGAGACTCTGGAACCTTGGTGTTGTATTGTGGACACATTGAACCTTCAAGAGGAACTTCATGCAGAGGTTCCAGAAGTTTGGCGACGTTTGGAGCATCTTTTGGAAACACATCCATAAGCTGAATGACTTGACGCTGAGAGTCAAGCTGACTATCCCGCACCTGGAACCGCACTGGATATCAGGTTTCTGCTGAAAGCTCCAGAGCACAAGACTTCCAGAAGATGACTGGATGCTCCTGCTGAACCAGGCTAATGAAGCTGCTGCAAATCTGGGCTGCTGGAGTGGCCAGCTCGATGTCAAGAGAAAATCCTCCAGAAAAGGTTCTAAATGCAAAGTTAGATTATGACCAGGGTCTCCCACTTAGGGTATCCAAGAAGGTCAGCCTCAAACTTTGATTTTGTCCTGCTGAAGCATGACCATATGTCCCAAGTTGGTGTTATATGTTTTTAGGCACTAGAAAGTGTTTATTCTTAAAAAAAGCATATCTCTGTTTCCCTATAGTGAATGTTTGTCACTTTGGTGTCATATTAATCATAACAATATTTCCTATTTTTATAAATCCATTTTTGATTTTTATTGTGTGTTGTGTCTTACTTATTTAATGTATTGTTATTTTTAAATGCTTGGCACACCTGTCTCCTAAATTACGCCTGCCAGCTACCAAGGGTTGAGCAAGTGAATAATTTATTGAAACCTTGACTGGATCTTATATTGTATTGGTGTGTACGTACCCCTACTAATAATCCACCTTTGAGCACACAGATGTCTTTTTGTGCTTTCAGGTGCTATTTGTATTCACATTGCATCTCTCTCGTCCTACTGATTTTTGCATTTTGATGTCAAATAATTTATAAAATGTCACTCTTCTTTTCTAAACTGGTGTGTGATTTTTCTTATGTTGGTGTTTTGTATGTATAGGCATTTATATAGCGCACTACTTACCCGTAGGGTCCCAAGGCGCTTCGACCGCTGCGAAACCCTTCCTGGCTTCCCTGAGAGATGGTCCCTTAATGGGTATCTCCAGGGTGAGACCAGGCATCCCCGGCGGTCTGGTGGGGCCGTTAGTGAAGATGAGGCAAGCTAATGCCCAGAGTTGCCGAGTGTGATCGCTGATCAGAGTGGGCACCGAGGCGAGAGAATTATCGAGTCCGCTGACCCTGGTCCAGAAACCTGCCACGCCGGGAATCGAACCCTGGTCGCGGGCCGTCCTCTGCTCTCGGGTCTGCCGCCTCTAACCAGTGAGCCACACTACTTCACTGTTAATGTACTGCGTAAATACTTAACACATTGCCTCTAAGTGAAGTCTGATTGCTTTTGTGCCAAGCTACCAGAGGGTAAAGCACAGGTTAATTTAGTGACTTTGGGGGTCATTAGGATGGCGGAAGGACCTTAATTTAACATAAATTAATGACATCAAAACAAATGTGAATGTCATATTCTTTAAACAATGAAAACAAATAAATCCTCAGGGGTTATACTCCCTACCACCTGCAAATCTGGATACTTACTATAATAATCTATAAAAACAATGGCAAATGACCTCTTCTGTGAATCAGAAAAGGACCCAATAAATCAATAACCAACTTTCTCCAAGTTCTCCCTGGCAGCCCCACTAGGCTTATAGGAAAAAAATACATGCTGGCAGATTTATCACTTTTGCAACAGACCTCAAGCTCTTGCCCATCTACCTTTCATTGCATGAATTCGAGTCTACCAACCGTTCTCACTAGCTTTTCTTTTGGTGCTCAAGATGGCACTGCCTTCATGTCATAACATGGAGATATCCTTTCAAAGTCCGTCCAGAGGTGCGATTCTGTTTCCCCTCATCATAATTCCATTACCCATCATATGTTCAACCTTAATCTTACCACATGTACAATCCCCCTTCAAATCTTTCTCATCAAACCATCCTTTCACCAAATATTCTCCAAACTTCTTTAATTCAACACCCTTCTCCATTTCTTAATTCCACCTACTTTGAGTCACAAAACCTTTTTTGAAACCACCCAGGCTTTCCAATACATCCAAATATATGACTGCAACTTCACATTCCTTCGCGTTTTTCCACATCCTTTAGCTAAAAGGCACCATAGACTGACCATTTGCTTGTCCATTTATCCTATCTATCACATGTTCAATGTTATAATGGGAATTTTGCAATCTTCAAAGACTGGCTATTACACATTCTCC
The DNA here is from genome assembly GCF_964263255.1 of Lissotriton vulgaris. Lineage (NCBI taxonomy): Eukaryota > Metazoa > Chordata > Amphibia > Caudata > Salamandridae > Lissotriton > Lissotriton vulgaris. The sequence continues at coordinate 1,706,038,299 of NC_141685.1, read as the reverse complement.
CTCGGAGCCCAACACATTCATTTGGGGCCTATGGTCAATCCTAATAATAACCCTTATGTGCCATATATATACATTCTTAATGTTGCATTGCCCAAGCGCATGTCAACAATGCATGCATGACCACCAAATAATTTTTATCAGATGAATATAAGGCCCCCGATGTATGAGATAGCATTTATTCTTCCTTCTCTTCCTTTGTAACAATCGGAAACCTAGTTACTAATCACTTGCATCTACTGCTACTACACATTCCTTTTCCATCATAGTGTCAATCAGGGTCCCCACATCATTCGATTTTTGGATGTATTCAAAATATTCCTTTTGTTCCCGGCTCCAGTAAAATTTTAAATTGTGTTTTAGTAACCTGTATATTGATTCCTTTTTATTAGCATAGACTTCTATGAACCAGGCACAAATGTCTATGAGCCTAATAAAAGATAGTAACTGCTCCTTTGAAACTGGTTCTGATAGTTGTTTATTGCAGACACATGGGCATCCTTCGGCTGCACACTTTTTTCAGAGATGTTGTGCCCGTAATATTCCACTTCCTGCTGACCAAACCTGCATTTGTTCAATTTAATTGTCAATTCAAGCTCTTGCAGCACTGCTAATAAATACCCTTCTTAAGTACTCATCATGGTTTGCTTTATGTTTTAACACAGATTAAAAGGGCATCTTGGAAGGCTTTCACTCTACTAAGGCCTTCTAGAATCCTTTTCATTTCTTGCTGAAACAGCAGATTCACCAGTGAAGCAACTGGCATTCTCTTCTATTAAAGCATTCCTTGTGACTTTACAAATGCAGCAGAATGTTATGAACTTTCATCTAATACAGTCTGATGGTATTCGCTGGTAAGGTCTATGGTTGAAAATAGTTCAACTCCCGACATAACTGCAAATTCGGATAAGAAAAACTGTCAGTCAATACAAAGTCATTTCAACACGTGAGGTCTATACACAGTCTCAAATCACTTAAATTATCTGTACATTTTAGTGAAACGACTACTGGTGATATCCAAGTAGAATTCTCTTTTGATACAATTATCTCTCCTGCACAAATGCTTTAACATTTCTTTCACTTTACTCATACAATTCAGTGGCAGATTTCGCATATGTTTAACAAATGAAAGAGCATCTTACTTGAGGTGGATTTGTGCCTGAATCCCTGCAACATTCACAAATGATTCTTAAACACTTATGGAATTTTTTTATCCGATCCAAATACAGCTCATTCTTATCAACCTCCATGGGCTTGTCAACAGTCTATACATGGAGGTCGACTCTGCCATTTAACCTTTTACCAAACTCCTCCTGATGTGGCCAATCCAAATAGTTTTAGAACCATGCATACTTTTTTCCCTGCTCTCCTTTTCTTACATTCCAAATTTGCAAAAAAAGTTCAATCTATGACCTGTATATCTGCTGGGATATATGTCACTGTGAAGTAGTTCCTCCTTGGCCACAGTTTCTCAAACAGTTCCTTCCCCACAATATTAAACCATGTATATAATACATGGTACTCACATTGACCACAACTTTGAGTAAAGCAAGATGGAGCAGTATTTTCCCAAACTTTTCCTGCTATTACCTTCACTCTCACATAAAACTACATCAGTCTTAGTTTCAGTGTCTTTATCATCAATCAAACAACTTAAACATCAACTGACATTTTACATATCTTCTCAAAATACCTCTTAAGTTTACTATTTTTACAGAGCCTAACAATCACTGGACTTCTTTTGGTATCGGCAAAATGGACCAAAAAATCCCACATCTATACCAGCTATGGTCATTTTTTTTTCCTGCGATCCAGCTACTCCTTAGATTGTCCTCCGTGTTTTTTACATTCTTAATCACAGGACTCATAAACCTTCTTTCATACTTCCTGTACATAATTGTCTAAGTGTTCAATGCTCAGCAAAGCACTGAGTTGGTTCTACAATCTTTTTTTAAGTTTCCTGAATTTACTTTTCATTACTAGTTGGTCATGCAATAATTTGTCTTAAGAGAGCAACAGATTCATCAAATCTTTTCACCTTCCTTTTGGTCCCTTGATTAAAATATATATATTTCCAGCACAGTGTTTCTCTTTTGACAGTATCTTTCCTGCATTTGTTTAACTGTTATTAGATACACATCTATGTTACCAGCATTCTACAAAGGTGGTGCGTTCTTGAATTTCTTTATCCCTACAGCTCCAAAACAAAGCTTTATGTTAAGGATCCCTTTGAGAAGCACACTGCCCCTCTTCCAAAACATCAAGCTGCATTCCCATTCGATGGATGGCTTCCTCGATTCTGCTAGTGATGATCGTGGAGGTTGATTGCCCAAATTTCTGGATACCTCCCCGGGGCTAATTGACTGAAATGCCAGGGCACACGTGGCCCCCAACAGCCCCAGTGACCACAACCTACCCGGGGCAAAATATAAAACAATGCGGGGGTCCAGCCCCCCCATGCAGCCCCAGGGACTGCCACCTCCCCAGGGCTAATATAATTAAATGCGGGGACACACCCCCTCACTACCCCGGGGACCACCACCTCCCTGGGGCTATATTGAACCTGGGAGGGGAGACGCGCAGCACCCGTTCAGGAGCCCTCCATGCGTCTGGGGACCACCAACTCCCAGGGCTGGCTCCAGCAATGTCCCAGGGTGCACCGCTTCCGCCAAGCCATAGAAATCGCTGCTCGACTTCATGGAAGCAAGAGCTTGAAAAATGCTCTGGCTTCTATGAAGCGGAGTTCAATAACTTTTGGACAGAGGGAGCTGCATGTTTGCAACTCCCTGTGTCCAAAAGCAATGCCGGCTCCCGCAGGAGGGGGAAAGCAAGCAGGGACCATGGGGGCCTTGAGGCTCCCCCCGCGGTCCCTAATGAGAGGCCATGCCCTTGGGAATTTTATCCCCGGGCTAAATATATAGTAATGGCTCAGCCCTGGGGTATGGGGACCGTGGGCCTGAAATAGGCCTGGGGAGGAGGGCCGTACAGCCCCACCTTCCTTAAAAAATAGAAAGAAAAAAGCCAGCCAATTGCCTAGGCCCACCCGTTTTCTACACCACTCTGCAAACACGCCTTCTGGAGCGCTGTTGAGTGGGGAATGTAGTTCCCATGGCTGCTGTAGGTCCTTAATGGCCAACAAGACCCCTGTTACCTACAGGAAGCCCCACATAGTGGGATTGCTAATTGGTGGTCAGAGGCCACGCCCTTTTCTCTACCACTCTGTAAACGTGCCTCAGCACACTGCAGGTGGGGGGATGATATCCTCTTGCCTCCTGAGGGCCTCAAAACTAAAGTGGACTTCTGCCCCCAAGCAGCAGGATGCCTGGAGGTGCATGTGCAGAAGCAATCCAGCTTTGTGGGCCTTACTGGAGGTAACAGAAGAGCTAGTTGGCCCCCAAGGACCCTCAAGAGCCAAGGAGGCTTGATCCCCCAAACAGTAGTGCTCCAGGAGGCTTGTTTGCAGAGTGGAGGAGGAAAAAGATATGGCCACTGAAAACCTCTCAGTAAACCCACTGTGTGGGACTTGCTGGAAGTACCAGGAGGGCTAGTTGGCCCCTAAGGTCCAATAATATCAAACAGGTGGGTTGAGGGTCCAAGGGAATATTTAAAGACCAAAGCACAGTTATAGTCCCCTCCAAAATATGATAAACACAAAAATAATAACTGTGGGTCTACAAAGAGTCTATGTGTGTCCCGATGGTTCTAAGTGTCCCTAGAGTATGTTACCAAGGCACACAACAGGATATTGCACGGTGTGAGATAATATCCATCAGTTACACTTTCTATACCGCCCTTTCATCATATGGAACACTTCACAGAGTGGAAGAGTTCATGTTTTGGCCACCTCAATAGGTATTGAAAAGAGATGGCTAACCCTAATGGTATATGGACTCAGGGAGTTGGTAGTTGGTATATGTTGGTAACTGTAAGCAGTGCAAGGAAAATAGTGAAAAAAGAAAAGTGCTCTTTAAAATTGGAGAGTGAACGCAAAAAACATTTTATTTAGAAGACGTTCACTTCCAAGGGGATAAAAACACAAGAGTGCAAATGGTCAGTAGGTGAAACAAATAGCTACTGACTAGTTGTTATGGTCGACATGTTTCTGCGGATGTTACAGATCCATACAGGTATCTACCGCTTCATCAGGACCTAATTATTATTTGCTACTGCTATTAAACTAAATATAGTGAACACAATAAATGATATGAATATCACCTGCTCACTCCTGGTAGTCCTCCTCAGATGCGTGAGGAACGTGGTGCACCTCACCTGGCAATGGCTCAGGAAAATGGGGCACCGCTCTCTCCGTCGGTACTCCTATCAGCCGTCTGGGCCGTATGGGGAGGTCCCCCAATAGCCAAGGAGACTTCATCCCCCTACCAGTAGTGCATCAGGAGGTGCGTCTGCAGAATGGTGGAGAAAGGGGGCGTGGCCTGTTATTAGATCTCAGCAATCCAGCTGTATGGGACTTACTGGAGGTAATAGAAGGAGTAGTTGGCCCCCAAAGGATGTCCTTTGGGGGCCATCTACCCCTCCTGTTACCTCCTGTAAGTCCCACACAGCAGGATTGCTGAGAAGTTGTCAAAGGCCATGCCCCCTATCTCCACCACTCTGCAAACATGCCTCCTGATGCACTACTAGTTGGGGGATAAAGTCCCCTTGGCCTCAGATGTACCTTGGAGGCCAAGGAACCCTCCTGGTACCTCATGTAAGTTCTACACAGTTATATCCATGAGAGGTTGTCGGAGGTCCAGCCCCCTTTCACTACCACTCTGCAAACATGAGTGTTAGTAAAAACACCTTAGATATTCACAAAAAAAACAAAGGTTAAAGGGACGTTATAGTTATTAATTAGCATTTAAAAAACCTTAGATATTTACTGACAAATCCAAAGGTTACAAGGACGTTATAGTCCGATTTTACGTACACAAAACCAGAGAAATTTGGTTGTTATAGTTACCTGAGTTAACTATAACTAGCACCCTCGCAATGCACTGCTTATGACTTCACATATTACATCACTCATGGCATGGTTAGTGACATCACTGATGACATCGTAAATGACATCACTGAGGGCATTAGTGATGACATCATCCAGTAACTGTTTTAAAAAAGTTTATGAGTGTTAAATAAATGCTGAGCCTTCTCCTACACAAAAAACTTGGAATGAACTTCCTCTCCACATAACAGCACTCTTCTCACTTCTGGAATTCCACAAGAAGCTGAAGATCTGGCTCTTCAACTAACACCCAGCAGATGACCTTCACACCTGCTCCAGTGCCTAGATATCCTCCGTTGATAAGTTGTTGATAAGTTGTGCTTTACAAATCCAGATAACAAAACATAACATAACAAAGCAATATTATATACAATATTAGAAAACTATCATAAATACCAAAAAAGATATTCCTATATTCTATATTCTGTCACAGAATATTTTTGAGTTAATATTTTGAGTTAGTCGTTCTTGTATAACATACATTTTTCCTTGTTGTTTTAGCTGAATACCTCACTAACATCACTTTGTATATCTTGAATTTTGCAATAAATAATCTGAAACAATCTACTCAGCGCCACTGCACTCAGTGCCACTGCACTTGACTATATTGAATTTAGCGCCACTCCACTCCACTGCACACTACTCTGCATTACTGCACTCTACGACAATGCACTCTATACCACTTTACTTAAAACATCTATGCCAGTCTATTCTGCACCACTGCACTCCATGCAGCTATTCTACAACACTTTACGCCATTGTACTCCATGTCACTGCAATTTACCCCACTCTATTCTATTCTGCACTACTGTACTTTACACCACTGCTCTCTATGCCACTCAACTCTGCACCACTCAAGGCCACTGCACTAGGTGCCATTGATCTCTGTGCCACGCCACTCAAACTCTGCGCCACTACACTCTACTCTCCCCACTCTACTCTGCACCACTCCACTCTATGGCACTTCACTTTACTCTGAGACAATCGACTCTATGCCACTGCAATGTACTCTGCACCACTAAACTCCATGCCACTCTGTGCCAATGCACTTTACACCATTGCAATCTACACCACTCTACTCTGCATGATGAAACTCTCTGTCTCTGTATTCTTCCCTGCACCACTCAACTCTACCTTGAACCACTCCACTCTATGGCACTTCACTCTGAAACAATATACTGTGCGCCTCTTCAGTCTATTCTGCACCACTCTACTCTACACAACTGCACTCTGTGCCAATGCACTCTTCACCACTTTGTTCAAAACCAAAGCACTCTACACCACTGCACTCTACGCCAATGTACTCTGCACTACTGTACTTTACCCCACTTTACCCTAGGCCACTCTACTCCATTCTACTTCACCACTCTCTATGATACTCCACTGTATGACGCGCGGTGCACAGTCAAAATATCGATTCCATAATATCGACCTACAGTAATATCGAGTTGTAAATATCGAAGGTGAAGAATATCGAGGTCAAGAATATCGTTGGACAGAATATCGACCCTAACGTAAGTAATATCAAATTTTTTTATATCGATGTAAGTAATATCGAAGTTAGTAATATCGATATCAATTACATCGATGTCACTAATTTCGATGTTACTAATATCGATATTTGTTTGTTGTTTTGTATTTTATTATGTATTTTATATGTATGTGTTATATGTTTTTGTTAAGTATTTTATTTGTTTTAAATTATATGTGTACTATTTATTATATATTAATTTTATGTTTTAGTACTGGAGCGGGTTGTGGGTTTATAGGGGAATAGGGTGGGACGTAATTTAATTATATTAAATTAATTATACATTTTTTGTAATTGTCAATTAATTTCAATTAATTTTTACGTTTAAGTTCTGTAGCGGGTTGTGGGTTTATAGGGGAATTGGATGGGAAGTAATTTAATTGTAATTAAGTCATTATTTATTTTTGATGAGTATTGATAATTATTTTATTTCAAAATAATTATTAATTGATAATTAATTATTTTAATTGGTAATTATTGTTATTAATTAGTAATTAAGGTTTGTAATTGTAAGTTACAATTTGTAATTGGCAATGAATTTTTTTAATTGGTAATTAATTTTTTGAAATAGGTAAATAATCATTTTAATTGGTAATTAATTTTTAATAATTGGAAAATTATTTTATTAATTGGTAAATAATTTTTTTATAAAAAAATACGTTTTATTAAAAAATAAATTTACTGTTTACCATTTTTTAATTGTTAATCAATTTTTAATTATTAATACGTTTTTGGTTTAGAAAAATATTTTAGTGTTCAATATATTTTGGTTATTTATATTTATTAATTAATATTTATTGGTATTTATTGTTAATTTATTGTTAATTAATTATTTAATTGTAATTATGTTTTGAGTAATTATCAATGGGGATTTGCAAATCATGTAGTTATTTAAAAATAAAAATGTTAATTATTTTATTTAAAACAATTATTTATAAGTATGTTATATTTAACTTCTACACTATCCAATGCTTTCCCTACTGTTGCACTCTCTGGAGTGGGAATAGTAATTGTTACTCCTACGCTATCCAACGCTTTCCCTACTGTTGCACTTTCTGGAGTGGGAATAGTAATTTTTACCCCTACGCTATCCAACGCTTTCCCTACTGTTGGACTCTCTGGAGTGGGAATAGTAATTTTTACCCCTACGCTATCCAACGCTTTCTTTACTGTTGCACTCTCTGGAGTGGGAATAGTAATTTTTACCCCCTACACTATCCAAAGCTTTCCCTACTGTTGCACTCTCTGGAGTGGGAATAGTAATTTTTACCCCTATACTATCCAACGCTTTCCCTACTGTTGCACTCTCTGGAGTGGGAATAGTAATTTTTACCCCTACGCTATCCAACACTTTCCCTACTGTTGCACTCTCCGGAGTGGGAATAGTAATTTTTACCCCTACGCTATCCAACGCTTTCCCTACTGTTGCATTCTCTGGAGTGGGAATAGTAATTTTTACCCCTATGCTATCCAACGCTTTCCCTACTGTTGCACTCTCTGGAGTGGGAATAGTAAGTTTTTACCCTACGCTATCCAACGCTTTGCCTACAGTTGCATTCTCTGGAGTGGGAATAGTAATTTTTGCCCCTGGGCTATCCAACGCTTTCCCTACTGATGCACTTTCTGGAGTGGGAATAGTAATTGTTACCCCTACGCTATCCAACGCTTTCCCCAGTGTTGCATTTTCTGGAGTGAGAATAGTAATTTTTATCCCTACACTACCCAACGCTTTCCCTACTGTTGCACTCTCTGGAGTTGGAATAGTCATTTTCACCCCAACGCTATCCAACGCTTTCCCTACTGTTGCACTTTTTGGAGTTGGAATAGTAATTTTTACCCCTACGCTATCCAAGGTTTTATATAATTAATTTTAAAAATGTTAAAAGTATATTCAAGTTTTTTACATTTATTAAACATAATTCTTTACTTTTTATTTATGTTTTTGTTTTATGTTTGTAAATGTATTTGTAAGTTATAATATTTTTTATTAATTTATGAAATTATGAAAATAATTATTACAACTTATTGTTAAGTACACATATATTATATATTTTCTATATATGTTTAATTAATGTATTATTATTATATATGTATTATTTAATAATTTTAAACATTAGATATTTTTAACTATGTTGATTTTATTTATTAGTTTTATTTACTTTATTTTACATTTATATTTTTACAGAAAAAAACGATATTTTTAACATCGATATTTTTAACATCTATATTTTATTTTCGATATTTTTGTATTTACCATGTTGTAGATAGAATGTCGATATTCTTGCCTTCGATATTTTTGCATCAATATTCCTGTAGGTCGATATTTTGTAGGTCGATATTTTGTCAGTGATCCATGACGCGCTACTCCATTGAACTCTATTCCACTCTATGCCACTCCACTCTACAACACTATTCCACTCTACGATGTTCTACGCAACTCCTGCTATGCCACTCCATACCACTTTACTCCACTCTATTCTATGATACACTACTCCACCCAACTTTCCTCCATTCCCTGCCTCTCCACTCTATGATGCTCTATGCCACTCCACTCTACGCCACTTGACTTTACAACACTCTACTCCACTCTGCCATTCCACTCTCCTACCCTAACATAATCCACTCTACAACAATCTACTCCAATCTATCCCACTCCACCCCACTCTACTCTACAACTCTCTACTCCACTCTATACAGCACCCTCTACCTTTCTTCACTCTGTTCTACACCACTCTATTACACTCTATGCCACCCCACTCTATATCACTCCACTCTAGTCTACTCTACCCCCTTCCACTCTCCAACCCTCGTCTCACTCTATGCCGCTCCATGTTACTCCACTTGACTCCACTCCATGCAACTCTGCTCTACACCATTCTACCCTAATCCACTCCAGAATACTCCACTCTACTCCACTTTACAACACTCTGCTCCACGCCACTCTCCTTTACCCCACTAACTTTTAGACATGCTGAACAGCAGCCATGCTGGTGTACAGCATGGCTAAAACATATTGACAAAGCCAATAGCTCTTGCATAGGTGAGACTTTTCCAGTGCCAGTTTTTCAATTGTCAGCAATGGCAGCTGGTTTCATTTTGCCGGTCGCTCCAGATGGCTTTGATAGGATTTTGGTTTCACATTGTTAGGTTTGACACACAAATTGCAGCTTTGTTTACCACCCCCTTTGCCCCACCCACTCACGCTGCTTGTTATCATAGTGATGGTAATTAATTATGCTCAATTTGTTAATCATTTGCTCAGCTGTGTTTACTCAAATACCCTGCTTGATTTCTTCGCTCCTGTTTCATTTTACCACATTACTGGCGGCCACGCAGAGTATAATGCCACGCACTGAGAACAAAAACATGGGAAGGATGACATTCTTGAATGAACTATAACAACTGTGATTTGTTTTTTTCAGTTCCATCCCAAGGCCTACGGGTTTTTCAGACGCGAATTTCATGTGTGACTGATTCTGCCCAGCATTGTTAGGCATTCAGAAGCCCTGGCTTGGCATGAGATAGGCTCTTTCAGGCACTGCATGGGCCTTTGTGCATAAAGATAATACCAAAGATAATGGTATAAACAAACATGGCCAGTGTGGTTACATATACACAATTCTGAGGCTCTGAGCTGCCACACTTCAGGAAAGTTTAACCAGTTCATAGTGTCAAGGGTGAGGGGGTGGAGAGGGGCAGGGAGCAGTTTCTTACACCTAACACATGAGCAGAAGGGCAGAAATCCTGGTTGTCTGATTTAGTGATGGAATGGTAGGAGTGAAAGAACAAACAATGGCAAAGTCAGTAATTCTTGTTTATACGAGAGCTATTAGCTTTGCCAATATCTTTTATCCAGGTTGTTAGAGCTGCTGTGCAGTATAGCTAAAATGTATTTTAAAAAGCACTATAAGCACTTTTTTTTATCTACGTGCATCATAGCGCGTTTATAAATAACTTTTATAGCATTTAAAAAAAATTACTTTTAGCCATGCTGCACAGCAGCCACTCTGCTCTACAACATGGATCAGAAATGTTGGCAAAACCAATAGCTCTCACATTGGCGAGAGCTATTGGCTCTGCCAGTGCTTGTTTATATTTTGTCAATACCACCTGTATCTCTGTAACACGTTTCTTATTTTATGGTGAATAGTTTGTCAGTTCTCTCTTATGAAATATTTCTATGCTGTTGGTCTTTAATTAATGCATGACATTTCTGATGCACCAAACGCTTGACAGTGGAAACGTCTAAGAAAATCTGAATTAGCAAAATGTGACAAAGCAATGCAGGGTCAACCAGTAGCCCAGTCATCAAACTTAATAAGCAATAGTAACACGTAACATATTGGCAATTTCACTTTTCAGCTACATGTTTATACATCCTAGCTTTTGTTCACTTTTATAGTCACGTGCCTTAATTCTTGTACCAGGATGTGGGGATACACTGTTAGCGTTTTTCTCCCCAGATGATTTGTGTGTTTTTTGCTCTCACTGTGACATGCCAGGTACTGGTCATTTTGGTACTTGCAGATCTGCCATTATTACTTCAGGACTATAAATGCCAGGTGTTTTATATAGTGCAGATGATTTACCTTGCGGCTACTACTGAGCTCTGACACCTAACAAGAGGCTTCTTGTTTGATGCCTTATGTTGGGGAGCCAGACTCCAAGGAGCCTTGAGACACCCGTGCTGGTAGGGAGCACCTTGTATCCTTGTTACGTGTACCGTAGGCAGGCAATATATTTATACATATGGGAGATAGCGAAATGCTTGCTATTTACAAAATAAGCTGCAATACTGATAAATGCTGCAATAGAGGTCATATCATCATAGCATCTATTCAGGCTATATTTACAAGCATAGGCAATGACAATAGGTCTTGCTTTAAAGTGATCTTCTACGGTAATGTGAAGCATTACAAGCAAATAGCTTGGAAATAGATATGTATTTGTGTGGAATTAAAGAACTGTAGAATAATACTGGTGTTGGTTGAAAGGGCAGGTGAAAGTTACACTGTAACGCCAGACCTTAAAACACAAGTAGAATAATGACTGCCCTTCTCCCATCTGTGCTGCTGCCAGATGAAATCAATATAAATGATATAGTTATTTAAGACACTTTAATAGCATTCCAATGTCATGTGTGTGTCCCTGCAAGTTCAAGCTTATGCAGCTGGGAAAATAAACATAATATTCACAGCTGCGATGAGGGCAAGCACTTTTTAGTTGAAGCGTGGAACTTCTTCCCAATCAAAACAGGTACTCCTGGCTCCCAACATAAGGGCAGAGCCAAAACCCCCCATAGTAATGCTCATATAATTGTCTGATGACGGCTGCGGTGTTAAGCCAGACCATTAACAGTGAGTCTACATGTCCCCATGTTATCGGATGTTTTCTTCTAATTGTTCTCCTCTTACTCCACCTCGGGACCAAAAAACGTTCGACGAGTCCAGTCTCTTATAAAATCTTTTGGTATCAGATAGCACTGATTGGGATCTAAAAAAATATTTCCGGTCCTTGCAAGTTTCAAATGTGCGTCATCATTACTATGGGAGACAGCTGAAGCTCTGGATCACTTCCAAAGCACAGCATGCAGGAAATTACTAGACTTAATTCTGACTCGCGTAGTCCCTAGGTGTTGGAAGGGTGGGGGACTTTGAATCAAAGTAACACAATGAAAAGAAAAGCTAGCCAAATCCAGCTGTATCAAGCATCTGATAGCTGTAGCTGGTAGATGAGACACTATGAACTAGAGATTAAATTTATGAACTAAACGTGTGTACACTTTACAATGCAATTAATTACCCATAAGTATGGACCTGGTCTGTATCACTGCAAAGTATTTTGTGCCCAAAAGGGAGGAGGAGGCAGGGTAAGCATTTGAATTTGTTCTTTCACTGTCTGGTTTCTTAAGAGGGGTACCTCTCGAATAGCTGACTAGGTGTTGTAATGGGGAATCGATAGTGGTGCCTTGAACTCCTAAAACAAAAATGAGCATGTCCACAGCCCTCTAGGAGAATAGAATTATTTTATGCTTTATTTATTTTATTTAGGGATTTTGTAAAATGCTGCTATGAGACTTATGGCGACTTCAGAGACCTTCAGAGGTGAAGATACATATGAGAGTGCATGGCAAGCAACTATAATCAGTAGCGGCTCCTCAGCTTAGGTAGAGGAGCGTCGCCCCACTGACTCCAAAACGAACAAACATTGGCATAGCCAATAGGTCTCGCCTTTGGGACCTCATACCACGTGGGCCGATTCACTTATGTGGCTCGCTGGGATGGAGGACAGTCAGCGGCGTGATGTGATTCCAATGCCGATGGAGGGACCAACTCCGAAATTGACAAGGATTAGTTTCAGTGCTGGCAAGGCATGCTACAGACAACGCACTAGAAGTCACAAGTCTATAAGGACTTACTTGAGAATGATTCTGAGGGGGGAAAGGAAGAGGACGAATTGACTCCACCACTGGAGAGCACTGTTCCGGAGCTACCCCCAGCTGTAGCATGCAGCACAGCCACAAGCAAGTTTAATCACTTACCGGAGAGCAAAGAGAAAGGCGCCAATAAATACAATGAAAGTTCCTGCCCTTATGGTGGCGCCGAGGGTAGAAACTTCACAGCACTTTCTGCAGCATGCTGGGATTGCGAGGTGGTACAATGGGCTGAACCGCTCTGTCCTCTACTGGTCTAGCCTGCCCTTGCTTCACTCGATGACATGGCCCAGCAAAGAGGCACTGCATCGAAGGGAGGCCGAAATACTCGCACTCTTGCACCGGCTGCCATGGAGGTAGCAACGTAAGAGAGCTCTCTGGCTCACGGAGAACTAAGCAGCTGACAATCAGAAGCTGCATTGGCAAACGGCATCGGCTCCTGTGTGCCTGACTCTAAAAGCATCAAGTAATGCTTATGTGCACTTCATTAAAAACAAGCACTGACCAGCAGCGGCGACGGCGGCCAGCAAATGGACTGCTTCGCGGCACGCACTCAGCAGTAACGCAAGGTAGGGAGCGTGCGGTATGGCATCGAATTAAAAGGCCACACAGCGTTAATTACAAACAGATGTTGCCAAAGCTCACTCCCGCAAAGGAAACGCCAAACGTGCACGCGTTGCAATAGACAACAATGCAAAACGTGCATGTTTTAGGCTAAAAAAGCTGATCGATTCCAAGAGGTCCCCTCCTAAGCAGCGCAAGCGTGCTGCGTAGGCGAGACCTAAAAATACAATGATAATAACGTATCGTTATTATCATTGTATTTTTCCATTGAGTCAGTGGCTCGTGGAGTGGGGCAGGGCAGGGCAGGGCAGGGCTGAGCAGCGCAGTGAGAGTAGTGGTTTGCGTTCCTTAAGTGCGCATGACTGCTTGGCCTGCCCTCTTGGGCCGGCCAAACGGTCCGGCGCACTTTGCATCTTCCCCACCAGGCTTGCTTTACAGAGCCTGATGAGGAACAAGCAAAGCCTCCCAGTCCCCCTCTGAGCATTGCAGTGCTGTGATTGGCTATGGGGAGCCTGGGGGCTTCCTGTTACTTCCTGGTGCCGGTGGAGACAGGAAGAAGAGGACTGAGGAGAGGTGGCGGCCGGCCGGCTGGGGTAAGTGTTCTTTTTTTTTCTTCATTTCCTTAATAATACGATGTGCAGATGAATATGGTCTGAAAAGAAGCAGAGCAACAATGCTGACCTGGGATGCATTGTCAATATCTAATCAGATCCACAGTTATAAGTACCTTCCCTATTTATGAAGGTATTTTAGAAAATACAGATTCTCATCTTACAATAAAGCGAATGCTGGACACTATTGCAATAAAAATAAAGGTAACAGCATGTTTATCAGAGCTAGTAACCAGCCCATTACTTTCTAGTTGATGGGGGTGGGTTTTGCTTTCGACATTCTTCTATTGCATATCCCCTTAAATATGTTCAGCTAAATAATTTGCTAAAAAGTTATTTTATTTTATTGTTGGACTGATTTCTAAATGGGAGGCTCTTTGGTACAGCTCTTAGCTGGAGAACACTGCACACTGTTGAATCGGTGCCAATAGAAGGGTCAAGGACTTATCAAAGACTGTGTACTATCAAAGAGGAAAGAAGCTCTTCTTGCGCTGCCAGCCAGCACATTCCAGAATGCTGTGCTCAGCACATGGTTGGGTATCCGCACCATTCAGATTACTTTGGTGCTTCCACTCATGCTGTCTACTGGAGTTTAGGTAGGTTGACGGCGTTTCCATCTATTTCAGTCGAGATAATCATCAGGACAGGTGGTAAGCACTAAATATCTCTAAGGAAAGGAAAGAAAGGGGTCAGACAGAGTGACCCCATGTTGCCTGCTTAATATTAAACAATCAATCTACTTGTGAAGTGGAAAGGCAAATTTGCTGTGCCTTGCAACTAAATATGCATAGTTGCAGACTATGCATAGTTTGCATAGTCAGCAAACTATGCATGACAACAGGATGAAGAAAAGAGTCAAGCAAGAATGCTAGGTGTAGAATCCAGAAGACGATTAAAACTGCTTAGAAGCAAACTCTGCCACACAAATAGAAGTAAGGAAGTGAAGAATGTAACAAAAAAAAAGGAACAACTCCACTGTGAAGTATCATACTCTTGTGCTTTCCTCTCTCATATATGGTTCAAACAAGAACTAATATCACAGGAAAAGACTATTTTTCATCTTATTGGGAACCTTGAATAACAATACCGATCACCATCTTGGGAAGGGGTGATCATAAGGCTTTTACTCTCCCCTTTTCAGAAAATCATCTTATTTTGTAAATGAAGAAGCCTAAATTTCGCATGCTTCTCTCTGTGCAGGATTTCAGAGTTTCATTGCCACCCGTTATGCCTAATGCTCCAGAAAGCATACAGAGCACCTCTCCAGTGGCTGTTTTACTCATCTAAGGTAGCACAGAGGGGTAATATGCCTGCTGCAAGAACATGTACCATGCATATCAAAGAGCAATATGTTATGTGCATTGTTCAGTGGGTACTGCTTTGTGTTCACTTCCCGGATGAAAGGACACTTGAATAAATACAGTTTGGGCTGGACTGTTCACATTGGGCGCAGGATCAAGACTGACTTGCATATGGCTGGGTCCAAACTGGAATGGTATGGTGAGCCAAAAAACAATGGATTTAGGCCTAGATCTCTGTACTGGGGTGAATGTATGACATTGTTCTACATTCTGTCCAACAATTGTTCTTTTTGCATTTGTCACCCCAAATGGGACAGGTATGCTCAGACATGAGTCCCGTGCTCTCCATGCCACTGGAATCAAGCTATCCTGGCTGATGAAGGCTGAAAGCCTGAAACCGGTCCTAGGATGCTTGTTTCCAGTCCAGGGAGCACCTGGCCTGGCAGTTCGGGCTGGACTGTTCCCATTGGGTGCAGGATCAAGGCTGATTTGCATATGGCTGGCTCCAAACTGGAATGGCATGGTGAGCAAAGAAACAATGGATTTAGGCCTAGATCTCTGTATTGGGGTGAATGTATGATATTGTTCTGCATTCTGTCCACCAGTTGTTCTTTTTGCTATATTATGATTGAGCAGCTAGCTGTCTGACATGAATATGAAGGAGCCTTTGTGGATTTCCGTGAGTCTAGATTCTCCTGAAGAGTCCCTTTCTCTTCTGAGCCCTGCTTAACACATGTTTACAGGAGAAGCCCTGTATTCATGACCTCAATGTTTGAGACAAAAAATAATCATGGATTTCTGATCAATGAGAGTTCAAGCATTAAGGTAATATGTTGTTCCTGCTTATATTTCACACACTTTACATAAACCTGTATTCCCTATGAGTGTGTGCTTTTTCCTGAATTAAACCTCAAATAAAAATGTTTATCCATTGTTTTAATTAAATAACGTTATAAGCTGTAACTGGTCAGTGAAATGCTAAACGTACAAAAAAATTGTATGTTTTGGTATTTCTAGCCACACCCCTGACCCTGCCCACTGATTCAATCTTCGGTTATTCCCGGCCCTTGATTCTCCACCCACAGTTCCTCTACTTTTTTTTCCCCACTTCGACCACAGGTTTTACAGAAGTTCATGCAGATCTTGGTGGCGGCTTGATTTCAAAGTCTTTTGAGTCTTGGAGTCTTTTGTTTGGAATCATTTAATCAAATTCTTTAATGTGTTATTGTAAATAACATTGTAGCACTCCATACAGCTCAAAACAGGACATCTTATCAGTCAAATTTTATTGGTGGTTTGAAGGAGAGGGAGAATTTTGCCAAGCAATGAGAGTTGAACATTGACACTATTGTTGACTGCCAATGATTAGAGATGAGCAGGAGGTCCATGTCAAACATGATCCCCTGTTTTAGCTTTCTGACAGGTGATGTAACCAGGCCCAAGACTGGAGGGGTATTGAAATGGCAGAGATGAAGTCTTGCCCACCTACAATGGGATTTCCATTTTTGATTTGTTTAGGCAATTGCGTATTGAGGCCCTGCGAGTTATTCTTGAGATGGTTAAAGATTTGTGTTTCTTCAGTATCCATTACAAAGTGAATTTTCTACTCATTGACTATTTGAGAAATATGACACATGCAGACATTATACAGGAGTGAGTACAGAGTGGAGTCCAGGGAACGCTTCACGGAAAGCCACATGTAGAATTCTGAAGGCTCCATGCATACTTGGCCACAGAACCGACCCATGTTAGAGCAAACCTGAGTACCTCAAAACCTTCCTTGATATCAACAGGAAAACGTCATTATTGAAGGTGAAGTTAAAGAAAGTCAGTGATGCCTGATGACCTTTGTTGAGTGTGCTGAGGAGCTTTTCTCTAATGCCAATCAGGCCTGAATCCAACAGATTTAAAGGTGAAAAAATTATTTGGAGATCAATAATAAGCTGATTTCGCTGTCACATTCTTGTAGTTCATGCATAAAAACTATTTACATAATTTTACCTCATTTTGCTTTGGATTCAGCAGTGGTTTCCTTTAAAAGTGGGAAATGTAAGCCATGTTTCAATTGGCTAGGGACTACATACAATGTTCCACACGTTAAAAAGACGTTTATAACTTGAAGTCTAATTTGGTTATCTGTTTCTCAAAAACGGGTTTGACCATAGATATGAATGAGTGTAGAAACATGGTGGGAGTTTGGGTAGCGAGAAGATTGACGGTTTTTAGAAATAAGTCCCAGTTAGTTCTATGTTATTTTTTATTTGAAAAAACCTCCGAAGCTCTTTATAATGCTGTGACATTATACATTGACTATTTTTAATGCTTCTGGGTTGGTCAGCTTTTGTTAGACAACGGAAATCCCTTTGATTTCGTTTGTATTTGGCAATATGGGCTCATTCGCTACATATTACTTTTTAGTTTGCTCTTCTACCTATCTTCTGGGATGATTTATCTGGTTTGTTGTCAGGTCTACCTATGTGTTGAAAACATAGACTATGGCACAAAAGTTTCTTGAAGTAAGACCACTCATTCCTGCAATGTTAAAGGAGTGGTTTGAGTTAACAGTGCATCTTCCAAACATCGATTCAAAAGAAGCGTGGGTTGAAGGGTGCTTTTACATACATTTCAAATCAGTCGAGTATTGAAATGAATAATTTAAATTCTGGAGGGATTCGGTAGATGGAATTTATGAATGAATGAAGTTTATCTTAGACTTGGTAAGGGATGAGACACAAGATAAGTGAGTGCTGAGGTGAATGAGTGCTCATGGGCTCTTAAGAACTGCCATGGATCCCCTTGTGCAGTTGGTCTTAACCTATATTGGGGGAACACCTACGGGTCTGCAAAGCCATGTCAGGGGGTCTGTGACTGCTTAAAAAATGAAACATTATTAACAGTTCAATAGTGTATATAAATAAAGAAGCAACATTTAAAATTAAAACAGTTCAAACGTTCAGTATATGTGAAAGAATTTGAAATTGTAGGCTAAAAATTAAGTTAGTATCCTCAGATTTAATTAGTGGGAGGAGTTCAAAAGCATCAAACAGAATAGAGTACGGATGATGGGTGGTGTCGATTTCATTTAGAAAGGCACCAACATTCTCATTAAAAAACATGTTTAGATTTTTTTTTCAAAATTGTGAAATAAATAAAATATTTCATAATGGTGTATAATAACCACTGCCCTGGAGTATTTTTGTGTGTCTGTAAGGGCTTGATTTGTACTATGATATTTGTTCTTATGCTGAGAGTTAATTATTTTGACTCAGCAATAAACCCTGGTATAATGTAAAACGAAGAACAACAAGTATACCTTTCTGTATAGCATGGTGTGCATTAATATAAAATGTGAAATTTTGAGCGACTGCCCCTTTCACTCAGCTTTGAAATTAAATAGACAACCCTGTCACGCTAGTACATACTTCAACTATTACGGCAGAAGGGAGGGGAAGGAGAAGAGAGGAGAGGAGGTTAGGGGAGGGGAGAAGAGGAGAGGGAGGGGATGGGAGGGAAGGGGGGAGCGTGGGAGGAGAAGGGAATGAAGAGAAGAGGGGCTGTATTGGGGAGGCGAGAAGAATCGAATCAGTAAGGCCAGATTGACTTCCGGGAATGCTTTTCTACATCTGATATAAGCCCTGCCCCAGATCCCTAGGGTCTGTCCTGCTCCAAGTGAGTCATTTTCCTGCAGTACCTGCCAACCCGATGGGAAATCCTGCCTTGAGAACAATGGAAATGAAAGAGAACATCTTGTTTCTGTCAGGGCAGTGGGCGCAGGTGCAAGGGTCTCTCCCTTCCACAATCCGCGGGCCGGGTTATGATTTTCCAGCCAATGGTCACGACAGCAACATTGAAGCCTCAGACACAGCCTTCATGCTGTTTACTGTTTGCTGGGAAAAATAATAAATGTACTCAGCATGTTGCAGCTGGGAAGGAAGTAACATCCCTTTAAAGTGCAAAGGAAAACTGGCTTGTACGCACGCAGGCAGAACATGGGCCACACACCTGCAGAAAGAAGCAAGAGCTGCCTTCGAAAAGCTGGCAGCCTCTAAACACCGGAAATAGAGGCAGTCTGGAAGCAGAACCGTGTCTAAGAGATTGAAGACCAGCTTAAGGACTCTGGAAGAATGTGCCCTGTCTGAGATGAGACAGTGCACCATTAAAACCGTGGGCTTTGAATGTGGCACAACGCAAAACGATGCCCCACCCCTGCAGAATGTGAACAAATATTCATTGGTTTAGGGCTAAATGGGCTCCTCTGAAGGGTTGGGTCCCCACGTCCAATGCAGCTGCTGCAGGAGCCTGCGTTACACCCCTGCCCGTTGATGACAGTGTGAGTGGGGACGGGGTATTTGTGTCCCTTGGCATAGATGTGGGCGAGCCGACAAATCAACGGGGAGAGCCGAGCCAGAGTCGAGCCAGCAGTCTGGCTCTGATCCTAGAGCCTGTGCACGAGCTGAGACCTTAAAATGTTTGCTGTTTAAAATAATATTAAGTCTCTTCAAACTTCAAAAAAGAGTATTTCTTTAAAATGTGCAGGCTTTGACAATAACTTGTCACACTATAGCACTGCACTGAGAAGTACTTGTTAAAAGTGATAGTTTTTAAACCTGAACCATTCTTTCATGAACTGTAAGAGGCAAGACAGTTGTCATGTAAACCCTGTAAATAGCCCAGATTACTATAGGCCAATTTAATAGTCTCATAAATCAAACATAATAGGTTTTGGTACAACTGGTATTTTAAACTCACATATTTGAAAGTTCTCATGAAATAAAGTGTTTGCCTAAAATACCAGCGGGGAAGCTGTAGTTTATCCAGGTTTTCTAGTCTCACTTCTTACAAATCAGCCACTAAATGGTACCTATCTGTCTATAATTATGTTAAGGCTTTGTTTGAACCTCTGTTAAATTGTCTGTAGTTTTGTTATTGTCAATCTCGATCTAGAGATATTGAAGTGCTTTAAATGAGCACTAGTTACATTATACAAGGTCCAGTACGTTTTTGTAAGCACTGAGAGATTTAAGTAATTTGCTCAAAATC
Organism: Lissotriton vulgaris; assembly: GCF_964263255.1. Classification (NCBI taxonomy): domain Eukaryota; kingdom Metazoa; phylum Chordata; class Amphibia; order Caudata; family Salamandridae; genus Lissotriton; species Lissotriton vulgaris. Next base: position 1,706,017,823 of record NC_141685.1, on the reverse strand, counting down.
ACAGGATGTTAAGCCTATGCACAGATTTCCCAGATCCACAGTCGTCAGCTCTGGCCTTTAAGCCAAATCCTTGGTAGAGGAAGAGTGGCAGGCCAACGCCACATGAATGTTTGGCTTGTTATGGGCTTGAGGATCCAACAGGACCTTGAGCTGAAGCAGAGCCAGGCTTCAGGACTCGAGCCTGGCTTGAGCTTTCAATGGCTTGCCCATCTCTACGTCTGCAGAAGAGACTATGGTGTAGGCCACGCTTTATGAAACAGCAACAGGATCGCACCACAATCAACCAAAGTTCCAAGAGGCCCATGATGCCATTTGATTTGGGAAATGTTTAGGAGGTCATGCCTATATTTCTGCTGTCTGCAACCAAGGAGTTAGAGAAGTGTGCATGATCTGCATATCTGTAGAACAGATTGGAGTGGCATAGAACAAAGTAGATTGCCATAGAGTGGAGTGGCATAGAGTGGAATAATGTAGGAGAGCGGAATGGCACAGAATAGAGTAGTGTGTTGTAGATTCGAGTCGAGTGGCGTAGAGTATCATAGAGTGGAGTGGCATAGTGTGAAGTTGTGGAGTGGAGTAGTGTGTCATACAAGAGAGTGGAGTAAAGTGGCATGGAGTGGCGTAGAGCGAGTTGCATAGAGCATCATAGAGTAGAGTAGTATTGCAGAGAGGCATATAGTGGAGTAGAGTGTTGCGGAGAGTCATAGAGTGCAGTAGAGTTTAATGGAGTAGAGCGTCATAGAGTGCCTAGAGTGAAGTGGCATAAAGAACAGTGGTGCAGAGTAGATTGGCTAGAATGAAGTGATGTAGAGTAGACTGGCATAGAGTAGAGTGGTGCAGAGTAGATTTTAGTGGCATACAGTGCAGTGGCGTAGAGTAGAATATTTCAGAATAGAGTGAAGTGGCATAGAGTGGAGAGGTATAGGGTAGAGTGGAGTGGTGCAGGGTAGAGTGCAGAGGTGTAGAGTGGCGTAGAGTGCAGTGGCGTAGAGTAGTGAGTGCAGTGACATGGCGTACAGTGATGCAGAATAGATTAGAGTGGCATGGTATGAAACAGAGTGTAGTGGCATTGAGTGCATTGACGTTGAGCGCAGTAGAGTGGCATGGAATTGAGTGGTGCAGAGAAGAGGGCTGTGGCATAGTGTAGAGTGGCACAGAGTAGAGAGGTGCAGGGTAGAGTGGTGCAGAGTAGAATATGCAGAGAGCAGAGGCATAGAGTACAGTGGTGCAGAGTTGAATAAAGTGGCATAGAGTGCAGTGACGTAGAGCACAATGGTGTAGAGTGGTGTAGCGTGCAGTAGTGGAGAGTGCAGTGGTGCGTAGGAGGTAAGGTAGAGTGCACTAGTATAGAGTAGAGTGTTGCAGAGTAGAGTAGAGATACATAGAGTGATGTGGCCTAGAGTGCAGTGTGATAGAGTGCAGTGGTGCAAAGTAGATTATAATGGGGTAGAGTGAATTGGCCTAGAGTGCAGTAGAGTTTTGTGGAGTATAGTGGTGCAGAGTAAAGTGGAGTAGCATAAAGTGCAGTGGCACAGAGTAGAGTGGTGCAGAGCAGACTGGCATAGAGTTCAGTGGCGGAGAGCAGTGTTGCAGAGTAGATATTGTAGAGTGCAGTGGTGTAGATTGCATTGGTGTAGAGTAAAGTGACATAGAATGAAATGGTGTAGTGTAGAGTATTGCAAATTAGAGTAAAGTTGCTTACAGCACAGTGGTACAGAGTGGATTGGCATAAAGTGTTTTGGTTTTAAGCAAAGTGGTATAGAGTACATTGCATTGAGTGCAGTGTCCTAGAGTTCACCGGCATAGAATAGAGTGGCATAGAGTGGGGTTGCGCAGGGTAGACTTCAGTGGTGTAGACTGGAATAGAGCTGCATAGAGTTTAGTGGCATAGAGTCGATTGTTCAGAGTAGAGTGCAGTGTTGTAGAGCGCAGTGTTATAGAGTTCAGTGGTGCAGAGTAGATTTGACTGGCTTAGAATGAAGTGGCATAGAGTGGAGCAATGCAGAGTAGAGTAGTGTAGTGGTGTACAGTGCATTGGCTTAGAGTGCAGTAGACTGGCATAGAGTAGAGTGGTGCCAAGTATAGTGGAGTGGCATAGAGTGCAGTGGTTCAGAGAAGAATGGCATAAAGTTTAGTGGCGGAGAATAGGGTGGCATAGAGTAAAGTGGTGTAGAGCAGAGTGGTGCAGGGTAGAGTGAAGTGGCATAGAGTGCAGAGGCATAGAGTGCAGTGGCAGAGAGTGCAGTGCTGCAGAGTAGACTGTTGTGGAGTGCAGTGATTTATAGTAGAGTGGCACATAGTGCATTGGTGTGGAGTGCAGCGGCTTTGATTGGTGAAGAGTAGAGTGGTGTAAAGAGCAGTGGCGATGAGTCCCGTAGAGTAGAATAGAGAGGCACAGAGTGCAGTGATGTAGAGTACAACATCATAGAGCACAGTGTCGTAAAGTGTTGCAGAGTGGATTATAGTGCAAAGAGTGCAGTCCTGCAGAGTAGATTGGCATAGAGTGCAGTGTAGTATAGTGCACTGGTTTTGAGTAAAGTGATGTAGAGTGGATTGGCAAAGAGTGCAGTGATGCAGAGTATAGTGGAGTGGCGCAGAGTAGAGTTGAGTGGAGTGGCGCAGAGTGCAGTGGCCCTGAGTAGATTGTTCAGAGTAGAGTGGAGTGGTCCACGGTAGAGTATAATGGCATAGAGTGTTGTATAGTACAGAGTAGATTAGATTGGCATAGAGTGGATTGGCGTAGAGTGCACTGGCATAGTGTGGTGTGGTATATTGTAGAGTGAAGTGGCATAGAGTGCAGTTCTGAAGAGCAGAGTGGCATAGAGTGGAGTGGCAAAGAGTGCATTGGCATAGAGTAGAGTGGAGTGGTGCAGAGTACAGTGGAATGACACAGTGTGGAGTGATGCAATATGGAGTGGTGCAGAATACAGTGGAGTGGGGTAAAGTGGAATATGCATGATGTGGTGACGCACCGCCATTATACACAACACATTTTCAAGTGAAATGAACATTACATTTGCACAGCCATACAGCTTTACTGACAAAAGTATACAGCGCACAAACAATAATGTATGCAACGGCATCACCAAGTGTATTGATTTTTTTGATTGTATTAAAATATCTGTTTCCACCACACTTCAGAATTACTAAAAAGTTTGCTCAATTTGTGCTTTTCTAAATCTGATATATCCTGAAATATCTGCACAGTTAATTTACAGACATTTTATTTTTATGTACAAAAAAATAACACCGGGCAGACTTCCTCAAGCACAACCTCAGTAGCCAGAAATGCTATCACATAAATCCTCTCACTTTGAAGTCAGAAAAAGGAAAGTAAACACCAAGCTCCCTGGAAGACAGTGCCTGAAATTTGACCTCTGCCTTTGAATGCACTGCAAATGTGACATGTTAAGAACAAGATATAAAGACCTGTTAACAGAAATACAGTACTGGTGGAAGACTACAGCAAATAGTGTTTGGGCAATGGAAGGGATTAACTCAAGCTGGACTACCTAAAACAAATAGAGCCAGCAAATAGAAAGCGAGCAAATGTGAGGTAGAAACCACAAACTCAATCGTAAGCAATGGTGGGAATGCAGTCCCAGGGAAGCTTTCCAAATGTCCTCAAGATGTTGTTAGCAAACCAGAGAGCTGTGCTTTGTGGTAGAACTCGACCTAGAAAGAGAAGCTGTGCTCATGAACTACTCTGAAAGTGAGAGGACCTTTTGCTGACTGGAAAAGGTCTCTATGCAGACAGCAATTCATAGAGCTCACCTGAGTAGCGAAAGGAATTGAGCTCCTAAGCCAGATTGAGACCTTTATTTACTAAAGTGTGCGTGAGGGCACGTGAGACAACACAATTTAACACTTTAACACAGGACTACAAAGTGCCAAGCACATTTCTGCTATCTTCTGTGTCATGTGTGCAGAGTAAACGGCTGAGAATTTGTTTTGTAAATGAGGACTTCACATCTTGACACAGTTATTGTAAAACCTAATATAACAAATGTTCCATGCTGGCTTCTGTACATATGACATTTTTAAATCACTGTACCCTATGAGGAAGAGTTATCAAACAGCACAGATGTCATAAAGCCATAGCCACTTCAACAATTCTGCAATAGAGGACCAAATTAAGCTGGTGGAATGACTAAATTATGCGGCAGGAAAAGAAAAATTGTCAAGATTTAAGGAAAATTTCCTCTGGCAGTTTTAGCTTACTATTTTGTCATTGTAATACGCGTTGATACAAAACGAATTCCAAAACTTTGCAAAATATAAAGGTTTCTTTATAAAGAAATTAGTACAGTACAGGAAAACTAGTTTAGTGGGTTCTATTGAATGTTTTCTTCACCAACAATTAAGGATTGTCTGGTTAATGACTAAGACCATGTTTAAAGCCCCCCCTACTAATTCCCAAAATACAAGGTATCTGTGTAAAACGTACATGTGCTCGTCTTGTAATAAAAGGTGTGTCTCTCTTAATATGCTTATCTCATGTATGTTTTAGAACTGATGTCTACTTCTGGTTCTACTTAGTATCCACACTGGCCATGAAAAAAACTAATCTTTCAATTAAAAAAAAATCATAATTGTACACTATATATAAAATGTACGAGTTTAATTAGGATGTATTCTAAGATTCAAGATATCAGAGAATAAAAGGTAAACGTTCTGGATTTTTCTGTACTCTGAGTGACTCTTAGAAAAAATGCTGCTTTATGGATAGTCTGCATTGTAAACATAAATTTGCATTATAGCGAAAGAAAACATTTTAGTGACAAATAAGGAATCATTATTACCACCAAGTTTGAATCACATTTAAATATATATATGTTTCTTATGTTGCAGGCATAATCCCTTCACCAGCTCATCTATTGGGCATTAATAGGTCATGGACAATGCTTCAACCCATTAGTATCGCTTTAATATCCGACTATAACAATCAATAACTGAAAGTTAAGACTGGCTAAGTGTCTGGAAAAGTTTTACACCATTTCCCTTACATGTTTAACTCTGTTTTTTTTATAGAGAAACAATATGACACCAGGTCTACCATCCTGGGTTAAACGGAGCATACAAACAATTCGTAGATTACTTGCTTGTTGACCTGTTCTTGCAGTTTTTCACTTTCTGTTGATCATTCTAAAGTTAAGCCCACAATTGTTTCAGACTAGTTTGTTAAATATCCACTCATAGTGCCAAATTACCAGTGAAGTGAGAAGTCTGCAGATGTGATGTGATCAGCAATACAGTTAGAAGACTAGAGGTGGGCGAGCCAACGAATAAGCACGGAGACCCAAGCCAGACTCGATCCAAGAGTCTGGATCGGCTCTAAAGGCCCATCCACAAGCGGAGCCTTGAAAATGTTTGCTATTTAAATCATACAACAAATATAATAAAGTCTCTTCAAAAGTCTGAAAGGTTTATTTCTTTTGCATTTGGAAGATTTGAGATCAATGCATCACATAATGGCACAGCAAAGTACTTTATTAAAAGTGATATTTAACTTGAACCATTAGTTAACTAAGAGGCAAGATTGGTGTCTATGTAAATCTTTTACATGGCCCAGATTATCATAGAGCAACATTATAGCAGTGCTTAATTTGAGCCGGTGGTTTCCGGTGCTCATCACCTGCACTGAATCATCAACATCAGCGCTTTTCATCAGCACCAGTTAAGGGCACATTCATTTATGGTAGGCACAGGGCAATTAAGTAATTTGACCAGAATCACAGGATGACCCGGGCTTCCGGCTCGAGTTTGGCTCGAGCTGTCAGTGTCTCACCCACCTCATCAGAAGACTTGCTGCCGAAAGGCATAAAGGTGAAAGCAAACTTGAAAATATCTTTACATGAAAGTAAACCTCAATTGAAACCGAGCAAAATATGTGGTCACAAGAGAACGTACAGCAATTTTCTGGCCAGTCGGTCTGTGCAAAACTAGTCAAATAACTGGGCAAAACACGCGAGATCTGTTTTGCTTTCCAAGCCTGATGACGAGACTTGGAATTGGCCTTTGCCTAAAAGCTTAAATCCAGTTTATTTGCTGTAATTTCCAAGTTGTCAACATTCCAGGCAAACATGCTTGTCACAAAAAACGAAACAGTTAATTTTACTTGATGCACCACTATGACATCAGCTTCATGCTTTACCAATACGCCATCTAAGCCCATGTATCCCGCTGGCCTCCTTGGGGTTTGCTGCTCAAAGTCAATCACGTTCTCTTATTAAACTGTGTTAATATATAGTCAGTCATTTAAAGCAGCCATTATTTTACGAATACGGGACGTTACCGGAGCAACTCAAACGCTCACGAGTTATACTTCTTCAACTACTACATATTTAAACACCGTCCGAATAATAATTTTAAAAAACCAATTACAGCTCCGACCGTGTCTTCCAAGCACTCCACAGCTGAATTTAAGTTGTAATGTCTTCTAAGGCTTCCCATGTGTAGTGAGGTAGGTGAGGCCTACCACGTGCTGGTATACTGTGGTAATAATGACACTCGGACACTGGATGGAAGTTAGCCGGAAAGACCACGAGCGGCCTTCCGCTTGTTTATTTATACCCCGGCGCGAGCCCGCCCCGGGGTTGTGCGTGCGTGCGTGGGGGAAAAGGCAACATTGTAGTGGAGAGCCCGAGTGGCTCTCTACATCCCTCCTTTGTTTTAGTTCGTTCTGCCCTCAGGCATTCGACTGACAGTCTAGGGAGATGTCCATGCAAAGTCCCTCAGCCGTTGGCTGGGCACCGGATTAGGCCTCAGGCTGTAACGATGACTCCTGATCCCTGATGGTTCGGCAGCCCCAGCCGGGGTTGCACTCGGATCGTTGCTCGACTCAGAGGCCCTTGGCTGACTCCGCTCGGTGCCGAGGCCTGGTGACATTGGCCTCGGTTGACTCTCTCCGCGTACCGATCTTGGCAGAGGACTCGGGGACCTAGGGCCGCTTGGCTCTTCCAGCATCGGCTCTTCCTCTGCCGCTTCCTCCGCTCGCTGGTGTCCCGTGGCTGCTTCGGTTGCCTTTCTGAAGCAGGATACGTTCCGTGTGACAGTTTGCCCATTTCTCCTGGCCGTGATCATTGTCCCTTGTACCTTTTCGACTCTCCACACCTCTGGTTCAAACGGTGTTCGAAACTTCCATCCTGGGTAGCGATCCTTGACGACCACTGCGTCACCTTCTCGGATGTCCGGCTCTCTGGCACGGCGGTGCAGGCTCGCCTTGGCATTGGTGACCTGTCTCCTGGCTTGCGTAGCCTCTGCGTCTCTCTCTGCCGGCATCCACTCGCTCACCGTGGGTATGCCGTCTCTGGGGGCCCGCTTGAACAGCACGTGGGCTGGGGCGCACTTTGTCGTCGAGTGCGGCGTCTGCCGATAGGCTCCTAGAAACTGGTCTAGTGCCGTCTCCGGATCTTCCCCGTTGTCCACAGCAATCCGAAGTGCTCTGTTTATGGTCCGCATCAGTCTTTCCACTTCTCCGTTGGCTTGAGGCCACAGCGGAGTGATCCTTCTATGGTTGATTCGGAGGGATTCTAGGTATGATTGGAACTCTCGCCCTTGAAAGGGAGGGCCGTTGTCTGACTTAATTTCCTCGGGGAGTCCCATGGTTGCGAACACTCGGTTGAGTACCTTTCTGACGTGTGGGAAGGCGGTGGATGCTATGACTTCCACAATGGGGAACTTCGAAAAGGAATCTACCAGCACCAACATCTGCCTCCCATCCGGGAAGCTTCCAAAGTCAATACTCAATTGGGTCCATGGAGCCCTGGGCGCATCTTCCGTGATTACAGGAGCTGGAAGGGGTTCGCCCCCGGTGATCGTGCAGGCATGGCAGGACCTTATCATTGCCTCTACTTGGGTGTCCATCGCTGGGAACCACACCTTGCTTCGTAGACGCGCTTTCGTCTTCGCCATGCCTTGGTGTCCCACGTGAGCTAAGTTTAATGCGCGTTGTTGGAGGCTTTCTGGCATGACGAGGAGGTGTCCTCGCAGAATCACTCCTTCTTCTCCCACGCTGAGTTCACTGCGAATGTGCCATAGCTGCTGTCTCGCATGGCTGACCTCCGGACGGAGGCTTGCGGCGCCATCAAGGAAGCGGGCCCATTGGTTCTCCTCCAGGGCCCGGCGGACTCTCGTGAGGGTTTCATCTCCCGCCGTGGCTTCTCCGATCTCCTTGAGGGTCATGTTGTCAGGGCACGCGGCCTGCGTGACCATGTGCACGATCTCTTCTACTTCCTCTCCGTCCTCGGTGGGTGGCGGTCGCGAGGCAACGTCCGGGTGCCGCGACAGGTAGTCGGCGGGATTGTGAGCGCCAGGCCGGAACACCACTTTGAAACGATAGCCCTGTAGCTGGACGGCCCACCGCTCGATCCGTGGAGGAGCTAGTCTTGAAGTTCCTGCAAAAAGGGGTAGGAGAGGCTTGTGGTCTGTGACCACTGTGAATTCCTGTCCACAGAGGTAGAGATGGAAGTGCTGGCAGGCCCATTTGATTGCCAGGGCCTCCCTTTCTATCTGTGCGTATCTGGTTTCCGTGTCTGTCAGCGCCTTGCTGGCATAGGCGACTGGCCTCCATTCCTCCGGACCGTACTCTTGCAAAAGGACGGCTCCCAGTCCCACGGGACTGGCGTCCACAATCAGTTCAGTTTTCCGTCTTGGCTGAAAGTAGGCCATGGTGGTATTGTCTAGAAGGCCAGCTTTGACGTCTTGGAACGCTTTGTGTGCAGCCGAGGTCCAGTCCCACTTCTGATCGGTGCGGGTGAGAGCCCGGAGAGGTTCCGCGATGGCAGCCAGGTTCGGAATGAACCGGCCGCAGTACGTGGCCATGCCCAGAAAGCTGCGTACTTCCGTTGGGTTTCGAGGTGTGCTAGCCGCTTTAATCGCCTCCGCTTTCTTTGGGTCCACCTTGAGGCCTTCCCTGGTGAATGTGTAACCGAAGAAGTCCACTGCTTCCTGGTAGAAGGCACATTTGGCTCGATGCAAGGTCAACCCGCTGTCGGCAAGCCTCTGCAGAGTCGCCCTCAGGTTGGTGTGATGCTCTTCTAGGGTTGAAGAATAGACAAGGATGTCATCGCTCAGGTTGATGACACCCGTCAGTCCTGACAGCACCTCCCGAATAGCGTTTTGGAAAACCTCGGCTGCCGAGGATACGCCGAAGCTGAGCCTTGTGTAGCGACGCAGCCCCACGTGCGTCGAAAAGGTGGTAATGTACCGGCTGGCGGGCTCCAACTCTAGCTGGTGATATCCGGAGTTAAGGTCCAGCTTCGAAAACCACTTTGCCCCGTTGAGGTCCGCTATGATGTCCTCCATGGTGGGGGTGATGTGCCTCTCCCGCTTAACGGCAGTGTTCGGCAGTCTCATGTCCACGCATAAGCGAATGGCTCCTGGTTGCTTTGGTTTGGGGGCGACGACCAACGGGGAGACCCAGGGTGTCGGTCCCGACACTTTCTCAATCACCCCCAGCTCTTCAAGCTTCCGCAGCTCCTCTTCTACTTGTGGCCGTAGGTTGAAGGGCACCCGCCTATGCCTGAGTGCGACGGGCCTCACAGTGGGGTCTATGTGAAGTTTGAACTTCCGCCCCTTGAGTTTGCCGAGTCCTTTAAACAGTTCGGGGAAGTCTTTGAGCATGAAGTCCGCGTGTGCTTGATGCACCTGGTTGGCGAAGAATACCAGGCCGAGATCCTCCGCGGTGTGACAACTCAGGAGGGTGCCTTTCTTGCCTTCGGTGATATGGAATTTGTTCTCGGTGGAGTATTCCCCATTGACGACTGTGGTCTGTATTACCCCTCGGAGAGGGAGCGGTTCCGTGCTTCCATAAGTGTATATCCTTGCCGTGGTCGGTGTTAGCGTCGGCTTGGGGGACATGCTGTCGTATTGCTCTGAGTCCATGACCTTGACAGACGCTCCAGTGTCAATCAATGCGTTGACATCCGTCCCGTCCACAGTGATGGAGCACATGGGCGGTGGCCTTCGTTTTGTAGATGCCCGGCTGACGTAGGAGACGATGTATACCTCGTCATCTTCATCGTCCTCGTACCTGGGCCGACGGTCTTGTGCTTCGGTGTCCGGCGGGGGTCGCTCCTGGTCGACCGATAGCTGGTGAATCCGCTGCGTCACCGCCCGGGCACGTGGCCCTGCTGATTTGAATTTGCCACCTCGGCAGACGGCGGCAAAATGGTTGAGGCGCCCACACTTGAGGCACGTCTTGCCTCTTGCGCTGCACGTGGCAGCGGTCGGGTGATCTTCTCCGCAATACCCACAGCGGTTGGTTCGTGGAGGGCCTTGTCGCTGCCTTGCCGGTGGGAATCGCCTGTGGATGGCGTCCACTCGCTCTTCCTTGATGGTCGGGGTTCGCGCCATCGTTGGGGCAATGACTGGAGTGCGCAACGCCACCTCCATCTCTTCAGCCCTTGCATCCGATAGTTCATGCGACCTGGCCAGGACGAGGATCTCGTCAAGTGAAATCCCTGGTTGCCTGAGGATCAATTTTCTTAGCAGCTTCGACTTGCATCCGACAATTATTTGATCCCTTATTTCTTCCCTGGGGTCCGTGAACGGGCACGTGCTCGCAAGTCGACGGAGTCGAGCATAATACATGTCGACGGACTCAGATTCAGTCTGCCATGCGCGCTTAAACTTGAATTTCTCGAAGTCGTTGTTTAGCTGTGGATCAAAGTGGGCGTTTAGGGCCGCGACTGCGGCGTCGTAGTCGTCCTCGGCACCAGTGTTCGGGAGTGACTCGAATAGGTCGTAGATTTCTTGTCCCCCGTAGAGGATGAGTAGAGATCTCTTCACCGTTCCATCAGTTTCTCTAGTCCCCTTGAAATAAAGATTGAGGCGTCCGACCCACGCCCTCCAACGGAGGGCGGCCGTTGCCGGATCCGACGTTTCGCTGAATGGCGGGATGGGCGCTGCGCCCGCATGCAGGTGGGCAGACTGAGCAGAGGTAGTGGGACCGGCAGGGGCCTGGTTTCCCGCCTGGGCGTTGGCCTGTGGGACGACTGCAGGTGGCGGTGGCTGGACAACGCCGTCTTGTGCTGCGCCGGCGTCCTGACTCATGGTGACGCTGTGTGTGAGGAGGTATGGTGCTTTCCGGGGCCGTGGCAGGGGACTGCTGCTGTCAGTTGTCCTTGGGTGCAGTGACTGAGATTAGTGTTCCCCTTATGCCTGGACCTGATGAGACCACAGGGTTGCAGGCTTTCCAAATGACATGCAGTACAGGCAGGAGCGAGGACTGGATTGCCTTGACCAATGCTTGTTGGGCCTCGTAGTGTTCTCTGTCCCCGGGTGCAGTCGGCCTGAATTGTTGTTGCCAATGCTTGTTTGTATTGCGGGCAGCTTGACGAGGGGGAAGAGAGAGAGAGAGCAGCGCGGAGCCCCGCGCGCACAAGCAGCAGAGGCGTCTCCCTGCAGCAGCCTGAAGAGGGGGAGGGGCGGGCCTGCTCCGGGCCGCGAACACGTGGTTCTGCCGGTGTCTTGACTCTCGCCGGCCGGCAAGATGAAGGGGCGCGGTGAGCGCGTGCAGGCGGGGCAGAAGGAACACTCACCCGCAGGAGGCGAAGGCTGCGCACCGTCGCCGCGAGTCCCGCCAGCTGAAGGCGCACCCTCACGGGTGACGCGTGGGCGGGTCTCGGCTTCAGGGCACGGCGAGCCGGATCGGCTGGGTACCGTAGCCAGGGCACACGCAGCAGGAGGAGCAAGAGGCGGTGGGCACGCGTGGCATACGACCGCCTCGTCGCCAGTGTAGTGAGGTAGGTGAGGCCTACCACGTGCTGGTATACTGTGGTAATAATGACACTCGGACACTGGATGGAAGTTAGCCGGAAAGACCACGAGCGGCCTTCCGCTTGTTTATTTATACCCCGGCGCGAGCCCGCCCCGGGGTTGTGCGTGCGTGCGTGGGGGAAAAGGCAACATTGTAGTGGAGAGCCCGAGTGGCTCTCTACACCATGGACTTTGATCAAGTTCCCACCATGATACCTCGAGAAATTTCCATTGTGATCGGACTCATAAAACTTTCCCAGCTGAATATGTTTCTGTAGCGTGGCCTTGTTAAGTGAAAGAATACTAGCAGGTCATAGGTGCACAACGTGAGAATGTTCGCCTGCTTTCTGTTGCAACGCAGTGGCCTTCGGGTACCGTGAGTGGGACGTACGTAGAGCTAACACAGATGCGTTCTTGGAGAGCCTTTGTGTCGGGTGTGGTGCCAAGGCTGCGGGGCTTGGTAAAAGTGATACACGATTAATAGAAAATGAGAACATCTGAGCAGATGGACCGCAGAGCAGCCAATCAGCTGCATGTACTGGGAGTCATCAACAACTGACAGCCAGAGAGAAAGACACAATTGCAGAGAGGGTTCAGATGGAGAGGAAAAGAGAGGCAGGGAAAGAGCAACAATGAAAGAGAGGACAAGGAGTGAGCGAGACGCAGAGAGAATACAAAAGGAGACAAAAGGAGAGGAGACGAAAGCAAGAATGAAAGAGGGCAGTGAGAGCGTAGGGGAAGAGAGAAAGAGAAGAGTGGATGAGAGATATAGAGATAAAAATGGATTCGAGGTTAAAAGAGAAAGAGGAGACCAAGAGAGCGAAAGAAGGTGTAAGAAAGAGGAAGAGAGAGGAGTAAAGAAAGTGGGAGAGCGTGGGTGAGGAGAGAGAGGCGGAAGAGGCAAAGGAGAGAGAGAGAGAGTAGAAGGAAATAGGAGGGAGAGAACGAGAGAGAGAGGGAGGGACAGGGGAGGGAGAATAAGAGAAATAGAGGGAGATGCAGAGAAATCATGGGCCTCCTTTACTAATTTTTGGCGTAGGGCACCGCCGCAAGTCTTCTTGCAGTGCTGCCCGGCATCAAAAGGAAATGGGCAGGAATATGTTGTATTAATGAAATACAGCGCATTCCTGTCCTCCCTGCCTGCTCACAAATTGGTGCCTAGGGCAAACGCAGGCACCCTAGTACCATGGTGCAAGGGCGTCTGCATTGTTGGCACAATTGTTTTTATACATTAAGTGACACCTTCCTGCATAAAAACAAGCAATGGATGTGTTTCCCTCTTTCTAAGTGCACTGCAAAATGCAGCACACATAGAAAGAGGAAAAACAAGCAGCAATAAAGTTATTTCTCCTTCTTACACCTTCCCGGGGGAAGCACACAGTTTTGACCTATTTCTAGGTTTACAGATCCTTGTACATCTGGGAATGTGTCAAAACCCATGAGTGCTGCATGGGAAAACCCACAGCAACGCCCATGGAATGCCTTCTTGACATTGAGTAAGGCAAGCTTTGCGGCTAGAGTGGTCGACCTCGAAGCTGGGGAACTGGGTTCGAGTCTCGACAATGACGCTCAACATCCTGTGATACTGGGCAAATAACCTAATCTCCGCGTGCCTAACAAAAATGAATGCGATCCGTAACAAAACTGGTGCCCATGTAAAGTGCTCTGATACCTGATGTCTCGGGCGTAGTTCGCGTTATACAAAACTCTAAAACTCTAAAAAAAAAAAGGAAAAAGGCAGCACTTTGCGCTCTCTTGCCTTACTCCGTATCTATGAGGCCATGCGGAGTCACGCAGGGTGGCTTTGCGTCGCCTCATAGATATGATTGAGAGGCCTGCGCCACCGGAGCATCATAAAATGTGATGCTCCGGCAGTGCAGGCCTCTTGTAAATGAGTCCCCAAGAGAGAACAGAGTGAATGAGAGAATTAGAGAGAAAAACAGAGCATGCAAGAGATAGTGAGAGGTAGAACCTGAGATCACCCCTGAGTAGTACTTTTGGACACCACAATGTGGTGGAAATGGGATGCCAATTATACATATCTTTACATGGTTCATGCTGAAATCGCTCTCAGCTTTAAAGTGAAAGATATTTTGGCTGTGTGCTTCTGTCATGAAATCTTGTCTGATAGTTGTAACAAAAGTATAATGCAAATGACCTGTTATTTTTATTTTGCACAGACAAGTCCTCCCCTCCCCCTTCTACTATCATCAAGCAAACTCACAATTCTGTCAAAGTGACCTTCAACCCCAACGTGGTGCAGCAGGCCAAGATTGCCCAAAATGGCATTTTGGGGGACTTCGTTGTTCGATACGACGTGAACAGAGAACTGAGCGTGGGAGATATCAAGGTTTGTATGCATGGCCAGAGACAGCATTGTATGCATTCTATTGTAAAAGTATTACGCATTGAAAAATAATGGTGCATTTCTCTCTACATGAATGTTTTGAGCATTTGGGGACCATGTGTTTTGCAATGTCTATTGCAAGACTTTTTGTGGGTCCAAGAACATACAGTGACTTGGAGCCCACCCATTGCTTACTAATGGTTGGCTTTCCTTTCCCTTTTATTTGCCTGCTTCTTATTCGTGTCCCTGCTTGTCAATCATGTATCTGTCCCGCTCATGGAACATTGCCTCTTTACCATCAGTTTTGACTGGCTGGCTTCTATGTTTCCACTGCTTGCTTTTCAAGCACTACTTTTTTCTTTTCAGTTTTGCACTCTGTGAGTGTGCATGATGTTCAAGTTGTGTTTTTCATGTGCAACCCACCCCCTTGCACTTTGTGTTGAACTCTGCCATCCGTGTGCTTCTTGATGCCCCTTCCATGTTGCATTGGCTCTTGTGTACTGCCTCTCTTTCTTTGTTTTCTGTGTGCTTCCCTCCTCCTGTTTCATGTTGTTCTCTTGCACTTTGCTTTTCCCCCACCCCATATGCTCACCATTGCCTGCTCACGCGTATTTTTCACCCCACGCCCTTCATGATGCTCTCTCACCTGTTGCTTGTCACCCCTCGTCTAATGTTCTCCATGTTGCTCTCTCCCCCAAGCCCTCTCTGTTACTTCCGCCGCCGTGCTGGAAATCCAGAAATTGTGCAAAATGTGCTTGCGAGCACCACGTGTGGGCTGCTGTGTGCCTGTGTAAAAATGTCAGGGAAAGTGAATGAATGAGATGAAAGGTGATTCCAGCTGTGGTTTGACTCGTGAAGGCTGTGGGTTGACTTAAAGAGATTCTAACTGCTTCCTGATTAGCTGTTAAATCTGTGTGCGGTGATTGGAAGGTGCACTTGGCAGGCTTCTGAACGGTTGTTTTGTGCTTATTCTCTCTTCATGAGACTGTGTGGCTTTTCATTTAGGAAACACGTGTTTAAAAATGTATGAGAGAAGATCTTTGATGAGAACTTGCGCCGGTTGTGTGTGCCGAATCTCCATTTTCTTCCGTGTCCCAGTCTCAGACAACTTGTGTTTTTTTACTGATAGAAAGGAAGTGTGCTCACACCAATCACATCAGGTTTGGTTGTATGTTCGCCCTCATTAGAGGGAGATTTGCTTTATATTTGGCACTCTCTCCAAACTTTAGTGAGCTTGTACTTCACTTCTCTGGCAAATTACCTCAGATGTGCTAAGCTAGTCTCTCTAGTTAGGTTAGGAGAATAAGGGCATGCACAGTAGGCTAGAGCAGTTATTGTTTGCTTATACAGATCACTGAGTTTTTGTGTGCTTTTATTAACTGCACCAACTGCAACATACAGTCTGTAGTAATACCATTTTTAAGTCACATGTAACAGAACCGAGGACGGAAGGTTTCGGCTCAAGCTGTCCGCATGAAAGTTCAGGTGCCCCTGAATGTAAACAGCACTAAGTGCCAACAGGTGAGATTCCGCCCAGGCATAAATCATAAAAACCAGCAGATTCAGAGACATGCACCGGGTCCCCCCCTGATGGTTCAAGTAACAACGAGCCATCTGATTGTTGGTACGAACTAACAGATTCGCCACTCGGAGAGAAACCTGAAAGAGCAGAATCGCCTGCCAAAAGACCGCCAACTCTTGTGAATTTTAGGAATGGGTGCTGTCCTCCCAAGACCACTGACCCTTGGTCTCCAAGGACCCCATCGTGGCCCCCAATCCCCAAAGACTAGTGCCCATTGTCAACAAGAGGGGAGGAGGAAGCTGAAAACACACACCCTTCTCCAGATTGGGAGTGCAAAGCCACAAGTACAAATCCCGAACCAGAACAGGAGAGAGGAACCAGAGCTTCATAATCTGCACAGGGGGTCCAACTGAGTCTACAGATGATTCACCAAGGGCTTGAGGTGCAGATGAGTCCTGGGAACCACAGCCGTGGTGGCAGCCATCAATCCCTGGACCCGCAACCAAACATGAACCGGGGCAAAAGGCCAACTCAGCAGGTTCTGCAGAAGAGTCTGGAGGGCAGAGATCCTAGCAGGAGGGAGAAACACCACCCCAACAAGGTATTGAAAAGACCCCCGGTGAATTGAAGTCTTTGCACAGGAACCAGATTACATTTGGCAGATGTAGCTTGAATCCCAAACCCTGGTACATGGCCATCGTCACCTCTACTGTCCGAAGAGCCTTAGGAAGGGAGGAAGCAGAGACCAAACAATCATGAATATAGGCCAGTGGTTCCCAAACTTTTTCAACCTGTGGCTCCCTTTATCTATTGACTGTTGTCCACGGCTCCCCTTTTTGTAACTTTTTCTTTCGGATGAGGAGGATGTAAGCCCAGCCTCTGGAGTGCTTCCATTTTTCATCTCTTTAGTCCAGTGGTTGGTTCCTAGCTTACCAAGCTATCCAATGGATGTTAAAAAAAACACAGGGGCGTTCTGCATCACAGACAGACTGTGCTAAAGTGACAGGTACACAAAAACCCAAACAGTAAATAAATTAATGAGCCAGTTAGAGTTGCCACTTGATACATGTTGAGGACTTTATGGCAGAGCAAAGCAGGTTTCGTGAAATAAATAAGAATACAAACTTTCTATGTGGATACTAAAGTTTCCATGTGTGTTATTTCATGGTGTCTAAGGTATTTCTGACTTCATCAAGTGCCAATGGAATTGTCTGAGAATTTTCAAAAATGCTGTAAATTGATGGCTACCACATTTGCCAATAAGAATGTGAATTTGTTCAATTGACCCTGGGTTCAACAAACAGATTACAAAGTTTCGATCAATTTGAAACACAAAATCACAAATTGTATTTCCTACTGTCTCATATTTCACCCAGCATTTGCGCAATTCCATCACAAGTGGAACATTACTACATTTCTGCATTTAGGGTCAAGGGGTGGAAAGAGAGGTATTCTTAGGTGAGATGATTCACAGGTAAACTATTGAACTTTCACAGCCCTTCCCAGTGGATTTTCCCACTCAATTACGTACCTAAGGTTAGTGCCAGCAAAGTATAGCAGATGTGTGCATTTGGGTCTAATGGGCATCTAAGCACCCCATAAAGGAGGTGTAAGAGAATGTTTTTTGAAAACTTGAATATGGTTCCCGGAAGGAGAAAACAAAATAGCAGGTTTATATGCACGCAGATAAGGTGCAATTCCCACTGACGAAAATTTCACCTGTCAAGAACTAGCTGCATGCTCGAAAATCAGAAAATCAGTGCCTGGCACTGCAACACGTCACATGCTGGTCCAAGCCATTCACGACACTGACAGGTGCTGCTTTCCGAAACTCCCCCGCAAGACATTCCCACTTAGCACGTGCCTTTACTGGAGCCCACAAATGCACATTTTAAATATGCAACTGCCATGTTTTAGAACGGAGGCATACTGATACAACCTGCTCCCTTTCTCACATTCTCAAGAAGTGTGCGGCGCCCCTGACGAGTTCTTGTGGCGCACCAGGGTGCCGCGGCGCACAGTTTGGGAACAACTGATATAGGGAAACACAGAGAAACCCTGAAGCTGCAAAACCCCCGGAGCCAATCCCTTGGTAAAGTCTGGGGAGCAGTAGAGACGCCAAAAGGCAACACCCGAAACTGGTAATGGACCCCAGTCACTGCAAACCTCAGGAATTACTGATTTCCCGGATGGACAGGAACATGAAAATAGGCGTCTTTTAAATCAAGAAAAGCCAGAAACCGTATCACTTACCGCAGCCACCAAATGCTGGAGGCGGGAGTACCCGACCCCTCGCTTCAACGTTAGGCTAAGTAAGGACACCGTCTTAGATAGCCCTGCTCACCCCCTTTGTAGCTTGGCACGAGCAGCCAGACTTATATCCACGGCACGAGTGTTCAATATATGAAACCATGCTCACAATAACCCCATGATGTCACCACAAATAGACTCCACACAAATTTTTATAAAATGAGTATAATCTTTATATAAGCAATTATACGATACGACCACACAATACAAAATTAACATAAAAGAATGTGTAGTATTTTTTCCGGTTGGTTGGTAGATTCTAATCCCAACCACCGCTCCTAACCAACAGTTAAGCTCACTTCTAACCGTTTCCAAAAAGTTAGGCCAGTCGCATTGCTAGAACCACACATGTTGCAAAAGGAAACAAATACGTCAATGCGTAACAATATTCTCTTATACTGTGCAACAGAGAAACAATGCCATACGTAGCGCCACAGTCATGTACTATGCAATTGAAGAAAAAATGCAATGTGTATCACCACCAGCATGCCCTGTACCAGGAAGAAAGAAAGCAATGCGTCACGCTACAATCCTGTACAGTGCAATGAAGAAATAATACACTGCGCCACGTTATACTCAGATACTGTGCACTGAAGAATTAATGCAATGCACCACATTACAATCTTGTAATATGCAAGGAAAAAATAACGCAGTGCGTAGCGCACCAAGCATTTCGTTCGTTAGGCCCAAATGAAGTCAGGCGTCATATGACAGTTCGATGGTTCGTTAGCAGCAACAATGCAAAGTGTAATACAACAGTTTTATGTGCTTGGTTAACACTGCCCCTGTTATGGATCAAATGATGACCCAAAAGTGCTGCTTACCACTCCGACTCCAGCACTGCCCCTCCTAGGCAGGGATCCAAGCCGAAGCAAAGGCCCGCACAGCTGACTGAAACGGGAGGCCAAGAGAGTGTCCCACCTCGCCCGCACCCCACCCCAGGTGTTGACCACTTTACATGGTGGGTGCTACCCCCACTCTCCAGCGAGTTGGGCCTTGATCCAGAACTCCATCACGGGGTGCGGCGGCTTAGCTCTTCCGTGGCTGCCAGTCCGGGACGCTGCGAGTGACTCCGAGAGCCCAATGACTTTGGCCCTCCTTCTAGCGGTCTCAGTCCACACCGAGATCCGCCCTCAGCACTGTGAAGACTTTACTTCTTATTCAGTGCACCCCCTACTCAGGCACTCCTCACCAGCGCCTCAGGTTGCACTTCAACACGCACACGCGGGTCCGAGACTAGCCTCTTCTCTGGTGCTCATGACACTCCGGCGCTCTTCACCAGCGCTCCGCTTGCACCTCAACACGCACCCTGCCCATTCGAGTCTCTCCTTTTCTCCAGGTGCACACAATGTCCAGCCACTCTTCACCAACACGCTGGCTGCACCACGATACGCACTCTGCGCGTCCAAGTCTCACCTTATCGCCCGGTGCACATGATGTCCAGACACTCCTCACCATCGCCCTGGCTGCACCACGACACGCATCCAGCGCGTTCGAGACTCACTTCTTCTGTTGGTGCCTCCGAGGCTCACGTGCTCTTCACCAACACCCGGGCTGCACCATGACAGGACCTAGCGCGTTCAAGACTCACTTCTTCAGTTGGTGCACACAATGCCCCGACACTCTTCACCGGCGCCCTGGCTGCACCTCGACACGCACCGAGCTCGTCTGAGTCTCACTTCTTCCTTTGGTGCACACGAGGCCGAGGCGCTCCTCAGCAACACCCGGGCTGCACCACGACATGCACACTGCACGTCCGAGCCTCACCTCATCTCCCCTTGCACACCACGACCAGGCGCTCCTCACCAACGCCTTGGCCAGCACTTCGACACGCACCCAGGGCGTCCGAGACTTAGCTTACTCCTGCATGCCCACGATCACACAGCACAACTTCTGAGGGTCTCAAGCTGCAAAAGCACATGCACACCGTGTTGCTTGAGACTTATCCAGAAACTTTTATGATCCTGTATTTCCAAACAGGGATCCAGCTCACCCCGGGCCCTTGGGGGTTACAAGACACAGCACAAAGCACAGTTTTTTTCAAGCAGGGGCACCCAGAGCCTCCAAGCACAGTCCCAACAGCCTCCTCTCCGTTAGTTAGAACAGCAAACTGTATACCAGCCCCAGATCATGAAGCAAGGATTAGTCTTTTCTCCGCAGTCTCTTGAGTTGCTGCTTCTTTAGCAGAGGTTCCTGTTGACCACAGAGTGGGTCCAAGCCTTTACAGTCTCAATCAATATCTGTTGCATTCCCACTTTCAGGGGTTTCAACTCTCCTAGTTATACCCCTTAATGTCTTTGAAGTTCGTATGTGCTCCGGGTTCCCTGACCCCCTCCCTAAATCAGTTCTGGATGTCTCCCTCCCAGTGTCACCTCTCTCCCTTTGGTACTGGAGGTCTGGATCATTAATCACTCAGCAGGAGATGGGTCAATTGGTTTATAGCACCAGCCCAGGCCTTTTCACCTACCAGGCTTCTCCTCCCCCTACTCTCCAGATGCAGGGAAGCATGGTGCCATCTCAACCGCTCCCTGTGTTTAGACCTCTCCCAGCTCCTCTCACCTTTCAGTTCCAGACAGACAATCCACATTTCAGAGACACACAGAAATGCTCTGAGCACAAAACTCAGCTACTTTCCAAAACAGTGGTTTATGAACACACAGTGACAAAACCACCTTCACAGAAAGATGTGTTATAACACTGTGAGTTCATACATACTAAACTGTACCTCTCAATTATAAACTGACGGGAAACTAGGCTAAGAAACACAACACCCAGCCTCCCCCATTCTGTCCTATGGGCAGGATGGCCTTTCAGCAGTGAAAAATGAAATGGAGAGTTTTTCACTGTAAGAACTTAGCACACACTTCAGCATCTGTTCTGCCTTTTACCTACACTGCACCCTGCACAGGGGTTGCCTGGGATCTACCACAGGGGTGACCAACATGTATGTAAAAGGGAAATTCAGGCCTGCCATTGGTTGCCCTTGTCAGGACTACAGGCTAACTTAGAATTCTGCGCGCAGGCCCTACACTGAAGGCCTGAGTTCCCTTCTCTGCGTGCCCATGCATTACTAGCCCTTGCACATCGCTAGGGACTTTTACTAGTAAGGCAAACATACCAATCATGGCCAACCAATCAGCATTACATTTTAAATAAGGAAGTCATGTACTTTGACACTGATCAGCAGTGGAAAAGCACCCAAAGCATCTGAATTGGCTACTCTATGTCAGGAAAATGGTCTAGGGGAAAGCAGAAAGTTTAGGGGACTTTAGCCAAAAAGGTGAAGTCCTACATTTCCTTTTGGGGAATTGTCCATGCCCTTATCCTCCTCCACCTTAGATTTTTTACAGAAGGCTCCAGCAAAGCAGCCTTTACAGCAGAATTAACAAAATCCTGCAAATCAGACCTAGAAATCTGCAACAGGTCATCCTCCAGCAGTTCCTGTACATTATTCCTCTTGAACAAAGATTTTGCAGGCACTGAAGATGCATGATTTCTCACTCAATTGTCAACTTTAAATATGTTCTGGAAATCCATTTTTCTCAAAAAGTACAATTTATGAGATCTAAAACTACATACCTATTCATCTCAAATACACGATTTACAATTTTGGTACACATATATTAATTCAACCAAGCAAAAGTTTTTTTAATTTAAAAAGCTGGGCTGCACACAGGAGAGCTACTTGTAGGTAGCTGGAGAGCTACCAGTAGCTCACAAACTACTCGTTGAAGAATCCTGCACTATATCATACAGCAGCGGTCAGTGGGTCAGCCCACTTCAGACACTGGTTCACTTCATTGTGAGTGACATGTTCTGCCCTTTCACAAAGAGCACATCCAGTATGGGGTGGGTGGAAATCTCTGTTCCGCTGGTGGAATTCACAGAATTTTGCAACTCCGCACTCCTCTTGGAGTGCAGAGTTCAGCAAAAACTCTGCAACTGTGGCATGGTGGAGTTTACTGCCCACCCTAGAGTAGAGGCTACTTATGAGAGAGTATATGTGCAGCATGAGCTGTTGGTTTTGTTGCTGTGCGACGGCACAGTCGTTCGTGACAGTGGACAATCTCTGTACTGATCTGCTGTTTCTCAGGAATTCAGCACAGCGCGGAATTATAGGTATGCGGCCAGAGAGAGGTCAGTGAATACATTAAAGGCAATGAGTTAGCATTGCCAATGAAAATGACCTGAAAAGCTGATTTTACCCCTCAATTGAAATACGGAAACAGATTTGCTTAGGTATGTCATCTTTGTCCTTGTTTTCAGGGCTGGGGCCAATTTTTAAGGCTCAGGGTGAGGATGTGGGTGATAGGGTAGTTTATAGGGCCAGGGGCCGAATTTTACGGCTCAGGGCAAGGAGGAATGGGCAGTTTTCAGGGCTGTGGCAGTGTTTAGGGCTCAGGGCGGAGGAGGGGGGTCAGGATAGATTTTTTGGCCTGGGGGCCAGGTTTTAGGGCTCAAGATTGGGAGTTGGGGTAGGTAATAGGGCTGGGCCAGGTAGATTACAATGCAGGAGGACTGCCTTTTAGGGCGCAGGGTAGGGGGGGGCTTGGGTGGGATCTTTACCACACATATACCTTTACCAATCATGCCTTTACAACGAAATTTGTTGCAGAGGCATGTGTGGTAAAGGCATGAGTGGTAAAGATGCAGGTGCTGTAAAGAACGTAGGGTTAAGGCACGCCGAGCAGTGCTTAATTTGTGCTGGTGGTTTCCGATGCTGGGCACCCGCACTTAATTGTCAGCCCCGGCTCTAATGACAGTCGACACATGGTGGCACTGTCTTTTTCATTATGAGATGACCACAACAACCATGTCAATATACACTAAAATTGAGTAATAATGGTGTGGCCTGCACTTGCCTTCTTTAACAATTAAATTCTTGTACAAATTAAGCACTGCACATGCGTGGTTTAGGCACACGTGGTTGTGTCATACAACCCCACTGGTTGGATGATAAACAGTTGCTATAATATGGGTCCAGTGTCACTTTAAAGCCCCTAGACCCTGGCGCACCTGCACCTGATCCACTATGGATAGCAACGCTGCCAGCTCCACTTTCTGCAAAGGGGCCTCTTTTGGGACGAAAACAAGGCAAAAACACCTACAAAGGAAAAGTGCACATTGACCTGTGAAATCCTTTTCACAAAAGTAATTCCTCCAGCTATAATATTCCAGCTGATTCTAGTTGTGTCTGTGGACTAGTTTCTGTTGTTATCATTTTTTGTTTTGCTTTCTGATGCTGTGTATTGATTTTAGTTTATATTTTTTTTTACTAATTGAAATTCCCTTATATGTTTTGCTTTTCATATTTAGTCAAGTGTGCAGATAGAGATGTGCCTGATCCCTTTGGAAATTTTTTGTAACTGGAATTTTCGCCAGGGCTGCACTCCAACGTGTTTATCTTTGAAAGAAAACATAATGATAGGAATTTGGGATCTGTATTTCCACCGCACAATTAGTACGTTATGTTAAGTTATGTAACGTTATGTTTTCTTGTCATGTTATATTGTGATTACATACAACATTTTTCCTTCTATTAGAGTGAAGAAGTGTATCGCAGATTGTGGTCATTGACTCAGTACCACTCCAATCATACCATAAAAGTAGTTAAATTATACTTATTGTGAAAACATTAAATTGTTGACTCGTGTGTCATAATTATTAAGCAATTGTGACATTTCCTGTCTCAGAGAAGATTACAACAATTCTCTATGTAACAAAGTAACCTCAATGCGATAGACAGTTTAGAGGTTTCTTTAGAATAACACGATATTCATTCAGCAGATCCTATTCAAATTCTAGCTCTCGAATATGTAAAGGCTTTTTCCTTGCATTTAAACATACAAATGCCATTGTATTAACACTGTCCTTTCTGCCTGCCAGCGTGAAATCGTTTACGAGAAACATGCATAGTGCTGCACACAACAAAAGACAAGGCAACATGCGCACAGCTCTTTAATTAAAGGCCTGTCTCGATTATAGTGGATATCCCAGCTGTGATCAAAAAGATTTTTTCCTGGAATTTATTTTGGGATCTTCGCTCTGCTGATGCTGTTTGGCTTTGTTTTATGAGTTACAGACTACATTGTATACCCAGGTTTTGAGGGACACAGGGCAACCCCAGTATATTTAATGGTTTGGCTTCCTAAAGCATGTCATTCCAAAAGAAAATAGACAGACTGTGCGAAGCTGTAAGGCCTGATGGCAAGCAACTCAACAGCTTTCTTTATGTCACCAGAAGCACTAATTGCTAAACTGGCAAAGTTCCTTAATAAAGTCGTTAAAAGACCTGCACGAGGAACTTTGTCAATCCTTGCAGGTCCTGGTCACTAAGAAAAAAAAAGTGCTGGGTCGAATGCTTTAATTAATTTCATCTTCCCCGGAGAAGCCTTCGGCCCACTTCTGTGGGGGTCGTGCAACTCACTTCCTTGCCTCACCTGATCCTGGCTGTGGAGGATGGGGAAGACAAAGGTGCCGCCCCACACACTGTCAGAAACAAAGATGGACCAATTTACGATCCAACCAATGGGCCCCCACGACCAGGGACAGGGCTCGACTGATCAAGCACCTGCCTCAGGGCCGCAGGGGACTACGGACTTGGGTGAGGTGCCTAAGATCATACAAGACTCCAAGACGCTGTAGAAACCAAGGTAGGACCTGGCGGGAGTGTTGGAGGGTTGGTTCAAGCAATGGATGCCAGACATTAAACTGTCCCTCCTCTTTGTCATTGAACGGGCCCACCACTCCTTGGTACCGATGCCTCCTCCCGGGGCCTCCCCAAGACCTGTGATCCTGCGGCTGTTGAACCTTAAACACCAAAATGCAGTGCTCCAGGAGGCTCGCACTCATCCTGATCTGGGGTTCAACAATGCAAATATTTTGTTATTTCCAGACTACACACAGGCGGTGCAACAACAAAGGCGCTCCTTGACGTGAACCCACCGTAGCCTGGGGTAGTTGAGACACTCTCGGACACCCCGTTGATTTTCTGCTCTACAGATGTGGTCTTGGACTCCTCGTCTCAACACTCTGGTCTGCCTTGACTTTGATGTTCTCTCACTCCTTGACTTTGATGTTCTCTCACTGCTTGCTTTGCTGGTCTGGCTGCAGGGTGTGTGCTGGGGATGTCTGTCGGTGAGGATGGTTGTGACTGCCCACCTCATCTCCGGGTGTGGATACTGGTTGGGTGAGTGGGGGTTGATTTCCTTCAGTCTTGTATGGGGCTCTTGCGGGAGGGCACATCTCTTCTCATACAATATAAATGATTATCAGGCATTGGATCCTGTTGTATGGGTGCCTGTGGACCACAGTGGCTGACTGCCCTCCTAGTTAAATGACTTGGGACACATAGCTATGGTGACAGATGCTTCCTGGGGTGAAGTGTGGGAGGTGGATTTTTGAGGGTTGGGTAGTTTTGCTGGGCTCTCGAACCTCAATTCTCTTCATGACTTTTATGTTTTTTCCTTTTAGGTCCAAAGCAGCAAATATGCTGGTTATAATTGCTGGCTCAGATGGGCATGATGACCTAGGGGGAAACAACCTTTACAACGCAACTTTTACAACGCACTATCATTACAACAAAACTTTTACAACGCAAGATCTGCGTTGTAATGACATGCGTTGTAATAGTATGCGTTGTAGTGTCATGCGTTGTAATGGCATGCGTTGTAATGGAATGCGTTGTAATGGATGTTGCGTTGTAAAAAATGCGCAGTAAAGGTATGCGTTGTAAAAGTATGCATTTTAACTTCATACATCCGACCTAGGTCTTGGGGTCTCCTGCCTCATCCAGTTAGGTAGGGGATTCGCTTGATTTCCCCGACTGTGAGATGACCCCCAATCAGATAGCAGTGCTCTCCTGGAACGTAATGCGATATGTTGCGTGCCACAGTCATTCTCCTCCAGGAGACGCATTTATTGGGAACGAGGTGCCCCTTTTTGGGCCGCTTTGGTGATGATAGGGTTTATCATTCTGGTTTTACTGCACAAATCTCTCCCAATGGCTGGTACAGTGAGCCATATGGATACCCAGGGTTGCTATGTATGACCCCTCTCTGGTGTGGGACATGGCTTGGAAAACTTTTGAAGCTGGACAGCTTTCTGCTATGGGATTGCATTGGGATCTCATACTTGGGAGATGTCTACAGGGGTTGGACCATTCTATAATTTCAAGACCTGAAGGATATATATTCCCTGTCTAACTTGCAATTCTATCAGTACCTCCAATGTGTCATGCCTCGGTAGCTACTGAGCTTCAGTGTGAGTCACTGCCGGAATACAGTCCATTGGAGGCAAAGCTCTTTCTAGGGCGATTGGGTAAATGGGGCCACCTCAGTGATTTACCGCTCCTTAATTATCCATGTCTCAGACAACTCTTTTTGAAGGAGGTGGGTCACATACTATCCGCGGTCCTAGACTGACCCTTGGCGTTGATGCCTCGTGTAGTATTACTGGAGCTTATGGAGGAAGTGGGGGGGGGTCCTAGGGCTGAGCGTGCCTTTCTGGGGTCCGCTTGTTTGATGGCCAAACAGGATGTTGCTTGAGTCTAGAAACAGCAACAATCACTGACGGTGAGGGGTTGGCGTGCGGGGGTGGACTGGTGTGCGCAGCAGGAAAAGCCCATTTTTGAGGTAGGGGCTGTCCAAAGAAACATGAATGTATATGGGGAAAATTGTCTACTTATTATGGTTGATCAATGTGATGCTGCTCTGTAATTTGCTATTTACACTTGTGATTGATGTCATGCCTTGCCTATCCATTGGTCAAATCTTACTTCATGTAATACTATGCTTTCATAAAATTGGTTATTAAAAGAATTATTCAGGCCACATTCCAGCCCATCATTGACCCCCATATGCTTCTCCAAATAGTGGCCAGTTACAACGAAATCAGGCTTGGTCCTGCTCGAATAGTTAGAGTCCCTCTTTGAAATGTTTCCAAGCAAGGAAGGGTGTGGGTGTCTCTGTGAGTGGTTGGTCTGACACTTAAAAACTTCTCCTGTAGCCCAAGACTGACCCAGTAGAAGTGAATACCAAACATGGCTTTCTTGGTTTTAACAAGCCTAGAGGCTTACATTGAATCAAAACAAGTGTCTGTTACGATCTTGTCCCTCTCATAAACCTGCCACAAAGCTTTAGAAACAATTTTGCTTGGATCAAAATGTAACCATGTCAGCTTTGCAATCTGGAATACATCTTTGTAATGGGTCTTTGCCAAAAAGCAATTCATTTTGTCTTTAAGAAAATTTCCAGTGTACCTATTTTAACACCAGCAGTGTTTACATTTCCAGCCACGTCTCTGTTCAAGCAGATTGTTTCTCAATGCCACACTCACCCATCACACAGTGCTTGCGGAATGTAAAATGTAAAATCCGAGCCAAACTAGAAAAAGATAAAAAAGTGAAATAGAATTTTTTGATCCTTCTCATTTGTCACATTCCACTGCAGTTAAACAGTGGCGGCTGCCTCCAAACAGGGGTGGTCGGGAGGGAGTGGGGGGGGGGGGGGGGGAGGGGGAGTTGGGGGGCGGTGCGGGTGAAAAAGAATAATAATAAACGTACCTGCTTTGCTGCCACATCTGCCGCACGTCTCTCCTCATCTTCTTTTGTTCTTCCCGGCTGCTGCCTGCAGCCTGCACCGGAATCGCCCAGGCTTCTGACTCTGCCAGCCAATCACCACACTGCAGGAGCAGCGTCGTGATTGGTCTGAGCGGCCTGTTTGGCCGCTCAGGCAGTGCCTGGGGAGGCTGGGCATGTTCTCCATGTGGCTGTGCAACACAGCCCAATGAAGAACATATCAACTACAGATGACTGTTTGGCCGGTCCTAGAGGGCTGGTTAAAGCATCATGCGCGTTTAGGGAGGGAGTTCAAGCCACTACTGCTCCCTCTGCATCAGCCAGCCCCGCCCGGAGTTGCAATGGAAAATAAAATGATAATAACTTCTGGTTATTTTCATTTTATTTTTATTTTCAACGAGCAGTGGGACAACGCTCCTCCGCCTTAGTGAAGGAGCCGCCACTGCAGCTGAATCTTTTAGTGTAAACTAACACCTTTAACCTGATAAAAATTGAAACTTAACAAATAGAAAAAGAATTAAGACAATCACTTTCATCGAGGTGTTTATTCTTCTTTCCTCTATAGGTGTTGAATGGCTTCTTTGTGCATTTCTTCGCACCCAAGGATCTCCCACCGCTGCCAAAGAATGTTGTATTTGTGATTGATACCAGCGCCTCAATGGTGGGGACAAAGATGAAGCAGGTAGGTGGTTCAAATACAGCAGTGCACACACACTCCCACTTAAAACAATATATAACACAGGGACAACTTTTGGGGGAAGGACAGAGAAATATCTCCTATTCTGAGTGCACATTTTGTATCTGCTTTAGAGGTAAAATTCTGAAATAAATATAATTATTTATAATAGCTAGCTGTTATGCTGTTGATTAACCTGAGGGCTAATATTTGCCCACACTCTTCACCATACTGTGTGATCCTGGGCGAGCACAATCATGGATGTGGTAATCTTTGGCTTCTTTATATGCATACAGCGAAATATTTTAGGAATGGATCATAATAGTACAAAATGCATTACATTATCTTGGTTATGTAGGGGTTAATGAAATGAACCGTCATGTTCCAAACGTGATAAGGACAGCATTTAAATGTCGACGAAAGACACATCTGGAGAAAGGCGTTTTCTAATACAAAACTCGGACAAAAGAAAGTATACCTCGCACTTTAACCCACTTCAGGAGTACGCTCGTTGACTCTTCCTGGTCTGGGTGCATGCAAAAATATTTGTGTGTAACATTTAAATGATTTCTCCTTCATTTACAATTCAATATTTCCACCGGCCTGAGGTGCCAGCTAACCAACCTGATCTTGCCATGAAAGCGAGAAAAACACACAGTTTCGCTTGTAATTCGGGGCTTGTCTCCTGCGATTGACAGAATCTTTCCTGCCCCGCTCTTAACAGCCCATTAAATAAAATAACAGACTGTGGGCGCAGACGCAGCGTGAGAGAGAAGCAGGGCACCTGGAGAGAGCTGCCGACAGAAAGCACCCATTTTCAAAATGGCTTATTTGGGGTGTTTCGCTGTCATTAAGAGGCCAGCCGAAGGATCATAAAAACTACAAAGCGCATGTCCGTGGACTAGACCATTCATTTTGCATAGATGTGGTGACGGGGCACTGTATTTATATGTTCCACTGAATCAAAGAGCTGTTTGAACCACCCCCACCTCCCCATTGCCAGTCAAACACGACAGGTCCCTGGACACTATGAGGGTTTCTCATGGGAATCAATCACTTTTCTTCTTTTTAGCGGCAGGCTGGAGGGCACGTCTGAGATTATAATCTATGAGCTTTCAGCAAAAGGATTCATGTAGCAGAGAAGTACTCATGGCATTCTGGGCTGATCTCTTAGTCTCAGAACCAGTTGCTTCTGTGTTGACACCTTCTGAATGACTTCACAGATCCTGTTGCCATGGTTCGGACTATAGATGGCAGAACTCGTGCAATTTCACTTCATGGAATTCCATGGAGTTACTTAATAAACTTTGCAAGATTCTGTAGATTTCTGCGAGCGGGCCGAATTGGCACGTCCCATTAAATTTTAGCACCGGGGGCTCGTTCTGCACTGTAAAATCAGCATTAACTGCGCCACCAACGTGCCAGAGGGTGCTGATTCTTTGTTGCTGCTAGAGTAGATTTTCTACTTGAGTGGCAGCTTTCTCACTGCGATTGACTGCGTTGAGAAAATCTCACTGGGTGCCGTCCTAGCCGCAAAAATCACGCTAAGGGCACCAATTCTCACTCGCGCTCATCAACGTAACAGTGGCGAGCTGCATGTGGCTAAAAAATCTGCCACGCTGCGGTTGACGGAGTGTTGCCAGAACTCCGGGTTACAATCGTAATGTGGAGTGGGCAAAACTCCACCGGCGGAGCAGAATTCATCGCCCAGGCCTAGTTTAGATATGCAATTTTATTTAAGAACTAGTCTCCTTAACTCATATTTCTCACCCATCTCCAATTAAATGATCAGGCATAAAAGGATACATGATATTTAATAGAATCTGCACAGTAATTTATCTCTGGGCACAGGTTACTGATTATATGAACACTACCACTGTTAGAGGGCACAAGGAGGCCAGAGCCATGTGGGAGATACAGAAAAATCGTTTCTAGAACCTAGTCAATATTTCCTTCATTGTTTTCAGAGTCATAGGGAAGTGTGATATAACCTGGCGTTAACCTGAGAGGTGACTTCAGGGCTGCTGCATACGAAGCATAGGTCCAACAGGCCAACTCAGTGGTCCTGCAGGACATGCCTAGGAAGGGTACATACATATTTTAAAAGTTGAAGACTGGAATGACCAACATAGGCCCCAGAGTACTGGATCCATGCCAGATTCTCAGGCTAACCACTAACTATGCAAATTAAACCCGCCCCTCCACTCAAGATCCTATGGTGCTCCCTAGCAAAATGTAGACTGAGGGTTTTCACTTTTGGATTTCAGAAAAATGTCTCTTTGACGTTAGTTTTAAACAATATTGTTAAATAGGTCTCTTGCTATTCACTACTAAAATTCAGTTATCTCTCTCTGCCATGTATTCTCCTAGGAGCAGATACACTTCATGTCTTATCTTCTGTGGATATCCTGAAAATGAAGCAGATCTACATTGGGCACACTTTGGTTAAGAAGTCCTCCGTTTTTACCTGTGTGGTACAGAAGGACCCATAAGGACACATGCTTTTAACATCTTAGAAGTCAATGAAATGTGGTATCCTAGCTTTTGGCAGGGATCGATCGAAGGGAAAAATGTGCCAAATATTGATAGTCGTTCTCTTTCTGAGAGCTTCGAGGGTCGGGCACAGACCAGGAATTGTATTTTTGGAAAGACCTGCATAAGCATCTAGAGAAGGACGGTGCCTTGACGTCAGCGTGCACACAACAACTCAAGCATGTTTTGTTCAACCAGAACTACACTTTCTGGTGAAAATACAGCTTGAAGCCTCCCTCAACTCAGCATGAAAGATTATCAGCTATTTTGGCACTCATTTCAGTGATTGTCGCCAAATACCAGCTCTCAATTACGTGAGCTGGGAAAAGTAAGCCAGATTAAGTGTGTTAAGGAAACTGCAGCACCATTCCCCTTTAAAGGGAAAAGCGGTGAAGCCCTCAGTTCAGATCTCAGAAATACTTTTTGAGTGGGTTGGTCAGCCTGCGCGACTCACTGTTTTCAGCTGCTTGTTAGAATCAGGTTACCTAATATATTTATTGGCGGAAATCAGCCACAGTATAAAATTGGAACCGTTCAAGAAGGCTGAGGGGAATGAATTTGTAATTCCCTCCTGGAGGTAGAAATGTTCCAGTGGAAAAACACCCGCCATCCTAGGAAGCCACCAGCACTTGTTTCCTGTGTGAGAGAAACCGACTGTCTCAAACATCACAATGAAGTTTTCTCTGTCAACTAACTCAAATCCCTGGCACATCTAGAGGTTCTTTTTCCTTAGGGCCGCCCAGTTTATTTTCAGCAACTATGAACCTAGGAGTTAAAGCTGATTTTGATCCATCCCTACCATCTCAGGTGGCTCAGACTTGTATCTTTCAAATTTGCGCTGAAATAATGCTTCTGCTGTTCTTTGCTACACACTGCATAATGTCAACGTCTTTATGCCTCATACTTTGGCTGCTGTGTCCACGTGGGTCTGTCAGTCCATCCTCTGCTGTCTTGTATTAGCCAAGTCAGTGCAGAAGCAAGCAAAATACAAAGATCGCTCTAAGATGTAGGTGTATCACTTTATCCAATTCGAGTGCCCGGTGTGGTTGAAAAGCTTAAGCTATACCTCAGACAAAAGTATGAATGAAGTATGAGCAAGAGTCAGGCAAGAAGTCATACAGGCAGACTTTTTAAAAAAGTTAAACATTGCGCTACCAAGTAGCAATTAATTCATGTACTGTGTGTTAAGTAAGTTGGATGCCTCACCTCCTTCTGGAAGTGTTTCCTGGAGGTAGGGCAGGGATTTGAACCCTCACGTATTACCTACCTCTGTGTCCCTCTTCTTCGTCCCAGTTCTTATTTATGAGATTACTCCAACCTCTTAGACAAAAATTACAATTTGCAAATGCAGAGAATATAGGCTTCGCCCATCCCATTGAATGTGATAAATGGGTCAACATTGGGCAGCATTCTCCTTTTGTTTCCTGCCTGTATTGCCAACACCGAAATCCAGGATTGTGGTCTTTCTTTCTCTATCATGTTCCTTCCTACCAGGCTTCAGAGTACTTTAGGGCACTATGCAGGATATTATTTTACGGAACATCTGACTTTGCTCTTGTTTGCTGGGCCTATGTTGAGCCTCAGTATACTATATGAATGATCTCTGTTTAGATGATTTGGAGGATGAATTTGGCTTACAGTGCCCAGTGGTTCCATTTGACCCTTGTTGTAGTGGGAACCAATAGTTGATGAGGTCTGCTCTTACTTATTGCTGTCTGGGGGGTAGGTTGACGCACTCCAGATAGCTCGGTCCAGGTGGTGCTTCCTCCTTGATCCGGCTACATTGTTCTGTGCAGCATAGATCAGTGGTGACGTGCTGTCCCTACACACCACGACTGAGATACAAGAATGTGTTTTCCATTCTCAATGATTCTGGTCTGTGCAACAGCTGGAAGGTTTTTGTACATGACTGCCTTTAGAATATTTGCTGGGCTCTTGGGTTATCCTTTACATCTTTGGGCTCCAGACAGATTCAAATTGGATGCATTTTCTTGCACATGTTGTACTTGTTTTTCTGGGTTTAGATGTCTTTCAGTAGGCTTGCATCTCTTCTGAGTTTGTGTGAATATAGAACAAGAGGCACTGTGGCATGCCCTAGCATGTTCTTTTGGTTTCACTGGCTCAGTGGAGGCCATGCTGGTTGCGGGAGGCTTTGAGACAAGTAAGGCATCCTGCAGCCTGTGCTTTTCTTGGTGTTTCATGAAGCTGTATGTGCCATATGTGCCTTTTTGATGATGGACACTACACTCATGGCGGTTACTGGGGTGAGTTCTTCCTCTCCTGGTCAGGCCTTGGATGTGCTGTGCAGTACTGGGGGATATAGTTGTCCATTTTCCATGGTCCTGGTTGGCCTTTGTGGATTCGCTCTGCTCTTTGGCTATGGACATGGGATGCTTCTAGCTGTCCTTGCCTGGGAGCTGACGTCCATCTCTGCAGCAGGGGATTCGTTTGTCCCCTTGTTTGTCACACTTGGATTCGTCCATTTGGATTGCAAACTCTTACTTTGCACTTGTTTCTTCATGTAATGGCCCTTCCATTATTATTATGGACAATATATTGCAATTGCATTATTTCTACTAGAGGAATAGGAGCCTCATCTCTCACTAACTTTATATCTTCATGAAAGCATGCGTAGTATTAGGGGTTGCTTTAAACGAATCCGTGAAGGTTGTTAAGTGAATTATACAGAAATAGTGAATGCTTTCTGTCTTACATTCATCAACCAGTTACTTTGAACATAATCATAACCAGATAATGTCATCACATAATCATGAAGGTAGTTCTCTTTAGAAAAACGTGTAACAGCACAAGGAGTTGTTCACTTTTATTATATCAACTTTAATTTTGTTCCAACCATGAGGGTATGTTGAGCTTCATTCCACAAGAGAGTTAAATATGCAGAGATGGTCAGCAGGTTTACTTTAAACAATAACAGAAGCTAAACCCTAAAGTTCATACCAGAGCAGAACAATGCATCTTCTTTTCTCTTTAGATATGATTGCTGCTGCAATCCAGATTGAGCCGCGCTGTGTAACAAGGCATTGTGCTAATATTTACCATCTCTATTTCTTTCTTGTGCCATGCCCCTTTCCTTGGGTCTACTCCTAACTTACATGCTGTTACTATGTCAGAGTGTTGGGAAAGATATGGAAGCAATCCCTTTGGACCTGCTTTGCGAGGTTAATGTATCTTGAGTCTGTAGGCTCTGCTGCATTTGGTTTTCATGGTGTGCTGTTGTCTCCAGTTGTGGGGGCACTATCAGGGTATTCTTTTTTAGATTGGCTGTTCCCATTGCTCCTGCAGGTACCTGTGCTTTATCATCCCCGTTTCATATGACTAGGCAGGAGTATGGCTAGTGGGCCATAAGGCTTCTGCTTCTCAGAGCACCGGGTCCTCCTTCCCACGTGATGATTGGTGTGAAACAAGAATTGTGGGAGTGCGGTTGTCTTCTGTGATCCTGGGCCCAGGTGCCATTATTTCTGCTGCTGTACGTGTGTCTGCACTGGCAGATGGGTAAGTGGCCTTTATGCTCTGCAGGTTTGGCCACCGTCTTGGTGTCTACGCAAAGATACCTATCAGTTCTTGTTGGCACTGCCATGGCTTTATCTGAGTTTCTTTCGGTACTTTGATATGATTAGTTGTGGCTCATGTTTGGCCACTTCAATGCAGCTGTGTCCTAGTAATGTATTCCTCTATTCTTTTAGTGTCGAAGCTTGGGGTTCCTGGTGAATTCCCCGGGCTTAGGGTCTGGCTGCATATCATTTCTTTTTGTCTGTCTGGTGCAGGAACACTCAGGTATTTTTGGTCTCCCTCTGCCCGGGTTGTGTATGTCTTATAGGAGTTCCTTTCCCCACATGTTTTTGAAGGTCCTTCTACCTGTGGATGCTTGTTTCTCAGGGTAGGCTTTGGTTGCCTGTGTGATGTGACTACTTCGGCTTAAAGCTTCAGAATGGGCAGGCATTGGTCAGCTAGGTTTACTTTTCTCACCTCTGCCATTTTGTCATTTGTCGTTCAGCTTGCATTGTCAGTTGGATTCGAGTGCATGAGTTCTGGCATCCCATCTGCCTGGTCCCCTCAGGTGTGTCGTAGTGGTCCTGACTGGTAAGCCTGATGATCTCTTTTTGTGGAAAAACTCTTCCCTGGTAGCTTGCTTCTTGTAGGTTTGTTCATCAGATGATCCATTGTTCTGTCCGATGTTGCTTAGTTCTGGCCATTCTTAAGCCTGTGGCTCCTGCTTTTGCCTCAACTCCCTCACACCCCTTTTAATGGGCTGGTGGAGGAGTCATTTCTCATGTGGAACTAGCTCCTGGGCTTTGGAGATGATTTTTATGGTTTCCGGTGTTTGGTTGTGTTGCCTTTCTCTGCTTTTGTAGTTTTTACTTACTTTTGCACTGTGGTGTCTCTTCCTCACCTTACTAGACCACACCTTATTTCCACCTATATTTCACCTCTGCTGTTTTTCACTGTTAATATGGCTCCTACCTGGATCCTAGTTCCGCCTTGTTGTTAGGAGGGGGGGGGGGGGGGAGGTAGCATTGGTTTGTCAGTATTCCCAAAACTTGCAATATCAGTCTGGGTTTGTTGGAC
Source organism: Lissotriton vulgaris (assembly GCF_964263255.1). Taxonomy (NCBI): domain Eukaryota; kingdom Metazoa; phylum Chordata; class Amphibia; order Caudata; family Salamandridae; genus Lissotriton; species Lissotriton vulgaris. Next base: position 1,705,982,512 of record NC_141685.1, on the reverse strand, counting down.
TTTCGGCTTCCCTTTTGTCTTTGATAATCTGAAAGTAGTAGGTGGGTAGCTTGACGTTCTCCTCCTTGGTGGTCCTTGATTGCTTTGAACTCCACTTGTCTCCTTTCTCCCTGGTTTTGGGTTTTGGTTGCTGTCTTCGCGATTTGGGGTGTTAGCATTGATGAGCTTGTATGTGCAGTTGCCAGGGTTATGGCTCCTAATGCCCCTTTTTTAGACTAGTGGACTCATCTTTCCTTGATCCAGAAGTACATGCTTGTGGGTCTAGTCATATGTGGTGTGTGCTTTGGTTGGGGATTCCTGTCATATATTGATGCTTTAATTCCCTGTGATTTCGTTCAGTGTCTTTGAGTTGTGGTCTCTGTGCTACTGTTGTTTTGGGTCCACTCGGATCATGCTTGTCATGCTCACACTGAGTATTGGGATGAAGAAGAGGGACTTAAAGGTAATGTCATGGTTACTGATTACTGAATGGTAATCTTCATTACTGGATGGCCCATCTGGGCACACCCCCATGCAAAAGAGGGAATGCCCTCCAAAGATAGTGCTGGTGTTTTATGTGCAACCGAGTTATCGGTATCACAGAAGTGGCCGCACAAGCATCTGCGGCCCCTTTTCTAATGCGAAAGTGCCCCGGGGCCCGCAAAGCGGCCACAAAAAATGCCCGTTGCACCCCGGGGGACTTTATGCAATACATCCCCAGGACCAAAAGCTCTAAGCACCCCATTAAACACCTAAAATTGCAGGCAGTCACAATTACAGTAATCATGCAGGCAACAGGGTCATTATTTGAATGGTGCAACAGGTGCAGTGGCACAGAGACCAAAAGCTCTAGGCACCCCACTAAATACCTAATATTGCTAATTTTATTCCTAAACAGGCAGCCACAGGTACAGTTGCCATGCACTTAACAGGGTCATGATTTGAATGGTGCAGCATTGCAGTAGCAACGGGCCCAAAAGTTTTCAGAACTCCTCTAAACAAATAATATTGCTATTACATCAATTAAATGTATTCTTTCCCTCTTTCAATTTTTCAGAATGTTGCTATTACTTTTCCGCACTATACCACTAGTAACAGTACAATATATTGCCTTTTTGTACATAAACACATAGGTGAAACTTAATGCATTTACCAATGCTTGTTTTTGAGGTGGTTGTTAAAAAATGTTTTATTATTTAACTTTGTTTTCAAAGAGATGGATGTTGTTTGGTAGATACAAACCTGTTTCTGAAATATGTGTGCGGCATGCAGGCCAGATGTTAGAGGTCTTAATGCAGCCTTTTATTCCTCTGACTGTTAAAATGAGGAGCAATAAAATGCAAATAGTTATTAAATGGTTAAAGATTTGCAATTCATGACCTAAACACACACACTTTATCAAAAGCCAGAGTTACTATACAAAACATTTTTATAAATGAAAACACAACACTGTACTGTAAATAATATATTGCGTTATCAGCATTTGTATCGTGCCTGATGCACTCGATCATATATTCCTCACAATTCTTTGTTTACATTCTTTGCCAGAAGTACAGGCATTTCTGCTGTTTACAGCTTGGACAAAATGGCAATCTCTCTTAAATATTACTTATGCAATATTTATAACATCTTTTATCCACTCCAGCGTTAACTTTGCATATGTTAAACTCTTTGTTTTATTTGCCCAAACACAGATCCTCTCCATCCATACAATTTTCCCTGAATTCACTAAACAAATTGGGTCGGCGGTTTTATTTTGCCTCAGCTGAAGCTGGCATTCATGAAATATTGTTTCTATCGAATCTTGTCTGTTTACCTTTTTAAAACCTCCAATGACTTTTTGCCACAAATGTAATCAAAGTCCCCTTTGAAACAAACCTCTCAAGAATCCAACTTTGAGATATATTTAATTATTTATGTGGTAATCTTTTAAAGTGCCAGTAGATCTATCCTTGTGACTAACACAAAGCACTGAAAGGAATAGAAGGACTCCAATGTTGCATACAAAAATCGATTAGTAAAACGGCTATAATCCAGCCAAATGCAAGGTGAAGCATCCATGTTTAGTATTATCTGAATGATTCTCGTGTGGACACTAAATTTCAGATGAATGGCCTTCTTAAGATCACAGTCTTCAGGCGTCTTCTAAACAAGAGGTGGTTAAGCTATGTTCTCAGGTTGGGTCCAAGACATTGAAGATTTTTGTCACTTGAGTGTTTAATACTTTTCAGCCCCATTCCAGTGACTAACTTCCTCAGCCATTACCATTCAGCAGGATAAATGTCACACAGTTTTTCAACGTTGCCTTCATGTCTCGTTCCTGGAAGTGGTAGGTCTGTAGCACCATATAAATTGTACCTTATTATTGTTAAATGATGTTCATTTGGCTGCCTCTTTTAACTAGATATGGCTAAGCAAATGGTTTCCTGTGAGCAAATACTTAGGATTTCTCTGGCCTGTCCATACTCTTTAAAAGCCACACGGGATCCCAATTTGTAACTGTGTTTTCTTATCATGTTTTGTATTCAAGCATTGCAACACTCCAGTTAACTTTATATATATATATATATATATATATCACAGCTCCAAGTTGCCCTCTGCTAGAACAGCACTCAGAAACTCAGCGAGTAGGTGGCAAGCCTTTAATTTAGGGTATGAGCAGACGCCTGTCTGCTGTTGTGTTGAAGACAGTCATTCTCGGCGGCAATAGCCTGACGCGTTTCAAAGGTTACTTCCTTCTTCCTCAGAGGCTTGGTGCTGGGAATGATTGCGTGCAGCGGTTTCAATCTCTCCCAAATGCAGTTTACGCCCTTTATGGGCTGGTCCACCAAAGCATTATGGGAGATGTTGTTCCGTTTTCTTCCTCCTGTATGGCGGCACTAATTTCTGTCACGTTTCAAGCCACTGTATGGGCCACGGCAGGCAGAGTCCGCTCTCAATCCCTTCGCTGAGTTTCACTGCACGGCTCCGTTACATCGTGCCGCATGGTCCCCAAGTTGGCGGGGTGGTGCCAGTTCGGCGGCTGGGCGGCCGCCCAATATCACAGCTCCAAGTTGCCCTCTGCTAGAACAGCACTCAGAAACTCAGCGAGTAGGTGGCAAGCCTTTAATTTAGGGTATGAGCAGACGCCTGTCTGCTGTTGTGTTGAAGACAGTCATTCTCGGCGGCAATAGCCTGACGCGTTTCAAAGGTTACTTCCTTCTTCCTCAGAGGCTTGGCGCTGGGAATGATTGCGTGCAGCGGTTTCAATCTCTCCCAAATGCAGTTTACGCCCTTTATGGGCTGGTCCACCAAAGCATTATGGGAGATGTTGTTCCGTTTTCTTCCTCCTGTATGGCGGCACTAATTTCTGTCACGTTTCAAGCCACTGTATGGGCCACGGCAGGCAGAGTCCGCTCTCAATCCCTTCGCTGAGTTTCACTGCACGGCTCCGTTACATCGTGCCGCATGGTCCCCAAGTTGGCGGGGTGGTGCCAGTTCGGCGGCTGGGCGGCCGCCCAATATCACAGCTCCAAGTTGCCCTCTGCTAGAACAGCACTCAGAAACTCAGCGAGTAGGTGGCAAGCCTTTAATTTAGGGTATGAGCAAACGCCTGTCTGCTGTTGTGTTGAAGACAGTCATTCTCGGCGGCAATAGCCTGACGCGTTTCAAAGGTTACTTCCTTCTTCCTCAGAGGCTTGGCGCTGGGAATGATTGCGTGCAGCGGTTTCAATCTCTCCCAAATGCAGTTTACGCCCTTTATGGGCTGGTCCACCAAAGCATTATGGGAGATGTTGTTCCGTTTTCTTCCTCCTGTATGGCGGCACTATTTTCTGTCACGTTTCAAGCCACTGTATGGGCCACGGCAGGCAGAGTCCGCTCTCAATCCCTTCGCTGAGTTTCACTGCACGGCTCCGTTACATCGTGCCGCATGGTCCCCAAGTTGGCGGGTGGTGCCAGTTCGGCGGCTGGGCGGCCGCCCAATATCACAGCTCCAAGTTGCCCTCTGCTAGAACAGCACTCAGAAACTCAGCGAGTAGGTGGCAAGCCTTTAATTTAGGGTATGAGCAGACGCCTGTCTGCTGTTGTGTTGAAGACAGTCATTCTCGGCGGCAATAGCCTGACGCGTTTCAAAGGTTACTTCCTTCTTCCTCAGAGGCTTGGCGCTGGGAATGATTGCGTGCAGCGGTTTCAATCTCTCCCAAATGCAGTTTACGCCCTTTATGGGCTGGTCCACCAAAGCATTATGGGAGATGTTGTTCCGTTTTCTTCCTCCTGTATGGCGGCACTAATTTCTGTCACGTTTCAAGCCACTGTATGGGCCACGGCAGGCAGAGTCCGCTCTCAATCCCTTCGCTGAGTTTCACTGCACGGCTCCGTTACATCGTGCCGCATGGTCCCCAAGTTGGCGGGGTGGTGCCAGTTCGGCGGCTGGGCGGACGCCCAATATCACAGCTCCAAGTTGCCCTCTGCTAGAACAGCACTCAGAAACTCAGCGAGTAGGTGGCAAGCCTTTAATTTAGGGTATGAGCAGACGCCTGTCTGCTGTTGTGTTGAAGACAGTCATTCTCGGCGGCAATAGCCTGACGCGTTTCAAAGGTTACTTCCTTCTTCCTCAGAGGCTTGGCGCTGGGAATGATTGCGTGCAGCGGTTTCAATCTCTCCCAAATGCAGTTTACGCCCTTTATGGGCTGGTCCACCAAAGCATTATGGGAGATGTTGTTCCGTTTTCTTCCTCCTGTATGGCGGCACTAATTTCTGTCACGTTTCAAGCCACTGTATGGGCCACGGCAGGCAGAGTCCGCTCTCAATCCCTTCGCTGAGTTTCACTGCACGGCTCCGTTACATCGTGCCGCATGGTCCCCAAGTTGGCGGGGTGGTGCCAGTTCGGCGGCTGGGCGGCCGCCGAATATCACAGCTCCAAGTTGCCCTCTGCTAGAACAGCACTCAGAAACTCAGCGAGTAGGTGGCAAGCCTTTAATTTAGGGTATGAGCAGACGCCTGTCTGCTGTTGTGTTGAAGACAGTCATTCTCGGCGGCAATAGCCTGACGCGTTTCAAAGGTTACTTCCTTCTTCCTCAGAGGCTTGGCGCTGGGAATGATTGCGTGCAGCGGTTTCAATCTCTCCCAAATGCAGTTTACGCCCTTTATGGGCTGGTCCACCAAAGCATTATGGGAGATGTTGTTCCGTTTTCTTCCTCCTGTATGGCGGCACTAATTTCTGTCACGTTTCAAGCCACTGTATGGGCCACGGCAGGCAGAGTCCGCTCTCAATCCCTTCGCTGAGTTTCACTGCACGGCTCCGTTACATCGTGCCGCATGGTCCCCAAGTTGGCGGGGTGGTGCCAGTTCGGCGGCTGGGCGGCCGCCCAATATCACAGCTCCAAGTTGCCCTCTGCTAGAACAGCACTCAGAAACTCAGCGAGTAGGTGGCAAGCCTTTAATTTAGGGTATGAGCAGACGCCTGTCTGCTGTTGTGTTGAAGACAGTCATTCTCGGCGGCAATAGCCTGACGCGTTTCAAAGGTTACTTCCTTCTTCCTCAGAGGCTTGGCGCTGGGAATGATTGCGTGCAGCGGTTTCAATCTCTCCCAAATGCAGTTTACGCCCTTTATGGGCTGGTCCACCAAAGCATTATGGGAGATGTTGTTCCGTTTTCTTCCTCCTGTATGGCGGCACTAATTTCTGTCACGTTTCAAGCCACTGTATGGGCCACGGCAGGCAGAGTCCGCTCTCAATCCCTTCGCTGAGTTTCACTGCACGGCTCCGTTACATCGTGCCGCATGGTCCCCAAGTTGGCGGGGTGGTGCCAGTTCGGCGGCTGGGCGGCCGCCCAATATCACAGCTCCAAGTTGCCCTCTGCTAGAACAGCACTCAGAAACTCAGCGAGTAGGTGGCAAGCCTTTAATTTAGGGTATGAGCAGACGCCTGTCTGCTGTTGTGTTGAAGACAGTCATTCTCGGCGGCAATAGCCTGACGCGTTTCAAAGGTTACTTCCTTCTTCCTCAGAGGCTTGGCGCTGGGAATGATTGCGTGCAGCGGTTTCAATCTCTCCCAAATGCAGTTTATGCCCTTTATGGGCTGGTCCACCAAAGCATTATGGGAGATGTTGTTCCGTTTTCTTCCTCCTGTATGGCGGCACTAATTTCTGTCACGTTTCAAGCCACTGTATGGGCCACGGCAGGCAGAGTCCGCTCTCAATCCCTTCGCTGAGTTTCACTGCACGGCTCCGTTACATCGTGCCGCATGGTCCCCAAGTTGGCGGGGTGGTGCCAGTTCGGCGGCTGGGCGGCCGCCCAATATCACAGCTCCAAGTTGCCCTCTGCTAGAACAGCACTCAGAAACTCAGCGAGTAGGTGGCAAGCCTTTAATTTAGGGTATGAGCAGACGCCTGTCTGCTGTTGTGTTGAAGACAGTCATTCTCGGCGGCAATAGCCTGACGCGTTTCAAAGGTTACTTCCTTCTTCCTCAGAGGCTTGGCGCTGGGAATGATTGCGTGCAGCGGTTTCAATCTCTCCCAAATGCAGTTTACGCCCTTTATGGGCTGGTCCACCAAAGCATTATGGGAGATGTTGTTCCGTTTTCTTCCTCCTGTATGGCGGCACTAATTTCTGTCACGTTTCAAGCCACTGTATGGGCCACGGCAGGCAGAGTCCGCTCTCAATCCCTTCGCTGAGTTTCACTGCACGGCTCCGTTACATCGTGCCGCATGGTCCCCAAGTTGGCGGGGTGGTGCCAGTTCGGCGGCTGGGCGGCCGCCCAATATCACAGCTCCAAGTTGCCCTCTGCTAGAACAGCACTCAGAAACTCAGCGAGTAGGTGGCAAGCCTTTAATTTAGGGTATGAGCAGACGCCTGTCTGCTGTTGTGTTGAAGACAGTCATTCTCGGCGGCAATAGCCTGACGCGTTTCAAAGGTTACTTCCTTCTTCCTCAGAGGCTTGGCGCTGGGAATGATTGCGTGCAGCGGTTTCAATCTCTCCCAAATGCAGTTTACGCCCTTTATGGGCTGGTCCACCAAAGCATTATGGGAGATGTTGTTCCGTTTTCTTCCTCCTGTATGGCGGCACTAATTTCTGTCACGTTTCAAGCCACTGTATGGGCCACGGCAGGCAGAGTCCGCTCTCAATCCCTTCGCTGAGTTTCACTGCACGGCTCCGTTACATCGTGCCGCATGGTCCCCAAGTTGGCGGGGTGGTGCCAGTTCGGCGGCTGGGCGGCCGCCCAATATCACAGCTCCAAGTTGCCCTCTGCTAGAACAGCACTCAGAAACTCAGCGAGTAGGTGGCAAGCCTTTAATTTAGGGTATGAGCAGACGCCTGTCTGCTGTTGTGTTGAAGACAGTCATTCTCGGCGGCAATAGCCTGACGCGTTTCAAAGGTTACTTCCTTCTTCCTCAGAGGCTTGGCGCTGGGAATGATTGCGTGCAGCGGTTTCAATCTCTCCCAAATGCAGTTTACGCCCTTTATGGGCTGGTCCACCAAAGCATTATGGGAGATGTTGTTCCGTTTTCTTCCTCCTGTATGGCGGCACTAATTTCTGTCACGTTTCAAGCCACTGTATGGGCCACGGCAGGCAGAGTCCGCTCTCAATCCCTTCGCTGAGTTTCACTGCACGGCTCCGTTACATCGTGCCGCATGGTCCCCAAGTTGGCGGGGTGGTGCCAGTTCGGCGGCTGGGCGGCCGCCCAATATCACAGCTCCAAGTTGCCCTCTGCTAGAACAGCACTCAGAAACTCAGCGAGTAGGTGGCAAGCCTTTAATTTAGGGTATGAGCAGACGCCTGTCTGCTGTTGTGTTGAAGACAGTCATTCTCGGCGGCAATAGCCTGACGCGTTTCAAAGGTTACTTCCTTCTTCCTCAGAGGCTTGGCGCTGGGAATGATTGCGTGCAGCGGTTTCAATCTCTCCCAAATGCAGTTTACGCCCTTTATGGGCTGGTCCACCAAAGCATTATGGGAGATGTTGTTCCGTTTTCTTCCTCCTGTATGGCAGCACTAATTTCTGTCACGTTTCAAGCCACTGTATGGGCCACGGCAGGCAGAGTCCGCTCTCAATCCCTTCGCTGAGTTTCACTGCACGGCTCCGTTACATCGTGCCGCATGGTCCCCAAGTTGGCGGGGTGGTGCCAGTTCGGCGGCTGGGCGGCCGCCCAATATCACAGCTCCAAGTTGCCCTCTGCTAGAACAGCACTCAGAAACTCAGCGAGTAGGTGGCAAGCCTTTAATTTAGGGTATGAGCAGACGCCTGTCTGCTGTTGTGTTGAAGACAGTCATTCTCGGCGGCAATAGCCTGACGCGTTTCAAAGGTTACTTCCTTCTTCCTCAGAGGCTTGGCGCTGGGAATGATTGCGTGCAGCGGTTTCAATCTCTCCCAAATGCAGTTTACGCCCTTTATGGGCTGGTCCACCAAAGCATTATGGGAGATGTTGTTCCGTTTTCTTCCTCCTGTATGGCGGCACTAATTTCTGTCACGTTTCAAGCCACTGTATGGGCCACGGCAGGCAGAGTCCGCTCTCAATCCCTTCGCTGAGTTTCACTGCACGGCTCCGTTACATCGTGCCGCATGGTCCCCAAGTTGGCGGGGTGGTGCCAGTTCGGCGGCTGGGCGGCCGCCCAATATCACAGCTCCAAGTTGCCCTCTGCTAGAACAGCACTCAGAAACTCAGCGAGTAGGTGGCAAGCCTTTAATTTAGGGTATGAGCAGACGCCTGTCTGCTGTTGTGTTGAAGACAGTCATTCTCGGCGGCAATAGCCTGACGCGTTTCAAAGGTTACTTCCTTCTTCCTCAGAGGCTTGGCGCTGGGAATGATTGCGTGCAGCGGTTTCAATCTCTCCCAAATGCAGTTTACGCCCTTTATGGGCTGGTCCACCAAAGCATTATGGGAGATGTTGTTCCGTTTTCTTCCTCCTGTATGGCGGCACTAATTTCTGTCACGTTTCAAGCCACTGTATGGGCCACGGCAGGCAGAGTCCGCTCTCAATCCCTTCGCTGAGTTTCACTGCACGGCTCCGTTACATCGTGCCGCATGGTCCCCAAGTTGGCGGGGTGGTGCCAGTTCGGCGGCTGGGCGGCCGCCCAATATCACAGCTCCAAGTTGCCCTCTGCTAGAACAGCACTCAGAAACTCAGCGAGTAGGTGGCAAGCCTTTAATTTAGGGTATGAGCAGACGCCTGTCTGCTGTTGTGTTGAAGACAGTCATTCTCGGCGGCAATAGCCTGACGCGTTTCAAAGGTTACTTCCTTCTTCCTCAGAGGCTTGGCGCTGGGAATGATTGCGTGCAGCGGTTTCAATCTCTCCCAAATGCAGTTTACGCCCTTTATGGGCTGGTCCACCAAAGCATTATGGGAGATGTTGTTCCGTTTTCTTCCTCCTGTATGGCGGCACTAATTTCTGTCACGTTTCAAGCCACTGTATGGGCCACGGCAGGCAGAGTCCGCTCTCAATCCCTTCGCTGAGTTTCACTGCACGGCTCCGTTACATCGTGCCGCATGGTCCCCAAGTTGGCGGGGTGGTGCCAGTTCGGCGGCTGGGCGGCCGCCCAATATCACAGCTCCAAGTTGCCCTCTGCTAGAACAGCACTCAGAAACTCAGCGAGTAGGTGGCAAGCCTTTAATTTAGGGTATGAGCAGACGCCTGTCTGCTGTTGTGTTGAAGACAGTCATTCTCGGCGGCAATAGCCTGACGCGTTTCAAAGGTTACTTCCTTCTTCCTCAGAGGCTTGGCGCTGGGAATGATTGCGTGCAGCGGTTTCAATCTCACCCAAATGCAGTTTACGCCCTTTATGGGCTGGTCCACCAAAGCATTATGGGAGATGTTGTTCCGTTTTCTTCCTCCTGTATGGCGGCACTAATTTCTGTCACGTTTCAAGCCACTGTATGGGCCACGGCAGGCAGAGTCCGCTCTCAATCCCTTCGCTGAGTTTCACTACACGGCTCCGTTACATCGTGCCGCATGGTCCCCAAGTTGGCGGGGTGGTGCCAGTTCGGCGGCTGGGCGGCCGCCCAATATCACAGCTCCAAGTTGCCCTCTGCTAGAACAGCACTCAGAAACTCAGCGAGTAGGTGGCAAGCCTTTAATTTAGGGTATGAGCAGACGCCTGTCTGCTGTTGTGTTGAAGACAGTCATTCTCGGCGGCAATAGCCTGACGCGTTTCAAAGGTTACTTCCTTCTTCCTCAGAGGCTTGGCGCTGGGAATGATTGCGTGCAGCGGTTTCAATCTCTCCCAAATGCAGTTTACGCCCTTTATGGGCTGGTCCACCAAAGCATTATGGGAGATGTTGTTCCGTTTTCTTCCTCCTGTATGGCGGCACTAATTTCTGTCACGTTTCAAGCCACTGTATGGGCCACGGCAGGCAGAGTCCGCTCTCAATCCCTTCGCTGAGTTTCACTGCACGGCTCCGTTACATCGTGCCGCATGGTCCCCAAGTTGGCGGGGTGGTGCCAGTTCGGCGGCTGGGCTTGCCACCTACTCGCTGAGTTTCTGAGTGCTGTTCTAGCAGAGGGCAACTTGGAGCTGTGATATTGGGCGGCCGCCCAGGCGCCGAACTGGCACCACCCCGCCAACTTGGGGACCATGCGGCACGATGTAACGGAGCCGTGCAGTGAAACTCAGCGAAGGGATTGAGAGCGGACTCTGCCTGCCGTGGCCCATACAGTGGCTTGAAACGTGACAGAAATTAGTGCCGCCATACAGGAGGAAGAAAACGGAACAACATCTCCCATAATGCTTTGGTGGACCAGCCCATAAAGGGCGTAAACTGCATTTGGGAGAGATTGAAACCGCTGCACGCAATCATTCCCAGCGCCAAGCCTCTGAGGAAGAAGGAAGTAACCTTTGAAACGTGTCAGGCTATTGCCGCCGAGAATGACTGTCTTCAACACAACAGCAGACAGGCGTCTGCTCATACCCTAAATTAAAGGCTTGCCACCTACTCGCTGAGTTTCTGAGTGCTGTTCTAGCAGAGGGCAACTTGGAGCTGTGATATTGGGCGGCCGCCCAGCCGCCGAACTGGCACCACCCCGCCAACTTGGGGACCATGCGGCACGATGTAACGGAGCCGTGCAGTGAAACTCAGCGAAGGGATTGAGAGCGGACTCTGCCTGCCGTGGCCCATACAGTGGCTTGAAACGTGACAGAAATTAGTGCCGCCATACAGGAGGAAGAAAACGGAACAACATCTCCCATAATGCTTTGGTGGACCAGCCCATAAAGGGCGTAAACTGCATTTGGGAGAGATTGAAACCGCTGCACGCAATCATTCCCAGCGCCAAGCCTCTGAGGAAGAAGGAAGTAACCTTTGAAACGCGTCAGGCTATTGCCGCCGAGAATGACTGTCTTCAACACAACAGCAGACAGGCGTCTGCTCATACCCTAAATTAAAGGCTTGCCACCTACTCGCTGAGTTTCTGAGTGCTGTTCTAGCAGAGGGCAACTTGGAGCTGTGATATTGGGCGGCCGCCCAGCCGCCGAACTGGCACCACCCCGCCAACTTGGGGACCATGCGGCACGATGTAACGGAGCCGTGCAGTGAAACTCAGCGAAGGGATTGAGAGCGGACTCTGCCTGCCGTGGCCCATACAGTGGCTTGAAACGTGACAGAAAATAGTGCCGCCATACAGGAGGAAGAAAACGGAACAACATCTCCCATAATGCTTTGGTGGACCAGCCCATAAAGGGCGTAAACTGCATTTGGGAGAGATTGAAACCGCTGCACGCAATCATTCCCAGCGCCAAGCCTCTGAGGAAGAAGGAAGTAACCTTTGAAACGCGTCAGGCTATTGCCGCCGAGAATGACTGTCTTCAACACAACAGCAGACAGGCGTCTGCTCATACCCTAAATTAAAGGCTTGCCACCTACTCGCTGAGTTTCTGAGTGCTGTTCTAGCAGAGGGCAACTTGGACTGTGATATTGGGCGGCCGCCCAGCCGCCGAACTGGCACCACCCCGCCAACTTGGGGACCATGCGGCACGATGTAACGGAGCCGTGCAGTGAAACTCAGCGAAGGGATTGAGAGCGGACTCTGCCTGCCGTGGCCCATACAGTGGCTTGAAACGTGACAGAAATTAGTGCCGCCATACAGGAGGAAGAAAACGGAACAACATCTCCCATAATGCTTTGGTGGACCAGCCCATAAAGGGCGTAAACTGCATTTGGGAGAGATTGAAACCGCTGCACGCAATCATTCCCAGCGCCAAGCCTCTGAGGAAGAAGGAAGTAACCTTTGAAACGCGTCAGGCTATTGCCGCCGAGAATGACTGTCTTCAACACAACAGCAGACAGGCGTCTGCTCATACCCTAAATTAAAGGCTTGCCACCTACTCGCTGAGTTTCTGAGTGCTGTTCTAGCAGAGGGCAACTTGGAGCTGTGATATATATATATATATATATATATATATATATATATATATATATATATATATATATATATATATATATATATATATATATATATATATATATATATATATATATGTGTGTGAATTGATATAATTCAAAGTGTATTGAGATCACCTGCTTAAGGTTGAGCGGTGCACAACACTCTGAGGACTAAGAAGTATAGGATACCAGCTCTGCCTCTCTTGCTCCTATTTTTAGGGAGCCAAATGGTGAGCATTGGTTTTGCATCCTCTTTCTGCATACTGCAGTGAATGTATTTTGTAGGATTTTTTGTTCCACCATTTACCTGGAAAATATCAACAAATATACTTTTTCTCGTTTTCTCTCTTTTTTACTCCTTCAAGTGCTTAAAAAGTAGCTGCACGGTATTCTCAGGGGGAAGTTAAATTAAAATAAATTGCGTTTAAGGAAAACAAGTGGCTCTGTGTCAGCATGAGACTGTTTCTCCAGTCCTGGGTCTTCTTTTTATAACGTGCTACATTTTGCTACTTGTTGTCCACTTGATTTCATTATGAATCAAGAAAAGTCTTAGGAATGCATTTGGCTGGCACTTAAAAGGCTGCGTGTGTAAACGTGGAGCTCTGGTGGCAAGGCTCCTGGGTGGGTTCACGCTAGCGGTCTCCTCTTCATGCCAGACTCTAGCAAAGATGTCGGTGCTCGGCAGACAGAAACTCAAAATATGCAGATTAAGAATCTTGTTCCCGCGCCCGATGTATCCCACACAAAGACGCATTCCACCGCGTTGCTAAATACCTGGCACCGGTCCCGGGCGCTGCTTATCCGAAGAATGGCCGCCCTCCAAGGGAGCTACTGTGAAGGCCGCCAATTCACCGCGAAGCCGCCCGTGAGTGAACGCTAATCTTAATGGCATCGCCGGGCGTCCGAAAGCCGCAGAGGGGACTTGTCACTCCGCACTTTTCTCCTTGACGAAAACAAGCTATTAGTTGGCATGTCAGAGACCCCACGTGCGCTGGTGAGAAGGGCTGACCCCCGGCACAATAGCTCTGGGTGGGTGCGCAGCCGCTCAGCGCTCTGGAGTGTCTGGGCTACTGTGGAGGACTGTTGAGGGTGTCTTACTCAATGGCGCTTCATAATCCCAGAGGGTCACGTGGGCATTTACGGCATTCCAGCGGCGGCGCATCGGCCATCTATGCACGGCCCCCAGAGGTTTTCGCAATGGCAGGGTAACCATACACAAGGGAGTAGCAAGAAAATTCAAATACACCCCATTTTGAACTAAACTCTGACGGCACCAAGCAAGCAAAGAAACGGAAGCCCGATCATCCCCAGAAGAGGATGCTTAATTCTTCCTTCCAAGCATGCATCCATTCATCCATACACCCTCCATATCCAAAATGTAACCTTTACATTCTGTCATACATTCATTCTTTCATCCATTATTCAATCTTTCACCATCAATCTATCCATTCATCCATATTTCCACCCATCCATCTTTTCACTCATCCACCCTTTCACCCCATCCATCCTTTCACCCATTCAACCACCCTCGTATCTTTCCACCCAATCTTCCATGTATCCTTTCACGTACCCAACACATAATTTCACCCATCCACCCTTTCGCCCATCCTTTCACACACTCACATATCTATTCACCCATTCACCATTTCACCCATCATTTTACCCACCCATACGTTCTGTTTCCCATTCACCCTTTCACCCATCATTTCACTCACCTTTGCATCATTTCACCCATTGAAGCAGTCACCCGTCCCTTTACCCACCCATGCATCTGTTCGCTTACTCATGCATCCTTTCACCCATCCACCCATTCGCCAATTCTTTCACCCAGCCACACTTTCGCTTACCCACACATTCCTTCAGCCATTCGTCCTTTCATAAACCTTTTCATCCATTTTTCTCCACCCACACATTTCACTCATCCACCCTTTCACCAGTCCTTTCACCCATCCGCGCATCCTTTCACCCATTGAACCATTTATTCATCCTTTAACCCACCTGCACATCTTTTCACCAACCACACATCCTTTCACCAATCCACCCATCCATCCTTTCACCCACCCACACATCCTTTCATCCAACCACCCTTTCACTCACCCATGCATCCTTCCCTCATCATTACACCCACCCATGAATACCTTCACCCATCCACCCTTTCTCCCACACATCCTTCCACCCATCCTTTCAACCCACACATCCTCCATCCATCCACTGTCATCCACCCTTATATCATCCTGTGTATTCTTTCACCTATATTTCACCCGCATACACATCCCATCACCAGTCTTTTCACCCACCCTTTCGTTTAACTTTTAAAACTTCATTCCCTTTTCTATCAACACATCTTTTTTCAAAATTAAGTTTGAGGTTTTGTCTGAGTTGCAGCCAGAGGAGGCCCATCCAGAATTCCACCCCTCCTGCAGAAGCTGTTAAAGTGGAGGAGTCACGACGCCTCCCCTGACATAAGTGCAAACATTTAGGAATAGGAAAGAGGGAGATAAAAAAGTTTCTTTAATATTGTTTATATTGCTTCCTTGTTATGAATTGGTGAGTTTATATGTGTCTGTCTGTAAGAATTAGTTTTTCTACGGTAATTCGCCCAAAAGGGAATTTTATTTTGACTTTGTGGTACTAGAAGGGGTCCTGGTCTCCAAGGACCCTCAGCCTCCAAGGGGACTTCATTCCCCTACCAACAGTGCACCAGGAAGCACATTTGCAGAGTAGTTGAGAAGAGGGGAATTGCCTCAGGTGACTTGCCAGTCCCACATTTTTCAATAAATGTTTTATTTTTTACCGGATGGGGGGCGTGTTGTCTCCTCTCCCTGGGCTGATTTCGACCCCAGGGACCCCATCTCCCTGGGCCCGGCCTTTATGTTTTATATTCTTTTTAAACTAAAAGGGAATGGGGGCCGAGCAGCCCTCCTCTCAGGGCAATTTCGGCCCCAGGAAACCCATCCCCAAGGACGCAGGCTTTTAACTTTTTCTATTTTTTTAAACTAAAAGGGATGGCAGGCCGAACAGCCCCCCACTTCCAGGCCGATTTTGGCCCTGGGGACGCCATCTTCCAGAGCCTACCCTCTTTTTAAAATATTTTTTTTAAAAGGGGAGGGGGGCACGCTGCCTCCTCTCGGGCCAATTTTAGCCCAGGGACCCCATCCCCTGGGGCCTTGCCTCTAATGTTCCACACAGGACACCCACTCACCAAAGATGGGGACTGTGGGTGAACCTGAAGGCCCTGCAGTCCATGCTGGCTCTCAACCTCCTGCACCAGCATTGCGCTGACACCGAGGGAGCTTCTAAAATGCAGCTCCCTCTCTGTCAAAACAATTATGCTCCGCTTTGAGCAGGTGAGGGCAAAACCGCCACCCCCAGGGCTAGTATACTAAAATGCAGGGGGCCACGCACTTCCCGCTGCCCTGGGGACCACCACCTCCCGGGGATATTTTCCAAATGGGAGGGGGGCCACACTGCCTTAATCCAGTAGCCTTAAATGGCCCTGAGGCAGATATTGCATCACTGCTGCAAAACCAGCTCCTAGTGACAAAATTGGCTCACACAGCCACAAAACTGGCCCCCACCCTTCTGGCCCACCAGGGAAACACCTGAGGCCCACTACGGCCAGTCCAGCCCTGCACACTACGCTACTCTACTCCACCTTACACCACTCCACTCTGCTCCACTGTAAACCACTCTACTCCGCTCTACCCCACTCCGCTCTACACAACTTCACTCCACTCCACGCTACTCCATTTTATGACACTCCACTCCACTCTACGACTCTACTCAATTCGATACCATTCAGGTCTATGCCATTCTATGCCACTCTATACCACTTCCCTCTAGGCCACTCTACAACACTCCTCTTTCCTCCATTCTATGACACTTTACTCCTAACCACTCTAGTCCACTCCACTCTATGCCATTCCACATACCTTCTCTATAGGCCACTGTATTCCACACTATGCCACTACACTCTAATCCACTCCAAAACACTCTACTACAGGTCACTCTACTCCACTCCCCTCTGTACTACTCTATGCTAATCTATGCCACTTCACTATAGGCCGGTGTACTCAACTCTATGCCAGTCCACTCTACGACACTCTATGCCACTCTACGATGCTCTAAGCCTCTCAATGACACTCCACTCTACAGTACTCTACACCACTTTACTCCACTCTGCGCCACTCCACACCACTCCATGTTACACTACTCCAATCTGATCCACTCTATGATGCTTCACTCCACTCTGTGCTATGACACTCTACACCTCTCCACATCACTCCAATTTATTCCACTGTATTCCATTCTATGCCTCAACACTCTACACCCCCTACTCTATGCTTCTCCACTCTACGCCCCTCCACTCTATGCCCCTCCGTTCTATGCCCCTCCATTGTACTCCACTCTATGCCACTCCACTGTATGACACTCTACTCCACGACACAATATTCTATGATACTCCACTCTATGACCCTCCACCCTATGATATACACTCTGCAACTCTTCACAACACATATTACACTCCACTCCACTCCATGACACTTTATGGCACTTCACTCCTGTGTGTGACTGCAACTGTTTTCTACAGGCTTGTGGCAACACTGACCCTTCTCATCTGAATCATGTTCAGGTGTTAGAGCACTGTGGCAACAGGAAGCGTCACTCCCATAATGCATGTTAGCTACTTTAAATTAAATACGATTTAATCACATTGATTGAGGACTTTTTTCTTTACTGTCGCTCAGGGAAAGCTGTACTACGTGCCTTCCTCTAGTTTGCATCCCCTCTGGATATCTCTAAAGTACCGTGTATCATTGGGAATCAGCCCAGCTTCCGGATTATCTGAAGTGCTACCCTTGATTCATGCCTCTGTGTTTTCCAGCGCTCCACGTTCATGCATTTAAGTGGTCTGCATTCCTTGACTGATTACATGAACGAAAACGTTAGGCTAAAAAAGGAACAGGAAGTTGCTTCCAGAATATATTGAGGCTTCTCATTTTCCAAGTACCTTTCCAGTCCTTGGTGATTAATCTGCCGAAGATAAGTAAGATTCCCTCCAAAAACTGTGAGTTTACATGAAAGGAAGGAGCAATGCTATTTTTAAGATAGTATATTAACCCTATTCTGTCATCCTCGGGGATGCTGATGTAAACAGGTTTCTGTGTGGGGCCTGCAGTCTCTTCTAAAGTATTCCACTGCGAGGCTGGAAGCCTTGCTCTGTTCCCATGCTCTGAAAGATTCTGAAAAGATTTATGTTTCGAGGCACTGGAGAAGACAGGGGCCGAAAGAACCCTGCGAATGAAAAAACGGTAGCTCCGAACTGTGTGTTTGCTTATCATCTCAAACAGAAACGATGTAGTGGGATTATAAAACAAGCACTTTCAAAGCCAATTGGTCTCGCCTATGCAAGATCTACTGGCTTTGCCAATGTGTTTTAGCAATGTTGTACACCAGTGTGACTGCTGTTCAGCATGGCTAAAAGTTACAAAGGAGAGTGTCATGACATATTGGTGAGTGGAGTGGCGTGCACTATCGTAGAGTGGGGTGGTACAGAGTGGTGAGTCGCAGAGTGGCATGGTGTAGAGTGGCGTGGCCTGGAGTGTCATGGAGGGAGTAGAGTGTTATAGAGCTGAAGTGCGTAGAATGGAGTAGAGTGTCATAGAGTGGAGTGGCATAAAGCAGAACGTAGTCGCCCAGAGTGGAGTAAAGTAATGTGGAGTTGCATAGAGGTTGTTGCTTAGAGTAAAGTAGAGTGGCGTTCAGCAGAGTAGATTGTCGTAGAGTGGAGAGGCATACAGTGGAGTATTGTGGTAGAGTGGAAAGGCATATAGGTGAGTGGTGTGATGACCAGTGGAGTAGCATAGAGTGAAGTAGGGTATCGTAGAGTGGAGAGGCATAGAGAGGCATAAAGGGGAGATGTGGATTGGACTAGAGTGGAGTAGTGTGTTGTAGAACAGCGTGAAGTAAAGTGGCATGGCGTGGCATAGAGGGAGTTGCATAGAACGTCGCAGAGTGGAATAGAGTGTCATAGAGTGGAGCAAAGATTAATGGAGTAGAATTTCATAGACTGGAGTATCATGGAGTGTAAGATGGCAGAATGGAGTGTTGTAGAGTGGCCCAGAGTGAAGTGGCATAGAGTACAGTGGTGCAGAGTAGATTGGCATAAAGTGCAGTGATATAGAGTGCATTGGCATAGAGTGCACTGCCGTAGAGTGTACTGGTTTAGAGAAGAGTGCAATGGCATAGAATAGAGTGGTGAAGAGTGGAGTGGCGCAGAGTGCAGGTTGAAGTGGCGCAGAGTGCAGTGGTCCAGAGTGGAGTGGTACAGGGTAGAGGAGACTGACATAAAGTGGATTGGTGTAGAGTGTGGTGGCATGTAGAACAGTGGCGTAGAGTGGAGGGATGTACAATAAAGGTTAGACTTGCAAAGAACTGACTGCAGAAAAGTGGAGTCTGTCAGGCCTTATCGGGAACACAATTTTCCTTTTCTTACAAGGCTTTCTCAAAATGACATTAGCAGATCCAACACATACCGTGAACCTCAACCAGTTAGTTCTGATCAACAATGGAATTTCACTATTGTGGTCTATTTCCTCTGAAGACAAGAGGTGGCCAGTTCTGCTGGGCAGTCAAAAAGTCCTCAATAGGTTCTGATACTGTGTGACTACTCACAAAGCTTAGACAATATTATATGAACTGGGGTACCCTATTCAACCACTTCTACTAAACAGGCTCCCACCCACCAGCTGAGTATTAAAAGAAAGATTGATTTCCAGTTAGCAGCCTCTTTTTCAAGGTCTGTTGCAAAGACAACATGGTTAGTTTCTTTTACAAATTATTAGGCAGCTATTAAACCCCTGTTGATTATTAGAACAACAGTTCTCCATGCAGTGAGCAAGGCAAATGTTTTCATTTAATTTCATGGACTGTGATAATTCTTGTATACTGGATAACTTTTATCAATGATGATATGATCCCATACCTCTCTCCAAAAGAGTCTGATAAGCCCGAAATTAAATGGCATGTGCTGGAGTACCTTGAAGTTTAAGTATTGTTCTTGAAGGAAACCATCTGAGTCAACAACTCTCTTTCAAGAGGCCAGTGCATGTTGCAAGATCTTTGGGGTTCCAGGTATTGAAACTTTGGAAAACCCTTAGTCAGTTCAGTTCAGTTCATGAGGCTTTATTCGGTACAAAAGAAATGACCATAAAAGCACATATAAACAGTACATAATACATAAATCATTAGTTTTAAAATAGGTTTCTATACAATACAGACCAATACTCTAAAATATCATACTTTTACGTACACTGATGGATTTGATTAAAAACGCAGCAGTATAAAAACAGATATCAGCAGATTTCATGTTAAAAATAAGACTCATTGCCTCGTCCACTGTACGTACCCCATATTTAACAAATAAAGGCTTAAGGTGCAAAATTCGATAGTTCAGGTACAGTTTACATATAAGTAAAAATTGCAGGGTGCTCTGTATTGATATACCATCACACTGGCACGGTCCTTTAGGATGTTGCTTTATGTTAGGCAAAGACACCAACTCATGTACTATTCCGAACCTAAGTCTGGTTAGGACGAACTTGTGCGATTGCCTTGTTACCAGTGCAAGGTACGGTGGAAAGCCTTCAGTGAGGGAATATCTACTGAAAAATAAAACAGTCGGCATAGACCGACATGCAAGAGCCCTCTTCTTTGCCATATTATCCAAAAAGATTGCTTTCAGTTCTGCTTTAGATATAGTCAGCGCAGCCTTAGGGTCGGCCAGGACGTCAAGATTAAAAATTTGTGAATAACAGTCAGAGACATATTTTATCCATGGAATTTTTCTATACATGTCCAGTGAAAAGCAATCTTCGATTATAGATCTGTTTAAGGTCTTTTCCTCCTGGAGCCATATAGAGCGCCATAACATTAATGGTCTTAAGGCTAAAAGATCATTCAAGTAATTAATATCTAATTCCAGATGGATCAAAACAGTGGCGGCAGATGAGGGCAAACATAAAAGTTTTTTTAAGAAAGAGTTTTCCTCAAGCTGCAATTTATGGTCACAACTATGACCCCAGATAGCCGCCCCATATAATGCAATAGTGGCGCATCTCGCTTGATAAATTTGCAACATGTCTCTTGTTCGTCTATCCCCAATTTTAGCTGCAAATTTAAAGATGCCATGGGCACTTTTGCCATTTTATTACTAACATTGTTAAATTCGTTGGACCACTTTCTATCATGGGAAAAAGTGATTCCAAGATAACAGAAAGAATAAACTGATTGCACCTTGTTACCGTCAATGAAAAAGGCAGTGGGTTTCTTATTTTTTGCCCCACAGTCTTCAGTTCCAGTCTGAATCTAGCTAAGTTCAATTCGAGAAACTACTAAAACACCTGTTAATCAGTTTACACCAAAGGCACTAGTATTTTCACAAACGGGAGTGAATGAAGAATGCTGGATTCATGACCAATCTACGTATTTGGAAAGGAACTTATCGCTTGTAACTCCCCGTTATCAATTATTGTGTTTATTTTGCTCTCAGCTACTCTGAAGATACGTAGAATTGTATGGTGCTACATAAAATTCAAGATAAATCCATAAATAGGAGACAAGAACTCTAAACTAATGGTAGTTAACTCAACATGAGTATGATCAACACGTGACACATCAGGTAAAAACAGAGAACGAGAATTGATCATAATATTCAAGTTCAGGATATACATTCAGAGACTAATGGGAGAGAAATCATTTATCTAACTGAGATTAACGAACCATAGTACTAATTTATTCATTTTATGGTTTTGTTGAGCATTGCCCGGTAAGGGCTCAGAAACAAACATAGGCTACAGGAAAAGGTAGACAATCTTCAGATAAGGTAGAATTGCTTACAAAATAGAACATTGCACAATGCATCTATGCATGGGGGGATGTCATTAAGTGGGTGCCAGCTGTAGCAGCTGCTGCCCCTGGCCTGCCTCTTGTGACCACTGGCACTGCCCTTGCAAACCTCTGCCTAAGATGTGTCAAAAATCGTAAGTTCTAAGAAACACTGAGCACTGTTTACTCTCTGCACCTCTTGCTGGGACATTATTCAGTGCTATAAAATATTTCTTTTTTACATTGTATTATTTCCCTTTAATATTTATATCCAATAGTTTAATGCACATTATTTGGAATACATCATATAATAAAAAACATTGTAATAAACATTCACATTTTCACCTTATTTCTGTTTCCTCACTTTGAATACACAATGAAGTAGGAGTTTGAATAAAACCTTCACCTGTGTGATAGTGCCTGAGAAGAAATCACATTATACAGAGTATTTCAAGGCAATCATATATTTCATATTCAGTACATGATCCTTATGAATTAACAGAGGTGGACTTTACCACTATTTTTTAATTTCTTTTTTTGTGAGCCTCCTTGTGGTTTATTACTCATTTTGTCCTTGGGGTGTACACTAAGCCTCAGCGATGCCCGTTATCATGATATTAGGGTCAAGATAACGATTCCTGGGAATCAGGCTCATAGGTCATATTTTGTCACTTCTTCTGATGTCATTGACGTCAAATGTTGTGTGATGACATGGCTGCTACCTCTGGTATTTTGTTGACTCGATGACCAAGGTACAAGGGCCACTTCCTGAGTTATAGTATTCAAGAAGACGAATGTTTTTAAACAATGTATATTTTTGGTCTGGCAGCAGGAAAATGTCAAACTTTCGTGGCATTCATCAGAAGTGAGTACTGTGTGGGCTTTTTCCGTCTAACCCAAAACTTAAACGAGGAAGACGAGCAGGCGGCAAATCCTAAAGAAAAGGTATATTTGGTGTATTCAACATTTTATCCACCCACAGAGACTTTAACATGAAAATCAGAATTCGATAGATTGTCAGATGATCATGGAGGCTCCTGTTTAGTTGGTATGTGGTGCTGCAAAATGATAAAGTCAGGGAGTACCGAGGAACCTTCTGGAACTGGGGCTGCTTTGTTCTATCAAACTCTCCATGTATGTGGACTGAGGTGATGGGAGTGTGGGTGAACCAAACCCACAAATACATTTATATCAGTACTCCAACACCCGATTTATCAATACCCATGACAAAATGTGTTTTAGCGCTGGCAGGACTTCTTGAAAAACGAAGTAACCCCAAACGTGTATCTCACTGGGTTAACTTGGCTTGGCGCAGAGAAAGTCCAACAAAGGAACATTGTCCCTGCTGTACCAGTGAATTATTTCTTCCACATATGAAGTCATAATTTCCTCTGTTTCCCGTTCCAGCCTTCCGATCAGAACATCATAAATGCCAGGCTTTCTGTCCATAACTGTGCGCAACCAGCTGGCAAGGCATGATGACGTAAGCACTGGGGGTTCATCTGCCCTGAGGCACAAAGCACCAGCACTTTACGGCTTGCTTGCCAATGTTGATGGCTTCACTCTTTGTGATGCGCTCATCTGTTGTAGCAACACATAGCTGAGTAGTGAAGTAAGTTGGGTTGCTGCTTTCAGTAGGCATCAGAACCTAGAGAGCCAGGCAGCCAACTAACGAGTTGTGAAATTAACTCATGCAATGTTTAAAGCAACTAGGGAAAATAGCGATCATATTGTAATAAAGAAACATCACAGTTTATTCATTTTCAGCACATTTTGGTATAGGCTGGCTCTGCTTGACAAGCAAGAACCCTGGTGAGCGCATTAGTCCTGAGGAGTTTGAGGAGGGTAGTGTGTGGTCACTAAGAGCACTGGTTAAAGGCATTCTGCAAATCTTTTGGCTCCCAGCAGCAAGAGCCTACAAGAGACAGCATAGCAGTTGTTTTCGCTATGATCAAGACGGTGGACAGAAGTCCAGAGACAATTTGCAGCACTAAAGGGGACTTCGCTCTCTGGTATGAGTCAGTCAGTGCTGTAAGAAGAGGGTGTGGTGTTTGGGGGAATAGCAAGCAGGTGAAGCTACTCCTAGGATACCCCATCAATGTCCTGGATTCCAGACCTGGGTGTTGGAGTGGAGGCACTGGCTTCGTAGAATTTATGTCACAATAGATGGTAGTAAGCTGATGTTGATCAGGTCTAAAGATGATGAAAAAAACACTAACCTAGACTACCTGGTTACTTTAGGTTATGTTAATTTTAGTGGTGCACTGAATGCTTAGTAAAGCAAGACAGGTTGGAAGTTTAAATTGTCTACATATAGGCTGTTTTGGGAGTACAGAGTGAGAATAGCAACCTGTTGTTAGAGGTTGTATGCAGTGATTACCCTGTGGTTTGAAAAGTTGGGCAAGGACAAAGAGTTAGCTGAGTGGAATAATAAACTGAGGTAATGTGTCATGAGAAGTTGTATGGAGAAGAAACCTATGGTATGCTGATTTGAGGAAGAGTAATACCCTGTCTTGAGAAGTTGCATAGAGAGTACCTCATGGGTGCAATCTGGAAGAAGAAAAGTACCATGTTGTGAGAGGTTGCAAGGGAAAGTACCCAGTGGAGTGAACATGTGGGTAAGTATTGTATCCCATGGTGTTGTGGATAATAGCCATATGTTTGGCTAAGGTGTTGTAGGTGATAGCCACAGGTTTAACCCGAATCATCATTCTTTAGAAATGAGAAGATTTGACAGGTGCATTGTATAGGAGATGGAATGTGTTTGTGATTGTTTGTGCAGCATGTTATTCAGTTTGCATGTAATATAGTTGGTCATATTTGTGTTTGTATAGTAGTGTTTGATGTAGTACTAGTGTGTTACAGGTTAGTAGTTATTTACCTTCTGAAGTGGTCTAGAGTCATTTGTTGTATTGTTTCACTGCTGTCATCCTTGTTTATTGTGTCAACAATTTTTCAGTATGCATCTACTGGAGATTGCCATCTATCTATTCAGCTATGGGGAAGAAGTTGTGCTTGGGATCCATGGAAGCTTGATTCTCATAGACATCCTTCATACTGAAATATTAACTGATCACTAAGATAGCAAAGTATAGAAGGCAGAGAATTATTTTGTGTTAGATTTGATCCGAAATATTAATCTATTAAAATTAATATTTTATGAAAGACAGGCATAATTGAGGTTGCTTGCTTCTTTCCACTTACTTGGCATTCCATCTATTTGTTCATATTCATAAATGTCTTTATTATATAAACTGTGCGCAAACACACCAAATTACTCCGTGTTCAGTAACTTGTTTATCCCATTTTGAAGTAAGTGTAATGGCTCTGGTAACACTCATGTAGGAAAGTGGGTTTCTGTTGCAGTAACCCCCCACTTTTATCCAGGTGTCTGATGCACTTTGACTGAGTGTGCCCTGGGTCCCTGTCAATCAGGTTCGCAGGGTCTGTGTTCTTTTCACAAAACTGTACATTTGCTTTCACAATTGGCACTCCTCAGGCCCACATATAAGTCCCCTGTAAAAGGTACCAGTGGTACCAAGGGCCTTGTGACTAGATATGGTCTGCAAGGGCTGCAGCATGTATTGTGCCACCCTCAGAGAGCCCTCACGAAACACATACACACTGCCATTGCAGACTGTGTTTTTTGGTGCGGCATGGTACACATCCCTATGTGCAATGCCCACCAACCACTGCCTATGGCATAGGAAAGTCATCCTTCTAGCAGGGCTCACAGCCCTAAGGCAGTGTGCACTATACCACATAGCAACATGCGCAATATTCCCCCACAGTGTCTGTGCCATTCACAGACATTATAAGTGCAGTGGAGCCATACTGAGTACATGAACTGGGAGTTTGTCATCACGAACTCCACAGGTATATGATGGCTTCACTAAAGGCTAAGGAGTTTGGTATCAAACTCCTCAGCATAATAACCCACACTGATGCCAGCGTTGTATTTATTACAAAATGCACTTAGTAGCATCCTAGAGATGCCCCCTGAAAAATGACATGTCCAGCTGACTGGTCTGCACCAGCCTACCATACACAGGCATGTGTTTCTGACCCCCTGAAAAACCAGCCTGGCAATTCCGATCAGCTGGGGTGAGCTGCTACTGAGAAGGCAAAACCAACCCCCATGGTCAAAAATAGACCCCACCCTTCTGGCCCACCGGGAAAACACCTGCTACAACCAGTCCAGCCCTGCCACTGAGGTGGGAGCCCTTGTGCTATTGTGGGTCCGGGACAAAGGCTGCTTGGGGTGGAGATGTTTCACACCTATCCCCAAGCAGAAACAGCATTCAGGGAGGTGATCATCAACAGGCTCCTGCCCTTTGATTTAATTAACAGGGCCTCTCCAGCTAGTGGAGATACCTGCCCCCTTGACTGAGCCCCACTTTTGGCAGCAAGGTCAGCGGGTAAAGTAGTAGTCAGTAGAGATCTGCCAGGACCACCTCTAAAGTGCCCTCAAGCAAGGTGACCCCTCCTTAGAAAATCCTCCATCTTGAATGGAAGGATTTGACCCAATCAGGTTAGGGGGATGTCCCTTCCTCAAAGGGAGGGGACATTCAACGGGTGTAGACACCCTAAAGGCAAGTAGCCCATTGGCTACCATATGCCAGTCACTGTAATGACCCTAAACTCAGTATTCAGGGGCACCTCTGAACCTTGATCCTCAGATTCCTGTGACCGAAAAAGAAAAGGATGAAGAAGACACTGTGCAGCCGAGCCAGGAAGACGACTACTGATTTGGCCCGACTTACGGCCTGTCTCATGCTCATAGACCCTGCGAAGAAGACGCCACCTGTCCCATGGCCAGCTATTTCCAAGAACCCCAGGAAGACTGTCACTCTTTAGCCAAGACCAGATCCCCTGAGCCTGAGGACAGCAGCCCTGTCCAAAAGAAACTACACCAAGAATTCTGGATCCAGGCGGATCCGCGACCGCTACCCACTCTGCACCTGATGCCCCCAGCCCAAGATTTTCTGGCTCACCTCTGCTGTGAAGTCTCCCCGGCATTCCTAACCTCATCTCCATCAGTGGATGACCTCTCCTGGACCCCACGAAGTCGCCTGTAGCCTCTTCACGAAGGGTCCCTCTGACCACGACCAGCTCCAACCAAGAAAACCAGACACCAAAAGGTACCCCAGGCTCCTCAGCCCTCTGGCATTAGGGAACCCAACCGATGGTGCCTCTACCCCCCCCAACCCTCTAACTTACCTACCCAGCTGGTGGTCACCTTCAGTTAGTCTCCTGGTCCGAGCCTGCAGCCTCTTTGTGCGGCTGAGATTCCCCATTGAAACGCATGGGACCCTCGATGCTGATTATGCACCCTGCCCCTGTACCACTGGTAGTGTAATTTTGGTGCTGATTGTGGCTCCCCCTGTGCTGATCTTGAACCCTGAGGCATGTGCTCAGAAACCACGGGTACTTACTTGCAAACTGTACCTCTTTGAGGTGCCCTCTGTCTCCATTGATTTACACATTGAGCCTAGTGACCGCTGCACCCGGCCACCCCAGTGCAGCTAGTGGAGCAGTACCTACCTGAAACTGAACCTTACCCGTGTTGGTCAAACCCCGAAGACTGGTATTGTCAAGTACTTACCTGCTAATGCGTAACACTGTTTTCCTCCCATAGGATTGCATTGAATTCTATCTATTGCATACAGCTGTCTATCTTTTACATCGCTGAGTGCTACTGTTTCTGACAGATAAATGCAAAAGTATTTCAAAGATTTTAAAGCATTTCTTCTGTCTTGCAAGATGATTCTTACTGCAATTTTAAAAGTATTAATACTTTAACAACTGTTACCTGCAACTGAGCATTTCTTGGTTCTAGAAATAAAATAACCAGATAATAACTTTTTATACAAAACAATTGGTCTGGATTCAGTCTTTGAGCATGTGCAATCATTTCTTACCTGAGTGTGTACAATAAATGCTTAACACAGCGCTCTGAGAAGCCTAAATGATCGGCCACACTACCACAATAGAGCTTTTAGTATTATCTACTCGAGCCTCTGTAAGCCTCTTGGGATCCACTGGAATCTGTGCACACTGTACCTTACTCCGAAAGTGGTATATACAGAGCCAGATGCCTACACTCATATAATATGTAAGTAATTACCAACTACCTACTATTGTCTCTGCTTCCTCACTGAATAAGCACTGGACTCTAAAACCCTAGGACCCCGATTTCCAAACAATTTGCAACAGGGTTGTGTAATTTTTTTTAAAATAACCCTGACACAATATGTTATGGTTGGATTTACAATCCAACACAAATCTCGATTTGCGACGAATTGTAACCCAAAGTAACACAAAGCTACACAATGCACTGCCTTGCATTATTTTGCAGCAAGGGTGCGATCCATGGGTGGTGCATGGGCATTCACTTGCAAATACCCATGGCTTTTGATGCAAATCCTTACCTGCAAAGAATTGAAGACAGTGCCAACATCTAACACTACCTTGAGACAAGCGCAATGGAAAATGTTTTTGTTTCTCCTAATTTTTTTCCTACTTTGTGTGTGTGCTATATTGTATAATACACATACAAAGTGGGACATGCTATAAAGCATAGCTTTTGTACTGGAAGGGATCCCTTCTGATGCAGACACCTTTGCACTATTGTACAAAGTTGTCTGCATTGGCGGATGGCAGTCAAAAGAGCTTCAGCACAGGAAGAAGGCAGAACAGCCACAAACCTTATCAGATATGGTGCGGTCCTGCTCTCTCCCTTTCACTCAACACAGTGCAGCAACTTTACGTGCTCCACTGCCTTGTGTTAGTTCTTTGAAAATCTGGGCTTAGACTCCTTACTCTTCTTCACTGACATACAAGCCTTCTGTGCTGGCGCCAAAATGAAACGACCGCTGCCATTGGTGCGAATGAATTGAAATCAATCAGACCTGTTTAAATCCTTCACGCCTGAAGACGAGAAAACAATGTGCACTGGAGAGATGGTTTAGATGTGAGGGATGGTCACTAAGTGAAACATCTTTTTACTGTGTTGCTGCCTGCAGCCTCATGATCACTGAGATACTGCGTGTGCAATCGATTTTAAGTCTAATTCTCCACGTTTTTATGCTGTAACAATATGAATAATTGTAATACATTGAACAACCCTGAGTCATATAAATGTGCTCATTTTTCCAGACAAAAGATGCCCTCTTCACCATCCTGCAAGACTTGCGGTCTGATGATCACTTCAACATAATTGGATTTTCCAATCGAATTAGAGTTTGGCAGCACAATCGTCTGGTGCAAGTTACTCCTAACAACATAAGGGATGCAAAGAAGTTTATCTATACCCTGTCACCTAATGGAGGTAATAATCTCAACGACAACTCGATATTTTGAAACTGTGCAAAAATCTGACATGGTCTAATGGTGACATTTTTTTATAACATATGGTTAGTCTATGTTGAATCAAAATCAGTGCACTAAATGCAATGAACTTTCTTTTCGGTTATATTGAAAATAGGTACAAGAGTTTAATAAGACAATGCATTTGATATTGGTTGTAATTAGACTATGCAGTCCTTACTATCAAGCTGAGGGTCATCGCCTGCTCCTGTACTTGAAGCCACCTCTCCTTCTTCCAAGAAGAACATGTGATAATTTCCCCAGCTATGCTTGATTTTCCCTCACCTAATATCTGATCTCTCTGATCTATCTATCTGCTGCCAATCTTACCCTCTCACTACCGTGCCACAAGACCTGAGGTCTTCCCTACCTCTTCCACTGGTACGCGTCTGATCTGCATCCTTTCTTCCTACTGAATTACCCAGATCAACCTGTCCTCTTCCTCTCCTCAATTTCTGGCCATTCTTTGCTCCTGCCAATAGCTGAAGGTATGCTCGATATGTAAAAGTGCGTGAATTTCCCTGTGTAGTGTACTTTGCCTTTGCTTTGTGGATTTGAATTCAGTACGTGTGGTTTGAACAGAAATATAAATGCTGAAGTTTGAAGTCCTTCATTACCTATGAAATGTATTACACTTCCTAATAGTCTTACATCAAGTTATACAGGCTACACGTTTATCATTTCACCAAAATAGAAGAGTAGCAGAAGTGATGCCACGTTCCCATTCACATACGATATACCTCAAAAGAAATTGCATCACATGACTTTTGACCCCAAGGTCACACACAAAAAAGGCATCAAACAGCCTTTGACTATGAAGAGATCACCGAGAGTGGATACACATTTCGTAGGACAAAAAAGAGTAAACAATAAACCTTTACAGAAACAGATAAAAGGCAGCCAAGAGGGTCACTTAAGGAGCATGGTAGTGACAGTCACAACCCCGGACCACTCCCTAAATGATGCTGTTGCCATCAATTTCCATGCTGGTGGATGCCTGACGGACAATCCCTCGCTGTTTCTTATAGGAGGTGATTGGTGCTCCTATTAGTGTTTTACACTCTAAAGATGATACAGCACTTGGGGGGCGTGGCCAAGGACCGAACATGGCGGACGTGATCTAAAGAGGCTCCGTCCATAATCACCTAAACTAGCGGAATATCCTGTACCCCCCTACCCTCCCCCGATTGCCAAGATACACCCCCCGGTCCCGGGAGGCGGTGCGGACCCCCGACGCCGATCAGCGGCTGTGGAGGACTGCGGACAGCTGCCTACCGGCGGTGATTCGGGAGCGGCCTGGCCCTCGAGGTGAAGCGGCGGTCTGGAGTGTGGGGGTGACCGGAGCCGGCTAGGGCTGCTGCGGGTGCAACCTGGGACGCAGAGGGGCGGTGAGCCGGAACACGCCGGCGGAAGACTCAGGTGAGGGACACTTGACAGCAACCTGCCGATCACCCTGGGAGACCGAAGCTGGTGAGGGCGCTGCCTGCGGGGACTGCCGCTCCGCCCTGTCTGCCGGGTGAGAGAGCGGCGCTGACCGCGTTGGTTCACGGCCTGAGCGCGTCTATCCCCACCACGCACAACGGACCCCCTGGAAACGCTACCAGGACTGACCTGCTCCGAGTGCCGCTGCCCGGAGGGACTGCGCAGGTCATTGTCGATAGCGGGCCGGACAGAGGGCCCCCCCCCCCCCCTCCCCCCCCCCTCCGCCCCCGGCACCACGAGGACACTGTCAGCTGATTTGGGCCGCCGGCCGGAAGGTACAGGGTACAGGGTACGGGGCGGCAGCGGGATATTAGGCACCCCGCCTCAGACACCATTTAGCCTCGAGTGACCCCCTACCTCCCCCCTTTCCTGGAGCAATAAGGGTAAGAGGTGCCAGCTCCTGGGAGAGCTGTTTGGCCGCCATTCCTGAACCCCCTAGACTGAGACTGCCGGGCCCGGGGGGGGGGGAGCTGGTGAGGCCTCCTGCACACGCCGGACGTGGAGGAGCGACGACGGGTGACCCCTCCCTGGCGACTGTACGTGGGGGACACCGGCATATCACTCGGCGGGGGAACCCCTCGCCACTGGCCCCAGACCAATAGCACTGGGGACACATCCAGCGCGCAATATGGGCAGGAACAGGACCAAGGCGCAGGACCACGGAGCTGGAGCTGATCTTCAGTCCACAGGCTCGGAGGACCCGCTGGCGTCCTCGAACGCGGAGATGATTCCCCCGACGGGCAAATCCTCACAGGATGCGAAACTGGACCTTATACTAATGGAGATCAAGGCGTCCAGGGAGGCGCTCGAATCCCGAATGGACAGCATGGCGACGAGCCTCTCACTGCTCAAGGCGGACCACACAAAGCTGGCGGAGAAAGTCAAAGAGCACAAAATAGCGCTAGACGACCTCATACCACAACAAACTTCCCATTCTACGAAACTAGAGCAAATGGACAAGCAGATCCAATCGATCTGGGACAAGCTGGATGATGCGGAAGGGCGGGCCCGCCGCAATAACGTGCGCATACTGGGTATTCCAGAGAAAAGCGAAGGGAAAGACCCTACCCAATTCGTGGAGGACTGGCTAAAAAAGATAGTGGATCCCCAAGACCTCACGCCACTATATAGCGTGGAGAGAGCGCACCGGATGCCGGCAAGGCCACCTAAACTGGGAGCGTCACCGCGCCCCTTAATTGCCCGCCTGCTACACTACAAGGACCGTGACTCGGTCCTGAGGGCCGCAAGGGAGAAAGCCCCATTGCGCTTTGAGGACAAGACTATCTCTGTGTATCCAGATTTCACCCCGGCGGTGTAGAGGGCCCGCTCGACGTTCCTGGGAGTTAAGCGAATGCTGCGGGACAGAGATCTGAAGTACGCTCTGCTGTTTCCGGCACGACTCAAGGTGCTTTATAACAATAGATCCTACTTTTTTGAATCACCGGAGGAGGCGGCGGAATGGATCGAGGTAACACTGACACCCCCGAACTCGCAGGATGCCTTTGGGGTGGACCACGGCGGGGGATCATCGCACCAAGGAGGCCGACACCAGCGGGGAGCGACCAAGGAACACATGCACCGGCACGCGGACTCTGGGGGACCGTCATCGGCCAAGACCGAGGGGCCGGTCCATCTGACATCAGCCGCCTTGGCTGAACACGACGCCCGGGACCCTGCCGCCTCGGCCAGCCGCTCTACCACCCACACGGAGGTGTCAGGGTCCGCCGATAGCCTGCAGCTGTTTCCCAAGATCACGGCACAAGAAGCACATGACCTGTGACTGGGACTAGGCGACAAGTCGGATGGTAATGTATGAACTATCTGTGAGGCGATCGGGGGGAGGGGGGGCCTTCTTTGCTCTTGGTGCGATGGAGTGCTACCAACTGACTCTGGACTGGTGTAAGAGGCCCCAGACCCCCACCGTATAGACATGTTTAACCGTAAGACAAGCCCACGTTGGGCTCTACTGTTTGGATCCCGGAAGGTTTTGTCCGGGGACCTGGGAGTTACGGGGTTGTTTCTTGTACGGGCACGAGACTCAGGGTTGTTTAATTATACCCGCTCCATGGTGCGGAATCCATCGACTACACCTGCTGCCACTAGGGATGGGGACCCTTAATGACTATAAATTGTGCACTTGGAATGTTCGTGGCATGGGGTCAGTCCACAAAAGGCATAGAATCTTAGCTCAACTGAATCGCAGGAAGGTCAATATTGCCTGCCTCCAGGAAACCCACTTAACAACCTCAGAAAGTGGGAAATTGCTTAAGAAGTGGAAGGGTCAATTGTTCGCCACCTCTTACTCAGCATTTTCGAGAGGGGCAGCTGTATGGCTGAGGAACTCGGTCCCCTTCAAACTGGTGGAGCTGAGGGCGGATACGAATGGCAGATATGTATTTGTCCGGGGGTTGTTGGATGGTTGCCCTGTTGTGCTGGGGAGTGTTTATGCGCCGAACTCGAACCAATCAGCGTTCCTGGTGACGCTCAGCGGAGTGCTGGCTGATTGGGCCGATTTTCCCTGGTTACTGGGAGGGGATTTTAATGCAGTGCTAGATGTCTCAATGGATAGATCGCACCCACCATTACAGGCCACAGAAAGTAGGAAACAGGCTGAGGCGCTAGCGCAGTGGGCAGAGTGTTGGCAATTAACAGATGCATGGCGTGGCAGGCACTTATTGGACAGGGAATATACATTCTATTCACCACCGCATAAGTTACACACCAGAATAGATCATGTGTTCTGCACCACGCCACTCCTGGGGTCGATTCTAACGGCGGAACACATGGGGAAAACTTTCTCAGACCACAGTCCGGTGGAAGTCACTTTTCAGTGGGGTAGGATCCCAACTCCCATACCAACTTGGCGCCTTAACCCGGACCTATTAGAGGACTCGACTTTCCGCGCATCACTAGAGATGGCCATTGTAACTTACTTTGACATAAACAGGGGGTCAGCGAGCGCCCGCCAGGTGGAGTGGGATGCTTTCAAGGTCACGATTCGGGGGGAAGCGATGAGCACACGGGTGGGCATGAGGCACATTGTGATGGACAAACTCCGGGAGGTAGAGGGAAGACTGGCGCCACTGGAGAGTGAAGCTGCCGGCACGAATGTGCCTTTCACGCCCCTACAAGAAGCACACATTCAACATGCAGAACTGTTAGAGGAGCTGCGTATCCTTGACTACCGAGAGTATACGAGTAGACAACATGCACAGGCAGACAAGGCAGGACCTTTATTAGCCCGGCTGGTAAAAGACGACCCGATACACTTGCCAATAATGGAGGTACTTGACCAGGGGGGGACCATGGCCACAACACAACTGAGCGTGAACGCTGCGTTTCAAGACTACTATGGGACGTTATACGGCCCGCACGACCCTATGGTAGATGGAGCCCTCGGGGACTTCATGAGGGGGTTGGAAATCCCAAAACTGGAGGAGAGACAGAGGAAAGAGTTGGCGAGGCCCATCACAGTGGCAGAAATTAGACAGGCCATCCGCGCCCTTCCACGGAACAAAGCCCCGGGCACGGACGGCCTACCAGTGGAATTCTATGGAGCCTTCATAGATCTTCTGGCACCACGACTACTGGAGGTTTATAGGGAGGCACTTAAGTCCCGGGGTCTTCCACAGACCACGCTACAAGCACTAATAGTATCACTGCTGAAACCGGATAGGGACGGCCAATGCATGGCAAATTACAGACCGTTATCACTACTAAACACGGATTACAAAATATTAAGTAAACTACTAGCGAGCAGACTGACTCAATACATTCCGTCGCTCATACACCCAGACCAGTGTGGCTTTGTTCCGGGCAGAAGCACTGCTATGAACCTGCGGCGCCTCAGCCAAATCATGCTAGGTACACCGGGAGGGCCGGGGACGGAGGGCTGTGTATCACTAGACCTGAAGCAAGCCTTCGACTCCATCAAGTGGGACTACATGTTTGCGGTACTCGAATGTTTTGGGCTACCGATCGAGTACATTAGTTGGGTGAAGCTACTTTACACATATCCAACTGCACGGGTCCGCACAAATAGGTGCATATCGGCGCAGTTGGCAGTGGCCAAGGGTACCAGGCAGGGATGCCCATTATCCCCGCTGCTGTTCATACTAGCGCTAGAGCCTCTGCTATGCAGACTCCGGAAGTCCGCGCAACACAGAGGTGTACGAAGGGGTGAGACGACGCATGTGGTATCAGCGTACGCGGACGATATTATACTCTATTTCGGAGACCTGGGAGGGGACTTAGACCCGGTGCCCGAAATATTTAATACCTTTAGCGCCATGTCGGGCCTTACGATTAGCGAACCCAAGTCATATGGGTTTTTCTTCTCTGCATCCAGGATGGAAACTCATCTTCCCTTTGCGCCTTACTCTTTCCAGGTGGCGGAGCACACTTTCCGCTACCTAGGGTTACAAGTGTATAGAGATCCAAGGGACCTGCTAGAGGGCAACGTGGGAAGGGCGATTGCGAAGCTGAGGGCACAGGTGCGATTTTGGATCACGCTCCCGTTAGCGGTGGCGGGCAGGGTGACTATTACCAAGATGATGGTCCTGCCACGTTTGCTGTACTAT
This sequence comes from Lissotriton vulgaris, assembly GCF_964263255.1. NCBI lineage: Eukaryota > Metazoa > Chordata > Amphibia > Caudata > Salamandridae > Lissotriton > Lissotriton vulgaris. The sequence continues at coordinate 1,705,947,863 of NC_141685.1, read as the reverse complement.
TTTACCGGAATACCGCTGAAAATTCCTGCCGCGGTATTCAAAACACTTGACACCCTGTTGACGGAATTGGTCTGGGGCACCGGGAGGCGACGTATCAGCCTAAAGAAATTGCAGCTTCCCACGTCCGCGGGTGGTATGGGGGTCCCGGACCTCCGGGCATATAACTTTGCATGTCAACTGCAATGGCTTGCCTACTGGCTGTCAGGACGCAACTTGCACGAAATCGATATGGCCGACACAGAATGGAATAGAGGGAGGGTCCACGCCCTATTGCTCCCGAAGGCGGGGATCCCGAGATCCACACCCCCCCTTCTCCGCATAGCGATTGAACACTGGAGGCGGGCTGTGAAATACACATCTCCCACGTCAACTTACGCCCCTACGATACCATTACTAGGGTTACCAGCTGGGCTGCGAACACTATCAAACCACTTGCTTACAGATTGGCACGACTTGGGAGTGACCCAGGTGGGGGATTTCTTTAACGATGGCAAGATGATGGCTTTTGAGGACTTTCGCATTACACACCACTCACCTGGGAGGTTATTCTTGCTACACGCAGGTGTGAAGTGTTACATAGCACAGGCATGGGCCCCCGACGGGACGGAGCCACCCACGAACCCGCTAATCACGATGCAGTATCTAATGGGGACTGGCAGCCACCTGACCAGGTGGATATCACATGGCATAAGGGAGGGCAGGGCCATATCACTACAACCATTACGAGATGAGTGGGAACACGACATTGGGCGAACACTCAGGGATACGGAATGGGACAGGATATTGAGATACCCCAAAAAGGTATCGAGGAACCAGAAGTTTAAATTCATACAGCTCATGCTCCTCCATCGGGCATATCTGACACCTCACCGCCTGCACACTATGTTCCCAAACACTCCTGATACATGCCCAAGATGTGGGGGGGAAGATGCCCGACTGGTTCATGTGCTATGGGATTGCCCTAAGCTGGGGTACTACTGGGCCTCAGTGCAGTCTGATTTAGCCAGGCTGGTCCCTTCCAAACCATACAACACATTGGAATATACCCTCCTGGGACTGGGCCCTGTGGAGCGGAGAAAGAGCGTAGGTACACGGTTCACAGACTTAGCCATGATCTTAGCGAAGCGTGCTATCACCATGAGGTGGAAGTCCCCCAAGCCACCAGACCCTGAGATGTGGAGGGCGGAGCTAGTGAGGTGGGGAAAGGCTGAAAGTACGACGTTGCAGCGCGAAGAACGCAGAGGGCTTAGGAAGCTCCCCATTTCCCTAGACTGGAATGCTTTGTTGGGGTCATTGGAGTCGGGGAACGACTCGGATTCAGAACACACCATAGACTTGGGACACCAGGAATGAGGGTCGTTCCACTTCATAGACTGACACATAAGCGGCGGCAACCAACAGGTGGGACTCATCGCGCGAATATAGAGGTGCACGACCGCAGATGGCACTCACACAACAGTGCCCAACCCCACGAGCCCCTAGTGCGCATTCAACAGGGATGTTGTTACAACCGCCATGCACACGTGTAGGAATGTCTGACATCAAGGGCTGGTATAAAAGTGAAGAGGAAGTGCCTGAAGGGGGGGAGGGCAAGGGAGGGGGGAGTGTAGTTGGGGTGTTACAGTAACATATAGTAAAATGGAAATGTGTATATCCTGACAGAGCGGTCATATGGTGCAAATAAGAGACTTAAGTACAGAACTGTTATGCTCTGATTGTTATACCTTCGTTTATCCTGCCAATAAAGAAATTTTCAAAAAAGATGATACAGCACTTGTGGGTACATGGAAGTGAGTCATCGGAAAGACGGGAGACAGAGACATTTGGTAGTTCGATGGGCATCACTGACAAAACTGCCATAGCATTGATGCCACACTGGGGAATAGGTATTTAAGATTGGTTGTGTGCCTAAAGCACATTTACATTGAGAGTCCACTACATAGAACCCACTACATTCAGGTTACCACTATTGAGAATACTACTTCAGAGGATATCACTACAAAGAACTCTGCAATACCAAATTAGATAAATGCAAGGATAAGTGTGCTAACCTAAGCCTAACCCTAATTCATAAAACGTACCTTTAGTCTAACCCTAAATATAACCATAAGCCAGCACCTCACTCTAGCCCTAGCTAGACTAGGAGGCGACATAGGCCCTGGAAAGGAAGTGCTTTTCATGTTTTGATTGCTTTGCCACCATGATGGAGCATGTTAGGAATTGGGTTACTGGTTGGGGGATTGGAGGGGTGAAATCCTACTCAAGCAGCATCCAAAAGCCTTGTCAGGGTGAAGTCACAAGCAAACCCCACATTAACCTGTACTCAATCCTCTGGTAGATTGGCACAGAGCAGTCAGGCTTAACTTAGAGGCAATGTGTAAATTATGTATGCAACATTTCAAACAGTAATAAAATGGAAACAATAATTTAGAAGTATAGAGTACATTTTCATAAATATTTCAAGATCAAAATGACAAAAATCCAACCAGTAGAACTGGAGTTATGCAATTCTAAAGATTTAAGTGAAAATATCACCAAATAGCACAAGTCGCCAACGGTGGTTATCTGGTCATGTACGACCAGGACCATGTCAAAAGAGAGGTCCAACATTTGTACGTGGAGCACACTTTGAATGGAGGAAGCTTCTAGAGGTTTCTATTCCCTTGAGAGGTCAGGCATTCCCTTCCTCCTTGTACTGGCCCCAGCTTGTCTGGGTTCACAAGAGAACAGTGTAAAATCCTTTGTGAAAGAGCTCAAGCAAAGCCTTTGTGATGTTCCAGTGTGGTAGGTGACAGCTTCTCCCCCTCGTTAACTCAGAATGGCACACCCTGCCAACAACTAGCTTACCTTTGTCTAACTGTCTGGGGGTAATGCATAAAGATCAACGGCAAGCAACACTTAGTCATGTGACTCAGGATCAGGTTTCAGGCACTAAGTGGAAACAAATGCCAACTTTCTAAAAGTGGCATTTTCAAAAGTATCACTAAAATTTTGACTTTACTATTAAGCAGGCTTACAATCACAATTCCAAAGACACCAAACATGATCCGTCAACCTGCTTCCAATTGGAAGTTCCAGCTTGTTAAGTGTAATACAGGTAAGTCTAATGTTAGCCCATGGGAGAGGCAGGCCTTGCAGTAGTGAAAAACAAATTGAAGATTTTTTCACTAGCAGGATATGTTAAACTTAAATGTACATGTCCTATGTTTTTAATACATTGCATCCTGCCCTCTGGACTGCTAAAGGACTACCATAGGGGGGGCGTCTATGTATTAAAAGGAAGGCTTGGACCTGGCAAATGGTTTATTTTGCCATTTCATAATGACAGATTACAACTACACACAGGCTGCAATGGCATGCATAAGACATGTTTAGTGGGTGTCACAGCCAGTGCTGCAGACCCACTAGAAGCATTTCATTTACAGGCCACTGGCACATGTAGCACCACTTGGCTAGGCACTTACAAGTAAATTATATAGGCCAATTGAGTGTAACCTAATTCTGTCATGTTTTAAGGAGAGAGCACAAGCATTTTAGCACTGGTTAGCAGTGGTAAAGTTTGCAGAGTCCTAAAGCCAACAAAAATGAAGTCAGCGAAACAGGAGGGCTGAAGGCAGAAAAGTTAGGGGAGAATCACATCAAGGGTGCCACGTCTAACAGAACATATTAGCCAAATGTGTTCCTTACCCTAACTCTAAAATGTGCTCTAAACATTATCCTAAACCTAACCAAGAATGTAAGGTTAAGCCTAGCCCATACCAAAAACCCTAGCACTTAACACTATACCTTACCCTAAACCTAAGGCTCAGCCTAGCTGCCATTGTTACCCAAGACCTAATCCCAATAGCACCCATTCTCTGATCTTTAGCGCTAACCCCTACCCTACACATAACTGAACCTCTTACTCAGGCCTTGCCCTTACACTTTTCCTTGTAATCACCTCATTCAATGTAATGGTGTTCGCACTAATAGTATTCTTGGAGATGGTCAAAGAAAGGCATTATTATTTGCAATGTCAATAGCTCAAACTTGCATAAATGCGAGACCTATTGCATTGCAAATGCTTTTTTTCTCTTCTCTCAGCTCCAGTTAAAGCGATTCCTCAGTGAAGCTAACTACCAAAGCCCATATTAATTAGATGGCATGTGTAAAGCTCAGCCTTCCTCTCGGCAGTTGTTAGCATTAGTGATAGGATTGATTAGCGGGGCAATCCTCTTCCCTCTATCAGGGTAAAACCCTCATTCTGCAGCAGGAGGGCTCCCTAAACCACGGCATGATGTCTCCCAAAACTACAATCCCACAGCTCGTTCTGCAAGCGCGCGCCCATGCCTGTCTGCTCACCCCGGAGCCGTGCAGAGAGTGTGCGCTTCATCAACTTTACTATTTACGGGCTACAAGGTGCTCTGTACCATCCTTTCAATCTATGCCCAGGTATTGTGGAATCTGATTCGCCGACTCTGGGCTGGGAGAGGTGTACTATGGATCCAAAAGGGGGCCTCCTTTCGAGAGTACAAACTCCAGGGCTTACAACATAGATGTAACCCACCCCAAAGTCTTCATGGGACAGAGCAGCATGTTGTTCCGATATTCTGTCCTGTTGCACAGCTATGCGGATAACATTTGGTAAGTTTAAGAACCACCTAAAGAAAGTTACATAGATGCGTACACTGTACATTTTAAAATAACAAAACACCAACTCCTTTTCGCTGGAATAATCAGACCTTTCGAGTTTCACAGCCAGGGTCCCAAAGAAATGGAGCTCCCTCAAAATGTTTTGTCCAAACATACTATAAAGGCCAGTGGGGTCCCGTCTTCCCCCTTAGAAATCGCTTCTTCGCATAACACAACACAATTTGTTTGTGAGCTGAAATGCATATTTAAAATGATTACTGCCTCCCCTCCCAAAAATATCCTTATACTAAAAATCAGGCTGCCATACTAGCATTTTTAAATCTTTCCCTTTCGCCAAGTCAGCCACTAAATCATATGTGACAATTATCAGCAAATTCCCTCCGACAGGCCCCACGTCTGCTGAGGTAATGCAGGTGACAAACTTTGATGCGCCATGCCCGTGCACATTGTGTTCACGTAGTGTGTACATGTGGGTACCCTTTACAGCAATACAAACAGCCAATCATTTATTCCACTCTAATTAGCACGCATGTAAATCCTCATGCGCAGTATTCCTGTTGTGGCAGCCATGCAGCAAACTGGCAGGGCCCGTGAATATAGAACCGGTGGGAACTACCGGGTTTGATGGGGACCTGCCGTCACACTGCGTCAGTTTCACCCCCGGTGCACCCCTCCTAACTGGGACCAGCTCAAGCCTTCAAGTCCCATCGCCAGCCTGCAAAGGAAAAGGTCACCAGGCAGACTGGTGATTGGCCAAGATGCTTTGCTTCTCTTCAAGTGCTTGGAGTACACCTGAAGTGATATGCTTCTCTTGTACTGTGCATAGCTCTGAATGCAGTAGGTGCGCTAGTTTCAGTCAAACTTGCTGCTGCAGTCAAACATGGCAGCTGCATAGACTGCAGGGTAACTCAGGTAATTGCCGCCCATCTCAATAGTTGTGCTATTTTACAGTTGCAAGAACTGTGCACACTGTTACTATAATGTTTCTTAAGACTCAACATTATTAATGCAGCTTCTCTCATTTTAAAACCAATTACAATTTATGGGACATAGAAGCTCAATTGTCCGGTATGTAATGTGTATGTGCCGAGACTCCTCATAACTTGTACTGCCAAGGGGAACTTTTTCACTGAAATTATACTTTTGTTTTCATAGCCGCTTTCAACTTAAAAATCATAACCATACACCTGAAATTCTATTTTCGACAGAAACCAGATTACATATCAAACATACAGAAGGTGTGGATTCACATGCTCATTTAAGTCCGATGGCAAAGTAGTGTAAATTGGTAAAATAATTTAGTGAATTAGGATTCTGTGTATAACCAAGGGGGTACAAGCTCAAATCCACATATGGTCAACACAGTGTTAGTTCAATAAACTGGTCGCAAGGTATGTTAGCCAATAATTTTGTTGAAAAAGCTTAAATAGCCCTGTGGAAATATTGTGCACTTTGTAAATATATCAATTATCAGCCTCTGAAGTTTATGGGGTAGGGAGCCGCTATTTAACACTAAGATATGTATATGTGTGATTACAAGCAATTTCTGAAATTATCAACTTTGGTACTTAATAAAAAGCCACAAAGGCCCAAGTCTGCACTGAATGCATCAGTTGTCCTAACTCTCGCACACAGCCGGGACCTATTCCCTTGAGAGTTAAGGAAATAAATGGATCTTCTCTTGATAGTAGAGTGACAACAGGAAGGGCTCGCTCAGCTTCAAGAAGGTAAAAAGCTTGTTTGTAGAACAAAGTCAGAAAACACTGAAGAGATTTGATCTGAGGAAGGCTACATTTTGTATCAGACTATTAAACTTTAGCTCTGCACACTTTCCATGGTAGATTGCACAGGACGGAACTGGTTCGCGAGCAAAAGAGACGCTGTGCGGTGTGCGCGGGCACATGAACTGAAAGCTAAGAGGAGACGCCATGCATGTGCACATGACCTGTCCGTGCGTACACATGATTTGTCTCCCTTCACGTACCAAACCCACAACAATAGTCCCGCCAAGGCGAAGCAACGCATGCGCTGCATTCGCTAGGCGAGACTTAAAAACCACTTACTTGTAAAAACGCCCACGGTCTCCATTGCGTTGCCACTCTTCTTGGCGAAGTCAGAACCAGGAAGCACCCAGGCTCCCCATAGCCAATCACAATGCTGCAATGCAGCATTGTGATTGGTCTGAGCCCTGTGGTTCGGCGCTCAGACGGGGGCAGGGAGCTTGTACATGATCCTCACCAGGCTGTGCATTACAGCCTGGTGGGAAAGATGGAAAGTGCACATGATTGTTTAGCTGGCCCGAGCCGGCCTGCCAAGCAGTCATGCATACTTGGAGTGTACAAACCACTCCTCCCCCTGTGACTGCCCGCCCCACCCTAACCCTGCCCCTGGCAAAGTAAAATAAAAGGATAATAACAAAGGGGCATATTAACAAGGGCTTTATCTCCGCTTCTTTGGCTTTAAAAGCAAAAGAAGAGGAGATAAAAATATCGCACTATCAACAACAGGGTGCTAACATGCAAAATCGCATGTTAGCACCCTTTTTCACTACACTTCCCTTTGCATTTCTAATGAGATGCAAAGTGGGCGTTCCAGAGCAAAATAATAGGAGAAATGTCGCTGAGCGACATTTCTCCTATTATCAAGCTTTACGCTAACCCTGTTAGAGACAAAAAAAGCGGCGCTAACCATGGTTATCACTGCTATTTTACGTCTGCTAATTTTCAGATTTAGCCATGTAATCCAATGGGAGGTAGATTACATGGCTAAGTCCACCATGGGCTATCAGCAAGGATATCCCTATCCTTGTAGTTTTATCGCTGCATTACCAGTGTTAACCTCCCAAAATGCCGCTATCGCTGGATTTTTTATCGCCTAGGCGGTTAGCTTTGTTAATAACGCGATAACCAGGCGATATTATCCAGCGATAGCGGGCGTTAAAAAAATTAACGCTAAGAGCCCTTAGCGTTAATTTTCCCTGTTCCTTGTTAATATGCCCCAAGGTTATTATTATTTTTATTTTTTTTCAGCTTTGCAAGCAGCGAGGCTATGCTCCTCCGCCTTAGAGGAGGAGCCGCCCTTGGCAAGGAAAGACTGCAAAGAGGTGTGTCAAAGCAGAGGCTTTGCAAGAAAAAACAATAAACGAGAGGTCGCAGTTTCTTCAAACTCTTAAAGTTAAATTTCAACACTTTTCTTTTCTGTTGTAAGGATCACCATTGAGTGCCTCGGCCTTTACCGTGATTTTTCGTGAACTCTCTTTCCTTGATCTGTCTCCAGTACTCGCCTCGTGGGAGCCAGAAAGCAGGGCTGTAGCATGGCTAACCATGCTGCTGGAGCTCAGCTTCAAGTCACCCCTGGGGATGAGAAGTTCTCTGCTCTCAATGCATTATATAAACAGGCTTAATTCAAAAATGTTCTTCAAATGCGGTGTTTGAAGGCAAACAGAGGTGTGCCAGTGTTCCATTGAGGACCACCCAAGCAAGGGATGCGTGCTTTGAATGGCCAGCTTGGAGGGGTGTCCTGCGTGTGACCTGCAGATTTATGGCTACAGGAACAGTGGGGAGGCCTGTCCTGTTAAATAATGGCTGAAGGTGGGACTCTGAAGGGTAAACAGAACTTGGTCTGGGGTGTGAGGAATGAGCTGTAAACAATCCGGAAGTTCAATTCACAGCCCGGGAAAATCTGTATATAAATTAGTTTGAATGTAGTCTGCTTCTGCACTGTGCAAAGCTATCAGCATGAATAAGCGCGCTTGTCAAAGACAGAGCAACCTGCTGCAAGCAGCCGCCATGGGCTCACTTCAATGTGAGGGATATTTACACATGATTCATGCAAGCAGGGCTGTGCAAGCACGTGCATGCCGATCAGTGCACGAGCAACGCATTAAAAAGGCAGCTGGACTGTGAGAATACAAGAAATATTTGTGAAAGCGCAAACCAAGTCAAATTCTTTGTAGCTCACATGAAAGCAAAAAAAAAGAAACAGAGATATGTTTGGACACCTGAGCCAGAGATTTCCTGGTTAAAAATGCACATGATATGAGCAATCGCAGACATGATAGTGTATGGCAATATTAGAATCCCTACTATGCGTGCCTCCGAAAACCCCTACTATTGTGAAAAATAGAAATTCGGGATTCTCGTGGGGCACAGCCACTGACACGCCGGTTTTCCCTGCACAAGAAAACAAGATTTTTGCATTTTGGAGAAGGGAAACATGCAGTTGAGTTCTCCCATGTGTTAAAACCCGTTTCGATATGCAAAACTTGGAGTACAGTGATAACTTCAGCCCACGGAAAGAACAAATCCTGCAGGACCGGTAATTCACTGGAGCACAATTGCAGGCCACACATCCCGCACAATCTAGGATGACCCTCAAAGGTTGCAAAAGTATATGACATAATCTTCAAAATGACCGAACAAAACCCAATACTAACTTTAAACCTCACCATCACCTCATTTTCAACCTTAATGTCATTTTAAGGCTGACACTACCCATTACGTCTATCACAACCCAACACCTACACTCATCCCAACTTTGATTCTTTGGAATACTCAGCCCACACAAGAGCTAACCTAACTGTACCGGAAACTAGTGAACGTTTGTTGCAGTGCAAGTTTATGTCGAAAGCCGCATTTCCACGTGTTGACCCCTCCCCAGGGACTTGGCACAGGCAGTGTTTACTTGACTATACATCTTGTACCACAGGTGGCTCAGAGTTTTGCCCTACAGCTGAAGAAGCTCATACTGAGACTCTCCCAGACTCTTTATTTGTTGTTTGTCCAAGCACTCAGGATGACGTCATAAGGTGGGAGTCAGCTTGAACTCAGACACACTAAATCACAGTAATAAATTCACTACCCCATCCTGACCTCTAAAGCACACCATAAACGCTGTGATGGACCAATGAATAAACTACATTCATATCAATTCAGAGCTACTGCTTAAAAAACACTAGGTCGTTTTCTGTGAAAAAGCAGCTAGAAATAGACACATCACTGGAAAAACATAAAGCCCTGATTTCTTCTGGAACCGAGATATGACTAAAAATGTATTGTACCACTTAGAAAATATAGTGTGAGGGAACAAATCGTGGGAGTGAAATGGCAATATGTACAATTATGGAAATCTGGGACAGCTTTTACTGTTCAATTTCTTACCTCAGGTTTGCAGGGATCGACAGTCCGGCATAGTAAATGCAAACCAGTTAAAGGATGCTACACAATACCATAGGTTGTAAATGTCTGCTCTTAGTCCTAGATTCCAATGCAGCTGAGCCATAAGCAAGAAACACAGTGCTGCTTCGATCTTGCAAACACGTAGAAAACCACCACCTAAAAGTGAACATGAACCTCAAAATAGACATACAACTGAAGAGGCAAAGGGAACCAGATAATGTATTTTGGTCTGGGGTATATGGCATACCATAGCTTTAAGCTCCAGTGCTGCTATCATGGTCTACTTGGCATAGTTGCAGGGACCCATAGAAGGTCTTAATGGTAGAGAACAACTCAATTGGTTTCTTTTTTGTTACCAGCTGGATTCAGTCAAGACTGAGAGCACTCATTCTACTAGCATCCACAGGGAGCAAAGACCTTCCTAGATAGGGTTAGAAATACAATGCAAACCAAGCTATAATATCTCAGGAACCACACTCCATCCGACCAGTTTAGGCCAGCTGATTATTTCCCAGCAGCTCGAGTAAAGGGATAAAAGTTTAAAGTCTTTTATAATTCTGGAATAGGCAATGCAGCTGAGAATTAGGCATCTTCGGGTACATTCTAATTGAAAAGAATCATCAGTGTGTGCGACAGAGCCAAAGGGGAGCTCAGGTTCATCAGGAGCTTGCTCTGGCAAAATCACCGTTATCTTGTGCTTTAAAGATGCATATATATATGTTTATATATCTAGTTATAATTTGAATCTTGTTTCCATAGGAAATGCATTTCCTGTGTTGCTAATAACTTTGGTCCAGTTTGATGAATCTGCATGAAACTTTCCTAACAAATGTTACCTTTAGACTAGTTTGTGCATGGAAAGTTTCGGGGCAATCTTTTAAGTGGGAGCTGAGAAAAAGAGGGGGTTTCAAAACACATTATCCCCATTCATTTTTCCATAAAATTAAGTAGAAAACTAGATCTTGGTCCAGAAAGAGTGTTTTTTGTAATCTGGTGTAAAACCATCCAGTAGTTATTGAGGAATGAATGGTCAAAAACTTTGTATATCTAGAAACACAGAGCTTCCCCAGATCTGCTGCTGAGGTAGATTGAATGCCACCACATCAAGAAGGAAGTGGGGGCAGTCATTTTAGGACTTGGGACTCAGTCCGGAGTCCTACAAAAAAAAAACGACATAAGGGGGCAGGGTAAGGATACTCTGAACCCATAAGCATAGCGCTGGTGTCCCAGAGGGGCCCATGGACCCCTTTCTGAGACGCTGAGAGGCCTTGGGGCCCTAATTACCAAGGGCAGAGGCAAAAAAAAAGGGGGGAGCGCAGTCACCCAGGGCTTGATGTTATTCTTAAGGGGAGTTGGTGCACGGTCCCACTCCCCAGGCCGGATCCCATCCCCCAGGGCCCACTGAAGCTTTTTCAGGTGAGGGGAGTCTACACAGCCACCTTCCCTGAATCTTTAAAAGGTCCCATGGACCCCATCCCCCAGGGCATCTACCATTCAAAAAGGAGAGCCTACAAAGGCCCCGAGGACCCCATCCCCCAGGGCTGGCTCACTAGTTTTGGTCCGTGGAGCCCATCTCCGTGACACAGTGGTTTTCCTGCCCGCTCAGGTGCTTGCTCCCAGCAAATATAGAGTCTGTGTTAAGTAAATGCCTCCTGGACTACAAACGTAAATAAAACTCCTTTATTAACTTATTCAAGGAGGAAAGGCCAACATGTCCTGCCTGTTTTTGTTCAGATTAACCCCAACCTCCAATGACATGTCCAACATTCCGTATTCTAAACGTAACAAGTTCTACTTTGCGCTATACACGGCTGATTGTTTATGTCTCATACAGTATTTAAACATAAACACAACACAGCTTCCCTCTATACATAATTAAATATAAAGAATAACAAACTCATTCTAACATATACCAATAATAATGTAAAAATTACTTTTACATTTTTAGAATAGATATAAATAACGCAATTGGTAACATACACATATAGCAACTCAAACATCAAAATGAAACCTATTTTTTAAGCAACAATGTCCTGCAAATGCACTGAATGTTTAACTTCTCTCGTAGATCTAGTACTAGATCGCCTTTTGATTTCTATATTCTCCAAACAACCTTCCTCACTCACCACAGCATCGTTTTCAACCCTGCCACACTCATCCTCTATACCTCCCTTCTTATTATCAACACACAATACTCATCCAACCAGCTGTGACCACATCTTTCCACATCCTCTCCTCCTGCCCTCACACCCTTCCTACTTCCCTTACATCTTACAATCCTATTCATGTTCCCCACTTTACCATCACTAAGTCTTGCTGAATTTCTGAACACTTCTAAGGTTTCTAATGGATCAGAAAATATACTCTCTCTTAACTCTTTTGGGCAATTTAACACATACCATATTTCCTTTCTTCACTACCAAATCCATAATGCCCCTTTTCCTATAAGCATACTCCTAATATATACCCTGTGCTCTCACAATATTCTCTTTCACAATTTCTGGGGACCACTGTTGTAGTCTAGATTTCACCATCCATCCTTGGTTGTCCTTCATAATGTCAAGGAATAACTCTTGCTATCCCCCATCCCCCGCTCCCACCTTCCAAAGTGATGAAAGGAACACACCAAACACCAGGGCTCGGGAACAGATGAAATGCATTTTTGGGTACCAATGTCTGTTGGCTAGCCAAGGGAGAAGGGCAGACATGTGTGCACACCATATAACCAGGCTCCTTCTGACACAATGAATGACTACTGTGAGGCATTTATATACAATTCAGAAATGCAGCGGAAGCCCCAAACCAAAGAGTGCACAGTGTCAAATAATGGCTAACATGTGGAATTGTAATACAAGCAAAATGAACAGAAAGGACAGTGCGAAACATGGGCAACCATCGAAATGCAACATAAGAATAAAAGAGCAGAAACAGGTGTACTGTGTAGGCAGCTAAAAGAGTACTCGAGTGGGGAATACCTTTGTCAACTAACTATAGAGGGAGACAAGAAAGGCATGGTACGATAGAAAGAAGGAGCAAAGACCTCTAAGTGTCTGTGCAGCTGCTGTCAAGGACATAGTGGGAACCTTGTTTCAGGGCTGAAATATGAACTTTGAAGAAGAGGCTGATGTGCCATGGAGCACTTAGCTGATAGCTCTTAGGGCAGCTTTGTGCAGGGAGATGTGGAATAGCTAGGTAGGTTTGAGATTGTGCGGGAGAGAATTAGACCTAACTATGCTATCTATGTAGTATATATATATGGATGTATATTTTTTCCCTATACACAAAAAATGTACTCTTCCCCTCATTATAGTAAAAGGGCTATACCCTGTAAAGGCGGGTGTGGTGCAATACATCCACACTGTTTTCTTAATACAAGCCATCCAATTACATCCTTTACTTTAAGTCAATTGCAAGGTTGGCTTTATCATACGATTAAACCTCTCCACTTCGCGGTAACCACTGGGACAATAGACTAAAGTAAATACATGTCAATCCCATTGAGACACAAGGAACTCTCCACCACTTCACTCCTAAACTGGACACCATTCATTGTCTGTAATAACTTTCTTTGGTAACCTTTCTCTCTGAAAAATGTCATGAAGGAATTTCTCCACGTTATTGGTACTGGTGCAATTCACAAATGTTACTTCAAGCCATTTAGAAAAGTAGTCGATGACTACTAAGGCAAACACAAAGAGATGATGGATGGAGCGCTGAAACTTTTCTGACACTCACCCCCAGTCACAGATCTGTGTTGAATCATCATCATTCTTTAGCTCACTTCGCCACCTCAGTTCAGACCCAGCTATATGCAAATCCGCCATGACCCTGTGCCTCATGGGAACAGTCCAGTCCGAACTGCCAAGCCATGTCTTCCCTGGACCAGAAACAAGCCTCCTGGGACCGGTTTCAGTTTAACACCCCTCTTCAGCTAGGCTAGCTTGAATCCAGTGGCAAAGTGAGCAAGGGACCCACGACTGGGCATACCCTGCCAACTTAGGGCAAACAAAGCGAGCACAAGGAGATGATGGATGGAGCGCTGAAACTTTTCAGACACTCACTCCCAGTCACAGATTCCGGTTGAATCCATCATCATTCTTTAGCTCACTTCGCCACCTCAGTTCAGACCCAGCTGTATGGAAATCTGTCTTGACCCTGTGCCTCATGGGAACTGTCCATTCCGAACTGCCAAGACTGGTCTTCCCTGAACTGAAAATAAGCATCCTGGGTCCGGTTTCTGGCTAAAACCCTTCATCTGCCAGGCTAGCATGAATCCAGCGGCAAAGTGAGCAAGGGACCCACGTCTGGGCATACCCTGCCAACTTATGTCGAACAAAGCAAACACAAGGAGATGATAGATGGAGCGCTGAAACTTTTCAGACACTCACCCCCCAGTCATAGATCTGGGTTGAATCCATCATCATTCTTTAGCAGCCAAACACAACTTTCAAGAAGGCAAAGAAGCTGTCACCAAATGGATAAAAAGCAGCTCCCTACAGCTCAACACTGACAAAACAGAAGTACTCATCATGGGCCCACACCCGACGCCTGGAACGACACTTGGTGACCCACAGCCTCCGGAATACCACCCACCCACCCCCATGGACCACCTACGTAACCTTGGCATTACCCTGGAATCCGAGTTCAAAATGGACCGCCAGATGAACTCCGTCACATGCTCCTGCTTCCACACCCTTCGCCTCCTATGCAAGACCTTCAAATGGATCCACCTCAAGCACAGAAAGACCATCACTCACGCCCTTGTCACCAGCAGACTCGACTACGGCAACGCACTCTACACCGGAATAAACAAAAGCTACAAAACATCCAGCACACGGCCGCAAGACTGGTCCTCAACCTGCCAAGACACTGCCATAACTCCCAGCACCTGCGCACACTCCACTGGTTCACAATCAAGACTAGAATCACCTTCAAGATCCTCACCCACACATACAAAGTCCTCCCAAACACCGGACCAGCATACCTGAACAGCCGACTCAGATTCCACGTACCCCAAAGGACCCTAGGGTCAGCCCAACTCTCCTACGCCTTGGTCCCCCACGCCAGAAAGACCAGATCAGGAGGCTGCTCCTTCTCCTTCCTCGCGTCCAGAGCCTGGAACGCCCTACCACTCCACCTCAGACAGACAGCATCACTCCCCATCTTCACGAGAAACCTCAAAACTTGGCTTTGAGACAGACCCCCTCCTTAATGGACTGGAACCTGTACCTCCCCTACTCCCCAGTGCCTTGAGACCTTTATGGGTGAGTAGTCGCGCTTAACAAACACGTAATTGATTGATATATAGCTCACTTCGCCACCTCAGTTCAGACCCATCTATGTGCAATCAAGATTTACCATTTTCACCCTCATTCGGCCCAATGATGTCCACTCCCAGCATCTCTCAATCCATCTCAAGACGAGGTACAGGAAACAGTTGGGGTTTCAACAACACCTCTGACTTATCCGCATCCACGTATAGCTCACAATCTCTAACAATTTTTTTTCAATTTTGCCATCAATGCCAGGCCACCGATAATTCTCCTTTGGCTTTACACAATCCCCAAATGTCCACCATGGCACAACTTTAAAATGGACTCTCTTAATTCTTATCTCTATACGGGTTCATTGGGGAGCCATTTAGTCGCCAAATTTGTTAAGTAAATGCCTCCTTGACTACAAAGGTGAGTTAAACTCCTTTATCAAATTATTCAAGGAGAAAATGCCCACACGTCAATGGCATGTACTATGTTCCATGTTCTAAACATAGCAAGTTCTCCCTCGCGCTACACGAGGTAAGTGTTTCTGTCTCAAACAGTAATTACAGGTAAACACAACAGTCAGCTGCCAGAGGCCGGTAGCTGTAAAAATACTTCTCCCAGCTGGGAGCAGACTTTTGATCTGCTTTCCTGCCATACAGATGCAGGCAGGGAAACAGATCAAGAGATTGCTCCGCCTGGAGGGAGCAGCATAAGTAGTACCTGTGGGCAGGAGAAATACAATTTCCCGCTGCATGCAGAGACAGCTGGGCCACAGGGACCCAGGGTCTCCTCCTCCAGGTATCCCACATCAGCCCCCAATGATGTATGGTGGGTGCCGACCTATAATAAATACAGTCCCTAGGAAATGGGGGCCAAAGTGGCAGATTAGGCTCATGGAGAAGCACCAAAAGGAGAAAACTGGACAAACACATGCACTTGTTGAGTGCTTTAGCAAAAAGAAATTAGAGAGCAGCTTTGGTGGGAAAGAAAAGGACACAGACTAGAAAAGCACAGAAAAGCACATGGACAAAAGAGAGTGAAACAAGATGGATAAGAAGCAAGCGAATGAGAGTGACACTAAATCCAGCCAATGGTAAACAATGGGCAGACCTTAAGCCCACTGCCCACTGTAAATTCTTGGTAAGCTCACAATAGGTACCAGGCAACTTATAGTTTTATATAGGCTGGACATATAAGGCAGTCATAACTGACACTTTTTCCAAGTCTAAGATGAGCTGTTCCGGTAAAAAGAATTCTTTGAATTATGGGACTTGTAGTCCTGGTTTTATAATGGAATACATAAGGCTACAAGTCCGAGCATCTAAATCCACTGGAACAACAACTAATGCCTGGACCTGGCATCTTGGCTGCATAATTTATCTAATTTCCAAGGACTGGTCCTATATTGCTTTATTTTCCTGTCAGTAGTCCTAAAACAATGATATTATGCTCACACATTGCCATCTAGTACCTAAGGCTGCCATAAATGGAACCTGAATACTAAAGCTCTAGTGCCAGCTTCCCTTATTAACCTCATTGAGTGATCCTGGGAATAGCAGTTGTTTATCTGTATGGATTAACCCAGTGTGGTCACCCAGCACTACAGTGTGTTGTTCAAACATTGAGATAACTTTAAAAGGGGAGAATTTTCCATCTGATTAGTGTGTATGTAAGGGCAACTGTAACGGGCTAGCTACTAACACAATCACAAAAGAATGAACAATTAGTTGAAATAAGGGAGTCTAAAACACTGTTTGACGCCATTGGACCTTGCAAAGTCAGACATAGTGAAGAACAGCTTAAATGAGCAGGAAGATTGGTGGAGCAACGTGATTGGCGGTCTACAGGGTAATGTAGAGGAGAGGTGACGTGCAATGCAATAGGATGGTTACTGTTAATTGTAATGATGGAAGGAAGCTGCTATTTTTTTTGGTATACAACCGTTACCACGCATCTTTTACCACGAAGTACTGTTACTACGAAACCATTACAACGCAAGGGTATTTACAACGCATGTATTTACAACGCATTACACTACAACGCAGCTACTATTACAACGCATACCATTACAACGTAAGTATAGGTAAGTTTATCTTTTTTTTAATACATTTATTAGGGGTATTGGGTTATGGGGTACAGGGGTGTTTTAGGGTTCAGGGCTAGGTTTGGGTTTTGGGATACAGGGGTATTTTTAGGGATCAGGGCTAGGTTTGGGTTTTGGGGTACAGGGGTATTTTTAGGGTTCAGGGCTAGGTTTGGATTTTGGGGTACAGGGGTATTTTTAGGGTTCAGGGATGGGTTTGGGTTTTCGGGTACAGGGGTATTTTTAGGGTTCAGGGCTGGGTTTGGGTTTTGGGGTACAGGGGTATTTTTAGGGTTCAGGGCTGGGTTTGGGTTTTGGGGTACAGAGGTATTTTTAGGGTTCAGGGCTGGGTTTGGGTTTTGGGGTACAGGGGTATTTTTCGGGTTCAGGGCTAGGTTTGGGTTATGGGGTACAGGGGTATTTTTTGGGTTCAGGGCTGGGTTTGGGTAATGGGGTACAGGGGTATATTTAGGGTTCAGGGCTGGGTTTGGGTTTTGGGGTACAGGGGTATTTTTTATATATATATTAACAAATTCTTTAATAAAATTTCATTTAAATAATTAAATTATTAAAAAAATTATTAATTACATTATTTTAAAAAATTATATACTTACCTATACTTACGTTGTAATGGTATGCGTTGTAATGGTATCTGCGATGTAATGTCATGCGTTGTAAAGGTATGCGTTGTAAGGTATCCTGCGTTGTAAAAATTGCATGCTAATGGTATGCCTGGTAAAAGTATGCATGCTAACAACATATATCCATTTTTTTTATCTCATTGTTAGATGTTTCTCTACATTTAGTCTGAAGAAGGAGGTGAATATGGGTTGTAGAGTCAGCTTCAATGCTAAAATCAATATTATTAACCACTCTATTCTGTCAGCCCTTCTTAGACCTGGCATCCTTGGCGTGGTGTCCCCTGACTTTTTGTCTCTGCCTCCTGTATTTTTTCCTGTATGCTGGACTTCGTTTTTGCTGGTTTAGGTGCTCTGGGCACTTTGGTACTACTCCTTGTGTAAATTGTAATTCTGATTGGTTCTCCATGATTGGCATATTTGATATGCTGGTAAGTCCCTTGTAGAGTGCACTGTGTGTGCCCAAGGCCTGTAAATCAAATGCTACTAGTGACCCTGCAGCACTGGTTGTGCCACCCACCCAAGTAGCTCTTTCAAAGGTGTCTCAGACCTGCCACTGCAGTGTCTGTGAGTGCAGCTTTGAACTGCATGCCGACCTGGCAAGTGCCCCCACTTGCCAGGCCCTACCCTTTCCTTTCCTTACACGTAAGATACCCCTAAGGTAGGCCCAAGATACCCCCATGGGCAGGGTGCAGTGTATGTTAAAAGTAGGAAATGTACTGGTGTGTTTTAAATGTCCTGATAGCTAAATACTGTGCATTTCATTTTCACTATATTGCAAGGACCAGCTCCCCATAGGCTATCATTGGAGCTGCACTGTAACATTTTACCTGTGTAACTCTCAATTGAGAACAGCTTTAAATTTGGAGTTTAGGCTCTCTGAACTTAGACTTTAATGACACACCTTTTAGTAAAGGTGGTTTTTTAAATGGGGGTTTGAAAATGCCACTTTCAGAAAGTGGGTTTTTTCTTGCTTAATCATTCTGTGTGCCTCTGCCTGTTTGTGTATTCACTGTTTGATTTAGGAGTGACAAGAGCTAGGGATGTGCATTTACTCTAGTCAGTCATAAAGGGGGTTAAGGTGTGTCCTGCCTTTCCTAGCTGCCTGGCCCATTGCCAAGCTGCATAGACCTTTCTGCATTGTGTCTGCTCTGCACAATGCTGTCTCCATCTTCTGTAGTAAAGCTGGATCAGGAAGCACAGAACTGGTTTTACTGAGCTCAGAGACTCTTGGAACAAAAATTACGAAGAGAAAATGGGGTATAAATATTAGCCCTAAGACCCCAGAAATTTAGTTCATTCCTGGAATCAAGAAGATCCTCTGACAAGGAGAAGAGCTGAGTAACTGTGAGGAGAGGCTGACCCGTTTCGGTGTGGTGCTTTGCTGGATTGGCATGCAGTTGCTACTTATACCAAGGAAGAGAACAAAGACTGGACTTTGCTGTGAACCTGCTTGAGAAGAATCTCCAAGGGCTTGTGTCTGCTGGCTTCAGGGACACAAAGACCTCGCCCACAGCTTCCTTGAACTCCACGGCTGGAAGTTCTGACCTGCCAGGAGAGGCCTATTCCTGTTCTGGGTCTCTGGAGGTTGTTTCTGCTACAGAAAGCTGTCAAGAACTGAAGCTCTGAAGAAAACTGATACTCCACCTTTCTTGTAGCTAAAATTCGTTCAGTGATCCCCGACATCGAAGATCACCACACCAAACTCCAATGTAGGCACTGCTGGGAGTCAAGAAGAATTGAAGCATTGCTGGTTGCTGGCTAGAGAAATTGACGCAGCACCTGGTTTGCCGTCACTGCATCACCACCGGCACGTCCGGATTTTCCACGTATCGCACCTGAGCTCCAAATAGACAACAACGCTGGGGCTACAGTAAGAAACCAACACCTCTCTTCCACATACAGTAAGAAACTGACACATCACCTCCTCTCCAGAAAGGAACCGACGCATCACCTCCCCTGCGTGGTAGTAAGGAACCAACAAATCACCTCCCTTGGAGTAAAGAACTAAAGCATCATCATTCCTGTGTGTAAGGAACTGATGCATCACCTTCCCTGTGTCTGTTTTTACTTGCAATTTTGACGCATCCCAGGTACTTCGTGCTAAAAGTGACACATCCATAGTTTCCTATTGACAAAACTGCTCTCACTTTCTAAAGTCATATTTTGATATCAGTATGTTGGATTTTTGTTGTTTTACTCTTGTTTGGTTTAGATAAAGATACTTAATTTTCTAAACTAATGTGATGTCCACTTGTGGTGTTTTCACTGTGTTACTGTGGGTTATATACAATGCTTCCACATTGCCTCTGTAGTTTAGACTGACTGCTCTGCGCCAAGCTACCAGAGGGTGAGCACAGGCAGACCTAGGTGTGCACTTATTTATCCTGACTAGTAGGAAGGGTCCCCTCTTAGACAAGGTGTATACCACTTTCAGCTAGAGACCCAGCTTCATAAACACACACATTTAATAACGCATTCACCCAAATACACAATAGTAGAGCAGATTTATTTACAAGAATCTGCCAAATGTGTGTGTGTATTTGGGTGTGAATGTGTCTTTTTGTAAGTAACATGGAGAATCCTCCCTTGCTGTATTGCACGTATTGGATTTTAAATATAAGTAATTAAACATGCCATGTCTGCGGATGGCGTGTTATAGTTTTGAGGCTGAGGATGAGGCTTAAAGAAAGGTTGTCATCCCAATTTTTGACCGAAATATGCAACTCAAAATACTTTATTGTTTTGAGGTACTTACGGGGTGGGAGACTGCAGTCTTTCCACTCAATTACAGTTCTGTAAGTGTGTGTATGTGACACCTGGTATTACTACACTATTGTATCTTTGTGGGATACCCTTGCTGACAGACCGAGATCCCACCTAATCCTTTGCCCCAGGCAGACATAAAAGTGGAATTCCAAAGCTAGCCAGTGGGAAGCTATAAGGGCGAAAGTCTGAAGGATTGACATGTTATTTGGAGTAGCTGCTGTAGACAGCTCTGTGTGATATCCATGAGCCAGACTGCTTCACTAACTGCTTTGACAGAAACAAAATGGAAGAGAGGGTTGTGGGAGAGAATCAATACAGTGACCAGAGGAGAAGTGACCCAAGTGGGAGAATCCGACTCCGCTGTGTTGTGCCTTTTTTCAAAGCTGGAAGGAGCAGCAAAGCTTCCTTGTGATGTAAATTATTCTGTGCCCAACAACTTTGAAATAGAGACCAAAAGAGGGCAAGATTACCCTGACTTAGCACTACAGAAAGCCCATAGCCACATCTCGGAATCTATGTACATGTTTAACCTCACACCGTTTGTTGATGTCACCTCTGGTAAGACAGCTCAACTCTGTTGACATGGGTCACTTCACCAATCACTCTGACCTTACAGTAAATAAAAGAATTCTCTCAGTAGAGTATTGTCATTCTCCTTGCTCATCATTCAACCATTTAAAACTGGAAGTCTACTTTGCCAAACGTAGTTGAAACATCCATCATCTTAATGAAGGGTGCCATGATTTAATAGATATTTTTATTATCACTAATCTCGAAGTTGGTTCACCTTAAGTCAACTTCCGCCTTCTCGTCAGACAAATCCTTCCTTTTTTTCACTATTTATTTGTCATATTTAACTGATGAGTGCTTTCTGAGAACGGTGTTTCGTATATTGGAACAGCTTTTTATTAATATGAGTTTTGAGATAAATCGGGGAATATGATATTTGAGAATATGACACTTTCAACTTTATTGCCAATTGACTAAGAAAGTTACAATTATTTCATATTTTCCTCAACAACGCAAATTCTGTAATACCTGGTGTGGCATTAGAAGAATAAGAATTCACCCACTGTTCACTCAAATATTCCTGCTTTTAGTTCTCAATTCTTTCATGTAAGCATTTTTTGTGCAAAGTATTCTGCTGATGGAATCCCCTTTAGATATGTGCATAGAGTTAAAGCCTGAAGCTGATTCTTGTTAGACCTGACAGCCTTATGGTGGTCCTACCCCCAAATGTTTTGCCTTCCTCCTCCATTTTCGCTGATGTTGTTTTGGTTGACCTTAGGACTCTGTGCACTTTACTCCTGCAAACCTGTGCTAAAGTACTTGTTCTCACTCATTTAAACATGGTAAAATTAGCCTACACCCAATTGGCATATTTGATTTATGTGTAAGTCTCTAGTAGAGTGATAGGTCATGTACCCAGGGCATGTAAATTAAATGCTACTAGTGGGCCTGCAGCACTGATTGTGCCACCCACTTAGTAGCCCTTTAAACATCTCAGGCCTGCCAGTGCAGCCTACTGGTGCAGATTTAAACTGCCATTTTACCCTGGCAAAATAAACCTTTTGCCAGGACAAAACATTCCTTTGTAGTAGATAAAAAGACACCCCTAGGATGGGCCCTAAACATCCCTTAGGGGAGGGATAGGTGCATTTAAAAGAGAGTCAGACTGGTACACTTAATTTTTACGTTTCCTGGTAGTCAAAAACTCATTTTTCACTACTCCAAGGCCTACCTGTCCTATAGGATAGCATTGGGTTAAAGAAGTACATTAAATAAGTGATAACATTCAATTTGGAGCAGGTTGGAATGTTAAGTTTCGTGTCTAAAGAATTGTAATTTAAACCCTGTTTAATGGTAAAGTCGTATTTTAATTCACCCACTAGACAATCTGCGACCAGGGCAGGGAGCCAGGAAAATCCAAACACCTCTGGGGGTTGAAACCTCCACAACCTTCTCCTACTTCAAAATAAACATCAGGTATAAACACTGGGCACACTGTGCTGCTCTGCAAGAAGGACTACTACTGTCTTGCCCTGCTGCTCTGCTGCGTTCTGCCCTGCTGCCTGAGTGAAGGACTGGACCTGCATCGAGAACCCAGGACCACCAGACTGACTGCAAGTGCCAGTTGGCTTACCTCCTGATCAGAGCCTCATGAACAGAACCAGTCCGAACAACCTTGAACCCAGCACCTGGACTCTGCCAGCTGTGAGTTCTGCCCCCCTCCCAAGTGGTGCCACCCAGTCCTGGACCCTTGAAAGTGGGCCTGAAGGTGCTCAGCTAGCTCATCTGTAGTCCCAGCAGAACCAATACAGTGCAATGCATCGCCTCACAAGACTCTGCAACACATTCATGATGCAGAACTTTGCATCGCAGTCGGCAGCCACTTAAAACTTCTGCTCTTTCATACATTTTCACTCGGGACATCACATTGCCACTGCAGCTCCCCAAAACTGCTGCTGCGTGATGCATCTCCCCACACAAACCTCTCATTGCCACAGCAGCTCCTCGGAACCACCGCTGCTTGATGCATTTCCATGCACCAAGCTCACAAAGCCACCACAGCTCCCTTCGAACTGCGAATGCATGACGCATCTGCACATGAGGACCTACCATTGCCTCTGCTGTGTGAAACAATCACGACGCAGGACTTCACAACCAGGATATAGAGTACTTTTGTTCAGTGGACCTAACTTGGTCCATGTAGCTCTCCCATGCTCCATCGCATTCGACCTGAACTTGTGACTTGGTCCCGGTCCGGCACAACCAGATTGCCAAAGTTGCCGCTTTGTGCTTCTAGGCACTTTTTTCACCTAAATTTTTTAAATTGCATCTCTCCGGTGATTGGATTTTTGTCATTTTGGGTTCAAATAGTTTATTAAATTTTACTTTATGTTTCTAAATTGGTGTGGGATTTTTCTTGGGTTGTGTTTCACTATTTTACTGTTGGCAGTGCTGCATAAATGCTCTACACCTTGCCTTTAAATTAGGCTTGAAATAATGGTCCTGTTGTACAGAGCGGTACTCCCTGTGTGAGACGGCCAGGCCATTGGGATATTTCCTTTTCTGTGACCACCATGCATCGTGGTGCAGGACATGGAAATCTAGGGCCGATTCACAGAACTAATCTGAGATAAAATCGTAAAATTACTACTTTTGGTGTTCACAGAAGGCATTTAGTAGAAGTAGTAAAGTTAGGATTTTGTCTTAGGTTAGGATTTTGTCTTAAATTAGGATTTTTGTCCTAATTTAGGATTTTCTCTTAAGTCCAGAACTCAAGAAAAACCTAAGTTTAATTTAAGTTTAACTTAAGATTAATTTAAGACAAAATCCTAACTTTACTACTACTAAATGTCTTCTGTGAATACCAAAAGTAGTAAGTTTAGGATTTTGTCTCAGATTAGTTCTGTGAATTGGCCCCCTAATGATGATCACTCTTCCATAAAGAGGGGTGGGCAAAGGCCACTCTGACCTCGCAGTCCAGTGGAAGATGGGTAAACTGTTAAGGGCTACATGCGGCTCTGTTGACAGAAACCCAGTGGTTCACCCTGCTCGAAATGGGGTGGGTGAGCTGTACATTTGCAGAGGCAGGATAAATCAGGAATTACAGTAGTCTCTCTGCCCCACAAAAGTCTAAGGGGGAGATTTACCAAAATTGCACTCAACGCAGCGCAGCCTCTCACGAGGCTGCGCTGCGTTGCCTGACAGGGAAGGAGCAGGAGAGCACCACATTTTCAAAGATATGGCTCTCTCCTACCCTTTCCCTTGCATTGGCGCTGATTACAGCTGCTGTGCGCTACGCACCACCTTAGTGCCATAGCGCTAGGGTGTGTGTGAGTCTAGTATAGGTTTTGTACAGGAAGGGTACCTGTATAAAATACAGTGCTTAGACACGAGGGAAAGCTATTTCCACTTTGTATGTGTTCTGCACATTGCAGCACGCATGCAAGAAAAGGAAGGAGAAATGTAAGCATTTCTTCATCCTTGCAACTCATTTAAAAGTGTGCAGTTTTCTCACACTAAACCCAATCTACTGTGCTTAGTAAATTGAGTTTAGCGTGAGAAAACTTGTGCGGTTACATGGGAACGCCATGGACCACCCTTGGCACTCCCCCATGGCGCTTCTTCGCATTTTTTTTCCATTATTTCCAGCGTTTAACAAGTTTAGCGCTGGAAAAAAAATTAGGAAAAAAAGATTCTGCTCCGTTTTGCATCACTTTTGTGATAGCAATAGCAATAGCTTAGTAAGTCTCTCCCTAAATGTTTCCCTCAGTCGTATGCATGCAAAGACTGACTCGTTTCCGCCCTTATTGCTCTATTGAAAGTCACAGCCCGATTCTAAATTATTCCAGCCCTCCGCTTGCTACTATAGCCCTTGAGACTGATTAATTCGTGTTTAATGCTAAATTCCATTACTTTGACAATACAAAAATCGAAACACTTATTTTCCTTTACTGTCTTTATAGGCACTAACATCAACGGTGCAATCCAGACGGGCGCGAAGTTGCTCAGTGACTACATAACGCAGCATGGCCGGCACGAGCGCAGTGTGTCACTGATCATCTTTCTGACGGACGGGCGGCCCACGGTTGGCGTCACACAGACGTCAAGCATCCTGGGCAGTACAAAGAACGCGATCCACAACAAGTTCTGCCTGTTCAGCATTGGCATTGGCTACGACGTGGACTACAAGCTTCTCGAAAAGATGTCCCTGGAAAACTGCGGCATGATGCGGAGGATCCAGGTGGAGGAAGATGCGGCGGCACAGCTGAAAGGGTTGGTACGGGGAGTAGTGCTAAAGCGATTAAAATTACTTCACCTTTGCCATCATCGTGCTGTAGTCGTCTCACAATGTTGGGGGCCAAAACAGGCACTCTAAAGCTGCTGATTGTGCTTACATTTTTATTTTTAATGTTATATACACAGCTCTGCAGATGGCCATTTCATGTAGCACTCAATAGAATCATTCATGACCAGTTTTAACAGAAAACAGGCACGGGACGGGGCCCAGGGAAATCAAGGAACATTTTCAGAACCCTAAAACATGAACCAGTGGGTAAGCAAGGTTAGAAACCGGGCCCCCTTGTTGAGTCGCCAATATATATATATATATATATATATATATATATATATATATATATATATATATATATATATATATATATATATATATATATATATATATATATATATATATATATATATATATATATATATATATATTCACTGAAAAAACCATAGGTTTTAGGCCTTATATAGTTACGAATTAGCATTTAAAAAACCTTGAAAATTCACTGAAAAAACCATCAAAGGTTTTGAAAATGCAAATTCTATTAGCGGATAACGTTTAAATATGTTAATATCCTTGTGGGACCACCTGAGCAGCCCTAGGGATCCGATTTTTGGACCGGAGCAAGATGCTCTCTGATTGGGCCGTATTTCTTGCCTTCTGCCCCCCTGATTGTGCCGTATTTCTTGGCTTCTGCCCCCCTGATTATGCCGTATTTCCTGCCTCATGCACCCTGATTGTGCCATATTTCTTGCCTTCTGCACCCTAATTGTGCTGTATTTTTTGCCTTCTGCTCCCTGATTGTGCCGTATTTGTTGCCTTCTGCCCACTAATTGTGCCGTTTTTTCTTGCATCCTGCCCACTAATTGTGCCGTTTGTCGGGCCTTCTGTCCCCTGATTGTACCGTTTTTTGTGCCCCTGCCCCCCTGATTGTATTATCTTTGCCAGTGTTGGTTCGCTGCTGGTATTGCCTTTTGTCCGTGTTTTTTTTTTGCTGCCGTTATTGTCTTTGCCTTTTTTTTTCTGCCGTTATTGTCTTTGCCAGTGTTTGTTTGCTGCCGTTATTGTCTTTGCCAGTGCTTGTTCTCTGCTGGTATTATCTTTGCCAGAGCTGTGTGGGCTGTGGGAGCTGTGTGGGCTGTGAGAGCTGTGTGGGCTGTGAGAGCTGTTTGGGCTGTGAGAGCTGTGTGGGCTATGAGAGCTGTTTGGGCTGTGAGAGTGTGGGCTGTGTGGGCTGTGAAGGCTGTGAGAGCTGTGTGGGCTGTGAGAGCTGTGTGGGCTGTGAGGGCTGTGTGGGCTGTGAGGCCTGTGACAGCTGTGTGGGCTGTGAGACCTGTGGGGCTGTGAGAACTGTGCTGGCTGTGAGAGCTGTGTGTGCTGTGAGGGCTGTGAGGGCTGTGTGAGCTGTGAGAGCTGTGTTGTGAGAGCTGTGTGGGCTGTGAGAGCTGTGTGGGCTGTGAGCTCTGCTTCTTTTGTGCCTCGGTCTAACTAGGCGGGCTGTGAGAGCTGTGTGGGCTGTGAGAGCTGTGTGGGATGTGAGAGCTGTGTGGGCTGTGAGGACTGTGTGGGCTGTGAGGTCTCTGTGGGCTGTGAGAGCTGTGAGAGCTGTTTGGGCTGTGAGAGTGTGAGCCATGTGGGCTGTGAGAGCTGTGTGGGCTGTGAGAGCTGTGTGGGCTGTGAGAACTGTATGGGCTGTGTTTGCTGTGAGAGCTGTGTGGGCTGTGAGGGCTGTGAGGGCTGTTTGGGCTGCGTGGGCTGTGTGGGCTGTGAGGGCTGAGTGGGCTGTGAGAGCTGTGTTGGCTGTGAGAGCTGTGTGGGCTGTGAGAGCTGTGTGGGCTGTGAGAGCTGTGTGGGCTGTGAGCTCTGCTTCTTTTGTGCCTCGGTCTACCTAGCACAAGATGGATGCCAATACTTCCTGGTTTGTAGTGTTGACAGCCAATGAGCATGCAACTTTCTCTGGAAGGCATGCTGATTGGCTGCTACTGCCTATCAACACTCCAAAACAGAAACAGTTGGCAGCCATCTTGTGCCTCAGTAGACTAAGGCACAGGAAAGCAGGAAAACAAATGTGTAGAACTCAAAAAGGGGGCAGGGTAGAAGCACCCTGACCCTCTAGGCCTGCTCAGGGGGTCCCACAAGGACCCCCAAGGCCCCTAAAAATTATTATTATTTTTTTTTAAATCGCGGGGTGCTCGCATGGTGCGCGCTTATAGATATATAATTGATTTCAACTTGAATTTTCTCAGCAACTACTGGAGGGATTTACACCATTTAGGCAAAAGCGTGATCTGCGAATCAGACTCTACCATTTTGCCAAATTTCTTGTAATTCCGTTCAGCCGTTCGGGCTGTAGCCGTGTCTAAAGGTCCTATGGAAAATTGCATGGGGAAAACACGTTTTGGGACCCCCCTTTTTTCTCGGCCCCCGCTTCACGAATCCCCCCGAAACTTTCAGGGAAGGAGCGGAGCGTAACGCGCCATCTTCTTTGGGAAATTCACATAGATTGATCAACCGGCGCCAAAGTTATTCCCAATAGAATGTTGCGGATTTCCTATGGAAACTAGGTCCTAACTATATATACCTACTGGCGACCGCCAGTAGGTAATATATATATATATATATATATATATATATATATATATATATATATATATATATACACGGCTGCATCTTTTGCAAGTATTCTACATTTTACGATATGCACACTAATGAGTGGCAATGAATACTAAACCAAGATCCGATATGAACGATAGCATTCATAGCATCACCATTGGGTCGGTGCCAGAAATCACCTTCTGTGAACTCTGAACATCAGGATATCTTTGGAATTAAATGTCCTACTGGATCGAACTATTTCATGGCCATGTCAATTGTTTGTCCATCAGTATTTTTATGAGTCATTCATTAATTAGTGAAGACAGATCTTTGTTTCAGACCGTATTCTATGTTTATTGCCCATGTGCATTCAGGGTCCATCAGCTAGCTTGCCCACAGCCCATCATTATTTTGTTCCCACCTGTTGTCATTGTTCAGTTGAGCTAAATGACCAAGAGCACAGTGCCAAGCAATGAACACCAGGCTTGGACTCTAAGGAAGCGTCAGTATATAATGCACATCAATATTCAATGTCTATAGTACCCAGCCCCCACCTGCATACGTTACTATTACTATTATGTTCCCATCATTGTTTTGGGTTCAGTGCTAATCTCTAGAGTGCCTATCCATACTCAGTGTTCCACAGGGCTCAGTGCTTGACATTCCACATACAGTGAGTGCCCTCAGTGTGCAGTGCGCATCAGTAGTGTCTCAGTTTGTGAGCCTGCATGTTCCCACCTGAAGTATACGCATGTAGCACCTCTGAAGCACCACTGTTACGCATGATCTTCATTCATATCAGGATTAGAGTTTCGCGCACCAGCCGCCTTCCACAGGCAGGACAGACGGACAGCAGTGCATGCCAACAGACCGGGGCGGGGGGTCACTGCTGCTTCAGATGGTCTGTACAGACCCAGAGGGTTGTTCGTCGGCCTCGCTCTCTCAGTGTTCACTGACCTGGAATATACTTTTGGGTGAAAATAGACTTAAAAAAGATGAAGGTGACAAAAAAACGCTTTGAAGGTGAGAGTTCACAGCAATATTTGGTAACTCTCATCAGCAGTGTGCCAATCCATATACATTGTCCTATAGTGTTCAGTACTGACTGGTAGCATGCTAATACATACATGGTGAGGTTACAGATTGAGGCTGGGTTTGTTATCATTTCATCAGGCTGACATGTGAGAACTCCTTTATTAGGTCTCGGCTAGCGTAGTCTGCGCACATGCGCAGTCTCGCTGGCGAGATTTAATGACTCTTAGTAGCAAGGTTAAACCCCGCCCCTCATCTCCATTGGCTGGCCTCCTAAACGGTGGCCAGCCATTGGAGAAGAGATCTCAGTGATGTCATTCTTTCCACCTAAGCCCCGTCGTTTTCGGATTGGGGGCGTGTTTTTTAGTTTTTTAGTTTTGTTCTGTCTACCCTCCTCTCCATTGGCTGGAATGGAAAAACAACAGTCAAAAACACGCCCGTCGTTTACATCCCAGCTAATGGAGAAGAGAGGAGAAAGAAAAACACGCCCCCAGTCTGAAACGGAAGGGGCTTACAGACTCCTGCTGCCTGTCTCGCTGTTTAGGCGTGTCATGGGCAATATCGTCTTCGTCCAGAGAAACCGCTTCAGCGCCGCTCCCCCATCGGCCTCTACTGTCGGCAGCTGTTCACCGCCTTCGGGCGTGCCCGTAGCGCAGTTGCAGCCCTTACCACGTCCCAGACATGAGCCTGGGCGCACGCCGATCCGAGCCCGCTCTCAGCCCATATGCAGAGTTTGCTGCCATGCCATCCTGCACAAGGTACAGCAAGAGCCGAGGAGTAAAGGTGTGTCAGAAGTGAGCAAGGGGAGCAGGGTGGGGGGCATGGGGGAGGTGCGAGCGGAGCTGCCTGCCGAGGGGAGGAAGTGCCGCCCCGCCACTGGTCTTCCTGTTGTAATCCGACGCCGGCTGCCTGACCCTCCCTAGCGGCAGAGCAGAGACGTGCCGCCGACACTGCCGCAGCTGAGCAGTCACCACTGGTCCCCTTCGAGCACCGTCGAAGGCTCAAGGCTGACTTTTTATAATCTCAGACCTGCCGGCACGCATCCACGCCTCGTTCCCGCAGGACAGAGGCCCAGCCTGCAGTGATGAGGACGAAAAGAAGAAACTGCCTGTCCCTGCTCGTCTGCATCCAAGGTACTGTAACTTGTCTGCGGTATTTACATTTGCATCACTCCTGGTTCTCAGCAGTTCAAAAATGCTTGCCAAGATTGCTGTCCCAAAATAACAACTTTTGTGGCCATTGTTTTCATGTTTGCGTGTGTTTTATCACGCTCCTTTGCCTCTAAGTAATTGCTGGTGGCAGCCTTGAAACCAGCTCCACCGTGCATGCTACACTTGCAGAGTTATCCTAATTAAGGAAGCTATACCGAACATAATTACCGGGCAGAACAAATAATCAATGGCACCGCGATGGCTGGAGCATGAAATGTCACCAGGAACGATATGACGACTCTTGGCAGGCGCTGTGTGTGTGTGTGTGTGGCTCTGTGTCTGTGTGTGGGGCTCTGTGTCTGTGCGTGGGGCTCTGTGTGTGGGGTTCTGTGTCTGTGTGTGGGGCTCTCTGTCTGTGTGTGGGGCTCTGTGTCTGTGTGTGGGGCTCTTTGTCTGTGTGTGGGGCTCTATCTGTTTGTGGGGCTCTGTGTCAGTGTGTGGGGCTCTGAGTGTGTGTGTGTGTGTGGGGCTACTCCCACTTTTCTCAATCTCTACTACTCTCTAATACTCACAATTCACACTCTGCTTCTCACTCTACTAATCACACTCTAATACACCCTCTAACTACTCTCTATGACATACAAGTCACACTCCTCACAACTCACTCAATTACACTATCTACAATTTTATACTCACTCTCTACTACTCTACTACTCTCTACTACACTCTAATACTCAAAAGTACTAACTAACTAGTACTAACTACTGCTCTCTAATATATACTCTATTTTAAAAGTCATTCACTACTCACTCTACTAAATAGATATACTACACCATATACTACCTACGACTCACTACACTTCATCTATTTCTATATAGTACTTTTCGTTACTCACTACTACTCTGTCTCTACTACTCGCTAACTCCTACACGCTCTCTACACAATATCTACTACTCACTCTATTACTACTCTCTACTAATCTACACTACTCACTACTATTGCCTACAACTCACTCTTACTCTACTCTATACAAGTATACTCTCTATTAATAAACAAGTCACTCTCTACTAACTATTATTCACTGCTAATACTCTCTACTACTCTCTAATGCTCACCTATTGCCATTGTAAATGACAATAGCATTTATTTATGTTTTTAAAAAAATGAAAAAAAATGAAAAAAATGCCATTTGCAATGCCAATAGCGCTAACTTTAACAAAGACGAGACCATTGCATAGTAAATGATTGTCCTACAAGAAATGTAGCAAAGGAGATGCTCATGCTACTTGAAATGTGTGGTGTGTGTAAGGGACTCCACTGCTTACTCAGTTGCCAAACTTGCCCCCACTACCTGTCACCATTTACAATATTTATTAGATTCCTACCCAATGAAAATGCACACACCACATAGCCCATTCTGCCCAGTATCAATTGATTTCCCCTACGGATCAATGCAAAAAGAAACACATGCAGAAGCATAAGGATTCAAATTGTCATCAAAATTGGGGTTTCCCAATGAAAACGTGAGTACTCCCCCCTTCTAACGGTACCTTTATTCAGGGACAAGCAAGAGGGTGGGTTAGAGTGAGAGAGAGGGCATCCCTCCACACCATGCAGCTTAGAGGCTGGATATTGTCTACAATTTCAAAAGTATTGAGAATGCATATTTTTCTGATGCAAATAATGAATTTGATATTAATATTTCCTTCCTCATAAATAAACTAAACCAATCCAAATCTAATTTAGTGAACTTCATTACATTATCTCCATCAAAAAGTGGTGAACTTCAGTATTATTTCTTCCCATAATCACTGTCTTAGAGTGCATTGTCTTCATCTGAAGTCATTACATATGCCTACATATAAAACAACTAAAAGCCTTCCTGTTTTTAAAAGAGCCGTTGACATGACTCTCCGCTATTGGGTTTTTCTAGGCAGCGCCGAGATGCCCCAGGGTGAATCGTGCGCTATAAAAGAGCATATAACATAACATAACATAACATGCCTGGCATGCGCATGTTTACCCCTCTTACATTAAGCGAAGACCCATACTTCAATCAACTGGACTAAAACAAAACAGCTCAGTGGCCACAAAGCAATGTGTTTAGCGCTATTATTAACACCCTGAAAATAAAACACTCACACACACAAGTAACTAACTAAATAAACAAATTAATAACTTCTTGGACAGAGTGGAAGGCCCCAATAGTTGAGAATTGTGCAATACACGATTCTAGGATGAAGAGTTCTAATGAGCTTCCCAGGAAACAAGCACAGTGAGTGCTTCAAAGAGCTTGAGGACATCTGGCAGTGGAATAGAATGGGTCATTAGCAATAATTATTATGTTTTGGACTCATACTAGCCATAATGCAAAGTTCAAAGTAAACAACAGTGGTTGGGCCACTGGGGAGATGGCTTTGCTTTAGAAGTACAAGCAGGAAAATCAGCTTTGTGTTAGTTGATATCTAATGTCATATTCAAGGCCACTGGAATTATGCAGCTGCAGTGACTAAATTATGTGGCAAGAAAATGCAAATGACTTTATTATTTTCTCATTTTTTTCACTTATTAAGACTCTCAGGGCATAGGTTTTACCTCACTGGCACCAGTTTGTAACTCAAAGATAGTAATAAGCAGAGGAAATGTGACCAGACAACTTTTGCAAAGGGCATTTCACTAGGTGGCACAGGTGTGTCTGCATTTTTAGTAACGGTTGATTAATTTGAGCTAGAAAGATTTTTTTTGTAACAATCTGCAGGTTATGAGGCAGACGATAAATTATCTGACAAGTGTGGGAAATCCATAATTATGTAGAAAATGCTGCAGCTACCAAATCACTTTAGTTCCAATGACCCTGGTCAAATTCAGACTATTTTGCTATGAGTGTTGACATAGCACCAAAACCCTTCTAGAGTACCATTTGCTCTCTGGCATTTGTCTAGGTACTGTGGGTGTTGGGGAATAGGTGACTCTTTATGTTTGCTGGGTAACTAGTTGGATGCGTTGTTTGAGACAGAAATGTAGCCTCTTAGGGCTCTCATGCACAGGGAAATCATGTCGTGGGAAAATATTAGAATATATTTTTAAATCCTAAATCCTATTCTGTTTCGTTAAGAATCAGGACATATTTTTTTTTCAGAGAACTCTTTTGATTGGAAAACGCATCTACAAGATCAAAGACAGCTAGTATACAGGGGAAAATGGGAGCAAGAAGTGACAGAACATTTACATGTGTATTACAAAAGACTGAGAAATTTCTCTGCCAGAAAAGCCCAAGACCAGCAGATAGTTTTTTGGATGAGTGTATAGAGTTCAAACAAGATAGTCAGAGTGATTCCTGGGACACAGGTGCTCAAATATTAAATAATATAAGATACAGAGTGAAAGTGAGATTCAGCTCAAGAAGAAGAGGAGCATCAATATAACTGTGTGAGGTTGAAAAAAAACTAAGTTGGCAAATAATTGAAAAGAGAAGAAAGACAGTGGGAAAGACCATACATAAATTATGAAAATGAACATGTAGAGAAATTAAGTGCAAATATGGTATCTAAGGTAAACACCATTAAGTGAAATGGAAGGTCATTAGGAGGCGTGCCACAGAAAACCTATCATCTGCAAAATAAAATGTTGCATATTTAGGTTGGTGTATTGCAGAGTACTAGTTCTTGTCTTATGATAATGGCAAATTGTTACTGGACAGGTATCAATAAATGGTAAATAGTAGAGGTCAACAATGGGATGATACAGTCCAGTGAGATGAGTAGAGGACCATCAATCCACTTACTTCCAAAGGGATTACAATGGTGAATTGGCAAAACATGTTTTTAACAATTCAGTTTTAATAGGTATCCTGAATAGGAATAGTGGCAAAACCAGAGAATTGGTAATTGATCTGAGATAGGATCTGTGATAGGATCAAAGTTTGAATTAAATGTTTGATGGAAGAGAACGAGGATGCGGCCTAACCGCTAGAGCGGTCAACCTTGAAGTGGGGGAACTGAGTTGGGGTTTCGGCAGGGACGCTCAACATCCTGTGATTCTGGGCAAATCATTTAATATCCCTATGCCTACCAAAATGAATGTGTCAATCTGTAATGTAACTGGGGTTCATGTGAAGAGCTCTGAAACCTTTGTGTGGAGTTTGCGCTATATAAAACTCCTTCCATAAAAAGAAGCAAATGATAAAATGGGCTCCTTGTGAAGTTTATCAATATATGCAATGCGTGCTGAAAAGAAGTGTGAAAGGTTAACATAGACATCAAGATTACAGACAGAAACATAAGGATAACAAGGATAACAGGCCATAAAGGGGTGAGGTGTTGAACAGGCAGGCTAAAAAAGAGCTCAGTCATAGAAAGGAATTTGATGAATGGAGTAACAGAACTCACACTTTTCGATGAAGTTGAGATAATGTGAAAGTGTGCTTTTGAAGGAACAAACTGAACAAAAAGAGAGACGGGAAATCTTGACAATGGTTTAAATATAAATGGGGGAAATGTCAAACGAGGAGCTAGTTGAATAGAAATGATTGGTAAAAACTGAAAAAAGAGCCAAGGGCCAAAGACTCAGGAAACACCACAGTAAATGAGATAATACACTTTTTTAGGTCTCGTGGCGTTAACCGCGCATAAACGTGGTCTCGTCAGAGACCTATAGTCAGCGACACAGCTTTCCAGGAGACAGGAGCTGGCCTCGCGCATCTTGAAGAAGGCGATCGGAGCCGCCCACGCGCGCGCAAACGCACGCACTGTGGCCATCTCCTGTCTCCTTGGAAGCGCAAACACACATGCATGCACAGGCACACAGACACACACGAGCGCCCATACACGCACGCACACATACAGAGACCCCCCCGCCCACACACATACGCACATGCGTGCACACACACACACACACGAGCGAACCGAGACCCCCCCTTCCCCCTCCCCCACCGCCGCCTAGAAATGTGAGCACCAACCAATAAGGTCTCCCATGCTCTAGCTGTCTTGTGCCCTGATGGCTCTCTTGCTCTGGGCCCCCACCGCTCCTCACCTGCCTCACCAGTTCTCCAAATTGTGTTCTACTCTCTGTAGCAGAGAGAGGTCAAAATGTCACCGCCGGCCGCTCGATGTCTAGCGCGGCTCACAGGCCGTGATCGGCTCCTCGGTGCCCAACAGCTCCTGCATACAATTGTCGCGGTGGACAATGCTTCCGCGCTCAGCTGCGGCCCCGGCAGCAACCAGGGAAACCACGGAGGCACGGACCTGGGGCACTCTCTTCGCTAAGCAGAGTTAGCGGTCATCGTCAGGTCAGGGCTGGGGTCCGGGCACCCGCACAACTCCGAGCCCATGCCACACTCTCGTACCAGCTCACAAAGCAGTCGCAGGTTGGGCCGCGCGCAACACTCCTATGTTGGGTGGCTGCGGCTCCGCGGTCCAAAGCACCTCCGGAGGTCGCAGATTGCAGCCCAGGGTATGTGGTGACCGGGACGACAGGTAGGATATCGCGGATTTAGGATTTACAGCAGGATTGTGTAGGATTACTACGGGGCTACATGAACCGGGCTAAGACACCCCCCTCAGACTGGTTGCCATTGCACGCGCACGTCTTGTTTTTCAAGCGATCGCGAAAGTGAAAGTGATCGCTTTATCTGCCGTGCCTCCCGGGCTCGCTGTGAGAGGGAGCTGTGAATAATAACTGCCGGCAGCCCCGTGCCGAGGTGCATCATCAGAGCTGTGTGAATAATAACTGCGTCAGCCCCGTGCTGAGGTGCATCATCAGAGCTGTGTGAATATTAACAGCTGTGAGCCCGTGCCTGAGGTGCATCATCAGAGCTGTGTGAAATATAACAGCGTCAGCCCCGTGCTGAGGTGCATCATCAGAGCTCTGTGAATAATAACAGCTGTGAGCCTGTGCCTGAGGTGTATCATCAGAGCTGTCTGAATAATAACTGCGTCAGCCCCGTGCTGAGGTGCATCATCAGAGCTGTGTGAATAATAACAGCTGTGAGCCTGTGCCTGAGGTGCATCATCAGAGCTTTGTGAATAATAACTGCATCAGCCCCTTGCTGAGGTGCATCATCAGAGCTGTGTGAATAATAACTGGGTCAGCGACGTGCGTGAGGTGTATCATCAGAGTTCGGTGAATAATAACAGCTGTGAGCCCGTGCCTGAGGTGCATCATCAGAGGTGTGTGAATAATAACTGCGTCAGCCCCGTGCGTGAGGTGCCTCATCAGAGCTGTGTGAATAATAACAGCTGTGAGCAACAGCATACTCTTGCACACACTCTCACTGCTCACCAATTCAAAGTTTGCTAAATATTTTATGCAACGCATTGTCATACACAATGCCAATAACTCAAACTTTAATGCTGCGAGAGCTATTGCATTGTAAATGCTTGTCAAAGTATAGAAAACATGCATTTCAAAAGATAGGATCAGAATTATGATTCATAACCCTCTCAGTAAAGATGGAACGCAGGATGGATCCATGGTGTCAATACAAGAAAGCAAAGTAATTTATTGTGTCAATCAGGGGACAAAATGTGAACCAGCTGAATCACTACCATAGTACACAGATTAAAGGGCAAAATACCTCTATCCACTTTTTATGTCAATAATATCTTGAGACACACTAAGGAGGAATAGGTTCTCTGTCTGTGGTCTGACACTTCAATTTTCAATTTTTTTTCAGGTTCTACGATGAAATTGGAACACCACTGTTGTCAGATATCCGCATTGAGTATCCTGAGGCTGCTGTGGAGGATGTCACTCAGAACCTCTTTACAAATTATTTTAATGGATCTGAAATAGTCGTTGCTGGAAAACTAGTCGACAAGTTAAGAGAAAGCTTGCATGTTGGAATCACAGCCAGTAACAGCAATAAGTATGTCATTCTGGAAACAGATGTGCCTATTAGCCAGCCAGAGAATGCCATGAAAAAAGATTCAGTTGATGATGACAGTGGTTCAAAGGACAGTGAACATGTGGAAAGAATGTGGGGGTATCTAACCCTCAAGGAGTTGCTCTCCTCTTGGTTGAAGAGCAATGATGTGAAGGAGAAAGTAGATTTGATGGAAAAAGCTAGGAAGCTGGCACTGAGATTTAACTTTGTGACTCCATTCACTCGCCTGAAGGTAAAGGATATTGAGTACCAAGCAGATAATCCTAGGAATGACTCCGCTAGTCTTTCCACTGAAGGGATTGGAGAAGGACTAATGGATTTGCAAGGGCAGAAGACAAAAACAGGTACGCAATCTTTATTTAGGGTAAAGTCAATCGAGGATGTGGGGGTACAGAAGAGGGGAAAGTACTTGGGGACCAACATTCTAGTTATAGTGTGAATGTGTGAGACACCGATATTTGTAATACACCTTTTGTCACAATTCACAACATTAATTAATGATTCTGCATACACACACTATAGAATCAAGGTGATAAACACTTTTTCGATTACGTTTGAAAGAAAGAAGACTTCCATCCATTGTGGAAAATTTAATGAAAACATAAACATCTGTTATTCAGTAGGAAGAAACCTCATAGCCAAGAATGTCCAAAAGTTAATTCTGTGTGGCAAACCTCATCAACCGATTTTTCCAAACAACAAGGCAGCAGTTACCAAAGAAGAGAGTGACCACATTGTAAAATGTACCTTCTTCTCGTACTTGACATTCATTTGTACTCACAGAGAGGCAGATTTATCACAGTATTGCGCTGTACTTGCGTCAATCATGGTGTTGCAAGGGCAACACAATACCTAAGTTAGATTTTCCAAGCAACGCAAGGCAACATTGCGTGGCCCTGCGTTGCTTGGTAAATCTGGAGTAACAAAGGAGTGCAAGCCACCACCTTGCATTACTCTGCCCTCGGAAGGCAATCCATGGGTGGAGCATGGGTGCTCCCATGCACCCACTGATTGATTTTGGCATATTTCCAGATTTGCCAATACTGGTAAACCTGGAAGTGTGTCACAATGCAACGCTTACCCAGGGGAGGTGCAACGGGAAGAAATATCTTTATTTCTTCTGGCTGTTTCCTCTTTCTAAGTGTGCTGCTTTCAGCAGAGCACTTAAAATGAGGAAAAACCCTCAGAGGATTGTGTTTGTGCAGAAAAGTATCCCTTTCTGGACAAAAACAATCCTGCCTGCAACACAGGTGCCCTTGCACCATGGCGCAAGGATGCCTGCATTGACACTAGGCAGCACATTGTGCACCAGCATAGGCTGAGAGCAGGAATGCGCCGTATCTTGAGAGATGTGCATATTTCTGCTCTCTCTCTTTCACTCTGCACACAGTAAATGGTGTTGCCGCATTGTGTGAAGGAATGATACATCTGGCCCTAAAACCTTAGGCTTTAACAAAAAACAGTGGTGTAATTAGGATATCTATAGAACATTTCCCAAGGAATGTAATCAACACTCGTCATAGAAAACTTTGTAGTTGCTTTTCAGAAGAAAAAGAACAAGCCATAGGAATATAGTTGATACTTCCTAGTTCATTACAGCCTACAATTTTCATCCCAGGCACATGGGACCTCGGTTTGTAGGGAGCTCAGTGTGTACAGGATTGTTTGATTGTAGTTTGAGAAGACCTCAGCATAACAAAGTGCCATCTAATGTAAAATAGTGACCTAGCAGTTGGCCACTAACAGTTTAAAATATGTGATATGAGAAGCAAAGATGATGATGATTTTATTGCCACTGGTGAATATGAGGCATAAAAAGCTACGCAGTAGATTGCTGTACTGAGGTTGGTGTTGTGAAGATAGAACTAGGGGGTCAAAACTTGCACCTTCAGAAATGTTTTCTTAAATGTTGAGAGTGTGAAGAAAAGGGGCATCTTTAGTGGCTCTTAGTAGCTGCAGGAAAACATTTTGACTGCAGGCAAGGGGTGTGGGTGAACTACTGCCACTTGGCAGCAGTGATATTGGCCCTTGTTGGTCATGATGGGCATGCCACTCTTATGGATAATGACAACATAGAGACATTACTTAGTTTAGGGCTGGCACCTGACTAACTCCTTTTGTCGCGCACTTTCATTCATGCTGCATGCTGAGGCCAGACTGAACCAACACCCACAAGTGAGTGGGTGACACTTTCAAGACCACCCCACGATGTACAGCGAGGTGAAACTGTACATTCCTCCCTAACTTTAATGAAACATACCAATAACCTTTTTTTTTTACATGGCATCACACATTGACAATACATTATGTTACCACGCCTCGGGTCACAGTCCATTGTCTGATGTCCAGCTTCTGGTGTCATCGGGTCCTCAGATTAGTATGTTCTTCAGGCAGGTAGATGGCGCTGGGTTGGTTTGCAAATTATACCTCTAGTGGAGGGTGCTGATGTCTCTACACTGTTTGGAGCTCTTTCTGCTAGGGTGGGGTCTAACTGAGTCTCCTTAGAACCTAAGAAACCTCTCTTAGGATCGGGGCTACGGGCACGGAGGGCACCCCATCTACAGTCTCCGGCAAAGGATCAGTATCTGATGATAGGTCAGTAGTTTCACAGGGTGTCCAGATGACCTTTTTGAAGAAAGAGATATTGTCAGTGAGCTCTTCATCCCCTGTTCAGACAGTTATCATAGTACCATGGAGCTGCACTACATACCATGGTTGACCCTCAAAAGGTAACTGGAATTTGCAGTTGGATGTCAGAAATCTAAGCTCAACGCTCGCTGATTGGACGCTACTTTTCCGCTGAGAACTATTTCTTCGACAATGGGGTCTGGGATTCATTCTGGGTGAACAGTAATGATATCACTGAGAACATGCCTCATGCTAGCATGCCCTGGAGATTGGCTGGTGGTTGAGTGTAGTGTTAGTCTATATTCACATAAGAATCCATAAATTGCTCTCTCCATTGGTTGTTGGTCAGCATGAGCAATGGGGATCACCTTATTCAAGGTGCGCATGAACACCTCCACCTCTCCATTAGCTTGTGGCCAGCATGGTGATACATGCCAATGCTTGATGCCCCAGGATCATAGGTATTCAGAGAATTCCTGGCCTGGAAAGGAGGGCCATTGTCTGTCTGCACCTCCCTCCTGAGGCCCTGCGTGGCAATTATTTTTTTTATATTTGTAGTGACGGAAGATGTTTGACACCCAACCGGCTCTAACTCCGGGTATTTGGTGAAATCGTCAATCATGACTAGTGCATATCTTCCATCCGTTAGGTGGACAAAATCCAGGCTGGTGCACTCCCATTGCTGCTGAGGACTTGCTTCTGTGAGCACCGGGCAAGGGCCTCTGTGGACCCAGATACTTGGCATCATGGGCAGGACCTTACAATTGTTTCCACCATCTCGTCCATGCTAAGGAACCATACTTTGGTGCAGAGTCTATTTTTGGACTTGACTAACCCCTGGTTGCCATGGTGGGCTGGTTGCTTGGCTCAATTGGTGAGGCTACTTGGATAGGCGCAGTCCTCTGAGCAGGCACCCACTTGCATCTGTTGAAAGCTGTTGGAGAATGTTTAGATAGAGATTCTTTGACCCTCTTGGCGTCAAGGGTCCTCTGTGACAGTTGCATTTTCAGGGCTTTCTATTCTCCTGACCAGATTGCAGTTAGTTCTGGTTGGAGGCACTCATCTTCCTGGGTTGCCTGCTGGAGGGTGTCAAGTGTTAAGGGAAGTGGCAGGGACCGCTCCACGATGTATCAGACATACTCTTCTGTCTCCTCTGCCTCCCGGGCTTCCTTGGGGTTGCTGCATGAGGTTTTCTAAAGAGGAAGTCTGCTGAATTGGCGGCACCAGGCCGTTATTCGAACCGGCAGTCATATTCCTGTAACTGAAGCATCCATTTCTCAGTACAAGGTGGTGGCTTGGAATCAGATCCTTGGAATAGGGGCACCAGGGGTTTATGGTCCGTTGAAACTATGAAGGGATGTCCATACACATAAAAGTGAAAATGCCTGCATGCCCCATGTATGGCAATGACTTCCCTCTCGATTTGGGAGTAGCGCTGTTCTGTCTCAGTAAGGGACTGGCTGGCCTATTTGACGGGAGTCCACCTCCATGTTGCTGTTGTTGATGTGAGAACAGTCCTGAGCCCTTTTGGGCTGGCATCCACTGTGATGTTTGTTGGTTTCTGCGAATCAAAGTAGGACAGAGTGGTGTTCGCGGACAGATTTTCTTTAGTTTTATGAAATGCGCTTTCCTGCTCTACACCCCAGGCAGAGTTTGTCTTGGTGAGTTTGTGAAGGGGTTGGGTGCGGCCCGTGAGGTCTGTGATTAACCTCCCGCAATAATGTACCATACCAAGAAAGCTCTGCACTTCTGGGACAGTGAGTGGTGGGGCTTCCTGTACATCTAGTACCTTTTCTGGGTCTGGCGCTACCCTGTCCTCTGAGAAGGTATACCCAAAGAAACTTATTAATCATTTCAGAAATTCACCTTTCTCTTGATGGAGAGTTAGCCCAGAGTCCTTGTGTCTCTGGAGGACTCTGCGGAGGTGTTTGTCATGTTCTGTCACCATCTTAGCATGTATTAAAATGTCACCAGTGACACTGACGACTCCTGGTAAACCACTGAGCATTTCCAGGATGGTGTTCTAGCAGACTTCAACAGCACTGGATATGCCAAAGTTAAGGCGGCAACACCAACACAGTCTGACATGAGTTGAGAAGGTGATGATATACATTGACTTAGGGTGCAATGGTAACTGATGGTAACCTGAGCGAAGGTCGCCTTTTGAGAACCACTTTGCTCCACTGAGCTCTCCCAGGATGTTGTCTACTGTAGGAGTTGCATGGTGTTCTCATTGATGGCGATGTTAGGAAGTCACATGTCTACATAGATGCTGACCTCCCCGGGCTGTCTCTGCTTTTTTGCAATTACAATTGGTGAGACCCACGGGGGCTGGGGCCCGTCCCTTTCTAGATGATGCCTGTACGTTCCAGCTTCTCCACCTCTTTTTCAACCTTTGGCCAGAGATGAAACACGATC
This sequence comes from Lissotriton vulgaris, assembly GCF_964263255.1. Classification (NCBI taxonomy): domain Eukaryota; kingdom Metazoa; phylum Chordata; class Amphibia; order Caudata; family Salamandridae; genus Lissotriton; species Lissotriton vulgaris. The sequence goes on along the minus strand of NC_141685.1, from coordinate 1,705,905,801 downwards.
TGCCGGTGTCATAGGGCTGCCAGCTGAATGGACCAGTCAATCTGCAGTTTCACCTCTTTCCCCTGAGACAGCTGCTGCCCTCGAATCGTTCCACAAATCCTTCAAGGATAGTGGACAGTTCTTCCTCTTGTACTCTGAGGGTGAACGAAATCAGTTCCAGTGCCTCTGCCATCTGCCCACTAACCAGCAGGCTGTGCCCCCCATCTGCCACATAGATGATGGGGTCAATACTTGCCTACATGTGGGACAACGGCGAATTGTGACATCCACACAGGGGTTTGGGACGTACTTGTCAGTATGACTCTCGCCTTTTCCAGTTCCCGGGGTCTGGCTAGGGAGTGGTATGTGTTTGCTGACATTAGTTCAATGGATGCCCCTGTATCAATGGTTGCTGTGACCTTGTGAGACCCTATTTAATGTTGGCTTTGTGGGAGCGGGCTGCGAGTCGATTGAGCTGCTCCAACCACAAAGATGGTGTGGACAGTGCACTTTTCCATGTCGTCATCTATGTTCTCTGGTGTGGCGGGACTGCTTGTGATGGCCTGGACGGTTTCCTTCTGGGACCTCTTCTTTGACAATTGGCAGATCTTAGCAAAATGGTTGTCTTTTCTATAGGCGAAACATTTTTTTCCTCCAGCGAGGCATTCAGCTAACTTCTGGGTAGCCCACTGCAATATCCTCATCCTTTGCACTTTTCCCAAGGCCGTTTCTGAGTTGCCAGGCTGCGGCATGTTTGGACGCCATTGACTGGCTCTGTATTAATTGGTTGGTGGAGGGCGGCTTCCATATGGGATGCTCTGCCTGTAAATAGTGCCTTTGGCCGTCCGAGGGTCAAAATGCCCTGGAGCAATTTCCCCGACTCCTGGAGAACAGTCTCTCTTAGTTTTGCTTATGAGCAGCCTTGCGTTTTTTGACCTCTTATCTCTTCCTGTTCGTCATGAAAGCTACAGGTTTTTTCCAGTTCTTTAAGCCGACAGTGAAAGTTGTCTATTGATGCTTCCAGCTCTTGGTGGGCTTGATGGAATATTAAAAGTGTATAATCCCTATTCGCTATCGGCTCAAAATGAGCATTAAGAGGCCTGAGTAACCTTGGATATGATTTGAGTGACACCTCAACCAAAGTCTTGTATATTTTGTGAATATCCTCCCCTCCTAGTTGCAAGGGGAGGTCTCAGTGCCTTTCTACTGCAGGCGTTCCAAAAATAAATTTGGAGGCGCTCTACCCAGTCCTTCCATTTGGGAGCCAGAGCAGATGACGTTTCATCTACAATAAGCAGTTCTGTGGCCGGAATTGAGGCCATTGTGCAGTGAGGCCACTAGCTTGTAAGGACGCCTCAAGGGATTTCCTGGGACTTTTCACGGCACAAGCACTGTTGCCACTTGATGTTTACTGGCACAGCCACCTGTCTGAGGATCGCCGCTAATCAGGGTGTGTTGAACCAGGCCTTCCAGTGACTCTGTGACTTCCTAGTGGGCAGTGCTAGGCTTGTTCCTGGCTACCTCTCCATGTTCTCTTCTACTCCTGTAGCCACACTGACCCTGGGCTGGCGCTCTAACCCCTGCAGCATGGAGATCGCCGATGGATGGGGCCTAAACACGTTCCTCAGCCCCCATGTGCTTCTGTAATTAGCTCTGGCAAGGGCCTCACTTCACGGTGAGCACGGATGGGCGGGGCTCAAGTCTCCACCCTCCAGCTGGAGGAAGATGAGAAGACATGCCAACACAGCGGCTCTGAAGGCCGGGTGACACATGGCCGTAGTGCTGCAAACAGGTGTAGAAGAGAAACAGGGAGCACCCACCTAGCTCAGTGTTGGTCCGCTGCATGCCACGCAGAGTAGGAAGGCCAAATACAGCACAGCCGATGGATACAATGCGCAGAAGGCGGGAAGCTGGCCAGAAGCAGGCCGAGGTAGGGAACTGCACTCGCCGCCAGACCGTGCTCCCACAGATCGGCAGGCAGTCAGCTTCAGAGTAAATGGGCAGAGACTGGTGGTAGCAGAGCACATGGTTGAATACCCGCTGCATCGCCTGTGTGATGTTGGCCCTTGTTGGTCGTGATGGACCTGCTGCTGTTATGGGTAATGATGACACAGAGGCATTACTTAGTTTAGTGCTGGCTTATGACTAACTCCTTTTGTCACCCACATGCTTTTATTCATGATGGGGCTGAGCTCAGGAGTGAACCAACACCCATACTTACCATACTTGGGTGATACTTTCAAGACCACCCAGCAATGTACAGCGAGGTGGAACAGTACAGCAGCCTCCCTTGCAGCTTGGTCTCAGGCTGATTGGTGTGATTTATTACTGTATCAAGAGCCCGGATGGCTTTTTTCATGGAAGTGACCAAGATTTCGCTGCTTGGCAAATGTAGTTAATTAGTGCGAGCCTAGTGCTTAGCTGCATATGTAATCTCAGAAGCACAGACATTGCTCTGTTTAGAGTATAGGGGGGCGTTTTCTGGTGTGCTTTCATGACAGTTTTACATTTTGTGACTAGATTCTGAATAAAGAGGTGACAGAGTCAGTATATACTTTCTTACGTGGAGTCTCCTTTTTCATCCATCACCCAATGCATTAGTCGCCTGGTCCAAGAAGGAAACAGAGAGGGAGAACAACGGCATCTTGTTTTAGACTTTGGCAAATCATTGTGAGCCCTTCTCCTAGTTACACATCACAGCAATGATGTCACAATTCCAACACAGATACATTGTAAACGGCGGAATAACTCTTTATTGGATTGTATGCAGAGGAGAGGTGAGTGGGAGGTCTGTTTGCAGCAGCAGCTGGGGGTGGAGGGCTGGGAGTCAGAGCCATGGAAACTTTCCCAGCCTGCAGAGGAAAGCATTCACACGCACGGGGAGTGTACCAGTCAAGACTCCTTTAGGACTTTTGCTCCTTTGTTCTTTGACTTTTTCTTTCCGGGGAGCTGCGTTTATATGTCATCATGTAAGAATCTGGCTAAAGATGAAGGTGGTGATCGAGAGCTAGCTATCCAGTAACGTGCCATGAACTCACAGAATGTAGTGGGAATGCTGTGTTAGACCAAAACTGGGAAAATAATAAATAATAATAATACTAATATAAAAACAAAAAAATTCTGGCCGGAGACGATGCCTTTTGTAGGCTTCTATTTTTGGTTGGTACTTTCAAGACCTATGAGGTCTCCAATACTAGCAGCCAAAAATATATGAATGTGATGAAGGTTTTTAACTGCTCATGGTGGCGTTCTTTATTAATTGCATCTTGAAGTAGGCCTCGTTGTACGAAGAGACTGAAAGCCCTGACGGACCCGCTGCAAGAGGTGAAAACAAAACCTGGTTTGGCAAATGAGCTCGTCACAAAGCCAAGGAAGGCAGAAGTGACATCATATATCTTTGACGCAGATTGACATCACGGTGTTGGCCACTTCCCTGTCCTTAGCCCCTCAACAGTCTCTTATTTGCTGATGACGAGCTAGGAATACTTCAGAGAGTGCAAACCAGAGAGTAAACCATGTTTAGCTTCTCTTCCTGTGGATGCTGTAATGAACCTCAGACAGGAGCAAAAGGCAAGGCAGGGAAAGCAGCTGTTAGCCATAGCTATTCCTAATTGATGTCTTTGCTCCCTGGGTCAGTAGGCCAACATTTGGAGTAGTTTACAGTGTTATATAACCTCAGATTAGTTATCCCAGACACAGTAAAAGACACACAAACATGCACACTCAGGGGCATATTATCAAGAAAGGGCCTTACATTATCGCCGCTTTTATAGGCAGGAAATTGCCGATAAAGCAGCGATAATGGCCTTGATAATATGCTCCATGAATTCCAATCGAAGCCCATGTTAGATGTGAAGACATGTAACATGGGCTTCGATTGGAATTCATAGAGCATATTATCAAGCCCATTATTGTCGCTTTATCGGCAGTTTCCTGCCGATAAAAACGGCGATAATGTAAGGCCCTTTTTTGATAATATGCCCCTGAGTATTTTAAAGACAGACAGGACTGTGATTCTTGACAAACTCAATGAAGGGAGAGGAAGAGTGTGTAGTCCAGTTCTGAAGTCATGTCTCCTAGGAACAATCTATGACAAACATTGGAGGTGTGTAGCCTTCTGCACTGGAGGTTTCTTCATAGTGTTCATATTCGCCAACAGATTCGTCAAGCCTCTAATTTTAGCCCCACAGGATGAAAGCGAAAGAAGGGATTGGCAGAGAGAAAGTACAGCAAACTGACAGCATCAACCAAGCAACTGCTCATGCCTCCCCCGCTCCATGCAACAGGCCTGCAGAGAAGCAAAGCTATGCTACCCCTGAGAAACAGGCGGCGTGTAGTCCCTTAGTTACTGCCAGTAAGACAAAGCAACATCACGTGTAGGCAGGTGCATGAGGCCACAGAGAACAGTGGTAGCTCTCTGCTTCAGAGGGCCTATGGTGTGTACTGATATGGGTACATAGGCCTGTGGTATCTCTGAATGTGCACAGTGAAGTAAAGGAAGGCAACACTCTACAGTGGTCTCCAAGAAGATGTTTTTGAAGATCTATTAAGCAGAAGGAGGAACAGAAGACGGTGTGTGATGTCCACATCTGGTAACTGCCACCAAGCATATATGGCTATATAGGGAATGAATGGAGCTTCATTGGAGTTCATGAAGCACAACAGATGGTTTTAAAATAGAATTAGATGTAATGACTGAATATGTATGTGAGCACCGGCCAGAGAGATTTGCCTAACTAGAGGCTGAGGTGAGACGCCCAGGGAAGACTTGAAAATATTTGTCATTGAAATTTCTATATTTGGCAGAGCAAAACCCATGCAGAACATTTACACTCAGTCTTAGAGGTAGTGTGTTGAGATTTTTTATTTATTTTGCTTTTTTGAAATTAAAGGAGTGAACCTCATTCCTATCCTAAGGTGAGCTACCACCCACCGAGCAGAAAATCTATCATTTTCAATCTTTCTATGCCATTTGAATTGAAACGTCTGGTTTGTAGGACTATCAGCATGCAGAAAGAACAACGAGTCGGGAGTTTGTCATCAATTCTTTTATGTTTCACAGAGAGATACCAAATAACCAACCAAATGGCTGTAGCTTGCCATGTGTATCATTCTAAACCGGCTGTGCTAAGGTTTGGTAAGAGCTTACACAATAAGTCCCCAGCTCGAAGAGAGAGCCGAGTCACAGACATTACATGTGTCCATGGTGTTAAAAGCTCCAAGTTGGATATTGTTTTGTGTACATGCCCTGGCAAGGATGAACCTCATACCAGAGCCACACCATATGGACAATGTTCAGCACTAACTTTTTAAATCTGCTCCAGCTCTCTATGAAACACTTACATTGCACCAAAAGTAGCTCCTCTCTGGCGTTCGTATGCGGTAAACTGTATTATCAACGTTTCAAAGTTGTCTTGCTTTCTGTGCTATGTGAATCTCGTTGTACCAATGATAACTGGGACAGTATCTGTTTCTCTGTTTACATTGTCATCATTGCCCTCCCATGAGACATGTAGAGTGTTTCATTATAGAGGTTTTGTTTAACTAAGGCTGGACGAAATTGAAATAATGCCTGTGTAATTTCTGTTATTTTGTAATATGCTTGTTACGCTAAACTCCCGAAATGACAATATTATGCCACTTAACATGATCATGGAACGTCTGGGTAAAAATTTAGCACAAATGTGCCATTCATTGAACAAAATGACCTTTAATGCACAGGAAAAACAGAACACAAGCGGCTGCCGTTTGAGTTTGTTTGTTTTATGTACTTTATTTAGCGTGAAATGCAATTTTGCTCTAAAATATGGAGTAAAAATGCCAGATTTGAATTTCCTGTAATTATGTGTAATTTTCCATAATTTTGCTAAAGTTTTAGATAATTATTCGAAAACAAATTTCGAAAATATTGCACAACCCTAATTTTTACTCAAATCTTTGCCACGTTCAGAATGGGTACAGAGTCTTTTCTCTTGTGAGTTCAAGAGCTTACTTAATGGTTTATTTCAATGAAGGCTTAAAGTTGTTTCCTGGAAAATGAAAAGTCTGCAAACTGAGAAGTGTTGTTACTCTGTCACCTATCAGTGCGGTCATGTGGAATTACTATGCCTTGTCTTTGCCTTACCATATGTTGTTATGTAACAGCTAAATAGAACCATTGGAAAAGAAATCTGAATGGAATACACTCCCACTCCCAGCCAGTTCCTTTCTCCCTCTTCCTGGGGGATATATTCAAGGGGAGTCAGCTCCCATAGTACTGAGAGAAATCCCTTATCATAGTAGTTCCTGCCTGAGGCACCTGATATCTGAGACCCGCCAAGCCGCGCTCTAGGGGTTGCACTTGATTAACACCCTCCAGCCTCATGCCCGCCTCCAGGAGCACAGCTCAGTGAAACTCACTCAACCCCTTTACCAGCAGGGGCAAAGCCGATGACCAGCTTCCATACATTCAGCCCCAGAGGCATGGTACAAGGAAAGATCCCTCCACTCTTCCACTCTTGCTTCCTGGTGACACAACTTAAGAGCACCCCAGCCACCCATTCCTGCACTCCCTCCTCTAAAATACACGTGGGACACCCCCTCACTGTCGAAATAGGACCAAATGCTATTGAGCAATTAACCTTTAACTGCCTGCTGTTTGTGCTTCCTGTGTATTTAGTGTAAAGTCTTTGCTTTTTCATTTTAGGCACAATGGACAGAAAGACCAGTTAAAAATATGAATTTGTCTCTGTGTGGATAATTTGCCAAAAGCTCTTATCTGCACAAAGGCATCAACTCTTTTATTATTTTTCTTAACTATGCAATTTCCGCCCTGTGAACCTTCTCTTCTCTTCCTCGTCTAGGTTCTGCCTACAAAAAACAGGACAAAGAAAGAACTATTGTTTCTAAGACATCAGGTATGAGCCTGTCTTTCCTCTTAATGTAACGTGCACTTTAAATCATGGATAATTACCAGATAAAATGATCAGTGTGTGCTTTCAGAACCCACTCACCACCTGCAACACATTTAAGACAACATTATTTGTTTTGAATTAAGGAAGAACGCTTAGGGGATAGAACAATGCCTAGTTATTCAATTTGAAATGTTTTTATTCCCTGAACGGACCACATTACACAAAACGCTTTGCACTCCCTAGAGAAGTGCTCAACCAAAGAACAATGCCCAGTTAACGTGTCAGTCTTACAGGTAAACGCACGTATGAAAAGTAGCTGCACACCTCAAAATGTACAAGTATTTACCCTTCTTGGTGATTTTAATATGCACACTGACACTATTACGAATAGTCAGGCTACCTTAAGCCAGCCGCGGCCGCTGCAGATAAGTGCGTTAAGGGCCGGCTGGGGAGGGGGGTCCGGATGACCACGAGGGAAAATTAGTTATTTATTTAATTCATTTTCCCTTGTGTTCATCTCTCGAAATCCCCCCTCAGCCTGCCCCACCGCCCTACCGCTCTTACCAGCCGCGGCTGCTTTAAACTCTCTTAACTTGAATCAATATGTCATATTCCCGACCCAACTGGCCAGTTTTATTCAGAACTCATTTTTAACGATACAGTTGTGGAAGTCTGGAAAGTTCCGCCTATTTCTTGGTAAGACCATTTTTTAGTTCACTTCACTTGGGGCAGAGATGCCACCCCTATGGGAAGGAATGCACAGATCAGTATTAGTCATTATCACAGATGAGTGAAGGCCACGGTAACAGAGATGGAATCTGAACTAGCTACGTCTACTAGTGGAGAAGTATATTCAGATGCCCTAGCCATGAGTCCTTGGTTATTGGAGATGGCAGACAGGCTGGCCCACAAATAACACCCTTAGTAATCATAGACGCCTCCCTTCTGCTCCCTGGGTTACTCCTGAGCGGGGAGACAGGGAAACAGTACAATAAACTAGAAAGGCTCAGGAGCAGACACTACTCCTTAGAGCATAAGGAGAAGTGCAGGGTGCCAATACGAAAGGCTCAGTCTAGCTATTTTATCAGATCGTATACTTTCAGCTGCAAACAATCTACGTGGTATCTTCAACACAGTCAGGCATTTTTTCCATCTGGGGTCCCTCTCGCAGCCAATTGCAGTTTCTGCCAACTTGTGACACAACCTCTCTAAATTTTTCAAGGACAAGATCATCAAAATAGTTTCCAATCTGGATGCTAACCCCATCTCCTCTAGCACGGGTAAGGAACTTATAGGTATGAAGAAGACAAATACTGAAAAGTTATGCAAATTCTCCAGGATTACGTGACTGAGTCTGAATGGGCCATTGTTGCTTGCAAGTCTGGCCCCCCTGAATTCTAGCCTAGTTTGTCAAGACAATCAACCAGCAGCGGTTCCTCTGTTAGGGCGAAGGAGCGTAACCCCTCCAATGCGAGTGCAGCAAACATAACATTAAATGGTAATAAAACAAAAGTATTACCATTTTATTTTTTATGCTGGCAGTAGGGTCTGAGGGCAGTGGTGGGAGGAGTGGTGTGCACTTCAGTTTAAAGTGCACGTCACTTTTACCATCTATCTTGCAATGGCCAAAGTTGCATGCACACTTTAAACATCTCCACCCACAGATGTCTTAGACAGCTGGGTGGAGAGCAGGTCATGCCCCCATTGCCTGTGGGAGCGTAGAGCCCGACCAATCCAGCCAATTATGGTGATTCTCTTGCTGCCTGAGCAGCCTGAGAGAAGCTTCTGGATTGGTAGAGGGGAGTTGGTTGAGGCTCTGGTAGCCTGTGCTGGACCCATGGACTGGCCAGACAGACAGGAGCACAGAACAGTGAGGCTGTGAGTAAGAAAATCCTTGATTTTTTATTTAAAGTTAATTTAACTCATTGACAAGTGCTGTGAAAAATACGCACTGCGTCCAGCCTCAACTCAAGAGCTCTCAATCCTGGCCCCTTATAAAACTGTCTCTGACATATCCTTTTCACTTCCCATCATTCATACCATCTTCCGTGCATTTACAAAGTTTTTAAATGCATGGAAGATGGTATGAATGATGGGAAGTGAAAAGGATATGTCTGAGAATTGAATGTTGATGAAGAGTGTGCGGTGTGTGTGGGACTATATCACTTTTTATTATGACACCTAATTTGATATATACCTTTGTATGAAATAATTTATGTAAAACATCTCACTGAGAGAAATTATATATACTCGAAAAAAGTTAAAAAATGAATAAATAAAATAATTTGAATATAATTGTCTTTGTTGGATGCTACTTTGGCTCTGAATGTTGGTCAATCACGGTGTGTATATATACTAGGGATCCCATTACTGGACCCATATAAAGCGGCAGGGTTTGCTTCTTTTTTCTGTGTTGTTCTAACCCCTTCTTACCTGCCTTTATCTGATTAACCCACCGGGAACCCCCTTCTATTTTGTTGTTGGCTTTTGTCCATATCGTCTTGTCCTAATGTCCATGTCTTTGTCTTCTGATACCAGTCAATGTCTCCTTGTTCCAGTGTCTGTATCTCTGTTTTGTAATCATGATGTCTCTCTCTCCCTGTTCCTGTGCCCACACCTTCCCTTCTGAGTGACTGTGTCTTCTGGCCACACTATATGTGTGTCCCTGTTCGATTTTGTGAATCACCATGTCCTACTCTAAGTTTCTCGAGTCCTCTGTTCCATTGACCTTGTTTTTGTTTCTCTCTCTTTGAGTTTTGTACTCCTGTTTCCCTATTTCCCAATGCCCTCATCTCTCTGATTAAGTGGCAGTATCTTTGTTACATTTTCTATGCCTTACTGTACAATGCGGTACAAAAGGGGGTGGTGATGGACGGAGCATCTGAACCAATCAAACACTCACACCCAGTCAACAGATCTGGGTTTAATCCATCCCCGTTCTTTAGCCCACTCTGCCACCCCAGTTCAGACATGGCCATATGCAAATCAGTCTGACCCTGTGCCTCATGGGAACAGTCCAGCCCAAACTGCCAAGCCATGCCTTCCATGGACCCTATGTGGGAAGGGTATGCCCAGACGTGGGTCCCTTGATCACTAAGCCACTGGAGTCAAGCTATCCTGGCTGAAGACGGCTGATAGCCAGAAACCGGTCCTAGGATGCTTGATTCCGGTCCAGGAAAGACATGGCTTGGCAGTTTGGGCTGGACTGTTCCCATGAGGCACAGGGTCAAGACTGATTTGCATATGGTCATGTCTGAACTGTAGTGGCTTGGTGAACAAAATAACGATGGATTAAACCCAGATCTGTGACTGGGGGTGAAGGTTTTGCCATTGTGTGCTTTACTGTACAATAGCCTGTGTCCTTTTGTTCAAGAGCCTGCTTTTCCCTGTTCCACTGTCGGCGACTCTCTATCCCAGTATCCTCCCAGAGTCCTCAACTTCCTGTTTGTAAGTCAGTGCCTCCCTGCGCTGGTGTCTGTCTCTCCATAAGTCAGCATCTATGCCTACCTATGATAGTGCATATGTCTCTCTGACCTGGTGTGATGTTTCTCAGTACTAGTGTGTCCATGACATCCTGTTCAGTGCCTGTGTAATTCTCTCCCAATATCCCTGTACCAGTGTCTACTTGTTTCTGTTGCATTGTTTATTTCCCATAATGTCTATGTCTTCTTATAAACGTCTTATAAAACTGTAGGTCACATTGTCAATATTCAAGACTTCCTTTTCCGGGAACAATATCTTAAAGTTTGTGTCCCCCTACAGTTTGTTGCCTTTTCCTGATGTAAGGGGTCATGATTACCCATCTTGGCATCAATATATTTTAGATCAGTGTTTTTGTCATGCTTTGCCAGGGTCCATATGTTTCTGCCGCAGTGTCTGTTTATTTCCAGACCTGTGTCTGTGTTTCCTTGTGTCCCTCTTGGAGTGCCTCTGTGCCTGTGTCCATTTCTGTCAGTGGCTGATTGTCTCCATTGTTTCCTTGTCCAAAGGGCAAGGTATTTCTAACCTGTAGTCAGGAACTCATCATCGTAGTTTTCTTGTCTCCGTGGCACAATGTCCATGACTCCTGGTTTTTATTAGGTGTGAGCGGGAAATCCGTTACGCTCGCGGATTTTGCGGATTTTGGGGAAATCCGCGAATTTTGCGGATTTCCCGCAAAATCCGCAAAAAAAATCCGCGAACGTAACGGGTTCAAAAGTTGAACCCCCACTCATGCAACTATTTTACAATGGCGCTAGCTTGCACAGGAACCACTAGATAAAACAAAGCAGGTGCTGCTTTATTTTATCTAAGTGCTTCCTGTGCAAGCTAACTTTGTAACTATTTTACAACGGCGCTGGCAGCTTGCTGGCGCCATTGTAAAATAGTTGCATGGCTGGGCACAGGTCTGCCGCTCACTCAAGGGACCCCTGCGCCCTTCGGGGCGATTGCATAGTAACACACACATGGTCACTCGAACTAGTTGATGCTCAAATTCAGTGACTCATTCATTAGCCCAAAAACAATCGTGAGCGTCGTCGAGGCTGGACAGGTGTGCCTTCTTCCCAAATCTACAGTGGAAAATCAGCTGTGATGCTGGATAGGCTTTGCATCCTTGACTTTCACGAGCGCAATACCTGTGCTGTTCCTGTGACCAGGAGCTTCTTTCTCTTCATCTGCTGAACTGATCTTTCTTTGACCTTTCATTCACACAAGAGGCACATACCCTACTGGGCAGCACATTGTGTTCGCACGGGTTTCTGCAAGTTCGCACGCGTTTTGTACAATTTCGCAATTTGCGAAATTGTACAAAACCCTCGCGAACTTGCAGAAACCCGTGCGAACATAAAAAAAAATCCACGCGGATTCGCGGATCTTGCGGATTTTGCGGATTTTCGCAATCCGCAAATTCGCAAATCCGCAAATTCGCGGATTGCCAATCCGCAAAATCCGCTCATGCCTAGTTTTTATTTCTTTCTCATTGTCTGTGTCTTATCTGCCCTAAATCTTATAATTGTACCTGGGGCCAGCACTTGCTGGTATTATGGCTATTGTGTCAGGTGTAGTTTTAGACCAGCATAGAGAACAGCGGTTTCAGGTCTTCGATCGTGCTCAATCTTTTTCCGATTTCTACACCGTCATTCATTCACTCTCTGACTTGTCTTAGTGAGTTGGTGTCCAGCATGCTTTGTTAGACTGGGCTGTATCTTTTTTTAGGACGTCCTGCAAATTGTCCCTACTGTGCCCTTTGAAACAACTGGCACGCCCCTTGGTGTGGGGTAGTGTTTTCATATATTTACCTTAATCCTTTGATGTTTTCTAGTGCCTCTCTTGAGTACAACACAATTCCTCCAGCAGTTGAAAGACAAGTGGCATACTAATACTCTGCATTGTCCTAGCATGGTAAATCATCATTGCCACCTTGCTCACAGCGAAGTTTCAAAGGATGCTAATGCCGAACCGCAAATAGAGTAACCCCGTTGATCCTGTCGAATGTTGGCAGGATCGACGGGGTTACTATATTCAGGGCTTAAAGTGGGATGAAAAAACTGGGGGGTCTCTCAAAGGGGTGCGGCCAATGTAATTAGGGGCGTGGCTTTAAATCACTTACGCAAAAAATCTGTGCTTAGCATAGTGTGCCACCCGACTTGCATTTTGCTGTTTCCGTCATTGCATCCAGATATTTGATACAAGTAACATCATACCTACAATAAGTAAGGAATATTGGCTTTGTCAATGGTTATTATTTGCAGAAGATAAATCTGCAACTATGACTTGTATATAATATTGACAAAGCTTCCAATTAAATCCTTGGTGACCCTACCACAATGTTGCTGCTCCTGAGTTTCAGAAAGAGAAGGGAAATCCGGAAAGAAAATGACTCTCAAAGGATTTCCCTTCCCCCACAACGCTCCCCTGGCATGATGTCATGCTGTAACTTCTCTACTACTGAGAAGTGAGCAGTGTGAGCAGAGCACATCCATGTGCCTGGTGCTGTCTCGAAACGGGTCTCTATCAGGCTTTGTTTTGCGCCATGACACTTTTTCCAGACTGCAGTGACAGCAAACAGCGGTCATTGCAGTCCAGGAAAATAAAACGGGCTGCCTGTGTCAGGGCTCAAAACAGAGCCTGATAGAGACCCGTTTCGAGGCCCCCTGAAAAAAACTGCCGGTGCTCAGACCCCTTGAGACCCGGCCCACTTAAAGCCCTGACTATATTTGCGGTTCGGCATTAGCGTCCTTTGAAACTTCAGCCATTCATTGTCGACCTGAGGACCGTCAGGATGACCCGTTTTTATATTCCCTCATAGTTTTCCGGGCCCCCTGACATACTGTAGAAGTAGTCCGTACCCAAATACAGTGTATGCTCGAGTTTTAAAGTAAACCGATTTGGATCCTTCATTACTATATTTTCTTTGTGCCTGGACTCTTATACCTTAGTATCCGGTACCTGCAAATTTTAGGCCGTTTGAACTTTAATTTTATCAATATTCAGCCCTTGGTGCCGGTTTAGTGTGGATATATTTTGCATTCCACTGGCCATATTATCAAGAAAGGGCGACACATTATCGCCGCTTTTATTGGCAGGAAAGTGCCGCTAAAGCGACGATAATGGGCTTGATAACCTGCCCTTGTGAATTCCCATAGAAGCCCAGGTTAACACCAGAACCTGGGCTGCTATGGGAATTCACAAAGGCATTTTATCAACCCCATTATTGCCGCTTTAACAGCAGTTTCCTGCCGATAAAAGCGGCGATAATGTATCGCCCTTTCTTGATAATATGGCCCCTAATTTTCACCATGTTCTGGTTCTCGAGACATTTCGTTTAGCCCCGCATTTACAATATACATTGTGCATTTCTAATGTTGATGACTATCTTCCGACCACTAAGAAATAAAAAATTATGAAGGCTGCGCCCTGATGAAGGAAACTTGAAGCAGTGCCATTTCCGAAACCCGCGTCAGCGCTTCTCACCTTTGTGGTCATGTTTGTGATGTGTGTGTTGTTTATGTAATTTACTGTTTATTGTTTTTTATTGTGTTAGGTTGTGATACTTCAATTGTGTTGGTTTATGGCTCATATATCAGTCAGTTGGTTCTCTGTATAGTGTGACTTGATTATTTTTTTCCCCTTTGGGCTTGTTGTCTGACTTACGATCTTTGATGTAGTGTACACATGATTGTTGTTTTTAATTATGTGAACATTTTTATATATCTGAAATATTTATGCTAAAAATGACTTTTTCTACTTTATAAAAAAAATATAATGATGATAAATAAATAACTGTTATGTGAACTGTTCTGTGGGTGATAACTTTTACTTTTGGAGCTACTGCCCATTTAACTTTACTTAGTGGGGATATCCGTACATGCTCTTTGTTTGTATTTTCCCTGGCTTGGATGTTATCCCAGAACTAGCTTCTCAGGGTCCCACTCATGTTTATATGGCACTTTACTACTACTGACCAGTGCTAAAGTGCATGTGCTCTGTGTCTAAAATGGAATGGCATTTGGTTTGTTCATGATTGGCATATTTGATTTACTAGTAAGTCCCTAGTACAGTGCTCTACACATGCCCAGGGCCTGTAACTCAAATGCTACTAGTGTGCCAGCAGCACTGATCAATCACATGAGTAGCCTTTCAAACATATCTCAGGCCTGCCACAATAGAGCAGTGGCTGCTGGTGACATTTGAAAGTGCTGAGTCATAAAAGTTGTGGATGTATGTTGTGTCACGAGCGAGTCCGATTGACAAAAGTGGTGCTGGGGGGATGCTCTCCCCAAATAAAATGTTGAAAAACATAGAAAATTATGCAGCTTAAAGCTAATTTCAGTAAGCAAGAAGAGTTTTAAAGTAATTGTGAATGTGTAGCCTCGAAATAATTAAACACATTAAAAACTGTCTCACATCTTACTAGATTCCTGCTTCCACCAATGCCTTCCAGTTTGCTGCCTGCAATATATAAAACAAGCAGTGGCATAGCCAATAGGCCTTGTCTTTAGGACCTTATAGGTGTGTAGCCATGCACCACTTGATGTTGTTGCTCCAAGGATACTGTGCTAGATAACTAAACACTTATAAGGTCCCAAAGGCGAGACTTATTGGCTATGCCAATGCTTGTTGTATAAGCAGTGTAAATCTGATGATAGAGTCTTTCACTACTGGCTCAGGTTAACTAGGGTATTGCACACAAGTACAATCTCTTTAACGACACGGTACATTAGGGGCTCATTGTTTTAGTTAATATTGAATTCACTAAACAGAACTCTAAACTGTACACTGGAAAGAGAAGAGACAAACATGAGATCTGCAGTGTGCCTCAAACTGTAAATAAGTGCTCAGTAAAAACAAATGCGCAGTGTACTGTCTATTACGGTTAGAATTAACTGTTTTGCCCTCTTCGCCACATCCTGGTTTCAGTAATTGTCTCAGGTGGATTACAATACTACATTGTCTGCGGAATCCTCCGGGCACAACATTAAAGCTCTTTGCGGTGCCTTGGTGCCAGGTCTCCATTATGATCAAATGCCCAACAGAACAAATGAAGGCCAAGGACCCAGCCTGAATGGCGTCAGACTGTTCTGCTTCCTGTGTTCTAATGAAATAGAACAGTGGCATTGACATGGGGGGAGCTGGGCTCTTAAGTGGGAGACTGCCTCTGGGTGACAGCACAGGAGTGAAGATGACGCATCAAGACGCACTGCTGGGACTTGTTGCCAAGGATCCCTACTGCAATTAAGAGGACCCTGTTGAATAAATCAAACCAAAATGCGGACAGCATCGCTGCATTCTTTGTACAGAATCTTTCTGCCATTGACACCACTAAGCCCTGCACTTTGCCATTGAGAATGCCAGGTCCTACCCCCCACCAATGAGAACGCAAGATCCTACTGCATTTAGTGATGACATCTCGTAAGCACCAAGGGTGGGAGAGGCATTGGGTCCCAGGCAGAGTATCATAGGGTTTAAGTCCCACACAAGAAAAAGACTGCGATGACAACAAGACATATCCTGCCACCGTATCTATATGCTGATGACATCTCGTCTACCTTCGCCCTGAAAAGATGCATGGCCAATGCAGAGTGCCAGCAGTCACTGGTGAATATACACGATAAAAGCACTAATTGTTATAGACTGCTGGCAATCGTTCCACGATACAGTTCCTTACCCGCAACCTCTCCTGCGCTGGTGTCAGACCTGCTCCCTGTTCGAGCGACCACAAAGCAGTGTTATACAGGTTGTTAATGTGGTCTGATTACCCACTCCGATTCCAACTTACACAGAATGGAAGATACCATAATATATATCGAAAGCAAATAAAGTCAGTCATCCACAACCAATCTTTTTACTCCTTCTTCTCCTGCCCCCAGAAATGTTGTAGCCTCTACCACTCTCCTACTATATTACATCAGTGCCGATCCCTTCTCTTAAAAGGGCCCCTTTGATCGATTTTCCTTGTCAAAGTCAACTCGCAGCTGCTGACAGTAGCCCTGCTGGCGTTCCCACTGTTCTCACGTGGCTTACAGTCTGCTTGTCTCCAGCTAAGGTAGTCCTTCAGGTTTTGGTCGCTCGGATATAGCACAGCTCGGCCATCAAATCCCGGTGGGTAGAGGAGGGGCTGCTCCGCAAAGAAATCTTTCCAATAGAAGACAAAACTCGATGCAAACTTGGAGACCACGTGAGTCATACATTTACTGATGGGTAGAGAGGAACACAAATAGAAAACAGAAAGTGGGAAAGGGGAGGAGATATAGCATTAGAAAGCAGCACTACAGAAATACACTATTTAAATAGTACACTAAGTATCATAGCGGCTAGGCAAGGGAGAGCATTATAAACCTTCACTTCTATTTTTCCATTTCGAGCACTGGACATAGCAGAACAATTTCCATAAAACTGGGAGAAAGAAAAAAGAAGTCCGGAAGGAGCTAGGGATGGGAGAGAGACCACATACCAACAATCTGAGCAAATCGTACTACCGCTTTTCAGACTTGGTCTTACTTAAAGACTCTAAACTGTGGAGACAAAAAGGACCCCACACATACTATCTATGAGATCAGACTTATGTCTCTGAACAAAGAAATAATTGTGTGCAGTCAGTTAAAATGCCTTTGTGGCTATATGTGTTTCCCGCTATTAGTTATTACAAAACTGCAAAAGAGAAATATAAGCAAGCTGGGTTAAAACAAAATCATTGACTTTTGACTCAAAATTAGAGCTCACGAGTCTACCATCCGGCTTATTTACTGCAGGTTTCAAGTCACCGAAGACCAACTACTTGCAAACCTCACTCTCAGCCCACCCACCATACCCTCCAACAGCGACGTCGCTGCCCACAACCTCAGACGCTGGATCGAGGACTGCGCCAACACCCTCGCCCCACTAAGGAAACCCCCCACAGAGACACCAGCAAGAGGGCCAGCTGGTTCACCGCAGAACTCCTAGATTCCAAGCAAGCCTGCCGGAAACTAGAGAAGAAATGGCACAGTGAACAAACTCCGGATAGCCACGCAGCACACAAGGAATCCGTTCGCAACCACCACCACCTCATCAGGGCTGCCAAGAAGACCTCCTTCAAAGACCGCCTCAACAACAACGCACACAACAGCAAGGAGCTCTTCAACATCGTGAAGTAACTCTCCAACCCCAGCTCCAACACCAACGACATCCCCTCGTCGCAAGCCCTGTGCGACTCCCTCGCCACCTTCTTCCACCACAAGATAGCAGACATCCACGACAGCTTCAACACCCAGACAGCCCCAACAGACAGCAACACAACTGACCCTCTGCACGCCATCGACCACGTCCCCTTGCTAGCCTGGACCAGCACGGAGCGTCGATGAAACCATCAAGACCATGAGCACAATCCACACCGGTTCCCCGTCAGACCCATTCCCGCACCACGTCTTTAACAAAGCAAACACCTCCATCGCACCCCACCTACGCAACATCATCAATCTCTCCCTTGAGACCGCGACCATTCCCAGAGAGCTGGAAACACGCCGAGATCAAAGCCCTACTCAAAAAACCCAAGGCAGATCCAAGAGACCTCAAGAACCTCCGACCCATCTCTCTGCTCCCCTTCCCAGCCAAGGTCATCGAGAAAATAGTTAACAGACCGCTAACCCGATAGGTCGAAGAGAACAGAATCCTGGACCCTTCCCAGTCAGGGTTCTGCAGCAACCACAGCACAGAGACCGCCCTCATCGCCGCCACCGACGACATCAGGACCCTGCTAGACAACGGCGAGACTGCAGTACTCATCCTCCTAGACCTCTCCGCCGCCTTCAACACCATCTGCCCTCGTACACTACACACATGCCTTCACACCGCCGGGATCCGAGACAAGGCTCTGGAATGGACCACCTCCTTCCTCTCCAGCAGAACCACGAGCGTCCGCCTGCCCCCGTTCCCTTCCAAAGCCTCCGAGATCATCTGTGGCGTACCCCAAGGATCCTCCCTCAGTCCAACACTGTTCAACATTTACATGGCCCCGCTCGCACACTTTGGCCGACAGCAAGATCTGAACATAAACTCCTATGCCGACGACACTCAACTGATCCTCTCCCTCACCAAGGACCCCATCACCACCAAAGCCAACCTCCATGAAGGAATGAAGGCCATCGCCAACTGGATGAAGATCAACTGTCTGAAGCTGAACTCGGACAAGACGGAGGTCCTCATCCTTGACTCCAACCTGTCAGCCTGGGACGACTCCTGGAGGCCAACAGCACTGGGAGCACCCCGACCCCCACCGACCATGCATGCAACCTGGGAATCATCCTCGACTCAAAGCTCTCAATGACCAAGCAAGTCAACGCCGTCTCCTCCTCCTGCTTCAACACTCTCTGCATGCTCCACAAGATCTACAGATGGATCCCGACAGATACTAGAAAGACAGTCACCCAGGCCCTTGTCAGCAGCAGACTGGGCTACGGAAAGGCCCTCTACGCGGGAGCCCCGACCAAGCTCATCACTCTACTACAGCGCATCCAAAACGCCTCGCACGACTGATCCTCGATATACCACGACAAGGCCAACATCACCCCCCACCTGAGAAACCTGCACTGGCTCCCCGTCAACAAGAGGATACACTTCAAGCTCCTCATCCATGCACACAAGGCACTCCACAAGACCGGCCCAGCCTACCTCAACAGACGGCTCTCCTTCTACACCCCCAACCGCCAGCTACTCTCCGCCGACCTCTCACTCGCTACCGTCCCGCGCATCCGAAGAACAACCACCGGCAGGAGATCCTTCTCCCACCTCGCCGCCAAGACATGGAACACCCTCCTACTGGGCCTACGACAGACCCAAGACCTGCTGACCTTCAGGAGGATAATAAAGACCTGGCTGTTCGATCAGTAGCGGCCCCCACTTTCCCCCCCAGCGCCTTGAGACCCTCGTGGGTATGTAGTGCGCTTAACAAATGACTGATTGATTGATTGATTGAGATAACCACACCTAGTTGCATGCATAATTTACTATTCCATCTCGAGTTACTGCATGCTAGGGGGAAGAGGGTGCACGCACTTCTAGGTCACTGGGCACGCACGCTCACAAAGTAAGGACAATGTTTTTCAAAAGGTACGGAAAATTGGCAACACATCAGTTTTCTTCCTTCTTCCTTCTTTCTGTAGTTCCACCTTACTCACCTGGCCCGCCTTTTGAACTAATTTGATTTCTTGTTGAAGACAAAGCTATATTTGCCACTCTGGCCATAAGCAAGCAAAATGTCCTCCAGCTCCTGCATTACATTCTGTGCACAGAGGTTCATCAAGTGCAGGGCCCGTGCATCATTGGGCTTTGAGAAGTTGTGTTGCTCAGAAAACCTGCACAGAAAACAAATATCAGGTTTTCGAACAGGCATGGTTGTATTGTGAAAACTAATAACTGTCATTGAAAAACAAAAGATTTAGAAACCAGCACTCAACAACCCCCAAAAAGCAGGTTAATGCTCAGAGCTTTCTCCTCTAATAACAGCCACATACTCACATTCCGTAGCATATTCACCCCTGCAGGCTGCCTCATTAGCAAAACAAGTAAAAGACGTAGAGAAAAGAGTTTCAAAAAGCAGAGTAGGTCTAAGCCATGCGGCAGAGATGCACTAGAACAAAGCCATCCCTTCATTCACATAAAAAAGGATTAGAAGGACCCCATTAGAAACTTTCCATTTCTGGAGTTAACACTCAAGGCAGGCGGTATGTGTCCTTAGCCAACTGTGCCAAAATATGCAAACAGGGATGCCTATTTAGAAAAACAATGACACAGCCAACTTTACATAACATTGTTAAAAGTCTGCAACCGGATTTTCTGTTCACTGAGCACCATCTCGTGGCTAATATGTTAACATCTTTTACAATGAAGCAGAAGAGAAACCGAATGTAACTTAACGTGGTAGGATATTTAACAGGTGCGCGCACCTCGCTTAAAAGTGGGAGGGTTGAGGGGAGTGCGGCCAAGAGCACACAAAGCGTTTTCCTTGTGGGAGCGAGCCAGGGTCACCATGTGTTTGCAAGTCAATTATAAACATATGGTGTCAAGCTTGCCCCCGCAAGGGAATCGCCAAACGTGCACACGTTGTTATTGAGGGCAATGCAACACGTGCACGTTTTTGGGACAAAAACCGTAGAGATTGCTACAGGTCTTTTTCCTATGCAGCGCATGTACGCTGCGTAGGCGAGAACTAAACCGCAGGGTTGAAAATAATCATCCCATTGGAGGTCAGCCTTGGTTTAGCAATGCATAGGGTTCTCCTAATGATGCAAGGTAAAAGAACTAGCTCAGAAATGTCATTGACATGTAAACAAAGCAATCGCCAACATTTTAAAGGGATCTATCTTGGATCAGAAGAACCCCCCTCTGCCCTTTACAGCTCATTAGCTCTGCTTAAATGAAGTGCTTGTTTTCTTTGAAGCGTGAAACTTTCAGAGCTTCAAGTGAACGCGGGCCGTGCTAGAGAGATTTATTTACACTCATACGATGATACCATCATTGTTTGAAGTTTAATATTGTTGCTGGGACAGTGCATTAGGTTCTTTAATCTTTATCTGCGGCGCTGCTGCTCTCATGCTTACTGGGAGCAGCGGACTCCCATTACACCACAGCGGACCAGCTTACAGGACATTTGTACGTATTTCTGTAGCTTTAAATAATGCTCATTGAATTTCTGTTACTGTCTTATTCACAGAAATCCGTAGCTTTTGGCCAAAAGCCCTGTCCTGTCTGTTTGTTAATTCTTCACCATGCCAATCTCTATGTGTTAGGGTACAGGCTTGTGTCCTACTTTGAAGAATTGTTGAAGGTATTTTGTGTGATTCTTTTTAAAGTAAAGGATTGGACCTCTGTCCGGCTGAACATGTCATAACTACATATAGTTTCCATTGTGTCTATATTCATTGTTGTCCGTACATTACTTATGCATGGGACCACTGTTATTTTTTTAAAAATGTTCCCCGAGGTCCTATGGTGACTCGTCTGGGCGCCCTTGTTGCTTTTACACACAATCTAATAGCCAGCATGAGAAGAAGGACAGTACTTACTCACTGTACAACATAGAGTGACTAGTGGGGAGATGTGATTGAGTCACTCTTGTGAAGGCCACCACCTCGCCCAGGTCCTCGTCTCTTGTGCTATACCAGTGACGGCTGCCAGAGAATGGGGTGGTGGGGATGGAGAGTTAAAGAAAAATTATTTAAAAAAATACTTACCTTTTCATAGCGGCCGCTGTCTCTCCCTGTTACTTCGCTTTAGGATATGTCCCGGAACCAGGAAGCTCCCAGGCTCGCCTAAGCCAATCATGAAGCTACAATGTGACATTGTGATTGGTCTGAGCGCTGTCTGTGATTTGGTACTAAGACGGACACTTGGAGACTCTGCATATTTCTCACCAGGCTGTTTATTACAGCCTGGTGGAAAATATGGAAAGTGTGCATGACTGCTTGGCCGGGCCAAGACTGCATCCAAACCATCATGCACACTTAGAGTGTGCAAATCACTCCTCCCAGGCTCTGACACCTGCCCCACCCCACCCCAGCCCCGTAGCTACGAAAAATAAAATGATAATAACGATGTTATTATCATTTTATTTTGCAATTTTCACTGCTCTGAGAGCAGTGGGTGAAGCTCCTCCGCCTTAGTGGAGGGACGGCTCTTGCTGTAGAGCCTGTGTGTGCATTTTTTAAACTGCCATGTCAACCTGGCAAGTACATCTACTTGCCAGGCACAACCATCCCTTTTATTACATTTAAGGCACCCCTACAGTAGGGCCTAGATAGCCCCATGGGCAGGGTGCAGTGTATTTAAAAGGTAGGACATGTGCTCTTAAGTTTTACATGTCCTGGTAGTGAAAAACTGCTAAATATGTTTTTCACTTCAGCAAGTCCTATTTCTCCCCCCAATGGTGAGCATTGGAACTGTCTTGTAACACTTTACAAGTGTAACTTCCGATTGTGAGGAGATAGAAAATTGGAGTTTGATGTCTCTGGACTCACAATTTAAAAACACATCTTTTAGTGAAGTTGGTTTTAAAATGCAGGTCTGAAAATGAGACTTTTAGAAAGT
Organism: Lissotriton vulgaris; assembly: GCF_964263255.1. Lineage (NCBI taxonomy): Eukaryota > Metazoa > Chordata > Amphibia > Caudata > Salamandridae > Lissotriton > Lissotriton vulgaris. The sequence goes on along the minus strand of NC_141685.1, from coordinate 1,705,883,386 downwards.
GTATATTTGTATTCTTTAGCCATTCTGTGCCTCTGCCTGTCCCTAAAATACATGTCTGGGTCAAGGTGACAGCTTGGCTTTGCGACTTCACTCTACACAGTCACTCACAAAGGGAGCTGATGTGTGCCCTACATATCCTAATGGGCCATCACCAGGCTGATGAGTCTTCCTGAGCTAGAGTGGTAGGTTGGAGCTGACACTTGTGCCTGAATAGAGCTGTTCCTGTCCCCACACAAAGAGCTGCATAACCCCTGCAGTGTGTCTGGAGCCAGGGCCAGGAAGGGTAGGGTCTTGTGCACTACAAAGACTCTTCTTTTAAGTCTCCCTACTTCAAAGGCTAAAACGCGTATAAGAACTGGACCTCTGATACCATATACTCAGAATACTTCTGGGCTGAGGACATTCTGCCAGGAAGAAGAGCTGTTGTGCTGTCAGGAGGGGCTGCCACTTTGCTACTTGCTTTGCTGTGTTGGCCTGCTGCTTCCTACTTGAGAGTGAGAGGACTGGACTGTGCTCTCTATAATCCGCTTTCTAAGGATCTCCAAGGGCTTGACTGAACTTGTCTCCTGTTGCTGAAGTCTCAGGAACATCAAAAACGTAATCTGCATCTTGCTACAAGCACCTGGGCTCCCTTGCTGTGATTCCTGCCCTGCCAAGTGGTGCCAAATCCAGTCCTGGACCATTAATGGTGAATTTGGTGCTGCAACCAAGAAACCAACACATCGACTCCAAAGCGTCAGTTCGGAACCATATCATTCCTACGTAACTAGCGCATCACTGCAGCCCGCACCAAAGCCATACACACCACTCAGCGAGTGTGTGACGCAATGGCCTTGACTTTCAATGCAGCCCCAACTTTGCTGCGTCACCTCCAAAGGATTGCCACTGCGTAAGGGTTGAGTACCGCCTCATCGAAATCTGTGATGTACTGCTCCGACTCCAACGCAGCCCCGGGCCAGCGTGGATTTTTACTAGTGCATCTTCTTAAGCCCAGTAGTTCAACTTCGATGCCATAGAATTGAGGCTTTGCACTATGACAGCAAAGCATCTTCTACACTGCGTCGCCTTAAGGAACCAAGGCCTCACACCAGCAATCGACACATCCCCTCTGCTGCACAGCGCATTGTGCATGGGCGTTAAAGCTTCAATGGCCTTGCATCACTTGCATCTGTGACGCCTCACCTCCTATTCGCCACGCATCGTCTTCAATCTCCGATGTACCCATGGTACTGTAAGGGGGTTTGCGTGACTCATGTATTTGTCCCGTGCTCCATCGTGGTTGGATTTAACTTTTGGGTTTGTCCAGGTAAAGTGTGACCAGATAGCCCCAGTTAAAGCGATTAATTTGATTGCACTACACTTTGATTTTATCTTTAAAAACTCATATCCTGACTTGTATATGTTGAATTGTTGTCGATTTGGAGTGGAGCACTTTGTGGCGTTTTCACTGTGTTACTGTGTGTGTGTGTGTGTGTGTGTGTGTGTGTGTGTGTGTGTGTGTGTGTGCACAAATACTTCACACATTGCCTCTTTAGTATAGCCTAACTACTCTGTGCCCAGCTACCAAAGGGTGAGCACTGGTAAATTGTTAGTGTGTACTACACTTACCCTGACTAGAGTGTGGGTCCCTACTAGGACAGGATGCATGCCTCTGCCAACTAGAGACCCCATTTCTAACAGTCCCTGAACACACCAGCTTCACCTACATACATTTCTAACTCACCCACTGGATTTTTGCGCTTGTCTAGGAATACATATTTTAAGCAACTGTTACTTCAGTTAGCCTCAATTCCAGAACGTTTTAAAGCAGAACTAGACTCATGTACTTAAATATTTTGTAAGTTTCATTTCTTTGAATGAACTTGAATCAAATACAGAGACATCTCTCAACTCATCATGCATTACTTTTCATAGTAGTTTATTTCTTACAAAACAAATCCGCTCATCATCATTTTTACTTTATGACCCCCTAACCCCCCCAACCCCCGGCTCCTCCCCAATGATTTTGAGGCTCTGGCTGACACGTTTTGCAGCCAGAAAAAGCTAAGTTTGCAGCTCCAAAATGTGAAATTTGCAGAATGTTTTGCTGTTGACACTAAATGTACCTATCATAAAAATACTGCACTGTGCAATGTCACTAGTGGAGACTGTGTTATGTCACAATCTGTAACCTGACAAAGTCCCCAGCAGTACCGCTCCTGAAACTGGAAGATGTCTGGTGCCACAGAGTGCAGATTGCAACATCAAATGCCTGGTCTCTCTGGCATCAGACATCCTGTGTTTCCTGGAGTGCACAGGACAGCAGTGTTGTTTGTGTTTGGGAGGGCATACGAGCAAGAGTAGGGGTAGAAATCTCTGAGGTATGGTGAAAGGGCCAGATGAATCATGGGTACAGTAAGCCAGGGGGCGAAATTGGGGTCACAGAGCAACAGAGGATGTGGGGGGAAGGGTGACAAAAGATAGTGGGCAGCAGAGGGATGGGAGAACGCGAGGGAGTCAAGTGCCAAAGTGTAGTGGAGAGTGGAAGCAGGAGTGAGGTCCAAGGGCTTTCAGAGTCTGCCAGATGCATTGTAAAATGTGCGAGGTGAGCCACATCGTAACAACACAGAAGGGGGCTCTGTGCTTTTGCAAGGCAGGCAACAGTGGAAGGTAACACCTTCAGGTCTGTAGCTCACCTTACTTCTATTGGCCCAGCAGCAGCACAAGGCCAATAGAGAGAGGGTCAGCCTTTTTTTTTACAACTCCACTTTTAGCAGGCACTTTTGTAAACATCCCTGTATTTTTACAAAGAGTGTCCATTTCAAGATGTTTTTTCAAATCGCATAATTGCAATGTTCAGGAGAATTTTACTTTCCACATTCTGTGACCTTGGGTCATATTTAGAGTTTGGTGGAACAGGAGCACCACCTTAGGTCGGTGGTGGTCCCACCCCTCCACACTTTTGCTTCTCCTACTCTTATTTCTAGTCTGGAGAAGCACTAGGGGGCATATTACCAAGAACAACGTTAAAATTATCGCTGGTTTAGCGGCAGAAAATTGACACTAAAGCGGCGATAATGGGCTTGATAATATGCCCTAGAGAATTCCAATAGAAGCCCATGTTCATGGACTTCTATTGGAATTCTCAAGGGCATATTATCAAGCCCATTATGGCCGCTTTAGCTGCAGTTTTGTGCCGCTAAGCCAGCGTAAATTCACAGGAGTTGAGCCTTTGCTGGCTTTCCCAGTGTAAACATTTGATTTCGCTGTCCATCCACCAAGAGGCCACCAAGTGACAGTGATGGTCGTTCTGCCCTATTGAAGGTGGAGCAACCATCATTGATTGTCCCCGCTCTTGACCACTTTGCGATGCATAGAGGATGTGGTTGAGGGAAAATACGAAATGGCTACTATGCACATGGAGAAAACTTCCTGTCCATCAGGGTCATATGTTTCTTGTTCAGAGAAAACAAACTCCCAAAGATAAGCAGAGTGTGTTCTCTAAGCACGGCCCCTGCATGGCAAATCGTTAGTGCTGTTAATAGAGCCACAGCAGCTGCTCCCTGCACAGCACTGATACCCCCACTAGGTAGGCAGAATCTCTAAGTAGGGCAATCAGCCCTCTACCAGGGAACAGATTGGCCATCAGGATCTAAATGACCTCTCATGTACTTTATATACATTTTATCCACAGCATTTTCCATCTGCACAACAAAAATGCCTGGATGTTTCCTTAATGAGCCATCATGGAAATTAAATTGCATAATGTGCATTAAGTCACCTCTATGTGCCTATAAATCTCTAAGATTTTATTCAGAGAAATCACTGATCCAATGCACACTGTTTAAGGTTTGTTACTTTTGTCCCACAGAGGGTGAGGGACCTTAAATTGCTTCACAATTCATATGCTGCAATAGCCTGGCTATCAGTGGTCACTGCATTTGTTGGCGCTCATTGATATAATATCGGCGGCCTGTCACATTCTATACAATATCAAGATGGAAAATAGATCTTCCCATGAATTTTCTACATAGTGTGCACTGGAGAGATTTATTACTGTTCATATGATGGCATCTTGTGGGATCACTCATCTCAACTGCATGAAATTCTGAGAAATAAATATATCACAATAATAGGTTTTAATTAAAGCATACAGTGTAAGCAGTTGTGGGTGCGGTATCACTCAGCTAATGTGTATGATAGTGGCACCTAATTTGTGGGGTCCGGATGGTGTTAGCTTCAAGGCCTATGAGGCAATGTGTCCCCGGAGACAAGGTTCAAACAACATTTCAAAAATAAAGTTTAATAAGAAAGCATAGGCTAAAAAGGGAGTCAGAGACTAGTAATTTAGGAAAACTTTGAAGGTTTATTATTCATTAAAATTGTGATACAAAAGGCAAAAAATAGACTCAGTTCAATAAATCAATCATCGGACATAGGGAATTAATTACCATAAAGGCTATTTGTGGTAGAAACAAATACATTAATGAGCAAAATCAGAATATGGACTAAGTCAATAATGGCCAGCAATGTGGCACACATTTGGGCAGTATTCCTAATAGAGACCAAAAATATCTGTCTCACCCTCAAATCTAGAGGCCTTTTATAATGAATGTTGCCATAGAAAATGATAGACACTGCAAAATCATCACTGTGTCAGAAACATTATCACATTTCAACAAATCACATTACATTATTCTACATTGTCTTATATCCCTACCGTCTTAGTACTAACCACCACATGAATATTGATTCATGCACCTTCTGACCTAATGTCATCTGAAGGTGTTAGAACAAACTAGTTGCAATAGAAAACAATTGTGAATGAGGGCAACACAGTATGCTAACAGGAAGAGCCTTGGAGAGTAGCAAAAATACTTCCTTGAGTGAATTGATTGAGAACTTTATATCATACAAGATAAACAGTGCACGTCTTGCTGCACGTGGTTTTTAAATGATAAACATAAACAAAATACAACTATCATCATGATATAGCAGCCATTTTGTAAAGGTGAAGTGGATGCCTAACTGAGGTCTAGTTCAGCCCACGCAAAAAAACATGTGTTAAAACACATCATAACAAGTTTGTTTCAATTGCAATAGCTTCATTTTAAAATACCTATGTGAATTCAAAGGTGGAGCCATTAATATTAATGCACATTCAGATGTGGAATAACTTCCACACATTGAGTACTTTAGGATATATATTCACCAAAATCCAGACAATCGTTGTATGTTGCATTAAAATTAAGGAATATGAGCAAATATAAACCGCCCTCTTCCTCTCCTTGAGTTAATTAGTTTGTGTGGGCCGAAACTATTTCTGTATGCGCTGAGTTTGTAACACTTTTCACAAATATGAGGGCAAAAGCTGTAAATTAGAGGACAGTTCAAAAACATGTACCAAGTTACTTTGTCTTGCCGATGCCACATTCGACTTTATTTCTTGGTGTGATAAGTTAAAAAGATATGTAGTTTTATTAGATGACAAGGTCATTTCTGCAGCTGTAAACTTTTTAAGACAAATAGTTTTGATTTCCTAAAGAGAAGCAGATGATGGATAGTTTGTCAGGTGTGTATTTTGGTGGCGGTAGAGTCACAAAGGTCCATCATCTTCTTAAGGCATTGAAGAATTAATAAGATTTTGATCACAAGTTGTTGCTGTTGGGTGTATTCTGACACGTACACTTTTTGTCCCCGTTCCTTCCTTGTTGTACTAGCTGATGGAGATCCTCACTTTGTCGTTGATTTCCCCTTGAGCAAGATTGCGGTGTGCTTTAACATAGATGGGGAACCTGGAGACATTCTCAGACTCGTATCTGATTACAAGGACTCTGGTAAGTGATCTGATATACTCAGGATACTGATCGTGACGCCATCTTTTCTGCAGAATGCAAGATGTGAAAGACAAGCTACTGTTGAGAGGGTGAGGATCCTTACTGACTCCACACATTTCCACCAAAACTTAAACCGCGCATCTTTTAAGTCTGCGAGCCATCCGTTCTTGCTTGTATTCCACCTTTATGGTTGCATTCCACCCTCAAGCCATGCATCTGATCCTACATTTCTCCCTCCCAGTGTCTCCATCCCTTCCCAATGTGATGAAATCAATCTATGCTTCACTTTTTCTATCTTAACTCGTCATATGTGCTCATTGACCAAGCACTCTTCCATTATTGGTCACCGCATTCACTCATTCACATCCATGTTTTCATCCTACCACCTCTCCCTCAATGCTTTGATTATGCTTACAAAAAGCCTTTCACTCCAGCTAGTCTTCTATCTCTTTGTCCAGTCTATATCTTCAAGCATACTACATCATGGAAGACAGAGGACTGATGGATATCAGGCATTTGAGATGATGGTTTTACTCCCTGGGGTCATAAGCCCAGTGGCAAATCATTGCAGAGTTTCTGGCTTTCACAATTGGCTGTTCTGTTCTTCCCGTTTCAGTATGGAGATGCAAAACAGGACAGTAAAGACTTATCTGTTCTTGTTTCCTCCCGGGGAATCACTTTTCCCTTTGCACCTAGACCCATCTAACAATATCATGCCCTAAGCTATCCACCCATTTGGCCTATTCTCTGTATTGTCATTCAATTTGAATGATTTTTGCTTCTCCACTGAGAAGCATCCAGATAAACTTATCCCCTCTACATTTAGGCCTATGAAAATTAAAACAAATTCCTCCACTTGCCATCTCTTTAACCAATAGGTTCTCATTGGTGTCTGTGGAGAGGATACTGGGGTGGTGAAAGTAGCAGGATAAATGTTTTAGTTAAGGGTTTCCAACTTTACCACAAAGACCTAATTTAGGCATGCAACTTAATACATCTGGTCCTCGGTTCTACTCAATGCAAAACTTTAAAGTGATTAGAATCTGGCTTAAAATCAGTCTTAGTTGACGTACAAAATATTTACATTTATAATTAGTTACTTAATTGATCATCGTGGTAGGGACATCAGGGCCTGTTAGTGGTGAAGTTAGTCGAATAGTGTCCAGACTGCCATCGCCTTTAACTAACTCATTTTGTTTACATTTTCTGCCTTTTGATTCTTAGGTGTAACTGTGAATGGGAAGTTAATAGGAGCCCCGGCACCTCCAAATGGCCATAAAAAACATCGGACGTATTTCAGCAGCATCACAATCATCATCAACAAGCCCTTCCGATCCTATGTTGAGATTACTCCTGCCAAGGTTATCCTGGACAGCAAAGACAGGCTAATCCTTTCCTGTCAGAAAAGTGCGACAGTGGAGAGCGAGGGTTTGCGTGTGTCTGTTTCGGCTAATTCGAATGTCACAATAACGATCCAGGGAACCATAAGCTTCGTCATCCTTGTTCACCAATACAAAAACCCGGCTCCATTCCAGAAGAACCATCTTGGATTCTACATCTCTAACTCCAAAGGGCTGTCTCCAAAGTCCCATGGGCTTCTCGGTAGGTCCTTTATGTCTGCATGAAAAAAGAGATATTTAGTACTTCACTTTGAGCCAGAAAAATGATTGAGGATCTCATTACGACAGACATGCATTCCCTTGTGGGGACTGTGCACTGGATATGTAGTGATATCATCAAGTGTGGTATTAATTTGCTGTTCAATTTAAGCATCATTGTGGTTTCACACCTTTCATTGGAACATACACTAATTGTGCATGTTTTTACAAGGTGAATATGTGTGGCATGTCTTACCTAGCAAAAAACATGTGGGAAAACATGTGGGGTGTACTATAATCACTCAAGCTCCTATCCTAATTCGAGCTCAAATGGAAGTTTGTGCCCAAATCTGGATTTGCATGCTTGTTGGGCCACATGTACGACGGAATTCTTTTGTGAGTCCCTAATTGAGATCTTGTGCGACTCGCAATTGGGTACTAACAAAATGAGAGGAACAAATGTGTCTCAGACACATTTAGCGATTCCTAATGGGGTCGCAATTGACCTACCTCATCAATATTCATGAGGTTGGTCGTAATTTGCCACCCATTTGGAATTGCAAAAAACACAGGGATGGTGACATTTTGGGAACAGCGACCACCATGTCTGTGTTTGCTTTTAAATAAAGCAACTATTGTTTGTTGAAATAAAGCAAGTTTCCTTAAATAAAGGATAACCGGATACGTTTCAAAAAGAAAAAGAAAACTTTTCAGTTTCATTTTTTAAAGAGTAGGCAGTGGTCCCTGGGACCGCTGCTTGCTCTTAAAAACAATTTTTGCACCCATTTATAAATTGGAAACGTTAAATTTATGACAGACAGGCAGCTAGATTCATCAAAGGCCCGTTTTGCGAGTCAGTACTAGCGATTATTTTGGAATCGCTATTACAGACTTGCAAAACGGGATTCATGTCCAAATCGCAATTTATTTAGCGATTCCTACAGCTTCCTTATTTGCGATTAGCTAATTGCTAATCGCAAATAAGGAATAACTCCCTATTCATTCCTATGGGCCTAAAGGCCCATAGGAATGAATGGGAGGACACATCAATGTGCGAATCGCTATTAGCGATTCGCATTTTGAAATTGCGATTTCAAGGGTGCAGGGGTGTCCAAAGGACACCCTGTAGCACCCCTGAAATGTAATCTACATTGGTGTTGCACACACACATGTCCAAAGGACATGTGTGTGTGTAACATGCAACTTAGAAAAATGCATTTAAATGCATTTTTCTAAGTTTTCGCTATTTACCACGAGGTTTGACCTCGCGGTAAATAGCGCCCCCAAATTGCGATTTCGCAATTTTAAAATGGTTCATGAATTGCATTTAAGGAATCTCAAATAGAGATTCCTTAAATGCAATTCCCCGCAAATGTGCGAATTCTTTAATAGCGATTTTTGCATTTGGGATGATGAATCCCAAATGCAAAAATTGTGCTTGCAAAGGGCCAGATTCTCAGAATCTGGCCCTTTGCGAGCCGATTTTCTTTTCATGAATCTGGCCCATACTCTTGCCAGCAACTCAATAAACAATTCCTAGTGCTCGTAAATAGTTTTATGGGTGTGGATTTCGCAGCCATAAGTAGAGAAATACAATTCCTGTAAATCTGCTTGAAAGGATGGGAAATGGGTTATTCCATTGGGAAAAAAATTTCCTTGCATTTTCACAGCGGGCTCTATATTTTTGTGCGGAATAGAAGCCCCTAGAAAGGTTTCCATGTTATTCCAGGGAATACACGTGAAATGCTGCGCCTTATCCAGCTAGCCAGGCGTGCTATTTGGAACCTTGGTGAATACCAAAAAGTAGTACACATGCACTTGAATGTAAACGTATATATACAGATGAAGGTTTACTACTTTATTCATGAAACGGGTCCCTCATGTTTTGAAAAGTATATTTAAAGAAAAGACTATTGTATTTACTTGTGCAAATAGTTTAACATTTTTCCTCGGTTGCAGTAGCGGCTGTCTCGGAATGGGGCATTAGGATGGGGAGAATGGATTAAAAAAATAAAAAATAAACTTACCTTGACCTTTGCTGCCGTGCCGCCACACGCCTCTCCTCCGTATTCTTCATCTGCTAGTATCACCAGAAGAACCCAGCCCCCCGTACTGTCTCAACCAATCACGACACTGCTTGGCGGCTCAGGCAGTGCCTGGAAGCGTGGGCATGTTCTCCATGGGGCTGTGCAACACAGCCAGGAGGAGAACATGCTAAGTGTGCATGACGGTTTGGCCAGCCCAAGAGGGCCGGCCAAACTGTCATGCGCACTTAGAAGAGTGCAAACCACTCCTCACTCTGCTCTGGCGTCACAGTACCCAGGCCCGCTCCGACCTGGCTCTGAGTCCCATATAGGAAAAAAAAGGATAATAACATCCTGTTCCTATCATTATATGTTTGTTTTTCGCATGCTGAAATAGCAGTGAGGCGACGCTCCTCTGCCTTTGCTGAGGAGTAGTGTCTGCTTTTTCTGAATTATGTCTTGTTTGTGAATGTCTACATGTTCAGTGATTTGCTGACAAAAAAAATACATTTTAACTCTCATCCTGGTGCTTTATTGTAGAACTCGCTGATGGCTTTAAAGGCCAATAGTGTATGACTTACATTAGATTTTGCCCTTCCTCTCGACGTCAGAGAAATATTTGCATGAAACTTAAAAGAATATATTAGGGACGTAAAGAAAGAAACACAAAATAAGATGGATAAATAATACACATATCAACAGTCAGAGATAACACAGCCCTCAAACATACTTCCCACTACTCTCCAATCCAAATGCAAAGTCAAAAACAAACACTTAGGCTTTTGCACAGTACTGCCAGGGTGCAAATTCCGCAACTGTAATTATCGGTGCCATGCAGTAACCTTCCACAATTATTGGACTACACTTACCAGTGCCGTCGGAATCAACATCTCACTCAGAATGTTTAGGAAATCTTTTAAGATGGCCGTTAAGTGCACAAATTTGTTTATACAATAAAGTAGCAACTTTCATGAGTCTAGATACAGCACTATAATTCTTTTCACCTGAGATGGATCAAACAAAGACCTGAATTAGGTTTACGATCAGCTTCACTTATGTAAAAGTAATTGAAAATGTACATTGCACAGGAGTAAAGTTTGGATATGGATAAATGGATGACGTATGAGGGTGACTTTCCAGAAGTAGAGCCACCTACTAAATCATCGAGTAATCTGTTAGGTTTTGGCAAACTTTATCCAAAACCTCACCATTTGGCCACTTTCTGATTTGTCACCAAAGCTGTTTGTTTATTTCATATTACTTGAAACATGGCAATTTGCTGTAGGGTAAATAGTTTTTCATTTTTATATTTTAATCGAAAAGTAACTTTTCTTCCATCTTTTTGGCATAATATGGCTAATACAAACCATTAGTGTATTGAGTATGTCTAGGATTATCCAGAAAGTGGGTGTGCTTAATGAGACTGAATAATGTTTCAAGATATGATTGTGATGAACCAGCCTATTGATAGTTACATTGGTTCCCTGGTTTCCACAAGAGTAAACTACTGTAAAGCAGTTCCCTTGCCCACTCTCATGGTGCACTCCATACAAATGTTCACCATGGGTTAGCCTTGTTGAGGAGCTGGGGGTTGGTATCTAGTTGTAATACACATAATCTGTTGCTAGCGACAATGAATGCATATATGTAAAGTATAGCAAGGTGATGTGATCCCAAGGAATATACTGCACCGCAGACAGATTTACAGTGGCACAGGTAAGTGGCAATACATAGAGACAACATTAGACAGGCATCAACTCTATGGAAGAAAAGTGCCATTGAAAAATGGGCCTGAACCCCAGAACAACATCAGTAAAAGTCACAAGTTAATATCAAAACAGCTGAACTGTACCAGGGGCTCCACCTCGATCTCATTTGGAAGACCCCCAACTGACAAGAGACTTCATTCCTTGTAATTCCCTACCCAATGCATCTCTCAATCAAGAGTGGAAAATGATTAAACAACCTTAGAGTATATCTGGGTAAATGCAGACCGGATTGGGTGGCAGACCTATCAGTGGCCTTACAACTGAATAGGTGCTTGAAGGCATGGGTCAAACGGTTAGTGAAGTGAGGCCTACCCATTCCTCGACAGCTCTGTTGATGTTGCAGCTGCCTGAGAGAAACCCTTGCCTAAGAGGAAAAATCCAGCAGGATGGTCCATTGCTCTGAAGTGCCAATTGGAGAACAGTTAGAGTCCTGTAGGGGGACATATATTCACAGATCTTCTTATGGTGACTGTTAGGCACACCTACACAATTCCTCAGGATGAAAGACATTTCTCACTAGTTTATATCCCACCACCTGTAATGTCAGTGTGATGTCACCCATACCATTTATCCCAGTGACCAAGCGGAGGTCTAGAACTGGTCCTTTCACCCTACACATTTCAGATTGTCTTATGAAACAAGGTCTATTCAAGGCCTGCACCAGCATCAAGTACACCTTGAGCCAATATACTGAATGGATCTGAAACCTTGCCCAGGTACCTACCCTAGTTGTTTGTGGAGGCCCCCTTTCCTCCAGGGCCATTAAGAGTGCCACAGAGCTGTTTTCACTCTTCTCAAGATGTCCTTGTCTGGGAAGGCATCTACTGATATCAAATGTGATATACCGTCAATGCTCCGATCCCCTGGTGGCAGGAACCCACCCTACTACTCCATTACGTACATTTAAATAATAATGGCTTACTTGACCTAAGATGTTGCTGTAGGAGTGGCATTATGTGTCCCAGTGGGGTCTTGGTGAGTCTAATCATACCCTAAGGCCTTAGAGGTGGGCATGCCCAACAAAGATATTTCACTGTGCTTTAGTCTGTTGCAAGCTGTGATTGGCAGACATTGATTGCCCAAGCCCTCCTAACCAGTGCATGTCACAGGTGGCTGGGAGGACACCATCTAGCCCAGCAGCCCCGAAGTCATAAGGTAGGGCCACCGGCCTGCTCACTGTAAGCAAGAGAATGAAAGTGTGCGCTTTCCAGTCCTGCTCTACCACTGCCTGTCTAGCTAGCAAGTTTGCACTAGAACCTTCCCAGGTGACGGTGATGATGCTCTCCAGAAAGGAGACTTGGCACACCCTCTGCATGAAGGCGGAGGTCCATAAATATGTAACGGGCAAACATTTTCATATATAAGGTCAGAAAATGTGTGATGTTCAACTGCATGGTTACAGTCTGTGCTTCACAACAGAGGGGCTGTATTGTACTGTTTCTGTAATGAAAACCCAATGTATGTGCTAATTCCACTTTGTGCCTATGATTACTATAACTACTAATCAACCCTATAAAAGTGTGGTATTTTTTCACTCTTTTGCAACTTCATCTTTCTCAATGTGTCTGTGTGAGGTAAGGAGCATAGAAAGGAACATATTTGTCCATTTTATGAGGGAAGTTCGGTCCAAACCACCACGTGGGAAATGAAAGTAGCAGTTTAGATTGTAGTACTGAATATAGAAGCTAGGAATACTGAGATATAAGATTTTGTGGACAAAATATCATAGACCAAAATATTGAAAGGTAAGAGCATATAGAGGCGGTATAAATTTACTATTCATAGCTCCACATCTACGAACCTTGAAGATTAATATATAGTGAAGGTATGCATATGTGAAGTTAGGAAGGGAAAACTATACTCCCTTACCTTTTGATATTTTGGATTCAATATTTCCTCCTACTGCACGTTAATCTAGCTCAATCATACTACGGGCAAATGAAGACAAACCTTTGTGATCTACATAATGCAGATCCCTGGTTTCAGAAAAGCAACGTAGCCACTAAATTGGGAGAGGCCAGAAGGAATATGGGGGCATATTACCAAGCAATAGCGATAATTATCGCTATTGCTTGGTTAGAGACAAAAATTTACCGCTGAGCTGCGGCGATTTTTACCGCAAATAAACCTTGGTATTACCAAGGTTTATCGCAAATTCGATAAAAATCGCCGCAATGCATGAATATCGCGGAAAATTCAGTGATATTCATGCATTACCGAGCTAATGCTCTTAGCCATGTTATCCACCTCCCATTGGATAACATGGCTAAGACCTGCTCAGGGCAGGTGTTAGCTTTTGGAGATATTCGCGCTTAGCGCAAATATCTCCAAAAGTTGGTAATAGGAGATAGCGATGTTAGCAACTGTTTTCAGTCGCTAACATCTTGGCACACCCACTTTGCATGTCATTAGTGATAAATATCACTGAAATGCAAAGTGGGGCCCAAGATGGTCGCTATCTCCTACTAGCTGTCGCTAACTGGTGTTAGCGGCAGCTAGGTAATAGGGAGATAATTTTATCTCCGCTTTCTTGGCTTTTAAAGCCAAAAAAGCGGAGATAAACCCCCTTGATAATATGCCCCCATGGTTAGAACCCCGACTATGGAATCATTAAATTATTCACAATTTAAAAATATGTGATTTTTCATGTGGTGACCTTCCTCTGGTAGTTTTCCTTTATCTAAGAAGAGATGCAACCTATGGGTTAGTCTTGAAGTAAATGCTGACACAAATTAAGACCACAAACCAAGGCAACCCCTAAGCATCGCTACTATGACAATACTCATAAGTTTTTGCACAAATAATCATGGTTTGTTCTGGCGCAAGACAAATAACTGAGACATTTGGACGAATTGTTGAAAAATAGTGTCATTTGCCTTTGCATTTAGATCGACATAACTACCACTGACATAGGGGTTTCGCCAATGTGATACATTTTAACAATCCACATGTAGGGAATTAAGGGGCATATTATCAAGGACAGGCGATACATTATCGCCGCTTTTATCAGCAGGAAACCTCCGATAAAGCGGCGATAATGGCCTTGATAATATGCTCTATGAATTCCAATCGAAGCCCATGTTAGATGTGTTCACATCTAACATGGGTTTCGATTGGAATTCATAGAGCATATTATCAAGGCCATTATTGCCACGTTATCGACAGTTTCCTGCTGATAAAAGCGGCGATAATGTATCGCCTGTCCTTGATAATATGCCCCTCATTTCCCACAATATGTTTCCCTACATGTCTCTCTTGAATGTTCGCAAATGTTGGCACGTGTCTAATGTAGATTTCTAGAACTGCATACATTTTGTCCGGTCAAAGACTAAGGAGAAATACCCTCTGCGAACAAGGATGTTTGCTCATTTGGATATGGAAGATGTAGAGGTCATAAGAAGAGCAAGTGATCTGAGAAGCTTTGAGTCAAGATGATGCAAAGGTATTTCAGCAGGTGTAGATATTGCGGCAACATACATTACAGAGTGTGCACAATACAACAGCATTATACACTTTTGTCAACAAAAGAGTTGAGGCACAGACCAAAGAAAGCTGTCTTCAGAGAATCATATGTTGAGTTAATAAATTGTACGAAGGTAGTATAAGAAAAATCACTGATTGAATCTGTTGGTGCAGTTCTTGAATTATCTCATCTGTTGACTGATTCGCCCAGACATTGACTTGACCAACTAGTACATGAGCTGATTTTTTCTTTTATGTCTTCATGTGCAGGCCAGTTCCTCTACAGCGAAGTTAAGATAGCAGAGGTTTCTCTCAGTCCTGGCTCAAATCCTGCTGATAAGAATCTGACCAACAGGATCCAGAGCTTGGCTTCAGTCCCAAGCTCCAGTGCCCTACTGAAGGTGCGGGATCGCACGGTCCCTGTCGTGTGGAAGCAAAGGAAGATTCTCAATGGTCAGCAGGAAGTGGACTGCTGGTTTGCAAAGAACAATGCAGCTAAACTTATCGATGGGACTTATCAGGATTATCTTGTGTCTCATCCTTTCGACACTGGAATCAACTCTGAGATGATGAATTAACTTTAAGGACACACCTACAGTAGATTAGCGACAACATTTTCAATTGCTAAGCAAGACTTAATTGTGGCTCATTGATGCCAACAAACATTTCTCTACATAAACTCTTTGCAATGTGTGTTGACGTTCTCAACAGAGAACTCTGGAGGAGTATTGGGGATGGGTTTGTGTTCAAAGACAAGACTGGTGCTTTTTTAGCAAAAGTAAAATATAACTATTTTATAAGCAAAATTGCTGTGCAAAGTTGAAGAGCATATCTTTTATTCCTCATATTTTTACAGAAAATGATGTATTGCAATCTTTCAAAAATGTTAACTGATTTGATTACTGATGTTTCATTTCATCATCACTCACACCTTATGCACTTGCCTAATAACAATTCTCAAGCCTACAAATAATGAAGCAGATCCTGGCCTTAATTCTCTGTTCTGAGTGTGTTGCTGTATGTGCCTTATTGTCAAGGCATCTTGGTGGGATGCCTCATGTCATAGACACGCTCAGAGGGAGAGCACAGTCCAACCCCACCATGTAATGCCAGGAGAGTGGCATTTAATTGTAATGGGGCAATGAGACAGGCAAACCTCGACGTGGTGACAGGGAAGAAGGATAGAATGTGACATTTATCTCTAAGGTAGATTGGGTATCAATGTTTGGACAATAGAAGGAATGGCTTTACATCTGATTAGAGGCAATTAAAAGTAATTTGGACCCAATCTTCAGAAATAACCCTTTCATCATAAATCCATGCTATGAAAGACAAAGCACTGGTTGTTGCAATGGTTAAATGTAAACTCAGTGTACTAGGGTGTCCATTCGCTTGCTCTGGAAAGAGGATGTTTTGCATCATTACCCTAACACTCAAGATTCATAATCTAAGTCCATGATGCTTGGCTATCGCTTCATAATTGAAAGGATGAAGGACTGCAAGAAAGATAATGGGCTAGGTTTTGTGTAAACGGAGGGGTCACCAGTGATGCTATCTCCTTTCTATGCAACAGCTGATTTTGTTCCTGAGTTTGTATAGAGTTTGTCAGGAAAGAGTCACCATGGGTCTCGAGTAGAACCTAGGGTTCTCATATTTATTAGCCATGTTCCTATGGCAAGTGTCCTGTCTCCTGTCTGTGTCTTAGCTTTTATGTAAAGTGTAAAATTCCTTCAAGGGTACAGTATAAAGTCCTGCCAATGGCTCACGATGACAAGATTATTAGCATTTGAGGCTGTTACGATCTGGGCATCCCACACCAGAGCCACAGGGGTCTGATTTCTATCCCCCAGTGCAAGGATTTAGTTCAAACACCAATACAAAATAGAAATCTAATTGGACTGCAACCTGTACTCAATCCACTGAGCAGTACCGTGCAAGAAGTGTTTTTTTCTGGTCACGATCAGTTTCAATATAGAAGTCCAGGAACACAATGGAACTCCAAACCCTTTTCAGTAAATTAATAACACACTCGTAATAGCACTAAGAAAGAGAGGAAACAGTTTAAAATGCTTATTTCTAAAACCTAAGCCTAGTGCATAATATATTACAAGAATGCAAAATTAAATGTAGTAATCCATTACATGGCCAATGACCACAATATGAACATTTCTAACATGGTTAGCAGGTTCTTAACACCCTATAGCTACTACTATGCAATACACTAAATCTTGGCAGGAGCAATAAAAAGCATACCCATCACTCTGTATAAAATATCTGTTTAGCTAATCTCTATCACAGTCTTTGCCTGGGAATGATAAGTAATGTAAGGCTGAAGGAAACACCCCCGTACCGCTCCTAGAGCTGCCTCCATCCAAGGCTGACTGTAGCTACAAACTGGCATGACCTCTGGCATGACGGTCCTAGCGCAAAGTCCCTCCAAGTTATGGTTAAATACCTGGCTTTTATAGTATCTAATCACCAATTTTATTCCATATTTATAAAATAAAACAGTGCTTGCAGACATTAAAGCATCAACAAAGCTAAACAGATGTACCATCTCGATTCACATGTAGATTATATGCCCCTGTAACTCAAAACAATAAAATAATTCCAGCTTATACTGTAAGTGTCCATTATGTTATGGCAGTGTCCACACAAGAAAATAAAATATACCAGCCTAGAAAGGAAACAAACATGATACCGACATGTCTAAAATGTCACACTTTCTACTAAAACAAATAAAATAATCTGAAAGCAGGCACATAATGATAACAGAAGAAGCCGAAATGCAACTTGTCACAGTATTCATGACAGGGCCATGTTCTCTGGTAGGAGACATGTAGAGTAGTTAGAATTGAACTGAAGTATTGGAATAGCTAGGGACTAATAGGTTTGCAAAAACTGGGGATTCAGAGTGTTCACTTTTTTGCCAACACAGCAAATGTATTTGATAGGACACATTAGGAATTCGTCAGGTATGTATGTATATGGTATTTCTATAGTGCAAACCTAGCCAAAGGCAGCGCAGCACTGTACATGGCCAACAACAAGCTTAAAGTGGAAGAGTAATAGGAGATAAAGCTGAGTTGTGGAAGGTTAATGCCAGGTCTTACAGAATATCATCATGGAGTGGGACCTGGGGGTCATACTACCTTACTTATGGCATGTCATGATCGTTTTGGAAAGAAGAATAGACTTTTAGACAAGTAGATAGGACAACAAATTGCTTGGCAATGAGCGTTAGATTAGAAACTGATTAAGAAGGGAAGGGAAAGACGTGGCCATGGTTTCAACCAAAGAAGGTGCAGATATCAGAAATTATCCCAGCCCTTTATATTCTGTGATTTTGGAAATAAAAAATGGGTTTGATATAGAAACATTAGTAATAAAATATTCTTTGTAATATCACCTCGATGCTTTGAAGGTGTCTTACTCATGAGCATTGGAAGCGGGGCAAAATGCCATTTTCTTAAGGCCCATTTTTACATGTAGATACACTGCCACTTTAATGCCAATAGAAGAAAACTAGAGGAGGGGCATTTTTAAAGAACTTGACTCTGTGGCTAAAAGTTGCTGCCTGAATTACATATACATTGTAGAACCAGTGCTCTGCATTAAGCCATGCTGGAAGCAAAACAGACCGATTATGCTCTATGCAGATCCAGTCTTCAAGTGAGCTAGCATAGTGGATGAGGTGATAAAGGTGGTGAAGCCATGAGAGCATTGTGTTCAAGGCATTAAGGACAACACCTGTTCCCAACTTCCTTTGGCAGTCCATACTTTCAGAGTGAACCTCATAGTCCGGGTTAGGAGTGGAAACAAGGGTGAAGCATCCCACATAAATGTAGGCGCGAATCCAGCCATATTGAACTGTGAGAGACGCCTCGGGTCAAGCACAGATCCTATAAAATTCCTCTTAAAATAATTCCAACGGGATTTATCATAATTATTTTGTCAGGACTAGGGTGCTCTAAATATATTTACTTCGAGATGTAGACACGCACCTACAGTCCATCTATCATTTAAAGCAATAATTGTGCCCACCCTTTTGGTGGCTGAATTGTGCTGATATCCACGGCCTGCTCTAATTCCTTTAATGGGCTTCTAATGTTCAATAGCAGGGTGGACTAGACCACTCCAAGGCGCTCAAGAACAGTCAGGTAGCTGGTACCATAATCTATAAGTAATGTGAAAGTGTTGTGACTGAAATTAGTTGTGGGAAACAATTGCATGAGATTGCTAAGGGTAGCTCTTATCAGCTCTTTATTGGCTGTGGGCAGCAGAGAGCGTTTCCTCCTGCCAATATTTAGCCGTTGAACATCCCTGCCTTTTGTGCTCCACAGTGACGTGGTAACAAAGACTATATACTGGGAGAGTGATTTTACCTGGCTATCTCAGTGAAAGGACATTTCTCCTCTGCCTCGAAGTGTTGACATGCATACCTACGGATACACAAGAGGACCCTGATGAGCACTGAAGGTGATCTGTGGTGACGAGTGTGAGAAGTTGGCTTGGCATATGCTGTCCACTATTCTAGTGGGCACCTTGTACCAGTCCAAACGACCCTTATTGATGGTAGGTTATTGACAACCTTAATAGAAAGCTATCCTAGTGGTAGCTGTGGAAAGCAGCCTTCAGGCCAAGTCTTTAAGCAATGTAAAGCAGCTTGTTTTACCAGTCTATAATCTCGTGAATGACCAAATGAAAGGAGAACCACACCAGGTATATATATAAAATATATGTATCTATTCTAAACACATCCAACTAGTCTCTTTATGAGGCTAGAGGCAAAGGTACATTAAGTAAACTTAATAACACACAGTAAATTAGCACAATATATGTTGAGCCCTAGGTGCGTACTAAACCATATATTAAGAAAGTGGTATAAGAACCACGACTTGCATAGACATAAGGCATAGAACCTTTAGAACCGTCAGAGCCACCAGGAACCACCCAAGGTACTGACACCGGGGACCCACAGGGGACGCGTGTAGTGTGTGAACACAGCCGCGATCACCATTAACTTCTATGGGGAAAGTCGCGGTTGGAATTTTACAGATAAAGGACATTCAGAAGAGGACTTGGAACAAACCCCTTTAGAAATAGGAGGTTCTAGAGTCAACAACCACTGGAGCACCCGAGTTACCTCACCCAGGGAAGCCGGGTGCATAGGTGTCTTTTCGTGTCGGGTTTCGTCGTCGTTTTCAATGGCGATCTGCTGCAAAGTGGTGCTGGCGTCCAAGTGGAAAGAGTCCGTTGGGATCCAAGCCTGGATCGGAGATGTGAAGAACCTGAAAGCAAAGGGGACAGAGTCTTGTTCACTTGTCAGTGACCAGGAGGAGGATAGGCGGATGCCCACCGATGTCGGCTAATTTCAGGTGAATGAGGTGAAGCTTGACTCTTCAGCCATGGGGTTCCAAAGACGTCGACGATGACCAGGAGCGGCATTCGAGCTGTCCCACAAAGGATGTTGAGTGCTGCGGTATCCTAGCCCGGATTGGACCCAAGAAGCCTTGGCAACAGCAACCCACGCGGAAAGCAGAGATAGGCTTCGGTGCAGACCAGCAAAGTCTGAGGGACTCACCACTTGATAGGGAGTCAGGGCACGTCTGGAGCAACCAGGAAAGCCCAAGAAAATCAGAGTTACTTCGAGGGGACCCACCAGTCGACGGACCAGGGTTCGCAAAGGAGCATCAAGCGGAAATGCAAGACGAAGGGTCAGGGAACACTCGTGGAGTGGAGGCCCACAATATTCGGTGCAAATGATGCTCGGGCTTGGGGTACAAGTAACCCAAATCACAACTTCAAGAAAGCTTGGAAATCAATGCACTTAGCAAATGTGCACGGTGTCTAGTGTCCTGGTTCCACGTCACTCGAGAGGGCTGCAGGTTTCAGCTTTGCTGGTGACTCGGGTTGGCCTTAGAGAAGTCTGGAAGTCTGCTTCCTGGGCTGCAGTTATTTTGGTGTCCGGCAGGAGCATCAAAGATGCAGACCGGCAAATGCTTTGTTGGTGCCTGTTTGAACAGGGGAGTCACTCATTGACCCTAAGGAAGATTCTTCTGTCCTCTAATCATTATTAGAGTGTTGAAGGTCCAGGATTCTGTGTCAGAGTTTCAGAATCCAGAGCCTGTTCAGTGTTAGACATTTTGGACTGTGACCTAATCAAAGCTAACACATGTGCAGAGATACCTAACATTTCTGCATGGGTCCTGAGCTCCACTTCAGCCCAGGCTGAAGTTTACAAATCATTGCCAAGTAAGCATTCTACAGGGAAGTCTGCGCTTTCCACAACTTTCTTGAGGCCAGTTACCCCTCCCCAGGAGAAATTAACAACTGCCAAGGAATAGTCTGTCCTGACATTGCTAGGTAAAATTCACCAAGTATAATATGCTCAGGAGCCACAAGGTCTTGTGTCACCATTGTGACACTTGCCCCTGTGTCTCTGTAGGCCATGGCCTCCTTTCCATGTATCAAAGGCTGCTGTCTGTATTTGCCCAAGTTACTGGGACTCACAAAGGAGGACATATCCATGCCTCCATCATAGATCAGTACAGCCTGAGTTGGAGCTCTGACTAGGCCAGAGTCCATCTCAGAGTTAATCCTAATCTCAGGGTTAATCCTACTACACCCTTCTGCTGAGTACCACCACCTGGAGCTGAACTAGAGGGGAACAGTTGCCTTAGGGGCAATGGTGACTGGAGTTGAGTATTTTGGCCTAGTGCAATCACTAGTCCAGTGGGTGTTCTGCTCACAGATTTTACATCATGGATTCTTTTGGCCTTTCTTTTTGGATGATTGAGAATCCCCACCATTAGAAGATTTTTGGGGTCCATGTGAAGACTTCTGGTCTTTACCCTTCCCCCCACCCTTATTAGGATCTTGCTTCTTCTGGTCACCACCTTGGCTATGTACCTTCTGCTTCACCCTGGTTCTGACCCATTTATCTGCCTTCTTTCCCAATTCTTGGGGAGAGGTCAGATCAGAGCCTACCAGGTGCTCACGCAACAGCTGATTCTGACAGTTATTGTGGATCTGCTCCCTCATAAGTAAGTTGTACAATCCTGTATAATCACACACCTTACTGCCAAGTAACCAGCCCTCCATAGCCTTAGTAGCACAATCAACACGGTCAACCCAGTACTGAGTCTGAGCCTTTTGGGTATCTCTGAACTTTATCCTGTATTGTTCAGTGGTTAGGCCAAACCCTTCAATCAGAGCACTCTTCAGGACTGTATAAACATCAGCATCCTCTTCTCTTACAGTGAGGAGCTTGTCTCTACCCTTGCTCGCAAAGGAGAACCACGAGATAGCTAGCCACTGCTCCTGGGGGACCTTCTGAACTTTGCAGGCTCTTTCCAGTGCAGTTGTCCATTTGTGGATGTCATCCCCACTCTGGTAGGGAGGGACAATCTTGTTGAAATTCCTAGGATCATGAGATGTTTCTCTACCACTAGGGAAGTTGCTGTCACTATGGGACTCCAGTCCCATCTTTTTTCTGGCTTTTTCAAGCTCTAGGGACTCCCTTTCTAGGGCTACTTGCTGTCTCCTTATTCTCAGATGAGCTTCTTGAAGTCTCATCTGATTCTCTCTCTTCTCCTGGGAGGTGTCCCTCCTATGAGAAGGGATGAAGTTCCTATATATAGATACACTAGATAGAGATCTAGGCCTTCTTGGTATACCTCCAACTCTTCCTGGGGATACAAAGAAAGGACCCAATGGGCATCCATCTCCATCTGCAGTAGGAGCTGCACTCTCCAGGTCAAGGGTATTGTCACCTTCCTGGTCAGCATCACAGTCTGATTCCTGCGGGATTGGACCACTGAGCTCTTCCTCATCTGCTGCTCCCACTCCACTGCCTACCCTTTCAGGCTCTGAAGCCTTTATAAGATCATCTAGAAGTAATACCTCCTTGAGGCGTTGGGTGTTGGCACTTTTGCCTGTCTTCAATTTCCTCATAGTACACAGAGCACTTAACTCTAAGAAAGGCAATGTGTCATCATTGGATGTCTGTAACCTACTGACATCTGGCAGGGATACACTGGTTCCTGGCCATGAAGACATTACTAGTGAGGTGTGGTGTATGCTCCTACCTACTCTAGTTGTTATCTACTTAACTCTCTTGAGTTGTAGAAAGGGTGTGCTAAGCCATTAACACACAACTCTAAGTTCAGTAGAACTTACTGTATTTAAGCTAGTATTATATGTACCTTTGGTACCTTTAGTGGTTTTCAAATGATAAATCACTTGAGATTATCTGTCCTCTAATTGTTAGTAGAGTGTCGAAGTTCCAGGATTCTGTGCAGAGTTTCATCTAGGTGTAATCTAAAGTCCTGTTGCCAGGGGTCCCTTACTTATACTAAGAAAAGGGGTTGGACATACTCTGGGGCCCCACCTATGGGAGGGATTGGAAAGAGGGGGGGCTACACCCATTTCCTTTGTCCAGTTTCACGCCAGAGCAGGGTCTGGTAGCCCCTGCAACCGGTTTGAACTGGGCTATGAACAGGAACACCAAATGTGCCCCTTGTGCTAACTTAAAAGCACTCTCAGCGTGCACCCACCCAGCCCCAATACACTAAAGCCTGTCTGGGATTTGGTTACACCTCCCTGTGACAGGAAACCTATTGTCCAGGCCTACCCTGCTGGATTTTCGTCCAGCAGCAGGAGGCCAGACTCGTGTCTGTGACTGCAGCATCCATTTTGTGATGGCAAGGCTCTTCTAAACTATTACCGGTCAGACCAGTGTGTACATGTCTCTCCCTCTAGAAGGGTGGAATTCTACCCCCACCACCAGGACTAGCGTGGGGGGGGGGGGGGTAGGATTCCTAAGTGTTTGACACCAAACACGACATGTTTCCATGCAGCTATTCCAAAGTTTTTTTAAACAAATTTTTATTAATTCACAAACTCAAATTACACGGCTTCAGGCCTACATCCTCACGGGCCGGCCGCAACTTATGCATGTAAGACTGCACACAATCTCTTCGCTACACAGCCCATCAGCTGACAACCCGGGGGTCCAGCGGCGTATTGCGAGCAGCATTTTCGTAATATTTCAAAGTGTGCCCCCGATGCGTTGTATGTGTTCCATATATGTACTGTCTGGTTGAAACCCCCTCCCTTCTTCTACTATATTCTTGTGTCTCAGTGGTACCAGTCAGGCAGCCAGGCCTGTGTAACCCTGTCCTATTGAACTTACTACAATTTTCCAAGCCAACAACATTCCAACTCCCCCCGCCCCCCTCCCTCATGCAGTCAACATGTGCTTCATCTCTAATTCTTAAGATGTAACAACTCGGCTAGTCGCCCTGCCTCCACCGTCGCTCGCTCACTCCCCGGTGGGGAGCGTGTCCCACCCCTGGTCGTCTCGCCTCCATGTCTGTGTCCCTCAAAGTTCCTCAACTCGGCCGTGCGTGCATTCTGTGTCTCTTGGTAAAGTCCGATTTCCCTGTTCTCCACAAATACACCTCCCCGTCTTCCCCCCCATCTACAGTGACTCCCTCACATCCACTCTCGCACAGACAGTAGTTAGCGTCAGCATGTCATAGAGTCGAGGGTCCGGTCGTGAGGTTCCGTGACAATTGTAAGTGGTGTTTTCGACTAGTACGAATATGGTCGAGTCTGGTATCTATGAACCGCAAATGACGAGTTTAGTAAGTGTGCGCAGTTTCGCTGTGCTAACTTAAACCGTTCGTTTGTTATGTGGGTTTCTCATCTGTACCCACGGGTTCCATCTTAGATACGGCATCCATTTTGTCTCTTGCCCTCAAGTAGCCAGCGAACGGACGCTGTCCGCTTCGCGACCCTGGGACTCCCAAGATATTTGCGGAAGACACATGTTCTTTGTAAGTGTCTTTATGAGGGGGATGCTACTGTAAGGCAGATGGCGCCGCTCGAGGCTCATCTTGCCGCACGGGCTTATTGTCTCAGCCGTGCATCTCATTAGGCACGTCCCTTTGATGCCTGTATCTCGTGCTTCTCGATACCTCCCCTTTTACACCCTTTCCGATCTCCCTACTGTCTCCGTCTTCCTCTGCACCTGTCTTCGTTCCTATTTCGATCTACTTTACTGCTGATTGGAATTTGCTAATGGTGGGAAGATGGGTTTTTACAGTTGGGAACCGCCAAATGTTTCCGCACTTATGTTCCGGACCTTGTGTGTTTCAAAGTGACCAAAGCGACCCCTCTGAGAGCGACTTGTGGGAACCAGGTTGTAAACTATTGTGTATCATGTTATCCTATGGGTAAAAACTGTATAAAAGGAGCGATCCACAAATACAATTTGAAGCAGTCTCCCCGAACTACACTCGATGTACTTCCTGTGACTTCTGTGTTCCCTGCAGTAAATAAACCTTGACTCTTTGACGCCGAAGGAAGTGTCCCGTGTCTCTGTGACTTGTACGCCGGAGCAGGTTACCCACGAAGGTTTCAGGTGTTGTGCCCTGGCACCGCTGGGTCCAAAAGAACCCAGTCCTTCAGTTGGCGCCCAACGTGGGGCTGCATCAGTGGTACCGGTCCAAGCCCGACGATCGTGAGGAACTTCGTGTGAAATCTCCGAGGGAAGGTGCACCCCGCTTCATCGATCCTGTTGTCGAAATAAGTGGCCCGAAGACTTTTCCCGCGAAGATTCCCGCCTCCTAACGGCTGCGACGGACTGCTGCCCTGACTGTAGACCTGTTTTGGCGCCTGGCGTAGACCTTGGTATAGCGAGACGATTGACGGGCCTTCCTGAGGACGCCATTGATCTTTGAGTTAAGTATTTGTGGGTCGCTCCCAGAGTTCTTGGTTGTAGACACTTTAGTGAGTGTCTTTGTTGTAAACACTTTAGCGAGTGTTTTTGTTGTAGACACTTTAGCGGGTGTCTTTGTTGTACACGCTGTGTGAGTGTTTTTGTCGGTGACACTTTGCTAGCGTACTTTGTTGTTGTTGTATTTGTTTGACGACTGCAGCCGCCAAAGACCGAGGGTTTAGTTCTTTGCTGGGACTTGGTAAATCCCGAAATCCCGTAACCCTTGAAGTTTGTGAAACTCGGCTAGTGTGCAAGATGCCTGGTCGCAGTACTTTGTTCAGTTGCTTTAGACCTTGTGGTGCGGATTCCCTGCTGGAGGACTCGTGTCCGATACCTCCGGTTGGAACTCCTACTTATGATTTATATAGCAAACATGGGCTAGGCCCGATTGCTTTTAACGATTATTGGATAAAATATACAAAGAAAGACGGCGATCTTCGTTGGCCACCTCACGGTAGCTTCGAGGCGTCGATCTTAGATAATTTGGAAATAAAGTTGTTCGAACGTAAATCTAGGCCGGCCATGTTTGATGCCTTTCGGTTGTGGCGCAAAGAAGCCCGACAGAAAGAGATCAGACAAAATAAACGTAGTCAGCGAGATACTGTTGCTACTATAGTGAAGAAAGCTGAGCAGTTTCAGCGTGATAAGGAGGATAAGGATAAGGAAGTATTTGAGAGATTACAGCGTATGTCCATAGACAAATGCTATCCTGCTTTGCCTACGGAGTCGGATAAAAAGGAAGAGGCAGTTGAGGATTCTTTAATGTCCTATCTTATGAAGTCGCCACCTCCGTACGTCCAGGGTACCGCAGCTCCTGTGGTCCCTGCCGTACCTGTTCTTCCACCTGTTATTCCTCCACCAGTTCCTCAACCTGCACCCGCTCTTCCGCCTGTTCCTGCTCCTTTATCTGTTTCTATTCCTACTGCTCCTCCGCTTCCACATACTCCTGCTCCCGCTGCTGCTCCTGTGTTGTTAACCCCTGTCGTTGCTAATGTCTCTACTCCTTCTCTTGTTAGTCCTGTGTCTTATTCTTCTCCCTCTACTCGTAATCGTAATTCTCCCATTGCGACAAACTTCTTCCAGTCGCTCGGACCTGTTTTTGGGTCTGCTGGTTCTGATGGTCCTCAGAGACGTAGCCAGCTTCCTGGTAATAGAGAACGTGTTGCGCTATACAATATGGCGATGGGTTGGATGATAAACCCTGTTAGAAATCCACCTCGTGTTGTCCTCGAAACGTTTGATCAATTCAACATACCAACTCAGAGATATGTGTTTGATGAAATGTGCAAGTTCTTACATGATCAGATAGTGGTTAATGCGCCTGACGAGGTGCTGTCCGCCCTGTCTGAACTTCGGCTTCAGTTCGCAACTGGACTGATAGTAGATACTAATGTTCGACGTGCTGTTGAGCACTTACTATCTCTTCGTCCCGCTCCTATTCCTCATGCATTGTTCGTTGAGGACATTGAAAAACAAACCGAGTCTGGCCAATACCCTATGCGTGAAGTTCCGCCAGTTTGGATACCAGCTGATAATACTAATGCTGCCCAGCCAGTAGCGGCACATTTCCAGAGAGTGTGGATACACCTCCCATGGAAACGATCGGAAGTGCTTCAGGTGAAACAAACTTTGCCCGATCCTCGCAAAAATCCTGCTGGGTATTACAAGGAATTATCGCAGCTCGTAGACGCTACGATAATGAATCTTGCCGATATCGACATGTTGTTCGGTAATATCGTACCACAACCGGTATGGGCGAAGATTCGTCACCAAGATCACGCAAATGAATTAGGTGGTGATTGGAATGCCATTACAGCGGCAGACGCTGGACAAGTGGCTGCTACTAAACCCGATCAGTTGATTGCTGATCTTCCTCAGCGAATCATTACATTAATGAAAACGCTTATGCCAGCTATGAAGGTAAATTGGGATAAGTTGTCAGCCTGTAAGCAGAAGAAAGATGAGAGTGTCTCGGACTTCTTTACGAGGTTCGAGGAAGCATTCGTTGATCATAGTGGACAGGATATGGGTACTGAGGGTGGACAGAGGTTGTTTGTGGATAAATT
The DNA here is from genome assembly GCF_964263255.1 of Lissotriton vulgaris. Lineage (NCBI taxonomy): Eukaryota > Metazoa > Chordata > Amphibia > Caudata > Salamandridae > Lissotriton > Lissotriton vulgaris. Next base: position 1,705,855,865 of record NC_141685.1, on the reverse strand, counting down.
TGTGTCAAACTTATTGCCCGACTTGAGCAATAAATTAAGGAATTCAGAGAGTGCGTGGGCCGTTTCTACCTCAGCTCAGATATTGGCTACGGCACAATATTACGAAAATAGAGAAAAAGAGGAAAACGACCGTGCCGATAAAAAAACGAAAGAGCTAAAAACTAAAGTGTTGTTACAACAAGCATATCCGCCGCGTTCTAATCAGAATGCGCCTCAGCAGAATAGATCACAGTCGCAATCGAATCGATCGCAGTCGCGTAATGATTCCTCTTTCCAAAGATCTTCATTAGGGTACAATCAATGTGCTTATTGTAGACAGGAGGGACACATTAAATTCAATTGTCCTGCTTTAAATGACCGTAGTGGTGGTACTTCGTCTAGAGGAGGCCGTGGTGGTGCACAGCACGCATCACGTGGTAGAGGTCGTGGTGCTCAGAATGATCGCTCTGACCATTCTTCAAATTCTAATAACTGTTTCGATCAACGTGGATCATCGCAAGTACGATCTGTGCAGTACAATGTGGACGATTATTACGTCGATCAGGGAACTGACGATAGTAATTACTAGGACAGCCAAAGACAAGGAGAGGGAGTGGTATCAGTTCCGGTTGATCAGAGAGGGCCTTACGTCGCAGTTGCTACATCGGGCGTCGTTGAGCCTTTTCTGTTGGACACTGGTGCAGCGAAAAGTTCTATCATGTATTCGAAACTCCCTGGCGCACCTTTGTCTGGCTTAACAAATGTTTCCGTTGGATTCTCTGGCGCCCCCGTTAGCAATCCAGTTTCGCGCCCTTTGCCCCTTAAAATTGGGCCTCGTGAGCTCGAAGCTCCACTGATTTTGACTACTGGTTGTGGTGAAAATCTTTTGGGTCTGGATTTGCTTAAACGTTTGTATGCAACTTTGTATTGTTCTCCTGCGGGTGTAAAGCTTACGTTAGGAGAGAGAGTAGTCTCTCCCATGTACTTGTCTCTCGATAAGCTTCCACCGGAATTGGATTCTCTTCCTGCATCTTTGTGGGCGACGGGTCCAAATGATGTGGGCCTACTTGATATCTCCCCTTATGTTGTTCAGTTGAAATCTAATGTGCGATTGCCACGTATTCCCCAATACCGTATCTCCCTTGATGGTGAACGAGCTCTGTTAGCGATCATCTATGACTTGATCGAGAAAGATGTTATTGAGGAGACTCGGGGAAACGTGTGCAATAGTCCTGTACTGCCAATTCTTAAACGTACTGATCCTACCAAACCGCCTGTTTATCGTTTTGTTATCGATTTACGGGAGGTAAATAAAATTGTGGTTCCTCAATTCCCTGTTGTGCCTGACATCACGGCGCTGCTGACTCTGATTCCAGCTACTGCTTCATGGTTTTCGGTGATTGATTTGAAAAATGCATTTTTCAGCATCCCGATTGCCGAAGAGAGCAGGGACCTTTTCGGTTTCTCTCTTGGTGGACGTAGCTTCCGGTTCAAACGCGCTCCTCAGGGCTACTGTGAAAGTCCATCGATTTACAGTCAAGCTTTGAAGGGTCAACTAGACGCGTTTAGGTTGCCGGTTGGTGCGGCTCTAATCCAATACGTCGACGACTTATTGGTGGCTGCTGATACTCAGGACATTTGCAAAATCGCTACAGTGTCGTTGCTGCAACATCTCTGTGAGTTAAATCACAAGGTGTCACCTTCTAAACTCCAATATTGTTGTCAAGAAGTAACCTACCTAGGTCACTTATTGTCAAAGGAGGGAAGGAGATTGACCCCAGAGAGAATTGCAGCGATTGCGCGAATGGCTGTGCCACAAACCCAAAGAGATGTGCGTGCCTTTCTAGGTATCACGTCGTACTGCAGGCAGTGGATTCCTAATTTTTCATTGCTAGCGAAACCATTGGTGGCTCTTACGTGCAAGGATGTTTCAACTCCTTTACCATGGACGGAAGAATGTCAGAAAAGTTTTTCTGAATTACGTGGTTCATTGTGTTCGGCTCCTGTGTTAGGTACCCCTGATTACAGCAAACCGTTCACGTTATATGTTCACGAGAGGGAAGGTTGTGCTTTAAGCGTCTTAACGCAACCTTTTGGTGGTAAGCAACGTCCATGCGCATATTTTTCCTCGACCTTAGACCCAGTAGCTAGAGCATTGCCGAGTTGTTTGAGAGCAACTGCGGCAGCTGCGGTCTCCATCCGACAATCAGCAGGATTGGTCATGGATAATATGCTTACGGTGATGGTTCCGCATGCAGTCGATACTCTTTTGAATCGAACGAAAACTCAGCACTTGACGAGTGCGAGGTTGTCGGGGTACGAATTGACGCTCTTGGCAAGCCACATTCAGATAAAACGTTGTAATGTCCTAAATCCGGCAACTTTGTTACCAATTAGTGCAGAGTCAGATGAAGTAGCAGAACATGACTGTTACTTGCGGACAGAAGAGGAAACAAAAGGTCGTGTGGACCTTAAAAACACCCCATTGGAAGACCCGGATGGCACCCTGTATGTGGATGGGTCATGTTTTAAGTTGCCGAATGGTGATGTGACTACTGCTTATGCTGTGGTGACATTGAATACTGTTGTTGAGACTGCAAGATTGAATCAGAATTCTGCCCAAGCTGCAGAGCTGATTGCTCTCACTAGAGCATGTGTATTAGCAAAAGGTAAACGTGTGAATGTGTACACCGATAGTCAGTATGCTTTCGGTGTAGCGCATAGTTTTGGACGATTGTGGCGAGAACGTGGTTTCTTGACGTCGCATGGCACGAAAATACAGCATGGCCAGCTTGTGAATGATCTTTTGGATGCACTGACTTTGCCTGCTCAAGTTGCAATTGTTAAGTGTAGTGCGCATCGTAAAGTGACGGATGATGTTGGTCGTGGTAATGCGTTTGCAGACGAGATTGCTAAGGAGACTGCCCGGAACCTTAGCACTCGAATGTATGTGACGAGTTCGGTTAGGTGGCCTACAGAATCAAGTATGTGTGAAAATACCATAGAGAGTGTGAAAGCAATTCAGAATGAAGCCACCGACACTGAAAAGACGAAGTGGAAAGAAAGTACGGGAAGGTTGGATGTGAATGGTTGCTGGATTGATTTGTCGGATCAGAAAAGATGGATGTTGCCTGATGCGTATGTACTGGCCGTTGTGCAAATGGCACATGGGTTAGCACATATTAGCGCGAAAGGTATTTGCAAGTTGCTGGCTGATGTGTGGAAGAATGATGGAATTACTAAGTGTGCTGAACGTTTGGTGAGGAATTGTATGGTGTGTATAATGTACAATCCTGGCAAAGGAACCCCAACTCCCCCTGGCAGTTTTGCTCCTCCTTCGTATCCCTTTGAGGTGATCCAATTGGACTTCATCCATATGGAGCGATGCAATAACCTGAAATACGTTTTGGTTGTGGTTTGCGCATTCTCCCGATGGATCGAGGCCTATCCCCTCAAAGACAATACTGCTTTGTCTACTGCGAAAATCCTACTGAAGGAATACTTTCCTCGGTATGGACTGCCTAGAGTCGTGTGGTCAGATAACGGAAGTGAGTTTGTTGGAAGTGTGATGAAGAGTGTGTGTAAGGGCCTTGGAATTAATCAGAAATTCCATAGCGCCAATCATCCCCAGTCAGCTGGATTGGTTGAAGGGTACAATGGCACCCTTAAACTAAAATTAGCGAAGATTCAAGCTACGACTGGACTTTCGTGGCCTGATGCTTTGCCTCTAGCATTACTGTCAACTAGGGCGACTGTACACTCCCGAATAGGGCTTAGTCCCTACGAGATAGTGTTCGGCCGTCCTGCGAATGTGTGGGGGGTTCCTAGGCCAGGAATATTCTCTGATCTTGAGTTTCCGATGTTGATTGATTACTTACATGACTTGACTGCTAAACTGAGGTTAATTCATCAACAGGTTTACGACGCCTTGCCGACGCAGACGGAGGGTCCAGGCCACCAGCTCCAGCCCGGGAACTGGGTGGTTACTCGAAACTTCTCACGCAAAAATAATCTGGACCCCCGATTCACCGGACCTTACCAGGTGCTCCTGGCCACGAGGACTGCCGTTCGTCTTGAGGGGCGGAAAAATTGGGTACATGCTACCCATTGTAAGCGAGTCCCTATTCCTTTGCCGGCAGACCCGTGGGTAAGGAAAGGCATTGCGTCAACAGAAACAGAAACATTGCCGGCGTTTGTACCTTTTAGCGACGCACAGCTTGTTGGAGAACCCTCAGCGCAGCAGAAAGCCACTGTTGAACATTTGTCAGCAAAAGACTCAAGACCAGATCAACGAACTGATCAGCAGGACGTTGTCTCTTCAACAGATCCTTTGTTTGACGAGCAGACACGTCCAGGGAAACATCGATATTCTTTGCGATCTCACACTAAGGACAAATAAAATCTTCTTGCTTTGCTGAGATTGATAACTACAATATCCTCGTTTCCCATGATCAATCTTGAACATTCGTATCATTGAATTGTTTTGTACATATATCAAGCTTTTTCCTTGTATCTTTTTACTTCCACAGCTGAGAAATATTGTGCTAATATATACATATTGTGTATTGAGGGCCGTAGGGCCGCGCGCGTACTTCCTTCTGGACAGTAGGTCTTGACGCTAGGTTAAAGGCCGTCGGTTCCTAGGAACTCCTGGGGATTGACTATTGCTGCACAGAACGAAGTGCGTCAAGAAACGTTGCGGACGGTCGTAGGGAAATGGCATTTTCGAAGCTGAATGATTTGGAAGGAGCTCAGGCGTATAGAGTCAAACTGCAGAAACTTAGTCGTACGAAATGTTTTGTATCCCAATTGTTTGTTTTGTTTTTGACTGCTTCTGCATTTTTGGCGGGTGGGGTGTATTACACTATGTCATACTTTTTCCTTGCTACTCCTACTCCTTACCCTAACATTACTTCGACTGCTTCTCCTCATTCCTTTCATATGTTACCAGAACACGAACAGGCTAGACGTGTAGAATTCCGCAATAATTCCTTTATCCAGCTCCTCCATCAGCATCAGTTAGTGGTTAACACTACTAATTGTTGGGTGTGTGGGTTGATGCCACATACTACGGGTAAGGGAATTCCGTATCTGGTGTTACCGTATAGTTCCCAAGGGTCAGCTCGAGCATTCCAAACAATGTTTCGAAGCGCACTGGGTTTCCACCCCACGCAAGAACAACGTTCCCCCAACTTTGGTCCTACCTCGTATCAGAGGCTGCTATCGATGGCTATAGAAGATATGGAAGATGAGATCCATGATCCTTTTCTTATCCCTAAAGAAGAGGTACAAGCCTATAGGGTCCTAAGTAGAGGGGAATATAGTATGTTCACTAATGAAAAGCAGCTTAAAAGCTCGTCTCCAATATGGGTCGTACCCCACACTGGTAATCTTTGTCTTGTGGGTCGTGGCTCGCAAGCCTCACTTGGAGTAAGTGCTTGCACTGAAAGTTACGTTCTGCCAATGTCCCCGTCCCCTGTGTTTCTGGCTGCCAAGGGTACATACTTTATCTGTCATGATCGTGCATACACATGGTTGCCCGCAGACTTCATGGGCTCATGTTTCGTTGCAAATCTGTTGCCTCCGACGTTTACTGTAGATGCCGATTATCATAAGACTAGAGTTGTACGAGGCGTAATTAGCGAAGAGGATACTGCCGGTCAAGAGGCAGGAGACTTTTTCAAGGGTTTCCTCCCGTTTTGGGGACCTATGGTTAATAGTAGGAACCTGAGACATTTGACTCGAGTGGTAGAATTGACAGCTAATATTACTGCCAGTGCCCTTGGTAATATCACCACAGAACTTCAGGCGGAGAGACTTATGACATTACAAAACCGTATGGTTTTAGATGTTGTCTTAGCAGATCGCGGTGGGGTATGTAAAGTGATCCATTCGAGCTGTTGCATTTTCATTCCAGATAATGCTCCTACTGTCTATCAAGCCATCTCGAAGTTGCATAAGATCTCCGAATCCATGCACGTGGATGTAGGGGATTGGACGCTACTTGGTTGGTTTTGGGGCCTGGTGTCGACTTGGGGTTGGAAGATTCTGACGATCATCGGGGTTGTGGTAGTGTTCCTGTTCACGTGTTGCCTTTGTGTGCAGTGTGGTCCTGCCTTATGTGGCCTCTGTGCTACGACGTGTATGAGACAACCATATGTCACCAAGGGGACTCGATCGGACAGAGCTATGCTACAACGACATCTTGATGGTCTGATGAATATCGAATATGATTCCGACTAGTGCTTGCCTACATGAGGGCAAAAGGAGCGTCTGAGGTTCCGTGACAATTGTAAGTGGTGTTTTCGACTAGTACGAATATGGTCGAGTCTGGTATCTATGAACCGCAAATGACGAGTTTAGTAAGTGTGCGCAGTTTCGCTGTGCTAACTTAAACCGTTCGTTTGTTATGTGGGTTTCTCATCTGTACCCACGGGTTCCATCTTAGATACGGCATCCATTTTGTCTCTTGCCCTCAAGTAGCCAGCGAACGGACGCTGTCCGCTTCGCGACCCTGGGACTCCCAAGATATTTGCGGAAGACACATGTTCTTTGTAAGTGTCTTTATGAGGGGGATGCTACTGTAAGGCAGATGGCGCCGCTCGAGGCTCATCTTGCCGCACGGGCTTATTGTCTCAGCCGTGCATCTCATTAGGCACGTCCCTTTGATGCCTGTATCTCGTGCTTCTCGATACCTCCCCTTTTACACCCTTTCCGATCTCCCTACTGTCTCCGTCTTCCTCTGCACCTGTCTTCGTTCCTATTTCGATCTACTTTACTGCTGATTGGAATTTGCTAATGGTGGGAAGATGGGTTTTTACAGTTGGGAACCGCCAAATGTTTCCGCACTTATGTTCCGGACCTTGTGTGTTTCAAAGTGACCAAAGCGACCCCTCTGAGAGCGACTTGTGGGAACCAGGTTGTAAACTATTGTGTATCATGTTATCCTATGGGTAAAAACTGTATAAAAGGAGCGATCCACAAATACAATTTGAAGCAGTCTCCCCGAACTACACTCGATGTACTTCCTGTGACTTCTGTGTTCCCTGCAGTAAATAAACCTTGACTCTTTGACGCCGAAGGAAGTGTCCCGTGTCTCTGTGACTTGTACGCCGGAGCAGGTTACCCACGAAGGTTTCAGGTGTTGTGCCCTGGCACCGCTGGGTCCAAAAGAACCCAGTCCTTCAGTCGCCTCCTGACCAAGCGACTCATTGTCCGAGTCGCTGGAGTGCGTATTCTGCTGGTCTCATAGGTAAGTTTGGTATAGCGCCCAGAAATTCTTTGGGCGGCTCTTTGGGGGTAGCAATTTGCTGTAGGTTTCCGCCTGAGTGCTACAGTACAGCATATCCCGCGCCCATCTGGTCTTGGTGGGCAACGTACGTCTCATCCAACATTGGGCCACTACTCTCCTGGCTATTAACAACCCCATGTCCGTAAGTCTACGAAGCGCAGCCGGGAGGTTTCTTGAGTTGCCAATGAGATCCGAGTCTGGGTCCGGGGCCACGTCTACTTCCAGGATTCTGCTCATTTCCGCAAAGTCTTCGCACCAGAATGCCTGTATGCCTGGGCAGATCCAGGCTAGGTGCAAAAAGTCAGCATCAGCCGCGTGGCAATGTTCACAGTACGCCTCTGGGCGCAGTCCGTATCTGCGAAGCATCTCCGGTGTGTAGTACACCATCTGCAAAAATTTGAAATGTATTAGCCGATGCTTACCGTTGAGGGAGATTCGCTTCGTGCTTTCACAGCAATATCGCCACGTCGCATTATCTATCGAGGCATTCAGATCTCTTTGCCATGCAAGTCTAGCTTTCATTAGTTTATGCTCCGTGTGACATGGCTACTTTATAGAGGTTCGTAAGGAGCTTCTGAGGCTCCTTTCGTTTAATGACATATGTCAATTCAGGGATATCTGGGGGTTCCACCATATCTGGGCCCAGTATTTCCGTGAGAGCGCTCCTGGTCCTGTGAAATTGAAAGAGTTGAAGGAGTGGGGGTTCATCACCCTCTCCACGTACCTGTTCCCAGGTTTTGACTACGCCGTCCCGGAATAGGTCACCTGCTTTACTGAGACCTAGCTTCACTAATTCACTCGTAACCACCCTTTCAGCCATGGGTGGAAGCCATAGCATCCAATCTAATGGCATCTCCGGGGAGTATAGCGAGGCACCGCCTTGTCGACCCAGGAGAGAGTGCCAGGCGTGATTAGTTGAGGTGACTGGGTCCAAATTTCCCGTTCGACGATCCTGCGGCTTGCATATCGTTGCCGGGAGTGACAGCCGATGCGCAAATAGACGCTCCATTCGGACATGTGGGATCAGCCTGTCCCCGTGTATCCAAGTATGGAGGTGCGATGCCTGTGCCACCCTGTAATACAATTCTAGGTCCGGGGCCGCTAAACCCCCCATACTGTATGGCAGAGTGAGCGTCGACTATTTGACTCTTGGCTGTTTCCTCGCAAGCAAGATTTATCATAAGGCTAGTCAGGCGTTGAAAGAAGGCTCTAGAGAGCTCTATAGGCAGAGCATTAAAGAGGAACAGGAACCTTGGTAATACCACCATCTTCATGATGGCTATGCAGCCCATGAGTGTAAGCGGCAGTTTGTTCCAGACCTCTATATCGTCTTCCAATTTGCTGACCGCCCTGCCATAGTTCTGGTTAATGAGCAGTTCCGGGTCTACATGTATTTGTATCCCCAAGTACCTGATCGGGTCGTCGGTCCACTTCAGAGGGAACTCAGTCTCTACCTGTGTGGTCACCGGGGTCAAGGGCAGCACCATCGATTTTGCCCAGTTGACTTTAAGACCGGATAGTACACCGAACCGTACCACCTCTCTCAGAAGTGGGGGGAGCGAAGTAGCCGGGTCATGCGCATACAGCAGCGTATCGTCCGCATACATGTACACCACTATTTTGAATGTCGGCAAACATACCCTCCTGTGACTGTGATATTCTCTCAGCGCACATGCCAGTGGCTCTGCAGCTAGCGCATATAGTAGGGGGGATAGTGGGCACCCCTGCCGGGTGCCCCTGCCTATGTACAGAGGCGCCGAAATTGCGTTGCCCACTCGCACTCTTGCCGAGGGCCCCTCGTAGAGTGCGCCCACCATTTGTAGGAAGGGCTCACCAAGTCCTATGCGCCGCTTCACCTGGAGGAGGAAAGGCCATTCCACCGAGTCAAACGCCTTCTCCATGTCTAAGAAAATCGCCACAGCCGGTGTATCTTGCTTCACATGTTGGATGGTTCCTAGCACTGTTCTGATGTTATAAGTCAGGTTTCTGGTAGGCATGAACCCCGCCTGTTCCGGGGCCACTCATTCAGGGGCCAACAGTGCTAGTCTAGTAGCCAGGACTTTGGCATATATTTTAGTGTCCACGTTTAATAGAGACAGAGGACGGTATGATCCGCAGTCGTCGTGCGCTTTACCCGGCTTCAGAATGGTGACAATCATGGCTTCTCTCATGGAGCCAGGCATACTGCCCTGTTCGCAGATGTCCCCCAGTAGCACATGTATATGTGGTAGTAACTGCTTCTGAAAGGTTTTATAAAAGTCAACTGTCAGTCCATCTATACCCGGCGCTCTGTATGGGGCACATGAGGAATTCCCTCTCAGAGTTAGGAAGGATCAGGAGTTTTATGTGTTCCAAGTAGTCCAATATTTCAGCCGACATGTCCCCGCTTCTGGAAGAGTAGAGCTCTGAGTAGTAGTCTCTGAAGACAGCGGCAATTTCTGCCTCATCAGTAACTCTGTCACCATCTGCCTTTCTTAGCTCTGAGATCATCTGCTTCCCTCTGCAGCCCTTGATGATATTAGCCAACACCGAGCCGGGCCTCTCCCCTTCCCCGTACGTGCGGGCCGTTGCAAATTTGCCCATGTGTTGAACCTCTCTATCTGCTGCTTCATGGAAGTCTATCAGTAGGTACTTGATTTCCTCCTCAGTCGCGTCATCCGGTCTGGTGCGGCTCTGTTCCTCCAGGGCTTGTAGTTGGAGTTCCAGCTCCGCCAGCATACCCCTCGTCGCCTTCAGGACACTTGAGTGTTTAGACATTGCAATACCCGTATGTATACGTTAAAGGCCTCCCAAACTGTCTGGAAGTCCTCTACCGACCCTACATTCTTTTCAAAGAATATGCCGATCGACTCCGCTAATTCACCGCGGAAGATCGGGTCAAGAAGCGAATACGGTGGGAAGCGCCATGTGAAAGGGGCGATCCTCCGTACTGGGGTCTCTACGACTATTAGTATTGGGGACTGGTCCGACAGTGTGCGCGGGAGTACTTTGCATGTCTTAATAGATCGATTGATCCCCACAGTGGCAAACCAGTAGTCAATTCTAGTATGTATCTCGTGATAAGCAGAGTAGTGGGTGAAGCCATCACAGCCGGCACTGCTACTCCTCCACACATCCTCCATATCTAACACTAGTAGTTTCACGGTGAGCGACTGCGCTGCCGCCGAGGGTCTTCGGGGAGGATCCGAGGACCTGTCCATATCCAGGTTAAGCGTCAAATTGAAATCCCCTCCCCATAGTATGTGCGGGTGATCGTGTCCACCAACTTCACTAGCTAGTGTGTCATAGAATTCAGGGGAGTCATAGTTGGGGCGGTACGTATTGACAACTAGCAGGTCCAACCCCAGACCCCTGCAGGACGCTATAACATACCTGCCTTCCAAGTCCGCCTTAAGCGTCTGTATTTGTAAGTCGTTTTCGGGTTTACCCGCGTAATGGCTCCCCTTGCATGTGTGGTGAACCCTGCCACCGCTATATGTCCTTCCAGGCCTCTGTTGTGTAGCATCCTACTCGTGAGCGGTAAGTGCGTTTCCTGTAGGAGTGCTATGTCGATGTTATGACGTTTGAGGTAGCTTATCACCTTTCTGAGTTTTCTGTAGTCATTCAACCATCTGCCATTCCAGGTAAGTGCGCTGAGTGAGGAGGGCTGTGTATTTGTCCGTGTATTTGTTACTTCAGCCATCAAGGCGTGACCTGTGGTTGTGTTATAGTGCGGTGCAGTATATTCGAGTGAGCTGTGACACCGAGGCCCATCCGCGAGTCGCCAGCGGTAGGAACATGTGGCAGCTTAGAGCAAGCACTTTTAAACCTCTGAGGGGAAATACACCCTGAATCAACCAACAAACAGTAACATTCCCTGTTTCCCTCGGATCCCCCACCCTCCTCCCACAGCAGACCAACCCCAACAACATGGCCTAGCTTGATAAGATCAACCCCCCACCTCCCCTCCCCTCTTCCCAAGTACTCCCTATCTGGACAGATGTGTGCGATCGGCGCGAGGGCAGAGGTCGCCAATATCAGCACAGGTAGTACTTCCATACCACCTCATAGCATTGAGAGCCTCGTAGCTCCGTCACTCCTTAAGTGTCTTTGTGCTCAAGCCCCAGGCTCCCAGCCATCCCCGCCACCCCGGCAACCCCCAACAGCCGCAATATTGTACCCCCCTTCCCCACCCCCAGAACTACGCCAATCAACTTTGCAGATCCATCGGCTACAGTTCACCCCATTGTCCAAACCTTTCAGCGTACATTCGCATCAATTCAACAAGTAATTAATCAGGAACGATCTCACCAGTGCTCAGTGACTCCGCAGTTCTCGCATTCCTGTGGCAAGCTGGCACCATCCGGACCCCGGGCCGCCGGGGTCCACAGCCAACTCAGTTCTGATCGACCTCGGGATCTTGCCCCCGGTCGACGGTCGGAGTCCGATTGTTCATGGCTCATATCCAAAGCACTATTCTTGGTCTTCCAGCCCGCTGGTTGTTTCTTGTTCACCTTCCTGGTTCCTTGGACTGTTCCTCCGTTCCTTTGTCCAGGTTTTAAGCGCCTTCTGCAACTCCTTAGGGTCAGTGAAAATATGGGAATGTCCCTGTCGGTTAATGCGTAGCTTTGCAGGATAAAGCATAGCGTAGTCCAACCCTAGAGCTCGAATTTATTGTTTGTACGGGGCAAAATGGCGACGTTCCTCCTGCACCCTCGCCGTGAAGTCCGGGTACAGAGAAATGGACGAACCCTCATATTGCAGTTTCCCCTTCTCCCTGGCCAGTCGGAGGGCAGTGTCCCTGTCCCTGTAATTCAGGAGTTTCGCTATGATTGGCTGCGATGGGGCGCCGGGACGCGGTCGCGGGCCCAGCGTGCGGTGCGCCCTCTCCACTGTAAACGTATTCGAAAAGACATCGTCGCCCAGCAGCGTGGTGAGTAATTTCTCCACAAACAGCTCCATCTTCCCCACTTCCGTCGTTTCCGGTAGTCCTGTGATGCGTATATTAGAGCGCCAAGAGCGGGCCTCCAAATCTTCTGATCTGTCTTGGATGACTTGGAGGAGTTTACAATCTGTTTGCGGTCCTTATCTAGGTCCATTTGGGCCTCTTCCACCTCAGTCAGGCGCCTCTCGGACATGTCTAGCCTCTCCGCGTGCTTGTCCACTCTCTCAGACATGCGGTCCATGCGATAAGTGAGGGCGTCAATTTTCGTACCTATCGCCGCCATTCTGTCTTGAAGGCCTTTCTCCATGATGACTAGGAGGCCCTTGATGTCTGCATAGAACGTGCTCTCCGGGCCTCTACTCTGCGGCGCCGGTGAGGATTCCTGAGTTTCCGGGGGTTTCGACTTGCGCTGTTCAAACGCCAGTTTGGACTGTGTCTTGTTACCTTTGCCCATTTTTCCTTCCTCAGCAATTGCAAGACGGGTCCTACTCGTGAGTGATGCAGTCGCCACCTCTAAGCCTGGTTCCGCACAGCCGATCTTCTGCACGCACTCCGCTCTCTTTTCAGCTGGACTCTTCCCCAGCCCCGTTCTTCGAGTTACTGCAACTCCCCTCAGGTTCACTGCCAGTAGTTATTGTCCGCTTCAGTCCAGGACTCACTGTCCAGGGCGCCGGGGCAATCCCCCTCTGCCTTAGGACCAGGCAGCAGGCGAGGAGGGGGAGGAGAGGGGGGGGCGAATCAAATCTCCACCTGGCCGGTGAAGTACGCGCAGCTCTCGCGCAGGTCCCAGCACAGGATCGTAGTGGGCAGGGGGGGGGGAGGTGTACCCCGTACCTCCGCGTCCCTCGAACTGTTGTAGCTTCACGAGCCCTCAGTTGGTCCCTTCTCAGCGTCCCACCACGGGCTCCACAGTGTCCCTCCGTCTGGCAAGCGTCCTCCAAATTCGCGCTCACCAACTGCTCCCGGGCTCACCCGATCTGTCCAGGTGCGCTCCGCTGACATGATCGTGGCCACCTCGATTCTGTGGCGCTGTGTCGCTAAGTATCAGGCAGGATCAGCTGCTTGTTGGGCCTCTGGGGCCATCACCTCGTCCCTCCGGTCTGCCCGTGTCCCTAATGGCAGCTCCCCTCAGGCCAGGGCAAAATGGCGCCGCGCCGCAGCGAGGCACCCTTCCTTTCGCGGGTTGCATCGTCGCAGCAGAGACAGGCAGTTATCAGCGGCCCCCAGTGCACTCTTGTCTGGGGGGTAGGTGGGGTCAGTAGCACCCGCTACTGTCCGCTCCTCTCCGGCGGCTCTGGTCCGGCGGCCGGATGCACCATGGTAGGGGTCGTCCGGCGGGCCGCACATCGCGTGACGCCCTCCGGGGCAAGGATCAGGCAAGAGTCCGGCTTTGCGGCCCTGTCCGCCTCCGTACCTGGCCGCGTTCTTTCTCGGCTCCGGCGGCGCGGAGACACTCCCCGGCTCCGTTCCTGCTACCAGGCGTCCCCGGGAGCAAGGCGACAGCTCCGATGCCCTCGAGGCTCAGCTATATCAGGATAATTGCCGGATTATGTGGAGTGACGGCGCAGTGCCCTCACTTCAAGCGTCCGCCATCGTTGCCGGCAAGCTCCGCCCCCAGCTATTCAAAAATTAGCATTTACTACGAGGCTATAATGCACTTAAGAGTATATGGTCTGGCTGCATCACAGAACAGCTTCAGAGAATAGATTCCGAAAGCAGCAGAATGGTCCTGCTCATGCATGGGCACCCTCTCACACAAAACCGAGCACTCTGCCTTCAGGATTGATAGGAGTGACTGATAGGTTTATATGTGTCAGTGATTAAAGGTAGATAAAGGTAACCTATATCTTAGTAAGGGGTGCGTGCACCACCTTACCCATGCTGCAGTAGCAGTCCTGTAGTGTCATTTTGGAAGGCTTCCCAGGGGTGGCATAATACATGCTTCAGCCCCTGGTAGGTCTCTGGGGTACCTATGTCTTTGGTACCTAAGGTACCATATACTGGGGACTCACAAGGGTTCCCCAGTAACCAAACTGGAGTGTACCTAAAGCACGTGCAATCAATTTAGAGCGGAATGAGCCAGGCTGGGGGCCTGGATAGCAGGGCACCAGCCAGACTACAGTCGAAAACAGTGAAACACCAGCAAAAAGTGGGGGTAACCATAGTAAGCAGATCCTTATCTCCTACAACGAGCATACAATTCCCCGAGATAGGTTAAATCTGAGAGGATTCCACCTTGCAGGATTTTCAATGGCATGTTTCGCTACCAAGAGCGAGTAGGACATAATTGCATCATGCGCTTGTCACTTTCCGGCGTCCTCCCTAACTCTGCTGCTCCAAAGCGCTGCAGATCCCTAACTGTTTTCACAACTCACCCAGTATGTCTTCCAAGCACTCTGTGGACGTGCAAGGTTCTTACCAGCCCTTGCACCTCATGTATGGGCACTCTCTCTCTTACCTGCACCACTGTCTGGAAAAATACAAAACTGGATGGGGGGGGGGGGGGGGGGATACCATAGCAGTGCAGCTAAAGGTGCTGCACTGCCCCTGACATTACACTACCTGCATTACGACGAAATCTCCAACTGATGCTGCAGGCAACATACCTATTCGGTCGGTGTGGAGTGTGTGTTTGAATTTGTGCATGTGTGTTTATGTGTGAATCATACACTGCTGCTGCAATGCTGCATTTGCTTTGGTTGTACAGGGGTGGTTGCACTGTTGAAAGTCAAGTGGTGTCTGTTCTTTGAGGACTTCTACAGCTTGAAAAACGCACACACACTCACTGAAAGCACATGCTCAATACAGGAAACAATATTTTGGGTCCTGTCTGTGTGAAAACACAACTCACTGATTTGTTAGTTGTGCCGACCCTTTACCTATCTATCTATACACTTTTCGAAAGGCCATCGTTGCAGCTGTGTTCGGAGGAGCCCACTGGACAAGGTGCGAGCAGGACACCGCCGCCCCTTTACCGCGGCTATCATTGTGTTTCCATAACCTGCGCACTCTGCCCCACTCCCGCAGTGAAATACCCATAACATTTCCTACTTCCCTTCCCGCCAAGAAAACCACTACACCTTTCTTCGTGGTGGTCATTTGTTGGCCGCAGTTTATTAAGGGTTACAAGGAAACAGGTATTACTTGCATTTGCATGTTATGTCATATACATTTCCTTGCCAATGTCTCTTGCCCCTTTTGGGGCGGTTCTTTTGTAGGTTGGGTTTTCCTTGTGCTTCCTCAGCGTGGGAAGGGGGTATTCGTTGTCCCAGAGTTAGGCTGCCTCGCTACCTTTCGGACCTTGTTGTGCCCTGCCATCCGGCGGGGGCTGGGCTGCGAGCGCCGTCTCTGCCTCTTCCCCTTCCCTTCGTCGCATGTCACCCAGCCGTGAGGCATCCCAGAGCCGCTGTCCTTAGGCCATCTCACCCAGCCGTGCGGCATCTGAAGGTGAGTGTACCTATTCTGGCGCACCGCTCTCCGGTGTGCCTCCGTACCAACCGTTCTCTGCGCAGCCCTTCGCTGCGAAGCTCCTTCCCTCTTTCAGCCCTGCGACAATGCTGATCCCTTGGTGTGGGTGGGTGGGTCAAGATTCCTTCGCGCCGTGCTGCTCCCCCCGCTCCTGTGCATAGGAGTATCACTGGGGGGAGCGCGCTTTTATGCCCCCCCGCCACGTATGTCCTCACCTGGGGAATCCCCCCATTGGGGGGTTTGAATCTCGCTACCCCCCCCATTGGCCGGCGCGCGGCGGCGGAAGCCAGGAACTGGGGGGGGATGGGGGGGGGGGCTAGCCCGGCCCTTCCGGGGTCCCCTGGCTGCTCGGGAGACCCCGTTTACCCGCGTTTCCTTTCCTTCCCGGGCCGTCTTCCCCCCCCTTTGTTGTTTCTTCGGGGGGCTCGCCGCGTGGTTATGGCGACGGCTCCCTAGCCCCTGCGGGGGTCCGCCTCTGCAGTAACCTGCGCACTCTGCCCCACTCCCGCAGTGAAATACCCATAACATTTCCTACTTCCCTTCCCGCCAAGAAAACCACTACACCTTTCTTCGTGGTGGTCATTTGTTGGCCGCAGTTTATTAAGGGTTAC
The DNA here is from genome assembly GCF_964263255.1 of Lissotriton vulgaris. Lineage (NCBI taxonomy): Eukaryota > Metazoa > Chordata > Amphibia > Caudata > Salamandridae > Lissotriton > Lissotriton vulgaris. The sequence continues at coordinate 1,705,839,592 of NC_141685.1, read as the reverse complement.
AAGGAAACAGGTATTACTTGCATTTGCATGTTATGTCATATACATTTCCTTGCCAATGTCTCTTGCCCCTTTTGGGGCGGTTCTTTTGTAGGTTGGGTTTTCCTTGTGCTTCCTCAGCGTGGGAAGGGGGTATTCGTTGTCCCAGAGTTAGGCTGCCTCGCTACCTTTCGGACCTTGTTGTGCCCTGCCATCCGGCGGGGGCTGGGCTGCGAGCGCCGTCTCTGCCTCTTCCCCTTCCCTTCGTCGCATGTCACCCAGCCGTGAGGCATCCCAGAGCCGCTGTCCTTAGGCCATCTCACCCAGCCGTGCGGCATCTGAAGGTGAGTGTACCTATTCTGGCGCGCCGCTCTCCGGTGTGCCTCCGTACCAACCGTTCTCTGCGCAGCCCTTCGCCACGCCGTCAGGGAGGCTGCCGTCTTCCTGCGGCTCCCCCCTTGCGCCCCGTTATTCATTGGCAACCTGCTAACACCATGGCGCCCCACAGATTGCTCCAGAAGATCTCCATCCCCTGTTCGGACAGGTGCACCCCGTCGGTTGCGTAGTATTCCGGGCGCCCGGTGTGAATCAACCCGTGCCTGACGAAGCCCAGGCCGTTAGCTCTGCAAAATTTGCTTACAGTGAGGTTCAGTTTTTTCCTCGAGTTCTCAACGCCTTTATATGACTCAGCGCCTCGCCACTCCTGCCTGCTGATCACTTCAGACCAAATGATCGCCGTTTTCCCGCACCTCCTGGCTGTTTCCACCAGGTCGCTCTGTATTCCGAAGAGGAGGGCCCTCCGGCCCATTGCGGCCAGGTCGTTCCCCCCGAGGTGGATGATCAGAACGTCTGGGTGGCGCCCGGCCCCTTCCCTTATTTTCTTGAGGGCCGTTGCGAGTTGAAACCAGTGCATGCCCGATTGGCCGAACCAGCGGATGCACGTGTGTTGTGGTCTGTCCTTGCGCTGACGCCCCCTGCGCTCCCACCATGCGCCCATCCGCTTGACGAAAGAGTGGCCCACCACCCACACTAGGCGTGGTCTGCTCCCTGTTGATGCAAATGTAAAGTGACTGGTCACTCTCACGCCTACCCTGTTTGTCTCTTAGTCACAGTAGCTGGGGCCTCACGTAAGATTTATATGCTCGCGAGCGCCACCTCCCCACGGCCTGAATTTTTGCCTCGGGCATCCCCTGTTGTGCCGCGGTCGTGGCCGCCCCTATTCGGAATGAGTGTGATCCAAAGGCCCCAGGCGGCAGGCCTGCACTGCTGAGGGCCTGGCGCATCACTGCTATAAACTGGAATTTACTCAAGTATGACCCATCCCTGTGGATAAGCAGGGGGCCATCCCCCGCCGGGCGTATTGCCATGAAGGCAAAGAGGCAGCACACTGCGCAGTTCTCCTTGTTCTGGATGCAGTGTATGGTTACCGTGGCCCCGCGTCCCTCCTGGTCCGTCTTTGACCGCCGCAGCGCCAGATCTACTCGCCCGGCACCTGGTGTCACATCGCTAGCCCAGAGGCAGCGCTCTGCTTGGCCCTCCCTGGCGGGGGCCACTAGTTCGCTGATGCGGAATGCCCCAAAGAAGGCCATAGTGAATGCTGCCCTGAATAGTACTCGCTCGTACTCCCCCGATGTCACTCTGTCTAGTGCCTGCAGCAGCGCCCCCAATCTGGTGAAGTCTATCGGGCGCCTTGTGTCCTCTTTCTTTCCTTCATTCCTTCTCCACCCCTTCATTGCCATCTTTATGTAGTGCGATGCCAGTGGGTTGTGCCCTGTTTCCAGTTTTGCATGGTGTGACACGGCTGCAAGGTGGGCTTGGGTCCATGACCTGGATTTGCCGCTCTTGTATGCCCAGCTGATGAACTGCTCTGCTGCCCTGTGCGTGGCGCTAGGTATGGCTAGTGAGTGGATGCCCCCTACTGTGAGTACTGTGGCTACGTATTTTGCATATCTCCTTGCCGCCCCAGGGGCCAGGGCTTGGGTGATCAGTTCCGAGAGGTCTGCCCTGCCAGTTTCCACAGCTGGGGTGGGAAAGGGGTCATATCCACGTCGGCCCTGGGGGCTAGCTCCCTGAATTTGCTCATCATGCCTCTGGACAGGGCGTCTGCTAGCTCGTTCTCCACCCCTGGTACGTGCCTTGCTCGTAGGTCTATGTTGCCCTCCAACTGTAATGTAACCAAACGGCGCATTAGTCTCAGTGTGTCCGGGCACCTGGCTGACCCCCTGTTGATGGCCTGCACTACGCCCTTGTTGTCGGACCACAGGGTCAGTTTCATGTTCTTGAGTTCCTTTCTCCAAATCACTAGTGCTACCACAATGGGAAACAGCTCTAAAAATGTTATGTTCGTTGTGACCCCCTGTCTGCGCCAGCTGTCGGGCCACTGGCCCGCGCACCACTTGTCCCTCAAGAGTGCCCCAAACCCTGTGCTCCCTGACGCATCCGTGTACAGCTCGACCTGTTTGCAGGTCAGCCACCCCTCCCTCCAGATCAGCACTCCATTGAAGTCCGCTAGGAAGGCATCCCACACCTCAAGGTCCCTTTTCACCTCAGCCCCTAGGCGCACATGGTAGTGTTTGTGTGTGATGCCGCGCGTGAGTTTTGTTAGCCTCCTTGCGAACACCTTGCCTGCTGGGATGACCCTGGTGGCGAAATTTAGTTTCCCAATCAGTTGCTGTATCTCCCTCAGGGTGGCTTTGTCCCGCCCTCGCATGCTTCTTATTTCCCCCCGGATGTCTTCTACTTTCTCTAGGGGGAGCCTTGATGTGCCTGCTACCGAGTCCAATTCTATCCCTAAGAACGTGATCCTTGTCGATGGCCCTTCTGTTTTCTCTTTGGACAAAGGGATCCCTAACTCCCCAGCCAGTTTGGTGAATGCCCCCAGCGTGTCCTTGCACACTGGGGTGTCGGCGGGGCCGGTAAATAGGAAATCGTCTAAGTAGTGCAGCTTACCGCCCGCTGGGTGGCGGTCATGCAGTGCCCATTCGACGAATGTGCTGAACAGCTCAAAGTAGGCACATGACACTGAGCAGCCCATGGGCATTGCCTTGTCGTAGTAGTACTGTCCCTCCCACTGGAAGCCTAAAAGGTGAAAGCTGTCGGGGTGGACTGGGAGGAGGCGAAATGCCGACTCTATGTCTGCTTTTGCCATGAGTGTGCCGCTCCCCGAGGCCCTTATCAGGTCTACTGCGTCGTCTATCGTGGAGTAGCTCACCGAGCACACTTCCGACTCAATTCCGTCATTGACTGACAGCCCGTCTGGGAACGACAAGTGGTGGATCAACCTAAACTGCCCTGCTTCTTTCTTGGGGACCACCCCCAGTGGGGAGGTGACCAGTCCTTCCCTTGCCGATGCCGGGAGGGGGCCCTCAATCCTGCCCAGCAGCCTCTCCTTCTCTATCTTTTTTGCTACCACCCCTGGGTGCTGTCTTGCTGATGCCAAGTTCCGGTGGCAGGTGGGGGGGAGGGGGCCCTTGAAAGGTATGGTGAAACCCTCCTCGAATCCCTGGACTAGTATTCTTGCGTCTGACTTGTTGTGGTATCTGTTTGCTAGTGCGCGCAGCCTTTGAGTGTTGATGGGGGACCATGCTAGAGAGGGGGTCTCCTGTCGCGCTTCACCCTCGTGGTCCGCCCTGCGCGCCTCATTGCTTCTTACCCTCCTTCTTGTCGCGCTTATGGCTATCTCTGCGCTTGCAGTGTGCCGCCGGGTGCCCTCCCCCGCATGCTGAACATGAGTGGGAGAATTTACATGACGCCCCAAATGTGCATTCATTGGTCTCGAATTTCCAGCATATTGCTGGTGGTCCGCTTGTGTGCGACCCTTTTCCTGTGTTGAAGTGTTTATGCTTCTGAAATGGCCTTCCTTTCCCTTTTTGAAAGGAGCTCCTGTAAGAGTGCTCGGTCCTACCCCCCCAGGACCTGGCTTCCTTTGCTACCATCATCTTATGTATGAAGCCTGACACATCCTCTTCATTCCACTCCATCTCGGGGTGCGTCTGCATTTTTAGCCTGAAACCCTTATCGTACTCCAGCCACGCTTCCCCCGGGAACTGCCTTTGCGCATTGTGTATGTTTGCCTCGTATAACCATAAATCCGCTGCGCATTGTGGGAACTTTTCAACTATTATGCACGCCATTATCCTGAATGCGTCCAACCAATTATCAAATTAGCGCTCTTTCCTCTCCCTTCTCCTCTCCCTCCTGTCTTCCTCCTTCTTGTCACATGTGGTCAGGTCTAGCCCTTCTAGCTGTATTTCCAATAAGGAGAAGATGTCTATGAACTCTTTCCGCCATATTCTTTCCTTTACCGCCATTGGTATCATGCTGGCTAACCCTGTGGCTCTGGTGGTCAGGGGTGCGGGGCCTGGGGAGGGTCTGGCGTATGCCCCCGTTACTCCTGTGGTCATTGAGGGCCCACTCCCCTGTTGGGCCTCCCCCCACGCTGCTGCCGGTGACCCTCCCTCGCCCCCCGCCGCAGTATATGGTTGCCCTATTCCCTGCTGCTGTCGCGCCGCGCCTGGGTTGAGTAGGTACCATGGGGGCCCCATGGCCCCTTCCCCTTGCAGGGGCGTGGTACCCCCTGGTCGCCCTGTCCCTTGTCCTGCACTCGGTTGAGCCCTCGCACCCCCTGTGTTCTGGACCCCCAGCCCTTGTAACAGTAGTGGCGCCATTGCTTTGCAACATTCTTGTATGATCGTGCTAATATGCTCACCATTGGTTGGCGTGTCGTCGGTCCCCTTGTCCGCCCCTGCCACCGCCGTGCTGGCTTCAATTGGCTGGGTTCTCTTTGGCGCTTTCTTGGGCGGAGCTGCATCCGCTAGCTTCGCTGGTGCCTTCCTGCTTCTCTTAGCCGCGGGGGGCGTGGTCGCCTTGCCCCTTCCCCCGCTCGTTCCTTCGCCTGGGTCGCGGTTGAGGTGCTCCTGCAGCCATCCGTCCCCGTGGGCTTCTGAGGCTGCGCGGATCTTCCGCAGTAGGTCGTTCAGGTCGTCCTGGCCCCTCCTTGAGCTCCCTTTCTTGCCCATGCCTCGTTGCCTGGACTGCCCTCGTTCCTGTAAATTACCGTGTGTACAGCGGGGTGCTGCCGCTAGCAAATTATGCACCAAAGCCCCCTCTTGTCGCTCTCCCTGGCGGGGTGCAGCCGCCGCAAGTTATGCACCAATCTCCCTGGTTCTGTAGGAGCAGCCTTGTCTCTGTTGTTTGGGCTCTGCTTGAATGGCCTTATGTCGCCTGCAATTCCCCTTTTCGCCACCAGAGGGCGCCCCCGGTCTCCTCGATTGCACTCGGGCTGCTGAGCGGACACTCTCTGTCGGCTCTTGGATGATCCGGTCGGGCTCCGGGAGTCTCCTCGTCCCGGTAAGTCGGGGGGGGCACCTCACCTCCCCTCAGCCCACTTCCGATTTTTCTGTCCTACCGGTGCCGTCGGGTGGGCTCCGGCGCGCACCGTTGATGTGTACTTGGTCCGGGGGCACGTCCTGCTCGCTTGGAGGCGCTCCTGCTCCGAGGCCGCGCCGGGTGGGCTCCGGTCGCGGTCTTCTGCTCTGCCTTGCCGGGCGGGCACCGGCTGTGCTGATGACCCAGGCCGCGTCGGGTGGGCTCCGGTCGCGGCCTTCCTTCAGTTGCAGGCCGCGTCGGGTGGGCTCCGGTCGCGGCCTTCCTTCAGTTGCAGGCCGCGTCGGGTGGGCTCCGGTCGCGGCCTTCCTTCAGTTGCAGGCCGCGTCGGGTGGGCTCCGGTCGCGGCCTTCCTTCAGTTGCGGGCCGCGTCGGGTGGGCTCCGGACGCGGTCTTCCTCCAGGTGCCGGCCGCGTCGGGTGGGCTCCGATCGCGGTCCGCCTTAAGGTGCAGGCCGCGTCGGGTGGGCTCCGGTCGCGGTCTTCTTTAGGTGCAGACCAGGCCGCGTCGGGTGGGCTCCGGTCGCGGTCCTCTTCCCGGTGCAGGCCGCGTCGGTTGGGCTCCGGTCGCGGTCTTTTTTTAGGTGCAGGCCGTGCCGGGTGGGCTCCGGTCGCGGTCTCTTCCCCCACAGCCGGGAGGAGCTCCGGTCACGCTCCGTGTCGCCTGCTTCCCCAGCGCGGGAAGGGGAGCGTCTTTGCTCTCTGTGCCGGTGTCTTCTCCAGGGGCAGCACGGGTTCCCGTCGTCCGTCGTCCGTCTTCTTCGAGATTCCTCCTCAAGATTCCTTCGCGCCGTGCTGCTCCCCCCGCTCCTGTGCATAGGAGTATCACTGGGGGGAGCGCGCTTTTATGCCCCCCCGCCACGTATGTCCTCACCTGGGGAATCCCCCCATTGGGGGGTTTGAATCTCGCTACCCCCCCCCATTGGCCGGCGCGCGGCGGCGGAAGCCAGGAACTGGGGGGGGATGGGGGGGGGGGCTAGCCCGGCCCTTCCGGGGTCCCCTGGCTGCTCGGGAGACCCCGTTTACCCGCGTTTCCTTTCCTTCCCGGGCCGTCTTCCCCCCCCTTTGTTGTTTCTTCGGGGGGCTCGCCGCGTGGTTATGGCGACGGCTCCCTAGCCCCTGCGGGGGTCCGCCTCTGCAGTTATAAAACTCCGAAGGTGTATACATGTTTGTGCCCTGGGATCTATCGTGCTACAGATGTTGATGAGAGCATGCCTTATTTCACCACACAGCTGAATTTAATATACTCAGCCAGGCCTTAGGAGCGCTCGGTTAAACAGATGACCTCCCAGCTGAAGAATTCCGCATCATTCTGGCTCCATTTCATGGCATCATTAACAAAGCTAAGGGTCTTGGAAAGGGTCGCAAAGCACAGCAAATGTGTAAAGCCTGGGAGAGATGTTATCTTTCAAATAACGTGTCTCTCCAGGGTCACTACCAGAGAAGAAACCAACTACAGCCAAAATGTAAAGCTTCGTGTTTAGGCCACCTGGCAAACGCAAGAGGGATTAGGACAGTAATGTGATGTTTACTGAAACAGAAACAAAACGTGGACAACCACGCCCAACATGTGGAGATGTATTCACCATAGTAGTTATCTGTACGTAGATTGTTGCTGAGGAAAACTAAATGTTTTAGTCCATATTCTCACAATTGGTACGGAGTTCCTCTGAAATAGAAAAGGATTGGGTAATAGGAACCGATAGAAGGGTCCCGGAACGAGACCACAGGTGTGTGAAGGAAGGAGTAGGAGGAGGAGGGGGAATCCTCCTTTTTTTATTTTTTATTTTTTATTTTTTTGAAGTGGCAATTCTTTAGTCGCTTGTGTGAATGGGCACACCACACACATTCCACAGGGGGTGTCCAGTTACTGGTGGAAGACCCCATAGAGTCCTCTGAGGGTTGGTATGTATTGGGCGTGGTCGGGTGTGCACAAGTGAGTCCTTTAGATTACGGGTTCTCTTATATGCAAATCTGGGTTTAGGAAGCTGTAGCTCTCCGGTGTTTAAGATATCCCAATGTTTAAGGCTTATCTTTTTGATCCTAGTGGAGTCAGGGGTAAAGGATGTCACACATGTGAGGCTGTCGGTGGGAGTCTTTGTGTGAGTTTCTAACAAAACTTCTCTTGGGTTGTTCCTTGCCCTTTTCATTGAGTCTCTCACTTGTCTGTCAGGGTTGCCACTTTCGGACCATAATTATAGAGCTGCATTGTAATACGATGTTTAACCCCTTCGCTGCTAATGACGAGCTCAGCTCGTCATCAGCCTTGGTGGTCGTGTGCGGATGACGAGCTGAGCTGATTGTGTTTTGGTAAAGAAAGAGGCAGGTGGGGGCCAGAGTATGGAAGTGAAGCCCATATAAAGTTGGTCTCAGATTTCTCAGAGCACTGGTCACCGACGTCATAGTGGGCGTGTGGGGAGGACGGTCGGGGGCCGTCCGATCTGCGCACCCGTCAGAGTCGCCCGCACCGCAGTGGAATGTCCGCCTCGGCGAAGCGGCTAGACTGGGTATCCCCCAATCTGATGATGGGTATCCACTGACATCCTGACCTCTGTAGCCCTAGGCTGACTGAGGCAGGGTAGCGAGGGGCAAGATACCTGCTCCAGACTGGGCACCTCCTTGGAAGGGTCCCCAGCCCTCAGTGGTCCTGTCAAGACAGGCCTGACCTCCTCTGGGGCAGTACCTTCACAAGGGGTAGAATCAGTTCCCTGAGGAAGCTGACCCTTACCTATAGTCTGGGGGGAAGAAGACTTTTCTACATTCCCTGTACTTTCTGGTGGAGCACAGTGGGCCATTGTTTCAGTCTCCACTACTCCCAAATTTTCCTGGGGTATGAGTGAGGTCCTAGGGGTCCCACCAACTCTATCAGGGAGGCCTAACATTTCTAAATGAGTCTTCAGTTCCACTTCAGCTCAGGCTGAAGTTTCTAAATCATTGCCCAAGAGGCAATCTACAGGCAAGTTTGGGGACACTGCCACTCATTTGGGACCCGTGACTCCTCCGCAGCTGAGATTGACTTTAGCGAAGGATTGATCTGTCCTCACACCATCAGTGTTGGTCACCTGGTACTTGAACCAAGGTAATAGCTGGAGTGGTGACACTAGGGTTCCTGTCACCATGGTGACACTAGCCCCTGTGTCCCTATAGGCTACAGCTTTCAGACCATTGATCAGAAGGTCCTGTCTATACCTGTCCATGGAATTGGGACTGACAGTAAAATTGGCAAATCCCCTGCCACCATCACAGACTAAGGTGGCCTGTGTGGGGGACCTGGCTAAGTCCACCTCAGTTCCCACATACAATTCAACTAAATGTTTGGGTGCACTACCATCACCTGGGGGATTACTACTTGTAGTACCAGCAGGTGTCAGAGTTGTGTTTGGATGAATATTTTCCTTATTGGCGCCCTATGGACAATTGGCATCATTTTTCCTGTGGCCTGGCTGTTTGCAGACAAAACAATAAGGCTTCTTGTTAGGGGAGGAAGGAGTTTGGGACCCACACTTAGAGGAGGACCTTTGGGGCCCTTCAGAGGACTTGTCTTTAGATTTATCCCTGCCTCTCTCTTGGGCTTTGGAAGAATCTTTCTTCTGATCACCACCACCCTGGTTCTTTTGTTTCACCCTGGTTCTGACCCATTTATATGCCTTCTTTCCCAATTCTTGGGGAGAAGTCAGATCTGAGTCGACAAGGTACTGGTGCAAAAGCTGGTTTTGACAATTATTAGGATCTGCTCCCTCATAATACACTAATTCCTGTCTGGGAGGTGGTCGCACCTCCCTGTGACAGGATGCCTATCGTTCTGCCTTGCCTTGCTTGAGCTTGGCTCAGCAGCAGGAGGGCAGAAATGTGTCTCTGGTCAACAGCAACCATTTTGGGCTAGAAGGCTGATACTGGGAACACCAGGGTCCTCACAAGGCTCGTTTCTGAGGGGTGGAATCATACCTCCCACACTGGTTACTGGTATAAGGTATGATTCCACAATGTTTGACACAAAACACGATAGGGTTACTTTCAGCTGTTTTAGAGTTGGTCATCATGCGGTCCCATAATGCCACTCAATATGTCGTAAATGGCTGCTGCACTAACATCCTGGGAGAATGGATTTCGCAGGCAGTAGGGGTGTCCTGCTCATGCAGTGGCACCCTCTCACTTAGAATCAAGCACCCTGCTTTCAGGATTGTTAAGGCCTGCTGTAGGGGTGACTTATAGGTTTAAGTGTTGTGACCTTTAATATAGTAAACCTATATCTTAAGTAAGTGGTGAATGCACCCTCTTACACAGGCTGCAATGGCAGGCTTTTAGTTCCAATTTGGAGGACCTCTCATGGATGGCATAAAACATGTTTCAGCCAATGGGAGGCCTCTGGGGTACCTATGCCCTGGTTACATGAGTACCATATACTAGGGACTGACAAGGGTACCCCAGTATCCAATCTGGAGTGTACCTAAGTACATGATATAACCAATTTAGGGAGAACGCAGATATACTGGGGTCCTGAAAAGCAGGATCCCAGTCAGACTAGTCAAGAACCAGCTTAGCACCAGGCAATAAGTGGGGGTAACTATGCAGAAAGATCCTACCTTCCTATATATGGCATAGAAACCTCTGCTTGGGCTGAGGGGTTAAGGAAGTCTCATACAGAAATATTCGGTATGCCTGACTGGCTGTGTTTGGCCACAATGGGGCAGAAAGCCCTTCTGGGAAGTCAAGGAAGCCTGGAGTCTGGAACAATGGCCCAAGTTCTCACAACCCAGAAGAAGGGTAAGAGGCAAGAGACATGGGAAACTATCCTCAAGACCTCCCATGGCCTAGAAGGAATCTGACTCCTAGGGGAAGGATGTGGCACATAGAGGGCAGAAACTACCCTGAAAGAGCTGCCAGAACTCTCTGGGTTGCATAGGTCAGGGGATTCTCCAAGGAGGAATTCTGAAAAGCACAGAGAATATGCCCACATCTTGACAGCCTCCAGCACTAAGCTGTAGTAAAAGAGCAGGAGGATACCAGTGGAATACATAGGATCTATTGGGAGGAAGGTTTCGTATACAGATAGGCTAGGGACCCAAACCTTGGGGCAACCATAAGATTAGTGGTCCCCCAGAAGTACAGGGCATTTCTCTTTTTTTTAAATGGATCCTAATTCATTTTCCATATGTTGATGCTACAAAAAGGACTCCATTCCTGTGTAACATGACCCAACACAGTAAACATGCAAAAAGAGCAATTGATGGACGGAATGCTGAACAATGTCAAACATTCACCACCAGTGTAGAGATCTGAGTCTAAATCCGTTGTTTATTTGCTCACCATGCCATTCCAGTTAGGAACCACCCTGCTCCACATGAGAACAGTCCAACCTGAGCTTCCAGGCCACATCCTTCCTGGACTGAAACAAGCATCCTGGGACCAGTGTCAGGGTATCACCCCTCATCAGCCAGACTAGATTGACTCCAGTGGCTTGGCGAGCACAAGACCCATGTGCATACTCATCCCACTTGGGGTGGCAAATGCAAAAAGAACAATTGATGGATTGAATGATGAACAATGTCAAATATTCACTGCCAGTACAGAGATCTGGACCTAAATCCATAGTTTTTTTGCTCACCATGCCATTCCAGTTTGGATTCAGCCATATGCAAATCAGTCTTGACCCTGCTCCCCAAGAAAATAGTACAGTCCTAACTGCCAGCCCAGGTCCTCCCTGGACTGGAAACAAGCATCTTGGGACTGGTTTTTATGGTATCACCCTATATCACCAGGCTAAATTGACTCCTATGGCATGGCAAGCACAGGGTGCACATCTGGGCATACCCGTCCCACTCGGGGTGACAAATAAAAATGAACAACTGATTGATCGAATGCTGAACAATATCAAACATTCATCCCAGTACAAGAGATCTGGGCCTACACCCATCATTTTTTTGCACACCAAGCCATATGCAAATCAGTCTTGACCCTGCTCCACATGGGACAGTCCATCCTGAACTGCCACGCCAGGTCCTCCCTAGACTGGAAACAAGCATCCTGGGACTGGTTTCAGGGTATCACCTCTCATCAGTGGCATGACGATAACGAAACCCATGTTTGGCATACCTGTCCCACTTGGGGTGACAAATTCAAAAAGAGTAATTGATGGACAGAATGCTGAACAATGTCAAACATTCACCCCATTACAGAGATCTGGGCCTAAATGTGTCAATTATTTTGCTCACCATGCTACTCTAGTTTGGATCCAGCCATATGCAAATCAGTCTTGACCCTGCTCCCCTAGGCTGGCGTGGTGAGAAAAAAAACAATGGATAACCCAAATTGTTGTGCATGGGGGAATGTTTGCATTGTTCAGGGTTCTGACCATCATTTCTTCTTTTTGATGTTGTTGCCCTAAGTGGGAGGGGTATGCCTAGACATGGGTCCCGTGCTCACTGCGCCACTGGATTTGGGCTGGCCTAGAAGGTGTGTAGTGATGCCCTGCGACCGTCCCCAGGACTGTTTCCACGAGGAGCAGGGTCAAGACTGATTTGCATATGGCTGGGTCCAAACTAGGGTGGGGTAGCAAGCAAAAAAACGATGGATTAAACCCAGATCTTTGTGACTGGGGATGAATGTTTGTATTGTTCAGCATTCCATCCATCATTTGCTCTTTTTGCTTCCAACAGAGGATAAAAACTCATAAATCAGTTTTGAGCTTATTTGTCATGCCATAAAACCTGAACTATCATCAAAATACGTAGACAATTTGCTGTAGAGTTTATAAAAGAACATATAACCAAAGGCCTTACAAACACCACCCTCTCCACGTAGCCAGTCAAGTTACTATAAGGAACAAATAAAGGTGCAGGTCTTCAGAGGAGAAGAGTATCAGGTGCAATAGAGTCAAGCTGTGGTAGAAAGTCCAGGCACATATACTTTTACCGCTTTATCCATTATTAAAGAATGTGTTATATTTTCATTTCTGGATTAACTGTGTTCTGGGAGGTCGGTCATCTGTTTTGCCTTCTGATTCAAGAAGAATAGTATCCCACTCATCACTCGAAGGACCCTTAGTATTACATCTGCCGAGCACCACGAGGGCAGCCACCTCTGTCTTCCAATATTTAACCACGTCAAGTAGACATTTATGCTAGTCTGGGGACTTTTTGCTTTCTACCGTATGGCTATGTTTCATTTAGAAATTATCAATCCTAGGTCTATACATCTGCAGGTTTGTCGAAGTGGCATAGGTCTACGCAACTGACCCAGAAAAATACTGCCTCGGTTCCAGCTGGTTATTTCTCTTTGTCACCTCTCTGAGTATTTCCTCCACACCTTGCCAAAACACCTGAATATGACAACATTCCCAGACCACATGGCAAACGTGTGCAGATGACTGCATGCACCTGGTTCACGAGTCCTTGGTCCCCTTATACATCTTGAGTATATTATAAGCAGACAGTTATGTCTGATGGGTGCAGTTGAGTTGCATGAATGGAAATCAAGAATTGCAGATAGCAGTGTGAGCATATTCCAATATTTTGCTCCATGTGTCCTCAGAGATTACTCTTCCTACTAAAGCTTATCAGACCAGTCCGTATCATGTTGTGTCTGCATGAAAGGAAGGTAATAGAGCACTACGGAGAAGAGTCATTGCGTACCAACAAGCCCCACGTCTAAGGAGGTGTGTACTTAAGCCTAATGTTGGGGAGTCAGTCAGTCAGTCAAAATACTTTATTTGGTTCAAATCAAAAACCATAAAAGTATACTAAACATTTAATGGCAAGACCAAATTATTAACAAAAAACCATAAAAGCACCGTAAAGATATACAAGCTAAAAATACATACAGTACCTATTATCATTTCATTTAAAAACATCCTTTAAAACCAAGTAAACATTAAAAAACATCCTCAGCATCAATTAATTTAGGCTAATTCATCACATTCACTAATCCCATCTAATTTTCTTCTTTAATCTTACAGCCGTAGTGAGGAAATTAGCAATATTAAAAGTCTCCCATACATTCGAGAGTAGCTGCAAATAATGGAGAGCCGGTTTAACTTGCATAAAACCTTTATCTTTTAAAACAGGGATAATAAAACGTTTGCGAATATGAAGAAAGTGCTCACAAAAACAGATAAAGTGCATTGTGTCTTTAGTGGAAAAGCCATCGCAAGAGCAAATCCCCAAATCTTCCTCCCTTTTCCACCGCGGAGATCCAGCAAGGAGGAAATGCAATTGGTTCAACCTGAATCTAAGTAATAAAAAACGGTGATTTGAGTTAAATAACGATTTTCAGGTATTGCTCAATAGTACATGATGTTTTTAGCAATTGGTGAGCCCTTACAGTCGGTTTAACCAGCTCTCTATCTTCTCTGACCATACAGGCCACTAACTTATAGTATTCCTTAACCCACATGATGTCCCATTTCACCAGCTTCTCAGGCGAGTTAAACAGTTCTGATTGTCCCAAATTAACAGATAACTTATAAACATAACTCAGCCAGGGGATACGTCACCCAAAATCAAGTGCTAAACAATCTCTAAGGAATTCCTGATTCAATTCTAGTTCAGGGTTTAGCCAAATAGAGATCCATTTTAGAAGTGGGGCAATAGCTATTTGATCCTCCACAAAGCTGACTCCACACTCCTGATGGGCAATGTAGCCGGATGTGGATTGAAGGACAGATAAAATATTTTTCAAAAACGTATACTCCACCACTTGAATAGCCTTCACATTCTTATAACCCCAAAGGTCTTCCCCGTACATTGCAAGGGAAATACATTTTGCATCAAATATCTTTAACAGCGTTTGAATTGGTTTAACTCCCAGTTTACGGGCAAAACCCAAAACAGCTAAGGTGGATCTTGCCAATACATTTCATTTTGCTAATATTTGGGGTGACCATGTGCCTTTGTCGTCAAAGATAATGCCTAGGTATGGAAAAGTAAATACCGTAGACAGCACATTCCCTTTGCAATGCATGGTCTTAACCCCTTTTACTTTAGTACCAACCATCATGACGTGTGATTTCGAAAAGTTGACACTGAGGTCTATAGATTTCATGAAAGCAGAAAAATAATTTAAAAGGCTTTGCAGCCCTACCGCTGTATGTGCTAAAAGGGCGGCATCATCCGCGTATAGCAATGCCGGAATTAGTCGTTTGCCTACCCTCGGTATATCCTTGCACGCCTCGGATAAAACTGGACCCAAGTCATTAATGTAGAGGGTGAAAAGCAGGGGGGGGGGGCAAAATGCACCCCTGCCTGACACCATTGGCAATACGAATCTTCCCTGTACAGTTACCCCTAAGGTTGTATCTCACGGTAGCTGATAAGCCCCTGTGCAGGTCAGCAAGGAAGTACACAATGTTTTTATCCACGCCCAAGCGAAGAAGCATCACCCATAATTTGGACCTGTTCACTCGATCAAATGCCAAGGAAAGGTCCATAATGGCTAAATATAGAGTGCCCTTTTTGGCGATTGTGTACTTTCCTATTAAAAGTTGTAGGTTGAGGCTCTGATCGATTGTGCCCCGACCTTTCCTAAAACCAAATTGGAGGCCTGAGAGGGTATTAGTTTCTGCCAGCCACCCTGTGAGCTTACTTAAAACCACCCGACCAAGTACCTTAACAGCGGAATCGATAAGGGAAATGGGTCGGAAGCAACTGGGGTCCCCTCTATTTCCCTTTTTAAAAATAGGTACTATTACTGATTCAAACTAGGTACCCGGCAATCCTGTTTTACAAACCTTATTAAAAACATTGCACAAAACCTTAGACCATGTCTTGACATCAGATTTAAAAAGGTCAGCTGGGACGCCATCTGGTCCAGGAGCCTTATTACATGTCATCTGGCTAATGGCCACTGCCACTTCTGACTCAGTGACCGATAAAGTATAAGCCTCATGCACAGGTAAGGATTTAGCCACCCCTCCCGGGTCTGCTCATATACTGACTTAAAATGGGAACACCAAACTTGTTCCTGGATATCGCAGTCTAGTTGGCTATTGCAAGAATCTTGGAAGAAAGGTTAATTGACCACTGCCCAAAATTTAGAGCTATTTTTAAGAACATCAATAGATATTAGCTCATTCCATGCCTCGCATCTAATTTCCCGTCTTCTTGCCTCTAGGGCTACTTTATAGGCTTTCCTTAGAGCTGGCACGATAGACTTATATGATCAAACCATCCCTCCCTGGCTTATTTTACGCCCTATCGGGCCGTTTAAGATCATCTGCGACCTGTGTACAAATTTTAGTATAGGCCTCTAGAACATCCTTGTCTCCTGCGTTTTCATTCATTCAGATACGCATCTCAACTCCAACCTGAGTTAATAGGTTGGTTTGAAAATCCTTCGGAACCACTCGACACTACTTAATTCTACGGGCCTGATCTGTGGGACAAATATCTAATTTACCTGTCTTCCTATTGCAAGTTTCGGGTTTCTTGACCACATCCACTACTGTCAGGACCACCGGATTATGGTCACTGAATCGTAGACCAAATTCCTGTATAGCCACAGACCCTGGCGCCCAACAAAGAACTAATGAAAATATAATCAATAGTTGATGACGTACCATTCCCTTTAAAAGTGGGTACTGCCCCTTTAGATATACAAGGATGTATTAGGCCATTTTCTGCCATCAGGGCCTCCAGAAATTCTCCCTGTGCGGAGTGCTCGAAATGGATAACCCCTTGATCTGGTGGGCCAAAACTGTCCCAAACACGACAGTTCTCAGAGCAGCTATGCACATTAAAATCTCCCAAAACAATGACCGAATAAGGGTCTATATTATCTTCTTTATATATATCAAGAAAATGATACAGACTGACAAGGTGTTCTGTAGCAGTGGCTCTACCAAAGGAATTATAAAAAATAATAATAAGAATAGTGCCAACATGAGTAGAAGCAATTTGCACTGCTAAACAGTAAGGTGAGCCTGTATCCTATTTAGTATGGGTACCTGGAATATTTGCAGAGATCAGGGTCACTAACCCACCCTTCGTCCTCCCCATAATTGAGGCTATTGCTGGGAGAGAGTAAGTCATATAACCATCTAGACATAATAAGTTCTCAGTGTCCCATGTTTCCTGCAACCCAATGATGTCAGCTCCGCATAAAGAATTTCTCCCTAGAACATAATCTAATTTATTTTTTAGGCCCGCAATATTCAAAGTTAGAATATTGGTACCCTCATTAATTTCAATAGGGCCTGTCCTCTCCTTAGAAAAGGTACTTACTGCTAATGTTTCCCTCATATGAACCATATCCTTCTCATATGAACCATATTCCTCCTGTTGGGGAGTCATTTGGTGAAGTGTGCCATGTTTGCCTCACGGCTTCCATTGATTCAGCATGTGCAAGAATCGCCCTGCACCCAGCCCTGTCTGTTCATAGATATTATCAATGTCATTTATGTCCCATCTTCCAGCAAACCAGGCATTTTTCATATGGCAGCATCTGTAAACAACTTTCTGTCTACATTTCCCAATAATGCTCTTGAACTAGACAGACTCCAGCGAGAAATTGAAAGGGAATGTAGAATAGTCAGTCTATTGGCTCTTGTGTACCTTTGTAAACAATGCCTAGCTACCGAGAGTGTGCGAGGGAATGGCTCTGGCAAGACAATTCCCCCATTATCAAAGTAAGGAGTTTTGCTCAGAGAAACCTTAACATCCAGTATATTGTGGCCCTCTGGGTCACCAAGCCATCTCATTGACCAGAGCAGCAGAGCAGCCAGGTAGTAAGCCTCAAGGCTTGGGAGGCCCATCCACACTTGCATCAACTGTAACAATAATTTAGTGTTAGAACTGGCTATTTCTGGTAGGCTAAGGCTGACGCCAAAGCCAGGCAGAAACCACCATTCTAGTCAGGGCAAGGAAGTCACACGCCAAGATAACCCCTGCTCACCCCCTTGGTAGCTTGGCACGAGCAGTAAGGCTAAACTCGGAGGCAATGTGTAAAGCATTTGCGCCAGCACACAACAGCAACAACATCCTAGGCACACCACAAAAGGAACTCCACACAAGGTTATGTGAAAATAACTTCTGTATTGTCAAAATCACATCAGATAGAAATCACACATGTACATTGTGCCAACTGGCACGGGCATTATTCATAAGGGATTATTTACAAGACAGGGCCACATGGGCCACTGTCAGAATCAGCACTTAGTAGAAATGAAATACTGTCAGAAATTAGAATAAAAGAATATAAAATCACTGTAGCACAAAGTAACAGTTATAAATCACATCCAGTAACTACTGGGAACAGGTAAGTACTACCTAGGCAACCCTAAACACCTTAGGAGAATGTCACGCAGGGAACCAGGACCTTACTAGGACCACCTGTACTAAAAAGAACAACCACCTAAGTATCACACAGCATTTAAGGGTCTAGGAAAGAACACATTACCTATGATGCATAAATATACATTCAGAGGAGTAGTAAAGAGGAACACATGATGCATAAACCTACACATTCAGCGGTGTTAAGAATAAGGCACATGATGCATCACAAACACATTCAGAGGTGCAGCACTATGAGGCACTTGACGACTAAAACATTCAGAGGTGCAGCGCAGGAAAGAAAGACACATGATGCATAAAAACATTCAGAGGTGAGAGGAACGAAAAACACATGATGCATAAACCTACACATTCAGCGGTGTTCAGAACAAAGCACATGATGCAAAAAAATACATTCAGAGGTGCAGCGCAAGAAGACACATGATGCCTAAAACATTCAGAGGTGCAGCGCAGGGAAAAGGAAGACACATAATGCATAAAACATTCAGAGGTGCCAGAGCAATACAATAGCGCAAACATCACATGATGTCTAAAAACATTCAGAGGTGCAGGAATAACACATGATGCAAGCAAACACATTCAGAGGTGCAATAACCATACAATTGCACAAAACCCCACATAAGCCACTACCTGTGGCAGTCCCTAGGCCAACTGGCCTTGTTGGGGCTAAGACGCCCTGAATCTCAATGTCAGGGTGCGCTGCCATGCAGCGCCAGTCTCAAGAAACGAAAGCCTAAACGTAGCAGCTGGCACTAAGTGCTGCGCAGCTGTGAAGGCCTGCCACCACTGTGCCCTCTCTGTCCCACACAGGGACTCTCTCCTGAAATTGCGCCTAAACGGTGCAGCTGCCCACTAATTGCTGGGCAGCTGGGAATCTTCAAAACTGCGCCAGGGCCCTCACTGGCCCTTAGGTGCAAACTGTGCCACTGCTGGAGCCACACAGGCTCTGGGCATATCACACATGCCCCATTGTGTAGAACGTTGGAGCCACACAGGCTCTGAATCACTCGTGTCCCACAAGGGCCTCACTGGGCCCAAAAACATTAGGTGGGCGGTGAGCTCCTCTAGACTAAAAAAATAATGTGCCCCCCTAGAGCCTCCGTGGCTCTCGAAACAACTGGGGGAAGACACGGGCCACAGGGGCCATTGACAGAACGCGGGGGCGGCCCACTGCCATCTGGGGCCACCCGGGATATACATCTGCCGTGGCGGAGCTCTCAAGCTCCTAAAATCATGCCCCAAATGCTGGAGCGGCCCGCTGCCAAGTGGGGCCGCTCTTCGCCGTCACTGTGCCTTCAACAGGCACCCACAGTGGCCCACACGGAGCCCCCCAGCCCTTCGACTCACCGGGCTCTCCTGTGCGGGGCTCCTCCGGGCGGCGGCTTCTCGGCTGGGCGGTGGCTCTCCTTCGCCGGCGCTTCCTTCTCTCCCCGGGGCTCCCTAAGCACACGGGAGCCCTAGCAGCAGGCCATGCTTCTTCTCTCGGGGCTCCCTCTCGGTCACGGGAGCCCCGCAGCGGCCGGACACAGGATAGGAAAAAGCAAAAAGTCTCAGGGTGAACCTGCCAAAAGGGCCGGGTCCAACACTTAGCCACTGTGATCTACCCATATCGGGTAGAAGAAAAAACTATTCAGGTAAAATAATTAATGCAGCAAACACACCAGTAAGACAAACAAATATCTGAGCCCACTCAAGAGGAATGGCATCTTCACTATAGCCACCATGCACATTGGAAAATATGGTAGTCCCTTTCAAAAGTGAACAAAGGAGCGGACACTGTTCACAGCTCTACCCCGCTTTCCTCTAATTAGTTGTTTGTCAAACCGAAAGTTTCTTGCACCCAGGTGCACATGTACAAGGGGATTGCGCCACCGGAACTTCACTTTTTTAACGTTGCGGTGGCATAATGCTGTGCACTGTATTTACAAATTGGCAGTAAGCCATTTTTGGTGACATCACACCGCTTTGTCAATATGATACCCTTTCACGTGCAATGTGTGTTTATGTGGGCTTTCCACTGCAACACCCATTGCTTTTTGATGCTGCCCCAGATTTACAAGGATCTGTAAATTTAAGTAACCCCCAGCAATAGCAGGCATTGGAATGGCACAACAAGGATTAATACTTTTATTTCTCCACATTTTTGCAGAACACATAGAAGTAGCAAATCCCCATTATTGTTTGTTTCTGTGCAGGAAGAGACAGCTTCCTGCACCTAAACAATAGTTCCATACAAAGCAGGCACCCTATGCACTATGGCGCAAGGGTGTCTGTATTGAGGCTAGGCAGTTATTTTTAGTGCCAGCTCAAGGTAAACACAGGGTTCCGCCATATTGTTGTCAATACTGCACATCCCTGCATTTTGGAAATGGCTGTGCTAATTTGCCTTAGCTCTTTGCTCCATCATTTCCTTGTAAGTATGCCCCCAGATACTTAAAGTCTAGGGTGCCCATGATAGGAGTGTGACTACTGGAGGGTGTGGGGGGGGGGTGGTCTCTGAATCTGTAGCATACATCTGGAACAAGAAGGTCTGACCCCAGTTAGTCTCCAGGCCCAATATGTGCCTGAAGCATGCTAAAAGCTCCTTCACACCCTCAAAACTAGTGTGAGGGTCCACCTGATAGAGTAGAACATTGTCTGCATGCAATAAAATGATGTGCAATGTGTTGCATTGCCAGATACCCCATTCATCTGCTCTCTCACAAATAAACAGGCTAGTGGTTCCATGTTCAGGGCAAACAGTTATGGGTAAAGTGGACACCCCTGTCTGGTTCCACCATAAATTGGCCACAGGGCGGAAAACACAGAGCCCATTCAAATCCCTGCAATAGGGGGAGCCTATAGTAAATGCACCAATTTCAAAAAGCCATCTTCTAATCCTATTTTCTGCAACAAAAATATGGCCACATCAGAGAGTCAAAAGCCTTTTAGTTATCTTGCAACACTAGAAGGGTGTCAGGTGACCAACAATAGCTTGGCCTAGAACAGCCTTTTGAGGTTCATATGTGTACAACTAACAGGAATGAATCAGTTTTGATCAGGGTGTATGAGAATTCTGGCCAGGGGTGCATAGTGGGTGGTCAGATTTTCCCCCTTATCTTATACTCAGATTAGGGAAAGGGGCCTATAGGTGTGAATGTCTAGAGGATCGCACCCTACCTTAAGCAAAACTGAGAAAGTGGCCCTGTGGCGGCTGAGTCATTATATAAGCCACGTGTTGCCTACAGGTTGCATAAAATTCCTTTGGCAACCCATCCATTAATGGAGCCTTGTTTTTAGGATGTAAATTGATAGCTGCATAATGCCACAAACGCAAAGGTGTTATTCACCCAACTCACCACTCTTAACTGTATTTAGTGTGAGTAGGAAAATATGCTGC
Source organism: Lissotriton vulgaris (assembly GCF_964263255.1). Classification (NCBI taxonomy): domain Eukaryota; kingdom Metazoa; phylum Chordata; class Amphibia; order Caudata; family Salamandridae; genus Lissotriton; species Lissotriton vulgaris. The sequence continues at coordinate 1,705,818,569 of NC_141685.1, read as the reverse complement.
AGAAACGAAGCCACACTTCTAATTGCCTTGGGGTGGAAATAAATTGAAGCATACTCAGAGGCCAATTCGTTATTGAATGTTTTGTTATGTGCGTAAACAATTTCACTCCCCCCATTCTAATAGCGCATACAGGCTTCCTAGTCCTATTTCCACATATCAACCAAGCCTGCATCTGACCCGCCCTGTTTCTGTCAACATGTTTTCTAGCCAAACAATTCTTTGAAATGGACCCAGCTAAGTCTGTCAACTAGATTTGTGTGTTCCTTGAAAACCTCCAATTTATGTTTTCCAGGCTCCACATCAAACAATGTTGTGAACTCCAGATCCCTCAATTCTGTTTCTTTTTCTAGGATCTGTCACGTTAGCTCCATCTTGACCCAATATGTGGTCATTATGCTGACACTGCATATCACCACCTTAAATGTGTCCCATAGGACAAAGTGATTTGCCGCAGCCCCCTTGGTCTCTTTAACTAAATGATCTTTGTGCAGTGTCAGAACAGATCATCCACATTTAGTCTCCGTTTAGGGTTGATTGGTCTAACTCTGTCACATGCAATGTTAGAAACAAGGGATTGTGATGTGAAAGTGCATGGCATAAAGATTCAGAGTGTTCACCCCTACAGTGTCCCCTTAACTTAATCACGAGCACTTCTAGCCTGCTTTATTCCCTATGCATTGCTTAGTGGGAAGATAACTCAAGAGAATCCAGGTGCGCCTCCACCCAGGGCTCTGTAGTTAGTGTGCCCTGCAGGGAGCTGGTGGAGTACATCTATCTTTCTACACATTCATTAGCATATTGTAAACTCCGCAGATAACCTAATATGTGCCTCTTATGAGAAACATGAGTGTATTCAGATCTTCCACGTACTGAGTCTGATTTGTGTAGGGGGCATATAAGCACATCAGTGTTAATTGCTCACCCTCCATCATCACTAATATTGTCATAAATGTTTTTTTCTAATGTTTCTGGAGCTCCCCTCCTTTGTTTATGTTTGAAAGCTTTGTAAATCCTACATTATCAAAAGTAGGCGCATATTGCATAGACAACACTGCAGTGATGGATTGAACCATGCTGTATTTGGGTCGAGTTATGGCCCATGGGTTGCGACTCATGAAGTGCCATGGGCTGGGAGGTTGTGGGTAAATGATGATGGGTGGAATCTGCCTCACTTAACAGATACAGTGGCTATACTAGTTATTGTCAATAACCAAGCAATGTGGCTTACCATCGCCTGTCTCTGCCACTGCAGATACTTCCCTTCAGCTGCTACTGGTGCACTGCTGTTGCGGCCCCGTCACTGGTGGTTTGTGTGGCTAGGAAAAACATTAAACATTTTGGATGCCAGATACATCTCCCCCTTTTATTTTATTTTTTTAACAAAATACAACAGCAACACATGACTACAGTTCCGTTCACAATATTTCCTCTTCCATGTAAAATATAACTTTGGATATTTTGCTGGTTGACAATGCTAAAAAAGTCAGTGGTCAAGCCAACCGTAATGGTGAGGCAGAGATATGATGACTGTTAGTCATTAAAGCACAATGAAGAAGTAGAATAAATTGGTCAATAAAGTCCATATGGTTTTGGTTGGCAAGTCCTCATACTACTCTCCTGCCATGCTGCACTCTCATTTAAACTGCTGGGATTCTGAATAATAATACATACAAAACAAGCATTGGAAATGCAATAGGTCTTGCATTAGGAAAGTTTGAGCTATTGGTATTGTAAATGACACTTTTTTTATTTATGTGTTTGTTTTGAAAGTAGCAAAATTAATAGCTTTGTCAGTTACAATGTCAATAGTTTTAACTTTTGCAAATGTGACACCTATAGCATTTGTAATGCAATGTGTGTTGTATTTACGTGACTTAGATGTCTTGATATTACAAATAACAATGGCTTTTAATTTTGTAAATAATTAATACTTAAATAAAAGTTATTGTAATTTATAATGGCAATAGCTTAAACGTTTGTAAATAAGTTTTGTGAAGATTATGTTCAGTGTATTTTATTGTGACGAAAATCCAAGAACATTGCATTTGCACCTACACACACACAGAGCCACACACATATAGATGTGGTGGTGGTGGATCTGGGGGATATGGTGGTGGTGGATGTGGTGGTGGTGGTGATGGTGGATGTGGTGGTGATGGTGGTGGATGTGGGGGTGGATGTGGTGGTGGATGTGGTGGTGGATGTGGTGGATGGGGTGGTGATGTGGTGGATGTGCTGGTGGTGGATGTGGTGGTTGTGGATGTGGTGGTTGTGGATGTGGTGAAAGTGGTGGTGGATGTGGTGGTGGAAGTGATGGTGGTGGGTGTGGTGGATGTGGTGGTGGATGCAGTGGTGGATGAGGTGGCGGATGAGGTGGTGGATGTGCTGGTGGATGTGGTGGTGGTGGATGCAGTGGTGGATGTGGTGGTGGTGGTGGATGTGGTGGTGGATGTGGTGGTGGTGCAGGCGGTGGAAGTGGTGGTGAATGTGGTGGTGGATGTGGTGATGGATGTGGTGGTGGTGGATGTGATGGTGGTGGTGGATGTGGCGGTGGATTTCATGGTGGATGTGGAGGTGATGGTGGATGTGGTGGAGGATGTGCTGGTGGTGGTGGATGTGATGGTGGATGTGATGGTGGATGTGGTGGTGATGGTGGATGCGGTGGTGGTGGAAGTGATGGTGGTGGGTGTGGTGGATGTATTGGTGGTGGATGCGGTGGTGGATGAGGTGGTGGATGAGGTGGTGGTGGATGTGGTGGTGGTGGATGCGGTGGTGGATGTGGTGGTGGTGGTGGTGGATGTGGTGGTGGTGGATGCGGTGGAAGTGGTGGATGTGGTGGTGGATGTGGTGGTGGATGCGGTGGATGTGGTGGTGGATGTGATGGTGGATGTGGTGGTGATGGTGGATGTGGTGGTGGATATGGTGGTGGATGTGGTGGTGGTGGATGCGGTGGTGGTGGTTGTAGTGGATGTGGTGGTGGATGTAGTGGTGGTGGGTGTGGTGGTGGTGGTGCATGCAGTGGTGGTGGATGCGGTGGTGGTGGATGTGGTGGTGGTGGATGTGGTGGATGTGGTGGTGGATGTGGTGGTGGATGTCATGGTGGATGTGGAGGTGATGGTGGATGTGGTGGTGGTGGGGGTGGTGGATGTGATGGTGGATGTGGTGGTGATGGTGGATGTGGTGGTGATGTGGTGGATGTGCTGGTGGAGGACATGGTGGTTGTGCATGTGGTAAAAGTGGTGGTGGATGTGGTGGTGGAAGTGATGGTGGTGGATGCGGTGGTGGATGAGGTGGTGGATGAGGTGGTGGATGTGGTGGTGGATGTGGTGGTGGTGGATGAGGTGGTGGATGTGGTGGTGGTGGTGGATGTGGTGGTGGTGGATGTGATGGAAGTGGTGGATGTGGTGGTGGATGTGGTGGTGGATGTGGTGGTGGTGGTGGATGCGGTGGATGTGGTGGTGGTGGTGGGTGTGGTGGTGGTGGATGTGGTGGTGGTGGTGGGTGTGGTGGTGGTGGATGTGGTGGTGGATGTGGCGGTGGTGGATGTGGTGGTGGTGAATGTGGTGGTGGATGCGGTGGTGGATGTGGCAGTGGATGTCATGGTGGATGTGGATGTGATGGTTGATGGGGTGGTGGTGGATGCGGTGGTGAAATGGTGGTGGATGTGGTGGTGGTGGATGTGGTGGTGGATGTGGTGGTGGATGTGGTGGTGATGGTGGATGTGGTGGTGGATGTGGTGGTGGTGGTGGATGCAGTGGATGTGGTGGTGGTGGATGCGGTGGATGTGGTGGATGCGGTGGTGGTGGTGGATGAGGTTGTTGGTGGTGGTGGATGCGGTGGTTGTTGTAGTGGATGTGGTGGTGGGTGTGGTGGTGGATGTGGTGGTGGTGGATGTGGTGGTTGTGGATGCGGTGGTGGATGTGGTGGTGGATGTGGTAGTGGTGGATGTGGTGGTGGTGGATGCGGTGGTGGATGAGGTGGTGGATGTGGTGGTGGATGTGGTGGTGGATGTGGTGGTGGATGTGGTGGTGGTGGATGCGGTGGATGTGTTGGTGGATGTGGTGGTGGTGGATGTGGTGGTGGATGTGGTGGTGGTGGATGTGGCGGTAGTGGATGTGGCGGTGGTGGATGTGGTGGTGGATGCGGTGGTGGATGTGGCGGTGGATGTCATGGTGGATGTGATGGTGGATGTGGTGGTGGTGGATGTGGTGGTGAAGTGGTGGTGGATGTGGTGGTGGTGGATGTGGTGGTGGATGTGGTGGTGGATGTGCTGGTGGTGGATGTGGTGGTTGTGCATGTGGTGAAAGTGGTGATGGATGTGGTGGTGGAAGTGATGGTGGTGGATGCGGTGGTGGATGAGGTGGTGGATGAGGTTGTGGATGTGGTGGTGGATGTGGTGGTGGTGGATGCGGTGGTGGATGTGGTGGTGGTGGATGTGGTGGTGGTGGATGCGGTGGAAGTGGTGGATGTGGTGGTGGATGTGGTGGTGGATGTGGTGGTGGTGGTGGTGGATGCGGTGGATGTGGTGGTGTTGGTGGGTGTGGTGGATGTGGTGGTGGTGGTGGGTGTGGTGGTGGTGGATGTGGCGGTGGTGGATGTGGTGGTGAATGCGTGGGGGATGCGCAAGTGGATGTCATGGTGGATGTGGATGTGATGGTTGATGGGGTGGTGGTGGATGCGGTGGTGAAGTGGTGGTGGATGTGGTGGTGGTGGTGGATGTGGTGGTGGATGTGGTGGTGGATGTGGTGGTGATGGTGGATGTGGTGGTGGATTTGGTGGTGATGGTAGATGTGGTGGTGGATGTGGTGGTGGATGTGGTGGTGGATGTGGTAGTGGATGCAGTGGATGTGGTGGTGGTGGATGCGGTGGATGTGGTGGATGTGGTGGTGGATGCGGTGGTGGTGGTGGATGCGGTGGTGGTTGTAGTGGATGTGGTGGTGGGTGTGGTGGTGGTGGTGGATGTGGTGGTGGTGGATGAGGTGGTGGATGAGGTGGTGGATGTGGTGGTGGATGAGGTGGTGGATGTGGTGGTGGATGTGGTGGTGGATGTGGTGGTGGATGTGGTGGTGGAGGTGGTGGTGGATGTGGTGGTGGTGGATGCGGTGGATGTGGTGGAGGATGTGGTGGTGGATGTGGTGGTGGATGTGGTGGTGGATGTGGTGGTGGATGTGGTGGTGGTGGTGGATGCGGTGGATGTGGTGGTGGTGGTGGATGTGGTGGTGGTGGTGGATGTGGTGGTGGATGTGGTGGTGGTGGATGTGGCGGTGGTGGATGTGGTGGTGGTGGTGGATGTGGTGGTGGATGCGATGGTGGATGTGGCGGTGGATGTCATGTTGGATGTGGATGTGATGGTGGATGTGGTGGTGGTGGATGTGGTGGTGAAGTGGTGGTGGATGTGGTGGTGGTGGATGTGGTGGTGGATGTGGTGGTGGATGTGATGGTGGATGTGATGGTGGATGTGGTGGTGATGGTGGATGTGGTGGTGGATGTGGTGGTGGATGTGGTGGTGGATGCGGTGGATGCGGTGGTGGATGCGGTGGTGGTGGTTGTAGTGGATGTGGTGGTGGATGTAGTGGTGGTGGGTGTGGTGGTGGTGGTGCATGCGGTGGTGGTGGATGCGGTGGTGGTGGATGTGGTGGATGTGGTGGTGGATGTGGTGGTGGATGTGGTGGTGGTGGATGTGGTGGTGGTGGATGTGGTGGATGTGGAGGTGGATGTTGCGGTGGATGTCATGGTGGATGTGGAGGTGATGGTGGATGTGATGGTGGATGTGGTGGTGGATGTGGTGGTGGTGGCGGATGTGGTGGTGATGGTGGATGTGGTGGTGATGTGGTGGATGTGGTGGTGGTGGTTGTGGTGGTTGTGGATGTGGTGAAAGTGGTGGTGGATGTGGTGGTGGAAGTGATGGTGGTGGGTGTGGTGGATGTGGTGGTGGTGGATGCGGTGGTGGATGAGGTGGTGGATGAGGTGGTGGATGAGGTGGTGGATGTGGTGGTGGATGTGGTGGTGGATGTGGTGGATGTGGTGGTGGTGGATGCGGTGGTGGATGTGGTGGTGGTGGATGCGGTGGAAGTGGTGGATGTGGTGGTGGATGTGGTGGTGGATGTGGTGGTGGATGTGGTGGTGGTGGATGCGGTGGATGTGGTGGTGGATGTGGCGGTGGTGGATGTGGTGGTGGTGGATGCGGTGGTGGATGCGGTGGTGGATGGGGTGGTTGTGTATATTGTCTAGAAGCCTTGTATCAGCAGAGCTGGGCATTATTGACATAACAGCAGTGGCACACAGGTGAGTAACATGCACGTGACCTGGTGACCCTGGAGGCGTGAGTGGTAGGACATTGTTACACCCCTACAGTGTGCGTCTGTGTGGTGTGTCCTGGTGCGTGTCTGTCCATTTTCACGTGCATTTATTCTGGGAAGGTCTGTGTGTCTCTGTCAGTCTTTGTTAGAAAATGGTTGAAGGGACATCTGTTGTAGAAGTGTTTGTGTGTTTGCGACTGTTTCCATGTGAATGCGTGCCCGCGGGTGTTTATCATCATCTGTGGGAGTCTCTTTGCAAAACGACATGTATGTTCGTCTGTATGTGTGCTCGCACGTGCCTGCATTAATGTGAATGTGCGTGCTATTGTGTGTAGTGTGTGTGCCTATATGCGTGATAGTGTGTTTCTCTGTATGTGTCTTTGCGCGCGCGTTTGCACCATTGTGTGCATGTCCGTGGGCGTGTGTGCGCAGGTAACGGCTTACTGTGCACACGGTACACACTAGAACAAGTGTTCCCCTGGAGTCTAAAATAAATATGTGTACACTCTTCGTAAATATCCGTCCCGTTTGTCCAAATGAAGCCCGCTATTCGGATGTAAGTAGATTTATTGAGAACGAGGATAACTACCTGGGAACTGAGATGGAGAACCGCGTCTCAGGATGTCACGCTACGGATCATGAATTAAAAAGGCTAGCAATGACTTTGTAAAATGTGCTAATGAAGCGTTAAGAAATAGAAAACCACTCCTGGAGAGAGAACATTCGCAACAGAGATTCAAATTAACAACAGCCTGCTGGAAGCGCATACTATTTGAAGACTCGGGGCTACCGGACACTTGAGGGCATTGGTGTGGGGAGGGGGGAGGAGAAATGCGACACGGCGGGCAGGGGAGGGGGCGGAGCGGGGAGAGGGTGTGAAAGCAGCAGTGAAGCTAAGCTTCACTTCAAAGGTGTGGGAGGAGTGCGGCTGAGGGAACAGACGGCGATTTGGTGGTGGATGTGGTGGTGGATGTCATGGTGGATGTGGAGGTGATAGTGGATGTGATGGTGGATGTGGTGGTGGATGTGGTGGTGATGGCAGATGTGGTGGTGGATGCGGTGGATGTGGTGGTGGTGGATGCGGTGGTGATGGTGGATGCAGTGGTGGTGGATGGGGTGGTGGTGGTGGATGTAGTGGTGGTGGGTGTCGTTAAATTGTTGGTGGATGTGGTGGTGGATGTGGTGGTGTTTGTGGTGGTGGTGGATGCGGTGGTGGATGTGGTGTTGGTGGATGCGGTGGTGGATGTGGTGGTGGTGGATGCGGTGGATGTGGATGTGGTGGATGTGGTGGTGGATGTGGCGGTGGATGTCATGGTGGATGTGGAGGTGATGGTGGATGTGGTGGTGGATGTGGTGGTGGATGTGGTGGTGATGGTGGATGTGGTGGTGGATGCGGTGGATGTGGTGGTGGTGGATGCGGTGGTGGTGGTGGATGCAGTGGTGGTGGATGGGGTGGTGGTGGATGGGGTGGTGGATGTAGTGGTGGTGGGTGTGGTGGATGTGGTGGTGGTGGGTGTGGTTAAAGTGTTGGTGGATGTGGTGGTGTATGTGGTGGTGTATGTGGTGGTGGTGGATGCGGTGGTGGATGTGGTGGTGGTGGTGGATGTGGTGTTGGTGGATGCGGTGGATGTGGTGGTGGTGGATGCGGTGGTGGATGTGGTGGTGGTGGAAGTGGTGGTGGACGTGTTAGATGTGGTGGTGGATGTGGTGAAAGTGGTGGTTGATGTGGTGGTGGATGTGGTGGTGGTGGATGCGGTGAATGTGGATGTGGTGGTGGATGTGGCAGTGGATGTCATGGTGGATGTGGAGGTGATGGTGGATGTGGTGGTGGATGTGGTTGTGGATGTGGTAGTGGTGGTGGATGAAGTGGATGTGGTGGTGGTGGATGCGGTGGTGGTGGTGGATGCAGTGGTGGTGGTGGATGGGGTGTTGGTGGTGGTGGATGCAGTGGTGGTGGTGGATGGGGTGGTGGTGGTGGATGGGGTGGTGGATGTAGTGGTGGTGGGTGTGGTGGATGTGGTGGTGGTGGGTGTGGTGAAAGTGGTGGTGGATGTGGTGGTGTATGTGGTGGTGGTGGATGCGGTGGTGGATGTGGTGGTGGTGGTGGATGTGGTGTTGGTGGATGCGGTGGTGGTGGTGGATGTGGTGGTGGTGGATGCGGTGGTGGATGCGGTGGTGGTGGTGGATGTGGTGGTGGATGTGGTGGTGGATGTGGTGGTGGTGAATGTGGTGGTGGATGTGGTGGTGGTGGTGGATGCGGTGTATGTGGATGTGGTGGATGTGGTGGTGGATGTGGCGGTGGATGTCATGGTAGATGTGGTGGTGGATGTGGTGGTGGATGTGGTGGTGATGGTGGATGTGGTGGTGGATGCTGTGGATGTGGTGGTGGATGCAGTGGTGGTGGTGGATGCAGTAGTGGTGGTGGATGGGGTGGTGGTGGTGGATGGGGTGGTGGTGGTGGATGGGGTGGTGGTGGATGGGGTGGTGGATGTAGTGGTGGTGGGTGTGGTGGATGTGGTGGTGGTGGTGGTGGGTGTGGTGGATGTGGTGGTGGATGTGGCGGTGGATGTGGCGGTGGATGTGGCGGTGGATGTGGCGGTGGATGTGATGGTGGATGTGATGGTGGATGTGGTGGTGCATGTGGAGGTGGATTTGGAGTTGATGGTGGATGTGGTGGATGTGGTGATGGTGGATGCGGTGGTGGTGGTGGATGCAGTGGTGGTGGTGGATGGGGTGGTGGTGGATGGGGTGGTGGATGTAGTGGTGGTGGATGTGGTGGTGGTGGGTGTGTTGGTGGATGTGGCGGTGGATGTGGATGTGGTGGTGGATGTGATGGTGGATGTGGTGGTGGATGTGGTGTTGGATTACATTGAACCCGCATGCATCAAGTGCGGATTATACAATATAAAACAATGATTTATTTTGCGCTGACTCGCGACCTCAACCAGCCATGATCATTTAGAAATAAATAAGACTATCCACTTAGCTGTGTGAATACAGCACATTCTACAGCCGATTAATAAAAAATCACCAACACAACTAAATAAAGAGCATGAAAAGACAAAAAAGAAAGCTGGTGAAAAAGAAAACACATTGCCCAAAAAATAGTGCTTCTGCAAACTGCATATATTGTGCAAAAAGAAACGGAGCATTACTGACAAAGACCAATAACTTACTTAACAATTCTTTTAAGCTAAAGAAATCCATTGCAGCGCACGTTCAGTGACTAAAAATTGAAATCAAAGCAACCACATTCATCCATCAAAAGAACAGCTCAAGAAGGCTGTATGGTGGGCATCGTAAATAAAAAGTGCACTTTACACGGCCAGCCGGCCGTGAAACTGAAAGCACGACCAACTAAATAAAGAGCATGAAAAGACAAATAAGAAAGCTGGTGAAAAAGAAAACACATTGCCCAAAAAATAGTGCTTCTGCAAACTGCATATATTGTGCAAAAAGAAACGGAGCATTACTGACAAAGACCAATAACTTACTTAACAATTCTTTTAAGCTAAAGAAATCCATTGCAGCGCACGTTCAGTGACTACAAATTGAAATCAAAGCAACCACATTCATCCATCAAAAGAACAGCTCAAGAAGGCTGTATGGTGGGCAAATTAACAACAGCCTGCTGGAAGCGCATACTATTTGAAGACTCGGGGCTCCCGGACACTTCAGGGCATTGCTGTGGGGAGGGGGGAGAAGAAATGAGACACGGCGGGCAGGGGAGGGGGCGGAGCGGGGAAAGGGTGTGAAAGCAGCAGGGGCCTTTGAAGTGAAGCTAGGCTTCACTTCAAAGGTGTGGGAGGAGTGCGGCTGAGGGAACAGACGGCGATTTGGTGATGTGCACGCGCATTTTAGGTCAATGCGCTTGCGCATTGACCTAAAAGCCACGGACACAGCACCAAATCGCCCAGTTAGGTAAAGTCTGTTTAAGACGCTATGGTCTTGCCTCTTCAATGCACTTGCGCATTGGGAGGCGAGACCTAAAAAGCATGGGGGTCACCATAACCATGGCCATTCAGTCATTATTTAAGCATGAGCAAGAAATAGAAAGCCTTCTCAACAAACAAGCACAGAAGAGCTTGCTTGGGTCTGCAAACTCTGCAATCTTCACTGTAGTCTACCTAAGCTAGTGCCTTAGTCTTACAGTACCAGTCCACAGGGTATAATGTTAGTGGAGAGGGACAGCATAACCAAGTAGAAGAAATCTTCAGCTACAGATTAGTACAGACACAGGAGTCCGCCACAGAAACAAGAAATAAGGATAATTCAGGGAGGGGAAACAAGAATAAACATTAAATAGAATGACGATTATTTAAAAAAAGGTCACAGCATAACAAAAAGGAGGACAAATGTATCTAATGGGGAGGTGAAAGTTGGAAAAATAATTAATATGAACAAGAACTTACTGGGGCCAGCAGAGACATCCGCCGTGGCTCGTGGTGGAGGTGGAACTTCCACCCGCCGCGGCACTGGTAGCGGCACCGTCCTCATCCCAACCTTCTAATGCTCTCTTCTTACCCCTGGGTGCTGAAGAAATGAAGAACATAACAAAAATAGATTAGTGATACAGTTAATCTCCTAGAAAATATTTGGACAGGCAAAGGCAAAATCAGTAACTTATTGACGTTATACTTTTCTAAAACAGAATGCCTATATTATCCAGTTGACCTATTCCAAATTTCTGAAACCTTTACTAAGCCCTATTCTGAATTTCCTAAACTACATTAGGAAATACTTGATCTTTGCTTTCACAAATCTACCCCCTTTTGATGGGCCAGCTCAGTCAGTTTACTTTCTCAATGCATAGATGCATATTTTGGATATTACATCACTGGAAGATTGCTTGGGACTGTACAAGCTACATAAAAAGAAAGACATAGAGAATACTAACTTACCGATAACATATTACTACCACTGCTACTACAGTATCAATATCTTAGTGACAGGAGGACAGAGGAGTCAGCATAACTTCTTACATAATCAGTCCAATCGAGCACCTACAGAAATGAGCAGAACTATGTAGCACTGAGCACATGCCTCGCTGAAATTGGATCACATAATATTCGTAATGTAACATTGCGTGAACTTAACTTACCATTGAGTGTGAGCAGCATGCTATTTGGAAAATCATAGCATTATAGGATAGGACACAACAAATTAGCAAAAATTATTTACTAGTACCCACCGAGCCTGCAACCTGAGCGCACAGCAGGTTGAGCAGGTCCCTCTCCAGGTCAAGGATGTCAGCCCAGTGGTGCATCAACTGCTGCTGGGTGCTCCGAACCCCAGTGCATTGGCCAATGTAACTGCACATCCTACCCCCGTAGCTGTATACATTCCTGGGACTGCTGCCAGCTGCTATCATTGAGGGGAGGTGCAGTTGCACGGAAAAACAAGTGCAGCCACCTCCTCCTCAATAACAATGGCTTGAGTCTGCACCCTCTGTCTGAGCCAGCGCCCACAGGGTGTGCGATTCGCTGCACCCCATGTACTGGCTCCGCCTCTCCCACACATGGCACTAGGTGAATATGAAAAAAGAATGACAAGAGAAAGAGAAGGAATACACTAGAGAGGGAGAAATTAGGATGTTTGGGTAAATTTGGGGAAAACTAGTAAAGGGGTAAAAATGTCATGGAAAATTTTAAAAAATAGGCAAAAACAAAATAAACCAACACAAATACCAACACTACGGAAATAAATGTAAAACAGGGGAGGGAAATTTAAATAAAGGAAGGATGGCAAAGATATAGGTAGGATTGAGAAGTAGGCCCAGCACCAGGCACAGAATAGGAAAAACAAAATGGCCGCATGCCAAGGCGACTACATGGTGCCGTGTGCATCCACTTTGCTATGTGGAGTGCACCAATCACACCAATCAGTGCAAATGGGCGGCAGAGCACAACTCCGCCCACTCTCATGGAGTTAGGTGAAGTATGCAGAGTTTTGTGTGCACTCCGTGGAATTCTGCGAGTGGAACTCCACCAACTCTGCCCACCCCTAATTAAACATCATGAAATATCAAGTGGAGAATACTTCATAACTACCAATCTAAACAGATACTCTAGGGGTCATGCAATCAATGTATATTTATCCACTTAGTAGAAATAGATCTGTGTATATCTCATAAAATGGAGTGGTGTGGCTCACTGGTTAGAGGCGGCAGACCCGTAAGCAGAGAACGGCCCGGGACCAGGGTTCAATTCCCGGCAGGGTCGTGGACCAGGGTCAAAACAGACTCGATAATTCTCGCCTCGGTGCCTACTCAAACCAGGGAACACACTCGGCAACTCTGGGCATTAAGCTTGCCTCATCTCTACAACGGCCCCCCACAGACGCCGGGGATGCCTGGTTTCACCTTGGAGATACCCAGAAAGGGACCATCTCACAGGGAAAACCAGGACGGGTTCCCCAGCGGTCTTCAGCGCCAGGATACTCCATGGAGTCGCAGTGCGCTTTACAAGTACACCCACATTTACATTTACATTTAAATTCACATTTACATAAAATGAGTAGAAACAATAACTGTAAATATAGCACAGCTTACTTATATAGTAGGAACTATAATATGCTTTAAAAGTAATGATGATATATGATACCTAGGCCCAAAGTATAATGTACAAGATGACAAAGGTACAGAACAAATTTGACAGGAAGACCAATACATGGAAGCACAGCTATGTGTGTTACATGTCAAACTCATTCTAGACAGGCAGCTATTAAGTGCATGGTGCATCCTATAAATTCCTTGTGTTAAAAAAAAGAGACAAGCAGGAAAACCACTTTATTCAACATACCAAAAACCTCCAACTAGAGTCTGCTATGTCAATGTGAAACAAAGTAGATAGCCTGCAGTTACAAATCCTAAAAAATGAACAATTTTATGTAGACATCTGTAAGTCACTCACAACCGGATAAATTCATTACATAAGTTTCATATATTACCTAATGCAGATGGCTCCCCATATAAAAGTAGCAACCACCAGTACATGCTCTGTGCTCAGACGTTAGAAAACAATTATGTTGGATGCTGTGTGTGATTGACAGATAATGCTGAAGTCTCTCCTTAGGTGCCACTGAAAATTATGCTGCCACAGATGGCCTGAGGGAGCCAATGGCACCTCTGATACCATTCTTTCAACTGAGTATCTGCTGAGATGCATAATACAGCCTGATCTATCTAAGGACAGAGAGACATTGAGCTGAGCAAGTTCACTGAACACACACGAGAGCTATGGAATTCTCATAGCCTTTTCCAGTTTAAAACAATCCAATATGATATAGTTTTGCTCTAAACAATTACCTGAGCAGTCCACTTGGGTGGAAAATCTACATGAAATACCATTCATATTGAAAAATTACCTGAATGGCTCATCTTGCCTGAAATTTTCTCCCCAAACCATGTGATGTGGTGTAATGGCATAATCTCTATAGAATTAGTGTAAATTTAACTGCGTAAAATAACCAAAATTTCACCAATTACTCCAGCATAGTTAACATTTTGTCCAGGCCTAACTGTAAATTCATGTTTTACATTGCACTTTTACATGTCCTATTTTTAAATACCATGCACCCTGCCCTATAGGTTTAGTCCTGTGAAAATGGGGTTATTTTGACAAGTCAAAATTACAGTTTAAACAGCCAGGTTACTGGCAGCAGGAATGCAGTCAGTTTTGCATTTACTTTAGTGGTGGCACAATATGTGCTACAGTCCACTTGTGACGTTTAACTTACAGGCGCACACAATAAGAGATGTTGAAGACAAAAAAAACAAGCATGGAATCCTAGTTATATAACTTTAATATCCGGACCCCTGCATTCTGTTCTTTCAATCACACTCACTTTACACTTGATTCCACCAAAGTGGCATTGTCCTACTTTGGTGCAGGGTGCTGCCGATGATGAAGCATGCCACGATAAGCTGTGGGGGAGGCGACCCCTCAAAAATCCTGTTTAATCTTTATACAGGACATCTCCAAGACCTACTTGTGAGTTTTACTATTGGTAAAACTTTACTCAAGCATAGTTTGTAATTTATATTTTAATCACAGGGCCTGGGCACACTTTGGACCAAATACTAGGGACCTATATGTAAGTTAAATATTCTAATTATGAGCTTAGCCAATTCCAACATGTTTTTATGGGTCAGAGCTCATGCACTGGATCCCGTTCAGAAGGGCTCAAGTGTGCAGAGTCAAAATACAGCCTGACCACTCCAAACAATAGAGGTGATCATGAAAAAGGAGGCCTTTTCTTACATGGCCCCCTTTCAGATGAAAATTTAGGAAGGAGCAACTCAGCAATTTCCTTGGCAGTTCTCATCATTTAAGAGGAATAATCTGAAAAAGGCAATCTGCATTAGAGCGGTCAGTCCCAGGTCTGTGTCGCACCCTGTAGGGAGATTAACTACCTCAACAGGTTAGGGTTTCCCTGTGTCATCTGTATGAGCAGTCTCAGAGGCTGTGGCGTCAGGATGATCTCTGAAGTGAGTCCCAAACAAGTAGAGTCTCAGCTTCTTCAGCAATTGAACCGCAGCAAAGGCTCCCCACTCTATGGCATCCAAGTGCTGCTCTCTGGGGAACAGTCACTTACTAATACAGGCAACTGACTCAGTCTGAATCTCATCATTCAGCTGGAAAAACACTGCTCCAATCCCATGTTCTGAAGCCTATGTTTGGACCACAATCTCTCTGCTATCAAGTGCCTTGAGTACAGGTGCTTCTGACACTCTTCAGTCCATATAACAGTGTTTGGCTGCTTCTTTGAAGTTATCTCTGCCAAGGGGGCTACAATGATGTCATGCCCCTTGACAAAATATCTGTAGTAATCTGTCAGACCCAGGAAGGTTCTGACATGAGTTTTGGTTTTTGGAGTTCCCAAACCCTTGATTGCCTGGATCTTGGGATGGTGCACCTGCACATGTTCCCCATGAACATTGGAAAGTCCGGGGCCACGACAGACCCCCGCCCTGCTTGGCACTTGCTAGGCATGCGGGTTAGTCCTTCCTTTTGGAGGCCTGAAGTACATCCCTGAGGTTGGTCAGATTTTCTTGCCAGGTGATATCATATAGATATGCTGCACTCCAGGGCGACAGTACCCTATTCAGCAAGCCTCTGGAATGTGGCAATGTCATTCTTCAGCCCAAAGGACATTACTTTAAATTAGAAGTGATCGTCAAGAGCAGAGAATGCTGATTTCTCCTTTGCTTCCTCAGTTAGGGCAATCTGTCAGTACCACGAAATTCAATCAAATGTACTGGGATACTTGGCAGTCCCTAACTGGTAGATGAGCAGTGGCAATGGGGTGTCTCACAGTCTTTGTGACTGCATTCACTCTTTTGCAGTCCATGCAGAATCTGAGTTCTGGGGTTCAGTCACTCAGCTCCCAGTACCACACTCCTTTATATCAGAAAGATTTGAAACTGTCAGGTGTTATCGCGCCTCATGGAACCAGTGAATAACGATGGGGAAAAACTACATTTCCCAGAAGGCTTAGCGGAAGGAGGCGGAGCATAAATAGAGGAGGCGTCCGGGAGCCGTTGTCGGATATTCCGGTTCTTGTTCCATGTTATTCCTGGCGACGTTGCTGAGAAGCTTGTTCGGTGCTGGTGTGGTGTTTGAGGCCGGTTGGTGAGTTCTTAACCGACTCTTCAACTCCGTCCTGTCCTCCGTTGGAGTGCCTTGCCGTCGGCAATTGCGGAGGACAGCTGTTGCTTTACGGGCATTATTTCTTCCGATCTATTCTCCGTTGGCGAGCCTTGTCGCGGGCTCTTGCGGAGCACAAGCGGTGTTTTTGCTCAGTCCTGTTTACTCCGTTGGCGAGCCGGGTCAAGGGCTCTTGTGGAGTAAACGCTGTGTTTTTGCTCATTCCTGTTTCCTCCGTTGGTGAGCCGGGTCAAGGGCTCTTGCGGAGTAAACGAGTTGTTTTGGCTCATTCCTGTTTCCTCCGTTGGCGAGCCTTCTTGCACCGGCTATTGCGGAGGAAACTGTTGTTTACCTTTACTTTATAAAGACCCTCTGTTGGAAAGCCTTCTTGCACCGGCTATTGCAGAGGGTCTTCATTATCATATTCCTTTGACGAGAAACTGAGGTTACCGCCTCGTACATCAAGAGCATTCAGGTAACCTTTGTCTCCATTATTTGTGGGTGACGTAACCCTTTCCTTTTCCATTTTGGGAGAGTAACTGTTTAACTGCTGACCTCCTACACATTCGTAGACTTGGATAACTGTTTCTTCAGGGCTCTGAAGGGCAAGAGTAGGGTACGTAGTGTGGTTTTCTTTCCCTCATATCAATACTCTTTAGGGCAGGGTCATAGGAGGGGTGTTTTACTATCGTGCTTTCTATTTTACAGGGGAAGGCAAGAACAGGCTGATTTACGTAATCTCAGTATAGAGAGGCATCTTCTGAGTTCAGGCAGTCAGCGTTCTATATACAGGTATAGCGGGGCAGAGGCTGAGTGGTATTGTGATTATAGTGTATACATATAGAAGTGACACCAATCCTGTGTTTGTTCTGTCTTCACAGCTCTCCCTCCCAGCTGTCCCCATCCTATCCTCCCTGTTTATTATTTTTTGCCCTCACCTGATCTTTCTCTAGCCCACGGCTATTACAGCATTCTGGGCTTGGATAGATCTGGAGGTGGCCTACTTTTACCACAAGCTGATCCTGAGGACGGAGAGGATAACAGAATATCCGACCCAAGCAAATTAGTCCTCCCGATCAGTTTAGGGTCATGGCTACTTTGGACGAGGTGATGGCAGCATTGGTCGTGGTGCAATCTGAATTGATAGCATCCAGACAAGAGAGTACGGAATTAAGGAATCGTTTGGATACCATTCAGAAAAACCCCTTTAGCGCTGGGGCTTCAGGGTCTGGTACTGCAGGGTCAGTCGTGGTGGAGATACCTCCCAGCATTCCGTTAGCCACTCCCGAAAGGTTCAATGGTGATGCTGGATCAGTGCAAGTATTTATGACACAAGTATTAATGCATTTTTCTTGTAAACCTCGGTCCTTCCCTACCAACCAGTCAAAGGTGGCGTTTGTCATATCGTATTTAGTAGGAGAGGCGGCTCAATGGGCGGTTCCCCTGGTGCGAAAAAACGACCCTATGTTACATGATTGGGACGCATTCCAAACAGAATTTACAAAGGTGTTCGATAGGAGGGCAGATACCTACACGGCAGATAAGGAACTATTAGGCCTGCGTCAAGGGAATCAGGACCTGGTAACCTACTTGAATACTTTTAGACGCTTAGTGGCTGAAACTAAGTGGCCTGAGGCCAAACAAGCGTCTATCTTTCATCAGGGGCTAACCGATGAGATGCAGGACATTATTGCTCAAATAGACCCGCAACCAGTGACCTGTGAAGACCTGATTAATTTAGTATTAAGGTTAGACCATAGAATGAAGAATCGTAAAGGGGGTGGTGGAACAAAAACCCGTCCCGTTCCCTCTTCCATGACAGTAAAGACCTCGGATAGTTCGGTCTCACATGTATCTGAGCCAATGGATATTGGAGCAGTTCGCGCTGCTTTGACCTCCACTGAAAAAGAACAAAGGCGCAAGATGGGCCTTTGTCTTTATTGTGGCAAAAAAGGACATTATGTTAGGGAATGTCCTGTCAAGCCTAAATTTTCTAAGTTTCGCTTAAATAGGGGGGTGTCAGCGGCCTCTGAGAAACCGGCGGAAAACTGAAGAGCTCCGGGGGTGATGAAGGGGTCCCTTGGAGTCAGAGTATGGTCCCTTCCATGTTGAGTATGGTGGTAGGAGCACAACATTTGTTTATCAAGATAGTCTTAATGATAGGTATGGTTGAGGTACATACACAAGCCATGGTAGATTCCGGGGCTACGGGGTTTTTCATGGATGTAAAAGAAGCCGAAAGGTTAGGGATCCCACTAATCCCCAAGGAAGACGGAACGGATGTGTTTGCAGTAGATGGGAGAAAATTAAACACAGGACCCATTAGTTACCAAACGTCTTTAACCGAAATGAGATTCAATGGTCATCGAGAACAAGTGTCTTTCAGCATTATCAAGGCACCACAGTATGGGGTGATTTTGGGTATTCCCTGGCTGAAAAGGCACAACCCTGATATCAATTGGGAAACCGGTGATATAACCATGACTTCTGCATATTGTGTAGAGCATTGCTTTAAGTACGCACAATGTCCTTCGCTTGCTTTAGCAGGTGGGGGTTTCATAGCCACGGCCGCTGAAAAGGCAGTAATTCTCCCAAGGGCATATCAGGACTTTGCAGGGGTGTTTGACGAAGTAAGAGCTGAAGAATTGCCCCCACATAGGCCTTATGATTGCCAAATCGAGTTAGTTCCAGGGGCGGTGATTCCTAAGGGACGGTTGTATGCACTAACAGAGCCAGAGAACGTCTACTTGAGAACCTATCTCGACAAGTTGTTAGAATTGGGTTTCATACGTCCCTCAAGATCCCCAGCGGCATCCCCTTTGTTTTTCATCCCTAAGGCTAATGGGGATTTGAGAGCCTGTGTAGACTTTCGAGCACTCAACGCGGTTACAATTAAGAACAGGTACCCGTTGCCATTGATACACGTCTTACTGGAACAGGTAAAGAAAGCCAGGGTGTTCACCAAGTTAGATCTAAAGGGTGCGTATCACCTGGTGAGAATGCGGGCAGGGGATGAATGGAAGACAGCATTCCAGACCAGGTATGGGTTATTCGAATACCTGGTCATGCCCTTCGGGCTCTGCAATGCCCCTGCCGCATTCCAGTTTTTTCTAAACGACGTTTTGCGAGAGATCTTGGACAGGCACGTCATCGTGTACATAGATGATATCCTCATCTATTCAGAATCCGAGGACATGCATATCCAGCATGTCAAGTCGGTCTTGAGGATACTACAGGATAATCTCCTTTTTTGTAAACTGTCCAAGTGTGACTTTCATGTTACTACGGTTGAGTTTCTGGGGGTTATGCTTACCCCTCAGGGACAGGAAATGGCGGCGAGGAAGGTTCAAGCCGTAAGAGATTGGCCAAGTCCTCGAAACATCAAGGACGTCCAATGCTTCCTCGGATTTGCCAATTTCTATAGACGTTTTATTCATCAATTCTCGAAAGTAGTAGCTCCCATAACTAGGCTGTTGAAAAAAGACCAAGGATTCCTGTGGGATATGAGGGCTCAGGAGGCGTTTGCTGCTTTAAAGGAAGCCTTTGTCACTGCACCGATCTTGACACATCCCAATACTGATGCCCCATTCATAGTAGAGGCAGACGCATCAGAGGTAGCAACAGGAGCCATCCTTTCCCAGAGAAACGATACCACCGGACAATTGCATCCAGTGGCGTTCATGTCACATAAACTTACGGGGGCAGAACGTAACTATTGCATAGCCGAGAAAGAGCTCTTAGCTATCAAGCAGGCCTTCACTGAGTGGAGACATTTCCTTATGGGGGCAAAACACGTGGTGACGGTTTATACCGATCACCGCAACCTACAGTTCATGTCGGCAGCCAGACATTTGACCCCCAGACAATTGAGGTGGATGCTTTTCTTTTCAGGATATAATTTCATTATAACCTTCAGGCCTGGGGCAGACAATCGTAAGGCGGATGCCTTGTCGCGCCAATCATCTACTAAGGACTCGGAGGCCAGAGCAGAAACATCGATAGTGGACCCTGTTAAAGTGGTTTGTGGCATTCAACCTGATGCTTTTCTACAAGGAATACGATATGGAATCAGGACGAATCAGTGGAAAAGATGGTTGCAGTCACATCCTGAATGGCAATTACAACATGGCTTTCCTATCAGACAAGGGCAGATGCTGGTACCCACTGAAACCTTGCGTAAACAAATATATAAGTGGTGTCATGCGTCACCCAGTGCGGGACATGTTGGAGTGGAAAAGACTCTGGAACTGATTCAGCGTAGATGTTGGTGGCCTACGATCAAGGGGGATGTACGGAAATGGGTGACGGAATGTGACGTTTGTGCTCGCGCTAAGTCAGATCATCGGAGGCCTGCAGGTCTATTGCAGCCCATGCCTACTCCTTCTACTCCATGGGACCGTATTTCTTTGGATTTTGTGGTTGGTCTTCCAAGAGATCAGGGTTGCACCACTGTGTTAGTGGTCATTGATTACCTAACAAAAATGGGGCATTTCATCGCTTGTCCACAGATACCGACAGCAGGTCAATTGGCACAGCTTCTTATGAGACATATTGTTCGTCTGCACGGGTTACCTTCAATCATAGTGTCGGATAGAGGTTCTCAGTTCACGGCCCAGTTTTGGAAGGCATGGTGCTCCTCTCTCCACATCAAGACAGCGTTGTCCACGAGCTTCCATCCCCAGACCGATGGCCAGACGGAAAGACTCAATCAAACTTTGAAGCAATTCCTGCGCTGCTATGTTTCCCAGGAAAAGAAGGATTGGGTGGAGCATCTTTGGCTCGCAGAGGTGGCATACAACAATGCAACCCATTCAGCTACGAGAGTGTCGCCGTTTTATTGCACGTACGGGCATCATCCCCGTTTTCTCCCTTTTGTCCAGCCATATAGAGAGGAGAACGTGCCCGAGGCGGCCAGAAGGGTGTCTCAACTCAAGAGAATACTGGTGCAGGCACAAACCTCTCTGAAGTCCTCCAAAATGGCTTATAAGATCACGGCTGACAAAAGACGTCGTCCCGGTCCGGTGTATTGCGTGGGGGATTGGGTATGGCTGTCTACCAGGAACATCCGATTCCGGCACTACAGTGTGTTTAACCCACGGTACATTGGTCCCTTTTGTGTGGTGCAGTGCATCAATCCCGTGGCGGTGAAGTTGCAGTTGCCGAGACATCTCCGCATTCATCCGGTATTTCATGTATCCCTACTCAAGCCAGCCGCTGCTGTGGTGCGGCGCCTCCCACCTCCCTTGCTGGTTTCTGATGGTCTGGAATATGAGGTGGAGGGGATTCTGGACTCCAGGTGGCGGGGTCGTGGCCTTCGATATCTGGTGGCGTGGAAAGGCTACGGTCCCGAGGAAAATTCGTGGGAGCCCGCATCGGGCGTACATGCACCACGTCTGGTGGCTGCGTATCATCGCCGTTTCCCTGAGCGTCCCGGTCCCCTTCGGCCCTCTAGGTGAGGGGGGATGTACTGTCAGGTGTTATCGCGCCTCATGGAACCAGTGAATAACGATGGGGAAAAACTACATTTCCCAGAAGGCTTAGCGGAAGGAGGCGGAGCATAAATAGAGGAGGCGTCCGGGAGCCGTTGTCGGATATTCCGGTTCTTGTTCCATGTTATTCCTGGCGACGTTGCTGAGAAGCTTGTTCGGTGCTGGTGTGGTGTTTGAGGCCGGTTGGTGAGTTCTTAACCGACTCTTCAACTCCGTCCTGTCCTCTGTTGGAGTGCCTTGCCGTCGGCAATTGCGGAGGACAGCTGTTGCTTTACGGGCATTATTTCTTCCGATCTATTCTCCGTTGGCGAGCCTTGTCGCGGGCTCTTGCGGAGCACAAGCGGTGTTTTTGCTCAGTCCTGTTTACTCCGTTGGCGAGCCGGGTCAAGGGCTCTTGCGGAGTAAACGCTGTGTTTTTGCTCATTCCTGTTTCCTCCGTTGGTGAGCCGGGTCAAGGGCTCTTGCGGAGTAAACGAGTTGTTTTGGCTCATTCCTGTTTCCTCCGTTGGCGAGCCTTCTTGCACCGGCTATTGCGGAGGAAACTGTTGTTTACCTTTACTTTATAAAGACCCTCTGTTGGAAAGCCTTCTTGCACCGGCTATTGCAGAGGGTCTTCATTATCATATTCCTTTGACGAGAAACTGAGGTTACCGCCTCGTACATCAAGAGCATTCAGGTAACCTTTGTCTCCATTATTTGTGGGTGACGTAACCCTTTCCTTTTCCGTTTTGGGAGAGTAACTGTTTAACTGCTGACCTCCTACACATTCGTAGACTTGGATAACTGTTTCTTCAGGGCTCTGAAGGGCAAGAGTAGGGTACGTAGTGTGGTTTTCTTTCCCTCATATCAATACTCTTTAGGGCAGGGTCATAGGAGGGGTGTTTTACTATCGTGCTTTCTATTTTACAGGGGAAGGCAAGAACAGGCTGATTTACGTAATCTCAGTATAGAGAGGCATCTTCTGAGTTCAGGCAGTCAGCGTTCTATATACAGGTATAGCGGGGCAGAGGCTGAGTGGTATTGTGATTATAGTGTATACATATAGAAGTGACACCAATCCTGTGTTTGTTCTGTCTTCACAGCTCTCCCTCCCAGCTGTCCCCATCCTATCCTCCCTGTTTATTATTTTTTGCCCTCACCTGATCTTTCTCTAGCCCACGGCTATTACAGCATTCTGGGCTTGGATAGATCTGGAGGTGGCCTACTTTTACCACAAGCTGATCCTGAGGACGGAGAGGATAACAGAAACAAACATTTATGACATGAGCCCGTTGTTGAGGGACAAGTGGTTATGGCTTTCATAATGGATTTACGCCTGTTCAAATCTGTCATTCATCAACTTTCAGTTTCAACTACAGTGACTTACTCAGCCTAAGCTACATCATGAGTGAACCACCCCCATCCCCACTATTCTATAGCAAAACCTGTACCGTACCTATCCGGACTTTTCCCATTACCATACCCTGCTGCAGCAGATTAAGGGACTGATTTTTAGAGTTTGGCACAGTGAGTTACTCTGTCACAAAAGTAACAAGAATCCCATCCACTGATTTACGAATCACGATACAGCGGATGGGATATCTGTCACGTTTGTGATAGATTAACCCCTCTGCCAAAATGTAGTCTAAATCAGTTGCTTAATCAAGTTTCCTTCACTTATTGGCAAGCAAATGTACTTGATTTAAATAATTTGTATTTGAGGGTGAGTCCAAGGTTGAAAGCTACAATAACAATTATGGGTCGTGTGCAAACTGAAGCCAAAGGAAAATATGTCGTTTAAACACTTAATAAACTCATGCTAACTTAACACAGTATATAGAAAAGCAGCATCTATATGACACCGCCCCAATGATCCGAGGACGGTCAAAATTACAGCCAATACTAGAATAGAGGCATAAAATGAAAGCAGAGTTCAACAATATTGAGCCAAGCTAAATGTGTATATAAAAATTATATAAAAATATGTACGAATGCCTATAGTGGCCCAAATTCTTTTTTAAACCAGTCTTCAATTCGAGGCCAAGTATAAAGTTATAGGCCTATATCATATAAAGTCAAATGTTCGTAAGAAAAAAGGCATCATTCAATAATACTAAAAAGTCACGTGCCATAATAATGAAAGTCTCGAAAGCATCTCATGAGTGGATAGAATATGCAAAATAGGCAGCAACAGCTTCCAACATGAAATCACTGTCATCATCCAAAAATAGTTCAGCCATCCAATTAAGCAATGGGAAAGAACATACATGCTCCTCCAGCACCGGACCCTCTAGCAACATCAGAGGACAACTCAGTGGGTTCTCAAGAACGCTATGTGCCAGAAACTCATGCGCCGCTGCGGGTATGTCCCACTGACCCATTAGTCCATGCATCGCTGCCAAGGCCATAATCCTTTCGCCAGAACAAACCAACTCGTGAGCAACTACGGGGTCCATCAGGTGATTAAAATCGACGTCAGGAGATATCGGCAAGCAGGGACACAAATCAATGGCCCAGTCGAAATCACAGCTCAGGCAATGAAACACAGGCTGGACACATGTGAAATAGGAAAATCGAAACGATAATCCAGATGCCGTGCTTAAAGTCGCAAGCGGCAGGGTGCCATAGTAATCAAGCATCCGGTTGCGAAACAGTGTCAGTAGGAGCTGAGTGGCTTCTTGCGCAGGATGGGCATCCATGTTTTAGGAAGCAGAATAATATTAAAATGCCTGCAGCCAAAGCCAGCAAAACAGGGAATCCGTCAAACAAACTCGAAAATATAGAATGGAAGAAAGCGGGGATGACACCAAAAATCTTTTCAAATGTAGTCACGAGACCACTGCTAACCAATTAAAAAAAATGAGCTAAGCCAGACGTGGAGGAGGCATTAAAGATTTGATGAACTAATTCGCAGAAATGAAACGGCAAGTCAGTATTTAAAAGTGCCTGCACCTCTGTGCGTGTGTTAGCTATGTGAAGGACATAAGTTTCACGGGCCGAGCTCAGGGCCACTTCCTTTTGAGACTAAAGAACTCTTATTCTACTCATACCATTGAACTCCGCTTTCAAGGTTGGGATGCGCGGCCAGATGGAAACATCTGAATTCCCATGTGTGGGAGGATATAGCACATTTTTGCAACACACCACACGTTCTGATACAGTAACCACATAAGCGATACCGACCATTAACCCACAACACTCTTCGTTATTCAAAAGCAAATAACTACCATTTGTCAATAATGTAAATGTGGGAATTATCGCTGGAACTGGCGTGCCTTTCAAAACACAGGCTAAATTAGGCCGGTCCTGATTACAAGAACCATGCAACTGGATGTGTCTGCATATTAGTGAACGGTCAGGCGACTGTGTGCATTCTTCACCATTTAGATTCACTTCCTTTCCATCTTTCAGACATCTGTACGTGTATGGTAAAGACCACGCCTCATGGAGGAATGCACTGCCTAGTGGTTCATATCGCCCTATTGCAATATACCGCATACAATTAGTAAATTTGTACAAAGCAAAGGGTAACGTAATAAATCCATGGATAAGCCATGTTGCAGCAGCGGCTTCAGCAACAGAAAAGGGTAAAGATTCTAACTTTTAAATATGTAACATAGAAAATGATGCATCTCGCATTGAAAGCATGCGCTGCTTGTCAGTCAAATTAAATGGGGCAAATAGGGAGGACACGTTCATGTAACTCCAGGGCACGCGGCCCGCCTTAAGAGTCTGTAGTGTCCATGCAAACTGCATTACAGAACGCAATTGATTTTGACCATGGTATAATACAGACACTAAGCATGGGCGGTAAATCCGTTACGCTCGCGGATTTTGCGGATTTTCGGTAAATTCGCAATCCGCGAGATTCGCGAATTTCCCGCAAAATCCGCAAATTCGCACGCAGCGGATTTTTTTTCTTTGCGGTGTAAGTTCGCAATTGCGAACATGTAGGTGCGGCGGGCAGCAACAATCTCGCACTCGCGAAATTACAAAAATTGCAATTCCGCACAAGAAATCTACTAGCAAGCAGCATAGACCTTCTGAAAATGATTATTTTTATCAGAATAACTCCTCAGGTTGACATTTGCCAGCACTTTTTTAGATTTGAGGCCTTTTGATTTTCTTTGGATAACTTTTGGATTAGAAATCAACTTTTTCATATAAGCTTGGTGGGGCATTAAAGTTGCTGTAATGCTGCTCTGCAGAAAAACGAGTTTTGCAAAAGTGAAAGCAGGTTCAAAAGTTCAAACTCATCATTAGTAACCGTTCCCTGTAGTGCTTCCTGACAAGGGCCCCTCCAGAGTTCAGTTGCTAGTTGCAACAATTGTATGACCCTGCTCTGACCCTCACAGCAGGCTCATAGAATAGCTACAAGTAGGCCACAAAGGTCCTGGAAAAAAAAATTGCACTGCAACAGAAAGCAAATTACAGATAAGGATGCAGGTGCCAGACTGGAATTTTAAAACAGTGAAACATTAATAAATCAACCCCAAATTAATTCATGTCAGTTGAAGCAGGCAGGTGTGCTTGCTTTTTCCCCCCATAATCTACAGTGATGATGAACCAGAGGGTGGCATAAGGCATTGATGTACCAGAGGGTGGCATGGGTAAAACAGAGGGTGGCAGGGGTGAAACAGCGGGTGCTGGGAACCTATGATGATGAACCAGACGTAGAAACAACATAATCGTGACCGTTGCGAGCCGACATGTAAGTTCGCGATTGCGAACTGTTACAAAACCCTCGCGAACTGTCAGAAATCCTTGCGAACTGGCAGAAATCCTTGCGAACACAAAAAAAAAATCCGCAAATTCGCGAGAATTCGGGGATTTTGCGGATTGCGAGTTCGCAAATTCGCAAAATTCGCGAACGCCAGATTCGCAAAATTCGCCATCATTCACAATGTCAACTACAGAAGAAACAATATTATTCAACGTGTAAATCCGGGAAGAAAGCATGTTAATACTGTTATCGACAACTGCAAGCACTTTTTCCAAATTTGCTTGGTCAATCGCCCTTAGGCGCTTAGCAGCCTCAATTTGTGAAAATTTCCAAATTTCATTGTAAACCGCAGAAATCCACCGATTAGACCTACCATTAGCCGGGCCTTTTATAAAATCATTTAAATCCACATTATCATTTAACTGAGATAGATGTAGTTTAACTGCAGCTAACGTGGAATGTTGTAACCAGTTCTGACACAGTTTCCCCACAGAGTAAGTCGTGACAGTATAATCAGTTTCAAAACGGGGATCAGGTCTGATTTGTGTAAACCCTTCAGTTAAACCCAGAAAACGACGTTGGCAAGAATCAGCACTTCTATGCCACATCAGCCAACCCTTCGGATCCAAACTGGATACATTAAAGGATGAATTATGCAACAGAGTTAGTAACTCACGAATGGACAATTCAGTATAATTACCCCAACTTGAATATTCTTCCAATTCGGGGATAATTGGTGTATTTAATTTTTTAGAAGTTGCCAATCCAAAGCATGTTGTTTGGGACTAGTAGAATTTAGAAACAACATGTGATTCGGGATGAGACATGCATGGTGCAAAGCCTCAGTGCCTTGTACCTGCCAATCTTTGGTACCCCAAACCGATTTAAGGTCAATTGTTCCTTTCCAAAGCTCGTAGCCATCTACAGCTAACTTGTCTAGAAAGGACTTCAAATACAGCAATTTTGTATCGGTAAGTCTAACTTTGGACATGGACTTTTGTGTCATTTTGAAATAAAATGACTCAGGATTTGATTGATTAAAATCTGTAAAATAAGTGTATTTTTTCAGAAATGTACTGGAGCTGCCTCTCAATGGAGCTGGGCAATGTTCCCACTGTGTGTAATTTACAGCAACCCTCCTGGAATTTGTTTTATGTAGAAAATGATTACCATAATGTTGAAAGCAAAACAAATCAACATAATTAACAGAATCTAAGTATAAATCCTCAGCATCAAATGCAGCATAGTATTTCAAATCAGAGAATAATGCTTCCACGGCCTGAATATCCCAATCATCAGAAGGTATATTTTGTTTTACCACATCCCCCATGTTTACTCTAAGCACATTCGGAACATTAATCACTTCAGTGGAGCCTTGTATTTGAAACCTAACCGCATCCCACACAATCCCATCAAGAACAGGCCAAGCAGTAATGTTAACTGTATTCAAATCCCTTTTCAGTCTGTGTGCTGAATGTGAAGAGGAAAGAGGGGCCAATGTTCCATTAAGGTACCGAATTCCTGTTCTTTCTTTGACATAGTGGCCATCGATCAGACGGAAAAAATAAAACACAAAACCAATGGACATGAAAAGATAAAATGAAAACAGAATCATCCAAATGTATGTCCAAGGGGGAATTAAAAAATGTTTTTAAATAAAGTGGCATATTTTGCAATAGTTGATGGTTTCTTTGAATGTTCTGAAACAGAGTCAAAAGAAAATCTGAACTGGCCGGCCAAACGAGTCTGCAAATCCGGCATTGATAAATCAGTTGGATAGGTGTAGTTCAGCTCATCAGTGTTAGTAACAGGAATAGTATTTAATAAAGGACTGGAAATAGCAGGCATCTCGAGGGACACCTCCGGCCCAGCACCAGAAGTAATGGCCAACACAGAATGCCTCACCATGGAAGGACAGAATACAGCCGGTGTCATGCTATGAAGAATCGGCCACCCTGTGTGTCTTGACATTGTCAATTGAGATAAATCTGTTTTCCTTACGACCTGGAAGTTTTGGTAATATGACTGTTCTTGTGCCCTTAACTCCAAGAACTCGAACCGGTGCACGATGAGGGACCAAACTCTTTCTTGTTATCGATCTTCTCTCGACCCAGTTCTCCAACTTGGGGTAGCCAGCCAACTACCGGGATCTGCAACGCATCATCCAACGTGGAGGGCAAATGTTCCTTAGCTAGACAGTCTCTGGTCTTTTGTAGATCCTGTAAAACATTGCAATGTTCATCTACGTCAAAGGCCGCGGCCTGGGCCTTGCAGTCTAGACCGTCGAGGTCAGGGACATACATCTTGATACCAAAGAGCATTTCATATGGGGTCCTCCCACCCAGAGACCTTCTAGGGAGATTATTAAGTGCACGCTGCACGCCATTGAGATGGGCCAACCAGTTTCTGCCAGTGCCTATAACTCGAGCTGTCAAAGATTGCTTTAAGTCACGGTTCATTCGTTCCACTACACTGTTACCCTCAGGTCTGTACGGAGACGAAAACTTGACTTGGACCCCCAACGAAACCATAGCATCCTTATACGCCTTAGAGGCAAAAGCCGGACCCTGATCCGAATGGAAAGTACCACAGGCAAAAACCCTACAAAGACACGCAAATCCTTTATGACAGTCCATGAATCGGCGCTGCGATGGGGCCATACCCACACAAAGCATGTGCATGAATCAACTGCTACTAAGATGTTCTTATACGCAGTATCAGAAGAAAAAGGACTGCAATGATCTGAATAAACGCACCCCAGTGGTTTATTAGAAATGTACAACTGTGTCTGAGGCAGACGCGCAGCAGTTGAAGGCTTAATCTGCTGGCAAATGTCACATTGAAGGACATAATCTCGCGTCTGTTAGTACAGTCCCCGCCACCAGAACCTCTGTTGTAGCTGAGTTACAGTGGCTGAGACGCCCGCATGCGCAGACGCCACACCTTCATGAGCCGCTGTAATCAAAGTAGCTCTGCGATCCGAGTTGGGAATTAAACGTTCACCAACATCAGGAATTTTCACATAAGGAACCTTATCGGGACTTAAGTGGTATGTGTACTTCGAAGGGAACCCCAAAGTATATTTACCTCCCTTCTCAGTGGCAGCAACAGCTGCCAAGATGTCATCATCTATCATACTTTTGGACCGTGTAACTGCTGCAACTAAGTATTTTGATACTGCTGACTTCGCCGCTTCATCAACAAGCAAATTACCGACAGCGTGGACTCCCACACGCTGGTGGCCAAGAGTATGAATCACAAACACAAGTGGTAACTTTTCTTTAAGTTCCGCCACTCGGACCCAGATCATTTTATGTTTTATTGTGCTACCTTTGGAATCACGAAATTCATTCTGAATCCAAAAGAACAAGTTTTCATTGTAAGACTGGACACAGTAGTAAGAGTCACTTACGATTAAAGTCGTCACACAAGGGTCGGCGTACTCCAATGCAAGCATCAGAGCTCGAAGTTCTGCTAATTGTGCGGTGCAGTCCCCAAGCGTCTGCGTGTGCATGACACTGGACTTGAACTCATTGTTCACCATGGCACCGACCACAATGGCGCATGCGGAAACGTAGGCATGTTTAGAGCCATGCGCAACCTGCGCCGAACCATCGGTGTAAATGATGCAATGGAAATCCTCCAGGGGTCGCATTGCTAAAGGAGCAGGATGAACGAATTCATACTGTAAGTACTCCTGCGACCGTAAAGTGGCGTCAAAAATAAACGTGACATCCTGGGATGTCAAGGACGCAGCCCGATGAATCCACCGACGGTGCAAAGCTTTTGAATTTGGGACACTGGCTTTCGTAACCGCCTCCAAGGCAGGACACGGGGTAACAACCAATATGCGCTTTCCCTGTGACAGGGCACGTTCCTTGAGAATTGCCATCTGCACAGCCGTCAAAACTTTTTCCACTGTGGAAAATCGCATTTCAGCCGAAGTGTACAAGTGTGACTTGTAAGCTATAGGTACTGTATCTCCTTCATTAAAAGTTAGGAACGTGAAACCTACCGTCCCAGGGACAATTCTTATCACCAGGTTGGTCTGGTTATCACGAGTCTGTAAATATTCAGAAGCAAGCAAATCAGCTTGCAAAGACTGCAGAATAGCTGAATGCTCAGGCAGCAAGCATGATTTGGAAAAAGATGGTTGTATCAAAGCATACAAAGGCTTGATACGCTGGGCATGTTCCGGAATGTATGTTCTTCCGAAATTCGAAAAACCCAGTAAAGATTGTAATTTCTTCAGTGTTGTTGGAGAGCGCAACTGTGCGCATTTCTCCAGGAAGTGAGGAGCCAAACCTTTTCCTTCATTGTTAAGTTCATAGCCTAGAAACAACACTGTGTACTCTGCAATGTGCGATTTTGCAAAGTTAAATTTGTAACCCATGTCTGCAAAGTTACAAATAATACTGTTCACTCGACACAGATGCTCCCAAAGTTCGTCGTCTGTGAGAAAAATGTCATTCACATAAGAACAAGCATCTGGGTCGACCCTCTCCAACAGAGAGACTATGCGGGCGGAAAACACTCCAGGACTATTCTTATAGCCCATTGGGAGACGCCAAAACATTTTTTGCACACCGCCGCATGTGAAGGAGGTCCATTGGGAACTTAGACCATCCAATCTGTGGGCATAAAAACCATTGGAAATGTCAAGCGTGGTTTTGAACCGCTTACGCACAAGACTATTCACAAGGGCAGAGCCGTGGGTGTTCTGTACTGCACAGTTACGGCAATGCAAGTTCAAATGCCGGTAATCCAAAACCAAACGATATGAGCCGTCTGGCTTGTTCACAGTAAAGAGGGGGTTATTCATCGGTGACACACATGTTTCAATTACACATTGATATTCCAATTGCTCAAGGATTGCCGCGAATGAAGCTTCAGCTTCACGTCGTATGGGATATTGAGGTTGAGGATGCGGCTGAGACCGTAAAGGAATCTCGTGGCTTGGGGACAATTTATCCCAGCCACATTGATTGCGGTACACAGCCGGTGCAAGCGCCAGAGCCCACTCTTCTGCAAAGTGCAGCGCTTCCACTCTCGAAACAGTGTTTGCGAAACTGTGGAGGATTACCTCCTCCCCTCTCGGAGCTGCGAGAACAAAAGGTGGGGGCCAGTCAGTCTCCGAAAGCAAAATGTCATACGTAGAAGAAAGATTTTCCCAAAATACCCCTTTTATGGTACGCTGTATGTCACCTTCTATCAACAAGACAATTTCAAAAAGTCTATCAGGGGGAGCAACTCTTGTATCAGCTGTTTCAATAACAACATAAGTATCAGTCGCTGTCACCTTCAGAAGTGGACGGAGGGCCTCTCTCACTATGGTAATCTCCGCCGCGCTGTCCAGCAAGGTCAGAGCCCACGTCAGATTCCGAAGCCGCGTTCTCACAATCTGGGGCATATCGATGCGCCATTAAGGCAGCGACTTTCTTCTTGGCAAACTGCGGTCTCTTGGGCGTAGAGCCCTCCTGCTTGTCTGCACCGTTGCGCGGGCGGGGCTAGTCACGTCCTTGCTGGCCACCCCGGCCCCTGCCGCCCTCTCCACCACCGGTTGACGGAGCCGATGAGTCCTGAAAGGAACGAGGAGAGCGCTGGTCAGAAGCCTGAAACCGATCAGGAGATTTAATCATCACGCGGTCGCGCAAATCATAAACACGTTCCGACTGCGCAGGCAAGGGAGACGCAGGGCGTGATGTCTGAGCCTGTTGTTGCTGTTGCTTACCCTGTTTCTGTTTTTTAGGCCAATTTTGTTTTTTATTGGAATTGGGTTGAACCACCGCTGCTGAAGTCTGTCCCTGGGGCTGCTTTTTCTCTTTATCAGAAAAAGGCTTAAGACCCTTGGCATTGCGGCCAACCGTTTTATAAGCTGCCACAATTATCTTTGCTATCTGTCGGGGTTTCTCGGGATCCGGAATCACCTTTAACGCGTTAGCCACCTGAAAGTTCACTGCATCTCCCTTGACATTTGCAAGGATCAGATCGCAAACCACATCAAAGGTGCCACACAGCCGCATACCCAATTCAACCGCAGACTCCGGTCCATGATCATCTTGAACACGTTTAAGGACCGTAGACAGATTGGACATAGACGGAGTGACATAGCACCTCGAATAGACCGCTGCAAAAGTCTTACCCCAGGACTCACAGTCAACAAGCTCAGGGGCCAAATCCTTCGGCAAGCTAAGCGTTAGAATCCGGTGTTTTTCATCAGGAGTCGTATTCTGAAATACCGCTTCCAGCTGGTCAAATTTCTCAGCAAGCCAGAAAGGAAAATCATCCTTATCCTGGGGCTTCTTGCCCATTACGGAATTCACCATGACAGGACTGATCTTCAAACCAGCCTGCCCTGCCGGAAGGGCTGCACCTCTAGGGGCTGCCCCATGAGCATTACGACTTGTGTAATGCACAAGGGCTCTAATCACGGCAATAGCGACTACATGAAGTCGCCTAAGTTCACCTAAGTTACAATTGCCGTGATTAGGGTGAGGAGTAAATCCAGCCAAAGCGGGCCAATTTGCACCCGGAATGGACAAATGACCTAATCTCGGAGCGGTCAAAGAATGGGGTAGGGTGCCACCAAATCAAACTCCATGCTGCCAAACATCAATAGGTACTTCCTGTGCTCTGTACGGTGCATATTCAGCAGGTCCAGGTGACGCAGTGTACGAGTGAAACACACCAGAATTTGCGTCCACCGCCGGAAATGTCACCCACGAATAAAACAGTTTGTATGGGTAAGCATGTTCCGCACTCACCACCAGAACCACAGCCAAGCCTTCCACAGGAACATCACAAGCCCGCAAATGATCACACACCGCAATGCGACTATGCAGCGGGATGTCCACGACTTGTGCCATGACTGCACAGGAAAGTGAAAAAACAAAGAACACTTTGTAGCACAACTGGGTAGTAATTCAAGGAAACCGTTTTAGAAAGATTCAAGCTTGAAAAGACCTATTTCAAAAATAGGTAGGTTTGTCCGACACCACCGTTTTCCGGAAACGGGAATGAAGGGGTTAAGGTTTGAATGATATACTACTCGAGTGTCATGATATAAGACCACCAACGTATGGGCGCCATGTAGCATGGATTCCGTTCTCTTACAGAACTGCGCATAGAGATCAGGAACCTCAGTGAATTAGGGTGACCCAAAACTCACCTCAGTATCCAAAATCCCCTTACCTAGCTAGCTACAGTGTCTCATTGGTCATACCAAACTCCCAATGACTTAGACAAACCAGAACATGAACTTAGGTTACCTTTGGTATCGTGGAACACATGTACACTCTTTCGCTCTATAATCATTTCAAACCAGAACGTGGAGTAAAAAAGGACACGTGCACTTTTGAAATATTTATTATTCAATGCAAGGTTCTCAAACGCAGTATCTTATATAATACAAGAAGACATATTATAAGAATCAGAGTTATCAGCATAGTCACTAGTCCATAATAAGCAAACGGTGATAGCATATTATAATGCAAAAATCAACAGAAATCTATATCACCTATTTCTCACACTCCCTATTTAGCATACTATATTATATGTAAGAAGGTCTAATTTGGGTTTTAGCAGGGCGGGCCCATACCTCTAAATGTCAGGAGGAGAGGATCACATCATCTGCTACCAGCTCTCTGCATGCGAAGCACCATCAAGTGTGTTTTTGCATTCTCAGTAAATCTATCTTAAACCCGCTTAGAGCCCAATGTTGGCAGCAACTGTATTTGTGCTATGTCTAGTGGTGCGAGGATCAGACCTCCCAGCAACCTTGTGTTAGGTTATTCTTAGAGGGTTCAGCACTCACTGTTCAGACAGTGTACCAAGCACGACTGATATCAGAGTAATAACATATTATTCTCAAATAAATCACATCTTTCGTCTAGGTTGAAAGCTACAATAACAATTATGTGTTGTGTGCAAACTGAAGCCAAAGGAAAATATGTTGTTTAAACACTTAATAAACTCATGCTAACTTAACACAGTATATAGAAAAGCAGCATCTATATGACAAGGCCACATCCTCTCCCTTATACTTAGCCACTATATAATAAAAAACAAGTGTTTGCACAGAGAATTCTTTACAATTAGTCTGGTTTTTTTTCTTTCTTGATATAGCTACTCCTGCTAGCCCAACTCCACCACCTGCCCATCAGGAGATCGTAGCCCGGCCCCGTTGGCAGAGAACGGAGGCCACTAGGGTGCACTGTCAGTGGCTAGTGGATGAGGAGGGCCTGTCACATGCCCATGCTCCTAATCTTGGGCCATCCCCCTGCACCTCCAGCCTCCAGGCCACACCAGCGTCACTGGCAGCTTGCAACTGCTTGTGCCACCCCCTTCAGACTTGCTCCACCATCGCCAAGTGCTGTGTGAGCTGGCACACTTAGGCCATTGAATGGCATGCCTTGAGGCCTGCATCCAACATCTGGAGACCCTTGTACAGAATGCCTTCTTCCAGCGCTTTAAAAAATGTTTTGGTGGGAGGGAATTGTTGTGGGTGGAGAGGGTGACAATTTGGGCAAGAAACTTTTGACAAATTGGACATGATTTAAATGTAATTTGTTGGGGATGGTGAAAGAAGGTGGGAGAGGGGTGGGCCTGTTGAGTGTGGAAAGGGTGGGTTTTAAATGTTAGTAAATATATGTTAGTGAAGGGGAAATCTTTCATAATCCACTTTATGTCTGAAGGTGTTTTTTGTGTTTTACTTCAACTTTGAACTGGTGCCTTTTCCCACAGCCTGTCTTTACAATTTCTTAAAGTATATGCCAGTTAGGAGCATATTCTGCCATTCCCCACATTGCAGACAGAAACAATTAGATAAACAATTAAGTTATCTCATCTGCAGTCCACGATAGTTACACACTGAATAAAGTAGGTCACTTGACCCTATAGTTCTCTTACCTGAATGGATTAAGTTATGCCTGGTGGCTGATCCCTCTGTCAATCTTCCAACATCTTATTGTAGGGTTTCCCAAGTTGCTTTCTTGATGTTTTGTGGCAGTGGAAGTGTGCTAACAGTGCAAGCATCACAGTTGGGCTCCACGCTCACCTTGGGGAACTCTAACTGCAAGAATATTCAAAAGGATCACAGGCAACTAAACTGAAAGAAAAAACCAACAGTTTGTAGGTTGTACATATACATTACAAGTATAGCTTTAGAAAGACTAAGAAAATACTACTACCACCATGATATATCAAAGAAAAGAATACCACATATTATAAAAAAGAAATAGCAGTAGTAAATTATTATGAGGAGTGGTCAGCAGGGAATTTCAAAACCAAAGTTATGAAATCATCAAGTCAGGTAAAATGTACTCAAAGTCTGCACTCTGTACTTGACATGGTTCAGCATTTTATTTAGACATAGCAAAAGTCTAAAAGATGATGTTGAGGAATGGCGTTCTTCTTGGTTGGGTAGGTTCGGCTGCTGTGGGCTATTGCTCAGGTAATATAAGTTCCTGCAGTGAGCTGGTGTAACCACATCCAACCCATCAAGTGTGAGATCTATTGGGTGTACATTAAAACACACCTTCAAAAAAATCACTCAGTCTGGAGGAAGAGTTTTAGGTGTTTGTTGAATGTATGGAAAAGAGGATTTGGAGAACGATTACAGAATAACACAAGAACAATATTCATGAGGGTGATAAGCAACACATCATCATCATCATCACTCTGTTGCAGAATGAAAAGAAGAAAGGACTATAACACAGTACAGTTAAATGCATTTGCAACCAGTTCTTCTGCCTCAGAGACTCAAGTTATCAGATATCTAAAAGTTCTGCTTTCTAGCTTTGAAAAAATCTAATTACGGAGGAGTGAATTGAAATCACCCAGCTATAAAAATATGATTGTTAAAAGAAAAATGATACTGTATTGTCAAATTAGGTGGTGCATCAGCATTTTCCTCCAGAATGTCAGTCACTCTTGGGTGCATGTCTGGACCGGTCCGGTAGGTAAGCAGGAGTATTGAGCTCATCTTCCACTTTCATTTGTGAAAGAGAAGAGAAGGCCCGTGGATAGTAAAACAGAAACTAATTGTAGAGTCAAGGAGAAGAATAGAAGGAGAGTAAGCTTCATGAGGAGTGTACCAAAAAGTCTCAGAGGCATGCAAAAAACAAGAGGACTTGGAGTTTCACTTTCGCCACCAATGCAACACACACACTCAGCACCATTTCCCAAAGCAACGCACCTCTCTATATTCCACATAGCTGAGTACTAGGTCTTAGAGTCATGGTTTCCATTTGAAGTCTAAAACTTCCTTCTTCTAGCTATGGATGAGGCTGTCCTGCTCTGAGTCCTACGATCCTCCTCCTGACACTGAGTAACTCTGTCCCAGTCCTGACCCAAGCAAGACAGATGTGTAGTGCACTGCTGTTAAAGAACAACTTGAGAAACAGAATTGCAGTAGTTTGTATAGGTTTGTGCTTGTTAATTAAAGTAACTGGTCTGGTCTCTTAAGAACCAGCAAAAAGGAATGGACCCTGCAAGTAAATCTTGCTAAGTGTGAAAGGGTCAATCACCTTCAGGAAAAATAATCACCCATCAGGTCCCAAACTGTGCAAATCATCGAAATCAAGTTTACAAATTAGTTAAACATCCTCCCTCACAGTCTGCAGCCACATGAATCATCAATCGTCACTCACAATCACTCAATAATATATCACTCATTGGTGCAATAGTTACTTGTTCCAATCCAAGCACAGTGGTAGGTAAACAATTATATCTCCTCTTTGATGCAAGCATCACACTGGAATTTGTCAATCTTGTAAATCAAATGATCTTCTGGGGCAGCCTTTCTAGTTGATGAAAAAAGATAGGAGAAGACTGTACAGGTACATTTTTGCTTAGTAAGTTTGTAAAGACCAATCACCTTCAGGAAAAATGATCACAAATCAGGCACCAATATTTCAATTCATCAAAATCAAGTTTTATATTAATTGAACATCCTCCCTCTGTATCTACCACCAGATAAATAATCAATCACCATTCACAATCATTCACTCATTGTTGCGAAAGATGTGGTTATCCTTTCTAATCCAAGGACGGCTAGGTTAGGTAATAGGTACATAATTGTACCTTTGAAGCAGGCAACACTTTGGAATTTGGTACTGGCACTCTTGTAAATCAATAATCTTCTGGGCAGACCTGCTAAGGGTTGCAAAAAAGGATAGGCAAGCGAGGGAGGCAGGCATTGTCTCAAATATTATGAAGAAATTGTGGAGGCTTCTTCACTACATACTGGTCCAATTTGCACTCCGGCCATATATGTGAAATAAAAATGGTGGGGCAGCATAAATCTGACACAAACATAATGTTCTGCTAGCTACTTTTTAATTTTTGGGGCACAGAAATATGTTCAACGAGAAATATTTAAAAAGTTCTATGGTGGCACTGGGAGACTTAGTCCGGAAAGTAGAATTTGTCCTCAAACTCAGGTGGTTCACCCAGAGGTTGGTCAGCTAACACACTTGATTCTGACAACCCTCCTCCTCCTCTTCTTGTGCTGTTTCAAGAGACTGGTCCTTTTCAATGTAACAACTGTACCAGCTACACTGAACAGTCGCTCAGCAGACACACTGACTACAGGACAAGCCAGACACTTTATTGCCTCTGGCATTAGGCAGTTCTTTCCACACCAATGCAATGGGTTTTAATCCACATAGACCTATTTGGGATCATCCAGAAACTACTGGAACTTTCTCTGAATGGTCATTGGTGCTGCCACTTGTTCAACCTCTTTTGCCTTCGCCTCTGCACTGGACTTAAGCCCTGCCATTTGATACCAATCCAATGCAGAGGTTGTGGATGATTCTTGTGTTCTTGTTGCCATCGGTTTTCTCTGGAAGTTGAAGGTGGCAAATCAGAACTGTGGAGTGGGACTCTCTCCACCAAGGCATGTGTTTCTCCTGCACTACCAGTGGACTGCCTACTGAGAAATGATCTTGTAGCGTCTGCCTGGTTAGGAGTGGAGGGAGTGGTCCAAGCAAGGATGCCCGATCTCCCTAATTTTGGGTATGTTCTGTGACCAGATCACAGACTGCATCATAATTCACCTACCTGGATCCCAGATTATTCCAATGGGGCGTCAACACTAGTTCCCAAATCCTCCTGAGACTTGCCCTCTGTTTACAGGAGGGGACACTGCTCCTGTGGCAAATTCCAGGGGGAAGGGGATTGGGTTTGAGAGAGTGTCTGGAGTCAAGTCAAGTCATAAGCTTTTATTCGATTTGAGAAATACAAATCATACAAGCAAAACATCTAAAAACAATTCATTGCATATCTAATAATTCTAGACAAAGTGACTCAAAATAAACTCAAGAGTAGTACATAAAAGAAGAAGGGAACATATACTAGCGTACACTGGACAACAATGTATGATTAGGGGTATGAAATCGAGCTAAAAAGCTAAAAAAGAGGACATGCATGTACAGACAGGAATAAATATAATTATCACACTAAGTGCATTTTCCTGGCAGTTGTACATTTTAAAGCAAAAAAGTTCCAATATGGCTCGGGCAAACACGGGGAGGTTAATTTGATGTATGAACAAGAAAAGGACCATACATTTACATACTGTGGGCATAATACAGGGTTAAAATACTATATACAGCATAAAAGAGACATTTATGTACAGACAGGAATATATAAAGTTATGGCAGCACTATGCTCTTCCGGGCAGCTGTACATTTCAGAATAAAGGTAGCAACAAAGAAACAAATATCCACGTTCTCTAGCGAAGATAGTAGTTCTAGAGCACTCTTTGAAGATCGGATATTGTATTTTAAAAGGATGGGTTTTAGATACCTTACCCTTAAAAAATGATAAAATTTACAAAAAAGTAAAATATGACAGCAGCTCTGGCGTGAAGTATTGTCACACGGGCAGGGAGTCTCAGATCTTATTTTCTGATTAGGGAATGCGACAAGGTGGTGTACAATACCCAATCTGACTCGGGTTAGCACAAATTGATGGGAGGGGCGAGAAACATTCGAAAGGTTGGTTTGAAACCCCGGAGTTAAGTTCAGTTCCTTGTAGAACTTCACGGTGGCTAACTTGCCATACACCTTATCTCACCCACTCTTTTTAAAGTTTGAAAATGTTTGTTTGATTTCTTTTTTGGGGATTGCAACCGCCAATTCGGGGTCAAGGAGAACATCAATTTCAAATAGAGTTTTATACCAGAAATGAATGTATTTCAACCACTGTATACGTGATGAGTAGTCCAATCCTATACAATCAAGAATAATCTCTTGAGTGAATCGAGTCTCTGCTTAGCCCAAATAGAACGCCACAATAAGAGTGGCCGAACGGCTGCTAAGTCAGAGATAAACTCGATCCCTACCTCATCATGAATTAGTTGGGCAGAGGCAGAGGGAGGGACACATAGCAGTCTCTTTAAGAACTTGATTTCATCTTTTTGGAGCGAAGGACCTTCAATATGACCCCATACACCCGCCCCGTACAATGCAGAAGAAACACAACGTATATTATATATATTGATCATATCTAGGATACTTCTCGATCCGAGCTTGGATGCAAATCGGAATATACTACTGGTAGTCCGCAACATTTTCAACCTGATGTTGTCGAACTCAGGTGTCCATGACCCGTCGTTAGTGTAAGTAATGCCCAAATAACAGAATGATTTGACGTGTGTCATCTTGTCGCTATCCAAGTAAAAGCTATGCTTCAGTTTATTTGCAGATTGCCCGCACAACATTACATAAGTCTTGGATTTGTTCACACAGAGCCTCCTGTTTTGAATAAACAGCATAAATCTATCAATGAGTCGCTGTAACCCAATCTGGGTGCGTGATAAAAGAACAGCGTCATCCGCATATAGTAAGATTGGGACAGGTTTACCTCCAATCGAGGGAGCACCTGCTGGGGTATCGGCCAGGATGCGATCGATACAATTAATGAAAAGGGAAAATAAAAGAGGGGCCAATACGCATCCCCGGCGAATACCCCGTGAGACTTTGAAAAACGGCATACATTCACCTAGGATACCATAACGAACCTTACAGGAAAGTTTCTCGTAGAGCCTGGCCAGAAAGTGGACAATTTCCTTCGGTGCCCCTGACTCTAGCAAAACCTGCCAAAGAATAGTGTGATCAACTAAATCAAACGCGCTGCTCAGGTCAGCAAAACATAAAAAAAGGTTGCCCTTTTTGGCTACAGTGTATTTATTAATAATAAGGTCCAAATTTACACATTGCTCCAAAGTGCCCATGCCTTTCCTGAAGCCATATTGCACTTTTGTTAAAATATTCATGTCTGTTACCCAGGTTTCTAGTCTTTTGAGTAGGATTCTGCTCATGACCTTTACTGAGGCGTCCAGCAAGGAGATCGGACGATAATTGGAAGCCTCAGATTTGCTACCTTTTTTGAATAGGGGAATAATAACTGATTGGCCCCAGGAAGGAGGAATGTTACCTTCTGCCGCACAGTTAAAAGTCCTCACCAAAATAGGAGCCCACAAGTTTGGTTCTGCTTTTAGTAAATCAATGGGGACCCCATCTGGGCCCGGGGCCTTCCCCCCCCTTGCTATTGGAGAGCCCTTCATGACCCTCTTCCAAGGTTACTCCCAAGGGTAGAGGTATCCAAGCGGAGGCCTCAGTAGCTGGTACGGTTAGGGATGTCCCTTCTGGGTTAAAAATATTGGTAAAGTGGATGATCCAGTCATTACATGCAACGTAGGAAGTTATTTCCGGGATACCATCAGTATTTAGAAAGGGACTGTTAATTGTTTCCCAATAAAGTTTGCAGTTTTTGGTCTCTGCAGCTTCCTTTAGCTTATCCCAAGCTTCACTTTGTAAAACCTTTTTCCTGTTGGAAATTGCCATTTTATAATTAACCCTTAATTGTTTTATTCCGTTGCTGTCTCAGGGTTTGATACCTAGTGCTTTCTTCAATTCCCGTAGGGCGGTTATACAGGATTTATCAAACCATCCCCGCTTTAAAGCTCTATTAGATGGGGATTTCTTGGTAAAAATGCCTTCAATGATGGTGTTAATCTTGATAAATTGTGACAATAGGAACTCAGGGTTAATAACATTTTTTAAACAGTAACTAATTTCAGTTTTGCAACTGATTATGACCTCCCTCTGTTTGGCCATGGAGCTTGTTCCAGACCATCTAATCCTCAGACCGTTTGGTCTACTAGGTACTAAATCGGTAGAACATGTTTCTCCATTCGCTAGTATTGCACCTCGTCCCGGAAGGGTTACACAGATGCTGTTGTGATCACTTAGACTTTCCTCCTTGAAACACAGGTTTAAGAAGTCTCCTGTACTGGAGAACAGGATATGGTCTATGAATGTCCCAGCATCCCTCCCTGTAAAGGTAGGACAAATATCATTCAAACTGTTTTTGTTACAGCTTAACAGGTGTAGGTCTAGTTTAATTAACAGTTTGTTTAAGATTGTACCATAATGGCAATGTGGGAAATGGAGGAAATCCTCGCTCTCACCCGCACTCCCCCTATGATTAACCATCTCCGTTCCAAGGCCGCAGGGGTTCCCTTTTGATAGATGACATGGCTGCAAATTAAAGTCCCCGGCCCATAGAACGTCTGCCCTTCTGTTAGAGATGCCCAGAACCCTTACGATTTCCTTTTCTAGAGGGAATAAGATATTCCCTCTGGAGGCATCAAAGATGTTATTATAAAAATTTACAAGGACCAAGTCATTTCCCTTACTACATTCAACCCTCACTACCTGGCTGTGGGTTCCCACAATCGAGCTACTTCTGACTTTACAGTTACACAGCTTATTGGACAAAAGTAACAAAAGACCCCCCTTGGCCCTGCCTGAACTGGATTTAGTTGCGTTGAGACAATGGGATGAATAACCTTCTATATTTATTTGCTCTTGGCACCAGGTTTCCTGAAGGAGGATTATATCAAATCCTTCCCCTATAAACTTAGACCAGAAGGGGGTGTCCAGTTTCCCTGCAATTCCGGCAATATTCCAGGAAATGAGGGTAAGGCCAGTAAACTCGGTAGGACCATAGACAGCTTGCTCCGGCTGGGAGGCACGGGT
Source organism: Lissotriton vulgaris (assembly GCF_964263255.1). Taxonomy (NCBI): domain Eukaryota; kingdom Metazoa; phylum Chordata; class Amphibia; order Caudata; family Salamandridae; genus Lissotriton; species Lissotriton vulgaris. Next base: position 1,705,776,383 of record NC_141685.1, on the reverse strand, counting down.
TGTAATCAGGTTATCCTCCTTGGCACTCTCACCTATGGCAATCTTAGGGGCACCAAGGGACACACTCGCTTCAATACTGGTACATGGAACACCTTTCCAAGGGTACCCAACTGCAGGCCTACAGATGGGAGTTTGTTTGTTACATGGGTAAGATTTAAAAGGGAGAAGTTCTGTAGGGCTGCCTTCCTGTACAGAGTCCTCCCGTATGGCCACTTGTCCACTGGGGGGTAAATAATCCATAGAGGGGACTGCTTGATCACTAGCGTGGACAAGTTGCAAACGTACATCCAACCCTGACTGCCTATTGGCGGACTGGCTTGAAGATGGTGGAACACAAAGTCAATCAAGCATCTCAAGACAGTCGAATCTGTTGTTGGTGTGAATACCTCGCCACCCGTCGCCCATAAAATGGCCATTGTTGGAATACCAGGGACGAGGTACCCAATCCCTGCTCCTGCTCTTTTGGGTCAGCCATGGACCTCCATAATTCCAGAGTTGTTCTGGAGGTAAAACCCAGTTAGGTGGTGGTATTGGGGGGTGATAGTTATATACAGGGGGATAGAAAAAGGAGAGTCGGTGGGTGTCGATTCCCCCTTTCTTCTCCAGATCTGGCCACGAGCAAATATGATTCACGGTGGATGCATCTTCGCAGGTAACAATGACGCAATCCCCCTAAATACTCTTGGGATTTGCCCCCACCCATGGTACTCTGCGGACAGATGATATTCTACTGGTGTTTGGGGGCTGTAATGGCCTATTGATACTAAGCCATTGAAGGATTTTATTCAAAAGGGACCAAGATGGTTCATCTGTTCCTGCTGTTAGTTCGGGTACTCCCGTTAGAATCACCGTAAATGGGGAGACCTCAGGTGACAAATGAACTGGACGTTTGTTTCTAGACCCCCTCTTGCCCTCTGTTGGATTTGATTTTGGGGGCACCGGGGGTTTGACTTGGGATGGCTGTGAGGACGCCTTGGCCGTGGTATGATTGGCAGTTGTAGGTGGGACTACAGGGGGGGGGAAGAGGAGAATTTTGCTGACAGAATGAGGGTAACTGAGATGGGGATTTGGCTTTTGGCTTAGATTTAGCACAATTTTTTGGAGCTGGTAATGTGGGGGTTGATGGCTCTTTTGTTTTAGATTTGGCTTTGGTCATAACAGACGGTCTATCTGGGTTAGCTGGTATAACCCCAGAATTGGCCGCTGTCGACGCCCCTCCAGATTTAACAATTCCCGCCATGGTCTGGTTGGGTAATTTAACGAGGAGTATGGCAAGTTGCTTTTCAATTGCCATGATACTCCGTTCCAGAGGTTGGAGATGGTATTTTAATAAGTCCCTGAATCTAGCAAAAAGCTGCGAGGTATCGCAGTCAAGCAGACTAAGGCCACCCTCTTGATCATTGTCCAATGTGGGGCGATGTGAATTGGATCAGGCAGGTGGTGCAGAGGTATTACTAGAGGGAGTGTTCTTAGATGGTGGTACGATGGACCCTTTCTTATTATTGGTGTTATGATGTTGTTTGGTGTTATTCCCCTTTTTATGAGGTTCTGGCTGCTTTGGGACAGCACCTTCTCTAACCCCCTTGAGCCGGGTTACTTGTACAGGATCTTCTGACAGAATCTGTTCAAGGTCCGGGGTAGTCTCAAGGCTCCCTGTCGAGTCTAATTCCAACGACAGGTTGGTGGCTGATAGATCAACAGCACTTGGGATGGAATGAACTTGGGCTGTTGCACCAGACTGTATTAGAATTGGGATAGGAGAAGCTGATGGAAGCGGGGTTAAGGCCGCTGCGATAGGGCCCATTGAGGATCTCCGGGCGATTGCAAGGTCCTGGGACACCCTACGTTCCAGTAAAGTAATATTTTGGTTAATGGCCTCAGTAGTTTTTGAGATGAACTGGTCAATAGGACCTGTAAACAAAGCAGTTCTAAGAGCAGTCTTACTTCTGGAACCCCTGGTCATTGTTGCCAAAGTTCGAGATCTAGTTCCAAAGTACACAGATATCAAAAGTCAATACCTTTAAAGGATGAGGACAGCGTCTGGTAAGTAGGAACCAAGGGGGGTAGCCCAGCCCAGCCTGGAACAGTCTGGAACGGGCTGAAACGGGCCCGCCCTTGGCCCGGGCTTCGCCTGGCGTCCCGCGAGGGAGGCTGTGCGCGACTTTTATGCGCCTCCTGGCGCTTTGTGATGGTGCTTGGCGCAGTGCCTGTTGGGGGATGTAGTTCCCCAGACCCCGCTCTGCGGCAGTCTCCCTGGGCCAGCGGGAGGCGTGCGGCGGGAGGCGGGGCTACTCCTGTGGCAGATCAACTGTGGCAGAGAATTTCGAGCGCCTATCGGTGTGCTCTTAGGCGGCGGCCAAAATACTGGTCAGAAAAGGTGTCTGGAGTCAAAGATGCTGTGGTTCGGCTACTCAACAGCAACACTGCAGCAGGCATTCACAATAGTCAGTTGAATGGTACCCTGCAGATATGGTACCTATAAACGAACAAATAATAAGGCTTTGGTCTAGTATTACTTCTATCTCTTAAGTTTAACCTTTGGTTTCGTTGTTGTTTTGTTTTCGTTTAGATTGTCCGTAGAGGCTCCTTTATCAAAAATTACAAAACTGTAGTGAGTATGATTTTAGCATCAAACCCACAAGCAAATCTGGACAGGGTTAACTTCACCTAAGTCCTCTCTGACAGAGCCCTGCCAACAGTATGTATAAGTTGAACAAAAACACTGGTCACCTTTGTTAGCAGCACAATATTGCGACTGAGCGCAGCGCATAGTAAAATCAAGTCTGTTAATGCATCTCTCCTTTTCTTCTTGTTCTTTTTTCCATCCTGGTGCGAGACTAATGCAGGGTGTTCTTTGTGGTTAGGGCGAAGTGGGAAGGCTCATGGGAGCTGGCAAGACAGAGTCCTGGAAGCTGGGAAATAGGTAAGTGGAAGGTGAAAAGGCTAAGTGAAGGGTAGGAGTGTGGATGGTCTTTAAATAAAACTGCTTTAGAACATTCATAAAGATCACATTCTAATTGTTTGTAACAAGGAACAGGTGCAGATAATAAACTTGATGAGGCTGCCTTTTTTAAGTTGCTTTAGAATGTTCACAAAGGTTTCATTCTAATTGCTTAAAGCAAGGAAGAGGTGCAGGGGATTCATTTGATGAGGGCTTTCTTCTAGAAGGTTCACATTGAGGTCATCTATGCCAGTTGCTTGATGATTACTCTGATTGATTTTATAGATGTTTCCATGGCCTCTGAAAGCTGACCTTGCATATGCATGGTAAAACATTTGTAAAAGCCATTAAGCCTTTTAAAACTAACCTGGGAATACCAGCCGCAGCCAGCTACTACCAACAGCATGTACTATGGTCAAAAGGCAGGGTATAAGATGTTTATTCATTCATAAGTGTTGGAAGGTAAGATATGAATAATGCTGGCATATTGTGATAGTCAAGAGAGGTCAACTGTGGCAGGAATCCTGACAGACTGCAGAGAAAGAAAATGCTGGACACTTGGACCCTGAAACAATAGGCCAATCCTCCTTTGACAAAAGAAAGGGCACAGGGTCTATTGAGCCAGACCAAAGAGCCCTAGAGATGCAGGAGGAATCTAACCCTGAGGTGGAGGATCTGATCTCTGCGGTAGGGATTTCACCCCTGAATGATATATCCATCTAGTAAGAACTGCAAGGAGCTGTTGAGCCTCCAGAGAGGAGTTATGTCAGGGACAGAGAGACTGTCCCACTCTTGAGGGCCTGAGGCAGACTGGCTCCAGGCAAGACGAGGGTAATGTCAGTGGCTTCCACGTCTACTGGGAGGATGGAGTTCTCTACACTGAGAACAGAGACCTCAAATAAACGGCTACCAGTAGGTTGGTGGTCCCACAGAAATACAGAGAATTCCCCCTGACCTTAAGCCATGACATCAACTTGGCAGATCATTTGGGGCGGAGTAAGCGTGGAAAAGGTTGTTTAACCATTTCTATTGGCCCAAAATTACTCTCAAAGTAAAGGAGCTTTTCAGCTCCTGTGCAAACTATTAGGCCAGTGGCAAGACAGGGGATATGCCAAAGGGTTGCTTGATACCACTGCCAGGGATTTGGACTCACTTTGAAAAAAAGTGGGGCTGGACATTGTTGGTGCCCTAGAATCACCGGCGGCAGCAGGGAACACATATATCTTGGTGATAGTGGACCATGCCACCAGACACCCTGAAGCAATATCCCTCAGAACAGTCACTGCTTCTTCAGTATCTAAAGCCCTACTTGGTGTGTTCACCAGAGTGAGTTTCCCAAAGGAGACTGCATCAGATAGAGGCACACATTTCATGTCCAGAATGCAGTGTTACTTATAAGTTCACCACCCCATATCATCCCCAGATTAATGGTCTAATGGATAGGTTCAATAAGACTCTGAAGGGCATGATCAATGGTTTGTCTGACAAAGGAGAAGGGATGCTCTCCTCCCATGCCTACTGTTTGCCTACAGGGATGACCCATTAAAGGGGTTGGCTTTAGCCCCTTTGAGTTTTTGTTTGGGCACCCTGTAAGAGGGTCATTGTACCTGGAGAGAGAGTCTGGGGAGAAGCCTTTCAAAGAATCCAAGGGCAATATGCTGGACTTTGTACTAAGTCTTCGATCTTGCGTGGCAGAGTACATGTTCAAGGCAAGCAGAAAACTGGAGGCCAGCCAGGAGCTCATGAATCACTATGACCAAAAGGCTACAATGGCTGAGTATACTCCAGCACAGTTGGTGTGGGTGTTGTAGCCTATAGCTCCTAGGGGCCTCTAAGACAAGTGTACTGGGCCCTATCCAATCCCAGAGATGAAGGGTGAGGTTATCTTCCTAGTAGACCTGAACACCCTCAGGAACCCTCATCAGGTCCTGCATGTCAATAGGTTGAAACCCCACCAGGACAGGGCAGACACAGCCATGCTGATGGTCACAGATGAAAAAGGAGACAGTGCATATCTGCTCCTGAATAATGTGCAAGATGGGTCGGTAGAGGGAGTTGTATTCTCTCCCAAATTGACACACCAGCATCGCAGAGACAGCAAGCAGGCGCTGGATCAGCTTGCTGGTCTGTTCTCTTTGACCCCAGGTATCACCAGTTGGTGTATACACTGCATTTACACAGGTGACAGCCTACCTGTCAAGAACAAGCTGTACAGGTTGCCTGACCAGGTCAGATCTAGCATCAAGACTGAAGTAGCTCAGATGCTGGAGTTGGGGGTAATTGAGCCCTCTAATAGTCCATGGGCCAGCTCAGTGTTGCTGGTACCTAAACCTAATCACCAGGTGAGGAAAGGGTCGAGTTTCTGTGTGGACTACAAAGGAAAGCAGTCACACAGACTGTTGCTTAACCTATACCTAAAGCTCTGGAGCTCATTGATAGATTAGGGGCTGCTAAGTACGTGAGTACATTTAATTTGACCTCAGGCTACTGGCAGATTGCCCTCCGTGAAGTAGCAAATGAGAGGCAAGCATTCTCCACACCAGAGGGACATTACCAGTTCAAAGTAATGCCCTTAAGCTTAAATAATGTCTTCTTCCAAAGATTGGTGAACAGGGTCCTGTCTGGGCTGGAGCAGTTCAGAGCAGTTTATTTGGATGATATAGCTGTTAATAGTTCCACCTTGGAGGGCCACTTAACAAAGTCCTTCATGCCCTGAAGCAGACAGGCCTGACTCTTAAGGCCAGTAAGTACAAAATAGGGCAGAGTTCAGTTGTGTAACTCGGGCCACTTGTAGGTAGAGGCTGTGTACAACCTCTCCAGGCCAAAATCCAAACCATTTTGGATTGGACAGCTCCTACAACCCAGACACAGGTCTTTACTTGGTCTGAAGGGGCAATATAGAAGATTTGTTCAGCACTATGGGACCGGTGTGGCTCCCTTGGCAGAACTCACTTTAAAAGGCAGCCAAAGAAAGTGAAGTGGACCCCAGAGTTCAGGAGGCCTTTAACACTTTGAAAAGGCCATGTGCTCAGCACCAGTTTTACTGGCCCCTGACTACACAAAGGAATGTGTGGTTCAGACAGATGCTTCAGAACAAGGGATTGGGGCAATGTTGGCACAAGTGAAAGAGAAGGGCCTTGATCAGCCAGTCGCCTTCATTAGCAGACAACATGTCCCCATTGAACAAGGTGGAGTACCATTGAGAGGGAAGGGTTTGCTTTAATTTGATCCATTAAAAAGCTGAGACCATACCTGTTTAGTACTCACTTCCGTCGTCAAACTGATCACATAGCTCTCATTATCGTTTATGTAGATGTTGGGCTGTCCGGATTTTTCTGCTTAGCTGATGAGGACTACCAGGGTGTAGGTTAGTTATCCACCACCTTTCATTTTGGGGGGCATAGCAGAAAGCCATCCTTTTTGTCCTGATCATTCCTATGACTGATACTAGTGGTAACTGACTCTGACTGCACCCTGTGCTCTGCTAACGAGGACCAGGACCAATTGGTGCAAACAACCTACCTGTAAGTCTTGTATATGGTAGGGTATGTAGGTTTAGAGGCCTAGCAGCTTTGAGGTACTAAAGTGTGCATTGCTAAGGTTACCAGATGCCATTTTAAAAGTCAGCCCTGCTTTGCAAGATGCTTTTGAATTGAAATTACAAGCACACTTGACTATGGATCTAAAGGAACTTCCAAAGTATTAAAGTATCTTATTCTAACGTATAAGGCACCCCTAAGGTCCACCCTAGGTGCCCCCGGGGTAAAGTGCCATGTAAAAATAAGCAGGGACTTTTTAAAAGATGTTTTATATGCCCTTGTGAGGGGAAACCCCATTGCAGCACCTGTTGCTCCATAGGCCAACTTGGAAATCCTGTAATACAGTGTAGCTATTGACTGGAGGGGAGGAAGCTAAAATAATATTTCAAAGACTTAAAAGATTGGTAATGATAAATTCAACAATTTCCCACCTTTGAATTTATTATAACTAATACAGAAAGTAAGCTATTTTATTTATTTTATTTTATTTAAAGAGTTTTATATAGCGGTGGTTAGACCTGAACATATCAGAGCGCTTTACATGAGAATCAGCAATGTAACAGATCAACAAATTACACAATACATAAAAAAAATAGGCAATACATTGGGAGAGGAGAGAAAGGAGAGAGAAAAGTAGTGGAGTGACAGGGGAGGTGAGAAAGGGAGGGTAAGGGAAGAGACAACATGGAGAGACGAAAGGAAGTCTGTCTAAAGATCGACTGGGTAGGTGATGACCAAGGAGGGAATCCACGGCCTATCTCCCCTATAGCTAAACCAGGTAGCTCCATTGGGCACTTAGACAAAATATGTCAGTCTCAATGCATTGAGAGAGGAGAGAAGGAGAGACATAAATAGAGGAAGGATGCGGGAAGAGACTACAGGAGAGACGAAAGGAAGTGTGTCTAAAGCCCGACTGGGTAGGTGACGTCCAAGGAGGGAATCCCCGGTCTGTCTCCCCTATAGCTAAAACAGGTAGCTCTATCGGGCATCAGACAAAATAGCTAGATCTCAATTGACGAGGGAAAATTCACAGATAAACAGGGAGGAGACTAAGGGCCAGGACAGGTGAGGGCAAATGTCAGTAGCAGGAAAGTTTAGAAGAGTAGAGCGGAGAGGGGTAGGGGGAGGATGGAGATAAGGTCAGGAGAGACCCAGGAGAGTTTGTTGTGGCTGTCATTTTTGGCAGGTACAGGCAGTATTTCAGGAGCGATCACTGTGTGGAGTAATTACATCGCAGCTTAGTTGTCTCTCGTGTCCCTGTAGGTACTGAAAAACTCACTGCATACCATACAAGCAGCTCCGAAGCATTAAAGGCCCAGTGCAGGAGCGGAGCAGCACCGAGACATGGGGCAAAATACACCCGTGAGTTAGTTTAATGGTGTCAGGCTGTTCTGCACACCCCCAGAGTCATACAATGGCGGCCGCAGAGCTCGAAATAGTGGCCGCAGACACTTTCACCGTCCTTGGTAGATGTCAACAGGCCTGCCGACTCATCATCATGCCATATTAGGCTTCCCAATGCAGGTAAGCCATAGCAATCAATACGATCGTGCTTGATGAATCAGCTGGTGCAGCAACATTCAGATATGTAAAACAGGCAGCCGCACTTCTGGCGCAATAATACCACCTTCGCGCTCTCACAAGCAGAACAGGCCTCTAATACACCTCGCAAACGTGTATAGGAGCTCCAAGCTAGTACTGTTAAGGTGAATCAGCAGAGTGAGATCGCCTATGTCTGTGGAGGGGGCAGCGCAGTCAGTCGCACCTCCACTACCCTTCACGACAACCAGCATGCCGCCGGTCGCGCTCCACTCATCAGGCTCCGAAGAGGACCCCTGGTCTCCTCCCCATCGATTGCGCAGTATTGCGGGCTGCGCTCTCTCACCTCAGCCAGCTATGTCCTCAGCAGGCCTGCGATTCCGTCACAGTCATCCACATTTAAAGTGCCGCTTCGTAAGCACTGCAGGTGTCTGGCATCGAACTCACGACAGCGACTGCCATCTTGCCTCTTTCAGTGGGAGGGAGGTCGTGGCAAATACAACAACCGAGAAGGCTCAGAGAAAGGCGGAGTTGTTTTCGGAGTGAGCCGCCTATGTTCCGGTTTTGGAAACTTAGAAACGGATGGTGAGGAAAAATGGCGGAAACACCGTTCTGTGGGCTGTAGAAGTGTTCGCAATGGAGCAGTTGCTCCGAACGGCCATGATGGGAGCTGACTACAGGGCTGAGCGAATTACAGTTGCGTGAGTCCACCGGGGCAATGGGTAGTAGAGCCCCCAGAAAATGTTCCTAATTCGGTATAAGTTACCATGGATCTGCTTCAAGTCAATCTAAAAGCGGGTCAGTTGCTTCACAGGCGCCATCTTCAGGTAAAAAACGCCGGGTAAGATTTTCGCCGATGTCCTGGTATTTCCGCATCTGGTTGGAACGGCGGCCACAGCATCAGACGCTCCCAACCATCCGATGTCCGGAGATGGTAGAAACAGTTGTTTTGGTGGGGATTAAGAGCCTCACTTAGTTGATAAAAGCGGGGGCTCTCCTGATTGGTCAGCCTCTCCTGATTGGCCAGCCCTTAACATGCTTAGCCAAACTGTTTTGATGAGGTGATAAGTGGCCTGAACAGAGACCAGGGTTATCTCATGGGAGAACTATGCACCTGTAGAGCACAGGCCAGGTGAAGGCTGGCTAAATCAATCTGGGTTTGAACGAGAGCACAACAGTAAGGCATGCCAGCCAGGCCTACTCCCTCTTCCTGTACCCCCGAGCCAGATGGCAGCCCCAGAAATAGAATTTGCAGGAGGTCTGTAAGGGGAATCTGAGGGAAAATTAGCCACACCAGTGGGTTGGCTTAACCAGCTTGAATTTTAAAGTCCAGTGCTTTTTGGGACCAGAAAATGCCACACTTTGGCGGAAGCTATCATGCTTTTGGGTGGCAACCTGTACCCCACTGGTCAGGGGTACCCCCCAATTGTCCCCCCAGAACAATGGATAAATATATGAGAGCTGCACAGCAACTCAGATCTGCTGCCTGAAACCACAAGGAAAAGAAGGACTGCCCCACTGGAACCATGGTCTGCACCTCGAAACCACTGAACTCTGAAGGACTGCTCCTGCTGCACACTTTAAACTACAGTCCTGAGGACTTTGCCTTGCTTCAAAAAGGATTAAGGAGATGACTCCCTGAAAGTAGCAAGTTATCACAGCTCACCTGCACCATCTCCCCCAAGATGACCCCAGCCTGAAGTGGGTCTAGTGGACTTTTAAGGATTTAGCCAGGTGCTTGTGGGACCTGTAGTCCAAACGTCTTAGGAACTTCTAGAGAAGTTTAGAGCAACTTTTGGAAAAAGCTCCATAAGGTGACTGACGTCGAGAGTCAAGCCAACTATCTTGCCCCGCGACCAGGTCTGGATTTGAGGGTCATCCCGCTGAAAGGAGCTCAAGACACTGCAAATACAGCCTCGTGGAGAGACCAGTTCGACGTTAAGAGAAAATCCACCAGAAAAGTTTCTAAGTTCATAGGTAAAATTTTGACCGGGGCCTCCCGCTTAGTTTATTCGACCAGGGCTACCTCGCGGATAGCCTCAAACTTTGACTCAATCCGGGTCAAGCTTGACCAGATGCCCCTAGTTTGAGCTATATATTTTGAAGCATTAGAAAGGGTTTATTCTTTACAAACAATCCTATCTCCAGTTTCCTACATCAGATTTTTGATGTTTTGGCGTCATTTTAATCATACAAAATATTTCCTTTTTATGAATTGTTTTTGGATTTTTATTGTGTGCTGTGTCTTACTTATTTGGTGTATTGGTGTTTTTAAATGCTTTACACACCTGTCTGATAAATTAATTCTCCCTGCTCATTGCCAGCTGCCTAGGGTTAAGCAAGGAAATAATTTGGATTGGACCTTACATATTTTTGGAGTCATTTTATATAGTGCAAACTCGACTCAAAGGTATCATGTACTTTACATGAGCACCAGTTGAGTTACAGACAGACACATGCATTTTGGTAGGCACAGGGAGATTCTATGTCAGGACCGGAGGCTTCAGATTATGCTATATCTTCCTTCGCTTTATTAACATAAAGAAACCACAGCAGCTCAGGAAAAGATATAATAAGAACAAAAAATGCTTTAAACATAAAGCATTGACGTAATGTTCAACAAAAAATCAACAACTCCCAAGAGTCTCTTTGCTTATAATAATAGTCCATAGTCCTTTGTCTCTGTCCATCATCACTATATAACCGGACTTCCCATCATCTTCCTCCTCTTTCTTCGCTGCTCCCGCAGCCAGATAAGTGCTTTTCTGTTTCGACTTCTTTTTATTGTGATTGATTGTCTTGTGTGCGGTCTTTGGGGACTCCTTGCATGGTTTATTCCCTTTCAGAGTCCCCGGTTGCGGGAACGTTCTATCGTTCCTACGCGACTTTATTCCCACTTGTGTGCGGTGTGTACATAGACCGCAAGGGGGCGGCCTGTCGTCTCGCCGACCCTCCGGCGCGCCTCCGCAGTGCGAGGAGCCACGCCGTGGGGTCTGCTTGCGCAGGGGCCGACCCTCGCGTACCCCTCTGACACCTGGTGATCCGGGTCTGTACTTTACCAATTTTGACGCCCTCTGGGGTCTGTATAGCGGTTCTGACCGCGTGCATCGCCCTCGGGCGAGATCTGTGCACCTCTTTTCCGTGTGTGGCCTAGCGCGCTTGAGGGGTACGTAGACCCGGTCCCGGCGAGGAAGGTCTGTGCGCTTGGGGGTTGGTGCAGCCCACCTGCCACGTCAGCTGGCCCAAAAACGTGATCGCAGCCGCTGGGCCTGCCCACATTCGAGAACTTTCTCGGTTGCCGCCCTCTTGGGTGCCCCGCATTTGCCCCTTGGTTCCGAGATGGAAGGGGAGTACGATGAGGAGGCCTGCCCCTATCTGCAGGATGATGAGTTTTATCAGGCGGTGGACAACTCCATCTATCGTTGCGTGACGGAGGTGGTAGGGCCCATGGAGGACCGCCTTTCTGCCCGCATCGTGGAGGAGTGTGCGAAGCTGGCAGCGGCGCAGGTGCCTTCGTCCCCCGAACTCCCGGGGACGTCCGGCGGGTTGCCACCCGCTCCGAAGAGACCCCGTGGTGAGGGACCTTCATCGGAGGCCCAAGGCGTGGACAAGGGCGCTTTCGAGCGACTTCGTGACGCCTTCCTGGCCAAGGCGACGGCGGTGCCTCCGGCGCCCTTGGTGGACCCTGGCACTTCGGGCGACGTGTCTACGGCGCCCGCCTCCCCGATCTACGACTCCCCGGACACGGATGACGACGGGGAGTCGACCCGCTCTTGGCTCCCGACACCTTCAGCGAAGGAGATGCCCCGAGACGAGTCGGGCATGCTGGACCCGGACGAGATCGTCCACCCCCGATCCGCGGCCTGGGCCCCGGGGGAGACGGTGGCGAAGTTTGTCGCGGGCAGGCTGCGCAAGCCCCTGGAGAAGGAGGTGAGGGGTTGCCTGCGCGGGGAATGCCCTCGGCCTACTCTGGAAGGGAAAGTGGCCATGACACCAGAATTGGACCCCAAGATGGCCACCTTCCTGGCGAAATTCATGAAGGACCCCAGGAAGGGGATCGACCGGTCCTGGCGGGCCTGCCAGGACAAGCTGTTGGATGCGGTCGGGCCCGCCACGAAGATCCTTGATATGGCGACAGAGGCCCGAGCGAATGGCACCGCCATTTCACCGGAGGTGCTCTCCAACTGGGCCCAGAGGGTGATCGTATTTTTGGGCAACGCCAACTGTGCCCTATCCACGGAGAGGCGGCGTTCGCTCCTTATCAAGCTGGATCCGAAGCTGGGGGACCTGGCCTCGTCGGAGGCAGGTGCCGTGGCCCAGGGTGGCCTTTTCGGTGAACCTTTCATCCGCGAGCTGGGAAAGTTCGTGAATACGTTCACGTCGCTGGACAAGGCCCAGTCCAGCATCAAGAGGGTGTTCCACCAGCGTTTTTCTGGAGGGGCCGGTCGCGGCAGGGGCCGCGCGATCGGCCGTGGTCAGCAGACCAACAACCGTGGACAAGGCTCCGGAAGAGGTCAGTACCAGACCTCGGCCAACTACACCAACTTCTACCCCACGAGGGGACAGCGCTATGGTGGCAGGGGGTTCAAGAAGAAACAGCGGCCCTCATCCTCCTAGACCTCTCCGCGGCATTCGACACGGTCTGCCACCGCACCCTAACACGGCGCCTCAGCAACATCGGTATCCAGGACAAGGCGCTGGAATGGATCATCTCCTTCCTCGACGGAAGAACACAGCGAGTCCGCCTACCTCCGTACAAGTCAGAGGCCTCCGAAGTCATCTGCGGCGTCCCCCAAGGATCATCACTGAGCCCCACCCTCTTCAACGTCTACATGAGCCCCCTCGCGGCCATCGTACGCAAACACCACCTCAGCATCATCTCCTACGCCGACGACACCCAGCTGATCCTCTCACTGACCAACAACCCCGCCGCCGCCAGAGCCAACCTGCACGAAGGGATGAAAGAGGTAGCCGAGTGGATGACGACCAGCCGCCTGAAACTGAACTCGGACAAGACGGAGGTCCTCATCCTGGGCTCTTCACCCTCCGCCTGGGACGACTCCTGGTGGCCTCCCGCCCTGGGCACCGCACCCAAACCGACAGACCATGCACGAAACCTGGGCTTCATCCTGGACTCCTCCCTCTCCATGACCAGGCAAGTCAACAGCGTCTCCTCGGCGTGCTTCAACATCCTACGCATGCTACGGAAGATCTTCTGGTGGATCCCCTCAGAGACCAGGAAGACCGTCACCCAGGCCCTCGTCACCAGCCGACTGGACTACGGTAACGCCCTCTACGCCGGGACCACCGCCAAGCTCCAGAAGAGACTCCAGCGGATCCAAAACGCCTCAGCCAGACTCATCCTCGACATCCCACGATCCAGCCACATCTCCGGACATCTGAGAGACCTTCACTGGCTCCCCATCAACAAGAGAATCACCTTCCGCCTCCTCACCCACGCACACAAAGCCCTACACGACCAAGGCCCGAGCTACCTCAACAGCCGAGTCAACTTCTACGCTCCCAAACGCCACCTCCGATCAGCCAACCACGCCCTCGCCGCCGTCCCCCGCATCCGAAGAGCGACTACAGGAGGAAGGTCCTTCTCCTACCTGGCCGCCAAGACCTGGAACTCCCTCCCGACCGACCTGCGCCTGACCCAAGACCACCTCTCCTTCAGGAAGAAGCTGAAGACCTGGCTGTTCGAGCAGTAGCGGCACCCCCCCTCCCCAGCGCCTTGAGACCCTACGGGTATGTAGCGCGCTTTATAAGTGTCACTGATTGATTGAAGAAGAACTCCGGACAAGGAAATGCCCCCGGTAAGTGTACTTTGCTTGGATCATGTTCCGATTGGGGGGCGGCTGGCAAGCTTTTACGGGGAGTGGGAATTGCTCACTGCCGATGCTTGGGTTTTGCAAACTGTGAGAGGTTTCCATATAGAGTTTTACGACCAGCCAACTCAGGCGAGGCCCCCGCGCCCGATGGTTTTTTCAGACTCCGACGCGCGATTGATAGACGAGGAGGTCTCAGACTTGCTGCGCAAGGGAGCCATCCGTCTATCAAAGCGCCACCCACATGGGTTCCTCAGCAACGTCTTCTTGGTAGACAAGACGGATGGGGGCAAGAGGCCTGTGATCAATCTCAAGGAGTTCAATGGGTGGTTGGTCTACCGTCACTTCAAGATGGAGGGGATCCACCTCCTTCGGGACGTGCTCCTCCCTCGGGATTGGATGGTGCGACTGGATCTCAAGGACGCCTACTTGGTCGTTCCCATCCACCCCCCTCATCGTCGTTTCCTACAATTCCTGTGGGACGGCAAGGTGTTCGAATTCACCGCCCTGCCGTTCGGTCTTTCTTCGGCCCCGTGGTGCTTCACGAAGGTCCTCCACCCGGTAGTGGAGTTTCTCAGAAGTCAGGGGGTCCGTATGCTGGTATACTTAGACGACATCCTCCTCATGGGGCAGTGCCCAGAGGTGCTGGCAGGACAGCTGCGCCAAGCTGTCGGCCTGCTTCAGAGACTGGGGTTCGTCATCAACGGCTCCAAGTCGGTTTTGGTTCCCACTCAGCAGATCACCTTTTTATGTTTCGTGGTGGACTCGGTACAGGCGGTCTTGAGCCTTGCGGGTCGGAAGGTCGCAAAGATACGTCACCTGCTTCGGCAGACGATCGCGAGGGACCGTACGTCACTGAGCCATGTCGCCAAGGTGGTGGGTCTTCTATCGTCCTCCATCCAGGCGATTTTCCCGGGCCCGCTGCACTACAGGGCTCTTCAGCGCCTGAAGGCGCAGCATTTGCGCCGTGGGATGTGTTACGATCAGTGGGTCCCCCTCACGGACGAAGTGAAGGAGGAGATGTCATGGTGGCTGTCTCACATGGAGGCATGGAATGGGCGAGCGATCTTCGGGTCGGCTCCGGACTTGATCATAGAGTCCGACGCCAGCAGGTCGGGCTGGGGCGCCCGGTGCGGGGATTTTTCCACCGGCGGCGCCTGGTCGTCAGAAGAACAACAATTGCATATCAATTGTTGGGAGCTCCTAGCGGGCTCCTTCGCTGTTCGCTGTTGGACCAAGGATTCGGTCAAGGCCTGTGTCCTGCTGCGGATGGACAATATTTCGGCGGTCCGGTATGTGAACCACCTAGGAGGTCCTCGGTCCCGCGCCTTGGCGGACTTAGCGAAGGACTTCTGGGATTATTGCCTGTCTCGTCACATTGCGGTGACGGCGGAGTATCTGCCAGGCCAGCGCAATCAGGTGGCGGATTGGCACTCTCGACATCTCAGGGATGCCAGCCAGTGGAAACTGGATCTGGGAGTCTTCCGGTGGCTACACTCCCTTTGGGGCCCCTTCTCGGTGGACCTCTTCGCGTCCCGTCTCGACCACCAGCTGCCGCGGTTCTACAGCTGGAGGCCGGACCCTCTGGCGGAGGCCACGGACGCGTTCTTGCAGGATTGGAGTCGGGAACAGCCGTTTGCGTTTCCCCCGTTCTCCATGATCATGCGAACGGCGGCTCAAATACGCCGCCAGGGTGCGGAACTGGTGTTGGTTACACCGCTGTGGAGGTCTCAAGTATGGTTTCCGGTTCTTCTGGAACTTTCTTGGGATTTTCCAATCCTACTCCCCCTGTTTCCTCTGCTCCTGACGAGCCCGGATCAGGAACCTCACCCTCTCGTCATGCAGAACACTCTCCGCCTCGTGGCGTGGAGGCTCTCGGGAGACGCTGGACGCTCCCGGGCCTTTCGGGGTCAGCTGCGCACTTGCTCTCCAAAGCATGGGCCGATAGTACGACGAAGCGTTACAGATCCGCTTGGCTTAAGTGGATGCGTTGGTGTTTACGAAGGGATTTGGATCCCATGGTCGCCGGCCTTGTTCCCGTGCTGAATTTCCTGGCTCATTTGGCCGACAAGGGTTTAGCGTATAGGACGATCAATGCTATCCGGTCGGCGATATCTGCGGGCCATGATAACATCGATGGCCATCCGGTAGGGGAACACCCTTTTGTGTGCCGGCTTCTGCGAGCGGTTCGCCTCGCACTGCCGCCGGAACCCAGGTACTCCGTCCTTTGGGACGTCAATTTGGTTCTGAATCTGTTCCTGTCGTGGCCAGCGAATTCTTATCTGTCTCTTAAGGAGCTCTCGGCGAAATTAGCCATGTTGTTATGTCTGGTCTCTTGTAGGCGCGTCTCGGACGTGCGCGCGCTGGATGTTTCTGCACGCGTTTTTTCCCCGGATGGGGTTACTTTTACGGTGGGCCGACGCACTAAGACGTCGTCGCGTTCCATTTCTTATCCAGCCTTTACTGACACTCCTAAGTTGTGTGTCGTGCAATGCCTCAAAGCATATGAGGACCTGACTTTGGATCTGCGCCCTCCGGGCGAGCGTCAGTTGTTGATTGCCCTGCGGAGGCCACACAAAGCTGTCTCCTCCCCCACTATTGCTCGGTGGGTGCGTTGGGTCATGCAGGAAGCGGGCATCAATACTTCTCTCTTTGGAGCACACTCCGCCAGGGGGGCCATGGCCTCTAAGGCATTCTCAGTGGGTGTTCGTCTGGAGGACCTAATGCGAGCTGCGGATTGGTCCTCGGATTCCACCTTCAAGATGTTTTATTTTAAGCCGGTGGTGGATTTGGCTCAGTTGGTGGTAAGTAAGCTTTAAACTAGCATAATCTGAAGCCTCCGGTCCTGACATAGAATCGAAATTTGCCTAGCTTACGTAACGGTAAGTTTCAATTCTATTAAGGACACGGAGGCGAGGATTATCCCACCCGGACTACAGTGGTGTCTCTACCCACCCGTATGGCAGTAAGTAAAGCGTTTTCCTTTACGTTGTCAGTACTGTGTTGTTCACTGAATGCTCCTCGCCTTGTTGTCGCATTTCCTGGGCCACCTCGCTGATGCTGTTCCTTTTTTGGCAGGCAACGACGGTGCTAAACAGGACCAATGAGGCTTAAGCGTGATCTGCGCGAAGAAAGAGGAGGAAGATGATGGGAAGTCCGGTTATATAGTGATGATGGACAGAGACAAAGGACTATGGACTATTATTATAAGCAAAGAGACTCTTGGGAGTTGTTGATTTTTTGTTGAACATTACGTCAATGCTTTATGTTTAAAGCATTTTTTGTTCTTATTATATCTTTTCCTGAGCTGCTGTGGTTTCTTTATGTTAATAAAGCGAAGGAAGATATAGCATAATCCTCGCCTCCGTGTCCTTAATAGAATTGAAACTTACCGTTACGTAAGCTAGGCAAATTTCGATTAATGGGCACATGCATCATTCATACATTTTGCATTTCCTAATTTGCGAAAAATACCGAATCGCAAATTAGGAATTGCAAAATGGTATGCATCATTTTTTTGGCTTTTCATTTGGGATTCGGTAAAATTCGCAATTTTTACTGAATTCCAAATAAGTAGCGAATTCCTAAGTGCATTTTCGCAATTCCCATTGATTCCTATGGGCCAAAAGGCCCATAGGAGTCAATGGGAAGGCATTTCCAAATTCGCAATTTGTTGATGCATTCCAAGGGTGCGGGGGGGTCCAAAAGACCCCCCCCTGCACCCCTGAAATGCGTTTGAAAGTGCATGTTTCACACACACATGTCCTAAGGACATGTGTGTCTGTAACATGACAGTGTAAAAAATTTATTTTTTTGCATTTTTAAACATTTTCGCAAATTACCACGAGGGTCAACCTCGTGTTAATTTGCACTTCCAATTTCAGAATTCGCATTTTTTTTAAAATTGATGCATTGCATTTAAGGAATCGCACAAATGCGATTCCTTAAATGCATTCGCATTTTTTAGAAATGCAAAAAAATGCAAATTCTGAAAAATAGTTTGATGCATCCCAAAAACTTATTTAGGAAGTGCAAACGTCCGAATTTACCGATTCGCACCGTTTGCACTTCCTAAATAGGTTGATGCATGTGCCCACATGTGATTTGCCCCGGATCACAGGATTTTGAGCGTCCCTGCAAAGACTTGAACCTACTTCCCTAGGATAGAGGTTGATCGTTCTAGCTGTTCGACCGTCGTATTGATAATGGTAGGTGCATATTCACCCCTCCCAATTATCCACCTTCCAACAACAGGTGTGGGTTATTACAAATTGGGCAGGGGTCAGTACCCCTAACTTCCTAGAGAATACATACAGTAATACTTTGATCTACAAACAATGACCGGTTGTTGGTGGAAGACCACAACACCATACGTAATCCACAGAGCCATACATGTGTTGGGAGAGATGCACACTCTACCATAGATAATTTTTTTATTAGCTTCACCGTTATTCATTTGGTCTCCATTATTATGACAAATAAATAGCTGTAAGTGATCATAACCGGATGTATGTCGTTAAACCGCATACTTTTACAACGCATACCTTTACAACACATTTTTTACACCACAACATCCATTACAACGCATTCCGTTACAACGCATGCCATTACAACGCATGCCATTACATTGCATGTATGGTAAGTATTGGATAGTGTAGGGGTAAAAATTACTATTTTAACTCCAGGGGGTGCAGCAGTAGGGTAAGTGTTGGATAGTGTAGGGGTAAAAATTACTATTCTAACTCCAGGGGGTTCAACAGTAGGGTAAGTATTTGATAGTGTAGGGGTAAAAATTACTATTCTAACTCCAGGGGGTGCAACAGTAAGGTAAGTGTTGGATAGTGTAGGTATGCGTTGTAATGGTATGCGTTGTAATGACTGCGTTGTAATGACATGCGTTGTAGTGGTATGCGTTGTAGTGACATGCGTTGTCATGGTTGCGTTGTAATGGTATGCATTGTAATGGATGTTGCGTTGTAAAATTTTCGTTGTAAAGGTAGTGCATTGTAAAAGTTGCGTTGTAAGTGTTGTTTCCCATCATAGCCCAATAGTGTTATTTATAACTCTTCATGCTGATTGCCCTATAGCCGCTAACAGCGTAATAAATAGGGTCCCTGATAGATTAAACGGTGTCTGCTGAAGATGGTCAGGAGTTTACCCTATGCACGTACTGAGGAGGTTGCTAACGCTGGAGGAAAATTAGTTTGATCTTTGTTAAGACCCTGATGTGGATAATGATTGGTAGATTGCTGCCTTGTAGTGGAGGAAATCAGGGATTAATTTGAGCTTCATGAAACCCACCAAGATGCAGGCACGGCAACTCAACTGACTCCAGTCAGGATCAGGCCAGCTCTTATTAACATCAGACTATTCTAAAGCATAAGATAACATGCAATTCTAATAGTATAGTCATAAAAGTGTAGTAAATAAATTAAACTAAAAAGCTTAAGGTGAACACAATCAAAACATTTGGGGAACAACAACATACAAAATGCCAAAATTAGCCTGCCATGGTAGGGAAGAGTGACAGAGTGGAAAGGCACTGACATCTACAGAGCGGCAATGAAACTATACATAGGTATGGATAATATAGGTTTAGAATATTGTGATGTCATAGGGGACCGGGCTTGAGCCTGATTGGAGTCAGATGATGTGACTGCACTTTTGTGGTGTTTGTGGAACTCGATTGCCCCTCTGGCCAGCTCCAAAATGCACCAGGTGGGACCTTTCCTTTGAGAGGAACGTAATTGAGCCACACACATTAACAGGCCTGGCTCCAGGGAGGTACGATCAGTGCCACTGCACCGGGCGTTGACTTGGGTTCGGGGCGTCATTTTTCAAAAATGTATATTAACATTTTAGGAGCACCTGCTGCAGCATTCCTATCCTCCAGCAATTTTCAGACATCAATTAAAATGTCAAGAGAAGTACGGTGATTAATCCTCTTTCTGGAAAGAGACCGGAGGTTTGTCTAGTGGAAGTTTTGACTCATACTAAGGTGTCTCAGAAGGTTAAAATGCCTGCTACTAAGAACGTGTATTATGCAGATAACAAAGCACATGTAATGTAAATAGATCAGTGAGTCACTGCTTCTGTTAGGAAGTTCATTTTGGTACTTGTTGTTTCTAAGTCGAAATCCTAATATAGAACATTGAGCTAATAACTGTCACCAAAGAGCTGCATGCAAACTGCAAGGTGTATGTTAGAGCTATATGTTTTTTTGCCCAGTCTTTCATCATCCTAATCTTGTGAAAATGGTTCATTTGCGTAGAAAACAATTAATATTAAAGAGAACCTCTAACAATGATGTTATGTTTTAAATTCTAAATGTGTGCTTTTCCAGAATAAGGACTAAAACAATATTGCCTGCCAGTATCGATGACATGTCACTCTACACTACACCTTGTAGTCCTATCTGATGTAACATTTCCTATACACTGATTTACACATGTATGATTGTCTGCAATGGGTGTGTGGTGTAAAGTGCTGCAACACCTTACACTGGTATGAGAGGTGCTATAAAACTAAATTAATCTGAGAGAAAGTGAATATGGAGACTTGAGGGGCACTGTTAAAGGGTGTTAGTGAGGGAATCTGTGGCAGACGTGGTCATTGGGGGCGCCAACTGATATTGTCGCACAGGGTGCCACCAGCGCTAATGCTGGGCCTGCACGTTAAAGGAATGGCTGACTCAGACAGTGGAAGCAATGCCCAATCAATCCAACCTGGTGATATCTGACTTTCCCATCTGCCCTCTGAACACAAAGTCACAAAGGAGCTAGGCTTGTCACTGCCATCTCGTAGGTGCTCTGGGTCATGTACATACAGCCACACAGGTTGTGTTCTGGAATGTGCCCACCTCATATACAGTCTAGTGCTTCTCTCAGAACATTTCCAGTAGCTTGAAAGTGACACATTGGTCCTTTCATATTGATCTCAGGGAGACGAATCCCTCTAGGCAGCCCAAAAGGCAAATTCAAGCAAAGAAATCAGGAATTTCTCCGGGAGCACTCAGAGAACGTGACTCATTTTGTTTCGGCCCACTGTGTCCCTCTAAAATGGCTTCATAAACTGGCACTGATTTTTAAAGATATACAGAGACAACCTACAGATGTGACATTGTAGGAAACTTGACTGTTTGCAGATGTCCCCCTACTTTTTGCCCACATTTTAACTGCTAGATGCTGGTTTTCAACTCTGTCAGGGCACTGACGCCTGCTAACCGGGCTTGAGTGCCAGTGTTCTTTCCCCTAATGTGATATGTGTAACTGGAATCCACAATGGACAAGAGCTTACCTCCCTTATAATCCGTGGTAAGGGTTATCTGTGATATCCAGGGCATGGTTGGTAAAGGGTTACTCAGAGCTTGCAGCACTGGTTGTGCCACCCTGAGTGACCCAAGTAAAGTAATGACAGCAGACCTGCCATCTGTTCACTGCTCCAATTTGACTTTGTCCTCACCATGTGAGACAAATTCCCAGCACTGTTTTTAGTATAGTTCAGTCACGCCTAGTGCAGGTCTCTTGAGCACAGGAGGCAGGATGCAGTATATTAAGAGCGTAGACATTTTAGTGTAAGCTTATATGTCTTTATAGTGGCTTTACCATTAAAGTGCACTATAAGTGATAGGCGGTCCATAGGTTAACATGGGACTGGTCCCCAGACATACCCGGCCGCTACTACCTAAATATGTCGAGTTTGGTATTAAACAACTTGCCTTCTCGCCCCTGACATAAATCACATGTGAAAGGATGGCTAGGATGCATCAGGGTGGCTCCCTTAGAGGTTGCCTACCTGGTTACCCCAGGCTGGTAGGCCCGAGTTTTTCCACCCCATCTGTCACCAAGACAGAGTTCTAAACTCCCATAAGGTAATATGAATGCTCCCAGGAGGTAGAACAAAGACTTAAGCAGGAAAGAGGTCACACCTCCCTCCCCTGAGTGGGCTGGTGAAGTGGGACGGCAGAGTGGCAATGCAGAAAGGGTGCCTCACCTTTCAAGACCAACTCTCACCTGCCCCCAGATATGCAGGAGGTGTTCACCTCCAAGAAGGCTGGCTACACCCCTAAGGGTGGGCAGTCGATCTACACACCTAAATGGACTCCTGCCATCTTAAGGAGGGCAGAAATAGGGGGTCAGTGTAAGAAAAGTGACCCACACCACCGGATATATTCACCTCAGGGGCAGATTAGCTTCAGGGAGTAGCTGCCTATTGGCTACTAACTCCCTCACCCCTAACTCTCCTAAATCCAGGATGTGAGGCACACCCCTGACACTAGAACTTAAGATCTGATTTACATACTTTCAGGAAGGACAGAAAGAGGACTGTTTTAACCGACAACAAGGCTTTGCCCAGCCACAAAGAAGAGGGGGATACTGGATCCATGTGGCACCATTGCTTGGAACTGCATGAGTGACTTTCGTTTGTGGCCAACATTCGGATGCCCTGTCAGAGGGTCCCCTGTGGGAGCCAGAAACAGTCTCGGAATCCCCTGAACTGGTGGCACCAGTCCCCTGCAAACTTGCAGGTAAACTGTTGCGCTGAAACCAAAGAAGTGCTGGCCACTGAGTCCGCCGAGAGATTGACTAAAGAAAGTTGGTGCAGTGCACCCTGGCAGTTGTAGTCCAGCTCTCCCTCCCTGAAGTCTGGAGTTGTTACCTCACTCTCATGGACTTCCAGCAGCTGAAGTTTCTATGGATTACCGTTACCGCAACAAAGACTTGTTGATCACCAGGCTGGTGACTGCCCCCCTACCGTAAGTCAACTGTGCATTAGTACAGCAGCTCCCAGGAACAGCGACTGACATCAGCAACAACCCCATTCTGGTGTACCTGCATCTTCTTCTTGGCGGTGGCACCCCTATGGAAAAAGCAGCATTGGTGCAACCTGATTCAAGTTGATTGACAGCCTGAAGCTACACTCTGCACCCAGACTCACCGCGCAAGATTGAACCAGCTGTTGAACCTTGGTCCTAGGATCCCAAAGACCTCTACTCTGTGAGAATAGAAAGTAACTTGACCCCAAAGTGATTGTTTGTCACTAAGCAGCTTTTCCCATTGACAACAATGTTGAAACTAAGGGCCTCATTAGGGCGGGGATCCCGGGTGTGCCATAAGGATGTCCTCGTCACAGTGGCAGGCACATCCTGTATTTTCTGCATTGTGGCGGGCGGTGCTCTCTGCACCGCCCACCACAAAGCAGAAAATGCATTGCAGCATTTGCATAATGAAAGCGGCAGGCACCGCGCGTTGCCTGCCACTTTCATTATGAAAATGCAGGGGGGTACCATAGGTACCCCCGTGAGCACCCCCCTACTGTGCTTCACTCTGGGGGCCCGCAGAGTTAAATGACCGCAATCCTGAATGTGTGCAGTATTTAATGCATTTATTTCCTATTGCTTTGAAAAATCCTAACTCAGGTTATATGTATGATACAAAGTTAATTTTGGTGTCCAGGGGCCAGATGTAGGAGAGAAAATACCGGTCGGTAATGGCCGATTTCGGCCGTTACCGACCGGTATTTAGGATTTGGCATGTATGGGCCATCATTTTACAGAATCGGTAAATATACCGATTCGGTAAATTTACCGATTCTGTAAAATACCGAATCTGTAATTTTACCGATTCGGTAAATCCCCATGTAGGTGACACTCCTCAGAGTGTCACAGGCCCTTAAGAATCGGTATTTTACCACCCAATCCAATTGGGTGGTAAAATACCAAATGCAGGTGTGCATGCACATCTGTGCATGCACACCTGTGCCATGTGACACACAGACATGTCCTTAAGGCATGTATGTGTGCCACATGTCACACATGCCTGTATTTGGGGTGCTAGAGGGTGTCAAAGTGACACCCCCTGCACCCTTGCAGGATTCGGTATTTACCGATTCGGTAAATACCGAATCGGTATTGCCCATTGATTCCTATGGGCTTCAAGGCCCATAGGAATCAATGGGCAATACCGATTCGGTATTTACCGAATCGGTAAATACCGAATCCTACCGATTCGGTAATTCTGAAATTCGATTTACCTACATCTCCCCCCTTCATATTTACTGACTCTTAAATACCGATTCGGTAAAATTCGGTATTTAAGAGTCGATAAATATGAATTACCTACATCTGGCCCTAAATGTATATACAAATAAGCTAAATTTTTAGAAAACTGGTGTTGGATTTCTTTCAAGTCGTGTCAATTACTTATGCACCATCAGCGGCGGCTCGCAGAGGGAGGGCTGTGGGGCGGTAGGGTGGGGTGGGGGAGGGGCAGGGTGGGGGATTAGTGGACTTGGACATACGATGAACAGGAGTAAAGTAAGTAAATAAATAAATAAAACTATTTACCTTGCGCTTGCTGCATCGCATAGTTGGGGATGCAGCGAGCGCAAGGTAAATACTTTTATTTATTTAATTACTTACTTTATTCCTGTCCGTCGTACGTCTGAGTGCACTACCCCCCACCCTGCCCCCGCCCGCCGCATCGCCCCGCAGCACTCCCTCTGCGAGCCGCCACTTTGCACCATAATGGTACTGCAAAATGCTTAACACATGTTGCTTCAGTAACGCCTGACCCTCTTTGCCACACCCCCAGGACTGAGCTACGGATTATTGTTTTTGAACCAAAGGGTCATCTTTGAAGCCATTGTGATAATGTTACATGGTAAGGTCTCAGAACTATACTCGAATACTATTTCACATTTCTACAAAGATGTACGGGCTATTTTTTGCACATACAATCATGGAGGAAGATCATGATGAATAAATAGGTATAAACGTCCCAAAAGATCAAATGCACTTGCATTTACTTCAACTTAAAGAATTGGGGAAATTGAACATTTTAAATTGGCACAAGTTTATTTCTCATAGCATGTTAGCAAACTGGAATGAGATAGCACACCTTCGCGAGGGATTGGCTCCATGAACGATCGAGACATTTGCCTTGCAGAAGCTCAGCCAACTAGTGAGAGACACTGAGAGTTCACACAAAGTTAGATCCTTCTAGACAAAGTCAAATGTTCTGAAATAAAGCTTGAACGTAAGAAGCTGTGTAAAGAACAAAGATGGGGATTTCCTGTAGTTAGCTAATCCTGCCAGTTATAAGCTTTTACCTGAACACTGAAAATTAATAAAATTTGATAGATTACCTGCATGGAAATGAATGACCTGTACCCAGAGTAACATCATCCCTGTCTGCATTTTTGTCCCACTCCACTATTTACAGTGTCCCTCCTTTATTTTATCTCTTTTTTAATCATATTATTCCGCTTCAATATGTGTGGACCATGCACATCATTTATTACTGACTGGAGGGTCAGACAATAAGAGGATGTGACTTGACACCTTGACTTGACATCTTGTGTAGCGGGTAGCCCATCCCTTGAAGATGACGCGGTCCCTAGCGGATAGGTGAAGTAATCAAATGCACAAATAGTTTAAGGTTCTACATGCCAATGCTTTATGCTTAAATTGGTTAAAATATCCTACATTCCTGCACAGCTATGTAAAGTAAAAACGTGCAGTATGCTGCAAGCACGCTGTACATTCTACACCTGGTATGTTTTCGAACAAAATGTACAATTCTTAAAAGCAATAAAAAAAGGTATATTTTAGTTTGTACTGCTGCCATTTGTGAATTCCACTCACAATTTCGTGTCTATGCTTGCAAGTAAGAATGACGGGGCATATTATCAAGGGGGTTTATCTCCGCTTTTTTGGCTTTAAAAGTCAAGAAAGCGGAGATAAAATTATCTCCCTATTACCTAGCTGTCGCTAACACCAGTTAGCGACAGCTAGTAGGAGATAGCGACAATCTTGGGCCCCACTTTGCATGTCAGTGATATTTATCACTAATGACATGCAAAATGGGCGTGCCAAGATGTTAGCGACTGGAAACAGTCGCTAACATCGCTATCTCCTATTACCAACTTTTGGAGATATTTGCGCTAAGCGCGAATATCTCCAAAAGCTAACACCTGCCCTGAGCAGTTCTTAGCCATGTTATCCAATGGGAGGTGGATAACATGGCTAAGAGCATTAGCTCGGTAATGCATGAATATCGCTGACTTTTCAGTGATATTCATGCATTGCGGCCGATTTTTATTGCATTTGCGATAAACCTTGGTAATACCAAGGTTTATCTGCGATAAAATTCGCCGCAGCTCAACGGTAAATTTTTGTCTCTAACCAAGCAATAGCGATAATTATCGCTATTGCTTGGTAATATGCCCCAACATGTCTTACAGTATTGGATACAGCTTAAAGCCAATCTATGCACCAGATTACGTTAAACTAAGATTTGTGCACAGTAGGCGAATAAAAGTAAGTATATTATTAACTTTCAAATATAAAGCACAACTTTGAAAGTCTTTGTGAGTGTTGAGATAAACTTTTTCAGAAGTTCTGAGTTTCTACTCTCATGCATCCTTTGGACCCAATTTAGAGTCGGGCGGATGGCCGGCTGTCTGCCAGGGGAGCAGAGGGAATGACTGCCACTGCCCTCATGGACAGTCATGCATCGAAGCTAGAGACCGCTACCAAAATGGTGGAGCTCTCTGTGTCTTTAGAGGAGCCAACACCACAGCAACTACTCTGATGGTATTGAGGGGCATATTTATGAGAGCCTTGCGTCACATTTGCAGCACTCAACGCGGTACATGCGTGACGCAAGACTGTGTCAGATTTATGAAGCCACCTTGTGTGGCTTTGAGTGGCCTCATAAATCTTGAGTAAGGCAATGCAGCGCAAATCGCTGCATCACCTTACTCTGCACATGGGGTGCATTCCATGGGCCTGGCAGTGAGTGTTCCCATGCAACTCCCATGGTTTTTGACCCATTCCCAAATTTACAGGGATTTTTAAACCTGGGAATGAATCAAATCGTTATGCCTCCAAAGTGAGGCGCAACAAGAAGAAATATCTCTATTTCTCCTTGTTTTTATCTCTTTCTGTGTGCTGTATTCTGCAAAACATATAGAGAGAGGAAAACATCTCTCAGGTTTGCTTTTGTGTAGGAAGGTACCCGTTTTTGCACAAAAACAATCCTGCCAACAACAGATGCATACTTGCATCATGATGCAAGGGTGCCTATGTTGGTGCTAGGCTGCTGAAACAGCGCCAGTGCAGGGGGAAAGGACAGAAATGCACGGCATCAGAAAAATACAGTGCATTCCTTTGGCGTAGTGCAGCACAGCAAGGTGACTTGCTATCGCTACCCTACATCAACATCTCATAAATGAGGGCCTGGATGTTTGCTGAGTTGCCACCTTGATTCATGCGAGTTAAACATGGCTTTCATTCTAGTGCATCATGACTTTGATGGTATTCAACTGAGAAAGCTGATCTTGCCTTTACACAACACACACACACTGAATTATAACAATGGGAATAAATGTGTACCTGCACACGTCTAAAAAAAGGACACACAAACTTAGTAAAAATTATGTGAGACAGCACCATAAAAGTGTGCTTGACTAGGTAGAAACAGTAGGATTAATCAATTAGTGAAT
Organism: Lissotriton vulgaris; assembly: GCF_964263255.1. Lineage (NCBI taxonomy): Eukaryota > Metazoa > Chordata > Amphibia > Caudata > Salamandridae > Lissotriton > Lissotriton vulgaris. Next base: position 1,705,749,027 of record NC_141685.1, on the reverse strand, counting down.
CTAAGAAGTTTAACCCTTTAAGTGCTGCCGTCGGCCAACGGTCGTCGTGAGCACTACCTTGCCAGTGCTGCGCACGACCGTTGGCCGACGGGCCAGCATTCGTTCTCCGAACGTTCAGCACTGGGCGCTGAACGTTCGACGCTGCGAAGGTGTTAAGTAACTGATTACCTTATATGTTTAACAAGAAATATTATGAAAGTTGATGATAACTTAGCATTGCTATTTGACTTAATTGAAGCGTGTCCTAACAAACTTGACTTTGGTGGAATTCCTAAAAGAAACATATTAGATGTCTGACATTTTCAGTATAAGTGCTTAATAGTATAAATATCATTTGTGTTCAAGAACTATGTTATTTTAATGACTTTTAGAATTAATTTACATGGTGATACTTTTCTGAAATAGTGGCAGTCGGCCATACTTGAATTTGAACATTTCCATATGACATTTACTGACAATATTGTATAAAGCTTATATAAGATATGTGTGATTTATTTCATTATGCCTAAACTTTATTAGGAGAGTGTAATACTAAAAGATGAAATGTTGAATTTAAACACTTTAATATGTTTTTCTCCTTAGGCTGCATTATTTCAAAGCTTTGTACAATTGACTTGTTACGTTCTCATATTTGTTCTTGGTTCATGCAACATTCCTTCAGATAACAAAGACAGCTGTTTACCCCTTGTGTGTGAATGGTATGAGGTTGAATTTTCCCCTTATCCATAAAATGTAACAAGATAAACAAGCTCTTTGTTTATGAACCTGTGAGGACGGAAGGACATTAGTTTCTCATGACTTATGTGGGAAATGATTTTGGAGCAACAATTTGTACTTGAAAAGACGGAAAGGACGATCACATGACGATCAGACCATTGTGATCTGATCATTGATGCCCTAATAAGAAATATGAACTATTTGACCAAAATGCATAGGAGAAGGAGTACACTTTTATTGCCTATTTTGCGCCTTTTTTTAGGACAGCTTACGTTTAGGCCCAGGCTTCCCTTTGACATTTTTTCTTGCATCCAACTTGCCTGTCGAACTGTTTCACGAATTGGAGCAGTTTGGCGAGATACCAGATTTGAATTTTCCGGATTTATGCTCCATTTCCCCTTTGGCGCTTGCCATGGACTGTGCCCCTATTGGACATTAATTCAATCCCATTGAAAATGCGTAGAGAACCTTTAAGAACTAACTTCTGCTTTATTGGTGGAAGAAATTGTAATTCTAAGTGAAAACCATCCTCTTATGGATTCTTCTATTTAGGGATAGATTACCTGAACAAGATGTGTGATTTCATATTTCAAATTGTTAGATTTATGACTGAAATTCCTAAAATGTTATTTATATGATTTTGGATATTTAATACAATAACTAAATGCTCTAAAATTGTCGGAGTCTGATTGTGTCTAATGTTATTTGAAATAAACTGTGCACATTTCTGAATGTATAATAGTCAGTCATAGATTACTTTTAGAACATCAGGTTATTTTGCTCTTGTTCTGTGTAGCAATGGCAGAGCTCTTAGTCTGCATGATTCTTGTCAGAATAAACTTCTTCAGGAGGCTCGGTCTACTAATTGCCATACTTTATTTCTATAGCATAGTCTTGAGATTTATTTACTTGAGCCTGATTACTAATTTGTATGTTGGCTACCAAGTAATGATCATCATTGGATAGCTGACAGTTGGACATCGTGTTTCCTCATCCCTCACTATGACAAAGGTCCATCGGAGGACCATTGCCTCTAAGATGAAATATTGAACCTAAGTAAAATCCTACTCCATGGGCCCAGTAGGAGTGTTGAAGTTAAGATCATGAGAGAAAATGCTTCCCACGCTAATTCACCCATAGATGCTTCATTTTCAAGTATCTAAACAAAGACTCTTTTGCCTGTAAGGGTTTTTGGGTATGTACACGTTCTACTCAAGTCTTGATTTAGCACTCCATCTTCAGAGTTATTTGCCTTCCCTCCCTCTAAATTCCCTCATACTCCTTACACTAAGTCAGCACACAGTAAACAGAGAGAAAGTTGACCTCTTCAAACCTTTTTAGGTCGAGCTGGAGAAAGCAATGCAAAGCATTGCGTCCAGCTCGACAACTAATGTTGCCCGCCTCCTGGGAATCTGAGACAGGGGTCGGGCACGCGTGGTGTCTGTGAACACGCACGTCCAGGCCGGCGCCGTGCACATCTCCTGCCTCAGATTCCCTGAAGTGGGCAAACACATACACACATGCACACACGCAGGCAGGCACACAGGCATGCATGCACGTGCACACACACGCGCGCACACACACACAGACACACACGTGCACCCCCTCACTTACCGGGGTCTTTCCGCGTGTCCCTGTCTCCCTCGGCAGCCAGCGGGTCAGTCTCGGCAACAGGCGGGGCTCTCCACGACCACGGGAGCCCCGCTAGCTCACATGCAACTCTTCCGGCTGGCTACAGGAGCGCGGGGTAGGCTCCCGTCTGCTTCCTGTTTGCGGCCCTGTCCCTGTCCCAAAACAGGTTCCCTGGCTTCCTTTCCAATCCGGGCTGCGGCGGTGAGTTTTTCTCAATACGTGACTTTTTTTTGTGAGCGTGTGGTATGACGGTCACAGTGGTAGCTCCGGCTCCACAAGATTCAATGATGCACTGCTGGACGATCACATTATATCACCATATGACCCGTCCGGAGTTAAAATTAAAGGCCCTACCCGGCCCCGCCCTGAAGTATTCCCCTCTTAAGAGTTTACTGCTTCAAGTGACTAAATCCGCTTGTCTAGCAGTCCTGGAATGCCCGCTATCGGGATGGCACATGGGAGATGGAATAACAGTAGCCACCTTTTGTCACGCTAGAAATTCTCTCCCGCAATCTTTCCCCTGACGCCACCATGTTATTGGGTGCAATGGGGCAGGTGTTCATTTCTCTTCCGCACCCAGAATAACAAGTTAGTTTGTCAGCCACACGCTATGTGTGGGAAATATTGGACAGTTCCGCTATTGATGTTTCCTTTCCATTAAAGACTAAAGGAATACATAGCGTGGTTGTAACCTACTTAATCTTCTTGTACAAACAGAGCCCAAAACGTCAGCTAGTTGATGGTGTTGTTCGGGTGGGCTGTAGGGGCACGTGGAAGTACATTCGCACTATCTAGACTACACGTGTACCCCATCTATGTAACAGTAAGGTTTGCATGCGTTGGTAAAGGGGAGCGAGTTGTGTGTATGAGACTAGAAAAACAAGAATCATGTAAAACTGAGATTATCAAACGAAGAACCCACTGAGATCTCGTGTGAGCCAGCCGAGTGTACAAGTTACTTCTGGTCAGTATCGTTGTATTAGGCACCTCCCATAAGCCTCCCTCTGACCTTTCCTGTTATACGTTCTCCTCTTTAATATTTAATAAACCACGTCACAAGGTGCTGCGGTCTCAGGGGCCCTGGGGGTGGTTCTTGTGGTTCTTTGTCTAAAGCTAAGTGAGAGAGCAATGCCTGCTAGAACCTCAGCAGACCCATTGGCACATCCGAGGTAGAGACAGGTCCCCATGCTGAACTTGTCTCGTTCTGGTACCTGGGAACTAACCAGCCTCAACAGCACCAGGTGGGCCATGTAGGACACCGCCCCCAGGTACACTGCTCCGCACACAACCAACCCAAGCCCCGCAGCACCTGTGAGGGCAGGGATATAGCTGATGAGACTTCCAAGCACCGACAGTACAGAGAGCGAACGCAGCAGGAGCATGAACCAGGAAACAGCCAGCTCCTGAGCTATTGCCATTATAAATTACAATAACATTTATTTAAGTATTAATTACTTGAAAAAATAAAAGCCATTGTTATTTGTAATATTAATACATCTAAGTCATGTAAATACAACACATATTGCATTACAAATGCTATAGGTGTCACAATTGCGAAAGTTAAAACTATTGGCATTGTAAATGACAAAGCTATTAATATCGCTAGTTTCAAAACCAACACATGAATAAAATATTTGTCATTTACAATAAAATAGCTCAAACTTTCCTAATGCGAGACCTATTGCATTGCAAATTCTTGTCCAAGTAAGTCTGTGCTCTATTGTACAGGCCTAGCAGAGCAGGGTCATGCAGCAATCTTGCTGCTTTCCCTGTTTGAATGCTTCTGTATTCCTCTCACAGGGTGTTGTACTTACGGAAAAGCACATAACATTAGTGAAAGACTGAGAGAGAGGTGATAGAACTTCTTTTATGAAAGGAAGAATCTCCTTATTTCAGAGTAGAGTGACCTCTAGTAAATGAACAAGGTGAAGCACACTCAGGGGCATATTTACAAAAAATTGTCAGAGTGCAGTGTTACGCCAAATTTGGCAATGCCGTGCTCCAACATTTTTAAAACGCCAGGATATGACGTATTCACAAGTATATGGCGCACCCCTGTGTTTCCACTAGCGCTGGTGCAAAAAAGCTGCCTAGCACCAGCTCAGGCACCCTGTCGCCATGTTGCAAAGGTGCCTATGGTATAGAGACAATTGTTTATGTACAAAAAGGGTGTCCCTTTCTGCACATAAACTTTCAATAATGGTGATCTGCTCTTTCTATGTGTGTTGATGAATGCAGCACACATAGAAAGAACAAACAATGAGGAGAAATTAATCATTTCCCCTCGTATCGCTATCCTAAGACAAGGTATTACCTAGTCTAATTTTTTCGTGCTGCCCCAGTTTTGTAAATATGGGGCAGCGTCAAAGCAATGGGTATTGCGGTAGAACGCCCACTGTACCAACCATTGCATGCCCCTTTGCCATAGAGGACTGGGGTGGAAAGGGGTACATTTACAAGGTGTCGTTAAGCCACGTTAAGTGGCCCCTTGTAAATATGGGGAATGCTGCTATACTGCCGGAACTTCATAAAAACTGACACTCCTATGGCGTTAAGGACAGGTGAATATGCCCCTCTGTTTCTTTCCGGTCACGTGGGGCTGAGATTTTTAAAATGCCGCTGGTAGACCGCATACTGAGAGTTGAGCCCCCGTCGCTCAATCCTTCATGTAGATTAGCCTCGTCATTGGATGCTCCATCAAGTTCTGGTGCTGAGAGCCTCAGTGGAGCTCTCTAATGTTCTTGGAAATTCCAAAACACCTCCATAAATCGCTTCGTATGTTTCTATCCTGTCATATGTCAAGGCATGTTTTTCTTATATTATTTCTTTATATTTCTTCTGTCATTGTATTATAAAAAACCTTTTAATTAGGCATTGCCAATTGGTTTGCATTGACTGCATCACATTTTGGGCGCAGTGTCTCAGGCTGTGTCGAGACGCACCCTTGAATGACTGTCCTGTCAGCTTGGGACAATGTGCCCAGTGACACTCGCCACTGTGCAGGCATACACTCTGACCGCTTGCGGCTGTGCTGTGCTGAGGGACTTTTCCAATTGTATGGGCATAAAAAGGCGCCTACGCAATGTATATTACAGGGCGCACATATGCATCTGTGCCCATTTCTGTTACACCAAAGTGACCTGAAGAAACAAATAGAGGGCACAAATGTCAGTTGTGCCCTGGGGGTGCTTCAGTAAGTTTGCCCCTGATAATTTCCATGCATGCTGTCAAAACGTGACATCGCTTTGATGTGATATCGGTCTGGGTAAGTGCAGGTGACAATTCTATCAAAGCTCCCTTGTGTCACTGTTTTATTCGCCCCATTCGGTGCCTAGTGCAGACCTTCTCCTCCAACACTGCAGTAATTATTAAATGACCACACTTTGCATTCAAGGACATTCAAAAAATCGCATCAGCGAGGAGTCCTAACTTTGAACTTCTGTATGAGAACAACACAAGATTCTCGGCTTGGGTTCAAAATCACCATGGCAACTGCTGGGAAATATGTTTCTTTTAAAGCACAGGACAAAACATGAAGACGCGCCTTGTTATCATGAGTTACGCAGCACTGTACCCACTGTGAGAGGCGGGCGGGTCAGATGAGGTAATATGTCAGTATCAGTCGCCCCGCGCGCTGGGCCCGGGTCAGGGAGTGGAACTAGAGACAGAGCAGAAAGAGTCATGACCTTGACACGACTTTCCCTGCCTTGGGAAACAGTGGTGCCATTGATATGATTTATGGGCTTCTGGGAATGGAATATGCTGAAACAGAGAACTCATTGAAAACAGTTCTAGCAGAGCCCCCACTCCTTGCATGTTATCTCCTTCAGTAGACCATAGCCTTGGTCCATAAAAGGACAAATGCAGCAACATACAAATGGCGTTGTGAGATACCAGTCGTACCTTTAACTATATGTGTCCTCAGGTAATGCAGGTATGGTACATCTGGAACTGGACAAGTATCAATTGGTAAATTTTGTAATCTGGGGACGTATCTCAGGCAGTGCTTAATTTGAGCTAGTGGTTTCCGGTGCTCAGCACTGTCACTTAATCATCAACACCTGCAATTTTCATGAGCATCAGTTAAGGACACATTTATTTACGGAGAGATTCTGGGGCATATTCTCAAGAACGTGTGATAACCATCACAAAAGTAACTTAACGCAACTCCCAACATTGCAGTCAATCGAGGGAAAATTACGCCGTGTTAACCAAGTATTCACAACAGCGCAATACCATGCGATACACTCCAGATAACGCATCAAATGACCACGTTAAAATCAACACCATGCCGCAAAAATGTTAAACAAGGACGCAAAAAAAGTTGCGATGAGGCCAACCGCGATGTAAAAAGCAGCGAAAACCAGCATCAGGCCTGCAAATCCCACGCGTCTAGCAGGAAAATGCACTATAAAAGCTACAAAAACAACACCTCAGAAACAATCCAAAGGGTGTAGCAACATGGATGCACTCTGACAGAGCGCAGAGGCCAACGCGAAACCCACAACCCCAACAGACCTCCAGCAAGGAACAACGGGGTCTGGGAAGGCCAGGGAGAAGAGGGAAAGGAGGACTGGGTGCAGTCCGCAGCAAAACCAGATCAGCGTCACGTAAGTGACAGAACACTACCATCAACTGACCCCCAATTAGACTACCGGGAATGCAGTCAGAGTGTCAAGGAGGCCAATGGAGGAGGCCAAGAGGGGCTGGCATGATGTGAAAATCTAAAGCAGGCACAAAGCCGCTGCCAACACGAAGGCAGCAACAGGAGGTGGGAGTCCTCCACCACAGGAGGAGCTGGAGGAAGCGGAGGCCACAGTCAACAGTGAGGAGATGGTGCAAGGAGTCCGGAGTGCGGACACAGTTCGGGAGGACCTGACACAACATCAACAGGGTGAGTAACGACCAGGGACTGGGAAGACGGGGGAGATGGGAACAACGGCACACATGCACAAGGATGTGTAGCACACTGCACACCCACAATGACCCTGGATCATGTCCATGATCCCTGTGGCACACTGCAGCACACACACATAGCAATAACAGCACATCCACATTGACGACAATGTGGTACAATGTGCAACCCCGACACTACAGAACAGGGGACACAACTGGCTCTGCACGTGCACAGAAACAGGCCTACTACATCTGACAGAGCTGCAAACTGTGAAATAGAAATGTACGTGTATAACTTCACATCCGTCATGTAGTCCAAATGTACACTGTGCCGCATCTAAATCCTGCACCTCTAAAACAGTCACAATGTACATTGTCATACAGTCTGCATGTAAACAAGAACAATGCTCCAACATACATGTCAATACAATGTCAACATGCATCTCCCCTTTGCATTGCTGCGGGACACACAACTCCTCCAGCAGAGCACAGAAGACCAACCATCAGTGATGCCGGAGAGGACCACCACACCTTCAACACCGATGCCCTACAACAGCCCATGAACATCCCATGCCACCCACCACCAGGACCAGAGCAGCAAGCTACCACCAAGCGAAGGCCCTACTGTCCAATCTAGAAGCCCTCCAATTCACACTGAAGAGCTCCGAATCTACACATGGAGGGGCCATCTGCTAGATGAAGTTCTTAGTAACACTCACAAGCTCCATGTGGGCTCTCCAACGTCACTCCCTTGGACCGATCATCTGCTTGTGCCTCTAGCCTGGGAAACTGTGACCTCTCCCCCGGCTCCTACCATAGCTCCGCTGATAGGGAGGAACTGGTCGAATCTCCCCACCAACCAATGGGTCCGCTCCCTGACTGTCGCGCCCCTGGTGCTGGGCAAAGACCCAGAGACATCTAATAGGAACTTCAACATTTGGATCCAGACCTCGCTGGATCCAGTAGCCCCTCTAAAAATTCTACATAAAAAAACCAAGGCCAAAGAAGCCGCATGGTTCACCCCTAAATTACGAGAGCTGAAACAAAAGTGTAGAAAATTAGAGAGGGAATGGAGAAAGGCTACAGAGGTAGAAAGTCGAATAAACTATAGAGAAGCGATCAGGAAGTATAAGGCGGAAATAAAAATGGCGCAATCCTCCTTTTATGAGCAGAAGATAAGGAATGCAGCCAATTCCTCAGGGGTAATCTTCCAGATCGCGAAAACACTCATTAAGATCCCTCAAAATCTCCCCAACCCCAAAGAGGCCCAAAACCGCTGCGATAAACAGGCGGAGTAATTCCATCAAAAAATTGAGCTTATCTCTTTCTCCTTCGCCCACTCTAAGAGTGTATCTAATCTTTCGCAGGCCGAGGACATCACTGTAACCACTCACTGCCCTCTGACGGAATTCCCTTTGCTTGACGAGGAGTCATTGCATACCTTAATGCTAAAAGTGTCATCTGACTCTCCCACTGACCCAACCCCTCTCCGTCATCTGCTACCAGTCGCAGATATAATTAGACCTGCTATTCTGAGTACACTAAACACCTCCATTGCCACAGGAACAGTGCAGTTGGCATGGAAATGCGCACATGTAAGAGCCCTACTGAAAAAACCTAATCTTGACCCTGCAACGATGGCCAACTACCGCCCGATCTCCCTCCTGCCGTGGTTGGACAAACTGCTAGAGAAGCACATCAATCTCTCTCTGGTCAACCATCTGGAGTCTTACAATTTACTCCATGATTCCCAAGCAGGCTTTCGTCCGAAGCTCGGAACGGACGTTGCCCTTTTGGCAGTGACAGAGTTAGCCCGGAGAGACATGGATCAAGGCGGCACCACAGCAATTATTTTGCTAGACCTGAGTGCCGCCTTTGACACAGTGGATCACAACATCTTGCTAGCTCGTATCAGGCGGCTCGGAGTTACGGGGCTAGCTCTCTCCTGGCTGCAAACCTTCCTAGAAGACCGGGTTTTTCAGGTCTCGGAGGGTGCCACTCAATCTAAGCCATGGCCCCTCAACTGCGGGTTCCCACAGGGTTCCTCTTTAAGTCCAACCTTATTTAATGTCTATATGGAACCCCTAGCAGATATTGTGCGCCCGTTTGGCATTGAAATTGTCACCTATGCAGACAACACCCAACTGGTGGTTGGCCTAAACCATCCCAAGGGCTCGTCAAGCATTCTGGGCAGCTGCTTAGAAGCAGTAGCCAACTGGATGGCACTCTCCCATCTGAAACTGAATGGGGAGAAAACGAAACTGATGTTCCTGGGTTAGTCCCCTTCTCCCGGATCAATTAGCGACTGGCCGACTTGTATGGGCACTATGCCAGAACTCAAAGATCAGATTAAAAGCCTTGGAGCATGGCTTGATAACTCCTTATGGTTCAACCATCAAGCCACCAAGCTCTCGTCAACATGCTTCGGGCTGATGAGGATGCTGAGGAAAATCTTGCCGTTCCTCCCCTTCCTGGCCCGTAGGATCATGGTGCAGGCTATCATCTTGTCTCGCCTTGATTATGGGAACTCCTTGTACTTAGGCGCCACGGCGAGTACCATCAAAAAACTGCAGGTCCCTCAGAATTCTGCGGCTCGCCTACTGCTCGGACTTTCTCTATTGACACCCAGGGTCAGCCACCTTGAAAACACTCCACTGGCTGCCGATACAGGCTTGGATCAAATTCAAGGCGATGTGCACAGCCCACATAGCCTTGTGGCGCACTGAGCCAGCATTACTCTGTTCCCTAGTCTCCCCTTTCCCATCCGCCAAGAACCTTACGATCTGGAGGTACCTGCCTGGCAGTAACTCGCAAAATCAAAATAGCGAGGTGGGGGGGAGGGTGCTCGTTTTCTTGGAATGCCGCCTCCCGCTGGAACTCCTTGCCCTTCACCCTACGCAGTGAACCAGATCTATTCAAGTTCCGCAAACGGCTGAAGACCCTTTTTTTTCATTACCTGCACATTCTGACAGTTGCTTCCACTCACCCGTCCTAAGCTCTACGAGGCCTCAGGGCAGAAGTGCGCTCTAAAAAACCCCATTACATTACATTACTTAGAGGAGAACCCAGCTCCTGCAACAGACCACACAGCTTGAAGCACCAGCAAGCACGGCTGGCTCACAACACTTCACCAAACCACACATGGCACCCCAATGGCAGGTGTCAGAACGCCAAAAAGAGGTGGCTGAACAGGTGCGGGTGGGGTCCGAACCCATGGCAGACGAACTAGATCACAAACGTGGGTGTCTAATACCCTTCAGGGACCACCTACACCCCACAAAGGAGACCCACACTGCCACAGAGACACATGCAGATGCACATTCCCAGTACAGAACCACACCCAGGGGCACGCAAATATCAGTGACACGCCCACGTTGGCTCTGCGTACGATGGCCCAGTCGACTCCCCTTACGTTTTGAGTGGGTGACAAAGCCACATGTCCACGTTCTAACCCGCTGCCTGCGGTGACATGTCTGCGTCCGCTGTACACAGCACAATCTAATGTCGTAGGGGCCAGGGCCCTCATGCATACAACAAGACCACAGGGACACGCACAGATATTATGTTGAACTGGCTACCGGCACGCGCCCCCTGCCCCTTTATTGGCAGGGCCACTTGCACTGTTCCGAATAACGTGCGCGGCTGAGCGGGTGCACACCTCTGTGGCATGAAGCGTGCAGTGATGTGTGTGGAGCACGCACACACAGCACATCAATCAACAAAATTTGCGCCGCTGCTTTTAAAAAGCGAGCGGCGCGAAAACCGGGTGCCTACTGTGTGCTTTTGTTTAAAGTATTCATATTAATTGCAGCGCCCTGACGAGCAGTCACGAGCTGCAATTAGCATGAATACTTTAAACAAAATCACACTATGTGCCCATCACCCTGCAGCATCGCTCTATTGTGAAAAGAAATTCAGCAAGTCTACAAACAGGGCATGAAAAACACCCGTTGTGTTTGTAAACTTGCTGATTTTCTTCTTAACAGAGCTGGGCTGCGGGGTGATTGTGTGACTTTGTTAAAGTTGTCAGGTTACATACAGCTCCAGACGGGCGCTGTGATTAACCGTACATCTTTAGCAAAGCCCCACAATCACCCTGCCGCCCAGCTCTGTTAAGAAAAGAAATGCAGCAACTCTACAAACACGGCGTGAAAAGCACACGTCGTGTTTGTAGACTTGCTGAATTTCTCTACTTAATAGAGCGCAGCTGTGGGGTGATTTACACCTTTCTGTGCTTGGCATAGTGTGCCGCCCTACTTGTATTTTACTGTTTCTGTCATTGCTTTCAGATATATGATACAACAAGTAACATCATACCCAGGGCTTTAAGTGGGATGAAAAAACTTGGGGGTCTCGCAAAGGTGTGTCACCAGTGTACTTAAGGCCCTGGCTTAAGCCACATAAGCTAAAACTAGTCTGTACTTCGCATAGTGTAACGCCCGACTTGCATTTTACTGTTTCTGTCATTGCATCCAGATATATGCTACAACAAGTAACATCATACCTACAAGTCGGAACTATTGGCTTTGTCAATGTTTCTTAGTTGCATAAGATAAATAAGCAGCAACTATGGCTTGTGTGTAATATTGAAAAGGCTTCAACTTAAAGCCCTGGTGGCACCACAACAATGTTGCTGCTCCTGAGTTTCACAAAGAGAAGGGAAATCCAGAGAGAAAATGACTCTCTTTAAAGGATTTCCCATCACCTTCATGTAGGGTGACTAGAGCATGCGGCCCAAAAAACTGGACATTTCGCAAAAATAGAGGAAGGACCACAAACTTATATAAATAAAGTGGCAAAAAATGACAGTCCTCATCCTCATAGAAACAATGTAATTTTTAAACCAGCATCATGACTGTTAATTAAACTGCTTACTTATAACACTTATAACAGTTGCTTACTAGCCCTGCTTTGGAACACCAAAAAACATGCCTCTCACTGTTTTTAGTTCACCCTCTCAAAAAAACGAGATATGAGCCACTTTTCCCAAAATATGCCGGGATAGCTGTTGGCAACCCGGGACGATCCAGACAAATCTGGGACTCCTGGTCACCCTATCTACAAGGCTCACCAGGCATGACGTCATGCCCTAACTTCTCTACTAGTGAGAAGTGAGCAGTGTGAGCAAGCACACATCAATGTGCCTGCTGTCACTGCAGTCCGGAAAAAAAACGGACTGCCTGTGCCAGGGCATAAAACAGAGTCCGTTAGAGAACAGTTTCGAGGCCCCCTCTAAAAATCTTCCAGTGCTCAGCACCGGTGAGACCCCGCCCTTTTAAAGCCCTGATCATACCTACAAGTCGGACTATTGACTTTGCAATTGGTTGCTAGTTGCATAACATAAATACGCAGCAACAATGGCTGGTATAAATTAAATACATCTGAATTTGAAAGCAGCGAAACTCTCAAGCCATCTTTCTAGTTGTGATTAGACTGCCAATGACAGAGACTTGCTTGAGTGCCTGTTACGGGCACGTTGGTAGTACAGTTTTAACAACCCCTTTTGACAAAATGTGACATTTTAACAAGAAGCAGTTTGACTGTTAATGAGATTAGCTTTTTTTCCTCATATCAGTCCTGCTCCACGTTTACCCACTTTCCCCTTCTCCCCATCCCATTCTTGTCTCCATTTCCCTCTCACTGCCTGTTCTTTGCTTTCACTCTTAACGTTTTCCATTCTCCGTTCTCCCTCCTAGTTCTCCAAAGCCTCTGGCTGCCTTTCTTTCCGTACCTCTCTTACCAATTTCTCCATTACCCCTTCCTCATTTCTCGTCTTTGCGCCCTGACCTTTTTTCTACTTTGTTCCTCTCTCTCCCTTTCTCTGCCACTAAATCCTATTGCTCACTAGTCTCATCTCCTTTTTCTTCTGGCTATGTGACAATTTTGATAACACATCCAACTATCCCTGAATATTACATGGAAGCACATTTAGAATTTGGACCAGTGTGCCTCTGCAGTGTCGGTGACCTGGCCAAAAATGACATGAAAAAGCTGAAATTGGATCATAAATCCAAAGCTGTTCAAATCAGGGGCCCCGGAAATAAGTTTCGCCCTGGCAATCAATATCCTTAAGATGTCCCTGTGCATTTTTTAAAGTTTTCATGTTAATCGCAGCACCCATCATGAGCTGCAATTAACACGAAAACCTTAACAAATGCACCCAATCACCCCGCAGCTCAACCCTATTAAGAAAAGAAATGCAGCAACATAGCTGCCAAGGTTTCAAATTGCAATGTGGGATGTTTTCATAATGTCACTGTAATTATTAGTGCCATTTGAGCAGGGCCGGCTTTAGTGCTGGTGGCGCCTGCTGAGACAATGTTTGTTGGCGCCCCAATGACCACCTCAGCCACGGATACTCTCATTACCAACCTTTAACAGTAACCCTCAAGTCTCCAAAACCCCTCTCTCTTTCATATTTATTTTGTTTAATAGCACCACTCATACCAGTGTAAGGTGTTAAGCACTTTACATTGTATACACATTACACAGAGACACTGAATCATAGTCTGTAAATCAATGTATAGGAAATGTTACATCAGACAGAGGAATAAAATGTCTCTTCTTAACAGTGCTGGGCTGCTAGAGATTTAAGCAAAAGTTGGTAGTGATATTTGGCGCTGCACAAACATGCGTTGTAGTTCCTGGTGCATATAGCCCCGGCTGAAGCAGACAGAGGAAAAAAATTAGAGGGAACATTGGCCACATGTACAGTGACGTCTGTGCTGAATATGTGTGGGGTGAGTGCAAGCCAGCCCGCACGAAGTGGTTGGTGCTGGCAACAACTTGAACAGTGGACACCAGTGAAACTGAAACAGAAAACACCAGCATAACAGAGTCAACTGCTGAGCAACATGGAGGGAGCCGGAGCAAGTACAGAGGTTACCCAACATTCAAACAAAAGTGTTCATGAGTTGCAGTGCACTGAGGTTGGGGCACTAAAGCTGAGCGCACTCATGTGATGAAAATATCTAGGATTCGGGATATTCCTGATTCAGACGCAGTGGGGTCTGTTAGACCTGCATCATCTTCTTCATCAATGTCCCAGGTCTCCCACACTGCCTGAGCTGACATTGCTGCGCAACCTCTCCACAGCACAAAACTCAATCAATAATGGTCCATGGGTTGCGGTGCACCTGGAGTGCAGAGCAGGGTAACAGGCAGATGATGGCATCCACAACAGGTGTGTGGAACTCCGTTACTCTGCCAGTACCACTGTTTCAACTTTGGCAGATGGCGTTTGGAGGTGGTCATGGCGATTGTGGCGTGTGCCTCCTGCGGTGATGCCACGTCCGGGCCGGTCAGGACTCGATTGGATGTTTGAGCCCTGGTGGTCCGCAGTTGAGGCCGGAGGCAGCGGACAGCTCAGGGCCACAGGGCAACAGACACATGGCCTTGACGACCCCAAGGCCATTGTCTCAGAGGCCATCAAATATTGAATCAAACTGGGTCCCTGACTTGAGCTGCACAGAGTTAGTGGCCCCGGATGCACAGCGGCTGGCACAGGCACACTGCCACAGGACAGTGACTTGCGGTTCACTGAAGTAGGGCCTCGCTGACTGAGTGGGTCCTCGTCGATGTCGAAGATGAATGTGGCGGAGGGTTATGGGGAACAGTGGAAGGTGTCCTCCAGGGCATGATGCAGAGGGAAGAAGCTATCCGGAAGCATCAAATGGAGAAGTGGAAAGCGACTGCCTCGTTGCTACCACCAATTCGGTATCAGCTGCATGAGGATGAAAACTACCCCCTAGTCCATAGACTCAGACGCCACCAATGTACGACCAGAGAGTGTCCATGAATGTCGTGGATCAGACTTAGTGGCACCAGGGCCGAGAGAGTATACAGTCTGCGATGATGCAGGTACACTGATATGAACCCGCCATTGCTAAATCAAGACTCTGTGACTTACTGGACCACAGTGTAGGCCGGAGGCAGCGGTCAGCCGTGGCCTACAGCAACATGTCATAGACTCACGATGGACAGAGTTAGTGACACATGGGCAGTTGTCAGTAGTGTTCGATCATCTCTGTAACGATGATCCTTTTTTCCTCCCAAATGCAACGCATCATCCTCTTACACCTCTCCTTGCGTGCAATGATATGTACTCTAATCGATGTTCAGTTCCAATTGTGTGACCTACTTGAGTGCAGCGTAGGCTGAGAGCAGTAGTTTGCGTGGGCCCATAGAATCTTGTGGTTGTGATGCACTACTAAGACCTGGTGGCACCACATAGAAGGGAGTATAGTGACATAAACTCAGCCAAAATTAATGTGCTCTGCCATGGTGCAATCAAGATTCAGTTCCAAATGTGTGACCTACTTGTCCGCTGTGTCTGCCGGTAGAGTACGTCAACAAGAAAGAAGTACTGCGGACCTGTGTCTGAGGAGGCTGCCAAGGTAGCAGCCCTCGGGCTTGGAGATTGCACCGGAACATGGTGGGCCCTCTTCAACACACAAAGGTGTCAGCAGGTGGACATTGCAGCCTGGATGCGCAGGGGGGGTAAGACTGGTTCGGGGACCAGCGTCCCGGGGTGCAGCAGGTGCACAGGATCGCAGGCAACTCTACTCAAGGCAACGGCATCAGCCTTGTGGCGGGTGAGAGGTGCCACCCTGGCAGACACGTTGGCCATTCCGGAAGAGGACCACACCCAGAGTTAAGTACCGTTTACGCTGGCATGGTGTATGCCGGGCCAGCCCCCTCCACTGACGCCTACGGGGGGACGTAACAAGCAACATTCCCGAGATCTTCCCCATTGGCTGGGGTGACAAGGTTGCGTCCACTGTCCAGTACACTCCAAACACCAGTGGTGTGTGCCGACATGGATATGTGTTTGGTCTGCATACTGCAGTCTGGCCGGCACATCCACGCCACACTTGGCATTGTGTACATACTCATTCATTGGTCACTTGCCTCCTTCGCACCTGTCTGGTCCCCACATCTTCCGACATTCTGCTATTGTGTGGCTGAGGTGCCATGCCGTTGATGGCTAATGTACATGACTGGCCCAGTTTCCCAGATAGAGTTATGATGTTGTGTCTGGTGGGTGTGCATGTTGTATGTGAGCTTGTGACATGTGCATTTCCTGTGTTGTGAGTTGCATGATCGTGGAGTTGAGGTGTGTGGTGTGTGTATTTGGTATTGGCCAATAAGCAGTGCATGTCTGAGGGTGCCATCCTGGTGGCACAAGTTGATGATGGACTGTCGGAAGGTGTAGGAATCATGCACACTGCCTGGGTGGTTGGCGGCGACATTGGTGGAGATTCCCCGGTGGTCCACTATTGCCTGCACATTGGTGGGATACTTGTACTTTCTGTTGCACTTACTGTGTGCAGTGTTGCCAGGGGCCACTAGTAGGACATGTGTCCAGTCATTTGCCCCCTGACACGTGCGGGAGGCCAGCTGTGGTGTAGACCCCTTGCTTGGTCTCTGGCTGTTCCTGCGCAGTATGTGGAGAGTATAGATAGTAGGGTACCAAGCTGATGGCGTCATCCAGGACTATTGTGAGAGACTTGGATTGGCCTGGCTGTGTGACTCCTTCATCTGAGGCAGATGTTGGTTGGAGGGTACCAGAGGCCAACACGTGCAGCACGGCCAGCAGCTTTGTCTGAGGTGGGATGTTGGTTTTCCGCTGTGTTGGTACCGTCAGCCTGTGGACAATGGTGGTCAGGATGCGGAGGAGGGTTGTCCCTTTGAGCATGTAGTGGGCAATGACATTCTCTAGTGTTGGGTCTGTGAGGGTGGTGAGTTTTCTGAAGGTTGCTGTCTTTGTCCGCGCTGCCTCAGTGTTGGTCCCGGGGGTGCGGTGGGTGCCAAGGGGGGACTGGTCCTGGGGTGGTAGCGGTGGGTGTTGTGGTCCTCTTGGGTGTCCACCCTGCATGTTCAGTGGCTCCATGCCATCTGTTGTTCTTCAAGTGTGGCTCTGGGCTGGGCTCCCTTTTGTGGTGCAGGCTGCCGTCTGACTTTACACCAGGTCAGAGCAGATGTTAATTTCCTACTGCTAACGCGCCTTATCTCATGTTTTGTGGTCTTTTCGCCGATCTGGCTGGTTGTTGAGAATGTTGCGGAGTGGTGTTGTTGCGGCTTTGGCACGGGAAAGCCTACTCTGTATCGCATTAGCGATAGTTGCCGGGGTCGTCTTTCGCAGGTAAACTGGTGTTGTCAGATGTTAGCACCAGCTTGTGAATGGGGTGATACATTTATTGTGACTTTGGCTGTGATACAGAGCAGTTAACTCGGCGATAACTCCCTGA
Source organism: Lissotriton vulgaris (assembly GCF_964263255.1). Taxonomy (NCBI): domain Eukaryota; kingdom Metazoa; phylum Chordata; class Amphibia; order Caudata; family Salamandridae; genus Lissotriton; species Lissotriton vulgaris. Next base: position 1,705,731,532 of record NC_141685.1, on the reverse strand, counting down.
GAATATGCCCTTAAGTGTTTTGCCCAGAATTGCAGAATGTTGAGACAATGCTGAGACTCCAACCTGGTTCCCCAGCTCCGAAGTCGGTAGCTCTGGACAATACACCAATCTTCTCCCCACTTTCATGGTTAGTAGTTGGTTCGGTTTTAGGCAGCGCTAACAGGAGAAATGGGCTGGGGCAAGCTACCTCTTGATGAGAGCCCTAGCAACTCTTTTTTTTTTTATTAACCACTGATCGCAGGTAAGAGTAGGTAGGAGGTCAGTATTCTGGTAGGCAGCCGGCCAGCAAGAGTGAGGGTGCACCTTTATGGCATAGGATGCACCTGGTTGAGAGCTGGGCCACGACCTTGCCCTGAGTCCCTGCCCATTCTGCATAGGAATTCACCAGACAGATTTTTTGGCCAGTAGAATCAGACCCGGCGTTCCTGTACCTAATAAGTCGAGAGGAGGGAATACCAGGAATCTTATGATCAGATAGAGCGATATCACACCTGGTGTGACTCCCCTGCCTGACTCATAATCAGGCCTCGGAAAGGTCTTTGGGATGGATGGTGGTTGTGCCTCACCAGGTATAGGACTCAGGATAATTATATAAAAAAAAGTTTAGGGAAGTTTACTAAATAACAGAAGGCTATGCAATTAAGGCCTGCACTAAATCAGCAGTACCACACATGGAGATTCAGGGACTGGGTCTCAAACTTCACTTTGTAGTACATTTTGATACCAAATACAATGTTTGGCTATACTTATATGTGCGAAGGCTCTGAACATGTAAGTATAAATGTATACGTAAATGTGGGAGGGACACAGGGGAGTAGGTGAGAAAAGAGGCAGACTTACTACTAACGGGGATGGTATTAGGGAAGAGTACCCATATAAAATCAAATTAAATAGAAAGCATACATTATTTGCATTCTCATGAAACAAATTATTGGATTAATATTTATTTAATAAACTATACTATTAAATATTAAATATTTTAAAGCACTAATCAGTCACTTCCCCGACAATCCCAACAGCCCATAAAAATAAAAATATAACACAAAGATAAATAAAAATAAATTTCCATACAGTAATCTTACTAAAATAAAGCAAAGTATGATATTACTTACAACTATATTAAAGTGAGCAATATTATTGAAATGAACATTTTTACGTAGCTACAACAATGATATTGTTCTTACTTTCAGTACTATTCCCCATGATGTTCTGGGCACCAGGATATTTTAGAAATTATATTATTGACCAACAATATTTTGATTTCCTATAAACTTGACTATGGAATAGCAGCACTTCTAGTGCTCTGACCAATGTGTACTTCCTTTACCTAACAATCAAGAACAGCTATCCTTGGAAATTTAGGGGTGCCCAAGATGACATATTTTGTACAAATGAAGCAAATATTATAGGCAGAGTAGGTCTCACTCAATAGAAAGCGGGCAGACTTGATTTGATCACCTCAATGTGAGAAACTGAGTAATATAATGTCTTAGGGGACTGATTTAGAGTTTGTTTGACATGTTACTCCATCACAAATGTGACGAATATTCTGTCCGTCATTTTACAAGTGCCTTACGATATAATGGACTTGTAATATGACAGACGGGCTATCCGTCACATTAGTGACGTGGTAACCCAGTCCACCAAACTCTAAATCAGGCCTTAATCTCACTTAATTAGACTGTTTGAGTTTGATTTAGTAATCTTCTTTGGTCAAGTCAGGCTAGTGTAAGACTGAATATTGGCAGCCAGGTAACCCATTGTCATCAGTCTTGCAATGCAGTGGCAGCTTCTATGAAGCTCTGTTTTTCGTGTCATATTGTTTAAGGTTGCAATTTTATAATATTGCTCTTGTTTATAATTTCAAGTTGTTAGAAATCGGGTCTCTAGTTGACAGAGTTTTGCACCCTGTCCAAGTAGGGACCCACAATCCTAGTCAAGGTAAGTGTACTACACACTAGGTTTACCTGTTCCCCCCTCGGGTAGCTTGGTTCGGAGCAGTCAGGCTAAATTAAAGAGGCAAAATGTAACGTATTTGTGCACCCACACACAGTAGCACAGTGAAAAAAAACACAAAAGTACTCCACCCCAGTATAGAACAATAGCCAATATTTATCTGATTAAAACAATACCAAAAGACAAAAATCAGGCATATAATCGGGCCTTCTCTGGCACTGCCACAAGATTATGGAATTCCTTACCTTCTGAAATCTGAGTTAATCTGTCACTGGTGTCTTTAAAAAACACAAGTTAAATTGTTATTGATGAACAAATATCTGCTCTAGCTCACAGGACCTCTACTCATCGACTTTGACAATTCACACTGGCCATACTTGCAATATGTTGCTAGGCACCATAGCTTGTTATGTATCCTTATGTTTCTTTATGTAGGTCTAGAGATAGTTCTACACCCTACCCTTGTACCACTACTTAATGTTCTGTTATTTTGACTGTTATTATTGCTTAACATTGTGTGCTTTTCTTTCTTTCTCACAACCTGTTTATGTACAAAATGCTCTGAGACCCTCGTGGGTTATGTTTGCGCTATTTAAAACTCTAAATAAATAAATAAATATACAAATCAAAATACAAATCCTCAAAGATTATTTGCAGTTCTAGCACTCAGAAACACATTAGCTCCGGCTGGGGCTATAACAACCTGCTTGATTCAGTTGAATCTCAAAGTTCAGGGCTGACTACGATGGAGCGCAGTACAGCTACAGAGACACGTCTCCACTTACAGTTCCTTGGAAATGATGAGAAAACAAAGACGTTGCGAGCCGCCGGGGAAGTGAGGCGTCACTGAGGCCAGTGCAATATCTGTTCCTTACTGTCAGTGCAGGTCGTTGACACATCGGTGCTCAGGTTGGTTAGGGGGGTCACTGATGCAAAAGTGAGGCATCAGTTCCTGGAGGCGGTGCAGAGTTGTTGAGCCTTTAACACATGGGACGTTGCAAGACACAGGGGAGGTGATGCGGCATTGGTGGCGAGGCATCGGTTCTGCTGGCGGTGTGGGGTCGATGAAGCATCAAGGGTCAAGCCATTGGGCTACAGGAGCTGTGGCAGGAGTCGGCCATCATAAACTTCGGTGAGGCAGTGCTTGAGACTCATGCTGTGGTGGATCTTCAGTGATGCAGCAGTGGCCACTGGGCCTATGTTGCAAGTCGTAGTAGTTGCATTGATCGGGGACCACAGCTCCGGGGCAGGCAGCGACGTGGTATCAAACAGTAGTGCCGGTGCCGACGTCACACTCGAGGTTGATGCACTGGTTTCTTCTTAATTATCACATCAAACTCACTTTCAAGGGCCCAGGTACTGGATTTGGCACCACTTGGCAGAGTAGGGCTCTCAGCAGAAAGACCCAAATACTGCAGTTGAAGTCTTCGGTGGCTTCAAGACTTCATAAAGAGGGCAAGCTCAACTCTAGCCCTAGGAGAACCTTAGGAAGCAGCATTCAGGCTGCAAAGTCCAGTCCTCTCACTCCCATGACAGAAGCAGGAGGCAGCAGGCCAACACAGCAAAGCAAAGCAAGCAGCAAAGTGGGAGTCCCTCCTGGAAGCACAACAGCTCTTCTTCTTGGCAGAATGTCCTCAGTCCCTAAGTGTTCCGATTATAAGGTGTCAGAGGTTCAGTACTGATACCCATTTTAGCCTTTGAAATCAGGAGACTTCAGAGAAAGGTCTTTGTAGTGCATAAGACCCTGCCCTTCCCGGCCCTGGCTCCAAACACACCACGGGGGGTAGGCAGATCTTTGTGAGGAGACAGGCACAGCCCTATTCAGGTGCAAGTGTCAACTCCTCCCACCCTTCCACCACTCTAGCCCAGGAAGACCCATCAGCCAGATGATGGACTATCAGGATATGCAGGGCACATCTCAGCTCCCTTTGTTGTAACTGTCTGGAGTGAATTTACAAAGCTAAACTGTCATCCAACCCAGACGTGTAATGGTTCAGTAAGAAAATGGTAACTTTCTAAAAGTGGCATTTTCAGGCCTGCAATTTAACACATTGGCTGCTAATGGTTTTCCCCTACTGTGCTGAGTGGCTTTGAAAGCCATTGTTCATGACGAGCTCAGCTCGTCATAAGCACAGCTCCACTGTGCCTCATGACGAGCTGAGCTCGTCATGAGCATGGAAGGGGTTAAAAAACAACTTCATTAAATGATGTGTTTTTAAATTGTAAGTTTAGAGACACCACACTCCAATTTTCTATCTGTTTCCAATTGAAAGATACTCTTGTAAAGTGTTATTAGACAGCTGCAATGCTAACCTATTGGACTGACAGGCCTTGCTGTAGTGAAAAATAAATTTAGCAGTTTTCACTAGCAGGACATGTACAACTTAAAACCACCAGTGGTGGCTCCTCCGCTGCGAGCAGTAGTTAAACAAAACTAAAGTGGTAATAACTAGTGTTATTATAATTTTAGTTTTGAGCTTCCAGGTGCAGGGCGGGGCTAGACTACCAGAGCAGGAGAGAGGAGGAGAAGTGGTTACTCCACTCTAAAGTGATATAAATGTTTGGCCGGCCCTATTGGGTCGACCATAACAGTCATGCGCACTTTGAATGTTCTGCACCCAGGCTGCATTACAGCGTGGGTGCCGAACATGCCCAGACCCCCATTCCCCGTCTGAGCACCATGACCAATCACAACACTTCACTGCAGTGTTGTGATTGGCTAGGGGTCAGCACCCTGGGTACTTCCTGCTTCCGAGGAGCGAGAGGCAGCGGCAGCAGACCGGGAGGGGGGGAGTCATTTTTAAAAAAAAATTCAACACCTCCCTCGTTCCCTCGTTCCCCCGCCCTGCCCATTTCGGTAAAAACCGTCCGCCACTGAAAACCACATGTCCTACCTTTTGAATACACCACATCCTGCCCATAAGGGTACCTAGGGCCCACCTTAGGGGTGCCTTACATGTAACTAAAAGGATGGTTTGACCTGGCAAGTATGGGTACTTGCCAGGTCGGCATGGCAGTTTTAAAGTGCACACAGAGGCTCTGCAATGGCAGGCCTGAGATATGTTTGAAGAGCTACTTATGTGAGCCACAGGCCCACTAATAGCATTTTTTTAACATGGCCTGAGCACACACCGTGCACTGTACTAGGGACTTATTAGTTAGGTAAATATGCCAATCATGGAGAAACCAAAGGGCATCACATTTTAGAGACAGAGCACATGCACTTTAGTACTGATCAGCAGTGGTAAAGTGTCCAGCGTCCTAAAACCAGCAAAAATACATTTCAGCATACAGTCAAGAACCCAAGGCCAGAAGTAAAAAGACAGGGGAAACCATGCCAAAAGATGCCAGGCCCCACAGAAGTAATATGCCTTTAAGTAATTGTGTTTTTTAGAATGCTGTACTTCAACTTTCTGAATGATCTGTTGGAGTGCGTGTAACTTTTGTTTTACAAAAGTTTTTTATTACAAGCCGTAGGTAAAGATAATACATTGGTACATAAATTTCTTCATAATTAGACACATTTAAATCCCAGAGACAACCCTAGACAATAGAATACCACAGTAAAAATAAAACATATTTTAAAATTATCCAATCAGTAGACAATAGACAACTGGTGATAAAGGGGCAACATCACAAATAATATTGCTATTATTATACCGAACAAAGAGTGCAAATTCAAAGAGTAGAACGACCGACGCTTGAAGGTGTTGTTATGTGCAACATGTAGCCTTAATAAAGTGCAAATGCATTAAAGTGCCAATATACAATTATAGAAAATATTTTGTTCATAAAATGCTAATGCAAAAAAAAAAGGGAAAAAAATTTAAAAAAAAAAAAAAAAAAAAAAAAGAATGTTTCTCTTTCCTATTCCTTTCTTCTTCCGCCTGTATAAAGTAACTAGTGCCATAAAGTACTGGTATATAGGAACAAAACTGTTAACTTAATAAAGGTACTTAGCAATTAGATATAGCATAGCATACAAATACTTAAATTTCCTCTTCTATAAATGTAATGCCATCTTTTAATTAACTAGAATATAACAATCACCTTCCTTTTAATAGTTCAAGCTGGTCAAGATATTTCCAATTCCTTTCGAATCTTGCAGTTGCACCCACTCTACCTGCATATGCTCTCTCAAAATTATAAGTTCTCTTCATTTTATTAACCCACTTAACATGACAAGGACACACCGTGGATTTCCAATTTTGCAGAATCAGAGACCTTGCTACGACAGAGGAAATAAAAATAAACACTTCTTCAGATTCATTGAACTTAGTCCTGTCTTTACTAATGCCAAAAAGGGCAACTTCCGCTTCTGGAGGAAGAGTTTTCCCTATTGCCAACTCCAGATCTATGAAAATCTCTCTCCAGAAGGGTTCTAACTTTGGGCAAGTGAAGAAAATGTGATGCCAGCCACCCTGTCCCCTAGTTTTGCATCTAAAACATGTATTTTCGTATTCGGGGAACATTTTTTGAAGAGCTTCCGGGGTATAATATGCCAGCCAACGACAAAAAAAGGACATCCTTTTATAATTGGCTGCTCGGAGCGCCCTATTTCCTAAGTAGCTTATTGTCTCCCAGTCTTTGTCGGACACCACACACTGTGTTATGAGACTTATTTTCTCCAGATGGTTGCCTATTATATTGGTTGAACCCGGAAGAGGTAACTTTTTATACCAAAATCCAATACCCTTATGTTTTTCCCCATATAACGCGGTTAACAAAGCATTAGGTGTTCTATCAAGATTTCCTATAACTTTTTTTATAAAATAACTCAATTGTAAATATTGAAAAAACATGAGCCGATTCGGATGCCTTCTATCTCTGACCATTTGCCAACTAATTAACGTATTTTGCGTGAGAAGATGCCTTATTTCACAAAAACCGGCCAATTCCCATTCTGACAAATGGTTTGAAGAGATCTTAAGACCCATTTTAGTACATTCCGAAAGTTTCAAATGGATGAATCCATCTGGGCCATGTTTTTCAAATAAAACCCGTAGTCTTGATGAATACCCCACCAGTGTCTTATATCGTGTTCTCTTTGGAAGTTTTGCCGTTTTTAGAAAAATAGAAATTTGAGAACCAGATTCCTCAAGCATTCTATTAAAAAAAAAATTGTCTCTTGTCTGACTAGACTTTAATAATCCTGCCATTATATCAAAAAAAGCTGCCTCGTAGTATGTATAAAAATGGGGAAGAGCAAGTCCACCTTGGTTAACAGGAAGTTGAATTACCGCAAGTTTGACTCTATTGGCCTTTTTATTCCAAATAAATCTTCTTATCATGGAATCTAGTTCATTAAAAAAGGCCAAATTCACTTTAATTGGGATATTACTAAACAAAAATAAAAGCAGAGGTAGTATGTTCATCTTAATCAATGCCACTCTGCCAATCAATGATAAGGGCAGTATATCCCAATGTTCTAAAAGGCTCTTGATTTTATTCCTAGTTCTTGCGTAATTTAATTGAAAAAGTTCTTGATAGTCTCTGGTCACGTAAATCCCTAGATATCTTATTGGGTCCCTTTTTGCAGCTTGAAACTGTAAATCTGACGGAAGGAAATCTAAATCGGTATTCAAAATAAGAACCTCAGTTTTCTTTTCATTAATTTTGTAACCCCCTACCTTCTCATATTTCTGTAGCTCTTTCATAAGATGTTCTATATTTTCTTTATCGGGAGCCATATAAAGGATAATGTCATCTGCGAATAATTTTAACTTCGACATTCCGGCAATTGGGGCAGATATTGCGTTATTATTTCTTATTTTTATTACCAGGGGTTCAATAAAAAAGGTGAAAAGTAGGGGAGATAAAGGGCAACCTTGCCTTGTGCCTCGTTTTATTCTAATCTTCCCTACTTGCTTGGCGTTTATTATCACCTGGGCAGATGCCCCCTCATAAATGTTTTGTAGCATATTAATAATAGGGGCGGGGAATCCAAAATAGCCCAAGGAAAAAAATAACGTTGACCAATTAACTAAATCAAATGCTTTTTCTGCATCAATCATCAGAATGCATGCAGAAGTAGAATTAAGATTAAAATAATCTAGCGCCTGCAATAAATATTCTGTATTAGCAGCCATATAGCGTCCTGCTATAAAACCCGTTTGATCTTGATGTATCACCTCCTGGGCGGCCAATACAAATCTTTGAGCCCATATTTTCATAAAGACCTTATAGTCAGAGTTTAAGAGGCTAATAGGTCTATAGGAATTTACGTCCTCCGGATTCTTGCCTTTCTTTACAAAACTAATAATTGTGGACTCTTTAAACTCTGGGGGGACCCTACCACCTCGTTTGATAAAATTAAATAAATGTTTCAAGGGATCCTCCAGTTCCTTCAGAAAAACCTTATAAAATTCAATTGGGAATCCATCAATCCCTGAAGCCTTTGCTCCCGCTGTGGTTTTTATACTATTTTGAATTTCCAAATAACTTATATCGCCGCTTATTTGATTAGATCTAGATTTAGAAATTTTGGGGATATTCAAGTTGTCGAAATATTCCCTGATTAAATTTTCTTCAATTTGGATATCAGTCGAGTATATTCTCTCATAATGATCAAGGAATATTTTTGCGATTTCCTCACTTCTATTATTTATCCTACCTAATGGATCTTGAATTTTTACGATGATGGAAGATTCTTGTTTTTTCCTAATCGAATTTGCCAACAGCTTGCCCATGAGTTGACTATCTTCATAAAGCTTTTGTTGGAAGGCTTTTGAGCTATTTATTTCTTCCAAAATGAAGAAGTCCCTAAGTAATACTTTAGCTTGTTCCCAGTTGTTTGGTTTTTGATTAAGTTTCAAGGCATACTCATTTTCTGCAGCACCCTGGAGGGCAGATATTTTTCTTTTTCGTTCGTTTGCTTTGTTGGAGGAAAATGCTATGATTTGCCCCCGAGCTGCTGCTTTAAATGCTCCCCATACTGCGAAGGGTTCTGCTGAATCCTTATTTACTAAAAAAAATTCCCTTATCCATTCTTTAAACCCCTCAACCCATATCATATTCTGTAAAAGGGTGCGATCCAGCTGCCACCTAGGTCGCACCCCTACCGTGCCCTCCAATATTAATTCAACCTCAATCCTCCCATGATCTGAAAATGGATTGCAACCTATCAATGCGTTGGAAATTTGGAGCGACCTTGAGGCTAGAAAGAAATCTATTCTAGAGGCTGAATGAAACCTATTAGAATAGCACGTGTAAGATTCTAAATTGGGATTTAGGGAACGCCATGGGTCCTGCAGTTGATATTCTGACATAAAAGCCTCTAATACCCCTTTTGTTTTTGGTTTTAGCTGTTTCTTACTCTTATTAGAGGTGTCCTTTTTTAAGTCCTGAATATAATTAAAATCACCTCCTACTATAATTTGCCCAGCAGTACTCCTTAGAATTTCACTAATTTCAGTCAGGGCCGAGGTGTCATCAAAAATTGGGCCATAATAGTTAACAAAATTGTACACCTTTCCCAGCAATTTCGCTGCCACCCGAAGCCATCTCCCTTTAGAGTCCCTTTGGATTTGTAGAATCTCCCAGGGTAAATTTTTTGAGAAATAAATAGCTACACCCCTCTGGGCAACACCAGCAGAGGAAAAGAACCCATGGGAGAAATATCTAGGAAGAAACAACTTTGGGGAGTTTGATTTCAAGTGCGTCTCCTGTAGGAAAACTACGTGAGGTTTAATAGCGATTGCCCATTTCAAGAGTGCTCCATATTTCTGTTTATTTAACAGTCCATTCACGTTAATGGACAGGATATTACATAGGTCCATTGTCATTGTTAAGACTGTGAGATTCTAAACTCCTTCTGTACCAACTAAAGCTAAAAATAGAAAACCTACTTCTCTTGTATTTTTTTACTGCATTCACCCCCCCCACCAAAGACCCCCCCATGGATGCGGGATCCCCCCTCCTGACCACGCTGCCCACATCCCACCCTTTCTTCTACTTCGGGTGTCTTCTTGTTACACCCCGGTGTGCCCTGGTGTGATCCTGTACCCAGGAACCCCCGCCTATTTTCAAAAACTCTCATTATTTTAATGCCTCATATTCAATCACTCAACATTCGACATTCAGTATAGCCAAGTGCAGCGCCTAGGCCCTTGTTGATATTTCGTCAAGAAGGGTCTGTGCCTCTTCTAAATCAGTAAATAGAAAGAATTTTCCTTTAACGAGAACCTTCAACTTTGATTGCTGTGCAATCGAGGCCTGGGCTCCATTGGCCTTGAATAACTGTAGCAGCTTTACAAACTCTTTCCTTCTCTTAGCCGCAGTTGCTGTCATATCTGAGAAAATCCTGCATTTAGTAGTTTCAGAGATGAAAAACTGGCGTTGTTGATATGCCTTAGAAAGTATCCGTTCCTTAATTCTGAAATCCGCAAAATTTAATAGAATAGTTCTAGGATATGGAGAATTCGGAAAGCGCTGAGCCGGAACTCTATGGGCTCTTGTTATTGTCAAGTCTCCTTCAAAATCTGGCAGTACTACTTTCTGAATAAAAGAGTTAACCCATTGCACTGTATCGGAACCTTCCGTTCCTTCCGGAACCCCTACGATCCTCAGGTTAGATCGACGGGAGTGGTTTTCCAACTGCTCGAGTTTATTCTCCATAGAAATCCTTTTTTTTGCAGCCTCTTTAGTTTCTCTTGAAGCCTGATTCATCTGGTCTTCAAGGACTGCTATCCTTGACTCAGCTTCCAAGACCCTGTTAGGGAGCGCCAATGTTAATTCCTCGAGCTTATCTATTCTAGCGTGAATAGCAGCAAGTTCCGTTTGCTGATTATTTTTGATTTCGCGGATCTCATCGAGGATCAAGTTGAGCATCTCGCGGATATCTAGCTGAAATTTTACCTCCGATCTTGCTTCCTTGTCTATAAGACTGGAATCAAGTCCTAGAATTTCTTCGTTCCCGGAAGCCAACTCTTGTATACATCCCCCATCTCGAACCGCACCGTTTGTTACATTTCCTGAAGAAGGTTGGGTTTGAGATGGAGATGAAGATGGAGATGCTGTCATGTCAGGGTCTTTAGATAATTCCTTAGAAGCTGGAGGATCCAAAGGATCCAAAGGGTGAGAGACCAAAGAGGGCTGCGATGAATTAGAGAGGGAGGATTTCGGAGTAGTTCTTTTCATAAACAGAGGGTAATCTCTCATCTCCTTTTCTCCCGTTCCACTTTTTCTCCTCTCTTCTACCGCCTGTGGCGCTGTTGTTGCTAGGGACTTATTAGTTAGGTAAATATGCCAATCATGGAGAAACCAAAGGGCATCACATTTTAGAGACAGAGCACATGCACTTTAGCACTGATCAGCAGTGGTAAAGTGTCCAGCGTCCTAAAACCAGCAAAAATACATTTCAGCATACAGTCAAGAACCCAAGGCCAGAAGTAAAAAGACAGGGGAAACCATGCCAAAAGATGCCAGGCCCCACAGAAGTAATATGCCTTTAAGTAATTGTGTTTTTTAGAATGCTGTACTTCAACTTTCTGAATGATCTGTTGGAGTGCGTGTAACTGATGAAGCTGCGGAACGTGTCATGCTCTTTCATGGGCATTACTACCCAAAAATATAGTTCTGAAACTAGGCTATTGCTAACTGGGTATTCTCCACTCACATTGTAATCCTTTGGCACAAAATATACAGAGTAACAAGTAGCACAGGAGGGAAGGAAGGACTGAAAGAAGGATGGTGGGAGGGAAGGAGGGATGGAGAGAGGGAGAAGGAGAAGAAGTAAAGAAGGAAGAAAAAAGAGCAAAATTAAAGACATGTACTTCTCAATATATCTAAAGGCATGGGTTTAGGAAGGACTGTTTGGAAATTGTTCCCAAGCTTAGTACTGTAAGCCACATGATGTGCCTTAGTTATGAAGATATTCAACGCATTCTTTTAATCACAGCAAATTCCCATGGCTGATTCTTCTGCAGCCTACCCCATTTGTACAATTAAATAGGTTCTATAAATATCAAACAATTTTCTTTGCACTATTTAAAGATTTCTCTTCATTACATAACTGACAGCTTTACCTCTAGTATTTCCCACACTTTCTCCACTATGAGCAGAGATTCTGCACAGAAAGCACTTTCTTGCCTTAGCCTAATTCTGATGCAAATCTAAATAAATATGCAATCAAATCGTGTTATCTACACTCGCCGAAAACAAAATCCGGTTCAATCAAAGTATTTATCCGGTCAACATCTGGCTGGATGATAGCTTATTAAAATACAGCTGTTTCCACAGAAGAAAACAAGACAAACGCTGCCCCTTGAACATGGATCTCACGAATGCAGCTAAAATGTCTATCTTTTAACTATTGTGAGGTATGCACTGACAGGAAAGGACAGCGGGAGATACTACGAGTTAAGAACTCTTCAGCTGAGTTCCTACATCGTCCAAATCTCGTCCAACACGGAGGTGCTAAAAGCCTTACTGAATTGCCCTTGTCCCTCTGGCCCTTATGCCAGGCTAGCTAAATTCAGTTTAGCTACACCAGAAGTGTTGGCGAAACCCGGAACCGAGAGTCACACTGTAGTACAGTCAAGACAAAAGGCCTCATTCAGTTTCGCGGGAATACCGATTTGGGTGCAATTAGGAGTTTCCACCCTAATTGGGATTCAGAGTTTTGGGGTTACTGCAGTGCATCAAAGATTACCCTGGATACTTTTTAACAGTAAAAAGAAAAACCTGGCAAAAATTATTGAGTTAAAAAAGAGTCACAAAGTATCAAATCCAGTAGTTTTAATTTGTGCAAACTCCAATATTGCATGTTGTGTCTCGCGTGGGTTTACGGATCTGAGAATGGGTAGGAAGTAACGCACATGTTAGATACTGCACCATGGGGTGTTAGCACTGATTGTTGTTTATTCGCAATATACCAGGGTGGTCAGAATAAGGCCCAGAGTACTTTCTATCGAATTCAGGGTGCTTTGAAAGCCATACAATTTGTACAATTATCATTAACAGATGAGAGATGACTAGCAAGAAATGAAAAGAAAGACGTGACTATTTTATAATAAAAACCAACGACGCCTCTGTTCAATTCATTCAATGATCTCATGTAAGAATGCTCCTTTCAAAGTTTTTCCATGGGTGCTTTCAGCCACAGCAGGATTAATGTGCACACCAATTTATGCAGGAACTTAGTCAGTGTGTTAATTGAGGTTTAGTTTGAGGTTTAAATTTTGTATCTAGAGGCTTTCTTCATGCCCTGTTTACTCAAGAGAGGAATCCACTGCCATTGATCCTCTCAAGGAGTGCCCTCATTGATACAGAGGCTTGATGATTTTTTTCTGGACACAGTGCTTCAAAGCACCAGTAATGGGGTTCAATAAGCTCTTCTGCTGGCCTACTCAAGCCTTTCTAAAATATGATCAGTGACTTTGAGGTTCTGGTCATGGATTAAAGGATGTGGCTACCATGGCATACAACCTTAGTCTAGTTTACAGGTTCTAGACACTAGGTCTCACAGGAAGCTGTCTTATGACTACAATGACCAGCAAAAGGTCCATATTTTTCTGGTTGATGGCATGAAAGAGCTGGTCGAACTGGTTATGGAATTAATATTTTGCCCAGCCAAGGCACAGTCAAGCAAAATGGCTCTTTAACTTGGTGAGTAACAATCAATCAATCAATCAAATAATTTGTAAAGCGCACTACTTACCCGTAAGTGTTTCTAGGCACTGAGGGTGGGGAGTGGGGGTGGGGGGTGTGGGGGGGGGGGGTGCTGTTGCTACTGGTCGAACAGCCAGGTTTTGAGCAGTCTCCTGAAGATTAGAAGATCTTCGGTTTGTCGTAGGTTGAGGGGGAGGGTGTTCCAGGTCTTGGCCGCGCGGTGGGAGAAGGATCTGCCTCCGGCTGTGGTTCTGCGGATGCGTGGGACGGTGGCCAGGGAGAGGTCTGCGGAGCGGAGATTGCTGTTGTGTACGTAGAAGGAGAGTCGACTGTTGAGATAGGCTGGGCCGGTCTGGTGGAGTGCCTTGTGTGCATGGATCAGGAGCTTGAAGGAGATTCTTTTGTCGACGGGGAGCCAGTGCAGGTTCCTCAGGTGGGGGGTAATGTGGTCGCGACGCGGGACGTCGAGGATCAGGCGTGCAGAGGCATTATGGATTCTTTGCACTCTGTTGATGAGTTTGGTCGGGGCTCCGGCGTAGAGGGCATTTCCGTAGTCGAGTCTGATGCTGACTAGGGCCTGGGCGACTGTAGTAACACAAAGATGCATAATGTTAGTGGGCCACTGAGTGGCATTTTTTATTCGGAAACTATGTAGCTGGACTAGTATGGATTTCAAGTCTACACAAAAGTCAATCAGCGATTTCTTAGGTTAGACACTCACCTTTTTCAGCAGTTGGACATTAAGATTTTCAATGAGATTTCATGCTATGGTTTCAAATAACATGCACAACACATCGTACACACTGCGCACATAGACTGGACTTTTGAAATAAAGCAACTCCTGGAAGCTGTTAATTCTCCATATGGTGTACTTTATAGGCTTCTGACACTGATGCAAAAATAACGTTGATGGGGCATACTTACAAGGGGTTATTGACACTAGAACATCACTTTTTTGACGTTCCGGTGGCGATAACCGCTACGCCTTATTTACAAGGTGGAGTTAAACCACTTAATGTGGCTTAACTCCGCCTTGTGAATAATGCCCCTGTTCATGCAGCACTTAGCGTGAAATGCAAGCTAAATGGGTGCTGCAGTGGGTTTCCGCCCACAACGCCCATTGCTTTTTGGCACTGCCCCCTACTTACAAGGCTGGCGTAAATATGGGGCAGCACCAAAAAATAGAGCAGGGAAAACCTGAAATGATAAATTTCTCATCGTTTTTGCTGTTTCTAGTGTGCTGCATTCAGCAGCATATATAGTAAGAACAAATCAACATTAGTGATTGTTCATATGCAGGAAAGTGTGCCTTCCTGCACATAAACAATCATTAAATAATGACAAACTGCAACTTCTATATGTGCTGTGTTGTGCTGTACACATAGAAGTTACAAATCGCCATTAGTGATTGTCTATGTGTAGGAAGGGATACCTTCTTGCACTTGAACAATCACTGCCTGTAACTCAGTCACCCTTGGACTAGCGTGCAAGGGTGCCTGAGTTGGCGCTAGGAAGCTAAATGTATCGCCAGCGCTAGGGGAAACCTAGGGGTGTGCCATAATATTGTAGATACAGCACATCCCTGCGTTTTCAGAATGTCAGAGCGCGGTGTTACCAACTGTGGCAAAACACAGTGCTCCACCATTCTGGTGTGAATATGCCCCTTAGTTTCAGGTCCAGTGTATTGGATTGATTAATATATTCTCTGAAAAGTTGGGAGTCTCATAAATGGATTAGTATGAAGCACTGAGGGACTCATTTACTAAATTCTAGTGCAATGTATTGCTGCAACCGAACTTGGTGCATTGCGTTCAGCTGAGAAGAGGAGCGTTCAGCATTGCAGCTCTACCTCAGCACTGGTGCACAATTAGGCTACCAAGAGCCATGCACACAACTTTGCACCATAGTGAAAAGGTGGCTACATGAAGTCTAGCTAAGGTCTGGAAGTGTACCCTTCTGCACAAAATTATGTGCCTAGACAAAGTGTAAAAACGTCATACATTGTATGTGCACTATACTCTACAAGCAAGAAGACCTATAGTGTTTTGAAGTTTTTAATAAAACTGTTAGGAGGTTTTCATCAGCAAATGCAAAAAGAACAGAGAGCTGAAGAACATAAATTGATAGACGATTTGCTTAAACTTATCTCAGCCACTGGGGAGTCCATGTTTGTTGTTCATTGTGCCACCTCAGATACCAACTAACTGTATGCAAATCAGCCTTGTCCTGCTCCAATAGGAATTGTCCAGCCCGAACTGCCAGACCAGGTCCCCTCCGAACATGAACACAATGAACCCCAGACTGATTTCAACCTTTTTTGGCCTTCTCAATAGACTGAAGCTCGGGTCCCAGCTTATCTGGGTAGTAATCTAGACCATTGTGTTTTTTGCCCACCATGCCACCTTGGACAGTAAATGGTCATAAGCAATGCAGCCTTTGCTCTGTTCTATGAAGAGCAGTCCAGTCCAGAATGCCAGGCCAGGTCTCCTCTAAATTGGAGCGCAACCAACTCCAGACGATTTTTGGGCTAAATGGCCTACGCCCGAGCATCCTCTCTTTTCATAGCATTTGTCAGAGAATTCGATCATCATAGAACAATGCAGCCCTTTGGGCCACCCAGTGCGTCTGTCAGTGATTAGAAACCGTGCCAAACGAGAGCAGTATTTAACTATGCGAATGGTTATAATATAAAGTAGGCTTCTTGCAAATGAAGTCCATTCAAGGAACCTACCCCATATCATAACCATTCGCGCTGTGAAACGTTGCTCCCCTGTGACACTGATTTAGCCGGTTAGAAACTTCCCTGGGTGGTCCAAAGTAATAAAATGTTCTGTGAGGAGTCCTCTGCCAAATCATATAATCCATGTGTGAGCCACAACAGGGTAAACAAATCCCTCGCAGTCCCCATTTCTCCTAGCCTCTCAACACAACTAAAGTAATGTCACAGTTTCGATGTTTGCTCATCTGAAAAATCATAAAAGTAAAAAATAACATTTTTCAAAGTGTCCAACTCCTAGAGGTCTCTGGTCTTGCCGAGTTTTTTTCACACAAAAAGGAGGATCTTTTCAGACCGAGAAGCAATGAGTAGTTAAACTTTCTTTGGGCCCAGAAGGTCATTGTCAACGTCAAAAGAATCACCAGGACAGCTGTGGCAAACGTTGCAAGTTATTCCCATCAGACCTGTGGGTGTTTGCTGCCATCATCTTAGCACAGAAGCACGAGCCCGGCGTCCTGAAAGTTTTTAGGCCTTTGTTTAGTTCACATTCATAAATACCATTATGTCATAAGTTTTGCGGTAAGAAAGGACACTAGATGTTAATACAAAGTGGGTCGAGAAAAATCCGGTGAATTGTAAGCATCTTACAGCTGAGGACTTGCATCTCATGCATGCTGGGAAAAGGGGCTCAAACATCTCTTGCAAAAGCCTGCGACCATTGCACTCTCGTATGGTTTTATGCTGCTCTGTAGGGGCTTGATGCATCTTTGAGAACTCTAGAAGTAGGGGTGTGAAAAGCTATATTAAGTAAGGGAAGTCCCCCGCAGATCCCAAATTTATGGAGTTTCCAATTTTTCCTACTTTTACATTTATGCAAAGCTTTTTACTAAAAAAATAGCAATACTTCATCAAGAATTGCGTCATGATGCCTTACTTCTCTCTGCGCAGTTCTTTTTTTTATCTCCAGCGCATACATGAGCGCGAACAACCTCCGAGTTAGTGCATGTGCTGCTGGCGGGAAACAACCTTTACAACGCAGTCATCACATCACACTACATTTACAACGCAGTCATTACATCGCAACATCCTTTACAACGCATGTCACTACAAGGCAGCCATTACATTGCATGTCACTACAACGCAAGACACTACAACGCATGTCACTACAACTCAGGCATTACATTGCATGTCATTACAACGCATACCATTACAACGCATAGTACCCCTACACTATCCAACACTTACCCTACTGTTGCACCCCCTGGAGTGAAAATAGTAATTTTTACCCCTACACTATCCAACACTTACCTTAAATACAATGTAATAGTATGCGTTGTAATGGTATGCGCTGTAAAGGTATAATGCGATGTAATGGAATGTGTTGTAAATGTAGTTTAAAAAAATTTGATGTAATGGCATGCGATGTAAATGTATGCATTGTAAAGGATGTTGCGATGTAAAAACTGCATTGTAAAGGCATGCATTGTAAATTTATGCATTGTAACATCATACATTTGCTGCTGGCAGCAGAGTTTGAAAATATGAAGAGGCATGTATTGCCTGGGTTTCCGTGCTCTACAGTGTGTAGCACATGGAATAACTAGGAGAGGTATAGAGTTAAAGTAGCCACTAAAGACAGAAAAAAGAAACGCACTGACTTCAATCGCATAGGTGCAGCCCAGAGAACGGGATCATGATAAGGCTGCTGCTGCTGATTTTAAGGCCCATATTTATCATAACTTCATGCAATGCAGCAAGCGACCTGGGCTGTGTGAACAGGAAAGGGCAGGATTGTGCTGTATTTACCATTATACTGCACATTCCTGTAGATGCCTAGTGCCGGCGAACAAACTGCCGCCTAGCGCCAATGCAAGCACCTTTGAGTCATGTTGCAAGGATGCCTGTGTTGACACCTTCCTGCACAAAAACAATCCTCAGAGGCATTTCCTTCTTCGTACGTGTGCTGCAGAGGAAACCACGAGGAAAAATAAAGATAATTCTCCTCATTGCGTTTCTGATGGGAAGGCGTATGATTCTGAAGCATTTCCACGTCTACAAATGTTGGCAAATCTTGTAATGTGTCAGAATCCATGGGTGGATGCGTGGAAACACCCACACTCCCCCAATGGCACACCTCCATGACCTTGAAAGTGGAAGGATTTTGGTGGCCTTCTTAAACTTAAAAAGGGCACGAAAGTCACAAGTTTAATATGAAAATCCACATGCAGAAAAGTTTTCAAGTATTGGTCACAATTGTTTTATTCTTTGCATAAACTATGTGGAGTTTGGGAGAGAAAAGCTTTCTAAATTTACATGACTCTGCTTGGAAGGGCCATGCTGCTCAATAAAGCACTACCGCTGTCAATATCACATTCATTTTCACCCGTCTACATTATCACCTACAATGCTGAAATATTAACAACCAGATCAATATACTTCTACCCCCAGGAGAGGACTATCAAGCTTCACCACCACTTGGACACGCCTAACACCTGAGGAAGCACATAACCCATTTGGTGCACGCCTCCAGTATCACAAAACAAAAACTCACAATCATTAAATCAGTCATATTCATCCTACTGACAGCACTACTCCACAAAACTGAATCAAACTCCTGTCTCTGATCGAAAGGTTTTGAAAGTCTTAACATGGGCTGTATGAATGGCACATTGTGTACGATAAAAATGCTAATTACCACCACCACACAAACAGGGATACTTGTGCCATACTAAGGAAAGATTTAAAAGTGAGAGACATCATTGAAAAAGTTGAGATGTATTATGAAGCACTATGCAGGACGGAAGCCTGTATTTTGCATGTGGAGCGTCTAAAGTTCATATATACAACATGGAATTGAACAAGTCAGAAACAGAAAGGCAATTCTATGTCAGGACCGGAGGCGAGGATTATGCTATTCTTTCTCCACTTTATTGAATAGCAGCCATTTAAGGTAATTGGTAAAAAACTACCATTCCCATGAACCATAGGGAATGAGACAAAGTGTTTAACAATAGAGTCCATGTACAGAGTGTCCATGTGAATCCACCAATCACAAAGCTCAAGTCACATCATAGTCCTCTGTCCACTTCAATTCCCCCTCTTTCTTTGCTGCTTGCAGCCAGATAAGAGCTTTCCTTGTTTCTCCTTGAGATTTTGGAATGTTCTTTGTATTTATTGCCTAACAAATGATGTTTACCTCAAGTTTTATGGTTAATTTCACTTAAAGTGCCTTCAGTGTATTCATATGCATGTTTTGATTACATTTGGTGCGTTGTCACTATCCGCGTTCAAACGCGCTTAGCGGTTGGTCTTTACCACTGCGCGTCCGATTCTGACAAGTTTTGCTTTCGAGTTTATTTCTCCCAGGTTTCCCTTGTAGGGATTTCACTCGAGTCCCCTGCTACTTGGGACGACCTGATTCGGGCCGTGGGAGCACCTGAGCTCCCTAACGGCCGTTGACTTTAGTGCCCAACACGCGGTTCGCTCCGGTGGCCGCTAGAGGGCACCTGTATGCACCTCAACTCGGGGCGCATGCTCTCAGCATTCTGCGCATTTCGTGATTCCTCAGCCAAGCAGCAGTGCTGCGGGAGAGCCTTGTCCTGCCTGATACACCCATTAGGGTCTGTTGCTTTTCTCTGCCATTAGGCAGCCTGTGCTTGGTGCCTTACGCCTGCATTTTTGCAGACCGGGTCAGTATCCTGCCATTAGGCAGCAGTTTGTTTTATTTACGGGGGTCAGTAGTAGGCCTTTCTTCCTTACGCTCATACTGAGTCAGTATTGCAGGATCTGCTTATCCTGCTGGGGCCCTTCCAGGCAGGTTGTCCTCTTATACCTTTTTGCACCAGGGCTTTTGGGTCCGGGCTTCCAGGCCCGTTAAAACGCAAACACTGCTCGCCCTAATTTTAGATTGACACCCAGCCCCCCATATTGTGACGCCCATGTCACACATATCACCACTTACCTGTTCAGGTTTTTCTGCTTACTGGTGCTATGGATACCTATCAGGAAACCTATCAGGATGATCAGTGGGAGGAGGATCCCCTGTCAGCCCTGCCATGGGATGATACCTTCTTTGTTGCGGTGGACAGTTCTATCCACTTTGTGGTCGCAGAAGCCATGGTACCTCTGGAAGATCGCCTGTTCCGCAAAATAGATCAAGCCTGTGAACAGCTGGTCAAGGCAGCGAGAACCGCTTCGGCCTCTACTCCACCCAGGGACTCCTCGGCTGACAACCCTCCCCACCACCTAAACGCCCCTGAGACATGGGAGTCGATGCAGTTGCATTTGACTGCCTTAAACAGGCAATCTTGGCCAGTACCAACCCACCTGCACACCCCGCTAACCCGGGGACTGATTACCAAGGTACAGCTGATGATGACGCTGGCCCCTCTCGTCCCTGGCGCCCCTCCCGCCCAACTCCAGATCACAGCGTTCAGGGCCTCTGTGCTGATATGCTGAACCTGGACACCATCTTACACCCCAGGTCTTCTGAATGGGCCCCCTCAGACAAGGTTGGCCAGTATGTGGCAAGCCGCATTTGTCGGCCTCTAGAACCAGGCAAGCGTAACTGCTTTGGGGCGGAGTGTCCCCGCCCCTCCTTAGGGGGTAAGGTGGCGGCCACTTCTGACACTGATCCTTTCATGGCCACCTTCTTGCAGAAGTTTGTTAAAGACCCTAAGAAGGGGATTGACTTGACAGATCTTGGAGAGCTTGCCAGGACAAGCTCTTAGAAAATGGGGCCCCTCACTAAAATATTAGATATGGTGGAGGAGGCCAAGTCCTCCGGCTCCCTAATCTCCCCGGAGCACCTTTCCTTCTTGGCACAGCAGCAGTGGTTTTTCTAGAAAATGCCAACTGTGCAGTGTCCACTGAGAGGCGACGGTCCCTACCTATCAAAGTAGATACCAAACTAGGGGACCGCGCCGAATCAGAGGCAGGCCCGGTCGCCCAGGGCAGCCTTTTTGGAGAAACTTTTATAAAGGAACTTGTCCGCTTTGTCAAAACTTTTAAATCTTTGGACAAAGCCCAGTCATCTTTTACAAAGGCTTTTCAGCCACAGGTTTTCCATGAGGCCGGACGAGGAAGGGGCCACTCGTCTGGCCGTCCTTACAACAACAGGGGACAAGGCTCCAACAAAGGACACTAGCAGGATCAAGCAAGATTTGGGAACTTCTACCCAACAAGAGGTCACCTTGGAAAGAATAGAGGCGGCATAGGCGGTGGTGCCTCCAACTCTTCCAATGAGTTTTCTCCCTTCTTCCCTTCTAAGAGTGGAGGGGCCGTTTGGCGAATTTTTTTCCAGGCTTGGACTTCCATCACAGGGGACGCCTGGGTGTTACAGACGGTACAGTGGTTTCATATAGAGTTCCACGGAGATCCATTGCAACCCGCGTGACCGCACCCTCTTTGTTTTCATTGTCAGATGCCGTGTTGGTAGACCAGGAGGTACGCTCCCTCTTAGCCAAAGGAGCAATCGCAGAGACTTCTCCCCATCCCAGAGGTCTCATCAGCAACCTCTTCCTGGTGGACAGGCCCAATGGGAATTCAATTAGTGGCTTGTTTATCGCAACTTCAGGATGGAGGGGATTCACCTCCTTTTTGACATTCTTCACCCTGACGACTGGCTTGCGCGTAAAGACCTCAAGGACACCTACCTTGCGATTCCCATTTTCCCCACGCACCGGAGGTTCCTACAGTTTTTCTGGATGGACATAACTTATGAGTTTACCACACTTCCGTCGGCCTAACCTCGGCCCCTTGGTGTTTCACCAAGGTCCTCCGGCCAGTCATAGAACCCCTCTGGGCATCGGGAATATGGCTCATTGTGTACCTCGACGATATCCTACTGATGGCGCAATGCCCCAGGGTACTGGCTTCCCAGCTTCAGGTGGTGGCGAATCTTCTTAAGAGCTTGGGGTTTGTGGTCAACGAGACCAAGTCCACCCTGATTCCCACCCAGAAGGTAGTTTTTCTGGGATTCTTGATCAACTACATTGAGGCTTCTCTCAGTCCTCCATCCCGCAAGATGATGAGAATTCATCACAAGATTCCTAGAACGCTCACACAGTCTCGGACCTCCCTCAGGCAACTAGCCTGCATAGTTGGTCTTCTCTCAACCTCTATCCAATTCATGTTCCCAGGCCCTTAACATTACCAAGCCCTTCAGCGCCTCAAGGCGATGCACCTACGACGCGGCCTCTCCTACTCACAAAAAGTGCCACTGTCGGCGGAGGCCAGGGAAGAGCTTCAGTGGTGGCTCACCAACATGGAAGCTTGGAATGGGAGGGCGATATTTGGGTCCACACAGGACATTGTTATAGAATACAACGCCTGCAGGTCCGGTTCGGGCGCGAGATGTGGAGAGTTCACCACGGGCGGTGTGTGGTCACCTCAAGAACAACAACAACAATTGTCTGGAGCTCTTGGTGGGCTCGTTCGCGATCCACTGCTGGACCAAGAACTCGATCCGGTCCTGTGTCCTACCCAAAATGGACAACATCTCGGCGGTCCGATACATAAATCACCTGGGCGGCACGAGGTCAAATGCCCTCTCGGTCCTAGCGGAGAAATTTGGTCAATATTGCCTGGACCATCAGGTCTCTGTCGCAGCAGAATATCTTCTCGGGCAGGACAATCAGGTAGCGGACTTCCATTCACGCCATTTCCACAGCGTAAGTCTTTGGAAGCTGCACCCGGGGTTGTTCCCAGACCTCCAGAGCATCTGGGGACCCTTCTCAGTGGACCTATTTGCTTCCCGGCTGGACCACCAGCTTCCCCGCTTCTTCAGCTGGAGACCGGATCCCCTGGCGGAGAAAACGGATGCATTGCTACAGGACTGGCGAGAAGAGGCTGGTTACACTTTTCCACCGTTCGCAATAATAATGAGGGTCTCGGCCCAAGTTCAGAAAAAGGGGACGAGCGTGGTGATAGTAACTCCAATTTGGAGGTCTCAAGTGTGGATTCCAGTTCTGCTGGAACTTTCTTGGGATTCTCCAATCCCACTCCCCCACTTTCCAGCCCTTCTGCTCAGTCCAGAAAAGGATATTCACCCCTCATTGTGCAAGGCTCCCTAGCCCTGATGGTGTGGCAGATTACCGGGTATTATGGGTGGCCCCAAGCCTTTTGGGAGCATCTGAGAGGTTCATATCCAAGGCCTGTGCCGTCAGTACTATTAAACATTACCGATCCACCTGAAGAAGGTGGGAAACAACCTTTACAACACAGTCATCACATCGCACTACATTTACAACACAGTCATTACATCGCAACATCCTTTACAACGCATGTCACTATAAAGCAGCCATTACATTGCATGTCTCTACAATGCATGACACTACAATGCATGTCACTACAATTCAGGTATTACATCTCATGTCATTACAATGCATACCATTACAATGCATAGTACCCCTACACTATCCAACACTTACCCTACTGATGCACCCCCTGGAGTTCAAATAGTAATTTTTACCCCTACACTATCCAACACTTACCCTAATGTTGCAGCCCTTGGAGTTAGAATAGTCATTTTCCCCCTACACTATCCAACACTTACCTTAAATGCAATGTAATGGTATGCGTTGTAATGGTATGCGTTGTAAAGGTATAATGCGATGTAATGGAATGCGCTGTAAATGTAGTTTTAAACAATTCATTGTAATGCATGCAATGTAAATGCATGCGTAGTAAAGGATGTTGCGATGTAAAAACTGCGTTGTAAAGGCATGCATTGTAAATGTATGCGTTGTAACATCATACATTCGGAGAAGGTGGTCCAGCTGGTGTCTGCGATAGGGTTTGGATCCCGTGGCAGCAGATGTGACCTTCGTCCTGAATTTCTTGGCTAGCCTGGTGGAGGAAGGCTTAGCCTATCGAACGATTAACACCTTCCGCTCTGCTATTTCAGCAGGACACACCATGGTGGATGGCTCCTCCGTTGGGGTACATCCTCTAGTTTGCCGTCTACTACGAGGTATACGCCTCTCCCTGCCACCGGAGTCGAGGTACTCTGTCCCTTGGGAATTTAATCAAGTCTTGAACTTGTTCCTGTCATGTCAGCCGAACAGATTTCTCTTGCTCAAGGAACTTTCAGTGAAGTTGGCCATGCTCCTTTGCCTAGTCTTGTGCAGACGTGTGTTAGATGTACAGACCCTGGATGTTTCAGGTAGAACTTTCTCCCCTACAGGGGTTACATTTACCATCCGTAGATGGACAAAGACGAGCACGAAGATTAATTCTTATCCAGCATTCCCAGAGTCTCCGAAGTTGTGCTTGGTGGCCACCCTCCAGGTGAGCGGAAACTGCTCATTGCCATCAAAAGGCCTCATAAAGCTGTCTCTTCCTCAGGGATAGCCCATTGGGTGCGTTGGGTGATGCAAAATGCTGGTATAGATCTCCGGGCCTTCGGTGCCCACTCTACCAGAGGGGCGATGGCCTCTAAAGTGTTTACCTTGGGAGCTCATCTTGAAGACATTCTGACTGCAACAGACTGGTCTTCAGACTCTACCTTCAAACGGTTTTATTTCAAACCGGTGATTGATATCGCTCATTTGGTGGTGAGTAAGCTTTAAACTATCATAATCCTCGCCTCCGGTCCTGACATGGAATGAAAAATTTCCTAGCTATTGTAACGGAAAGTTTAAATTTTATTAAGGGCTCGGAGGTGAGGATTATCCCACACAGGGTACGAATTCGTGTAACTGCCCACCTTCGTATCAGGGTAAGTAAACTGTTTAGCCTACTCAGTTTCAACTTAGTTGTATATACTGTTGATTGCAGTTTTCTTTTGTCTTTCCCCCTACAGTGCTAACCCTTAGCCAAGGCTGTTGCCTGATTGTTTTGTTTGCTCCCAGCAGGGGACTCCAACAAACAGGATTCCTGAGGCTTCCAAGCTGGCTGGCCACGAGCGACAAAAGAGGGGTAATTGAAGTGGATAGAGGACTATGATGTGACTGGACTCCTGTGATTGGTGGATTCATATGGACACTCTGTACATGGACTCTATTGTTAAAAAAATGGTCTCATTCCCTACGGTTCATGGCAATGGCAGTTTTTTACCAATTACTTTAAATGGCTGCTATTCAATAAAGTGGAGAAATAATAGCATAATCCTTGCCTCCGAGTCTTTAATAGAATTGAAACTTTCCGTTACTATAGTTTGAAAAATTTTCATTCCTGCACACTATGTGTGCTGTCTTTATTTCATGTTATGATTCCTGGTGAACAGCCAACAAACCCCTTCATTATGTGGAAGAAAAACAACACTCAAAGAAGTCCACTGAAGTCTAATCCATATTTAATGGCAAAATCAAGCAAGCAGTAACAAAATATTATGTTTTGATTGCAACATGGCAGTACATTTTAAATACGTGTTGATGTGCAACAATGCAAAGTAGTGCTAGTGCTTCCAGCAAGTATTAAAATGATTTCACAATAAGACAGGCCATGTGGGAGATTATTGTGTTTGGTGCAAGACAAAAAGCTGTCTTTGTTCCAATCAATCAATCAATCATAGCATTTGTAAAGCGCGCTACTCACCCGTGAGGGTCTCAAGGTGCTGGAGGGGAGGGAGGTGCTGATACTGCTCGAACAGCCAGGTCTTGAGGTGTCTCCTGAAGGTGAGGTGGTCCTGGGTCAGTCGAAGTTGGACGGGGAGGGAGTTCCAGGTCTTGGCGGCCAGGTAGGACAACGATCTTCCTCCAGTGGTGGTTCCGTGAAACCGTGGGATGGTGGTGAGGGCGAGGCTGGCGGAGCGGAGCTGGCGGGACGGAGTGTAGAACGTGAGGCATCTGTTGAGGTAGTCGGGGCCTATGTAGTGGAGAGCCTTGTGTGCGTGGGTGAGGAGCCTGAACGTGATTCTTTTTCTGACTGGAAGCCAGTGCAGGTCTCTCAGGTGGGCGGATATGTGGCTGTGGTGAGGGATGTCGAGGATGAGGCGAGCGGAGGCGTTCTGTATGCGCTGGAGTCTTCTTTGAAGTTTTGCTGTGGTTCCTGCGTAGGGGGCGTTCCCGTAGTCCAACTGGCTGGTGACGGGGGCTTGGGTGACGGTTCTTCTTGTTTCGGTGGGGATCCATCTGAATATCTTTTGGAGCATGCACAGGGTGTTGAAGCATGAGGATGAGATGGCATTGACTTGTTTGGACAGTGTGAGCGTGGAGTCCAAGATGAATCCAAGGTTGCGTGCATGGTCCGTGGGTGTCGGTGCGGTGCCCAGCACGGTGGACCACCAGGAGTCGTTCCAGGCGGATGGGGATGGTCCCAGGATGAGGACTTCCGTCTTGTTCAAGTTCAGTTTCAGGCGGCTGAACTTCATCCTGTTTGCAACGTCCCTCATTCCTTCCTGGAGGTTGGTCTTGGCGGTGGCTGGGTCTTTGGTGAGGGAGAGGATCAGCTGGGTGTCGTCGGCATAGGAGATGATGTTGAGGTTGTGTGCGCGGAAGATGGCGGCGAGGGGGCTCATGTAGACATTGAAGAGTTGGGCTGAGCGAGGAACCTTGGGGTATCTGGCAGATGATCTTGGTGGACGCGGAGTGGAAGGGAGGGAGGCGTACTCTCTGGGTTCCCCATTGTCAAGCAGGGTCCTGATGTCATCGGTGACTGCGATGAGGGCGGTCTCGCTGCTGTGGTTGGCACGGAATCCGATCTGGGATGGGTCGAGGGAGCCATTTTCCTCAAGGAAGGCGGTCAGCTGTTTGTTGACGGTCTTCTCGATGACATTCGCCGGGAAGGGAAGAAGGGAGATGGGCCAGAAGTTCTTGAGGTCCTTAGGGTCCGCTGTGGGTTTCTTCAGTAGAGCGTTGATCTCTGCATGTTTCCAGCTCTCTGGGAGGGTGGTTGTCGAGAAGGAGTTGTTGATGATGTTCCGGAGGTGGGGTGCGATGACAGCATCTGCTTTGTTGAAGATAAGGTGAGGGCATGGATCGGACGGTGAGCCGGAGTGGATGGTGTTCATGACGTGGGTGGTGTCTTCAATGCTGATGGGGTTCCAGGTGTTGAGGGTGGCGTGGGGGGTAATGGTTCTGTGGCTGATGGCAGAGTCTGGGCGCCGAAGCTGTCGTGTATGTCAGCGATCTTGCGGTGAAAGAAGGTGGCAAGGGCATCGCAGAGGTCTTGCGATGGCGGGATGTCATTGGAGTTGGCGCTGGGGTTGGAGAGTTCTTTCATGATGCTGAAGAGCTCCTTGCTGTTGTGTACGTTGTTGTCTAGGCGCTCCTTGAAAGAAGTCCTCTTGGTGGTGCGGATCAGTTGGTGGTGTATGCGGGTGGCGTTCTTGAGAGCTGCATGGTTTTCTGCCGTCTGTTCGAGGCGCCAGGTCTTCTCAAGGGTTCGGCAGGATTTCTTAGAGTCCTTGAGTTCATCGTTGATATAGGTGGCTATTCTGTTGCCGGGCTTGCCAGGAGGGTTCTTCAGTGGTGCGAGGGTGTTGGCGCAGTTTCTGATCCACTGTGTGAGGTTGCCTGCGGCGGCGTTGGGGTCAGTGGCGTCGGATGGCGGGTTCTGGCTTAGTGACGTTGTGAGCTGGTCGGTGGTGATTTTTCTCCAGCTTCTGCGGGGATCTGCTGCAGGTGGTGGTGGGATGTAGTCTTCTTGAAGGTGAAGTGGATGCAGCTGTGGTCGGTCCACTGGAGGCAGGTGGTGTGGCTGTAGGCGAGGTGGTTGCTGGCGGAGAAGATGGGATCGAGCGTGTGTCCGGCGCAGTGGGTGGGGGTGGTCACCAGTTGTTTGAGTCCGAGGTTGGCTAGGTTGTCGAGCCGGGTGGTGGTGTTGTTATTGTTGAAGTTCTCCAGTTCCAGCGCTGTACAAGGGTAATGGAGCAGAGCAACAGGGCGAGGCTATAGCCACTGCTCAGAATGTGAAATAGCACATTCTTTTGCAAAAACAGCAACATTGGTGCTCTTCAAATATCATAAAAACTTTGCAAACATTAGTTACTTTGGAAGAGATTTACTAACATTTGATGCAGCGAAACGCAGCAAGACAACTTGCTGCACTACATAAAATGGAGAGGATAGGAATGTTCCAGACCTACTTAGATATGGATCATTCCTGCTCCCTCTCCGCTCTTGTGCATTAGTGGCAGCTAGACGTCAATGAAGGCTCCCTTGCACCAAGGCATTGCAGCAGGATTATTTTTGTGTAGGAAGGGACACCTCCCTGAATAAAAACAGTCCTGACTTTTTTCCTATTTTTACCTGTGCAGCACTTGTAGAAAGAGAAAACAAGCATTGGCATATAGGGACCTTATAAGTGTTTAGCCATGCAACAGTTGGTGTTGTTGCTGCATAATTAAATGCTTATAGGGTCCAAAAAGCGAGACCTATTGGCTATGCCAATGCTTGTTTGTTTTCTGTTGCTGTTTTGTTTAAGTTGCCAGATCTAATAGCTGGACATGGTTTTTGTTAACAGTTCTTTGCATCAAATGAACTCGTTTTCATTGCTCTGAATGTTGTTTCCATTCTGGTTGTAGGAAGCAGTCATTCCCGGGGATGTGGGGGCTGCCTAGCTGTGCGCATGTGCCAATCTTTGCAAATGAGAAAAAGCCTGGTGCAGGCACAATTTACAAGTGTGGAGTGAGTAAGCCCCAGGCAGCACGACTCACTCACACAGGAGTTCATGCACTGCACCTGCATGCTCAGCATGGTTTAAGGAAACTCGACCCACTCCCTCCCAGGCATTGAACACATATTTACCAAGAAACTCTGAGAAGAGCCTGCCTGCTACACTGACGGCTGGTGGTGTCTGTGCCTAGTGAAAGCGTGCACTGACGGCTGGTGGTGTGTGTGCCTGGTGAAAGTCTGCACTGATGGCTGGTGGTGTCAGTGCCTGGTGGAAGCGTGCACTGATGGCTGGTGGTGTGTGTGCCTGGTGGAAGCATGCACTGACGGCTGGTGGTGTGTGTGCCCGGTGTAAGCGTGCACTGACGGCTGGTGGTGTGTGTGCCCGGTGAAAGCGTGCACTGATGGCTGGTGGTGTGTGCCCGGTGAAAGCGTGCATGATGGCTGCTGGTGTGTGTGCCTGGTGGAAGCGTGCACTGACAGCTGGTGGTGTGTGTGTGCCTGGTGAAAGCGTGCACCGACGGCTGGTAGTGTGTGATGGCCGGTAGTGTGTGTGCCTGGTGAAATTGTACACTGACAGCTGGTAGTGTGTGTGACTGGTAGAAGCATGCACTGACGGCTGGTGTTCTGTGTGTCCAGTGAAAGCGTGCACTGACGGCAGGTGGTGTGTGTGCCCGGTGAAAGTTTGCACTGACGGCAGGTGGTGTGTGTGCCCGGTGAAAGTTTGCACTGACGGCTGGTGGTGTGTGTGCCTGGTGGAAGCGTGCACTGATGGCTGGTGATGTGTGTGCCTGGTGGAAGCGTGCACTGATGGCTAGTGGTGAGTGTGCCTGGTGGAAGCGTGCACTGATGGCTGGTTCTGTGTGTGCTTGGTGAAAGCGTGCACTGACAGCTGGTGGTGCATGTGCCTGGAGAACGCATGCGCACCCACAGCTGGTGGTGTGTGTGCCTGGTGAAAGTGTGCACTGACGGCTGGAGGTGTGTGTGCCTGGTGGAAGCATGCACTGACGGCTGGTGGTATGTGTGCCTGGTGGAAGCCTACTCTGACGGCTGGTGGTGTGTGTGCACATTCACAGTGATAGAAGATACAAATGAAACTGACGAAGAGGAGGGGGAGAAGGTAGGGGGAGTGTGAGCAGAGAAGCCTGATTCACAGCTAGATGACACAAATGAAGCTGACCAGGAGGGAGAGGGAAAAGGGAGGGGGTAGTGCCTGATTACAGGGGAAGAAATTATGCATTGGCTCTGGTACATAAAATTAACATACCCAAAGCACTTGGTCAAGCTCATCTACACCATGCAGATGCTAATACTTCAACTAGGAGTACCGGGGAGACCACCACCGCCTCCACCAACACCAAGTAGGCAGCACAGGAGAAGGGAGCGTGTGTACCGCCAGAGGACTATCCTCATTGAGCTCAGGGAGGGGGAGGTCATCACCTACTACAAGCTCCAGAGGGAGTCCATCATACGCCTCTCGAACAAGATTGCAAAAAGGCTACAGGCAACATCTCAGAGGTCTACAAACATCCCTCCGCAGGTCAATCTGATGGGAGTCCTCCACATGTTGGCATATAGGTCATTCCAGACCACCACAGCCAGAGTGGCAGGAATATCCCAGCAATCTTTCTCTGCCTTCCTACCCTCTGTCCTGGATGCCATCATCAGTCTGAAACCCTAGTATCACATATGCTCAACACACAGCAACAACAACTGAACACAAAGCAAGGCTTCTATGCCATAGCTGGCTTTTCCCATGTTTTGGGGGCCTCGGTTTCACACATGTGCAACTTGTGCCTCCTGCTGCAACTTCACACCTGTTCTGCAATAGAAAACACATACTCTATCAACGTACACGCAATTGTTGACCAACTGGATCTGTTCATCAATGTTGTGGCCAAGTTCAAGGCTCATGATGCCTACATCTTCAGGCACTCCATCATCGATGAGTGCTTCGAGAATGGGCAATTAGGGAATGGTCTACTGGTTTCTAAGTACATCTGAAGTACATGACAGACCTAATAACAGTAAATAATGTATGTCAAAATAGACATAGCTGTGTGTGCTACCTGAGAGAGTTCATATGTGGGATGGGTGGACCTCATATTTGCACTAATCATCTGGGCACATGAGCAATGCAAAGCCGCAAGTCAGCACATGTGAGGACTTGCTAAGCAACTGTGTGCGCCTATCAATAGTGGGTGTTAGACCTGGCATATTTTGGAGTGTTTCCCCTGTCTTTTTGCTTTCTGACCTCCCAGTTTTTACCTGTTTTTGCTGGTTTAGTGTCTCTGTACACTTTCTCATTGCTGTCCAGTGTTAAAGTGCAAGTGTTCCTAGTGTAAATTGTATTATGGATCGAGGTTTCCATGATTGTCATATTCATTTTACTAGTAAGTCCCTAGATAAGTGCACTGAGAGTGCCAGGCCTGTAAATCACATGCTGCTAGTGGGCTTGCAGCAGTGATTGTGCCACCCACAAGAGCAGCCTTTCAAAGGGTTCTCGGACCTGCCACTGCAGTGTCTGTGTGCAGGTTTTACTGTCATGTTGACTTGGCAAATGCACCCACTTGCCAAGCCCTAACCTTCCCTTTTATTACATGTGAGTCACCCCTCAGGTAGGCCCAAGATACCCCTATGGGCAGAGATACAGTGTATGTGAAAGGTGCAACATGTACAGGTGTGCGTGACATGTCCTGAAAGTGAAATACAGTATATTTTGTTTTTCACTGTTGAAAGGCTATCTGTGCCATGGGATAGAATGGGGAATACTTTGTAATATTTATGAGTATATCTTCCCATTGGGACAAGATGGAGAATGGAGTTTAGTATGCCTGAATGTAGAAGTACATCTTTTAGTAACAATGATTTTTCTGTTCTGTGTATGAAAATACCACTTTCAGAAGGTAGCTATTTTCTTGCTTAGCCATCATGTGTGCCACATCTGGGTTCTGGATTGACTGTCTGTCTTTCGAGTGACAGGAGCTGGGGATGTGCATTCTCTTCAGACAGCCACTTGGTGTCAAGTTGTGTACTGCCTTTCCTGAGTGAATCAGGACTGGGCTGAATAGACCTGGGCTACATTTAGAGTAGTGGGAGGAGATTTCTTGCACCTGAATGGAATGGGCCTGGTCAGCCTTGGACAATGCTGTCTCCACCTCCTGCCAGGCAGATGGGCCAGAGAGGCCCACACTGGTTTGCACTAGGCGCAGACACTCTCTGCACAAGAGAAAGTGAGTATACATATTGGGGCCCTGAACTTTAGAACACACTTGGATTAAGGAACCTGCCAAGAAGAAGAGCTGGAAGAACTGCCAGGAGGAGTACTGCCCCTTTGCTGAGTTGGCCTGCAGGTGATGCTTCTGCCTTGGGCAGGGAAAGGACTGGACTGAACTTTCTTCACTTGTCGCTGAGTATATACAAGGGCTTTAAATAGAGCTTGCCTTCTGTTCACAAAGTCTCAGGGACAGCAAAGACTTCACTTACCTCTGGGTGCCACCTCTGGAACCATGGGTTTCAGTTGCCATAGAGGGAGAAAGCAGCCAACACCGTAAAATGTAAATTTAAATTGATACTTGTATAGCGCACTACTCACCGGCAAGGGTCTCAAGGCGCTTGTACGAATACCACTGTGGAACCCATCCTGGCTTTCCCTGTGAGGCGTCCACTCCTGGGCACCCCCAAGGTGGAGGCCAGGCATCCTTAGCGTTGTGGGGGCCGTTGTGGAGATTAAGAAAGCTATTGCCCAGAGTTGCAGAGTGGGACTCCATAATTGGAATAGGCACCAAGGCGAGAATTATCAGGTCCGTGGAATTTTGAGCCCAAGACCCTCCGAGGGGGGAATTGAACCCTGGACCCGGGCTAGACCTCTGCATCAGGGTCTGCCGCTCTAATCATTGAGTCACACTTTTCCACTTCCAACACCGCTGCTGGCTCCATGTCCTGAAGGCACCACCAAACTTTGCACCGCAACCCTGGTCTCACAGAGGATGATGACTGCCGCTGCCACTGAGTCGCTGCTTGCACTGTGATCTGTGGGCACCGCACTACACACCGCCGCACTACACTCCGCCGCCCTGGTCCCACAGACGACGTTGCTGCATACTGCCCTCGACACCCTTGACTGCACTGTTGCTTGGGGGCACCACTCGTAAGTCTCACGATGCACCGTCCCATCCCTCACCACCATCTGGGCTGACCTACGCCAACTCCCATCAACTGCCGCTTGCACTGTGACCAGTCAGCACCGCAACAAGCACTCAATGAGTGAATGAATGAATTGTTTATTGTGTGATTACTTAAAATCATTACAATGTAAGCTTAAAAAACATATGTTGTAAATTAAAACGAGGTCAGACTTTGAAAGCTTAGCAGCAAAAGGGTGTGTAGCCAGCTGATGCTGACCATGTGGTTGAGTTATAAAAATAAAATGGCACCATAATTCATTTTTGGAACAAGCACAGCCTCACTCCACACTGCAGCCCTGGTCTCACCAACGGAGCTGGACGACCGTTGAAGAGCTGTTGCCTGCACAGCGACTTGAGGGCATCGCACGCTGCACAGCTACGTTTAACATTGCAACCACACCGGTTGCCACAACCGGCCCGCACCGATGCAGTTGGCCGCAGCCAAAGATACTGGTTTTGAGTCTAATGACATAAACGCCGGTCCACATTGACCCGGTGAGCCAGAACTGTTGGAGTCTGTTGTTTTCAGCACAGTGGTAACCCCGGATGGAGCTTCGGGCTTTAAGGAACTGCATTTCAGAGTCATTCTTGCAAACTGCATATTTTTGATTACTGTATGTTGATCTTTTATTGTATTGGTCTTGTTTGCACAGATAAATATTGATTATTTTTCTACTACTGGTGTAGTGTTCTTTTGTAGTGTTTTCACTGCATTACTGTTATGTGCAAATGCTTTACACACTTCCTGACTGCTCATGCCAAGCTACCAAGGGGGTGAGCAGTGTTTATTTAAGTAGGGTATCTGCCTTATACTGACTAGAATTAAGGGTCCCTGTTTTGACAAAGGTACAAACCATTGCCAGCTAGAGACCCCCATTTCTATCAGTGGGAATAACCTGACCAATGTAACAATCAGGAAAATGCTGCATTGCAACACTGTGCAAGGAAGGGCTTCCATGGCTGCTGACTTTGTGTCAACATGTAACTGTCATGGTTCATGAGGCATGTCATGCATCAAACACCAGGCAAACTGTAAAGTCTATCCAAACAAATGGCCTTACCAGATCACGTGTCCTATGGAAAAATTACTCAAATCACCCTCCACTGAGCCACCTATGTATGGTGCAGTACATGACACACAGACATAGGCAATCAAGCCTCCAAGTGTTCATGCCATGCAGGAAATAGGCCCCTCGTGCACAAAGAAAATAATAAATGGAATGCTGCCACACAATCCCCATGTTGCAATTGTGCCTGCCTCAGTGCTACACAGCACATTGTGTGCCAGTATTGCTTGAAAACTCTGGAATGTGCTTTATGGCCTCAAATATGTCCAACACTGTCCTTTCATAGCGAGGCAGTGCAGTGTCGATAATTTACTTGCTCCACTCTACAGTGCCACATTTCTAAATATCTTGGGCCTTGTCTCCTGCCCACATAGCTGGCCACACGCCAGACAATGATATTTCATATTGAAATGCAACCGCTAATCTGTCAATGACAGGAGCTACTGAACATCAGTGACCACTACTGTCAGAATCCTATCTGAGTGAATGAATGGAACCACATCATCTGCATTGGTTAGAAATGTACATTAAGGCATGTTATAGGACAGAAAAGCCAATTTCAGTACAACGCAAACAAAATAAAGAAGTGTGACATACGTGTCATCTCATTGCCTCTCCACATGTCAAGACTCCCCATGTTCAGGATAGTGGGAAAATGGCCTAAAATCTGAGAGTGTCACATATGGCAGTATACATGCATGTGTATTGAGGTGGCGGGAATAATATGTCTAGAAAGGCCATGTATGCCATCCAATGTCAGTTTAGGCCCCATTCTAGGGTAAATGTTTATACAGGTTCAAAAAGTGACATCAACAGTACAAACACAATATACCTCTCAGCCATACTATCAGTAAACATACAGACAAACACTCAGATATACAGCCACCATGACAGATGCAAAGATTGTGCTTGTACACCTCTTCTGGTGTCAAAATGACCAAAGGGAAACCATATGAACTCAGAAATGGGCATGTCACAAACACCAAAACAACTCAGCCACAAATGGGATTCAACATTCATCTAGAGAGCTTGTAGTGCAACCTGGACAAGGCAGCACATTGTACTCAGGATACCAATCTCAACATTCCTTTGACACAGCAATGATGATAGAACTATTGCAAATATGCACATAATCCACATCAATTTACAGTACAACACATACGTGTGAAGACAAATTTATTGCGTACAGGTCTGTGTTAGACAGAGATCAGATACTGTATCAGGATGTCTGGAGC
The DNA here is from genome assembly GCF_964263255.1 of Lissotriton vulgaris. Taxonomy (NCBI): domain Eukaryota; kingdom Metazoa; phylum Chordata; class Amphibia; order Caudata; family Salamandridae; genus Lissotriton; species Lissotriton vulgaris. The sequence goes on along the minus strand of NC_141685.1, from coordinate 1,705,696,207 downwards.
TAAGAGATCTGGTGCAGAAGTCAGCTGACAAGAAAAAATTGTTTTGACCATTTAAAATCCTGGCTAGAATGAAATCCTTACTCGGAAGAGAACCTCCCAAGTTCTTCAGGATTATCGGCTGTTCCTTTTAAGGTAATTATCGTGGTCAGGGAGCTGACGTATTTTGTGAGATAGTGGCAAGCTTTGGGAATCCATGGTTGGATCTGTTTGTATTTATTCTGGTGGCCCCTTTTTAGCCGCTTTAGCCGTGGTTTCCATTGCTGAAACGGATGTCGGCTGCACAGCCTTTTCCTCTTCCTTTCTCTCTTTCACCTCTCAAAGAATTGGAGCTTTCAATAAAACAGCTGATGGATCTATTTCCGACGCCCTGGCTCTTGAGAGGTGATCTCCTCAACTTTTAGATTGATCAGCAGGGGTGGTTTCTGAGATACAAGTCTCCAGAAAACTCTCTCCTCTTGCCTCCTATGCTAAGCACTAGATACATTGGTGTGGTCTTAAGAGTCGGAGAGAGGCTGATTGTGATCTGTTTCAGGTTCTGGAATTTTTGAGAGCCGATTTTGTGGAAGGGCTGGTGTTTTCAACACTTTCGGCGCAATCATCTTCTATAAGGAGTTGAAGGGGATCCAATAGGAAGTTACACCCTAGAGTCCCATCTGGGTTTTCCTTACAAGAAATATGTAGATCTACAACCTGGTTTACACCAAATACGTTTGTTGGACTTGGCTCTTTTTGCAGGGTCATCCCAGAACTTTTTGCCTTCCTCCTAGTATTTTTTCTGAACTGGTGTTGGTGGTTTTAGGACTCTGCACGTTATCACTGCTGTCCAGTGTTAAAGTGCAAGTGCTCTCTATGCTAAACTTGGTAAGATTGGTCTAAACCTGTTTGGCGTACTTACTTTACCTATCAGTCCCTTGTAAAGTGGTATCTCATATACCTGGGGCTAGTACATTAATGCTAGTGGTGGGCTTGCAGCACTGCTTGCACCACCCACCCAAGTAGCCTTTCAAACCTGTCTCAGACCTCTGCCATTGAAAGGCCTGAGCGTGCGGTTTACTGCCGCTGTGACGTGGCACGTAAAGTGGTTGCCTTGTCTGTGACTCCCCTTTTACTACATATCACTCACCCCTAAGGTGGGCCCTAGCTAACCCTATGGGCAGGGTGCAGTGTAGATAAAACGTAGGACGTGAGCCTTAGCTGTGTGGCATGTCCTGGTAGTGACAATCAGCCTATTTGTTTTCTCACTGCTGTGAGGCTGCCCTCTTTTAGGAGTGCATTGGGGATTCCCTGATATGTGTTTCAGTAGTAATTCCTGATTTGAGAGGGGTGGCGTGATCAAGTTTGGTATGTTTGGAATAGTGGTAATAAATGCTGGGTAATGGGGTTAGCAGATTTATTATCACTATTTTTGAAATGCCAGTTTTAGAAGTGGGCATTTCTGTGCGCTATGTGTCTTTGTGCCTGCCTGTTGTGTTTTGCATGTTTAGCTCTGGATGACCGGGGCTGGGGAGGTGCAGTGGCGCCAGAGGGAATGGGTGAGTCGGCACTAGGCTGAATAGATCTGATTCGCATTTGGAGTAGTGGGAAGAGTAGCACCTGAACCTGAATAGGACTGTGCCTGTCTTCCACAATGCTGGCTCCGCCCCACTGTGGTGTGTCTGGGGCCAGAGCCTACACTAACAATAAAGATGTTGTGCAAGGAAAAAAGTTGCATGTAAGTACCCCTCAGAACTGGTCTGGACTGGACACAGAGCCCTATGCCAGGGGGAAGAGCAAAGACATTTGGCATGGAGATATTGGGGCTCTGACTCCATGTGTTGTGCTTACTATGGACTGAAACTGAAGCACTGCCAGAGGACTGCTGGATGCCAAGAGGCGCTGCCGCCAGGGACTTCCTGCTGCTGATGGATAGCGGAGAGGACTGCCCCTCTGCCAGCGGACCCTGCATCCTGGCCTGCTGGGGCCTGTCCTCTGCCCTTTCCAATTCCTGGGAGGAGCGCTTCCTGCTCCCTGGCTGTTTCTGGAAGTGGGAGACAGGCTGAATGCTTAGTTTTTTCCTGTCATCCTTTAGCCCTTGACCTGGGCTGCAGTGCTGCGGGATTTCCGTGTCCAGTGTGCTCGAGCCCCTGGCAGGGTCCCATGTTGCCGTAGCACGTGGTGAGCGTTTCACTGTCAGGACCAGGGAGTAGTGCTTTGGTTACTGAGCCACGACAACGAGCAGCGCTGGAAGAGCTCTGTGCCACTTTTCTCCGTGGTAGAAAGGAAAGCACTGGGGAAGCTCCGAGGAGATACTGCTCCCTTTCCTCTCCCCTTTTGGTTGCCGTGGCAACGGGAGAGGCAGGAAGTCAGGCGACTCGGTCCTGTTTGTGGGTGAGGCAAAGCAGGGCTGCGCTCCAGACAGCATGAGGAGGAGCCGCGCCTGGTGGTCTGCGGGGCTCCCACGATGGAGGAAGAAGTGACCAGAAGCCAGGCCGAGGTGAAGCCTGATTGTAGGCAGGGCAGCTTTCCCAGAGCGCCGCAGCCAGAGAAGAGACCGAAGAGCTGAGTTGGTATTTCCCACATTGCCGCAGCTGCTCTGCATGGTCTCAGGCAGCTGCATTCTTTTTTTCATATCAGGGGTATTCTCCATTGATGGAGACAGGGTGAGTTGCACCCCACCCCCCTTGCTTACAGTGGTGAAATACTCTGCATTGTTGAAGCTGCACCGCATAGTCGCGGGCAGCTGCTCCCTTACCAGATCTTCGGCGGCACTCTTCTTTGATGGAGACTGGGTGTGAGTTACACCTTTGCCCCGGATTGGGTGGACTGGGCACCATGGTCTTTCCTTTTGTGGTTAAGTCGAGGCGAGACCTCAACGGTGGCCCCCACCCCTCTCTAAGGAAAAAAGAAGAGTGGTACTGGTTATCCCCAGTTGGGATATGGTTGCCTTTTCTAGGTTTCTATTGCAGGGCACTGTGGATTACGTGCATTACTAAGGTGTGATGCCCTAATGTGGTACAGGAAATATGGGGGCTAAGGAGCATTATTGTAAGTGTTTCCTTGGGTGCACTGTTGCTAATGCTGTGTATGTGAAAATGTACTATGCTCGGTGTCGTTATTTGGGTTATGCCTAATGTGCTGTGCAAAGTGCAATGTTACCAGTAGTTACTGGTTTTCCTTATTAACTGTAATGGACATTACACTGGCCAGATTGGCCTTGTGATGTATGTGATGCTATGACAGTTGCCCGATTAGCCCTGTAGTCTATATAGTCCCTGTACAGTCATACAAAGTGCCAGTTGGCACAGTGTATATATGTGATTACGTTCTAATGTGTTTTATGAATAATACAAAGGCTATTTTTATATATCCTTGTGTGGAATTTCTTTTGTGGTTTGCTTTGTGGTGTGCATAGTGTGTCGCTGCTGTTGGCAAACGCTTTACACATTGCCTCTGGGATAAGCCTGACTGCTCTGCCAAGCTACCAAGGCAGTGAGCAGGGGTTATCTTCGGTGTTTAACTCCCTTGCCCTGCCTAGAGTGGTGGTTTCTGCCTGGCTTAGGCGCATGCCCTAACCAACCAGAAATCCAATTTCTAACAACTTTTTGTTAATAATTCTTTTGATTAACAATCATCGACATAATACATACAGCACAGAGGATCACAAATGCAACATTACTTTACATTGGATGTTACTGAGTAGGGGCATCATCATACTCGATGCTATGGGGGTGGGGGGTTGCATATATTCCCCCAATAAGAATTCCAGGAGTTCCACATTTTGGACCATTTTTGGGGGCAACCTTGGGCTATGTAGACTGTCTTTTTCCTGTACATGCACCAATCTAGGTCTTTTTTCCAGTCTACAATCGTGGGTGCATGTACCGCTCCCCAGAGCTGTGCGATATTCCTTTTGGCTACCATTAGCCCAAGTGTAACCCATTGGGTTTGATGATTATTTAGGTCTGTGGGCTTCCAGATGTTTAGGAGGCATCTACGAGCCTCCGGACAGAGAGTGACTGTTAGTACTTTGCTGATTACATCATGTACCTTTCGCCAGTAGGATTGAATATGTTCCCAGTCTCAAATTATATGCATAAATGTGCCTAGCTGTGTCCACCCCCTTCTACAGTCCCCACCCGGACATTCCTATATGTAGAGGTCGAGGCCCCGTGACATAGAGTCTGTGGAAGATTTTGCGCTGTAGCAATTTAAGGCGTGCTGGGATCGTGACTATTCTCGGGGAGGACACTGCTTCCTGCCACTCCTCATCGTCCAGTTCAATGCCGTCCCTCGCTCATTTTTCCCATAGTGCATGGAGGGTTTTTTACACTCTATTTATCAGTTTTTTAATATATTAAAGATATGATTTTATTGGGTAAATGACCGTCAAGTATCCTGTCCTCCAGTGGGGAGGCTTCAGGAGGGGAGGATCCTTTTGGAAGAAGCTTTTGAAGTGCATGACGGGCCTGTACATAGAAAAAGTGTTCTGAGTTCTCTAACTCATGTTGTTGTTGAAGTGTGGTAAAGGGCTTCACTTCGCTCTTGTCCCAGAGGTCCCTGATACGTGAGATCTCAATAAGTTCCCATTTGTCAAATCCCTTTGATCTCCATAAGCCACCTAGCATTTGGGAGTCCCACAGCGGAGTTGCTAGTCTGGGTTTCTGCCCCCACCGAAGCGATCTGTTGGCTGCATGCCAGATGTCGGCCGAATGTTTAGTAGGGACTGTAAGTGGATATCTACCTGGTTTTGAATAGAACACTCAATTCTAAGTTCCCCCAGGGAGGCGCCACCTATCCATGTTATATCCGGGGTCATCAGGTCGACCATACATGCTGTGGTTAATAGCCGCAAGATGTGCTGCCCAATAATATTTCTTGTTGCCTGCTAGGCTGATACCCCTATCATACCAATTGAGTGTGAGTTTGTGTAGTGCGATGCGTGGTTTCCCAACCCACAATAGATCTAGCTGGAGCCCTTCAATTTCTCTAAAATACAAGTTTGGGACAGGATCAGATGAGTTCTGCAACGCATATAAAAATTGGGTAGCGACATCATTTTAAAAAGACCTGCTTTGCCCAACATTGAGAGAGGAAGTGCTCCTCCAGCTAGTTATATCCCGTTTGAGCTTCTGCGGTGGTGGGACGAAGTTACGTTTATAACGGAGTGTATGATCTAGGGAGATGAATATTCCCAAATATTTAAAATCTTCTGTAGTAATTTGTATTGGGCGATTTCACAGTGGTGGGGGCGGGGCACCCCTGAGGGCATAAAGGAGGGATTTCTGCCAGTTGACACTGAACCTGGAATACCTGCCAAATATAGCCAGGATGTCAAGGACCGCAATCAGGGATTTCTTGGGGAGGGCAAGGTACAGCAGTATGTCATCTGCGTAAAGGGAAATATGGTCTTCTCATTCAGGGGACCAGGCCAGTCCGCGTAGAACCGGATCTCTCCGGTTCCATGCCACATGGAGTTCCAGGGCCAATGCAAATAGTAGGGGAGAGAGAGGGCACCCCTGGCGGGTCCCACGACTGACCTGAAATGTGTCCGATGTTTGGTTGTTGACTACAACTTGTGCCATACGTTCATGGTATAGGAGGCGTGTACACTGTTTAAGAGTCTGACCAAATCCCATCTTTACGAGTACTGCAAAGAGATAGGACCACTCATAGTATCAAATGCCATGGTGGCGTCCAAGAAGACAATTATAGCCTGTTCTTGGATAGTGCCCCCTCTGCCCAGAACACCATGGACCCTGCGTAGATTCAGTGCTGTATTTCTGTGCTGCATGAAGCCAGATTGATCGGGGTGTATTAGGCCCCCTATTACTTTTACTAAGAGATTAGCCAGTAGTTTGGCAAGGATTTTAGGTTCTGCATTGAGGAGCGAGATAGGGCGGTATGATGTACAGTGGGTTTGGATTTACCTTCTTTGTGGATGGTAACAATAGTGGCTACCCTCTGATCTACTGGCAATAATCCCTGCTCCCGGCTCTCCTCGTACATGTCCTTTAAACATGGAGCAAGTTCATCTGGTCTAAGTTTGTAAACTTCAATTGGAATGCCATTGGGACCCAATTCCTTACCGGAGTTTAATGATCGTATCGCAAGTGCTATTTCATCTATAGTCAAGTCGCTGTCGAGAAAGTTACAGTCATCAACTGAAAGTGTGGGGAGAGAGATATCCCTCAGGAGTTCAGTAGAATTGTCTTCATTGTATGGAGCTATGAACGTATATACGGTGTGAAAGTGGCCGGCAAATTGGTTAACAATGGCCTGTGGGTCCGTTATGGGAGTCATCTCTGCATCTCTAAGCTCAGGGGCCAGTCTACTAGCCCACTCTTTTTTGTCAAGCAAGGCTGCCTTGTTGCCCAGATTGTAGATTCTGCTCATCTTACCCCCCCTCCAGAGGTTTGGCTTTATCGGTCACTAGCGCCCTATAGTTATCTTTTTTGAGGTGGAGTGAGTGGAGCGCCTCAGGTGTCATGCCTTTTTCTAGTTACTTGTTCTATTTGGTAAATATCCGCCTCAGCATCTGAGATATCTTTGTGTCTATCTATCTTCATTCCAGATATTAATGATAGGGCTTGATCCCGGATCACTGATTTAAAGGCTTCCCATAATGTTTGAGGAGAATCCACGTCTCCTCATTCTCTCGGAAATTGTCATCTATGGATTTGATCAGGCCTTTACAAATTTTTGGGTCCCGTAGATACCACAGGTTGATGGGGGCAATTCTCCCCACCTGTGCTCTGTTGAGAACTATATGTACCCATAATGGGGAGTAGTCGGAGATGCCCCAAGCTAAGTGTCTGATTTCATGAATGCACGTGATTGTGGTGTGGGGACTATAATGTAGTTGAAGCGGGAGAGACTATGGTGTGCCCCGGAATGGGACGTATATTGTACTTTATCTGGGTTTTATGTTCTCCACCCATCAACAAGTCCTATGGCATCCAGAAAATCGGGCAACCAGTGTGACGATTACACAGGGGTAGCGATCAAATGTGCCTGAAACTACGGCGTCAAAGTCACCCCAAGCACTACCAACCCATCCTGTAGTGCTAGAAGTATAGCACTAAGGTCTTTAAATGTGGTGGCCTGTAGACCTGTTGGTACGTAGATTGACATAAGCATAATGGTCTGCCCCTCCCATGTACCCGTGACCCCAATATACCTGCCCTGATCATCGGCCCAAGTGGAGTTTACAGCGAGAGGAAATGATTTTTTCATCATAATACCCAAACCTTGCGAATTAGATGTGAAGCCAGCGTGTGCGATCATCGTGTAGACCCATCTGTGCATCCCCTTAAACGAGTTCCCAACCAGGTGTTTCTTGGAGCACGACAATACCGGGTGCATGTCTTCTAACATGTTGGAGAACAACACTAAGTTTAATCTTGTCCCCAAGCCCGTTAACATTCCAACTCAATATTTTATCACTCTTGTCCCACTGCACACACATTGATTCTAAAACAGGTTTCTATGTCCTCTACAACGAGGTTAATATGTACTGTTGATGCAAAAATCAAAACATTAAGCAAACAGCAACCCCCAACCCAACAACCCCCCTCCCTGCTTCCCTGCACTTTGGGCTTAGAACTGCCCATTGACAACTTGCAGAGTGCCTGTCGCCCTAGTGAATAACTAAAGGTAGATGGATGTGGTTCGTATTGTCCCGTTCCCCTGCTCTCCCCTTCCAAATTGTCTCAATATTGTTCCCAAAAAGAGTCATTCTCAAAGGTATCAGGTGGCGGGCCCCAGGAGAGGTCCCCCTATGAATAGCAACCACCATTGGTCCCCAATACCTGAATCTTAGTCCCAGGGCGTCATGTATGTGCGCGGGCGTCATATCGCCATGCCATGCCCCCTTAGTCCCGAGGTTAGGAGGGAGGGTCGGCACCGCCTTTGTGATTGCCGGTGAGCTGGTCTGTCTGGCTCTCAAGCTAGTCGGATGCCACCTCTGGGTGTTCAAAGCACCAGGCTCGCCCCTCGAATTCCACACGAAGGCGAGCCAGGAAGAGCATCGCATATGTAAAGCCCCTCTCCCTGAGTCTCTTATTTACAATCAGGAAGGACCGTCTCTGTTTCTGCACCATTTGCGTGAAGTCTAGGAAGAGGGTGATCACGGCTGTTAGACCTGGCATCATTGGCGTGAGTCTCCCTTTCATTTTGTCGGATTGCCTCCTCAGTGTTTTATATGTTTTTGCTGGTTGTATGCTTTGGTTTAAAGAAAAGGGGTAACACTGTGTCCCTCAGAACCTGGGTGATAGTGGTTAAATACAAAGGTGGTTCTGTTGGGTAAAGCAAATCACTTTGAGAATGCGGATTAATGCAAAACAAACGTATGAAAACTCTCTGAGACACCTATGCAATGAGATAATGAATCCTTAATCAAAATCAATTTCTTAAAGCCAAGGGGTAGTTTGCAATGAATTTATATTGCAATTCAATCATATAACATTATGACAATCAAACATAAGTGAAAGAAATGTGACAATTGGTGACAAGTGATTGGTGCATGAAGCAATATGCAGTGAGATCAAAAATTATATACATATATACAATTATCCATCAACCAAGGTGCCTGCTATGGATGAGCCCACAACCGGTGAGTTTAAGCTGAACATTCTTTAATGAAGACACTGCCAAACAGAAAAGAGCATGATGACACTTCCAATGCAGAGTCCTGCTCCCCGACGCGTTTCGTGCTTACAAGCACTTAAACATGGGCTGCATGCTCTAAGTTCTGAACAACGGCAAAGCACATTTTTAAAGGCGTATGTGTTGTCGAAAGTCCCACCTCAGTGGGCGTGGCCACCGCGAGTGGCCTCCTGGATCATGTAGTGACTTCGTTTTACCCCAGTGGGCTTCATGCCGTTTTCCAAACAATAAAAGTCAATAAAACCCGAGTGGGTTGTGTGCATCAGTTCTTACTGCAGCAGAGAAATAGTTCTTCAAAAAACAGCTACCGGTTTCCTTACTCCAGGGTGTCATGTGGCACTCCGGCAGATCTGTGAGGCACAGCAGGGCTCTCCCGGGGTCCAGGCAGAACCGCAAAACATCCATCAACCAAGGTGCCTGCTATGGAAGAGCCCACAACCGGTGAGTTTAAGCTGAACATTCTTTAATGAAGACACAGCCAAACAGAAAAGAGCATGGTGACACTTCCAATGCAGAGTCCTGCTCTCCGATGCATTTCGTGCTTACGAGCACTTAATCATGGGCTGCATGCTCTAAGTTCTGAACAACGGCAAAGCGCATTTTTAAAGGCGTATGTGTTGTCGAAAGTCCCGCCTCAGTGGGCGTGGCCACCGCGAGTGGCCTCCAGGATCATGTAGTGACTTCGTTTTACCCCAGTGGGCTGCATGCCGTTTTCCAAACAATAAACGTCAATAAAACCAGAGTGGGATGTGTGCATCAGTTCTTACTGCAGCAGTTAAAAAGTTCTTCAAAAAACAGCCACCGGTTTCCTTACTCCAGGGTGTCATGTGGCACTCCGGCAGATCTGGGAGGCACAGCAGGGCTCTCCCGCGGTCTAGGCGGATCGCAAAACATCCATCAACCAAGGTGCCTGCTATGGAAGAGCCCACAACCGGTGAGTTTAAGCTGAACATTCTTTAATGAAGACACAGCCAAACAGAAAAGAGCATGGTGACACTTCCAATGCAGAGTCCTGCTCCCCGACACGTTCCGTGCTTACGAGCACTTAATCATGGGCTGCATGCTCTAAGTTCTGAACAACAGCAAAGCGCATTTGTAAAGGCGTATGTGTTGTCGAAAGTCCCGCCTCAGTGGGCGTGGCCACCGCGAGTGGCCTCCTGGATCATGTAGTGACTTTGTTTTACCCCAGTGGTCTGCATGCCGTTTTCCAAACAATAAAAGTCAATAAAACCCGAGTGGGTTGTGTGCATCAGTTCTTACTGCAGCAGCACAATAGTTCTTCAAAAAACAGCCACCGGTTTCCTTACTCCAGGGTGTCATGTGGCACTCCGGCAGATCTGTGCGGCACAGCAGGGCTCTCCCACGGTCCAGGCGGAACCACAAAACATCCATCAACCAAGGTGCCTGCTATGGAAGAGCCCACAACCGGTGAGTTTAAGCTGAACATTCTTTAATGAAGACACTGCCAAACAGAAAAGAGCATGGTGACACTTCCAATGCAGAGTCCTGCTCCCCGACGCGTTCCGTGCTTACAAGCACTTAATCATGGGCTGCATGCTCTAAGTTCTGAACATCGGCAAAGCGCATTTTTAAAGGCGTATGTGTTGTCGAAAGTCCCGCCTCAGTGGACGTGGCCACCGCGAGTGGCCTCCTGGATCATGTAGTGACTTCGTTTTACCCCAGTGGGCTGCATGCCGTTTTGCAAACAATAAAAATCAATAAAACCCGAGTGGGTTGTGTGCATCAGTTCTTACTGCAGCAGCGAAATAGTTCTTCAAAAAACAGCCACGGGTTTCCTTACTCCAGGGTGTCATGTGGCACTCCGGCAGATCTGTGAGACACAGCAGGGCTTTGCCGCGGTCCAGGCGGAACCGCAAAACATCCATCAACCAAGGTGTCTGCTATGGAAGAGCCCACAACCGGTGAGTTTAAGCTGAATATTCTTTAATGAAGACACTGCCAAACAGAAAAGAGCGTGGTGACACTTCCAATGCAGAGTCCTGCTCCCGACGCGTTTCGTGCTTACGAGCACTTAATCATGGGCTGCATGCTCTAAGTTCTGAGTAACGGCAAAGCGCATTTTTGAAGGCGTATGTGTTGTCGAAAGTCCCGCCTCAGTGGGTGTGGCCACCGCGAGTGGCCTCCTGGATCATGTAGTGACTTCGTTTTACCCCAGTGGGCTGCATGCCGTTTTCCAAAAATTAAAAGTCATTAAAACACTTCCAATAAAGAGTCCTGCTCCCCGACGCGTTTCGTGCTCATGAGCACTTAATCATGGGCTGCATGCTCTAAGTTTCTGAACAATGGCCACAGCCAACCTCCAATAAAGATGTTTGGGCTAATCCTTACCTGCTTGAGGGCCCTTCTTCAACAGGCAACTTTGTGTTTGGGATGTTTAGCGGCTGGTCTGAGTCGCGGAAGGAGCCCTGCTGGTTTCCAGTCCTGCAGAAGCGTTTAATTACGAGGCGGCGTGGGTAGCAGGAGCCTATTTTGGAGGTACAAAGGTGATGTGCAAAGGCTCAGCGCGGCGAAGCAAACCACTTGGTATTGATTGGACACTATTTTTCTGTGAGAGGCACGGACACCCACTCGGGTAAAACTTTGGAACCACAAAGACCACAATGCTCTGAGAGGAGCTACGCCCACATGGGCAGTGACTGTTAATTGATAATGTGGTTTTGAAAATGACTATTGCCTTACACTTGAGAACCGGCAGCCCATGATGAAGTGCTCACGCACGAAACGCATCGGGCTGGTTATTTGTTAGGCGACGTAGCGCTTTGATCTTCTGCCACAGCCAACCTCCAATAAATATGTTTGGGCTAATCCTTACCTGCTTGTGGGTCCTTCTTCAACAGGCAACTTTGTGTTTAGGCTGTTTAGCGGCTGGCCTGAGTCGCGGAAGGAGCCCTGCTGGTTTCCAGTCCTGCAGCAGCGTTTAATTACGAGGCGGCGTGGGTAGCAGGAGCCTATTTTGGAGGTACAAAGGTGATGTGCGAAGACTCAGCGCGGCAGAGCAAACCACTTGGTATTGATTGGCCATTATTTTTCTGTGAGAGGCACGGAGACCCACTCGGGTAAAACTTTGGAACCACAAAGACCACAATGCTCTGAGAAGAGCTACGCCCACATGGGCGGTGACTGTTAATTGATAATGTGGTTTTGAAAATGACTGTTGCCTTACACTTGAGAACCGGCAGCCCATGATGAAGTGCTCACGCACGAAACACGTCGGGCTGGTTATTTGTTAGGCGACGTAGCGCTTTGATCTTCTGCCACAGCCAACCTCCAATAAAGATGTTTGGGCTAATCCTTACCTGCTTGTGGGCCCTTCTTCAACAGGCAACTTTGTGTTTGGGATGTTTAGCGGCTGGCCTGAGTCGCGGAAGGAGCCCTGCTGGTTTCCAGTCCTGCAGCAGCGTTTAATTACGAGGCGGTGTGGGTAGCGGGAGCCTATTTTGGAGGTACAAAGGTGATGTGCGAAGGCTCAGCACGGTGGAGCGAACCACTTGGTATTGATTGGACATTATTTTTCTGTGAGAGGCACGGAGACCCACTCGGGTAAAACTTTGGAACCACGAAGACCACAATGCTCAGAGAGGAGCTACGCCCACATGGGCGGTGACTGTTAATTGATAATGTGGTTTTAAAAATGACTGTTGCCTTACACATGAGAACCGGCAGCCCATGATGAAGTGCTCACGCACGAAACGCGTTGGGCTGGTTATTTGTTAGGCGACGTAGCGCTTTGATCATCTGCCACAGCCAACCTCCAATAAAGATGTTTGGGCTAATCCTTACCTGCTTGTGGGCCCTTCTTCAACAGGCAACTTTGTGTTTGGGATATATACAATTATGTACAGGGGTATAGTTGGACAGAATATATTTCACTCCAAGGAATCATAGCATTAATTTCAAAGATCCTGGAGTTTCTGGACCATAAGTGAGCGTCAACATTTCGACCCTAATGCGCCCCAGTTGGTGGTCGCGTCGGGTCTTTATCAAGACAAAAGGGGTGGGGGTTGATAGTCTGAAAAGGACAAAGGAGTGTGTTTCAACAATGTGCGTGAAAACTGCACATGTGCTAAGCAGGTGAGAAAAGGATACTCACATGGAAGTCAGGAGGAGGATCTCTGCCTGATCTTGGGCCAACCGGCAGATCTAAATGGGGAAAGGGAGATCGTGTAATGGATCCTAACCCATGAGCGCAGTTCTAGGAGAGTGATACTGCTGTGATCACTAAATGCTAGTACATGGCCCCATGCTTATAAGTGGGTTGCATATTAGAGGGCGATCCTGTAATGGATCCTGGCCCATGAGCGCAGTTCTAGGAGAGTGCTACTGCCGTGATCAATAAATGCTAATACATAGCCCCATGCTTATAAGTCGGTTGTACATTAAGGAGCTATAGGCACAAAGAGATTTAAATAGCTGGAGACCAATTATTGTGCGCGTAAAGAAGACTGGGCAGTTCGTGCGATTTACGCCATTCGTGCGGGGTTCTAGCAGTGTGCTCCTACAGTGGGTGAATAACATGGGGTAGGAGGAAAAATGTGCGTGCTGATTACATAACTTCACGCATAGTACAATTGTCTGGAGGTCGTCTGGCGATGAGTGAAGGCCAGTGCGTTGGGCATAGGTGTGCCAAGTAAGGATAACCTCGCGGTGCAGCTAACTCATCGTGGAAAGAACACGGCCGTGAGTGGTGGCTAAGGGACCATAAAACTTAACACCCTACTATGGCGACTAGAAGCGGCTGGGGGCGATCGAGCCCACACACGTGTCGCGTGAAGGATTATAGGGTGGGCTAGTAGTCATTCATTGGAGGCCCATTGGATATACAGTGTGTAAAAAGGCCAGGTATTACAGAGTTCGCTAGTAATCATTCATTTTTTACTATTATTTTTACACACTGTATATCCAATGGGCCTCCAATGAATGACTACTAGCCCACCCTATAATACCTGGCCTTTTTAACCCCTTCACTGCAGGGCCAATTTCCCCGCGGTGTGGGGGTGAGGGGGGGCGCGCACAGAACGCTCAGCACAGCGGGGGAATTAGCCCCGCGTGTGAGCGTTCCACGGCTCATGACAAGCCCAGGCTCGTCATGAGCACACGAGCACCGTGCTGCATGACGAGCCTGGGCTCGTCATCAGCACTGAAGGGGTTAAACACTGTGGGCATATTACCAAGCAATAGCGATAATTATCGCTATTGCTTGGTTAGAGACAAAAATTTACCTCTGAGATGCGGCGATTTTTATCGCAGATAAACCTTGGTATTACCAAGGTTTATCGCAAATGCGATAAAAATCGGCCGCAATGCATGAATATCGCTGAAAAGTCAGCGATATTCATGCATTACCGAGCTAATGCTCTTAGCCATGTTATCCACCTCCCATTGGATAACATGGCTAAGAACTGCTCAGGGCAGGTGTTATCTTTTGGAGATAATCGCGCTTAGCACGAATATCTCCAAAAGTTGGTAATAGGAGATAGCGATGTTAGCGACTAACATCTTGGCACGCCCACTTTGCATGTCATTAGTGATAAATATCACTGACATGCAAAGTGGGGCCCAAGATGGTCGCTATCTCCTACTAGCTGTCGCTAACTGGTGTTAGCAACAGCTAGGTGATAGGGAGATAATTTTATCTCCGCTTTCTTGGCTTTTAAAGCCAAAAAAGCGGAGATAAACCACCTTGATAATATGCCCCTGTATATCCAATGTGAAGTGGAAATATATGCCCTCTGTGTCGATCTATTACTCATTATAGTATATACAGAATGCATCATATATTTTTTCATTTATGTATTCTTGATCCTTTGTCCTTTTCAGACTATCAAGCCCCACCCCTTTTGTCTTGATAAAGACCTGACGCGACCACCAACTGGGGCGCATTAGGGTCGAAACGTCGCCGCTCACCTATGTTCCAGAAACTCCAGGATCTTTGAAATGAATGCTATGATTCCTTGGATGTGAAATATATTCTGGCCATCTATTGCCCTGTACATAATTGTATATATGCATATAATTTTTGATCTCACTGCATATTGCTTCATGCACCAAGCACTTGTCACCAATTGTCACATTTCTTTCACTTATGTTTGATTGTCATAATGTAATATGATTGAATTGCAATATAAATTCATTGCAAACTACCCCTTTGCTTTAAGAAATTGATTTTGACTAAGGATTCATTATCTCATTGCATAGGTGTCTCAGAGAGTTTTTATACGTTTGTTTTGCATTAATCAGCATTCTCAAAGTGATTTGCCTTACCCAACAGAACCACCTTTGTATTTAACGGTTATATGCTTTGGGCACTGTGCCACTGCTATTCAGTGCCACACTGCAAGGGCTCCCTGTGTTAAATTGATGTATTGATTAGTGACTCCATTATTGGGTTTTTTGATTTACTTGTCAGAACCTAGTTCAGTGCACCATGTGTGCCCAGGGCTTGTAAATCAAGCGCTGCTGGTGGGCTTGCAGCACTGGTTGTGCCACCCACAGAAGCAGCTTGTAAAGTGTGTCTCAGGACTGCCATTGCAAGGCCTGTGTGCAGTCTGTGACTGCCATGTCGACTTGGCAAGTGCACCCACTTGCCAGTCCCTAAACCTTCCCTTTTCTTCATATAAGACACCACTAAGGTAGGCCCAAGAGCAGGGTGCATTGTAAGTATAAGGTAGGGCATGCCCTGATGTGTGTAGCATGTCCTAATAGTGAATTACAGCCATTTTCGTTTTTCACTATTGCAAGGCTACCTGTTCTCCATAGGCCAGAATGGGCAGTTAGATTATTACATTTTATAATCCTAACTGACTCAGGGAACATGGTAGAAATTCGAATTTAGTGTGCCTGAACTCAGAATGATAAAATACATATTTTAGTAAAGTTGGTTTTAACATTCTGTGTTTGAAAATACCACTTTTAGAAAGCAGGTATTTTCTTGTCTAAAAAGCCAACCTCTGCCTCTGCTAGGTTGTGTATTCCTTGTCAGGAGTTTGAGTGACAGGGCTGGGGGATTCCAGGAGACAGAATGAGTCAGCTCAGTGGTGAATAGGGAGATCTGCGTCTAGATGGGAGGGAGGAGTTGCACCTGGGACCTGAATAGGGCTGGGCCTTCCTTCCACAATGCTGGCCCCACCCCTTGGGGTGAGGCTGATGTCTCTGCCCTGCTCTGTGAAAGAAGAGAAGGACTCATGTCAACAAAGTGCTCCAGATCTGTGCTTTCCCTCCACAATGCTGGCTCCACCTCCTGTGAACTTGTGCTTGCCTCCTACTGAAGTCTCAGGGACAAAAGATTTCACCACAAGCTCCCCTCTGAATTTCCTTGCTCGGAATTTTATCTGCAGAATCCTGCATGCTGCTGGGAGCTGGAAGCCCGACGCAACGAGAAGAAGTGTGTGGCCGCCGCAGCTGTAGTCGTCGCATCGCCGGAGAAGCGTGCCGCCGCCGCATCTCCCAGGAAGCGTGTCTTCGTCGAAGCTATCTACTGTCACATCACCGGAGAAGTGTGACGCCATTGAGAGGGTCGCTATCGCATTGCCAGAGAGGTAGGGTACATATTCCCAAGGATGTCATCAAAGATTTCCATTACCATGAAGATATTGGGCAGTGGTTTGCAGCCTATGAAATAGCAATGTTGGCCCACTGGGCCCCGGAGAAGGATTGGGGAGCGGGGTTGTGGGACTGCTTTGTGAGTGAGGGGAGGGATACTTTGTTAGACCTACCCAGTGAGAATAGGATGTCTTATGCCCACATGAAGGAAGCCCTGGTGACAAGGTATGGATTGACCCCAGAACTCTATAGACAGAGGTTCAGAAATTGTAAGAAGCTGGAGGAAACCACTTGGGTAGAATATGTATCTTTCTTTTGCAGAGCTATGGATGGTTGAGTGAAGGGTAGCAAAGCAGATACTTTAGAAGCTCTCTATGATTTGATTGCCAGGGAGCACTTGTCTGTTAATTGTTTTCCAGAGCTACGCCAGCACCTTATTGATGGCAAGTTGACTAACCCTAGGAAGCTTGCTGAAGAGGCGGACTGCTGGGTCAGTACCAGGGCCCACATGGGTCTTGTGGGAGACTCCGCCAAGGGTGGGCAGGGTCGCCAGCAGAAGAGTGGAGAGGGACAAGGGTAAACAGAGGGAGTTCCAGAAAGGGCCCCAAAGTAATTCCCAAAGGGAACCAAGGGAAGGGTTCCCAGCCTCCCCCTGAGAAGAAGTCAGAACCCCGACATGTAAACCTGTAAATAGGAGGCCTTCTACCTGCTTTCAGTGTAAGCAGGTGGGACACCGTTGGTGTGATCCCAGTGTCCCCAAAAGGGTCAGTATGTTCCACCCCATGCACCCCCGTCAGATGGCCAGTGAAGCCCTGGGGGTGGAGAAGAAGTGTGACCAAGGTGGGTGGGGTCCTGCAGAAATGTCCCTTGTCTCATTAGGAGACAATGGTCCCAAAAACTCAGCTGCCTGATAACACTAAAAAGTAAAGGCAGAGGGTGACCATCAATGGCCATTCAGTGGAGGCTCTTAGAGACACTGGAGCCAGTGTGACAGCTGTTAAGTGTCACTTGGTGTCTAAACAGCAGGTGGTCCCCAATGCATTCTTCCCAGTT
The DNA here is from genome assembly GCF_964263255.1 of Lissotriton vulgaris. Lineage (NCBI taxonomy): Eukaryota > Metazoa > Chordata > Amphibia > Caudata > Salamandridae > Lissotriton > Lissotriton vulgaris. The sequence continues at coordinate 1,705,678,951 of NC_141685.1, read as the reverse complement.
GTCGCCGCTAACAACACAGAGAGCCATTGCAAGGTGGCTCAGGTTCCCTTTGAGTGGGGGGTCTCTGGTACTCTTCAAGTAGCTGTGAGGCCAGCCATGCCTGTTGACTATCTGTTGGGCAATGATTTGGAAAGCTCCCCTTGGGCTAAGGTGGAACAGAGGGCTCATTTTGAGATGTTGGGTCTGCCTGAGTGGGCGTGTGTGACCACTCGGTCTATGGCAGCCAAGGGTGTTCAAGAGATCCTGGAGCCTGGAAGTATGTCCCAGGAGCCTGCCTTCAAAAAAAGAGGTAGGGGGTGCGGGAAACCAGCCCCCATTATTCCCACGGTCCAGGAGGAGGCAGACCTTGAGGGGGATGCCCTGGAACCTACAGGGGAGCAAGTTTTAGAAGCAAGGGTCCCTATTTGGACAAATGTGTATACCATTGCCAAGTAGAGACCCCCAGTTCTAACAATGGTGTTGTCCAATAGGAGCTGGTCTGGCGGTCTGAAGGATCACTGTTCCTGAAATTTAGGATTCTTGTCAACATCGGTCATGGGGGGGGCCCCCGGCCTTGGGCGCCCTCCTGGAACTCTGTGTGCCCTTTCGATGACAACAAATTTGCTGAGGCCTTTGGGCTGCAGGTGTTTAAGGATGAGGTCCTCTATGAATATGTCCAGTGCCTGCCCCTCCGCCTTCTCCGGCAATCCGGGATACGTAAGTTATTCCGCCAATGCCGTCCTTCATAATCATCTAGTTTGAATTCAGCGAATTTGCGGAAGGACTGCAGATCTCACTTTGGATTTGCGAGTTATCTCCAACTAGGCTTGTCGCCGTGATTTCAACTTGTTTGACCTTCTCGTTTAGTTTAGTAAGATCTGCACAAATTAGGTTTGCATCAATGGAGAGCAGGGCCGGACTGGGAACCAAAACTGGCCCTGGCAAAGAGCTTGACCGGTCCCCCTGGGAGCAGCTGGACTGTTTGCCAGGGTCAGTTTTGGACGATTTTGTTGCAAGGCCGATTTTGCAGATATGCTGCAAAAACGGCCCCAGGGGCCCAAAATCGGCCCTCACCCTAGCGGCCCACTGGGTAAACGCCCGGTGCCCTCTATGGTCAGTCCAGCCCTGATGAAGAAGGTATCCATCTTGTGCTCCAGGGAGGTCTTTATGCCAGTTATGGCTTCCATGACGTCTTTCAGAGTCAATTCTGAATTTTCACCTTGCGGATCGGTCATTGATTTACTCCTGGTGTGGGGCTCCTGTGGCGAGTCCCTGGGGAGGGTGTAGCTGTCAAGTTTGTTGGTCTGGACTGTCTTAGAACCCTGTGACCCTGTGCTTTTGTTCCTGTCCATGGCAGTGTAGGCCTGTGCCCAGGATAGCACAACTCAGGTTATATTCACCTCCAGGTTGCAGGAGCCGGTGTTTCTGGAGTAGTTTCTGGGTGCCGGAAGCCAGTGGGCCCGCCGGGAAAAGGGGGTCCCAGGACGGCAGAGCGCTCTCCTTCACTCTGCACACGAGTAGCTGCTGGGATTAGAGGGCTACTTCAGGCAAGAAGGATCACCACCACTTCATTTCACCCCCTCAATGCTCTGATTACTGGGGTGATAGTGTGGGTGGAGAGGGGCCCTAGGGGGAGCAACAACAACCTCCAATGGGTTCCACCACAGTTATGCCCTTTTCTCATCACCATCTCTTCTGGCACGCTATGGAAGTGCCAGCGCCGCCTCGATGCTGTACAGGCCCCTTCTCCTTGCCCCACATATCTGCAAATATTGGGCCCCACCGCAAGGTGTCACTCTGCCCTGCGATGGGTCAGTTGTGGGCCGCAGAGTCGAACCCGGGTCCCGCCGCTATGGCGATCCGCCCTCCTCGGCCCCACCGCCGGCCACAAGCGGTAATTTAGGCCCCGGCTCCAATGTTGCAGCATGCCCAATCTGAATGGGGCACGCAGCGACAGCAACCACGGATGTTAGATCCCGGGAGTCCTCGATTACAGCTTCGCACACCTTCCGCTGCGGTTCGCTTCCTTTGGGACTCGGAATTTGTTAACGGATAGGCGTAGGGGAGGTATGGGTTATGGAGCAAACAAGTTAGGCGGCCATCGCAGTCCGCTGCTTGGCCTCACCCCATTTCTAACAACTTTTGTTTCACATTATTGTTTACATCTTCTACAGGAATGTAATATGAATTTTGCATCAGTAATTTTGAAATCAGCAAAGAAGTAATTGCGATTTTATTTATGATTCCTATGACTTTCATTTAATCAATCAGGCACTTCACAATTTGTATTGGTGCTATTTGTTCATGCTTGGGTATATCCTCAAGTGTTTAGGACTGGGATAGCGAGCATGGCAGATGGGGTAATGGTCCCATTTCTTACCGGTAATCTTCGTTACCCTGAGTCCTAGTGCCCCAGGTCCTACAACCCGCCCTTTCTTCCCTCTCTTACAGAATATCCCCAGTAGAAATTTGCTTTGTGACGGCAGGACGACAGGAAGCAAAGGGGAGGTTCTTGAGTGTTGAGTGGCATGGGTAGATTAGAAAGAATGTCAGGTGTCTTGTTTTCTTCTTAAGGAACCTTAGAGGAAGTGGCTGCCGGGGGGGGGGGAGGGGCTAGGGGGTTGGGCACCTCAAGTGTTCAGGACTGGGACAAGAAACACTAGAACTCAGGATAATGAAGATTACTGGTAAGTAATGGAATCAATACCAGTGCCTGGCTCTTCCTTTAACTGGTATATCAATAAGGACTAGCTATAAGTGCGAGACTCTGTTATGTACGCTTTTATCTGGAAAACCATTGGGTTTGTTATAAAAGCCCTCACCCACCAACCTAGTTGGTGGCATGCTTCATCATCGGGCCCACCACAGTGACACCTAGCATGTCCCGGGTGTGCTTCAGCGCCAGAGTTACTGCGGAGCTGGTATAATTGCTGAGTGTGTAGTGTGGTGAGTGAGAAAGTGAAAATTAAAAGCTATACAGTGGGTCCCAGTACCCGAGGGTAAGATAATTAACTTTTATTAACTGGGCCCCAGTTATCGGATAAAAAGGCAGTCGGACTTGTTGTAGAAAATAATACTAAATAATACTAAATCCGGGCACCGCAGAAGGACGACAGGTCCAAGGAGGAACCAGACCGGCATTTCCGGCCTTTTTTCTCTGCAGAGTGACCCAAGGAGACTTTTACAGATACTAGCCTGTTAAAAGCAAGAGGGAATCCCCCTCTACATATAGACGCACTTTAGGGAGTGCGACACATTTAAAAACAAACACAACCACTATAATTTAGTATTATTTAATTGCACTATATCACCTATTGGTCCTGAGGAAAGACAGTTTTTAAAGGCCTGACTGAAACATGTAGACCACACTGGACGCAGGTGATCATAAGTTCTCCAACATGTCCGACTGCCTTTTTATCCGCTAACAGGGGCCCAGTTAATAAAATTGAATTATCTTACCCTTGGGTACTGGGACCCACTGTATAGCTTTTCATTTTCACTTTCTCACTCACTACACTGCACACTCAGCAATGATACCAGCTCCGCAGTAACTCTGGCGTTGAAGCACAACCGGGACACGCTAGGTGTCACTGTGGTGGGCCCGATGATGAAGCATGCCACCAACTAGGTTGGTGGGTGAGGGCTTTTATAACAAACCCAATGGTTTTCCAGATAAAAGCGTACATAACAGAGTCTCGCACTTATAGCTAGTCCTTATAGATATACCATATATAACTGGGGATCCGGACTAGCTTACCTAGTCCTCACTCTCTCCTTTGATCAGGCCTTCCTTCAACTGCCTGTCAACATCCAGATACAGGGTAAAGCATTAACCAAGACCCAGTTGACATGATTTTAGTGACACCTCTAAGAAGTGTCAATGCAATATTCTTGTACGCTGGAATTCTGCATTCTCAGGGCTACTACATGCTATGCTCAGGGCTACAAAAAGTCAACGGTGAAGAAAGATAATGGTTCGAGGTTTTTTTTGGCTATGGCTGTGGTATATTCTCTCAATGGCAGCTAAAGGTTGACTTAGACAAAAGACATGCCCAGTCCTTTATACTTCAGCAAGTTGTAGTTGCCAGAAATCCATAGAGTTGAATAAGGCGCTTGAGGAACATAATTATATGTTCAAACATGTAAATATGATGGCGAAAACATTTTAGGTGAGAGTACATCAACTTTAAGGTGATCTGCTTCAGCCTTCGACTCAGATTCTACAAACAGCGCAGAATGTTGTCACCCTGGAATGCAACTGTTTTATGCAAACTGTAAAATACATTTCTACTCATCTCATTTTTTGAAGCCTTGCTCCAGAATTGGTGCAAAATCTCACTGGCCTAATATCTCTTCCGCTTAGTGCATGCCTTACATATAAAGATGTAATCCACATTTTATGGTCTTTTTGAGTAGTGCACGATTGTTGAATGCCACAACATTTGATTGAAAAAGATGGTTCTCTGAAAACGGTTTACTTACCTCAGGTTTAGTCTTTCGCAATAAGGTTAACAGTTGAGTGTTCCCACGTTTTCCCCGGATGGAATAATATATTGTTACCGTGCTTATTTTCTTTATTTTCAATAATATTTAGTTGGTTATATAAACTTAGAATTTTGAGGCAATAGTTACTTTGGCCACACCATTCATCATAAAGTATCAGCATGACACAAAATGATAAAACATAGTTAAAAGTGCGTTCGAATTGATGCTCAGCTTTTTATCGGAGACTAATTATCTTAAAGTTTAGTGCATGAGCAATTTTCCTGCGGTTAAATTATGGTCATTTTTATTAAACTAATGCATGCATAGTATCACAATAAGTATTCAGTATATATTTAAATTTAAGTCTTTCTTGTTAAAAAAATGGCCATGTTTGATCAGCTGTATACTTGTAAGAAAAAGCTTCCTATCTCGGTGGTAACTAAAGATTTTCACCTACGCCATAGATATACTGTGCTTGCATGTACTTGTGATATGCACATTTGTTGGTCTGCCTAGAGCCTAGTATTTTGTCACACACAAATTTCTATTGTAGGTAAATTGCCTTAGGTTGGCATGGGCATAGTATAGAAACAATAAAATACTGTTCTAGGACAAATTGATGTTGAAAAAATATATATGAACTACTGTACCAAAGGTATTCGTAAAATATCAAGGTACGTAGTTCATGACTATGCATGGCCATATTTATTGCGTATTTGGTTCATTTAAAAATATTTCAGGCGTGCACCTAGGTAGTTAATGCATAATTGAAGAGCATTAGGTTTACAAAAATGTTGACTTTTTCACGTTATCCTAATTCTTCCCTTACTTATTGTTTATATTTGCAGAGATAGGACATTTGTGAAATGACATTTCTTTTTTTTGGTTGGATTCCTCTTGTGCAATGAAATGTAATGTTCCTAATGTCTCTCCTTTCCACGTCCACCCTGTCATTTAAAAAAAATAAATCAATGCACTTTCCCGTACTTACTTCACCCCTTACACTAAAACAGTTCAAGTTTGCAGTAAATTTGCAAATAAATGTTTGGAAATCTTTTTTCTACTTATTTTAGTGGATGCTTGGTCGGTGCGGTCGGCAGCAAGAGGCTTGCTTGACTCATCTGAAGCAGCCACACTGGTCTTCCACGTTGACCCGCAGTCGACCCCTAAGGACACGTTGCACGCACCTGTTGAATTTGTCCTTTGTTTGTCTTTCCTGCTGCTTCCCACTGGTCATATGGTAAACCTCCTCCGCTTCTGTGTTGCGTCGAATCCTGTTGCTGGGTCACATAAGAGAGGAATACATTTCCAGAACAGGTATGTGGCGTGGCGAGTAAGAAGGAGATTGTGTTTGCTGCGTGCAATCTCCTCCTAGGTCTGCATGTCAGTCACCAGCACCGAACGGCGAAGACTTGTAACCCAGTACAGCGCTTCGAGGATGGGCCTTGGATTCGTCCACATCTCCAACGTGGTGGCACAGGTCAATCAATCAATCAATCAATCAATCAATCAATCAATCAATCACAACACTTGTATAGCACGCTACTCACCTGGAAGGGTCTCAAGGCGCTTGGGGGAAGGGGGCCGCTACTGCTCGAACAGCTAGGTCTTGAGTTGTCTCCTGAAGGCGAGGTGGTCCTGGGTCAGCCGAAGGTGGATGGGGAGGGAGTTCCATGTCTTGGCCGCCAGGGAGGAGAAAGATCTGCCTCCGGCGGTGGCTCTGCGGATACGTGGTACTGCGGCTAGGGCGAGGCTGGCGGACCGTAGCTGGCGGGTGGGCGTGTGGAAGGTCAGGCGGTCGTTGAGGTACTTGGGGCCCAAGTTGTGGAGAGATTTGTGTGCGTGGGTTAGGAGCCTGAACGTGATCCTCTTGTTGACGGGGAGCCAGTGCAGGTTCCTCAGGTGGCCAGAGATGTGGCTGCGTCGAGGGATGTCCAGGATGAGTCGGGCGGAGGCGTTCTGGATGCGCTGTAGTCTTTTCTGTAGCTTGGCTGTGGTTCCGGCGTAGAGGGTGTTTCCATAGTCCAGGTCAGGTCACCAATATGAACCATACAATAAGGACATGTCTACCCAGTAAGCTGTTACATAAGTTACCTCGATCTACTCACTCCCTACCATTAATCCGTCAGCCACACCTGGCCTCTGGGGGTGGACATGACCCTGCTGGATGCAGGGGCTAGATGGTTCCCTACAGGGGGTGTTTTCGGGGAAGAGAAGCTGTAATAACCACTCTTCTAAACCTACAGGTAAGCGTTCAATTTAGTGCCACAAATGGACTGCAAAGAGAAATGCTTAGAAAGGAAATATGTAGAACATGCACATTTTATATAGACATTCTATGGTTTCGATGTTAAAAAAATTAAACTATTCAAATGATCATAAAAGTTATCTACGAACTTTAGAAGGAAGCATCTATGTCTCAGACAGAGCATTACCTCCTCGTCCGTCTTCCTCTCACAGTCCTTACTTACAAGTTTATCTCCATTCATGCAGAACCTAATTACCTAACTTGACTTTTCCTTTTCAATTCAAGAAGGCCCCCATACAAAAAGGTGTCGATACATAATTTCCTGTTATTTTTTTCTGCAGATGAATATCATCTTGGCTGCAGGTATGTTTTCTATTTATTTTTTCTGTCTTTCCAAGCCTGCTGTAGCAGTTTGTTTTTTCTGTTGTTTTGTGGTCACACTGGCATTTGGGGCATGCAAGACCACCTGGGACATCTGTTGCCTGATGGGCGGCCAGTGACGGACCCGGGGACGTTTTTATGATATTTTTTCATTATTCTCTTTCTTACTTTCCATGATTCCCTGAGTTGTATTTATGACAATTTTGGACAGGTGAGGGTTGCGAGGCACTTTTTTCTCTGCCAATCCACGTGCTTTCAGTGAGATCGGCGGCAGGTGCCTCACCCTGCTAGGCCAGTTCGGCCATCTTGTGGCTTCCGCCTGTCATTGGCGGTGGGAGGTAATGTGCGATGAGGGGTTGCGTTAGCTGGGTGTCCACACAAGCTTTGTCAGATACTCCTGTGCTAGTCTGGCTTCCGCTTCGGTGTTTGAGCTTTTGGGGGTTATATTTTTGCTGTAGAGGTGTTTTTTTTGTGAATTTCCTTTTGACTGCCATGTACATGCTCCTCAACATGTCTGGGCACTTCCGTCTGATGAGTGCTGCCGGAACGCTCCGACGAGAGCAGCGTTGTCTTGGCAACCAGCTGGCTTTGGCAGGAAAAAATTTTCCAGTGTCGTGATGGTTGCATTTGAGGTGGCCAATCTGCTACTCGCATTAGGGAGTTTTATTTATTTTTTGATAATGAGTCACTGTGGTTCCTAGCGGTGCAAGACTTGGACTCTTCCTCTCAAGGTTATGGGTTTGAGTCCTGGTGTTTTAATTGGTATGTCTTCTTCTACTTTATCAGTGATCCATAAGCTCTTCCCCCGTTGGCTGGGGTGATATGAAAATTATGGCCCTTTGTGCAGGGCACAGTTTTTTCTTAGTGTGGTTCTTTATTTATATTTGCACTGCCTGCTCCTGCAGTAGCTTTATTGCCTCAGTTTGTCCGTTTTGATCATGTGCTGCCCATCCGCAGGGTGATTATAGGGCCGGCATGGTGGAATGGTGACTAGCTCTTGTAGAGCTCCTGGTACTGGGGTTCATGCTCCTCTGTTGGGCTAGGGAGTGAGGTCTTCAGGCCACAAAGTGCTTCGGCTGTGGGAGGTCGTTTGGATTTCCCATGTGCGTGGTCTTGTTGCCCTTTTATTCTTGTCCGTCGTGATTGACAGTTTTGGTTCATGGTGGGCGTAGCCCACTGTCTGTTGCTGGGTTACATGGGGTATGAAACAATGGGGTAGCCCAGTATAGTGCAGAACCTTGGGATTAAGTACTTTAAGAGAACAGTGGTTCTGCCACTCCTTAACTTGGTTCAAAGAATCTTCGTCCAATTCTATCTCTCTATAAAGATGAGAACAATCAATAAATGAAAAGATGAATCTTAACTTATATCCAAACCAAAAAGGAAACTCATGTATTCTATTTCATAATAAGTTTCTTTATATTAAATGTTTTAGAAAGATTAGTGCAAACAATTAAATACATGTATGTCCACACACACAGAGCGACTCTTCTACAATGACATTATGGTTTGTGACATAGAGTGAACAAAAACAATATATATATATTTACATATCATAAAACATTATACACAAAATACATGAACATATACTACGAAGAAAAATTATATGTAGACACAGTGTGAAATTCTTGAAAACAAAAGTATCAACCCAGTCGGTAATTAATCTTATTATTTCTCTCTTAGTCTGGGTGATCATTAACACTTGGCAACAAAGCGTCGACGTTTCGACCTCTGAGATATTGTGCGATATTGTATTCGTCTGGGTGGGGGCTTTTTCAGGACTAACTTGATGGTTTGTGTGTGGCCTTTGTAGGGGTTCTACCCTGTCATATGTTGCGTCACAGCTGCTCCTACTCATGCGCAGATCGGTGAACTGACTCAGATATCTGTCCTCTGGTCACTCAAAAAAGATTACTCATGTAAAGGAATTCCTAAGGCGTCTGGCGCACAGGGTTCCATGGATGTATCCCATTGAGAAACAGGCGTCGACTTCTAGGGGTCTTCGGCCTCCTCAATTGAACCTCGCAGTGATATCCAAGGCTAAATAATCACCTTTGGATACTTCTTGGGTATTGCACTCCTCCTGAGTAGATAAACGGGAAGCTCTTGTTTACCTCGGCTGCTCGCTTTTAAACAGTGTTCGATTGTGGAGGTGGAAGGCCCCTAGAAGTCACCTCCTGTTTCTCAACGTGATAAATCCACCGAACCCCATGTTGCAGACGCAGGAGGAATTCCTTTACATGAGTCATCTTGTATGAATTGGATGGTCCTAAATAACATCTGCTTTCTGTAATGATGTCTTGATATGTGAATACATCTAAAAGAAATGATTACAGAAGAAGTCTGGTTATGCACATTTTTCTTTAAAAGTCTTTCAATAGTAATTCATTATAAATAGAGACAGTTTTTGGTGGATTGTCTCTTTCCAGTTAATTGACCCAGCTTAACTTTAATTGGATTGGAGCGTCAACACCTGCATCTTGTAAATTTAAGTGAAGTGGGGTGTTAGTCGGGAGGCCAGTGAGGATGACATTGCCGGTATTTATATAAAGTATCTTGTTAAATACTATTATGATGAATATATGAGATTATAACGCATGCAATTACAACGCATGCTTTTACAACACAACTACAATTACATTGCATGATTTTACAACGCATGCCATTACAACGCTTTTTTCAAAAATCCCATTACAACGCATACCATTACAACGCATACCATTACAACGCATACCATTACAACCCATAATACTTTTAGTGCAACAGTAGGGTAAGTGTTGGATAGTGTAGGGAAAAAAATTACTATTCCCACTCCAGTGAGTGCAACAGTAGGGTAAGTATTGGATAGCGTAGGGATCAAAATTACTAAGTGTTGGGTGGTAAAAATTACTATTCCCATGTACCCCAAAACCCATACACACCCCAATAGAAAAAAAATCCATTATTTACCTTATAATGCATTGTAAGTGCATGCGTTGTAATGGTATGTGTTGTAGTGACATGCATTGTAGTGGCATGCATTGTAATGGCATGTAATGTAAAGGCAGAAGTGTTGTAACAGTTGCGTTGTAAAGATAGGTCATTGTAATGACTGCTTTATTTTGGATTTTTCACATTAAAATATCTCTGGAAAAGTGTGTCTGAAGGTACTGCTCTGCAATCAGCTGTTAATCACTCCACAGATACACAGGCTAATGCTTAATACTATGGCTAATATTACCCATTTGAAACTCAAATACATGGCAATTATACCCCATGATTCATAATACTTACTAATGTGAAACAAAAGCAAAACACTTTCTAGAAAACTAGAATAGGACTGGAGAAAAATTCACACTGTAAAGAAACCAAACTCTAACAGAAGACAACACAGTTAATTTACTATCGATTTAAAATTCTACAGCCCAATATTAGAAAAGCAAAATCTGGGCAAACATAGTGTGACTCAGTTGGAAAGTGGGTTACTGATAGAGGTAATTATTCACCTGCCACTAGTAATAAGTCCACTGACTCAGTATAGGTTACCCCCTACATGTGTTGTGTTTTAAACATAGCACTGGCTTAGGCCTGTCAGCAGAGCCTAGGGCACAGTCAGAGTCGGTGGCCACCAGTAACCTTCAGCAAAAAATGGGGGCGAACAAGGCAAAAGGAAGACTTTATGACATGGCCCCCACCTCAACAAAAGTTGACTGTTAACTAACCTATACCCTGGTAGTCCTTATCAGCTAAATGGAAAAACCTGTAAAGTCGATCCAAAATGGCTTGGCATCCCTAGGTCTGTGTTCCACTGTAAAGTCTATCCTGTGCCTGTAGGGAAATGGATCACCTTAACAGCTTGGGATTCTCCCCTCTCATCTGCAAGAGCCACCTGGGAGGTTTGTGGTCAGTTTAAACCAGAAAGTGAGTACCAAACAGGTATGGTGTCAGCTTTTTACAGGGACCAAACCACAGCAATGGCTTCCCTCTCAACGACACTCCATCTTTGCTCTCTTGGAAGAAGTCTCCAGCTAACATAGGCAAGTGGCTGATCAAGGCCCACCTCATTCGCTTGTGCCAACACTGCCCCAATCCCTTGTTCTGAAGCATCTGTCTGAATCATGAATTCTTTTGTCAAATCAGACACATTTCAAGGCCTTCTGACACTCTGGCGTTTGCTATCACTTTCTTTGGCCTCTTCTTAGAAGTAATTTCTGTCAGGGGAGCCACAAGGATCCCATAATTCTGTACAATTCACTTATAATACCCAGTCAAACCAATGAATGTTCTGATCAGTGTATGGGTAGCAGGAGCTGTCCAATCCAAAATGGTTTGGATTTTGGCGTGGAAAGGCTGTACATGGCCTCTACCAACCAAGTGGTCCAGGTACTTCACAGTACTCTGCCCTATTTGACACTTGCTGGTCTTGATAGTCAGACCTGCCTGCTGTATGGACTGAAGCACTTCCCTGAGGTGAGTATCACCAAGTTTTTGGGCACCACTCAAATGTAATACAGTCAATTCCGGTTTCTCAGAGTCCTGTTCCAAGCAAGAAGTCTTGATATTTACTCAATTCGTATTTATTTTCTTATATCAATTTGTAAAGAGAATCATCAGCCAACGCGTTTCGTTCTGAACACCAGAACTTCTTCAGGGCTGGAATAATCAAACATACATAAAGACAAAATGTCACACAGATATATATAAAAACACATATAAAAATACATACAACCATATAAATACATATAAATACATATAACATGTGTACACATTTAAAATACACACCATAAAGTTGCATGGCAATACATTTTTGTATGTAGTTTTTTAGAGGACTACAACCTCACTTTTCATTAATCATAAGGAGGTCTCCATGTTGTTAATAAAACGACAGATTCATACAACCTGAGTTGGCAATTACCGAATTCTTGTATTACTAAGACTCAGTGATTATTTAAGAGTAACAAAACAACATTACAAATAGTAAAAAAGACGACGAAAGAGTGTGGGAAAGAAGAGTATCTATATACCGTATGTTATTGTGAGCACCATGTACAATGATTTCCACAAATGTATTTTGGATCCTTCCTAGACTCAAGTTGGTGTCTTCCGATCAACAATTTTATTCTTATTTCATGTCTGAATTAACGTGACTGAAAAGGAGATATATATAGAACACATCACAAAGGACATAATACTAATGGCCACAAACGTCGATGCACAGTAAAACACCACTAGGCATATCCGGTTGGAGGTGGCTAAAACCCCATAGTATAACCACCATAGATGGGATTCATTGTCCCTCCCATAGATTAGTTAGAAAATAAATAGATCTCCAAACATAATAATGCTCCATGTAGTAGAAAGGGTTCCATATTCAAGTATATACCTATGCCAAGAGGGTTGGAGAGGATATCATCATTGATTATATGGAAACAAAACATTCACATTGGTTCCATATGGTCTTAACCCTGGGCGGGGTACACACGTGCATACAATTAAGATATACAACCATCGGTGTCAGCGCGGTGACGAAATGTCACATAATTATACCAAAAACTATCCTACCTGGATAAATATGTCTCTCCCTTCAATTGTCGATTTATCAATTCTTCAAGGGATTAAGTTAGGGGATATGATAGTCCGACATCAAATACTATTGCAGTAGAAAGCCTATAAATAACCAGAATGGGCCATTTCAAAATCGTGTAAGACACTTAGCACAATTTCATATTATTTCAAACAAGCACATAAAATTAACGCAATAATATAATTAAAACCAAGACAACCATACCTTGTTCAAGGTCTTAGAATCTGTAGGTATATATTCTCCTTAGTAATCCAAATAATAATACAACACAGTATGGTAAAAATGTGTGATAATAGTCAGAATTCGTGATAATAATCACAACCTAAACATGATAAAAATGCACACATATTAGTGCACCCCGGCTAAAGACCTAAACTCATCCTACGCATGTCTCAGAAAGGGTAACGACCGTAATGGAACTGCCAAACCCAGGGGCGCCGTATTAGTTCGAAAGAACACGGCAAATAGCAAATATAAAACACGCATGCCCTCTCGCTGAACATAGAGCCCAGATTAAGCCCAAGAAGATATTTCTAGAGGCGGTGTTGAAAAGCGTGGGTTTCTACAAGAGTATATACACCGAGAAGAAAATATTTATGCGCTTACCACTGCAACGGGGCCATGTACGCCCATGCACCGATCTACCTCTCAGTACGTGTCAAACGTCCTGGGCGGGACAGCCATAATTTTGTGTTCAGCCCACGTGTATTCTTGCATCATAACCCGTGCGCACTGTGTGACCCAAAACATGGTCCACAGTGTGTGCTTAGCGGCCATATTGGAACATGTCCAATTTGATTGAAAATAGATAAACAGTACACAAAAACACTACAGAAACGGATAGACGCACAAAAACAATTATCTATAAGGCAACACAAGCAACAACCAAATCGGGAACAACAGTAAAAAGAAGGTATTTCATGAGTCCATTGTGTACTCCATCCCTATTGTAGTGGTATATATACATCACATACCAATAGGAACATGAAATTCAGATAACTCTCAATGTGCAACTAATGAACGAACAATTCTGTAAGAAAAATTATTTTATCTCAAGAAAGGAGGAAATAGGTTGAAATGGAGTTAAGGGTTCAAGGAAAAAACAGGGAATAATCATATAATGTAAAATACATACCCAAAAGAATGGGAAACAAGGATTTGAACACTAAGCAAAATTGCATTGAGCCCAATGCATTATGCTTGGGCATAGAATAGAGGTATACCGTATGCCCTTTGATGATTAATACCTGAAACAGGCGGAATGTGGCATCTGGCATCTCCCCACATAAAACCTGCACGGGATCTCCCAAAGAGATGGTGGCACGTTAACAGCTGAGAAAGAATAAAGTTACTGGTGATCTTCATGCTCTGAAAGAAATGGTGGTACATTTACAGCTCTACAAGAGTGAATAACAGATAATCGTCGTACTTAGTTACAGAAAATAGTGCATCTCGTCATCAGTATTATGACCCATTTCTGTGCACTTAAGCCGGCAAATCCACATGGCTTTCCTTTTTCTGAGGGTAAGTTCCCTATTACACCCTCGTGGATTTGGGGGAATGTGGTCAATGCCGTGGAGTCATATTTTATTGTCATTCACGTGATTCTCCCGCATATGATAGGTCATAGGGTATTTCAAGTCATACTTTTTCAATGCTCTAACATGTTCCTGTATTCTAAGTTTCAAAGACCGGACAGTACTCCCCACATAAATCTTATTGCATCCACAACCTATTACATAAATTACATGGTTGGTATTACAATTTATGTAGTGCCTTATGTCATATTCCTTTGAAGTGTTGTACCTGAAGGACTTGATCTTGTTCTTGCCATAAGGGCACACATTGCACCCGGTGCATGTATAGAATCCATTGAGTGCACCCGGAAACCAAGTTTTGGTAACTTTTTTAGGAGGGTAACTGGGGCACAAAAAATTCCGTAAGGTTTTGCCCCTTCTGAATGTAACCTTGGGTGTAGGTGTGACCAAGTCCCTCAAGTTGGGCGTTACATACAATAGAGCCCAATGTTTTTTCAAAATCCTGAACAGATTTGTGCTGTTATTGGTGTATTGTGTTGTGAATGTCAATCTAGCAGTTTCCTTCTTATGTCGTTTGGGGTGTCTGCTCCTGTCCAACGTACTCTGTCTAGTTACCTTTTGTATTCTCATATCAGCATTTGTCAAAATGTCATCATTGTAACCCCTTGCTCTGAGCCTTTCTTTAACACCATTAATATTTTCCCTAAAAGTATCATCTGTGCTGCAGATGTGGCATACCCGCACCATCTCACCAAAGGGTATATTCTTGATGACAGAGCTGGGGTGTGCACTCGAAGCATGCAGTGTGCCATTGCAGGCTGTTGTTTTGCGGTAGAGTGCACTCTGTATTTTACCCTCATTGATATAAAACAGAATGTCCAGAAATTCGATACTTTCCTTACTGTATTTGATGGTCAGATGAACATTATGTGGGTTATCGTTTAAATCTCTATGGTAGTCCATGAGTTGGTCGGGGGTCCCTTTCCATATTATGATGATATCATCAATATACCTCCCCCAGAAGACAATCATGTCCATCCAGGGGGAGGCATATTTACCCCAAGCATGTTCCTTTTCCCACCAACCCATGAAGAGTCCCATTGTTTTGTAACTCTTAAATAATCACTGAGTCTTAGTAATACAAGAATTGGGTAATTGTCAACTCAGGTTGTATGAGTCCGTCGTTTTATTAACAACATTGAGACCTCATTATGATTAATGAAAAGTGAGGTTGTAGTCCTCTAAAAAACTACATACAAAAATGTATTGTCATGCAACTTTATGGTGTGTATTTTAAATGTGTACACATGTTATATGTATTTATATGTATTTATATGGTTGTATGTATTTTTATATGTGTTTTTAAATATATCTGTGTGACATTTTGTCTTTATGTATGTTTGATTATTCCAGCCCTGAAGAGGTTCTGGTGTTCAGAACGAAACGCATTGGATGATGATTCTCTTGACAAATTGATATAAGAAAATAAATACGAATTGAGTAAATATCAAGACTTCTTGCTTGGAACAGGACTCTGAGAAACCGGAATTGACTGTATTACATTTGAATGTTGCCCAAAAACTTGGTGATAATCATTTTGGACTCATGTTTCATGTGTGGTGCCCTCGGACAGAGGGCATCAGTTTTGCAAGTGGCACACTGCACTTATTTGTGAAATAACTATTATTTTTGGTCGATACGAGATTGGTGCTGTATCTTGGTGCTCATATCCACTGTCCACTCTCTGGTGTTAGATTTTTCTTGGATTACTTCTGCTCAACTCGGACCATTGAATTCAAGATTACATATGTATGTTTTCTAGAAAATTCGGATGATTGAATTTATGATTGTATTTTGGGAATAGAGTCTTTGCACTTTGTGTGATTTGTGTGCTCAGATGATATATATCTGTTTAGAATGTCTAAGTTTAATGATAAAAGAGAGGAAATGGCGATGGGGCTCTTTGGAGCAGGCCAACCCAGTAGCTCTTCCACCAAAAAGACCAACACTGTGGAAGGATTGCATGCTAAATTTCTCAAATTAGAAAGACTGAGGAAACAGGAAACGTCTCGCTGGTGGGACGGGGTGACACTACAAAAATATTTGGACAATCAGAAAATCCCCCGTGGGCTACGTATATTAAACTTCCCCACCTTTGAGGACCTAGAGGAGGAGGCACTCAAGGATTGGGAAGATAATTTACAGCAGGCATCGAACACCATGATGCGAATACTTATAAAACACTCAGAGAAAAAGGTAGCTAGCTTAAAACAGGAAATCATTGAACTAGAACGTGAAATTAACTGCTCTAGCCTGAAGGAGGTGATAAAGAAAAACTATGAGATATTCGATGGAGTTATAGAGTCCCACCAAATCTACCTTAGAGACAAAAAACTCAGGAAAATTAAGAGAGATGACAACATTTTCAAAAATGGGCGCATATACACTTTTGCGCACAAGTTTGATAATGTCAAACCCACAGGCGATGGTAAAAGACCTAGGGAGAAACCTAGTGAATCACTCTCAATAAGTAGCAGTGCCATTTCCTCAATTGAAAGTTCAACTTCCAGAGAAGAAGGGGCTATGTCAGCAACTTCACCTGGTAAAAGGAATTTTTTATTAGAAATGGAAAGAATCTGTGGAACAAAATGGTCCAAAAAGACGCAAGACAAGGAGGGGTGGGAAGAGGTGGAGGAACAAAGGGAACAAGGAAGGAGACCACTCACGCAATGGACACCCGGTCCAAGAAAACTTAAGTACGCACTCTACAAATGACACCAGTCAGGGTGCACTCACTGTTGTAAATTTGTCTGATAGATTGCTGATGGAAACAGAGATTAATGTATTACAAAAAGGTTTGAATTTTTGCCCTGCTCAGTTTGGGGATCCAACAGAAATGATGATGGATCTCTATAAGTTTGTACGTTTATTAAAATTAAAAGATCATTTTCAAGACAATCCTGCAAACAATGTGTCGACTAAACATTCTTCCGCTACAGTCACTACTCATACTGTGTCCGATTTGTTGAACATGCAAATGCTTCTTTCCATAAGTGATGATGATTACTACTCTGTTCAAGATCTAAGAGAGAATCTTAACATCAGTGAGGATTTGGAGATAACAAGCGGATTGAGACCGCGATCCAAATTTATACCCACAAATACCCACAGGAACATAGACATTTTTAAGGAAAGAGTGACCAATGATCTTTACAAACTTATGGAATCCCCGAACAAATTTTCTAAATACAAACAAAACTTAACTCGAGCTGAAAAATTGGCTCTAGATACCCTTAGTATAGAAGAGTCTATTACAATCAAAGAGGCCGACAAGGGAGGAAATGTGGTTGTGATGAATACTACTGATTATAACAATGAGATAAAAAGACAACTGGAAGATACTAGCTGTTATCAGCGAATAAATGATAACCCCACTTCCTCCCTTGTCAACTATATCGACATGAAGATACACGGTTGGGGGGAGATCGGACTACTGTCGGAAGAAGAGTGTAGATACTTGAGGGTCAAAAATCCTTTGGCTCCTTGTATCTACATCCTTCCGAAAATTCACAAAGGGGGAGATTTTCCCCCCGGACGCCCTATTATATCAGGGATCGACTCCCCCACCGAACAATTATCCCAGTATGTAGATGGCTTCTTACAACCCTTTGTTACTAATTTACCAGCGTTTATACAAGATTCCGGTGACATCCTGGGAAAATTTGATGGATTGATATGGTCGGATGACCTAATTTTCATCACCATGGATGTGACTGGGTTGTATACCTGCATTATGAAACACTTTGGACATATGGCAGTGAGTTATTTTCTTGCGACACGAACCTCGGACCATTTCGAACACAACGAAATGTTGCTGGAAATGATTGACATTATCTTATCAAGGAACTTTTTCTTACATTGTGGCACGTGGTACCACCAGACCCAGGGGACCGCAATGGGAAGCAGATTTGCTCCTTTGTATGCGGGACTCTTCATGGGTTGGTGGGAAAAGGAACATGCTTGGGGTAAATATGCCTCCCCCTGGATGGACATGATTGTCTTCTGGGGGAGGTATATTGATGATATCATCATAATATTGAAAGGGACCCCCGACCAACTCATGGACTACCATAGATATTTAAACGATAACCCACATAATGTTCATCTGACCATCAAATACAGTAAGGAAAGTATCGAATTTATGGACATTCTGTTTTATATCAATGAGGGTAAAATACAGAGTGCACTCTACCACAAAACAACAGCCTGCAATGGCACATTGCATGCTTCGAGTGCACACCCCAGCTCTGTCATCAAGAATATACCCTTTGGTGAGATGGTGCGGGTACGCCGCATCTGCAGCACAGATTATACTTTTAGGGAAAATATTAATGGTGTTAAAGAAAGGTTCAGAGCAAGGGGTTACAATGATGCCATTTTGACAAATGCTGATATGAGAATACAAAAGGTAACTAGACAGAGTACGTTGGACAGGGGCAGACACCCCAAACGACAAAAAAAGGAAACTGCTAGATTGACATTCACAACACAATACACCAATAACAGCACAAATCTGTTCAGGATTTTGAAAAAACATTGGGCGCTATTGTGTGAAATTCCTAACTTGAGGGACTTGGTCACACCTACACCCAAGGTTACATTCAGAAGGGGCAAAACCTTACGGAATTTTTTGTGCCCCAGTTACCCTCGTAAAAAAGTTACCAAAACTTGGTTTCTGGGTGCACTCGATGGATTCTATACATGCACTGGGTGCAATATGTGCCCTTATGGCAAGAACAAGATAAATTCCTTCAGGTACAATACTTCAAAGGAATATGACATAAGGCACTACATAAATTGTAATACCACCCATGTAATTTATGTAATAGGTTGTGGATGCAATAAGATTTATGTGGGGAGTACTGTCCGGTCTTTGAAACTTAGAATACGGGAACATGTTAGAGCATTGAAAAAGTATGACTTGAAATACCCTATGACCTATCATATGCGGGAGAATCACATGAATGACAATAAAATATGGTTCCACAGCATGGACCACATTCCCCCAAATCCACGAGGGGGTAATAGGGAACTTACCCTCAGAAAAAGGAAAGCCATGTGGATTTGCCGTCTTAAGTGTATAGAAATGGGTCATAATACCTATGATGAGATGCACTATTTTCTGTAACTAAGTACGACGATTATCTGGTATTCACTCTTGTAGAGCTGTAAATGTACCACCATTTCTTTCAGAGCATGAAGATCTCCTGTAACTTTATACTTTCTCAGCTGTTAACGGACCACCATCTCTTTGGGAGATCCCGTGCAGGTTTTATGTGGGGAGATGCCAGATGCCACATTCCGCCTGTTTCAGGTATCAATCATCAAAGGGCATACGGTATACCTCTATTCTATGCCCAAGCATATTGCATTGGGCTCAATGCAATTTTGCTTAATGTTCAAATCCTTGTTTACCATTCTTTTGGGTATGTATTTTACATTATATGATTATTCCCTGTTTTTTCCTCGAACCCTTAACTCCATTTCAACCTACTTCCTCCTTTCTTGAGATAAAATAATTTTTCTTAGAGAATTCTTCGTTCATTAGTTGCACATTGAGAGTTATCTGAATTACATGTTCCTATTGGTATGTGATGTATATATACCACTACAATAGGGATGGAGTACACAATGGACCCATGAAATACCTTCTTTTTACTGTTGTACCCGATTTGGTTGTTGTTTGTGTTGCCTTATAGATAATTATTTTTGTGCGTCTATCCGTTTCTGTAGTGTTTTCATGTACTGTTTATCTATTTTCAATCAAACTGGACATGTTTCAATATGGCCGCTCCGCACGCACTGTGGACCATGTTTTGCGTCACACAGTGCGCGCGGGTTATGACGCAAGAATACGCGCGGGCGGAACACAAAAATATGCCGGTTCCGCCCAGGACGTTTGACACGCGATTCAAACAGGTCCAGGACTGAGAGGTAGATCGGTGCATGGGCGTACATGGCCCCATTGCAGTGGTAAGCGCATAAATATTTTCTTCTCGGGTGTATATACTCTTGTAGAAACCCTTGCTTTTCAACACCGCCTCTAGAAATATCTTCTTGGGCTTAATCTGGGCTCCATGTTCTGCGAGAGGGCATTCGTGTTTTATATTTGCTATGTGCCGTGTTCTTTCGAACTAATACGGCGCCCCTGGGTTTGGCAGTTCCATTACGGTCGTTACCCTTTCTGAGACATGCGTATGACGAGTTTAGGTCTTTAGCCGGGGTGCACTAATATGTGTGCTTTTTTATCATGTTTAGGTTGTGATTATTATCACGAATTCTGACTATTATTACAAATTTTTACCATACTGTGTTGGATTATTATTTGGATTACTAAGGAGAATATATACCTACAGATTCTCAGACCTTGAACAAGGTATGGTTGTCTTGGTTTTAATTATATTATTTCGTTAGTTTTATGTGCTTGTTTGAAATAATATGAAATTGTGCTAAGTGTCTTACACGATTTTGAAATGGCCCATTCTGGTTATTTATAGGCTTTCTACTGCAATAGTATTTGACGTCGGACTATCATATGCCCTAACTTAATCCCTTGAAGAATTGATAAATCTACAATTGATGGGAGAGACATATTTATCCAGGTAGGATAGTTTTTGGTATAATTATGTGATATTTCGCCACCGCGCTGACACCGATGGTTGTATATCTTAATTGTATGCATGTGTGTACCCCGCCCAGGGTTAAGACCATATGGAACCAATGTGAATGTTTTGTTTCCATATAAGCAATGATGATATCCTCTCCAACCCTCTGGGCATAGGTATATACTTGAATATGGAACACTTTCTACTACATGGAGCATTATTATGTTTGGAGATCTATTTATTTTCCAACTAATCTTTGGGAGGGACAATGAATCCCATCTATGGTGGTTATACTATGGGGTTTTAGCCACCTCCAACCGGATATGCTCAGTGGTGTTTTACTTGCATCGACGTTTGTGGCCATTAGTATTATGTCCTTTGTGATGTGTTCTATATATCTCTTCTTTTCAGTCACGTTAATTCAGACATGAAATAAGAATAAAATTGTTGATCGAAAGACACCGACTTGATCTTTCGAGTCTAGGAAGGATCCAAAATACATTTGTGGAAATCATTGTACATGGTGCTCACAATCACATACGGTTTGCAGAGACTCTTCTTTCCCACTCTCTTTCGTTGTCTTTTTTACTATTTGTAATGTTGTTTTGTTACTCTTAAATAATCACTGAGTCTTAGTAATACAAGAATTGGGTAATTGTCAACTCAGGTTGTATGTGTCCGTCGTATTATTAACAACATTGAGACCTCATTATGATTAATGAAAAGTGAGGTTGTAGTCCTCTAAAAAACTACATACAAAAATGTATTGTCATGCAACTTTATGGTGTGTATTTTAAATGTGTACACATGTGATATGTATTTATATGTATTTATATGGTTGTATGTATTTTTATATGTGTTTTTATATATATCTGTGTGACATTTTGTCTTCATGTATGTTTGATTATTCCAGCCCTGAAGAAGTTCTGGTGTTCAGAACGAAACGCGTTGGCTGATGATTCTCTTGACAAATTGATATAAGAAAATAAATACGAATTGAGTAAATATCAAGACTTCTTGCTTGGAACAGGACTCTGAGAAACCGGAATTGACTGTATTAGATTTGAGTGGTGCCCAAAAACTTGGTGATAATCATTTTGGACTCGTGTTCCACGTGTGGTGCCCTTGGACAGAGGGCATCAGTTTTGCAAGTGGCACACTGAACTTATTTGTGAAATAACTATTATTTTTGGTCGATACGAGATTGGTGCTATATCTTGGTGCTCATTTCCACTGTCCACTCTCTGGTCTTACACTTCCCTCAGGTGGCTTAAGTGATGCTCCCAAGTGTAACTGTACACAGCTATATCATTCAGATAAGCCGCACTTCACTGCTCCAACCCAGACAGGACCTTGTTCACCAACCTTTGAAAGGTGCAAGGGGCATTCTTTAAGCCAAAGGTCATAGTGTCAGGTCTATGGTGGGGAGTGTTTGTGTGATTGGGAAAGATAGAAAGGCTAGTAAGCGTTTTCAGGCATCCATCAAATACCCTCACTGGAAAAGGCAACATGCTTCAAACAGAAGTCTGTTAATCTGCGTTTTAAAGAACCTTCAAATGGCAGCAGAGTCAGACAGTAAATTTGACAAGGCAAACTTGGGTCAGCGCTCTAGTGTTTGTCAGCGCGCGAGAACCAAGAGAAATCTAATGCACGTGAACCCAGAGAAAATGCGCACTTCAACTGTAGCGTGAGGCGAGCTGCATCGCGCGTTTGAATTGTCTATGGGATAATTTGCTAGCGCTTAGGAAAGCGTTTCTACCTGGATATCGGAGGTGTAATTTCGAAGTACATATTTTCTCTTCTGGAGTCTCTGCTTTCCAGCTGAGAATTTCGAATGCGCAGTTAATGGCGATATTATTTTTGTAACGCTCCTCTGACGAACTGCTTGCTTTACCCCGGCTAGCCGCGAAGACGTATTTTCTTTTTCTGAAGTTTATTATTTGAGTGTGTTAACTCGTATTTGAGTTAATGAGCCTGAGGAGTCACAAGGTTACAGAAGAAAGACGACGCAACGCGGTAAGCCAGCTCTCTGGAGGATTCAGCTGGAAGATAAGGTACCGTGTAACGCTCTGTCAAGAAGCCAGTGCCAGTTGGTATTACAGGATTAATTAGTATTTTCTGGAACTGTCCAAGTTTCTTCTCAAATCGCTAAGCCAGTTCAATATATTCTTATATATCTACAGAGACTGAATAGTGATGACTAAACAATAAAAGACATTCCAAGAGACTTTTTGGAATACATCTTCACATAAAGAGAAGCAATTGCCTTGGACAGTGGGGTATGAAGGAGTATTGTTTAGCTACATTTAAAATAAGAATATAGTAGGAATTTGTTGATTGTTGTTGCAAGATTCTGTCTCTTCCCATGCAGATGCAGTATTTTAATCCCATGCTGAGAAGGTGAGAAGCTGAGGCGCATGAGGGGTCGAGCAAGTATATCTTCCAAGGGAGTCTCTCTTTTTTTCCACTTCCCCTTTCCCCCTGCTATTGCCATCACCAGGAATTATTTGTTGGTGGCGGTACTGGTGGTTGGGCGTTGGGACCATCGTCGACTCCTGTGGAAGTAGTTGGTCTTCTGACACATAGCTTTGAACTGGTAATATCCCTCTGGTGTGGAGAATGCTGATCTCTCCTTTGCTCCTTCAGTGAGGACAATCTGCCAGCAGCCTGAAGCCACATCAAATGTACTCAGATACTTAGCAGTCCCTATCAGCTCTAGGTATAGGGTGAACATCAGTTTTAGTGACTGCATTCAGTTCCCTGTAGTTCACACCGAACCTTAACACCTTCTTTTGCCTCTGGGAGTTAGGTTTGTGAACCAGCACCACTGGGCTGGCCCATGGACTGTTAGAGGGGCCAATTACCCCCCAACTCTAGCATCTTAGCCACCTCAGCCTTGATACTGGCTCTGACCTGGTCAGGCAACCTGTACAGTTGGTTTTTGACAGGTGGGCTGTCACCAGTGTAAATGTAGTACACACACCTAATTGTGATACCTGGGGTCAAGGAGAACAGACCAGAAAAATATCCCAGCACCTGCTTGCAGTCTCTGTGCTCCCGGGCTGTCAATTTGGGAGAGCGTATCACTCCCTCTACTGACTCATAATGCACATTACTGGAGAGGAGATCGGGAACTGGCTCAGTTTCCTCCTCTTCTCCCTCATCTGTGACCAGTAACAAGGTCATGCCTGTCCAATCTATTGACATGCAGGACCCTATGAGGGGTCTTGGGGCGTTAAGATCGACCAGGTAGATAACCTCAGCCTTTTTCGCAGTGATTGATAGGGCCCAGTCCACTTGTCATGGAGAACCCTAGGAGCCAGAGGCTCTAACACCCACACCAATTGTCCATGAGTATACTCAGGCAATGCAGCCTTCTGATCATAGCAGTGCCTCATGAGCTCCTGGCTGGCCTCCAGATTTCTGCCTGTCTTGTACATGTACTTTTCACTGTGAGATTTCAGGCCTAGCCCATAGTCAAGCATATTGTCCTTTGCTTTCATAATAGGCTTCTCTAAAGACTCTCTCAACAGGCACAATGACCCCCTCCCAGGGTGTCAGAATAACAGCTCAAAGGGACTCAAATCAACACCCCTTTTTGTGAGACCTCCATGTAGGCAAACATTAGACATGGGAGGAGAGCATCCCATTTCCTCCTGAGTTTGTTAGACAACTCATTGATCATGCCCTTCAGGGTCTCATTTAGCGCTCCACCAGACAATTAGTCTGGGGGTGATATGGGGTGGTAAACTTGTAAGTAACACCACGTTCATCCCACATCGCTTTCAGATAGCTAGACATGAAATATCTGCCCTATCTGAAACAACCTCTTTCGAAAAACCACTCTGGAGAACCCACAAAGTAGGGCCCTAGCCACTGTGGAAGCAGTGACTGTTCTGACGGGTTTTGCCTCTGGGTATCTTGTGGCATGGTCCACTACCACCAAGATATACTTATTCCTTGATGCAGTGGGTGTTTCTAGGGGACCCACTATGTCCACCTCCACCCCCTCTAAGGGAGTTCCAACCACTGACAATGGTACTAAGGGAGTCTTTGACTTGCCCCCTGCCATGCCACTGGCCTGACAGGTGACACAAAAGTTACAGAACTGGACGGAGTCCCTTCCTCAGAGGCCAGAGGCCATATCCTTCCCCATCATATCAGCAGGTTTTGTAATGCATGGCTTTTTACCTGGTGGTATCCAGCCGCTGAGGATAAGTAGTTTAATCAAACAGCCACGTCTTGAGCTGTCTCCTAAAGTCGGCTAGGGTGGTGGAGGTCCGAAGATGGAGGTGCACATCGTTCCAGTACTTGGCAGTGAAGTAGGAGAAGGATCGGCCTCCTCGTTGGATCCGATGGATGCGTGGGATGAGGGCGAGGTGGGCTGAGCAGAATTGTCTGGCAGGTCAGGCAGTGGTTGATGTAGGCCGTTCGGTGTTGTGGAGGGCCTTGAAAGCGTGAGTGAGTAGTTTGAAGTGGCCTCTCTTCTTGTTTGGGAGCAAGTGGAGGTCTCTGAAGAGAGGGGTGATGCTTGATTGTCTTGGAAGCTGCCTTTTGGATGGTCTAGGGTTGTTTCAGGAGCTCGGTGGTGATTCCGACGAATAGTGCATTTCCATAGTCCAGTTGGCTGGTGATGAGGGCCTGTGTTACTTTTCTCCTGGCGCTGGGCTGGATCCACCTGGAGACCTTGTGGAGCATTCGGAGGATGTGGAAATTTGTGGAGGTTACTTTGTTAACCTGGTGCTTCATGGAGAGCTCGCTGTCTAGGATGATGCCCATGTTCCTGCCGTGGGTGGTGGGGGTCGGTGCAGGTCAGAGAGCGTGGTGCCACCGAAAGTTGTCCCAAGGGAAGGCGCTTCTTCTGAAGATGAGCACTTCCATCTTGTCGTGTTCAGTTTCAGGCAGTTTGTCTTCATTCAGTTAGCAACGTTGGTTATAGGGTCCCGGGAAGTTGACTCTGGTGGAGGTGTCTTCGTTGAGAGAGAGGATGAGTTGGCTGTCGTCTGCGTATGAGCTGATGATGAGTCCTTGGCTAGGACGATGTTGGCCAGTGGAGTCATGTAGATGTTGAAGAGGGTGCGACTGAGTGAGGAGGCTTTGGGGATGCCACATATGGTGTCCTTGGGTTCGGAGGCGTAGGCAGATTCTTTGCATGCGTCCTGCAAGAAACGAGGTGATCAGCTTGAGCGCGTTGCTTCCGATGTGGTGAAGTCTGTTGACCTGGATGTGGTGGGACACAGTTTCGGAGGCCGCGGAGCGGTCCCGGAAGATTAGGGCAGCGGATTCTGCGTGGTTGTGGATGGTTCTGATATAGTTTATTTCGGCGATGAGGGCCATTACAGTGCTGTGGTTGGATTGCAAGACAAATTTGGAGACGTCTAATAGGTTGTTTCTCTCCAGGTGGTCTGTGAGCTGTTGGTTGATGGCTTTCTCAAGGACCTTCACAGGGACATCGAGGAGTGCGATAGCGCAGTAGTTCTTGAGGTTGTTGGGGTCTGCGATGGGTTTCTTTAGGAGGGGATTTCACTTCTACGTATTTTTCCATATTTCCGGGAAGATGGCAGCATTGAGGATGTAAGTGAGCAGAGGGCAGATTTCCTTCCGTCCTAGGTTGAATCTGTGGTGTGAGCAGGGGTCTGTCAGAGTGCCTGGCGGTTTGGAAGCCATGATGGTTGCGGTTGTGAGTGACATTCCTTACCTATACAAGCAAGGAGGAGATTCTGACCATGGAGTTAAAAGAAGGCCCTTATTCAGCTGGATCCTACTCGTTCTCTAAAAGATCAAACGTCTGGCATGCTCAGAAACAGTGAGAACTGGGGAAGAGGATGGAGGAGCTGAATACATTCGGAGCCAAAGCTTAGTAAAAATTTCCGGCCTCGCTCCGAATAATGTGAAATAACCACATGTATAACCACCGCTCAGTTGAGGAAGTCGATGCCCTGATTGATGAAATTAGGAAAGGTGCAGGTCCTTAGATAAGCGGGGAGGTAGGAGCCCAACATGCCACACATGATATTCTACTGATGAGGGAAGATTACTAGGCTTTATGCCTACAAAGTCAGGGTGGGTTCCCCAGGGGTGGGGGGGAGGGTAGAGAAGGGTTCAATGCAGCAGTGACATTACACCATTAAGATGATGGGAGCTACTGAGTTAACATTCTTATCTTGGAATGTCAATGGGCTTAGGTGTAAGCGTAGGAAGAGTTTGGTAATGAAATACTTGAAGGAGAGTAAAGCGCATGTATGTCTGCTCCAGGAAACCCACTTAGATACTAACGAAAGCCGAGCCTTAGTCTCAAAACATCCCTGGATAGAGTGCTTTTTAGTCTCAGAGCAGGTTGCACACTGTAAAGGTGTTGGTTTTGTAATAAGATGGGGGGCAGGATGTGTTATTCAATCCTCCAAAATTGATAAATCCGGGAGGTAGATAGTTGCAACCTTGTGATGCGGAGGGGCAGAGGTAGTTTGTGCTGTCTTTTACAAGACCAACATTGAAGATCCTTCCCATCTATCCAATCTAGAATACAACCTAATGGAAGCAACATCTCCATTAGTAATTGGGGGAGACTTCAATGTTTTACTGGACCCTACGCAAGATTGGTCCAACAGGAAGTACAATGATCCTGCCCCCCCGGTAGTGCCAGACCCTAAAAAATATGCTGCATGATCTGGCGCTTTTAGATATGTGGAGGTATAGAATAGGACCCAGCCAAGGCTTTACATTTCACAGTAAAAAGTACAGCCACTTCTCCAGGTTAGACTACCTCTTTGCAGACAGGGCTACTATAGAGACAATAACGACAATTAGTATCCTCCCTGGTCAAATTTCGGACCATGCTGCGATCAGCATGTCCTATTGGGCCAAGATGGACAATAAAGAGGGCCATCCTTACTGATTCTGAGACGGGTGAGGCCCTAAAGAAGCTTATTGTTATGACATCATTAGGACCACCTCCTTTGATGTTGTGTGGGATGTCATTAAGCCAAATATTAGAGGGGTGTTGCAAAATCTGGCACATGTCGAGAAATCAAGTCTAACGGAAATTGAAGATAGAGTGGGATCACTGGAGGCTAACTTTCTCCAGGCTGGCTTGGGGTCAGTTGCTACAAGGGAACAGATACAGAGACTCCTAGAAGAGGCAAGGTAAGTCTATAGGATCAGAGTAGATCAAAAAGTGTAGAGCGCAGTGGCAAGCCAGCTGTATGCAGAATTTTGAGGATGGGTAAAAGGCAGTTGCATTGCTGGTGTGGAAAGCTAGAGCAGACAGATCAAGGAATTTCATCAGACAATTGATTGTAAATGCCAGGAGGGGAGGTCTCGGATGGAACGGAAGACATGCAAGCTTGTCTAGTATCCTTATTCCCTCCACTATACAAGGAGGAGATCTGTCCCAATCAAGACATCCTCAATGCTTGGCTAAGTAAAATACAACTGCCAAGTCCAACAATGGAGATTCAGGAGATACTTGAGGCCTCTATAACTAAGGAAGAGATCCGTTTAAGCCTAACTAAGAGTAGGGACGGTAAGGCTGTGTATATGGGCACCCTCCAGAATAAAGTCTATAATTTATTAATAGTGGAAATGGTCCCGGTCTTAGAAAACCTGTTTAACTCAATATACAATCAAAAAAGGGGGGAGATGAAGGTACTGGTTAGGTTCATCCTCCAATGTACATGTAGTTCACAAAAAAACTATAAATGTCAGATCCAGAAAACCTAACCAAGGGAATGGGAATTTTGCTGAATGCGCAAAAAAACAAGACCCATGTCTAAATAAAATAAAATTCTTTTCTTGAGTCCCATCATTCACCCAGGGTTGCCCCTAGGTGATATGCTTCATTATTGGGGCCATCCCAAACAGCTGCTGCTTGGGGCGTCCTGTGACTTGCAGAACTAGGTAGGAGCACTTTTTTGTGAATAAATGTGGAGTGCAGTGTTCATGGAGTGGTGAAAGTGATGTTAACTAGTGAGCTAATATTGTATTCTCGCTCCTAGTTAGTAGGATAAAAAGGGGTTAAATATTAGGGAAAAGATATAACTATTATGTGTATAAAGTCCCTAATATTCGGTCGGTATGTTTCGAGGTATCCCTAAACCTCTTCTTCAGGACCATACGGGGACCAGCCCCAGGCGTGCCACTCCTTGTGAAAACCTATAATAAAGTGAGGATGCACACCTAATGTGTGAGCACTCCACTCTGACAATAGTGTGGGCCAACGAAATAACACAAGGAGCTGCCACAATCACAGAGGAAGGATAAGGAATAGAGGAGGACAGGGTTATGGATGGCAAACATACCAACCACCACCGTTCCCTGCTCCTCCTTTCTGTTATGGCCCCCCAA
Organism: Lissotriton vulgaris; assembly: GCF_964263255.1. NCBI lineage: Eukaryota > Metazoa > Chordata > Amphibia > Caudata > Salamandridae > Lissotriton > Lissotriton vulgaris. Next base: position 1,705,649,749 of record NC_141685.1, on the reverse strand, counting down.
ATTACCAACCACAACCATATACCTACTAGAAGTCAGCCCCTCAATCGGATCAATCAGGATCATCGCTTCCTTTTTTAGGAAGAGGAAAAGGTACACAAAGGGGAAGAATGAATAGTGGACCGCAGGTACAGTGGTCACACCCGCCGGAGTCAACGAGGATGAACACGATGAGTATGGGCTTACCGAACAACCTGACAACCAGCAACAATCCAGTTTAGTTGTCAACTTGTCAGGAACTACCCTGTCAACAACACAACTGACGGTTTTGGAAAAGAGATTAAGCTTTGTACCTACACCGAATTTTGACAAGTGTCTACTCAGCTGCGAGCTGAATGAGTTCATACGAAAGATCTAGCTGCAAATATTCTTTGAAAACAGAACGACAATGGAAAACCAAAGAGGGGATACTGGTTTACATCAGAAATCAACCTTCACAACCCTATAAGTTACCCTACCGGTAGAACTCCTTGCTTTTGCGAAGGCAGTTCTGAAGGAAGTAAGCAACTCCTAGAACTATAAAAACATTCCACAACACCACTAGGATGGAACAAGAAGTGATCAGGTAATTCGCCAGCAACACGAATATCACAATAAAACCAGCAGATAAGGGTGGTGGAATCGTCAGAGGCACACGGAAAGGAATGCCTGAGACTTCTCACAGATGAAAGGAACTACAAGCGTATCAAGGAAGACCCACAGAATGCTTATGGATTGGAATTACCAGCATGGTGGAAAAAACGTTAGCACATGACTGGATTACCAAGAAGGATGGAGAATTCATAGTGAATACACACCCAGTCATACCATATTTTTACACAATCCCAAAAATCCATAAATCATTGGAAAAACCCCCAGGACGCCCCAATTGTTTCTGGGATTGGATTGATTTTGGAGCCACTTTCAAAATTTGCAGACACTTTCTTGCGGCCCCTGATACAAAAAACCAGCACCTACTTGAAGGACACGAAGGGAGTACTTTGCCTCCTTCAAGACCTACAGTTCAACCCAACATGCAATGTCCCTATTGGTTTATATGTGGAGAGCCTGTGCACAAGCTTACCCCACAAAGAAAACCTAGACATCATAGAAGAGGTCCTCTATGGTGCGAAATGGACCTACCATACACCAAATCACCATTCCTTGAATGCTGAAAGTGGGCTTTGACACAGAACCAGCATGGGCAGCACCCTCGCTCCAAGGTGTGGCAGGACTATATATTCACCACCTGGAAGAACACAAAATGTTGTCCGTTAACCCACACCGCCAACAAATTCTTGAATGGAAAAGGGACATCGATGACGTCCTCCTAATTTGGAACGGCAATGAATCAGAAGCCAATGACTTCATTGAGTGGTCTAAATCGACAGGACCCGTACCTGAAATTCACTTACACCATGAGCAGTTCAGAACTGGTTTTCTTAGACCTAAACCTCTACACTGCAGAAGGGGCTCTCAAGACAACAACACATTTTAAACCAACTGCTAAGAACTGTCTCCTTCTATATGACAGTTTTCACCTGAGACACCTGAAAGAGGACCTCTCTTTTGGCCAGTTCCTCAGGCTCAGGAGGAACTGTGCAGAAATGAGGGACTGCAAAGCTCAGGCCAAGGGACTATCCCAAAAACTCCAAAATAGAAAATATCCAATTACCATATTCAACAAAGCCAAGAAACGAGCAGCAAACAATCATAGGGACGCCCTCCTTGAAACATATGAGAAGGAAGACAAAGAGAAAGACAAGAGACCCATATGCATAACAACCTTTAGCATCACATCAGACAGGGATACCAAGCTAGTCAATAAGCATTGGCGTCTCCTCAACAGTGGCAAATTGAATATCCCAAAACCTATGTTCTCGCATAGGAGAGGGACAAACCTCAGGGACATCCTGGTACATACCCGTCCAAAACCTCCACTCAAAAATGACAACAACCAACAGGAGATTAGTACACTACCAACAGGCCATCACCCATGTGGTAATTGTAGTGTGTGTCACTTAACTACTACCACTAAAAAGGTGACCTTCAACACAGGAATAACGTGGGAATTATGAAAATTCACACCTGCAACACTGCAGGGGTGGTGTACATGATCACGTGCATTTGCGATCTAAACTATGTGGGCCTGACTACTAGGAAGGTCAGCACGAGGATATGTGAGCATCGTAGCAACATCCGATGCCACAGAGCCAGCACCAGAATGACAGCACATTTCAACGACATGAAACACACTCCAAACGACATGCGTTGGGTAGTGTTAGAGCATATAAAACACTGCAACAACCTAGAACAGAGGTTATTAGAAAAGGAGCAAAGATGGGTGTATAAATTGCACCGAGGCGCAGCAGGCCTGAATGGCAATATTCCGTGGGGACAGAGCCACATTACCCATATATCACACATTCAGCCCTCAACCGTATTATCACCCTGGACGAATGTTTTGAAGTACCTTGATAATACATGTATAACATCCTAGATACGGCATCCTTTTCGTCCGTTTTTGTTCCACCTCTATCTTTTTCAGACCCAAAATCAGAAACTCTTGCTACCAGCAAGGGCCAATTAGTCTCATATCCATAATGACAGTTGTGACACAAACACTGAGTGAACACTCGTCTAAACTCAGTATCACTGTGCCCTTTATGAACTTTTCTCCTACAAGTGAACACCCATGTGGGCCCTTATGTTTAGTTTCTAGATATATATTTTTTATATATCAGCTTTGACATCACCCTTTTGTATCCATTATGGCCCTGCAATGAACCTCTCACAGAGACAATTTTTGGTTTTTGTTGGTCTAACAACCTTTTTATTCTTATCTTTTGTTTTATTTCCATTACATTATTACACGCTGATCGTAGCATTTTCCTCTGTCCTAGACAGCCAGATGATTCTAGGAGGGTACTTATGAATAATGGTTTCAGTCATTCCTCCGAGATGGCCTCTTTTTTTTTCTAAGAGAAACAGCCGACTTTCCAACACACTCGGCCGGGCCATACATTGGTTTCATGACCTATTATATGTTGCCTCATTTAACTTCCTGCGTTATCAAATTGATTTCTTGATAATCTTGACAACCACACAAGTACCTGCCACAGTCATACCGCAGGGGCAAGTCCGAGGAACACTCTCATATTCTCCCAAGATGGCCCTTGTGTATTGCCAACAGAAGCGGCCATCTTGGTTTGCTTTAACTTCCACAGTCTAGTTAAACTTGGTACACTTGCATGACTGGGCTTTTTCATTCCTAATTAAACTGCACCAGGAGACAGATGGGCTAAGATGCGGTCCGCCTGGGTGCCAGAAGGTGTCATTAGACGGAGGTGTGCTTTGACGAAGTGAGTTCCTTTTCCTCAGCAGGTTCCTCCGGACATTTCAAAGCACTATTTTTTTCTATTTCTTTGAGCATCTGCCATCCACGTTATGGGCGGACACAGGAACATGTTTTGCTGGTAGTTCTCTTATTTTCTCACAGTTAACTTCAATGCTCTCTTTAGGGTATCACTACAAGCCCCTCTACTCTGACAGACCATGAGGCATAGTATTGCCAAAGCATAAGTATGTTCCAGACGTTTTGAGTACATTACATTTTTATATGTTGTATGTCATGTGTTGTCCAGTTTTTTCATGAGTGTTTTTAAAATTATATCTCTGCATTTAACTATGCTTTCTCACAAAGGAGAAGTCTGATGTGTTTTATTATGTCACATTAGATTAAAGCACTAATTAATTATTATCTCTAAGGGCACCAACTATAGAGGAGTACATTGATCAGATTACCTCATTGGGTATGGACCTGCCCATGTGAGAGTATTATGTGATAACTTTTCATTCTGTTTTATTCCCTGAACAGATAGTACGAGTCAAAGACTAACCCGTATGTATTTTGAATCAGGTGCTCACACGTTAGGTGTGCATCCGCAGTTTATTATAGGTTTTCACAAGTAGTGGTCCCGTGTGGTCCTAAAGAAGAGGTTTAGGGGATACCTCAAAATATGTCGACTGAATATTAGGGACTTTACACACATAATAGTTATATATTTTCCCTTCCATTTAACCCCTTTTTATCCTTACCAACTAGGAGCCAGAATAAAATATTAGCTCACTAGCTAGGTATTTTTAACACCACTTTTACCACTCCACGAACACAGCACTATGCATTTTTTCACATAAAAGTGCTCCTACGTAATTCCGCAAGTCGCAGCACGCCCGAGCAGCAGCTCTTTGGGATGATCCAAATGATGAAGCATGTCACCTAGAGGCAACCCTGGGTGAGTAAGGAAACTCAAGAAAAGATTTTTTTTTCTTTGGGCAGGGATCTTGTTTTTTAGCGCATTCAGCGGAATCGCCATTCCCTTGGTTAGGTTTTTTGGATTTGACACTAACTCAATATACAGACAGAGTGGACTCGTCCCAAGATCTTGTAAGGAGCCACAATAGTTCTTATCTTGACACCCTCCAAGGACCCACCAGAGCCGATTCCTATCGATCAATCTACCTGCTAAATGGGGATTATAAAATCTTTATAAGTATTTTAGTTGGGAGTTTGGCTAAGCTTGCCCCGTAGCTGATAGACTCAGATCAGAAAGGCTTCATCCATAAGAGGCAAATACAGGAGCAGGCTCAACAACTTATCGGCACAATAGATCTTGCTACTGAATTCTCTGCCCCCCTGACAGTGGTCGCTATGGATGCGGCCAATGCCTTGATCAAGTGTGTTTGGTGTTTGTCTGGGAGGTCATGAGAGCAATGGGGTTTGGCACTGGCTTTCTATATGCACTTCAGTTGATTTCTGAGGGTGCATCGGCTAAGATCCTCTTAAATGGCATATTTATTTCCAGCTTTAGTATACGAAGAAGGATACAGCAGGGCTGCCCTCTCTCACCCCTATTGTTCGATATATATATAGAACTTCTGGCCCGGCTTCTGAGATTTTTTGCCCTACTTGTCCCTTTTAACTCTCCACCTTATGGTGGTAAGGTGGCGCTATGCAGACGGCCTATTGATCTACACAGCAGATACCATCCGAGAGTAGAATACATTCTTACGGAATCTAAAACCAAGGTAATGTGTTGGAATGTTAAAGACTGGGGCGGTAGAGTGAGCCCAAACATTAGATATTTGGGAATTTAAATAGCTGAAGAGGTAGATCAAATCCCCCAGATCAATCTGCAAGGGGTCGCAAGAGAAATAGATTGTTTATTAGCTAGGTGGAAAAATTTCCTGTTAACCATTTTTGGGAGTGCCAGTTTGATAAAAAAGGTGATCCTCCCCAAACTGACTTACCTTTTTAATGCTATTTCCCTTGTGTTTCCAAAATCAGGCATCAACAAAATTCAGTGGAAGGCTGTCCGTTTCATTTGGGCCTATAAGGTTGCTGAGCTGGCCTGGACAAATCTCAGACGCTGGCTCGATAAGGGAGTGTTGGCCTTGCCCGATTTTAATCTATATTGCACAGTGTTTCAGTTTAAAAACATTTGGATGCTGCTTGGGAAGTCAGATGATTCCATGTGGGGGAAGCTCCTCTGGGATATGGTGAGAGAGTGTGTGCGGAGGGAAGTTTGGTGCCCCCAGATTTTTTAAGAACGTCCGATTAAAAATATTGAGATCTTTTCAATTATTGTATTTTATTAGTGTTCCTCGTGGCACTAAACATGTGTCGGCTGTCAAAAATAAAAATACGTTGTGAAAAAAAAGTATTGAGATCTGCACTCAATGTATGAAACAAGATCAGGAGAATGTGGGGCCTAGGCTATTATTCAGGTCTGGCCTCAGTTTGGGGGTACCCCGATATGCCTGAAAGACAGCTTAAATCTCCCACTCAGGAGGCCGGGTATCACAACTGAGTACAACTGAGGGGTTGCATCCTTGGGAAGTCTTAAAGGCAAAAACTGGAAATAACCTGTCCAAGTTGAAATGTATCCAACTGTCTTCTTGGTTTGCAGCCTCAAAACAGGAGATAGGGGGTGACTTGGAGCTAGAGCTTCTTCTCTAAGACACAAGACCTAAGAGTAAGGAGGTTGCAGGTGGTAAGAGAAATTTCCGGAGGCTGAGGAGAAGAAGCTATCACCTCCCCACCTTGGCTGGAGAGGAGCCTTCCAGGAAACGGACCTCAAATCGGTTTTGGATAACTCCCTGAGGCTCCAGTTTTCCACTGTCAAACCAGCCAGCTTGAAGAGAAATAAGTTTTTCATCATTAACCGACTCTACTGGACACCATTCACATTCGCAAAGTTTGGCCCCCAGTCTACTACCAAGTGTAATAAGTGTGATTGTGTGGAAGCCAAGGACGTACATATTTATTTTCTATGTCCCAGGTTAAGTGACTACTGGGGAAGTATAGAACTATCTTTGAAAGCTATTCTGGGTGTGGAGATTAGCTTGATTGCATCGCTCGTTCTTTTTGGAGTGGATGACATAACAAGCCACCTTCTGAGGCGACTGCAGAGAGCTGCTTTTCTATCTGATTTTAACTGCTAGAAGAGAAATCTGTAAGAAGTGGAGGGACCCCATACCACTGAAGGTTGAAGATTGGGTTAAGGCGTCTGTTAGGGTATGGCGGCTAGATCAGGGCTCAGAAAAGTGCCGTCCACCGGCTATATGGTCTGACTTCTTAATTTGGTGCAGTTCCTTTGGGAACCGGCTAAACATACAATGATTGCACCAAGGCACTGATAGACGTTAAGGTCCTGTATGGTGTCAGGACTCAGGGCTAATGCAGTGACCGCAGGGCGGACAGATCAGTTTTGCAGTATCCCGAGAGTTGCTGACACTTTTGGTGGTATGAGGATATATTAAAAAAATGATGGTTGCGGTGGTCTCGGTGTTGAGGGGGGTCCAGTCGGTGAGGTGGTTATGTTACGTTACATTATTTGCATTTTTAGAGCGTACAGTTACCCTCGGGTGTCCTGGCGCTGAGCATTGCCTGTTGGAAAGAGTAATAAATATTCTACTGGTTAAAGAGCCATGTTTTCAACCCCTTCCTGAATGAAAGGAGGTCTGTGGAGTTTCTCAGATAGAAAGGGAGATCGTTCCATGCCTTAGACGCACAAGTGATAAAGCTCCTGCCTCCCCAGTTGACTTTTTTAAATGAGGGGACTAGCACTTTTTTAGCTCCAATTGAGTGTAGCTTTCTTCTGGGGACATACCATTGGATTTTTCGCCTCAGGAAGTTGGGTCCAAATCCATTGAGCTGCCTAAAAACGGTGCATAGTGCTTTGAAGTGTACTCTTTGTTTCACAGGGAGCCAGTGGAGTTGTTTTAAATATTCCTTGATGGAAACAAATTTCGCAGTCCCTGACAACATTCTAGCTGCAGCATTCTGAGCGATTTGAAGTCTGTTGATATGCTGCTTTTGGGCATTCAAATATAGGCCAATGCAGTAATCAAGGCGTGACATGATAAGGGCCGTGATCACAGTCTTGAGGTCGTTTTTGGTGAGAAAAATCTTATTTTCTAATTATTTTAAGTGCCAGGAAGCAAGCCGAAATTACCATACCTATTTGGTCACCCAGCGCAAGCTTGTTGTCCACTATTACCCCTAAATTCTTTGCTCTCTTACTGGGTGTAGGGCAGATCCCCAACCCTTCAGGCCACCAGTCCTATGTCCCCACATGTGGATTGTACCCAAACTTAATGACCTCGGTTTTGCTCGAGTTCAGTTTTAAACAGTTATCAGACTTCAATCCTGAGATGGCCACCATACAGTCGTGAAAACATGGTTGTGCGGAGTTTGGCGAGGGTGAAATTAGCTCCGTTGGTTGATGGTTGATATTGCAGTACATGACTGCTATCTTGTGGAAGTGGTTTGATAGGGCATTACAGAGGTCCTGGGTGGGTGGGATTGCATTTCGGATGGCTGCTGGGGTCGAGAATTCTCTGATGATGTTGAATAGTTCCTTTGAGTGGTTGCTGCTTGTTTCGATGCTAGTAGCCCAGGCTTCCTTATGGCTCCTTTCTGTGGGCGTACTTTAGCTTCTGTGGTCTATGGGGTCTCTGCTGGAGCACCATCGTCTCTCCATTCGTTTGCATTCTCTTTTTGAGTTCTGGAGTTCAAAGGCCAACCAGATTGCGTGTTTGTTGGACTTCTTGGGGTTGGGTGGTTTGATGGGTCAGATTCTTGCTGCACATCTGGAATTCCCTTGGCCGGCTCACCAGGCCTAGTTCCCTTGTCCAGTGGGTGCTGGGCCCAGGGTTCCAGGGTCCAAGTGTCCAACATTCCCCTTCTGGATGGTCTGTGACCTGGTCCCAGCACAAACCCACTCAGGGAGCTCCAGATGTCTCATATGGAGCCCTCTCTCTCCTTCAGTCTGTTCAGATTCTTCTAGATCATTTCCCAGTGAACACTGTACTGGGAGTGCAGGAGACACCACTACCTTCATATGGCCTGTCGCACCTACCCATTCCAAATCCATCTTAGCCATTGGAAAGAGTTTGGTCCTGTTGTCTGCATAGGTCACCTGGTGAAACTCACTAGGTAGAATCGGCTCTTTAGACACCAGTGAGTCCATGACCATAGTCAAACTTGTGACTGTGTCTATCAGAGGCTTAATCTCAGTTCCATTGATTGTAGGCTTCTGCCTGTACTTAACCCTGGTTGGAGGTTGGGGGGCTAGGGTTGTAATATCCATCCCACCCAGGTACACTAAAGTTGCATCTGTCACTTCCCTACCCATCTCTGGGGCCCTCTCCACCCCCACATTTACACTAGCAATCCCTGAGGACTTCCCAGCAGTGGGAGGCTTCTTTGTGCAGACAACCTCTCCATTCTTGTGCTCTGACTGAATACAGTCAAAGCTCATTTCCACCTTTGAGGGATCAAAGAACCTACCATTCTTTCCTTTATACCCTTTCGCCTTCAACTTGGATTGGCTCGGGCCCCCCTCTTTGTTCAGGTTTTTGTGGGTTTTTTGAAGACTCAAGGACTTCTGTTTTTGACCCTCTTTACCCTGGGCTTTTCCCTCATGGGGGATCTGTCCTCCCTTCTTCTGATCACCCCCTGATGCTGGTTGGAAACCCGGGTGCCAACTAGGCCTGGGCAGTAAATTCCGTTCCGCTGGTGGAATTTGCGGAATTTGGGTCATTTCGCATTTCGCGGAGAACACGGAATTGCCAAAAATTCTGCGATACACGGCTTCGCGGAATTATTTGCTTGTTCCCGTTTTCAAAATGTGTGTTTGCTAGATATATCCCCCTCGCACGCAAACAGCGTTCTCGAACAGGAAATAAGCATCGCGATAGGGCGGAACAAGCAATTCCGCGTGTTCGCTGAGATTTTGCGTGCTCGCAGAGATTTTTCACTGTTTCGTCGAGCTTTGCCTAGCGCGACTACGCAAATTCCACCCTCCCCTAGTTCTCACTCACTCATCAGCTAACTCCCCCAGCTCTCTAGGGCTAGTCAGCTTAGAGTCCACTAGATACTGGCAAAACTTCTCTTGTGCACAATGAGTCATATGTGCTCTTTCAAAAACAAAGCGCCTTTACTGAGATGCCCGCAAAGTCCGCCCATGACTGTGTATTTCCTTTCTGGATGTCCCTCAACTTTACACTGTACTGTTCTGGGGTCAGACCAAACTTCTTGACTAAGCATTGCCTCAAGTGGAAGTAGGATTTTGCCTCATCCCCCTGTAGGGTCTATCCCTCCCGACTAATCGAACCAGTTCCCAGAAAAGTGAACCCTAATGCTAAGGGCGGACCCCCCACATCTCAAAGGCACTTTCAAATGCAGTGAGCCATTTGTCAATATCCCCCCCTCCAGGTGTCCCTCGGTACTATACCCTTGGGAAGCTTGTGGTCTTACCCCACCACCCCTGGACATCTCAACATCCTAATCATCATCGCTGACACCATTTCTTCTTGCCTTCTTCTTCACCCACTGCTCCTTGGCTAATTCCAGTTTCTTTTGATCCAACGCTATTAAAGCTAGCTGGACCTCAAGTTGCCTCTCTGCATGGGACAGCTGTGGGTCTTATGTATTGGCCCTGCCCTCTTCCCACCATTTGAAATAATGTTGTTTGCACTGGCATTGATAGTTAAGGATTCATCATCACCCTCCTTCTTGGTGACCTGGGGGAGGGCAGCCTTCTCCTTCTCTTCATTCTCTGGGGATGACCTGGACCAGGCCTTCAGGGAACTAACCAGCTCAGACTGTCTAATCTTGTTAGTAGCAGGTAGCCCCCAAGCCTTACACAAAACGCCAAGCTCTGCCACTCTGAGTTTAGTTTATTTAGCCACATCGTGCTCCATGGTATCCTCAGTTTTGGATCTCAACAACTATCAATCAGGATTAAAATTTAAAAAATTACAAAATCAAAATTTTTGTTCTTAGAGAATTTAGAGCATTTTGTTTCAGAACAAAAGTTATTGAGTTTTTTGCCACATATGGGCCCAAAGGGCCAGACATGAAGCACAGTCAATTGCAAGGGAAATAATACAGCTGTAGATGTTCGGATCTCCCATGGATTGCTAAAATGAAACAATAAAAGGAATGAGAAAACAATAACAGAGCATGAACATATGCACATGAGACGCTTGTGCCCTCCCCGTTCCCCAGCCCACCACCTGCATCATATTACATACACATGTCATGGAACAGTTTGGCCTATTCTGGAGTCCTAGTCATATTGATGTATTTCTTAATCTATGTTTATGTCTGTAGTGGGTACACAGTCGAGTATCAGCCCCCTGTACTCTGCCCACCTCCGCCAAACATTGGGATGTTTTTGGGGGCACCCTTTGGCCTGAAACACAGCAACCTTGAGGCTCATGCAGAAGTCCATGCCCTTCTTACAGACGCCCAACAAAGGCGGGCTGACATTCTTCCGCTGGCGGGCAATGTCTCATTTAGCGATGGTGAAGCCAAGGAATAATAGATGCCGCTTGTATCTATTGCCACCAATCCCCTCTGTACTGTGCAACAGGAGGAGGTTTGGAGACAGGGGAACATCCCACCCAAGTACCTTGGCTAGGCAACCTGCTACCCCCTCCCAAAATTGTAGTAGTGCCCCACACTCTCAGACAGTGTGTAGAAAGGTCCCACCTTCATGTTCACATCTTAGACACCTGGGGGATTTTATGAGACCCATGCACCACAGCCGGTGTCTTGTAAAGTAGGCGCAAAGCAAATATTTAAATTGGATGAGGCTCTGTCGTGAGGTTATTGCCTCTCCATGAGGGGACTGCAGGGCCTTAACCCAATCGGCATCATCCAAATCCAGGATATCCCCCTGCCATGTCTCCTGGAAGGCCTCCAAGGTGGTGGCACTATTGGTAACTAAGGACTGATAGATCTGTGTAAATTTTTGGGTGCCCAGCACAGTTCTCTGCAGGTGCTCACCTGGGCAACCGCGCATTCTCTCATTAGCCTCCACGCAGGGAGCCTGCACAAGCGCGCATTATATAGGACCTTTCTGTTGCAACAGAAGAACCTTGTAAATGGCAAATTAATACGTGAAAAGAAAACAAAGGCAAAGCTAAGTGAAAGCTCTTGCTTCAAATGAGAAAAGCTGATTTCTGTCACACATGGCAGGACTGGTGTAAAGTCCATTGAAACGAAGTTGATTTAAGAAAAGTAGTTTATTAAAGTACAAAAACACAGAAGCAAGGCAAGACACAGCCTGCACAAGGCTTCTTCAATCGCAACTCCCTCGTAACGTTCTCAGAGAACGCTTGAGGAAGAGAAGCGATTAAAGCAAAACAATAATTTAAATATAAATAAACATGACACATCTTCCTCCTTAATAAACCACAAAAAAAATTAATATTCAAAATCTTCTAACCACTTGGGTTCGTAATATATTATTTCCGGTTTAGTCAGCGTGGTGATCTTCCTCACAATGCATTGTGAGGAAGATCATCACGCTGACTAAACCGGCACTTCCCTTTACCGCGCTCCGAAATCAAAGACGCGGACCTATCTAAGCTCCCGATCCTGGGCAGCCAGCGCATTCTTTAAGAATCGCACCTTTACAAGGCTCTGTATCCTCCTGCCTACTCCTCAAGCACAACGGGGATCTCCCCTTGGCAATAGAGGCTTATAACTATTAGGCTTTATACTAATGTCCTGATGATGGTCCCCATGATTAAGTTAAGTAATGGGACCGAAACACTGTCGACCTTTTGTGCACCTTACACATAAACATAAACTGTGTGTCATATATAAGTGAAGGTGCTTGCTTGAATTTTCTGTGTACTTGTAAAACTACAGAAATCTGCAGCTTTTGCCTGAAAAGCCCTGTTTTTTTTTCTTTTTCTTTTTTTCTTCACTGTATTGATCTGTAAGTGCAAGGGTACAGGATTGTGCCCTACTACGGTGATTTGTTGAAGGAATTCTTCTTGTGCATTTCTTATTCAGTAAAGATTGAGACCCCTGTCTGGCTGGACATGTCAAAACTAATATTGAATCGACTGTGTCTATATTTATTGTTTTTGAATATTCCTTATGCATGGGACCACTGTTGTTTTGATAAATTATGTTCCCCAAGGTCCTGTGCTGACTTGTTTGGGATCCCTTTGTTGACTTTAATACAATGATCTTTATGACACAACTGTAAGATTAAATTCCTTAACGAAGTGGGTGGAATAGCTTTACTGCCACAAAAATGGTACCGTCATTGACCGATAACTAATTTCTTACTTCCCAAAAGGGTTTGAGACTAGGCGATAGCTTTGACTTTTCTGGCCAACCTTTGCAAAATTAAAAAAATTAAAGACACCAAATCCCATTCATTCAAGTATTCTTCAATCCATTTACTTTTTTCAATAAAAACTGGACTCTCGTCATGTACAAATGCCACTTGCAACGGATCCCATTCATTTTCATTAGCTTCTTGAATATCTAAAGGAAATCTGCTAAGACATTACTTTTCCCTGGAACATGTTTGATTTTGTAAAGAAAATCTTGCAGACGCATGGACATTCTAGCTATCCTTGCTGAAGCTTTGAACAACCCTTCAGTAGTGAGGAGATTGACTAAAGGTTTATGGTCAGACCTAACTAAGCATTCTTCACCCCAAACAAAACTCCTGAAATGCTCTAAAGCCCAGACTAGAGCAAACGTTTCTTTCTTAATAACTAAAAATTTGCATTCAGGGGGGGAAAGTGCTCTAGAAGCATATCCAACTATGCTTTCTTTACCTTGTTCATCAATTAGAGAAAGTACTCCCCCTAATCCATTGTTGCTTGCGTCAACTGTGACAATAGACTTATTTTTCATGAAGAAAGGACTTAACATAAACATACTCATGCTCAGTTTTATCATTGGCAAAAATAAGAATGTCATCTTGGAAAAATCTAACTTTGGGGTTTTTGCAGAAGAGGTGCTGCATTAAACGTTGAAAAATAGCTGCTGCGGAAGCTAGACCAAATGGCATTCTTTTGTATTGGAAGCAACCCATAGGTGTAATGAAAGCAGTTAAATGTTTACTTTCCTAATCGAGCTAAATTTGGTGATAAGCTGACGATAAATCTATTGTGGAGAAAAACTTAGCACCATTAACTAAAGACAACATTTCAGAAATTTTAAGTAAAGGAAACTTATCAATGACAATGTTTCCATTAAGTTGGCGAAGGTCAATACAAAGACAAATTCTACCATTAGACCTTCGGGCCACAACAACTGGAGAAATCCATAATGTCTTCCTTGACTAATTTATCCAATTCGTTCTCAACTTCAATACGTATTAAAATTGGAATTTCCCTGGCTTTGTGAATTTTTGGATTAGCATTCTGTTTTAAGATTATGCGATGGTTAAATTCTTTAAAGGTCTCAAATTTCCCACTGAAAGCTCTAGGAAATTTAGATAATGTAGAGTCACCGATTTCAGTACAATCATCAACAACAAGTACAGGATCAGGGCTATTGGGATAAAAAATAATATTAAGATTTCCTTGATCCTTCCATCCTAATACAGAAGGCCTATGATTAGCCACATAAAGCTTCCCTAAACATTCTCTGCCTTTAAATCTGAATTTAAGAGGTCTAAATCCCACCATGTCAATCTTTTCCCCAGAATAGCCTTAGGGTTTAAATATCTGGAGCATATAGTTTCTCTCCTAAATCTTGTAAGAATTTAGAGTTCCAAACATTTTCATTAATGATGGTGTACGGAGAACCTGAATCTGCATGAATATCAATAAAAAGGTATACAGTCAAAATATCGAGTTTTTATTATCGATTTGCATTAATATCGATTAAAAAATATAGAATGGACACAATATCGACTGGACAGATTATAGACTACAAACATATTGAATATTGAATTAAAAAATATAGAATGGACATAATATCAAATGGACAGAATATAGACTACAAAAATATAGAATGGACAGAATATAGACTAGAAAAATATAGAATGGACAGAATAAAGACTACAAAAATATTGAATTTGAGGTAAGTTAATATCAATTGTTAAAGTGTTTTTTATGTTAGTATATGTTTGAAAAGTGTATATTTAATTTATTATTTATATTATTAATTATTTTTATGGTATTTAATTTTTGCGTATTATAACTCTGTAGCTGGTTGTGGGTTTATAGGTGAATAGGGTGCGAAGTAATTTAATTATAATTAATTAAATATGTTAATTTATTTATTGGTATTTATTTTGAATTAATTGTTAATTAATTATTAATTGGTAATTAATTAAAATATAATTGGTAATTATTTTTAATTAATTGATTAATTGATAATTATGTTAATTTTAGTAATTTATTTTCTGTAGCGGGTTGTCGGTTTATAGGGGAATAGGGTGGGAAGTTATTTAATATTTAATAATTAAATATGTTAATTTATTTATTTGTATTTATTGTGAAATAATTGTTAATTATTAATTGGTAATTATTTAAAATGTAATGGGTAATTAATTTTAATTAATTTATTAATTGATGATTATGTTAATTTTATTAATTTAGTTTCTGTAGTGGGTTGTGGGTTTATAGGGGAATAGGGTGCGGAGTAATTTAATTGTAAGTAATTCTATTTTTAAATAATTTTTTTATTTTATCAAATGTTTAATTATTTTCTAATTGGTAATTAATTTATTATTAATTGGTAAATAATTTGTATAATAAGGTAAATATTTGTATTATTTAATTTTTATTTGCATTTTTAATTGATTAATTAATATATTATATAAATGTGTTAAGTATTTTAATTAATTTGTAATTGGTATTATTATTTATTTTATTTTTATTTATATATGAAGTATTTACTTTCCCTACTGTTGCACTCGCTGGAGTGGGAATAGTAATTTTTACCCTCCTGTTATCCAATGCTTTCGCTACTGTTGCACTCAATGGAGTGGGAATAGTAATTTTTACCCCTACGCTATCCAACGCTTTCCCTACTGTTGCACTCTCTGGAGTGGGAATAGTAATTTTTATCCCTACGCTATCCAACGCTTTCCCTGCTGTTGCACTCAATGGAGTGGGAATATAATTTTTACCCCTACGCTATCCAATGCTTTCCCTACTGTTGCACTCTCTGGAGTGGGAATAGTAATTTTTACCCCTGCGCTATCCAACGCTTTCCCTACTGTTGCACTCTCTGGAGTTTGAATAGTAATTTTTACCCCTACGCTATCCAAAGCTTTCCCTACTGTTGCACTCTGTGGAGTGGGAATAGTCATTTTAACCCCCTACGCTATCCGGCGCTTTCCCTACTGTTGCACTCTATGGAGTTGGAATAGTAATTTTTACCCCTAGGCTATCCAACGGTTTCCCTACTGTTGCACTCATGGAGTGGGAATAGTAATGTTTACCTCTACGCTATCCAACGCTTTCCCTACTGTTGCACTCTCTGGAGTGGGAATAGTAATTTTTACCCCTACGCTATCCAGCGCTTTCCCTACAGTTGCACTCTCTGGAGTTGGAATAGTAATTTTTACCCCTACGCTCTCCAACGCTTTCCCTACTGTTGCACTCTCTGGAGTGGGAATAGTAATTTTTACCCCTACGCTATCCAGCGCTTTCCCTACTGTCGCACTCTCTGTAGATGGAATACTAATTTTTCTACGCTATCCAACGCTTTCCCTACTGTTGCACTCTCTGGATTTGGAATAGTGATTTTTACCCCTACGCTATCCAATGCTTTCGCTACTGTTGCACTCTCTGGAGTGGGAATAGTAATTTTTACCTCTAGGCTATCCATCGCTTTCCCTACTGTTGCACTCTCTGGAGTGAAAATAGTAATTTTTACCACTACGCTATCCAACGCTTTCCCTACTGTTGCACTCTCTGGAGTGAGAATAGTAATTTTTACCCCTACGCTATTCAGCGCTTTCCCTACTGATGCACTCTCTGGAGTTGGAATAGTATTTTTTACCCCTACGCTATCCAATGCTTTCCCTACTGTTGCACTCTCTGGAGTGGGAATAGTAATTTTTACCCCTACGCTATCCAACGCTTTCCCTACTGTTGCACTCACTGGAGTGGTAATAGTAAATTTTACCCTTTCTGCTATTCTACGGTAAAAATATTGTAATTTCTTTATTAATATTACGTTTATATATATATATATGCATTAACAAATCAATTTGTATGTTTTTTTTACTTACATTAATTATTTATTAATTTTAAGGTTATGTAAGTATTTTAAGTATGTTTAAGTTCATTATATTTATTATTTCATTAATTTTTAATTAATTTAAAGCATTTAAAAAAATTCGATATTCTGACTAACTATTCATTTTTACATCGATATTTTTGATTCAATATTTTTGTACTTACCTGTTTGGAGATAGGAGGTCGATATTTTGGCATTCTATATTTTTACCTTGATATTTTGGTAGGTCGATATTTTGGCATTCTATATTATGTCAGTGATCCCAATAAAAACACCACTGATGGACATATTACAAACAGGTTTTTTTTTACCACCTTTGTCATTAACGTCCTTAGTATTAAAAATGACCTTTTTTCAACTTGAAAGTCACTACAAGTTCCTTTAACTGAACAATGCATAATTTGTTTTACTGTGTCTTCATCATCACTAGAATTAGACTCGCAGATTACGTGAACTTTTTTGCTTTTCTTCCTATTGCATGCTCTCGAGAAATGGCCAACTAGACCGCAATTAGAACATTTTTCCTTGATGGCGGGACAAAGTATGTTATTTGCCAAATGTGAATTACATAAGCATTTTAATTCTTCGGTCTTTTTAGGATCCGAAGTTCTGGGTTTAAGTTGAATTTTTTGTTTGGAATGAGACTTATTTTGAATTTTTGAAATAACAAGCTCATTGACTTCTTTATTCTCATTGTTGATTGCTTTGGCACTACGGCTAGAAAGTTCAGCTTTTCTAACAATTGCTAAAACATCCTTAAGTTCTACATCGCCATTGATCCAAAGTCTTTCTTGGATACTTGGATCTGAGGCATGCATTACAACTTGGTCCCTAATAAATTGTTCTTGAAGGTGATCAAATTTACAGTCTTCTGTGATCTTTTAAAGAGCAGCAACATAAACATCAATTGATTCACCAGTTTCCTGTTTGCCATGGAAAGACTTATACCTTGTGATACCAATACACACCTTCGGAGAAAAGTGATTATCAAAGTCTTTCAATACATCGGAAAACACATTAGATTCACACCCACCAGTATTTTTTGTCATTTCTTAATAAATGTTCAATCCTCCAGTGCCAATTGAATGCAAAAGTATATATTTCTTTCTCTCTGGCTTCATCTTCCCTTCTTCATCAATAGTCTCTATAAAATTTAAAAAGTACGATTTCCATTGTAACCATTTGATGCATGGCTCAGACCCACATGGCCAAAATGCTTGAGAAGGTTGTATTGTATAAGTTTGTGCTGCCATGGTAATAACTATAATGGAGCAAAACAATTATAATGATCACAACCGTGACTTATGTGAAGAGTTAAAAAAACTGCTCAAAGAAATCCCAGTGAGGTTAAAATGAATCAATAGTCTTCGAATTATTTTAAATTATAAAAATGTCTGGTAAATAAGGAATACAGAAGAACAATAAATCCGGATTCACAGCGTGATGAAGACTTACTTGGGTTTTAAATTGTAACGTCGAATGAAGGAAATAACGAGTTTCCAAACAGCACTCTATCGTAATAGCTTGAGAAAGTTGAAAGAACACGTGCGCTTTGTTACCTTGAAGCCAATGAAGCGGAAACGAAGTTCCGATCATTAAACAAAGCTCTGATGCCGGTAATTGCTGTAGTGTTACTATGCGTGCACTGAAGTTAACTTACGTAAATAGAGAAGCGTCAATATACCACGTTGACGTCACAAGCCTTGACCGAACAAGAAGAAGAAATTCCACAGCGTAGAAGATGCAGGATTTGAAAAGCCCAGGAATGGCTGAGTGTGCAAGGAACAGTCTAGTGAAGCAGGCAGTTGCTCCAACTGTAAGTATGAATACAATGTTGTACTTACTCCTCCGTAGCGGTGAAAGTTCCCAAGCAACTCACGATTTACAGTATTCTCGTAGCTTCTGTTGTTCAGCCTCTTTTCTTTTTGATGAACGAATGAGGCTTTGAAATATTTAAACAGAAGTTTCTGACTTTCTGTACCTTCTTTTGAAGTCTTTGTAGATCTTCTTAACGCGGGAGTGCTCGAGAATCCGATAAAGATCAAAATTCTCTTATGAACAACGAACAATAAATAGTCCATTTAGAAACAGAATCCAAACAAAACGTTTTCTTAAAATGCCTGAAGGTATCTCGAGGTAGAAAAAAAACATAAAAATGAAGAAAAATTAATCCAGTAATGAGTTCAATGGTTTCCTAGTGTTTCTGAGCCTCCTCGCCATTGGAAAGTCCATAGAAACGAAGTTGATTTAAGAAAAGTAGTTTATTAAAATACAAGAACACAGGAGCAAGGTAGGACGCATCCTGCACAGGGCTTCTTCAATCTCAACTCCCTCGTAATGTTCTCAGCGAGGATCATAACTGTGCAGAGAACGCTCGAGGAAGAGAAGCGATTAAAGCAAAACAATAATTTAAATATAAATAAACATAACAACTGGGCTTTGTATTTGGTAATTTAAGTTTATTTAAGGAATGTGTGCAAAACTGTGACTGTCTATTTGGGGGAAGAAACCATGATTAAATGCACCACAATCTACTGTTCAGTCTAACAATTTTGAAAATAGTGCATACGCCTTTTCCTTTTCTTCTCTTGAAAGATGATTTACCACGTGCACTTTCTTTTAAATATTGCAGTTCCTCTTCATGTTTTCGCATTCTTGTCTTTATGTTCAGACTTAAATTTTTCTTGTCTGTGCAAAGCCATTTTATAGCCATTAGGCCTAGTTCGCAGTATATCATTTTTTTGACCAAATGTGCTTTTAAACCATGTCCAGCTAATATCAGTTCTTCATCTGGAAACTTTATTTAGCTCATTTGAAATATGTTTAAAAGTTATGGTACCATTGTCAGCGCTGCAACAAATAATCGATACATATTTTAATAGTGCCCCACAGTCTATCTGTCTATTTTTTATGTATTTGAAAAGGAGACGGTTTTAGTTATTTATTATTGTTAACTAGCACACAGTCGTGCCAATCGCATTGCAATACTGGACTGTCAAGGAGATGACTTTCTACGTTTCCATATCACTCCGGAATCTAATTTGTTTTTATGTGGATGAGTGATTGTTTGTTGCTTTGCGAGGCATGCAGTACACTCTAGTGGGGGAAGCCCCGCCAATATTTTTGATTGGCTTTACTCATAAATTCTGCATTGTGATTGTTGTTTGGCTGGTTAGTTCCGACTCCTGACAGCTATGTCGTAATTTTTCTCGTTCCGAGGCTATCAGCCCTTTTACTCGAACACTATTTGCTACCCTGTGTCCCCTGCCCACCCGCTCCCGCAGTTCGCACATTTAGGTCCCCTCATGGAAAGGGCGTTTGTTCCAGCCAGCACTGACACTATGAGGTGCATCAATCCCTTCACGTACAGCACCGCCTTATGGTGGCTTCAGGGATCCTTAAAGAAAGGGTGCAAGTAGGCAAAGACCAGTGAGAGACGGCGGGGTGACGAGAGAAGAGGTAAAGCCACACAGGAGTAGGGCCATTAACTTTGCAGAACAACACCTCCTTTAAATAGCATAATATATCCCCGAGTTAAGAGATTACACTGTTAAGTGTGTATTGTACAAAGCTTTACTACCAGTCTGGTGGGGGCTCGAGCGGGGGTGCGCTGAATTATCGATTTGCGTAATTAACTTTTCATGTGCAGTTGTAGACTAGTGGGACAAGAGACTAGAAAAGGACAACAGGGAGGGTTCTCCTTCTCTTACCCCCAATCACCCCCCCCCCCTCCCCCCACACACACACACACTGTCATGCTTCGGTAGGGCTGCAGCCTACGGCGACAGGAGTCGAGGGAAAATAATTTGTAAAAGGATAATTTTCAAAATCTGTGGCATCACTCACAAGGGGCCTTGTTATTTCTCTTCCGAGCGCACTCTTTACTGTCCAGGAAAGGCCCCAATGTTGCGTGATAAAACGTTGTTGACCGTTCCTCTGATCAAAAAGTCGGGGTGAAGATCTTTCTCTCACCCACCCCCTCTTACTGGGACGCTCTTCCTGTCCGTATAGGTCAGTGCTATGATCATTTTATATTCAGGAAACTACTTAAAACCCAACTGTTTTAGTGGATTATTAGTGACTGCTACCAATTGTTGATGGTCCCTGCGCCGTGATACTCCTCTTGGGGTGAGTTGCGCGCAATATCAAAAACCAGTGACATAACATAACTAATAGGTCTGAGGAGCGACATTTTGTGGTGCGTTCATGTTCCATGCACTGGTCTATAAATATCAGCGCAGCCACGTCCTTCTCAGTGGCCTCCTGACACCATAAGTGCCACGTGTCATTATTTGACCCAGCTCACTGAAACTCATTTCTTTGACATCAGAAGGATTCCGTGCAGGTGGCGTACATATTTATGCAGCAGACACAGAAACCCAGAGAGAAATCCAGTCTCCTTCTTGTGAAAAACTACTCCTGTTTAATCTTCGGTTTTATTATGATCATTTACAGTTTCGCAAATCGATAAAAACCTTGGGGCAGATTTATGTTAACTGGCGCATCCCCAGGGATGCGCCAGTTAACATGCGCCATGGTGCGCCACAGCTCCGCCACCCATGGTGCGCCGCATTTATAATGCGGCGCACCATGGTGCAAAAACGGCACAGATGCGTGACGCATCTGTGCCGGAAATGTGGCGCATTGCTGGAGTCGCGTCGCAAGCGCGACGCAGCTCCAGCAAGGCTCGGGGGTACACCATGTGCACAATGCTGCGTCAAGCCCTACGCCTGCTTCAAGCAGGCGCAGGGTTTTGACGCAGCATTGCCCTGAAAGTGACTGAGTGAAATCTCATAGATTTCACTCAGCCACTTTCAGGAGGCGTTCCTGCGCAGGAACGCCCCCCCCCCTCGCGCAGGAACGCCTCCTTATGGCGCAGTGCTTTACAACGTGACGCATCTCCTAGATGCGTCACGTTGTAAATAGGGCGCATTGTTTGCGCCGCAGTTGCGTCAAATAAAGTGACGCAATTGCGGCGCAAAGAGGCGCAACAGCCTCATAAATCTGCCCCCTTGTTTCGCCACTTATAGGGATGGTGGAAGCCTAACAACAGTTAAAGAGTTGAAATACTCAGAAGCAGTTCGCAATCTGGGGGTCACCTTTCACAGCGAACTATCCATGAAGAGTCACGTAAACTAAGTCACAGGTACCTGCGTCACACCGCTCCGTGGACTAAGGAAACTCCTACCTCTGCTGCACCCACATGCAAACTCTCTGATTGTACACAGCGTAATACTAAGCAGGCTCGATCACTGCAATGCCTTACTGTTAGGCGTCCCGGACTATCTGGTTAACAGACTGTACCGAGTCCAAAAATCAGCTGCAAAACTGGCTCTACAGAGACCAAGAGAATCGCCTGCATCAAAATCCATGAAGGAACTTCACTGGCTCCCTTTAAAACAGAGAATAGCCTTTAGGTCCTTGTGCATGGCTTCAATGCCCTTCAGGGCAAATGCCCACTACCCCTCCAAAAAAGATTAATACGATATGCCCCAAAGAGATGACTTCATTCAGCAGCCGCAAATCTGATATGTTAAAGAACAGTAGATGTTTCAGCACCCAGGCTAATGTGCTGCATCGCTAATTACATATTAGGTCCCAAAGGCTAGACTGATTGCATTGCAAATGCTTGTTAATACGTTTTGAACAGGGGGCAGTGGCCTAGACTACAGAGTTGTACTAAAATGTTAATGTATCTCTTTAGTTGTTAGGAAGGCAAATTACTCAGTAAATATGTGTGATTTATAGTGGACTTTGCAAGTGTTTTGGGTTGAAAGTATGACAGAGTTATATCTAAGCTAAAAATTGTATGAAATAACAAGTTTGGAGGTGAAGGAGAGCCTAAAATTGCACACCCACTAACAATATTTTGAAGGGCCTGAAATTGCACACCCACTAACTATATTTTGTGGGAATTAGCAGATGCATAATTTGCACCCACTTCTTAGTTGGAGACCTCTGAATAAGGAATACATACATTACGTGCACATTTCACGTTTTTATGCAGTCCATGATGCACAAATAGGTATTTAACTCCATTTCACCCCTGATTTCTGCTAGATTTACCTGGTGAAAATCCAGAGAGAAAACCTCTTAAATGATAATAAAAATGTAGGTATAAGTGGAATTTTAAATCTGAAATAAAATTAGCAGTCCAATTATGTTCAGTGCCTGAGTGAACCAGTTAATAAAAGAGTAAAAGCAAGTATGAAAGAGTAAGAGTCAGTGGCGGCTCCTCCTTAAGCAGCGAGACGAAAATAAAAATAAAATGATAATAACTTGTTATTATCATTTTCTTGTTTTCAAATGCTTTGCGGGTGGGCGGGGCTGCTCTGCTCTCAGGGCAGAGCAGGGCAGGGCAGGAGTGGTTTGCCCACTCCAAGTGTGCATGAATGCTTGGCGGCCCTCTCGGCCAAAACCAAACATTGATTTGCGCTTTGCATGTTCTCCACGCTGGCTGCATTACAGCCTGGGTGGAGAACATGCCCAGGCTCCCATTCCCTGGCTGAGCACTGAACCCTGGTGCTCAGACCAATCACAGCACTGCATTGCAGCGTTGTGTTTGCTCAGGGTAGCCTGGGTGCTTACCAATCAGAACGCTGCAGTGTAGCATTGTGATTGATCAGGGGAGCCTGGGCGTGCTCCCTGGTTGCTGTTCGGCCCAAATCTGAGGGAAGAGAGACAGAGGTAAGTGTTTTTTTTAGATTCCCCTTCCTCCTTCCGCCCCCACCACCACCACCTCCGGCCCTGCCACCCCCAATGTAGGCCGGCCGCCACTGGTAAGAGTGTTTGTTGTAAGTTAGAAAGCGAGCAAGAGAGATATAAAATGATTGAAAGCTTTAGTTTGATTGACTGAGAGAGTACATATCTGAGAGAATGTAAGAGCACAGGTGGCTCTCAACAATGTAAGCAGAAGAATCCAGGTTTTGAACTATGGCAATGACATGGGCACATAAGTGGGTATGAATGAATGAGGAATAATGGGAGTCTTTTAATGTGCAACTTAGCCCAAGGGCATCAAGGCGCCTAGGCAGGTCAAATAATGGTATGGGTAAGTTTACATGCTGGAGATGGATCACCACAGAGACTTGTTTGGTAAAGAAGTAACTGAAGTGTTGGAATCATGTGGCAAAAGCTTGTTGACACATTATCTCTGATAAGCATATTTCGATTAGATATTCATAAGCTTATCATGTTAGATATTTACACATAACTCTGCTGACAGCTTGTTGTTTCTCTGCACTGTTCTTGGGGTAAAATAACTTGAAAGTGCAAAGAAATTCTGATTGACTTTTTCTGTGCCATGGTAATACTGATGGATGTATTCTCCTGCCACATGAATGCTGATGGACTTTTTCTGTCATAGTAAATTAGATAGCCATTACATTTCATGTCATGGCATACACGATGGAATGCAATTTCTCTTGCTGTAAGACATGGCTTCATTTTCCAGATTAGCATGGTTAATCATGTGCTACTAAATAGTTCTACAATGCACCTCAGCAGCATCTGGCACTCTACAAATAAATCAAACAAACAAAAGCCAATAGGAAGATGCTTGCAATAAGTCTAACCGCTGTCAAGTGCTGGGGGTAGCATTCCAACCCATCCTTTCTTTTCCCTACCATTCCACCTCAGACTAGACCCAGCCATATGCAAGTCAGTCTTGACCCTGCTCCAATAGGAATAGTCTAGCCCAAACTGCCAATCAAGGTCCTCCCTGAATCAGTACACAAGCAACCCAGGACCGTTTTTTCTTAATTGCTGCTCTACAGTCTGGTGTAACTTCATTCCAGTGGCACAGTGAGCAAGGGACCCACGTCTGGAAATACCCTGGACCACTTAGGACATCACATCAAACACACAAAAGGTGATGGGAGGATGCTTGTAATATGGCAAGACACTAGCAATCGATCAGGTAGCATTCCAACTCATCATTCTTTTACCCACAATACCTAGACCCAACCATATGCAAATCAGTCTTGACACTGAACATGAACAGTCCAGCCCGAACTGCCAAGTCTGATCCTCTCTGAACTGGACAACAAGCAACCGAAGACCTGCTTTGTGTGTTTGACTCTACAAATAAATGACAATGTACATAAAGAAATGTTCTGTCTCAGAACAATACATCTTCTGGGTGTGCTGGCAGATCATGAAATACTGAAATATTTTCAGAAACTACCACCTAACCTAGACTTTTCTGTAAAACCTGTCGCTTTTAGCAAGACAAATAATAGTTAAATATTTACCTTTCAGACCATTTCTTTCAAAAATTAAACAGAGGTTGCCCCAATCAACCGTAAGTGTAGCCTGCTTATTCGCAGTCGCATTGTGGTTCCTGTTGCGTTCCATTTTCGCACACAGCTCAGAAAATAATGCACACAGGCTCTGTGCTGCCGCACACCAAGAGAAATAATTAGTGGAAACATTGTTGTCCAGTTCTCCCACGAGAAGCTTCCTTTCCAGTGAGTTAAAGTATGACAGGGCCAGGAGAGGACAGATGTATGTGGTCAGCACATGACTCAGCTGAAGGTATTTATAAAATTGGCTGGGGGTATTGAGAATTCAGACTGAAGATCCTAAAATAATTTCCGGTCGAGGCCCCGCATCACGTCACCCAGAGTGGAAGTCTTATTCCGATCCTATCCCGAATCCCTTGCAGTCCGGCCACCTGAGGAAGAATCGTATTATGTCACAGTAGGGTCTCCAGCGTTAGGTGTCCCCACCACCCCATCCTGCAAAGGGTCTGTCTCCATGCCAGTACCACCACTCTCGTGGCCGGGGAAAGGGAACCCACATCTGATTTACTATATAGGAACCAAACCATAGAGGCATCATCAGTCGCCCAGCACTCCACTGCATGCGCTGGGTCATCGCTGAGGGAGTACCACTATTCATTGATTACTAGAAAGTTGGCGGCCCCGTAATAGAACTGGATGTGTGGATCCGTGATGGTGCAGCAGAAGGTGGATTGAAAGTAAATGTGCAGGGCCACGTGGGATGCATCACCCTCCAATAGGAACTGGCCATGCACTGTATTGACCTATCTAAAGTATGTCAATGGAACAGAAAAGGGGTCGTTTTGCAATTTATATAGGAGACAAGGCAGTTAGATCAATTTATAAATAGCAGAGCGAACCGTAGAGGGACAATGGAAGTTGGGGCTATGTTCCCTCTTCCTTTTTCACACGCTCGATCAGTGGAGACATATTTTGATCCCATGCAATGGCGGGACTCCATGCCAGGAACACACCCGAGTATTGGAAGTCCCACGCCGCATCCTCCGGCAATCCCCTCAGCAGCAAAAGCACTGATTTGCTGACATTCATATACAACCCTGAAGTCTCTCCAAACACCTGCATAATCTGTAGGATCCGGGGCTCCGAGGTGGCAAGATGCATAATTAAAAAAAACAGACATTGTCCACGTATTGCGCTATGCGGTCCGATGCCTCTCTGGACCATTCGAATCCCCAAACCTGTGCATCTATTCTCACCCAGGCCGCTAGGGGTTCCATGGCCATCACAATAAAAGAGGGGGCAGCCCTGCCTGGTGTTGCGGCCACTGGATAATGAAGCTGAGGTAGCGCCGACCACGCAGACCGATGCCGTCAGACCGATGCCGTCAGATCGAATGTAAAGTAATCGGATATAGGAGTCAAACCGGGGCCCCATATTAAGTCGCCAGAGAAGCGTAAAAAGATATGTCCAGCTGATGGAATCAAAGGCCTTGTCGATACCTGCTAATAGCAGAGCTGCTGGGCGCTCCAGGTGGTCGACCAGAGCTATAGCATCTTGGGCGCGTCGGATATTGTGGCACATTACATGGTGAGGCATAAACCGGACGTGGTCCTGGTGAACCAGGTCAGACATGTATGGCATTAGTCTATTGGCCAAGACTTTAGCCAGCAGCTTAGCTTCAATGTTTAGGAGGGAAATAGGATGATAGGATGAGTGGGCCTCGAGGGGCTGACCTAGCCTCGGAATGGTGACGATCTCAACATGTCTCCAGTCTGAGGGCAAGCATGTTTCCTTAAGAGCTGTTTGAATCGTGCCCAAATAATGGGCACCCAAGAGGAGCATGAATGCTGTGGGGAATTAGCTTAAGAGCCCATTTGGGCAAAGGGCTTTCCCCGGCTGTGCTCCACCAATGTGGTTGTCAATTCCTCAGGTGACAGAGACTCATCCTGTAGAGACCTGGCCTCCGCTGAGAGAGTAATCGGGCAGATCGTCCAAGAATTTTTCAATTTGCGCCGTTGTTAGGAACTCTCTCTCTGCATATGGGGCCTAGTTGTAGTCGGCGAAGCTATTGCCCACCGCTCCAGGATGGGTCAGTAAAGTTTCATGTTCCCTAAATAGGACAGTAACATGGGACATTGTCCCTGCATTTTGGCATAGTCGATGGAACTCCATTGGTATATCCTACTCTTAAAGGATATCCAGGCATTCTTAGTCTTCTCCAAGAGCCCTCTCTGGTACCGTTACTGTGCAATGCCTCAATCTGAGATAGTTCAGTCAAGCGCCGTCTGCGTTCTGCCGCATTAAAGCTATTGTCGATGCTGTGTATATTAGGCTTCATAGCCCAAACGATGAGCCTGGAGGAGACGGATTCTGTATTCAGAGAGCAGTAGTCAATCACGGCGCGGTGTATGTGGGACCTGTAAATTGGGTTCTTCAAGTGCCATGGGGTTAATCGCTAGCGAAATGGGGGACGACTGGGACCCACCACAAGCCACAGTGCAACAGGAGAGTGGTCTGAAAGCCCTCTAGGTAGGACCCCTATGTCAAAAACCATATGTGTGTGATCTTGTGGCACGAATAAATAGTCAAGGCAGGGCAATGACCCATGCTCTCCCAAATAGAAGGTAAAGCTTGCCTCCGTGATGAGGAAGGCCCGCCAAATGTCCATCCACCCCAGGGTCTCACCGAGAAAACGCAATTGGGTCACTTGCACTTCATTCCCGGGCCCTGCTTCACGCCACCTATCTCTCTCCATTGACATAACATCATTGCATTTGCTGCCAATAACTGCCTGGCTGTTTGGCACAGATTCCCCCACTCCTATGATACAGTCAATAAAGGCCTGGCTGAGTAGGGGGGGGGGGTGGGCATAAACGTTTCCTTTTACAATGAGTTCCCTACATAATGTCCCAGACACAAATACATATCCTCTCTGCCTGTCCACCCAGATCTTATGTACCTATAACTGGACCCTGCGATGCACAAGAATGGCCACTCCCTGTGAACCCTGCACAAAGCCCGAATGGAAGACCTGTGTAAACCCATAGCATGCCAGACATGGGACCTTTGAGCCCAGAAGGCACATCTCCTGTAGAAGGATATCTGCTTGCAATCTCTATGCTTGCCTAAGCAAGGCCCCACGCCTTATTTGATCTAGTACCCCTGAAAATTCCATGTAACAACATGAAGCTTCCCTTCCAAGGGGGTATCACCTATGTCAGCCATCTGGATGCAGGTGAGGTGGTGTATAGTGATCGCGCCTGGGGACAGCTGCCGGGGAAGCACCAGGTCTGCGCAGAAACAAGTAAACTTAAATTGCATAACATATACATTGCCCCAACCCCTCCACCCCAATACCTCAAAAACAATGAAGAATCTGTTGTGGAAGGGGTCTGGATACGGACCCAATGGAGCTGGCGGCTAGGCCTGTCCAATAGGTCCCTATGAACCCAACAAGTAATTGTCTCTCAAATGGGCCTGGAAAACAAAAAAGCCTAGAATACAGCCCATAGCAATTTGCCTTCATCTTAGTGTAAGATCCTCAAGTTCATATGTTGCATCTCCCTGCCGTCTAGGACCCCGAATGTTCATCAAGCCCAGTGTCAAACCATCATTCCTTGAGTGTGTCATCTAGTTCCTTCAAGCAGGCCAGGAGCACCTTGTGAAGCGGGATCTG
This sequence comes from Lissotriton vulgaris, assembly GCF_964263255.1. Lineage (NCBI taxonomy): Eukaryota > Metazoa > Chordata > Amphibia > Caudata > Salamandridae > Lissotriton > Lissotriton vulgaris. The sequence continues at coordinate 1,705,621,269 of NC_141685.1, read as the reverse complement.
TGGTAGCGCTTCTCTTTAGGCTTGGACTGCTGTGTGCGCCTGTCAGCGGAGGTTGAGTCCGAGTCCATGTGGGGCGGGGTGTGGGGTTAACAGCCACCGTCTTGTCCGCCCATGTGAAAACCTCCTCAGGGTTATGTTATGTTATGTTATGTTATGTTAATAACTATTTCTAGAGCGCACGTACACCCATAGGTTTCTTGGCGCTGTTTTCAAGGAGACAGAAGTACAATTCTTATGGGTAGGACTGCTTAAAGAGCCATGTTTTCAGAAGTTTTCCGAAACCCAGAAGATTGTCACAATTCCTAAGTGACAAAGGGAAAGAATTCCAAAGGATAGCCTCTAGGTAATAGAAGCAGCTGCCTCCTTGCCTTTTTTTGTTGAACAGAGGGTTGGTGGCTAGGCTGAGATGAGCAGACCGTAAGCTGCGCGGAGGCTTATGGTAGGTTATCATATTTCTTATTAATTTAGGACCATTGCCATGTAGGGCTTTAAAAGCCGTACATCCTGTCTTAAAGGCAATCCTTTGGGCCATCTGCAACCAGTGTAATTTCTCCATACCAGGCCTTGCTGACTGCCATTTAGGTTGTTTCCAAATCAGTCTGGCCGCCTGATTTTGGACCATCTGAGTCATTTTTAAAGTCCCACTGGGAGATCAAGATAGAGGGCATTCAAAAAGTCCAGTCGAGAGAGTACAAGAGCTATTACCACTTGCACAAGTGCCGAGTGGGTCAGTAGGTGAGCAATTTTCCTGATTTTTCTTAGTTGAAAGAACCTGGAGGATACCACTGCTCCCACCTGTCCTTTGAGTGAAAGGTCAGCACTGATAACCACACCCAAGCTTTTAACCGAGTTGAACGCCGTAGGAGGAGAGCCCATATTGGACGGCCAAAAGTGACAGCCTCAGCTAAGCTCGCTCTTCCCGGGCAATACTAGTTCTGTCTTGCCCTGGTTGAGTTTTAGATGGTTTAGGTCCATCCAGTGCTGTATATGTAACATTGTTGTCTGGAACTCAGATACAGAGTCCGGTGAATTCAAGGGGATTATCAACTGCAAGTCATCAGCGTAATTAAAGATGGTAATTTTACGGTCCTTTAGAGAGTGTAACAAGGGTCGGAGGTAGAGATTGAATAAGAGTGGTGAGAGCGATGAACCTTGTGGCACCCCGCAAAAGGAAGCTATCCTTGGGGCTCTAAATGTTCCAAGTCTCACTGATTGCGTCCGATTGGTGATAAAGAACGCTATCCATCTAAGAGCGGGACCCCTGAGGCCGGCCTGTTCGACACAGTTCAACAGTATGTTATAGTCGACCGCGTCGAATGCAGCCGACAAATCAAGGAGTACCAGAGCCTGATGGATGCCCTTGTCTGCATTATTCTTAGTGTGTCCTGGACTGCAAGGATCACAGACTCCGTAGAGTGTGACGGGCGAAAGCTGGCTTGTTTCGGGTCCAGATAATCTGAGGATTCAATGAAGTTTGAGAGACATCTAGACACGTGGGCCTCAAGTAATTTAGACAGAAAAGGGAGAAGAGAAATAGGTTTGTAGTTGGTCAAATCTAAGGGGTCTGCCCAAAGCTTTTTAAGGAACGATCGTGGCATTTTTAAAGTTACAGGGGACTTTGCCTTGTGAGAGCGAATCGTTCAGAAATGGGAGAATGGTCGTTGGTAGGGCCAGACAAATCTCTTTCAAGATATGAGGTGGGCAAATATCATCTGGTGACCCGGTTTTGACACGGGCAAGGAGCTCCAATAGAGTTTTTGAGTCAATAGTGGGGACGGAATCGAGAATTTGGGGTTATTGTAGATGTCATCTATAGATTCCACACTAGACGGACTATGGATGCTCTTTTTTATAGTGGAAACTTTACCTATAAAGAACTCATTAAGTGAGTTACAGAGTTCTTGAGTGGGGACTAGGATGGGGCGGTTCTCTCTCTATTGCATAGGTCATTTACTATGTTAAAGATGTCCTTTGATTTATTTTGAGAACTTAGTATTTTACGTGAGAAGAAGTCAGCTTTACTTTTTAAAATAGTTTTTAGATAGTTTCTACGGGCTGTGACTAACTCCTCCTTATCTTGTGAGTTGTATTTAGCTCTCCATTTCCTTTCCTTCTGGCGTAGATCAAGTTTTAATTTCTTCAGGTCAGAGGTGAACCATTTATGAGCATCCCCATTACGGGTAATCAAAGAATATGGTGTGACCATTGTAAACCACACGTACCGAGCAGGAAACAGGAGCATGTACCCGATTATTAGGTTGCGTAGATGAGACTCCGCTGCTGTAAAGGACTGGCACTGCTGCTGGACTATTTTATTGTATGATTCAGAAAAGGGGGTGGTGATGAACAGAGTGTCTGAATTAAGCAGACCACTCTTACCCAGTCCAAAGATCAGGGCTTGATCCATCACCGTTTTTTAGCTCACTGCACCATCCCAGCTCAGAACTTGGCTATATGCAAATTAATCTGACCCTGGCCCAGTGCATCATGGGAACAGGGCAGACCAAACTACCAAGCCAATTCTTATACTGGGAAGGAAACAAGCTACCGGGGACCGGTTTCTGGCATTTCAGCCGTCTTCGGTCCGGCTTGCTTGAATCCTGATGGTGCAATGAGCTAGGGACTCACATTTGAGTATACCCTTCCACGCTTATGGTAGACAAAAATGATTCAGAAAAGGGGGTGGTGATGAACAGAGTGTCTGAATTAAGCAGACCACTCTTACCCAGTCCAAAGATCAGGGCTTGATCCATCACCGTTTTTTAGCTCACTGCACCATCCCAGCTCAGAACTTGGCTATATGCAAATTAGTCTGACCCTGGCCCAGTGCATCATGGGAACAGGGCAGACCAAACTACCAAGCCAATTATTATACTGGGAAGGAAACAAGCTACCGGGGACCGGTTTCTGGCATTTCAGCCGTCTTCGGCCCGGCTTGCTTGAATCCTGATGGTGCAATGAGCTAGGGACTCACATCAGAGTATACCCTTCCACGCTTATGGTGGACAAAAATGATTCAGAAAAGGGGGTGGTGATGAACAGAGTGTCTGAATTAAGCAGACCACTCTTACCCAGTCCAAAGATCAGGGCTTGATCCATCACCGCTTTTTAGCTCACTGCACCATCCCAGCTCAGAACTTGGCTATATGCAAATTAGTCTGACCCTGGCCCAGTGCATCATGGGAACAGGGCAGACCAAACTACCAAGCCAATTCTTATACTGGGAAGGAAACAAGCTACCGGGGACCGGTTTCTGGCATTTCAGCCGTCTTCGGCCCGGCTTGCTTGAATCCTGATGGTGCAATTAGCTAGGGACTCACATCTGAGTATACCCTTCCACGCTTATGGTGGACAAAAATGATTCAGAAAAGGGGGTGGTGATGAAATGCCAGAAACCGGTCCCCGGTAGCTTGTCTCCTTTCCGGTGAAGAATTGGCTTGGTAGTTTAGTCTGCCCTGTTCCCATGATGCACTGGGCCAGGGACAGACTGATTTGCATATAGCCAGGTTCTGAGCTGGGATGGTGCAGTGAGATAAATAACGGTGATGGATCAAGCCCTGATCTTTGGACTGGGTAAGAGTGGTCTGCTTAATTCAGACACTCTGTTCATCACCACCCCCTTTTCTGAATTGTTTTTGGCCACTATAGGTGTGGCAGGGTATACTCAGACATGAGTCCCTTTCTCACTGCACCATCAGGATTCAAGCAAGCCGGGCCGAAGACGGCTGAAATGCCAGAAACCGGTCCCCGGTAGCTTGTCTCCTTTCCGGTGAAGAATTGGCTTGGTAGTTTAGTCTGCCCTGTTCCCATGATGCACTGGGCCAGGGACAGACTGATTTGCATATAGCCAGGTTCTGAGCTGGGATGGTGCAGTGAGATAAATAACGGTGATGGATCAAGCCCTGATCTTTGGACTGGGTAAGAGTGGTCTGCTTAATTCAGACACTCTGTTCATCACCACCCCCTTTTCTGAATTGTTTTTGGCCACTATAGGTGTGGCAGGGTATACTCAGGCATGAGTCCTTTTCTCACTGCACCATCAGGATTCAAGCAAGCCGGGCCGAAGACGGCTGAAATGCCAGAAACCGGTCCCCGGTAGCTTGACTCCTTTCCGGTGAAGAATTGGCTTGGTAGTTTAGTCTGCCCTGTTCCCATGATGCACTGGGCCAGGGACAGACTGATTTGCATATAGCCAGGTTCTGAGCTGGGATGGTGCAGTGAGATAAATAACGGTGATGGATCAAGCCCTGATCTTTGGACTGGGTAAGAGTGGTCTGCTTAATTCAGACACTCTGTTCATCACCACCCCCTTTTCTGAATTGTTTTTGGCCACTATAGGTGTAGCAGGGTATACTCAGACATGAGTCCCTTTCTCACTGCACCATCAGGATTCAAGCAAGCCGGGCCAAAGACGGCTGAAATGCCAGAAACCGTTCCCCGGTAGCTTGTCTCCTTTCCGGTGAAGAATTGGCTTGGTAGTTTAGTCTGCCCTGTTCCCATGATGCACTGGGCCAGGGACAGACTGATTTGCATATAGCCAGTTTCTGAGCTGGGATGGTGCAGTGAGATAAATAACGGTGATGGATCAAGCCCTGATCTTTGGACTGGGTAAGAGTGGTCTGCTTAATTCAGACACTCTGTTCATCACCACCCCCTTTTCTGAATTGTTTTTGGCCACTATAGGTGTGGCAGGGTATACTCAGACATGAGTCCCTTTCTCACTGCACCATCAGGATTCAAGCTAGCCGGGCCGAAGACGGCTGAAATGCCAGAAACCGGTACCCGGTAGCTTGTCTCCTTTCCGGTGAAGAATTGGCTTGGTAGTTTAGTCTGCCCTGTTCCCATGATGCACTGGGCCAGGGACAGACTGATTTGCATATAGCCAGGTTCTGAGCTGGGATGGTGCAGTGAGATAAATAACGGTGAAGGATCAAGCCCTGATCTTTGGACTGGGTAAGAGTGGTCTGCTTAATTCAGACACTCTGTTCATCACCACCCCCTTTTCTGAATGGACTATTTTATTGTAGTCAGGAAATATCATAATGTGGTGGGACTCAAAGAGCAGCATTTCCTGGGCCCGTGCCTGCCTGAGATTGGTGTCCCCCTCATGAAAGTTGATGATTTTAGTGATGCTCGGACAGGGCTGGGCGCCAGGAGGAGGCTTGTTGGCCAGGGCCCTATGGGCTCGCCCGATTATGATGAAGTATGTGGAGAGGGTATCCGGAGATATCCACTGGAAAATCCACTGGGCAAGGGACTTGCCTATGTTCCCCCTCACACTCCTCTGGAAATCCCACAAAGCGTAGGTTATTGCGATGTGCTCTGCCCTCTGTATCTTCCAACCATGCTGCCAGGACCTTGGTCAGTGTTTTAAGGGTATCAGCTTTATGTTGCAGGGTATGCGCCAAGTCTTAAACTTTGAATACCCGCGTCTTATCCACTGCAATATGCTCCACTGCATTCCTCAGGCCTTGTTGAAATAATATAAGGTCCAAACCAACGGCCCCAATTTTAGCATCCAGCATATTACTTGACTGGGTGATTGCAGCCAGCAGGGTCACATTATCTGGCCCCTCTCCATCGGCCCCCATCGCTCTAGGCCGGTAAAGTGGTCCATCGTGCTTTGTTTGGAGGCAGGGCCGGGGAGCCTTATCCTTAATCATGGCAATGGTCTGTGCCAGGGCTCCCGGCCCCTGCCAATTAAAGGATGAGAGGTAGGCCCATTGACTACAGTGACCTCGCCTGTGAAGGAGAGAGGAAGTATGAGCATACGTTGCCCCAGGAAGCTGGGACTCTGGCAAAGTGCAACAGGTGCAATTCAGCCGGCTCCAGGAGAGTGTGCACCAGCCGCCCTGTAGACGGGAGGATTGAAGGAGGGCCCCCTTCCAAATGCCACACTGGGACCTAGCCCAGCTTCCTCCGCAGCTGGGAGTATGCTGCACCCATGGCAGGCAGGCCATGACCAGTCACCAGACTTCTAACAGTGAAGCTTAAGGCCCAGGCGACGTTCCCACTGCCTTAGAGTTCTACAGATACCCTCAGGATACTCCTGCGCTTACCACCACACCTCACTATTCACGTGGTTGGCACGGCTAACGAGGCACAAGGCCCTCCTGGGCCAGCAAGCGCAGGGTCCGAAGGCAGCCGTGCAGCCGCCCGGCACCCACCAGCGCTTTTCAGGCACGACCGCCCACGGCACTGCCCACCCAACCAGGACCAGGCCAAGAATCACTGTGGCAGGATGGGCCCAGAGGTACCCTGCAGTCCGCTATAGCCGCCATGAGCCAGACACCCCCTTCACCAATCCAACTAGGGCAGCTGGGTCCGCCGCGGCCTACAGCATGACCCTGGCTCTATTTCTGCAGCCTCTGGCCACCAATCAGAAGTTCTCCGGCACGCGATCCTAAGCGGGCAGAGAGAAGGCAATCCAATAGCAGTTAAGGCAGGATTAGGCAGAGTTTATGCTTGGGCTGTGGGAGCTCACCTAAAGCGCCTCTGTCATGTTGGACCGCTAGGCCAAACTCCCCCCAGTGTAGAAGATTTTTACCTGTCTTACTTATCCCACTGTATGTTGTACTTTAAGCACAAGTTCGCATCCACACTGCTGAACACCAAATATTGCACAGTGGGTTATTGGTAAGGATACGTATTCACCTACCACTAGTTATAAGTCCACTGACATGGTATAGGGTCCTGTAAAGGTCTTAAAAAATGTATCTCATGTTCAAGCCTTGGTAGCTGTAACCGAGCAGTCAGGCCTAACTTTGGAGACAGGTATGTAAAGCATTTAAAAATACCAATAAATAAAATAAGTAAGACACAACACACAATTAAAAATCCCACACCAATTTACAAAATTAGTACATATTTTTATGAACAGATACAGAACAAAATGACAAAAATCCAATGTAGAGAACCGGAGAAATGAATTTTGAAAAAGTAACCACTTTATAGTGCTTAAAATCGTATAGCGCCCCTCTGGGACATTTGGTTATGCTTGACGGGAACAAAATAAAAGTTTCAGGCCAACTGCGATGGAGCCCTGGTTGGATACACTAAGCGGGAGGCCCCGGTCAAAATGTAACCTTCACATTTAGAAATGTTTCTGGAGCTTTTTTCCGAGGGCCCTCGCTGCTCTTCAGCAGACCGGATTCGGAGATGGTTTGCTGACTTGAGTTTCCACGAAGCCCCAATCAAATCCTGGAAGCCGGAGCTCCAAAGCTTTTCAACAGGATGAACCTGAACTCTAAGCTGGTTCGTGCTTTGAGGAGGCAGGATTGATTCTCCCGGTCGGGTCGGTCACCTTATGGAGCTTTTTCCCCAAAATTTCTCCAAACTTGTCCAAACATCAGGAGGTGCTTCCTGAATGTTTCCTTGTGGGTTCAAAGTGTCCAAAACCCACATTCAAGGGCCTGGAATCTTTTGGATGGTCCTTGGAAAAGTTGAGACCAAAATCACCGCAGTGCACCTAGCCAAATCCTTAAAAGTCCACCGGATGCACTGCAGGCTGGGGACTCTTAGTGGAGATGATGCAGGTGGGCTCTATTAACATGGGGCTACAGGGAGACCTTTCCTTAATCTTTCTTGAAGCTAGGCACAGTCCCCAGGGCTGTAGTTTCAAAGTGTGCAGCAGGTACATTCATTTAGTGTGCAGGCCTATGGGTGCAAATTCAGATTCCAGGAGCGTTGTCCTTTTCCTTGTAATTTCGGGCAGCATAACTGAGAGGTTAGGCACCTCTCACATATTTATTTTCAGCTTCCAGGCATCAAGAGTGGGACACACCTGATCAGTTGGATGCAGGGTGCCATTCAGGCATATAACCACTTCCTCCAAAGTGTGTCATATTCTTGTCCCAAAAAGCACTATTCTTCCAAAATCCATCATGGCTTAAATCTCAGCAGAGCAGTAAGAGCTAGTTAAACCAACTCACAGTGTGCCTTATTGCCATAAAGTCCCCCTCCTTACATCTGCAGATTTCTCTCCTAAACCTTCTAACTGGCGGCTGGGGCACAGAGGAGAGGGGTTAGGTAGGCCTTGCATTCCCTGGCTGTCCTCCTTTGAAGCCTCATGCCTTATGAACCCTCTCCCTGCTATGGCGTTCCTGTATACCTGTAGAGCTCTCCCCAGAAGATAGCCTCTACCCTTAATGGCCACTGATCACCTAATCAAGGCAGCCTGCCTAATCTTGTTAGCACTGACCAAGAAGAAGAGAAGCTTGCAAGATGGCTGGATTTTCACTTACAGACAGAAAAGTCTTGTAGCTTCTTTTCTGTACAAGTACTATTAAATTCAACAAGGAAAATCTGTTGGGTTTATCAATTCCATTCTTCTAAGTATTTGAATTATATTTCTTTCCGTTCATAGCAATAATTATGTGTATATAAAATATTGCAATGTTAGCCTATGGGCTAAGTGTCTACAATGGGAAAACATAAAATGGGCAGATTTCCCTCACTGGGGTTTATAAAACAACTTTTATAGGGACCCTGCTTAAAGTTACATGACTCTCCACCCCAGGGACACCTAGGGAAGACGTGGGGGACGGGGGGTTACCTAATATGTAAAAAATATTGCAGATTATCACTTCTAAAGTGCCTATAACACCAAAATCGAGTTTGCAGTGTATTTATTTTTAAAAGCAGTGCGGCAGTGCAGGGCTGCTTTTAAAATGGCAGACAACCACTCAGCAGTCCACACATGCAAAGTGTATGAAGTCTGCTGGGCCCTAATACATAGTTTACCCCATACATGTGTTTTGTTTTAAACATAGCACTGGGCTGGGCCAGTCAGCAGAGCCCAGGGCACAGTCAGAGTAAGTTACCATTAGTCTCACTCGGCATATAATTCAGGCGAAAAGGGAAATAGGACGACTTTCTGACAGACTCCTATTAAATGTTACCATATTTCACAGTTTCCTCGGATAGTTGTCAACATTTCTTACATCCTTTCAGAGAACACATTAAAAAGAAAACCTTATCTCTCTCCTTTTCCTACACAGACCCACTCTCTATTTCTCCACTGACAAATTCACCTCTAATATAGCCTAACACCATCCTCACATTGTAATGCTGCGTGTAAATTGAACTTAATTCACACATACTGCTACTCACTTAATTGAATTACTCTTTATTCACTGACCTTCCTCAGCGCAGAAAAATGTTAAAGCTTGTATCTCCACAGTTGTCCTAGTCTTTTTGAGCATTGTCAATGCTTCCCCTGTGCAGTGCATCTTAATGACTTCCTGAAAACATTAGCAAGTGACATATCCCCTGAATAAAGCTATATGAGTCCATATTGGGTTTAAAACCTCAGATCATTCACCAAACATCCCTTCAAAGGGAAAATAATTTAAAGCATTATCTCTTAGACCATTGCCAATTGAGTTACGTGATTTGAGTTACATAGTCATTTCATCATTGAGACAGTGCCCTCCTCGAAATTAATTGATCATGCTCTGCATATCGATGATGAGGGTGTTAGTAATACTTAATCTGTCTCTGCCTTTTATACCATTGACCATGGTACTCAGCGGAGCAATTTGACAATGTGGATGGCAATTGGTGACACTGTTCTGCATTGGTAATCCGTTTTCCTCTAGAGGAGATCAATCTATTATTATTATTGAACCATCCAGATCTTCATCCCTGCCTCTAATTTCCAGTGTGCGCACATGTAGTTTAATCATCACCTATAATTCTTAATGGCTAAGTGAGTCAGTTTTGGGTCTTTAGTTGGAAATCTCTACTAAGTGGTGAGAAGGTTTTTTGAGGTTGAGTTTCATCAACAATATTTTGAGGGCTATCACTGAATTGTCTGTATGGTGGCTGAGGTAAGGGCATGTATAAAAGGGAAGGAAATGAATAGTTCTGGGCATCAGTCAACTTAATTCTTGCATTACATGAGACCTTTAAATGATTGAATGCCGGTAGTTTCATTGATTATTTGTAAATGTTGATTCCTGTTTGTGGTCTGGTGGGGTATTTATGGTTTTAATTCAGTGAATGAGAGGTGGGTGAGTGAATTGGTGCATTTGATGTGTTTGACAGTAGTGTCAAGGCCCTGACCCCTGTAGGGAGAACGTATCTGGACACCATGGCTATGTTTGCAAGGTTACAGAGGTATTGAATGGTCAGACGATTGAAGCAACATCCACACAAAAGGGAAAATGTAAACCAATTGTTTGGGTGATGGTGGTTTGAAAGAGTGGTTTTATGAGGGCCAAACATTTCAACGGGAACCTGCTGACAGGGTCTGGCCTATGTACAAGAAAAATAGTTTGTAGCCGGTCGTGTAGATGATCTGTTGCAATGCAGGATAAAATGTTCATGTGTTCAAATTAATAACTTTTGAAGATCATGCTAATAATATAATGTAGATTTTTTTTAAACCCTATTAGAACATTGGAATGTTGGGAGCTCCATTGCAGACAATGGAGTGCTCCCTGCTTCTATGGGCCTGAAAAGGCCTGCAGAGCAACATTCCAATGTTCTACAAAGTCTTCTCGAAGCTCGAGTGGATTTATATCCCCTCGAGCTTCGAGAACCCCTATGTTTAATTTGTTAGAACATTCTGCCCTCTAGTGGCAGAATGTTCTAATAGCCTTATAGCCCTTCGTAGCAGGGCTATACCGGCAATTAAAGTCCTGCTGTCTCGTTAACGTCCCTCGCCTTCAGCTCGGGCCTTTAACGATTCAGCGGGCCTTTAATAGCCGGTATAGCCCGGGCTATAAGGTTATAGTAGAACATTGGAATGTGGTGCACTCCATAGAAAACAACAGAGTGCTCAGAGCTTCTACGGGCCTGTAAAAGCCTGCTAAGCAACATTCCAATGTTGTTTTACAAAGGCCTCTCGGGGCTCGAGGGGATTTAAACCCCTTGGGCTCCGAGAGCACTTTGTTTCATCTGTTAGAACATTCCGCCTTCTAGTGGCAGAATGTTCTAATAGCCTTATAGCCCTTCTTAGCTGGGCTATACCAGCTCTTAAAGTCCAGCTCCCTTGTTAAAGGCCCTCGCCTTTGGCCTTTAACGCTGGAGGCGGCCTTTAATATCTCTTACAGCCCGCTACGGCGACTATAAGGCTATATTATTGGTCATTTTCAGGTCTCCCCTACGTAGCGCGCATGCGCTGCTTAGGAGGAGACCTCTTGTAATCGATTCGGTTTTGAGGGCAAAACGTGTCTGCATTGCATTGCTTTGAATGGCAAAGCGGGCACATTTGGCAATTCCCTTGCGGGAGGGAGCAGCGCGATGTGTAAGCAATTATCGCGCTCGCTCCCGCAAGGTAAACGCTGCATGTCCCTGCTCTCGGCCGCACTCCCCTCACCCCTCCCACTTGTTTTTTTCATGCAGTCCCTCTGGCTTTCCGAGGCAGTTGGTTGCCAAATTTGTTCGAATAGTTAAATTCAACTCCAGAATTCCTTGCAAAACTGAAGACTTCCTTGGTTTTTCCTCTAGGTCTAGGTTTGCCATTTTTTGCACTATCGAACAGCGCCGTAGTAAGTGCTGTCAATCCCGACCACATGTTATGTTTTTACTGGTTTCTTTCTGCCCCGGAGGTGCTTCAGTAGCACCAATCAAGATTTATTTTTCTAATATGGAATTTTCCTGCTGGCTAAGACTTGGTCTCGACTATAAATCGCTGATGGCATTTTAATCACAGACTGTCCCAAAACTAGATGAAACTGGTGAAGTGCTTTCTGACTTTTCCGCCAGACCTTATCTGACAATGCTGTTTTTAAGCGGGTGTGGGGGGGGGGCTCATACTATATCCATTCTTAAAGTGCTTCTGAAGAGAGGAAGGGCAGTGATGTGGTCCTTCGTGAACATTTAGAACTCCTATTGTGAAGCATTGCTGATATGCGAGTAATGAAACTTCTAATTTTAACCCATAGATACCTCAATATAGAGGCTGAACCATGAGTACTCGCTGTCAGTTGAGGTTTGACCAAACCCAGCATAGAGACTCATTCTTAAGAACATCGTAGTCTTTATTAGACCCTTGTATTGTGCTTTGTGATCTGCTTTCTGTGTAGGTATCGTAAAATGTTGAAAACATTATGAACAGCATGTGCCTAACCCGTGAGCCTGTGTGTTTCGCTCATGTTCCTACATTTTGGTGGGTCATTTACTACAGCAGGGTATATGAAAGCATACCAGAGACGCGCATTCAAGTCAGGGTGAGTTGTAATGGTACTGAATTTCTTTCTGAACTAGAGTGTAAATCGGAGTGTCTTGATTCATAGATTCTCGGATGTAAACAAGACTTCCTACCAATAAGGGGAGGAGCCATGGCAAATGTACCACTCTCTGTATTAACTTGACAGCATACCTTAATATGTGCAAAGATTAGTGCACAATAAACTTTAGCACACTCCTTTATGATGGCTCACACTCTTTCCTATGAACAGTGACCCTGGTAAGACTACTCACTCTTTGGAAATCAGGGCACCCTATCTATACTGGAGTTGCAGTACAAGGCTTTCAGTGCACCTGTGCCCTTTCTTCCTAGTTTTTGGCTGTATCATTATCGACATATGGTTAGGATTTTATGTTGGCACTTAATCTGATTAGCGGTCCTATTGGAGCTGCTAAACATGAGCACTAGAGACCTTCTCTGCATATCTGGCCCCATTTTAGAGAATAACCTTTACAGCTCATTTATATCTTCTTAAACTCCTCTGCTTTTTGTCCCTGGTCCTTACAGCCTTCGGTGAAGAGCCAAAGATAATCAAAAAGTGGCTGGTCCTCTTCACCTTTTTTGTTTCTTTTTCTTTTGCATGCCTTGGGTAGTACTAGAAACATGCACTCTTCTTTTTGCTTTTGTGTCATTTGGTTCGGTCTCATATTTCATTGCTTTTTGCCAGCCTGCATTGTGTGGTGGTTATAATTACTCTGACATCAGTTTCTTAGCCCTGCACAAAGGACGGCAAGTACTATTAATCTCTTATGTCATTAGTTCTTGATGTTTTTCTCTGTGAACATTAAGTTGTTGTTTGAATATACACATAAGAAATGTGCTGAATCCACTCAGAGCTCAGTTTCTCGATACATTCAGTATTCTTTACCAAGCATCGTTAGCGACTACAAGTGCAGTTTTGCTCTCGCTTGACAAGAAGGCACATTATGGCAGTCACCTTAAGTTTGACAAGTCTAAGTGAAAATCTACAACACATCACCTCAGAGAAAATGGTCACACTAACCTGAGAAAAAGAAAATGACCAAACTTAGAAACATTTTGGTGTCCTGACAGGGTCATTCTAGTGAATATCGGACATAAGAGTAGGTATAATAATGCATTTGGCTGGGCGCTGGATTTTATGTTCTGGCAGCCTGCATACATTTCCATCACAGATTATTGCACCGTTGAAGGGGTGCTGGTAAGTGACTGTAGAGGGAACGGCTGGAGTGGACAGAAAGGTGAAATGAATGAGGTCATATGTTCACTTCAAGCAACTTTCAATGTAGATCCGTGCTACATTTTCTGTAGCACACTGATCTTGAACACAGATCTGGTCAACTCCTCTAATTCTGGCATAATGCCTAGGATTCACAGAGAACGTTTGAAAGTATTCTAAATGTCTCCCCTTACCGAAGTTGAATACTATATTTGGTGATTAACCTGTGTTTGTTATAGCATTTGAAGACTATTTTATGTCAATTTTAGTATTCAGTAGTATTCTTTTTGTGAAGCCTAGTGTATGAAGACTACTGGAATGTGAGTAATACTTCTTGAACACTAAAAGAATACTTCTCAAATACTTCTTTGCTAATCAAATAGTCTTCATTTACAATGCAGAAAAATCAGTGAATATGAATACTACAGGACTGTATTGAATATTACCATACTACTTTTCACGTTCTTCTATTCAAGTGTTGCATGCTGAATTGAATGATTTTGTATGCAGAGATTTGTATGAATATGATCTATTATGTGCGTACTACTATCATAATAAAAAGATGTATGTGCAAAGCATATTTGTCCAAACTTTGAAAACTTAACTGAATGGTATGGCTAGGTTAATAATATTCTATCACAATACTAACAAACAAACATACATGTGTGTATATATTTTCATTATTATTAGGATCAATTGAAATTATTAGAGCCTTAAATGTGGTGCTATTCTAAAAAAGATGTACCATTTAACTAGTAATAAAGTTTACAAACTGTTTGTGCTTTTTTTCTATAATCATTTTAGGTACTCTAAAACACCCTAATATATGTGGCTGTTATTGTAAAGGAATTCACAGTTCCACAATAATATTGTGACAGTTATAGTAAAAGAATAAGTGAAGTGTTGAAACAACTTAGTGTTTCGAATCCCGAACTCTGTTCAACATCCCCTGATTAGTTCACTTAACCTCTTTGTTCCTAATAAAGAAATTGCAACATCAGGCTCTCAAGGGTAAAAATATCCTGTTCTCACATAAAGCACGCTCTGATGTCTTTCGGACAAGTTTGCGCTATATAAAGATCCACTTAAATGTTTAATTTCAACAATGCGTTCTGTGTCTCACCTGCTTCGACAATAGTTGGCTTAAAAAGAAATAAATAAAGGCTTTTAAAGATGGTCTGCATGTCTGCAGAGACGTTGTAAGTATAAGTTGGGGACAGGTTGTCTTTGCAAATGTTTGATGGCCGCCAAGTTTATTCTTGCACTGTGCACCTGGTGCAGTCCCTTTTCTGTTTCTTTTATCTACTTGCATTCTATCGGAGAGGAAGTGGAAGCACAGTGCCAGCTTGACCGAGATCAAGGGGGATAGAGCTGTTTTGCTGAGCACGTTGTGGATCTGGGGCCCTGCTCACTAGAGAGGGGATGGAGAAAGCATTCTTCCATTCAGTTCTGTATTTTTTTGGGGGGTGGTGGAAAGGAGGGAGAGGCAGGAAGTTAGAGCGGCGCTTTGTGTGAAAGGCGGGAGCACTTGACTTAAATGGAGCCATTGATTGTTTTATTTCCCACGTCAAACATGATTACTTTAGAAGCCATCCTAGAATCATTGAATGACCATCGAACTACTGTAGCAGTAATGTTCATGTCATCAGACATCATCAATCTCTTGAAGTCATCAGCAAAGTTTATAAACTTGGGGGATGATGATTGGAGGATGACTTGAAAATGAGCATCTGATGACTTCACAAGATGTGAATATTACTGATGACTCAAGGAAGATTTGAAAGTATCTGATTACTTCACAAGGTTTAACTATTTCTGATGACTTGAGAATGATTTGAAAATGGGTATCTGATGACTTCACTAGCATCAATAAAATAGTATTCTTTATGATGATTTTCAAATGATTTGTATGCATTTACATATAGATTAGGTATTTGTCTATAATGTATTTATGTATGCATAATGTATTTATGTAGGCATTAAGAATAGTAACCCAAATAATATGTCCTGTATTTCTGTGTATCTCTATGCATTAAGTACATGATCTGAAAGGTGTAATATGTACAGTGTGTGTGTTTAGTTGAACTATAGGTAGACAATCCAAACAGTACAGTGATTTTATTAGTCTGGCTGCTCTAAGCTTCTGATAACCGTTGTACATTGCTCACAGGGTTTATACTTTAGCTTAGTTTATTCAAACATTTTTGTCTGTTCAGGCTTTCATGCGCAGCAGGTGACAAACATGGTTTATAAGGAAAAACAACACAATAAGGGAAGGACTAGTACATTAATACAGCTAAAAGGGGGAGCAATGGTGTCAATGTGATTGTGGCGTGCTAAAACAGCGCAAGAACCACTGACAGATCGAGATCCATCTTGGCTCAGTAGTACTTAAATATATTGAAGCTAACTGGGAAAAATTACAGTGCGCTCATATCAAACAGATAGGCACCCCTGCCACAGAACACTTGACAAAAACTCAGCAGTGAAAGCAAAACTCAATTATATGCCAAGTACCACGCATTAGGCGTTAGACTAACACATTTCAGTGTGGTGCTCCGCATCACCGCATTGAAATGCATTGTCACGCATTTATAGCACCTAAACTGCTGCCTGAATGCTGCTATGTTGCACTTACTCCAGTAGGCAAAGCTTTAGCTGACAGAATGCGCTCAGCGCGCCGCTTGACGCCGGACTGGGGACTGGCTCAGCTCTGTGCAAGCAGCAGTGGCTACAATTTTTCACCCAATTCCACAGCAATTTAAATTTCAGTAATGACGTCACCTCATGAGTCTTCAGTGTGGTTTTTGCTTTCCTAGTCGACAATAGGTGGGCCTGGCCGCCCGTGGTGCGAGAGGACCCCAGTTTAAGTTCTTTGGCTGTGCAGTTTGAGAGGGTAACCACCCGCTGCAGCGTGCCCCGCGCACTTAGGCTAAATCATGCTGCACACTGATGTGGACTGCGGTGGCTGCTGGAGAGTGGTGATGCGGTATTCAGAAGCCTGGTCGTCCTGCACTGTACCAGTGCAGCTGTGATGAAGAGCAATGCTGGATGAGGTGGTCAGTGTCCTGGATCGAGGCGCTGCCTGCCCCAGACCGGGAGGGACAGTGCCAGGAGGAGTCGTCACGGGTGTCCTCGCTCTTAACGTCAAGGCGCTCGCCAACACAAAATAAGTGTCACTGTATTAATCTTCTCTTTGACTTTCAAATTCAATTCAGCCCCATAGAGTAAAAGTTACACCTGAGCGATGCGCAGCAGTCGCACTGCAGTATGCACAAAATTCAGTTTAGCCAAGTCAAGTCAAGTCAAGTCAGTGAATTTGTATAGCGCGCTACATACCCAGAGGGTCTCAAGGCGCTTGAGGAAGGGTGGGGAATTACTTGTCAAATATCCACGTTTTAAGTTGCTTTCTGAATGCTAGGTGGTTCTGAGTAAGGCGAAGATGAGTGGGAGTGTTGATTGACGATTAAAGAATGCCTCATCCTCATGATACTGGGTCTGTGCACTCGTCATGCAGAGATGTTTTTGCTAGGTCATTGGCACTTTTCACTATAGGTGGTGGCAATGTATTATACAAAACCATTACTTTGCATTTTCCCCTTGTCGCTGTGCACAATACTTACGTTGGTCTGTGCTGCGAGTTTGTGCTGGCGGTGCTGGCTCGGTGCAGGATGCAGGATGTTTTCCCTTCCTGCACCTGTCCCATTCAGCCCATCTGGACTTATTCGACCGACAGGGGCGATGGGATTTGAATTTCACCCTTACCAGTGAAGCCCTCCAGCCAAGTCGTTTGTCCATCTCTGGAGAAGAGGCGGGATGTGACTGCATCCCTAACCTAAATTGGGAGAGAGACAACACAGCAAAGAGACTGCCTGTCATGGCGCTAGCAGCCCTGCAAGAACCTCAGAGAGTACAGCTGGCCTGAGAGGGGCAGAGAGCTGTAGTGTGAGAGTTACTGCTCAGTTAAAGGGCCATCCCTGCAGTGTTAGTGTGCAGCGGTCTGGGATATGCAGCGGTGGTAAACTTCCTCACAAGCTCCTTTTCTTCAATATTATCACTATCGCCCTTCTATTTCTGGTACTGTTCTGCAGTTTAAAGGTCTTCTTAGAGTTTCTTGTTGCTCAAATAGGGGTAATTTGTGATATTTTTATGTTTCCCTTGTCTTCATTGCTTGATTTTGCTTGTGTGAAAGTGTCACTCATAATAACATAATTACACTAAAATTATGAAAATGTCGCACATAGTAATGAAAAAACCTTGGCAGGTATGACAGTGACATGGATAAGACTGTGTTAGCTAAATAATTGGTTACGTGAATTAGAACTACAACCCCCAAAATGCACTTCAATTTTAGTTAGGAGCTAAAAGATTGCAAATTAACTTGTGAAACAGTCACCTTTTGACATTAGTACTGTAAATGGTTTGTGCTCTAAAAGTTGTTTCTGTGTTTTTCAGAAAATTTAATTTAAATATTTTCCATTCATATTTTTATTTTCATGCTGCAATACGGTATTAATTGAACTACATATATAGCTGTTTCCTCTACAACGGATAATAAATGTTTCTCCTCGATGTGCTTGTTCACTTGTGTAACCAATTTTCATCATTATGTGGAACTACAGTTCTTTCAGGCTTTTGTCTTCTTCTTTTGGTCTTCTTTTGATGGGCTTTGGGCTTGTTCTGTTTAGCAGAGTTGGGTTGGGCTCTTTTTGGACTCTTATTTTGTTCGACTTGGGCTGCAAAGTTTCCTTTGCTCTGCTGTGCCTGCGCAGTGTTTTGAATTGAAAATGAAGAGCAGTACACTGGTGTAGCTTGCGGCCGATGTACGCGCTAGCTGGCCACCATGTCCCCCCACCGTTGGTTGATTTATAGAGCAAATCATGTTGAAACCAGGTAAGGCCCTTTTCCTCTGACACACTGACATGCCATAATTATGTAACTCTTTGTGAGCTTCTCCGTCTCCTGGGTCACGATTTAAGCCTCATCTATAACTTTATTTTCTTCCCAGATAAAAAGGAAAACCTGTCTCTTGAAATAAATGTCAGCTTGACAAACACTTTGCAGCCTTTCCAGAGCTCTTCACAACTGAGCTGCACAGATGTGAAGATCAAGTCTTCAGAAGACAGAAAAGTACGGAGTTACTTGGTGGGAATTTGGCCGCCTTCGGTGTACTCTAGGTAGTGAGGAGGTGGGGAATAACTTCTGTCAGAACAAGGACTCTTACACACCCAGCAAACTAGGTGTCATGCTTCATCATATGGGTTTGTTCCTCGTCGAGCCGGCGCTGCAATGCTCGACGGACACCCATAAAGGGGCTCTTTATCGGAGATCTTTTGTTCCTTGCCGTATAGGTGCCGTGGGTGTGAGGGGCCTAGGAAAATGTAGCTGTTGTGTGTGAATGTAAAACAAGTAAGGGAAGCCTTTGTGATTATTTTTATTCTGTAAAGGTCGCAACCTGGTTAAAAAGAATAGGAGGGGAGTTGGGGGGGGGGGGGGGCAACCGTTTTGTTATATTGTGAGAATTCTCTCAACCCCCAGATGGTCAACATGTTTCTCGCCTAAGATAGACACAAAAGTGATCAGTTGGCGATTTTTCAGGACCGGGTGAATAATAAAAACTATCTACAGTGGGTGGTGTGGTGCAACGCTACCTACCACTTGCTCTACCCGTGGGTCATTGCCTCGGAGAAAGGCAGTCAACCTAGAGTACAAAAAAAGAGAAGAATTAAAAACCATGACAAGGTAGTGGCAAATGATCCCAGTTGAAAACTATAGATGTGTCTCACTTACACATTCTAGAGGCAAACATAAATATTTTAAAAAGCACACAGTGCTATCATGCAAACCAAATCAAAATTCTGTGCGTGCTTTAAAATTTATATCCTCTGTGTATCCATGCTTAAGTAGGTCGTGATTTAGATCATAGTGGTGTGTGGACGCAAGCTCACCTCTTCAGGTATATTGTTCTGCCTCATCAGTTAGCAGCAGAGTTTGTGGACACTCAGCGTAGTGTCTCTGTATTAAAAGAGACACAAAGTATCAGCTCATAGTTGGCTGTATGCACACTGGTTAGATGCTCACTTGCTGGCCCTGGTTCACCAGATTGTAACAAGCAGTAGGTAGGTGTCAGGGTGGATGTGGCCAGTAGTAGTGAACCCAAACAAACGACACGATCAGTTTACAGATTAGACGCTCATACAGAGTCTGTATTCCTGGCAATGCCGCCACATTCAATGCCCCAGCAGCGGGTGCTCACAGAACTACTCCAATAAAGAGGTAAAGTGTGAGCGCCTCCAGGGACCCGGCCGCTCAATGAGCAAGTACCTCAAAGTAACGGTGTCAGTTTACAACTCAGTAACTAAAGGCTCCTAGCGCCTATCCCCGGTACCTCTTACCTCCATTAGTTGCTGGTGTCAGAGTTGGCCTTCAAAGGGTTGTGCATACTCACCTGCTCCTGCTCGGAGCTTCGTGGCTGACCTACCCGGTCCGCTGCATCCAGGAAAGTACCATGCCACAGCAGGAACCTGTTTAAATAACTGCCGTCGAGGTCGCTGAGCAGGGAAATGGGCCACAGCTGGGGTGAAAATGGAATCTCCTGGTGGTGAAAAATAATGTCATTTTTTGACAGAATCAAGATCAAGTCTTCGTCACAATGCGCCCACAGTGTGTCAGTTTGGACAACACTGTGGGGGGACTCAAGGACACCTGCAAAAAACAGGCGATAATGATCACACTTTAGTGGGCGTGTACCCAGGCAGGCGCGGTGGTGTGCGTGGTGATTTGAAGTTCTAGCCCATGATATACCAACACAAGACAAGATGAATAAATACCCCGTGGAGACAGTTCCAGTTTTTCATAACATAAATATTACTAGGGTGACCAACCGTCCGTAAATTTCACGGACAGTCCGTAATTTGGACCTCACGTCCGTTGTCCGTGAGGATACCTTTTACGAACGCCTTTTGTCCATAATTTTGGACATCACAGGGAGCAGCACTGCTCCCCTGTGAGAGGCCTCACCTTCCTGATGGGGCCGCCTCGCGCTCCTCCTGGAGCACAAGAGCAGCCCCTCCCCGCCCATTGACATTCTGTATGGGTCTGATTGCCACATACAGAATGACAATGGGGCAGTCTGGGCTGGTAAAGCATGTAGCGGCCTCCTCCTGCCTCAGTGTACAGCAGGGCATTCTGTAAAATAAATGGTAAAACGCTAATGCTGCAACTTTAGCAACGTTAGAAAACAGTTTATATAAAGAAGCCTATATAATAAGTTAAAAAGAATGGGTTATCGTTCTTTCACTGTCATCATTTTTTAACTGAAGTATTTTCAATATTATATTCAACAAAGCTATGGTTACTGCTTTTTTATTTTAACATATAAACAACTGTTCACAAAGCCAATAGTCCTGGTTTTTGTTAGTGTAATGATACTTGCTGTATTATATATATATCTGGATGCAAGGATATAAACAACATAATACCAGTCGGGTGGAACACTATGCTAGTGCTGATTTCTAGCCTAGGTGTTTTAAACTACGCCCTTAATTACATTGAACACCCCCTTTGAAGAGACCCCCCCAGTTTTTTACACCACTTAAAGCCCTGGAAACAACACCATGTCACAGTCACCTCACATCCCGGCACTGTGCATCATGCATGACTCATGACTTCTGCATTTTCAGACTGCCTAAGTGCAGTGGCATAGTGATCCGTCCAACACCTCTTGCTTTAGGAACTACAGCGAGGTGAAGTTCTTGATGGGCCTCTTCTGTCTACAACTCTGCAGACACAGGTTCAGCTCATAATGTGAAAAGGTGGGTGAGTAAATAAGTGAAGGAATGTGTGAATGACTGGATGGATGACTGAAATGATGAAGGGATGAATGAAAGGGTGAATGGATAGATAAAAGAAAGGATGGATGGATGAGTGGAGGTATGGATGAGGGAAAAGGTAAATAGATGGATGTATGGGTGGAAGGGTAGATGGATGGGTAAAAGGGTGGATGGGTGTATGAAAGGATGGATGGATGAATGAAAGCTTAGATGATGGGCGAGTGAATGGGTGGATAGATCAGTGAAAGGATGGATGGGTTGAATTGATAAGTGAAAGGGTGAATGGATGGATGAGTGAAAGAGGGTAGATGGACAAAGGGATGAATAGATGAGTGAAGACGTGAAAGGGTGGATGGATGAGAGAACGGATGGATGGATGAGTGAAAGGGTGGATGAGTAATAGGATCAATGGATGGAATAAATGAATGGATGAGTAGATGGATGGGTGGATGATGGATGGATGGATAAGTGAAAGGGGGATGGAGAGAGAAAGGGAGGATGAATGACTGAAAGAGTGAATGGGTGGAAGGATAAGTAACTGGGTTGATGGATGAGTGAATGAATGAATAGCTGGATGGGTGAAAGGGTAAATGGCTGGATGGATGAGTGAATAGATGGATGGTTAAAAGAGTGGATGGATGACTGTATGGATGGATGGGCTGAAAGGGTGGGTAGATGAATAATGGATGGATGAGTGAAAGGGTGGATGGAGGGATGGATGAGTGAAATGATGGATGGAAGGATATATGGTGGATAGGTTTGCAAATGGTGAATATGTTTGGATATAAATGGGCACATAGATGGAAGGACAGAATGAATGGTGAAAGACTGAATAATAGATAAAAGAAATTACACCTTGTAGCACCCTTTATCTTAAGTAGCATTTCCTATACCTTGACTTTCACCTTAATATGAGTCATTGGCTCTATATAATGTGTGTGATGTAATACACTTTGACAACCTGCCCTACATAATTGGGATGAGTAACACTATAAGAGAAATTAAATACACATGAGAGACGGTCTAAATGAAGATGAGGGGCACCATTGAAAGGTGGAAGCAAGGCAGGACTGGCCGGAACGGGCATCGGGTGTTTCCCTGGGAGGCTGGAAAGGGGGGGGGGGGGGGGTTTACTGGGGGCTGGAACTGCAAAGTTCCTTGTATGTCCAGTAGTTTTCAATCAACAATAAAAGCGGCCTCACTTATATTCAGGTGTGGTTCATCATTGTCTGGTGACTAATGTACCTGCTGGAGCGAGATGCTAATTTTGAATTGTCTAAGGCAGCAAGCTGCGGCCATACTAAAAAACCATGAAGTGCATGATTGTCTCAATCTAATATAAACTTATTTTGACTTGTACTTAGATAGTTGTCTATTTACTTACTCATATACTATTGCGCGACCACCTCTGACGTGGCTGTAAAACGTACCTTTTGTCCCGAAGTTTTGTCCTGAATTTTGACCTTTTGTCCTGAATTTTTGTCCTGAATTTTGACCCTTTGTCCTGAATTTTTACACTCACCATCCTGAATTTGCACCTATGCCAGCTGGTCTCCCTAAATATTACGCATTGAGCCTTCCTTAGGTCGCGAGTTCTCTGGCACCCTCAGCACGATTTGCCGCTTTCTCTCACCCCAAGATGTATCAGAGTTGCCTTTTCACGTTTATAAACCAATTATATTCCTTTAACTAGTTATTATATTTATTGAACTAAACATGCAAGCAGTTTTTTGTCTGGGCTACCCCGTCCCACCACGCTCTGCAGTTTCTACCACAAAAGCCCTGTCCCCATGTGTTATGGTACCATTTATGTAATATTTAGTAGCCCTGGCGAGACGCTATGGGGCCATGGGAACCCATCCTCCCCCAGTGGGTCGGCATAGGTCCCGTACTCCCTGTGGATGGGTACATCTGTCCCTCCTTCACACCGTCTCTCTCAAGGGTTATGGTACTAACAGCACCAGTGCACAACTCCTGTCCGTGATGTTGTTCTTTGTGCCTGTTCGCAGTACTCTATTCCCTCTGGGTGTCAGGAGTACACAGTGTCTCAGTGCACGATATCTCACTGCTCGTGATATTGTGTTCAAATGCACACCCCGTCCTGTGTGAGTCTAACAGAGCTAATACTATCCGTCCCCGTGCACATCCCGTCCTCTCTCTCGGTTGCGGGTACCCACGGGAGGAGTGCACAGGCCCCAGCCTCATTGTGGGTCTCAGGTAGTCATTATTTCTAGTTTTCTGCAAAATGCGCTTCTTAACCCATTTTCATAAATACGTCATGTATGCACATGAACATCTGGTTCAGGTTCAGAGTCTTTCAGTGGAGCAGATGTTAGAAAATAAGGTGTTGCTATCAGATTTCACTCTCCTGCACAGGAAGCGAGGAGTGTCTAGAGAAACCTTTCAGTGAGTACTAAGCATAAAACAGTCTTATTAAAGAAGTACTAAGATAGATAAATCTGGTATTTGTACAATGAAAAAAATTATTAATTGCACACAGACTTCAAATAAGGACGAATATTCTGTTACATAGGAATTCTCGATTTCCCTGTTGCTTAACTAACTGTATCTGATTTTCCAAGGGCACAATCGCAGGGTCTCTTAAACCTTTCAAAGGAAGAAAGAGGAGGGTCCTCAGTAAGCAGAGCTAAAAAAAAAACAAGACACACATCTACATAGGATGCAGTGCAGCAAATAAAGTTCCTGTGTTGCACAAATGGGAGAGAGGAGAACAGCACCATAACCAATGGCATAGCTGCATACTAGGCTTGTAAGGATTTGATCCACCCTAATGAATCCCAAAAGTCGGGTTCTGGGAGGCCCTGTTGGGTCTGATAGCATCTGTCCGCTTTCACACAAGTCCTACATGTCAGTGGTGGATGCTTAGGGTTGGGACAAATAATCCTTTGGATGCTAAAATAGTAAAAAATATGTTTGGCTTTGGTTTGGGTGTGGGGAACATAGTTCTCTGCAAATGCTATGGGCCTTATTTATGAAGGTCTTGCGCCGCCGGTGCGTCACTTTTAACATGGGAAAAAGTGACGCACCAATGGCGCAAGGCCTTCATAAATAAGGCCCTATGTTTCTTTACATTACTCAAGGTATGTGTTAGAAATGACTGGAACAAGATGGCAAATGACATGGAAGACTTTCTCTGAACCTCTGAATGCAGGTGGTTGTTGGGGGTCAGTGAAGGGAAGGTTAGGTCAGGTCCAGGACAGGATGCTGGCAATGTCAAAAAAACAAATGGTGTTAGACAAGATAGAATCAATAACTACAGCCTTTTGTCCACTATAGTGTTGAGGCAGCCATTACAAAGAAGCATTAGGCTAAGGTGCAGTAAAGAGGATTGTCAGAGACAGTAGAAAAGCCCACGGTTGAGAGAGATCAACACAGTGCAAGAGGGGGGAGTTTAGAGTAGCACACTATGGAGACAGCTGTAAAACACATGAACTCTTGTGAAGTGCTGAAGCGAAATGAAAAAAAACAGTTCCCCAAAAGTGAGCAGTGGAGAGACACATGTAAAGAGCCAATGCTCCAAGGAAGGGCAAACAAATGGAAAAGGCAAGCCATCAAATAAGAAGCAAGCAAACAAGAGCGGCCTTTAATCCCATTGTAAGTTCCCAGCATACAATGTGCACTTGTGTTCCCTTCCAGCTGCTTCTATCAGTGTTCTGTTGATCGTGTGTGTACTCCTGACCCGGTAGGCGTGGCTGGAGCTGATCCTTACTTGTCGCTTGCATGATGCTTCTTCCATGTGTGCTCTCAATTGCTCACTCATGCCTGCTAGTGGATTCATATTCCTCAGCTCTCCAGTCATTGTAGGCAATGTGGTCCTCTATGATTTGTGTACTATTTTGAATTGTGCACAAGCCACATATCTCTGAGGAGCATTTTCCTGTATATGTATGTCTGCCATTTTATGCCATAATAATTATATTAGTGCTTTCTGTTGCTTTCTGGGTGCAATAGATGTGTGATAAGCTGGCGAGTAGCTGGTATAATGTATGTAGGAGGCTGGCTTAGTATAAGGTGCACACCTACTTAAGTGAAGTACCTTGCACTAATCCACACAACCCTTATGGTGATTTTAGTTGTCTTAGACAACCATAGAAAGCTCTCTAAGTAGTAGCTGTGGAGAGCAGCCTTCAGGCTTAATCCAGAAGGAGCGTTAAGCAGCTTGTTTTACCAGAACTAATCACATAGTGTAGGTTAAATAAAAAAGAACAACACAGTGTAGTTATAAAAATAGTTACATTTATTATACACACTTACTAAAACATTGGTTTATCTCTTACCCGGCGATATCAACACAATACACACAATATTTCAAATGAAAATTAGGAAATTAGTCAGCACAAATACACAGTGGTCTCCAGGGGAAGACCAAACCATATACTAAAGAAGTGGAATGTAACCTACTCTGTTCCTTTTGAGTTACCCAGTAAAGTTAGGCCTAGCACAGACTCCATCACACTGCCCACCACTTTTTCTTGCCAGAGGTCTGCATCCACAGCCACAGAATGTCCAAGCATTGCAAAACCCAGAAATCTTCAGCATCAGTCCAGCGCCAATTTGTTTATAATTTTTTTTATTTATGAAGTTTTATATAGTGCAGACTTGACCCTAATAGGCTATTGGACCGCTTTACAATTGGTTAGGCAAGATGAAAATGACAACCAAGCACCAAATGCTGTCAATAGCCATTGCAAATCTGGAGGAGTTCCATGAGTTAATCACCCAGCAGACGAACGGCAGATGTGAGCCCAGGTTGGGACATTGTGTCAGTAACATTTTATATGCTGTGTCAGAGCGTTCTAGTGTAGATATTTGCTCATCAGAAACAGTTAGACTTCTTATTTGAATGAGGTGATTGATGGATTCAGTTTGATATATGTGGAGAGGTGTGGTGCAGTGGCCAGGGCAGCTGCCTTCGGAGCATAGAGTTCACAGTTCGATCCCTGGCTTCAGCGGCAGCTCAGCGCCATATGACTCTGGGTAATAGCTCACTTAATGGTCAATTAGGATGGCAGACGGATCGCCACCACCATGCAGGCAGTGGCGATCCGTCCGCCATCCTTGCCCGTCTTCCACCTATTTTTCCTCTGCCATATTACAATGGCGAGGGGGGACCGTGGCGGAGGGGAAGACTGTCCGCCACTTTTCCATCTCGGTCGCCTTGCGACCACGGCAGAAAAGGTCTAATATGGTGGCGGTGTCTATCAGACACCGCCAGCCATATTAGGATGGCCGGATGCAGATGCCTGCCAAGGAAAGGCATATGGGCTTTGCTTTGGGGGCCCGTTGCGGGCCCCTACGGTGAAGGGGGGTGGGGGGTGCACCTGGGGGGTACCTATGGTACCCCCCTGCGTTTCACAGTACAACATGGCAGGCACCGCTGTGAAACGCAAAACATGCATTTTTGACAATGCGGCGGACGGTGCTTTCAGCACCGTCGGCCGCAATGTTAAACATGCGGGATGCACCCGCCACTGTGGTGGGTGCATCCTAAATCGGGGCACGGTACCTCCGTCCTTGTGGCGGATGGTCCCTGCCCCAGACAGGATGGCAGACGGACTTTGTCTATCCGCCATCCTAATCGGCCCCTTAATTTCGACAACGGCACCCAGCGCCTTGAGACCCGTAAGGGTGAGTAGTTCATGCTTTACAAATACGTATTTACATTTAAATATCAGGGGAAAGGGAGTTACAGATTCTGGGGGCCATTCCAAAGAAGTTTCAGTTGTAGGTCCCCCCCCCCCCCAAAATAAATGTCTGTGTTTTTAACAGTAAGGCACTGGCCCTCCTAGAGGATCTGCAGCCACTGGATAGTTCCAGTTTGTCAGCTATGTACTTCAGTGTGTTAAAGTGCAGTGCTTTATGTGTCAAGCAAGCAATTTTTTGCTGTATCCTTGCATCATAAGCAAGCCCGTTTAGTGTCTTCAGATCGGGAGTGATGTGTTATTTTTTTGGGCTCCAGTGATGAGTATTGCAGCAGATTTAAGGGTTGCATTTAGTGAAGCCAGTTTGGGTCTAGGCAGCCCAAATAAGGTAGTACTTCCATATTCTAACCTGGGGATTGCTAGAGCTTGTACAGCTGTTTTGAGGTCGAAGAGCAGGAAGTGTTCAACTACGACTAGTGTTCAATTAACATTCAATTTGAATTCTGCTAGTCTTACTTAACTCTTGACAGTCATTGCCATTAGTCTTCAGATGTTGCTCACAGATATATTACTAATCTTCAATTAGCGGTCACAATAAATGATACTAGCCTTCATTTTGCTCTTGAAATAGCACAAAAGTGTTCAATTAACATTCACTTTAAATTCTACGAGTGTTACTTGAGGCTTCACAATCATTGCCTTTAGTATTCAGATATTGCTCACAAAGAATACCATTAGTCTTCAAACAGTGGTCACAATCAATGAGACTGGCCTTCATTTTGCTCTTGAAATAGCACAAGAGCTGCAAATAAACTCTAACAGAATACTACTAAGCTTCAAATACTATTCTTCTGGAATACTACTAGTCTTCTTTTGGCAATCAATTGAAGTGTTCATCTTGTATTTGAAGGGTAGTTGAGTAGAACTAGTATTCTCTCATTTGCATATTTCGGCTTGTGGGCATACTACATAGTCTTCATGCATACTAAATAAATACTATATTTTATTAGTAAATGAATGCCGCTGTAAACACTGGAATCACACTAAGTGAAGATCTACCATTTTGGTGAGGGTGATTACCCAGCCCGCTTCTGATTTTTGCTTAAATGTACAACTTGTTCAAAAAAGACAATTCTAATACCAAAGGTAAACAAGCATTGACATAGCCAATAGGTCTCGCCTTTGGGATGTTATAAGTGTTTAGCCATGCAACAGTTGATGTTCTTGCACCAAAGATATTGTGCTGCATAACTAAATACTTATAAGGTCCCAAAAACGAGACCTATTGGCTATCCCGATGCTTGTTTGGCATGCCTGTGGAGACAGGCTAATGTACATATAACACTTAAAGTCTCAAACAATCACCAGTTGCCATTGGGGCCAAGAAGAATTCCAAAAGTGAGATAGAAAAGGTCACTTTAATCACTAACAAAATCTTAGCAATGCCTTGAAAATGAGAATCCATTCACTTGTATTAACGTGATTAGTTGAATTCAGGAGAAACATTCTTTAAAACGTATTATCAGCCATCTGATTCACTTTGTGTGCCTAAGAAATAGTGATGCTGGCTACTACAGCACACACCACAAAGTGAGATGCTCCCAGCAGCCAAAATAGTCTTGCTCTAGCGTGATGAAAACTATAGTTCAATGGATGGTGTGCATCCTTTAATTCACTTTACTACACTGAAAGATGAAAGTTACAAGAGTGAACATTCACATTAAGGTAACTATTCTTTAATGCCTGAGATCCCAGATGCTTTCAGTAAGTTACTGTATAAGAGAATCAATGTATTAATTATTTATTTTTAGTGTTGGGTAGAGCACACATATGTTGCCTTTACATCCATTTTAGAGCTCTAACGCATTAGTGATTAATGAACTGGTAAGGGGTCTGGTCGAGCAGGCAAGTGCTCACCAATTGTTGTCATCCAGTACCTCAACTGAGGCGAAGAGGTTCATTTCTGGTCAACTTGAGAGTGCAAGCTGTGTTCTTAATTCTCAATCAGAGCACACAAGGAAATCCTGAAAGCAGATTAAACTGCCTGTATAATTGTCCTTAGAAACCTGCCATGTTTTTACTTTCAAGAGGCTCAGATCTCATGTATTTAAGTCCTGCTACTAACCTTCCTGCTAAATAAACAACCCTACCTGCAATGCAGGTACCCTTGCACCATGGTGCAAGGGTACCTGCATTGGCACTAGGCTGCCAAAACGGCACCAACGCAGGGAGAAAGGACAGAAATGCACCATAGTAGATGAATGCAATGCATTCCTGCCCTATCCCACCATTCTAGTAAACATGGCCCCCAGTTTGTGTTGCTTTTCTAACAAATACCCAGATCAAATTCACTTGAATGATCACCCGGGCTTTCCGTGAGATTCTTGTGTTTTAAAAAAGTGAAAAGTGAGTTCAGGTAGTGTGCTGGGTGTTTCAAAAGAGCAGACAGTCCTACCTAGTTTCTAGCTTCAAAAACCCACATATGTCTTTTATAGACCAGGCTCTGTTCAAGATATCTGGGTAAATGTACCAACCCTCTCAAGCGAGGGTGGTCTCATTCTGTAAGTTCTATGAATATCAAGCTCTGAGCATGGCCTCAGGTGACTCCTTTAAGTTCTTAATTTCTTTATGTGTAGTATTTATATGTTGATGACTTAACCTTCGGGTAGCAGAGGGCTTTACATACAGCATTTGCTTCTAATATAAAGGTTTTAGCGCTTTATGCAGAAGTAGTAAACCACAGCATATTAGAGGATTATAATCAATGAAGCAGCATTGGCAGAGAGGTCTGCGGGAGTTCTTCGTCCATGAAATATAGTTTGAAGAGTGTGTCTTCAGTTCTTTACAAAATGCGGGTAGCTTTGGGTTTAGTTTGAGTTTATAAAAATGGATAAAGTGTTGTGGGACAAAGCGTTAATTTCAGGTCATTGTTACACTTATTTACAGTTATTTGCTTCTTTACCTTATTGGCCATGTCTGCAGCTGCAGTGTTAGGGTAAAACAGAGTAGGAGAATGACCAATAGGGTACACTGGCGCTTTACATGAGTTTCACAATAGAACCATTTCTATACTGGCACATTCTGTGTCTGAAAGATTCAGTGAAGGTAGAGTGATTGAATGAGTGAGTTAGTGAGTGAGTCAGTGAGTGGTAACCATCTGCATCAGTGTCATGTTATGTTATGTTCTGTTAAACTCATTTATTACGCGCACAGATGCTCCAGCGAAGGAGCGTCCTGGCGCCCGACAAGGTAGCAACACAACACAACTGGACATAACAAACAGAAAGAATTTAAGGAAACAAGAAAGTTTTTACAACTCGACGAAAAGAGAGCAGATCCCCAAGGGCACGAATCGCAAGGGGAAGGGAGTTCCGCAACGCTTGAAACGGGGGACAACCGCAAGTTCTAGGTCCGAAGATCTTAAAGCTCGGACCAGAACATAGCGGGACAGAAGATTGGAAAGGATCATAGCAGGGGATCCCTTGAGAATCTTGTAAGCTACACAAAGAACCTTGAACTGAATCCTTTGCGCAATCGGTAACCAATGCAGCATACGCAAGGTGTTAGCAGTTGGACAAAATCTAGGTAGGCCCACAACAGCTCTCGCCGCAGCATTATGTACACGCTGCAGGCGGGTGATTTCCGACTGATTTAATCCCGCTAAAAGGGAGCTGGCGTAATCAAGCCGAGAAATCACGGTTGCCTGAATCACAAGTTGCCTGGTGGTGGCATCAAGAAATTTTAGTACAGGCCGTAGTCCACGCAAAATGCCAAAGCAGCAGGCCGCCGTGCGCTTAGTATGGCAGACAAAGGAGAGAGTTGGATCAAGCCAAACCCCAAGGTTTTTTAACTCAACGACCGGGGTTGGCGTAGGACCCAGATCCGACGGCCACCACCTGTCTCTCCAGAGTTCCGTTTGCTTGCCAAAGATCAGGATCTCCGTCTTGCTTGCGTTCAGCTGGAGACAGTTGGAAGTTATCCAGCTGGCGACCGCCCGAGGTCCCTTCTGGAATCTGGGGGCATCCACATCCGCATCCCGCTGATCGTGACCGCTAACTGGGTGTCATCGGCATGTGACACCATGGTCATACCCCAAAGTCTGACAACCTCAGCCAGCGGTCTCACGTAAAGATTGAATAACGTGGGACTCAGCGAGGAGCCCTGGGGGACCCCCAGATCCAGAGGATGAAGTTTGGACTGATAAGGCGGAACGGCCACGCAAAAGGAGCGGTTGGCGAGAAAAGAACGGAACCACTGGAGAGCAAGGCCAGTAACACCAGCTTCCTCCAGACGAAGCAGAAGGATAGGGTGGGACACGGTGTCAAAGGCGGCGCTCAGATCTAATAGCACCAGCGCCGCCGTTTGCCCCGCATCAAGCAAGGAGCGCAAATGCTCCACCATGTACAGTAGAGCAGTCTCCGTGCTGTGCCCAGCCCGGAATCCATTCTGCGTGCTGTCTAAGATGTTAGTCTGGAGAAGATGGTCCGAGAGGACAGAGTTGACATGCGCCTCCGCAACTTTGGCAGGCCACGGGAGAAGTGAAATTGGGCGGTAGTTCTCGGGCTTACCGACGTCCAGAGAAGGTTTCTTAAGAATGGGCATGACCACTGCCTGTTTCCACTTCACTGGAACCACGCCGAATGCTAATGAGATGTTGATCAAAGAGCAAACGGGCGAGAAACCGTGGGATGCTAGGTCTCTGAACAGAGCTGGCCGTATATATAGGATCAGCCGGTGACCCTGACTTAACCTGCTGGGCCAGTTTACTGAAGCTTTCCGATGTTAAACTCGGGAAAGAATGTAAAACATCCAGAGTTAGGGGCTTAAGAGATCTACCGACAGAGGGTACGACCGAGGGAAAGGCTCTATAGATGGCGTGAACCTTTTCCAAAAAGAAAGCCGCCATGGTTTCACAGTGTGAGATGGAACCCTGATGAGTCGCAACCACCTTTTTGGCAATGAGGTCTTTCAGGGCCTTAAAGATAGTTTTGGAGGGGTTAGTGCTGGTGCGAAATTGCAAGGCGTAATAAGCCGCGCGGGTTCTGCAAACTGCACGATGGTAACGTTTTACAGTGGCCAAATGCAAAACTTTTTTATCGCTGTTATAAGTTTTGCGCCATTCCCGCTCAGCACGCCTACAGGTGCTTTAAGCATCCGCAGCGAATCATCGTACCACGGACTCGGATCCCTTGACCCACATTTACACGGTTAAATGTTCAGACATTGCATACCTGTTGGGGAACTCACCCATAATATCCTATGGACTAAAGCGTACTTAGCATGCTCGGAGTGGGAGGTAGGTGAGTCAGAGGAGTAGTGTGCTGAATATCAGAGCTTGTTTCCAAGGCCTTTTGAGGAAGCTGGGAGACCTTTGAAGTAACATCAGGATTTCCGTGTAAATCTAGCGAAATCTTGATCAAAAAAATCGTTTTCAGTTTATAATGCAATTTCATTTCTGTTTTAGAAATAAGAGAACAGATTTAATTGAACATTTCCTTTTAGTTTCCCCTTTAAAGATGCAAGCATTGTTTCTTGGTGCACGAGTTTATCATGTTGCCAAGAAACACAGACAATTCATCCGGAACAGGCAAGCCTATTTTAACAAGAAACAGCTGCAGTCCGATAAAGGTTTCCTCGGCTAGGTTTAACTTTGTGAACATGATTTGCGAAAAGAATTACACTAAATGACCTGTTTGTACATATTCTAGGCAGTTGACCATCATGTGTGTCAGCTGCCCGTGAGGCTGTGATCAGTCTAGGGCTTTGCTGTGTATGCTGGGATATGTAGGTTCATAGCTGGGTTGTCAAGTCATAGGATCTAAGTATTGTGCCAACTTCAAAAATGTCGTAACCCTGTAGGGATTCCAGCAAAGTAGCCATAGTTGTCCATAGAGCACTCAAAACCACCGGTGAGGTAGAAGAGAAAAGATTGCACAGATCTGACCTTCAATTAAATGACCTTGGAAATAAGACCAATTGAGTAAAGACCACATGTAGAAAAAGCAGTAAGAAGATGAGACTTTAGTAAATGTATTTTAAAATGTAAAGGAACAATGCAGCTGAGCAGGAGCAACAATTTGTAGGATCTTTCAGCCTGATTCATCAAGCTGATTTGCGCTCGCAAAGGGCCAGAATCTGAGAATCTGACCCTTTGCGAGTGCGATTTTTGCATTTGGGATTCATCATCCCAAATGCAAAAACCGCTAATAGCGATTTTGCAATTTTGCGAGGAATTACATTTAAGGAATCTCTATTTGAGATTACTTAAATGCAATTCATCATCCATTTTAAAATCGCGAATTCGCAATTTCGTCCGGCTATTTACCGCGAGGTCAAACCTCGTGGTAAATAGCGAAAACTTAGAAAAATGCTTTTAAAAGCATTTTTCTAAGTTGCATGTTGCACACACACATGTCCTTTGGACATGTGTGTGCGCAACACCTGTTCAAATTTTCATTTAAGGGGTGCTACAGGGTGTCCTTTGGACACCCATGGCACCCTTTAAATCGCTATCTTATTTGCGATTAGCTAATTGCTAATCGCAAATAAGGAATACTCCCTATTCATTCCAATGGGCCTTTTGGCCCATAGGAATGAATGGGGAGTTATTCCTTATTTGCGATTAGCAATTTACTAATCGCAAATAAGGAATATGTAGGAATCGCATTTTTTTTTGCGATTCCTACATGAATCCCATTTTGCGAGCCTGTAATAGCGATTCCTTATGAATCACTATTAAAGACTCGCAAAACGGGTCTTTCATGAATAAGGCTGTCTGTCTCTGACTCAGTGCAACCAGTGGCCCAGGGTTTTTCCCATCCTGATGAATAGTTTGGATTGGCATAACTTGGCTGTACCTAAAGAATGTAATACATTCTCCGCAGTTGACACACATTTAGGTGCCCTTATCCGAGTTCTCTATAGCTATTTTTAAACATAGTACATTTACAATTAAAATAGTTGAAAGTGAATTTTCACTGCATGTTTAAAATCTATTTTAATGCACTTTCCAAATTTTTAATAGGAAAGATCTTTTCTCCATCCAACAGAATCTTTTTCTGTTGGATGGAGAAAGGTAATCTTGCGGAGGTCAAATCCCTAGCTGTCCTTTTTTTTAACTTTCACTGCTGTGGTTAGTCTGTGAAATCTACCACGGAATACATAATAATGTGAAGGAATTTGATGCTGCCAATGGCTTGTCTGTTGAGAACAATTGTCTATAAAAAATGCATATCATGTTGAGCTTGACAATCGCCGGCGGCCAGCAAGGCGACTACCTCATACCGATCAGCCTCTTTTATATCAGCAATTTTATATGTCTTTTACCAGGAATGTTCAATTTAGATTTCTGTTGACCAGATTTAGGCTCTGCACATTGCACTTTTTTGGGTCCTTTCCTAAACAGATTGGATGGTGCAATAATCTTACACCTTGCCCTTGTGACAACCTGTCCCAACAAAGCACGCTGCACTTTACCCTTTTTGTACACTCTATAAGGTTAGGCCAGTCAATGTGGAGGATTTTCCTCAGACAGATGTTAATGAAGATCTGGACTTTGTTAGTGGTAGTCACTATTGTCCTCCAAGTTTCTGCTCCATAAAGAAGGACTCATATTACGTTTGTGTTGAAGAGCTTGATCTTGGTTTGCAGCATTAGGTCCTTGGTGCTCCAATTCTTCTTTAGGTGAATAAAGGAAACCCTTGCTTTGCTAATTTTTGCCTTGATGTTGACATCTGTGCACTTGATGTTGACATCTGTGCGGCCCTGCTTGTCTATGACACTGGCCTCAACGTCTTCCGGTGCATCGCCTGCGAGAGTGACTGCAGGTGTGCTGGCTGTGTTAGCCTTCAGGATCTTGGTTTTCCCCCTGGGATTTTAAGACTAAGTTGTGCCAATATGACTGCCACATTGTCAGTCTTCGCTTGCATCTGCAGGTAGGTAAGGGAGTTTGGGGCCGGGTTGTCTGAAAAGTCCAGGTCATCGAGCTGCGTCTCAGGTGTCCACTGGATACCATTTCCTCTCCTTACTGTTGATGTCTTCATGATCCAGTCTACAGCCAGGAAGAGAAAAGGCTAGAGCAAACAACCCTGGTGAACTCTGGTCTGGTTCGCATGAACCCTGGTCCGGTCCTCACTTGAAAGGCATCCATCAATTCTCTCACATGGACCATCTTGCAGGTCATTCATTCGTAAGAGTTCCAATACGTTTATCTGGTACACCGTAGTGTCGGAGGAGTTTCCAAAGGGCCTCTTTATACATACCTTCTCATAGTTGCTGCAGTTGACATGGGGGGGGTGGTGTTCCAATCCATTGATTGCTCAATAATTACGCACTGTGTGGAAATCTGGTCTCTGCTGGATCTATCTTTGTGAAAGCCAGCTTGCTGGTCTCACAACTAAGCGTCAACTTATTCCTTCATTCTGTTCAGGATGAATCTATTGAACACTTTTCATGGGGTTGATGAAAGAGTTATCCCTCTGTAGTTTGGGCAGTTACTCAGGTTACCTTTCTTGGAGATCTTGATGAAATATCCCTCCTTCAAGTCTGATGGCACCCTTTACTCTTCCTAGATACTTCCAAACTAGGGATAGAACATGTGGCATGATGTTTTAATGTCTACCTTTAGGTCTTGTGCAGGAATGTTGTCAGGTGCTGCTTCTTTCCCGTTTCTTAGACATTTGCTGGCCTGCCATATTTCTTCCTTGGTTGGTGTGCTGCAATTGGTTGACAAATCCTTGTCAGCTGACTGTATGTTTGGTGGGCATGTGCCACAAGCTGGTTCAGCAATCATCTTTGTTTTTTGCCTTCGTTACCCTTGATTGTCTTCTCAGCTTTGTCTGTAACAGGTAGCTCTGGCTAGCTACATCTACGGGAGAGTTTCCTTGTTATGTTGTACAATTATTTCAAGTTTCCATAACTTGCTGCTTCCTGTGCTTCTATTGCAAGAATGGTGAATCTTCGATTGTTTGCTCTTAACATTCCCTTTGTTTCCTTGTTGTTTTTGTGTATTAATCTTGAGCTTTTGCTTTCTCTGGTTTTGTTTGCCTCGTGTTGACTACACTTCTCTTTTCTCTTTTGGATTTTGGTCATTTTATTGGGACCCAGTATCTCCTTGCAGGTTGGTGTTTCTGTTTCTTTGATCTTCTTCCACTGGCTTTCTACTGGGTCTCTGCAGTCCTCTAGTTCTTACATGACTTGAACCTTGTTATTGAGAGTGACTGAGTTTTCACTCCATTTCTGTGCATCTTTGAGGAAGGTGGTGTTATATGGCTAGCATTGGTATGTCGTTGCCAGCCAGGCTTTCTTCAGCTTTAGCTTTAGTCTAGCCACAACCAGGTGATGATCTGGACCCACGTCTGTTCCTCTCATCACCCTCTCTTCCTGCAGGGACCTTCTGAAATTCTTGGCAATGCACACATGGTTGATCTTATTCTCTGATAAATTGTCTGGTGATACCCATGTTACCTTGTATATTCTTTTGGGTGGGAATATACTACTGCCTGTCATCAGACTGTCATGGCACAGAGATCTACAAGTCATTCACCATTCTTATTTATGTTGCCAAGTGTTGTTGCTTCCAATCTTGGGACTGAGGTCCCCCATCAGTATAGTGATGTGTCTTTCAAGGCATTCCTCCGGGATGGACTGGATTCTGTTGTAAAACTGTTTTTTTCCCTTGTCTTTGCTGTCATTTGTATGTGCATAGCACTGGATGACATTTGTGTTGATCCTCCTTTTCTTTCTGTGAAAGGTCACTGTGATGATTCTGGGACTCTGGGTTTCCCATCCAATCAGAGCTCTGTTGGTTGCTTGCGTTAGCACCTGTACTACTCCCTCCGTATGTCAGAAGCTCTTTTCCTCATGTCAAGAACACAGCTACATTCTTCCTGGAGCCCGTCTTTTCTGTCCAGACTGTGTCCATCAGGTCTCTCTGATGCCAAACAAGGCAACATTTTATCTTTTCATCTCCACTGCCACTTGTAATGTCTTGCCTGTCTCGTACATGGTTGAAAGCAGGTGGACTAGTTTTGTGGCTGTCAGGGATCTCTGGATTTCACCACAAGGCATCATAGCTCGCTGTGAGGAGATTCCTTGCTCCCCAAGGCTGGGATGTAAGTAGGTCTTTTGGTTTTGTAGCAAGGATTTTTTTTACATGCTGAGGTAGCTAGCTCCATGCATAACCCTCCTCCTTTAACATCAGGGCTAGGGACATTGCAGAGGTAGCTGGTGTATTGCACAATCTGAATGGCATGACTTGGTATTTGAATAGCCCACATATTGTACAGAAGCCTGTCCTCCATTCAGCTCCTTCATTTATTTGAATGAGATGATATGCTCCTCGCAAATTAATCTATGTGAAGATATTGACTTTCTTTGATTTGACGAAGCAGGACAGGTATAAAGTG
Organism: Lissotriton vulgaris; assembly: GCF_964263255.1. Lineage (NCBI taxonomy): Eukaryota > Metazoa > Chordata > Amphibia > Caudata > Salamandridae > Lissotriton > Lissotriton vulgaris. Next base: position 1,705,583,974 of record NC_141685.1, on the reverse strand, counting down.
CAATTTATTTGATTCTCGATGGTAATGCACAATAATTTATGTAGACCTGTAATTCTCCTACTTTCTTAGACACTAAGGGGGTAATTAAGATGGCGAGCGGACTTAGTCCGCCCGCCATCCTATCGGTGATTGGGAACGCCCGCCATAAGGGCGGGGGTCCTGTGGCGGGTATTAGGATGCGCCCGCAACTGTGGCGGGCGCATCCCACCACAGTGTGCACACCCCACCTCTCCTTCACTCCGGGGGCCCACAGGGCGCCCCCAAAGGGAAGGCTGCATGCCCTTCTGTGGGGGCATCGCCACCACGGAAAGGCATCTGAAACAGCCCATGTTCATATAGCTGGCGGTGTCTATTAGACACCGACACCATATTGGACCTATATTGGGCGGGAAAGCGTCAGATGGTCTTTCTGTCCCCCGCGGTCCCCCGGCATCCTAATATGGCAGCGGGTCATTTAGGTGTGGATGGCGGGCAGATTGCCCCCGCCAGGCCGGCGATGGCTACCTCCAGCCTGGCAGGGGCAATCCGCCCGCCATCCTAATGGGCCCCTGAGAATTGAGGGGACACTATGGGAAAATGAGATGGTCTAAGGAAACTGTTTGCCAAACATTCCTCCAAATATTTACAAATATGTTCTGTTTCTTTTTTACTTTGTGTGTAGATACATCTACTTGATAGAGGCACCTAATTCTAAACCAGTGCAGCAATTGAGAGATCAGTGAGTATGTGGTGCTTCCACCATTTCTTTTTACTGAATATGTGTGAAATTTCCTGGTAGCCTGGGCGCATAGTTATAGACAATCTAGGTACTGGTGAGTTACTGATAATCTTGGAAGTCTTGGCGAGAACCAAATACTTCTCCAGTGCTGCTAGATCTTCCTCAGTACTTTAGGGTACTGCCCTCCAGTATGAAAAGTGCTGTTTTCCCAAAATACCCCAACCCAAAAAAAGAGAGAATTACCCCAGTTAGACAAGAAGGGACCTCATAGTTATCACTTATCAAAAACAAATTCAGTGAAATTGTTAGATATAACGATAAAAGAAAATAATTATGCTCTTTCGGTGGAATTAGAAACCAAACCATCAGATAGAAACACAATACTGCATCATACTAGCAATCATCCTAAATGTCAAAAAGATAGTATCCCATTTAGTCAGTTTTTATGCATTCAACGTAATTAAGTGACATGAAGGATTTTGACATCCATGCTAAAAAAAACAATAAGTTAATGGCCCGTGGTTATCCAAAAAGATTACTCAGAAGCTCATATAAGAGAGTGAAATGCTATAAGCTTGTTTGAAGGAAAAAGTAACACCAACAGTGTAGAGAAAGTTATTATAATGGTCACTAATTTTGATAGCATGAGCAACAAACTAAACAATCTGATCAATAAAAATTGGTTTCTCTTAAACAATCCAGGAAAAATGCCTCTTAAAAAACGATTTTTGCATACAGTAGAAACAAAACAATCCAAAATCACCTGGTGAAAACATATAAAGAACAAAATACAAAACATCAAAGTAGCATATTAGATGGCTCAAAACTGATAAATCTATAATAAAAGAATAGATAGTTGAATTGAATGGGATACGACATTGGATCAATGAGATGGATAATTGTAGGACAATAAATGCCATTTATCTCATAGTCTGTCCCTGCCAAAAAGGATACATAGGGGAAACAGGCCGAGAAATGAGAGCTAGACTTAACGAACATAGATCAGCCTTGAGAACAGGAAAAAAGAACGCCCCACTAGTAGAACATTGGTTGGAAAAAAAACATAATGAACAGGACCTGAAATGGATTCTTCTTGAAAAAGTGAAAGGATCCATAAGAGGTGGTAATATAGACAGAAAGAGAAACCAGAACGAGCAATATTTCATGTATAAATTTAACACGTACAGTCATGGTCTCAACAATAGAGATGAATGGGAAAGATTGATTGGCTGATAAGATGTATAAGATATGGTAGATATCTAGGACTATAGATATGCTTAAATAAATATAAAAAGAAAGCACTTAACATCACCCCTATATCAATAGACAATATGAATAACATCAGAGCAGTCTCAGAATACAAATAGAGGTCTGACAAAATATACTGTAAAAGTAGAGAGGATAATTTGACTCCTGATACATCAGGGATGTACATATAACTCCAGACTTATATCCAGTAAGGGTCGAGAGATTTAAGCCTAAAAACATAAAAATCTTGTTTATTATAATTGATAGGTATTCCTTTTCTGAACAAAGTAATGCGAGTGTTCTATGTGTTTAGATAGCGAATAAAACCATTGATAGATCCATCGCTTTGGGGTCAGTACATATTTTATGTGACCTCGATGTCAGTGACAACAATGATGGACATCATGGGGACCGCATAGGCATACGTACAGTGGTTTGAAATACAATGGTTAAAATGGGTACAGCAGATTTTCCGGTAATGTGTGCAAAAGACAATCTGAACGCAATAGAAAAAATAATGACTATTCCTAATTCAAAGGGATGATAAATTTCCATATAACACCTATAATCGAAACACCAGTAGCATGTAAAACAGGTGAGCATGACCTCAATATGAAAAAGTGGTCTGTGACCATGTATTATAGTGAACTAAATTCAATAATAAACAATAGGTGCTGCGTAGAGTTTATACAGCACTGTTAATTGATAACTAAACACAACAACAAAATAAATTATGCAAGTACTAGTCTCCTTTTATGCATGCCTATGTCAAGAAACCACACATGAAAGAGCGCCACAATATCAAGTGAATTTTCGAAACAACATATTTATTTTGGAATAATTAAGAGTTGCTTTTTCAATAGTCATAGGTTGCGTGCGAAAAAGGAAGGATAGTAGGATAGTGGTGGTGGGTAGTGGGAAGTGCAAATCATGAAGATAAGGAAAAAGACATTAGGATATTAAAAAAACACTGGTAACTGAGATCAGACTGTGAAAACCTGTCCACGTTATCACTTTCATTTACATGTATTCTGTAAATTGTAGTGTGCATTTAATACAACTTTACATGATAAAGCAAGAGGGGTGTTGGTACACGTTTTTTCAGAGGGGCAGCGTCGACGTTTTGGCTCGGCTGATGCAAGGCGGGACCTTTGGGGCCTCACCTGCGAGTCTTCATCAGGATAGAGAGTGGCAACCTAAACCTGGTGCCAAGCCTGTTCCATATTGACCTTCTGGGTTACCCCATTATTATAGAATGATAACCTCAATATGGCCGCTGCGTACGTACTTTGACGTGGCTTTACCTGGATGGATTATAAAAGGGTCGGCCTCTCTAAGCTGATTAGACAAACAGAACCAGAATACCGGCATTTTGAATCACTGTTAACATGGAAAAGAGGTAAGCGGCATTTGGAGATTATGGACTATGGGTAATGGGTAGATCCCTATTTATTTAAAACACTCTTTAGTTAAAAAGATAATCCTTATCCCTAAAGTACTATTGGACAATTGGGCAATCCGGTGTAAAAGATAAAACATGTGAAAGAGGTAGTAGATACTGTATACCGGTGTAATGAATAACGGCGCAGAGTAAACATGAACAAGGCTCTTATTTACTAATTCCTCCACAGAACTAACACAAGAAAGGTGATATGGTGTAGTTAATTAGATGTATCATTATGATGATTTTTAACAGTTTTTAAATATTGCAATCTATCAGTCATGACATTTATAAAGCGCACTACTCACCCAGAAGGGTCTCAAGGCGCTGATCCTTTTTACATTGTATGTAATGAAATAAAAAATTTCTGAATAGACTTTTTGTATTAGAGTGCGGATTTTGGTTCAGTGCAAACTATTTTGAGTTTAGTGAATTTGACACATAAGGGAATTTTGTTTTTGATAAATTTCCCCAAAATACTACACTGCACTCTCATCCTACCATATCACCATCCCAAAAAACGTAACCTTAACTATAACTTAAAAAACCTTTAATATTTAAACCCTTAACAACACTGCCTCCAGTGATGCCCGGCTACTACCTCTTGAACATTCTTCAGTATCTTAAGAAAATCCTAAAATGTTCCACCTGAGGATCTGTCTCTGTCATCTATACTACTATTATAAAGAGAGAACACAAACCTTTGAGCCAGGTAAACTCAAAAAGTACTGCACCAATCACTACACCCAATACACCATTTGAAAGGGGAGATGTAGCAGAAGGACATAGGCTATAGATGTGGACACCATATACATTAAAAAAGCAAAACGCCAACAGTGGGAAAGTAGTCCCTTGTGGGCGTTAGCGTGGGCGTTTCAAAGAAAAGATGTGGGCGTTTAGAGGGGCGTGTCAAACAAAAGATGTGGGCGTTTACAGGGGCATGGCGCAAACTACAAACAATAAACATATGCCCAACGATTTTTCTGATTTCACTATGCAAGGCACACACTTCACCACACACTTCAATGTGCATAGCGCTAATGCGATTTCAATGATTTCACTGTGCAAGGCACACACTTAACTGTGCATCCCGCGCATTTGCAAAGGGCCGCCTATCACTCGCCTCGACATTCGCGCATTCGTCGGCGTTACCCTTCAAACATTAACACCTTCGTGGGATGACATCCAAAAAGGGGCGCACCTTCCATAATAATGCAGTGCCACAGGGGCCAGGCTTACAAAAAGGGCCGCCTATCATTCGCGTTGCTTCGCAAAGCCCACCAATCATGACACACAATGATTAACACACACACGAGTTACGATACAAAAATATAACAAATGTTTAACCATTTGACAAACGACAACGTTGTCACTGGTGGAGGAACGTAAACAAATAGGCGCCCATTTCTTAGACAAGAAAGCCAATAGACGGAACATGAACGAGACTTTACTCACAAGGCTCCGAATAATTACGTATGCTGCGGACAAAATTTTAAACTTACACAAACGCTTTCGAATTTCAAACACTCTGCGTTATCAGTGGAACACTGCCAGTACTTGCGCCAATAAAAAAACAAAAAAAAAACATTAGTAAAGGGATCGAAAACGTAAACAAGGAAAGCCCCTTTCACAAACAAGCAATTTAAGGCCAAAACATCTGAGCGACCACTGTAAAACTTGCTGCACTTGCAGCACAAATTACAACATTTGGGAAACAACAACATTCGCACACAGGGGGAACACTCTCAACAAGGACAGCAAAACAAAATTAGGTGTGGCTCAATGAAAACCTGCGGATGAATTAAACACACATTACTACGCAAACAAATAGTAAAGGCAACACTAAACATCGGCCATCCCCGGACAACGTCGGGACGGGCTGCTAGTCTGATATATAAGGCACCAGGGGCCAGATGTAAGTGGCCCAATACCGGTCGGTAACGGCCAAAATTACTGAATTTTGGCTGTTACCGACTGGTATTGGGCATTTGGGATGTAGGGGACCAAAAAGCAACTGATTCGGTAAATTTTCCGAATCGGTAAATTTACCGAATCAGTAAAGTTACCGAATCGGAAACTTTACCGGTTCGGTAATTAAGAAATGGTAAAAATGAATTTCGAGATGTAGGTACCCTTTTAAATACCGAATTTGCATGAAATTCGGTATTTAAAAATCGGTATTTACCATGGATTGCAATCAGGTGGTAACCACGTGCAGGCTATAAAAAAGGCCCCAAAATGCACCACTTTCACCAGAATGGCGGCATTCTATGTCATTGCGAGGCGGCTACGGCTCCAGGCAGAAGGAGAGAGGGTCTGGAGGAGGGAGGAGCAGGTGTACAGGCAGAGGATCACTCTATTCCAGCCAGCTGAGCCTGAGATCCTGCAGAGGTACAGGCTGGCCCCACAAACTATCCTGGACCTTATCAGGGATCTCCACCCACTGTTGGATCATCCAACCCCAAGGGCGCACGCCATCCCACCCCATGTGCAGGTGCTGTACAGCCTACACCTGCTTGCATCTGGGAGTTACCAGAGTGTGGTTGCTGTGGTAGGTGGGGTGTCCCAGAGCTGTCTGTCCCGTTTCTTTAAAAAATTCCTTGACGCCATGTTGCAGAGAATGCATACCACATCAGCTTCCCTGCAACGCATGCAGAACTGCTAAGGACAAAGACAGATTTTTATCAGATGGCGCAGTTCCCAAACATCATTGGCTGTATTGATGGTACCCACATACCAATATGCCCACCTGCTGCCACAGAGTACATTTATCGCAACCGTAAGTCCACCCACACCATAAATGTACAGGTGATCTGTGATTCCAAGTACGTGATCACTGACATAGTAGCCAAATTCCCAGGGAGTACCCACAACTCCTACATCCTCCAAAACAGTGGGATCTACGCACGCCTGACAGCGGGGGAATTTGGCGAAGGATACTTGCTAGGTAACACTGTGTGAAACTCCCTTGATACGTATTGCAGGTGGATGTGTGTGTGTGCATGTGAGTAATGTTTTTTCTTCTTACTATTAGAGGACAGTGCATATGCCCTCCGGTCCTTCATCCTCACACCCTACCTCAACCCTACAACACCAAGTCAGAGGAGATACAACAGGGCACACAAAACAACCAGAAACATTGTGGAGCGCACCTTTGGTATGTGGAAGAGCAGGTTTTGCTGCCTCCATAATAGTGGAGGGGCCTGCCAGTACACACCAATCACCTGCTGCAAGATTATTGCAGCCTGTGCAATGCTGCACAACCTGGCGGTCAAGAAGGGCACATAAGTCTATATCTCAGATTATGAGGACCATGAATACAAGGAAGCAGTGCCTGAACCACACACATCTGGAGTTGCAACACCAACTGATGGCAGACAAAGACGGGAAGAGGTCACACGCAACTTCTTTTAAGTAAGTAAAGAGACACAGACAGGTGGAGTATGCACCCACTGTAGTTTAATAGTGTAATGACGTAGGTCACTAAAGCACAAATGTGCAACAAAAAGTATTTAACTTCAATGATGTCAGTCCTGGTTCACTTCACCATGAACTGTAATAGTCATTTCCGTCCACGCTTCCCAGTGCCACTTGTATGTTGCTCCCTGTGCTCACTGTCTTGCTGGCCTGTGGCCTCAGTGTGGCGCCTGCTCCTCCTCGTCTCTGGGACATGGGAGCTTGCAATGCTGCTCCTGCTTGTGCTCTCTTCACTTACAGGCACATCCAGAGCAGCTGTTTGTGCAGTCTGGGCATTCAACAGCGCCTCAAGAGCACTGGTCATCCTGCCCATGCCCCTAGTGACCTCATTGGAGTTTTGTGTCATAGCCTCCTGCATGTTACTGCTTCTCCTGCATAGCAGGGATGTGGCAGTGGCCAGGCGGTTCAGCCCTTTATTTTGGCCATGAGCGCGCTGCCTTTACTTGCGCCTTGCCTCAAAATCAGTGTCTAGTTTGGTGCATAGCAGCTGCACTGATTGGCTAATTCCGCACATCCCTGCTGCCATCTCTTTGTTTACTACTACAAGTTCATTGATGCCATTCCCTATTTCTCCTATGTTATTGTTCAGGGACCTCATTTGGCGTTCGCATGCCTGGATGGCTCTTCCCTGCATCCTCTGTATCTTCACCTTGCTCCCCTCCAGATCACGGAACACACTTGGACCCTCCACAGGTGCATCTGCTGGCCTTTCGTGGACTCTGTGGTGTCTTGCACCACCATGGCCCACCCCTGCACTTGAGTGCGTTGTACCAGGCAAGTTGTGTGTTTCATCCCCCTCCTTGTCAGCTGCTGATGACTCCATTTCTAGTAGTGGGGCCACAACATGCCTCCTGCTTGGTTGTGATGCAGGTGTTGTATCATTGACTGATGCTGGCATTTCAGGGGATGACACCAACAGAGGGGATTGAGATCTGCGAGGGGAAGCATGCAGCTCTGGAGCCATTTCTGAGTCTTGTGCAGGAGGATGGCTACTTGGTGCACCTCTGTCCTGTGGTATGTTCTGGGTAGTTGGACCTGCCTCCTGACTCTCCTCCCTCTCTGGTGGTGTGCCTTCAGTCTCCTGCGAATGCCTGCGAGACGTTTCACCTGTGGACATAAGAGCGTACATTAGCTAAGCGCTACTGTCTCACAGTCACTTCAATTAAATATTTCTCACATTAGCTTTGTTCTCTATGCAATCATTTAGCTGACTTTGTGGTTGGTGTGCTGTATGACATGTTCTTACATTTCCTGACTACATATACCATGATGCATTGCCCCTGTATAGTGCTAGCAGTACTGGACTGGGATTCAGTTGTCCACAAAGGGTACAGGTAAGGATGATGGTATGGGGGGAATGCTGTGCATTTGTCTTACCTTTTTGCCTTGCAGCTCTGGCTGAGCTGTCTACTTCTCCCAGTCCGCAGACGCTGTCTGGTTCAATGGTTGAGGCCACCATCTCCTCCAGGTCAATAAGGGGGGGTGCAGGGTTCTTGCCTCCGCCAGTTTCTGATGCCTGCTTGTGGTGGTGTTCAGCCAATTTCTTTTTGGTGTGGCTCCTGAGGTCGTAAAATCACTTTTTCAGGTCCTCTGTGTCTCTGGTAGTCACCCCAACAGCATTTACTTTGTCCAGTATATCCAGCCAGAGTTTCCTTTTGGCATATTCTGCCACAGTGAGGAACTACCTGCCAAAGAGTTTTTGGTGCACCTTCACCACCTCCTCAACAAGGACCTGCAGCTCCATGCTGCTGAATTTGAGTTTCCTCCTCCTCTCAGGCTGCTCTTTTTCTTTGCTGCTTGCCATTTTGCAGATATAAAAAAGTGCACAAAACCCTTTCTGCTGCTCAGGGACTCAGCTCAGCTCAAACTGCCTTTCCAGAACCTTCTAATTAGTTGCAGCTGCCTGTGTAGCCACTTCCTGGTAGGGAGGGGGAGGGTGGTAGCACCTGATTGGCTGCCTACTTAAGTTTCACTTTTGTTTGCTTTCCGATTCGGTATTTACCGAATCGATATTTACCGATTCGGTATTTCCTATTCATTCCTATGGGCCAAAAGGTCCATAGGAATGAATGGGGAATACTGAATCGGTAAATACCGATTCGGTAAATACTGATTCGGTAAATTCCGATTGTCCGATTCCGAATTTTACCGAATCTGTATTTTTTACTGATTTTTTATCTACATACCTGTTGGACCCGGCCTCGTGGCGTGGTCCGACCCCTCCCGCATGGCGGGTCCCGGACTACCGCTACCCCTGTTCGTCGGACAAGAGCCGCACCTTCCGCCCCTCCGGGCCGCCCCCAGCTCTTCCCCAACGGAACTCAAACTCATATACGCAACCTTCTCGGCTGGCCCGGACCCTTTTCCCAGACCACCGTCTCCGGCCCAGCCGCCATCTTGGACCCTCCACGACCAGGCCTCGTGGCCTCGGGTCGACCTCAGCCTCAGGCCCAGCCAAGCCCCGACATCGAGGCACCACCATCCACCCAGGTGGTAAAGAGACCACTTGGCGAGTCAATGGGAGAAGGAGTTTCGATGGTCCCCCATCCGCCTGGTTTTGATCGCCCCCGGCCTCCCTGGGCGCTGGCTCCACCCCCCTGCTGGGTGTCTGGACTCACTCATCCCGGACCCCCCGACCTCCAAGTGCGAGGGTCCGGACATCAAAGGACGCCAGACCTATAACTGGGGCAGCTCCAGAGCAGGAAGGCAGTTGTATCCTGGAGTCGAGAGACACCGAGACGAACTCATCCTTGGAGGCCTGCTGGCGCTGCCGTGGCTCATCTTCGTGAACTATCCTTGAAGGCCTGCTGGCGCTGCCGCGGCTCATCTTCGTGAACTACACTTGAAGGCCTGCTGGCACTGCCGCGGCTCATCTTCGTGAACCATCCTTGGAGTCCTGCTGGCGCTGCCGCGGCTCATCTTCGTGAACCATCCTTGGAGTCCTGCTGGCGCTGCCGCGGCTCATCTTCGTGAACTATCCTTGAAGGCCTGCTGGCCTTGACCCGGCTCATCTTCGTGAACCATCCTTGAAGGCCTGCTGGCGCTGCCGCGGCTCATCTTCGTGAACCATCCTTGAAGGCCTGCTGGCGCTGCCACGGCCCCTACCAGAGAACCCTCCAGCTCGAGGATTGAGAGCTGTCCGCCAGATATCCCCGTACCAGACCGGTACCGAGACTGTCCCGCTACCCCCTTCCCACAGAGACTAGAATTGAAGGGATCCCAGTATCCTGTTTCTTCTGTATCGTTACGATAACCTGCCTAAGAATACTGATAAAAGTGTTGAGAACCTATCTTTGTGTGGCGTCCATCTGTGGGGAGGTGGTTGCTCGTCCGTACGATCTGAGGAGAGGACCCTCGCCAGGAGGTCTCTCCCCCCTTGCTCGGCCGACCCTCAGGTTTCCCGTCTAACATTGGTGGCCAGCGGCGCGATTCGAGCCGACGCAAATCGTACGGAGAGTAACTCGCCCCACTACAAACAAAAAACACACAGCGACCATGTCGACAAAAGAAACCGGAACAACCGCAAAATTCCAGATGGAACGGCTGGAAGAGTACAGTCACAAGGAATTGAAGCAATTCTGCATAGACTTGGGTATCGCTACCACGGGACTAAGTACCAAAGACGATCTCAAGCACGCTTTGCAGACTTGGGTGGAGATGGGAGCATCACCACCCCAAAACGAAAACATCGCGACCACAGAAACCATTGCAACCCCCGAGGAGCAGAGAAGCGCGGGCCTCTCTCCCGAGGAGGCCCGAGAACGAGAAAGGAGCCGGCTCCACGAGTTGGAACTGGCTAGACTCCGCTTAGCTGGGGAACTGAAACTAGGGGAAAAAAAGATAGCCCTTGAACACTTACGATTGCAGGGAGAACGGGAAGAGAAAAAAAGCCAGAGGGAGCTGGAGGAGAAGAAGCTCGCGTACGAACACGAGCGCGGTTTAAAAGAACTAGAAATTAGAAAACAAAACAGGGACCTCAGCATCTCCGAGAACCAGAGCTCCACTCCCTCTACGGACACCAAGGTCCACATTCCCAAAGATGTCGTTCGAGAGTACTACCGGAACGACGACATCCAGCAATGGTTTAAGGCTTACGAGGTAGCCATGACCTCCCACTGTGTCCCGCGAAAAGACTGGGGGGCCGGGTTGTGGGGGAGATTCGTCAACGAAGGAAGAGATGCCCTGCTACAGCTCCCCGACGCTGAGATGACCTCCTACGAGCATATGAAAGCTGCCCTTCTAACTCGCTATTGGCTCACCCCCGAGATGTACCGGCAGCTATTCCGAGACTGCAAAAGGATCCCCGGTACCACCTGGGTGAAATATGTGAACTTTTTTTAGCAGAGCCTTAGAGGGGTGGTTCAAAGGCAGCCAGGTCTCCACCTACGAACAACTGGTCGATCTCATCGTGTGGGAACACCTCTCCAATAACTGTTTCGTTGAACTAAGGCAGCATCTCCTCGACAGCAAACTGACCGAGCCCCGGAAGCTCGCCATTGAAGCGGCTCGATGGGAGAGCACACGGGTCCCCCGGAACTGGGCGGGCGACCAAGGCCGAGCCTCCCAGGGGTCCCACCGTCCGCGAGGAGGAGGAAGAGGCCATGGTCGGGGCAGGGAAACCGCCACGGTGCCCCCCACCAGCACTCCCCCGCCCCCGGCCGGAAGAGGAAGCCCTCCGACACGGCCGGGATTCCGCTCCAACGTTACCTGCCACAAATGCCAGCGACCCGGTCATTAAGCCAATGACCCCAACTGTCCAAGAAACCAACCCTCCCATGCCACGGGTCTGCTAAACCACCAGATCACCACCGTCGCCCTAGGGGAGGAACAAGGCGAAGAAGAAGCCGAAGACTGTGAACAATATCAGACTGAGTGGGAACCCGCAGCCATGTCCCTGGTGTGTCTAGGCAAAAAAGACATGGTCCCACGGGCCCCCATCCCGGCCAACACGCAGAAGTACAGACAGTGGGTCACCATTAATGGACACCGGGCCGAAGCCCTCCGCAACACGGGAGCCAGTGTGACAGCCGTCCGTTGCCATCTGGTGACCCCAGATCAAATGTTGCCCAACGTACTATGCCCCGTACGGTCTGCGGACAACTCTGAGAGCCTGTGCCAGATGGCCCGCGTCCCCTTCGAGTGGGGGGGAGCGTCGGGCATGCTGAAAGTGACCGTCCGAGACGATGCCCCCGTAGACTGCCTCCTGGGAAACGACCTGGAGAGCTCCCCCTGGGCGGCCGTTGAACGAAGGGAGCACCTGGGGATGCTTGGCCTTCCTGAATGGGTCTGTGCAACGACCCGATCCATGGCCGCCCGCGCCATCCCCTCCACTGAACAACCCGAGTGACCCGAACCTCCACCGCCCGTCATCACTGAAGACACCACCCCCGAGGCCGGTCCACCGGGGCCCAACGGCGAAGCATCTGAGCCACTCCGCGACCTCCCGGAGCTGGCCCAGTGGCGCCAGGAAGGTGGCCCCACTCAAGAACAGTTCCGCCAAGAACAGAAAACGTGTCCCTCCCTCAAGGGGATCCGACAGCAAGCCGCAGCCCAGAGCGCAGGGGATGCCTCGGGGGCCCACTGGGTCTATTGGGACAATGAGCTTCTCTACAGTGAACAGAAGATTGCCGAGCTAGGGGCCAGCCGGGTGCTGGTAGTCCCCCTCCGATTCAGAGACTTCCTCCTGAACTTGGCTCATGATGTACCTCTCGCTGGGCACCTGGGGCAGGACAAAACTTACAGCCGCCTGGTGACCCATTTCTACTGGCCCAAAATGAGGAACAATGTGATCAACCACTGCCGAGCCTGCCCCACCTGCCCGGCCAGCGGGAAGAGCGGCCGAAAACTAAAGGTCCCCCTGCAACCCTTTCCAATCGTCAACACTCCCTTTGAACAGGTGGGGATTGACATTGTGGGGCCCCTGGAGCCCCGGACATCGCAAGGTCACTGGTTCATACTCGTCCTGGTGGACCATGCCACCCGCTATCCCGAAGCTACACCTTTCCGGACCGTGACAGCTCCCGTGGTGGGCCGAGCCCTGATGGGGATCTTCTCGCGGGTGGGCTTCCCCGAGAAGTCGTCAGTGATCGGGGCACAAACTTCATCTCCCGATACGTGAAGTCCCTATGGCAACAGTGCGGGGTCACCTACAAATTTACGACCCCCTACCACCCGCAAGGGAACAAACTAGTGGAACGCTTCAATCGCACCCTCAAGGGTATGATCATGGGCCTGGAGGAGTCCTTACGACGCCAATGGGACGTGTTGCTGCCCTGCCTCTTATTTGCCTACCGGTAGGTCCCACAGAAGTCCCTGGGATTCAGCCCCTTCGAACTACTGTATGGGCACCCCGTCCGGGGCCCCCTAAGTCTGGTCAAAGAGGGATGGGAGGTGACCCCCCAGAATGCTCCTCCTGATGTGTACAGGTACCTCTTGACCCTCCGGAACCAGACTCGGCGGTTCAGGGAACTTGCCAAAGCCATCCTCGAAGCCAGCCAAGAGGACATGAAACGTTGGTATGATCAAAACGCCTCGTCCATTGAGTTTGAGACGGGACAACAGGTCTGGGTCATGTCCCCGGTCGAACCTTGCGCCCTCCAGGACAAATGGACAGGACCCTTCAAGGTGGTGGAGCGCAAGGGCCCCGTCACCTACCTGGTGGACCTGGAGTCCCCCAGGAACCCCCTCCGGGTCCTCCATGCCAACCGACTCAAGCCTCACTTTGTGCGCTCGGAACTTAGCCTCCTGATGGCTACCGACAGTGGGGCTGAAGAGGACTCTGAGCCTCTACCCGACCTCCTGAAGACCCTCGAAAAAGACGGCTCCGTGGAAGGAGTCAACCTCTCTTCCGCCCTGTAAATGTAAATGTAAATGTATTGGCATTTATATAGCGCACTACTTACCCTTAGGGTCCCAAGGCGCTTCGACCGCTGCGAAACCCTTCCTGGCTTCCCTGAGAGATGGTCCCTTAATGGGTATCTCCAGGGTGAGACCAGGCATCCCCGGCGGTCTGGTGGGGCCGTTAGTGAAGATGAGGCAAGCTAATGCCCAGAGTTGCCGAGTGTGATCGCTGATCAGAGTGGGCACCGAGGCGAGAGAATTATCGAGTCCGCTGACCCTGGTCCAGAAACCTGCCGCGCCGGGAATCGAACCCTGGTCCCGGGCCGTCCTCTGCTCTCGGGTCTGCCGCCTCTAACCAGTGAGCCACACTACTTCACTGACCTGACCCCAGCACAACGCCAAAGCTGCCAAGACTTGTTACAGCAATTTGCCGATCTATTCTCCCTCACCCCTGGGGTCACTCCCAGGTGCCTCCACGATATCGACACCGGGGATAGCCCCCCTATCCGGCACAGGGCCTACCAAGTTCCCGATCGGGTACGCACCTGCATCCAGTCGGAAGTGTCCAAGATGCTGGCTCTAGGAGTGATCGAGCCCTCCGACAGCCCCTGGGCCAGCCCGGTCGTGCTGGTCCCCAAGGCTGCCGCCCCTGGCGCCGCCCCGAACTCAGATTTTGTGTGGACTACCGGGGCTTGAATGCCGTCACCCGAACAGACGCTCACCCCATCCCTCGGGCTGATGAGCTGATCGACCGCCTGGGGGCCGCCCGCTACCTGAGCACCTTTGACCTGACTGCGGGCTACTGGCAGATCGGCCTCACCCCGGGCGCCCAGGAGCGATCCGCCTTATCCACCCCAGATGGCCACTACCACTTCACGGTGATGCCCTTCGGGATGAAAAACGCCCCCGCCACGTTCCAGAGACTCGTGAACAAGGTACTGGCGGGGCTCGAGGAGTTCAGCGCCGCCTATCTGGACGATATTGCTGTGTACAGTCTCCACTGGGCCGAACACCTCCAACACCTCCAGGAGGTCTTGGCCGCCCTCCGGCGGGCAGGACTAACAATCAAGGCCAGCAAGTGCCAAATCGGCCAAGGGTCCGTGACCTACCTTGGGCACCAGGTGGGAAGTGGCCAGGTGGCCCCCCTCCAACCCAAGATCGCCGCCATCCGGGCCTCGGAACCTCCGGTCACTCAAACAGAGGTCCGAGCCTTCCTGGGGCTCACCGGATACTACCGGCGCTTCGTGAAAGACTATGGCAGTATTGTGGGCCCCCTCACAGAACTCACGTCAAAGAAGCACCCACCGAAGGTACACTGGACCCCTGAGTGTCAGGCCGCGTTTGAGACCCTCAAGACAGCAATGCACCGCACCCGTGCTCCAAGCCCCCGACTACAGTCGGGAATTCATAGTACAGACCGATGCCTCCGATCACGGCGTCAGAGCCGTTCTCTCCCAAATCAATGCAGAGGGAGTTGACCAGCCAGTAGCCTTCATCAGCCGACGTCTGCTAGCCCGTGAACAGCGCTGGAGCACCGTAGAGCGAGAGGCCTTCGCCGTGGTGTGGGCCCTCAAGAAGCTCCGACCCTATCTCTTCGGTACCCACTTCCGGGTGCAAACGGACCACCGACCTCTGCAATGGCTGATGCAGATGCGAGGAGAGAATCCGAAGCTGTTGCGTTGGTCCATCTCCCTGCAGGGGATGGACTTCACTGTGGAGCATCGCCCAGGCAACGACCACGCCAACGCAGACGGCCTGTCCCGCTTCTTCCGCCTCGGCGAGGAGAATACCCAAGAAGATGGGTGACTCTCCCTGCCTTCAGCTGGGGGGGGACGCATGTTGGACCCGGCCTCGTGGCGTGGTCCGACCCCTTCCGCATGGCGGGTCCCGGACTACCGCTACCCCTGTTCCCCGGACAAGAGCCGCACCTTCCGCCCCTCCGGGCCGCCCCCAGCTCTTCCCCGACGGAACTCAAACTCATATCCGCAACCTTCTCGGCTGGCCCGGACCCTTTTCCCAGACCACCGTCTCCGGCCCAGCCGCCATCTTGGACCCTCCACGACCAGGCCTCGTGGCCTCGGGTCGACCTCAGCCTCAGGCCCAGCCAAGCCCCGACATCGAGGCACCACCATCCACCCAGGGGGTAAAGAGACCACTTGGCGAGTCAATGGGAGAAGGAGTTTCGATGGTCCCCCATCCGCCTGGTTTCGATCGCCCCCGGCCTCCCTGGGCGCTGGCTCCACCCCCCTGCTGGGTGTCTGGACTCACTCATCCCGGACCCCCCGACCTCCAAGTGCGAGGGTCCGGATATCAAAGGACGCCAGACCTATAACTGGGGCAGCTCCAGAGCAGGAAGGCAGTTGTATCCTGGAGTCGAGAGACACCGAGACAAACTCATCCTTGGAGGCCTGCTGGCGATGCCACGGCTCATCTTCGTGAACTATCCTTGAAGGCATGCTGGCGCTGCCGCGGCTCATCTTCGTGAACTACCCTTGAAGGCCTGCTGGCGCTGCCGCGGCTCATCTTCGTGAACCATCCTTGGAGTCCTGCTGGCGCTGCCGCGGCTCATCTTCGTGAACCATCCTTGGAGTCCTGCTGGCGCTGCCGCGGCTCATCTTCGTGAACCATCCTTGAAGGCCTGCTGGCGCTGCCGCGGATCATCTTCGTGAACTATCCTTAAAGGCCTGCTGGCGCTGCCGCGGCTCATCTTCGTGAACTATCCTTGAAGGCCTGCTGGCACTGCCGCGGCTCATCTTCGTGAACCATCCTTGAAGGCCTGCTGGCGCTGCCGCGGCTCATCTTCGTGAACCATCCTTGAAGGCCTGCTGGCGCTGCCACGGCCCCTACCAGAGAACCCTCCAGCTCGAGGATTGAGAGCTGTCCGCCAGATATCCCCGTACCAGACCTGTACCGAGACTGTCCCGCTACCCCCTTCCCACAGAGACTAGAATTGAAGAGATCCCAGTATCCTGTTTCTTCTGTAACGTTACGATAACCTGCCTAAGAATACTGATAAAAGTGTTGAGAACCTATCTTTGTGTGGCGTCCATCTGTGGGGGGGTGGTTGCTCGTCCGTACGATCTGAGGAGAGGACCCTCGCCAGGAGGTCTCTCCCCCCTTGCTCGGCCGACCCTCAGGTTTCCCATCTAACAACACCATTTTCTGATTCTAAAATACCGATTCGGTAAAATTCTGTATTTTAGAATCGGTAAAATCGGATTACCCACATCTGGCCCCAGATCCCTTCCTTGTTCAACCTATCTTGTCCTAATCATCGACTTTCCACGCCATCTCCACACAATAACCAAACATAATCCTTCAAAACCTCAGTTCCGTAACTCAATGACTCCTTACATTGCTGTTCCGTTACAAACGTCTCAAAATCACAGCGCCTTCTGTCAGTCTACTATTATTGTATGGCATATACATAGTGCACTCCAAACAATCTTTTTTCATCATAATACATTTAATTGAGTTTTCAAAGAGAAATGGTAAAAATAAGTGGCAGACACAGAAACAAATACTTATAATAGTTTGTCAATAACTTAGAACCCATCGAGGGAGTCAAGGCCATGCTCCACACCTCACACCACCTTCCTGTTCCAGAACCGGAAGGTCAATGATAGATTATATTTTACTCGGAAATAAATAAGTCTATCATTATCCTTCTGTATTGGTGCTGATTCCACCATTTCCTGGAGTACTTTTATGGGCACACCATAGCATGATAGACTTGTAATTGTAAATGTATACAGTGGTTTATCACTTTCGCCCAGGCCTCCAGAGATGGGGGCTCCTTATTGCTGGATTAAGGGTGCTGCAGCACCCCAGAGAACCTCAAAAAAGTTCAGAATGAGAAAGAATAATAATAAATCAACATCATGTTTTGGTTTCTTGCGGAATTGGGGGTCTGTGGTCATGTATCATAGAGAACTACAGTTATCTTTACAAAGATCAAATTTGACATTTTGCGACGGGACAATAGCTTTTTAAAATGTACAAAACTTAAATTGAGATTTTGTTGCACATTACCGAATCACAACTTGGGTTTCAGAGAAAATACAGAATTGGTATTTGGAAGTAGTTAGTAAAGAGTGTTCCTTCTAAATACTGGTTTCTTAATTCATGTGTTCATATTTTGCAACGGAAATCTGGTCTCAAACATTAATATTTTATCATCAAATCCACATCAGTGATAACCATTTGCATACAGGACCAGGGTCGGATTGGGAAGGCGTGCAGTCAGGCAATGGCCGATGAGCTAGTGCCTAAAGGTGACTTGTGAGCCAGTTTTTAAAGGACCTTAGCTTCATTCCTGCCCTCCCAAGCCATCGCACTTCAGGCAATGGTGTGTGAGGCGAAGGTGTTAAGTGTAACAATCTGCCTTAAAGGTGGCCAGGTGTTGCTCTATTTGTTGAGTAATTTTTACCTCGGCCCCGGTAGGGCTGAGAAGCTGTGTCTTGCTCTGACCCATTCCCTACCAGGACATCACATTCAGGCAATGATGGGTGGGGGCAGGTGCAAAAATGCAGGGTCCTCACTGGGGGAGTAGGATATGGCCACCTACATCTCAGGCATACTGGAGCAGGAGTAAATGTTTATTTTTTCTTGACCCCTCCCCTGCAAGGGCATCACCCTGAGGCTGGGGAGGGATGGGAGGGCTGGGGAGGGAGTGAACTAAGAGAAGTCTACCCGAAGGGTGTGTGTATTTGCATAGGCCTCACTCTTGAGGTAACCTTTATTAGGCTTATATTAAACTAGAGAGGATGTGGTGTTGTGGCCAAAGCTGCCTACTTTAGCAGTCGCAGAACATTTTTCCAGTCCCAGCGTCAGCTCAACATCCTGTGTTTCTGGGCAAATCACTTAATCTCCCAACAACTAAAGTAAAAATAGATTTGATCTTGTGTTATGTAACTGTTGCTCATGTAAATCGCTCCAATTGCCTAACACCGAGTTCATCTTATTTAAAACTATAAAAAGAAATCAGAAAATAAAACGTCAACTATATTATGTTGTAAGATTCTGCACGTGCCAGAGCACGATAATTAGAGAGCACTCCTTATTTAAAGTCCATATTACCACGCCTGGCTCTGGGCTACTTTCGAGTGGGATATGTGAGTGAAGGTGATGCGTAGCGTGGGGAAGATAAATTGAATGCACGGGCCACAGGACGCTAATTAGAAAGCACTCCTTATTTAAAAATATCCATATTCGTTTTAAACATGAACATGGCTTTTCTGCCTTGTTTTAGTTTAACTATTAGACACAGTTGAGTAAAGCAGCTTTAGAACATATTTTAAAGTGCTTTCAACTTACTTTGACTGTTCACATACTAATCGGAGGATAGAAATAGAGACTTTAGCATTTTTCTTTATTTTTGCACCAGCCAGGATATTAAAATACAGGTCATGTGGGCAACCTTAGCCCGATCAGGTATTGGGGCCCTTGGGCCATTTTATGTCAACTCGCCAACCTGGACAAAATGCAGTGTTTCTAGTTTTCACCAATCTTACTAGTTCTATCAGCTTTAAAATGCTTAGGTTACCAAACATTTCTCTAAAAATGAGTGCAATGAGACTAATCAAATGATGTTTTCTGAACGGGCACGACCCACATTTTTTGGGACTGCTCGGGCCAAATTGTAATCTCAATCCGACCCTGTACGGGACCCCTTCTCCTTTGTCGATATCAACGAAGACATTTTTTAGGAGCAGGCAAACCGTATTCATTTTCTTTTTTCAATGCATCCCATTTTCCATTTAGGAACACAAACTGCATTAAAAAAAGATTCCTTTTTGAAAAGCAATGACAGACATGGTGGTCTTCTGACCCCAGCAGGCCACCATGCCTGTGACTCTAACTAATCATAGTAGGTCTCAATTTGTGACCAACTCCAGACCTCAAGCTACTGAACTCCCTGCGGATGCACCACTCCCTAAAAGTGCAGACCCTTTTCAGCTCCAACAAACTGTCAACACTTCCAGTCCCAATGACACTGACCACCCCCATAGCGTAATGCACTCTCCTTCCTTTTACTCAGAACTTGCAGTTTATACTCCCACTCTTAGTGCAGAAAGCCTCATTGACACACTTACCCAGCTCCTGAACCGAATAGAACTTGAACTCGATTACCTAGCTAATAACAGTTTGCATCTAAGACAGGACCTCTCAAATCAGGCCAAGTTATACCGCTCTCACACTCCTGGTAGTTATAAATTGTGAAAAAACACAAAGAGATGATGGACGGATCGCTGAAACTTTTCAGACACTCACCCCACACTTGTTCTTCATCTGCCATACAACGCACCCTCTGGCCCTCTACTCCATTGTGTCATCAGTACAAAAGACCCCGCCGAGCTCTCAGACCATATCTGCTCTGGAAGCAGATGCTATCAGTGAATGTTACCTCACAAAGAACCAGAATATGGTTCACAAGCCTCCCTCCACATCGCCACTAATAATGGGCACAAATAGAATCCCTAGAATTATCTATTCACCCAGACCTCTTGCTCAATACACCACCATTAAAACACTAAATTCCACTAACTATAATCCCTGCCCTCTAACATGCATGCTCCTCAACTGTAGATCAGCAGTTCACCACGCTACGGATATCCCCGAAACTATACTTGGTGAAGAAATAGATACTGCTTTCCTCATTGAATTCTGGCTTAATGATCACTCAACCCCCATACTAGAACTGATCACACCACCTGAATACACCATCATTAGACATGACAGACCAAACAGAATAGGTGGTGGACTAGTTATCCTTCACAAAGAATGAATACATCTTTCTGTCTTAAAAAACGCAGAATACTCGACTTTTAATTACCTCGTGTTGAACTTACAGCCAAAGGCTCCTCTCTTAACAAACTACACACCATCTACCACCCTCCTGGTGACTGCACCCTCTTTGTAGAAGAGTTAACTGATCTAGTAACATGGTTCTTCCTAACTGACATGAAGGACGTGTTCTTGGGGGAACTACAAAATTCACTGGAACAACTCCACAGACACCACAGTCCGGAACCTCACAATCTTTCTTGAAATAGACGACCTTAAACAACTGTGCGACAAGCCATCTCATATGAAAGGCTCCACTCTAGATGTGATTATCACTAAAAATTAGCTTGTCTCACTTAAATCCATCTCACTCATTGACTGGTCCGACCACCATCTCATACTGTTTAATATTGATTCCCTCCTCAGATCCCACCCAACCTCAACATATAAACCTAAGCAATGGGCTAGGAATATCAAGCAAGTCTCAATATCTGATTTGGAATTTCTAGTATTCATGCCCGCCTAAAGCGTCAACCTCTCACTCATTCCGTCGATGACCTCACTGCCCATTATAATACAGTGATGACTGAAGTTCTTGACCAAGTGGCACTGCTCAAACTAAATAAATCGAGAACAATACAATCAAAATCTTGGTTCACCTCAGATTTTAACTATGAGAGGAGACCATTTAGACAGGGAGAAAGGATATGGAGACAGAATCCCTCGACAATGCACCTAGCAGGCTAGCACTACTAAGAACTGCATGGATTTCCTCTAAGAAGCAAAGTTTTTAGAGAAAAGCCTCTTTCTTCCGCAACCAACTTGACCTTGCTAAGGAAAGACCCAGGGAACTCTTCTACATCTTTAAAAGTTGTACTACCCTCATCTCTCATCACAATATAATAGCTACCAAAGTACTGTGCGAAAAAAATTGTCAGCTTCTTCACTGATAAAGTCGAAAACATTAAGCAATCCTTTATTCAAGGCACACATCTTCCAACCCTCCCAGCCTTCCCCAAAAACTCACTTCCCTCCATGGTAGCCCTTCCACAAGAGCTAATTAAGGACCAAAAGACCCCCCAAAAAACCATTGTCGACCAGGATCTCACTTAACAGAAAAGTATGCTAATTGATCCTAACGCATGAAAGAATATGAAGTCCTCAATGTATTTGCAACCTTAAATCCCACCTCCCACACCACAGATCCCCTCTGTCGAAAAAAGAGTCATTAGTTGTGTGGCCTGCATAAGTAATGGGTCTACATTTGTCCTTTACTGGCAACCAGACACCCCATTGTAGTGCTTGACTCTCAGAGGGTAGAGTTGCAGGGCAATCCAAGGCTTACTCAAGGAAGGTGGTGTGGGCTAGTAATCACCATTGACAAATACGCAGAAATAATACTCATTAAATGATTGCCCAGTCTCTGCATTTCTTTAGAAATAGGAAAAGTATATTTATTACACACACACCACTCAATACTACGCAACAATTTACAAATATACATAAACTGATGGAAATACTTCTTGCTTACATTGAGTGAACATTCTCGCCCCTCCCACAGAAGGGGGGGGTCTAGTACCACCACTCACGTGTATAAACATTATTTTGTCCCCAAATGCCACAAGTCGACCATAAGTAGGAATGAGGACCGTGACCACTGGCACCAAGCAAGTGGCTACCACCTACGTTATTTCAACCAGCATTTCATAAGGGGAGCACATACCGGAGTTTTATATAACCCCGACTGAGAGCACCTATTACTGTCCATAAAGTATGCACTTTCATCACAGTGGCTGACAGTCTTGTTATTCAACTAAACCAGTAGCAAGAAAAGATGTCTAAGCATGACTGGGAGTGAGGGGTACTTATCATAACTGGTAACAAGAACAACGCAATTCAATCACAGCCCCTAAAAGGCACCACAGGGTTCATGACAATGCTGTGCAATTATAATCCCTCTACCCATAAAGGATGCTTGCCACATTGAGAAACCAATTTAGAAACATATTGCATATGAGCTGCATCAAAACATTACATTGTAAAGCCTATGGCATATGCATCATTTTATAACTACACACCTGTGCATTTACCCCCTTCCAACCTCCTGAAGAGTGTGTCACCACATGAAAACTCAAAGGGCTATCTCTAGAATATATGCAACCATAGTCCTTGTCTTTAGAAGAAAGGTCTTCCACACTGAAAAACAAAGGTTCTTGCACCAGGCAGGCTTGAAAACATGGCAGAACCTTTGAGGTGTTATCTTCTTAAAGTCACCAGAGATTTAGGCTGGGAACTTTTTTGAATTATTTTGAAGTGAGTCTGTGCTGCATCCTCAACCCCCCACCATTGCTTCACTTTGGCAGTGACCCCTTCCTCCAGGGGTCACCAGACACTACAGACGAGCAGGCTTTCCTCAAACATTGGCCAGGCACAGCAGGGCATTATGGGGTGCCTTCGGAAGCTTGCATATGGTGGAGAGCCCTGCTGGATATGCGGGTCGCTTCGCACCGCAGTTCACTCTTTCTTGGTGGCAGTCCCCCCAGGGCACCCATCATGCATCTAGGCCATTGGAGCGCAGCTCGGAGAACCTATCCCCGGCTGCTCTCACCGGCTCCACAGGCGGCCAGCACACTTGGGTGCTGCCGTGAGAGCCAGCCCCTCCTCTTCAGGTCTGATCGCTCTGGCGGCAGACGCACTCTGGGCAGTCCGACCAGCGGCCGCATAGGGCTGCTTCATGAGAAGCGCCGATTTGCTTCACCTCTCTGGGGTCCCAGGGTTGGGATCCTAGGTCTTCCGATCATCTTTGCGGGGAGCGCGGCGGTGCTCCCCCACCTCCGCCACCTCACTGGGGCCCAGGGTTGGGATCCTGGGTTGCTCTGTCATCTTTGTGGGGAGCGCAACACGCTCCCCGACTTCCACTACCTCACTGGGGCCTAGGGTAGGGATCCTGGGTCCCGCAGTCATCTTTGCGAGGAGTACGATGGTGCTCCCTAACTTCCTCCACCTCGGTAGGGCCCAGAGTTGGGATCCTGAGCTCCCAGGAAAGTTTACAGGGAGTGCGATGGCGCTCCCTGACTGGAATCTTCTCTTCAGTGCCCTTTCATCACGCTCCCTGGCTTCAACCTCTTTGGGGCCACTTCACGGGGAGCTTTGTCTTTCTCTGGGGGCAGCCCGTGGTACCTGACCCACCCCGAAGCAGGTTGGAGACCGGCGGCAGAGCCCCACGTGCTTTGTTGTCTGACCCACTAGAGGTGAAAGGTTGCCTACCTTCTGGAGGGCATATCTCGGCCCCTGTTTGGCTGATTTCAATGATCTTGGCCTCTTTGTGCTCCTGGGAGAAGTCTCCTTCTGTTTCTTGGCCTCGCAGAGGATGTACTCAGCATGGAGCAGGTTCCACTGGCTCCCTGCACCCGCCTTTCACCTGGTTTCCTCTTCTTTGCTTCTCTCTTTGTGCAGAAACCCAGGACTTCCCTCACTGGTCTTGGACTCCTTCAGAGGCACAGTCCAGAGTCCTGGGAGCAGTCAGGGGGTTCCTCCTTCCAATTTCCCATGGCTTCAGCATCCATTACCAGTGTTCCTCAGCAAGAGCACATCCTAGCGAGAGCTCCTCTTCCTGAGCAAAACCTTTTAAGGGGGGGGAGGAGGTTGCTGGCAGGAATGCACCTCTGCCCTATCCTGCATATTATCTCTCTGGGGAATGCTTGCCTTGAAGGGCTAGAACTCTGATATTACAGCTTGGGGAAGAAGGTAATGAATCCAGCCAAGCAGGGTCACACAAGACATGTGCTGTGGTTCTGAGGTGAGCCAGAGGAATATGACATTTCTGGATGACCCATAAGCACTACAGATTTGCCCTTGAACATAGCAGAATGGTTCTTTTTTAATACAAATTACAATGCATTTTCACGTGTGTCTGAAGTTTGTCGGCCCGAGGGAACTGAAACTAGCCTGTGTGGTCTCCTTTTCCTTAGGAGTATAATGAAGTGTTCCTCCTAACGACAAAATACACTGATACTCCAAAAAACAGGGGTAGACCCCAATGATCTCAACAACCTCAGACCTATATCCTACCTCCCATTCCTAGCCAAAACTATGGATAAGTCCATCTTACAACAACTTTATCAACATATAGATGAATTCAATTGGACATAGCAGAATTGTTCTTTTCACACAAATTGCAGTGTATTTTTGTGCATGTCTGGATTTTGTAGGACCAAGGGAACCGGAAGCAGTACAGATATGCCTTTGGACATAGCTAATAGTTCTTTTTTTAATACAAATTACAGTGTATTTTCGTGCAAGGTAACTGAAACTACCCCACGTGGTATCCTTTTTCATAGGAGTATAATGGAGTGTTTCTACAGTGAAACAGTAAAGCACACTGCCTATCCCTTAAATGTGTACCCCATAATATAATGCCTATTCCATGTCACCACTCAACTCTGCATAGTCCTTTCTACACCATTCTAGCCGTACTCAGTCCTAGGCTGCGCTCAACAGGAATCTCTCCCGCACAGCCCTTACATGGGTGCACGCATGTGCTCACATATAACCAGCCTGGTGCCCCTTACCCTGGCTGCGTCACAGCTGCCTTATCTCACAATATCTGTCTAAAGATATACTACAAGTAAATAGCATAAATTAATTATGTTATTCTGTAATTTATTTCACCCAAAAAGATTCTTGTATCATCATAAAAAAACAGGTCATACACACATTATTATCTGGTGCAAAAAGTGAGACAGAGTTAAATAAAGTGTATAGTTTTCATAAATCACAACAAATCCATTGGGTACATACATTGATAAAATTGAAAATCTTCATTCTCAGGGGTCCTACTAATATCAATAAAGAACTTGGCACAGAAGCTGAAATATGAAAAGACATCTTTATTAAACTTAATTAAGTGAGGCTACGTCACCCAACTGCCTTAGCAATTGAATGAGGCAGTCTGTGGAATACAGATAACAGAGGTCTTATATATGTTTTAGAGTTACATGACTCAGCACAAAAGTAAGGGGCAGTCCTAGCTTATGCAAGCATACAAAAAACCCAACATACCTTCCCACACAATCTGGACAAACCCAGATCGTAAACAGGTCATAAAAAAGGGAACAGAAACAGATGAGAGGTAGGATAAGGGGTGTGTATGTGCATACCAAACTTTACAATCTCCTGTTCTTTGATCTCTATCTGACCAGCTGCCTAACAAGGAACTGGCTCAACAAGTTTAGCCTCGGGCAAGGGAGTCAGCTCGGCCAGGTCACACAGAAGTCAGCTAAGGTGTATGTGTCCCTAGAGACTTGTTTGGCCACAGTCATGCTGTAGTCATCAGCCTATGTGAGGGCAATCCACAAAATGGCTGCCGCACACAAAATGGAACCCAAGGGTTCAGACAAGATCATCAAATACACAGTGAATCCATTGGTGTAACATGACGAAAACACTCATGCATACCGCACTCGTCATTTGCGGTTCGCTGATACCAAAATCGTCTAGATACGACAGCCTTTATTGAACAGGTTCAGGATTCACGGAACCTCAGACCCTCCTTTTGCCCTTACATAGGCAATAACCTAAACTCATGTTAATCTGAATCCAGGTCTATATTCATCAGATCATCAAGATGTTGCTGGAGCATAATCCTATTACTTAGCAACTCTCTCGGGACACGTCTCCTTACTCATGTAGTAGCACAAAGGCCACATATGGCAGGACAAAATAGGGAATACCTCTATCTGTAGTAGGTGACATAAGATCAAACACCTCAACAATTAGTGACGTTCACTACTAACTGGTGTTGATGCAAAAAGCTGTACAAAAGAATTGCTCACGAATTCTGATCTTCTAACCTGCTCATGTCCAGGAAAAGGGTGAAAAGAGTACAAAGAAGCAGTAGAAGGAAAAGACATAGGTTGGGAAGTGGGTGCAGAAGTCAATTGAGTAGAGAAAAACAATCCCACCCATAAATGACAATGTCATGTTTAAAAAAACACTAAAAAACACGTTATTAAGAACATATAGACAACAGGAGAAAGTAGTGACCACTATTACAAATGAAATAATAATTTTTCACAACCCTAAGCAAAAAGCAAATCCTAAAATTATCTAGTAACATTTGTATGGCTCCTATGCATTTCAGTAATTTTTGTATGTTCAGGTGAAACAGTGGTGACCCGCATCAATGCTCTGAGGTGAAAAGGGGGTACTCTTCCACAGAAAATTGACTTTATTCTGCTTTTACTAAACAGAATAGTACTTTAGAACAATGCCAGCAAAACAATCAGTTTCCTAACACCAAGTCTATACAATCACATGGAAACCTCTTGTGAAACCAATTATGCCCAGAGTCCATTCAAAAAGCCTCTCTGGCAAGCTTCTATTGTCCATCAAATCTTCTTTTGTTGTTTTCTTCCGCATGGGCCTCTTCATTCAAGCCTTTCATGATCCGTTGGAGTGCCCTCCTGGCAAACACTCATGGCTCATTCAAAAGTCTCAATGTCTCAAGGCAGTGCACCCGTATCTCTCCTTTGCGGCAGGCACTACAGGTAGTGTGCTCTCCATTGATCAAGGGCACAGATCATCTCGTGCAGACCCGGGACCATTCTCAGGCTCCAACACTCATCATTTAGTGTCAGAGGACGCTCAGGCTGCTCTTTCATGGGCACCAGAATGTAGTGCTTTTTGTCAATCTTGGATCCGCCGGTGCACTGCACTTCTATTGGAGCAAAGGAAAAAGGGGGTGTGTGGCCAAAAACTCAGGCCAAGGGGCTCAAGGGACTGCACACTGTCAGAGGTTAACCAGCACATAACAGGCGCTCTTTTTCACTGAAATTCTGGTTAGGTGGCAAAACCAGCTCCTCCTTCTTTTCTGATGTTGAGCGCCTTCTGATGAAGCAAGTGCGATGCTTTAAACAGTTCATTGTATAACAAAGGGACTGCAAACAGGTGGCCTATGATCTTCAAAGGAGTGGCCACTGTCATTCTCAAAAAGCAATACAAACATAAAGGCAGTAGGCAAAACAGTGTCTCTAGTCTTTTCAATTGGGTTTCCGTGTGAGAGCAAATCCTCAATCATCTAAGGGTAGATAACTACACAAGAATTCTATCTAAATGGATGTCTTCACATATGGTGGCATTGTCTAATGGTGCAAACACATTTTCTTATCAATGATTACATATAGGTGTTCCTAAATTCCTTATCTAGAACACCTCAAAAGAGAGATTGCATGATACATTTTATCAGGGACATGTAGATACCTCACTTTAATAATTGAGCATCAGGTGGACTATACAATACAAAAGCTAATGATCAAGATGTGGAAACAAAAGACAAGAACTAGAGAGTCCTGGTATTTCCATTATTTAAAATACATCTGGTCCATTAAAAATTAAAGCAGCAGAAAAAGGAACTAAAAATCAAATTAGAATAGGCATTGAATTTGTCATATTAAAAAAAAAACGTAAAGTGTCTCCTATTGAGGTGGAAAACTTATCTTACTATAATATTGAGTCAGTTAACCAGTCCGTCACTACCCTAACAGTTAGACTGGGACACATCAAAGTAGGCCTAAAGAAAATTCTAAAAAAAGTCTGATCATACAAGTGTGAACCTGAACAATACATCAACTATAATAAAAAAACTGACTAGTGAAAGAAATATGGAAAAGAGAAATGGGACTAGGTTACAGGTAAAATCCCTAATAACTAGGCATGATGCGACATTGGTGAGGGGAGTAGTGACAAAAGAAAAATGTATAGGAAGAACAAGAAATTACTTGGGTGATAGTCAAGCATGTGACACAATACCAAGAGTGTGAGTGATACACAAAAAAATCACAATAGTATAAAAATGTAACTCTACCGCTGGCCGCTACACCATATACGGTAACCTTGGCTAATGTTCCAATTCCTTCTTCAGGGAAAAATGAAACCTGGTTTCCTTTATGATACAAAGCCATGCACTACTTAGGAAGCAGTAATGTATTATAGAAATTAGGTCACCATGTACAAGAGTCACAGATCTATAATTTTATCCTTACGTCCAATCAGGATACATAATTTTAGGGCTGCCTGTTCCTTTAAGGGAAGAGGGAGCAAGTGACACATTTTGATCCTGTATATCTCTTTTATTTATTTGAATACTATTTATAGCCAAATTTGACATACACTGGTGAAGTGTTGTCTGTGTCATGTTCACAAAAATGAAAATATCATATTTGTGAAATTTAGCAAATCAACCTAGCTGTAGTGTAGCGATACACATCGTCATGCATATCCCTTCACAACACATGTAAACTTGTAATTATATCAAAAGCAGCAACATGAAACCAAAACATGCATAACGCACATGTCAAGCCATCAGATATACTTGCTGTATATCAAGCATCAAACACAAAAAGCATAGACAAAACAGTATCATATATAAATGAGCGGTGGCGCACAATACCATGTCCCAAAACCCAATATTCGGGCCATTCTGGCCTTCCTAATTTGTCAGGTTTAAAATCCTAACCCTCCTTTTTGACAGCAGATCAACAGGTAGTGGCGATTTGGCTGTCAAATGCAACTTACTGTGCGTCACTTCTGACACACAGGACCAGCTGGAACAATTTATAAAAGGATAAAATGCAAGAATACGTAAAATGCACAAACATTTCTTTTCAAAGAAATTACACAAAAACACATCTGTTTTCAACCAACCAAACTCACGTGTCTTGATTTCTTGAAATCACCCAGAACAATCCATGAATGATCTGTAGGAAAAAGCAAAAAAATACACAACACACAAAAGAGGAACATTTTGCATAATCAAACGAATATCAATTATAACTTTTAATCAGAAGACAAAACATAATACATATTAACAGACCCAAAAATAAATTTCCATTACTTAACTGTTACCATCTTGTCAGTCACCTTGCAACATGAAGCCCTTTTAACTTTTCAAAAGTAAAATCCTTTCACTGATACTCCATGTTAGCCTTGTGCCACAATCTCCACTGTAAAGAATAATTCTTAATTGGCAAATTGTTCTCTATTATTCATGTAGCCTTCAAAATGTCAATCATTTTCTGTCAAATAAAGCAACTAGCAAACATTATTTCATAGAGCAGAAATACAAATGTCATGATGGTGAGATTTTCAAAGAAACCGTTTTTTATATTGTCACTTTGGAATTAAGTTCTTTAATTTTATTGATGTTCTTGTGGAGAAACCAGAAATTCCACCTTTCAGAGGCCTGTTTAGCAAGGTCATTCTGCATTCCACAGAGACAAGGCTTGAATTTAAAAGGTCACAAATGTCAACATGACAGCATCTTCCATTGTTTACAGGAAAACTAAAGGTAGCATCTTAGCGCAACTTGAGCAGCCTGTTCTTCTAGCCCACAGTGTCTGCTCATTCTGAGGCTGACTAAGACAGAAGGCCTACTACATTTACTGTGAATGATTCACAGAACCTAATAACACACATACCAGTTTTCAGACCAATGCTTGTTGCAATGGTACTTATTTCAGCAACCCTAAATGGATCTCACTGGGCCATTTAAAAGTGAACTCAAATGGGGACAACCTGCGAATTTGAATTATACCTAAATGTATACATTTACTGAGGCCTAATGCACTTTAAAGCTATTTTAAATGGCAAAAATACTTTTTTAAATGGTCTATTTTACCCAAATTCGACTTTAATGTTTGGGGCACTTAAAAAGTAAATATCCTATACTTGTTATACACATTAATCATCCTCATAATGTTCTTTACAAATTACAGAGATTTTTAAGCAGACATATCCCATGTAAATACTTAGAAAAATGAGTTTTGTACGCCTGCGCTAAGTAAAAATTCCATATTGCTAATGTCCTCATTATGCAGTGTAACACAACTTAAATCAAACTATAATGCTAGGATGTCATAG
The DNA here is from genome assembly GCF_964263255.1 of Lissotriton vulgaris. Lineage (NCBI taxonomy): Eukaryota > Metazoa > Chordata > Amphibia > Caudata > Salamandridae > Lissotriton > Lissotriton vulgaris. The sequence continues at coordinate 1,705,553,546 of NC_141685.1, read as the reverse complement.
TATGAGTATTAAGCTTCATAAATAGTGAAAAACGAATTTTGTAGCACTTATTTTTAATAATTATTTTTCAAAATGTATTAATTATTTTTAATAAACCCAATCCTTTTTTATAATTCCACATATAAAAGAGAGCTGCATCTCTTGCCTATCATCTTAGACGCATTCATGTATGAGCCTAAGTACAGAAGCCTAACTTAAAACAAGACATATTTTCGTGCCAATGCTTAAAACAATGCTTAAAGAGAGGAAAACCACAATTGAAATGTCTTTCTGTGATACAAAATAATTAACCTTATTTTTGTAACCTTGTAAAACACTATTCCGAAATGCAAAATTCAAACCGTCATTAACTAACGGCTAAACCCTGGCTAAATAAACATTCCAATGTCATCCATGGCCTTTGAAAAACAACATCTGCTTCCTTAACGGCAGTCAGAGTCCTGCACATCTGAGCACTCTTTCAGTCTTACTGAAAACAGACATTTCAAGTTTTAAAATGCGTGTGCAATAAGATGCATTTAATTGTAGCAAAAATTCACTTTAGCTGAAGTGTTTTCCTTTTCCATGTGTTACAATGCATGTAGGTACAAAAATGCTATAAATTCCTTTATTCTAAATAAAACACAATTTATTTTTTAGGCCTTTCATATTCCTAGTGAATGCAAATTTTAACTTTATCTATTTTAAGCATTTAACATTTTGCACATATGCGTTTTTGCTTAGTCTATAAATTAGCAACATATAGCGATTTTAGCATGTTGCATGGCAAATTGCTGCATTCTCATTTAATTTCCACCTAATATTAATTAATCTAACATTTTAATTAACAGACTGAAAACATCAAGAAACCCACAACCACACATTGAGCTTATTTCAGACAGAAACAGAAAGTGTTCAAACATTCAGGACACACAATACAGCGCGCCATGCATTTTCGTGAATAGCGCCATCGCTATTCACTGACAGAAGCTGCTCTAATGGGAAAACCACATAGACATTTAACCCCTTCGAAGCTAATGACGAGCTGGGCTCGTCATGGCGCTTACCTGCCGTGCGCGGATGACAAGGCCAGCTCGTCATGATTTATGGTGTTTTATATTTTTCAGCGCAGAACGGGAAAACGCCTAGCAGCCATGTGGTTAAACACACATTTGATCCACAAATCAATACTCAAGACAGAAATAAAGAGCAGCTCACACAGACTGTACTTGAACCAAACCATTTACGAATACTAGTTGTAAGTCATATTTACAAGAAATACTTCTCAATAGTGTTCCAAAAGACTGCAAAAACAGCCCAACAGACTGCTGTATGTGCAGGAAGCCAAAAATACACTCAATTCACTAGCTTTGGCTGGCAGAACACAAAAATCGGTCTGCATATCTCCATTCATAAAACTGCGCAGAACAAAGGATCCTTGTTTTGTATTATGTCATATTTTAATTCCCTTGGGATACAAAATCACCAAGGAAGAAATATGTTTTTAAATCTAACCTATTTAAATATTCCCTTTAGGGGAAGCCGGATAATCCAAACGCTTACAAAGTGAGCCAACACAAATCTTCAAATTTGCTAAGATCAGGCATCTTATAGCTCACTAATCTAGCTCCAAACTTCAAGGGGCTATCTCTATCGATACACTCGTAAATATACAAGACCCTCGGTTTTTGAAAATTGCAATCTTCAAATAGAACTAAGGACCAAGCAAACTAAGCAAAGAACCAAAGAACAAAGGACTGGGAGCGACCCACTTATACTTAACTCTTACTTTTACTAATCAAAACTTTATCAAAATTCTAATTGTCAAGTTCTACATGATCTAACGGTCTTTTATAATACTCACGCCAAAAAGGTTCTCAGTCAGGAGTGACATCATGTGGAGGATCAAAATCAAGAAGATCATAAATATACTGGGCTGCATAATCAAAGAATCTCCAGAACCCCTGTGCACAGAGTACCTTCTTGGTAGAATCTTGTTCTGTCCTCCTCAGCAGATTTCAAACTCCTGACAAGATCACTCCCACAGAAAGTCACTTCTCTGATGAAGCCCTACGTTGGGCGCCATTTGATAAAATTGAAAATCTTCATTCTCAGGGGTCTTACTAATATCAATAAAGAACTTGGCACAGAAGCTGAAATATGAAAAGACATCTTTATTAAACTTAATTAAGTGAGGCTACGTCACCCAACTGCCTTAGCAATTGAATGAGGCAGTCTGAGGAATACAGATAACAGAGGTCTCATATATGTTTTAGAGTTACATGACTCAGCACAAAAGTAAGGGGCAGTCCTACCTTATGCAAGCATGCAAAAAACCCAACATACCTTCCCACACAATCTGGACAAACCCAGATCGTAAACAGGTCATAAAAAAGGGAACAGAAACAGATGAGATGTAGGATAAGGGGTGTGTATGTGCATACCAAACTTTACAATCTCCTGTTCTTTGATCTCTATCTGACCAGCTGCCTAACAAGGAACTGGCTCAACAAGTTTAGCCTCGGGCAAGGGAGTCAGCTCGGCCAGGTCACACAGAAGTCAGCTAAGGTGTATGTGTCCCTAGAGACTTGTTTGGCAACAGTCATCCTGTAGTCATCAGCCTATGTGAGGGCAATCCACAAAATGGCTGCCGCACACAAAATGGAACCCAAGGGTTCAGACAAGATCGTCAAATACACAGTGAATCCATCGGTGTAACATGACGAAAACACTCATGCATACCGCACTCGTCATTTGCGGTTCGCTGATACCAAAATCGTCTAGATACGACGGCCTTTATTGAACAGGTTCAGGATTCACGGAACCTCAACATAAACAACATTAACATTCAAGCACAGAGTAAAAACATGTAGTTATTCGCAAAATGACCTAGAATTATTCATGATAATTTTTACTGGTCAAAATGGAATGTGATGCTTCTAATTTTTTTTGTTTGAATATCTTTTGTTGGTTTTCGTTGTTTATGCACAGTACACATCATAATGCGAGACAATACAGAAAAAAGAACTCAGCATAGCATCCCGTAATTGTACATAGTTATTCAGAAAAAAATAACAGATTGCTACAGGACATCATTCCTATATCGCATCACATAAATCAGAAACGTTCACAGGGGCACTTTGTTTGCAAAATAAATCACATATCGGAGAAGTGACAGACTCGGTTTCAGAAAAGGAGGATGCCCAAGGAACTAGTGAACCGTGACAAGGCCCAAGGCGTAATGTGATCAATTAAGGAGGTTCATGTAGTAGAAGTGATTATAGAGAGTGTGCAGCTTCATGATTATAATCACTGTACATCGGGGTTTAGTGGGTATGTTGCAAAGGGGTATGATTCCTTGTCTGTGTGCCTCTATCTGCCCATAGCAAACAGGTATAGGACATGGCGTCCAAGACTGTGCTGCTATTAAAAGCGTGCACATATGGGGCAGCACGTGTACAGTTTGATATTCTAAACAGCTTAACAATTGTATGAAACTGAAAGAACATTAGGATACTAAATAATAATAGCAAAAGAAAGGAAAAATAAAATAATTGAGCAAAGAGAACATCTGTGTGTTGTCGCTCGTGTGTGTCTTCGGTTCCAGGGAATGGCGAGTGTGGGAGCCCGGAGGCAGAATCCATTGCGGTCGGGGTCCCCGTGGAGGGGGAGAGTGAACACCCCACATCATACGAGGGTCAGGCCTTCGTTGGTGCATAGGTATGCTCTCTTGTGCGTGGGTCAGTAGCGCGTGTATGTGGTGTGACTGAAGTGTACTACATATAGGTACCAGACATAAAGCAATCGTGTAGGCTCACAGTGCCTCACATCGCCTGTCCCCCAAGTAGGGTCAGGGGAGGACGTGTCTAAGCAACTCCTCTGTGAAGACATGCCTGATGGAAAGACTTCAGCGCATCATCCCAGAACTGTGCAATGGGGAATTTCCGCAGTCCCGCCGTTTCCTCTCTATGAAGGATTGCGCTTTCCGCCTTTGCCCAATTATCAAAAGAACTACGCCAGTGTACTACCTGTGGAGGTTCGCTGCATTTCCAACGCTTAGTAATCAGTCTCTTCGCCGTGATAAGCCTGAGGTCCCAATATCTGGAGCGTGGTCGTCACAGTGTGCCAGTATGTCTGTAGTGTGGGGCATGACCACAGCATATGCAGGAGGTCCGCACCCACAAGTGTGCATCTCGGGCACGTGAATGTCGAGACGCCAAAATACCTGTTGATTTTATCAGGTGACAAATATGTGCGGTGAATGATATAGAATTGAATTAGTTTGAAGCAGGAGTTGCGCAGGATATTGGTGGCACCGGCCAGCACCACTGCCCATTCCTTATCAGTCCATGCCCTTCCCCTGTCTTCTGCCTATTTATCTCTCAGGTTTTGGGAGGAGCACTGCGTGTGGGTTAGGAGAGCCTGCACTGGCCAATGAACCACATGAGAGCCATTTCCCATAACATGTAAGTATTGTACCAGGGAGTGTGTCGTAGCTCCCCAGAGATGTCGCCCCAAGCCCGCGTGAACGTGTGTATGAGCGTTGCGTGTAGGAGAAAGTGCTCGGCCGGAAGCTAATGTCTCAAAGGGAATCCGGGCACCTTCAGCGTGCAGATCGCCCACCGTGTCCACTCCGGTGTGTGTCCAGCGCTCCAGTGCCACCTCCGTCACCACACCCCCATCCCTGGGTGTTCCCAACAGCAGAAGCACTGGGGCATATGGTGTCACTGCACGAGTGAGCTTTAGGCTTCTCACATAGCATTTGCGCGTCACTGCGAGGTGCAATTGTGACGGGCAGAGAGTCTTGGTTAAGGGGTGAAACAGTGTGTGGATCTGTGTGTGGGTCCAGACAGTGGCGTCTGTGGCAGTGTCGCACAGATTTTTCCCGCTAAGCCATCCGGCCACCCATTGCAGCTGTGCCGCTAGGTAGTAGAGCTCCTGATTGGGAACCGCCAGGCCCCCAACATCCGGAGATGTGTAGAGTTATTTCAGCGCCACGCGAGGCCTCCCAGCATTCCATATAAGATTTCTGATCGAGGTTTCTAGCTCTCGGAAAATACGGGTCGGGACATATACAGGGAGATTAGCATAATAGTGCAACAGTCTGGGTAAAACTATCATCTTCGTCAGCGTGACACGGCTGAGCACATTTAGGATGAGGGTCTTCCAAAAGGACATCTGTGCTTGTAAGGAGGAGACAGCTCTCACCAGGTTACCTTCCAGCACATCTGGCAGGGTTCTATAGATGTAGATTCCAAGATAGCGGAACGTTTTGGGGTACCAAGTGAGTCTTTCTTTATTGATGCAGATCTCACACTCCTGCATATCTGCATCGAAGGAATACACCCCAGACTTGGCCCAGTTCATCTTGAGCCCCGACATGGCCTCAAAGGTGCGGGAGATGTCTGACAGTGCTATCGGCAGGCGGGTCAGATCTCTGACATATAATAGTAAGTCATCAGCATATAGAGATACTGTGTGCAGACCATCTGCTAGTGGTATCCCCCAATCTACGCAGTGTGTTCTCAGTAGCTCCGCTGGGGGTTCCATCACCAACGAGGAAAGAAGCGGGGACAGGGGACATCCCTGTCTAGTGCCTCTTCTGACACGGATGGTGTCTGACAACAGCTTACCAGTGCGTACTCGCACTGTGGATTTCTGATATAATAAGCCCACCATGTGAATATAATCGTCCCCAAGTTCATATTTCCTCAACACTGCCACAAGGTAGGGCCATTCCACAGAGTCGAAAGCTTTCTCGAGATCCAGTACCAAACACCCGGATCGGGGCCACTGCTGCGTGACATATCTTTGTACTCATTTTGATCGCTATGCACGAGGGTGGGCACCAAAGGGACTAACCGTTCAGCTAGTATTTTGAAGGGGTAGCGGTCTATATGAGCCTAGTTGCGTGCAGCCCCTACCAGGCTTCGGAAGGGAAATGAGAGTGGCTTCATTCAACGTGGGAGGGAGGGAGGAATCAGAGATGGCCGCCGTGCACATTCTGAGAAGTTCGGGGACCAAAAGATCAGGGTATGCTTTATAAAATTCGGCTGGCAGCCCATCTGGGCCTGGGGACTTTCCATTAGAGAGGGAAAAATGACCGTACATAGTTCGTCAGGTGTAAGTTGTGCTTCTAAGTCATCTCGTTGCATGTCTTCTAACCTCTGCAATGCTATATCAGAAAGGTATTCGGTTATGTCCGCAATAGGGACCTGCAACCAAGAGCGGTATAATGCCCTGTAGTGGTCTACAAAAGCCGCATGTATGGCGCTCTGCGTATATACCACGTCTCCCCGATCAGTGCATATCGCCGCTACAGGCGCTGTCCTTGCATCTTGCTTAACCAACCAAGCCAGCAATTTTCCCGACTTGTCACCAAGATGGTGAGTGCGTGCTGAGTGGGCCGCATAGTTAGGATGACTCAGCCGCTCTAGTAGTCGTGTATGTTCTGCGCGTGCCTCTAACAGTGGCTCGCTATCGCCCTCCTCCGCTTCCTGTTCCCTCCGAAGCAAATCAGTCTCAAAGTGTGTCAGTTCCCTGTCTAACTGCTTCTGCATTCCAGCTTGCGTTCCCAAACAGTGGCCTCTGGTCACAACCTTGAACGCATCCCACTCAATTTGGGGGGTGGATGCAGTGCAGCTGTTCTCTTCCAAATATTGAACAAGGTGTGTGGATAATGAGTTACGAAAGGAAGCGTCAAGCAGCAAGTCAGGTTGAAGCCTCCAGGTGGGTATAGGTGGGCGTGGACATTCCCATGCCAACTCCAGGACATGTGGATTGTGGTCTGAATGGACGCGACCCATATAGTAAGTGTGGGTGACCTGGGGGCGTAACTCACCCGATATCATGTACCTATCTAACCTGACATGTAATGCATGCGCGCCTGAGTAATAAGAATACACTTTGGCATGCGGGTTACGACTCCGCCAAGCATCGTGTAAATCCCATTGCAAGGCCCAGTTTCTTAGTGCTTTCATAGCCCCATGTACAGGAGTGCCAGACAGGGGCGGAAAGGAACAATCCAAGACAATGTCAAGTACACAGTTATAGTCGCCCCCCAGCACCTAGGGAACCCTATGCCAAGGCGCCAGAACCACAGACAGCTGCGTAAAGAAACCTCCCTGATCTATATTGGGTGCATACAATGAAGCCAGGACCACCAGCCGGCCATCAAGTTTTCCCTGAACAATCACAAATCTGCCCTCTGGGTCCACATGGGAGTGCAAGATTGCAAAAGCGGTCCCGGTCCTCACCCATAGCAATGCCCTTCAGCCATAGGTTGAGTATCCAGTAGCATTGAGTTGCCCTCGCCACCTATGACGTAGCCTCTGTACTCTGCGTGGAAGGGTATACTCAGACGTGAGTCCCTTGCTCATTGCACCATCAGGATTCAAGCAAGCCGGGCCGAAGACGGCTGTAATGTCAGAAACCAGTCCCCAGTAGCTTGTTTCCGTCCAGTGAAAGAATTGGCTTGGTAGTTTTGTCTGCCCTGTTCCCATGATGCACTGGGCCAGGGACAGACTAATTTGCATATAGCCAGGTTCTGAGCTGGGATGGTGCAGTGAGCTAAAAAACGGTGTTGGATCAAGCCCTGATCTCTTGACTGGGTGAGAGTATTCTGCTTAATTCAGAAACTCTGTCCATCACCACCCCCTTTTGCTTAATTGTTTTGTCCACCATAAGCGTGGAAGGGTATACTCAGACGTGAGTCCCTTGCTCATTGCACCATCAGGATTCAAGCAAGCCGGGCCGAAGACGGCTGTAATGCCAGAAACCGGTCCCCGGAAGCTTGTTTCCGTCCAGTGAAAGAATTGGCTTGGTAGTTTGGTCTGCCCTGTTCCCATGATGCACTGGGCCAGGGACAGACTAATTTGCATATAGCCAGGTTCTGAGCTGGGATGGTGCAGTGAGCTAAAAAACGGTGTTGGATCAAGCCCTGATCTCTTGACTGGGTGAGAGTATTCTGCTTAATTCAGAAACTCTATCCATCACCACCCCCTTTTGCTTAATTGTTTTGTCCACCATAAGCGTGGAAGGGTAAACTCAGACGTGAGTCCCTTGCTCATTGCACCATCAGGATTCAAGCAAGCCGGGCCGAAGACGGCTGTAATGTCAGACACCGGTCCCCGGAAGCTTGTTTCCGTCCAGTGAAAGAATTTGCTTGGTAGTTTGGTCTGCCCTGTTCCCATGATGCACTGGGCCAGGGACAGACTAATTTGCATATAGCCAGGTTCTGAGCTGGGATGGTGCAGTGAGCTAAAAAACGGTGTTGGATCAAGCCCTGATCTCTTGACTGGGTGAGAGTATTCTGCCTAATTCAGAAACTCTGTCCATCAGTCAGCGTCCCAGTCCACAGGGGGCCGACACCCCACCCAGCTCCGGGCGTCGGCCTCCTGCTGCGCCGCCACCAGCGCCTCTGGGGAGTAGTGGTCAGTGTTCCAGGGTAGCCACGTTATTTGTGGCCCATAGTGCTAATGCACGGGTGTCACATGGGTAGCGTCCCCTCCACTCTTCCTCCCGGGCAACACCGACCTCATGCGGCGCTCCGCAGCTGTCACAGCACGCCGCGCCGTTCAGGTGCCTCAGTTGGGAGCACCAGGCTTCAAATCAGGGGGGCCTTTGGTATAGGCATCAGCAGGGTAAGTGGCTCGATGTCAGCGTGTCTCCGAGTCGCGGTGACAGCCGCCCTCGCTGAGGACAGTGCCTCCGGCCCGACACCGATCCTCCGTTTATCAGGCCGTGTCTCTGGGCCATGTGGGTAGTGGTAAGCCTCGGCCTCTCGTTGATGGGCGCGCCAGGCAGGTAGCAGCGGGAGCGGCAGCGCAGCACTTAGAATCCTCGGTGCGGCCAGAAATATTCATTTGGTCCCAAAATTCACAGAGCTGTAGTCGATAGCACACTGCAGCATCGCCTTGATTTGTGGGTGGTTGCGGATAATTTTGGCGGATTTGTGGCCTGGTGAATGGGAGCTCGGATCGGAGCTCTACCTCAGTACGTCTGCCGCCATTGCGTGCTTAGCCATGCCCCCCGGAGTGTGATGCTTCTAATTTTGTGTCATGTTTGCACCAGATAATAATATGTGTATGACCTGTTTTTTTATGATGATACAAGAATCTTTTTGTTTGAAATAAATGACCGAATAACATAATTAGTTTATGCAATTTACATAGAGTATGTGTTTGGACAGATATGTATAACATTTACTGATATACCAAAGTTGAAAGGGATAAAAAACTTTGAAGTCATTTAGCTTTGAAAAGTGTGTTGTGGCAAAATCACTGTTCGTTTCATGTAATTGTCACCAAGTTCTGCACTGTACTGGGTATCCCCATTGATTAATACTGGCCTTCGACAACAACACTGACAGCACCGCCAATGAACTAGTTTCTAGCTTAGCCGCTATCCAACTAGAACAACTAATTCGGTCCCCCACTCATAACAAAGGTCACCTGCTTGACCCGGTTTTTAGCAATTGTCCCAACCTCACGGTTGGCACTATCACACACCTCCCCTGGACTGATCACTTTCTCATTCCCCTTAATTGGTCCACCCACAGATTCACTCCCCCCACCCCTACTTCACGAAAGATGAGAAACTGGTCTAGACTCCCACCAGAGCAGTGGTTGAGCCTCCTATCTACCTCAAGCCCTCTCTCTCCCAATGCCCCTCACCTGACAGCAGGAAATTCAATAAATGGACCGAGGACTCCATCGACTCCATCCTCCCCACCAGGAAAACCATGCTAAAAAGAGCACGAGAAACTGCCCCCTGGTATTCGGAGGAGCTCAGGGAGTTAAAACGACAGTGCAGAAAGCTGGAAAGGAAGTGGCGACTAGGATACGCCATCACTGAAAAAAACAGGTATAGGGAAGCTATAAGGGCATACAAACGCAAAATAAATATAGCTCAAACCATCTACTACAAAGAGAAAATCATGGCAGCTAGATCTAAGCCAAGAGAAATATACCAAGTAGTTAAAAGCCTTTCTAAGATCTCCCCCCCACAGCCCCAGTTGACAATCCCATAGCTCGATGCAACGAGTTGGCTGAATTGAAAGATTAATAAAATATATGTATCCTTTGCAGCCCCCGGCCCAGAGATTACCACCCCTAAACCACCACCCCTAAGCACTACAGAACACCCTCCACGAGTATCCTTGAATGAATTTCCTCTACTAGACTTAGAATCACTCAAATCCCTTGCACAACAGATTAAATCAGGCTCTCCCCGCGACCCAGCACCCCCACGAATGATGAACATGGCCAACCAAGTCATCCTTCCCACCCTATTGGAGCTACTTAATAGCTCCATGCAAACAGGAGTGGTTCCCCCTTCTTGGAAACAGGCAATGGGGAGAGCACTACTTAAGAAGCCCAATCTGAATCCAACAGACCCTAACAACTACCCTCCAATCTCCCTCTTGCCTTGGGCAAGCAAAATTCTGGAGAAGCATATTAACCTCCACCTCACTAAATTCCTCGAAGACAATCTGCTACTGGACTCCACCCAAACAGGATTCAGTCCTAAACATGGCACGGAAAAGGCTCTTCTAGCCGTGATGGAAGAATCCAGGAGGATCTTGGACCGAGGGGGGACAATGGCAGTGGTCCTCCTCAATCTGAGCGCCGTATTTGATACGGTGTGCCATAAAATCCTGCTGTGTCGACTATCCGATGTGGGAGTCTCCGGAGACAGTCATGACTGGCTGGGTTTACTTTCTGAGCGGAAGGACTTTTCAGGTCTTCGACGGTGACTCCTGCTCCACTAGCAGACCTCTAAACTGCGGGGTCCCCCTGGGTTCTTCCCTGAGCCCCACGCTGTACATTATGGACATGAGATCGCTGGCTTAGATCGTCCTCCAATATGGCATCAAGATCATCTCGTGTGTGGATGATACTCAGCTGGTGGTGTCCCTGGCACAGAAGAACAGCGGGCTCCCCCAATCCAACCTGGCAGCCTGCATGGAGGATGTTAGGAGATGGATGACAGCATCCTCACTAAAACTCAACGGCGACAAAACCGAGATCATGCTCCTCGGCCCCCCCACTCCCACCCCCATCGCCCAGCTATGGCCCTCCAGTTTAGGCCCACCTCCAACCCCGAAGGAGGACATCAAAAGTCTGGGAGTTTGGTTGGACAAAACCCTCACTTTTAACACTCAGGCAACTAAAACTGCAGCAACCTGCTTCGGGATCATCCGAATGCTGAGAAAGATCCTTCCAATTCTGCCCTTGGAAGCTAAGCAGGTTGTCATTCAGGGCCTCATCCAGTCCCGACTCGACTTTAACAACGCCCTCTACTTGGGAGCCCCTGAATATGTGCTGCAGAAACTTCAGCACACTCAGAACTGTGCAGCTCGTACGCTACCCCAAATTCCCCGTAGAGAATCGGCTAAGTCAGGGATCAGGTCACTCCACTGGCTCCCTGTCAGGGAAAGAATAAAATTCAAAACCCTGTGCATATTGCATTAAGCCTTCCATAGAGCTAGCCCTGAGATCAACCACACACTTCTTACCCCCTACTGCCCCGGCAAGCTACTTCGATCTACGAACGCATTCCTTGCTGCAGTTCCCAGAATCAAAAGGTCCATAGCAGGATTCAGGTCCTTCACGCTCAATGCTGCTAAACTATGGAACTCCCTTCCCCTCTCCCTAAGGTCCAACCCCATCCTCTCGTAAAGAGCTAAACACATTCCTCTTCAGAAATTAATACCCCCTCCCCATGGCTCTCTTCCCCCGTCCCTCAGAGTTCTATTCCCTCTACCTAGCGCTTGGACGCCCTCGGGCAGCAGTCGCGCTTTACAAAACCCCTTTCATTTCATTTCATTCATTCATTCATTTCATTTCATTCATTTAATTATCAAAGGTGGACACCTGTTGGAAAACACATGCAGTTCCTTTTATCATGAGTTTACCATGGGTGAGCCCAGGTTATGAGGGTCTCCCACAGTAAAAAATCAAAAATCCAGTGACCAAAAAGTGAAAAATCCCGGTGGCTCAAATGGTCAGAACCACCTTCTCTCAATAGTTCAAAATCTCAACCACATCATTGCCCTGTTCTGGACAAAAATCCTTAATACATCTGTAGCCTCTGGCTGTGTACCTGACTCCCTCCGACTAGAACAAATTACACTGATACTGAAAAAAACAGTGGCAGACCACAGTGATCTCCTCAACCTCAGACCTATCTCCATCCTCCCATTCCTAGCTAAAACTATGGATAAGTGCATCTTACAACAACTTTATCAACGCATAGATGAATTCAACCTTCATGACAACTTCCAATCAGTATTCAGGCAAGGCTGTAACACAGAAACTGACATTCTCACTATCTCAGATGTCATCCACAGACCCTTAGATGATGGTAATGCATGCCTATTTTTCCTACTTGACTTATCAGTGGGTTTCATACCGTAAATCAACCAGCATTACTTGAGACACTTAAGATCCACTCTGGTATCAATGGCACAGTCTTAAGATGGTTCATATCTTACCTGCAACATCGCTTGCAACAGATTAAATTCAACACCTGTCTCTCTAAAACCACACCACGTACTTTCTGTGTACACTTCCCTTTTCAATCTCTTCATAGAACCCCTTACAATCATCCTGAAGCAAGCAGGGTCACATATCACCTATATGCTGATGAAATTCAACTCTACTAGAAAATCAAATCACCCAGTGACATCCTACATTTCAACCCCACACTAATCAAGATACAAACTCGGCTTGATTCCAACCTCTTAAAGTTGAACCCCAACAAAACTGAACTACTGCTGTTCTCCACTAAAAGTGACCTTCTACCTATCCAAGACTGGCTCAAGAATCTGAATGCCCTTAATTGCTCTCTCACTTTTTCCAACTCCATAAAGTCCTTAGGCATCACCCTGGACAAAAACATGTCATTGAAGGATCACATCAAAACTCAGCCAAAGGCTCACTTTACACACTAAAGAAAACCATTTATTCCCACAGATGATTTTAAAATGGTAGAACAATCTCTAATCCCCTCTAAACTGGATTATGGGAACGCCATATTTACAGGGGCACAGAAAATTCTCCTCACCACCCCTTGAGATCAGTTTTCAACATGGCAGCCCAGCTCATAACAGGTTTTAAACGGTTTGAACACATCACACTGGTACTTAAGAGCCTCAACTGGCTTCCCATCCAAGGGAGATGTATTTACAAGACTGCTTGCATAATCCGCAAAGCCCTTCACACACATTCCCCTAACTATCTAGACAACAAATAAACAAAAGCAGAACTCTGAGAAGTCCAACTCACTTCTTCTCTTACCTCCCAAACTGAAAAGGAAATCCATCCGGACTTGCTTTTTCTGTTAATGCAGTTAGGATATGGAACTCACTCCCTAGATATTTCTGATGCAACCCCTACTTCTCCTGCTTCAAAAGGGACCTGAATCTCCTTCTCCTCAACAAATACTTTGACATGCATGCTTACTGTACTGTGTTCCAATAGCTCACTCTCTCTCTAACTAGACCATTTGTGACAGTCGGTTGTTTGATTGTTTCAGCTGTCTAAAATGTAATTTTCTCTTTTAACTCATGCTGTTCTAATTGTCCTCTTACTGTATCCACACTAACTGCCTAATGATTCTCTGTGTCTCTAGTTATGCATGTACCTGAATCTAACGGTCTTGCATTATATGTAATACTATTTTGTGTTAAGCGTTCTGTTACCTTCGGGTCTAGCTAGCGCTATATGAAACCTATAAATAAACACGGGACAAGAAAAATCTTACTCTAATTTTTTACAATAGAATACAATTTAATGAATAAAATTACATAATAATGACAAAAATCCAATCAGTAGAACCGGAAATATTGAATTTCAAAGATTTTGGAGGAAATAGTGGCAAGAAGAAAATGATGCAAATTATGGTTATCTAGTTGGGCTGGATCCAGACCAATTCACAAGTTTAGGCCAATCGGGATGGCGCACAGGCCAGGTACAGGACCTTGTTTGGTTCACTGAGAAAGTACCTTGTGTCCTTGGAATCAAGTTGCGAAGTCTGCGGCGGCCTGTACAGCGCTACATTGAGGAGCCATCTTGCCGGAGCTGAGATGTGTGGTCTTACATCGGGTGGTTTAAGGGCTGCCAAAGGGGTAGATTAGAATCTGCGAAGCAGACATCGAGATGTCTTGCACTGCATTTGGTTGATAAAGCCACTGGGTCTGCACTGCGGAGGCTTGCATCGAGATGAATTGCACTGGGTCAGTGCTGGTGTAGCCGCCGATCAGGAGCTGTGATTCGAGGTCTGGCTTTAAGGTGGAGGTGCAGGTTGGAGCTGTGATGCGTGGACTTGTGTCTGGATGCATCACGATTTGTCTGTTTCAATGACGCCCCAGTCAGGAGCCTGTTGTGCCTCTGTAGCTCAGAAAAGTAGGTCAGCTAACGGACCCTTGTAGACACTCTGGTAGCCCTGGGTTCAAGCAGCAAGGCAGGACTCAAGCTGATGGGTAGTCCTCGGGCAGCAGGGCAGTCCTGAATCAGCTGGACAATCCTTCTTGTGTAGAGTTCACATGTCCAGGAGTGTTGTGAAGAGTTGGTCCGAAAGTCCTTTGTTTACACCTGGTGCCAGAGGGGAAACGTCTAGGCTCTCCCCACATTTGGTTCTGGAATTTCCTTCCTTCCCCTGCCATGGCTATGAGGGGTCCGGGTGATAATAGACTAATTCTAAGTCTTTTTTGAGTGATCTCTAGGATCAAACATGCTAATCTCCTGATGTCCCACTGATATCTGATAAAGTTGGAGGAAGAAACACTTGAAAGTGAATTGGGCTGTGATGGGTCCCTGGCTGGATTATTTCTCTCATTTACATCTGTGCCCTTATCTCCTTCCCTAGTAGACTGATAGGATTAGATATGACCAAGGAGGAAGATATGCAGCTCTTGTAAAAAATTTGGGAGTTGGTCATATTTCACCCTCCAAAGGACCTGCATAGAATGCTGAGAATGCCTGAGAAAGGGACAACTTTGGTAGAGAATAATTCCTAGTATTCCTGCTTTGAGCTTTTGGGGTATAGAAAAAAGCTGAAGCTAGACCACACAGTTATCCAGACTTATTACGCCCTAACTGAAACTGCACCTTGGCGCTGGTGAACTACAACTATAAATGCTTTGTCATTTCTTGTTGCTTTTTTGACTAAAATTATAACCCCTTTAAAAAGTGTTATCACCTTCTTTCTTAATCTGATATTGACTATTTTGGAATCCTTTTTCTGATTCTATTTTTCAGAGGACATGTTCACAAAGACATTTTTTGTCTTTATGAATGTGCCCCAAAATCTCTAAAATGTGAATAGAAATGGAAGATAATGGGAATATTCATACATAATTAGTATAAATAGAAAGGACAGACACTGTTTGCACTTTTACTAATAAGGAGTCGGACGTTTCGACCCAATTGAAAAAAGAAATTGAGAGTATGTAACTGAGTACTCCTATTGCACTACTTTCCATAACCATAAATTCCTTTTCCAATCAACCCCCTAATGTTTAACCAAATTAGTTTGGCAATCTTATAGGTTTGTTTCTTGACTTTAATGTTACTTCTGTGCTGGTTTGATGGTTCTTATATTCTTTATAAGAATTTCTCATGAAGAAAATAGGAACGTCTCAATGTGTCAATGGATTCTATTCACAAGCCGCCTTAGTGGAGCCACCTCATCTACACCCCTTTCTGAAACACACAACAAAAATTTGACTTTTTTTGAGAATATTTTTCTTAATACTTTTTATATTAACAATGCTTATTAAATTCAGTTTTGGCACATAAAGGAGCACAAGGTTATGCATGTCTCTCATCTGGTTACAAACATCTCGTGTGTCCGGCAGACAAAAACATAGACTTAAACATTTTTGCACATTTGTCAGACTCGCTCGCTCAATAATTCCAGGTCTGACCCTACTTGCCAGTACCTCCCGCGCTGAAAATTCTTCCAGCTCCACTGCCCAAACTGGGATCAAAAGCTGACAAATGGCTACAGTTAAGTAAATCTTTTCCCATCATGGGAGACAGTCTATCACTGTTGGGGGTGGAAGTGGTGTGACCGGAAGCTTAATTCATTATAGGAGATTTTGAATACTAAAGCTTGCAAAACTTTGATTTATTAGATGAATACTTGGGTATTACGTACCATAGTAGAAACTGCGAATCTGGAATAATAATAAGGTGAAGGAGCAATATAAATATGTCATTTTTGTATCTATTATTTGTTCTTTTAAGTCGTACGTACATTTGATTTTTTTTAATCTATTGTCACATTGGTATGTTTTTTTCCTAACATAAAATATATGCATTTCTGCCTTTTTAGTCGAAAATTACGCAACATGTATCCTTCACAAATCCCAGAGCAATTTTAAGTGCCACCTAAATAGACCAGCTCTTATGTCTCAAGCACATTTCATAGTTAAAGATTCAAACATGCCATGTACGCCATTTCCTCAACTTAGAGTAGGCAGGGGAGGTATAAAGGAATACTTGTCTCAAAAGGGACAATTGACAAAGGTATATGAAAAACTAACAGTTTATGCAACGTGCAAACAATATTTACCCATGTATCATTTACAAGTCTTTTTTTTTAACTCACATTCGAACAGTATCGAAAGTTTGTATTACAAAAAGTGCTGGAGTGAAGGTATTGCATTAAAACACATCCAAAACTTTAAAACTATTTTCCTAGACCCACGTTTTTTTAGTGAATGGAGAGGCTCTATAACAACTTGTGTTTAGGAAAAATAAATATCCTTACTATTTTTATTTGAATTATTATTTACTTCGATATTATTACTTTTCCAGTCATACTTTTCCTGTCTATAAACATTTTGGCAATAATGCAATTATTGGTTTGCTTTTCTCCATTTTCTACAACACATACACCAAGGGCCATATTTGCTAAGGGGCAGATTACAACCCTGGCGGGCTGACTGCTGGATAACGAGCAGGGTGGGGAGACCACCTTGAGACTACCCCTCCACCCAGAGGCGCAACTAGAGCCAAATTTTGGGGGGGGCTAAGAAAATATTTCGGGGGGGCTGAACCTTTAATCAGTAGGCAGAGTGGAGCTGCAGGGGCTCTTAGAAGGGGTGAAACAACTGCAAGGCCTAATTAACATTCAAATGGTCTTTTAAAGACCTGTGAAACGTTCGGGTGCGGCTGTGTGTGTGCCGGGATCTGTCTCATCCCGGGCTGCCACACGCAACGGGGGGGGGGGGGGGGGCTGAAGCCCGGTGAGTTCAATGGGTGTTGCGCGCCTGCCTCCACCAACATTCCAGCTGCTGCGGCGGGAGAGGTATAGGCAGTCTCTGCTCCTGCACTGCCTTAGCCTGCCTTTCTGCTGACCTTTTAATGGCAGGGACACCGCCACGCAAAGGCCGTCAGAAAGGCAGACAATGAGTCAACAAATGACTCTAGGGGTGTAAAACACAATTGTGTTATGTGGCTGGTGCCCATGTAGTGCCCTCCAATGCCAGCAATGTCAATGGGCACACTGTTTTCCATTCACAAAATGGCACATGGAAATAGTGCGCCCCACTGGCTGGAGGCACCGGATTGGCCAGCATTGATTTTCAGCTCTTTCTCAGAGCCGAAGGCTGCAGTCACCATGACGGTGCCTATCACACACTGCCAGGCCCACTGGAATATCATAATGTGGAGGTCAGGATGCCGCAGGCTTGTTGGCGTTTTCTCAACCACCGCCACAGCTGGCTGGTGGTTGGACCGATGAAGTAGTAATCAGGCCCTAATTAATTGCGTCGCCTTTGCATCGACCCTGTGCCACACAAGATGATGCAAGGCAACGCAAAGGCTTATTTGGGGTTTACAAACGAAGGCATGATTTACGTGGGCTTGTGTGGCTTTGTAAAGAAATGTTATGTAAAACAGATCCTAGTTGTGCATTGTGTTACATTTTTCAGTGGTAGGCTTTCCTTAGGCGGAGCATGTACATTTCTGTGGATTACAAGCAAGTCCAGATTTACTAAGGTTTGTGAACCTGGAATTGTGGGAGAGGTGTTACGAAGGAGAAATATGTTTAATTCTCCTTGTAACTTTCTCTTCCTATGTGTGATACATTCTGCAACATGCATGGAAAGAAGAAAATGCTGCTAAGGATTGTTTTTGTGCAGGAAGATATCTTATCCAGCGCAAAAACAATCCTATCCATAATGCAGGCACCCTTGCGCTATAGTGCACCAGTGTTCGTAAAGAGCTGAAGAGTGACATATCTTATCTGATGTGGCACTCTTCATCTCTCTCGTTCGATGTGGTTAGTGGTGGAATTACTAGTTGCTGGGCTCAGGAAAGATGGAGTTATTTGTGAAAGAGTCTCTGACAGTCACGCTTTGGACTGCCAGAAGCTATGCATTATTTTTACAAGCTCTTCCTCCTGCCCACTTCCCTCACTCACAAAATTGACAACAACAGAAATTAGGCAGTAAAGATGTTCTGGTTTACGTATTGCTCACAAACAGACCACAGTATTAGATAAGGTAGCTGTTAACTAGTTATATGCATCCGAAAAGTGCTGTGTATAAGACTGACAAGATAGCCCAGGTGGCTAATGGATTCACTACAGAGATATTTGTGCTTTTCAAATTGGCTTAAAAGGTTAACGTGCATGCTGCAGAATACTATATGTAACTACAGAGGTTTTTGGTGATAAAAACATTATATGGGTTGATGTATTGCTGCAGGTATCTTGAAAACATTTCAGATCAATTTGAAACCTTGCAGTTTTTCTTTTGAGCTTTTCATTTATCTGAGTTTCATAATATTGTAGAAAGCGTAAATAGCTATTGGCTAGATTGTGAAGTGATACACTATACCAATAGAAGACTGCTGAGTCTGCAGGTAAGGTGCGGCCTAGATGTGCTCTCTCTATCTTCAGACACCTGCCTCTACCAAGGTGTTAGGACAAAACATTAAATAACAAAGTATTTTGATACAAAATATTGCGTCAAGAGTATTAGAATGTCAGAAATATCACCACCAGGAATATCAATGGTAAGAATATTGTTTTAAGTGTTGTTTTTATTATAGTTTTCAAAAAATCTCAATATAGAAAATGTTGTATGTAAAATTGTTTGTGTTGATATTTTGTAAGTAATTTATATTAGTGTGTTTGACTGTTTATGTTCATTTTCTTTTGTATTTGGTTTTAGTAAGAATGTAATTATTAAATTGTTGAAATTTGTCTTTGTAGTTCTAATAATGTCTGAAAATGATGCTTTTATAATTTTTTTGGCTGCAGGATATTGGGTTTCTAGGGATAGGGTCGGGAGACTTTTAAAAAGTGGATATTTTAATGTAAATTTAATTTGTACTATTTTAATGATATGCAAATTAACATAGTACAATGTGTAATTATTTTCTTAAATATATATTTTCTATTAATAGAAATATATAGGTGATTTTAATGCATATCAATTATAATACATTTTAAAAATGGAAATGTTATTGAAAATATTAAAATAAATATTGAAAGTAAAAAAAAGTTTTAAAAATGAAAAAAATATAAACATTCAATATTATCAAGTTAAATATTTTACTTTTTGTAAAATTTTAAAATTCTATAATTTGTGTTAAAAAATATTTATTAACTTTCAAATATTTTTGAGGTTTTAATGTTGAAAATATAATGTTATTGGAAAATATTTGTTAATACATTTATTTTGAATTCTTTCAAAATGTTGTGTAAGTCAATTGTTTAATTTTGATATATATGTGTTTTTTATGATTTAGAAATGTTTATTCTGTTGTATATTGTTATTGGTTTATTAATGAAAAGATTTGGTAACACATTTTAAATAAACATATTTTTAATGTTTTTTTATATTTTAAAACATTCTATTTTGGGAATATATTTTCTAAAATGTATACATTTTCATTTGTTTTAGAAAAATATGTTTTATTCTAAAAACTAGTTTTATATGTTTATTTATTTCATTGTTGGTAATTTTGGACTATGATTTTATCTTTTGTTTTCCGGTTAAAATTTTAGGAATGGTAATAAATATGTTTAAAAATATAAGAAGTATTATCAGTGACTACAATATTATTTTATATGTTAATTTTTAATTATGAATATACAGGTTTGTAGTGTTGGTTAGTGTTATTTAAGTATATTTTAGTTAATTTTATAGATCAAAAATTATGTGTGAGTATGGAGTATTGACTATGTATATAACATTTGTACTGTGTAGCACCTTGCATAAAATGCTTTTGATTATAGTGTAACTACTACATTTTACACCTTTAGTGTCAACCATCGTCTCAAAATTGACTTAGATTGGAGTGGAAATATGAAATGTCACCTCTTTATTGTCCAACATCTTCCCCGAATTGGAATACTAAATGTCATCTCTTTAGTATCCAACGCATTCCCCAAATTTGTTTAGATTTGAGTGGTAATAGTAAATGTCACCCCTCCGTGCCCAACACTTTCTTCAGAATAGTTTACTTTGGAGTGGGAAAAGTACAATACCTTACACAAATTGGTATAACTTGGAGTGATAATAGTAAATGCAACCTAATTAATGTCCTACGCATTCTCCAAATTGGTTTAGATTGGAGTGGAAGAGTTAATGTTACTTTTTTTTAGTGTGTCCAACACAGTTCTCAATTAGTTTTGAATAGAGGGGGAAAGTAAATATCACCCCTTTAGAGTTCATCAACTTCCCCAATTTGGCATAAATTGGAGCGGGAATATTAAATACTACAATTTTAGTGTCCAACACCTTCCCCGAATTGGTATAGATTGGAGTGAGAATAATACATGTAAGCCTTTTAGTGTCCAACACCTACCCCTAATTGGCTTAGATTTGAATGGGAATAGTAAATGTTCAATACCTCCCCCAATTTGGTTTAAATTTGAGTAGCAATAGTGATTGTTACGACTTGCCCAAATTGCTATACCTTGGAGTGAAAATTGAAAATGTAACCTAATTAGTGTCTTACACCTTCCCCAGATTAGTTTAGAGTGGAGTAGAAATAGTAAGTGTTACCCTTTCAGTGTCCAACACCCTCCCCAAATTTGTTTTTAGAGAGGGAATAGTAAATGTCACTAGTTAGTGTCCATCACCTTTCCCAAATTGGTATAGACTGGAGCTGGGATAGTAAATGTCACTTATTTAGTCTCCAAAACCTTCCCCTAATTGATTTAGGTTGGAGTGGGAATAGAAAATGTCATTCCTTTAGTGTTAAATGAATAGTAAATATCACCCAATTAGCATGGGCGAATTTTGCAAATCTGGCGTTCGCGAATTTTGCGAATTTGCGAACTCGCAATCCGCAAAATCCGCGAATTCTCGCAAATTTGCTGATTTTTTTTTGTGTTCGCAAGGATTTCTGCCAGTTCGCAAGGATTTCTGCCAGTTCGCGAGGGTTTTGTACCAGTTCGCAATTGCGAACTTACATGTCGGCTCGCAACGGTCACGATTATGTTCTTTCTACGTCTGGTTCATCATCACAGGTTCCCAGAACCCTCTGTTTCACCCCTGCCACCCTCTGTTTTACCCATGCCATCCTCTGGTGCATCAATGCCACCCTCTGGTTCATCATCACTGTAGATTATGGGGGGGAAAAGCAAGCACACCTGCCTGCTTCAACTGCCATGAATTAATTTGGGGTTGATTTATTAATGTGTCACTGTTTTAAAATTCCAGTCTGGCACCTGCTTCCTTATCTGTAATTTGCTTTCTGTTGCAGTGCAATTTTTTTCCAGGACCTTTGTGGCCTACTTGTAGCTATTCTATGAGCCTGCTGTGAGGGTCAGAGCAGGGTCATATAGTTGTTGCAACTAGCAACTGAACTCTGGAGGGGCCCTTGTCAGGAAGCACTACAGGGAATGGTTACTAATGATGAGTTTGAACTTTTGAACCTGCTGAATGCTTTTTTTGTGTTCGCAAGGATTTCTGCCAGTTCGCAAGGATTTCTGCCAGTTCGCGAGGGTTTTGTGTAAGTTCGCAATTGCAAACTTACACCGCACGCAGCAAAAAATCCGCTGCGTGCGAATTTGCGGATTTTGCGGGAAATTCGCGGATCTCGCGGATTGCGAATTTACCGAAAATCCGCAAAATCCGCGAGCGTAACGGATTTTCCGCCCATGCTTAGTAGCGAACACCTTCCCCCAAGTTGGTATAGTGTCCAACCCCCTTCCACCAATTGGTATAGCTTGGAGAGGGAATAGTAAATAAAAACCATTTTAGTGTCCAACACATTCCCCAAATTGATTTGGATTGCATTGGGAATAGTAAATGTCTCCCCTTTAGTGTCCAACAACTTCCACAATTGGTATAGATTGGAGTGAGAGTAGTAAATGTCACCTCTTAAGTGTTCAACACATTCCCCAAATTGATACAGCTAGGTTTGGAAATTGTAAATGGAACCTGTTAAGTGTCCAACATGTTCCCTAAATTGGTTTGTATTGGAGTTGGAATAATAAAGGTCACCCATTTAGTGTCCAGCGCCTTCCCAAAAATGGTATGGATTGGAGTGGGAATTGTAAATGTCACTCCTTTAGTGTCCCACATCTTCCCCCAATTGGATTAGATTTGAGTGTAAATAGTAAACATCACCCTTTTAGTGTCCCAAAAAGTCTCCAAATTGGTTTAGATTTGAGTTGGAATAGTGAATGTCACCCCTTTAAGTACAACACCTTTTCCAAAATGGTATAGCTTTTATTAGGAAGACGAAATGGGATCCCTTTAGTACCCTACACATTCGCCATGTTGATTTGTATTGGAGGGTGAATAGTAAATTTCACACCTTTAGTGTCCAACACTTTCTTCAAAATAGTTTACATTATAGTGGGAATAGTAAATGTCAACACTTTATTATCCAACATCTTCCTCTAATTGGTATACTTTGGAGTTGCAATAGTATACGTAACCTATTGACTGTCCTACACCTTTCCCTAATTGGTTTATATTTGTGTTGGAATAGCAAATGTCACTCTTTTAGTGCCCAACCCCTTCCCCAAATTGTGTTTTGATTGGAATGAGAATAGTAAATGTCACCCTTGATTTGATTGGAGTTGGAGTAGTAAATAGCACCCATTTAGTGTCCAACACTTTAGTCAAAATAGTTTATTATCCAACACATTTCACTAACTGGTATAGTTTAGAGCAGCAATAGTAAATGTAACCTAATTAGTGTCCTACACTTTTCCCATATTGGTTTAGATTGGTGCAGGAATTGTATTGTATTGTAATTGCATTTATATAGCACTCATTACCCCTGATGAGGCATTAAAGCTTTTTTCGGCGAGTAGCAGGCTACTCCGGAACCCATAAAGGACTAGTGTTGAATTAGTATAGTGAATTATGATTAAGAGTAATTTGAGTGGTGGATAGGTTAGTCACTTATTTGGATTCAGAAGATAGTGGAAGGATAGAAGAGGGAAAAAAGGTTTGTATTTATGCAGTGCTTGTTGCACCTGATGGGGTGTTGAAGTGTTTTTTGGTGAGTAGCACATTATTCCAGAACCCATAAAGGGTTAGTGGTGAATTACTATAGTGAAATATTAAAGTAATTTGAGTGGTGGATATTAGTCGGTAATTTGGATTGGGAAAGGGGAAGATTAGGTGTAGAAGAGGAAAAAGGTTTGCATTTATATAGCGCTTGTTACCCCTGATGGGGTGTTAAAATGCTTTTTTGGCGAGTAGCACGCTACTCCAGAACCCATAAAGGATTAGTGTTGAAAATTAGTATAGTGAAATATGAAACTAATTTGAGTGGTGAAGATGTTATTCACTTATTTGGATAGAGAAGGGTAGTGGAGGGATAGAAGAGGGAAAACGTTTGCATATATATAGTGCTTGCTACCCCTGATGAGGTGTTAAAGCAATTTTTGGGCGAGTAGCATGCTACTCTGGAACCCATAAAGGACTAGTGGTGAATTTGTGTAGGGAAATATGAAATTTGAGATGTTAGTTTAATATTTTGATTGAAAAGGATTCTGGACGGTTAGAAGACTGAGGGATTTAGACTTATTTTTTAGGTCATAGCAGTAGGAGGGTGCTTGGGATGAGTAAGAAGGGATGTGGAGGGGAAGAATCAGAGGGAAGAGTTTAGAAAGGCTTGTTTTGGGGATCAGTATAGTAAAAGAGGTGTCATATGATGCAAGGAGGGGTAGTGAGGAAAATGAAATTTTACATGGCCAATGTGTCCCCTGCGTGTACCCCACGTTTAGTGTACTTGCAAGTCATCCATGCCTTTTTCCTCTCATGCCTGCAATAATAATGCCTCTGCATTTACGTCCCACTTTCGGATGTCAGTTACCAAGTCACCCATGAAAGAAACGTTAATTCTGCACTGAGGCCTATGTTTGCATGTGTTTGCATTGTGCACTTTCAAAATCGAGATGAACCCATTTTGTGGCTCAGCCTGAGCCAGAACCCGAATTAAGGTTTCATGCCTCCAGACACTCTGAGAGCTGCAGCTCAGCTACGTATCCCTGACCTTTCGCATACTTTTGGCTAAGCCGAGAGGGGCCCAGCCCGGGGTGCCAAGACAGTATTTTGAAAAACAGTTATCTGCTTGCTCTACAGAATCACATTCCTGCCTGGTGAAGAAGGTAAACAGAACCCGTCTGCAGAGATAGGGCCTAGCTTTTCTGTCTCCGTTTAAGTGATTTGCAGAGCTCACATCCTTAGAAAGCCCACGGCCCCCACGCAAATGAACGAAGAAATATATGCCCACACCGCCTCTTGGTGAAGAGCGACCTTTGCTTCAGATAATACATCCTCCAAACTTAAGATATCAGATAATACCAGACGTGCAGGTCGTCCTGACACTGAAGGCCTCTCTACTAGATTGAAAGTCAGCTCCCCCCAGCTTCCCCCAGTTACACGTCAATTGCACGTCATGACCAAGTTGCGCACACAAGTAGGGTAAAGGTTCCAGCTAGCCATGCGACCCCCTCCATGCATCCACCCACCCATGACTCACCTATGACTCCTCAAGTGAACGCCCACATGTACGCCCTCATACACGCCCACATGCTCTTATCTCTTTTTCTTGCTCTGCCTGGAGCGCTCCTCCCTATGTACAAGATTGAATGTATAAATATTGTACTCTGTGAATAAAGTTCAGAAGACCCTTCCTGAACCTTAGTGGTGATGGAACTGATTCTCCCTTAACTCGAGTTATTGAAATAAAGCCCTTTTGAATCGGACACCACGGACTCTGCCTCTCATTATATGCATGACCCTTTGTTTAAGTACAGAAATTATGACAGGGTAATACTTTATATACCACATAAATCTGGCGCCCGAATAGGGACAAATCCCCTTCCCCACGCGCCGGAGATGTAGGTCCAGCCCTTTCCCCCTTCTACAGCCGTGACGAACTTCAAAGTGTACACGCCAGCAGGATTTCCTGCTTACTCCCTCAGGCCCACGGAGGAGACGGACTGCGACCAGGCATCCACACG
Organism: Lissotriton vulgaris; assembly: GCF_964263255.1. Taxonomy (NCBI): domain Eukaryota; kingdom Metazoa; phylum Chordata; class Amphibia; order Caudata; family Salamandridae; genus Lissotriton; species Lissotriton vulgaris. The sequence goes on along the minus strand of NC_141685.1, from coordinate 1,705,528,106 downwards.
AGGCGGTGAGGATCGCGGATCATCCCAACCAGAGCCCAACCCATGAGAGAGCAAGGTCCGAGGTTTCCGAAGGTCCACCTGTTCCGTGGCGCATGCGCAGGCAGTGTCAAGTTTCCGAGGCCTTCAAGTTCTGCTTCCCGGTGAGTACCACTATGGGGAACGCATAAAGTTCAAGACGGGTTCATTTATTTGAACTCGGTAAAGACGTGTCTCTTTATAAGAGCACGGTGAAGACGGTCCATTTCGGTGGGCACGGTAAAGACGGGTCCATTTCGGTGGGCACGGTAAAGACGTGTCTCTTTACGAGACCGGTATGGTTGTACTGTATTCCAGTGCATAAAGTTAACTGTTTTCAAGTACATGTATCTAGTCAAACTGTATCTGTTTTAATGTTTTAGTGTTGTAGTGTGAATGATTGTTTCAGTCAGAGTATTTTTGTGTGTATTGTGTTTTCATTGAATCTGTAACCTGAGTTGGTTTCAACATGCCACTGTTTTCGAAATTACGTCAGATAGGGACTAGGAAAGGCATACTAGAAGAGTCAGTTAACATCCCACCTAGAGACACACCTGGTCATTACATGTACAACAAGCACGGGCTAGATGCCGTATTGTTTTTAGACTTATGGGTAGATTACACGAAGGATTTAGAGGAAAAGTACAGATGGCCTGTCTCAGGAACGTGGGATTCTGAATGCATTATGAAAGTAGAGGAAGCGCTATGGAAAAGGAAAGTAAGACCCTCTCAGAAAGATGCCATTGAATTATGGCGCAAAGAGTCACATAGGAGAACAGAAAAAGAATTCCACCAAGCAGAGAGAAGTAAACAAGCAGCGGAAAAAGCCAAAGAAAAAGAATTGCGGGAGGAGGGGGAACGGGTCAAGGCAGAACAGGCTGATAGAGAAAGAAATTCTGTCGTTACTGGTATTTATCCCGTCCTCTCAGAAGAACTAGCTAGAGTGACCCCCTCAGAAACACCCCGTAGGTCGCGAATGCCACCACCTGTACCCTATAGAGTACGTAGAATAAAGCCCACAGCATCTGAGGCGTTTATTTCCTCCTATCTAGAGGAGCCCGCACCGGACTATGTAAACGCAGATTTCCCTCCGCCCCCATCAGCAGCTCAGCTCCAACAGCTCCAGCAGCTTGTGAAAGACTACGTAGGGCAAGGGACTGTAGGGGAAGGGGGGCCAACGCTTAGGCCAATGCCAACGCCAACGTTAACGCCAACGTCAACGCCATATAAGTTTTCTGTAGATGTAGCAATCGCCCGCTGTATATACGATCCAGTACCAGGAAAGGGTTCAATGCTCGTGTTTTCACTAAGACTAAGAAAAGCCGTCGACTATTTGGTCACACTACCAGACATGAAAGAACACCTAGATAAAATATACCGTTTCATTAGAACGGGGGAGGGACCAGAGTGTATAGAAGAGGCCATGGAACACAGAAAGGTAGGGGTCAAGAACTACATCCTACGTTTTATGATTAACTGTCTGATCAGGGAACAAGACGAAGGAGACGGAGATGTAAAGCATGGTTTGTTAGAATGGAGTGATAACATAGATGCCGGTCGGCATGATAAACAGGGACAGACAGATAGCATGACAAAGAAAATACGAAAGGAAATAGTAGCGATACACAGAGTAGAGTCTGACGAGAAGAGTGAGTCATCAACGGAAGAGGTAGACGAGGCGAAGGACAAGATAAATTATGTAGGCAAGGCACGACAGTTCGACAGGCCTAAGTGCCTCGACTACCGTAAACAGGGGTCGGCTATAAAAGAAAGATATTCCCTTGAAAATCTATTCCAGGCTACTGAAAAAGCACTGAAACGACGGATAGAGAGCGAGCGATCTCATATCCCACATGAAAAGGAATTAGCCCGGTCAGCCACCCAATGGGTGTCCAATTCTAATATATATAGCAATGATATAGTGGCTCAGACTTTCTTGAGCCTTCCGCCGAACGAACAGCGTTTGGCCGGTATTTACATGGTCCAACATTTAATAACGTTGTATGAAAGTCAATATTCTGATCCCGGTCCATTGTATAAATTACTGGACGACATACTTCTAGAGAGATGGACAGGCCTGGGTACTGACTTAATTAATGTGATCCTGGATCAACGACATAAGTACTTAAATTCTCTGACCACATGTATGCTTCCCGCCCCACACCACGACAGAAAGCACCTATACATAGACAGACAGAATCCCCTATGAGAGGTACATCCCGTTAAAAATGCAACAGGTGACCTTCAACGAGTGTATGTTTACACCCCCTTGACGAAATTAGAAATACTGGAAATGAAAAAGATGCTGCCCTGCCATGATAAAGACCCGGGGGGGTTTCACCGAGAATTAAAAGACATTCTCCGCATCGGAGACTATACGTATGCTGACATTCTGAAACTATTGAAAGTACTGTTGCCTGCTGGTATTTACGAAAAGCTTAAAGAAAAAGACTGGGAGGTGGGAGAGAAAAAGTTAAGTTGGGCAGAATTGGAAACAGAGGATAAAGCCAGACTTCCGGGGGTTGGTCTTGGGGACAAAGCTAGAGAACTACCTGAACTCCTAATACAGGTTTTGCCGAGACTATTGATTACTAAAAAGGAAGACTGGGATGCTATTTCAGCCTGTAAACAGAAATCAGACGAGGACACAAGTGATTTCTATTCTAGATTCGAAAAATATTTTTCTATTAATAGTGGTCTTAAGCCCAGTAGCGAGTCATATCCTCATCTTTTCGTGAGCAAATTAGTAGAGAATTCCCTACCCCAGATCAAGAATAGAGTACTGAAGGTTGAGAGTACTTGGCAAGCATACAGCCCTTCACAAATGTTGCAAATGTTACAATATCACCAGAACAGGATTAGAGAAGAACAGGATCAGGAAAAGAGACGCATGAAAGAGACAAAAATGAAGGTGCTGGTTGCCCAATCGGTACCAGCAAACACGAACAAAAATGGCAAAAATGCCACGACACCTGTCAAAGGGAACTGTAATTATTGCAAGCAACCAGGTCACTATGTAAATGAATGTGCCGTCCTGAAACACAACATAGCTACAGGCAAGACAAAAGAACGACCACACGTTCCTAGACAAAATAGCACCCCACAGAGCACACAACAGACAGTAGCGAATTTTCCACCCCCACCACCGCCTGTTCATGCCACACAGCAAATGTATCAGTACACACAGTCAGACTATCCAGAATATCAAGCATACTCATGAAACAACCTTGAGAGGGAAGTAGGCTTGCCCCTTATTGAGGTTCCTGTAGATCAAGAGGGTCCTTATGTACATAGTCGTGTATTGGGAAAGGACAGAAAATTCCTGATTGACACAGGGGCGAGCAGAACTACCATCAGCCATGACGAGGTTCCAGGGGCACCCCTCTCGGGCTCACAGAATGTTTCCCTGGGATTTTCAGGAAAACCTATTGTTAATGAAGTATCAAAACCAGTCTCCCTAGGAGTTGGTCCATTGTCACGTACCACAGACTTGCTACTTACTAAATCATGTCCAGAAAACTTACTTGGTATATAGACATTAAAAGAACTAGGAGCAGTTATATGTTGTTCTCCAGAAGGAGTACGATTGTTCTTACGTGATTTTAAGGGACATTATGTGTTGACAGATTTTGACCACAAACGATTCAGAAAAGGGGGTGGTGATGAACAGAGTGTCTGAATTAAGCAGACCACTCTTACCCAGTCCAAAGATCAGGGCTTGATCCATCACCGTTATTTATCTCACTGCCCCATCCCAGCTCAGAACCTGGCTATATGCAAATCAGTCTGTCCCTGGCCCAGTGCATCATGGGAACAGGGCAGACTAAACTACCAAGCCAATTCTTCACCAGAAAGGAGACAAGCTACCGGGGACCGGTTTCTGGCATTTCAGCCGTCTTCGGCCCGGCTTGCTTGAATCCTGATGGAGCAGTGAGAAAGGGACTCATGTCTGAGTATACCCTGCCACACCTATGGTGGCCAAAAACGATTCAGAAAAGGGGGTGGTGATGAACAGAGTGTCTGAATTAAGCAGACCACTCTTACCCAGTCCAAAGATCAGGGCTTGATCCATCACCGTTATTTATCTCACTGCCCCATCCCAGCTCAGAACCTGGCTATATGCAAATCAGTCTGTCCCTGGCCCAGTGCATCATGGGAACAGGGCAGACTAAACTACCAAGCCAATTCTTCACCAGAAAGGAGACAAGCTACCGGGGACCGGTTTCTGGCATTTCAGCCGTCTTCGGCCCGGCTTGCTTGAATCCTGATGGAGCAGTGAGAAAGGGACTCATGTCTGAGTATACCCTGCCACACCTATGGTGGCCAAAAACGATTCAGAAAAGGGGGTGGTGATGAACAGAGTGTCTGAATTAAGCAGACCACTCTTACCCAGTCCAAAGATCAGGGCTTGATCCATCACCGTTATTTATCTCACTGCCCCATCCCAGCTCAGAACCTGGCTATATGCAAATCAGTCTGTCCCTGGCCCAGTGCATCATGGGAACAGGGCAGACTAAACTACCAAGCCAATTCTTCACCAGAAAGGAGACAAGCTACCGGGGACCGGTTTCTGGCATTTCAGCCAACTTCGGCCCGGCTTGCTTGAATCCTGATGGAGCAGTGAGAAAGGGACTCATGTCTGAGTATACTCTGCCACACCTATGGTGGCCAAAAACGATTCAGAAAAGGGGGTGGTGATGAACAGAGTGTCTGAATTAAGCAGACCACTCTTACCCAGTCCAAAGATCAGGGCTTGATCCATCACCGTTATTTATCTCACTGCCCCATCCCAGCTCAGAACCTGGCTATATGCAAATCAGTCTGTCCCTGGCCCAGTGCATCATGGGAACAGGGCAGACTAAACTACCAAGCCAATTCTTCACCAGAAAGGAGACAAGCTACCGGGGACCGGTTTCTGGCATTTCAGCCGTCTTCGGCCCGGCTTGCTTGAATCCTGATGGAGCAGTGAGAAAGGGACTCATGTCTGAGTATACCCTGCCACACCTATGGTGGCCAAAAACGATTCAGAAAAGGGGGTGGTGATGAACAGAGTGTCTGAATTAAGCAGACCACTCTTACCCAGTAACCGGTCCCCGGTAGCTTGTTTCCTTCCCAGTGTAAGAATTGGCTTTTGTAGTTTGGTTTGCCCTGTTCCCATCATGCACTGGGACAGGAACAGACTAATTTGCATACAGCCAGGTTCTGAAACTGGGATGGTGCAGTGAGCTAAAAAACGGTGTTGGATCTAGCCCTGATCTCTTGACTGGGTGAGAGTATTCTGTTTAATTCAGAGACTCTGTCCCTCACCACCCCTTGTTGTAAATATTTTTGTCCACCCTAAGCGTGGAAGGGTATACTCAGATGTGAGTCCCTTGCTCATTGCACCATCAGGATTCAAGCAAGCCGGGCCGAAGAGGCTGAAATGCCAGAAACCGGTCCCCGGTAGCTTGTTTCCTTCCCAGTGTAAGAATTGGCTTTTGTAGTTTGGTTTGCCCTGTTCCCATCATGCACTGGGACAGGAACAGACTAATTTGCATACAGCCAGGTTCTGAAACTGGGATGGTGCAGTGAGCTAAAAAACAGTGTTGGATCTAGCCCTGATCTCTTGACTGGGTGAGAGTATTCTGTTTAATTCAGAGACTCTGTCCCTCACCACCCCTTGTTGTAAATAGATTTTGACCACAGACTCCAGAATGTACCACAGCACCTATGGGCACAAGGTCCGACTGATGTAGGTTACATGAACATAACACCACACCGTGTCACTCTCAAAGCAGGAGTAGTACTACCACGTATATGACAATACAAGTTACCACATGATGCCGTAGTGGCCTTATTGAAATTTGTTGACGAACTCATTGCACATGGGGTGGTAGTGGAGACTGACTCGAATGTATGTAATTCACCTGTCATTCCTATTCTTAAACGAACAGACTCTAATGCACCACCAGTTTACAGACTAGTTGTTGACCTTCGAGAATTGAATAAATGTGTAGTTCCACAGTACCCAGTGGTCCCAGACATTTCTTCATTACTGACTGCTATTGATTCTGAAGCAACGTTCTTTACAGTCATTGACTTGAAGAATGCTTTCTTTAGCGTTCCAATTCATCCAGACAGCCAGTATCTCTTCGGGTTCAGTTTAAATGGACGCAGCTTTAAATTTACGAGAGCTCCCCAAGGTTTTACAGAGAGTCCTAGCATTTACAGTCAAGCATTGAAAAGACAGCTGGACAGTATTAATATGCCTACCAACACTGCACTGCTCCAGTACGTAGACGAGATCCTAATTACAGCACGATCAGAACCAGACTGCGAAAATGCATCACTGACAGTTTTACACTTCCTGGCAGACAAGGGGCAAAAAGTGTCCCCTTCAAAGTTGCAATTCTGTGCACAGCAAGTGGTGTACCTTGGACACTTGCTGTCCAAGAGGGGTAGACAGCTGACACAAGAACGTATTCAGTTAATTGCTAACCTTTCACAGCCCAAGACACAAAAGGAAGTACGGGCCTTCATTGGCCTCACTTCATACTGCAGACAATGGATTCCCCAGTATGCCTATCTAGCCAAACCACTCATACAGTTGACAACACAGGAGGCAGCGTCTTCGACTGTCCTCCCTTGGACACAAGAACATACCTTGGCATTTGTGTCAAGCGCCAGTTTTAGCGACTCCTTGTTACAGAAAACCCTTTATGCTTTTTGTAACTGAACGAGATGGGACAGCATTATCTGTCCTCACACAAGATCAAGCAGGAAAACACAAGCCGTGTGCCTATTTTTCTAGTACACTTGACCCAGTGGCCCAGGCTCTGCCTGCGCGCCTGAAATCAGTTGCAGCAACAGCCCTAGCCATAAGACATAGCGACTCTATAGTGCTGGGACACCCCCTGACAGTCCAGGTACCGCATGCAGTGGAAGTTCTCTTGAACAGGACACAGACACAACACTTGACTGTAGCGAGACTGACAGGATATGAACTGACGTTATTTCAGCCACACATAGAAATCAGACGATGTAACATTCTGAACCCTGCTACTCTTTTGCCCTCAAGTACAGTAGACACCGTACCACATGACTGTGTGGAAGTAATGAATACAGTGACGAAACCAAGACAAGACTTGACAGACATTGCACTGACAGACCCTGACCTGACACTTTATGTAGATGGTTCATGCGTGAGAACGAGTGCAGGGGAGTTAGTGGCAGCATATGCCGTGACCACTGCTACTGAAGTCATAGAGACACAAAGAATAGATATACTGTCAGCACAAGCAGCAGAGCTCATCGCTCTGACACAAGCCTGCATAAGAGCTAAGCACTTGAAAGTGAACATTTATACAGATTCACAATATGCATTCGGTGTAGTTCATGATTTCGGAGTGCTGTGGAGGGAGAGAGGTTTCTTGACCTCCCATGGGGCTAAAATTCAGCATGGTCCGCTTATTCAGGCTCTGTTAGAAGCAATACATTTACCTACAGCCATAGCTATCATGAAATGCAAAGCACACACCAAAGTTACAGATACCATTTCCCAGGGTAATGACCTGGCAGACCGAACTGCTAAACTTACAGCCCAGACACCAACAGATACGACAAAGACAGAGGTACCATTATTGACAAAAAGTATGACAGTCAGGGATCCTTCTCAGGATGTACTCGACATACAGACACATGCCACTTCAGATGAAATAAAGAAATGGACTGAACAAGGAGGGGTCCAGACTGACCAAGGTTGGATGACAAAAGGCAAAGCTACATGGTTCCTTCCAGACTCTATGGTACAAGTAATCATAAACACAGCACATAGTCCAGCACACTTGGGAGAGAAGGCAATGTTAGACAGCTTACAGAATATCTGGTTTAACAAGCACCTACGTGCAGCAGCGAAACAAAAAGTGCGAACCTGTATGATCTGTTGCCAGTTCAATCCAGGTAAAGGCATCCCGGTGGAACAAGGCGGATTTCATCCTCCTGACCACCCTTTCGAGGTCCTCCAGATGGATTATATCCAAATGGACAGATGTAGAGGTTACAAGTATGTCCTGGTAGTTGTGTGTGCACTAACTAGATGGACAGAAGCGTATCCAGTCCCAGATTATACTGCTGTGACAACAGCCAGGCAATTGGTGCGAGAGTTCTTCCCGAGATATGGATTGCCCTGTGTCGTGTACTCAGACAATGGTCAACCTTTTTCTTCTAAATTAATGAAACAAGTGTCCCTTCTGTTAGGATATCAGTGGAAGTTTCATTGTGTACGGCACCCTGAAGCAGCAGGTCTTGTAGAAAGACATAATCAGACAATAAAGACGAAATTAGCAAAGATCTGTGCAGAAAAAGGCGTGGATTGGATGGTAGCCTTGCCGGTTGCCCTCTTTTACATGCGTATGGTAGCACATTCCAGAACAGGCCTATCTCCTTATGAAGTGGTTTTCGGTAGACCGCCAAATATGTGGGGTACGCCTATGCCTAAGAAAATAACTGACGTTGACAGTAACATGCTTACAGATTACCTGGCTTCCTTGATGTCTGCACTACTCTCTTGTCGTTCACAGGTTGCCGCCGCCTTCCCTGACAACACCCAAGTCAAGGAGCACGCCATAGTACCTGGTGATCACGTCTTCGTGAGGAACTTTGATCGATCAAGCCCCCTTGAGCCGCGTTGGAAGACACCGAAATTAGTGCTACTGACCACGGGGACAGCCATCAAAGTCGAAGGAAGAAAAGGATGGCTCCATGCCCATCATTGTAAAAAGTACTTTGGAGATTCTGGAACTTTGATAAAGACAAAAGACATTACCGACTTTAAGCCCCCTTTGCTAGAAAAGACTCTGCAGCAAGAGTATAGGTCCAAATTGCGATCTAGAAAGTCAGACAGCGTTTAATTGTTTAAGTCCACTAGGTGGTGAATCGGTTAGACAGGTTCCTGACATGTATAAGATCGGATTGGTGTCACTACAACGCATGCTTTTACATCGTATGCCTTTACAACGCGGTTTTTACCACGCAGTCCATTACAACGCATAATGCTTTTAGGCGCTGGATAGTGAATTATTTAATTTACTATTCCAACTCCAGTCCCCGTGGATAGCAGAGAAGGTGTTGGATAGTAAATTAAATATATTCCCTATCCTAGAGCGCCCCCCAGCGCAATACGTTGTAATGGTATGCGTTGTAATGGTTGCGATGTAATGGTAGTGCGTTGTAAAAAATGCGTTGTAAGTGATGTTCCCCATAAGATCGTAGACCATAATAGCCATAATAGTAAAAAGAGCAGAATGAAGGAAAAATACTGCAAGATATTACGCAGTAGATGTATAGTAACTCTGATTTTTCTATCCTTTTTGTGCATCACTATAATATGTATCAGCTTAACGCTACATGTTTTCTTTCCTCCTATTGCCTCACATATACACTTTTCCACTAATGACACTGTAGAGCATACATTTAGTGATCTGCCTCCCCATGAACTGTCATATCGACTAGCCCTGCGCAACAATACTTTCATTCGAATGTTGCACCATTCTCATCAGACCAGCAATACAACAGATTGCTGGGTATGTGGCCAACTGCCACCTTATCAAAAGACAAAGGGAGTTCTGCCCTTCTTCCCTTTTCCGTTCTCCCACAATGGTTCGTGCGGAGCATGGTTTGCTTTAATGTCATCACTAGACAGAAAGTACACAGTTTATAAGGGTGACTGGATATGGGGAAACTTGAATAAAGTAATGAACGAGGCATGTTTTCCAGACGAAGACGGTCTTCCCCAAACGAAGGGGACTGATCTAGAAAATGAGGAGTACGAGCAAGGAAATGCTTCCCTTAGCTTTATGATTTTTAATGTTCAGCCCATGCAGAATACAGGTCCACCGTTTATTTCAGTCCTACCAGTAAAAGGTGGTTTGTGCGTTAGAAAGAAAGTATCAGTACATATGGGACACAGCGAGTGTAATGCTGTAGTCGAGTTTAATGATAAAGGAAAGTCTTCTTTCAAAGCATCACGCCATACATATTTCATTTGTGGTCAGACAGCCTATGTGCATCTGCCCTTACACTGGAGTGGGACGTGTTATGTAGCGTTCCTACTGCCACCTGTCTTTCTAGCCCCATCCCATTATCATCGAGATTCACGACTAGAGCATGTTAGACACCGGAGAGAGACGGATTCCTCCGTGATTGATCAGACTGAGACAGTTTGGGAGCAATATACAGATTTCAATAGAGGATTCTTTTTCTTCATAGGTCCCGTCCAAAACAGTAAACTCATACGCAGGTTGACAAGAACTCTAGAAGCAGTAGTGAATGAGACTGCATCTGCCCTGGCGAACTTGACCCAGGAACAGTCTGCCATACGACTTGTTGTTCTTCAGAACCGCCTTGTTCTTGACGTCATCCTGGCAGATAGGGGCGGGGCTTGTAGAGTGATTGGCTCCAGTTGTTGCGTTTTCATTCCGAATAACGCGCCATCTGTGTACGCAGCAATAACAAGGCTCCACAAAATTGCTCATGATATACATCAAGACCCAGGCACATGGACTTGGTCCGGTTGGCTCTGGGGTGTAATATCAGCATGGGGATGGAAAGTGTTGTCGTTCCTAGGAATGATACTGCTTATGAAATTTGGCTGCTGTCTCTGTCTGCAGTGTGGCCCGGCGATTTGCGGCCTGTGTGCCACTGCCTGTGTTCCCCATCCACGTATACAAAAGATCAAAGATGAACAAATGATGCTGTATGATCAGATATACGGTATCATGAACATAGATGTATCCTGAAGGGTACAGTAGGGGACAAGTGAAATTTTACATGACCAATGTGTCCCCTGCGTGTACCCCACGTTTAGTGTACTTGCAAGTCATCCATGCCTTTTTCCTCTCATGCCTGCAATAATAATGCCTCTGCGTTTACGTCCCACTTTAGGATGTCAGTTACCAAGTCACCCATGAAAGAAATGTTAATTCTGCACTGAGGCCTATGTTTGCATGTGTTTGCATTGTGCACTTTCAAAATCGAGATGAACCCATTTTGTGGCTCAGCCTGAGCCAGAACCCGAATTAAGGTTTCATGCCTCCAGACACTCTGAGAGCTGCAGCTCAGCTACGTATCCCTGACCTTTCGCATACTTTTGGTTAAGCCAAGAGGGGCCCAGCTCGGGGTGCCAAGACAGTATTTTGAAAAACAGTCATCTGCTTGCTCTACAGAATCACATTCCTGCCTGGTGAAGAAGGTAAACAGAACCCGTCTGCAGAGATAGGGCCTAGCTTTTCTGTCTCCGTTTAAGTAATTTGCAGAGCTCACATCCTTAGAAAGCCCACGGCCCCCACGCAAATGAACGAAGAAATATATGAAATATATGCCCACACCGGCTCTTGGTGAAGAGCGACCTTTGCTTCAGATAATACATCCTCCAAACTTAAGATATCAGATAATACCAGACGTGCAGGTCGTCCTGACACTGAAGGCCTCTCTACTAGATTGAAAGTCAGCTCCCCCCAGCTTCCCCCAGTTACATGTCAATTGCACGTCATGACCAAGTTGCGCACACAAGTAGGGTAAAGGTTCCAGCTGGCCATGCGACCCCCTCCATGCATCCACCCACCCATGACTCACCTATGACTCCTCAAGTGAGCGCCCACATGTACGCCCTCATACACGCCCACATGCTCTTATCTCTTTTTCTTGCTCTGCCTGGAGCGCTCCTCCCTATGTACAAGATTGAATGTATAAATATTGTACTCTGTGAATAAAGCTCAGAAGACCCTTCCTGAACCTTAATGGTGATGGAACTGATTCTCCCTTACCTCGAGTTATTGAAATAAAGCCCTTTTGAATCGGACACCACGGACTCTGCCTCTCATTATATGCATGACCCTTTGTTTAAGTATAGAAATTATGACAGGGTAATACTTTATTTACCACAGTAGAGTAGAGGAGCGTCTAGAAAGGGTTATTTTGGAGATCATAGTAGTAATGTAATGTAATGTAATGTAATGTAACTGTTTTTATATAGCGCGGGTTACACTCCAGGGAGCATCTTAGAGCTTCAGAGTGTAAACAAAACAGGTGACTTTGTTTGTGTGGCAGGTCGTGATAGGGGTGTTATATCATGTTTTTTAAATTGTGTGTTGGATAGGGTGTAGATCCAAGTTTTGAGGGTCTTTCTGAAAGTGGTTTCTGTGGGTATTTGTAGTGGTACGGGGTTTGGGATGAATGAGAGAGTGGATGTAGAAGATATATTGATAGAGGTTTAGGGTGAGAAATAGGATAGTGCATTGGAAAGAGTAGTAGAAAGAAGTTTGAGATGAGTCAGAGAGTTGAGGTCGAAGATATATTGAGAGAGGTATAAGGTGAGAAATAGCTTAGTGCATTGGATATGCTGAATTCGAAGAAAGTAATACATATATATATATATATATATATATATATATATATATATATATTCACTGAAAAAACCATAGGTTTCACACCAGTTATAGTTAGCTGGAAATTTTACTGATATAAAACCATTGAAATTCCCACGTTATAGTTAGATGGACTCACTATAACTTGCGCGTGCAATGCACTGCTGATGACGTCACATATTACATCACTCATGACATGGTCAGTGACATCACTCATGACATCACTGATGACACCATCCAGTGAATGTGTGTCTTTCTGAAAAATAAATATATTTTATATATGTATATGTAAAAGTTGATGGAAGAATAAATGTTTAAATAAGTGTCTAAATGGATGGTTTTTAAAAATTGATTGGTTAACTGGCTTAATAAGACATCATCAGCAGTGCATTGCACGCGCAAGTTATAGTGAGTCCATCTAACTATAACGTGGGAATTTCAATGGTTTTATATCAGTAAAATTTCCAGCTAACTATAACTGGTGTGAAACCTATGGTTTTTTCAGTGAATTTAATAGGTTTTTTAAATGCTAATTCCTAACTATAACTGGTGTGAAACCTATGGTTTTTTCAGTGAATTTCATAGGTTTTTTAAATGCTAATTCCTAACTATAACTGGTGTGAAACCTATGGTTTTTTCAGTGAATTTCATAGTTTTTTAAATGCTAATTCCTTTGTATATCGAGTTTCTAACCTTTTTTTTTTTTACAATTTGCTGTTTTTTTTTAAGTATTCATTTTTTTTTATAATTTTTTTCTTTTGCGCTCTGGGTGCGCGCTCCGGGAAGCTTTCAGCTAAGCTCTCCTGTAAGCTTCTCCGAGAGCTCATCTGAAAGCGCACCCAGAGCGCAACTGTCGTTCGTGAAAAAAAAATATGAATGAAAAGTTAATAATAATGCAAAACATTTCGTACCATACAAATAAAATTTGTTTTTTTTAATATGGAAAATGATTATGCATTTCTATAAAAGATTGATGACGTCACTTCGGCGCGCAACGTAAGTGCCCTCGGAAGCGCATACGTGCGCGGCGCATAAACGCACGGAAAAGCGCCTACGATCGCGCCACGTTTGCGACCCGGAAGCGCCTACGATCGCGCTGCGTAAACGCACCCGGAAGTGCTCCGGAGCGCGCAGCGTAAACGCGTCGGGTCATGTGACCCTAAAATAACACTTTTCATTGGTTGCTAACAGTTTTTTTTTACAATGAATGAAATCCCCACCCATTTCCTTCACTTCTTCTTTCACTTTTGTGACTGAAAGACCTGCCTTTTTTGCTGCTCCATATTCCTGGATTCATCATGGCTGCCAGACCATCCAGCAGTGAAGATGACTCCAATGATTTCATTGATGAAGAGCCTCCTACCCCAAAGGTGAAGGAACATTTCATCTGGAAATTTTTTAAGTTTCCAGAAGGCCAGAAGAAGGTGAATGCACCAAAAGTAGAGTGCAGGATCTGCAAACAGGTCCTGTCACGGGGTAACCCCCCAAAAAAATACTCTTTTGGCAACTTCACCATGATTCGCCATGTGGAGAGGAGGCACCCCCAGAATTTTGCCCGGGAAAGTGTCAGGGCTCTGGCACAGGAGGTTCCCAGAGATGGGGCCTCTACATCAACAGGAGGAGCAACTTCTTCTGGAAGAGAACAATCTCAGGGGCAGGTAGCAAACATTCAACCTGCATTCAACCATGGGGTCGTCAGATGCAGATACTGCAATCAACTCCTCACCTATGGGGAGCAAAGTGTCCTGCTCATGGTTCGGGCATTGGAGAACCATCACTGCCCTTCCCACCCCTAATTTTTTTCTTTTCTTTTTGCTCCTGTTGAGCAGTTTCTATTCCCTGTTTTTGTTCCTCTTCAGTTAAAAGAAGAAAACCAAAAGTTCTTTTCAGAACTACCTCCAATTCTCATCAAAGAGCTATAATCTTAAAAAATGAAGAGTAAGTGAAATATAGTGCATTGATAATTGAAAGGAGAATGAGTAAGAAAGAACAGAAAGGTATGAGAGGTGAAAGGAAGTGAAGTAGGAGGACTGAAAGAAGGTGAGTGTTAGAAAAGAAAGTTATGACACAGTGAATAAACTGGAGGCCTCATTTCTGAAAAGTGACGCATCGCTACGTGAAAATAGCGATGCGTCACTTTTCTGGACGCACTCCTTATGACATTCCAGATATGTCATATTTAATATATGACTAATCAATTCGCAAGGAGTTACAGATATGTCAGTATTTCTGACATATCTGTAAACACAAAAGTAACGCATTGCAGGAGTGCGTCACAAAAGTGACGCAACTCCAGTAATGTGTCCTTTCACATGGAAAAAGCACCATGTGAAAGGTTTGCTGTGAAGCAGGCGCAAGATTTTGGCGCAACTGCATCCTAAAAGTGACGCACTGCGTCATTATTACCAAGCTTTTTGCAAGGAACACCCCCTCTGCATGCATTATACCTGACACTATTTTTTAAAAAGTGACGCATCTAGGTACATGGGTCACTTTTTAAAACTCTGCGCCATATTGTATCTGCATCAGGTATAATGTATGCAGAGGGGGCAATCCCTCGCAAAAAGCTTGGTAATAACAACGTACTGAAATCTATGAGATTTCCCTGCGTCACTTTTAGGATGCTATTGCGTCAAAATTTTGCGCCGGCCTCGCATCACTTTTATGTTTACACATATGTCAGAAATACTGACGTATCTGTAACTCCTTGCAACATGATTCGTCATACATTAAATATGACACATCTGGAATGTCATAAGGACTGTGGACAGAAAAGTGACGCATCACACCAGCAGTGTAATAAAATGTGCCTCGTTGCACTATATTTAAAGGATGCAACAGCATCCTAAAAGTGACGCAGTGAAATCTCAAACATTTCACTGCGTCGCTATTACAAAGCTTTTAGTGGGAGAACACCCCCTCTGCATGCATTATACCTCACGCAGATATAATGTGGCGCTTGATTTTAAAAAGTGACCCATCTACCTAGATACCTCACTTTTTAAATATAACGCAACGCAACACATTTTTTTACACTACTGGTGCAATGCGTCACTTTTCTGTGCGCACTCCTTATGACATTCCAAGTAACGCATTGCTGGAGTGCGTCACAAAAGTGACGCAACTCCAGTAATGTGTCCTTTCAAATGGGGAAAGCAGCATATGAAAGGTCTTGCCTCAGTCTAACACCTGCTGTAAAGCAGGCACAAGATTTTGACGCAACAGCATCCTAAAACTGACGCAGTGAAATCTCAAAGATTTCACTGCGTCGCTATTACAAAGCTTTTTGCGGGAGAACACCCCCTCTGCATGCATTATACCTGACGCTATTTTTAAAAAGTGACGCATCTAGGTACATGGGTCACTTTTTAAAACTCTGCGCCATATTGTATCTGCAACATGATTCGTCATACATTAAATATGACACATCTGGAATGTCATAAGGAGTGCGCACAGAAAAGTGACGCATAACACCAGCAGTGTAATAAAATGTACCTCGTTGCACTATATTTAAAAAGTGACGCATCTAGATAGATGCGTCACTTTTTAAATATTGCATAACAATGCACATTTTTTTACACCGCTGGTGCGTCACAAAAATTGACGCACAGGAAGCGCAAAACTAACAGCGCAAGGCCTTCATAAATATGGTCCTGGATTTTCCCCGTGCTTCGCCGGTGCGCGTACCATGCGCTTCCCCCGCGCAAAACGAAAAAATTTTTTTAATGCCCTGCAGGACCCTATTTTAGTCCCTACATCAAACCTAGGGGGTCAGAGGGGGTCTACTCTTCCCCCTTATGGTCATTTGCCCCTTTTTTTTTCAAACCCCTTGTGTCTCGATTTTACCGAGACACAAGATGGCGGCCGCTCCGCACTGTTTAGAATGTTTACAGACAACTGAGATCCAATCAGCTTCCTGCGCGCAAGTCGCGTGTCGCGCCTGGAGCGCACTCCGGTGCGCGCACGGGAGAGCGCCTATAGATATATATATTTTTTTGAACCTAAATTACTCAAAATCCACTGGAGCACATATCTTGAGACATAGCAAAGGCACATCGGGCTACCAGTCCCTACAATTTTGCCAAGTTTGGTGGAAATCCATTCAGCCGTTCGGGCTAAAAGTGAAATCGACCGCCCTATGGAAATTAACATGGGGAAAACGCGTTTTGGGACCCCCCTTTTATCTCGGCCCCCGCTTGACGAATCCCCCCCAAACTTTCAGGGAAGGACCGGACCGCCATGAGACCATTTTCCTGAAAATTTCAGGCAGATTCGTCAACCGGCGCCAAAGTTATTCAAAATAGAATGTTGAGATTTAACATTGAAAATTATCCTAACTATAATTTGCGCCGGCCTCGCATCACTTTTATGTTTACACATATGTCAGAAATACTGACGTATCTGTAACTCCTTGCAACATGATTCGTCATACATTAAATATGACACATCTGGAATGTCATAAGGACTGTGGACAGAAAAGTGACGCATCACACCAGCAGTGTAATAAAATGTGCCTCGTTGCACTATATTTAAAGGATGCAACAGCATCCTAAAAGTGACGCAATGAAATCTCAAACATTTCACTGCGTCGCTATTACAAAGCTTTTAGTGGGAGAACACCCCCTCTGCATGCATTATACCTCACGCAGATATAATGTGGCGCTTGATTTTAAAAAGTGACCCATCTACCTAGATACCTCACTTTTTAAATATAACGCAACGCAACACATTTTTTTACACTACTGGTGCAATGCGTCACTTTTCTGTGCGCACTCCTTATGACATTCCAAGTAACGCATTGCTGGAGTGCGTCACAAAAGTGACGCAACTCCAGTAATGTGTCCTTTCAAATGGGGAAAGCAGCATATGAAAGGTCTTGCCTCAGTCTAACACCTGCTGTAAAGCAGGCACAAGATTTTGACGCAACAGCATCCTAAAACTGACGCAGTGAAATCTCAAAGATTTCACTGCGTCGCTATTACAAAGCTTTTTGCGGGAGAACACCCCCTCTGCATGCATTATACCTGACGCTATTTTTAAAAAGTGACGCATCTAGGTACATGGGTCACTTTTTAAAACTCTGCGCCATATTGTATCTGCAACATGATTCGTCATACATTAAATATGACACATCTGGAATGTCATAAGGAGTGCGCACAGAAAAGTGACGCATAACACCAGCAGTGTAATAAAATGTACCTCGTTGCACTATATTTAAAAAGTGACGCATCTAGATAGATGCGTCACTTTTTAAATATTGCATAACAATGCGCATTTTTTTACACCGCTGGTGCGTCACAAAAATTGACGCACAGGAAGCGCAAAACTAACAGCGCAAGGCCTTCATAAATATGGTCCTGGATTTTCCCCGTGCTTCGCCGGTGCGCGTACCATGCGCTTCCCCCGCGCAAAACGAAAAAAAAATTTTAATGCCCTGCAGGACCCTATTTTAGTCCCTACATCAAACCTAGGGGGTCAGAGGGGGTCTACTCTTCCCCCTTATGGTCATTTGCCCCTTTTTTTTTCAAACCCCTTGTGTCTCGATTTTACCGAGACACAAGATGGCGGCCGCTCCGCACTGTTTAGAATGTTTACAGACAACTGAGATCCAATCAGCTTCCTGCGCGCAAGTCGCGTGTCGCGCCTGGAGCGCACTCCGGTGCGCGCACGGGAGAGCGCCTATAGATATATATATTTTTTTGAACCTAAATTACTCAAAATCCACTGGAGCACATATCTTGAGACATAGCAAAGGCACATCGGGCTACCAGTCCCTACAATTTTGCCAAGTTTGGTGGAAATCCATTCAGCCGTTCGGGCTAAAAGTGAAATCGACCGCCCTATGGAAATTAACATGGGGAAAACGCGTTTTGGGACCCCCCTTTTATCTCGGCCCCCGCTTGACGAATCCCCCCCAAACTTTCAGGGAAGGACCGGACCGCCATGAGACCATTTTCCTGAAAATTTCAGGCAGATTCGTCAACCGGCGCCAAAGTTATTCAAAATAGAATGTTGAGATTTAACATTGAAAATTATCCTAACTATAACTACCTACTGGCGACCGCCAGTAGGTAATATCTATATATATATATATATATATATATATATATATATATATATATATATATATATATATATATATATATATATATATATATATATATATATATATATATAGATGTATAAGAACATGAAAAGTATATAGATGAATAAAGGAGGTAAGTAAAGGTAGATTAAAGATGTTGATGGAGGTATAGGATGAGAAATAGGGTAGTGCATTGAATATGCTTTTTTAGGAGTAAAGTAATAAATATATTGATCCAAGTACATGGAAGGTATTTGGATGCATAAAGGAAGTAAGTTTATGTAGATTAAAGATGCATTAGGTAAACTCTGGTTTTCAAGTGCTGTTGTACTTAAAATTGTAAATGTCACTGTTTTGGTATCCAACACCTTCCCCAAATTGGTTTACATTGGAATTGTGATAGTAAATGTCCCCCTTTAGTGTCCTGCACCGTCCCGACATTGATTTAGACTAGAGTTGAGATAGGAAATGTCACCCATTTAGTGTACATTACTTTCACCAAATTGGGTTATAATGGGGTGGGAATAGTAAATGTCACCCTTTTAGTGCCCAACACCTTCCCTACATTGGTATAGATTGGAGTGGGAATAGTAACTGCCACCCCTTTAGTGTCCAACACCTTCCCCAAAATGTCATAGATTAGAGAGGGTATAGTAAATGTCACTCCTTTAGTGCACCCCACATTCCCCAAATTGGTTTAGATTGCAGTGATAATAGTACATGTCACCCATTTAGTGTCCAACACTTTCCTAAAAATAGGTTAGAGTGGAGTGGGTATAGTAAATGTGACCCCTTTTATTTACCATCACCTGCTGCAAATTGGTATAGATTGGCGGGGGTGGGATTAGTAAATGTCACCTCTTTAGTGTTTAACACCTTCCCCAAATTGGTTTAGTTTTCAGTGGGAATAGGAAACTTCAACCCTTTAGTGTCAAACACATTCCCAAGTTAGTAAAGATTGGAGTGGAAATAATAAATGTCACCTGTTTCATGTCCAACACCATCCCCACAATTGATTTAGATTGGAGTTGGACTAGTAAATGTCACCCCCTTAGTGTCCAACACCTTCCCCAAAATGCTATGGCTTGGATTGGGAATAGGAAATAGAACCCTTTTAGTGTCCGACATGTTCCCAATATTGATGTGTATTGGAGGGGAAATAGTAGGCATGGGCAGTAAATTCGTTCTGCTCGCGGAATTTGGGTAATTTCGCGTTCCGCGGAGAATGCAGAATTGACAAAAATTCCGCGATCCGCGGCTTTGAAGAATTTTTTGCTTGTTTGCTCTTTCAATATGCGTGTTCACAAGATATTTCCCCCATTGAGCATGCAAACAGCGTTCACGGACAGGAAAAAAGTATCGCAAACGGGTGGAGCAAGCAATTCCGCGTGTTCGCAGAACTTGTGCGTGCTCGCAGAGATTTTTACCATTTCGCTGACCTTTAATAGTGAATAGTAAGTTTGACCCCTTTAGTGTCCAACACTTTCTTCAAAATAATTTACATTGCAGTGCGAATCATCAATGTCAATCGTGTATTGTCCAGCACCTCCCTCAAATTGGTATAGTGTGCAGTGGCAGTTGTAAATGTAGCCTATTCAGTGTTCTACACATTCCCCTAATTGGTTTAGATTGGTGTAGGAATAGTAAATTTGACTCTTTTAGTGTCCAAAACTTCCCCAAATTGTTTTTATTGGAATGGGAAAAGAGCATGTGACCCTGTTACTGTCCAAGACTTTCTCAAAATTGATTGGGGAAATCTACTGCAGGACTCCAAGTCCCAGAGGCATTACTGGATTGTTGGCAGCTGATGGGGAGGAGCGCTGTCACTCGAGCACTTCAAAGTGCCGCCCTCTCTCTCGCAATGCAGGTAATCTACAGCGGGACTCCCGTGCAGTGCAGGCTGGGCCAAGGGCAGGCCGTCCTTGCCCATCATTGACCGGAAGAGGCCAGGTTGGGCCACCCCCGTGGATTTGCCTCATTGCGCCATTCCAACATCGGACCTTTTGTACCTTCAACTCCATATCTATTTGATTGAAGCAATGGCTTTGATTATGGGGAAGCACAAGCTCAAATGCGGCTGAAGGGGTAATGACTGGCTCAATAGAGGGATTGGTGCTGATGTAGTCTGCAGCGGACCTCGGAGCTCCTCTGTGGCCGCCCTTCATCATAAACTATCCGTCGGGGGCTGGAGATTTGAATATATCAGCCTGTGCACCGGGAAACCAAGCGACTGCCCAAGATCTGAATCAATCTGGGGGATGGTCTTGCTGGCGGCCCCAGAGGTTAGTTGCAACGAGAGTGAGCGATCTGATTGAGACCGTGACCCGCCTGACACTGGGGGCTTGGCTGGGCTCTGCTGGACCGGCAAAGGCATCGTGACGCGACAGCGCCGATAGCAGATCCCCAGAGCCACTCTGTAGGGGCTCAATGAAAGGTGCCCGGCGGTCCTTCACTACAGGTCTCTGCCCGAGGAGTGCAAGCGGACGCTCAGCAGGAGGGGGCTGGACTGCAACCAGGCGCACGGACAGACCCAGAACTTGACACAGAGGGGGAACGCACTGACCCCGCTGGTAAACAGAGCTGCTACCGGCACAGAGGTACTGGGCTACGGAGTGCTGGAGGGCGGATGTGTGTGGGGGAGAGGGTGTATATTCCCCCCGGGATCAAGGACACACGGCGCTAATTGATCTGGGTGTAGCGAGCACATGCTACCTGTACGAGGGGCACTGGAATTCGATCCTGTTGACAAGGAGATCTACAGGAATAGTGTTGCGCCTCTTCTCCTTTAATGACCCTCTGCTCAGGACTGATCCCGACGCTGCCAGGCTCACACCTATGCTCCTGAGACCCTGGGTACATCTAACTGGTGCTCACACGACTTTGAGATCGACTGGCCCACACACCTTCAGTGGCGGCACACGCGCACCAGAGGACTAGCGACATTGCACCCTGTACAGTAGGTCTGCACTCCACTTGCCGCAAGGGATTGAGACACAAGTAAAGCTCGTAAGCTTCCCATTACTTCTGTCAATGGACCACGATCTGGGAAGGGTGTCCGGGAAGACGGGCTGAGGTCCTCAAATGTGTTGAAGCTCCTCTGCGCAGTGTCACTACCCGACATTGGATCGGCACCCGCTCGAAGCGGCGACTGGGGCGGAGATCTTCGGAGCAAACGGCTGCAGACAGCAGTGCCCTGCTGGGGTGGAGTCAGACTGTGGGCTCCCCCGACACTGCTCATTTTGACTGCACCTGACCTTTACGATGGGCCGCGTGTCAAAAAAAATAAGGGCTTTGAGGTGCTGCGCTTGGATGAACCGGACCTGCACACAGAGGATGAGGACGGCGATGAGGTGAGACGGAGACTGGGACGGTCTGGAGACCCTACCCTGAGTGAAATAATGCAGGCCATACTGGCCTCCCGGGAAGCGCTTGAGAAACGGATGGACACCATCGGATCAGATCTTACCCTGCTGTAGTATGATCACCGGAAGCTCAAGGAGAGAGTGACGACCCACGAAGCTGCCATGAAGGACGTTGCGGAAGAAGTGGCAGCTCTGCGTCACTCATTAAATGAGGTAACTCACAGAGTCAAAGTCCTCGAGCTGCGGGCAGAAGACAGCAAAAGGCATTCCTGGCGCAACAATCTCCGCATCGTGGGGGTCCCGGAATGTGAAGAGGGAGCTGACGCGGTATGGTTTCTGGAGGACTGGTTGCGGTCGGAGGTGGCGCCGGAGGGCCTCTCCCCATTTTATGCGCTGGAGCGAGCTCATAGGGTCCCGACTCACCCGCCAAAACCTGGAGCCCCTCCACGGCCAATGGTGGTGAGACTCTTGCATTACTGTGACCGGGACTTTATCCTGCAGAGAGCCCGGGAACAACAGAATCTGCAAATAGGGAACAGCAATGTGCTGATATTTCCGGACTACACCTAGAAGGTCCAGCGTCAACGGTCCTCCTTTATGGCTGTCAAGAAGAATCTGCGCCAGCTCAGTCTCCCGTATGCTCTGCTGTTCCCGGCGCGACTGACAGCGGACGAGGAGACCCATTTCTTTCTTACCCCGCAGGCGGCGTGGGACTGGTTGGAGGGATGTGGTGGTACGGCCGTGAATGCCTCGCGGGCGGCTTCCCCTTGAGAATGACAGGCGACTACTCCGCCGAGGGGGTGGCCCACTTCCTTGAGGTGCAGCAGCATGAGCGAAACAGGGCAGTGAGAGCGGTGGCCGACATCAGCAGAGGGGTGGTCAGCCCGGCGAGTACTGTTACCGACGCGGAGAAGAGTGGAACAGGGAGTCCGGGATCTGGAAGCTCCCTATGACTCTCTGACATGAAGCTGCCAAAACTCACCCCACAGACAGCAGATGGGATGTTTGGTTGATGGGGCCAATGAGGATGTGTGGGTCATTAGTTGCAAGGGGTGTTGCAAGTAGTGGTATTGGGGGCTTATCAGATGTGGGGCACTGCGGTACGTAGTGAAGTTCCCAAGATGCCGGGGTCCTAGCTGACTATGCAGATTTTTCTCAAGGAAGGGGGGGGCCCAGGGGTGGGGTTTAGGGGCATTGTGAACGTGCTACGAGTTCCCTCCTGGTTACGGTTATGGATATGAACAGTTTGGTTTGGATGGGAACTTGTTTTTGTGTGCCTGTCCGGGGGTGTGGGAGTTGGGGGAAGTTTGTGATTTGGGTGGGATGGGGGAGGGTCGACATGTCGCTAGGGGGGATTAGGCAAATGAATGCATGCGTGGACTCCATGGGTACCTCCATAGGTCTTAAAGTCATGTCTTTGAACATACGGGGGATGCATACCATGTATCGAAGACACAAAATACACGCTTATTTAGTACTACTCAGGATACTCACTTGACGAAGGCGGAGGGGGTGGCCTTGCAACGCCGCTGGAGAGGGCAGGTCTTTCACCCCTCTTATTCGGCTTATGCACGGGGGACCTTAGTCTGGGTGAGGGCAGGCGTTCCATTTCAGTGTGTTAGACAGGTGGTAGATCCGGAGGGTAGGTTTACGGTGGTCACCGGGCGACTGGATGGGCGGGACATTACCCTAGGAAGCATATATGCCCCAAATATTGAATAGTCCACTTTTTTTACACAGCTCTCACAGACATTGGCGGGGGTGCTGACGCGTCCAGTTCGTCTAGGGGGAGACTTTAATTGTGTGACAGATGTAGACCTGGACCGTTCCCACCCGCCATTCCCTGATGCCCCTACTCGCAGACTAGCGGAGACCAGGCCGGATTGGCAGAGGAGCTGGGGGCTTACAGATTTCTGGAGGGCCCATCACCCTTGGGAGCGCGACTACTCTTATTTTTCCGCAGTCCATGAGTTGCACGTCAGGCTAGACGCGGTGTTGTGTTCCCCTGATGTCCATATAATGCTCACGATGAGTGAATATTTGGCCAGGACGACTTTGGATCATAATCCCCTACTGGTGCATTAGAACGGCGATCCCTAGTTGGCGACTGCGACCGGAGGGCTTGGAGGATCAGGTCTTCCGAACCACCATAGGCACTGCCATAGAGGACTACTTCCAGAGCAATGTGGGCACGTCTTCCAGTTTGCACAATGAGTGGGATGCATTCAACGCGGTGATACGAGGGCGGTGCATTGGGGAGGCTGTGGGAGTGCGTAGGACTCTATTGGGTGAAGTGCAGCAGGCAGAACAACGGCTCCAGGAGAAAGAAAGAGAGAGGCCGGGGCTGGAGGACATTCAGGAGGGGCTTTTAAAGGCAAAGGAAGATCTAGCGATGCAGGTGGAGCAACTGAGGTGTTTCGACCACAGGGCCTACCTGGTGCGGGCGCATGAGGAGCGCAATAAGTCAGGGGCACTTCTAGCCTGGCAAGCGAATCCGGCGCGCAGGGGCACACCGATCCTTGAAATACGGGAAGAGGGAAGACGAGCCACTATGGGCAGCAGACCATTAACGTGCAATTCCTGGATTACTATTCCACCCTTTATCATAGCACATTGTACCCCAGGGAGCTAGAGGAAAGGGATTTCCTTGATATAGAGTTACCACAGATCGAGGCTGAGGAGGCGGAGCCGACCGGTCGAATTGAACGAGGTCAGGGGAGCCCTCAAGCGTATGGCTAAAAAGAAAACCCCAGGCAAAGACGGACTAACCTCGGAGTTCTATGTCACTTACCTTGACGTGCTGGCTCCGCAGCTGGTGGCTCTTTATAATCATTCAAAGCAGGTGGGCTACCTGCCCGCTTCGACAAGGGAGGCAATGATAGTACCGCTACTTAAACCGGGTCAACCGGAGTGGGACCGAACTGCGTATCGACCTCTGGAGATGTTAAATATCGATTATAAAATACTGAACGGTATTTTGGCCAGTCGTCTGGTAGTGCACATGACAACTCTGGTCCACAGAGACCAATCTGGGATCATTCCCACCCGAAACACGGCCATGAACATTCGGAGGCTTTGTCAGTTATTGCATGAAGCGAAGGCAGGGGACAATGAGGCATGTGTACTATCCATAGATATCGAGAAGGCCTTCGATAGCCTAGAGTGGCCATACCTGTTCCGAGTTCTGAGGGCCTTCGGCTTAAGTGAGGAGTTTGTGGCATGGACGAAGATTCTCTACTCCCGCTTGACGGTCAGAGTCGGACGGGGGTGTGTGATCTCGGCTGCTTGTGAGGTAGGCAGGGGGACGAGACAGCGCTGCCCGCTGTCTCCCCTCCTGTTCGCCCTAGCAATGGAGCCGATGGAGGTTCGTGCAAGGACAGGGGGACATTATAGGGGTGAAGAGGGGATGGGTCAGATGCACTATATTGCCCTAGACGCCGACGATTTACTGATGTTCCTCTCAAATGCTACTGATGAGCTCCAGGGGGCCCGGGTGTTGTTGGGGAGATTGGGACGGGTTGCAGGGCTCAAAGTCAACTGGGCCAAGACCTGTTTATTTCCACTAAGGGGGGAGCGTGGTGATCCTCCAGAGGGGATCAATGTGAGATGGGAGGGTAGGTGTTTACCGTATCTGGGGGTTAGAATTTACCGTGAGGCAGCTGATTTATTTGAGGGTAACATAGGGCAGGCACCGCGCACCACCAAGAGTAACCTTGACTTCTGGGCTTCTTTGCCTTTGTCGGTTGCGGGACTTGTGGCATTATTAAAAATGATAACCCGTAAACTGCAATGAGTATTTCCAACCTTACATGTCCTGTTAGCTTTGGCTTCCTAAGGTACAAATGTATGTAATGTATTGTATTACTGTGACGATCACCACTGTTTTCTGCAACGTCAATAAAAAGAATTAAAAAAAAAATGATAACCCATCCCCGTTTACTTTATTACTTTGTTTCCCTGCCGATTTGGATACCTGGAAAGTTCTTCGCCCAACTCAACTCCATGGTTTTGAGCTTCTTGTGGGGAACGGGACGACAGAGAGTGGCCCTGCCGACCATGATGAGCCTGCGACGGGAGGGGGGCTTTGTAGCGCCGGATTTCGAGGCTTACTACCATGCGGCCCAGTTCCAATGGTTCACACAATGACTGGCAGGGGAAGCTGGGAATGGAGGCAAACCAGAGAGGAGGGGACCTAGAGCTTCGCCACTTGAGTCGGATTTTGCTACAGCTTCTGATGCGGGAAAGTGAGGTGTCCAGGGAACTATGGGTCCTGAGGCAATGTTGGTATAGGGCTATGCGACGCAATAAAGGGAGCCCGGCATATGCCCCCGAGATTCCAGTGTGGTTCTGCCTGGAGCTCCCCCATGGTGGAGACTGGCAGCGGCTACATGACTGGGAGGAGCTGTTGATCTCCTCCATTGGAGGTCTGTATGAAGATGGTGCACTTTTGCCATTTCAAGACCTCATGCAGAGGCACGAACTTCCTGCTCAGGACTTTCTCTTACACGCGGGCATAACAGCTACTGTGCGCAAGCACTAGAAAAAAGGGTTGGAGGAACCACGGGTCTTCCTCCCTTGCCAATATGTGGTCACCTCCGCAGGTAAGATCAAGGCGGTGACATGCTTGTATCGGAGGTTGACGCAGGGCCTGAGGACTCGCCTAGATGGACTGCATGCTAAGTGGGAAACTGACCTGGGAACGCCTATAGAGGATAAACCCTGGGAATTGCTAATGGAACGGGCCTGGAAGTGTTCCCGAAAAGCAAGATTTCAACCTATCCAATTCTATGTGTTTCATCTGGCGTATCTTACGCCTCACAAAATTAATGAGTTCTTTGGCTCCCACTCTGCCTGCCCACGATGCAGACTGGAAGGTGAGACATTCATGCACAAGTTCTGAGATTGTCCTCTGCTTTGGGGATTCTGGGGAGAGGTACTGGCCAAACTGACAGAGGTGACGGAGAGGGACTTGCAGAATACGCCAGGGGTATGCCTGTTACACTGGTTTCCCCACACTTCCTGCAACAAAACCACCAGTAAGTTCCTAGACCTGGGATTAGTTCTTGCCAAGCGTGAAATCACTAGCCATTGGAAGGCGGTCACGGGCCCTAGCGTTGCGCACTGGCTGCGCAACTTTATTAAGTGGGACGACTCTGAGGGGACACTCCGGCTCCAATTAGCTCAGAGGACTGGCAATGACAAATTGTGGGACTCGGCGAGAGCCTGGGAGGCGTTGGTGGATCTGCTCAAGAACCCGGCTGAGGTTGACGACTCACCTCTCCGGCTATGAGTGCCCTCTTTATTACATGAGACTGCAACAGCAGGTAGTGAGATGAGAGAATGGGATGGGAGGGTGTGGAAGTGGATGCGTCCTCTCAGCGGAGATGTGAGCTACTGACATAGGACTCGAATGGAGTGTGCGGAACACATAATGAGCATTAAACGCGTTGTTAGGGAAAGCGAGATGTGTGGGGGGAGGGAATATTTTTAACAGAGGCTATGAAGGCCCTGAAAAATTACATTAAGGACATGGAGGCCAAACTTAAAGCAACCTTTAAAGTTATGTTAAAAAAGGCACCTACACTGGTACAACTGCTTGATCTTATAGCCTTAACCTTACTTGGATGTGAGCCACAATCAACTAACATTATACCAGTTATCTCACAAGGGGACGACCCACACTCGACTATCAATTCAATTAAAAAAAATCTTTATTTCGGTAAAATTTTTACCATAAAAGACGTTTAAAACATACATTTTAAAACTGTTGTATAAAAAGATATACAGTATAAAATCAGACACTAGCACAGTCCCTTGTTACACTACCATGTCTTTGATACAATAGGGTCAGTTGCCGGCCCTAAGGCATTTCCTTCTGAGACTCCAGATAGCACCCAAGTATTTGGCCACCGCAAACACAATGTAATCAGTCAGATTGGTTTTCAGGACTCTGAGAGCAGCCAAACACTTCACAAATCCCAGATTTCTGCATAAAGGGACTATCCATTGTTTGCGAATCTCTCGATAAGCAGGACAAAAAAAGAAAATGTGGAGTTCAGATTCGTCGGAGGTTCTACATGCTGGACGGATACTGGTTGCGTCTTTGCTCCATTTACTTGTGAGTGATCGAATAGGGAGGGACCCATGTCTCCACTGCAGGTATAATTTCCTGAGCAAGGAAGGATGCACTTTGTCTAAGGTTGGTTCAAAGTTATAAGTGTCCTTGAAAGATGTGAAGGAATCTGTCAGTGATCCAGGTTTTAGTTGGTTAAGAAGTGCCAGTAATTTGCTGTCGTGGTATGCCTTGGCTAGTTCCTTTTTGGGAATGAGTTGGCAGGTAGCCAAGGGATCAGACCACATCTTGGAAAGTCCCAAACCCTCCAGTTCTAGTTTAATGAATTTGAGCCATTTGATTTTTCCAGCATCCGGCATAGCAAGCACCTCCTGCAGTCCCAGTCTATAGCTAGCCAGTTCTGGGGTTGCCCACAGTCTACGCCAGTAAGCCAGCGGGCGGAAAGCCAATTCGTCGTCTAGCGGACGCAGCCCCAGGTCCAGCCTGAGGGGGACTAGGGGCGTACTAGGAGGGAGTCCTACAAGCCTTCGGATGAATTTATTCTCCTCTTTCAGAAGGTCTGATGTACCTACGTGACCCCAAAGTTCAGACAATACATGGCAGCCCCCCTTGCCTGTGTTTTGTAAATCTGCATTGGAGGAACGATAGGCCTAATTGAAGATTTATTGTTCGCCAGAAGGTTCATGATGCCCCCTGAATATTGGATCAGTTTGAGGAGAGCTTTCTCCTGGTGCGTGTTCCAGGATAGTTTGTCATTTAACATAACACCCAGGTATTCAAAGGTTTTCACCGTCTCAAGCCTGTTTTGTCCAATTCTGGGGTTGGAGAGGAATTTCGGTGGGGGATTGAAGACCATGAATTTAGTCTTTAGAGTGTTAATTTCTAAACCATGGCCCTCACAGAAGTCCGCAAAGCCATCAAGGACACGCTGGATTCCTGTTGCGGACTTTGATAGCAGCAGGGTGTCATCGGCAAACATAATGGCCGGCACCCTTTCAGCAGCCAATTTTGGAGCGTCAGAGTTGGTGACCCCATCCAGATGAGAGATAACCACGTTGACATAGAGGCAAAACCGGGTCGGTGCAAGCACACAACCCTGTCTTACCCCCCGGCCAACGGGGAACCTCTTAGACAGTGCCCCCATCCTGCCACATCTCACCTGTGCAAAATTGGCGCTGTGAAGGCGAACTATCATTTTCAACAGACCCCCAGGGACGCCCAATTTGGCCAGCACCTCCCACAGCTTGTTCCGGGGGACCAGGTCAAACGCCGGCCTCAGGTCCACGAATACAGTATAGAGGCTGCCATCCTCCAGCTGCACCGTTTTCCAATAAATGAGGACAAGCCGAAAGACCTGGTCTATGGTTGAGACCTTCTCCCTGAACCCTGCTTGGAAGGGACTCAGGATATTGCAATCCCTTGTCCACTCCAGCAGGCGGTTCAGCAGCAGTTTGGCAAAGAGTTTTTGTGACACGTCAATCAGGCTTATCGGCCTGTAGTTAGCCGGTAGCAGAGGTGATCCCTTCTTAAAGATTGGGACTATCTCTGCCCCCGGCCATGTCGGGGGGATTGGCATGCCATTCAGGATTGAGTTGAACAACACCCTAAGATACGGAGCCCAGATCTTGGGTTCATGTTTGTAGAGGTCGCCTGGCAACCTATCAAGGCCCGGCGCCTTCCCAGCAGCCAGGGCCGTGATTGCCATGGTGACCTCCTCCACACTGAAACCGTCCATGGGGGCCACGCTTTCAGTGGGTGAGTGCAGTGCAACTTCGGGTGGGGTCATGGAAGGGTCACTAATATGTGTTTTGTATAGATTTTTAAAATGTTCCTCCCAGACGAAGGGTGCTATATTGGCCTCTACTGCTACAAGTGGTTCAGCTGAGCCATGCTTAACGATTTGCCAGAAAGTCCGGGCATCTCGAGATGCAAGAGCAGCTGTCATTTTGGTCCAGTTTCCCTCATCCCAATCTATTTTGGCAGCACGGAGGACTGATTTAGAAGCTAATCGTTTTTCCTTGATTTCGCTTGGAGTATCTCGTGCTTTAAGTGATTCCAGTAATGCGGCTTTCGCTCTCCTACAGGAAGCGTTGAACCAGGTGACTCTTTTCTGCTTGGGCTTCTTTAGGCCGGCCACGGGGTTCAGCACTTCTGCGAGGTTAGTGTATAGCTCAGAGTGAATGGTACCGAGCTCGTTCAGTTGTACGGACTTACAAAGGGAGGGATTAATTACCTCGAAGTTTCCTGGGGGAGGGAATTCTAAAACATTGAGTGGTTGATGCGTACAGCGCTCAACCTTTACTAAGGCGGGGACAACTAGCGCATACAGTCTTTCGATGTTAATCGGATTTTCCAGCAATTTTGCCCATTTAATTCTGCGTCTATTGCTGGATAGTGCTAGATCCACCTGGTGTGCAGGATTTTCATCTACCACGGCTGTGTGTGACCCCTGTACCTCGAATCTTAATGAGAGTGGATTGTGGTCACTGTCGGATCTGGAAATTACTCCGAAATCCTTCACTTTGTCCCAATCCCTCACTGAGACCATGATATAGTCAATGCGTGACTCATGACCAGGTCTGTTAAAAGTATATTTTGGCGGGATATCCCCTTTTGTTCGGCCATCGCAGGCCCTCAACGAATGACTAAGCGTGAGGGACGTTATTTGAGTAGCGAGTGGAGTCCAGGCCTTTACCAGTGGGTCGGTCAAAGTGGGGATATTCCAGAGTTCGTCCTCTTCACTGGATATGCCTGCCAGGTGGTTCGGGAGAGGTTCATACTGGTGGTTAAAATCACCACCTACGATTATTGGGGAACAGAGAGTGATCGAGTCAAGGAACAGAGCTAGATCCTCGACTGTTCCCGAGGTGGCTGCTACCCCCACCGGTCTTGAGTATATGTTGATCAGTGTTACTTTTCTTCCACATGGCCATTCCAGAGATACACACTGGAAATCCAATGAATTGGTTTCCAAGTGTGTAGCCCTGCAGCCCAGGTGGGAACCAACCCAGATCAGAAGGCCCCCTGATGGTCGGCCCTTTCCACCCCATTTTGCCTGAGTCTCAAAGGTGGCGTAACCCGGACGGGGGTGTTTTTCCCTTGCCCACGTCTCTTGAAATAGGCATATATCGTACCCTTCAATAAGTTCCCCCCATTCAAGTGAATCTACTTTATTAGCTAACCCGGCAACATTCCAGGAGAGTATGGAAATTACTCCTGGAGCATCCGATGTGTCAATGGTAGCTAATGGCAGAGAACACTCACGTGGGGTAGATTCGCCTTGTTGGGTAGGGGGGGATATGTCTGATGGCACTTGCTTTAGTTTTGGGCAGGCCTCATTAGAGGGGCTATCCTTGACACTCGACTCTGATTTATAGGTTTTAGTTTTAATGGGCTTGGATGTTGTGACGTTATGCCTACCTACCCCATCAGTATAATTATAATCCTCCAACTGATTTTGTGGTGGGGGAGAAACCAGTCGGCCCGAATGTGGTTTTAATGTGATGGGAGCTGGTCGTCCCATAGGGTGGATTGGGCGACTTGTTAAGGCGGGTGCTGGGGCTGTGATAGTGGGCATATGTGGGCGTCAGTCCACTTCCTCAAGGCACCCGTATCTGTTAAAAGTCGGTGCCCCGTTCCAACCACCATGTGTGTCCGACCAGTGGTTGGGTAACCCTCCCCCGCCACCCTTCCTCTCCGGGATCCGTCTCCAGTTCCCTCCCAAGTTCGAATAAGAATGGGGTGGGTAAAAATAAGTGAGGGGTCTGGATGCTATTGGTGAATTTATACTGTTGTAGTTCCAGGAGTGTATGGCGTGTGCAGTATTAGGATCCTCAAAAGAGACGATCACACAGTCGCCACTGATGGACTTGTGTGTGGTGCCTACCCATGGAACCCTGCGCACCATAAGGATTTTACTCCTTAGGTGGTTGGGTATTGGCCTATTGACATTAAGCCAGTGGATTACTTTGTTCTTTAATGAGCCAAAGTCTTCCTGCTGGTTGTGAGTCAATTCTATGACCCCTGTCAGCACTACTACATAGGGTCTTACCTCAGGTGGAAGGTCAACATAGCCCCTGTGGCGAGTATTGTTGATATTAGCTCTCTGGGTTGTAGGATAGTTATGGTTATAACCAGTGTGCCTCGGGTTAGACTGATCTATCATGGGTGGTGCAAGTTGGCCTGCCGTGACTGATGGAATTGATGGTGAGTTATCAACCACCGATTGGTTGGTGGCCATCATTGCCCTATTTGTAGAGATGTGTGTGTTGGCCTTGTGCCGAGGTTTTGGGATCGGTTTGGCCTTTGGGATAGCAGTGGTGGTGACAGCTGCAGGTGTTATAGCAGCAGGGAGTGAGAAGGCATTAGTAGTTCCCGAGGGCTTAACCTTCGGAGCAGCCAACGGGATAGCAGCAACTGGAATTATGGCATCAGGTAATGCTGTAGTAGTAGCAGTTCCCTGCGGACAAGTTGGTTTTTTGTTCTGCATACTAATAGTTGCTAAATTCAGGATGCTTTTTTTCTGT
Source organism: Lissotriton vulgaris (assembly GCF_964263255.1). NCBI lineage: Eukaryota > Metazoa > Chordata > Amphibia > Caudata > Salamandridae > Lissotriton > Lissotriton vulgaris. The sequence goes on along the minus strand of NC_141685.1, from coordinate 1,705,495,644 downwards.
TTCCAGGAGCTGGGTTTCAATATGTGAAAGTCTCACTTCAAGGGGGGTAAGCAGTTTTTTGAGTGTTTCCCACACAATTGTTAAAAACTCAACATCCTTCCCTTTTATGGTACAAAGTGGAACCCCAGTAGTTTCACTTTCTATTATAAGGTTATCACTTTCGTGTGTAACTACCGGTTGTAAGGGGATGGCTTCTGGTCTCAATTCAGGGGAGTGTGTAGTAGTCGCTGGGAGGGGATCTAAGGGTGCCTGGAATGGTACCTTGGTGAATAACTGGGCCTTCACTATCTTGGCTTTTTTCCTTGTGTATGCCGAAGTATTTTTACGCTTCCTTTTGTTATGTGGTCCTTTTTGTGGGGTAAAAGGATTCCCTCCCCTTGATGGCATAGGTTTACGGATTTGCGCCGTTGCCAACGGACCCTCCTCAGCCTCCTTCTCCTGCCCAGAAGTTTCACCCAGTGAGGATTTTGAGGGATTGAAGGGTATTAATGGAGACCCCCCCTGGGATGTGGGTGTAATAGCTGTTTGTGGCTGATGGATATCTACATGTGTACCAATCAGGGTAGGGGCAGGTCCTAATGGGCGATCAGGTGTTTTAGCCCAAGCAATGGGCCCTAGGGAGGATTTTTTGGCTGCAGCTAGCTCCTGTGACAGTCTTCTTGCTGCGTCTAGTTCAATAGACACTCTATGCTGCATTTTGGCTATCCCCGTGTCAATAGCTGTGTGGGTCCTGGTAATAAAGTCGTCTAAAGTGCCGTTTTTCAATTTGGTCTTAGCCGCTCTGTCTCTGTACTCACGGGTTGACATGGTGCTTGGTCAGGATAATCAGCAAGATGGTGCCAATGTAGGAGAGCGGTAGGACCAAATGATGTGGCCCAGTCCAGTCTCTACCAGCCTCTAACGGCCTCAAACGGCCAGCTCTTTGCCCGCTCTTCGCCCCGAGCTGCGTCCCGCGCTGCGGGAGTCCGGAGCTGAGATGTAGGAGGCGTGATGGGCGGGGGGCGGGCCAGCAGGGAGAGCGGACCGGAAGCTGCCTGTCGGTCTCGCAGGGACTCCTGGATGTTGGAGTCCCCGCACGCTCGCAGCCCCGCTGTTGCCTCTCACCCGGTACCGCCTTGCTCGTCACTCCGTTGGAAATGCTGCCCTGAAACCCACAAGACGATGCGGCACCCGCGGAGCGGGTGCGGCGAGGTGTGGGCGGGTGAAGGGGATGCCGCTGTGCTTCAGTGCCTTCTGAAAGAGCCTCCGTGAAAACGAACAGGTAGCCCACAATGGAAGGTGAGGAACGCTTTTAAAATCCTTAATTGGGCGGGGGCGGGCCAGCAGGGAGAGCGGACCGGAAGCTGCCTGTCGGTCTCACAGGGACTCCTGGATATTGGAGTCCCCGCACGCTCGCAGCCCCGCTGTTGCCTCTCACCCGGTACCGCCTTGCCCGTCACTCTGTTGGAAATGCTGCCCTAAAACCCACAAGACGATGCGGCACCCGCGGAGCAGGTGCGGCGAGGTGTGGGCGGGTGAAGGGGACACCGCTGTGCTTCAGTACCTGCTGAAAGAGCCTCCGTGAAAACGAACAGGTAGCCCAGAATGGAAGGTGAGGAACGCTTTTAAAATCCTTAATTGGGCGGGGGCGGGCCAGCAGGGAGAGCGGACCGAAAGCTGCCTGTCGGTCTCGCAGGGACTCCTGGATGTTGGAGTCCCCGCACGCTCGCAGCCCCGCTGTTGCCTCTCACCCGGTACCGCCTTGCTCGTCACTCCGTTGGAAATGCTGCCCTGAAACCCACAAGACGATGCGGCACCCGCGGAGCGGGTGCGGCGAGGTGTGGGCGGGTGAACGGGACGCCGCTGTGCTTCAGTGCCTGCTGAAAGAGCCTCCGTGAAAACGAACAGGTAGCTCACTCGACTATCACAAAAGCTGCTTCGCCAGAGAAAAGTACAACTTCACCCCAAAGAAGAAACCAAAGCAGAAAGTCACACGAGAGGGCAACTTCGAGCTTCCTCCCCCACATTTGGACAGGAAAGAGACAGGCCGGAGGTGCAGTTAATAAAAATTCCCCTAGCGAAGACGCACAAGAGGTATGGGACTCTATGGGCCCGATTCACAGAATGAATTTAAGACTAAATCCTAAACTTACTACTATTTGGTATTCACAGAATGCACTTACTACTTTCGGGATTCACAGAATGCACTTACTACTTTTGGGATTCACAGAATGAACTTACTACCGCCTCCGGGCCGCAAGCTCTGCCCCCAAGCCGGAAGCTCCGCCTCTGGGTCGAAACATCGCCTCTGGGCCGAAATTTACGGCCCGAGTGCGGACGTAAAGTTAGTAGTCTTAAATCTATTTTGTGAATACCGAAAGTAGTAAGTTCATTCTGTGAATCCCAGAAGTAGTAAGTTCACTCTTCCAGATCGGAAGATTGGGCAGTAGCAAATAAAATACTGGTGGACACTCAATTTGTTTTAAAAAAAGGTTTGAGTACTGTCCTTCAATGCCTGAATTTGAGTACCATCATAGGAAAGTATACAGTGGCGAAAAAGGGGACACTTTATCTTTCCTTGATGGATTTGTTCACAGCCTTTGACTGCGTATCGCACTGAGGGCTGTGGAAAATCATGGAAGGTTTAGATATTGAAGTAGGAATAATCAATTAAATAAGGCAATTGTACATGGATACAAATACTCACATCCATTTTGGAAGGGAGGGTGAGTGTTCGGCTAGCTTTAACATCAGAATAGGGGTTTGGCATGGCTGCTATTTAGCCCCCATTTTTATTCTCGTTTTACATGAATCGTGTAAAATCTGTCCTAACTCTATCCACTAGGGACACAGCGATACTGGGCTCTCTTCCCCTCTCAGCCCTATTATATGCAGATGATGCTGTATTTATAACTTGAACTGGGAAGGGGTTACAAACTCTCATAAATTATTATATCACTTTCATGGCAGACCTAGATTTGAAAGTAATCAGCTCCAAAACTTATACCATGACATGCCGGGCCAAATCCAAGACAAAACCTCCCTTCTACGCAAGAAGGACATACATTGAGTGAAAAATCTACCTTCTGCTATCTTGGGATACTTTTTTATAGTAAGAACTCATGTTGCTCAATGGTAGCCAGTAGATGTGTGCAAATGGAGAAATCCATTAATGGAATTTTCACATTTATAAAGAAATTGGGCTTTAACGCAATTAAGGAACTCCTTAATATGTAAACAAGTAAAGCAGTGGATGTGGCTTCATATGGTGCTGGGGTATAGGGAATAGCCAAAATACAAATTATCCAAAGAGTTGAGGATTTTTTACTTAAATCCATCATCTCTCTCCCCTCCGGATTGTTGAACTATGTAGTCCATGCAGAATTGGATACTGCTTCCTGCCTATCTAACGGAAACACTTTCTTCGCAATCGGACGCTGGCACAAACTTTTCAACCTTTATCTCTAGAATTCCCCATATCAGGAGGTCTTTTCTGAAAATTTAAAAGCATCTTTTACTTTTTAAATAAGATTTTATAAAGCCAGCATTCCGAATTGCGATTGTGGCCGAATTGACCAGTCAATCAGAACTTGAATCACATAAAATATCCTTGATATATCAGTGAGGCTGAATCCAACAGCCAACCAGAAATTCATGCCACATCGAATATCCTCCTTGTTCCAACTGCCATATTTGAGAAAATTTCTGGCACAAAGTTCCAAGAACGACTCATATTTTATCTAAGAGCTTGAGGCCTGCACGTCAAAATAAAATCATTGGTAATTATACTACCTCTACATCACGTTAAAATTGAACATATTGTGGCTCCTCCAGAAGAAGGCGCTGGTCGCCGAAACGCGCGTCGAGACATATAGATTATATTTGCCACTTTTTATAGTTGTGATTTTTGTGAGATAATTTGAATTGTGATATTTATGATAATGTTTTGCTAATTGATTTATTTTAAGTTTGAATCTCTATGTAATGTGATTTATTTATTCAAAGTTTTTATTCATTTTATTTTGTCCAAAGTCTGTTTTCTTTTCTTTTTTAATATGTACACCATTAAATGCTAGAAACTGATCCTGTGTAGTCCCACCTCTTTATTATCTTTCAGTTTGACAAATTGCAATACCACTGTGCCTAGGTTGTTTTATTTCATTCATTTTTCCCTGACCTAGGACTGGTGTCTTCATTCCTTCAGGGGTCCTTGATAATTAATCACATGAATTGGGAATCCCGTACATCTCTGATAGATTGAAGATAGCCCCTATACTGCTTTGGCATTTGATTTGAATTAATACTCAATGACACAATGAATTTCGACCACGCTATGGAAATCCCTTGGCTGAGATATGTCAAATCCACATGTGAGGTGATTGGCTTACCAAAACTTTTTTCCAATCCGGAAGTTAGTAAATCAAAGGTAAAGAACAGTTGAAACAGCGTGCCCAGAATAACGCAACAGAAAGGAGAGAGATGGCTGAGGGAACAAATCTACCTGTAGTCACCTATAAAAGTATGATCCCCCAAGAGTGTTCAAAACCATACCTGACTTTGGTTTGTAATGATCAGCACAGATTCAAACTTTCTCGATTTAGGGCAAATATGTTACCGTTGGTGATAGGATTTCCAGATAATTGTCATTCTATGTCCGGGTTAGAAAAGTACCCATACAATAGTGTGTCACCCATAACCAATTTGCACATTATACTTTTTTGTTAATTTTATGAAATACCTAAGAAGAGATGCATCTTATTTGTTTTGAAAACACTTAATTTTAGACAATGTAGGCCAGCACTCTTATTTTTTAAACAATTGCACACTCCACTTGTATGTTGTGCAATGTCCTTTTATATGGGCAGATATAGAAAATAAGGAAAAATATGCGGGGGTCAACCTTTTAGGATACTTGCGGTCTACTCAAAAATCCACTTGAGGGCATGGAACTGGCTTATTTTTTAACTGTTCACTTCCTTGGTTGTTAACAGTTGTACTGTACATATGACGAGTCATTTTAACATTTTAACAGTTTTAATTCACTTTTGTTGTATACTTTTATGTTACTGAAAAGTATCAAATAAAGTTATATTTGATTGATTGATTTAGTTTAGAGTGGTATTAGTAAATGGCACCCATTTAGTGGCTAACATTTGCTTCAAAATAGTTTAATTTGGAGTGGGAATAGTAAATGTTACCTCTTTGGTGTCCAACACCTTCAACACATTGGGTAAAATTGGAGTGGGAGTAGTAAATGTCACCCCTTTAGTGTCCAGTACATTCACCAAATTGGCTTATAATGGGGTGGCAATAGTAAATGTAACCTTTTAGTGCCCATTACTTTCCCCAAATTGGTATAGATTGAAGTTGGAATAGTAAATGTCACCCCTTTAGTGTACAAGACCTTTCCCAAATTGGTTTAGATTGGAGTGTGAATAGTAAATGACTTCCTTTTAGTGTTCAACACTTTCCCCAGATCGGTTTAAATTGCAGTCGTAATAGTAAATGCCCCCTCATTAGTGTCCAACACTTTATTTGGTATTGGGATTAATAAATGTGACCCCTTTTTATTATTCAAAACCTTCCTCAAATTGGAAAAAATTGGAGTGGCAAAATAGTGTATGTAACCTATTTAGTGTTCTACACCTTCCCCAAATTGTTACCGATTGGAGTGGGAATAATAAATGTCACCTCTTTAGTGTTCAACACCTTCCCGATATTGGTTTAGATTGGAGTGGGAATAGTAAACGTCACCCCTTTAGTGTCCAACATCTTCCACACATTGGTATAGATTGTAGTGGGAATAGTAAATGTCACTCCTTTAGTGTCCAACACCTTCAACCTGTTGGTTTAGATTGAAGTGGAAATAGTAGATGCAACCTATTTCGTGTCCTACACCTTTCCCAAATTGGTTTAGATAGGAGTGGGAGTAGTAATGTCACCATTTTAGTGTACCAACACCTTCCCAAAATTGGTTTAGACTGCAGCAGTAACCCCTTTAGTGTTTAACCCCTTCTTCAAAATAGTTTACTTAAGAGTGTGAATAGTAAATGTGACCCCTTTGTATTGTGCAACACCTTCCACAAATTTAGATTGGAGTGTGAATAATAAATGTATCATATTTAGCGTCCTACACCTTCCCCAAAACAGTTTAGCTTGAAGTGGGAATAGTAAATGTCACTCTTGTAGTATCCAACACCTAATCCACATTGGTTTTAATTGGAATGGGAGTTATAAATGCCTCTCCTTTAGTGTCCAAAATGTGCTTCAAATAGTTTACTTTTCAGTGGGAATAGTAAACAGTATCCCTTTAGTGTCCAACACCTTCCACAAATTGGTTTAGAATGGTGTCAGAATAGTAATTGTCACCCCTTTAGTGTCCAACACCTTCCCCATATTAGTCTAGCTTGGAGTGGAAATTGTAAATGTAACTCTTTTAGTGTCCAACTCCTTTCCTAGATTGGTTTAGATTGGAGTGGGAATAGTTAATGGCTCCCATATAGTGTCTGATACCTTCCCTAAATGGGAATAGATTGGAGTGGCAATAGTAAATGTCACCTCTTTTGTGTCCAACACCTTCCCTAAATTGGTTTAGATTGGAGTGGGAATAGTAAATGTTACCCCTTTAGTGTTAAACATTTTGCCCAAATTGGTATAGATTGGAGTGGAAATAGTTAATGTCACCCCTTTTGTGTTGAACGGTATCCCCTCAATTGATTTAGATTGGAGTGGGAAATTGTTCTGCATTGGAGGGGGAATAGTAAATATCGCCCCTTTAGCACCTTCGCTGCTGGGCACATTCCCCCACTGTGCTGGGGGAGGAGGGGCACGGACATCGCCCCCGTGCTCATGACGAGCTCAGCTAGTCATGCAGCACAGTGCTCATGTGCCACACCCATTTTCATAGAACGCTCGCACAGCAGGAGAATTAGCCCAGCATGCGAGCGTTCTAACGGTCATGACGAATACAGCTCGTCATGAGCATTGAAGGAGTTAGTCTTCAACACTTTCTTCAAAATAGTTTTCTTTTGATTGAGAATAGTAAATGTCAGCCCTTTATTCTCCAACACCTTTCTCAAATTGATATAATTATTAGTGGCAATAGTAACTGTAGCCAATTGAGTGTCCTTCACCTCCCTTAATTGGTTTAGATTGATTTGGGAATAGTAAATGTCACTCCTTTAGTGTCCAACATCTTTCCAAAGTTGGTTTAGATTGGAGTGGAAATAGTTAACATCACTCTTTTAGTGTCCAACAATTACCCCAAATTTAGGGCCCAATTAGGATCGTGGTGAATCCGCATCCTCCGGGCCAGCAGACGCCACAGCTGGCCCAGAGGATGCGGATTCACTGCTGCAGACACAGAAAAGACCCCCCCGCCAGATTAGGATGGCTGGGGGGGTCATGTTTCCATCTGCCGCTTTTCCGCCGCGGTCGCCTTCCAACAAGCTCTAATATGGCGGCGGTGTCTGTCAGACACTGCCAGCCACATTAGGATGCCGGCAGAGACATGCTTTTCCACGGCGGATTTTCCGCCGTAGAAAAGCATGTGGTCTTTTCTGTTTGGGGCCCGTTGCGGGCCCCCAGGGTGTCAGGGGGTGGGGCGTGCACATGGGGGGTACCTATGGTACCCCCCTGCATTTGCTTGCACATAGCAGCAGGCACCGCACAGTGCCTGCCACTTTGTGCATGCAAATGCACTGCATGTATTTTTAGCATTGCGGCGGGTGCTGCTTCAGGGTGGCGGTCACATCCTAATTCGCACGGAGGGACCGCCGCTGCCCCTGCGGACGGTCCCTCCACCTCTGGTGTGGCGGACGGACGCAGGTCCGTCCGCCATCATAATGACCCCCTTAGATTGGGGAAGAGTAAATGCCACCCATTTTGTGTTCAAAACCTTCCCCAAATTGGTATAGATTGGAGTGGGATTAGTAAATGTCACCCCTTTAGTGTCCGACACCTTCCCCAGTTGTCTTAGATTTGAGTAGTAATGGTAAATGTCACCTTTTTAGTGTCCAACACCATCCCCAAATTGGTTTAGTTTGGAGTGGGAACAGTAAATGTAACCTATTTGGTGTCCTACACCTTTCTCAATTTTGTTTGGATTGGAGTGAGGATAGTAAATGTTAGCCCTTTAGTGTACAGTACCTTCCACAAATTGGTTTAGATTAGTGTGGTAGCAGCCAATGTCACCTCTTTAGTGTCCAAGACTTTCTTCAAAATAGTTTAGTTTGGAAGGGGAATAGTAAATGTCACTCGTTTCGTGTCTCACACCTTCCATCATTTGGCATTGATTGGAGTGGCAATAGTAAATGTAACCTACTTAGTTTCCTACACCGTCCTCAAATTAGCTTAGGTTGGAGTGAGAATAGTATTGTATTTGTATTTCATAGAAATAATTTGTTATTTTATTAGTATTGTTTGTGTTTCGAGATATACCAAAAAAAGTAGTTGTATGTTTCTAATATAGAATATTATTACATTTCTTAATAGAAGAAAGTCATGTAACACATTTTTCAATTTCTATTTGTTTTCATAGTTCATCTAATGTATATTTTTAGATTGTTATCATATATATTCCTACCTGCAAATAAATGTTTATAGATAAATAAAACAATTTTAATAAACTTTTATCATCAAGTATGTAGTAATACATGTTGTACATTTTCAATTTTTTTCCTGTTTAACATTTTTTTATTGTTTCATATACATATTTTCAACTTCATTTTAATATAAGCTTTTTCGGTATATATTAAATGTATATTCTTCATTCAGTTATTTAATTAATACTTCACAATTTTGTAAGAATTTTATTACATTTTAATACATTTAACCAAAATGTTTACATTATTTTCTATTTATTTCTAAGTCAAGATAGTCTTTTTTAAGTGTCATTTTGTGTTTTTTTTCTTTACCGCTGCCTTCTTTTTTGCAATCTATTTGTGTAATATTTAGTCTATTTTCTGGGATACAGATTGCAGTAAGGTGCTGCTATTTGTCAAACCAGGCAAGTCATTTGTAAAGGATTTTTTTGGTCTGGGGTAAGTAGGATTTAGGTCTAGAGGTTAGGTAAAGTGTTGTTTGTAGGTTTTGTGTATGTTTAGCTCGCTTAATGGTAATGTACTTCACTAGTGTGTAGTTTTGGTTTTTAGTACACTGTTTTAATAATGTATCATTATGTTATAATATATTGTGTTGTTTTACTTATTTTATTATGATTAAGTGAAATATATATGCATTTTTGTGAATTTAAATCTTTCTTTGCTGGTAGGAATTCTGTTTCACTTTTTAGGTTTTTGTACATGCGCTATGGTTACTGCGATATACCTGTTTTTAAGGAAATCTGTTTTGGTTTTAATAAACCAATATTGTTTACTTTGATTTCCATTTTTTGGGGGTTTCCGGGTGCATTTCTTTTTAAACACTTTTTCAGGTTTTCTATTGTTCCTAGATACTTAGAATTGCTTGAAGGGATCTCTATCAGATTGGTTTTATTTTAACATTCATTTGGGGCTTTTGTATTCTATTTTTTCTTTTTTTGGTGGATTAATATTTCTGACTACGTGGATACAAGTTACAGAACAGTAAATCATATATTTTTTTATAGTTTTCGGTGGGAAATGTTATATTTCATTGTTTGTGTAATTATTATTATGTGGTTGCTATTTGGAAATGTGTGTTATGTATTATAATTATTTTTTGTTGTTGACAGATTTAGTTCATTCCTTGTGCGTTTTGTTTGGTAAGGTTTAGATTTCTCATGTTAACCGCTTCAGCGCAGCGCAAATTTTCGCGCTGTGCTGAAGTTTTCGAAAACGGGCGTGGTCGTGACGGAATGGTTCCGTCATCAGCACAGCCCAACCAACGCTGATGACGGAACCGTTCCGTCATGAGCATCGAAGGTGTTAACAATCAACTTATTTATCATATCCGTCTTATTTAAACTTGGCATTTTATTTAATGTTTTGACTGATGTAATAAAGTATTATATTTATTATTTATATCAAATATGATCTGTCATTTGGACTAAGAGTTTGTTATTGTCTTTTTTGTCAATGTGCAGGTTACATTTTATTTTATACTAGAAAATTATTTTGGCTAGTATTTCTAACTAATCTACTCCTTTGATGTTTATGAAGAGATTTACTCTAAATTATAGCATGTTGGACATTCTTTTGTTTTGTCTGGTAAGTTTAGGTGCAATTCGGGTTACAGATTTCTTTATTCATATTTGTTGGTAGCTATGCTCTATTGTTTGTGTAAATTGGAAAAGTGTACGTTGAGTTCTGCCTAATGTGGATTCAAATGTATTCTGCCTTCCCTCTACACACGTTTTTATGTTTGGCTTCGTGTTCCAAGCTGCTGTCATAGATATATTACTCCTTGTATTTAGAACTTGGGTTGGTGCCTATGTCCGGAGGGGGAACATCCATTACAACATAGTCATTACAACGACCTACTGTTACTGTTACAACACAACTGCCTTTACATCTCATGTCATTACAACGCATGTCACTACAACGCATGCCATTACAACACATACCCTTACAACGAACGCTATTAGAACGCATTATAAGGTAAGTTATGGAGTTTTTTTAGTATTAGGGTGGGTATGGACTTTGAGTACATAGGAATAGTAATTATCCCCCTACACTATCCAACACGGTCCCTACTGTTGCACTCACTAGAGTAGGAATAGTAATTTTTACCCCTACACAATCCAACACTTTGCAGAGAGGTGTAAAAAGGGGCGTGGCCTCATTACACCTCTCTGCAACGCAGCCCCCTGGTCTATACTGGAGGTTCCTGGTGGGCTACTTGGCCCCCCAGGGACCCCCAGTGTTCAAGGGGAATTACTTCAGGAAGGGGCCCCAAATATTATTGTTTACAATTTTTTAACGGGAAGGGGGCCGTGTGACCCCCCTCCTGTTGCTAATTCCAGGCATGGACACATTTTAAAAATATTTTCAAGGAGGGGGGCTGCATAGCCCCCCTCCTTAGTCCACTTAAGGCCCCGGGGGCCCCATCCCCCAGGGCCGGCCTGCCTCCTTCTTTAAAATGTTTTTTTTAACTTATTTGGGGGGCGCGTGGCCCCGCTCCTGGTCCACTTCTGGTCCCGGGGACCCCATCCCCCAGGGCCTGGCCCTCTACATGGGGGACCATGGGGGGGACCCAAGCCCCCGACGGACCTTGCGTCTCCCCGCGTCCTACGGGAGAAGGCATTGCTTTTCTGCATGGGTAGCAGCTAACATGCACAAAAGCAATCGGCTTTGGTTTTTCAAAGAGATAGCAGGTTTTCTGCTCTCTCTTCCAAAAACCAAAGCAGTTTGCTATGGCAGGACGGGAGCCGCGAAGCCCCCCACACAGGTTTGCTTTATTTAAAAAAAAGAGGCCCCAGGGAGAGGCCATCCCCGGGACTACCGGGGGCCATGAGCCCCCGCATACATAATATTAAAGCCCCAGGGTGGCAGTCCCCGGAGCAGGGGGACTCCTCTGGACCCCCATTAATATAAAAGAAAAGAAGCCCCCGCATACGTAACATTAAAGCCCCAGGGGTGGCGGTCCCTGGGCCTTGGGTGCCCCTCTGGGCACCCCATAATAATAAACAACATTTCCCCGCGGGATTTGACCCCCCGGGGGCTAATTAGAAATGAAGCAGGAGTCGGTTTCTTTTTTTCTGTCCTTGTGAGACCCACTGAGCAGGCCTAAGGGGTCAGGGTGTTTTTACCCTGCCCCCTTTTCTTGTTTTTCACATTTCTTTTTCTGTTTTCTTGTGCCTCGCTTCTCTCTCGAGGCACAAGATGGCTGCCAACACATCCTGGCTTGGAGTGTTGACAGTCAGTTGACAGCCAATTAGCATGCTGCTCGTGCTCGTAAGGGTACGCGTATAATCCTCGGATGGTACTTTGTCCATAGATATATCTATGATTTTACTTTTTATTTTCTCAGGAACTACTGCACAGAATAACACCATTTAACAAAAAACGTCATCTGCGAACCAACCACTACCTTTTTGCCAAATTTGGTGTAATTCCGTTCAGCAGTTCGGGCTGTAGCCCGTCTTTAAGGTCCCTATGGAAAATTGCATGGGGAAAACACGTTTTGGGACCACCCTTTGTCTCGTCCCCTGCTTCACAAATCATGCCCAAACTTTCAGGGAAGGAGCGGAGCAGAGCAGGCCATCTTCTTGGAGAATTTCGCAAAGATTCGTCAACCGGCACCAAAGTTATTCCAAATAGAATGTTGCCGATTTTCCTATGGAAACTAGATCCTAACTACATCTACCTACTAGCGACCGCCAGTAGGTAATGAGTATAATATATATATATATATATATATATATATATATATATATATATATATTACCTACTGGCAGTCGCCAGTAGGTATATATAGTTAGGATTTTTTCTCTATGGGATTTTTGAAAGTTCTATGTCTAATAACTTTGGCGATTGTGGACGGAATTAGCTGAAATTTTCAGGAAAATTGAACATTTTCTTTTTGAGCAGCCCCTGAAAATTTGGGGGGGTTTCATCAAGGGGGGGCCGATAAAAAAGGGGGGTCCCAAAACGCGTTTTTCCCATGTTAATTTCCATAGGGCGGTTGGCCTCACTTTTAGCTCGAACGGCTGAATGGATTTGCACGAAACTTGGCAAAATTGTAGGGACTGTTAGCCCGCTGTGCCTTTGCTAGGTCTCAATATATGTGCTCCAGTGGATTTTGAGTAATTTAGGTTCAAAAAAATATATATATCTGGGCGGAGCCTAACCACACATCTGATCTGATTGGCTGTCAGCACTTCATCCAAGAAGTGTTGGCAACCATCTTGGGACCAATATACATGATAGCACCTCATTAAAAAGCATTGTAGTTAATAGAGGGTTTTAGGACTTTAGTTACATTATAAATCATTAGTGATGGTACCATACTCGTTTTAGGAATTGTGGTGTGTTCTAAGGTGATTTTAACATGTGAAAAAGCCTTCTGCTGTGATATCATGAATATTGTTTGAAAGAAAACTAATATCTCATGATTTTCCCACAGTGGTTTGGAAGGGGATCTATAAGCTAAACTGAAAGCATATTTTCTGTAAATTCACATTATCTTTCTCAGTCATGTGAAAATGAAGTCTGACATTCTCAGTAAAACATGTACACCCAACAAGGACAGAGACTGTCAGTTGATTCCTTTGTGCTCTACTGCAGCCTCCTAAAGTGGTCTAAAGAACAACTATAGCGCTAACAGTCCTACGTATTACAAAGGTATAGCACACCTGGAGCCATCGTGATGGGAATAAAGTGGTAACTCTTAAAACATTTAATTTAAAAAGGAACAAAATGAGGGGTTATATTATGCAATAGAAGGTATTATTAGTGCTGCAGAAAGAAAAATTAGGGCACATTTTGAGTGACTTCTCAAATCCTCTTCTATTTCATTAAAAAATTCTGACATGCAGTCTCCCAAGATGGCCACCAGAGACAAAAGAGCCCAAATGTAGCCCAAAAATCACCCAGATGTAGCCCAAGTATAGCCCAATGACAGAATGTCCCAGCGTGTTCTAAAGAACAACTAGAGCGCTAACAGTCCTACTTATTACAAAGGTATGGCACACCTGAAGCCATCTTGATTGGAAGAAAGTGGTAACTCTTAAAACATTTAATTTAAAAAGGAACAACATGAGGGGGTATATTTTGCCATATGAATTATGATTAGTGCTGCAGAAAGAAAAATTAGGGCACATTTTGAGTGACTTCTCAAACCCTCTTCAATTTCATTAAAAAATTCTGACATACAGTCTCCCAAGATGGCCACCAGAGACAAAAGAGCCCTAAATGTAGCCCAAATATCACCCAGATGTACCCCAAGTATACCCCAATGACAGAATGTCCCAGAGTGTTCTAAAGAACAACTAGAGCGCTAACAGTCTTACTTATGACAAAAGTATGGCACACCAGAAGCCATCTTGATTGGAATGAAGTGGTAAGTCTGAAAACACTCAATTTAAAAAGGAACAACATGAGGGGGTTAATGTTGCCATAGAAAGTATGATTAGTGCTTCAGAAAGAAAAATTAGGGATCATTTTGAGTGACTTCTCAAATCCTCTTCTATTTCATTAAAAAAATTCTGACCTGCAGACTGAAACATGCACATTGAATACCAGCAGCAGACGTCCCTGGTGAGCAGTAGCTTTACTACAGTGATCTAATGTGCAACTAGAGTGCTAACATTCAGAATTTATGGCAAATGTGTGACACATCTGAATGCCTTCTTGATGGAACCAAAGTAAACAAGCATTGAAAATGCAATAGATCTTGCCCTCGTTTAAGTTAAAGCCATTCTGTTTGTAATGAGGTGGCTTTTTAGCTTTGCTTTTATTAGTGTTTTTTCAACTTTCATGTAAATAACATGCATCTGTATGCATATATGTATATGTATGCATGCATTTATGTTTGTATTTATATAGATATACAGATGATATATGTTTATATATGTATGTATATATATATATTCACTGAAAAAACCATAGGTTATAGACCATATATAGTTAGGAATTAGCATTTACAAAACCTTGAAAATTCACTGAAAAAACCATAGGTTATAGACCATATATAGTTAGGAATTAGCATTTACAAAACCTTGAAAATTCACTGAAAAAACCATATGTTATAGACCATATATAGTTAGGAATTTGCATTTACAAAACCTTATTTTACTCACACAAAACCATTGAAATTCCATATATAGTTAGTTGCACTAACTATATATCGCGCACCCACAATCCACTGCTGATGATGTCACATATTACATCATTCATGACATGGTCAGTGACATCACTGATGACATCACTGATGACATCTCAAATGACATCACTGATGACATCACTGATGACAACATCCAGTGACTGTATGTTTCTGTAAAGTTAAAATATGTCTTACATATTGAAGAATGAGTAGATGTATAAGTGTCTGGATGAAGGATTTAGTAGGTGCGTGACTGACTGTATGAGTGAGTGATTAAATGTGTCTCACTGAGTGCATGGGTTAGTGACTAAACTGTCTTAATTTGTGCATCATTATGTCTGTTGTTCTGTAAACTGCTGCATGTGTTGATAAGTAGCTATATGAGTAACTATATGGGTTATTGATTGGTTGCCCAAGTATTTGTATGGGAGACTGAGTGTGTGTGTGGGTGGCTGGGAGGTGTATGACTCTGTGCATAGATGTGTGAGCAGTTGATTCACTAGATGTATGGTTTCAAAAGTGCATGTGGAAACAGCTGTATGGGCGGTTGACTGTGTGCATGAGTGTATTGGTGAGTGAATGGATATCTCAGTGCTACATGTCAAAGTAAGTACATATGTAAAACACAGTACATGTGAGAGTTGACATATATAAATAACTGTGCATAAGAGCCAGTGAATGTGTGAGTGGCTGTATGGATCATTGTGAACTTGTATCAGGGATTGTATAAGAGAGTAAATATGTGTTAGTATATGTTTGAATAAGTAAAGTTTGTATAACTGTATAGTTGAGGAAATGGAGGTGTGATTGATTCTTTGCATGACTGACTAGGTGTGTGAGTAACTCCATGGATGAGTGACAGTCTGTGAGTGTCTGTTTACACTGATTGTATCTAAGGTTATATTAGAGTCTGAAGAGGTTCATCGTAGTATCACATGAATGATATCATCAGTGATGTGATCAGTAATGTCAAATGAGATGTCATCAGTGATGTCATCAGTGATGTCATTTGAGATGTCATCAGTGATGTCATTTGAGATGTCATCAGTGATGTCATCAGTGATGTCACTGACCATGTCATGAATGATGTAATATGTGACATCATCAGCAGTGGATTGCGGGTGCGTGATATATAGTTAGTGCAACTAACTATATATGGAATTTCAATGGTTTTGTGTGAGTAAAATAAGGTTTTGTAAATGCGAATTCCTAACTATATATGGTCTATAACCTATGGTTTTTTCAGTGAATATATATATATATATTAGCTTTCCGTAAGCTCAATTTGATGCCGTGACTCGGTCCGCTAACTGGTAAACATTCCGTTTGCGCAACTGCCGCGTTAGAAATGAACATCGTGACGAGTCGCGGAAGCGCGACATTTCACGTTGCCGCATAATGCGTCTTATGACGCGCCGCGTTAGCGCACCCAGAAGTGCTCCGGACCGCGAACTGAGGCGCGAAACGCAGCTTCCCGGAAGCGATCCGGAGCGCGGCACACAGTGCGTAACATAAGCGTAACTGGTCATGTGATTTGTAAATAAAACTTTTCATTGGTTCATTTCACTTTTAGTTTCCTAATGATGTAAGACTAGGTCAGGTGACCTTACAATAACACTTTTCATTGGTTTAGAACAATTTTTTTTCCCAAATGATGAAAGCCCCCACCTTTTTTCTCACTCTGACTTTCAACTTCGTGAAAGGAAGACCTATTTTGCACAGTGGGAAATGGCTTCAGTAGTAGCTTCAGCTGGTGGACCCCCACCACCACCACCTCCTCATAGGAAGAGAGGACCACCTCCACAGTTCCTTGCAAACCCTGAGAAGGAAGAGGATCAAGAAGAGGAAGAGGAAGAACAGGCATCACAATTTTTAGAAGAGTTGCCCCGGGTATCTCATTATAAAAATAGTTTTATTTGGCAGTTTTTTTCATTTCCAGCAGGAGAGAAAAAAGTTAATGCACGCTATGTGACGTGCCTAATATGCAAGCAGAACTTATCCAGAGGCACAGAAAAGAAGTATAGTTATGGGAACCATACTATGCACCGTCAGATGCAGAGGTGGCACCCTCTAAATTATAGCCGGGCAGAGATGCGTGACCTGCAAGACAACCCTCCAACTTCTGTGGCCAGGACATCAGCAGATATATCTCTGTCAGGGCCAGAGGCACGAGAAACAGTGCCAAACATCCAGGAAAATTTTGTGCATATGAAGATTGTTTGTTTATATTGCGGCACCTTATTTTCATGTGCCAATATGAGTATTAAGTTAGTTAATTTAGCATTTGAAAAACACAAATGCTCTAAACGCCCCAAGAAGTAATTTTCTTTTTTTTGCTCCTGTTGAGCCCTTTTCAATGCCTGTTTTTTGTTCTTTGCCTTTCAAAAAAAACAAAAAAAAACATAAAATTGTTCAAAAAATACACAAAAAACAAATAATGTTCAAAAAAGTAAAAAAAAATATAAAACAACAAAAACATTTAAAAAAAAGTTCTTTTCAGAACTACCTCCCCTTTATACGAAATTGCTAGAAAGTGTAACACTCTGGCAAGCTGTATTTTTTTTTTGTTCGCTTTCCGGTTCGCTCGCCGGTACGCGAACCGGGAGCTAACCCCCAATTTTTTTTTTTTTAAAAAAAGGAGTAAGTACAAGGGAAGTAAACAGAGAGTAATGTTAAAAGAAAGACAGCTATAGGGACTAAACCAGAGATGCTGTTTAATAGATTTATTTACCGAAGAAAAGATGGAAGAGGATATAATTGTGGAAAACAAAATAGATAAGGAAGTGAAAGAATCAAGCATTGAAAATGCAATAGGTCTCACAATAGAAGAGTTTGTCCTTTTGGTTTTGCAAATGGATGAGTGGCGTTGCGTGGATGATTGGCATTGCGTGGATGAGTGGCGTTGCGTGGATTAGTGGCGTTGCGTGGATGAGTTGCGTGTGTGAGTGGCGTTGTGCGTGTGAGTGGCGTTGTGTGTGTGAGTGGCGTTGTGTGTGTGAGTGGCGTTGCGTGTGTGAGTGGCGTTGCGTGTGTGAGTGGTGTTACTGTGGGGAGGGGGGGAGGAGAAATGCACACGGCGGACAGGGGAGGGGACGGAGCGGGGAGAGCAGAATGAGGGTCAAAACCCTCCAACAGGTGCAAAACGCAGCTGCGAGAATCCTTATGGATGTTCCCAGAAGGCAGTCTGCTGCTCCTGCCCTCAGAGCGCTTCACTGGCTCCCCGTGAAGGAGTGGGTGAAATTTAAAGCGCTATGTACTGCCCATAAAATTTTACATGGCAAAGGCCCCCCTATCCTTGCTAATATGGCCCGTCCCTATAAACCCCCACGTCTGCTGCGCTCGGACCAAAAACACCTTTTGCAGTCAGCCAGAGTAAGAAAAGCTCGTTCTGGGGGCAGGCGTTTCTCGGTGCAGGTGGCGTCTCTTTTGAACTCTCTCCCCCTCAGGATTCGCTCAGAGCCCAAGATCCTACCATTTAGGAAACTTCTTAAGACCCACTTGTTTCCACAGTAGTGATTAGCTGAGTCTCCCCTTCTGGTCTGTTGCGCCGGGACGCCCCTGGGTAAGCTGAGCGCATTATAAATTTCATATTATTATTATTATTATTATTAAAGCAGCCGGGGCCGTTGAAGTGAAGCTAATCTTCACTTCAAAGGTGTGGGAGGAGTGCGGCTGAGAGAACAGATGGCGATTTGGTAATGTGCACACGCATTTTAGGTCAATGCACTTGCGCATTGACCTAAAAGCCACGGGCACAGCTCCAAATTGCCACATTTAGTTAAACTTTGTTTAAAGCTCTATAGTCTGAAGCCCTATAGTAGGTGAATGTGATAGAAATGTAACGAAAAGAGTAGAAAACATTTACCTTATAATTGTTGTTAACTTATTCACTTTTTTTCATACTTTCAATCTGTGAAAGAGAGAACAAACATTTGAAAAATATTAAAACATGTATTTAAAAATTAGAAAAGACAAGGGAAAAGGTGGAAGGACAAACAGTTTTTCAACAACTTTGACATTTACAGAAGCCTCTGCTTCTCCAGGCCCCTACACAGTCCTAAAGATATATATTTTAAACTAACAGTATCTTGATGCTGATGAAGTGAGGCCTATTTTGGAACATGGTGCATCTTTTGCACTGCTGATGTCTCACAACAGTGATGCAATGGCAGCGCAAAAGAGATGTAAAGCCATCATAACATTGTCCCTAACATTTTAAATGATTGTTTCAGGATGCAAATAAGATGTGTCCTATCCAGAGGTTTGTTTGAGGTGAGGCCTACTCAGGTTTCAAAATAAAACAGTACCCAGAAGTGCAGCACTGTATGCATTAACTTTGACACTTACAGAAGCCTCAGCTTCTCCATGTCTACCTCACATTTCTAAATTTATATCATAAGTACAAAAAGTAGAGAATTAATTATACATGTTAAATGGTTTATTTTTGCTGTTCTCAGAATGTATCAAATTTCACTAAAATCAGTGACTTGAAGGTATTCATCATGTAACAGCGGGGAAAAAAACACAATCAAAATGATTGTGTTTAAAAAACCCATACAACATAAGAAATCAGAATTCAAAACTCCTTAAAATTAACTTACTTTCCATGACGTCGAAGGATGTCCTACTAACAGCTTACACTTTGTTGTGCTGTTAATATTTTCAGCCCGCCACTTTCTGAAAGAAAACCTCCATGGTTTTGAAAAATATGTTACATACGATAAAATACTTCTCACATTCTACCACATGTTTCCACAAGGCCAAATCATGTTAGAGCCATTTACAACTCTTGGAATTCTTGTAAGCAAATCCCGCCATTTTCTGGAACCAACAAAGGCACTGAAATGCTGACATTCATCACACATATCTCTCATGTCAGCCAATCAAAACTCTTCCCTCACTTTTTTCAAATCAAAACCCTTCCCCCCTCTGCCCTCTCTGCCTTTTTTGCATAGCAACCACCTCCTGAAAGACCTCTGATGTTTGCAAGTTCACACAACAATGTTTCAATTGAACTCTGAACTCTCAGTGCACCGGCGTATCCAGTGCAATCTTTCATTAAATGATTTTTTCTTGACCATTCAAATTACATCTTTCAAAGAACACATCCATGCACCCTAACTTTCTGTTTTCAGAAATGGAAATCCACCAATCACTGCTAGTGAATCATTAGCACTGAAACTCCACAGTTTTTTTTCTTTACAAACTCCTACTGTTTCATCTGCCATTTCATTACCACACTTCATCTGACTGCAGCAGAAACTTCTCTCACCATGTTTACTGTCTGGATTGTTGGACATAGTTACATCTACTGGGCTCAAAGGTATGCTGAGAACAGAAATTTACCTAACCTCAATTTACAAGATGTGGAAATTAAGTGGTTTGGCCGCAGAGGATTAAAATGTCACTAATTGATACCATTGGTGAAAACCTTTATGCATTTGCCAAAACCTGACCTGTTAATTGTGCACTGTGGAGGTAATGATTTGGGCACTTCGACTGGGGTAGGTCTGGAAATGCTTTTAAAGGACACCTTTGAGCAATTAATGGCACTTTTTCCTCAAACTGCCTTGGTATATTCAAATATATGCCAAAGACAGAAATGGAGGTGGTCGAACCAATTTTGTCCACAAATTGAGAAGTCGAGGAAGCATGTAAACAAATCTGTTTCAGCTTATATGAGAGACCATGGAATGGGCTCCATGTACAACAATAACTTGCGTTTTTGCATGCAAGATATCTACAGAGGAGATGGAGTTCACTTCTCAGATGAGGGCAACAGAATTTTCATTTTGAATTTAAGACTGTGCATTGGTACCTACTTATAAGTACATAAATGTACCATAAACCCAAAAGCTCTTCTCAGAGCTACCCTACATCTAATCACTCACAATTATTATTTTTCACTAACTTTTTTCACTAATTTTCAACAAACTACGCTCCCCGGAGAGCTACCCGGTACGCGAACCGGAAGCTAACCACGCGAAATTTCTTTAAAAAATGAGCCTCCTCAACCAGCCTCAGAAAACCTAGGGGGTCAAGATACGTCTACCGTGCCCCCTTCTACCCATTCTGAACACTATTTGCCCTCCATCTTGTATCTTAATTCGACTGAAACACAAAATGGTGGACTCCCGTAACGCTGCTGGTTACATACAATATTTAAAAAGACTATCATTCTTTTTTCCTCATAGCACGCTCCCCGGGCCGCTTCTCGGTTCGCAAACCGGAAGCTTCCCACGCAAAAAAAAAAAAATGTTTTTTTGTTTTTGCCCCACGGGGCCCTTTTAAAGCTTCCACATCAAACCTAGGGGGTCAGGGAGGATCTACCTTGCCCCCTTATGGTCATTTCCCCCTTTGTTTTGGCCTCCTCTTGTCTCTCGATCCTACCGAGAGACAAGACGCTCCGGACTGTTTAGAATTTTGACAGACACCGGAGAGCCAATCAGCTTCGCTTCGCGAAGTTCCGTTACGCGTCAAGTACGCGAACCGGAGCGCTGCCCAGAGCGCTGTCACAGATATATATCTTTTTTTGAACGTTAATTTATCAAAATCCACTGGAGGACATATATTGAGACCTAGCAAAGGCACATCGGGCTAACAGTCCCTACAATTTTGCCAAGTTTCGTGCAAATCCATTCAGCCGTTCGGGCTAAAAGTGAGGCCAACCGCCCTATGGAAATTAACATGGGAAAAACGCGTTTTGGGACCCCCCTTTTTTCTCGGCCCCCCTTGACGACCCCTCCCCCCCAAATTTTCAGGGGCTGCTCAGAAATAAAATGTGCCATTTTCCTGAAAATTTCAGCCAATTCCGTCCACAAACACCAAAGTTATTAGACATAGAATTTTCAAAAATCCCATAGAGAAAAAATCCTAACTATATATACCTACTGGCGACCGCCAGTAGGTAATATATATATATATATATATATATATATATATATATATATATATATTTATATTTCAAACAATTCTCTCCATCTGGAGGCACATGTATGGTTCTGGGGTGGGCAATTAAGGCGCTCTTGCTGGTGGTGCGTCGCTCAGCGGGAGAATCAAGCCGCTAAATATCAAACAATTATCTCCATCTGGAAAGAGAGAGCCGCACTCGCATAATGGCAGTCAGTATCTTTATTTATTTGACAAAAAACAACCTAGGCAACTAATATTTAGGACATGAAACAATATAAAAGGACAATTGGCTACAACTTACTACAAAAATAAGTATTTTATTGATGATTTTCTAAAAATATTTGAGAGATCAATGACATATTACAATTTAAAATGACGACAAAATGACAAAATTAGAACCTTACATAATACATTGCCAATAAAAAATACATTCAAAGGACTTTATATAAACACAGGTTAAAAATTGGCGAACAAGTGGCACAATGAGTCTCTACGCGCGTTTCGGCGACCAGCGCCTTCTTCTGGAGCAGCCACGTAAACTCTCCTAGCTTTTTAATAAATGGGGTACAAAGCTTGTTTCAACACACCTACATTCGAGTCGCCATTCCTGACATCCCGCCGCCGGACATACGGAGCCCTGCCGACTATCTTCGGGCAGGGAGATCTTTTAATACGGTAGACAGTCAAAATATCGAGTTGGAAATATCGACCTACCATAATATCGAGTCTGAAATATCGAAGGAGCATAATATCGAAGGCAAGAATATCGTAGGACAGAATATCGACCCAAGGTAAGTAATATCGAAATACTTAATATCGATGTAAGTAATATCGAAGTTAGTAATATCGATAGCATATATATCGATGTTAATAATTTCGATGACACTAATATCGATATTTGTATTATTTTATAGTTTTTTATTATGTATGTGTTATATGTTTAATTTAAGTATTTAAAATAATTACTATTATATGTGTATACATTTTCTATAATAATATAGAAATTTATAAGGAAATTTGATGTTTTAGTACCGGAGCGGGTTGTGGGTTTATAGGGGAATAGGGTGGGAAGTAATTTAATTATGGTAAGTTGATTAATAATTAGTAGGATTAATTAATTAATTATAATTATTTGCTAATTAATATTGATTAATTGGGAAATAATTAATTGATTAATTGATATATATTTTCTGTAGCGGGATGTGGGTTTATAGGGGAATAGGGTGGGGAGTAATTTAATAATAATTAATTAATTAATATATGTTTTTAAATATTTATAACTAATTAATTGGCAAATAATTAATATTAATTAGTTAATTAATTAACATAATTTTGTACATATTTTAAATTAGTAATTAATTGGTAATTAAATAATATTAGTTAGTTAATTACATTATTAGAGTAATTTATTTATATATATAATTTTTAGTTACTGTTAATTAATTAATTGGGGAAAAATGATAATAATTATTAAATTATATTAATTACAGCTTATGTGCTAATATATTTACTTTATTGTTATTGTTAATTAAATATTAATTGCTAATTAAATAATATTATTTAACTTTGGGTTAAGGAGTATTTTTAGGGTTCAGGGTAATTTTTGGGTTTTTGGGTAAAGGGGTATTTTGAGTGTTTAGGGTCAGTTTTCAGTTTTTGGGTAAAGGGGTATTTTTAGGGTTCAGGGTCAGTTTTCAGTTTTTGGGTAAAGGGGTATTTTTAGGGTTCAGGGTCAGTTTTCAGTTCATGGGTAAAGGGGTATTTTTAGTGTTCAGGGTCAGTTTTCAGTTCATGGGTAAAGGGGTATTTTTAGGGTTCAGGGTCAGTTTTCAGTTTTTGGGTAAAGGGGTATTTTTAGGGTTCAGGGTCAGTTTTCAGTTCATGGGTAAAGGGGTATTTTTAGGGTTCAGGGTCAGTTTTCAGTTTTTGGGTAAAGGGGTATTTTTAGGGTTCAGGGTCAGTTTTCAGTTCATGGGTAAAGGGGTATTTTTAGGGTTCAGGGTCAGTTTTCAGTTCATGGGTAAAGGGGTATTTTTAGGGCTCAGGGTCAGTTTTCAGTTCATGGGTAAAGGGGTATTTTTAGGGTTCAGGGTCAGTTTTCAGTTTTTGGGTAAATGGGTATTTTTAGGGTTTAGGGTCAGTTTTCAGTTCTTGGGTAAAGGGGTATTTTTAGGGTTCAGGGTCAGTTTCCAGTTTTTGGGTAAAGGGGTATTTTTAGGGTTCAGGGTCAGTTTTCAGTTTTTGGGTAAAGGGGTATTTTTAGGGTTCAGGGTCAGTTTTCAGTTTTTGGGTAAAGTGGTATTTTTAGGGTTCAGGGTCAGTTTTCAGTTTTTGGGTAAAGGGGTATTTTTAGGGTTCAGGGTCAGTTTTCAGTTCGTGGGTAAAGGGGTGGTTTTTGGGTTCAGGGTCAGTTTTCTCGACTGTTCCACTCTCTGGAGTAGGAATAGTAATGTTTACCCTTACGCTATCCAACGTTTTATATAATTAATTGTTAAAATATCACATGTTTATTTTATTTTTTATATTACTTACATTTTATGTATGTTATTGTTTTATGTTTGTACATGTATTAGTAAATTAGAATATATTTCATTAATTTAGAAATTAGTAAATTAATTATTAATACTTATTGTTCAGTACATATATATTATATCTTTACTGTATATATTTAATTAATGTATTATTAATATATATGTTTTATTTATTAATTTTAAACATTATTAGATACTTTTAAATATGTATATTTTATTTATTAGTGTTATATACTTACTTTTACATTTATATATATTAAAAAAAAATCGATATTTTTAACATCGATATTTTTTACAACGATATTATTTTTTCGATATTTTTGTACTTACCATGTTGTAGATAGGATGTCGATATTTTTGCCCTCGATATTGTTGACTCGATATTCTTGTAGGTCGATATTTTTGTAGTCGAAATTCTGTCATAGATCCTTTTAATACAACTACCTCGTGTCTAAAATCCATGATCCTTGGAAAACCTTTCATAATTTTGCAGCAAGGCTTCATAGTCCTAGGCAGAAAACCACCTTTTATCAGCATTTATACATGAGGAGAATATACCACGCTTACATCTCCGGCCATCAAACCTGACAGAAAGACAAGCTTTGTACCCCATTTATTAAAAAGCTGGGAGCTTTCTCCATTTCCCGGCCATGACTGGTGATCCTCCATCGACGAGTCCATCATGCGCTTTTGCCAGCATTGGTCAGATGTAAGCTTTGGCTGCTTTGTGGCAGTTTTCGCCATCATCTATGCTGTAAGGGTCAGCTAGGGAGTTGTGGCCACCGGAATATCGGCTCTGAGCAAAGGGGGGCTCTGTGTGTCGTATGACAGACGGGCCCGTCACATCCCAAAGAGACTGCTTCAGGGGGGCATGAGCTGACCACTCAGCTCCTGGATGATCTTTTCTGCAGATGTGTGCTCAGCACCAAGAGATGGCATTGGAATATTCACCCGAAGGGGTAGAGACCTCAGAGTAAAATGAAACAGGCCTACCACTCCCTGTTAGTTCTGAACGGACAAACTAGCAGGCTGACAGCTAGGCAATCGTAGTGTGATAGCTTTCAATGTTGAATGTGTTGCATGTTCTCGGGAAAGCCAATGAGTGTCATAGATCAAGGAGCAGGCACACCATCTTATTGAGGAACTTGAACATGTAGAGTCGCATCCATTGGGTTGGTGTTTAATGAGAAGGGAAGCCTTTGCAAGCAGTGCATGAAAAACATCTCAAGTCTGGCTTTAGTTTGGGTACAAACATGTGTCCAGCTTAGCTCTTCTGCAGAACAGCCACTGCAAGTGTGTGGCACTTGCGCCGTGGTACGCATAGAGGGTCGCAAACCAGATGGCAAGTAAAGGGACCAGGTACAGGTAAGAAGCAAGGTCAGGCACCTCCAAAACATTCATCCCCATGCAGGCCTCTGTATTACACCTGAGATGAAAGCATAAAACAGGCTTTTGGCTTCCCAATGAACCCTGGTCCTAACTGCAGTGTGCAGGGGGGGTCGTCGCACCACAGCCGTCTCGGTGTGCTGGTGCAGGGGCTGCCATACAATCGGTTCCGCTGTAGTCACCCACACTGAGGGTTAGGCAGCGATCCAACCGCAAAAGGCTCACAGCTCCGCACCCATCACAGGAGATGCTCACGTGCCCAGTCCGGCCTCAGGGATCACCCCCCCCCCAGCCTGTCGCTGCATACGGCTAATCAGTGCATGCTCGGCAAGTATTCATGTTGCCCCCCACGTTCACCGTTTCCTTACGTCTATCCACAGGGCTTTTTGCTTGTCATCAGCCGTGATCAGCAGTGCAGAGGGTCTTGTCACCGAACCTCAGCAGCAGCTGTGCGTCCATGCTCTGCACCTCCAATTCCTCACTAGGCCACACAGATCAATTTGACGGTCGCCATCAACTCGTTCTCATCTTCTATTCAAAAAATACCCCCATAAAAAAACAGCAGGACTGAATGCACATATTCAGAGATTAGCAGGCACCAATGTTGACTCTTGAGGTAGGTAAATTAGGATAAATGTCCTCTGGTCGGCAGAGGCCAGGCTCTCTAATATATATATATATATCCATGGGATTCAGGGGCGTTATAGTTAGCTAGACATTTCACTCGTACAAAACCATAGAAATTTCCCTGTTATAGTTGGTTCAGCTAACTACAACTCGCGCGCCCGCAATGCACTGCTGATGACGTCACATATTTCATCACTCATGACATGGTCAGTGCCATCACTCATGACATCACTGATGACATCATCCAGTGAATGTGTGTTTTTCTGAAAATTAAATATGTTTTATATATGTATATCTCAAGGTCAACAGAAGAATAAATGGGAATCTAAGTGTCTAATGGATGATTTTGTTAATGAAAAATTGACTGTATAACTGACTAAGTGTATCTTAGTGAATACATGGGTTAGTGAGCAATGTTTAAATATGTAAATATCTGTATCTGTCTCTCACTTTGTGTATAAGTGGCTGCATGGATTGGTGAGTAGCTGCACAAGTGTCTATATAGGTCATTAGTTGGTTTTTTGAGTATCAGTATGAGTGTCTCAGTGTCTGTATGGTTTGGTGGGGGGTATTACTTAGTTCATGAATAAGTGACTCACTGTATCTGTTGAAGAAAGCATGTGTGCAGGACTGTATTGGGGGATGAGTGTGTATATGGGTGTGTTAGTGAGTGAATGACTGTCTCAATAGTTTCTTTATAAGTAACTACATATGTTTTAAACTAGTATATGTGAGTATTGGTGTATGTGAGAGTGAGAGATTGGAAGAGTTCCTGTATAAATAAGTATGTGTTTCTATAAGTGATTGTTTACGAGAGTAAGTATGTGTACGTTTCTGTAGAAGTAAGTGTGGTGGTGTGTGTATAACTGTATATGCAAGTAAATGGATGTTTGATACTGTGTTTGCATGTGTGACAGGATGTATAGGTGTATAAGTACATATGATGAGTGAGTACATGTATGAGTGACTGTATAGGACTGTTGGTTAATGAGTGGATGTGTGTGTAGATCTTGAAATTACTGAATAGGTGTGTTGTAAGTGGTATTAGTATGTCCATTATTTTGAAAATGTTAGTTTCTATTTTTGAGTGCGTGTATATCAAAGGTTATATTAGGGTGAGGGGAGGTCTGCCACTCTATCACAAGAATGATGTCATCAGTAATGTCATGAGTGATGTCACTGACAATGTCATGAGTGATGTAATATGTGACATCATCAGCAGTGCATTGCGGGCGCACAAGTTATAGTTAGCTGAACTAACTAAAACGGGGGAATTTCTATGGTCTTTTACGAGTGAAACGTCCAACTAACTTTAACGCCCCTGAAACCTATGTTTTTTTCAGTGAATTACTAAGGTTTTTTAAATGCTAATTTCTAACTATAACGTGCCTGAAACCTATAGTTTTTTAAGTGAATTTCAAAGGTTTTTGAAATGCTAGTTTCTAACTCTGCCTACAGAGGTAGGACACATGAGGAAAGAATAAAAACGCACAGAAAGAAAAAAATAAATGCAGAAGGAAGCAACAGAAGTCCACAAAGATGAAGAAAAGTGCAGGAAGAAGAAGAGATGTACAGAAAGATCCAACAGAGGAGTTGAAAGTCCTCCTGTAACCACAACTTTTTCTGACGGGTACTGATGGTAACTGAATCTGACTAACCAGGCCTAGAGCCAGTGCTATGCTAAAAGACACTTAGAATATAGTAAAAACTCCTACATACACTAGGGAACACTATGCGTTGGGGTACCCCTGTGGTTACCATGACCTCCTCTGTAAGACCCCGGTACATAATAGGGCAGGGGGATTAAAACTACCTATTAAAACACACCACAGGACGCGTTTGCACACTGGTGAAGGGAAGGGGCTGCCTGAGGTGACATGCGTGCAAACACGCCCTGTGGCCATTTTAATTTTGGGGATATAGTCTCCTTGAATCCTGAGTATCCCAAGTGTCTAACTAGCCCACCAGGTATCTCCAGTAAGCTCCACAGAGCTGCGTTGCAGAGAGGTGTAACGAGGGCAGTGCTTAATTTGAGCCAAATATAAATTAAGCACTGGACAAGGGGCACGGCCTGGACAACCTCTCTGCAACGCAGAGCAGTGGCGCTTACTGGAAGGACCTGGTGGGCTAGTTAGCCCCCAGGTCCCTCAGGATTGCAGGGGAATTATTTCCCCAACTTAAAAAGCACCACAGGGCGGGTTTGCAGATGTCACCTCAGGCCCCATCCCCTCCCTTCCCCACTGTGTAAATGAGCCCTATGGCCATTTTAAGTTGGGAGATAAAGTCCCCTTGAATCCTGAGGATCCCCAGGGTCCAACTAGCCCACTAGGTACCTCCAGTAAGCGCAACAGAGTTGCGTTGTAGAGAGGTGTAAAAAGGGGCAGAGCCTGGACCACCTCTCTTCCATGCAGCACAGTGGCGCTTACTGGAAGCACCAGTGGGCTAGTTAGACCCCCAGGGGCCCTCAAGATGGAAGGGCAATAATTTTCCCAACTTAAAACGCGCCACAGGGCGTGTTTGCACACGTCACATCAGGCCCCGTCCCCTCCCTTCACGACTGTGTAAACACACCTTGTGGCAGTTTTAAGTTGGTAGATTAAGTCCCTTGAATCCTGAGGGTCCCTAGTGTCCAACTAGCCCACTAGGTACTTCCAGTAAGCGCCACAGAGCTGCGTTGCAGAGAGGTGTAAAAAGGGGCGTGGCCTCTGAACATCTCTCGGCAATGCAGCTCCCTGGTGCATACTGGAGGTACCTGGTGGGCTAGCTGGCCCTCAGGGACCCTTAGTATTGAAGGGCAATTAATTCCCCAATTTACAACTCGCCAGGGGGCGCGTTTGCACAATGGTGAAGGAAGGGGGCGGGGCCTGAGGTAACATGTCTCCAAAAACACCCTTTGTTGTGTTTTAAGTTGGAAAATGAATTCCTCTGCAATCCTGAGGGTCCCTGGGGACATACTAGCCCACCAGGTACCTCCAGTAATGCACCAGGGAGCTGCGTTGCAGAGAGGTGTTCAGAGGCCATGCCCCATTTTACACCACTCAGCAACGCAACTCCGTGGTGCTTACTGAAAGTACCTGGTTGGCTAGTTGGCCGCCAGGGGGCATCAGGATTGAAGAGAAATTAATTCCCCAACTTAAAACGCGCCACAGTGCGTGTTTGCACACATGTCACCTCAGGCCCGCCCCCTCCCTCCTCCACGGTGCAGACGCACCCCGTGGCGAGTTTTAAGTTGGGGGATTAACTCCCCTTGAATCCTGAAGGTCTCTGGGGTGCAACTAGCCCACCAGGTACAACCATTAAGTGCCACAGAGCTGCGTTGCAGAGAGGTGTTAAAAGGGGCACCTCTCTGCAGCGCAGCTCCCTGTGGCATACTGGAGGTTCTTGGTGGGCTAGTTGGCCCCCAGGCACCCCCAGTTTTCAAGGGGAATTAGTTTCCCATCTGCAAACGTGCCTGAGGGTGCGTTTGTAGAGTGCTGCACGGAGGGGGCGGGCCTCCAGCGCAATGCCGGTCTGTAAAAAAAAAAAAAAATTAAGAAGGGGGCTGTGTGGCCTGACCCCTATTTTTTTTTATTGGAAGGTGGCCGCGTGGCCCCCCTCCAGAGGCCATAATCGCCCTGGGCACCCCATTTCCTGTGGCATGGGCATTTTTAATTAATTTTTTTTATTTGGAGGGGGGCCGCGTGGCCCCCCACCCGGGCCACCTTTAGCCCCGGGGACCCCATACCCGGGGGCTGGCCCTCTCCGTTGGGGACCGTGGGGTGGTCCCCAAGCCCTCTCTGCCGGCTCCCCACGTCCTGCGGGAGCCGGCATTGCTTTTCCACATGGGGAGCTGCTAAGATGCAGCTCCCCGATGAGGATTATAAATCCGAAACTGGTCTTAGGATGCTTGTTTCTGGTCCAGGGAAGACATGGCTTGGCAGTTCGGGCTGGACTGTTCCCATGAGGCACAGGGTCAGACTGATTTGCATATGGCCATGTCTGAATTGGGGTGGCTGAGTGAGCTAAAGAATGGTGATGGATTAAACCCAGATCAGTTGACTGGGGGTGAGTGTTTTATTTGCTCAAACGCTGCGTCCATCATCCCCTTTTGTATCGCCCCATGTGGAAAAGCAATCAGCTTTGGTTTTTGGAAGAGGGAGCAGGTTTTCCTGCTCTCTCTTCCAAAAAAACAAAGCAGAGTCTGCTATGGCAAGGCGGGAGCCGCGAGGCTCCCGCCCTGCCATAGCATACTGCAGTGTCTCAGGGGTGGGCACCCCGGGACTGCAGGAGCTGGCCCTGGGGGGTGGCGGTCCTCCGGGCTATCGAGGGCTCCCACCATTTACAAAGCCCTGGGGGGTTGTGGTCCCCGGGGCCTGGGGGTCCATCACGGACCCCCCAATTTAAATAATTAGAGCCCCAGGGAGGTGGCAGTCCCCGGGGTGTGTGGGGGGATCCCCCATTACACTATAAACATTGCCCCCGGGACTTGGCCCACCCAAGGGCTAATTAATAACTAAGCGCGAGCTTCATTTTTTTTATTTTCGCGTCTGGATCCGTTGCGCATTTCGTCGTTTAAAAAAAAAATTGGGGCCCTGGGGGCCTAGTGGGACCACCTAAGCAGCCTAGGGGGTCAAGGTGTTTCTACCCTGCCCCCTTTTCTTTATTTTTGCGTTTGTTTTACTGATTTCTTGGGCCTCGGTTCTACAGAGGCATAAAATGGCTGCCAACTCTTCCTGGTTTGGAGTGTTGACAGCCAATTAGCATGAAGCTCGTGACCGGGAGGGTGCGCGGATCCTGTGCGTCTCTACATATATTTTTTTAATTTTGATTTTCTCAGCAACTACTGAACGGATTTACACCATTTAAAAAAGAGTTTGTTCTGATTCAAGGCCTACCTTTTTGCCAAATTTGATGTAATTCCATTCAGCAGTTCGGGCTGTAGCCACGGCTAAGGTTTCCTATGGGAAATTGCACAGGGAAAACATGTTTTGGGACCCCCCTTTTTATCGGCCCCCCTTAACGAATCACCCCGAAACTTTTAAGGTAGGAGCTGACCGGAGCAGGCCATAAGTTTTGCAAATTTTGCGAAGATTCTTCAATCGGAGCCAAAGTTATTGGGAATAGAATGTTGCAATTTTCCTAACTAGGTCCTAACGATAACTACCTACTGGCGACTGTCAGTAGATAATATGTATATAGATTTTAGAAGTACATAATATATCTATTTTTAGCATTCAATGTACACACAAAACACATTTTAAGCTACACTGTGATTTAAGTGACCATTAAGTAAGTGCACATGTCTTTTAGCAGGTGTAATATGAGTTAAACTTAGGCCTGGAAAGCCCTATTAAATCACCCTAATATATACATCGAGAGAACCATCAATAGAATGTTGCTGATTGATTGCAGGAGCAGCAACCACATCTTTCTGCTTCCAAGCTTTGCTGCCTGCATCACAAAAACTAAATAAGAGAAATTCTGAGTTAGCTGTATACGCATTGGACAGTGAAATTACAAAAATGTCTGCACTGAGACAGAGCAGCTGTTCATGAGACGCCTCCAGTTTCTTTCTAGAAGAGGCAGGCAGGCTCAAGGAACACAGCTTCTTTATAGTTATATTGCACACAAATTGCCACTATGTCAGGGTTTTGTATTGTACAAA
This sequence comes from Lissotriton vulgaris, assembly GCF_964263255.1. Lineage (NCBI taxonomy): Eukaryota > Metazoa > Chordata > Amphibia > Caudata > Salamandridae > Lissotriton > Lissotriton vulgaris. The sequence goes on along the minus strand of NC_141685.1, from coordinate 1,705,463,823 downwards.
CAAATATTTTTTGAGGAAAAAGCAGTTTTAGGAAAGGATATAACAAAATGTCCTTGACGTCAGCTAGCACTATTTAGAAATTTTAAAACATAGTCAAGGTAGATGCCATTTCTCCATTAGAGTCGGTTCAAGATTCGCACATGCCACAATGGGATTGGTGAGTTGTGGGTGCAGGAGTCCGCAATTCAAATTGTTTTTAAAGGGAGAAAGAAAAACACCAAAAATCAAGAGAGGTTTTCTGCTATTGGTCCCATTTTACCTAGCTCCCAACCTTCACTTAAAGCTAAAGGCTTGATGAAAAGATTTTCATTCATGCTCTTTCACTTTTCTTCTACCACCTTTTCCTTTACTATGCCATATTCCTTTTGATGCTCTTTGCATCAGTGGTGCCCTTCAGGCCTCGATCCTTGGCTGGTGTTAAAGTCAAGAGTACTCCATCTGCCCACCCTGCAAAATCTGGGACTTTGAAACTGTTTGCTAACTTTTCCCAGACAACTGGTGAGGGATTGGGACCGACGTCAAGCCGTTTACGTCAAATCACTGGTTAAATTCAACTTGCGGTTTTGCCCCGCTAAAGGCGATCTGACTTCCATAAAATGTTTTACGTCCAAATGTTGAGGGCTTCATCGAGACACAGAGCAGCAACATGTGGACATCGAGGCTTTCCTGGGCACACACTTCGTACTTAGCCCACTTGTATATTTCCCGCCTCTATTGATGACCTCATCGGGACCCCACTCTTCTGCAACCCACAAGTGTAGAGTTCTGCTTCAGATCTAGCTTGCTGCTTACCCTGCCCATGACTCATCAGCGACCACTTTCCTCCATAAAATGTTTCTAGGTTTGAAGGTAAACTTTACACTGGGATGAACATGGTACCTATATCCAAAATGCGCTCCATCCAGACTTTTGACTTTGACCTGGTCTAGCGTGACCAGATAACTGTGGTTGGTGATTAGTGCTTTTTGCTCCAATTAAAGCATTTTTTTAAAACTTTACTCAAAATCTACAAATTAAAATCCCCTGCTTTACTTATTGGATTTTTGTTGTTTTGGTGTCATTATATGTACTACAATAGTCTCAAATTTTAAAAACTGATTTGGATTTTTATTGTTTTGTGTTTTCACTTATTACTCTTTGAGTGCTGCATAAATACCTTCCACATTGCCTCCGAGTTAAGAGTTTCTTTTTCAGCCAAGCTACCACAGGTTTAATTGGTGACTTAAGTGGGCACTCACACCCTTCAACAAATAACCTAAATTCTTACAATTCCACTTCTCCCACTGGCTCTCTTACCATGTGAGTGATGGTATTTTTCTTATCACATGTGCACATCTGCCTGAAAATTAGTGCGCTTCAGTGCCATAGCTGGTGAGTGATCCTTTGGTTCTCTATTTTCTCCTTGTGCAGGTCCCCTTCCATTTTTTCTTCTCCTCTTTTTATTTTTAATTTAGAGCATACAACAGCTCCCCAGACAGTAATAATTGGCTGCTTGCGTACTGCTCATTTTATTTGTGGTGCACCGCATTCCCTGTGAGACTGGTCCTAAACCAGGTGACCATTATAAAATGGTATTGTCTAAAGTGTATCATTGTTTTACCATTCGAAGACGATCCACACTTTGGTTCTAAATGTGGGGGCTATGCTTACACTTTTCAACTAGAATACACTTTGTGCAATACCTTTGCAAGAGGGCCTGTGGTACTATGTTTAATTGTATGTTATTCCAAACATATGCTTGCTGTGTTTAGGGGGCAGCATTTTTCTTTTTTCTTCTTTAATTCTTTCTTTTAATTTATCTTGCATATGTTATTGAGTTTGCATGTGTTTTACTGTGGTGTGTAAGTGGTTCAATGCAAGAATGAGTCAGTGCATGATTGAATGGATGGACAAGTGCAAGGATGAATGACAGTGCACTTGTGATGTCTTATTGAGTGCTTAAACCCAATTATTAAACAGGCAATTCCATTTGTAAGCCAGACTTATTGGCATTGAAAATGCTTGTTAAAAATTAAAGTAAGGCTGTGACGCTCTTTAGAAACTGTCAACGCTTTTATGAAGCTCTTTACCTTGTAGGAGTGGGTCTGTGGCTGAGTCCATAGTTGAATGCAGGTTGTGTTGGTCCTCCTAATGCTAGACAGGAGATATCGAACAATTAGCTATAGTAATGATTTTGTAACTCAATTCTCGTAGAATATAGCTTTCACTGTCCTACAGAGAAGGAAGCGTTCAGCAAAGGAGCAGCAATGCATCCATGAGTCATTGATTCTTGGCAGCAGTGCTCTTAACATCTGTCTCTGCCTCTTGTATGTTGCCAAAGGAAAGCTTTCAAGCCAAATCCCTCTTGTAACTGACCACTTGTGAATGAATGCAATTCATATTAACCTCAGATGGATCTGTAATTAATAACACATGAACAGAGGTGGTGTTCAGGGAGTCATTACCATATAGGCTCAAGCAATGCTCTGCGCCCGCCTCGATGCTCCACAGATGTTTTACTCACCACTGAGGCTTCTGCTGTAATTCCTACTCTCGCTGAACTCATAATCTTCCCACATCATCTTTATGACACAGCTGTATGAGAAGCACTATGTAAAGCTTATTCCACACAATAAGTCCAATTCCATGATGCAATGTCCCCACCTTCGTTTTTTCCGAGGGTTCTTCTATAATTAATTCCCCACACATACCTGTAGCCTATTTTATATTATCTGTACTCTAACAGTGATAGTAATATTAACAGTACAAATACTACTATTAATATTACTACTTCTAATACAACTACTCAAAATAATATTAATAATTCACTCCTCTAAGTAAGTTATCCAAGTCCACCGTCGTTGCAGTATCTAAACCTCTGCTCTCTGCCTTTCCAATACTAGATTGGTTTCCAGGTTTGGACAAAGTTTAGCAACATAACTGTAATCTCTCTACAAATTTGCCATAAAGTAATTTGCAGGGACTCTTGATAGATGTAGCTCTGTAATTTCATTTTCGAGAAACCCTACTCCATCAGTAGAGCACCTTGGTTTTGCCATCCCCAAAGAGGGATTTAAACCCAAGAAAAGTTTAGGGGATGTAGTTAAAAGGCCCATATCCCACCCGCAAATATGAATTTTTAAGCCTAATGAAATATATTCCCAAATACATTAAGGATTTTGCAAGTAAGTGTGATGCTCAGTTCTCAAGAAAGGGGTACAATTTGATTGGAATGCTCCCCTAAAAGAAATGCTTGGTGTCCTCAAGAACAAAATCAATAATGCCCCCTCATTATGAACTTTTGATACAAGCAAAAAAGTCCAATCTTACTATAGATGCTAGGATCAATGGACTCTGGGCCACAATAACCCAGATGATTGCTGCTACTGAACATATAGTAGCATTTGCATCAAGGTCACTGTCTAATGCTGAATGCAACTATTCAGTTATAGAACGAGAAGCATTAGCTTGTTACTGAGCAGTGAAACATTTTAAGTTCTTTTTGTGGGGTTTACCTTTCACCATCAGATCTGACCATAAAACAGTTATGTATTTGTTTACCACCAAGGGTGCAGATCATAGTACACCTACGATTACCAAATGGGTGTTAGGCCTGGAAGGGTTTTCATACAAGCTTAAGTACGCTCTAGGAAACTGAAATCAAGCTGCAGACTATTTGTCACATTCCCCATTGCCCAATTGTGAGTTTAAAGAAGCAGTTGAGTTTCCCATTCTAGAAGTTTCGGTGCCAGTCCCATCAGAAAAAGAATAGAGCGACAGTATGGCCCAAAGCTCTTTCCTAACTAAAATCAAGGAGCACATAGTACAATGGTAGCCCAACAGATGTATTGAATTAGATGATGAGTTACGTGATGTTGGATACAAATTTAACATACAAAATAATCAGGTTTTCTCAATGAGAAAATAATACCTCCTTAAAAATTGAGGGATAAATCTTTGACTTAGCTCATGAGGGGCACTTGGGTCGCAGTTTCGCGAAAAACATAGTGAGGTGCAATTTCTGTTCTCATAGAGTTGATACTTATGCCGATCAAAAAGTATATGATTGTATTGCATGTGCTAGAAGTGTTAAAAGTAAAGTGACTAGGAATATACATTTGACCCCTGTTCCTGTACCGGAAAAACCTTGAAGCAAGTTGGCATTAGATATTATAGGACCTATGAACTATAAGGCCTTATCCAAAAGGTTTATGTTGTACTAATTGATCACACTTTTTACTGGATCGTCACAATACCAGCTAATCAAACTCCATAAATGACAGAATAAACTTTCTGAAAGACAGTTGCTGTGTTCAAGGCATACCTATGGTGTTAGTCGCTGACAATGGTGTCCAAATTACCTCAACTCAAATGAAGGAGTTATTTGCTGAGATACCAATCAAAGATGGAAAAAAACTGCTCTTTATTGTCCTCAGGTCAATGGCTTGGTTGAGAGGACTAATAGGATGCTGAAAGAGTGCATTCAATTAGCAAGTATTAATGGATGTTCAATCGAAAGAGCATTACAAAACCTACTATGGTCATACCATACAACCCCTAACATGATTTGAGGGGTAACTCCATTCACTATATTTAAGGGGAGAGAACCAAGTGCCAAACTATGTCCTAGCAGGTTGGGTGGTGGTAAGCATGTACATGTTGATGCAAAAGCTTGTAGAGAATTTTTTTTTACCAAGGATAACAAAATGTGAGTACGTTTTCCACGCCTTTCAAGATTGTTGAGGTCGGAAACAATGTAGTTAAACTAACTAATGGCCAGATATTCAGTATGAATAGTCTTGCCATATTCCCAGACTGTATATCTAGATGGATTGATGAATTCCAACTAGTCTCAGAAAAACAACTCAAAAGTTATATCATTGCTCCTGAGAAAAGGCTAAGATATACTCCTAAATGGCATAATGATTATGTAATGGAAATATAATAAGTTGTACTGCTTGATTGCGCTACGGTGAATCTGACCCTGACCCTTATGCACTGTTTCATCCATGATCCCTTACTGCACTGCACTCTGTCTCATGTTCTACTTCATTTTAGTCTGATTGCTTATCTCATCTTCCAATACATACCTCCACAATATATTTCTTTAAAGCTGCTTCCTATCTTCGAAGTATTCACACCCCATATTCAAGTCACAGCTTGGACCGAATATCACACAAAATGATTTCAAAGTCTAGCAATATATACCTTCCCTAATAATTCCACTTCCCAATCTCACACATCTGCCCCTTCATTACATCTTTTGCCCAGCATTCTTCATGGCACTTCATTACTTTCATAAGACTGCACTTGGCTTTGTAATCTTAGTTTGAATTTTAAGAACCCTTAGAAACCCGCCACATATTTTGAGATGATAAAATTCCATTTAAGTGATTGATGTAAGAACTGTAACTGTTATTGATGGGTGAAGTTTATACTTCAATTGTGTAATCAAGCACAGTTGGAAACTTGGTATCCTTTAAGGCAAGTGAAAATTCCCAACTAATGGAGGAAGTTAAAGTTGATGGGCCCGATTCACAGAACTAACTTAAGACCAAATCCTAAACTTCCTACCATTTGGTATTCACAGAAGGCACTTACTCATTTTGGTATTCACAGAAGGCACTTACTCATTTCGGTATTCACAGAAGTTAGAAGTCCTAACTTTAGGAATCCTCAATGCCTTCTGTGAATACTGAAAGTCTTACATTTAGTATTTTTCTCAGTTTAGGAGTAGTAAAGTTAGGACTCCTAACTTTAGGACTCCTAAATGCATTCTGTGAATACCGAAAGTCTTAAAGTTAGGATTTTTCTCAGTTTAAGAGTAGTAAAGTTAGGACTCCTAACTTTAGGGCTCCTAAATGCCTCCTGTGAATACCGAAAGTCTTAAAGTTAGGATTTTTCTCAGCTTAGTTGTAGTAAAGTTAGGAGTCCTAAATTTACTACTCCTAAACTGAGAAAAATCCTAACTTTAAGACTTTCGGTATTCACAGAAGGCATTTAGGAGTCCTAAAGTTAGGACTCCTAACTTCTGTGAATAGCAAAATGAGTAAGTACCTACTGTGAATACCAAAATGAGTGAGTGCCTCCTGTGAATACCAAAATGGTGGTAAGTTTAGGATTTTGTCTTAAGTTAGTTCTGTGAATCGGGCCCAGACAGCCTCGCTATAGGTTACACTTTCTGGCATAGGATGTTCCATGTGGAGGTCACTCTGTGCCAAGAAATCCTAAGGTGCTGTCAGTATCACCTCCTCATCCAGGTAAAATTAATGGGAAGGGATGTGGGTGTGGCTAGTCTAGGTACCAGGGGCGCTATGGTAGCATGAGACATTGGGGATGGGGAAGGAAGGGTTTGAGCGGGGCACATAAGGACAGTGAATGTGCATCACTTTAGACTTTGAGAACAGTGGGTATGTGGAAAGGTGATTGGAGACTGGAGTATAGGGAACAATGTTAGGCTTTACTCTGCATTATCTGGCAATTCACTGCGAAGGGTGCAGTTTCATGCTGCTATGAAAGTATATATATATATTTAACTGAATTGGAAAAGTATGTGTAATGTAAATAAAAATTAATTATTATTTTATTTTAAAATAATTTGATATCCTTTTTAACTTAAAAATAAATGTAACTTTAATTTAAAAAGGACAATAATTTAAAGGAACTATATACATAACTTTTAAATCTGTATAATATATAATAGATACATATATAAACATGTTCCTGTAAGTGGGAAATTATCCAAACTGGGTTATTAAAAAAAGTGCTTTATTGGTTTGAATATATTTAGTTAATTGAATATTTAAATCAAAATCATGTTAATAGTACTGTAGCATGTTTATATTTTGTTCTACATTTAAAAAATATCCATATAGTCAATTTACTTTAAATATTTGTATCATAGAGAACACGTTAGGATTTAATAAATGTGAATTCAGTGGATGTAGATATGTAAGTGTAAACTTTATAGTAAATGTACACTTGTAAATAGTGAAAGGCAAACATAGCGAATTTACTACAAAGTGTAAGAGTTAACTTACACATGTATATCTACTCACATGTAAATATGCCTGTATGAATAACTTCCACTGTAAACAGAAAGTGAACATCACATGCCAACCACACAGTTTTAATGCATTTGCATGTCCTTTTCTACCAAAAAAAGAAAGAACTGGAATTTAGCAGCCACCAAACGAGTTACAAAAATAACAACTTTTTTAACATGAGCACACTTTGACTCGGCGCCTAAAATCTGTAACTCACATAAAAACACAAATTGGCTCAACCACAAAAAGCACCCATTAAGCAATTTTCACTGAAAAAGTGAAAAAAACTGCTTCCATTGTAAACAGAACTGCAGCAATATAAGGCATAATTGTCAATTTAAGAAACAGGAGTGTAATTCATTTCCAAATGGCTACATATGAAATGTCACAATTGCCAGTAACTTAGGGCCTAATTACGGTGGCCGAGGGGCCGCCACTGACAGGCTGTGGTTGGCGATCCTTCCGCCATCACAATGTGGTGTACAGAAACTCCTATTCATCCAGGGCTTCATAACTAAGCTACTACACCTCATAACACCCACATCACCCTCAGAAAAAACATACCCCCTACAATGTCAATTAATTTGAAGGTGCTATGTGCACTGAAATACTATACCACTGAGCCATTCATGAGTCATCAGTTACACCAGTACCATCATGCTATAGAGGCCATTGATTTCATACACTTCACCACTTACAAGGTTCATGACCTTCTTCTGGCAATCTGGAGGCCAGACAGTCTTATGATCAAAAAGATACAGATTCAAACATAGGTAAGGTGCACATAGCCCTCAGAACAGAATACCTCTACCTTCTACTTTAACCATTTACTGCTCACACTTTTCTCTATTGGTGACAGATTAAAGTCGTGGTTGATGAATCCTCACCACAGCCCAACCATCAGGGAACAGAGAATGTACAAAAGAGCAGTTGTCTTCAAGAGGGACACCTTCAAGCAAGCTATTAACGTGCCCAAATTCATGTGCCATTTTCTCAACCACATGCTTCAAATCATGGCTGTCAAAAGATATCTACCTCTCCAGAATACTGAGAAACAGTTACATGGGCAGTCAACCAATCACTGTCACAACAGTGTCTGGGTACAGACACTGATGAGAAGAGGGCACATTTAGCCTGGATTAACTACAATTCTAATGCACATACAGCTAAATATGTTTAGGATGTTTCACTGGTTTTTTATTTTACGGAGTTTTATATAGTGCAGGTATCCGGTATCAGAACGCTTTACACGAGTACCATTTGCATTACTGATAGACACATTCATTATTTTTTTTTTAGGCACGGGGAGATTAAGTGATTTGCCTAGAATCACAGGATGTTGCATGTCCTTGCCGAGACTTGAACCCGGTTCCCCAGCTTTGAGGTAGACTGCCCTAGCCCTTAGGCCAACTCCTCTTCCCTACACTATGGGCTTTCTTTTTTCTGCTATGTTATGCATACCATGAAAGCACCTCCCCTCACAGACCATAGACATCACAAGCACCTCAATCTACCCCACACACTCACAACCACTATTGCCTGTTTATGCCTAGCTGGGAGGTCAGTGGTATTTTTAGGACCTAATCAATCAATCAATCAAAGACATTTATAGAGCGCACTACTTACCCGTAGGGTCTCAAGGCGCTGGGGGGAGGGGGGTGCCGCTACTGCTCGAACAGCCAGGTCTTCAGCTTCTTCCTGAAGGAGAGGTGGTCTTGGGTCAGGCGCAGGTTGGTCGGGAGGGAGTTCCAGGTCTTGGCGGCCAGATAGGAGAAGGACCTTCCTCCTGTTGTCGCTCTTCGGATGCGGGGGACAGCGGCGAGGGCGTGGTTGGCTGATCGAAGGTGGCGTTTGGGAGCGTAGAAGTTGATTCGGTTGTTGAGGTAGCTCGGGCCTTGGTCGTGTAGGGCTTTGTGTGCGTGGGTGAGGAGGCGGAAGGTGATTCTTTTGTTGATGGGGAGCCAATGCAGGTCTCTCAGATGTCCGGAGATGTGGCTGGTTCGTGGGATGTCGAGGATGAGTCTGGCTGAGGCGTTCTGGATCCGCTGGAGTCTCTTCTGGACCTTGGGGGTGGTACCGGCGTAGAGGGCGTTGCCGTAGTCCAGTCGACTGGTGACGAGGGCCTGGGTGACGGTCTTCCTGGTCTCGGTGGGGATCCACCAGAAGATCTTCCGTAGCACGCGTAGGATGTTGAAGCACGCCGAGGAGACGTTGTTGACTTGCCTGGTCATGGAGAGGGAGGAGTCCAGGATGAATCCCAGGTTGCGTGCGTGGTCCGTCGGTTTGGGTGCGGTGCCCAGGGCGGGAGGCCACCAGGAGTCGTCCCAGGCGGAGGGCGAAGAGCCCAGGATGAGGACCTCCGTCTTGTCTGAGTTCAGTTTCAGGCGGCTGGTCGTCATCCACTCGGCTACCTCTTTCATCCCTTCGTGCAGGTTGGCTCTGGCGGCGGCAGGGTCGTTGGTCAGGGAGAGTATCAGCTGGGTGTCGTCGGCGTAGGAGATTATGTTGAGGTCGTGTTGGCGTGCGATGGCCGCGAGGGGGCTCATGTAGACGTTGAAGAGGGTGGGGCTCAGCGAGGATCCTTGAGGGACGCCGCAGATTACTTCAGTGGCCTCTGACTTGTACGGTGGTAGGCGGACTCTCTGTGTTCTTCCATCGAGGAAGGAGATGATCCATCCCAGAGCCTTCTCCTGGATTCCGACGTTTCTGAGGCGCTGTACTAGGGTGCGGTGGCAGACAGTGTCGAATGCCGCGGAGAGGTCTAGGAGGATGAGGGCCGCTGTTTCTCCGTTGTCCATCAGGGCTCGGATGTCATCGGTGGCGGCGATGAGGGCGGTCTCGGTGCTGTGGTTGGCTCGGAAGCCAGACTGTGAGGGGTCGAGGGATCCATTCGTCTCAAGGAAGGCGGCCAGCTGCTTGTTGACGGTCTTCTCGATGACTTTGGCTGGAAACAGGAGGAGCGAGATGGGGCGGTAATTCTTGAGTTCGGTGGGGTCCGCTGTGGGTTTCTTGAGTAGAGCGCTGAGTTCGGCGTGCTTCCAGCTCTCAGGGAAGGTGGCGGTGTCGAAGGATGTGTTGATGATGTCTCGCAGGTGGGGTGCGATGACAGCGTCGGCCTTGTTGAAGACGTGGTGAGGGCAGGGGTTGGTCGGAGATCCGGAGTGGACGGAGTTCATCGTGCGGACGGTGTCTTCGGTGCTGATCGGAGTCCAGGCGCGGAGGGTGGTGGTGGGGGGTGGTGGTTCGGTCGTGGTGTGCGTTGGTTGGTTGTTGAAGCTGTTGTGTATGTCCGCGATCTTGTTGTGGAAGTATGAGGCGAGGGAGTTGCAGAGGTCTTGCGATGGGGTGATGTCGTTGTTTCCTGCGCTGGGGTTGGAAAGCTCTTTCACGATGTTGAAGAGTTCCTTGCAGTTGTGTGCGTTGTTGTCCAGCCGGTCCTTGAAGGCAGTTTTCTTGGCGGCGCGGATCATCTGGTGGTGCTTCCGGGTGGCAAGCTTGAAGGTGGTCCTGTTGTCCGGTGTTGGTTCCCTTCTCCAGACTTTCTCGAGGGCTCTGCAGTTCTTCTTGGAGCTCTTGAGTTCGTCGGTGAACCATGGGGCTTTCTTGCTGCCGGGTCTGCTGGGCGGGGTCCTTAGCGGGGCGAGCTCGTCCGCGCAGTTGCCGATCCACTTCGTGAGGTTGCCGGCGGCCTGGCTGGGGTTCGCTGAGCTGGCAGGAGGGTGCTGGCTCAGGGAGGTGGCGAGCTGGTCGGCTGTGATCTTGTTCCAGCTTCTGCGGGCAGCCTGTTGCTGGTGGTGGTGGGTCGTCATTCTTTTGAAGGTGAAGTGGACGCAGCTGTGGTCCGTCCATTGGAGCTCTGTGGCGTGGCTGAAGGTGATGTCTGTGCTGGATGAGAAGACTGCGTTGAGTGTGTGCCCTACAACACTGCTCAGACCAATAGGAACAAACAATATGCATGTGCCTAGCGAGTGGGGTTTGCTAGCAGTCATTGTAGACAGTAGTGTACAGGAGCATTGCTAGAGATGCTTACTCTAACATGCTCAGGGGGTAGCAGAACAGCATCAACATCAGACCATGGTTTTGCAAACAAACCTCTAGTAAATACTGAACCTGGTAACGTTAGTATTTACCAGGACTGTAGAATCATCCCCTAAGATTAAATGTTTCCATAGGTACACAGTGGTTTGTTTTATTGAAGGAGGATCACAATGCCTCTGGTGATAAGAACAATTTGGGAAACTTTAGGTCTCATATGGATTTAAGCAGAAGCATATTATAGAGAAATTACATTATTGAGCTGTGAAGTAGTTCCCAAGATGTAGTGCTGCAAATGACCCTTTCTGGGGGTTCTTTCCCTCAACGTTTTGCTTTTCTCCTTCCCGTTTTTCCATTGATCTAGGTGCTAGCCTTAGGACTTTGAGCACTTTTGACACTGCCATTCAGTGCCAAATCGCTGTGCTTGTCATATACATCCTGGTGATTGGTTATACATGATTGGCTGATTCGAGTTAACTGTAAGTTCCTTGTCAAGGGGTGAGACACCTGTATGTACCTCAAATGCTCCTCCGTGGGCCTGCAGCACTGGTTGTGCTATTCAAGGTGGTAGCTCATTGATCGTGCCACTGGTTTGCTCTGGTGGGGCCTGTGTGCGCATGTTACTGTTACTTGGCTTGGCATTTCAAAAAAGCCATGTGCCAAGGTTCTGCATGTTTCTTGCTATATCTGAGTTCTCCCTGGGGACAGGGTCCGGTGTTGGGAACAGGTAGGGCATGTGCACATGTGCGTTACATGCAAGGGTCGTGAATGCCACCGGATGGTGTGTTTCGTACGACAGGATCTGCTTCTCATATTGGATTAACATGGGGAAAGGTAGGGAAAGGCTATTGAGCAGTTTTTCCTATGTGCAGAATAGTAGCAGTATAGTGTTAGATATTAATGAGTTTGTAATGGCAAAACTCTCCAGTAGTGCATGTGGAAATTTCACTTTGGGGAAGTGGGCATTTTAATACTCATGGCTCTGTGTGCCTGTCCGCTGCCTCCAATTCGTACCTGTGTGCTGGGGGGACAGCTACATCTGTGCATTCCTGATACAAAGCCATAAACTAGGGTATCAAGGGAAACTACTGACCTCAGACTCTAAGGGACCTTTCTGGGACAGTTACATAGGGGTGGAATTGGGATCTGCATTCCTAGGGGCAGGGTTTTTGCTTTTCCCGTGGTAGGATGGCAGATAGGACAAAATTTTGAGAGGACCTGTGCATTTCAAAAGTAGCCTTTTAGACCGATTGCATCTTCAAAGGCCACTGTAGTTATAACTACTGGGGCTCTAACCTTGGAAGTTAGAGACGCTTTTGAATTTGGAGCCATACTAAGCTGGTTCGATGCTAGCAAATCAACGTGAGGAATTTTTAAGGCAGGAGGGACTGCAACTGGATTATCCACATGCTTGTGGTGTCTTGAAGTTTGTCGTGCTCCAGGACAGGGACTTTCACTTGGTGGATTTTTCCAGGACGTTGCTGGCCTGCAGCTAAATGCCAAATGTTGTGCCCCAGGTCCCTAAGTACTCTCCACGGGCAGGTTGGATACCTCTTGAGATCCCAGGGGCACAAAGGATGCATACATTTTCACAAGATTGTAAGGACCCTGCAGGGTGCGGCAAATCCGGGCGGAAGTGATTGTGGGAATTGACAAGGACTGCTCTGATATAGACCATCATCACATTGCACAGAGGAGTGTGCTAGTAAACATCAGCAGCTCACCTGAGGTATCAGGATGTGAAGAGTTTGAGGAGTGCGGGGGAAGCTTTCAGAGTCAAAGGACAGGGTCTTGGTGCTTGCAAAAAAGGGACCCAGGATAGCTTGCACTTCGGTGTGTGTGTGATGTCGGTGGAGTGTTGGGGTTCTTGAGCTGGGAGCTGAGACTGTCTTTGACCTCCAGATCAGGAGGATGACAGTGCATGGCATTGCTGACTCCCTCTCACGGGATCCACGCCACAAGGCACTTTGTTGTGGAGAACATGGAGACGTGGCCGAGAGGTTTTGTTATGCCTTGTGGGCACCTACGGTTGGCTGTCAGGAGCTGTGGCAGCTCACACCTCTGCTTGACGGGAAACATTTCTCCAGACTTGGAAGTATGCCAGCTTTCTGGGTCACATCCTTTTGTTTATGGGGGAGATAGCGATCCTGCACATGTGCAGGTGCCACTGGGCACCTGTAGGTCTAATCCAGATGGGCAAAACTAAGTTACTGTTTCTTTCCGTTTTAGGTGGTTCCGACATTCTCATCAATGTGGCGCCAGTAGGGACAATGTGCATTGTTGGCTGGTGTAGTTGAGGGACTGAGGGGTTGGGTCACGGAGTGTAGTCTAAGACCTGTGATTGCTCTATCAATTTGTGTGTAATACAGAGACCAGTGTTTTATACATATGGTGTGGAGCCATTTGTGGCATATGCAGTGTGTTGCGAGGGTGGTGTTGTGGCAATACATTACACCTGGGCCCTAGGACATGCCGACTACTCTGAGACAAGCTACCGAAGTGCGAGCACTGAGCACAGCTTATCAGACACATGTATCATACTCATCCTATCTGAGACGGTGGATTCTGACCGGCTCCGAGGTAGAACAGCCAGTCAGAAACAGCTGGGTCTAACTTGTAACATGAGACAAGACTAGCAGACAGAATGGGTTGTTGGTTTGGGAATTGGATACAAGTTAAACCCAGGCAGGGAACTAAGCCTCACCAGCGTAGTTTATGTAGTTGTGCCTACTTCGCGTTCCGTTGCGAACGCAGAGTTCAGGCAAAACTACTACTCCATGGCGGAGCGTAATTAGCTAGCCCCTCCACCCTTCCCAAGTACTTATAAAGTATTTAAAAAGGCACTTACCTGCCCTGGCCGCTCTCCTGCCTCCTCCTTGCCATCCTTCTTCACTGATTAACCCCTACTTTGTACGTCTTGCAAATGCACATGCGCAAGACGTACAACCTAGGGGTTATCAGTGAAGAAGGACGGCAAAGAGGAGGAAGGAGAGAGGCCATGGTAAGGAGGAGGCAGCCACGGCAGGTAAGTGCCTTTTTAATTCTTTTAATTACTTTGGGAGGGGGGAGGGCGTGGAGCAAAGTTCCATGGAGTTATTTCCCAACTCCTTGAAACTTCGCATTGAGGCACTCCGCCTGCTCCGCCTAGGGTTAATACACATACACATATGTACACTCCACCCTCATATAATATAACAATTCGAATGTACATGTAACACTGAGGCCCCTGTCATGGAATGTCACTTATTAAGAGGAATGAATAAACTAGATTTTGAAACTTTATAAAGCATTCATACAGAATCATAAGCCCTCCGTTGTGGCAATGCTAGAAAATCTTTAAAATCTTTAGTAATTACGACCTCGCCAAAATTAGTTTCATCAGGTTCTGTGAAGGATCATTTAATTTATGAAATTCCCTAAATCTGTGGACCTAGCACTATAGAGTGGCTTTCAGGTGGCTTGCAAGAACACACCAAGTTCATTTATTTTCATAATACGGTATTTCAAAAATTGAATTTGTTTGTGTTTCCTGTCCAAAAGGGATTTAAAGTGAATTTAAGGCTTGACTTGCTGTTTACATAGAGATATGACTTCATGTTCGGTGCATTCTCCTTTGAGATTGTGCAGCAACACTAGCAATTAATCTTTGGAATTTGTACTATTGGCAAGAATGAAGACTTGAAAATGAATTGCGAAATAAATAAAACTGTGAAGATATTCACATAAAATTTAAATGCAAACAACTAAACCCCAAAAATAGTTTCTCTTGTGGATGGAACAACCGAGGTCTATTGTATCAAATCAATGCAGATGCAAAATATTAAGCTCCACAATGTCACATTGCGACAGTAAACACTTCGCGTTCCGTTGCGAACACAGAGTTTAGGCAAAACTACTACTCCATGGTGGAGCGTAATTAACCAGCCCCTCCACCCTTCCAAAGTAATTATAAAGTATTAAAAAGGCACTTACCTGCCCGGGCCGCTCTCCTGCCTCCTCCTTACCATCCTTCTTCACTGAATAACCCCTACTTTGTACCTCTTGTAAATGCGCACGCCCAAGACGTACAATGTAGGGGTTATCAGTAAAGAAGGACGGCAAAGATGAGAAAGGAGAGAGGCCATGGTAAGGAGGAGGCAGCCACAGCAGGTAAGTGCCTTTTTAATTCTTTTAATTACTTTGGAGGGGGGAGGGCGTGGAGCAAAGTTCCATGGAGTTGTTTCCCAACTCCTTGAAACTTCGCATTGAGGCACCATGCCTGCTCTGCCCAGGGTTAATACACATACACATATGTACACTCCACTCTCATATAATATAACAATTCGAATGTACATGTAACACTGAGGCCCCTGTAATGGAATGTCACTTATTAAGAGGAATGAATAAACTAGATTTTGAAACTTTATGAAGCATTCATACAGAATCATAAGCCCTAATGAATTTGTATGTGTTTCCTGTCCAAAAGGGATCTAAAGTGAATTTAAGGCTTGTCTTGATGTTTACATAGAGATACGACTTCATGTTCGGTGCATTCTCCTTTAAGATTGTGCAGCGACACTAGCAATTAATCTTTGGAATTTGTACTATTGGCAAAAATGAAGACTTGAAAATTAATTGCGAAATAAATTAAACTGTGAAGATATTTTCATAAAATTTAAATACAAACAACTAAACCCCAACAATAGTTTCTCTTGTGGAAGGAACAACCGAGTTCTATTGCATCAAATCAATGCAGATGCAAAATATTAAGCTCCACAATGTCACATTGCGGCAGTAAACATATTGGAGCCTTTTCACGAACATCACTTTGTAGTACTTTTGGTAGTAATACCCAATCTTCGTGGGAGGAACAAACATTCAGGACAGCCACACCACCCAGCCTCCCTGGGCCGACCACCACTGCGTCCATTTCACCTTCTACACCACCACCGCACCCAAGCCCCAGAAGCAACCGCCACGAAGAAACTGGAGCAAGGTCACAGAAGAACTCCTCCTCACCACCCTCCTGCTAGACCCCCCAGCACCATGACCAACAGCAACTCCGCAGCCACAGAACTTCACCCCTGGATCTACTGCTGCGCCGACAAACTCGCACCCCTCCGACAACCTGCCAAACAACGCCCGCTGAAGGCCGCCTTGTTCACCACTGATTACAGGAAACCAGACGCTCTTACAGATGCCTAGAGAAATTCTGGCGAAAACAGAAATCGACGGAAACATGGAACAACCACAGGAGCGCCTTGAAAGAATATCACCAGCGAATAAGGGACACCAAACTGACCATCATCAGAGACAAAGTCCAGACCAACGCGACCAACACTAAGGGACTGTTCAACATCATACAGCCGTTCGCAAAGCCCCCCAGCAAAGCCACACCTTCCTAGCAACTCTGCGACAAGTCAGCTCATACTTCCACCTGAAGATAAAGGCCCTCTACGACAACTTCAACTAGCCTACGCCGGACTACACCTCCCCAACAATGCTGTCGATAGGCCAACCATCATGACCTGGAATCCCGCAACTGTCGAACACACCACAACCACCATGCAGAAAACCCACTCAGGAGCCCCCACGGACCCCTGCCTTCTGCATATATTCCACAGGGCCGCTGCCGTCTTCACACCCGAGCTGGGACGGGACACCACTGTCTCCCTCATGTCCAACATCCTCCCAGATGACTGGAAATAGGTAGAGGTTAAACCCCTCCTCAAGAAACCCATGGCCGACCGAACGGACATGAAAAACTACCGGCCTATCTCTCTCCTCCCTTTCGCGGCGAAAGTCACCGAGCGACTCGTGAACTCCCAGCTGACCACCTTCATCGAGGAGAACTCCATCCTAGATGCCTCTCAGTCGGGATTCCACAGCAACCACAGCACCAAGACCGCTCTCCTTGCCGCCACAGACGACATCCGCTTGCTACTCGACCAGGGACACACCACGGCCCTCATCCCCCTAGACCTCTCTGCAACCTTCAACACCGTTTCTCATTGCACCCTTGCAGCCAAACATGACAACGTGGGGATACAAGGAACCGCCCTTGAATGAATCCTTTCCTTTCTCTCCAGCAGAACGCAGAAGATCAGAAACCCTCCCTTCCTCTCAGAACCCACCAATATCAACTGTGGAGTACCCCAAGGCTCATCGTTTAGCCCCAGGCTGCGTCATGCTGGGCCATGTAGATGCTTCAACATCTACATGGCCCCCTCATCTCCATCGTAAGACAGCATGGGCCAACATTGTATCCTACACCGACGACACCCAGCTCATCCTCTCACTCATGAAGAATCCCGAAGACACCTGACTCTGCTTCCATGAAGGAATGAAGAACGTGGCAGCCTAGATGAAAGACAGGTGCTTGAAGCTCGACTCAGAGTAGACTGAGCTCCTCATCCTCGGATCCTGCAACTCCGCCTGGGACAACACCTGGTGGCCCATCCATTCTCGGAAATCCACCCACTCCTACTGACCATGCACGCAACCTCTGCATCATCCTCGACTCCTCCCTCTCCATGAATCGCAAGATAGACACCGTCACCTCCACCCGGTTCAACTGCCTGCTCATCCTCCGCAAGACCTTCAAGTGGATCCCCCTGACCGCAGAAAGACCGCCACACACGCACTTATAACCAGCAGACTGGACTACGACAACACCCTGTACGCCGGTATCAACAAAGCCCTACTACACAGACTCCAGACCATCCAGAATGCTGCGGCCAGATTTGTCCTTGGAACTCCGTGTCACAAACACATGATTCAACACCTGTGAGACCTCCACTGGCTCCCTGTCAAGAAAAGGGTCACTTTCAAACTCCTCACCCACGCCTACAAATCCCTCTACAACATCGGACCCAAATAAATCAACAAAAGAATATCCTTCCACGTACCTAAGAGGAACCTCTGCTCTGCCGACCTTGCCCTGGCAAAGGTCCCCCGCATCCGCAGAAGCAGAACGGGCAGGAGAGCTTTCTCCTACATTGCAGCCAAGATCTGGAACGAGCTTCCCATGAATATCAGATGCTCGCTAACCCTGCACACCGTCAGCAAGGACCTCAAGACCTGGCTCTTCGACTGATCCAGAGCTGCCTCCCCCAGGTCCTTGAGACCTGAGTAGTGCACTATATACACTCCTGATTGATTGATTGATATTACAATAGTACTACTCATGTACTACAAAATCCTATTCACAAACCTAAGTGAGGAGACCACCACCTCTCCTATTTTTTTTGCAGAGGTCTCTGCCCAAGTAAGTATACGTGTTATAGCAAGCCCATTGCTATTCACAAACTGGACTTCTAAAGTTACTACATTCAGAAAGGATCAAAAACAGTTATACATCTATTCCAGCCAGCAAGTAGGCCCAGCACCACACAATTACTGAAAAGGGAAATTTATGGGTAGCACTGGGCTTACACTTTTGTTGGTGGATGTACATCCCTTCCTAAAACCCTTATTATTCGTCCCTTAAGCCCTCTCATTTCTTATTAAGTATCACTGTTTTCCAGCCACTTCCCTCTGTCCCTCCTACGTTTTCTACTAAATTGTATACTTATATGTGCAGAGGTCTCTGCAGTTGGGGTGAAGATCTTCTCCCATAAAAGATATGTGTACACTTCTGTTAGTAAGTATGTGAATAGCATTTTCTTTAGTATATTAGTAGTACTATAGTAGTACCACTAAGCATAATATAGTATGCAGTTTGTGAATAGACCCCAAAATGTGGACAACTTGCATCTTTTCTGTGGTCTCCATGATGTAGGAAACACAGCATATTTTGTGCAGGCATGTGAAGGAAGTAAAACAGTATCTGTTGTGCAATTGTCATCGGGGTAATAGATATTACCATTTCAGTGCCCTTCAACCAAGACTATGCCAATACTCCGAGGAATGCCACTAAATCCTCTGACTTCTGGTGTGTATTCATTATTAAGCCCATAGGAGTCGTGTCTGCTTGGCAGAAGTTCCGAGAAGGTCTGATGACATGACTACTGGTTACACGATGATAATGTTCAAGATAAAATTAAAGATGAAGACAAGGCATCCTTATTGTTACCTAGGCCACCCATTCTCAACCACCAAACACAAGCCAATTACAAATGTGGGTTTAAAATTGCAAAGTAGTGATTGCTGATCACCAAGCCTCACTGTTAGACCTGTCAACCTCAGGGTGGTCTTCCCCAAACTTTTTGCATGCTTACCTCCTCATTTATGATGATTCTTTTTGTGGGCCTTATGACTCTGAGCACTTTACCACCTCTGACCAGTGCTAACGTGTTTGTGCTTCTCTCCTAAACATGGTTACATTTGATATGTCCACAATTGGAATATTATATGTATCTGTAAGTTCCTAGTAGAGGGCACTGCCTGTGCCCAGAGCTTTTAAATTAAATGCTACTAGTGGGTCTGCAGCACTGTTTGTGATACCCACACAGGTAGCTCTTTAAACATGTCTCAGGCCTGCTACTGCAGAGCATGTTTGTGCAGTTTTAATGCCACTTCAATTTAGCTTTTAAACCCCTTTGCCAAGCATTAAAATCTACTTTTATTATACATAGGTCTCCCATAAGGTAGGTCCTAGGGAGCCCAAAGGGCAGGATGCTATGTAAGTAAAAGGTAGGACATGTACTTTTAAGTTTTTCATGTTCTGGTAGTGAAAAACATGTAGATTCATTTGTCACTGCTATTAGGCCTACTCCTTTCATAGGTTAACATTGGGAATTCCTTATTAACATTTTAACCTATAATTCCTGGTTCAGAAGGAGTAGCTCATTCATATTTCATATCATTGGAATGGTAATCATAAATCCTCTTTGCTGGCAAAGTTGGATTTAACATTACTATTTTAGAAATGCCACTTCTAAAAAGTTGGCCCTTCTCTGCTCATAAGGCTCTGTGTGCCTGTCGACTGTCTCCAATACACGTCTGGGGTGGGTGACAACTTGCCTTTGTGCATTCCGTCTAGACATCCACGCACAGAGGAAGGTTAGGTTTGTCTGAGTGCCAATCTGAATACTGATGGCTCATCCTGGGCAGGATGGGATGGATGAACTGATCTTTACACCTGCTTGGGTAATGTGCTGTCCCCACACAAAGGGTTGATGACCCCCCTGCAGCGAGTCTGGAGCCAGGGATTGAAAGAAAGCACCTCTTGGCATTTCTAAGGCCTTTCTTTGATGTCACCCCCACTTCAAAGGCACATTGGGATATAAGTACTGGGTCTCTGACCCCACCAAATCAGACACATCTGGACCAATAAAGAACATCTGTCAGAAAAAATGATGTGCTGCTACAAAGACTGTCACTCTGCTGGACTGCTGCTCTGGAAAAACGTATTTTCTGCTGTGCTACCCTGCTGTCTGCGGCTCTCTGATCCTGCTGATGGATATCTGGACTCTGCCCTAAACCCAGAGTGAGCTCCAAGGGCTTGTTGGCTTGCTTCTTGTTTCCTAAGACTCTGGGATATCAAAGTCTCACCACCTGCTCCTGTCGCTGGTACATTGGAAGTGGACCTAGGTGCTTGCTCCAGTAAAATCAACGCATCCCCAGTCTGTGTGTGGCAGAATCTGCACATTTAACCTGTTGTGAGAGCAGAATCAGTGCAAATAAACCAGAACCAGCAATTCGCCTATTATTGATGCATCACAAGCACTGCATCGCCATTGCTGCAGTGTGGGGAAAAAACCTGGTGCATCGTCTAAGGAACCACCGTCTTTCGGCTTGCCATATTGCCTTCGGAACCAGCACATCACCCTCACAGTGTGAAGAAAATCAATGTATCACCTTGACTGTGCAATCAACAGCGACACACAGACCCTCGCTTGCTCATTTCACCTGAGGCGGAAGCCAGGTGTGAGTGAATATTTAGCGCTGATGACTAGCGGTTTTAAAGCAGAACAGATAGTGGCTGGGTAGCTCTTGCGCAACTACAACTAAATTAATATTCTCCTACTAAGATGGCTCAAGGGAACAGGGGAAAGCGGCCACTTGCGACCCCAAAGGAGTCCTCTGAAAACATAGAACTCAATAACAAAAAATAAATTGTCCCCCAGCACATATATGCCAGTTCTTATATTGTTCCAAGAGAAAAGATAGCCACAATCAAATGAGTGTTCTTTCAAAGTTCATCGAATCAAATTCCTTTAATTTCCATTTCTTTTCTCTTCATACATCAAATCTCTTCACAGTCTTCATCAAGTTGATACAGAATGTAGCCAATAGATCAAAAGGACCAGTGCCAACACGTGTTTCGTCAGAGATTGTACCCTCTGACGAAACACGTGTTGGCACTGGTCCTTTTGATCTATTGGCTACATTCTGTATGAACTTGATGAAGACTGTGAAGAGATTTGATGTATGAAGAGAAAATAAATGGAAATTAAAGGAATTTGACTAGCGGTTTTAATTGTTTGTTGCTGCACATGTTTTTAACTTGTCAATTTTGTGCTAGTTACAAGTGTGAGTGTGTGGCCATGTTTGCATAGCCTTCTAAGCTGACTACTAGCTTCTGCACACTTTTACTCTATCCTCCGCACTTTGCACCACCAGGCACCTGAGGCGGAAGCCAGGTGACCTTAGAGCTCTTCTCTATCTTAAACCACTTCATATGGCCGGGATGCCCGTCACCCCCTCCCAACACAATCCCCAAGGATGGGAAGTCGGACGCAGTTCTGAACTTTTGGAAGGTGGGAGGGAGTCACCCTCCCGGCCGTATTTATTAAAATATGAAACAAAATTTAAAACATTAAATAAAAGTTTCATACTCATGTACAATTTTCATTTATTACATTTCGATGAAGACATGTTCTTTGGCTAACCTTAACAAAACTCTAATACAAAGGTTTCCTAGCCGAGTCTAACATCCTGCAAATGCATACATTCTAAATTAAAATTTTACATCCTAGCATTAAGGGCCAACGGCAAGGTCTTAACCGGTGTCAGATCCCTACTACCAAAAACTCTCGCCCTCACGGTGTGAGTGGCGGCCGCGCAGAGGACTGTACCCTCCTTGCCAACTCTAATTTCCCTTGTCTTGTTGGGGGCCCCCCTTTCCGCTCGACGCCGTCTTAAAGGTCGTCCGAGCTCCCGTGTGAGGTATCTGTAGGAAGGACAGCGTGGACTCCCCCCCATCCCCACACTCTCTATCATATCCGCCGTCGCGGATAACCGGGCCCCGGGAAATTGGTAGGAGGGGCATATAGCCGCTTCCTCCCCTGGAAGGGGCCTATGGCCGTCTCCCCTTAGGCGACCCATCCTTAGTGGGTGCCGCCTCCCAGTGGGAGGGGCCAATGGCCGCCTCCCCCCGGGCGCTCCCATCCATAGTGGGTGGCGCCCCCCTCTAGGGACCTTGAAATTACTGCTCACCGATCATGACCTTACCGCTCGACCAAAATAAATACGACATTTGTTTACCTACTAAGGAAGAAAATATCAGCGTGTCTAATTGCATCAAAACTGTTTACTCCTAAAAGAAAAAACAGTATCATACAGACAGTAGTCACATCCTCAATCTAGACATTCATTTACTTCTATACGGAGGAAAAAGGAGCTTATCAGAGCAAAAACTTTATTGCAAAACCAAACATTGCTATAAGGGGCTGGTGGGTGGGTCAAAATTGCTCCTTGTTCCGTCGAGGGCTCACGAGCAACGAGTGGGTGCAGCCTTCCAGGCACAGGAACAAGAGGACGCTTCTTCGGATTCCCGCTCAATTTATTCTTCTTCGGGAGGGCGTGTACCCTCCTCCGGTACGCCTACTGGGCGTGGCCATCGGTGTAGGTGTCTAGGACAACCCCTCCTGGGCGGGAAAAGGCGCGCCCCGGCTACGCCGCTTCGGGCATACCAGACGAGACACGCCCCCACCCAAAATGGTTTCCCGGGAGGATCGGGGCACCCAACCATACGTTCGGGGGGACCGAGTGGTCGCCCCTTTCCATATGGCCGGGATGCCCGTCACCCCCTCCCAACACAATCCCCAAGGATGGGAAGTCGGACGCAGTTCTGAACTTTTGGAAGGCGGGAGGGAGTCACCCTCCCGGCCGTATTTATTAAAATATGAAACAAAATTTAAAACATTAAATAAAAGTTTCATACTCATGTACAATTTTCATTTATTACATTTCGATGAAGACATGTTCTTTGGCTAACCTTAACAAAACTCTAATACAAAGGTTTCCTAGCCGAGTCTAACATCCTGCAAATGCATACATTCTAAATTAAAATTGTACATCCTAGCATTAAGGGCCAACGGCAAGGTCTTAACCGGTGTCAGATCCCTACTACCAAAAACTCTCGCCCTCACGGTGTGAGTGGCGGCCGCGCAGAGGACTGTACCCTCCTTGCAAACTCTAATTTCTCTTGTCTTGTTGGGGGCCCCCCTTTCCGCTCAACGCCATCTTAAAGGTCGTCCGAGCTCCCGTGTGAGGTATCTGTAGGAAGGACAGCGTGGACTCCTCCCCCCCATCCCCACACTCTCTATCATATCCGCCGTCGCGGATAACCGGGCCCTGGGAAATTCGTAGGAGGGGCATATAGCCGCCTCCTCCCCTGGAAGGGGCCTATGGCCGTCTCCCCTTAGGCGACCCATCCTTAGTGGGTGCCGCCTCCCAGTGGGAGGGGCCAATGGCCGCCTCCCCCGGGCGCTCCCATCCATAGTGGGTGGCGCCCCCCTCTAGGGACCTTGAAATTACTGCTCATCGATCATGACCTTACCGCCACAGGCCGGATAGTTGACCGGCTATCCGGCCCCCCCAAACTCCTCCTAAAGGTCATGCGTCCTCAAACCCCTTAGCCATGCTATGAAGTCTCCTATGAGTAAAACATTCCCCTCCCGGGACAGGTGAACCCCATCATTCAGATACATGTGATCACCCCGAATACACCCATGAGGAATGCTATGCAACTGCGCAGAGCGAAACAATCTACCAATTTTGTTGTTAACCTTCTTCACCGAATGGTTCAGTGCTGACACTGAAAGGCCCCCCCGCCATACCTTCCTGGGAATCATGTGGGACCAGGCAATCGTGCACCCCGGGATTCTTTTTGCCAACCAGCTAACGGTAGACAAAACTTGCTCGAGTAATACCCGTCTACCCAGTGTCACCAAGTCATTGCCCCCCAGGTGTACTATGACTACAGATGGCGGTGACCTCTGCCGCCCTAAGAGACCCTCAACAAAAGATTCGAATTGGTCAATACAGAGCCCGCCCCTTCCGTGGAAGGCCACTCTGTACCCGTATTCCCCAGCTGCGCGAGTCGCGTCACCTGCTTTGAATACGTCCCCGGCCCGCCTCACGTATGAGTGGCCCACGACCCAAACCACTCTCTCCTCAGACGGTGATCCATGACCGCTGGTCCCCTGGTACTGGGTCGACTGCAAATTCCGCCCCGCATGAAATGCTCGCTAAACTGTAAATGAAACAGAAGACAAGAAGCGTGAGTGCATGTCACTTGACTTCACAACATGTGCAATCGCACATACCTTTTGAAGCAATTCGAGGACCATCGTCCCAACTGTTTCACTTCCTCTGCACTCTGACCCCTGGCTGTAGCCTCAGTAGCAGCCCCTATCCTAAAGGAGGATGTCCCAAAATCGCACGGGGTCCATGCCCGCCGCAGTGATTGTCAGTGCAAGCACCCTCTGGAACCGAAACCTCGTCAGTGGGGTGCCATCGATGTGCCTCAGCAAACTCCCCCCCATGTATCCGCCCTCAGTGCCAAGTATTCCTCTATACACATTATCGGGCACGTGGGGGACCCTCGCACGCGCTGGACAACCACACTGCTTCCCATAGCTCCCTGGTCAGTCTTGGACCTAGCTATCGTGACTACCATCGAATCACCCCTAATTAGGATGTGATCCCTGCACAAGCCTCCCTCCACATCTTTCTTATTCCTTGCGACCAGTTCGCTCACCCGCATAGCCCCATGGAACGCTAATGCGAAAGCTGCCCGGAACAGAACTGCTTCGAATTGGGAGGAGCATGTCGTGACTAGTTTCGCCATGAGTAGGGACAATTTTATAAGCCAATCGGGGGCCTCATGTCTTGTTTGCGACCCTCGAGGCGCTGCCAGCCGCGAAGGGCCTTTTTCGCCAAAAAGGAACCTGTGGGGTCTTTGATGCCATGCACCTGCGCCATGAATGAGATGGCCGCCCTGTGTCTATTGGCCGATGCCGCTGATCGGCCTTCCCTGTGCATTGCTACCAGGAACCCTAGGAAGGAATCCTCCTGACCCCAGTTCTGATTCCCTGTCGGACCTAAAAATGCACAATAGGAACGAAATGCTCCTTCGTATGCTTTCCTCGTCCTGGGGGCTAAGCTTGCTGCCACGAGGTCTTGTAATCCGGGGCACCGATTAGCCAGAGTGCTTCGGGGAATGGTGCCGCCGCTAGGTCCGCTGTAGGTAGATAACCCCTGAACGCCTGCATATGTGAACGAGAGAGTGCATCAGCCGCATGATTCAGTACACCTGGCACATGTTTCGCCCTGAACTGTACATTCAGTCTCATGCAAAGCAGCACAACTTCCTTCAACAATCTCAAGATCCATTTGCAGCGTGCTGCCTGATTGTTAATGCATTCGACGACAGTCATATTATCCGACCAAAATACCACAGAGCGGTCTCTGAACTCGTCCCGCCATGCCATCAGAGCCACAAAAATAGGGAATAGCTCAAGGAACCCTATGTTACCTGTGAGACCGCTGGTGTGCCATCACGTCGGCCATGTTTGCGCCGACCATCGATTACCAAAGATGGCGCCAAATCCCACGCTCCCCGCTGAGTCAGTCCACAAGCCCAGCTCGTCCGAAGACGCTGGCGGCTTGTTCCACACTACTCGACCGTTGAAGTCCGCCAGAAATGCCAACCAAATGCGCATATCCTGGCGACCCTCTGCCGACAGTCTCGTGCGGTGGTGTCCTTCCTTGAGACCAACCATAGCTTGTGCAATAGAGCGTGAAAAGGGGCGTGCCATTGGTATCACTCTCAAAGCAAAGTTAAGCTGACCCACTGTTTGCTGTGACTGGTGCAGGGTCACTTTCTCCTTACTAAGGCAAAGTTCCAGGGAAGCCCTAAATTTAGCTACCTTTCTGACTGGCAAACGGAAACATCCCTACACAGAATCGAGCTCAATTCCCAGAAACTCGAGTGAAGTAGATGGTCCAACCGTCTTACCTGATGCCAATGGCACTCCAAACTCCCTCATGAGGATGCAAAAGTCCTGTAGCGCCTGCGCACATTTCGAGTCGCCGGCTGCTCCCAAGAAAGAAAGTCATCTAGATAATGCATAACATGCCTATGCCCTGTAGCCTCTGTAAATGCCCACTCTAAAAAACAGCTGAATTTCTCGAAGTAGGCACAAGAAATGGAGCAACCCATCGGCATGCATTTATCCATGTAGTAACTCCCTTGGAATGCAAATCCTAGCAAACGCTGATCCTGTGGGTGTACCGGGAGCAACCGGAACGCTGATTCAATATCTGATTTCGCCATCAGCGCCCCGGGGCCCAGGCGATTTAACATGGTGACGGCATCATCGAATGATGCGTACCGCACCGAACAAACTTCTGGGTCAATAGCATTGTTTACCGAGAAACCCCTTGGAGCAGACAAATTATGGATCAGCCTAAACTCCCCCGGGTCCTTCTTGGGGACCACCCCCAATGGGGAACAGATGAAACCTGCCACTGGCGGGCGCTGAAAAGGCCCAACCACTCGGCCTAGGCTCACTTCCTTAGCAAGTTTTCTCTCCACCACACTAGCATTCTGTTGCGCTGATAGCTGGTTTTTACAAAAAGGTTCCCCATGAAAATCCCCCGCCGGAATGTGGAAGCCATATAAGAATCCCTTCCTCAACACCCCAGCAGAGACATAATCAGGGTATTTGTTCAACCAAGGAGTCATAGCCATGAGATCAACGGGAGTGATCAGTGAATGATACACATTGGTAGGCAGTTGTACACAACGATCCACCTCAGTCCTGCTTTGACCCTCCGTTACCTCCCGACCCGCTATTTTTCGATCTGCATGAACTCTCCGGGTGTGAGGAATTCCCACAACCCGCACACACATGCTTGAACCTACATGTACCTTGCTGTCTGTTACAGTTGCCTCTATTGAAGCCCCAACAGACCCCCCGCTTTCCACCATTCCCGCCGGTTTTCGGCTGGTGGTAATCACCCCCGGTGCCTGCTCGAAAGGGTTCAGCAGGTTTTTGGCGGGAAACCCCCGATCCATTCCCACCTGGCGAGGATGTCCCTACCGTCCCAGGCAGGAGCTGCTTATGCCATGAAATTGAATCGAGGCAATCCCATGTCATTCGCTCTACGAAATTTCATGTCGTAACCTTTCCATTCGTCCCCCTCATACATTTCATAAAAATCCATTATACGTGCCTGATAACAAGACAGTTCGGTCAGTACCTCGGGCTTACGTTCACCAATAATCGCAGTAAACATTGCAAAGGCCTTCGCCCAATTCGTTATCGTCTCTTCCACCCTGAACTCCGCCATCTTGGTGCCCCAGACGCTCGGGTGCCACAAATCTTTCTGTGTTTTAGCATATTCCATCTCGCGATGGTCAGTCAACAACGAAAACATATTGACATACTTGTCTGCCCATATCAATTCTTTCGTGGCCATCGGGATATGTTGAACCACCCTCTCCCGCCTTGAGAGCAATGAGCCCTCCCCCGCCACTGGCAAAGCGAGCTTACCCGGTTCGGTCGTTGTTCCCGCCGTTTTCTCGCGACCAGCTGCCGGTCCTTCCGGTGTCACCTGTGGGGAAACAAGAGGGAGATTCGCCTTCGCAGCATCTCGCGACTGCCGCAACTGCTGAATTAGTAATTTGGCCTCTTCGGCCGTGTCGCCGGGCGCCGTAGCACCCCCTGCCTTCTTATTGAGCCATGCGGCCAACTGGGTGGCCAATTCAGGAGGCATATCCTCATCGTTAGCGGGCGTAATCACAACCGGAATCGGTTGACCCGCGTCTGGGGTTGGTACTGGGTCATCAGCTGGTATGGCAGGGGCAACCGGGGGCACCTCATGGACAGGAACCTCCCCTGTAACTGCCCTCTTCTTGACCCGTTTCCCCCTACCCTCGGGGACGACTCCCGGCAATGCCGGGCCTATTACCTTCTTCGGGTTACCAGGCTTGTTCAATGCGGCCAGTTGCTTCTTGACGCCCGCCAAATCACGACCAAGCGCTGGGACTTGTCCGAAGCTTCGTTCCATTCTCGTCATTCTGCTCACCAACATGTGAAGCATCTTGTCTGTCTCGGAACCCTTTCCTGCCTTCTTGCCGGACATGGTTTCGATTATTCACTCCGAGTCGATCAATACAGTCCTGGATCGTTCGCTGTAAAGTCACTGAAAGAGAAACACAAGAATTACAAGTTCTCAAAATTGCTCCTTGTTCCGTCGAGGGCTCACGAGCAACGAGTGGGTGCAGCCTTCCAGGCACAGGAACAAGAGGACGCTTCTTCGGATTCCCGCTCAATGTATTCTTCTTCGGGAGGGCGTGTACCCTCCTCCGGTACGCCTACTGGGCGTGGCCATCGGTGTAGGTGTCTAGGACAACCCCTCCTGGGCGGGAATATACATTCACTGTATATACTACTCTGGTAAAACACTTGTACTATTGATCTAAGAGTGTCCAGGTTGCTCTTCTTCTTGCCTATAAAACCTCTTCTCTCTTATACCTATCCTCATCTCCCTAATCTTTTCTGTTTTGTGGTAAGGCACAGGATTGTGCTCTTTTATATTTTCTGTAATGTGATTTACAAATATTTCTTCATTGTAAAAATAAATTCCTTGTCCGGCTGGACTTGGACAAATATATAAGCAGCTCATCAAGGCTTGGCTTATTATCTTTTGTTCTTTATCTCTGCACTGCTTTGGACCACTGTCTGATTGCAAGGTACTTCGTAAAGCAGGGCTTTCGTGACTTCTGTATCCGGCCTGTACTCCATCACGGTCGGTGTGTATTCTTGGCTTTTCCAGGTCCAGCGCCTTCTGCTTCTAAGCGCTATTTTTACATTTAATCTTTAAAAATTCATATCTTGACTTATACATATTCGACTTTTGTCATTTTGGTTTTGTTTTATTTATAACAATCCTAGCAATTTTTCTAGGTGAGTTGGAGTCTTTTGTTGTGTTTTCATTGTGTTACTGTGTGTTGTGTTGCACAAATACTTTACACATTGCCTCCTAAGTTAAGCATGTCTGCTCTGTGCAAAGCTACCAAAGGGTGAGCACAGTTTAATTAATGGTGTGTAACTGAATTACCCTGACTAGGATTGTGGTCCCTAATCAGACAGGGTGCATACCTCTGCCAGCTGGATACCTGATTTCTAACACTCACCAAATACAAGGAGACTGAGGTTGGGAAGGATGCTTCTCTCTTTTTCTATAAAGCACTTTGTTGGTGTTGTGATATAACTAACAAAGAGGTTTACAATTAAATAATGTAATATTTCTAGAGATTACACATATAACTGACAACACTCATACTGTTGAACAACATCAAACACTATCTACCCCAAGCAGAAAGTCACAAGTTGAGTCTAGTCTTGTGCGCTGGATAGTGAATTACATCTCTGTTCATAGCCCAGAGATACTTGATGCAGGACTCCAGAAGGTTACCCTTATACTAACACCAATCCTTGCACATCTTGTAATTTTTTTATGGGCAGCCCCCAGCAGCGTATTTTGGCTTCTCTAAACCCCTACTTCACCCCTCCAATGACAGAGGGGCTAGGTCCTTCCATGATTGGTCAGTGTCTC
Organism: Lissotriton vulgaris; assembly: GCF_964263255.1. Taxonomy (NCBI): domain Eukaryota; kingdom Metazoa; phylum Chordata; class Amphibia; order Caudata; family Salamandridae; genus Lissotriton; species Lissotriton vulgaris. The sequence goes on along the minus strand of NC_141685.1, from coordinate 1,705,433,986 downwards.
CCTTTGCCACCTGTGGACCCATCTACAGCAATGCCATCTTGTATCTATTATTGTCCAAGTCAACTGTGATATCTAGCAGGGTCATTTTTGGGGCAAGAGGGAGCCTCCAACGGAGTACCCCACAGAGGGAGGAGAGCACCACCCCAGAGGGAAGCTATCTTTGCACAGCTCCAAATAGTGTGGATCAAGTCACCCCATAGAAATGTACATCACAAACACTGTGGTGAAGCTACCACCCCCATTTTCCACAGTTTATCCAGTGTGAAGTGGGCTCTATGTAAGTATTTCAGTGGAATAGATCTAAACTGTGATTCCATTGCCGCCTCTCAGGGGGGTGCATGTGCTTTCATCAAATTAGCCTCCATTTAAGAATCCCTTGTGGCCAGTGGGAGAGGAAGGGAACTCGAGCCACCATGTAGTAGATCTGAAAGCTACGTCTCCTGCATTGCCCATATTTCAGATGCAAAAGTCAGGTCTCCAAGACTGTTGAACCACGATTCATTAATGACAACCTGGTGTGATGTTCTATAGTACAATGCAATGTCAGCGGCTGCAATAACCCCTCATAGGCAGACTTAAAACATTTTGACAGCACAAACCTAGGAGTGTGTTGATCACACAACAATCCCTTCAAGAGTGCATTGATTTGAGTGACAAAATAATGTGAGACAGCACGCTGTGAATTGTGCAATGGGTATAACAGATGGGAGAAAGCCACCTCCCATGATATTGAACCCCCTCAGTGAGCATCTGAAAATGCCCAGCCAATTACCTGAGTGGTGTGTTCTGAAACATTGATGACTTGGCCTTGTAATAGTTTCCCAAAAACATTCAGGATTTGAAAGACCAAGGGTTCATACCATGCAGATTCATTCAAGGATATTAAAAAATCATGAGCATGCAATGCTATTCTGTCTGTGACTCCTGGAGCCCAGTCAAACCCTTCACAAATGCATTAACCGTAAAACCATTCGACCAGAGGTTTAATCAATATAGTGAACAATAAGGGAGATAGAAGGCAGCTCTCACAGGTGCCTCGCTGTACCATACAGTTGTCAGAAACAGTTGTCTCTTGTTTGACCTGAGCCGTCAAATGTGTGTACACCAATCGTATGTAACCAATGAACTTGGGACCAAAGTTAATTTTAGTAAGCAGGGAAAACAAGTAATGCCTCCCAGAGGACAATTGGTGAGTCAACTGAACACTTATGTTAAACTTGACATCTTTGGCAATGTTTTACCGCCAAACATTTTGCCTTCAGTGCTTCTGTTTTTCTGAATTAATTTTTGTTTGCCTTAGGCCTTTGTGCACTTTACCACTTCTAACCAGTCCTAAAGTGCTTGTGCTTACTCACCTAAACATGGTAAAATGGCTAACACCTGATTGGCATATTTGTTTTACAAGTGAAGTGTTATTTCATATATCCAGGCCGGGTAAATTAAATGCTACTAGTGGGCTTCCAGCACGTATTGTGCCACCCACCTAAAGTAGCCCTTAAAAACATGGCTCAGGCCTGCCACTACGGCCTGTGTGCAGTGTGTAGTTTTAATTTGCCAATTTGACTCGCCAATTCAATGTAGAAAAATAAACCTTTTACAAAGCCTAAAACTCTTTTTTAATGCATATAAATCACCCCTGAGGTAGGCCCAAAATAGCCCATAGGCAGGGTGCATTGTATTTGATAAGTTGGACATGTACTTTTAAGTCTAACCTGCCTTGGTAGAGAAAACCTAATAAATGCGTTTTTCATTACTATGTGGCCTACCTCTCCCAGGGGTTCATATTGGGTTACCTTATTACACTTAATAAGTGATAACTTTTGTTTGGGAGCTGACTGAAATGGCATGTTTGGTGTCTAAGGAATTGTAATTTAAAACCCTCTTTAAGAGTAAAGTTGGAGTTTCAGTCACAACTCTGAAAGTGACCGCTTTAGAAAGTTGGCATTTTCTTGTCCTGCAGTCCATTTCCGGGTCACATGACTAAATGTAGTTGTGTATTATTCTTATTCAGTCATAAGAAAGGGAGACTGGATGTTGGCAGGATGGGTCCTCCTGACTTGATGGTGGGGCGGAGCTGTGTTCAGCCCCACTTGTACATCAAAGACACTGCCACAGGCCACATACAAACTACCTCAGGCTAGCTTTTTGTGCTACCATACGTCCTTGGACCAGGACAGAGAGGAAGGAAATTCTAGCACCATCTGTGGGTGGTAAGCTCTAGAAACTTACATTCACTTCAAGGCTGGCACCAGCTCTAAACCAGGATCCTCAGACTCACTCTTCACTACACTCCAGGACCTGTGGATACTACAGAAGAAGGACTGCCCTGCTAAGAGAGCACTGCCTTGCTCCCTGAGGCCTGCCCTGCTATCTTTGAAGGAAGAGTCGCCCTGCTCCCTTCATCACAGGCTAGCTGAAGTGATTCCAATGATCAACTGACTGATCTTCTGTTCAGAGCGAAAGGGACATAACATGCTTTAGAGACTTCTCTGCAACTTCCCAATTGACCTACTGTAACTGGACCTGCTTGAACCTGCCTCAGCCCTGCTGGTCTGTGCAATTGTTAGCTCCTGATCCCTGATCCCCAAATGGCACCTCCCATGTCCGGTGCTCTTGATTGGCATCAGAGGGACCTCCTCTCTACACGGGAGAGAAACCTGACGTTTTGAGCTGGTCAGACTATAAAAGGGCCCACGCATGGAGGCATATCACCGCTCACGATGACTGCAAAAATGAAGCTCTAGTAGACCTGACTATTTGGGCTATAGCAACCACCAGTGACCACCGAAAATGCAAGGTCTGCAGTTTGTACTACAGCATCGTCAGCCCGCGGTGACTCAGAATCTCAGTGCTACAGCGACAACCATCTGTGACGATCTCTCTGCTCTTTGCGGCCTCCTCCACTACGAATCGGACTCTACACACGGGCCTTCACCAGGCAACATTTTCAGCAGGACTAACATTCTTCCCTTTTGATCTATCCCACGCTCCATCGCTGTTGGCCTGAACTTGTGTCTTTCACCCGTCCTGCATGACCAGGTACCTGCAAATGGTGCTTTGTGCTTTTAGGTGCTATACTTCCCTTTAATTTGTGAAATTGTTAATGTCTGGTACCTCTGACTGGATTTCTTGTGTTTTGTTATCTTTATTACTGTTTTTCTGCTGCATAAATATAAACACATTGCCTCTCAGTTAAGCCTGCCTGTTTTTGTGCGAAGCTACCAGAGGGGTAAACACAGGTTACTTTAATGACTTTTGTGGTTCACCCTGACGGGGATTGTGTTTGTTGCTTGAGAAAGATACATACAAGCCCTTACCCAAACACCCAATTTCACACACCATATTTGTCTCAAAACATTTGGTGATTGTGTCTGTGTTGTATTTCCTACAGTGAGGGAGAATCAACCACCAGGCACTAAAACAACAGACCAGTCCTGGTCTGTTCTGGTTCCATCCTCGCCTGAGTTTCACCGGTGAGTGGTCTGAAAAACCATGTGCCAAAATGCGAGCTACAACCACTCTATTTACTTCATAGTCGCACATGAGATAGTAATCAACTAAGGAGAACGCTTTGTGTGCTCCAGGATAGAATGTGGAAGTCTTCTCCCTCAGTTAAAGGGCTCTCCATATTTCTGTCATCCCCAGTGCATTAAAAAATTGGCCAAGGGAGGCTAACCCAGGTGACTCAACAATCCCACTTGAGCTATCGTCTTTCCAAACCAGTGCCCTGTTCAGATCCCTTCCCAGAATCCATTGCCCAGGTGGAATCTGCTTCAATAGGTTACTGACGATCTTTAAGAAGTCAGCTGTTAAGGGGGTGGGGGTGCAATGGTTCTCCCTGCAGTAGTCACTTCACTAATACATATCTGCCTAAATGATCATGCCAGATCGTAGTAATTTTAAAAGGGAAATGGTTACGGATCAAAATAGAAACTCCGCTCACTGAATGCCCTGAAAAATCCAGGTCCACTCTGTTATGTACAGTTGTTGGGGATATACCTGTCAATGACTCCACTCTATGTTATTGTTATTGTTATATGGGGTTTTGTAGCGCGCTCAATTACTACTGGAGTATCCTGACGCAAAGAGAGCGATGCAAAAGGCAGAAGTGAGCGAAGTGAAGGCGGAGCGTTAGAGCGCCAGTTTAAACAGATGGGTCTTAAGTGCTTTTTTGAAGATCGCATAGTTCTGATTGGAGCGGAGGGCCATAGGGAGGAAATTCCAAGCAGTTACTTTCACAGCAATGGATTGACCTCCAAAACGGGAGCGCTTGAAGCGAGGAACCACCAGCCGGTGTTGGGTGGCAGAACGCAGGGGGCGATTGGGAAGATAGAGAGAGAACCGTTTCCTCCGATAAAGTGGGCCCTGATCATAGATGGCTCTATGGGAGAAAGTACGGGTCTTAAAGATAATCCGTTGAGACACCGGAAGCCAGTGCAGACTGCGCAAATGGTATTGAACGCTAGACCTCCTTGAGATGTTAAAGAGGAGTCTGACAGTCGCATTTTGGAATATCTGGAGACGAATGGTCAAATATGCCAGGGAGCCACTGAACAGGGCATTAGCATATTCGAGGCGGGAGAGAATAAGCGCTCTAGCCACTGTTTCTCTCGCCGTTCTGGGAAGAAGAGGAAAAAGGTTTTGGAGGGCCTTAAGAGTGCCAAAGCAGCCGCAGGTGAGTTTCTTAATGTGAGCCTCAAATTTTAAGTCTTCCCCAAACCACACCCCCAGATTTATTGCTGGGATCTCCACAGAGCTAGGGAATGGGAAGCCAGCCGGCCACAGGGATTCTCTAAAATATGTGGGGAACTGCCCGTAAAGTAAGATTTCAGTTTTATCTTCATTACATTTTAGCTGGGCAGAAGCCAACCAATTGAAGACTGAAGAGAGACAGGTCTGGGTGGAAGCAGTATCCAAGTCCGTAGCAGGCCAGGTAAACAACAGCTGTGTGTCATCGGCATAAGCTATTATTTTGGCGCCCAGTTGTTCAGCCAAGGCAATCAGAGGGGTCATATATATATTAAACAACAGCGGGCTTAGAGTTGACCCTTGAGGCACCCTGGTGGAAAGAAGCTTAGCCGATGACGAGAAAGGGGGTAGCCAGACCGGCTGAGTCCGGAGAAAAAGAAAAGAAGTCAACCACTCTAAAGCCAAATGAGTGATGCCAATGGCTGACAGACGGGAAAGAAGGAGCTGATGGGGAACCGTGTCGAACGCGACAGAGAGGTCCAACAATATTAGAGCCGCTCTGCCGCCAGCGTCCAAACAGTCCCTAATGGCCTCTGAAATTTCCACCAATGCCGATTCCGTGCTGTGAGAAGCCCAGAATCCGGACTGGGCAGGGTGGAGGGCGCGAGATGTTTCCACAAATGTGTTCAATTGATGGAAGGCAATCTTTTCACAGACCTTGGCCATCACTGGCAATAGAGAAATTGGGCAGTAGTTAGCAGGAACTGCCGGGTCCAGACCCGCTTTCTTCAACAGTGGCAAAAGTTAGGTCTGCTTCCAGCATTCCGTAACAGTCGCCGACCTGAAAGAGAGGCTAATTTCGGTAACCTCCTGACACACCACCTCAGCCACCCAACCAAGAACACGCGCAGGACATGGGTCAGTAGGTGATCCTGATTTCAAGGATTTTAGGACTGCTAGTGTGTCCGCTCCCAAAGGTGGAGAAAATTCCTCAAAGGCGTACACCCTGGGAGAAGGAGGAGAGGGAAGCACAGGAGCAGAGAGACTCTGACTGATACAGGTAGTCCGCAGGCTAGCCTGGATCCCTGCTATTTTATTTTTTAAAAATGAGGATAAATCCTGGCACCAGCGAGCAGAAGATGGCACTATTAGTTGCTCGGCGCAGGGGGAAAGAAAGCTGTTGACAATGGCAAAAATTTCCCTGCTGTTATTTTTGGCCTTAGAGATCCTACCCGCAAAATATTCACTCTTAGCCGTCCTGATACTAGCATAATACTCCCTCTGAGCTGTACGTAATACCCCTTTAGCGGTCGGGCCATAGGAGAGCCGCCAACATTTTTCCAGTCTTTTACAGCCGAGCTTAAGCTCTCTCAGGGCCGACGAGAACCAGGGTTTGGAGGGGGTGGAGCGGATTTTAGATCTAGTGCTCCCTTTAGAGGAGGTCTCCACCCCGAGCAGATCCAGGTGTTAAGGGTCTGCAAAGCAGTGGTCAGCTCCGGCCTAACGCTGGACTGCCCATACAAAGGGCATTGGACAGGGCAGACAGATTGATCTTCTGGGGGCAAGTGATAAGTTTGCAATTGAAAGGAATTTTTTCTAAGGACCAGGAGAACCTGATCAGCCTATGATCCGACCAGGTAAGGATTTCTGGGTCAGATACAGATAGGCGAAAATTGGAGCAAACCACATCCAGAATATGGCCCCCGGAGTGTGTGGGCAGCGAGATCCATTGGGTTAGTTGGGCTAGGCTAAGGGACCCAGCAAATTTTTGGAGTCTGGTAGCTCGGCCCCCTCAATATGAATGTTAAAATCGCCCAAGAGGAGAAATCTAGAAAACCTCAGGGCGCGGGGCACAATGACATCTGCCAACGCCTTAAGGAATGGTCCGGCGGGACCTGGGGGACGATAGACCAACATGCCTCCCAGCGTAAAATGAGGTGAGAGGGTGAGAAAAAAATTAAGGGCTTCACCATCACCTAACTCATCGGAGGAGTCACTGTGAAAAGACCATGTATCTTTAAATACAATGGCCGACCCTTCCCCTCTCCCTATAGCTCGATCCGTCCTAATGATTTTAAAGCCTCTAGGGCTAAACAAAATATCAAGGTGGCCGTCAGACAAAAGTTCAAATATGTCAGCGGCATAGAGCAATTCCCCTCCACTCCCTCTCCCCATACTTTGAAAGCTTGAAATATGTAGGAACCTATGGAGGCAGTCTCATCCAGTTCTCCAAAACCCAAGGGGCCAGTGGGAAGCCCATAGGAGTACCCCACTCACTGTGCAGCACCTTGGTTCCAACCCTGTGGCGCTCCTAGCAATAATCTCTTTGGAGGCGATCCCTTCTCTTGTACCTTGATGTCTTTACCTGTCTTTGCTGCGGTGCCGAGCAGTGCCCGCCATCTCTGTCTCATCAGGGACTGATCTTCAGCCCCTTGGCCTCTCAATGACACAGAGCAGGAACACCTCTGCTCAGCCAAACAAGATCACCAGTCATGGACAGTGGGCCTCCCACTTTGCTCCGTTTGTACTTTTTACATTGGTTTACACTCCAGAACAGGCACAGATTGGTGGTGGGTGCAATTTGAGATGACTCCAGAACACAATAAGCTCTAATACCGTGGCAGCCCTCCTTGTTCTAAGCTTATAGGCATTTGACACAAATATCAACTGGTGCTGCTAAGCATGAGTGAAACTGGAATACAAGTTACCACTGTTAATCATCACTCTTCCTTCCTTCTGCACATCACGAGTTACTATCAGAGAGGTGTCCTACAGTGTTAACAATTGTCTCTTTGCTTTTTCATTTTAACCTGTCCCACTCCCAGAAACGATCAATTCTTCCAAATTCACTTGCTACACCTAGTCTGGCGAAATCAAGTTCTTTCTAAAGTTTGAATACCTATAGGCCGTAGGTATGTGGATGCTAAAGAACTACATGAAGTTGAACTCAAAAAATAAACAATCAATGAAAAGAAAAATATAGAAACAGGACAACTATAGAAACATTCATTTTTTATTTTGAATTTTTTTATTAACATTGCGAGAGACAGAAACAGAAAGAAAAACAAAAGTCACTCATTTTAAACATACCATAAAGCAACTCACTGTAAGATGCTTATACAGAGGAATATATTATAACAAACAGTTCATAAGACATGGAAGTATATCCCAGATGCATAGCGATTATAATTTTAACAATACTTTGAAAGAAAAGAAAGGGTCAATATTCAAAGTTGAATAAACATGCCCCCAATTTCTCTCCCGTTTTCTCAAAGAGCGAGGACCCCTTACTTTAGCTAACGATAGTTCCATCATAAAAATTTCATTGACTAGCAGCCACCACTCCATAACAAGCGGAGGTTTGGGGGAAATCCAGGCCCTAGCAATAATCAATCTTGTACATGCAAATAAGATAGTGTTTAAATCTTTATGAGGGCTACTTACATCCTGCAGGTCTAACCAAACCGTGGGCGCTGAAAGGGGCGAAAAAATTATCTGCCTTTGATTAAGAATACCTTCTATTCCTTTCCAGAATTCAGACAGTGTGGGGCAAGAAAAAAGCATGTGTACCAGATCAGCTGCCTCGAGGTCACATTTAGGGCATTTGGTATTTGGAACAGTCATTGAACGATCATTGAATAGATTGCTTGGCGACCAACAAGAAATTCTTTGGGGGGTATAATACAGTTGACAACCAGTTCTATATAGCTGAAGTCTTAAACTAGAAGACTGAACCACCCGGTTGAGCTGGCAAAAAGAAGCGGATATCTGGTTAGATGTTATATTGACCCCCGTTCTAGTGGTCCATTTAGCTGCTAGTTTAATACAGTCATCAGTTTTCATCTGATTTAGATATTTATAACCTTCACTGATGAGAGATTTATTCTTATCGGAATAAAGGCCAGTCAAAATATCAGAGTCACTCACTTCATTAATTTTCATTTTCCAAACTAAAAAGTCCCGAATTTGCATATATTTAAAGTACATAGAGTCATTCAATTTGTAAAGAAGTTGAAGTGATGCAAAATCAAGTAATCCGTCCGGGCCATAAAGGTCTCCTAGAGTATTAATACAACAGATGGCCATACTATAGAAACATTCAAAGGCAGACAGACTGTCCCATTACTGGATCACTTTCAAGTGTTTCATTAACATGAAAATAAATTAGAATTATAAACCACTCAAAATATTCATCAGAAACAAAGTGGAGAGGACAGAACATTCAGGCTGCAACAATATGAACGTTCTTGGACCATAGTCAAGGCCAAAATGCTGAGAGGTTCTGTTGAGTCCCGTTCTTGACCAAGCAAAGGGTAATCCCTTCCAGTATCCATGGTGCCATCATGCACTGAATAGATCATGTGAAACATTTCAAGTGTTTTCTTAAAAGGGTCACAACTCAATGGACAAGAAACCTTCTTGGCAATCTTTTTGAATGCTGCTGAAGAGTACAGCTGAAGTTATTAGCAAGGTGCCAAACTAGACTGACATCAGGGAAGAGGAAAGAACCTATCCAAAATATCTAGAAACAGCAGCCAATAGACGTTTCAACTGCTTGAGAAAAATTGGGACAGAAACAGTTACACGTAGGTGATGAAAAATAAGGGAACAAAGACATTGTGATGTATCCATCACTTAGAAAAGCCTCCTTATATATGATTCATAAAGAAATTGATATCTCAGAAAATACCTGGGATTAGGAAACTTAGATAACATCCTATGGACAGACCACCACCTCAGATAGGGCAGTTTATATGCTTGGCCACACCCCTTTTCCGAACCTCATGGCACCAGTTTGGCACACTAAGAAGAATCTCAAGTGTGACATCCTATGCCCAGTGCTAAGACCTGCAACTGCCTGATGCTCCTTGCGGCCATCAGAATGCCCCATTGGTGGGCCAAGAGTGCAGCAATATCAGTGCAGTCCAGGTGATGAGTACAGCGAACAGGAGCCTTATATATGGATAGGTTTACATAGTCAGCATAAAACCAATGGGAGGTCCTAGCACATGTAAGCATGCAAAATGACTAAAATGGGTATACAAGATTTGCTTGCTCAACAAAGTGGGAGAAGAGATTTTTCTCCTTACATCAGCAAGAATAGCCTGACAGTTATAACATAAGAGCAGGTGCATTCTACTAGCTAAGCCCCTCTGAGCATGTGCAAGGCTCTAGAAGAGGGAGAAAGCCCATGGCAAGCACATGGCTAACTAAGATGGCTGCCAAGTACAAAATGGCTTTCAGCTCATGCTAACAGCGATCCCTGCAATCTTTAACAGTACCTAAAGTGCACCTAAGACTTGGAAGTTAAATTTCATGAGTGGGCAGCAGCCCATATGCCACCCAAAGCAGGGACGGCACAAACTTGACTGGAAGCTTGGTTTTAGCTGTAAATTCGACCTGTCAAAATATAGCATTGTGACAGACCTAAACCCTCATTTAAATTAATAATACTTCACCCCTAACTAGGCCTTACTGTCTATCATGGCAGAGTGCATGGTATTTAACAGTAGGAGAACATTTTAATGTTAAACATGTCCTTATATTGAAAATGACCAAAAGGCTATTTTCACTGTAGCAGTGTTAGCTGTTTTATTGGAGGGCATTGTGATACAAAATGTAATTGAATATTGCTATCTCCACTTAGGAAACAACTACAGAGTTCAATCTAAAACTCTTTAAAATATTTATTACAAACCCAATTCATTGATAACATTTGATTTGTCATAACTATCTTAGAACAGGTACTTTTAGAATGTTGCATGTTACCTGCCTAAAGCATCAAGAAGCCAGCTTGTGTGAGTTTCCAGCTGTCACCCAGGAGCTGTAAAGCCCCATGTGAATTTGCTCCTAGCCTGAAACAAAGACTTTAGATGTGGGGAGATGTTCTGTTTCCCTGGCAGAATGACCTTTTGGGCTGTGCTCAGGAACATATGTAACTTAAAAAGGGCCTACTCTGTCACAGGCAAATGTAGCTAAGACCTGGGTCTGCCCCCTTCCTATGCCCCCCAAGCCAGTCAGGCACCAGCCCCAGCGGGAGAGGAACTGGTTTAGAGTGACCACTGGGCAGTGGTTGCTCATTTCCCTGACCTCACCTCTGTAAGTGAGCACAGGAGTTCTGCACAGCAAAACAAAGGTTCTGCCATGTTGGATTTGGCAGAGTGGAGCACTGTGGAATAGTTTGAAGTAAAGCACACAGGAAGTGTTGCAAATGTGGGTACGGTAATTCTGGCAACTTTTACCCCATTGGTTAAGGAATGGCCAGGAGTTTCTCAGACTTTCACTGGGCATAAATGTGGCATCCCTAGTACCCTCCTCAGAACACACTCTGGACCTGTGGAAGGACAGAAGAGGACTAGACTTGCAGTCTGTGAACTGAGAAGAGCCCTGAAGACTAAACCCGCTCTCCCTCCTGTACCCAGGGCAAAGAAGTGGACTGCATGGATCATAAGGCAGATCTCTTGTTTGCTTCCAGAGGTCTTTTTCCTGCATTCCCAGTTGACCAGTTATAACTTACCATGACCTGGAAGCTGCTGCTAGCCTCTACATGAGTGAATCTTGACCATCAATTGCTGTTTTCAAGGTCCTTGACCCTTGGCTGGTATCAAAGTGTACTCCTAATAAAACCTAAAACCTGAGAACTGGAAGCTTTTTGCCAAATGTTTTATCGGGGCAAATCTGGTCACTGTATCCAGCCCACGCTCCATCACAGTCAGCCTTATAGTTTACCCTTGTCCCCGTCAAGTGCTTCCAGATGGTCGTAGTTGGCACTTAATGCTTTTGGCACTATTTTGAACCTTAAACTTTAAAAAATCATAGCTTCAGTTCTACTGATTGGATTTTAGTCATTTTGGAGTCATTTTATTTATTAAAATGTACTCCAAAGTAGTTTGGGATTTTTTCTCTGTTGTAATTTGACTTTATTTCAGTTTGACTTAATGAAGCCTATCTGCTCTGTGCCACAGCTACAAGGAGGTTGAGCTCAGGTTAATTTAGTTACTTTAGTGGTTAACCTTGACAAGGTAGGTACTCATCCCCTCAACAAATACCTCCAATTTCTTATATGTATGTATTCATTGTAAGACATATATTTCTACACAAAATTATTAGGCACAAACTATAAAATGACATTTGTCTGTGTCCACTTTCAAAATGTCCCTCTCCTTTTCCCACAAAATGTCTCTGCAAAATGATTTCTCTTTTGGTTACATCGCTACCTCATATCTAACCGATAACTCTGTTATCCACATCATGTATTTGCCTAATTGTATGACCTACTCTAGGTGCTAATGCTTTGATTCATCTTGCTTTATTGTTGTTTTATGATCAAGACATTTGGTCCCAGATTTTATAATGCTTTGCATCAGGGTTGCGTCACTTTTGTAATGCAAAGGGTGTTCCATTGATGGTGCATGAGTGTTTCCATGCAACCACCGATTGGTTTTGATGCAAATCCCTATTGCCTATCTCCAAACATTGATAGACAGGGATTTGAGCCAAAATCTTACTTCTCCTTGAGGCAGGCATAATGTTCATTACTCCTAATTTTTCCAACTTTGAATGTGTGCTGGATTGAACAGCAGCCATTAAAAGTGGGAAAAGCCTTAATAGTTTTTGTACTGGAAGGCACACTTTACTGTATATCATCTATGTTTCAGAGAACACATACATACTATAGCGCAAGCGTATGTGTGTTGGTGCATGGCTCCCAGAAGTACTTCAGTGCTGGGAGAGAAAAGAAATACACCATATCTTAGAAGATATTACATATTTTTTTGCTCCCTTTGACACAAGGCAGTACAGCAACTTTGGTGCAACATTGTCTTGTGACAAAGAATAGTAAGTCTGGGCCTTGATGTTGGGTTTACGTTAGAATTACATTTATTCAGAAAGACTCCCTGTGCAAAGATTTTTCAAAACGTTAATTTAGGTTACATTTTAAACAAAACAAATGCCAGTGACTATACAAAAATATTTACACAGGTTCTATTTCCCGTTAACAGAGTGGCTGATCATGACACACTGAGGACCAGATTGTGACCACCCTATTTGTACCCTAGATGCACATATACGGAATGCACACTCTGCAGGCACCATGAGAGCAATTCAATTAATTTCACTTATTCATGAGAATTCCTTTTTTGTCATGACTTAGGACATACACATCCTGACTGCATTGAAACAAATGACAAATGAGCAGACAGTATCATGGCAATCTCTTTCTTGGCCCTTGGCTATTAATTCCTTTTATGAGTTAGATTAATTTCACAAAATAACCCCCGTTTTAATTTCTGTCCCTTCCTTGTAGACCTGGAGCCACAATTAACTTTATCACATGAGTGATAGTAGCTAATGTACTTTTGCTGGTCTGAAACAGCCTGTAAACTGATAATCATACCAATACAAGCCAAGCAACCCCTCACCACTGTTTATAGCACAGAGAGTTATTTGTCTACTGCGTGCACTTAGCATGTGCTCACATGGACAGCACATAAATATTTACATTTTTTGTACCTTTTTTTGTCTTTGTTTTCTTTTGTGTTAGTGGACTATAAGAAGGAGAGGCAGTTGCTATTTTGGTGCATTTAAATTTTTTGGGGTATGCATATTTATAGGTGTAGGTCATATGTTTCTATAATTACACATTATGGTGTTTTAACATTCCTGATTTAATTTAATTTATCCAGAAGTGTGTTTGTACTTTGGATCCTAAACAACCCCCACTGTATTCTTTAAAATCCCACAATCCCTACCCACCCTCAACCCTAAAAATAACCTTGCCACCCAAAAGCTGTTACTCATCCTAAACCCTAAAATGACCTTAGCCACCCAAAAACCCATACCCACCCCAAACCCTAAAATTACCCTTGTCACCGAAAAACCCTTCCCCACCCTAAACCCTAAAATAACTCTTGGGAAAAGCACTAGCCATTTTCATTAGTGACTGAGCACTTGCCTGCACTCGCAGAAACCAGGGGACTGTGTCCAAACAAACTTCATTAAAGCGGAAGGAGGAGGAGCCACTGTCAGCTGACCCGTGACCACGCACAGTGCACCGTGAAGGTGCTGGCCATCTCCTGCAGCACGGGAAAGCACTTGCCATTGTGATTAGTGACTGAGCACTTGTCTGCACTAGCGGAATCCAGGGGACTTGGTGTCCCAACATCCTTCATCACAGCGGAAGGAGGAGGAGCCGCTGTCATCTGACCTGCACCTCCCACGGTTCACCATAAAGGTGCTGCACATCTCCCGTAACGCAAGACATGTGCGGGCCATGCCCGTCCAAAGCCCAGGCCAGGGGAGGGCCCTTCCGCACCAGTCAGAGCCCGCAGGAGGCTGGGCTGGGCGCCCCTTCTTCGTTTTTCTGTTACCTTGCTCATCTGCCAAGGGAATTTTGATATTTGAGCTGCGAGCCGAGAGCAGGAACCCCGAAAAAGTCTGCAGGGATATACAGATGAAGGATTGCAAGATTTGCTCAGGTAAGAGCCCATATTTATATATATATATATATATATATATATATATATATATATATATATATATATATATGTATATATATATATATATATATATATATATATATATATATATATATATATATATATATATGAGCACAAGAAGGGCGGCACAACCGGATACTTTTTAAGAAGCTTTTATTCGCACTTCACAACACCCCACCGACGCGTTTCAGCCTCACGGCTTTTCTCACGGTTAGCAAGTCCTTTGTTAGTTTTCATTTATATACTGCCCCATAGTAGCCTTAAGGTGGCATTATGGGATACGTAGTTTATGAAATAATTTAAAAAAAACAATTATAACAAACAAAGGACTGGCGTGTTCCTTGAGTTGATGTATAGTACATTGCGTCCAAAGTTCGTTTCACTTAGGGCATGTATCATCTCAATGTTATTTAAACACGTGAATTTTTCTTCTTCAGTTTAGGGTGTAGTACCCCTGTTCACATTGTTTATCAGCCGGTTAAGTTCATATTTACTCCAGATGTATGTGGAGATCCTCTCCAAAGTTCATGCCTCTAGGATGCTTTGTTCGGAACCGAACAATGAAACATGATTCCATTTGTCGAAGAAGACGGACTCTATCCCCTCCTCTTTCCAGCTTAGTGAGCATTTTCAGTCCATAGAAGCTCATTGCTCACCAATTAAGCATGGGCGAATTTTGCGAATCTCGCGTTCGTGAATTTTGCGGATTTGCGAACTCGCAATCCGCAAAATCCACGAATTCTCGCGAATTTGTGGATTTTTTTTTGTGTTCGCGCGGGTTTCTGCCAGGTCGCAAGGGTTTTTGTACAATTTCGCAAACGCGAACTTACCTGTCGGGTCGCAAGTTTTGCGAACTTGTTGTTTCTACGTGTCCAGCCTGTTTGGGACACTCTTCCTCATCACTGCCACCCTCTGTCACCACATGCCACCCTCTGGCTCACCCATGCCACCCTCTGTTTCATCACAGCACCCTCTGGTTGTCCAGTGTACATTATTGTGGCAAAGCAAAGCACACCTTCCCTGCCTCAAGTGACCTGAATTAATTTGGGGCTGATTAATGTGTCACAGAATATTTTTTTAGCTGGAACCTGCTTCCTTAGTGCTTCCTGATTAGTGATCTTTTGCACTTGCTAAGTGCTTTCATTGTTGCAAAATTAGTTACAACACCTGCCCTGCCCCAACTGACAATAATGAATTAGGGGCTGATTAATGTGTCACTGGATTTGAACTTCCAGCCTGGCTCCTGCTTGTCTCCCTTAGCTGTAATTCAGGACCTTTGTGGCATATGTGTAACTATTCTGAGGGTCAGAGCAGGGTCACATAATAGTTGCAAGTAGGCAACTGAACTCTGGAGGGGCCCCTCAGGAAGCACTACAGGAAATGGCTACTAATGATGAGCTTGAACTTTTGAACCTGGTAAGTAGTTTCAGTTTTGCTAAGATCGTATTTCTGCAATTTAGCGCTTATTCGCGGGGCGTGAAGTTGAACTGGGAAGCCGCGAACTCACGCGAACAGTGCGAGCAAGCCATAAAATCCGCTGCTCGCGGATTTGCGGATTTTGCAGGAAATTCGCGAATCTCGCGGATTGCGAATTTACCGAAAATCCGCAAAATCCGCGAGCGGAACGGATTTTCCGCCCATACTTATCGCCAATCCCCATTTTGACAGGTACTTAAATGTTTCGCTGTGGCATACAGCATGTTATATTCTAACATGCTGTATGCCACAGCGAAACATTTAAGTACCTCTCAAAATGGGGATTGGCGAGCAATGAGATTCTATGGACTGAAAATGCTCACTAAGCTGGAAAGAGGAGGGGATACAGTCCGTCTTCTTCGACAAATGGAATCATGTTTCATTGTTCGGTTCCGAACAAAGCATCCTAGAGGCATGAACTTTGGAGAGGATCTCCACATACATCTGGAGTAAATATGAACTTAACCGGCTGATAAACAATGTGAACATGGGTACTACACCCTAAACTGAAGAAGAAAAATTCACGTGTGTAAAGAACATTGAGATGATACATGCCCTAAGTGAAACGAACTTTGGACGCAATGTACTATACATCAACTCAAGGAACACGCCAGTCCTTTGTTGGTTATAATTGTTTTTTTAAATTATTTCATAAACTACGTATCCCATAATGCCACCTTAAGGCTAATATGGGGCAGTATATAAATGAAAACTAAAAAAGGACTTGCTGACCGTGAGAAAAGCCATGAGGCTGAAACGCGTCGGTGGGGTGTTGTGAAGTGCGAATAAAAGCTTCTTAAAAAGTATCCGGTTGTGCCGCCCTTCTTGTGCTCAAATTAATTTTCGGGCTCTGATCCAGCCCTTGGGCTGAGCACACACTGCTGAGCGCTCTCGTTGCACCAAAGGATCGTCTTGGGGAAATATATATATATATATATATATATATATATATATATATATATATATATATATATATATATATATATATATATATATTCTGCAAATACCTCGCAGCAGCGCTCCTTTCCAAAGGAAACTCGAGGCAAGGACCAACTTTCTTTCAGCATTCTTTATTTAGTCATCAGGTAGTCTGTCATGACGCGTTTCAGCCGTCAAAGCGGCCTTGGTCACATATATATATACGTGGGCTCTGCGTTGGACCGGTGTCTGACCTGTTGGGTGCACCCCCCCTTTTGTAGAATTGTTATTACAGCGTAAAGCCCCTTCTTTTGTAGCCCTTCAATAATTTTCTTTTATTTGGATCATCAGATAATTTGACAGACATAGTTGGTCCATTTCTGTAGGGCAATTGGATTGTGGTTGTTAATATGGGAAAAGGTAGGCCCATGGGGCTTACACCCAAGGACCCTGTGAAAACGGTTACCATCATGGATGCCTTGCTGCAGCGAGCTGTTGGGGTTTTGGACATAGAGATCGAGTTGGTCACCCAACGTTTATCTCGATCTCCCATTCTTCCTCTCACCCATAGTTCCTCTGCCTCCTTACATTTAGGGTCACCTGCAGAAATTCTTCACGCAGGTTTGGCAGATACGGTACAAGATCTAAGAGTGTGTTTGCCCACCTGCAATACTATCTTCACCACAGGTTAGCACATAGTCATCGGCAACTCAGATACCATGCTCAATACGTGGAGCTGGCCATGATGTGGGGAAGGGTGGAGGGGGAGCAAAGAGGAAGGGGACCTCGATGGGGAGTGGCGCAAAATGCCAGAAGAGCATCGGATCACAGTTAAGCTCTTCAGTGCCCCTTGTAGAGCATAGTATGGATATGACTTCTTTTCTCAATACACTCAAGGCAGCTCTGCTATTAGCATTGGACTTCAAACTGGACCCAATTCTACAACGCCTTTCTGAGATAGAAAACAATCTGTATGAACTGTCCTCCTCATTGCAAAGGGAACAAATACCACTTTCTGCATGCTCCTCAACCCTAAAGGTTATGTCTAACTGCGGTAATGAGGTGGAGCCGGGTCCTGGGTTTCCACCTAGGCTTGTGCCTGAGTCACCTAAGCCGAGGACGAGAACGAGTAACCCAGCACCTTCAACAAACCTGACAACAGTAGCTCGAGAGATGAACAGTTTTGTATCAGTGGTATCAATACTGACAGCTAACTATATATCAGGGGATTATTCAAACTGGGAACACCATCAGAATCAAGGTGTCGTAGCAGGCGGGTCACCCAGGCTCCCTGATGCAAGGCGGGGAAGGATGAGCCACGGGGAACCTAGTAACCTCACCTAGAGCTTGTGTAATGTCCATCTGCCAACAGAGTCAACCCCACTAATAGTGGTTCTAGCCAATGTTCCCCAACTTGATCCAGATGTCAAGGAATACTTTGACCGGTTGAAGAACAAGGTTGTGCACTGGCTAAATTTGAACTCTGTTCCAGGACCGTGGGTGGAAAATTATATCATCATGATGGGAGTATCCTGGGTGGGCATTGCTAAGAAAGCATGAAATGTTAATTATGTCATTATTAACGTTAACAATCACATCATGGTAAATAGAATTTTATATTCAGTTGCGCAGTCTAACCATAACCATAGGAGTCGAAACTCTGTTATTGTGGTACTACCTTTGGGGTATTTTTACAGGCCCATAAACCATTTTCTGCCTTCATTTAGAAACTTATGGGGTGCTCCCAAGATGTGAACTTTATGAACCAGCAGGAGGTAATGATGGGCGTAAGTACATCAAATAGGTTTACGGCCTTGAGTTCACTAGAAACCTGTGATTGACTGGGTGCTGGCTCACAGTACTCAGATGTCCCTCCACCACAGGGTTTGATTGGGCCATTGGGCTCGGCTCTCAAAATCGCTAGGAGTGTAAGTTTATTTCCTGTAACACTACAGGGCTAGTTAGTAAATTTGATGATCCGGATTGGGTGACTTTTGTCAAACCTTACTATGTGATCTGTCTACACGAGACATGGGCTGTTGAGAACAGATTTTACCTGGAAGGTTACAAGACTTTTTTGTTACAGCTACCTCTTTTATGGCAGGAAGAACAAAGGGTGGCCTTGTAACCTTCGTCTCATTAGTAGTTTGCGGCAGTTCGCCCATATCGCCCCACACTTCTTCCACTGTACAGGTGACATTATTATCTAGCAGGACAAAAAAGCTTCTGCTTTAACATTTTTATTGTTTTTAAAGAGTCAGAGGTTAACAATAGCTGCCACCTACCTCCAATGGGCGGTGGGGAACAATAAAGAAAGTGGGCATCATAAAGGGGATAGGTGAAAGGAAAGTTAAAGTATAGAAGAAGAAAGGTCAAGGATTATGGTGCCTGAAGGTGATCCCTGTTTCAGTATTGCTTGTGGTTGACCACAAGGGTGTATTCATTTTTCCTGTGGATGGTCTTCCGGGTGGAAGTTTGCAGTAGGGAGTCAAAGTAATCGAAGGTATCTTGGACAGGTGAGTTCCCTGAATGCCAAGGAGAGGAACTCGAAGGTGGTACCAATGTTTTTTCAAAGCTGGGTGAGGTGCATGACAGGCCTGCCGTGATCTTCTCCATGCCCATTATTTCCCAGATCTTGTATAGTCAGTCCAGTTTAGTTGGAACTTCTTCTGTTTCTCATCAGGACAGCAGCACCTGCTTTGGGGCACCTAATGTTAGAGTGATTGCCCGTCCCAGGCATGATTTGAGAGGATAAGTGAGAGGGATTTGAAAGTCCTAACAAAGGGTAGCTGGGGAATCTTGATAGTTCTGTGTGATTAATAGTGTCAATGTTCTGCATTACTGTGTCCCAGTAGGTCTGTATTTTCGGGCAATGCAAGAGAATATGAGTGAGTGTACCAGAATGTCCACATTTGCGCCAGCAAAGATCGTTCCCACCAGGATTCCATATCACGCTTCTAACCGGGGTATAATACCAGAAGGGCATTATCTTTAAGAATATTTCTTTCCCAGCTGTGCTACTTGAGGAGGCTCTAGCTCTATGAATTATATCCTGCCACTCTTTAGGGGAGAATTCACGATTCAGCTCAGATTCCCATCTACACTGTACGGGGGTCTTAATGTTGTTTTTGGGCTTATTCAGGCAGGAGTAAATATCCAACAGCAGGTGTTTGTCTGAGGTGCGGGTGATGTACCATAGTTCAAATTTAATGAGGGGGCAGTTAGCGTGGGGTTGCACCTGTGTTTGTGTCACCCAGTGGCAGTTCATTAAGTATTGCCAATATATATCTTTGAGAATTCCAAAGTCCGACACAAGCCGGGGGAAGTCCACGATTCCTTTCCCATCAAATAGGTTGCCAATTCTTTTACAATTCGCCTCTTGCCATTTAAGGTATCTGTTCCCTTCTATAGCTTGGGTGGGAAGTCTGGGTTGCCAATGAAAGGTGTAAGGAGCAACGTAGAGGTCAAGAGGCCATGAGGTTCCTGCACCCTGTCCCACACCCCAAGGGCAGCCCTCGGCACCGGCGAAACATAGACTCGGACAGGCTGATGACGTTTAGGGAGCAAGGGAACTTTCCCGATGTGCATGCCTACGATTGTGCGATCAATATAGAAACAATGTTTCTCTGACTCTAGTTTGTACCATTCTATCATATAACGCAGTTGCGCTGCTAGAAAGTATTTCTCCAGGTGTGGGACCCCAAGGTCCTCATCAGCATGTCTCGAGTGTGTCTGATGCCGTGCCATGCGGGCTCTTTCCTTCCCATATAAAGCCTCAGATAAGTTGCTGTATTTGAGCTAACAATCAAGTTGGAGTGTACAGAGGGAGCGTATGCTTTACATATAAGATGCGGGGCACAAGGGCCATTTTGATGGCTGCCTCCCTACATACGCATGACATTGCATGTTTCTTACACATGAGGAGCTCATGCCAGGTCTCATCTAAGAGCGTTGAATAATTTGCCTGAGCTGTCTTTTCAATGGTGGGAAATATCTGCAGTCCCAAGTAAGGGATGACCCCATGGGCCCACGCAAACGGGAATCGTTGCCTCAGTTGTTCCTGCTCAGCTCTGGGAAGTGTTTTCTGTATATTAATTTTGAAGCCCAAGACCTTGCTAAATGTTGTAATTTCTTCTAAGAGGGGGGTAGGGAGAGCGATGGCTGTGTGAGGAAGAGCAACAAAAAATATGCAAGCGAAGCCTACATGCAGGATGCACTGTTTCTGGAGAATATAAATTCTCACCAACTTAAAAGTTATTTTCAGACTCCATGAAATCAGTAGTCTTTCAACTTTTCTTACATTCAATACATTTATTTTCCAGTGTAGATTTTCGAGCAAAACAATACTGGGTTTCTACATAATATTTTTAGTAATACAACACAAACACTTCATGTGTGTATATTATTACTGACAGTGAAGGTTATAGAATTTATACACATATACATAGCTATCTTTGAGAGTAGGTTGTTCAAATAACACAATGACATTGAAGGTAGTGAAATGGTGTCGCCCGATGCATTTCGGGAAGCCCTGTTCCCTTCTTCAGGGGCGAAAACCGACTCCTGTACTGCTGTAACTAAACCAATACGCAGGTCTTCACTGTCAGTGTTAACGTCTTTGTAGGAGCTCGCAAGTCAGGATGAAATCCTGCTATTCCAAAGTGGAGGTGACTAAAAGTACGGCCGATAGCAGAAACTAATGTCAACGTGACGTGGTGGAAAACTTCACGAGCTGTCAATATCGATAGAATATCAGTGGTGTTGCGTGTCTGATTCCTAAACGTTCCTAGCCGTAAGACTCGAGTTGCATCGGGCGACACCATTTCACTACCTTTAATGTCATTGTGTTATTTGAACAACCTACTCTCAAAGATAGCTATGTATATATGTATAAATTCTATAACCTTCACTGTCAGAAATAATATACACACATGAAGTGTTTGTGTTGTATTACTAAAAATATTATGTAGAAACCCAGTATTGTTTTGCTCGAAAAGCTACACTGGAAAATAAATGTATTGAATGTAAGAAAAGTTGAAAGACTACTGATTTCATAGAGTCTGAAAATAACTTTTAAGTTGGTGAGAATTCATATTCTCCAGGAACAGTGCGTCCTGCATGTAGGCTTCGCTTGCATATTTTTTGTTGTTGTTCACATACTGTGTAGCCAGCACAGTTCAGCAGCTTGCACCCTTGGTTTACTTTGTAGAATAGATTCTTGATTAAATACAGAGTGCTCCTCTTTCTCTCTAAATCTGTGTGAGGAAGAGCACCACATAGTCCGCATAGAGGGACATTTTGTTTTCTCTATCCCCCATCCGAATACCAGTGACCATGAGGAGGTTTCGGACTCTTTCGGCAAATGGCTCCATATAGAGCGCGAAGAGTAGAGTTGAGAGCTGGCACCCTTGATGAGTACCCCTCCCAATCACAACAGGTCAGGATTGCAATACCATTCACCCTAATGTGAGCTTCGGGCCGTTGTATAAACAGTTCACTCATCTCAGATAGTGTTCCCCTATCCCAAATCTGAGGAGGGCGAGTCGCAGATACGGCCAGTGTACCCGGCAAATGCCTCCTCTGCATCAACCGACAAAATCAGCGTAGGCAATGAGTGCGCTGGGTTTTGTCTATTAGATGGGAGAGTCGCCTGGTCCCGTCGCTATAATTGCGTTCAAGGAATAAAGCTGGACTGGTCTGGGTCTACAAGGCCTTGCATGTGTGGAGCGAGGCGAGCTGCGAAGACGCAAGTGAAGATTTTTAAATCAACATTTAATAAAGATATAGGGCAATAGGAAGTGCATTCTAGTGAGTCCTTTCTGGGTTTTGGTATCACTACCACCTCAGCCATAGACATTGTAGGGGTTAAGGCTCCCGTTTCACTGAATGTGTTGAAGAAGCACACAAGAAGCAGGGTAAGATCGGGAGCAAAGGCCTTGTAAAAATCTACTGAAAAACCGCCTCCCCTGGGGCTTTCCTTGAAGCGAGTCCCTGAATAGCCCTCAGATCCTCCTCCGGGCGGATATCCACATCTAGTGCATCCACGTCCGGAGGGTGGAGAGATGACATTGTTGCCTGGCAGACGAAGTCCCCTGCTGCAGCCGAATCTAAGTGCTCCGCTGTTTATAG
Source organism: Lissotriton vulgaris (assembly GCF_964263255.1). Classification (NCBI taxonomy): domain Eukaryota; kingdom Metazoa; phylum Chordata; class Amphibia; order Caudata; family Salamandridae; genus Lissotriton; species Lissotriton vulgaris. The sequence goes on along the minus strand of NC_141685.1, from coordinate 1,705,411,274 downwards.
AGTAGTGTAGAAAGTTTTGAATTCAGCTGCAATAGCAGAATCACTCTGGAGGATCTCTCCCTGGGGATTCTTTATCCCTGCGATGCAATGTGAATTTGATTGAGATCTCAGTAGATGTGCTAGGAGTTTCCTGGCTTTGTTTCCCCCTTCATAGTAGCGCTGTTTAGTGCGCAAGAGCGCTCATTCTGCTTTGTCGCAGTCCAAAGCCCTCAGCTGCATCCAGGCTATGTTAAGTTGTCTTCTTGACTGAACCACGCCCGTCCGGCGGTGAACCCCTTCCAGTTCCCTGACCTGCATCTTGAGCAGCTCCCGTTTTCCCTCCTGTCTTTATTCGGTCCCGCCACAATGGCTAAAAACTGAACCCTCATGACAGCCTTTAGTGAATCCCACATATGGGGAATCTGGACCGAGCTGTCGTTGTTTTTTGTCAGATAGGTTTATATAGCTGCCCGTTTGTCAGTGACGTTAGAATTTCAAGTGAGTAGTTTATGATTTAGTCTCCACGACCTCTGGTGGGGAGATCCGCCAGGTAGGTGTAGGGCCAAAGATATTGGGGAGTGATCCAACAGAGCAGCCGCCCCTATCGTAACGTTTATTGTGTATCTTGTAACCCGAAGGGTTGTCCAGAATAAGTCTATACCTGCTATGATTTGGTGTGCTGCAGAGAAGAATATATATTCTCTAGCGGTGGGATAACAGTATCTCCAAGACTCTGTCAAGCCCACTTCCCCAGCCTCTGGAGCATAGAGTCCGAGAGTGACCCTTAGTGTTCTATCCACAGCACTGACGTCTCTACCTGTGAGTTTGACACTATGTTAAAATCCCCCCCAATAATAAATCCTTATCTGGAGAATCAAGAATGGTACTTAGTGTGTCCTGGAGAAAGACTTCTTGATGCTCATTAGGGCCATAAATGGAAGCTATTGTATATGTGTTTTGCCTCCCAGCAAGATTCCCAGAGCCAACATCCTGCCTGGTGTTTCTGCGTGTACCACCAGCACTGTTCCCGGGATAAAAGGATGGTCACTTCAGCCTTTTTCCCCATTGCCGAGAAGTATTGTCTATAATACCATTTGGATCGAAGGCTCGTCCAGTCGGCACGCCTCAAGTGGGTCTCCTGCAATAAGCAGATATCGCATTTGACTTCTCTAAGCATTGTAAGGAGCATGCACCGTTTAATGGGTGTATTGAGATCTTGAATGTTAAAGCTCATTATTAAGACCTTAAATGTTGACATATAGGTAGTTATGGGGATGCAGGGTGCATCTCGCCTGGGTTCTCGTGAGGATCGGAGTCACCCCCCATCCCACAGCAATCCAGAACCGAATGTGTTGGAATGCTTTAGCAACGTAGGCATTCTTTAATTTTCACTTCTGATGTTGCAAGACAGGGAGCTACTGTGACCCCAGTGTCACTTCCCTCTTTGGTGCCCAAAGGTGTATGTAATGCATAGTTTAGTGACCCATGAGTTTGAGCATCGATTCTCTTAGGATAGAGATATATTGAGTTTCTTCTTCCCAGGACACATCTGTCAGTTGCTATGGCCCTTGGATAGAGAACAACTGCATGTGCGATTTTGCATTCAGAGTTTCTCCGGATGCGTCTCGATTCTCTGTCTGTCGTAGAAGCACCTCCCTCTCTTTCTGACTCTCTGTCGCGGAGGGTTTGGAGGGTTTCTCTCGTCTGGTCCCTCGTTGTCATCCCAGCTTTGATGACCCACGGGTTGATGTATCTTCGGTTGGCAACCCGACCATGTACCCTAATGGAACTGAGAAAACGTTTCAGGGTTATGATGAAGTGTCGGCCCTACCCTTTTCCCAGCCCAAACTGTTTTTCATGACCTTCTCTGCCATTTATCACACATTCCTAATGTTCCTTTTTGTAAAAATTGCAATCCGGCCCATTGATTACACTTTATACGGCCCTAGCCAGAGAATACGCTCCAGGTGCGGAGAGTACGGTCTGGGTGCGGACGTAAAGTTAGGAGTCGTAAATGCATTCTGTGAATACCAAAAATCGTAAGTGCCTTCTGTGAATACCAAAAGTAGTAAGTTTAGGATTTTGTCTCAGATTAGTTCTGTGAATTGGCCCCTTTGTCTCCAAGCTCCAGTGCAGGATACTGCAAAAAGCAAATAACCCAGTCCTCCAGTTCCCCCCATCTGCCTGCAGAGGAAAGCCTTTGATGCTGTTGTTGGACATCCTGGAGTGATATTCGAAGTCCTCAGGGCGGAGATAAAGCTCCTCGTTTTGGTCTCTAAGCTCCAGCAACTCCTGGACCTGTTCAGTGATCTCTTCTTCACTGCGGTCACCACTCCTTTCTTGGGAGTCGACTTGGTCTCCAATTTGCTGAATCTCCTCTGATTTGCTTGATATTGGAGGTGGCATCCTGTCTTAGGTCTGCAAAGTCTTCCCTGAGTGTTCCAAACAGCTGCTCCAGAAATCCATGAGTAATCAGTTTCTCTGAGTGTTCCATGTCTCTCTCTTAGGATTGGGTCCTGTGCTCCTCAGGGCCGCGTCCCTCAGTCTTTTTGGTGCCTGGTTTCTGAAGGAGATCTTTAATTGTAGGTTCATTACTTGCCCGGTGTGTGGTCATCTCTACGAGGGCACCTCCGCTAGATTCCACTTGGTCCGTCTAATTCTAGGCTCTCGGGGCGCGGGGGAGTCCACAGATTCCTACGTTAATTTTCTCTGTGCTAGCACATCGCTGAATTTCCCCCTCCTGTCCGGGTCAAGCGAGTGCACAACAGGGGGCGCGTCCTCTCTGTAGCCCCAGATCAATACCTTTGGTGTATCAGTATCCTTACTATGGCTCACTTACAGGCATAGCATGTGGGTTTCAACCTCAATCCAGAGACCATCCTCGGATCACTTTCCAGATGGCCGCAATTTCTGTCTTGCCTGTCTCACCCCCAGCACTGCTCTGGGTCCCCGTACACCGAACAGTGTAGTTTATCACAGTTTGGGGCAGTCAGGACATAGTTCTTAGCCCCTTTTCAGATCAGCTCACAGCCAGCACCAGAGGAGTATCGGGGGAGGGATAATGCACTGCCCACTCTTTTCTAAAGGGCTACGCTGCTCCCCTGCATGTCCACCAGTCTCTATTTTGGAAAAGGGGGTGGTGATGGACAGAGTTTCTGAATGATGCAGAATACTCTTACCCAGTCAAGAGATCAGGGCTTGATCCATCACCGTTTTTTAGCTCACTGCACCATCCCAGCTCAGAACCTGGCTACATGCAAATTAGTCTGTTCCTGTCCCAGTGCATGATGGGAACAGGGCAAACCAAACTACCAAGCCTATTCTTATACTGGGAAGGAAACAAGCTTCCGGGGACCGGTTTCTGGCATTTCAGCCGTCGTCGGCCCGGCTTGCTTGAATCCTCCTGGACCGGGAGCGCGACCTGCTGGACCAGCTCGGCTTGGAGATCCCCGGGCTTGGTGAGTAGTAGTAGCCATTTCATCACTCACTACTATGATGTTTTCTCCTGCTCTGTGTTGTTGTATTGCAAATATTTGTTTTTTACATGGAGCAAGCCAATAATGCCGCTGACGATTACATTGTAGTTAAGTTATATTTCAAAATCTTCTGTGCATTTCAGGTGCACTGCTCTCCTTCTCAGTGGCCAACGCCGTGCGCCGCAAAAAAAATCAGCTGCATGCGAATTTGCGGATTTTGCTGGAAATTCGCAAATCTCGCGGATTGCGAATTTCCCGAAAATCCGCAAAATCCGCGAGCGTAACGGATTTTCCGCCCATGCTTAGTGGTGATGGACAGAGTTTCTGAATGATGCAGAATACTCTTACCCAGTCAAGAGATCAGGGCTTGATCCATCACCGTTTTTTAGCTCACTGCACCATCCCAGCTCAGAACCTGGCTACATGCAAATTAGTCTGTTCCTGTCCCAGTGCATGATGGGAACATGGCAAACCAAACTACCAAGCCAATTCTTATACTGGGAAGGAAACAAGCTTCCGGGGACCGGTTTCTGGCATTTCAGCCGTCGTCGGCCCGGCTTGCTTGAATCCTGATGGTGCAATGAGCAAGGGACTCACGTCTGAGTATACCCCCCCACACTTAGTGTGGACAAAATCGATTTTGGAAAAGGGGGTGGTGATTAAGTATGGGCGAATTTTGCGAATCTCGCGTTCACGAATTTTGCGGATTTGCGAACTCGCAATCCGCAAAATCCCCGAATTCTCGCGAATTTGCGGATTTTTTTTTTTTGTGTTCGCAAGTGTTTCTGCCAGTTCGCGAGGATTTGGTACTAGTTCGCAATTGCGAACTTACTTGTCGGCTCGCAACGGTCGCGACTATGTTGTTTCTACGTCTGGTTCATCATCACAGCCTCCCAGCACCCTCTGTTTCACCACTGCCACCCTCTCTTTGACCCATGCCACCCTCTGTTACATCAATGCCACCCTCTGGTTCATCATCACTGTAGAAGATGGGGGGGAAAAGCAAGCCCACCTGCCCTGCTTGAACTGACATTAATTAATTTGGGGTTAGTTTATTAACAACACCTGCCCTGCCCCAACTGACAATAATGAATTAGGGGCTAATTAATGTGTCACTGAATTTGAAGTTCCAGCCTGGCACCTGCTTGTCTGCTCCCTTAGCTGTAAATCAGGACCTTTGTGGCATACAGTTAAGGTCAGAGCAGGGTCACACAATAGTTGCAAGCAGGCAACCGAATTCTGGAGGGCCCCCTCAGGAAGCACTACAGGGAATCGTTACAAATCATGAGGTTGACCTTTTGCACCTGCTCATTGCTTTTGCTTTTGCAAAAATCGTTTTTCGGTTTTTTCGCGCTATTCGTGGGGCGCGGCGTCGTGCGAAACCGACAGCGGAAGCCGCCAATTCGTGCGAATGAGCTTTATATTTTTTTGCGGCTTGTTGTTTCGCGAGTTTTTTTGCAGTATTCGAGAGCCGCTTGCAGCGCAACACGCGAATTTACCCCCAGGTCGAGTACGGGCGCGGCCATTTTGTTTGCGTGACGTATTTCCGTTTCCGCCCGCTATGTATAATCTCGCGCAGTAAGCGCATTGCGAGTACAAGTTCGCACGAGATCGCGAGGAAAATCTCGTGCGAACTTACTTTCGCGCTCGTGAACGGGCGCCGGCCATCTTGTTTTTCATTCATTTCCTGTGTCTGGGCATGGAGTTTAATCCTCTTGCTATCTTTGCCATCCTTTGCTTGTTTTCATTTTTTTTTTTACGATTTTGCTTCTTATCTATCCCTCTCTTTTCCTAGCTGTATATTTTTGTCTTTTCTGCTATTTTTCTTTACTTTTAAACTACTTTTTTAAACTCTATTCTTTTCTTCTTCCCTATCCTATTCCTTCTTAATTTTCTACTTCCTACCTTACCTGCCCAGACCATGGTGAAGCCAGGCGCCGTGAAGCTGCCCAGGCACTTGAGGGCGGCAGCGGCGGCGGGGAGGAGGAGTCCTGGACCCCGTGCCAGGACACCATGCGGTCGATTGAGGGGGGAGCAGGTGATGCGACGGGAGATCTTCAGCCCGGAGGAAGTGGGTGCGCTGGTCTACTTCGTCCAGCGCCGCCTGCCCAGGACCATCGCGGGAGGCGGCAGGATCGCGGCCGGCGGCTACAACATCCGGGAGCGCCGGAAGCGGTGGGAGAAGGTGTGTTGGGCCATATCCCACCTCTACGGGGTCCAGCGCACCTACAGCCAGGTCACCCATCACTGGACGGACCTCCTGGACCGGGAGCGCGACCTGCTGGACCAGCTCGGCTTGGAGATCCCCGGGCTTGGTGAGTAGTAGTAGCCATTTCATCACTCACTACTATGATGTTTTCTCCTGCTCTGTGTTGTTGTATTGCAAATATTTGTTTTTTACATGGAGCAAGCCAATAATGCCGCTGACGATTACATTGTAGTTAAATTATATTTCAAAATCTTCTGTGCATTTCAGGTGCACTGCTCTCCTTCTCAGTGGCCAACGCCGCGCGCCGCAAAAAAAATCCGCTGCGTGCGAATTTGCGGATTTTGCGGGAAATTCGCAAATCTCGCGGATTGCGAATTTCCCGAAAATCCGCAAAATCCGCGAGCGTAACGGATTTTCCGCTCATGCTTAGTGGTGATGGACAGAGTTTCTGAATGATGCAGAATACTCTTACCCAGTCAAGAGATCAGGGCTTGATCCATCACCGTTTTTTAGCTCACTGCACCATCCCAGCTCAGAACCTGGCTACATGCAAATTAGTCTGTTCCTGTCCCAGTGCATGATGGGAACAGGGCAAACCAAACTACCAAGCCAATTCTTATACTGGGAAGGAAACAAGCTTCCGGGGACCGGTTTCTGGCATTTCAGCCGTCATCGGCCCGGCTTGCTTGAATCCTGATGGTGCAATGAGCAAGGGACTCACGTCTGAGTATACCCTCCCACACCTAGTGTGGACAAAATCGATTTTGGAAAAGGGGGTGGTGATGGACAGAGTTTCTGAATGATGCAGAATATTCTTACCACGTCAAGAGATCAGGGATTGATCCATCACCGTTTTTTAGCTCACTGCACCATCCCAGCTCAGAACCTGGCTACATGCAAATTAGTCTGTTCCTGTCCCAGTGCATGATGGGAACTCGTGGGTATCAAGGACCCCCTGATAAGGACAAGACTCCTGGGTCAGGGACAACAATTTTTTGTGAAGGTAAAAACCCAGGCAGGCTAGAAATACAAGAGCTAGCTGATTATGAAACACAATATTCAGAGAAACACAAATAATAAAAATGATTACTGCAATGCACTGAAATGATATCAAAAGAGATACTCTTTAATATAGATATATAAAAGGTAAATATACATATAAAGTTAATAAATTACACAATAGACAAATTAAATCATGAAGTTCATATGATTATTTTCAAAATATATAAAAAGACTTCATAACATATAAAAATGATCCTTCATCTTCAAAAGTATTCTCTAATTGTTGAGAATGAGGCTGTGGTCGTGTGTCAACGCGTTTCGACAAAAACATTTGTCTTCATCAGGACAAAACGGATGATCAGCCAATTTATTCTAGACAGAAAAATACAATGATAATAAAAATAAATTTTAAGATCACAATGCATTGCGCTCATAAGGTATAAAATCATTCTTAGATTAATCACATTCATCAGTCTGGCTCATGTAATGATGCAGAACATATTCAAGAAGACTAGTTGGAACCAAACATATGTGCTTATTTCATCTTTCACAACTATCACAAACAGGATTTATTTCCTAATATTTCAATTACATACAAGTATCATGACATCATAGAGGTTGGTGTATCATTCATATAGTTTAGAATCCTACGTGAGTCACCCTACCTATTACTAAGACAGTTTTATTCAGGGACCTATCTTTATTATCCTATGTATGTTTTAAACTGGCACTTCATTTGGATTAGTCTCAACATAATGGGGAGGTCTGTATGTGTGTTTACACTAATTTAACAAAAGATGTATTCTGGTATTTCAGAGTTTTTATAGCATCAATAGCCGCTAGTTTCAAAGAGATCATAGCTGATGACTGATATGTAAAGATAGGCAGAAAAGGCATATTTATTTATTACATCTTGTCAAGCATAGTTATTTTTAATGAGTTTTTCTTACCTAAAAAAATATATTTTGATAACCAAACGGATATAAACTGGTTGTAGGGAGTAAGGCACCTTTCCTTCTTTTTTGCAAATCCGGATTCAGTATGTGAGAACTACATAAAAATAAGAAACACATTGGTATTTCTAGTTTGTATTGTGATTAATTTGGGATATACAAGTTCTTTTCGTTTTAGATTTATTAATTATGCCAGATACCGGTCTCACCTGTCTAGGCAGTGTTCACTGCCATCATCTTACTATCACCTATCAAACCTTTAGTAGTAGTGTGCCGAATAGATATAGTTATTCATCTCGATAGCTTAGATTTAGGTCTTTCATAAGCATAGTATTGCGCTACATTGTATCGCTTTAAATGGGCGGCACACACCAAGGAATCTTAAAAAATGCGGCATCGCTTTAATTAGACGGTACACACTAAAGAAATGCGACGGTGGGCTTGATCCATCACCGTTTTTTAGCTCACTGCACCATCCCAGCTCAGAACCTGGCTACATGCAAATTAGTCTGTTCCTGTCCCAGTGCATGATGGGATCAGGAGAAACTTAACTACCAAGCCAATTCTTATACTGGGAAGGAAACAAGCTTCCGGGGACCGGCTTCTGGCATTTCAGCTGTCGTCGGCCCGGCTTGCTTGAATCCTGATGGTGCAATGAGCAAGGGACTCACGTCTGAGTATACCCTCCCACACTTAGTGTGGACAAAATCGATTTTGGAAAAGGGGGTGGTGATAAACAGAGTTTCTGAATGATGCAGAATACTCTTACCCAGTCAAGAGATCAGGGCTTGATCCATCACCGTTTTTTAGCTCACTGCACCATCCCAGCTCAGAACCTGGCTACATGCAAATTAGTCTGTTCCTGTCCCAGTGAATGATGGGAACAGGGCAAACCAAACTACCAAGCCAATTCCTATACTGGGAAGGAAACAAGCTTCCGGGGACCGGTTTCTGGCATTTCACCAGTCTCTAGCAGTGGGGCCCGGTCAGGTAACTGGATAATCCGGTCGTCCCTGTTGTGGCCGATCACCCATGGCGGCACTTCAGGACTTCTCCGGTGCCATCTTCACTCTCCCTCAGTGCATGGGTTGCGCCCTTCCCGTCCACCCCCAGCCCAGTCCGCGCATGGCAGCCTAACTATCCCGGCAGAGCTCACCTTAGCAGTGCTGCTCGCGGGCTATTTCTCCGTCGGCGGCTCCCAGCCGGGGTATCTCCGCTAGTCTCCCCTCGGGTCTTCAACGCCTCAAACGGGCCGTGGCCCGTCACAGCAACTACACTTCGGGCCACGTCACCTCCCGGCTAGCCCTTGGCCCCACAAGCTGCTCGCTCCGCGACTTGGCCCAGGCTCCGCCGAGCCCGTCCACCCACAGCATGCAGCATCCTTGTGCCCCTGTGCGATACTCTGCTTCCCTCACAGCAGTCTCATACACTGCCACAGACAGAGACCCAAAGCCTGGCATCTCCGCTTCTCACCGGCTCTTCCACTAGGTCGGCACTTCAGGACATCCCCTTTGCAGATCACAGTCCGCCGATCTAACTTCTGCCATGAACAAGTTGCCGCCGGAGAAAACTGATATTAATCCTACCTACGGGGGGAGGGTGTGAGACCTTAAATGTTTTCATCTTCGTCCCTGTACCGTTTTATTGTTATATTTTGTATTTTTGTATTAAGGCGAGCACACACAGTGATCACAATCCTGTATGTGTTTCGACAGGATGGCTTTGGGTAGATAAACAAGCCAAGGCGGGTGTGGGAATTCCCCTGAAAGCTGTGGAAGGGGGGAGAAGATTGAAGTGAAGTCTGTTTCGGACGAGTTTTATGAGTCCCTTTTATCGCAGTGCAACAGGGAGTGTGCTATTTATTTAGACAGTGAAGCCAACCCAGTGGATATTATGAAGGCTTTTGGCACTATGTCTGGTACTATAACAAACCTTTTGCAGACACGGGGCAGGTGTTTGACACACTCTGGACCAAGATGGTTTGATTCTGAGTGCTTGTGTGCCTCCAGGAGATTGAAAGAGGTATTAGGAGTGATACCTCGAGACCCTTGGCTGTTAAAAGCCATTGTAGGACCTATTAGGCTGCCCTGGCCAAGCGCAAGTCAGCTCTGAAAGAGGAGGCTTTTAGAGGCCAGCTGCCTGGGCAATAGTTCCAAGTTTTGGAGTATTATTAATGGCCCCTTCTTAGCAGTTTATACTGGCAATGGAATGGACAATTGGGTTAGCCACTTTGAGGGCATGTTCTAGTCTGACCCAATTACAAGGGAACGACATGAAAGTGTGGATGGTAAATCCGAGGATATATTTACAGCACATGATGTCAGATAAGGTGGCTCGGGACGGTCCAAAGAAAAAGCCCCAGGTCCTGATGGGATTCCGCCCGATCTTTATATTGCAAATGTGGACACCTGGGTGCCTGTACTTACGGCAGTTGTAAAAGCAGCAGTCAAAGTGGGCCGCCCGGACTCATGGGCCTTATCGACGATTGTACCTGTTTTTAAAAAGGGGGTTCGAGATAGCACTCTCTGCTATAGACCTATTTCCCTTCTAGATTCTGTGGTAAAGGTGATGGGTCGAATCGTTTTAAATCGACTCGTAACTTGGGCTGATGAAAATAACATTCTAGCCGAGGTACAATATGGCTTCCGCCCAGGTCGTTCAACAGTGGACCAATGTTTCAACATATATATATATATATATATATATATATATATATATATATATATATATATATATATATATATATATATATATATATATATATATATATATATATATATATATATATATATATATATATATATATATATATTGGGTATTGTTCATCCTCGTTAACGATAGCTCGTCTATGCTCTAGGACCCTCTTCTTGACTTCGTGTATAGTACTGCCTATATAAATCTTTGGGCAGGGGCAGATCAGGGCATATACACAGTAATCCGATTTGCATGATAGATGTGTGTCTATCACAAAAGTTTTATGATGTGCTGACAGTTCAATTTGTTTCATATTGTTGCTATACTTGCAGGCTTTACAGGCTCTGCAAGTATAGAACCCTTTAATTGGTGGTTTGTTCTGCTTGTCTTGCATCTCACTGCTACACAACAGATCGCCTAGAGCTTTACATTTGCGATAGGTGATTTTGGGATTATCGCCTATCCATTTCTTTAAGGTATTATCAGTTAGTAACACACTCCAGAACTTTTTCAAACAACACCGCACCTCCCAAGCTTGGCTGCTAAACGTTGTAATGGAGCATTGGCATCTACTTCCTCTCCTCTGTCTACTAGCAATTCTTTTCTGTCTACCAGTAGGATTTTCTTACATGCCTCTTTCACAATCTTGTCAGGGTACCCTCTTTCCTTAAAATGTATGGACATGACCTCCATCTCTTCTAGGAACCCTGCTTCCGTGCTACAATTACATTTTGCACGTAACAGTCCTTCTTACGGAATACTGTTCACTAAATTCCTAGGGTGGCAGCTGCTGGAAATGAAGCAGGCTATTCCCTGATGTTTCATTTCTGAATAGCCTGCTTTCTAATTTCTTGTCATTTACTGAAATCTCAACGTCTTAAAATTCAATTCTCTTTTTAGCCACTGTACTTGTAAATTTGAGATTCAGCTCATTATTATTTAGTGTATCAGTGAAGTCAAATGCTTCCTGGTCTGTCAAAGGCATAGATCTTACTTGCCACATGCTCCTCCCACCAGCCCAGGAATAATCCAGCGTAACTGGGGGCGAAGCACGTTCCCATTGCCGTCCCCTGGGTCTGACAGTAGATGGAGTGATTAAATAGAAAAAAATTGTTATTCAAACATGTCTTCATCATGTCTACTAACATGTCTGTATGTTTGAGGTATGACACCTATCTCTTTTTTAGATAGTGTTTACTGGCTTCTATACCCAGGGAGTGGGGTATGCAGGTATATAGACTATTCACGTCTAGTGTTACTAGCCACATCCCCTCATCCCATTCAATGGAATCAATTAATCTTAGGAAATGTCATGTGTCACGTATATACGATGGTAGTGATTGTACATAGGGTCTCAAAAAATGATCAATGTACTTGGACGTCATCTCATATAGACTCCCTATAGAAGAAACTATAGGTCGTCCCGGTGGTACCTTTTTGTTTTTGTGGAGCTTAGGCAGTAAATACAGAGTGGGTAGCCTCGGTTGGTCACAATACAGAAATTTAAATTCGTCATCAGAAATCAACATTTCATTTTTCCATCTTTTTAAGCAATTCATATATTGTTCATTGCTTTGTTCATAACATTTCCTTGTTGTCTTACAGTAATTATCTTTGTCACTGCTCCATCAGGATTCAAGCAAGCCGGGCCGAAGACGGCTGAAATGCCAGAAACCGGTCCCCGGTAGCTTTTCTCCTTTCTGGTGAAGAATTGGCTTGGTAGTTTAGTCTGCCCTGTTCCCATGATGCACTGGGCCAGGGACAGACTGATTTGCATATAGCCAGGTTCTGAGCTGGGATGGGGCAGTGAGATAAATAACGGTGATGGATCAAGCCCTGATCTTTGGACTGGGTAAGAGTGGTGTGCTTTATTCAGACACTCTGTTCATCACCACCCCCTTTTCTAAATCGTTTTTGGCCACTATAGGTGTGGCAGGGTATACTCAGACATGAGTCCCTTTCTCACTGCTCCATCAGGATTCAAGCAAGCCGGGCCGAAGACGGCTGAAATGCCAGAAACCGGTCCCCGGTAGCTTGTCTCCTTTCTGGTGAAGAATTGGCTTGGTAGTTTAGTCTGCCCTGTTCCCATGATGCACTGGGTCAGGGACAGACTGATTTGCATATAGCCAGGTTCTGAGCTGGGATGGGGCAGTGAGATAAATAACGGTGATGGATCAAGCCCTGATCTTTGGACTGGGTAAGAGTGGTCTGCTTTATTCAGACACTCTGTTCATCACCACCCCCTTTTCTAAATCATTGCTTTGTTCATAACATTTCCTTGTTGTCTTACAGTAATTATCTTTGTCATTCAACTGTTTAAGACCCTCTTCTAGATACATTTTTAAGGGCCAGACAACAATATTCCCCCCTTTGTCACTTTTGTTTATGACTATTGAGGTGTTATTCTTCAATTCCACAATGGCTTTGTTCTGTTCTACTGTTAGATTATGGACAATTTTACTTTTGCTTTGATTAAGTTTTTTAGATTCATCCTTGACACCTTTCTCAAAAATGTCTATGGCATCACAATGAATTTGAGGTAAGAATACAGAACGGGGTTTTAAGCTACTACCACTTCGTTTGTCAATGATAAGCTGTTCTTCAGCTGCTACTATAGCTGGATCAATTTCACCCCAAAGAGAGTACAATAATCTGGGTATCAGTAAGTATAATATCTGATAAATTTACCACAATCAGCTCCTCCATTATTCCTTTGCCGCTTTTCCTCTCGTCATCATTCCCACGGACGGATTTGAATTCCATTGCTTTCCTGCGCCTCGACTTTTTCCTCCTCTGGCGCCTCGACCACGTCCTTTGTTTGCTTGGGGTCCTGGACTTCAAGGACTTTGACCTTGTCTTGCCAGTGCCATTAGGTCGAACTCCTTTAAAAGTTTTGATTTTACTCCTGCTTGCCCACTTGTGCTTGCATCACCTTCCACCTGACTGCTTGATGTGGTTTGATTACTCACTACTTGTGACACAGAGTTTTCCTGCTCCACAGTTTGTACTGTTGTAACAGTTTCTACGATATTGCCAGAGCCGCCTTGTTTTGCTCCTCTTAATTGATCAAACTTTTTGCCAAAGGTAAATATTTGTCCCAATTTATAATCTTGTTGGTCTCTGTAGAATTTTCTCTGTTTTTTTAACTTAATTTCATCCTCTGCTTTCTGTAGGCGAAGGTTGACTTTTTTAATCTCTGTTTCAAATTCTGTATCTGTATAGAGTGCCTTTAAGCAGGGGCTAGTGTAACCTCTTACATAACTGCGTAAGCACAGTGTGCTGTAGAGAAGGTGAACATTTCATGTAAGGTCACTTGTGAAGTGGGGATTTATACATACTATTGGCATAGGCTTTCAGGACAAGATGTCGGTAACATTATTTGGAGCTCATCTTGGAAAGACCAGCCTCACTTTAAAGTGTGTAGTCCGTGGTCCGGTGGTAAATATCATTTTACAACAATATCAAGGCCTAACTATAGAAATAAATCATTAACAATGAGATAGGTGCATATAGGTGAGTATATATTTACTAATTTTTAACTCCTCATTTATTCACCTTGGTGATGTATATATATATATATTATATATGGTGATGGTGATATGGTGATGTATTATATATTATATAAATATATACACTTAAAAAAACAAAGGTTACCTGGAATTTATAGTAAGGCTCAGATTTCACTCATACAAAACCATAGAAATTCAGCAGCTATAGTTTCCTGAGCTAACTATAACTTACGCTCCTGCAATGCACTGCTTATGACCTCCCATATTACATCACTCATGAGATGGTCAGTGAAAAGGGCGGGGCCTCCGGTGATTTGTCAGTCCACATAGTTTTTAAAAAAAATGTTATGATAGGTGGGCTGCATGGCCCCCCTCCCCCGGGGTCTGGCCTTTTTTTCTAATTTCTTTTTTGAATGAAGGGAGGGGAGGGCTGACGAACTCCTCTCCAGGGACAATGTCCGCCCTGGGGACTCCATCCCACAGGGCTCAGCCTTTTTCTTTTTATAATTAAACAAAAAAAACAAGGGGAGGGAGGCCTGCTCTTCCCCTCTCCTGGGCTGATTTCAGCCTCGGCACTCTATCGCCCGGGGCCTGGCCTCTCCTCTGGGTACCCTGGTCCTAACCAGGGCACCCAGTTTGTTTTGATAGTGACCGCATGGGGAGCCTGAAGGCCCCCGCGGTCCCTGCCGGCATTACTTCGACTGAAAGGGAGCTGCTGAACATGCAGCTCCCTCTCTGTCATAGGAATTGTGCTGCGCTTTGAGCAAGCAAGAGAAAAATGCTATTGCTTGCGCAAAACAGAGCACCGTTTACTATGGGGCCAAAGCTCCTGCCAAGCCATTACAAACAGCTATACCCCAGGGATGGGCACCCTGGGACATAGCAGAAGCCGGCCCTGGAGGGTGCTGGTCCCTAGGGCCATATTTGGCCCCAGGAGGGGGGCGAATGTCACTCCTCCAATCTTACCATTAGCACCGAGGAGGTGGAAGATCCCCCAGACCGGAGTGTCGCAACGGCCCCCTTCATTATATTATTTGAGGGCTGGGGAGGAGGCGGTACCCAGGGCTGCTGGTGGGGGCACACGGGCCTTCATGCATTTCTATAACTTAATTGCCCCAGGGAGGTGGCAGTCCCCAGGGTTGTGGGAGGCCGCGCAGGCCCTGCACCTCTATAGTTTAATGCCCCAGGGTGGTGGCGGTCCCCGGGGTTGCATTTCTATAGTTCTATACCCTGGGGAGGCAGCAGTGGGGAGCTGGATGGGCACCCCTGCATTTCTATGGTTCATTGCCTCTATGAGGTAGCTGTCCCCAGGCTACGGAGGGGGCATGCGACCCCTGCATTCCATTATGTATGCCCCCATGGCTTGGCCCACCCAGGGGCTTTTTCAAAAACAAGCGCTGGAGCCTGCGCTTATAGTTTAAAAAAAATTTACACAAAAGTTGTCGCAACCTTGCGGTAAGAATAACAAAAAAAATGCTTTTTTGGCATGGTGGAGTCCAGAGGGACCCCATGGCCATGGCATTGTGGTCAGGGTGTTCCTACTCTGCCCCCTTTTCTTTATTTTTACTTTTTGGGGGGACTCGGTGAAGCCAATTCTCAATATTGCTACCAGAACTACCTGGTTGAAGTGTTGGCAGCCAATCAGATCTGTGAATTTCCCTGCACAAACTTGTCTTTTTTTGTGAAGGCTTCGTGACTACAGATATCCCTATAACTTCTGGATGCATATGCACCAAATTACACAAATCACAATCTGTGTAACAACATCTACCATTTTGCCAAATTTGGTGTAATTCCGTCCAGGGGTTCGGGCTGTGTGTTTGACTACGTGTCCTTTTGGAATTAATACGGGAAAATGCACTTTTTTTCCCCCTTTTTCTCAGCCACCTCTTGTCAGATCACTCGGAAACTTTCCATGCACAAGACTTACTTTGACACTTTTTTAAACATTTCCTGTACATGTGGAATTCAAGTATAGCAATACTATACTAATCCATATAAATATATTTGTATGTATATATACTTATATGAAGATATTTTTGTCTTCAATATTCATGCCTCGATATTGTGGCAAAACATTATATTCACATCTTGATATTCCGTACCCATGCCCATTTGAACGGAGGCAAAGCATAGAAATGTGCACATGTTTGATATATAAATTTGTGTTAAGTAAGAAAACAGATGACTGATCAGACTCAGTTTGCACAGAAAATTAATAATGTTAGTAAACCTGTTTTCCGATTACAGATAAAACTATCCGTGGTAAGTACGTAACATTCCCATAGTTACGCAGGTGTGATTATGGTATTTGCTATGCATTTTAGGATTTAATAGTGCTTTTAAAATATTACTCCCAAGTGTAATTGTTCTTTTACAATCAATCAATCAATACATTTTTTATTCGATTTTAAAAATAAAATCATAAAAGACAAACACAGTATAAAACAGAGCACAAAGATTGTCACAAGTTAAACATTAGGCTTACTTTAAGACCCCAGAAAGATAACGTGAAAGAAAAAAATACACTTTGGTTGCGTTTTAAAACTATAAATGCAATAGTGCAGGTCTAATTTGGGTAAAATTCATAGGCTTTAAGAGTGGGCCTATAAATGAATACAATTAATTGAGATAAAGAACAAAATAAAAATAACACAGGGATTATATAGACTCATTAATTGTGAGCGGATCATTTTTTCATAGCTATGTCAAAGAAGACGTTTTTATGCAGTAAGGGCAGAAGTGTGTTTTTTACAGAGGTTAATGATTGGCTGGAGAGACGAGCTTTGAGGGCTTAAACAAACAGTGAATGCATAGCCTGCTGGTCATTAACTTTAAACACAAAGGCTGATGTAAACTCTGTGTGTAAAGTCAACTGACAAAAAAATACCCGTGCAGAGAAGTACTGAAAAGCAAAGGCAAACCTAATGATCTTACAGCTTTTAAAAACAAGCCTCATTTCCTTTAATATCACACATTTCTTTATGTGTGCTGGGACATGTGCAATGACTGCAAATTAAAGCCAATGTTCAACACGAGCAATACCATGTACAAACAGTAAAAGCAAAGATAGAGGCAGAAGAAGCATATGGAGTAGAGATTATAACCAGGATCATATCTGGGGACGTTTTGAAGAATTCTATCTCTAAGCATAACCAGCTCATTAGTTGAGCCTTTGTATTCGTAATCTCTCCTCTATTCACCCCTCAGTTGTTTCCTTGGGGTTTGTGTTTGTTGGTGTCCTTATATCTATTACTGTTCGATGTGTTCTGTGAGTGTGATTGTTTAGGGAAAAATATTTATTTACTGTTTTGTGACCGCATTATTTGTTTCAGGTCATCTATACTTCTGATTGTGTTTTGTACATTTATATATAAAATGACCAGAGCTTATTGCTCCAGTCTTCGGTTTTTGTTTTACACATTATTGTTATCAGACTTGTTAGCACAATGACCAATTTAAGTGAATCAAGTCAAGAACTTCCAGAGTGCAATAGGTTGGTAATCGAAAAGAGCTCTGTGGCCATGATGACATTGAAACATTTGGTCATCGTATACATATATCATTCTGGCTAAAGTATTTAGTTCTAAATATAACATATACATGCATGAAGCAGACGTTATAAATGATTAGAAAGATGACACTGACAGATGCAGAATCAGTTGGATGTGGCCAAGTAGCAGTTTTAGTTTTGCTTGATACTTTTAGGGCAGTGTGCTGTCAAGGAATGCTGAGGTTGGCTCAGCCAATCAAAAACGTAAAGCTTGAAACTCAAAAATGTCTTAAATCCAATCCTTTTCTTGTGTTGGTGGATTAAAGACCTAAACCCGCAGGTGCGTGTCTGCCTATAGGGACTGGGTGGAGGGGATAGTTTCTAATAGCCTTGTAATTCTCAGGCTGCTGGGCATTATCAGGAGTTTATTCTCTCTCCTCATCATTTAATACCCTCACCTTGTACCTGATGATAATTGTGGTATGGGCTATTGAGATCTGCTGAAGCCACTGGAGAATGCTCAAAACTGCATTATTGATAGGACATTAGATAAGGTTGCCCAGATTACAGTCATGTTTTGGGGGCGTGGTACCAGAGGATAACTCCAGCAAAACTACACAGTATAGTGAGTCTTGAAAAGACACAACATTTGAGCGGTACTTTAACTATTATATCTTGGTAGCCATTTCTGATAATAGTATTAAATTATGCTATTAAATGCACAGTTAGAAATATACACAGGAAACATTTAACAACAAGTATGTCAAATAGTATTTTAAAAGCACTTCTGGACAACAAAGTTGATGAAAACTGAATGGAATATACATACAATTTCATATGGGGTTAACCGTTATGTACTCTCAATCAAGGTGCCTTTTAAATAACCATTGATAATACATAGAAAAGACCCCACTGTCAGTAGGCGCTGTGCGGGCTGTAACTGGCTTCAGTTGGAGAGACCTCAAAGGGACAGTCAGCAGGACAAAAACACCAGGTAGGCATACGTTGTTGGGTAACCATGGACACAGTTCAGTGGTGAGTGTGCAACGGACCTATTGCCACTAATCAAGAGGAGCTAGAACTTGCCAGGCAGACACACATCCATTGTTCAGGAGCCTTGGGCCTATTGCCTAATCTGTGGGGGTGGTTGGAAGTGGCAGGCCCCTGCACTCAACTTTGGTGACCCAGACAACATTTTCAACATCAGACATTCATCCAGAGCAACCCAGATGAAAGGATACAGAAGGTCAAAGAAAAAGAGAGGGAAACATTAACAAAGAGGGATTGCAGAGATGAAAAAGTACCTGCAAGAGTATGAAAAGGATACAGTAAGTGTGGGGTATTTGGCAGGCCTGACATTCAATAATGCTGTGATGGTCTCCTAAGGAATACTTTCAGCCACTGCACTAATATCTTTTAAATGTAAGCACTGGTTGGCCCTTAGACAACAATGACTATAGAGTGCAATTTAGATGCTGAAAAAGGCAAACCAACAAGGGAAATAAAAGCCCCTCTTCTTCAAATGCATAATTCCTAGTCTGATTGAACCCTCACTTTTTCTTACTGTGACAGCAAAAAGCACATTGTCTTTTTGCAGTCCTGAAACTGGCATTGGCTGAGTGAGTGTTTTGGTTACTTTAGGAAGGGCTAAATTGTCATGTTTGGAAGCTGATAGGTGCCTTATTGTTACAAGAATTATGATTAGGAAGTATTGCTGAAGAACACAATTTGCCAATGGTATGTCCTCTTGGCAGAACAGTGTTGTTTAGTTGGGACCATAGACTTGTTTGCTCTGATGCCCCTTGTTTCTGTGCCCATAATCTCCCAATCTCACTGGCCTAGTTTTTGTAACCGCACATTAGTGTCTCTATGTTCTCATGTCCCAGTGCTAATGGCCTTGTAAAACTGTCAGTACCCTTCTCACCAACAGTGTTTGCCTGTATCCCCATGTCCCAATGTCAGAGTCACAGGGTCCCAAACTCAATGTCAGTCACATCATTCAAGCCTCAGTGTCCCTACATCATTCTCCTATTCTCAATGTCCCTGTACCAGTTCTAGTGTTTTTTAAGTCCAGCTGTTCTTTTGCCAGTTTGTGTCCCCAAGTTAGTGTCCCAATATGCTCTTCTCAATGTCTGTGTCATTGACCCAGTGTCACTAATTCAATGGCAGTGTTTTCATGTAACTTTAACTGTCAGTGTTCCACAGTGTCTGGGGCTATGTGCTAGTGGCAGCAATGGGCGTCTCATTGTTTATTCTAGTATTCCACTGTTAATATTGATAACCCTGTGTTCCTGTGTCAAGGTTTCGATATTAGAAATAGCGTATCAGTGCACCAGTATCAGTATCTTTGTATAACTCCTCATTGTACATGAACTAGGGGGGGTGCCCCAATGTGTGTCACCCCTGGTAGTTTTCGTGTGCCTTGGTGTTCTAGTGCCAGTGATCCAGTGTCAAAGCCTCTGGTCTGATGAATGGTGTTGTGTCACTTTCTAATGTTAGTATCCATGTGATGTAGCATGCTGCATTATTGTCCTAGTGATTCTGCCGTTGTGTCAGTGTCTCGGTGATAGTATTTATTTGCCCATGTTTCTCAGTCAGTGTTAGTGCATACATGTCAGTGTATTCCTGTTTGTTTTCCCGTTAGTTTTCCTTTATCAAAGTCAGTGCCCCAATGCCTCTATCTACCCAGTGTCAGTGCACTGGTGTCAATGTCCCCATATCAGTTCTTTTGTGTCATTGTTTATGTGCCAAAGCCAGCATCCCAATGTCAGTGTCTTCATGAGACATCTGTGTTTCCGCTCAGTGTCACTGTGGCACTTACCCCTGGCAGTCTTGCAGTGCCCAATGTACATATTAGTGTCCATGTATCGCTATCAATCTCTATGCCTAAATGTCAGTGTCCTTGTGTCAGCTTCCCAATGTCAGTAACCCATGTCAGCAAACACAGGCCAGTCACCCCATTGAACCCATCATGTCACACCCTCGCCATGCACCGCTTCTACCATCTTGTATTACATCAATCATTACATGTTCAGTGATTACATTGATAACATCCTTAATGACATCTAACATTACATCATTGATAAGAACATTAGGCATGGTGGGGGTGAAAGTTATAATTAATTTAAGGCTTGAGTTATAGTTATTGAGATAACTATAACTGGTGATTTTCTGTGAGTTTGTTAGTATAAACTATGGTATGTTTTATCTAATATTTTCACCTAACTATAACATCTCTTTAACTTATGTTTTTTTCAATAGCTGAATACTCATTGAAAAAAAACCAAAGGTTATATATATATTCACTAAAAAAAAACAAAGGTTACAGGGACGTTATAGTTAGGTTCAGATTTTAAACGACCAAAACCATAGAACTTTAACAGTTATACTTATCACAAGAAGCTATAATTCGTGCACTAAGGTAACTATAACTGTCACCCTTGCTATGCACCCCTTTGCAGTGATATTACTAATTATTTGATAGGAGATGTTATCAGTGATGTAATATGTGGGGTAATTAGCATTGATGGCGGGCGCGAGTTATTGTTACCTTAGGTTACGAGTAATAGTTTCTTGAGATAACTATATCTATAACTGTTGAATTTCTATGGTTTTGTGTGTGTAAAATCTAAATCTAACTATAATGTCCCTGTAACCTTTGTTTTTTTCAGTTAATTTCTAAATAAAAAAAACTATATTTCCTAAATTTAAAGTCCCTATAACCTTTGTTTTTTTCCAGTGAAGTTCTATGTTTTTTTAACATTAAGTATATTTCATTACTTAATGTGATCCAACTCATCCAAAGCCCATGCACGGCAGGGTTTGACTGCATGGCCTGGCCTGTTACCAGGTGCTGCAGCCAACCACCCGTAGACACCTAACCAGTGTGCAGCGGGGGTTGGCCTCAGGGCTTGGCCTCTGGCCTGGCTTTGCAGCACCATGGATGGCCAAAGGCTGTGCGTGGCGAGGCTTGTCCACAGAGTGTGGCCTGCAGCCTGGAGCTGAGGCATAACTCCCATAGACACTCAAACCTGTGGCACTCACTGCCTTCGGCCAGTGTGCAGTGGGAATCATGCATAGGGTGTGGCCATGCCCTGTACCCAACACCCCACAGGCACCCACCCCTGCATCTTGCTTGGCCTTTGGCTGTGCGCAGGGGGAGTTGGTGGCATAGCCTGGCCTGTGGCCAGGACCTGCAGTCAACCACCCGCAGGCATCCACCCCCCCACGCCTCTCACTGCATTTGGCCATGCTAGTTGGGGGTCAGTCACAGCCAGGCCCTCCCATATTAAGGAAACCTTGGAGAGGATCACATAGCACCCTCCCTGGGCCTATTACGGCCCGGGGACCCTCATCCCCTGGGTCACACAGTAACTAAAAAGGAGGGGGGCCGTGAGGATCCCATCCCTGGGCCAATTTTAGCCCCGGGTCCCAATCCCCTGGGGCCAGGCCACTGTATCAAATGTGCCCTGGCCCCACCCAGTACACGTAGTGTGCATTTTAAAAGGGGTAGGAGGCTGCGCAGCCCCCCTCCCCATGCTGATTTTGACCCAAGTACCCCAACCCCCAGGGCTTGGCTACTCGTTGGGTGCACTGGCCCCACCTAGGACACCCGGTGTGCATTTTCTGGGACCACGGGGGAGTCTCAAATCCCCTGCTATCCCTGCCGTTTATCCACCTCCAGCAGGGAGCAGTAATACATGATGTACCCTGTGTGCAGGAGCAATCCTTTCATCTGTTTTCCTGTCCACTTGAGAGCAGGCAAGAAATCACATGAAAAGCCCTCTTCCCGTGAGCGCGGCCACTTTTCCTGCTCCCATCCACTGAGAGCGGACTTACAGTTTGCTCTTGCTTGGCGGGAGTTGTCAAATATTCCGCCAAGTGAGAGAAAACAACTATGTCCTGAAGGTAGGCACCTTGCAGATAGAGGTCACTTCGGGGCATAGGGAGCTGGCCTTGTGGGGTGGCAGTCCCCAGGGCCATTAATGGCTCCAGGTGGGGGGCTGCATGACCCCCTCCCTTGATTATTAAGGGTCAGCCCAGGGGGTGGTCCCTGCGGTTAAAAAAAAGACCCACAAGGGGGACCACATGGCCTCCCTCTCCCAGTTAATATGAAGCCATGCCCTGGGGAGATGGTGGTCTCCAAGGCCGAATATGACCCGGGAGGGGCACCACGCAGCCTCCTTCCCTTTAATAAATGTACTTTCCCCCAAAGAGGTGGTGGTCCACAGGGCAATTTTAAAGTAAAGAGGTCGTTCGCTGTACCAGTAAACCCAAGGGAAGTTGTGGTCCCTGGGGCCATAAAAGATCTACGGAGGGGGGTGCGTGGCTCCTCTCTTCATATTTTCACATTTGCTTGGCTCCAGCAAGGTGGCAGTCCCCTGGGCCCATATCTGCAATGAGGACAGGGGCTGTATGCCCCGCTCCCCTTAATATGTATAAAAATAAACCTCCGTCACCTGGCCCACAGAGGGGTTCAAATACAAACAAGCACAGGTGACCGCGTTTTTTTGTTTATTTTTATTTTCATTAGGATTAATGGATCCCCAAAATGTTTGCAGTGAACACTTAATTAAAATGCTTTTTGGCCCTGGCAGGGTCTCTGGAGGATCCCACCACCAGGCCTAGGGGGTCAGGGTATTCCTACTCTGCCCCGTTCCCTTTTTTTAATCTTCTTTTTGGGACTTGGCTGAGTCCAAGTCTCAAAATGGCTGCCAATACTTCCTGGTTGAAGTGTTGGCAGCCACTTAGATTTCAGTTGGAGATCAGTTGGATTTGCATAAGTTCTGCATCCCTAGGTATACAAATTAGTTTTTCCTTTAAGATCTCTAAAACGACTTAATGGATTTGCACCAAATCACAAAAAGCACTCCTTCTTGACCAGGATGTAGCTTACTGCCAAATTTGGTGTAATTTCGTTCAGCAGTAAGGGCTGTAATCGTGTCTAAAATAGGCATGAGCGGGAAATCCGTTACGCCCGCGGATTTTGCGGATTTTTGGGAAATCCGCAATCCGCAAATGTTGCGGATTTCCCGCAAAATCCGCAAAACAAAATCCGCGGGCGTAACGGGTTCAAAAGTTGAACCCCCACTCATGTAACTATTTTATAATGGCGCCAGCAAGCTGCCAGCGCCGTTGTAAAATAGTTACAAAGTTAGCTTGTACAGGAACCACTAGATAAAACGAAGCAGGTGCTGCTTTATTTTATCTACGTGCTTCCAGTGCAAGCTAACTTTGTAACTATTTTACAACGGCGCTGGCAGCTTGCTGGCGCCATTGTAAAATAGTTACATCATACATGCCATCCACAACCAGTATTTACAAACATTTACATTTCAGTGACCATTCAATCCACATTCATTCGTGACTCAAACCAATACACACAACCACAACAAAACAAAAATAATTCACAAAAAGTTGGAATTGCAATATTCACAACAGCAAGCCAATATTTTTCAGCACAAATATATATATACAGTTTATATTTCCCTTAATTCTTGATTTATTGAATTTGGCTTGAAAATTAAACAGGTTTAATTTTCAAGCCAAATTCAATAAATCAAGACATTGTGTTCGCACGGGTTTCTGCAAGTTTGCGAGGGTTTTGTACAATTTTGCAAATTGCGAAATTGTACAAAGCCCTCACGAACTTGCAGAAACCAGTGCCAACACAAAAAAAAATCCGCAAAATCCGCGAGAATTCGCGGATTTTGCGGATTTTCGCAATCCGCAAATTCGCAAATCCGCAAATTCGCGGATTGCCAATCCGCAAAATCCGCCCATGCCTAGTCTAAAATCTCTATGGGAATAAACATTGGAAACACACTTTTTTTAAACCTTCATTTTTTGGCCCACTTGACGGACCTCCCTGAAACTTTCCATGCACAACTAGACACAGGTGTGTACTTTTTTAGAAAACTTTATGAAGATTCATAAAGGAGTTGGCCTAACAGTTATGGCGGTCAACCTCGAATCTGGGGAACTGGGTTCGAGTCTCTGCAATGACGCTGAACATCCTGTGATTCTGGGCAAATCACTTAATCTCCCGGTGCCTAACAAAAATGAATGTATCCTCATGTTACTTAACTGGTGCTATGTAAAGCGCTCTGATACCCGATACCTTGAGGTCAAGTTTGCGCTATATAAAACTCAGTAAAAAAATAAAAAATCAGTACAGTAAATGGTGCCAAAGTTAAAGGCAAGTCAAAAAATGCTTTTCCTATGGAAACTAGGTCCTAACTGTGACTACCTACTCGTGGTGGTGTGTGTGTGTGCTGTGTGTGTGTCTGTGTGTGTGTGTGTGTGTGTGTGGGGGTATATATATATATATAGTTATGTTTATATTACCTACTGGCGGCGCCAGTAGGTAGTTATAGTTAGGACCTTGTTTCTATTCAAAAAGCATTTTTTCTTTTGCCAATATCTTTGGCGCCGTTTGACAAATCTTCGCGAACTGTCCAGCTCCGGTCAGCTCCAGTGTTGAAAGTTTATGGGTGATTTGTTCACTGGGGGCTGAGAAAAAAGGGGGGTCCCAAAATGCGTTTTCCCCATGTTAATTTTCATAGGAATTTTCGAACAGGCTACAGCCGGAACTACTGAACGGAATTACACCAAATTTGGCAAAAATGTAGCTCTTGGTTCAGAAAGCACTCTTTGTTTAAAATGGTGTATTTCAGCGGAAGTCACGCTCGGTGCGCAAATCCTGCTGAGAAAATATTCAAAAATGAGGCGCGTTCTCCCACGCTTTGTTATCTGTAAGCCCCCGGGTGGCCTAGGTCCCAGGGGCAATGTGTTATTATATAGCGGGGACCGCCACCTTCCAGGGGCATTTCCATTTTTATGTGGGGGTGCCTCGCCGACCCCCCCAAGCCCCGGGACCACCTCCTCCCCAGGGCTTTATTTTTTTGTGAGTGGGCCCCTCCCAAGCCCAGGGAACCAACACCTACCCGGGTCTGTGGAAATGTTGGGAGGGGGGCTGCGCGGCCCCTCTCCTGGAACCCTCAATGGCCCTGAGGACCGCCATCCCCCAAAGCCGGCTCCTGCAATGTCAATTGTTGTTTGCTATGGCAGGGTGGGACCCTGGCTCCCGCCCTGTCATAGCAAACACTACTTTGCTTTGTTGAAACCTGCTCTCGCTTCAACAAAGCAAAGCAGAATTTCTTTTGGGCAAGGGGAGCTGCATGTTAGCAGCTACCCTTGCCCAAAAGCAATGCCGGATCCTGCAGGAGGCAGAAAGCCAGCAGAGGCCGTGGGGGACTTGGGGCTCCCCCCACAGTACCCAACTTGAGGGCCAGGCCGGAGGATCGGGTCCCCAGGGCCAGAAGTGGCCACGAGGACCCCTCACAGAAAAATTATTTTAAAAAAATCATAGGAAGGCCGGTCCTGGTGGATGGCGTCTCCGGGCAATAATTGGCCTAAGGAGGGGGGCCACGTGGGCCCCCTCCTGAAAAAAATGCAGGCTGGCCAGGCCCTGGGGAATGGGGTCTCCAGAGCCAGTAGTGGCCCTAGGAGGGAAGCACGTGACCTCCCCTCTCTATTTTTTTTTCATAAATAAATTGGCAGGTCGCTGAGGATGGGGTCCCCCGGGCGAATACCAAATAATGGAAGAAGGGCGTTTTTTTCCTTTCTGTTTTGGAGACATGACTCTGACGCGGCTCTCAGCGCAGCCCCCGTGTAATGTTGCATTGGATTTACAAATTTACCTCAAATAAGTAATTTAGTGGTACATAATTTAGAAGGTAGTGTTGTAATTGTGAAGTTGTTTTAAAGAGGAAGTTAATGACAAGATTACTATTGATAGAGTTGTTAAAATATCAAATTAAAAATTAAACTTGAAAAGTGTGTTGTGTTGCAGTGCATTGAATTCGTGCTTTCGCAAATTCGCGATGGATTTGCGAATCCTGAAAAAATATATGTTTAAATAAGAATAAGATTTACTATTGTGTTATAGGTTGGCTCTTAAACGAGCCCTTGTTTTCATTAAGAGTTTGTTATAGCTACATGTAAGTACGGATGCAGAGCTTAAGGTTGTTGAGAAAGACTCTGTTCCCATGATCTGTGACGTGTACTCCATTACTTCTGTAGATGTCATCCATATCAAAACGTAGATTGTTGTTATAGATGGAGCCCATCCTATGGTCTCTACGGTAAGCAGAAACAGCTTTATTGACATTTTCCCTAGCTGTTTCAATCTGTGGACAGAATTGAGTTGACCACTTCCATTTCTGTCTTTGGCATATATTCGAGTATACAAAGACAGTTTGGGGGAGAAGCCACATTAATTAAACAAAGGTATCTTTTATGAGCATTTCCAGTCCTATCCCAGTCAATGTGCCTAGGTCATTGCCACCACAGCGCACAATCACGAGGTCAGGGGGTTGGAGATGCAAAAAGGTTTTAACCAAAAGCATCAGTTGGTGCCACTTTAATCCACTCTGTGCAATCCATTTAATATCCACATTTTTCAAAGCTTGGTCTTAGACAATACCTATGTGTTCAGCATACCTTTTGCACCAGAAAACATAGCTGTGCTGTGCCCAACATTCCATATTGTAAGCATCTTGTAGGTATGTCTGGAAATAATGAAAAGATGTCTGTGGCTGGCGTAGTCAGTTGGTAGAATGAGACACATCTAAAATGGTGGACAAGATGCTGTTTTTTAAAAAAAAGTAGAGACTTGATTGGCTGTTCAAGAACATTGTACACTGAAAAATAGGGTGCATGTTACTTTCTTTAAAAAGCATGTTTGTTATAGGTCAGTTAAAATTTTTTGAAAGGTACAGTTGATAGGATACGGTCATATTTTGCAAATGTCAACCACATCTGCCGTTTACATTTGCAACATTGTGTGCTGAACTTGAAAATATGGTGAACTTGTGACCTGTTAGTTCAGTTGAACTGTTACTATGGAAACGACATTAAGCAGAATGGGGGAAGGGTTGAATGTTATCTGTGCTTTTAAAAAATGGAATTGTAATTTATATATGTGATATGTTATTAAAGTAAGATTTCCCAGGTCAGTACTATGTTTAGAAGTGGTGTGTTCTTAAATAATAGTGGCACTTTTATTTGTAATACACTTTTTAACTCCCGTATGGATTCGCGGCTCCATCGTGTCGGTGCACGGTGGAGTCGCGACTCCAAAAAATTCTAGAAGCAGTTTGTGCACTTTTAGAAGTCAGTTGGTAAGAGTTAATATGTGTAACCAATCAAAATGTATTTATAATTTGATATAATTTAGGAAATAATCTGATTTATTACTTATATGTATTTGTGTGGAGAAAGAGAGGGAAAGTTTGCCATTACTGGTTTTACCTTGCTGAGAGTGGTGCATTACACTGTGTGGATAAGAAAATCTTTTATGAGTTGGTGATATTTTAAATTCTACAAATATATTTTGGAGGTGAGTTATACATTTGTGAGGTGCATTATGAAATAGCTTTGTTTTTAATCGTTAAAAATTATTCAAGAAGTGTACCTGGTTGAAATAAATTATTAAATGTAGAGATGTGTATTGTAATTTGTTTTATTGTAGTTAAATGTTGTTTGAAATAGATTTGGTATAGTAATATGTGTATATTGGAAAAAGGATTAGCGATTATGGTAGCTTGTTTTAGTGTGTGGATATGTACATTTATAGTATAGATGTATAAAACAGAGATATACATTTATCTGTGTATTACTTTTATGTATGATGCTGCTAGCAAAAGGTACAGACATATGCATACATGGTTTTAGAAATATGGGGAGACTTTCATGAAAGATAATTGAAGTATTGCTTTGCTGTTAGCTAATCTCTATACCTGATTAGTACTAGAATAATGAAGCAGTAGTAGTAGAAAAGTGTTGTTTAAGATAAGTTGGGAGAGGAATTATTGATTGTGGTCATTTACAAGAGTCTGTGTAAAAGTTCACTCTAAATTTGCTGCATAAATCTAGGTGTGTTTGAAAAGTTAAGTGTAGTCTGTAAAGTTTTAATGCCTTTATGGTCTTGTGAGTGTGGTTATGTTTCTACTTGCACATGTATTCTAATATGTGTAATGCTTTTGGCAATAGGTATAGTTAGAAGCATGCATGCTTTTAGGAATATGGTTAGAGTTATGGTAGAGACGTGATAGGTTGCTGCTTTATGTTTGATTAGGTCTAATATTCGTAGAATGGTGAAGCTGCAGCACAAAAGTGAGTTTTAAGACATTTTAGCAGAAGGGATTACTGACTACGCTACTTTCTATGAGTCTGGGGAAAGGTACACTTAAAATACACTGCAGGAATGTAGGTGTGTCTTTGAAATGTAAAGTTAAGTCTAATTGTTTGTTTCTGTTATATATGATGATGATTTCAAAAGGTAGACATAAATACATGTATAGTTTCAGGAATGTGGTGAGATTTATAACAGACTTATGTTTAGCTTTTATGCTTTATTTTGAGTACGTCCAACACCCTGAGTAGTTACAGAATTTTGAAGCTGCAGTGCAAAAGTGTACACCATGTCATAGACCTGACATTTGTGCTGAAGTTTCTGTATTCTGCTACTACTCAGGATGTTACACTCCTCCAATCCCTCAGGTAGTACTGCAGTACTACTCCAATCACTCGGGTAGTACACATGCACTTATAATATAACCCAGGCACTTTCTTTGTTCTCGCCCAGATATTACTCCCTCAATCATGGAATTACCAGGCTTTAACAATGTACTCCTCTAATCCCCCAGGCGTAACTCCTGCAATCATGCAATCATCAATGTGTTAGCTATAGACTAGTTTAATCACATAGGCACCACTTTTGCACTCGTCACCCTGTCAAGATCTATGCACTCCTCCAATCACTTAGCCAGTTCCTATGCACTTATAAAATCACCCAGGCACTACCTTTACACTTTTGCAATCCCTGACGCACTACCACAGTATTACTCCAATCACCCAGGCAGTACTGATGCCCTTATAAAATGGCCCAGGCACTTTCTATGTACTCCTGTAGTCCCCCTGAATTGCTTCTGAACTCATGCAATCACCAATGCATTAGCTATACACTGGTTCAACCATCCAGGCAATACCTTTGCACTCCTCCAATTACCTTTTCAAGATCTATGCACTCTGCCAATCACTTAGCCAGTATGCATGCACTTATAAAATCACCCACTCACTGGTATGTACTCCAGTAATCCCCAGATATTACTCCTGTAGTCATGATATCACCCAGGCACTAGCTATGTACTACCCTTGCAGTCATAGAATCATGCAGTGTCTACCTATGCAGCCATATAATATACCACACATTACCCTTGCAGTCATAGATTCGCCCAGGCCCTTCTTTAGCACTCATCTATTCACGTAGGCACTTCTTAGTGACTCATCTATGAATTCAGGTGCTATTTATACACTTATCCATGCACTGAACCTTTATGTGTGCACTCATGTAATTAGCCAGTCACTATCCATTTTCTCCTGCAATTACCCAGTGACTACCTTTGGAGGCATACAATCACCCAAGCACTACCCATGGAATTATGCAATTACTCATGCAGATCTATTACATGTTTCAGTTGTGTGTTTCACTACATTGCAGAAATATTGTACACATATTTCTTTTAGCTAGGATGATGATTTGAAAATGTAGAGACATTTCTATGCATGCTTTTAACAATATGGAGAGACTTATGGTTGAGTCATGTAATAGTCTGCTGCTTTATATTTGGCTAAGCCCAACAATCATGCAGTTATAAAAACAGCCAAGTTCTACACTGCTGTAATCACTCAGGCATTACTCATGCACTAATGCAAACACACATGCACTACCTATACACTCATGCAAATACCAAGGTAATACTCTTGCAGTCACTGAATCATGTAGCCATTACTCATGTACTTATATAATGACTCAGTCACTAACTTTGCATTCCTTCTGTCACGGAGGCACTACACTTGTACCTATGTAATCATTCATCCAGTGCTCATGCTGTCATATAATCACCCAGGCACTACCTTTACGCTCCTTTATTCACTCAGGCACTACCCCAGTAGTGCTGTAATCACCCAAGAAGTATCCATGCACTTATGAAGTCACCAAGTGACTTTCTATGTAGTCATGTAAATTCCCAGATATTACACCTGTAGTAATGCAATCACCCAGTTGTTACGTATGTACTCCTTTAATTCTCCAGATGTTACCTTTGTTCTAATGCAATCACCAATGCATTGGCTATACAGTGCTTCAATCACTCAGGCACTATCCCTGTAGTCTTTCAATCATGTACGCACTACTCTTGTACTTATGTAATCCCTCAATCAGTACTCATGCACTTATAAAATCACTCTGGCACTACCTTTGCATTTCTGTAATCACTCAGGCTCTACCTTTGTACTTCTGTAATGATCCAGGCAGTACTCATGGACTTATTCAATCACCCTCTCACTTCCTATGTACTGCAATAATCCCCAAGATATTACCTCTGCAGACATGCAATCACCCAGGCACTAGTTATGTACTACCCCTGCAGTCATGTAATCATGCAGGGTGTACCAATCACTCATGTAATATCCCTGGTACTACTCAATGTGTCATCTATACCTTTAGGTACTATTCATATACTTATCCATGCACTCAATATTTATGAGAGCACTCATTCAATTAGCCAGTCAATATCTATCTTCTCCTGCAAATACCCAGCCACCACCTTTGGAATCATACAATCACCCAAGCATTACGCATGGAGTTATGCATTCACTCAAGCACATCTATTACATGTCTCGGTTTCTAGGTCTCACTATATTCCAGATATATTGTATATATTTTTTTTAGATATTTTGATCATTTGAAAAGGTAGACACGTGTCATGGCATAGTCTGCTGCTTTTATTTGGCTAGGCCCAAAACTCATTCAGTTATAAAAAAACAGCCAGGTACTACCCATGCAGTCTTACAATGATCCAGTCACTACATATGCACTGCTGTAATCACTCTGGCATTATTCCTGCACTCATGCAAACATACAGGCACTACCTATACACTCATGCAATCAACAAGGTATTACCCATGCACTCTTTGAATCATGTAGTCAATACTCATGTGCTTATATAACCACTCGGGCACTAACTTTGCATTCTTTCTATCAAGGAGTCAGTACATTTGTACTTATATAATCACTCAGCCAGTGCTCATGCTGTCATATAGTCACCCAGGCACTACCTTTGCACTCCTTTATTCACTCAGGCACTACCTCAGTAGTGCTGAAATCACCCAAGAAGTACCTAGGCATTTATAAAATCATCCAGTGAATTTGTATGTAGTCATGTAAATCCCCAGATATTACCCCTGTAGTAATGCAATCACCCAGGTGTTAACTATGTACTCTTTCCAGACTTTACCTCATGCAATCCCAAATGCATTAGTTATACAGTGCTTCAATCACCCAGGCACATTCCTTGCAGTCTTTCAATCACGCATGGACTACTCTTGTACTTACGTAATCCCTCTACCAGTACTCATGCACTTATGCAATCACTCAGGCACTGACTTTGTACTTCTGTAAGTACTCAGGCACAACCTTAGTACGTCTATAATCATCCAGGCAGTACTCATGGACTTATAAAATCACCTACTCACTTCCTATGTACTCCAGTAATCCTCCAGATATTACCTCTGCAGTCATGCAATTACCCAGGCACTAGTTATGTACTACCCCTGCAGTCATGCAATCATGCAGGGTGTACCTATGGAGTGGTGTGGCTCACTGGTTAGAGGCGGCAAACCCGGAAGCAGAGAACGGCCCGGGACCAGGGTTAAATTCCCGACGCGGCAGGGTCGTGGACCAGGGTCAGCGGACTCGATAATTCTCGCCTCGGTGCCTACTCTAACCAGGGATCACACTCGGCAACTCTGGGCATTAGCTTGCCTCATCTCTACAACGGCCCCCCACATTCACCGGGGATGCCTGGTTTCACCTTGGAGATACCCAGTAGGGACCATCTCACAGGGATAGCCAGGACGGGTTCCCCAGTGGTCTACAGCGCCACGACGCCTCAGGGCAGCAGTGCGCTTTACAAGACACATTACATTACATTACATTACATTACATTACATTACTCATGTAATAACTCATGCACTACTCAATGAGTCATCTATTCCTTTAGGTGCTATTCATATACTTATCCATTCACTCAATGTTTATGAGTGCACTCATGCAATTAGCCAGTCATCATCTATCTTCTCCTGCAATTACCCAGCGACTACCTTTGGAATCATACAATCACCCAAGCACTAAGCATGGAGTTATGCATTCACTCAAGCAGATCTATTACATATCTCAGTTTCTAGGTTTCACTATATTCCAGATATATTTTATATATATTTCTTTTAGATATGTTGATGATTTGAAAAGGTAGAGACATTTGAATGCATGCTTTTAACAATATGGAGAGACTTATGGTTGAGTCATTTAATAGTCTGCAGCTTTATATTTGGCTAGGCCCAACACTCGTCCAGTTATAAACACAGTCAAGTATTACCTATGCAGTTTTCCAATGATCCAGTCACTACATATGCACTGTTGCAATCACCTAGGCATTACAGCTGCACTCATGAAATCCCCCAGGCACTACCTATGCACTCGTGCAATCACCCAGGTATTACCCATGCACTCTTTCAATCACTCATCCACTACTCATGAATTTATATAATCTCTCCAGCACTACCCTTGTACTCTTTCAATTACATATGCACTACCCTTGTACTTATGTAATCACTCAGCCAGTACACAAATATTTATAAAATCACCCAGGCACTACCTTTCCATTCCTCTATTCACTCAGGAATTCCTTCAGTACTCCTGCAATCATGTAAGTAGTACTGATGCAGTTATTAAATCACCCACTCATTTGCTGTGTATTCCAGTAATCCCCCAGATATTACCCCTTCTGTGATTCAATCACCCAAGCACTAGTTATGTACTACCCTATCAGTTGTAGAATCACCCAGGTCCAAATTTTGCCCTCATCTATTCACGTAGCCTCTACTCAATGTATTTTTTTTATTTAAAGATGATATTTGTGTAAAATTATTTTAATATTATTAAATAATTTTTTGAAAGTTAATAAACTATACCTTTTTTTCGATGCTCTCCATAATTATTAAGAAATATTCAATATGGCAAGAAAAGACAGTAAAGAAAACAGTACTATTTAAAGGAGCGAGAAAAGCAGAAATTAGATGAAGTACAACATGTGACGTTGAAGAAAAATCTTCTGGTAAGAGAATTAAAGAATTTGTTAAAAAAGTGTTTTAAAAAATGGAATAGAATTTCAAAATGGGGAAAGAGAAAGAAATGTACTACTAGCAATCAGAAGCAAACAAAAAAAAAGACAAATTAATGCAAAATCAGGTTATAGGAAAACAATCCATGTTGAAAAAGGGATGAAAGAATATAAAGACATTAGGAAGAGAATGACATTGTACTTTTTGAAGGAGAAAAGTAAAAGAAAAAGACTGGTTAATAGAACTAACTTCTGCAAAAACATTTTGGGTGAATGGAAACACACGACTAGTACGGAACCTTTTTGAATGAAGAAAGCTATTTTCAACAACATACATTAGTTCATGCAGTTGATACCAGAAATCGTTGTTATGAGGTTAAAAACGGTTGTCCAATTGAAAAAGAAAATATTGTTCCTAGAAATGTGGAAGAGGTAATAGCTGAAGACGTTCAAGGGAGATGTACACAAGCTCCAGTGTACAAGTGTCATTGTCAGAAGTATTTGTAGTATGCAACAGCAATCCATTGATATATTATCAAATTTCAAAGAGATTATGGTGATAAAAGAGTTAAACAGAGGATTAAGATATTGCAAGGACTAGATCCTTGTAAAGTGAGAAAATATACTGGCTTGCAGGGTCATTCTTTGGCTTTTCTTTCTAGAACAGTGTGTCAAAGTACTTTTCATCATTTAAGAATGTTAGCAATACATCATTCAGAAATGCAGGAGTTAGTAAGAAGATTTTACTAAGTAAAAAGTCCTGCATTATCTCTAAGTGAAATAAACACAGCTCTTTTGCAAGGTCAGTATTGGATGTAAAAAACGTTTCTGAAGATATACTGTTTAGTTTCTTTCATCCTCAAGAGGTGTGCAGAGAAAGTGAGATTTTGATAAGTGTAGGTGTTAAAGAAGAGGTGGAAGATAGTACTACTGAGAAGTTTGCAGAAGAAATTATAAGTTTAAGGTATTTTCTTGTGAAAAACTAAACTATATTTGTATTTGTTGTCGACGTACTCACTATAGAACTCAAATTAGGAATGTTAATATATATTTAAAAAGTGAA
Source organism: Lissotriton vulgaris (assembly GCF_964263255.1). Taxonomy (NCBI): domain Eukaryota; kingdom Metazoa; phylum Chordata; class Amphibia; order Caudata; family Salamandridae; genus Lissotriton; species Lissotriton vulgaris. The sequence goes on along the minus strand of NC_141685.1, from coordinate 1,705,376,649 downwards.
AAGGAAAACAATGAAAGTGGGAGGAGTTTAGTGCTTATTTGTTGGTGGAAGGTTGTTTTGAGTTGGGTAGTGATCAGCATATTTGTAAATATTGTTACAACAAATTAGAAGAGAACAAAATGCCAGTTAGAGCTGTACATAATAACCGAGAGTTGGTAGCTATTCCTCCGGAACAGGTAGATTTAAATACGAGTCCATTCTTATTCAAACTGTGCACCTGTTTCAGGCTACAGTTCGTATGGAGCCTAAAACAGGTACGCTGCCTCCAACAGATTTACAAAGAGTTGTGAATTTACCTTTATATTTTAAGGAAAATATTGAAACTGTTGGTATAGAGAGAGAGGAAAGTGACCCTGTAGTTATTCTAGTTAATGGTGTACCAGCAAAGAGTCGGAAAATATGACAAGAATTAGTAGTTGTCACCAAACTTCAAAAGCTACGTTATATCTTGGACAAAAAAATATTTATTATAAAAATGCATATGTGGAAAAACAAGAAATATCTTAGAAGGTGATAGAGAAATTTCAATTGGGCAAATAGAAAAAGTCGACAACTCCAGGAGTGAAGAAATTTATGAACATTATAGTATACATCCTTTACATTCAAAAGAAGTGATAGGAAACATTATTGACTTATTCCAAATGAAGAAAGCAAAGGGAACTCCCATGAGTGTATGGGAAAAAAGTTTGGAAGCTTGTTGTTTTCCACAGCTCTTCCCCACTGGAAAAGGTGGTCAATATGATGAACGACCTGTGCAGATTTCAGCTCCTGAATATCGTACAACAAGAGTGTACTAAGATCTAAAATTTCATCAGTGTGTTCCATATTTACTTCATCTTCTTTTTGAAAGTGACTTGTCTAAACTTTCATATGCAGTGAACCACATATTAAAAACAGTTCATCTTACACATGTTTCTGCAAAGGAATTTTTGGACAAAGTTCAACAAAGAAACAATCATTTGGAATCTCAGTTAATTAATTTGATAGAATGTCAACACGGTACTAATGAGTATTGGTATCGTCATCACGGAGAACTTAGATGTATGTTAAGAAACTTAGGACTCCCTACATGGTTTGTTATGCTTAGCTATGCCGAGTATGCATGGAATGATTTAGTTGAATTTCTACGAGAAGCAAATTCAAATGTAAAAAACATTGAATTGTAGACAGCTGGGGAATTGTGTTCCTTGGATCCTGTTAATGTGAGCAGATATTTTAATCATAGGTTTCAAGCTATGATGTCTTTTATTTGCAATAAAAATAATCCACCTCTTGGAAAAGTTATTGATTTCTTTTGGAGAAAGGAGTACCAAACCAGAGCTGCACCTCATGTTCACATGCTGTTATGGATCAAGAATGCATCACAGTTTGGAACGGATACTGATGAAAGTGCTTTGTCTTTCATTGAAAAATACGTTACATGTGCCATACCAGAAGAAGGAGGAGAAAACAACTTGAAACAGCAAGTTTTACGGTTTTAAAGTCCTTGATGTGGGAAATATTGTTGACGGAAATACAAGTCAATGGGAAAATATCATACAAAATATTGTTTTGGATTCCCACGTCCAGTAATTTCAAAAGGAAGAGTCATCAGTTTCATGTCAACAGTAAGGCATACTATAACTCAAAAATCTCTGAAGAATACTTACAACATAAAAAAAACTGAAGATTAAAAGTATATTAATGACTACAATCCAGTGATTTTGACGATGTGGAATGCAAATATGGATATCCAGTATGTTGCAGATAATTCAATTGCTTTTGCTTGCTATATTACGCAATTTATACCAAATCTGAAAAGAGGGAGTTGAAAGAAATGTTGGAAGAAATTTCACAAGAGAAGAATCTTAATAACAAATTGTGCAGCTTTAGTTTGAAGATGCTTTCCCATCGAGAGATTGGATCGTACAAATGTTCGGATCGGTTGACCTCTGCAACTTTGTATTCAAAGTCAAGAGGAATCATTTGGGTAAGTCCAGGTCTTGCTGCAACATAAAACCAAATATTGAAATCTGTACAAGAAATTGAATACTTAGCATTGAATGAACCAGAAAGTACAGATATTGTTAAAACAAATATGTTGGATACGTACCATCCTAAAAGAAGTCCACATGTGGAAAACATATGCCTCTATGAAGTACTGCAACATTACAGCTTTAAGAGAAATGTTACAGAAAATATAAATGAAGAAAAATATGCCGTAATTAATTGTGAAGGATGTTTGGTAAAATATGCCAAAGGAAATCTTATTAACCACAGGAAACTCATACCCACATGCATCATTGTAACATTTTGCGATTTCTTAATTGCGAAAATTAAGGAATCGCAATTAAGAAATCGCAAAATGCTATGCATTAAAAAATCGCAAAAGGCCCATAGGAATGAATGGGAAGGCATTCACATTTTGCGAATTTGAAATTGCGATTCGCAAAATGTGAATGCAATTTCAAGGGTGCAGGGTGGGTCCAAAGAACCCCTCCCTGCACCCCTGAAATTTAACTTTAAGTGCAATTTAGACACAAACATGTACCAAGGACATGTGTGTGTGTAAATTAAAACTTTCAAATATGCAACTAGTGCATGTTTGAAAGTTTTCTGTAAATTAACATGAAGTTCACCTTCATGCTAATTTACCCCTTCCAAAGTGTGAATTCGCAATTTAAAAATGATCATGCATTGCATTTAAGAAATCTGAAATTGCGATTTCTTAAATGCAATTGCAATTTTAGAAATCGCAACATAGTTGCGATTCCTAAAATTGCGAAATGCATGATGCATTCCAAATTAGTCAATTGCATTCGCAAACGGCCGAAAATTGCGATTCGCACCGTTTGCGAATGCAATTGACTTTGATGCATGTGGGTGTAAGTTGCTAAAATCCAGATAAAAGGATTTTTTTTTATTTAGCACTTCTGCAACTTTTCAAGCCTTGGCATAGTGAAATGAAGTTACTTGGACATTTTGACTGCTTTAAAGATTCTTTTAATGCATGTAAAGATAGCATTCAATCCACAATTTTTCCAAATTATCTACAAATGTTAAATAAAGAGATTGAACAAGAAACTACTATTGCAGCTGAAATAGCTAGAGAAAGTTCTCAAGATAGTCAAAGTTCTGCTCCACTAAGCCAAGATCCATTAGGACAACCAATTCTTGAAAACGAGGCAGCAACAACCATGAATGAAGTAGAAACAGCAATTCAACAAGCACAACAGGGCATTATTGAGTTGGGAAACTTGGAAGAACAACTAAATATTGAACAAAAAGAAATATACCAGCAAGTGACACAACAGATACAGCATGGTTTACAGCATTAAAAAAATGCCAATGCACATAATTTAAACCTATTCAAATGTATATCAGTGGGCAAGCTGCAACAGGAAAAAGTTCTTAATTAATTTTTTACCAGTTATCTACAGACAACCACTGAATCACATTTATCTTGCATTGTAACCGCTCCAACGGGGTTAGCTGCATGCAATATTAAAGGGAAAACATTATATTGCTTACTCATACTACCAGTTGAACATGAACATAAATTGGAATATCACCAGCTAGCTGGAGAAGCTTGTTATGAAGTTTCAAGAGTACTGAAGAACATGACATTTCTAATCATTGATGAGGCGAGCATGGTTCCAAACTTAATGCTGGCCTTTGTACATTTAAGAATGCAACAGATTTTAAAAACAGATTATGATATTCTGTTTGGAGGAAAACATGTAATTGTATTTGGCGATCTACTACAACTTACCCCTGTGAAAGGGCAACCAGTTTTTAAAACACTTGTCCATGAAGATACTAGAGAATCTTTGGGAAGAATTGGAATTGTGAACATTTGGTCTCATTTTGAATATAAAGAACTTATTAAGAATATGCGACAAGCAAGTGATGAACCTTATGGAAACATTATTCAAGATATTAGAATTAATGTTTTGACAAAATGAAAATATTGCACCTGAAATAATGTACAAAGAAATTGGAGAAAAGAACTCTATAGTTTGCCTAATGCCAATACTACAAGAGTGTTCTACATGTAATCAAGAACTTTTGAAACTGGAGAGACAACCAATAGTGAAAATGGAAGCCAAGATCAAATGGAACACAAAGGAGTTACTATTCTCCTCTTAGAGAAGTTACAGTCAAAATTGGATTCTTTGGAGAAGTATGTATTTAAGCCTGCTGGTTTAGGAAAGACTTTATATGTATGTGTAAACTGTCGGGTAATATTACAGCGTAGTTTGGATGTAAAAAATGGATTAGTAAATGGAGCAATGGGAAAAGTTGTTGATTTTGTTAAATCAGGAGAGAGATGGAATTGAATTTTTGAAGATTAAATTTGATCAGATTGAAGAGGTAAAACAGATTGGACCTTGTGCTGTTAGTTGTTTGCTTGTAAAAGACTTGTACGTTCGTAGAAAACAGTTTCCTCTTTCTTTAGCATATGCAGTGACCATTCATAATTCTCAAGGTTTAAGTGTAGAAAGTGCTTTAGTAAATATTGGAACTACAGTGTTTAAAGAGGGCATGGCATACGTTGCATTGTCTCGAGTAAGAACATTATCTGGTTTGTATTTGATTGATTTTGATGCGAAAAAGTTTGTTGCTGATGGAAATTGTGCAAGAGAGTATAATCGGTTAAGAAGTCTTTATGCTTCTACCTTAGGTGAATATTCCGTATATAAGAAACGTGGAGTATGTCCAAAGCGGAAGTTTGAAAAACATTCTAGTGAGATTCAAAAAAAGAAAACAAGTCAAAAGAATGATGAAGCTGCAAAGAAAATGAAAATGGACACTGTTGATGATATTGTAGTATATCAGTTAGAAAATAGTTCAGGTATCAACTGCTATGCTAATGTAATTCTGAATGTTGTGTTTTATCTAGAAGAGCTTCATCATGACATGACGAGAAAATAGATTCTCTTCTTTGCTACATTATATTTTTCAAAAGTTGGTGAAGGGTGGAACTAAAATCCATACTGCTTCTGGCATACGGCGTCTGTTGGATATATGTACTGGTTCTTCACAATTTAGACTTAATGTACAAAAAGATGCACAAGAATTTCTTATGTTTATGCTTGCAGTATTGGAAGATGAAGACATAGAAATTGAAAATTAGTTTGAACTAAGTTACAGATGGAAGGTGAAGTGTTAATTTTCATCTACCACAGATATAGACACTGAACAATTCATATACTTGACGATACCAGATTGTGAATCAGTGTCTTTTAACAAATTAGTAAAAAGAGCTAATCAAGATATGAAATGCTCTCATTGTAAATCAGAAATGTTCTCAACATTATATATAGAAAGATGTGGAAAATATGTCAGATTAAAGATACAAAGTAGTAGAGCAAATGGAAGAAAATTGGAAACTAAAATTAAAAAGTTTGTGGCAAGTCAAGTGTTAATTTCAGGAAGAACTTTTAAAGCAGTGGCTATTATTTTCATGATGGACCTACTACAACATCTGGACACTATACTGTGTATTTAAAGTGCAATAAAGGATGGACACCTTGCAATGATGCCCATTTGGAATTCAAATGTAGGTTGCCTTATGAATTACCAAATTCATATCTGATATTTATGATGCCAACATTTTGAAAACATCATTCGGCCTATTGGGAAGATGTGTACATGGATTAACAAGTTTATTTTGGATATTTTCAATGCAAATGGATTTGGAAACATTATTCAGCCTATTGGGAAGATGTCAACAATTACTGTTTGGATTATTGTTTGTGGTATTTCTTATTGCATTTGCAACATTGTGTTTGAAGGAACTAGTTTATATATTTGATCTTTATATTATACGCGATGTAAATGAGAGTGTATATTTTAGAAAATGTACTTCAGAGAAATAAATAATTTAATATAGTTGAAGAATGTATTTTAGAAACTGTAGACAGGTAAACAGATAGTTGGATTTGTTGTAAATATTTTTGACGCAGATAGTTTTTTTTTACAATCTAATTATTTTGTACTTTTTTCCCCGCTGTTATATGATGATCTACATTGAAATCACTGTGGATGTTGAAATTCATTAGAATCTGAGAACAGCAAAAAAGTGAAAATTAATATGTTATGTAATTGTAAAATTATGTTGTGTTCTACAAACCATAATATCATATGTAATACCAGTTTTCCTTCTTTTTTTATCACCTTAGCCGCGGCCATTATTTTGCGGCAGTGCGGCGGTTTCACGGAGTGGACGGGGCCGCGGCGGCCGTTGGACGTTCGCAGCACCAGCGAGGTAGTGCTTGTGACAACCAACAGCCGACGGCAGCAGGAAAGGGGTTATTACAGAAAGTATTAGTAAACCTTGAAAAGATTTTAAAATCAGTTTACAACGAAACAACTGTAAAATAGTTTCCCTGAGTTTGGTATGTATTTGGTATGTATTTTAATAAAGAATGTAAGATGAAATAATGTAATAAGGATTCAGAAAAGGGGGGTGGTGATGAACAGAGTGTCTGAATTAAGCAGACCACTCTTACCCAGTCCAAAGATCAGGGCTTGATCCATCACAGTTATTTAGCTCACTGCACCATCCCAGCTCAGAACCTGGCTATATACAAATTAGTCTGTCCCTGGCCCCGTGCATCATGGGAACAGGGCAGACCAAACTACCAAGCCAATTCTTCACCAGAAAGGAGACAAGCTACCGGGGACTGGTTTCTGGCATTTCAGCCGTCGTCGGCCCGGCTTGCTTGAATCCTGATGGTGCAGTGAGCAAGGGACTCATGTCTGAGTATACCCTGCAACACCTATAGTGGCCAAAAACGATTGAGAAAAGGGGGTGGTGATGAACAGAGTGTCTGAATTAAGCAGACCACTCTTACCCAGTCCAAAGATCAGGGCTTGATCCATCACCGTTATTTAGCTCACTGCACCATCCCAGCTCAGAACATGGCTATATGCAAATTAGTCTGTCCCTGGCCCAGTGCATCATGGGAACAGGGCAGACCAAACTACCAAGCCAATTCTTCACCAGAAAGGAGACAAGCTACCAGGAACCGGTTTCTGGCATTTCAGCCGTCGTCGGCCCGGCTTGCTTGAATCCTGATGGTGCGGTGAGCAAGGGACTCATGTCTGAGTATACCCTGCCACACCTATAGTGGCCAAAAACGATTCAGAAAAGGGGGTAGTGATGAACAGAGTGTCTGAATTAAGCAGACCACTCTTAACCAGTCCAAAGATCAGGGCTTGATCCATCACCGTTATTTAGCTCACTGCACCATCCCAGCTCAGAACCTGGCTATATGCAAATTAGTCTGTCCCTGGCCCAGTGCATCATGGGAACAGGGCAGACCAAACTACCAAGCCAATTCTTCACCAGAAAGGAGACAAGCTACCGGGGACCGGTTTCTGGCATTTCAGCCGTCGTCGGCCCGGCTTGCTTGAATCCTGATGGTGCAGTGAGCAAGGGACTCATGTCTGAGTATACCCTGCCACACCTATATTGGCCAAAAACGATTCAGAAAAGGGGGTGGTGATGAACAGAGTGTCTGAATTAAGCAGACCCCTCTTACCCAGTCCAAAGATCAGGGCTTGATCCATCACCGTTATTTAGCTCACTGCACCATCCCAGCTCAGAACCTGGCTATATGCAAATTAGTCTGTCCCTGGCCTAGTGCATCATGGGAACAGGGCAGACCAAACTACCAAGGCAATTCTTCACCAGAAAGGAGACAAGCTACCGGGAACCGGTTTCTGGCATTTCAGCCGTCGTCGGCCCGGCTTGCTTGAATCCTGATGGTGCAATGAGCAAGGGACTCATGTCTGAGTATACCCTGCCACACCTATAGTGGCCAAAAACAATTCAGAAAAGGGGGTGGTGATGAACAGAGTGTCTGAATTAGGCAGACCACTCTTACCCAGTCCAAAGATCAGGGCTTGATCCATCACCGTTATTTAGCTCACTGCACCATCCCAGCTCAGAACATGGCTATATGCAAATTAGTCTGTCCCTGGCCCAGTGCATCATGGGAACAGGGCAGACCAAACTACCAAGCCAATTCTTCACCAGAAAGGAGACAAGCTACCAGGAACCGGTTTCTGGCATTTCAGCCGTCGTCGGCCCGGCTTGCTTGAATCCTGATGGTGCGGTGAGCAAGGGACTCATGTCTGAGTATACCCTGCCACACCTATAGTGGCCAAAAACGATTCAGAAAAGGGGGTAGTGATGAACAGAGTGTCTGAATTAAGCAGACCACTCTTAACCAGTCCAAAGATCAGGGCTTGATCCATCACCGTTATTTAGCTCACTGCACCATCCCAGCTCAGAACCTGGCTATATGCAAATTAGTCTGTCCCTGGCCCAGTGCATCATGGGAACAGGGCAGACCAAACTACCAAGCCAATTCTTCACCAGAAAGGAGACAAGCTACCAGGAACCGGTTTCTGGCATTTCAGCCGTCGTCGGCCCGGCTTGCTTGAATCCTGATGGTGCGGTGAGCAAGGGACTCATGTCTGAGTATACCCTGCCACACCTATAGTGGCCAAAAACGATTCAGAAAAGGGGGTAGTGATGAACAGAGTGTCTGAATTAAGCAGACCACTCTTAACCAGTCCAAAGATCAGGGCTTGATCCATCACCGTTATTTAGCTCACTGCACCATCCCAGCTCAGAACCTGGCTATATGCAAATTAGTCTGTCCCTGGCCCAGTGCATCATGGGAACAGGGCAGACCAAACTACCAAGCCAATTCTTCACCAGAAAGGAGACAAGCTACCGGGGACCGGTTTCTGGCATTTCAGCCGTCGTCGGCCCGGCTTGCTTGAATCCTGATGGTGCAGTGAGCAAGGGACTCATGTCTGAGTATACCCTGCCACACCTATATTGGCCAAAAACGATTCAGAAAAGGGGGTGGTGATGAACAGAGTGTCTGAATTAAGCAGACCCCTCTTACCCAGTCCAAAGATCAGGGCTTGATCCATCACCGTTATTTAGCTCACTGCACCATCCCAGCTCAGAACCTGGCTATATGCAAATTAGTCTGTCCCTGGCCTAGTGCATCATGGGAACAGGGCAGACCAAACTACCAAGGCAATTCTTCACCAGAAAGGAGACAAGCTACCGGGAACCGGTTTCTGTCATTTCAGCCGTCGTCGGCCCGGCTTGCTTGAATCCTGATGGTGCAATGAGCAAGGGACTCATGTCTGAGTATACCCTGCCACACCTATAGTGGCCAAAAACAATTCAGAAAAGGGGGTGGTGATGAACAGAGTGTCTGAATTAGGCAGACCACTCTTACCCAGTCCAAAGATCAGGGCTTGATCCATCACCGTTATTTAGCTCACTGCACCATCCCAGCTCAGAACATGGCTATATGCAAATTAGTCTGTCCCTGGCCCAGTGCATCATGGGAACAGGGCAGACCAAACTACCAAGCCAATTCTTCACCAGAAAGGAGACAAGCTACCAGGAACCGGTTTCTGGCATTTCAGCCGTCGTCGGCCCGGCTTGCTTGAATCCTGATGGTACGGTGAGCAAGGGACTCATGTCTGAGTATGCCCTGCCACACCTATAGTGGCCAAAAACGATTCAGAAAAGGGGGTAGTGATGAACAGAGTGTCTGAATTAAGCAGACCACTCTTAACCAGTCCAAAGATCAGGGCTTGATCCATCACCGTTATTTAGCTCACTGCACCATCCCAGCTCAGAACCTGGCTATATGCAAATTAGTCTGTCCCTGGCCCAGTGCATCATGGGAACAGGGCAGACCAAACTACCAAGCCAATTCTTCACCAGAAAGGAGACAAGCTACCGGGGACCGGTTTCTGGCATTTCAGCCGTCGTCGGCCCGGCTTGCTTGAATCCTGATGGTGCAGTGAGCAAGGGACTCATGTCTGAGTATACCCTGCCACACCTATATTGGCCAAAAACGATTCAGAAAAGGGGGTGGTGATGAACAGAGTGTCTGAATTAAGCAGACCCCTCTTACCCAGTCCAAAGATCAGGGCTTGATCCATCACCGTTATTTAGCTCACTGCACCATCCCAGCTCAGAACCTGGCTATATGCAAATTAGTCTGTCCCTGGCCCAGTGCATCATGGGAACAGGGCAGACCAAACTACCAAGGCAATTCTTCACCAGAAAGGAGACAAGCTACCGGGAACCGGTTTCTGGCATTTCAGCCGTCGTCGGCCCGGCTTGCTTGAATCCTGATGCTGCAGTGAGCAAGGGACTCATGTCTGAGTATACCCTGCCACACCGATAGTGGCCAGAAACGATTCAGAAAAGGGGGTGGTGATGAACAGAGTGTCTGAATTAAGCAGACCACTCTTACCCAGTCCAAAGATCAGGGCTTGATCCATCACAGTTATTTAGCTCACTGCACCATCCCAGCTCAGAACCTGGCTATATGCAAAGTAGTCTGTCCCTGGCCCAGTGCATCATGGGAACAGGGCAGACCAAACTACCAAGCCAATTCTTCACCAGAAAGGAGACAAGCTACCGGGGACCGGTTTCTGGCATTTCAGCCGTCGTCGGCCCGGCTTGCTTGAATCCTGATGGTGCAGTGAGCAAGGGACTCATGTCTGAGTATACCCTGCCACACCTATAGTGGCCAAAAACGATTCAGAAAAGGGGGTGGTGATGAACAGAGTGTCTGATTAGGCAGACCACTCTTACCCAGTCCAAAGATCAGGGCTTGATCCATCACCGTTTTTTAGCTCACTGCACCATCCCAGCTCAGAACCTGGCTATATGCAAATTAGTCTGTCCCTGGCCCAGTGCATCATGGGAACAGGGCAGACCAAACTACCAAGCCAATTCTTCACCAGAAAGGAGACAAGCTACCGGGGACCGGTTTCTGGCATTTCAGCCGTCGTCGGCCCGGCTTGCTTGAATCCTGATGGTGCAGTGACCAAGGGACTCATGTCTGAGTATACCCTGCCACACCTATAGTGGCCAAAAACGATTCAGAAAAGGGGGTGGTGATGAACAGAGTGTCTGAATTAAGCAGACCACTCTTACCCAGTCCAAAGATCAGGGCTTGATCCATCACCGTTATTTAGCTCACTGCACCCTCCCAGAACAGGGCAGACTAAACTACCAAGCCAATTCTTCCCCGGAAGCTTGTTTCCTTCCCAGTATAAGAATTGGCTTGGTAGTTTGGTCTGCCCTGTTCCCATGATGCACTGGGCCAGGATCAGACTAATTTGCATGTAGCCAGGTTTTGAGCTGGGATGGTGCAGTGAGCTAAAAAACGGTGATGGATCAAGCCCTGATCTTTGGACTGGGTAAGAGTGGTCTGCTTAATTTAGACACTCTGTTCATCACCACCCCCCTTTTCTGAATCGTTTTTGTCCACCATAAGCGTGGAAGGGTATACTCAGATGTGAGTCCCTTGCTCATTGCACCATCAGGATTCAAGCAAGCCGGGCCGAAGACGGCTGAAATGCCAGAAACCGGTCCCCGGAAGCTTGTTTCCTTCCCAGTATAAGAATTGGCTTGGTAGTTTGGTCTGCCCTGTTCCCATGATGCACTGGGCCAGGGTCAGACTAATTTGCATGTAGCCAGGTTCTGAGCTGGGATGGTGCAGTGAGCTAAAAAACGGTGATGGATCAAGCCCTTATCTTTGGACTGGGTTAGAGTGGTCTGCTTAATTCAGACACTCTGTTCATCACCACCCCCCTTTTCTGAATCGTTTTTGTCCACCATAGGCGTGGAAGGGTATACTCAGATGTGAGTCCCTTGCTCATTGCACCATCAGGATTCAAGCAAGCCGGGCCGAAGACGGCTGAAATGCCAGAAACCGGTCCCCGGAAGCTTGTTTCCTTCCCAGTATACGAATTGGCTTGGTAGTATGGTCTGCCCTTTTCCCATGATGCACTGGGCCAGGGTCAGACTAATTTGCATGTAGCCATGTTCTGAGCTGGGATGGTGCAGTGAGCTAAAAAACGGTGATGGATCAAGCCCTGATCTTTGGACTGGGTAAGAGTGGTCTGCTTAATTCAAACACTCTGTTCATCACCACCCCCCTTTTCTGAATCGTTTTTGTCCACCATAAGCGTGGAAGGGTATACTCAGATGTGAGTCCCTTGCTCATTGCACCATCAGGATTCAAGCAAGCCGGGCCGAAGACGGCTGAAATGCCAGAAACCAGTCCCCGGAAGCTTGTTTCCTTCCCAGTATAAGAATTGGCTTGGTAGTTTGGTCTGCCCTGTTCCCATGATGCACTGGGCCAGGGTCAGACTAATTAGCATGTAGCCAGGTTCTGAGCTGGGATGGTGCAGTGAGCTAAGAAACGGTGATGGATCAAGCCCTGATCTTTGGACTGGGTAAGAGTGGTCTGCTTAATTCAGACACTCTGTTCATCACCACCCCCCTTTTCTGAATCGTGTTTGTGTCCACCATAAGCTTGGAAGGGTATACTCAGATGTGAGTCCCTAGCTCATTGCACCATCAGGTTTCAAGCAAGCCAGGCCGAAGACGGCTGAAATGCCAGAATCCGGTCCCCGGAAGCTTGTTTCCTTCCCAGTATAAGAATTGGCTTGGTAGTTTGGTCTGCCCTGTTCCCATGATGCACTGGGCCAGGGTCAGACTAATTTGCATGTAGCCAGGTTCTGAGCTGGGATGGTGCAGTGAGCTAAAAAACGGTGATGGATCAAGCCCTGATCTTTGGACTGGGTAAGAGTGGTCTGCCTAATTCAGACACTCTGTTCATCACCACCCCCCTTTTCTGAATCGTTTTTGTCCACCATAAGCGTGGAAGGGTATACTCAGATGTGAGTCCCTTGCTCATTGCACCATCAGGATTTAAGCAAGCCGGGCCGAAGACGGCTGAAATGCCAGAAACCGGTGCCCGGAAGCTTGTTTCCTTCCCAGTATAAGAAATGGCTTGGTAGTTTGTTCTGTCCTGTTCCCATGATGCACTGGGCCAGGGTCAGACTAATTTGCATGTAGCCAGGTTCTGAGCTGAGATGGTGCAGTGAGCTAAAAAACGGTGATGGATCAAGCCCTGATCTTTGGACTGGGTAAGAGTTGTCTGCTTAATTCAGACACTCTGTTCATCACCACCCCCCTTTTCTGAATCGTTTTTGTCCACCATAAGCGTGGAAGGGTATACTCAGCTGTGAGTCCCTTGCTCATTGCACCATCAGGATTCAAGCAAGCCGGGCTGAAGACGGCTGAAATGCCAAAAACCGGTCCCCGGAAGTTTGATTCCTTCCCAGTATAAGAATTGTCTTGGTAGTTTGGTCTGCCCTGTTCCCATGATGCACTGGGCCAGGGTCAGAGTAATTTGCATGTAGCCAGGTTCTGAGCTGGGATGGTGCAGTGAGCTAAAAAACGGTGATGGATCAAGCCCTGAACGTTGGACTGGGTAAGAGTAGTCTGCTTAATTCAGACACTCTGTTCATCACCACCCCCCTTTTCTGAATCGTTTTTGTCCACCATAAGCGTGGAAGGGTATACTCAGATGTGAGTCCCTTGCTCATTGCACCATCAGGATTCAAGCATGCCAGCCGAAGACGGCTGAAATGCCAGAAACCGGTCCCCGGAAGCTTGTTTCCTTCCAGTATAAGAATTGGCTTGGTAGTTTGGTCTGCCCTGTTCCCATGATGCACTGGGCCAGGGTCAGACTAATTTGCATGTAGCCAGGTTCTGAGCTGGGATGGTGCAGTGAGCTAAAAAACAGTGGTGGATCAAGCCCTGATCTTTGGACTGGGTAAGAGTGGTCTGCCTAATTCAGACACTCTGTTCATCACCACCCCCCTTTTCTGAATCGTTTTTGTCGACAATAAGCGTGGAAGGGTATACTCAGATGTGAGTCCCTTGCTCATTGCACCATCAGGATTCAAGCAAGCCAGGCCGAAGACGGCTGAAATGCCAGAAACCGGTCCCCGGAAGCTTGTTTCCTTCCCAGTATAAGAATTGGCTTGGTAGTTTGGTTTGCCCTGTTCCCATGATGCACTGGGCCTGGGTCAGACTAATTTGCATGTAGCCAGGTTCTGAGCTGGGATGGTGCAGTGAGCTAAAAAACGGTGATGGATCAAGCCCTGAACTTTGGACTGGGTAAGAGTGGTCTGCTTAATTCAGACACTCTGTTCATCACCACCCCCCTTTTCTGAATCGTTTTTGTCCACCATAAGCGTGGAAGGGTATACTCAGATGTGAGTCCCTTGCTCATTGCACCATCTGGATTCAAGCAAGCCGGGCCGAAGACGGCTGAAATGCCAGAAACCGGTCCCCGGAAGCTTGTTTCCTTCCCAGTATAAGAATTGTCTTGGTAGTTTGATCTGCCCTGTTCCCATGATGCACTGGCCCAGGGTCAGACTAATTTGCATGTAGCCAGGTTCTGAGCTGGGATGGTGCAGTGAGCTAACAAACGGTGATGGATCAAGCCCTGATCTTTGGACTGGGTAAGAGTAGTCTGCTTAATTCAGACACTCTGTTCATCACCACCCCCCTTTTCTGAATCGTTTTTGTCGACCATAAGCGTGGAAGGGTATACTCAGATTTGAGTCCCTTGCTCATTGCACCATCAGGATTCAAGCAAGCCGGGCCGAAGATGGCCGAAATGCCAGAAACCGGTCCCCGGAAGCTTGTTTCCTTCCCAGTATAAGAATTGGCTTGGTGGTTTGGTCTGCCCTGTTCCCATGATGCACTGGGCCAGGGTCAGACTAATTTGCATGTAGCCAGGTTCTGAGCTGGGATGGTGCAGTGAGCTAAAAAATGGTGATGGATCAAGCCCTGATCTTTGGACTGGGTAAGAGTGGTCTGCCTAATTCAGACACTCTGTTCATCAAGTCAAGTCAAGTCAAGTCAATAAATTTATATAGCGCACTACATACCCAGAGGGTCTCAAGGCGCTTGAGGAAGGGTGGGGAATTACTTGTCAAATATCCACGTTTTAAGTTGCTTTCTGAATGCTAGGTGGTTCTGAGTAAGGCGAAGGTGAGTGGGAAGTGAGTTCTAGGTTTTAGCTGCCAGGTAGGAGAAGGATCTACCTCCCATGGTGGTTTTGTTGATGCGAGGTACAGTGGCATGGGCTTGGTTGGAGGATCGTAATTGTCGGGAGGGGGTGTAGAAGGACAGTCGTGTGTTGAGGCATTCGGGTCCGATTTCGTAGAGTGCTTTGTGTGCATGGGTTAGGAGCCGGAAAGTAATCCTCTTATTGACGGGGAGCCTGTGGAGGTTTTTCAGGTGACCAGAGATGTGTTCTTTACGCGGGATGTCTAATATGAGCCTGGCTGAAGCGTTCTGGATGCGTTGGAGTTTTTTCTGGAGTTTTGCGGTGGTACCGGCGTAGAGGGTGTTTCCGTAGTCCAGTCGGCTCGTGACCAGAGCGTGGGTGACTGTTTTTCTAGTTTCAGTGGGGATCCAGCGAAATGTTTTTTTGAGCATGCGCAAAATGTTGAAGCAAGATGAATCTGCCAGAGGCTGCTGCTGCTTGAGCTCAGGGGAATCCCTGGCTCTGCCCAGCCCCTGGGCACCTGATGGACCTTCCTGGACTCCTGGGGGACCCTCTGCCTTGCCTGGGCTGATGGGGGGGACTTTGCTTTGCCCCCTGGGACTCTCTGGGACCTTTGTGCAGCATGGTGGAGCTGCATTTCTGGAAGGACCTTTTGTACTTTTTATTCTAGCGCTTTGGGAGCGCTTTATTGCCCCATAGCGCTTTCGAGCGCTTTATTTTTGATTATAGCGCTAAGGAGCGCTTTGCCCGCCTGGCGAGTGCCCACCTCGCTTATTCTTAATTTTATCTAACTTCGGCTGCCCACGCCGTGATTGCCGCTGCCCGGGGGCCTGAAGACGCCCAGAAGTTGCCGTTGTCCGCGGTGAAGATCGAGCCCGCCGCACTCTGATTGGGTGAGAGAGCCGAGCCCCCTCACCAGAGCCGCGACGGGATTGGCCCGTGGAACGTCGCGTCATCGGCGAGGCCGCGCTGCCATTGGTTGGCGGCCTCGCGTCATGAGGGGCTCGTCGCAGGAGCCGCGACACGATTGGCTGGGCCGCCCCTGAGGCCGGGGCACGAGGGAAGAGGCAGGGAGAAGATGGCGGCCGCTGCTGGGGCTCCCGTGTGCCGAGGGAGCCCCGAGTGAAGAAGTGAGCGGCTGACAGGGCTCCCGTGATGCGAAGGGAGCCCTGCTGTATCCAGGAGCCGCCGCCGCCTGAGAGCCCCGCAGAGAAGAGCCGACGCCGCCTCCCAAGGTACCGGTGAGTGCGGGCTTGCAGGGGGCAGTGCTGCTTCTGCTCCAGGAGGGAGCTCGAGGGGGTTCCATGCCGGTGAAGCAGATGGGTGCTTGGGCGGCCCCGGTTGGCAGTGGGTCGCCCCAACGTTAAACCAGAGCCTTGAGGCTCCACCGAAGGGGCAGAGTGGGGCAGAAGAGAGGAGGGGCGCCGGGACACGTTGTCGGTGTCCGCCCCCCCCCCCCAGTGGCGCGAGAGCGCGCCTGTGGCCAGTGTGAAGCCACGAGGGCTTCAAGGGCCGCCCCAGTTGACAGTGGGTCGCCCCAACGTGTTAGAGTCCGGTGATGCTCATGGGGGCACCATTGCTTTAAGAGCCTGTGTGGCTCCAACGTTTGGCCATTTGCAGTAGCAGAGCCTCTGTGGTTCCAACGTCTAGGGCATGTGCGATATGCCCAGAGCCTGTGTGGCTCCAGCAGTGGCGCAGTTGGCGCCTAAGGGCCAGTGAGGGCCCTGGCGCAAGTTTGTTGTTCTCCAGGTGCCCAGCACTTTGTGGGCACCTGCCATGTTTAGTCTTTTTGTACTTTGAGACTGGCGCTGCCTGGCAGCGCACCCTGACATTGAGACTCAGGGCGTCTGAGCCCCAACAAGGCCATTGGCCGAGGGACTGCCACAGGTAGTGGCTTATGTGAGTTGCTGCACAAGTATATGGTTATTGCACCTCTGAATGTGATCTCTTGCATCATGTGTTATTCCTGCACCTCTGAAGGTTTTTAGGCCTCATGTGATTTTTGCGCTATTGATTCATTATGCACCTCTGAATGTGTTACTGCATCATGTGTCTTTCTTTCCATGCGCTGCACCTCTGAATGTTTAGTCATCATGTGTCTTCTTGCGCTGCACCCCTGAATGTATTTTATTGCATCATGTGCTCTATTCTTAACACCTCTGAATGTTTATGGCATCATGTGTTTCTCTTTATTACTCCTCTGAATGTGTTCATGCATCATGGGTAAGGTGTTCTGGTGTATACCCCTAAATGTGTTTATTCTTAGGTGGTTGTCTTTATTACTCCTCTGAATGTAGGTTATTGCATCATGGGTAATGTGTCCTTTTCTTAGACCCCTAATGCTGTGTGATACTTAGGTGGTTCTTCTTTCTTAGTACAGGTGGTCCTAGTAAGGTCCTGGTTCCTGTTACCAGTGGTTACTGGTTGTTATCTTTGATTATTATTTGTATATTCTACATTTTATCTAGAAGTGCTATATCTGAATATGACAGTGGCCCTTGTGGCCCTGTCTTGTGTACATAATCTTTGTCCACCATAAGCATGGAAAGGTATACTCAGATGTGAGTCCTTGCTCATTGCACCATCAGGATTCAAGCAAGCCGGGCCGAAGATGGCTGAAATGCCAGAAACCGGTCCCCGGAAGCTTGTTTCCTTCCCAGTATAAGAATTGGCTTGGTAGTTTGGTCTGCCCTGTTCCCATGATGCACTGGGCCAGGGTCAGACTAATTTGCATGTAGCCAGGTTCTGAGCTGGGATGGTGAAGTGAGCTAAAAAACGGTGATGGATCAAGCCCTGATCTTTGGACTGGGTAAGAGTGGTCTGCTTAATTCAGACACTCTGTTAATCACCACCCCCCTTTTCTGAATCATTTTTGTCCACCATAAGCGTGGAAGGGTATACTCAGATGTGAGTCCCTTGCTCATTGCACCATCAGGATTCAAGCAAGCCGGGCCGAAGACGGCTGAAATGCCAGAAACCGGTCCCCGGAAGCTTGTTTCCTTCCCAGTATAAGAATTGGCTTGGTAGTTTGGTCTGCCCTGTTCCCATGATGCACTGGGCCAGCGTCAGACTAATTTGCATGTAGCCAGGTTCTGAGCTGGGATGGTGCAGTGAGCTAAAAAACGGTGATGGATCAAGCCCTGATCTTTGGACTGGGTAAGAGTGGTCTGCTTAATTCAGACACTCTGTTCATCACCACCCCCCTTTTCGAAATAATGTAATAAGCATAATAATATGAAGTAATGTTTACCATCATTTTTATTGCACTGATCCATTTTTTCAAATACTATCCATGAACTGATCTATATAATTAGGGACTATTCTCACACTCCTGCCATTACCCATGCACTAACCATGCATTTCTTCATTTACCTAGCCTGAATCCATATACTTATAATATCACCCAGAGACTACCTATGTACTCTTCCAATCACCCAAGCACTACCCATGCAGTATTCTAATCATCCACAAAGTACTCCTGCACTCATGCAATCACCCTGCTAGTACTCATGCACTCTTCCAATCACCCAGGAACTACCCATGCACTCTTCCATGCACCCAGACATTACCACATCCTTCAATCACCCAGAAATTACCTCTGCACTCATACAACCACACAGATATTAGGCTTGCACTCCTTCAATCTCTCAGGCACTGCCACTGCAGCCATGCAATCACGGAGGCACTACTTATACATCCATGGAATAACCCAGGCACTACCCTTGCACTCCTCCAGTCATCCTGTGACTATGCATGCACTCCTCCAATCACCCAGCCACTACCCAAGCACTTATAAAATCACCAAAGCACTACCTATGCACTTGTGTAATCACTCATGCACTACCAATGCAACCCTCCATTCACCCAGACATTACCCCTTCATACAATTTCCCAGGCATTACTCATGCACTACTTCAATCACTCAGGCAGTGCCCATGCAGCCATACATGTGCTCAGGCACTTCTGCAACACTCATGCAATCATCCAACTACTACCCATGCAGTCTTCCAATCAGCCATGCACTACTCCTGCACTCATGCAATCACCTTGCTACTACTCATGCACTCCTACAATCACCCAGGAATTACCTGGGCAGTCCTACATGCATCCACACACTACCCATGCACTCTTCCATGCACCCAGGCATACCCCATACACTCAATCACCAAAACATTATCCCTGCACTCATACAATCACTCAGGCATTACCTATGCACTCCTTCAATCACTCAAGTACTACACCTGCAGTCATGAAATCACCCAGGCACTACTTATGCACTCATGCAGTAACCAAGGCAGTACTGTTGCACTTCTCCAATGATCCTGACGCTAACCATGCACTCCTCCAATCACTCAGCCTCTACCCATGCACTTATAAAATTACCAAGGCACTACCTATTCACTCATCTGATTATGCAGGCACTGCCCATGCACTCTTTCATTCGCCCAGACATTATCCCTGTCTTCATACAATCGCCGGGTACTACTTATGCACTTGTGCAATAACCCAGGCACTACCCTTGCACTCCTCCCGTCATCTTGACACTATCCATGCACTCATCCAATCATCCAGGTAATATCTATGCACTTATAAAATCACCAAGGCACTACGTATACACTCATCTAATCACTCAGGCACTGTCCATGCACTCCTTCATTCACCCAGACATTATCCCTGTATTCATACAATCACCCAGGCATTACCAATGCACTACTTCAATCACTCAGGCAGTGCCAATGCAGTCATACATGTGCACAGGCACTTCTGTAGCCCTCATGCAATCAACCAAGCACTACCCATGCAGTCTTCCAATCATCCATGCACTTCTTCTGCACTCATGCAATCACCCTGCTACTACTACTCCTCCAATCACCCAGGAACTACCCAAGCAGTCCTACATGCACCCCCGCACTACCCTTGTACTCTTCCATGCACCCAGGCATTACCCATATTATTATTATTATTATTATTACATTTCTTATATAGCGCCAGAATCGACGCCCGAAGTGGTATCTCCGCGCTTGCCTTGGGAACCCGTCCTGGTTTTTCCCTGTGAGATAGCCCCAACAGGGCATCCCCAAGGTGAAAGCCAGGCATCCCGCCGCGGGGGGCCGTTGTGGAGATTAAGCAAACTTAATGCCCAGAGTTGCAGAGTGTGAACCCATGATTAGGTCAGGCACCGAAGCGAGAATTATCGAGTCCGTGGACATTTGAGCTCAACACCCTGCCGCGTCGGGAATCGAACCCTGGTCCCGGGTCTGACCTCTGCTTCAGGGTCTGCCTGCTCTAACCAGTGAGCATACACTCCTCCATTCACCCAGACATTATCCCTGCATCCATACAATCACCCAGGCATAACCCATGCACTCCTTCAATCACTCAGGCAGTACTCATGCACTCCTTGAATCTTGCAGACATTGCCCCTGCACTTAAGCAATCACCCAGGCATTACCCATGCACTCATACATGCATTCAGGCACTTCTGTGGCACACATACAATCACCCAAGCACTACCCATGCAGTCTTCTAATCATCCAGGCACTACTCCTGCACTCATGCAGTCACCCAGGTACTACCCATGCACTCCTCCAATCACCCAGGAACTACCAATGCAGTCCTATATGCACCCAGGCACTACCCATGCACTCTTCCATGCACCTAGGCATTACCCATAAACTCCTTAAATCCCTCAGGCAATTCCCATGCAGGCATACATGTGCTCAGACAGTTATGCAGCACTCATGCAATCATCCAACCACTACCCATGCAGTCTTCCAATCATCCGCACACTACCCCTGCAAACACGCAATCACCCAGGCACTACTTATACATTCATGGAATAGCCCAGGCACTACCCTTGCACTCTTCCAGTCATCCAGGTACTATCCATGCACTCCTCCAATCACTCAGCCAATACCCATGCACTTATAAAATCACCACAGCACTACCTATACACTCATCTAATCACTCAGGCACCACCCATGCACTTTTCCATTCACCTAGACATTACCCCTGCATTAATGCAATCACCCAGGAACTACTTATGCACTAATGGAATAACCCAGGTACTACCCTTCCACTCCTCCAGTCTTCCTGGCACTATACATCACTCATGCAATAAGTCAGGCGCTACCTATACACTCATGCAATCACTCAGGGACTACTACTGCAGTCATTCATTTCCTCAAACACTATCCAGGCACTCATTCAATGACTCAGGCAATACTGCTGCACTCATTCATTCACTGAGACAGTACTTAAAATAATTCAGACATTACCATAGCAGTCATTCAAAGAACACATACAAGTGTGTCTATTTTTAACCAATTAGGCGGTTCAAAAAAGAACCATTTTTGCTTCTTTTTTTTTTTTTGTATTTTGGTAACCTTTTTTGATTTTTTTTGTGTTAAAAAAAAAGAAACAGAACCAACAGTGAAAATGTTGAAAAAAGTATGCAATTATAAGCTCATTGCATAGGAAAAAAATAACACTTGTGGTTTCTAATAGCAGCCAGGACAGCATCCAGTGATTGGAATCCCCAAAACAGAGAGTTTTTTTGCTTTTTATGTAACGCTGCTCCACTCAAGCGAAGACAGGGAAGATGTTGGCTATGCTAGATGAAGTTGAAGCACTTGACGTACTAGGTCCAGCAGCGTTGTTGTCACTTTCTTGCTTCTCTTGTTCCAGTCTAAGTTGTTCCTTAGCTAGATATGGAGGATGCATTGTTTGTAGATGTTTCAACATCGACGACATCCCACAGGAATATTTTTTTTCTGAACCTCATGAGCGGACATTCTGTCAAATAGTGCACATAACTTTCCTGGCATTTACCTTTTTTTCTACTGGTGGATTAGAGAAAAATACCCATACGACCCTTTCGTATCATTTCTTTACAGGTTCCTCCAGGTCTTCTTCCTCTTCAGTGGGAAGCTGGACAGGGGCATCACCAGCTGCACTTTCAGTTCTCTAAAAAAAATACCAAAAAAAGGCAAGCAAGAGGAGCAGAAGACAACAGGTGTGTCTGCTAAGATGCCCTTGAAGGAATGAGAAAAAATAGGTAGGGTCCTTCAAGCTCTGGAATCAAAAGATTCTTAACCAATGAAATAGTTTCTTTTGAAGTCACATGGGATTTGTGCACCTGGTGCGCACCCACCGCGATTCCCGAAAAATATATTTAACAATAATATATCTTATTCCAGTTACAAATATATGATATTTACAATTATCTTAAATAATGTTTTGATTTAATATATATATATAATAAAGTTATATACATATACTTTTAAAACAAAGATTTGCGATGGATTCGCGCATTCCGCGCGACACCCGGAAATACGTACGTGATGTTATGCGTGGCCGAGATCCACGCACCCGTCGCATACAAAACACACATCCTACTCAACTTAACCAATATGGCGGCAACATTCTTGGATTCGCGCACCTACCGAGACAGGTACACAATCGGTACGCAAACACGCAGTCACTCATCATTACAGCCTCTATATATGTACTCATATGCCCATACAGACACTTACATACTATCACTCATCCACAGAGATACTCAATCACACTGCCATTTACTCATCAACACAGTTATACACAATATATACATATTGCATTAAGATAAAGGAGGAATATAAAATAGAACTAAAAAAATACCACACGCTTATTAGGAAAATAAGATGTGAGCTCTATTCTGGGAAGATTGAAAGGGCCATCAACTCCTGCAAAGAAATGTTCTCCATACTAAAATCCCTCCAGTCTATCGAAAATCCAACTAATCCTATAACCTCCTCAGAGGAGTCCTGCAATAAAGTGGCCAATTTCTTTGCAGCAAAAATAGCAAAAATATATGACACCTTCCTAGAAGAAGCACGTCAGGGCAGGAACCCAGACTGCAAGCTAGACACTGCAGTCAGGGGAGAAGTTCTGGATGAATTCAAGGTGCTAAAGAACATAGCTAGTGGAATTACATCTGGATCTCCACTAGACCCAGCCCGCCCAGAGACCCTAATGCTAGGAGGGAACATCATTATGTTGCTTATCTCTGAGTTATTTGCACACTCCTTTCAACTGGGGGAAGTTCACCATAAAAGGAAGCAAACAATAGTTCGCCCACTTAAAAAAATCCATCAATCGATCACGCTGTGCTAGAAAACCTACACCCCATCTCGCTACTACCCTTCTTTGCTAAAATTGCAGAGAAAGTAACAAACAAGCAGCTAACTAATCACATCAACAAGAATGATTTATCACACCCCTCGCCATCAGGTTTCAGAGTCATGCACTCAACAGAGTGGGCGCTGCTCTTGGCCACAAAAACACTGAGAAAATATGCAGATGAAGGACAGACGGCTGCACTGATCCTCTTGAATCTTAGTGCAGCTTTTGATACCGTCTCCCACAGTCTCCTTCTTCAAAGATTTGAGACTTGCAGCATGAGGGGCTCAGCTCTGCACTGGATGACATTTTTCTTCTCTTCGCAGTCACACAAACACACATATATCTAAGAGTATCCCTCTGTCATAGGGAGTCCCACAGGGATCTATCAATAGCCCCACATTATTCAATCTATATGAGGGACCACTCGCAGAGCTAGTGGAAGGTCATAACGTGACCATTGTTTCATATGCTGATGACACTCAGTTAATTGTCACACTATCCCAAAACCCCGAACGGACAGCCCACCAATTCTTCAAATGTCTTAAGGAGGTACTGGAGTTCTGGACTTTTTGGTTCCGTCCAGAGGTGTCAGGGAACAACACCCGAAGACCCCGGAGTTCCACCTGCCTTGGTGCACAAATAAACAGAAACACGGGCTTCTCGATGGTGGCGTCAAAGACCAAAGGTTTATTACTGCAGGGACACAGAAGTCACAGAAACTACGCATGGGCAGTATCTAGGAGCCTGTTCAATTTGTACAAAGAGGGTTGCTCCTTATATACTAAAAATAGGGCTTCGGGCAAATTCTTCGCATGTTAGTACATTCCCAAACCTTTGTGTCCTAAACAATAAATATTTGGCGTTGCACAGGAATCGTCGACAATATCTGATGCCACAACATTACGAATGAGAGGTTCCCACTTTTCCATCATAATCTCATGTCAACTTTTCATTCAGGACCCGGACCGCCTCATCGTAAATTTCGTTACCTCCCCCTAATAAAGGCCCAGAAGGAAAGGAGCAGAGCCAGGTGCAGAAGATAGAAAAGCAGGATAAGAGATGTTTGTGGGTCGTAAATGGGCAAGGCTACCAGCTTCGGCCGCCTAATCGTGATCAGGCCAACGGACACGAGAACCAGTTCTCATGGGAAGGGCCCCATCCATTTGGACATCGGCTTGGTGGCCTGAGACGCTAGGCCAACTAAATGGAAGCAAGCAATAGTTCGCCCACTTAAAAAAATCCATCAATCGATCACGCTGTGTTAGAAAACCTACACCCCATCTCGCTACTACCCTTCTTTGCTAAAACTGCAGAGAAAGTAACAAACAAGCAGCTAACTAATCACATCAACAAGAATGATTTATCACACCCCTCACCATCAGGTTTCAGAGTCATGCACTCAACAGAGTGGGCGCTGCTTTTGGCCACAAAAACACTGAGAAAATATGCAGATGAAGGACAGACAGCTGCCCTGATCCTCTTGAATCTTAGTGCAGCTTTTGATACCGTCTCCCACAGTCTCCTTCTTCAAAGATTTGAGACATGCAGCATGAGGGGCTCAGCTCTGTACAGGATGACATTTTTCCTCTCTTCGCAGTCGCACAAACACACATATATCTAAGAGTATCCCTCTGTCATAGGGAGTCCCACAGGGATCTATCCATAGCCCCACGTTATTCAATCTATATGTGGGACCACTCGCAGAGCTAGTGGAAGGTCATAACGTGACCATTGTTTCATATGCTGATGAAACTCAGTTAATTGTCACACTATCCCAAAACCCCGAACGGACAGCCCACCAATTCTGCAAATGTCTTAAGGAGGTACCAACCATTGTCTGAAGCTTAATGGAAACAAAACAGAGGTGTTGATCATGGGAAGGGCTCCATCCATTTGGACATCGGCTTGGTGGCCTGAGACGCTAGGCCAACTACAAACTCCGAATTAGGAAATGAAAAACCTCGGAGTATGGTTCAACTCCAAACTGACATTTGTCAGCTAAACCCTGCTAGTGACAGGGAAATGAGAAAAATCATTGACATGTTACCGATCAATGCAAGAAAAACAATAGTTCATGCCTTGTTCACCTCCCAGATGGATTATGGCAATGTTCTATATCTGGGTGCATCCAAAAATGGGCTGGCTAAACTTCAATCAATACAAAATGCGGCAACCCGCCTGGTGTTGAACCTCCCAAATTGAACATCCACAACAAAAGCTCTGGCAAACCTGCACTGGCTACCGGTGGAGAAGAGAATTGTGTTCAAAGCAATGTGTTACTGTCACCGAATACTGTAAAAGAAAAGTCCGTGGTATCTCCATCGACTGATTACATCCTATACACCAAGCCGAAACCTTAGATCCAAAGGCAGGGCATCAGTGAATACAGAAAGCAAGAATGGGTGCTCGTTCTTTTAGCCACTTAGCTGCAAAAACCTGGAATACAATGCCTGCAGACGTAAGAGCAGAACCCTTCAAAACCACATTTCGCAAAAATCTGAAAACATGGCTTTTCTCACTATCAATCCAGAGCAGTTCCATGAGAGCCATTGTCGCATGCCCCTAGATTTGTGTAGTCTCCACGCTGCCTCACTGAGAGTCTGCTAGCTAGCGCGGGGACACACCAATGGTGTAACAAAGCGCTTTATAAATAGATAAAATAAATAAAAATAAATACACACACCACCTCACTTATTCATACAAATACTAACACATACTTACTCTCTTATACAATCACTGACACAAGCACACACTAATCCATACAGATACTTTCACAATTACTCACTCACAAATATAGTCACTTATATACTCCAACATTTACATATTCTGCCTTTCACATATGTAGCTACTCACACATATACCACTAAGAGATCCATTCACTCACCAACACAGCCATATGCACACTCACTCAGCCATACAACCCCTTGCAGATGCACTCATGAACTCATACACCCACTGAATCACCCACTCACACATCCATGGAGGAAGTCCACCCCCCACCCACATAGACACTCAGACACCTATACAGGTAATCAGACAATCAATCATTAGCCCATATAGACACTCAAGTAGCTACTCAACGATCCATGTAGCCACTTACACACCAACTGACAGACTGATAGAGAAATTCACACAGACCAATCATACATCCATGCATTCACTAGGACACATTTAATCTCTCACTTAACCAGTCAGTCACACACCCCCTAAATCATCCATTCAGGCACTCATACACATATTTATTATTCAATACACCTTTGCGTATCTATCATTAACATTTTTAAACTTTTAAAAATCACCCAATCTCCGGATGATGTCATCAGTGATGTCATCAGTGATGTCATCAGTGATGTCATCAGTGATGTAATTTGAGATGACATCAGGGATGTCATCAGTGATGTCACTGACCATGTTATGAGTGATGTAATATGTGATGTCATCAGCAATATATTGCAGGGGCACGAGTTATAGTTAGCTCAACTAATTATAACAGCTGGATTTCTCTGGTACGAGTGAAATGTCCAACTAACTATAACGTCCCTGAAACCTGTGGTTTTTTCAGTGAATATCAAAGGTTTTTTTAAATGCTAATTTCCTACTATAATGTCCATGAAACCTGTTTTTTTCAGTGAATTTCTAAGGTTTTTTTGAATGATAATTTCTCACTATATCGTCCCTGAAACCAGAGGTTTTCTTTTTTCCAGTGAATTTCTTTTTTTTTTTAATTTTTTTTTTATTTTTTTATTTCATCATCAGAAAAACAAAGTGTAAACAATTGATTATTTTGACATATATATCAGTTATAACAGAAATCATTCAATTAGTGCTTTGTCACTTAAAGAATCAAACGAAATGTACAACATATTCTTAAAAGACAAAGTTTAAACGAAAGCGAAAACAAAAAAACAACAAAAAAAGAGAAAAAAAATGAAAAATTACAAAGAGGGCTAAGCAGTTTTTGACCCCGCCGACTATAATCTTGTAAGAATAAGCATGAGTCTATCCCTCTTTTTAGTTAATCGTCTAATTTAATTTTCCATTTTTCAACTGGGGCCCATATCCGCTTCCCAAGCTGCTTTGCCTTCACGCCTTTTTTTTCATATAAAGCTTTCTCTAGAGTATAGATAGCTAATAATTTTGAAAGCCATTGTTGAAACGAAGGAGGATTAGAGTCTTTCCATACCGTTGCAATACCAAGCCGGATCAGCGTCATTGCAATAAATAAAAATTCTTGATGAGGTACCTCCTGCCCCTCCTTTGCCACCCCAAGAACCATAATCTCATTAGTTAATTTAATTGAGATTTTCAATTCCTCTTTAAAGAATTCCTCCATAGCTTCTTTAAAGGGATCTAGTTTAGGACAAGCTGCAAACATATGTATTGTGTCAGCCTCCATACTCTGACATCTTGGGCAGAAGATCCCACTCGTGCCCCCCCAACTGGCTATTCTATGCTGTGTATAATATAATTCATATAGAGTCTTAAAATATTGTGCCTGCAGATTTGCAACCTTTAAAGTAGTGTTTCCTAACCTGAGCGATTTTTCAGCCTCATTTCCCGATAGATTTAATTTATTTCTCCATTTATCAAATACCTTTCCTCTGTCATCCTCATTATACTGGCATATTGCACCATATAGTTGAGAGATTGTGCATCCATCCTCATCTCGAACAAATTCCATCAGGTCTACCCTAATAAATTTACAATTGCCTGCTTGTTTTCTCTGCAGGACTGACCTTATCTGTAAGTATTTGAAAAAGTCTCTCTGATCCAAATTGTATAGCTGTTGCGCCCTTTCAAATGTTATTAACCCTGATTGATCTGTGATGTCTCCAATAATGCTAACCCCAAGATTATCCCACCGCCTCATCACTTGATCATGGAATACATCTGGGAGAAGTTCATTCATATATAAAGGAGTATAAAAATTAATTCTCCCTAATTTAATTTTCTTCCGGATAATTGACCAAGCTGAGATAGCCGCGCCCAACACCTTGAACTTCGTTCTTTTATAATAGTTTAGCTCCCTGAAAGTAAGGAGTCCCTTATTAGAATCCAAAACCAGCAGTTCATATATATCCGGAATGCCAGCATTACCCCACCAGATATCTTTCGTATTTCCACCGAGGAGTCCTTTACAATACTGAAGGACTGAAGCAAAATAATATGTCTTAAAGTCCGGTGCTGCAAGGCCCCCCCGTTCTTTAGATAGTGCCAACATCTTAATGGATCTTCGGGTTCTGCCCTTTGCCCATATAAAGCGATTACAAATCCCCTCTATTTCTTTAAACCACCTATTAGTAAATAATAAAGGAATCGTGCGGAATAAATATAACATTTTGGGCAGGAACAGCATTTTTATAACATTACAGCGACCTATAATCGTTAAATGTAAATTGTCCATCCTGTCTAGGTCTAATTTTGCCTTTTTAATTACTGGGGTCAGATTTTTCTCCACAACCTTCGATAAGTCGGATGTTATATTAACGCCCAAATAAACCGCAGACTCTATAACTCTTTCGTCCTGAATATTAACAAATTGATTTACAACTATTTGCGTTTTCCCTTGGTTCAATTTATACCCTGATAGAAGACCATATTTTTTAGCTTCATCTCGATCTCTCTAATTGCTATTACTGGTGTTGATGATGTGATTGCTAAATCGTCCGCGTATCCCAATATTTTGGTCTCGTATCCATTCAGCATAATTGGGCTGATATTTTTATTTTTTTCTATATATCTAATAAATGAATCAATATAACGGGCAAAGAGTAGAGGGGAACAAGGGCATCCTTGCCTGGTCCCACGTTCGATTTTTATTACCTCGCTCAGTTCTCCCCCTACTCTCAGTCTGATACTCGGATTTTTATAAAGGTCCTTTAATGCTCCTATGCATTTTTTCCCGAAATTGCACTTAATCATTGTTGCCCACAGGAAACCCCACGAGACCCTATCAAAAGCCTTTTCGGCGTGCAGCAATATTAAAGACATAGGGTCTCGTGAGGCAGTTGTACCATCCAGCAGCACAAACACCCTTCTAATATGATCGGCGGTACTCCTCCCCGGTATAAACCCGTGCTGCCACGGTGAAACTATCTTCCCAATTATCAAGCTCAGCCTATTTGACAACATTTTAGAATAGGCTTTACAATCACTATTCATTAAGCTGATTGGTCTGTATGACCCGGGATCCGTAGAGCTTTTATTCTTTTTCAGAAACACCATCATTGAAGCTTCTCCCCAAGACCCCGGAGGGGCAGCACCATTTTGTATAAGAACCATAAGTCTATTAATGTCTGCTTCTAAGATCAGAAAGAACTTCTTGTAAAACTCTAGGGGTATTAAATCAGGTCCAACTGCTTTCCCTGACGGAAGATCTTTAAAGGCTCTTTGTACTTCTTCTAAGGTAAAGTTATTCTCAAGGGATTCGTTGTCCTCTTTTGTTAGCTTATCTAGTGAGGCAGACTCTAAATATTGCTCAATTTCTGCTGTATCTGCTTCCCCATTATCCTGACTATATAATTTTTTTTATAAAACTTCTGGAATACAGAGCAAATTTATTTTGGTGTTTTCACTATCACCCCTGCCTCCGTAGTCATTTCTGTTATCTGCCCCTGAGTAGCCGCCTGCCGAGCTCTGATCGCTAG
Organism: Lissotriton vulgaris; assembly: GCF_964263255.1. Lineage (NCBI taxonomy): Eukaryota > Metazoa > Chordata > Amphibia > Caudata > Salamandridae > Lissotriton > Lissotriton vulgaris. Next base: position 1,705,346,918 of record NC_141685.1, on the reverse strand, counting down.
GATTCGTCCTACCTGTTCGCTGTATTCATGTTGCTCTTCCCTCCTTGCTAGATATTTACCAGCTGATTTTGCGGCATATCCTTCCCCCACTCTAGCTTTAGCCATTGCCAATTTTTGCATTACTTTTGTCACCTCCTCTTTCTCTCTTATATTTCTTATCAATTCTTCCTCTAACTTTGCTACTAAGCTTATCTTCTTCTCAAGATCTTCTTTTTCCTGCTTATTCCGTCTAAGAGAGTAGCTTAGCGTTTCCCCCCTAATACCTGCCTTCATAGCATCCCATACTATTTGGGGTGACGCTGTACCTCTATTGTTTTCCAGGAATTCTTTTAACCAAGTTTCCATGTAGGTAATATAATTTGTATCCTGTAACAATTCTCTCTCAAAAGTCCAGCTAGTTATATTTTTCTGAAAATATGGTATAGAGATCTCCATAGAGAGCGGATTATGATCCGACATCAATCTGGGCATTTTTTTAACTTTCACCATCGGTATCAACGAGGGGGAGATCAGGAAGTAATCTAACCGAGCTTTTCCAGTGAATTTCTAAGGTTTTTTTTAAATGCTATTTTTTAACTATAACGTCCCTGAAACCTATGTTTTTTTCAGTGAATATATATATATGTGTGTGTGTGTGTGTTGAAAAAACAACGGTTGGAGTGACGTTATAGTTAGGTGAACATTTCAGTGACAACATAATGTTTTAAAGTCAAAACCACTGAAATTCACCAGTCATAGTTATGTCTAGTAACTATAGCTCGTGCCCTACCATGCACAGTCTTGTCATCGTTGATGTCATTTTATTTGTTGCAGTGATGTTATCAACGATGTTATAGAACATGTCATGAATGATATAACATGTGGGACATTTAGCTGTGGATGGTGAGGGAGTGAGTTATGGTTTCCTTAGGGTACTAGTTACAGTCCATGATATCACCACTCAAGTCTATACTTCTTTGTGGTTCTCCTCTCTACAAGAGCTGGAAGTAGTCCTCAGCAGGGATTTGTAGACGCAGGTTCCAGGGATTGAGGAGGTTTGGCAGTCCACTCTAGCTTCTTGCCTCTCGGAATAGGGTGGGAAGTTATTGAAAGTATATATTTTTTAATTAATTGATCATCTTAATAAATGTTTTTATTCATAATTAATTACACATATTTTCAATTGTTTTTGCATTTAAATAATTTGTTTTTTTATTTATTCATTAATTTATTGTTACATGTTTTAATATTAGTGTTTGTCAAAAATGTATTTTTTGTTTTAAGTAATGTTTTAATTTAAAGGTTTATTTATTTATTGTTTTGGTGGGCTGTTTGTTATGTAAGGATCGAAAATAAATTAGGCTTACCTATCTTTTATTCTTTTCAGTTTTTGTATTCATTTTAAGTTTATATTATATACATGTTTTATATGAAATATGATTTTAAAAATGTATTGTTGTTAGGTATTTTAATGTGTCCTATAAACAGAATGTGAGTTGGAATGGTATGTGTAATCCTTACATCAAAGTTTAACACTTTCCCTTTTCCCTTTTATTTCACACATTTGAGTGGAATAGTAAATTCTATCTGAAACACGTATCGCAGGGTAGGATAGAAAACTCATCAATCAATTAGGATACGATGTTATCATTAGCTCAACCTATGGCCAATTTGTCAGAGGAGTTGCTATACTTAAAGATAAACGATTTAAGGCTGAGATAATACAAACATCTTGCGACAAAAATGGTAGATGGCTATAGCTCAGATACGTTTTGAGAACGCTAAATATGTTTTATGCGTGGTCTATGGATGCAATATAGAGGACCCTACTATCTTCGATGAATTGAACATTAAGTTATTAGATTGGGCTGGAGAACTTATTATTATGGGTGATTTTAATTGCATTATGGATTATAGAATAGATACAACTAGATCTGGGGGATATCAAAGAATGCATAAGACAAGGGCTTCTATACTTGACATATGTCGTATACATAATCTAAAAGATGTTTGGCGAAATCTATATGCTAGCAAGCCAGGATATACCTACTACTCTGCACCCCATAAACTATGCTCAAGGCTTGATATGGCATTTATAAGCGACAACTTATTGAAAACAAGCTCTATGATCCTATGCCCACGCATTTCTTATGACCACAACGCTATAATCTTATCATTTAAAACAACAAAGATTAGAACCACGCCTAGGCCTTTTTCTTTCCCAAGACACTCAGGGGCCCATTAGGATGGCGGGCGGATTGCCTCCGCCAGGGTAGCGGTGGCCACCGCCACCCTGGCGGAAGCAATCTGCCCGCCATCCTTCCCTGCATTCCCCCCCGCCATATTACGATGGCGGAGGGGACCGCAGCGGTCGGAAAGACCGCCCGCCTGTTTTCCGCCCCAGTCGCATAGCGGCCAGGGCGGAAAAGGGATAACATGGTGGCGGTGTCTATCAGACACCGCCAGCCATATTAGAATAGTCATTTCTCAATGCCTTTCCGTGGCGGCAATGCCGCCACGGAAAGGCATGCGGTGTTCACTCTGGGGGGCCCCTGTGGGCCCCCAGAGTGACGGGCAAAGGGGGGTGGCACACGGGGGGTACCTGTGGTACCCCCCTGCATTTGCATAATCGCAGTGGCAGGCACCGCGCGGTGCCTGCCGCTTCGAGTATGCAAATGCGTGCATTTGTTTTTAACATTGTGGCGGGCGGTGCAGTGAGCGCCGCCCGCCACAATGTTACTTTGAGGAATGCGCCCGCCACAGTGGCGGGCGCATCCTAATTCCAATGTCGGGACCCCCGCCCTTTAGGCGGGCGGTCCCGATCTCCGTTAGGGTGGCGGGCTGACTGTTTCCGCCCGCCATCCTAATGGACCCCTCAATATCAGATACAGATTACATAACACAGCTAAAACTACATCTCACAGAATTCATAACTATAAACTCAAATTCAGCATCACCAGCGATAGTATGGGATGCCTGTAAAGCTAGTATTAGAGGCTATACTCAAACTTATGTTATTAGACAGAACATAGAATTAAAAAAAAATGACACTACCCAAGAGGAACTATTGTTATTAGCTCTCCAGTCTAACTCGCCAACGAGCATAGAAATAGGACTCAAACTTATGACACTTAAAAATGAAGTAAAGTCTAAACTTGTCAAAAAAGTATAAATAGTCTACATAAATTTAAAATAACTCAATATGAAGGTGGGGACAAAATTGGGAAAATCCTGGCCTATAAAACTGCTGAAGACAGAGCAAATGCCACAATCACAAATATACGGGGGAGAGGGAACAAAATCTACAATAAACCCCAAGACATTTTAGAACAATTCGCTGACTATTACAGAAACTTATACACCCCAGAAACGAACCCTAGCATAAATGACATACAGAAATATATTGAAAATTACACCATAGATACTCAAAATATCACAGAGATAGACTCGCTGTCTGATGAGATAACAATGCTAGAATTACACCAAGCTATTGCCTCATTGCCCTCAGGAAAAGCAGCAGGGGAAGACACCATACCATTAGAAATATATAAAATATGTTTAAAAGAACTTGAACAACCCTTGCTGAAAGTAATCCAATCTGTAGGACTTGAAGGAAAAACACCACAATCTTGGAACAGGGCTAAAATAGTATTTTTTTTTTTAAAAGGACAAACCGAAAGAAGAAAGAGGATCTTACCGCCCCATTTCGTTGATAAATACAGATGCAAAAAATTTTGCCAAAATTCTAGCTTTAAGACTTGCTCCTATTATGCCCATGATTACCCACCCACAGCAACATGGCTTCATTACTGGAAGAGACACCACCATACATGTCAATACGGCCATAACAGCATTCAACGTCGCAGAGACGGATGCCACCCCACTCGGCATGATCTTGTTAGATGCTGAAAAAGCTTTTGACCGAGTGGGGTGGGATTTTCTCTGGTGCGTACTGTCCAAACTAGGGTTTGGGGGGAATTTCTGAGATGTATTCAAGCATTATATGACAAACCAACTGCTTTTACTAGCTATGGGGGCTGGTATCTTCAGATTTCAGGATTCTACGAGGAACTCGACAGGGCTGCCCTCTTTCACCTCTTTTATTTGCACTTTCTTTGGAACCTTTTTTTATTAGCCCTTCAATCTTAAACCCAGATCATACCCTTTAAACAGGACTCCAAGAATTAAAAATAACAGCATACGCTGATGACATAGCGGTTTATACGGAAGATGTTGTAGAGGCCCAAAAAGGAATAATTTTAGAAGCAGAGAAATATGGCAAGGTAGCGGGCTATAAATTAAATTTACAAAAAACGCAAATAATAGTCAACTATGTCCCACCTGTGATAGTGCCTGAGATATGCAAAATAGCCACTTATCTTGGAATAAGAATAACAGCTAAAGTACAAGATATTAACAAAATAAATTATAATGAATTATCCAAATCTACTAGCTTACTATTAAAAAAATGGCATAGACTATCTCTAAATATAATTGGCAGAATTAATCTGATAAAAATGAAGGTACTACCCAAATATGTATACCTATTCCGATCTATACCATTAGCGTTAAACAACTAGTTTTTTAAGAAACTGGATGGAATATTTAGCAGTTTTATATGGGGGTATAAAAAAGCGAGAAGACCACTAAATCTTATGAAAAATGATACACATGAAGGTGGGCTTAATTTTCCTGATTTCAAATTATACTTTTGGTCTGCTTTCATCAACCGCTTACGCTCCTTACTCAATGAAGGAAGGGCTTTATTTTTTCATCACTTTATGTTGAAATCTGATTCAAATCTATTTTTATTTAGAACTAATGATCCTAATTATTACAAAAGAGTCAAATTTAAGACAGCCAGAGATATAACAAAGATATGGGGCAATATCCTTTCTTTTTGTGATACCAACTTTTTCCACTCAAATTTACCACTATGGGGAAATCCTGGTGTCCCAAATATTTTCAACGATAACACTGTCCGTGGATGGTCCAGACTAGGTATTACTACCTTAGGGGACTTATATAATACACAGGGCCTCATGGATTTCAACACTCTTAAGCAATTATACAATCTATCTGAAAATATGAGATACAAATTCTTACAGATACATGATTATCTGATTAACAAAAAACAAGTTTTGGAAGTCTCTGAATGTGATATCTGGATTTGCCTACATTCATCAAAAAATAAATATGTTATAAGTGAGACATATAGAACTCTTACTGCTATTAAATCTAATGATTGCAGCAAGCTTGCTGACAAATGGAGCAGAATATTGGGATCAAATATAACTCCTAAACAGATAACAAGTTCCTTTACGAATATAAATAAACGAGTACGATCATCCAGCTTAAGACTTCAACAATTCAGAACAACATGTATGCTATATTACACCCCCGAAATAATTTCTAAATGGTCCCCCAACAATACCTATAGCGATCGTACTAAATGCCCTAAATGCTCTGCTGAAGCAGCAGATCTGGTACATATGTTGTTCTCATGCCCAAATTTGAAAACTTTCTGGTGCGATATTGAAAAAGTTTTGAATATGAAGCAGATTCAGATGCCCACGCTAACAGCCGCGTCTGTCTTATTAGATATCTATCCAGCTCCACTCCCACATGCTGCTTTGATTACAATATTAATATCTTGTGCTAAACTAACTCTGGCAAGAGCCTGGATTAACAAGAGTAATATACTAAAATATTGTCTTTTTATTGTCATAGCCACTACTGATTTAGAAAAGAAATATGCAGAATTCCTGAGGAAGGCGAACGGCCGAAACGCGTTGAAAGGAATAATCTCTGCGTATTGTTGAATGTTTTAAATAATTTCCATTGTACAGTAATCAAAATGTATTATATGTAAAAAATATGTGTTTAAAAAAACCAAAAAAGTGTTAATATATGTATAAACAATAGAAATGAAATAATAGCCAAAAAAAAGGAAGAGCAGAAAAAAACTAAAAGATGAAAAACAAATAAACATTTTTTGAATAATGATGATCTGGTAGAATCTTTGATCTAAACAACGTCTAGTTTACTCATAAGATATAAATGTTAATAACCTGACTCTTCTCTTCCAAAAAAAGAGCCTGGATTAGTCCAGAAACACCAAAAATTTGGGATTGGTGGGCATTGGTAACTGAAATACACTCAATGGAGCTTGCTTTAGCAAACATTAGGGGCATAAAGGCAATGAAAAAATATGAAGAAAATTGGGGAACTTTTATCGAACGTTGATGTTATACTTATAAAAGACTATGTTATCTGATAATTACTATTATGTTTCGAGACTGTTAACGAGAAATTGCTTTTTCTTCTATCGTCTTTGCCCTTATTTCCTTCTTGTTTTTCTCTCAATCTTTCTTCCTTTTTTCTTTTTTTCTTCTTCTTCCTCTTTTTTTTTTCCCCCTTCTTTCGCTTTTAATTGCCGAACTGACCGTATTTTGTATACGTTCTGTATGACAATCATTATATATATGTATTGTGTTTTATGTATTATCATTACTTTTTTCTGGATTTGATTTGTTTTGTTCTCTTCGTCAGCCTGCTAACAATAAAAATGTATAAAAAAAAAAAAGGAATAGTAAATGTAACTCCTCCGAAGTCAAACACTTTCCCCTACTGTTGCTTACACTGGAGTTGGAATAGTAAATCTAACCCCTCCGTAGTCCCACATTTTCCCTTCTGTTGCTTAGACTGGAGTGGGTATAGTAAATCTAATAACTCAGAAGTCGAGTGGGAATGGCAAATGCAACGCCTCTGAAGTCCTACACCTTCCCTACTGTTGCTTACACTGGCATTGGAATAGTAAATCTGATCGCTCTAAAGTCCAACACTTTCCCTACTGTTGCTTTAACTGGAGTAAAAATAGCAAATATAGGGGCATATTATCAAGGGGGTTTATCTCCGCTTTTTTGGCTTTAAAAGCCAAGAAAGCGGAGATAAAATTATCTCCCTATTACCAAGCTGTTGCTAACACCAGTTAGCGACAGCTAGTAGGAGATAGCGACCATCTTGGGCTCCACTTTGCATGTCAGTGATATTTATCACTAATGAGATGCAAAGTGGGCGTGCCAAGATGTTAGAGACTGAAAACAGTCGCTAACATCGCTATCTCCTATTACCAACTTTTGGAGATATTCGCGCTAAGCGGGAATATCTCCAAAAGCTAACACCTGCCCTGAGCAGTTCTTAGCCATGTTATCCAATGGGAGGTGGATAACATGGCTAAGAGCATTTGCTCGATAATGCATGAATATCGCTGACTTTTCAGCGATATTCATGCATTTCGGCCGTTTTTTATCGCATTTGCGATAAACCTTGTTAATAGCAAGGTTTATCTGCGATAAAAATCGCCGATGTGCGGCGATAATTTTTGTCTCTAAACAAGTTAGAGACAAAAATTATCGCTAGTTGTTGGTAATATGCCCCCTAAACCCTCCAAAGTCCAGTACCTTCCCTACTATTGCTGAGACTAGAGTAGAGATAGCAAATGTAACCCATTCAAAACCCTACACTTCCCATACTGTTGTTTACACTGGAGTTGGAACTTGGAATAGTAAATCTAACCCCTCCAAATTCCAACACCTTACCTACTGTTACTTGGACTGAGTGGGAATAGTACACTGAACCCCTCTGAAAAGCAACAGTTTAGCTAATGTTGGTTAAAGTTGATTTATATATTTTTTAATATTGTTTCATTTTATTAATTGTTTTGATAATTTTGTTTTTAGAAATGTTATTTTTAGGAAAAAATTATATTCATTACATTTTAATTAATACTATATTTATATATACACATATATATAAATATATATTTATACTTTTTAGTTTTATGTGTTGTTTCTGTAAATATTATTATTGCATGTTTAAAAAAGTGTTAAAATATTGTTAATTTACTATTCTAACTCAACATCTACTTACGTTGACTATATTTTAGTGCAAGCCATTATTTTGCAGTTCATATTGTTGCAGGCTGACATTTAAAAGCTGGTATTGTGGAAGCACACCAGCAGAATTCAACTGGACACCAAATATTTCATGTCAAAGCTCTTGAGGTATTTCTTCTATTGCCCATCCTGTAATCTGACTCGTGTCACCCTCTCTGAATCACAGAATAATCTGAGCACACTAGACTTGGTTTACTAAGGATAAGGCTAGGAGAGGGCATCACTAGTGGGGCATAACAAGGCCAGGGCGTATTATACACTCTTGGAGTGAATTTAAAATTGATATAATTATATGTTTTATTAACATGGAGGAGTCAGAAATAGTGTAAGTGTGCTGAATTTATATAATGAAGCATTTTAATGTTAACATAACAACGCCTCGGGTTTATTTGCGGTGCCATACACTCCACATCTTAAATGTGCTCTCTTGTTTGTCTGACTCTGGATTGGGAGTTAACACTTCCGTCAGTATTTAATAAATGTTCTTTAAGCTAGCGTAAGGGGGACTCAAAAACAAAAAATTGACCTGAGCCTGAATGCATTGAAAACATGCTTTTAAAGGTTGCACTGTGCACACTGTGTGTATGATTCACGCAGCGTTGTTCCTCTCCTCATGGAATAGCAAAAATGTGCTTTGTTGAGTAGTAATGCATTTTTCCCTTTGCTAGAAGAGTGGTCTCCGTGTCAGACTGTTACTAGATTTCATACTTAAAGATCGCCAATGCTTATTCCCATACTCCATATCAGTCTTCTTATTGATTTTGAATATAGAATATTTCCATGATTATTCCCTGCCTTTAAAATGCACAGGCCCTGCGACTATTTGGTCTTTGATTTGTTATTTGCATTGTGCTAGACTGTATTTGGTTCTGGATATTGACTAGAATATGGCCCTGCTTCTACTTCCTATCCATTTATTTATATTCTAAATATTTTGAAATTCATTTACTAACCACTCCCTATTGTCTTCTGCAATGATTTCTACATTTTAAATAAAGCTTCACGTTTTTTACTTGAACCTTGTCCCGTGTGGATTTTCCAGTATTGAGTCCTCATGTGGATTATCCCTGTGAGGATTCTTTGTTTTTTACTATATTTTCAGCTAGATTCATCAAAGTCCCGATTTTCGAGTCCTTAATAGCGATTATTAAGGAATCGCTATTAAGGACTTGCAAATAGGGATTCATGTAGAAATCGCAAAATAAATTGCGATTCCTACAGCCTCCTTATTTGCGATTAGCAAATTGCTAATCGCAAATAAGGAATAACTCCCCATTCATCCCTATGGGCCTAAATGCCCATAGGAATGAATTGGGGGTGTCAATCCTTATTTGCGATTAGCAATTTGCTAATCGCAAATAAGGATGCGATTTCAAGGGTGCCAGGGGTGTCCAAAGGACACCCCTGGCACCCTTGAAATCGCATCCTTATTTGGACTCAAATCCTTATTGAGGACTCAATACTGGAAAATCCACACGGGACAAGGTTCAAGTAAAAACCGTGAAGCTTTATTTAAAATGTAGAAATCATTGCAGAAGACAATAGGGAGTGGTTAGTAAGGACACCCTGTAGCACTCCTGAAATGTGAATTTACGCTGATGTTGTGCAGACACATGTCCAAAGGATATGTGTGTGTGTAACACGAAACTTTGAAAAATGCATTTAAATGCATTTTTCTAAGTTTTCGCTATTTACCACGAGGTTTGACTTCGTGGTAAATAGCACTCCTAAATTGCGAATTCGCAATTTTTAAATGTTTCATGAATAGCATTAAAGGAATCTCTAATAGAGATTCCTTAAATGCGAATCCTCGCAAATTTGCGAATTCTTTATTAGCGATTTTTGCATTTGGGATGATGAATCCCAAATGCAAAAATTGCACTCGCATAGGGCCAGATTCTCAGAATCTGGCCCTTTTGCTAGCGCATTTCGCTTGATGAATCTGGCTGTTTATGTCAAGGGCTCTCATCTCTGGGACTCGCACATAGGCCTGTTCCATCTTTTCGGCCCTTTTTAAATTTTCTTTTTTTTTTTACTTCGTTTACATACAACAAAGATAAAAATTATTATGTGGGCTACCGGCCCCTTAGGTTACAAGGTATATAGTTAATGGTATACATCTCGGCAGGTTTCCCCTTTGCTGGTTATAAGTTGCTGGTAGGAATGACAAAAAGAACAAACGCAAAGTCCTCCATTTATGCCTCTCTCTCCAAACTCAGATATTGGCCTTTAGTGCTAGCCTGCACTCATGCTAATTAATTCCTGCTTTGATGAGATTACAGCAACTAGAAATTGGCGATTTGCTTTAATCCCGCATTTGCTGGGGAAGCAGAATAAGAAAATCTGAAAAAACATTTATGTGTGTGACAAATAGAACATACAAAACTGATCAATGCAAACATGTGCAAGACCAAAAGGTTACAGATTTCAATCAGTGACATTGAGAAACAATAAAATGGTCACGGATTTGAATCACTGCCACATGACATCATAGACTGTCTCTTAAACTCAAATAGATCTTGTGCTATTAATTAGAGAACTGCATTACACATTGAGAACACCCACACTCTAAGCTGAGGCTTTATGACAGCCTCGTGGCTCTTACAGCAGATGCCATTATAGATTTTTAGATTGTGGAGGTCTGTGGGCAGGTGCATGAGTAGTTCTGGTTCCACTTTGCCATTAATGAGCACAACATTCTCAAGATCCCACGTTTTCAATCCTTGTGATGGTCACGCCACTCCAGAGCTGGGAATGCTGCAGCCTCAAGAGAAGCTTCCCAGACGTGTGATTCCATCAATGAGGTGGTTGCTGCTAGCCAACGCAAACCGACAATCAGAAAGCACATGGAAATGCTATGAAGAGCAGTAACTTGTCATATGCACCTATCCGGGAAGCTTCTGGTCCATCTGAAAGTACAGAGAACAGGGTCAAAATCTGCACTTCATCGACACAACTACCTCCATGGAGTTTCTCCCACAGCCTAACTGTACAACGCCAATACCATTCTCACAAATATAAAAATGTTTTTGATGGGCTAAGGGTAACCCTAGTGACAGACATCACAAGTTTTTGCAAAGAACAGCCTTGCACATGTGTTCAAATGTTCCTAATCATTAGTGCAAAACTAGGGCATAATGTTAATAAACATTTTCAGCCAGGCACAAAATATTGCTGCCCCCTAACAAATGGGGCATCTGCTGCAGGCCACTGGCTTTAAATTGCATGGGCAGGTAAGAAGACATCACCCCTGGGTGTAAGTACTGCACTACAAAAAATGATGAATACTGCTACCTGCAAGGAACTGTAAAAATTAGGTCAAGAGGAGTCCCTTTCAGATTACAGGGTGGGGAGATCAATGGAAGACATCCCCATCTCCATTCCCTAGGGAGCACCAGAATTTCTGTTTGTGGGTTTATTTCCATCAGGAACCGAACAGTTGTCTGCTAAATACAATAAGCCTGTTCCGGCTGCACATGTGCTTGGAGACTTATGGGACTTATGTCCTGATAGGTGACATCAGTGAAATTCAGTGTGCTCCTCTTAAAAGCCAGGAGTTCTAGGGAAGAGTCCGGCACATAGCAGATTCACCTCTGAAAAACTAGTAGGGGCGAGATATTGTCATTGAAATACCGGTCCTTCTCTGCAGCCATGTTTGACTATGGACTGATAAAAGCAATAGATTTGGCTTTTGTAAAGTGAATGCCCATATAGATGCATATGAACACATACATAAATACATGCAGACATAGCAACAGAGTGATAATCTTTCACTTGCTCACAGTGACCAGCACATACTGTATAGGCACTCTTACATGCCAACAGCACATTTACATGACCCCAAGCACACACCTCTCATTGTGTTTCTGAGGGCAACTGGGGAGAGGATGTGGTCTGACGGCTAGATTGCAGACTTTGGATCTGGTAACCAAGGTTTGAGTCTCGGGGTCGCGTCCACATCCTTTGATTCTGGACAAATCACTTAATCTCCCTGTGCCTGAATGTGTCCTTGTATAACGTAACAGGTGTTCATGTAAAGCGCTTGTTAGACCTGGTACCATTGGTGTGGGTCTCCCTTCCATTTTTGCTGTTGCCTCATGTTTTTTTGCTGGTGTTAGATGCTTTGGGCGCTGTGCCACTGCTGTCCAGTGCCACAGTGCAAGTGCTCCCTATTGTAAATTGATGTGTTAATCAGTGGCTCCATGCTTAGCTATTTGGTTTACTTTTCAGACCCTAGTACAGTGCACTGAGTGTGCCCAGGGTGTGTAAATCCAAATGCTGCTGGTGGGCCTGCAGCACTAGTTGTGCCACCCACAGAAGCAGCCTGGTAAAATGTGTCTAAGGTCTGCCATTGCAGAGCCTGCATGCAGTCTGGTACTGTCATGCTGACTGGGCAAGTGCACCCTCTTGCCAGTCCCTAAACCTTCCCTTTTCTTCATATCAGACACACCTATGGTAGGTCCAAGGGCAGGGTGCATTGTACGTATAAGGTAGGACAAGCCCTGATGTGTGTGGCAAGTCCTAATAGAGAATTACAGCCATTTTCGTTTTTCACTATTGCAAGGCTACCTGTTCTCCATAGGATAGAATGGGCAGTTAGAATATTACATTCTTATAATCCTAACTGACTCAGAGAACATGGTAGAAATTTGAGTTTAGTATGCCTGGACTCAGAATGATAACATACATTTTTAGTGAAGTTGGTTTTAACATTCTGTGTTTGAAAATACCACTTTTAGAAAGTAGGTATTTTCTTGCCTAAACCTTTCAAGCTTGCCTCTGCTAGGCTGTGTATTCCTTGTCTGGAGTTTGTGAGTGACAGGGCTGGGAGATTCCAAGAGACAGGATGTCAGCCCAGTGTTGAATAGAGAAATCTGCATCTAGATGGGAGGGAGGAGTTGCACCTGAACCTTGAATAGGGCTGTGCCTGCCTTCCACAATGCTGGCTCCACCTCCTGGGGAGCGGCTGATGTCTCGGCCCTGCACACTGAAAGAAGAGAAGGAGTCCTGTCAAAAAAGTGTTCCAGGGCTGTACTTGCCTTCCACAATGCTGGCTCCACCACCTGTGGGGCGTCTGATGTTTCTGCCCTGCACTGTGAAAGGAAAGGAGAAGTCTGGTAAACAGAGTTCTTCAGAACTGGTTTGAACTGAGCCAAGGCCCCTCTCCCCTCAGAGAACAAAGGATTTTGGGGTATAAATATTGGGACCCTGATCCCATGAAATTAGATCACATTTGGACTACAAGAAGAAACCTTTACTGAGGAGAGGAACCTGAAAAAACTGAGAAGAGACTATTCCAAAGATGCAGTGCTGCTTGGGAAAGTGGCCTGCAGTGGTTGCCTTACTGCCAAAGGATGGTGAAAGGAACGTTGTGCACTTTGCTTTCAACCTGTGAAGGATCTCCAAGGGCTTGGAAAAGAGCTTGTCTCCTGCTGAAGTCTCAAAGACAACAGACTTCAACCCCCAGCTTCCTAGAGTCCTTGTGGAAGTGCCTGCTGCTGTTTTGCGCCTTCTGAGGGACTACGTGTCGCAAGGAACTGGAAGCACGACCCAACGAAAATGAAGCGTGTCGCCGTCGCTGCTGCTGCTGCTGCCGTTGCACTTCTGAACAAGGGTGTCGTCGCTGAAGTTGACACTGCAGCGCATCGAGAGAAGCGTCTTGCAACGAAGAGGAAGCATGTCGCCATCGCTGCTGCCTGACGTTGCACTTCTGAACAAGAGTGTCGCCGCTGGAGTTGTCGCACTGCACCGCATCGAGAGAAGAGTCTCGCAATGAGGTAGAAGCGTGTCGCCGTCGCGCCGCATCGAGGAAAGCGCCTCGCATCCCCGAGAAGCGTGCCGGCATCGGAGCTGCTGCTGTCGCAATTCTGAACAGGGATGTCGCTGCTGTAGTTGTTGCATCATGCAGTGTTGCAGCTGAAGCTGTTGCCGTCGCACTTCTGAACAAGGGTGTCGCCGCTGCAGTCCACGCATCGAACCGAGAACTTCTAGCATCCCCGGAGAAGCATGCCGCATCTGGAAGATCTTCACGTCTTTATTTCTTTGCACCTGAAATTTGCCGCATTTCCCTCGCTGCGACATTGCTTGTTGTGAAGCGCAACGCATTGTAAGGTACATTGACGCAAAGTGTCGCATCTTAAGAACTGAACTAAACTAAGCTAAAACTACCATCTTAAAGTAACAGTATTGTGTATTTTTGTTGTTTATGGTCCTGTGGTAAATCTATATAAAGTATACTTATTTTTGATATAAAACCTTGTGTGGTGTCCATCTGTAGTGTTGTCACTGAGTTAATGTATGTGGTCACAAATGCTTTACACACTGCCTCTGAGATAAGCCTGTCTGCTCGTGCCAAGCTACCAAGGGGGTGAGCAGGGGTTATTTTAGGAGTGTAATCCCCTTATTCTGACTAGAGGCAAGGGTCCCTATTTGTCATATGGCTGAGATACCCGCCACCCCTTCTCAACACAATCCCCAAGGATGGGAAACCGGAAACGGTTCTGAACTTTTGGAAGGCGGGAGGGAGTGACCCTCCCGGCCGTATTTATTAAAATATGAAACAAAATCAAAACATTAAAATAACAGTTTCATATTATGTACAATTTCATTTCCACATTACGATGTTTGGCTAACCTTAACAGATCTCTAATACAAAGGTTCTCCTAGCCGAACTAACATCCTACAAAACATTTGACTTGAAATTGTACATCCTAACGTTAAGGGCCAACGGCAAGGTCGTAACCGGTGTCAGATACCTAAACCAGAAATACCCCCCCTCACTTGTGAGGGGAGCGACCGCACAGAGGCGTACCTCAAGTGCATCTACCAATTTCCCTTGGACTTGACGGGGGCCCCAATGAACTCGACGCCACTTAACGGTCGTCCGAGGACTCGTGTGAGGTGTCTAAAAGGTAGCGTAAACCCCCTCCCGAACCCCACACAACTTACCCCATCTGCCGTCGCAGATGTCCTGGCCCCGGGAAATTTCCCAGGAGGGCCCGTAGCCCCTCCTATCCAGGAAGGGGCCTTGACCACCTTTCCTTTCCTTCCGGCGGCCTATCCTTAGAAGGGACCGCCTCCCCGTTGTGGGGCCAATGGCCACCTGCCCCGAGCGCTCCCATCCGTAATGGGTGACGCCCCCCCCATAGGGATCTTCCAATTACTGCTCACCGATCATGACCTTACCGCCCGACCAAAATAAATACGACAATTTACCTAAATTACTAAATTACAAAAACAATCATAACTATTACAAGCATGATTACTGATCAACATTAATGCAGAATTACTTTATTTGAAAAACATACTGAAAAATGACCATTCTTTATTGCATACTCAAAATATCACGACAATCATCACAACCTGTAAGAAATAGAGTTACCACATCAAAACTTTATTCAAAACAACTCGCTGTCCTCAGGGGCTGGTGGGTGGGTCAAAATTGGCTCTTCGTTCCGTCTCGAGCTCACGTGCAGCGGGAAGGTGCAGCTTCAGAGCACAGGAACAAGAGGATGCTTTCTTGGCTTGTTGCTCCTTTTATCCGTCTTCAGGGCGGGCGTAAACCCGCCCCCGCCTGCCTCCGAGGGCGTGGCCAGCCGCGTCAGTGTCTAGGACAACCCACTCCAGGGCGGGAAAAGGCGCGCCCCGGCTACGCCGCTTCGGGCATACCAGCCGAGACTCGCCTCCCGCCCAAGATGGCTTCCCGGGGGGATCGTGGTACTCCACCATACGTTCGGGGGGACCGAATGGTCGCCCCTTTCCATATGGCTGAGATACCCGCCACCCCTTCTCAACACAATCCCCAAGGATGGGAAACCGGAAACGGTTCTGAACTTTTGGAAGGCGGGAGGGAGTGACCCTCCCGGCCGTATTTATTAAAATATGAAACAAAATCAAAACATTAAAATAACAGTTTCATATTATGTACAATTTCATTTCCACATTACGATGTTTGGCTAACCTTAACAGATCTCTAATACAAAGGTTCTCCTAGCCGAACTAACATCCTACAAAACATTTGACTTGAAATTGTACATCCTAACGTTAAGGGCCAACGGCAAGGTCGTAACCGGTGTCAGATCCCTAAACCAGAAATACCCCCCCTCACTTGTGAGGGGAGCGACCGCACAGAGGCGTACCTCAAGTGCATCTACCAATTTCCCTTGGACTTGACGGGGGCCCCAATGAACTCGACGCCATTTAACGGTCGTCCGAGGACTCGTGTGAGGTGTCTAAAAGGTAGCGTAAACCCCCTCCCGAACCCCACACAACTTACCCCATCTGCCGTCGCAGAAGTCCTGGCCCCGGGAAATTCCCCAGGAGGGCCCGTAGCCCCTCCTATCCAGGAAGGGGCCTTGACCACCTTTCCTTTCCTTCCAGCGGCCTATCCTTAGAAGGGACCGCCTCCCCGTTGAGGGGCCAATGGCCACCTCCCCGAGCGCTCCCATCCGTAATGGGTGACGCCCCCCCATAGGGATCTTCCAATTACTGCTCACCGATCATGACCTTACCGCCACAGGCCGGATAGCTGACCGGCTATCCGGACCCCCCCACAACAACTCCTGCCTAAAGGTCATGTTTTAAACTCTTTAGCCAAGCTATGAGGTCTCCTATGAGTAACTCATTCCCCACCCGGGACAAATGAACCCCATCCCCCAAATACATACTGTCCCCTTTGATACAACCATGCGAAACAGAATGCAGTGTACTTGACCGAAACAATCTACTCAATTTGTTATTTATTTTCTTTACTGAATGATTCAGAGCAGAAACCGAAATAGCCCCCCGCCACACTTTCCGTGGGATCATATGGGACCATGCAATTGTGCACCCTGGAACTCTTCTTGCCAACCAACTTACTGTGGAAAGCATTGCCTCAAGAAGAAGTCGTCTACCAGTGGCCACCAAATCGTTGCCCCCAAGATGGACTATGATTATAGACGGCGGTGACCTTGTCCGCCCTAACAAACCCTCGAAAAAGGATTGAAACTGGTCAACACAGAGCCCGCCCTTTCCGTAGAAGGACACCCTGTACCCGTATTCCCCAGCCACGTGAATCATGTCACCTGCTTTGAATACGTCCGCGGCACGCCTCACGTATGAGTGGCCCACGACCCACACCTTCTTTTTCGCAGCCGGTGATGTCTGACCGCTGGTCCCCAGGTGTCGGGTCGACTGCACAGTCCGCCCCACCTCGTAAGCTTGCGCAACTGAAAACCAAACAAAAACAAGAAGCGTGAGTACATCATTACAGCTTCACAACATGTGCAACCGCACATACCTTTTATAACAGTTCGAGGACCAACGCCCCACACGTTTTACTTCATCTACACTCAGACCCCTGGCTGTAGCCTCAGTAGCAGCCCCTATCCGAAAGGAATGGGTCCCGAACTCGCCAGGGTTCAAGCCCGCGGCCGAAATCGACATCGCAAGCACCCGCTGGAACTGAAACCTCGTCAGTGGGGTGGCGTCAGCGTGTCTCAACAAGGTCCCCCCCCATGATGCCACCCTCTGCGCTAAATATTCCTCTACGCACACCACAGGGCACATGGAAGACCCAGGGATCCTCTGAATGATTATGCAGTCCCCATTTGCACCCTGATCGGTTTTGGACCTAACAAACGAGACTGTCATCGTCTCCCCCCTGACCTGAATGTGCTCCTGGCACAGTCCCCCCATCGTATCCCGCTTGTTCTTCGCCACCAATTCGCTTACCCGCATAGCCCCATGGAATGCTAGCGCAAATGCAGCTCGGAATAACACTGCTTCGTACTGGGATGAACACGTTGCCGGGAGTACGGACAATAACAGGGTCAACCTATCCAGACCTATCGGGTGCCTCTCATCTACTCTGCGACCCTCAAGGCGTTGCCACCCACGTAGCGCTTTCTGCACCACAAAAGACGCTGTCGGGTCCTGGATCCCATGAGCCCTTGCCATAAAGGAAATGGCGGCCCGATGTCTCTGGGCCGTAGCTACTGATTTGCCTGCCTGATGTAAAGACAGCAGAAATCTTACGAAAAGCTCTTCCTGTCCCCAAAGCTCCCCCCCAGCGGAACCCAAAAAGGACAAATAGGAACGGAACGCCCCTTCATATGCCTTCCTTGTCCTGGGTGCTAAACTCTCTCCCACGAGGTTTTGTAGTTCGGGGCACCGAGAGACCAGAGAGCTTCGGGAAAGGGTGCTGCCACCAGGTCCGCTGCGGGCAGAAAACCCCAGAAGGCCTGCATACGGAAACGAGAAAGCGCATCAGCCGCTTGGTTCAGTACCCCCGGGACATGTCTTGCCCTAAAGAGCACATTCAACTGCATACACAATAACACAATTTCTTTGAGCAGTCTCAGAATCCATTTGCAACGTGCTGCCTGACTATTGATACACTCAACCACAGTCATGTTATCAGACCAGAAAACCACAGAGTGATCACGAAAACCCTCCGGCCATGTTTTCAAGGCCACGAAAATAGGGAAGAGTTCAAGGAAAGCAATGTTACTCGTCAGCCCGCACTCGTGCCACCACGACGGCCATTTTTGAGCCGACCATTGTGTACCAAATATGGCGCCAAAACCTACACTCCCCGCGGAATCTGTCCAAAGCCCCAGCTCCTCGGAGGACACTGCCGGTTTGTTCCAGACAATTCGACCATTGAAATCCGCCAGAAATGCCAACCAAATGCGCATGTCCTGGCGAACCTCTGCCGAGAGCCTCGTGCGGTGATGTCCCTCCTTCAGGCCGACCATGGCTTGTGCAATCGAGCGGGAAAAGGGGCGTGCCATTGGCATTACTCTCAGGGCAAAATTCAACTGACCCACTACCTGTTGCAATTGATGCAGGTTTACTTTTGTCGCACGAATACATGTTTCAAGGGATGTCCTGAATTTTAACACTTTTTCCCTGGGTAATCTAAAACAACCTTCTTCCGAGTCGAGCTCGATCCCCAGAAACTCGAGCAAAGTTGAGGGACCCACAGTCTTACCTGGCGCCAATGGCACACCGAATTGTTTCATTAAGACACAAAATTCATGTAAAGCCTGTCCACACTCAGGATCCCCGGCTGCCCCCAAAAACAGAAAGTCATCGAGATAATGCATAACATGCTGAAAACCCGTCTTCCTTGTGAATACCCATTGCAGAAAACAACAGAACTTTTCAAAATAGGCACAGGATATCGAGCACCCCATTGGCATACATCTATCCATGTAATAGCGACCCTGAAACATAAAACCAAGGAGTCGCTGATCGTCTGGGTGCACCGGGAGCAACCGGAACGCTGACTCGATGTCTGATTTTGCCATCAGCGCCCCGGGCCCCAGGCGATTCAACATGGCAACGGCCTCATCGAAAGATGCGTACCGCACCGAACACACTTCCGGGTCTATCGCTCCATTAACGGAAAGACCACGTGGGGCTGACAAGTTATGTATCAGCCGAAACTCACCCGGGTCCTTCTTGGGGACCACCCCTAGAGGGGAACAAACAAAGTTAGCAACCGGTGGTAAATCAAATGGACCGGCGACACGACCTCGAGTCACCTCCTTCCCAATCTTTACCTGTACCACCGCCGTATGCTGCAAGACCGACAGTTGATTTTTACAATTTGCTACACCCTGAAAATCCCCCACTGGGATGCGAAAACCATATGAAAACCCGTCTCGCAACACCCCAGCGGAAGCATGATCCGGGTATTCGTTGAGCCAAGGAATCATTGCCATGGTATCAATCGGAGTAGGTAAAGGCGCCCCTTGGACTATTTCAGACCTGTTTGGCGCTTCCCCTACCACCGGTATCACCCGTTTTGGCTCTGCACATGGACTCAGGATGGGATGGCTGCCCACACCCCCCACATTCATGTCTGAACTTGCATGACCCCTGGGGCCTCGTACATTTTCCCCTGTTAAAATTCCAACAAATCCCCTTTTTACCTGCGTTGCCACTCGGCTTCGAGTGGTACTCGTTACCTGCACCCGTCCGAAAGGGTGTCCCAGAGGATTGGCGGGAAGATTCCCCCCCGTTACTCCCTGACAATGGCACTTTTAACATTCCTGAACTCTCCATTTTTTGCCATGAAACGGAGTCGAAACAATCCCAAGTTAGAACTGGGTCGTGCTCCTTAGCTTTTCTAAAAATATTGTCATAACAGAACCACTGATTGCCCCCGTACGATACGGAATACTCCATGATACGTGACTGATAAATAGGCAACTCGGTCAGCAACTCGGGCCTGCGCTCGCCCATGATGGAGGTAAAAATGCCCCACGCTCTGCCCCAAGTACCTATGTTCTCATCAACCTTAAAGGCGGCCATTTTTGCGCGCCAAACACCCGGATGCATGAGCTCCTTTTGGCTCTTAACATGCTCCATCTCGTAATGGTCGGTAAGCAAAGAAAAAATGTTCACATACTTATTCGCCCAAATCTTTTCCTTAATTTCCAGTGGAACGTGCTGAGCCACCTTCTCCCTTCGTGAGGGTACAGACCCCTCCCCCGCAATCGGCAATGGCCGCTTACCTGAACCAGATGCTGCATTTGCCGCCGAACTTGGGCCTGATGCATTTTCCGCCGCCGGAACTGGCGGGGTAACAGGAGATGGTGCCTTCGCAGCCTCTCTAGATTCCCGCAGTTGTCTCATTACTGCCCGGGCGTCTTCAGCCGTGGTGCCCTCACTATCTGTTCCCAACCACGCTGCTAATTGTGCCGCTAACTCGGGAGGCATATCTTCCCCGGTCACGGGGGTCGGATGCCCCTCCTTCGGAACCGGGGTTGGCTCCTCGAGTGGGGTATCGGGGACCGGGGTTTCCCCCCCAAGTGCCCCCCTTTTGGACCTCTTGCCTCTCCCACCAGGGACTACTCCTGGCAAAGCTGGTCCGATGACTCGCTTCGGTCCTCCCTCCCCGTTCTTAGCCGCCATCTGCTTCTTCAAATCGGCTACCTCCTTTATGAGCATGCGGAGCATCTGATCGGTACCGACCCGCTTTCCGACCTTCTTGCCTGGCATTCTCAACGAAGATATCTGTAAAACAAAAGGAAAGATTACAACGCTCAAAATTGGCTCTTCGTTCCGTCTCGAGCTCACGTGCAGCGGGGAGGTGCAGCTTCAGAGCACAGGAACAAGAGGATGCTTTCTTGGCTTGTTGCTCCTTTTATCCGTCTTCAGGGCGGGCGTAAACCCGCCCCCGCCTGCCTCCGAGGGCGTGGCCAGCCGCGTCAGTGTCTAGGACAACCCACTCCAGGGCGGGAAAAGGCGCGCCCCGGCTACGCCGCTTCGGGCATACCAGCCGAGACTCGCCTCCCGCCCAAGATGGCTTCCCGGGGGGATCGTGGTACTCCACCATACGTTCGGGGGGACCGAATGGTCGCCCCTTTCCACAAGTACCTACTTGTGCCAACTAGAGACCCCCAAACCTAACAGCACTCCAATACCTTTGGGTCTAATTCGCGCTATATACATCTGCATTTAAAAAAAACGCGAACTTCTGATGCTAATGTGGTGCCTGTTCTTTGTGAGTTTGTGAGCATGAGCTGTTGCTGCCTCTTATGTGCCCTGCACTGCCGTACATCCTGTGTTCCCCATTGCACCATGTGCTCCCACCATTGCAAATTGAACTCCCCCTGCTTATAGTGACGGTCGTTTTTGTATAGTGTAAAGTGTGTACCAAGCTTCACCAGCACACAGCACAATTAGAACTTTGGGAACAGTAGTGCAAACTTCTCTAAAACCAGGAACAGTTACTGGCCAGCCATTGAAAGTATATGCTTCCGTTACGCTTACACAAAAGGTAAAATATCTACGAAGCACAAGATTGTCAGTGTTTGGGAAACAAGCATTGGCCACCGCTCTCCTTTGTTAACTCTAATGTGTATTTCCCAAGTTTGTGCATATATTTTCACTACTTCAACAGACTAACACTTCAAGCGCTTCTAGTATAACGATGCCAGCATGCATCATTTTATCCAGGTTGCCTCCTTCTCCATTAAATACCTTTACCTGCAAGCTTCGGTACACATATTAAAAGCCAGACCTATTGATTTTGTCAATTATTGTTATATTAAAGTAGTCTGGGAAAGCAGCACAACTATCGTCTCCAAAGGACGGCCTAAGCTGGATGGAGATATCTGAAGCAATGATCTGGCTTCCATTAAGTACAAGGAATTATTTGCCAGCAGAGACAGGTTTAAGATTGTGAGCCTGGACATGTTTTCTACCACCCATCGGATTTGCTTTTCAAGCCAAGGACCGTCACCCGAGTACATTAAAAAATATTTTATTTTCGTGTTAGCTTGCAGTGCCCTGGTTGTGACCTGTGACGTGACCTGCCACGCACTCGCTTGAGAATAGCGTGGGACACGTTTTAAATATTCCGAGCCTGAGTTTCTACATGTTATTGGCATACTTGCCTTGAGAATACTGTTTGAGTTGGGGGTTGTTTTGCCCACGGCTAAATATTAACCATTCTGTTATTGGTTGTACATATCATGTGACTTCTGGCAATGAGCCATGACCCGGGCTTTAGGACTGCTGTGGTCGACCCCAAGACAACCTGCCTAGTTTGGGAAAGCTATCCTAAAAGCAAGGAGCAGTTGAGAAGCAATGAAATGAGTGCAGAAATTAAAGGACACTGTTGGTACAGCAATAACGAAATACCTTATTTTAGTACAAATTATTACAGTTACATATCCAGCAGCACAAGCAGAACTGTCTCTTGAAATAATACATTGTATGTTATTATCCAAGTAGATGGCAGCCATGTTATCCACCTTCGTTGCTTGCAGTTCTAAGGAGATACTTTTGGTTGAAATCTGTAATTTTCAGGTTAAAAGCATATTTGTTTCGCACAGCGTACACCCAACCAACTGTGATCTCATCTGCAGGAACTAAGGGCCTCTCTTTCCAAAGGAAATGGAGGTAAACTGTTTAAAACAGTCAACTCAGACTACCACCTCAGTGCAAAACACATCCAAAACTTTAACCCCTTGCCTGCTGATGACGGCCCCCATCCATCATGCAGCACGGTGGGCGTGTGCTGATGACGGCTGGAGGCTGTCATGACCCCGCCCACTCTTTAAAAGCGCCGCACAGGCGCAGAATCGCGGTCGCACGCAATGGATTAAACAACAGTTGTATTTTGCACATAGTAAAACCAACGCAATATACTCCTCGCCGTATCCGCTTTCCAAATACTGGGGCATATTTTATGTAGTTTTCACGCAGCGCAGCAAACCACCTTGCTGCGCTGTGTGAAAGGGCTAGAATGTGCCATATTTAACATAATACAATGCACTCCTTTCCTTTCCTTGCCCTGGTGCCCTTTTGGCTGCCTAATGCCAATGAAGGCACCTTATGTTGCAGAGAGGATTGTTTTTGTGCAGGAAGGGACACCTCCTTCTGTGTAAGCTGCAGAATGAAAAAAACAAGGAGCAATAAACACATTTCTTCTCGTTATGCCTAGCATTTTAACGTATCCCCAGGTTTACCATTAATGGCGATTCTGGGAATGCACCACAATCCATGGGTGGATGTGTGGGAACACCCACGCTGCACCCACGAAACGCCTCTCTGGGACAGAGTAAGGCAGCAATTTGCAATGAGGTTGTAATACTCTAGATTTATCAAGCCACGCAAGGTGCCTTGTGTGGCTTGATAAATCTAACTTAAGAGTAGCGTTGCTCTTGCGCCGCATTGCATGGCACATGGGCCACGCAACTCTTTAATAAATATGCCCCATAATGTTTTTAAAAAAAGAGTGCACATACAAATCAGGCAATGCTTCATGCACATTGCATGTTATTTCAGAAGACAGTGTAATTCTTAAAAATCTGACTAAAGAAAAATAATACACACATATTTCTTACATGTTCAAAATTACTAGAACAAAATCAAAACATGTGAATTTGGCGATAGGAACCCTGAAATACCATGGGCCATAGTCCATAAAGACCTACTCATATGGAGAAATGAAGAAGTGCTTCTAATACACTTTGCCTTGTGGGAAACCTTGTGTTCAGTACACCAGAACCGAGTTGGCTATGTTTACAAGCCAATGGCCAAGGCACCACAGGCCGGATCTTTTTATTAAGATGAGTTAAGACAAAGGCCGTAGTCCTGACTTATTTATTATGAAAAGCGTAAATTAAAACTAATATACTCATTGAAGACAGACACCCACAGCAGTGAAGAGTTGCGATATTGGTTAACCCTTAAGTTGAACATTTTCAATGGGAAAATCCATGTTAGGCCCTTTTGAAAGGGGTTGTGTAATATTTTGCCAACTATAATTTTGTACATTTTGTAAATGTTATGACTCTATGTCTGATGGTTGCCAGCTTATGTGAAATAAATTAGACCTGAGTTGCTTATGGTGGCCAGCCAATGATGAAGACTAAAGGCTTGATTGTTCAGCTGAGAAATGTTAAGTCACGTACCCTTGGTCTGATCTATGTATTAAAAGTTACAACAAAGGCAATAGACTTGATTTATTTATTGTGAATAGCATATGACAAAACGGCAACAGGTCTTTAAAGGTGGACTGTCGTGACACTTTGTTAAAGCCCGTTGGCAGGTATGTTGTTAAATGGAATCTCTGTGATACTGCAATAGGGCTTTGGTGTTTGTTAGCTTCTCTGTCAAACCATGGGAATGGAAAATTTGGTGTGTGAGGCCTTTCTTTTCTAGGAGGGATTGAATATGTTTTGCCCACTGTATTTTGTTTATATATTTATAATTTTATTATTGTATGCCTGATGGTTGCCTTGTGGGAAACATTATATATGCTCACTACAACAAGCTTGAGTTGAGCATGGTTACTAGTTAATGTTAGTGCCCTTCACTGATGGCCCATATAAAAAAAGCGACACCCACTCTCTATGGGGATTGGGCTGCTATAGGTTCCAGGGGGGCAGCTGGCCCCGCCACATGTTTTATGAAAAAATCTATCTCCTGCATCTAGTAAACCTGCCCCACCCGAAAGGAGATTCGGGTAAAATTTCCAGTCTCCAGTGGCAGAAAGACTGTTAGGACTTTGGACGTAGGGAACTGGCCCAATGCAGACTGGCCCTCACCCCATTCTTTCTTTTTTTAAACTTTATCTTTGGATCTAGTAAACCCAGGGAGGGCAGATTCGAGTTACAATCCCTAATCTGCTCCCCAGAGCGCACTGAAAAAACTGCTGAGCCCTAACTGGGTGGAATCGGGCCTGAGGCCTTTGCTGGCAATGCCACCCCAATCTTTTTTTAAAAATCATCTTTAGTGTTTTGTGCTTAGTGATACAGACAGTCACCAGAATAAGCATGTTGTGTTCACTGCTCCCCACACACTGTGAAAAATTACTTATCTCTGGATGCATGGAAAGGTCTTCCTTTACATCCCAAGATGATTTCAAAAACATTTTCTGACCCGAGGTGGAAATGAAATCTTGTGCGCCATATTAAAGAGGTTAAAGGCTGTTGACTTGTATTTTGTTACAGGGAATCACAAAAATGTCATTAGTAGGCAAGGGTTTTGGGGTTGGTTACGGATCACTGAAACAATATCGATGGCAAAAATATAGAACTACAAAAATATCTAGCAAAAAATATAGAATGCCAAAATATCGACTTCCTATCTCCAAACAGGTAAGTACAAAAATATCGTTGTAAAAAATATAGATAGTCAAAATATCGAATTTTTTAAATAGTTAGAAGTAATTTAAAATGAATGAAATAATAAATATAACTAACTTAAACATACTTAAAATACTTAAATAACATTCAAATTAATAAATAATTAATATAAATAAAAATAATTTTTTTAATACATATATATATATGCACGAAACTCCAGAACGCCACCTCTAATCCCAACTCGGATCAGCGAAGCAAAAGCAGGAGACGGACCACCAGATCGAATTACAGGTTCTTTATTTCAGCTGGTTGAAAGAGCAAGACTTTTTTCCGGCCAAACAAGCCCTTGTTCACATGCAATGACTGAATGTAACTTTATTGTTTTTATAGTGCTGGTGACCCGCCTACGTCCAGCCTCTCAGCTGGTCATGTGACCATAGAAATGAACAACATACTGTGCATTTAAAATAATATGTGCAAATACGCAATTTTAGGCTCAAGCAATGGACCTCTCTTGAAACGTTAAAATACTGGAATACATTACATGTTCCATCAACAAAAAGTTGGCTCTCACTGGATAAATCCGTGAATGTACATATGAGTCATCAAATTTCTGTATAATACATAGTGACAGCACAATGTTGTATTGACACAGAGAAACTAAAGCATAGACAGGCGGGTTACTCTTACAGTGCTACTAATAGTGACAAATAGTTGATGCCTGAAGTGCAAAAAAGCAGTTGTAAACCGTGCAAATAATGGGATAAAGTGCTAAAACAACCTGCATAAGAATGAATAAATAATGCTATTTAGAAACACAAGATAAAACCTTGTTTTGTCAATTTAAACACATTTTTTTAAAAACAATTCATACTCTTTTGGAAGTTCATCATATATACAAGTGATGATTAAAACACCCTGTGTATAAAAAGTGCTAAGAAGAGGATAGAAAAAAACAGGATATTTAGGTCTATTTACATAGGGAAGCTGAGGAACTGATGTGTAGAAACCAATGGCTAACAGGGAACCTAATTAGCCATTGGAAACCTCAAATATCAAGATCTGCAATAGGACAACAGTGTCAGAACAGATATATATATATATATATATATATATATAACATAGTATTATTAAAAAATATACAATATATTTACCATAGGATAGCGAGAGGGTTAAATTTACTATTACCACTTCAGTGAGTGTAACGGTAAAAAAACATTGGATAGCGTAGCAGTAAAAATTACAATTCCAACTCCAGAGAGTGCAACAGTAGGGAAAGCGTTGGATAGAGTAGGGGTAAAAATTACTATTCCCACTCCAGACAGTGCAACAGTAGGGAAAGCGTTGGATAGCGTAGGGGTAAAAATTACTATTCCAACTCCAGTGAGTGCAATAGTAGGGAAAACGTTGGGTAGCGTAGGCATAAAATTTACTATTCCCACTCCAGTGAGTGCAACAGTAGGGAAAGCATTGGATACCAAGAAGGTAAAAATTACTATTCCCACTCCAAAAAATGCAACAGTAGGGAAAGCGTTGGATAGCGTAGAGGTAAAAATGACTATTCCCACTCCAGAGAGTGCAACAGTAGGGAAAGCGTTGGATAGCGTAGGGGTAAAAATTACTATTCCAACTCCAGAGAGTGCAACAGTAAGGAAAGCGTTGGATAGCGTAGGGGTAAAAATTACTATTTCCACTCCAGTGAGTGCAACAGTAGGGAAGCGTTGGATAGCGTAGGAGTAAAAATTACTATTCCCACTCCAGTGAGTGCAACAGTAGGGAAAGCGTTGGATAGCGGGAGGGTGAAAATTAGTATTCCCACTCCAGAAAGTGCGACAGTATGGAAAGCGTTGGATAGCGTAGGGGCAAAAATTACTATTCCCACTCCAGTGAGTGCAACAGTAGGGAAAGCATTGGATAGCGGGAGGGTACGAATTACTATTCCCACTCCAGAGAGTGCAACAGTAGGGAAAGCGTTGTATAGCGTAGGGGTAAAAATTACTATTCCCACTCCAGAGAGTGCAACAGTAAGGAAAGCGTTGGATAGCGGGAGGGTAAAAATTACTATTCCCATCCAGAAAGTGCAACAGTAGGGAAAGTGTTGGATAGCATAGGGGTAAAAATTACTATTACCACTCCAGTGAGTGCAACAGTAGGGAAATCGTTGGATAGCGTATGAGTAAAAATTACTATTTCCGCTCCAACGAGTGCAACAGTACGGAAAGCGCTGGATAGCGGGAGGGTAAAAATTACTATTCCAACTCCAGAGAGTGCAACAGTAGGGAAAGTGTTGCATAGCATAGGGGTAATAAATACTATTCCCAATCAAGAGAGTGCAACAGTAGGGAAAGCGTTGGATAGAGTAGGCATAACATTTACTATTCCAACTCCAGTGAGTGCAACAGTAGGGAAAGCATTGGATACCGGGAAGGTAAAAATTACTGTTCCCACTCCAGAGAGTGCAACAGTAGGGAAAGCGTTGGATAGCGTAGCGATAAAAATTAATATTCCCACTCCAGAGAGTGCAACAGTAGGGAAAGCGTAGGATAGCGTAGGGGTAAAAATTACTAATCCAACTCTAGTGAGTGCAATAGTAGGGAAAACGTTGGGTAGCGTAGGCATAAAATTTACTATTCCCACTCCAGTGAGTGCAACAGTAGGGAAAGCATTGGATACCAAGAAGGTAAAAATTACTATTCCCACTCCAAAAAATGCAACAGTAGGGAAAGCGTTGGATAGCGTAGAGGAAAAAATTACTATTCCCACTCCAGAGAGTGCAACAGTAGGGAAAGCGTTGGATAGCGTAGGGGTAAAAATTACTATTCCAACTCCAGAGAGTGCAACAGTAAGGAAAGCGTTGGATAGCGTAGGGGTAAAAATTACTATTCCCACTCCAGTGAGTGCAACAGTAGGGAAGCGTTGGATAGCGTAGGAGTAAAAATTACTATTCCCACTCCAGTGAGTGCAACAGTAGGGAAAGCGTTGGATAGCGGGAGGGTGAAAAATAGTATTCCCACTCCAGAAAGTGCGACAGTATGGAAAGCGTTGGATAGCGTAGGGGCAAAAATTACTATTCCCACTCCAGTGAGTGCAACAGTAGGGAAAGCATTGGATAGCGGGAGGGTACGAATTACTATTCCCACTCCAGAGAGTGCAACAGTAGGGAAAGCGTTGTATAGCGTAGGGGTAAAATTTACTATTCCCACTCCAGAGAGTGCAACAGTAAGGAAAGCGTTGGATAGCGGGAGGGTAAAAATTACTATTCCCACTCCAGAAAGTGCAACAGTAGGGAAAGTGTTGGATAGCATAGGGGTAAAAATTACTATTACCACTCCAGTGAGTGCAACAGTAGGGAAATCGTTGGATAGCGTATGAGTAAAAATTACTATTTCCGCTCCAACGAGTGCAACAGTACGGAAAGCGCTGGATAGCGGGAGGGTAAAAATTACTATTCCAACTCCAGAGAGTGCAACAGTAGGGAAAGTGTTGCATAGCATAGGGGTAATAAATACTATTCCCAATCAAGAGAGTGCAACAGTAGGGAAAGCGTTGGATAGAGTAGGCATAACATTTACTATTCCAACTCCAGTAAGTGCAACAGTAGGGAAAGCATTGGATACCGGGAAGGTAAAAATTACTGTTCCCACTCCAGAGAGTGCAACAGTAGGGAAAGCGTTGGATAGCGTAGCGATAAAAATTAATATTGCCACTCCAGAGAGTGCAACAGTAGGGAAAGCGTAGGATAGCGTAGGGGTAAAAATTACTATTCCCACTCCAAAGAGTGCAACAGTAGGGAAAGTGTTGGATAGCGTAGGGGTAAAAATTACTATTCCCACTCCAGTGAGTGCAACAGTAGGGAAATCGTTGGATAGCGTATGAGTAAAAATTACTATTTCCGCTCCAACGAGTGCAACAGTACGGAAAGCGTTGGATAGCGGGAGGGTAAAAATTACTATTCCAACTCCAGAGAGTGCAACAGTAGGGAAAGTGTTGCATAGCATAGGGGTAATAAATACTATTCCCAATCAAGAGAGTGCAACAGTAGGGAAAGCGTTGGATAGAGTAGGCATAACATTTACTATTCCAACTCCAGTGAGTGCAACAGTAGGGAAAGCATTGGATACCGGGAAGGTAAAAATTACTGTTCCCACTCCAGAGAGTGCAACAGTAGGGAAAGCGTTGGATAGCGTAGCGATAAAAATTAATATTCCCACTCCAGAGAGTGCAACAGTAGGGAAAGCGTATGATAGCGTAGGGGTAAAAATTACTATTCCCACTCCAAAGAGTGCAACAGTAGGGAAAGTGTTGGATAGCGTAGGGGTAAAAATTACTATTCCCACTCCAGTGAGTGCAACAGTAGGGAAAGCGTTGGATAGCAGGAGGGTAAAAACTACTATTCCCACTCCAGCGAGTGCAACAGTAGGGAAAGTAAATACTTCATATATAAATAAAAATAAAATAACTAATAATACCAATTACAAATTAATTAAAATAATTAACACTTTTATATAATAGATTAATTAATCAATAAAAAATACAAATACAAATGTATTATTAAAAATAATTACCTACTAATACAAATTATTTATCAATTAACAATTAAAAAATAACTAAAAATTAGATAAAAAAAGGATTTAAAAATTTAATTACTTACAATTAAATTACTTCCCACCCTATTTCCCTATAAACCCACAACCCACTACAGAAAATAAACTAATACAATTAACATAATTATCAATTAATAAATTAAATAAAATTAATTACCCATTATATTTTAATTAATTACCAATTAATAATTAATTAACAATTAATTAAAAATAAATACCAATAAATAAATTAACATATTTAATTAATTATAATTAAATGACTTCCCACCCAATTCCCCCATAAACCCACAACCCGCTACAGAAAATAAATTACTAAAATTAACATAGTTATCAATTATTCAATTAATTAAAATTAATTATCAATTATATTTTAATTAATTAACAATTTATAATTAATTAACAATTAATTCAAAATAAATACCAATAAATAAATTAACATATTTAATTAATTATAATTAAATGACTTCCCACCCAATTCCCCTATAAACCCACAACCCGCTACAGAATTATATTACGCAAAAATTAAATACCATAAAAAAATAATTAATATAAACAATAAAATAAATATACACTTGTTAAACATATACCAACATAAAAAATTGATATTAACTTACTTACCTCAAATTCGATATTTTTGTACTCTATATTCTGTCCATTCTATATTTTTGTTGTCTATATTCTGTCCATTCGATATTATGTCCATTCTATATTTTTGATTTGATATTAATGCTATCCTATTCAATATTTTTGTAGTCTATATTCTGCCCAGTCGATATTGTGTCCATTCTATATTTTTTAATCAATATTAATGCAAATCGATATTAAAAACTCAATATTTTGAGTGTATACCGTTGGTTACTTCCCTTGCCAAAACCTGCTGACAGATTAGCACTTCTATCATCCTTGCTTGGCCCTCTTAACACCTTGCGTGCGGCTCCGATTTCCCTACCGTGCTGGACATTCCAGAACAGGGTGTGGTCGTGACGGAACCATTCCGTCATCAGCACAGCTCAACCGTGACTGATGACGGAATGGTTCCGTCACCAGCATCGAAGGGGTTAAGAGAGTCTAACAGGTCTAGTTGTACTCCAAGCTCCAGTAATGAAATAACATCATAACAACGTATGTTCATGAATGCATATACATACATAAAGTGCCCAATTTGAGCTGGTGGTTTCTGGTAGGGGCCACCAGCATTAATTTTTGGTACCTTCACTTCTGTTTCCTGATCATGTATTTACTGATAGCAAGAGAGGGAAAACACTTAGGAGAAAGAAGCAGGAGAGAAAGAAGGAAAACCTGTTATGAAGTGAGAAAGACGAAACTTGCAAGAGTAAGATGAAGGGGCAGTGAGTGTCAGGTAGCAGATTAAAGAGACCTGAGGTGGGTTCAGAGCACTGACATTTATTAGTGCTGGCCGCGGCCATCTGGACAGAGCTTTGGGCACAGGCCTTCATTATTTTACAAATTAAAGACTGCATACAGACATGTAGATTGATAAAGGGATTTTGTGTCTGCCCTCTTCTGTCGTTGATCTGTTTGAATGTCATTCTCATTCTGCTTCCACATATAACAGTATACAGTATGGGTGAGTGGGTCGGCCCACTTCAGACACTGACTCCATTGCCCTGTTAGAGATGACATTTTGCAAGATCACATGTGAACTTATACTAATGCACGGCGCCACCCCCCTTCGGGGAGTGGCGCCGTTAGTGGTAAACAAAGTGCCACGTTAGTTCTTCCCCTTCCGGGTCCGCCGACCCGGAAGGGGAATCGTGGTAGCCCAATAAGACCGGGGCTTACTGTTGAACCGGAAGTTCTCTCAGGGCGCGAGGCTTAAAAGCCATCGTCCATTTTAGGAACCCCTCTTTGTTTGCTGGCCAGCCGAGGAGTCGGACCTCCGTGAAGTGGACACTGCTTCACGTGACCATCGCGAAGCGAGAGGCGATCGAGGGTCGTGACGACTTTTGGGCAGGTCGGTAAGCCGTGCAGTGCGTAAGGGGATGGGGGCGGCACGTTGGCGTGTCACTAGGTATGCGGGGATTGTTATTATTTCAATGCGGAGGCGCGCGTTTATGAGCGCGCGAGGTAGCGGAAGTACGGGTGTCCGGAGCGAGATGAGGCGCGTGTCTAATGTTGGTAATGGGAGCGCGTTAGCAAAGGAGACTGGATACGCGCGCACGCGAATGCAATGGAGGGGGGCGCTTTGTACTCGAACCTCGAGGCGCGCTTCAGGCTTAGCGCGAGGCGTCCCTGGGGTGCTCTGGGGCAAATGCTTATCCCGCCAGCGGTGCCGATAAGTGGATGAGGCACGCTGCAAAGAGCTGAGGGCGTTCGTGCTCGAGCTCCTTACCACAGGGTTTAATCCTGAATAACTTCCGGGGTGTACATCTGATTTCGGACCAGTTAATGCATTGGTTGAGGTTTTTATGGTGAATCTTCAGTTAATAAGGTATCCAACAGTTATGTCACTATAATCTCCCCTCCTCCATGGTTGATTAAGGGCTAAAACAGTAGGATTACAAGTTAATTGGTGGGCAGTTCCTTTTCAATTTCAAATAGTGTGCCACCCCCTTCTATAAACCTATCCTAAACTTGGTAAGGACTGATGTTTGATTAGTGGGACATGTTAACCTTAAATACTTCTAATTTAGATGGGGTTATAGTGCTATGGACATAGTGCAAAGGTTGGGCATGTAACTGACAGATCAAAAGGCCACTGGAAATCGGGGTGTCACCTTTGACTATACAACAATACAACAAACAACAATAGTATACTGTACACAATACCATTAAGAAATGGCTTCCCAGAGCGATGTTTGATAAGCACCATCTTAATATGGTATGGTATTTTGCATAGTGTACCATTGTATTACAGTTCTAAGATGGCCAATTCATTGCTTCTAAATTTTGCAGCCATCGTTAAAGCAATCATAAAAAACGTACAATATTAGTGGAAGACTTCTGTCTGGTGCTCCGTTTGATATTATCTTTTTTATTACATGCATATGCCTGCCACGTTTAAGTGGCTGCACGTTTTTTCTGCTGTTATTCATTTAATTTATTCTTGCATATGTTTGTGAATTTGAGAGTTTTATTTATTGTGGTGGGTGAATGAGGAGTTCAAGAATGAGTCAGTGAGTGGGTGGATGAAAGAATGAATGAGTGCATGGATGAGTTACAAGTTGCATGTATTATGATTTATTGATTGCCTAAACTCACCAGTGAATGAAGAAGCAGTACCGTTGTAAGGCAGACCTATTGGCATTACCAATACTTGTTGTTGCTGCATGATATGTTAAAGAATTTTACATTAATCCTTTTTGTATTGAGCTTGTGGATATTGATAGATGAAATGACTAAAGATAATTAAGGAGACAATTATAGAAGGGTTGTCTCTGAAATTATAGGGTGCGGGTAGATTGAGGCGGCCATTTGGAAGATGTTTGAAGATAAGGGAAGGGAAAGATATACGAGGAGAAGTATAAGTAAGAAGAGATATGGGAGGATGAAAGGAATTCACCACCCTGAGTTAGGATGGAATTGTTCAACTGGGCACATATGGTTGGCTTAAAAGGCATGGAACAATATGGTACTGTACTAACAATTACTTATGTTTGCTAAGTCAGTGTCTTTCACATTATATCTAAATGTGCTTCCTTGATACTTGTCAACGTACTGGTACCATCACACAATGCACATACCAATCAAATATCCGTGGCAATATCAAACAAATGTTACTTTCAGATGAACCAATACAAACCATTAATAACCATTAATAAACTAGAGATTTAACCGGTTCGCCGAGGCAGACATTCCGCAAGGGGTGCGGCTGAATCCGACGTGTGCGCAGATCGGTTCCCGGCCGTCCAACGCACAAGCCCACGCCCACTGTGACGGCCTGGGGCCGTCCGACGCATCAAAAACTAATTTTAAACAGCCATACACGAGCAAACATAATGAAATAACCAGAAACAACTGATATTTGGGAATCCTTGAACCAGATGAAAAGGACACCCATAGTGAACCAGTAGTACAGTGACATACTAATGGTAGATTATAAAGGAAGAGCCCATAGTGGTCACGCACTGAAGATGATAGTATTGAAAAATACTTTGTATTGACATACAAAACAACATTAGTTAGGAAAGGAACTCTAGGTACATAAATGTAAATATACAATGTGGTCTCTCATACCTTAGGATTAAAGTCTAGTTTGTTTGTTGTAGTGTTGCTGTTTCAACCTTATGTATTGTTACAAAGTCATCATCAGGACAAAACAATGAGGAGCACCTCTATGTTAGCGGCAGATTCAAGGAATCAACTAATCCTGTCAATGTTGAGCTGAAGGAGGTAATGAGCCAACTCTGCATAAGGGAGCTTTGGTGTTGCCATAAATAAATAAAGACTGTCGGAGAGTCCGAACAGTCAGATGCAAAGCAGTGTAAACTGTAACTGTCCTATAAAGTTACTATGATTAGTACTTTTATTGTCTAAAAATGTGTCCTTTGTGCAATACTTTTCCTTGTATTTACAACGACCCATGCTCCACCTAGGCATATTGGGTTGCCCTTGTCCCTAATACCACTAATGGTAGATGCACAATACAAATCCTCAAAAGATAATACCAGGGGCGGAAGCACCAGGGCATTTCTGATTAGGAGCAGCAGTTTCAGCCTAGCAGCACCACTCAACCAAACCTATATTTGGGGGCCTTTGAACTGGAAGTGGTATACAACTTGGACTTCACTTGAAGGCAACCATGGTACTAAGGAGTGTGTCACCACTGTTTGTGAAACTGGTTCAAGCATTGAGATGTTATATTATTCAAAATAATCATTGTTGTATGTTTTCATATTCTTAAAGAATATTTCAGTGACAAACATTTTTAACCATGTATCCCCTTGAGCTGCATTTTATTGAGCATGGCTGGAAACAACAGTTTGAAAACCTTTACCACCACTCTATCATTAATCAATATACACTCTTTGTAGAGGGTCCCATCATGGCGACATATTATGCATTTTGACGAATACAAAAATGGCAGATTACAAACTCAAATCTGTACGGTCAGTATATTTTTGTGGAACGTTGAATTTACCAAACTTGCTATCTGAAACACCATTGTAGTAGGTAATTTCACTTGGTGGCTGGCTGCAAATTTTCACAATTGACTCCCTCATGCTAATTAAAGTGCAATATTTTTTCTAGGTTTCAAATCTGCAGTTCAGTACAGGGGATTGGCGATCAATAACAACAGTTGAAGTGGAACTGGGGCCCAAGTGGATGATGGGCCATCTCTTCCAAAATTATGGCTGTTGTTCACTATTTAAACATGAATTTGGGAGGCCATTTTACTTGCTTTACCCACTTGCTTAATAAGTTTTGAATTTGTAATGATGCATCAAAACAAGAAAAACAATAAACTTATGCATAATTGAGCAGAACAACAATTGCCACACAGTGTAGTAAGGATTTATAATGAAATGTGATCATATCAAATACATATTTGGCATTGATTTAGAATTTTGAGGTGAAATAGTCGTTGTATTAACTCTTTTTACCAAATGGTGATATTAATTGATAACTAAAAATGCACAATAGGAAAGCTCTGAATTATACAAGGTGAAACTTGTTGAAACTGTTGCATGTCAAAGTATCATGGACAAAAACAATGTCTCACATATATTCTGGGGTCGATTCCCATTCGGGAAAAAAAACGTCCGTACGGTTTGTATCCGGAGCTCTCTCCGAATGAATCGTACCTGTCCATCCGAGTCGCGTAGTACGATCCGTATTCCGTGAATCCGTCCGAATCGCCGCGATCCATACGTATTGCAAGGCTGAAACAGTGAACCGTACGACTCGTACACATGCTGTACGACTCGTACACATGCCGTACGACGAGTATGATCCGGACCGGGGTATGAGGACGCGATTCGTACGGTCCACGTCAGGTAAGGGCGAGTTGTACGGAAAAGCACACAAACACATACACACCGTATGGTCCGTACACCCCATGATCGCAGGGGTACGGTGCGTACCCCTGGGATCATGGGGGGTACGCACCGTAACCCGGGGGGCCGTTCCGTACCTGTTTCGGCGCGAACTCTGCTTTTACGGCTGTTTTCAGCTCCCGTAGAAAAAGGGTTGTACGGTGCGTACCCGACACGTATCGTACTTGCTGGGTCGTAAGCTATCCAGGCTGAAGAAGGCTGATAGCCAGAAACCGGTCCTTGGATGCTTGATTCCGGTCTGGGAAAGACATGGCTTGGTAGTTCGGGCTGGACTGTTCCCATGAGGCACAGGGTCAAGGCTGATTTTCATATAGCCATTGTATGACATAGGGTGGTGTGGAGTGCAAAAAAACGATGGATTTAGGCCCAGATCTTTGTACTGGGGTGAATGTAAGACATTGTTCTGCATTCTGTCCATCAACATTTTTTTTTGCAATTTTCACCTGAGTGGGCTGGGTATGCTCAGACGTGAGTCCCAGGCTCTCCACATGACTGGAGTCAAGCTATCCAGGCTGAAGAAGGCTGATAGCCAGAAACCGGTCCTTGGATGCTTGATTCTGGTCTCGGAAAGACATGGCTTGGTAGTTCGGGCTGGACTGTTCCCATGAGGCACAGGATCAAGGCTGATTTGCATATAGCCATTGTCTGACCTAGGGTGGTGTGGAGTGCAAAATAATGATGGATTTAGGCCCAGATCTTTGTACTGGGGTGAATGTAAGACATTGTTCTGCATTCTGTCCATCAACTGTGTTTTTGCAATTTTCACCCAAGTGGGCTGGGTATGCTCAGACGTGAGTCCCAGGCTCTCCACATCACTGGAATCAAGTTATCCAGGCTAAAGAAGGCTGATATCCAGAAACCGGTCCTTGGATGCTTGATTCCGGTCTGGGAAAGACATGGCTTGGTAGTTCGGGCTGGACTGTTCCCATGAGGCACAGGATCAAGGCTGATTTGTTTATAGCCATTGTCTGACCTAGGGTGGTGTGGAGTGCAAAAAAACGATGGATTTAGGCCCAGACCTTTGTACTGGGGTGAATGTAAGACATTGTTCTGCATTCTGTCCATCAACTGTGTTTTTTGCAATTTTCACCCGAGTGGGCTGGGTATGCTCAGACGTGAGTCCCAGGCTCTCCAAATCAATGGAGTCAAGCTATCCAGGATGATAGCCAGAAACCGGTCCTTGGATGCTTGATTCCGGTCTGGGAAAGACATGGCTTGGTAGTTCGGGCTGGACTGTTCCCATGAGGCACAGGGTCAAGACTGATTTGCATATAGCCATTGTCTGACCTAGGGTGGTGTGGAGTGCAAAAAAAACGATGGATTTAGGCCCAGATCTTTATACTGGGGTGAATGTAAGACATTGTTCTGCATTCTGTCCATCAACTGAGTTTTTTGCAATTTTCACCCGGGTCGTAAAAACCAGCTGCGAACTGTACAGATGTCGCGTACAGCGGGTTTGGAGGGAGAATCGTACGGAGATTAGAGTCGTACGATTCTCTGTACGACTTGTACGGAGTACGGCTTCTGGTACGAATCGTACTTCGTCGTACATACGGGGGACGTTGCAGGGTACGATTCGTACGGGAAAAACGCTCCGAACTGCTATTCAAAGCGTTTTTTTCCCGAATCGGAATCGGCCCCTTTGTGTCTTCAATATTATTTGCAAAAAGAGTGTTCGATGGCATGTATCTTTATCGTTATTATCTCTGTTATTTTTTTAAACAATATTTGAGACCCAATATTTATGTCCGCTGATAATATGACTTTCACTGTGATATTCGTGTACCACGCCACATGCACCAGTTGTGGAAAGAAGTGTGACTCAGGAGCATTTTGCATATATTTAGATGCCCGGTGTGTAATATGACATAATTATTGCTGAGTGTGGGGAGGAACCATTATTTGTGTGAGGAGAAGCTTTAAGTGAGTGATGATATGCCCTCCCCCCATCATTGACAATAAATAAGCATTGTTTTTTCATGCAAGTTGAGCTTTCCTGGGTAATAACATGGAATTTCATTCACATTTACACTAAACTAATGAATGAGTGAATGTGTCTTTATTATTACATAAAATAAATTGCTATTTGCCCCATTTGTTTTTCTGAAATAATTAACATTATTTTACAGAGTTTATTTAGAAAGAGTAAGCTCTATATACATGTAGTACATTTGAAATTATTACTCCAAATCACATAAAACTAATTTTAAAACATAAAATTGTTGCTCTTGTTATTTGGAATGTTTAAAGAGCACTACGGGCCATTAATATTCCCAATTTTACTGGTTTAACCGATGCTGAAACACACCCTGTACGACATAATGTTTTTCTGGGTATCTTTTCCTTCTGCATGCCACATGAGGGATGTATATGGAATAGGTTTTAGTGGGTGCGTTCAGTGCCTGTAAAACTCATAATCATGTTAGATGATAGTAGTGTATATTGACATCAAATGGAGTAAAAAAACACAGAAGCAATATTTTCCAATGAAGCCTAAATACATCCAGATTTGTATATGTGCTAGTACTACCTCGCTGGTGTTTTCAGACGAATATTGTTTTATTGTATATGATATTTTAGCACAATTAGAGACTCATGTGCAAAGCCAGTTTGTAATCGCAAAACCTGTGATTCACAAAATCACAGGTTTGCGACCTCAAAAGGACTTTTATTTATGTGAGACCTTTAGCGAGTCTGTAAATACTTTTCAACTTTTAAAGGGGGTTTTAGCAACCCTGTATAAGGGTCAACTTCATACAAAAGACATTGAAACCTTTTCGTGTTGTAACTTCTTTAATTCCCGAGCGCCAGGAAACGCATCTGCCGCAGGCGCTACTCGCCGCATTCTAAGATGGCCGCCGGCACGTTCCCATAATGCAGTGGCGCACGCTCCGAAACACTAGAGCGCGCCGCCACATATCTCCCCCCTTTAACATTACAACACAATATTAAGAAACAAAGGCAATTGCTGACGGAGTCCCGGCACTACCGTGGTAGTTGGAGTAACAGGTAATACATAGTCTTACTTGGTCTCCATGTCATAGTTTTCAAACCTCTTAGGAACCCTGACCAGTCTGCCCAACCTGGTACGCGTGTTCATCGGGTTGTCTCTCATTCTCCGGTCGCCTGTAAGGCTGGCACTCCCCATCGCTTATATCCTCTGCTTTTCTTCCATCGTCTTCGTGCCCAGGCTGCGAGGCGTGACTGAAAAGGCTAATCCTTCCCTTTCATACTTGGCTGGATCATACAGTTCTTCGTCATTCTGTTCTCTGATTATGGTACCTTGTGTGAAGCCTTCAGACTCAGGTGTCTTTTCCAGTTCTGGTCTTTCCTCCGGGGTGGGTGAACTTCCATCTTCCGTGCTTTCCCATTTCATGACTTTGTTGCATTGTGCCATTCTATCTTGCGACCACACTTTGCCGTCATTTAGCAAAGCTGATCTGGTGTATGGCTCTACCACTTGCAATGGGGGACTAAACTTGCTGTCGCCCTTCTTCTTCATCACTGCTTGTTTCACTCTCACCCACTCGCCCTTCTCTAAGGTCACTTCTTTCACATTGAGTCGTTTGTTATAGTACTCTGTGTACAAGGCTTGTGCTCTGTCCATGTTGCGACGTACTACAGCCAGAGACCATTTACTTTGGACCACCGGTTGTTTCCACGCTAGGTTGCCCTTTGTGAAAGTGTCTCGTCCTCTGAGTACTTTGATCGGGCTGTAGCCCGTGTTGGCTGGTGTGATGCGATAAGCCCACAGCATCTTTTGGAGTTCCTTCTCCCAGTCCTTGCCTGCACTTATTGCTGCTTGCACTGAGCCAATTATCACCCTGTCGAACCTCTCCGCTAGTCCATTTCCCGCCGGATGATACACAGGGGTGTGCTTGACTTCTATACCGTTGCGTTCCATGAACACGTTCCACTTGGCTGAATTGAATTGTGGACCATTGTCACTCGTGATTACTTTGGGAATTCCTTCTCTCAAGAAAGTGGCTGTAAGGAAGGAAAGTATGGCTTCTGTGTCTGCTTCCTCACAAATGTCCACCTCCGGCGACTTGGTGTACCTGTCTATCAGGACAATTGCATATTTGGGCACCCCGTTGATGTCCAGTATGGGTCCCAAGATGTCCACGGAGAGCATTTCCCATGGGCTTGTGAGGCAAGTGAACTTCCCTAGGGGTGGTCGTAGTAGCAATTGCGCCTTGTCTGCCCGTCTGCAACTCTCGCACATTCTAACATGTTTGTCTATTTGATTGTCCATTGCCGGCCAACAATACGCCTGTTTTGCCCTGGCTTTTGTCTTCATTAGTCCAAGGTGTCCCTCATGCAGGATGGCTAGTAGGTGATCTAATAGCCGTTGTGGGGGTATTACATTGTCCGCTCGGAGCAGGAATACTGGATTCTCTCCAATGGATAATTCCTCCTGGACTTCCCAGTACTTCCTCAATTGACTGTCCAGGTGCTTTTTGTCCGGCCATCCTTGTGTCACGTAGCTCTTCACTGCCTTCAAGGTCTCGTTATTGCAGTACGCTTCCTCCCATTCTTGCCTGCTGATCACTCCTTCGTGGTCTTGCGTGAGAGCCACGGTGTACTCTTCCCACTCTGAGGGCTCTTGTTCCGCAGCGGGTTCCATGGCCGCCGCTCAGCTCAAGAAATCTGCTACCTTGTTCTTTGTCCCGGGGATATACTCCACTTCGTAGACATAATCAAGTAGTCTTAAGGTCATCTTCGCAATCCGTGGCATTGCGTGTGCATGTCCACTTGAGGTCAAGACTTTCACCAGTGGCTTGTGATCTGTGCGGAGTTAGAACTTTGAGCCCCATAAGAATTGTCTGAACCGTTCCATTGCCCACACTGCTGCCAGCATCTCCTTTTCTATAACGCTATATTTCTCCTCGTTCAGGGCTAGGGATCTGGAAGCAAAACTGATTGTGTTAACCTCTCCTTCCTGGGACGTCTGCCTCAGAACTGCTCCTACTCCTTTGTCGCTGGCATCAGTGGTCAGTATAGATAGGGCAGCTTGGTCAAATCCCTTGAGGGGCATGGCCACACAGATGTCCTGTTTCAATAGTTCAAATTTCGTCAGTTCTTCTGTCGTCCATTTAAAGGAGTTCCTCTCCTTTAAGAGTTGTCTTAAGTGATGTGTTTTGGATGCAAAGTGGGGAACAAACTTGCTGTAAAATTCAGCCATGCCCACGAATGAACGGACTTCTTCCTTCCTTATTGGCGGTGGTGCTTCTCTAATGGCAGTTACGTTGGCCCGTTTCGGTTCGATTCCTTTTTCACTGATCTCGTGACCTAAGTATGTCACAGACCCCACTCCAAACCATTTTGCGCTAGGATGGCCAACACCGTGTGCAGTTTGGCAGTTTGGCATTGTGATCACTCTTTGATTTGCCCATTATGAGGATGTCATCTTGGAAGTACTGCACACCTTCCACTTTTTGAAATAACTTGTGCATCAGTTTTTGGAATACCGCAGCCGCAGATGCCAACCCAAACGGCATCCTCAGGAACTTATAGCATCCGAAGGGTGTGATTAACGATGTTAGATGGCTGCATGAAGGATGGAGTGCGATTTGGTGGTACGCTGACGTGAGATCCATCGTGGAGAACCATTTTACCCCTTTGGTTATAGCCAGCATCTCGTTGATCCGGGGCAGTGGGAACTTGTCCACTACAATGTTCTTGTTGAGTCCCCTCAAGTTCACGTACAAACGCACCTTCCCGTTGGGCTTCTGTGCGACTACAAATGGCGCCAGCCACTCTGTGCTTTTAATGGCTTCAATGACTCCATTTTTTTCCAATCGTTGGAGCTCCTCCGGTACAGCCTCCCTGCTCCTGAAGGGAATGTTGCAGACTTTGTGTCTCACTGGTTGTGCTCCCTCTTTTAAGCATATTTTGTGTGTGAATTTTGTCATCCAGACAATCGTTCCCTTGAAGACTTCCGGGTACTCGCCTCCTCTTCATAAGTCTGTACTGTGTCTGCCATCATCACTTGCGTGGTCCCTCCTGGGCTGAGTTGGATCCCTAACGCACCTTGGTCTATCCACCCTATGACTGACGGTCCCTTCTCGGCGACGTAGAGCTTCCCTTCGGCCACTCTTCCTTTAAACTCAAACTTGAGGGTGCAATACCCCACCAATGGGTATAGGCTCGCCGGTGTACATGACTGGATGTATGTCCATCGGAGTAGGTCCCTGCTTACCCGTGGTTCAAAGTCTCTTTCCCATACTGTTCATTAGACAATGGTGTATGGAGAGACGGAATCTGCCACTATGTTGATCGACACTCCTCCAATGTCCATTTGTAATGCACGTTTCCTGGACCTTACACAGTTTATTCCTAGCACCTGGTCATCAACACATAAGACTCCATCCTC
This sequence comes from Lissotriton vulgaris, assembly GCF_964263255.1. Taxonomy (NCBI): domain Eukaryota; kingdom Metazoa; phylum Chordata; class Amphibia; order Caudata; family Salamandridae; genus Lissotriton; species Lissotriton vulgaris. Next base: position 1,705,304,390 of record NC_141685.1, on the reverse strand, counting down.
TTCTCCTTCTTCCTCTGATGCTTCTTCCTCTCTGTCTGTCTCATGGGCCACGTACTTCACTTCTGGTCTCTTGAACTTCCGCCTGCACACCTTTTCGTAGTGCCCCATTATCCCACAGAAGGAGCATTTTGCTCTGAATGCTGGGCATCCTTTGTCGTGGCTGGCATGTGTTTGACTTCCGCATCTGTAGCAGTTGTTTCTACTCTCTCCCGGTGGCCTTTGCATTCTCGTGGGTCTATGAGGGTACCTCTTCTGGAACTTGGTGTTCGACTGTGCAGGCTGCTGGGTTACTACTTGTTTGCTTCTATCAGTTACTTTGCACACAGGAGTTTTGTTAAGGCTCTCCCTTTTTGCTGCTTCTGCGAACCTCTTGGATAGTTCCGCTTTCTTCACTAGCGCTACGACTTCCTTTAGAGGGGCGTCTACGTTTACCCGCATTTTCTCCTGGATCGCAGTATTCGCGGTGTGCATGATGATCTGATCCCTGATTAGCTCGTCGTGCAGTGTGCCAAACTTGCACGTCACAGCTAGTTTCTGCAGGGCCGCTACGTATTTGTCTATCAACTCGCTGCTGTTTTGTTTTCTTTGGAAAAAATTGCACCTGTCTATTGCTATGCGCACCACCGGGCAGTAGTGTGAATCCAAATCTTCTAGTGCATGTTGGAACTTGTCTGTGTCATTTGGAAGTCTTCTTTTCTTTACTAGGTTGTCGTAAACTCTGATCCCCTCAGGACTGAGGTTATGTAGCAGTATTTTATTTCTCCTCGCGCTGGAGAACTCGCCTTCTCCCTCGTCTTCTAAGGTCGACAGGTAGTTAAAAAAGTATGGCCTCCAGTCCTCCCAAGGCATCGCTGGCTCACCCCTTTTGGGTAGGAACGGGACCAGGTTGGTGAGGGATGACGTTTGCGCACACATTCTGCCCCCTTCGCGCTGGGCCGGAACCGGTTGTATGGCAGCTCCTGGCGGACTCCCTGGGACTTGTCTCTCTTCTGTACTGCTTGCCTGCGGATGCGCAGGGTTCCCTTCCCTATCTCGGGATGAGCCTGGTAGATCCAGGACTATGCTCTGTCTGGGTGAGGCTTGGAGTGCTGTACTCTCACTTGGGGGGCCACTTGTGTGTCTCTGAAAGGTGCTCGCTGCACGGCTGCCTAGGGTTTGAGCAGTGGTGGTTGTTGCTTGTGTGTGCTGGCATCAGCTGTGCTGCTGGGGTGAACCTCAGACACCTGCTGCCGGTAAAGGCCTAGTTGTGCTGGCGTGAGCACTACTCCATGTGGTCATTGGGCTTGCAGTCGGTTCTGTGGTGTGTGTGGTACCTTCCCTGTGTTTCCCTTGTTGTGCGCCTGACTTGTGCTTCTGCTGCCTTCTCCATGGGGAAATCTCTGACCTCTGCACTGTGTTCGGGGACCTCCAGGGTGCCACCTTTGGCCACGTGGTGGCTCACGCTCCTCTTCCAGGCTCGGGATTAAGGTGAGGTGCCGGGTGTGATGCAGTGCCTCCCATCCTCGTCGCCAGTTTATAAGGGTCAACTTCATACAAAAGACATTGACACCTTTCCGTGTTGTAACTCCTTTAATTCCCGAGCGCCGGGAAACGTGTCTTGCTGCGGGCACTACTCGCGGCATTCTAAGATGGCCACCGGCACGTTCCCACATTGCAGTGGTGCACGCTCCAAAACACTAGAGCGCGTCGCCACATCCTGTCCAAATCGCAAACAGTGGCATGAAAGGGGCGTCCCCCTCCTGTTTACTAGTCGGACAGAAATGTATCAATGGCTTGGGAACGTGAGTTCAGTCATAGCATTGATAAATTACCAACACCTCTAAGGGAATGTATCTGATTAGAAAAGGGAAAGGGGTGTTCTTTGTGAATCATGACAAAAGTTCAGAGAGAGTAGGCAGGGTTCCACAGTATTTCTGCCACAGTGAAACGTTTTCTCGCAGTGTGAGAAGCAGAAACATAAAATCAATCAATCAATCAATCAATCAATCAGTGACACTTATAAAGCGCGCTACATACCCGTAGGGTCTCAAGGCGCTGGGGGGGGGGAGCCGCTACTGCTCGAACAGCCAGGTCTTCAGCTTCTTCCTGAAGGAGAGGTGGTCTTGGGTCAGGCGCAGGTCGGTCGGGAGGGAGTTCCAGGTCTTGGCGGCCAGGTAGGAGAAGGACCTTCCTCCTGTAGTCGCTCTTCGGATGCGGGGGACGGCGGCGAGGGCGTGGTTGGCTGATCGGAGGTGGCGTTTGGGAGCGTAGAAGTTGACTCGGCTGTTGAGGTAGCTCGGGCCTTGGTCGTGTAGGGCTTTGTGTGCGTGGGTGAGGAGGCGGAAGGTGATTCTTTTGTTGACGGGGAGCCAGTGAAGGTCTCTCAGATGTCCGGAGATGTGGCTGGTTCGTGGGATGTCGAGGATGAGTCTGGCTGAGGCGTTCTGGATCCGCTGGAGTCTCTTCTGGAGCTTGGCGGTGGTACCGGCGTAGAGGGCGTTGCCGTAGTCCAGTCGGCTGGTGACGAGGGCCTGGGTGACGGTCTTCCTGGTCTCGGTGGGGATCCACCAGAAGATCTTCCGTAGCATGCGTAGGATGTTGAAGCATGCCGAGGAGACGTTGTTGACTTGCCTGGTCATGGAGAGGGAGGAGTCCAGGATGAAGCCCAGGTTGCGTGCATGGTCTGTCGGTTTGGGTGCGGTGCCCAGGGCGGGAGGCCACCAGGAGTCGTCCCAGGCGGAGGGAGAGGAGCCCAGGATGAGGACCTCCGTCTTGTCCGAGTTCAGTTTCAGGCGGCTGGTCATCATCCACTCGGCTACCTCTTTCATCCCTTCGTGCAGGTTGGCTCTGGCGGCGGCGGGGTCGTTGGTCAGGGAGAGGATCAGCTGGGTGTCGTCGGCGTAGGAGATTATGCTGAGGTTGTGTTTGCGTACGATGGCCGCGAGGGGGCTCATGTAGACGTTGAAGAGGGTGGGGCTCAGAGATGATCCTTGGGGGACGCCGCAGATGACTTCGGTGGCCTCTGACTTGTACGGTGGTAGGCGGACTCTCTGTGTTCTCCCGTCGAGGAAGGAGATGATCCATTCCAGCGCCTTGTCCTGGATTCCGACGTTGCTGAGGCGCCGTACTAGGGTGCGGTGGCAGACCGTGTCGAATGCCGCGGAGAGGTCTAGGAGGATGAGGGCCGCTGTTTCTCCGTTTTCCATCAGGGCTCGGATGTCATCGGTGGCGGCGATGAGGGCGGTCTCGGTGCTGTGGTTGGCTCGGAAGCCGGACTGTGAGGGGTCGAGGGATCCGTTCGTCTCGAGGAAAGCGGCCATCTGCTTGTTGACGGTCTTCTCGATGACTTTGGCTGGAAACGGGAGGAGCGAGATGGGGCGGTAATTCTCGAGGTCGGTGGGGTCCGCTGTTGGTTTCTTGAGTAGAGCGCTGAGTTCGGCGTGTTTCCAGCTCTCGGGGAAGATGGTGGTGTCGAAGGATGTGTTGATGATGTCTCGCAGGTGGGGTGCGATGACAGCGTCGGCCTTGTTGAAGACGTGGTGAGGGCAGGGGTCGGTCGGTGATCCGGAGTGGATGGAGTTCATCATGCGGATGGTGTCTTCGGTGCTGATCGGGGTCCAGGCGTGGAGGGTGGTGGTGGGGGGTGGTTGTTCGGTCATGGTGTGCGTTGGTTGGTTGTTGAAGCTGTTGTGTATGTCCGCGATCTTGTTGTGGAAGTATGAAGCCAGGGAGTTGCAGAGGTCTTGCGATGGGGTGATGTCGTTGTTTCCTGCGCTGGGGTTGGAAAGCTCTTTGACGATGTTGAAGAGTTCCTTGCAGTTGTGTGCGTTGTTGTCCAACCGGTCCTTGAATGCTGTTTTCTTGGCGGCGCGGATCAGCTGGTGGTGTTTCCGGGTGGCAAGTTTGAAGGAGGTCCTGTTGTCCGGTGTCGGTTCCCTTCTCCAGACTTTCTCGAGGGCTCAGCAGTTCTTCTTGGAGCTCTTGAGTTCGTCGGTGAACCATGGGGCTTTCTTGCTGCCGGGTCTGCTGGGCGGGGTCCTCAGTGGGGCGAGTTCGTCCGCGCAGTTGCTGATCCACTTCGTGAGGTTGTCGGCGGCCTGGCTGGGGTTCGCTGAGCTGGCAGGAGGGTGCTGGCTCAGGGAGGTGGCGAGCTGGTCTGCTGTGATCTTGTTCCAGCTTCTGCGGGCGGCCTGTTGCTGGTGGTGGTGGGTCGTTGTTTGTGCAATAGAGGGGCAGATTTATGAGGCCGTTGCGCCTCTTTGCGCCGCAATTGCGTCACTTTATTTGACGCAACTGTGGCGCAAACAATGCGCCCTATTTACAACGTGACTCATCTAGGAGATGCGTCACGTTGTAAAGCACTGCGCCATAAGGAGGCGTTCCTGCGCAGGGGGGGACGTTCCTGCGCAGGAACGCCTCCTGAAAGTGGCTGAGTGAAATCTATGAGATTTCACTCAGTCACTTTCAGGGCAATGCTGCGTCAAAACCCTGCGCCTGCTTGAAGCAGGCGTAGGTTTTGATGCAGCATTCTGTAGATGGGGCACACCCGAGCCTTGCTGGAGCTGCGTCGCGCTTGCGACGCAACTCCAGCAATGCGCCACATTTCCGGCACAGATGCGTCACGCATCTGTGCCGTTTTTGCACCATGGTGCGCCGCATTATAAATGCGGCGCACCATGGGTGGCGGAGCTGTTGCGCACTGTGGCGCACGTTAACTGGCGCATCCCTGGGGATGTGCCAGTTAACATAAATCTGCCCCTTTATGTTTCCACTTGTTGCACTGCGAGAAAGCAGTGGGGCGAAGCTCCGATGCCCACGTGGAGGAGCCACCCCTGTGTTCCATTAATAAAGCTCTTTGCCCAGATAAAAAATTGAAAATTGGTAAAAGAATCCTGCTTTATGTGTAAAATTAAAAGATTACTTCAAAACTACAAGAAAGCAGACAGCTAGCAGGTATATGATTTAAAAGATTAAAGTGGGGTTAGAAGTGCTGTAGCTGCAAAACTGGATGAACCCTTACACCAGTTTTCCCCAAACTGTGGGTCACAACCATTTTCCAAGAAATAAGAATGCTTTAAACTGTATATTTAGGATGTCACATTTACTGCTCTTCAAAGACAGAGGTCAAATGTCAGGCTATGCCTTCTGACAAATTGCTGCCGATTTTATAACATGGGGAGTGGTGTTGGACAACTTCCTCTCACTTAGCAAGTATGTGATAATTGTGCTTGGGTACAGAGTGTGTGATCAGAAAGCTGTGGGATGCCACTTTTTGTAACACACAAAAAATGTAAATAATTGTAAATGAACTGCACAGTCAGCAATTTGGAAAGCAAAAATCAAGCATATTTTTCTAATTTTGAAGTGTGATGAAAGCAAAGATTTTAATAGGATCAAAACAAATCAAGACACTTTAGTTGGTGATGCACAAAGAATTAATCACTGAAACCCGATTTTCACACATTATCATTTGTGTGCAATATAGTTTTAGCAGTATAACTGTAGGTCTGTGCAAATTTAGTGGCGATTCAATTGAAAATGTGCTGTCTATAAATGATAGTGCGCTGCCATGTGATGCTTCAGTTACATTAAAAAATCGCCTACCTTATGTTCATTATAGCTAGGTGGGTCGCAGACGTTTGTCATTCTAAAATGTGGATTGCGGTTCTAAAAAGTTTGAGAAGCACTGCCCTACTTGACAGCTCTGCCTTCAGTTGTTGTGCTACCAAATGTGTCACACTCGATTTCTTGCGTGGTTTAAATGAGGCCCTTGCAGAGCACTGTTGCCGGCACCAGCAGATGTTTTGTGATAGCAGACATAAGCAGGAAAGACATCCAGTAGGAAGGGCTAAAGAGCTGAAGCTACAGTCGGGGCATGCTGAGCATCAATCAATCAGCATTTGTAGAGCCCTGTGGGTAGCTGGGTGCCAGGGCACGGGGTCTCCATCAAAGTCAAGTCTTAAGGAAAGGGCTGTTAGACTTAGCATCCTTGCCATGATTTCCCCTGACATTTTATCTCTATCTCCTGCATTTTTGATGGATTTTGTTTTTGCTGGCTTAGGTGCTTTGGCCACTTTGCCACTGCTGATCAGTGTCAAGGAAAAACTGCTCCCTGTGTAAATTGTAATTATGATTGGTTATCCCTGATTGGCATGTTTGATTTACTGATAAGTCCCTAGTAAAGCACACTGCTGAGTGTGCCAGGGCCTGTAAATCAAATGGTCCTAGTGGGCTTGCAGCATGTGTTGTGCCACTCACATGAGTAGCCCTGTAAATGTGTCTCAGACCTACCACTGCAGAGTTTGCACGTGTAGTTTTTAACTGCCATGTCGACCTGGCAAGTATACTTAATTGCCAGGCCCTAATCTTTCCTTTTATTACATGCAAGGCACCCATCAGGTGGGCCAAGGTACCCCCTTCGGCAGGGTGCAGTGTATGTGAAAGGTAGGATATGTACTGGTGTGTCTCACATGTCCTGATAGTGAACTACAACCAATTTTGTTTTTCACAATTGAAAAGCTATCTGTCCCATAGGCTAACATTGGAATTTCTTTGAAACATCTTACAAGTATAACTTTCCATTGGGACAAGATGGAGAAATAAAGTTTAGGCTCTCTGAACTCAGAATTTAATAACATCTTTTTGGAAGCTGTTTTTTAAATTATGTATTTGAAAATGCCCCTTTTAGAAAGTAGGCATTTTTGTGTTTAACCATTCTGTGTGACTCTTCCGTTTGTGTTTTGTTTGGCTGATTTTGGAGTGACAGGACCTGGGGATTTGAATTCCCTCTAAACAGGTGAGTCCTGCCTTTCCTGGGTGGCTCATAGTTGGGCTGAAAAGATCTGAGCTGCATTTAAAGTATAAGGATAAGTTTCACTAGCACCAGGATAGGCTGCGTCTCCTTTGCACAATGCTGTATCCACCTTCTATAGGAAAGCAGGACCAGAGTGGACAGAACTGGTTTTGAATGGGTTCAGAGAACTTTGCCACACAGAGAACAAAGAGAAAATGGTGTATACGTACTGGACCTTAATCCTCAAAGAATTAGATCACTTCTGGACTGAAGAGCAACTCTACCAAGGAGAAGAGCTGGAGAGTTGTAAGGTGGAGTACTGCCCCTTTACTGTGTGTGCTTTGCTGGGTTGGCCTGCAGTTGCAAAGACTGGAACTTTGCTGTGAACCTGCTTGAAGAATAATCTCCAAGGGCTTGTGCGTCCTTGCTTCCTGTTCCAAAGTCTCAGGGCCACAAAGACTTCACCTGCACCCACTGACCAGTACCTGGACTGCTCTGTGGACTCCTGTATTTAAAGATTCACCAATTCCAGCTCTTAGGCCCTGATAATTGTGTGATCTGTGATGCAAAGCAAGAAGAACAACTCTGATGCTGCCAGTGAAGCCGGGGGGCACTGTTTGTGAAGTGCAGGTTGCACCGCCCTGCCTGCACCGCAGCTTCAACGCCCACTGATGCCTGCAGGTATTGGCCTTCCCAACACTAGTGCTTGCACTGACGCCGTCACCACCAGTGCCAGCATCACTTTATTGTGGAGTCGTTAACCAAAGAGGGTGGCCCCAAATACTCTTTGATGTTGCAACACCTCATCGGAACCGACGGCTCACTGCCGATGTCCCCTAACTTCCCTGTCCTGGGCTTGCCTCCTTGCCTCCTCATGGACTCGATGACTCACCTTCCCTGTGGCAGAGGGAACTGGTTTTGCCTCGGTACCGACGCCTCACCTCCACGACACCCTGCATTGCCTGTTAACTTCGTATTCCATGGTACTGTTTTTTGGGGGTTGGGCTGACTCCGTGCCTGGCGCACACCTCGCAGTCGGTGTTGTACTCTGGATCTGTGCCTGTCACAGCATCGTAATAGCCCAGGAGGAGCTATTTTCTTTCTACAGTTCTATTTTGGGAGGTATCCTTTTAAAAGTGATAACTTGATACATGTATGTTGAAGTTTTGTTGTTTTGGTCTTGTTTGGTTTAGATAAAGATACTTTATTCTTATAAACTGGTGTGGTGTCCATTTGTGGTGTTTTTACTGTGTTACTGTGTGTTTGGGAACAAATACTTTACACATAACTTTTGGGATTAGCCTGTCTGCTCATGCCAAGCTATGAAGGGGGTGAGCAGGTTTTTTTTAAAGTGTGTAACTCCCTTACCCTCAGTAGAAGCAAGGTGTGTAACTCTGTCAATTAGAGACCCCTCATTTCTAACATTGATGGTCAGCGGTGAAGACTGAACTTGTATTTGTACTTGACCCACAGTAATTGGTGTACACCAGTAATATAGTGCAGACCACTACACAAACACAACCACATACTGTGTTTCATGGTTCTATTTTTGTTGACCCTTCAAATATCCATGCACTAAGGCTGCAGAATTAGAGTGTGATACTGAAATGTTGCATACATAATAAGTAGATCAACTCAAGCAAGTTTGCTAAAGCTTTGGATGCCCCATGCCAAGAAGGAGGAGTAGCAATAGTTGGGAGGCAAGAGACGCTGGGGAGATGGAAGATGGTAATGTGGATATGGATTTGCCAGACCAGCGAGGGAGCTTTAGAGCTCAGGATCTGCGTGTAGGGAGAGCGTACTCTGGGCCTGGCAGCAGTGTGTCTTGTAGGAATTTGTCTCCAGGGGAGATGGAGGTGGGACAAATGGTCAGTAATCATGAGTTGCAGCTTGGGTAGCTCAGTGGAGAAGACAGGGTCGATGCCTTGGAGGAGAAGAAATTTCTTTTGGCACATGAATTGAGCATGAGGGAGCTGGACATCAAGGCCTAACTGACGGAGTGCAATTCAAATGGTGGCAGTGTACAGCCAGTGCAGTCTGGGGGAAAGGTCTACGGGCCATATTACCAAGCAATAGCGATAATTATAATTGCTTGGCTAAAGACAAAAATTTACCGCTGAGCTGCGGCGATTTGTACCGCAAATAAACCTTGGTATTACCAAGGTTTATCGCAAATGCGATAAAAATCGCCGCAATGCATGAATATCGCTGAAAAGTCAGCGATATTCATGCATTACCGAGCTAATGCTCTTAGCCATGTTATCCACCTCCCATTGGATAACATGGCTAAGAACTGCTCAGGGCAGGTGTTAGCTTTTGGAGATATTCGCGCTTAGCGCGAATATCTCCAAAAGTTGGTAATAGATACTGTTTTCAGTCGCTAACATCTTGGCATGCCCACTTTGCATGTCATTAGTGATAAATATCACTGACATGCAAAGTGGGACCCAAGATGGTCGCTATCTCCTACTAGCTGTCGCTAACTGGTATTAGCGACCGCTAGGTAATAGGGAGATAATTTTATCTCCGCTTTCTTGGCTTTAAAAGCCAAAAAAGCGGAGATAAACCCCCTTGATAATATGCCCCTACATTCCTAAAGATCCAGTACAGAATTTCCAGAGAGGATAGTATACCTATGCTTGGTTTGCATTTTATGAGGCAGCACTTCACATGAATGAGGTCCCAGAGGAACATTGGGGGGCAGGCCTGTGGAAGCACTTTGAGGCCAATGGGAGGAACACCTTGGCCCTTTTGGAGTAGGCGGGTCCTCTCACTTGTCCCAATATGAAGGAGGCATTATGCCTCAGGTATGGGCTCACACCTGAGCAGTACATGAAAATGTTTAGGTCTTTTAAAAAACTCCAAGTCCAACACTTGGATGGAATGTGTGAATTTCTTTTGGAGAGCACTGGATGGTTGAATAAAGGGCAGCAATGTAACTCACTACAAAGGGTCGTATGACTTAATTGCATAGGAGCACTTGTATAATCTTTGTGTTCCAGAGCAGCACCAGCGTCTGATGGATAGTAAGGTGACTGACCCAAGGAAGCTTGCTCAGGAGGCGGACGGCTGGACAAGTACCAGGGTCCACAAGGGGTGTGTGGGAAACGTAGCCGAAGGTGGGCAGTGTCCCAGCAGTAGAGTGGGGGTGATAAGAGTAATCAAAATGAGTTCTTTAAAGGGCCCCAAAATAGCCCCCAGTGTAAAGTTTCCTAGCCCCCCAGTGTCAAGAAGCATGTGCCCCTAGAGGTAAGCCAGGCGATAGAGGATCCCACAGGTCTGATGTATATGATCAGGAGGGTGACATGGTTAATTAGAAAAGTGCTGAGGGATGTGTTGGTTCCTAGTGATGGGGGGAGCCAGCTGAGATTACCCTTATCTCTCTAGGAGATAATGAGAAGGCCCAGAGGACCTTACCGCCTGGAGCACTAAGAAGTAGAGGCAGTGGGTGACCAGTAATGGGTAGAGGGTGGAAGCTCTGAGAGACACTGGAGCCAGTGTGACATCTGTAAGGTGTAAATGGGTATTTAAAGAGCAGGTAATCTCATTGTGCTTCACCCTGTAACTGCTGCAGACAACTCTGAGTTCATGTGTAAGGTGGCGTAGGCTCCCTTTGAGCGGGTGGTCTAAGTTCTCCTGAAGGTCTTTGCGAGTCCAAATATGCCTATCAACTGTCTGCTTGGCAATGACCCTGAGAGTTCCCCTTGGAAGGAGGTGGATTGTTGCGCTCATCTGGAGAAGTTAGGTCTGCCTGAGTGGGCGTTGTGGCCACTTGGTCAATGGCAGTCTGTAAGGGTGATCAAGAGGACAAGGAGCCTGAAATAGTAGCCCATGTGCCTGTCAGGAAGAGGAGGGGCAGGGTGTAGGAAACCCGCCCAAGTGGTTCCCAAGGTTGAGGAGAAGGCAGACCTTGAGGGGGATGCCCCAGAACCTTCGGGGAGCAAGTGGCCGAATTGGGAGACTTACCTGAGCTGACCCATTGGAAGCAGGAAAGCGGTTACATCAAGGAGGAGTTCTGCAAGGCGCAGATGGAGTGCCCTACTCTTGTTGGTTTGCAGCAGCAGGCTGCAGACCAGGCAGCAGGTGATCAGACAAGATCCTAATGGATTTTTGGGAAGAATGGTCTCCTCCACAGTATGTGTATGTATGTGTCTTGTAAAGCGCACTGATGCCCTGAGGCGTCGTGGCGCTGTAGACCGCTGGGGAACTCGTCCTGGCTATCCCTGTGAGATGGTCCCTACTGGGTATCTCCAAAGTGAAGCCAGGCATCCCCGGCGAATGTGAGGGGCCATTGTAGAGATGAGGCAAGCTAATGCCCAGAGTTGCCGAGTGTGATCCCTGGTTAGAGTAGGCACCGAGGCGAGAATTATCGAGTCCGCTGACCCTGGTCCACGACCCTGCCGCGTAGGGAATTGAACCCTGGTCCCGGGCCGTTCTCTGCTTCCGGGTCTGCTGCCTCTAACCAGTGAGCCACACCACTCCACTTCACTGAGCTTAAGGTTGCTGAGCCGGGGTCAGCTCAGATGCTGGTGTCACCCAAGCTCTTCAGAACCTCTTTACTGGGTCTAGCCCTGTTTGTGCCACTGGCAGGACATTTGGGGGGTGACAGGACCTTTCACAGGCTTGTCCCCCACTTCTCCTGGGACCAAATGAGAAGGCACACTGATACTCATTGTAGGTCTTGTCAGACTTGCCAGGCAAGTGGCAAGAGTGAGGTGATGGTTAAGGATTCCCTCCAACAGTTCCCTGTTGTGAGCACCCCTTTCGAGCAGGTGGGTGTTGATATTGTGGGACCTCCTTACAGTACATCTTGTCTTGTGGACCATGCCACCTCGTACCCGAAGGCTGTTCCTCTCAGGACAGGCACAGCCCCAGTGGTGAGACATGTGAGGGAGATCTTTTCCTGTGTGGGTTGCCCCAGAGAGGTGGTATCCGACCGGGGTACCAACTTCGTATCTAAGTATATGACCTCTGTATGGGACTTGTGGTGTAATGTATAAATTCATCACCCCTAACTGTTTAATTCCCACTAATCAGTAGGTTCTGATTATTTGTTGGACAACATAAATGTTGGGTGAAGTGCCTAGAGTGATTCCGGGCACCCCGCAGGATAAGTTGTCCTAGAGACCAGCTAGCTCACAGTGTCACCATAAGCCTCCATAATTTTACTAGGGAGTGAATGGTTTCTTGCAGCCACTGCACATGACAACCGTGACCCCACTGGGATCGGTGTAACAGATCAGAACCTTTCAGTCTCTCACTTGTGCTTACTTGTGCTCAGAGTAATATACAGACAATACACACTGGGACATTTTCAATATATTGTATAGAATACATGTGTTGTGATAATCAGTAGACAGAAGCAGATTAAAGTGATTACAAGCACCAAGAGGGAATACTAGATCTAGTTATACCATGGTGCTAAAACAGTGTGAATATATGCAAGTATATAAACAAGGCAGTAATCAGGCATACTCAGACTGTGCAAATCCTACTCTGCGTGTACCTGGAGTGTGTATAGGTGTGCAGCCAAGAATCCCCCCAGTGACGATCCAACGCCATTGCGGAAGGGAATTTAGGAGCCCATCTTGGTCACGAACTAGACAACCCCTCACAGAGATATACAACTGCTGCGTGGTGAAGCCTCAGCATGCAGGGACCCTTGGTGTCAGCTGAAGTGCTGCCCCTGTTAATCATTTGGGGTGATCATTATTTATAATAGAATTGATATTGAGATGTGATACTCGTATAGATTAACAATGCTATTGATATGTAGACAGCCATGTCGCCCCGTGGATGAAGAGAAAATGACAGTTGTACATTCTGCGTAAAAAGGCCTTACACATGGTGTTCGAGGCATGGTGATAATGTTATGTGAAGCTATATGTGTAAACAGAAGTAGTTTCAGAGAAAACAATCCAACATTGTCACACAAATATGTGCAAAAGGTCACAGAAGAAAAGTTATTGTGAAAAAGAAGACAATGTAAAGTAATGTGCAACTTCGTTACTTCGGCCTAACTCAGGCACATAACATTCCCATCCTCAAGGAAATGGGTTGGTCGAAAGACTCAACGGACCCATGAAAGGTATGATTAAGGGTCTTTCAGAACCCATGGGGCGTTAATTAGACCTTGGCGGTAAATTCCGTTCCGCTCGCGGAATTTGGGTATTTTCGCTTTCCGCGGCATTGCCAAAATGTCCTCGATCCGCTCCTTTGTGGAATTTTTTGCTTGTTCGCGCTTTTAAAATGCGTGTTCACAAGATATTTCACCACGAGCACACAAACAGTGTTCGCGAACATGAAACAAGCATCGCGAACAGGCGATGGGCCCCTAAGCATAGACTATGCAACAAATACATCTTTTGCATATCAAATAAACAAACTAACAGCACTTGCTTATGTTCCAGAAGTAGACGTAGCAGAACACTACAACATTTTAATCAATAGCAACTTTTACAAACAAAATGAAACTAAACTAAGTCCACTATTAGATTATTTTGAGGATACATGGGTGGGTAGACTCCATAGATCTGGACACAGAAGGAATCCTAAATTCTTAATACCCTGGTGGAATGTCTAAAGAAGTACACTAGGGGGTTGATTCCGATTTGGGAAAAACCGCTCCGAATAGCAGTTCGGAGCGTTTTTCCCGTACGAATCGTACCCTGCAACGTCCCCCGTACGTACGATGAAGTACGATTCATACCAGAAGCTGGACTCCGGACGAATCGTACAGAGACCGTACGAATGAAATCCCCGTATGATTCTCCTTCGGAACCCGCTGTATGCGACATCCATATGGTTCGTGGCTGGTTTTTCCGACCCAGCAAGTACGAATCGTGTCGGGTACGCATTTCCTACAAAAGCCGAAAACAGCCGTAAAAGCAGAGTTCATCTCGAAACCGGTACGGAAGCCCCCCCCCCCGGGTACAGTGCATACCCCCCATGATCGCAGGAGTACGGTGCGTACCCCTGCGATCATGGGGTGTACGCACCGTACCCCGTGATCATGGGTTGTACGGACCGTACCCCATGCTCGCAGGGTGTACGTGCGTACACTCTGCTATCGCAGGGGTACGATGCGTATACTGCATGATTGCAGGGGTACGCACCATACCCCGCGATCATGGGATGTATACCGTACGGTGTGTATGTGATTGTGTGCTTTTCCGTGTGAATCACGCTTACCTGATGTGGGCTGTACGAATCGCGTCCTCATACCCCGTTCCGGATCGTACTCGTCGGGTCGTACGGCATGTGTACGAGTCGTACGGTTCACGGTTTCAGTCTTGCAATACGTACGGATCGGGACAATTTGGACGGATTCACGAATTACGGATCGTACTACTCGACTCGGACGAACGGGTACGATTTGTACGGAGATGGCTCAGGATACGAATCGTACGGACGTTTTTTTACCAGGATCGGAATCGACCCCTTTATCGAGAATCAAAAACAAACAACGCTGTTGAAGGATGGCATAACGCCTTCCTTAAATCTACAGGCAGAACTAAACCAAGTTTAGAATAATGTATGAAATGCCTACAAAAGGAACAAAGCTATCAAGAATTCAGAATGGAACAGTCCATTACTGAATTAACTCCCAAAACATCAAAACAAACCAAACAAATGCATAAATACCTAGAACAACAAGTAAAGTTGTACACTAGCACAAAAGGCATTGAATATCTCAACATAATTGCCAAAACACTCCTCTAAATTACTATCACCAACAAATAAATAATAAAAAACTACCAACAATTAAAAGCAAATAACAATTTATTTTAGTACAAAAATAATTAATATGTGTAATATATGTCTGATATGGATAATAAATATATATACACACATTAATAATATTTGTAATAAAATAAAACAGAACATTCGTAATAAAAACATTACCCACCCACAACAAGTACAATTAAAACACTTACTATGCATATTCCAAAGACTGTAGAATCCATCTTCACCAATATAATCCATTTTTTTTAAAAAGTTACCCCCCCAAAAAATGAAAAAATACAACTGTACCAAAACGGAATAATGCATTTAATGAGAATGCTTCAAATAGCCATCAAAAACCCAAAAATATATAAAAAAATTAAAAAACGCTCCAGGAAAACCGAAAAATTTAAAGAAGTGTTAAAAAGACATTAGTCAATAAAACTAACAAATACTTCTTTAAAAAAAAAAAGAAAAGACGACTCCTCCTGATAGTAAGAACTCCTGAAATAAAAATACGTAAAACAAGTAACATACATTCCCACCCACATAAAACAACACATAAACACCTACTAACAATAATACTATCCTTATATTTCACCTAAATATACTTTACACATTGAAACACTAACTCTATAAACAAGCCTAGACAACGCTAAAAATACGTAAAAGTACCACACGTAAATACAACACATAAAAATGACTATTACAAAATAGTATCAAACTAGCATCAAAATTAAGAAACAACACATTTAAAACACATAAAACAAACCTTACCTTGAGCGACGTGAAGCGTCTCCCAACCGTGAACTTCTCTTCAATCCAAATGACACAAAACTACCTGAACTGGTTACAAAATAAATGACCCAAAACACAACAAAAAGGTTAACATTAGAAATATATGATTTAATAGATTTCAATATTACTTTACATATGAAAATGTCAATGCTATGTAATTTTTTTATTTGTTTCTTGTATTAAAATATTTATCAAAATATACATATATTGTAAAATTATAATAATAAATATTATTTAAAAAAATTATATGTATTATTATAATTTTAAAAAATATTAAAAATGTTCACAAAACAATTACAAATATTTTTCAATTTGTAAATAATTGTACATGTATTAATAAAAATTTATCGTTTGAAAATATTGTTTAATAAATTAATATTAATATTCCGAATATTAATATTAATTAAAAAAAATACTTTATACACATAACATTTATTACAATATTAAAATGCTATATTCCATGTGATAAAATTGTAATTTCATTGTATAACTGTATACAATATGTACTACTGTATTAAATATAATTTGTTAATAAAATATGCAATTTCATCATAAATAAATAAACTTTAAAAAAATGTTACAAAAAATATAAAATGTACATAATAAATATTTCCAAATATATGCATTAATATATCTGTATAAAATAAAAATATAATAAAAATATCTTCTGTTTAATTGTACTCATTTAATGAACAATACAATATTACAACTATAAAAAAATTGAATAAAATCTATTTAATTTACTTCTTTTAATTACTCAAAATTAATATACTAAACACACACCTCCCTACATAAATTTGGGTTAGGTGCTGGACACAATTAAAATTAATGTACTATTCCCACTCCAGTCTAAATTAAATTGGGATAGGTGCTGGACACTAATTAAAACTAATTTACTATTCCCACTCCAGTCTACATTAAATGTGGGTAGGTGCTAGACAATAATTAAAAATAATTTACTATTCCCACTCCAGTCTACATTAAATTGGGGTAGGTGTTGGACAATAATTAAAAATAATTCACTATTTCCAATCCAGTCTATATTAAATTGGAGTAGGTGCTGGACACTAATTAAAAATAATTTACTATCCCCCCTCTCAAGTCTACATTAAATTGAGGTAGGTGCTGGACACTAATTAAAAAAAAATCACTATTCCCACTCCAGTCTACATAATTGGGATTGGTGCTGGACACTAATTAAAAATAATTTACTATTCCTACTCCAGTCTACATTAAATTGAAGTAAGTGCTGGACACTAATTAAAAATAATTTTCTATTCCCTCTCCAGTCTACATTAAATTGGGGTAGGTGCTGGACAATAATGTAAATTAAATATAAATATAAAAATATTTAAGTAACTTTTTAATTTTTAACAAAATAATAAAAATAAAACTGTAAAAATGTATATTTCTATCAATACATACCATTATCCCTTATAAACTAAATTTCTTGATAAACAACATTTTAATAGAAATTTTAAAACAAATGTAAAATTCAAAATTCCATTGATTAATTGAAAAAACGAACGCCCTTATAAGTTATAAACAACACATCATACACATACACATTTTCTATTTACTACTATATAATATTTTCATTTAAAATACAATTTATTAACATTTTTCAATATAATTTTAAAATCTTGAAATTTCCAAACAAATTCTCTACAAAATAGTAAAAGATTTTTTAAATGAGAAATTATCTGTTAAAAAAATTATTTTTAAAAACTATTTATTTAAAAAATTATAATTTCAAAACACTCCACATCCTTATCCCCCATTAAACACCCAAACTCATTCTTTTTTTTTATATTCTAAAATATTTTTTTTTAATTTAATTCAAAAAAATTTTTTTTATTTGAAATGTCATTTTTGAAACACTATTCACCCTTACCCCCATTAAACACCAAAACTCATTCTTTTTTTTTAATTAAATTTTAAATTTTAACTTTAGGGTTCGATTCCGATTTGGGGAAAAAAAAAGTAGCCGATCCGTATTCTTAGCCTTTTCTGTACGAATCGTAAAATACAGTGCAAATTGCGTAGTAGGATCCGTTGTCCAAAACTACGTTCGAATGTTTGCGACCCGTACCAAAAACAATTGAAGATCCGTACGGTACGGACTCGGAAATTGAACCATACGATTTGTAAACATGCCGTATGAGCCAACAAGTACGTTCCAGACCGGCGAACGAGAACGCGAATCGTACGGGTAAACCAACTCACGTATGAAGCATGATTCATACAGAAAACATTACGTATTGTTGAGCCGCACTAACAAATACAAAACGCACCCCCATCAATAAAGTGCACGCGTGCCCCCTGAAAACGTCTCGTATGAGCGAGCCGCATTAACAAATACGAACCGCAACCCCCATTAATAAAGTGCACGCGTACCCCTAAAAAGCGTCCCCTATGAGCGAGCCGCATTAACAAATACGAACCGCACCCCCATCAATAAAGTGCACGTGCACCCCCGCAAAACGTCCCATATGAGCGAGCCGCATTAACAAATACGAACCGCACCCCCCATCAATAAAGTGCACGCGTACCCCCGGAAAACGTCCTGTATGAGTGAGCCGCATTAACAAATACGAACCGCACCCCCCATTAATAAAGTGCACATGCACCCCCGGAAAACGTCCCGTATGATCGAGCCGCATTAACAAATACGAACAGCACCCCACATTAATAAAGTGCACGCATACCCCGGAAAACGTCCAGTATGAGCGAGCAGCATTAACAAATACGAACTGCACCCCCATCAATAAAGTGCACGCGCACCCCCGGAAAACGTCCCGTATGAGCGAGCCGCATTAATAAATACGAACCGCACCCCCATCAATAAAGTGCACGCGTACCCCCGGAAAACGTCCAGTATGAGCGAACCGCATTAACGAATACGAACCACACCCCCATTACTAAAGTGCACGCGTACCCCCGGATAACGTCCTGTATGAGCGAGCCGCATTAACAAATACCCACCGCACCCTCCATCAATGAAGTGCACGCGCACCCCCGGAAAACAGGCAAACAGAGGGCCCAAGTCACACACACCCACATACCCTCGGAAAACGTCCTGTATGAGCGAGCCGCATTAACAAATACGAACCGCACCCCCATCAATGAAGTGCACGCGCACCCCCGGAAAATGCAAACAGAGGGCCCAAGTCACACCCACCCCTTATAACACACCCCATAAAATTTAAAATAAGCCACACCCACAAATGGACCAATAAAAAGGCCCACACACACAACCCATCATCCTTTGCAACATTCCCATTTGCCAAAAGAGACTAACAACAGACACTGACTACGCACCAACTGCACACCCCACATTGACACATAATCAATCAATCAATCAATCATAGCATTTATATAGCGCGCTACTCACCCGGAGGGTCTCAAGGCGCTTGGGGAGAGGGGGTCCGCTACTGCTCGAACAAACCAGGTCTTGAGCTGGTTCCTGAAGGCGAGGTGGTCTTGGGTCAAGCGGAGGTGGGTCGGGAGGGAGTTCCACGTCTTGGCGGCGAGGTAGGAGAAGGATCTTCCTCCTGTGGTGGCTCTTCGGATGCGGGGGACGGCGGCGAGGGCGTGGTTGGTTGATCGAAGCTGGCGTGTGGGAGTGTAGAAGTTGAGGCGGTTGTTGAGGTATCCTGGGCCTTGGATGTGTAGGGCTTTGTGTGCGTGGGTGAGGAGCCGGAACGTGATTCTCTTGTTGACCGGGAGCCAGTGCAGGTCTCTCAGGTGTCCGGAGATGTGGCTGTGTCGCGGGATGTCCAGGATGAGTCTTGCTGAGGCGTTCTGGATTCGCTGGAGTCTTTTCTGGAGTCTGGCAGTGTTTCCGGCGTAGAGGGAGTTGCCCTAGTCCATTCGGCTGGTGACGAGGGCCTGTGTGACCGTCTTCCTGGTCTTGGGGGGATCCACCGGAAGATGTTACGTAGCATGCGCAGGATGTTGAAGCATGACGATGAGACGGCGTTGACTTGTCTGGTCATGGAGAGGGACGAGTCTAGGATGAAGCCCAGGTTGCGGGCGTGGTCTGTTGGTTTGGGTGCACTGCCCAGGGCGGGGGGCCACCAGGAGTCGTCCCAGGTGGAGGGCGAAGATCCCAGGATGAGGACTTCCGTCTTGTCTGAGGTCAGTTTTAGGCGGCTGTTCTCCATCCACTCGGCTACGTCTTTCATCCCCTCGTGTAGGCTGACTCTCGCGGTGGGGTGGTCGTTGTTGAGGGAGAGGATCAGCTGGGTGTCGTCGGCATAAGAGATGATGTTGAGGTTGTGTTGGTGTGCGATGGCCGCAAGGGGGCTCATGTAGACATTGAAGAGGGTGGGGCTGAGCGAGGAGCCTTGAGGAACGCCGCAGATGACTTCTGATCTGAACGGGGGAGGCGGACTCTCTGTGTCCTTCCGGCGAGGAAGGAGATGATCCATTCTAGTGCCTTCTCTTGGATTCCGACGTTGCTGAGGCACTGCTCTAGGGTGCGGTGGCAGACAGTGTCGAAAGCCGCGGAAAGGTCAAGGGGGATGAGGGCCGCTGTTTCCCCGTTGTCGAGCAGGGCTCGGATGTCATCAGTGGCAGCGATGAGGGCGGTCTCGGTGCTGTGGTTGGCCCAGAAGCCGGACTGCGAATGGTCAGGGGATCCATTCGTCTCGAGGAAGGCGGCCAGCTGCTTGTTGACGGTCTTCTCGATGACTTTGGCCGGGAACGGGAGGAGCGAGATGGAGCGGTAGTTTTTGAGTTCGGTGGGGTCCGCTGATGGTTTCTTCAGTAGAGTACTGAGTTCAGCATGCTTCCAGCTCTCCGGGAAGGTCGCTGTGTTGTAGGAGGTGTTGATGATGTCCCGCAGGTGGGGCGCGATGACGGAGTCGGCTTTGTTGAAGACGTGGTGAGGGCAGGGGTCGGTTGGAGATCCGGGATGGATGGAGTTCATCGTGCGAAGGGTTTCCTCGGTGTTGATCGGGGTTCAGGCGCGGAGGGTGGTGGTGGGGGGTGCAGGTGCTGTCGTGGGGTGCGTTGGCTCTTTGCGGAAGCGGTTGTGTATGTCCGGGTTCTTGTTGTGGAAGTAGGAGGCGAGGGAGTTGCAGAGGTCTTGTGATGGGGTGATGTCGTTGTTTCCGGCACTGGGGTTGGAGAGCTCTTTGAAGATGTTGAAGAGTTCTTTGCTGTTGTGGGCGTTGTTGTCCAGTCATTCCTTGAATGCGGTTTTCTTGGTGGTGTGGATCAGTTGGTGGTGTTTTCGAGTGGCGAGCTTGAGGGTGGTCCTTTTGTCTGGTGTTGGGTCTCTGCGCCAGGCTCTCTCGAGGGCTCGGCAGTTCCTATTGGAGCTCTTGAGTTCGTCGGTGAACCATGGTGCTTTCTTACTGCCGGATCTGCTGGGCGGCGTCCTCAGTGGGGCGAGGTCGTCTGCGCAGTTGCTGATCCACTTCATGAGGTTGTTGGCGGCCTGGCTGGGGTTCGCAGAGCTGGCAAGGGGGTCCTGGCTCAAGGAAGCGGCGCGCTGGTCGGCTGTGATCTTGTTCCATCTTCTGCGTGCAACCTGTTGCTGGTGGTGGTGGATCATGTTCTTTCTGTAGCTGAAGTGGACGGAGCTGTGGTCCGTCCAGTGGAGTCCGGTGGCGTGGCTGAAGGCGATGTCCTTGCTGGAGGAGAAGACGGGGTCGAGTGTGTGTCCGGCGTAGTGGGTGGGGTTGGCCACCAGCTGCCTGAGACCGAGGGTGGCGAGGTTGTCCAGCAGGGTGGTGGTGTTGCGGTCGTTGTTGTTCTCCAGGTGGAAGTTGAGATGAGGTCCCCGAGGAGGATGTAGTCAGCGGAGGGGAGAGCGTGCAGGCTTAAGAAGTCGGCTATGTCTTCGCTGAATTGTGTGCGTGGTCCCGGGGGTCTGTAGATGAGGGTGCCTCTGAGGGTGGTCTTGGGGTCGGTGTGGATCTGGAAGTGCAGGTGTTCGGCGGTTGTGAGGGTGTCGTCGGAGTTGCTCGTGATGCGGATGGTTTTCCTGTGGATGATGGCGATGCCTCCTCCGGTCTGGTTGCTGCGGTCCCTCCGGATGATCTTGTAACCGTCTGGGGTGGCGATGGCGATGTCGGGCGCTGAGGAGGCGTTCATCCAGGTTTCCGTGAGGAAGGCGACGTCTGGTGAGGTTGTGTCGAGGAGGTTCCAGAGCTCCACGGCGTGTCTGTGGACGGAACGGGTGTTGAGCAGAATGCACTTCAGGTGGTTGCTGCTGGTTCTTGGCTTGGTGGGTGCGGGTGCGGTGCAGGTTCGGATGCAGGAGAACTTGCAGAAGTGGCAGCTGAAGGGTCCATGGGTGTGCCTCGGGGTGGCTCGGTAGCATCCAGGGATCCCGCCGGTGTTGAGTGCGAAGAGTTTGGTGGCGTCGTAGGTCAGTCGGGTCGTCTTGCGTCAGTGGGGGCCAGGGGTCCTAGCCCTGGGCGCGGTCCAGGCGCGGACAGGCGCAGACGGGCTTACCTTTGGCGTGCCTTCGGCGCACAATCCGCGCGCCTGCTGCGTGTCAATGCTGCGCATACGCACGGTCGACATTTATGCCGAAGTGGGAGGGAGGGAGGAGCAGCTAGGAGGCGGGAGCGGGGAGGGCACAGAAGGAAAAGGGGGCGTGACCGCACGCACGGTGGCGGGAAGCGGGGAGCGGGGTGGGGGGCACAGGGGCACAGAGGCACAGAGGGAAATGGTACAGAACTAACAATATGGGAGACAATAAGAGAACAGGCAATCAAGACAAACAACATGGGGGACAGTACAGTGTGATGCCAAAAAAATGAAAGAAAAGCAGTCAGAGTCAATCACAGGCACGTTATTACGACGGGGGGCGGGGTCGACTGGGCGGGCTCAGCGAGGCTGAGGTCAGCAGCGCGGAGGAACGCACACGCTACAGCTGGTGGCCCTGCAGCGCGGGGGTGTCCTGAGGACAGGTCACACTCATCTGCGCCGCACGGTCGCCATTTATGGCCATGTGGGAGGGAGGGAGGAACAGCTGGGAGGCAGGAGCGGGTAGGGCACAGAAGGAAAAGGGGGCGTGGCCGCACGCACGGCAGCAGGAAGCGGGGAGCGGGGTGGGGGGCACAGGGGCACAGAGGGAAACGCACGGTCGACATTTATGCTGAAGTGGGAGGGAGGGAGGAGCAGCTAGGAGGCGGGAGCGGGGAGGGCACAGAAGGAAAAGGGGGCGTGACCGCACGCACGGTGGCGGGAAGCGGGGAGCGGGGTGGGGGGCACAGGGGCACAGAGGCACAGAGGGAAATGGTACAGAACTAACAATATGGGAGACAATAAGAGTACAGGCAATCGAGACAAACAATATGGGGTACAGTACAGTGTGATGCCAAAAAAACGAAAGAAAAGCAGTCAGAGTCAATCACAAGCACGGTATTACGGCGGGGGCGGGGTCGACGGGGCGGGCTCAGCGAGGCTGAGGTCAGCAGCGGGGAGGGACGCACACGCTACAGCTGGTGCCCGTGCGGCGTGGGGGTTCATGGAATTGAAGGAGCCATGGAGCCTAGTGAGTATACAAACAACTCATGTAACATGG
The DNA here is from genome assembly GCF_964263255.1 of Lissotriton vulgaris. NCBI lineage: Eukaryota > Metazoa > Chordata > Amphibia > Caudata > Salamandridae > Lissotriton > Lissotriton vulgaris. The sequence goes on along the minus strand of NC_141685.1, from coordinate 1,705,281,549 downwards.
GGGGACTACCAGCAGTGCCTAAAAGTATGGTGGTGGTATGTGGGTGTGTGGCCATGACTCCCAGCAGTGCCTAACAGCATGGGGGTGGGTGGCTATGACTCCCAGCAGTGCCTAACAGTATGGGGGTTGGTGGCTATGACTCCCAGCAAGGCCCAGACATAGGAGGGGTGGGTGGCTATGACTCCCAGCAAGGCCCAAACAAAGGAGGGGTGGGTGGCTATGACTACCAGCAGTGCCTAACAGTATGGGGGTGGGTGGCTATGACTCCCAGCATTGCCTAACAGTATGGGGGTGGGTGGCTATGACTCCCAGCAAGGCCCAGACATAGGAGGGGTGGGTGGCTATGACTCCCAGCAGTGCCTAACAATATGGGGTGGGTGGCTATGACTCCCAGCAAGGCCCAGACATAGGAGGGGTGGGTGGCTATGACTACCAACAGTGCCTAACAGTATGGGGGTGGGTGGCAATGACTCCCAACAATGCCTAACAGTATGGTGGTGGTATGTGGGTGTGTGGCCATGATTCCCAGCAGTGTCTAACAATATGGGGGTGGGTGGGTATGACTCCCATCAGTGCCTAACAGTATGGGGTGGGTGGCTATGACTCCCAGCAGTGCCTAAGAGTATGGGGGTGGGTGGCTATGACTCCCAGCAGTGCCTAACAGTATGGGGGTGGGTGGCTATGACTCGAAGCAGTGCCTAACAGTATGAGGGTGGGTGGCTATGACTCCCAGCAAGGCCCAGACATAGGAGGGGTGGGTGGCAATGACTCCCAGCAGTGCCTAACAGTATTAGGGGTGGGTGGCTATGACTCCCAGCAGTCCCTAACAGTATGGGGGTGGGTGGCTATGAATCCCAGCAAGGCCCAGACATAGGCGGGGTGGGTGGCTATGACTCCCAGCAAGGCCCAGACATAGGAGGGGTGGGTGGCTATGCCTCCCAGCAGTGCCTAACAGTATTGAGGTGGGTGAACGGGCCTACCAGAAGTGACCAACAGTATGGGTGTGGGTGCAAGGAGGAGGGCCAGAAGGCTGTAAGGGTGAGAAGGGTGCAAGCATAATGTGAGGTGTGTTCACATATCCCATATGGCCCAGGTACACACCTATGCACCATGCTCAATGCATAGTGAGTGTGAAAGTACTGACAAGGTAGTTGACATTGGGTCCTGGTGTAGGCAGCACAAGTCCCTCCAGGAACCAGTGCAAACACTAACACCAGGACAAGGTCAGATATCTTACACAGGAACTCACAACCACTGTCATGGCAGCATTCTCCAAAGGGGTACAGCCACACCACGAGGGACGCCCATTTCACAATCAGACTCAAACTACCAGCATGGCCTCTCACACACCCCTTATAGTAACATAGCCTCTGTGGACAACCAACGGAGTGCCCCACTGTCACAATCGTCATGTAAAACAACAAAGCAAATGCAGAACTGATGACGCATACAAGCAAAAAATGCAGGGTTCTGAATCACAAGTCCCTTGTGCCTCCCACACAATGCCGTACATACAGCTTTGTGACGCAGCTGATGCACTAAAGTAGGGCCATGTTGCTGGGTATTGACAAGGTGATTCATCTTGGAGATGTTACACGTCCTAAAGCCCTGTGCCAGAAGTCGGTGTACCGGTCCAGGGGGGTGGTCAGTGGGTGGCCCTCACGGCTCAGCAACACCTCCCAAAAGTTGATAAGTCAAATCATAAATAATATAATCAGTCACATCCATGCACATGCAGACTGAAAAACCTGTGCATGTTTGAAGCAGGCAAAAGGATTGACGCTGCATTGTGCCAAAAGTGCCACACAGAGCATAGCTGGATCTGTGTAGCACCTGCGACACAAGCCACAGCAATGGCTATGCCAGTCATTGCAAACAGTCTCTCACATGTCAATGAACCCTGAGCACATATCAATCTGACCACACAACATAAACACCCACAAGTGAACAATGACAACAATCCAAAGCAGGTGGAATGGTGCTCATGACAATGGATTAGAAAATATGATGTTGCATGAAATGCCATTAACATTGTCTCACACCCGCAGGGCAACTTGCGGAATCTACCCCCAACCAGGGGGGAAATGGATCTCATTCCCAAGCTCAGCAGGACCCTGATCCCACCGACAGTGACGCCTCTCAACACACCATGGATGTCCACAACCAACCTGGCCCTTCTGGAGCCCTAACCCTTGCAACAGCTGGATCAGACACATCTGTGCCAACCACCACACCCATTCCCGCCACATCCCAGCAGACAGCTCAGAGCCCCGCCTAAACTCCACAACTGAGCCAGTCTGACAATGAGGGACAAGGGTCGCCGGGCACCCAGGAGCTGGCAGACGACACCACCACTGCCATGTCTCAGGGGTCCCGTCGAACCGATGTGCCCACAACAGCAGGCCCGGCTCGTGTGGGCTGGGTTGGTGGGAGTGGCGCAAGGTGGAGGCGAGAACCTGACCAGCCAGCTACAGCGCCCGGTATGTCTGTACTACACAACATCATGGAGGCATACCGGTTGGACACCAGGGAGTTCAGCCAGGTAGTGGCGGCTCTCAACGAAATCCAAAAGCAGCAGGCCGAGCAACACGCCAGTCAACGACGACACCAAGGACGGATGGAGGCAAGACTGGATGAGCTCTTGATGGTGCAGAGGGACATAAGCCAATCTCTCCATCGGATCACTGACAACATGCAGCACCCTCCCTGTGTCACCAGGCCAGAAACATCTAGGCAAAGAACAACACCAGGAACAGGGAGGAAGGAGGAGGAGGAGGAATTGTCCGACCGAGCGTCCCAGGCATCGTCAAGGCCTGCACATGAGGGTCCCACAAGGAAGGTGACACTGAGAGGCAGTGGATGATGCGCAACTCCCAGGTCACCTGGTCTGGCATCTTGCCTATGTGTGTAACGGCCTAGCCTTATTGTTTGTCCCACTCTCCCACATGTACTTGCTGGTCGCAGTCTGACCAATGATGCCTCGCACTGTGGACTGGACTCTGTTGACCCAAACTGTAAGACATCACATCTCCCGCTGTGAACTTTGGATTCCTGGCATTTTTGTACAGCACATAGTACCTACTCACATTTCCTGCACAAGATTTTATAATAAATATGACAAACACAATACACATTGATGTTAAACGTTTGTATCTAGAGTCAACAAAACATGTGCGTGGATATGTCAAAGTATGCCAGAGTGTGGAACTAACTCAAGCCATCCATGCACTGGGATGTGAGCCCGGTTGAGGACACACATAGGTCACAATATATCATCAACTACAAACATTGAGGGCAAAACTTACCCGCGATGGATAATATCTGCTGAAGTGGGTGGTGGCTTGCCATACTCCTATGACAGACATATACAGAAGATTCACATGAAGGTATAGAGGTCATGGGTAATGTGTAGGTGTCCACGGAGGGAGTACCAAGGCTGTCTGTTGAGGTAGGAATATTATCTACCGCATGCAGTTGTACTGTTGATGTGATAAATCTGGCCCAGGGCGAGGGTGCCAGGGCCGACTTAAGGTAACGGGGTGTTGAATGGTAGACATTCATATATGTTTCTGGGCTGGGATTGTGGAGTCCCTACTGAGTGTGGATGAGGAGCATGAAGCTGATCAAGCGGTTGACTGTGGGACTATTGTAGGTATCTCAGGTGGACGGTCATGTGGCAGTGGCAGGGGATGTTGAGGATGTGGTCTGTGAATGCACCCTGGATGTGCACAAGTACTCCTGGAGTCTGGCCCTTGTTACTGTGTAGAGGTTTCTCTGTAGTTCAGGATGTTGGCGTTGTAGACTTGGGTGTCTGTCTGTCTTGACTAGGAGTGGATCTATCTGAAGGTCATGTCCAGCATGTGTAGGGACTTGCAGCATGAGCGAGTGATTGTGTGGACTTCAAGAACTGAATGCAAAAGGACCCCACGTTGGGTAAAATGTGTGGAAAATAAATGAATATGAATATCAATGTAGATGTCTTAGCCACATTGTGTGTGTATGCTTGGAGATCTGAAGATGATAGTTACACTGAGGGTGGTCAGGGTGTTGGTGTAAAACCAGATGTGCAGATGTGTGACAATGCTGAGTGTGTTCTTGGGGTTGAATGTGACTCTGAGGGTGTACCTCATAAACTTTGGCCTATAATAATCCTGGTGTGGTTGAGTACACTGCGGTTGTTCTACTATCCGTCTCTGATGGCACTGTAGAAGTAGTGTGCTGAAGTTGCATACTACCACGTCACAGTAATGAAGCCAATGCGTGGTGCTGTTGTGTTGATGAGATAACAGAGTACAAACTGGTGCTGGTGGAGGTAGCGTGTGTGCAGTACGAGGCACATGCCCTGGTTTAATGTACATGCACTGTTATGTGGTGCAGCTCAGTGTTGTCTGTATCATTTGCACACACAGCCTGAGAAGCTGTCATGGGTGTGCTTAGGGGTTGCCTGATACCAGGTGGATAATTATCTGGTGTTCACTGTGTGGAGGGTGGCATGAGCATGAGTCTGTTGTGTCACCTGCATCATGGAATGACCAGAGTGTCTTGCAGTGTGCACGTTGCAGGTGTCGATGGTCCTGCCTCTGGCATGGAGGTGGTGCAACAGTGGCACAGACAAGCTGCGGCATGCTTCAGGAATGGATGGTTGGAGGAAGATCTTGTAGGTGTGAGTGTGTTGCAGGATGGGGGCACTCGGTGTAGCATTGTCACTGGGGATGCAGCAGCAGGAGGAAGTGAACACATGATGGCAGAAGGGTTGACACAACGTGCTAGAGTAACACACAAAGACAAGTATAATTGCAAGGCACTAAGTTACATGTGTATGTAAAGGAAGTAGTGTCTGGTTATTCATGGGTCACTGCAAGAAAATGGGTGAACAATCACCAATGAACATGGTCACAGGATTAGTCAACAAAAGGCTAAGTGAGCCACACGACACACAGCGTCATCAGGTGTAGCCTGAACGTTGTGGGTAGCAAGCTAAACAACACATACCCAACCATGTAGATCAGTCACAATATGGTCAATTACCCATTACAAACAGCATGCATGTTGCCACAGTACACATAACCACATATGGAGATTCATCTTAAACAATGCCAAATATGGCACATGCAGACTGGCAGTAGAGCTGATGTTACATCAATGATGCACAATGTACTGTGGTAAAACACAGTTTATACACATTAGTATCTAGTTTATTGTGAGTCCATGCTGCTGTAGAAAATGTACATGCCCAGTGGCATGGCTCTGAAGACAATAACATTCGTGTAATGATGTTACCTGTAATGCTGGTCAAACTTTCTCAACACTACTGCCAGGGACTGTCAGTACCTTTAATCCTCAGAGTGGTGCGATACTGAAAGGGGTCCATCTCCCAATAGCCCCTTGGTCTGAGTCCAATTGACAGACACAAAAGGGGGATCAGGCGAGGGAAGGAGAGGATGGGAACAGCAGAGAGGGAGATCTGAAACAAAGTTAAACAAGCATAAGGATTCCACACTTCTGGTCACTGAGTCACAGAATACCTCATAAAAATATACTGTAAATGTCACACCTGTGCAGTCTGACCACAGGAAAAGAATCATATTTTGGATCACAGATTTTGCAATGATATGAGATCTGAGGATTGAACAAGCAAACATAATGGGAAGCAGAGTTTGCCACATAAATGAAGGCTGTGTAATGGTCACATGGCTTCTCCAACGCAATTAGATCCTGGCAGTCATCAACTACGTCACAGTGTATGATTGCGGCTGCACATTTTTTCAAATTGAAGGTGTAGCAGTGCTACTCCCACAAAGCCAACAATGGGTAGTTCGCCCTGTGAAACGTTGAGGGTCATGAATGGAAATTACACATCACCCACAAGATACGTAAGAAGCTCATCCAACGAGGAAGGGAAATATGTAAACACAAGGAAGGCCTGCAGGAGCCATTCACTGGCTCTACCAACTGTGACAAACAATGCTAAACATGACAAGCAGGTGGGAAGAAACTTAACTGAGAGTAATGAGTAGCAGACAAACACTACCACCCCTAACGTGACCAGGACATGCAGCACATCACAAGAGGATGCTGGGATAAACGTCACCCGACTGGTTCCACGGAAGCCAATAGATTTGCAACAGCACAAGGTTGTGATGTGATCAGCACAACACACCTGGCATCATGGGAATTGAAAGTTAACATCAACTTACAGAGAAGGCTTGCAAAGCTGTGTTCTCCACCAGAACTGCAGTTGTGACATGACAGTGACATGACATACTGGCACAAGGGGCAATGCATCCGTACAAACAGACTCATAGGAAAGTTGACCGAACATGTGGAACATACCCTGGAACACATCTACACAACATGGTTTTGAGGAAATCCAACTGTGTGGTCCACAAGGTTGAGGGGATGAGCCAGACACATCCAGCTGCACACAGGCTGCAATTCCCAACAGAGACTGAGGTTGTGATGTCCCACACGATGTCAGCACGTGCCATCAGCAATGTGTCGTTAGCCAGTTTAATACACATTGATTTATTCACCAGAGTCACAACCCAACAACAGTTGACTGTCAATAATGGTGACTGTCCTGTCATGGAAGTGTAACAACATGAAATTTCCTCCATGGTAATGAGACAGGTATGTATGGTCACACAACATGCTCATGAACATTTTCCACACATTGAAACACCATGCCAATCTAAATTGGCCTGTTTGTATTCCTTACCCAAACTGACATTTCCACAGGTCCATGCATGGAACGCTGATTCTCCACACGTTGTAATCATCATGAGGAATAGCAGGAGGACTAAGATGACACGAACAGACAACAGGCAGGGTGACCTGAGAATTAAGCATGGGCTGAAATTTCGTTCCGCTCGTGGAATTTGCGAATTTTCCGCGATTTTGCGATCCGCGAATCTCGGGAAATCGCAGTAAAATCTGCGAATCAGTGGGACGAATTTTCAGCCAAGCACTTACAGGGTTACAGCAGCAGGTGCAAAAAATGAAGCTAATTTTTTGTAACCATTTACAAAAGGGTTACAAAGAAATTAACTTCAACTTGGGCACCTGCTGCTGTAAGCCTGTAAGTGCTTCCTGGCACCTCCTTGCATACTTGCAACTATTCTCTGACCCTGCTCTGACCCTTGAAGCAGGGTCAGAGAATATTTACAAGTAGGCAATGATGCGCCTGTCACGAAAATTAAACTTCAACAGGAAGCACTGACAGATATAAAAACAAGCATTTGCAATGCAATAGGTCTTGCATTAGGAACGTTTGAGCTACTGGTCTTGTAAATGACAATTTTTTTATTTCTGTGTTGGTTTTGAAAATAGTTAAAGTAATAGCTTTGTCATTTACAATGCCAATAGTTATAACTTTCGCAAATGTGACACCTACAGCATTTGTAATGCAATATGTTTTGTATTTACGTGACTTAGATGTATTGATATTACAAATTACAATGGCTTTTAATTTTTTTAAATAATTAATACTTAAATAAAAGTGATTTTAATTTATAATGGCAATACCTTAAACTTTTGCAAATAACTTTTGTGAAGATTATGTTCAGTGTATTTTATTGTGACGAAAATACAAGAACAGAAATGAAATATTAACATCTTTTTGTGACATTTGCAATAAAGCTTGAAACATTGAGTGAACATATTTGAACCAGTTGTTGTTGAATAGTTGATCAGATTGATGCTGGGGTGGCGCTGAGTGGTGCTGTAGTGGTGCTGAGTGGTGCTGTGGTGATGCTGAGTGGTGCTGTGGTGGTGCTGAGTGATACTGGGATGGTGCTGAGTGATGCTGGGGTGGTGCTGAGTGGTGCCGTGGTGGTGCTGAGTGATGCTGTGGTGTTGCTGAGTGATGCTGTGGTGGTGCTGAGTGGTGCTGTGGTGGTGCTGAGTGGTGCTGTGGTGGTGCTGAGTGATAATGTGGTGGTGCTGAGTGATGCTGTGGTGGTGCTGAGTGATGCTGTGGTGGCGCTGAGTGATGCTGTGGAGGCGCTGAGTGATGCTGTGGTGGCGCTGAGTGGTGCTGTGGTGGTGCTGAGTGGTGCTGTGGTGGTGCTGAGTGATGCTGTGGTGGTGCTGAGTGGTGCTGTGGTGGTGCTGAGTGGTGCTGTGGTGGTGCTGAGTGGTGCTGTGGTGGTGCTGAGTGATGCTGTGGTGGTGCTGAGTGATGCTGTGGTGGCGCTGAGTGATGCTGTGGAGGCGCTGAGTGATGCTGTGGTGGCGCTGAGTGGTGCTGTGGTGGTGCTGAGTGGTGCTGTGGTGGTGCTGAGTGATGCTGTGGTGGTGCTGAGTGATGCTGTGGTGGTGATAAGTGGTGCTGTGGTGGTGCTGAGTGATAATGTGGTGGTGCTGTGTGATGCTGTGGTGGTGCTGTGTGATGCTGTGGTGGTGCTGAGTGATGCTGTGGTGGCACTGAGTGGTGCTGTGGTGGTGCTGAGTGGTGCTGTGGTGGTGCTGAGTTATGCTGTGGTGGTGCTGAGTGATGCTGTGGTGGTGCTGAGTGGTGCTGTTGTGGTGCTGAGTGATACTGTGGTGGTGCTGAGTGATAATGTGGTGGTGCTGAGTGATACTGGGGTAGCCCTGAGTGATGATATGGTGATGCAGAGGGCAGAAAGGCACAAAAAGCAGTCTAACAAAGGGCAGAAGGGCAGAAAAACAAGGGGAAAACGAGTCTAACAGAGGTCAGAACGGCACCAAAACCAGTCTAACAGAAGACAGAAGGGCAGAAAAACAAGGGAAAAACGAGGCTAACAGAGGGCAGAAGGGCACAAAGAACGAGTCAGGGGCAGAAAGGCACAAAAACGAGTCGAACAGAGGGCAGAAGGGCACAAAAAACGAGTCTAACAGAGAGCAGATGGGCAGAAAAACAAGGGAATAACGGAGGGCAGAAGGGCACAAAAACGAGTCTAACAAAGGGTAGAAGGGCAGAAAAACAAGGGAAAAATGAGTCTAACAGAGGGCAGAAAGGCACAAAAAACGAGTCTAACAGGGGGCAGAAGGGCAGAAAAACAAGGGAAAAACGAGTCTAACAGAGGTCTAACAGAGGGCAGAAGGGCAGAAAAACAAGGGAAAAACGAGTCTAACAGAGGGCAGAAGGGCACAAAAAACGAGTCTAACAGGGGGCAGAATAAATCCCGCCCTGCGTGTTTGTCCACAAATATGCCACCGTTTTGTTCAATATCGCTACTCAACTGGAGTATTTTCTACTGTCGAATTAGTAAGTGCTCCCTCGTTGGCTAAATGTATAGGGGCAGATTTACAATAACTGGCGCATCCCCAGGGATGCTCCAGTTTTTGTGCGCCGCAGCTCCGCTACCCATTTTGCACCACATTTACAATGCGGTGCACCATGTGGCAAAAACGGCACAGATGCGTCACGCATCTGTGCCGTAAAAGCAGCGCATTGCTGGAGCTGTGTCGCAAGCGCAACGCCGCTCCAGCAATGCTCTGGGGGGCCCTACCTCCCCAATGCTGCGTCAAGCCTTGCTTCAAGCAGGCACAGGGTTTTGACGCAGCATTGGCCTAAAAGTGACTGAGTGAAATCTAGTAGATTTCACTCAGCCACTTTTAGGAGGCGTTCCTGCGCAGGAACTCCCTCCCCTGCGCCGGAACCCCTCCTGATGGTGCAGGGCTTTACAACATGACGCATCTCTTAGATGGGTCACGTTGTTAATACCCAGCACCATGGCCCATCTTTTGTGCTGCCACTGCGTTACAAAAGTGACGCAACTGCGGCGCAAAAGAGGCGCAAGCGGCTTGTAAATCTGCCCCATAGTGCTTTTACTACACTGTAGCTGAGTAAAGGGCCAGAAGATGTGTCTCCAGTGACCATGTGTGCCTGTGCCTGTGTTACAGGCACACATGGTCACTGGAGACATATCTTCTGGCCCTTTACTCAGCTGCAGTGTAGTAAAAGCACTATACATTTACCAAATGAGGGAGCACTTACTGGATTAGCGAGTAGAAAGTACTCCAGGGCAAATCGCAAAAAAATCTGCGATTTCGCAGGAAAATTTGCGAATTCGCAGATTTTTTTTGGCGATTTCGCAGGAAAATCCGCGAATTCGCAGAACGCGAATTCGCAAATTTTGCCCATGCTTACTGAGAATGACAGGCACACAAGCATTAACGTCCAGAATATTTCCATACAGACATGGTAATATAGACTACACTAACAATGTAGTACACTTGTCAATTCCAATATCACTCATTGTGTAGCTGTGTGTCATGACATCAGCACTTGTGTGACACATCAAAGTGACGTTGCGTACAGTTAGCTGGACACCCACTATGCTACACAAGCTACTCTATGGTCCAAGCTAGCACACTATTTTCAAGTGACTCACCATTAAGAGAAAAAGTTGAGTATGAGCTGACTCCGGATATCATCCTCCTCCTCCTCCTCCTCATCACTTGCATCCTGGCCAAGGCCTTCTTGCTCAATGGGTGGATGTTCCTGCTCCTCAGGATCCAGGATGAGTGGCACAGCCTTCTCTACTGCCATGTTGTGCAGCATGCAGCACACGATGAAGATGTCACACACCTTGACCGGGGGAGGGATCCGCCAGTCTTATCGAGGCACCTGAACCAGCTCTTCAGGAGTCCAAACATCCGCTTGATCACTCGCCTGGTCTGCCTATGTGAATTATTGTAACGGTGGTCTGCAGCTGTACTCGGGTTGCGTAGCGGAGTCATGAGCCACGGCATGTTGGGATATCCTGCGTCTCCTACAAATATACATCATGTCAATGAGTGTGTCATGAGATGCCATTTGAAAATACTATGACCTTTAGATATACATGAGAAACAGAGTATACCCACCAACAAGACATGCCCGATGGTTGCGCAGCTGTAGCATCATCTGTGGTACCCTGCTACGCCTCATGATGAATGCATCATGGCACGATCCTGGAAAACGTGCACAAACATGGGAAATCAGCATGTTAGCAAGACACACCACCAGGGCATTTATAGAGTGGTAATGTTTCCTACTGCGGTAGACCTGTTCCTGAATCTGTGGTGGCACCAAGGCCACATGTGTTCCATCAATTGAGCCAATTACATGTGGCATCTGCCCCAAGGCATAAAATTCACCCTTGACATCTGTCAACTCTTCTGGAGTAGGAAATTTGATAAATTCATCAATGTGGCCGAACATAGCACCTAACACATCACGTAGGACACGGCTGAACATGGTTTGGGACATTCCCCCCACATCAGCTATGGTGAATTGGAACGTACCTGTAGCAAAGAAATGTAGGGCTGCCATCACCTTTAGCGTGGGTGTCAGCGCTGTTGGATACCTGTATAGTGGTCAGAGATGTGGTTCCAGCCTGTCCGTCAAGTCCTGTATCAACTCCCGAGTGAATCGGTAACGGTGGATGCAGTCACGTTCCCTCTTGGTCTCCAAGTCTGGAAAAGGCCTTGGTAGAGGCGGTGACCTGCACAACATATTTAGGAGTAATTGAGAAAATACTGTCAGACAACTACGATAACAAAGTACATAGCATAAGCAACACTGCTACAACACATCAAATCACTATTGACTCTGGCGTGGCCAATACATCCAGGACACATATGGCAGTTAGCTGGCACTCCACCATGACAACAGATACACATGTTGTTTGTGAAATGGACATCACATGCAGACAAATGAGCTGCTGTGCTAGTCGGAGTGAGCAGGACAATATATCACATTAGTGACACACCTCACCTGACTTGCATAAGAAGGTTGGCATCACATCCAGACAGCTGACTGCAAGGCACACAGCCATGTCACATCACATCACTGCCATGTGTGCGCATTGTCTCTGAATTGTGATGGTGCCATACGTGAGCGTGTGCAATGTACATTCCCCCTGCGTCATCTCCAGCCTGTGGAAGGCACCCTGTACAACGCACCGCCCCCCTGCGTCAACTCCAGCCTGTGGAAGGTACCCTGTACAACGCACCGTGCCACTGTGTCAACTCCAGCCTGTGGAAAGCACCCTGTACAATGCACTGTCCCTCTGCGTCAACTCCAGCCTGTGGAACGCACCCTGTACAATGCCCCGCACCCCACCATTGTGTGTGTGTGTGCGCATCGTTTCACTATAGTAATCGTGCCATACGCGAGCGGACCGTACCTCACCATTGCGTGTGTGTGTGCGCATTGTTTCACTATAGTAAACATGCCATACATGAGCGGACCGTACCCCACCATTGTGCGTGTGTGCGTATTGTTTCACTATAGTAATCGTGCCATATGCGAGCGGACCGTACCCCACCACTGCGTGTGTTTGTGTGCGCATCGTTTCACTATAGTAATCGTGCCATACGCGAGCGGACATACCCCACCCTTGCGTGTGTGTGTGCGCATAGTTTCACTATTGTATATGTGGCCATCGCGACGGAAAATGCACCGTACTTGTGTGGGGATCCCAGAAAATACATAGGGAACACCTAGGGTACGAATAGAATGCCCAAAATGAAGGCTGGTTGTCATGGAAACTGAGATTTGAGTGTGTGCTACAGGTATCCTCCAAAATTCAGTTGGGCAAAACTATACAATGTTGCAAAATTTGCTGTGGAGCTCAATTTTTAAACCATGCAAATGTGTGTCAGGGCCTTATGTGGAATGGGATTTGATGAAACATAGGATGCTAAGTAATCTGGCCTATCACACTCTACTCCTGAGACTGACAGCCCCTCAACAGCACTGATTTAAGGCTGCATGTGGCTGTGAGAGTGCACTTGCCTGCACAACATTGGAGTGGACTACACTGCTGTTGTCTCTGATTTTCCGGGACCCTGATTTTGCTTACCATGGAGAGGGCACCTGCATTCAGTGAGGAGGACAACCAGGCCCTGCTGGATGCCCTCCTACCAAACTACAGCAAGCTGTATGGGGAACCAGGGGAGCAGGCGAGTGATGAATGTGTGAGTGTCACTAAAGCCATTGTGTATTTGTGGAACAGATATGCAATGTGGTTTTGAGTGAGTGCCGGGTGTGGACATTGTGGTATCTCCCATGCAGTGAATGATGTAGTTCAATGGTGTTCACTGCTTAGATGTGTTGTGCTAACTGTGACATTCGAAGCAATGTGATTCACAAATTCTGCTGTGCCACACCTTGAAAGTGTTATTACCTAGATTTACTGAAGTGTAACAGTGTTCCCCCCAGAGTGACAGATGAATTTACTCACTGATGTTAATTGTTTTTTGTGATCTGTGTGGATCTTGGCCAAATGCACCGTTTGAACTCATGGACATTGAAGAGTGTGAATGGTTGTTGTCACCTGGCAAAGTGTGTGTGTGATGTTTTGCAACACAGCTGCATGGCATATGCCACAGCTGTAGCCATCTGATGTGACAAGTATGCTGTGTCATGTGCATGACTTGGACAGTTAGCATGACGCCTGTGTCACATCTTTGTCAAGTGTGACATGTGCAAAGTGAGGGTTGTATGCACTGTTGACACTGACAAGCGGAAGATGTGTGCCAGGGTGTGTATGTGTGGTCTGATGAGGGTTCTTGGGTGCAGTGAGATATGTGACAGCATGTCACGTGCGGTCCACCAACATGCTGCTGTTGCATGTCTTGTTCAGTGTGTTACATGCTCAGTGAGTGATTTTCACACCTTATGGCATCTGTTGCCTTTAAAAGGCATGTAGTGCATTCGTGTTTGCTCAAAGGCCACATTCACATGGACAAAGTTGCAAGTCCTGTCAGCATCCTATGCCCTGTGGTCATCGTCAATGTGGTGCAAGTGTGTGTCTTTGGGACATGGAGCAGGTGTACTTATGTTGTTTCACTTTGTCTTCCTGACAGGTAACTGCCTATGAGAAGGGGGAGATCTGGTCGGACATCGCCAGGGCTGTCAGGGCTGTCAGGTCTGTGGGGGGCCCTCGCCGAAGGATCCGTAACATCAGGATGAGGTGGCAGGACGTCCGGTGCTGAACCCGCCATATTGCCCGGGTCCAGCTGAAGCTTGAAGCTCCACGCCGGCATGGCGGCACCCGTCAACTCAACCCCCTACATGCTCTGGGTCCTAGAAGTCATTTTTCCTGAGCTCCATAGGCAGTTGCAGGAGGGACAGCAGCAAGAAGGGGGTAGGTACATATCTGTTTGTTGTCATGTGTGTCACATGCTACCTGCGGTGCTCTGAAGCCTGGTAACACTCCCAGAGGTGGGTTGGTCTGGTCAGACAGGCAATGTATGCATTGTATTTTCAAATCCACATATTATGCTGATGCAATTTTACATCCCTTCCCCTCTACAACATGTGTCCCCTGCCTTGTGTATTTTGTGTTTGCACATGTACTCCTAGGGTGCAATGTATCAGTATGCATATTGCTTAGCACATCATCATCATGTTGGTGGGAGGTCTGTGACACGTGTTGGTACCTTACCTGTTTCGCAACCTGTGCACTGTGTTTGCCCTTCATTATTTTTGTGAATGATCATGAGTCTCAACATGGAGTTCAGCACGGGTATGCCTCAGTGGCATTTGTCCCTGGTATATTTTGTATTTCTCATGTGTTAGCTACATGTGCACACTGTCCATGTATACAAAATTTGGCTTGGGAATACTCACACTGGGCAGTGTCTGTGTGTCTATTCACAATAATATGTTGCTGGTTGTTTGTGACTAATATGGATGGGCAGGCACACGAGGTGACCTTGGGTTTTTAAAATTGCAGCAGAGTTATAGATACCCTGATTCTGAGTTTTCACTTCTTGAACTGTATCACTCACATTGACGGAGTGATGGATGTGTTGGGCAGGAGAGGTGTGATGGGCCTGCCTGTTGAGCCTTGTCAGTGGTGAGCTGTGTATGTAATTTCTGATGTGAAGTCATCTCTATGCACTTACCCAGTGATGCAGGACAATACTGTCATTGTTGGCTTTACAGGCTATGTCGTTTGCTCACTGAGATGATTTTTCCACATAGATGTGTGCAACATGTATGTGTTGGTGTTGCAACGCAGTTTTGTCTTGGTGTGCACACTACTGTGTTCACATTTCCCATGTGGTTGAGGGTGTGTCTACAATGCTGTAATGATTTTGATATTCACAATTGCAGGCACATTAGCTTAGGCATTGTCCTGATTTTGGACATGTGGGCCAATTCACTTGACAGCCTGTGTGTGTTATGTGCTAGCAATTGTATGATCTGGTGATAGATGCCCCTGTGAGGATTGTCACAAAAGGGGGTGGTGATGGAGGGATCATCTGTACCAATCAAATACTCACACACAGTCAACAGATCAGGGTTTGATCCAGCACTATTCTGTTGGCCACTCTGCCACCCCAGTTCAGACATGGTCATGTGCAAATCAGTCGGACCATGTGCCTCATGGGAACAGTCCAGCCCGAACTGCCAAGCCATGCCTTCCCTGGACTGGCAACAAGCTTCCTGGGACTGGTTTCTGGCATTACAGCCATCTTCAGCCATGCTTGCTTGAATCCAGATCTGGGTTTCATGCAAGCCTTGCTGAAGATGGCTGTGATGCCAATGACCGGTCCTAGAAAGCCTTTTCCGGTCCAGGGATGAAGAACCGGGTTTTAGAACCCAGCGGCGCCAGAGGCACGCCCAAAGTCTTTGGGTTCACCTGTCTTAGAATACAGAGACACGGGATACTTCTCGGTGGCGTCAAAGATCCAATTTATTTGCTGCAACCAGAAACAGAAGTCCACGTAGTACAACACAGGTATATTCGTCGGAGAGTGCTCAAATTTACAAGACGAGTCATCCTCTTTTATGCCAAAAATCACATTCCGGACAAACACCCACTATTTACAATTTGTCCAATCACAGGCATTATTGCAAAAGGTATCGCATGACGACAAACCCACTTTTTAGTAGTCCGGCCCACCATTAATTACACAGGAAAGTCCAACATTCTTTCTTACACAAGCCGGACAAACCCATAATAAAAAAAAACACAACCCATATCATAAACAGACCATAAAAGAAGAAACAGACACAAATAAGAAGCAGGATAAGGGGTGTGTGTGTGCATACAAAACTTTATAATGTCCTGTGCTTTGATCCTCAATCTTGATCAGCTATCGGGCAAGGAACTGGCCTAACAAGGTCAGCTTCAGGCAACGAGGTCAGTTCACTCGGTTCATCCAAAAGTCAGCACGAACTCGAGCTAACGCATACGTGTACTAAAGACTTGTTCGGCCGTAGTCATCGGCCTATGTGAGGGCAACCACAAAATGGCTGCCATACACAACATGGAACCCAAGGTTTGGAACGAAAATCCCTAAATACATAGTGAATCCATTGCTCTAACATAGCGAAATCACTCGTACTTGCCATACTCACTAGTTACGGTTCGCTACTATCAAATTCGTAACGATACCATGACATTTATGAAACGGGTTCAGAATTCACGGAACCTCAGACCTCCTTTTGCCCTTACATAGGCAATCATTCAGTCTGTATCTAAATCGATGTCAATATTCATCAGATCATCAAGATGCTGCTGGAGCATCATCCTATTACTCTGTACTTCTCTCGAGACATGTCTCCTTACACACGTAGGTGCACAAAGGCCACATATAGCAGGAGCACACTGTACTCAAAGACAAAACGAGAAAAGAATCGCTAAAGCCATCCCAATGATCATCAGAATCTTCCATCCCCAAGTGGATAATAATTCCCAAAACCAGTCTCATTCGTCCACATGTTTAGACTCGGAGACCCTATGTAACTTAGAAATGGCCTGGTATACTGTAGGAGCATTGTCTGGTATGAAAACGCAGCAACTCGATTGGATCATTTTACATACTCCACCTCGATCTGCAAGTATGACATCTAAAACCATACGATTTTGTAATGTCATAAGATGATCCGATTGAAGCTCGGCAGTCAAATTACTAAGGGCACCGGCAGTTTCATTTATGGTGGACTCAACCACTCTGGTCAATTGCCGTATGTTTCTACCATTAGCCATAGGTCCCCAAAACGGTAGGAAACCCTTGAGAAAGTCTCCCACTTCTTGTCCTGTGGTATCTTCCTGATTGAAGACACCTCTAACAACTCTCGTTCTGTCGTAATCTGCGGCTGCAGTATACTTAGGGGGTAGCAAATACGCAACATAACAGATTCCCGAAAAATCAGGGGGCAACCATGTATATGCTCTGTCATAGCAAACAAAATACGTGCCTTAGCTGCTAAAAATGGTGGGGAAGTCTGGGACGCAAAAACATACGTTCGTGCACAAACACTCTTTCCCAACTGAGCTCTCGGAATCTTGCCATTACCTTGCAGACAAAAATAACCACGATGGGGTACAATCTAAATCGGAGGTGACTTTTTTCGTCTCTGCTTTTCACTCAGACTAACACTATATCCAGTCACTTTCCATCCGATATAAGCTAATGCCTCATCCTTAGGAATAGTCTCATATGTATCGATATCTCTGATCATATCTGTTATTTCCTTCACTAAGGCACTATTACTCAAGTTATCTTTCATGGAACGTAGGGGAGAGACTTCGTGGGCATAAATAAACATCGACTGATATGCCCATACAGACCCATTGTAGCTGAATGGCAGAACCAAATAGGGGATACCTCTATCCGTAGTATGCGGCATAAGACCACACACCCAACAATTAGTGGTGTTCACTACTAACTGATGCTGATGCAAAAGCTGCACAAAAGAATTGTTAACAAACTCTGATCTTCTAACTAATTCATGTTCAGGTAAAGTATGAAAAGAATGCAAAGAAGTAGTAGTAGGAAAAGACATAGGTTGTGAGGTGGGTGCAAACGTCAATTGGGTAGTGAAAACAATCCAACCCACCAAAGACAACGTCATGCTAAAAAACACTAAAAAACACGTTATTAAAAAACATTTTCT
The DNA here is from genome assembly GCF_964263255.1 of Lissotriton vulgaris. NCBI lineage: Eukaryota > Metazoa > Chordata > Amphibia > Caudata > Salamandridae > Lissotriton > Lissotriton vulgaris. Next base: position 1,705,263,680 of record NC_141685.1, on the reverse strand, counting down.
ACTAATCAATTTACACAGTTTCCTCTTAAAGTTCATTTCTGCAACAACTCTCTCGATCTCAAAAAACTCCATCCTCTAACCGTGCTGTTCGCTGCGGTAGATAGTTCTCTTTGCTTAGGTGTACATCTGTACGTCCAGGAAATGCCCTAGAACAAACCAGAACCGTCGACCTTGCGTCTACATGGCTTGACACTCCAAGTCTTGATACCGCAACCCTACAGCTGAACCCGGATGGCGGTTCGAAAAAGAAAAATAGAACGAAAAAGCTTTTCGGATGAGAGAGTGCAGTTTTCAAAAACAAAAAGGAATCATTTCTTTATTAGTTCATTGTTTTTTGGTCGCAAGTTATAGCGGCCTTTACCAGGCACTGTCTGATCTCGAAACAACAACTCAGGCTCAGTGGTGTCCAATCTTAAAGGCGGAGACACAGCTGCTTGCAAAATATCGTCATCCTCTCGCTCAGACCTTGTCCCAACCAAACGTGCATCACTAAACGGCATGAATTTTGGCACTGTTTTTTTCTCTGAATCGCCAACACCTTCACGGGCCCACTGGTCGTACGGCAGAGGTAAAGGAACCCTCTTACAATGTACGCCGTGGATCCAGTTTTTCTTGCCGTGGACCCTCACTACTGATATTCGTGTTGATAGAAGCACCTGATATGGTTCTGTCCAACGGGGCTGATCATTCTTGGTCCGTTGAAAATTTCGCACTAGAACCCATTCACCAGGATTATTGACGTGTCCTGGATCTTCAGATGCTTGTGGAAGGTTATCATGAACCTGTTGATGTAAGACATGCAATTTAGCTGCCAGGTCATACAAGTAATCAATCAACACAGGATATTCAATATCACTAAATTTCGTTGGCCTCACCACTCCCCATACGTTAGCCGGGCGGCCGAATACAATTTCGTATGGACTAAGGCCTACTCGGGAATGCACTGTAGTTCTAGTTGACAAAAGTGCCAACGGCAAAGCATCGGGCCATTGGAGACCAGAACTCGCCTGAATCTTGGCTAACTTCAGCTTCAGAGTGCCATTATAGCATTCGACTAAACCAGCTGATTGGGGGTGATTCGTAGCATGGAATTTCTGCCTAATGCCCAAACCTTCGCACACTCTCTTCATAATCTGGCCCACAAATTCACTTCCATTATCACTCCACACCATCCTTGGCAAACCAAACCTAGGGAAAAATTCCTTGAGCAAGACTTGTGCTGTGGATAGGGCAGTATTATCTTTTAGGGGGTACGCCTCTACCCATCTTGAAAAGGCACAGACAACCACAAGGACGTAATTTAAATTATTACATCTCTCCATGTGAATGAAATCCAATTGCAACACCTTGAACGGATACGTCGGAGGCACAAAGTGACCAGCTGGAGTTGGGGTTCCCTTGCCAGGATTATACATCAGACAAACCATACAATTCTTGACCAGATTCTCCGCACACTTAGGAATTCCACCATTCCTCCCTCTCCCCCCTTTTATTTAATTTGTACATCTTCCCCCTCATTTTTGCTTTACAGCAGCTGGAGGTCACAGTCTTCAACTATGCAGATGACCTCCAGCTGATTTTCAACCTTTCTCACTCCCCAGAGTCCATTCACAATTTTCAATCGGTTATGATTTTCATCAGGGACTGGATGAACTTCAACCATCTCAAACTTAATCCAGATAAAACTGAGGTGGTTCTCACTGGTGGTACATCCAGTCCCTGGACCCCCATGTTTTGGCCCCCTCACTTGGTGTTCCTCCCCTACCTTCTCACTCTGTTAAAACCCTTGGGATCATGCTGAATCAACATCTTACCTTGCACTCCCAGATCAGTATGGTGGTATCATCTTGTTTCTTTACCCTTCGCACCATCAGGAAAATTTCTAGATTTTTTTCTCCCTCTGCATTAAAACTCATTCTGATGGCAATGGTGTTGTCTCGCCTAGACTACGGTAACATCCTGTGCAACAGTGTCCCGGCCTATGCCCTTCAACGCCTTCAGTTGGTCCAGAACCAAGCTGCCCGCCTCATTCATGGTCTCCCTAAAATGCACCATGCCACCCCTCTATTAAAGAACTTGCATTGGTTGCCCATTAGAGAGCGGGCCCTGTTCAAACTTGGCTGCACCATGTTACAGGCCCGAGCCGGAACTGCTCCTACTTTTATAAATTCCGAAATTAAAAATTACACCCCAGCTAGACAACTCCGTTCCTCCACTCAGTCCCTCCTTTCCGTTCCACGTTTCAGGAAAAAAAGGATGGGGGGTGAAATTCGCTGTACTTCGTCCTACCGACTGAAATTACCTCCCCCCCACCATCAGATCTATACCTTTGTATTCTGATTTCCGCAAGGCGCTTAAAACTCATCTTTTCCTGCAAGCCTTTCTGCATTAACCTTCTGTGCCCCTCTCCCTGGGTCAAACTGCATCCTCAGAGCCAAGAAACCGCTAGGTATATGTGTGCTTAATAAATGCTTTTAAATTCAAATTCAACTGGAGCCAACAACTTACAAATTCCTAATGTGACCCATTCCATGTGCCATTGTAACCACTGCAAGCACATATGCATCAGGTAACAACCATCGCTGATGTTCTGACAACTCAATCCAACAACCAGTCGAAACCAACATACCCGTACTCTCTCTCCACACACTCAATTCTTTCTCAGTAGCTTCAGCCTGAATCAACTTCATACTCTCTATTGTGTCTTCACACATTCCTCTATCCGGAACCCATCTCGCTGGACTCGCAACATACATTCGACTCGTCACATCTTTCGCCATTTCTTTCGCTACTTCATCCGCAAACGCATTACCACGACCAACGTCATCGGTAACCTTCTTATGTGCACTGCATTTCACGATCGCAACTTGCGTCGGCAACGTAAGTGACTCAAGAAGTTCATTCACCAACTGTCCATGCTGAATCTTCGTACCATGGGAAGTAAGGAATCCACGTTCCTTCCACAAACGCCCAAAACTATGGGCAACACCAAACGCATATTGACTACCGGTATACACAGTCAATCTCTTTCCTTTCGACAACACACATGCTCTTGTCAGTGCAATCAACTCTGCTGCTTGAGCTGAATTCTGTGGAATACGTGAAGCTTCAACAATCGTATGCAAAGTCGTAACCGCATATGCTGCAGTCGTATCCCCATTCAGAAGCTTAAAGCATGAACCATCCACCCATAAGGTACCATCAGACTTCACAAGAGGAGTATCTTTCAAATCAATTCTACCCTTCGTTTCTTCCTCCGGCCTGAGAAAGCAATCATGCTGTTCCTGAACATCTGTCTCTACAGAAATCAGCAACAGCATAGCTGGATTCAACATGTTGCATTGCTTTATGTGCACATGACTCGCCAAAAGCGTCAACTCATAACCTGACAATCGTGCACTAGTCAAGTGCTGGGTTTTCGTTCTGTTTAATAAAGTATCCACTGCATGTGGAACCATCACAACCAACGCATTATCCATAACCAAACCAGCAGACTGTCGAATAGAAACAGCCGCTGCCGCTGTAGCTCTCAAACAACTCGGCAACGCTCTAGCTACCGGATCCAAAGTCGATGAGAAATACGCACATGGACGCTGCTTGTCACCAAAACTGTTGTGTCAGAACTGACAATGCACAACCCTCTCTCTCGTGAACATAGAGTCTAAAAGGCTTACTATAGTCTGGAGTACCCAACACCGGAGCAGAACACAATGCGTCACGTAATTCAGAAAAACTCTTCTGGCATTCGTCAGACCAAGGAAGAGGATTCGCAGTATCTTTCAGAGTAAGTGCTAACAGAGGTTTCGCAAGCAATGAAAAGTTCGGAATCCATTGTCTACAGTACGAGGTAATACCCAAGAAAGCACGCACTTCTCTCTGCGTGGTTGGCACAGTCATTTGCACAATTGCTTGAAATCGTTCTACGGTCAACCTTCTTCCCTCCTTCGACAAGAGATGACCTAAGTAGGTCACTTCTTGGCGGCAATACTGTAACTTTGAAGGTGAAACTTTATGATGGAGGTCAGACAAATGTCACAACAAAGAAAGAGTAGCTTCTTTACAAGTTTCCTCATCATCAGCAGCAACTAACAAATCGTCCACATACTGAATAGGAGCAGCACCAACAGGCAAGACAATCGCATCAAGCTGTGTTTTCAAAGCTTGACTATAGATGGAGGGACTTTCACAATAACCTTGAGGTGCGCGCTTAAACCAGAAACTTCGGCCTCCTAAAGAGAAGCCAAAAATATCTCTACTCTCCTCGGCAATCGGGATACTGAAGAAAGCATTCTTCAGATCTATAACCGAAAACCAGGCAGCCGAAGCAGGGATCATAGTCAACAAAGCAGTAATGTCTGGAACAACCGGAAACTGTGGCACAACAATTTTATTAACCTCTCGAAGGTTGATCACAAACCTATACACAGGCGGCTGAGTCAGTACGCTTCAGAATAGGCAAAACAGGATTGTTACACACATTACCTCTTGTTTCTTCAATCACGCCTTTCTCAATCAAATCATAGATGATCGCTAAAAGCGCTCTTTCACCATCTCTAGAAATCCTATATTGGGGAATACGTGGCAATCTAGCATTTGCTTTAAGCGTCACAACATAAGGTGGGATCTCCAAAAGACCCACGTCATTAGGACCAGTGGCTCAAAGAGTATCAGGGAGAGAACGCAATTCCAGTGGAAGCCGATCTTTATACAAATACATTGGAGAGATCACTCTCTTACCCAATGTAAGCTGTACTCCTGAAGGAGAACAATGCAATTTCGCATGTAATCTCTTCAACAAATCCAAACCCAACAAATTCTCACCACAACCTGTCGTTAAAATGAGGGGTGCTTGCAATTCACAAGGCCCTATAGAAAGAGACAAGGGACTGGAAACTGGATTACAAACTGGGATGCCAGAGAATCCTACCGAAACATTCGTTAAGCCAGACAAAGGTACGCCAGGGAGTTTAGAGTGCATGATAGAACTCTTCACTGCACCAGTATCCAAAATAAAAGGCTCTACCACACCTGATGTAACTACTGCAACATAAGGTCCACTCTGGTCTACTGGAACCAACACTACTCCCTCTCTTTGTCCATGGCTGTCCTAGCAATCATTACTGTCAACATTCTCACTCTCAACATAGTAGTCATAAGCATAGTACTGAGTCGACCGACCAGACGCAACATTCTGTTGATCAAAACAATTCATAGAGTTCTGCGGGGGAAAGGAACGCCCATTCTGGGGGAACACACCACATCCTCTACCCCTAGGTATTTGCTGAACGCCTCGACCTCTCACACCAGATGCACCATTTGTACGTTGTAACAGAACCGGACAACTATTCTTGAAGTGGCCTTCTTCTTTACAATATGCACACTGATTAGGACCAACCGGATTTCGCTGTTGTAGATACTCGGGCTTTTGCGACCCTCTCTGAAAACTGTTGAGGTTGCTCAAACTCACGCTGATTATAATGAGGTGGATACGCCTGTTGCAAAAGAACCTTCGTCTTTAATTCTTTAGTCTTTTTCTCTGCTTTCTCTTTCTCATCTTTATCTCTATTCTCGTAATACTGTGCAGTAGCCAATATCTGGGCCGACGAAGAAGCAGCCCATGAACTCTCGGAGTCCTTCAACTTATTACACAACTCGGGGAGCAAATTATGAACAAACCTATCTACGAACAACCTTTGGCCACCTTCCGTACTCATATCTTGACCACTGTGATCTATGAAAGTCTCTTCAAACCTATTGAAGAAATCAGTTACACTTTCATCCTTCTTCAGCTTCCATGCGGCTAATTTATCCCAATTCACTCGCATAGCAGGCATCAGAGTCTTCATGAAAGTAATGATTCTACCAGGGAGTTCTGCAACTAAAGGCTCAGGTTTAGCTCCACCAACCTGCAGCAACAATATTCACCCATGAGTCACCTAACTCTTGCGCATGATTCTCGTGACAAATTTTCACCCACAAAGGTTGAGGAACCACGTTACCCAACAACATATCTATATCAGCTAAATTCATGATGCATGCGTCAACTGTCTGTGACAACTCCTTATAATACCCTGCTGTATTCTTACGGGGATCAGGTAGAGTCTGCTTAAGAGCCAAAACTTCAGCTCTCTTCCACGGGACATGTACCCAAACACGCTGAAAATGAGCTTCTACAGCTGGGGGATTATTGTTCAGACCAGCAGCTACCGCTTTGCGCCATACTGGAGGAACTTCTCTCATGGGATATTGTCTCACTTTCCTGCCATACCGAAAGATCAGGCTCAAACAGTGGCTGAGAAGGAAACTCGCTCCTAAACGCAAGTAACGTCGCAACTGCTTTCTCAACACCGGAACCCACTATCGTCCCTTTCGCAAACTTGGACTGTACATTAAGTAACTCCAATGGGATCTGACCCAACTCACTATCTTCCCATTCCTCACGGAGGAAAATACACATAACATTGAAAATGTACCTTTGCTTCGGTGCTGCCCATTGCTGGAAGACATCCATAACTGATTCTAGATTATATCTCGAGACATTCAAAACCCATCTTCGAGCCAAAAGATCTAACACTGCCCATTTTCGGGACTAGGAAGCTGGCTACGTAATTGTTTACGCGCAGAAACAGGGGTCACACTCAATGACCCAAAGAAAGGAGACAAAAGACCAGTAACAGTATCAGTCATTCTTTGTCGAACAGAAGAAGAAGCTGTCATAAGGACAGGGGACAAAGTGTTTTGAGATGAAACAAAGAAAGGAGTAGCAGCAGGAAAAGTCGCAAGTACAGGAGAGGAAGACAAAGGAGTTTGAGGCAGAACTGATAGCAAAGCCGGCGGCCCTAGAGGAGGCTGCGCCAGAGGAGGAGGAACCAGCTGAAGAGGAGCTGGCGGCTGAGCAACAACAGGAGGCTGAACAACTGGAGGTTGGGGAGGTGCCGTAGCACTCTGCACATAAGGGGGTGGTAATCCCAACAAATGTGACATCAAAGGATCCTTTTCAGGGTCCTTCGTTGCACCTTGTAGAAGAGGTAGCAAAGCTGGATAACATTTATCAATGGCCATATTATGTTGCCTATGCAACTCCTCAATCGTGTGATCTTTAAGCATCGGCGAATTTTGCGAATTTGCGATCCGCGAATTTGCGAATTTGCGATCCGCAAAATTCGCGAATTTGTGCGAATTTGCGTATTTTTGTTTTTTTGCGTGTTCGCGGGGTTTTTTGCGTGTTCGCTGGGTTTTTTGCATGTTCGCGGGGCTTTTTGCGTCTTCGCGAGCCGCTTGCATAGCGAAGTTACCCATGCAGTCGTTTAGGGAGAGGGAGAGAGAGATAGATAGATCGATCGATAGATAGATAGATAGATAGATAGATAGATAGATAGATAGATAGATAGATAGATAGATAGATAGATAGATAGATAGATAGATAGATAGATAGATAGATAGATAGATAGATGTGTAAATGTAAATGTATAGGCATTTATATAGCGCACTACTTACCCGGAGGGTCCCAAGGCGCTTCGACCGCTGCGAAACCCTTCCTGGCTTCCCTGAGAGATGGTCCCTTAATGGGTATCTCCAGGGTGAGACCAGGCATCCCCGGCGGTCTGGTGGGGCCGTTAGTGAAGATGAGGCAAGCTAATGCCCAGAGTTGCCGAGTGTGATCACTGATCAGAGTGGGCACCGAGGCGAGAGAATTATCGAGTCCGCTGACCCTGGTCCAGAAAGAGAGGGAAAGAGAGAGGGAGAGAGAGAATGAGAGAAAGAAAGAGAGGCTGGATCTCTGAAGGGCCAGATTCCTGAGTTGCCCCTACAGAACATACAGCTTTTTATTTTTAGAAAAATGCATATGAAAATTGTGCTGTAAAGGTCTCTTTTAGTTTAACCCCTCCTGACAACTCAAAATGGGTGTATTTGCCATCCTCTCCCTTCTTCCTGTTTTTTATATCTGTAAGTGCTTCCTGATGAGGTTTAATTCCTTGAACAGGTGCCTCGTTGCCTACTTGTAACTATTCTCTGACCCTGCTTCAAGGGTCAGAGCAGGGTCAGAGAATAGTTGCAAGTAGGTAACGAGGCGCCAGGAAGCAATTAGCAGCAGGTGTCCAAGTTGAAGTTAATTTGTTTGTAACCCTTTTTGTAAAAGGTTACAAAATTAGGTTCAACTTTTGCACCTGCTGCTGTAACCCTTGCTTGGCTGAAAATTCGTCCCCGCTGATTCACGGATTTTAACGCGATTTCGCAAGATTCGCGGATTGCGAAATCGCAGAAAATTCGCCCGCAAAACGGATTTTACGCCCACCCTTAGTGATCTTCTTTATTATCTTTAATCTGCCTAGCAGCTTGCATTATCGATATACCCTTTTCTCTCTTATCTCTTTTAGCTTGTTTAATTTCTCGCTGTTTGGATTCCTTACGCCAAAGGCGGAAAGAGTCAAACATCACTGGCCGGGCTTTCTTCCTAAATAGTACAGTTTCCAAATTATTTAAAATCTCGGTACCATAACTACCATGTTGGGGCCATCTTAAGACACCATCTTTCCTAGTATAGCAGACCCATACTTCATTAAACGTAATGGGGCCCACGCCATGTTTAGAATAGAGCTCATAAGTCGGAGTTCCAACCGGAGGTATCGGACACGAGTCCTCCAATCAGGAATCCCTATTACAATCACAACAAAATATATTTCTAATTTTGCTAAGACCAGGCATCTTTGCTCACTAATGTAGCTTCAAACTTCAAGGGATTACCAAAAACGATAGTCTCGCAAATATACGAGTCCCTCGGCTTTGGTGCTTGCAAGAACCAAATCAAAGACCTGAAGGAAACCAAAACAAAGGACTGGGAGCGACCCACTTATTCTTAACTAAGGTATCAGTCACGCCACCAGAAGACCCGTCTATCGTCTCGCCGTACAAATCAACACAAAGGGGGGTCCAAGACAGGGCGACAGTCAGGGCAGCAGTCCTTCGTAGCCGTCAGGAAAGCGGGAAGCCTCGCAGCAAAAACCTTCAGTCCACATTCGACATGCCAGGGTCGATGGAGTGGGGGGCCTCTTCCAGAATTTCCTCACGAAGCTCCTCACAATCTTCAGGTGCCAGACCCTGTCCATGATGATGCCCCCAACGGGTCACCGACCCTTTGATTCATTGGTGTGCAGGCAAGTTTGGGGTTGTGAGACTCCACTATCTCCCCCAACAACAAATGTGATTTTGGACTGGCCATTGGCCTCGTAATATCCGGGACTGATTACTAACATCTTTTTCCTTTGCTGCTGAATAAAGCATTTTATTTTTCTTTCCAAACATTTGGATTTCTGGTACTTGCTTTAGGTGCTGGGAGTTGTTGTCATGGTAATGTTTAGGGATTGTGTAAGATGTCTGTTTAATGATGTTGATGAGTTGGACCATGGTATCTATGTGCCTTCACAATGGTGCAGCAATTGCTCTTTGTTTGTGTGTGTTCAGTTTGCATACTGACATAGTCCCAAAGTGTGTCACTTCCTCAGTGACACATGTGATCTTTACTACAGCCAGTTGCACAGTTGTTGTGCTGACTTTTGTGTAAATTTCCTATTTCTTTGTACACTCCCTCCAGCAATGGCCAAGCCTGCTAGCAAATGAATTCTGAACATTGGTCTGTGCCATCCATACTACTCACTGTGCTTGGGTTTGTAGTATGTAGTAATGCCTTCAGGGAGACCATCATACTTTTTCACAGTATGCATGACAATGTTATCAGGCTTGACCTTATGATTCAATTTGTAATGCTGCTAATATGTGCACACGAATCACATTTCGGTGCTTTGTATCTAGGGGTTTTGTACCTGGTTCCTTCCATGAGGGAGTACATGTTTCACCACCTGGACATTCACATCATGGCGGGGATGTACATGACACTTTATTAGTCAATTTGTGCTTCATTTGTTTGGTGGTCTGTTACATGACTATACACTATTGAGTCATGATGGAGGGGTGTGTGGGTGCCTGCCAACTCCATGGGTGGATATGCATGTGGGATCAGAAAAAACTCACATGTGGTGTGTCACTCAGTGTGTGTCAGGATACCATCCTCTGTGGAGTAGGTCACTGTTGTGTGTGATGTGTTGATATGCAACTATCATGAGTGTTAGAGGTTAGGGATGTACACATACAGGCATTTAGTTGTTGTATGATGGTGGAAATGCACACCCCTATGACTGAGCACTGCTGGGAGTCATGACCACCCACCCCTCCCATGTCTGGGCCTTGCTGGGTGTCATAGCCACCCACCCCCCTATGTCTGGGCACTGCTGGTAGTCATAGACACTCACCCCTCTTATGTCTGGGCACTGCTGGGAGTCATAGTCACCCACCCCTCCTATGTCTGGGCACTGCTGGGAGTCATAGCCACGCACCCCCATACTGTTAGGCACTGCTGGGAGTCAAAGCCACCCACTCCTATGCTGTTAGGCACTGCTGGGAGTCATAGCCACCCACCCCTCCTATGTCTGGGCCTTGCTGGGAGTCATAGCCACCCACCCCGCCTATGTCTGGGCCTTGCTGGGAGTCATAGCCACCCACCGCTCCTATGTCTGGGCACTACTGGGAGTCATAGTCACCCACCCCCCTATGTCTGGGCACTGCTGGGAGTAATAGCCACCCACCCCTCCTATGTCTGGTCACTGCTGGGAGTCATAGTCACACATCCCCATACTGTTAGGCACTGCTGGGAGTCATAGCCACCCACCCCTCGTATGTCTGGACACTGCTGGGAGTCATAGCCACCCACCCCTCCTATGTCTTGGCACTGCTGGGAGTCATAGCCACCCACTGCATACTGTTAGGCACTGCTGGGAGTCATAGCCACCCACCCCCATACTGTTAGGCACTGCTGGGAGTCATAGCCACCCACCCCCATACTGTTAGGCACAGCTGGGAGTCATAACCACCCACCCCTCCTATGTCTGGGCACTGCTGGGAGTCATAGCCACCCACCCCTCCTATGTCTGGGAACTGCTGGGAGTCATAGCCACCCACCCCCATACTGTTAGGCACTGCTGGGAGTCATAGCCACCCACCCCCATACTGTTCGGCACTGCTGGGAGTCACAGCCACCGACCCCATACTGTTATGCACTGCTGGGAGTCATAGCCACCCACCCCTCCTATGTCTGGGTACTGCTGGGAGTCATAGCCACCCACCTCTCCTATGTCTGGGCACTGCTGGGAGTCATAGCCTCCCACCCCTCCTATGTCTGGGCACTGCTGGGAGTCATAGCCACCCACCCCAATACTGCTAAGCACTGCTGGGAGTCATAGCCACCCACCCCTCCTATTTCTGGGCACTGCTGGGAGTCATAGCCACTCACCCACATACTGTTAGGCACTGCTGGGAGTCATAGCCACCCACCCCTCCTATGTCTGGGCACTGCTGGGAGTCATAGCCACCGACCCCTCCTATGTCTAGGCACTGCTGGGAGTCATAGCCACCCACCCCTCCTATGTCTGGGCACTGCTGGGAGACATAGCCACCCTCCCGTCCTATGTCTGGGCACTGCTGGGAGTCATAGCCACCCACCCCTATACTGGTAGGCACTGCTGGGAGTCAAAGCCACCCACCCCCATACTGTTAGGCACTGCTGGGAGTCATAGCCACCCACCCCTCCTATGTCTGGGCCTTGCAGGGAGTCTTAGCCACCCACCCCTCTTATGTCTGGGCACTGCTGGGAGTCATAGCCACCCACCCCTCCTATGTCTGGGCACTGCTGGGAGTCATAGCCACCCACGCTCCTATGTCTGGGCACTAATGGGAGTCATAGCCACCTACCCCCATACTGTTAGGCACTGCTGGGAGTCATAGCCACCCACCCTTGTATGTCTGGGCACTGCTGGGAGTCATAGCCGCCCACCCCTCCTATGTCTGAGCACTGCTGGGAGTCATAGCCACCCACCACCATACTGTTAGGCACTGCTGGGAGTCATAGCCACCCACCCCTTCTATGTCTGGGCACTGCTGGGAGTCATAGCCACCCACCCCTCCTATGTCTGGGCACTGCTGGGAGTCTTAGCCACCCACCCCCATACTGTTAGGCACTGCTGGGAGTCATAGCCACCCACCCCATACTGTTAGGCACTACTGGGAGTCATAGCCACCCACCCCTCCTATGCCTGGGCACTGCTGGGAGTCATAGCCACCCACCCCTCCTATGTCTGGGCACTGCTGGGAGTCATAGCCACCCACCCCCATACTGTTAGCCAATGCTGGGATTCATAGCCACCCACTCCTCCTATGTATGGGCACTGCTGGGAGTCATAGCCACCCACCCCCATATTGTTAGGCACTGCTGGGAGTCATAGCCACCCTCCCCTCCTATGTCTGGGCACTGCTGGGAGTCATAGCCATCCACCCCTCCTATGTCTGGGCAATGCTGGGAGTCTTAGCCACCCACCCCTCCTATATCTGGGCACTGCTGGGAGTCATAGCCACCCACCGCTCCTATGTCTGGGCACTGCTGGGAGTCATAGCCACGCACCCCCATACTGTTAGGCACTGCTGGGAGTCAAAGCCACCCACCCCCATACTGTTAGGCACTGCTGGGAGTCATAGCCACCCACCCCTTGTATGTCTGGGCACTGCTGGGAGTCATAGCCACCCACCGCTTCTATGTCTGAGCACTGCTGGGGGTCATAGCCACCCACCACCATACTGTTAGGCACTGCTGGAAATCATAGCCACCCACCCCTCCTATGTCTGGGCACTGCTGGGAGTCATAGCCACCCACCCCTCCTATGTGTGGGCACTGCTGGGAGTCTTAGCCACCCACCCCCATACTGTTAGGCACTGCTGGGAGTCATAGCCACCCACCCCATACTGTTAGGCACTACTGGGAGTCATAGCCACCTACCCCTCCTATGCCTGGGCACTGCTGGGAGTCATAGCCACCCCCCCTTCCTATGTCTGGGCACTGCTGGGAGTCATAGCCACCCACCCCATACTGTTAGGCAATGCTGGGATTCATAGCCACCCACTCTTCCTATGTATGGGCACTGCTGGGAGTCATAGCCACCCACCCCCATATTGTTAGGCATTGCTGGGAGTCATAGCCACCCTCCCCTCCTATGTCTGGGCACTGCTGGGAGTCATAGCCATCCACCCCTCCTATGTCTGGGCAATGCTGGGAGTCATTGCCACCCACCCCTATACTGCTAGGCACTGCTGGACGGCATAGCCATCCCCCCTCCTATGTCTGGGCACTGATGGGAGTCATAGCCACCCATCACCATACTGTTAGGCACTGCTGGGAGTCATAGCCACCCACTCCTCCTATGTCCGGGCACTGCTGGGAGTCACAGCCACCCATCCCTCCTATGTCTGGACACTGCTGGGAGTCATAGCTACCCACCCCCATACTGTTAGGCACTGCTGGGAGCCATAGCCACCCACCCCTCCTATGTCTGGGCACTGCTGGGAGTCATAGCCATCCACTCCTCCTATGTCTGGGCACTGCTGGGAGTCATAGCCACCCACCCCCATACTGTTAGGCACAGCTGGGAGTCTTTTCCACCCACCACTCAGATGTGACGCACTGCACCCCAACATTAGAGACGGGTGTGTTGCACGTATCATTATTGCAATGGTGATATGTGCTAGCGTGTGGCGCAACCTACCCCGACATTTATGGCGTATGTGCGTGACGTATCACTATTGCAATGGTGATATGTGCTAGGTGCACTTCCGTTGTTGCGGTACGTTGAACTCACCGTCTGCGCCGTCGTCGGTTTCTATGTACAAGGTCGTAGGCGTACAGGACTGGGATGACACGGACGATGGGGTTCATGTCGTGTATGTCGCGTACCGGTGTGCGGTTCGGGACGGTCTGTGCTTTTATGGCTGTTTTCAGGTCCCGTAGGAGAAGGGTCGTACGGAGTGTTGCTGGAACGAATCGTACTTCCTGGTCCGGATACTGCCGCATTTTTACGTACGGACGTAGCGTACAGCATCACCCGGATACCATCCGTATGTACTTTGTTGTTGTACAGTGTTTGGTACGGTTCGTACGGGGATCAGCTTTGGGTTAAGATTGTACTTGTTCATACGTACGGGGCAGTTGAAGGTGTACGATTTGTATGAGAAATACGCTCCATACAACTATTTGGAGCGCATTTTCCTGAATCGGAATCGGCCCCTTAATTTTTAAAACACTCCCCACCCTTACATCCCATTAAACACCAAAACTCTTTATTTTTATTTTTATTTTAAAATAAAAATTTCATTTTTAATTTAAATTTAATATAATTGTAAAATTTAAAATTTCATTTTTAAAACACTCCCTACCCGTAGCCCTTATAAACCCAAATCCCGCTCCTAAATATATTTTAAATAATTAAATTAAAAATTATAAATGTTGTACAAAATTTAGACAAATTAAAGAAAAATTACAATTACATTTTTTTACAAAACACTCCCCACCCTTATCCCCTATAAACCCAACATCCCGCTCCTAAAGTTAAATATACTTTTAGAACAGACATAAAATAATTTATAAAATACATTTTCAAAATTAGAAAATTAAAAAAGTATTACAAAATAAATAAGTAAAAAATACAAATTATCGATATTTTTACACCACGATATTTTTACATTCGATATTTTAACCCTCAATATTAATATACACATACAAATAACAATATTTATAACATCGATATTATATATTTTGATATTTTTTACTATCGATATTAACATATCGATATTATATCATATCGATATTAAAAAATTGATATTTTGATTAATTTGCATTAAAATGATATATAATGACCTAAACATTCCTCTTGACACTTACTGGCCCTCTCAATTACCACAATCCCTTCAGCGGTAGCACAGAATCTAGGAGTTCTCTTTAACTCTTAATTATCTTTCAATTAATGAATGTGTCCTCGTGTAATGCAACTGGTGCTATGTAAAGTGCTCTGATACCCGATTCGGGTCAAGTTCGTGCTATATAAAACTCTGTAAAAAAAGCACACTGATTAAAGCTATTGTCAGATCAGTCAACTTCCTCCCACTTTCCCTATCAAAGACTTGCCCCCTGCTATAAGCGCAAGACCGCCATGCCTTTGCCAAAGTACTTATAATTTCAGACTTGTATACTATATGGCTACTTACCTAAACCTACCAAGATAAAATATACAGAAGCTCCAGCAGGCTCAAGCCAGAGGCATTTACACCTAGATTGAAAAAGAATGACCATCTATTGAGATTAAGATTCCAACTTTCCTATCCAGCCATAGATCACCAGATGTTACCCCCACTCCCTCTGCCTAGTTTGGAAAAAACTAATCCAAAAGCTCCCAACTACTTATCAGGCATTTCCCAAGTCCACACTGTTGCTGCTTTCCTGCTTTCGTGAAAAAGACGCACTTTGACACATAAATAGAAATGCAGACAATCCATGTACTATATCATATAGGTGGAAAATGTGCACAACATGTGTAGGCAATGTAGTGCTCAGTGCAGATAAATAATTACATCAGAGAAAAGTACGTAATGCATTTTGAAAATACTAATTTGGCCCAGGAGAAGTACATATTATACACAAAGAGGAATCAGTTTAGTGTCTATACACAAAAATAAGTCCAGTAAAAAAGGTACTTTTTCATTCATATACTGTCTACGATTCAACTAAATATTTGAGTTAGGAGTAAAAGGCCTAATTTTCTATAATGTAATTACTCATAATGATGGTAAAACTACTTGTAATTATGTATATTCATTTGAGAAGTGTAACCCAGCATTTAGCACTATTTTCTTAGTGCTTAATGCACCCTTACGTTCAAAATTGGCCGAAGGATGCGTTTTGCGATACGAAAGTAGCACTAAATGCTACAGGACACAAACAGCAGCAGTCTGCAGCCACTCACTCTTTCTTAGATCATTGTTCATGTGCTCCTGTGGTAGGATTTTTGCCCAAAATATTCTTAATTACTGAAGCTGGTGTAATAACTTAATTTTGCAACACAAGAGTAATGCGCCATTACGGAAATGAATCTGATTACACCTGCATAATTAAAATTTTGACCAGGCCTAATATATATATAATATATAATAACTTTGGCACCAGTTGACGAATCTGCCTGAAAATGTCCTCAAACTTGCCTTGTCGAGCTCCGGTCCTTCCCTGAAAGTTTGGGGGGGGGATTCGTCAAGCGGGGGCCGAGATAAAAGGGGGGGTTCCAAAACGTGTTTTCCCCATGTTAATTTCCATAGGGCGGTCGAACTCACTTTTAGCCCGAACGGCTGAATGGATTTGCACCAAACTTGGCAAAATTGTAGGGACTGGTAGCCCGATGTGCCTTTGCTATGTCTCAAGATATGTGCTCCAGTGGCTTTTGAGTAATTTAGGTTTTAAAAAATATATATATCTATAGCAGCGCCCCGGTACGCACTCCGGGGAGCGCACCGGTCGCGCCACGCGACTTGCGCACGGAAAGCTGATTGGCTCTCGGGTGTCTGTAAACATTCGAAACAGTCCGGAGCGGCCGCCATCTTGTGTCTCGGTAAAATCGAGACACAAGAGGTGGCAAAAACAAAGGGGGAAATGACCATAAGGGGGCAGAGTAGACCCCCTCTGACCCCTTAGGTTTGATGTGGAGGCCATAAAAGGGCAAAAAAAAATTTTTTTTTCGATGTGCGCGGGGGGAGCGCCCGGTACACGAACCGGCGAGCGCACCGGGGAGCGTACCATGGGGAAAAAAGAATGACAGATTTTTGAAAAAAATTAGCATTTTTTTAGAACATGGAGGTAGTTCTAAAAAGAACAGTTTTTTTATTCTTTTTGTTGTTTTATATTTTTGTATTGGTTTTTTAACATTTTTTTCTTTTTTTGGCATTTCTGAACATTTTTTGTTTTTTTTGTATTTTTTAAGTGGAGAAACAAAAACAGAGAATTATAAAGGGCTCAACAGGAGCAAAAAAAAAAGCGGAACAAATTAATGTTTCCTTGGGCACTTGTGGTTATCCCAAGCACGATTAATAAGTGTGATGCATTGCTCTCCATAGCATATTGTTTGTCCACAAAAAATACAAACAATTTTAAAATTGGAAAATTTGGTTTGTATGGTGGAGCATATCTCCCTAACTTCTGGTCCCGATGGGGTGGAAACATTAGTTTGGTAGGTGCTGGCAGAAGATTGGACAGGGTTTCTGGCCAGTTCCCTGACCTCTGCCCTAGCATAGTTATTTGGATGCTTTCGAAGCATATGTCTGATCATCGTGTGGTTGCCGAAGGAGTATTTTTTGTTGGGACTCCTCCTTGACAGCTCCTGATGACAGATTAAGCAGGTTGCCTTAGGTGCATTTCCTTTTTTTTGTCGTTGGGGATTGAAAAAAATTGCCAGATTATGTGCTCTTTTGGTTTGTAGGTAATATTGTCCTCTCGGACGAATCTACTCTCCTCCTCCTCCTCATCCTCCTCCTGTTCTTGATCTCCACCACTGTGAAGTTGTGGAGGTCCTTGTGGTGGTGGTGGTGGTCCAGAAGATCCCTCAGCTGCAGCTAATGTAGCCA
This sequence comes from Lissotriton vulgaris, assembly GCF_964263255.1. Lineage (NCBI taxonomy): Eukaryota > Metazoa > Chordata > Amphibia > Caudata > Salamandridae > Lissotriton > Lissotriton vulgaris. The sequence goes on along the minus strand of NC_141685.1, from coordinate 1,705,246,142 downwards.
TTTTCGACTGATATAACTGCAGGTCTACCTCTCTCAAAGCACAAAGGTAGAATAAGAAAAAAAGGTGGGGGCTTTCATCATCTGGAAAAAAAAATATCCTGAACCAATGAAAAGTGTTATTTTCAGATCACATGACCAGGGGTTTCATCATTATGAAAGCAAAACTGTTATGAACCAATGAAAAGTGTTATTTTCAGGTCACATGACCCGACGCGCTTACGCTACGCGCCCCGGGGCGCGTCCCGGGGCGCGCCCAGGGGCGCGTCGAATCCTTCCTGGTGCGTTTACCCCGTGCGTATCACGCAGACGCGGCTACGCGATACGTCACGATCATGTTTTCGTTCGCGACATTGGCGCTAACATGACGCTTCCCGGTTCGCGCACCGGGAACGCTCCAGGGCAAAAACAAATAAAAAAAATTAAAATATGTACAAAAAAAACTATTTGGGAAAAATTGTAGGGACTGGTAGCCCGATGTGCCTTTGCTATGTCTCAAGATATATGCTCCAGTGTTTTTATGAAAATTAACTTTGAAAAAATATATATTGGGCTACATTGGGCTATATATATGTTAGAGTCCAAATGTAGCTCAAATGTAGCCCAATGTAGCCCAATGTAGCCCAATGTGGCCCAAAGATGGCCACCAGAGACAAAAAAATAAAAATGTAACCCAAATATCAGCCAGATGTAGCGCAACTATAGCCCAATGACAGAATGTACCAGAGTGTTCTAAAGAACAACTAGAGCGCTAACAGTCTTACTTATAAAGTGAGACTTATAGTTAAGAATTAGCATTAAAAAAACCTTTGAAATTCACTGAAAAAACCTTAGGTTTCACACTAGTTATAGTTAGGAATTAGCATTTAAAAAACCTAAGAAATTCACTGAAAAAACCATAGGTTTCACACCAGTTATAGTTAGGAATTAGCATTTAAAAAACCTATTAAATTCACTGAAAAAATCACTTTTAATGTCATAAAACCATTGAAATTCCACGTTATAGTTAGTTGAACTCACTATAACTTGCGCGTGAAATGCACTGCTGATGACGTCACATATTACATCACTCATGACATGGTCAGTGACATCACTCATGACATCACTGATGACACCATCCTTGTGACAGAGTGACAGACCTCCTTACAGTGTAATGTAACCCTTGAAACACATATTCAAAAATAGAAACTAACATTTTCAAAAAAATGGAGATACCCATACCAGTTACAACAACCAATTCAGAAATTACACCATCTATATACACATCCACTCATTCACCAACAGTTCTATATAGTCACTCATGCATATACTCACTCATATGTAGTGATACACCTATACATCCTGTTACACACCGGCAGTCATTAAAAAGTTACTCACACATGCAAATAAACTATTGAACATCCATTTATTTGCATATACAACTATACATAAACTACTACCTTACTTCTAAGGAAACTTACACATACTTACTCACCTAAACAATCACTTATAGAAACACATACTTATTTAAAAATGAACTCTTACAATCTCTCACTCTCTCATATACTCACTTATATACATCAATACTCACATATACTAGATTAAAACATATCTTGTTACTGATAGAGACACTAGTGAGACAGCCATTCACTCACTAACACACACATATACACACTCATCCACCCATACCGTCCTGCACATATGCTTTCTTCAAAACACATACAAACAGTGAGCCAATCATTGATGCATCTATGTGCTAAGTAATACCCCCACCAAACCATACAGACAATCATACTGATACTAAAAAAACATCTAATAACCCATATACACACACTATAGCTACTCACCAACCCATGCAGCCACTTATACACAAAGTGAAACACTGGTACATATATTTAAATATTTAAACATTAGTCGCTAATATATGTATTCACTAAGATAGTGAATATATATATATATATATATATTCCATATATAGTTAGTTGCACTAACTATATATCGCGCACCCGCAATCCACTGCTGATGATGTCACATATTACATCATTCATGACATGGTCAGTGACATCACTGATGACATCACTGATGACATCTCAAATGACATCACTGATGACATCACTGATGAAATCTCATTTGACATTACTGATCACATCACTGATGACATCACTCATGTGATAATACGATCAACCTCTTCAGACTCTAATATAACCTTAGATACACTCAGTGTAAACAGACACTCACAGACTGTCACTCATCCATGGAGTTACTCACACACCTAGTCAGTCATGCAAAGAATCAATCACACCTCCATTTCCTCAACTATACAGTTATACAAACTTTACTTATTCAAACATATACTAACACATATTTACTCTGTTATACAATCCCTGATACAAGTTCACAATGATCCATACAGCCACTCACACATTCACTGGCTCTTATGCACAGTTATTTATATATGTCAACTCTCACATGTACTGTGTTTTACATATGTACTTACTTTGACATGTAGCACTGAGATATCCATTCACTCACCAATACACTCATGCACACAGTCAACCGCCCATACAGCTGTTTCCACATGCACTTTTGAAACCATACATCTAGTGAATCAACTGCTCACACATCTATGCACAGAGTCATACACCTCCCAGCCACCCACACACACACTCAGTCTCCCATACAAATACTTGGGCAACCAATCAATAACCCATATAGTTACTCATATAGCTACTTATCAACACATTCAACAGTTTACAGAACAACAGACATAATGATGCACAAATTAAGACAGTTTAGTCACTAACCCATGCACTCAGTGAGACACATTTAATCACTCACTCATACAGTCAGTCATGCACCTACTAAATCCTTCATCCAGACACTTATACATCCACTCATTCTTCAATATGTAAGACATATTTTAACTTTACAAAAACATACAGTCACTGGATGTTGTCATCAGTGATGTCATCAGTGATGTCATTTGAGATGTCATCAGTGATGTCATCAATGATGTCACTGACCATGTCATGAATGATGTAATATGTGACATCATCAGCAGTGGATTGCGGGTGCGCGATATATAGTTAGTGCAACTAACTATATATGGAATTTCAATGGTTTTGTGTGAGTAAAATAAGGTTTTGTAAATGCGAATTCCTAACTATATATGGTCTATAACCTATGGTTTTTTCAGTGAATTTTCAAGGTTTTGTAAATGCTAATTCCTAACTATATATGGTCTATAACCTATGGTTTTTTCAGTGAATTTTCAAGGTTTTGTAAATGCTAATTCCTAACTATATATGGTCTATAACCTATGGTTTTTTCAGTGAATATATATATATACATACATATATAAACATATATCATCTGTATATCTATATAAATACAAACATAAATGCATGCATACATATACTTATATGCATACAGATGCATGTTATTTACATGAAAGTTGAAAAAACACTAATAAAAGCAAAGCTAAAAAGCCACCTCATTACAAACAGAATGGCTTTAACTTAAACGAGGGCGAGATCTATTGCATTTTCAATGCTTGTTTACTTTGGTTCCATCAAGAATGCATTCAGATGTGTCACACATTTGCCATAAATTCTGAATGTTAGCACTCTAGTTGCACATTAGGGGCCCGATGTAGGAAAATCCCATTTACCGATTTTGAAATACCGAATCCTACCGATTCGGTATTTCAAAATCGGTAAATGGTATGTAGGTCCCAACATCTGGATTCAATACCGAATCCTTAGCAATTCTTTAATTACCGATTCGGTAAATACCGAATCGGTAATGCCCATTCATTCCTATGGGCTTTGAAGCCCATAGGAATGATTAGGCATTACCGATTCGGTATTTACCGAATCGTTAATTAAAGAATTCACAAGGGTGCAGGGGGTGTCACTTTGACACCCTCTGGCACCCCCAAAACAGGCACAGGTGCCATGTGGCAGGCATACCTGCCCTAAGGGCAGGTCTGCCTGTCACATGACATAGGTGTGCATGCACACATGTGCATGCACACCGGAATCGGTATTTTACCGTGGATTTGTATTCCATGGTAAAATACCGATTCTGTAAGCCATGTGCAGAAGGTACATTGCCTACCTACATTGCATTTTCGGTAATTTTACCGAATCGGTAAATATTACCGAATCGGTAATTATTTTACCGATTCGGTACATATTACCGAATGGGTAAATTTACCGATTCGGTAATGATACCGATTCGGTAAAATTACCGAAAATGTGCCCCTACATCTCAATAGCCCTTTACCGATCGGAAACGGCCGAAAATCGGTATTTTCGGCCGATTCCGATCGGTAAAGAGCTACCTACATCGGGCCCTAGATCACTGTAGTAAAGCTACTGCTCACCAGGGACGTCTGCTGCTGGTATTCAAAGTGCATGTTTCAGTCTGCATGTCAGAATTTTTTTAATGAAATAGAAGAGGATTTGAGAAGTCACTCAAAATGATCCCTAATTTTTCTTTCTGAAGCACTAATCATACTTTCTATGGCAAAATTAACCCCCTCGTGTTGTTCCTTTTTAAATTGAGTGTTTTCAGACTTACCACTTCATTCCAATCAAGATGGCTACTGGTGTGCCATACTTTTGTCATAAGTAAGACTGTTAGCGCTCTAGTTGTTCTTTAGAACACTCTGGGACATTCTGTCATTGGGCTATACTTGGGGTACATCTGGGTGATATTTGGGCTACATTTAGGCTCTTTTGTCTCTGGTGGGCATCTTGGGAGACTGTATGTCAGAATTTTTTAATGAAATTGAAGAGGGTTTGAGAAGTCACTCAAAATGTGCCCTAATTTTTCTTTCTGCAGCACTAATCATAATTCATATGGCAAAATATACCCCCTCATTTTGTTCCTTTTTAAATTAAATGTTTTAAGAGTTACCACTTTATTCCAATCAAGATGGCTTCAGGTGTGCCATACCTTTGTAATAAGTAGGACTGTTAGCGCTCTAGTTGTTCTTTAGAACACTCTGGGACATTCTGTCATTGGGCTATACTTGGGCTACATCTGGGTGATATTTGGGCTACATTTGGGCTCTTTTGTCTCTGGTGGCCATTTTGGGAGACTGCATGTCAGAATGTTTTAATGAAATAGAAAAGGATTTGAGAAGTCACTCAAAATGTGCCCTAATTTTTCATTCTGCAGCACTAATCATACTTTCTATGGCAAAATATACCCCCTCATGTTGTTTCTTTTTAAATTAAATGTTTTAAGAGTTACCACTTTATTCCAATCAAGATGGCTTCAGGTGTGCCATACCTTTGTAATAAGTAGGACTGTTAGCGCTCTAGTTGTTCTTTAGAACACTCTGGGACATTCTGTCATTGGGCTATACTTGGGCTACATCTGGGTGATATTTGGGCTACATTTGGGCTCTTTTGTCTCTGGTGGCCATTTTGGGAGACTGCATGTCAGAATGTTTTAATGAAATAGAAAAGGATTTGAGAAGTCACTCAAAATGTGCCCTAATTTTTCATTCTGCACACTCCCGGGCTCCGCCCACCGAGTTAGGCCACGCCCTTCTTTTCGGATATTTGAGAATGTGCTGTTTCCGGAGGCGCAGCGGACGGGCGCAGCGGGCGCGCCGGCGGTGCGCCGAAGGCGCGCCAAAGGCAAGCCCGTCTGCGCCCGTCCGCGACCTGACGGGACCAGGGGCCACAATCCTTGGTTCATCGACCTCCCAGGGCAGGCCATATAGCTCGGCAGCCCTACATAGTATAGGAAGAAAGGTCGCTGCTCAGTGCATGCATATATATGCTCCCACAGAACTTCCCCTCAGCTGTCCAGACTGTAAACATCCCTTCCGGAATAACCCTATGGTCACTGTTCCTAAATACTGTATGTATGCACTGAATTGCCGATCACTGCCCAAGCACTGTACACAAATCGCCATGCTGCTTGAGGAGCACAAGCCAGACGTGCTCTTTTTAACAGAGACATGGCTTACGGCCCAATCGGAGCCCGATATTGTTACAGCCTTACCAGCTAGTTATCACATCTGTAGGCTCGACAGACCAGAAGGGAGAGGGGGTGGGTTGGCCATTATCATAAAGGACCAGTACCACTGCCGCACTACAACATCCACCATCCCTGGCTGTGAGAGTCTGGAATTCTGTATAGAGTTTAACGCCAACCACTCCTTCTCTGGTACACTGATCTATCGCCCCCCTGAGTCTGCTAAACTATTCCTTCGAGCACTACCAGAGATCGTAGCAAAAAGATCCCTATCGGCGGCTAGCTACACAGTATTGGGAGATCTCAATCTGCACTTTAACTCGCCGTCCGACTGTTCTGCGAAAGAGTTAGTTGATGACCTCGAACGAAGCCCTTCAACTGACCCAGCTGGTTACATCTCCAACCCACGAAAAAGGGAACCTTCTCGATCCTATTTTTAGCAATAGTATGCATTTAATAACTGCCCAACCTATCCCCCTCTTATGGTCTGACCACTACCTGGTGCCGTTTACCTGGTCCACCCATAAAGCCCCCCAATTATCCCCCCAAATCTCGCTGAGAAGAAACTGGAAAAAACTCCCCGGCGACCTTTGGAGGCGTGAGTTAGACGCTACCCGTCCGCCATCCTGCTCAGACCCCAATCTGGCATATGGAAACTATGTTAGCTGGATTACTAATTCTTTAGACTCTCTCTTGCCTCTTTGCAAATCGTCCTCTAAGCGAGTGCAGACATCAGCTCCTTGGTTTTCTGACTCGCTGAGAGAGCTAAAACGTCGATGTAGGCAACATGAGAGAGCCTGGCGCGTAGACTTTCTTCCAGAAAAGAAGGCAGCTTATAGAGAGACGATCAAAAGCTATAAAGAAGGGATTAAGGCAGCCCAGGCAACTTATTATTCCGGCAAAATCTTGGAAGCCAGATCAAAGCCTAAAGAAATTTTTAACATAGTAAAGCAATGCACGAGTGCCCCCACTGCTCCCCCTTTACCCAAGACTAAGGAGCAATGCAATGAACTGGCGGATTTTTTTCATGACAAAGTGCTGAACATATATTCCACCTTTCCAGCCATGGCTCTGAATCATGAGGCATCCGACCTATCCAACTCGGAAAATCCTCCCTGTTTAGACCTGTCTACCATTGAGTCGACTCTGGATCACTTCCCTCTCCTGGATCTTGTCACCTTAGAGAAAGTGGCCCGCCAGGTCAAGTCGGGATCCCCTCGAGACCCAGCCCCCCCAGAAATCCTGATGCAGGCAGGTGATGCCATCCTCCCTGTGGTCCTGGAACTGCTAAATTCATCTCTGTCCACTTGCACAGTGCCCACTGCCTGGAAGCAAGCCTCGGTGCGGGCGCTTTTAAAAAAAAACTATTTGGACCCTGACGACCACTCCAACTATCGCCCCATTTCATTGCTTCCATGGACTGGTAAGGTGCTGGAAAAACACATAAATGCCTTCCTGGTTCAGTTTTTGGAGAATCACTCCCTACTGCACACCTCCCAGACAGGCTTCAGACCTGGCCACGGGACTGAAACCGCCTTGCTAGCAGTGACCGAAGAGTCTCGAAGGATACTAGATCAGGGGGGATCAGTGGCAGTGATCCTCCTTGATCTGAGTGCTGCCTTCGATACGGTCAGCCATATCACTCTGCTGAACCGTCTCCAGAACATCGGAGTTTCGGGAAACGCACTAAGGTGGTTTAGGTCCTTTCTGGCTGATAGATCCTTCCAGATCTTTGATGGTAACACAACATCTACCATCAAGCCTCTTAGCTGTGGAGTTCCGCAGGGCTCATCGCTGAGCCCTGTATTGTTTAACGCCTATATGAAACCGCTAGCTGGGGTAGTAGAACCGTACGGCATTAAAATCGTGTTGTACGCTGACGATACCCAGCTGGTGGTTTCACTGGCCCAGGAGAACGGTGGGCAAGCCTCGGCCGGCCTGCTGAAATGCCTGGAGAGCGTGAGGGAGTGGATGACCAACTCCTCCCTCAAACTGAATGGTGGGAAAACTGAACTCATGCTCTTAGGCCCAGCCTCACCACTATCTTTCTCTTCCTTATGGCCTGCTGGTCTAGGGGCACCTCCTACCCCTAAGGACAGTGTCAAGAGTTTGGGAGTCTGGTTGGACCATAAACTCTCCTTTTCCACTCAGGCCACTAAGTTGTCTGCCACCTGTTTTGGCCTGTTAAGAACACTGAGGAAGGTCCTTTCACTTTTACCTCTAGATGTCAAGAAGGTGGCAGTGCAAGGCCTTATTCAGTCCCGCTTAGACTCAAATAACGCCCTATATCTGGGGGCGCCTGAGATGACTCTTCGAAAGCTACAGGTGGTACAAAATTGTGCAGCACGTACCATACTCCAAATCCCACGGTCACAGTCCGTCAGACAGGGACTGAAAAGCCTACACTGGTTACCGGTGAGACAGAGAGTGGCTTTTAAGGCTCTGTGTATCACACATCGAGCTTTTTGGAAGACTGGATCAGCAATCAACACCAGCCTTGTTACCCCTTACCACCCTAACAGGAACCTCCGATCTTCCGGTGCTTTTCTGGCAGTGGTACCCAGAGTAAGGAGAGCTAGGTCGGGGGGCAGGATGTTCTCACTGAACGCCGCCAAGCTGTGGAATGCACTCCCTTTTGATCTTCGATCCACACCCGACCTACTCCCTTTTCGCAGGAAACTGAAAACCATACTATTTAGGAAGCCCTTTTAGTTCCTCCTGTGTTCCGTCTCGTCTCTGTCTAAACTCAGCGCTTGGACGCCCCTGGGCAGCAACCGCGCTTAATAAATCGATAATAATAATAATAATAATAATCATACTTTCTATGGCAAAATATACCCCCTCATGTTGTTTCTTTTTAAATTAAATGTTTTAAGAGTTACCACTTTATTCCAATCAAGATGGCTTCAGGCGTGCCATACCTTTGTAATAAGTAGGACTGTTAGCGCTCTAGTTGTTCTTTAGAACACTCTAGGAGGCTGCAGTAGAACACAAAGGAATCAACTGACAGTCTCTGTCCTTGTTGGATGTACATGTTTTACTGAGAATGTCAGACTTCATTTTCACATGACTGAGAAAGATAATGTGAATTTACAGAAAATATGCTTTCAGTTTAGCTTATAGATCCCCTTCCAAACCACTGTGGGAAAATCATGAGATATTAGTTTTCTTTCAAACAATATTCATGATATCACAGCAGAAGGTTTTTTCACATGGTAAAATCACCTTAGAACCCACCACAATTCCTAAAACGAGTATGGGACCATCAACAAATGATTTATAATATAACTAAAGTCCTAAAACCCTCTATCAACTACAATGCTTTTTAATGAGGTGCTATCATGTATATTGGTCCCAAGATGGCTGCCAACACTTCTTGGATGAAGTGCTGACAGCCAATCAGATCAGATGTGTGGTTAGGCTCCGCCCAGATATATATCTTTTTTTGAACCTAAATTACTCAAAATCCACTGGAGCACATATATTGAGACCTAGCAAAGGCACATCGGGCTAACAGTCCCTACAATTTTGCCAAGTTTCCTGCAAATCCATTCAGCCGTTCGAGCTAAAAGTGAGGCCAACCGCCCTATGGAAATTAACATGGGAAAAACGTGTTTTGGGACCCCCCTTTTTTCGCGGCCCCCCCTTGATGAAACCCCCCCAAATTGCCAGGGGCTGCTCAGAAACAAAATGTTCCAATTTCCTGAAAATTTCAGCCAATTCCGTCCACAAATGCCAAAGTTATTAGACATAGAATTTTCAAAAATCCCATAGAGAAAAAATCCTAACTATATATACCTACTGGCGACCGCCAGTAGGTCATATATATATATATATATATATATATATATATATATATATATATATATATATATATATATATATATGACCTACTGGCGGTCGCCAGTAGGTAGTTATAGTTAGGATTTTTTTCAATGTTAAATCTCAAAATTCTATTTGGAATAACTTTGGCACCGGTTGACGAATCTGCCTGAAAATTTCCTGAAAATGGCCTCGTCGAGCTCCGGTCCTTCCCTGAAAGTTTGGGGGGGATACGTCATGCGGGGGCCGAGATAAAAGGGGGGTCACAAAACACATTTTCCCCATGTTAATTTCCATAGGGCGGTCAATTTCACTTTTAGCCCGAACGGCTGAATGGATTTACACCAAACTTGGCAAAATTGTAGGGACTGGTAGCCCGATGTGCCTTTGCTATGTCTCAAGATATGTGCTCCAGTGGATTTTGAGTAATTTAGGTTCAAAAAAATATATATATCTATAGGCGCTCTCCGGTGCGCGCACTTGAGTGCGCTCCTGGCGCGACACGCGACTTGCGCGCAGAAAGCTGATTGGCTCTTGGGTGTCTGTAAACATTCTAAACAGTCTGGAGCGGCCGCCATCTTGTGTCTCGGTAAAATCGAGACACAAGGGGTTTGAAAAAAAAAGGGGCAAATGACCATAAGGGGGAAGAGTAGACCCCCTCTGACCCCCTAGGTTTGATGTAGGGACTAAAATAGGGTCCTGCAGGGCATTAAAAAAAAATTTTCGTTTTGCGCGGGGGAAGCGCATGGTACGCGCACCGGCGAAGCACGGGGAAAATCCAGGACCATATTTATGAAGGCCTTGCGCTGTTAGTTTTGCGCCTCCTGTGCGTCAATTTTTGTGACGCACCAGCGGTGTAAAAAAATGCGCATTGTTATGCAATATTTAAAAAGTGACGCATCTATCTAGATGCGTCACTTTTTAAATATAGTGCAACGAGGCACATTTTATTACACTGCTGGTGTTATGCGTCACTTTTCTGTGCGCACTCCTTATGACATTCCAGATGTGTCATATTTAATGTATGACGAATCATGTTGCAAGGAGTTACAGATACGTCAGTATTTCTGACATATCTGTAAACATAAAAGTGATGCGAGGCAGGTGCAAGATTTTGACGCAACAGCATCCTAAAAGTGACGCAGAGAAATCTTATAGATTTCAGTACGTCGTTATTACCAAGCTTTTTGCGGGGGAATGCCCCCTTTGCATACATTATACCTGACGCAGATATAATGTGGCGCAGAGTTTTAAAAAGTGACCCATGTACCTAGATGCGTCACTTTTTAAAAATAGCGTCAGGTATAATGCATGCAGAGGGGGTGTTCTCCCGCAAAAAGCTTTGTAATAGCGACGCAGTGAAATCTTTGAGATTTCACTGCGTCAGTTTTAGGATGCTGTTGCGTCAAAATCTTGTGCCTGCTTTACAGCAGGTGTTAGACTGAGGCAAGACCTTTCACATGCTGCTTTCCCCATTTGAAAGGACACATTACTGGAGTTGCGTCACTTTTGTGACGCACTCCAGCAATGCGTTACTTGGAATGTCATAAGGAGTGCGCACAGAAAAGTGACGCATCGCACCAGTGGTGTAAAAAAATGTGCCTCGTTGCGTTATATTTAAAAAGTGACGTATCTAGGTAGATGGGTCACTTTTTAAAATCAAGCGCCACATTATATCTGCGTGAGGTATAATGCATGCAGAGGGGGTGTTCCCCCACTAAAAGCTTTGTAATAGCGACGCAGTGAAATGTTTGAGATTTCACTGCGTCACTTTTAGGATGCTGTTGCATCCTTTAAATATAGTGCAACGAGGCACATTTTATTACACTGCTGGTGTGATGCGTCACTTTTCTGTCCACAGTCCTTATGACATTCCAGATGTGTCATATTTAATGTATGACGAATCATGTTGCAAGGAGTTACAGATACGTCAGTATTTCTGACATATCTGTAAACATAAAAGTGACGCGAGGCAGGCGCAAGATTTTGACGCAACAGCATCCTAAAAGTGACGCAGAGAAATCTCATAGATTTCAGTACGTCGTTATTACCAAGCTTTTTGCGAGGGATTGCCCCCTCTGCATACATTATACCTGATGCAGATACAATATGGCGCAGAGTTTTAAAAAGTGACCCATGTACCTAGATGCGTCACTTTCTAAAAAATAGTGTCAGGTATAATGCATGCAGAGGGGGTGTTCCTTGCAAAAAGCTTGGTAATAATGACGCAGTGCGTCACTTTTAGGATGCTGTTGCGCCAAAATCTTGCGCCTGCTTCACAGCAAACCTTTCACATGGTGCTTTTTCCATGTGAAAGGACACATTACTGGAGTTGCGTCACTTTTGTGACGCACTCCTGCAATGCGTTACTTTTGTGTTTACAGATATGTCAGAAATACTGACATATCTGTAACTCCTTGCGAATTGATTAGTCATATATTAAATATGACATATCTGGAATGTCATAAGGAGTGCGTCCAGAAAAGTGACGCATCGCTGTTTTCACGTAGCGATGCGTCACTTTTCAGAAATGAGGCCTCCAGTTTATTCACTGTGTCATAACTTTCTTTTCTAACACTCACCTTCTTTCATTCCTCCTACTTCACTTCCTTTCACCTCTCATACCTTTCTGTTCTTTCTTACTCATTCTCCTTTCAATTATCAATGCACTATATTTCACTTACTCTTCATTTTTTAAGAATATAGCTCTTTGATGAGAATTGGAGGTAGTTCTGAAAAGAACTTTTGTTTTTCTTCTTTTAACTGAACAGGAACAAAAACAGGGAATGGAAACTGCTCAACAGGAGCAAAAAGAAAAGAAAAAAATTAGGGGTGGGAAGGGCAGCGATGGTTCTCCAATGCTCGAACCATGAGCAGGACACTTTGCTCCCCATAGGTGAGGAGTTGATTGCAGTATCTGCATTTGACGACCCCATGGTTAAATGCAGGTTGTATGTTTGCTACCTGCTCCTGTGATTGTTCTCTTCCAGAAGAAGTTGCTCCTCCTGTTGATGTAGAGGCCCCATCTCTGGGAACCTCTTGTGCCAGAGCCCTGACACTTTCCCGGGCAAAATTCTGGGGGTGCCTCCTCTCCACATGGCGAATCATGGTGAAGTTGCCAAAAGAGTATTTTTTTGGGGGGTTACCCCGTGACAGGACCTGTTTGCAGATCCTGCACTCTACTTTTGGTGCATTCACCTTCTTCTGGTCTGCTGGAAACTTAAAAAATTTCCAGATGAAATGTTCTTTGACCTTCGGCTGAGGAGGCTCTTCATCAATGAAATCATTGGAGTCATCTTCACTGCTGGATGGTCTGGCAGCCATGATGAATCCAGGAATATGGAGCAGCAAAAAAGGCAGGTCTTTCAGTCACAAAAGTGAAAGAAGAAGTGAAGGAAATGGGTGGGGATTTCATTCATTGTAAAAAAAAACTGTTAGCAACCAATGAAAAGTGTTATTTTAGGGTCACATGACCCGACGCGTTTACGCTGCGCGCTCCGGAGCACTTCCGGTGCGTTTACGCAGCGCGATCGTAGGCGCTTCCGGGGCGCAAACGTGGCGCGATCGTAGGCGCTTTTGCGTGCGTTTATGCGCCGCGAACGTAGGCGCTTCCGAGGGCACTTACGTTGCGCGCCGAAGTGACGTCATCAATCTTTTATAGAAATGCATAATCATTTTCCTTATTAAAAAAAACAAATTTTATTTGTATGGTACGAAATGTTTTGCATTATTATTAACTTTTCATTCATATTTTTTTTCACGAACGACAGTTGCGCTCTGGGTGCGCTTTCAGATGAGCTCTCGGAAAAGCTTACCGGAGAGCTTAGCTGAAAGCTTCCCGGAGCGCGCACCCAGAGCGCAAAAGAAAAAAATTATATAAAAAAAATGAATACTTAAAAAAAAACAGCAAATTGTAAAAAAAAAAAAAGGTTAGAAACTCGATATACAAAGGAATTAGCATTTAAAAAACCTATGAAATTCACTGAAAAAACCATAGGTTTCACACCAGTTATAGTTAGGAATTAGCATTTAAAAAACCTATTAAATTCACTGAAAAAACCATAGGTTTCACACCAGTTATAGTTAGCTGGAAATTTTACTGATATAAAACCATTGAAATTCCCACGTTATAGTTAGATGGACTCACTATAACTTGCGCGTGCAATGCACTGCTGATGATGTCTTATTAAGCCAGTTAACCAATCAATTTTTAAAAACCATCCATTTAGACACTTATTTAAACATTTATTCTTCCATCAACTTTTACATATACATATATAAAATATATTTATTTTTCAGAAAGACACACATTCACTGGATGGTGTCATCAGTGATGTCATGAGTGATGTCACTGACCATGTCATGAGTGATGTAATATGTGATGTCATCAGCAGTGCATTGCACGCGCAAGTTATAGTGAGTCCATCTAACTATAACGTGGGAATTTCAATGGTTTTATATCAGTAAAATTTCCAGCTAACTATAACTGGTGTGAAACCTATGGTTTTTTCAGTGAATTTAATAGGTTTTTAAATGCTAATTCCTAACTATAACTGGTGTGAAACCTATGGTTTTTTCAGTGAATATATATATATATATATATATATATATATATATATATATATATATATATATATATATATATATATATCCACTGAAAAAAGCATGGGTTATAGACCATATATAGTTAGGAATTAGCATTTACAAAACCTTATTTTACTCACACAAAACCATTGAAATTTCATATATAGTTAGTTGCACTAACTATATATCGCGCACCCGCAATCCACTGCTGATCATGTCACATATTACATCATTCATGACATGATCAGTGACATCACTGATGACATCACTGATGACATCACTGATGACATCTCAAATGACATCACTGATGACATCACTGATGACATCTCAAATGACATCACTGATGACATCACTGATGACAACATCCAGTGACTGTATGTTTCTGAAAAGTCAAAATATGTCTTACATATTGAAGAATGAGTGGATGTATAAGTGTCTGGATGAAGGATTTAGTAGGTGCATGACTGACTGTATGAGTGAGTGATTAACTGTGTCTCACTGAGTGCATGGGTTAGTGACTAAACTGATGACAACATCCAGTGACTGTATGTTTCTGAAAAGTCAAAATATGTCTTACATATTGAAGAATGAGTGGATGTATAAGTGTCTGGATGAAGGATTTAGTAGGTGCATGACTGTATGAGTGAGTGATTAACTGTGTCTCACTGAGTGCATGGGTTAGTGACTAAACTGTCTTAATTTGTGCATCATTATATCTGTTGTTCTGTAAACTGCTGCATGTGTTGATGAGTAGCTTTATGATTAAGTATATGGGTTATTGATTGGTTGCCCAAGTATTTGTATGGGAGAGTGAGTGTGTGTGTGGGTGGCTGTGAGGTGTGTGACTTTGTGCATAGATGTGTGAGCAGTTGATTTACTAGATGTATGGGTTCAAAAGTGCATGTGGAAACAGCTGTATGGGCGGTTGACTGTGTGCATTAGTGTATTAGTGAGTGAATGGATATCTCAGTGCTACATGTCAAAGTAAGTACATATGTAAAACACAGTACATGTGAGAGTTGACATATATAAATAACTGTGCATAAGAGCCAGTGAATGTGTGAGTGGCTGTATGGATCATTATGACCTTGTATCAGGGATTGTATAACAGAGTAAATATGTGTTAGTATATGTTTGAATAAGTAAGGTGTGTATAACTGTATAGTTAAGGAAATGGAAGTGTGATTGATTCTTTGCATGACTGACTAGGTGTGTGAGTAACTCCATGGATGAGTGACAGTCTGTGAGTGTCTGTTTACTTTGAGTGTATCTAAGATTATATTAGAGTCTGAAGAGGTTCACCGTATTATCACATGAATGATGTCATCAGTGATGTGATCAGTAATGTCAAATGAGATGTCATCAGTGATATCATCAGTGATGTCATCAGTGATGTCATTTGAGATGTCATCAGTGATGTCATCAGTGATGTCATTTGAGATGTCATCAGTGATGTCATCAGTGATGTCACTGATCATGTCATGAATGATGTAATATGTGACATGATCAGCAGTGGATTGCGGGTGCGCGATATATAGTTAGTGCAACTCACACAATGGTTTTGTGTGAGTAAAATAAGGTTTTGTTAATGCTAATTCCTAACTATATATGGTCTATAACCCATGGTTTTTTCAGTGAATTTTCAAGGTTCTGTAAATGCTAATTCCTAACTATATATGGTCTATAACCTATGGTTTTTTCAGTGAATTTCAATGGTTTTTTAATAGCAAATATCAAAAGCTGTAAAATGTATTCTTATTCTAATTCAAAAATATATTTTATATTTTTGTAATTTTATTTTTTTATTTATTTGTTAGCTTAATAAGGTTCCGCAACCCGGTCCGCGAACCGGTAAACGTTCCATTAGCGCAACCACCGCGTTAGAAAACGATATCGTGACGCGTCGCGTTAGCGCGACGTATTGCGTTTCCGCGTAATACGACTTATGACGCGCCGCGTTAGCGCACCCGGAAGCGTTCTGGAACGCGAACCAAGGCGCGAAGCGCAGCTACTCGGAAGCGATCCGGGTCGCGTTACGGGACACATAACGTAAGCATAACAGGTCATGTGACTTGAAAATAACACTTTTTTTTGGTTGATTTCATTTTTTATTTCTGAATGATGTAAAGCTAGGTCATGTGACCTAAAAATTCCACTTTTCATTGGCTTAGAACATTTTTTTTTCCAAAATGATGAAAGCCCCCTCCTATTTTTCTCACTCTGACTTTCAACTTTGTGAGAGGAAGAACTATTTTCATTATTGGAAGATGGCTTCAATTGTAGCTGCAGCTGGTGGACCCCCACCACCACCACAACCTCCTAGGAAGGATGGACCACCTCCCCAGTTTATTCCCAACCCTGAAGAAGAGGAGGAAGAAGAAGAACAAGATGTACATCAAATAAAATTTTTCCCTGAAGCGCCCCGGAAATCACACCGCAAGGCCAATTTTATTTGGCAGTTTTTTTCATTTCCTGCAGGCCAAAAAAACGTGAATGCACGTTATGTTACATGCCTGATATGTAAAGAACCTCTGTCTAGAGCCATGATAAAAAGTATAGCTTTGGAAACTATACAATGCATCGCCACATGCAAAGGTGGCATCCAATAAATTATAGTATGGCGGAGGTGCGTAACCTAAGTGAAAATCCACCAACTCTTGTGGCCACCACCTCATCCCATGAAAGTCTTTCGGGACCAGAGGCGAGGGAGATGGTCCCCGCTATTCAAACTAATTTTCAACATATCAAGCTGGTGTGCATTTATTGTGGGGGTTTGCTTTGTTACGGCGAAATGAGCTTTCCATTAATGAACAGAGCATTTGAAAATCACAAGTGCTCAAAACGCCCCAAAAAGTGATTTTTTTTTTGTTGCTCCTGTTGAGCCGTTTCCAATGCCTGTTTTTCGTTCTTCCCCCTGAAAAAAACCCCAAAAAATATAAAACCGTTCAAAAAATACAAAAAAAGTATAAAAATGCTCAGAAAAATAATAAAAAAAATAAAAAACAACAAAAATAATTAAAAAAAAGTTATTTTCAGAACTACCTTCCCTTTATGAAAAATTGCTAGAATGTTTAGCACTCTAGCAACCTCTAATTCTTTTGATTTCCTTCCCGGTTCGCGAACCGGTACGCGAACCGGAAGCGAACTAAAAACAAATTTTTTTTAAAAACAAGAGTAAGTAAACAGAGAGTAATGTTAAAAGAAAGACAAATAGAGGGAGTAACACACAGACACTGTTGAAAGAGGAACTGAGAAAAGGAGTGGAAAGAGTAGTATAAGTAAGTAATAGAAAAAAAATGAGAGTAATAGCAAAGGCAGGAAACTGAAGGGTAAAGAAATGAAGCAGTGGAACTAATAAAAGTTAAATTTGATAGAGATGTAACGTAAAGAGTACTAAACACTTACCTTATAATTGAATTTTGAAGGTGGAAAGGCAATCTTTTTTTGAAAGTAAAAACAGAATCATTGGAGAATGACCAGCCGTTTCCAGATTTTAAATAAGCTGTGTAATGTCCTGAAGTAGTTGAAGGACCGTCATGATATATAATTGCTGTAGTTACAAAAGTCCTTCCTGATATTGACAACTGCGAAGCCACAAAATTATAACTCACTGTAGCGATTGTGGTGCCCGGGGGTCGAGGAATGGTACTACTATCAAGATCCCGAAGATGGTATGCGTGTGGGGACGTTTGTAGAAGAGGTAGAGTGAACTACAGTGACCAGCATTCCAAGGGGCAAGCAGGAAGAGCCATGAGACCTAAGGCATATTAGCCCCTACCCTCCTCACGGGCGGTTCTTGTCAATTTTGTTTGTTGAGAAGATCGGAGTGGCGGAAGGTGTTCCCCGCCGGATTCCAGCGAGAAGCTAGAAGATTCCTGGATTTGAGAAGCCGTGATTAACCCAGCGTTTGGAACTTTCAGCGCTTTACTGATAAGTACTCAAAAAACGGAAACGGGCTCGTTTTCGTTTTCTGCTTTATTGTTTACAAGTCCCTAGCTAGTTAGATTAGGGCACTCTTGGGACGTATCGCTTGTTCTTGCACCTCATATTAGGCAGCGTTCTGCATGAAGACGCGCTGCGCTAATATTTCTTGTACGTTCTCTCCAGAGAGGGTTTCTGGGAGACGTAGTCTCAGAACTGTTTTTGTTTTGTTTGTTTTGTTCACGGACAATTCCTGCCACACAGAGACCGAGACATTATCCCACGGACGTTCCTTGTGGGTTCCCTGAAACAAACTAGTTGTTGAACGCTGAGAGCGGTTTGTGCCATTTTAAACAACCGCTATTTTTCCATATCCTTTTTTGACTACCTCATGCCACAGTCCTGAACTCATTACAGAACGAGTCATAGTCCTTGCAGGCTTGCTGTGGCGTCCTTTCTTCACTGCCAGGGTTTTGTATGATTCCGGTGAGTGATGTGCCTACGAGTTGTTTAAGATACTATCCGAGACACCTGAAGTGTAGTGTTGATTGTGTTCCTTACTTTTCCCTAATCAGGTGGGTCCTCTCCTGCTGTCCTACGCATCTTGGTGACCAGACTCCCGGGGGATCCCAAGGAATCATCGCTACCCATTTATTATTTTATCCACTTCCCCTTTCCCGGCTAGGTACGTGTGCGCACAGTGTGTTTCGCTTCCACTGTGGGTTCCGTGTCTGGTGGGGGAAGGAGAGCTTAGCATCCGAAGTCGTTTCTGCCGGACACCCTGAGCTAAGGTTAGTGGCGTGTGTGAGCCTGCGCTGCTGCCAATCCATGACACTCACCTTAACAAATGCTTTTTGAATTTCAAAACAGTCTCAGAAACACACCAATTAGAAGAATAAAAGGTATGCACTCCAGAGGCTGGAACCAACAAAGGCACTGAAATGCTGATATTCATCACACATATCTCTCATGTCAGCCAATCAAAACTCTTCCCTCACTATTTTCAAATCAACACCCTTCCCCCCTCTGCCCTTTCTACCCCTTTTCCATAGCAACTACCGCCTACCAGACCTTTCATGTTTACAAGTTCACACAACAATGTTTCAAATGAACTCTGAACTCTCAGTACACCTGCTAATCCACTGCAATCTTTCATAACAACATTTTTAATTAACCATTCAAATTACATCTTTCAAAGAACACATCCATGCACCCTAACTTTCTGTTTTCAGCAATGGAAATCCACCAATCACTACTAATGAATCATTTGCACTCAAACTCCACAGTTTTTTTTCATTACAAACTTCACTATTTCAACTGCCATTTCATTCCCACACTTCAACTGACTGCTGTAAAAACTCCTCTCGCCATGTTTTCAGTCTGGATTCTTGGACATAGCTACATCCACTGGGCTCACAGGTATGCTGATAACAGAAATTTACACAACCTCAATTTACAAAATGTGGAAATCAAATGGATTGGCTGAAGAGGATTGAAATGTCACCAATTGATTCCATTGGTGAAAACCTTTTTACATTTGCCAAACCCTGACCTCATAATAGTGCACTGTGGAGGAAATGATTTGGGCACTTTGACTGGGATAGGTCTGGAAATGCTCTTAAAAGACACCTTTGAGCAATTAATGGCACTTTTTCCTCAAACTGCCTTGGTATATTCCAATATATGCCAAAGACAGAAATGGAGGTGGTCCAATCAATTTTGTCCACAAATTGAAAAATCGAGGAAGCATGTAAATAAGTCTGTTTCAGCTTACATGAGAGACCATGGAATGGGCTCGATCTACAACAATAACTTGCGTTATTACATGCAAGATATCTACAGAGAAGATGGCGTGCACTTCTCAGATGAGGGGAACAGAGTTTTCATACAAAATTTAAGACTGTGTATTGGTACCTACTTATAAGTACCTAGAACTTACACAGAACCCAAAAGCTCTTTTCAGAGCTACCTTAACTTTAATTACTCTTTTTAAATTTCGAATGTACCTTTTTTCACTAATTTTCACTTATGTTCGCTTCCCGGTTCGCTACCCAATTCGCGTACCGGCAGCTAACAGCGCGAAAAATTCAAATATTTTTTTCGACATATATGAGCCTCCTCAGCCACCCTCAGAAAACATAGGGGGTCAGGATACGTCTAAAGTGCCCCCTTCTACCCATTCTAAACATTATTTACCCTCCATCTTGTAACTCATTTCTACCGAAACACAAAATGGAGGACTCCCGTAACGCTGCAGGTTCGCGTACCGGGAAACGCACTGACAAGCACTCGCTCAAAAAAGGTGGGAAAGTAATTTGCAAAAAAAACACAGAAGACACTTTCACCAATTAAACATTAGCTCATACTACATACCAATCCCTACCATTTTCCCAAATTTGGTTGGAATTCCATTTAGCCATTTAGCATGTAGACCTCTCTAAATTCCCTGAGGTAAATTACTTCACAAAACACATCTGAAGTGTTGGAATTGACAACCAATTAAAATGTTACTTTCAATTTCTACTATTATATCATGACATTTGATTGGTTATGTACCTGAATATATATAAAGAAAAAGAGAGAAACACAGCCATTTTGACTACTACTTCTTGAAGTACATATCAACTACATTTCAACTGATAACTTGAAGTTCTATTTGAAAGGTAAGATGTTATTTTAAAAACGGAAGTATGTTCTGTACTGTAAGCTAATTAGGAAAACATTTTCAGATAGTTATATACTATCCCTCTGTAATACTTATAGAATAAAATAGACTTCTCTGTTTTAGTTATGGATGGAGTTAGACTTGTCTTGTATAATTAAGAATTGACTTAGTTTATTTCTTAAATTTTTTCATATTTCTACTTCCAGTTTGATGCCATACACTGCCCAACGAAAAAGTCACTGTTTAAAAAACCAAACTACCTGTCTGTACTTAAACCCAACAGTGCCCTATCTGTACTGATATATTTTTTTAAAATTCATTTTACAGCACAAAAATGGAAGGAGAGAACAAAACTAACTTGGAAATTGTTGCAGGAAGCAAAACAGATACAGAAATTGACTCTGAATTCTATGATGATTCACGGGACTTTGAACTTCTGCAATGTGAGGAAGCAGTAGATTTCCTACTTCAAAATGAAAAAAAAACTGACAATGAATTATTATAATTTCTTTTTAATTTTGAAAAAGAATCAGAAAAATAAATGTTTATTTAATAATTCAAAAATTGTTTGAGACATTATTCATTTTTATATGTATTTTGTAAACTAGTAGCAAATTGATTATAATGTAAAGTCAGACTTTAAATATACTGTGCAACTTTTTTGTGTTACATAGTAAGTTTGCTCATAGTTACTTCCTTTCTTCCACTATATTATCTCCAATGTGTATTTAACATCTCTTTATCATCTCCTGCCTCCATATTGCTTCGGCTTTCCGGACAGACTATGGTATGAATTCCATATACCACAAAAACTTCAGAAACAACTTGCAAGATATCTACAAAGGAGACGGTGTTTATTTATTTTTAGACTCTGCATTGGTACCTACATGTTGCTACGTAAATAAAAAAAAACAAAAAAAAATCAACAAAACGAACAATCAATAAACATACAATATTTTGAAACTCAATCATTCTTGTTTCCTTATAGTACGCTCCCCGGACCGCTTTCCGGTGCGTGTACCGGGCGCACCTCCACATCAAACCTAGGGGGTAACGGAGGATCTACTATGCCCCCTTATGGTCATTTGCCCCTTCGTTTTGGCCTCCTCTTGTCTCTCGATCCTACCGAGAGACAAGATGGCGGCCGCTCCGGACTGTTTAGAATGTTGACAGACACCGGAGAGCCAATCATCTTCGCTTCGCAAAGCTCCGTTACGCGAAAAGTACACGAACCGGAGCGCTAACCGGGACGCTGTCACAGATATATCTGTTTTTTTAAACGTTAATTTCTCAAAATACACGGGAGCACATATATTGAGACCCAGCAAAGGCACATCGGGCTAACAGTCCCTACAATTTTGCCAAGTTTCGTGCAAATCCATTCAGCCGTTCGAGCTAAAAGTGAGGCCAAACGCCCTATGGAAAACTCAATGTTAAAAATGTGTTTTGGGACCCCCCTTTTTTGTCGGCCCCTCCTTGACGAAACCCCCCCAAATTTTCAGGGGCTGCTCAGAAACAAAACGTGCCATTTTCCTGAAAATTTCAGCCGATTCTGTCCACAAACGCCAAAGTTATTAGACATAGAATTTTCAAAAGTCCCATAGAGAAAAAATCCTAACTATATATACCTACTGGCGACCGCCAGTAGGTAATATATATATATATAAATATATATATATATATATATTCGCTTCCCAACAGAAACTCCTTCCGGGTCCCTCGACCCGTGAAAGGTGGCGTGGACGCCGGCGGAGTGAATCCGACACGAGTATGATTTCAATAAACAAAGTCCATAACCCACGCTCTCAGGAAACAACTCGGAGACACCAAAATGAAGCCAGTGCTGTTTTAATTCACAACGCGTTTCGCCGACAACGGCTTGATCACGTGAATTAGCGTTATCGTATCAGTGCCATATAACACAAAACAGTGGAAACAGAAAGAGGACTGTACTGTCAATTCATAGTAAGAGTAAAGTTTTGTAAAGTTGTACGTTACAAACTGTAAAATCAATAAAGAATATTAGCGACCTTCTGTGAGAACAATGTTAAAATCACATGTTGTTCACAAAGACAATGACACATTGTAAATAAAAGCAGCCTAAATACGGCAATATACGCAGTGGAGAAGGGCAAATAAGCCACTAGATCTACACCGTTTCACTCTGCTTACACTCACAGATCGCAATGCGTGTAAGTTATGGGGCTCACTCAGAAGCGCGAGCGCATGGAAATAATAGCGCGCCTGCGCACAAAAGAAAACAATACAATTGAGATAGTGAAGGGAAGTGAAATCCCATATCAGAGGAGCAGATAGAGAGAACTCGAGGGCAAGTGCCCATAAACAAACTCTCCTAACTAATGTTAAGTCCTGATTAAGGTGATCTTAGTGGCAAGTGCCTAAAAAATACTCTCACATAGGAAGTCAGTCCACTTAGATTCCAAATCTAGGTGATGGCAGATCCTTAACGCAAGGGTGCTCATGTGACAAGAACCGGATTAGGGGAGAGGTCCCGTGAGGTGAAGTGCCTGGTGAGTTGGGCCCCATATCTCGGTCCTACAACAAAACAAATAACAAAGACAATTAAAAACAATTTCATCAATTTGAAAAGTAACATGCAGCTAAAAAATACATTTTCATACAGTCAACACATGGTTGATGACGAAGATCGTTGTAGTCAGTTTACATTATTCCTTGAGGTGTACGGCTAGCTCCTCATCCTGATTGAGGCCCCCCGGGGTCTTGGTTTGGAAGTCTATAATAAGTTTGGACTCCCTTTGACGTAATTTGAGTACCCTGTTACCCCCTCGGGGATTTTTTCTTATCTGTTCCAAGATGAAGTAACTCAGATCCTTGACATTAGAGAAGTGTTTATCTCTAAAATGTCGTGCCACCGGGTATTTTGGGTCAAAGTTACTAATGGCTCTGGTATGTTCCAGTATTCTCTTTTTGGCCATACACGTCGTGCTCCCTATATACCATTTCTTGCAAGGGCATGTAATGGCATATATTACAAAAGTCGAGCTGCATGTCAGGAAAGGTACAATCTTTTTCTGGACACCGTTATACATCACTTCCTTCACAGATTTGCTGTTGGCACAAGCTTTACAATGCCCACACGGGAAGAAACCAGCTAGTCCCTGTATATTACTGGGTGGGTACACAGTAATATCACTGTGCACTAGCATATCCCGGATACTTCTTCCCCTTCTGTACGTTATACTGGGTCTAGGAGGTAGTTCTTTCCCTATAACACTGTCTGCTTTGAGAATGTCCCAACTTTTGGCTACAATTCTCCTGATGTCTTGGGAGTCATTGCTATAGGTGAGGATAAGTCTGGTGGTATCACCTCCTTCCTCTTTGTCCTCAGTGTTGTCTAGGAGGGTATCGGGTCTCTGGATAGTGCTGGCTCTATCCTTAGCTTTTTTCAGAACCCAATTGGGATAACCTCTCTCCTTGAATCTGTCAAGAATGATACCACTCTCTTCCAAGTATGCTGTCGCAGTGTTGCAGTTGCGTTTGGCCCTCAGCAGTTCTCCAAAAGGAATACTCCATTTCAGCTTATCTGGATGACTGCTGAGGGCATGCAGTACACTATTGCCCGCAGTCGCCTTGCGGAAGAGTGATGTGTGGATTTCATTGTTCACAATCCTGATCTTGATATCAAGATATTCAATGTCTGTGTAGCTTTTACAGCCACTGAGAACAATGTTCCGGGAATTGCAGTTTAATTTCATGATGAAATTATCTGCTTCCTCAATGGTGCCTTTCCATATAATAAAAAGGTCATCGATGTACCTCAGCCACATCGATACCTTTTTAAAATCCTGTTGTAGAATGGGATCAGATCGAATATCACTTTCCCATTTACCCATAAACAAGTTGGCAAAACTGGGTGAAAAACACGAGCCCATGGCTGAACCACTGACCTGTCTAAATAGTTCCCCATTAAAAAGGAAGATGTTATTCTCCAGACAGTATCTCACCATGTTGAGCAACATCCGAGTGTGCTCTCTGTATTTTATGTGTCTATTTCTTAGAAATTCTTCACAAGCTTCCACACCTTGTTTGTGGTCAATAATGGTGTATAGACTCTGTACATCAAGTGTTATGAGTACAGAGCCTGTCTCCCAATTACAATTCTCAATCTTATTCAGAAAATCTTTAGTATCACGTACATAACTTTCCAATGTAATGACATGTTCTCTCAGAAAATAGACCATTTTCTGAGAGAACATGTCATTACATTGGAATGTCGTAATTTTGCAGACTGGTTATTTTAAGAATCAAACCAACCGTTTTACTGTTGTGCAATACAATGTGACAACACCTTTTTAATTTTAAGGTATAATTTACTCACACAAATATATTGAGGCAACGTGTGTTGAACTAGTAATTGCCCACATGGGCGAAACACTGGAATGTTAATATTGCGGTATGGTTTATCAGCAAAATCAATTTGAAATTGAACCGTGTTTGCATAACGTGTATGCTTGTTTAAAAAAATATTTACAAAGATCGCTGCGTATATTGTAAATAATGGAAATGTTTTACAATAGTATCCGTGTAATGGTGAAGTGAACTACGAGTCTGTTTTTTATGTTTTTTAACGTGTAGTTTCAGAGTAACCTTAATGATTGTTTACAATGGCCGCTTTCCGTTACTTCACTGTCCAGTGAGCAAGACTGCTTGTCAGTCGAAACGCGTTTGGCAGCGGCAAGACAAAATAAAAAAAGATTGTTTATACCTTACACAGTATCGTCATTTTGAAAAAATATATATATATGTATATATATTCCAAACACATGGTAGCCCAATGAGCCTCACGCGAGTCAGAGAGAAGGTTACCAGCCTTTAATAGTTGGTATGGAAAGAAGCAGCAGTCAGTGCAATCAACAGCCTCTCCTGCGCCTTACTCGTTTCGAGTTCATCTCTTCATCAGAGGCAATTCAGGAAAATGTTGCGCTTAGCAGGCAATTACTCCCTTTAAAATGTCACGCCCCTTATTCACGTTGCAATGTTCTTATGGGAGTGTATTTCCACAGTATTCTCCAACCTTAATAGCGGTGCGCTTATTTCTGCCGCAATGAAGGCCCCAGCAAGGTCCCCGACCAAAATTTACTTCCTCAATCCGACCTCTCTGCTCCACATTGAAAGTGGTGTGTCCTCCTCCGTGGCCCCCTGGGAATCATAGGGTGGTGCTGGCTCGGCAGATGGGCATCCGCATAGATTCCTAACACATGGTAGCCCAATGAGCCTCATGCGAGTCAGAGAGATGGTTACCGGCCTTTAATAATTGGTATGGAAAGAAGCAGCAGTCAGTGCAATCAACAGCCTCTTCTGCGCCTTACGCATTTCGAGTTCATTTCTTCATCAGAGGCAACTCAGGAAAGGTTTGCGCTTGGCAGGCAATTACTCCCTTTAAAATGTCACGCCCCTTATTCACGTTGCAATGTTCTTATGGGAGTTGTAGTGCCACAGTATTCTCCAACCTTAATAGCGGTGCGCTTATTTCTGCCTCAATTACGGCCCCAGCATCGGCTCCAACCAAAGTTTCCTTCCTCAATCCGACCTCTCTGCTCCACATTGAAAGTGGTGTGTCCGCTTCCGTGACCCCCTGGGAATCATGGGGTGGTGCTGGCTTGACGGACGGCCATCCGCATAAATTCCAAACACATGGTAGTGATATATATATATATATATAATATCAATTAACGAGTAAATATCAGGACAACACTAAGAAGAACTGAAGAAACTGTAAAAAATTGTAAATGAAAATTCACTTAACAAATTTCATTCAGGGTGCAGAGTGTGTCCAAAGAGAATGTGCCTTTCCTACCTCCAAGATGTTGAAACATATCTAGCCATTCACTCAACATTATCAATGTAATCAATCCACAATTTGACATGAAGCTTTCCTTATACAAATAATACTTAACCCCAGTTCGTATAGCTCCAGTTTGCTCTTTTAATTGTCTTTGCTTTGTGGACCTTTTTGCGTGCATCCTCATGTCTTTTGAGTTTATAGTATAGCTGATCATTTATAGATACTGCTTATCTGGCACGTTTGTTTCCTTTAGTTTGTCTTCGGTGCACACACTGCTATGGTAGTGAAAGTGGTTGTACATTTTTTTAATATTATTGACTCGTTATAGCAATTAGATAGTTTCGGACATCATTGCTTAGTGTGCCCTATCTGCTTCCCTCTGTGCCAGTAGAGGCAAACTACACACCTGTCATGATTCGCAACTTGTAAATACCTCTCTTGCCTTCAGGTTCCCTATACATCCTGTGTGCCTTCCTCCCGACAGATTGAAGCATAATAAAGCCTCAATTAGACCTTCCAAATGGGTCATGACCCTGCCTCTTGGAAGTGTAGACAAGAACTAAAAAAACTGTTTTGTAAAAGAGCAATGGCATTAAACACTTTTTCAAAAACAAGCTCATATGTCAATTCTCCATTCCCTGTCAAAAATATACCACTGTACACACTAACATTTTCAAGGAAGTTCCATCGTGCTTTTAATCCATATCATACTGGCTGCCACAATGCCTTTATTCTGATCTTTGTTTTAATTCTTATTTTGGCTTGTTATTGGGTACGTGTTTATAGTCATTAGCAGTGCTGACGTCTCAATTCCAAAATAGTGTTTATATTACAGTTAGATGAGTCTTTACAAACAAAATAGGGAAATTCATGCTCCAGATTTCTGTGGGTTTGACCTTATCACTCGGCTGACACGCTAACTGTTAAAAAAGATTTGCAAGTACCACAGCTACTTTAAATGGAAGGAGGAGGGGTTCCTCCAATTAAGCGGTACATCCATGGGAAATTGTATGGCACCTTCCTATGCGAATCTTGTAATGGAGAAACTTGAGGAGGCGTATATCCTATCAAACCAGGAGTGGAAATCTCATATAAAATTGTACCAGAGGTACATAGATGACATTTTTGTACTGTGGAAAGGAAACAAAGAGAGCGCAAAATTGGCCATTCAGACGTGGAATTCATTTAATGAACACATTCAATTTACCAGCGAAATTTCTGAAACACAAATCACATTTTTAGATGTCTTAATATTGAAAACGGATACAGGATTGGAAACTGATATTTTTAGAAAGTCAACAGATAGAAATAATATCCTACATTTCATGAGCCATCACCAACAATCACTTAAAACCCATTTGCCAAAATCACAAATGTTGAGGATACAAAGAATAGTTTCAGATAGTTAAAAAGCAGATCAAACAATAGAGGAGATGGCACAAAGGTCTAAAGAAAGAGGATATCCACCACCTATTATATCAAAAGAAATAGCAGGAAATAAACTCATCACTCGCCAAACAGCCTTAACCACCTGCACAAAGAAAGTGAACACCAGAATGGTGGCTGTCACAAAGTTCACAACATCAAGTTATACCTTCAAAAAGATAATAAACAAACATTGGACATTGCTAATCATGGAACCCGACTTCAGGAATCTGTTTATGGAACCCCCTTTATTCGCATACACCAGAAACAGGAACATTGGAGAGATTTTGAAAAAAAAAGGATTCTCACAAGCGAACATACACAGGAACGATGCCCTGTTTGAACTGTCAAAATTGTCACAACATAATTCGTGGAACTATCCTACACCACCCCATGAAGGGACATGAAATCAAACTACATGTATCAGCCTCTTGCAAAACTTCAAATGTTATTTACATGCTCAAGTGCCCTTGTGGCAAAATATATGTGGGTAAAACAGAACATAAAATCCGTTTACGTATCAATGAACACAAATCAAACATAAGAACTAAAAACTTGAAATCCACAGTGCCAACACATTTTGAGGAACTCAAACACAACATTGCACAATTGAGATTTTTAATTTTGGAAATCATTGACAAGCATGAAGGAATAGACAACAATAAACAACTATTGCACAGGGAAAACTTTTGGATCTATCGTCTACAAGCAATGAAGCCACATGGCCTTAATGAACGGACTGAATTTGCATTCTATTTATGAAACCCATTATGGGCCACTTTTTTTGCTCAAACAAATCTGAAATCGATGTCATTTCACTAACTATTGTCAATACTTAATGTTACATTCAAACTCGTTATTATTTCTTTTTGTGCTCGTACAATTTTTTTGTGCTCGTATAATTTTCACATAATTTTCGTATTGCCATACATTTTGTCATGTTTTTCACGTAATACATCTGTTACATAACTCCTAAATCAACATGGCCACCGCCGACGACACACCTATACACATACTTCACAGTCCGTCCTCCATGTCTATGGAGAACGCACACCCTACGTAAGACGTAATATGCGCAATGAACACGAACAGTATTATCCCGGAAGCGATGAGGGACATGTTTATCACATTCGAAGAAAACCCAATCAAAAAACTCAATAGGAGCAGAGCAAATGATGAGGATATTTAGGGAAGCACTCAGTCCCCTGAGTGCAATGTGTACTATAGCTTAACCTGGTGGAGGGGTCTCACAGAAACTAAGTAAGGCAAAGTTTATCGACATTATTTCTAACGCTACATTTTAACAAGGAATGATTCAAATTTCTTTTTCATTGACCAGATCTATAGTTATATCCCGATTCTCATAACGTGAGTACTATATATCATGTACCCAACACGGCATGTCGTCACTTACGTCACTAAACACATAATCACAAATCACTAACTGCATGTATATATATTGAGAATGTCTGCTTAAAGGAATGAGTTGGTTGCAGTTTTGAATCAAAACATTGTTATATTATGTTCCTCAGATCATATTCCCTGACGAAGAGTGTAAAAAGCTCGAAATGCATTGGAATACAATATGATGTGAATTGGAAATCCATTGTACATATGATATGGAGCAACAAATGATAAATGGATGAAAATAATACAATTGAAAGTAACAATGATAACAAATAACGATAATGAATGAATAAAATTCATGTTTAAATGAACTTTGGAAGCTTTATTTGATCAACACAGGAGTCCCCCAAATAGGGGATTTGCAACCAAGTAATTGGAAGCACTCAACAGTATTGATTAGTGGACATTCACAAGACGGCAACGTCACCCCTGGGAGCAACCTAAAACCACAAAAAAAAACAAAATTAATTAATTCAAAAACAACACAATACTTGATTAAAAATTGGTGGTGCGCAGGTAAACATTTATCTTCAAGTTTTTATAGGGACATACGCAAGTGGTACATTACATTCTGATTCGGCCCGCATTTAGCTCTAGGGCTTACAAGGAAGCCATGGGAAGTTTGGGTGTTGCATTACGGTACTCCTCTCCATACCATCCAGAGGGAAATTCGGTCATGGAGAGAAAAACCGAGACTTGAATTAATCTTTAACAACAAGAGTAATCGGCTTGGGTGATAGTTGCGTCAATCACTTAGGAGGTGTCACTCCTTACGAAGTCCTATTTGGGATGAGAATGTGGGTACCTGATCTCGATTATGAAAGCACAGTGGCAGATGAGAAACCATTTGACATCAATAAATGTTTGGCTGTTTTATCAGGATCTCAATAAATTCCAGGCACAACAAAGCAACTTGCAAGTAAAAGGCACCACCACTGGGGAAGTCTAATCAGTCACAGCAAGATCTGCCCGGATCCCAAAAGTTGGGATCTGTTCAGAGAAAAGATTGTGGACAAGAAATAATTTAGGTCATCATTCCGAAAGGCTGTACCTGTCCTGCCTGTCGAAGATACAAGAACAGTACTTCTTCTGCCTCTTACCGGAAAAAAAGAAAAGAGATTTGTCTTCATCAAGCTGATCAAACCGCACTATGTTGCCACTACTGAATGAATGTATGATGTTACTACGAAAGTCTGACAAAATGTCGATTATAAAAATATCTACCTATAAAAATCGTGCAACAAAAATGTTGATTACAAAAATATCGACATGCTATCTCTAACAAGGTAAGTACAAATATATCAGAAAAAAATATCGATGTCAAAAGTATCGTAATTAAAAAATATCGTTTTTTTAATTTAAAAAATATGCAATATAAATAAAATAATACTTATAAATGTAATAAACATAGTTAAAAATATGTTATATTATTTAAAATGAATAAATAATATACATAATGTAATAAAAATATAATTGTCTTCATCAAGCTGATCAAACCGCACTATGTTGCCACTACTGAATCAATGTATGATGTTACTACGAAAGTCTGACAAATTGTCGATTATAAAAATATCTACCTATAAAAATCTTGCAACAAAAATGTTGATTACAAAAATATCGACATGCTATCTCTAACAAGGTAAGTACAAAAATATCAGAAAAACAATATTGATGTCAAAAATATCGTAATAAAAAAATATTGTTTTTTTATTTAAAAAATATGCAATATAAATAAAATAATACTTATGAATGCAATAAACATAGTTAAAAATATGTTATAATATTTAAAATTAATAAATAATATACATAATGTAATAAAAAAAATAATGTACATATAATACATAATATATACTTCCTTAATATTAACTTTTCAAAATAATTTTAATAACTTATAAATAAATAAAAATATTGTAAATTACAAATAAATGTATACACATTCAATAATAATATATATAAAAATTATTACAAATGTAAAACAAATTAAAAAAAGTAAGTAAATGTTGGATAGCGTTGGGGTAAAATTTACTATTCCCATTCCAGAGAGTGCAACAGTAGGGACGGTGTTGGATAGCGTAGGGGTATAAATTACTATTCCCACTCCAGAGAGTGCAACAGTAGGGAAAGTGTTGGGTAGCGTAGGGGTAAAAATTACTATTCCCAGTCCAGAGAGTGCAACAGTAGGGAAGCTGTTGGATAGCGTACGGATAAAAATTACTTGTCCAAATCCAGAGAGTGCAAAAGTCGGGAAAGTGTTGGATAGCGTAGGGGTAAAAATTACTATTCCAACTCAAGAGAGTGCAACAGTAGGGAAAGTGTTGGATAGCGTAGGAGTGAAAATTACTGGGGCATATTATCAAGGGGGTTTATCTCCGCTTTTTTGGCTTTAAAAGCCAAGAAAGCGGAGATAAAATTATCTCCCTATTACCAAGCTGTCGCTAACACCAGTTAGTGACAGCTAATAGGAGATAGCGACCATCTTGAGCCTTGCTTTGCATGTCAGTGATATTTATCACTAATGACATGCAAAGTGGGCGTGCCAAGATGTTAGCGACTGGAAACAGTCCCTAACATCGCTATCTCCTATTACCAACTTTTGGAGATATTCGCGCTAAGCGCGAATACCTCCAAAAACTAACACCTGCCCTGAGCAGTTCTTAGCCATGTTATCCAATGGGAGGTGGATAACATGGCTAAGAGCATTTGCTCGATAATGCATGAATATCGCTGACTTTTCAGCGATATTCATGCATTTCGGCCGTTTTTTATCGCATTTGCGATAAACCTTGTTAATAGCAAGGTTTATCTGCGATAAAAATCGCCGATGTGCGGCGATAATTTTTGTCTCTAAACAAGTTAGAGACAAAAATTATCGCTAGTTGTTGGTAATATGCCCCACTATTCCCACTCCAGAGAGTGCAACAGTAGGAAAAGTTTTGGATAGCGTAGGGGTCAAAATTACTATTCCAACTCCAGAGAGTGCAACAGTAGGGAAAGTTTTGGATAGCGTAGTGGTAAAAATTACTATTCCAACTCCAGAGAGTGCAACAGTAGGGAAAGTGTTGGATAGCGTAGGGGTATAAATTACTATTCCCTATCCAGAGAGTGCACCATTAGGGAAAGTGTTGGATAATGTAGGGGTAAAAATTACTATTCCCAGTCCAGAGAGTGCAACAGTAGGAAAAGTGTTGGATAGCGTAGGGATAAAAATTACTATTCCAACTCCAGAGAGTGCAACAGTAGGGAAAGTGTTGGATAGCGTAGGGGTAAAAATTACTATTTTCACTCCAGAGAGTGCAACAGAAGGGAAAGTGTTGGATAGCGTAGGGGTAAAAATTACTATTTTCACTCCAGAGAGTGCAACAGAAGGGAAAGTGTTGGATAGCGAAGGGGTAAACATTACTATTCCCACTCCAGAGAGTGCAACAGTAGGGAAAGTGTTGGATAGCGTAGGGGTAAAAACTTACTATTCCAACTCCGGAGAGTGCAACGGTAGGGAAAGTGTTGGATAGCGTAGGGGTAAAAATTACTATTCCAACTCCAGAGAGTGCAACAGTAGGGAAAGTGTTGGATAGCATAGAAGTTAAAAATACCATACTTATAAATAATTATTTTAAAATATAAAAACAATTAATTATTAAATAAATATAAACTATTTACAAATACCAATACATAATTATTAAAAACATGATTAGCAATAAATAATTAAGTAAAAATAAATTAATAATAAATACCAATTATTAATAGTTAATTACCAATTATTAATTAAATAACAATAATATAATTAACAAAACAATTATTAAAATATATGATTACTTAATTACACTTAAATTACTTCCCACCCTATTCCCCTATAAACCCATAACCCGCTACAGAACATAATTATTAATTAAACAATAAATTAAAATTAATTACCAATTAATAAAAATTAATTACCAATTAATTATAATTATTTATAATTCCTGAAAATTAATAATCAATTTAGTATAATTAAATTACTTCCCACCCTATTCCCCTATAAATCCATAACCCACTACAGAACATAATTATCAATTAATCAATTAATTAACATGAATTACCAATTAATAAAAATGAATAACCAATTAATTAATATTATGTATAATTCCTAAAAATGAATAATTAATTTAGTATAATTAAATTACTTCCCACCTTATTCCCCTATAAACCCATATACCGCTACAGAACATAATTATCAATTAATCGATTAATTCAAATTAATTACCAATTAATAAAAACGAATTACCAATTAATTAAAATTAATTTATAATTCATTAAAATTAATAATTCATTTAGTATAATTAAATTATTTCCCACCCTATTCCCCTATAAACCCACAACCTGCTACGGTACTAAAATACAACATTTACTTAAATTACATAAATAAAAATAAAATACATTTTAAATACATATTAATATACCTAAAAATCATATAAAAATCGATATTAGTAACATCAATATTGCTAACATCGATATTAGTAACATCGATATTACTAACATCGATATTAACAAAATCGATATTACTTACCTTCGAAATTCTGTCCCATCGATATTAAAAATATCGATATAACTTACCTTCTATATTATGTCCCTTGGATATTTAAACATTGACATTATTGTATGCCGGTATTTAAAAAACGATATTTTGTCTGCCTACCGTTACTAGGCCATCCATTACCCCGCAGTAGGTTACAACGTGGACGTTACATCGTCCGCATTGTTACCACGCATGGCTTAACATCGCAAGTAGTTTCTACGACTTGCGCTAGCTGGCTCGCTGGACTTAAAAATAGTATAAATTACTATTCCTACTCCAGTTAGCGCAACAGCAGGGAATGTGTTGAATTTTAAATCCAACACATTCCCTGGTGTTGCGCGCCATCTAGTGCAAGTGGTAGAAACGACTTGCGATGTAATGCCATGCGTGATAATGCGGACGATGTAACATCCGCATTGTAACCTACCCGCGTAGTATTACCAGCGTTGTAAATGCTGTTTCCCATACTGATTAGCAGGTCTTGTGGACTCCTTAGTAGCCAAATCTCTCCTCTCTCTACCATACAGGAAGTTCAGATAAAAAGACTCATAACATTTCAAGAGTCACTAATACAAAGCAATGGAGTTTCCAACAATGAAATGGAACTCGTACTTCTTGAAACAGAACATCAAAATACAAATGAAAGACAAATATCAGTTTGGCCTAACACCGATGACTACATAAATATGCCTCTACAAGAGACGTCTGTCAATTCAACACCGCTGAGCTTCCAAAGATAGATTGGACTGCATCTGGCTACTTCATCGATTCTGATACTCGAGTGTGGAGTAGTGTGGCTCACTGGTTAGAGGCGGCAGACCCGAGAGCAGAGGACGGCCCGGGACCAGGGTTCGATTCCCGGCGCGGCAGGTTTCTGGACCAGGGTCAGCGGACTCGATAATTCTCTCGCCTCGGTGCCCACTCTGATCAGCGATCACACTCGGCAACTCTGGGCATTAGCTTGCCTCATCTTCACTAACGGCCCCACCAGACCGCCGGGGATGCCTGGTCTGACCCTGGAGATACCCATTAAGGGACCATCTCTCAGGGAAGCCAGGAAGGGTTTCGCAGCGGTCGAAGCGCCTTGGGACCCTACGGGTAAGTAGTGCGCTATATAAATGCCTATACATTTACATTTACATTTACATTTACCTTCTCTCTGGATCACAGTGAACCTGAAACAAGGCCAGCTCCTGTTTCCCGTAAGCCACAAATTTGTTGCTTCTATATTTTTCTGACTTACCTAGTATCATCTTTGCTCCAGCTCCGGATAATAACTGGAGTACAGCTTTTTGTGTCCTGCATTGGCCTAGTGACTGTCTTTTGCTTACCCATGAATCAAAGCTATCTCCCAGAACGCTCTGCAGTATCACATGTGAACTCGGTCCTGAAACCTCATACATCTTCTCATCGTAAGCAAAGACTGTCCTTCGTGAACATTACAGCTGTTCCAATTCCTGATAGTATAGTGCGGGACAGGGTTGATTATGATGCATTTGGTCTCACAGAACTTTTTAAAATACCTCATGTATTTAAAATTTCTCTAAATGATATCATAACCTCCAGTACATTTTCTGACGATTTAGATTTTGAAACTGTAAATAATATGTTGTCTGATTTAGAACAATCCGCTGAATTTTCAAGCACTGAAATGTTAGAGGACAGCTTTGAGTTCGACATTCTGTACTGTTACCAACATTATGGTCATCACTTTTTACATAAATAAAGTAATTAAGTAAAAGTACAAACAATCCAGTTGTCAGTCTAAACCATAAATCCAGTATCCCACAAACTGTTTTCACATACCACTAATGGAAACATTGCTCAACTCCACCGAAAAGTAGTTTGAGAACATTTACACAGAAAATGTTCTTATTTTTCAGGGTATAACACTTCTGACCCAACCTTATATTACTATAAGGTTGCACCTACAACTGCACAGAAAATATGCTAACCAACACCAAACAGATGGATTCTACATCCTTTATTTCCTAACTGTCTCAACAGGGTTTTGACTTATGGAAGGAGACTTTTGCACTGGAATTGGCTTTCATGGCCCTGATGCTTTCAACAGGAGGCAAGCACACATAAGCCCTTGGAGAACTTTGGAAAAGCAGGATTCAAAAGTAAAATCCAGTTCTTTCATTGCCCATAGTCAGAAGCCACAACTGCAGGCCAGCCCAGTAAATCAACACACAGCAAATGGGCTGTACTCCTCCTGACAGCTCTTCAGCTCTTCTTCTTGGCAGAGTCCTCAATCCAGAAGTGTTCTCAAAATGTGGGGTTATAGGTCAAGTACTTTTCCTATTTTGTCCTTTGAAGTAGGCAAACGTACACAAGGGTGAATGACACTGTGCAATAGACTTCCGTTGTTGGAATAGCCAAGAACAAGGATTTGAACACACCTCAGATTGCCTCACCATCACAATTTGAGGGGTGGTTACTTTGGCCCATGGCCACAAATGTCAAAAAAGATTCAGGGGTACCACCGAAGGGTTTAGTATCCATAGGCCAGACCAATACTATGTACAGCGAGAACATCCGGGGTGGTGACATCATACAGGGTTGGTAAGTTATGCCTTGATTGGCTAAAAACCTTGACTCTGTCCCAAGTGAAACAATACTTATCCTTACTATCAGAAAGACATCAGAAAGACATGGATCTTGGGGACTTTTTATTAGACCCCCAAAAGCCACGTCAGAAACTTTTCTTATACGCTGTCTATAATGAAATCTGGAAATCTCTCAACAAAAAGCTGCCGAGAGACTTTGTGAAAAATAATCAACCTAGAAAAGGCATTCTTAGCTGTAGTTGACAATGGTATGAATATATTAACATCCAGGATTTATTCACTGAGCAAAATTGTATCTTCTGCTATAGCTGTACTAGAAGAGGATTTGTTCATACTACAACATGGACAATCTCAGCTACATTCTAATATGTTGTAAGCTGGACGCTGCAATCATTTTGCGCTGGTTATGTGCCTTAGCGATTTTTCAACAGTCGGTCCTTGTTCTCTGTATAAAATGTACCTAAAAAACAGATAACAATAGCACAAAGGGGAGAAAACTATATACAATGCTGCGTATTGAAAAACTGGAGCAGTGACCTTTCATTGCGGCAGAGTCACCCTCCACAAAATGGATAATCTACTGCCAAATAACATTACTGGTCACAACTTTCCAGTTTCAGTATTTCCTAGTACAACAACAGCCAGGCATGAAGTGATGGGTAGGGAATTCATCAAGGAATCTTGGGAATCGCCATACAGATTTTGATACAGGAGAGGGGACATGGGAGTGTTTCTAAGCGGTACAGACAGCGAGAACCCTTTAAGTGGATCTCTCATATGCCAGGATATCATGCTTCACGGGGACTGTAATGGTTCAGTTGCAAACTTATCCTGTCATATGAAAGGGTCTCCAGCTGCTGTGATTAATCCAGTGTTCAAGTTGCTTTCAAATGGGAGTTACTTGATGCTGAATGATCAAGGTTTTTGTGGGATGCTTCTGGGCATCACATATCTTGTCACTGTAAACTCCAGTGTTACTTGTGGTATGCAGGTATTGTTTCCACCTACCTACACAGACAAGGAGGCGCCTTTATGGGCTTCGTTGAATGTCTCCTCTATACAGTTTGATACTCTGAGCAGAATGAAAGCCACACTTTACAGAAAACTGTGCCCTTAAGCTCTGCCCGAGAGATTTATGATCTTCAGATTGCAAGGTCCTCAGTTGAGATACTGGCACTAGTACAATCAAACTGCCCTTTTCATTTCACAGAAATGGTACAAAGTATCTTTACCATGTCTGATACGACATGTATGGTACATCTTGTTAACACTATAACCATAGGTTCTGGACTGTTAGGCACCTTTCAAACAGTCTTCAGACTTATTCCCTACTTCATACACTAAGGATTCGGAAGCATTTTTGGAGGGTCCAGCTGATCCTGATGCTAATAGCAGGTATCCTGATTGTTATTTTTCTGCTTCGCAATTGACATCACAGTCAGCAAGGAAATGGAAAAAATGCTGTTGGAGCGCTGATACCCTGATCGCATGGTAGTCCATCTGGGCACACCTTGCCTCCACTACCTGAGCGAGTTTTGGTTCCTGTCATTTAGACTAGTCTAGATTGATTGTGTTGTGCCTTTCCTTTGATGCCTGTTCTGCGGACAAGAATGTGTGTTGGATCTCTGTCTAACACTTTCATTAGTTGTGCCACCGAACGTTGATGCTTTACTGGACCCGGTAACGGCCCATGTTCTGCTGTGTCCTCAGCATATTCCCATTCTTACAGCCACCACAGGATGCCTCAGCTTCTGTTGGAAATGGATACTGGCTCCTCAAAAAATTCTCAGGCTTTGGATGTCACACAGGCTTCCCCAGGATCGGCTATGGATAATACAGAAGAGCATCTGTGCTCGATTGACCTAATCTGTGAGGTGTTGAGGGATCGGTGTCTGCAATGGCAAGCAACAGTGATGTTGCATCTCCCAGCCAGGACACAAAAAAATTTGGCTCATTGTGTGCTGGGAAATTTTTTGCCTTTTTCAAAACAACCAAATTTATAGGTGTTTGAACTCTATATACAAACTTATTTTAGTAAAGACTTCTATTGTTTAAACTATCATCATAGCTTTTTTACAGATTTTTTACATTTTTAAACACTATCTTTATTGATTTATTAATTGTTTGCGTACGTCTACAAATCGTTAGAATTTTTTTATGTCCTCCAGTTAGATGAGGAGTGGGTGTTATGTTTCATACAGGTACCCCATTATAGGCAAAGGTAGTCACCTAACCTTTTACCAATTTTCCCAAATACCATTACACTACATAACGGTTCTTGGGGCTGACCATTTACCTAGTTACAGTACTGCTTACAGGATGTGGCATTTTCCCTGAAAACTAGCTTCGTCCATTATTCATGAGGATAACTAGACACTCAGCAGGACTACCATCGGCTGCATAATAACTATGTATAAGGGTCATTTCTTCCGTCACCCTAAGTCCAATATGACACAGCAAGGTAGAAACCGTGAGGGTACCACTTTGGGTATATAAAAAACATATCTTGCAGCAGTAGGCAGAGGAGAAAAAGGACTTCCATGCTGACACAATGATGCAAGACACTGTGGTTCCCGCACAATCAATCAATCAATCATAGCATTTGTATAGCGTACTACTCACCCGGAGGGTCTCAAGGCGCTTGGGGGAAGGGGGGGTCTGCTGTTGCTCGAACAGCCAGGTCTTGAGTTGTCTCCTGAATGCGAGATGGTCCTGAGTCAGCCGGAGGTGGGTGGGGAGGGAGTTCCATGTCTTGGCCGCCAGGTAGGAGAAGGATCTTCCTCCGGCGGTGGCTCTTCGGATGCGTGGTACGGCGGCAAGGGCGAGGCTTGTCGAACGTAGCTGGCGGGTGGGCGTGTAGAAGGTCAAGCGGTCGTTGAGGTACTTGGGGCCCAGGTCGTGGAGGGACTTGTGTGCGTGGGTGAGGAGTCTGTACGTGATTCTCTTGCTGACGGGGAGCCTGTGCAGGTCCCTCAGGTGTCTGGAGATGTGGCTGCATCGGGGGATGTCCAGGATGAGTCGGGCAGAGGCGTTCTGGATGCGTTGGAGTCTTTTCTGTAGCTTGGCTGTGGTTCCGGCGTAGAGGGTGTTTCCATAGTCAAGTCGGATTGTGACGAGTGCCTGGGTGACCGTCTTCCTGGTTTCGGTCGGGATCCATCGGAAGATCTTACGGAGCGTGCGTAGGGTGTTGAAGCATGATGAGGAGACGGCGTTCACTTGTCTGGTCATCGAGAGGGAGGAGTCCAGGATGAAGCCCAGGTTGCGTGCGTGGTCTGTTGGCTTGGGTGTGCTGACTAGGAGTCGTCCCAGGCGGAGGGCGATGGTCCCAGGATGAGGACTTCCGTCTTGTCTGAGTTCAGTTTCAGGCAGCTGTTCTTCATCCACTCGGCGACGTCTTTCATCCCTTCGTGTAGGCTAGTTCTGGTGGTGGCGGGGTCACTGGTGAGGGAGAGGATCAGTTGGGTGTCGTCGGCGTAGGAGATGATGTTGAGGTTGTGTTGGCGTGTGATGGCTGCAAGGGATCTCATGTAGATGTTGAAGAGGGTGGGTCTGAGTGATGATCCTTGCGGTACGCCGCAGATGACTTTGGTGGCCTCGGATCGGAACGGGGGAGTCGGACTCTCTGTGTTCTTCCGGCGAGGAACGAGATGATCCATTCCAATGCCTTCTCTTGGATACCTGTGTTGCTGAGGCTTTGGACTAGGGTGCGGTGGCAGACAGTGTCGATCGCTGTGGAGAGGTCCAGGAGGATGAGGGCCGCTGTTTCCCCATTGTCAAGCAGGGTTCTGATGTCGTCTGTGGCTGTGATGAGGGCGGTCTCGGTGCTGTGGTTAGCTCGGAAACCGGACTGCGAGGGGTCAAGGGATCCGTTCGTCTCGAGGAAGGCGACAAGCTCTCTGTTGACGGTCGATGACTTTGGCAGGAAAAGGGAGGAGCGAGATGGGACAAAAGTTCTTGAGGTCGGTGGGGTCCGCTGTTGGTTTCTTCAGTAGGGCGCTGAGCTCGGCGTGCTTCCAGCTCTCCGGGAAGGTGGCGGTGTTGAAGGAGATGTTGATGATGTCCCGCAGTTAGGGTGCGATGATGGAGTCGGCCTTGTTGAAGACGTGGTGAGGGCAGGGGTCGGTTGGAGATCCGGAGTGGATGGTGTTCATCGTGCGGGCTGTGTCTTCGGTGGTCACCGTGGTCCAGGTGCGGAGGGTGACGGTGGGGGGCGTTGGTTCGACGGTAGGGTGCGTGGATGGTGCGCCAATGCTGTTGTGGATGTCAGCGATCTTGCGGTGGAAGAACGAGGCGAGAGAGTCGCAGAGGTCTTGAGAAGGAGTGATGTCGTTGTTGTCGGTGCTGGGGTTGGAGAACTCCTTGACGATGCTGAAGAGTTCCTTGCTGTCGTGGGCGTTGTTGTCCAGTCGTTCCTTCAGTGTTTTCTTCTTGGAAGTGCGGATGAGCTGGTGGTGCTTGCGGGTGGCTTGTTTGAGGGT
This sequence comes from Lissotriton vulgaris, assembly GCF_964263255.1. Classification (NCBI taxonomy): domain Eukaryota; kingdom Metazoa; phylum Chordata; class Amphibia; order Caudata; family Salamandridae; genus Lissotriton; species Lissotriton vulgaris. The sequence continues at coordinate 1,705,204,915 of NC_141685.1, read as the reverse complement.
GGTCATGTTGTCTGTGGTCTGGTCGAGGACCCAAGCTTTCTCGAGGGTGCGGCAGTTCTTCTTGGAGTCCTTGAGTTCGTCGGTGAACCAGGTGGCTTTCTTGCTTCTGGGTCTGCTGGGAGGGTTCTTCAGTGGCGCGAGGTCGTCTGCGCAGGCGGTCAGCCACTGTGTAAAGTTGCGGGCTGCTTCGTTGGGGTCCATTGTGCTAGCAGGCGGGTTCTGGCTGAGGGAGGTGGTGAGCTGCTCGGCGGTGATCTTGCTCCTGCTCCTGTGAGGAACCTGTTGCGGGTGGTGGTGGTTCATTCTTCTTCTGAAGCTGAAGTGGACGCAGCTGTGGTCGGTCCAGTGAAGTCCGATAGAGTGGCTGAAGGTGATTTGCTTGCTGGATGAGAAGACGGGATCAAGCGTGTGGCCTGCATAGTGAGTGGGGGTGTTGACCAGTTGCTTGAGTCCGAGATTTGCGAGGTTGTCCAGCAGGGCGGCGGTGTTGCGGTCCTTGTTGTTCTCCAGGTGGAAGTTGAGGTCCCTTAGGAGGATGTTGTCCGCGGAGGGGAGGGCGTGCGGGCTGATGAAGTCCGTGATGTCCTCGCTGAATTGTGTGCATGGTCCCGGGCGTCTGTAGACGAGGGTGCCTCTGAGGGTTGTCTTTGGGTCAGTGTGTATCTGGTAGTGGAGGGGCTCGGCGACGGGGAAGGTGTCACTGGAGTCGGCACACAGACATTTCATCTCACAGTGGTTTGATATCCCTCGCGGAGTATCCATCTCCAGACCAAGTTGGGGTCCCACAGTCTCTCACTTCAGGTAATGGGGTTGACTTTATCCTAGAGGGATTTATGGCTCTACACCTACATACATGCTAGGTACATTTTATCTAGTTAGGGTCGCATCGTACGAGTACGCATTATTACTGTCATGTATTTTATATACCTACCTATATTAATTGTTTTAGCAGTACAGTAGAAATCTACCATCCTTTTACTCTGTTGGTGCGTATAATAATTTATATCTGTTTCTGTATTATGGGTGTTTCAGCACACCGATTTTACACTGGATTGGTGCTGCTTATTAAAAACGTCTCCATCGGGGGAGCCATGCGTGAGACCAAGATGGCCGCATGAGGTATTAGCTCCCGAGACCCTAGCCGCCTCCGGCATTATCCTGCGACCCATCCTGTGCCCTATGCCGGCTGTCCAGCGGCGGAGGAGAAGCGACGCTGAACGCGGTGTTCCGCATCTGGCTCTGGTACTGCATTCCGGAGAAACATCACCTCTAAGTTTGAGGCCTGCAGCCTGCCAAGCCAGGGGTCTAGAGTAAATTTCGACCCCGGCGGCAATCAAACAACAACGGGGCTGGTAACCGGAAGTTGCCATTCGGGCCACGCGAGTGGTCCGCACCTCCATCGCCCCAGTGGCAGCCCTGCTTTCGGCGGGACCCACCTGGCTACATAAATAGGTGGCAACGGAGGAAAACACCGCCTAGCAGGGAAAGGAATCAGATGCACAGCCGATTGACGGTCAAAGAGGGGGAAGAATCGCAGTAATCTGCCGTGACCCGAACTCGGCGGGTGGCAGACTGTTGCTGAGTTCCTGGGGGCCAGAAGATATGTCATGTGGCCCCAGAACTCTCGAGGCCACGTATTGAAATGAGTGGCCGGACTTGGAGCCATGGATTACGGCCATCGCCTGCCGGGTCTTGCCATGAGTATTAATGAAGGTGAATCTACAGGAAATTGTTGTGTGACACTCGGTAAGGAATAAGGCCCGACTGGGGTGTCTGGGAGCGCTGGAGTGAGAAGGTAGCACTGGGGACTTGCGAAACTACTGTGGGAGTGAAGCAGCGCGATTTGTGTGCGGACTGAGGTGTTGGCAGTGATAGCTGATGGGTGGCATGTGAACAAACGTACTGCTATAGCATTGGAAGTAAGTAGCACCATCTGTGGCGGTATCGGACTCATCCCAGGGGGTAAGATCTGCCGGGGTCACGGTCTGGTTCTCCTGCTACATGGACCACGGCTGTTTATAACCGAGTGAGGTGCAGTTGCTGCTACAACAGACTCCTGTTGAGGCGCACAGAGATGACTCCGCGAGAGAGTGGAGATGGGGGTGATGGCGACGAAGCCTGATTCAGACAAGCCAATGCCCAGGTCCTCAAAAGGGGTGAAGCATGTGCAATCTAACATACTGGATCACTACGTGATGTCCAAGGGATCCCCGTGGAGCCCAGGAAGACCCAGTTGATAGGGGGGACACACAAGGCGCTCTAACTGAGCCAACACTAACAGATTTCATGGCAGCAATAAACGGAGTCCAGTCTTCGCTTGGCAGTAAAATGGAGTGTTTGGACAATATGTTGGATGCAGTCACTATAAAGGTAAATCTGATATGTGCAGATCTCACTAAGGCCAACGAGAAGGTAAAGTCGTTAGACATCAAGACGGCTAACCTAATAGATGACGTGACGGAACTACAGTAGGAGGTGCGTGCCCTCAAAACATCCTGAGAAGCTACAGACCGGAAGCTGGATGATTATGAAGGGAGAGCCAAGCGCAATAACGTGCGCATTCTCGGAGTGCCCGGGAGGTCGGAAGGTCAGATGCCGGATTTATTTGTGGAGGATATTGTCCTAAACCATCCCAAGCCGAAGGCTCGAAGCTATTTTTTTACTATAGAGTGGGCCCACAGAGTGCCGGGGGGGGGGGGAGACCCAGACCCGTGGTGCCCCCTCACCCCATGATCGCCAGAGTGCTTAATTTTCATGATCAAGATGCCATCCTGCAGGAGGCAAGTTCCGGGACCCCACTACGATACAAAGACGCAATGCTTTCCTTCTTCCCAGTGAAAAAGAAGCTTAGGGATAAAGGGCTGTGGTATGAGATGATGTATCTGGCTAGTCTGCAAGTGGAAGTGGAAGGAAAGGCCTGGTTCTTCAATAACCCGGAAGTAGCATTGGACTGGATCGATAGTAGGCCCGCGGTTGGGGCTGCGGAACACAAATTTAGAAATGAAGAAGAGAGACTTGAACAGTAAAAAACTGGTGGCCAAAGGTCTATTAACACTGGCGGAGAGGCTCGAATGTCGGGACGAATAAGCAGCCGTCTTTTGTTGATCTGTATAGACGTAATTAAGGTGGTGTACAAATATAGGGCACTAGATGTTACCTTGGAGGTGGGGGGAAGGGTGGGGCTATGGTTGCCTCCTCGTTACTACTTTTAGTTAATTAACCAGGGGAAATATTGGGCGACAGGCATACTGTGAGTTGGGGATGGGCATTTGCCATATGCAGGGGTGCAGGGAGGGGGGATATTGGGGTGGGTCCTGTGGTTTGGTTTAGTGATTCTATCCTATGTAGTAATAACCGCATTATTTGGTTTTTGTTTGCAATTTTCTTTTTTTTCTACATCAGGCGGCAATGTTGCAGCTGGACGATATTTGTGTTGGTTAAATGATGCATGTTAGTCAGGGATCGGGGATAAAGGTGCTGAGATGGAATGTGAATGGCCTGGGAGACAGAATCACGAGAGGGATGGTAAATCAGCTTGCCAGAAGACACTCCCCAGATGTCGTACTATTGCAGGAGACGCATCTCATTGGAAATCGCTGCATGGCCCTCCATAAAGGGGGGTATAAATTGATGGCACATGCCAGGTTTACCACCGGGTCCAGGGGAGTCAGCATTTTGATGAAAAACTCCTTTCCCTTGGCAATCCAGGCTGCTTTGTCTGACCAGAGGGGCAGATATGTTGGTGTCTCGGGGCAAATGAGGGGGAGGACAGTGACCTTCTTGTCAATATATGTATCGCCTGGCCCTCAATCCGAAACTTTCTGGGACCTGAAGTGCCGTCTTTCTTACCCTGCCCCTGGGCCTCTTGGTATTGGTATTAGGGGGCGATTTTACCACGGTGCTTGTGGGGAGATTGACAGACATCCGGCGCGGATGCTCAGGCCATCGCAGCGGTGGCTCTCAAACTTCCTTGAGACGGTGGGGCTTGTAGATAGTTGGTGATACGTAATCTGACACAGACGCACTTCACACATATATACGTCGCGCACCATAGCATGTCCAGATTAGATTACATATTGATACCGGCGGTCATGGCAGCTACAGTTAAAGAGGCAGGTTACCTCAGTAAAGGCATTTCTGACCATTCTCCAATGTGTTTGCATGTGGAGTTCGGACAGCCAGCGGTAGGCGGAGTAGCCTCTATTAGTGTGTGGCATTTGAAAGACCCTGCCACCAAAAAGGAGGTAGTCCGGGTTTCGGAATGTTACTTTCAGGAAAATGTGGGAACTGTTGCTCCAGCGCAGTCTTTGTGGGAAGCATATAAAGTAGTGGTGCGGGAGAGGTCCTGTCTTTGGTGGCGGGGAGGAAAAGGAAACACTAGGCAGAGGTGGTCGGGGCAGAGGCAGATGTGATAAGGTTAAAGGAAAAGGCGACTAGATATGCGAATCCGGAGGACTTACACCTTTTGAAGTTATGACAAGATGAATATAAAAGCCTTGCTAGGAAGAGAGCGATTGTCCGGAATAATGCCATCCAGAGTCGAATATATGATCATGGAGACAAGGCTGGTAAATTGATTGTGTGGCTTAAGTGTGAGGAATGGGCATCGAGGCTGGTGCCTGAGTTTGAGGGAACAGACTCCGGCATGGTTACAGACCCGCAGGCAGTGGCGGATAAGTTCTCTGAATATTACAAAGGGGTATACACCACAGTTGGTGGGTATACAGAGGCAGAAAATAGGGAAATGATCAAGGATATTTGCATTCCTGGGCTGTCTGAAGATGATAGGGGATATCAAGACTCCCCTTTCACTGAGGATGAAGCCGTACAGGCGATTAGAGGGATAAAATCAGGGAAGGCGACTGGCCCCAATGGGATACCAATAGAATTGTACAAATTGAATGCTCATAAACTCGTCCCGTTCATCCGGGCCATGTTCCTGGAAAGTAAAGAAAAGGGTCAACTTCCCTACGACCAGCGGGTGGCAAATATTGCAGTTATCCATAAGGCAGGCAAACCTAAGACACTTTGCTCCTCGTACAGACCCATTTCGCTGCTCAATGCCGAGCCTAAAATCTTGCTGAAACTACTCCCTACCAGGTTGGTTAAGGTAGTCACAACTTTGATACACGCGGATCAGTCTGGCTTCATGCCGCGCCAGATTGTTGCTGTAGATGAATTTTTGATCACAGGCCCCTGAGTTTACCCTAAATTCCAATCGAACTTTTAGTGCTGGGGCTGTTGTTTGTATGTATTAGTGTGGATGTGGAGTAAGTGTATCTGGATATGTGATATGTAAGTTTGAATGAATTTGGTGGTGAATGTTTTTTAATATTATTCCTATTGTATTTAGAGTAGTATTTGTCTTTTCAGGTGGTGTGATTTTTTTCAAAGAAGACGGTGTGAAATTGTTTGTAATAAATGTTTTGAACTTTGTGTTTTCAATCAAATAAAGATAATTGATTTATCTGGACACATTTTGACTGATTGTATGTGTCCACTAAAAGGACTTAAACAGAGATCAGTATTGGCACTTCTGGTTGTTTTTTCCCCTATACAGATTGAGCCAGTAGGGTTTAAATACCTAGGTATTTACATAACACTTGACCCGAAACTGAGATACACTAACAATCTAGGTCCTCCCTTGAGCCGGTTTAAAAAGGACGTGGAGCGCTGGAGGGCTCTTTCGCTATCATTGCTTGGGAAGGCGGTGCTGTTTAAGATGATGGCACTTCCCCGATTTTTGTATGTACTCCAGAATACAATGGACCCGGTACCTGTATCCTATTTTAAAGAAATAGAGACACTTCAGAGGCAGCTTCTCTGGGACGGAAGACCCCGAATAGCATTTGCCAAGCTCACTCTCCCATGGTATGATGGAGGGATTGGACTGCCAGATTTAAGAAAATGTTATTGGGCTTCGCAACTTGCAGTGGTGAACCATATCATGTACGTTCCCCTGGGGACCCAGGCTACGCCATGGATCGTGGGCAGGCACCGGGTGGGGATATCATAAGGCCCCTATATGCCAGGTCTAGGCGGTTCTCGCTGTCGGGCCCAACTGCGCATGCAGTGCACGTGTGGCATACTGTTAATAGATATCTGGGCTGGGAAGGGAAGCTAACATTGGCCACCCCCCTGTTGAACTCTGAGAGACTCAGAAGCTTGTGGAAATCCAAGGGATTTGCCAAGTGGGATCTCATTTGGATCACTCAGATCAAAGATGTGTGGGGAGGGGACAAAATACATACATTCGACTTTCTCAAACAACAATCAATCAATCAGGAGTTTGTTAAAGCGCGACTACTCACCCGTAAGGGTCTCAAGGCGCTAGGGGTGGGGGGGGGTGGGGGGGTGCAGGTTCCATTCCATCAAGGAGGGGGTCTGTCGAAGAGCCAGGTTTTGAGGTTTCTTGCGAAGATGGGGAGCGATGTTGTCTGTCTGAGGTGGAGCGGAAGGGCGTACAGTTTGCATGATAATGAGCACTATCGATATCTACAGGATAGACATGCCCTCCACGCTCACATACCTAGAGACACCATGCTTCCAGAGGCCTCTCCTCCTGAAGAGCGAGTGTTAGATGGGCACCTCCCGGAGAAAAATATCTCCTTAATATATAAAAAGCTTACTAATAACACGGAGAACCCCCTGGTACGTATCAGAACACAGTGGAGTGCAGATGGGTTAGAGTTAGATGACGAAGACTGGTTGGAGGCGATTTCCTACCCGAAGGTGGTGTCGATTCAGATGAGACTTAGACTGGTGCAGCTAAAGATCTTACATAGGTCGTATCTTACAGGGCCTCGACTGGTACTTATGGGGCGAATGGTGAGTGGAGAGCGCAGAAGGGGATGTGGAGAGCTTGGCACTTTTATACATCTTTTGTGGCCCTGTTTGGAAGTACAGGAATTCTGGACGAAGGTCCATGACGAGATGAGAGAAGTATTGGGGGAAGAAATACGACCAGAGGCCCGGAGATGCATATTGAATGTGTGGGAACCCACAGACTTGAATGTGTATCAGAGGCAATTGGTGACACTGGCGTGCATGGTGGCGAAACAAAATATAGCTCAGCTGTGGGGAGCAAGCCAGCCACCCTTGTTTTCCAAGTGGGTGGAGGATTTGGACTGATGTATGTTCAGGGAGAAATCTGTATACGTGGCAAGGGGTTGTCCGGAGAAATGAGGGAAGATCTGGGGGGCATGGAATAGTCATCGCGGCGGGGTCTGCGCACCTCCGGAGCGCCGAGTGGAAGCAGAAGCGCAGGAATCCCCATGATCCTATAAATCATATACTATTTCACGTGATTCTGTATGAGAGGTATTTTGACCTGTACAATAAGAAAACTGTTAATTCACCTGATGTTTCTTTCCCTTTTTTTGTTAATAAAAAGAATTTAAAAAAAAACATCCCCACCTCGTATTCTGTGTATCTCTCTGAGACAAAGTAAGCACGAGTGACTGAGTGAAAAGTATTGCACTGTGGCACTGTTTCCACGATCCCTGATGGGACAGAGTGTCATGTTCGATAGTTTCCAAGAACTATTCTCTGCTTGGTAAGAGGGGTTTCTAGTGGCACTGTGAGCAAGCTGGTATACAGGCAAACATACCCGGTGGGGGTGTCTGGACCCAGTCTGGACACCAATCCCACAGTCTTTGTTGTCTAAACGCGCAGATCCTATATAGGTTTATAGAAACTACATGACACTGCCCCCTTGAATGTAAAAATGCCCAAAAACTACTTTTCACCAAGACATATGCACAATGCAAGATGTGCTTTCAGAAAGGAAAAGATCAATTGGATGAAGCATCATTCTCTCTCTGGGCCTCCAGTGCTTCCACTCTTCCATTGTGTTTGATGGGAGCTTATAGTCTGAAAATGTCCCCCAACCATAAACTAGAACCCCTTTTTTAGAGAGGGATACCTGATTCGTAATTGTACAGTAGCATAGGGGCTTGTTGTTAGTGGATGTCTCCAGATAGCAATCTGTTACTAAATATGTGCTGTAGCATAAGAAGGGGAAGTGGTGCCATAACAATTTTAAATTGAGACACAAAATCATGTCCCATTGTTGGAGTCCAGCTCATGGGCATGGTACACCACATGGTAGTGGGGGTACCTTCCTGGTTATCTAACCCAGAAGCCAACATTCCTGACCTCAAGAACATATTCCCAAACACACATACAGGAGCAAAACTGTCTATGAGTAACACCATTCTACTAAGTTGGAGGTCCACGATGGGTAAAGAAAAGTCAAAACAAAACTGAAAAGAGAAGCAAGAGAAGGAATCTTCTCCTTGCAATATCAGATAGACACACATTGTGACAAACCCATGAGCAAGATAAATTCCTGAAGTGTACTATACTGGAAGACAGGATTGAAGCAGCCAACTCAACTTTATCTATGTGTCAATGTTTTCAGAAGATTCACTGAAATGTTTCCCAGCACACAAAAACAATTATTGGTGCCATATGCCTGCAAACAAAAGGTTTCAGGTCCCTTTTGAAGCAGGAGAAGGAGGGGTTGCATCTGAGGTCTCTAGGGAGTGGGATCCACAACCTGGGTACGCTACCAGAAAAGGATCGATAGCCCAAAGCCAACTAACTGCAAATCATCAAGGGACCGAAAAGGCCCAGGATATCATTCTAAAGCATTTTTTTGTTGCTTGGGATCTACACCAAAACCAAGAAACATGTATTTCAATGCACTATGCCCCCCCTACAAGCTGTTCCAGTACTAAAAAATACATTTGGACACATGGAGCACATTGATACATATTAGTAGCGATTGACTACTACATTACCTTTGGCATGAAGAGGTCTGCAGTGTTGATGACATCCTGTTTCCTTTCTTCGCAAGAATAAGTTTACTTGTGGACAGTATAACCAACCAAGCAGCTAACTTTATGTCTCTTTGGTTCAAGCAAATGTGCATTCCCCCTAGATGTAAACAAATATGGATAGCGTGTTACCACCCTCATTTAGACAGCCTCACTGAATGTTAAAATCAGAGCATCAAGTTATTATTGTGAAAATAATGAATCCTTATGGGAAGAACTGAGATAAGGTCCTCTAATTGTTAATCTTTTCATTGTGATGTACCAGTCAGTCCGATTTGAGTGTCAGTTCATTTTAAATTAAGACGTTCCTGCACCATCATGGACATAGCCCTGGAAGAATGGATAAAAAAAGTAACTACAATATCTGTCTTTTCCGATAGGACTAGAATCATGAAGTACAAGAAGCAGCTAGGCAAACCTCAAAAAACAGCCATGAGAAGAAATCTGTAAACAAGGTGTATGTCTACAAACCCCACACCAGGTGAAAGCGTATTAGTGATTCTACTAGTGCCAGGGAATAAACGTATTGCCCTGAGACATAGATCCTATGTCCACAAGGCAGCTTGCTCAGTAACATACATCTTTGAGGAGACAGAAAACTCACTATGCAAAAATATATTAATGGCCTTCTTACAAGTTTGGCGGTCCCTGAACCGCAGTACCTGCAGTGCAGCCGCAGTATTATGACATGGGCGGATTGCATTTTGAAAGACCGCAGCGGAACCGCTGACACTGCCAGCACACCAAAGACCACCGGGGTTACAGTTGGGAAAAAGCAGTTGCCATAGGGCGGTACTGGGGAGTTTCACAGTGGTCCATTTTACTAATTGGCTTTCCAACAAGATGACCAGGCCAGTGGGACCACCTGATTCAAGTCAGTGGAAACAGAGGATTTCGGGTCCCTCTCACTGCTTTCCTGTTCTTTCGGTCAGAGTTCAACGTGGATCCATTTCTTCCGGTCTCAAATTCACAGCATCATCTTCACCCTGAGGTTTACGACCCTGTTTGCGTAGATGTAAAGGTGAGTCCTTTTTGTACCCTATAACCATTGCCTGAACTTCCCACATATGGGCCAGACTCCGGCAGTGAGTAGGTAGTATTTTTTCACATGTATCATGCCTATGTGTGCATCCGACACAAATTCAATTTAAATGCTCACACAGGCATCAATACATATGGAAAAGTAATCACCACCATGCAAGATTCATGCAGCCACACTGCAGGCTCCACAGTAAACTTGTAATAAAGTGCTTGGAAGACCACTGGCACTGCAGTCTTCTAAAGACCGAGGTGCTCAGGCGGTCAGAGCACCAAACTCGTAATTAGGCCGTAAGCTTCTAAAAAATGGATAGAACCGGAAACACAGGGCCAGATTTATCATTGTATTGCATTGCCCATGCGTCATAATGGTTGTCGCACTGGCAACACAATACTTAAGTCAGATTTATCAAGAAATGCAAGGCCACCTCGCGTGGCCCAGCATTGCTTTGTAAATCTGTAATAATGTAAGGCTGTGTAAGTCGCTGCCTTGCGTTAATCTGTCTCGAGAAGGCGTTCCATAGGTGGAGTGTGAGTATTCCCACATATTCACCCATGGATTTTGGCATATTCCCAGATTTACCAAGACTAGTAAACCTGAGAATTAGTCAAAATATTACACCTTCCCAAGTGAGGTGCAACAAGGAGAAATATATCTTTATTTTTCCTTGTTGTTTCCTCTTTCTAAGTAGAAAAATACTCTAAGGATTATTTCAGTTCAGAGAGGTATCCCTTCCTCCACAAAAACAATCGTTCCTGCAGCGCAAGCACCCATGCTCCATGGCACAGCGGTCCGGCATTGGTGATAGGCAGCAAATTGTGCCCCTGAGCAGGCAGACAGCAGTAATGTGCCATATATTGGTAACAAGGATGGTTTCCTGCTCTCTTCCTTTCACACAGAGCAGCACAGCAAGCAGTTTTGCTGTGTTGTGTGAAATATTGAAACATCTGGCCCACAATTTTAATCAACAGGACATAAAACACTCAAAATGACAAGAGAAACTTCCGATACAGTGTCTGGAGGTTCTAGCAAGAGCTATATAGAGAAGTCCACCATCTCAGAGGCATAAAAGTAAGATTTATAGGTGCCACAGGAGAAAATAAATGTGCTCATTGCTGTTCTTCCGAGTAAAACTTTCTTATTGGAACATCAAATCAAGGTTGATACGGGGACAAGAATTTGAGTAATATCATGTTGCATCTCTGAGGCACAAATACTGTCAGTGTCCCAATAATTAAAGTGGCTGTTGTCCATGGACATTTTTGGACCATGTCCAAATTGACTGCTCGCCTGCAGCCAGACTTGCGCTCAAACTTGATGGCTGCTGCCGCTTTTGCATTGATTTTCAGCAGGTTAACTTTGCGTAAACTTCAATACCTACCCCTTGCCCTGGGTTAATGTACTGATTGAAATATGTAGGATTTGGAGAAAAAAAAGAGTATTGGTAAGTACTCCTGGAAAATATTCAACTCCTCCTAAAATGGCATTCACCACTATGGAGGGCTTCCACTGCTTCAAAGTTCTACTGTTCAGGACAGTCCACACAACGTTCCAGTACTTAATTAACACTCCATCATAAATTTATTTATTTTTAAACATATTTTATTGGGTTTTGGTGGGATACACATTCACATTTTTTCATCAATGAATATTACATATTACATGTTATATGTCTGACAGTTGTTGAGTTACATTCTGTTTACCTGGGTACCTAAGGTACTATCTTGGCATCTCAAAGCAGTTTGAGCTTGTTCAAACTCCCTCCCCGCAACTGCCCCCATTCCCCCTCTCCAACTTTCCCCACTACCTTGCATTGCAGGCCGTCACAGGTCTGGCCTTCTAGTATGGGTCGCGTTTGCCTTAATGATCAGTATTGGCTGTATAGTCTTCATATCTGCACCTCCTAGATGTAATTGAACTATTCCGCTTTCCTAAGTCCATGAGGCATTTTCCTCGGGTCCTAGCTTTAGGACAGGCTCAGGGTCCTGTCTCTCGGCGCTCCCCTGTCTGGATCCCGCCGCTGGGGAGGAGTTACCAGACTCTTGGCTAGTGTGCTTCATCTCCTCCACCAGTATCTCCCATGCTTGGGCACTTTCTATTCTGCCTATGCTGCGTCTCGCGTTTCTCCCTGCTCTCGCAGCCCTCCCAACGTTCTAGCTCCCGCCTCCACCTAGTGGTGCGAGAGCCATCCGGTGTCTTTCATCGGCTGGTGATTTCCCGTTTGGCTAATATGAAAGCCAGAGCTTGGAATCTGGCGGTAACCTTGGTCTTAGCAGTGTGTGGGAACAAATTGAGCAGACAGTGTGCCGGTGTACAAGGTACTATTTTTTTAGTGATTCGGGCCGTCTCCCTTGTGACTTCTTAACAGTAATGGGCCAATTCCCGGTAGTTCCACATCATATGGATGAAATTCGCTCCCACTTCTCTACATTTAGGGCAATCCGCGTCCTCCCTGTGGAAGTACTGGTTTATTCGTTCCAGGGTGAGGTATGCTTAATGTAACATGTAGAAACTTATGAACCTGAATCATGTGTTCCGAGATACCCTTGGTGTCCTTTGCAGTATATTTTCCCATTCCTTATCCCCCATGGGGCGTATTATGTCCTCTGCCCAGTGGTTCCTTAGCCCCTATAGTGGCCTAAATGAGTCTCTACCAATCGCCCTGTACAGGCAGGTGACTGCCTCAATAACCCTTCAGGCTATTCCCATGTATTAACATGTGGTGTGTTGTGGTGGTTCTATTGTGTCCATCTGCCAGTGCCGTCTTATCGCCCCGGTGACTGCTCTATGCAGCAGAAAGTGGCTCTGCGGGACATACCAGTCAGCTCTTAAGTCTTTGAATGGGAGTAGTTCTCCATCTCTATGGAGGTTCCCTATCTTTTTCGCCCCTGCCTGTACCCAGTTGTCTATGCCTCCCCATTGTCCCCTGTGCGGCAGTGCTCCAAGCACCATCAGCTGGAGTTCCGGCGAGTATGGGTATTTTGTCAGGGTCTTTTGGAGGCACCTATTCCAACACCTCTGTATCAGTCTATGCTCACTGGTGCATAAGTGGTGTGGTTTTGCAGTCCTCAGTAGTGTTCGGAGCAGTTAATCTCTTCCCAGGGTATAGGGATGCACCCCCTACCTGGTGTGAACCTCTCCGCTAACCATTGTGTGAATCTCTGCAGTTCCCCTGCCAAGTAGTATGCTTCGAAGTCCGGGGTTGCCATCCCTCCCTCCCCGACGGCCTCTTTAGTGTGGCCAAGGCCACTCGCCTCCTCCAAGATCCTCAGAAGAATGCGGAGAGGCAGGAGTCAAGCTCCCGGAACCACGCCCTGGCTATCCACACAGGCAGTGTGACGAAAAAGTACAGCAATCAAGGAAGGGTCACCATTTTTAACAAGGCAATCTTTCCTGCCAACAAGATAGGGAGTCCCCCCCAAAATCTCATGTTATCTTTCAGGGATCTTAGCACCCCTCCAAGGTTTCCTACTGCCCATCTTGGAGCGAGTGGAAGGTTTTTACTCCCAGGTATAGGAAGCACCAAGGTTTCCATTTCAGGTCCCTTCGGTTGGTTGTTGATCTGCAATCATGCGGAACAGTCTGGCTTTCTGCCAGTTCATGTTCAGGCCAGAGAGAGCCCCAGACTCCTCTCATCATATCCCTAGCCCCTCATAGGTCTTCTCCCTGGTTTTTCAAAAACAGCAGGAGGTCATACACATATCGTTCTATATAGTGTACCTGCCCCTCCAGGTGCAGTCCACTATATTTGTTTCCCATCCATGCCACGCAGGCCAATGGCTCTACCGCCAGGGTGAACAACAAGGGAGAGAGTGGGCACCCCTGGCGAGTACCCCTCTCCGCCCGGTACTGCTCTGAGATCATGCGATCAGTGCGCACCCTTGCCTTTGAACCTGTGTACAGCAGTCTCACCCAGCGCAGGAACCACTGTCCCATTCCCATCCTTTCCACCACCTATTTAACAGCCAAACCAGCAAAGTTCCTGTTGGTAGTACATAAAGTAAAGTATCTGCGATAAATTTCCCATTGCTCACTAGTCAATAAGGTTAAAGCACTCCTATTCCTATCCAAATCACAAAGAAGACAGTTAAGGCTTTTCTGGAGCTATGGATAATACCAGAAGTGTATGCCTAACTTCACTGATAGGGTGCTCAATCACACATCTCTACTTAGAAAGACCGTCCCCACTAAGTTTCCCTCGGTGGCGGTGTAAGATCAGACTTTCAGTGATCCATCAGTCCATCAGTGTTAACTATGGACACTGTACAGTGCTAACCTCAATTCTCCTAACCCTTTGTTCTACAGACTGATGCTTCTGCCATTGGTTTAGGTGCAGTTCTTTCCCAGTTTTTCCCTGTTGCTGTCCATCTAGTTCTCTGTGCTAGCTGTAAGTTGTTTTCAGAGCATTGAGCAGATGGTATGTAGGTATGGGAGCTGTGGAGAGGCTTGCGGGGTGGGGGAATGTGGAGATGCATGGACAGTACATGAAACAAATGGAGATGAGTGTTTTCAGCTCCACTGTCCTGTCCTACCTACTTGTGGGGATATCAGCCATGGGCATCAGTGCATGGCCCAGGACTGATTGATCTCAGGGGACAGATGTGAATAACACCTGTCGGCCTTAGGCTCCGCCGTACACATCCAAATTATTGAACCAGTGATGGGTAAACAATTTTGTACTAATCACTCCAGGCTAGTTGATATGTTTTAGGAGTATTTATTGTAGATCAATAGTACATCAGTAATACAGCCCCACCAGGAGCAATCACCAAGGTGCTCAGCCCTTCTCAAAGTGTGGTTTTCATACACCAACATTCCATGTTACATCATCCTTACAGGGTTCCACTGGTGGAGAGATAGATGATACAAACTACAACATAGCTAGGATATAACATATCCTCTTTTCTTCCAAATAGAAAAGAGAAAAGTAAAATCAGACGTAGAAACTAGATGAACATATTAGAGAAGAGAGGACAGGAGAGGAAACTACAGGAAGAAACATAGCAGAGATAGAGAGGAAGAAAACAACCAAGAAACTTGAAGAAACAGATAAACATAACCTGTTTCCCATCCTCCTTTCTATAAAGGAGAAAAGAAAAGAAAGAATAGAAAGAGATACCATCAATGACTACCCTCTGCACACCCACTGGCCATATAAGCATGCGAGAGGGCAACCCACATCAGAAGGAAAGAAGATGACAGAGAAGAAGAGAAATACCTTATATAACTCATACTTCTGCATAATATAATATACATTTGAGTTAAAAAAAAATGGAAAAGTACTGGGCTATAGTGTTGAGAAGGAAAAGGAAAACAGAGTAGAGAGAAAAACGCCCAGTCTAACGTGAACCAATGCACTATAGTTAATAGGCAAGAACCAAACTATACACCCATGTGGGTAACAATATTAGCATGCAGAGGCAACCACAAGAGAGGTCTATACATTGCACTGAGTAGTGAAGGTGTAAGACTGTGAAATTTACCTCAACTGAAGGTCTATTGATATGCACGAGGAAAAGGGATAAACCCAAAAACACACCTCGCGGAGAGGTCAAGAAATGTGCATGTATGTGTGGGACAACAGTCTGCGCAATGTGTGAAACTTGAGGTAAAAGTGTGCACTGAAATAAAAGAGGCATAGCTTGTATCAGAGGTCAATGTTGTGCAAAAGAGTAGTGGGAATACAATCCACGTGAAACACTCCGTGAAGATGTAAAAACAATGTGCACTGTAACAAAAGACACATACCTCGTGGATAGGTCAACGTTGTGCACTAGAGTAGCGGGAATACAACCCATGTGAAACACCTCGTGAAGAGGTTAAAACATTGTGCACTGTAACAAATGGGCAAAGAACCCATAAACAAAACCTTTGACACCCTATGTAGAGTAAAATGTAAACGTAACCCAGGACTGAAACCTAGGCATTGTGCACTGTGTGAAGGTAAAAACCTTAGACACCCTATGTAGAGTAACAAAACAAAAAAAACGATGACCCTGTGTGAACGTCTATTGAAACCCACACTGTACACCCTGTGTGGGGTAGTGGTATTAGAAAATACTGGACCTGAAACCACTGACTCAATTCTTGGAGGTATATTGACTGTGGTCAGGCAGAACAAATAGGTAAAAACCTGTAAAAACCTGAATATAAGAGTAGGAAACCCTGACTTATTTCTTATACCTGTAAACATTACACCCAATAATCACATTGTGGAAACAGCAGAACACTAGTTACATGAAATACAAATGGTGAATAAGCACAAAGGCCATAAAAGCAGACTTCTTTGTAAAATGAAGGTAATAAAACTGCAAAGTCCACTGGTCAAAACACAGAAAATCCAAACGATTTGCGGCAAGTCAGAAGAGAAGAGTTGAAAATGGGAAGACACTTGGAACACATGACTGTGCACCGTGGTAAAACAAACAGGTGTGCACCAAAAACAAAGAAAGTACCTCCAAAAACTTTCAAGCCGTCGAAAAGAAGACATAGGGCAAACCAAAAAGAAAATCTTGAAAAAGAAATCTTGACACGATGACCTGACGTCGCCAAACACCATGAAGTACTTACAAACTATGGTAATAAAGACTTGGTTTCTTTAATCTGTTTATTACACAGAAAAGCAATCCAATCATTACATACATTGAATTATCTCTCACATATATGCAAAGTGTTCGGTGGTAAAGCCGGGAGTGCGGCACAGTACAGTGGGATTGCAAACTGATCAATTGACTCATAACAATAATACATGTTTGCTTTTTAGGAAAACGAGAAAGTAAAAGGTAAACCATAATGAAAAGAAAGAAAAAATGGTCACACATGTACATACGATGATGGAGGTCAATGAAGCTGCGAGCAGTATCGAGCAGACTAGTCAGCACAAATTTGTGATTGGTATAGAGCATGGCACATATCAAATAGAGCAACGTGACTTTAAGTCCCAGATCCAGCATTTGTCAAATGTCACATAGATGATGTCGGAACCTCCTAGTGTGAAAGGAAACAGTCAATGCGGCCATTGATTGTACACCCAATATGACCGGAGCAGACAGCCACGTGGCCCAGTAGTGTCAGTCAGGCCTGCCCCAGTGCCAAACAATGCCAGAGGGAGTAATCAGGTGCCATTGTGATACTGCTGACCCCACCCCCGCAGGGACAAAGGAGGTAATGGATTGGGATTGCGTCTCTTGGGCTACTTTCGCGATGTATTTCCGATATGGTCCCCAGATGTCAGGCGGCCGGGAGGCTGTAGGAACCGTCTCAGAGTATTCAACGCAGTTTACATTGCAGTATGCCATGCTGCGAAGCCAAGTGCGAACAGTAGGAGCTCGCCTAGCACACCAGAGCAGCGCCACTTCTTGCTTAGCTAAGAGGAAGCCAATGGATGCCAACTTCCGTATCGGGCTTGGGAATTCGGCGACATAGCCGAGCAGCGCAATTTGAGGGGTGGGCTGGAGGACCATTTCAAGCATCGCACCCAAAACCCGATGCACCTGAAGCCAGTAGGAGTGCAGTTTCGGGCAAGTCCAGGAAAGATGGGCAAAGTCAGCCTGTGGGCCGTGGCATTTAGGGCAAGTGTGCGGTCTGTTTGTGTCAATTCTATGGGCGAGTGTTGGACTGTGGTATGCCCTCCTTAGGAATTTGAAATGTATAAGTTTGTGTCTGGCATTAATGGACACATCTCTCGTGGTGGCACAGCATGCTGCCCACTGCTCGTCCATGATTGGAATACCCAGGTCGCTCTCCCAGTCAGCGCGCACCTTAGAGTCTAGTGAGGGAATTGAGGCCAGACATAGTTTGTACAGCTTAGACACTACATGCGCCCCAGTTTGGTGTTGTATTATGAATGTGAGCGCGGGGGTGTCATCAGGAGGAAGTGGGAATGTGGGAAATTCAGCTCTAAGCATCGAGCGAAGTCTAGTCAGTGTGAATGCGTCCATGAAGGTCCTGTCTGTGAAGCGGGGATCCTCAGTGATAGAAAAGGCATGTCCGTCCGGGAAATGATCACCGACAGTGTGTAGTTCGTATTTGGAGAGTGTGCGTCGTACCACCGAATCACCTGTGATGGGGAGCCAGTGGGAATTGGGCAACGGCAATGCAGGCGAGTATAACTTCTCGAGCAGTAAGTGGCGTCGAAGTTTGTCCCAGGCCCAGCAAGTAGTGGAGAAAGGCTGTATTTCCTGCGGGTCCCGGGGAAGGCCTTTAGGAAGGACGGAGGAGAGGGCCACAGGGAGCGCCAAGTCAGCCTCTGGTCGCAAGTGGGGTATCCTGGCATCAGGGTGAAACCAAGGGTATGCATAAGCGCACTGTGCCACCAGATAGTACAAAAAAAAGTCTGGCACTCCGAAGCCGCCTTGGTCGTAAGGGAATGTTAGTGTTCGCCAGGCCACGCGTGGGTTCTTGCCTCCCCACACCAGGCGCAGAAGGGAGGAGCGGAGTTGGGAGAAAAAAATCTTGGTGAGGGGAATCGGAAGATTGTTAAATAGATACAAAAACCTGGGAAGTACAATCATTTTAATGATGGCAATCCGTCCAGCCATAGACAGCGGGAGGCGTATCCAGCGCTCCGTATTGTCTTCTAAAAAATCAAGAGCGCGACCGTAGTTCAGTCGGACAATGGAAACCGTGTCGAGGTGAACATGTATTCCCAAATATTTCACGGAGTCCGTGCACCATTCCAATGGGAACGAGCAGGTCCACTGTACGGTGGAGGGGGTGAGCGGGAAAATTACAGACTTATGCCAATTTATTTTAAGGCCTGAGTAGTCGCCAAATCGGGAAAGCTCTGTCAATGGTGGTTTAAGGTTGGACTGGGGAGTGCGAACGTACAGTACTGTGTCATCGGCATATAGCGAGATCAGCAGGGGGCCGGTGCGAAACTGGAGACCACAGTGTAAATGTTTCTCCTGGAAATGCTGCACCATGGGGTCCATAGCTATGATGAACAGGAGCGGGGATAGGGGACAGCCCTGCCGGGTGCCACGTGAGAGTGCGAAGTTTTCAGTGATAGTGCCGTTGAGTCGTATGCGGGCGGTGGGAGCCGAGTACAGCAACTCAACCGTCGCAACAAACAATGCAGGCATCCCCATTCTCCTCATAATAGATAGAAAAAAGGGGCACTCCAGTGTGCCGAACGCTTTCTCCGCGTCCAGGAACACTGCTGCAGCCGGTGTGGAGGGGTCTTTCCTGTGTAAAACCGAAAATAGTGTCCGAAGGTTTAAAGAAGTGGATCGGTGAGGTACGAATATGGACTGAGCCGGGGAAATTATAGTTTCCACTAGCAGTGCCAGCCGAATTGCCAGGACTTTAGCCAGAATTTTGTAATCGAGGTTCAAGAGGGACAGGGGTTTATATGAGCTGCACAACGAGGGGTCACGGCCCTGTTTGGGAAGTAGAACAATGACCACTTCCCGGAGCGTGGGTGGAAGAATGCCCGACTCCAATGATTCTGCGTACACTTGGACCAGTTTAGGCACTAGTTCCTCTTTGTACTCTTTATAGAAGTCAGCCATGTAGCCGTCAAGGCCGGGAGCAGAAGAGCTGCGCACGGAATCGATCGCCTCATTTATGAAATCCGGTGTAATGGGCATGGCTAAAAACTCCTGCATGTTTTTTTCCAAGTACACCATAGTGATTTCATTCAAGTAGGAACCCGGATGACAGTGCTCCCCCGTGAGTGTGGAAGTGTAGAGAGTCTTGTAATATGACAGGAAGGTGTTGGAAATCTCTGGAGTGGAGTGTTGTAGCGTACCCTGCTCGTCAAGTACCTCCGTGATATAAGCAGCTTGGCGTGGTGGGCGAAGCATTTGTGCTAGTAGTTTGCCTGGCCTATCTCCCTCACCGTATTGCCGCGCTGTGTAGTATTTGCCCATGAACTTCACCTCCCTGTCCGCCGCATCTCTAAATTCTAAAAGCAATGCCAGGCGTTTAGCCTCGTGGTCTGCCGAAGGATTCTCGAGGACCTCTTTCTCCACTTTAAGGATATCTGCCTCAATGCGGGTCAGGGTGGAGCGAATCTCCCGCAAGGAACCCACACTTTTGGTGATGCAAGCCCAACGTAATGTGGCCTTAAAGCCCTCCCATAGCGTGGACCAGGAGATAACAGAGCCAGTATTAATGTCAAAGTAGTTGTCAATAGCAGTTAGTATGTCTTCCTTGAAAGTTGGGTCTAACAGAGCCCTGCCAGGGAATCGCCACTGTCTTTCGTAACCTCCCAATCTGGGGATTTAAAGGGTCAAAACAATGGGAGAGTGGTCTGAAAGGGTGCGAGGCAACGTGGAAAGGCCTACAACCCAACCTGCGACACCCGGGGACAGGAGCCAATAATCAATTTGAGTGCTGGTGTTATGAAAGCCCGAGTGATGCGTATATGCTGGAGTGTCTCTATGTCCACTAAAGAGAAATGGGAACAAATTTCCGCCAACACAGCACGTGACCTTGGTTTGCAGTCAGGAGAGGGGGAGGTGCTGTCCCTGTCGGGATTCATCAATATGTTGAATATGTTGAAATCCCCACCCAGAACCAACAAGTCAATGTCAGAGTGAAGCAGTGTCAACTGAAAAATCCTGAAAAAAGCAGGGTTATCCACATATCCACATTCGGACCGTACACACCCACCAATGCAATCCTGTACCCGAACAGCACTCCCATAACAAGTGCATATCTGCCCTCCCCATCCGTTTTGCTGCCAGTCATTACAAACGGGACTCGCTTGTGCACAAGGATCGCAGCGCCCCTAGCAAACCTGCTATAGCAGGAAAACACTCTGTGTGACCCCCACCCTCTAGCCACCGATGCCACGTCCTGCTGTACCAAATGAGTTTCCTGCAGAAAGAGGACGTCCACCCCATGTCGCACCACATAGGCCAGCACCTGTTTGCGTTTCCTTGTGGTGTTCAAGCCCCGGACATTCCAAGACATCAATGTTAGTTTGGAGGGACCAGTCTGTAGACCTATCCTGGCCATAGTGCCATTGTTGATGTAGTCTGCAGCAAGCGTGCATGTGACTGAATGCTCAAACGACACTCGCATCTAGTTTTGTACCAACATGACCAATAAAATAAAACAAACCCCACCCCCCACCTGCCTCCCAGCCTCCCAGAACCCCACGAGAGGCAATCCCCAGACCATCGCTGAACAATAATGCAAAAGAACAAAAGTGAGAACCATTCAAAGAAACAATAAAACTGCAAATAAAGAAAGGATAAAACCCCAGAAAATAGCAACAACATGGCCCGCGCCATTGGGGGCAGCAACGCCACTCCATACGGCCTACCGGAGAGGCGGCCACCGAACCGGAGACCAAGTCATTTAACATTGGTAAATCCACATCAAGACTACAGTGGTTCGACGAGGGTGCAAGTAGAGACAATGCAGAGCGGTCAGCCCTGGCCAGTTTCAGCAAATAGGTCAGCGCTGGACAGAGTTTCGTTTCGGGGTGGAGAGTTGGGAGGAGAACCGGTTGCTGCTGCTGAGCCCTGCTTCTTGTAGTTGTGGCAGGAATCTTGGGCTTCAGCTGGAGAGTCAAAAATGTGAAATCTACCATTCACATCTACCTTCAATCTAGCTGGGTACAGCATACCGTATTTCAGGCCTACGTTACGGAGGGCGGATTTAACTCCGTTATATTTGCGACGTGCCTCCTGTACCATTAATGTGAAGTCTGGGAAGAAGGACAGCTTGCTGCCTTGCCACTGTATTTCTCCAGCCTCTCGTGCTGCGCGCAGCAAAGCGTCGCGGTCTCGAAAGTTCATGATCCTGGCGATGATGGGTCTTGGTAGTTGGCCAGATTTAGGTTTAGGCCCCAGAGACCTATGTGCACGCTCCACAACAAAGCCTGTGGTAAAGGTGTCTCTGCCAAATAGTTCGATCAACAGTGTTCCGACAAAAACGTCTAATCGACCCGTGGCCTTTGTTTCTGCCACGCCGAGGATGCGAATGTTATTTCCCCTACTGCGCGCTTCCAAATCTTCGTTTTTAATGGCCACGTCTTTCAGAATTTTTTCGACCCGATCCAGTCGCTTAAGCGATTTTGATGCGCCATCTTCGATGTCTGATATTCGCGATTCAGCCACATCGAGCCTTCTGTCATGGGCCTGTACCTTTGTACCCATGTCCGCCAGTTTCTGTTCCAGGCTGTCGAAGCGGGCGTCAATCGCTTTAAAGCCTGCGCGCATTTCACCCATCATGGTGGTGACCATAGTCGCCGCATCCCCAAAGTCCGTAGCGTTGGAGGCCCTGGCTGCCGAACCAGGCGGAGGGTCCGTGGAGAGGAGGGGAGTTTTGTCGAAGCTGAGCTTCCTCTGGTTGGGATCCCTCTTCCCCATCGCCTCGGCCGCCCGCAGGGTGAAGCTGTGACGGTTGTGGTGGCGTGGATGTTCCGGCAAAATAGGAGCGTAGTAGTGCAGCACCAAGCGCCAGAAAAACAGTAAAGGTTCAGCGACCAGGCAGCGTCGTGCCAGGTGAGTGAGGGCCGGGGTAGACACTGCTGTCCCAGGGTCGGAGGTACGGTTTGATGCGTAGATTTCACCCTCAGGATGTGGTGGGGTGGGGAGCGGCCCTCTCCCGTCGAGTAGAGCAGGAGGAATGGAGGGGTCTGATAGTCCCACGAGTGTTTACTAGGCGGGGCCGCCAAGAATCGCATAGCAGCGCCCCACAGTCGCCCGACCCCCGAGCACGTACACCCCCGCCGTCCCACCGCGAGCGTCCCCGCCTGCCGCCCAGCATCCGACCCAGACCCGAAAATCGAGGCCCCGATCCCGGCACCCCACAGGCCGAAGGGCCGCGAACGTATCGGGAACCAGGAGCCCCCACCTGGGTGCCCGAGTCGGACGGGCGGCGCGCGAGAACCACCGCAGCCGACGACTTAGGGGGGTGAAGGCCCAGCGACCAGGCCCCGCGCGGCACTCACCAGCAAACCCGGCGCAGTGAGAGAAGATGGCGCTGAGGTCCGAAGGCCCCGATTCTCCTCCGCCATACACTCTCCTCAGGCCGTCTCCGCGTTCTCCAAAGTCACCCAGATGGTCAGGGCGACATCAGTGTTCGGATCCGTACGGATGTGGGGAGTTGGAATTTCGGCTTACATCTCGGCCGCCGCTGTCAGGAGCCCACGTGGAGGAGCTTCACGGCAAGGCGGCCATTCCGATCGCCGCCGTGGCCACGCCCCGTAATAAAGACGTGGTTGGCAAAGTACACTTCAGACAATAGAAGGACGTGGCTCGATAATGCAGGTGCTGTTTCCAAACGCAAGATGGAGGCACGTTCCCCGTGCTGAAGCGGATGGCTCATGGTACGCCGGTGCTCCTCACAACATCTTTGAAAAAGAGGGAGCATGCGTCACAGAGGAACGTGACAGACATTGCAGGTCTGCAACAAAACAGGTAGGAAAGAGTGCGCAGAAAGAGCGCGCAGATAGAGGCTTGCGCTGGCATCTTTTAAAAAAAGAAACAACATATAGTGGTTGAACACGCATCGGTGCTCAAACGAACCCAGCAATTATAGACAAAGATGTCTCACCAACTCCGGTTTCGGCAGATCGTAAATGCCTCTGAGTGCGCAATAAAGTTGAGTGGAAAATTTGTAGAGTTGTCTCCTGAGTAAAAAACAGGATGCATTGGCTGAAACAGTTGAATTGCATTGTGGGGACAGCAGAAACGGATCTTTTGAGGGTAGAAGAGACACAGTTGCTCACTGCATATCCCCACTGCTAGCGTAGTCCGAGAGTTGAAGTACGTCCACAAGCCTCTGGCACAGTAAAAAAAAAAACAGCTTCAGTGCACTGTGTAGTATGAAGTTGCTTGGCTGGAAGCAGAGAACATGAAGATGCCGTAAACTTGTCCGAAACTAAATTAAAGATGTCTGGCAAAACACTCTTAGTTCATGAGGCACTGTAGATATTTTCTGAGTCACAGTAAACGTATGTAGATTCAGCAAAGGTATTTGTTGTGGCTTTGTAGACCATAGTAGAGGCAAAGACACAGGCAGCTTTGATGACTTTTCAACAGGTGATGTAGTTGAAACAGACTGCAGAAACAGTAAGAACAGACCTTATGAGATGCTGTGGGAACAGCAGGTAGAATTGAGCTGCGTAGAAACTGGAACTAGCGTAGAGGGTGATCGATGTGAGGTCACTGGTGAGGCTGATGTGTGCCAGTAGGTGGATTAAATGCAGCTGTAGATTGAGAAGTAGTTTCAACTTGAGAGTAGGTACTCTGATAATCCTGACTTGATATTGAAGGCCTTAGAGGTGGCACACGCAGATTCATGGAGGTCCTCGTTGCCATAAAATTGTAGTCACTGCCTCCAAGCTGGTTGAGATGATTTAGAAGTATTTATTGTAGATCAATAGTACAGCAGTAATACAACCCCACCAGGAGCAGCCAGCAAGACGCTTAGCCCTTCTCCAACTGTGGTTTGCATACACCAACATTCCATGTTACATCATCCTTACAGGGTTCCACGGGTGAAGAGATGGATGATACAAACTACAACATGGCTAGGATATAACAAACTACAAGATTATGCTGTTTTGTATTTTCTTTTTATAAATCTTTTTATTGACAAAAAGAAACAAACATATACCGACATAAAATAAAGTAAAATAGTCCATAGGTACTATCACAGCATTGAATTCTAATTGTAATCTGACATCTCAATCACATCACAAAACATCAAGTGTATTATCTTGACCAGTGCGATCCCGGAGTCATGTTCTCATGCATCAGGGGATCGAGAAACGGCACACACAACATTCCCCTCGATTTATTCCTGCTACTCCATATCTTGTTCCACTTCTGTGAGCAACCCCTCCCTTCATAAGCCACCCTCTCTTTCTGCATACACCAGTCCATATTTTTTTCCCAATCGCGGAATTTGGGTATCTTATTGCCCTTCCAAATTCTGGCCATGTTACGTTTCGCAACGACATTCCCAAGGAAACCCAGATCCGTTCCTTAGCTGTCAGGTTAGTCCCTTCCTATAGGTTCAAAAGGCAGAGCCGGGGGATGACCTCCATACTTTTCCCGCAAATTTCCCACATGTTTGCAGTTACTTTCTTCAAACATAAATTTGTGGCCAAATTTTTGCCAAGATTTTCACTTCCGGATTTAATAACGATATTGGCCGATATGACCCACATTGGTCCGGTGGTTTGACCTGTTTATGTATCACCACCACATTCGCCAGCCTTTGTGCCTCAGGAAGACAGCCGGTGACCAGGCTGTCCTCATACATATCTATCAAATAGAGAGCAATAGTAGACGCACTGAGTTTAAACAATTCTATTGGGAGACCACATGGACCCATTGCCTTACCCGACTGCAAGGCACCAATTGCTTTGGCAACCTCTTCTCTGGTCAAATCTAACTCTGGCTCCTCCATCTCTGTGTTATCCAACACAGGAAGTGTTAGGGTGGACAACAGCTCTGCTGCCTCATCTCCAGAATACACATTCGCAAAGGAAAATACTGCTTTGAAGTATTCCGCAAATGCTCTTCCTTAACTTTTCCTATCCATGAGGCGATCCCAACCCTTTGTGAAAATCGCGGAGACCCACCTAGAGGCCTGCTACCCCAGTCATGCCATGCCAGAAGCTTACTTGCCTTATCACCTATTTCATAGACTGGATACTGCATGGCTCGGCAATATGCCTTTGCCGCTTCCTCTGCAATATCCCTATACTCCTTCTGTTTGAGGAGCAACTTATGTTTGAGGTCAGGGGACTTTGTACTCATTAACTCCCTCTCCAGGTGAGTTATTTTGGTTTCTAGGATATGGAGCTGTTTCTGCTTTTCCTTCTATTGCCCCACTACCGTAGACACCCCCTGTCCCCTGACCATGGTTTTATACGCCTCACATAACGTGGAGGCCGAAGCCACTGATTCCACATTTTCTTTGAAATTGTGTTCTGTCGCATCAGTCAGTCCCTTATGAACCGCAGGGAGCCTCAAATACCAGGGATTAAGCCGCATTTTACCTCGCTGCCAGGAGGAACTATCCCCGTATGTGACTATCAGCGGTGGGTGATCGGAGATCCACCTAGGGAGGAGCCCCAGTTCACTAAACATGGAAAGCTGAGCTATTTTGCAAAATACAAAATCAATACGAGACAAACTCCCATGAACTCCTGAATGAAAGGTGTACTGGAGGTCCAACAGATTCTGGGCTCTCCAGAGGTCCAGCAGACACATTGCCTTCAAGAAATCTCCAAAGGGCTTTTCCCGCCGGTTCATCCAGCCTCGCTGGAAGCCTATCCCTCTTGCCATTTAACGCAGCATTACAATCACCCCCAAGTAACAACTCTCCCTCCAGAAAATTGAGCAAATGTGTACCCAGGTGAGTCAGAGTCGGGAGGTGGAGTAGAGGAGGAATGTACAATAAAGTGATGTTAAGTAACCGACCCTCCCAGGTGCCAGTCAGCATCACAAATCTACCCAAGTGGTCATGTGTGATGGTCTGGCCATGAAAAGGGGATGACTTATGAAGAAGAATCCCTACCCCCCTGGAGCCTGTGGTATAGCCTGCATGAGCCATCATCTTATACCCCCACATATTCAGAGCGCAGTATGTGGAACCCTGTATGTGCGTTTCTTGAAGCAGGACCACATCCCTCTCTTAATTCTGTCCCTAAGCCCGTTAACATTCCATGACAGCAGTTTTAGTTGGGCCATGGGTAAAGGTTGTTTCAAGTTTCTTGCCATCTATGCGTTTCGTATTTTATTAGACTCTTACTGTTCAAGATTCTAGTTACATTTGAAAACAAATTAGCCATACTGGAAGAACAGTACATATATGCAGATGACTACTCCCCAGAACCCCCGGTCGAGGCAACAGCATTTCAAGTAAAAGAGGCTGTAAATACGTGTATCTGAATAATTACCCACATCGGGCTGAGTCCCTGGAAGCCTCGGTCAAAACATCGGACCGTTAGAAATCAGATAAAGGCGCTTTGCACCATACGTTCCTTGTCTCCTTTATAAAATCATCGCGTAATACGAACGATCAGCCACTACCCCCCGATATACAGAAGTCCCCCGGGTGGCTCCAAAAACTAAGAAAACTTAAGGGAGCGCGCCTCGGATTCTGAGCACATGCCTCAAAGAGACCGGCCAGAATCTTACCTTTAATACGCCTAGATTCACCACATCATAGAACCTTGTATTATGCCCTCATATTTTTAAGACTATTTATTATATATTTGTATATTTGTTGTCCTTGGCCCTGAGGAAGGTGACATTCACCGAAACGTACGTCGGCCCAACATCTACTGTCCTGGATACGAACTGGTTAACTACATCATAACTAGTAGAACCACACCATCTAGGTTCCTATACGTATCCCATTAAGTACACCTTAGAGCTACCATCTGTGTTAGTCTAATGCTTTGTACAACTTTGCTTATGTGTTTATGTTGTTAGGTATGTTTCTTTTTCTCTTATGAAAATGTATGACTGATGTATGAGTCTGTGTTCTTGATCATTAGGATTAACTGCTACTAGAGGGCACTTTGAATGATAGGATTACCACCAAAATATGTATGTAAAAATGTTGATTTTCACAAAGACAATGAAATGTATCTTTGCACAAATGTCTCTTAAAAAATTTTAAAAATGAAAAAATAGTTAAATAAACTTTTCATGTTTGAATAATACTTCAAAGTTTCTCTCTATGGCATCTCTTTCACTAACTTTTTGGATATACTCAATGTTAAAAGAAATATAGGTCCCTACAGAGGCTCTGTCTTTTTTGCTTGGTTTGCCTCCCCCCTCTGGGCCTTAAAGTATCTGGGAGAACTCTCTCTTCTCATATATGCAGATGATACCCAGCTATTATAATGTATCAGTGAGGGTGAGGGTGCTGAATCATCTGATAAAGGCTGTCAATTGGATTTTGATCCCATTTGGTGGTGGATAAACTAAAATTGTCTCAAGCTGAACCCTAAGACCGAGGGACATATTAACAAGAGAAAGGCGGAGCATGGCGTTAAGCACAAAATGGCTAACTTCACACACTGCCATTCAGAAAACACAGGGATGCACCATATTTACAAAGATATGGCACATACCTGCGTTTTCCTTGGTGCTGGTGCTAAATTAAGCTGCCTAGCGCCAACGTAGTGCAAGTGTGCCTGCATTGAGGGAATGATTCTTTTATGTGCAGTAAGGTGTCCCTTCTTGCAAATAGACAATAACAAATGGCGATTTGAAACTTCTATGTGTACTGCTTTGTGCAGCACACATAGAGGTTGCAAATCGTCATTTTCTAAGTGATTGTTTATTTGCAGGAAGGGACACCATCTGCTGTGCAGAATTTTCTCTTGTTCATGCTTCGCATACAAATCCCGAAAATGTTCAGATACTATTGTATAAAATTCTGTTTATCTAGGACTGTCCAACCAATCACTAAAGAGTTAGCAATATTTTCCAAACTAACCTGCCTAATTGACATTTAGATAAAAAATGTTTGACAAATTTTCATCATTGATGCACCATATCATTGGTTTCCTATCTATCAATGGATGAGTTAGCTTTAAAATGTATAATTTGCTGGATCAAACTCTCGACGCAGTTTCTGTGAAGCACTTAACCATCAATTGTTCCTAAACATAATGACACCAGATGGCTTGGAAGAACAATCAGGTTTCCAGGAATTGGCTCTTGGAACTCCTTTCTCTCAGTATAAGATTATTGTCCAACTATGAGTCATTAGGAAGAGGATTGAGAACTAGCTCCTCGCCAAACCTCTCCAGTGATAAGTGAAGGTTTATATCCCCAGATTTTCACCCACAATGTACAATGCCAAGGCCACTTCAGGGTGAACATACCCAATACTTCTGTCCCATATGTTCTTGTTGGTATGTACCTTCATTCATAGATTCTGAGCAAAATTAAGCCGTGCGACAGACTGGGAAAACATTTGACTTCTTATAGAAAGGCACTGAAGCCAGGAGCTTGAGGAATCAAATGTTACACTCAAATAAGTAAAATGATGACCTTCCATATGTTTATACTCCAGATTGGATGTGGGCATCTGCAGACCCAACCAAGATTCGTTCTAGAACTATGCGGTCAACAGCATTGACTGTTGAATCAAGTAAAGAGATAGGTCTGCAGAAGTGCAGGTTCTGTCTGGTGTCTTTTTGAACATGGGCACTATTACTGTGTGCTCAGTAGAAAGTAGTTTGGTCATACATGCTGAGTTCACAGTATTGGCGATGAGAGGGCCCCAGAAATCAATATTAATTTCATACATGTCCAAAGGCACCCCATCAGGACATGGTGCCTTCACTTATGGGCTACGTATGATGCAAAACCATGAACCTCAAACCTGAAGAGTAACAAACAGATAGTGACCTCTATCTTCCCTGGGTGCCGATTTCCTCATGTATCAACATTGTAAATTGAGCTACAATGTCCCATCCAGTGATCTGCCATAATGTTGAAGCAGAACCTGGCAATAGGGCTTTAAAGAAGTTTTCCTTATTAACTATTGCTCAAAAAGTCATGGCATCTTTCTTTTAGCAGCATAAAATCAGGTTGTTCCAAGTCTCCTCCTTTAGGGCTAATTTTCTGTTTTAGTAGGAAGGTTTTGTATCCAAACCTACAAATTATGTCCTCCCTATCTCTAAGGTTCTTGTTCAAGGCTGTACCTAAGTGTTGTTGGCATTCCTGCCAACCAAGATTGACCAGTTCAGAAGATTTTACTGGAGACAAGAGCAAATTCCTGATAAATTGATCCAAGTTAACATAGGCATCATGATTTTGCTTGAACTGATGTCTTATATTAAGCACACAATAACTAATGTTGGATGTTTTCTAATAGAGGTTGCAAAAAGAGCTTGAATGTCGGCATTCTTCTACCGTAGCATCAAACTCATGTCCTTAACTGCAATATCAGTAGTACCCTTTTCAATTACGTATTGATTATTCCTGGTAAGTTTTTTCTTAGATTAAAACTATAGGCGTTTGTTCTGGTGCCCCCTGTCTTTACATAATTAATCAAAGATTTTAATACAAACATACAATCACAGTAACTCTGCTCCAGCCAATAAAAGTGGCTATTTGTTTATCGAGCTCGTCCAAAATTTCAACAGTGTTACTTAGGTCCCAATCGAGCAAGACGTTGTAAAGCGCTGTCCCGCTTGTGTCTAGTTTTGTGCGGAACTGTCCAATGGTCTTAGTTAGGATTGGGTAAGCGAGTGCAGTAGTCATCAATTTTTGTATTAAAATGTCGCCTAAAATAGTATAAAGATTGGCAGAATAATATCTATTCATAAGAGCCTCAAGAGCAGAGAGCATGGTTCCTCTGTTGCATACCTTTGTCCTATTACAGACATCATTGTAAAATGTAATAAAACAAAATTAAATGGCTAAATCATATAATCCTCAAGATTTAGACCCCCAAAGCCAAAAATGATATGGGGATTATCCTAATGTAAGGGTGACCCAGTATAAATTCGTCATGCCTTCCTGCCACCTCATAAGACGACCAGAAGAGAAAGGAGAGGCAGGCAAGGAACAACAGGAGTGAGTACTCATCCAAAGTTATAGCACCCATGACCTCATTTACGAGAAGTGGCCCATCGCTGTGTGAAAGCAGCGATGCGCCACTTCTCAGTGAGCCCTCCCTGCGACACCAATGATACATCATATTTACAATAAGACGAATCATGACGCAAAGAAGGATAAATGCATCAGTGTATCTGTCAGCACAAAAAGTGGTGCATTGCTGGAGTTGGAAGCCTGATGCAACTCCAGAACCGTGACGCAAGCCCCATGTGAAAGGGCCTGCGTCACCCTTATGCTTGCCATGAGGTATGCCTAAGGTTTTGACGCATTGGCGTCCTAGAAGTGTTATGTTATGTTATGTTAAAACAATTTATATAGCGCTACTAACACCTGAAGGTTCCTTGGCCTTGTGCTGAAGAAACAGGAAAAAAGTGAGGGAAAAAATGCTAATTGAAGGCCTCAGTAAACAAGAAAGTTTTGAGGAGAGATCTGAACCTAGAATAGGAGGAGGACAGCCTTAGAGGGAGGGGGAGGGCATTCCAGAAACAAGGGGATAAAAAAGAAAACCTAAGGTCACCATGTTTCTTCCTCTTGAATCTCGGGACTGATAGCAGAGCCAGTTGGGACGAGCGAAGGTTGCGTGAGGGGACATATGGGTGAAGGAGAGAAGATATGAAAGAGGGGCCTCCGCCTGCAAGGGATTTAAAAATTATGCAGCCTAATTTAAACTTGCAGCGTGCAGTGATCGGGAGCCAATGAAGACTTTTTAAGAGAGGGCGGACATGTTGGTGTCTGGGTTGGCGGAAGATGAGACGGGCGGCCTGGTTTTGAATCAGCTGGAGTCTCTTGGCTTGGTAGTCAGGGATGCCTACGTAAAGCGCGTTTGCGTAGTCAAGTCTTGAAATGACTAACGCTAGCAGGGCCAGGATGAGGGCCTCGGTGGTGAGGAGGTGGGAGATTTTGCGAATCTTCCTTAGCTGAAAGTGGCTAGAAGACACTACCGCGCTCATCTGGGGTTTCATAGAAAGATCGCTGCTTATGATAACCCCCAAGCTTTTGGCTGAATTCACTGGGCTGCCTAAGCTTGACGGCCAAAAAGAGGGTTGCCAGGGATTAGAGGGACCAGTGAAATCTCATAGATTTTGCTGCGCCACTACTATGACCCTTTCTTGCGGGGGTACGCTCACCCTGCATACATTATACCTGGCGCAGGTATAATGTAGCGCAGGGATTTACGAAGTGACGTATCTACCTAGAACGCCACTGGTGCGTCACAAAAAGTGACGCACCGGTGGCGCAAAAGTGACACAGGGTCTCATAAATAAGCCCCTCAGTGTCCATGTCTGTGTAACATGATAGTCTCAATTTTCAAATAAAAATCAACCAATCCTCTTCTCTTACTTTGGCTACAATACTTAATATATTTCAGTTAATAACCTTTATGCACAATGGAAGGTGAACCCTCTTAGTTTGTTCTTTAAGGAGGAGGTGGCTCATGGGGTGGACGAAATGATGTGCCCCTTCAGCATCTATTACTGTTTCTAATTGTCCTTCATGTTTTTCATTACAATTGATCTAGTTCAAATCTGACAGGAGGCTGAAGGTACATTTGCACTGGGAAGGGATCTGCTAATATGAGAGGTGGCGGTAGTTTGTTGTTTGGTATGTTGCAGATGTATAACTGTCCGCAACCTTCTGTAGAAAACATCCAGCGATTGTATCCTGATACAGTTCACTTGAGATGGCCTAGGACATTCCTGAAGAACTAGACATTTAACCAGCGCATGGTGTTTAAAGGTTTTAGCGCACAATCCCCCTCAAGTGTCTGTCTGTCACATGGAACTAAACAAAACACCCTTATGAAAAGTATGTTAACATAATGCACAAAATTGAATTTTGTTTGCAGGAAAAGCCAATGATAGACCGTGTTATTTAGAAGGATAGTAGTTTTAGTTGACTTAGGTGGCAATAGCAGTAAGTTGGCCACATATAGACATGCTTTGGGTGGTAGGGTAATAGAAGAGGAAGATGTTTAAAGAGAAGGCCTAGTATGGCCTGGGCCCGAAAGGTAAGGTTTGTTTATTACGGTTAACAGCTCTCATGTGTGTGAGCCCTTGTGTGGCTGCCTGTTTTATCATTCTGAGGTGCTAAAGATGCACCTATAATTTAGACTGATGGAATTCTTTCTTGCGAATTTGTGGATTTAGGGGTAGATCCCTGATTGTGGAGGGAGATACAGAGAGAACTGCTCTGAGTTGTCTTGCAGCCCATTCCAATCCACAAATATGTTCTAACGCAGACTCAAGAAATAATCTATCATACCCTTCAATTTATTATAAAATGTTTCCCAGATTGGTACATTTCCCCACAACCTGTTTGTCTCCGAGACGCTGTTCTTCGAGGGCATGGTCCTATTGCTATCTGGTTTAATTCCCCCCTTTTCATTTTCTTTCTTCTTAGCAGTGAATTCAAATACCTGGGGCATATTTACAAGCTTCTATTGCCACAGAAACATAACTTTTAATGATGGTCCTGTGGCAATAGGGGCTTCGCCTTATTTACAAGGTGGCATTAAGCCACGCCACCTTGTAAATAAGGCATCCTTTCACTCTATACTTAGCGTGAAATGGGTCGGCAGTGGTTTTGATGCTTCCCCTATGTACAAGGGTGGTGCAAATAAAAGGCAGCACCAAAATTAAGGCCAGGGAAAACCTAGTCTTAATATGGTGAAACAAGGAGAAATGTTTAATTTCTCCTTGTGTTTGCTGTTTCTATGCGTGCTGTATTGTGCAGCACATATAGAAACAGCAAATTGCCATGAATGATTGTTTATGTGTAGGAAGGTGTCCCTTCCTGCACATTAACACTCATAAAAAAAATTACAATTTGCAACTTCTATGCGTGCTTTACAATGCAGCACACATAGGAGGTGCAAATCCCTGTTAGGGACACCTTCCTGCAAATAAACAATCATTCTCTCAACGCAGGCACCCTTACACTATGGTGCAAGTGTGTCTGTGTTGGCGCTAGGCAGCTGAGTTTAGCGCCAGCGAATGTGCAGTAATGTGCTGTACCATTGTGAATACGGCGCATCCCAGCATTTTCAGAATGGCGGAGCGTTGCGTTAGCTACTTTTGCTTAACACCAGGCTTCGCCATTCACTTGGAAATGTGCCCCCAGAGACGTTGAAAAGTTCAGAACTGCTTGCTCACCGTGTGCATCTATATCCAGTGGAAAATGTCCCTGTCTCTGGAAGGCATACGTCATATCCCCTGGAGTATACAAATTTGTGTAAATAGTGTCATTCAAGCCAACACATAGTTGTCTTTCTGCCAGAGCTAATATCCTTCAAGATGACACCAACAGCCCTTTCCAAAAAGGCAACCAGAGTACTACTTTTAGGCTAGGTATTTAGTTTAGTGTGATTGCTTATTCCCCATGATATTGAAGGAAGAAATGAAGGAAAATTGTATATGATGAAGCTGGAAAGCCCAAACACTATCCACAAAATGACCTGAGAGAGGTCACTGTTCAGCATTCCAAAAATAGTACAAGTGTACCAGTAAACGATGTTTCATGGGTAGGTCAGAAAAGGAAGTTAAGAGACAGTATTGGATTTCAATGCAGAAATAAAATGGTCAGGCCAAAACCCAGACTCTTCTGAAGGATGATGAGCACGTTGCCTTTTCACGTCCTGTGCTGCGGTAAGATCAGTGGCTCTATAGAGCCCTTGAGGGCCCGCCCCCCTCCTCCTCCCTTCGCGATGGCACTGCCTCCTGGCTCATTGCTGATTGGGGCGAGAAGTCCTGCAAGGTCTGGTTTCCCACTTATTGATAGCTAAATAGACAGACATGTTTTATTCCAGATCAGGGAAGAGTTTTGAGATTGGATAATCCCACCAACATGTCAAAGCAATCCCCAAGTGGGACAGAAATCCATGGACCTACTGATATTTGGGGGATGCACTGATATTTGGGGTACGTGCTGATATTTGGGGGATGCCGCCTCTCCTTCTTTGTTGACTGTTCTCAGCTGTTATCATCGAGCAAAGAAAATGTATCCCCCTTAGACCTGAGGTCCATCAATGGGATCTCCAATATGGTCTATTGGATACCCATACCAACCAGGGCACATCAACTCCCCCATCGACTACTGGGATGGTAGTCACCTCACCACAACAGAACCGTTCAAGGTCTTCTACTAGCCTGCACAGGGAATCCGATTGGGGTCTTTAGAAAGTAGTGGACTCTCTCAAACATAGAGCCAGGGAAAGGTCTTGATCACCACTCAAGCCGGCGACATCAGATACAACGTCTTGAGACATAAACAATTGTGGGACTTCAGTGACTGGGGGTTGCTTGTGGTGTGTTCCGTGGGGCCATCTATGCTAGAGATATCGTAGGACCATATCTCCTCATTTCAGTTATAGACAAAGGCAAACTTCTGCTCTGTCTTTTGTTACTTATACCTCTTCGTATTCCTGGCTGCCTCTTTTACTTCCTAACCCAATGAGTGATGGTTGGGTGTGCTCATGGGCATTTTACAGTTTTTGTACCCATTAGACTATATCCTACCCCCTGTTTTTTCTTTTCTTTATCTTGCACCTACATTTGGCCAGGATACCCCAGGAGTGTCAGATGCGGTCCGCTCGTATTGCACCCACATGCTACGTTTACCGTGGGTCACAGCCTTGGCTTCAGCAATAATAACTTCTGAGAGACTGAAGTACTGCCCCCATCCCTGGTACTTGTGTTAAGCACCTCTTCTGTGTTTGGGCATGGGTGCTGGTTAGCGCACCTGGGTGGTACAGGAGCTAGCTGGTGTCTTAAAATGTGTTTGTTCCTTTTTTTCCCCTTCTCATTCCCTTCCCTTCCCTGACCTCTCACTCTTCCCCACTGAAGTGATCGTACTTGATTAAACTATGTGTTTTTTGCCCTTGTGAAATGCACATGGCCAACTCGGGGTTACTCTCCCCCTTCTGCTGGGGTGCGAATAGTTCTCCTTCTCTATACCTCTTTCCCCATCTCTGCCCAACTCATTTCCTCCCAGTTAACGTGGATGTGCCATCTCTCCAGAATGCAGGTTATAGCCTATGCTGAAAAATCTCCAAGCCTCTGTCAAGTTCGTGCTGGAATGGTTACTGTTTGCCCCACTATGTAAGCGAAAGAAAGTATTACATTTTATGAAAAATTCACCTCTCCCATACTGAGTCTCTACATTTTAAACAAGACTGAGTGGGCACTGTAGTGAGCAGTAACAGACAGCTGTCAGCTAGTGGTGACTTTTCCCCATCTTGTCACTTATGCAAGCACTCAGCTCCACACCACCTGAAACGCCAGCAGATCTCGACCTGGCCACCCATAGCTTCTCCCCCTACATCAGCAAATGTGCTGACAGAGTCTCCCCACTGAAACAAACCAAAAACCCAACAAACCCTCAAGACAAGTCGCCTGGTATACAGAGAGCTTAGAACCACCAAGCAAAACTGTTGCTGACTCAAGAAGGGATGGCACATCACAAGAACCCTGACGACAGAGCCACACACAAAGCTGGTCTCAGCGACTAGCACTGACGCATCAAGGAGGCCAAAAGAACAGAAATCACTAATTGCATCAATACCGCGGCAAACCACATGAAGGAACTCTGCAAAATGATGAAGGAATTCTGCAACCGGCAGCCACAGAGAACACTGTCCACCCTCCAATAACTATGCAACACCCTCCCACACTACTTTCACAGCAAGATTGATACCATCTATAGCGACTTTTACGCAAACCTACCACACTCAGCCTCAACAACATCGACCAGCCTTCAAATACCACCCGAATGATAACAAGCTGGTCTCCACTTGAAAGCCAGACCACCACAAACATCACGTCTTCCATCCACTCTGGAGCACCCACTGCCCCCCACCCCAACATCTCTTCAACCTTTCAACCAACATAATCAACACAGAACTCACCAGCATCCTTGATGCCTCCATCTCCATAGCAACCTTCCCCAACTGACGCAAACACGCTGAGGTCAGACCCCTCCTAAAAGAGTCCTCTGCTGGCCCCAGCGACCTCCTCAATTTTTAAAAGATTTCCCTGCTCCCATACCAAACCAAAGTACTCAAGTCTACCTGGAACAAAACCACCTACTCAGTGCCTCACAGTCAGGATTCTGGGCCAGCCACAGCACTGAGAGTATGCTGATTGCCGCCACAGATGACATCTGAAGCCTCCTAAACCGGGGAGAAAACTGAGCCCTTATCCTCCTCGTTCTCTCCACGGCATTCAAATCCTTCTCCCATCACATCCTCATCAACAGACATTACAACATCATCAATCAGCAACAAGCCCTGAAGTGGATTGTCTCCTTCTTCTCCGGACCACACAGAGCATCAGCCTACCTCCCTTCACCTCCATGCCCAAGACATCTTATGCGGCGTCCCCTCAGCACCACCCTATTCTACATCTACATGACCTCCCTTGCAGACGTTGTCAGATCCCATGGTCTCAACATAGTCTCCTACACTGATGACACCCAATTCATCCTCTTGCTTACCGAGGACCCCTCCAACGGCAAAACCAACATCTGCAACGCCATGACTCATGTGACCAAATGGATAAGAGATAGCTGCCTCAAATTCAACTCTGACAAAACAAAAATACTGATCTTCTTAAAAAGACACCGCCACATGAGACCACAGCCAGTAGCCAGCAGAACTCCAACCACCACCCACACCCAAAGACCATACTCACAATCTCAGCATCATCCTAGAAAGCAAACTAACCATGAAATTTCAAGTAAACTCAGTCACCTCCTCATGCTTTCACACCATGCACATGCAACTCAGACTCCTCAGATGGATCCCTATCAACATCAGAAGGAGCGTCACACAGGCCCTCACCACCAGCTGCCTTGACTATGGCAATGATCTCTATGCAGGAATTTCCATCAAACTCCTGAAAAAACTCCAGACCATAAAGAACACCGCAGCTAGACTCATCATTGGATTTCGATGCAGAAATAAAAAGGTCAGGCCCAAGCCCAGTCATTTATGAAGGATGATGAGCATGTTGCCTTCTCACGTCCTGTGCTGCAGTAAGATCAGTGGCTCTGTAAAGCCCTTGAGGGCCCACCCCTTCCTCCTCCCTTCGCGATGGCACTACCTCCTGGCTCATTGCAGATTGGGGCGAGAAGTCCTGCAAGGTCTGGGTTCCCACTTATTAATAGCTAAATAGACAGACATGTTTTATTCCAGCTCAGGGGACGAGTTTTGGGATTGGTTAATCCCACCAACATGTCAAACTAATCCTCCAAGTGGGACAGAAATCCAAGGACCTACTGATATTTGGGGGATGCACTAATATTTGGGGTATGTGCTGATTTTTGGGGGATGCCGCCTCTCCTTCTTTGCTGACTGTTCTCAGCTGCTATCATCAAGCAAAGAAAATGTATTGCTCCTTAGACCTGAGGTCCATCAATGGGATCTCCAATTAGGTCTTTTGGATACCCATACCAACCAGGGCACATCAACTCCCCCATCGACTACTGGGATGGCAGTCACCTCGCCACAACAAAACTGTTCAAGGTCTTCTACTAGCCTGCACAGGGAATCAGATTGGGGTCTTTAGAAAGTAGTGGATTCTCTCAAACATAGAGCCAGAGACAAGGCTTGATCGCCACTCAAGCTGACGACATCAGATACAACGTCTTGAGACATAAACAAGAGAAACTCCTGTGTGGGACTTCAGTGACTGGGGGTTGCTGGTGGTGTGTTCCGTGGGGCCATCTATGCTAGAGATATCGTAGGACCATGTCTCCTCATTTCAGTTACAGACACAGGCAAACGTCTGCTCTGTTTTTGTTACTTATACACTGACCTCTTCGTTTTCCTGGCTGCCTCTTTTATTTCCTAATCCAATGAGCGATGGTTGGGTGTGCTCATGGGCATTTTACAGTTTTGGTACCCATTAGACTATATCCTACCCCCTGTTTTTTCTTTTCTTTATCTTGCACCTACATTTGGCCAGGATACCCCTGGAGTGTCAGATGTGGTCCGCTCGTATTGCTCCCACATGCTAAGTTTACCGTGGGTCACAGCCATGGCTGCAGCAATAATAACTTCTGAGAGACTGAAGTACTGCCCCCATCCCTGGTACTTGTGTTAGGCACCTCTTCTGTGTTTGGACATGGGTGCTGGTTAGTGCACCTGAGTGGTACAGGAGCTAGCTGGTGTCTTAAAATCTCTTTGTTCCTTTTTTCCCCTTCTCATTCCCTTCCCTTCCCTGACCTCTCACTCTTCCCCACTGAAGTGATCGTACTTGATTAAACTATGTGTTTTTTTACCTTGTGAAATACACATGGCCAACTCTAGGTTACTCTTCCCCTTCTGCTGTTCTCCTTCTCTATACCTCTTTCCCCATCTCTGCCCAACTCATTTCCTCCCAGTTCATGTGGATGTGCCATCTCTCCAGAATGCAGGTTATAACCTATGCTGAAAAATGTCCAAGCCGCTGTGAAGTTTGTGCTGGAATGTTTACTGTTTGCCCCACTATGTAAGCGAAAGAAAGTGTGTTTACCTCCTGTGATACTTCACGTTATACCTCATATCTCGGTCGAGATGGATGAAGGCGGTGAAGAGTCAAATGCTAAGGAGGACGGAGAAGGCGCTGCAAGTGAGGGAATAGCCCAGGAGCCGCTAAGTAGTAAGGATGGGGAGTTCTATTCGCTGTCAGAACATTCTGAAGGATCAGATCTGGAAGATGCAACTTCACTTCCGGAGGACGATGGTGGAGATAGCATTTCAAATTCCCCTAATATCGAGGGTAGCCAATACCAGCATACTTCCTCTGCAGGAACCTCTGCTCAGGCCTCTACCAAATGACAGAAGAAGGATAGAGGAGGCAGTACTCGGTCAATCACTACTATTAAAGGGACTGATTGGGATATATCTGGGGGAACACAGTTATTGGAGAGGTTAGATCTTTCGGATCAAGCCGACAGATGTGCTGTAATTGCAGTTTCCAGCCTAGTACCTGGCTCGGTATCTTTGGAGGAAACTTTTAGGTCTATTAATGACCATAGGTTGGAGGCCCGTGCGGAACATCTTAAAACCCATACAGCATGCAAGAAGCTACAAAATACTGTCCGGTGCCTCGCTAAGACATGTAAGGATTTTACTGATCATATGGTAGAAGCGGGGGCCAGGATATCATCTTTGGAAGATCAGATGGTGGCTCAAAAGGCGGATGTAGCAGATATAAAGGCACATAAAGATGACGTTCATGACAAGATCGATGAGTTAAAAAATCGCCTCCGCCGTAATAACTTACGAATACTCGAGGTCCCAGAAGACTTAGAGGGATAGGCTATATGGAAATATTTGGTAGAACTTTTTTCAGGAAGCACTTCCGGAGGTGACAGATTGGAAGTGGTCACATGAGAATCAAAGGGCCCATAGATTCCCTTTTCGGATGCGACCAGCAAGAAGCATGCAAGTAGGGCCCCAGCAACCACAGGCAATCCTGATTTCTCTTAATTATTGTCTGGCAAGACAGGTACTTTAGGATAAGGCCAGGCCGGACAGAAAGAGAACGGGCAAAGGCATACCGTTTTTTGTGCGTCCAGATTTCTGCCACTCTACTGTTGAGAAACGCTGGAAGCTCTGACAATTAATTGCTCCATTCCAAGCTAAGGACACCCAAGTCTTCCTCCTACAACCAGCAACATTAAAAACTGTCTATAAGGGCCAGACCAGTTTTTTCACTTCTGAGGCTGAAGCAAAAGACTATCTATTTACTCTTGCTTGACTGATCGGCATAGGACTCAGATACTCTGTGATTTAATTGTGATTAGTATTATTTGACTGATGTGTAGACTATCTACTAAGAAAACGTTTATGGATGTGAGCCGAGTCTCAAGGGGAGCCACTCACCGACACAAGGGTGCATTACCATATTGCTTTAGTTAAGGGGGGGGCACACTGGGGGGGTGGAGGGGTTTGGATTGTAGGTGGGCAGGTGAGGTTGGCGGCACTAGGGGTTGGGGGAGAGGTGGGGGAATGTGGGGGGGGGTGGAAATGAGAAAATGTCAGTTCATAACAGTGGTTATGTGAATTGTGGACTAGTTGCAGTTTCTTGGTTATTTACTAGCATGCAATTTTTAAATCACGATGGCGGCTAGGTGCCCACGAATCTGCTCCTTTAATGTCTGTGGTCTAAACAATGCCATGAAAAGAAAACGGGTGATTAATGAGTTGCGTCTTGTCAATCCTGATGTTCTTTGTTTGCAAGAAACCCATTTTTCATGGTCTAACCATAACATTTTATATACGATGGGGTTTGCGCTGCTTGCTGTCTCTAGACAAAAACTACTATGAATAGAGGTGTAGCAATTTTGGGTAGTCGGGGGGTTGTAGGAACTGGCAAGACGCGGGTGGATGATCTTGGGCGGTGGGC
Organism: Lissotriton vulgaris; assembly: GCF_964263255.1. NCBI lineage: Eukaryota > Metazoa > Chordata > Amphibia > Caudata > Salamandridae > Lissotriton > Lissotriton vulgaris. The sequence continues at coordinate 1,705,164,084 of NC_141685.1, read as the reverse complement.
GATTACTAAGTGTATAATACAGACTACTAAGATAACAATATGCAAAGTATACGGTTCTAATTTTGATGAGGCCAAAATGTTTGAGTATTTAAATGTAGAATTGGCACTGTGGGCGACACCCGTGATAATACTTGGTGATTTTAATGTACATGGCGATACTCACACCTGGAACCCTTCTGTCAAGAGCTATAAAGGCCGCAAGCCGAAGGTATTTAGGGCTTTAAGGCAGTTGATATTACAATATGGGCTGGTTGACGGTTGGGCAACGTTGCACCCTGGGAATCCGGGGTATACTTTTTTTTCCTCTCCCCATTCTAAACTTGTACGGCTGGATTATATTTTTCTTCCCCGTTTTTTAACCTTTGGTGCAAATATGCAAGTAATGCCACCCATTACTTCTGACCATAGTCTAGTGCAGTGGTCTTCAAACTTTTTTATTCCGCCCCCCCCCCCAGTGTAGAAAAACAATTCGCCGCCCCCCTCAAAATATTTCACAATTATTTTATTCAACTGCCAATGTTTAAATATGTCTAGACTTATTTAAACATTGTAGCTAAGTTCTGTCACAGTTTTAGAAATGCAAACAAATACATGATTTCCAAACATACTATTCCCGTGAGGCAGGCCTTATTAATGTGCAAAGGATCCAGTGTGGTTATTCAAAATAGCAGTGTGGGTCTTGGAGAAAATTTGAAGTCCCTTCCCTTTTGACACCTTCTCCCAGCCAGGATTTAAATGACAAAGGATGTGAATGATGGCCCATTACAGACGTGCTTACTGCAGCTCATTCTTTTAGGCTGAAAACAAAGCATAATGTTTCTTTTGACCAGAGCCTTGCGCCCCCCCTGAGATCACTCGAGGCCCCCCTAGGGGGGCACGCCCCCCAATTTGAAGACCTCTGGTCTAGTGGTTATAGATCTGACATGCTGTAAAATGAAGCGTAAAGTACGTGCATTTACTTTCAATAAAAAATTACTTTGTGACGAGCAATTCATAAACCATATTAAGCTATGGTCTAAGCAGTTTTTAGATGTTAACCGTGGCACAGCTTCTCAACCTATAGTTTGGGACTTGCTCAAAGCGGGACTTCGGGGGGAAATATGTAGTTATGGATGGCCCAAACAAAAAAAGAAAAAAGCTTTGATAACCAGATTGATTGTGGAACTTAGAAAGGCAGAATGTGAGCTTACTGCCACAATTTGATTTAACACTGACTCTCGTACAGTCCAAACAAAGGTTGCTAGCTGTAAAGCGAGTATCAATGGTATTTGGAGTCAGAATATTGCTGCCCAATATCAGGCTTATAAAACTGAAAGATATTAATACGGGAAGGCAACGGGCAGATGCTTGGCTCAAAGAATGCGTGGTAGACAGGCGGCGCAACGCATCGAGGTACTCAAAAGTGCTAGTGGGGACATGGTCGAAACTATGGAGGAAATTATGGACATTTTATCAAGAGCTTTACACTCAAGATCCTGTTACTGTGGAAAGTATAGAGTCTTATATTCAGGATTTCGATTTCCGCAAACTCTGGACTCTCGAGAGGGAGAGACTGGAGGCTCGAATTTCTATGTTGGAATTACAATCAGCACTAGACGCGCTGGCACTTGGGAAAGCATCTGGAGGTATATCGTATATTATTTGAAATTATTAAATAGGACATGCTTATCACTTATTTATCAGCTCAAGGTGGAAACCCTCCTGTCTCTTGGGATGATGCTAATATAGTAGTTTTGTAAAAAAAAAAAAAACAAGTCCCTCTCATCTCCTGGGTCACACAGGCCTATATCGCTAATTAATGCCGATGCTACAATTTATTCTAAAATACTGGCAACCCGTTTGCTGCAAGTTGTCCCTCTTCTTGTATCTCGGCATCAACATGGGTTCCTCCCGGGTAGAAGCACGGTCAACCATCTTCATAGGGTTATATCAGCAATAGACTATGCAACTACATTGAAAAAGAATATTGGAATTATTTTTCTAAATGCCGAAAAAGCATTTGATCGTGTTACATGTGCTTTTCTATGGGCTATAATGCACAAGATGGGGTTCGGACCGGAGTTTATGCAGGCAATTCGCACTATGTATAAATGTGCCTGTGCAAAAATATGCGCTATGGGACACAAATCTCCTGCTGTACATATAACTCGGGGAACACGGCAGAGTTGTCCGTGTTCTCCTTTGTTGTTTGCTATATATCTAGAACCACTATTACAGCTACGGGAGTTTACTAACTCTATTCAATCGATGTCAGTTGGTGAGTACAACATTTGTGTTTAAGCATACGCAGACGATATTGCAGTAGTAACATCGGACCCTGCATCTGCATTAAGAGAGATAGAAAACATAACGCAAATGTTTGGACAGGTTTCCGGGTACAAGTTAAACATCTCAAAAACCCAGGTCGTTTGTACTGCTGGGCTTTGCCCCGGCGAACCCCGAGTAACAACAGAGGCTAAGTACCTGGGGATTAAAATCAGGATGTCTATCCAGGAAATAGTAGAAGTGAATTGGTCTGACATTGTAGGCTCTGCTAAAAAACAATTAGAAAAGGTAGAATGCCTACATTTGACAATGGTTGGGCGTCGGAATGTTTTAAAAATGTGCATTCTTCCTAAAGTACTTTATTATTTCCGGACAGTTCCTTTAGAGCTGACGTAGATGCAATTAACGCAGCTCCAGTCAGTTACGGACAGGTTTATCTGGGGGTGGAAGAAAGCCCGTCGGGCATCAAAATATATAACGCTCCCATTGTCACGTGGAGGGTGGGGGGTTCCAATTTTTTTTTAATACTATTTAGTGTGTCTTATACAAAACTCTACATATATGATAATAGGGGGGGGGCAACACATCAGTTTGAATTTCCTAATATTCATCAGATGATATTAGGGAACCCGGCCCGCGCAGATCTGTTGAAATTCTATGAGCCAAGGTATTTTAAACGTACAAGATTCAAGATTATGATCGCAGCATATAAGGGGTGGAAAATGATATGCACAATTTTGGCCATAAGACAGATAAATCATTACACACCCTTAGAATCTACAGAAATATTCCCGGGTATATTTTGGGATGCAAAGATGAAAGCTTGGAGCGATAAGGGGATATGTTGTTTGGGTGATTTGCATAAGGAGGGTGTACTGATGGCTTTCTCAGACTTAATGGCAATTTACACAATAACCAAGAAGGATTTCCTTAAATATCTACAGCTACAGGATTTTTTGTATAAGCATGTTCAGTTACAGGTTATTTTGTGTAATGAATTTATTGAGGCTATGTATAAAGGGGCAAAGATAGGAACGTTATATGAAATGTTACTTTCTAAGCAGCGGGACAATTTACCTAGATGTTCAGGATGCCAAATGGCAGGCTCGATTAGGTAACTTAGGTTTTTCAATACAAACTTCAATTGATTTGGCAAGCGAGGTAATTTTGTCTGCCAATTTGCGTACGCAACATTTTAAGACCGTTTTAAATTTATACCATACACCTGATAAAATGATGAAGTGGGGTGCTATTTATGATGGTAAATGCTTTAGGTGTCAAATGGACTCAGCCGATATAGTCCATGTATTTTTTGATTGCAATGCATTAACCCCGGTTTTTTTATGTATCGAACGATTTTTGTTAGAAACAACTAAGGTGCCCTGCGCAATAAATCGGGAAATGGTTCTTTTTGGGGTCTGTAATGGGGCAGAACTAACACAGGATAACTATTCCAATCGTTATTTTATTTTTATGGCGATGGCAGTAGCTAGATTGTGTATAGCTACTATGTGGCTGAAATGTGGCGAGCTAAATTTTACAATGTGTTTTACTTTGAATATAATTTGTATCATCTTAAGTCATTGAAAAAGAAACAATTAGGGTTGAAAGTAGGCATAGGCAGGCATGGCCGGAGTGTTCGGACCTCCAAACCAGTCCGTAATAATGTCCTCTTCGTCCAGGGACTTGGCTGATTCAACAACTTGTTCAAAGATTTGTGTCAGGTCACACTTTGCCGCTGCCACATTTAAGGCTTCTCTCCTTTCCATTATGCTCTGCTCTAGGTTCGGGGAAGCCGATTGCAGATCAGGGTGGCCCGCTCCTCTGTTTCTGCCTTTGCGATGACCTCACTTTTCGTGGCATTTCTCTGTTTTGCCTCCTGGCTACAGCTGACCCTCTGCCAGGCCAGCGCCTTCCAGCCAGTCCCAGGTTTCCTATGGTTTGTCCAAGTGCAATGACCTTTGCCACCACACACAGCCAGGAATAGTAGAGAGTAGCGTATGTCCGATTCCCGAAGGCGACGTCTCACAGCAAGGAAGGAGCTTCCTCACCTCAGCACTTGCGCTGTGAAGTCAAGAAATAGCATGACCAGAGGATTTTCAGTCAGCTTATACGCTTCTCTCAGGATGGTGTCCCAGTCCCTGTAGTGGTTGTGGACTTGCACCTGAAGGTGGTTTACAAGCTGGTACCCTGTGTGTGCTCTCAGGTACCAGGTCTTTCAGACAGGTTTCAACATAGGCCACTGGATCTTGATGTCAATCAGCTTACGCGCTTCTCTCAGGACAGCATCCCAGTCCCTGTTGTTTAGCAGCCAGAACAACAGTGGTCGTGGACTTGCACCCGGCAGCGGTTTATGAGCTGGTACCCTGTGTGCTTTCTCAGGTATCAGGTTTTTCAGGCAGGTCTCAACATAGGCCACTGGATCTTGTCCTTCCTCAGCCTCCTGAAGGCCTACCACTCTTATTTTGTTCCTGCTTAAGTGGCACTCCGTATCCTTCAATTCCTCTAAAGTGTGCACACGGTCCAATAGATTTTGCAGCACTGTTGCATTTTCGCAAGTAGTTGGATGTAATTCTGCCAGGGTGTGTTAATTGGTGTGGACTTTTTTTGGGTTCCTGGGACTTTCAGCACTGTGTCTAATTTAGTGGCTAGCATGAGGTGCGGAGCATTTTGCTCTAAGGCGTCATCCACAGGCGATGTCTCATCCGCTCTGGAATGGTTGTTGTTTGTTGTGGCTTTGTGCTGGATTCTTTGCATGTGCCGGAGACCAACTAATTATGCCCATGATCTGTTCAGTGCTCTCTTCAGTTGTGGGGCAACTGCATACTTCACGCTGTATTTCTACTTCAAGTCCAGTCCGTATCACTTTGAGGATGAGCGGCGCTACGAAGGTCTCATTGTGCACTCAATCCAGCTTTCTGCACTGCTGATGTGCGGTCTTGCATCCAGTGGTGAAGACAATGCCACCGCCTGCTGCAGAGGGGGATAGGAGCTGGCCGTTATTGATGGTTATCTGGTGGGATCAATACGATTGGGGTTCTCTGGCGTCTATACCGTAAGTTCACCTGCATGCAACCACCCTGCGCAGTGTGGCAGAAAGCACTTAACTTTGGTTTCAGAGGCGTCTGCCCAGGCTAGTGCTCCACCCCCATGGGTCAAATCATCGTCTCAGTACTTACTGGCCACAGCACCGTTGGCATGCCGATGTTACACTGCCCTTTCAGCAAAAAACAAGAGCAACCCATATGTCCCTGCGAACTGAGTATAGCTAGTCAGCTTCAGCACAATTGTCACAAGGAAGTCATTTAGATCAAAATGTGTTGTTTTCAGCAAGTACCTGATATCTTACAGCAATGTAAGTGAAGTTAGCAATTGAAACAGTCAATGTGTTCAACACTTATAAGTTTCTTTTCAGTTCTAGTTAGTTTATGACTTCAGAGAAACACACATGACTGGAGAGAAAACAGCCCAACAGAATTTCTTATTCAACGCTCACTTCAGCCAAAGTGAGTGCTTTTTATTTGGAACTACAGTTTATAGGAATAGAAAGCTATACATAATAAACTTCTACTGTGTATTAACACTGTATACATATTAAGCGACAAATTATGACTTATATGACCCCAGTGGAGTGACCATAACCAACAAGTGAATAAAGCTAACGTGACAGTTTTATAAAAACAAAAGGTTGGTTATTGGAGTTAAAAGGATGTACTTTAAGGTTTCAGAGTAAATCATAGGTCCTAGAGTGTGTTCTTGTGTTCTTTGGACTATCCTTTATCAATTGTCAACGACGTTTCAAAACCTCTATCGTTATCGGGTTCTCTTCAGGACAGAGATTTTGGGGACAAAGGCACTTCAATGTATGCCGGAGGGGCAATATTAATTCAGTCATCCAACATCAAAGAATAAAAATTGGGTGCAGCCTGTGGTGGTCTTCCGAGGAACAGACTGCCCTGTTATGTTATGTTATGTTATGTTAAAGATATTTATCAAGCGTACGTTCAGCACATGGTTTCTTGGCGCTGGAGTGGAGGTAAGGTAGCAGCGGAAGGATGGGGTCTAGTTGTCATATGCCTGGGAAAACAACCAGGTTTTTATTTGTTTTCCTGAATAGTGCACAAGAGGTGACCGACCTAAGCTCCACAGGGAGTGAATTCCAAAACTCAGTAGGTATTGTCTAATACTCTAAGTATGATTTGTACTATGGTAATGAATAGACTTTCTTCCATATGATATTTGGAGGTGTAGCAGATGTATAAAGGGTATTCGGATTAACCCAATACACTTGGATGTTGTAATATTTCCCACAATGCCGGGATCTAATAGTGGAGCAGGGTTCAATGACGATTGATTCAGCTCCTGAGAGAAAATATTCTAACTCCTGTACAACATTTCACATGCTGACAGGCAATTGCTGAGCCGGTCCAGCATGGGAAGAGTGTGCTCTGTGTGCTCACTGCCGCTTGGCTCTCTAGCCTTCCTGCCCCTTGTAGCCCCCCTCAGTCAAGGCCTTCAATTCTGCATCACACGCGGGTCTAGGACTGACATGGCCTCCGGACCCTGCCCAGTGCCTTTTGCCCCTGGTCTCACAGCATTCACGCTGGCCTCACCGCAGCCTCTCAGGCTCACCTTTGACTCAGGAAGGTACCATCTATCCCAACAGGCAGGCAGTTGTTGCCTCGTTCCCCTCACCGACCATCTATTATGGGGCTCAGTCTAAATGGTTGCCACCATTCCCTGCTCCCATGTGGTCCGGGTGGTTGCTAGGCGATTGAGTCTGTCTCCCACCAATGTCACATATCAATGTGCTGGTGACCTCATTCCAAAGCTCCTCCAAAAATCAGAGGTGGTCTTTGTCCCACGTAGATGTTCATGCAATCATCATAGGATGCTGGCTCATATACTGCGTCACACAAGAGATGTTATTGAACACAAGCTTCAAACCTCACAATCAAAATGCTCCACCTTCACGCACGCTGCCAGAAATATTACAAATCATGACCCACTTTTACTAGACTTTATACACATCCCAGACGTATCCGCCGATGACTGACATCCCGGCATACCTAGACACACTGGAACTGCTGTTGTTCAGCTGGTGGCACCACGAATACCTGGCCGTACCATTCACATTAGATGACATCAGACAAGTAATATACAGTATTCCAGGGAATAAGGCCCCATGCACCGACTGACTCACCACAGCCTTTTATAAAGAATATGCAGATATCCTATTACTCTTACAGATGTACCAGGAAGCACAACAGATGGGACTGTTGCCACAAACTATGCATAAAGATACAATAATAACCCTGCTCAAACCAAAGACTCCACGCAACCCGACTCGTACTGCCCGCTCTCCTTAATAAACTTACAGCCTGATTCATCAAAGACCCGTTTTGCTAATCTGTAATAGCGATTTATAAGGAATCGCTATTACAGACTTGCAAAACGGGATTCAGGTAGGAATCACAAAAAAAATTGCGATTCCTACACATTCCTTATTTGCGACTAGCAAATTGCTAATCACAAATAAGGAATAACATCCCAATCATTTCTATGGGCCAAAAGACCCATAGGAATGAATGGGGAGTATTCCTTAAGATAGCGATTTAAAGGGTGCCAGGGGTGTCCAAAGGACACCCTGTAGCACCCCTTAAATGCAAATTTAAACAGGAGTTGCGCACACACATGTCCAAAGGACATGTGTGTGTGCAACATGCAACTTAGAAAAATGCTTTTAAAAGCATTTTTCTAAGTTTACGCTATTTACCACGAGGTTTGACCTCGCGGTAAATAGCGGGCCGAAATTCCGAATTCGCAATTTGAAAATGGATGATGAATTGCATTTAAGGAATCTCAAATTGAGATTCCTTAAATGTAATTTCTCGCTAATTAGCGACTTCGCTCTTACCGATTTTTGTATTTGGGATGATGAATCCCAAATGCAAAAATTGCGCTCGCAAAGGGCCAGATTCTGGGAATCTGGCCCTTTGCGAGCGCCATTGAGGTTCATGAATCTGGCCGTTAGATGCCAAACTTTACGCAAAGCTTCTAGCAAACAGGCTGCAGCCTCTTCTTCCACTAATAGCATGACCAGACCAATCGGGTTTTATCCCGGACCGTTCGAAGGCACACAATCTACACACAATCTTCTCTCTCCTGCACATGTCCAAGCCATTGCGGCCCTATTAAACACCACTAAGCCGTTCAATACTCTCGAATGGAAATTTCTATTCATGCTGCTAACCTCACTGCGGCTGAGTCCAATCTTCATAAAGAAAATTTAACTATTATATACCAAACCACAGCGAGAATGAAAGTCAATGGTCAAATCTCAGAGCCCATAACTATAACGCAGTGCACAAGGCAAGGCTGCCCCCTGCCCCTGCTGCTCTTTGCGATCGCCACAGAGCCCCTAGCAGCCCGACAACATCACACACAGCTATGCATTGGGTTCGCCTCCAGGGGGTTGCTCATATCAATGTATGCTGATGATATGACGATATATTTAGGTAACCCGGAAACAAACTTCATGCCAGTAATGAGAGAACTGGTGAGATATGGAGGTTTGACATGGATTCAGATAAACTGGGCCAAATCAACAATACTACCACTGGCACATGACACTATTCCCTTTCAATCAATCAATCAGAACATTTGTTAAGCACAATACTCAGCCATGAGGTTCTCAAGGCGCTGGGGGGGAGGGTGCTGCTACTGCTCAAAAAGCCAGGTCTTGAGAAGCCTCCTGAAGGTTAGTAGGTCCAGGGTCTGCCGTAGGAGGATGGGGAGGGTGCTCCAGGTCTTGGCGGCGAGGTGGGAGAAAGATCTGCCACCGGTGGTCGCTTTTCGGATGCGGGGGACGGTGGCGAGGGCGAGGTCGGCGGTGCGGAGCTGTTGGTTCGGGGTGTAGAAGGTGAGTCGTCTGTTGAGGTATGCCGGTCCTGTGTTGTGGAGCGCCTTGTGTGCCTGGGTGAGGAGCTTGAAGGTGATCCTCTTGCTGACGGGTAGCCAATACAGGTCTCTCAGATGGAGTGTGATGTGGCTGTGGTGCAGGATGTCGGGGATCAGGTGAGCAGAGTCGTTGTGTATGCGTTGTAGTCGTTTCAGGAGTTTGGCCGAGGCTCCTGCGTAGAGGGCGTTTCCATATTCCAGTCTGCTGCTGATGAGGGCCTGGGTGACGGCTCTTCTTGTTTCGGTGGGGATCCACCTGTAGATCTTGCGGCACATGGGGAGGGTGTAAAGCAGTAGGACGAGATGGCGTTGACTTGCTAGGTCATGGAGAGTGTTGAGTCGAGGATAAACCCCAGATTGCATGCGTGGTTTGTGGGTGTCTGTTCTGCTCCCAGTGAAGACGGCCACCAGGAGTTGTCCCAGGCAGAGGGGGTGGAGCCGAGGACGAGGACCTCTGTCTTGTCTGAGTTCAGCTTCACAAAAAACCAAATGCTTAATATAGGGCTAGAGGGATGTTTAAAGACCAAGCCTAAGTATTATCCCCCGTTGGAACTATAGCTATGAACAAAGAAACTTAGGGGTCTGAATTAGAAATCCCATAGTGATTCTTTAGTGATGTGCCTATGCCATCTAGTGTGCGTAGGAACAAAAAAGATTAATTGAACTAACAAACCATATCACCAGAATGCGAGACACCAGTAACCGTGAGTCACCCTTAGTTGAGGATTCCCATCAAAATCTTGTATAGATCAATATTCTCATCTGGTAATCCTTCTGGGGTATTGTGTCTCTCGATCATTGAGACAACCAGCATACCCTGATAACCGGTTCGGGGTAACGACCCATAATCACTCGGTTGTACCACATGGTGTTGATATGATGTGAATGTGCAGTGCAAAAATAATATATGTGGTGGTTAAAAAAGGATAGGGAACTTCACAAAAACCTATTTTAATAAACGTCAGCCCCTTCCAATTTAAAAACAAGAACAGTGTAACACAATCATCGCAGTACACACAAAAAGCTGCGAAAAGACCAACATGTTTCAGCCTCAACGGGAAATACCCAGGCTTTCGTCAGGGTCCCTGTTCTATATTAGTGCTACTGCCTGTAAGTGAATAAAAGTGTGAAAAACTAGATGAAAAAACACACAAGTGAAACACAACAGTAAAGGATATAATATTCCCGTATCTGTATAGACTCCTCTCTTCGGCACCTGGTGTCTTAGTAGTGTCTGTTGGAAACAAACGTACAAGTGAATCACATTCAGCTACCCTGGTCTGTTAGAGAGATACATAGGTTACAAAATATATGCAATATGGTTACTCACCCAGTGTGTCCGGGGAGTGGACCTCACCTCTTCCTGGACCTGGCTCAGGATATGTGAGACCCCGCTCTACAAGGACAGAAACCGACTCCGTGATTACAGTGAGCAGAGAGACCAAGCGCTGATCTGCTCTGACTATTCACAATCTACGAGGTCAACAGGTCTTCTGTACGTAGAGTTAACTAGCATATAACAGCTAGTTCCCAATTAAAACCTCCCATCTGTACTATCACTAGCTATAAATTTGAGATGTAGCCATGATTATACACATATTCATAAATTAATAGACTGGTTGGAAATCCGAAAACAACTTAGATCCAGACACTGTTAGTTAAACATTTATAGACGGACCACATTCAATGCAGCGATACTACAGAGCTGCGGTCCTACCTGTCCGTCGTTGTCTCGAGCTTTGACTGAGTCAGGGGGAGGCACCGGGCTCACTTTGTCTCTCCCATTTTAATTGTCCTGTCTGCACTTCCGCTACCAATCAGATCCTCCGAGGGAGAGGCTTGAGCAAAAGGCTAGTGTGGATACCACTGACTAAGAAATCAAGACAATGCTCTAGCACATAGTCTCGCTGGGCTATCGTGCAGAAAACTACAAAATGATGTAGTATTTGAAATGTGTGTAGTTCACTGGCTCGGCCTCCGCTACAAGTAGCGCTGTTATTCGTTCTCTCATCAGGGACTACAAATTAGCAACGCCCACTCGATACATGCAGTACAGATCGAGCGCCTGTCAACTACGAGGCGATCGTAGGTCAGTGGAAAAATCTCTTGAACACAATGGCATTAATGGTTGTAGATGGATCACGAAGGGATAAGCTGAATCTCCGTATTGAGTCCTATATACCCGATCGTCTTCGAGGCGTGATCTCGCACGATAGTGCACAGAACTACCAAGTGACGTGATGTTTCTAATGTCGGTAGTTCACATTTTCGAGAGTTCATTCTCGGGTGCAGGCCTAGAGTATTATTTTTAAAGTCTACCATGAATAGATTTAGGCAGTCAGTAAATACAACCTAAATGAAGGTCTCAACACAAAAATATGTTTAGTGCCAAGACTTACTGTGGATGACAGATAAATGTCAGGAAGTGATAACTGACCAAAGGTGCTATGGTCAAGCTTAAAAGTAGTCCTGAAAGGGCAGAGCATTTTAAACTCACTACATGTGTGCTCAAGCTAGATTGAACCAGGGTATGTCATCATTCAGCCCTTGTCTATCTGTGCCCAATTTGAAGACCCACTTTTGCTCTTTCTGAAACAGAAATTTAGACACATCACTCACATGTGGTGGAATGAACGGCTTTTCCAGAACATGCCACTTAAAGTCTGTTTCACCGTGGTTCTGTGTTATGAAGTGTTTAGTGAGTTTCGAGATATCCTTTTTACACCGAAACGTGCTTTTATGTTCTTGCATCCTTACGCGCACCTTTCTTGTGGTCATTCCCACATATCGTTCATTACACGTGCATGTGAGGAGATAGATCAGGTTGGTGCTGTTACAGTTCGAGAACTGTCTCAGTTCCCAAGGCCGATCGGTGCCGATATCAACACTAGTGATTTTGGATGTTAAGGGGCACACGGAACAACCACCGCAGGGATGGTGGCCCAACACTGGGGGTAGGTCCCACAGAGTGCCTACCTCTCTCCTTGAAGTAACTCTAGGACGAGTGTGTATCAAACGGTCCCTTAGGTTCCTGGAACGTTTGAAGGCAAAAAGGGGGAACTCAATCTTGTCCTTGCCACTATTCAGAATACGCCAGTGTCGGTTGATGATTTTTTGGACACAGTTCGACTTGGTGTTGAAAGTGCTGACCAATGTCAAACGGTTCAAAGGTGGTTTCTCAGGACGTGGTTCGAGTAAGGCAGGACGATGTTTATTGGCTGTTCGTTTGTATGAGCGCTGAACAAGCCTTTTAGGATAATGTCTAGAAGTCAGCTGTTTGGATAAATCGCCAGCATGGCGTTCAAAAGTTTCTGGAGTAGAGCAGTTTCATCGGACGCGAAGAAACTGGCCGGAGGGCAAATTATCTCTCAATGACTTGGGGTGCTGGCTTTCATACAGCAAAAGAGAATTTCTTGCCATCGGCTTGCGGTATAGTTCGCTCTCTAGGCCTGTCTCGGTACTATAGATCGAGAGGTCCAGAAAGGATACCCTTTCTTTGCTCAATTCGATAGTAAAACGAAGGTAGTTGTTCTGTGTATTGAGCCATTGATGGAAAAGCAGAACCGATTCCTTATTTCCTCTCCAAACCATTAGGATGTCATCTATGTATCTTTTCCACCAAATTATAGATGGAAAGAATGGATTGGTGGGGTGCAACACTATGGTTTGCTCAAACTTATGGACATATAGGTTCGCTAAGGAAGGGGCAAAAATACTGCCCATACTGGTTCCAGAGATTTGATGGTATATCTGGTCCTCTTAAATGAAGAAATTCTCCTTCATGGCTATAGTCGCCAGAGCCATGATGAAGGGCACAGGGGTAATAGAGTCAAGTTCTGATTCCTCCAGGATGGATCTGATGGTGTCTAGAGTCGCATCCTGGGGAATGGAGGTATACAGGGACTCTACATCAAGAGAGACTAGATAATCAGTCTCTCGATCAAAGACTATGTCAGGAATCACTCTGAGGACATCGGTGGTGTCCTTGAGGTAAGTTGGCATAGTGTGTACCAAGGGTTTAAGGAAGTGGTCTGCAAACGCCGAGAGGGGTTCTAAAATGGAACCCTGGCCAGATATTATAGGCCTGCCCGGTGGAGGACTCTGGGGTTTATGCACCTTCGGTAGGGTGTAAAAATAGGGCATGATGGGATGCTGTGACTGCAGAAATTGGGCCTCTAGAGGGGTTATCCAACCTTCTGCTAGAGCCTCTTCCACTAGGACCTGAATTTCATTCTTCAATCTTGGAGTGGGGTCCGTGGTCAAGGGACGATATGCATTGTTATTGTTCAGCTGTCGGAGACACTCAGTCCTGTATGCCTCCACGTCTTGGACCACGATGGAGCCCCCTTTATCGGCGGGCTGCACGACTATGGTGACATCTTGGGTCAGTGGTTTTAATGCCTGTCTCTCAGCTAACTTCAAGTTATTGTAGCCAGATCTGGAAGAATACCTAATTTGCTCTATATCATTCTTGACTGCCAGTTCAAAGGTAAGTATTTGAGGTGGTATGGCATGTGTTGGAGGCAAGAAAGTAGATTTTGTCCTCAAGCCCGTATTGGTATCAGTTTCCTGCTCTGACTCCTCATTACTTTTGTTCTTAAAAAAGTAGTGTAACCTTAGTTTGCGGAAGAACTGGGCTAGTTCTATTTGGAGTAAAAATGGATCACCCTCATCTGTCATCACAAACCCTAGGCCCTTGTTCAGGACCACTTCCTCAATGTTCGATAGAGTTCTTTGGCTTAAATTAACTACCAAACTTTCTTCAGGTGTGCTTACTATTCTTGAGCACTCCTTCTCGTGTGGCTCCGAGTCCCTGCGTGCGGGCCTGCGGTATCCTCCCATTGGACCTGGGGTTGCCCTTGTGTCGGTCTTCTTTGCCCCGTGACCAACTGGGGCCACGCGCTAAAAAAGCCTGGTTGTTATAATGTGAAAAACCAGGAAATGGAGCCATTGGCGGCTGGAAATTGCCTGGGTTCCCCCAGGGTCCTAGTGGCCACCAAGGTTGGCCTGGCATGTTGTATTGACCCCTGTAATTTTGATATCTACCTCCTCTGCCTCGGTTGGGTACCGCGTGCGGCGACTGATTGTTGGCATCTGAGTCGCTGCCTGACTCTGAGCTGGATCCCGAATAATTGGATCCATATCTCCTCCCTTGCTTGTTGAAATCTGGGGCTTTGTAATTGTCACTAGTGTAGGGATAGACATGTTCCAATTTAAATTTGGCCAGATCTTTCTTGAATTTGTCTAGCTTGGTCTGGAGTATGGAGTCAGCAAACTCTTTGTTGGTTTTATCTGATTCGTCTTTATGTTTCTTAAAATTGGTGGTGACGGTTGCCTTGATCTGTCCCTCCAGGACTTGTATCTCAACCAGAATCGCGTCTGCTACCCGTTTGGCTGTGCTAATTATTAATATCAGCCAATCACGGGTGCAGCGCCAGGCAATCATCGTCCAATCCTTAAGGAATGGTTTGTCATTGAGAAAAAGTCGTGGGGCATTTGTTACTATGAGTCCAGGAGGCGCACAGCTTGCCCTCATGTACTCAGCCATAATAATCCCATGGGTCTGAGTGCGAGAGTGGGATTTTTTCAGTGCTAGGACTTTAGTCCAATCATCGGTGGTGTTGACTGTCGGTGCTAGAAGTGATTCTAGAATACTCTGCATGTTGTCTAAGATAGATTGGTACATTGAGTCATCGTAGGCTAAACCGTGGCGTTCAGCCATTATAGCTAATCAATAAGCAAGAAAAGGAGGCTAACAATAAGGAACCGTAGGTATATGTCAGTATTCAGACCTATTCTAGATAATAGAATGGAACTGATCACTACCCTTAATTTGACCAAACCTTAAAGCCCGCAGCTGGAGGCTGCTCAAGAACACAAAAAACCAAACGCTTAATATAGGGCTAGAGGGATGTTTAAAGACCAAGCCTAAGTATTATCCCCCGTTGGAACTATAGCTATGAACAAAGAAACTTAGGGGTCTGAATTAGAAATCCTATAGTGATTCTTTAGTGATGTGCCTATGCCATCTAGTGTGCGTAGGAACAAAAAAGATTAATTGAACTAACAAACCATATCACCAGAATGCGAGACACCAGTAACCGTGAGTCACCCTTAGTTGAGGATTCCCATCAAAGTCTTGTATAGATCAATATTCTCATCTGGTAATCCTTCTGGGGTATTGTGTCTCTCGATCATTGAGACAACCAGCATACCGCAGCTCTTTGTGTGTACTGCGATGATTGTGTTACACTGTTCTTGTTTTTAAATTGGAAGGGGCTAACGTTTATTAAAATAGGTTTTTGTGAAGTTCCCTATCCTTTTTTAACCACCACATATAATATTTTTGCACTGCACATTCCCATCATATCAACACCATGTGGTACAACCGAGTGATTATGGGTCGTTACCCCGAAACGGTTATCAGGGTATGCTGGTTGTCTCAATGATCGAGAGACACAATACCCCAGAAGGATTACCAGATGAGAATATTGATCTATACAAGACTTTGATGGGAATCCTCAACTAAGGGTGACTCACGGTTACTGGTGTCTCGCATTCTGGTGATATGGTTTGTTAGTTC
The DNA here is from genome assembly GCF_964263255.1 of Lissotriton vulgaris. Classification (NCBI taxonomy): domain Eukaryota; kingdom Metazoa; phylum Chordata; class Amphibia; order Caudata; family Salamandridae; genus Lissotriton; species Lissotriton vulgaris. Next base: position 1,705,148,276 of record NC_141685.1, on the reverse strand, counting down.
AATTAATCTTTTTTGTTCCTACGCACACTAGATGGCATAGGCACATCACTAAAGAATCACTATAGGATTTCTAATTCAGACCCCTAAGTTTCTGAGTTCAGCTTCAGACAGCTGATCTTCATCCACTCGGCAACGGCTTTCATTCCTTCATGGAGGTTGGTTTTGGCCATGAGGGGGTCCTTGGTGAGGGAGAGGATCAGCTGGGTGTCGTCGGTGTAGAAGATGATGTTGAGGTCGTGCAGTCGGGCAACGTGGGCAAGCGGTGCCATGTAGATGTTGAACAGTGTTGGGCTGAGGGATGATCCGTGGGGTACGCCGCTGATGATCTCGGAGGCTTCGGAATGGAAAGGGGGAGGAGGACGCTCTGGGATCTGCCGGAGATGAAGGAGGTGGGCAATTCCAGAGCCTTTACCTGGATCCCAGCGTTTTGGAGGCGTGTGCGTAGGGTGCAGTGGCAGACAGTGTTGAAGGTGGCTGATAGGTCAAGGAGGATGAGGGCCGCAGTTTCGCCATTGTCCAGCAGGGCCCTGATGTCGTCGGTGGCGGCGATGAGGGCAGTCTCTGTACTGTTGTTGTTGTGGAACCCAGGCTGGGACGGGTCCAGGTTGTTGTTCTCCTCGAGGTAGTGGGTCAGCTGTCTGTTGACGGCCTTCTCGATGACCTTCGCCGGGAACCGAAGCAGGGAGATGGGCCGGAAGTTCTTGAGTTCCCTCGGATCCGCCTTGGGTTTCTTCAGTAAGGCATTAATCTCAGCGTGCTTCCAGCTCCCCAGGAAGGTCTCGGTCCGGAAGGAGATGTTGATGGCTTTGCAGAGATGGGGTGCGATGGTGGCGCTAGCTTTGTTGAAGATGTGGTGTGGGCATGGGTCTGACGGAGAGCCGGAGTGGATGGGTTCATGATTTTGATGGTGTAGGTTGGTCCAGGTGAGCAGGGGATCGATGTGGGTTGTTGCCACAGGGTCTGAAATGTCGGTGGTTGTTGGGGCGGTCAGGTTGCCAAAGCTGGCGTGGATGTCTGTGATCTTGCGATGGAAGAAGGTGGCGAGGGAGTCGCACAGGTCTTGTGATGGTGGGATGTCGTTGGAGTTGGAGCTGGGGTTGGAGAGTTCTTTCACGATGTTGAAGAGCTCTTTGCTGTTGTGTGCATTACTGTCGATTCGGTCCTTGAAGGAGGCTCTTTTGGCGGCTTTGATGAGGTGATGGTGTATGCGGATGGTATTCTTGTGGGCTGCGTGGCTGTCTGGTGTCTGTTCACGGTGCCATTTCATCTCTAATGTACAGCAGTTTTGCTTGGAGACCTGGACACCTGTGGTGAACCAGCTGGATTTCTTGTTAGTGTATCTGTTGGGGGGTTTCTTGATCGGAGCGAGGGTGTTGGCGCAGTTGCAGATCCAGCATATGAGGTTGCGGGCGGTTGTGTCGGCGTAGGTGGGGTCGGTGGGAGGGCTTTGGGCAAGGATGGTGTTTAGCTGGTCTTCGGTGATTTCGCCCCAGCTGCGCCGGGGGATCTGTTGAGTATGATGGTGCGTGGTAGGTTTCCGGAAGTTGAAGTGGATGCAGCGGTGGTCGGTCCAATGGAGTTCGGTGGCGTGGCTGAAGGTGACGTGGGGGCTTGCAGAGAAGATGGGATCAAGCGTGTGGCCGGCGGAGTGAGTGGGCGATGTGACGAGCTGTCTGAGTCCGAGGTTGGTGAGGTTGTCAATCAGGGTGGTGGAGTTGGTGTCGTTGTTGTTCTCGAGGTGGACGTTCAGGTCACCGAGGAGGATGTAGTTAGTGGAGGCAAGGGCGTTCATGCTGACGAAGTTGGCGATGGAGTCGCTGCACTGAGGCTGGGGTCCGGGGGGGTCTGTAGATGAGAGTCCCTATGAGGGTGGTGTTGGGATCCGGGTGGATCTGGAAGTGCAGGTGTTCGGCGGTGCTGAGGGTGTCGTTGGTGCTGGTCGAGACCCTGAGGGTGTTCTTGTGGATGATGGCGATTCCACCTCCTGCTCTGTTGATGCGGTCCCTGTGGGTGATGTTTTAGCCATCTGAGATGGCTATTGCAATATCGGGTGCTGAGGAGGCGTTCATGCAGGTCTCTGCCAGGAAGGCGATGTCCGGGAAGGACGTGTCGAGTAGGTCCCAGAGTTTGACGGCATGTTTGCATGCAGAGCGGGTGTTCAGTAGTATGCATCTGAGGTGGTTGCATCCACCCACTGTCCCGATGGGTGGATTGGCGGCTCCGAGGCTGGTGAAGCTGCAGTTCCAAATGGGGGTTAATTGCGCACAAGCTTCTTATTGTAATAAATTCTAATAAGTTGTCGCGTGCCACGGAGGTCTCACTCTCTGGACCATGGAGTGTTAAAATCCTTTCCAACCATTTATGCATCCTCTAACCTTAGAGAATGTCCCTCTGGGCGCAGCGGGGGCCATTTTATTCACACGCATATCGCTAGAACGGTTTGAATGTCATTCGCTTTATTGTTCAAAGAACTACTAACAAATCCTGGGGCCACGTTCACTGTGGCAATATGAGTGTTAATCCACCACATTTTGTCTTTATATTTACATGCACTTTTTCGTTATTTTGATGGTGTAACTTCAGGGTTACCCTTACCATTTTTAATGACATACGTTATGATTATGTATGCATGGCATCACTCACCTTCGGCACCAGAACACTGGCAGAGACTGTTCATGCACATTGTCATTTAATGAGGAATGAGATTGCTCATTCAGGACATGGTCCCCCTTAAGTTCATTGTTTGTTCTTGTTTAAATTTCCCCTGATGAAGGGCCACCTCTGAGCCCAAAATGCATTGGGATCAGTGAATAAGATTCTGATAGACACAGCCATATGAGGATATGATCATCATTGATTTAAAATGAGCATAACTTTATGGACTGAATAAAGTTTATATGCAACAACAAAACTCTATCTCTTCATCTCAAGAGTTGAATACATTGTTTTAAACATTAGAAAAATTGCTCATGCGATTCCCACTGCTGCGCCCAGAGGGACGTTCTCTAAGGTTAGAGGACGCTAAGCATGGGCGAATTTTGCGAATCTGGCGTTCGCGATTTTGCGTATTTGCGAACTCGCAATCCGCAAAATCCGTGAATTCTCGCGAATTTGCGGATTTTTTTGTGTTCGCAAGGGTTTCTGCCAGTTTGCGAGGGTTTGGTACCAGTTCGCAATTGCGAACTTACTTGTCGGCTCGCAACGGTCGCGACTATGTTGTTTCTACGTCTGGTTCATCATCACAGGTTCCCAGCACCCTCTGTTTAACCACTGCCACCCTCTGTTTCACCCATGCCACCCTCTGGTACATCAATGCCACCCTCTGGTTCATCATCACTGTAGATTATGGGGGGGGGGAAGCAAGCACACCTGCCCTGCTTCAACTGACATGAATTAATTTGGGATTGGTTTATTAATGTGCCACTGTTTTAGAATTCCAGTCTGGCACCTGCTTCCTTATCTGTAATTTGCTTTCTGTTGCAGTGCAACTTTTTTTTCCAGGACCTTTGTGGCCTACTTGTAGCTATTCTATGAGCCTGCTGTGAGGGTCCGAGCAGGGTCAAACAATTGTTGCAACTAGCAACTGAACTCTGGAGGGGCCCCAGTCAGGAAGCACTACAGGGAATTGTTACTATTACTAATGATGAGTTTGAACTTTTGCACCTACTGAGTGCTTTCATTTTTGAAAATTCGTTTTTCTGCAGAACAGCAACTGTAATGCCCCAAACAAACATAGGCAACTGAACTCTGGAGGGGGCCCTCAGGAAATACTACAGGGAATGGTTACTAATGATGAGTAAACATTTGCACCTGCTGAGTGCTTTCTGCAGAACAACAACTGTAATGCCCCAAACAAACTTACTTATGAAAGTTGATTTCTAATCCAAAAGTGATCCAAAGAGAGTCAAAAGGCCTCAAATCCAAAAAAGTGCAGGCAAATGTCAACCTGAGGAGTTATTCTGATAAAAATCATCATTTTCAGAAGGTCTATGCTGCTTGCTAGTGGATTTCTTGTGCAGAATTGCAAATTTTGTAATTTCGCAAGCGCGAGATTGTTGTTGCCCTCCGCACCTACATGTTTGCAATTGCGAACTCACGCAATGCGTCACCAAACTCCCATGGGATCCCGCAGCAAGATCCAAAATGGCGCAGCACTCGCAAAAATATCAAGAAAAACAACTCGGCAAACGCTGAATGACAGTAAGTGAATGCCGCACGCCGCAAAATTGTATCACCAAGAAAAAAAAATCCGCTGTGTGCAAATTTGCGGATTTTGCGGGAAACTCGCGAATATCGCGGATCGCAAATTTACCGAAAATCCGCAAAATCCGCAAAATCCGAGAGCGGAACGGATTTTCCGCCCATGCTTAGAGGACGCATGAATGGTTGTAAGCTGCAGTTCCGGCAGGAGAAGGGTCCTTTGATGTGCTTCATGGCGGCTAGGAAGCAGGTGTGCGGTCGTCCGGTGTTGCGTGCATGGAGGGCGTTGGTGTTGTGTGTCGTGGCGTTCGCGGGGGCCTGGTGCTGGGCGCTGTCCAGGCACGGACGGGTGCAGACAGACTTGCCTTAGTCGCGGCCGCGCAGTGGCCGCCATATGAGGGGATGTGGGAGGGAGGAGCAGCTGGGAGGTGGGAGCGGGCGGCGAATGGGCAAGCAGGGGGGCGGACCGCAGGAGTTGCAGCGGCAGGAAAGCAATATGGTAGAGCGGGCGGGGTACAGAAGGCAAGAAAAGGGCACAATAACATGGCAACAGTACAAAAACCGAATAAAGGTGAAATACAACAAAATAATGCAAGTATAGTCACGGTAGGGTAAACAAGGAAAAAACGGGGCAGAGCGAGCTCAAGAGCTAACAACCACGAACCTGAAGCAAGCAGCAGTAGTGGGCTCAGGGCAGCGGCATAGAGGTGGTGCTGTGCGGCGTGGGGAGCGACCTGTCTGAGAGCAGGGTCCAGGGTCGCTCTCCTCACCTGGCATTTGTTTCATTATCCCATCTAGCACTTCTGCCCCACATCGACTCACAAAGTCACCGCTGGCTAGCTACTTCTCTAACTGTGGCTAAAGTGTGCATTCTTGGTAATTGGTGCCAACCCAAGACCCCAACAGGTCTGGAGTGGTTACTAGAATTTTACAGGGTAACACTTCACAAAAGTTTTATGTACATGCTCAATGATAAGCATGAGGCACACAAGAGGCTCTGGGGCACTTTTACATCCTCCTCCTCCAAATAGAATATTTTATCTCCCACTGATGCTTCACAGATGTATTTCCAGTCCTTATTATCTCATCTGACTTCCCTCTCTGGGGTCAGTTATGGTCATCTATAATAATATTACTCTGCTACCATCTTCTTTGGCCTCTGGGGAGCTCCCATGATGAATAAGCTGCAAAGCTGACACTGGTGTTGGTGCCCCAACTAGGGATCCCTTGGTGAGACTCCTTTGCTGCTCCTGCCCACAATGCACATAGGCCTCATTGCATCTCCTGACCTACACATTCTGTGCTTCATAATGTCTTGTTTTGTCTTACTTCATTAAGCTTCATGTCACTTTTGGGTTATTTCTGTATGAGGTTAGTATCTGAACCTCTGGATATTTGAATATGCTGTTCGGCACCCATGTACTCTCCCTCCAATCTCCACTGCCCTCCACCCCTCCCCTTTAGTATCCCTGCTTTCTCCACTGAAAGTGGGATTGTATGGAAAAACAAACATTTTCTTCCTAATTGTTGATTATGTCGGCGAGTACAGACGTCTTGTACTTGTTTACATAGATCCACTAACTTTGGGGGTTAAGGCCTTTACTCCTGATGTTTCAGGGCCCGACCTACTTTGGATCATGAGCAACTGGTCCTAGTACCCCACGTTGTACTAACTCTCAGGGGTAGAACAAAATGAACAGTCTAAGGTTCCCTCGATTGGGGGGGGGGGCAGATTAGCAAACCCATAACTCAAAAAGTCCACAGCATCAGAAATAAATCAATCTCTGGCCAAATACTAACATTTATAAACCAAAGAAGTATTTTTTTCTAACTCTACTAATTCAAAGGAAGGTGACTCACAGACAACACCACATTTCCCCCTTAAGGTTAAGGTTCTAGTGTTTATTTGGCAAGTCCCTGTCTCGCCCATTCCTCACAATGGGATCAAGGATATTCCCCATTTACAGGTGGCCTCATCCTGGGAATGCCACTAGTAGGCCTCCTGTCAAGAGTCCACTCTGACTCTTCAAATACAGTCAAAAGTGGCTTAGAGCTGCAGCGCACTTGGCTCACTAAGACCCGCTCCAGAATGGAGAAAGCATACAACCTGTTGGAGGGGGCCTCATCTGTGGGCACTCTTAACAGCTCTGGTTGTGTTCAAGTGAGTAGACTTCATGCAGACTTAGCAGCAGCACTTGGCAAGCGCAGGCTGTCTCCTTAGCCTATGTGGTTATGCTCTGGCAGCGATCAGAGGTGTTTCTATGCTCTTCCTACAGGATATGTTGCCACGCTTCAAAAGGGGGGATTGATTTAGATGCACCCGATCTTGATCCTACTGGGTGATGATATACCTATTGCTTGCTCACTTGGTCCATGGGGTTGGGACAGTTTCAGTTCTTGTTTTCCTGGTGATGGGTCACCACTCCTTACAGTTCATGGGCTCCTGCTCAATTTACACAGCACAATTATTCCCGGCAGTCCATCCTGGCATGCGGGGATGCCCCACCACTGCCAAGCAAAGCTACGGCCCTTACCACATGGCAGTCTTTACCACTGATGCCTCTCCTGACATACGGAGTCACCGGTATGTTGTCATGCAGACCGTTCCCCTTACCACACAGCATTTTTTTCACACTGCTATCTTCATGGCAGCCCTCTTCTGGCATACAGGAGTCACCATTTCAGTCTAGGGAATGATCCAATTAGTGCAGCAGCTGTAACACTGGAAGTCCATGTGAGAAGTTGGCCTGGTATATAATGCTCACTAATTCTAGTGATCACTTTGTACCATGCCAAGCAACCCTTATGATGATGGTTGTAATTCAACCTTGTAGACCAGTTATCCTAGTGGTAACGTGGACAAAGCAGTCTTAGGCTAAACTCTGAAAGGCATGTGAAGCCAGCTGTTATACCATACACAACCCCCTTGAATACCAAATGAAAGGGACATCACACAGATATATATTGAAAATATATATTGATTTATTAACTATAAAATCTCCTGGACTCTTTATGAGCACAGAAGCACAAGCGTTAAATCACAAGACAGTTTAAAATACACAAAAGTTGCACAATATGGATGAGCCCTAGGGGCCACCTAAACCATATACTAAGAAAGTGGTATAAGAGATACCAAGAGGAAAGTGAAGAGGCCTAGGGCCTTGGGAATCGCTGGAGCTATTCGAGACTAGCAGTGACTAAGTCGGGAGAGGCCCACGGGACTCGGGTGCAGTGTTCAAAGTACACGCACTTTCCAATGTAAAGTCTATGGTGCGTAAAAAGTACAAAGTTAGAAAGTTAGGAACCTTCCGAGTGACCTACGGAGTTAAAACTTAAGACACAGGCCCTTGAGATGTGTACCAATGCAGGAGCACTGGCGGAGCTGAGTTACCTCACCCACAGGAAGCGGGTGCACAGGGTCGAAGTAGTGTCGGGTTTCGTCACGCCAGTCGATGGTGCTTGGAGCTGAAGATGCTGCAGGCGGCTCGATGAGAAGAGTTCCGGTGGATCCAAGGGTGGATCTGAAGATGTGAAGACCTGAAAGCAGAGGGGACAGTGTTCAAAGTCACTAGCCAGTGACTACCGTGGAACCAGATTGGAACCAAGTGATGTAGGGTGCAAACAGGCGTTGTCGGGTATCTTCTTTCTGCAGCCACGTGGATACCCGGGGTCGAGGACGTCCAGGAGTCGGTCACGAGCTGTCCCACGTAGGCTTCTCGCTGTTGGCGGTGTCGGCGACCTGATCGGAGCAAACAGGCCTTGGCAAATGCAAGCCACGCAGAAGTTGAAAGATGCTTAACACTCGGACCAGCAAGGTCAGAGCGGGTGCTCCTTTTCACAGGAGCTTGGGTAGGTCTGGAGCAACCAGACCTGCTGTGTAAATCTTCGGGTTCGTCGCCAAGATGGCCGCTGACCACGTGGCTAGTGGCCGGGATGGCGCGTCGAGTGGCACAATGCAAAAGGGCCCCACGCAGATCGTGGAGAGGCTGGAGGGCTGATCTTCGGTGCAAGGGCTGCTCGGTGGTGGGGGTTCTCAGTCCCCAAAGCACAACGTCGAGGATGCCTCAGAAGCTGCGCAGTCAGCTTTTTGAGTGTCTTCCAAGAGGTCCGGTCCCACGTCACTCGGTGCCTCCACGGGTCCCTTCTTTGCAGGGACTGTGGATCGGGCTCTGAGAGGTTTGGGAGTCTGGTTCTTGTCGGGCTCTGGGCTCGGTCTCCGGCGGGAGGCGGCGGCAAAGCAGACGTCGAGTTGCTGGTTGGTACCTGTGTTCACCGGGTGGCCACTCCTAGGCCACAAGGGAGATTCTCTTCAGTCTTCTGTGCAGCAGAATGTCGAAGTCCAGTCTTCTTCTTCATGTAAAGTTGATTCAGGATGATCTGCTGTGCAATGGCACTGCTCCCGCTCTTATTCCCAATCTGAGGGGTGGATCACCTACTAGGTCCCTCCTCTGGGAGGAACCAGGAAGGGGGGCGGTTACACCCCCTTTCCTTTGTCCAGTTCCGCGCCAGGCCTGGGTCTGGAAAGTCCCAGGACCGGTTTGGACTGGCCTATGCACGGGGACACCTTGTGTGCCCCGGGCATGTCTGATTCTATTCAGCCCTGTCCTACCCAATACACAAAATCCTGTCTGGGGTGGTGCTCGCAGCTCCCAAGGCAGGAAACCCTTTGTCCAGGCCACCATCTGCCGAGTTTCGGTCAGCAGCAGGAGGCCAGACTCGTGTCTGTGGTGGCAGCATCCATTTTGTGATGCTGAGGCTCTGTTTAACTTTAACCGGGGTTAAGGCTACACACATGTCGTGTCCCTCTAGAAGGGTGGAATGCTATCCCCGTCGCCAGAATTGGCGAGGGGATAGTATTCCAATTCGTATGACACCTTACTCGACATGTTTTGATAAAGCCAAACCAAAGATAGCAAATAACCGCGAGGATTATAATGCACTTAAGAGTATATGGTATGGCAATATCCCGGAACAGCTTAGGGAGTGGTTCCCGACAGCTGCAGACAGGCTCAGCTCATGCTAGAGCACCATCTCACATATTTCCAAGCACTCTGCCTCCAGGATTGATGAGGCCTTCCATAGGAGTGGCTGATAGGAACATATGTGTCCAGTTTAGGGTTAGGCACAGACATACTGTACCTAAGTAAGAGGTGATTACACCAACTTACCCCAGCTGAGTGATCAGCCAGTTGTGTCAAATATGGAGGCCAGGCCAGGGGTGGCACAATACATGCTGCAGCCCCTGGTAGGCCTTGGATACACCTATGCCCTGGGCACCTAGGGTGCACTAATACAGGGGCTCATAAGGTGAACCAGTTCCAATTCGTAATGCACCTAGAGTGCATTGGCAGTAATTTAGAGAGAGAACAGCAGGCTGTGGGTCTGATTAGCAGGCCCACAGCCACATTAAGTCAGAAACCAGTGAAGCAAAAAGCAAAAATTTGGGGTGACCATAGGATAGCAGACCCTACTCTCCTACATAACCCCCCCCCAAACGCAGGGACATTAGACTAACCTTGACCAGTTGTGTCTTCATGTTCTAAGTGGAAGTACCTGGAGAGACCATCTGCGTTGCCATGGTCAGTCCCTGGGCGGTGCTCCACTGTAAAGTCCATCCCCTGTAGGGAAATGGACCACCTGAGTAGTTTGGGGTTTTCACCCTTCATCTGATTAAGCCATAGGAGGGGCTTATGGTCGGTCTGAATCTTGAAGTGAGTACCAAATAAGTATGGCCTCAACTTCTTCAGGGCCCACACCACAGCAAAGGCCTCCCTCTCTATAGCTGACCAACGTTTCTCTCTGGGGGTCAGCCTTCTGCTAATGAAAGCAATGGGCTGGTCCTGGCCATCTACATTAAGCTGTGAAAGCACTGCTCCCACTCCCAACTCAGAAGCATCTGTTTGGACAATGAACTCTCTTGAGTAGTCAGGACTCTTCAGGATAGGTGCAGAGCACATGGCCTTCTTCAGGTCATCAAATGCCTTTTGACAGATTTCTGTCCACTGAACCTTTTTGGGCATCTTCTTAGATGTCAGATCATTAAGAGGAGTCACAATGGACCCATAGTTCTTAACAAACTTCCTGTAGTACCCAGTCAGGCCCAAGAAAGCTCTGACCTGAGTCTGGGTAGTTGGAGGGGACCAGTCCTTGATGGTCTGGATCTTACTCTCCAGTGGTTGAACTTGGCCTCCACCTACAAGGTGGCCCAGGTATACAACCTTGCTCTGCCCTATCTGGCACTTTGTGGCCTTGATAGTGAGGCCTGCCTTCTGCAGAGCCTCAAGCACTTCCTTCAGGTGGACCAGGTGATCCTCCCAGGTGGAGCTAAAGACAGCAATATCGTCCAGATAAGCTGCACAAAAGTCATCCAACCCAGAGAGGACTTGATTCACCAACCTTTGGAAGGTGGCAGGTGCATTTTTCAAACCAAAGGGCATCACCACAAACTGATAATGCCCACTAGGGGTAGAAAATGCTGTCTTGGCTTTAGACTCCTCAGCTAACCTGATTTGCCAGTAGCCAGCTGTCAAGTCAAATGTGCTCAAATATTTGGCAGAAGCCAACTTGTCAATGAGCTCATCTGCCCTTGGAATAGGGTGTGCATCTGTCCTGGTGACAGCATTGAGTCCCCTGTAATCCACACAGAACCTCATCTCTCTCTTGCCATCTTTGGTGTGAGGTTTGGGGACCAGAACCACTAGGCTAGCCCAGGGGCTCTCTGAAGGCTCAATGACACCTAATTCCAGCATCTTTTGCACCTCAGTCTTTATACAGTCCCTGACGTGGTCAGGTTGCCTGTAAATTTTGCTCTTTACAGGAAGACTGTCACCAGTGTCCACCACATGTGTACACCAGTTAGTCTGACTGGGTGTCAATGAGAACATATGCCTGTATGCCTGTAGAACGTGTCTGCAGTCATGTTGCTGATGTTCAGTGAGGCTGCCACCTAAGGCCACACCATCAACTGAGCCATCCTCAGGGTTCTGAGTGAGCAGGTCTGGGAGAGGATCACTCTCTTCCTCCTGTCCCTCATCTGTAGCCATGAGCAAGCCCATGTCTGCCCTGCTGACATATGCCTTCAATCTGTTCACATGGAGCACCCTATGGGGGCTCCTGGGAGTTCCTAGGTCCACCAAGTAGGTAACCTCTCCCTTCTTGTATGGGGTCCAGACCATTTGTCTTGGAGTGCTGCTGGGGCCACTGGCTCCAACACCCATACCTTCTGTCCAGGCTGAAATTCAACAAGGACAGCCTTTTGGTCATGCCAAGCTTTTTGTAATTCTTGGCTAGCCTCAAGGTTTTTGGATGCCTTTTCCATGTACTCTGCCATCCTGGAGCGGAGACCAAGTACATAGTCCACTATGTCTTGCTTAGGCTTTTTGAGAGGTAACTCCCATCCTTCCTTCACTAGACACAGGGGTCCTCTTACAGGGTGCCCAAACAACAATTCAAAGGGGCTGAAGCCAACCCCCTTTTGAGGGACCTCTCTGTAAGCGAACAAAAGGCAGGGCAGTAGGATGTCCCATCTTCGCCTGAGCTTTTCAGGTAATCCTTTAATCATGCCCTTTAGGGTCTTGTTAAATCTCTCAACAAGCCCATTGCATTGTGGGTGATAAGGAGTGGTGAACTTGTAGTTGACACCACATTCCTTCCACATAGCTGTCAAATATCCAGACATGAAGTTGGCACCTCTATCTGCTATTACCTCCTTAGGAAACCCCACTCTGGAGAAAACTCCAAGTAAGGCCCTGGCCACAACAGGAGCTGTTGTGGTCCTAAGTGGAATTGCCTCTGGGTACCTGGTGGCATGATCCACTACCACCAGTATGAATCTGTGCCCAGATGCTGTAGGGGGATCCATTGGACCAACAATATCAATCCCCACTCTTTCAAAGGAAACCCCCACCACAGGTAGTGGTATTAGGGGGGCCTTTGTTGTTCCACCTGCTTTACCACTGGCTTGGCAGGTTTCACAGGAGCGACAAAACTCCTTGGTGTCTTCAGACATGTGAGGCCAGTGAAAGTGAGGGACAAGCCTGTCCCAGGTCTTGTTCTGGCCTAGGTGTCCTGCTAAAGGAATATCATGGGCCAAGGTGAGTAGGAAGCCCCTAAATTGCAGAGGTATAACCAACCTCCTGGTAGCACCAGGCTTGGGGTCTCTAGCCTCTGAATAAAGGAGTCCATCGTCCCAATATACTTTATGGGCACCTTGAGCATTCCCAGCAGCCTCAGCAGCAGCCTGCTGTCTGAGGGGTTCAAGAGAAGGACAGGTTAACTGAGCCTGCCCCAAGTCTGCCCTAGAAGGTCCCCCTGTCCCCAGAAACTCAACCTGATCAGGTTCAAGTTCTTCAGGGACAGTTCCTTCAGGGGTCTCAAGATCAGTTTCCTGTGAAGCCTGATCCTCACTTGTAGGCAGTTGGGAAGGCGCAGCCTTAACCCTCCTGTTCTTCTTCTTGGAAGGTACTTGGTCCATTGTTCCAGGATCCAAGACCTGAGGTTCAGAGAGGCACTTTTTGGCCTGTGACCTGGTCACAGCAAGGACATGTGATGATATCCCTAACATCTCTGCATGAGTCCTGTACTCAACTTCTGACCATAGAGAGTTCTCCAGGTCATTGCCCAACAAACATTCTACTGGGAGATCAGCACTAACCACAACTTTCTTTAGGCCAGTTACCCCTCCCCAGGAAAAGTTAACAAGTGCCACACTATGTGTAGTAGTGACATTGCTGGCATTGGTCACCAGGTAATCATCGCCTGGCATGTATTGTCCAGGGTCCACAAAGTTAGGTGTCACCATAGTGACACTGGCACATGTGTCCCTGTAAGCTTGAGCCACTTTATTGTTAATCAAAGGCGTCTGTCTGTATTTGCCCAAGTTACTGGGACTTATGTCAGGGGTCAAATCTATGTCCCCTTCACAAACCAGAACAGCCTGTGTAAGGGTTCTGACTAGGTCAGAATCTCCTTCAGTTCCCAAAGTGATACCCACTAATCCCTTGGCTTGAGGACCAGCACTGCTAACTGTACTAGTGGGTGCAGGTGCCTTAGGGGCTGCAGTGCTGGGGGCTCCACCCTTTTTACACTCACTTGTCCAGTGAGAGGTGTTCTTACAAGTTTTACACCAGGGTTTCTTCTGACCTTCTTTCTTCTTCTTCTTGGAAGTTTGGGACCCACCCTCTGTCTCAGTTTGGGGCCCTGTTGAAGACTTCTGGTCTTTAGCTTTCTGCTCCCCACCCTTCTGGTCTGTTTTCTTCTGGTCACCACCCTGGTTCTGGTTCTGGTTCTTTTGCTTAACTCTGGTTCTTACCCATTTATCTGCCCTCTTTCCCAATTCTTGGGGAGAGGTCAAATCTGAGTCAACCAAATGTTGATGCAACTGCTGGTTCTGACAATTATTTAAAATTTGTTCTCTCATCAGCAAATTATACAATCCTTCATAGTCTGTAACCTTGCTTCCCAGCAACCATCCCTCCAGAGCCTTAGTGGCACACTCAACAAATTCAGACCAGTCCTGAGTCTGTGTCTTCTGGGTATCTCTGAACATTAACCTGTACTGTTCAGTGGTTAAGCCTAACCCATCAATCAGAGCACTCTTCAGGACCAGGTAGTTTCTAGAATCCCCATCACTAACTGTGAGGAGTCTGTCTCAGCCTCTACCTTCAAAGGAGAGCCACAAGATTGCTGCCCACTGCTCCTGAGGGATCTGCTGTACTCTGCAGGCTCTCTCCATTGCAGTAATCCATTTATGGATATCATCCCCAGCTTTGTAGGGGGGCACAATCTTACTCAGGTTTCTATTATCAAAAGACCTGTCTTTATCCTTGTGGATATTGCTGCCACCAGTGGGTTCTATTACCCCACTCTCTCTAGGCTGTCTTGCTCTAGCAAGTTTCTCTTGGGCCAGGGCAATCTCTAACTCTTGTCTCTGGACTCTCAATTCAGCCTCTCTAATTTGAGATTCTCTCAATTTGGTCTCATGTTCCCTTCTCTGAGGGCTAGTCAACTCCCTTCTGGAGTGACCATGAGAGCCTCTAGAGACATGGGAGGTATTGGATTCACCTGAGTGATTCCTCCTCCTCCTATGCCCCTGGTTAAGTCCACCTGGGGGTCTGAATGGGTTGTTACCTGATTCATTCCCAAGTTGACTTAAGTTAGCCTGGTTCAGTCTACTGACCAGCACCTGACTATCTCTGTCATCATCTGACTCACTGCTTTCCACCTCCTCCTCCTCCTCCTCTTCCTCTACATCTACCTGAGGAGCTCCAGTGGTGGAGGCTTCCTCATCTACCAGGATGATAGGGGCAGGGGTGTCTACAGTGTCATCCTCTGAAGGATGGCCTCCTTCAGCATCCCCTGTGGGGTTTGCCTTAGAGGGCTTTAGAGTCTCAGACTGGTCTAAGAGCTCTCTTAGGTGGTCTGTAGTAGGGGAAGGCCCTGTCTTCAGACCCCTTAAGACACAAAGCTGTCTTAATTCCTTAAAGGAAAAAATAGCAAATTTGGATGGTGCCCTTGGAGGGTCACTCTCAACAGGAGTAAGTCCACTGGACCCCTCTGCTCCAGACATTGCTCTAGTGTGGGTGGATGTGTTGCAATCTACCTACACTGGTGTTTACCTACTAAACCTATCTAGTAGTTGTAGCTAGGGTGTGCTACTCCCTTTGCTCTACAACAACTAAGTTCAGTAGAACTTAAGTATACTAGTCTTGTTTTATATGTACCTAGCAGGTACCTGTATGATCTTTCAAATGATAATCTCAAAGATTGTAATGGTAAAACAACAGCAAGCTCAGATCCCAATCCGCTGCTCACCAATGTGAGAAGTTGGCCTGGTATATAATGCTCACTAATTCTAGTGATCACTTTGTACCATGCCAAGCAACCCTTATGATGATGGTTGTAATTCAACCTTGTAGACCAGTTATCCTAGTGGTAACGTGGACAAAGCAGTCTTAGGCTAAACTCTGAAAGGCATGTGAAGCCAGCTGTTATACCATACACAACCCCCTTGAATACCAAATGAAAGGGACACCACACAGATATATATTGAAAATATATATTGATTTATTAACTATAAAATCCCCTGGACTCTTTATGAGCACAGAAGCACAAGCGTCAAATCACAAGACAGTTTAAAATACACAAAAGTTGCACAATATGGATGAGCCCTAGGGGCCACCTAAACCATATACTAAGAAAGTGGTATAAGAGATACCAAGAGGAAAGTGAAGAGCCCTAGGGCCTTGGGAATCGCTGGAGCTATTCGAGACTAGCAGTGACTAAGTCGGGAGAGGCCCACGGGACTCGGGTGCAGTGTTCAAAGTACACGCACTTTCCAATGTAAAGTCTATGGTGCGTAAAAAGTACAAAGTTAGAAAGTTAGGAACCTTCCGAGTGACCTACGGAGTTAAAACTTAAGACACAGGCCCTTGAGATGTGTACCAATGCAGGAGCACTGGCGGAGCTGAGTTACCTCACCCACAGGAAGCGGGTGCACAGGGTCGAAGTAGTGTCGGGTTTCGTCACGCCGGTCGATGGTGCTTGGAGCTGAAGATGCTGCAGGCGGCTCGATGAGAAGAGTTCCGGTGGATCCAAGGGTGGATCTGAAGATGTGAAGACCTGAAAGCAGAGGGGACAGTGTTCAAAGTCACTAGCCAGTGACTACCGTGGAACCAGATTGGAACCAAGCGATGTCGGGTGCAAACAGGCGTTGTCGGGTATCTTCTTTCTGCAGCCACGTGGATACCCGGGGTCGAGGACGTCCAGGAGTCGGTCACGAGCTGTCCCACGTAGGCTTCTCGCTGTTGGCGGTGTCGGCGACCTGATCGGAGCAAACAGGCCTTGGCAAATGCAAGCCACGCAAAAATTGAAAGATGCTTAACACTCGGACCAGCAAGGTCAGAGCGGGTGCTCCTTTTCACAGGAGCTTGGGTAGGTCTAGAGCAACCAGACCTGCTGTGTAAATCTTCGGGTTCGTCGCCAAGATGGCCGCTGACCACGTGGCTAGTGGCCGGGATGGCGCGTCGAGTGGCACAATGCAATAGGGCCCCACGCAGATCGTGGAGATGCTGGAGGGCTGATCTTCGGTGCAAGGGCTGCTCGGTGGTGGGGGTTCTCAATCCCCAAAGCACAACGTCGAGGATGCCTCAGAAGCTGCGCAGTCAGCTTTTCAAGTGTCTTCCAAGAGGTCCGGTCCCACGTCACTCGGTGCCTCCACGGGTCCCTTCTTTGCAGGGACTGTGGATCGGGCTCTGAGAGGTCTGGGAGTCTGGTTCTTGTCGGGCTCTGGGCTCGGTCTCCGGAGGGAGGCGGTGGCAAAGCAGATGTCGAGTTGCTGGTTGGTACCTGTGTTCACAGGGTGGCCACTCCTAGGCCACAAGGGAGATTCTCTTCAGTCTTCTGTGCAGCAGAATGTCGAAGTCCAGTCTTCTTCTTCGTGTAAAGTTGATTCAGGATGATCTGCTGTGCAATGGCACTGCTCCCGCTCTTATTCCCAATCTGAGGGGTGGATCACCTACTAGGTCCCTCCTCTGGGAGGAACCAGGAAGGGGGGCGGTTACACCCCCTTTCCTTTGTCCAGGTCCGCGCCAGGCCTGGGTCTGGAAAGTCCCAGGACTGGTTTGGACTGGCCTATGCACGGGGACACCTTGTGTGCCCCGGGCATGTCTGATTCTATTCAGCCCTGTCCTACCCAATACACAAAATCCTGTCTGGGGTGGTGCTCGCACCTCCCAAGGCAGGAAACCCTTTGTCCAGGCCACCATCTGCCGAGTTTCGGTCAGCAGCAGGAGGCCAGACTCGTGTCTGTGGTGGCAGCATCCATTTTGTGATGCTGAGGCTCTGTTTAACTTTAACCGGGGTTAAGGCTACACACATGTCGTGTCCCTCTAGAAGGGTGGAATGCTATCCCCGTCACCAGAATTGGCGAGGGGATAGTATTCCAATTCGTATGACACCTTACTCGACATGTTTTGATAAAGCCAAACCAAAGATAGCAAATAACCGCGAGGATTATAATGCACTTAAGAGTATATGGTATGGCAATATCCCGGAACAGCTTAGGGAGTGGTTCCCGACAGCTGCAGACAGGCTCAGCTCATGCTAGAGCACCATCTCACATGTTTCCAAGCACTCTGCCTCCAGGATTGATGAGGCCTTCCATAGGAGTGGCTGATAGGAACATATGTGTCCAGTTTAGGGTTAGGCACAGACATACTGTACCTAAGTAAGAGGTGATTACACCAACTTACCCCAGCTGAGTGATCAGCCAGTTGTGTCAAATATGGAGGCCAGGCCAGGGGTGGCACAATACATGCTGCAGCCCCTGGTAGGCCTTGGATACACCTATGCCCTGGGCACCTAGGGTGCACTAATACAGGGGCTCATAAGGTGAACCAGTTCCAATTCGTAATGCACCTAGAGTGCATTGGCAGTAATTTAGAGAGAGAACAGCAGGCTGTGGGTCTGATTAGCAGGCCCACAGCCACATTAAGTCAGAAACCAGTGAAGCAAAAAGCAAAAATTTGGGGTGACCATAGGATAGCAGACCCTACTCTCCTACAGTCCACTCAACCAGGCTTCCCACTGGATCTTTCTCCCTTCAGTGCTCTCCTCTTCCTCAGAGGGCACACTTGTCTTGGCAAGCAGGCAGATGCTGGGCTCAGGTCAGGTATTCTTGGTTTCCCTGGGAGATGTCGCCTCATCCAGCAGGGATACTTGCATTTCTTGACTCCCAGTCCTGGTCACAGGGAGAAGTCGTGCAGAGCTTCCTCTCCTCACACAGCCTATCTGGCTGCTTGGAAGTTGATAATGTTTGTAGTCTCCACCCCCCCTTCTTATAGTCTGTTTTCAGACATCAAATGTGAATCAGGGTCAGGGTCTTTGAAGTTTTATGTAGGGGTTCTCCTTCTTTTGTTGTACATACTAATCCTGTCCCACACCCTCTTGTAAAGACACCTGTCACAGCAGGAGAGGCTCTGAAGCGGTTAATCCCACAATCCAGGTCATGCAAGTGACTAGAGATCACACCTGGATGTCAGCCACAGTGATATTTGCATCTAAAGGTTATGGGCTCCCAACCCCACTTTTTATGATTTCCTTGTCAGCCCCTAATCTTTTCTGATAT
The DNA here is from genome assembly GCF_964263255.1 of Lissotriton vulgaris. Lineage (NCBI taxonomy): Eukaryota > Metazoa > Chordata > Amphibia > Caudata > Salamandridae > Lissotriton > Lissotriton vulgaris. The sequence goes on along the minus strand of NC_141685.1, from coordinate 1,705,129,951 downwards.
GTGTCCAGGTCCCTTCCCTGTGATCTCTCACTGAATCAAAGACCACCCTCCATAGTGTTTATGGGAGCCTTGTTCTTCCTTTTACTGTGGATTCCACCCCACTCACAGGAATGCAGCAATACACAAATCTGTATGGAGTGATTACCCTACCTCCTCATTTCTTCACCAGGCAGGCATGGGTTTTCCAAAATGGAACCCGCAGTACTCCATGCAAAGTACCATTACAGGCACATTTGCAATAAGTGTATTGTGTCATCACATGCACACATATACTCAGCACACACATTCCCTCTGCAAACACTTCTCAGTACTGTAGCCTTTCTGTATTGTGTCACTTGCATGCACATATATAGACAGCACACATGTTCACCATTTGAACTCTGCACAACACTATACCCTTCATGTATTGTACTCCTTGCAGGTACATATACACCCAATACATGCACTCACCATTCCTGCACTGCATAGCACTACATGTTTCATGTATTGTTCTCCTCGTAGTTATACATACATCAAGAACATGTATTTACTGTACAATAATCAACCAATCAATCATGAAATTTGTAAAGCTCACTACTCACCCATGAGGGTCTCAAGGCGCTTGATGGGGGAGTAGGGTGCTACTACTGCTCAAAAAGCCAGGTCTTGAGTAGCCTCCTGAAGGTTAGTAGGTCCCGGGTCTGCTGTAGGAGGATGGGGAGGGTTTTCCATGTCTTGGCAGCGAGGTGGGAGAACGATCTGCCACCGGAGGTCGCTCTTCAGATGCGGGGGACGGTAGTGCGGGTGCGGTTGGCGGAGCGGAGCTGGCGGTTCGGGGTGTAGAAGGTGAGTCGTCTGTTGAGGTATGCTGGTCCGGTGTTGTGGAGTGCCTTGTGTGCGTGGGTGGGGAGCTTGAAGGTGATCCTCTTGTTGGCGGGAAGCCAGTGCAGGTCTCTCAGGTGGGGTGTGATGTGGCTGTGTCGCGGGATGTCGAGGATCAGGGGAGGAGAGGTGTTCTGTATACGTTGCAGTCGTTTCAGCAGTTTGGCTGGGGCTCCCGCGTAGAGGTTGTTTCCGTTGTCCAGCCTGCTGCTGGAGAGTGTCGGGGTGACCGTTCTTCTTGTGTCTGTGGGGATCCACCTGTAGATCTTCCTGTTGAAGCAGGAGCATGAGATAGCTTAGACTTGCTTGGTCATGGAGAGCGTTGAGTTGAGGATGAACCCTGGGTTGTGTGCTTGGTCGGTGGGTGTTGGTGCTGCTCCCAAGGCGGTTGGCCACGAGGAGTCGTCCCAGGCTGAGGGGGTGGAGCTGAGAATGAGGACCTCTGTCTTGTCCGACTTCAGTTTCAGACGGCTGTTCTTCATCCATTCGGCGACGGCTTTCATTCCTTTGCGGAGGTTGGTTTTGGTGGTGAGGGGGTCCTTGGTGAGGGAGAGGATCAGCTGTGTGTCGTCGGCATAGGAGATGATGTTGAGGTTATGCAGTCTGGCGCCGTGAGCGAGCGGGCCATGTAGATGTTCAACAATGTTGGGCTGAGGGATGATCCTTGGAGTACGCCGCAGATGATCTTGGACGCTTCAGAACAAAATGGGGGGGCTGACGCTCTGAGTTCTCCCGGAGAGGAATGAGGTGGTCCATTCCAGAGCCTTGTCTCAGATTCCTGCGGTGTGGAGGCGTGTGCGTAGGGTGCGTTGGCAGACCAGTTCAAAGGTGGCTGATAGGTCCAGGAGGATGAGGGGCGCGGTTTTGCTGTTGTCCAGCAGGGCCCTGATGTCATCGGTGGCGGCGATGAGGGCAGTTTTAGTGCTGTGGTTGCTCCGGAACCCGGATTGGGATGGGTCCAGGATGTTGTTCTCCTTGAGGTAGCGGGTCAGTTGTTTGTTGACGGTTTTCTCAATAACCTTAGCTTGGAACGGGAGCAGGGAGATGGGCCAGAATTTCTTGAGGTCGCTCGGATCTGCCTTGAGTTTTTTGAGCGAGGCGTTGATCTCGGCGTGCTTCCAGCTCTCAGGGGAGCTCGCAATCTCAAAGGAGATGTTGATGGCCTTGCGTAAGTGGGGTGCGATGGTGGCGCTGGCTTTGTTGAAGATGTGGTGTGGGCACGGGTCTGATGGTGAGCCGGAGTGGATGGTGTTCATGATTTTGATGGTGTCCTCGTTGTTGATGTGAGTCCAGGTGAGCAGGGGGTCGTTGTGGGTGGTGGCCATGGGGTCTGAGGTGTTGTTGGTTGTTCGGGTGGTCAGGTCATCGAAGCTGTCATGGATGTCGGCGATCTTGCGATGGAAGAAGGTGGCAAGGGAGTTGCACAGGTCTTGCGATGGTGGGATGTTGGCGTTGGAGCTGGGGTTGGAGAGTCCCTTCACGATGTTGAAGAGCTCTTTGCTGTTGTGCGCGTTGTTGTTGAGGCGGTCCTTGAAGGAGGTCCTTTTGGCGGTTCTGATGAGGGGATGGTGTTGGCTCATGGCGTTCTTGTGGGCTGCATGGTTCTCCAGTGTCTGTTTGTGGTGCCATTTCTTCTCTAGTTTTCGGCAGGTTTGTTTGGAGGTCTGGAGGTTCTCGGAGAACCATCTGGCATTCTTGTTGGATCGTCTGTTGGAGGGGTTCTTGATCGGGCGAGAGTGTTGGTGCAGTCGTCGATCCAATGCCTGATGTTGCTGGCGGTGGTGTCGGGGTCGGTGGGGTCTGTGGGTGGACTTCGGGCGAGGGTGGTGTTTAGCTGGCCTTCGGTGATTTTGCTACAGCTGCGGCAGCGGATATGTTGGGTATGGTGGTGCGTGGTGGGTTTCCAGAAGGTGAAGTGGATGCAGCGATGTCGGTCCAGTGGACTTTGGTGGTGTGGCTGAAGGAGACGTGGGAGCTTGAGGAGAAGATGGGGTCAAGCGTGTGACTGGCGGAGTGGGTGGTCGTTGTGACAAGCTGTCTGAGTCCAAGGTTGGTGAGGTTGTCGAGCAGTGTGGTGGAGTTGGTGTCGTTGTTCTCTAGGTGGAAGTTCAGGTCTCCGAGGAGGATGCAGTCCGTAAAGGTGAGGGCTTGCGTGCTGATGAAGTCGGCAATGGAGTCCCTGAACTGAGGCCGGGGTCCGTGGGATCTGTAGATCAGAGTTCCTCTGAGGGAGGTGTTGGTATCAGTGTGGATCTGGAAATGCCGGTGTTCGGCGGTGCTAAGGGTGTCGTCGGAGTTGGTTGAGACCTTGAAGGGGGTTTTGTGGATGATGGCGATTCCCCCTCCTATTCTGTTGGTGCGGTTTCTGCTGGTGATCTTGTAGCCGTCCGGGAGGGCTTTGGCGATGGCGGGTGCCGAGGAGTCGTTCATCCAGGTCTCTGTGAGGAAGGCGACTTCCGGGGAGGATATGTCGAGCAGGTCCCAGAGTTCGATGGCGTGTTTGCGTGCAGACCGGGTGTTCAGTAGTATGCATCTGAGGTGGTTGCGTCCTGTCACAATGGGCAGGTTGGCGGCTCGGAGACTGGTGAAGCTGCAGCTCCGGCAGGAGAAGGGTCCTTTGGTGTGCTTTAGGTTGGCCAGGAAGCAGGCGTTTGTTCTTCCGGTGTTGAGTGTGTGGAGGGTGTTGGCGTCGTAGCGGCGTCGGCTGTCGTGGTGTTCACGGGGACCAGGGGCTCTGGCGCTGGGCGAGGTCCAGGTACGGACGGGCACAGATGGGCTTGCCTTAGGTGTGCCATTGACGCGCCTTCGTGCGACCGTGCAGCGGCCGCCATATAAGAGGAGGTGGGAGGGAGGAGTGGCTGGGAGGCGGGAGTGGGGCGGCGAATGGGTGAGCAGAGGGGCGGGGCCGCAGGGGAGGCAGTGGTGGGAAAAACAGTAGGGTAGCGCGGGCGGGGGTTACAGAAGGCAGAAAGGGTTAAAACACAATACAACAGTGCAAAGGAGACTAAGGGCAAATTACAGTTACTCACCAAAACACAATACAGTGCCAGAAGCACAAGTATGGCAGAGCCTCGAACTACAAGCAGACAGCAGCGGCGAGCTCAAGGGGCGACGACACACAGGTGGTGCTGTGCGGTGTGTGGAGCGACCTGCCTGAGAGCAGGGTCAAGGGTAGCTCAGCACTGCTCTATTCCTGTACTTTACCTTCCCAGGAAAACATACAACCAACTCAGAGTCACCACTCCTACCCAGCACAACACTTCTCCTCTAACTGATGTAGGCCAAGGGTGAGTTAAGCACACAGTGGCGGAACTTTAAAAAGTGAGTGAGCCTGAAGGCCTCACTCCTGTGACAGGTTAAAAAAGGCTTGTTCACTCCTACTGATCTCTACACAGTATGCTGTAACTACTGCACTCGTTCTGCTTAACTCTAGCTGAAGGCAGTAAGCTTTGTATGCCCCTCCTGGTCCAACAAGACCACAATACTATGTCATGGCACATATGCATGATCCGTGTTTACTTATGACAACACAAATCAAAATGAGGTATTTAGACAACAGTACAGTTGGGCACTCAGGGCATGGGTGCATACAAACTACCACGCAGAGGACTTTTCTGTCCCGACAGACCTCATCCCCCAGGTCAATTTTCCCTAAATTAGGGTAGGGGAGTATGCTGCCCCCTACTGAAGTCTCACTGAGACCCCAGGGACCCTGTCTCTGGGGCTGTTTCAAAAGATATGTAAGGGGGCTCGTGGCCCCCCTTCCCAAGCTTTGCTGAGGCCCCAGGGACCCTATCATCGGCCATAACATTACATGGGAGTGGGGGACGTGTAGCCCCTCTCCCCGAGTTGAGGATTGGCCTGGTGACCCCATGCCCCTGGGCCTGATAAGTTGCAGTATCCTGGGGATCCCATCCCCCAGGACACTGTAGTTCCCTGCTCGGAAGAGTGCTGGCATACCCTGCTCACACTCTCGAGTAGGGAATAGAACTTTGCTGCTGCCTTGGTGGGAGCAGTGAAAAATGCTGCTCTCGCCCGGGGAGAGAGAAAAGTAATGGAGCTAGCTCCCACTAGCACCAAGTATGGTGCTGACTGGGGAGCCGGGGGAGGGGGGCGGGGGGGGCAATGAGGGCCATTGTGCTCCCTCTTGTAGTGACCACAGACGTAGGGCTGACCACAGACGTAGGGCACTAGGACCCTGTGGGTCACAGGGCAGTGACCAGGTCACTGGACAGGACATCCTGTAGAGGACAGGAAGTGGACAGACAAGGGACGACAGAGGACGAGGACAGACGTGCTGACCTACGCTGCGACATACAAATAATAAAGAGAGTCACCAACCATTCCCGGCGTCCTGTGCTTCCTGCATAGCTGCACCCACAACTACATGACATCTGGCGACGAGGGCAAACGATCGTCACGACGTGCGTGGAAAAAATCGTCGTGTGTAGAAAATCTTTGTGGGAGCATCAAGGAGACGCTAGGAGCTACACGGGAGCCCACCCCGATCAGCGTCCTACAAACAGCGGCAAATCGCGGTAAGGAGCGCTTAGAAGCAGCGGAGCAGCGCTAGTGCCGAGCAAAGTTGTGAGGCGATCGCGCTCGAACATTTAAACGCGAAGTCTCGCGAGAATTGGAAAATAACGGCGGCCATCTTTGGATCAGGCAGAATAAGCCAATAGGAGCACAGCAATAACGCGGCGGCCATTTTGAAGTCAGGAAAAGCGAGATTTAGAGCGAGAAATCTTGCGAGAACAAGGGGCGGCCATTTTGAATGAGACAAAGGCACTAATACCAAGAGGAAAAAGACGCCAGCCATTGCAAGGGCAGGCAAGAAAAGAAAACAGCAGAAAAACAAGGAAAAGTGAAAATAAAGGGGAGAAAAACAAAGAGAGATCGCCCAAAACAAAGAATAACGTAGAATAAGAAATAAAACAAGAAAGGAAGCAATAAGAAAGTGACAAAAAGATCAGAAATAAAAGAAATACAGAGGCAACAAAAAAAAAGAAAGCAAAATGCCTGAAACAAAGCAAAGTGCACAATATCGCAGACCAATGCCCTTCAGCGTATCAGAGCCGCAAGTGGGAATAAGATGGGAAAAGTGGATTGTGAAGTTTGAGCGATACATGGATGCGACAGATGTAGTAGAAGGAAAGAAACTAGGACTATTCCTAAACCTAGTGGGGGATGAAGTGGATGACCTCCTGATAACACTCCCAAAGAGCGAAACAGGATCATACGACAAACTAATAAAGTGTCTAACAACAAAGTTCGACCCTCAAAGAAACGTCGACTTTGAAAGATACAGCTTTAACATAGCATTTCAACAGCCGGAAGAGTCTATGGACGATTTTGCGACACGGCTGAGAAAGTTAGTGGCTCATTGCGAATTCGAAAAATATGACAACGAACAGGCCATTCGCCTAAGACTGATAGAAGGATGTCGTGACACAGAGTTTCGCACAAGATTACTAAAAGAACCTATCACTCTAGAAAAGATTCTAGATCTAGCAAGAGCAGAAGCAAGGGCAATGGCACATGCAAGACAGATGGACCGAAAAGAAGAGCAAGTACACAGAATGACGGACACAAGCAGAACTGGGAACTGGAAGAGAGGATCCAAAGAACAAGTGACAAAGAAACAAGGGTCCCAATGTTACAGATGCGGTCTGGAGTTTCCACTCCGAGGAACCTGCCCAACCTTCGGTCAAACATGCAGAAAATGTAACAGAAGCAACCATTTTGCCACCATGTGCCAAGGAATGCAATTCAAAAATGAACGGGGAAGGCCAGGGAGATCAAGAACAACAACGAACAGACACGTACGGCACATGGACGCAACCAACAGGAGCTCGTCGTTGGAGTCGGTAGAGGAAGAAGAAGAAGAAGAAATAGCAGGGAAGGTGGAACAAATATACCTCATGTCCACAGACGAAGGATATGAGGAAGAACACATCAGATTAGTAGATAGAAAATCAATAAAGAAGACAGACTGGGTGACCATTGACGTAGGACCCCACCAAACGGAATTTGTGCTGGACAGTGGAGCAACGTGTAACATTATGTGTGCCACAGAATATGACAAAATGAAGAGAAAACCACCCCTCCAACCATCAAATGTAAGAGTATTTACCTGGGGTGCACAAAATCCAGTAACAAACATGGGAAAATTCACGGACACCATGACACACAAGGGCAAGACCGTCACTGAAGAAATACATGTGCTACGAGGAGACATCCCTGCACCATGTCCACTAAGTAATGTAACAGCGAAAATAATGGGCCTACTCAAGATGATGTATCATGTGTCGGACAAGGAGAACATATTACAAGAGTACCCAAAGTTAACGAAAGGACTTGGAAAGCTGAAAGGACGACAAATAACTCTACACATAAATGAATCAGTCAGACCAGTCGCCCAGCATCACCGAAGGGTACCGATCCATCTACAACCACAGGTAGAGGAAGAAATAAAGGCACTACTGGAGCAGGACATCATTGAGACAGCCGAAGGACCAACGACATGGGTGTCCCCAATAGTGGCTGTACCAAAAAAGGACACTGCACAGATTAGGATATGTGTGGACATGAGAATACCCAACACAGCTATTGAACGAGAACGACATCCGGGGCCGCACCTAGATGACATGATAAGCTGCCTGACGGGAATGAGAAAATTCTCCAAGCTAGACTTATGCAAGGGATACCACCAACTGGAGCTAGACCAGCAATCAAGGTACATAACAACCTTCTCGACACATCTAGGCCTATTTCGCTACAAATGATTAAGCTTTGGAATATCATCAGCAGCAGAGATTTTCCAGGAAACAATAAGGCAGATCATCAGACCAATCAAAAACAGTCTGAACTACAGCGATGATATCTTGGTATTTGGCAAATCAGATGAAGAGCATGATAACGCATTGAGGGAAGTATGTTCCCAGCTGGTAGATGTGGGCCTAACAGTAAACGAGAAGAAGTGCGAACTGGGGAGAGAAGAACTAGTATTCTTCGGACACATCTTTTCGAAAAAAGGAATGAGGCCAGATCGCAGCAAAGTAGACACCCTCGAAAAGGCAAAAGAACCCAAAGATGTCGCCGAAGTGCGCTCATTCCTCGGCCTTGCCAGCTATTGTGCGCAATACATAAAGGACTTCGCGACGGTGAGCACCCCACTGCGAGAGTTAACAAAACAGGGTCAAACATTCGAATGGACCACAGAATGCCGCAAGGCGTTCGAAGAAATAAGGGCATCAGTAACGGCAGTAGACCACCTGGCATACTTTGACCCAAGCCTATGCAACGAATTGACAGTGGGCGCCAGTCCAGTAGGTCTTGGCGCAATATTGGCACAACACAAGCCTGGAAAAGACTCACCTCGGCAGATAGTAGCATACGGAAGCAAGAGTTTGTCGGACGTTGAGAGAGCGTACTCTCAACCAGAAAAGGAGAGTTTGGCAGTGGTATGCCTTGTGGTTGCCGTGGGTGTCGGTATATCCTGCTGCGTATTACATCTGTTTGCTTGCACATTTCTAGTTTTTGGGTTCGGTGTGTACTGATGTCCGTTACAAAGCGCATCAGTTTCATTTGTGGAGTGGCATGTCTCAGCATGTGCAGTGTTAGCGTGGGGTGGTGTCCTACTACGATTGCGCTCCACAGCTGGGGCTTGATTTGTAGTGTGCTGAAACACTGCACGTGCACTGCTCAGCTCAATATAGACATACAACAAAGGAGCATTTGCCGGTGATATGCACGCCAATTAAGAGCACATCTTCGATGATATGCTCACCCTCCAAGTTTTGGCAAAAGTTGAACACTTACCTAACTTTGTTTCTCACACGTGTCAACAGCGATTGTATAATTTCCTGAAAGGACAGGTTCAGGTTCAACATTTTACTTATGTGAACAGCGACCGGCACGCCACTTTAATTCTTCTGTGCAAAAAGTCACTTCCATTACATGTTTTTTGTGTGTTTAAAAAAAAAAAATTGGTTATGAAATGGGGCGATAGATGTGGTGTTCAGTATTCTGTTGAGCTTATATTATAAGATGTATCATATTGTTGAATGTGATGATGTAGAAGGAGAGAACCTTGTTGTCAGTTGGTGCTGATCTCCTGGGACCTTTAGATACACTACATGCTGTCTGTGTTTTCTACAATAAATATGTACTTGGAAATAATATCTCTGACTGGACTTTGGGCCATATGTATCAAGCCTTTTTCCCATTTGCAAATGGGCAGATTCTCAAAATCGGCCCGTTTGCGAATTGGAAAAAGCCTTTTGGGATGTATCATCCCAAAAGGTCATCGCAAAATAGAGAATTGCAAAATTTGCGATTCTCTATTTTGCTGATGCAATAAAGGAATTGCAAATTGTGATTCCTTAAATGCAATTCTGGAAGCACCAGAAATTTGGAATTTGGCCTTAAGGAATTGCAAATTACCACCAATTTCAAGTTGATGGTCATTTGCAATTCTCTTTAAAAATCGCTTTTTTGATTTTTTAAAAGTGCCATATGTCGCACATACATGCCCTTAGGGCATGTATGTGTGCAAAATGTGCACACATGCATATTTCAGGAACACAACAGGGTGTCCTTTTGGAACCCTTGCAACCTTGAATTTGCATTTTCAATTTGCGATTCTCTAATTGGTAATCGCAAATTGAGAATGTCTTCCCATTCATTCCTATGGGCCTCCTAGCATATAGGAATGAATGGGAAGGTATTCCTTAATTGAGATTCTCAATTTACGATTTGCAAATAAGGAATATATAGGATTTGCAAAATATTTAGCAAATCCTACATACATTGCATTTTGCGATTCTCTAATTGCGATTCGCTAAAAATCACAATTTGAGAATCGCAAATCTCTTTTTGGATACATATGGCCCTTTATCTCTTCACAATTCCTTATTTTGCAAGGCTACCTATTTGTACATATGCCAGGTTTCAGGTTTACAAACTAAATTACTAGTCGCAAAAAGTCGGTGCTCAATTTATGACCACTTTTTGCGACCAGTTCAATAGTACATCTGGCCCAAACAGTGGAAAGGGTATGAGATGGCCAATATGTTAAAACCGCCCATCCAGCCTCCATGTGATTTGACAGGGTAACTGTAGTACTATTCGTAGTATGCCTGATATACATATTGCTGAAGTCTTTCAAGCTTCAGGAGAAATGGGTGAATCTTAGAATCAGTTGGAAATTAGATCTTTCAGAGTCAACTTTGAATAAAACTCAGAAAAGCTTGGAATCATATGCCTCTTCAGATTTATGATCCATCAACAGAGATCTCAGTATGAATGCCTAACAGCACTTAGATTCAGAAAAGGCCAACATTTTTCACGTTCAGACATGCACATTAGCAAATCACTCAATTTATAGATCTCCAATCTAGACACAAGCAAAAAAAAATAACAAAAATGCGCCTGGGCACTAATATCTACCTCTGGCATCGTAGAAACGTTCATGTTCTCTCAGCATTTTGAGCTTTTTGTAGTCTGTTCTCTCAGATAGATCATAGAGGCAGGAGGCGTATGAATAGTATTTTTCTCTATTATATGTGTACTTATATTGAGCTCCTTGAAAAAGGGTTTTAATTTTAATGTATGGATGTCTTGTCATTAACTTTTCGTAGATTTTGTTTATAATAATTTTAAATAATTTATTAAGAAGTAAAGAAGAAGAAACTTCCTAGAACAGGAATTGGTGAATTTGGAGGTAGGCCTACTCTTTTAGGAAATCAATTTAGTTATAGTAGAATCAGGATACTCAATCTACTATCTATAGGCCAACATTTTCCGATTTTGCACATCCATAATGAAAAATATGCGACCATCTACTTTGAGCTCAAGCCTGTGGTTAACCCTGTGCCTAACACTATCTCTGACCATAAGGCTAATGTTAACCCTAAAATTAACCCTATCCCTTGCCTTGTATGAGAGACAGCACCTAACAATAAGCCTTGAACGAAACCTAATGTTGGGCTTTAATTTACGTATAAGCATTAGATAAATTGCAATTTATGGTTTTTAACTTAATCTAATTTGAATTTAAAACCTTTCAGCTTAACTTTTCCAGTGTTTGAGTTTAGATTTTGTCTTTCTGTGTATTATTCATATCTGCTTTGTGCATAGCTTCAAATATCTCTGAAGGAGCCTTGTGGACGATTCTTGAATACGCGTGATGAAGTAGTTATGAGGATAACGTGGGAAATCTCTGTTATGGAAATAATACTCAAAGCCATGACAGCGGAGCTAAATGCATCCCACGCAGGACGTGCCTCTGCATGACAGCTGGCATTGTGTACTATCTGCCAGTTTGACCAGCTCGGCTGTTCACTTGCTTGTGCTACAGAAAAGTTACAAGAACAACAGTCCAAATGCCAATGCTTGTGGGAATCAACTAGGCTTATAGCTTAGAGTAACACTCTACTTATTGGAACTGTTTAAGCATGACATTTCATATCCTCGTGTGCCTTTTCACTGATGCATTGCTTCTACCCCGTGTGACCTACATTTGCTAATAAACAATCAGACCTAGAGTTACTTAGGGTTACGTTGGCCCTACTGCAGCAGCTGAAAAATTGTAATCTGAATCTGCTGGCTTTTTTAATGGTAAATAAATAAACTCAGTCATTATATCACTTTGCTAGTCAGGCTCTTTCAAAGCTTTAATAAATAATCTCATCAGTTTCTAAAACGTTGATATTCATGTAAATGAAACCAGTGCCCAAAACTGCTCTTGGCAACGAAAGCAAAATTCAACACAATGGCCTTATTCACTAACTGCATTTAGGATATGTAAAGTAGTACTACTGTGGTACTACTTATTTACATAAAACATGCAATTCATACGCCTGTAGGTGGAGATCTCCTAATCTACATTAAGGACCTTCTTACGAGTTTGGTGATCCCATGGCCTGCCATATTGGCAGTGGCGTCCCAAGTGTGGAGAGCTCAGCGGTCCGACCGCCATATTATGAATTGAGTGGGTCGCCTTTGCGAAGATCGCAGCTGGAACGCCGACCACTGGGATCATTATCAGGGAAAGGCAGCCACTATAGGGCAGTGCAGGGGAGCTGCACCGCTGTCCGTATACCGAGCTAGTTGTTCCACAAGTGGACCGTGGAGGTCCGATCACCTGCTTCAAGGTGGCGTTGATGAAGGAATTGGGGTGTGTACTCATCCCTTTCTTATTCTTCCAGGCAGATTCTGACATGGATCCCTTTCTCCAGGTCTCCCCTTTACAGCATGATCGTCACGTTGAGGATTACGACCCTGTTTTAGATAATCTGCAGCTATGTCCTTTTTGTACCATTTACCCATTGCCAGGACTGCCCACATATGGGCTGAACCCCGGTAAAGGATATATGGTATTTTTAAACATATCTCATGCATGTGTGCATCTGACACATCTGCAGTCAAAATGCACACACAGGTTTCAATATTTTTGGAAAAAGTGTTCATCACCACTTCAAGATTCCTGCCTCCACACCGCCAGCTCCGTGGTCAACCCATAACACGGCAATCTTTAAACCGCCAATGCTATGGGTTGCTGGTGGGGGCGGACGCGTTCCTACGGCGGTCGGACCACCAAACTGGTAATAAGGCCCTTAATATTTTTGTCCGTGGTGAGGTCTCAACAAATGGAAGTTCACTACTAAGGTCCTGATTACAATTTGGGCAGTTAATTCCATCCCATGCATAAACCCAATTTTTTATGCATGGGATGGAATTACGAGTTTGGTTTTATTTAACACATCAGATAGCTATCAGATGCATTAAATAACCCAACATTTGTTACATTTCAGCAGGTAAAACTTGCCAAAATTTAACAGGGGAAATGTGTATGGTATTCACCGTACCATGCAGATATTAGTGTGTTAAACACCAAAACCTGCATGTATTCCCCAATATCTTATGATAGGTGTTATTTATCGCACCTGATTAGTAACAAATCCCAGGGTATCGTTATTTACCAGGTGCAATAAATAGCACCTTTACTTGTAATCAACCCCTGATTAGAAAATGTGTTAGGGATAAGGGAAGTGGCTGGAAAATGATGAATACTTCTAAATGGGAGGGGTTTAGGGAAATATAAGGAGGGGTTTAAAGAGCAACATGTTATCAGGAACATCAACCTACAAAAAGTAGACCATTGCTAATTAGAAACTACACTTCTAAAGATAATATAACTATAAGGGTTACAAAACACCTTCAAATGTGCTCCAGGCTAGCCTTGGAGCATGTCAAGCACTACACAAGGCTACTCACGGGAACTGCAACACAGTCCAAAAGAAATAATGGCAACAGGAACTTAAAATAACACCTCACAGGAACTAATGTTGGATAAATACATTTTTTTTATCTTTTGATATATGTATACAATTTTGGTTTAAATTAAAATAGTATATTCATTAAGTAACTATTCCATTATTTTATAAAGGAATAATATACTTTTTTTTAAAAATGCAATTGAAATAAACATTTAAACTTTTGTTTACATTTTTTTAAAAGTGATTCATATTAATTCTACAAATAATATTTAACAAACTGTAATATATATTAAATAAAAGTAAAATTGTTACTACCGGTGGGGCTTTTTAAATTATTCTTTAAAAAAATATTATTTTCAAATGAAATATATATGTTTAAATTAATATTTAATGCACTCTCAAATGAATGAGTTACATGTTCTAAAGTTTGATCTTTTGGTGAATAATAACCTTTAAAATACATTTTGATATTTTTTCCTACACTTTCTCTAATGAAGATCTCCATCACAGTGGTGGAGATCTCCTCCTATGTGTGAAAAGGTACTAGCAGAAACTTAACACTTGTATATCCTGTTGTAGGAGATTCTACCAGGTGGTGATATGTGAATATACACTTATGAATATGTCTTGGAAATGGTGAATATCAAAAAAGTGTAGATCTACACCAAGATGCAATGGTAGATTTAAACATGAGTACATTTACTTGTGTATATTTACCTTTTCTTCTTCTTCTTTGGGAGCTAATGATGTGTTCATGTTATGCACGACTGAAAGATAAAAGAAGGTGATCAAGGTAAAAATGAATCATCAGCTCAAAATAGGAACAATTACTTCAGCAAATTTAGAACTGTGTGATTCTTAAATTAACCAAGTAAAGTGTTTGCTTTAGGCAATATGCACCTTTATTTCTGCTGAAGACGTTTCCAACAAAGACCTGAAAACTATACATACCTACAACTTTTAAAAGTGCAAAGGACTTTATTACTTTACGTTCATCATGGTCAATACATTTCTCTTTCATTTATCAAAGTAAATCGAGTATTATAACAAAACAATAATTGTAAGGTTGAATTTAGTGGTTTTAACACGTGATATTAATTTCTATTAGTATTTTATTTTTGTTTTACACTAAATTTGAGTATATTTTAAAGATATTTCTTGAACAGTGCTAGTGTTATTAAGTGGACTAGTTTTGCTCTTATATATTTACTTGTTATCATATTTGAGGAAATATCCTTAGATCGACTCCTATTTTCTAAACTTTTCACTGGAACCTCCTACTCTCATACCTTTTTTATCAAATGCCATGCATCTCTCACAACTTTCAACTACTGGTAGAGACTATACTGACGATTTGATTGAGAGAAAAAAATCAGTATTTTGCAGGTGCATGGTGGAACTCCACTCAAAGACTGAGGGCCCACAAAGGAAAACTTATAGTTGGTAGGAAATTTACTACTATATTAGACTTCACAACCTATGTGCGGAGTTTTATAACTCCATACTCCTTCTATTTTTGTGTGATGAGTGAGAGACACTTACGTATAGGGAGAGCTGAGTCATAAAACTATGCATTTAGTTTGGGATTTTCCTTTTGTAGTACTACAAAATGTACCACAAAGTCCAGTTTAAGAATCAGACCCTATGTATTTTTTCTCGAATTCTCAGACAAATATTCAGGATTTATTTTTCTTAGTAATGCTACTACTCTGTTTGTAAATGTAAATTGATACTTGTATAGCGCACTACTCACCCGCAAGGGTCTCAAGGCGCTTGTACGAATACCGCTGTGGAACCCATCCTGGCTTTCCCTGTGAGGTGTCCACTCCTGGGCACCCCAAGGTGGAGGCCAGGCATCCTTAGAGTTGTGGATATTAAGTAAGTTATTGCCAAGAGTTGCAGAGTGGGACTTCATGATTGGAATATGCCCCGAGGCGAGAATTATCAGGTCCGTGGAATTTTTGAGCCCAAGTCCAGCCGAGGCAGGGAATTGAACCCTGGTCCCGGGCTAGACCTCTGCATTAGGGTCTGCTGATCTAACCATTGAGCCACACTTCTCAAGTGACTCTCTTGTGACTCAAAAGTGAGTATATTAAAAGAAAATATGTGTCACAGCATTTGAAAGAAATGTACTATGCTAAGAGTTCCCACTTTTGATTTTCACAAACTTTCATTTTCAGACTCTTTGTACATCCGGGGTAAAAATTGGGGCTGCTGTGTCTTCATCAATAAGACAACAAAACTTTTCTTACATTTATCATCATTTATCATCACAGGGACACTCATTTGACATGTCAACAAACAGGGGACTACTATGGCTCCAACGTGCCTGGATAGGGATACTAAATGCCCCACAGCTATCCCTGCAGCATCTTTTCTGAGAACACCACCAAAAATGGAAACTATTTCATGAAAAACAAACATTTATTTTGGCTCTTTGATCCGATTTATGCTCTCTTATTACAGTTATATCTTTTTGCCTTGAGTAAGGTGTGCCATAGATCATTTGGTTAATTAATGCATGCAGCAATATTTGAATCCAGGAAGGTGCTTGATTAGGGTAATGTGTTAATGTGGTCCAAACAAGCAACAAATAGCAGTAGGAATCAACAGTTGCACTACCCTAATATATACACGACAGTCAATGCAAAGCCTTATTTGCCATAGTTTCCCACCTCTTAGCTCCTCTGCTAGAGAACCCTAATTATACAGACAAGATAAAGAACAGATAGGCAACAATATAGAATACAGTGCATGAATCAAGTTATTTTCCAAGAAGGTCTTCATATATATTCACAAAAAAGTAGCGGTCCTTCAAGTTATTCTTCAAATATTTTTATTGCAGTCTTCAAACAAAATCTTGACAGAGATGACAGCCAACGCTTTTTGCCCAAATTGGGCTTCCTCAGGGTAAAAAAAGGGGGTATTTGATCGTCAACGGCACTTCGGTGCGATGCCACACGGATGGCGGACCTAATTCTTAGGTGCCGAATTAAAGCGGTCTATAAGTAGTGAGGTCCACACACTTTCTGTTTATAGATGGATGCCAGTATGCATTGAACAAGAACACGGTCCGTACGCAAACGCTTACTTTCAAGTGAATTTTCCTCCAACACGTATAGTGGTCAGGTCACAGTGAGTAATACATTGATTACCGCGCGGTTTCTGAGCAAGACCGACCCTGACGAAGAAACAGAACCGGATGCTGGATGGTTTCATTGCACTCTGCATCATAACTTGTCATATCCAGGGACACCTATCATAGTATTCATCCGGAAATCAATGTATTACTCACTGTGACCTGATCACTATACGTATTGGAGGAAAATTCACTTGAAAGTAAACTTTTGCGTCAGGACCGTCTTCTCGTTCAATGCATACTGGCATCCATCTATAAACAGAAAGTGTGTGGACCTCACTACTTATAGACAGCTTTAATTCGACACCTAAGAATCAGGTCCGTCATCCGCGTGGCATCGCACCAAAGTGCTGTTGTCGCTCAAATACCCCCTTTTTTTTGCCCCGATGAAGCCCAATTTGGGCGAAACGCGTTGGCTGTCATCTCTGTCAAGATTTTGTTTGAAGACTGCAGTAAAAATATTTGAAGAATAACTTGAAGGACCGCTACTTTTTTGTGAATATATATGAAGACCTTCTTGGAAGATAACTTGATTCATGCACTGTATTCTATATTGTTGCCTCTCTGTTCTTTATCTAATGTGTTAATGGGTGGACGTGTTACAGAGAAAAATACATGTGAAGAAGTTGTTTTAAATCTTTTTTCAGATCTCCATTTATTTTTCGCTATCATAATTATCATTTAATAAATTGAGCATTTTGACCTTCTGCATACCATTTATAACGAAAAATGTAATTTTTCCTCTGGTTTACACAAATGCCAACTCCCTTTACGAGTTTTTTATGTGAGCATATGGGAGAACCTCCCAAAACTCCACTAACAGGTCCTTGGGGCATAACGTTTGTGGGCTCTTTTCCTCTTCCTTTCCTCCTCTGCTTTCCCTCTCTCTTGATTACCTGTCCCTTCGCTGTGAATCAGACCCTATTTGTATGTTTTTACATTTATTTAATCTCAGGGAGACCTCTTTAAAGCACATTCTCTTTGTTTTCTCAGGACACTTTTCAGGATCACGTTCTCTCCTGTTTTATTCTTCTCCGATCTCTCTCATATTATAATATTTTCCCTCTGCTGTGTCTCGTTTTTCAAAAACCTTTTCTCTCGCCACCATTCATCACCTTTACTCTTCGTCTACCTCTCATTTGCGTATTCATCTTTTCTTTTTTTTTTACTCTATCCTTTCTTTCACCTCCGTCAAATCTGGGTGAGTGTAATTTTGAAAAAAAAGACTTCAGTTATCAGGTTCAATTAAAAATAATCATTTACCTTAGGCGTTCTAAAATTGTGGGAATTCTGTGAAAACGTAGACTTTTATTTTCATTCTAGACCTTTTTTTAAAATTGATCTGATAATCGCTTTTAAAGAAACTGTTAGATTTCATTCAACAAATGTTTCCTTGCATTGGTAATTCACCAAAATGGACATTCACCACTATAGGGTCATTAGTCTAGTATTCTTAGTGTTTGTTACAAAGAGAAGCATATTCTTTATTATTGTATTCAATCATTCCCTTTGTTCATAATGTTTGTAACCTTGAAATGTACCTCTATGAGACTTTCATTATTAATAATAGTTATAAATATTTTATTTGAACGTTTTTTATCACTCAAGGAGGTTTAGAATTAGTTAAAGGACCTTTTGATGCTATGTGACCTGTTTAGGACATTAGACCTTAGAGTTGTCCCTCTATCTCCCCCTCTCCCTCTTTTTCTCTCATGTTCCCTCTTTATCTGTAGGCCTCCCTCTCTTTATCTCTGTCTCACTTCTTATATGTCCTTTCCTCTCCAACAATATATCTATATGACTATCCATCATCAATTACTTACAACCATACAATTCTTCTGACTTTTTCTCAACCTTTCATTTTCCAGTACCATCCCTCACAGCCTTCCATCTTCCCTTTCCCCTTGGCTTCGCTGTCTGCCTATCTGCCTCTGGTTCGCTTTCTCTTTCCCCATCATTCTGTCTGCCTAGTCTGAGGACCATTACTGAGAATACAAAAGAAGTATTTAATTTTATTTTATCATCACATAGATCTTTTCTTTTTTAGTCCATGTATCATTTAATTGTAGACAAGAAAAAACTTGTGTTACCAAGGCCCATTTTTCTTCCTGACTTCGCAAAGCTCATTAATGCTGCATTACATTGCTCAGCAGGCACCACAGCTCTGCCCTTCTTGTGAATAGCACTCGACAGCTGGAAAGTTCAGGCTTTGGCCAAACCTCATTTAGTGATGGCTGTAGCGTTAAAGAATACAATCCATTCGAATTTGATACTGTCAATGACTGGCAGGGGGTCAGGAGTTATGTATTTATAGGCAATAAAGCACACACCACCTGTTAAAAGTAAATGAAGCCAATTTGCATGTATGAATGTAGGATTATGGTATTTGTATAGCTAAAACTTCGCCAAAAGGCACATGAGCCCTGTACCTGGTCAAAGGCAAACTTAAAGTCAACCAGTAATAGGAGAGAAAGTGGGATTGTGGACGGTTGATACATTGCGACGTAGTGTTCTTTAAAAAGATGAGTTTCAGCTCTCTTCTGAATTGGAGCAGATTAGACCAGTCCTGATGGTTATCCACATGCCGGTGAGGAAATGGATGGTGTTGTCTGAGACAGTAATTAGTATTATATTTTATTTAATGTTAATAGTAGTTTGTATAGTGCTCTTAATACATTATGTGACCCAAATTTTAGCACTAGTTCATATCATAAAGTTACAGTAATACATCTGCCATTAGTAGCACCGCTAGATTCTGGTACCATCACACTGGTCTTGAGGATTCTTTGAGAGGCTGCGGTCTGTTCTCTGTTCTTGTGAGTTGGATTGTTAGTAGTGTGGAAGTGGTTAATATTATTGGTATTTTTGGTTGTAAGTGCTATTTGGTGGGTGTAGTCAGAGATCTTTGTGTATGAGGCTACTAAGGTTTAGCTGTATTGTTACGGTCTGCCATATCCCTTTATATCAGACCTTGGAGTAGTAGTTTGATGCTGGTACAATGTGTTATATTTTGCCTAGGGGAGACCAATTCTTTTTGAAAAAATTATATATCCTGTTTTCTCCACATTAGTTAACTTTACCAATGAGTTCAGATATTCACACTGTCATGACCGGGGTGTATAGTCATATACACCGCACCGCTGTTAAGGAGCCCCACTCTTCCGGTAACCCCAGGTTCAAACTCACCTCCATGAAGATATTCACTCTTCACATAATAATTACCTTTGGCAGAAGTAGTGCAGGTCATAACATAATAAGCATACTTTGCATGTTTGATATTAATGGGCATGTAGAGGTGAACTGAAGGTAGATCACTTTGAGTTTCTGTAAGACTATATTTTGATCCTTTGGACAGAAGGCCAATGATTCTTCCCCCTCCCTTTTCCGATTCTCCCCTGAGTGGAACCTTTCTATACAGACATCCAGAACTCAAAACCAATTTTGCCAGTGCCTTCACAGACTGTTGCACCACTTCACGAGCACCTTCATCCTTCTCAGAGATCTCAACTTTCACCTAGAAGACCATACTGACAAACTCTACAGACTTCTAAAAAACCGAAAAAAGCTTGGCCTCACCCAGCATGTCATCAAACCAATTCACATTACCGGACAACAATTGGGCCCGATTTCCTACTCAATGAGCAAAGGGCCACTGATACGCCTGACCACACTGTCTTGGTTTACCTCCTTGAGACACTAGGTATTAAAAACAAGGCTCTTGCCCTACTGATCTTTTTTCTGAAACAAAGAGAACATACAGTGATGTTTGATAATTTCACCTCTAAACCATTTTCTCTTCCCTTTGGGGTTCCACAAGTGTCCTCACTCAGTCCTACACTTTTTAACTTATATGTCACAGAACTGTCATCTCTTTCTCCTTCAATACCCTAAGAATAATCAATATAATCATCCCATTCATTCCACCCAGAACCAAGAAAAGAGTGATCACATTGCTAGTGTTAATAAAAATTGATTACTGTAATGGTTTGTACTTGCATTTACAAGAACAATACCGTAACAAATTGCAGACTCTGCAAAATGCAGCAGCTAGATTGCTATTGGGTCTTCCAGAATTTCAATCAGTTATACAAGCAGTTAAGGGACTCCACTTGCTGACTGTCAGAAACCATATTAAATTTAAGGCAATGTACCTAACCTCCAAGGTCTTGCATGATACTGGCATGTGTACTTAAAGAAGCACTCACATGGTATGAGCCCTGCAGAAATCTGCAATCTAGAGGAGCAAAAAAAAGTTATGCCCTCCAGATTTAAATGATTGAAATGGGGTGGAATCAGCTCTGTTACAGGAGCACCAAGCAGTGGAATCTCCTGCCCTCTCTGCTTGCCATCAGAGAGCTTCCAAAAACTTGTTTTTTAATAATTAAAGGTAGTTACAGCTCCACCAGGTCTGCTCAAGTTGTGCTTGCGCCAAGACACCCCAGGGTAGAAGTGCGCTTTAGAAATTTTTCATGTAACATAACAGCACAGTAGACTAGCCAACAACTATGACCTAGTCAAACCATGCCCGCCGCAGCTGTAAAAGTATCACAGAGAGTACTGGGCTTCTGCCCTCTCCATGCACCAGCCTGAGCACACCAGCAACTTGCCAAAAGCCATCAAGAACCCAAAAAACTGGATTACCAAATGTGCCAACTTCCTGGCTCCCCTCAAGCGCAACCCAATGTCAAGAACCCTACCACTGGTCAGTTGGTACACAGATAAACTCAGGCTCACGAAACGCTACTGTATGCAGCTGAAGCTAAGCATGGGCAGAAAATCCGTTACGCTCGCAGATTTTGCGGATTTTCGGTAAATTCGCAATCCGCGAGATTCGCGAATTTCCCGCAAAATCCACAAATTTGCACGCAGCGGATTTTTTTTCTTTGCAGTGTAAGTTCGCAATTGCGAACATGTAGGTGCGGCGGGCAGCAACAATCTCGCACTCGCGAAATTACAAAAATTGCAATTCCGCACAAGAAATCTACTAGCAAGCAGCATAGACCTTCTGAAAATGATTATTTTTATCAGAATAACTCCTCAGGTTGACATTTGCCTGCACTTTTTTAGATTTGAGGCCTTTTGATTTTCTTTGGATAACTTTTGGATTAGAAATCAACTTTCTCATATAAGCTTGGTGGGGCATTAAAGTTGCTGTAATGCTGCTCTGCAGAAAAACGAGTTTTGCAAAAGTGAAAGCAGGTTCAAAAGTTCAAACTCATCATTAGTAACCGTTCCCTGTAGTGCTTCCTGACAAGGGCCCCTCCAGAGTTCAGTTGCTAGTTGCAACAATTGTATGACCCTGCTCTGACCCTCACAGCAGGCTCATAGAATAGCTACAAGTAGGCCACAAAGGTCCTGGAAAAAAAAATTGCACTGCAACAGAAAGCAAATTACAGATAAGGATGCAGGTGCCAGACTGGAATTTTAAAACAGTGACACATTAATAAATCAACCCCAAATTAATTCATGTCAGTTGAAGCAGGCAGGTGTGCTTGCTTTTTCCCCCCATAATCTACAGTGATGATGAACCAGAGGGTGGCATAAGGCATGGATGTACCAGAGGGTGGCATGGGTAAAACAGAGGGTGGCAGGGGTGAAACAGAGGGTGCTGGGAACCTATGATGATGAACCAGACGTAGAAACAACAAAACCCTCGCGAACTGTCAGAAATCCTTGCGAACTGGCAGAAATCCTTGCGAACACAAAAAAAATAAATCAGCAAATTCCCGAGAATTCGCGGATTTTGCGGATTGCGAGTTCGCAAATTCGCAAAATTCGCGAACGCCAGATTCGCAAAATTCGCCCATGCTTAGCTGAAGCACAAATGAAGAAAAAGTCATGACACCAAAGATAAAGACATCTTCAAATCAGCCCTATAATGCTGCCACCAGCAGATACAGAACACCAAGGGCACAGTTCTTTCAGATCACATTGATGCCGGCACTAACAGAAGCAAAGAAAGCTTCACCATTATCAAAGATTTCACTGTACCTCCTGCCTCCACTAACTTGAACCCCCCACAAGACCATTGCAACAAGCTCTCAGATTTCTTCTGTAACAAAATCACCTCCAGTTACAGCATCTTCATTTCTCATCCAGACCCCATCACCGTTGCAACTCCCCTTTAAAGCATGACTGAAAACCAAACCATGACCTTATGGCTGAAAACCAAACTTTGACCTCATGGCCCACCATCATCACCATTGAAATTGCAGAGACCATGAAGACCATCCACTCGAGGGCCCTATCTGACCCTTGCCCCCACCACGTCTTCACCAAAGGGCACCTGCCAATCAACAAAGCACTAACACCCATCTTCAATGCCTCCATCGACTCAGCCACATTCCTGGACACCTGGAAACATGCCACCATCATGTCTCCACTTAAGAAACCTTCTACTAACCCAGCCACACTTTCCAATTGCATACCCATCTCCCTCCTACCAGACCAGATGATATTAGCTCTTAGAGAAACTAATCAACTGATGCCTTACTGACCACCTCGGCAACAACTAGCTAGCTTATTGATGTCACGCTGTC
This sequence comes from Lissotriton vulgaris, assembly GCF_964263255.1. Lineage (NCBI taxonomy): Eukaryota > Metazoa > Chordata > Amphibia > Caudata > Salamandridae > Lissotriton > Lissotriton vulgaris. Next base: position 1,705,107,131 of record NC_141685.1, on the reverse strand, counting down.
CAGTATTCAGGCCAAGCAACAGTATAGAAATAGCACTCATTACCACCACTAAGAAGATCTGCATGATCCATGACAGAGGAGAGATGACAGCCCTCTTTTCATGGACTTCTTTGCAGCATTTGATAAAAGTCTCACACCCCTTCCTCATCAGACCTATCCAAGGACCCACTGTCCACTGGATCTGCTCATTTTTAATGGATAGAACATAATTGGTTAGCCTGGTACCTTACCCCTCAGAAGCCTGCAAACTTATCTGTGGTGTGCCTCAAGGTTCATGGCTCCGCCTCATCCTCTTCCATGCATACATGATAACCTCTAGCCCTAGGGCATCCACACATATGTTATCAACATCATCTCTTGTGCTGTCATGCAACTCATACTCTCCTCTTGGAAAAGACCCCCAACACAAGAAACAAATTCACCACCTTCATGAACAAAGTCACTAACTTGATGAAAGCCAATTTTTTCAAGCTCAACACCGACAAGACAGTAGTAGTGATCTTCTACAAGAACACCTCATCATGGGATTTCCAACTTGTGGCTGACCAAAGTCAGACCCACTCTCACACTTAGCACTCACACCAGGAACCTCAAAATAAGCAGCAACAGCAAACTGGACATAACTGCAGAAGTCAATGCCATCACTGCATCCTTCTTCACATCCTGGAGATTCTGAGGAAGAGCATCAAATGTCTCAGAAGAAACACTAGGAAAACACACTCATGCCCTAGTCACCCGTAAATTGAAATGTGGGAACACTGTCTACTCTGAGATCACTCAATTCACTAGAAGAATATAAACTATCCAGAACTCGGCAGCCAGACTCATCCTCAACTTCCCTCACAGAACTCATACCACACCCCACCTCTGGGAGCTCTATTAAACCCAATACAAAATTGCTTTAATTTCAAACACCATACACAAATTTAGGGCACTACATAACTTAAGCACCACCAACTTGTGCAGTCTCATCTCCTGCCACCACCCACCCAGACACCTCTGCTTTGCAGTACTACCATAAACATCCCACACATACACAGAACCAGATCAGGAAGGCAGGCGTTCTTTACATTGCTCCTAAATCATGGGAATTCTTCCCACTCCACATCAGACCCTCCCCTTCTCTTCTTGAATTGCTTAAGAAGCTGAAGTCCTGGCTTTTCGATTAGCTAAACTAGGGCTAGGCACACACACCTGCTCAGTGCCAGGACACAATTACGAGGGATAGTGCGCTTTACATACCATACCATAACAAATACAGATCTGTCAGTTCTGACATACGTTTCTCAAAGCTGCATTGTGTTGCTAAAAGGGATAGAATTTTTTAATTGAATGAAGAGTTAATACTGATGGCTACACTGGAGACCCCAAGATTTTTAAGTAGACCTAGAATTGTCCAATGTCTCATTACTCACTGTACTAGGACAACAGTTTTAAAGAGCAATGTGTACCAGAAACTATGTGAAGCTTTCTTCATGTGCTGTCACATCCCATGCATGCTTATATTTCTTTATTAGCACTGAAAAGTTCCAAAGAATGGTTTCCACCGCAGGAACCTCGTGACTCGTGCACAATACACTCTTTTTCTTGGGGTCTATTCACCGTCCAACTCTGTGGCAGAGGAGGCACCATCTCAACCTGCCATATATAAAGATTCCCGTGTTTGATACGCATCTGCTGGCTTTCAGTTCGAGTGGAAATAAGCAGCTGATAACGGAGGGGATCTTTCAGCAGTCTGGCTAGATCAAAGACTTGCAATGTTTTGTTCTCTCCGCTTTGAATATAGATAGACCCAAAACCTGTGCAGCATTCTGCACTGTTCTACTTCTGGCATCTGTTATTGAGGGAAAGGAAGAGAGTAATGGATCCAGTTCTATACTCAGATCCCACTGTACCTGTTTTTCAACAGTTCCCAGTAGGAGACCTGTAGGGGTAGATCTGAGTTCGCTACCGAGTAAGGCTTCTCCTCTTTGTTTTTATGTTAATGTATATACCCTAGTGTGCACGCAAACAGGCATGTATGATTATGGTTTAACGGCTACGGGAGTCCACAGATTCAAATTCAATACACTTGACCATTTGACAATTCCTAAACTGGGATTGATATAAATATACAGTGTGGGTCTACTAGGCCAGTGTACAGCAACACACAACATAACATATTACTTAGAACATACCATGTACCTCTAATTCAGTGCAAATAAGCCCCATGTGTTGTGTTGGGTCTGTATTGGGGTTGGGCATGTGTAGTTTTCGTATTTGGATTGCAATTGTGTAATGTGGAATGCAGGGTGCCAGGGATTCTTTTGGGACAGGAACTGAGAGCAGCGGTTGGCTCCCAACATCCGTCACACTGTGCCAGGGTATTTACTGAATAAAGGGGCATATTACCAAGGGCCTTATCACCGTTTTAGCTGGACTTTTTCCCGCTACAGCGGCGATAATTTTATCGCCCTATTACCTAGCTGTCGCTAACATCAGTTAACAACAGCTAGTAGGAGATAGCGATCATCTTGGGGCCCGATTTGCATGTCAGCGATAATTATCGCTAATGACATGCAAAGTGGGCGTGCCAAGATGTTAGCGACTGGAAACAGTCGCTAATATCGCTATCTCCTATTACCAACAATGGCCAAAAGCTAACGCCTGCCCTGACTAGTTCTTAGCCATGTTTCCAATGAGAGGTGGATAACATGGCTAAGAGCATTGTCACGGTAATGCCTGAATATCGCTGGATTGACAGCGATATTCACGCATTTCGCCCGTTTTTTATCGCTTCTGAGATAAACCTTGATAATAGCAAGGTATCTCAGCGATAAAAACAGGTGAAGGGCGGCGATAGGAATATTCCAGCTAAGCCAACATAGCAATAATTATCGCTAGTTGTTGGTAATATGTTCCAAAGTTTTTCTACAAATTGGCGACCAGTTACCCTGGTACATGGCCCCAGTGTTCAGTTGGAATTCGTACTACGAGTTTACATTCAACAATCAGGAAATTGCAGGGTGGGGGTCCCAAGGGAAGACATTTTGTACTTGTGTGAAAAGTTTACAGGAGGATTTTCGAGTGAGCCGCATGAGTTCATTTGTCTGAAAACTAATTTACTGAACATTCACACTCAGCAGGCATTGTGATTTGCAAATAGTGCCAACAGACATGGCTTCCCACGGTTTTTCACGCGCAGGAGCCTACCTCAGCTTTTCCCTTCGACTGAAGCTCTGGTCGTGTGAGTGACTGTGCATCACTGTGCAGCGCGTCATATACACTGTTCACTGTGACTGTTTTGGCGCCCTAGACATATTACTCACACCATTTTGGATTGGGTTCTCGGCTTTGTTCCGGATACAGAGGTTCATCAGTGAGGTACATCATGCAATTGTGAGCAATCACAAAAAGATACCGACACTTTTGGATTCAAAGTGCATTGTGGTACACCACGGTTCTGATCGATCACATGAGGGATCCGGCAAAATTGTATTTAAGGTGCATTTCTCAGTAGGTCTTGTTATTTATTATAACACATGGGCATGTTTAAATTGCTAATATGGCCACAAAAGCCATGTTTAATCTCATTGCTCTTCAAATATTCAATTCAACTACAGGCGATTCCTTAATGTCATGGGAGGAATGGAGTGAATATTTTGTAAACTACATTTCTACATTTGATGAGGAGGAACTTACACCAGAAAATAATAATTTGACACTGTTTAGGTCCATGTAGACTAAACATATATAGTCATATTGAACAAAACAGAAGGCTTCTAGACCCGGTGTATTACAACATGCACTGGAGAACTTGGATTCTTATTTTATACCAACTGTTTGTGTGGCTATTGATAGGTTACAACTTTACCACAGGAAATAAGGCAAAACGTGATACATAGAGGATTATGTTACTGCCCTATAAAACCTGACGTTGACCTTTAGTTTGGGAACTTGCATGATGAGCTAATTAGAGATCAGGTAGATATGCATGCTTCTAACTCAAGCATGAAAAATGATCTTTGGACAAAAGGAGAGTCCCCCTTACAGGACAATATTGACATTTTAAAAAGAGTAGAGTTAATGGGAAGTGTGCAAAGGCCGTGCTAAATGAGGAAAAGGTTGATCAAAAAATAATGGCTATCATAAAATTTAGCAAGAACATACAAGTGAAACAGGTCACTTCTGTGCCTGTCAGGAACGTGGCTATTGACAGACTAGAGGAGAAGAAAGCCATTTCTGAGTCATTTATTACTGCATGTTATAGGTGTGGCAATGTTGTTCATCTAGCCAATGACTAAAATTGCCCTGCACATAAACAATAGTGTTCCGGGTGTGCTGTAGCTGGGCCAGTGCTTAATTTGTAAAGTATTAAGTCCAGGTGCTCAATTTTTGTTTTGGAGTCCACACCCATTTCCCCCAGCTCCACCCACTTACTATATTGGCCAAACACACATCCTCAACTGGCACTGCTGAAAGCCAGGTGTAATACCCAATCTGAATTTCAGCAAGGGAGAATTCCTCAAGTAATTTTCTGATAGGCCGTTCCCTCCACCCCCAAGAAAATGTTGAAAAAAAGGAAAGCAAAAGGGCTTTTAAAGCACAATGTTGTGATAGATTAGCTAAAATCACTACTTCAACTGATGCAACTTCCGCAACATAACACAGTTGTTAGGGTTGACTTAACTAATAACAATTAATTTCTACCCAAACAAACCCTTTTTAGTAAAATTAGGATAGTCAAAGACTGGGAAAAAAACTTAACTTTCTAACCAGTACCATGCTGTTTGCATCTAGCGCTTTGATGGCAGTTCGTAGCTCACTGTACTAGATCATGATTGTAACATATGAAATGCAAAGTAACAGAAGAATCTCTGTGGCAAAAAACAGCATCCTACTGAGCTGGGCACATAAAATACTGTTCTGTAATCTGCATAGTACAGGTTCTTTTCAGCAAGCCTACTAATTATATGCTCTACCTTATATGAGTCAAAACTGTCACTAGACAAAACTCTGTTCTCCCTACCTCAGGTACATTAATCACCAGAGTTATCTTGGCACATTTATTGTTGCCTGAAAATTGTTGAATATACAAAGAGCTGTGCAGTGCTTTTAAAACTTCTGTGCAGCTGCAAATGTCCCCCCAATCTTCCAGCTTTCCGGTACGGCTTGACCTGCCTTGATGTAGATCATGTATTACGGACAGATGCAAGTCTGTGCTAAAGGGTGGTGGCACATCTTTACATTAAGGACAAGTAGCTCACTATGTGTAGCACAGAGTAGTCTGGCACCATTTGGTGTTCTGGCAAAGAAGCGCAATGTGTGCAGTAAGGAGAGCTGACACCGTCTCTGCATTTGAGGAAGGAGAGTGGCCTCTGTGTTAAGGACAGTTAGCACTTGCCTTTTTTATAGGGCTCCTCTTATAACCCTCACTGCCCCAATGTGTCTCACACGCCATTGTCCTCTGTACCCAGACTTCTCTAATAACTTACACCCCCACTCCTTGGCAATGCAGCCCCAGAGACCATGTTGTTCAGATATTGTTTACTTACAATTTTTGAAACAGTAAGTGCCAGGTCTCCATGTTTTACTTTGAATAGAATGGCCAGTGCTACTGAATGTTGACGTGCAGGAAGCCAAGGCTACCAGGGTCGGACTAGCCTATAGGGCAAGTAGGTAGTGATTGATGGGCTGGTCAGACAAGTCAGTGTACAGGCCTATGCCCTGACTGGTCTTTCTGTGAAATCTGCAACCTTTACAAAACTAATAAGAAAAGAATGCACATTTTCCCCTACTCTGGCACTTAGTCAAAAAGAAAAAAAAATCCTGGTAAAGAAACTCTTGAGTAAGAACTCTTTCCTCGGCGAGTTGTTTGCAATCCCTTTCCCTCCTGGGCTTCCGCCAAACCAGGATAGTTTTAATTACATCCTCCATGGCTTTTGCCAGTGGCTGGAAAGTGGAATTCATGCAAGCACCCACACTTATTTTCACTTTTTTGTTTACCAGCCTTGGCCAAGGAATATGGCCCCTATTGCACGAGTCCCACAAAACCTGTGCCAGACAAACTATGGTGGTAGAAGTGGGACTGGGATACAAGAATGGAAAAAGGTCAGATGTTGTGCCATGAGCTCACTAAGCACGATTGGCAGCCTTAGACTTCAGAATCTGTGTCAGGGAACTGGAAAAACAAGATGGTCAGATGTCATTCCAAAGGTGCTGAGTTTCCCCAGCATTGCTGAAATCTGGGTACAGTATCTGGGGTATCTGATTTTCCACTCTAGATTGACTTGTATAGGGTATGGCTCCAAAGGTGCAGATGAGTATGAATTGCCAACTTTAGTGGTACTAGTTTTTATATCTCATCTCAAATCATGCTCTTATTGACATTTTGCATTTTGTATGCATATTTCATGGATCTTTTTAAAACAGATTGCAAACTGGGTCTAGTAGCTCATGAATCACTAATTGTGATTGCTGTGATGAGAGTAGTAGCTTGTGAACTGACTATTGCGGTTCAAGAACCCTCTTGGGTTGGCATTGGATTTTGGTTCTTGAACCATTGACTTTCAGCTCAAGAACAGTGAATTGTTAAAACCCCTTTTTATAAAACAGTTTGACTTTATACTTGTATGTATGCATGTATTTCACATTTATAAAGCGCACTGTAACCCTACGGGCACCCGGGCACCCGGGCACTTGGACACGGTAAGAAGATGGAGAGCAAGCTACAAGGTGCCGAGCTGCCAATTACACTCTGGGGAAAAGCCAGGTCTTAACTTTCTTCCAAAACAGCAAAAGATCCTGTATTTGCCTCATTTCCAGTGGGAGACTGTTCCATAAATGGGCAGCTGCCACGCCAAACGCTCTTCCCCCTAATGTGGATCTCTTGAACCTCGGGATGATTGCCAAACTGGCTACCAAGAAGCACAAGCTTCACACCAACCAAACCTGCTCTGAAGTGGTTTGGGTCCAAGTCCATGAAGTGCTTTGAAAGCGATGCACAAAGACTTAAACAATATCCTTTGGCTCACTGGGAGCCAATGCAGCTCAGCTAGCGCCTGGGAAGTTGATGACCTGCGAGTTCTCATTAGGACAAGCTTTGCTGCTGCTGCCTGCATACTCTGGATCAGCAAGATCAAGTACCTCGTGGGCTCCAGTAACAAGGCATTACAGTAATCCAGGCGACTGAGGACAACACTCCTAACCACTGTGCCTCTAACCTGTAGAGGTAACAAAGGTGGTGCATTCCGAAGTCCCTTGATGAGCTTATAGCAATTCCAGACTACTTTATTAACATGCAATTCCAGGTTTAGCTTATCATTAAAGCTGACCCCCAGATTGCGTACCGTGCCCACCAGAGGAGCTTCTGTAGGGAAAGGCCAGAAGTCAGAGGGCAAAACTGTCAGCACTCTGCCCACCCTATTTTGCAGAATCTCAGTTTTGTCTGTATTAAATTGCAAAGCGTTGTTTCGTAACCACAGCACCATTTCCAGCATACACTTATGAAAAGTTTCTTGGGAGTCCGCATGGTCTCCTTCCAGGGACACTATCAATTGGGTCATCAGCATAGTTAACCACACTAATATTGTGGGCTTTGATGACATCCATAAGTGGCTGCATATAGACATTAAATAAAATCGGGCTGATTGAGGACCCTTGAGAGACCCCATGTTCATTGCTGGTAAAGTCTGATATAAAAGGGGGTAAGGCAACCGCCTGCCGTCTCCCTGACAAATAGGACTGAAACCATCACAGGGGAATATTTGCCACCCACGCTTCTTCCAGTCTTGTCAGCAAGGTGACATGGATTACCGTGTCAAATGCTGCAGACAGGTCCAACAGCATCAATGTCGCAGAATGTCTCCTGTCGGCCCGCATCCGAAGATTGTCCATCACGGTGACGGGTGCTGTCTTGGCCCCGATGACCTGGGCGAAAACCAAACTGTTCTTCCCCCAACTTATTGTTACCTTCCAGAAAGCCGGAGAGTGCTCGGCTCACCAGGCATTCCAATATCTTTACTGGATATGGTAACAAAGAGATTGGTCTATAATACTTAAGACAGTTGGGATCCAATGAGGATTTTTTGAGGAGGGGAGATACCACCGCCACTTTCCAGCAAGGGAGAACCACTCCACTGCTGAGAGATTGATTACACAGTTGGTGAAGCGATGGCAAAACCTCTGACCTCAGCTCTGTCCAGAGTTTTTGGGGGATTGGATCCAGCGGTGAGCCAGAGAAGATCCCCATTGCCTCCCTAACAAACTCTTCTTCCGAAGGCAGTTCCCAGTGGTCAAGGGTTGTCCCCTTCCTCCATTACTCTGACCCAGTATCACTAATGCAATTTAAGTTGAATGTTCCTATTTCATCCCTATCAATTGTGCTGATGCGGTGCCTGATTTTAGTCCTTAAATAATCCTGTCTATCTTTTCTTGAAAGAAAGAGGCCAGGCCATTACATAACTCTTGTGAGGGCACAATCTTATTACTTGTGCACTCAGGTTTGGCCATCTCTCTCAGGATGTTGAAGACACATTTGGTGCTGTTAGATGACTTTAAAATAGGATCTGCAAAATAGGCAGCCTTGGTGGTGACTATCGCTTTTTTGTACCTAGCTAAGTGTTCCCTCCAAATGATTTTATCATTGCTAGCATAACAACTTCTCCATTGTCTTTCAGCACGTTTGCATTCCAGCTTGTGTGTCTTCAATTTGTCCGTGTACCATGGAGCAGAGGGTTTTCCCTGTTTCCTAATAATCTTGGTAGGGACGAACTGATCTATTATGCTAGTTAATTGTTCACAGAGAGCTGTGTAGTTCTCAGTTACCGGCTTCCTAAGATCAAAAATGGACTCTAGGTGAAAGACCCGAGCCGTTTTGGCCCTCCTCAAAAGGGCCTTCCAATCCCTGCCCGGGAAGCACCTTTCCTCCGTGGGCATGGGTCTGGTCATTCTGGCTCGGGTGACTCTAAATTCTACCAGATAATGATCTGACCATCCCACTGGCAATACTCTATCCATGATGATTGATTTTCACCTGAGAATACCAGATCTAAGACATATCCTGCTATGTGAGTTGCATCTGGGACCCATTGTAGCAGGTTCAGGTTTGCACAAAACTGGATGAGATTGTTGTAAGCTGTTTCCAGCCTCCCATGAGGCCAAAGATTAACATATCCCAATATCAGCAGTCTGTGGTGGGTAAGAGCCATATTACTGATCACATCGGCAAGCTGCTGCTGTTGTTGCGCATTAGCTGCCCCCGGGGGTCTACAACAGACCATCCCAGTCAGGATATGCCATAATTGGTCTTTCATAGAGAAACCTAAAATTTCTGTCTGAGCCATCTTGTCTATGTCTAGAGGGGCAATGTCCCAGGAATCTTTAAAAAGGATCCGGGTCCCACCACCTCAACCACTGGGCCTCAGTTTATGGAGTGCTTTATACCCTATAGCCCCAGCCCTAGCTATGTCCATGTTTCTGTCATAAAAAGGGCATCCAGTTTATGTGTTTCAATCAAAAGTTAGATCTCCGTGGAGTATTTAGGGATTGACTTAACATTAAGGAGGCCACACTTCATTGTGCCCGTAAGTATAATGTCAAGATTAGTCCCCTCTAAAAGATCCAAAACTGGTGCCCTGAGGCCGTTACTCTGCTTACCTATTTCGCACAGCTGTTCCCTATTGTAGTTGTATCTGGGAGTCGCTGCAGTCGTGCAATGGGATCCGGCATAATGACTGGCGCTATGCGCGGCCGGATCGCGGACGGGCGCAGACGGGCTTGCCTTTGGCGCTTCGCCGGCACGCCCGCTCCGCGCGTCCTCTGCACATTTGCCCCAGTATGATGCTTTCTAGGCGCCACTGGGCGATGACTGAAGCGCTAACCCCTACAGCACGATGGGTCCACTCTTATAGATGGACCCCGCTGGGGTTATGAGTGCTCTGTTTGTTTAAAAAGATTTAAAAAGATACAGATTCAATTATAGCAGTTATTAAAGGGGAAGAATACAAATTAAATTTCAGCAGTTAATAAAAGAAAGGATTTCCCTAAAGCTTGCAAAACGACCCAGCTGCCACAGTTGATGTGCAAAATGCGCTAAGTAAAAGTTGTGCAAATACGCAAAAGTGTTTTTAAAAAATTACAGCCCCCAACCAGCAGATTTATCTTGTACATGTACCAATGTCCCATGGCTACGACTCTTACTTCATGATGTATGATGTCTACCAAGCACAATTCATTTGAGCAAGGAATAGTTGACAGACAGAATACTGTTTCACTATCAGAAAAGATAGTATACTTTGACACATAGCAAACACAAATCATTCCAGCAAACTAACAGCTAACAACTCTCTTATACCAGCAGACTCTAAAAACTGTGCACTCAACATAACACTTCTCCGCAACAGGCAATGAGGGCCATTTAGAGTGTGGCAGAGTGGGAGCACAGTCATGGCAGTGCTCTTTCCCTGCTTAACTCACACTTTCCCAGCCCAAGTAGAGGTGTTTTGATCGGCGATGTCTCAATTGGCTCCACTGACCAGAACCCCTGGAGTTGAGACCCATTGGATGCAGGACCATCAGATCACTTAGGTCTACTGCCACAGATGACCCTTCCCGGGACCTCCATACAAGGCATATTGGGCCAAAGCAAGGAAAACAAGCAATGTCCCTGATGCGCAAACAGAAAACCCCTTTCACAACTGGGCCATCGTTCTGTGAAAGTTGCAGAAAAAAACAAAGAATGCTGAGTGCACCAACAAAATATGTATACAGCACAAGCTCTGGAGACACAGAAATACTACAGGATGGTGTAGATATATGATACGGTGTGTGGTGTGCCGCTACAGGGGAGGGGACTAAGTCGAAGTCCTCTGCCAAATCAGTAGATCAACCCATAATCTTTTATCAATAAACAATACCCTCACTCTCTACAAGAAACACTATCTCAACAAATTCAAATAATTCAGCTCACACTGGATATCCCTCAAACAATCACAGAGACCCTCAGAGCCCATTTCCGAACACAAACTGGCTCATTTCCGTCACCAGATCCTCAGGAAGGCCTCAACTATATCTCTTCTGTCAAACAGATAGACTGGGAGTGAGGTTCCATGAATTCTGAACCTGGGTCATAAAGGTCGTGGTTCTGTTACGATTTTGGTAACAGCGAACCATAAACAGTGAGCTCAGCAAGTATGAGTGTTTTCATCATGTTACACCGATGGATTCACTGTGTATTTGAAGATTTTGTTCTGAATCCTTGGGTTCCATTTTGTGCATGGCAGGCATTTTGTATTTGCCCTCACATAGGCTGATGACTTTAGCTGACTTTTTGTAATGACCTGAGTGAACTGACCCTGTTGCCTGAAGCTGACCTTGTTAGACCAGTTCCTTGCCCAGTAGCTGATCAAGATTAAGGATCAGAGCACAGGAGATTGTAAAGTTTGGTATGCACATACACACCCCTTATTCTACTTCTCATCTGTTTCTGTTCCTTCTTTTTATGACCTGTTTACGACAGGGGTGTGGAATTTTTAAAATAATCTACTTGGCCAAGGGACAAAAAGCTACTAAGATCTACATGTCCTGAAACATCCACTTGTCCCACCGACTTCCGACATAATTATAAGAGCTGACAGAGAAACATACACTATATTTTTATTTTGTTTTACACGTGGTTGCATTTCTACAGCACTGTGTGCTCCTTTCAAGGGCCTGAAGGGGATTCGGGATTTTCTGAAAAGTTATCACCTCGTTAGCTTTGTATGACTGGTAGATTTATTTAGTTGATTAATAGCACGTCAACATGTCCTTTAAAGCATGAATTTTGTAGACAGTGGGTTTAAAATATCTATTTTGGATGTTGCAAGGGTGTTTTGAAAGTGCTCCAGTTTTGTTGAGGCAAGCTTGCAGATGTATTTGGGCATGACGTGATACAGAATGGTGCATTTTTGGTTGCAGGGTAATGATCATGCTGATCATACGTCATGTCACAAGCTTGAAACCAAAATTTGCACAACAACGAAGGACACATTGCAGTGGTCTAAGCTCAGCACAAAATGAACAGAATGGTAATTTGTAACATTTATAAGGTGCAAACTAAGTTACAGGTTAGTAATGTTTTTCAATTCTTTTGTTGGACCTTTGCTGGGAAAAGATAGTGTGTTTGGGAGGTGCCAATTCTTTACAGCAGTCTGAAATTCTGGGTGTTTTTTAAATATCCGTATTCTTGACTGGGGGATTTTCCAGAGCGTCATTCGCAGGGCCAGTCTGTACCAGAGACACATTCTTTAGCAGTAGGTGTGACATTTGAGTTGAAGGAAGATCAATCCAGAGTAATGGATGGTCTTGTGTGCGATGCAGAGAGCAATGAATGAGCTGTTTGTTGCTGCCAGTGTCATTCTTGAAGAATGTGAGTGATAGGATTATGCATACATAGGTGTTGACATTGTCTGATGCCTGTATTCGTAATTAGCTCAAGGTTGGGGAGGATAAATAGCATTGGGCACCAGTATATAAACTCTTGGCATAATGTAGATGTGACTGACCCAAAGTGATGGTGGACATCTCCCTGTGAGGAAACCCCAGATGTATAAAGATTGAGTTCACATTGAGTAAAACATGCCTTAGTCACTTAGTTAACTTAAGCAGTGGGTCGAGCCATAGTCCCCATCATGTTTCTCACTTCATTTGATAGCGCTGGTTCATGCACCTGTGGCCAGAAGGTGAAGAGGTGATACTTGTACTTGTTTTATGTGCTTGTTTTATGTGCGAGAATCTTAGTCTTTAATAATATGAACTTGAAGTGATTGAGATGCTGAAGATGTATGATAGTGTTAGCACACTTTGAACAGATAATACATAAACTTAAACAAAAACATTTTACTGCTGTCTTTTTATTGATGTTTTCTTTAATAAACCTAACCAAAATGACTGCACTACTGTAAATGCGGGGCATAGGTATAACTCCTGCAGGGATTAGAATACCCTGTGTTTACAGTAAAAGACTCACAGACTGTCACTAATGCATGCTTGGAAATGACAGGGGGCAGTGTTGTTCAATTGTTGTAGTGCCGAATATATCACGATCATTAGGTATCAAGAGGTAAGCTGCATAAATAGTCTCAGTTTACATGGAATAGTGCCTTGCTCATATAGGGGCCTGTGTAAAGTCGCCATATTCGTGTGACATACCCACAGCCATAGTAAACAGAATGCAATTTTTCCGTGTCAAACAGTCTCTGTAAGAGACACATGGGCGCAGTCAACATGGAAGATGCGAGGCCACAATTGGGACGAAATAAGACCCAGTCTAGAGCTCTCCAGCTGCAAGGTGCACCAACGCTCTACTCTGATGCGCTCCCGTGATTATACCATTATTTTTAGGTTTAACCAAAGAAAAAAATGTCGTGTTGACATTGCTGCATATTTCTAAAGCCTGCTGATGGTTTAATTTTCAAGATCAATGGTATAGTACTGTACCTAGTTTAGGTACATTAGAACTAGTCATGATCAGCAGGTAGTGTTTAGTGTACAGGGAGTGCTGGGTGTTAAAAATTGAGGTTTGTGATATCAGCGTCTCGCAGGGGCTTGTTGCATTGTGGGTAGTGGTCTCTGGAAGCTTGCAGAAGTGAAGCATATACTGTTCTTTTCCTGGGGTTTGAGTGCCACAATTTGAACGTTTGTGTCTGGGTCTCGGAGTTCTTTCAGAGGAAGTGGAATCTGCAGCTTTTCTTCGTTTGTCTTTTGAAAAAATGCAAACGTTGTCGTTTTAGTTTCCCAGATCAAAGAAAGCATTTTGGTTGTCATAAAACAGGGTTGTTTCTGCTACAAGAGATTAAAAAAAAATGGAACGTTTACAACATGGAAGATGCGAGGCCACCGTGTGGTCGAAATATGACCCAGTGTAGAGCTTTCCAGCTGCGAGGTACACGAAAGCTCTACTCTGATGGGCTCCCGTGACTATAGAATCGATCGATCACTGGAGTGCGGCCTTTCAGCAAAGGGAAAATAGCTGCCCAGCACTAACAATGTGGTTATGCGTGATACATTCATGCCCTTGCTGTAAATTACCTTAGAATGCCATACTTTTGACCCCGCCCCCGTCGCCATTGATCCCGCCCCGTAGCATGTAGCATCACCGTTTCTGTGCATTTCTTAGTAAATGGTGCGGTTTCATGCTGCTAATTAATGGGTTTATTCAGCGGTCCGACTCACCTGTTGGAGATGCCTGCCACTCACAATTCCAGAAAGACGAGTGCCTGCGTGAGGCCGAATGGACACTGCGGGACGGGGGAAATCGAGCCACTCTACAACAGGCGGCAGAGATCACACGGATGCCCCGTCCCACGGCACTTGGACCTGGCAGCAGAGAAAGCGTTTCTTGCCTCGCCCCACTCTTTGCATGTTCGTCAGCTTGGTTAAGTGAGCGGGCGGGCTGCACCTGTGTGTAACCCGCGCTTTCCCTCTGAAGAAACTGTGATGGTTTGCTGGGCTCAAGACTCCCAGCCAATCACTGACTAGAGCTCCGTCATCGGCTTTTAGCCAATGAGAAGCCTCCAAAGTTCTTAAGCTTTCTGTCAGCATGTCTAATCGCCGCCAGTACCCGAGAATGCACGCAATTTCTATATGTTTAGTGATTTAATGTCTACTTGTCCGTCGGACAAAATAGATATTAAATCTTCTTGGCCATCATGTTTAGGGCGTCGGGCGATAGGATTCCCTCACCCCTGTTACGATATGGGTTGTGGTCTTTTATTATGGGTTTGTTCAGCTTGTGTAAGAAGGAATGTTGGGTTTTTTGCATGCTTGCAAAAGCTAGGACTGCCCCTTACTTTTGTGCTGAGTCATGTAACCCTAAAACATATAAAAGGCCTCTGTTCTCTGTATTCCTCAGACTGCCTCATTCAGTTGCTAAGGCAGCTGGGTGACGTGGCCTCATTTAATAAAGATGTCTTTTCATATTTCAACTTCTGTGCCAAGTTCTTTATTGATATTAGTAAGACCCTGAGAATGAAGATTTTTCAGTTCCTCAAATGGCGCAGCCAACACGGGGCTCATCAGAGAAGTGACTTTCTGTGGGAGTGATCTTGTCAGGAGACTGAAATCTACTGAGGAGGACAGAACAGGATTCTACTAAGAAGGTACTCTGTGCACAGGGATTCTGGAGATACTTTTTCTGCAGCCCAGTATATTTCTGATCTTCCTGATTTTGATACTCCACATGATGTCACTCCTGACTGAGAACCTTTTTGGCTTGAGTATTATAAAAAGACTGTTAGGTCATGTAGAACTTGACGGTTAGAATTCGGATAACCTTTTGATTAGTAAAAGTAAGAGTTAAGTATAAGTGGGTCTCTCCCAGTCCTTTGGTTCTTTGGGTCTTTGATTTGGTTATTGCAATTACCATAGCCAAGGGGCTCGTATATTTGCGAGTGTATTGGTAGAGATAGCCCCTTGAAGTTTGAAGCTAGATTAGTGAGCTATAAGATGCCTGATCTTAGCAAATTTGGAAATGTAGCTTTGGAACTTTGGAATTTGTGTTGGACAACTTTTGGTTTGTATAGGTTTGGATATGCGAATTGCAATTTGTGTAGACAGGTAATGAGGAGAATTTTCTCCATTTGGTCCTCATGAACGGTGCACGTACGAAAAGTACCTTAAGCACTACTTTGATTATAATACTTGCGTATTCCGCAGTACTTTTGGCATGCCTGTTTTAAGCTCACATGGAAAAATGTGTTGCTTTTTTGAAAGGTACCATAGTATGATGTGAAGTAAATTAGCCGGTTTCCCCTAAAGGGAATATCTAAATAGGTTTAGATTTAAAAACATATTTCTTCCTTGGTGATTTTGTATCCCCAGGGAATTAAAATATGACATAATACAAAACAAGGATCCTTTGTTCTGCGCAGTTTTATGAATGAAGATATGCAGAACGATTTTGTTTGGTGCTCTGCTAGCCAGAGCTAGTGGAGTGAGTGTATTTTCGCTTCTTGGACATACATCAGTCTGTTGGGCTGTTTTTGCAGTCTTTTGGAACACTATTGAGAAGCGTTTCTTGTAAATACGACTTACAACTAGTATTTGCAAATGGTTTTGTTCAAGTACAGTCTGTAGGCTGTCCTTTGTTTTGTCCTGAGTATTGATTTGTGGGTTAAATGTGTGTTTAAATGTCTATGTGGTTTTCTCATTAGTGCAACTTTTGTAAGTGAATAGCGATGGCGCTATTCACGAAATGCATGGCACGCCGTATTGTGTGTCCTGAGTGTTTGACCCTTTTCTGTTATGTCTGAAATGAGCTCAAATGTGTGTTTGTAGTTTTTTATGTTTTCAGTCTCTTAAGCAAAATTTTGTAAGCATATTCTTGGGTCTGTTGCTAATTACAAATTGTCCTTTTAAAGTGGCGCAAACATTTTGTCATGTTATAAGTTAGGCTTCTGTGCTTAGGCTTATAGATGAATGCGTCTAAAATGATAGGCAAGGGATGCAGCTCGCTTTTATATGTGGAATTATCAAAAATGATTGGGTTTATTAAAGATAATTAATACATTTTGAAAAATAATTATTAAAAATAAGTGCTACAAAATTCGTTTTTTACTATTCATGAAGCTTAATGCTCATACTGTGACCTCCTAGCATTAAAATTTAATTTAGGTTGTGTTACACTGCATAATGAGAACATTAGCATATGCAATTTCATTTTAGTGCAGGCGTACAAAACTCATTTTTCTAAGGATTTACATGAGATATGTCTAATGTCCAATCTCTGCAATTTGTAAAGAACATTCTAAGGATGATTAATATGTAAAACAATTCTAGGATATTTATTTGTAAGTACCCCTAATATTAAAGTCGAATTTGGGTAAAATAGACCATTTAAAACAGCATTCTTGCCATTTATAATAGCTTTAAAGTGCTTTAGGCTTCAGTAAATGCATACATGTAGTGCAACAAGCATTTGTTCTAAAAACTGGTATGTGTGTTATTAGGTTTTGTGAATTATTCACAGTAAATGTAGTTTAATAATCTGGGAATAGAGATAATTCACAGTGAGCAGAAGCTGGGGGCTGGAAAACTGCAGAGGCTCAAGTTGCGCTGAGATGCTATCTTTAGTTTCTCTGTAAACAATGGAAGAGGCTGCCATGTTGACGTTTGTGACATTTTAAATTAGGGCCTTGTCTCTGTGGAATGCAGAATTACCTTGCTAAATAGGCCTCTAAAAGGTGGGGTTTCTGGTTTCTAAATAAGAACATCAATAAAATTAAAGAACTTAATTAAGGGAAATATAAAAAAGGTTTCTTTGAAAGTCCCAACATCATGTTAAATGCTCTGCAGAACTGATACATTTGTATCTCTGCTCTAAAAAAATAATGTCTGCTAGTTGCTTTTATTTGACAGAAAACGAAGTGGTGCATTAAGTCTTAGACAGAAAATAAGACAAAGCCCTTTACTAAAATTTTGAAGGCTACATGCCTAAGTGAGAACGATTTGCCAACTAAGAATTATTTTTTACAGTGGGAAATTGTAGGTGCCAAATTAATATGGAGCGTCAGTGTAACAATTTTACTTTTAGGAAGGCAAAATTAAGGTGACTGAATGTTGGAAGCTAACTGACAAGATGGTAACAGTTAAGTAATGGAAATTTATTTTTGTGTTTGTTAATATGTGTCATGTTTTGCCTTCTGATTAAAAGTTATAATTGATATTTGTTTGTTCTGAGAAATGTCTCTCTTTTGTGTGTTGTGTATGTTTTTTTTGCTTTTGCCTACAAATCATTCATGGATTGTTCTGGGAAAGGAGATGTGTTTTTGTGTAACTCCTTTGGAAAGAAATGTTCATGTGTTTTTTATGTTTGTGTATTTGGTCCTATCATGAATTGTTCTTGCTGGTCCTGTATGTTTGAAAGTTGTATTTGACAGCAGATATCCACTAACTGGTGATCTACGATCAAAAGGAGGGTAAGGATTTTAAACCTGACAAATTAAGCACGCCCGAATTTCACAGTAACATAAAGTACATGACATGGTGTTGTGTGTCACTGCTCATTCATATATGCTATTGTTTTGTCTATGCTTTTTGTGCTTGATATACAGTAAGTATATACGATGGCTTGACATGTGCGTTTTGTACGTTTTTGCATGTTTTTGTTTAATGTTGCTGCTTTTGATACTATTACAAGTTTGCCTGTGTTGTGAAGGGATATACATGACGATGTGTATCGCTCCACAACAGTTGGGTTGATTTGCCAAATTTCACAGATATGATATTTACATTTTTGTGAACACACAGACAACACTTCACCAGTGTATGTCAAATTTGGCTATAAATAGTATTCAAGAAAAATAAAAGAGATATACAGGATCAAAATGTGTCACTTGCCCCCTCTTCCATTAAAGGAACAGGCAGCCCTAAAATTATTTATCCTGATTGGACGTAAGGATAAAATTATAGATCTGTGACTCTTGTACATGGTGACCTAATTTCTATATTACATTAGTCAGTTTTGTTCTGCTTCCTAAGTAGTGTATGGCGTTGTACCATAAAGGAAACCAGGTTTTCATTTTTTTCCCTGAAGAAGGAACTGGAACATTAGCTGAGGTTACCGTATATGGTTTAGCGGCCAGCGGTAGAGCTAACCTTTGGGAACTATTGTGATTTTTTGTGTATCACTCATACTCTTGGTATTTTGTCACATGCTTGATTATCACCCAAGTAATTTCTTGTTCTTCCTTAGATTTTTTCTTTTGTCGCTTCTCCCCTGATCAATGTCGCATTGTACCTAGTTATTGGGGATTTTAGCTGTGACCTAGTCCCATTTCTCTTTTCCGTATTTCCTTTCACCAGTCAGCTTTTATTATTGTTAGTGTATTGTTCAGGTTCACGCTTCCAGACTACAGTAATGTACCAGAGACCCCATATTATGTATAATTCCTTTTTGTATGACCAGTCTGGTTTTCAAAAATTTTCTTTAGATCTACTCTGATGTTTTCCAGTCTGACTGTTAGGGTAGTGATGGACTGATTAACTGACTCAATACTATAGTAAGATAAGTTTTCCACCTCAATAGGAGACACCTTACGTTTTTATGAATATGACAAATTCAATGCCTATTCTAATTTGGTTTTTAGTTCCTTTTTTCTGCTGCTTTAATTTTTGGTGGACCAGATGTATTTTAAATAATGGAAATACCAGGACTCTCTAGTTCTTGTCTTTTGTTTCCACATTTTGATCATTAGCTTTTTTATTGCATAGTCCACCTGATGCACAATTATTAAAGGGAGGTATCTACATGTCCCTGATAATATGTACTATGTGATCTCTCTTTTGAGGTGTTCTAGATAAGGAATTTAGGAACACCTATATGTAATCATTGAGAAAAAAAATGTGTTTACCCCATTAGACGATGCCACTATGTGTGAAGATATCCATTTAGATAGAATTCTCGTGTAGTTATCTACCCTTAGATGATGGAGGATATGCTCTCACACGGAAACCCAATTGAAAAGCCTAGAGGCACTGTTTTGCCTACTGCCTTTATATTTGTATTGCTTTTTGAGAATGACAGTGTATTCTAAACCAAAATTGTTCCATGGCGTGTGGCCACTCCTTTGAAGATCGCAGGCCACCTGTTTGCAGTCCCCTTGTTATACAATGAACTTTTTAAAGCATCGCACTTGCTTCATCAGAAGGTGTTCAACATCAGAAAAGAAGGAGGAACTGGTTTTGCCACAGAACCAGAATTTCAGTGCAAAAGAGCGCCTGTTATGTGCTGGTTAACCTCTGACAGTGTGCAGTCCCTTGAGCCCCTTGGCCTGAGTTTTAACCACGCACCCCCCTTTTCCTTTGCTCCACCGGAAGTGCAGTGCACCGGCGGATCCAAGATTGGCAAAAGGCACTACATTTTAGTGCCCATGAAACAGCAGCCTGAGCGTCCTCTGACACGGAACGATGAGTGTTGGAGCCTGAGAATGTTCCCGGGTCTGCACGAGATGATCTGTGCCCTTGATCAATGAAGAGCACACTATCTGTAGTGCCTGCAGCACAGGAAATATTGGTGCACTGCATTGAGACATTGAGACTTTTTGAATGAGCTATGAGTGTTTGCAAGGAGGGCACTCCAACGGATCATGAAAGGCCTGAATGAAGAGGCCCATGCAACAACAAAAGAAGATTTGATGAACAATAGAAGCCTGCCAGAGAGGCTTTTGAACGGACTCTGGGCATAGTTGGTTATACAAATGGTTTCCGTGCGAGTGCATAGAATAGGTGTTAGGAGACTAATTTTTATTGTTTGGCTGGCATTGTTTTAAAGTACTATTCTGTTTAGTAAAAGCAGAATAAAGTCCATTCTCTGAGGAAGAGTATTCCCTTTTCACCTCAGAGCATTGATAATGATTGCCACTGTTTCACCTGAGCATATAATAAGTTACTGAAATGCATAGGAGCCATAAAAATGTTACTAGATAATTCTAGGATTTGCTTTCTGCTTAGGGTTGTGAAAATGATAATTTTCTTTGTAATGGTGGCCATTACTTTCTCCTGTTGTCTATATGTTCTTAATAACGTGTTTTCTAGTGTTTTTAAACATGACATAGTCTTTTATGGGTGGGATTGTTTTTTCTACCCAATTGACATCGGTATCCACCTCCCAACCTATGTCTCTTCCTACTATTACTCCTTTGCATTCTTTCCATACTTTACCTGAACATGAACTGGTTAGGAGGTCAGAGTTTATTAATAATTCCTTTGCACAGTTTCTGCATCAACACCAGTTAGTAGTGAACATCACTAATTGTTGGGTGTGTGGTCTTATGCCACATGCTACAGATAGAGGTATTCCCTACTTGGTCCTGCCATATGTGGCCTTTGTGCTACTACGTGTGTAAGGAGACCTGTCCTGAGAGAGTTGATAAGTAATAGGATTATGCTCCAGCAACATCTTGATGATCTGATGAATATAGACCTGGATTCAGATTGAAGTGAGTTTAGGTTATTGCCTATGTAAGGGCAAAAGGAGGGTCTGAGGTTCCGTGAATTCTGAACCTGGGTTATAAAGGTCGTGGTTCTGTTACGATTTTGGTAACAGCAAACCATAAACAGTGAGCTCAGCAAGTATGAGTGTTTTCATCATGTTACACCGATGGATTCACTGTGTATTTGAAGATTTCGTTCTGAATCCTTGGGTTCCATTTTGTGCATGGCAGCCATTTTGTAGTTGCCCTCACATAGGCTGATGGCTTTAGCTGACTTTTGAATGACCTGAGTGAACTGACCCTGTTGCCTGAAGCTGACCTTGTTAGACCAGTTCCTTGCCCAGTAGCTGATCAAGATTAAGGATCAGAGCACAGGAGATTGTAAAGTTTGGTATGCACATACACACCCCTTATCCTACCTCTCATCTGTTTCTGTTCCTTCTTTTTATGACCTGTTTACGATATGGGTTGTGGTCTTTTATTATGGGTTTGTTCAGCTTGTGTAAGAAGGAATGTTGGGTTTTTTGCATGCTTGCAAAAGCTAGGACTGCCCCTTACTTTTGTGCTGAGTCATGTAACCCTAAAACATATAAAAGTCCTCTGTTCTCTGTATTCTCAGACTGCCTCATTCAGTTGCTAAGGCAGCTGGGTAACGTGGCCTCATTTAATAAAGATGTCTTTTCATATTTCAGCTTCTGTGCCAAGTTCTTTATTGATATTAGTAAGACCGCTGAGAATGGAGATTTTGGATTTCCTCAGGAGCTCCCTCGTCTCATTTAGATTTGAGGGAAACTGACAGCAGACTATCAACTGATGGAAATCCTGGACATTGCAGAAATTACCCACAGGAGTGCTGGACCACAGTGGCAGTGGCTTCGCTCTTTTTAGGGCAGGGCCACCACTATTGTATTCCCTGTCCAGATCCCCGATGCCTGCCTGGCAGACTTATGCAGGTAAAGTAAAAAACATACCTCTCATGTGCAGGGAAAAATTTCCCTGTGCCCCATGACCATTATTATTTTGTTTTTCTCAAACTAGCTCCCTCTTTGGAAGTTGGTTCGTGAAAATACCCCAAAAAATGCAGTGGGTGCCAAATAACTGCCATCTATTCTCATTCAGTTGTGCCTAAAGTGCATCTGCCTTACCATTGAATTAACTATAAGGACCGAGATCCAAGCCAGACTGGTGGGGATCTCTAAATTTGACAGGGGCAAAAGCCTCAAGCCAGTAGTTAAATAATTCAGGTATCTCCCTCCAACATACACTATGGGTATTTTTAAGTTTGTTAGATGAGAAGCCAAACTGCTCAGGTGGCAGAGATCCGGCATGTAGCATTAAGAGCTGTTTGTACTTTTGTTGGGATATTTTCACCAAGTGTGCTCCTGCTGATGTAGCAGTAGCCTTCTGGGCAATAATGTAATGGTTTGCTGAGCCACCATTTCATGGTGGGCCTCTAGTCTTTGCTTTGAGGACATTTCTGGGACATATACAACAAGTAGACCTGTCATGCTGGGAGGACTCGTCGCAAAACATGGGATTTTTTTTACTTTTTAATCGACAGGTCGAACTTGGAAGAGCCTCATGATGGAGCAAGGTTGCGCATGTATAGCGACTTGCTTGTACTCATCCCTCTCTAATAACTCATAATGTAGTAACTAACATGTTTGTCTTATTAATATTGCATTTCACGACATGTTAGGTATCTGGAAGAAGCTTGCTTATGTGTTTCTACTAACAATAATTCGCTTGCACTAAAATGGCCCCTGCTACGCGGGATTTTCTTCTGTGTATGCGTATGTCACACTCATGTGACATGACCTACTCTATGCTTTGGAGGGAAACTTTCGCTTCTGCGCACTAGAATTAAGATGGCTGCTCTGTGTCAATAACGTGCAAGAAGCTTGCATCGCTGCTTTTGCTAAGCTGTTTGTTCTGCCTAAACCTTAACGCAATATTTAAAATAAAGTAATGGGAATAGAGTAGAGATAAGTGGTATACAGTACATTCATTTATTCTGTGTTCTAAAACTGTTTCTTTTCTATTTTTTATGTAACGATAATCTTGGGCCTGGGAGGTATTATTACTCCATCTTGAAAACCCACACTGCGCATGTCAAACTCCAGAAGGAGCTGTAGTCATTTGACATTGAAGCAATGCCAAGCTTACAGCACACTAGAACATGCACCTGGGAATCTAACCTGCTGACCCCAAGCGGAAGAAAATATTGTTAACATTGTATTTCTATAAATAACATCCATTGTTGGGTGGAATAAAGATGCATGGGACAATTAAATTTGATGGGCGGGAACGGTAATAGAATATTCAGAAGTAAAAGTTTCATTTTATTATGATGTGATGATCTCTCCCCGTCTTTTGTTCAATCAAAATTGGGGATCCTTACACTAGCAACAATGGGTGGTGGTACACTGCCCTGAAAAATAGTATAACTAGAGTACGTTTAGTTAGCAAATGTGTCCGACTTGTCCGAAAAGCTGACCTGTCACTGACCCAACGCACTCAATAGATGACCGAGAGCAGAGGTGCTGGCAGAGCACTCTGTCAGAAGATTTGATAACCCAATCGGGGTTCGGGAGCAAGGGTGCTGATGGAGCACTCTGACGGAAGATTCAATAACCCAATCGGGGTTAGGCTGTTAGCTGCAGAGAGGGTTGTAGCGCTAGAGTAGCAACTTTAATTGTGGGTGCTGGTCTTAGCCTGTGGTGGTCCTGACCTGATCCAATTTGGCAGCAACTGTCCTGATTTCTGGTCGGCACCTGTTGTCTCGCTGGCACTTGCACTTTTGGGGTTCTTTCTTCTAACTGACCCGTGGCCAGGGTTAGTTCTTCATACCATCCTAAGTAAATATTCTATGTGGGTATGTCATTGTACTGTTTCCTTCTCTCTTCCCACCCTAATGTCATATGCGTAAAAACTGCTTTATAAAATCTTTGCATATTTTCATTCTAATCGTTATTTTCCTGATTGAAAGATTTCTGGTGTCAAATGTTTGGATTATGACATTTAAAGAATTTTAGATAGTTTAAACTATTCCCGAGTTTGTGGTTATTATATGAGTGCAAATGTTATTTTTTTCTACCTATTTTCTTGCTAACTCCCTGATCCTTTAGGACTTATTTAGGTACCAGTGACAAGGATTGGTAGGTCAATGGTATAGGTCCTAAAAACGTATTTATATAAATCATTGACTAGAGAAAAGTGCACAGGTTACCTGATTAAAACTCATCATATGTTGTTTTGGACCCTGGTGAGTATGGTAAAACCGAGTCGGGTGACCTCTGCGCTCTATCACTCACTTAGCATACATGGTCAGGAAAAAATTATTTCAAAAGGCTTGCTCTAATTAGGGGTCTTTTGACATTCAGATGCCAGTGGCACTGTGGCAGATCGTCACTGATGAAGGATTTTCCCATGGCAGAGCTTGTAAAGATTTCTTTGTCAGAAACCTACCATTACAGTCAGCTCTAAATGAGGTGAGAAAATGCTGATTTGGTAGAGCGAGACTTGCACTGGTACACAGTTGTTGTCTAGTTTCTACATCCCTGAAGGATTCCTTAAACCTGTTCTTACCACAACCCCTACTTTAGAAGGTTGAACACAAGGGTATCAAGAAAACGCTAAACTGGATTTAAACTATGTCATAAACAGGGTAAAATTGACTCTACTCGCTCATGAGAAATTGTGACTGATTACACAGCAGTATTCACTTATGAGACTAGATGACACTAACATGCGCATCATAATGCACATACAATAGACACAGAAACACACTTGCATGGATTGGAGTACGACTACATGACATAGCCCACCATGGTAAGAGCCACTACGACTGGAAAAATGCATGGTTAATTGGAAGCAAAAATATGCTGGAAGAATGCATGGTTAATCGGAAACAGAAATACACAGAGACAGGGAGGACCATTTGCAGGAGCGGTTGTGAGCGACTGCTTTGACACTGAGGGGTCGCAAGACTGGGTGCCTCTTCGGAGCAACCCCTATTGGTTTAACCTGTTACAAGGCACCCAAGACACGCAGTAGCACCAAGGGATATTGGCAACAGCATAATCACACGCATCAACACAAACCACTTCTAAATCAAATAATCTGTCTAGGAACCTCATACAACTAAATGCTATCAAACAACAAAAACAATTTTTAAGGACTTCCCAGATCTGTGAGAAATGGTGTATGGTTAGTGATGGAGCACTGGGCTGGTCGTACCATGTATCCTGCAATTAACCTTTCTTAGTTGCCTGAGAGTTAAAGGGGAGTAAACATCAATCAACTAATTCAATTTACAGTGTAGCCCATTTGGCCACACATTAAGGACCAGGAATCAGTAAGTGAAGTTAAATCGTTTTTTTCTATTACAAATTAGGGGCCAACATGATAAATATATGTCTCAAAAACATGTTGTAAGCATCCAGAATCACCACGAGCATGCCAAAGCCTTGAATGAAATTGTCTTAGTAGCATAAGACTTACAGGAATTTAAGTGTCAGCAACACATGGAATAAGAAATAGGACCTAATGATCAGTGTACAGGTTTCGATCTGATAGAGCGCGCAGGTCACCCGGGTCACAAATTTACCAATTTTCCCCACGCACTGGGCCCTGTCGTGAGAATTTAGGACTGAGTTTGCGTGAACCGGGTGATTTCTTGCACGCCACTATGAGTAATTCGGGGGGTGACTCTTACACCACTTACTATTCATGTACCTGACTTACCACAGGCACATTACTCCTGACGGATCAGGAGCTAGCAGTGGATAGGTGACAAGTTTCCTAAAGGGAGTAAAACTTTACATATACCAAGTACATTTATCCACACTTTTATTGTAAATGACCACAGACACCTGATGAGTTTTTAAAGTTTATCAAAAGATTTCAGAATGAATAAGCCAAGATGCTAAGCCAAATACACAATAACACATCAAGTGTTAAAATTAATGCTACAATGTAACTATGGATTAGGGCAAGTACCATTAGAAAAATCGAGAACACTGAAAGGTAATGGGCTATTCACCGCAAACTTAAACTAGGGCAAGGGACATGAAAACAGGACCTAATATGAGCACTTAACTAAGCTAGTAGTTCTATTCTTACTGAATTTCACTGCAATCATGCTAAGGGAAGGGGAAAAATTGGAACACACTGATATTCAACGACAATTTGATAATACCCTACAGGTGGGGAGAGAAGTGGAACAATTCTAAATAAAACAATAGCATATATTGCGCATTCGAGGGTGACAGTGCAATATCACAGGCAAGAGTGCTTTATTAAGAAAGGAAAGAGAGATAGGAAGACGTAAACCCACAGATTGATAATTACCTAGATAGAATTGAGGACTAACCCTGGCCACGGGTCAGTTTGGGAAGACGGGGACAAGGACCCTCAAGGAATGGAATACCAGAATGCGAGCAGGTACAGCTCACGGACAGTCAGGACAGGATACCCCTCAGGTTTTGGGTCAGGACTGGGCTCACCAAGGTACGACCAACACCCACAGCTTCGGATGCAACGCCTGCGTTACCCCTCTCTGCAAGTAATCCGCCAGTAACCCCGATTGGGTTTTCGAATTTCCCCAGCAAAGTGCTTCGCCAGCACTTAGGACTATTTCCACCCCTAGGAGTTTGTGGAAAGTATGGACAGAGTGCTCCGCAGCACTCTAGATTGAGCACCTACAGAGTTCGTAGGGTCAGTGACAGGTCTGCTACTCGGACAAGCCGGACAATTTCTCTATGCTACACTAGGACAATTATACTGTTTGGGGACCCTTAGACCACCCACTAATGTTGCAAGTGACAATTTCCCACATTATGATTGGTCAGGAGAGGTGATTTGGTCATTGTCACCTCCTAGATTTCAGTGTTCCCATCATTAATAATAATTTTTCATACCCGCCCCTTGGGTTCACGTTCCCAGGCATAGGAATACAGCAAACAATACAAGTGCATAGCATATAGCAACAGTGTAGCTTCGTTCAAGGTGGAATTCATCCTCCTGGAGAGGTTTCCCAGGCGCATCAGGCTTCAGGAGCCAGCTGGCTTGTTTTGGCTTCTGCGCAGTGAGGTTTCCCCCAGGTCACATGGCAGGGTTCAGAGGAGCTTCAATATGGCGTAGCCCATGCACTCCCCGGCCCCCAGAGACGCGATACATGAAAAGTAAGCGAGAACAAATTAGAATCATACATAAAAATGATCACACTGTATACCGTGATAGATTTTAACACACCCCTTATTTTATAACATCTATAGTATTAAAGTTTAGTGCGAAAAGACAGATAGGCGAAAGCAGCGGTAGCAAGCAGAGAGCGTGGTGAGAGACAGCGGCCATTTTTGCATCAGTGCGCATGAGCAATACAATCCCTCCAAAATGCGAGTGCGTCACATCACATGGGTATGACCGACGCATGCGCAGACTGGATTTCTGCAAAGCAGCCATTTCCTTAGTGCAAGCATTGTGAGGATGAAAAGACACACAGGCAAGCCTCTTGGGGACACCCGCGTGTTGGGGAAAATGCTAAATAAATGACGGACAGTGGGATTAATATGATTATACGTTAGGCGAGGTTCATGAGTGTGAGCAAGTCGCTTTACGTGCGAATCCTTGCTCCATCAATCCCCTCTTTGATGATATTTACTATCATCACTACAAAGGAAACAGATGCGAACTTTCATTCTTCCATATCATGCATCTCAATCTCGACAAATTTATTATTTCGTTTTCTCTCGGCTTCTCTATGAGAGTGGTGATTCTTTACCTTTTTGTAGATTTGATTCCTTAATTCTTCTAATTCTAACTCATCAATGTTTCTTTTCACCCCTCTCTTATTTACTGTGTACCTCTTTTTACATTTTTGGCATTTACAGCAGATGAATATAATCAGAACAACCACACCTATTCCAATTATTGGCATCAGTATTTTCCACAGAAGATTTCTACCTAAGTTAGAAAACCAACTACCTATTGAGGAGAGACCTCCAGTCAGTCTCGTCCAGGCACTGTCAACCTCCAATGGTTTGAGCTCTTTTTCCAAATTAGTTATATTTCTTACATATCTATTAAGTTCGATACTTTTATCAGGTATATAGGTGCAACAATGTTGCGCCTTCAGCATTCTACAGACTCCGCCCTCTTTTGCCAATAAGGTATCAAGAGCAAGGCGATTCTGCAAAACCATTGATCTGATCGCAACCATCTCAGTATTGACCAGCAGGATTCCAGCAGCAGTGTCAGTAGATAACCGATCCACTACTGTAGACAATTTACAGATTCTGTGAGTGTTCAGAACTACCCCCATTCCAGGTATCAGTGCACTAAAAATATCACCTATGATTTCTCCTACACTCTCACGTTTACTACGCACTAAGCCATTAGTGTCTTCATCATTGCTTCCAGCAGCATTATTCACATGGTATATTTTCGGGAAGACAATGCCAAAGTAGCAGCTTCCATACCAGTGATCCGGCAATTTAAAATAAGCCTTGTTCCCACATATATAATATATTCCGGAAACACAGGTTCTGACCCATTTTTGAAACCCCAACCTCCAATTACCTTATAATTATGTTCACACTCGCTGGAACCAATGAATACATTGTTATAATATTCTGTCCTTTCTCTATGGAGACAAAGTTTTCCTTTCCGTTCAAAATCCAGCAACAAAGCAGGATTAGCTTCGCCTTGCGAGGTGTTATCCATATGTTCTGCCCACCTAGGGACTCTATCCTTTTCGTCATTTGCCTTTTTCTGAAACTTTTCCCTCCTTCAGTCTGCCATTTTTATGAACATCTTTTCCTGCTCTTGCAAGGAACAGGTCAGATTAGCCTGTCATGCTTCATTTAAGTCTATGTCACCTATAGTCAGGAAATATTCTCCCATATACCGGGTTACCTCGCTTCTAATATGTACAAGGTTCAGGTGTCCCCTAATAGGGAGTTCGGAAAAGACTACGTCAGCATTTGAATAGTAGTACTGTAAAGTGCTCCTATAAAACAAGCTTGCCAATATACTACAGGAGATTCCGTAAGTTAGGGGTAAGAGGTGATATGTCACACCTTCAGCTACAGAAGTGGGTAGCTTCATGCAGACATAACAGTCTTCTATTTCCATAGCTTCTACATAATGCACTAACAAGTTAGCGAAAACATTTAAATGCGTCCTGTTTTTCATCTTGTGAAAGTGCAGTCCACCCTCATCTGATGCTTCTAAATTTGGTCGTGTGTGTTTCAAACTAACTGAGTGGTCACGTCGTTCTAAGCTTCGTGGTGTTTCTGCAGTCTGTACAACGTCTGTGTCTAATATTTCAGGTTCAGTAGGGGACAAGTTAGGATCTTTACTTATCATAAAAGGAATAAAAACTGTTAGTCCTATCCACATCACTATCAACATAGCTATACTACATAAGCATATCTTACAGCAAGTTTTACAACACCCAAATCTGGACCTTCCAGCTACGCTTGAATCAGACATTTTAGCTTACAGGTGGCTTTTGCAACCCCTCTTTGTCTCCTTTCACCAAGGCTTCGCTCTGTTTTGTCTCAAGGAGGGTCTTCGTCAGAGCTCCGATCAGTAATGGACTCTTCGTCACTTTTGCCACTACGATTGGGCTCATCAATTTCTTCCAGCACCAGGTATGTCCATTCGGGGCTCCGATACAGTCTATTCTGTTTCTTCACTCTGTCGCTCTTTCTCAGAGACTTGCCTCGGGCTGCTTTTCTTTCACTTTCAGCCCTCTTACGGTCTTTCAGTTTTTCCTCGACTGTTTTTATTTGGAGTCTTAGCCTTTTGACGTACCTGGGTGTACTTTTGCTTCTGTGACTTTCAGTGGTCGAGGACACTTTGCCTTCCTCGTGCACTCTTTTTATTTTTTCCTTGTGTTTGACAGAGTCCATTTCCCTTCCTGTCTGACTAGTTCCAGGTCTTTCATCTATTTCTTCTGCCTGGTCCTCAAACTTGCCCTGTTCAGGTTCGCTTTGTAGGTTTTCTTTGCTTTCAGGTGAACTGGATTCTGATTCCTGAACACGTTCATCTATTTCTATCTGCTCTGGTTCATGCACTTCATTCTCTTCATTTTCTTCCGCATGAACTTCAACTTTGACCACTATCTGTCCCTTTCCAGACTCCGGAGTCTCAGGAGGAGTGTCAACGTCTTGATCTGTCCCTACTTGGCCTATTTCCTGATCAGGTGTGATGTGAGTCTCGTTGACCTGACCTTCGTCCTCTAGATCTGTCTCACCTGGACTATCCCACTCACTGTCTAGGTAGGAATATTTCCTGGTTCGTATTGGATCATGAACCTGGTCGTCGGCAGGGTACCAATCAACGTC
Organism: Lissotriton vulgaris; assembly: GCF_964263255.1. Lineage (NCBI taxonomy): Eukaryota > Metazoa > Chordata > Amphibia > Caudata > Salamandridae > Lissotriton > Lissotriton vulgaris. Next base: position 1,705,076,827 of record NC_141685.1, on the reverse strand, counting down.
TCGACATGTGCTCGGCAGTTCAATGTCAGTGAGATCCGGACTCTCTTCGGGAGTCTCCTCAGCGGTGCTGCCTTCAGCTTCAGTCGCGTTTTCTCCGGTTACCCGCTTTGTGTGGCTGGCATGGATCCACTTCGGTACACCAGCACATTTTACAGCAGTAGTGGTGACAAGGATCACTTGTCTTGGCTTTCCCCACTTTGGTCCAAGGCAACTCTTCCGGGTATGTTTCTTTAACACCACCCAATCACCTGGTCGTAGCTTATGTGCTGGAGTCTTGGGCCAGTCGTCAGCTGTCTCTCCAATCTGGTGGGAGATAGAACGCACTTGGTCACCCAGTTGCTTGCAGTATTCTAGCACCAAATCATCAGTAATGCTTAGCAGTTTGTGTCCAGGTACCCATGCTTGTCGCATCACTCTCCCCATTAGTACTTCATGGGGGCTCAGGCCTGTTTTTCGATTTGGAATACTTCTCAGACTCATCAGCACAAGGGGCAAAGCTTCTGTCCAGTTCATTTTGGTGGAATCACACATCTTCGCCAATCTGGACTTGATCGTGCCATTTATCTGTTCAACCACCCCAGACGCATCGGGATGGTAGGCACAGTGCAGTCTTTGCTTCATTTTAAAGGCCTTACAGAGCACTTCTAGGACATCGTTGGCAAAATGCCCACCTTGGTCTGTTTCAATCGTCTCAGGAATTCCATACCTAGGTATCAACTCCCTGAGCAATAATTTGGCTACAGTCAAGGCATCATTTTTCTTTGTTGGGTAAGCCTCCACCCACCGGGAAAACAGGCACACTATAACCAGGACATACCTATATCCCTTACATCTGGGCATTGTTATAAAGTCTGCCTGCATCCTAACAAAGGGACCTACTGCCTTTCCGATGGTACATTGTTCTACTACAGTCTTCTTTCCTGCATTGAATTGCTGACACACTAGGTACCTCTGGCAAAACCTTTCCGCTTGGTTCCTGAACCTTGAATTGTAGAACACTTTGTCAAACACACGACACATGGCGTCCCTTCCCATATGTGTTGGTTCATGTATCATCCTGATCATGGGATCTATCAGGCTGTCGGGCAGCACGGGCACTCCAGTTGGGTTTACCACCACACCGTCATTCCTCACTTTACATCCATTCTCACTCCATCTACCTTTTTCTGCCCTGTCTGTTGATTGTTGTATGTCTTTTAATTCATCCCACGTTGACACATTATCAAACAACATCAGTTGGCAGCTGTGTCCACCCCATAACCCAATTTGGAGGGACATTTGGTGTCGGGCACAAAACTGTGCGATTTGGTCAGCGTATCTGTTCCCGGCTGTCACATCATCATTTCCGGATCTGTGATTAGCACACTTGACCACAGCCAATTCTTTGGGCAATTGAATAGCTTCCAGTAATTCTTGTACCACCTTTCCGTTTCTGATAGGGGTACCTGAGGAAGTCATGAATTCTCTTTGTAACCATAGTTGGCCGAAGTCATGAACAACCCCGTAACAGTACTGACTGTCGGTATAAACAGTTATTCTTTTGTTTTTACCCCTCCTACAGGCTCTTGTCAATGCGATGAGTTCTGCTACCTGTGCAGATTTCACCTCGCATAGATAAGAGGCTTCTATGGTGTTTATCAATGTGACTACAGCATAGGCAGCACACAGACCTCCACTCTCATGTCTTAAACATGAGCCGTCCACAAAGATTGTAAGATCCCCATCAAGCAATGCTACTTCTCAGATGTCAGGACGGGGCTTAGTGCTGAATTCTGTTAGATCAATGCAGTTATGTTCCATTTCATCCTCGTCGTCTACATCCAGAGGAACAGGTAACAGAGTCGCAGGGTTTAAGACATTGCACCGAGAAATTGTTACATTCTCAGCACCAATCAAAATTCTCTCATACCTAGTCAGCCGACTAGGTGTGAGATACTGGGTTTTGTTTCTTGTCAGTAGAATTACAACAGAATGTGGAACATATACGGTGACAGGATGTCCCATGACAATATTCTCACTCTGTTCTAGACTGACACAAGTAGCAGCTACTCCCTTCAGGCATCCGGGTAATCCAGCAGCCACTGGATCTAGGGTGGCTGAAAAATAGGCCACGGGACGCCTGACCAGTCCATGCTCCTGAGTCAGGACTGAGAGCGCACAATTTTCTCTGGTGTCACAGAACAGTTCAAAGCGCTTGGAATAGTCAGGCATACCCAAGGCAGGAGCGGTACATAGACAATTTCACAATGTTACCCAAGCGGACATGCTTTCACTGTCCCAACTAACTGGGTCTTCTACTCCTTTCTTGGTCATTTTTATCAAAGGTTTGGCTAGAGTTGCGAATCCCACAATCCACTGCCTGCAGTACCCCACAACTCCTAGAAACATCCTCACCTCTTTCTGAGTTCGGGGTAGGTCCATTGCTTTAATTATCTTGATCCTTTCTGTGGTGACTTTTCGGATCCCTTTCTCTATCTGGTGCCCCAGATATTTTACTGAGTTTTTACAGAACTGTAATTTGTCCGGGGATACTTTATGTCCTCCCTTTCCTAGGTGATTCAGCAAGGCGATGATGTCGGTGACACAATCAGTTTGAGTTTTAGATGCCAGTAAAAGGTCATCTATGTACTGTACCAAAACGGACTCTCTGGGCAGTACTAGGGACTCAAGGCATTTCTTTAGGATTTGGTTGAAAATCGATGGACTCTCAGTGTACCCTTGAGGGACACGATTCCAGACATAGATATGGCTGTCAAATTCAAAACTAAAAAGGAACTTGCTTTCTGGATGCAATGGGATGGAAAAGAATGCGTGGCACAAGTCAATGACAGTGAACCATTCCGCATTCCAAGGAATCTGATATAAGATCACTGCAGGGTTGGGCACGATGGGACAGCAAGGTACAACAATTTGGTTTACCTTGCGCAGGTCCTGCACTACTCGGTACTTTCCACTAGGCTTTTTAATCCCAATGATTGGTGAGTTGCAGGGACTGCTCATTACTTCTTGTATGATGTCTGCTTCGAGCAATCTGTTAATTTCAACTGCGACTCCTGCTTTCACTTCTGCACTCATTTTGTACTGTCTTGTTCTGGGGTATACAGCATTTGTTTTTATCGCTATTTTGACCGGGTCCACATTTGCCATTAAGCCTACATCTTTTCCCGTGAAATCCCATCCTTCAGGTACCACCCTTAACTGGAGCTCTTCAGGTAAGTCTTCAACGGACAAGGGTCTAATATCAGAGTCAGGTCTCACTAACATCAGTTTATACAAGTCATCTTCATCGGGGGTCTGAATTTCGACACCTTTTGGTGTGCAAAAGATGGTGCAGTTCATTTTGCACAACAAATCACGTCCTAGCAGGTTTACCGGACTGGAATCACAGACCACAAATCTGTGCATTTCTTTAAAATTTCCTATGGAGATTTCCATAGGTTCAGTCACTGGAGTACTTATTATTTGATTGGAGACACCCACTACTTGGATTGCTTCTCCCGAGAGGGGTAGGTTAGGAACATCCACTGTTCTCACAGTGGACCGGGTAGCACCAGTGTCCAACAGAAAGGTGACGTCTTTTCCTTCAACCTTTCCTTCAATGTATGGTCCAGTCTGGTCTACCGGTAAGGAGGCGCCAAGTACGCACTCCTTATCCTCCCCCCTCAGGCCCCGTCAATCTTGTTCATCATAGAGGAACGTATCGTTTAACAAGTACTGTGGAATTGCTGCATTTCTCTCACTCTCTCCTTCCCATATTTCCGCCCTTTCATTCTGCTGACCCTGATTCTTATAATTCTGTCTAGGAGCGCGAGGTACTGGAGGTAGCTTTACCTGTTGCTGGTTCCTTTTCGTCCCCTCTTTCTGCACCTGTGGATTTAAACCATTTATAGGGGCATTACCGGCCTGTAGGTGTGGACACTCGTCTCTCCAATGCCCTATCTGGCCACACCCGTGGCAGGGGAATTTCTTCATAGCCTCTTCCCGACTCATTTTTACCCGGGGCTTCCCACCTCCCCCAGCGTTCGTATTCTGGGCATTATTATTAGAATTCATTTTACTTAACTGCGTTTCTTGCTGTTCAGCCAATTTCACTTGTGCCCACATCACCTTCTCCTTGAGGGCTTTCTTTTTATTCTCTATTTCGTCTTCGCAATACTTGGCGTACTTTAGAACGTCATCTATGGGCTTTCCCTGCCAACTGATTTTATTGTCTCGAATCCACTGTGATATTTCAGGCCTTAATCCTAGCACAAATCTGTAACTGAAATGGGTCATGTCTTTCATGTCCACATTATCGATACCACTGTAGGTTTTGAATACTTGCAGTAACCTTTCATAAAAGGAATGGACAGTTTCATCGCGCTCTTGGGTAGTTCTATCTATCCGGGTCCAATCTGTTTCTTTTGCGGGCACCTTTTTCTTGAGGTATTGTATGACTTGGTCATACTTCCTCATTACTTCGGGTGAGGGAGCTCCGGCTTTGTCGTCCCTTGCATATTCTTCACTGGGCCAATCAATTTCAATTTTACACTCGGTCCACAAGTCTACAGGCACCACAATGTCGAAAAACCCATCCAGGTCTTTTAAAAGGCATTTCTGAACCTTTATGAAGCGTTCGACCTGTCTGTACCAATCAACAGGTTTCTCCCGTAATTTCGGGAAGTCATTAGTAAATGACACAATATCCTGTCGGGACCAAGGGACATGGACATATTTTCCCCCCGGGACCTCTCTCATGGGACACAATTTTTCTGCGGGAGTTACTTCTTTCAGTACATATTCTGAAGCTTGGGATTTTGCTCTGCTGTCTTCCTTTTTCTTTGCCCACCGGGTTCTCCATTTCCCTACATCCCCCCATTTCTGTAAGAGTTTTAATAATTCTTTTATCTGGATCTGTTTTCCTACCACATTCAAGCTCTCTAAGTCTTTGTCTGAAAAATCTACTCTGTAGGGTTTCTGAAGGATTTTGGAGCGACTGACATCTATTCCCATTTCTGTGGCTGTGTCCATCAGTCTCTCATGGAGCAATCTAGCGTTCCGGGTAAGGTTTTTACTAATGAACAGTAACTCTTCTTCGCTGAAGGAGTTTAAACGGTCTAATCCTACATTTCCAGCCATCATTTCTTCTATTTCTATTCTTAGTTTATAGATCTCTAAGGGTTTGGGTTGGGGAGTGGTCTCTTTCTCCAACTCTTTGGTCCATCTGTCCAATTCTTCGGGAGATACTACTGTGGCACTCCTAACCCCTGATGTGCTTTCAATCTGCACTTCTTTTGCCCTACTCTGACTCCTTGGACCTGGCATGCTCGCTCTAGATTCCCTAATGGGCATATCCATCAGGACCACTGACTCGCACTCACTTTCCTGATCGTCATCTATGAGCACTTCTTTTCTCGGGAGTGGAATGCTAGGAGTTGGCATGTTTGGGGTCATGACGGGAGGACGAGGACTAGCTAGTCTATCCCCGTAAAGAGGAATAGCGTGTCCAATGGTTACTGGGATAGTCAGGGAATCTGGATGGGGATGTATCTGGGCTATGGTCCGGACTAAATCATCTCGCTGTCTAGCCAGGGCTTCCTTCTCTTGTTCTCGCAAAGCCTTTTCTGCGGAATTGTCATGCAATACTTGGGGTACCAAGGGAGGGTAAATACTTGGAGCAGTCGGAGTAACCAATCGAGGTGGGCCTTCTCCAAACGGCTGATAATTCGGGACCGTGGATTTAGGTCTGCAAAACCCATTCCCTTCACTGGTTTTACTATCCGTACCCGTTCCATCTGTCTCGCTATCCCTCCGACATCTGGGATATTTGGAAAACGGGTTTGGTGAACTCAGAGGCTCTGACTCTGCAACATAGGGAGGGGGGTTCTTCATCAATAAATCCTCTAGGTGCTCATCTTCAGAGTCCCCCCCAGCCATTAAGTGATGAGTCTTCTCTTTGCTCTTCCCTTTCTTCTGTTCTAATACTCCCATCATCGGAAACAACCCCTCCACCATCATGCTTTGTCTCCAATGTTTCATTTTCTGCTCTTTGGTTTCTCTATGGACCCTCGGATACCATTTGCTCACTCCCTTGTCCATCCGGGGTCTATCCCTCTCCAAAGCCTCAATTTCCCATTCTTCTAGGGCCTCGTACTGGGTTAATCTGGGTCTGGGATGTAATTCATTCATGCGGGTCCTTAAGTTAAACAGGATTCTGCCATTAAACGTACCATCAATAGGAAATGCTAGGACTCCGTCATCTGCAGTATACTTTGCCCAATTCTCTAGCCATACACAGGTATGATACCCTTTTTCAAACATCATGAAGGAAGCAGGAGTATTCGGTGGAGGAATGATCACACCCTCCCTCGTTCTAATGGGCTTGTCTGTTTTAAAAAAATTCTTTACCTTGTCGGCAAATGACATTTTTCTTTTTATTCCATACATCATGTGCGGTCTACCTCGTATAATCTGTTCCTTATAGAAGCCTGAGTTTTGTGGATTAGGTAAGAACTCAGGATACCACATATGCCTTTCCAGGCTCGCTTCTAACTCGGCCTGATTAATCTTGTTTACCTTTGTACTTCCAATGCTAGCGCGACTCTTATTTTGTAGAAACCAATCAACACTGCGAATACAAAAATCCTTGTCCAATGGGTGCGCGGCCTTTCGCGAGACCAGGTCTCACGCTCCGGCACTCACCCCTCCCTTACAAATTCAGCTTCACTACACACCCGCTGTCTTGACCAATACCAGCGCGGCACGGAGTGACGTCAGAGCAGTCTTCCGACCGACTCCCTCCTTTACAAGGTAACGGAAACTTTTCACTTTTCCTAAAGTGCGAGTGCAAATCTTAGTTACTAACACACAACATATGCCACTGTGTCTGAGTGTTCTAAATAGATAGAAAAATTTTCTTTCACTACAAGTAAACCACTTCTGTCTACTTTTCATTCACTCCGGATAGACTTCTCTGCCTAACCTCTCACACGAGCAATATAGAACCTGTTATTCTCCTGACTCATCCACTTCTGTCTGGGATATGTACTGAGCCAGGATTTCACCAGCGGACTATTTTACTTACCAGTCAAGCCTCGGAGACCCTATTACTCCTCCCACATGTGACCCTTACTAGGTGATATCACAAGGGAAGTTTTATACAAAGGACTCGTGGCTATCAATTATACAGATGCAAAAAGATCCTAATTAGTGCTTCCAGGTATTCCTAACCCTGCACTAATGACTCTAGACAAGTGACCTTTCCAGCTAACCGGATTCTACTCACCGTTCGCTATATACTTCCCCGGGGATTCGGACTACACTGAACGCTTACAAACAGTTCTTTGTTAATATGACATGTAACACTTATAGCAGCAATGCAAAAATCATATACATTTACATAAAAACCTTAAAACATTGCAAAATATTTGAACCAATACAGTAGAAAATCAGCAGCACATTTTATTTTCACGGTTTGTTTATCAACTATCCTGTCTACCTATCTTAACTAGTCCTAACCATCCTCTGCTACCAGAAAATTACTGATAGAGCGCGCAGGTCACCCGGGTCACAAATTTACCAATTTTCCCCACGCACTGGGCCCTGTCGTGAGAATTTAGGACTGAGTTTGCGTGAACCGGGTGATTTCTTGCACGCCACTATGAGTAATTCGGGGGGTGACTCTTACACCACTTACTATTCATGTACCTGACTTACCACAGGCACATTACTCCTGACGGATCAGGAGCTAGCAGTGGATAGGTGACAAGTTTCCTAAAGGGAGTAAAACTTTACATATACCAAGTACATTTATCCACACTTTTATTGTAAATGACCACAGACACCTGATGAGTTTTTAAAGTTTATCAAAAGATTTCAGAATGAATAAGCCAAGATGCTAAGCCAAATACACAATAACACATCAAGTGTTAAAATTAATGCCACAATGTAACTATGGATTAGGGCAAGTACCATTAGAAAAATCGAGAACACTGAAAGGTACTGGGCTATTCACCGCAAACTTAAACTAGGGCAAGGGACATGAAAACAGGACCTAATATGAGCACTTAACTAAGCTAGTAGTTCTATTCTTACTGAATTTCACTGCAATCATGCTAAGGGAAGGGGAAAAATTGGAACACACTGATATTCAACGACAATTTGATAATACCCTACAGGTGGGGAGAGAAGTGGAACAATTCTAAATAAAACAATAGCATATATTGCGCATTCGAGGGTGACAGTGCAATATCACAGGCAAGAGTGCTTTATTAAGAAAGGAAAGAGAGATAGGAAGACGTAAACCCACAGATTGATAATTACCTAGATAGAATTGAGGACTAACCCTGGCCACGGGTCAGTTTGGGAAGACGGGGACAAGGACCCTCAAGGAATGGAATACCAGAATGCGAGCAGGTACAGCTCACGGACAGTCAGGACAGGATACCCCTCAGGTTTTGGGTCAGGACTGGGCTCACCAAGGTACGACCAACACCCACAGCTTCGGATGCAACGCCTGCGTTACCCCTCTCTGCAAGTAATCCGCCAGTAACCCCGATTGGGTTTTCGAATTTCCCCAGCAAAGTGCTTCGCCAGCAATTAAGACTATTTCCACCCCTAGGAGTTTGTGGAAAGTATGGACAGAGTGCTCCGCAGCACTCTAGATTGAGCACCTATAGAGTTCGTAGGGTCAGTGACAGGTCTGCTACTCGGACAAGTCGGACAATTTCTCTATGCTACACTAGGACAATTATACGGTTTGGGGACCCTTAGACCACCCACTAATGTTGCAAGTGACAATTTCCCACATTATGATTGGTCAGGAGAGGTGATTTGGTCATTGTCACCTCCTAGATTTCAGTGTTCCCATCATTAATAATAATTTTTCATACCCGCCCCTTGGGTTCACGTTCCCAGGCATAGGAATACAGCAAACAATACAAGTGCATAGCATATAGCAACAGTGTAGCTTCGTTCAAGGTGGAATTCATCCTCCTGGAGAGGTTTCCCAGGTGCATCAGGCTTCAGGAGCCAGCTGGCTTGTTTTGGCTTCTGCGCAGTGAGGTTTCCCCCAGGTCACATGGCAGGGTTCAGAGGAGCTTCAATATGGCGTAGCCCATGCACTCCCCGGCCCCCAGAGACGCGATACATGAAAAGTAAGCGAGAACAAATTAGAATCATACATAAAAATGATCACACTGTATACCGTGATAGATTTTAACACACCCCTTATTTTTAACATCTATAGTATTAAAGTTTAGTGCGAAAAGACAGATAGGCGAAAGCAGCGGTAGCAAGCAGAGAGCGTGGTGAGAGGCAAGCGGCCATTTTTGCATCAGTGCGCATGAGCAATACAATCCCTCCAAAATGCGAGTGCGTCACATCACATGGGTGTGACCGACGCATGCGCAGACTGGACTTCTGCAAAGCAGCCATTTCCTTAGTGCAAGCATTGTGAGGATGAAAAGACACACAGGCAAGCCTCTTGGGGACACCCGCGTGTTGGGGAAAATGCTAAATAAATGACGGACAGTGGGATTAATATGATTATACGTTAGGCGAGGTTCATGAGTGTGAGCAAGTCGCTTTACGTGCAAATCCTTGCTCCATCAGATCCTCCTGCTCGTTTATAAATAAGTCGCCTTTACTAATCTTAAACAAAAGTTCAGCAATCTAGGTAAACCTAGTTAAATCAGTGAAAACAAGAAGGTGTCAGCATGGTGGGGACTTCGTTAGAAGTTTTCCAAATTGAGGCACTGCATAGCATAAAGCCACACAATGGAAATATGAGCATAGAAGTCTGTACCTGTCTGAGTCCAAAGGGTATCTGCTCTAAAGACTAACAGGGTGAACACCAACTAAACCCACAGAACATTATTACATTCCACATCATCAACTCCAGTAGTTTTTCACCTACTCACAGTTGATTTTGGCAACTTCACTCAATTTTCCCATCCTAGAGTTTGAACATAAGGACGACCTTGGATGTCTCCCTGCTCCTGGCCTGACATGAATAGGAGTCTTTTCATAGTTCGCTATCGCCTCTCATTCTTGCCAATAGTTCTCCTCCTGGACCTCAATATCTCTAATTCACAGCTTGCCTTTCACTACCTATGATATAATGTGAATGCACCTGCGAAAGAAAGAACATTGCAGCGCAAGCAAAACTTTCACGTTAAAGTTTAAACATTAAAGACCAAATGTTTAAGGCTTTTGGTTAGGCTAGCTTAGTAACGCAGTCAGTATGAATGTGAATACATGATTATACCTGCACCTACAATTATAAAATAAATGCTAAATCATTAATAGATGAGTACATCATTACATAAGAAATACAATTTCAGTAAAAGCAGTATAACTCAAAATACACAAGTACTAGGGTGAAAGAAAACCCCGATTTGTAACACTAATAAAAGCATTAAAACAAACACTTATGAATCCCTAATTTTTACTGTCAATACACTGCAGCAGTATGTTTGAGGCTTCAATTTATATCAATATGGGTACACACAGTAGATATATTATGTTAAATGCACATATATATATATTGAGTTCTTGTGATGTGTAAGGGTGGAGCTAAAATTGCGCTGCTCCAATAGAAAACGCATAATGATGTAATGTCAATGGTAGTTAGCACTATAAAATTGTGCATAACATAATATAGCATACAATAGACTTCATGGAAACTGGGCAACACAATATAACCAAGGTAGTATGAAACAGCAAACTCTGCGAAAAAAGGGTAAAGCTCCAGTAATTAAAAGTAAAAAAATATAAGTTTGTATCAGTGGTCATTTGTTACAGGGAGAAAACTTTCTTGCTGCTCCTCATGGCCTCCTAGGCCTCAGGGCAGTGGGTGATTTGGACATGTTGACAGCCTCCCATGACCCCCAGTTTTTAGCTACACCATCTCCTGGGGTCCATGTATGACCTTACACCTCTATCACTGTCCCTCACGCTGGATCACACCCTACGGAACTTTGCCCACACCCTGCTTGACACCTCTCTGAATGCTGCCGGCTGTTACCCATTCTAGCACAAAAAAGAGATTGTGGCAGTGTGCAGCTTCATCATCCTCCATTCCTGCTCCAGGTAGCCCAGGTAGTCCTGTCTGGGGACATCCGAGGAAGGTCATGGCTATGAGGAGAAGGAGAAGTAGTGCCCAGGCCCAGCAATCCCTGCTGCTGTACATCTTTTCCTCTCTGATTAACTGAGTGCTTTCTCCACCTTTCCCTATTTTTTTTTAGTGCTTTCTCCTGCTTTTGCCTCGTTTTTACTGCTTTCTCCTTCCTTTCCCCCCATTTTTCTGAGTGCTTCCCCCTGTTTTTGCCTCGTTTTTTTACTGCTTCCTCCTTCCTCTCCTCTGTTTTTTTAGTGCGTTCTCTTGCCTTTTTTTTCACTGTTTTCTCCATGAAGCAGGTAGCAACTAAAGCGGAGATAATGCCCTTGGTAATATGCCCCTTAGTTCTAACACACTGTTTCCACTCCCTTCTGCTGCAAATAACAGTAGTAGTACCCCAGCCTCGTTGCATCGGCTATTCTCACTTCACTGCAGAACATGTTCTCGTCTTTCAAGCTGTGGAGGAATCAGCTGAGTCTATCCGCTGCTAAGCAACTTGCTCCCAGAGGACATATCAGGCATCAAGTGCATTCTCCCTACACTTTTGAAAGCACTGCCACGACTCCACCCAAGCCAGAGGCTCTTCCTGTGCGTCTGTGGCTCCGGCCTCCATTCCTCAGTAGAAGCAGCCCTGCCAGAATGAGATTTATCATGGCGCTCTCTTGAGTCTGCCCTGATTTTAGAAAAGGAGGATGTATTCCCGATGAGATGATGATATATACGTAGAGAGCACAACTGTTGCCCTACAGGGGTGTCCTGGTGCTAGCTAGGTGAAACCAGTGCATGTTCGCTGAAACAGCCATATCCAAAATCCCATGGGACTTGGTCAAATATACCTGGGGCCTTATTTATGAAGGACTTGCGCCGCCGGTGCGTCACTTTTTCCCATGTTAAAAGTGACGCACCAGTGGCGCAAGGCCTTCATAAATAAGGCCCCTGGTATATTATGTTACGTCATGATGTTTTGGGAGAGAGGGGTGGGGGAGAGTGAGCAGACCCAAAAAACCATTGAAGTGTGAAAAAGGCCGCTTTATTGGAACAGGTGCACATTTACAAATACACAAACTCGGCAACCGCCTCTCAATCTAAACCACAACCAATGATTTGTTCGTTTTTATTTCAAAACCCCAAACCCCGCCCCCACCCCACACCCTCCATCACACCCGCCCCCACCCGTACATACCCAAACACATAAAACCATACAAACCCCAAATAACATTATAACATCACCTTATCAAATACAAAATATCACATCCCCGATTATAAACCAACTGATCATATCCCCCGACCCATAATCTCCGAACACCACCTCAATCAGTATGAAACATCCCCCAACAAGGTCCTACTTTACAACCAACGGGTCCAAACCTGGCCCAAAACTGACAATAACATAGCAAACCGCCACGCACCTGTCCCAAGCGACAAAAGAACAAAGCCAAAAACCATTGCCCACATGTCCCAAACAGCAGCCAAACAAAAATGAATAAAATCAGAAAAAGCCCCAAACTAGGGAGGGAGGGAGGGACAAAAATATCTAAGCTCAAACCGGCCACCAGGTCACCAAAGCCCAAAATGGTGCCCGTAAAGCGGAGACACGCCCATTTATAGGCAGCGCACAATACAACTAAAAACCAGCCCAAAAGGAGCCCAAATGGAATCTGCTAGAAGGGAAGCCCCCACCCTGATCTCCCAAACCGCCCGGGGGAGGAGACCTCCCAGGGGTCGGCTGCCCTCCCCCAAGCCCCCCCTGGGAGAGAGGGGTGGGGGAGAGTGAGCAGACCCAAAAAACCATTGAAGTGTGAAAAAGGCCGCTTTATTGGAACAGGTGCACATTTACAAATACACAAACTCGGCAACCGCCTCTCAATCTAAACCACAACCAATGATTTGTTCGTTTTTATTTCAAAACCCCACCCCACCCCACACCCTCCATCACACCCGCCCCCACCCGTACATACCCAAACACATAAAACCATACAAACCCCAAATAACATTATAACATCACCTTATCAAATACAAAATATCACATCCCCGATTATAAACCAACTGATCATATCCCCCGACCCATAATCTCCGAACACCACCTCAATCAGTATGAAACATCCCCCAACAAGGTCCTACTTTACAACCAACGGGTCCAAACCTGGCCCAAAACTGACAATAACATAGCAAACCGCCATCCAGAAAGCCGTGGGGGGAAAGACTGATTAGGAGAGATCCCCACCTTTCTGCCCCCCACATCAACCAAAAAACAGGGGGGGGGGGGGGGGGGGGGGGGGACGCCCGAAAAGAGAGAGCAAGCCAATACCTGAAAAGACACAAAAACACCCATTATTCACCGACAAACTGTTGCACGGTCAGACAGCGAGACAAAACCTCCCGCAACTCCAGCAGATATAAATCCATACCCATTTGGGACAAATGTACTCCGTCACCCCTGAAAAATTCCACCGCATCGTATTTGATGTCACCATGAACTATACGACCGAAACCCAGGTCCCTGCAGAACCTGGAAACCTCCAAATTCACCTTCCTCCGAGATTTGTCCACCGCCTTTGGCTTCACCGCATTCCTCCAAACCCTCCGCGGCACCAATTCTGTCCACAACACGTGGCACCCCGACCACTGTTTGTGCAATAAAGCCAGGTCTTTTTTGATCGCCCGAAGCAGAACAACCCCTTTTACAGAACCCAAATCATTCTCTCCTAAGTGAATCACCAACACATCCAGGCAAACCCCCCTTACTAACCAAGAATTAAGTGCAGGGATCAGTTCCTTCCATAACATGCCCCCTTTTCCTTTCCAAACCACATTGAATAAACGATCATTAAAACCCAAGGATGAACCGAAATAACTTTGACGAGCTTGCACTTGAGCTCTTTTTACGAAGGAATGGCCCACGATCCATACTGTGAGGAAAGCAGCCCGAGGACCAGCCACAGAACCTGAAAAAGAAAACAGAATCAGACAGGGTAAACAGAAGAAGACGCCTGCGCACTAGCAGATTCGTTCCTAACATAGCGCCGAAAGCAATTAGAAGTCCAGCGCCCCAAGCCCATGATCTCTTCCCTCGACCAACCCCTGTGGAAAGCCTCCGTGGCCGCCCCAATTCTAAAAGAATGAGTACCGTATAACGACCCATCTAAGCCAATATGTCGCAGCGCTTTTCGCAATACCATACGCAATTGATAAGTAGAGACACATGAGCCATTGAGGTGTCGAAAAACCTGGAGGTCCACCACCCCACCCGACATTTTCCTCCAGCAGTGAGCCCAACGAAGAGGGCAAGTTTCCGGTGGGGATACAGCGTCCAACCAAACCCCTTTACCCACACTTCTCTGATCAGTTTTTGAATGAGAGAGCCAAACATGGACTCCCCTGATCGACAGCTGAACATCTCCCCACAGAAGGCCAGGAGAGGACTTGGTGCCCAACAATTCAGACACACGAAAAGCGCCAAAGAACATCCACACCATCAAAGTAGCGAACAAACAAGCTTCCACTCTATCAGAACAAACAACCGGAAGCACAGAAATCACTTGAAACAGCTTTTGCCACGACAAAGGAGATCGCAAAGAACGCACAGAACCCCTCTCCCTAGACCACCCTTCCAACATCCTCCTACCCAACTCCCCAGCCGACGGAGAGTATCCCCACAAAAGCTTACCCACAAAGGAAATACCAGCTAGCTTGCCAGAAATAGTAATTCTAGATAAATTCCGGTCCATCATACCTAAAATAAACTGAACCACATCTTCAGATCGTTGCCAATCCAGCTCCCTCCAACACGCCCCCGACTCCAAAAATTCCGCCCAGGCCAACTCGTACGCTGTTCTCGTGGAGGGAGCCAAAGAACCTAAAACCAATTGAAAGACCCGGTGTTGCCTACCGTCCACAGGTGGTCCGGCATGGGAGTCGGCTCCTCGTCTGCCTCCAAAGCAAGCCCACGGAATCTCTCCCACTGTGAACGAGACAAAGCATCCGCAATGTCATTGTCCACGCCAGGAACATGCAGGGCCCGAAAACAGATATCATATTTCAGACATCCCAACACAAACACTCTAAGGAGCTTCAAAACCTGGGGATCCCTGGCCGACTGTTTGTTAATTACTTGCACCACAGCCATATTGTCGATGCGGAAAAGAACCTTTTTGTGGGCCAAATCCGTACCCCACAAAGTAACGGCCACAACGACAGGGAAGAGTTCCAGAAAGGCAATACTTCTGCCACCAGTCTTCCATTGTTCCGGCCACTGTTGGGCACACCACCTTCCCTGCCAGTAAAGACCAAAACCTTCACTTCCTGCAGCATCCGAGAATATCTGTACATCCCAGCACCAATCCACCTCCCGACATAAAGGCACACCGTTGAAGGAATGTAAAAAGAAGACCCACATACGTAAGTCCTCCTTGACCCCCGCAGACAGCCTCACCCGATGATGTGGAAGGGAATGACCAGACAAAGCTCTGCCTAACCTCCTACAGAAAGTCCTACCCGCCCGGACCACCCTGCAGGCAAAGTTAAGGTGTCCCAGCAGAACTTGTATCTCTCTCACAAACCCTTTCACTTTCCTCAACATAACTCCAACCAGATCAAGCATTTTCTGTTTTTTGTCCAATGGAAGACGAGCTTGCATCAAGTGCGAGTCAAGTTCTATCCCCAAAAAAGACATGGACGCGCAAGGACCCATGGTCTTTTCAGGAGCCAATGGTACACCTAAATGACTCATCAAGGATTGAAACGATGTGAGAGCAGCTTGGCAGATCAGCGAATTTGCAGTACCCACAAAGAAGAAATCGTCCAAATAATGTGTGACCAGTTCATGTCCGCTCTGTTTAGTAAACCACCATTGCAGAAACGTACTAAAAGTTTCAAACAACGCACAGGACATAGAACAACCCATTGGCAGAGCTTTGTCCACGTACCATTTTCCTAGAAAATGGATGCCCAGAAGACACCAATCTTCAGGATGGACTGGAAGCAGTCGAAATGCGGATTTGATATCGCATTTTGCCATCAGAGCATCAGGGCCCGCCGTGACAACCAACTGCATAGCTACATCAACAGAAGAATAAGACACTGATGCAGCTTCGTTGTCAATGAAATCATTTACAGACTCACCTTCAGGCCATGATAGATGCTGAATGAGCCGGAACTGACCAGGCTCCTTCTTAGGGACCACACCAATAGGGGATACAATCAGATTCGCCACAGGCCAGTCATCAAAGGGGCCCGCCATCCTACCCTCACTCACTTCCTTATCCAGTTTTGACTGTACAATAGCAGGGTGTTCGCCTGCTGACTTCAAATTCTTAGACCAACGTCTCAAACGCGGTCCTTCGTAACCCAACCTAAACCCAAACTGGAAACCCGATAACAAAACCGACCGCAGCTCAGCAGGCTCGTAATCCCGCAAAGCGGCAGCCAAATGATCAACATTAACCGGTGTATGAGCCTTTGGGCCCAGCACCGGATGAAGGCTTCCCTCCCCTGGGAGCTGGAGGTTGCTGTGGTGGCACGAAAGTTCCTGAACTCTGTTGGGAAACCTGGGGACCCCCGGAAGACCTAGGACCCCAGCAACGGGATAACGGATGGTTCTTTCTACCACATTGTTAACATTCGTGACGGAACTTACAGAACTCTCAATTACATGTCCCTCTGTTAAAATCCCAACATGTGCCTGTAGGCGACTGGGTGTTCGAGTTGGCCCCCACCCCTCCCCGGGTGGGACGGGACTGAAAGGGACGATAGACCAAAGGAAGACCACTGGCTGTAAACACCGTTCTACCAGTGGCGGACGAACCCATGGTGTGTTGCCACAGGTCAGTGTCCAACTCACCCCATTTAGCCTCGGGATCCCATGCCATACGCGCCCTAAATTCCTCATCATATTGAGCCCAAGCGTAATCATTCCTAGTAAGTTAAGCTTTACGGATAACATCCATGTACTTGAATAATGAAACGCAGCGCTCAGGGAACTTTTCACAGTAGACGCTGGCATAAATCAAAAAGGCCGCCGTCCAATTTTCAATAGTAAGAGGTACCTTAGGGCGCTTAGCCAATTCGAACTCCTCCTCCTTGGAACCCTCTTTAGCACGAACCTCTTTGTGCAACAATTTTAACAGTTCCACATACTCACCGTTCCATATCCGTTCCTTCGTACTGAGCATTAAATGAGCCCCCAAAGGCTTTGTTACACCCATATACGGTAACTTTTTAATTTTTAATTCCTTGCTGTGTAGTACAGTTTTAGTAGTGCCCAAACCAACAGTGGACGTGCCACTATCCACTTTATCACTTGTACTAACTTCATCCATGTTTGTACCCACACCTTGGTCTCTGACAACACGACCTTTGTATAGTTTACCATCTTTCTCACTAGATATTAAGTCCACACCAACACCAACAGAAACCATATTTGGCCGGACAGAATGAACCACAGTCTCACCTGGGCGTAATAGAGGCGGCTGACCGGCTTCCGTCCTCCACTCTGTCTGTGCACCGTCGTCCGCCCTCCGAGGAGCCCTCACCGAGGGGCGAGCACTCGTGGCCTTGACGATTCCGCACGACTCCGTACCACCTGTGCCTGTAACATACTGTGAGAGACGTTAGCATGTCCCCCCCCAGACACCACTTCCCGAACTTCGCCCTCTTCAGGGCTGTCCTCATCATAGTCTAAAATTAACGATTCATCTAACTGAGAAGGGGCATTGACAATCAACGAAGTCTGTCCTGACTCCACCGTTTTAGACCGACCATGGGCCTTACCAGCCCTCACGTTTGACCTTGGCGGGGAGGCCGACTGAACCCGTCTATACACTCCTCCGCCAGTACCACTTACAACCTGTTGATTCGCTGTAAAAGATAAAGCATCATTACGACCAACATGTGGCACAAGAGAGGTCGTGCGTGACCCGCTCCCATGGAATACGCTGGGTTCCACCGACGAGGCTGGGAAGGTCGCGCTAGACCTGCAGGCCCCGCCCATGTCGAAATCCCTCGTTGGGGCCATCGAGGTCGTACTGAACCTGCTTGAGACGGCCGCGGCGGGATCCCTCGATGGTATGGGACGTGCCGCGCCAGGCTCCACCCGCACTTCTCCTCGGCGTACTTGGGCTGCTTGCCGCCCTGCCAAGTCTGCTGCTTCAGTTCGAACTCCCACCTGTAAAGAAAAAGGCCGGACTGGTGTGCCGGGTCCCTTACTAAAACCAACTCTAGGAGCAGAAGACAAACCGCCAACTCGAACCCCACAACCCCTACCAGTTGCGTCCAAAATCCCAGAACCACCTGCTCCTTTCCTTTTTAATCCAAAAGAATAAAGGGCATAAGGAGCACTCCGTTATTGTTCTCTTTTAACAATGTATCCACTGGTGCTCCACAAAGACAGAGGTTATCCCCTGAAAGTATTGGAAGGACATTTGAATAAAGTACAATCGATGAACAGGGACGATCTATTGAAACCAAGGGAGAAAAAATCACAAAACCGGATGGTATTTGTGACCAAATATACAACCTTGTCAACCAAAATCAAAGCAATAATCAATAAACGTTGGGAGCTATTATCAGTGGAACCAGACTTTAACGGAATTTTCAGAGAACTACCAGTACATGCACACACCAGAGGACCAAACCTGAGAACCAAGTTAAAATACAAACAACCATTCAGAAGTCCTACAACATACAAAGGAACAACAAAATGTTTGAACTGCACTAACTGCAACAATGTAATCACAGGCAATACGTGCACCCATCCAACGACAGGGAAATTGATACAGCTGAAACACAATAGTGACTGTAATTCCAACAATGTGGTATATGCTATCAAGTGTCCCTGCGGCAAGATGTACGTAGGGAAAACAGAACGCAAAGTGAAAGTACGCATCACGGAGCACAAAAGTAGAATTCGTAACTTGAACCTAACATCACCTTTAGTACTCCATTGGAGAGATCAAAAACACACTATATCACAACTGAGATACTTCATCATCGAAAATGTACAGAGAAAGGAAGGAATAGACAATCAACAGAGATTGTTGCAACGTGAACTCTACTGGATAAAACATTTAAAAACTTTAGCACCGACAGGGCTGAATGACAAATATGATCTCTCATGCTATCTGTAATATGTAATAGCAACATGAGTGTATTTAACTAAATAACAATTACTCTATTACAATAAGAAAAGCTCATTATACTGTGATGACCGTATACTTTTGAGGGACTTGGCCAAGTTTCAATTAGTAAATATTCAACTAAAAGTTTGATTGCATACTCCTGAAATGTCTATATGAGAAACGTATAGCAAAAACTGGGCTTTAATAATTATATAGTGTAGAACTGGTTATGCGTATTAACAGGTATCAAAAACAAAAATTAACGCATAATATAAATGCACATTTGTAGAAAGGCTTATCGTTCTGATACAGTATATTATTTGACATATGTTTATGTGACGTATACATCAATATGTGTTCCCTCAGTGGGTTAATAGTTGACTAATTCAGTCACTAGAGTACGATTATGCTTGTCACATATTTTTATTTATTCCCACTGGAGAAATATCTAGTAAGGACGTCTCGTTGTAATATGATTAGCGAGCAAATACAGCACTATCTGGGATTTTTTAGCAATAGTATCATCATGTCAAATAATTTTTTACTAATTTTTTTACAAATTGCTTGTCTGCACCATAATATTTCCCCACAGCGACTGACATATGGTAGATCTTTTGAACCACAAATGGCAACAATTGTCATCATAGATCGTATATAGCCAACAACACAGGCGCCAATTTGTCAATCTAAAGTCTTTTCTAATTACAGAGCTTGATCCAGTCCGTTACTCTAAAATAGGATTTTTTGCTATAAAATGACTCGACAGTCATATAGAACTTTTATAAGATCTTTCGGCCACAGTATCTTTTCGTTTGAGATTTTCACCACAGACAGTATTGTTTGCATAATATCATTCTCTTATAGTTTCGGAGTTATGACAGATTAAGTATACAAAATATGGTATACAACTGGCAACAGAGATTGAACTAAGCCCACAGCACGGGCGATTATTTCGTTTCTTTAAACTCTTTTAATATGGCGCCCATATTATCGGCTTGTCTGGCAAACAGCATCACGGTCACGTCCGTCTTCTATGTCAGCTAATCCCACTCCGGGTTGGTAACCACGGAGCTTTAAATGGCGTCCGCTTTAGTTATCGAGCGTGAGAAGACCGGTTGAGAGAGGGACTTCGAATATAACGGAAAACCTTTGGCTATACAGGTATGAACGGTCCCGTTTTCCGAACGTGGCTTTATATCAACTTTCAGCAGCTCGATTTTCGAGTTAGTAATCGCGTTTCCGTCTTTGCTTTCTGACAGATATAGAGCTCGGGTGAAGATAAGGTAAATACTTTGCCTTCTTCATTTTACTTAAGCATGTCAGAGATAGGATGGGATATTTATAGTCCTAATGTATATCGTTCTTATTCTTGCAGTGATCACATATATCTTCCACAGGTATGTTAACATCCATCTTCCTAATAACCAAATTTCTAGACTTATAAGTTGACTACTATTCAAAATCAACATGGGTTATCTATTCATTTATTATTACTTGCAGAGACAGGACACTGAGTCCAGCAAGCGAGGCGACACGATTTTTTAAACCCATCATAGTAAACACCAGGTACAATATCAACAAAAAACTCAGTTATTTAACCCCCCTTGAACAACTTTGAATTAAGACTCTTACACATTTTCATATGTTTTATTTACAGACACGCCCCTGATGAAGGCACCGTAGTGGCGCCGAAATGCATAGGGCTCTTTTGTTAATGTTTTGTATATTGTTTTATGTATAAACATGAAGCCAAAGTATTGAAAGTGCAAATTATGTTACAATGTTTACAAAAATGATGAATTGAATCATATGTTTGTGTTATATTATAATAAGTAAAAAAACACATGAACAATAGAAATCGAGTATAACGAACTAAAGAACAAGAATAAAAATAAGTATAAAGTGAAAAAGAGTGTAAAGAATATTTAAAGCGCGGAGCGCCAAGTGAACAGTGCCCGGTTTGATTGGCCCCTATACCAATCGTAACCTCTAGTAACCCTTTCCTTTTTAAAGCATCACATAGCCGAGGAGACGGTGGGCAGACCTCTTCATCCGAACTCACATCCAACATAGCTTGAATAATCTGCGACGCCGGCCCCTGAGCAGAAAAATCCTGAACCCTCGCACCCCCAAGGGAGCCCCGAGATGCAGCCCCCGAAACCACTCCCAAACCAGGAAACTGAAAATCCCCGGATAACCCATAGAAAGAACCCCCCTCAGCAAGACCCTGCTGAACCAAACCAACACCACTGTCCATAACCTCCGACGGGCGAAAACTCCCCGCAGGGATACCAGCACCATACATATCCCCCCCAAGGGAAGGCCCCTCAGACCGCCCAGCTCCCTCTACCAAACCCATCTGAGCCCATTCCCCCTCCCCTAACGAACCACTACAGACAGACACAGCCTCTCCCCTGGTAGACACCGATGGGGAAAACAATAAAGGACTACTCATGTCCCTCACCGACGACCGCACAAGCACACCAGAACTCTCAGACATGACCACACCAGGCCCTGACACTAAAGGCCGAACAATGGATCCGCTCACAGAACCACCGTCAACCGCTACAGGAACCTGAACCACGTGCTGACGAATAACGCTCTGAGGAGCGACCACCTCTTGAACCTCCTGAACCTGACCACTCCGTAACGGCTGCTGAGCCACATTAACCACATTCAAAATGGCCTCCACTCCCCCTTCCCCGGTGACGTCAGAGCCCGCCCCGCGGAGGCCGAAGCCGAACGCCGTGTGCAGCCGCGCTGCCTGGAAGCACGACGGCCTCGCAAAACAGGAGCAGAGGCCGCCCTTTCACGAAAACCAACATTAGAAACCTCCCCCGTTACTGAAGGAAAATCACCTTCCCCAACCACTTCGACCAAAGAGGTATCCAAAGAGGCAGACTGGTCAGAAGACCCAGAATCACTCCCCCGACGGGACCTCGCACCCGCCCGCCGAGTCCTGGAGCGCCCCCGTTCACTTACCCCATCCTGCCTCCGGCGTTTCGGGGAGAAACACGCTGCTACCACAGCCGACACCCTCGCCGAAGCCTCCCGCTGGGGACGCGGAGGCTCGGTCTGACCCCGATCACCAATAACCAGGTCCAAACGACCTGCCTCGCTAAGCAGGCGGATAGCCTCCAAAACTCGATAATCTTCACCAGCCATAGTAAGCGAATTCAGCAAAGCTATAGAGGAAAGGAAGAAATACCAAAAACTCTGACAAAAATATCTAAGCTCAAACCGGCCACCAGGTCACCAAAGCCCAAAATGGTGCCCGTAAAGCGGAGACACGCCCATTTATAGGCAGCGCACAATACAACTAAAAACCAGCCCAAAAGGAGCCCAAATGGAATCTGCTAGAAGGGAAGCCCCCACCCTGATCTCCCAAACCGCCCGGGGGAGGAGACCTCCCAGGGGTCGGCTGCCCTCCCCCAAGCCCCCCTTCCCCCTCGCTCACTAATCAACACACCTGCCTGCAGAGCAGAGTTACAGAGAGAGATAGATTAGTGCGAGGGAGCAGCTATGTTTTGATTTCTTTGAAGAGGACAGGGGCATCAGGGGTTAGAAGAGATTTGAGGGATAACGTCACACTATTCACTCTCAGACAAGCATGGCCGCCAGCGCTAGTACTGTAGTGGGCACATTTGGGAATGTGTTAGGATGTAACTTGTGTTACAGATGCAGAATTCTCCCGATTTCAATCGGGGATATCTAACGTGCACTGATTCCAGAAGAAGCGCTCTGCCTGTCTAAAGCACTAGGGTCACGAACACACACATGTTCACGCGTGCTGGCAAGTACATGTCTTACCTCCTGTCAAAGCCTCTCTCCCCTGTGCCCACACATCCTCAAACCTTACATTGTTTGCATGTATTTTGGACCCTGAGTGAACTCATGCCATGTTACATAACCTTCATGACAGCAGCAGACTTGCATCTTCTAAAAAGGTTTAATCATGTGAAGGAGGAGGTGGTGGGGGTGGGGTGGATGGAGGAGAACTTTGAGCATCTTACTGCCTAACAGGCACTGTAGCTTTAGAGAGGACAGGACCATGAAGAGGGCTTCGTGTCGTCGTGCTCTGCTGAGGCACTTCTATCGCCCTCTCCAATAAAAACAAGCATTGGAAATGCAATAGGGCTCGCATTAGGAAAGTTTGAGCTATTGGTCTTATGAATGAATTTTTTTTTCTTTATGTGTTATTTTTTAAAATAGCTAAATTAATAGCTTTGTCATTTACAATGCCAATAATTATAACTTTCTAACACCTATAGCATTTGTAATGCAACATGTTTTGTATTTACGTGACTTAGATGTATTGATATTACAAATAACAATGGATTTTAATTTTTTAAAATAATTAATACTTATATAAAAGTTATTGTAATGTATAAAGGCAAAAGCTTAAACATTTGTAAATAACTTTTGTGAAGATTATGTTCAGTGTATTTTATTGTGACGAAAATCCAAGAACAGAAGTGAAATATTAACATCTTTTTGTGACATTTGTAATAAAGCTTGAAACATTGAGAGAACATATTTGAACCAGTTGTTGTTGAATGGCTGCACAGATTGATTCTGTGATGGCGCTGCGTGATGTGGCTGCGGCGAGTGATGCTGTGGCGTTCAGTGATGCTGTAGTAGCGCATAGTGATGTTGTGATGCCCCTGAGTGATGCTGTGGTGGTACTGAGTGATGCTGTGGTGATGCTATAGATAGATAGAGTGAGGGCGATAGATAGATAGAGTGAGGGCGATAGATAGATAGAGGGAGGGCGATAGATAGATAGAGGGAGGGAGGGCGATAGATAGAGGGAGGGAGGGCGATAGGGCGATAGAGTGAGGGCGATAGATAGAGTAAGGGCGATAGATAGCTAGACAGATAGATAGATAGAGTGAGGGCAATCGATGGATAGAGTGATGGCGATAGATAGAGTGAGTGTGATAGATAGACAGATAGAGTGAGGGCGATAGATAGATAGATAGATAGATAGATAGATAGATAGATAGATAGATAGATAGATAGATAGATAGATAGATAGATAGATAGATAGATAGATAGATAGATAGATAGATAGATAGATAGATAGATAGATAGATAGATAGATAGATAGAGGGCAGAGGGCGATAGAGTGAGGGCGATAGATAGAGTGAGATAGATAGATAGATAGATAGATAGATAGATAGATAGATAGATAGATAGATAGATAGATAGATAGATAGATAGATAGATAGATAGATAGATAGATAGATAGATAGATAGATAGATAGATAGATAGCGATAGAGAGATAGATAAAGGGCGATAGATATAGATAGAGGGCAGAGGGCGATAGATAGAGTGAGGGCGATAGATAGAGTGAGGGCAATAGATAGAGTGAAGGCGATAGATAGATAAAGGGAGGGAGGGCGATAGCTAGATAGAGTGAGGGCGATCGATAGATAGCTAGATAGAGTGATGGCGATAGAGTGAGTGAAATAGATAGACAGATAGAGTGAGTTATAGATTTTCTGCTGTGGGCAGCGTGCTCCTCAGAAGCATTCCCCAGGTAAAGGGAGGCGTTGTGCGAGCCACATTCCAGGCAATATACAGTGAAGGGATGAAGAGAGAGGCAGATAATGTGATGAGAATTGGCCGACCGCAGGCCTCCGTTTTTACTGATGCGCATGAATCTCAGTAATTAGTCTGCATACAAAGTGATATATTTATCCCCCCTCAGTCGGAGCCGTTGAACCACTGGCTCTATGTGTTGCATGCATTCGTTAAATTGGCAGTCTATTTTGGCCAGAGCTGCACTTACAACACAATTAAAAGGAACTACTATTACCCAATGTAACAGTACTCAATTCATCCACCTTAGAAGCTGGAAGTGTGAGTTGGTCCTGCCAGGATGTGAATTGATGACCTTTATTACATAACTGCAGATGTGAGCAGCGAGCGTTTAAAAAGCAGAAAAATCTTGCTGTGACTGTATGTGTGCGTGTGTGTGTGTGCGTGCGTGTGAAAGAGGTAGCAGTAACAAACAATACCAGATGTGGACAAGGCTCGGGTGGGCGCTGACTGCCAGAGAATTATGGATGGTGATGAACACGCAAAGGACCATGAGCCTGACGTCACTGGCTCTTCCCAGCTCAAACAGCCTGAGATAGGCCTTGGCCAAACTTAACCTGGCCGTTGACTGACCTTACTCCTCCATGCCAGCACTCAGCTCTTCAGTGTAAACTCAAAGCAACCCTAGCAGCAATTAAAACCGAACATAAATATAAACAAGCAATAGTTGCTGCTTATTTATTTTATGCAACTAACAATCACTGACAAAGCCAATAGACCGGACTTGTAGGAATGATGTGACGCACAGGCTCTTCCCCACTGAGCTAACTTACCCAGTTTGAAACTAATGAGCTGCGGGTTACTCGTAAATCACCTTTAGAAACACGTGAGAGCGTGGAGCTTTGTTGCTGGCATTCACACCTGACCGAGCGACAAGCGGCAGTGCTGCGCAACAGACACGATGACCATGAATGCCATCAAATACAAACTCCAGCTTGAACCTGCAGATTACAACACGGGGCTCCGCAGTATTAGAGGGTCCCTCCTTCACCTCCCATAATGTAGCGCACGGCCTGGGGGCAGACACGGGAGTGTGCAGACAAACACAAGGAAATGAGCACTCCACGCCGCCCCATTGTGAACCTCACACTCCCGCAGCGCGGCAAACACAGCAGGAAATCCTGTGTCGTGAAATGTGTGGCAGAGCACCCACACCCATTGACGTTTTTTTTATTGTAACTTTTACTGCGCTCATTTCTTACTTAAGCTATCCTATTTTCCTCAAACCCTGAAACAAAGTTGGAGAAAAGAGCAAAAAGGATTCTATTTACAGATTCATTACAGAAACCTAGCAAGCACGCCTGGTAAATAAAACAAGCAGTGAATAATACACATCCATGCAATAAAAATCATTAAATAACACAGTGGCACATATCAGAAGGCTGCTGGAGCAGCAAAGAAAGAAAGGGCATAGAGAGGAACACTGGATTATAAGGACATTGGTGGACTGTGATTGGTTTAATTTTTCCGGTTTACTCTCCTTTAGGTTCATAGGAAAGGTGGTACTTAATGTTGGTTTGCAAGCTGCTGTAATGAATACAGTGAAGAAAGATGAGCATAATTCTCACTTCCGAGCATGACACAGAATCACATTTTCTGTTTACCAAACATAGTCATTAATGTTGCGGGATGTTGCGGGAGAGGATGTGGCCTAACGGACAGCAGCAGACGTTGAAGCTAGGGAGCCGGGTTTGAGTCTGAGCATGAGGCTCTGCATCCTCAGATTCCTGGCAAATCTTCATGCCAAAACATGTACGTGTCCATCTGTAATGCAACTGGCGCTCATGTAAAGCGCTCTGATACCGTAGAGTCTAATTTGCACTATATAAAACTGCAAAAACAAGCAAATTAAAAACGTGATCCCAGACTGATGTTGAGGCTGATAAAAAAACCTGACCATGTTTCTCCAGAACCTGCAATCGCTGCATCGGTTCCATAGCGCAGAGCACATTCAATTTCAAGCATTGAGTCTTATAAATAAACCTTTTCAGGTATAAGCATTGCTCCGTTGCTTTAGTCCCCACCCCCTCCACACACACAGGAAAGTTAATCATCGAGGACATTTTATGTCACATGGGCAGACCATGGTTTATAAAGGGCAGCTGGTGAAGAAATACCACGCATGACACGTTCTAGAATGTACTAGAGGCTGCTTTCCTTCAAAAGAAAGAATGCCCTTGAAAAAAAAATACCCTTTCTAACCTCTGCATTGATGCTATAAGCCTGTATTCGGCATTTTTTCCACACGTCGAGCGGCTGTATTTTCCAGAAGGCACACGAGTCCCCTCCCACGTAGTTCCTACTGCCATCATTTTACACAACCAAGAGCTAGATTTCGAAACAAATATTCGGAATTGAATTAGTCCACTGACTACCATTAAAGCGGTTGATTTTGTAACAAAGAGAAACAAGCGGGCTGATGAAAAGTATAAAGATGTTCCCTTCCTAAGCAATTTCTCCGTTTGCATATGTGGTGACTTGTTTGTGAATGTCAGTGCACGCCTTTTCACATCTTATGTACGATGCGTGCAGCAGCATGTTTTTTACCTGTGGGGGAAGGAGGGCTCCTAATGCGAAGTGGGAGGGGGGAAGTAAATTAACTTAAAAACGCATGCTGCAGCGTGCAAAAGAAATACAGAGAGGGGGGCTCTTAATCCAAAGCAGGGTAGAAAAAGAACTTCACAGAGTACGCCATGGCCTGCTAAAGTTTGTTGCACTCTGCCATTGTAAAGTGAAAGCGTGCATAACGAGTGGAGGCGAGATAAACGTGCTCTGCTCCCGAGGCAGTTTACCTGTGATGACCTTGCCATGGGGTAGGTTTTCGCTCCTGCCTTTGTTGCGCTCTGCCACTTTGTAAAGTGAAAGCACACATATGGGGAGGTGAGGAAGCAAAACTCTGCCATTTGTAAAGTGAAAGCACTGCCATTGCTAGAGTGAAGGCTAGCATACGAAGTGGGGGGAGGAAGGGCTCCTAATGGGAAGTGGAGACGGGGAGAAATTGAGAAGAAAGCTGAGCATGGAGGGTGTTATTGTGGCTATCTGCTTGCCCGAGGGGAGGAGAAATGCCGGCCTGAGGCAGAGCACACGCTGAGAAGCTTGTGGGAGGGGGGCTGGGCTGCCTTTGATGTGGTAATGCGAGGCAGGCAGGCAGGCGGCTGGTGGCATTGTGCACGTGCTTTTTAGGGCTTGCGCTTGGGCAATCACCTATAAAGCACATGCACTGCATGCAATCGCCAGTGGAATCGCCAGTGGTGGTTAACCTCTGGATAAGCCACATTAGAGCTTCGCCAGCTGTGCGCATGCGCACAGCAGGCGAGCCCTAATAAAACGTTCATGAGAATCTAGCCAATGTTCTTTCGAAGCTTCAAACCCCATAATGGACATCAGCTGTGCTGAGCCTCCTACTTGATCAGGAAACCCATTCTGTCCAGGGGTTCCAGATCACTTTGTGTTCCACTGAGTGGCTGCATGAAGGGAGACAGAATTATATGAGACAAGCTGCCGTGTGCCAGTTTGCCAAATGCTCAGGGGTAGGAATAAGTTGCATCACACTCTGCTTGATTACATCACAGAAAGTCTGGCCACGGAACGTTATGCCCAAAACACAGATCATGGCACATTGTTAAAAAAAAATCTTTACTGTAAATGTAAGGTTGCAGAATATGTAGTCAGTGATTTATAACAACCACAAACCGTTTGCTACTAAAACAGAAAATATTAAGGCATAATTACTTTCAAAAGATCAGTAGTGAGTTTGTGAATGAGCTGCAGGAACACAAGGGCGCCAGAAGTGCTCACCCAGCTACCAGGTGTGATATTTGCATAAGGCACTGTAAGGCAGCAGCCTGAAGGCACTTCAGAACGAGGTTTCCACATAACGGCGAAAGGCATGAAAACATACATTTTTGTCTACAGGGATCAACAGGCAGATGCAATGGCATTTTCGCTACAGAGCTGAAAATCCCCACGCTCTTTCTAGCAGTTGCTCCTAAACGATACCCGCTCAGTCAGGGCGCCTCCGAAATGAAAACACATTTCCAGAGCTGCCTTTGTTTCAAAATCACTCTTTTGGTGACTTTTCAGCATCTTTTCCTCACAGCGTCCAGCTGTGTTGAGCTGACAGCTTGAACAGACACACATACAAGCAGGCGGCCCTCATCAGTGAGGTCAGCGCCCCCTCGGGTGTGCCCTGGACCGCTCTCCTCCGGTCCACGCCTTAAATACGTCTAAATAGCCTCATTTCTCGGGACAAGGTCCAGTTTACTTCCAGAGGGAGCCAGTCCAGCTCTTACAGTAGACACAGTCCATTTATACAACGTATGCTTGGCACACAGCGTTGAAGCGCGGGAACCAGACCAGTCCTTTTCTGTTCCTCGCGCATGAATCACGTTATTCAGGAAAATGTACCACCAGGTGACGGGGTCTTGTATTAACTGTACCCTCTTCCACAACTTTATCAATTGCCTTTCAAACCATGTTCCTGTCTGTTTATGAGAAGGGGGGATAACTGTGTTTGACTGCTGCATTCCAGTCGAAGCCATGAAATAGAGTCGAAAAGGGACAAGCACTGCTGCTATTGGAAATCTGCCATGTTGAAGACTGGACCGCCATAAAACTTGAGTTCAGTTTAGTTCAGCAGTCAGCACTACCCTGAACATTTTGGACTTGTTTCATAGTTTAAGATACTGCAGGAGCTTGAAGTTCATTGGTCAACCGCCGCCCAAAATCTCCTTCACAAAATAATGCCTTATTTATACAACAAGTATAATATACCAGGAGACGTCCAAACTAAATAACTCCATATAACGTCTCTGCCACAGAGGGTAAGAAAACTGTTTGATTGGACTAAGATAAACGTGTCTGAGAGGATTGCTGATTTCCAGAACAAAATACGCCCAAAAGAAGAACTTTTGTATTTATTAAAGTCAATATTTACTCAATCAGACTTGCAGCTCATATATTATGCTCAACCAGAAGAGACTGGATTTCGAGCACTGGAAAATACAATTCCACAGCTTGCCACTCACGATGGGGCTTTGAGGAGAAGGGATTCACGGTCTAGAGGTTTGTGCACTTTTAGCTAAATCCGATATAGGATGTAGCCCACCAGGTATTTAACCCACCATTTTGGGTCTGCCACCCACCAATTTATTGGTAGGTGTACATGGTGGCAACCTATCATGTTAGTGAAACTTTTTTTTCCCACCCGCCCGATTCTTATTTCTTTAGTCTGGGGGCAAGTATTATGTTGCTATTGTTATATCGGGCAGGCTAGTTGTAACAGGTGGGTAAGGGACAGGAGTTTGTTTTTGGTTGTGGCTTGTGACAGGTTCCAGAGGAGGTTGGATCACAAGTTTGCAGGCCTGCTCTTAACGTTATTTTGGTTATCATAGGCTAATAAGGCTGAAGGGGAGGGCGAGGGAGGGGTCAGCAAGCCCACACCAGAAGTCCTGGAGAGTTAAAGGTACATCATAGGAAGGTCAGGTTAAACACACACTGGTTAATTGCTTGATTGTTAAGCATGAAAGTACAATATGTCCTGATGTAAATTTGAGGGGTATGTTTATTGGGTGGGGGGCGGGGGGATTTAGGGTTTGGGGGTAAGGGATGTAGGTTTATATATGTATGTTTGGCCAAGGTATGTTATGTGATACTCCGAGGACCAGGAGTCCCCGCGCGCCCATTGACCAGCTGGGCTGCTCTCCCTGCCGGCCCCGCCCACTCTTACCCTACCATTTGAACAGTTACTTAGGGGAAGCATCGCACCCGCTGCGCGGGAGTGCGCCGGGAGAAGCCCGGGACAAGGGCGGGACCATCTGTGGCCGTCAGCGGCCGACAGAGGCTGGGCTGGGCCACCCCTCTTTCTTCTGATTTTACGTAACCCCAGCCGATTTGAGGACCTGATCACGGAGATGCCCTCACCGGCACCTTGTGAAACCCCTTCAAGGGTGGGGGGAACCAACTCAGGCACGTTGGATAATTATTTTAAATCCGCCAAAGGAGATGGGGGCAAAGAAAACTCCTTGGAGAGGCGCAGGGCGGAGCGCCGCCGTTCTATTGAATCCATGAAGAGCAGACCCCTGACTGACATAATCCCGTATCCCACTTCCCAAGAGGAGGGTACCCCTACTGATAGACAAAATCTACCAACACCAGAGGACTTTCCTCTATTATTACGGGAAACCCCAAACATTCCTGGTATCCTGCCTGAAAAGATCATTGAGATCACCCCATCCGTTTCATCCCATATGGCAGTGGACTTGGTTACCCAAACCCCACCAGTGAACAAAAATAAGAAAAGCAAGCCAAAGCACAGTGTTGTGGCGGAGCTGCATGGGCCTCCACCCTGCAAACGTAGAAGGAAGACAAGGGGGGGGCAGGGGAAATCTAAACTATCCCATTTAGATTTTGGTAAAAAACTTAAAACCGTACCCTCCCTTGGCAGGGATAATGACATGGCGCCTATCGATATCCCCCTTAAGGATACCAGTTCTAACATAGCCACTACCAATAGTGACCTAGTGGCTAACGCGTCTAACACAGTACCCTCTCCTACATCCTTAGGGAGTATAGAATTCTTACTTCGCTCACTTTTGCAACCCATCAGTGATAGCTTGAAAAAAGTTGAGATCAGGCTCACCATCCTAGAGGCATCTCTTACTACTCTGAACACCTTAGTAAGCAATCCAAATGTGCGGGGTCCAATCCTCCTACAGGCAATCTTCCAAAAACTGGAGTCTCGCAGGGTCCTACCAAAGCCCCTCCTCAGGGCGCACCCACTGCCCCCCCCCTGCAGCCACTTATGGCTATTCAAGTTCCGGCTCCACGTAATAACTTAACTAATAGGCCTTTAAAACCATTAGACACTGTCCCTCATAGCTTACAGACAGGGACCAATTCTGGCCTCCCCCAAGCTAATAGTACTTCTTCTTCCTCTCCGGCCCGGCCCGCCCCAAGACCTCGGAGACCAGACTTGCCGCCAGAAGCCAATAGGCTCACGGTGATGTTAGCAGGAGCCCCTCAATTACTAAGAGGAGAAAACGAAGATTTCCAATCCCTGAAGAAAAAAGTCATCAAATGGCTGAATTGGAATCGACCCCTGCCACCACAATTCAACAATGAGATTATTATGGTCAGAAGGGTCCCCTGGCTAGGGAAGACGAGAAAATCAATAATAGGGGATTGTATTTTGGTAACCTTTAAAGACCCGGGTACTGTTCTGCACATCTGCGAGGGGGTAAATCGCTCACTGGATTCTACCATTCAGACCCTGCCAGTATCCTTTTTCTTTCCCCCAATTCGCACGCATTATGATCTACAGCATGAAGAATGGACAAGGGTGGAACGTAGACATAGGCATACAGATCATGCCCGACGCCCAAATTTCCAATTACCTGATTCACCCTATTTTCACTTCAACTGCCTGAATGGTCTGGAAGGGGTCGACTGACTGCCAACTAACAACCCTGTGACTCTGGTGAATGGCTCTCCCAGACTCCCTGATCCATCCCCCCCCCACTGATGGCAATGTTCTTGAACAATTGACTGACCCAGTGTTTGAAACCGTCTCTGCCCACCTCTCTGGCACGGTATCCGACACCCCTGAACATTTGAGATTAATCTGGTGGAATGTTGCCGGAATGGCCAACAAATTGGCCGATCCCAACTGGGCGAACTACATTGAGACTGGAGACGTTTGCATGTTTCAGGAAACCTGGGCAAGAGAAGACTATGGGCACCAAGGTTTCCAGTCATTTTTCATCCCAGCAAGGTGGGAGGGTAAAGGCCGCCCGTCAGGCGGGCTCACAACCTGGGTTGCATCCCATCTAGGCTGTGAGGCAACACGGCTACCAGTCAGCTCTGATGATATTCTTGCGGTCTCACTATCCTGGCCAAATCAAGCTAAACTTGTTTTAATCAACATCTATTCCAGGCCTGTGGGAATTGCCAAGGAATCACCGACCATAAATGAACTTACGAACTATCTATCTGAGCTACCAAGGGACTCATTTTATCTGGTGGGAGGGGATTTTAACACTCACTTTGAGCCATTACCAGGTCTTCTAGAGGGGTTCCCAATGGAAGAAGAGGCTAGATGGGCGGTGCCCGCGGTTGAAGCTCCCCCCCCCCGAGGGCATGGACCCCACTTGCATTACAAATCACAGCCCTTACCCTAAAGTTCGGACTTAGAGCCTGTAATGGGCGAATGAGATCTGACATACCCAGCAGAACCACCTATAATAGGGTGGGAAGAGAGTCTCGCTTGGATTATGTCTTGGCCCAAATAGAGAAGTGGCCAACCATTCGGGACTTAAGGGTAATGGAAAGGGTAGACAGTGACCATAATGCACTCGAGCTCGACCTGGTCCACCCTGGCCTCCAGGCTCCAACGATCGCTCTGGAGGGGAGCAAACCTGCGCTTCTCCTGGAAAATAGCAGGAGAAGAATCAGGTGGGAGCATTTGGCTGCAAGTGAGAAGAAACTTCCCATGCTCTACGAGGGAATAATTCCAATCTTGGAAATTTTGGGGAGCTTGGAGGCCGAGGTGATTAACAAAGACGCCCAGGCTAAACTAGGTAAGGCTCACGAGGACCTCATAAAAGCAGCGTCCCCTAACCTCTTTAGTAATACACGGAAACCAAGTAGGGGGCGGCAATGCAAGTCCTCATGGTACAACCAAGCATGCAGAAGGGCAAAAGGGGAACTCGTCAGATCTATCAAGGAGGGTCTAGGGGGGATATTCTAAGAGAAAGTAGACAGGCATATAAGAAACTTGTTGCCCACGCCAAAGCCGAATGGGAGGAAAATAAGTGGGAAGAACTCACTAAGGCCCTAGCGACTAAAGACCATCGCCTGTTCTGGAGGATAGTGAGTGGGGGGTCGGGAAATCTCCAATCGGCAATTGAGCCAAACATGGCTCCAGGGGTGTGGCAGGCACATTTCCAGTCCCTATACAGCTCTGAGCCTGGAGAACTTATCTCTGACATAGGGGTTGGTTGGCCAGATTATGAAGGGGATCTTATAACACTGGGCGAGGTTACGGCTGCCATAGCAGGACTTTCCTCGGGAAAGGCGCCGGGACTGGATGGCCTACCCGGGGACCTGTTTAAACAGGAACCTATTGTTTGGGCCCCCTATCTTGCCGCTCTTTTCAATGGAGTTCTTAGCGGCATGGAAATCCCTAGTACTTGGCTGGGGGCAGAGGTGGTGCCCATTTTCAAAAAGGGCTCGCCTCTCCTCCCAGCCAATTACAGACCCATCAGTTTAATCGATGTAGCGCAGAAACTGTTTGGCAGGGTTCTGCTGAACCGGCTCCAGGACTGGGCAGAGGAGGTGGTTGTCCTTAGTCCCTACCAGGTGGGATTTAGGAAGGGGGTCTCCACGGTGGACCAGGTTTTTAGATTGAACATCATCTATTGGAGGACAGCAATACTCGAGGGCGGCAGTCTCTACACAATTTTTGTGGACCTACGGGCCGCCTTCGATCTGGTCCCCAGAGGGAAACTCTGGAGCGTCCTGGCAGAGATGGGCGTTCCCCCGGACATCCTATTAATCCTGCAGAGGCTACACCACAACAATTATGCCCGAGTGAGGTGTGGAAGGTCCGGGAACTCACTGAAAGATTCC
The DNA here is from genome assembly GCF_964263255.1 of Lissotriton vulgaris. Taxonomy (NCBI): domain Eukaryota; kingdom Metazoa; phylum Chordata; class Amphibia; order Caudata; family Salamandridae; genus Lissotriton; species Lissotriton vulgaris. The sequence goes on along the minus strand of NC_141685.1, from coordinate 1,705,042,383 downwards.
CCGTTGACCGGGGTGTAAGACAGGGTTGTGTGTTGGCACCGACCCTGTTTTGCCTCTTCGTCAACGGGGTAATCGCCCACCTGAATGCCACTGACTATACTGACGCCCCCAAATTGAATGGCAGCAGGGTGCCTGCAATTATGTTTGCAGATGACACCCTGCTACTATCTAAAACCCCTATGGGGATACAGAGGATCCTCGATTCATTTGTGGCCTTCTGCACTGACAGGGGGTTGGAAATTAATGTGGCCAAAACCAAGTTCATGGTTTTGAATCCGAGCCAAAAACTGCGGCCGAACCCGATATTAGGAGCAGCACGGCTCGAGAGAGTCTCCACCTTTGAATACCTCGGTGTGACTCTTAACGAAACCATGTCTTGGGGATCCCATCAGAGTAGGGCAAACCTCAAATTGATACAAACTACCGGGGGTATTGCCCGGATGATGAATGGTTCTTCATACCGTCCGCTGGGGTCACTCATCCAGATATACAAGGTCCAGGCCAGGGGAGCGACCATGTATGGGGCGGAACTGTGGGGACACACATCTTGCCGTAGTCTGTCATTAACAGAGAATAATTTCATCAGACAGATAGCCGCACTCCCGCCCAGCACCCCGCTCCTTCCCCTGAGGCTTGATCTGGGTCTACGGCCAATAGCCGAAGAAATAGGTTTGAGACCCATAGCCTTTTGGCGTAGGCTGTGGAGTAGTAACAATCTTGCAGCCTATAGGGCGGAGCTGTTGGAACTATTGACCCACCCAAAAGCGCTTCGGATCCCCTGGATAAAACACATCCAGAACATTTGTATGGAACTAGGGTTCTCTGATTTATGGACTGATCCTGCCAGCGCCGCACTAAATATTTCTAAAAGATCCCTGGCCAAAGCATACTTTGAACAAAAACGAGTTAGGGCTCTAGATAGTCAGGCTGAAGGGTCACTATCCTCTGTATTTGTACAAAGTAAGGATCTATATAGGTTTGAGGGGGCTCTGGACGCCATTTCCCCAGTACTTGCCAGAAAGCTCTTCCTCCAATGGAGATACGGTACGCTGCCCTTTCGATCTTTTACTAGCTCCTGTTCATCACCCCCTTCCACCAAGCAGTGTCCGGCCTGTGATGCCACGGAGGAAACTGATTTACACGTGGCCCTTTTCTGCCCAGCTTACAGGGTCGCAAGGAAATACTGGCTTCTGCCACTGATAAGAAATATGGGCTGCAGGGAATATGCCCCAATGTACAGGATTTTAAAATCTGATGTCTCAGGCCCAACTGTGTTTGCTCTGGCAACATTTTTCACCAATGTCTGGCACAGCCGTAATCGCATTTTAAAGACGCTGGTTTCCACTTAACTTTAAGATTTCCAGTTTTTAAGGTATTTTTAGTAATACTTATTCCAATGTTTTATATTGTAAATGTGCTGATTTATTATGATTGTATATGTGTATTGTTTATCTTTTATGGCCAAATGGCCGAAATAAAGATTGGAAAAGTAAAAGTAAAAAGATACATAAATGTTTCAACAAAGCAGCCTTTTCCACACATATTTAGTGTCAGTGGTCTATGGTGCGCAACGTTTATTCTAAGGTGCTATATGCACGCTTCCATATGGTTTCCTTCTTTATTGGGTCTGTATTGAACATGTCAAGTGAAATAGTGGGGTATGCAATATTCTACAAGTCTGCTGTCTTCTTACACTTCATGTGCTAGCCAAGCTGCTGTGAAGAGTGCTGAGGGAGCTGCATTAAGGAGCAATGTGCAAACCATGTTATGACCCGAGTGTCACCATTATTAGACTATAGGCAACACGCAAAAAGTGGCCAGGCGCACAGATGCATTTATTGAACTCTAAGAGTAGATCTGACTATCATTATAGAAACACAGAGGGATATGCATTATCACCTGAAACACACACCAGCCATATTTACATGTTACTGCAGGTAGTGTTACTAAAAGACATCACTTATGTAGCAATAGAGAATAGGGTCTACTGTTATAAGTCTAGAACTCAATTCTACATCCACCCACCCTCTATGACCAACCATCAGTGAAACGTCCACGTAGCTTCCTAGAAGTCTCTCACCCCATTTGACCTCCACATTACTCCATTCTCTTGCCAAATTCAATACTCTATTCTAACTCCCATGATTAGCCCACATAGGATACTGTTTCGATAGACTTCCAGCTGCCGCATCTGAACACATTCGCTTCTTCCGAACGCGGCACCTCAGAAATACAAGTCCTAAAATCTTTCTTTTCCCTCCCAGTAATACTCCTAGTCTTCTCGAATATGTTGCCTGAGGCAGTTCCTCTTAATTGTCCCCTCACTTCAAAGACTTAAAAAAATGGTAATAAAGTCAGAAAGAGCTTAGAAGCACTACTCTTCTCTAGCCACTTGTCAAAAATGCTTACTTTACTGTCCTTCTAATTTTATTTATTTATTTTTATTTTTATTTTAGGCATTTTCTATAGCGCTAGCTGGAACGGAGGGTATCAGAACGCTTCATAACATTTACATTAAAGAGCAGAGAGCAGTACAAATAATTGAAATAACAAGAGGGTAAGGGATGGATAACAAATGCAAATAGAAGGGAGGGGGGAGGAAAGGGGGAGGGGGAGAATAAATCGAACGAGTCTCTGAGCGGATTTACTGATCAGAAGGGCTACTTGGTTCGGGGCAGTGACGTCTGCTATCCGATCCTTTGAGAACGTTTGAGGAAGAGGGCTTTGAGTAAAATCTTGAATTTTGGAAACAAAGGGGTCGTCCTGATGTGAGGGGGAATGGAGTTCCAGATTTTTGGGGCGTTTCCAGCGAATGATTAGGATGAGGTTTTTTTCTTCCGTGATTTCAGCGGGATAAGTAGCATGGTGTTGGAGCTCCTGAGGCTTCTGGACTGGCCGGCCCTTTTGAATTTTGCGGCTAAGTATTCAGGTTTGCCTGTGGGCAGGGCTTTGTGACTGAGGCAGGCTGTTCTGAAGATGGCTCTCAGCTCAATAGGGAGCCATTTGAGTTCTTTGGTGGCGGGAGTGATGTGTTCGAATTTCCTGGTTCCGGTGACCATCCTCACTGCTGCGTTGAAGGTTGCCTTCAGGGGGGCAAGGTGTACTGCTGCTGTCCCGGTAAGGGTTGCAATCCCATAGTCAATTCTAGAGAGAACCAACGCTTGGGTTGCTTGTTGAAGGTCCTTGGGGGGAAGGAAGGGTTTGATTTTGTAAAGTAGTTTCAAGTTGAGAAAGGCTCTTTTGGCAGATCAAGAAATATGATTTTTCATGCCCAGTTTCGGATCTAGGGTGATGCCAATCGATTTTACTGATTCCGCCAGGGAGAGGTTGCCATTGAGGGCATCAATTGCTTTGAGCCATTCTTCAAATTGGGGGTTGTCGTTTTTGTTGGAGATGGGGATCACTTCTGTTTTCTCTTGGTTGAGTTTCAGGTGATTGTTTGTGAGCCAGAGTTGCACCTCTTTGAGTGTATTATTAAGTCTTTGGATGTCATCGATGGAAGTGGTTTCCAGATAAAGTTGCGTATCATCAGAAAGCTGACTTTTTATTTTTAATGTGGGTTTTGTAAGACCTGCAGGCTTCAAGGAGTTGCTCACGATGGAGGGTGGAGGGGTTGTACCTCCATGTTCTTTCTGCCATTCTTAGAAGTCTTCTTTCTTCATTGATGTCGGAAGTGAACCAGGATCTGGAAGGAGTCACCCTGGTTCTTTTTATTTTCAATGGGGCAAGCTGGCCCAAGGTTAGTGTCAGATTGGAGTGGTAAAGACTAAAGAGTGGTGAGTTCAGTGGTTGATAGGTGATCGTGGGGATAGGGAGGAGCGATCTAATTTGATCTTCAAGGTCAGCTCGGGGAATCTGTGCTGTGTTTCTGATCCATTTGGGGGGGTCACACTTGGAGTGTTGGGATAGACCCATTTGATTGATATGAAATCGAATTAGGTGGTGATCGGACCAATCTAAATGGAGGATGTGTTTGATAGCATTAGTTTTGGCGATAATTGCGTCAAGGATTGCTCCCCTTTGGTGAGTTTCTTCTAGGCAATGTTGGGTTAGATTATTTTCTGTTAGTAGGTTGTTTAAGGATTGTATGAGCGGGTTATGTCTTTCGTTCCATCTGAGATTGAGGTCACCCAAGATTATGTTGTTCGAGTTGCCTAGAGCGCAATGGGCAATTAGGTCGGAAAGGTGCATCACAAATTCCGCGGAGTTGCCTGGGGGGTGATACAGAAGAGGGGCCAGGGTGGTCCTGGTATCGTGGGTTTTAATGGTGACTGATAGACATTCAAAGGAGCTGTAAGAGCATGAGGAAGTTTCCAAAATTGTGAAGTTGCCCTTGTGGATGATTGCTATACCTCCGCCTCTGTTCCCTATTCTGTCTTTATTGATCAATGAGAAACCAGGAGGCACCAACATGTCGAAACTGGGGTGAGAGAGATTGTTAAGCCTGGTCTCTGTGATGAAGACAATGTCAATATCATGGGAGAGGAAGGTTTCGGTGAGTTCCGTTGCATGTTTGATGGCAGATCTGCAAATAAGGAGCATGCAGTTGATAAGGGGCTCTTCTTTGATCCTGATCTCCGTGGGATGTGCTCTCGGAAAGTTGGCTAGGTGAGCTGGGGGTCTGGGTATTTTCGGGGGAGGGTGGTTAATTCTAAATCCCGTGATTACTTCTATCTTGGATTTGGGGGAGGGATTTGCACCGGCATTGTAGGATGTGACTAGGTGTGTCATTTCCTGAGCGGAAAGAGGGGATGATGATCTTCTGGGTCTTTCGGAAAGCCTGTTAATCACCTTCATGATGGACCAAGGTTCTGGGAACTGGGAGGGATGAGAGGTTCATGGGTGGGTGGAACCTTTTCATGCATGTACTGGGGGGTAGAAAATTGCGTGATGGGGGTCATGGAGGGCTTTTGCATCCTGGTCAGGAGTGCTAGTGTTTCATTCAGACCTCGGATCAGGGATTCCAACTGCGTAACTAGGAGGAGGAGGCTTTGTGACGTGTAATCCAGGGAGGGTAGGATAGTATCTGTGGCAACATTACCCTTGGGAGAGGGGGGCGAGTCGCAAAGGAGAGGGAGGGAGTTAGGGGCAGCATTGCTCTTGGGGGATGAGGGTGGGGTTAAGGCAATGCTGCCCAAGGGGGTTCCCAGTCGTGACCGTTGTTGTGGGAGGGGAGGGAGACCCATTCCTGATGTTTAATGAGGGAGGAATTGTCAATAATGATAGAGGGGGTGCTTGTGGGCCGGCTTAGTACCTGCACTTGTCGGGCGCTGACTCTCATGTGGTGGGGGGATACTGCCTGGTTGGGTGGAGGCTGTGCTTGCGGGCCGTGTTCTGATCCAGATTTCAGGGAGGGAGTGGAGGGGCTAAGGGGGGTGCGTTGACTCCATGAGTGAGTATGAACATTGTTCACTGTTGGAGAAGAGCAATGGGTGTCGCTAGGTGGTGAAGAGGGGGGTATCGATGCGGAGGAGAGGGGGGGACCCGAACCTCCTTGACTAGGAAGGATCATCGGGGGGAGGGATGGCATCTCTCCAGTTCGCGTGGAGCTCTTGGGGGCATTTTTTAGGTGGAGGAAGAGAGAGTCGAAGACCTCAAGGTTAACGCTCATGGCCTGAATCAGGACAGTGCCATTGGCGTAGATGGTTATGGAGATGTTGCTGCTCCTCGTCACTAGGTTCGAGAGAGAAGTTGTCAATTTGCGACTATAGGGGGTGATGGTAGTTTTGGAGATGGAGAGATGTGTATTAAGGATGCTGAACCAATTGTACGGTCTATCAGTGTGGAAGATGAGGTCCATTTCTATCTGTCCTCTAGAGGTGCAGTGGTAAGTGTCTACGAAGAGTGTCTCCTGGTGTTGTCTAATCAGTCTATGTTTGAAGTTTTTCTTCGCTTTGCTTGAGAGGTAAGGGGGGAAGCTATCGCGTAAGAGTTCGGTCCATAGGGAGTCAAGTAATTAGTTGACTGCGGGGCGGCGCTTAGTTGCTTGACCGATGTCATTGTGTCGCTGGGTAAGCGGGGGGTGGGGACTCTCCGCTCACCCAGTTGGCAACTGGTGTTCCAATATCATTGACTGTCTCTCTCCAGCTATGCTTAGTACGCAAATGTTACCATTCTCGGACACCTGAATATTAATTTGGAGGACACAACTTGTAATTCGGCTATGTCATTGATAGATGATCTCATTGCCATGGACATTCAGCTGATTAAAAAGGTTCCTACTCACAAAGCCGGACACCTACTGGATATGGTATTTACTAACTTAAGAAACAGACCCTCCTTTACTGCTGCTGTGGTCTGACCACTTTGCCGTCCCCTGTTAATTTTCGACTGATTAAAATGTACTGACTCAGGAGACCCATCCAGTCTCATCTAGTAGGTGCTAGGCAAAACTGGATGCCCTCTGTAGAACTCTATCCTAGAGGCCAAACCCCACTGTGGTATAACTTAGTGGAGCTAGATACACCCACGGTGGAGAATTGGCTGCTGTCCTCTTTGAACACCCTATTACCGGTCTTCTTGGTACAGTGTCTCCTTCTACGAAGAAAAAAAGGCATGCAAACATCTTGAGAGGGTGTAGCGCAAATCATATGACGTGAAAGACAAGGTAACCAAAAAACTTGTCGTAAGGTTAAAGCTGTATTCTATACGAGTAACATTACCTCAATTTAGAACAGCCCTAAGACTCTTTTTCAGGTTGTGATGGCCCTTTCTGACCCAACTAATGTGGCACCTGTCATACCCCCTTCCTCAAACGCAGTCCAAGGATATAGCAACATTATTTATTTTAAAAAGTGGCAGATATCCAGGCGACTTTTCCCAGCACTGATGATGCCAGTCTTTTAACTAGTTCCTGCAAGGTAAACAGTGTGATGCATGAGTTCCAGCCTTTGGATACTAGATCGTTTAGGACAATGTTGGTGTCCATTAAATCTGGATCCCAATTGAATCCCTGTCCCCCAGATGTATTTGGTAAACTCTCCCACTCTATTATACAGCTGGTTACTCAGTTGTTGAATCGATCTTGCTCGGAAGGGGCAGTCCAGAAAATCTGGAAAACAGCTTTGATCATCCCTCTACTATAAAAATCTAACTTGGACCCCCTCACTTGGTCTAATTATAGACCCATATCACTGCTTCTGACTCTTACCAAAGTGTTAGAGAAATATGTAAATCTACAAGTCACTAGGCACACAGAACTCAATGACTTACTGCATCCTTCACAGTGCGGGTTCGGTGCCGGACATAGTACAGAATCAGTGCTTCTGGGTGCTACAGAGTTTTTAAAGCACCAGTTAAATGAAGACAGCGATGCTGCACTGATCTTGTTAGATCTCAGTGCATCATTTGATACTGTTAAACACTCTTTGCTCATACAAAGGCTAGAGGGTATGAGAATACGGAATACTATCTTGTCTTGGTTATAATCTTTTCTGCATGATCGCACCTTCTAGGTACATACTAACCATGGTGTGCCTCAAGGGTCCAATCTGACTCCTCTGCTATTTAACCTGTATGTTAGGCCATTTTCAGAAATTGTGGAGAATTGCGGTCTCACACTCTTCTCATATCAATCAATCAATCAATCAATCAATTTGAACTGATAAAGCGCCTGGTTGCACAAACACTGTGCGTCCCCGCTCTGCGACAAGGAGAAACAGGGAAAGGAATCAGACAATATAGTTATCCGATGGGAAAAGCCATGTCTTCAGCTTTTTCCGAAAGACCGTCTCAGATGCTTCCAGACGGAGCTCCATTGGAAGCTTATTCCAGTAAGATGCTGCAAGGAACCTGAAAGAGCGTCTGCCCATCCTGGCTCTTCTGATAACAGGTATGAGTAGTTGCCCGTGCCACTAGACCTTAGACCTCTAGTGGGAACGTACGGGGTGAGGAGATTGTGAAGATAAGAAGGGCCTTTCTTCTGCAGAATCCGATGGCTAATGCACATAGCCTTAAACAGAACACGTTTCCTCATGGGGAGCCAGTGTAGAAATTCGAGAGCCTTGCTGGATAATGCTCTCTTAGGGAGCATTAGAGCCAGATGTGCAGCCACGTTCTGAATATGCTGGAGTCTCTGAACGCACTTGGCGGTAGCCCCTAGGTACAGAACATTCCTGTTGTCCAGCCGGGATGTCACTAAGGCATGGACCATTGTCTTTCTTGCTGACATAGGCAGAATGTCTAAGGTCTTGCGGAGAGCGCGTAGGACCCCCACACAATTACCCATCACTCGCCTGGTGTGGATCTCATAGGACAGTTTGGAATCCACCCAAAACCCCAGGTTTTTAACCTGATCTTTCGGGGAAGGGGTCTGTCCCAAGGTGGATGGACACCAGGGGGATGATCAAATTGAGGGGTTCTTGCCTATAATTACTCCACTTGCTACCCATAACCAGTGCATGCAATTTAAAGCACTGTGCTACATGCACAAATACCTAGCAGACAACGGGCATCGGAGAAGTGTGTCTCACTGGTTAGAGGAGGCAAACCTGGAAGCAGAGGTCAGCAGAGGTCAGCCAAGGGTTCAATTCCCGGCTCGGCGGGGTCTTGAGTCCTAAAATCTCCATGGACTCGACAATTCTCGCTCCGGTGCCTACCCAATTCACGGGTTCACACTCGGCGACTCTGGGCAATAGCTTGCTTAATCTCCACAACGGCCCCTCGCCGTGGGATGCCTGGCTTTCACCTTGCGGATACTCTGCTGGGGTTATCTCACAGGGGAATACCAGGACGGGTTCCCTAAGCAAGCGCTTAGAAACCGCTTGGTGATTTGAGCTATATAAATTCCTGTACATTTACATTTACATTTATCTGAGATCGTTGGTGTCTTGGTACTCATCCACACATTCCTTCCGCTTCAGTCACTTGAAGCTGGCCGTAGTTCCGAGAATCAGGAAATCCCGCCAAGGAGGCCAAGTTTTCTTTAATCTTGGACCAAGACTTTGAAAAAAATCTGGGTACAACATTGAAAGAATGCAATTCTTTCCCGGTGTTCAAGAAACTCTTAAACACCTGGTTGTTTCCTTCCTCTAACTCCTCTTAAAATTCTGCTTCTTCATGCTGCAGTTACCCCCCTTACCAAGTGAGCTTAGACCTGGGAAATGGTTTTAGGTAGCCATGCGCTTTACAAGACACACATAATATTAATACTTAAGGGAGCAGACATGGGCCTCGTTTCTACTCTACAAAATAAATATAGGATTTTTTTCTTGTCAAAACCTATGTCATCACACATGTATTAACCACTTTTTAAATGCTTCTTAATACCTACTTACCACAAACAGCAATTCTTCCAGTCCCCTTTCTACCATAATTCCAAGGTCCACACCAGAAAAATGCATGCAACAACCCCCTTACATTTCTTCTATATTATCAACTGTGCGCCCTAAAATGTACCACTCAAGTAAACTGACCTTTCCAAATCACTCAATTTCCACCAACGCCAAATTATCACTGCCTTTCTACATTCAAAGGCGGGAGATATGATATGTAAAAGGTCAAGTTAAGTGTGTGGTTAGGATGGTGACAACATTTGTAAGCAAACAACGTATCTGTTGGAATTCAATGTTATTTTATGTTGACAGAGTTTGTAACGTGCAGAGCTACTCAAAAGAGTGTCCCGGCGCAAGCCCTGGAACAAAAGACAAAGAGAGGGATGCAGCAAAAAGAGGGAGACATTCAGTTGAAGAGGAGAGTTTTGAGTTTCTTTCTGAATTTGGTGGGATCCTGCAGGCTGCATAAGTCAAGACTGGGCCATAGTCGTAAAGTGCAAAAACAACAGTTGATGGACAGAATGCAGAACAATGTCATACATTCACCTCAGTACAGAGATCTGGGCCTAAATCCATCGTTTTTTTGCACTCCACACCACCCCACTTCAGACATGGCCATATGTAAATCAGCCTTGACCCTGTGCCTCATGGGAACTCTGTGAGTCCCATGCTCTCCACACCACTGGAGTCAAGCTATCCTGGCTGAGTGAGTCCCATAGTCGTAAAGAGCAGCATGGGCCCTTACCAGGGCCTTAAACTTGACCTTTGCTTTCACGGGTAGCCACTGAAGGTTACACAAGTGCTGCCTAACACTGGTTTATTTGGGGAGGCTGAAAAATATTCTGGCAGTGGCACTCTGGACTACCAGTAGCCTAACCAGGAGATAGCCAGGCAGGCCGACATATAGTGCATTGGCTTAGTCAATACAGGAGGTGATGAGCACATGAGTGACAGTTTCATTGGCTACTAAGAGGAGGAGAGGCAGAAATGTCTTGAGTAATTTCAGTATGCTAAAACATGTGCCTGTCTGCTGATTTGACTACTAAAGCTAAGCTTTTGGTCAAACCAAATCCCAAGGTTTTTGACCGGAAGACCCAGAGGAGAGGACCTGAGGGACTCATCCGGCCAGAAGGTATGCCACAACAGAGGGAAAAATCGCCGAAGAATAAAATCTGTTTTATCTTCGTTGCATTTAAGCTGGGCGGAAGTAAGCCAATTGAACAAAGCTGAAAGACAAGTTTTGACATGAGCAGATGATGCCTCCTGGTTCTTCCAGGTGAACAGAAGCTGAGTGTCATCAGCATAAGCGAATATTGTCAGCCAACTGGATGAGAGGAGACATATACGGATGTATGACGGTACCACGCGTACTTTTACAACGCGTACCGTTACCACGCTACTTTTACCACGCAAGTCGTTACAACGACTTGCGTGGAGGGGCGCTGGATAGTACATTTTTTAATTTACTATTCCAACTCCAGTCCCCGTGGACTCTAGGGAAAGGAGTTGGATAGTAAATTAAACTATTTACTATCCTGGAGCGCCCCCCAGCGCATGTCGTTGTAACAACATGCGTGGTAAAAGTAGCATGGTAACGGGACCGCGTTGTAAAAAATGTGTGCTAACCGTTGTATACCGACACATGTTAAACTGTAGCAGGCTCAGAACGGACCCCTGGGGAACCCCAGTCCGAAGTTCCTGAGTAGTGGACATGAAAGGGGGATCCAGACTTGCTGTGTTCTGCCTTCCAGAAAGGATTTCAGCCACTTGCAGGCAGAGCCCGTGATACCCAGCTTCTGCAAGCGGGGTAGCAAAAGTGAGTGAGGCATGATATCAAAAGTGGCCACAGGTCCAGCAGGACCAGGGCTGCCCTACCACCCGTATCCAGAGTTTCGCGTATGGCTGCAGCGATTTCCACCAATGCTGATTCTGTACTGTACGAGGCCCTGAATCCAGATTGGGCTGGATGAAGAAGGCTGTGCTGTTTTACAAAGGTGGTCAGTTGCTTGTTGACCATTTTCTCACAGACCTTAACCATTGCTGGGAGAAGAGAGATAGGTCGGTAGCTGGCTGGGAAGTTAGGGTCGAGGGACACGTTTTTATTAAGGGGAATCATCAACGCCTGTTTCCAGGAAGGAGGAACAGTGACCGTGCCAAGGAGGTATTAATCAGCCGATTCAGGAGAGGGTTGATCACTGTAGCTGCGCTAGCCAGAAGTTTAATGTATATTAAAATTAAAAGGGCATGTGTGTAGAAAAAAGAAGGTGCAAGTTTGGGGTTGAGAGTGAGCATCTTGAAAGACACATGCAATTTTGCACACACACATCTATTCATTTATGCATGCATACATACACACATGCAAGTTGAAGATGGTAATTATAGAACCCTATATTTTTGAGTGCACACCTGACGCTTGCACAAATATTTCATACTCAGCAGCTACTTGCATGAGGTGCAGCAACAACATGGAGAGGACATTCGCAGTGAGACAAGTGATGAAACAATATCATTGGATTGAAGCTGAACAAAAAAAGTGAACACATAACTTGTCTGGTGAACTTTAGGATTCTGTTTTCCTAGATGGCTTCATACATTGGTCATGTTAGACCTTGCAAGGATTGCAGTGTGGCAACGGTCGGATACCTTTACATGCCTGCTCTGTCATTCTGAAAAACACAGAAAATTGATATTAAAATATCCTTTCTCCTCTCTTCGTAATCTGTCGTACATTAAAAAGGCCCTGCTCGAATGTTGCAGGCAGTTAACCATGTCTCCTTCATTGATGGAAAATGGAAGGCACTCATTAACCACATTACTGTGCGTCCCCATGGAAACGAGTGCCATAAGCCTAAATGCCTCCCTTTACCAATGAAACTCAAACAATATTCGACCTTTTGTGAAACTTTAATCTGAACCACATCTGTTGGGTTTAAAATTAAATAGATTTCTGCTTTGATGCCTTCTGTAGAACAGAAACACAAGAATAATTCTGAGCTGCACAACACTTCAAGCCCCTCTGGCCACCTTTGTGCAGATTAGGGCAGCCTGCTCATGTCATTAGCCTTCCTGACCCAATGTGGGGGTGACTATAACAAAGACCAGACGGGGATTGTCTCAACTTTGGATCCTTTTAAGAGTGAGGAACGTTTATAAACAGGCTCTTTCTTCTAAGCTTAAGGCATCTGAATTACCAGGAGCTTTTCTCCTGCTTGTGTGGAGAGGCAAAACCGAGGAGAAAGAGCCAGACCCAAAGGCTGCTGCAGTGAAAGGATAGATAGCAGGAGGAACAAAAGTGCATGAAGGATACATTGGCTATTCTTTCACGATGCAATCTCGTCTGTGGCTGCATCCTACAACAAACAATAGAGCCACAGGGTCTGTTTACTTGGAATAACAGGGCACCTTTCATGTTTGGTCAGCAGAGTAGGTTTCAATGATTATAATATGCTGAACAGGCTTGATGGCTGATCCCAAGTCTCTTGAATGGATGTTTGTGTTTAGAGATCTCCTTTAAAGGCTCATGACATTTGTTATGTGGATTCTTCAAAAACAAAATATAGGGTGCTAGAATCTGAGCACGAAAACGTTTCAGAATGTTTTGAGGACTAGGCTAGTTTTTAGCCATTAAGCACAACACGGTCAGTTTGAATGTTTTTGAAAGCCTTCACTATACAAGTATATCACTATCAGATTAATTGTCAATGCACATTCATGTCTGGCTCTGGTCTCCTGGTGACATCCAAAATTACCACGATGAAAAAGAGCACACTAGCAGCTGTCAATGAATGTCACCCTGGTTGGCAACCTCAGCCACACAGACCAGGATTTCATTGGCTTTTTAATCATGACCACTGCCTTGCTTGACTGACACAGGGGATGTAGCCTGACCAATAGTGTGCGAGGAAACATGCACTGTGGAGGGATGCAGGTTCAGAATGACTAATGTTTGATGCAAGACAGCATAGGAACAAAAGTTGCTGCACTGCCGTGCTCAAAAGGCGAGAAAACAGATATACTAAGATATGGCAAATATTTTCTCTCACCATGCGCTTTTGTCCCCTATGAGCCAATGCACACAACTTTGCGTCGTAGCACAGGGCGTGTGCATTCCTTAAAGCATAGGGCTGGTACTGGAAGGGGACCCTTCCATTACAAAAACAACCCATTAATACTTATGTAGGACATAAACGCTTGTCTGTTAGAGGAGCCCTTACACCAGGTGGTATTAGAAGGTTTCAATCATTTATGCACAGAAATTAAAGAATGCCTGGCAACCATGAAACCATCGAAAGACTCTCCTTTGCATCTTTGGTTCAAGAGCGCATGCACTGTAGCCCATAAATGCCTAAAAAATACCTTAAATAGCAGCCCTAGGTGCCCTCTGGAGGTGAGAAATGCCAGTTGCCTGTATAAGGATACACTAGATGAAAGGAAAAGGGAGGTAATTATTAGGGCTTGGAGGATTTGTCGGCAGCTTCCACTCTTAAGAACAGCACAATATTTTAGTAAATAATAAACCACCCTTTCTTCTCTGACCACAATACCTTCAAAGCAGAAGCTTTGATCCCCGAAGCAAATTGGGTTACTCACTTTACAGGTATCTTCTAGTATTACGGGACTTTCAGGGTTCGTTTATTAAATCCAAAGAACTCCTGACTATGGACTTATCTCCCGTGCCACTCGCAAGCCCCATAACTGTGGACGAGGTAAAAAGGGCTCTAGAAATGTCAGCCTCAGGGAAATCCCCTAGCCCAGACGTGGTCTCTATAGATTTATTTAAAACAGATATTAATCTGTGGGCCCAAATTTTACCAAATGTTTTGAGAAGCGCTGTGGAGGGCAAAGTTCCTGAAACATGGGGACGGATAATTTTGGTCCCCATTTTAAGGTCTCGCCTGAGCCAGCGCATGCGCTGTCTGGCGAGACTTATAGTAAGGGCTTCAGAAAATGCTACCACTGTAGCGATGAACTCCAGGTTACACGTGCGGTGCGGACGTGCGCTTCCGTCATGGCTCATTAAGTGCATCGCTCCGCTATCACTTTCACTTTGGCGGGCGCAGCTGATGGCAGAATTCGCTGTTCCCTCCGAGCAGCGTTCCCATCACCATGACAACACTCTTTCAGGCTCTTTCCACTCCGTGAAATCATCCAGATCTGAAGGGCCATAAATCTACGGACTGCAACAGCGCGTAAACGCGATCTTGATCAGTTTCACTTTCACGGCCGCGCGGCTGTGAAAGTTCAACTGATCAACATCGCGATCGCGCGCTGTTGCCGTCCGCATGTTCTTCTGACTGCACTGAAAGGTTTGCGCCACTACCATGTGCTGTTCTCGACAGCTGCTGTCTATTGTTAGCCAAGGATGAAGCAACATGCTTTTGCGCTGAACGGCTTCTGCAGTTCTTTCAGCTCTAATGCTGCAGTGCGCTCACCTGTGCGCAACCTCTGAACATACAAAGTAAGCTTGCACGCTGTTTAAGTCGCAGGTTAAGTAACATCACCCCATACCCTGGTGGTCTCTACTGCCACTCTCTGCAGCAACTGTTTATTTTTAACCAGGGATGAACAGGGATGTTTCTGCGACCGACTGCCTCCAGCAGCCCTGCTGCACGCTCTATTGTGCGCAACCTTTGAACACACAAAGGAATCTTGCCCGCTGCTATTGCAGCGGGTTGACTAGCAACTTCCCATAGTCTGGCGGTCTCTACTGCCGCTCTCTGCAACCAACGTTTATTTTTAACCAGGGATGAACAGGGACTTTCCTGCGCTGACTGCCTGCAGCAGCCCTGCTGCACGCTCTATTGTGTGCAACCTCCGAACATACAAAGGAAGCTTGCACGCTGCTCTGGCCACAGGTTAACTAACTCGCTTGATAGCCGGTGGTTTCTGCTGCGGCTCTCTGCAGTCACTGTCTATTTTTAGCCAGGATGAACAGCAATAATTCTGCGCCGACTTCCTTCGGTGGGACTGCTGCACGCTCTATTGTGTGCAACCTCTGAACATACAAAGGAGGCTTGCACGCTGCTGCTGCCTCGGGTTGACTGTCATCTTCCAGTGGATTGAAGCTCACCACTGCAGATCTCTGCAGCCACCGCATATATGTTTAGCCAAGGATGAGTGGGGATGCTCCTGCGCTGAATGCCTTCACAGGTTCCTTCCAGCCCTTATGCTGCAGGGCGCTTTATTGTTTGCAACCTTGAGAAAGGAGCCGCGAGGGTGCACATGCACACACACAATGATAACCACACACACAACCAACCACACACACAACCACACACACACACACAACCTCACACATAACCACCCACAAAACCATACACACAACCACACAACCACACACACAACCACACACACACAACCACACACACAACCACACACACAATCACAAATGCAACCACACACAGACACACACACAACCCACACACAAAACCACACACACACACAACCACACACAACCACACACACAACCACACACACACAGCCAAACCCACACAACCACACCCACACCCACACAACCACAACCACACCTACAACCACAACCACACACACAACAACACACACACAACCACACACACAACCGGACACACCCAAACACAACCATACACACACACACAACCACAGAGACACGCAACCACACACTACCACAACCACACACAACCACATAAACACAACCACATACACAACTACACACAACCACACATCCACACCCACACCCTCAACCACAGACACACACAACCACAACCACATACACAACCACATCCACAGTCACACACTCACACACAACCACACACACAACCACACACACAACGACACACACAACAACACACACACAACCAAACACAACCATACACACACACAAACACAACCACACACACAACCACACACACACAGAGACACACAACCACACACAACCACAACCACACACACAACCACACACAACCACACATCCTCACACATACCCACAACCACACCCACAACTGCACCCACACCCTCAACCACAGACACACACAACCACACCCACACACACAACCACACACACACAACCACGCATTCACACACAACCACAAACACAACCACACACAACCACATCCACAATCACAAACACACACACAACCACACACACAAACACAACCACACACAATCACACACACACACAACCACAGAGACACACAACCACAACCACACACAACCACAACCAAACACAACCTCAAACACACACAACCACACACACACAATCACAACCACACCCAACCACACATCCACACACACCCACAATCACACCCGCACCCACAACTGCACCCACACCCAAAACCAGACACACACACACAACCACACACACAACCACACACACACAACCACACACACACATAAAACCACAACCACACACACACAACCACAACCACACACACAACAACAAACACAACCACACACACACAACCACACAACCACACACACACACAACTACACACACAACCACACACACACACACAACCAGACACACACAACCACAACCACACACACAACCACACACACAAGCACACACAACCACACACACATAACCACACACAACCACACACACACAACCACACACACACATCCACACACACAGACAATGACACGCACACAACCACACACACACACACAACAACATACACACACAACCACACACACAACCGCACACACAACCACACACAACTACAACCACACCAAACCACACAACCACACGCACACAACCACACACACAATCACACACACAACCACACACAACCACACATCCACACACACACACACCCACAACCACACCCGCACCCACAACTGCACCCACAACCACACACACACACACACAACCGCACACACAACCACACACACAACCACACACAACTACAACCACACCAAACCACACAACCACACGCACACAACCACACACACAATCACACACACAACCACACACAACCACACATCCACACACACACACCCACAACCACACCCGCACCCACAACTGCACCCACAACCACACACACACACACACAACCACACATGCAACCACACACACAACCACACACAACCACAACCACACACACAACCACAACCACACACACAATCACAACCACACATACACAACTACACACACAACCACACCCACACACAACCACACACACAACCACACACAATCAGACACACACAACCACACACAACCACAACCACACAAACCACACACACAACCACACACACACACAACCACACACACAACAGACACACAACCACAGAGACACACAACCACAACCACACACAACCACACAGACCCACACAACCACACACAATCACACAACCACCCACACAACCACAACCACACACACACAACCAACAACACAACCACACACACCCACACACAACCACACACACAACCACACACACACAACCACAATGACACACACAACCACACACAACCACACACCCAACCACACAACTACACACCCACACCACACCCACAACCACAACCACACACACACACAACCACACACACAATCACAACCACACACACAACCACACACACAACCACACACAACCACACAACCACACACGCACACACACACCCCACCCCCAGCTACTCAGTGTCTATCAGCCTCCTCTCAGCCAGGTAGCGCGATCAGTTTCACTTTCACACGATCGCAATCAGTTTCAGTTTCAAGGCAGCGTTCGCTGTGAAAGTGTTCGCGTTTCTAGTTTATTAAGCATTCGCTCTTGTTTCCTAGTGCTTGACAATCCAATCTCTACAATATTTAAGCAGCCTGTACATCTCCTGTCAACCATACCACTCCGTGCATTTTCTACGATCCACATAGATATCAGTGGTACAGACAAAGGTAACCAGGTTTCTTATCCTTCCTTCAAGCAATAACCAGAATACTAAACTGCATTCGTCCACCACTTAGTTTTAAACAGCAAACACTTATTCTAATCGGTTTGTTTCACAGAGGTTGTGTCTTAGGAGAAGGGCAGTGGCACTCGCATGGCACTATATGCTAGTGTGTTCAAAAGAGTTGTTTAAAACAAAAGTTTAATGAAAAATTGACTCTTTTAAAAATTCTGATTCCACCAGAATTCGAGTCCTCCACAACACCCTGTTTTTTTGACTGACAGCTGGAAAAAGGAGACCAATATTGCCCGCATTTTTATTATTCTGTATCCTCAGCTCAATTCTGGGGTGCTTTTTCAACTTGTTGCTAGTTCATTGCGAATCTTACCGTTACTAATTCAAATTGTGTTAGCTTTGGCTTATTTGCAATGCAAACTTTATCTCAATAAGTTGATGTAACAAGCTGCAAGTCCGCTATGGAAGCCCATTCATTTGCTAATTATTTTCCACAGAAGGTTGCAAGACCATAAAGCGGAGTTTTCAGGATTTTGAATAGTTTCTTGTTTGAAGATGTTACTCTCTTCTGCGCACCCCACTCCTGTACTAAGGTTACGAGTGACTTGGCACCCCCCTTTCAGAGGTTCTTGCATCCACCCAAGTCTGGCCTAGCACTGGTGCGTCCCAGCCTGGCACACACCAGGTGATGATCTCCGCACCTCCTTCTAGACCCCCAGCTCACTACTGTTTGCAGTCTGTCACTCACCCCTCACCTCCCTGGCACTCACCCTTCAACCCTCAGGCCTGGCAGTCACTCCTTGCACCTGGCACTCCCCCTTCTCCTTCTCTGGCACTCAGCATTGACTCTCCGTGACACTCAACTGTCACCTCCCTGACACTCACCCTCTACCCTCCTGGTACTCATACTTTCCCTCCCTGGCACATATCCTTCACCTCCCTGACACTCACCCATATCCCTCCTGGCATTCACTACTCACCCCCTTGGCACTCACCCTTCACCTCCATGGCACTAGCACTTCATCCCCCTGTCCTGGCAGCTACCCTTCACCCCTTGCACTCACCCTTCCCCTCCCTGGCACTCACCTTTGACCCGCCTGACTCTTACATCTCACCTCTATGGCAATCAACATTCATTTCCCTGACACTCACCCTTCATCCCCCTGTCCTGACACTCAACCTTCACCTCCATGGCACTAGCCCTTCACCCCCCTGGCCTGGCAGCCACTCCTCAACACTGACACTCATACTTCCCCTTCTCAGCACTCACCCTTCCCCTCCCTGGCACTCACCCTTGACCCTCCTGACTCTTACGTCTCATCTCCCTGGCACTCACTAGTCACCTCTCTGGCACTCACCCTTCACCCCCATGGCCTGACAGTCACCCTTGTCCCTCCTGGCATTCACTCCTCACCTCCCTGCCACTCACCCTTGACCCTTCTGGCACTAGCCCGGTTTCCCCGTAGAACAAAAAATAACAAGCATTGTCATAGCCAATAGGTCTCGCCTTTGGGACCTTATAAGTGTTTAGCCATGCAACAGTTGATGTTGTTGCACCAAGGATATTGTGCTGAATAACTAAATACTTAGAAGGTCCGAAAAGCGAGACCTATTGGCTATGCCAATGCTTGTTAAATAAGGGGATAAATCCTCCCCTTCCTGTTACAGGCCAATCTCCTTAATAGATGCTACTGCTAAAGCCTTGGGGTGGGTAATTCTGGCAGGCTTATAGTTCTGGGCTAATGAAAATAAGATCTTGACTCTTGTACAATACGGGTTCCTGCCCAGTATTGGGATATCTGAACTCATCCTGCATCTTATTTTTAACAAGTATGTCAAGGCCAAAAAAGGGGGAATGTACATGGATTTTATACATCTTTCATGCATATTTGACCTGTTCAACAGGAAAGAAATTTGGTAAATAATATAGAAAATGGGTTTTGAATTAGACCTCATCACCGTGATAAAACACCTACATTTTGATTTAAAAGTTGCAATGAGTTTTAACCCCTATGGGGAACTAACCCAACTAATCGAATCGCATAGAGGGGCCAGACAAGGCTGCATTATTGCCCAGTTTTTATTCCTGATTTATATTAATGGCATAACAGAAAATCTATTAAAAGCTCAAGCGGATGTCCCAATGGTAGGTGATTTTTCATTACCTATGCTCTTATATGCAGACAATGTGCTTCTGCTTGCCTGCACGCCCATGACTGCTTGATTATTTTGCTGAGTTCATGAAGGGACAGGACCTCAAATTCAACCAGTCTACATTTTACACACTGACATGAAGTGCTTCAAATATGAAATCCAGGTCATTTAGTATGGGGGGGACCATGCTCAGCAAGGCTAAAGTTTTTAATTATTTTGGGATTACTTTTAGTTCTAGTTTTAGCTGTAAGGCACATATTCAGAGGAAAGCCCAACAAATGGGAAAAAATGCAGAAGCCATTTTCCGCTTTCACGGATACTAAAGCAAAACTCATTGCCAGAGGTGATTACTTTATTTAAAACAAAATGCATTTCAGCTGCTATTTATGGGGCGGGAATATGGGAGTATTATAAATCAGATACTCCCTACTGTATTGAAAATGGCTTTTAAATAGGCTGCGGGCTGGCCCCAAACATTTTGCTAATTTAATTTGTCATGAAGAGCGGACCTGTCATTTATAGAGGATCAAATAAAACTGGGGCCACTTTTGCTCTGGTTGAAATGTTGGCTAAATCCTGAAGCGAGCTTGACAAGACAATGTATATCTGATTGTTTGTCCCTTCAAATCATGTCTAAAATGCATGGCTGGTATATGTTAAAACATGCTTTGCTAACCTAGGCCTCCGGGAAATGTTCAATGTGCCATCCCTATTTAATAACCTTGCAAAAGACACAGTGAAGTGGTGTTTTTCAGGAATTTTGTGTCAATGAAAAATTATGTAAAATGCCGAATTTGAAGACAGTGGAAGCTTATATCCCGATTGTGGCAGTTATAGGCCGTAAACCATATTTATGTTGGATTGAAAACCCTTTTAATTGCTGGCTTCGAACCCTTTTTATACATAATCTTAAACATTTTAAAGTGGCCTTCAATGTCAATGTACCTGGAGCCATGACCTGCCACCATGTCATTGTAACTATGTAACTAGACAATGCACATTTCACTTGATCCTGTTTTGCTCCCTGTATGCAAGCCATAGATCGCATTTCTTAAAACCTTTACTCCGACTAGCTGGTTTTAAAAACTATTTGCCCTCAATGGAATTCTTATAAAGGTTACCCTTGGTCGAAATATGTATTGGAATGCTGAATTTTATTAAGGTTGCCATGATAATAAGGAACTGTTACGAACTGCTACATTTTTAAAACAGATCTTTTTAGTTTTATGAGTTGTTCCGTTTTTCTTAAGATTTTAAGGAGATGTAGTTTTAAATTATTTTGACAATTTAATAGATTTGTATTATGTTTGCATGTATTTTATAAATGTGTACTTTTGTGACATTTTTAAGTGCAGAATAAAGATTTTGAACTGAACGTTTCCCATTTTGTATGTGTGCTGTATAATGCAGCACACATGCAAAGTTGGGAAAATAAGGAGCAATTAATACATTTCTTCTCCTTGTTACGTCTGACTCAAGGAGGCCTACGGTTTTGGTGCAAATCCAGTCTACTAATGTTAATAGATAGGGATATGGGTCAAAATCTTTGGGTGGTTACAGTGGAATGCCCACGTACCACCCATGGAACGCCCTCCTTGTCGTAAATTAGTAACACATAGCACAACTTTGTGTTATTTAGGGATACTTTCCAATTCAAATCCTAGTTTGCATTGGAAAGAAAATCCAAACCCAACACTTTGCCCAGGGTATGCATCTCAAAAGTGACACAAACCCAGTGCAAAGTGTTAGTAAACCTGGACCACAGATTTCAATGATTGCTCCCTCTCCAATCTAGAAATGATCATTGTGAGAAATGGGATTTCTGGCTGACTAGGGCATGCCTAAGCCAGTCAGAAACCAACACTGTAGTCAGGTCAAGGGAGTTACACGCTGAAGGTAACCCCTGCTCACCCTCACCCCCTTGGTAGCTTGGCACGAGGAGAGAGGCTTATCTCAGAGGCAATGTGTAAAGCGTTTGCGCAACACACTCACACAACAGCGACACACTAGGCACACCACAAAAGAAACTCCACACAAGGTAATATAAAAACATAGCCTTTGTATTACTCTTAAACACATTAGATCATAATCACAAATATACACTGTGCCAACTGGCACTTGGCATTACTTTACAGGGGATTATATACACTTACAGGGTCAATCAAGCCACTGTTATCACCATTAGAACACATAAGCAGTAAACGTAAACACATCCAGAAATTACTGGTAACCTTGCATGTAGCATAAACACATTATGCATAACTTCTTAGGCATACATCCTAATTTACTGATGCAACACAGTACGAAGCATTATGCAAACATCATAATTAGCAACAAGGCACCACATCATTAGCATAACTCAGTTACTACTAGCAGAGACTGTTCCTAACAGTACCCATTATGCACATATCAGTAGCAGTACGGCACCAAATTACCCACAGGCCACAATATATCTCGTGAGCCCCTGAGGAACCATAGCCATCCTTAGTAAACTAATTGTGAGGGATGCCACATTATGGCCCTGAGCTCATCAGGCCCTTTTTAGGCCTAGGATTGAACATCTACTCCCAACGGCCCCTGGCAGTGGACTGTAGCTGCCCACAAACAACAATGTCCACGAACAGCAGGCAAGCTTGCAGCTGCCCGTGACCAGGCCACTTCCTGACAGGGCGGCCTTGCCGCAATTCAAGTAGCCAGGTTGGAGCGTGTCCGGGGCCCCTCACCCACCGGGGCCTAGTGGGCCACTATGCAGGATTGGAAAGGAGGAGCTAAACACCACCAATGCCCTCATTGCCTCCCCGGCCTTGGACGCTGCAGAGCCTGGCTTTTCTCCGCAGTTCCTCACCACGGGAGTTCCATAAGTGCAGCTGCCAGTTACCATGCGGTGCAGCTGCAATACTCTAGCTCCATCCCCCTCACCAAACACAGTGGTAGAGCGGTTCAGGTCATAGCCGTTGACTGCCCAGCCGAGAGAGACAACGATCACCACCTACCCAACTTCCTTCTGCCTGCAAGGTAGGGACCGGCCGCTCTCCACGGGGCGAAGTCTCAGTCTGCGTTTCTTACCCCTGCCGACCAATTCCTCTCAGCGGCCCGCCCCCTGTCAGGCCGAGTCGTCATCTGACTTCCAGCTCTTCGCGGGTCTCCTCTCTCAGAACCAGGCTTCTCCGGACATGGCAACGCGGTGTAGGCTCTCGCCTCGCTGGACTCCTCCAGACACATCAATGCGGGGTAGGCTCCCGCCGCCTCAACCGGCTCAACCAGGTAGAGAAGATACGTGGGGCTCTCCTCGATAACACTGGAGCTGTGCCTACAACTAAGCAGCTGCTGCCTGACTTCTGGTCTTCTCATGAGGCAATACCTCCCCAGGCTGACCACGCCCAATGCCAGGCTCTCCTCCCCGGGTTTTCGTTTTCCGAAAGGGAGCTCGCAGGACTCCGTCTTCTTCTCCCGGCACTGTAGAGCCTCGTAGAGATTTCAAAACAAAGCACCCAACATGCGCTGCAGTGGGGAGACGTCAGCATGATCCTTATGCTGGCTAGGGGTCTGAGCTGCCCTCTCTCCACTCAGGGCTGCATGAGATGATGCGGCCGGTCTTCGGGTAGTTCCTAAGAACCAGAACTCAGGGGAAATCCCTCCCCCAAAGTGGAACACACCATGGGCTTCTAGGCTAGTTTGCAGGAGCAGCCTACAGCGCTCCTTTCGTGTTGCTTCCCCCCCCCCCCCCCCCAAGAACAATGGGGCACTCCGTCTTTGAGTACAGGCAGTAGGCCAGCACACATGGCCCCTGGGCATAGGGGCAGTCCCTTCAGCAAGCAGCTCCCCAAGCAAAGTCCCAGTGGCGGTTCCTCTTGCCAGTCCAGCAGTCTGCAGGCCACAGGCTTCAAGTAAGCACCCAACAGCTTTTCATGGGGTCACAGCCCCAATACTTATATCCCTTAGTGTCTTTGTTCTCCCCTGCCACAGGGCTCTGCACCAGATCCAAAACAGTTCTGGGGCACGCACACCTTTCTCTAAAGGTGCACCACCACTCCATTTGTCAGTGTAGGTTCTGGACCCAGACACACCACAGGGGGTGGAGCCAGCATTGTGGAAGGCAGGTACAGTCCCAGGGGCTACTCTTCTCACCACTCCAAATGCAGATTGGCCTATTCAGCCTTGTGCTGACTCGCCCAGCCCCTGTCACTCCAAAGCCAGACATGCAATACACATCAGGCAGGCACAAAGACAGTAGCGGCTTGTGGAGGAAGTGCCGCAGGGCAGTGAGGCGGGGGTGGCGCAGGGTGGGGAGCAGTAAACTCCGGCTCACGGAATTAGTTTTATTTATCTACATTACTCCAGTCGGCCGTGAGCCCACCCTGCCCCTCCTCCGCCTCACCGCCCCGTAGCACTCCCTCCATGAGCCTTTATTGCACAAAGACACATAGCACATAGAAATGCCCACTTTTAAAAGTGGCATTTCTAAAATAATGATAATAATCTGCAAACAAGATTGCGCAGCATTTATCACCACTATTCCAAACATTCCAAACTTGATCACTCTACTCCTCTCAAATCAGGATTTACCACTGAAACATTTATCAGGGAATCCCCAATGCATTCCTATGAGAGGGCAGCCTCACAGTAGTGAGAAACTAAAATGGTTGTTTGTCACTACCAGGACATGCCATACAATTAAGGCACATGTCCTACATTTTGACTACAATGCACCCTGCCCTTAGGGCTAGCTAAGGCCTACCTTAATGTGACTGGCATGTAGTAACTTTATGTGCCACGTCACAGCAGCAGTAAACTGCGCTCGCATGCCCTGCAATATCAGTGGCCTGAGATAGGTTTGAAAGGCTACTTTGGTGGGTGGCGCAATCAACACTGCAAGCCCACCAGCAGCATTTAATTTACTGGCCCTGGATATATGAGATACCACATTACTGGGGACAGATAGATAAATTAACAGGTGTAGACCAATTTTACCATGCTTTACCATAGAGAGCACTTGCACTTTACACTGGGCAGCAGTGATAAAGTGCCCAGAGTACTAAAATCACCAACACCATGTCAGAAAAAAGACTAGGAGGAGAGCAAAAAGTTCATGGGTAACCCTGCAAATGGGCCAAGTCCAACAATCATTAACATCAAAAGGAATCGAGTTTTCACAATGAAAACATGTCTTATGAGCCAATGTCGTTCTTTACTCTGCACAGTGGTATCAAACTCCCCTGGGTCCTCCTATAAGTTTGATGCTCCTTAAAAAGCCTTACTTCAGAGCACTGGAGCGCTGATCAACATGTGAGTGACATTTCCATTTCCACACTCTGCCTGCTATTATGCCTCAGTGCACAAATGGGGTACGGCAGCATAGGTCATGGTTTATACTCAAGCCATATCTGCTTAGGTACTCAGTACGATGCACATGTCTCTTTGTGCTGTTTATGCATTTTCATAGTCAGGACATCTGCCCACTGTAAAATCCACAATTTTTTCCCACCTGTAAGTGAGTCAATGAGGGAATCAGTAGCAAAGACTTTTCCCAGGTATTTGCCTTACTGCAGCGCTTCAGGAATAAGACGCACTTAATTCAGGAATCCAACTATTCAAATTAAAGCTTTTTAAATTAGGACCACAGCTCACAAAGCGGGTCATTTGAGGTCACCTATCATCACGAATTTTCTAATAGCACTCTAGGGAAAATCAACAAAATCAAATTGTCCTGGGGGGCGGTAACATCATTTTGTTCTAAATATCTTCTTGGAATAGCAACACAATCCTATTGCCTAGTGGAACGTGGCTTTAGGGAAAATTATTGATCTCCAGTACAAAGCTCTTTCTCGGAGTCAACAGTAATTCACGTGTGTTTGTGTTTGGGGGATGTGTGGCAGTTAAGACCTCAGTTTCCAATTTTGAAACTCGGAAGGGCCATGCACTGAATTCTGCATGGTTACTCATGAAGCCCACTAGCCAGAAAAACTGAAAAGGAAACCCTCACTGGGTTGAGAGGGGCACACTTCTTCCCTGTCCTCACGTTCTCCACCCTTGGACCTACGTACCAGGCCTGGTTTAGGAAAATAACTACCTAAGGTGATGGCTAGGCCATAAGCAGCAGGGGTCTTTAGTTAGTCAATACAAACATAATATGTTGATCCGAACCAGGTGATATGAGTGGTCAAATGTCTTGTTAGTTTGCTCGGGGTGGCTTGTAACGTGGCACTTGCCCTTTCCCTGATATATTATCTGCGGTAACAAAGACCATCAGAAGTTATTTGCAAATACATACATATGTATGTGTTGGCAAACAACCTATATGTGCCGAGCTAGTGGAGGCAATAGAGAAATGTATTTATTAACATGTTAAATTATCTTTTCTCTGTGACATAATTACACGTGAAGGCTAGACAGGCCTCATTCACATCTACATTCAGGAGGCTCTCAACTGCACTTTTCACACCTTTCGCCCAGTGGTGCTATGCTGCCCTTTGAAAGATAAATGTACAATAATAGATTAGCGACTCGCAAAATAGGGTTAGTACATTGTGCTTTCCATTTTTGCAGTCGCAAAACACTCATACATGGCATTTGTACTCGCTATTAGGGGACGCCCTTGGCACTCCCCTTCCTAATAGCGAGTCGCTAACCCAATTTTGCGAGTCGCTAATAGATTAGCGATTCGCAAAATAGGGTTAGTACATTGTGCTTACGTAGTCACAAACGGGCCAAATGCCCCTTTGCGACTGCAAAAAATTGTCGTACATCTGTCCCTTTGAGCAGCAAAAAAAATATACAACTAAAATGATAATAACAAGAAGTTACTATCATTTTATTTTTCTGTGTGGGACTCGGAGCCAGGTTGGGCGTGCTGGGCTGGCCAGAGGAGGGGAAGCAGTGGTTTGCACTCTCAAAGTGTGCATGACGGTTTAGTCTGCCCTTTTGGGCCAGTTAAAACATCATGCGCATTTAGCATGTACTCCACCTGACTGCATTGCACAGCCGGGTGGAGAATATACCCAGGCTCCCAATCACTGCCTGAGCAGCCAAACAGTCCCTTCAGACCAATTGTGATTGGCTGGGAGACCCTTGGAGCCTGGGTGCTTTCGGTGCTGAAAGTGTCAAGCGAGGACGAAGAGACAGGGGCAGCAGCGACATTCGAAGGTAAGTTAATTTTATTAATATTTTCATTCCCCCTCCCGCCCCACCACTCTGGTTCCAAGGTTGCGACCACTGCCTAGACAACGTTTTTTGATTTCCATTGGCTGTAATAATATTGTATTATATCCCATTGCTGAGTGCTACAGTGACTGTTAAAGGTCCTCTTGCAGCAAAGACCTATAATAAGGGGGAGGGTCATTAACAACCGGCATAGTCCGAGGCAGAAAGGCCCTAATACTTTTAAAATATTCAACCCCCTGATGGTAAAATGTTTCCACCCACAGGGGGTAAAATGTTCTGAAATAAACAGGATGACACAGAAAGAAAAGAATAGAAACTTTAGGGTAGAAGGTGTATGCCAGCAATTATTCTCTCTGTGCCACTTTATTGTCTTCAGTGAAATGGTCAAAATTCGAATGTTCAGACAACTTTTGCTATTGTTACTGATATGGATGCTCTATAAAGTAATACACATTGTTTACCCACCATTTCTACCACAGCCCATTCAAAGAATTGTTCCTCACGTCCATCTGAGAGATGGGTAATGCCCCCCTCTTAAATTATTTTGTGTCCCACTGTTTCTGACCTGTTTTTGATGGTTTTACAACTCTGGGCACTTTACCACTGCTGATCAGTGCTAAAGTGCATATGCTCTCCCTGTAAATTGTATGTATGGTGTAGTGTTTCAATAATTGACTGATTTGATTTACTAGTCAATCCCTAGTACAGTGCACGGTGTGTGCCCAGGGCCTGTAAATCAAATGCTGCTAGTGGGCCTGCAGCACTGATTGTGCTACCCACATAAGTAGCCTGTAAATGTAACTCAGATAGGAACGTTTATCATCTATTTGTTTCTAAGGGTTTAAAATGTGTATATTTCTATGAGGAATACTCACCACCTGACAGTATGACCTTGTGCTGATAGTAGACTGGAACGTTTATCTTCCATTTGTGTCTACATGTTTGAAATATACATTTTTCTAGGTGTAATTACGTAAAGATTCCAACAAGTAGGTGGGAGTTAAGACCCCACAATTGTATTTTTTTACTTAACAAATTAAGATTGTGACAATTGTTCTATTTAAATGAAGTTGTTTAAAAGACTTTTGAATCTAAACCATAAGATACACTGTTTATGACAAATTATAGAGATAAATGGTAGAATCTCGTAATACTATTGCTCTAATTTGTTTGGTGTTGATACAAATATAACATGTTTTGGACATGTTAACTCTCCCTCTCTTCCTTTTTGATGTAGGAAGTTTATTGTGTATTGGCATTTTGTTGACCAAAAGGTTGTAAATAAGCCAGACCCCAGTTTGATACTAAATGAAAATATATGTCTATTCAATGTAAAAATGTTTGTCTGTAATTGAGTTTGTGAAACGTGCACTTTTTCGGAGGCGAGATGGGCTTTATTGTATATTAATCCAATTTTTTGGAAAAAATACCACGGATTTCTGATTTACAATATCGGTATTTACGTGCCCAATCTCCCATTCTAAAATGGCGCGACCTCGGGAAATTCATTTCAGCTAGTCCTTCTTCAATCTATTCTAGCCGATAGTCAGCACATTCGGCTTTTCTGGATTTGCGCAGTATTTAGAACGCTGTGCGGCGGCCATCAAGACTTCAGACTTTTTTAGGCGCTGCAGCGAGAAGACCTTGGTGAGTTTTTGTGATAGAAATATTTGGGCAAATTATGCCCCACGCATGTTTTTTATCTTGCCCCCCTTCGCTATGTTTTTTAATGTAACCAAGTCGTTGGTACATTAAGGGATTGGTTTCTTTTTTTTCCCACCCCATTGTAGCCCGCACGCTGCAGTAATGTGCTGAGGAGCACTCATCTCCTATTCCGTGGCAAACTTTGCCGGATTGACGCCTAAAGGTAATATCGTTCCTCCCTTTTTTACACAAGGGGGGACCCAGGGAGAGCCGTGCGCGAGCCGGTCTCTCACTGGGTAGGTTCACGCAAGGGCTGGCCACAGGGACAGGTGGCAATCAGTTAGGCGGCACAGTGGGGCGGAGGGCTTAAATAGGAGTGGAGGCGGCAGAAGGGGAGCGGTGAAGGCGGAAGGGGGGTAGCGGAGTTTGTTTTTGCCCCACCCACCCTTCCCTTTTTGCTTCTTTATCTCTTTTCTCTCTTTCCCTTCCCCTTTAGGTCTTAGGTTTTAGAATTACAGGGAGGTTCTAGGCTTGCCACGCTAAGACAGGTTTTAGGTAGTTTCTATCAGCTTAGGCGGGTTTTTATGGGGGGTGGGCAGCCTGGAGCGGGTTGGTCCATCCTCAAAGGGCAGTTAAAGGAAAGGAGGGGGTATCAACCAGAGACAGTTCCTTCTGGGTTTTTTGGGGTTAACTTGGTGGGGGGGGTTTCTCTTTAGTAAGAATGCTAAGAGAAGCTGAGGGATGTTTTGGTTTATTAAATAATGAATTGAAAGATGTTTGATCAGAATTTTATTTACACTTGTCTTATTAAAGTGGCCTTTCCTGCTAACTAAGAAGTTGTGGACAGTGAGTTCTTGCGCGATGGCACCTAGTTTTTGTTAATGTATTGATGCACTATTTGTCACCATGGAATTCTACGGCTTATGACTTGTAGACCTCTCGCTTTTTCTACAACTACGAGATTAATATATTTATAAGGAGTAGAACTAATTGATTTCTATTACCCCTTGCTGCACTAAGATGTAAGTGATCTGAACTCTTGTGTGTTCCTGTGTTCTTTGATCAGTTTCTAGTTTTAGCAGTTGATTCACCTGAACAATCTTTTGTTTTTAGTTTTTATATTCATATCAGAGAAACTTCCAATTATTAGCAACTGCTACAATTGTTCTTCACATTATTGGAAGGATGTGCAGTCTTAATTTGAAACCCCCTTGGGGTAACATCACCCTGGGAAATTAAGAGTCTACATTCCTGTCAACACAAATCTTTTTTTCACTAAACAAATTGCTTTGTAAAAAATATTTTCTTCTCTTTCTCTCTATCACTCGTGGAGTAAATGGAAACACTTCCCTGTTATTTTAAACGGGTGTGGTGGTGGTGTATTTCTTTTCTGTTTTTCTTTTCTTAACAACAACATGCGTATCTTTTTTTTCTTCACTTTGTTTTGCCCTTTTGGAATCTGGAACGTTGATATATTAAACTTCTGTATAGTAAATATTTATATATATGTTATTTTTGTACTTTATAGATTGGTATGTTAGGTGCTCCATTCAAAAATATGTCCTGATGATGACCTGGAATTTATAATAAAAGTCGAAATGCCGTCAACGCAACTGTGGCTGCAACTAATGAAGGACACATTGTTTTGTTTGTGGCAGTTTCAGTGTTGTTCTGAAACCCCTTTGTCTTTTGATGTAATTCCTTCTGTCCGCCACTTGTATGGTTTTTGTATTGTATATTAACTTTTATATGTACCAGTATATATTTCTGAGCCCCACTTTCTAAATGGTTTTATTGAATACATGTTGTACGCATTTCCAGATATCTATACTACTATAATAAAGGAAGAACTTTCAGCCTTTGAGGCGGGTAAACTCGGGAACCACAGCGCCAATCCACACACCCAATATATACAGTTGGAGGGTGTAGATGGTTATAGGCTATATACATTTTAAAAAAAACGTTATTTAAAAAATTTATAGTAAAAAAAAAAGTAGTCCCTCCGAAGTAGCGCCGGCCAGGACGTGCGTGCTCACATCAGGAGCGCGATGAGGAGCGGCATCCAGAAGAGCGACGAGGAGCGGCGGACATGGCACGGGGGAGGAGCGGTGGCATGAGAAGCAGTGGACAGGCCAGCGGTGGTGCGAGCAGTGGACAGGTTAGAGGAGCAGCGGCTGAGGTAAGGGAGCAGCGGACATGGCGCGGGGGAGGAGCGGTGACGTGAGGAACAGCGGACAGGCCAGCGGCGGTGCGAGCAGCGGACAGGCGGGAGGAGCGGCGGCTGAGGTAAGGGGACCCATGTCGGGGCAGGCAGGGGTCGGGGCAGGCGGGGGTCGGGGCAGGCGGGGGACGGGCCGGGCGGAGGCACGGGCTGCTGGACAATGTTGGGGCGGGCGGGGGTCGGGGAAGCCTGTTGCTCCCGAACAAGATCGAGACGGGCTGCTAGTTCTTTATATAGGCTTTTATTATCTTTCACTTTTATGTGTATGATTAGATGTATATTGTTTCTAATAATTGTTTATTGTTTAATATGTGTTTATGTAAATTGTAATTCTTCACATTCCTTGAACCTTTTTTAGGATAAAATAATGTAAATGTAACTCAGGCCTGCCATTGCAGAGCCTGTGTGCAGTCCAGTACTGCATTGTCAACCTGCCAAGTGTACCTACTTGCCAGGCCCTAACCTTCCCTTCTCTTATATGTTAGTCACCTTAAGGTAGGCCCCAGGTACCCCTTGTGGGCAGGGTGCAAGAAACCATGTATCGTCCCGGATCGACACATCGCGGCGCCAAGTCTGTTGAATCGTTGGGGAACACAGCAAGAAACAGACGCATCAAATAGCCACTCCGCAAGGAGGAACCAATGCATTACCTTCTTTGCGGCCCTTTTTGTTATGTGCACAACACATCCAGAGTACTGTGTGTGAAAAGTGTCGCATCTGAACTTTTTCTACCATTTGAAAGTCATATTTTTTATTACTGTATTGTGGATTTTTGTCATTTGGTCTTGTTTGGTTTAGATAAAGATTACTTATTTTTCTAAACTGGTGTTGTGTCCATTTCTAGTGTTTCCACTGTATTACTGCGTGTGTTCACAAATGCTTCACACACTGCCTCTGAGATAAACCTGCCTGGTCATGCCAAGCTATCAAGGGGGTGAGCAGGGGTTATTTTAAAAGTGTATCCCCCTTACCCTGACTAGGAGCAAAGGGTCCCTATTTGGACAAATGTACCTAACTCTGCCAACTAGAGACCCCTATTTCCAACACCCACCTTAACAGCTAATCATCTGCAGTCTGGTAGATAGCTCAGAGGGTTGAGTGTCTCCGTCAAGACTGTGTAACATGCACATGTTGGAATTCCTGTAGAACAAATTGGGCCTGTCATGATTCAAAACTGGGTACAAAAAGTATTGGGTTGTATTCATCTTTTTTCCACTTCATAATGAACAAATAGAGTTTTCCTGTACACCCATTCTGAGACACACCCCACAACCTCTCTAGCTAAATATCACCCCCCTGAGGCACACAGTAGGTCCTTCGTAGTCCAAGCAGAGTTAAAATAAATACGTCTTCTAGTTATTAGTCTCTTTTTATGGTCTTGCTTGAGCTACAGAATGGTGTTGGATTAAACACAGATCAGTTGACTGGGAGTGAGTATTTGATTTGCTCAAACGCTCCATCCATCATCCCCTTTGGTATTGCTTTGCTTGACAGTCCAGCTGTTGCCAGAAAATGATGTGATAATCACCAGGAGAGGGGCTTCGGCTTCACCCACGTTGAGAGACAGGAGTAAATGTTTTGATTGGGCAGAAGTTGTGTTCTTCCACGAAAATCTGCCTGTCGCCTGTCGCCTACACAGGTATGATCATTTCAACCCACTGCCTGAGCTTAACATTTCAGGTTCACATGCATGCCATTGTAATGCTATTAAAGTGTTTTATATAACTAGATACTTTATGGCATTGTTCTCTCACTGCAGCACAAATGAGAGCAAGACAGTCAATAACAAACATGGATTTTTAGGTCTTTCTTGACAGAGCATTAATAAGTCCGACCTATTGGCCTTGTCAATACTTTTTTAAATACTATACCACACTAATGGAAGAAAGTACTCACAAATATATCACCTTGAGTTCTATTCATTGCGTTAAAAAAACTATGAATTACCTTGTATTTGCTTCAGAGAGGTACCAGGAAGCATTAAAATCCTGGTCTGAAGAATTCTCCATTTGGTGGCTCCAAAATTATATAGACATTGGCATCTTCCTCACAATGTGCTGTATACATCTCAAAGATTAGTGCCTTAAGCAGGTGTACCAATACCTAGGGACCTGGGTATGGCCACTGTGAATTTACAAAATATAGGATAAGGATAATGGTCATAAATAGTGATATTCATGGCGCTTCCAAAAACTACTAACTGAATCATAGTTTATGGGGCAAGGATTAAATACTAAATCTAGGTCTCAGTGAAGTTGCCTAACAAGTGAATAATTACAAAACTGTAAATCCTTGTAGTTCAATGGAAATAAAAGTCTGCACCAGCTAGTTAATACACATACACAATATAAGCAGTGTAATACTTGTACACAGATGTCTAATTGTTATCAAACAGGAGCCCTCAGTAGCCCGCTGTTCTCGTCTGCAATATGAAATGGCTGAGTGACCCTCTGCAGAGTTTAAAAATGTGGGAATATTGAGAGGAGGCCTGACAGATTACGATTACGGCAGTCTTGGAACTGCCATACTCACAGTGGCGGGCTGAGTCCACCGCCAGGATCCGGGATCCCGCAGCAGCGGAGTGGAAAGCAGGAGGAACCGCCAAGCAGATTACGACCTGCCTTCCCACCAATCATTTCATGGCGAGGACTCCGCCATAAAATACTTGGTTGAAAGGCATGGAAAGGGGCCCCAACAGGGCTCATGGAGGTGCATGCGGGGGCACATGATTTTACCCCCAACAGTGCTCAGTTGTGTGTGCTCTGTGTGGCACGCACAGCATAGTACATGCACCATTGTGCATGAACATGCTGTAGACACGGTCACAGCGATGGTATCATGTTTAGGCTCTCATATGAGCCAAACATACCCGCAGCCATGATACTGCTGCACCGCCAGTCCTGGATTCAACTCAGAATCCAGCGATCAGATTCACCACAGGCTTGACGGTCTTCCTGGGACTGCTGTGGTAGAGATCCTGCAAGAAGACTGCCAAACTCTTAATCAGGGCCAGAGTTTCTTAGTCCCCTCCAAATCTTAGTCAGAGCCACCCAACCCCATCTTTCCAGTCCATGGGGCTATACAGAATAAAATAAACATCCTCTGCAGAGAATTGCCAAGACTTTAAACTCAAAGTGAACAAAATTAAAAAGCCCTAATACTTATTGTGGTTTCTAACAGCAAATAAATGGACAAACTCTTCCACTTTAATTAGACAAAATTAATAAGAATGAGAGCTGTAAACAAAAGGGATTACAATTGTCCAGTTTGAGGGTACTCAATGTAGGGGCTTCAAAAGGATGGAGGTAGAGGGGTTCTTGCCAGGATTTGAACTTGTGATCTCAAGATCACAACAAATATGAACTGTAAGCATGTAAATGTATTTCCAAATAGTTACCGCACACTTGACTTAAAACCCATTACAGCTGAATTAAACTAAGGCTGGGCTGAACTCACAGAGTTTCACTCCACGGAATTCAGCGGAATTACATAAAAATTCCTTGAGATTCCATGGAGTTCTGGTAGTGAGCGGAATGCGGCACACTGCGCTACTCACGCTGATTTTTAGCTCCAGGAACTTGTTCTGGGAACAGCACAATGTGGAGCGACACAAAGCGCTGCTTGCTTCTGCCAAGCAAGTAGATTTGCTACTCGACCAGCAGCTTTCTCAATGTGAACGGTCGTGACCAGCCGTTACCACCCGCATTCTGTAATCTCATCAGGAAGCGTTTTAGTGCCCGAAAATCCTGCTAGTTGAAGCAAACTCATGCTCGTGTTCGCCAACTCAAAGTTGGCAAGCCACAATTGAGAAAACAGCTTTTCTAGGCAGCGGTTGGAGAAGTGTTGCCAGATCTCTGCAAGGGGGCAAACTCCACAAACGATGCCGGTGGAGCGGATTGTTCACCTACCCCTACTTTAAGCATGGAAAGCCTGATCGGGGAGGTCAGAAGATATTGAATATTTCTAAGAGCCTGATTCTGATGCGGATAG
The DNA here is from genome assembly GCF_964263255.1 of Lissotriton vulgaris. Lineage (NCBI taxonomy): Eukaryota > Metazoa > Chordata > Amphibia > Caudata > Salamandridae > Lissotriton > Lissotriton vulgaris. The sequence goes on along the minus strand of NC_141685.1, from coordinate 1,705,007,069 downwards.
GAAAGCATTCCCACCTAGGGCCTGATTCTGATGCTTTAGGAAGGCCTCCTAATGGCATTTGCTCCTTCTAAATCGGATCGGGAATGACCCAGGGCCCAATTATGATGCTGTTAGGAACATATGCTCCCATGAAGTCAATAGGAGTCCAACCCAATCGTATCTGGAAGCATCCAGATGCATTGCACTCCATCGGTCGGACTCTCCCGATCCGAGTTGGTTGGAAACCATTTCCAAACTGATTCGATCGGGAAGCTTTCCAACCCACATCAGAATCAGGCCCTAAGTGTTAACACCCCTCCCTGAGACGCCTTACCTATATTTAAGATACACTGCCTCAGTTATTGCCTGGGAGTGCTATTTAAGGACTCTATATGGCAGGGCTTGTCAATTTCTGGAAGTGGACTGGTATTTATTCCAAGCCTCACCAAAATCATATCCACTTCCGGAGGTAATGATTTATGAAATTTCTATTTCTCACATGACTTAAACATCATTAGAACATTGAAATGTTGCGTGCTCTATTGAAAACAATGGAGTGCTCCGGGCTTCTAATGGCCGGTAGAAGCCCGCAGCATCAACATTGCAATGTTTGACAAAGGCCTTACGGAGCCCTAGGGGATTTAAACCCCTTTGGACTCCGTTAGGCCTTTGTTTTACAAATTAGAAGATTCTGCTTTCTAGGGGCCGAATGTTCTAATAGCTTTAGAGCCCTTCATAGTAGGCTCTACCGGCCATTAAAGGCCCTCTACCTAGTTAAAGGTCCTTGCCTTCGGCTCTTGCCTTAAACGCTGGAGCAAGCCTTAAATGGCCAGTAGAGCCAACTATGGTGGACTCTAAGGCTATATTACAAACATCTCTGATCCAGCGCGAACCCAATAATTTGATCAGGGATAAATGCTCAATATCTTCATACTACTTTGGCCCATACACATTCACTCAAGTCCCTGATGCGCTGGGGTCAAGTTATGGATCTATCCTTAACCTTTCTTAAAGCAAAAATCTTTATTTAAACATGTATTTTATATTCTAACTAGTCCTGGGCGTAGTTTGCAGAGTTTTGCTTTGCAGAACTCCATGAAGTTACAAAAAACTTAGCGATTCTCCGTGATTGGAGAGTGCACAAACTGCAGTGCGAACTGCAGTTTGTGCTGGTATTCTTCTGCTCAGGTAGAAATTCTACCCGAGCGGCAGCTCGCGCTTGCGAACTTACTGTTCGCGATCGCAAACGTATTGTTCACAATCGCAAGCGAGGAAAAGCTCCACTTCACATCGCGAAGCGGAGTGTTCTGCACTCCGTTAGCTCCGCGGAGTGCGGAATGCATAAAACTCTGCAACTCTGTGAACGGAGCCAAGTTCACTGCCCAGGCCTAATTCTAACACATGTAATCGACTTTTCATCTACTTGGTCGATGAACCAACTAGCTGAAGAGTTGATGGTAATGGAAAATTCTAAAAACATTAACAACCATTAATTTGACTAAAAGAAAATCATGGACTGTTTGGTAAATTTCAGGAAGGTTATCTAGTAATTTTAAATGCTCAAAGCAAAAGCCATAAACTCAAATACTGGAAACCTCATAAGAGAGTAACGAACTATCACAGCAATAATGGAAATAGCATCTCAAATATACGTTGCAAAGAGTGGATAGATGAAGAGACATTAGATGCAAATAAAATGTATTGACATTAACTATTAATTTCGTAGGGATAGAGGAAGAGACAAAAGCACAGAAAAATATATATAATTGAGACAATTATCTCTCTTTATGCTGTATACTAACTCAATAGACGTGTAAAGGGGATTTATTTTTAACGTGTTAGCCTAGCATAGCTTAAGCAAGAACAGTGTTATTTCTGAGTTTAAAGCACCATACACCATGAATTTTTACGAGTTACAAATGTGGCCATGCCATGCTAAACCCTTTACTACATTCTAATTAGAAGATTATTACATTTACGGTAATTTACACATTAATTCTGATTAGTTCAAGCATATTTGCAAAGCAAGCTTCCCACGTGTAGTGTAATAGTGCATATTAGTTGTTTAGACACTACTTACTGTTACTACATATTATAGGGGTGTTCAATCGAGCAGGTTTCATTTTTGCAAAATTCTGCTCCATCAATCACCACTCGGATAGTTTCATAAATACTCACCATACTGAGAGCCATCTTTTTATCTAAAATTCACTCTCTCTTTCTTCTTTTATGTTATGTTATGTTATATCAATTTATAACGTGCACAGATACTCAACAGAATGTCCTGGCGCGAACTTAGTAAAATGAACCACAAACCAAAGCACTTTTGAAAGAGAAAGGTTTTTAGCTTTTTTTAAAAGATAACAGAATCTTGAATACTGCGCGCATTCCATACCAAGGCAGCTTTACACACAAATGAACACCCACCCAGCCTTTGGCGTTTGAACCTAGTGGTCTGCATCAAAAGTTGGGAGGATGAACGCAACTGTCTCACAGTGTTATAGAAAGCGAACCTCTTCTGAAGGTAGGTGGGACCCAAGCCATATAGGGCCCTGTGAGCAATAGCCAGGGTTTGGAATTTTATTCAGGATTCCACCGGGAGCCAGTGCTAAGAGCGCAAGTGAGCCCGCACACTACATCTGCGAGATATCCCCAGCCGAAATCTGGCGGCCGAGTTTTGAACAACCTGCAATTTGTTCAAGAGGTAGCCAGAGATGCCCACATAAAGTGCACTAGCATAGTCCAAATGAGACAAGATCAAAGCATGGACAACAGTTTCTTTGGCAGGTCTTGGAAAAAGAAGTAAAAACTTCCTTCAGGCTTTCAATGTACCGAAGCAGGTCCCAACCAGCTTTTTAACCTGGGTAGAGAAGACCAGATTTTCATTGTACCAGACCCCCAAGTTTTTCGCAGCAATACCCATTGCATTAGGCAAGGGGGAGCCGGGGGGCCATAACCTGTCTCGGAAATTAGCTGGAAAGATTCCATAAAAGAGGACCTCTGATTTCTCTTTGTTACATTTTAGCTGGGCCTGGGCAAGCCAGCAGGAAACCAAGGACAGACAGTGTTGAGCCGCAAGAACTGAGTCATCATCCTTTCCCCAAGAAAATAGAAGCTCGGTGTCGTCAGCATAGGTCATCACCTTAGCCCCTAATGACTCCACTAGATAGATCAGGGGAGTAACATAGATGTTGAAAAGAAGGGGACTAAGGGATGACCCTTGTAGGACACCAGTGGCTACCCACTGCGGTACCGAGGAACAAGGTGGAAGCCAGAGCTGCTGTGAGTGGCCTTCCAGAAAAGATTTCATCCAGCTCCAGACTGAGCCAGATATCCCGATCTCCGAAAGGCAATCAAGAAGCAAAGAGTGCGGCACAGTGTTGAATGCCACCGAAAGATCAAGCATAACCAATGCAGCTCTCCCGCCGGCATCCAAACGCTCATGAATTACCTTTGTCACCTTCAGCAGTGCAGACTCTGTGGTAAACGAGGCACAAAATCCTGATTGGGCTGGATGCAGCAGACCCGATACCTCGACAAAATGAGTCAGTTGATTGGTGACGGCCTTCTCACAGACCTTGGCAAGGCTTGGCAGCATAGAGATGGGGCGGTAGTTTCCCGGTATCATTGGATCAAGAGACGCCTTCTTGAGGAGAGGGAGAATTTGTGCCTGCTTCCAGGATGCCGGAACAAGACCTTCCTGCAAGGATATATTAACAATTTTGTTAGCTTCAGGATTGATGGTATCCACAACAGCGGCAATAAGTCTTGCGGCACAGGGATCAGTCAGAGAACCCTACTTCAGAGACTTAAGAATTTTGAGAGAACATGCCAGCTCAATAAGCTCGAAAGTTGACAAAGTATGGATGAGACTGGTGGCCGACAGGCCAGACAAAGAGACCATGTATGCCATAGTACAAGAGGTAAAACTAGCTTATAAAGTGCAGATCTTGTCCAGGAAAAACTTTGCAAGAGTATTACACAAGGTCTCCGAGACTGGTGCTGCTGGAGCTTGGGCACAAGGAGACATAAAACTTTGCACAATAGAGAATATTTCTTCAGAGTTATTGTTGGCTTGATCAATACGTGGAGAAAAATAGCAACTTTTTGCGACTGCTATAGCGGTGTAGTAGCTTTTTTGTTTAGCTCTAAGATTGTGTTTTGCTAAAAGGCAGTAGCAACTAGAGCGCCATGCCCTTTCCAGTATTTTTTTTATTTTTTTATTATTTTATTTTTCCTTCCGACCAGCAGTTATACAGTAAACAAGACATTACAGATATCAGATTTGTTGGCACATTTGACATCTTCTAATTACAATACAAATTACATACATAATCGTTAATACTTTATCCATGTCATTTTCAGCGGACAGTGAAGTAGATCTATTTGGCATCTCAACCCCCTCCTGCGGTAGCACTACACTCTACACCTTTCATCTAGTCTCTGTGTGATTTACTCGTCCAAGTGCTGCATTATCACTTTCATAGGTATTTGTCAGCTCATATCTCTGGTTCTGTAGTTTTTTGCAAGTAATTTACAAGTGGCTCCCAGAAATCTCTGGTACTCGAAGCTTGTGGGATGTCTTCTGCGTAAGTTTCTAGCGTTTCTTTGCAACATGTCATGTCTTTGATCCAATCTTTGAGCCTGGGCGGTCTTTTGCTTCCCCACCTGATTGGTATGCGCCTTTTTGCAAGTAGTAGAGATACAGCTAGGAATTTCCTGTGAATAGCGTATTTGAGCTTTTGGGCTCCTAATATGCATACCAAGGGGGTGTTAGGGATTTGTTCTGATAACATATCAGTTAGTGTGGCGGTGACTTCACCCCAGTATGCCAGCAGTTGTGGGCATGCCCATGAGGCATGTAGGAAATCCGCACCTGGCGCTTGGCACCTCTGGCAAGCATCTGTCTCCCTAATGCCCAATCTATGTAGTTTAGCTGGTGTATAATATAGTTGGTGGATAAACTTGAAATGTATAATGCGGAAGTTACAGTTGGACATAAGAAGTGTGAGTTATGTACAGCTGTATTGCCAGTCTTGTTCCCCGATTGATACACCAAATGTCCTTTCCCATCTACCTAGCGCTGCTTCAGGCTTCACAGCCTGCTCCTCCTGGGCCGCCGTGTATAGTCGTGTTACCAAGTTCTTTCGGTTAGGAGCTGTCAATAGTATTTGTAATGCGTTCAATTGCTCGGGTTCAGCCGGGAATGTGCTGCACAGTGATCTCACTGCCGGGCCCAACCTTAAATACGCAAAATTCTTCAGGGGGAGCGTATGTGCATATAGGGAGGGATCTGTCCATTTAATAAATGCATTATGAGGAAACAGTTGACCCATAGATGTCAGTCCCATCTCCGTAAGCAGCACTTGGTTATTCTTTTCTTGAGTTACCGTAAGGTTGGGGTGCTGTGCTGTGGGCAGCGCACACGTGTATATTGGTAATTTGTGTGCCCTGTGTGCCAGCTTGTGCCACGCTCTGGAGGTACACTTAGCTGTGTATATCTTGTCACCTGGTGTATAACAAATTGGGTCAGCTAACAATGCAGTCAGTGGCGTGGGGGAAATGTTATCTTTTTCCACTGCAATGTGAGGTATGTATGCGTGTAGTTTCGTCCACTAATGTGCATGTTGCGCCTGTGCACAAAGATAATATAACTGAAAGTCCGCTGCTCCAAAACCGCCCAAGTGGTATGGTTGTGTAAGTACTTTCCATCTGGTTCTAGCCTGTTTGCCAGCCCATGTCAGTCTTTGTATGAGAGAGCGTAGTTTATCAAAGAAGGTCTTGTTTAGCCATATTGGTATGTTCGAGAACAGATACAGGATCCTAGGCAGTATTATCATTTTCTGAAGGGCTATCCTGTCCGCCATTTAGAAGGGCATTTTTATCCACCTGTCTAGCTGGTCCTCTAGTCTTGTCATTGCATATCCCTGGATCTCTGTGAACGCAGATTCCTAAGTACTTAACCGGGTCTGTACACCATTTCAAGGCTAATTCTAGGTCGGGTGCCGTTGTGTCTGCGGTAAGAGGTATCTCAACTGATTTATCCCAATTGATGTGGAGTCCAGCATAGTTCTCATATTTAACATATTCTCTAATAAGCAAATTTAAATTCCTGTCCGGATGCGTGGTGTAGAGAGCCATGTCATCCGCATACAATGCTATTCCGATTGGCCTGAGGTCAAATTGTAATGCAGTTTCGGAATGTTTCGGGCGGATTTTGCAGGCAAACGGCTCAAGGATTATGGCAAAGAGCATTGGTGACAGTGGGTAACCATGTCTAGTACCCCAGGTGATCACTATGGGGTTAGATGTGGAGCCATTAATCCTGACTCGTGCTTTAGGTGCTGCATATAGTAAGGAAATCCACTTACGAAAGGGCTCAGGGATTCCCATCTTGCGTAGAGTGACAAGCATAAAGTCCCACTCCACGGAATCAAACGCCTTAGCGGCGTCCAAGAGAGCTGCGGCTGCTGGTACATCCGGGTCTAGGTGGTGGTAGAGCGAGAAGATGGTACGAAGGTTGTGGGTAGTGGACCGTGTTGGCATGAAGCATGCTTGATCCGGTAGCACTAGATTGCAAAGAAGTGCTTGTATTCTATTCGCAATTATTTTTGCCAGAATCTTAGCGTCAATATTTATCAGGGACAAGGGCCTGTATGATTCGCATTCCAGGGGATCCTTACCCGGTTTCGGGAGTGCTATCAGGAGAGCCTCGCTTAGCGTGGTTGGTAATGCGCCTTTTTCGTATGCCTCTTCGAGCATTTCTGCGAAGTGTGGGACTAGTATATCTCTATATTCTTTGTAGAACTCTCCCGGGAGCCCATCAAGTCCGGGAGCCTTGTTATTAGGGAGAGAGTTAAACGCGTCTACTATTACATCTTTAGAGACAAGGAAACAGAAGTACTTCCGGTGGGTGTCTGACAACCATGCCATCTCTATGTCATCTAAATATTCTCTTATGTCTGAAGTGGAGGTCGATGCTTGGGCCGTATACAACTTAGTGTAATATTTGGCGAAGCATTCCAGTATAGCTGGGGTGTCGTATACTGGCATGTGCTGTTCATCCTGAGTCTGTGTGATATATGCTGTGGTGTGGGTGGGCCTGATTTTATACGATAATGCACTACCAGGTCTGCCCCCTCCCCATAGTTTCGAGCTGTGTATTTGCGTGAAATGTATTTAACCTCATCATCTGCAAATTCGTTATATATTTCAATGTGTTTCCTAATTTCAGCCAATATCGTGGTGATTTGGGTTTCCGCAAATTCACGCTCTAATCCAATAATGTCAGCCTTAATTTTCTCTAGCTGTCTCTGTATATCTCTCAGTATGCCTGCATGTGTACTTATACAATGTCCCCGTATGGTGACTTGAAATGCCTCCCAGAGGGCTATTGCACTCTGGACGGATCCGGTGTTTTGTTCAAAGAAGGCTAGTATTGCCTGGCAGAGCTCTTCCCTAAACATATGATCTTGTAGTGCTGTCGGTCGTAGTCTCCATGTAAACTGCCTTGGAGTGTGAGTTGGAATGTCTAATTGGATTCGAACCGGTGCATGGTCAGATAATGTCTTAGGTAAGTGTACCACCTCAGTGGCCCATGTGCATACATCTTGCGTTACCAACCAGTAGTCAAGTCTAGACCAAGTAAGGTGTGTTGATGAGAAGCACGTCCCTTCCCTTCTGCCTGGGTGTCTCTGTTGCCATATGTCCACTAAGTCCCAATCTGTCATCCCTTCTCGTATGACTAGGCTGAGTTTCTCCCATATCTATCTAGTCCTGTTGATCTGTCTATTGTGGGGTCTAGAAAAGTATTAAAATCACCTCCTCAAAGTATAGTGCCAGGTTGGAAACCGTTCAATTGTGTCCAAATTTTACCATAAAAAGAGGGGTCATCGGTGTTTGGACCGTATACATTTACTATGGTTAACACCGTACCTCCATAGTTTCCCTGCAATATCGCATAGTGCCCCTGATCGTCACACACTGCCTTTATAAGCCTGAATGGTACTGTACGCTTCACCCATATCAGGACGCCCGAGCATATGAGGAATAGGACGATGTCTGTCTGAAGGAGGCCCACTTCTCTCTGATTTATTTATCTCTAGGTTCAGTGAAGTGTGTTACTTGGACGCAGGCTACGTCTATTTTGTGTCGATCTATGTACGCAAACACTTTCCATATTTTTTGTGGGTTATGTAGGCCCCTCACGTTCCAGGAGAGGAGTGCCAGTGGTCTGCGCTGTTTTGGTGTTTCAGCCATTGGTTGTGTTGCCATCATCTGTCCTATATGTGTGTCTATGATATCTGATAGTGTCGATCGTGAGTCTGTCCGCCACTGCGCTGCTAGCTGGAGTTTTCTGTTTGCCCCTCACTCCCCCCTCCCACTCCAGGGAGGGAGTAGGGGGCAGAGCTGCCCTCCCGTTACTTGCAGCCCAAGCTGCATGGGACAACACCCTTCATACCTAATGTCACTTCAACACGTATTATCATTACTATTCAGTACATAGGAGAGCCGTTTGACCAACCGTGGACACAAGCCCAAATTGTATAACACACAATACATCCTCTACACATGCAAATGTAACAATTCTATAAGGTGTTCAAATTAACTGTCAACTTATCTGGAGGTGCGTATCGAGGGTATTTTTATATTTGAGTCCCATTTTCTACCACCTTCCAGAGGGGAGCGCTCTCCAGTGCATGTAATCAGTTCGCAACAGTGTCCAATATATGTCTGTAAGTACAGTTATTCAACATCAGACATTGTGGTCTGTTCCCCATGTTCTCCTCTCGCAGATCTCCTCCATGATCCCGGTTGGCCTTTTTGCTGTAGGAACTTCTGTATTTCCAATGGTTCAACAAATATCCGCGTCTTGCTGTCAACAGTGGTTTTGAGTCTGGCTGGGTATAGCATGGCGTATGGAATATTCAAATCCCTCAGTTTCTGGTTTGCAGTGATGAATTTCTTCCGCGCTTCCTGCACCGAAGAGGTAAAGTCCGGAGATACGGATATGTCCATTCCTTCACGATATAGCTTCCCCAGTTCTCTGGCTTTTCGAAGTGCCGCGTTGCGGTCCCTGTAGTTCAGGATCTTGGCAATGATAGGTTGAGGTCTGGATCCAGCAGGTGGTTTCGGCGCTAGCAATCTATGGGCTCTTTCGACAATAAATACCTCCGAGAAGGTGTCCCTTCCCAACATGGATATCAACAGCCTCTCGACGTGTTGTTCCATTGGACCCGTGTTTGTTGTTTCTGAAATTCCCATCAAAGCGAATGTTGCTTCTCCTCGACTGGGCTTCAAAATCTTCCGTCTTTGCCGTCATTGCCGCTATTTGTCTCTCCATCTTCGCCTGTTTCACGTCCAATTGCACATGGGTATCTTCTGCCTCTGATATTCTCCCCTCCGCCACATCAATTCATTCTGTGTGTTTATCAAGTTGTTTGGACATTCTGTCCACCCTGTACGTCTGGGAGTCTATCTTCCCGTCCGTATTGGACACTGCGTCTTGAATTTTCGTAAACATGGATTGTATGTCATTGTTTGTTATCCCTCCCATCGCTCCCGGTGTAGTTTGCGATACAGATTGTGCATCCGCACTTTGTTCTTGCTGTTTCTTAGCCTGGTCAAAGTTTGTTTTGGGTTGGGCGCGATTCAGCTTCCCCATGTTTCAATGGTTGAGTTACCTGGCCCGTAGCCTTTATCAGGATTGTGCCGTGAAGTATTTGGCACCGCAGGTCAGATCTCACCAGCAGGTCAGCCCTTCAAGGAATCACCAGTCCGTAGCCACCAGCTCCTCCTGCGGCCCTCAAACACTCCGCCGCAGGTCACATATACAAGGGATGGTCTGTTATCGTCTCCGGGGAGCTGTGCTGTAATAATTAACGCCTTTTATTTCTTTTAATTTCCTTGGTCTGCCTTTAGTCACTGCCTAGGCGCTAGAACAGTGGTCTCCCAGTGTATTCCCGGTTGCGTGATTGTGCGTTGTTGCTCTGCTCCAGCCCCTGGACACTCCTATCCTGAAATGTCACCTCAGGCCGTGCTATGACCAAATACATGTAAATATAGGGGGGTGCAAAAAAAATTCTGTTTGTGCCTATGCTGTCAATGGGGCATGCTCCCGGTGGGCCCTCCCGGCTGTCTCAGGACGCTCCAGATTGTGTGTGGGCTCGCCAGGAGGTCTGCCCGTGAAGACCGCTACCTCGGATGTCCCACAATGAATCCTGTCCATTTCCAGATCTCCAAACGAGGCCCAAACAAGGCTCCACACTATTTCGCTATGTTCCAGCACTCCCCTACGCTCCTGCTAGGCGCAGACTCTCTGCCCCGTGTGTGCTCGCAGAAATTGTTCAGGTCAACCTCTGGTGCCCCCACCACCCGTTACCTGGGCCTCAAGGTCTCTGCGCCGGTACCGCAGAGGGTCAATGGTGCAGCAACCCGAGCCGCTTCTCGACCTCAGCCCGCATCCAGCCAGCCTCCGTCCATGAATCCAGGCGTGTTTCAGGCTGCTTCGCAGCCCGCCACATTATTCTTCACACGACGGGGACGATTCTGCCCCCCGCATTCGCGGCCTCTGTCCGACTTTCCCCAGGTTCCAGCGCACAAGTCCGCCTGGTCCGCTCACCCCTGTTGGCTCTGCTGCCTGACTTACATCCTGGGTTGGTCTCTTACTATGGCCCGTGGATTCACTTTCGCTTTTGTCACCCAGGCCTCGGGTGTCCGCTCCTCGGTACGGGGTGCCAGATCAACTGTAGGGGCGCACACAATGTCGTGTCGCTAGGTCCACGGCTCCCCTTCCCGGCTCCGCTGTCTTTTTCACGTGTCTCAGATCGCTTTTAAAGATGGTGCTGTAGGATATTTTGGGCTGTCGCGAGGAGCTCGCTTAGCAAGCAGCCATCTCGATCTTCGGCTAGCTCCGCCCCCCTTTCCAGTATTTTACATTCATGTTTTACGGCTTTCAGCTCTGAGGAAAGCCATGGTTTGGAGGGAGAATCTCTAGCCAGCTTAGGCCGGCAAGGTGCAAAAAGAGCAGACACTAAAGCAGAAATTTAGTCAGTAAACCTGGACAGATTTTCCTAGAGATCTTGCTGGAGAGTAGGCCGAGATGTAGCTAAAGTGCTGGAAAACTGGGTAGGGTCAATTTTGATAAAAAGTGGTGGGCGATGGTAGCCACCCGGCCTAGCAGGCTGGGTAACTTACCAAGAAAAACATATGATAAAGTGATCTTACCAGGAAACCGGCGAGTGCTTTGCCACTTGAATCGGGAAGTAAGAGCAAACTGGGGCTAAGATATGGCCCCCCTGATGGGTACGATGGGTAACCCATGGCACCCTCATGTAACTTTTTCATCATATCATAGTATTCTTCATTTATTTTCTCAAGTTCTATTCCTTCTCTTTTTCTTTTTATTCCTTCTTTTGTTCTTTTATTCTTTTTCACCTTTTCTTGCTCTTATGCATTTACAACACTTATGCACTTTTAATATTACTAAAACTACTATTGCTATTGAAAATATTGGCATTTTTATCTTACCTAATAGACTACTTCCAAGTGTAGAAAAGCATTTACTTACTGCAGAGAAACTCTTACCAAGTCTCTCCCATACACCGTCAACTTCCAGTTGGGTTAAATCATTATGTAATCTTGTAATGTTTCTTATATATCCTTCTATCCCTTAACTTTTATCCGGGATATAAGTACAGCAGTGTTGAACTTTCAACAAGCCACAGACTCCCCCCTCTTTTGCTAAAAGAATGTCAGGGGCAAGTCAATTTTGTAAAACCATTGATCTGATTGCCACCATTTTGGTATCAATCATCAAGAAACCACGAGCAGTATCGGGTGATAAACGGTCAATCACTGTGGATAATTTACGAATTTTATGCAAATTCAAAACAACTCCAACTGATGGTATCAGTGCACCAAAAATATCAACCTTCTATAAACTTGCTCTTTTACCGCGTATTAGTCCTTGGTTTATTTTATTGACACTATGGCTCTTTCGGTCCATATGATATATTTTCGGGAAAACAATCTCAAAATAGCAGCTCCCATACCAATGTGCAGGCAACATATAGTAGGCTTTCTTACCACACACATAATATACACCTGCGAAAACAGGATCAGTACCACCCTTTACTCCCCACCCTCTAGTAATTTGGAAGGTATTCTCACATTCACCAGTGCCAATGAAATAGTTGTTGTAATTAGCCTTTGATCTTTATAAACACAATTTCCCTTTCTGTGACCAATCCAGGGACATCGCAGCGTATGTCTCACCTTTCTCATAATTTCCTTCTCTAAAAGCACACAGTAGTGCCTGTGATTTCGGTTTATTAGCTTTCTCTTGGAAATTTGCTCTTCTATTTTCTACCATTTCCAAGAAAAATGTCTCTTAAACATAAAAGCTACAAGTTAAGTTATTCTTGTAAGCATATTCTACATCTAAGATTTTAGTGCTATGGAAGAATTCTCCCATATATCGTGCTTCTTTACCACTTATTACTTTATTTAGTTCCCTTACAATTGGAACTTCTGAGAATACTAAATCTATGTCAGTATATTGATACTCCAACTTACCAGTCAAGTAAAATAGGCTGCTGAGGACACTGCATGACATACCATTTGTTAAGGAAAGAAGGTGATAGGTCACACCTTCTGTGACAGACAAAGGTAATTGCATGCAGACATAACAATCACTCACATTCATTGCGTTACTATATTCATACAACAACTTAGTAAATACGTTCAATGAAAAATCACTAATACATTTGTCATGATGGAGAATGCTTCCATCCAATTCTAGGGTAATATTCGTATTTGTTTTAGAGACGTCTTTTATACCTTCAATTGGCACTTCATTAGTATTATTTTCATTGTTACTTTCATTAAGGATTGGTACGACAACAATTAACAATATCCATATCAGTGTTAATAGGAAAATACTACATAAGCAAGCTTTAATAAATCTACATTTTAGTCTAGATTTGGTTGTTCAGTCACTTCTGCGTCTGCCATTTTAGATGTATTACAAACATTCAAAAGTCTGAAACTTTTCTAGTTTCTAATCTAAAAAATTAAAATCTATATGGATTCTATTCTATACAAAAATTCAGAATTTTCTAAAAACTTAAATAAAATTATGTGTAATCCGTCACTTCTAGTCTTTCTTCTTTAACCCCTTTCTTTTATTTTCAATCTTTAGAAATTTCTTGAGTCTAATATTCAACTCCAAAGGGTAAATGACATCTTAATTTTGTACAGTTCATTTTAAGGTGGTCTCAGTTTGTGCTCATCCTCTTTTTCAGAATCACTACTGTTGTTCTCTTCACTGAGACCAAGATTTTCAAATTCTTCCTAGATAATATAGGTCCATTCGGGAGCCTTGTACTTTCTGCATGGAATTCTTGTTCTTTTTGATTTTCTTGTTGCCTTTCTTCGTGTTTTTACAGGTCCTGTTTGGCTTGTCATTTTGCTGCTTTGCTCTGGTCTTCTTGTCAGTTTTCTCCTCACTATTCTATACTTTAGTCTTCTTGCTCCAGTTGACCAATTTTCTTCCCTTCTAGGTCTCTTTTTCTGTACTACCTTCTCACCTTCTTTATCTTGATCACTGTTTCTTCTAATTTGTCTTTTTTACATCTGTCCCTCATCATTCTTTATTATTTCTGTTTCTGATGACTAAACACTTGTTTCTGATTCACCAGTGAGTTCACCTTCTTCTGGTTCCTCTGCAATGTCCTTTTTTCTGATTCTGTTTCTTTCTCATCAGCTGTTTCCCCTCTTTCTGCCTCGACAGCTGCTTCACTTTCCTCTGGCTTAATGGTGACCACACATACTTCTGACTCAACAACAGTCTCTTCTGTCCCAGTACCCACTCTACTTGACTTGTGCTTGGCTGTTCACCATCAAAACGTTTATCAGAATCTATCACTCCAGATTCTTCAGCTTCGCACACTTCAATTACTGGGTTTTTATTTTGATTCAGCAGTTGCTATTCTTCAGGTCTTTCAATTGGACTTGGGACTCTGTAAGTAGGGCTTGCATGTTTCCAATTTGGCAAGCCAAAACACTTCACTGCTGTGGTCATCACAAATATAATCTGGTTAGGGCCTCTCCAACGTGGTTCGAGGTATGTCTTCCTTACGTGCTTCTATTGACTAGGACCCACTTACCAGGATTCAGATCATGTGCTTGATCCTGCTGTGTCATTGTGGCATCTTCTCCAACCTGGCGGAACACAGAACGCACCAGGTCAGCCAGTCCTTTACAATAGTCTAACACGCGATCATCAGTCATAGTCATCAGTTTGTTCACAGGTATGTATGCTTGTCTCACGGCTCTTCCCATTATCACCACATGGGGACTTAATCCAGTCTTTTTGTCAGGAATACTTCCAAGTCTCATTAATACAAGGGGTAAAGCTTCAGGCCATTTCAGTATTGTTTTTTTTTAAATGTATTTTATTAGTCGATTCACATATATCATTCAGGGCTCTGCACACCAGAGTCATCTGCCAAAGCAATCTCAATACATTTGTTACAGTAACCGACTATAGTTCCCCCCCCCATAGGTAACAATACCAAAAATAGGTGCTTAATGAAAAAAAAAACGTCGCCAACTACCCCCGTTCCACGCCCACCCCCCCAAAGATCGTAATAAGCCATACTACCACATACAAAATATTAAGAGGAAATTCTTCAGAAGGCCCCAGACCAGGCCCACCACCCCCTTGCACCTTCCCCCTCCTCCCCCTATACAGGATTCTCGGTTCAACCCGGCGGCAAAGACTCCTCTATCGCCGGAGGTTCCAGCCAGAGCCCACGATACTCCGCCCATCGGTTCCATTTTTTATAGTGTTTACGCAGGCACCCCCTGCCCACAAATATGGGCTGCTCCAGACCCATGCAAAAGTCCAGACCACTTTTCCAAGCCACCACCGATGGGGCCCTCGTCTCCTTCCAAGCCTTGGCGATGTGTCGTTTCGCCAGGGTAAGGCCGAGCAGCAGAAGGTGCCGTTTATAGATGTTGCCACCCACCCCCTCCATTACATGCAGCAGTGCCAGCTGTAGTGTACGAGTAAGCTCCCAGCCCAAAACTTCAGAAAAGGCAAGCAAACACTCCCCTTGAGAAGCGATCCAGTGACGTGCACAGCTAGACCGTGTGGAGTAAACACTGTGGAGATATTTGAATTGGACTAGGGGAAGCCGCATCGCTATAGCCGCCCCCCATGGGGCTGCTAGGGCTTCCATCCAGTCCTCCTATTCCAGCCCGCCTACATCCGCCTCCCAGTCCCCTCGGAGTTTCTGAAGTGTAGGGGAGCAGTGTCTGACCAGGGACTGATAAATATGCGATATCTCTTTTCTTGTAGATCCCCCATAAAGATTTTAGCTTCAATGGTACTGAACTCAGGAATGGACTCCAGACCCTGCAAGCTAGGGAAGAGTGCATGCTACAGCTGTAGGTAATGATAAAATTGTATCCTGGGCATATGATACTCCTCCTGGAGATCCTGTAAGGGTTTAAGTGCCGTATCCCTCAGCTCGTCGCCCAGGGTGGAGATACCAATAGCATCCCATCCCCTGAACCCCGAAAGCGCAGTCACATGGGGCAGGCACCTATTGTTCCACAGGGGAGTCTCCCGGGTCAGGATACCCCACTACCCCATGCGCCGCAGCGCTTGCCTCCAAACCATGAATACTACCTGCGTAGCCGATGGCAGCTCTCTCCGCAACTGCACCTAGTACAAAAGTGTGTGCAGTGTGTGGTGACCGATGAGGCAACGTTCCAGCGCATACGCCTGGTCCTCCCTATCCCCATACCACCACTCATTGAGGACCAGCAGATACAATGCATGATAATACGAGAGAAGGTCAGGGGTTGCCAGCCCCCGAGAGAATGTGGATAAAAAGCATGTGCGTATGGCAACACACACCCTCCCACCCAAAGAAACTGCCCCAGCACAGAGTTCACCAATTGGAACCATCTTGGCGATATCGGGTATGGATGGTTCTGCAGTTGGTAGAGAAGTCAGGGTAGTGCTACCATTTTAAAAATTGCAGATCTACCAAACAGCGTCAGGGGCAAACGGGACCAGGACTTGATGTCTGCCTGCACCCGCTCCCACACATTGAGCACCCAAGCAATGTCCGTTACGTCCGAAAGGACCACCCCCAGGTATTTCAACCCACCCACTACCGACTGAACCCCATTCTCCCAGGCGCCCACCCTCATCTGCCTACCCAGTGCCCACAGCGTGTATTTGCGGGGATTCATGAAGAGACCAGACGTCTCCCCGAAAATCTGCATTATGCGCAGAAGCCGTGGCCCCGTTCTGTCTATTGATGTCAGGAAGAAAAGGACGTCGTCTGCATACAGTGCTATTCTATCAGAGATCCCTGTGGCCCACATATCCCCGTACCTGTGCAGCAATACGCACCCAGGCCGCCAAGGGCTCCATGGCCAAGGCGAAAAGATATGGCAAAAGGGGGCATCCCTGCTGTGTGCCCCTCTGTATAGCAAAGGTGGAGGAGGCAGCGCCCGCCACTCGCACCAAAGCTGTCAGGCCCGTGTATAGGAGCTTCACATAGAAGAGAAATCGCGGGCCCAGGTTGAGTCTAGGGAGCAGAGCGAACAGGTAGACCCAGCTCAGTGAATCAAATGCCCTGTCCATGTCTGCTAGTAATAATGCTGCTGGTTCCACCAGGCAGAGAATCTCCGCCACTGCAACTTGCACCCTTCTGATATTGTGTCGGGTAGCCCGCTGGGGCATAAACCCAGCCTGGTTGGGGTGCACGAGTGATGCAATGTGAGGTAGCAGACGATTAACGAGCGCTTTTGCCAGAATTTTGGCCTCCATGTTTAAAAGGGAAATTGGGCGATACGAGGCATGGTGTTCTGGAGGACGCCCAGACTTATGGAACACCACCACCTCCGCATTTCTCCAGTCCGGGGGAAGCACACCCTTGTCCCGGGCCTCCTCCACCTGCCCCCGGTAATGTTGTGCCAATTGCACATTGTACCGACGAAAGAATTCGCTCGCAAACCCTTGGGTTCGGGTGCCTTTCAAGGGTTCAATTCCCCCAGGGCAGCTCCCAGCTCCTCGTCCGACAGGGGGCCTCCAGCTGGTCCCGTTGCTTGTCCGTTAATGCCTCGGGTGGCAGATCATCAATACATTTCTCAACTGTAGCAGCCGGCAGGCATTCCCGGGGGCATAGAGGTCAGAAAAATAGAAATCGAAGCTCTCCGCGATATTAGAGGGGTCTGTAATTGGGGTCCCCACTGAATCCAGGATTATCGGTAAGGCCTATGAGTGGAAAGTGCCCTGACAGAGGCGATTCAGCATCTTGCTCAACTTGTCCCCCCATTGGTACACCCTGCTGCGCATCGCCAACCATACCTGGCATGTCCCATCCATCAACAGGGCTGCACACTCCTGCTGGGCCAACAGCCATTGCAGCACTCCCAAGGTGCTCCCAGCTTCACGATTCTGTCTCTCCAGCCTCTCAATGTTCGCCTCCGCACAAATCAATCCTACCCTACGCGGCAGACGAGCCGCCGCGTACCATGATATGGCCGCCACACGCAACGTAGGCTTCATCGCCTCCCAGAATGTGGCAGCACTGGACACAGTTCCCAAATTTCCAGTCAAATACTGAGCTATGGATTCTTCCATATGGGCGGTATATTCTGCCTTTTGGAGATTCCACACCACTAGACGCCACCGAAACAGCTGCCTTCCCCTGCCGGGATCAAACTCTATGAGCACTGGAGAATGGTCCGACAGACCCCGGGGCAAGATATCCGCTGTCACCACCCTACCGGCCATTATCCGGGGAACAAATATATAATCCAGCCTGGAGAAGCATTTGTGGACTGCTGAGAGGTATGTGTAGCCCCGAGCCGCCCCATGCACCCTCCACCATGTATCCACCCAATCCATCCCCACCACCAGGGCATTTAGTTTAGTCTGTACATCCCTCCCATGACCTGCTCCAACCCCCGTCCTATTGTGATCCGCATTCATAATGTCGTTTCAGTCAACGCCCACCACTGACATTATATCTGGCATATCGGCCCACAGGGCTTGCAATCGCTCTGTAAGGTTCCATCGCAAGGGAGGGGGGGCGTACACACTACCCAGCATCAGCGGGTCCTCCCCACCACCCCATACCTCAACCCAAACACTGAAGTACCTGTCGCGGCATCGCCCAAACCAATGGATCACCAACTCACAGCCCATAACCATCTAGCAGGGCTCTCGCCAGCTCACGCCAGGCGGCAGTGTAAGCCTAAATCAAGGCTTCCTGGCAGTCAACAAAGAAAGTTCCACAGCACATCCCCGGCACCCCACTAAGGTACCACTGTATGATGCCCCAGGGCCGGCTCCCCTCGGAAGGCAGCATTGCAGGATTGCGAGCGCCGCTTGGAAGTTGATCGTCTATTGCCCCTCCCCCGCCCACTACGGGGGCCCGTCGCGAGCCGCATCGGTCGTGGAAGAGTCCGACTCCCTTTCCAGTGGGGTATGAGGCCTCACCCGCACTGTCTCATCCGTCCACCTGAAGACTTCTTCCGTACTGTCAAAGAAATGAGCTCGTAAGTGAAATACTACCCGAAGGCAGGCCGGAAAGAGCAGGGCATATGGAAGTTTGAACTCTCTCAGCTGCGCCTCGGCGGCCATGAATGACTGGCGTTGCTGCTGGACTTGCCGTGTGCAGTCTGGAAATATCAGGATTCAAACATTGTTGAAGATCAGGGGTTCTTTGGCCCGGGCCTGCTTCAATATAGTGTCCCTGTCCAAATAATTCAGTAATTTGGAGATGACTGGCCGCGGCCGGGCACCCACCGGAGGTTTCTGCATTAGTGCCCAATGAGCCCGCTGTACTATAAAACACATGGACAAAGATTCAGGAGGAAGCCATCCCTCCAGCCAGGTCGTAAGGAATCGTTCAATACTCCCCTTCTCGCAGCCCTCCGGGAACCCAACAAAGCGGAGATTATTGCGTCAGGCCCGTCCTTCCGAGTCCTCTGCTCTAAGCATGAGGCCCTTTTGGGCGGTCCCCATTGCAGCTATCTTCTGTTTTAGTTCCGTGACGTCGTCCTCCACCCCAGAGATGCATGTCTAGGCCTCAGAAATGCGGGACACTGCGTTGCACAGATCCTGCCGCAGCAGCATGACGTCCGCTCCACCTGCCCCATTTTTTGCGTCCAACGTGTCTCTGGATTGGGTGATGGCGACCAAAAGGGCCGCATTATCCGGCACAGTACCCGGCTGGCCCCCAGAGGACCCTGCCACTGCCCCGGGCCTGTAAACTATCAATCGGTCCCTGCTTGGTCGAGCCACCGCCTCCCTTGTCCCTGGTCATGGTTGTGCCTTGAGTGGTCTGGAGTGGCCCAACCCCAATCGAGTGAAGCATCTACACCTGTGGGAGCGGCTCCCACGGCCCGATCCGACCGCCGTATGTTCACACGCCCGCACCAGGTCCCCGGACTCTACATCCCAAAGACATGCGGGCCCGCTTGTACCGGACCGACCACCCACACAAGGATGATACCGCTGGCAAGCCGGCAGGGCCCACAAGCCTGTGCTCCCCTCACCGTCCACAGTGCGCTCCCTAGGTGGGCCAGTCCTCTCTCCTGTAGCCTGATCTATGGACCACCAAGACCAGCAGTGGGCAAGAGCAGTCCCAGAAACAGGCATCAAATCTCAGGCAGGCATCCTGGGCCCTCGGTCCCGGCCCGCAGCCCGACCATTTCAGTATTGTTGATGCACATACCGTCCCTAATGTTGATTTTCTTGTGCTGTTTATCTGCTCAACAATACCAGATGCTTCTGGTCGGTAGGCACAATTCAACTTCTGCTCAATTTGTAAAGCTGCACAAATCATTCAAATTATTTTATCATTAAAATGTAGTGCTCTATCTGATTCCAAAGTGACTGGAAACCCAAACCTAGGGATCAATTCACTCAACAGTTTAGCCACGGTGAAACTGTCCTACCTTCTCATTGGAATGGCTTCTACCCAGCAAGAAAACAAGTAAACAATGACAAGAACATATTTCAGCCCATTACATGGCAGAAGTTCGATGAAATCAACCTGAAGACGGGTGAAAGGACCTCCTGCTTTCCCAATTACACCCCAACTTACAACTGTCTTCCTTCCTGGATTTTGTGTTTGGCATATGGCAGATCTTTGACATACACTTTCTGCGATGACACTGAATTTCGGATTGTACAATGTCTGACGGAAGAGTCTAATCATAGCATCTCTTCCAACATGAGGCATTCCATGGTACATTCTGGCCATATGGGAAAGTAAAGAATCTGGTAGTACTGGTCTTCCATCTAGGTAACCCTGGACCTCTTCTTCTGCATTCTTCAAACAATCTATTCTCCTCCACTGTCCTTTTTCTTTATCACTGACCTCTTCCTGCATTGTATTACCTCATCCCAAGTCTCAAATGAGGTTGTGAACATAAGGTGGCATTCGGTATTTATTTTTTCAATTGATCTGTTTTTAGCCAATGTATTCTGTGTACAGTAATGCGTGAATTGATCCGCATGTCTGTTCCCTTTTGTCACATTGTCGTCTCCTGATTGATGTGCAGCCAATTTTACAACTGCACTCCTTTTTGGTAACTGTAAAGCTTCCAATAACTCCTTTATAATGTTTCCATTCCGAATTGGTGAACCAGAGGAAGCCAAAAATCCTCTCTGCATCCATAACTAACCAAAGTCATGTATGACACCAAAACCAGGTACATTGTTACTTTTAGAACTTTAGCCAATTTGCATGCTCTTGCCACAGCAATTAATTCTGCAACCTGAGCGGAGTTTTTTCCTTTCAAGCAGGATGCTTCTAATGCTCCAGATAGGGTACAGACAGCATAACCAGCACACAATTCACTCTTTTTGTTCCTTAAGCATGATCCATCCACAAACAATTCATAATCTGGTTCATTCAAAGGCTTATTCTCAATATCAGGACGAGGCTTAGTACAGAGTTCTGCCACATCCAGACAGTCATGTTCTGATCCTCTCTCACTTTCTCACACCTTGAATTTGGTAGTAATGTAGCAGGGTTTACAGTAGTACACCTCATTACAGTCACATTTTCAGCACCAAGAATCACTCTTTCATATTTAGTCAGCTGACTAGAAGTCATATGTTGAGTTCAAGTGCGAGTTAAAAGGATCTCAACAGAATGTGGCACGTATACCTTTACTAGATATCCGTTCACAAGTGATTCACTTTGTTCCAAACTTACACAAGTGGTGGTTCCTGTTTCTAAACAGCCTGGAAATGCTGCAGCCACTGAGTCCAAAGTAGCAGAAAAGTATGCCACTGGACATCGTGCCATTCCATGTTTCTGAGTTAAGACTGCAAGTGCAAATCCGTCTGTCTCACAACAGTACAATGCAAAATCTTTAGAATAATCTGGCATTCCCAAAGCAGATTCTCGACAAAGACTGTTTCACAATTTTGAGAAAGACTCCATACTTTCTTCATTTAAAACAATTGGATCCTTCACATCCTTTTGAGTCCACATCTGTAGAGACTTTGCAATCAATGAGAAACCATAAATCCACTGTCTACAGTATCCAACCATTCCCAACAATGTTTGCACTTCTTTTTGATTTCTGGGTGGATTCATCCTCTTGATGATACTGATTTTTTCAGGAGTCACCTTTCTGACCCCTTAATCAATTCTGTGACCTCAGTACTGAACTTCCTGTCTACAGTATTACAATTTAGATGGTGACACTTTCTGTCCCCCTTCTGCCAAATGGTTCAATAAAGTAATTGTGTCTGCTACGCATGCTTCTCGTGTCTTTGATGCCATCAGTAGGTCATCAATATACTGAACCAAAACCAAATTTCCAGGCATAATCAAAGTCTCCAAACATTTTTTCAAAATTTGATTAAAGATCGAACCACTCTCAGTGTACCCTTGAGGAACTCGGCACCATGGGAAGACACTTTTTCCGAACCAGAAAGAAAACAAATATTGACTTTCTGGGTACAAAGGAATGGAGAAAAATACCTGACACAAATTATTAAAAGTGTACCATTCTGCATCACAAGGAATCTGATAAAGTATTACTTCTGGATTTGGCACTATGGGGCAACAGGCCACTACAATTTTATTCACCTTTCTCAAATCCTGCACTATCCTTTATTTTCTGTTGGGCTTTCTAATTCCAGTAATGGGTGACTTACAGGGACTGTCCATAATTTCTTTTAAATTCCTTGTTCAGAAATTTGGTCGATCACTGGTGTGACTCCAACAATCACATATGGACTCATTTTGTACTATGGGTTATTTGGGAATACAGCACCACCTTTGACTGTCATCTGAACGGGATCTACATTTTGCATAAGCCCAATTTCTTTTCCTGTGAAATCCCACACTTCGGATCTCACTGTGCTTTTTAGTTCTTCATGCAAATCCTCCTCAGTCAGTAGTGAATATAATTCACTTATTTCGCTCTTTCGTTGGGCCCTTATCATTTTATACTCAACATCCTCATCAGGAGTCATAAATGCAACACCGGTGTGCAATAAATAGTGCAATTCATTTTGCACAACAAATCTCTGCCCAAGAGATTAACAGGACTGGATTCACATACTACAAATCGATGCATGTCTTTGAAATTTCCAATATGAACTTCTGTAGGGGCTGTGACAGGAGTTCTAATATGTTTATTTGCAACACCTACTATGTGGATAGTTTCTCCAGAGAGGGGTAGGTTTGGGATTTCTGCTGCTCTCACAGTAGAACGGGTAGCACCAGTGTCCAACAAGGAGGTGATATCTTTACCTTCTACCTTCCCATCAATAAATGGGCCTGATTGATCTACCGCTAAAGATGCGCCAAGTTTGCACTCTTCCTCCCCCGCATACACCGTCATTGAGATTAATCTGAATCACTCTCACTGTATCGCACCACATACTGCTAAACTAGCGGATTCTTACCAAACTGCTCTTCTCAAAGGATTCCAGAACTTGCACTGTACGTTTGCACATGAGCATTTAAATTACGAGGAATAGGAGGCTGTGGCACCTGTAACTGTGGAGTAACTAGCTGCTGCGGCTGCTGTTGAGTTTCCACCACCTCATTCGGAATATGTTGATTTAAATTTTGATTTGCTTCATTACTCTTTTGACAAGATCTACACTCATTCTTCCAATGCCCAATATTTCTGCATGCATGACAAGGAAACTTCTTTTTAGCTTCTTCCTTACTCATTTTAAATGTTCCCTTTCCTCCATTGTTTACCTGTCCTACCAAATTCTGACCTTGTTGCACATTACTGTTTTCTTGTTGCTGTTCTGCCATTTTCACTTGCGCCCACATAATTTTCTCCTTTAACTTTTTAAGCCTTGAATTATTGTCATCACTACAGTACTTTGCATATCTCAAGATTTCATCTATTGTTTTGCTCTGCCAAAAGAGCATTTGCTGCTGTATCATTGCACTAATTTCAGGTTTCATTCCATATACAAATCGATACACAAAATGTCCCATATCTTTGTCTCTGATATTCTCAAACTCACTATACTGCTTAAACACCTGTAGTAATCTCTTGTAATATATGCATGCACTGAATCTTTGGGCTCCTGGGTCGTCCTATCAATTTTAACCCAACCGGTTTCCTTAGGGGAAATTTTTCCGTTCAAGAAAGTAATGACCTGATGATACTTTTTCATCTCTTCATCAGATGGAGCACCTGTTTTTGCATCTCTGGGATAATCATCTTTTGGCCAGTTGACAGTAGTTTTACACTCTGTCCATAAATTAGCCGGAACTACTTTTTAAAAATGACCATCTAAATCTTTCAACAACACCTTTGTAACCTTTGCGAATCTGTCCACCTGTTTATACCATTCAACAGGGTTGTCTCGCAATCAAGGAAAATCATTTGTGAATGACAATATGTCCTGTCTAGACGGAGGTACATGTACATATCCACCACCTGGAACTTCTCTCATCGGACATGCTCTTTCTATTTGCTCATTTTCCTTCAACTGAAACATGTAAGCTCCCTTACCAGCTGTATCTTCTTCATTTTCATCCATTTACTCCTCCAACGCTCTATAGTTCCCCATCTCTTCATGATATTCATTAATTCTTTTATCTGTAACCTTTTTCCTGACACATTCAAACTCTCTAAATCATTGTCACTAAAAGACAGTTTATACATTTTCTGCAAAACGTTTGATTTTCCTATGCCCACACCAAACTCGATAGCTACTTCAGATAATTTCTCATGAAAGTTCTTAGATTTCCAAGTAATGCTTTTACACAAAAACAGTAGCTCTTCATCACTATAAGTCCCTAGTCTATCTGGACATAAGGTCCCAATAATAATATCTTCTAAGTCTACTTTTAGTTGACTCACATTTATACTCTTAGGCTGGGCTTTTGGCTTCGTCATTTCTTTTATCCAATTATTTCTTTCTTTTGGAGAGGGACCTGTCGTACTTCCTGCTACTGGAGTGGTGTCTGCCCCTATTTTCCTCGGATCTAATTGGATACTTCTCCTTGGGGTCTCAGTGAATAAATCACTGACTGGTAGGTCTAACAGTGTGGTGTTTTTGCCAATTTGTCTATTATCATTTTATACTGTAGCTATTTCACTCCTTACAATACTTCTCTGGACTGTGAATGTTGGTACCTTTTGTAATGTTGTGCTTTCTCCAAACAGTGGAACCACAGGACCAATGGTCACTGGTACCGTCAAGGCTTCTGCATTCAAGTCCAATTGATTTAATTTCCGCACATGTTCCAATCTAGCTTTATTCAACAGACTTACTTTATTTTCCCTTATTATTAATTTATTTCAGTGACTTGAGGAGTTAATGAGGTTACATTTAGTATTTGTGGAGCACTTGGAGTCACCACCCATGAATTTTCTACATATGATGGAGGTCTTTTCGTCATAATTTCTTCTAATAATTTATCATCTGATTCATCCAAACCTTCCCTGGACATTTCTATATGTTTCTTCTTCTCATTGCACTTTGCACCTGTTCGACCCATTCTGTTAAAACTGAATATAGACCCTCGGTCACTACCGCTCTTCTCCATCTTTTCATCTGACCTTCTTGCCTCTCAAATTAGTATCTTGGGAACAACCCTCTATATCTTCTGCCACCTCTATCCTTCTCTTGCTCAATGGCTTCTTTTTCCCATTCTACCAATGCTTCATACTGGGTAAGTCTTGGATTTGGCTCCAATGAGCTCATCCAATCTCTTAAATTTTGTAAAATCCTTACATTAAATGTACTAAACTCAGGGAAAGCTAACATTCCATCATTTTTTGTATATTTTCTCCAGTTCTCTAACCAAACACATGTATGGTACCCTCGCTCCATCATCATATAGGAGGCAGGCGTTTTTGGGGGAGGATTTGGAATTCCCTCTCTCGCCACAACTGGTTTGTCCTTCTTAAATAACCTCTTTATTATCTTTAGCAAACCCATTCTCTGAGTCTTTTACTTAGTATTTCAACAAACTAGCCAACAAAACTTCTCCATAATTCTCTTTTCCTTATTGGCTAATCTACCAGCGCGACTCACACCAACTCACCAAATCAACCACTCCCGCTATCTGGCCAATGTCAGCATGGCACTTCATGACGTCAGCTTCTGATCCTTCTACTGACCCTCCCTGTACAATCTGTTCTTTGAGACTGGCCCGCTGCTTTATCCAATACCAGCGCAGCACTTTGTGACGTCAGTATTACTCCTTCGACTGACCCCTCCTTTACAAAAGAAAAATCCACAACAATTTTCTGAATTTTTCTCAATCAAATTCTGTTAGTAACAACATAAAAAGACAATGCTACCTGTCTGCTCCTCTAAATAAAAAGATAGATTTCACTCTTTCCAAGAAAACCTTACTGAAAGCAACAATAATGACCAGCGATATCTCTCTTTTCTAACAAGCTCTGGGGAGACCTGTTACTCCTCTACGGATAAAACCAAGGTTTCACAAGAGGACCTTTTGACATTCAAAAAGGGTGTCCTGTTACTTCTCTCGGGAATTACTGCCAGAGTTTCAAAAGTGGACCCTTTGCTATTTCAGACACTCTACTTATATGCAGAATTTCCCTAGTTATAATACTGACAGCCCTACCTAGCTTTCCAGTATTACACAGACAAAGTACTTCTGCAGTGTGATTTCTTTACCACACTCTTCTTCTGCCTACTTCCGGCAGATTCCTTCCCGGGATTCCTCAGGCAACTCTGTACCTGTACTTCTCAACAACATAAAACATGACACTAACTTTTGCATGTTAAGACATATAATCAATAACCATTACTAAACTAATCAGTAATTAAACCGTCCTCTGCTGCCAAGTAACTGATCCAGCGCGAACCCAATAATTTGATCAGGGATTAGTGCTCAATATCTTCATACTACTTTGGCCAATACACATTCACCCAAATCCTTGATGCACTGGGGTCAAGTTATGTATCTATCCTCAACCTTTCTTACTGTAAAAATCTTTATTTAAACATCCAGGGCCTCATTTATGAAAAGTGACGCATCACTGCGTGAAAACAGCGATGCGTCACTTTTCATTGCACCCTCCTTGCGATACCACTGATGCGTCATATTTACAGTATGACGCATCATGTCGCAAGGAGTTACAGATACGTCAGTATTTCTGACGTATCTGTAGGCGCAAAAGTAACGCATTGCCTGAGTGTGTCACAAAAGTGACGCAACTCCAGCAATGTGCCCTTTCACATGGAGAAAGCCCCATGTGAAAGGGCCTGCGTCAGTCTTACGCTGCTGTGAGGCAGGTGTAAGATTTTGACGCATTTGAGTCCTAGAAGTGGCGCAGTGAAATCTCATAGATTTCACTGCGTCACTTCCATGACCCTTTCTTGCGTCAATATGCCCCCCTTGCATACATTATACCTGGTGCAGGTATAATGTGGCGCAGGGGTTTACAAAGTTAGGCATCTACCTAGATGCATCACTTTGTAAATATGGCGCAACAAGGCACATTTTGTACGCCACTGGTGCGTCACAAAAAGTGACACACCGGCGGCGTAAAAGTGATGCACAACCTCATGAATGAGCCCCCTGTATTTTATATTCTAACACATGTAATTGACTTTTCATCTACTTGGTCAAAGAACCAACTGTCTGAAGAGTTGATGGTAAGGGAAATTCTAAAAACATTAACAATAAATACATTTGACTAAAAGAAACAAAGACTCTTTGGTACATTTCAGTAATTTGATCTGTAATTGTAAATGCTCAAAGCAAATGCTATAAACTCAAACACTGGATACCTCATGAGAGAGTAACAAACTATCACAGCAATAACGGGAATAACATCTCAAATATACATTGCAAAGAGTTGATAGATTAAGAGACATTCGATGCAAATAAAATATATTGACATTAAATATATATTTCGGAGGGATAGAGGAAGAGACAAAAGCACAGAAAAATATATATAATTGAGACAATTATCTCTCTTTATGCTGTATACTAACCCATGAGGTCTGTAAAGTGGACAAACCACCACCAAGGACTAGGAAGTAGTGAGGGATCCTTGAACTAAGATTCAAGGATCAAAGACTCAGGAAATCAGGACATGGGCAGGACAGGAACAACGAGGTCTCTCAGCAAACTGACGAACCGGGTCGCACCTCTCTCTTGGATACCTCAACGTACGCGATCTCTCTCCCATCACACAGACCACTCCCCCAAAGCACCTATTCTTGAACTTCAAAACTACATGTCCGTCCCACAATAGTTGCGAACTTCACAATTTCTAAGTAAGTGATTGGTCGGTTTATTGAGTGGGACATCACCCCATCATGAAGTCACCCTTCCTTAAACTATACTATTGTTCAAAAAAAATCCTATCCTCTCTCTCATGGGGTACATATGTTACAAAAAGTATTATACAGTTTATTAACTCCAGCGACTATTGGTTCTGTTGCCATGGGAACACTGGCTTGGCTGGCAGTCAATGTCCGTGTCCTTCACCAGGTCAGGCTCTTGCAGCTCAGTACAGCATGTCAGTTACGTGGTCACGTGGTTTTTGCTTGCGCACAAATCCACCCTCCCTCTAGTCCAGTCAAGTTAAGAATATGGAGGACTCTTTTTCCACTAAAAGAATAGGAAATAGACATTTATTAGGGAAACGATAACACAATTTTCACTGTTTACCCCCCAATTCTGCACTAATTCATTATTAACGTGTCTGCCTAGCATAGCTTAAGCAAGAACAGCGTTATTTGTGAGTTTAAAGCACCACACACCATGCATTTGTACGAGTTACCCATGCGGCCTTGCCATGCAAAACCCTTTAATACATTCTAAACACAAGATTATTACATTCACCGTCATTTACACATTAATTCTGATTAGATCATTCATATTTGCAAAGCGTGTAGTGTAGTCTAATAGTGCATATTAGTATTTTAGACACTACTTACTGTTAGTACATATTATATGGGCGTTCAATTGAGCAGGTTTCTTTTTCGCGAAATACGGCTACATCACCTCGATCTGAAAACCAAACAAATACCATAATGTCATTGTAAGGGTTTCATAAAATGAGTCCATGAATCATGACACAAGTGCATAAAATCCTCTGTACAGTTGTTTATCACAAGTTTGAATCACTATTAATCACGACTTAGATAGGTACATTATGTGCAGTAATTACTAGTTAATTTAGGGATTTGTCTGTAAAGTGTCCCAAAAATTAAAAGAGGTACAAAAGTGCTCGTTTTATATCTACCTAAAATCTTTATGATTGGTGAGTATGCAGCAATAGCCCCCCTGGAACATTTTTAAACTGGCAGGTAAGTGCTGTCAGGCGAAGGATGAAGGGAATGATAGTACATCCATGTGTCTTCAGGGATAGTAGCGGTGCTTAACTTATGCAGTAAGTGGGAATTGAGACACATTTTTGGGAAACCGGGCCTATTTTACAACATGCAACTTTGACCTAGAACAAAGTAAGAAAGGTAGAAAACGCAGATAAAAGGCAGGAGTGAAAGATGGCACATAACCTTGACAAAAGTATAAAAAAAAATACAAGTGTTAAAAAAGAAACCGCAAGACTGAGATAAAGAGACCGGTAGTGGAGGGTGGACGAAAAGAGATATGAGATGGAATCAAAACACATCAGCTTTGGTATTCACAACCCTGGCATTTGCCAGTATATCTATATGGTGCTTGACGCTTTAAAAAACCTTAAAACTTCTATACTTATTATAATAAAATTAAACACTTGGCAGTAGCACTCGGTTGGGCAAACAAGCGGGTGGCTGGGAAAGTGGGCGAACACAGACTCAAGGAAGCAGGTGGACAAATTATGAGTTAGAAGTGGAGCAGAGTTAGTACCATTTAAAAAGATGCACAATGAAAGAAGAAGCAGGGTGCCACTCCGGTTCAAAGGAGAAAGAAATACAGAGTTATTAAAATGAGAACTCATTGTTAGGAGGCAAGATAATTAACAATTCAGTGGTAATTACGAACTCCGGGGCATTAAATCAAGACAATTATCGCCACATTAGCGGCCGTTTTCGTCCGTAAAGCGGCAATAAT
Source organism: Lissotriton vulgaris (assembly GCF_964263255.1). Lineage (NCBI taxonomy): Eukaryota > Metazoa > Chordata > Amphibia > Caudata > Salamandridae > Lissotriton > Lissotriton vulgaris. The sequence goes on along the minus strand of NC_141685.1, from coordinate 1,704,977,505 downwards.
CCTAACACGGTATTAAAAAGGACACTCTAAAAGGCTTTAGCGTGTGTTACCTTGTGTCATCGGACATTTTACTAATGCTTTGCATCTCATCGCTAATGAGATGCAAGGTAGGCGTTCCTGACATTCACTACATGGCGAAACGTCGATATTACGGCTTCGCGCTATCAACAAGCATGCCCGATACCGGCATTGCGACTATAAAAGTCACGCAAAGACCCAATTAAAGCTGGTTTCCGACGTCAGGTTAATTTCTGACTTAGCCATATTGCCCTATGGGGGGTGGATTGTCATGCTAAATCCACCATGGCTTATCATCAACGAATTCCCTATCGCTAAAATGTTATCGCTGGATTACCAGCGATATTGCAGCATTTCGCCACTATCACTGGATATTTTATCACTTTGGAGATAGCCGTTGATGATAACGCGCCATCACAGTGATAATATCCAGCGATAGCCGGCGATAACTTGAATTGCGCTAAGCGCGTTTAGAGATAAATACCGCTGGGCCTTGTAGATATGCCCCTCCAATTTTATGAACTTATAGCAAAGTAGACAAAATCAATGGCGCTCGATATAAAAGTATTTGCGATGTACACTAAAATCGGATACTTTATCTCAATAAATAAAGTGGGTGTTCCATGGGACTTCGCAGTAAAGTCTGTTTGCTTTCTATAACCCCATTTTGACCCTCGCCTGGTCTATGACCCTGTGAAATAAAGCCAGTCTTGCAGGTCATTTCTGATCCACTCTATAATATTTTCCTGTCGTTTATGTAAAAGGGTACTCCTGGGAGATTAGATGAAAGGCAGAATTGTGGTTTACATGTGTGCTCAGCAGTCAGCCTCAATTTCATTGACCACATTAAACTGTAATTCCATGTTCTCGTGACTGCATTAGAAAAGTGCCCGTGGTTAGTACCCTTACGTTTGATAGTAAACATGCTTTTAATTTCAAATACACTTTTAAGAATAGTGCAAAGGTGAAACAAGAGTGTTTTACAAAGATCTTCTTTCACGCTGCCAGAGTGATTTGATGTGTTTGTGTGAACTGCAATACCAAGCCTGTCTGTTACAGTTGAATTAAGGCCAATCTTTGACCTCACCTAAGGATGGGTGAGAAGACGTCGCAGTGTCCATTGAGAGGTTGTTTTGTTAGACGGGCTCACCAGGGGGAAATAACAAGACTCTGGAGTCAGCCCTGCTAGGCCACATACTTTCCCAGGAGATTGTTACATTCTTTTGTTATTACTGAGAAGATAAGAAAAACAAAACACTATTTTGCCAAGAAGCACAATAGGTAGCCATTATATTACTTGGAATCAAGTAAGACCATAGCAATAGTTTTGGAGAGACACGTTACATATTACTTTTCCCACGCTCTTCTGTGTAATCGTTCTCCATATTAGTAGGAATCCTGAATGAAGCTTTTAGCAACATAAAGAACATATTGTACTTTTTGAGCTTAAATTCCCAATAAAACTTGTCAGTTGCAAACTGAACTTTGTTAGGGCCCAGAGCCCTTGTTGTCAGCCAAGAGCTAAACTGCCGAAACGTTTATGCAATGGTTAAGAAGAGCTTCCAGATTTGATGGGCCTTGGGCTGACAAGGTCACCAGGAATAGTATCTTCTTCCTCTGATATGAGATCTTGTAGATGTATTTGCTGGAATTTCTGACACTGTCACTCACTTGAAACGTAGAACAACAAGCCACCAATGCATTTTAGCACTTGATATGTGCTCGATATCCCTCTTATTTGGAAGCAAATCTAGCTGCTTGCCAATTCTCTAGCCAAATTTCCACAGGGAGTCAGTGAATTAGAAGTCTGCCATCACTTCATATCTTGAAACAGATTCTAATTCATCTCAGTGCAGTCAGACCATTAGCATGTTAATGAGGCTATTTTCACCTCTCAGCGCCCCTGCAGCCCCACTCTGACTACGGCAGCAATCGCCCGGCCCCCACAGGTAGCAGAGTCTCTGAGTCGAGCTCTGGTTGCAGACAGCCTTTAAAAAAAAAAAAAACTCGGGTAGATGTCTGAAAGGTCCGCAGGCCGCCAGAGAAGGCTTGCCGGGCCGCCAGCGGCCCGCGGGCCGTACTATGAGTACCCCTGTCCTAGAATGAACAAAATACATCTGCTGTATGAGTTGTTAAAAGATAGTATTTGATACTCACAATTCTAATTTTGTTTAGATTTGGTGTTGTTGTTTATTTTATTAATGACATTTAACTGTCAGGCAAAATTAGGGTGGTGACAACTGATTCTAAGTATTTTCAACATTGCATATTTTCAAAGAGTTGTTCTTTGTTGGATAGAAAGTCATTCATACGCTTTGTTTCTTTGAATAGTTTAGTACACTGTGTTTGGCATGGGCTTGTTTCTTTTTGAAGTCTTGGTAGCTGGATCATGTGGTAAAATATTTAATGAATGGTAAAGGGCAGACTGATGTCGTCCAAACATTTCTTGAAAGGAGTTGTGTCAATCTTCTGTTGCATTGCTTTTTTGTTGCCTTCTTTGTGCAGTGTACTTTGGTCGACAATTTACCTCGGGATGCAAACCTGGGCTGATGCCTGTAGCCTGACTGGTGCTTTTGACCAAAACAGGTGCTGTCAAAGTCATTGGAGAAGGAAGTAATTTTGTCTTTGTTGGCTTTATGATAGGGGTACATCTCTAATAATTCAAGTCAAATTTCAAATCTTTATAAGGGTTAGAAAACTCAAAAAAGAGACACGAGACATAATACAATGAGCAAGCTACAAATTGTTTAAAACTTCCATTTGAGGAAAAACACAATGTTAAAAGCAACTTTGTTACATACTAAATTACAGGCAAAGATCACACATAAAAATCCAGCATCCAAATTTAGGGGCTGATTATGATTGCGGTTTTCCCGCATCCTCCGGGCCGGCGGAAGCCACCGCCGGCCCGGAGGATGCGGAGCCTCCACAGACCCACCGCCCAATTAGGATGGCTGGTGGGTCTGGTATTCTGTCCGCAGCTTTTCCGCCGCAGTCGCCTTCCGACCGCGGCGGAAAAGCTCTAACATGTCTGGCGGTGTCTATCAGACACCGCCAGGCATATAGGATGTCTGCACTTCAATGCTTTTCCACGGCAGCTTTTCCGCCGTGAAAAAGCATACGGACCTTCACTTCGGGGGCCCGTTGCGGGCCCCCTGGGTGAAGGGGTGGTGGGGGGTGCACATGGGGGTACCTATGGTACCCCCCTGCATTTGCGTGAACAAAGCAGCAGGCACCGCGCGGTGCCTGGCGCTTGGTGCACGCAAATGCTGTGCATGCATTTTTAACATTGCGGCGGGTGCAGCTTGAAGCTGCACCCGCCGCAATGTTAAAGATAGAGGATGTGACCGCCACCCTGGCGGTCACATTCTAATCTGCACAGAGGGAACGCCGCAGCCCATGCGGACGTTCCCTCCTACTCTGGGGTCGCGGACGGACTCAAGTTCGTCCGCGATCCTAATGACCCCCTTAGTGTGATGTCGTGCCTTGCTAAACTCTATATCTTTTGGGACATTCAGTCAGTCTCATAGAGTAAATTTTCAAAGTAAATACGTCTTTTACTTTCTATTTACAGCTGAGGCAAAATCGTCCACTGTGTGAAGGTTACCTATGTAATTAAAAGCATCTTTGAAATGAAACAATTTATTTGTAATAAATAACGGTTTTACAAAACGATTCCTAATAGCTCGATAAAATGTGCAAAGCAGGATAAAGTGATGGGAGGAGCAGCCGAGCTCTTTGCTGGGGCCGGCTTTCAGCCGATTTTGGTATAGGGCCGATTTTGCAGCTATGCTGCAAAAACGGCCCTATACCAAAATCGGCCCCCGGGTTTCAAACTGGCCCTCACCCGTGCAGTGCACCAGGGGATTGCCCGGTGCCCGCTACGGCCAGTCCGGCCCTGGATGGATCTCCAGAGTGTGGGGAGTGATTTAAAAGGAGCCATGGGAACACCGTCTGGGGCAGGGGACTGGCTGTTTGCAAATTTTTCAAAGGCTATATTGACTTTATTGAGGGTAAATGTGGTTAAGCGAAGAGGGCTTATGATAATTATTTCATCAGAAGAGGGGTCAACAGCCAGCTAGATTATCTGGATTGAAAATACCACCATAATGTTTTATCCAATCTGCTGGAGGGACATGAGTTCTACCGTGGGAGCTAATAGTTCTCTAAGGAATGGCTGGTTAATTGTCTTCTAGAACAAGGTAGTATCTCTTAGTTCTGCTGCCTGCGTTAAGTCATCCCAGGCCCTTCTCCTAAGCTCGGCTTTCCTTTTCTCAGATGCTTGCTTGTAAAGTAATCACATAGTTTTGACTTCCTCCCCATTGCTTGGCAAAGCCTGGAAGGTTATTTTTAAGTTCTAGTTGGCAAGCGAACAGTCATGGTTGAACCAGGCGTGCAACACCCATTGGACTCACAGGGCTTCAGCGCCCCCCCCCGTCGTGTGTGGCAGCCCAGGATGAGACAGCTTCCGGGGCACACACACAGTCACACCCGAGCACTTCACAGGTTTTTAAAATACCATTTGCATGTTCATGAGGCTTTGTTGTTGTTTCACCCCTTCTAAGAGGCCCTGCAGCTCCACTCTACCTATAACTTAAAGTTTCAGCCCCCCCCGAAATCTTTTCTTAGCCCCCCCGAAATGTGGCTCTAGTTGCTCCTCTAAGTTGAACCAACCTAACTTGTTTGATTTGTCAGCTTTCATCTTCATTTTTAAACCCCCTGCTATTACAGCTATAAGCTTGCAGAATGCTATAAGTATTTTACCCAGGCAGATATCCCATTCAGTGCAGGTGAAGAACTCCTCTTTATTACTCTTTAAAATCCTTTTGACAGGTCACTTACATTGATACCTGCCCACCTGAGACTTATCCCATTATTACCTTCTATCTCAATGTGGGCAGCTAACTGTGCTCCGTCCTTTTTTTAAAAAAAACTTCTTTTTATTGGTTTTCAAACAAGTTACACATGTACGCCATTTAAACTTATAATATCAGACACAGTATATGTACAATCATCTCATGGTGCTTGAGAGCATTTGACTGCGCATCAGTAATTAGCAAAGTACAATGGACCATGTATCTACTCATCAAGATTTAACACACAGGTGATCAAGGCATCTCACATGCCCACAGATACGTAAGTAGTACTAAATAGTTTCAACATGTTACATCAATAACAAGGTACTGTACTGCTGAGCCCAATTGTGTCCCATTTCAATCATATCCGGGCAAGCCAAGCGGTTCCAACTGCAATGCATGTAGTTTAGCTCAATAGCACTTTCCCCCCTCAAAGAGACACATATGTATTAGTGATGCGTATGTGCAGCACTCGTCAGGATGTTATCACCTATTGTTCTGTTGCGGGGCTCACCTGTGGATGCTCTAACAAATAACACTTCAGGAACTGTGCTCTGTCCTTATGTTAGGTCTTTAAGTTAAGGACTAAAAGTAGTGCTTGGTGATCATTGAGAGAGCTTGGCTTGACCCTCAGTGAATCATACATTGCCAAGCCATGATTAGATATTAAAATGTGATCCATGATTGAAAAGTGACCGACCACCCAAAAAGTCATAAGCATCGTATTTTCATTTGTGGGATTCTGCACCACCAATTCTAAATTATACTTATAGATCATTTTGTAGTAAGTATAAAAATGTTTACTTGGACCAGCTTGTAATATGGAAACAAGTTATTTAATATAATTTGAATATCAGAGTAGAAATCTGTGGCTCTCCCTCTGGCCAGTCAACAGCAACTGCCAAGGAGTAGAACCATCAAACCTCATAGGAATGTGAAATGCACCAGGCACAGTGCTCCACACTCCATAAACAACATAGAAGATTACAACATATTCCCTTAAACAAACAAAAGATATAAAGAAAAGTGAGCAAAACAATACTCTAACATGAGCTCAATTTGACTTGAATAAATAGAACTGAAGAACACATTAAAGAAAAATACAAGAGTGAATACTAAGCAACTGCATAAAGAAAAATAAATTGACAATAATGAAATCCATACAATCAAAATATATCATTTACATATGTAATCTTTTAGGTAACCTGTAGGATAATGATTTCTGTAAAGTCTTACCTCTCGAGTAGGTAGGGGTACCCCTAGAGAAACTGAGGGAACAGGAGTAGGGGCATCAGCTCCTCCCTGTACAACCCTTTGAGAAGCAAAGTTCTCCTGAGAATTGTAAATGAAATCATTGTCAGACATAGATAAAAATGTATTATCTAAAGAAGTGTCACAACGATTACCTTTGACTACAACATCTGTACCCACCTTACCCTTCTGGTATAAAGCAACCCGTCTATAATTCCATTTTTCACTATTGTCTAGAACTACACAATATGTTACGGTAAGTTTAACTCTAAATGGTCCTAAAAACTTTTTGGATGGAATTCCAGGTCTGCCAGACCGTATCTTTACCCAATCACCAGGGCAAATTCTCTTCTCCAATTTTTTTGTTGTAGCTCACACTTCCTGGTGAAGAAACTGAAGGTGTCAACAGGAATAACATCTTTTGTTACTTTGTCTCTAATTCAAGTGGGAACTAATTTTGTGTTATGTGGGCTTCCACACATCATCTCAAACAGTGTTTTGTTGGTAACATTATGCACACTGGAACAATATGCCCAAATCATTTCTGATACCATAGAGTCAACTTCTTTATCACTAGAGATAGCCATTTGAATGACACCCTTGATTAAACGATTGGCTCTCTCAACAATTCTGTTCCCTTGTGGGTTGTATAAGGAGGTACGGCTATGCCTAATACCACAAGTGGATACAAAGTTTTTCATTTCAACAGATGTCAATTGAGTGCCATTTTCTGTTAAAAGTACGGAGGGCATCCCTTCTTCACTCAAAAAATGCTACTCATAATGTTTATGGTTGAAGTAGTAATGTCTCTAGTGAATTTGACTACTAACCATTTCGTATGAACTTCTACAACAAATATACCAAAGCGTAAACTCTCTTTAAGTCCATTCATAGGACCAATGAAGTCCATACATATAGGGGTCGATTCCGATTCGGGAAAATAAACGTCTGTCCAATTTTCATCCGGAGCAATCGCCGTACGATTCGTACCCGCCCGTCCGCTCTGCGTAGTACGATCCGTATTCCGTCAATCCGTCCGAATCGTTGTGATCCGTACGTATTGCAAGGCTGAAACAGTGAACCGTACGACTCATACACATGCCGTACGATCCGACGAGTACAATCCGGACCGGGGTATGAGGACTCCATTCGTACAGTCCACGTCAGGTACACACCGTACGGTGCGTACCCCTGCGATCATGGGGTGTACGCACGTACCCCACAATCGCAGTGTGTACGCACCGTACACACAGCGAACATGGGGTACGGTGCGTATACCCGAGATCGCGGGGTATGGTGCGTACACCCCGTGATCGCAGGGGTATGCACCATACCCCTGCGATCATGGGGTATATGCACCGTACCCAGGGGGGGGGGGTGTTCCATACCTGTTTCGGGGCGAACTCTGCTTTTACAGCTGTTTTCAGGTCCCGTAGAAAAAGGGTCGTACGGTGCGTACCCGACACGATTCGTACTTGCCGGGTCGGAAAAAGCAGCCGCGAACCATACAGATGTCGCATACAGCGGGTTCCGAAGGAGATTCGTGCGGAGATTCGAGTCGTACGGTCTTTGTACGATTCGTACGTAGTCCTGCTCCTGGTACCAATCGTACTTCGTTGTACGTACGGGGGACGTTGCAGGGTACGATTTGTATAGGAAAAACACGACGAATGGCTATTCGGAGCGGTTTTTCCCGATTCAGAATCGACCCCATAGTGTGCCACGGTAGACCTGGATCAGAAATATGGCAATGAGGTGCTTGAACTCCAACCTTTAAACGTTTGTCACTCTCTCTACAAATCTCACATTTTTGACCCAAGTATCTATATACCATCCCTGGCCACCACCAATTTGTTCTTAATCTTGTTTTCGTTCGAGTCTGCCCCAAATGCCCTTCATGGGCTATTTTGAATTAATTGTGCTTTGATGAAAATGGAGGAATAAATAGATCCCCTCTCATAATTAGGATATCTTCATAAACAAAAGTGGAGAAGTGTGGCTCACGGTGTAGAGCAGGCAGACCCGGAAGCTGAGGTCAGACCCGGGACCAGGGTTCAATTCCCGACGCGGCAGGGTCTTGAGCTCAAATGTCCACGGACTCGATAATTCTCGCTTCGGTGCCTGCTCTAATCATGGGTTCTCACTCTGCAACTCTTGGCATTAAGCTTGCTTAATCTCCACAACGGCCCCCTGCGGCGGGATGCCTGGCTTTCACCTTGGGGATGCCCTGTAGGGGCTATCTCACAGGGAAAAGCCAGGACGGGTCCCAAGGCTAGCGCCGGGAAACCTCTGGGTAGCTGTGCGCTCAATAAATGCAATAATAATAATAATCAAGAATTTTCAACAATAGCCTATTGGAGATGGAAACAGTGCTCTCCCTCCTACAACCTTGTTGAATTAATTTTAAGTTATAACATTGAATTGTCATTAGACATAGCATCAACCCACTCAATCCTAGTTAAAGCCTGAGGTTCACACACATTCAAGACATCTTGCACCAAAGCAACAGCAACAGCACCCTCATTCTGTTTTTTAAGAACGGCATCTTTATCAACTGTCTCCCAATCAAGTGATAATCTTGATAAGCAGTCAGCTTGTATGTTACTCCAACCTTCGATGTACTCTATGTTATAACAAAACTCCTGAAGGCGAGAGGCCAACCTAGTCAATCTTGCTGAGCATTATGCATCACCACCTGGTAGCATCACTCTTATGAGAGGCTTGTGATCTGTTTTTAGTGTAAATTTAGACCCCCAAATATAGGTCAGAAAGTATTCACACACCCAGGCAGCAGCCAAGGTATCTCGTTCTATGACCGAATAATTCTTCTCAGAAATTCGTTAGTGTTCTAGATGCAAACGCTACTGTCTTTTCTTTACCACTATGAATATGAGCTAAAACAGCTCCAAGCCCGGTAGCACTTACATCAACAGTAAGTACTGATTGCACTTTAGTGTCAAAAGGTGTAAGTATTTCTGCATTACAAATATCCTTCTTAATGTTATCAAAGCAAGACTGTTGGACATACCCCCAACTAAAGCTGACTCCTTTTGTTAAGAGAGATCTAGATCTACAGTTTTTGTCGAGAAATCTCTAATAAACTTTGAATAGTATTCGATTAAGCCTAAGAAGGACTGCAATTTATCTTTATCTGACGGGAAAGGAGCTAATCGAATGGCATCTAAAAGATCTTTTTTAGGCTTCACACCAAGTTCTGAAATTTTATAACCCAAGTAATCCACTCTATCCACTAAGAATTTACATTTATCTTGTCTAAGTGTTAAGCCAGATACTCTAATTTTAAATAAGGCTTCACGAAGTGTATGGTTATGTTGATCAACTGTGTCTCCAAATATTAAAATATTGTCTTGGAAATGGACAATATTCTTCATTCCCTTAAATAGTACATTCATCATCCTTTGAAATATGCTAACCGCAGAACATAGTCCAAAAGGCATTCTGATACATTGAAAAATACCTTCAGTGGTGATGAACGCTGTCAAAGGTTTTGAGTCTTCATGCAGCCTAATTTGGTGGTATGCATTTTTCAAATCAAGCTTTGAAAAGAATTTACCACAACTCAATGCTAAGATAAGTTCAATAATGTTAGTAAGTGAAAATGTGTCAACCACTACATTCTGGTTAAGTGACTTAAGCTCAATGCAGAAACTAAACTTACCATTAGATTTTTCGGTGATAACTACTGGCGAAACCCATGACAAGCTTTCAACTGATTCTATCACCCCTGAATCAAGCATATCTTGAAGTGTTCCATTGATAGCTTCCCTAGTCATTAAAGGTGTTCTGCGTACTCTATGTTGAATTGGAATAGTATTAGGTTTTAAAATTATCTTATGTGCATATCCTTTAAAACAACCTAACTCATCTTTAAAGACATCCTTAGCTTCTTTCAAAATGTCTTCTATAGATGGATTGTTTATGACTAGTACTTGTGCTGGAACTGTAGGATCAATGATAATAGACAAATTAAATTGATGCATCCATCCAAATAGGAGGTCCATCTCTTGCTACGTACACCGTGCCTTCGACCAACCTCCCTTTAAATTCAATTACTGACTTCATATACCCAATAAGATCAATAGTTTTGCCTTGATACCCCCCTGGATTGATAACTTTGGGTTGTAATGGGTCGTATGTCAATACAACGTGGTGTTTACACCGCACTACCATTAAAACGCTGGTTTTACAATGCAAGTCGTTACCACGACTTGCGCTGTAGGGTGCTGGACTTAGGAATAGTAAGATTTACGATTCCAACACCAGCCTACGTACAGTAGGGAAGGTGTTGAAATAGTAAATCTACTATTCCTTAGCCTAGAGCGCCCTCCAGCGCAAGCCGTGGTAACGACTTGCGTTGTAAAATCAGCGTTGTAATGGTAGTGCGGTGTAAACACCGCGTCGTAATGGATGTTCCCCGTTGTAATGTATTGTTAGGCCACAGTTTATCATAGATGTATCTTGGATTAATGGTATACATTGATCCACAATCTACCATTAATACTACTATTTCTCCATTGATCTTAAATTCAGCCCTAGGTCTATTTTTCCTACCAATCTGATCACTGGGATCATCTACACATATCATTCAATCAACCTGTAAAGGAACATCATTAGTAGTATCACTTAAGTTTACATTTTGAAGTAAAGAAGCGTCACCATCATCTATCATGGCTACTCTGTGTTTGAAAGATTTCCTACACATATTTGAAAAATGACCTTTTCAGCCACATTTTAAACAGTTTTTCTCAACAGCAGGGCATTTCCGATTGTCAGCATTGTGATTTGTGCTTCTACACCTGTAACAAGATCTAAATTGTTTTCTCCCCCTTTGAAAATATTTCACTCCTTTTGAATTGCTGCAAAGTCTGAGTCTCCAATCGATATTGACGAAACATTAGTAGGATTAACCTCTTCTTTCTTGTTCATTTCATGCATACAATACTGTGAGTGTTCTAGTACCTTTGCTATCTCAATAGTATCTTTCAAAGTGGAGTTCTTAGCTAGCCAAAGTCTCTCTTGTGTCTTCTTATACTTACATTGTACAATTAGTTGATCTCGAACAAATTCATCTGTCATTGCCCCAAATTTGTATTTCAAAGATAGCTCCCTGAGTTTTGATACAAAATCATCTATTGATTAATTTTCTCCTTGTCTGTGGGTATAGAATTGATATCGATTCATGACTATGTTAATTTCTTTTGCAACTCTTGTTTCTAAGTGTTTCTTAGTTTCCTCATATACATCCTCAATAGCATTGCCATTAGGTAAGGTTGCTACAGGTAAGTACTTGAAAATACGTTGTCCTTCTTTACCAAGGTTATTCAATATTAAAGCTTTTTTCCTTGCAGCACTAAATTTCTATCCATCCATGGCATCTATGTAATTTTCAAACATTGGCAACCAATCCTCCCACTCTATTAAAAGTGGTCCTGGAGAAGCTAGAAATATAGGATGTGTGACTATTGAACTCTGGTTAGCCATTGTAATTAGGATAACACAGAGAAGAAAATAATATAAATATCTTTTTTTTTAGTTCACTCTGAATTGTAAATATGTAAATTTTACAATAAGTAGTAATTTGCAAATAATTTATAATTAATCGACTATTCCTGTAAGTAGATGGTCAAGTTGCAAACTTTTTTAAATAGGCAGTCAGGTTGCTATGGAATAGGCAGTCAGGTTGCTATGGAAACACTAATTCAGCTTTCCTCGATAAATCTTAAAATATGAGTATGGCATACGAGAATACTCTTTTCAAGTTGTCAATCTCCCACATGGAGTAGTAAAATAAACAAATAGTACCTTTTAATTTCCAAGTTTTTAATTTTTACTTTTAAAAATTGCCGACTTTCAGTAAAACAAACTGCTTCCTCACCGGAGCTTTTTTTTCCCGAAATCTAAAATGGCCAGTATGTCATTCAGACGTCTTTACTATACGAAGTTGGCCTTGCTCCTGTTACGTGCCGAGCCTGGTTCCGGCAATGTTTTTATAGGCGATCGAGCACTTATGACGTTTCCTTTCATCAGCTCGAGATCGCTCTCGCGTACTACCACCAGCTCGCGCCTCAGTTTGAACTTAACGGCTCCACTTCTAGGTGCTTAAAATAATTGAATTTTTTCGAAGTAGGTACTCACGATGAGTTCTTTAAATGTTGCAGACACTCCGTATTTGTTTGCAGTATTTTATTCCACCTGCGGCAATGATTTCTTCTTGGAAACGCTGGAATCCGTGAGCCACTCCACTCTGAATAAATGACTCGGCCAGATCGTCGCCAAAATGTAATAAGTATAAAAATGCGTACTTGGACCAGCTTGTATTATGGAAACAAGTTATTTATTATAAGTTTAATATCAGAGTAGAAATCTGTGGCTCTCCCTCTGGTCAGTCAACAGCAACTGCCAAGGAGTAGAACCATCAAACCTCATAGGAATGTGGAATGCACTAGGCACAGTGCTCCACACTCCATAAACAACATAGAAGATTACAACACATTTCATTCACTGTATCCCCGTACAGGTCGTGTGAAAATGAGATTGACCATTCCCGAAAATGTCTGTGTACCCACAGGCCTCCTCTGTTACAGCTTGGCATGTAATACTAGTAAAGTCCCTGCCCAAATATAGACATAGGTAGCCTTGATGCTGCCCACAAATATTTCTAATTATTGTATTAGATCAAAAACTACTGTCCTTTTCGTAGAGTCAAACCTATTTTTTTAGTAGTGAATTAACACAAAATGTTCTTTCTCTTTGGATTGTAGGTACAGAATATGTAAGTAGTGTGAGCTAATATAAGATTTTATCAGTGTTAGGGAGGTTAGAGTGGATATTAAAATCGCTAATCTCCCTTTTGCTCTACCACTGGGGTATGGGGTAGCTGGCGTAATAATAGAGGAAAAGCCCTCGATATGGAACAACCCCTTGTGCCATGTTTCTTGGAGGCAGAGCAGTTGTGATGTCGTTATAGTCTCCTGTCATTCAGTGCTCCCCAATTTATTCTTAATTCCTGCTATGTTCCATGTCATAATTGCTACTTTCTTGCCCTGGGGTATGGAGTACAAACACTCAGTACCTGCCATATGCTCAGCAGTCATATTTCCCTTTGTCCAGACAAAAGTCTCTTAAATACTAGGGATCCTGATAGTCCTGATCATTGCAACTGCTAAAGGGAGCAAATTTGTTTGCGCTTCTCCAGATGTCACCCCAAGGTTGACTAGCTGCAGAATATCTTGGGCCATGATCGTATTGGTGAAAATGCCTGTATTAGGTTTATAAAAGAATCCAAGTGGTACAGCCATAATTTTCTCCCCAAAAGCTGACCTACTGTGCTGTGTATGATAGCAGTAGGAGAGAAGTTTAACCATGGACGGGCAAAAAACATTTACTACTATACAATCTCCTTAGCCTTGTTTTCTTGTATAACCCACACACTCCACCCGTCTTATCATGATTATGTCCTGGCTTATGGCATTAGGTGCAAAAATCCCATGTGACAACCAATGAACCTCTATATTCGGTAGGTCCCCCCACGACTCCATTAAATTTGAGCCTAGTTTTGGGACATCCTTCAGGACAATCACATACAGCATTGCATCCGATGGTAGGTGCAAGATTTTCTTAACAGATTCCGGCGAATTTATGTTGTTGTTAACCTCCTGACAAATAAGTCCCACTTCCTGATTTAGAGTTGGCATTCGGGGTGAAACTAAAGGGCCTCCTTCGGTCTTGTTATTATTTTGGGGTATAAGGTGATCAGCGGTGCCATCTCCTTGGCTTGAGCCTTCTTTGTCAGGGTGGCAGGGCCAATGTGGCATTCTCTTCGGTGTCAGTTGGTGTTGTATGCACAAGGTTGATCATTTTATGGGTACGCATAAAGTCTTTGACTGTCTGCTTGAGTGTAGCCATTCAGTCATTTAACTTCCTGTTCTCTGCTAAGAATTTACTTTAGGTCCAAATGCCTTGTTCTGTTTGAGTTTGGAAGCCCTAAAGGAGGAGCCACTAACTTGTTGCTGAGTGAGAGCTCAGTTATCTCAAGAGGTACAGTTGGCACACATGGCAGTTATATTGTGTTTGATGTGGTCCCAGATGCTGTAGTGTTTTCCAGTGCGGGATTCAGGCCACTAGCTAGATTTGGAGGCTTATTGATGGCTTCTATAATCACATTTTGTAAAGCAATTTTAGTGGCCAGCAATCTTGCTTCAGCATTAACTATTTCATCATTAATTAGGTCCATAGTGTCAATGAGATAGTTATAACATTATTGGTTTTAATAGTCTTTGCACTCTTACCCACAGAATCTTGAGGGAGTTTCCTCTTTTCCATCGTGACAACAAAAAGTTATTTAAATAGTCACTAATGTTAGATGTAAAAAATTTGGTCTTACCAGGTACATCTTGGTTACTGACCAAGAGGATGGGCCGTGGACGGACTCAGACGGGCCAGTCTTTGCCCGGGCAGTGCTTGAGCATGTCCCACATGTGTCCAGTGTTGCGGGGGGAGAGGCATCACTTTAAGCGCGATGGCACACACCTCCCCCTGTCAGCAGTTGCAGCTGATGAATAGAGTCAGGTGAACCCTGAGACAACGAGTCCCACCAGGGTGGAATGTAGTCCAGAAAGCACCAGCAGGTTCTGCCTTGCCGGGGGAGAGGCATCGCTTTAGGCGAAATGACAGACGCCAACCCTGTCAGCAGATGCAGTGGATGAACAGAGTCAGGTGAACCCTGGGACAGAGAGTTCCACAAGGGCGAAATGCGATCAAAAAAGTACCAACATGTCCTGCGCTGTGGGGGTTGGGGTTGGGCAGCGCTTTAAGTGCGATAACAGGCACCTCCCACTGTCAGCAGCTGCAGTGAATTAACAGAGTCAGGTGAACCCTGAGACAGTGAGTCCAACCAGGGTGGAATGCAGCCTTGACAGCACCAGGAGGTCTCTAATAAATCATAATGTCTAACTTCGTCAGTGGTAGGAACTAAAGCTAGGGTGACTAGTGTCTTCATTTCAAAAGAAAACACCTGTTAGTGTTGTATAAAACACCTATGCAAAAAGAACAATTGAAGGACAGAATGCAGAATAATGTCATACATTCACCCCGGTACAGAGATTTAGGCCCAAATCCATCGTTTTTTTGCTCAACATGCCATTCCAGTTTGGACATAGCTATATGCAAATCAGTCTTAACCCTGAGTCCAATGGGAACAGCTCAGCCCGAACTGCCAGGCTCTCCACTGTTTTATTAATTTTTGTTGCCCATACGTTGCATCCATTTGGTGGATTCCCAATGTGCCCTTTCATTAAGAGTATTCCCTTTAGAATGTACAGACCATGTAGGTCAAACGAGGTTTCCCTTTTTGTGATGATGTGTAACTTGATTCTGTTGACATTTGTGGCTCTGTAAATTATTTAAATGAAAAAAAAGACATTTATTGATGAAGAATTGCATTTCCTAGAGAGGTTGCATTTCATTTATTTGTAATACTTTATTATGATAGAAGTGGTACAGTTACTGGTTGTTTCTTCACTTGTGTTTAGAAATTACATATCATCGATAAAAGTGAGGGTCTTTTTATATTTGTAAATACAAGTATATATTTAATGTTGGTTTGGGGAGTTTTTATGCTAAACCTGTTTTATAAAGCTCGATAAATAAATGTATATTTACTTCAGTTAGGCTTGTAGTTGCTTCTGTCATGCAGATTAATGTTCTCCTCGATAGCACCTTTTTATTGTTTGGTATTGTTATTTTTTATAGCCTTCAATCTTTTTTTTGTTGTTAACTAATTGTTTAATGACACCCAGCTCCTCTACCCTTTCAGCTCCCTTGACTCTAAAGTCAAAGAGAACTTTGCTGAGGGTATGAGGGCGGTGTCACATTGGATGGCGAAGAACTGCCTCCAATGTAATGTCACAAAAACTGAGGTCATGCTTTTTGGCAAAGCAAGCATTCTTTGGTCCCCTGACTGGTGGCCAATAGATCTTGGCCCAGTACCGTCATCTAAACATCATGTGAAGAATCTTGGGGTGAAACTGGACCAAAAGCTGACCTTGAAGGAGCATACTAATTACATCGCAGGATTATGCTTCCACACTATTGGCCTGCTTAGACGTGTCTTTCCGTATCTTCCTGCTTCTTACAGGAAGACACTTGTGCAGGCATTAGTGACCAGTCGTCTGGACTACTGCAACGGCCTGCTGACGTTAGCAAATGCTGACGCAGTAGGTCGTTTGCAGGTGGTCCAGAACACGGCAGCAAGACTGGTTATGGGGGCACCAGCTAGAACCCCCTCCAAACCCCTGCTCAGGGAGCTGCACTGGCTCCCAATAAGACAGCGCGTCGATTTTAAGATCTGCTGCACGGTCCATAGATGCATCTATGGCACAGGTCCTAAATACCTGTCTCAATCTTTGGTGCCATATCAGCCCAGTAGGTCCCTTCGTTCAAGCAGTCAAGCCTAGCTAAAACCCCCGTCCACAAAGAAGTCCAGACAAGGATACCGGGCCTTCTCCTCAGTCGGACCTGCCCTATGGAACAGACTGCCCCTCGAAGCCAGAACAACTACTAATCACCTATCCTTTAGGAAAATACTAAAAACTATCCTTTATCAAGAGGCATTTCTGTCCATCTAATTAATGTTCCTTATTCACCGATTGAGTTTCCTACTGCTGGCACAGCGCGGAGATACCCTTACGGGATTGATTCCTGCGCTCTAGAAGAATTTAAAATAAATAAATAAATAATGTGATAATGATTCAGTATTAAATTGTAATTATTTAGCTGTATCTTGTTAGATAAACGCCATTCCAGAATAAATATGCTTTAAAGTTAGGTTTTTTTTAGTTTGATATTTACTTTTAAAGATGTTTTATCAATGTATTTGTTGATGATATTTATGTTGTTAATAAGTCTCCCTTGTTCAAATGAGTTGTTTAGAAAACAATATTTTTTTCTATATGTTTGCAGTTTATATTTATTAATGATGATATTTTGTTGTTGAATTTATGGTATTTTACATAAGGTCGTAAAAATTTGTTTAGCCAATGTTCATGCAACAATGATTTTGTTACACAATTATTTTGTTATTGATTTTGTGACATACAACTATGATGGGACCAGAGCTCAGACCTCGTAGCAAGACATCTGAGCTTGAGAGAAAACATCATGCCGAGCTGCATGAGAGTTATCAAGCCTCATCCTCTCCTATATGTGTCTTGCCCTTTTGGAGTCCTATAGTAAGCACAGTGGTCATCATCATGGTGTCCAACTCAGTCTGTAGTGTTGTACCGGATGAGTCCAGATTCCATATCCAAAAAATGCAATGGATCGCCCTGCAGTAGAAGTACAATTTGTTATTAAACAACGAGAAGGGAAACATTGACTTGAGTCACTTTGTTTTAGTGTGTAGATCAAATACTAGCACACTTAGTGCATACACAACAACAATAACACAAACACTAATTACTCAGAGTCAGCATCTAATGCATGCCATCATTACCTGTTCTCATCTTAAGGGGCAGTCCCTTTTGGCTCAGAAAGGAGCATAGCTATAGTCATGAGCTTTTGGAGGGACTCAACAAGGGAGGCACACATTTCTTGTACTATTCTCCATCCAATGTTTGGCTTGAGGGAAATGGATTTACGGCGAGTCAAGATGGATGGAGCAGGACTCAGAGGAGTGGACTTCTTTAATAAATGCACACAGTTGTAAATCCAATACGGCACTAGAAAGACACGACGGTGGTGATGGATTTGTGGTGATTCGATTCGAACCAGAAAGACAGAGAAACACACAAATAATAAAAGTAAATAAGGAGGAAAGAAAGAAAGTAACAAGTTAAGCCTAGTTGTCAGGGGACTAGAGCTCATCCTCAAACTCTGGTGGTTCAACCAGAAGTAGGTCATCCACCACACTACTTTCATCACCTAAGTCACTGTCCGCCTCTTACCACTAGGCTTCAGGTATGGTGTAATTCAGTGGTATAAAGTGCTGATTCATTTTGATCATGGTTAACCTCTCCATGTTTTAGAGCGAGAGACTGGTCCTTTTTACTATTACAATGGCACCAACAGCACTGAAAACATGCTCAGTGGAGACACTTGCGACAGGGCAAGCCAGATAGTTTACCGCCAGCCTGCTGAGTACTGGCCAATGGCTACTTTTTCCATACCAATACAGCAATGGGTTTTGATAAAGGTAGACCTCTGTTGGGTCTTCCAGATAGGCCTGGACCATCTGCTCAATGCTCAGGGGTGCTCTGCTTTGCCTGGCCTCCATTGCCTTTGCATTTGCATCTGCACTGAACCTAACAAGCCCTTGCTGTAGATACCATTCTTGTGTCGATTTTACTGGGGCTGGTGATGATTATGATCCTGTTCTTGCTGTATTTGATGGTGGTTTTGACTGCTGTGAGCCAAATGCACTGCCCTCAGGGTCTGAAGTTGAACTTGATGCAGGCTGCCCTGTAGTACTTGTTGTGGGCTGGAGTAGCGGGCCTCTAATTTCCAGCCGGTCTTTTTCAAAGCGACTGGCTACCGCAGCTATCCAAGTTTTGTACTTGGAAACATCCACTTGTGAAAATGGAATTAATGTGTAAGTGTTCTGTAATGATTTGTACCGTGGATCCAGAATTGTGGCAGAAATGTAATGGTTTGATGACACAATCTCACTTTGCACCCTTGTATTTTCAGCTAAGCCATGGGATAAGCTCTCCACCAACTCAAATGCTTGGTTTTTTTCTCCACACCTGCATACATTGCAGAGACCCCTTTCAGCTGTAACTGTAGAATGTGCAACAAAGAGATAGCTTGGCCCATAGTACAGTCCTCCTTGCTGACTTCACGTGTGAAGAGCTCAATAGGAAAAAGCATCGCTGTCAGGCATTTAACTAGGCCCCATTGGTCCATCTCAACGGTCAAGCATGTAATAAGATGAGCTCCAACGTGTTGGCACCTCCTGAATGAGTGCTTAAACTGGCACTCTATACTCACGTTGAATGATCCTCAGCTGCTTCCGGGCTTTAAAAGAATGGCTGAAATGTGTGCATATTCTTCTTCAGGTGGTCAGTCAGTTGCTGACTCGGTATTCTTTTTCAGAAGTTTTGATCAGCAATGTTAATGCAGTGCGCCAAACACAGGACCCTGAAATAGCCACAATCGTCCATGGCCTTAACTATATTACTGCCATTGTCTGTGGCAACAAAACCAATGTTAAACCCTCTTGGGTGCAGCCATTCAAACACCTTGCTGTTAAACTCTTCCAAAATGTTTTGGGGCAGTATGAGATTACTCCATGGCAAACATGGCTACAGTTGCATGTTTCCGAGTCGTATTAACAATCTAAGCAGTGTCAACACCTGCCGATATCTCGTCTCTAACCCCCACAAAAAAGATCCAGTGTGCAGTGATGCATGTGTAATCAGTGGCTTGGCAACTGGTTCACATGTTTGTTGTCATGTGGATACTGTGAACAGCACTCTAACGCAAAGCTTGGCCAAGCAATTCCAGCACGTCGTGATCTAGTGCTGGAACAGCAACTCTGGCAAAATAGGACCCGCTGGGAACCTTCCATTTGGGCAGATGGCTGCCACAAATTCAAAAAAACCCACCCCTTCCACAAAAGAAAAAGGGAGAAGGTCCAGCGCTAACATTTTAGCCAGCTTGGCATTGTACAAAAGTGCAGTTGGATGGTTGCCCCTCCAACCGAAACATGCTGAGAATGGTAGGCTGGATTATTTTCCTTTCTGGTGCCACTGATGCAGGTGACTTCTTGATGCGAGATGTTGTTAGGTTCAACGCCACACTTTTTTTTTTGTTGCTGTACTCTGTTGCCTTGGTGTCTCTCAGCCTGACTCTTATTCTTGTGCCATTGAGATGTTGCTGAGGCTGATGAGGATGTGGGCGGTACCACTGCAGTGCTGGGGACAGGGCTGCTTTGTGTTTCAGAGAAAGTGTCTCCCTCTTGCTCACCTTCCACCGGGCTCATATCTTCTACTTCTTCATCACCACCAACAGCAATAGGGGCAGTTTTACTTTTTTGGCCTTTAAGGTGTTTCTCCCACTGGATCAAGTGGTGTGTTTTCAGATGGGTTGTTTGGCCTCCTGTACAATAGCTTGTACCAAGCTTACCCCGACTAACACCTTGTTTACAAATGGAGCATATAGCAACATTCTCCTCCTTACTGCTAACCGAAAAGAAGTCCCAAACTGGGGAGGTGAACTTTCTGGAGTTGCTGGAGGTGCCACTTGCAATGCCTGATGAACTGGAGGGTGGGTGTGGAATTTGACTGTGCACTACCACTACCTACTTCTACTGAGGTAGTTGTGCTGGATGTAGGTCACTGCCGGGCCTTTGCAAATGCAAATATGGAAGCTGGAGGTTGTGTTGGTGTTACTTGTGTTGGTGATATCCATGCCACATCCCTCACAGCAATCTGGGATGGGGTAATGGCGGTCTCCACTGGGGTGGGACTGATGTCCATGATGACTTGCTCGTCATCATCCTCCTCTTCTACATCTACCTCCATAACTCTAAGGCTTTCTGGAACCTTCCTTTTCCCTAGCCTTGTCTCGTGGCGTCTCTCACTGTCAGACTGAGGTGGTGGCTTCCAAATGGCATCTAGATCATCGGAAGGGGGCCTTGCAGAAGAACTCAAAGGACCTACCCTCCTTTTCCTTGCTGGGGATCTGGAAGACAATGGATCTTCTGAAAGAGCAGCTTGCTCTTCTTCCTCTTCAGGAAGCTCGATTTCCTGAACTGCCCCTATTTCAGGAGGAACAACTACTATTGTGGGCAGTGGTTGCGGCTGTTGTTGTCCACATATCTGAGTTTCCTGCATTGATTGGGTACTACTTTGCGATAACAATAAGTCAAGTTCAACATCGCTGCTTGTTGGCTTTGTTGTGATTAGACTGGCTGTTTCTGCGACAGATTTGGGCTTGTACCTAGGTGGTTGGTGGGGTGGGTCCACAGAGGCAGGGTGCTGCTCCCAGCTTCATCCCCAGATACCGCTGCTACAGGTACAATTTTTGGTTTCCTAAAAAAGATCTTGGTCGGCACACCAGAAGTGGTAAGTGGCACATCCTTCTTCTCAATGGCAACTTTCTTGGTACTGCAGGACCTGATACCCTTCTTTGGGGTAATCTTTTTGAGATGTCAGCAGCACATGGATGCTCAAATTGAAGAGATGTCTGTGGTCACATGTCACATGATGTCATGCACAGCAGGACTTCTGTCTGGCAGTACAATGGGGGATGACGCCTCCTCCTCTTTTGTGCACCTAAATGCAAAGAAGCCGGAAGAATATCAGTAAAACGTGGCATTTATTGTTGTGGTTCAATTTACTATTAGTACAAACAAACAAATATAATATGTAACTTAGTGTGTGTGGTCAGTCACACTTGTTAGTATTATTATTATTATTGTTAAATTGTATCAACTCAGTTATTATAAAAAAAATCACAGTGTAGCCCTTTGTGAGACTTTGACAACAAGGGATTTCATGGTGTACTATGTTACGTACACTCAGGAAGGATAGGAAAGAAGAAGAGCAAAAACAAAAATGCAACTGTAATGGAACCTGTTTGGCATTGTGTTTGTGAATGTGATTGTGCATCATGTGGGATGCAGCATCATTCAGGAAGCTGCAGATGGCAGTGGGGATGGAAGCAGAAAGCTAAGGGAAACAAAGAAAAGACATGGAGGCCTATGACAAAAGCAGCACATTAACAACCACCACAAAATGGCCCCAAGCCACATGGTCACTCACACAACAACAAGCAAGAGGCTGTAAAACAATATACTCAAGCAGGCCCCATAGGGACAACAAAGGAGGCATGCTAAACAACACAGCTTTAATGCAGCAATGCAAAAAAGAAAGTCCACAGGGCTAAAAAAAAAAAGGTTTGCAAGTTACACAACAACCACACCACACACATCCAACTAAGGCATATTTAACACACATGAAAAAAGTGAAATGTACCCCAAAAAACATTTTGCAATTCAATCATGCCATCCATGTCCAAAATTATGTTTAAATTCAACAGACACCATAGAAACAGTTGTTTAATTCACCCATGATGAGTATCTCTGGGCCTACTGGCTTAAAAAGGCCTTTTGGCAGACTAGGCCACATAGTGAAGTGAATCAATTCAAATCAATAATAATGCAAATGTTTTAGAAAATGTAGTGAACTGTCCTGCATTTTTCTGGTGGCTAAAAAGAAAATAATTGCATGCAAAACAACAACGAGGGCAAGGCATGGCCACTACAAAGAAAGCTTGCGGGCCGATGGCAAAAGCACACTGGCTGCTTGTGCAAAATGGTCACCAGCCACATGGCCAGGCCACTACAACAACAAGAAAGCGAAGACAGACAATGCAGACCTATGGCAAAAGCACAGTGGCTGGCTTCACAAAATGGCCGCCAGACACATGGCCAGGCCACAACCAGAAGAAGCAGTAAGCCAAGAAGACCAAAGAAAAGACATGCAGGCCTACGGCAAAAGCAGCACACTAACTACCACCACGAAATGACCACCAGCCACATGGTCAGTCACTCACACAACAACAAGCAGGAGGCCTGTAAAACAACAAACCTAAGCATGCTTATATGGCCAGACAAAGGAGGTATGCTAAACAAAAAAGCTTTAATGCAACAATGCAAAAACAAAGAACCAAAAGGCTAAATAAAGTTTGCAAGTTACCCAACAACCACACCACACACATCCAACAAAGACGCTTATTTAACAAACACAAAAAAAGTGAAATTTACCCCTCAAAAAAACATTTTGCAATGCAATCCAATGCCATCCATGCCCTAAATGATATTTAAATTTAACAGACACCACAGAAACATGTGTTTCATGCACCAATGATGAGTAGCTCTGGGCCTACTGGCTGACTAGTGGGCTAGTGCATTAAATAAATATTGCAAATTGATTTCAAAAGTTGTAGAAAATGTGGTGAACTTTGCAACATGTTTCCTTTATAAAAATTGAACTAGTAGAAAAAAAATACATACACAGAAACAACTAGGCCTCTAGTACTGAAACTACAGGCCACCCACCACAATACTTTTTTTTTAACGATGAAAAGTAAAGAAAAATGTAGGTGCAATGTCCCAATCAAACAAATAACACCAATTTTCCAACTTGCTTGTGGAATCTCAAAACCAAAAGTCCTCAAATCCAATGATATATGATGCAGCAGACACAAAGAGTGATCCTTCCAGCTCCAAATCCAAATGAAAAGTGAACAGGAGATGGACAAAGAACTGGGAGGAGCCTGCTGGACAGGAACAGGAAGTTGGAGACTCTGGGGCACTTCCTTCCTCTTCAAAAAGGACTCCTTGCACAAAAAAGTACAGCCAAATGTCAATCTGAGGAGTTTTTTTATCCAATTCATTGTTTTGAGAAGGTTTTGATGCTGTTTGAGAGAGATTCTTCTCCAGGATTGCGATCTTCTTAAAAGTTCTGCCGGAAGTCCAATGGTGCGTCTGAATGACGTGTTCGCAATCGCACACTCTCGCGGGACTGTGCCGCCGGCTACCAAATCTCGTGGTGTTCGCGAACGGATAAGAAATCTCATCGGCGATCGCAGACATCCTTGTAAGTAACTCCAGCGCACGAGAAAACACATTTATATACTGCAATCTAAGCTGAATGCGGAGTTGCCAAAAATCGGCAAACTTTGCGAGTGGAGTGGATTTTTCCACCCAGGGTTACCTAGGAACACTTTTGGCCTACTGTGAAGAACCAGCGGTTTGATGAGATCTATTGACAAAAATCTCTTGTTTTTGCAACCAGTAAGTGGTTGTTGAAGTATAGTTCTTCAACGGCCAGGACAAGAGCTCTGTAAGATGACCCAAATTCCTTCTTGTTCACAATCTTTTCCCAGACTAGTTCAGGAATCTTGGGGATCCAACCAGGAGTCACTGGTGCTTCCTTCACTTTTCCAGTGGCATAATGTTTCTGCTGGATGTTGCTGTGAGCTTCTCGAAAGTTGTTCAGATCTTGTGAAACATCCAAATGTTCATTGATGTCAAATGGTGTTTGTGACGCCACTGTACTGGTTGGGAACCCACATCTTAACCCCAATACAGAACTTCATAGGGAGTCCAACCATCTAGGGATTTTCTAGGCGGATTGTTTAGGGCTCTCTGGACCCCATATAGGTGATGGACCAAACAGTGACCTAAACCTAATAGCCTCGCTGTTAAAGACTGGTTTAAGTCCTGGCTCTTCCTCCCCACTGCCATATTTCTCTTGGGATGATAGGGGGAGAAGTACTGGACAGTCACACCCAAATGTCCCATGGTGTCTCTGTAAGTCCAGTAGGCAAATGCCGGACCCTAGTCCGAATGGAATGTGGCTACTGCGTATGTCTGATAAAGACTTACAGATCTTTTATAGCAGTTTGGGCGTCAGCCAATTGCTGTGGCCAAAACCATAGGAATCGAGAGCAGGAATCAGTTTCTACCAAGATGTATTTGTAAGTACCATCTGATTGTAGAAGACCATAGAGGTCCAAGTAAATACGAGCGAGAGGCTTGTCTGAAATCAACAGGAAGATTTCACATTTAAGGACAAATCCTTAGTCTGTTTGTGTAGAGCTGGCCACCAATAGTGTTGCTGCAATAATAAAATTGTAGCTGCTACCCCTGCTTGAGCAGATGCTAGGCCCTCATGTGCTACTAGAATTAAACCTAACATGCGATCTGAATTAGATATCAATCGATCCCCCACTCCAGAAATCTGAGTACATGGAATATTTTGTGCACTTAATTGGTAGGAGTATTTTTTTGGAAAGCCTTTCGGCAGGTGGGTGACATCGCGCATAGCATTGACAGCCATCATGATGTCTCGATCTATCCTCGTAATTGAATGAGTAATTGCAGCACCTGCAACAGTTTATACTGCTGCTTTTGAAGCTTCTTCTTTGCGTTTTGCCACTTGTCCCCAAAGTGTCTTGTGCTTTATAGTGTTCCCTTTGTTATGTTATGATATGATATGTTAATTGTAGCTTATATTGCGCGTAATCACTTATAGGTCTCTTAGCGCTTGTAATGAAAGCTTAGGTAACTTCTACCATCCCCGATGAGCCCACTCAGGAGCAGCGTCCTCAATATCCGTGGCATGCTTTACTTTAATGCCAGCCACCTTCCTCTTTTTGAATTGAGATTTGGACTGTGTCAGTTTATCTTCCTTTTTTATTATGTAGTCAGAAGAGCATTTTGAGCCCATCTAGGGTTTCACACACTCCTCTGATCTGAGCTCTGCTTGCCCACCTCTCTATGAACATGTTTCAGATGACTCCTGAAAGGAATGAGATGAACTTGTAGCAGTATCCTGATGCCTGCCAGGTGTTTTATTGTTATCATGGTTAAGTAAATTATATCGCATTTTTGTTGGCCTCTCGATGAGGAGAACCACCCGCAATTTAGTATTTTCTTTATGTTTCTTAATGTTTCTTATTATCCCACTTCTTCTTTGAGGAAGAATCTGATGCCTGCATTGAGTTATCCTTTTCAGGATTACTCTTAATTTCTGGTTTACTTGGTCTGGCTTTCAAATTATCTCTACCTATTGTTGCATAGGTTTCCTCAATAATTTCAGGTAACTCCAGGCTCTTGTTCTCTCTGAGTCAAGTTTGTAAGTCATTGGCCAATGCTGCTGCTTCCCCTTTAATGTTACTTTAGGTAATGGAAGATATTTCATCACCATTGCCCATCAGTTTCATCCCCAAGTCCATGGTAGGGGCTGCCCTGTACTCATTTTGGATCTGTTTAAGCACCTCTGGCAAAACAGCTAATGAGGGTTTATCGTGTGCCCTAGTATACACTGCAGCAAAGACTGTACCCCAAGTGGCACCGTCATCCACCGGAGGAGTTATCCCAGACTTATGGTGAGAATTCTGTGGTTTTCCCGAAGTCCCATATGGAGAAACACTGCTTCAAGCTGGCTTTTTTTGTGAAATCCTGAACGGAATGTACTCCCGTCTGATGGAAATTTTACTCATGACTACATTGATTGTGGATTAATTCCAGGTGTTGCCAACTATGGTTGTGCAGCTTGAGTTACCCTTTAGGGATTTATTGTTTGATTCACATGACAAACGTTGTTAAACATTAATATGAATAAACCAGATCTTTATATAGCATACATAGCTCTGGAGCTGTCAGATTGTCTATATCTGGATATGGTAGGTACCCGGCAAAGACTGGCCATGTTGCTTCCTCATTGCTAAGTGGACCTAGTCTACCATTAATGCTTGTATGTGATAGGGTGCTTTCACACCGATATTATGTTTTTAGTAAGTTAGTGGTATTCTAGTGCTTCATAAGCTGTGCAGTTTTTAGGAACTGTGGGCCAGATGTAGGACCATTGGCTTTTGCGGCTCACAAATTGCGAAAAATTGGGAGTCGCAATTTGATTGTCACAAAAGCCAATGTACAACAGTATCAGAGACACTGTTAGCCATTCCCAATTAGGTCGGAAAATGCAAGGCTCATGAATATTAATGAGCCACTCGCAATTTGCGACCACTTTGGGAATGGCTGGCCGACCCAGGAATGGTGGCCTGCTGCGCGCAGGAGAAAACCATGTCTGGAACTGCTTTTCAATAAAGCAGGTTTCATTTTTAAATGCATGGAACATGGGTCCACCATCAAGGACCCATGTTTCATGGACCCCCTCAAATGCTGCCCCCTTGGCAATACCCATTCTACCCACAGGGACCCCGCAATTCTACCCCCAGAACCCCCCTTTTCACGACAGAGGTTGGGGCAGAGGAAAAGGGCGCAAGCGGAGCGGCACAAGAGGGGTACAGTGGCAAGATCAGCCATCGACATCCGCCCCGATGGAAACCAGGAGTACAGCGAGGGGGAGAAGAGCCTAGTAGTCAACCTCTCCAACAGAGTACTCACTCCCATTGAATTAGCTACTCTAGAAAAGGGTTTAGGTTTTGTCCCTACCCCCACTCCGGACAGTTTTACCGAAATATGCGAGATCAAACAGCTCTTTCGCAAGGTACGCCTAAGGGCCTACTTCCAAGATCAGCCAAGCACTGAAAAGACTGATACAGGGCTACGGAATCCCTCTAATTTTACTCCCACGGATGGGATGGTCCCTCCGGAGGTGCTGACCTTTGAGAAGGCAGTACTCAAGTCCTTGGAGTCTAAACCAAATACCAGTAGTTTCAATAACCTCAGCAGAGATGAAAGACAGGCGGTCTCATCCCTGGGTAATGACGCTTCTATCGTCATCAAACAAGCTGACAAAGGGGGAGCCACTGTCATACAAAATGCCACCGACTATGACACAGAGTGTAAGCGCCAACTAGCTAACACCACCCATTATAGACCCCTTCCAGCTGACCCAACCAACAGGCTCGTCACAGACATTTCTAGTCTTATCATTGAAGGCGAGGCGAACGGCTGGATTTCAAAACATGAGGCAGAGTTCCTTCTGACAACGGACCCAGTGGTCCCTTATTTCTACACGCTGCCCAAAATTCATAAAGGTACCAGCCCAGTACCAGGGAGACCCATTGTCTCGGGAATTGGCTCATTACTAGAGCCTTTGTCTAAGTTCTGTGACGTGTTTCTCCAACCCATTGTGAAGAAGATACCGTCCTTCCTACAGGACACAAGAGATGCCCTACGTCTCATAGAATCCATTGAAGGAAGAGAAGAGGTGGACCTACTCCTTACGCTTGATGTGGAAACGTTATACACTAACATCCCCCAAGCAGCCACATTAGAACCTGTTGAATCTGCCCTTATGCAGCAGGAATGGTCCTCACCTACCCCTATATCTTTTATCATGGCTTGTGCGAACATTGCCCTAACGGAAAACTTTTTCCAATACCGCTCACAGCTGTACCATCAAATCAGGGGTACCTCAATGGGTTCAACTTTTGCTCCCAGCATTGCCTGCATTTACATGGCGTCCTTTGAGAACCAGTTTATTTATCCTGATTCGAATCCCTTCAGACAACATCTAACATATGGCGTCGTTACATCGACGACATTCTGGTACTCTGGAGGGGTGACCGTGACAGCTGCACTCCGTTCTGCACTTGGATCAACCAACAGAACCCCTACTTGAAATTTACAGGCACCATGTCAGAAACAGCCCTGCCCTTTCTTGACCTCACGATACGGTTGGGACCAGCCGGTCTGAGCACCACTCTTTTCCGTAAGGAGACGGACAGAAACAGTCTTCTTCTGTTCAACAGTCATCACCCTAGGGCACTACGCAAAAATCTTCCCTTTGGCCAATTCTTGAGGGTCCGTAGAAATTGCTCGTCTAGGAATGACTACAGACATGAAGCGAACACCCTACAACACAAACTGCATGATAGAGGGTACCCCACCAAATTGTTACGTGACTCTAATAAGAGAGCCCTGAACAATCATAGGGAGGCCCTCCTTGAAGTACATCAAAAAGAGCGTGATAACCTGATAACGTGTGTTACAAGTTTCACTAGAAACTCTAACTTCATCAAAAAAACAGTGAACAAGCACTGGGACATCCTCAATGCAGGGGGCACTGATTTACCTAAGCCTAGGTTCGCTTTTAAACGCACGGCTAACCTAAAAGACTCCCTGATACATACACGTCCTAAAAAACAACCCACTGTTGGACAGCATACACTGTGGGACCTCCCTCCTGTTGTTGGACACTATCCATGTGGGGGTTGTGCGGTCTGTCCTCAGTCCAAACAATGCAAAGAAATAAAGTTAACTGAGTCTTTCACATGGAAACTCAATAGACACACGGATTGCAATAGCTCTAAGTGTATTTATCTACTGATTTGTCCCTGTGATAAATTCTACGTAGGGATGACCATGCGACAGGTGAAGATTAGGATAACGGAGCACAAAAGTAACATACGATGCTCAAAGACCCACACGAGATTGTATGAACACTACCAACTACACAATCACTCTGCTGATAGCATTCAATGGCTAGTGCTTGAGTCCCAACCAGCCATGACCAAGCAAGCACTGTTCAGGCTTGAACAGAGATGGGTTCACCGCCTCCAGCTGGATACAATTGGGCTTAATGATGCAATTCCATGGCCTACCGTCTCAAGATAATATCCCCTTACCCACCACCTCTGTCCTGTTGTCCCCCGTCCTAGATAAAATGACACACCTAGGCATCAACCGTCTCATCTTAGCGCTTTTGAGGCATGCCAATTGGACTCACGATCATATCCCCTTTGACATCGTAAAAATCGCAGGGCCTATCAATTATTGGCAAAGGGACCTTACCTCAGTATCACTTCCCTGGCCAGCGCCTGAGGCTATCCCAGTATCCATCCAGCCCTAAATTGTGCTCCCGGTTCTGATTAACAATCTCCTCACAGAAGATCAACAATCGACAACTGTGGCCCCACTAGGAATATATTGTCCTCATCCTGGGGCCCCACTGACACATGATCGTCCCATGCAGTATTCCAGCCAACCATACAGAGGGGTCTACCTTGTGATTGATGGGGGCTACAAACCACACGACGGCACACCGCCCTGCCGTTAACATTAATTCCAATCACTCCACTCCACCCCTTTTGCTCTCCCCCGTCTCCTGTCCTGGCGGCTATCAACGTATACCCCCCCTTGGTATTAGCGCTTCCCCTAGATGGCTGCTATACAAGGCCGTCTGGTTCCAGAGACAGGCCAAGGCCACTATGTTGTTCCTTCGCACGCGCAGGTCGCGCTACAGGCACATCATATTATACAGCCCTACCTGGGTCTTAATTTTAATGTATAACCTCCTGTATTCCATTCGTGATACTCCAGTCCCTTTGGTGTGCCACTAGCCTTACAGACCGCACTCCCGAGTATTAGCGCTCCCTCCAAGATGGCCCCCTAATCACACCATCCTATTTTCTGACACCGGTCTAGGCCATCGCATCTGGTCTGCGCACGCGCATGATATGCGACAGGCGCAATACTACTGTTGCAGCTCCCACTCCAAGGACCTAGATATAAGCGGTCACCAGATGGACTACCTCACCAGTTGCTCCGCACCCTGACCAGGTGCCGTGAGCGTGAGGGGTAGGTTGTCCGCCGACCCAGCGCCCGATTCAAGGTAAGCGCCCTCTCGGATTTTCTAGGCTCGGGCAGTTGTCCAAAACTCAGCCTGATGGACAGCACCCAGCATGGCTCCCGGCGAGTTTTCGAGGTCCACTGAGAGTCTCCCTAACCCTTTCCTTTCAACACAGAGTCCTTCCAGCAGCGTAGTTTACGCACAAACCCTCAACATTACCGGTCCACCAGTCCACGAGGCACGACTGGTAACCGAAAGGAGTGAGGGTAGTACCCCGGGGTGTCTTCTTTCTCCCCCCCTCCCTTCTCCGTTTATCCCCCTGAGTCTCTTATGCCCCCGGGTTCAGTGTACCTCCTTAAAGCGTATTTAGCGCGGGTGGTTCTCAAAACACAATGCATGTCATCAACCACGTGATGCACGAAGCTGTATGATCCATACTC
Source organism: Lissotriton vulgaris (assembly GCF_964263255.1). Lineage (NCBI taxonomy): Eukaryota > Metazoa > Chordata > Amphibia > Caudata > Salamandridae > Lissotriton > Lissotriton vulgaris. Next base: position 1,704,946,869 of record NC_141685.1, on the reverse strand, counting down.
ACCCCTATCTCCCCTCAATAGGCGGTGACCAGAACGTCTGCATCCCTTTACCCAAGCGCCCCCTCTAGCATTACACTGGAGACTGAATACTGCAGTCTATATCCTAGAATCAGAACCCAGCAAAGTGAGCATTGTGATAGAGCCTGTACACCCCCTCCAGGTCCTGGCCTACTGACATGTGATCGTTTTCCTTTGGCATTTACCCTGACACCCATACCTCACGTTAACCAGGGTTTTACCATGGAGGGTACTTTCTCCATCTAGCCTCCCTCACCATATCATCTCTACCCGACCCTGCTGGACTTTACACCAACCCTTACCTCCCTCTTCATACCCCCTAGGTTCAACTCACCTAACAACGCTGGCCTCACGGGAGTATGCTGCGAGGCTCTAATCTATTCCTTTAGGGTAAGAATATACCTGCTTCTCTCCTAGGAATGGGTGTCCTCTTTTAAGTTTTGGCTTCACACCTCAGTATGTGTTTTAACAGCACTCTGGGATACCTCCAATGTGAGACATGAATCGTGCCATTATTAGACCGATTGACAAGGGAACTTACACCCAATGTTCGGTACGACTGGTTTCCCTTCACATATACACAACCCCCCCTCACCCCTCACAGTGTGGAGAGTTATCACCAAAGTCACGTGAATGTTTCTAAACGGAAAGTCACTTAAGTGAGATTTGACTTGTTCTTTTCTAACCTACGTTTTTTACCCTACCTCTAGGTCGCCTAAATAGAGCAGGACCCCTTGGTCCTCTTTTTCATCGACCCAGAGAGGTTGTATTTGCCTTCTTCAAAGTGAATGAGCATGTGTTATTGTGTAGTACTTTGTTGAGGTCCTGCCGAATCGCCGGTTGGCGAGAAACATGTTGACCACATCAGGGAGTTGAGTTAGTCTGCTGTACATTTATACGGTCTCTAGCTCCCCTCTCACCCCTTTTAACCAGGGAATTAGCCACGTTAATAAAAGTCAGTGTGGACTGATTACCCTTTTTAACTTCCACCCACACTTGCACAGACTACACTTCCTTCATCCTCACACACACCCACCGTCGGCAAGGAACAAAAGAACACCGCCAAAAGAGTGCCTCCGGGTACTCCGACAGACATTGCAGCGCCGGTCTGTCGAGGGGCAGTGAGTCGATGATGACACTGGACACCCTCCAGTTAGGGTGTGTTTCACACCTAAGACTCTGGGTGTGTGAGGCTCTCTAAGTTCCGACAAGGGATCCCATCCAGTCCCCCTACTTTTGATAACTACTCCTCCCTCCTTTTTGTCACACCTTCCCTGGGGAACTTTGTACTCTACTGTTTGCTTCAATTTTTAAATGCAGCCCATTTTTCTTAAAGGAAAATCGGATGCATTTAAAAAAAAGAAAGAAATGCTTTCTTTTAATTTTTTAAGGGCAGGCAGCGGTCCCTGAGACCACTGCCTGCCCTCAAAAAATATTTTACCATGCATTCCCAAAGTGGAAGGGGTCCCCTGGGGACCCCTTCCCATTTGTGAATGCTTTACCACCTACTTGAAGTAGGTGGTAAATTGCTACTGTTTTGCGATAGCAATTGCGGTTGCGAAACAGTCATACTTTGGGCTCAGACTCGCTATTAGGAAACGCCCCTTCCTAATAGCGAGTCGCAAATCCCAAATAAATTGCAACTCGCTAATTAGGGTTTGTACATGGGCCTGAGGTATTTTTGCATGCACAAACAGGCAGCGGACCTGTTTGCGCATTCAAAAATATGTAGTACATCTGGCCCCTGTATCTGCAGTGTATGTGTGAAATTGTCTTGTAGTTGTATTAGATGCTGGGAACGTGACCTATGAATAGAATACCAGTGTCCTGAATGCCTCGTGGGCCTCAATCACAAAGGTGACGTCTACACTGGTCTGAGGCCAGTGTCTGATTTGGAGTAAGGGAGGGTACATCTATGGGGAGATCTTTTGAAAGGTTCAAGCTTGAACAACCTACAGCCAGTACATAGGTTTTACCTACTCAACTGAGAAGGATTTTTCCCTAACACCACCAACTTCTCTGGTTAAGAGATGTGTAGGGGTCTTTGGGTATACAAAAGAAAACTACTCGGGCGATCAATTAAATAATAATCCAAACTAGAACGTTGACGCTCCATGTCTTACGGCTTATACATTTTCAAGCAAAACTGTGCGTCTGCTGGACAACATAACTGTTAGACCTGACATTGTTTGGCGTGCTTCCCCAGCCTTTTTGCTTTCTGGCCTCCTAGTTTTCACTCTGTTTTTGCTAGTTTAGTGTCTCTGGCTCCGCACACTTTCTCACTGCTGTTCTGTGTTAAAGTGCAAGTGCTCCTTTTGTAAATTGTACTATGGATTGATGTTTCCATGATAAAGCATATTTGATTTACTAGTAAGTCCCTACCAAAGTACACAGAAGGTGTCGGACCAGTAAATCCAATACTGCTAGTGGGTCTGCTGCACTGGTTGTGCCACCCACACAAGCAACCCTGTAAAGGGTTTTCAGGCCTGCCACTGCAGTGTCTGTGCGCAGTTTGTAACTGCCATGTGGACCTGGCAAGTGCACTTGCAAGGCTCTAATCTTCCCTTTTCTTACATTGAAGTCACTCCTAAGGTAGGCCCAAGGTATACCTGTGGGCAGGGTGCCATGTATATTAAAGGTAGGACATATACTGGTGAGTGTGACATGCCCTGGTAGAGAATTGCAGTGTATTTCGTTTTTCACTATGGAAAGGCTATCTGTCCCATAGGATAGAATAGGAGTTTACTTATAACATCTTATAAGCATATCTCCCCATTGGGACAAGATGGAGAAATGAGGTTTGGTATGCCTGAACTCAGAATATAAAAACGCATCTTTAAGTAAAGATAATTTTTATGTTCTGTGTTTGAAAATACCACCACTATTAGAAAGTATGCATTTTCTTGCTTAGCCATCCTGTGTGCCTCTGCTGGGTTGGTGGATTGACTGTCTGACTTTGGAGTGACAGGGGCTGGGGATGTGCATTCTCTTCAGACAGTCACTAGGGGGGTCGAAGTGTGTCCTGCCTCACCTGGATGAGTCAGGGCTGAATAGAGCTGGGCTTGATTTAGAGTAGTGGGAGGAGATTTCCTTGCACTTGAATGTGCCAGGTCTGTTTTGGACAATGCTAACTCCACCTCCTGCTAGGAAGCGTGCTCCTCATCCTGCAGCGGTTCGGTGTTTTGTTTACACTCGCTGAACAGCTGTAGGATGAGGAGCACGCTGTATTGATTAAATCGATACTCCCCAGCCGAACGCCAGTGGGCCGAAATGCATTGGGAGAGAAATGAACATGTCAACTCCAAAATAATGCATTGTGGGAGTGGAAGTCCATTTCTGAAATGAAAGAAAAGTATTGTGAAGAAAACAATATATATTGATATGAACATTTGAAAAGTTTGTGGAATACATTGACTCTCTGCAAGTGAGAAAGCGCTGTACAGAGCACCTTTAACCTGTACCTCGGAGACATACCCCACGTTTATGGGGATGCTACCAGTGTGATATATGAAGGAGGTCTTTCTCACCAGGTAAGGTCTCACTCCTGAAAAGTACAGGAATCAGTTGAGGTCCAGTAGGAAATCTGATGCACACACTTAGTGTAGATTCTTTTTGCAAATCAGTGGATGACTGGGTGAAGGGCAGTAATGTGACAGATTTTCAGGGGCTCTACAATTTCTTGTGAGAAAAAGGGCATGCACGGTTGCTCACGCATGCACAGTTTTCTTAAGGATTATCCAGGCGGCGAGGAAGAGGAGGAGTGCAGCCCGGGCACGCCGCAGTACAGGTAAGTGGTTTTAATAACATGTTTAGTAATGTAGAATTAATTGTTAATATGGGGGGGGGGTAGAGACAGGGGAAGGCCAACTCCACTCCACTACGGAGTGTGCAGAGAATTGCCTTCTCCACGTTCTCCGCTGAAGAGGCAAATCTCCACACACTCCGCGGGCAGAGGGGAGGTATCCCCCTGGGCTTACGGAGTGTGCAGATAATTGCCTTCTCCACGTTCTCCGCTGAAGAGGCAAATCTCCACACACTCCACGGGCAGAGGGGAGGTATCCTCCTGGGCTTATGTGTGACATGTCCTGGTAGTGAATTACAGTGGATTTCTTTTTCACTATGAAAAGTCTATATGTCCCATAGTATAGAATGGGAGTTTACTTATAACATCTTATAAGCAAATCTTACCACTGGGACAAGAAAGAGAAATGAGGTTTAGTATGCCTGAACACAGAATATAAAAATGCATCTTTTAGTAATGATGTTTTTTATGTTCTGTGTTTGAAAATACCACTTTTAGAAAGGAGGTATTGTCTTGCTTAGCCATCCTGTGTGCCTCTGCTTAGTTTGTGGATTGACTGTCTGGCTTTGGAGTGACAGTCTTTTCAGACAGCCACTGGGGGGGTCGAGATGTGTCCTACCTTTCATGGATGAGTTAGGGCTGGGCTGAATAGACCTGGGCTGCATTTAGAGTAGTGGTAGAAGATTTCTTTGCACCTGCATGGGCCTGGTCTGCCTTGGACAATGCTGCCTCCACCTCCTGCCAGGAAGCCTGTCCAGATAGGACAGAACTGGTTTTGGGCTGGGCTCAGACACTCTCTGCCCAAAAGAACAAAGAGAAACTGAGGATACATATTGGGGCCCCGACCCCAGAATTTTAGAACTCGCTGGAATCAAGGAACCTGCCAAGAAGAAGAGCTGGAAGAACTGCCAGGAGGAGTATTCCCGGTTGCCGTGTTGTTGGTTTGTTGGATTGGCCTGCAGTTGCTGCTTCTGCCTTGGACAGTGAAAGGACTGGACTGAACTTTCTTTACTTGTTGATGAGTATCTCCAAGGGCCTGAACTATAGCTTGCCTCCTATTCGCGAAGTCTCAGGGGCAGCAAAGACTTCACCTAATTCTGGGTAACTCCTCTGGAACCGCCGTTTCAGTTCCAAGGAGGAGAGTGGCCAACACCATCACCGACACCACTGCGATCTTTGAGTCCTGAAGGTACCGCAGAGGGCACTGCTGCACTTTGCGCCCCAACCCTGGTCCCACCGAGGACAACCACCACTGCCCACACCTGAGCCGCTTCTTGTACCGCAACCAGTGGGCACCACAGCCTCGCTTCACGCCACTGACCTGGTCTCCCTGACAACATTGCTTCACGCTGCCCTTAACACCCATGACAGCACTGTGGTTTTGGGGCACTGCTCGTAAGTCACGTGACGTACCACCCCTCCCAACCCGCTGTCTGCTCCGACCAACTGGCACTGTCGCTTGCACCATGATCTGTCAACACTGCCACGAGTAGCAGCTCACTCCGCGCTGCAGCTCTGATCTCGCCAATGCTGCTGGACAACCGTCACCAAGCCGCTGCCTGCACAGTGACTTGAGGGCACCGCAGGCTGCACCACTATCCTTCACATCACAACTGCGAGTGTTGCCACGACCGGCCCGCACCGACGCGGCCGGCCAAAATCAAAGGTCTGCTGACACTAATGCCGGTCTGCACTAACGCGGTCGGCCGGAACTGTTGGATTTTGTAGTTTTCAGCACCACAGTAGCAATGGACGGAGCTACCGAGTTCAAGGAACTGCATTTTGAGGTTATTCTTGCAAAGTGGATATTTTTAATTACTGTATGTTGGATTTTTAATGTTCCGCTCTGCTATCAACTTCCAGGAACTGTTTTTCATGCATATTTTGTTAACTGATGATTTTAAAGTACTGTATTGTGGATTTTTATAATTTTTGGTCTTGTCTTAAGTATATAAAAATATTGGATATATTTCTAAGCTGGTATGGTGTCCTTTTGTAGGGTTTTCACTGTATTACTGTTGGTTATGTGCAAAACCTGACTGCTCATGCCAATCTACCAAGGGGGATATTTCAGTAGTGTATCCCCTTTATCTTGACTAGAAGGAAGGGTCCCTACTTGGACAAAGTCGCAAACCATTGCCAACTAGAGACCCCCATTTCTAACAATAACCATCAGAATTGTGTGAGACTTATTCCTTACACTCTTTTCGGATATGTTGGCCGAAGTCCAGCTAGCTCGCAGTGCACTCCTAACAGGGTTACAAATGGATTGTACAACCTCATAACATGACATCCGTGATCCTCAGTGAACTCATGGTAACAGATCTAGAACTATTTTGCGTAGTTACTTAGACATACCCAAAGAAATATACAGTAAAGATTTATTGAAGCATTGTGATTCTTGAGTGAAATACTTGTGCTTCAATAATCAATAGAAGGAAATGAAATAATGTTATTAGCATCATGAGAATCGTAAAAATAATTATCAGTTCAACCATTTTGCTTATTACAGAGAATATCTTCTTGCTTACAAGTACTATAATATAGTGTACTACTACCTAGCGCATTCTATTCTATGATATCTAGGATGAGTGAATTTGCCAAATCCCTGTAGAGTGATCTAACTCAATGTTACCTGTGGGTTAGTGTCAACAAGCTGCCCGGCTTGGTGTAGAGCCAGACAGAATCCTTTGCATGAGGTAAACAGGAATCAGTGTTTAGGGAAAGAAGGTAATCTAAGAATACGAGCATGAAAAATGGTGTTTCTTATCGGGCGTAATACCTCAACATGACAGTGGGTTGAATACACCAACCAGGTTGATCCTGGGCAAAGATTTTGCCTTCTGACGTTAGACCTTTAAGTCTCTATCTGCCACAGAAGAACACTTCTCAGGCTCCCCAGAACCTCAGGGGAGGCACTTAGAGACTCACAGGGTGTCAGGCTGAAGTCACACAACAGGGACCAGTCCAAGGCCAGTTGCCACAGGTCAGCTGGGAAGTTGCAGGAAAAGACTTACATTGTCCCTGTGACTTCAACAGCAGGTCAGCCTCATGACCCTTGGAGTCTACTTCTTTGTTCTGGGTACAAGAGGGCAGACAGATCCAGTTTCCTAGGCTCTTCTCATGCCTCAGACAGCAGATTCAGTCCTCTTCTGATCTTCCAGAGTTCCAGAAGTGTTCTTAAGTGGGTGCCTGGAGATGCCACATTTATGCCTGGAAGGAGCTAGTGTATTGGGATGACTCCTGGGTACACCATAACAAATTAAGTAAAAGTTCCAGGGCCAACCCTACCAACTTTGGGCATTTTCAAAATGGCAGAATTCTTCAGCCATGCTGAATGTGGGCTATGAGGTCGAGATGTTTGGTGGAAATTGCATTATGCCAATCCTAGTGTCCTCCCACATCTAACTCTAAAATCCAGCCCACATTTACTAAACTTTGATGCAACACTATTCAGAAAGGGAAGTTGCTTAGCTACACTGCAGGAGAGAAAATAAACATGCCATATCTGCCAAGGTATGGCCCAGTTCTGCTCTCCCATAACGCTAGTGTACTTTTTACTGCAAAGTGCTAACACAAGTGTACCTGCATTATGGTCAGGATAGTTTTTGAGCTGGAAGGAACACCTTCCTGCACAAAAACTATTCTTAGAGGCTCATTCTTTGGATGTATGCTGCAAAATGCAACACAAATGCAAAGAGAAAGTAACAAGGAGAAATAGAGACATTTCCCCTTATTAAACTAGCCTCTAGTAGTCACAAACCCATGTTTGTCATCTGCTCTCACAATATCAAAGTCCTCCAGTATGCTGAAGACATGCAACTCATTCTCTCTCAAGGATAAGGCGGCAATTATCTGACTCAATGCTTGCATGACTGAAATCACCTACTGGATGTAGAGAAACTATTTAAAGCTAAGCAACTACAAGACCGAAATCATGCTCTTCGGGAAGAGCACATCACTGTGGAATTCTACCTGTTGGCCAACATAGTGAGGACTGACACCCACCTCCACCAGCCTCATCAAGAACTTCTGGATCCTCATTGACAACAAACTCAACTTGATCACCATTCGCGGCCAGCACAGTAAGAGCGATGATGTGGGATGAGAGAAGGGCGGGGTGGGGTTCAGGGATTTCAACATTCAATGGGATAAGTTAAATCACATTAAAAAAAATTAAACCACTTACCTTGTGCTTGTGGCATCGCCGAGCACCAGGTAAGTTTTTTTTATTGAATATAACTTATCCCTTTGTATGTTGACTACCCCAACCCCCACCTAGCCCCAGACCACCCCCAGGCTCTTACCTGTGCCGGCCACCACTGATGATCACCCAAGTCAATGCAGTCACTGCCTTATCCTTCCATACCCTGAAGATGCTGAGGAAGATTTTCAAATTGCTCCAAATCAGTACCAGGAAAACTGTAATGCACAGCTTGACCACAAGCAAGCAGGACTATGGGAGCTGTGCTGGGATCAGCAAAAAACTCACCCGACGGCAGCAGACCATTCAGAACCTGGACGCCAGAATTACCCTCAACCTCTCATGCCGTGCTCACATCACACCACATCTGCAGAAGCTCCACTACCTACCCATTCACTAACACAATTCAAACTCCTCAACCACACTTTCAAGACACTACATAACACTGGCCCAGCATACCTCAACAATCGCATCTGCTTTTATAAACCTTCCAGACACTTCCGCTCCTCCAGACTACTGCTTGCACAAATCTCACAAATACAGAAAAACAACTCCTAAAGCATGGAACGACCTGCATTTCACCTATGAGTCTCCTCCTCGCTTCTTGGATTCTGCAAGAAGCTGAAGACCTGGATTTATGAGTAGTCAAAATAGGTCCTAGGTGTACCTGGATTCACAACTACTCTGTACCAGATTACCCTACCAAGTGATAGTGCACTCTACAAGTCTGCATAACATAAGATAACATCACATGTTTATCGACTTTAGTAAATATGTGTTTACATCAGAAAACAAGTGTGGATGCATGAGGGTGCCCAGGCTCCACCCATGTAAAATTACTCTGATGCAAGGTACCTCAAGGCAGCTCTATTCACTGAGTTGCGCTACTTTGTTTTTTGCAAAGCCATGAAAAGGTTTTGAGTCCGGGCTGAATCAAAAAAGTGATGTAACCCTCATGCAGAGCCTTAGTAAATCTGGATCTCAGTTTGGGGCAGTTAATGTCCCTCCAATAAATCTAGAGGCAGTAGTCTGTTAGAACAACTCAGGGTTTTCTAGCAGCCATACAGTGTATGCACAAGTGATTTGGCATCCTGTTTCTGCCCTTTGAAGTGGTATAAGTAAAACCCTAGCAGGCCTGTCCAGCTGGAATTGGCACTGAAGCAGTTTTTGACACTAATCAAAAGAGAAGGCCCACATCCCCGCTCTACATATTCTGTCAGGTTCAGATGGGTCATATATGCTCACTCAGGTGAGACTTTAGTTTTTTCCCTTGAAAGCATTTTACCCCCATTCACACCTGTTCACATGCTAATTGCTGGATTGCAGAAGTGGAAGAGCAAATAAATATGAGCCTCCAGAAGTGTTAGGTAGGTTAAAGGTAACTTTCCTAAAGTACCCTTTTCTTTAATATTTATATAAAATCTGACCACCATTTAATTGGATTTTACAAAAGTATTAACTCCTTGGACGCTCATGACGAGCTCAGCTCGTCATGATGTACACCTCCATACACTCATGACGAGCTGAGCTCGTCATGAACAATGGGATTTTAAAAATGTCAGCATTGACGATGAATGTCATAAGCATTGATGTGGTTAAAAACAGATGTTAATCTATTTCCTAGCTGTTTCCTAACTGAAATCAGCAATGTTCAATTATTTTCCTACGGAACAGCCAGCCATGCCTGAGTGAAAATAGCTTTTGAGGCTTTTTTAGTGTAAGTACATGTTCAACATAACCTTTTTATGTGACCTACTTTTACATACCATGCACTCTGTCTTATGGGCAATAAGGCCTACATAGGTGTGCCTTATAATGTATAAAAGAATTGTTATGACTTGTCAAAAAGAGTTATTTTGACAGTTTGAAATTGTAATTTAAACCAGCAGCAGCCAGGCTGAAAATAGTAGGCCTGCAGTCATGTTATGTTATGTTATGCTTTGGTATATTATGGGGTATTTGTAGAGCGCACGGCTACTCCAGGGAGTGTCCCAGCGCTATTTTGACCCCACGACAGAGCATATGAGAGACCTACCAAAATTCAGCAGCATTTCACTGGAACTCAGCGCTGCGTTTCAGCGTGCATGCACCTATTTTAATCGGAACTGTCACAGCACATTTAAGCCAACAGAAAACACATTGACAAGCACTGCTCACATAGCGCATTCAAAGTAAATGCACCACAGGGTGAAACAACGTCACCAGAAAAAGTTTATGCACTAAACTAAAAAAAAACCCAGAATATACAGAAGTTATTTCCGTTGCAAACCAAAGGCTGCAAAAATGTCATAATACACAAGCTGCAAAAATGGCATCAGGCAACATATACAATTTATCACCACCACAAGCATTTTTGGAAAATTAGGGGGGGACCGAAAATGGAATGGGTAATTTGGTGACAGTATTTCAGTTCAGTTCAAAAAGCTTTAATTCGATTAGAAATCACAAAAGTTGATATATGATATTTTAGCGGTGAGGTTTAAAAGACTCTAAAAATTCAATGCATAATTAATATTCATCAGTTCCTGCAATTTAAACAATTAATCAAAAGTGAATATAAATATACAGGTGACACATTAAGACCATCTAAAAACGAAGCACAAACCCAATATACAAATCGTTTAAAATTGATGGTTTCATCAGCAAAAATTCAAGAGTACTACCAATACTACATTTGAGTAGCACAGTGCAAATATTATAAAGTGCATATGCAAGGACAGGTACAAGAAAAAGTCTTGTCATCTAACATGGGCTAATAGATTTCAGACGAATAACCCACACCCATCCCAAGAACTTAACAACAGCGACCTCTACAGGCTCCTCCAGTGATGTAGATGAAATCCTAACAGCCTCATTGCTCGACCCAGTTCCCATGCTCTGACAAACAGGTTTCAGCCATCCATGCCTGGGCTTGTGATAGGTTGGGCAAGCAATTAGAATATGGATCACTGCCTCTGCCACATCTAGACAATAGGGACAGGCACTAGTATTCATACAGTTCCATTTCGATGTAAAAACATTAGTGGGGAGGGAACACACCCTGAACTGATGGTATAATTTCCTTTATTTAGGGGTGGTAATTAGATCCCAATAGCCTTCATACTTGGCTTTGTGTTTTCCGTGAAGAAATGCTCTAGTCAGAGAAGGCACATATGGGCCGCATAACACCTGGTTGCAACCATATTCCAATATGCCGCCTTTAACTCTGCCTTAGACGGAAAGACGATGTCCGCTGGGTTGGTCCATAACCTACTTATACCCATCTTACTAAATGTTTTTCTCACACACCTTAACCATGACATTTTGTTAGAGACATCCGAGTTCTTCACATCATTTAATGCCAGTGCATAGTGTTTTAACTCTAGAGTTGCCCAGATCCTCCTCCAATAAGCGACTTGCCTAAACAATGCCACATCCCTAATGGAGTGGCGGCCCAAATCCAAAAACAATGGTAACAGTGGGGTGGACTGTGGGAGCCCAATTAAAGACCGCATAAACATATTTTGCGTTAAAACCAAAGAATCCTGGTTTGCATAGCCCCACAGCTCAGCCCCGTGAAGGATTGAGGCACCAATTTGAGAATGGTAGATTTGGAGGACAGGGGCTATCGGTTTTGTATAAGAGGATCTATGCTCTTTAATCAAGGTGCCTGACAATTGGGCGTGCTTAACTGTGAGGAGTTCCACCTGGGGTTTCAAACATACATTACAATCAATATGGACCCCCAGATAGGAAAAGATATCGGTTTGTTCCAATGCACCGCCCCTCATTTCGACTCTGCCGACAATCGCCTTTCGTTTGTGCAGGACCATGTACTTAGTTTTGTCCACATTGACAATTAGTTCATGGTCCTTACAAAACTCCTCGAATCTAGAAAGGGCTCTTTGAGGGCCCATTCTAGTTATTGATAGAATGAGGGTGTCGGCAAACACAAGAAGGGGGATCCTACTCCCCGCTAGGGAAGGTGCATCGGTAGGAAAGTCCTTAAAATAACTCACCACCCCATTTATATATAGCAAGAAGTGCATCGGGGCTAATACACACCCCTGCCTAACCCCCTTCTCTATTGGGAACTTATGGGTGAGACTTCCCTGTTCACCCCATCTCACCTGCGCGTAGCTTGCAGTGTGTAACTTGACCAACAAAACCAGGATCTCAGGTTGCATGCCTAACTGCAAAAAGCAGCGCCACATCTTGGGTCGGGGAACAAGATCGAAAGCCGACAAGTTGACAAAGACAGCATATAAGGTGCCTCCCCCTATTACCACTGTACGCCAGTAGACAAGTATACATCTGAACACCTGGTCTATGGTACTTGTACAGGACCGAAAGCCCGCCTGCAGGTGGGACAGGGTGTTGTATTCCTCCAACCACAACTGAAGTCTGTTTAAAATCATTCTAGCCAGGACCTTTAGAATGCAATCTAGTAGACTAATGGGCCTATAGTTCCCTTGAATAGTGCGATACCCTTTTTTGTATATGGGTATGATATCCGCTCCTGCCAACGTACTTGGCATTGGTGCACCACTAGCCACTGCATTTGCTAGGAGCTGTATGTATGCCACCCAGTTTGATATATCATGGAGGAAAAGATCAGCGGGGATTCAGTCAGGCCCCGGAGCCCTTCCTCTTGGTACTGACTGAAGTTCAGTTTCCACCTCAAGCTTAGTGAAATGTAGATTAATATCCGGAGGTGGAATGACTAGGAATTCTGAGTTAGCCCCTGCAATTGAAAACTGTGTTGTAAAGTAGGAGACCCACCTATCGGGCTCCACATAATTATGGGGGACATTATTAGGAACACCACTACCCCATCTCACCAAATGCCTAAACGCACACATATTCCTCCCTAGGGATGCTTCCAGCAAATCTCCCCCACGCTTTTGGCATAGTTCTGAGCACTCTTGTAATCAGACCTGGCGTTGCGAATTTCAGCCCTATCCTTGGATTGAATTGCAGCCGCAAGATTTCGATATGCCTGACGGCATAAAATGCCGTACCAGGGTGCTGCTTTAGAATCGGTATGACGGATGGGATTCTTGCTTCTCTTAATAAAATAGCTTTTGAGCTTTAAAAACAATTCCCCGTGAACATGTTCAATTTTACCATTCAACTCCCCCTGCATGACACAAGTCTGTAATTTGCCAATGGCATCAACTAACAGACATTTCATTTCATCCAAAGGCTCTTCGTTTTGAGAAACATTTGACCACTTCTAGTGTCATTGGTCAGTCTAACCTCAACAAAGTCAGTACGAGGAGCTAAACTAGCTCCACATACTGACATTGAACCTAATACAGAGAGCAAAAGAGGATTATGGTCACTCTCCGTTCTTTCACAGACCTCCATATCTACAAGGTTGCACCATAGCTCTTTATTTAACATAAAAAAGTCAATTCTATTGGTGTGTAAACCATTGTTAAATGTATGGGAACCTAATTTGTCTGACTTGGTTCTTCCGTTGGCAGCCCTTATCCCATCTCCAAACAGAATTCCTTTAATTGGAGAGCTGCACTTGACCATTTTTTAATAGCAGGAATGTCTAACTGGGGGATGGACCACTCGGCATCCTCCTCAGTGCCAAGATTAACGTCATGAATGTCTAGGGGTTCAAACGTACAATTAAAATCACCAGCTATTATAACATTGTTACCAGCTCTGTGATCTGATAAAAAACAAATCCGGAGAGGTGACAATAGGGAAAGCTTTTCCCCCTTGCAAGCCTCGCGAGTAAACATTAATAAGTAAAATATCAGGGACAGTTACGCTTGATAGCCTTACTATTAAAATGTCCCTGGAGTCAATATGAGCTCCTTAACTGAATACTTATCAGGCTGTACAAGTGGACAATCCACCTTTGGGTCTACCACGCTGTCCTTTTTCCGCAGCTTTGGCAAAGTTTAGATACCCTTGACGAAATACTGCATCAGTAGCTCACGTTTCTTGGAAGCACAATATGTCGGCCTGCTCGACAAATTTAGACCAGTCTACAGAATTTGTTTTTTGTAAAAGCTCTGCAATGTTCCAGGAAACTAGCTTAAGACCTGTCACATCACAGGGAGTGTTACCAAGGCCTAATTGATCACAGGAATCAGTCACCATCCCAGTGACACCAGGTACTTCCTGCATAGAATTGTCGAATGGACCCCTAACTTCAACCCTGCCTATGTTCCTTCTTGACCCTCCCCCATCTTTCCTAAGCCCCTCTCCTACTAGCGGTGCTTGGGGTATGTTGCCTGACTTCTTGCATAGTGGAACCCCATCCCCCCTCTTGAAGTGAGATGGTGAGTGAGGGGTCATATTACACTCTACAGCAGATTGCAGTCAATCAATATCCTCCAAGGTGGAGAGGAACACAAATCTATTTAATGTTGGGACTACATAATCATAAGGGCCACAAGCCTGGGCAATATTTCTTACCCAGTCCCTATTTACAGTGGGCAGTAAAAAAGCCAGATAGAAAAAGCCTAAGGGCAAGATATGAATACTATCTTCACTCAAAACCCTTGTGCCTGCCCTTTCCAGGATTGTTTGTACAAGAGATGGGGACCCAAAATTAAGGACCACACAATCCCCTTTAAAATGTTTCTGGTTGTGCCCTACCCATGAGGCTCTGCGAACCATTTTAAATTCTCGAAACAGGGAACTGCCTAACCCGGTTCTGTTGTTTAACATATGTAGAGCTTTATTCTTTATCGACTCCCAGTGTTCAACGTTATTTGCAGATAATACTGGTACGTTGGTAAGGACAATGGTATTAGGTGTAGCTTCCGGAGGAAGATTGAGTGTACTGCTAGGTGTGATATTCCTACCCCGTGTGGTACCCAGATCGCGACTCCATTGCTATTCCCTAGTGCATACCAGGCCATTGGGTATAGTGTATGTACTACTTGCCAGGGCATTGGAAACTGGTCCTATCCTACCATCATTGCGATTACTACGGTCTGTCTCATTGGGTTGACTTTTGCTGTGCAACTAGGCTTTATACAGTCGGCTGGCCATTTGTGACATTACCCAGAGTTGACGTTGATAATAATAGATGTTGCTCTAGCTTGAACAACCTTGTGTCTATTTCTGATAGTTTAGTTAATAGGGGATCAAACAAAGCCACCATTTTCCCACCCAGTTTGGAAAGGAGAGCCTCCTCAAAATCCATGAGCACATGTTTAATGTGGGCTCTATCCTCTTCCTTGTCTCCAGTTAAGCTATTTTTGGGTATTGAGGAAACAACTACCTGGGCCCCCTCATTATCTGTGCATTTACTCCTTGATTTAGCCACCTTACTAGCACGAGTCCAAATTTGCGGCTGTACACGGGCCTTCCGTTTTTTATTATGAACCTCCCCATCTTTGTCTGCTCCGATCTTTGTTGTCATGTGAGTATCTTAGGAGAGGGGGAAAGATCAAGAGATACAATACTTCTATTTCATGGATGGTTGCTCGCTTCTGTGGTATGTATCTGGGCAGTCACCAAGTGGATAGGGTCTACAGTTGGGACATCATGGGGGGGGACTAGATGTACGTGCTCCTATTGAGACTCGATTGGGGTTGGGGATCTAGGGAGAGTCTATTTTCAGTAAGTTGTATCTCATGTATGAGAACCGACTCAGCCCGTGAAAGAAAAGCATCTAATGTGCCCACAACCCCCGGTCCCCCCACTCCCCTCCTATTAACTTTAGACATACTAAGGCTTGTGGTTTAAGAGACACACGTTTAAACCAAATCAGTAAATCACATAAGTCAGTAACACCAAGTAAGTATTTGTACTACCCACAGAAGAATTGATCGCTAAAAGTTCACATGAAGAGGGGTGGCCCAGCCCAGCCTCCTCCTGGCTCCGACAGGTGCGGACAAGCCCGCCCTTGGCCCGGGCAGCGTCCTGGCACGCCTGCGCACGTCCTGCACTGTGGGAGGCTCAGCGTGTTTTTAACCTCTTGGCTGCTAATGACAAGGGTAACTCGTCATGGACTTTCCATTAATTTCAATGGAAAACAAAGGGGCATTCAAATATTGCCTTAGCAGTAAAGGGGTTAAGCACCTCCTAGCGCTTCTAAATGACGTCGCGGGAATGCCCCTGCAAAGGTTGTAGGGACTTGTAGTCTGAGACCGCCCGCGTCTTCACCAGCGGGACGGCTTCGTCGATGGTGGTGGTAGGGCGGCGTGAGGGTCCAGTGAAAGGCACACCCGTCTGCAAGTGTCACTTAGGGGCAAGTAACCAACAGTGGTGAGGCAGGAAATCAAAAGCTAGTAGAGCGTCCCACACTGAGGGAGGCTCAGCGTGTTTTTAAGCTCCTCCTAGAGCTTCTAAATGATGTCGCGGGAATGCCCCTGCAAAGGTTGTCGGGACTTGTAGTATGAGACCGCCCTCGTCTTCACCAGTGGGACGGCCTCGTCGATGGAGGCGGTAGGGCGGCGTGAGGGTCCAGTGAAAAGCACAGCAAGTGTCACTTAGAGGCAAGTAACCAACTGTGGTGAGGCAGGAAACCAACAACTAGTAGAGCGCCCCACGCTGCGGGAGGCTCAGCGTGTTTTTAAGCGCCTCCTAGTGCTTCTAAATAACATCGCGGGAATGTGCCTGCAAAGGTTGATGGGACTTGTAGTCCGAGACCTCCCGCGTCTTCACCAGTGGGACGACCTCATCGATGGTGGCGGTAGGGCGGCGTGAGGGTCCAGTCAAAAGCACACCCGGCAGCAAGTGTCCCTTAGAGGCAAGTAACCAACAGTGGTGAGGCGGGAAACCAACAGCTAGTAGAGCGACCGTATTTCATAAATGACATCTCTGCTTTTGATGAGGAAGAATATAAAATGACAGCAGAAAAAAAAGAAGAAAATACTTTTACATTGTCTTGGTGCTGGTGGCACGAAAGTGTATACGCGCATAAACAATAGAATATGTGATAGTGATGCATTCACTAATGCCTTATAGGATTTAGACAGCTACTATAAACTAATGGTTTGTGTGGCGGTGGATAGATTCAAATTCTTCAACCGCAGTAATGGCAAAGAAAAAAGTATCGAGGATTATGTTGCAGCCCTAAAAAATTTAGCACTCACATGCAGATTTGGGAACTTGTACAATGAATTTATTAGGGATCAAATAGTAATGCGAGCAGCCAATCCGGCCATACAGGACGCACTATGGGCTAACAGGGAGAAACCCTTACAGTATGTAGTCAGTATCGTTAAAAGGGCTGCATTAACAGGAAGATGCGCAAAAGCAGTGCTTGCAGAGAACAAAAGTAAACAGGAAGAACAGGTTGTTGTTGACAAGGTAAATGAAGCGAAGATGAAAATGCAATACTCAGCACAAAATAAAGACAATAGTGAAAGTGAACATAAGTACAGCAACACAAGATATTCCCTGAAGAGGTGCTACAGATGTGGTAGCTCAAGACATATGGTGTACTACAGAAGATGTCAGGAAAGTAATCAAAGATGCTCAAAATTTGGATGTTTTGGGCATTTCCAGAAAGTTTGTCAGACTAAAACAGGGAGTAAGGTCAAATTGGTGAAGCAAACCGAAGCCAAGAATTCAGATTCTTCAAGTGATGCAGAGTTCAACATGTATGTACTCGACCATAGACAAAAGCTTAATGTTGACATGGATGAAGAATCAGGGAAAAAGAAAACAAAATGCGGGATGTCGATTGGGGGAGTCAACATTTCAATTGTTGCGGACTCTGATTCACCCTACACTATCATCAATAAGGAAGTATGGGACAAGAAATGTATCCAGGCTGTGGGTAGAGATTTGTGTGCTCCAGACATCTCATTGAAAATATTCACAGGAGAACCGATCGAAATAGCAGGATACAGGAAGTTGAACTTTGTGTTTAAGAATAGAGAAACCATGTATTATCCTTATGTTTCATTTACAGGTCCATCAGTGTTGGGGTGGAAGGACCAGGGTAAGTTAGGGATTACCCTTAACCCCAATAGTCCTGAACCTGTCTTGGTAGCACAAGATGATGTAGAATTAGGTTCTAGAATTTTGCAAAAATACCCCAAAGTGTTTAATGGTACTATGGGTAGGTTGAAAGGCTTCAAGTAGAAAATACAGGTTAAGACCAACACAGAACTAGTTATACATAAAGTGAGAAACATACCATTTTCATTGAAAGAAGAAGTAAAACAACAACTAGAAAGTTTACTCAAAGCTGGGGTCATAGAACATACTGAGTCTTCAGAGTGGGTCGCACCATTGGCCGTAGCCAGGAAGGCCAATGGCAAATTGAGATTATGCATAGACTTACGTGACTTAAACAAGTGCATTTTGGTAGACCAGTTTACACTACCTAAAATCAGTGAAATGCTGAGTCTTACAAAAAACATGATGTGGTTCCTAATCTCTACCATCGACCTCACTGCAGCCTATCACCAGGTTTCCCTACATCCTGAGAGTAGGAAATACACCACCTTTATTTCACCCTTTGGTTGTTTCAAGTACAAAAGAGTTCAGTTTGGATTGGCCACAGCGGCCGCGATGTTTCAAAGACTTATGCAGGTGGTTTTCAATGGGTTCGAAAATCTACTCATATTCCAGGATGATCACCTGGTAATGGGGAAAACAAGAGAGTGTCATAATCAAAAAGGACTAGCTATGTTAGGGGGAGGGGGACTCAAATAAGTATGCGTTCCGGCAAACCAATTGGTCTGTTCATGAAGCCCTCACCCACCAACCTAGTTGGTGGCATGCTTCATCATCGGGCCCACCACAGTGACACCGAATGTGTCCCGGGTGTGCTTCGACGCCAGGTTACTGCGGAGTTGGTATGTTCTCTGAGTGTGCAGTGTAGTGAGTGAGAAGGTGAAAGTTAAAAAAGCTATACAGTGGGTCCCAGTACCCGAGGGTAAATGGATAACATTTAATAACTGGGCCCCTGTTAGCTATTAAAAAGGCAATCGGACGTGTAGTAGTACGAATTAAGACCTCCAGCGTCCTGTGTGGTCTACATGTTTCAGCTAGGCCTTTTTTAATTTAAAACTGGCTTTCCTCAGGACCAAGTGAGTATGTGAAAAGGTGCAATTTAAATAAAAATACTAAATTATAGTGATTCTGTTATTTTTGTTGGCTATGTGTCGCACTCCCTAAGGTGTGTTTATATGTTAGAGGGGGATTCCCTCTGGCTTTACTACATATAACATAGAAAGGACATGGACAGACGTACAGGTTAGAGTCATTTTAGTATGACATGGTAATTTTCACATCAATCAGCCTACTTGTAAGGTGGGTGATCGACCTATATGCGGCTAGGGTGTGGTCATGTCAGAGGCATGACCTGCATGGGTTTTATTTTTAAAACCGATTGTAGTGGTGAGCTGGAACAGCGGATATTAGCACGGTGAGGTACAGGTAAGTAAAAGTACATTATCTTCACACAGGCTATTTGCTGTAAAAAGCTTCCTTGGGTCACCTGGCAGAGAAAGAGACCATGAAAAGAGGTAGTAAAGATAATTGTTTACATCTGACCAGTAGGGAAAAAAAGGTTTTGGCAGTTTACCCCAGTTGTTGCAGCGGTGTATTTGCGTTACTCACGGAATTGCCGGTCTATATCCTCCTTGGACCTGTTGTCCTTCTGCGGTGCCCAGAACGAGTAAAGGAGGCCCGTGGGTCGGGTTTAAATAGTCCCGATTATTGATTCCACAAGGAGGCAGTTCGTCTATTGTTAAGCAGACTGGAGCATGTGCACCGGTTGATTGAGATGATGTTGTGGGGTAAAAGTGAAGCGCTATTAAGCGCTTGTTATTTAAAAGGACATGACACGACCCAATACATTATGCTGAAGTGCAGTGGTGTGTTTACTGATAGTTTTTTGGTTGGCATTTGTGATATGGCAGGGGTTTACTCAGTTAAGGCTGGGTTACACTGTGAGAGAGACAGAAGGGTTCAGATTTGGACATTTTCAGAGGTTTAGGGAATTCCACGGAATAGAGTTGTTAAGACCCATTGTGTGGGTAGAAAGTCTTTATATCCAGCGTTGTTCTTTCTGGAGAAGGAATTTAAAAATTATTTGCTAATATATGTATTCACTAAGATACACTTTATAAGCCAGTTAACCAATCAATATTTTATTAAAAATAAACCTCCATTTACACACTTATTTAAACATTTATTCGTCCATCGGCCTTTACAAATACATATATAAAACATATTGATATTTCAGAAAGACACACATTCACTGGATGGTGTCATCAGTGATGTCATGAGTGATGTCACTGACCATGTCATGAGTGATGTAATATGTGACGTCATCAGCAGTGCAATGCAGGCGCGCAAGTTATAGTAGTCCAACTAACTATAACGTGGGAATTTCAATGGTTTTATGTCAGTAAAATTTCCAGCTAACTATAACTGGTGTGAAACCTATGGTTTTTTCAGTGAATTTAATAGGTTTTTAAATGCTAATTCCTAACTATAACTGGTGTGAAACCTATGTTTTTTTCAGTGAATTTCATAGGTTTTTTAAATGCTAATTCCTACCTATATATAAGGCCCCAAACCTATGTTTTTTTCAGTAAATTTCAAAATTTTGTAAATAGCAAATGTCTATAGCTATGAAATGTAATATTTTCGAAAATGAATGAATCCTATATTATATTTGTATTTAAAACTATTTTTTTAATGTATATGTATTTTTTTTCTTTATTTTTTTTGCCCTGGAGCGCTCCCGGGGCGCGCCCCGGTGAGCGCCCGGAAAAGCGTAGTCTTTTGAAGCGCCCCAGGGCGCGCTCCGGAGAGCGTCCAGTTAGCGCTATTGACGCGAACGAAAACAACATCGTGACGTATCCCGTAGCCGCGTCCAGGTGATACGCACAGCGTAAGCGCACCCGGAAGCACTCGAGCGAATACGATCGCGCAATGTAAACATCCGACGCGCTTACGCGACGCGACCCGGGGCGCGGTGCGTAAGCACGTTGGGTCATGTGACCTAAAAATAACACTTTTAATTGGTGCAGAACAGTTTTGGTTTCATAATGATGAAATCCCTAGTCTTGTGACCTGAAAATAACACTTCTTATTGGTTCAGGACATTTTTTTCCAAATGATGAAAGACCCCACCTTTTTTCCTTATTCTGACTTTGTCCTTTGACTGAGGAAGACCTGTTTTGAAATCTTTTAGGTATATTTTGTACTTTGAAATGGCTACAGTTGCAGCATCAGCTGGAGCATCTCCACCACCACCACCACCACCACCAAGAGGACCACCACAACATCACATTGGTGGTCAAGAAGAAGAGGAGGAGGAGGAAGAGGAGGAGGGGACGAGGAGGAGGTGGCTGGAAGAACACAATACCCCATACCAACCCAAGCCACACATTGTATGGGAGTTTTTTTTCCATCCCTGAGGGAAAAAAGAAAGTGAATGCGGCAAAGGTGACTTGCCTTATCTGTGACACAGAACTCTCAAGGGGTAACCCAAATACAAAATATTCATTTGGGAACAATACCATGATAAGGCACATGCAGCGCAAGCACCCTAACTACTATGCTGCCGCAGAAATGAGAGAACTGGCCAGCAACCCTCACCAATCTACACCGAGCACCTCCAAACGAAAACAACCCACTCCATCGGGACCAGAGACAAGGGAGACAATCCCTTGCATTCACCCACGATTTGGAGAATTTAGGGTCACCTGTATTTTTTGTGGTAAGACCATCTCCTATGGTGAGCAGAGCCTAAAGCTCATCCTCCTTGCTGGTGACAACCACAATTGCCCCAAAAAACCCTAATTTTTTCCTGATTTTTTTTTGCTCATGTTGAGCCATTTTCAATTCCCTGTTTTTTGTTTCTCCCCATAAAAATAACCAAAAAAAATACAAAATAGTTAATAAAAGCCAAAAAAAGTACAAAATGTTCAAAAAACATTAAAAAAATATAAAACAACAAAAAGAAGAAAAAAACAGTTCTTTTTAGAACTACCTCCAATTTCTAAAAAAAAAGGCTACATTTTTTTAAAACTCTATCATTCATTTTTCCCCATGGCACGCTCCCCGGTACGCTCCGCGGTGCGCGTACCGGGTGTTCCCCCGCGCAAATCAAATTTTTTTTTTATAGCCCCCACATCGAACCTAGGGGGTAAAGGGGGGTCTACTCTGCCCCCTTATGGTCATTTCCCCCTTTGTTTTTCCCACCTCTTGTGTCTCGATCCTAACGAGACACAAGATGGCGGCCGCTCCGGAATGTTTCGAATGTTTAAAGACACCCGAGAGCCAATCAGCTTTCCGTGCGCACCTCGCGTGGCACGCCCAGAACGCTCTCCGGAGCGCATACCGGGTCGCTGCCATAGATATATATATTTTTTTTAACCTAAATTACTCAAAAACCACTGGAGCACATATCTTAAGACATAGCAAAGGCACATCGGGCTACCAGTCCCTACAATTTTGTCAAGTTTGCTGGAAATCCATTCAGCCGTTCGGGCTAAAAGTGAGGTCGACCGCCCTATGGAAATTAACATGGGGAAAACACGTTTTGGGACCCCCCTTTTATCTCTGCCCCCACTTGACAAATTCCCCCCAAACTTTCTAGGAAGGACCAGAGCTCCGCGAGGCAAATTTGAGGAAATTTTCCGGCACATTCACAATAGAATTTTGAGATTTTGCATTGAAAAAAATCCTAACTATAACTACCTACTGGCGACCGCCAGTAGGTAATATATATATATATATATATATATATATATATATATATATATATATATAAAGGTAGTTATAGTTAGGATTGTTTTCTATGAAATCCGCAACATTCTATTGGGAATAACTTTGGCGCCGGTGGAGGAATCTGCCTGTAATTTTCCTTAAATTTGCCTCGCTGCGCTCCGCTCCTTCCCTGAACGTTTGGGGGGGATTCGTCAAGCAGGGGTTGAGATATAAGGGGGGTCCCAAAACGTGTTTTCCCCATGTTAATTTCCATAGGGCGGTTGGACTCACTTTTAGCCCGAACGGCTGAATGGATATCCACAAAACTTGGCAAAATTGTAGGGACTGGTAGCCCGATGTGCCTTTGCTATGTCTCAAGATATGTGCTCCAGTGGATTTTGAGTAATTTAGGTTCAAAAAAATATATATATCTGGGCGGAGCCTAGCCACAGATCTGATCTGATTGGCTGTCAGCACTTCATCCAAGAAGTGTTGACAGCCATCTTGGGACCAATATACATGATAGCACTTCATTAAAAAGCATTGTAGTTAATGGAGGGTTTTAGGACTTTAGTTACATTATAAATCATTTGTTGATGGTACCATACTCATTTTAGGAATTGTGGTGTGTTCTAAGGTGATTTTACCATGTGAAAAAGCCTTCTGCTGTGATATCATGAATCATGTTTGAAAGAAAACTAATATCTCATGATTTTCCCACAGTGGTTTGGAAGGGGATCTATAAGCTAAACTGAAAGCATATTTTCTGTAAATTCACATTATCTTTCTCAGTCATGTGAGAATGAAGTCTGACATTCTCAGTAAAACATGTACATCCAACAAGGACAGAGACTGTCAGTTGATTCCTTTGTGTTCTACTGCAGCCTCCTAGAGTGTTCTAAACAACAACTAGAGCGCTAACAGTCCTACTTATTACAAAGGTATAGCACACCTGAAGCCATCTAGATTGGAATAAAGTGGTAACTCTTAAAACATTTAATTTAAAAAGGAACAAAATGAGGGGGTATATTTTGCCATAGAAAGTATGATTAGTGCCGCAGAAAGAAAAATTAGGGCACATTTTGAGTGACTTCTCAAATCCTCTTCAATTTCATTAAAACATTCTCACATACAGTCTCCCAAGATGGCCACGAGAGACAAAAGAGCATAAATGTAGCCCAAATATCACCCAGATGTAGCCCAAAGACAGAATGTCCCAGAGTGTTCTAAAGAACAACTAGAGCGCCAACAGTCTTACTTATGACAAAAGTATGGCACACCAGAAGCCATCTTGATTGGAATGAAGTGGTAAGTCTGAAAACATTTAATTTAAAAAGTAACAAAATGAGGGGGTTCATTTTGCCATAGAAAGTATGATTAGTGCTTCAGAAAGAAAAATTAGGATCGTTTTGAGTGACTTCTCAAATCCTCTTCTATTTCATTAAACAAATTCTGACATGCAGACTGAAACATGCACTTTGAATACCAGCAGCAGACTTCCCTGGTGAGCAGTAGCTTTACTACGGTGATCTAATGAGCAACTAGAGTGCTAACATTCAGAATTTATAGCAAATGTGTGACACATCTGAATGCCTTCTTGATGGAACCAAAGTAAACAAGCATTGAAAATGCAATAGATCTCGGCGTCGTTTAAGTTAAAGCCATTCTGTTTGTAATGAGGTGGCTTTTTAGCTTTGCTTTTATTAGTGTTTTTTAACTTTCATGTAAATAACATGCATCTGTATGCATATATGTATATGTATGCATGCATTTCTATTTGTATTTATATAGATATACAGATTATATATGTTTATATATGTATGTATATATATATATAAACACATACATATATATAAATGCGTATGCATATATATGCATATATATATGTGCATATGTGTGCGTGTAGAGAGAGGTAGAGAGGTAGAGGTGTAGAGGTAGAGAGGTAGAGGTAGAGAGGTAGCGGTAGAGAGGTAGAGATTAGTAGAGAGAGAAGTAGAGAGAGGTAGAGAGGTAGAGAGTAGAGAGTGAGTAATAGAGAGTAGAGAGTGAGTAGCAGAGAGTAGTAGAGAGCAGTAGAGACAGTAGCAGAGAGTGAGTAGTAGAGAGTAGTAGAGTGAATAGTAGAGCGAGTAGTAGAGAGTAGTAGAGAGTGAGTAGTAGAGAGTGAGTAGTAGAGAGTAGTAGAGAGTAAGTAGTAGAGTGAGTAGTAGAGAGCAGTAGAGAGTGAGTAGTAGAGAGTAGTAAAGAGTGAGTAGTAGTGAGTAGTAGAGAGTGAGTAGTAGAGAGTAGTAGAGAGTGAGTAACAGAGAGAGAGAATAGTAGAGTAGTAGAGAGTGAGTAGTAGAGACTAGTAGAGAGAGAGTAGTAGAGAGTGAGTAGTAGAGAGTAGTAGAGAGTGAGTAGTAGAGTGATTAGTAGAGAGTGAGTAGTAGAGAGAGAGTAGTAGAGAGTGATTAGTAGAGAGTAGTAGAGAGTGAGAAGTAGAGAGTGAGTAGTAGAGAATAGTAGAGAGTGAGTAGTAAAGAGTGAGTAGTAGAGAGTAGTAGAGAGTGAGTAGTAGAGAGTAGTAGATAGTGAGTAGTAGGGAGTGAGTACTAGAGAGAGAGTAGTAGAGTAGTAGAGTAGTAGAGAATGAGTAGTAGAGAGTGAGTATTTGAGAGTAGTGGAGTAGGAGAGAGTAAGTAGTAGAGAGTAGTGGAGAATATTCCAAAGTTTGGCACAGCACCACTTGCACAATACGTCCATTCAAATCATATCACTTAGAGTCCTTATTGAAGCGCTGAATCTTGGTGTATATTCAAATACTTTTATTTTCCTTAAGTTTATGTACCACGCTTAGCCGAAACGTTTCGTTCTGTACAACAGAACTTCTTCAGGGCGTTCTTATTTCCTTCAAGTTATGTCGGTATCCTGTTGTCATATAACTAGATATTTCTTCCAAATGTTAGACGAGACGTAAGTACATTCTTATTCAAAGTGACTAGGTATCAATTTTACCCACACAATTTGGGCAGACTTGAGTAATTTATAGCATCCTCAAAGTCAGTATTTAAAAAATTCCAAAGTATAGGACATGATAATCCAAATCCAAATGTTTCTCAAGAAAAGTCATTTTCAATCGTTCGGAATATCGGTGTTTGGGCAGATATGACCCAAGAGTACAAAAGCACTATTAGATGCGGCAAACGGTCAACTAAATTGACCAATCATTTCATTGACAAAGGACATCAGGACACTGATTTACTTTGGGTGGTCCTGGAAAAACCATGGATACCTCCACATTTGTCAGACCCTACAAAATTCCTATTTCGTAGAGAACAACAGTGGGTGTATAAACTGAAAACAGACACCCTAGGTCTTAATGATGATATACCCTGGGTGTCGATATGAGGACATAACTGAATGGCTGTTCTAGCGATCTTCAACTACATTACTGGGTTGATATCTTGGAGAGTGAGATATATATACACATACTTACCTTCCATATCACCCACAATTGTGTATATATATTCAGATTGACTTTTAACGGTACAGATTACTCTCCAAAGTAAATGGTCAATACTATGTTCTGTAGCTTATGATACTTTAGACACTACATAAATCTTAGAGGTATGTGATTCACTTGTGATGTCCTACGTGAGATAAACATATCGACCTCCATCTCACTGACTCAATACAAATCACCCTTTTATTCAAAAATCGATCATAACACACACCAGAGTACCCTACACAATGCTCTATGTGTATCATTCCGTATTGTAAGTGGTATGAGGGCCACTGTTCCCTCAGAATAAGTTTGGTTGTTCTCTCTGACTGGGGACCTCGCCGAGTCTCCCTGTCATGTTCTTTACAGTGCACACCTTGTTTATAATATTCCCAGACTGGTTTAAGGCGTCAAAACTTGCAAATTATGTCTGTCCCCCGTAGCAACGCTAGATGGGACGCTGTTCTCGTATTTTGACAAACGGGGCATGTGCGGGTTTCTAGTTGCGCTCCCCGTCACATGCGCAGATTGGTAAAAACACCGGAGTCAGTTTCCTTGAAAAACGCATGCGCGGGACTTTACCACTCGCCCGTGACGCATGCGCAGTACTGATTCAGGCAATGTTGAAGACGGCTTTAGAGCGGCAGGACCCCCTGTTCACAGCTGCCGTCTATCAGTAGTGTGCTATTTATAGAACAAGTCTTCCTGCCGATCGGTACCTCCCGGGGTTAGCTCTACCGAGCAACGAGGTACCGACGGACAGGTAAGACTGTTGAGACTTTAACTACTCATTTAACTACTCCCTGAACTCTGTTGTACCTCCTTTTTAACCGCATCGCTGCGGCGGTTATTTTACCGCTACGCGGCTTTTTTCTAAAAGCCGCGTTAGATGACGAGCTCAGCTCGTCATCCGCACACGACCACCGCGGCTGATGACGAGCTGAGCTCGTCATCAGCATCGAAGGGTTAATGGCTCTGGAAGGGATGGAACACTTTTTAAAGGTTTCTCTGCCTTGGTGAGTTTGATATAGTTTGATATATTTCCCTCACAATTAAATTCTGAATTTAATTCTTTATAATTCAGTATACATCATGGGGCAGTACTAAGTGCACTTAAGAGTGACTTTGTGGCCATGTTTTTCTGTAGTACTTAGCTTTGGACGTCTTTATGGTGTACTCTTTTAGACACCTACATTTTCTCCCTGTAGCGCGGGGCCTCCTCCCAGAGCAGCCAGCCAGGTAGAGGTGAGCAGGATTTTCCTACTAATGAGGGTAAGTCCTTACTAGTTGAAAGCATTATTACACTAGTAATCTAGCGACGAACCTACTCAGTTTGTTGTACAATACATATGTAAACTAAACAATGTGTATGTGTGTCTCTCTCTTTTTCCTTCTGTTTGCTACTTGTGTTTTTTCTAGATACCTGGGTATGACCTGATCAACAAAATAAAAAGCAGGAATACCGGTGTAGTATAAAAAATTCACTTTATTTCATTAGAATTACTTTGTTGTCACGCATATTTGCAGCAGCAGTTTTCACATTATGATCTGGTCCTGAAGAAAGCCGATGATACTGTTTGGATCAATAGGCTGAAACATGTTGACCATTAAGTGACAGTGGCTCTATATCCATACCACTGTGCTGTTTTCTTTTTAACCCTGTCAAGCGGAACACAATAATAAAGTACTATAGTGTATCCACTTAGATAATTTTAAATTTCACTCACTTATCCTTCACACAGCGCTGCATACCTCACTACAGTCAGGTGCGCTACATCCAGCCCAGTCGGGCTTTAGGTCATCCTTCAGCACTGAGACAGCTTTGGTGGAGGTGGTGGAAGCCATTAGGGAGTGCACGGACAAGGGTGGCAGAGCGGCGCTAATTTTATTGGACCTCTCTGCCGCCTTTGATACGGTTCCTCACCAACTCCTCCTGGCCCGCCTCACTGAGATAGGCATCACTGGGGCTGTGTGGTCCTGGCTAGAATCCTTCCTGGACTCCCGCTATCAGCAAGTCTGGATGCCCCCGTACTCCTCCTCGGCCAGGCTTGTCCAGACCGGGGTCCCACAGGGCTCTACTTTGAGCCCACTTCTTTTTAACATCTACATGACCCCGCTGATCTACCTGGCCGAGGAGCTGGGTGCAAAAATTATGGCCTACGCCGATGACACCCAGCTCCTGTTTACATGGGGCAACTCGACATTAGAAACTGATGTCGCACAAAAATGCCTGGCAGCCGTTTTCACCTGGTTAGCTCATGCAAAACTCAAATGCAATGAGGGAAAATCAGAGATTTTACTATACGGTCAATTTCCAAGCCAATTCACTGAATTAATTTGGCCACCTGATTTTCCCCGTCCCCTTTCTGAAGGTGGCCCAGCTAAGAACTTGGGCATATGGTTTAACGCAGATCTGAGGTTTGCAGAGCAGATCAAGCGATTGACGGGTGCCTGCTTCGGGACCCTCAGATCTCTGAGTAGATTCTTTCCTCTCTTACCCCAGCCAGCTAAAGAAACAGTCGCTAGGGCCCTTATATTGTCCCGCCTGGACTATGCCAACGCTTTGTATCTGGGTTCCCCTTCCTTTTTGGTTAATAAACTTCAGCTTATCCAGAATGCTGCCGCAAGACTCCTGCTGGGTATCTCTAGACGAAACAGCATAAGACATCAATTGGCTACTCTTCACTGGCTGCCGGTGGCCCAAAGAGTCCAATTCAAGGCCCTGGTACTCACGCATCGTGCCCTTCATGATACTGGTCCTGCCTACCTCAGGAAAAGAGTGACTTTTCATGTCCCAAGCCGCCACCTAAGGTCGGCTTCCCAACGAAGGATGGTAGTGCCCCGCTTCCGCCGAACCAGACTGGGCGGTCAATCCTTTTCGTTCAAAGCCGCTGCCCTCTGGAACTCCCTCCCTTTCACTCTCAGGGACACCAGAGACCTTGGTTGCTTTAAGAAGCTCCTTAAGACCCATCTTTTTAAAATAGCCTATTAAAATTGCTTGTTCGGCTGTTCAGCTCTCGATTTCTCTGTGGTTATGTTTCGCGCCAGGATACTCTTGAGTAATTGTGCGCGCAATAAATATCCTTATAACATAACATAACATAACATAACATAACTACACCAACTCCCTCACATATGGGATTACCATCCTTCCTTCCAAAAAAACATCTCTGAGCTCCTCCCTTAAACACCGGAGTAGTAGCTCCCAGTGTTGACTTGGTTTTCTACACTGGTAAGGAGGACCCATATGATGAAGCATGTCACCCATGGGTGAGTGAGGGTTCTTATCCTTAAGGGATGTCTCCCCCAGTCACATTTCACTTGTAGTTGTACGTCGGTTTTGAGAGAGATAACTTAGCACATGTTTTCACACACATATGTTTGAGACTACAGGTGTGCAATTTAGTGTTGAGCTTATAATTGGGAACGCACACTGAGTGGTCTACAAAACATCCCTACAGACCCCCAATCTACGGTAGTTTTTTCATGACCCAGGGACCCCCAGTATGTAAGGGGAATTAGTCCCCCCTCTGCAAACGCGCCAGTGGCCTGCGTTGCAGAGAGGTGTAAAAAGGGGCATAGCCTCATTACACCTCTGTGCAATGTAGCCCCCTGGTGCATACTGGAGGTTCCAGGTGGGCTAGTTGGCCCCCAGGGACCCCTAGTATACAAGGGGAATTAGTTCCCCCTCTTCAAACATGCACGGGAGCTGCGTTGCAGAGAGTTGTAAAAAAGGGTATGGCCTCATTACACCTCTCTGCAATGCAGCCCCCTGGCACATACTGGAGGCTCCTGGTGGGCTAGTTGGCCCCCATGGACCCCCAGTATGCAAGGGGAATTAGTTCCCCCTCTGCAAAAGGCGGCAGGGGGCTGCGTTGCAGAGAGGTGTAACAAGGGGCATAGCCTCATTACACCTCTGCAATGCAGCCCCCTGGTGCATACTGGAGGTTCCAGGTGGGCTAGTTGGCCCCCAGGGGCCCCCAGTATGCAAGGGGAATTAGTTCCCCCTCTTCAAACATGCACTGGGGCTGCGTTGCAGAGAGGTGTAAAAAGGGGCATGGCTTCATTACACCTCTCTGCAATGCAGTCCCCTGGCGCATACTGGAGATTCCTGGTGGGCTTTCAGGTCTTATATAGTTAGGAATTAGCATTAAAAAAACCTTTGAAATTCACTGAAAAAAACATAGGTTTCAGGCCTTACATAGTTAGGAATTAGCATTTAAAAAACCTATGAAATTCACTGAAAAAACCATAGGTTTCACTCCAGTTATAGTTAGGAATTAGCATTTAAAAAACCTATTAAATACAATGAAAAAACCATAGGTTTGACACCAGTTATAGTTAGCTGGAAATTTTACTGACATAAAACCATTGAAATTCCCACGTTACAGTTAGTTGGACTCACTATAACTTGCGCGCCTGCAATGGCAATGCACTGCTGATGACGTCACATATTACATCACTCATGACATGGTCAGTGACATCACTCATGACATCACTGATGACACCATCCAGTGAATGTGTGTCTTTCTGAAAAATACATATGTTTTATATATATATATATATATATATATATATATATATATATATAGTACACACATTACATATTTTTTCAACACTTTCAATGGGGAGGGATCAGTTGCTTACGGCTTACCACTACATGGTTGTAGTCCGTAAAGTATTATTGTTTTGTGACTGGATTTGGCAAAACATGAATATATACCAAATTGATTCGGTATATGGAAGGGACACCGTAAACACACCCCTTTTAAGCACCTAATTGGTATTTAATCACAAATCTAAATTGCGAATTTGTAATGTGTTACAGAATCATAATTGTTTTGTACATATAAAAGGCCTTTTTGCGGTTGCAAACAATCCGATTCTGTGACTCAGAACCTGTACAAACACAAAAAGGCTATGAATATCTGGCCCAGGTGCCTTACTCCTGAACAGGACCTCAAAGCAAATGACTAAACCACATTATTCCAGTGCACTCCTCAATGAGCTGGCTTCCCATAAAAGGGTGATGCATCATCAAATTAGACTGGATAGTTCACTTACTACTTGGTAGTGACGATTTATTGTCTAGTTAGCTCTTTGCCTTGTTAATCCGTGTATTTGCAGAGGAGTAGCACGGTTTCATTAATACTGGTGTAAGCAAAGAAGATGGTCCTTCAGTCACCTTCTTGTATAGTCTAAGTTACTTGTAATCAGTGGGCTCAAGAATCTCTTGGGACCTGGTAAAAGTTCTCCCGCTGTAACATTGATACCTGTGTCCGGTCAGGGGCATAATGCAGAACGTTCAGCAGGGACTTGACAAAGACTCCTGAAGCCTCGGCATTGTGGGGGGGCAGTCTTCAGTACATGAAGGGGGTCCCCCTCACCTTGTCTGTGATGTGTCTCTCCAAAGCAGCTGCTATTAGCACCATGCTCTGAGCTCACACTGTATAGACCCAGGACTGAAAAACAAAATAATTGCTTGTCTTTCAAGCAGAGTCTGCAAGGACAATCTCGAAATGGGCAGAGGAGCCCTCAGTGAGGGTGTATTTCCTAAAGCACTGCGTATCTGAGAGGGAAAGAGGTAGCACTGGACTGACCAGGGCCGTACAAAGGAACTTACAGTCCTTGTGGTGCAGGGGGCCGCAACCCTTCAGAGGGGCCCCTATCCTCCCCAAGGCCAGTGAATATCTGTGATGTTATTATTATATTAATACTTTTGTTTATTGGCATTTCAAAGATTACAACAGTGCCGAATAATATTTACAAAAGGTCAGTTTCCTGGGATTACAATTATTAGACCACGTTGTACAAGCAGGAGCAAGGAAACACCCACATCATGGGATGGGGATATGGTCGCTCTTTCAGGAGCATTAGATGCCATTAGATAATAGTAATACACATTCAAAAAACAAAATATAACTGTGCCCACACATGTCTTAGCCTTATCATAGGATGTAAGAACAACATCAATTGCAAAGAAGGGGGGTCGAGGGGGGTCAGAGGAGGACAATCCACTCTGCCTACTGCAGCTCCAGGATCTGCACACCCCGCAGCCCAATCAGTTTTGGCTCAAATCTTGCTGCCAATACTCGACCACACAGTTCACTTCTCCTGTCAAGGTTTTATTCCACACTTCCTGGATCGGTTCAATGCTCAAATGGGTCCACCTCTCATTCACCCCACTCGCTGAAGGCTATCATAGCACAGAAGGTTGGGGGGATTAAGCGTGGGAAAGAATGGATGGGACAGCAGGGAGGGAGACCTATAAAACAAAAGACATCATAAGAAGAGAATAAACAACTTCTTCCTACCCTCAACTAAACACCTTATTAGTTTGTATAGGTCTCCAATTACCTAGAAAAAAACAAAAGCTGATCTGAATTTCACCCAGATAGAAGAGCTTCTTCCTTCAAGTGGAAGCTCGTCTCTTTACATATGCGTTTCCTAAAACAAATAGGGAAAACCATTAGCATAATGTGAAAGGTGAGTTCCTAGCCATTCACTCACTTCACCCACCAAATAAATCAGACTACTGTGCATCACAGGGGAGGTTACTTCAAGTTGCACACCAAATACCCCTTCTGAGAAAAAGGAAATCCTTATTCGGCATGCTTGAATACAGCAACCAATATCCGGCTGTCAAAGGCATTATTACACTCATGCCCCTTCCATTGAAAGATACCGAGTAACTAATGTTAACCTTCGCATCAGTTAATGTATACAATGAGATTGAATCCACTGCGATAGCGCATGTGTCAAGAAAATTTGATTCACAGTAAAAATGAGTTTGTTATGAATCACGGTATGTAAGCATGTTATTCCATATCAGGAGCTTTCTCCCTGTTGACTTTGTTCTGTGGCAAGTTTGAAGACACCGTTCCGTATTAGTTATGAAGTTGTTGGGCAACCCCCCTCCATATTCCGAAATAATTATTCTTTTAAATCAAGGCATTTGATGCTCAGCTGTAAGGCTTCAAGAAAACAAAGCAAAAAGTTTACCCCCGGCGTACCAGTTCAGAATGGTGACTGTCACCCTTACATCATTATCACCAGATCTCAGACATGAAATGCTCTTGCAATGAACGGGTCCATCTCAGCACAAAATACGCAGCTAGTGAAGGACGGCGGAACGATTCTTTTATCGTCCAGGTTACGGTGTCGTCACTTGTGTAGTGTCCTAGCATTGACACGTTCTAGTGTTCAGGTGTGATGTAACTTACTTTACACCCACCCACCACAGACGTCATGGTGTCACATGACGCTGCCAATAAATGGGGCCGGGCGCACGTGCTCGCGGCCATTCCCACTACCCTCATCTGGTGTCTGCGTGTCCATCATTGCTGCTCCTAACATGCGGGCCTAGGGCCCTTCACTCCAACATTACACTGGTGACTAGGTCGGTAGTGCAGCCCATGCGTGCCACTACCCAACAGCAGAAGAAAAAGGGGAAGAGAGCTGCCCGCCTGCAGGGCACCCCCTGTAGCAGGGCGCAAAGCGCCGGAAAGCCGGTAGGCACGTCTGAGCCCCACAGCCTGCAGCGACCGCGAGGCCCACCGCACCAGCCTTGAAGGACGAGCCGACCGGAGCCCACCCGCGTCGGCCGCCACCATCCAGTGCCACCAGGGAAGAGCGGACCGCCCAGTGCCCAACTGAGAGGGCCGCGAAGCAGTGACCCCACGGAGAGGTGCACCGGCCGGGCGGAGCCCACCCGCCACGACCGCAGCCCAGGACCTGGCCCGTCGGCCGAAGGTGAGCCGGGAGCGGGAGGTGACTCCCCCGGAAGACTGTGCATCAAAGCGGAGCCCACCCGCTATAGACATCAACTCTAATGCCCAATTATAAGCAGGACCAGCGGAGCCCACCCGCGGCCTGCCCGAGGTGTCCCCTGTCCCCGCCGCATGCATGAGTGAAGGCGGTGGGGGTAGAGACTGTAGACTGCGTGGGGAGTGTGCGGCCGGACCTTAAGTGAACTACGAGGGTGAGGGGGCGGAGTAGCTAACCGCATCCCGACCCCCCTCGCAACGCGGTCTGAACATCCAACAGGCCAGCGGAGCCCACCCGCGGCCCGCCGGAAACACCCCCAGCAAGGAAGGAGAAAGCAGAGCCAGCGGAGCCCACCCGCGGCCTGCCACGAGCATGGCTGGTCTCCGCCGCGCAGCGCGTGAAAGGTGAGGCTGCTGCGGCGGGAGACCGTGAAGAGCGGAGCCTGCTGGAGATCTACCAACATTTCAATAGGCAGAACCGGAGGAGCCCACCCGCGGCCTGCCTCGAGCGCCCCCGCCCAGGGAAGAGTGACAGGAGCGACGCGCTCCCCCGCCTGAGGGAAGCATCAACACCCCCCCGCCCGCGTGAGGACTGCCGAGGCTGCCGCGGGCTGGGAGGGGACAGCAGGAGAATAAGAAAAGTGCCTGCATGCGGCCAGCGCTGCCAAAAGTTCAAATGAGCCCCACCGGGACACTGAAATAAATGGAAGTGCCGGTGCACCCGGCATGACCAGAGCATTTGCTCCCATGTGCACAGTAATGTAAAAGTGCTCACCCACATGGAAAGGCCATCCTGCCTCCCAGGAACAAGAAACAAGGGCAATAAACTCGAACTGGAGCCTGTGCCTTTCTGCCCTAAAAAGGAGTACATTCAGGGAAAAGACTTACCAGCAAAGAGGTGGCGTCCAGTCCCTGGGGCCAGCTACCAGCAGCAGCTCCAGCCCCCCTGTGTGCAGCCGGTGAGGGACAGACAGTAGAGCCCACAACACAGGGAAGACAAGAGCCACAAGGCAGGCTGCTGCCAAATCGGAGTCTAGTGGCCAAAAGGAAAAGTGCACCTGCATCAATAAGAAAGAAAACAAGCATCGCACAATACCAGTCAAATCAGCAGCAGCAAGGGGTAACAGACTGAGTAACGCCCCAACCACGCAGAAGACACCCACACACACCAGCAAGGAGTCGGCAGATGCCACTTCCAGCGCGACGTAGGAAGAGGCACGAACGCCTCACTAAGCATCCAAGCACTGACAGAACGTCTGGAGGAAACGACTGCCAAGTACTGGAAGAACGCCCAGGGAAAAGACTGCCGCGATCAGAAGACGGAGAGAGCAGTGACTCCTAGTGGCCACAGGTGTTCACCGCAGCATCAACTACTCCCGCCCACGGTCCAAAGCAGCAAGTACCCGACGTCAGCCAAAGCAGCAAGTACCTGACGACAGCCAAAGCAGCAAGTACCCAACGACACGCAACAGGTGTCCAAGAGCCCTGAACAGTAAGTGCGCAGATAAAGCGCCACGTGGCAACGCACAGCCACCGCAAGGAGAAAGAAGAGCGCAGGCAGCGCCACCGCGCAGAACAGTTATCGCGGACGACTACAAGACGTGGCGCCTCCCAGAAGCCGATCCACAGAATGATCGCCCACCAAGTGCTGACCCGTGACGGGTCCCCAAACACAAAAAAAAATTGTCAAAGCACAAAGTCCGACAGGACGACCGAAGATAACCTGCCAGACATCGGCAGAAGTGGACCGCCAAACGGTCCAGGACGTTCAACCAAGACAAGGTCTACGGACGTGGACCCACGAACGTCACCAACCCGAATCAAGAGAAGAGAGTTCGCGACACCAACTCTGGCTGCTGAGGAAGAAGGAGAAAGTGTCTCCGACGGGGACAAGACCAGGGGTACACATGCAGCGGGCGCGCCCTGCATGGAGGAGCAAGGTCAGGAGAGAAGACACAAGATCGGACCAAGTGATGTCGCGAAGCAGGAAGGAAGAAAAGGAGAGATCTGAGTGGCACGTCTGCCACCGAGAAAAGGAAGGAAGAAAAGGAGAGATCTGAGTGGCACGTCTGCCACCGAGAAAAGGAAGGAAGAAAAGGAGAGATCAGAGTGGCACGTCTGCCACCGCGAAAAGGAAGGAAGAAAAGGAGAGATCAGAGTGGCACGTCTGCCACTGCCAGAGTGGAAGGAAGTATATCCACGTGGCCTGTTGCCACAGTTAAGAGTGGAAGGAGAAGTCAGTGCGAAGCAACGTCCCCACAGTAAACCAACCAAGGAAAGAGAGAGGAGTGCAGGAAGACCTCTCACACTCCCAAAGAGAAGGAAGGCGACAAGTGCCAGGACAACGGTGCGAGGAGCACAAGGCCGGAAGAACACCAGTGGCAAAGACCAGCTGATCTGACCGACGATGTTTCCGCACACCCAGGATCTGCGGAGAGGGGCAAGCGAGACCGTTTGTGAGATCCACCTCTGGGGTCACACGGACACTGGACAATGCCAGCCGTGGTGGCCCAGGGGCAGAGGCCTCCGGGACGACAGTCCCCGCGACGAGAGATGGTCATCCAACGCCCATCCGAAAGGTCAGGGGAGGGCGAAGACATCGCAAGCAAAGACAGAGACTAACAGCTACCTTCGGGACGAGGCTGCGGAATCTGAGGTGAGGCACATTGTCTCCTCCATACCCCCACTGACGGCGGCGTTAGAGCAACTGATGTGGCACATCCAGCCGAGCGCAAGTCTGAGAAAGGAGGACCTCAAGGATATCCCGTGGCAGGGGAACACCGACGAGAGAAGTCATCCTAGTGAGAGGGATGCCTTTCAACAGATCTGACTTTGCAAAGTAAGACAAAGACCACAAGTGAAACCAAGGCCGAGACCGGTATGTGAACATCATTCCACAGCGAACAACAAGAACTCTAACTGCACCCGTCGCCACGGAAGTCAACAAAAGAAAGACTGTGAGGGCAATTTGGTTGCCGAGTCGTCAACAGACTGTTTCCATCGAGCACCACAAACCAGTGCCACTGTGAACTGATGTTCCCCGCAGCAGATTGAACATCATCTGTGATTCCAAGCAGCGGCGGATGGAAAGACACTGCGGAAGCTGAACACTTTATTGCATCCTGATACATGTTATTTTCCCTTGGTTGCAACAAGGGGGGTACTGGACTGTTCCTGAGCGTGACTAGAGGGAAGATTAGTTGGCGTGACCAAAGGTGTGGATTTGACACCCAAGGGCATCCATTTTGTTGGATGGATTGGCCTCACACACCCCGAAGGATGTCATGCTTCATCATCGGCGGTTGCTCCTCGTCGGGGAGGCGGTGCAATCCCCGACGGGCTCACCTCAAAGAGGGGCTCTTTGGCGGAGATCTTTTTCCAACTGCCTTATGGTGAGGTGCGGGTGTGTGGGCAGGGTGGTGTGTGGTGGTGAAAAAGGGATATTAAAATGTAGCTAAGGGTACCTAGAACGAACTTTATTCAGGGGGTCCCTCGCTGCAGTTAAAAACAGGGGGCTAGCTCACTAGGAGACAACGAGTAAATTCAGGTGAACCTAGATGAGGCTAGTAGTGTACAACGGTCGACATGTTTCTCGCGGTGGGCTGTAGTAACCCGCGATTCATCAGGACCTAAAAAAGGTGATTAAACCACATGCTGGTGTCATGTGTGGGTTTGTGTTTGTATTACCTCTGTGTTGGTTGTCCTATGCCTAAGTATAGAAGAGAGATAAAACAACAATAGTTAAAACAATATGCGTCATTTATACAATATGGTCACGCCAATGGGAAAGAAAAGTGAGCAAGCGTGGCATGCTATAGGTGTACTTGTGTTCAAAGTCACAGTCGATACATGCCTTAGTGGTTAAGTATGCCACCTATCTATAGTATGGCGTTCTCAACAAACACAAAGTGAGTGAAGTGGGTATTTCTGTGAAGTTTGAGGAAGTGGATTTAAAACAAGGGATTTGTAATGAGTCACATGCAGTAGCTAACCAGGCTCTATAGTGTAGCTGGGTTCATACCCATGATGATTATAACCTTAGCAAATGCACTGCCCCTACTACTTTAATGGATTCAAAGTTCAACAGACATTCCCTTTATCTACTCACCTAATAGTTAAGAACTAACTGCCACATGAGGGGTCGGCGGGGTGAGGCATCAGGGATGAGTCAAATAGTCAAGACTGGGTTTTGGATTTAAAACAAAACAGAACAAAACAGCCAGGAGAGCGTTAGTTAACTAGCTAGCAGTGTATACTACTGCCAGTGGTTCCCATTATCAGCGAAGCCTTACGTCACCTATGAGCACTCACCTCCAGTCTCCTGCGCCCCAGCTGCTTGACCACATGTTATTTTCCCCACAGGTTGATTTCTGAATGTGGGTCTTTGCAATTAAAAAATGGGAGGGATGTAGTGTCCTAGCATGGACACGTTCTAGTGTTCAGGTGTGATGTAACTTACTTTACACCCACCCACCACAGACGTCATGGTGTCACATGACGCTGCCAATAAATGGGGCCGGGCGCACGTGCTCACGGCCATTCCCACTACCCTCATCTGGTGTCTGCGTGTCCATCATTGCTGCTCCTAACATGCGGGCCTAGGGCCCTTCACTCCAACATTACAACTTGAGCGACAATGAGGGTCAAACCTTGTCTGCTGGGTATCGTGGTCCATTTATCTCAGCGGCGGCAAGACGATAGAACTGCGTCACATGACGCCGATCCAGCGCCTATGGGTATGCTTTGCAGACAGCATATACTGCTATGTGGCAGCTGAATTCAGTTGGGTGTAACACCTCCTCCGGATAAACCACTGCCCCTGCCCCAGGGGAATCACTGTCATCAACCATTTCTCTCCAGAGCAGTTCAATGGGACTATGATAGGCACACCTTGCTTACTGTCTCTGAAGCGCCCTTTCCTCTGACTGTGCCCAGTGTGTGACTTCAGTCTCCCATGTTTCCACATTAGATCCCCAGGGTAATTTCCAGGCCATGGCCGCTCTTCGCTTGGCCAGAGCCAGGGCCAAGTCTACAAATCTGTTCCCCACTTTCTTGGGGCCTGGCCTGTAGAAAAGGCCCAGCAATCAAACAGCAGGTGTATTAACGAGTGACCCTGACAGGGTCTTATTTATAAGCAAAATGACCCCCTCAAGGAACCCTGCAAGCCCAAGATAACCCCAAGTCATGTGCCCAAAGTCAGCATCCAACATCGCACAGCGAGGACAAACTCTAAGCTCTCTGCTATAGATGGTCTGAATCCTATTAGGAGTAAGGTACGTTCTATGAGTTTAATTAAATTGTGTGTATTTACGACACGAGTTGCGAGAGACTTTCTGTGGATATGCAAGCACCTTCCCCATTTCAGTGTCAGACATGTCCCTTCCCAAGTCAGCAGTCCCAAGTACATCCAAAGGATTTGTTGCCAGACAAGTGAAAGCCTTATACAACCGTGAGACTAGGTAAGAGCCGAATCGCATTTCCAGTAGTAGTTGAAGGACTGTATGGGTGGGATGTTCCGCTCCCGCATCCCCCCACAGGTCTCCTAGAGCATGAGTAAGTGCTTCATAGATAATACATTGTCCCATTGGCTGCTCTGCCTATTCCACCATTTCTTCAAATGGAATTAAGACATTTGTCTGGAAGTGGTCTCCCAGAGTCACTACCCCTGCCCCAGTCCAGGAGTCCATTTGCCTTGCACTAGAAAATTTCAAAGGATTGCTGTGGGGGAGACCCACCAATGGGAGAACAGGGACATAGGGGATCACCACACCAGTACGCCGCAGCTCAGGCCAGCAGACAAAAGGATACTGGGGCGGGAAATCCGAAGTGCCGGGCGCAATAGCTTCACTAGACCCTGGTTGGGTTCAGTGCCCAATTGACCGAGTTCCCATACATTCACTCCATCAAGCCATTTCATGATCCACCCCGCCTTCCCCCCCCCCCCCCCCCCCCCCCCAAGTTCCCCTCATGGAGGTCATACAGGCCATGGAAGACCTGGATGGACAAATAATTAAAGGTATGCGGAGCCCATAGTATGTCTGGTAGGCAAGAAATAAGGCAATCCAAAACAACAACTACCGGAAACACATGTTTTACTCCAGTTTATACAAATGCCCGAGCACCTTCCAAGTCCCTAAAGGAGCTTCAGAGCCCAGGGAATATCATTCACACCATCCTGGAGGTAAATAAGCAGGTCATCTACAAATAATGAAATACCATGGATTGAGTCATCTAATTTAATGCCCTGACCCATACCCACCATTCAAAATCTTTCTGCCAGTGGCTCCACAGCCAGGGTGAACAAGAGGGGTGACAAGGGGCAACCCAGTTGAGTTCCCCTAAATATTTCCTAAGCTTCTGAAATTGTGCACCATGTTTTAACCCTAGCCATTGGGTGAGTGTAAAGCAATCTAACCCATCTCACCCAATTAGTACAGAGTTCAATACGATACATAGTGGCCTCCAAGAATTCCCAACGCACTGGGTCAAAGTCCTTTTTGAGATCCACTGACACCAGTGGCATAGCAAGGGGGGGAGCGGTCCGCCCCGGGCAGCACGAGTTTTCGGGGTGGCTCTTACTGGTGGCCGGTGAAGGGCAGCAAATGCAGGGACTGTCGCCCGCCCCACTCTTACCTGCAGCTGCCATGGGTGGTAAACGCCCCGACTGCCATGGGTGGCAAAAGGTCTAGCTACGCCACTGACTGATACAATCATTGCAGCAGGATCAGAAAGCTGCACATGGGCATATAGAATTGAGTATAGTCTACGGAGGTT
This sequence comes from Lissotriton vulgaris, assembly GCF_964263255.1. Taxonomy (NCBI): domain Eukaryota; kingdom Metazoa; phylum Chordata; class Amphibia; order Caudata; family Salamandridae; genus Lissotriton; species Lissotriton vulgaris. The sequence continues at coordinate 1,704,906,181 of NC_141685.1, read as the reverse complement.
GTGAGAAGTGTTACGGGTTGGTAGAAAACCATTTTGGTCTTCGTGGGTCAGGGCCTGCATATGGGGTAACAGCCGGGATGCTTAATGAGAATCTTGAAATCAGAGTTCAACATAGAGAGAGGGCGAAAGCCAGAGGGCACCACATCCTACTATTTAGATTTTGGCAGGGGCACCACCAGTGCTTCTCTTGTTGTTGCAGGAAGGATACCCATTTCATAGGCCACCGCATACATTTCCAGTAACTTAGGTGCCAGTTTACATGTGAACACCTTGTAAAACTCCAAGTGGAGTCCATCTGCACCAGGCGTCTCACCAGTAGCATATCTTAAATGGCATTTCTCACCGCCTCGTCTGACACTAAGGCTCCTAGTTATCACTTGTTCCACCTATGGGAGAGACCGAAGTGGGAGTACTTCTAAGAAGGATTCCAATGCTGTGGGAGGCCCAACTCCGACAGATAATAGAGGGTCACATAGACCTGTATGCATAATTTTTTTTATTTTGGCAAGAAGATGACCATTGCCCCTGTCAACACTAGGTGAGTAATTGGGGCGTCTGATTCTCTGCATGAATCAACCAGGCAAGCAGCCATCCTGACTTCCCTTCCTAATCATGTACCTGATTTACATAGTTTTTATAATCATTGCATCGCAGCCATTGCAAAGCCATATTATACAGATCTTGTGTCTCCAGCAAACGTGGAAGCACTCCCTGAACACCACCAAGATCATTATCCCGCACATGGAGATCATACAATCTTTGGAGGTCTCTCTCCAGGTCACATCGCTCACCCACTGATTGTCCCCGGCGGTGTCCCCTCTCCAGAACCTTAACAGACTCCCATTCAAGACCCCAACTCGATGCTGAGCCTGGGTTAGTAGTTAAGTATTCTGCTATCTTGTTTTCTAAGGACAACACCCTCCAGGGAGTATGAATGTAATGCCATGAAGTTATGAGTGGGCATTCATTCACTGGATTCAGCGTTAAAAGGGAAGGACTATCGTCTGAAAGGATGTGACCAAAATATTCTGTATGTAAAATACAGTTACTTATGGACTTAGAACATACAAAGCGATCAATCCTCGAATGGACCTAATATAGACTTGAGAAGAAGAAGTAATCCCTGTCAAACAGTTGCTGTGTAGGCCCGGGGTCTTCCATATTCCAGTGAGTAATCCAAGGGGCTAATACAGCAGCTGCTCAATGGGCTACCGCCCCCGGGAACAGAGGTATCGAGAGGACCAAGGATGTGTCTAAAATACAATTAAAATCCCCACTAATGAGGTACAGCCCCAGTGTCAGACGAGCTTATTGTGCTGACAGGGTGTGAAGAAATGAGTCCTGGTCTTGATTTGGCACATAAACACTGCTCAGCACCAGGGGTCTCCCACAAAGTCATCCCATCACCAAGACATATTGGCCATTCTTATATATATCAATTGTGAATGTCTCAAAAGGAACTCCCGCCCCCACCCAGAGCAATGTCCCCCTCGCTTGCAAATTCTGAGAATGTAATGCATGTAGCTGACCCAACGATTGCCAGCGGAGGCGATCGGCTTCAGCCACTGTGATGCACGACTCCTGAAGCAGGGCGATATGCATACCATGTCTTTAAAGGTGTATCAAGATTTTATGACATTTGATCGTAGAACCCTTGCCACATATGATCCATGTCATTAATTTGCAATCGCCATGTGTGTTAACTATAGAGCCAGCCGTATAGCAATCCCACAAAAGACTTCTCCCCAGTCATCTCCCTATCCAACAATCCATGCATATAACGGCAGGATAGCATAGGACAATAACAAAAAACAGTCTTCCCAACTCCCCATCGTTAGAGCCGCCATGTAACGTCTGGTCACCCAAACTATACTGGTCAACAGTTAGTAACACATAGCGGGGGAAAGGCAAAGACAGGTTTGCAATGTGCAGCTGCATCTCCAGAGTAGTAATTATTACGTAACCCGTAAAAAAGAGTATTAATCAAATAATTTTGTCTGCAGTTTGTGGGATCACATCTGGAAGCCCAGCATTCTCTATATGTATCAAATCTGAGTGAGGGGAGTCTTCCTGGTGGTCTGAGCTATTGGTAATCTCTTTTTTGGATGCCACTACTTCAATCAGTGCAATGCGATGTACAAAAGAGGGGTCCCTGTGAACTGATGTACCATTATTTAAATGTATTTAAGGAAAAAGTAGTAAAACAATCAACGCACTGTAAATTAATCACAATGAGTAAACCAATACAATTGATAAATGACAGTGCCCCAGAGGAAAGGGAGTGAGATAGCGTGATGCTGTGGAAGGAAGAAGAAGGTGAAAGGGTAGTAGTTGTGACAAATAAAAAATTTCCAATTTCATTCGAAATACAAACACTATTCAACGGCTTCAGATCCCTGAGCCAAAGTGAGGGATCATCACATATCCCATTTTTCTTAAGATTGTCTATGTTGACACTGGTATGAAAATATCCAAATTAGTGCCGGCGGTGTCAACTGAGGAAAGTAGAAGGTAGCCGTCGACGTTTCGACCCCACGCTACAATTGTAGGCGTACTTGTTGCCTTACATCGGGGTCTTCATTAGGACAGGGTATATACAGGGTGCACTACAATTTCTGTAAAGATGTAAACAGTGAATATCGAGTTACCGTAGTGAGCGGTAAACAAAACAATTCAAATGTTACCATGGTTCTAAAGAAAAGTTACTTATAGTAATAAAGAAAATGAATTACTGTCTTTGGATCACCAGAGATGAAAAATCATCCATTTTGCACTATTAGGTACTTGAATAAATACTTTTCTAGCTCAATGAATGATACCTAACTTATCCACGTTAAAAACAACGAACAGAAACACAAGCAATCCTGTCTCAACCAGGAGAAACCAAAATGCTGTCAATAACAAGATTAATATTCTAGAACATAATATGGGTGAAGATCATTGCATTAGATATTAAGAAGTGAACTTCTAAAATGTTCAAGGTTGACATTTGGACAGTATGGGCATGAGCCTATTCGTACTAGTGAGGAAGGAGGTTGATATGGTTATCATATCGTATGAAATTCTTTGGAGTATCGATCAAGTGAAGCTCTGATATTACATGCATTAGGGCTGGCCTACCTGCAGCAAGGAACACCGAAGATGTGTACTATTCTTTACGTTTTTGGTCAGAAAGATATAAGACAACCTGCAAGGGTAAACAGGAGGGGCTATGTAATTTAAATAGGCCTCCAATGTGACAACAGGCCATTAATTATAAGGGAGCATAGTGCCCACATACCTGCGGCAGGAACTGGGATCGCATCAAGGCCGATCGCTCACAAACGTCGTATCTGTAGGGTGGTAATTGTGACTCTCAGTGATATTGAATAAGCGTGATAAAGGATCAGAAGGCAGATTTAAATGAGCCCAGTCTTACCTAATACTAGCGTAAAATTCTCCTTAATTATGACCCAGCCTCTTGGTGTCTGCAGTCGCCAAGGTAGTCGTTATCCCGTCATGGTAAACAAGGACTATGCGTCATATACGAACGCACCCAAACGCCGTATCTGTGGGCGGCAATAATGATATTTAATAGTGTGGGGCAAGCGTGGTAAGGCATAGAGTGACCATGGGTCTAGAGCGTATCTTACCTAGTACTGGCGTCAGTTCTCCCAAAGCGAGAGAGCAGCCTCTTCGTATCTGCAATCCCTAAGGGAGTGGGTGTGTTGCCAAAAATAGACAGAGGACTACGAGCCCATCCGGGTCGTTGCTCCAGGCAACAGCGGAATAGCCGCAAGATCATTTCCGGGTCATGAGCTAATGTAAACAAACGCATCGAGTCATATTAATGGGAATGCACCGATGCGATCTTAGCTGAAGAATAAGCAAAACTATTTATTGCATTTAGTTCGGAGAGGGCCCTATCATACGCCTGATGTATGATCAAAATTCATAAATGGACAACATTGGTCAAGCAAATTAAATTATTCTTGCAAACAGCATACCAATAATGAGGGTGAAAAGGCAAAATGTATTAAAGTATTTCAATGTTAAGCAAATTAGTCAGCAATTATAGAACCCCAGATACGTGACTGGGCACTTATAATATACTGAGAAACATTTCATGAAAGATGATACATCAATGATTTGATCCACAAGGAAGCATGTTAGCATGTGTTATAAGATGGCTCAATCAAACCGTGTCAAAATAAATAGTTCTCTTAATAGTGCATTGTTGGTGCAGAATAAGGACTTAGTCTGACAAAACAGTAATTTGTTTAAACAGATGCACCTCTCAGACATGAGGGTGAAGATCTTTATATTGAGCAGCTCAACGGCCAAACCTAGCCAGTTGGGCATGACTACTTTCAGCCTCATTCAGCCCATTACGAATGGTATCTAAGGTTGTCATCCATTTGGATTCCCTCAGGGTGAGGATATGTGCAATATCGCCACCTCTGGGTCCCAAATTGATTTTCTCCAGTACTACCCACTGTAAAGTGTCTGGGGTGTGGCCTTTTCTTGTGCAGTGATCTACTAAGGGGGCCCCCTGTACTCCGCATCTAATTCCGCTACCATGTTGTAGGATGCGGGCCTTAACCTTTTGTTGGGTTCGGCCTACATACGCCAAATCGCATGGGCATTTAATCCAATAAATTACGTTAGACGTATTACAATTGGTGTGGGATTTGAGTGTATAGGTCTTGCCCCTGTAGGTTAGATCTTTGGTCTGAATTGGTAAGAAACCACGCTGCCGGTAAATATATTCCCCGGCTAGCCAAAGTAAAGTCCTGGAGTGCTGGACTCGAATATTGAGAAACCGTGGTATTGGTTACTTCTATGAAGGAGGCGCCATCATAGAAGTACTTGGTATAAGAGCTGTGGTGTGTATGCTAAGAGCTTCTAGTACACACCACAGATCTTACACCGAATACGATCGCCGTTTAACACGGATCTCCCTCACGGTGCCTCCATCATAGAAGTAACCAATACCAGGGTTTCTTAACCTTCGAGTCCAGTACTCCAGGACTTTATTTTAGCTAGCCGGGGAATATATTTACCAGGAACGCGGTTTCTTACCATTTGAGTCCATCATTCCAGGACTTCGTTTTGACTAGCCGGTGCATAACTTAACCGGCAGCGCAGTGTTTTTAAAGAGAATATCAACCACTGAAATTGTTTAGCCCAGCTGGGCTGGAATTATCACTGACAGCGCGATTACAAAGATTCTTAATTCACCATTCAGCCCTGAGGAAGTTGTGGAATTATTTTCCACATGCGACGAAACACGTGTCGGCTGGTTTCTGTTTCGGCTCAATAAAACCTGAATTAAAGACAAAGCAACACAGCACCTTTATGATTATGGATCATTGTGTTGATTATATTTAAGTTTTTGTAGTAATATACATACTGTTCAATTACATTGATATGTGCCTAGGTTTAGACAGCAATTTAGAAATTGTGAGGGATTTCCCACACAACATTGAGGGGTTATAGGGCTCATCCCCTCTCCTAGTAGCACCATTTGATATTTTGCATATGCACATTTGCATTAAACAGCAGAGCGCCTACAATCCCTGGCAACTAAAAACCCTTCGCTAGAGTCCCATCTTCAGCCCAATATTCCATTCGCTGCACTCAATCCATAAGGTGAGTAATTTGGACTTTCGTGGCATTGTGCGAGGGTTGCAAGTTTGCTACGACAGATTCATTGTCTTTCACCCTAGCAGTCAACTTCTGGTGGTCAGCCTGAAGCAGGCCTAGTTTGACTTATTCCTTCCCTATTTCCCATTAAAGGGTGTACTTCGATTCTTCAATGGCCTCTAGAATCTTGTCCAGGGTGCACTGCAAGCTATGGACAGAGATGTCAGGTGACAACTCTGAGTCAGATAACTCCTGCTGTGAAGCTGGTGGGATTAAGCAGGAATCCTGTGATTTAGCCTTTGCCTTCCCCATGTCGGCCACAAGTCCCCTGCACAGTAGACTGGGAAAATAAATAATTGCAACCCTGGCCAAGGACACAACCCACTCCGCTAATATATAGAGATTTACAATACAGCTTTTAGGCAGCTTAAGCACAGAACAGGAGATAAGCTGAATGCAGTAAGTTTACACTTTTTCACTTTACTGCAGTAAGTTAAGTAATAGGCAGAATGGCTATGCTGCATCAGTGAGCTAACATTGATTAAAGTATACTTCAGCATGCACAAAGCATGCCCAGTTATACACAACCCAGTTATGCTGACTCCTAGAGGTAGAATTGAGTGGTCATAAAGTATTGCAAGAATTACAAGCTGCTCACTTGTCGATATTGGCACAAAGGCTATTACTTTTAGCGGCTGTGTACGCTGGGTAATCGTCACAGTAAAAGGTGTGCCATGAGCAGGGAGCAGGCTAGCAACAGCTGCTAAATAATTGTCTCAGTAAAAACTCCACCGGCTGTTGAATAGTTATTACAGTAAAAGCACCATAAGGTGCGGCAGAAACAGTGAGTAGCTAGTGACGCAGGCAGCCATTAGATAGCATGCAGGATTATAATGGTTTGCTGAGTTATTATTTGTAACTGCATCCACTGTGCTTTTCAGGACTGCAAAACACCTTACTTTTTACTTGCCAATGCAATAGTTAAAACAGGTGTACAGGCAGGTGGCATACTGGGCCAAGATCCCTGCAGAGTTATTACATGAAGCGGCTATGTAGGTCCAGCATAAACTTATAGCCATACAAAACACCACAGTTGTGCAGATGCCACAGTAAAAGCATCACATGCTGAAAAGCAGCAGGCTATGGCAAAAAAATGTGTTGTCGCAATACTTGCACAAGGTACCACCACTGATACACAGATTACGCAGTAAAAGCTCCAGAATTTGGTCAAGTATGAACTTAGTACATGTATATATTTGGTACAGCAGAAGCAGTGCAGTGAGGCGGGTGTAAAGCGGGCGGCCGCCAGGCATCAAGCAAGATCATAATCGTCTTAAGCAACAGTAGCTGTCGAAGAATGTACTTTGTGCGTGCCCTTAGTGCGTATACTTGGTGCGGCAAAAGCGAACAATGAGCAACGCAGGCGGCCACCTAGCAGCAAGCAGGAAAAGAACGATCTATGATGTTGGGAGACTCAGGAGCCACTCTTCATGTTCTGTAGGGGACCTCATCATTTTACGTTACACCACTACCCTGGAGTCCCTCCACAGCAGACAGGGCCCCAACCCTCAATAATGTCGCTCCAGTGACGTAACTGGAGCGTCGGACCCTGACACTATGTGTCAACCAAAGGTTATTTGCAAAAGCACCCCTTGACATCCACAGAAAGGGAACATACCCCAGGATCACGTGAGATAGGTAATAAATGAAAGGGGGGCTGCTTGGCGTGGCTAGTGGCTAGTGGAGGAGTCGCAAAGCAAGCCAGCTGACAGAGCCCTTCATGTGTTTCTTAAGTTTTGCTGTCATCTTCATCATTTCTAGGCCTGAGCTTGTAGAGCCTAGCTCTCTAGACCTGAGTGTTGCCACATACAGCCAGCAACACTACACTGGCAATTAGGGTGGTTCATATACCCTACCCCGACGTGCTGCAAGCGGCTGTGTGTCCTCACACACAGGGCTTGTTCTGCGCACGCTGTCCCTGGCATCTCAGTGAAAGAGCTTGCAGTGATAAGAGCCAACCCGGACCGCAGCATTACTGGCATCCTGCAGTCCCTCTTCCTGCCAGTTCCAGAGTATATATCAAGACGCCAATGCCGTGACGGGGGAAGTAGAAGTGCTGTATGCTTCTGTGCTCCCTTGTAGGATGACGCTCTCTGTTCCCGCTGCTGGAGCAGCCCATACTTGGTAGGAGTGCACTGGCCCCTCTCCTGAGCATCGCACTGGTCCACTCGTTATTAACTATGTTGGACACACCTGAGGGAGGCCGTATGGCCTGGGACTGCCTAAAATCCCCACCCTTACTTTATCAAACATTATTAACGTGACATGAGAGGGATTTCTTTGGAAGCGGGGGTCGTACAACCCCCTGCCGTATTTATTAAACATACAAATAAACAAAATTGAAATAAACAATATTTACATGATTACGCAGAAAACTTTCCATGACATTGATTACAATTGATAAATACAGATATCAGATGGCTAACCTTAACATAATTCTAGTACAAGGTATTTCCTATCCTAATCTAACATATTAACCATAATCATACAGTAATTACTTTTCTGTGTATCCTATTTGGGCCTACTGCAAGGTCACTAACTGGTGTCAGATCCTTATCAATTAACCAAGCCCTCCAGTTGGAGAGCACATGTGCAGAGGGCCCGTTTACCATGAGGGTACTCCCCCCCACCCCCCGGTTACCCCATACTCTCTATTAACTCCATTAAAGGGGGCACTTGCATCTCTGCGCCGTTTACTGACGCCATTGCGTACGTGCAGGGTGGGCAACCAGCCTAGAGAAAGCGTGACTCCCCCCTCCCCCGCACCCATTTAGCCAGCAGGCTGTACTGCCCCTGGAGTTCTTGGAGAGACCACTTTTCCCTCCCCTTGGGCGACCCCATTCAAGAATGGCACCGCCCTCTAAGGACCTTAAATTTACTGCTCACCGTCGGGGCAGATGTAGGGACCACTGAAACTGGTGTAGGGGCAAGTATCGGAGCTACTGGAATATGCGTGGGAACCACTGGAATAGGTATGGGAGCCAATGGGGTATGTGTGGGGATCACTGGGATAGCTGTGTGGACCACCGGGACCGGTGTGAAAGGGACCCCAGTGGGACCCCCGCCCGTAGGAACCTCACCCGATGGACCAGGCCTATCCCCACCCCCCCTAAATGAGTGACTGGTACGGGGGCTCTTTCTTGGGTCTTCCCCTTCTTGGGCCTAGCTGGCCTGGGGAGTGGATCTGATTTACCCGTGGGTTTTGGTGGCACTATGGTTCGCTTTGGCCTCCCAACCACTTCACTCTGTCCTTAAACTCTTTCTCTGAGTTCCGCCAGGCTCTGCCCTAGTTTCTCAACTTTTCCCCATCTCCTATCCATTGTCACCATCCTGCACATCATGGACTCCATCATGTGTTCCATGCGGGAACGCTTCAAACCAGGCTTACTGGCCATAGCACCTGAGCCCCCCCACTTGCTAGATCACTTATAACTGGGAACAATAACACCGCAAACACAATGTTATCTATACCTCAATGCTTTTCTTCACTGAGGGCCTCCCACAACATTTTTTGCCTGGCCTGGAAACCTGTCCAGGTCCTTACCTGTGCTGTTGGAGGTACACAGACCGGCCATATGCACCACACAACTGGAACCGCGCGGCACCAGCTAACCTGGGTGTAGGGCGAGTAATTTCAAGCTTGTGCGGCCAACAGAAGCAGTGAAATGCACGCCTGTCTGTGCCCTCTATGAGTTATGTCCTTGTGACCCCCATTGCGCCATGTGCGGATAGTCTTTGGGTACTTGAACTCTGTAATTTATGACAAATAGTCTGTTATTTCTCTTCAAATGTCAAAAATTGTGTTTCATACAATTGCACACAGTACAGCTACAGTCCTTGCTGTAGGTGTAATGAAACAAGCCACCCCACCAGTGCAACAATCACCTTAAAAAGGAAATCAGACCAAGCTCCCCACTGTGGACTAAAGCCTAACTATACAATAGAGAGCTTCCAATCGAGTGCTTTATATCTATAGTACACCTGCGTTGCAAGGTGTCTCTAGCATTTACATGAGCACGTTTTTAATTGTGCACCCCTGGTCCAACTAGACACTGTAACTTTTTTGTGGTGGCACTAAGTACCCCTCTGCACTATACAAAAAACACCCTGCATACAGAGACGTTTTAAGGCATAGGCAAAGTGAGCTCTGGCCCAGGGCCCCAAACTTTCAGGGGGCCACCTGCCAGCTCTGTTCTGCGATGAGTCTTGCGCTCATGACCTTGAATAATTCCTAATTGTTTTAAATACAATTTTCCTTTAATTAATTTTAATGTGGGAGTCTGTTACAGACATTTTGAAGAGAAATGTGTTTATGTTTCATGCAACATCCATAAAAAAAAGTGTCTTTTAAATACAAACAGGACCTCACACTTGAGAAATGGGAGGGAGTCTCAGACATTATTTGCAGTAATTTTAGTGAGCTGCTGCTGTGTTAAAAGATTGAAAACACACCTCTCTATCACTGACTATTAAACATAAAAGCATTGAGGGCTTGGAGGAGTGTGCCAGTGCACTGTCAGTGACCTGGCCAAAGAGGGCAAGAAAGAGGTGAAATTGGATTATACATTCAAAGCTGGTCTAAACAGGGGCCCCAAAGTACATTTGGCCCAGGGCCCCCAAAATCCTTAAAATGTCCCTGCCTGCATACTCCTTCTGGCATCCTGAGCGGGATCAGAAACCCTCCTACCCCCAACAGCGACTCCAAGGCAAGCGGTGCAAAGCTCTGAAAGAACCGCTGTGCTTTTAAAAGGGAACGAATGCTGGCCTGAAAGAGAACCATGTGGGGGAAGCAGGCTGTTCCTAACTGCGTCAGGTTAAAAAAGGGAGGCACCAGGCTGCTGGCTGTTCTGCGCTGAATGCGGGCCTGCCCTCCCCGAATACCTCGGAGAAAGGCGGAGGGCGTTTCTCGATATCACAATGCACTCCTTCTCACTCTCGGCGTGCCGCTATGCGATGCGCGTGTCTCGGTAGCCGTGAGCCTTGCTGACTCCTCCCGTGCTCCCAATCGCCGCTCCACCTTCAAGCCACCTGAAATGCTGCCAACACCGAGAACCTGCAAAAAGGGGAAAGCGTGACAAAAAGGAGGCGCAGTCGATCTCTCTCGCGCCGCCACCGCACCGAGTCCTTGACGTCGAGCACCACAGCCCTCGAGCCCACCTGAAGAAAGGAAACAAAAGAAAAGGAGTTACATCCTCTCTAGAGGCTGAAGGGGTAGGCCGTGGAATGCGGAGTTAAAGAGGCAGACTCCCGCGCTCCATGGCCTTTTAACCCCTTACATGCCAGGCTGATTCCAACCGGCCTGGCTTTTGCTCACTGGTGACCCGGAACTGATTCTATCGCCTCCGGGTCACAGGGAGACCCGGGATCTAATCGGCACTGAGGCGCGCCTGTCACGATATTGTGGCGTGACAGGCTCGCCCCTTCATAGGGTGGGGGTGGGCGTCGGTGCGCCCACCATACTTGTGGCGGGGTCGATCCCGGCCCCGCCTTTCTCATACCATCCCAGACCATGCCCTCTGCACCAGGTACCTCTGTGTGGTGACAATCCTTCCTGGCTCACATCTCTCCACTCGATCATCATAAATCACCCCCTCCAGGCGACTTCAACAAAAAAAGTTAATAAAAGAAAGGTAGAAAATCTAATTGAAAATCTAATTAAAAATTCAGGTGCAATTGACCATGCTGCCTTCTGCACCATGGCTGGAATACCTCCCATATAAGATTTCATCATTGGAGGGGCCCCCTCAGCTCAAGCACCCAGATGGAAAGACTTGATTGAACGCCTACTGCAGTTCTTTGAGGAATACTAAAGTTCACAATATCCAGATAAGAGCTATGCTCATTCATCTGGGGGGGGGGGGGGGGGGGGGGGGGTGTAAAATACACAGAATATCTAAGACCCTGACAGAAGCAGTGCCTAAAACACACCTTACCCTCAGCAGTTTAAATGCATACTTTTAGCCTATGGCCAACAAAGATTATGAGAGATTTGTGTTTCGCCAAGCCTGACTACACACTGAAGAATCCATTGGTGCATTCCACACACGACTAATTGAACTGGCCAGCACATGCGGTTTCGCTGATGAGAATGAAGAAATATGTGGCCAAGTCATTCAAGGATGTACGTAAACCAAGCTTTGCAAACGTATCCTAGACGAGTCTGGACGATCGATAGCAGAAATCCTAACAATGGGCCGCAGGAAAGAACTTTTCAAAGGCACGTGCCTCCCACATGGAAGCCGTTCTCAACGCCCCCGAGCAAGTCAACGCAATTGCCTCGACACCCAGCACCAGCAGACCCAAGATAAACAATTTGACCCCTAGAACCTGTGGCTACTGCAGAGGCCCAGCGGACAGACTCTGAATTCCCGGCCAGGGGAAAGAAATGTTCTGGCTGCTGAAAGCTCAACCACTTTCTCAAAGTGTGTCGCTCTGGCAAAAGACAGGCCCACTACACCTCGATCAATGCCATACCAAACGTCAAAGAAAGGGGCAGCGACGATGATGACTGTGAAGAACACACCATTAACTCCATCTTTGCAGTAGGCGCTGCCTTTCAAGGAGAGCACCAGCTTCCCTGATGCTAAGTCCTCATCAGGAGCCACCCAATAACCCCAGTGGTAGACACGGGTGCATCCATCAACATTATGTGCTCTGAAATGTACCACACAATGCGTCCATCTCCTCAAATGTGCCAGACAACAATCAAAGTATTCACTTAAACTGCAAGCCACTAAACATAAGAGGAAAGTTCCAAACAACAATAGCATGCAGACCGCAGTCAATAAACACGCTGATCTATGTTACTGCTGAAGGCCATGGAATGCTACTGGGACGCGGAGCTGCAGGAGCACTAGGAATTGTTTGTTTCCCATTTGGCAAATATCAGGAAACAATCACTCACATCTTAGACAAGTTCCCCACTTTGTTCGACGGGATCAGATGTTTGGGAGACAAGAAGGTCAAAGTACACATTGACACTTCTGTGCAACCCATAGCACTCCGCCACCGATGAATTGCAATCCACCTAAGGCCCTTGGTAGACAAAGAACTAGACAAACTGGAAGGGGCTGGCCTAATAAAACAAGCATTTGCAATTCAATAGGTCTCGCATTTGCCAGAGTTTAAGCTATTGGCATTGTAATGACAATGCCTTTTATTTATTTGTTTTCAAAGACCACACATAAATAAAAAGCATTGTAATTTAAAATGCCAATAGCTCAAACTCTAGCAAATGCGAGACCTATTTCATTGCATATTCTTGCATACTTTGATCCTAGAAAATTAAGCTAGACATTGAAGACATAGGTCTGTGGGATGGAGCACTGCCAGTCTCTGAAAAGGCACAGACTATCGCGCAAACAAAACAAGGCACGTTCCCCATGAGTACAATTAGGAAAATGACAATTAGCTTTTTCTTTTATTCGTTTAATCTCTTACATTTACAAAAGCCAGTTAAATGATATGATAACATCTTATGTAATTATGTAATTATTGCCAGTTTACCTGTTACTAACCCAGTGGTCGAAGTGGGAGGGATCAACCAGACTCAACATTCGGCAAGTAAGCCAGGCGCTTTGGTTAGATTTTCCATTATCTTGAATGTGCCAGTATTTAATTTGGAATTCAAAATGATTTAGGTCACAGAGCTGAGCTCAAAAGCAGTGGCGGCTGGTGACATTTGAAAGTGGGGGGCGTAAAAGTTTTGGATGAGTGGTTGATTGGCATCCGAGTGATTCAGTGCGTTGGAAGACTGGGGTCAGTGTCTATAATGTAGTACTTTATTCCCTTTTGTGACAGGAGGAAATAACATTGCTGTAATTTTGGGTGCACAAGAGCAAGATGGGCACACAAATGTGAAGCTCCTGCAGGCAAGGGACATAATCCAGCATCCTCTGCTACTAAACGCTCGTTTTCAATCCCCATGGGGCCCGACTCATTATCCTAACATGCCGGAGCATTTAAATCTACACGGAAAATATATTAGATAGAGGCTCAGAGAGACTGACCCGTGATTACAGATGAGTCTGCGACACCATAATGATCGTGTTTATTACATGTCCCTCAGTCCCTGCCAGTAAGGCTCTCACGGGTTGGACTAAATATCAGTGAAAACCTAAACCGTTTTGATCTGAGCACAGGCGTAACTATGAGCAAAGTGCCCCACAACCAGCTGAGCAAAATGGGAGAAAACGTGCACACGGACATTTCGGAAATGACTTGACTGTTGACTGCATTCACAGGACAAGCATGCTTTAGAACTCCAATGATGCTTCGATCTAAACCATACAGCGTTGTGAAGGTTGCAGTTGCAATTCATTCAAAATCAATCCAAACCACTCAGATAAACTGTACTACAGTACTCCAGATTGTGAGTTCAGGGAAAAGTACTTGGTCATGCACGGTGGACTTTGCTGCTGGGGGCTTCCGTGGGCGGGTGGACAGACCATGTTTGCTTTTCAAGGTAAGGAAATCGCTCATGAATATGCAGGCCCCGAGAGCAGAGCGCGCACAGACAGAAGCAACTAACAGCAACACTTGTCTCCTTATAAACTACAAAATAATCTAGTAAAGTGTGTTCACAAACTCAGTCGTGGCCGGCATTACGGGCGGGGGTGGGGGTTGGAATGGGGTCACACTCGAGTCGCGACGACCTGAGGGGATGAGGGGGGAGGCGGGAGGGGTTTGGAAACAAGTACAACAACACATTAACACAAATTAATTAAGTTAAAGTAAACTTACCGTCCAGCAGACTCCAGAGATTCCGTCCCGATTCCCGCCGTCCTCGCTTTCAAGTCCTGCAGGCAGCACCAGCACGTCATCAAGAAGGCGGCGCGGCAGGCAGCCTCCCTCTCCACTGCCGCGTTTTTCATTGGTGCGGCTGGCTGCCCCAGGCTACGTCATTTTCTCTCTGTATGCTGCTGCTGCAGCATACAAAGAGAACAGGGAGAGTTACTTGAGGGCAGGGGGGGAGTGGCTTGGGGAGTGGCTTTCCCACTCTTGTTAATACTGTCTGTTTGGGCGGCCTCAGGCTGCCCAAACAGTCAGTATTAACAACAGTGGGCAAGCCACTCCCCCAAGCCACTCCCACCCCCACTCTAAACCAGGAAGTTCTGCTTTCTCGCCGTGCGAGAAGGCAGAAACAATGGTAGTTATATAATATGATAACTACCCTTTGTTCTGCCTTCTCGCACGGCAAGAAAGCAGGGGGGGGCGCCCAAACGCCCCCATGGAGAAACCGCCACTGCTCAAAAGCACATCCAAAAGGAGGGGGCGCTATACAGATCAGAACGGTCCTGAAACTCAGATTAGCATGTCAATACATTCAGAATAATTTCAGTTTTATGGGAATGTTTATATAAGTTATATTCAAATTAGTTTTTATAACGAAAGAGCAAATATGATGAACAATAAACACCAAGCAAATGGCAACCTAATACAGTACTGCCCAGTTCTTTCCCGCCTCTGTCAAATATGGAGCATGTCATATTTTAAGTAGCATCAGAAGCGAAAAGTCAGTTACAATTCCTCAAACTGATATATGTTTCCATGAAGCTATTATTAACTGGCATGTCTTGTAATAAATGTAACAGAGTATGTATTTTTTACCTGGCATTATTTCCTGAAAATGTTCAATGATGATATTCCCTGACATGCTGTAATTTGTTTCCAATGATCTTGCCAATTCTTTGCATTTTCACTCCTAAGAAGAGTGGAGATCAGGGACTGAGTGAAGAGATGCCCTGAGGAGATCCGGCCGAGGGGCCTGAAGCCTGTCAGCGGAATCACTATTGCAGACAGCACCTGGAGAACGAGTACTCAAAAACCAGGAACTGACCTCCGACACAAATGGCCTCGGGTGTGTGTGTGTAAGGAGAGGCCCGACTGCCAGCACTTATTTATTTCAGGCCACAGAGGGTCGGAGACACAGACACATTCCAGGTAGTAGGGTCTGACTCCCAGCTGCACAACTTCCTGCCCGTACTATCAATTCTCAGGCAGTGCAGAGACCGGCACTGCACGGGCACACACCTGGAACAGTGCACAGACAGGGGCCTGCACATAGAGCCATACACCTTGCTGTGGTCTGGCAGCCCTTCTGCTTGATGACGGACACCCACCCCTGCACCAGTTTTGTGGAACAGAAACCCCCGGGGTGGTTGTGCCCCGCTTGGACCGTCGCACACCTCTGACTGGGAGCCGTCCCTGAACCTCTGTGGACCGGGGGGGAATGTTGTGCCTGGTCAGACAGCCGTGTCCCTGTCCCTGGCTGCACCCGGACAGGGAATTGAGTACTGGAGCCTTGCTGCCCAGACAAGGAGGTGTGTACGCAAGCCTCACCCTCTGCTGACCCAAAAGAGGGGCAAGTTAAGTAGCTGCTTCTGCTGCCCGCACAAGGAGTGCTCTGCCAGTGATGTTGCAGGAGCCGGCAGCACTCTCCCTCTCTGAGCTGCCTGGCCCAGGGCTGCCTGGTTTTATTCCTCTCCTGCCTGTGTCTCATCCCGAACCCGCCATCGCAGCAGCTGCCAAGACTGTGAACCTCCGGACAGGCGGACGAGGAGGCGGGCGAGTGACACATTAAGCTCGGCGCACGGGGGCGGGATGGGGGTGACAGGCTGAGAGCGACAGTCGCATTGGTAAAAGTGTGCACCCGTGTTATTCATACATCATTCTATGCGTTCTGGGTATAACTGAAAAGGAAAACATAAGGCGTGCCCGCTGATACAATAAACAAGGAGCGCTGGGCGCACACTAGGCAGTAATGGAAAAAGTAGTCCCAACATTAAAAGATACCTCCCTGCAGCGTAAATTAACTGTAGTTGGTCAATGTTGCTTCCTCCAGAAACGGGAGAAAATTGAAGTAACGTATGGGACCACTAGCCAACCATGAGCAAGATAAGAAGAGAAATGCCTGATTACACCCATGGCAAGCTGCAAAATAAAGAGAAACTCAATGGGTGGAGTTTCACTAGTAATACTTATTACTTTATGCCTCAGAGAGGCAGCTTGCTCTGCCTATGTGAGACCTAAAAAGTGACCGGGCCCACCCCGTGGGTCATGCCAATCGTTGTCACCAGAAAACCTAAACAGCCCGGAGAGGTCAGGATATGTGTGGACATGTGCATGCCCAACTTGGCTATCAAAAGAGAAGGTCATCTAACACTGATAATAGATGACCTAATATGAGAGCTCAGCTGGGCCTGCCTATTCTCTAAACTGGACTTATGGTCAGGATACCACCAACTGGTCCCTGCAGAGGAATCCCGTTACATCACAACTTTTTCAACCCATGTAGGACTACGGTGGTATAGATGGCTGAATTTCGGAATATCAAGCACTGCTGAAGTATTCCAGAATGTGATACAAGAACTCTTAGCCAATCTCCCGGGGTTGTTAATGTCAGTGATGACATACTCATTTATACGAAGACCATTCCCTAATATAATCAGTGACTGAAGCAGGTGCTCATACGGATAGAAGAGTCTGGACTCACCTTACACCGCAGCAAGTTTGAATTCCTACAACAAAACTGCAGGTTTTCGGATATGTGTTTTAGGCTGAAGGAGTGGCACCTGACCCCAAGAAAGTGTGAGACATTAAGGAGACCCCATCGCCAACCACAGTGACAGAACTGTGCAGTTTTCTAGGCATGGTAAATTACTGTGGCTGTTTCATCAAGAACCTCACTAAGCTCCCCCAGCTGCTCAGGGATCTCACAAAGACCACAAACCCCTGGTCGTGTGGCGGCGAACAGGAACAAGTTTTTCGAGGTACTAAAGAAGAACCGTACAGCAGACACCACCTTCATCTACTTTGATCCTCAGAAGGAAATGACTATAGTGGTAGAAGCAGGGCTGAAAGGTCTAGGTGCAGCATTGATGCAAAGAGAAGAAGAAGGAGTGTAAACCCAAGTGGCTTTTGCCAGTCGATCCCTCATGGCGACAGAACAAGGATACTCACAAATCGAGAAGGAAGCAATCGCCATACACTGGGGATGCCGACATTTCTATCTATACGTTTACAGAAATCTGTTCACTGTAACAATAGACCACAAACCCCTCATATCGCTGTTCAACAGCACAACCTCCAAGCCGCCTCCAACAATTGAAAAGTGGATGCTTCAACTCCAAGAATACAACTGCAAAGTTAAATACCGCCCGGGCTCCCAAATACCTGCCGACTACTTGTCAAGACATACTTGAGCAGCCACGATTCTAGAAGAAGAAGAGGCAGACTAAACTACAGAATATGTGTGATATGTAGCTGAACGGTTGCGCCCCTTACCCGCTCTCCCTCGAAGCTATTATGCGAGCAACACATGAGGATTAGTGTTTAGAAAAAACACTAAATGCTGTAAGAACCGCCCAGTGGGCGACATTCAAGAATCAATGGGTGCACCTCACCCTGGAAGCCCAGTGCATTATGAAAAGTCTTTACCATGTTTGACAGGAGTTAAGCGCCTACCCGTAGGGTTGCCTTCTGAGAAACATCTGTTAGTCATCCCTGGAAGCCTCACTGACCAGGCAGTTCAACTAGCCCATGCTGGCCAGCAAGGAACTATCAAGACCAAAAGCTGTCTACGGACCAAAGTATGGTTCCCCCAATGGATGAGAAGTTAGAAGCAGGTGACCATAGCTCGCCATCCCCAGTCGTCACTGAAAAGGGAACACAACAACCGTGGGTGAATGCGAGCCTTGATCTCGGGAGCCTCCCCGATGGAAGACACACTGTTGCGTGTTTATCTAGGTTCCTGATCGATACTGTGACCTTATGCCCCTATTCGGCTATAAATCCATTCATTCCCTATATTGGCATAACCGTTCAAGTGCGATTTTCTGAAAAGTCATCTCTGGCCTCACACGAACAGAGCCACATTCCAGCATAGTTCTCTCTGCCACTTCCTTTGCGACCAATTAGTGCAATGACAGAGCAGTAGTCACTATCTGATATTCCTAGATAACACTCCGAGTTCTTCAACAAGATAAAAACTCAGCAAACCTGGAAATCCCCGCTTGCTATGTTTTGATTAGTAATGGAACTCTAATGAGCAACTGATAACTATCACTTCCTAGTGACATCTTTAATTGACGTCTTATGTCCAGCAAACTTGCCTCAAACCCGGCACCTGTCAGGTATAAATATTACCAATGTTGCCTTAAGCAATGCGAGCTACTGTTGCTGATTCCAGCTGCCTGCAAGACCCCGTGTTGGTAAATCTAGCACTCTGTCGCTGCAGCCTGCTGTCCCTGTGGTGGTGAAGCTGCTGATACCATTATCGCTGCTAACGCGCGAACTATGGTGCAGTACGCTTAAGGAGCTGAACAGCCGTCCTCTGCGAAGACATCCAGCAGATTCCAGCTGCCCGCGGACGCTGTCCCCCCTCCTTCCTCGACGCGCTGAAGAGAAGCCGCTGCCTTTCTCCTGCAGAGAAATCCAGCTCCGGCGTTTCCGGTCTACCCTCGCGGGTGACTGGGATATCGAGAGAGACCCCTGAAGGAGATACCAATCCTCCATCATTCTATTCAGAGGTATGGTGTTGACTAAACCCTTAGACGAGAATTCTTGAAACAAACCTTGGCAAAACCAACTTAACTTAAAGCTACTTACTTACTCCCCTTCCACGTGTTAGGCTTAGGTCAGGCACACTGGGGTAGGCATAGTTAGAAGCACCAGTTGAGTATGTTAGCCTAATGTATATATGACTGTATATATGTTTTATTACTTTTAAACCATTGTATGGCTAAGAAACCATATCAATGCTTTTACAGTTCTATTTCGCAATACTTATCTTACTGTACATACTTTTTATAATAACAATTATTGCAATTGTGGCAATACATTTCTCTTGTACGAGAAGAAAGACTGTTCAATAAATGTTAACCTTTATTGACAAACGCCCGTCTCTCTATTCTCTACATCTCGTGAAAGTAAACTGCACTAGACTGACTGAGTGAAATACATGTCTATTGTTTCACACGACCCTAGAGATTGACTCTTGATCTGAGGAGCAAAGTTGTCATGTTGCACGGTTTTTGGAAAGCTGAATCCCTTATTGTCTGTGCCAGGGAAGCTGATCACTTCCCATGCAGGGAAGAAAGTTTCCAGTGACCTCTGAGCTAGTTGGTAACACAACCCAATTAAGTTTAGCATAGTCAGTGGAGGCCTGGAATATCCGCAGTTCCACGTCGATACTACTGTTTATGTTATTCCAATGCGCAGGGCCTAGTGGGAAACTAGGAACTACACTACATGGCGCCCAAACGTTTGGTAAGGCGATAAACTAACGCAAGACTTGTAGAGTAACTCAGTCGTGCATATTTCACACCCCTTTCTCCCGTAAATACTCCAATAGACGTCTGGAGTGGGTGAAAGGTTAAAATCCGCCCGACCTTAGTAGGAAGAGATTCCTATGTAAAGCTCTGGTTTATTCAACGTTGAAGGATACAGTGTTCCAAAATATTGTGCACCTAATCTTTGTCTCCTTGGAGACCTACTCTGCAAACCTCGCATTTTTACAATGCCAGAAAACGGAACCTCTGGGGCCGCAGCAGATGCGACTCAGCAAGGTCCCGAATACACAGACCCGGATGCTATTATCATCCCGGTCCATTTAAGAAGATCTATAACTTTAAAACTTATAGAAAACGGACTGACACCTCAAGGTGGTATAGTAATTTTCGTGATAGAGGCTCACGAGTATCGGCAGACAGAGGTATTCTATTCATGGATAAACTTTCCATCGGTAAACGCTATAACAAAAGAGTTTCACTATTACAAAATAGAGAAACCTCCGGAAGAGTACGCTCCTTTTGAGGAGATTGAAATTCCACTTAAATTTCAAGAGCACCTGCTCTGGTTTAAAGGCGCCCTAAAACATACTGATCACATCACCAGGCTCGGTCCACTAGGTAGACCAGGAGCCACGTGGCCGGTTCTAGCCAGCTACACACCACATCCTGACATTGTAAAAATGTCTAGAGAAGAGCTGTTAGTACAGCTAAACACATTAATAAAAATACATAGGCAATTAGTCCAATATGTAATGCGGACTGCAACAGTCCAGCCAGCTGTTAATACACCACAGCTGACCCCTCATCAGGGGAACACAAATAAAATTACACCACAGAACATACAGTCATGTCTTGGTAAAACACCCGTAAAACGGGAACAAATTCCTTTCTGGTTAGCACAGAAAATCACTCAAATAGAGGCAGTATTTCCTGATACTACCCCTATAGAGAAACACAGAATCTTGACCATCTGCCTTCCTATGGGAATCGCACCACACGTGGAGGACTGTGACACTTGGGGTACAGTCTTTGCTTCCATTTACACAAAAACACACGGTGTTCCGTCTATGGCGGTAATACCAGAAGTGCTAAAACAGATTCAAAATGAATTCGGTCCAGAGCCCGCTTTAAATCTAGGTATGAAATTACTGAAAGACTTCAAGCAGGTCTCGGCTATATTATTAGCCAATATAAGAGGAGAAGCAGCATCTGTGGCGATTCGCCAGAAGTTGAAGGAAACAGATATAAAAGATCCTGTTGAGCTTGCAAAAATCATAGAAACATGCTATGAAGAATTAGGTAGAGACAGCTTGGGTGGGAAACCGGTAAAGCCCCAACTGCTCGAAAATCCTGAAAAATGATTTATTAAAAATAATTTAAACACTCCTAAAAAGAGCTGGGATGGAAATAAACAATCCACTCCCAAGGAAAAAGTTTTCCAGTCCAGAGGAAGGTCTCCTCGACGGAGGGAAAGAACTCCGACTCGAGAACGCCAGTCTCCCCAGAGGGAGCCCTCTGAGAAAAGATATAACCTTAGAAATAGGGATAATCTGAAAAAACCTGATAGATATCAAAGTATTGATACACGTCCCTCTCGATCTTTTTCACAGAATTCGGAAAGAAGAGGACGGTCAGACCCAGGAGAGCACACCAAGTCCAAAGACAAGGAACCTGCTCAAAATAAAAAATCTCAATTTCAGAAAAAGAAGGTAGCCAGTATTAGAGTAATCAACCATGCTGAGAATACTGAGGACACAGTTGAAAAACGGGGAGTGGGCATTGACAATGTTGGACAGTGCAGCAGAAATCAGTATAGCGCGCAAGATCTTGATGAGTCATCTGGAGACAGTGGACACGAATGAATACATTCAGGTTGAAACTGCCGACGCCAGACTTAGCGAGCCCCATAAAATATATGAAATAACATTGCGTATAGAGGGTGATAAGACTAGGAAAATTAAGGGTCTATTTTGGGATAAGCTCTCAAAAGGCTATGATATTCTGTTAGCTGAAAAAGATTGGCCCCCGGAGTTTGTCAGGGAGTGCCCTCGTGGCGAAGAAGTGATTATGCCTGCCTTCTCGAATCACATTCCGATTCACAAAAAATACACATATGCAAGGAAATGGGCAGTGGCCCAGGCACCTGCATTATATAAAAATCATGTAGGATGGGATGAGGATTCACCTCCCCACAAAATCCAATTAAAAAGTGAACCAACTGCCCAACGGCAGTATCCCATAAAGCAAGAAGCTAAAAAACAGGTCAGGGAGATCTTAGATCAACTTGAGTACCAGGGGGTGATTGAAACATGCACCTCTCAAATGAACAATCCCTTGTTTCCTGTCTCCAAGCCAGACAATTCATATCGTCTAGTTTTGGACTACAGACATCTTTTACATGTTGCAAAACTTTTGCAGTACAAAACTCGCATAGTGCAGCCCTAATGAATAACATAGTTAGGAAAAAATATAAAACGACATTAGACATTTCTAATGGCTTCTTTTGTCAAAACATTGCACCAGAAAGCAGATATTTGACCGCTTTCTCTGCATTTGGGTCACAGAAAAAATTCTGTCGACTCCCACAGGGGTTCAAGAACAGCCCAGGACTATTCTCAGCTAGGGTAACAGAGTTACTACAAATTTATGATGATGAAGCATTATCTTACGTAGATGATATTTATCTCACAGACGATGACTTGGATACTCACTTGAAAAGAGTGAACACCATTATACTGGGGTTCGCAGCAGAGGGTTACAAATTCAACTTTAAAAAGTCTCGAATTGCCCATCTGACAGTACTGTTCTTAGGGTACGAATTATCAAGTGAAGGGAAAAGCCTAGCGGACAACTTCTTAGAGAAGTGTGCTATACTCCAAGCTCCAAAAACGCTGAAGAATTTACAATCCATACTAGGTTTTCTGAATTTCGGAAGAACATACATTCTAAATTACGCAGAGAGGGTTAAACCTCTCTACGAACTAATTAAACCTGATTTTAAACAAATCAATTGGACTCAAAAACACACAGAAATTTTGAGATCACTGCAAACAGACATGTTAGCAAAAACAAAATTAGATACACGTGACAACACGATTGATCTTGTAATCCGAGTCATCCCAGGAAGATGCGGATTCACATACCTGACCTCTAATGAGGGAGAAAAGGTACCAATTTCAATTAAATCTCACTTTTACACACAAGTAGAAAAAACATTCAGTCACGCAGAAAAAACTGTGAATGCAGTGCAAATCGCATTAGCAAATGAGCGAGAACTAGCACACGGCAAACGGATTAATATCCTTACAGCGGAATCCGCCTTCGAGGCGCTATTCAGCCCAGTAAATCTGCCTACAGTGTCACTGGATCCGAAATGGATACAGTGCATAGATTCTCTAGGAGCGGAAGACGTGAAATACTATTTCGCCCCGCAATTTGAAGAACTGAATGATTTAGAGTATGAAGAAGAATATCCTCTGCCAATCGAAATTCTGCCTCTCCCACTATATGCCTGTATAATCTATACAGATAGCTCTGTACAGCATTTCAACGTAGAGAGAAAATCCTACGATGCAGCATGTGCGATCATTAAAGGTCGTTGGCTGTGCGGTAAATTCAGACCGAAAGTAACAAAAACTGAATCTGTAAGAAACTGTTCGGTTCAAAGAACTGAAATCAGATCTTTAAAGATGGCGCTCGAAAATGCAGAACGTGAATTCCCGACACTTATAGTGTGCGATTCTCATTTTTGCGTTAACTCTTACAATAACAAACTGCAGAGTTGGATCGAAAACGACTACAAAGATGACACAGGTGCCACAATAAAGCATAAATTGCTCTGGAACGAGGTAGCTCTTTTACACAAAGAACTACAAAAGACTCACGTGATTCACGCACAGAGTCTTCAACGTGATGGCGTTCACGTTGCAGGGAATTAATTGGCTAATACAGCCACAGCGGAAGCAACTAAACCGGCTTCCGTAGCCACAAAAAAGCGTACAGATAAGTACATAGACGGGGAAACCATGTTGGCAGTAAAAACGACCGTAAAAGGCGACTGTGCAGCACTACCCGTAAACTATCCACTCAATTATGCATACATAATCGATGCAAACTTCGTTCCTTTTGCTCGAATCCCTGGAGTGGGGGACAGAGTAATTCCAAACAGGAGCAGGAGGGGCTTCCTCTTACTGGAAGCGCACATGGGGTTGGGTCTGAGACACAAAACAATCAAAGCCTCTCTGAAAGAATTACAATCAGAGTACTGGTGGCCAGGAATGAGTATAGATATTCAATGTTTTGCTCAAAATTGTGAAAACTGCAACCGAGATCGCAGAAATGAACAGGCCAGTGTAGTTTCAGGATCCCTTCTAGACAGCATAAGGCGGTCTATCTGCGCAATCAAAGAAGAGAAGCGCGTCCCAGTGTACACAATTAAGACGAAAAGCACTTAAAAAATGAGGCCTCCAGCGCTCGGCTGACGCTAGAACGGTTATAAAAGATTTGCGAGTCAATATCGGCACATACGCAATTACCACGTTCCGTTCTGACCAGGGTCCTGCTTTCAGCTCTCGAGCCTATAAGGAGGCCATGGCTAGCATGGGAATTGGGTTGCGGTATTCTTGTCCGTCATACCCCGTAAGGGAATAGTGTGGTAGAAAGAAAAAACCGTGACATAAAGCAATCTATAACAGCGAAGGTACTAGGTTCAGGCGCTGGGTGGGTCAAACATTTAATAAGTGTCCAGACTAGTCTTAACAACATGCCAAGAAATTCTCTAAAAGGTTTCAGCCCATACGAACTATTGTTCGGAATTAGAATGCGAGTTCAGGACCTCGATAGTCAGATGTCAGTGGTACAAGAAGAAACAACAGACTTTGACATCAAAGATCGTTTGGCTGTTTTACAGGAACTGAATGAAACAAGAAAATCCTTAAGCAACATAAAGTTAAAGCAACAGCCAAGTACCACTGACGAGGCACCACCCGCAACAGCCCCAGCAAGGCCTGTCTGGATTCCAAAGATCGGGGATCTAGTCAGAGAAAAGATCGCGGTTAAGAAGGAATTTGGGCCTTCTTACAGAAAAGCAGTACCTGTCTTAGCAGTCACCGGAACAAGATCAGTTGTGCTACCGCCCCTTGCTGGTAAAAAGGAGAACAGAGTCGTGTCTATCGATCTGGTAAAACCACAAGCATGTGGCCTATAATCAACAGTAGGCCCAGTGGACTCCCAAGAAACAACAGAATACCCAAACTTGCAACAATCCAAGAGGTTCAAACTGAAAGACTAATCACATTCGATCAGCCTGCAGTGCACAATGAAGGACTATGCAATAATGCCATGGAACTCGTGCCTCTTGAAACACAGATTGAAACAGTTCGTCAAGAAACAACAATAGTCTACAATGATGTGGCATCAGAAAGTGCTACCGAAAGACAGATTGAAAGAACAATCCCATCAATTGACAGAACTGCCTCTGGTTATTTCATCAACTTCGACAACTTCTCTGAAGATTTAAACGACCCCGAAGTGATGCCGGAAACAAAAAAGTATTCTAAAAAAAAAATACAACAGGACTCCTTCAACAAATCAAAGAACTATATCTGGATTCACCGTTGATTGAGCATTGGATTATCTCAGGGGTATTCATACTCCTACTATGCCTAATTTTAGTTTTAATTTTAGGAAAGTTTATTACAATTGAATGGACACAGCAAGTCAGAACATCAACCTAGTCCTGAAACCACACAGATCATCCCACGTGAAGAAAAGAGAACTGTCAACAGTAAATGTCACAGCAATTCCAATACCTGGTGGGATAGTATGGGAGAAAACAGACTATGAGATCTATGGTCCGGTCGAAATCCTGAAGTATCCTCATCAACTAAAGGTTTCATTAAGTGACTTTGTGACACCTAGTACATTCTCTGATGATTGGGACTTTAACAGTATTAATGACATGATGTCTGATTTAGTAATGTCAGCTAGATTCACAGATCATGATTATTTACAAGGTTCATCTAGTTATGAGCAGTTATTCTGTTATACCCACTATGGGGCTCACTACTTGCATAAATCTGCACAGCCTAGAAATGTTTTTATGTATAATCAATGGGAACATTGTTCTACACCACCTAAAAGCAGTTCTAAAGCATTTTTTGAGAAATTCAAATACTTCTCAGGGTTTAACACCAGTGATGCAGAAACGTTTTAATACAAACTGTTAGATAAAACAGGAATGAAAACGATGCTGACAAATTCTAAATTGATATATTCAGAAGCATTTTATGACAAAATGATGACATTTGGTTTTGATTATTGGAAAAATAATATTGAAACGAAAACAATTTGGGTACAAAAGATTGGCAGGTGCAAGGCATAGAAGCACTATTTAGAACCTGCATGATACCAGAACAAATGTTGTTTTTAAATGACACAATACACCAAACATCTTGTCTTGGCCTAGCTAAGATCAAAGACCTTAAAACACCGTCTATACCAAAGCCAATACCTGAGAATACAACCACAGATATTGAGTTAGACGTGTCACAAATTTTACATTTCAACAGAACACATCCTGATTGGAAAAAGTGGTTAATCTGTGAAGGACTGGGTTCTTTAAGACCCAGCGGTGCCAGGGGACAACACCTGAAACCTTCGTGGGTAACCTGCTCTGGCGTACGAATGACAGAGACACGGGACACTTCCTTCGGCGTCAAAGATTCAAGGTTTATTTACTGCAGGGAACACAGAAGTCACGACAAGTACAACACGTGCAACTTGGGGAGACTGCTTCAAATTGGTTCTGTGGATCGCTCCTTTTATACACGATTTTCCCATAGGTTTGCATAGCAGACAAAGGTTTACAACCCGGTTCCCACAATTATCCCCGAGAGGGGTCGCTTTGGTCACTTTGATACTCATAAGGTCCGGAACATAAGTGCGGAAACATTTGGCGGTTCCCAACTGTAAAAACCCTTCTTCCCACCATTAGTACATTCCAATCAGCAGTAAAACAGATCGAAATAGGAACAGGGACAGGTGTAGAGGAAGATGGAAACAGTAGGGAGATTGGAAAGGGTGTAAAAGGGGAGGTATCGGGAAACACGAGCTACAGGCATCAAAGGGACGTGCCTAATGAGATGCACGGCTAAGACAATAAACCAGCACGGCAAGATGAGCCTCAAGTGGGGCCATCTGCCTTACAGTATCATCCCCCTCATCATAAAGACACTTACAAAGGACATGTGTCTTCCGCAAATATCTTGGGAGTCCCAGGGTCGCGAAGCGGACAGCGTCCGTTCGCTGGCTACTTGAGGGCAAGAGACAAAATGGATGCCGTATCTAAGATGGAACCCGTGGGTACAGATGAAAAACCCACGTAGCAAACGAACGGTTTAAGTTAGCACAGCGAAACTGCGCACACCTACATAACTCATCATTTGCGGTTCGTAGATACCTGACTCGACCATATTCGTACGAGTCGAAAACACCACTTACAATTGTCACAGAACCTCATCTGGCCTACAGACACAAATAGCTGTCAAGATAGATTCCTGAATAAAACACAGGGGTTAAAAATGACCAGATTAGACCCTAGATACTCCCAGAGACAACATCCAGAGATTATAACAACATACAGTGTAGGGAAACTCTGCCTTGAATGGCTAACCTCGTCCACACTGGCTGAAATTAAGCAACACTTGTCTTTACTAAAAGATGGTGCTGATTTGCGCGATTTCATTCTTGGACCACGCAAACAGCGTCAAAAGCGTTTCATAGCGACCAGTATCTATGCTGCTTACAACGAGGCTTGGAAAGTAAAGCAAATTGAAACTGCTGAAAAAATACGAGAAATTTATCGTATTAATTTGGAGAAATCACTTTCTGTGGTAGACAATGGGTTAATGACTCTGTCTTCCAGAATATATTCGTTGGACAATATTGTATCCTCTGCCTTTGATGTGATAGACAGAGATTTGCTAATGTTACAACATGGCCAATCTCAAATACGCTCTATTATAGAATTGGGCTGGACGCTGCAAAATCTTCGTTCAGGCTATGTGCCTTGGCGTTTAATCAACACAACGTCATTATTTTCCAGTTTTAACCTTACTGATAAACAGATCAGTTTGGCACAGAAAGGAGCAGACTATACAATCCTGAGCATCAAAAAACTCGAGAGATTACCATTGACAATGTCAGAGAGTCCTGTCATTGAATGGATAATACACGGAATTATCACATTTCCGATAACAACTTTCCGATTTAAAAAGTGCCTTGAGTACATACCTGCTGGCCAGTATGAACAATTGGGTAAAGGATATGTAAGATCTGAATGGAAATTACCATACACTCATTCTTGCTATAGTGACAGCAACAAAAATGTATTTCTTAGTGGTGAGAATTGTAAACATTTACTAAGCGGTATACTTTTGTGTCAGGGTATTAATTTACACGGAGCATGTGATGGAAATTCAAACAACCTTTCATGCCACCAGCTAGTCACACCTGCAACTCAGATAGAGCCCTTCTTTATGCAACTCGCGAACAGGAGTTACATTCTTAGAACGGATCACAGATGTTGTGGCCTCGTGCCAGGGAAAAGTTATCTAGTAGAAGTAACATCCATGGTCAAATGCTGTATGCAAGCATTGTTTCCGAGTGGGCCTCCAGACATAGTGACTCCCATCTGGCCTCGTCTGAATCTCTATTCTATACGAATTGATACATTAAGCAAAATGAAATCTGTACTTTTACAGACAACAGTGCCTATAACGTCATCTAAAGAGATGTATGATCTTCTAGTTGCAAGGACAGCTACTGAAGTTCATGACCTTTTATCAACAAATTGCCCCGTGCATTTCGTAGAAATGTTCAGCCAACTCCTTAACATGTCTAGTGCAACAAGCATCCCAGGCATATTTCAGACAGTCTTTACGGGACTGCTAACACCCTTCCAGGTAATTTTGGGAATCTTTTCTAATTTTGTGCACTCCATTTTTTGCGGCATACCATTATTTTTGGGACTCGTCGCAGGGGTTCTATTTTTGACCCTCCTGCTTCGTTATGGCAAGCCTCGGCTCAGACATAGCTCCCATGGGAATGGAAGAGACAATCCTAGCAATGCGCTACCGGGACAGGATAACTAACGTCCTTGGATTGGCCAGGCTGAGAGATCTAAACATGACCTGGTTCCTTTCATTCAGACCGATATGGCAAAATTGCATTTTACCTGTGCTACGGTGTATGCTTTGCGGCGATGAATGCGTGTTGGACATCTGTCTTTCACTTCCATCAGCAGTACCAATGGACGTCGATACTTTGCTCAGTCCAATAACGGCTCACGCATTGTGTTGTCCCCAGCGGCTACCAATCCTGATGACGGCATTCGTGGAGACTCCTGTACTACAGCCAAGTGGTAACAGTGGAGCAAGTGACAAAAGCAACATCATCCAGGTACAACGTTCTGTGAGCATTGCTGGTCCCGACTATGATGACAGCAATCATTCTCACACCTGCCAAGTTACAGCGCTATCTAATTTGGTTGAACTATCACCTGAATTTGTAGACCAATTCTTTGAGAGCCTGTCTGATACGATGTTCTCACCCGTACAGAAACAATAACTTTTAAGAAGCTTTCCGACACACAGTGTTCCCATGAACTCTGAATTCGGCCTTCAGTTTTGATCAACAAAAACTGCCAAGAGCTTTGGAAATCTATTTTCTTTGAATTGGACAATTTTTTTAATATTGACCCTTTTTTGGCACGAACAATTCTTTGCTTAACGTAAAAACTATTCTTAGAGAACAGAAGCTTCACACTTCTATTTCTAAACACATCTAGAGACATAACAACATTACACCAGCCTCTAGCACATGTTATTACAATGCATTTTTATGTGATGATTTATCTCGCCCTTCTTCTGTCAGAGATACTTCATGTGTAATTCCTTTTGCATAATCGTTCATTGATTTCATATGCAATAATTTTTTGAATGATTTCTATGCTTTAAAAAACGTACAGTACCTAAATTCATGTATTACAAGTACGCCTATTTCGAATGCATTTATGTATTTTGGGGTGGGCAATGTTACACATACATCTAATTGCTTTAGTTTTAGTAATTTTGATGGACATTAACCCGAGGAGTGGGTGTTGCGTGTTTATCTAGGTTCCTGATCGATACTGTGACCTTATGCCCCTATTCGGCTATAAATCCATTTATTCCCTATATTGGCATAACCGTTCAAGTGCGATTTTCTGAAAAGTCATCTCTGGCCTCACACGAACAGAGCCACATTCCAGCATAGTTCTCTCTGCCACTTCCTTTGCGACCAATTAGTGGAATGACAGAGCAGTAGTCACTATCTGATATTCCTAGATAACACTCCGAGTTCTTCAACAAGATAAAAACTCAGCAAACCTGGAAATCCCCGCTTGCTATGTTTTGATTAGTAATGGAACTCTAATGAGCAACTGATAACTATCACTTCCTAGTGACATCTTTAATTGACGTCTTATGTCCAGCAAACTTGCGTCAAACCCGGCACCTGTCAGGTATAAATATTACCAACGTTGCCTTAAGCAATGCGAGCTACTGTTGCTGATGCCAGCTGCCTGCAAGACCCCGTGTTGGTAAATCTAGCACTCTGTTGCTGCAGCCTGCTGTCCCTGTGGTGGTGAAGCTGCTGATACCATTATCGCTGCTAAAGCGCGAACTATGGTGCAGTACGCTTAAGGAGCTGAACAGTCGTCCTCTGCGAAGACATCCAGCAGATTCCAGCTGCCCGCGGACGCTGTCCCCCCTCCTTCCTCGACGCACTGAAGAGAAGCCGCTGCCTTTCTCCTGCAGAGAAATCCAGCTCCGGCGTTTCCGGTCTACCCTCGCGGGTGACTGGGATATCGAGAGAGACCCCTGAAGGAGATACCAATCCTCCATCATTCTATTCAGAGGTATGGTGTTGACTAAACCCTTAGACGAGAATTCTTGAAACAAACCTTGGCAAAACCAACTTAACTTAAAGCTACTTACTTACTCCCCTTCCACGTGTTAGGCTTAGGTCAGGCACACTGGGGTAGGCACAGTTAGAAGCACCAGTTGAGTATGTTAGCCTAATGTATATATGACTGCATATATGTTTTATTACTTTTAAACCATTGTATGGCTAAGAAACCATATCAATGCTTTTACAGTTCTATTTCCCAATACTTATCTTACTGTACGTACTTTTTATAATAACAATTATTGCAATTGTGGCAATACATTTCTCTTGTACGAGAAGAAAGACTGTTCAATAAATGTTAACCTTTATTGACAAACGCCCGTCTCTCTATTCTCTACATCTCGTGAAAGTAAACTGCACTAGACTGACTGAGTGAAATACATGTCTATTGTTTCACACGACCCTAGAGATTGACTCTTGATCTGAGGAGCAAAGTTGTCATGTTGCACGGTTGTTGGAAAGCTGAATCCCTTCTTGTCTGTGCCAGGGAAGCTGATCACTTCCCATGCAGAGAAGAAAGTTTCCAGTGACCTCTGAGCTAGTTGGTAACACAACCCAATTAAGTTTAGCATAGTCAGTGGAGGCCTGGAATATCCGCAGTTCCACGTCGATACTACTGTCTATGTTATTCCAATGCGCAGGGCCTAGTGGGAAACTAGGAACTACACTACAACACCATGGTCAGATTGATGATTACTCATGCTATGCTGAAGTAGAGATAATCTCTTCATAAGTGCGAGTGAAGTGATACCTAAACAGGAAAAATAATTGCCAATCAAAGTAATCAGGACTGATAACGGACCGCCGTTGCAAGGTCAAGAGGTAGCAGCCTACCTCCAATCACTAAATATATCCCATGGACGAATCACACCCCGCTGGCCTCAGGCGAATGGAGAAGTGGAATGATTCATGTGGACACTATGCAAGGTGATCCGGATCGCTCTGGCCAATCAGCTAACAAACGATCTTGTTATCTTCTTGTTCTTGCGAGACTACAGTCAAACCCCACACTCCACAAATGGACATTCTCCCGGACAATAGTCCATTGTTAGAATGATCAGAGACACCCTCCCTCATCACCTCGGGTGGACATCCGCCCCAATCAACGATCGGCAAGCACAAGAAAAGTGCAGAAAAACCAATGAAAAAAGCGAGTCACTCCCTGCGGGGGAAAACTCCAAACATTGATTCCTGGGGAGCAAGTTCAGAATGTCCTTTGAGGTACGCCCATGGACAGTCACACGGGTGGTGGGCACGAAGATCACCGCTCGGAGGGGAAGAGAAGAAATCCCCAGAAACGTGTTGGCGTTCTTACAGTTCCATCATGACACCAGGATTCCCTAACACTAAGGTGGCACTGATCCACTGTTGTTTGAGCAAGACGTGATGTCGGAGTCAGGCAGCCCGGCGTCAGCCCCACCAGAGCCATGTGATAGTGATCCAAGTCTGACCCCACGAGAAACTAGCAACTGCTTGAGCCCCCCGGAGTGTCCCGAAAGTTGCACTACTCTCACCTGTTACGCTTTTGAGAGAAAACCCTGGATCATCGAAGATGCTGAGAGATCATATCATAATGCAGATAAGTACCTATGGAAGATAAGTGAGATTGATTTGACCACTTTTGTGTTTACTTTCCTTCTTTCCGATAATCTAGAAGGTGGTCAGGCTCTATTAAGGAATATCACTGTACGGCTGTACGATTTATGTGTTGCACACCCATTAGTCAACCAATGTAGTACTAAGAGTGGGATATATCGGTTTTTGTAAGTTGTCAGTTTGTTTTGTTTTTGGGGAGGAAGGCAATGTTGCTCCAGTGACGTAATTGGAGCGCCGGGCCGAGACACTATGGAGGTCATTAGGATGACAGGTGGACTTAGGCCGCCCGCCATCCTATCGGATTATGGGACCGCCCGCCATAAGGGTGGGGGTCCCGTGGGGGGTATTAGGATGCGCCCGCCACAGTGGCGGGCGCATACTGCATATTTAACATTGTGGCGGGCCACCCCCTGCCACAATGCTAAAAATGCATGTGTTGCATTTGCATACACAAAGCAGCAGGCACCATGCGGTGCCTGCCGCATTGAGTATGCAAATGCAGGGGGGTACCACAGGTACCCCCCATGTGCACCCCCCACCTCGCCTTCACCATGGGGGCCTGCAGGGGGCCCCCAAAGTGAAGAAGGCCTGCCTTTCCGTGGTGGCATTGCAGCCACGGAAAGGCATTTCGCCAAGCCCATACTAATATGGCTAACGGTGTCGGATAGACACCACCACCATATTAAACCTTTTCCACCACAGCCGCAAGGCGACCGGGGAGGAAAAGCGGTGGACGGTCTTTCCACCCACGCAGTCCCCTCGCCATAGTAATATGGCGGGGGGAAATGGGTGGCGGGCGGACAAGGATGTCGGGCGGATCGCCACCGCCCGCATGGTGGTGGCGATCCGCCCAACATCCTAATGGGCCCCTATGTGTCAACCATAGGTTAT
This sequence comes from Lissotriton vulgaris, assembly GCF_964263255.1. Taxonomy (NCBI): domain Eukaryota; kingdom Metazoa; phylum Chordata; class Amphibia; order Caudata; family Salamandridae; genus Lissotriton; species Lissotriton vulgaris. The sequence goes on along the minus strand of NC_141685.1, from coordinate 1,704,872,711 downwards.
TTGTAAAAGCACCCCTCGATATCCACAGAGAGTGGAACATTTCCCCAGGGTCAAGTGAGATAGGTAATAAATGAGAGGGAGACTGCTAGGCTTGGCTAGTGGAGGAGTTGCTAGTGGAGGAGTTGCGGAGCAAGCCAGCTGAGACAGCCCTCCATGCAGGACACAAGTCGGGAGTACACGCAGGTCCACAGCATCCACCCACTATATTTACAGGGTGGACGCTGTCCACCCTGCAAGAAGTGGGCCCCACTCAATTATGATGAACCTGCCCCAGAGTAATTTTCAGCCTCCGGGACAGATTCAGCAGCACCTGCATGTTGTCATTTTTTTATTTCCAGCAGCAACCAGCAGACGTGGAGGGGGGCTTTCATATTTCAGACTCCCGCTGGGCCAATATGAAAGGCCGAATTTAAGGGTCATCAGGCCTATTTTTGTTTCACTATCCTGACTCCGTGCTACCTGAGCCTCACACTTAGATGCAAATACAAGGGAGGGAGAACAAAGGCATACAGATTATTATCGCTTCACAAACACTTGAGAGACATGCTTTTTACGCTGCTCAAGTCCTGATGCATGCACTGCAAGAAAGTCAGATGTAGTGGTCAGCTCCAGTATGTACACAAATAACAATTTACCACTATTTTGTTTTATTTCATTTATAGCACTACTCATTCCAGTGAAGGGTGTCAGAGCACTTTGCATCACACCTGCACAATATACATTAATGAAATCCATTAAATGTGTAAATGACTGTACAAAATATGTTACAAAAGACAGTGAGGGCTACAAGGTAAAGCCGTCACATGTCCTTCCTAGCTCACTGTGTTATATTACAAGGGTTACAATTTATGTAGTGCAAGTAACTAAAGGGTATCTGTTGTAAAAGCATTAAATCACCTAGCTAGATAAAATAAAAGTCTGTCATCTACATTTTAAATAACGTGCTTTGTCGGGATATGGATTAACCCTCTACCTACTTTGTCAAAACTTAACTAGAGAAAACACAGGTCTCTCCAGCAAATGCAATATCCTCCAAAGTTATTCTTACCATTATTTTTCTTACCTGGCATTTACTGGGCCCACAAAGATCTGTGCAGCATGGTTCAAGGGTGCCTGCATTGGTGCAAGGTACCAATTTGTGCACCTGCACATGCAGAAAGGAAAGGAATGTTCAGGATTTCATTTATCCTGCACATTCCTGCTCTTTCCTTTTGAAGCAAGGCAGCACTGCAAGAAGCCTTGTGGCGCTGCGCCAAAAAGTTGTAAATGAGGCCCTCAATGTATAAATTGAGGTCCACATTTTGCGTCGGATTGCGTCAATTTTTTGGCTCAACCCGGATGCAAAAACCATGTGTTAAATTGCATAATGCACTCAAATGTACTCGTTATAGACATGCGAAACGTGTGAAGTGTTAAGACCTGATGTTACTTCCTGTGAGGTCATGGTTGAGATGTCCTGTGATGCTGTGATGTCAAGCACCATGATGTTACTTGCATACTGCCTAACTTGGTTAGTCCACCCACGTTTTTTTAGGACTTGTGCCCTGACTCCATGGGCCTCATTTATGAAAGGTGACGCATCGCTGCGTGAAAACAGCAATGCGTCACTTTTCACTGTGCCCTCCCTGCGAGATCAATGATGCGTCATATTTACAGTATGACGCATCATGGCGCTAGAAGTTACAGATACGTGAGTATTTCTGACGTATCTGTATGGTGCAAAAGTGACGCATTGCTGGAGTGTGTCACAAAAGTGACTAAACTCCAGCAATGTGTCCTTTCACATGGGGCAAGCCCCATGTGAAAGGGCCTGCGTCAGTCTTACACCTGCTGTGAGGCAGGCGTAAGAAATTGACGCATTTGTGTCCGAGAAGTGGCGCAGTGAAATCCTATAGATTTCACTGCGTTACTTCTATGACCCAGTCTTGCGTCAGAACCCCCCCCCCTGCATACATTATACCTGGCGTAGGTATAATGTAGCGCAGGGGTTTACAAAGTGACGCATCTACATAGATGCGTCACTTTGTAAATATGGTGCAACGAGGCACATTTTTTACGCTGCTGGTGCGTCACAAAAAGTGACGCACCGTGAAGTAAAAGTGACGCACGGCCTCATAAATGAGGCCCCATGTGTCGCTTAAGTTTTGCTGCTGTCGTCATCATTTCTAGGCCTGCACTCGTAGAGCGTAACTCTACCCCTAGACATTAGTGTTGCCAAGTACAGCCAGCAATACTACACCCTCCAGGGGTCCGAACCCACCTGCATGCCCCCATTGAGCCCAATACCAATATCCGCACGATCAAGGGCCCTCATCAAATTCTTTAGGAGGCCCCACCTCACATTCTGCAGGGGGGGATGGGGGGGGGGGGGCATTTTTTGGCGTTACGCCGCTTTTGCCGTTCCTTAAAAGTATAAAGTATAAAAACAAATGTTTTTTAATTATGTTCATCGCGGCATGATAGTGCCTCTGATGTACAGTAAGTAGCTCTGCTTCCCTCGGCCTTGTACGCCCCATACTGAATCTCCAGATGAATAAAAAAAACATATTGCCTCGCCAAATCCTCTGTTTAGTACCTAACACTATATTGGTTAGAAGGCTGTGGCTCAATTTGTATCATTTTTGGGATTATACTGCTCTCTAGTGGATTTATAGGTTAACACAAGATTTTTTGCAATTTTGTAATTATGCAGGTAATTCGACCCGAAGATATTGTAGCCCTTTCTGTACATGAGCGACAATTACATTGCACACGGTCATATTCATTTTTTGGGGCGTTTTCTTATTAGGCACGAGGAGATTAAGTGACTTGCACAGCAACACAGGATGACGAGCCGACGCCTAGACTTGAACCTGGCTCTAGAGTTTCAAAGTCGGTAGCTCTGGACGTAAAGTTAAACCCTCTATACTCAGTTGATTTATCCGTACAGGGGTGTTACCCTCTTGCACCATAGAATTGCCTATACACAAGTGTGAGGTCCTAATAATTGACTCCAACTGATCAGGGTTGCTGATTGACAGATGGCAACGGATAAATATTTAAGGAAACACGCGAAGCAGTATATCTTAAATGTAACATATTTTCATATTTCATTTACAGCACCACATTACCACGAGGCATACACACAGGATAGACATCAAAAATGTATAGCGCTGAGATAAGTGGCAAGTCGCACGAATATCTGTGCAATGGGTAATAGCATGACATTTCTCTCAAACACATCGACGTTCCGTACAATGCAGCAAACAACACGCTGCAGCAAAATCATCAAGGTCTGGCGTGTTGATCCCAGTGAATTTACAAAGACAACGATGAACCGCACTAGAGTGCTATGAGGCCATAGCAAAGACATTCGTGTGCTGTACAATAACTACTTAACATGCTAAATTATAATCAGATCAGATTAGCGTTCCTTTTGCTGGAAGTCATTCATCACCTGCGACCTAAGGTGCATATTACCAAGGCTGGCGAAATGAAATTATCGCCGCTTTTGCGGCCATTTTTCGACCGCAAAGCGGCGATAATTTCATCGCCCTATCAGCAAGCTGTCGCTAACATCAGTTAGCGACAGCTTTTAGGTGTTAGCGAGCAGTTTGGGGCCTGCTTTGCATGTCAGCGATATGTATCGCTATTGACATGCAAAGTGGGCGTACCCAACCTGTTAGCGACTGAAAGCAGCTGCTAACATCCATATCACCTATTATCAACGCAGGCGTAGCGATTAAAATATTCGCGCTAAGCGGGAATATCGCCAAATCCTAACGTCTGCTCAGACCACTTCTTAGCCTGTATATCTAATGGGAGGTGGATATTCAGGTTAAGTCCCTATTAGCAATAATGCCTGAATATCGCTGAATTACCAGTGATATTCACGCATTTCGCCGCTATCACCGGATATTTTATTGCTTTGGAGATAAACGTTGCTAATAGCACGTTATCTCTGCAATAAAATCCGGCGATGCGCGGCGATAAACAAAATTTCGCTAAGCTTATTTAGCGATAAATATCACTAGTTGCTGCTAATATGCCCCTAAGTTTTTTAAATCCACTTTAAAAGTATCTGGTATCATACAAATCCAAGGAACGAATAACAAATATTACTTGAATCGTAAACACATCAAAACCTATGCGTACACATTTCAAACTTTACAAAACAGTAATCTCCCAGTCTTAAATGTCGCTTCATTTCTTCACCGTCCAACGGCCTTTCTCTCTTCTATTACATGATCTTTCTCGCCTTCTCCCTGTTTGTTCACCTAGCTATCAATCCTTTCAATCTCAAATAAGAATATACTAACATGTCTCTTTTAAACTCTGAGGCATATGTTCAAGCTCCTTTCGCCACAACATCATCACTTTTACGGATGTTGTGGTGGCGAACTACAATACCCAGTGCTAATGGGCGCGAGAGACGAGTCATCATCTTGCCCTCTCGTATTTATTGTCAGCCTTGGTGCAGAACCTCTGTCCCACATTATGGCAGTGGATTGGGGGCTCGATAGGTGACATCCACACGCTTGTCTTTCTGATGAAGTAAGTCTTGATAGTTCCCACAAAGTCGGGTCAGTGGCAGAACGTTAACTCACTGAGCTCCGACTGTGGGGTTTCCACTCTTACCTCTCGGTTCACCAGTATTAATTACACTGAGTAGAGTTAGATTTCTGGAAAAAGCTGCAATGGAGCTCGATATATAGACAGACTTATGTCACTGTCTACAATAGAAAAGTCTTCGGGGCGGGGCTGCTGCAGGCCACAGATCACAGCAGGAGCGTGAACTGGCCCCTGCAGTGAGAGTTACAGGCTATTTGCAGGGGGCAGCTCACGCCAATGTCTGAAATTACGGACAAAAGGCGTACGTGGAAGAAACCCTTACGAGCAACGGACAAGAGGCCCAAATTATGGGCAGTCCGTGAAATTTACAGACGGTTGGTCACCTTAATGTTGGCCCAATTATCACATATAGAATGATAATGGGCCTCTCTGCCCAGTGACAGCATTTGGGATCAGGTGCTTTTTTTCAGTGGGGGAGAGGGTCATGTAAGATCTGAGAAGCCATCAGCTTTAGTCTTTTTCTTTTTTTTTGAATATGCAAACACATGTTTGTTTAACTCACATACACAACAGATACAGTGAGTGCAAGGTTATCTCAACCTAAAATAAACTTATTTTGAGTTGGTTGTCTATATAGTTATGCACTATTGCGCGACTTCCTCTGATTTGTATGCAAACGTACCTTCTGTCACGAATTTGTGTCCTGAATTTTGCCCCTTTGACCTGAATTATTGCACTCACTGTCCTAAAATTGCACCCATGCCTGTTGGTTACCCCATCCATGATCATGTATGAATGATGAGTGATTGGCATATCAACACAGTGAGCACTGACGGCTGGGTGTGTTTTTGAGCATGTTTTAAAAGGGGTCTAGATAAGACACCACAGCAAAGCCACTGTTGTTATAAATATTGTGTAAGAGTCTCATGGAAATTGAGCCTTAAACTACAAAATTTAAAGGCACCTGAGTGAAGGAATACCATTTGTGAACTGTTATGTCATTATACAAATTATGTTTTGTCTCTTTTACTATCATTTGTTTATCGTCAGCGTGTGACTATGGAGGATTCCCCCACATTCTTGCCATGGAGCCCACAGTTGAATATGACTAGGGTAAGTGATTATGCCACTCTGCATGCACCCACAACAGAAGTGAATTGGTGTACATCTAAATCCCCAAAGGAAGACAGTATATTCACTTGAGTAAGGAGTCTCATATTGATATTTGAATATTAGTACACACCATAAATTCCCTCACCTCCATTGGCATATGCATTTGTTTATCCTTCTTTCCTTTAAAAAAAATGCTACAGATAGCTTTGGTTAGAATGAAGGTGTTTTCACTGGATCACTGATACAACATCGACTCCCAATACATTGCACTACAAAAATATTGAGACAACAATATTGTATACAAAAATATTGATACACAATAGACAAAAAAAGAAATGACACTAACATCACAAAAAAAATATTGTCTAAAAAAATCTCAAGTACAAAAATATCAATAACAAAAATAAAGAGAACAAAAGTATTGATAACATTAAAATTGCATCAGAAAACATCCATATAAACAATATCGACAACACAAACATCGAGAAAATAAATATAAACTATATAAAAAATTACATTTAAACATAAAAAAAATACCATTTGCCACAATATAATAAAATAAAATATACCAACTATTTGAAATAAATTATAAATAATAACATTAATTAAAACAAATAAATTGAAAATCCGAAAACAAACAAATAAACAAACAATACACATTAAAAATATATCACTAGTACCGAAAATAAACACAAATATATCATGTATAAATAATGTACCACATTTATCTACATATCATTTAAATACCAACAATTAACAAAATAAAACAAACAATAAATAAACATAATAAATGTGAAACAAATGAAATGGTAACAGCTAAAAAATTCAAAAAAGCTATCTCGACCATAAATTTACACTACACCAACACAAACCAATAGAAAACTCTAACTAGTTAAATGAACACCATGAAACCAATCAATTAATTCACATAAAATGTACCATATAATGGATAACCACGAAGAAAGAGTGAACCTCTGCAAGAGAGACCACAGAATGAAGAACAACTACACATACAGCTATTCCGAAAATCCCTCCATGAAGGTAAGCACAAATCTTTGTAACTAAATAATTTAAAATAGTACTAAAAATACCTATAACATGGTTTTCTTTACATATCACAAATTTAACTTCACTAAAATTCCACCTAGAAAATGTAACACAAAGATTTATGGATACAACGATAATGAAATCAACATTATAAAAAAAGATATCAGAAAATAAGAATATGACTTAACCAACAAATAAAATAAACTATTTAAAAGTAGTTCATATAATAAAAAATAAAACATAGCTAACAAATGTTTTTTCTTAACACCTTTTACATTAATCAACTTAACTACAACATCAACAAAAGACACTTCATCAACTTAAAAAAGTAAGTATATTTTTTATTTACAAATAAAAAATAGAGACTAAATAATAAAAATAATCCAATTAGCCAAAACTATAACTTTTTCTTTTATGTTTCACAAAATATACTTCACAATATCTCCACCAAAAAAACTCAAAACGAATATTAATTTAGAAAACAAGTACAAAATCAACATAAAAAAATATGATACTAAGTAAGTATATACATTAACCAACAAATAGAGCTACCTATTCAAAAAAATATAAATTAAATTAAAAAAAATATTACTAACAAATACTTTTCTCTTCCCAGCTTTTACAGACTTTAGCATACAAGAACATCAACAAAATAAACTTCATCAACTACAATTAGTAAGTATTTTACTTTTCTTCAATTAAATAAATTAAGAAACCAAAACAATAATATAAACAAATATACTAAAACTATAACCATTTATTTCACATTTCACAGATTACACTTCAACAGAACTCCACCTTAAAAAGTCAAATCAAGGATTAACATTGAAAAGAAAGACAAAAACACCTTTAAAGAAAAATATGAATCAAAGTAAGTAGGTAAATTAACCAACATATATAACAAGCTAATAAAAATTATAAGAAAATGAAAAAAAAATATAACTAACAAATATTTTTTTCTCCACATCTACTACAAACTACAAAATACAACATCAACAAAAAACTTTATTGACTCAAAATAGTAAGTATTTTTTCTCAACTAATTAAAATTAAAAACAAAATAAACGGAATAACATCAATGTAACATTTTATTAAAAATAACATTTTGCTTTTCAACCAACAGAAAAAAAGCAGGTGAATACACATCCACAATCAAGAAAATTAAAGCAAGACAAATGTAAGTATCATTTCAAATATAATAATAATAAAACATGTTTACTATTTAAAATGGTATAATTAACAGATATATATAAACATATATTCACAGATTCACATAAAATGACAGAAGGAGTAAAATTCATTACTTCACAAATGGGAAAACTACTTCTGTGCTACATGGGCTACACCTACCATCCACCCAATGTGACTGAAATCGAAGTCAGAGATGTCCTAGAAACAATAAGAGAAGCAAGTACCAGCTCCCAACAGACCAGCACCCAAATACTCAAAAACGTGTTAACTAGGGTACCTGAACATGTCACAGGGCAACTATCATCTATCCCCATTCTGAAAAGATTAATAGCCAGAACTAAAAGAGCTACAGTTCAAATCCCACCCACTCCCAAACCTTTGCAGAAATAGAAATGTTACCAGAATACACCATCACCCAAAAATATGAAAAATTCCTTCTTTATAACAATAAAAGTCATGAAAAAAAGAATTATCATCTTTGCCACCACCAACAATTTACCAAAACTAAAAAACTGAAACGTGAATGATGGATCGCACATTCAACGTTTGTCCCAAGCATTTTTATCAATTATATACCATCCACAGCAAAAATAAAGAAACTAACACCCCCTTCATATACGCACTACTCCCTTATAAACAAAACACCACCTACATTGCGCTCCTAACAATAATTAAACAATACACTGACAACTACTTTCCACAAAAAATAATCATTGACTTTGAAAAAGCAATGATTCAATTAATTAAAAAAATATACCCACACACTGCAATACAAGGTTGCTATTACCACTTTAACCAAAGTATCTGGAGATACCTACAAAAATGTACTTTATGTATAGATTACGCCATCAATAGCAAGTTTGCCTACCAAATAAAAAAATTAAATGCCCTGGCCTATGTACCATCAAGTGAAGTAGCCAACCATTATTACATACTTCTTGAAAGCCCTTTCTATCAGGCAAACTAAACTAACTTCCGTCTTAGGCCACTTTGAAGACACTTGGGTTGGAAGGCTACATAAGTCAGGGCACCGTAGACAAACCAAGTTCCAATTCCCCTGGTGGAACGTCTACAATAGCACACTAACTCAAAAAGATAAAAACAATAACGCAGGGAAACCTTGTGAATCATTTTCCCGGCAGCAGCGTGTTTGTGGCAGCGGAACTGACCTTTCTCCCTCTCGTTTGTGTCAGCAACTTGCGGTACCCGCTAGGCGGGTCCTGCGTCGTGTGGAAAGTCACCTTAACACAGCTTGTATCCGGAGGAGAATATCGCTCACCAAACCTACAGGGCTGCGAGCAGGCGGAGGCGCAGGACTACCTGTCCCAGGAGCGCCTGCCCGCCCTCATTGAAGCCACCTGGGCAGCTCTCCCTGCAGGCTCCTCCCTCTCCTTCCTTGGACCATACAAATTAAACGGCTTAGCCCCGCTGCGCGGGAGCGCGCTGGAAGTGCCCGGGAGAAGCCCGGGACAAGGGCAGGACAGTCTTAGGCAGTCCGAGACTGGCCGTGACTGGACTGGGCCAGCCACTCTGTCCATGTTACATCTAATGCAAGCTGTCTGAAGTAAGATCATACTACTCATTATAAAAAGTTTGTTACTCTGATACTGTAAGCAGCGTTTTCCTATCAGGTTGCTACTAGTCTGTGTTGTTTTTTAGCGCTCAAATTTATCCGTGAAGATGTCAAAGAAGAAGGCTAATGTACCTCCAGAGTCGCTTAACACCATGGACAATTATATGGTCCAAGTGGTAAATAAAATGAACAGCGAAAGGAGGCAATCTTTGGGCTTGAGTCAATCCCCCGTCCTTCTCACAGCGAGCCCCTCAACTAGCACACAAATGTCGGACATACCCTTGCAAGATCTTAGTATGAATACCCTAAATACCAACCTTACTGACAATGGAATTCAAGATCTAAGTGTTGAATTGTTGGCTGACGCGGAGGCTAATGCTGAGTCCAACCACGAGCCTCAACCGGAACTTACAGCAGAGGAACTCTCACCCCCCGCGCCAGTGACTAGGGCGATGAGAACCTGCAGGAAAATTCAGCCGAACGGGGTGGCCACGCACTGGGAGGAAAAGGACTGCCTCCCCACAAAAGTCTAAGGGAAAAAATCTGGAACATGAGGAAGATAAACTTAGACAAATCATAGACGACGACCTATTTAATAGGATTGCGGACATGATAGATCAAAAGATAAAGACCATCATTAAACCTCTGATCGGGAAAATTGATAAGCTTACTGCTGAAGTGAAAAGGATGGGAGGGGAGCAACGTAAGGTGGTAGAAGAACTAGAGAATGTTGTAACCCTTGTTTCTAAACCAGCAGACACTATGATAGGAATTAATGGGGGCGCGATGGTAGCAGAGGAAGGGCTGGCAGAGACCATCCCGCCTGGGCAGGTATCTACAGCTGCACTCACCCAAGAAGTAGTGAGTGAGGCTCCCATACTCCCACCTACTGTTCCAACACCGCCACCACTAGGAGATGATCCTTCACAATTTATAATGGAAGCATCACCTTTGGTACTGGTTCTAGCTAATGTACCCACTTTATCCCCGGTCAGACAGAATCTATTCTATCCCTAACAAGTAAGGCGTTATATTGGTTGACAAACAACACGAAGACGACATATCACGGGAAAGACCAGTTGGCAGGGGAAATTGTAATGGCGAGGAGGATGACATGGATAGGGAACAGGCAAAATAAGTTTAAAGGGGGCTGCGTAGTGTTAAATTTTTCAAACGCAGATGTGCTCCCAAATGTCCTGTCAAACATTTTGCCACCCCAACAAAGAAGTGGCTCTATAATCCCTCTTACCCTTAAATTCTTTTATAGTGAACAGCAAAATGCGATCCAGCCAAATGGCCTAAGATCATGGTGGACCACAAGAAATCACAGAAGGGGTGGGGGTTTTAGAGCCTTGTATGATGACTATGGCATAGGCCCAGTGAATAGAGTTGGCACAGGGCCAGGTGACCACCAGAATGTGCTATTTGCTAGGTCCCCTAGATTACACTGGAATACAACAAATAGGTGGGGCCCGGGTGATCAGGTGAATGACTGTGGGAATTATGGGAATGGGTTTGGAGCCTGGTTGGCTGACGAGCATTTCCCAATGCGCCCCAGAACACCACTACCTGGGTGGAATGCAGTAACAAATGGTTGGGGATCAGGGGCACCAGTTTACAATTGGGGGTTTGGCTCAGCAAATAGGTTTGGGGTCCTGGCAAACTTAAACGATTGCGATTGACGCACGGGCTGCCCAAACATGACATCAAATGGAATAAGGGACATATGTATAACAAGTAACGCTAATGATAACTCCACCTGAACCAGTCAGCAAAGTGAGAAACTTGGGAGTTATATTCGATGACAAACTTCATTTCCATCACCACGTGAATTCTGTAGTTTCATCGTCTTTCAACATCTTGCGAAATAGGGACAGAGGGCTCAGCAATGATATAAAAAGGAATGAGGATATAAGGGTGGAAGGCTGTACAATTCGAGCCGTCACTGAAAGGGAAATAGTTCCTGATCAAATCCTTGACGAGGTCATTGGTGGCGTCCTTAATAAGAATATTAGTATCTTCAATGACCATACAAAGGTAGCAGAGATAGTGGATAAGCCACTGGCTGATGGAAGCCCGCATCTAAGAGTAGTGGAGGGGGTACCCTTGACTGCATATGTGGCGAAGAATACTGTAGAAACTTGCAAGATTTTAAGTTGGAATGTAGCAGGTCTCAATTCCAAACGTAACGATAAGGAGTGGTCAAGTTTTGTTGTAAGTCATAATATTATCGCCCTCCAGGAAACCTGGGATACCACTACTAACTTCTGGTGGGATGGCTTCACTAGTTTTGCCAAGGCAGCTATTCCTAGCCGCGCTGGCAGAGCCAAGGGAGGCCTGCTAATGTTATTTTCCCTAGATCTGAAGGGCTCCTTAAAACAGATTAATACAGACTCGCATAATATCCTCCTTGTAGAGAGAGAGATCAGCCCTACTAGGAGGTCTCTATACATTAATTTTTATAATTCAGGGAATAGGGACAATAATGGTAGTAATATTGCCATCCTAGATATTATACTGGGGTCAGGCAGTCAGAACATACAGTCTAACACAGAGTATATTTTATTAGGTGATTTTAACATTCATCCCTGCACGTTAGCATGCAGTTCAAAAAATAAGGAATGGGGTGAAGGTTTTGAGGGACCTCACTTTGAACATACAGTAGAAGGAGAGGAGCTGGAAGATTTTTTGGCAAATTTTGGTTTGTTTGAATTAGAGGGTGGATTAAGAACGGCTACTTTCACTGGCACTAGCCCAGGAACTATAATTGATTATATCTTCATAACGCAAGGAATTTTAAACCAGGTGATCTCCTATAGCACCGTGCCATCTCACCACAGTGATCACAACCCTGTTGTACTTGAGGTGGCTTGGGGAGACTATATGGGGCCTAACCCGGGGAAAGCGAGATCGGATCACACTTTGCGCACCACCGATCAGGGTAGGAGGGTTAAGTGGGCCAAGGTGGCCCCAGATAACTTTTATGCGGAGATCTACCCAAAAATTAAGGAACAGGTAGAGATGTGTCAGAATCCGCGTACCCCGGGGCGTGAGATAATAGGGGCCTTTGAGTTAATTTGTGGACAGGTGGCGCTGGACCTCACGGCGAAGCCAGTGAAAGGAGCACCGACCAAGAAGCGCTGGTTTGATACTGCATGCTCCAACGCACAAAGGTCGCTGATGGTAGCCCTGAAAAAAGTGACAAGGGCAAAGGGCGATATCGCTAGACTAAGGAAAATCTACAAGTCAGCCATTAAAACTAGAAAGGACAGTATTAAACGGGAAGCGTGGGAAATTCTCCTATCTACGGCTGTCCTGAAGGACAGCCGGAAATTTTGGGAGATAATCAAACAACCATTCTTTTCTGATCAAAGTAATGAGGCCATGGACTGTGTCATTACAGATGACAAGTGGTTGTCTCATTTTAAAAATGTGTATGGGGATAACGGCCTGGTAATCCAAGCCGCCCCGTTGGCATCCCTGGACGCTACCCCAATACACTTTCTTAGCACAGAAGTGGAGAAAGCCATTCTGGCCACAACCTAGCATAAGGCCCCGGGCCCTGATGGGGTGCCAGCAGACTTCTTCTTACACTCCCCAAAGTTGTGGGCAGAGGTGCTGACTAATGTTTTTTCTGCTGTTAATAACAACCCTACACCACCTTCCTGGAACATTTCAACTATTGTCCCTATCTTTAAAAAGGGTCAGCGGGATGACCCCGGGTGTTATAGGCCCATATCGCTCTTGGACTCCTCAGTGAAGATCTTAGGCACAGTCCTTTTGTCCAGGTTGAGGGATAATGTGGAGAGCTGTGGAGGGTTGTCAGAGATCCAGTATGGGTTTAGAGAAAGGAAAGGCACAATCGAACAATGCTCTAATTTGCACCTGCTCATAGCAAAGTATACGGTGGCCAAGGAGGGGTCCTTATTTCTAGCATTTATGGACCTCTCCTCGGCCTTCGATTTGGTGAATAGGGCTAAGCTATGGACGACACTGCTGAGTATGGGGATTGACGAGGCATTGGTACGATTCATGGCTTCCCTACATCAGGAGCTCTTTGCGGCCGTACGGGTCACAAATGAGGGTAGGTGCACGGCCCTTTTCAATTCCCTTAAGGGGGTTAGGCAGGGCTGCATCCTAGCCCCCTTACTCTTTACCATTTATATCAACGGTTTGGGCGCACATCTGGAGGAGGAGGAAGCAGATGTTCCGCGTGCAGGAGCAGTTAAGATTCCAGCGCTCCTGTACGCGGACGACGCCGTGCTAATTGCTCGCACGGGTGTCGGCCTCCAACGCCTCCTAAACGCGTTTGGCACATTCATGGATCAGCTCGACTTAAAAATAAACGTTACCAAGTCACATACCATGGTTGTGGGTCGAGCAAGTAGTAAGAGGAGATCAAAAACCTTTACGTGCAGAGGGGACATGGTTTCTAGAGTCCCAACGTTCCCCTACTTGGGGGTCCTATTTGACCAGAGAGGAACGTGGGGCCCCCAGGTGAGGGCGAAGCGGTTGGCGGTTATTAGATCATCGTCTGCCCTCCTGGGTTTCGCGGGCAGGTTGGGGGCCAGGCCAATGGAAGCGTTGCTAAAAATCTACAAGAGCAAATCAGTTGCCATTGCCTCATATGGTTCCCCACTTTGGGGTTATGTCAACGTGGACCCAATCCAGAGAGCGGAGAACAGATTTATTCGGTCACTCCTCTCCGTGCCACAGTCAACTCCAACCTACTCTATACATACGGAGGTAGGCTTAGATTTTCTATCTGATGGTTAGAACATGGCCCCCTTGATTTTTTGGTTAAAGACGTGGCTAAACGAGGATCTCCCGTTGAATCATAAGATCATGTCTGATGTTTTGTCTTTAGACCACTTTAAAAAGATACCTTGGTTGGCCTATTTGCAGAAGGCATTCACAGAATTGGGGCGCCCAGAGCTCTTTATTGCCCCCCAAGAAATTAAGGCCCAAGACATTGAATTCGTTAAAAATAATTTTTGGGGGAGGGCACGTGCATCCCGAGAGGAAAGGGAGTTAGTGAAACCAGCAGTTAGGGGCTATTATTTACTTGTTAACTCATTTTCCTTAGCTCCCTACCTTGGTTTTGTTACAATCCCATTCCATAGGTTTCTTTTAACAAAATTTAGGTTTAATTTGTTACATTTTCATTTAGGCTCTTTTAAAACATGGGGAAAACCGGAACTAGCTCCTCCCTGCAGATGTGATAATTTTGCAGACCAAGATACTATGCATTTTGTTATGTTTTGCGGGTTTTATTCAGAGCCAAGGAAAAAATATTTGGTTCCAGTCCTGAAGGAGGCAGGCTTCACGCAAGTGAGACCTGCCTTGCTCTTTCTACAATCAATGACTAACCCGCGCATTACTTTCTGTATAGCGAACTTCCTGGCAGCTGCAGCTAGGATAAAAAACATATTCACTAGCTCCTTTGTTATTCCTTTTAACTTTTGTATGCCTGTGTTTGTTTTTATGGATGTATTTTAATATGTATGAAATGTAATTAATTTTTATTGTCACATCTCAATATCTATGAAATGTTCCTAAAAATTCCCTGTATGCTATGTTTTTTTAAATTTCTTTGTATGACTTTTTTATTAAGTCGAATAAAGATAAATTGACTGAATAACGCAGTGGAGGGATGGCATAATGCCTTCCAAGCCACAATAGGAAGAGGACAACCAACCCTACATAAACGTATAGAAGCTATCAAAAAAGAACAGAGCTATCAAGAGCTAAGACTAGAGCAATCCCTAACTAAATGCGTCCCTAAGCTCAGTAAACAAACTAAAACAATGTACCTACAACACAAAACTCAACTATTTCCAAACACCAAAGGGCTAGAACACCTAGACATAATAGCTAAAACCATACATTAAATAAAAACAGTAGTAAACATCATAAACATTTTAAATGACAAAACATTTAAAAAACACAGCACTACTCTTTTTTAAAGAAATAATTATAATTATGTCACTTAAAATTCAAAAACGAACACAAAAATATATGACAAAATATAATTATTAAAAGAAAAAAGAAACAAATAAACCAATGTAACAAAAAACATTTCTCACCCACAATAATACAAATAACCTACAATTATGTAGCAGTAGATGATCCTGGAAAACCAATAAATTCATAGTAGATAAATCAAAAGACAAATCCATACGAAAATAAATCTCCTATAAACCCAACATCCTGATCCGCAAATTACATTTTTTTTTAAATTTTTAATAAATTATTTTAATTTACTCCCCCTTCTTATCCCCTATAAACCAAACATCCCGCTAGTACAACTTAATTAAAAAACAATAAATACAAACATTTTAACATAAAAAAAGAAATAAAAAAATCTAAAATAACTAACACAAAATAAACAAAAAAGAAAACCAACATTAAACAAAAAAAATCGATATAATCAAAGTATATATTTGCATCGATATTTACAAAATCGAGGTGGTGCAGTGGCCAGGGCAGCTGACTTCAGAAATTAGGGCTCAGGGTTCGATCCCTGGCTCCGGTGGCAGATCAGCTCAGCACCATGTGACTCTGGGCAATAGGTCACTTAATTTGCACAACAGCCAACAGAGCCTTGAGACCCGTAAGTGTGGGTAGTTTGCGCTTTGCAAATACTGTTTGTTTTTTGTGACTCGATATTCATGTAAATCAATATTTCCATGTCGATATTCTGTCCCTGCACCGTTTTCATCATCTACCTCAGGGGCCAGTACTAACAAATAGTGTTATGAGGTTCCCCTGGAAATAGTCTAGGTGATCTCCCCATATATAGTCATAAGATCGGTGAGTGCTCTAAGATGGGTTCAAATTTTATTTAAAAATTAATATCCAATAAATACTTTCAGTTAATAAAAGATGCATCTGTACAACAGAGGGTCACATCGATTGTTAACTTGTCCCTCACACTTGTTTCTTTCCTTCTCTGCAGGTGTAACTGAATCGGCAGAGGGATTGGTAGGGTTACACTTTTTACCCTTGTGGCATGGTCTGAATCATACCATAGCTTGATTTCCCTGAAAAAACCCTAGATCTTTTTAGGCTTGAATAGTGGTTGAAACATGTTGGTAATGGAAAGATCTCAGGTCAAGTGATTCATTGCAACTCACCAATTGACCAACATCCTTCTAAGGTTTTTAAACACACCGGAGGTACTCAACAAATAAAGCAATATTTTGAGTATACCTCGTGGTATATCTTAAATACTTTTTTCTTTCCCACAAAAAACAAGACCAAGGGCCTGATTACAATGGCGGGGAGACCGCCACCGACAGGCTGTTGGCGGCGAACTCCCCGCCATTTTCAACAACTTCACTGCCCGCCACATTTGGATGGCAGGCGGCTGTGTGGCAGTCAGAAAGACCGGCCGCCACGGATTAGATGGGCTCAAGGAGAGAGGATGAGTATTGCCTACAATTGTTGCATGGCCTACCATTCACTGCTGTAGGCATTACGATGTTCCTTTACGCCGGCCCTTTCATGGTGGTGAACCCTCCATGAAAAGGCTGTCGGAAAGGGACATTGGTAGCCTCTAGCGGGCTCTCTTTATCCCCTGGCCCAAAGACCCTGGACCTGGGGGGGGTCCTATGGTGTCCCCCTACATAGTCCGGCTACTGAAGAAACCGGATGCGGACCCAGCTGAACTGTCCAACTACCGCCCCATATTGCTTCTGCCTTATCTCTCCAAATTACTCGAAGCGCACGCTGCTAGATGCCTCTCCAACTTTATTGAGACCTCCTGCTATCTGGAGCCTAATCAGGCTGGCTTTAGGTCCTTCTCCACTGAGGCTGTTATCCTAGCTGTTCTCAACACGCTGAGGAAGAACACCGACTCAGGGACCCCCCAGGCCCTTGTACTCCTGGACCTATCGGCCGCGTTCGACACGGTTGATCATAACATCCTGCTTCACCGTGTTGAACAGGCTGGCATTCAGGACTCTGCCCTCAGCTGGATTTGGTCCTTCTTGTCTGGCAGAACTCAAGCCATCCGGCTGGGTCCCTACACTGCACCTATAACCCCCACGTCATGTGGAGTTCCCCAGGGCTCCTCTTTGTCACCTTTATTGTTCAACCTATACATCCGCCCCCTTCTCCACTCGCTCCGTAACTGGGACATTACAGTTTATAATTATGAGGATGGTCTGCAGATCATCTTTCCACTTAATTCCCCCAACGCGGTAGACAATTTCCATTCTGTCATGCTTCATATCCAGGATTGGATGAACTCCAACCAACTGAAACTGAACCCTGGAAAAACGGAGCTCCTCCCGGGTTCCAGTCCTTCCTTTTGGGGAACCCAGTTTTGGCCCACCGAACTGGGCCTTCCACCGACCCCTGCGAATTCTGTAAAGAGTCTCGGCATGACCATCGACGCCGAACTCTCCCTCCGTTCTCAAGTCAGCTCCGTGATCTCATCCTGCTCCTTCCAACTCCGGTAGATCCGGAAGGTCAACCATTTGCTCCCCCACCTGCCCTGATTCAGGTAATCATTTCTCTTGTGCTCTCCCGTTTGGATTTCTCCAACTCTGTCTATCACGGACTTCCTAAATCTCTTCTTCACCGCCTTCAGGTAGTCCAGAATCAGGCAGCCCGCCTCATTTTTAAATCTCCCAAATGGCAATCTGCCAAACCCCTTCTGCACAAATTGCACTGGCTGCCTATAGAACAGAGGGTGGCCTTCAAAGTGGGCTGCCTCATGTTCAAGGCTCTCCACTGCACCAGCCCCGCCTTCCTCACCTCACTCATCAACCCCTACCGCCCAAATCGCAATCTACGTTCTGCCCATCTTCATTCGCTTGTTGTACCCAAAACCAGAACCAACAAATTCGGCAGACGGAGATTTTCTCTCGCGGCTCCGAAGTTCTGGAACTCTATTCCCTTGATCATTAACTCAGCAGTTCCCTCCTCCACTTTAGGAGGCAGCTCAAAACCTTCCCCTTCCCGCCTTCCTGCAAAACCCTGCACACCCCCAGCCTGTGTATCACCTCGGTTCTATAGCGCCAGGAAACCCATGGTGTCAGTGCGCTTTAAAAATTTCATTTAATAATAAAAATAATAATAATAATAATAATAATAATCCTGCACCATATGGCAGGCACCTCATGGTGCCTGCCATGTAGTGCAGGGATATGTGTGAGGTGTCTGTTTTGTATTGCGGCGGGTGCTGCCATACAAAACATGGGCAATGTGACTGCCACAACGGCGGTCACATCAAAATTTGCCCTGTAGGACCGCCGCATTGTAGGCAGGCGGTCCCAAATGCGAAACCATGGCGTACGGCCTAAAGTCCATCCGCCATTGTAATCAAGCCCCAAGTGCTTTGTCCTCATCATAGATTCATAACAACTCCCAAGGCGAGATTAGCTTCCTTTGGTTGTGTCTGCCGTGGTGTCATTGTTCCAATCCCGGTGTAAGAATCTTTTGATAACCCACACTCTGAAAAAAGCGCCCCAAAAAACAAGTCTGTGATGACTTATATACCCTTACGTGACCTTGCTTGTGTTGTTAAGGACTTAATGCCAGCAGAACATCTCAAAAAGTGACATATTGGTGGCGTTAAGTCCTTGTAAATAAGCCCCTATATTTCCTGATATGCACTTACCTCTCAATAGTTTCTCCTTAAAAATCTTGGGGTTGATATTCAGTAGTACAACCATGCCAGGACAAAAAACACTCTGATGATAATATACTTGCAGTGAATCTAGAATCAACCCTCATGAAAACACCATATCCACCATCAGCCTCTTGTGCCCAGTGAGACTTGCCTAATCCAATGCCCATATTTGTGTGACAGAGAGGTATGAGAATTAGCGGCAAAACTATTTCTGCACTTATGATACCCTTGCTCTTATGCTCGGCTATAGTACCTTTCTCAATTCAAGTGCCTTCATCCTACCTGCTCTGAGATACCTACCTGACCAGAGCCAATAAGGTCAAAATACATACACCCAGTGGTGTTGGTGCTGAAACTGAGGTGGCACCTCATTACTGTAGTCAAGCCTAACCAGAGTAGTTAAATCTCATTTATTTATGTCATGTCATATATTGCTCAATATGCTACCGGGATCAGAAGAGACATTATCAAATTATCTGATCCAGATAACATTCTGTGATTTATTCTGATGTCATTTTTGAACCAGAGAGACCATACACTTTTTCTTTAGATATCATCAGTATGCTAATTAGTAGTTTTGAGACCAATGAAATGCAATTTTTGGTTAATAAAGGTTGGCGAGTATGGAGGGCCCTTAAGGAGCAGAGGCTCGCTCTGGCTTCTAGTCCTTCTTCACTCCCCATTCCCGCTGGTGCCCTGAGACCTTGACAGCCCAAATTTCCCAGCCCTGACTAAACTCTCCTGTCACCCATGGCTGGACTTCCTGACTCCCAGGATTATAGCACTTTATCTAAATTTCACTTCTGTCATAACACTTACAATGTTTGCAGACAACTGAATACGGCAGAATGAGATTGTAAGGCCTTTCCTTAGGGCAGCTGAGACAAGGATGGACCAGCCTAAGACATGCAAGAATACATTCTAAGCTCTCCACAGGATGCAATGCAAACCAATCCCACTGAAGTACAAACAGCACCCCCCAAAACTACTCTCGCACCCAAAAATTGCACATCAGCATAACTCTATCGCTGTCCAAAGGTGATGGCAGCCACCCCTGATACAACTAATCACATTTAGTGCTATGTGCGAAGGGAAGATATATTTATTACCCAGACAGCAGTACATTTCCACCCCAGAAAACCATGTGTTTCATTGTAGTAGCATGCCACAAGCCAGAAATTCCATGTCCAGTTACCATTACCATGATATGAAACATCAAATCGTATGTTTTCATGTCAGCGGAACGGGTTTACGCTTGGGAATCCCACAGGATGTGGGATGAACTGTGAGCTTTTCTAAATGGAGATTTTAACCTGTTCCACATCCCAGCACTCAGCAAATCTAATACTATGCTTCCTCTAAGTACCCTAAAACCTAACACATGCATCACCAATCCCAAGTGAACTCCGCCACTAAAGTTACCTGGGGGACCCCAGGCCTTGTAACGCCCCCATTATGAACCCCATTTGTCACCGAGCTTCATTATCCTGAAAAAAGTGGTGTCCAAGCACTCTGAAGTCTTAACAGGTCCAGACCACTCCCGCACTTTCTGCCAGCTGAAAACATGTTGCCAAATATTGACAATGACTACCACCTGACTACCTCACGTGATCAATGGCCTCTCAAACCTGACCCTTGAGGGAAACAGCACCACAGACTGACTTGTCCTTGCCCCACACTTCAAACCCTTGCACCCTTTTCCAGAGAACACCAAACATAAACTACCTCTTCTCAACATGTCATACTGAAGCTTGGGAAACAGCCTTTAGATTAGATGCTTTACATCGTATGCTATTACAACGCGGTCGTTACAATGACCGCGTTGTTACAATGTGAACCATTACATCGCAAGTCATTACAACTACTTGCTGTAGGGGCCAGAAGGTGTTGGATTTATAACCCAACACCTTCCCTGCTGCAGCACAAACTGGAGTAGGAATAGTAAATTAGGCTTTTCTTAAATCCAGCACGCCCCCTACAGCCAGTTGTTGAAATTACTTGCGATGCAATGGTTTGTGTTGTAACAACTCGGTCATTGTAACAGCCGTGTTGTAATAGCATGCGATGTAAGGCATGCGTAGTAAATGTATATATTCCTGAAGCTTCATGCACCTCTCAGGTAGTTACAGGAGAGCACTTTGGGTGGCAAAGAGCAACTCACCTGACCTGAGGGAAGCACCGAAGCCCACACTGACAGCATACATGAAAATGACAACCAGTATATCACTCATAACTTTCAGATGTAAGGTGCATTGTAGGATAGCTCACTTGACCCTGGACCTCTGCATATGGTGGTGTGAATAGCCTAGATGGCCCATGCTCTGTTACGTGAGAACCCTACTTTACAATCATCAACTCACTTGGCAAACTGCCTGGAAATAAAAACTGAAGGTCTCATCTACGATTTTAGGAGGTTAGACTTGATCTATTTTACTACTCCACAGATACAAGTTGAATATCATTGTTATTGTTTACCCCAGAAGGCTAATCCAGGTGGAAAGTGTAGCAAACTGTGTAGGGTTACTTTTAGGGATGATGTGGTTAATACAATATTAATGTTAACAATGATGAGGTTACAAATATCAACAATAATAATAACATGTTTTACAGAGCTTTGTACTACACATCTACAGTTTGTAAGTACTGCAAACAAGAGATATTATTATTAACCAATTTATGGTACTCAATTTACCAACTTCCAAAGGATGGAAGACTGAATCTGGCTTGCTAGAATTCAAACAACCTTCAGAACACTGCTTTTGTCATCTGTGAGCAGTGCAGTTAACAGTTAGGAGGATATGAACATTAGTGATTGAGGGCGAAAAGGGTAAGACTCAGCAGGATTGTCTTTCAGGGTGGCAATTTTTAGACTATAATTTGATATTTGCTTTGTTATGTTATAGTGACAATATCTAGCTTTAAGTAAAACACTGTAAAGTTTCAGATGTTACTGTTATTTTATTGATGGTACTCAATATACCCACCTTGGATAGATTTACTATCCATCTGAGCGATCTTCCTGACACTTTACATTATATAATCATATATATATATGGAGTCATGTGTCACATGAGCAATTGTTTTCATGCACTGTCACTTTTTAAAAGCCCTTCTGAACTACACGTAGAATGTCATGTGATCAAGCGTCTGGTTGAAGCGAAACGTGTTATGGCAGACGCGCTGGGCACAATAAACTTGTTTTAATCTTTGCACCAGCAATTCTGGGTCTACTCCTCATCATTGTTTGCCTGCCAAAGGGTTTGTGATCGGTGGTGACGACTTTTTGTATATAATATATATATATATATATATATATATATATATATATATATATATATATATATATATATATATATATATATATATATATATATATATCGCTGCACATTTCTCCTTGCATCCACGGGTTAAGGAAAAAAATCGGCTGGCACTCTGGTATCCCAATTCAGAATTTATTCACACCAAACCCACCTCACCCCAACAGACGCGTTTCGCCTTCACAGGCTTCGTCAGTGTTACGTTCGTGCATAATGACAGTCACCATTTTAAACCATTAGCCAGATCAAAAATGTCAAGGAAATAGAAAAAGGGCTATTAACATGGACACCATCTTATAATGTGCAAATTTCATCATAATACATGGCTTAAAACAAAGTGACTGAAGATAAAGTGCATAGTGCCAATTAAAAACATGTAACGTGAATCAATTATTTCATAATTTGTAAACACAGCAATTCTTTTATCTCATTATAAGCAATTATGGTACTCTTTTAGTTCATATGGGATTTATGTTACCATTGTCAATAATAGGTATTTTCCCTATATGATGCAGAGTTGTAAAAGAACTAATTTCTTTTACAGCAAGATGTTCGTCATTTAGCCCTGGATGGGCAATTGCATATACAGCCCTTACAGACAGATAGTGACTTGCAGTTCAGGACAAGAATGGACTGTTTCTCTAGGATGTTCTTAAATGTAGTCATACATAATAGGAGTCAGTTTTTGCATCGATATCAGAGGTGAACCCAAAGTTCTTCATTATTATTGAGTCCCCATGGAGTCATGGTTTTAAGACTGATGATATACTTTGACTCCAAAATGCGTAGGGATTTGTCTCTATCACCGCCCCGTTCTAGTTTAGGTACCTGGTCAATGCAATAAAAACTCAGTTTCTCCCAGTTACTTTGATGGCAATCGGCAAAATGGCGGGCAATAGGGTATGTTTTGTCCTTATTGGTAATTGCCCGCATATGCTCTAGGATTCTGAGTTTTGCAGGTTTTATCGTGCTGCCAATGTAACGCAGCTTGCAGGGGCAAGTTAAACAACACACAGTATACTCTGAATTGCAGTTGAGTAACTGTTTGATCTTTATGTTGGGTTTACTTTCGCCTGTGCGATTTGGATATTCTGACACCTTGCTACTGAATCTGCATGCCTTGCATTTGAGACAAGGGAAGAAGCCAATTGACTTGGATAGTTTGATGGGTTGGGTCGCCTTATTGAAATGACTACGGACCAAATGGTCAGACAGTGATGGACACCTTTTATACGTGATCAAAGGTTTTTGTGGCAGATTCTTTTTGAGGATCTTATCAGAGGTGAGTATGTGCCAGTGTTTTTTGAAAATGTTCACAATTTCACCTGATTTTGTGTTAAACTCCATAATCATTCTAACCTCATCAGGTGCCTCTTCTTTTGGTTTAGGTATTAAGAGAGCCCTCCTATTGATACCTGAGGCTTTCACACTGGCCTGTTTGAGAATGTTTTTATTGTACCCCCTCCTCTCAAACCTCTCTTTGGCTTCGATGGTAGCCTGCAAATAATCTCCTTCTAAAGAACAATTTCTCTTTAGGCGGAGAAATTCACCGTATGGTACATTTTTCACCAAGCTCTTGGGATGGTATGAGCCAGCATGCAGAATTGCATTGCCCGCCGTTGGTTTTCTGTACAGGCGGGTATGTAGGATGTTATTCTGCACAAACACTTCCAGATCCAAATAATTAATACTGGTAGCGCTGATAGTGCTGGTGAATTTCAGGTTTAGATTGTTGGTATTTAAGATGGTAATATAGTTCTCTGCAGCTAGACGATCACCGTGCCAGATAATAAACAAGTCGTCTATATATCTGGTCCACATTAGGATCTTTTCCGTCCATTCACTGTTGGCATCTTTCCATGCCTCATGCCTCTCCCACCAGCCCACGAACAAGTTCGCGTAGCTGGGGGAGAAGCATAAACCCATGGAAGTACCCCTCTTCTGATTGTACATTATCCCATCAAACAAAAAATTGTTGTTGTATAAGCAGAATTTTATCATGGCCAAAATCATGGCGCTGTGACTACGGAAATGCTCGGGTTTTTGGTCTAAAAACCACTTAGTGGCAATCAGACCCTCCTCGTGGTTGATGCAGGTGTACAAATTCACTACATCTAACGTTATTAGTAGCATATCAGAGTCCCATGTTATATTGTCCATGATACTCAGGAAGTCCTGGGTGTCCTTTAGGTAGGAGGGGAGATCTTTCACGAAGGGTGCTAAATATGAGTCAATGAATCTAGAAGTATTTTCCAGGAGGCTTCCCATGGAGGACACAATTGGGCGTCCCGGGGGTTTCTTGGAATGTTTGTGCACCTTTGGAAGGTGATAAAAAGTTGCTACGATTGGTGCCTCACATTTTAGGAAAAGGTACTCCTCCATACTGAACATACCGTCTCTCTGCCACTCATCTAGCATGTTGTGAAATATTGCAATACTTTTGTTGTACTCAGCTTTTTGTATGGGAGTGTAACAATCTTTATTCCTTAATTGTCTATGTGCCTCTGAGAGGTAATGTTCTCGATCAAAGATAACAATGTTTCCTCCTTTATCAGAAGGTTTGATTGCAATAGTTTTGTCCTCTTTGAGTGATCTGATTGCCTCCCACTCTTTTTTAGATATATTCGATCTTTTTTGATTAATTTTTGTTCCGATGGAAATTTTATCCAAGTCATCTAGTACCGCTTCATTGACAAGATCAATGGCATCATAATTGGTGATTGGCAGCTTTTTGGATTTATTTTTCATCGTGCTAGGATCTCTCTTTTGGTTGGTGACTATCCGTTCCGTCACCTCGGCGTTCATGGTTGTTTTCAATAGTTCTTGTGTGGGTCTAAGGAGTGTATCCGCTAGTTCTTCGCATGAGGGTACATCATGTTGATTTGTTGTTGAGACCAAAGTCCTCGGTTCTATAGTTGTAGTTTTCGGAGGTTGTAAAAGAAAGATCTTTTTAAACTTCACTTTCCTGATGTACTTGAATAGATCAATCCGTACATTGACTGGATCGAAATCACTAGCTGGACAGAAGCTTAAACCTTTCTTAAGGATAGAGATTTTGTCATTTGTCAATTCCCTCTTTGAAAGGTTTATTACGTTGTTTGCTTCTTTGTCTGTTATCTCCTGCGGTTCAATCCACTCCTCGTGACCCTCGGGGATGCCGTTGCTTGTTGAGCACCACCTCTTGCCCCTCTTGCCCCTCCGCGTCCTCCTCTTTGATTTTGTTTGGGTGCTGGCGGGTGATTCCTTTGTTGGGGGCGTAGACGAGTTTCCTTGATGACCTCGAACTCGTCGAAAAAAGGACTTTCAGTTGCTGCTGCTGTCTCTTTGATTCCTTCAGTTTGCTCCCCTTCCAAAACTTCAGACTCCTCCGTGTCCAAAAAAAAAAAATATATATATATATATATATATATATATATATATATATATATATATATATATATATATATATATATATATATATATATATATATATATATATATATATATATATATTTTCACTGAAAAAAACCATAGGTTTGACACCAGTTATAGTTAGGAATTAGCATTAAAAAACCTAATAAATTCACTGAAAAAAACATAGGTTTCACACCAGTTATAGTTAGCTGGAAATTTTACTGACATAAAACCAATGAAATTCCACGTTATAGTTAGTTGGACTCACTATAACTTGCGCGTGTAATGCACTGCTGATGACATCACATATTACATCACTCATGACATGGTCAGTGACATCACTCATGACATCACTGATAACACTATGCTTGTGACAAAGTGGCAGACCTCCTTTCAATGAAAAGTAACCCTTGAAACACATATTCAAAAATAGAAACTAACATTTTCAAAAAAGTGGATATATCCATACCAGTTACAACAACCAATTCAGTAATTCCACCATCTATATACACATCCACTCATTCACCAACAGTTCTATATAGTCACTCATACATATATATATATATATATATATTGTTTTTCTCGGAGCGCTCCCGGTGCGCCCCGAAAGCGTAGTATTATGAAGCGCCCCAGGGCGCGTACCGGGGAGCGTCCCGTTAGCGCCCATATCGCGAACGAAAACGTGATCGTGACGTATCGCGTAGCCGCATCCGCGTGACACGCACGGCGTAAGCGCACCCGGATAGTAAAGGAGCGCTATGCATATGCGTTGACATGCATCAGGCAAACAAGACAATTGAATGAGAAGGACATCCAGATCCCCACATTTCTAACATGATAAAGCAACTAAATGGTGCAAATGTCTTCTCTCTTCTTGATTTAAATAAAGGTTATCATCAGCTGGAACTCAAAGACGATTGCAGGTACATTGCAAACTTTTCTACACATATTGTTCTGTTTTGATATAAAAGACTAACTTTTGGTGTGCCATCAGCTGCAGAACTGTTTCAAGACATCATTCGACATATCATACAGACTGTCATGAATGCATTCAATTACAGCTATGACATATTGGTTTTTGGAGGTACACAAAAATAACATGATAAAGCTGTTACACAAGTATATCATTTACTTGCTGAAGCAGGTTTGACTTTGAATGCAGATAAATGTGAGTTTCATTAGGCAAAGTTCAAATTTTATGGCCATTTCTTTTCTGATGGGGGTATGACACCAGATCCTGCTAAAGCACAAGTGCTCTCAAATGGTGATCCCCTACAAGGTGTTTCCATGGTGCGTTCATTTCTTGGCATGGCCGACAACTGTTCTAGATATATACAAAACTTTGCCACTGAAAGTGCTCCATTGAGAGAGTTGACGAAAAAGAATGTTTCATTTCAGTGGTCACATGATTGTGAGAACAATTTTATGAAAATCTAAGAAGCCATTGAAAATTCTACTGAAATGGCTTATTTCAATCCGAAACTTCATACAGTAGTTGTCTTTAACTCTAGACCAGTTGTGTTAGCTGCTATCCTTGCACAGCATTGTGGAAACTCGAATGCTCAAAGGCATATTGCGGCATATTCAAGAAGGAGTTTGTCCCAACTAAAACGTGCTTACTCACAACCTGAGAAACTAAGTTTAGCCATGGTGTGGGCATGTGAACACTTCCATGTGCTCCTGTATGGAAAGCCTTTTACACTGGTGACTGATCATCAAGCTTTACTAACAATATTTGGCAATCCAAAGGCCGAGATGCCTCCTCCCATTGAACGCTGGGGACTATGACTACAAGAATACAATTTCAACATTGAGCATCATCCAGGAAAGAATCTTACTACTTTTCCAGAGTGCCCATTCAAGGTCATGCACTCCATTCAAGTCAGCTGAAGGTTCTATCAACTTAATTGTAAAATGAATCACCTCAGCTGCATTTCGTTAGCCCAGATTATCACTATAGTGACCTGCTAAAGCTGCAGATATAATTACACATCAGTTGTGGAACCATCACCTTCAACCTCTCACCGTTGAGGGTGAATATCAAAAATACAGAAATGTCATAGATGAACAGTCTATAACTCAAGAGGAAGTTATATTGCAAGGGTCGAGAATCTTGATTCTGGAGAGTCTGCGGCAGAAAATGATTGAAGTGGCCCACAAAGGGAAATCATTGTCACAAAACAGGCTCTCTAAGATTGAGTCTGGTTTTCATATCTCGATGAGTGAGTTTAGAAGGAATTAAAGGCCTGTCATCTATGCATCTGTCTATCTACATAAGTTACAGAACACACCCTAAACATGTCAGAATACCCGAAGCATGCATGGGAGAGAATAGCCATTAATGTTTCAGTCTACTCGACAACAGACTTCACCTCATGATCTCTACATTGCGAGCGTACCCTTCCACACCTCACTCCACCACCTGTGAAAGTCTGGCAACATTGATATTCAAGGCAGCAATGACAACTAACATACCCCAGTGGACCAATCAGAGAGAAAGAGATGAGAATGCCACTCATACGAGAGACTTGGTTGAGAAACAAAAGGAGAAAACGTATTCTGACTAAGGACTCCATGCGAAAAAGTGTTCGCATGGTAGATGCAGAAAAGAAAATCTGATGCTCCTTTTCATGGAGAACATTTTCAGGTAGTGTCAAGCAAAGAACATATGGTGACTGCCCAGTGCTCTGTGAAGTCTATTACCAGAGACTCTTCTCACTTAAGGCGTTTGATTCATAGTTCTCCATGGTGAAGGAGAGACTGATTCTGAAACTGTTATATCCCTTGTTTTAGTTTTCTTTAGTTTATCTGCCCTAGTGTTTATCTGGTTTATATTGTGTTTTCTTTTAAGATGTTTTGCTACAGGCCATTCCTATGTATGTCATTGTTGCTTAGCAATATTGGAATGCTGGGGCTCTTGCTGCTCAATTGAGACTGGAGCTTGACAGAGTGACACTCTGGCAGTTTGAGAGCTGTACTTGTTCTTAAGAATAAATCTTCTTTAACATACAAGGCTGGATCTGTCTTCTCTAGATGCAACATAAATTTGGAGAAAACTAAAACAAGGGATATAACACACCACACCAGTGAACGCTGCTGCCTTTTCACCATCCCGGCAGATCTTGGATCATGATGGTTGCAGGTCCCAATTTCGCACGACATAGTCACGTCTAAAGATTACAGCACCAAAGAGATTATTTGAAGACACTTAAATATATACATGTGTATATCTTTTGTAAAATTGGTAACCTTTTGTTTTAACAGAGGGGGAGATGTAGTGCCTTACATGTTAACAGTTATGGAACACTTCTGGTTCCTGATGAACTCTGCAGAGCTATGACGTAATGAATAAAGTGTATTGCAGTGAAAGTTGCTACAGAATGTTGAGTACGCAGTTACACACAGCCGAATAAAGATTTGTATTACTTAGCTCTGTGTCATTGGCGGGTAGGCCAGCTGAGAAGACGCTACAGTGCCATTTGACTCCCCATCCACCCTATATCATCTGTGTCAGGTGGTCTTCTTGGGGTCTTGATGTCTTGGTAGACTTCTTGCTGTACAGGGTATAATTGTACTTTGTTAACTGTTGGTGAAGTGCTTCTGTGAATGGGAGTATGGTACGTCTGGGGCTGATAGCATTGCAGAAAGTGTTTTATGTTGTTTTTGATGAGAAGCTGTTCAGTTTGAGATCTGTGAAATATTAAGGTAAACATTTTAATTTGCAGTCTAGGTTGGTCGAAGTAGGTAAGTCTCTGTAGTTGTGACTTGTTGTGGGAAGCAGTATACAGCTAACCAAGCATACCTCATGTGTACTTTTACTCATGTCTCTGTCTTATTAACCTAGAACTCACTTCTCACGCGCATGTGGTTTCTTTACTAGTGAGAAATTTGACTCTACTTTATTGTGGTTGAAATGTACCAGTTAGACCTATCAGCCTTAGAGTGGTCTTCACCTCAACTTTTTGCCTTCCTCGTCCGCTATTTCTGAACTTGTTTTGCTGGCATTAAGACTTTGCGTACTTTACCACAAGTGCTAAAGTGCTTGTACTTTCTCCTGTAAACGAGGTAATAGTGTCATAGCCACAATTGTTATATTTAATTTACTTTTAAGTCCCTAGTGTGGAGGATGGGCGGAGGCCATCCGAACCGCGCACGCGTAGAATTCTTCCGCACCGTGGGGGTAGCAACGAAGCAGGTAGGGTGGCAATACCTGTGCACAGGGCCTGTACATAAAAGTTTGCCAGTGGGTCTACAGAACTGATTATGCCACCTACTTAGGCAGCCTTTTAAACATATTTCAGGCCTGCCATTGCAGAGCGTGTGTGCAGTTTTAAACTGCCATTTTAACCTGGTGTTTTGTGCCCAGGTTAGGCTCATGTAACTTAGCTGAACATTTTCTTACATTGTCCTCTTTCTGCACAATAAATTACTACTGTGACCTTTTGCTCATATTCATGTTTGAGAATGTTGGATTAGTTTCTCTGAAACTTCATCTGTTCGTACATCTGGCGTCACATCAAATTATCACAATGCCTCGAACACCAAGTTTAAAGCCTGTAGGCACAATGTACAAATGTCATACTATCTTAATCAATGGGGCAAAAGGGCTATCTACATATCCATAACATTGCTAATCTATATGTACATCGCAAGGATGTTATTTATGATAAATAGGGCTCACTGTTTTATGGTATATTTATATTTTTTTACATTTCCATCTGTATTCATCCATATTTAATTTTTTATCGAATTTATCTATTTATCCATATTTATTATGGGTTTTGTGAAAAATATATAGTTGAAAATTGTATATTTACACATCAATTTAACTAATAAATAAACAGTCATGTTTGAATGCCTGCCAGGTTTCAGTGACATGAACCCCCGCAGAAGATAAATCAATGCACTTATATGAAAATATGCACATTTCAGTATCAACCTTGTGCATATCTGCTGTTTAAGCCTCTTTAATAAAACTCTTGTTTTTTAAACCGCGTACTTCTCAATCCACACAGTTATTGGTCTGGCACTCATGGCAACGTGAATTTAGAATCACTCAAAAAGCACCCAATTTCCGTTTTTATCCTTCCAGATTTAAAAATAAACACAGACAAGAAAATAATGGTTTTCTGTCTGTATTTATCGGTAAAAATCAGGAAAAACGGAAAACAGGGAGCCTTAATTATAAATAATAAGCATCTCATAAGATTAGCAGAGGAGGCACTTCATCTGACACCCAGGGTCCCTGCATGCTGAGACTTCACCATGCAGTTGTCTGACATCTCCATGAGGGGTGTCCAGTTGGTGACTAGGACGGGGTCCTACATTTACTCTCGCCAGGTAATGAGGTTGGATCATCCCTTGAGGGAGATTCTTGGCTCTACACCTAGACACACTGTAGACACACACAGAGTAGGGATTGCATATAAGACTACCTTGTCTTATATGCCTGCATATATTCCTGCATATATTCACTGTCTTAGCACAAAGGTGGTACTATATCTGCTATTTACTCTTTTGGTGCTTGTAATCACTTTATTTGCTTCTGTCTACTGATTATCGCAGCACATGTATTTTATATTTATAAAAGAATAAAGTTGGTTCAATAAGTAGATTTAAAACATCCTACTGTATATTCTTTGTATATTTCTCTGAGAACAGAAAGACCATGAGTGACTGAGTTGAAAGGGTTCTGATCTGTTACCATGATCCTGGGGGGTCAGGATTGTGATGTTCAATGGTAGCCAGAAACCATTAGCTCCTTGTCTAGGTTAGGAGGGCATATGTTGGTGCTTGGAATCAGTCTAGGTACCTCAACAAAAGCTTATGTTGTCCAACCCATGCGCAGATCCTACAGATTAGTGAGAACTACACAACACTGGGAAAGTAAACCTTTTCCGAAGCCCAAACCTTTCTTTTAAATACATATAATTCACTTCTAGGGTTGGCTCTGGACTGTCCAGGAGGCAGGGTGCAATGTATTTAAAAAGTAGGACATGTACTTTATTTTACTACTGCAAGGTCTAGCTATCCTATAGGATAACATTGGAGTTGTCATATTAGATTTTATAAGTGTAATTTCTAAATGGGAAGAGCTAACCGTTTGATGTTTGGTGTCTCTGGAATCACAATTTTAAATCCAAATTTATGATTTAGTCGGATTTTAAATTGCAATTCTGACAATACCACTTTTAGACAGTTGGCCTTTTCTTGCCTTAGCCATTTGGGGCCTGCAGCCTGTCTCTGGTCACATGACTGGGTGTAGTTGGCAGTTGGGCTTTAGACAGTTGGCCTTTCTTGCCTTAACCATTTGGGGCCTGCAGCCTGTCTCTGGTCACATGAGCACCAGGGTATAACGGAGAAATACTACTACTTCAGTACACTTCTGGACTTGTGTATACTGAGTAAGGAAGAGCCACTGCTGTGTTGTTGTTGAAATACTGCCATTCTGCTGCACTCCTGCTTTGCTGTGCTGACCTGCTGCCCTCCTGCCTGGATCAGAAGGATTGGAATTGCATCTCTTGAAACCAGAACACAGAGTGACTCCAAGGGCTAGTTGGTTGGCCTCCTTATCTGAAGCCTAAAACATATCAGGCTTACAGCAACCTTGCGTCTGCTCCTGGACTCTGCCATCTGTGAGTCTAACCTGCCAAGAGGTGACACCCCAGTGCTGTACCCTTGAAAGTCGGCCTGAAGTGCTCTGCGAGCCTGGGGATCAATAAAAACCAACGTGTCTCTTCTGCTGCATGACACAAATGAGCAGGACCAACGGATAGCTGCTTCTTCATTGATTGGACCCATCACAAAGACTCTTATATCCACCACAGCCAGCATCTCCTTCAGAACCGTCAGTGAATGATGCATCTGTGGCACAGGCCCTCGCATCTCTGGTCGCAGCAGACTCAGCAACACCACCTTACTCCTCATTACAGCTTTGAAACTCTTCAGAACCGATGCATTGTCCTGACTACGTGTCGGATCGCTGACACTGGACTTCACATCGCAAACCCCATCAATGGAATCCTGGAATCCAGGACGCCGATGCAACAGAACTTCACACCCTAGCCTCGATGGATCTCGGAACCAACGTATCGCCTGAGCTGCTCGATGCATCTTCAGCATGGGTCCACGCAACGCTTCGCAAACCAGGATTGAAAATACTTTTGTTCATCTGGCCTAACTAGATCCCTGTAGCCGTCCCCTTCCCCCTCTCAATCACCGTCAGCCTGAAGTTATGACTTTGTCCCGGTCCAACATCACCATATTCCCACTTCTTTTTACTTTAAAAACCTTTAAAATCCAATATCTCAGGTTCTACCAATTGGAGTTTTGGTCTCGATTTATTTATTAAAAATTACTCTATTCTCCTAACTCTGTGGGCTCCTTTTTGTGGTGTGTTTTTACTGTGTTACTGTTTGAAGTGTTTCAAAAATACTTTACACATTGTCACTCAGTTAAGCCTGACTGTTCTGTGCCAAGCAACCAGGGGGTTGAACACAGGTTAATTTGGGGTTTGCTTGTTCCTTACCCTGGCAAGGATTGTGGTTGCTGCTTGACCAGGGCTCATAACCCAGTCAACCAACAACCCAATTCTTACAGTTCCCTGAAATCTAGTTGTTAGAAACACCCACACAGATGGATTGTTTGCCTTGAAAGACCAAAGTGTTGCTGATGTGCTTTAAATCATTTTGTTTCATTTTGTACTCCATCTCCAGCTTTCTACGTAAAAAAAAACTCTTTCATTACAGCTCTTTAAACCTGAGAGTGGTTTAGTATTTTTACATTTGCTCCATAATGCATACTGTTGGGATGGAAAAGCCCTCTGCATGGTAGAGGACATGTACCCCTGCCCTACATGCCCCACAGTACTGGTGTCTGGAGCTCTAATGCTGATGTTTGCTGTCCTAGGCATGTCATAGGACAGTCTCATGGATTCAAGTCCTCTGAACCAAGATGGGCCCCCAAAGCACTACCCGCATAGCGGTGGAAGGCTATTGTCTTCTCCAAGAGTTAAGCAGCGTGAACTTGATTGCGCAGCATACTGTGTAGAAATCAGTAGTAGTGAACAGGTCCTTTTGACCCTATGCCACTGGAGCGAGGCTTACAGTCTCACTCAGCTTATGAAAGTTATGCTCCTGTGTGCTTAATAAACCTTTGGTCCACATCAGGTTGATGTAGAATGCTGTGCAGAACAGGAGTAGTGACTCTGCAGTGGATGGATGTGTGCTTGGAAAGGGTACAGCACAGGGATTGAGCAGTGCTGTGCAGTACATGTATGGTTAGTGCATTTACAGAATGTATGTATGCCTGTGAGGAATATTCCATGAGAGATGTAGTGCTGTCCCATGTGTATTCAGTGAAAGCATGTGGTGGGTGTATATGTGCTTGCGTAAAGTGCAGAAGATGAAGATGAAGATGAAGTATTGTGCAGCACACACCTGATGAGTGTACATGCTGAAAGTGTGTATGTTTGTAAATAGCACACCCTGGTACAATACAGAAAAGCTACAGTACTAAACAGAGCACGCAGATGGAATATTAGTGCTAAATGTATGTGTCTGTGGTGGCACATTACATGGAGGTAACAGTGCTGGACAGTATGTGTATTGTGTATGTCCAATGAGTGCAAGTGTGCAAACAATGGTATATTACATGGATAACCCTGGGCTCCACTTTTGAAAGCCCAGGACTGCCTGGTGAAGACATGAGTCGAGGAATCCCCCAGATAGATTTGTGTATTGCAGCATTCCTGTGAGCTGGGTGGGGCACATAGGAGGAAGGGAGAAAATAGACTCTCCTTTACACTTCAAAATGGTGTTCGTTGATTCAGTGACAGATCACAAGAAAGGGTCATGGATACATCTTAGGAAGGAGATGGGTTGAAAGAGTAGGTCTGGGAGACCCGGATTAACCTTTTGATGCACATGTCATTGTGGCTGACATCCAGGTGTGAACTCTAGTCACTTCCATGGCATGTGTGTACTGGGACAATCAGCTTCGTAGTCTTTCCTGCTGTGACAGAAGAGAAAAAAGTGAACAGAATCCCAACACAAAACTTCAAAAACACATTTAGGGCCTGTTGTCGATTATGGCAGAATTCCTTCAGCCTGACACAGACTTGGTCCTGGGACTAACCGGCACCAAGTCAGTGGTCCCAACCGCCTCATTAGGATGCCGTCGAACACTGTTCAGTCACTTTCCTATATTTCACAATGGGAGCATACATTACGGCCATAAACCGGCCATAATGCATGCTCCTATAGTGAAATGGGAGGTGCAGTTCATCCCTGCACCCCGTGGAAGGCATCGCAAGGTGCTTGCTACAAGGTGCAGGGATCAACAAGGGGGCACTGTAGGTGCCCCCTTGGCCTCCAACGGGAGCCATATACCAAAGGAGGCCTTTCTGTGGACCCCAAACATGCTTTCTGACATGGTTTCCATACCGGACAGACTAGCATGGAAACCATGTCGGAAACCTTCATCGTAATCTCAAGGGCGTAAAGGCCCACCCTTGAGATTACTGTCTGGCTTCCGACTGGCGGACAGGCTCTCTGAGCCCGTTGGATGCCAGCCGGAATGTAAATGTAAATGTAAATGTGTTTCGATTTATATAGCGCACTTTAACCCAGGGGTCCCAAGGCGCTTGCTTAGGGAACCCGTCCTGGTATTCCCCTGTGAGATATCCCAGCCGGGTATCCACAAGGCGAAAGCCAGGCATCCCGCCGCGAGGGGCCGTAGTGGAGATTAAGCAAGCTATTGCCCAGAGTCGCAGAGTGTGACCCCGTGAGTCGAATAGGCACCACTCCATGGAATTTTTGAGCCCGAGACCCGCCGAGGCGGGGAATCGAACCCTGGTCCACAGCCGATCTCAGCTTCCGGGTCTGCCGCCTCTAACCACTGAGCCACTCTTCTCCACCAGCTGGAAGGACCGGCTGGTTTCTTTTCTGAGCGCCTCCGATCGCCTCCATTATAAGGAGAGGTTTAGAAAGGAAACTAAGAGGGCCCATTAAGATGCTGCCCGATAGACCACATCATAGTGGGCCCCTTAGTGTCTGGAATTGGGCAATAAGAAAGGGAGGTTGAGACCACACAATTAGTTATCTGCCAAGCAAGCAGACGGGCTGAATGAGAAGTGGAAGATCTACAAGACTTATGGCTGTGATCAGGACTGAGCGCCAAGTCTCCATGCTGGGTGAGGGGACATTACCAATAGAATCCAAGACCACCTGCCTAGAGCACCAGCGCCGGCATGCTTGCCTAGACCAGTGTGCCCTATGAGGAAGAGAAGAGAGAGTTTGAGGGAGCGAGTTCCAGTGAGAGCCCTACTTAGAGGACTTGCAGTGACAGGTATGAGGATATGTCTCTGCACCGATTGGGTCATTGCCAATATGCATGATAGATTCAATGACCCCCCATATGCCAGTAGAGGGCCGCTGTGGACTCAGTCATGCATCAGGCACTGGGCGGGAGTTCCAATCCTGTACTGCCTCATTGTGGTGAGCCTACATGCCAGAGGGGGCCACCGTTGAAGAAATTGTGCGATCAGCACACCAGGCCTCATGAATGCTTTAGCGGTGAACCTGTATTGAAGGTGGGGTCACAGTGATGTTGCTGATTGCACCAGAGGAATCTGTATTGTGTCCATAGGTACAGCGGCAACCCTGTACGCCAAGAGGGGTTGCCTGTACTAAATGCGGAAGAGTTTGGGCCGTTGCCTGGGACAGAAGTGAGGCTGCAACCTACTGGTTGAGCCCAGTGCATCAAGATCTGCATCTGATTGACCCCCAAGGACCTTGGAAGGTGAAGAGGAAGATGTCGCACCCTCATTGGGTTTTGGTCAGGAGCTAGAAAACCAACCCTCCCATGTGGGGAAGACTGACTTACAGCATTTATGCAAACTGTGAGCATCTTGAATCACTAGGGAAAGTCAAAAGCACCACGCATGAAAGAGCCTGCACCTGACTGACTTCACCGAACAGGATCAGAGCTTTCAAGAGCCCACAGTCAAGGCACCCGCTGACACAATGAATGCTTCCGTGCTGCAGCTAGCCTGGCTGATGAGGGGTGATGCCAGGATGCTTGTTTCCTGGCTTGACAGTTCAGTCTGGACTGTCCCCATGAGGCACAGGCTCAAGACTGATTTGCATATGGCTGGTTCTAAACTGGGGTGGCATAGTGAGCAAAAGAACAATGGATTTAACTCAGATCTATTGACTGGGGTGAATGTTTGATTGACTCTGCATTCCGTCCATTATCTGTGTGTATTTGCAGGAATGAGTAAGATTTGAATTGGGCCAGCTGGGTCCCAGGGGACTCGCTGCATGAAGGTGCTGAGGTGCCATAGCCACTTTTGGCAAATTCCTAAGAGTCAAAGGGGAACTCTTGAGTACAGCCTACTAGTGAGCATTCCCTGATTGGGGCCACCAAAGAATGGGGAAAACTCCCAACCCCATTACAAGGAAGAGGGTGGGACAGGGATTTGCCTGACAAACACTAGAACCCGGTCTCAAGGGGATAGTTTTATTGCTTACAACAATATTTGACTGGACTTTGATTGGACTTTGACTGTTAGTCCACAGCTACCACTGAGAGTCAAGTGCAGAAGGGGTAGCTGACCGAGTTGCTCTGGATCCATATTAGATCGGGCCCTGTGTCATCAGGAGTAAGAGGTCTTAACCATCATGATTGGGCCCAGGACCCCTGCGTGCCCAGGGGCCCTCTGAAGGGGTTCTGACACATACTTACTCTAGTCTTTATTGCCACTATAGATATGTGCACAAATTGGTAGACTATGTGAGTGTACGTAACCTTTCCCTATGGCCCTACCTCTGGAAATATAGCTAAGACTGAGATTTCCTTAAAATATCCAATGAGATGCCATGGTGTCAGTGCAAAAACCTAAAAACCACTGAAATGCATCAGGTAGGGTTAACAACCTACCATGCACTGCTCTTGACCTCATAATGATGTCACAGATGACATGAGATGTGCATTATTGGTAACGCCAACGGAGCTGCTATGGTGGGTCGGGCATAGATTGTATGGCCAGGTCATGTGCCGAGCCTTGGGTATAGCTAGAGAACATATAACATTTTTTTGGAGGAAAAGGAAGCTGAGCTCGGAGTTGACACCTCACTGGGTGCAGCTCAGTTTTAGTTGAAGGGATGTGATTACCATTCAAAAT
Source organism: Lissotriton vulgaris (assembly GCF_964263255.1). Taxonomy (NCBI): domain Eukaryota; kingdom Metazoa; phylum Chordata; class Amphibia; order Caudata; family Salamandridae; genus Lissotriton; species Lissotriton vulgaris. The sequence continues at coordinate 1,704,834,702 of NC_141685.1, read as the reverse complement.
ACAAAAACCATGGATATTCATCAATTATTTTTAGTTAGGCAGCCTTAAACACCACATTGACAGCTCGTGACCTCACAAATGATGTTCCTTATGACCTCATCCTAAAATGCATCATCAATGGCTTCACTGGTGACATGACTTGTCACATTACCACTGAAATAATCGACACTACACAAGAACACATGATGGTAATGCTTTAAAAATATATTTGCACTTCATTTAGAAAATAGTTAAGTGCTAATTAAATTTTTCTGTTGAAAAGTTTAATAAGTAGAAGATCATCTACCCTGGTGGTCATTGTGCTAGACTGCCTGATTAACAGAGTTCCCCACCTATTCCCTAATCTGCGCCTTCCTGGTGAAGGACCTCCATTTTGAGAGCTGCTTGGCAGGCAGGCATGCATTGTTTTGGTGTGAGTGCTCCCTTCTTCCAGGTGGAAGTACATTCACTAAATGTGTATAGCAAATGGCCACCGTGTTGGTGTAGCCTGGTTAGCATTTCTTTTTACTTTTCAGAAATAAAGCCTCAAAGTGGGAATTTGTTTCTAAAATGTATTAAAAAAAGAATAGCATTTACTCTCAGGGAGATTTCTCTATGTGCATGAGGCCATTGTTGGTTTTCCTGGTCAGAGTAAGCGAGAACTCTCATGTGGGACCCAGGCAGGGAATATCTGCATCCTGAAAACTGTTGAAAATATGGCGGATCTACAGGTTCCCTACCGGCTGCCCACCAATCACTCTGCACTGAAGGATCCAGTATAGGCTTCACAGGTGCTCAGTCTGTGGTTTCTATCTCTAAATGGTTTGGGGTTGGGAACTGCAAGTTGCGTCGGGCAGGAGCTCACCAACTTAGAACTGGGATCCTGGTTTCTGAACCTTTTATGATCTCTCACTAACACAATTACTGTCCTTTGTTGTTGTTCATAAACCAAGCCATTGCTCTATATTGTTAATCTATAAGAGGAAACAAAGGCATCCTCTATCTAACCAGTCGGAAATATTACAGTGCATACACTACACAACAAGGGAGGGGCCAGAAAAATACAAGACCCCCACTTTAAGCCGCACGAAATGTCACAAGGAAATCGAAAGATCCTGACCCTTTATATGAAGGCCTGTAGAATTGTATCCCTGTGGAATGTCTGCAGAAAGTCTTCAAAATTATACGTTTACAGCTTCATTCATAATTCTAATTTTCTGCTTTTCTTATTTCTCTTTATCTTTTTTATTCCTTCCTTTTTTTCTTACTACCCTTTTTTCCAAACGTACTTTTTAATTTCCTTCCTTCTCCCTTAATATTCCTTTTTTCATCCTTCTTTACTTCTGCCTATTCTTTTTTGGTATCCATGATCTATCCTGTTTCCTTTTAACTTTGCTTTGTTTTTTCCTTATTTACATTCTTCTTTCCCTTCCTTCGTGCTGGCTCACTTCATTTCCCTCCTTATATTTTCCCACTTTAAAAACTTCTCTCTGTCACCATTGTAAGCTTCTTTGGTCCACCATCCTAGAGCTGCGCAATTCATTCTTCTATTATTTATTAGTTTCTCATTCGGAGTAGAAATGATTTGTGAGCCCGAGCTAAAAATTATGAAGAGCCGTAAAATCTGTCCCAGGCACCCTCACTTAAGCTGATATAGCGAGTGCTTGACTACGCCCTTTGCAATACAAAGCACCAAGGCACTCTTACATTAAACATAGCTCATAAATCCCACCCCTTGCATAAGCACATGCATAGAGTTCGTGCACTCAGTATACAACTGTATCAGGAGAACGCAGGAAGGACCCTAAATAATCCTGTCTGGTGGCATGTAAGTAATGCATCCAACAGTACTGTATGGGCACAACAACAATGCTGTACAGTGCACCACCCAGTAAAGACAAAGCACATCTCATGCATTCAGATCATCATTGCAATGGGTTGAATACACTTGATGAGGCTGCAAAGATGGGATATAGCCCATGGGTGAATGATCCTGAGGACAAAAAGTGTCAAAGCCTTCAGTGACCTCTAGAAGTCATGCACAGGACGGAGAACTGATAAGACTACGTTATGGATTAACACAGTCGTTTGTGCATGCCGAGGCGCGCTCTCCGTCAGCCAACAAGACTAGTGATAAGGTATGTCAAATATTACAAGGGAAATCAATGGCATTGCTCAGTCTCCATTCCCAAAGGAATCCCTTTTTAAACTGCAAAAACTAGGCTAAAACTCTAAAATATGTACTCATTCGCTGTCTTGTATAATGGTTTCAATATATTTTGGGTCATATTAGCCTGCAATGATTGAAAGTAAATTGCAGTGGAGAAAAATATGGATACCAAGATTTATTTGGTTATTTATTCAGGACAGTGGTGATTTATTGCCACCCTAAAGAGAAAGAATTTAGCTCATGTTTAATTATAGTGAAAATACAAATTTTTATTAATGTTGCCTACTTGAAGTTCAGATTTGTAGCTCCTTCCGTATAGTAAGTAACATTGTCATTGAAACTGTAGCAAGGGTCTCAAAGACTTCACTTCTCTGTTCAATGCAATATATATGTTTATTACCTACTGTATTCATTATATAATTTTGTCGCAGAGATTATATTAATGGGTGCTACACAATCATAATATGTATAAAGAGATGTAGGAAATACATTCACAAAACCTCCATAGAAACATGTGTGTTGACATAGGCATAGGAACGAGATGTACAATGAAACTACATAACATAACATCAAATACCCTAACAAAATCTCCTGAATGATGAAATGATAATAGGTGCTTGAGCATTGGTGGCAGAGAAGTTCCACCTGGTCTTCTTTCACTGGACTGGTTTAACTTCTATTTCATTTAGTCTCCACCTCTCTGTTTGTTCTCAAAACACTATTGTTACCTTAGATGAAGAAAAAATATGATTAACATTCAAAACCTAAAACCATGGAAATTCTCCAATTATGCTTAGTTTGGCAGCCATAAGCCTACTATTCACTTTTATTTACGTCACAAATGATGTGACTTTCAGACCTCACCTAAATATACATCATCACTGAAATAATCAACAATACAACACTGTTGTACAACAACACTACAACATTAAGTATTTAATTGCTGGGTGTGCACAAGGCCTTCTCAAATCATGCTATCACTGTGCTAATGATTATGTTTGGATCATTTCCAGAGAATACATATTTTATCCAGATGTCCACTTGATACTAAGCAAATCTCGTCTCTCTTAGATCCACTGTCCAATCAATTTCTTCTGAATTAAAGCTACAAGCACGGCAGGGGTGTACCAAACGCCCCCACAGGCCCCGCAGTGCGGGGGGCCCCACTCTCTTCATTAAATGAAGGGGGCCCGCTCCCCCCTCAGCTCTTCAGCCGAGAAAGCGGCGATACTAGCCCTTGGTAATATGGCCCTCAGTTTCTCTTCAGTTTCTCTTCAGTCAGAGGTGCCAGGCCCGGAAAGAGGATGGTGTGGGGGCCCCAGAGAGCAGGAGGCAGCACAGAGCACTGCTCAGGACCCTGACAAGGAAGGGGGGGTGCTGGGGGCCCCAGAGAGAGAGGAGGCAACACAGAGCACTGCTCGGGACCCTGACAAGGACGGGGGCTGGAGGCCCCAGAGAGAGAGCAGGAGGCAGCACCGAGCACTGCTCGGGACCCTGAATAGGATGGGGGCTGGTGGCCCCAGAGAGATATGAGGCAGCTTAGAGCACTGCTCGGGACCCTCACAAGGACGGAGGCTGGGGGCCCCAGAGAGAAAGGAGGCAGCACAAAGCACTGCTCAGGACCCTGACAAGGACGGGGCTGGGGGCCCCAGAGAGAGAGGAGGCAGCACAGAGCACTGCTCGGTACCCTGACAAGGACGGGGCAGGGGGCCCCAGAGAGAGAGCAGGAGGCAGCACCGAGCACTGCCCGGGACCCTGACAAGGACGGGGGCTGGGGGCACCAGAGAGAGAGGAGGCAGCACAGAACACTGCTCAGGACCCTGACAAGGATGGGGACTGGGGGCCCCTGAGAGAGAGGAGGCAGCACAGAGCACTGCTCAGGACCCTGACAAGGATGGGGACTGGGGGCCCCAGAAAGAGAGGAGGCAGCACAGAGCACTGCTCGGACCCTGACAAGGACGGGGGCTGGGGGCCCCAGTAAGAGAGGAGGCAGCACAGGGCACTGCTCGGGACCCTGACAAGGACGGGGTCTGGGGGCCCCAGAGAGAGAGGAGGCAGCACAGGGAACTGCTCAGGACCCTGACAAGGACGGGGGCTGGGGGACCCAGAGAGAGAGCAGGAGGCAGCACTGAGCACTGCTCGGGACCCTGACAAAGTCGGGGGCCCCAGAGATAGAGGAGGCAGCACAGAGCACTACTCAGGACCCTGACAAAGACGGGGTGGGGCTAGGGGCCACAGAGAGAGAGGAGGCAGCACAGAGCACTGCTCGGGACCCTGACAAGATCGGGGGTGGGGGCCCCAGAGAGAGAGCAGGAGGCAGCACAGAGCACTGCTCAGGACCCTGACAAGGGTCGGAGTAGGGGCCCCCAGAGAGAGAGGAGGCAGCAAAGAGCACTGCTCGGGACCCTGACAAGGACGGGGGTGGGGGCCCCCAGAGAGAGAGGAGGCAGCACAGAGCACTGCTCGGGACCCTGACAAGGACGGGGGTGGGGGCCCCAGAGAGAGAGCAGGAGGCAGCACAGAGCACTGCTCGGGACCCTGACAATGGTGGGAGTGGGGGCCCCCAGAGAGAGCATTCTCCAGGGCAAAGCTCATATGAGAAGGGATGAGGCAGCAAAATGGTGCCCTCAGGTAAGCACTCGTGTTAGAAGCACCATGTGGGCATTCACAAGGGGGGAAGGGGGGTGAGAAGGGTGCAAGGCATAGGGGAGAAGGGTGCAAGGTAGAGAGGAGAAGGGTGCAACACAGAGAGGAGATGGGTGAAAGGCGGAGAGGAGATGGGTGCAAGGCGGAGGGGAGAAGGGTGCAAGGCAGTGAGAAGAAGGGTGCAAGGCAGAGGGGAGAAGGGTGCAAGGCAGAGAGGAGAAGGGTGCAAGGCAGAGAGGAGAAGGGTGCAAAGCAGTGGGGAGAAGGGTGCAAGGCAGAGAGGAGAAGGGTGCAAGGTAGAGGGGAGAAGGGTGCAAGGTAGAGAGAAGGGTACAAGGTAGAGAGGAGAAGGGTGCAAGGTGGAGAGGAGATGGGTGCAAGGCAGAGAGGAGATGGGTTCAAGGCGGAGGGGAGAAGGGTGCAAGGTAGAAAGGAGAAGGGTGCAAGGCAGAGAGGAGATGGGTGCAAGGCAGAGGGGAGAAGGGTGCAAGGTAGAGAGGAGAAGGGTGCAAGGCAGAGGGGAGAAAGGTGCAAGGCAGAGGGGAGAAGGGTGCAAGATAGAGGGGAGAAGGGTGCTAGGCAGAGGGGAGAAGGGTGCAAGGTAGAGAGGAGAAGGGTGCAACATAGAGGGGAGAAGGGTGCAAGGTAGAGGGGAGAAGGGTGCAAGGTAGAGAAGAGAAGGGTGCAAGGTAGATAGGAGAAGGGTGCAAGGTAGAGAGGAGAAAGGTGAAAGGCAGAGGGGAGAAGGGTGCAAGGTAGATGGGAGAAGGGTGCAAGGCATTGGGGAGAAGGGTGCAAGGCAGAGGAGAGAAGGATGCAAGGTAGAGAGGAGAAGGGTGCAAGGGTGCAAGGCAGAGAGGATAAGGGTGCAAGGCAGAGGGGAGAAGGGTGCAAGGCAGAGGGGAGAAGGGTGCAAGGCAGAGGGGAGAAGGGTGCAAGGCAGAGGGGAGAGGGGTGCAAGGCAGAGGGGAGAAGTGAGCAAGGCAGAGGGGAGAAGGGTGCAAGGCAGAGGGGAGAATGGTGCAAGGTAGAAAAGGGTGCATGACGGAGGGGGAGAAGGGTGCAAGGGGGAGGGGGAGAAGGGTGCAAGGGAGAGGGCGAGAAGGGTGCAAGGCAGAGGGTAGAAGAGTGCAAGGGGGATGGTGATGAAGTAAAAAAGAGAGTGGAGTGAGAGAGAGTGGAGCAAGAGAGAGAGTGGAGCAAGAGAGAGAGTGGAGCAAGAGAGAGAGCGGAGCAAGAGAGAGAGAGTGGAGCAGGAGAGAGAGTGTAACAAGAGAGAGAGTGGAGAGAGAGAGAGTGGAGAGAGAGAGTGGAGAGAAAGGGTGGAGAAAGAGAGTGGAAAGATAGACAGTGGAGAGAGAGTGGAGAGAGAGAGTGGAGAGAGAGAGTGGAGAGAGAGTGGAGAGAGAGTGGATAGAGAGAGAACGTGGAGAGAGATTAGAGAGAGTAGAGAGAGAGTAGAGGGAGTAGAGGGAGTAGAGATAGAGTAGAGAGAGAGTAAAGAGAGAGTGGAGAGAGACAGTGGAGAGAGAGTGGAGAGAGAGTGGAGAGAGATAGTGGAGATAGAGAGAGGAGAGAGAGAGTGGAGAGAGAGAGTGGAGAGAGAGAGTGGAGAGAGAGTAGAGAGAGTGGAGAGAGAGTGGAGAGACAGAAGAGAAGAGCGGAGAGAGAGGAGAGAGAGAGAGAGAGAGAGAGAGAGAGAGAGAGAGTGGAGAGAGAGTGGAGAGAGAGAGTGGAGAGAGAGAGTGGAGAGAGAGAGAGAGTGGAGAGAGAGAGAGAGAGAGGGTGGAGCGAGAGAGAGTAGAGAGAGAGAGAGTGGAGAGAGAGAGAAAGTGGAGAGAGAGAGAGTGGAGAGAGAGAGAGTGGAGAGAGAGTGGAGAGAGAGAGTGGAGCGAGAGAGAGAGGAGAGAGAGGAGAGAGTGGAGAGAGAGGAGAGAGTGGAGAGAGTGGAGAGAGAGAGAGTGAAGAGAGAGAGTGGAGACAGAGAGAGTGCAGAGGGTGGAGAGGGAGAGAGAGTGGAGAGAGAGAGAGAGTGGAGAGAGAGAGAGTGGAGGAAGAGAGTGGAGAGAGAGTGGAGAGAGAGTAGATAGAGTGAGAGACAGTGGAGAGAGAGACAGTGGAGAGAGCCAGTGGGGAGAGAGAGAGTGGAGAGTGGAGAGAGAGCAGAGAGAGTGGAGAGAGAGTAGAGAGAGAGAAGGGAGAGTAGAGAGAGAGAAGGGAGTGAGTGAGAGGCAGCGAAGAGAGAGACAGTGGAGAGAGAGTGGAGAGAGACTGGAGAGAGAGTGAGAGAGTGAAAGAGTGGAGAGAGAGACAATGGAGGGAGAGACAGTGGAGGGAAAGACAGTGGAGGGAAAGACAGTGGAGAGAGAGACAGTGTAGATAGAGTGGACAGGGTTGAGAGAGAGAATGTCGAGAGAGAGATAGAGTGGAGAGAGAGTAGAGACTGACTGACTCAGAGTCTGAATACTGACTGACGGAGAGACTGACTGGCTGAGAAACTGACAGAGAGAGAGAGAGACTGACTGACTGAGAGAGACTGACTGACTGAGAGATAGAGAGACTGACAGAGAGAGAGAGAACGTATGACATACAGACTGACAGAGAGAGAGAGACTGACAGACTGACTGACTGACAGACTGACTGACTGAGAGAGACTGAACGACAGAGAGAGAGAGAGACTGACTGACTGAAAGAGTGAGACTGGCTCATTGAGAGAGAGAGAGAGAGAGAGAGAGAGAGAGAGAGAGAGAGAGAGAGAGAGAGAGAGAGAGAGAGAGAGAAAGAGAGAGAGAGAGAGACTGTGATGGAATTGGGGTCATAGTGTGTATGAAGCTATGTAATGCCTCTTAAGATTGCTAGTGTCTACTCATAAAAATGTATTATCAAAATGTGCTCTTTGTAGTTACATCTGCTTTTGAAATACTGCATTGTCGCTTTGTCTAATATTTTAAAACGGAACTGAGAAGGAGCAGTGGATGCACTTTTGTCAAAACTGAACGATTAGTGGACCCGATGTATATCATGACAGGAGTCTGCATCAGGAAACTCACCTAAAATTAGGCAAACTTCCCTGGCGTACTGATGGCAGGGACCCTGTAATGAATGGACCACCACCTATGATAGCCTGCTGGCAGACTAGGCCCAACCTTTAACTCCACCATTCAGTGTTACTTATAACGGCTGTATTGGTGACAGTGGTGTAACAATCGCCCTGCAGTATGGCGGGTCGCTGGCCTGAGAGCTCTAGGCTGGCACGAAGGATGGCCCCCTCCATGTAGTTTGCAGGGGGCCCCCTCAAGTTTCGTTACGCCACTGGAGCACGAACCATCCATTCCAAGGAAAACAACTTTTGCAATATGTTATGTAATCACATAACACCTTTTATCATCTTACCTTGTTATGCAAATGTTCTCTCATTCTATATTACATAATAATAAAGTTATTCATCTCAATCACATCTTTTCCACAGGGCAGGGTTGGGAACCAAAAGCAGCTCTGGCAATATTCTCGGACCAGCCGCTGGGGAAGCCCAACCTGACCCGGTAGGTTGGAATCACTTGCTTGGTGCAGTTGATGCTGGGAGCTGATATTTCAGTACCACTGCAAAACCAGCCCCCAACAACAAAACCAGACCCCACCATTCCAGCCTCCAGGGGAAACGCCTGGTACCTGGTATGGCTGCTTTCCCACAACCTTCAGTTTTGCCCCTCAACTACGAACAAGGAACAGACAGCCCACGACCTCTTACTCTGATAACTCCCTGAGAGAAGCATCATATGCCTTATCAATGAAAGGAATTAAAAGTCCTACACTGAGTGTAAAATCGACTAAACGACTTCATAATTTTAATACAACAGATGAAATCCTATTTTAATTAGGAGGGGTTTGATAAGCAAACAAGGGAACTGCTCAATTACTTAGGGTTTGCGAATGCTTACAAGGTCTCTAAAGCACATGTGTCTGCTCAGTGAGCAAGGGTCTGCTCTTTTTTCTGGTGGTCTAATTAAATCGTAAATCATGGGGGAAGGATCACTTGTCCTGCATAACCAGGGTATGCAGGTTGGTACGTGGTGTCTCACAAATTAAAAGACCCTCATACACATGTATTTCAGATGATCGTAGCGGTATATGTTGTCTCCCCGCTTTCATACACGTGTGTGCATAATCCTTGGGTCAGTGTTTATGCAACCTCCGCCTGGAGGATTTACCCTTGGTTAAAAACAGTAGTGATCGTGGATTGGAAAGTGCTCGGGAAGTGAGTTAAAATACCCGGACAGCCAGATGTCGGACTTTATTGGGTCTGGATTCGGGTAGCCAAGTAAGGGAGGGTAATTGAGTATTGTGCCGCTTTGGCATGATAAGGAATTCAAGCGCACTGCATGATGTGTTTTAAAGAACGGTCAGTCATGCAGTGCGCTTGAATTCCTTATCATTCCAAAGCGGCACAATACTCAATTACCCTCCCTTACTTGGCTACCCGAATCCAGACCCAATAAAGTCCGACATCTGGCTGTCCGGGTATTTTAACTCACTTCCCGAGCACTTACCTATCCACGATCACTACTGTTTTTAACCAAGGGTAAATCCCCCAGGCGGAGGTTGCATAAACACTGACCCAAGGATTATGCACACACGTGTATGAAAGCGGGGAGACAACATATACCTCTACGATCATCTGAAATACATGTGTATGAGGGTCCAACCTGCATACCCTGGTTATGCAGGACAAGTGATCCTTCCCCCATGATTTACTGTTAAACAAAGGAGACTGAATGGATCAGCACTCTACCTCCCCCCTCTTGATTTTTTGGTCTAATTAAATCACCAGAGATCTGCTCACCAAAGTGCCATGGAATCCGCTAATCCCTATGGCAGTCAGTGATTACCTCTGCGAGCACTCGATTGATCCCAGCTGGTTGAGGAGGAACACTGGGCAGCGAGCAGCAAGCCGCATATTGGACGCGAACGTGCCTCCAGCTTCGGGCAGCATGGAGAGGACGGATCACAGAGCACAGAGAGGATGCCCCCGCCCCCACTGCTGGCCCCTCTCCTGGCCCTCACTGCTGGCACTGTTTTACAGGGTGCTGGATGGAGGTCAAGCGCTGGGGGCCGGGAGAGGTGCGCTTGTTGTCTCTCCTGACTCTCACTCACAGAGGCAGCCGCGGAACAGCAGGATTAGAACCGCAGACTGCCTGGGACTGCGCTGCTCCAGGCCCTGACACAGACCTGAGCACCAGAGCGCGTTTGTAGATGGCTCCGGGAAGTGGACAGGGGTGAGTGCTTGCAATGCATGTGGAAAGCTCCGGGACACTCTTTTTGAGTAGCCGTGCGCTATATAAACATATTATAACATAACATAACATAACATAACAATGTTCAACACTCTGTCCATCATCGCCTTTGGTTTTGCTTTGTTCGCCCTAAGTTGGCAGGGTATGCCCAGAGGTGGGTCCCTTGCTCACTTTGCCACTGGATTCAAGCTAGCCTGACTGATGACAGCTGATTAGCCAGAAACCAGTGCCAGGATGCTTGTTTCCAGTCCAGGGAAGACATGGCTTGGCAGTTCGGACTGGACTGTTCTCATGAGGCACAGGGTCAGACTGATTTGCATATGGCCATGTCTGAACTGGGGTGGCGGAGTGAGCTAAAGAATGATGATGGATTAAACCCAGATCAGTTGACTGGGGTTGAGTGCTTGCAATGTTCAACACTCCATCCATCATCCCCTTTGGTTTTGCTTTGTTCGCCCTAAGTTGGCAGGGTATGCCCAGACGTGGGTCCCTTGCTCACTTTACCACTGGATTCAAGCTAGCCTGGCTGATGACGGCTGATTAGCCAGAAACCGGCCCCAGGATGCTTGTTTTCAGTCCAGAGAAGACATGGCTAGGCAGTTCAGGCTGGACTGTTCCCATGAGGCACAGGGTCAGACTGATTTGGATATGGCCGTGGCTGAACTGGGGCGGTGGAGTGAGCTAAAGAATGATGATGGATTAAACCCAGATCAGTTGACTGGGGGTGAGTGCTTGCAATGTTCAACACTCCATCTCTCATCCCCTTTGGTTTAGACTGCATGCCCCAGCAGGAAACATCAGTGCAGAGGTGTCCGGAGCAGCGGAAGGAGGCTCCGTGATTGCTGGTGTACTGCAGCCCCATTGAGAAACAGCGGCCTCTTGGGGAGACTGGTAGGTAACTGGATCTCCTTCCTGAGACAACATACTGGCCTGCTTGCCCCATCGCCTCTTGCACCTCTACGCCCCCACACGCGCTAGTAGCCCTGGGTGCCCGGTCCTTGCTTGCAGTGGGAGCGCTGCGCATGTGGGAGAGAAAGGCAGGGGAATTCACCAGGAGGCAAGGAAGGCAAGGGGGCTCAACAGAGCCACAGCCATCCAGCCACCAGTGGCCTCACACAGCTAAAATCCGTTCTAAGGAGCACTTCTGAAGCCATCCATCCTATATCATTCTCAGACTTGAGCATAAACCCCTCATCTACTTCAGGAGCTACTGCACGTAAAGTTATAGAAAGAGGAAAAGCAACAACGCATACATACGTCCAGGATAAAGCAGTATCAACCTTGCCACTGCAGGCTCCTGAGGCGGAAAGCCGGGAGCAGGGCCATTTATTTTAAAAATTCATTGTCACTGATTATTGTGTATTTTAACCAGGCATCTTCACTTACCTGCATCTCCTGGCTTGCTACAAACAGCGCTACTCGCTGCAACGATCCCCTTACTTCTCCCGCCATTCCCGAGGGCCAGGCGAGACACGCCACCTTGGCTGGCCACGCCCCCCGCCAGACTTATAAATAGAGCGCGCCGCTGACAGGCGTCGCATTCTTGATTGGCTCCTGAGGCGGAAAGCCGGGAGCAGGGCCATTTATTTTAAAAATTCATTGTCACTGATTATTGTGTATTTTAACCAGGCATCTTCACTTACCTGCATCTCCTGGCTTGCTACAAACAGCGCTACTCGCTGCAACGATCCCCTTACTTCTCCCGCCATTCCCGAGGGCGAGGCGAGACACGCCCCCTCGGCTGGCCACGCCCCCCCAACTTCCTCACCCGCCAGCATAAAGCATGTGTCTTGGCAGGAAGCGCAGCGGACGTGCGCAGCGGGCGCGACTTTTGCGCGCCGAAGGCGCGCCTAAGGCAAGCCCGTCTGCGCCCGTCCGCGGCCGGACGGGGCCAGGGGCACGACTCCATGCCAAACCTACGTTTTACTCTACCAAGGACCTCACTGCCCTCCAGGGCCATTGGCCACTCCCGGATCCCATCCGCAGTCTGATCTCCTCACTAGACCTTGCTCCTTCTTCCCCCATTGCACCCGATCCCCCGCAGCACGTCCCCCCGTCACCTCGTCCCCCACCCCTTGACCCTCCCCCCTACTCTTCGGCATTGTCTGTCCTCCTACTCAATACCAGGTCAGCGGTCAAGCACCATCACAAGCTGTTTGTCTTACTCGATTCAGAGAAACCCGACATACTGCTCTTGACCGAAACCTGGTATTGTGATTCTTCCCTTCCTGTTCTCCTGGCCACCCTACCCCCCTCCTATGTGGCCCTGCGGGCCGACCGGCCGACAGGCAAGGCTGGTGGTGGGGTCGCCTTAATCGCTCGGTCGGAGTTGAATTTCCAACCTCTCCCTTTTTCCCCTATTCCCCCTGCTGACTTCTTGGTAGTCCGCTCTCTTTCATTTCCCCCCCCCATCACTTGCCTCCTTATGTACCGCCCTCCTCAGCCCTCGCCTTTATTTTTGCCGGCATTTCAAGACCTGTTAGCCAACCTGGTGGTCAACTATGCCTCGGTCTTGGTGCTAGGGGACTTCAATTACTTGCCCTCAGACCCTCATGAGTGCTCAGTCTCTAAAGAATTTACCGATTTCCTTTCATCCCTTAATTTCGTGTCACACATTTCCGTCCCCACTCATTCCCATGGGCACACACTGGACCAGGTCTGGTCCCTTAACCTCCCTGTGGCCTCGGCTGCTGTCTCGCCGTGCCCATGGTCCGACCATTCCCTTATTTCCTTTTCCATTCTCCGAAACCTGATGCCCAAAACTCCGCACACCAAAAACACCTGGGCGCGGAACTGGAACAGAGTGGATTATCCCTCCTTGACCTCCTCACTCCGCAACTCCGCTCCCATTCCCACTGGTTTACCATCTGCCTCTCAAGCCAAGGCCATTAACACCTGGCTGGCTGGAGGCTGCGACTCAGTGGCGCCCTTACGCCGCATCTCCATCCGCCGACCTAAGGACTCCAACAGATGGTTCAATGACCACCTAAAAGATCTTAAACTGAGCGCCCGACGGGCGGAGAGGCAATGGAGGAAAAATTACAGCCCCTTATCAAAAACCCACTTCCTATCAGCACTGGCTAAATATAAAACAGCAATCCTGGATGCAAAAACCTCCTACTTCTCCTCAAAAATAACTTCTGCAGAAAACAAAACCAGGGAAATTTTCGGCATAGTGAATGACCTGGCATTCTCAGACCGAACCTCGTCCCAAATCCCTCCTTCCCAGCCTCTCTGCGATCAACTCAACACCTATTTCGTAGAGAAAATTGCTACTATCAAGACCAACATCCCACCACCCTCGTCTGCCTTCGTCGATCCCTCCCCTCCTTCCGTCCTATGCCTTTTTACCTCCATTCCTCCCCTCACTCAGGATTCTTTTTTGGAGATACTCCCCAAAGTGAAGTCAGGGTCCCCTGCGGACGTCTGCCCGGCACGAGTCCTGCAGCAAATTTACTCCAGCTGCCCTGACCCCCCCATCGCCTTCCTCAACAGTTCTCTGGCACAGGGCGTTGTGCCCTCTGTGCTAAAGGCAGCTACAATAGTGCCCATCCTGAAAAAACCTGGCGCGGACCCTTCCATCTCGGCCAACTACCGCCCAATCTCCCTGCTACCCTTCTTGGGCAAGGTGATGGAACGCCACGTCACCGCGGCACTCAGCGCCCATGTTGAGGCAAATGGAGGACTGGCATCCCGCCAAGCCGGGTTCCGCCCCAGGCATTCGACCGAATCAGTCGTGGTCGCGGTCTTAGACAATCTCAGAAAGGGTATGGACGAGAACAAACACCAGGCACTGGTCCTCCTTGATCTCTCCGCCGCCTTTGACACGGTGGACCATACCATCCTACTTACCCGTGTCAAGGCGGCTGGTATCGGGGGTTCAGCACTGGTCTGGCTCTCCTCCTTTCTGAGGGACCGCACTCAGGCGGTTCGGCTAGGCGACTTCACGGCCACTCCTCTTCCTGTCACCTGCGGTGTTCCCCAGGGTTCCTCTCTCTCCCCTTTGCTTTTCAATCTCTATATCTTTCCTCTCATCTTCGCACTCCAGCAGCTGGAGGTCACCGTTTATAATTACGCGGACGACCTCCAGCTCATCTTTGATCTGTCCCCCTCTCCTCTCTCTGTTTCCAACTTCCAGTCAACTATGACATTCATCAGGGACTGGATGAACCACAACCATCTTAAGCTGAACCCGGATAAAACCGAGCTGGTTCTCACGGGTGGTTCATCCAGCCCCTGGAACTCTCTCTTTTGGCCCCCCTCTCTTGGTCCCTCTCCTACCCCTTCCACTTCGGTCAAAACACTCGGTGTTAAAATAAACAGCCAGCTCACTCTTCATTCACAAATCAGCTCCGTGGTATCCTCTTGTTTCCTCACCCTCCGCACTATCCGCTCTATTTCCCGTTTCTTTTCCCCCCAGGCACTTAAGATCATCATGGCCGCATTAGTGATATCGCGATTGGACTACGCAAACGCTCTCTACCATGGTATCCCCGCGTACAGCTTGCGTAGACTCCAGATTATTCAAAACCAGGCAGCCCGGCTGGTGTATGGCCTCCCTCGTTACCACCACTCCACCCCCCTTCTCAGGGAGCTTCACTGGCTCCCTGTAAAAGAACGCTCCCTTTTTAAGATCGGCTGTATGGCCTTCCAGGCCCGCCAGGGCACCGCCCCCGCTTTTATCTCCTCATTAATCCACCCGTATGTACCTGTAAGAGAACTTCGGTCTTCTTCCAAGTCCCTTCTTCAGACCCCTCGCTTCACACGTAAAAAGTGGGGCGGGGCCAGCTTTTCCACCCTGGCTCCAACTTTTTGGAACTCACTCCCTGACCACCTCCGCTCTGCCACTCAGTACCTCTCCTTTCGCAGAGATCTGAAAACGTTCCTCTTCAGCCAGGCCTTCCCTTCTTAAACTCCCCTAAATACCTCCCCCTTTCCTTTCTTCTGGTCTCTCTCCCTCAGTTGCCAATCCCCCTAGCGCCAAGAAACCGCAAGGTGTACGTTGCGCTCTAGAAATATTTTAAATTAGAAATTAGAAATTAGCAACCAAACTGCTCCTAGTGCAAAAAGTCTCAATGAGCTTGCAAGTGGATTCAACAAAACCATAAAAACAATGTTACAGAACTGGGACGCTTTTGAATTCCTACAGAAGGGGGACCTGCTGTGTCTCCAGGAAACTTGGTTACTTGCCCCCCTTATTGTACCAGGATTCCAGGAATTACATACAGCAAAAAAGTTCAAGGTCTTCGGAAGGCCATCAGGGGACCTATCCATATCTGTAAACCTGGGTATCTCTATAACATCGGTCAAATCGCCAATAAGTACGGACATGGTTCAAACATTATACTTGCAAGGCCTGAAACTGAACGGATCCCCCATATTGATCTTCCTGCTGAACATCTATTTCAATTGCAAGGACAGCCTGAGATACGGCAAGATTGAAGAACTGGTCAATATACTGGAGGCATTGCTCTATAATTACCCAAACAGCGGGATAATAATGGTCGGTGACTACAATGCATATCATCAGGGACTAGAAACAGATACTTCTTGTACTAGGGACTGCACCAATAATTTGTTTAACAGATTTCTTAACACCTACAGTCTAAGGTCCACGCAAGAGGCACCACTCGCAAACCACGACACGCCGAGAGACCCCCAGAGAAAACCCAAAGTGACCATAGACTACATTTTCTGGCGGACTTTCAAAAGGCAGTACAATTAACTAGTGACCACCTTCCACTGTTTACCATTATATCACTGCAATCGGTTACTCTAAGCTGCATCACACCTTTGGGTGCATCCACCCGGGAGGAAATCCATACAATCCTAAGCCGACTGAAGCGGAATAAAATCAGTACATCCAGCCTGACAGTTTGGAAAAAGAATTGGCCTGCACTGTATAGCGACTTCGCTGAAGGGAATATACCAGCGAAATAGTCAAACCTGGTCCCAGAGCATCACCGTTTACTAGTAGACACAAAACCAGGAATCAGGAATCAGCCCGAACTCAAGGAAAGGGCGTGCTGCCAACCCAGTCCACGGTGCAAAATAATCCAACTAAGCAAAAAGGCACTGAGGCAAGCCAATCGCAATTACAAGTGGGCGAGGGACGAAACCGCTCGCCAGACATGGCTGACAGCAGAGGGGGCGTGGCTTGAGCGCCGCACAAGATGGCGGCTTGACGGCGAGGCTCCGCTGACAGGACGTGAGCGCCGGCAATTTTCTCGGCATACACCGGGACTTCCCTGGACCTCAGCACAGAATCTGCAGTCGGAATGTGAGGTGAGCAGGACGCCATATTCCCTGTCTCTGAATTCCGCCGGAATGCGCTCTTTTTTCAAATGACGCGGTCCGCTATTCCGGCGGCCGCCATTTTCTTTTACCGCGATCTTTTCACGAGCGGTTTTCGCCTATGCAAGCCTCGTTTTCCCTTCACAGAGACTGTAATGTGAATTCTCCTCCTCAATCAGCCTCATATTAATGCAACATGCCTATAAAGCTGCAATTTTTGTCTCCTATGTTTTAAAGGTCACACGCTGTTCTCACTAACTTTGCCTCCTCACCTCAATGACTTCTCATCTTGGTTGGCGCCTTTTTTCACTGCATTCATGCTTTTGGCGCATTCTCTATTCTTTTATTTATTTTGAAGAGGATTTCTTACAATAAGAGGCTATGTGATACAACTAACTTTTGTTCCTTGACTCACGCAATCTTTGTTCGTTATTCTAAAATATCACTTCAAAGAGTGCATTCCTTACATAACCTTTTTTCTTGGATTCTGTGGTAGCACTGCTGTATTTCTCCCTTGCCTTATATGGGGAAACTGCGCAACCTCAAGCTTACTGCTTCCGAGACCAAACCTCGTCAATCCTCAGACTCTGATTCCACGACGCAGACCATGGATGATCCAGTTCCCCTTAAACCGGATGTTACACATGGGGCAATTCCTAAAACTACTACTTCCAGCAAGCTTTTGCAACCTGGCTCTACGAAACGTCTGAAAAAAGATCCTCCCTCTCCAGGTTCCTCGTCGCACTCAGCGTCCATGGATCTTATCCTTGAAGAACTTCGTGCGCTTAAACCCTTCATGGCCAAAACCACTAAAACTTTGCAATTTCTTCATGACAAATGGTCTACACTTGAATCAAGGGTTCTTTTGGTGGAGCAATCTACAGAGTCTCTTCAAACTTCCTGTGCAAAAATTTCGGTGTTGGAGAAGGATGTCTCTCTCTTAAGAAGGCAGACAGAGGAGTTGGAAAATAGAAATCGTAGAAATAACCTACGCCTTTATAACCTTCCGGAACTCACAGAAGTGTCAAATCCAACTGCCTTCTTCCAAACCTTCTTACCGAAAATTCTGGATCTTCCTCCTTCTTCTTCACTCAACAGTCAACGTGCACATAGACTTGGTCCAAAAGTTTCCACCAAACCCCGCGGAGTCATCATGCTGTTCTTGCAATATACTGACCTCCTTCAAGTACTTTCAGCAGCAAAAGCTAAAAAACAAGTTATGTGGGAAGGTCATCGTTTATATCTTTCTCAAGATGTAGCTAAAGTAACAGCTGACCGTCGGAAGCAGTTCCTTGATTTACGTCCACGACTTCGGGATCTTGGTGCCAGGTTTGGTTTGCTTCATCCTTGCATCTTCAAGGTGACCTACAAAGATAAGACCACAACTTTCGAAGAACCACGCGTCCTTGAAGAATTTCTCCGTCATCATGAAGCCGAAAACATGGACACTGCAAGACCTGTTTAAATATTCATGTTTTTACCCTGTTTGACTAAAGTGTTTATCTCTTTGTTATCCTACCGTATCTAGTTTTTGTTTCTTCCATCCTAGTGATTACACCTAGTCCTAGTTTATTGTGCCTAGTATTGTGCATTTTACATATTTGGTTTTTCTTATGTCTCTTTAACATCCCCTTTTCAATTTTTGTCTTCCTACAGATCCTCTCCTCATGTTCTTCACCCTGGTGTATTTTTGCTCCCTTCAATTGCTCCTATGCTGGCTCCTCAAGTGTTCGGTGGCGTGAGTTTCCGTTGTCGATGTCGTCCTCTTCTGGCGTCGTCACCCCTCCTTCTTCTTCTGTATTTGTTGGTATGTTTCTCTTTTTTTCCCACTCCTTTCTATTTTCTCTATTCTTTCTATTTTTTCTACTGTTCTTTCTTACTATTTTCTCTCTTTACTCTTTTCTCAACCTTTCACTTACCTTACTCTCGACTTTTTCTCTTGATTTATTTCTCTTACAGACTCTTTTTTGCATTCTTACTACTTCTCTCCTTTCTTCTCGACTCATTTTCTACTACATCTTCTCTTTTATATCATTCTCTTGATACTTTATATTCCGAGTAGTTACCTGGAATGTTAAGGGGTTAAATAACCCCATTAAACGTCAAAGAGTTTTAACACATTTGACCAGACTTAAAGCCGATGTAGCCCTCCTCCAAGAATCCCACCTTACAGAAACGGAGGCTGCCAAACTTAAGCGTTGTTGGGTGGGTCACGTTTTTCACTCTCCTGCTTTAGGTAAGAAAAATGGTACAATTATATTGTGTCATAAAAAGTTAACTGTTTCAGTTATATCTCAAGAATGCGATGTTAATGGTCGTTGGGTTCTCATTAATCTTCTTATTGATAAAATACCTATAGTTATTTTCAATATTTATGCTCCTACAGGTGTTGATAAACTGTTCTGGCCTGCTATTTCTGACAAACTTGTTACCCTCAATGAACAATATGTTATTCTTGGCGGTGATTGCAACCAAGTCCTTGATCCCTTTATAGATAGGAATTCAAAAGTTAAATTTGTTCCTTCCAAAATGCATTCCCAATTTGTCACATCTATACAGAACAATGCTCTAGTTGACATTTGGAGGCTATGTAATCCGGACCTCAGAGAGTACACTTTCTATTCCCCCACTCATCACTCCCAATCCCGTATTGATTACCTCTTCCTCAGCAAACCCTTAGCACAACTTGCCATTCACTCAGACATAGGCTCCATTTTAATTTCAGACCACGCTCCCGTTTTTGTGGATATTGACCTTATCCCCTTCTCCCCTCACTCAGGGCGCTGGAGATTTAATAACTCCTTACTC
Source organism: Lissotriton vulgaris (assembly GCF_964263255.1). Taxonomy (NCBI): domain Eukaryota; kingdom Metazoa; phylum Chordata; class Amphibia; order Caudata; family Salamandridae; genus Lissotriton; species Lissotriton vulgaris. Next base: position 1,704,815,514 of record NC_141685.1, on the reverse strand, counting down.
CTTGATTCCAACTTTTGCACCCAATTTAAACATTTTACCACTGAATTTTTTACACTTAACCATCTTCCAGAATCTTCCTTTGCCATGGTATGGGATTCATTTAAAGCGGCTGTACGGGGCTTTATCATTACTTTCGTTTCTCAAAAGAAAAAGCAATCAATCTCTAAATCAACTCAACTTTTAGATAAAATTAAGAAGCTAGAATATGCCTACTATAATTCTAACTCTGAATCTTCTCTTCGTGAACTTATATCCGCCAAATTTGATTTTAATAAATATACCACCAATGCTGCCTCAAATTCTCTTCTTAAATGCAATTCCCGCTATTACGGTGGACAGAATAAAATGGGCAAACTTCTAGCCAATTATCTCAAGATACGAAAAGAAAGAACAAAAATTGAATCCTTACAAGGCCCGGCTGGTGTTTCTTTATTTAAGGACAAGGACATATTAGCTCAATTTGTTTCTTTCTACCAAACTCTTTACACTCCCGAATCTAATCCTGACCCTATTGATCTTCTTACATATTTTCAAGATATCCCCTCTCCGGACTCATCTCATATTGACTTCCAATCATTAGATTTGGATATTACCCTTTCTGAAATCTCACATGCAGTCTCTATCCTTCGTCGAGGTAAAGCACCTGGGCCCGATGGTTTTACCATTGAGTTCTACAATCACTTTTCCTCCCTTCTTCTCCCTAAATTACTTTTGTTATTTCAATCCTTTGCGGCTTCCGGTTCTTCTCAGGGTACTTTCCAAGAAGCTTTAATATGTTTTATACCTAAACCAGATAAAGATCATACCCTTTGTAAAAATTACCGTCCTATCTCCTTAGTAAACACTGATTATAAAATTTTCGCCAAAATTATAGCTCTTAGATTAGATCCTCTACTACCGGAACTTATTGGCCCTGAGCAGTCTGGATTCGTTAAAGGTCGCTTATCGTCGGACAATTCTCGTGTTTTCTTTAACATTTTGAGTAAGGCCGCCTCCCTTTCTACTCCCCTTGCTGCCATCTCTCTGGACGCCGAAAAGGCTTTTGATAGAATAGGATGGGATTTTATGTTTCAGGCACTTCGTTGGTTTGGTTTCCCTCCTAAATTCATTTTTCTTATTTCCTTACTTTATTCTAGCCCCCATGCTTCAATCTTTGCAAATGGTATGACTTCCGATTACTTTCCCCTTCGAAGAGGGGTGCGTCAAGGATGCCCTCTATCCCCTCTTTTGTTTATTCTAGCTTTAGAACCCTTTTTAACTAAGATTAGACTTGATGATACTATTACTGGTTTTCATTATGGTTCTCAAAAACAAGCTAAATTATCGGTTTACGCAGATGATATCTTATTTTATTGTTCAAACCCCCAAACAACTCTTCCTTCCTTCCTTAATCAAGTTTCCTCTTTCTCAAATGTTTCAGGTTATCGCCTCAATACTGACAAATGCGAAATTTTACCCTTAAATCCTTTATGTCAAAAACATCTCTTTGACTCCTCTGGCTTTTCCTGGCAACCCTCTAAGATTAAGTATCTAGGTATTTGGTTCGCTCCTCGTCTCCCCGACACACTTAAATTTAATTTTGAATCTCTCTCTAATAAAATTACTACATCGATCAATCGTTGGAACCCTCTCTTCCTTTCCTGGTGGGGTCGTTTGGACTCCATCAAAATGATGCTAGCACCTTTAGTTCTCTACTCTATTTTCATGATTCCCATTCATATCCCGGACCACTATTTCAAGTCGATAGATTCTCTTCTATTAAAATTTTTGTGGAAGGGTAAAAAATCTCGAATAGCACTCTCTTCTTTGAAAAAGGATAAATCCCTCGGTGGAGTCAAATTCCCTAACTTTAAATCATATCATAATGCTTTTTCCTTAAAACAAGCCCTGCGGTGGCTTTCCTCTGATCTTCCTCATATTCCTCCTCTATGGCTCACGTTAGAATCTTCTTTTCTTCATCCCTATGAATTTGAGGAAGTTCTATCCTTTTCCTCTAATGTATCATCTCTTCGTTCCCCCATCATTTCTCACTCCTGTTCTCTTCTTCGCCCCTATTTATTGTCCACATACCCTTCTGCTTCCACTACTCACACCCAATCTATCTGGCATAATAAACTCCTTAAAATTGTAATCGCTCATTATATTGGAAAACCTGGCATTCTCTTGGTTTAAAATGGATCTCCCAACTTCTTTCAGATACTCAACCTCTTCCTTTTCATGACCTTCAAACCCAATTTTCGCTGCCTTCCTCTTCTCATAAGCAATATTTATCACTGATTCCATCCCTTACCCAATACCTTTCTTCGCTCCCGATCACCAACTCTATCCCTATCACACATCTTTCGATTTCTAATGCCTTCGACCAATCCCTTTCTGCTTCATTTATCTATAAATCTCTGCAGTCTTCTAACGATCGTACTAAATCTAAAGTTGAGTTGGCTTGGGAAAAAGATTTGTCTCAAATTTGGCCCTTCACTTTATGGGATAAAATTTGGTCTAAGATTCACAGTACATCCAGAGCTGCAAACACTACACAAACTTTATTCTTTATTTATAATCGTACACTATTCACTCCATCAATTCTGTCATCATTCTCCCCAGACACTCCCTCCACTTGTTGGTCCTGTCCATACCCTTTGGCTGATTTGAAACATATGATATTCGAATGTCCTCACATTTTACGTTTCTGGCAATTAGTTTGGTCCCAATTGCAAAAGATTTTCAACTTTACTTTTTCTTTTTCCATCATACACATTTTCTTAGGTTCCCTCTCTCCTGCTTTTACCGGGTCACATCACAAACATAAATTAATTGACCTCTTAATAGCCATTGCTTTTCACCATATTACATCACATTGGAAACAGGCTAAAGATGTTTCTTTTACTGCTTGGTGGAACGCAGTTTGTTTTAATCACCGTCTAGACACTAATTTTGTTTCCCCCATTTCCTTAGCAATCAAACGTGATCTTTTATGGCTCCCCCTTACCGAATATTTATCTAAGATTGCCAGGCCTCCTCCCACTTCTCCGATACGTAATGTTGAAGTTTGTAAACCACCATGATTGCATTTTCTTATTTGCTTATACTGTTTCTTCAATGCATCTAATGTTTATCATATCATTTATATGTTTTTATAATTCAAGATGTTCCCTCATTCCCCTATGTTCCTGACATTTATTGTTTATCCTATTTTTATGTATAAGATAGCTTTAATAAGTTTCGCCATTTTGTAAGAGAGATTTCTTGTCTCTCATAACTTTTGACTGTTTCTTCATTTTCTGTCTTTGCCTCTTTTTATTTCAATAAACTTCAAACTTAAAAAAAAAAAAAGACATGGCTGACAGCTAGAGACATGCACAAGAGAAACATTTTGAATTTTAAAATGCAACAAAAAGACTCTCAATGGCTGTATATCCATAGTCTTCTGACCCCAAGTAAAAAAGCAGAATTCTGGCTATACATCAACAGGCTGTTTGGACATGGCCACAATCGGCAAAAAGGAGTTCCAGGGCACACTTGGGTAAACCATGTGAAAACACTCTACTGTGACCCTTCTCATAATCTTCCTTTAGACCACAAACGACCATACATGAGTATTAGTCTGTATAAAGACACTGACAATAAAAACTGGGTAAATCAAATAAACATGGAGGAAGCAAATGAATTCCAGGACGTGCATAATCGAGTGTTAACATTTATAAACAACATGAGAAGCAACGGTGCGCCGGTGCCCAGTGCCCTCATTGTATTCTGGGCAACAACCCTTAACCCATTATACAAGTTCTCAACATCATGGAGACTGCTAACTGTCGCGCATTCTAACAGATTTCCCAGATACCGGCCTATGCCAGAAATTCGCTAGTAAGACTGGAATTTGAACTAAGCAAACAAACGTATGAATACTGGGCAGCGGTCATCCGTTATTATTGGGGGATATGCGCCCCCCCCACCCCCCCCGGACAAAATGAAATATACCCTGAAAGAAATTTTCACAAAAGGGCAAAACCCATGGGCAGATGCGTTATCAACTGCCCTTAAGGAGCTGCACCTCAACCTGTCTGACTAGGGCAACTTTATTCACCAACCCGGCTTGCTTAAAACAATTTTAAGGAAACAAGTCAGGACACTATCAAAACAAGATGACATAGCCCCTATTGAGTCCTCCAGCAGCAATATTGGGATACTAGTCAGCTCTTACGAGGACAAATTGAGGCAGCCTTACCTTAATTCAGCACTGAATAAACAAATACTAAAGCAAATACTTTCAGTCAGACTCATGGCCATTCCAATGAAATACATCAGTACCTGCTGGAAATCACTAGAGGCGGTCACCTCCTGTAGACTCTGCCATCAGTTCGAGGAGTCCTTGGCCCATCTACTCTGCACTTGTCCTGAATTGAATCTCGCACGTCACACTTTTTTAAAACCCTTGTTTTTAAAAAACAGAACCGCACTTGTACGGATGCATTGAAGCTTCTTTTTTAATTTAGAGATCCCCATGGAACTGGCAAGACTAGTGAAATTTGTACAAATACTTAAAGAGCTCTTAAGTAAAGATTGAGCCAGGCTTAACGTAAAATCCTAAGCCCAAAACTGTGAGCATAAAACAAGCACCCATGGGTCACTATTTTTACTCTTGATACAGTTCCGAAATGTGGGATATGAATTGAAATGATAATGTTTACATTTGTTCTTTTGTAACAATTTCTATGAATTGAAACAATAAAAGCATTATAACAAAGGAACTCATGGTGTTGCTTAGTTGCTGCCGGTAGTATAGGGAAGCTGCTGGCAAAGCCACAGTTATCTATTTTCTTCAGTAAAAGCATCACCTGATCCCTCCATTTCTAGAAATGTCAGTACTAGCACTGTCAGTTTTTTTTCTATTGAAATCTATTGGATGTCTTGTACAGTCGAGTGGTCTTCCTAACACGGCTTATACCAGGAATGGTTAAGGTTTTTACTAGGTGTGTGTGGTTGGACAAAGTCACTAAGTTCACCGTCAGTGAAGGTGGGTGAAGTTTCCCACCTCCAACTTATCGCCCGACTTGTGTTTAAACCCTCCCAGAGCCTCCCCACTAATGAAGATTTCCACCTCTGGGCTACACTACCCATGTATGCCGACTAGGTTCTGGCAGCCTTCAGCCCTTCTGCCATTACCAGTTATAGGGTCCAGGAAGATAAAATGAGGCGGCAAGTGGGAGGGGTAAGAATTCTATGCTTGAGGGTGGGATGCAGCATGGATCAGTGACATAATATGGATCCAACAAATATTGAGTAACACCAATATGAGAAATTAAATATCGAGAACAAAAATATTGACTCCATATACATTACTATAAAAATCATTAATATCGAGCCCACAAATATCGTTAACAAAAATACATGTTTTTACATATATTGATGACAAAAATATCAGAAACACAAATATCGTCACCTATAAATATAAACCATGTAAAAAATATCGATTGCCACAATATCGACTATAAAACAATCATCAAAACAACTAATACAGCCATAAAAAAACACACCATGGTAGTACGGCAGTTAATTGTTAAGAACACTTCAATCCATGTTGGCCATTTTTATACCCCCATCCAACTGTGTCCCATCTAATCCATGTATCCTTCTGGGGGCCGATTACGATGTCGGTCAGAAAACATTATGAGCTCATCGGTTTCTGAATGCTTCCGACTGACTCAGGTTGGGGGAGGTCGACCGACCGATTACCGTGGTTCTGAACACCGTTCGGTCGGACTCCAATTGACTTCAATGGGAGCCTGTGTTCCGACTGGCAACACAGGTTCCCATTGGAAAAAGGGGTGGGTGCTGTAAACCTTGCGCCCTGCAACATTGTGCAAGGTTGAAAAGAGGGGTCCCTTGGGTACCCCCACGGGCCAATTTGGAGGCCTCTGGGTGAAGGGGGCCCTGCTATGGGCCCCCGAAAGTTGGATTCTGACATCCGATCCGTATCAGAAAGATCGCTGGGTGAACTCTGTCCGAATCCAACATCGTAACGCTCGGTTTCTCCAAAAGCCATTCGGATGCGACTCGGAACCGAGTCAGACAGTCCGAATGGTTTCTGACCATCGTAATTGGTCGGTCGGAAATGTTTCCGAGTCGGTTGAACCCAAGGCTTCCGAATCGGATTGTGCTAAACTGAATGCCGTTCGGAGCCTTTTTGACCGACATCGTAATTGACCCCTAATCTGTGTCGGCCATTTTTATACCCCCACTCATAAGCCCCATCTAGTTATTGCCAGGAGCAAATAAACTTCTTTTTTATTTCTGTAAGGAAATCTCCATCTTGTGTGTTTGGAAATGATGCATGTCTGCCTTGGCGGCCCTGGTTTGTGTCAGCAACCTTGTGCATCACCCTTTGCCTCCTACTGCACAGTGCTATGACAGTTTGCATTGTCCCGTGCCATAGCCTATCCACGTGGGGGTGCCAGTATGTTTTGATCTCTGTGCTCAAACTATAAAAGCTAGATAAAATGACTGTGCTTCCCTTATTTCATGGGTAAAATTGAGCTCATAAATTACTTTATCGAAACAATCTAATGCAACAATGCTAATTAACTGTATGAGTAAACACCGCAACGTGGCAACCAGACATTGAAACTCTACATGCTTTCTTTTTTATTTGGCAAATTTGACCCTTTTCTTTCTCAGTTAAAGACATTCCTCCACCAAATTATATTTGAACCTAAGCTCCTTAGAAGCGATTCAAAGAACAGAACGTTTAGCGTGGCACCAATTGACACATCTTTGCATTTCTGTTAACCATGTTCATAAAAAGTATCCAAGTTGTTCATTATTTATATGCAAACCATTTTTAATGTCCGTTTATTGAAAAATATTCTTTGGAAATTAAAGCGCTAATTGCAGGACACGCAAACATTTTGTAGGACTGGTTGCTAATGGCTCTGGTCCTTTTCCATCTTTCACGTTCTGCTTGAAGGAACATAGGAGCCAAAACTGGGGTTCCAATACAAGAACTGGTTTCAATGAGGGTTGTTTTGATTAAATCAAGTAACAACCGGTTGACTTGTTAAACCGAGCAAATTTTATTTATTGCAAGCGGTCTTGTTTTCAAATTTTAACACATTGTTTTTTGTGCGTGGAAAATACAGAAATGAACAATGAAATACGTTTTATATACAATATATACAGACATATAAATGCAACATATCATACACACTTGGCCATACATTCATACACAGACAATACAAAGTGAAAAAATACAAAAAAACGCTATGTCCAGGCAACTAGCAAGAAATCAGTAGAAGATAATATTTTCTATTTTATAATGTCGTTGTGATTGTCATGAGATCCCTCATGAAACCAAATTTATGAACACTCTATTTCGACAAAATAATGGTAGCCAGAAGCGGGACAGAAAAGCTGGTCGACGCGTTTCAAACCCCTAAGAATAAGTGGGGTTCTCCTCAGGACCGGATGTTGGTTCTGAAATGTTAAAAATAACTAGCTTTAGCAAAGTGTTATAGAGCGACTATCAAGAAAATAAGACAAGGGCTCAACTACCAGAAGACAGCTGGCACTCCCTACCTCAATCCATAGGTTCAATCGACACCTTGAGAAAGTGTAATCAATGTTGTATTTCCCAACAGGTTTTTAACAGCAGCTGTGTGAGACAACAAAATACGTACAACAACGTTTTAGTGTGGTGCGCAACTCTCAAACATCATTCATCTTGCTTGCCGTGGGAACGTTACCTTACCTGCGAGCGGGCGGTTTCAATGGCGCTGCTTTGTTATTTTCTTTAAGCGGCTGCTCCTAATCTGTAGGGCGGGGGCGAAAACGTGTATTAGTAAAGAGGCGGTAATCCGTGGGCGATTTAGTTCTACATCAAACGGGTTGGCATACCGAGGCTGGAGCAAGGCAGACGTCCTTCTCCCTCGCTGGTGTGTACGGATCCACCGTCTGGAGTCCTCGAGTGAGGGTGTGGCTTCAGTGCTTCCTGGTTGGTGTATAGGAAGGAGAGAGGCCCGGGAATTCTGGGACTTGTGGTCCAGCGACAGCGCGCTGAGAAACGGGAGTCAGAAGAAAGCTGGTTTACACAATCGGCTTATAAATTTCAGAAATTTCGTTAAGTCCTCTCGTGGCAGTGTTAAACTTCATGATGAGCATTGCTTCACGTTGTGCTAGTCTTGCTTCAATGTCCCCTCCTCTAGGGTCATTTTCAATTTTGGACACAACGGTCCAGCGTAAATCAGTAATAACATGTTTGCACCTAGTCCAATGGTTGACTAAGGGGGCATTCTCTACCCCTCTGCGGATACGTGATTTGTGTTGCGTGATCCTGGTCCTTATTTCCTGTGTTGTTTTGCCAATGTATACTGAAGGGCAAGGGCAGATGATTGCATAAACAACGTTTTTAGATTTACAGTTTGTAAACGTCTCATGTTTCCAGTGGGTATCCTCAAATGTAAAAACTGTGTCTTCAATGGTTTCGCTGCAGCAAGTGCACGTTCCGCACTTATGATGCCCTTTTGGTGAAGGTAAACCAAAGATACTTTGTAGTGTGGGAGCCCTCGTCATTGGTAACGCTGCCCTGACAACGTAGTTGGCAACACTTTTGTCCTTTTTATACGCAAAGAGTGGTGGGGCTGCAAGATCCTCATGCAGATTTTTTAATAAGTGCCAGTTAGACAAAATGAGCTTTCTGTGTGCGTTGGCTGCCGGACAGAAAGTGGTACCACCAAACCAGTATCAACAACAAGGCCAAACTCAACAACCTTTTTTAGGACGGGGCCAACAGAAAAGAGGCCGAGTCCGTTTCACACAACCATGGCAAATGAGGACACGCCAGAAATCCTACAACAACTAGAAGTCTCACCAATCTATAACCTATCAGATAGGACACTATCGGCGGCAGAGATCTCTATTCTTACTAAAGGACTTAACTATGTCCCATCAAGACCTACGGATTTCACTCGAATGAAACTAGAAACACTGGAGTTCTGCCGTAAAATACGTCTTAAAACATTTTTTCAAGATACCATGGAAAGCACATATGAAGAAACCACAGGCCTAAGGAAAAAGTCTACATTCTGCCCCAAAGGACCCAAAATCCCAAAGGAAGTTTCAACGTTTGAAACGACTGTGCTATCAGGAATTTCAGCAATTGAAAAAAAGAAGTCTTTTGTCAAATTCAATCTTTCCAAAGCGGAAAAAGATGCACTCATAGCAGTCAAGAATGACACTACCATCGTGGTCAAGCAGGCCGATAAAGGCGGAGCGGTGGTCATATGGGACACCAACAAATACAAGTCCGAAGTACACCGTCAACTTAACGATTTGAACTGCTATAGACGCATAGGGAAGAACCCTACATCTGAATTACAAAATCAATTATTTGACATCATCCAAAGGGGCTTTGCAGAAGGGATTATAGGTCCCAAGGAGTACGCATTCTTACAAAACAAAAACCCAAGGACGCCCGTATTTTATGTACTCCCTAAATTACATAAAGATGAGAAAAATCCTCCAGGACGACCTATCATTTCAGGCTGCGAATCTTTGTTTGAGCCTGTGGCTAAATATATTGATCATTTTTTGAAACCCTTTATTGAAACCATTCCGGCTCATCTCCAAGATACCACTGCTTTCCTTAATCGCATTTCCACCATTAAATTCGATCAAAGTAGTCAACTTCTGGTGACACTCGATGTGGTGTCTCTATACACACAGATCCCTCAAGAACAAGCACTGGAAACTCTGACAGTTTTCTTGGACAAAAGGGAAAGACCAGTGCGAGTCCCCACCAAATTTATCCTTGACCTGGCAGGCTTTGCGCTACAGAAGAACTTTTTTTCATTTGACTCGGAGTTCTTTTATCAAATCAAAGGAGTGGCAATGGGTTGCCCCTTTGCCCCGGAGCTAGCCATCATGTTTATGGGGCTATTCGAAGAGAAATTTATCTACCAGACCAATCCTTTTGACAAGAGTATTTCGCATTATATGCGTTATATTGACGATATATTCATGGTTTGGACTGGAGGACATGAAGATCTGGGTCAATTTGTCAGCTGGCTCAATTCGAGAACAATAGACATTCAGTTCTCTGTTTCAGCATCTAATGTATCCATCAACTTTTTAGATGTGAAAGTGGCACCCTGTGAGGGTGGCCTAAGTACAACACTTTTCCGAAAACCTTCGGACAGGAATAAAGCGTTGCATTTCAGTAGCAACCACCCCCGCAGCTTGAAACAAAACCTTCCTTTTGGACAATTCTTAAGAATACATCGAAATTGCTCAAGTAAAGAAGAGTACTTCATTCATGCTGAACGTTTAATGAATCGTTTGATCCAGAGAGGCTACCCTAAAAAATTACTAAAAAACTCACTCAAACGAGCGTGGTGGACACCGCGAGAGACATTGTTAGAAAAAAGACTGAGACCCGAAGTCAAAAGGATAGTGTGTGTTACCACTTTCTGTCCGGCAGCCAACGCACACAGAAAGCTCATTTTGTCTAACTGGCACTTATTAAAAAATCTGCATGAGGATCTTGCAGCCCCACCACTCTTTGCGTATAAAAAGGACAAAAGTGTTGCCAACTACGTTGTCAGGGCAGCGTTACCAATGACGAGGGCTCCCACACTACAAAGTATCTTTGGTTTACCTTCACCAAAAGGGCATCATAAGTGCGGAACGTGCACTTGCTGCAGCGAAACCATTGAAGACACAGTTTTTACATTTGAGGATACCCACTGGAAACATGAGACGTTTACAAACTGTAAATCTAAAAACGTTGTTTATGCAATCATCTGCCCTTGCCCTTCAGTATACATTGGCAAAACAACACAGGAAATAAGGACCAGGATCACGCAACACAAATCACGTATCCGCAGAGGGGTAGAGAATGCCCCCTTAGTCAACCATTGGACTAGGTGCAAACATGTTATTACTGATTTACGCTGGACCGTTGTGTCCAAAATTGAAAATGACCCTAGAGGAGGGGACATTGAAGCAAGACTAACAGAACGTGAAGCAATGCTCATCATGAAGTTTAACACTGCCACGAGAGGACTTAACGAAATTTCTGAAATTTATAAGCCGATTGTGTAAACCAGCTTTCTTCTGACTCCCGTTTCTCAGCGCGCTGTCGCTGGACCACAAGTCCCAGAATTCCCGGGCCTCTCTCCTTCCTATACACCAACCAGGAAGCACTGAAGCCACACCCTCACTCGAGGACTCCAGACGGTGGATCCGTACACACCAGCGAGGGAGAAGGACGTCTGCCTTGCTCCAGCCTCGGTATGCCAACCCGTTTGATGTAGAACTAAATCGCCCACGGATTACCGCCTCTTTACTAATACACGTTTTCGCCCCCGCCCTACAGATTAGGAGCAGCCGCTTAAAGAAAATAACAAAGCAGCGCCATTGAAACCGCCCGCTCGCAGGTAAGGTAACGTTCCCACGGCAAGCAAGATGAATGATGTTTGAGAGTTGCGCACCACACTAAAACGTTGTTGTACGTATTTTGTTGTCTCACACAGCTGCTGTTAAAAACCTGTTGGGAAATACAACATTGATTACACTTTCTCAAGGTGTCGATTGAACCTATGGATTGAGGTAGGGAGTGCCAGCTGTCTTCTGGTAGTTGAGCCCTTGTCTTATTTTCTTGATAGTCGCTCTATAACACTTTGCTAAAGCTAGTTATTTTTAACATTTCAGAACCAACATCCGGTCCTGAGGAGAACCCCACTTATTCTTAGGGGTTTGAAACGCGTCGACCAGCTTTTCTGTCCCGCTTCTGGCTACCATTATTTTGTCGAAATAGAGTGTTCATAAATTTGGTTTCATGAGGGATCTCATGACAATCACAACGACATTATAAAATAGAAAATATTATCTTCTACTGATTTCTTGCTAGTTGCCTGGACATAGCGTTTTTTTGTATTTTTTCACTTTGTATTGTCTGTGTATGAATGTATGGCCAAGTGTGTATGATATGTTGCATTTATATGTCTGTATATATTGTATATAAAACGTATTTCATTGTTCATTTCTGTATTTTCCACGCACAAAAAACAATGTGTTAAAATTTGAAAACAAGACCTCTTGCAATAAATAAAATTTGCTCGGTTTAACAAGTCAACCGGTTGTTACTTGATTTAATCAAAACAACCCTCATTGAAACCAGTTCTTGTATTGGAACCCCAGTTTTGGCTCCTCTGTTGGTTATTAGTATTAGTTGGACTCAGCCTCACTGAGTAACGAGTCAAGGCCCTCTTTTGATTCTTTGACTTTTGAGCGGGTAGACACCCGCGAGGTCCTGTTAAGGTAGTAGCTCCTACCACAGGGTAGTATTGGTCTGTTCAGATTGAGTTTGGCCCAGTTTGGGTCAATGTGTGTGTGCACTTAGTGGGTTATTTTCTCTATGGTCTTAACCTTCTCACTTTCGTCACATAGTCCATGTGTGTCGTGTTTAAGTGTTCCACTTGTTTGATATGGCTGAAAGTGATGCAGTATCTTTTAGCGAAGAGCATATTAAGAATTTGATTAGGGATCCTCCAGTTTTCGCCTCGGCGACTCTCAGTCTCACAGCCAGCACTCAGAACGAGTCTGACAAACTTACTCGGCTACGGAAAAAACAAATTCGCACAGACCTACACGGTCATTTTTTATTGCAACACCTTAGGTCCGGCACCATTCCGGCGGGCCTGGTGATTCGCAATATACCAGTTGTCTTTACGGACGATCCAGTATACAGAAAGGCCTTTAGCGGAGTGGAAACTAAGTGCAGCAGGGATCTCATGGTCCTTACCATTGAGACTGCTCACAGGATATCACTTAAGGAACTAGAGGAGATTGAAACACTAACAAAAGAAATTGAAACTAACCAACTAATCGCAGACTCAAAATCCCTCTTGGAAAAAATTGATAAAGAAATTTCAGAATTCAAGGATTTTACAGTGACCCAAAAAAACAATAAATTTGAATTAGATAGAAAGAACTTCTCATTGGAATCCATATACCCATTTCTTAATAAGGATTTCTACACATACTCTGATTCACGACGTTATTTACAGGACAACCAAGGACGATCACGCCGTAAATTTCTAACTTTTTCAGACACTACATCTTCCTCTGGTAGCGAACCTGACAACAGTAATCGCCAAAACCAAAACAGATCAGGGAGTAGACCAAACCAGTATCAACAACAAGGCCAAACTCAACAACCTTTTTTAGGACGGGGCCAACAGAAAAGAGGCCGAGTCCGTTTCACACAACCATGGCAAATGAGGACACGCCAGAAATCCTACAACAACTAGAAGTCTCACCAATCTATAACCTATCAGATAGGACACTATCGGCGGCAGAGATCTCTATTCTTACTAAAGGACTTAACTATGTCCCATCAAGACCTACGGATTTCACTCGAATGAAACTAGAAACACTGGAGTTCTGCCGTAAAATACGTCTTAAAACATTTTTTCAAGATACCATGGAAAGCACATATGAAGAAACCACAGGCCTAAGGAAAAAGTCTACATTCTGCCCCAAAGGACCCAAAATCCCAAAGGAAGTTTCAACGTTTGAAACGACTGTGCTATCAGGAATTTCAGCAATTGAAAAAAAGAAGTCTTTTGTCAAATTCAATCTTTCCAAAGCGGAAAAAGATGCACTCATAGCAGTCAAGAATGACACTACCATCGTGGTCAAGCAGGCCGATAAAGGCGGAGCGGTGGTCATATGGGACACCAACAAATACAAGTCCGAAGTACACCGTCAACTTAACGATTTGAACTGCTATAGACGCATAGGGAAGAACCCTACATCTGAATTACAAAATCAATTATTTGACATCATCCAAAGGGGCTTTGCAGAAGGGATTATAGGTCCCAAGGAGTACGCATTCTTACAAAACAAAAACCCAAGGACGCCCGTATTTTATGTACTCCCTAAATTACATAAAGATGAGAAAAATCCTCCAGGACGACCTATCATTTCAGGCTGCGAATCTTTGTTTGAGCCTGTGGCTAAATATATTGATCATTTTTTGAAACCCTTTATTGAAACCATTCCGGCTCATCTCCAAGATACCACTGCTTTCCTTAATCGCATTTCCACCATTAAATTCGATCAAAGTAGTCAACTTCTGGTGACACTCGATGTGGTGTCTCTATACACACAGATCCCTCAAGAACAAGCACTGGAAACTCTGACAGTTTTCTTGGACAAAAGGGAAAGACCAGTGCGAGTCCCCACCAAATTTATCCTTGACCTGGCAGGCTTTGCGCTACAGAAGAACTTTTTTTCATTTGACTCGGAGTTCTTTTATCAAATCAAAGGAGTGGCAATGGGTTGCCCCTTTGCCCCGGAGCTAGCCATCATGTTTATGGGGCTATTCGAAGAGAAATTTATCTACCAGACCAATCCTTTTGACAAGAGTATTTCGCATTATATGCGTTATATTGACGATATATTCATGGTTTGGACTGGAGGACATGAAGATCTGGGTCAATTTGTCAGCTGGCTCAATTCGAGAACAATAGACATTCAGTTCTCTGTTTCAGCATCTAATGTATCCATCAACTTTTTAGATGTGAAAGTGGCACCCTGTGAGGGTGGCCTAAGTACAACACTTTTCCGAAAACCTTCGGACATGAATAAAGCGTTGCATTTCAGTAGCAACCACCCCCGCAGCTTGAAACAAAACCTTCCTTTTGGACAATTCTTAAGAATACATCGAAATTGCTCAAGTAAAGAAGAGTACTTCATTCATGCTGAACGTTTAATGAATCGTTTGATCCAGAGAGGCTACCCTAAAAAATTACTAAAAAACTCACTCAAACGAGCGTGGTGGACACCGCGAGAGACATTGTTAGAAAAAAGACTGAGACCCGAAGTCAAAAGGATAGTGTGTGTTACCACTTTCTGTCCGGCAGCCAACGCACACAGAAAGCTCATTTTGTCTAACTGGCACTTATTAAAAAATCTGCATGAGGATCTTGCAGCCCCACCACTCTTTGCGTATAAAAAGGACAAAAGTGTTGCCAACTACGTTGTCAGGGCAGCGTTACCAATGACGAGGGCTCCCACACTACAAAGTATCTTTGGTTTACCTTCACCAAAAGGGCATCATAAGTGCGGAACGTGCACTTGCTGCAGCGAAACCATTGAAGACACAGTTTTTACATTTGAGGATACCCACTGGAAACATGAGACGTTTACAAACTGTAAATCTAAAAACGTTGTTTATGCAATCATCTGCCCTTGCCCTTCAGTATACATTGGCAAAACAACACAGGAAATAAGGACCAGGATCACGCAACACAAATCACGTATCCGCAGAGGGGTAGAGAATGCCCCCTTAGTCAACCATTGGACTAGGTGCAAACATGTTATTACTGATTTACGCTGGACCGTTGTGTCCAAAATTGAAAATGACCCTAGAGGAGGGGACATTGAAGCAAGACTAGCACAACGTGAAGCAATGCTCATCATGAAGTTTAACACTGCCACGAGAGGACTTAACGAAATTTCTGAAATTTATAAGCCGATTGTGTAAACCAGCTTTCTTCTGACTCCCGTTTCTCAGCGCGCTGTCGCTGGACCACAAGTCCCAGAATTCCCGGGCCTCTCTCCTTCCTATACACCAACCAGGAAGCACTGAAGCCACACCCTCACTCGAGGACTCCAGACGGTGGATCCGTACACACCAGCGAGGGAGAAGGACGTCTGCCTTGCTCCAGCCTCGGTATGCCAACCCGTTTGATGTAGAACTAAATCGCCCACGGATTACCGCCTCTTTACTAATACACGTTTTCGCCCCCGCCCTACAGATTAGGAGCAGCCGCTTAAAGAAAATAACAAAGCAGCGCCATTGAAACCGCCCGCTCGCAGGTAAGGTAACGTTCCCACGGCAAGCAAGATGAATGATGTTTGAGAGTTGCGCACCACACTAAAACGTTGTTGTACGTATTTTGTTGTCTCACACAGCTGCTGTTAAAAACCTGTTGGGAAATACAACATTGATTACACTTTCTCAAGGTGTCGATTGAACCTATGGATTGAGGTAGGGAGTGCCAGCTGTCTTCTGGTAGTTGAGCCCTTGTCTTATTTTCTTGATAGTCGCTCTATAACACTTTGCTAAAGCTAGTTATTTTTAACATTTCAGAACCAACATCCGGTCCTGAGGAGAACCCCACTTATTCTTAGGGGTTTGAAACGCGTCGACCAGCTTTTCTGTCCCGCTTCTGGCTACCATTATTTTGTCGAAATAGAGTGTTCATAAATTTGGTTTCATGAGGGATCTCATGACAATCACAACGACATTATAAAATAGAAAATATTATCTTCTACTGATTTCTTGCTAGTTGCCTGGACATAGCGTTTTTTTGTATTTTTTCACTTTGTATTGTCTGTGTATGAATGTATGGCCAAGTGTGTATGATATGTTGCATTTATATGTCTGTATATATTGTATATAAAACGTATTTCATTGTTCATTTCTGTATTTTCCACGCACAAAAAACAATGTGTTAAAATTTGAAAACAAGACCGCTTGCAATAAATAAAATTTGCTCGGTTTAACAAGTCAACCGGTTGTTACTTGATTTAATCAAAACAACCCTCATTGAAACCAGTTCTTGTATTGGAACCCCAGTTTTGGCTCCTCTGTTGGTTATTAGTATTAGTTGGACTCAGCCTCACTGAGTAACGAGTCAAGGCCCTCTTTTGATTCTTTGAAGGAACATAGGGGCATATTATCAAGGGGGTTTATCTCCGCTTGTTTGGCTTTAAAAGCCAAGAAAGCGGAGATAAAATTATCTCCCTATTACCTAGCTGTCGCTAACACCAGTTAGCGACAGCTAGTTGGAGATAGCGACCATCTTGGGCCCCACTTTGCATGTCAGTGATATTTAAAACTAATGACATGCAAAGTGGGCGTGCCAAGATGTTAGCGACTGGAAACAGGCGCTAACATTGCTATCTCCTATTACCAACTTTTGGAGATATTCGCTCTAAGTGCGAATATCTCCAAAAGCTAACACCTGCCCTGAGCAGTTCTTAGCCATGTTATCCAATGGGAGGTGGATAACATGGCTAAGAACATTAGCTCGGTAATGCATGAATATCGCTGACTTTTCAGCGATATTCATACATTGCGGCCGATTTTTATCGCATTTGCGATAAACCTTGGTAATACCAAGGTTTATCTGCGATAAAAATCGCTGCAGCTCAGCGGTAATTTTTTGTCTGTAACCAAGCAAAAGCGATAATTATCGCTATTGCTTGGTAATATGCCCCATGTTCTAAGGAAAGGTGAATGCACTGGGATACCCTAGGAGGCAGGAGGTCAGGGGGTGGAGTGATATTAAATTATCTCCATAAGCAGCAGACTGGCAGACTCCTCCAACAAAGGCTGGGCTTCATGGTAATGTGATTCATTCGCCCATAAAGACGAAGTCTGGTACTTCAGAGCGAGAATACAGCCATAGCTGTGACATTTAATAAGCCTGAAGCCTCTAGCTTTCATGCTAACCTAGACTCAACTTGAGGCTAGCAGACATTAGTCACCTTCTCCTTGGGCTAGCCTCAAAAGCATTGTGGAACAAACAAAAGGGGTTGGGGCGTCGGCCTGTGTCTTTAAAAGCAACATCTAAAAAAGGTGCATAGAAATAAAAGACAGAAAATAACATTAATGAGACGCGCTGTGTTATGTACATTCAAGCCTGTTGGGAAAATACAAGTTTTTTTATATTATATGGGGTGGGTGGACTTTTGCGGAATATCGCAGAGTTTTTATGTAACTTTCCTGACCCTTTGTAAATATTCATTTATATTTTCAGAAAACAAATAAATGTAACTCCGCAGAATTCCGCGGCATAAAACTCCACAAGTTCAACCCATTCTACTCTATACCAAACTTTTAAACATCCATCCTAATTCCCCCCTACCCTCAAAACCGGTAAAAATCCTTACAAAAGAACTTACCTGTTCCAATGAACAGCAGCACCTAACTGCAACTTGGCTCCTGGAAAAAAGACCCCAAATAACACCAATAGGCTGCAAATTACAAGCTAGCGAGAAAATAAAAATTGGCGCCAAATAAAACTTAAAAAAGACTTTCTCCCCATAGAAATCAATTAGAAATATCGTAAAAATATTTATTAAATGTTATAAACATCTTCAAAATTATTAAAAATGCCAAACATGTCAATGTTATATAAATGTTCCAATTGTGCAAAGTAAAAATTAAATAATAGTATAAAATATATACAATTATTTAATGTATACTAATTATAAATGTGTTAAATTATGTTTAAAAAATGTAAGTACAAAAAGTTAAAAAATGTTTCAAAATTATATTAAATGTAAAATACCAGGTCAAAATGGACATTATATAAATATGTATAAAAACTGGGTTTTTTACAGTAAAACAAGACATTATTTTATTTACTTCTTTTTAAAATTGTTAATATTATTATTTTTAACATGTATTTGACTAAATGTAAAAGTATACAATAAATTAAAACTGTCAAAATAAAAAAAATATGTTTGACATCTTTTTAGTATACTATATTTGTGGAAAATCTTAGACACTAAAGGAGTGACATTTACTATTCCCACTCCAATCTAAACCAACTTGGAAAGGTGTTGAACACTAAAGGGGTGACATTTACTATTCCAATTACAATCTAAAGCATCTCAGGGAAGGTGTTGAACACTAAAAGGATGACATTTACTACTCCCACTCCAATCTAAACAAACTTGGTGAAGGTGTTGGACACAAAAGGGGTGACATTTACTATTCCCATTCCAATCTAAACCAATTTGGGGAAGGTGTTGGACACCAAAAGGGTAACATTTATTATTCCTAGTCCAATATATTCCAACTCAGAGAAGGTGTTAAACACTAAAGGGGTGATATTTACTATTCCCTCTAAAACAACTTGGATAAAGTCTTGAACACTAAAGGGGTGACATTTACTATTCCCACTGCAATCTAAACCAACTCAGGGAAGGTGTTGAACACTAAAAGGATAACATTTATTATTCCTAGTCCAATATGATCCAACTCAGGGAAGGTGTTAAACACTAAAGGGGTGACATTTACTATTCCCACTACAATCTAAACCAACTTGGGGAAGGTGTTGGACACTAAAGTGGTGACATTTACTATTTCCACTCCAATCTAAACCAGTTTGGGGAAGATGTCAGGCACCAAAAGGGGTAACATTTACCATTCCCAGTTCAATCTAAACCAACTTGTGGAAGGTGTTGGACACTAAAAGGGTGAAACCCAGTATTCCCACTCCAATATACACCAACACAGGGAATATGTTGGACACTAAAAGGGTGACATTCACTATTCCCACTGCAATCTAAAACAAGTTGGGGAAGGTGCTGTACACTAAAGGGGTGAATTTCGCTATTTCCACTCCAACATAAACTAGTTTGGGGAAGATGTTGGGCACAAAAAGGGGTGACATGCACTATTCCCACTCCATTTTAAACCAATTTGGGGAAGATGTTGGGCACTAAAAGGGTGAAACTTATTATTCCCACTTCAATATAAACCAACTGAAGTAAGGTTTTAGAAACTAAAGGGGGGACATTTGCTATTCACACTTTAATCTAAACAAACTTGAGGAAGGTGTACAAACTTGAGGAAGGTGTTGGATACTAAAGGTGTGACATTTACTATTCCCACTCCAATCTAAACAAGTTTGGAGAAGATGTTGGACACTAAAAGGTGAAATTTACTATTCTCACTCTAATCTAAAACAACTCAGGGAAGGTGTTGTACACTAAAGTGTGACATTTACTATTCCCACTCCACACTAAACAAACTTGAGGAAGGTGTAAACATATTATAAA
Source organism: Lissotriton vulgaris (assembly GCF_964263255.1). Lineage (NCBI taxonomy): Eukaryota > Metazoa > Chordata > Amphibia > Caudata > Salamandridae > Lissotriton > Lissotriton vulgaris. The sequence continues at coordinate 1,704,795,657 of NC_141685.1, read as the reverse complement.
TGCAAATGTACCAAGAATTTTATATATAAAAAATACACAATTAATATTACACATTATGACACTTTACTAAATTGTAAAATTGTCAAAATTATTATATTATAACACACTAATTTAAAACACTCAAATGTATATAAATATGTTACATTTAAAAAATAACATTTAAATTGTATTTAGTAATAACATTTCCAAAATGGTAGTCAATCTTTTCTAATATTCATACATTTTAAAAAACTACAATTACATGTGTTTCAAATAACCACATTTTCTAAGTACTTTTTTATTGTTTTTGTTTTGTACATTATAGGAATCTATAAACTTTGTATTCATTATAAATATATTTTAAACTGTTTTATACAACTAAAGCCATTTACTAAAAAAGTGTAATAATTTTAATTTAAACATCTGAATAAATGCAAATATGTAAATGTAAATCCAGTATTAGTAAAGCGCACAGCTACCCGTAGGCCTCTTGGCACTGGGGGCAGTCGGGAAGATTAAGGAAGCTATTGCCCAGAGTTACATGGTGCTGGACAGACCCCTGCCGCCGGAGCATCAAACCGTGATCCCCAGCATCTGGTGTCAGTCACCCCTGCCTCTTTGCCACACCTCCTCCCTATAATACTTTATAGACATTAACAAAAATATAAAAATATGTTTTACATTTTTTATTTGAAAAAACATTACAATATATCATATTGTACGTTAAATTTAAAAATAAAATAAATATTTCCTATAATAAAGTACATTTTCAATTAATAAAAATGCATATCTTAAAATAAGCTTAAATTTTAAAATATATATTTTTTTAATACTTTCCCAACCCATATCACCTTATATTCTAATATTGGGCTACTAAAAAAAAAGCATTAAAAAGAAACATTATTTTTTTTTAAATGTCTAATTATATCAATTTAATAAATAAAAAGGTATTGAATGAAAACATATTAAAAATATATAAACACATAGAATAAAAAATACAATACAATACATACTATTTTACACTAAAAAAATTATATTATATCCAACGATATTTACTACATAGAGATTCTTTACATCAATAATAAAAATAACATTAAAAAAATATTTTTACCTTCGATAGTCCTGTCCACAATACATTTGAAGTCCCGACATTCTTGACACAATATTTCTGAAACATGATATTTTGTATCCGATATTTTGTCCAAACACCATCCAGCACAAAGTCTGCACTTTGCACCGAATGAGCTGAGAAACTTTGCAGAGGCAAGCAGGCAAAATGGGACAGAGGGTGCCTTGGTGTTTCTCAGCCTGAGGCGGGGGCTCACAGCAAGATATAGTGGACCCATAAAGTGGCACCCCTCAAGTGCTTCTTCTAGCAGCAGGAGCGTTTCCCACTAGCGTGAAGTACTCCTGAAGCTGTCCATTAGTTGTTGTTTTAACCGTGACACACTTTGCATTTCAAGAAGCTTGCAGAAGGTTAAAAAATGTGTTGGTGAAGGAGTGAGCAAGAAGCATTTACAACTTTGCGCAACCAAACCTACTTTTGCCTCTTAAACTTAGTCATGGAGTCAATAGCATCAGCATAGTTAAACCTTTTTTCTTTACCAACTATCTCACTTCGGAATTTATTATCACAGTTTACACTGCATTGTTAGCCTCTATTACATTTTGTTTTCTCTTTAATTTTTTTTTTCAAACAGATGACTGTGACATTTCCATTTTTTCACTTCCTTACTTAAAAAATCTCCACTATCAGTTGTACAAAACTATTTACCACTCACACTTTGTATGCTCTAATAGTCACTAAGCATTACACTTAATAACATGTAAATGCCCTTTCAGGCAATACTAACATTTCTCTCCGTTCATCCACATTCCCCTCTGCAATATCTGAAACTATACAGTCTCTTTTATATTTTAACATTACTAGCGTTCTTATTCTTGCAGTGAAATCCCTCTTTCCTTGACTATTTCTCTTCCTTTCCTCTTTGTCCTTCACACCACTCACTTTCTGGTGTAACAACTCATCAACTGACCTCCTGACCAAGCCTCTAAGAATGCATGTTACCGCTTTTTCCCGCTCTCGTTTAGGTGTCAATTCACTCCTACTTTGAGATTATTTTTTGTTTGTTTATGTGGTCTCCAAATCTACTTATGGTCTTTCATTGCAACCAACACACCTCCTCGCATTCTCTGCTCCAAAGCATGGACTGAGAAGTCTATGTCATGCAGCAAATGGTGTGCATGAACACAGGGTAGCACATGTCGTGCCCACCTGTGTGCATCCACGGGGCGCAGAGGCTCCATGGGGCCCAGTAGGGCACATTTTGTTTCCTCTCTGCCAGTGTTTACATGGAGGAGGAACGTAATGTTAACCTTGATGGAGAGAAAACTCCTAATATGCTTGCCGGAACTGCTGCATTCTCACCAAGCATATGGATGCCGGTACACTGCTGCAACACCACCAGAGAATGGCGGTTCCCTGGCAGCTGTGGCGGTCCCAAGACCCATCTCATAATAGGTTGGTGAGTAGACCACCGTGCCCCACTCGTCATCGGGACCTTAGTGTTTTCCCGTCACTTTTCTCCTCCACAGATTTCTCTTGTATTGATTTTATTCAGGACTGTCTATTCTTTTACTGACTTGTTACTTTTCGGACAGTGTGTTGTTGAATGTTTTATGTACTTCCAATTAGATAATACTTCTGGGCTGATGCCAGTGTGTCTATGTACATAGGGCCTCATCAATGAAGAGTTTTACTATCACAAAACCTAAGATTTGATCAATCTGATGGTTTGCGATAACAAGTATACTTTTAGAAATACACAAAACCCAATAAGTTGGCGCACACTTTACAGTCACTTTGACCAAGTGATTTGTTTTAACCCCATGCCCTAATTTCTGTGTGTTCTTGCTGATTGTATCATCAGGAGTCTACCATGATACACAAGCTGGACTGCTTGTTTTCTCTGGTTGATTCCAGTAAAGTAAGGGAATTATTATCCTACCATGTGCATTTGGTTCAGTGTACCAAAGTTCTGTTCTCACAAGGGAACTGCTCAACAATCCTAGGCTACTTCACTGTGTGACTGCCATCTGTATAACATATTTGAGTGATGTTAGCCATATCATGCACAGACATATTTGTGTTTTTCTGCTCTATAAAACAGGGTAACACCGGCAATATCAAAGAGCTCCCATCTTATTTCAGAAAAGCTTGTCAATGTGTTTGGGTGCTGTTCAGTACTGTCATTACAGTCATCAGCACTGCCATCAAATGCCAATGTGTTGTGATTAAATAGCAGGGGAGTAGCTCATATTTTATTTAGCGATGACACAGTGTTTTTAATCAATTCTAGTTATTGCTATTCGTTTTAGGAGCTAAAAGATGTACAATAAGTGCTAACATTAAGAAATATTGCATTGTAAAAGGTATTGTGAGTTGCACCATAGTGCAAGGGTGCCGGCGTTGCGGGGAACGATTGTTTATGTGCAGGAAGGTGCTGCTTCCTGCACGGGTCAGTCTTTGCCAATGCACAAACCTCTGGTCAGAAGAGTTCTTGGTCAATATCTAAGAAAGTTGTATCTGCAGTCAGATGAGGGTACTTCATTGGCCTTGGTGAAGTCCAGCTACATTCATAAGGAGACCAGGGATGGTTGTCAATGTCAATGTCAATGGTACTTATAAAGTACAAACAATCATCCTATATAGGATATCACAGCGCTATCATGACAATAGTGAGTGGTTGACTGATAACAGGGTCGTAACTATAATTTAATCAGATTTAGGGAAAATAATTGTTTTTAATTGCTTCCTAAAGGACAAGTAACAGTCTGTTAATCTAAGTTCCAAAGGCAACTCATTCCAGCTGTTTGCCGCCAGGTGGGAGAACGCCCTTCCACCCATCCTAGCTGTTTTCACACGAGTATTTCTTGCTCTAGCTGACGTACGGGAGCGCAAATTCCTGGAAGGAGCATAAAATCTGATTTTATTTTTTAGGATACGAGGACCCGTATTGTGCAGTGCTCTATGAGTTATGCACAGTAGCTTAAAAGTGGCTCTCTGCCTCATTGGTAGCCAATGGAGCTCTCGCAGGCAGCTTTTGGCTGGGTCGTACATTTTTTTATTACAGATTGCCTTCGCCGCAGCGGTCTGTACGACTAGTAATTTCGAAAAAAGATAGTCAGCCATTCCCACGAACAGAGTTTCCATAATCCAGTCTGCTCATTAATAGGGACTGGACCCTCAATAGGGATGCATGGGAAAACACTCCGGAGCATCTTAAGTAGCGCAAAGCCTTTGCCACAGATTGTAGATGCATGAGTTTTCATGCTCAAGGTATTATCTAAAGTCACTCCTAAATTCTTGGCCGTTGTTGCTGAACTGGGAGCGGTGCCCAAAGTTGTGGGCCACCAACTGCTGTCCCATAGCTGTATATGTCTACCAAACAACAGTACTTCAGATTTATCTGCGTTCAGCTTAAGGCAATGGTTGTGCATCCAGTTGGCTAGTTCAGTTAAACAGTTCAATAACCTGTCCTTAGGGTCATCTTCTTCGTCCAGTGTGATCATGAGATGGGTGTCGTCTGCATAAGAACAGATCTCGACACCCCACTTTCTCCCTATTTCAGCTAGTGATGAGACAAACACATTAAATAGGGTTGGACTCAGAGAGGCCCCTTGTGGGACCCCATACTTGATATTCCGGGGAGGGGAAACAAAATCACCCATCCGTACTGACTGTGTTCTGTCTTGCAGAAAGGACTGCAGCCACCCTAATGCATTTTCCCGGATTCCCTTGGCTGCAAGCATTTCCAGGAGTCGGTAGTGTGGAACGGTATCAAATGTCGCGGAGAGGTCCAATAAAATCAGGGCAACTGTTTTTCCCCGATCCACCTTGGTTCTAATGTTGTCCATCACCGCCAAGAGTGTTGTCTCGTGCAGTTATTAGCCCGGAACCCTGTTTGGGAAATATCCAATAAATCGTTTGTTTCTAGGAAATTGGAAAGCTGCCTGTTGACTAATTTCTCCATCACTTTAGACAAATATGGTAATTGAGAAATAGGCCGGTAGTTTGCCGGATTGTTAATATCAGACCCTGCTTTTTTTAGTAAGGGGTGACTATGGCGCTTTTCCAAATCTTCGGGAATTCAGCAGAATTCAGCGAGAGATTAAAAACTTTGGTTACAGCCGGGCAAATTATTGGTGTTAACTGTGAGAAAATATGGTGCGGACAAGGGTCAAATGGAGAGCCTGATTTTACTTCCAACATAGCATTGCCCACCTCCTCCTCTGAGAATGGGCCAAATCGAGGACAGCTAGCCTGAGCTAGGGATGATACACCGGGCTGTAGTTGTTTCAATTCAGTGTTAGAAAAGGAGGCATAGATCATATAAATTTTTTCGCAGAAGTATTCATTAATTTTGTTACAGCCTTCTTGCGAGGGAATAAGATCCAGTGAGAGACTGGCAGGGCTACATAGCTCTTTGACTATTTTAAATAGTTCTTTCGATGAATTTTTGCTTTCTGTTATCCTCCGTGAGAAGTATTCTTTCTTTGCTTTCCTGATAGCTTTATTGTAAAGCGCAAGTTCTCTTTTGTATGTGGCTCTCGTTTCTTGGGTTTTATTAAGTCTCCATTTATGTTCACAAGATGTACATTTCCTTTTTAAAGATTTTAATTCAGGTCCATACCATTTCTCTGAGACTGTGCCTCTACGTTTGTGTTTAGAATGTGGGGCTGAGCAATGTTCCAGTGCGCTCCTGATGTTATTCTGGAGCTGTTCTATTTCGTCATTAATGTTTCCTGTGGGTACATATGTAAAATATTGCTGGAATATTTCTACAGAAAAAAATTTCAGCTCCTTGTTGAAGCTGCTGCTAAAGCCAAAGGTTTGGAATGTTTAGTAAGTACATTGATAGTAAACACGATCATAGAATGGTCAGTCCATACCATTGGTTTAATCTCATTAATGTCAAAGGTTCCTATATTAGAAAACAAGAGATCTAAAATGTGTCCTGCCCTATGTGTTGGCTGATTAATTCTCTGAGTCAGTTGTAGGATTTCCATGTCCTCCACTAGCTGTTTAGTTAAAGGATTGTTACTACTATCAAAATGTACATTGAAGTCCCCTATCAGCAGAATATTCTTGTTTTTAAGACAGACCGGAAAAATTTGAGTAAAGAGTTGGCCGCTAAAGTCTAATGTGCTGGCTGGGGGGTTATAAACTATCACTCCACCAAATAGAATGTTGGTGTTTATGGATACTGAAAACGCCATTGCTTCATGGCTGTTGGCCTGTGTGATCGCTTCTTGTCTACAGGTGAAGGATTCCCTAAATAGCAAAGCTACCCCTCCGTCTCTTTTCTTCACTCTATTCAAGTTAAGTATTTGGTACTCCGCTGGAAGGGCTGTCGCGATATCTGGGGTGCTGTGGGTATCAAGCCAGGTCTCAGTTATAAAAGCCAAATCCTGTTTAAGGTCAGTCAATATGTCCCATAGTTCCGTTGCGTGTTTGGGTAGGGATCTGGCATTGAGGTAAATGCATTTAAGGGCCAGGTTTAGGGTATCTATCAGACTGACTTCTATCCCTGTGTCACTTCCCCATCGGAGGTTCCGACAACAGAAAGGGCCCATAGTATCAAGTGGTCCCATTCGAGCACATTGTGCAGTCTTTCTTACCCCTAAGCAGTTGAGACTCCTGAGCTCGCTGCTGGAGTACGAGGTGATGCAGCTAATACCCCCTGCAGTTAATTGGGCAGGGGGTATGGCCCCTGGTCCTGGCCTGTTGCGGACGGGTGCAGACGGGCTTGCCTTTGGCGCGCCTTCGGCGCCCCGCCAGCGCCCCCGCTGCGCCCGTCCGCTGCGCCTCCTATATAAGGGTGCCATTTTATCCTATCGAGGGCGGGAGGGGCTTAGCGCTAGTATGCTGGCCCTCCACCTTATCCTCACCCAAAATGGCGGTCCCGAGCAGCCCCTACCAGGCTAAAATCGGGTCAGAAACAAAGTGCAAGTGCTTTAAAACCCTGATCCAGTTCTAAAATTGCAAACAGTGTTTGAATGCAGGTCCCGGCTTTCCGCCTCAGGACACTCTACAATTTTTAAAGTGACGATTTTTTAAAAGTGCAGTAAATGTCTGTGCAAAGTACAATTATTAAAATGCAGAGGACAATAGATAAAAAACGATTTCAAGTGCTTTCAAGCGCTCAGTTACACCATCCCACACAAACTAGCAATCAGTGGGGGAATGGTTTCTCAATGTTTTTTATCCTATCGAGGGTGGGAGGGCGGGAGGGGCTTAGCGCTAGTATGCTGGCCCTCCACCTTATCCTCACCCAAAATGGCGGTCTCGAGCAGCCCCTACTCGGCTAAAATCTGGTCAGAAACAAAGTGCAAGTGCTTTAAAACCCTGATCCAGTTTTAAAATTGCAAACAATGTTTGAATGCAGGTCCCGGCTTTTTCGCCTCAGGACACTCCACAATTTTTAAAGTGACGATTTTTTAAAAGTGCAGTAAATGTCTGTGCAAAGTACAATTATTGAAATGCAGAGGACAATAGATAAAAAACGATTTCAAGTGCTTTCAAGTGCTCAGTTACACCATCCCACACACACTAGCAATCAGTGGGGGAATGGTTTCTCTATGGTTTTTATCCTATCGAGGGCGGGAGGGGCTTAGCGCTAGTATGCTGGCCCTCCATCTTATCCTCACCCAAAATGGCAGTCCCGAGCAGCCCCTACTCGGCTAAAATCGGGTCAGAAACAAAGTGCAAGTGCTTTAAAACCCTGATCCAGTTTTAAAATTGCAAACAATGTTTGAATGCAGGTCCCGGCTTTCCGCCTCAGGACACTCTACAATTTTTAAAGTGACGATTTTTTAAAAGTGCAGTAAATGTCTGTGCAAAGTACAATTATTAAAATGCAGAGGACAACAGATAAAAAACGATTTCAAGTGCTTTCAAGCGCTCAGTTACACCATAGTGTTTCACCTTAGAGTCTAGTTCCTGAAGTTTCAGGGTTGGAGGAGTACATTCTAATACCAGCCGAGAGTCAAGGACCTGGGGGTCACCTCTTGGAGGTTAGGACCCATCCCGGCAGAGGCCGGCATCAGGGTCCACATAGGTTCAGTTGGTACTGGTCAGCTGGGCTGGAAATAGCCCCTGGAAGTTTGTTGTGTCTCTGTAGCTCAAACACCAGGTCAGTCAACTTCCCCTTACAGTCACTTCTGGGGTCCTAGGTTCAAGAAAGCAGGTCCTGTCTTTCTCAGGTTTCGGATAGCAGGATAGTCCTACTTATAATTCTCCACAGATACAGGAGTGTTCTGATGAGAGTTTCTGAGAGTTTCTGAGAGTTTCTGAGAGTGCTTATACCTAGTGGCAACCTGTGTGGGGGACACTTCCATTATCTAATCACTAAACTGTCTCTGGTCAGTGTTTCCCTTTTCCCAGTTTTTTAAAAAACTTTATTTATAATTTTCAAACAAAACAAGAAAAGAAAATACCCCGACAGGGCACAGTTAGGCATATCTAAGATACATCTAGAGACTGGATCAGTATGTACAAATACACAGACGTCAGCGACAAAGTCTGGCACTCACAGCATATCTTAGGAGAGCACAACATTTACTCCTGAGAGCGCGTTCAGTCAGAAGGACTGTGGGCTATAGCACATAAGGGCGGAGGGCCCGATACACAAAACTAACTTAAGACAAACTCCTAAACGTACTACCTTTTTGGAATTCACAGAAGGTACTTACTACTTTTGGTATTCACAGGAGGCACTTACTACTTTTGGTATTCACAGAAGGCATCTACTTTTGGTATTCAGGAAAGGCACTTACTCCTTACTCCTTACTCCTTACTCCTTTTGGTATTCAGTAAAAGCACTTTTGACTACTAATTTTATGTCCACACTCGGGCCGGAGATTCCGGCCCGGTGGCGGAGATGCCGACCCGGAAGCGGAATTACCGCCACCGGGCGGGAATCTCCGACTCCAGGCTGGAATCTCTGCCTCCGGCCTGGAATCTCTGCCTCTAGCCCGGAATCTCCGACTCTGGGCTGGAAAACCCGCAATTTGGCTGTTTGAGGATTATCTCAATGCTAAACACCGGTCCAAGTGCCTACCATCCCCCACGATGCACCAGCTGACACACTGCAGTCAATCCCAGCCCTGGAGCGCATATGAAAGCAGAGCAGACACACAGAAACTCTTTCAACATATCGCTGAATGAGTTTGCTGCTCTGCCGCTTGTCATGCGGCAAAATGACTTGAGGAGGAGGAGGAGAAGAGAGAGGATCTTCAGACAAAGGATCAACATATTTGGGATGTCCACCCAAGATGTAAGGGCCAGATACCATTTCCCTCCAGAAGTCATCTTGGAGATGGTATGTGATTGGGAGGAGGAACTTGACTCTATGACCTGCTGCTCCCATGCCTTTCCAGCCTATCCAAAGGTCCTTTCTGCTCTCCATTGTTTTGCAACAGGGTCATTTCAAAGGTCACCAGTGATGTTTTGGGCATCTCCCAGGATAGCTAGTCGCGGTGCTTGCACCAGGTACTGAGCTGCATCAATTCTAGAGCCCACCTCCACATAGGAATGCCCCATGTACTGGCCAGCAGACAAAGGGCAGCTAGGGATTTTTATGTCATCTCCCGCTTTCCATGTGTGCTGGGTTCAATTGACTGTACCCATGTGGCCCTTCAGCCACCCCGCCACATTGCACACATACACTGCAACAGATACCAATGGTATTCCATCAATGTGCAGGCTGTCTGTGATGCCAGTGGGAGATTCAAAGATGTGCATGCAGCGTTTCCAGGCAGTACCCATGACAGCTTCTTATTTCGCATGTCACCTCTTGCCCGGCGGGCGGCTGCGGGAGAATTTGGCAACATGTGGTTACTGGGTAAGTACCAAGCACTAAAAAAGAGTGATGTGTGCTTATGAAATGGATCATTTACAAGCCCCTTGCACTGCCAGTATGTCACTTTTTTACCCATGAAAAGTGACGCACTGGTGGCACAAGGGGCTTGTTAAAAAGCCCAGAAATGAATGAATGCCACCTTATATTAACAACCATTCTACAATAGGAAACACCAAGCCACATACACGGTCTCAACAGACACTGCTTGTACTAAGTATAGATTATGTTCTGTTCAAATTTAAGATGGAAATGTAACTTATTGCCCTATCGTCCCTCCTCAGGTGATGCTGGGTATGCACTCTCCCCTCAACTCCTTACACCTTACAGACATCCAACCACTGTACCTCAGCGTAGGTATAATCGGGCACACATACGAACTTGAGCCATCATAAAGCACACTTTTGGTCTGTTTAAGTCGCCTGTCAGATGTCTCAGCCGTACAGACGGTGTGCTGGCGTACTCCCCTGAAGTTATATGCAAGATCATTATGGCCTGTTGTGTCTTGCACAATATCGCTTTAACGCATGGCTTGCACATACCACTTGAACCTCGGCTAGTTCTGAATCCGGGCAACCGGGCCATTGCACATAACCGAGGTCACGGTATGCAAGTCAGTGATCAGCTGGTTGCCATGTTTTTCATGTGAGCAACCTGCTGTGTCATGGACAAAATGTGGTTTGCCGTCTGTTGTCAAAGATGAAAAATTGATATTTATGACTGTCCAAAAACTCCAACCTCCAACTACTTTGCAAACCACACCAACTGTATGTCAACCACAACTGTTGGCAAAATACGTACCAGCGGGTCCATCACAATTATAAAAAGGAGGGCAGACAACGGGCAGCCCTGCCGGGTGACACACAGTATAGGGAACGCGTCGGAAAGTGCGCCATTGATCCGTAGATGAGCCATGGGGTTAGTATATAAGAGCATGATTGTGAGAACTTGGCCTGATATATGCTGTCCAATAGTTAAAGTGGGCACCTTGCACCAGTCTAAACAACCCTTATGGTTATTAGGTCAAAGATAACCTTTATAGAAAGCTATCCTAGTGGTAGCTATGGAGAGCAGCCTTCAAGCTAAGTCTTGAAGGAATGTAAATCAGCTTGTTTTACTAGAACAGAACCTCCAGAGTAATCAAATGAAAGGAGAATGACACAAGTGTTATGTAAAAAATATGTGTTTATTACTAAAAACTCTCTATTAATCTTTATGTGAGATTAGAGCCCAAAGAACACAATACTTATTCAATAGAACAACAGTAAATAGCACAATACACAGCAGATTCCAGGGGGAGACCGAACCATATAGTAAAAAAATTGTATAACAACAACGACTTCAATAGGCACAGTGCCTAGAGCACGTAGAATCGCTGGGACCCCAACAAACCACCCAAAGGAGTGACACAGGGATCCCACGGAGGAGGGGTGCAGTGTAGGAACACAGGCGTGTGCTCTGTACAACTCTATGGGAAAGTCGCGGTTAGAAAATTACAGTTTAAGGACACTTTGAAGAAGACTTAGAGCAAACCCTTTGAAACATAGAAGGATCTAAGGCTGGCACCACTGTGAGTACTGAGGTACCCGTGTTGCCTTTCCCAGAGAAGCCGGGTGCATAGGGGTCAAGTTGTGTTGGAAACCCTCGTTGGTTTCAATGGCGTGATGAGAAGAAGTGCTGCTGCCGGGAAGATGAAAAGTGACCGGTGGAATCCAAGCCTGGATCCAAGGTGAGAAGAACCTGAAAGCAGAGGGGACAGAGTCTGGGTCACTTCAGGGTGACCAGGGGCTCAATAGATGAAACCCCACCGATGTCGGGTGCTTCAGATGTGAAGATAGGATGCTTGACTCTTCTGCCACGGGGACCAGTAGATGTCGACGATGACCAAAGTCCAGAGGTGAGTTGTCCCATGAAGGATGTCGAATGTTGAGGGGTCAGTGTCCGGATTGAACACCAACAAGCCTTGGCCAAGGCAACCCACGCGGGCAGAGGAACCAGGTTATGGTGTGGACCAGCAAGGTCGAGGAGAATTTCAAAGCTATGGGGAGTCAGGGCACATCTGGAGCAACCAGGGAAGCCCAAGTATAATCAAAGTGACCCTCGCCAGGACTCACAGGCCAACGGACCAGGTATCGCGAGGGGACCTCAAGCAGAATAACAAAGCCCCAGCCCACAGAGCACCCATGGAGTGGAGGCTAGAGATCTTCAGTGGAAATGCTGCTCGGGTCGGGACTATACGTAGTCCATAGCACAGCCTCAAGGATTGCCAAAAAGAATATGCTGCTGCAAAAATACACAGTGCACAGGGGTTCGGGTTGCATGGTCCCCAAGAGGGATACTGGTCTCAGGATTGCTGAGAGAGCAGACCGATGCCAGGGATGCTCGGGAACCCACCTTCTGTGTTGCAGAAATCTTCCGAGTCCTCAGGAGCTTGGGAGATGCAAACCAATCAGATGTGTTTGGGTGCCTGCTGCTGCAGGCGAGTAACTCCTTTACTCCAAAGGAAAATTCTTCTGTCATCCAGCGAAGTGTAGACCATCGAAGTACTTGGTTTCTTTTGCAGAGTTTAGTCCAGGTAAAATCCAAAGTCCTGTAATCAGGTTTTCCACTTTATACCCAGGGAAGGGAATGTACTGACTCTGAGGACCCTCCTAGGGGAGGGGCAGGTTAGAGGGGTGGCTGTACCCATGTCCTTTTTCCAGTTTTGCACCCATTTTGAGCTAGACTATGCATGGGGACACCAAATGTGCCCCCAGTGCAGACTTTCTGGCACTCTCAGAGTGCACCCACCCAGCCCCAATACATTAAAGCCTGTCTGGGAGGTGGTCACATCTCCCTGTGACAGGAACCCTTTTGTCAGGCCTTCCTCTGCTCGAGCTTCGCTCAGCAGCAGGAGGGCAGACTCATGTCTGTGGCTGGCGGCATCCATTTTGAAATGCCCAGTTCGAGAAAGCAGGTACCGGGTATACCGGTGTTCAACAAAAGTCCCTCTTGGAGGGTGGATTCATACATCTCCCACCAGTTACTGGTAGGGAGGTATGATTACAAACATGACATGTTTCTAAGCAGCCGTTTTAAAGTTAGCATTTACCCCGAGGTTCAATGCACTTAAGTATATATGGTTGGCTGCATCACAGTCAAACCCGGAAAAAAGGTTCTGAAGGCTGCAGAGGGGTCCTACTCATGCAGGGGCACCCTCTCACACAAAACCTAGCACCCTGCCTTCAGGATTGTTAAGGCCTGCCATAGGGGTGACTGATAGGTTTATGTGTGTAGTGATTTAGAATATGTATAGGGAACCTATATCTAAGTAAGGGGTGCATGCACCTCCTTACATAGGCTGCAGTAGCAGACCTGTGTTGTCAGTTTGAATGGCCTCTCAGGGGTGGCAGAGTACATGCTTCAGCCCCTGGGAGGCCTCTGGGGTACCTATGCCCTCTGTACATTGTGTACCAAATACTAGGGACTGATACGGGTATCCCAGAACCCAATCTGGAGTGTAGCTAAAGTACATGCAATCAATTTACAGGAGAAAGAAGATAGACTAGGGTCCTGAATAGCAGGATCCCTATCAGTCTCAGTCAAAAACAGTGATACATAAGCAAAAAGTAGGGGTAACCGTCAGAGGCAGATCCTACTCTCCTACAACAATCAGGGCGTTGAATGGGAAGGGATTGCCAGGTTTACCAAGGACAGCCTGGAGAAAGGGCCTTTCAAGAGAATCAAATGCCCTTTTGGCATCTAACAGGGCCACAACTGGCTGTGTGACCGGAGACTTTGTTGAGTACAGAGACTATAGTTCAGAGGTTGAGCGAGGTTGAGCGATGAGGTAAAAGCCGGAGTGTGCTGGGGAGATAATTTGATCCATCAATAGAGCTAGTCTAGTGGCAAGTACTTTTTTCCAGTATTTTATTATCTAAATTTAGCAATGATAGAGGTCAGTAGGAGGTGCAGCAAAAGGGGTCTTTGCCAGGCTTTAGCAATATCGTCAATCGTCAGGACTGTTTCATGAAGAGTCGGCGGCACCATGCCAGTTGTTAATGATTAGTTATAAAGTGCAAGGAGTTGTGGGCCGAGTTGTTGCTTAAATGGTTTGTAGAAAGGTCCAGTTAATCCATCCAGCCCCGGCACCCTGGATCCGTCCAGAGCGTTGATGGCCTGCGTAACCTCCTCTAGTGTGAGAGGTTTACCAATAAATTGCACTGGCCACTCATAAGCCAGACCATTGCAATCTCCTCGAGGTAGGAGAATATCTCAGAGGAGGCACCAGAGACATGGGAAGCGTAGAGTTCCTGATAGTAATGCAGAAATTTGGCCAGGATACACTCTCCACCCATGACAGTTGCTCTTGAGTCTGTTCGGAGTTCGTCTACGTAATTTTGCAGCCTGTCTAGACGTAGTAAATGGGCAAGTGTGCGGCCAGGTTGTTCCCCCTCCCCATGGCATGTTTGCCCAGATACGCAATCTCTCTATCGGCAAGTTCATGGAACTCCAGCAGCAGAACTGAGCGTTGGTATAATTGGGCCTCTCCATCTGCTACTGCAGCATGTTCTAAGTCTTGTCTAGACCTCCGCATTTGCAAGGCTATTTAAGCAGCGAGGAGGCAGGCGCATTTGCGGTAAGGAGTTGGTGGCAACTACTCTTACCCCGCTTGGCGCCGACCTCGTACACAGAGCAGCCACGCTGGGCTAACTTAGAAATTTATCGAGGGAGCTCGAGATCGTTTTAAATATTTTGCACTTTGTAACAATTTGTCACAATTCCTGAATACTGATTTTTTTTTAAGTTAAAATGTGCTCCTGGACAGATATTTAGAGGCACGCTGTTTACAAAAATTCACTTACTTGCATACATCTAGGCTAACAGAGTGGGACTGGTTTCTCTGCCTCCTGACCCCTGAACCGGCACTGCAGCCAATCGCGGTGTGTGGAGGGCGGGGCAGAGAGGGGCCACACGGGGAGTCGAGTGGTTAGCGCTCTAGACCTCCGCATTTGCAAGGCTATTTAGCCCCTCGTCGGCCCCAGCACGCAGCGTTGGCGCGCAGGGTGGCGCCTACTCCTGCGCCTAAGACGAGCCAAAGACCAGTCGTCTGCGCCCGTCCGCGACAGGACGGGGCCAGGGTCAGGAGACTATGGCAATATCCACTACCAACACGAGAAATCCCTGTACTAGGCGCCTAACCTACACCTCGCAGGTATTATTAGGGTTAAGGACCCACTCATCAAATGTATGCGATGTCACCTTACAATTCGACCTAGAAGGACCTTTTACATGCTACACTTGCCGTACACAGTTCGGCCTTGAGGTAGTGACCAATAGCCATCAGCGGGATCTAGCCGCAAGGCGATGTAAAACACATAACACTGCCCCAGCTAAGACCACAGAGGACACTCCCCCTTTGGGGAGCAAAAATCTGGTCTGTAACGCGCGCTCGTTGGTGAAGCACGCCATACATGTATGGGACCTGATATCCACAGAGAAGCCTGACCTATGTTTCTTTTTTTTTTTTTTTCTGGTAATCCTCATATATCACAGATGGAACTCTTGATGGGAAACTGGCTCCTCCATGCACCAATGGTCGTTCTGTACCGGCCCTCGTTGATTTCGGCCTGATGCAAGTTGGTTTACCCGTACCCTCAAGTAGCCACTACCTTCCCCTCCATTCTCCTTTTTTTCGCCGATCTTTGAGCGCCCCATGCTACTTAGGAGATTGGGGAACCAGCAGGGCTCCAGACAAATCATTGGAATACCAATCATCGAGATTGCCATGCCGCCAAGGCCGCCCAAACGTTCGTCTCACTTCTGGGATCACATGCCACATCTGATTTACTAGTTATCATAATCTGCCTCAGGCAGTTAGCAAAAGTGGGGGGAGTTGGATCTTTCCATGCCCTGCAAATCTCACGCCTTGCTAACAGGATAATGTAAAATACAAATTTCGTGGGAAGATCATTCACCTGATAGTTCGTGACAAGCCCAGACATTACTGTATTCCCTTATCTTGCTCCAATAATCCACCAATTCAGGGCAATCCACGAACATGTGTACATCATCTGCCTTCAAAAGGCCACACCTTGGGCAGTTGTAGTCTATATTTGAAAATTTGGCCAGTTTTTTAGGAGTTATATAAACCCTGTACATAGTGTATATGTGATTTCTTTCAGCGCTGCAGGCTTAATTACAGCGTTTTAACACCCTGAAAGAGTCATGCCAAAAATCCATGAAGGACCCGCTGGCCGGGGTAAAAGCGTTGCACCACAATTTGCTAATTTCAGCCTCCGTGACATCCTCACCCTCTAACATTGCCGAATACCAAAATAATATTTGATTCTTCCACTTACCCCTTCTAGCTACCGCATCAAATTTGGGGTTAGGGGGTTATTATCTCCCGGTGTCACAGGTCTCGTTGCCCACCAACCTGATAGTTGATAATATTTAAACCGCGTCAGGGATCCCCTAGTTAGATTCGACAATATATCCCTACTTAAAAGTTGGCTATCTCCCTGCAAGTCTCCCCACCTCTCCAGCCCTGCCTGTTTCAATGGTAATGATAGTTTATCATTTAGAAAGGCTGGAAGGCCTGGTGAGTCCCATATGGGTGCCTGCGGCGCATAATAAGAAATGTTTAGTTTGTTCCTTACAAATACCCAATTTTTCAAAGCTGACCTCAAGATCTTCAACCTCACTTTTTTAAAGAATTTTGGGTCCCCAAACTTATAAAGGAAGAAACTTAATCCCTGAGGGACCTCTTTTAACAGAGCAGAAAATAGCAAACCCATCGATTATTGGTCCAAACGGCCCGCCATGGTTCTAAAATGCTTAAAATTAAAAGCGTGGCAATACAACAGTAGGTCAGGGAAGGCTAGCCCTCCTGTCTTGAGACCTCTTCTTAATTTTTTCCACGCTATTCGAGGGCTTTTGGCATTCCAAATAAATGAACCCAATTTTCCTTGGAGTTTTTTAATTAAAGGTACTGGAAAAGATAATGGGATAGCGTTAAATAAAAAAGTAATTTTAGGAAGAACTATCATCTTCAAGAGGTTCACTCTCCCATAGATATTTAAAGGTAGAGAGGACCAGCGTTGTAATAGAGCGATTGTGTCTTTCATGACCCTTTCTAGATTAGTTTTGGGGACTTCTTCAATTTTGTTGACCAGATGGATTCCCAAATACCTAATTTTATTCTTTTTCCCCATCCAGCTAGTCAGCTGATTCCATTCCATTATTTCAGTTTTTTCAGCATTGATGGAATACCCTGAAATATTACCAAACCCCTTAGCAAGATCTAATAGTCTGGGTATCGCTACATCCGGATTTGTTGTATACATTAGCAAATCGTCAGCCTACAATGCAAGCTTCAACTCCATATCCGCGATCTTAAAGGGTTTAATTATTGGATCCGCTCTTAACAGACAAACAAAAGGCTCTATATACAAATCAAACAAAAGGGGGGATAGGGGACATCCCTGTCGCGTGCCTCGGGAAATAAAAAACTGCTCAGTCAGTGAACCATTTACTAGAACCTTCGCTGTCGGGGCTGAGTATAGGAGCTTAATGGCCGTTATGTAGCTCATTGGAAAGCCAAATTTTTCCATCGCCATCCAAAGGTAGTCCCAGTCTACCTGGTCAAATGCCTTTGCGGCGTCGACTGCTACTATGGTCAGGGGCTGCTTCTTTTCTTGAGCAACATCTATCGCTGCCACAACTTGAAAGGTCAACTCGTTGAGCTGCCTATCCGGAATGAAGCCCCTTTGGTCACAATGTACCACTGATTTTACTACCTTTGCTAATCTCGTTGCCAGTACCCCCGAGAAAATCTTATAGTCCACGTTTAATAATGAAATGGACCTATTGGACTCTATCCTACTCGGGTCCTTATTTGGCTTCAACAATAATGTGACCGTCGCCTCAGCCCATGACCTAGGGACCTGCCCCCCCCTGAGTAAGATTTTGTTAAACAATAGAGGCAGGACCCCTATAATCTGCTCTAAAACGATCTTGAACAGTTCCACAGGAAGCCCATCTGGACCTGCGGGTTTGCCCTTAGCCATTTTCACCAACTGAGCCCTGACTTCCCCTTCTGTAATTTCTGAACTGAGATAAGACCTTTTTGACTCCGACAACTCAGGGAGCTGTACATTTGCAAACCATGATTCTGCTTGTTGCCTACCCAGAGAAGGGTTAGTTCCGTATAGAGACTGCATGTATCTCTTTGCTTCTTCCCTGATGAGGTCGTCCTCGTTGGATTTTTCCCCTGTGCTTGTTAACACCAGACTGTCTATCTGGTTTCTAGTTCTGTCCGCTCGGGCCTTCCAGGCTAGGAGACGCCCGCACTTCTCACCATAGGCAAACTGTTGACCTATGTTTCTTAACAGAGACCTGGCTCAAGCCTCACTCAGTTCCAACCATCATCCCGATGGGATATTAGATAACCAGAATGGACCGCCCTAATAAATTAGGAGGGGGAGTAGCCATTGTATATAAGGAGGAGCTAAACATCACAATTTTGGAGGAAATGAGTACCCCGCAGATGGAATTACTGATCTTTAAACTTACCTCCGCATCTAGGGAAAATAGAAGGGGTGCGGTGTTGTATCGACCCCCAGGTTTGAGTGGAAATTTCTCCATCTCCCTTATGGAGGCTTTAGCACCATTTATAGAAGAAAATCAGAACTTTCTACTAGAGGGGGACTTTAATATGCATAGCGACTCAGAGAAATGCATGGAGGCTAGAACCCTCTTAATGGACATGGACTATTTAGGTCTTAAAAAGATTAACCAGGGACCTACACATGAGGCCGGCCATACTTTGGACTTGGTGTTTTCCAACTCACCTCTAACCACGTATATATCCCCCACCCAGGTAGAATGGACTGATCATTTTATTTTAAAATTCTATACTGATGCTATGGATAAGCCACGCATACAGACCTCCTTGCCCACTAAAAGAAGACCCTGGCACAAATTAACGGTGGACACTTTCCGAGAAGCCTATCAAGCCCCCCTGATTAATGATTACACGGGAATAATGTCAACTGAACTTAAGCGGTTTGAAAATGCAGTTAGCGAAGCGATTAATTACACCATCCCGCTGAAAATATATAAACCCCGTCAGGCAGTCAGGCAAGAAATCTGGTATTCCGAGGATCTGAGACTGATGAAACAAAAAACCAGAAAGCTAGAAAAAGTATGGAGACAGTCTCGGAGGCCGGAGGACAAGCAACATCATATAACCTCACTTAGGTCATATCACAAGGCCATAAGGACAGCTCGTAAAAGCCACATCGCGATGCAACTCACCGAGGCAGGGAAAGACTCTAAAGTTTTATTTAAAATCTTACAAACTTTCACTAAGCCTGCGGCATGCGAGACTGTAGAGGTTGCATCTCAAGATCTATGTGACGGGATCTCACAATTCTTCATGAAGAAGATAGATGCAATCTACGGAAAGATAATGACCTCAAAGACAACTGAGGTGGTTGATCCTAACAACCTTTCCCACAACTATACACAACAGAAGTCACAAGCTAACTGCCTAAGAAGCTTTCCCCCTATCTCCTTAGAGGAAGTTACTGCTCTAGTGACCGAGATTAAGAGTGGTAGCCCTTACGACATCATCCCTGCCCACATCATGCCCATGCTGGCGGAAGTCCTGGGCCTAGAAATCCAGCAGCTAATTAACCTGTCACTAAGCACGGGAGAGGTTCCGAGGGATTGGAAAAGGGCACTAGTGAGACCGTTGAGAAAAAATACCACCGTTCCGTGAACGGAACTCACCAACTTGAGACCTATTTCTCTCCTTCCCTTTATGGGTAAAGTGATAGAGAAATTTGTTAATAGGCATTTGTCTAGATACATTGAGGAGACAAATGGACTGGATCCATCCCAGTCGGGTTTCAGGCCGAGACATAGCACAGAGACCACCTTGCTGTCAGTCGCAGACGATCTACACATGTTCCAGGATAAAGGTCATTCTGTTATCCTTGTTCTGTTGGATCTGTCTGCGGCGTTTGACACCGTGTCATATGACATCATGACCACCAGGCTTATTAACATCGGCCTGGAAGGTGGGGCTCTAGCGTGGTTGAGGAGTTTCCTGACAGATCGCACCCAAACAGTCACCTTGTGTGCCTATCGGTCAGAGGAGTTGGGGATCTCGAAGGGGGTGCCACAGGGCTCTTGTTTGAGCCCCACGCTTTTTAATATCTATGTGGCCCCCCTAGCGAACATCATGAGGTCCCATGGGTTTATCCCTGTGTCATATGCGGATGACACCCAACTCCTCTTTCCTTTTAAATACTTTACGGATGAGGTCAGGAACTCCTTTTCCCAGGGGATGAAGGCAGTGGCCCACTGGATGGCATCTAACTTCCTGCAATGCAATGTTGCAAAAACGGAGGTGATGCTGTTCGGTGAGGCCAAACTCCTGTGGTCCCCCGACTGGTGGCGGCAAGATCTTGGCCCAGTCCCAGAGCCCAAGCAGGTGGTTAAAAATCTCGGTGTGCGTCTGGACCAGGAGCTGTCCCTGAAGCAACATGGCAACCAAGTGGTGGGGTCCTGCTTCCATGTCATCGGAATGCTGAGGAAAGTTTTTCCCTTGCTCCCTGATTCAACCAGGAGGACGTCAGTGCAGGCCTTAGTGTTGAGTCGCTTAGACTATTGGAATGGGTTGCTTCTATCAGCAAATGAGGGAGTAAATGCCAGATTGCAGGTAGTCCAAAATACCGCGGCCCGTCTTGTTCTAAATCAGCCCCCTCGCACCCCCTCCAAACCCCTCTTGAACACCCTACATTGGCTTCCCGTCAAGCAAAGGGTGAAGTACAAGACTTGTTGCATTATATACAAGTGTCTCCAGAAGAAAGGCCCTGTGTATTTGTCTAACAGATTTTTCCCCTATAAACCTTTGAGATCCTTGAGATCTAGTGAACAAGCTCTGCTGCAGGTTCCGAGAGCAAAAAAGGCTAGACAGGGTGGTAGAGCCCTCTCAATTGCTGGCCCAACGCTGTGGAACAGCCTCCCACTTTCTTTGAGACTTTGCAAGGGGTATCTCCCGTTCAGAAAACAGTTAAAAACCTTTTTATTCCAAAACTAGTGTAAATTTTATATACCCACTGTTTATGTGCTGGAATGTTGCCAAAGGCGCGGAGATACTCCTTTGGGAGGTGATCCTAGCGCGTTATAAACCCACAAATAAATAAATAAATAAAATTGTAGCGCACTCTCAACCTATTGCAACTGGGCGCAAATATCACAGAGGTTGCCCGTGTGCTTAGAAATGTACACTCTGCAGATATACACCTTGAAAGCCTCCCAAAGAGTGACATGGGTAGAGGCCATTCCTGTGTTCAGTCTGAAATATTCAATAAGAGAGACAAGAAGGTCCTAGGAAACACTTGATCAGGGAGAGCTTCACAGTGGAATTGCCAGTTGTGTGCAGGGCTGCATCCATACGGGAACCGTAATTTCAGCACAACAGGACTGTGGTCCAAGAGTGTAAACGGGAGAACAGCAACTTCAGAGATCCACAAGTAGATACTGGCTAAAAGGAACCAGTAATCCAGTCATGTCCAAACAGAGTGGGGCACAGAGTAAAATTTGAGTCCCAGGGTGGATGTGTAGTGAGTGCACCAAGCGTCAAGCGGTAAATATCAGTGATTTCATGGAATACCTCTTGAGCCCGGGGCTTGTCAGTAGGTTGTGCTAGTATAATCCAATTGCAAGCAGCGTGGCATATTAAGGTCGCTGCCCAGTATTAAATGGTCTACTCAAAGCTGCCCAAGCAAGAATATAAGTCCTGAAAAAAGTCAGGGTCGTCAACTTTTCGGTCATATATGTTTACTAATAGAATATTTTTGTCCGCTAGGGTACCATGTAGGAGCAAGTAACAGCCATTTGAGTATGAGTGACAGGCGTGACACAGGAAAGAAATACTTTTATTGATCAAGATACAGGTGGCTCGAGACCAGGATCTATAACATGAGAAATACAGATGTTGGCCCCAACTCTTGGCAAAAGCATGGTCAGAGTGGGGAGAGAGGTGGATCTCTTGTAGGATAGCAATTTTAATGTTGTGTCTATTCAAGCATGACAGCACCTTTGTTGTTTCTGAAGATAGTTAATGCTGCATATGTTCCACGAAAGTACGGAGAGGTCAACCGTTGTGGTCATTGTAGAGGCAGATGAGATCTTGAAAAGTTGTGATTCTGGAGGACAAAGAACATGTGATGACTTGCATTTGTTGAAGTTTGGTGTAGCAAGCAGCAATAAAAGACAACCTAACATTAACAAAAATTGACCTCTCGTGCCCCCACCCCTTTCCACAGCAGATTAAAAGACATCCGGCAAATCTCAAGTAAAAAGGTTAAAAAAGAAGAAAAAAAACAATGTGCACAAGTTGGTGATCACCATGGGAGTGCAACAACAACTCGGCCACCGACAGCACATCATAAGAACAGTTATGCAATATAGATATTAATCAACCACTAGTAGAGAACAGTAGTAGGAACTAAATCTAATGCTGTAAATGTTGATGTCTGATCGCTGAAGACCTGACTATACTGGTGTGAGGGTCCACCGACATTGAAGCAGATAACCATCAGATTGAGGCATCACAGGAAGTGGAGGGTTACTGCCTGGAAGGTTCTGGCCCAGGATGAGCAGGTGATGATTGGCGAGATGTGGGCGACCCCGCACTAATGTTTTTACAGAATGCAGCCACATCTGCAGGGGTATCCAAAATGTTGGTATGTATGTTATGTTTAACACACAGGCGGGCCAGATAGAGCATAGCATTCCAGATGGCCAGCTTAAGAAGCATGTTTTTTTACATCGCTAAAAAAAAAATCTTGCCGCTCTATGAAGTCTGGGAACAATAATATGTTGACACCCTGGTGCCAGAGGAGGCCCTTCTCACACGCCAAACAAAGAGCAACATCCCTGTCTCTGTAGTTGAGGAGGCGCACTATTAGATATCGTGGCCAGGCACCCTATGGCGGCCGAGGGCCCAGAGAGCGATCTACGGCAAAGTAGCAGAGAAGCTGAGCAATCAAGGAGGTCTGACAGGAGTTGTTCCATGAAGACTTCGGGATGCCCAGGTTGGTAGTCTCTGCTATTCCCGAGATACGTATGTTGTTCCACCGGGACCAGACTTCAAGGTCCCTATTTTTGTAATGGCTACATGTTTTAATATATGTTCCAGCTTGCCCAGTCGCTTTTGCGTTGTGGTGGTGGTATTCTCTCCTCCGCATCCTCTATTCTGGCCCATGTCTATCTAGTCGCTCTCCCAGCAGTTTGTCTATGCACCCAGGGTATCAGAGCGTGCATCCATTGCGCTGAAGCCCGCCTGAGTTTGGCCATTATCGTTAACATGTTGCTATTAGTGGCCACGTCTAGGCCACAATCTGCAGGCTCATCTGTATCAGAGTTTGAGCTCCAGCCCCCAGCAGGTTTTGTGCGTTCGAACGTAAGCTGTTGTTGCTTGCTGTCTGTGTGGCTCATGGTGTGACACTGGTACACAGCAGCTTGAGCAGCAGTGGACACAGTATCCTGTCCCACAGCGGTGGCAGGCATTAATCTGTCTGAGAAGTCAGGTTTTGGTCAGTCTACTGCATGTCGAGTGCGTGGCCGCGGAGTTTAGGGTGGTGGGGAGGGGAAAGGATCTTCTTAGTGGTGCTTAGGAGGCCATTGTCCCTGATGGGGGGAGCAGACAGTAATGCAGCATTGAAAGGCGCAGGGCAGAGAATCAAGCAGCAGGTTAGTGGTAATACAGTCCCTGAGGGAGGCCACTCAGTGAAGAAGTGGCCCAGCAATCCATCCTCAGGCCTCAGGGTTCCCAACCAGCAAAGGAACTTTGGGGGCACCTCCCAGGCAGAACCGGTGCCTGTCCTCTAATGGGGAGTACGCTGTGCTCCAGCAAGGCGCGATGGAAAGTACCCCTGCGCGCCAAAGGCCCAGCGCCTAGACCAGATAAATAGTCTCATGCGGGGGCCAGCACTCACCGCCTTAGCCCCGGTCCAATTTCGGGGCTTTAGCCACGGACGATCCCAAGCCCGCTGCCTCTAGAGCTGCATCAGCTGGCATGCCCTCGGCCACCGTAGTGTGGAAAAAGGTAGGGCCGATGACCTTTTTCAGAGTGGCCCGGCGTTAACCGCCTCTATACCCACTCAAGTTACCAAACAAAGAGGCAGGCGCTGGAGACTGGAAGGCAGGAAACAGAAGTTTTATTCCGACGGAGCAGAACACATCAAATCAGACAACAGGGTATCTTCTCGAGGTGCTCTCTCCGCATCTCTGAGGCCTGGCCTCTTATACACGAGTTTATTGCTTTATTGTATGAAACACATCTCTGTCAACACTTTGATGTACGGAAAGACATCCTCGGAATCCCCCCTTCAGGCCCGTTCCCACACACATTTACAGTTGGAGTCCCCACCCCGGTCACAACAGGTGATGATTATCGCGCAGCTGGATATTTCGCCGATTCACGGAATGTGTGGGGTTGATCGGATCTCATAGGGTGGGGGCTTTGATCAACTCGAGGGTCCTTTATTGGGGGAAGCTTCCTACTGTACAGGGGGGGGGCAATAAACAGTATCCGCAGGGCCAGGTGGCGGCCTGGGAACGAGGAGGACAAACGGGCACACAGGAAAAATGGGGTTTTATCAAAGGACCCGGGACCATGAAAGGAATGAAGGGAGGTGTCGCGCTGGGAACAGGATGGGGTTCCGAGGCAGAGCTGCGCTGAAGAGGGGTTTATGACCCAAGGCATGTGAGAGCGGGGGTTGTCAGCGTGCGGGGGATGCTTGCGAGGTTAGGAGGGAGAGAGAGAGAGGCGCTGGCTATCAGCGAGGGGCAGAGAGGCCATGGTACTCAAAATGGCTGCCGCTTACGCGCACGAATGGGCTCGAAAAGGGGCAAGATGGTCGCCGATAATGTTGACGTTTGCGGCCTAAGTTTTAACAGTCCTCCCTTTTCAACGTATCTAGCCAACTTGCCTACTCAATGTCAATCTTCATCAAATTCCTAACCTCAGCATCATATAATGCTCCCATGCGTTCATTTCCAAAGTCCACAGTCTTAGGGCAAATACAATTCATACATAAGGAACACAAAGGCGGCAGGCATTGGATTCCTAAACACAACCCACATATAACAACTACAGGAATCAGGATAATCGTAAGCAGTCTCCAGCCCCAGTTCTTAACGGTGTTCCAGAACCAACCACCAATCGACCATTCTTCCTGTTCTTGGTGGACTTCTGAAGAGAGTCTGTGGAGGTGTTCGATGGCCTTGTATACTGAGGGTGAATTGTCCGGTATATATGTACAACAGCTGGACCCAATGATGCGGCATGCTCCACCACGGTCCGCAAGAACCACATCTAGAACCAGGCGGTTCTGGAGAGCCACCAGGCGGACCGCTTGAAGTTCGGCTGTGTTATTAGCAAGAATACCAGCTGTGATGTTCATTGTTGTCTCGACTGCCTGAGTCAGATGTCGGATGGCACGGCTGTTTGCCATCGGGCTCCAGAGTGGAACAAGTCCCTTCATAGCATCGAGGAACTGTGCTCCTGTTGAGTCGGCTTGTTCAATATCCTTGGCTCGCTTTTGTCTATGGTGATTTGCTGGGGCCACATAGGTCGGAGGAAGAATGAAGGAGATGAAACAAGTGCCCCCCCCAGCCTTTGGGGAGCCAGGTGTAAGCCTTTGTGCCACAAACTAAATACATATTTGGAGAGGATACAAAGGAAGGTGGATCGGTGGAGTCCAAAGTTCTGGTGAAACGGCAGGCGCTGTGGCCCACCAGCTGTGTCCCAAGCCCTTCTATGCACATGTGGCCTGTGACGTTGATGACTGACAGGGCCACAGTCAGAGTGGCAGCCGTTCGTTTCCGCAGGTAGGAGAAGGTGGGTCTGGTTGGATTGTTGAACACCTGCATTTCGATTCGTTCTTTAGTAGGGATGTCCATGTTGATTGAGTCGTTGGAGGTCTGCGGGCAGAAGTGTGTCTTTGTTTTGTTTCGCCAGACCTCATGAAAGAAGTGCGTCATGGTTTTGCTGGAGGTGGCATTGTCTTTATAGCTTTCTTGCAGGAGGATCAGCCAAGCAAGGCAGGAGCCGTGAATTGAGAAGGGTGAAGGGATGAAAGGTATCGAGTGTCCAGTGGCGTGGGGTAGCAACCCACAGATCCAGCAGTTGGTGGCATTGGTGGCGAGATTGTGCTGGTGGAGTAGCTGCACAAAAGAGTTGTTCCAGAACTCCTTTCGCCTTTCTCTGAGTTGAGGAGAGAGTGAGATCAAATAATGTTCTTTCATGGTGGTAGGCTGTGCAGTGGTTAACAGTATCTGATGAGCAGGCGTGCTCTCTTCCAGGATCCAGAAGGAAGTCATAAGGAGGAGGCAAAAGAGGAAGACAATGAAGAAGGCGATTGTCTTTGATTTGTGCATATTGTCAGTCTTTGGGTTCCTGTAGTGGGTATTTCCTGTTGCTTCCATCATCTTCTTATCTGGCGCTTCCATCATCTTCAAGGTGCTCGGTAGCGGGCAGAACCACAGACTTTGTTTAGCTTCTCTCCGGGTAACCCTTGGTAGTGTTTGGGTCACCGTTCTGAGATTTTAACTCAGTCCGTGGTCTACTTAGCCGAAGCTCCCTCCTTTCGACGCAGGAAATACCCTTCTCTGGTTGGCACAGTGGGATCAGAGAATTTGGCAAGTTCAAGTGCCTCGGTGTCAGGATAGCAGTTCAGTGATGGTCGATCCTTGTTCAGGAGCTCTTCTTGGTTGTCGATGTTTTCTGTCGTGGCCAGGGTCGAGGAGACCTTCTTGCAGTGGTGTGCGTGCAGCCAGTGCCGTTTCCCCTCCACTCGAAGCGCCGTCCGGGTGGTGATCGGCACTTGCCAGGGGCCCGTCCACCGGGGTTCCAAACTCTTCGCCCGCTGAAAATTTCGGACTAGTATATAGTCCCCCGGTTGGATGTCGTGGCCAGGACCCCTGGAAGCATCGGGGATGGCCTGCTGTACCTGCTGATGAATGACAGACAGAGTTTCAGTTAACTTGTACAAATAATCAGACATTAGGACGTCCGGGACGTCATGAATGGAGGTTGGTTTAGGTGCAGACCAGACGCTCATGGGCCGGCCGAAAACGACCTCGTATGGTGTCAGGTGGTGTTTGGTGGGGGTGGAACGCATTGATAGCAACGCCAGTGGGAGAGCGTCTGGCCATTTCAGTCCTGTGGTAGCCACTATCTTGGCTAATTTTAACTTCAGTGTGGCATTGTGTCGCTCGACTAGTCCAGCAGACTGGGGGTGGAAGACTGCGTGGAACTTTTGTGTGATACCCAGCCCCTTTAAGATGAGCTGGATGACTTCGGCTATGAAGTGGGGGCCATTGTCGCTCCATAAAATTCGACAAAGGCCGTAGCGAGGGAAGAATTCTTTTAGCAGTACTTTTGCAGTGGCCATAGCAGTGTTATCACGGGTTGGGTATGCCTCCACCCACTTGCTAAATGCACACACCACTACAAGCACATATTTCAGGCCTTGGCATCTGTCTAGCTGGATGTAGTCCATCTGTAGGACTTCAAATGGGTGATTGGGAACCCCAAACCCTCCCCGGGGGACCACAGTTCCTTTACCAGGGTTATGTTGCAGGCATAACAGGCAGTGTTGGACCAGACGTTTGGCAGAGTCCGTGATTTTATCGTTGTGCCAAACTCTGGAGACAAGTTCAATCATGGGGGCTGATCCTATGTGAGCAGGGGAGTGTGCCATAGTCAGTATGGGAATCAGGTATGAGTCAGGTAACAACCATTTGTTTGCGTCTTTCGTCCGCCAGCAGCCTTCATCGTCCTTTAGTCCCACCCGTGCCCATTCAGTCAGTTCGCGTTGTGTGCTAGCCATTTGAATGTCCCTAACAGTGTCCCTAGCGTCGGTCCATTTCTCTGCTTGTGACCTGGTCACGTACATGCGTGTTGTCATCCTATTTTCAGCTGTCGTTCGAGCAGTGAGGTCCGCTAGTGCATTTCCCTGTCCAATAATGTCTGTCACTTTCTTGTGTGCCTGGCATTTGATGACCGCAAGTCTTTTGGGGAGAAGGACAGCTTCGATAAAGGCGGAGACTAAATCTCCATGCAAGATAGGAGTGCCGTGTGAGGTCAAGAATCCCCTTTCCTTCCAAAGGAGCCCAAAATGGTGAACCACCCCGAAGGCATACTGGCTGTCGGTGTAAATGTTCGCTGTGGTTCCTGCTGCCAGGATGCATGCTCGTGTTAGGGCAATCAGTTCCGCTGCCTGGGCAGATCGTTGTGTGATGCGGGCTGTCTCTACTACAGTTCGGGCCGTGGTGACTGCATAGGCAGCTGAAGTGGTGCCATCGCGGAGTTTGATGCAAGAGCCGTCCACCCACAGCTCTCCGTCAGGGTCAGGAAAAGCCGTGTCTCTGAGGTCAACCCTACTTCTAGTCTGTTCGTCCGTAAGAGTCACACAGTCGTGTACAGGGGGCACATTGGGATCGTTCTCTGGTAGGGGTAGCAAAGTTGCCGGGTTCAGTGTGGTGCATCTTTTCAGGGTGATATGGGGTGCAAGCAAAGTCAGCTCGTATCCAGTCAGTCGTGCACTCGTTAGGTGTTGCGTCTTGGTTTGGTTCAGGAGGGTGTCAACTGCATGGGGTACTAGTACTGTGAGGGAATTCGAGAGCACGATCCCCTCACTCTGTCGGATAGAGATAGCAGCGGCAGCTACAGCTCGAAGGCAGGCAGGTAAGGCTCTGGCTACAGGGTCAAGAGTGGCAGAGAAGTAAGCGCACGGTCGTTGCTTTGGGCCAATGGACTGGGTTAGGACAGATAAAGCGCACCCCTCCCTTTCGTGAGTGTAGAGGGAGAAGGGCTTTGTGTAATCGGGGGTACCTAGGACAGGGGCCGAACAAAGGGCATCTCGTAGTTCCGTGAAGGAGGTTTGGCACTCAGGGGTCCAAGGGAGTGGGAAGGGGATATCTTTAGCTAGCAGAGAAAGCAGCGGTTTCACAATGAGGCTAAAGTTTGGTAACCACTGTCGGCAGAAGGAGGTGAGGCCTAGTAGGGAGCGAACCTGTTTCTGAGTCTTAGGGACAGGGGTTTCGAGAATGGTTTGGATCCGGTCGGGAGTAAGTTTCCTTCCGTCTTTGGACAGGAGGTGGCCTAAGTAAGTGACCTGGGGTTGGCAGAATTGCAACTTCTTTTTGGAGACCTTGTGGCCATTTTCCGCAAGGAAGTGCAGGAGTTGAATAGTGGCTGTGACTGCTAGTGGAGTGGTGTCGGCCGCCAAAAGGATGTCATCGACGTATTGTACTAACACCACTCCATCGGGTAACTGGACTTGATCCAGTTGTCTCTTGAGGGCCTGACTGTAGATACTGGGGCTTTCAGTGTATCCTTGGGGTGCTCGGCAGAACCTATATGAGCGGGCTTTCAGGGTGAAGCCGAAGAGATATCGGCTGTCTGGGTGGATGGGGATAGAGAAAAATGCATTTTTAAGGTCAATGACAGTGAAGGTGGTGGCAGTAGAAGGAATCAAGGTCAGGATAGTGGTGATGTCTGAGACCACGGGGTACTGGGGTACAACCACTTTGTTGATCTCTCGAAGGTCGATGATGAAGCGGTATGCTTTCTCATCCCCCTCTCCCTGTTTCTTGATGATGGGCAAGATAGGACTGTTGCAAACGTTGCTAACCACTTCCTCTACCACTCCTGCGTCTATCAGTGACTGAATAATCTTTACCAATGCCTTCTCGTCCTCGGGCAATATCCGATATTGTGGAAGTTTTGGGAGTGTTGCGTCTGGTCGGACAGTAATGTGCACTGGGTCAATCATCATGCGCCCTACGTCCGAATCCGTCTTGGCCCACAGATACGGAGGCAGAGTGTCAAGCAGGGATGTGTCAGCGTCATTGATAGAAAACATGCGTCGGGAAGGGCAATGTCTAAGCAGAATGGGGTTGTCGTACAGGAAAACTCGAACTCCGTCTTGGGAACATCTAATGGTCGCTCGGAAGTGTTTCAGTAAGTCAAGTCCCATAATGGCGTCAGGAGTATTGGAGGAAAGCAAAAACGTTGTGTCAGTGGTATTGTTTTCTAAGTCGAAGGGGATCGGAGCGGACAAAGGGTTAGTGGAGGGCGTTCCATCGAAACCTATCGATGTCACAAGTGAGCCAGACAAGGGTGCCCTTGGAATCAGTCGTTTAGATAACGCACTACGTGTTGCGCCAGTGTCTACCAGAAATGGAGACTTTGTACCCAGGACCTTAGCAGTGACATAAGGACCTTGCTGGTCAACATAGAGCTCGACTGGATCCCTCCCTTGCCCTTGGCAGTCCTATGCAAAGTCGTGGGCATCGTCGCAGTCAGACTGTTGGTACTGATTCTGTCTGGGTCGGTCAAACGTATTCGGTCTGTTTGATCTATCGTTAGTCATGTCATTTGTGGGCCCCCGCTGCTGTCCTCTATTTCTTGGTCCACCCGCTACGTCCTTGGGGTCCCTATTTCTGTTCATCTCTGAAAGAACCGGGCACTGGGATTTCCAATGGCCATATCCTTTACAGAAGGCACACTGGTCCTCTCTGATGTCTGTACGTCCAATGTGGGGTGTCGAGGTGCGGTCTTTAGGAGGTGCGTTCTTAGGGACATTCGCCTGATAGCTTCCCTTGTATTGCTCTCGTCCTATAGTCACCCCTTGCAATTGCGCAATCATCACCCTCTCTTTTAAGTCTTTCTTCTTTTTCTCTGTCGCTCTATCGTTTTCGTTTTTCTGGTGTTCGTAATATTGGGCCATCTGGAGGATAGCCGCAGGTTTGGAGGCAGCCCAACTACTCTCACTGGCCTGCAGTTTCTGGGAGACCTCCGGTGACAAACCTTTAACGTAATTTTGGACAAACAGATGGTGTCCGGTTGCAGTGGTCATGTCCTGGCCGCTGTAATCGGAGAACACCGTTTCAAACCGGGAGAAGTATTCCGATACATACTCCTTGGGTTTCTGACGACAAGCCGTTACTATCGACCAGTCCACTTTCTTTTCTGGAATCAGGGTTTTCAATTTCTGTACGATCTTATCTGGGAGGTCTAAAATGGATTTCAAGGGTTTCTGCCCAGGCTCTCGTTGCTTATCTATGTCTTCGAGTTGTGACCAGGTATGTCCGAACAGCTCAAGGTGGTCGACTTTCCGGATTAGCTTCCACACATCAGCTGGGAGACATAGCCCGAAAAACAAATCGATATCAGCCAGGGTCATGATCGTTGAACCTAGGGCTGTACCTAATTCAGTATAGAAGGCAGTGGGGTTTTTACGTAAATCAGGCAGAGATTTTCGGAACGTCAGGATATCCTGTCGATCCCATGGCTGGTAGACCCAATTATACACTACCCTCCCTCTTGCATCTTTGTGGTTAACGTCATTGTGAGTTCCTAGACCTCGTGGAGGAACCCAGTAGGGAGCAGCCTCTCTAATTGGCATCATGGTGCTAGCTCGCTCAGTTTGGGGTTCGGTTGCTACGGGTGTCGGGGGTTTAGCTTCCGATTCTTGTTCAGTGAGGTGGCGGAAAACCTCAAGCGTACGCGTGAGGAGGTCCATCACATCACACTCACTCTCATCCCCAATATCGACCTTTCTGTATAGAGTCGTAAGGCTCTCGGGACCCTTTTCTCGATATCGGTCCTCGTACGCATTCAAGATATGGTAACACAGTCGTACGGTAAAATGTCGTCTGTGGCTCCCTGTATACGTGTTGAACATGTCTGTGACATGCTCTTCACTTTCCTTTCTTTCTACCAATGTCCTCACTACCTTGTCAATCCCTGCTCGCTCATCCTTGCTTAATCTGTTCGTTCTTGCAGAATCAGCCTTCCGGGTCTCCGGGTCATTTAACACTGCCACTTGAGTTGTACCTAATACAAGGGGTTCGGTCGGCACAGAGGCCACGGGGGCCGAAGCTCTGGTACTACTCTCGTCTGTGCTTGGGGGTGGTGGGTGCTGTGTTAAGGGTTGGGAAGGGGCATATGGAGGGGGCATGTAGATGATCGGAGGACCTAACAGCAGATCATCGTTGGCTCGCTGTTTCAAGGGTAATTCAGGATAGAGCGTGGATGGTGTTCTAACCAGACACTGGCTTGATGTTTCCATCTCTAGTTTCTGTTTGGCTTCCTCTCTTTCCTTAATCTCTTCTTCTAGTTTCTGAGCAGCTAGGTGGGCTGCTTTTCGCAGCTCTTTTCCCAACCTACTCTCAGTTCTCTTTTTACGTTGTTCGATTTCTTTGCGCCACATGCCGAGACTATCAAGCATAGTGGGCGTTGTCTTGTGTTTACCAAGGGCAGTTTCTAGCGCGCTCATTTTATCCTCATCGAAGGATCCTATCAGTGGCCACTGACTTTCTCGATCCTTTTTCGTATATTTATGCCACAGCTTGCTATAAGCTATAGCGATCAGTCCATGCTTCAAGAACATGTCCTTATTAGGGGTGCCTTCCAGTGGAGCCGGATGGTTCATCTCTAATAAGCGGTCCGGGCTAAACAGGCTACCAATCAGTGGGGAGAAGACAGGCATGACGGATTACAACGGGGACAAAAGTCAGCACTACCTATCTTATCACTGCGTGCAAAGACTAGACAGAATATTTCTATTCTACGTTGTTTGCAGGCGGTGAATACCTCAAAAAGAACCAATATCGAACAGTCAATGTTCGGTCAATCAAACAATCAATGGGGAGAATAAGTAGGCACGACGGGTTACAACGGGGACAAAAGTCTGCGTTACCTACCCTTTCACTACCTGCAAAGAGAGAACCTGTTCTTCCCTGTTTGCAGACAGAGAATCTCCAGAGAACAATCCACGAACAGTAGTTCGGGCAAACAATCAATCAATCAGTGGGGGAGAAAGATAGGCACGACGGATTACAATGGGGACAAAAGTCTGCGTTACCTATCCTTCACTGCTTGCAAAGAGAGAGCCTGTTGTTTCTCCGTTTGCAGACAGCGAATCTCCAAACAAATCAACAAAGAGTAATACTAGTATTTTCCAAACAATCAAACAATCATTTCGCAATTCGTCGTGTTTACACGACCTTACCCGGACCGCATGGACAGTTTCTTGTCTTCCGAATCCAGCGCCCGATCGTCCTCTATTCTTCGTGATCCTCGCGGCACTCCTGATGGTTCCCAGTCAGGACCGTAGATCACTCGAGAGAGGTCTGTTCGGAACCAGTGAAGTTCGGATGATCGGCTGTCAGACGAGGGTCTATCGGACAGGTGCACTCCCGATCGTTGCAGTCATTCACTCTGTCGTCAGGACCTCTCCCACTGGATCCACGAGTCGCTGATGGGCCCCACATTGGGCGCCAATTGTGGAAAAAGGTAGGGCCGATGACCTTTTTCAGAGTGGCCCGGCGTTAACCGCCTCTATACCCACTCAAGTTACCAAACAAAGAGGCAGGCGCTGGAGACTGGAAGGCAGGAAACAGAAGTTTTATTCCGACGGAGCAGAACACATCAAATCAGACAACAGGGTATCTTCTCGAGGTGCTCTCTCCGCATCTCTGAGGCCTGGCCTCTTATACACGAGTTTATTGCTTTATTGTATGAAACACATCTCTGTCAACACTTTGATGTACGGAAAGACATCCTCGGAATCCCCCCTTCAGGCCCGTTCCCACACACATTTACAGTTGGAGTCCCCACCCCGGTCACAACAGGTGATGATTATCGCGCAGCTGGATATTCTGCCGATTCACGGAATGTGTGGGGTTGATCGGATCTCATAGGGTGGGGGCTTTGATCAACTCGAGGGTCCTTTGATGGGGGAAGCTTCCTACTGTACCGGGGGGGGGGGCAATAAACAGTATCCGCAGGGCCAGGTGGCGGCCTGGGAACGAGGAGGACAAACGGGCACACAGGAAAAAGGGGGTTTTATCAAAGGACCCGGGACCATGAAAGGAATGAAGGGAGGTGTCGCGCTGGGAACAGGATGGGGTTCCGAGGCAGAGCTGCGCTGAAGAGGGGTTTATGACCCAAGGCATGTGAGAGCGGGGGTTGTCAGCGTGTGGGGGATGCTTGCGAGGTTAGGAGGGAGAGAGAGAGAGGCGCTGGCTATCAGCGAGGGGCAGAGAGGCCATGGTACTCAAAATGGCTGCCGCTTACGCGCACGAATGGGCTCGAAAAGGGGCAAGATGGCGCCGATAATGTTGACGTTTGCGGCCTAAGTTTTAACAGTAGTCCCAGGAATTCCAAGAGGAATCCGCGATCTGGCCACAGTGCAGCCAAGCCTGCAGCAGCACCCAGCCAGATGGCACATTCCAGGCTCCAGCAGAATCCCAGGCCAGCAGTCATCTGCACAAGTGAAGGCCTCCCAGTGGCTGATTTCCCCATCCGCAGTGTCTGATCTCCGCCTCTGTGATGTGAACTAGGGTGAGAGGGGAGTGGACCACTCACGTGTCACGGACGTGATAAGGTGGTCCAGGCCTCAGGCTCGCCTGCAACCCCTGTCGCCGTGGGGCCCCTGAGGTGGGATCAGTGTTCTGCTCCTTTCCCGCTGTGGCAGTGTTGTTCGAGCCCCAGCCTAGCCATGAAGCTGCCCCTCGGGTACACCAGGTCTCCCGCAATCTGGGCAGGGCTCACACCTGGGGGCATATAAGCAAAAACCTAGTTAAAATTATCGCTGTTTTAGTGGCAGGAAACTGCCGCTAAAACAGCGATAATGGGCTTGCTAATATGCGTTATAGAATTCCAATAGAAGCCCAGGTTAGATGTGCAGGACATCCAACCTGGGCTTCTATTTGAATTCTATGAAGCATATTAGCAAGTTCATTATCGCCATTGTAGCAGCAGTTTCCTGCAGCTAAAGATGGGAAAATTTTTAACAAGGTTCTTGCTAATATGCCCCTTAGTTCCCTGAGCGGTATTGGTGCCAGTTGCAGTTGTGTATAGACCACAGTTGCGGGAGCCTCACAACAGCGTGGCCATCTTGGTGGCGGTTGTCCCTCTACTAATACTTCAATTTTAAAGGAACAATAACTTGCACTCCCGCCATTCACAATGTTGTCATCAATGATGTAATTCCATATGTAGCACTGATGTTCTCAATGCTGTCATAGGACATATCATGAGTGACATAATATTTAAGGGAAATCAGCTGTGCATGGAGGGGGGTTATAGTTACTTTTTGGTATGAGATATAGTTATTTGAAGTAACTATAACTGGTGAATTACAGTGGTTTTGTTACTTTAAAACAATATGTTTTAATTGACAATTTCAGCTAACTATAACATTGCTTTAACCTTTGGTGTGGGCCTTAATGTATTTCTCATTTGGCTGTATTACATTGTAAGTGGTGGGTCATGGCTAACCCGTGATCTTTTGTAGAGTTAACACTTGAGTTCCACCTGAACTAAGTGTACGTGAGCCAACAATGCTTACAGGAGATATTTGTTCTGCCTCTATCTGCTAATTGTTGGCTAGGGTGTTGTAGGCATTAGCTAATGAGTGCTAAGACTCTCTTTTCTGCCCCTCGGGTACACCAGGTTTGCCGCAATCTGGGCAGGGTTTACACCTGGAGGCATATTAGCAAGAACCTCGTTAAAATTATCACTATTTTAGTGGCAGGAAACTGCCGCTAAAACGGCGATAATGGGCTTGCTAATATGCGTTATAGAATCCAATAGAAGCCCAGGTTAGATGTGCAGGACATCTAACCTGGGCTTCCATTGGAATTCTATAACACATATTAGCAAGTCCATTATCGCCATTTTAGCGGCAGGAGGCGATAATTCTAACGAGGTTCTTGCTAATATGCCCCTTAGTTCCATGAGCGGTATTGGTGCCAGTAGCAGTTGTATATAGACCACAGTTGCGGGAGCCTCACAAGGGCATGGCCATCTTGGTGGCGGTGGTCCCCCTACTAATACTTCAATTTTAAAGGAACAATAACTTGCACTCCCGCCATTCACAATGTTGTCATCAATGATGTAATTCCATATGTTGCACTGATGTTCTCAATGCAGTTATAGGACATGTCATTAGTGATGTTATATTTAAGGTAATTAGCTGTGCTGTACCTTAAATATAACATCATTAGTGATGTTATATTTAAGGTAAATAGCTGTGCATGGAGGGGGGTTATAGTTACTTTTTGGTATGAAATAAATACTTGAGGTAACTATAACTGGTGAATTACAGTGGTTTTGTTAGTTTAAAACAATATGTTTTAATTGACATTTTCAGCTAACTATAACATTGCTTTAACCTTTGGTTTGGGCCTTAATGTATTTCTCATTTGACTGTATTACATTGTAAGTGGTGAGTCATGGCTAACCTGTGATATTTTGTAGAGTTAACACTTCAGTTCAACCTGAACTAAGAATACGTGAGCCAACAATGCTTAGAGGAGATATTTGGTCTGCCTCTATTTGCTAATTGTTGGCTAGGGTGTTGTAGGCGTTAGCTAATGAGTGCTACGACTCTCTTTTCCGTCCGACTTCTATTTTGCCAGCAACTTTATATCAGATTTCCAGGTCATGGCTAGTTTGTGCTTGGCTAGGCTCTGTGCTAGATCTAAGAATTTGTTGAGATTTTTGCGGCATGCATTGCGTTTTGTGACACCAAGTATGAAATATAGGCCCAGGGCTGTGACTGGGGTGCCTGTTGCTGCTGTTAATGTCTCAGATACGCTATCCCAGTACGCCGTTAGCTGGGAGCATGTCCAGACCATGTGAGGGAATGTGGCTTCTGTGGCCTGACAACTAGGACAGATGTCAGTTGACGTTGCATACATGCATGCCAGCCTATGCAGAGTTAAGTATGTGTGTTGAAGATAATTGAATAGCGTATATTTCAGTCTGGCATTCATGGATATTATTTTAGGAAACGGGATGCATTTTGCCCAATGTTTGTCAGTGATTAGAGTAGTCAACGCTAAGTCCTAGTATTCATGCAACGGCCCAAGAAGGGATGCCACATCTGGTCTGAGGGAATTGTATAGTGCTATGATTGGCCCTCTGCCCGTTCCATGTGACAATAGTACCTGCAGTGTATTCGATGTGGGGGTTTAGATCGGGTATTCCTCCATACCTGGAACAGTTGTTGCATCAAAGTCCCAGGGGGCACTCCATAGTTGTCCATCAGAATATCAAAGTCACATACGTTTGAGCCTACCAATAGTTCACCTCAGGTGGTAAGACAGTTTGTCTGCCAGTCTGCCAGTCTGCCAGTTCTGGTTGTTTGAGGCAAGTATAATAGCCAGGCAGGTACGTCAAGGGGAGATATGGGGCATACGGTGAGGGTTTGTGACTAGACAGTACTTACTTCGACCGCCGACATCAGATGGTTACCCTGCTTCTTCTGTAGTAAAGTTTTGGAACCGAACAACTATTCCAGCAAAGCTGTCTGCTAAAGTGACAATGCCCACGGGTCTAGTTCAGCGAGAATACTGCCTGCCAGCCATCACATGGACCACTAGAGTTGTGCCACCACGAAGCAATGTTCATAATTAGGTGCCCTTAGGCCACCTCCCGAAAGGGTGAGGTAGAGTTTTGGAAGTGCCACTTTAGCCCTGAAGACGCCCCAAATCAGAGACACAAGGCTTGATCTCAAGTCTCAAGGTAAGGGAGGATTACGAAGAGGTTTTGGGGAAGAAGCACCTTGGAAATAGCGACATGACCCATAGGGTTAGGGGTAATTCCTTCCAGAGTAGGAGTGCGGCTCAAGCATTGGTGATTGCTTTACCCAGGTTGCCTTCTATCAAATCTGCCTGAGAGTGATATATCTGGACCCCTAAGTAAGACCAGGTAAGTGGCGCTCTAGGCAGGTGTAGTCTTTTTTCTGTGGACAGAATCTTCATTGGGAATAGTACGGATTTGTTCCAGTTTACCCTTAAGCCATCTAGTCGGGAGAGGATGTAGTCTTATGGCAAGAGCGGTCGACCTCGAAGCTGGGCAACCAGGTTCGAGTATCACAACGACGCTCAACATCCTGTGACAAAAATTAATGTGTCCTTCTGTAACAAAACTTGTGCTCATCTAAAGCGCTCTGATACCCGATGTCGTGGATCTAGTTTGCGCTATATAAAACTCTAAAAAACAATTTAAAAAAAGAACTGCATCAGACCCTGCAATACCTCCCTTTGGCCTTGAAGGTAAATCAGTGCATCATCGGCATAAAGGGAAGCCCCAGTCTATGACACGGCTAAGAAGCACACATGCCAGGGATTCCATTCCCAGGGCAAAATGATAGGTGACAAGGGGTGCCCATCTCTAGTTCCTTGTTCTATTTCAAAGGGGGGTGTGGCTTAGTGTACAATATCATCACCCATTTTAAGAACTGGGAACCCATGCCGTATCTCGCCAACACTGCCTGTAAGTACTCCCATACTAATGTATCAAGTGCCTTTTCGATATCCAAAGCAATTATCCATGGCGGTTCTTCTGTTTACGCCCACTCCAACAGTTTGAAGAGTTGGAGTAAATTTAGACCAGTGTTTTGCCTGGGAATGAAACCGTTCTGGTCGAGATGGACCAGTAGTTGTATTGCTTCTAATAACCTATTGGCCAGTACCTTTCCCAGGATTTTGTAGTCCGAGTTTAACAGAGACAGTGGGCGATACAAGCCCACTTGTTGTGGATCCCTGCCAGGCTTGGGTAGTACCACCAGTATCGCCTCACGGAGAGAGGTGGTAGTGCGCCGCGGGGAAATGCCTCGCTGTAGATGGTGCATAGTCGGGGGGTTAGCTGCTCACGTAATGTCACATAAAATTCCAAGGGCAACCCATCTGCCCCCAGGGTTTTGCCCTGTGCCATTTGTTGCAATAGCTTCGGAGATTTCAGTTTCAGATATGAGGGTCTCGAGTGCTGTGTATCGGGTCTGCATTATCTGTGGGAGGGCTGTGTGTTCCAGGAATTGTTGTATTTCCTGTTGATCGCATGAAGTGGAGGCTTTGTAAAGAGAAGCATAATAATTTTGGAATGAGTCATTGATCTTTAACTGCGCATTTATCAATTGGCCGTCAGGGTCATAAATAGCCGTGATTGAAGGTTGTGAGCAGTAATATTTTAGTAGCGACGCCGTGTCTTGCCCGTTTTTGTTACCCTCAACATGCTGCCTGGCAAGATATTGCTTATAGTCTAGAGCGCAAAGTTGGTCAAGTGTTTCTTTATGAGCTAATTTAGTCCTGGCCAATGTGGGTATAATATGTGGGCCAGTTGGAGAGAGGTGTTTGAAGCGTTCTATTTCAGCTTCTGGGTTTTCCAGCTCTTTAATGAGTGACATTTGAGATCTGTATGCTGCTTTGATAACATGCCAGCGCAAGACCACTTTAAATGCGTCCCATTTTATGCCAGCATGAGTTGCCATGTCTGCATTAGTAGGAAGTAAGATGTGATGGATTGTGATA
The DNA here is from genome assembly GCF_964263255.1 of Lissotriton vulgaris. NCBI lineage: Eukaryota > Metazoa > Chordata > Amphibia > Caudata > Salamandridae > Lissotriton > Lissotriton vulgaris. The sequence continues at coordinate 1,704,756,361 of NC_141685.1, read as the reverse complement.
TGGAGGCATGCAACATTGCATCCTTAAGTGCCTCTAGGGGGAGACACCAAGTTGGTATAGTGGTTTTATGTGTTTCCCAGGTTAGCTTTATTTCTAGGGAGCTTTGGTCATATATTGTGCAAGCTCCGTAAGCTACTTGAGACACTTTGGATATAGCTACTGCGGAGCAGTGTATTGCGTCAATTCACATGTTCTGGTCATGGAGTCCTGAGTAGTGACAGTATATTCACTCTGTGGGATATTTGCCTCGCCAAGCATAACTTAGGTGCATGTTATTGGCCCAGATCTTCATATGTTGTGTTAGGCCTACAGATTGTGCACCTCAGAGTGGTGGGCATGAGCAGTCTAATTCTAGATCGTAACCGCATTTCTAATCCCTCCCCAGTTCGCTGGTGCAGTCGGGTAGCTAAGCAATGACGGGGTCAGTGTTCATAGGAACATGTATTGTTCCGTGTCGGTGCGTACAGTGTAAAGTTTTTTATCAGGGAACTGTCTAGGAGTCTCTCTAGTATCACATATTGGCCTTGCCGGTCCACACGTGTGTGCAGCGTCTGCTATGGGGTCCCGGGTGCCACCCATATCAAGGTGCCCCTGGCATAGCCAGAGTACGTGGTCCCAATTACTGTGCTCCCCCAGCGTTTATGCAATGATGTGAGTGTTTGCAGGGTGAGATGTGTCTCTTGTATGAGTGCCACTGAGACCTTGTGCCTGCAGAGGTATTGTTGTACCTTGTGACGCTTAACACATCTGGCTAATCCCGGAACGTTCCAGGTTAGTAAATGGAATGTATTACTCTACATCCCCCTTGCTGAAAGTGGTCTGCTGTGGTGTAGGTCTGCGCTCGATGAATTGATAATGTGTGCATGTCCTCCTTATAGGTACTATAACCCTGATTATCGCTTTGTCAGTAGCGCACACAATGTATAAAGTGTGTAGTAGAACGGTATGGACAGAGCCTTGTGAACAGTTTAAATACCCAACTCCCCATTCCAGGCCAGTTTGCCAACGGGCAAAAGGCCATCTGCACTTAGTTGCAAACATCCACTTATCACGTGTGGGACGTAGCCGCTCTTCACATTCGTAGCGCCTGCTGTATTGATACTTGCTTGCCTGAATCAGAGTTTTTGCATGTGCCCATTATCTTTGGATTGCATTAATTGTACAGTCTTCAATGATATTCATCCACTTTGCTGAGTATGTCCTGTGGACATCTTGCAATTGGTCACATTAAGTCTTTGGTGGTTTGTGGGGTTGCTGCAGGGCCTCTGCCTATAAATACTAACAGTTGCTAGTCTGTTAGTTGGTAGGCTTGTTCTCGTGTAATATCGGACCCTAACTGCGAGGGGGATTTGGGGTTAACGTGATTTTATGCATATTTGATGGCTTGCTATATCTTCATTGCTGCCACGGCTTTAGTGGGACGTTGCAATTGTCTTTTGCCTCATGTCCGGCGTTGTCTTTAGTTCCTCCACTTTTGGCAGGGTTTCCGCTGCAGATGCCTCAGTATTGTGTGCCAAACTGTTGTGATCTATCCAACTCCAAGCCTCCTTGGGGTTAGAGCAGAAGGTGCTACTGTCTTTGTGCTGAATACTCAATGTGGCGGGATATTGCTGTGCATACTTTACTACGTAATTAAACAACAGGAGGTGGTGATGGACAGAGTTTCTGAATTAAGCAGAATACTCTCACCCAGTCAAGAGATCAGGGCTTAATCGAACACCGTTTTTTAGCTCACTGCACCATCCCAGCTCAGAACCTGGCTATATGCAAATTAGTCTGTCCCTGGCCAAGTGCATCATGGGAACAGGGCAAACCAAACTACCAAGCCAATTCTTTCACTGGGAAGGAAACAAGCTACCGGGGACCGGTTTCTGGCATTTCAGCCGTCTTCGGCCCAGCTTGCTTGAATCCTGATGGTGCAATGAGCAAGGGACTCACGTCTGAGTATACCCTTCCACGCTTATGGTGGACAAAATAATTAAACAACAGGGGGTGGCGATGGACAGAGTTTCTGAATTAAGCAGAATACTCTCACCCAGTCAAGAGATCAGGGCTTAATCCAACACCGTTTTTTAGCTCACTGCACCATCCCAGCTCAGAACCTGGCTATATGCAAATTAGTCTGTCCCTGGCCCAGTGCATCATGGGAACAGGGCAAACCAAACTACCAAGCCAATTCTTTCACTGGGAAGGAAACAAGCTACCGGGGACCGGTTTCTGGCATTTCAGCCGTCTTCGGCCCGGCTTGCTTAAATCCTGATGGTGCAATGAGCAAGGGACTCACGTCTGAGTATACCCTTCCACGCTTATGCTGGACAAAATAATTAAACAACAGGGGGTGGTGATGGGCAGAGTTTCTGAATTAAGCAGAATACTCTCACCCAGTCAAGAGATCAGGGCTTAATCCAACACCGTTTTTTAGCTCACTGCACCATCCAAGCTCAGAACCTGGCTATATGCAAATTAGTCTGTCCCTGGCCCAGTGCATCATGGGAACAGGCCAAACCAAACTACCAAGCCAATTCTTTCACTGGGAAGGAAATAAGCTACCGGGGACCGGTTTCTGGCATTTCAGCCATCTTCGGCCCGGCTTGCTTGAATCCTGGTGCAATGAGCAAGGGACTCACGTCTGAGTATACCCTTCCACGCTAATTGTGCAGTGAGCTAAAAAACGGTGTTGGATCAAGCCCTGATCTCTTGACAGGGTGAGAGTATTCTGCTTAATTTAGAAACTCTGTCCATCACCACCCCCTTTTGCTTAATTGTTTTGTCCACCATAAGCGTGGAAGGGTATACTCAGACGTGAGTCCCTTGCTCATTGCACCATCAGGATTCAAGCAAGCCAGGCCGAAGAATGCTGTAATGCCAGAAACCGGTCCCCGGAAGCTTGTTTCCATCCAGTGAGAGAATTGGCTTGGTAGTTTGGTCTGCCCTGTTCCCATGATGCACTGGGCCGGGGACAGACTAATTTGCATATAGCCAGGTTCTGAACTGGGATGGTGCAGTGAGCTAAAAAACGGTGTTGGATCAAGCCCTGATCTCTTGACAGGGTGAGAGTATTCTGCTTAATTCAGAAACTCTGTCCATCACCACCCCCTTTTGCTTAATTGTTTTGTCCACCATAAGCGTGGAAGGGTATACTCAGACGTGAGTCCCTTGCTCATTGCACCATCAGGATTCAAGCAAGTCGGGCCGAAGACGGCTGTAATGCCAGAAACCGGTCCCCGGAAGCTTGTTTCCATCCAGTGAAAGAATTGGCTTGGTAGTTTGGTCTGCCCTGTTCCCATGATGCACTGGGCCAGGGACAAAATAATTTGCATATAGCCAGGTTCTGAACTGGGATGGTGCAGTGAGCTAAAAAACGGTGTTGGATCAAGCCCTGACTTCTTGACTGGGTGAGAGTATTCTGCTTAATTCAGAAACTCTGTCCATCACCACCCCCTTTTGCTTAATTACTTTACTACGTGGCACCGGAGGCAGTGTAGTGGCACCGGAGGCAGTGTTCGACTTCCGAAAAGAAGGACCTGGAGCATTGCACTGACATCGTGTAATCTGGCTATACATGCACCGTTGCATTCTCTATTTGCCATGGCCCACTGGCCCTCATCACTTGTAGGTTGTTGTCCCTGTCGCGGTAATTGAACAGACATGCAACTACCGGTCTTGAGGAGTTGCCCAGATGGGGGGTGGGCAACTAAGGAACCCTATGTGGGCGCTCTACAGAGAAGAACTTGGAGTCTTTGCCTTTAAGTATGTCTGCTGAGAACCAAGTTTCAAGATACAATTCCATGCATTGGCCCTCAATGCGTTCCGTAAGATCCACTATGCACAGGCTATTTCTGCGGGATCTGCCCTCCTGATCTTCCATGTGATTCTTCAGGTTCTCCACCTCTTTTTGCAACAACTTGATCTGATCTGATGCTGAAGTCACCGCGGGTGTCAAAGACGCCAGCTTCGATTCGGATTCCTCGACCCTGTCCTTTCATTTTTTGAAGTCTTCTCACAGAAATCCCATTTCAACACACAGTGAATCTATTTTGGGACCCAGCGTGGTTTTAATGTCCATGAGTGCCGCCGTTAGTTTGTTGAACTGGTGTGAATGATCTATTTGGTCTGTTGGTTTTGTGTTCAGTAGTTGAACGGCTCACTCAGTGAAGGAAGTCTGGTTCAGTGCAACCCGATTTGGGGCTGCGGTTTGTCTGATCTGGGCTTGCTCATTGTGAGAGTTAGGGTAAGGGCGCTGTGAGTCTGCTGTCTGGCCACGGAATCTCATGACCCCCTAGAAGTCCGCTCCACCACCAACGCCAGGTGCGCTTGCGAGCAGCGCTATACTGGCCCACGCTCACCAAGGGAGCGTAAATTAGCGCAGGGTTGCTGGCAGGTTTCCAGATGAACAGGTCCGGCTGTGTACGTGGGCCCAAGGCTTCTCACCCATTCAGGCAGTCAAACCCCAACTCCTGTTGCTTCTCTGGCAACACCTGGTGTAATCAAAAATTATACGAATTAATTATATTGCTCAATGGCGATAAACATTACTACTGACGATTGACATGAATGGCAAAAAGAAATGCACTCACAATTATATATATTTCTCTCGTTTTTACTTCATAGTATAAATTTCACTGAAATATGTCATGCCGTACATTCCATACAAAAACATGAACAATATATAAAAGTGCGGTGTGTCCCAAGTGTATCAAAAAAACCAAACTAACAATACACAAAACATAAGTTCTCTAAAGGCACAGTGGTTTCTAATGGATATATGTACAGGAAAAAGACCATTTACTATATATGTATAAATGCACAATGTCTGTCTTTCCAACTAGATCTTTATGAAAAATCAAAGGAGTGACAAACGCCAATGCATGAAGAAATATGTATAAATCTGATAATATTTGCAGGCTCTCAGTAATTATTATCTAGCTGTACGATAGATTGGTTGATTCAAGTGCCAAAATTATCGAAGTGTAGTATAGTGCTTTTCTTCAATCATCCTGTACCTTCTCAGGACTGTACAACGCTAATACACAATTCCGACATTGCATCTATGAGAAATGATACATCCGGCATGTTAGCCCATTACATAGACTGTATCCACCTATCAGTCTATAACTATGAGATAAGGCCTGTCAAATGTTAAATTACGTGAGAAATATGCCCAACACTGTGATTGGGGTCCCTTTAATAAACACGATCCTTGTACAAATGTGAATTGGGGTCGCTTTAATAAATACGATCGTGATTGGGGTCCCTTTAATAAACACGACCATGCACAAGGTTGAATTGGGGTCGCTTTAAAAAACACGACCTAGCATGGATGTCCAACTTTTTCAAATTGCTCTTTCTGCTATTACTTTTTTGAAATTGACATTCTCACATTACTGCGCTAATGATGGCCATATCCAGTAATCACATGCGAACTATCGATTCAATGACCTGACCGCGATCGAGTTTTCCTAACTCTCACGGTCAGGTCTTACATGAATTGTTATCTCGGGAGTAGGAGGAGCGAGCATACACGGAAGGAGAGAGCTGTGAGACGCGACCGGGCTCCACAGCATCAAGGTACGTTTAACTTGATAACGATTGAGTCCCTTACCATAGTGATTTGTGGAAAGTATGCTTTCTACATTATCCCTGACACGTGTTTATCTTATGTTTAAACAGGCATTTTCCTCGATTTAATCAATCATTGGATTTAGGAACAGGATACCATTGCGTTATCCTAGCCAATCACAAACTTATCGCAGGTAATCACCAACCTCCTTAATGTTTGAAAGTAAAATTTATGGCAATTTCTAGATGCAATGTAACTAGGTTCTTTACTACTTCATTAGGTGTAACAGTTATTACCTTGAGACTACATTACAAGTGTCCTCAGTCATACATTGCGCATTGATATTCCTTGACCACTACAAGTGGTAAGTACCTAATTTTAATACGGTGCTTTTTTCACTTCATTGATTGGATGGTATCCCTTACGGTTAGTCTTACTAATTGCTCTCTTGCTCCCCTCGGCTCCTCGACAACTTCAACAGTGCCCGGCTGGGTCACTTGTAAGTGAGTGAATCTTATTCCTTTATCTCACCATGCATGGGTGAACATAAGAATAAAAATCAGGCATCTAGGCCCCATTTTTTCAAATATATAAACTATAATTATAACCAACCGTCATACAGTTTACTCACAGCCCCTTCGTACTTTTAAATTCTAGATGTCCTTCATTTTCCTGTCCTGATGAGACCCACATTTTAAAGGGTCGAAACGCCGTCGACGCTACAAGGAATAGAACCTTTAAACAGAGTGCCTACGATTGTGTAGATTCACTTATAACAATCATATTATCTTTCTTTGGTCTTTTTCCTGTACATATATCCATTAGAAACCACTGTGCCTTTAGAGAACTTATGCTTTGTGTATTGTTAGTTTGGTTTTTTTGATACACTTGGGACAAACCGCACTTTTATGTATTGTTCATGTTTTTGTATGGAATGTACTGTATGACATATTTCAGTGAAATTTATACTATGAAGTAAAAACGAGAGAAATATATATATTTGTGAGTGCATTTCTTTTTGCCATTCATGTCAATCCTCAGTAGTAATGTTTATCGCCATTGAGCAATATAATTAATTCGGATCATTTTTGATTGCACCACTGGAACCACTGTTCTTGATATAATTGTTGGCCCTGGTTCCCTTGTGAGTAGGGTTTCCCTTGTTTTTCGTTAAAGTCTCTGGCAACACCAGCATCTATCAAGGGAGAAGAGCTCCCTACTGGGCTGATCGCGCCACATATGGTGCAGCCGGGGGACACCACCCAGCGATGGGCAGGCATACTACTTGGGCACGGGTGTAGAGTATTGAGGTGTGTGTACTCAGTTGTATGCAGAGCCAGTTACGGATCATTCAATGTGCTGTTGTGCGTAAGGCTCGTGGCCGATCAGTGGTCCCTGTGGCGATAGCACTGCTCCGATATGCCTCATCACCGGGGTTGGCCTCTATGGTCATGGCGTCGGTAGAGCCCCCACTGGGTCGTCAAACCAGGACTCGAGATCCGCCCCTCACAACAGCAGAAGTGATGCTTCTTCCATCACCCAAATCCTCAGGTGATGGAAGAAGCCACAGCCTCAATCAGGGTTGATCTAGCTGAGCTTGCTATCATCAAAGCTCATATGTGTGTATTCGCATTGTGGCAGCGCAGGTTCTTTAGGCGGTGCATTGTGATCAGGGGGCTCTGTACTTCATTTCATGGAGATATGAGGCCTTATCATGTATGAACTCCCCAGTCATGATGGCCACCGGGCCCACACCGGATGGTCGAATCAATGCCCGAGATCCACTGCACACGTTGGCCGGGGTGCGACCGCCTCCATGCTTCCAGGCGCCGTCTCCCTCCACAATCAGGCTCTTGGGGGCCAGGCAGTGGCCTCAGTCGATGTCGATCCAGTCGAGTTCGCCGACAGCAGGGCTCCTCTGCATGTTCAAGTGCCATCGGGAGGCCCACCCGATTGCTTCAGACCTGCTGTCCCTTCCTGGCGGCATTGTTCTGCAGGCATTGTCATGAGGCCTTGGTGAGGGCAACACTGGTACACAAGACAGTGCCGCGTAGTCCGTCGGTACTGCGCTTCACTTCCTGAGGGTTGCGTCGGGCTATTACATACTTGAAGCAGGATATTTAGCTGGCCTGATGCGAATCTAACTAACAAGCATCAGCGTCCGCCGCCATCTTGGCCACCACCAACATCTGGCATTCTTAAGCCACCATTTGTCTTGTCTCTGTAAAGTTTGCAATGTAATTTTCTCCATCTATTTTTTCCATAAATAATTTGTCATTAGTGACTTCACCTTTATTGGTGAAAAAACTATGTAGAGGCATTCATGCTACCATATAAAAAGCACACAAAAAATGCAATCGTAGGTATGTCATGCAATGTCAGAGTTTATAAAGCACGCTCAGTGGCGTCTCCCCTGCTAAGGGGGAGGGGCATCGGCCCACTGCTTTTCAGCAGTGTAAAAAAGGAAAAATAAAATGATAATACCACAATGTTATTATCATTTTGTTTTTCCCTGCTGAGGCAGTTTTGCGGGGCAGGGCAGGGCTACGCTGCTCACAGAGCAGGGGGACGAGTGGTTGGGGAACTTTCTGAGTGCGCATGAGGGTTTGGCCAGCCGTTTTGGGCTCATATCAGACCAATCAGACCAATCATGACGCTGCTGTTTTGGTGACAGCAGCTTTGGGATTGGCTTAAGGAAGATTGTGTGTTTCAAGTTAGAAACAACGGTGGACAGACACGGTCGTGAAGTGGTATGTGTTGGTTTTTTCCACACCCTCCCGTACCCCACACCATCACCCACGATCTGTGCCAGCCGCCATTGAGTATGATATCTTCTGATGATCTCAATATGGGCACTTGTGGCTATCCTTTACTTCTGTTGCTAATTGTGGGAAAACATAAGTGTTTATTTATGTAGAATATCTAGATTAACTAGTAAGGGCAGATAAAGTGCGAAACCGTTCCACGTTGATCGATATATTTTACTCCAAGGGAGGTAGCAAACAACTTCTTAAATGTACAACCAAACCATACACTCCTTACACTAGTTACAAAATCCCCCATAAACTTTTCGATACCCCTCTGCTCGGTACCCCTCCCTTACTGCTTCATGGTTTCACTTCAACATCAGGGGACTCAAAGTTGCATGTTGTTGGCAGTGCACACCTTGTCCTCTGATCAGAGCTTTCAATTGCCATTGAAAAAAATAATGTCACTCCTGTCAATGGCTTGCACTTATCGTCCCCTAATTCGCTATCATCAAAAGTGAAAGGAGGGACACCTTTTCACTCTTAATTCTACTCGGATCTGGAAATTCTGCACCCTTGTCACCAGCCTGAGTTTTCTATATATTTCGAAATATGCGAAGTATCAATGAGATCACATCCAATATTACAAAAATATTTAGATGTATCTTTAGTTAAGCGAAGATGAAGCTTCCTGTCATATTTTTCAGGCACAGCTAACACCGCCCACTCCTTTTCTTGCAGTAAGCATCAGAGTGACCTTCACTGATGACACAGCTACTTTCCTAGAACTTGAAATGCTAAACGTTAGCAGAATGTCAGTGGGTCAACAGACAGTAGCTACACAAATACAATCAGCACCTTTCTTCACCAGGTTGGGGGAGGGGGGCAATTTAGGAATTGAGATACTGGTTAAAGTTGAGGTCAGACGCCAGCAGGCTATTGAATTTTTGTTCCATCAAGACCATCATCTAGAAGTAGAATGTTGCTCAATTTTACCATTTATATTCCTTTTCACAGCGCTTATTAGAGTGAAGATTGTGATTGTCCTGAAAAAGCTCCCTTGATCTTTTTGCACGTTGCTTGTATTATCTGCTATCTCTACAAAGGGGATTTAGGCTTGTTTCAGGATTATCCTAAATTAGTGTGACTCAGAATCGAGATTAATTCAACACAGTCCCTAATAATCCGACCTTGTCATGCGTCAACTCACCTTCACCCCTTTCTAGATAGGACTAAGTTTAATAACTTTATTGGCCCATCCATTGTATGTACAAGATACAAATATCAAAAGTACACTTTTTTCTTTGCCATTTGCACGCAAAACAGTTGAGTCATTGCAGTTGGTGTTTTATTATATATAATTCCAGTAAAACTCCATGTGTTCTTCTTTGTGTAAAATTACAAATTATCGGCACTGAACACCTGTTTTGAGAAAGCTAATCATCCCCAAAGTCTCATTGTGTTAAATTGCAATACCACCTTCAGTTGCACAAAACCAAAGAAAATTCTCTTCAATGAAATGTACAGTAATCCTGGGAAAAAGTAACAACTGAAGAAGTTTGAAAATAGAACCAATTTTCAGTGTAGGGCCTACATATTTTGAATGATGCCCCTGTTCTTCTTGCGAGGAGATTGAAACATTGTCATGGATACAGAGGCCAGTTTGGAGTGATTAGGGACTTCAAAAGTACATGGGATTACGAGCTTGTGATTTCTTTTAATTTTATTATTCCAGGTAAAATGAGTCGAACAGAGAGAAATTGTATAATTAAAAGTGTTCTGGACTTCCATCAAACATCATTAGAAAGGCATAAATAGACAGAAAGTATATTCTTAATTAGGAATGTTAAAATATATTGCTGATGAGTAAATGTTGTGGGTAACCCCTCTAGATTTTGTATTATTCCCTCCAAAATATTATTCTTATTGCAAAAAAATTAAATAATGTATTTCAAATACCCAAGTTGTCAAGTCCCTTAAACCTCCTTTGGAGACAGGGACACAACCCAAAGTAAACACATCTTTCAGATTTGATATTCCCTTAATGCATGTGGGACCACTGCCACCCTTCTCCGCTGCCATCTACTGGTGCTAGTGCAATATTACAATTCTTTACATTGTAAAATACTCCATGTTCTCACCTTCCAGGCACTTGACTGACTATAGCACTCAGTTATGCATTAACTGGGTTCCATGCCCCTGACCTGGTCCAAAATGCATCTCTTTGCACACACGAGGATGTCCTTGAAACGTGTATCAGCAAATTTCTTCATACATTTTGACCCAGTGCAGTGCTCCTCTCCTTTTCGGCACGCTTTTAGCCTTATAATTACTGCTCAATAGATACAAACATACATACTTACAAAGACAAAACACACCGGACAATCTCATGCTAAGCAAGGGGAATCGCTGTGTAGACACTGATCTCGTCCAGTATGTGCACAGAATCACCACTGCATCAATGGGGTTGACTTAGAGCACCAGCAGCAAGGCTGCACATAGTTCTGATGTTTGTGAAGAGAACTGTAGGTTCGTCTGCTTGTGGTCTTTGAAACTTTAGCTATATATTCATAAATTAACTTTTTATGTAGCACGTGGCACGCAGACACAACTAAGGACGCTTTATTTATTATACCTAATTAATTGTTAATATCCTATTCCAATCATGCGGATTCTGGCTTGTAATTAGGATATTTCACTAGTCACTTGCTTTATCTGTATCTCAAGAGAATTCTTTGATGCAATGAACATTTCAGTGTGACATTTTACTTCTATATCAATTCAACACTTGCCACTTGTAACTTCGGTGTACAGCTCTTTCACTTGAAAGAAAGAGCATGTTTGAATACAGGAAGTATACAAATAGAACCTCTAGTGCAAAATTAAACACATCAAAAACCCGCTAGAGATTAGAAACAGTTCAATATAACTCAGTCTTTGTGTGTTTTCAAACTGACGAAGCTCGGAATGTGTAGGAGCATGGAGAAAGATTCTAACGTTTCTAAAATTCTCTACAGAGTGCAAAAAATAAACATATTTTTTCTGCTTGTCAGTTTAAGCTAGAAACATCGAGCAGAATTGTAGCAACGTTTCATTTTCGTTGCTTTAAACAGCTGCTCTGAAGCCTGACTTTCACCTCAGCTGCTGGGTCTGGCAGCAGGCATCGTGGCATCAGATCTCAACTATGCTAATGTATTACAATTGAGTTCCGACGTCTTTTCTTTATAATTGGAGACTGGGTGTGTTACACGTCACCAATTATAGAGAAATTAGAGACTGGCTTTTATACAGGCATTGCAGAATCCTATGGATTACAATAATATTTAGAACATTGGAACGTGAAGCACTCTACAAGCTGTTAAAAGCCCGCAGAGCGACATTCCAATGTTGCTTTTGTTCACAGCTGTTGCTGTGAACAAAGGCCTCTCGGAGCCCAAGGGGATTTAAACCCCTTCAGACTTCGAGAGGCCTTTGTTTTATTTGTTAGAACATTCTGCCATCTAGTGGCAGAATGTACTAATAGCATTACAGCCCTTCGCAGCTGGGCTATACTGGTCATTAAAGTCCTGCTCCCTTGTTAAAGGTCATCGCCTTTGGCTCGGTCCTTTAAAGCTTGAGCAGGCCCTTAATGGCCGGTATAGCCTGCTACAGCGGGCTATAAGGCTATATTAGAACATTGGAATGTTGAGAGCTCCACTGAAGACAATGGGGTAACGCTGAGCTTTTATTGGCTGGTATTAGCCCGGAGCTCCAACATTCCATTGTTTGGCTTCATGTTTTTCCCTTTTTAACTTAGAACGTTCTACCCTGCGGGGGTAGAATGTTCTAATTGCCTTTTAGCTCTTCTGCCTTGAGCTATACCAGTTGTTAAAGGCCCTCCCTCTCGTTATTGGCCCTCGCCTATAACTTGGGTTCAGGGCCTCTAACATACCGATTGTTAAAGGCCTTGCAGGCCTTTATTGCCCTTGGCACCAGGCTATAAGGCTATATTATACTTCCAGGGAGAGGAATTCAAATTGATTATGGGCCTAGAGTAAGGATCACGTGGCAGAGAGGGATACCTCACTGAGTGGCGTCTTTGGGAAGGGAAAGCTGCAAAGCAGGGTGTAATTTATTTCCCCATCACACTTTACAGCAGCAAGAATGGTTTCTCACATCCGCGAAGGGCAAATAAAGTAGATTTGTTTATATTGTTAGTCATTCCAGCTGACCTAGCAACACTCCCTCCAACTCCCTCTTCCCTGTACTAAAAACCATGAGTTGGTCACCACCTGCACATATTGCTTTACAAAAGTCCTAAATAAATAATTAATACCATCAACAATATTTCCAACTGCAACTCATTTACAAACAGCCCTCACCATCACATACCCCATAATTGTACCCCATTAAATACCTCATTATTTATTCCTTTAACCAAGTTGACGAGAAGGCTCCTCTGATGATTTCTCTGGCCACATGCATGAAGCATTTCCTTCTTACTATCTTAGTAGAAATCACAAGTATAATTAAATATGTATCTGTCTGCCAGAGCTTCATACATCAGGCAAAGGAGTTGGAAAATTCCTCTCTTCTGTATGGGAAGCAAATGCAAGGCTTTGAGCAGTGGGACTGAAGGGATGCATGGTGGCTGTTTATTAACCAGTCTGGCTCCCGTATTTTGTACCACCTACATCTTGGCATGAAGAGATGCATTTGCTTCTACCACAAGCATGTTTCCATAGTCTAGGCGGCTGATTATCAGGACCTGGACGAGAGTCTTGCGAGAGGCCAGTGTAAGCCACTGGAAAATCTTCCTAAAAAGGTGCATCGCCCGAAGCACATGCCACATGTAGATGTCACATGGTCTTTCATCGATAGCTTGTTATCAAAGAGAATGCCCAAGTTCCTCACTGTGATTCTGGGAGAGGAGGCAGTGCCAAGCTCCGCAAGTTGCCAGTCCTCTGTGCAGTCAAGATGTGCTTTGCCAAGCAGTAGTATCTCAGTCTTTTCCCCATTCAATTAAATACAGTTTAGAGACATCCACTTGGTAATTGTTCTCATACAGGAGGTGAAGTGTTGTTTAACATCCACCATATCTTGCTCAAAGCTGTGTATCATCTGCTTAAGAAAGTATTTCGAAGTCACAGGACTTGACTAGCCGAGCAAGGGGAGTGACAAAATGTTAAAACGAGTTGTACTTAAGGCAGAGTAGTGAGGAACTCTCTTGCTCGGGGACAGAGTCATAGACTGAAAAGGACCAAAAGTAATAGTCTGAGTCCTGTCCTTCAAAAAGTCAGTGAACCAATGTAAGGCAGTTCCATGTAGTCCTATCTCTTGGAGATGTTGATTCACAATAGGATGTGACACGGTATCAAATGCCACCGACAGATCGACAAGAACCAGCATGGCTGCTTGCGAGCATCAGAAGACAGACTAAGTGAGTCTATTACCGCTACATTGGTGGTTTCTGTAGTGTGCAAAGGACGGGAAGCCTGACTAAGAGGCATCTAACAGGGAATGAGTCTCCAAGTAAGATGACAGCTGTGTATTTACTTAGGATTCTAGCATTTTGCCTATTAAATGAAGGAGAGAGATGGGAAGGTAGTTTGCCGGGTCTGTAGGATCGGAGTATGTATTTTTATAGAAGGATAGTAATTTAGGCAGCTTTCCAATCCCGAGGGACAGTGGCTGAAAACAGAGATAAATTGCATAAGGATGTAACTCATGGTGCGAGTGAGGTGGCTAACATGGCTATCATGGTGTGAGTGAGGTGGCTAACATGGCTATTATGTGCGGGGACACAAGACAGCCGGGAAGCCAGATTTAGATTTAGCTAAAAGGTCTAATAGTTGGGTGTGTAAAATAGGTTCAACATGCTCTAGTGATGCCTGAGTTTTGCTGCACATAGAGTTAGCCGGAAAAAATAGAGGACATGGCTAAGGTGTTTTTATAAGAGTTGTAGTCGATGTTGTCTAGTTTAGTTTCAAAGTGGGAGGCTAAAGTGTCGCAGAGAGTCTGGGAGGCAGCCAAATCTGAGGTGCAAAGCGATACAAAAGGGGATGATGGACGGAGTGTTTGAGCAAATCAAACACTCACCCCCAGTCAACAGATCTGGGTTTAATCCATCAACATTCTTTAGCTCACTCAGCCAACCCAGTTCAGACATGGCCATATGCAAATCAGTCTGGCCCTGTGCCTCATGGGAACAGTCCAACCCGAACTGCCAAGCCATGTCTTCCCTGGACCGGAAACAAGCATCCTGGGACCGGTTTCGGATTCATAATCCTCATCAGCCAGGCTATCTTGAATCCAGTGGCCAAGTGAGCAAGGGACTCACGTCTGAGCATACCCTGCCAACTTAAGGCGAACAAAGCGATATAAAAGGAGATGATGGACGGAGCGTTTGAGAAAATCAAACACTCACCCCCAGTCAACTGATCTGGGTTTAATCATCACCATTCTTAAGCTCACTCAGCCACCCCAGTTCAGACAGGGCCATATGCAAATCAGTCTGACCCTGTACCTCATGGGAACAGTCCAACCCGAACTGCCAAGCCATGTCTTCCCAGGACCGGAAACAAGCATCCTGGGACCGGTTTCGGATTCATCATCCTCATCAGCCAGGCTATCTTGAATCCATTGGCCAAGTGAGCAATGGACTCACGTCTGAGCATACCCTGCCAATTTAGGGCAAACAAAGCGATACAAAAGGGGATGATGGACGGAGCGTTTGAGCAAATCAAACACTCACCCCCAGTCAACTGATCTGGGTTTAATCCATCACCATTCTTTAGCTCACTCAGCCACCCCAGTTCAGACATGGCCATATGCAAATCAGTCTGCGCCTGTGCCTCATGAGAACAGTCCAACCCGAACTGCCAAGCCATGTCTTCCCTGGACCGGAAAGAAGCATCCTGGGACCGGTTTCGGATTCATAATCCTCATCAGCCAGGCTATCTTGAATCCAGTGGCTAAGTGAGCAAGGGACTCACGTCTGAGCATACCCTGCCAACTTAGGGCGAACAAAGCAATACAAAAGGGGATGATGGACGGAGCGTTTGAGCAAGTCAAACACTCACCCCAGTCAACTGATCTGGGTTTAATCCATCACCATTCTTTAGCTCACTCAGCCACCCCAGTTCAGACATGGCCATATGCAAATCAGTCTGACCCTGTGCCTTATGGGAACAGTCCAACCCGAACTGCCAAGCCATGTCTTCCCTGGACCAGAAACAAGCATCCTGGGACCGGTTTCGGATTCATAATCCTCATCAGCCAGGCTATCTTGAATCCAGTGGCTAAGTGAGCAAGGGACTCACGTCTGAGCATACCCTGCCAGCTTAGGGCGAACAAAAAGATACAAAAGGGGATGATGGACGGAGCGTTTGAGAAAATCAAACACTCACCCCCAGTCAACTGATCTGGGTTTAATCCATCACCATTCTTTAGCTCACACAGCCACCCCAGTTCAGACATGGCCATATGCAAATCAGTCTGACCCTGTGCCTCATGGGAACAGTCCAACTAGAACTGCCAAGCCATGTCTTCCCAAGACCGGAAACAAGCATCCTGGGACCGGTCGAGGATTCATAATCCTCTTCAGCCAGGCTATCGTGAATCCATTGGCCAAGTGAGCAAGGGACTCACGTCTGAGCATACCCTGCCAACTTAGGGCGAACAAAGCGATACAAAAGGGGATGATGTACGGAGCGTTTGAACAAATCAAACACTCACCCCCAGTCAACTGATCTGGGTTTAATCCATCACCATTCTTTAGCTCACTCAGCCACCCCAGTTCAGACATGGCCATATGCAAATCAGTCTGACCCTGTGCCTTATGGGAACAGTCCAACCCGAACTGCCAAGCCATGTCTTCCCTGGACCAGAAACAAGCATCCTGGGACCGGTTTTGGATTCATAATCCTCATCAGCCAGGCTATCTTGAATCCAGTGGCCAAGTGAGCAAGGGACTCACGTCTGAGCATACCCTGCCAACTTAGGGCGAACAAAGCGATACAAAAGGGGATGATGGACGGAGCGTTTGAGAAAATCAAACACTCACCCCCAGTCAACTGATCTGGGTTTAATCCATCACCATTCTTTAGCTCACTCAGCCACCCCAGTTCAGACATGGCCAATGCAAATCAGTCTGACCCTGTGCCTCATGGGAACAGTCCAACTAGAACTGCCAAGCCATGTCTTCCCGAGACCGGAAACAAGCATCCTGGGACCGGTTGAGGATTCATAATCCTCATCAGCCAGGCTATCGTGAATCCATTGGCCAAGTGAGCAAGGGACTCACGTCTGAGCATACCCTGCCAACTTAGGGCGAACAAAGCAATACAAAAGGGGATGATGGACGGAGCGTTTGAGCAAATCAAACACTCGCCCCCAGTCAACTGATCTGGGTTTAATCCATCACCATTCTTTAGCTCACTCAGCCACCCCAGTTCAGACATGGCCATATGCAAATCAGTCTGACCCTGTGCCTCATGGGAACAGTCCAACCCAAACTGCCAAGCCATGTCTTCCCTGGACCGTAAACAAGCATCCTGGAACCGGTTTCGGATTCATAATCCTCATCAGCCAGGCTATCTTGAATCCAGTGGCCAAGTGAGCAAGGGACTCACGTCTGAGCATACCCTGCCAACTTAGGGCGAACAAAGCAATACAAAAGGGGATGATGGACGGACCGTTTGAGCAAATCAAACACTCACCCCCAGTCAACTGATCTAGGTTTAATCCATCACCATTCTTTAGCTCACTCAGCCACCCCAGTTCAGACATGGCCATATGCAAATCAGTCTCACCCTGTGCCTCATGGGAACAGTCCAACCCGAACTACCAAGCCATGTCATCTCTGGACCGGAAACAAGCATCCTGGGACCGGTTTCGGATTCAAAATCCTCATCAGCCAGGCTATCTTGAATCCAGTGGCCAAGTGAGCAAGGGACTCACGTCTGAGCATACCCTGCCAACTTAGGGCAAACAAAGCGATACAAAAGGGGATGATGGTCGGAGCGTTTGAGCAAATCAAACACTCACCCCCAGTCAACTGATCTGGGTTTAATCCATCACCATTCTTTAGCTCACTCAGCCACCCCAGTTCAGACATGGCCATATGCAAATCCGTCTGACCCTGTGCCTCATGGGAACAGTCCAACCCGAACTGCCAAGCCATGTCTTCCCTGGACCGGAAACAAGCATCCTGGGACAGGTTTCGGATTCATAATCCTCATCAGCCAGGCTATCTTGAATCCAGTGGCCAAGTGAGCAAGGGACTCACGTCTGAGCATACCCTGCCGACTTCCAAATCTGAGGTGCAGGCACAAGGAAAAGTGTGCTCCTTTACACCCTTAAATAGTTCTTTAGCGGAATTTCCTGCTTCTTCAATTCTATGATCTTCGTGCCATTTTAATTTTAGCATGGTATGCACCTAGCAATAATTTGTAGTGGGCTTCTTTGGTGAATCTCCATTTATGTTCTAGTCTCTTACAGTTGGTTTTTATCATTTTTCAGATCTGCCATATACCAGGGGGCATTAGGTTGGGTAGGTTTACTGGAATAAGATATATAGGTGGCAACTGTATTTAGTGCACCAGAGAGGGGTTCTAAAAACATGTCCCAGGCTGAATTGATGTCTGTTGTATTATACAATTCAGGGGCCCTAAAAGAAGATTAAAAGTTTTCTGCGGTCACCTGCTTCTATTGTCTTGCTTTCTGACATTTCACAGTAATAGCTATGGTAGCGATGGAGTCCACAGAGATTTTAAATTTAAGAAGGAAATGATCTGTCCAAGTAAGAGGTTCAGGCACATCCACGCGCATGAGCTGGGAGTTAGAGAATAGAAGGTCCTAAATGTGACTCGCAGAATGAGTTGGACCTGTTTATATCAGGTGGAGATCTAGCATTTGAAGTTTGGACAGTAAGTTAGAGATGTCAGGATCAGATGCTATCTCAGGATGATAATTGAATCTCGAATGAGGAAAAATGTTTATGTGGATGACACATATGGAGCTATTTGTTCTGTTAATTCAAAACTAAAGTCTTTATTAGGACCAGGGGCCAATAGACTGTAACTCCTTTCCATAGATCCCCATGGGGGAGTTCAATTTTAAATATTACTATCTCTGCCCAGTCAGTGAGCACTGAGTTGAGTAGTAGCCCTGGCTACTCCTCCACTTGGCCTTACTTCTCTGTCCAACTTGACTAGCTTATAGTATCAGGAAGTGCAATGGGAATGCAGAGGTGTGCTTGAGAGTTGAGCAAGGTCTCAGTAATCAAACATATGTCTGGTGACTGATGTGTAACCAAGTCCCATATTTCTATTGCGTGATTTGGAATAGACCTTGCCTCAAAATAGAGGCTATTTAGTACCGAAAGGTTTGGCTGTTGCACCTTAGATGTATTACTGGTGCAAGTGAACAAGGGACTGGGGATAGAGGACTGTGTGCTAAAAGATGTGGGACATTCTCTCTTACATGCAAGAGAAGCTACGTTGTTAGCAAAGCTAGAGAATTTACAGTTCAGGCATGAGAATGGTCCCTCTAAGTTGGATAGCAGCTGGGGAGAGCAGTGACGACCGCTGAGTCTAATCTTCTTTATGAATAGCATGTCTTGTCAAGGATAAAGGGCTTAACTCTGAGGTTAAAGATGCAGGGTTCCTAGCTCCTAGAGATGGATGGGCGGATACATGCAGGCAGACTTGTCTTTGGCGTGCTGGTGGCACACCCGCTGCGAGCATCTGCGGCTCTTCTGCTCCAGGATCTAATTTTATGTGTGGGGAGCTGAAACAACTAGACCACTCCCATACTAAGATGGCGGCCACCATCGGATAGAGAAGAGAAAATACCCAAAGCTCCTTTCCAGTCAGTTAGCACTGAGCAGTGCTGTGGCAGACCGAGGAGCAAGAAATATAGGCAGAACGTGAAAGGCAGACTGGATGCTGGTATGAATATAAAGTATGTTTTTCACAGACTGGATGCCGGTAGGAATATAAAAGTGCATTTTTCACAATGCATAAAATTTTTTAAAGATTAAAGTGGTACAGTACTTTTAGAGCTTGAGGCTTATACTCCTGGTAGCCAAGAATGAGCTACTTCTGGGCAGGTCTGTCCATTGCGTGTCGGTGCCAGGATCTAGTTTTATATGCTGGGAGCTGGAACAACTAGACCGCCACCGTATTGAGATTGCGCTCAATGTGAGATAGAGAAGAGAAAATACCCAAATCTCCCTCCACTCAATCAGCACTGATCAGTGCTGCAGCGGACCAATGAGTGAGGAAGATAGGCAGAAAGTGAAAGTCAGACGGGATGCCGGTATAAATATAAAGTACGTTTTTCACAGACTGGATGTCAGTAGGAAAATAGTACATTAAAATTTGAAAAAGATTAAAGTACTTTTAGGGCTTAAGGCTTATACTTCTGGTAGGGTAGGATTAGTTGCTTCTGGACAAGTCTGTCACACAATACTTGAATGACTTATGTTTGGTGCAAAAAGCTGTCTTCCATTCGTCTCCCTGCTGGACGGTAATAAGTCCCCACGCAAATCCAGTTTAGTATGAATTGTAGAACTACGGAGCAGGTCCAGAAATACAGGAATCAAAGGAAGAGGGTATTGATTTTTATGGTTGCTTTATTCATGGACAGATAATCCATACTAAGGGTGTAACTTGCAGAATTACCTTTTGTGTAATTACGCATACTTACCAAAAGACTATGTGCAGGTGCTCATTTAGAGCTATTTCCTTAGCATATAATGCTTAGTTTTGTCCAAAATGGACCAGAGGGTGAGTTATGCCCTAAGAAAATGGTACTAAATTCAACAGTACAAGAACAGCAGCACCCATCAGCCGCTTGTGCTCTCTACGTTTGTTATTTCTATCCACCTGTGGTAGGATTGTTGCCTCAAATTACCAAAATCACTCTGGCATTATTAACATTTCTCTCAGGCCTAATCAATACATTCCCATACCTCTCCATTCTTTGGAGGATCCAGGAAGAGTGGAGAAGAAACTGGAGAGGATGAATGTCGTATAAAACCATAGGAGAATGGTTTAAGGCGTGCACTGAGTGTATACCCTGCTACAGAGTAATGTGGCATAAGGAAGCAGATCTATATGGAAATCAAAGCTCCTCTGTGGTGGTAGAGTGGTTGCCGTTACCTAGTCAAGCATGTCCTCAAAAATCAGAATACTTTCTGGGCAGGGAATTCCAAGCGGTATCTTGGGTTAAGGCACAGGTCAAAGGAGAGTTTGACACTAATACCCAATCCATTTTTAGATTGTGCAGTTGAAGTCTGTCATGCCCCACCTCCACACATCATCCTGTCCATCTCTCTCTCATGCAGGGCTGCCCTGGTACACTGATTTCCACCTCCAACCATGCCGCTCATTAAGGCTTTGTGTCCACTTGAAGGGTTTCTGCTTAAAGGTTATCTCAGCTCCCAGGCCCCTTGCTTCAAGTGGACTGCAGATCTATATGTTTATTGTTTGCTTCTTGATGTTCTCACAATCTGGTTCTAAAAAATAAAAAAAGGGGGTGTTGTAGTTCTAGTCTTTTGTATGCTTCTCTCACGCTTTTGGTCAGATGGCACGCGCCAGCTGTGGAGTGTTGATCACATATTTAAGTGACGTCAGTGCTCTAGCCCCGCACTGACAGTTGACTTTCGTTGACTCTGGCAGTCACCTGTTACTCCCCGCAAGCTCTGTTCTTCTACAATAAATACTTATTTCACACAGTATTATTTCCGTTATTGTGTTTAAATTAATCACTACAATTTGGCGACGAGTTCAGGACGAAAAATTCGTCGGAGCTTGTGGAGGAGATTTCTTCGGGAGCTATTCGTCTCATTTGAGGCAAGTTTATACTACTCTTTTTTCATAGGAGTTGTCATTCTTCGTAATTTTGCATTTCCTTATATTCCGAGATTGTCGGTGTGAAGCCTTTGAGTACTTCGTTCTTCTGAAGATAATGTGGCGTGAAGAAGCTCTTATTTGAGAACAGCCGCCAGGATTAAATGTTCAGGCAAGTATGGATGTTTGCGATTGGTGTAGGTGGTTTTCATTTGCTAAAAAGAAATATTTCTGTGTGTTTCAGCGTGGCTGAGGAATTTGTGTGCTGCCGTTGAAGAAACCGTTGACACCTCCAACTGTCAACTGTCAACATCGAGCTTACGTTAACACGTCACTCTCAGCTGATAGCATTTCCTCCTCAGTGGAACGTAGTGGAGCAGCGTGAGTACGTCATCGCGCTTGAGCAAGTGCGTGCCACCATTTTGGGTCGGGTGTTTTCCCTCGAATTTACAACATGCAGTTATTTCACGGAAGCTTTTCATAAACGTGAGCAGAGTGTAATTTAACGCTCGTTGGGAATTGTAACATAAAGGATCAGATTGGGAAATCAGAGTGCAGGTACTTTACATGTAATAGAGAATTCTTTGTGCTAGAGCCCTGATTACCTTTGCGATGAGATACCGAAATATTTTTCATTCATAAGGTGCATTGATTGTTGATAATGGTGGTGAATATTTCAAGTACACAGATTATTCAAACATAGGCACAATTGCTCTATTTGTTAAGAAGGAGACTTTTGAAGAAGATAAGATTAAGATGGCAAATGAAAGTAATTTTTGTGCACCAGCTCACTTTCTTGAAACTCCAGGTAAACCAGTCATGTCATTAAAGAACTGGTACAGAGCGTTCGATAACTATCTAGTCACAATAAATGGCAAAAGGTTTGAGCCAGAACGTAAAAAAGCTATTTTGTATGGACTTCTGGGTGTTGCTGGCCAAGAAATGTTTTACAGTCTTCCATAATATGAACCTGCACCTGGACAGTTTATTCCCCTTAACGATTTCCAGGAAGCTAAAAAAGACTGGAAAAACAGTTTGATGAAGAAGAGAATATAATGGTGGGCAGACATCGATTCTCGATGAGGAAACAGTCTGAGTCAGAAAATGTTGAAGAATATATTGGTAGTTTAAGGGTTTTGGCTACCAAATGTGGGTTCGGAGATATGGTTGATGTGTACTTGCGTGACCAATTTGTTTTCCATTGTTATGAGATCAAAATTCAAGAGCGTTTACTAGCATGTAAAAATCCCACTTTGTCTGAGGTAATAGACATTGCAAAAGGTATTGAATGTTCATTGGAAGGCAGAAGAGAACTGGCTAAGTCTAATGTTTCATCAAATTCAAATATTTCATATGTCAATGACAGGAGATAAAAAGAATATGGTGTTAGCAGATCTTATAAGTCCAATTCAAATGTTAATTCTTCAAATTTTGTATGTTTTAGATGGGGTTCGCTCAACCACAAAGCAGATTCCTTGAATTGTCCAGCTATTGGGAAGAAGTGTACAAGATGCCAAAAGGTAGGGCACTTTGCAAGTGTTTGTGGTAATTTCGGGCAAAAACAAATGGAAAGAGCAAAAGTCAACGTAGTGGATGATTTTGATGAAGATATGTGCTCTAATATCATTTTAGCGTTAGGTGATGGTGACAGTACCATTAAGGGTCCCATAGGGATGGCTCATGTAGGCAATGTTGAGCTCAATATCATGGCAGATTCAGGGTCACCCATCACTATTGTATCGGATAAAAAATATTTGAAGTATTGGCCCAATACTGATTTGTTGCCTCCAGATGTTAACCCCACGGCTTTTGGAGAGCAAGACATAAACATGTTCGGATATTTCATTGATGTATTAAACATAAAGGGTAGATGCATTGAAACCAAAATATATGTGGCAGGACGAGGTAGAGATATTGTGGGATGGAGAGATCTCGCCAAACTGAAGATAATTCGCAAACCAGGATCTGACGATCTCATTGTTTTAGATCAAGGTTTCATATCTCTTATTTCTGTTCCCTCAGAGTCAAAAAATGATGTTCCCTCAGAGTCAAAAAATGATATATCTACAATTTTGAGTAAGTACAGATCGTTATTTGAAGATCGCATAGGTTGTGTGAAAGGATTCATGCACAATATTGTACTTAAAAAAAGATGCATCTCCAGTCAAACACAAAGTGAGACCTTTACCCTTATCTGTTAAGGAAGAGTTGCGTATTCTTTTGGAAAAACTGGTCAAAGAAAAGGTAATTGAACCTGCTGATTCAGCAGAATGGATTTGGGTTTTGTTCTGATTAAAAAATAAAAATGGTGAGTACCGTTTGTGTGCGGATTTAGGATCGTTGAATACAAATATATTGGTGGATTGCTTTCCACTTCCCAGGATCCAGGAGATTTTAGCTAACACCTCAGGATCCAAATATTTTTCTCTCATAGACCTTAAATCAGCATACCACCAGGTTAAGCTGGATGAGCAATCGCAACTGTTAACCACCTTCATTACTCCTCTTGGAGCTTATAGGTATGTTCGTCTATCTTTCGGTTTGGCATCTTCTGCCAGTGTTTTTCAGGAGCTAATGGAGAATATGTTTGGCGGAATCAAGGGAGTGCAGAAGTTCCAAGACGACTTTTTGATTCTTGCTGATTCAGAAAGTAAGCACAATGACATTTTGGATATGGTTTTAAGTAAATTGCAGGAGAGAGGTATGACAGTCTCAAGAGACAATTGTACATTTTTGAAGACTGAAATTGAATATTTAGGCCATGTACTTAGTGCCGAAGGAATCAAACCTAAACTGAATCTGATACAAGCAATAACTGATGCACCTAATCCCGATGGAAAGGGCACGCTGAGATCGTTCTTAGGTCTCAGCGAGTACTATTCACGGTTCATTAAGAATTATGCTAGAATGGTGGAACCTTTAAGGGTCCTGTTACGCAAAGGTCAAAGCTTTAATTGGGAGGAGCAACATCATGTTGCTTTCAAAGAGGTAAAAGAAGCAATTGTGAAAGCACCCACTTTGAAGCCTTTTGATTCTTATGGTTCTAATATCATTACAGTTGACTCAAGTTCGGTGGGAATCGGTGCTGTTTTCACACAAAAAGTAGGTAAGCATACCCACACAGTCGCCTTCATTTCTCGAAGATTAAATGATACCGAGAAGAATTACAGCACCATAGAGAGGGAGGCTCTAGCCTGTGTTTGGGCTGTGGAAAAACTGAAGATGTATGTATGGGGCAAGGAATTTTAATTAATTACAGACCATAAACCCCTCATCTACTTGTTCGATGGTTATGGCAGGGGTAATGGAAGAGCCTCTTCAAGGTTGGTAAGGTTGTTGGCCAAATTGCAGGTATATAACTTTTCCATAAAACATATTTCAGGCAAATGTAATGTCAGAGCAGATTTCCTTTACCGCTTACCGACTGCTCAAGTAGCAGATGAAACAGAATGTGTGGTGTCAAATGTAAATATTATACAACAGTCTAACATGAACGTTATTGATGAGGAATGGGTAGAGGCCATGAGTAAGGATATGGTTATATCTAAAGTCAAGAAGTACATGTCTTCTTCATGGCCTCCCATACGTAATCTTTCATCTGATCTAAGAACCTTTTTGCATGTGGCTAACGAATTAAATGTTTTCAAAGGATTTCTCAGAAGAGGAGATTTACTTGTTCCCCCCACCAGCGTTAGAAACAGGGTTATAGACATGGCGCATAAGTCTCATTTAGGAGCCACCATGACCAAAAGACTTCTAAAAGAATACTATTGGTGGCCTGGCATGGACCTTGACGTGAACTTATTTGTTGAAAAATGTTTTGTTTGTACTAAATCAGACAAACGTTGGAAACTAAGAACACATGAAATGCAACTAGTATCCATCCCAAACTCTGCTTGGTTTAAGATTGCAATTGATATGGCAGGACAATTCCAACTGCTTGGTCAGGAATCTAGATTTATAATCAGTGATTACTATTCAAAGTGGATATACCATACGTTTGTGAGCACCATTGATTCTGACACAGTCATCAATTTTCTACGCACTTGTTTCGCCATCGAAGGAAGTCCACGCATCATCGTATCGGACAATGGAAAACAACTGACGTCAAGCAAAATCACAGACTTCTTCAACTCGCATGGAATTCGCCAAGAGAAGACTCCATTTTATTCTCCTAAATCAAATGGACACATTGAACGAGTCAATCGATTTCTCAAGGAAGGTATTCAACTTGCTTTGGCTTCCAAACTACCTGTCAAAGACTTTATCCAGGAAAGAGTTTTCACTTATAATATCACACACAACAGCATTACAGGGTTTTCCCCATTCTTTTTGATTAGAGGAAGAAGATGTGACCATGACATTGCTCCCAAGTTTTTGTTGTCGGGAATGAGTTACCTTCCTCCATCATTATAAATGATGACCAGTTACTCGTCAGGAAGAAAATTACTGATTATCAGTTGAAATCAAAACAATATCACAACATGGTACATAGGGCTATAAACAAAGAGTTCTTTGAGGGAGATTGGGCATTAGCTACCAAGCCAGGTCATCATATTAAGGGCGAGTCTAAATTCCCTGACCCCGAAGAGATTGTTGAGGTCTCTGAAAGTGCTGTACGCCTTAAGTATTCTGGGTGGCGCAATAGAAGTGATGTTATTAGGCTTAACAAGCTGATGTATGGCACAAAGGACAGAATAATGATGTGGTTTCCAATGATGAGTACTCTTGGTTAAATATGTACAATTGTGATGAAGAACATGACTCTACCACTCAGGCAGACAGGTTGAGTGTAATTAGTGACTACCCTATTGAGAGTGAAAACAACATTATTCATAGTCGTTCGGATGCTTGTAACCTTGTAATGAACCACGATGTAACAAAGAAGATAATGTGCATGTTGACATCAGTGACAATGTTTTGGATAGTGTTTCCTCCACTGTAGCATCAGGATCTTCTAATGAGGCCCAGATGCACGGAGGTTGGGAGGGAACCTGTACCAGGTCTGGCAGAATATCTAAGTTACCCAGTACGTTCAAAGAGTATGATTTGAGATAATACTTCCTTTAGAAAGGTAGATGTTGTAGTTCTAGTCTTTTGTATGCTTCTCTCACGCTATTGGTCAGATGGCATGCGCCAGCTGTGGAGTGTTGATCACATATTTAAGTGACGTCAGTGCTCTAGCCCCGCACTGACAGTTGACGTTCGTTGACTCTGGCAGTCACCTGTTACTCCCCGCAAGCTCTGTTCTTCTACAATAAAAACTTATTTCACACAGTATTATTTCCGTGATTGTGTTTAAATTAATCACTACAGGGGGTCTCTCTCTTGTTGTTGAAAGTGCCCCATTGTTGTGCCTATGATCGTAACTGTTGGTGAGAGATTTGCCAAAGTCTTGCAAGATTTCAGCAAATCTCAGCGGCCATCTTGGGTGCAGTGAGTATTGAAAGTGTGCCCAAGCTATTCCATGTGGACTCTCCATGAAGCAGGTGCTCCTGGGCTTACCTGGAAAACAGACATCTACTTCGAGATTCCGTTGTGGAGCCAAGTGCCTTCTTCTTTCCACATACTCAGCCATTTCTTCTAGATGCATGCTACCGGTTCCTAGAAACGAAAAGACAAAGCAACAAAGTGAGCGTGGGCACATTTGACCAAGAAAGAATGCAAAAAGACATGGTAACATTAACGATTTACAAACATATAATATGTAAAGGAAAGTCTTTTTGAACAGTCAGTGATGGCAAAAATGAATAACATACTGGATATGTTTACTTTTGGACTATAAACTCAATGCAACATTTTAGAGACTGAATCACGAATTGAGAAATTCTGGTGTGACTTTGCAACACCTTAAGAAATAAATGGCAAAGAAAAATAATGACACAATTATAAGTTGTATTTTAAGTTAGGTGTGATCCTATGTAGTAATAAGAAATAGTGAGGTTCTTGATTAAAACCCTAAAATATTGTTGTTTTGTAGGAAATCAAGAAAACTATATCATGCAGAGGATTCAGAGTGGATATCTGAAATCTTCAGCACCACTACACAAAGGTCTCCACACACCAGAGGCAGTTGATGCCTTAATAATAAGATCCGGGTGTGACAGAAAGGGAAGATAGAAAGACAGTTTCCCTAGGAACAGCAAAGAAATTGTCCAAATTTTATTTTTGGAAAAGTTCGACAACTGCTCCTAGAGCACTACAGGACAATGCCTCACAACAAGACCCTCATCCGTTGTCCCAACCTATTTTCCTCATCGTCAGAACATATCCACGTGTAGGAAGGGTAAGGTGTACCTGCGTTGGGTCCATAAACTGCAAAGCTCCAGTGAAGGCTTATAAGTCAAGACACGCATTGTTAACTCTGACAGGCTCCCAGGTTAGCTCCAAAAATGGGGGTGTGGATCAGATCAAAGATTATATATTCTAGGTGACCATTGTCACATAACTCTGATCCATCTATTGCTTTTACCGATTGGGTCTTTCTGTCTGTATCATAGAGCCAGCCAGTGTTTTTGCTGGAGTAATATCTATTAAGAGAAATTAATCACAGCTCAGTAGGCCAGTAAAATAGTTAGAGGCATATTTACAAGGGAAGGGCGGAGCATCTCATTAAGCACAAAATGCTAACGCCATTCTGAAAACGCAGGGATGAGCCATATTTACAAAGATTGGCATATCCCTGCATTTTCCCTCGCTCTGCCTCTAAATTAAGCTGCCTAGTGTGAAGGAATAATTGTTTATTTGCAGGAAGGTGTTCCTTCCTGCACATAAACAATCAAAAATGGTGATTTGTAACTTCAATGTGTGCTGCATTGTGCAAGGGAAACCTTCCCGCACACAAACAATCATTAATGGCGTTTTTCTGTTTCCATGTGTGCTGAACAATGCAGCACACATAGAAACAGCAAAAACGAGGGCAAATTAAACATTTCTCCTTATTTTGCCATGTTAAGACCAGGTTTTCGCTGGTCTTATTTTTGGTGCTGCCTCCTACTTACGCCATCCTTGTAAATAGGGGCAGGGTCAAAGTCAATGGGTGTACCTGTGGAACACCCATCTCAGCACCCATTGCCTACTCCTTTCACTCCAAATGTAGCGTGAAAGAGGGCCTTATTTTCAAGGTGACAAGCCACGTTAAGTGGCTTAATGCCGCCTTTTAAATGAGGCAAAGCTCCAATCGCCACAGGAACGTCATTAAAAGTGACCTTCCTGTGGAGATAGGGGCATGTAAATATGCCCCTTAATGTCTTCCTCTATTGTCTGGAGAACATAAAGGTGACTGTGATAGTAAAATGTTTATGTTTAGGTACTCTAGGAAATGTGTTGCCAAAGAATGTGATATGTCAGTTATTTGGGAACCTATAGCTCTATCTTTCCTCTTACCGAATTTCCCCGTTTCCTGAATTTGAGGGGTGTGCCCCATCTGTACATGCTAAAAAAAATTGGGTGGTTTTGGTTTCACTGGGCATTCTTGGCAAAATGCTCAGACTTGCTGAAATAATAATAAATATTTGATTTGTATCTTTTGTCTTTTTCTTCCTGTGAGGAAGGACCTCGCAGACCCCCAATTTTCATAGTTTCTGAACTCTCCAAAGTTTTCGGCTCTGAGTATTTCCTTTTTGGATGCATGATGATGACTTGCATTTACCCTATGAATGCTTGCCTTTTCATTTCCGGATGTGATGATCAAGTTTGAATGAATGAATATCCAAATGCATTACATGAGGTTTAGCACACAAGATTGATAAGCAGGATAAAAAGGACATTGCAAAATGGCTTTTTAGTTTTTTTCATGTTCCATGAACGGATGCAATGCATTCTTCTTATATGCTACCTGAAACAAACTCTTCCTGTTTTGTCAGATTTAAATAAATGGTCCTTGGAAGGTCATCCCCGGCCGGAGAACTCCACACATAAAAAGATAGGACAGGCCTATCTTTTTATATGTGGAGTCTCAACCATGATTCTTCACAGTCGTAAGGTAACTATTAGTTAAATTAAACATGTAGTTTGTAAATGCCAAAAAAGAGTAAACTTACCTTTGTGAATCAGGTCTAATTATTTACCATATACACATGTCAAGTAACGCATTTATTGTACCCAAAGAAGAGACAGTAACTATCAAAAGTAAATAAATGCCTATCTGAAATATTCCAAACCCTACATGTGCAAGGTCTGTGGACAAACCATCATTGAAATGGGAACGGGTAGGATCACGGAGCACAGTGCGTGACCGAGCGGTTCTCAGGATGAAAAATTGTCCAATTGACTCATGAATAGAGTGTGTACAGAGGCAACACGATAATACATTTCTGCTTATGGGTATGATAACAGTAGAAAGTGGCCACTGGTGGTAGGAACTCCAATGTACAATTATGGCCTAGGTAGTTACACAACATTTAACCTTCATCTGTCCTACCATTGTTCTAAATAACAGGTTTTGCGCTGACCTTTTACCTAGTTAGGTGCCACATGACTGTCAAGGGGTTTTCTCTGAACACTTTCCTCATATATTATGCATGAGGATTCTCAGTATCACAGCAGGATTACCATCTTCTGTACAATAATTCTGTATAACAGTCACCTCTATCGTCATCCTTGCCCAACATACCCACCGCACACTTCTAGGTAGAACCCTTGAGGGTACCTTTCGTGTATATAAGCACTACATCTTTGCTGAGCAAACAAGAGGAGAAAGACTTCTATGCTGACACAAGACGCTGAGGTCCCTGCACCCAGACACTCCAGCTCGCAGTGGTCTGACATCCCTTGCGGGATGTCCATTTCAAGACCAAGACTGGGTCTTTTGCTATCCCACATCAGGTAATGGGGTTGGCTCTATCCAAAGGGGATTCTTGGCTATACACCTACATACATGTTAGGTACATTAAGTAACATCTCGTTAGAGTTTGCATCATAGGACTACACATTTTTACTTTTATGTATCTACTAGCAGCCCGCCCCGGCGTTGCCCGGGGCAGAAGGGGGCTGGGGGCAGCATTTTCGGCTTTTGTGCAGCCCCGCCCGCTCCGACATTGCCTAGACCGCCTCCCACCCCCCGCCCGCCTGCCTCCCGCCCGCCTGCTTCCTGCCTCCCGCCCGCCTGCCTCCCGTCTCTGCCTTACCTGAGCTGCGCTCCGGACTTCACCGCCACTCCCGGGCCCCTGCCCACCCCTACATTGCCCAGACCGCCTCCCGCCTCCCGCCTCGCCTTACCTGAGCCGCCGCTGCTCCCCGAGCTCCGGACTTCACCTCCACTCCTCGCCGCTCGTCACCGCTCCTCCCCGCCTGTCGTCATCACGCACGTCTAGGTCGCGGTCAGCGCTACGTCGCGGCCGGCACTAGTTTTAGGGGCCTACTTTGTTTGTAAATTTTTATTTTTTAATTTATGTTTTCTTTTTCATTTTATGTCGCCTATGTCCATCTACCCACCCTGAGGATTCCAACAATGTATTGGGTGTGTGGATTGGCACTGTGGTTCCCGAGTTTACCTTGCCAAAAGGTTTCTGTTCTCTCTTTATACTAGTAGTATAGATATGCCTGCATATATTCATTGTTTTAGCGCCATGGAAGAATTCTACATTTTCTTTACTCTACTGGTGCTCATAATCATATTTATCTGTTTATGTCTAATGGTTGTTGCAGCACAGATATTTTATACTAGAATGACACTGGTTCAATAAATACTTATTGAAAACGTCCCCACCGTTTATTCTGTGTATCATTCTGAGACAAAGTAAGCATGAGTGACTGAGTGAAATGTACTGTATTGTTTCAACAATCCCTGAGAGGTCAGGGTTGTCATGTTTAATGGTTGCCAGAAACTATTCACTCCTTGGTAAGAGGGGCTCATAGTAGCACTGTGAGATAGCTGGTCTAAAGACTAACATATCCTTGGGGGGTGCCTGTAATCAGTCTGGACAACAATCCCTCAGTTTATGTTGTCTAAACATGCAGATCCTACATAGATTTGTAGGAACAACACAATATGGCACCACCAACGTTGGTTTGTTTCTTATTTATCAGAAAAATATTGTCCCTTCGAGGATATTGAAGTACCGCTCAGTTACCAGGAGCATATAAACTGGCTTAAAAGTACCCTCCCACACACCTCAGATAAAGTTATCTTTGGCCGGTCCTAGCGGTTTACACACTGCATCCACACATTGACACATTGCCAATAGCAGACTTACATCGACTTTACAAAGAAATAATAAAACAGAAATCTGACACAGTTCATTTTGAGAACACTCACACTTCAACCAACTAAAATTACCTCAACAGGTCAACTACAGGGAACTGCAACTAAAATTATCCCACAAACACTGAACGCAGTTATGGGAGGAATGCCCACTAAACGTGGGCAAATGCCATTTTGGTTAGCACAGAAAATAGCACAGTTAGAGGCATTGTTTCCACACAGGCCCACAAGAAAAGCACAGAATACTGACAATCTGCCTGCCAATGAGGATAGCTTCCCGATAGAGGATTGTACCACTTGGAGTACAGTTTACATTGCCATCTATACCAGAACTCATGGTATCCCTTCAATAGCAGTGATACCAGAATTATTAAGACAAATACAGAATGAGTATGGAGCAGAATCTGCTCTGAACTTGGGAATGAAATTATTAGGCAATTTTTCCAAGGCATATACACTTATGTTAGCAAACATAAAAGGGGAGGTTGCAGCGGTGTCTATACGCCAATGCCTGAAGGAATGCACTCCTGCACAACAGGAGCAAGAATAACCAATAAGATTCATATGTCGAATTAGATAGATATAATTTGGAAGCAAGAGCTATGAAACCACAAGTAATGAGTAGTCCTGGAAAGGATAACACCAAGCAAGCACCTGATTCTTTAAAAAGAAATGTGATAATAATTTTTTTTTTAAAAGATAGAATAGATCAGAATCAAGGGGTGGGTCTTCTCAGCAGGAGCACTCAAACAGGAGGTATAACCTTAGAAATCATGATAATATTAAACAACCTCACAGGTATCAGGATACTAATAAACACTCCTCTTGTTCCTTTAAGGGTTCATTAAAAAACTCGTAGACGGAAGGACGGTCAGAACACAGATCCGAAGAATGAACAAAGTCAAGAGACACACATCACAGTTCAGACTTTAATATAAAAAAATAAGTTAAACCAAAATCAAAACCTCAATTTAAGAAAAAAAAGGTAGCAGGCCTTCAAATGAGAAATGCCCCGGCTACTGAGGACTCATCTTCTGAATGGGGAATGGGTTCTGATGTTGCTAGACAGCGCAGCAGAAGTAAAAAGAGCTCTCAAGAACCTGATGGAATTTCTGGTGACAGCAATGTTGAATGAACATATCACAGTAGAAACACCTGATACTAGGGTAAGTGTCCTACACCAGTTATACGAAATAACACTCCATATGGAGAGGGGCATACCTAGGAAGTTTAAAGGTCTCTTTTGGGTGAACCTGTCCTTTGGATACAACATTCTTTTAGCCGGAAAAGATTGGCCTCCTGCATTTGTTATGGATTGCCCAAAAGGAGAAACAGTGATCTTACCAGCATTCTCTGACCTTGTCCCAGAATCACTGAACCATTTATAAGCGCAGGAGTGGGCCTTAGCATTAGCTCTTGCATTATACCACAATCATGTGGGGTGGGATGCTGAGTCACCTCACCATGTAATCCCAGTAAAAAGTACTCCAACTCCACAAAGACAGTAGCCAATAAAACAAGACTCGAAAAAAACAAGACAGAGAGATCTTAGATAAACTTGAATACCAAGGTGTAATAGAGAATTGCACCTCTTCCATGAAAAATCCTCTGCTTCCTGTAATGAAACCATATAATTCATATTGTCTAGTTTTGGACTACAGGCATTTGAGCACATGCACAAAGACATTTGCAGTTCAGAATACACATAGTTCCGCATTAATGAATAACAGTGTTAGGGAAAAATACAAAACAACACTAGATATCTTAAATGCATTCTTCTGCTAGAATATAGTGCCTGAAAGCAGATATTTGATTGCATTTTTAGCCCTAGGCTTTCAGCGTCAATTCTGTCGACTGCCCCTAGAGTATAGGAATAGCTGTGGCTTGTTCTCAGCAAGAGTAACAGAGTTGCTTCAAAATTTTTATGAGGAGTCATTTTCCTATCTAGATGATCTATCTACCGGACGATAAATTATTTGATCATTTAAACCGGGTTAACAACATAATTCTGGGGTTCACCTCCGAGGGCTATGAATTTAATAAAAAAAAATCGAAGATTTCCCACCCTAATGTCCTACTTTTGGAATATGAACTCTCAAGTGAAGGAAAAAGCATTGGAGCTAACTTTTTAGAAAAGTGTGCACTCATCCAACCTCTAAAGACTCTGAAAAAGGAACAATCCAATTTAGGATTTCTAAATTTTGGCAGAACATACATTTTGGATTATACAGAAAGAGTAAAACCATTCTACGATTTATTCAGACCTGATTTTTCAGGGAAACGCTGGGCACAGGAATGCACAGAAATAATATGTTCACTACAATCTGACTTGATAGCTTCCAAATACTTACACATATGTGTAAACAAGACAAATTTGATGATCCATGTAATCGCAGGTCAATCCGAGTACACTTACCTAACCTTCAATGAAGGAGAAACTGTACTGATTGCCTACAAATCTCATTCATACACAAACGCTGAAATGCGTATTCTATCAACTGAAAATGTTTTAACAGCAGTACAGACTGCTGAGCAAGCATTCCAGACTCAGAAGCATTGCATCTGAGATGGATGTAGTGGGCTAGTTCCCTCACTACAACAGATGTAGACTACAAGTTTGATTCTACATTGAAAACACAAGCATCCTCTCCCAAATGAAAGAATACCTCTAGATCAGTATGAATACAATATTTACACTGACGGTTCTGCTCAGCCTGCCAATGGAAGTAAACAGCAATACAGCGCAGCTTGTGCGATTGTAAAAGGACGTATGTGGAATGGTAAGTTCCGTCCTAGCAATACGCAGGTGCAGTCACAGTCTTTAGGGGATTGCACAGCTCAACTGGCAAAACTAAAAGCCCTAGTCATGGGTGTCTGCAAAGGGGGGCAAGGAGGGGCGCTTGCCCCCCCCGGATCACTGGTGTGGTGCAGGCCATTACCATACTGGTGCCGTGGTGCGGCGGTGGCTGCGGGAGCTATTATTTTTTGTAAAGCTGGCAGTCCAGCAGCCCAGTGACGCACTGGGCTGCTGGAGTGCGATTTTACCAAAAATAATAGTGCCCGCCGCCCAGCTGCACCGTCCGCTGGCTGTAGCTAGTCAGTGACAGTCTAATAAGGCTGCGGCATGGGCTACCGCCGGGCAGTGAAGACGGCAGGCTTAATTTTGCAAGGCAGTAGTGGTGCAATACAAGGGGGTCATGTAAGCGAGCGCCATGTCATTGGTAGCTGAGCGTTATGCTACTACCAATGAAATTTAGCTCAGGGCTCAGCTACCAATGACATGGGACTGCACCCACAGCAGGTCTCAACAGCCACCAGGAGGCTCAGGTGACATTGCAGGCAGGTGAGGCAGCACTGTCATTGGGTAGCTGAGTGCTACCAATGATAGCGGACTACCACATCGCCTAACATGAAAATCGAGAGCTGGACCAATCATGGTTCAACTCTGACCTGCCCCTGCGCAGCCTAGCTCCTAGCAAATACACATTGCGGAGGCTCAAATTGTGCTATTTCCCTCAGAAATTGGCAATATTTGTCCTGTTTGTGCGGGAAAATAGCTCTCTTGGTGGGGTGCACACTGCACAAAGTTGGGCTGTATTTGTCCTTGTGTGTGCAAAAATTCAGACTGTGGTGGTGCCCCAATCAAATAGTAGCAATGCTCCCGAACTCAGCAGATGAGGTCCGTCAATTGTTCAGAGCCGGAAAGGACTACCTATGATGGCCCTGCTAAATGCTGTTGTTCTTCCCCTAAGACTTCTTCTTGTACAATCTACGCCTGTGGCCTGAAGAAGTGTGCCCTCCTTTTATGTTTCTGTCAATGACTATAGGCCAGCGTCCTTCTTTGTTCTCTGTAGTCAAAGCTCTTGCATTGAATTTGTTTCGTCTCTCTTCTATGTCTTCACTTGTTCTGCCGAGCGCGCGCAGCTCTAGCTCCCTCTTATCCATTGACAGTGCTCTTGGCCCGAGGGCTGCAGCGCACGCTGGCTTGGCTGCGGGAGGAGTGGGTAATGTTCTTTATCCATGGACGGCAGAGAGAGCGGGCAGCTCTGCAGGAGTTGGATCTGCTGTCAGGTGGCAGGAGGTAAGGCCTGTGTTATGGAGAAGTTTCTTGCTTGCTTTGCCCCAGGTGTACACATGTTGCATGTGACATCCATGCCAACAGCCATCAACGAGTGCAAGTCCTAAGAGTTAGTAAGAGATGGCCCCAGAGTTCAAGATGCCCCGTGTAGAATGTGCGGTCATCTACCCTAGTATTTTATTGGTTTTAGTTTCTGCGATGGGAATCCATTACAACTTAGTAGTTAATTTAATTTAACATTTGACACAGTGCTCCTCAAACCTGGACAGTTCTTTCAAGGAAAGGAGTAAAAAAAAAAACAAAACAAACACCTCTATCCTGATACTTTTACAAAAAAATGCCTAAACACCAAAAACTGTGTTGAGAACTGACTGAACGTGCAATGAATGGTAGCACATATTTCAAATGCTTTGTTATGGGCTATTCACATAACACTTAAGGAAGGGTGATTTTATAGAGACTTTGCTATTGGTTAGAACACATGTGAGCAGTTTACTAATCATTATACATAAGAATGTGTTAATAAAGACTCCTAAAAAATAAAGAGATACTCATAGAGTCTGTTGTGAATTTAAGGGGTAAAGGGTACGCCCCTGGCTTTAAGTAGGTTGAGAAAATTGGGGCAGGGGGTCTCTCAAAGGGGCGTTACCTATCTAATAAAGGGCGTGCTTAAACATGTAAGGTAAAAATCTCTTCTGCCTGACTGGCGTTTTCCTGCCTCTTTCTGTTATTGCATCCAAATATATAATAGAACTGGCATGCACTTAAAAAAAGCCCAGACTATTGGGTTTAGCAGTGATTGTTAGCTGCATTATATGTAACAACAATGACTTTGTGGTAAATTATAGTGAAAATCCCTCAGTTGTATAATTATAATACTGTGAAATTACTATACCATGCCATTAGAAAAGTTAAATAAAACTATTTGTAAAAAACTTACTTTTATTTATTGTGGGCTTGAGAAAATGTCTAGAAGCTGGTAATGTTTGGCAGCAGATGCACATGCATCAACATTAATCACTGCAGACCTGTTAAATGTAGAGCCTGCACTCTGCTTTTCACACGCCTGCCCCAGTGTGGATCCCCATGGCGTGCAATTTTCAGATCACTAGCTGGTGATTATATCTTCTGATTAGCTCCTTCGTGACACCAGCATAACAAAGGAGTCTCTCCATGCAGTTCTACCAAGTTCTACGTATCAAGGGTGAAGCTAACGCATTTTAGCGTGGTGGTCTGCATCACCACACTAAAACGCAAATTCATGAATTCATAACTCCTCTTACACCACCGGCGCTGACATGCAGACACAAGCGGGACAGAGCACTGTCCAAGCACTTCATGATGTGAAACAGCGCGTTTCTGTGGCAGAGTGTGCGACTGCAGCACTACTACTGCACACTGTGCAGAAAAATAAGTTTCCATGTGCCGACCTGGGGGCTCAGACAGCTGGCAAGTGTTTCTTGTGCCCCACCTGGCACACATCATGTCGGAGGATGGTGATGACATTAAGAAGTTACCCCCCCCCCCCCCCCTGGAAAAATGTCTGCGGATGCACATGATTCAGAAAAGGGGGTGGTGATGAACAGAGTGTCTGAATTAAGCAGACCACTCTTACCCAGTCCAAAGATCAGGGCTTTATCCATCACCGTTTTTTAGCTCACTGCACCATCCCAGCTCAGAACTTGGCTATATCCAAATTAGTCTGACCCTGGCCCAGTGCATCGTGGGAACAGGGCAGACCAAACTACCAAGCCAATTCTTATCCATCACCACCCCCTTTTCTGAATCGTTTTGTCCACCATAAGCGTGGAAGGGCATGCTCAGACATGAGTCCCTTGCTCACTGCACCATCAGGATTCAAGCAAGCCGGGCCGAAGACGGCTGTAGTGCCAGAAACCGGTCCCCGGAAGCTTGTTTCCTTTCCAGTAAAAGAATTGGCTTGGTAGTTTGGTCTGCCCTGTTCCCACGGTGCACTGGGCCAGGGACAGACTAATTTGCATGTAGCCAGGTTCTGAGCTGGGATGGTGTGGTTAAGTCTAGAGGCTATTTGTTAAAACCTCCAGCATCGCACGCTTTTTAATTTTTGGGAATAGAAAGGTGGTTATTAAAGTTAGTTTTCCATTCTACTACCCAATTTTATCTGTTCACATCACAGTCTACACTCCTTTTCACTTCACATTATGCACTGCTCTTGAGTTGTCCTTCCTTAACCTGATACATGAAAACACATAATAGGTTTTCATTTTTACAATCTCAATTGGTTTAACATCTACCTTCCTGGTGTGAAGGAAACCCATATGATGAACAGGGCGCCCAGGATCGACAGCTGATAGGTATCCACGTAGGAAAGATGCTCTACTTTTGATGTAGTTCATAGCCTACCTCCAGACACATACTCGAGCCGACTGCTTGTTAGACCCACTACTATTCTTTGTTGTGAAAGTGCCTTGAATTTAAACATCATTGAGGGCATGGATGGCATTGGATTGTGGTGCTTTTTGTGTGTTTATTGACTTTTTGGGGTGTTATTGTGGCCTGGCCATGTGGATGGGGGCCATTTTGAGGCCTCGTCCAGGCAGGGCCTGGCCATGTGGCTGGAGATCAAGGGGCCATTTTGAAGCCAGGCAGTGTGCTCAGGCCTGCACCCAGTTGGCCTTCCTTTTATCCATTATGCCCAGGGGTACTCAGTGGCGCATGGACCAAGTATTTCTGTGGGGTGTCTTGAATTTAAACATCATTGAGGGCATGGATGGCATTGGATTGTGGTGCTTTTTGTGTGTTTTTTTACTTTTTGGGGTGTTATTGTGGCCTGGCCATGTGGATGGGGGCCATTTTGAGGCCTCGTCCAGGCAGGGCCTGGCCATGTGGCTGGAGATCAAGGGCCCATTTTGAAGCCAGGCAGTGTGCTCAGGCCTGCACCCAGTTGGCCTTCCTTTCATCCATTATGCCCAAGGGTACTCAGTGGTGCATGGACCAAGTCTTTCTCTGGGGTGTCTTGAATTTAAACATCATTGAGGGCATGGATGGCATTGCATTGTGGTGATTTCTGTGTGTTTTTTGACTTTTTGGGGTGTTGGCAGGTCCTGGCCATGTGGCTGGGGGTCAAGGGGCAATTTTGAAGCCAGGCAGTGTGCTCAGGCCTGCACCCAGTTGGACTTGCTTTAATCCATTATGCCAATGGATACTCAGTGGTGCATGAAACAACTCTCTCTGTAGGGTGTCTTGAATTTAAACATCATTGAGGGCATGGATGGCATTGGATTGAGGTGATTTTTGTGTTTTTCGACTTTTTGGGGTAGTGTTGGGGCCTGGCCATGTGGGTGGGAGCCATTTTGAGGCCTGGTAGAGGCAGGGCCTGGCCATGTGGCTGGGGGTCAAGGGGCCATTTTGAAGCCAGGCAGTGTGCTGCTCAGGTCTGCACCCAGTTTGCCTTGCTTTCATCCATTATGCCCAGGGGTACTCAGTGGCGCATGGACCAAGTATTTCTGTGGGGTGTCTTGAATTTAAACATCATTGAGGGCATGGATGGCATTGGATTGTGGCGCTTTTTGTGTGTTTTTTTTACTTTTTGGGGTGTTATTGTGGCCTGGCCATGTGGATGGGGGCCCTTTTGAGGCCTCATCCAGGCAGGGCCTGGCCATGTGGCTGGACATCAAGGGGCCATTTTGAAGCCAGGCAGTGTGCTCAGGCCTGCACCCAGTTTGACTTGCTTTCATCCATTATGCCCAGGGGTACTCAGTGGTGCATGAAAGAACTCTCTCTGTGGGGTGTCTTGAATTTAAACATCATTGAGGGCATGGATGGCATTGAATTGTGGTGATTTTTGTGTTTTTTTTACTTTTTGGGGTGTTGTTTGGGCCTGGCCATGTGAGTGGGGACCATTGTGAGTCCTGGTCCAGGCAGGACCTGGCCATGTGGCTGGGGGTAAGGGGCCATTTTGAAGCCAGGCAGTGTGCTCAGGCCTGCACCCAGTTTGACTTGCTTTCATCCATTATGCCCAGGGGTACTTAGTGGTGCATGAAACAACTCTCTCTGTGGGGTGTCTTGAATTTAAACATCATTGAGGCCATGGATGGCATTGGATTGTGGTGATTTTTGTGTTTTTTTCGACTTTTTGGGGTGTTGTTGGGGCCTGGCCATGTGGCTGGGGTCAAGGGGCCATTTTGAAGCCAGGCAGTGTGCTCAGGCCTAAACCCAGTTTGACTTGCTTTCATCCATTATGCCCAGGGGTACTCAGTGGTGCATGAAACAACTCTCTCTGTGGGGTGTCTTGAATTTAAACATTGAGGGCATGGATGGCATTGGATTGAGGTGACTTTTGTGTGTTTCTTTTACTTTTAGGGGTAGTGTTGGGGTCTGGCCATGTGGGTGGGGGCCATATTGAGGCCTGGCACAGGCAGGGCCTGGCCATGTGGCTGGGGGTCAAGGGGCCATTTTGAAGCCAGGCAGTGTGCTCAGGCCTGCACCCAGTTTGACTTGCTTTCATCCATTATGCCCAGGGATACTCAGTGGTGCATGGACCAAGTCTTTCTGTGGGGTCTCTTGAATTTTAACATCATTGAGGGCATGGATGGCATTGGATTGTGGTGATTTTTATGTGTTTTTCAACTTTTTGGGGTGGTGTTGGGGCCTGGCCATGTGGGTGGGGGCCATTTTGAGGCCTGGTCCAGGCAGGGGCCTAGCCATGTGGCTGGGGGTCAATGGGCCATTTTGAAGCCAGGCAGTGTGCTCAGGCCTGCACCCAGTTTGACTTGCTTTCATCCATTATGCCCAGGGGTACTCAGTGGTGCATGAAACAACTCTCTCTGTGGGGTGTCTTGAATTTAAACATCATTGAGGGGATGGATGGCATTGGTTTGTGGTGATTTTTGTGCGTTTTCTTTACTTTTTGGGGTGGTGTTGGGGCCTGGCCATGTGGGTGGGGGCCATTTTGAGGCCTGGTCGAGGCAGGGCCGTGTGGCTGGGGGTCAAGGGGCCATTTTGAAGCCAGGCAGTGTGCTCAGGCCTGCACCCAGTTTGACTTGCTTTCATCCATTATGCCCAGGGGTACTTAGTGGTGCATGAAACAACTCTCTCTGTGGGGTGTCTTGAATTTAAACACCATTGAGGGGATGGATGGCATTAGATTGTGGTGATTTTTGTGTGTTTTTTTACTTTTTGGGGTGTTGTTTGGGCCTGGCCATGTGGTTCGGGGCCATTGTGAGGCCTGGTCCAGGCAGGACCTGGCCATGTGGCTGGGAGTAACGGGCCATTTTGAAGCCAGGCAGTGTGCTCAGGTCTGCACCCAGTTTGACTTGCTTTCATCCATTATGCCCAGGGGTACTCAGTGGTGCATGAAACAACTCTCTCTGTGGGGTGTCTTGAATTTAAATATCATTGAGGCCATGGATGGCATTGGATTGTGGTGATTTTTGTGTTTTTTTCAACTTTTGGGGTGTTGTTGGGGCCTGGCCATGTGGCTGGGTGCCATTTTGAGGCCTGGTCCAGGCAGGGCTGACCATGTGGCTGGGGGTCAAGGGGCCATTTTGAAGCCAGGCAGTGTGCTCAGGCCTAAACCCAGTTTGACTTGCTTTCATCCATGATGCCCAGGGGTACTCAGTGGTGTATGAAACAACTCTCTCTTTGCGGTCTCTCTTCTATTAATGTAAACAACCATTTTTGGTTAGAATTACAATTTTTATTTTGTGTCTTTGGGTGTGTTGTAATAAAAATAAATGCCTAGTTGCAAATATTATTTGAACCACGACATATGCAACATTTATTTAACTGATGTTCCTCTGGCTTCCTTTGCTTTTAGGTACACAAGAGAACCACATCATTCATCGTTTATCATCAGTGCCAGGAAGAAGTCCTGCAGCACAAAGTCACGTGACATCACGTGTGGCCACAGACAACTCTGCAACTCGTGCATCTGCGGCCTGCTGTTCTGACATCTGAAGAAGATGGACCCAAAAAAAAGGTGGCCGTAGCTCCTTTACCAAGAAAGTTGCCAGTGCCACTGCCAGTAAGAAGGAGCAGAAGAAGCAAGTGGCGCCACTTACCAAGGAGGCTGGTGTGCCCACAGAAACTTTTTTCGGGGAAAAAAAACTACGCCTGCAGCAGCGGGGTCTGCCGGGACCAAGCTGGGAGCAGCACCTCCGCTTCATTGGGCTCAGTGCCACCACGCCAAGTTAGGTCCAAGGCCATGAGTTCTGCAGAGGCAGCCACTTTAATTGCTCAATCATCATCAACCAGTGAAGTTGTCTATTCGCAAGAAAGTAGCATCCAATCAACGCATGGTGCAACTCGTCTGACGAGTGTTCAAAAACCACAGCCGCAACGACAACCACAGGTTCAACTAGTACAAGCGCAGGTACATGCGCAAGGAGAGGCACAAGAGAGGCGCAAGGAGAGGCGCAAGGAGAAGCGCAAGGAGAGGCACAAGTAGAGGCGCAAGGAGAAGAGCAAGAAGAGGCGCAAGTAGAGGCACATGGAGAGGCGCATGGAGAGGCGCAAGGAGAGGTGCATGGAGAGGCGCAAGAAGAGGCGCATGGAGAGGCACAACTAGAGGCGCATGGAGCGGCACAACTGCCCACAATGCTTGTTCCTCCAGAAGTAGGGGCACATCAGGAAATCGAGATTCAAGCGGAGGTATCATCCGAGGACGCCACTCCTCCTGATGATGATCCATTGTCTTCCAGATCCCCAGCAAGAAAAAGGTCAAGGAGGGCTACTACAAGTTCTTCTTCAAGCCCTTTTCTTCTGATGATCTTGATGTTGATTGGAACCCACCAATGCAGTCTGAGAGTGAGGCACGCCATGAGCCGACAAAGGTAGCTAAGCCTAAAAGGAAGGTTCCCGCAAGGCTTTCACTTATGGGTAATGACGACGAACAAGAAGTGGTGTATTCTGCTGCTGATGAACAGTCTGACGACCACCCAGTCATCACAGTCGTCACTCCAGCCCCAGCGGGCATGCAGCAGACAGACATTTTGACCCTATCCCAAATTGCTGCTGAGCGGAATGTGGGCGGCGTGGCACTGGAACCACCACCAACGCAGTTAACTACTACACCAGCACAACCTACAGCTTCCATATTTTCAGTCAGAAGGGCCGGCATGAACCTCCATCCAGCTCGGCCTCCATTACCTCAAGTAGTGGTGCTGTAAGTGCACAACAGAGTCAAATTCAGCCACGCCCATCCTCCATCTTTATTTATTATCTTTCGTCCCAACAGCCCACACCAATACTTTAGAATTGGAAGTAAGTTTATTCAAACTCACAAGAAAATTGCGCCTCAGACATTTCTTCGAAAACATCGTGGAAAAACAACCCACAATGGAATCAGATGAACTAATGGGATTAAAAGCCAAAAGTACATACATGCCACCTATCAGCCATAAAACCATAGACTTATACGAACAACTATGTAGTAAGGACCTAAAACAATTAAGCACCAAACGAAAACCGCACAAAATGAACATCACCAAGAAAGAATTTGGAATCCTGAAATCCATAGCCGACAATCAAAACATCATATGTCAAAAGGCAGATAAGGGGGGAGCAATGGTGATCCTCAACAAAACCTATTATCAAGACACAATGAACGAACACCTAAGTGACACAAATTTATACATGGAGATCGGAACTAACCCCACAACAGAAATCAAAAAAGTCTTGTTGAGCATAGTTCAAAAAGCTCATGATCAGGGAACCATCACAGATAAAACACTCAAATATCTTACACAAGAACATCAAAGAACTCCAACTATCTACCTGGTACCTAAG
The DNA here is from genome assembly GCF_964263255.1 of Lissotriton vulgaris. NCBI lineage: Eukaryota > Metazoa > Chordata > Amphibia > Caudata > Salamandridae > Lissotriton > Lissotriton vulgaris. The sequence continues at coordinate 1,704,713,169 of NC_141685.1, read as the reverse complement.
GTACACAAAGACTTATTGAAACCACCATGCAGACCAATCGTGTCCACTAAACAAAGCATCCATGAACCAATTGGGAAGTACTTGGACAGATATTTACAACCTCTAGTGTTGAAAACTAGATCGTATTTGAAAGACACCACAGACTTCCTTATCAAATTATCCTCCATCCAACCAGATGAAAGCATGATAATGGCTACCATTGATGTAAAAGCCCTTTATACATCAATACCGCACCAGCAAGGCTTGGAAGCTATTGAAAGCGCCCTCCTTAAAAGTGAATATCCTCATGAACAACAAGTTTTTCTCTTAGAACTTATGCAGTTCACACTGCAACACAGTTACTTTGAACACAACAAGAAATGGTTCATGCAACAAAGCAGGACATCCATGGGAAATTGCGCCGCTCCGGCGTACGCCAATCTGTTTATGGCAGCATTCGAGGAAACACACGTATTTCAAGACACGATTTGGAACAACAATACAGTCATGTATGTACGATTCATAGATGATATCTTTTTGATATGGAAAGGTTCCCAGAACACACTCCAACATCAATTACAAAACATGGACAGACAAATCGACCAAATCGGATTCACATGGAACATTCAAGAATCCACAATTCAATACCTAGACGTTGAAATAACTAAAGAAATTGACAAATTTTCCTCAAACTTATATCGCAAACAAACAGACAGAAACAACCTGTTGCAATACAATAGCCACCATCCCCCAGCCCTCAAGAAACACCTCCCATATTCGCAGATGCTACGGGTGAAGAGAGTGGTCTCAGAGGCTTCAAAATGCAATGAACAAATGAACCAAATGAAACAAAGATTCATTGAAAGGGGATATCCTCCAGATATCACACAAACTGCATTAATACGAGCTCAACAGAAATCCAGACAAGAGTTGTTAATCCGAAAAACAACCATATCTAGCAATCGCATAACATGCGTCAGTAAATTCTCTACAGTCAGCACCCAATTTAAACAAATAATCAAGAAGCATTGGCCAATGCTAACAATGGAACCCGACTTTAAAGGAATTTTTTCAGAGGAACCAATATTCGCAAAACCCGTGCAAAAAATTTAGCGGATTTCTTAAAACCACAGGAAGAAAAGCACACTGCAACATCATTCCGGGGCACGATCCCGTGTTATAACTGTAACACATGTAACAACATCATTAAAGGAGCAAGTATAACACATCCACAAAGGGGTTACCCCATCTCATTAAAAGTGAATGCAACATGCGACTCAAGCAATTTAATCTACATGATTAAATGTCCTTGTGGAGACGTTTACGTAGGACATACAGAACGTAAACTTAAAGTTCGCATAAACGAACATAAAAGCACCATCAGACTTAAATCCCAGAAAACCAGTGTGGCGGAACATTTTACACAAATGCATCATAATGTCAGCCAATTACGAGTATGTGTACTGGAAATACTGCCCAGAATGGAAGGTTCCATGAACAAAACCAAGTTGCTAAAACAGGAAAATTACTGGATTTACAACCTGGGCAGTTTGAAGCCCGGGGGACTTAATGAAAGAACAGAATTTCTTTGCTATTTATAAACATTTGAGTTATGTATAATGAGTAACATATTCGTCATAGTATAGGTACCTGGGGAGCATTATTTGCACAGTGCAAGCGCAGTAGCGGCACCAAAACATGATGGAAACGGGCACTGGTTTAGATCCCCTAGAATAGAACACCAATAAAGTTAGGGAAACCTAGCATATATAAAAAAACCGGATCAGCGCGAGCATTATAGTGCGCAGGCGCCAGGGGCGTAATGCCGGAAGTAACCACGATTAGTCCGCAGAGGAATGGCGCGATGAACAGAAACGCCGAGGTAAGCAGACTACTAACTAAGGCGGCTAAGCGTGTAAGAACTGTTCCATTTTAGCACTCACATTCTACCTAGCAGCAGTAGACTCACGCATTAGGTTTTTCCATATCGTTTAGACAACATCGCCAGCGCGTAACGCGAGGCTTTTAGATACTTTGTAACCAGCACGTAACGCGAGGCTTTTAGATACTTTGTAACCAGCGCTTTAAAGACGGCAGTAAACACACAGCCAGCAACTGAGTAGAACGAACCAACCGCCGAGTAATATCGCATATAATCTAGTATGAAACACCCCCATAGCGTTAAGGAGAATTCAAAGATTCTAGGAGTTCACATAGATAGCTCGTTGATTTAGTAACTTTGAAATGTTGGTAAAACTCGAATAGATAAGTTGAAGTAGATGGTATATAGCACATACACATATGGATTAAAATTGTGTTTCTTTAATTTGTAGATTTTCTATTTCCCTGATGAAGGCAGAATGAAACTGCCGAAATGCATTGGATTTCATGAGAAATAATGGAAAACGATTTTTTTGAAAAATAATTTCATGAAAAATAAATGAAATACATAAGAACAAGGAATAACTGTTTTATTTTGAAACACTGATCCTTATGAACTAAACATCTGAATAACAGGAAATTTAGAGCTGAGACAGCACATATCGGTGCCCGGGGGGTCAGCTACACCCAGCCAGGTATAGCTGCTATTATAGGTTTGCAACATATCTCTCCAGACGGGGAGAGAGCTCCGGAGGCACGAAAACTACAATTATCTTCCAGTTGAAACAGCGGTGCTCTACCCCACATTTCTAGTCCATTCATATTGCATCTGATGATGACGAGGGGCTGATCGTGCAGGGGGGAAGTGAAGAAGCGACAGACATTTTTTATGGTATACCCAGTACCCCTTTGCAGAAGCACTGTAGTGATAGCGCCCACATCCTCTACCCCAGCAACATTTATGAGGCACACTAAGAGTCTGGGAGAGACACCAATGCGAAAAAGTACATCAATGAGCCTAACTGGGTTGAAGAAGTCTGCATCATCATCATCATCACGTATGAAAACGGTCCAGATGACTATTAAAATAATGTTTCGGTCGGATGCGCCATTTGAACGCAACCACCCAATGGCACGTCTTTATAGTGCAATGCTCGCTAAAATGTTAGCGTTGGACCTTCTCCCTTTTTCTTTTGTGGTAAGGGGTGGGTTCCTAGCAGGTCCTATTTTGCCAGAGTTGCGTTCCCAGCACTACATCAAGATGTGCTGGAGGTGATTGGGGCAGCTTTGCAGAAGAGTGCTGTTCAGACTATCCACCTGACAACAGACATGTGGACCAGCTGCCAAGCCCTTGGTTACATGTGCATCACTGCATACTGGGTCTCTTTTGCAGGGGTTAGAGACAAGTTATATGCAGGTGTTGACATGGACACAGTTTTTCAAGCTACTCGGAAACATGCAACAGTAGCCATGTTTGCCATCTCATACTGCACTAAACCTTTTGGATGAGTTTCAGAGTAAGGTCTATCAATGGCTGCATCCAAGAAAGCGTATGATTGGCTATGTTGCCACAGATAATGGCAGTAATATAGTTAGGGCCATGTCTGATGGTGGCTATTTCAGAGTGCCGTGTTTGGCGCACAGTATTAACATTGTTGTTCAAGATTCCTTGAAAAAAGAAAACACAGTCAGCAAGTTACTGACCACCTGCCGAAGAATCTGCACACATTTCAGCCATTCTTTTAAGGCCCGGAAGCAGCTGAGGAACATGCAACGTGACCTTAGACTGCCAGTCAGAGGACTCATCCAGGAGTTGGTAACACGTTGGAACTCAACCTTCTACATGCTTGAGCGTCTGTCTGAGCAGTGCTTGGTAATCAATGAGTATGTCTTTGCACTGGGTTCTACTATGAAAAACATGAGGCTAGAGTGGAGGAATGGAAGCTAGTTAAAAGCCTGACAGACATGCTTCGTCCTTTTGAGGTCTTCAAGCGTGAAGTTAGCAGGGAGGACTGTACTTTGGGCAAAGCTATCCCATTGTTGCGCATGCTAGAGCACCAACTGAAGGCGGTATCTTCAACGTTCAAAGGTGAGACTGACAAGCAAGACGCATATCAGTTGGCTGTGAGATTATTAACCCACTTAGTTGACAATGAAAGGCTTAAAAAAATACATACAGACCAACATTACATTTGTGCCACTATTCTGGATCCACGGTACAAAAAGGCAGTGGCCAGCAAATCATTCATTCCTTTTAATGAAGCAGATTTTCCAAAGTACAAACATTGGCTTGCTCTGTCAGCCACTCGGTTCGAAAAAGAGCGGCAGGAAATTGAAGGAACCGGCAGAAGTACTACTGAATCAGCAGGCCATCGGCGTCAAGGTCAACTTCTGAATCTGTGGCCGAAGGCAGTCACTTTCCCTCACAGCCGTTACCGACACCAGCAACTGAATCATCATCCTCACCTGCACCAGGCCCAGCCATAATATTGTCAGAAGTGGATTAGCTAACTCATCAAGGGTTTGCTTGTTCCAGTGATGCAAAGGCCGCAGATAGTACGCAAAGAGGAGCACCCCTATAGAACCTTGAGTGGATGGTGCAGGCCTATCTGGATGACCCAACAGAGGTCTTCGTTAATCAGAACCCATTGCTGTATTGGTATGGGAAAAGGCCTCAATGGCCACTGATCATCAACCTGGCTCTAAATTATTTGCCTTGCCCAATCACAAGCGTGTCTTCTGAATGTTTTTTCAGTGCTCCTGGTGCCATTGTAACTTCAAAAAGGACCCGCCTCTTGCCCAAAAATGTGGAGAGGTTAACAATGATCAAGATGAATCAGCACTTCTTACCACCAGATTACAAAATACGTGAATGCACGCAGGAGGAAGAGGACACCGACTTTGGTGACGGAAGTTCTTCTCTGTTAGCTGACCTCCTCCCGTCTCAATTCACAGTGTTTGAGGACGAGCTCTACTTCCCTGACACTGAGGCCTGAAAATGACTTCCTTTTTATCGTCCTTATTCACTTTTATTCCTGTTTCTTTGTTTTGCAACTTTTACCACAACAAAACTATAATCACCTAATCACAACAAATCCATCAGCAGCACTATCTTCATCTTATTTCCTTATTGATTTGAAGGTGCCGCTGTCTGCATTCCTGAGGTTCACAAGTACACAACTCAGTAATGCTCCTCTATCCTCCCCCTCCAGACTCCCCCTTTCCATTTCCCTCAAGGCAGATGGCTGGATTAGGCAGAATCAAGAAACGTTGGCTTTGTAGATGAGTCCCCTCAAGTGGGACTGGAATTACTGACTACATGCTGATTGCTGACAGTTACTTCTAAAATTGACAGGAGAGGTTGCCCTGTGGGCCTTTAAGAACAAGGTGCGGACAAAAAGTGGAACAGGTAATTAGAAATGAGAAGATGGCATGGCATGCAGTGGACAGCAATGGCTGTCTGGCTCTGATGAAAGCAATTGCTGTTTGTTTGTTGTGCATGAAAGGAATCATATGTCTTCTGTTATTATTTCATCTTTTACACACTAAATGTAACTCAAGTCTACTCTGCTTTTTTACCTTGTTTAATTCAAATTGTACTTCAACTGCAGGGGCCACTACGTTGCATTTTCCAATATGCAAAATGTCCTTGGACTTACTGTTTGCCAATATACCATGGTGATGATGAGTGCTGATAAGCAAAGTTAAATAATATATCTTTTTTCTTTACAGTCACTCACTGGGATGGATGGATCATTATCGTCGGTTTACGGAAGAACTATGGCCAATTTGTGAGTGGAAAACAGGTAAACCAGTCAACAACAACTACTACAGCAGAACTACATGTCTGTCTGGTCATGGTATGGAGTGGTCGAGCCAGTGTAGTGTTGTTATGCCAGAGTCCAGACAGCAGTTCATGTAAAATTGCGGCTATGTGGCTTGCTGCATACAATTAGATATGATTTGTCAGTCTGTGTCAAAGAGGTATGCTGCATCAGGTTGCTTCACTCAGTGGTGCCTGCCTTGACCGTCTGCAGGGCCCTAGCCTGCTGTGTGCTAATTACTATCCTTGAAAAGGAGACTCAGAGTACGCACGTTAGAAATGATGCTTGTATGTCATACTGTCGCCTCTGAAACTGAAAGTGTTATTTTTGCAATACACAGCGTACCTTATATTTTTTTCTCCGTGGTGTTTTAATATAACTTCCTGTTTTTCCATCAACAATTACAGGCCGGCTTCTACGCTGTGCGAAGGGAAAAACGATTAACTCAGGCTTACCATTAGCGATCCGCAATTCCGTAGCAGGCAGTGGACAGTGTGTCTGGTCACCAAGATTGATCGACAGAGTGTCAGATGGAATGTAGGAGTACCACGAATAAGAGGAATGGCTGGATGCATGCAACTTCGCAAATTCAACAGGACAATTACAACATACAGTTACAGTATCCTCTTCACTTCTCCTTATCTTTTAAATAATGTTATTGTTGTGAACTTCTATGAGTGTGACTCTGTGCATTTGTTTGCTCTCTGCTTCAAATTCATCCCTCCAGCCATTGTACACGTTTTTCTTTGCTATTTTTAAAACTAATTTAATGTACTAAGTGTTTATTCTCTCTGAGGGCAGATAGGCAAGTGAAATTGCGCAATTACTGCAGCCCTGTACTGTCACATTGTTTCTTCATAGTTAGTAAGTTTAGCAAACAACTTCATGCATGCAGTAGTGCATGCACTTCCTTTATGTCCCTTAAAAGATTTATGGATATTTTCGTATCCAAAGATTTGTTTATCTTCATTTGTTGTTTGCCCATGCTGTGTTTTTTCCCTCTCTCCATAAAACTTTCCCAAAAACCCCCATTCCCATCCAATTTTCAAACCCTAACCCTCTTTCCCCGGGCTGTGTGGTTTTCATTGAGGTGTGAGTAAATGACAACTATGATTCCACACACTTGCTGGTAAGGATAAGGTCAAAGCAACAGAAAAATCATTCAAATCAGAATTTCATGTGCGCCATCGTGGATTGATCATTAACAACATCCTCCTCCTACACGTGATGAATCGAATGCTTAATGCTTACGCTGCTGTGTCCTTCGCCTTCAATACTATTTCTTATAGTAGCCATACTCCACGCAACTAGTACTTATTTTGAATACTTTAGCACTGCTTAGGCTACAGTTTATGGCACTATTCTCTACCATACTATCTATCGTACTGTTCTAAAGCTACGCTCAGGCCACTCAATGTTTCATTTCATTTTTTTTCATATGCTGCTACTGCCAGTGTGTACCACTACTACTACCAGCACAACGATGACGTTTCATCCGTTCAGGATTACATACCCAACCTTAATCGTCATTTGCAATGCAGCCAGCCCTGTGCCTAGCCCTATTCTCAAACACGAATCACAGGTAAGATAAGCATTTTGGGGAGGTAGAATAATGGGTTAGGACTCGGAGGAGAGGAGAGACTGACAGTAGTACTAGTAAAGTACTAGTAGGGCAATTGAAGTCACTAACTCTGTTAGTGGCACTTTTGTACGTTTTTGGACGTTTAGATAATTCACAATGGTAAGTTTGAGGAAACCAAATGTACAGTAACCCCCGCCCACCACCACACAAAATAATATGAACGTGTATACTATGTTTAAGTATGTAAAATAAATATATTTTCCCTAACAAAAATAAAATATTCAAAAGACCCAACTCACCCCCTTCCCTAACCCTAATGACCAAATGTCCTTCAAAACTCCTGTTGAATCCCCAACGCCCACTTCCCACCCCCCCAAAAGTCTTTAAAAAAGGGGCAAGTGACAGTTACTTCTTCCGGCGGTGTCCTGCGGGCAGGTGGTCCCGCATTTCTTTGCGGAGGTCCCGGAGCTGGCGTTGGAGCTTCTCTACCATGCGCTCCAGGGAGTCCACTCTCCTGCGGAGCCGGCGCTGTAGTGCCATCCAGGCTCTGGGAGTGGACAGCTGGTGTTTTCCTTGCTGCTGCGTGGCAGCAGCTGGAGGCTGTCGGACCACGGCGCCATACAACTGGAGGCTGCTGGCTGGTGGACCCGGGGGCACTAGAGGAGGATGCAGTTGTTGCCGCCTCCTCCTCCTGCTCCCGAGCCCACAGTCGCCTATATTCAGCACAAATGGCCTCCAGCTTCCGGGCCCTGGCCCGGACAGCCATCTCCTTTCTGGTGAGCTTTTGTGGAGCATCTATATGAAGAAAGAAAGAAAAATACTGTAACCAATACTCTTTAATATTAACACAAAATAATTCAACAGAAAGTTGTCTCACAGTAACACTAGCAACTTGCAAGCACAGTATAACATTTTGGCATGTATCTTTCCGCCATCTTTGTAGGCCTGTAACATTAGTGGGAGTTTCAGGAATTCTACTAGCAGCACTATGGACTCACTACATAGTCAGAGAGTACACCAGTCTTCTTTTTTTTTCTTCTTGTTTTGAGAAAGAAATTACTTGTACGTGAACGTGTGGTAGCTGGCATAATGCCTTCTCGCTCAGCTTGCACCCAAGAAAAACAGACAAGCAATGTTGATGCAGACTCGCATTACTTTAAGCAGTACATGCAGGTGGGGATAGTGAAGCTCTTACTTTTTTATGGGGGTGGCACTGGCCATACTCGGTTACATCAAGGGCTACTGCTCAATGTAATTTATATTTCGCACTGCCCCCCCCACGGGCCTTGACTACTACAAAAAGGAAAATGAAGATTATTCATTTCTGATCATATATCCTGCCGATCACATGATCTTTGCTTATATAATGGATGACTTTAGGTGCTTTGTTTTTATTGATTGAGTGAACAACAGCGATAGTCCACCTATGACACAGCTGAAAAAAAATTATTACCATAGGGAGTGAGTGTGGTACCCATAATTGCCGGAGGAAGGGACTTGACAATGTTAACTATACAATACATACACAATATATATGCTGTGCTTGCAAAGTAAACTACTGTACTGTTAGTCATGGGAGTATTTCTAAACAATCACAACTTTTAGTATTTGGATTTCCTCTGCTTTGCTACTCTGGCACTAACACTCTTCATCCACTGAGCGTCTGCTCTACATACACCTCTGCTATCTATGAGGAAGAAGATACCATCCAGGCTTCCAAAGTAAACGTCTATCATTCTTCTTAATGTCTCAACTGTACCAACTTTAATTTTTCTCAACAACCAACTAACACGCTTTTCATTTTATTTGGTAAACCACCGTCTTGACTTGCATTTTGAGTTTCACCCAAAGGACATATTGCAATGCACACCACACATGCATTTTCTGATTCACCCACACAGGCAGTTATCTTTTCTTTCTCCTCCAACCATCCTTGCTTCAAGCAGCCATGCATCTGATTCCTTCCCAGCTATCAGCCACCTCTGCCTGCATTCAAAAACACGCATCATTCTTTTTTTTGGGGGGGGAAAACCTTTATTAATACTTCAACCAGTGACAAATATGGGCCTACAACCACCAGGGCCGGCCGCTAATCAGTTTCATCACAGCAAGTCAGTTAGGACAAGACTCGGCCTCCCGGGAAGCGAATGTACCACAACTTCAATTAAAACTGGCTATAGAACATACCATGCGAATGACAGGATTCTAAAGGCTCCATTTTACAATATAAAAATAGAAGGATCAGGTGCCATACAATATCACAAAGTTGCATAATGGGCGGGCAAAATAGTAGGATTTCCACAATTAGATCGATCTCATTTTAAGACAGTGGCGCTAAGGCATACAATTCAGGATAAACAAGCATACAATCACAGTTCGCACCAGTTAACCGCCCGCCCAATGATACTGAAATACCGTGAAAAGTATAGGCACAGATAAAAAAGTCGATAATTGACATAAGAATGGACCCACTACACTGACCCGAAAAGGGAAGAAGCGAAAGAAAAGGCAAGGAAAGATACGAAAGAGAAAAAAGGCCATAGAAACAATAAGGAAAAACAAAATTCCCCTCCCCCAACCCCCCACCCTGCACCCCTGCAGATGACTACGGCCTACCCCACTAGCAGCGTGCCTGTCGACCCAAATAACTGAAACCCGAAATATAGGAAGAACAAAGAGAAAGAAAGAAGAACTAAACCCCTACCCTAAAAGTAGAAATGGAGGAGGGCTATATCATACGCATTCCCGGTCTCTCCCCACCGCCTTAACAAAGAATCCCCCACAAAGCTGACACAATCGAGCAGACCACAATAGAAAAGTACACCAGAGGAAACTATAAACCCCGCCCCGGTCTCCGTTAACCTAGTAAAGCAATCCTGTTACCGATAAAACCATAGTGTGAAACCCCAAGCAACAGTCTCAGCCTTGGCCCCGTCGATCAAATTTGCTGATTCCCTCCGATAAGTAGAGCCCCATCGTCAAATTGTCAAAATATACACAGAAGTTGCCGAAATATGGTCTGTTAGATGGAGAAAGGATTGCAAATCACAAAGTAGATGGCCGGTTCCAACAATGCCTCTCCCCGACTCCAAGGCCAGGCACTGTCCCATCTGCCATCTTGATGGACCAGCTGGGAAGGGGGTGCGACACAATCCAACACAGTTCACAGTTCCGACCAAAAGTTTCCAGAATGGGAACAGCAGTTAAATGTTCCGCCGGCTGCGAAACCAAAGATTCCGACCATATAGTTGAAACACCGATCTCAGCATGTTCGAACAGTTCCACTTCTGTAGGGGCAGGCACAGCTCCAAGCACCGGGTCTGGATGCACCGCTGGAGTGTCTGTCGGGAAGTGAGCTGGCCGCCGGGTCCCGGGCAACGAGTCAGGGTCCGGTCCCGACCCTCGAATTCCATCCGCTGCCGACATCAGATTCAAGATCTGGGCCTCCATAGTTACCTGAAGTGCCTCGAGGGCTGCCAGCACTGACCGCAATGACGGGCCGCACTTAGCCTGCTCCGTCGGGTTCCGCATAACATCAGGCATAGTGATCCCCACGGAGAGTCGCCTTCCCCGGGGTAAGATTAGTCGGAGCAGGAATGAACCGTGAGGGACAGATCGTCAACATGCGTTAGTGCGCGCCAAGTCTCCAACCCAAAGGCACCGGCGATGCAAACGCTAGGCCTCCGGATCAGGGACCCCCGCCACACCGCCTCGGGCGTCACTCGTCTCCTCACCTCCGATACGGTACCAGGCAGCAGATCGGCAGCAAAGCAATCCAAAAGATGTCGAAAGTTCAATGGACCGGACCCTGCCGCCCTCACCGGTCCGCTGTTGTTCAACTAGGACCCGGCTGGACCAGCACTCGAGACTCTGGCTTCCAGACTGGGTTAGGCCTCAAATCAAACCTCGACATTACTCCACTCCACAATGTCGGAAAAGTCTCGGGATCGCTCCATCGGACTGCAGATTAGTTCATATACACGGATATGGGGCGAGAAATCAGGATAGATGACAGGATCTTCGAGCGAAAGACGGAGGTCAGCGGAGCTGGGAGACTATGTGGCCATCTTGCTTGCTGTCGTAGCTCCTCCTCACGTATCATTCTTTATAGTCATAAATGTTACGACTCGCTCGTCCTTACTTTCACCCTTTTTTCCCTTTTCGTTCATCACATCCCTCAAGTTCATCTGATATGACTTGGCTTTACGATAAAAGTTTCCAGCTCAGTTGAAGTCAAATAGAGGGGGGCCATTGCTTACTCGAGAACTACCGCCGCTAATGCTATTGCTAAGTCAAGGGTGACTGTCTTCTCCGTGATTGGCAAAAATGTAGTTCTAAATTAGTCACTGTTCTTAACAGTACAGTGTACTTGTACTAGTGTACTGTCTAATGTACAGTCCATCATACACTCCTTTGCGAGCCTACTCTAAAATGTCAATAAGTAAGGAGTATAATAACTTACCACCGTCCGCCTCTGCTGAGCCATCCCCCACAGCTCCTCCTGGTGGCACTTGTGGCGCCGCCGCATCACCCCCTGGAGTGGACGCCTCCGCGCCGCTGGCCCCGGCACTGGTGGTGGTGGTAGTATGTGCCGCATCCGATGTTGTGACGCCTAGAAAAAACATGTCATATTTTTAGATGCCATACACCACCCCCTATTTCGTCTCGTAATGGAAGAAAATGTTAATACATAACCAATTTTTAATTATTGGGAATGAAAAAAAGTGACGGTTTTGGGGAGGGTGTTAACCTTTTATATGCTTAGCCATTACATGCTACACTTTTTGGCACAACTGATGAATGCTTGCTTTTTAACGTGCACCATTTTTCTAATTACAGACAGAAGATTCCATTGCCCTTCTGCCAACAAGAGCTTTTTAATTCACCACCTACTCCTCATCACCACCAGTATTTGAAGTTCAAACAAGGTGAGGGCTCCCGCACAGTTATTCTAATAATTAGATGTGTTAAGTTGAAGTATATTGATTCTAGGGAAGGGTGTTTAAACTTTAACGTCATCTATCACCACTGCTCGCTTGGAATACAGCGCTATTAAAAATTGTTTTTTTATTTCTTATTTGAAAATAAAACTTTAAAACTAAAAAACACTGTGTGGTTTTTGTTCACGAGTGAGTGAGTGGAAGGGTTTGCACTACTGCACTTTGCAGGCATACTCCTGTGACTCTGATTGGTTGGGACTCTGCGGTAGTCTTCTTCTGTTCTTCTGGGTCGTATATTCATTGGTCAGACACACTAGATAGTCGGTCAGGGGATTGGAAGTTCAACTTATGTTCGGACTGAGGTATGTGGAAAGTCGAACTGCACCTATCATCAACAATGTCCTATTTCTCTTGTCCATACTTCTGTATGTGCAGAATAGTCCCTGAAACACTAGCGGTATGTTATGTGCTCCTATGAAATCAAAAAAGCCAACTACTAGCTTATTCTTGGTGGACACATTGACATTTTGTTATTCGAAATTGTCAAAGCACTTACATTAAGAAGACTGGAATAGACAGCAAGGGTAACCCAGAGGACTGCACTCAGTGCCTAGAGCTATTGCTGGATCAGAGTTTTGTTTAACACCATTTGCAGACTGGGCAAGCTTAGCTACCTACAAAGACCGAATCATAATAATAGTAAATTGTAATACACAGAGAGTGATAGTAGAGGCAGGATAAGAATGTAGAAACAGTCTATAAGAAGATCAAAGACTATTTTGTAAAAAATAGAATTAGGAAACAGTTTGAAATGAATAGGTGCTGTAAATGTTAGGGATGTATAATTATTAATATTAACATTACAACAGAACAACTTACTGGGGCCAGCAGAAGAGAGCTCGGAGGGCCAATCCTGCCCACCTTGTTCCGCCGGCGTCGCTGTCGTCCTCTTGCCCCTGGGAGTTGCTGATGATCATGAAATAAACACAAACATGGATGATTGTTTTTTTGAAATATTTGATTTCTTTGACCACAATCTAAAATTATCTCGGGGAAACAAATTACCAACAATTGCACTACATGTATTGACCTATCTGATATGGTCAACTAGGAGCATACCGATAGTACAGTTTTGCTGGATTCGCAGACCGTCTACTTGGAAAGTTATGTAAATCACTAACTAAACCAACAACAAAAAGGTTCTACTACGACTACCAGCACTCAGTAGCATGCGGCGTGACTGACACAGTCCGTCATCATGATTGCAGACCACTAAAAAATGTCCTACTACTAATAACAAGTCATAATATACTCAACCTATCAATCCACCATTATCTCTTCTTCTTAGTGGAGGCAGGAGTACAAAGGAAGGACTAGACTTGGGTCTCTAGTCTCTCTAGCATTATGCAGTTCTGTAAAGTACTACACTCATACATAATCAGGCCAAATGAGCACAAAGTAGCAAACAAGTAAGCATAATAGCAACGCTACTGAGCAGGCGAGCACCTGCAATCACAGAAGTTATAAACAATAATTTACCTGCAATGTAATCGAATCGGCAGCATTCTAGCTCTTCGGGAAAAACATATATTAGCAATATAATAACACAGAGCAGAAGAACACAAAGTAGTTATTAAATAGCTACTCACCAAGCCCAGGGATCTCCACGCCTAGCAGGTCGAGCAGGTCCTGCTCCCGGTCAAGGAGGTCCGCCCACCAGTGCGTCGCCTGATGGTAGGTACGCCGGACCCCCGACTCCCTAAGCATGGCCCGGCACACCTTATCCCAGAGCTGGCGACGCTCCCGGAGGCTATACCCTGCACCGGGCCTGCCGCCTGCTGCGACGGTCTTCGGGAGGTGGCGCTGAACATAAAAGATAAGTGTGGCCACCTCCACCGCGCTGAAAATCTCCCGGGCCAATACATCCTCTACCCTTAATCGCCCGCAAGGGAGCCCAGTACGGGGCGTGGGACCCTTCCCCTTGTTCTTCCCGGCTCCCCTTGCCATGGTCCTGGACAGGAAAGGAAATAAATAGGAAAGAGAATAGGGAAAAAGTAAATAAAATAAGAGTTTAAAAAAAGAAGTTTTAAAGTAACCAAAAGTAGAAAAAAACACAAAATATAGATGTAGAAAAAGAGAGGTATAGTTAATGAGTAAAAACGATCAAAAAAATGTTCAAACAAAGGATTGCAAAGATTAAAGCAGGATAGAAAAAGCATGCCCAGAACCATAGCAATGATTGAAAAAACAAGATGGCCGCGCATATTGGGACCGCGTGGGTAAGTTTTCGCGATATTTCCCCTGCGAGCACGCAAAAACGGATGCGATGACGTAATTGCGCCCTGCACGTAGGAAATGCCCAAAGCGAGAATCCAACTAGCGCTCAGAAACGGAAATACGCAACGCGAACACTGAAAACAAGATAGCCGCGCCCATGTACGACCACATGGGTAACTTCACGGTTGGCGTGCTGAAAAAAACCCCACGAACACGCAAAGCTCCCCGCGAACACGCAAAAATAAAAAAATCCGCAAATTTGCACAAATTCACGGATTTTGCGGACCGCGAATTCGCAAATTTCACCTACACTTAAAAGCAAGCAAACAAAGCTTTTATTCATTCTACTCTCAATAGACTCAAGAGACATTCTGAAACACTCTGCCCTGAGGTTGGAAGGTACATCCCATGGAGGTGGGGACCAAACAGAGACATATTGTTGAAAGCACCTGGCGATAGGACAGCTGAAGATCTCCAGGGTGTCAAGCAGGTAAATGGGGAGTGCAGCAAATTCAATCATTCAATCAAATCTTCTGCAACAGGGGTTGCAACTGTAGACTGTGATTAGTAGGAGGTGACTATGTCTCACATGGAAGGGGTGTGATGCAGTAGCGGCCCGTATAGTGCATGCTGCCGGGCGGTGACGTGGGGCGGGGGAGGGGTGGGGTGGGGGGTAGTAAACACCAGAATATGGATGAATGCAGGTAAGTAGACATTTAAATTAATAAACGAATTTTGCGATGCTGCGCGCGCAACAAAATTCATTTTATTGATTTAAATGTCTACTTACCTGCAATAATCCATATTCCGGTGTTTAGTAGCCACCATTCGGCTCCTCTCCCACCCCATGCCTGCGCACGGCAGCATACCATATACGGGCCACTACTGGTGTGGTGCACACAATCTACTTAATGAACATTAGGGGTTGTGCGACCATTTATTCTTAGTAAGGCTTGTGCGCACCCCACTAACTGAGAAGAAGAATGTTTCCTCAAAATGTAGTATGGTTGGATGGTGAAATTGTCCTGTAAATGGAAACAACTGTACGACCTAGGAGACAGAGGGACAGATGTAGGTGGCCAAATAGCGAGCGCTAATGCTGAAATTTGCAACGTAGGTGAGTTTAAACCTACTAGCAAAATAAGGAATCGCAAAATTGCGATTTCTTATTTTGCTCTTGCATTTAAGGAATCTGAAATTGCGATTTCTTAAATGCAATGTAAGTAGCACAAAAGAAAGTGCACTTTAGCCTTAAGGAATCGCTAATTGGCACCAACTTCAAGTTGGTGGTAATTAGCGATTTCCATAAAAAAAAAAACACTTTTTGCTTTTTTTAAAGTGCCATGTGGCACACATTCATGACCTTGGGCATGTATGTGTGCCAAATGTGCACACATGCACATTTCAGGGGTGCAACAGAGTGTCCTTTTGACACCCTGGCACCATTGAAATAGCGCACGCTATTTGAGATTCACTAATAGCGAATCGCAAATGGAGAATATCTTCCCATTCATTCCTATTGGCCTCCAAGTCCATAGGAATTAATGGGTAGGTATTCCTTATTAGCGAATCTCAATTTGTGAATCATTATTAAGGAATATTAAGGATTCGCTAATATTTTAGCGATTCCTACCTACATTCAATTTTGCGAGTCCTTAATAGCGAATCGGTAGAATTCGCTATTAAGGATTCACAAATTTGTTTTTACCTACATCTGGCCCATAGTGGTATAAGTGAGAAATCTTAAGTAGTTGTTTAAAACAATTAAGATTAAACTTGCTCATTTTGAGGGCCACTGTTGCCATTTCTGTTACAATGAATACGTGAGCTATAATTTTTTATTCTACAATGCTAAGTCTGAGCAGAATATTCATAGATGTGTATAAGAATCAATATAATGTATATTTAAGATGGAATGAAACCATATAAATAAAATCTTTATGGGAGACCAAAAATTGGCACATTCAGGAGTCAGATACTTTACTTCCAGTATGTTATTTTCTGGACTAGTTTCCATTCCTGAATAATAATATTCTTAAGGTAATGTGTGCAGGTTTTGCTACTGTTGTTGAAATACTTATACGTTTACAAGAAAGTGGATTATTAGTTGAAGCGAATGGTTGTCCTCTTCAAGTAATAATGCCACTATTTTTGATTAGATCCAGTTAGGTCTCACTAATATAAAGCATAACTTAACTCTTGGTAGCTGTTGCACCAAGCAGACTGATTTAACTTACACAAGGTTATGTAAAAATAGCCTTTGTATTACTCATTAAACACATTAGAGCATAATTGCAGGGAATTATATATATGACAGGGCCAATCGGGCCGCTGACAGAACCATCACAACCATCACAACTCACAATTGTACCATTAGAGAAATCAAACAGTAACTACTGGCAAGAGGCACTTAGCATAAACACATTATGCATAAATCACATAAGGTATAAACCACATTATGCCTAAACCACATTAGGAATGAACCACATTAGTCATTCATCCTCGTTTAGCAGTGCACCATAGTACCACTAGTACGGTGCATACCTCACCTTCAGGTCTTACGCCTCACCAGAGCACAAGGTGATCCCAGGCCAACTAACCTTCATCAGGACCTGTCTTGGGCTTCCTCGCAATGCCCTCTGTTCACAAAGTCACGGCTCTATGAGTATGTGGCTTTCATATGCCACCAGGCTGCCACTGCAGCAGGGTACAGGCCCCAACAGGCCATTACCAAAAAGGCCTCCTTTTGAGACCAACATGCCCCCTACATTGCAGCTGCCGCGATCTGGCGGTACAGCTGTGTACATTGCGCATGGCATCAACGGTGCCTTGTGAGCCCCACTCGCTGGGAATCCTCCTTTGTAGGCAAGCTGCAAGCACCCAGAGTGTGCCCACCCAGCCCCACTCACCGAGGCTTCTCTTGTTCGCTGCTGATTGGGCCGGATCCTGGAGCTCCCAGTCAGCTCCCGACGGTGACCTCTCCTGCTGGCCAAATGCCCCCAAGGCTCCGCACTTCCCTCTGTGTCCTGTGAGTCGGTGGGACGCATCAGAAGGAAGCCCGCAAGGCTCCGATCCTGTTGGCAGACGGGGAGCCCCGCCGACCGCCAGGCACCTGAGGCCGGTAAAAGCCTGCAAGGCTCCGTCTTTCCTGCTGCCGGGCCCTTCCCACGAACAGGCACAGACTTTGCCTGACTACCGGGGGGGGGGGGGCTCCTCCGGTCCAGGGAAGACATGGCTTGGCAGTTCGAGCTGGACTGTTCCCATGAGGCACGGGGTCAAGGCTGATTTGCATATGGCCATGTCTGGACTGGGGTAATGTGGTGCGCAAAAAAACAATGATTTAGGCCCAGATCTCTGTACTGGGGTGAATGTATGACATTGTTCTGCATTCTGTCCATCAACTGTTGTTTTTGCATTTGTCACCCCGAGTGGGACGGGTATGCTCAGATGTGAGTCTTGTGCTCTCCCCGCCACTGGAGTCAAGCTATACTGGCTCAAAACGGCTGATAGCCAGAAACCGCACCTAGGATGCTTGATTACGGTCCAGGGAAGACGTGGCTTGGCAGTTCAGGCTGGACTGTTCCCATGAGGCACAGGGTCAAGGCTGATTTGCATATGGCCATGTGTGAACTGGGGTGGTGTGGTGAGCAAAAAAACAATGGATTTAGGCCCAGATCTCTGTACTGGGGTGAATGTATGACATTGTTCTGCATTCTGTCCATCAACTGTTGTTTTTGCATCTAGTTTTCCCTGGCAGAAAAGTGCTTCTGATGTGCCGAGTCTCCAGAATGCCAGGGCCACCAGCAAGCCACCAGCAGCACGCGGGGCAGATCTGGGCCCAGGCAGGCCAGCTCACAGGGCCCTCCAGCACTGGGGAAATCCTATGTGGTAGTCCCTTCTGGCGCCCAGTAAGCACCATTTCAACACATGGAGGCACAGCCCCAATATATTTGTATTGCCAGGGTCTTTGTTCTATCCCTGCACAGGGCTCTGCACTTAGTCCAAACCAGTTCTGGGGCACCTATACCTGTGCATATCACCCTCCTCTGTCAGTGTAGGTCCTGTCCCCAGATACAAAACAGGGCAGCAGAGCCAGCAACTTAACAGGCAGGCACAGACCTATACAGGGTCAGGGACTACTCCTCCAACTACTCCAAATGCAGATCTGCCTATTCAGCCTAGCACTGACTAACCCAGCCCCACCGGAGACACTGCACCTCCTCAGTCCCTGTCACTTTAGAGCCAGACATCCAATACACATCAGGCAGGCACAAAGACCCATAGCACACAGAAATGCCAACTTCCAAAAGTGGCATTTCTAAAATAGTGATAATAAATCTGCACACACCATTACACAGCATGTATTACCAGTATTCCAAACGTACCAAACTTGATCCTGCTACTCCTCTCAGATCAGGAATTCCCACTGAATCACTTATCAGGGCATCCTCAATGCATTCCTATGAAAGGGCAGACTTCCCGTTGTGAGAAACCAAAATGGCTGTTTCTCACAAGCAGGACATACCACACAGTAAGGCGCATGTCCTACCTTTCACCTACAACGCACCCTGCCCATAGGTCTAGCTAGGGCCTACCATAGGGGTGACTGATATGTAGTAAAAGGGGAGTCACAGATGTGGCACCCACTGTATGTGCCATGTCACAGCTGCAGTAAACTGCGCACACAGGCCCTGCAATGGCGGAGGACTGAGACAGATTGAATAGGCTACTTTGGTGAGTGGCGCAAGCAGCGCTGCAAGCTTAGCAGTATCATTTAATTTACTGGCCCCGGGTATATGAGATACCACTTTACTTTGGACTGATAGGTACATGAAATACATCAAATAGGTGTAGACCAATCTTACCACGTTTTACTATAGAGAGCACATGTACTTTACATGGGACAGCAGTGATAAAAGCCCAGAGTCCTAAAACCACCAACTCCAGATCAGATCAAATACTAAGAGGAATGGAAAAGTTCAGGGATGACCCTGTAAAAAGGGCCAAGTCCAGCAAGCACCAACACTGGTAAAAAGTAGAAAACACAATAAAATAAAAATCACACTCCATTTCATAAAAAGAAAGTAAAATGTAATGGACAAGCAGGCACAACATGACAAACATCAGCTGCAGGGATATGATTTTTCAAAGATTGAAATGTGTCTAGCACCAAAAGGGTGTAAAGTGCCAACCCTAGGTATCTGATTGCATTAGATCAGGTCAAAGGTTAAGGCTGACCGTGATGGAGCGTTGGTCAGAAACATGGACCAGGTATGGGCTGGTGGTAGGTTTTACTTTGTGACTTAGAAACTTTTTTGGAAGTCAAAAATCCTCAGTTGGGCAAATCAGCAAGAAGTGGCCAATATGTGTTCCATAGGATGGGATAGGCATCCGAGGAAGTCCCGTTAGAGCCACTGAAATTTGTGGCCATGGAAGGTCCCATGCTGGCTGAATACTTTTAGGGTCTTCTCCTGGTGAAGATTTCTACTTTCAGACTTAGAAACTTTTTTGGGAGTCAAACTTCTTTCAGCAGGGCAAATGAGTAAATTGAATCTGTTAGGTGATGCAATGTCGGTGGCTGCAGCTCAGCTGCAGTTCATTGGTAGATTCTGGGGGAAACAACCATTACAATGTAGTCATTACAATGCACAACATTTACAATGCAGTCTTTACATTGGAACTGCCTTTACATCGCAGGCCATTACAATGCAGCCATTACAATGCATGTCACTACAACGTATGCCATTACAACGCAGGTCACTACAACGCATGCCATTACAACGCATTTTTAAGGTAAGTAATGGGGCATAGTAATTTGTATCCCTACACTATCCAACAGTTACCCTACTGTTGCACTCACTGGAGTGGGAATAGTAATTTTTACCCCTATACTATCCAACACTTACCCTACTGTTGCACTCACTGGAGTGGGAATAGTAATTTTTACCCCAACACTATCCAAAACTTACCCTAATGTTGCCCTAAAAGTATTATGAGTTGTAATGGTATGGGTTGTAATGGTATGCATTGTAATGGAATGCGTTGTAAATGTAGTTTCCAAAAATGCTCTTTGATGGAATACGTTGTAAAATCATGAGTTGTAATTGTTTGCACTGTAACGTTATATATTCAATAGCCCACAGGGCATGGTGCAGTGTATTTAAAAAGTGGGACATGTACTTTAAACTTTTAAATGTCTTGGTAGTGAAAAAAACATATATGTGTTCTTCACTACTTCAAGACCTGGATAACATTTGGTTATCTTGTTACATTTATTAAGTGATAACTTTCAATTCGGAGCAGGTGGGAATGATGAGGTTTGGTGTCTAAAGAATTGTAATTAAAAATCCTCTTTAACAGTAAAGTTAAATTTTAAGCCATTATTCTGAAAATTACACTTTTAAAAATTGGTATTTTCTTGTCCCAACCATTTGGCGCCTGCAGTCTGCATCCTGGGTCACATGACTAAGTGAAGCTGGCAGTTGGTCCATGTGTATTTTTTGCAGACAGTGAAACAAAGCGGGAAAAGTTGTTGGCAAGATGAGCCATCAAAATTGATAGTGGGCAGAGCTGTCACCTACCACAGATGTCCCACACAAAGAATCTGCCTCAGCATACTCACAAAGGGTTTCACACTAGTGATTTCTGCCCAAAAACAAGCTGGAGCAATAGCAGAGAGGCAGTAAGTTCCAGACACCTCTATAAAGGGAAGCTCCAGAATCTTCTCCCACTTCAAAGCTGGCACCAGAAATAATATTGAATCCTCAGATTCCATTTTTTAGTACACATCTGGACCCGTGGAAAACACAGAAGAATGAGTGCTGTGCTGCTCTGCTGCAAGAGGAAGTGCTGTTCTGCTGCCCTGCTATCTGAGTGAGTAGGACTGGACATGCATCTTGAACCCAGGACAACCAGATGGACTGCAAGGGCTAGTTGGCTGGCCTCCTGATCCGAGCCCCAGGAGCAAAAAAGGCTTGACCACCTTGAACCCTTCACCTGAACTCTACCTGCTGTGAGTCTTGTCCCACATAGGCTGCCACCTTAGTTTGGACCCTTAGAAGTGGGCTTGAAGGTGCTATGGCAGCCCAGCTGTGGTCCTTTGGGCAGAACTGATGCAGCAAGACACAGCTCCTTGTGTCATAACTGACACTGTGGACGCATCCCTGATGCAGGACCCCACAGCTCTTCTGAAGTGTTGCTGAGCATGTCCCACCAATGTAGGACCTCACATTGCAGCCCCACTACTCTTTGGTACCACTGCTGCGCAACTCATCCTTGATGCAGGACCTTGCATCACAGCTTCTTGGAATCACCGCTGTGTTATGCAGCCTTGACACAAGACTTCACCTTGCACCCTGCAGCTCATCGGAACCAGCACTGCGTGATGCGTCCTCAATGAAGGATCTTGCAATGCTCTGCAACCAGGATTTAAAGTACTTAGTTAAGTGGGCCTAACTTGGTCCCTCTATCTGGCCCATGCTCCATCACTGTTGGCCCGAACTTGTGACATTGTCCTGGTCCAGTGCAACCAAATAACCACAGTTGGTATGGTGTGCTTTTAAGCACACTTATTTTTATCTAAATCTTTAGAATTGCATTTCTCCAGTTGTATTATTTGGAATTTTGCCATTTTTATGTCAAATCATTTATTAAATATGACTTTATTTTTATAAATTAGTGTCTGATTTTTCTTGTGTTGTGTTTTCACTTTATTACAGTTTGCGTGCTGCATAAATACCTTACACAATGCCTCTAAGTTCAGCCTGACTACTTCTTTGCCAAGCTACTAGTGGGTTAAGCACAGGTTAATTTGGGGGTTACTTGTGTTTTACCCTGACAAGAATTATGGTTGCTGCTTGAGTAGGGTTTCACCCCCTCAAACAGTAACCCAATTTTCTACAAACAACATCTCTCTTTCATATGAAAGAGCTACACAACAAAGGCCAGATTTATCAAAGGATTGTGTTGCCCTTGCATCACACATGGCGATGCAAGGGCATTGCAATACTTAGGTCAGATTCACCAAGACACACAAGGCCACCTTGCATGGCCCTGCAATGCTAGGTAAATCTGGAGTAACCAAAGGCACCGCTTTCTTGCATTACTCTGCACTTGGAAGGCGTTGCATAGGTGGGGCGTGTGTGTCCCACACATCCATCCATGCTTTTTGGTGCATTCCTAGATGTAACAAGACTGGTAAACCTCAGAACGCATCAAAAGCATACGCTTGCCAATAGAGGCCCAGCAAGGAAAAATATTTTTCTTTCTATTCGTAGTTTCCTCTTTCTAAGTGTGCCACATTCTACAGTACACCTAGAAAGAGGAAAATGTCTCTAAGGATTGTTTACGTGCAGGGTATTCCTACCTGCGCCAAAAACAATCCTTCCTTCAATGCAGGCACCCTTGCACCACAGCCCAAGAGTGCCTGCATTGGTGCTAGGCAGCACACAGCCAGCACAGGGAGAGAGCAGGAATGCACCATATCTTTGTAGATATGGAGCATTCATGTCCTCTCCATTGGACGCAGTGCAGCACAGCAAGTTGTCTTGCTGCATCAAATAATGATAAATCTGGTCCCTTGGATTTAAGTGGGTTATGCGAAAGCTGATGGTGTGACCCTGCATTATATGAGATGAAGTACCCCCTCCATACACAATAAGGATATTACATGCCATGTCACAGTTCTGTAACCTTATAAAGGAACTTAACTTTCAGCCTTGTTCCTCTATATGGTCATGAAGCTCCTCGCGACTTGAAATATCCATATATTGTTCACTGTGGACACTTTATCCCATATATCTCTCCCCATTCCCTGTTGCCATAAGCTTTTAAGTGCAGTCTTGGATGCATAAAACATAGGCTCCATGACTCTGTGCATCACTGCCTGAGGCTAAACTCCATGTGTTAAGAGGGTGGACAACACCTCTGATTTAGGGGGTACAGTTGTACCAGTGCCTCATGTTCCTTGAATTGGCTTGGATAGGGCTCTATATGTCAAGCCATGAGTGCCCTTTATCTTATCCTTATCAATTCACTAAGTCCTCAAAGGGGAGGAGCATTCCAGTATTAAAAGATCTCCCATATTAGAAATTCGTACTTGTGTTCATGATTGTGTGTTTTGGTTGTCCGCCACTGCCGCAATTTGTGGCAGTGACAAATGGGGAGTTCTGGAGAGTATGGAAGGGTTTTCCACCACCTTATGCATATATTTACTCAAACATTTGTTAATTGGGCCTGGAATTACCTACCTATGGAACCATCGGAGACAATGTTTCGGAAAAAACTGAAAACCTGACTCTTTCAATCTCCCCCTGGGGCTGGTAGCAGACCTCTCGCATCTTAAGGCCTATGGGACTGGGGGGGTCTGGGCTAGTTGCCATGGTCTATGGTGTCCTAGCGCAGGGACACTCTATTGGAGTAACTAGGCGCTCTACAAGCTTAAAAACAATAATAATAATAATTATGTGAAACAACCCTGGGTACATTCTTTGAGGTTTCATATATTATTCTCATAAAAGGTCCCCATTGCTTAAAAGGTTCATCAAATGTAGCCTCTTGGAATCTGCCTTCAGCACCACCCCTCATGCAATCCAAACCAGTTGGATGGGCAGGTAGTACATCTCATAATTAGGAACACGAATTGCACATTCAAATCATGAGTGTATTGCTTTCTCAATTGAGATATATTGTCTTTGATGACCCCATATTCGAGTGGAATAGATGGATCTCACATTTAAAAGGCATAGTGTTGGTGCCATAAAATAATAACGCAATGTGTGGAAAATCATATTTTTGTGACAGCCACTCTTCCCAAAGGAGACAACAGTAGCTGGCTTCAGAATTGCGTAGACTTTTTAATTTTGTTGATTCACTTATCCAAGAACCTGCACTTTAATTTGGCATCCGTGTGGTAAATTTGGACTCTTAGATATTTCAACATTTCCTGCTCTCATCATAAGGATTCTCCCAGGTAACTAGGATATTCAACGGAACCAGGTTCCCTAAGGGAGAATGGGAAGGCTTATCCCAGATAATTTGGAGACCAGAGGCCACACCCACCTCAGTCAGCACTGGTACTAGAAGTGGAAGAGTATTTTCCAGGTTTCACAGAAACAGTAATGCATCATCTGCATACCAAGCCACGATGTGTTATCTTCCACAAACGTCAATAACCCAGTCCTTGCCAGAAGTCCTTATGAACCATGATAATGGCTCCAGTGCTACTACAAACATGATAGGAGATAGAGGAAACCTTTGTCTGGCTCATCTACATATTTGTCATCTGTTTGAAAAAATTCTACTGATCCAAACTCTTGCAAGTGATTGTGTATACAATTGGATCACTTTCAAAATTTTATCGCTGATTCCAAATGCACGCTCTTCAAAGAGGAAAGGCCAAACAAGCATATCAAATGCCTTCTCAATATGACGAGAGCCCATAGCCAGGGAGCCAGGCACAGATCCCACATGGTCCATGATGTGGATAATACTCAGGGATGCGCAGAGATACTCCTTTGGGAGTTGATTCAAGCGCGGTATAAACCCGTAAATAAATAAATAATTAAATAAATAAATAAATAATGTGTCATAAATCGGTATGAGTGTTCTGGCCTGGGACAAATCCACACTGGCTTGAAAAAATCAGGTCTGGCAGGTATGGCAGTAGGCGATTTCCTATTACGTTATGTAGAATTTTATACTCAGTACTAAGTAGTTACAATGGTCTGTAGGACTGGATATCCAGGAGGTCGTGGCCTGAGGTATGAGGGTTAGGTATGACCAATATAACAGACTCCCTGTTTAATTCTGGAAGCACTCGTGCTGTAGACTGCATTCTACATAGTATGCAGCTTAGCAACTAATTGCAACCTGTAAGTAGTATAAAATGTAGGAGGTAGCTTCTATAACCAGCGTCTTCCTTGTAACCAACTGAACAATGGTGACTTTAATTTTAGTGTATAGTAATGTCTAAATTGAGGAATAGGGTTTGTTTCAATATAAGTAGTTAGAAATTTGTGTATGTATATACGAGGGGAAATTTCAGGGGCAGAATGTGGTGTTTGATAATAATCAGTAAACATTTTATTTACAGCCATCTATGCCATAACTATTAAGGCAGTACACATTCACATAGCACCAACTGGTTTATGTGGGGTTACCAAACTCACCAAGCAAGCTAAGGGCCGACCTACTCTATTCCAATCATTATGTTTTCTTTCCAGGTATTATCTGTAATGAAGAAGCATTAGTCATTTCAGCAGGATCTGGTAGGTCTTAGTTTTATATGAGAATATCAATCTTTCTGTTGGGTTTGCGATTACAGATACCTCTTACACGTGGAGTTGCTCCTCTGCTTCCTTAACTTCTAGAGTCAGTGTGGTTTTGATGCCATGCAAGGTCTTAATGCATATACCCCTAACCACGTCTTTAAAGGCCTCCCACTCAACATTTGGGTGGGAGGCTGTGTCATCATTTTCTTGGAGAGAAGTGTTGATGGCATTACCTACTATGGCCTTGAAGGCAGGGTCCGTTATTCATGTGGTTGGGGCATCCTCATTGGCACCGCAGTGTGTATTTTCCCAAACGTCAATAATAAAGGGCTATGGTCTGACTTATGACATAAATATTTCACATAATATAAATGATGTATGAGTTTTTGAGACCCTATTTACAAGTCCAGTTGTGTGTAATCCGCGGACTGTCGAGTAGTAAGCGTTCACTCAGTCCTCCATTCTACATTCCATCCATACTTCCACCCATCCACATCAAAGGTGATATCTCCGAGCCATGGGCTGATGGAGATCAACAGGCCCCAAGTCTAGTAACACAATCCATGTACTTTTCTAAGCACCCTACATAGCATGTCCATCTGGGTAGGTCCCAAGCTCGTTCCTCCAATCCTCACTGCGGTGGTGTGTCTAATTCAATTCCCAACTATGAAGGCCCCACCTGGAGCCAGAACAGACACAACCGGCCACATGAGGTCTCTGCGACACCAGCACATGCACACCTCCACTATCAGCCTGTACCATATCATTGTCACAAGTTGTGTCTTCCATTTTGGGTGGGGGGCTAAACACTTTCCTGCGGTCCCCTTGTGGCATTTTACCAGGGCAGGGCTCTCACCTCTACATCCGTCATGAAAAGCCTCCATCACACTATCACATGCAGGCTCAGTATATTCTTCAGGGCATGTCCAACACCAGTCAGAGTCTGGGTCTCAGCAGCAACAGCAAGTCCACATCTCAGGTAGTCCACGTCTCCAATCGCCAACAGGGTCCAAGGTCAACCCTAGTTCTTGGGACCTCAGATCAACCCCAGTCTACTTTGTCCGCCTGATCCTCCACTTCAATGATCACAGCAAATTCTTTAGGGAGAGGTGATCGGGCTGAATATGTGGTCTGCCATCTTAGATGTACAAAGCAGCATCTGCACAGGGATGATCCAAAAATCTTTCTGTAGTGTTTTGCTTTGTTGCGCCATCCAGTGATATCCTTCCTTTTTCTCTTCTTTCCTCTTCCTTCTTTCTTCTTTTCTGTCTTCTGTCATCTTTCCTTTTCTTTTTCTCCTTTATCTTTCTGTTTTCTTAATAATGATGCCACTCATGGGTTCATATGATGCAATAATGCCACTCTATTTCTTGATTGTCATTTCTGCTCTACGTGATATGAGTTGGGGCAATTTATTGGCTATTATTGTCATATTCCGATGAACTTGTGGATCTTTCCTTATTCTTCATATTGGTATCATTATGAACTGTACCTAACTGTTTTTAGCTTTTTAAAATCTTAATACAATTATTGAACAGAAACATTTCATCTATATTGTAGCAAATTGATTTCAGCCATTTAATTCCCTTGGTTGTTGGGCTTTTAGACTGCCTGGGTTTGTACATTTACTGTATGCGAGTGTCGCTAAGTGGGTCTCAGTCACTGTAAATTCTGTGAAAATGTAATAAGAGTGCTACCCAACACAGTCTATCTTTTCTGACTAGGTGTGCTGCTGAGCAGTTAGGGTAAGAGGCTCAAGGATGGTTACATGTGAGCACGTAAACACATGCGTGAGTTCGAGTGTATAGACTGAGTTCGTGTGACTACCGGATTGGATTGCCTGGTTTCTGCACACAGGTAGTAGGTTGCAGAAGAAAACCTGCAGGCCTTGTGTAGACGTTATGAGTGTGCCCTGGCATTCATAGTGTAGGTCTGTAATGCTACTTTTAAAATAGTGGGTATTTTACTGAATTATACATTATGGGTGAAATCTGTGCCACAACATAGTTTTGCCCTACTTAGGCCTAGAGATACAGGTTAGGTACCAATCCCAGGATAATAATGCACCCGAGATTAGATTCATAGTCACTTTTATGACATCTCTGCCCCTAAAGGCACTTGGGGATGTTTCATAGTGCTCCGGCTCAGCTCATAATTACATTCCAGGCCTTTGTCCACCATTATGGACAAGTTAATTACTCTTCTTGCCAGCAAAATAATCAAATGTTTCCTCACACAATAGATCGATTTGACGGTTCTTAGTCTTTTTCCTGAGAAAGGAAGGGGTGGGGATAGCATCTGCATGTGGGAATTACCTTTACCATTGCAATTAGCTTGAGAAGACTCACTGCCACAGTAACAAAGGAGGATAGCAAATCTCTTGAGCAAATCATAGGAAGAGCTCCCCTTTGAGGTTTTAGACAGAAGGGGCCAGACAGCTGTGGCAGTTGAAAGCACTGCTGACACTCTCAGATGAGATCGTTTAATAGGCCACTTAAAGCCACCATGTTGAATTGTCCAAGAATGCAATGTACAGGAAGGTTGGGACAGGGGTGGAGATATGATGTGCCCCTCTAGGATTGAGCAGTAGTGCCTACCTTCCAGAACTTCCCCCCCCCCACTTACAAACTGCACAAGGAATATATTGTTGAGAACTTTAACCTAGTAGCAATGCCTCCAGAGGAATGCACAGCTGGAAGAAAAGTTAAGTTACTCCAGGACTTTTGAACTAACTCAATCTGGCACTCGGAGACCAGAAGGGTTTGTCCATGTACAATGGTGTTGGCCTCCTTCCATCCTCTGATGGACAGGAGATGGGTGGACCTGCTGTGGTGGTGGTGGTGGGATCTGGAGGATTCCCCTGGAACTTCTGTGGAGTGGTCCTGCAGATGTGTGGCCCCTGACTCAGCAGCAATGCTGACAGATACCATGCAAGATGGCCAAAGCCATGAGGCTTTGGATGTGTGGCAGGGAAATTATTCTGCAGTCAAGCTGCGAAGGGGCTGCTGAAGAAGCTCCCAGATTAAGGTGTGTGCCAGTAGGCCAGATACAGGACAGGTACAGCATCAGGGGATAAAGGGCAGTAGGCCGGACCTAGGCCCTTCCTTATCAGAGAAAGAACAGTGAAATCAAGCTCTCCCCCATAAAAATACAATGTAAAGGTCAGAGGACATGCAGAAAATACTCATGGTGGCTAGGGCTTACCACTGGGTGGACAATGACACCAGGATCATGCCTGCTAGCCCAACATGTGCAGAGGAGTAGTCTGGGGGATTCCAGCCATTTGATGGGACTGGGCAGGAAACAGAGCTATAGTGCTCCGCCGTAATCTTTGGTTTATTCCCAGGGAAGGCTGAGGCCAGGGGCTCAGCGAAACACTAAACTGGCCCACTTCTCCAAACATTCTAGGTGGCCCTGGGGGTCCACATCTCCTTGGATGCTGTCCATGACAATCCCCAGGAGCCTCCATTTCCCAGGGACCAAAGGCAAATATAAGCAGTAGTGCACTTGCAAGATCAAAGGCTCCTGATGAGAGCAGTGCCCCTGGAGCATTGATGGATGCATGTACCCACACACTGTGTCTTGGGGGAGGCACTCAGCGCTGCTATCCCTGCCTGCACTGACTGTGGCAGGAGGATAAAGACGATGCCAGGTCTGTGCCAGAACACAACAGCCGTGTTTACAAGAGGAGCAGCATGCAGCAGGTGAAAGATAGAAGAAAGATTCAGACACATATTTTATTAAAATGGTAATGTTTTATTCACAATGACAATGTAAACAAAACAATGCTATAATAAAGCCAAATCCTGAAGGCAGTAGATTATCCAAATAGTTTCTTTATTAACAGCACCCCATCCTTGTACATTCAACATCAGGTTCAGAGGCAACTGACCAAAGGTGTTATGATAGAGCAGCAGCCTCAGAATCACAGCAAGTTCTACATTCTTTCTATTGTAAGTAAGCACAGCCTGCAATGCATAAACAAGCATTAGTGAAGACAATTTATAGTAACAGTAGTAATACCACAAATGTTATATGAAAAATGAAGGTCATCTTAAGATAGTACTGTCCATACTGATTCTAATGGTGTTGCATCCATTTTGTATGGCCTATTAATGTTCTTTATTAACGTGGTGACACCCTGACAAAGCCAGTAGCTCTGCCTTTAGCGATGACAAACCAATATATGATCTCTAGTATAGATGGGATATATGCAGTGTTGCGGTTAAGTGCACGCTAGGGGTGTGAACTATTAGGAGGATGTCAGCATATTCATTACCATGTGCCTACTTGTAGATATTTGTAAAGTAATGTGTAGTATTCAGTAATCTGTGCAACAAAAATATTTTCCTAAATAAAAGCACTGACTGAACAATGATTTAATGGTTATTTGTTGAGTACCAGCGAACTAGAATAATAGCCCATACTACCTCCTTGAGCAGGCCTTGGACTGCTCTGCTTCGCTACTTTGAAAGAGTCAAGTGCTACAAAACAATTCTTGATTCCCAGTAAATAGAAAGTTGCAGACTTATTACTTGTGATGGACTCACATAATTTATTTCTAATAACTCACTTTCTTACATATTTAATCTAATAAATCATCAGAAAATGCATAAAAATGCTACATTAGCAAGATTCTATATACAGTTTGGTCTCAGTACTGGAGGTAATTTCCTTATATTAAAAGTTGAGTATTACAGGATTAATATATAGATTTATTTCAATAACTTTTAAAATTTTACAATTTGAATGGTGTCTTATGAAGAAAGGTAAGCACAAGGAGATGAAGGACGGAGCGCTCACAATTTTCAGACACTCAACCCCCAGTTACAGATCTGGGTTGAATCCATCATCATTCTTTAGCTCACTTCGCCACCTCAGTCCAGACCCGGCTATATGCAAACAGTCTTGACCCTGTGCCTCATGGGAACAGTCCAGCCCGAACTGCTAAGCCAGGTCTTCCCTGAACCGGAAACAAGCATCCTGGGACCGGTTTCTGGGTAACACCCTTCATCAGCCAGGCTAGCTTGAATCCAGTGGCAAAGTGAGCAAGAGACCCATGTCTGGGCATACCCTGCCAACCTAGAGTAAACAAAGCAAACACAAGGAGATGATGGATGGAGCGCTGAAACTTTTCCGACACTCACCCCGAGTCACACAACCCCCAGAACTACACCAGTAACATTCGAAAAAACAGACAGCCTGGCTGTCTGTTTCTTTGAATGTTACTTTGAGTCAACTACATCAAGACTCGCTAGGACTTCCTAGCTTGTGCTAAATTGCTATTACTACTTGTTTACAAATAACTATTTTATCTCTATTGTGTGAATCTGGGTTTATTAAAATCATACTGACTACAAAGTCAGATAATTGACATAAAAGTGGTTGTGCTCTGTAATCTGTATATTAACCTCATCGCTGCGGATGATATCTTCCTCCTGTGCTGGGCCCCAATGATAATGGGTGTGGTCGTGACTGAACCATTCCGTCATCAGCACAGCTCAACCGTGACTGATGATGGAATGGTTCCGTCACCAGCATCGAAGGGGTTAATATAATGCATAAAAGACAGGGGTAAATAATGGTCAAATCTGAAAATCATTACACATGGGTGCCCTGTTTGGCAAGCCTTTCATGATGATATGTACACATTACAAGCAAACCAGGTCAAATTGCATGCCAACAGGAAGGGCACTAATTCTTTAGTGTAAGTATGAAAAACGCTTAGGGCTTAGATACCAAGGGGCCCATTAGGAGGGCGGGTGGATTGCCCACACCAGGCTGGCGGGAGCCGCCGCCAGCCTGGCGGGTGCAATCCGTCCGACATCCGCACCTAAATTCCCCCGCCATATTAGGATGGCGGTGGGGACCTCGGCGAACGGAAAGACCGCCCGCCGCTTTTCTGCCCTGGTCGCCTTGCGGTTGGGCGGAAAAGGTTTAATATGGCGGCGGTGTCTATGAGACACCGCCAGCCATATAAGAATGGGCTTAGTTAGAAAGGCATGCGGAGACAACCTGCGGGGGCCCGTTGCGGGCCCCCAGGGACTCCAGGGGGTGGGGGGTGCAAATGGGGGGTACCTATGGTACCCCCCAGCATTACAAAGTACAACGTGGCAGGCACCGCACAATGCCTGTCACGTTGTGCTTTGTAATGTATTGCATGTATCTTCAGCATTGCGGCGGGCGGTGCTGAATGCACCACCCGCTGCAATGCTGAAGATACAGGATGCGCCCGCCACTGTATCGGGCGCATCCTAATGCCCACAACAGGACCCCCGCCCTTATGGTGGGCTGTCCCTAGACAAGACAGGATGAAGGGCAGACAAAGTCCACCCGTCATCCTAATGAGCCCCCAAATGTTCTGAATTATGATATCTCACAGAGTGTGTGAGATCACCACTTTATTTTAACTGCTGGATGAAATTAG
The DNA here is from genome assembly GCF_964263255.1 of Lissotriton vulgaris. Taxonomy (NCBI): domain Eukaryota; kingdom Metazoa; phylum Chordata; class Amphibia; order Caudata; family Salamandridae; genus Lissotriton; species Lissotriton vulgaris. Next base: position 1,704,680,989 of record NC_141685.1, on the reverse strand, counting down.
TTATGCTAACACAAATCTGAGAAACATAGCAGAGAAGAATCAGAGAACTGCGTGTAGTGATTAGCACTGCAAGGGCAGACCTTGCACTAAACACATTTTAAAGGAGACAGAATTGGTTGCATTTGCTTATTTTTTTGTCACGTTTAGGCGTAGATAGTATGAGAAACACACATACTAGACACTGAATGTATGAAACTGAAAGACTGGTGTATGATTGAGGCAGGACTACATCTCCCATAATGCCAGGGGAGAAGATCACATGTCCTCCATACCATGCACTACATAAGCACCGCCTACTGGCAGCCCGGTGTTTGTCAATCGTGATCTTGCTTGTGATCCGAATAGCCCCTTTATGACCTTGTTTGCTTCTCGCTGGGTCAGGATACTTTTTCCCATGACTTCTCTTTGCCAGTTTTCCCATGATGCCTGCAAGGTTCGGACTCCTGGAAAATGCACTGCAGCGCGTCTTTGCCAACAGCGTGATTCCGGACACTTCTGGGTTGGACGCGCTGAAGCGCACTTACCAGCCACTGTGAGGCTCAAAACTGTGTTTTTAATTTCCCATCAAGTACTGCCAAAGCGCTGGAGCGCATCAAGAGCCATTGCTTAGCTCAGCTCTTTCTTTTTTATCAGCGACTTCTCGCGATGGCGCTGGAGCACATTTACGAGCCGTTGTGAGGCTCGAGGCGGTTTAGACTTTTCTCTGCCTTATTATCTGTATTCCCAACGTGCTGGAGAGCGTCTATGAACCGTTGTTTGTTGGGCTCAGGACAGTGGCAAGTTGACTCCCTTCGGAGAGAAGAACACCTTTCCCGCATGACAGTGAGCTGGTTCTAGCCTTGGATTACCCTGCAGTAGAAGAGACATTCTCTTCACATCGAATAGCTTCTACCAGGCTAAGTACATTTAATCTTGTTTCATGGGAACGGTCTCTATGCAGTACAAACACTGTGAGCTTCTTACAGGAAGGCTTCTTTTATTTCATTGCTTTATTTTTTGTTTTTTTGAGTGTTTGTACTTGAGGGAAAAATGTGGCAAAGTTATATGATACACAGGGTTAGACAGCAGGAGTGAAGACTACAATTCCAGGTCCATTCCCCATCAGATGATTTCGCAGTCGCATCGTTATTGTTTCCTTTGTCCCTTTTTCCCCTTTCCCCTCTTGTGATGTGTACTGTGGAGGGGTATTTGATTAATCACAGGTCATTCCATTGTGGGGATAGGGTTACACAGCATCATTCATCACTCCCGCCGTATCCGGCTTCTGAGGTTAGTGGTTAACCTGTCTGTGTTCTGACAGTTTGATAAGCCCATGGTTACTTACGGCCTGAACAATGGATACTACTACTGTGCTTACATCAGTGCTGGAAACCTTAACCACATTGCGGATGGAGGTGGATGCTTTTCGAAGTGAGAATGTAGACTTAAGAAGTGAGATGGGCACAATGAGGTGAGAATTAGCTGGGCTGTCTCGTACGAGCCCTACTGGTGCACGAAAGTGCTCTTATATCAAAGACTGGACCTTACCGCCCGTTAACATCTCACATTTCTGACTCAGGACAGATGGCCCAAGGAGGGGGTTTTACTGGTACTGGGACCTTTAGAACCTCTTTTTCAAACCCTTCTCAGTCAGGCCCCTCTTTCATACAAGTGGCACAAGCCATGCAGTTGCCCCTTGCCCCTCCTGAAAGGTTCTTTGGGGATCCCAAGACATTTGGTATATTCTTGGGTCAATGCAGACTACATTTCATATGCAAACCAGCGGTATTTTCTAACGACCAGGCAAAAACGGCCTTTGTTATGTCCTACCTGGGTGGTAATGCTGCCAGTTGGTCTTTTCCCCTGAAAGAGAGAGATGACCCCGTTCTGTACAATTTCTCAGATTTTTGCATTGAGATGCGCAAGCTGTTTGACAGGAACATCAACTATCCCTAGACAGAGAACTAATTTCCCTTAAACAGGGCAATCCAGACTTGCTTACGTACATTACCACCTTCAACAGACTCTTAGTCGAAACCAATTGGCTGATGGAAAAGAGAACACCCTAGTTCTATCAAGGGCTGAGAGGATTGTTGAAGGATAAATTGTCTCAGGTGGTGCAAATGCCTACTATTTGTGATGCACTTATTGACCTCACTGTTCAGTTGCACCATTGGCTCCAGGAACGGAAAGGAGACAAGAACCGGACTGAACCAAAGTATTTTTCTCTGAGCCCTAGGTCTGCACTGGTGGACCCTTACACCAAGACGGATGGCACTGAGCGTAAGAAAATCAGTGGAATATGAGGGCCCATAAGTCAAGAAGAGAGAGACAAATGAAGAGGAGACAAACTAAGAAGACAAAGATTGTGCATGTACTGTGGGAATCCAGGACACTATATCAAGGACTGTAAGACCAAACTTGTGAGCAAAGGAAACCAAGGATGGACTATACCACAGACAACCTGAGAAACTGATGTACTTAAACAAGATGGAGACTCCTTGTTTGAGGCCTGTGGTGGATGAGGTCTATTCGGCAGTGGCCAATACAGTTCAAACATCTGTGGCTCATATGAACGTCTGCGTTACGTTGGAATTGCCCGGTGGGGGACCCATAACAGCGCATGCATTGTTGGATTCTGGGGCCACAGGTAACTTTATCGACCAACAGTACTCCCAGGAACTCGGTGTTCCCTGTATACGAAAAGAGACACCAGAACCAATAAAGGCAGTTGATGTTACGACATTGACCTCAGGCCTGTACATTTCCATACACGGTTGATCCTGATGCAAGTTGGAGCGAACCAGTTCGAATATATACAGTTTGTCCTAATTGATGCCCCCCACTTCAAACTCATATTGGGAATGCCCTGGCTGACGCTTCATGATCCCTTAATGCAACGGGCGGCATGCTCTGTCTCCATGAACTTTTGCCAAGAACACAGCACAAGAGACAAGGTACAGAGCCCAGAGGCTGTTGAGAAACCTGCTAGCCTGTTCACCAGTGAATGCAACCAAAGAATCTTGTGTTGTACCTCCATGTTACCAGATGAATACAAGCGGTTCCAGTCCATATTCAGTAAACAGGAAGCAGGGAAGCTACACCTTCATAGGGACTATGATTGTGTGATTTATTTGGAGCCAGGGGCCGGCATTTCATGTAGTAGCATATATGATCTTACGGAGGCAGAAACGGCTTACCTGTGACAGTTCCTTGACAAGTTACTACCTTCTGGCTTCATAAATCCTTCATTACGAAGACAGAAGGAGGCTAAGGGCCTACATAGACTATAGGGCCACTAACAGAGTGACCATAAAGAACAGGTATCCTCTGCCCATGATTCCCGTTCTGTTGGACCAATTGAAAGGAGCTAAGGTGTTCACAAAGCTAGACCTTAGAGGATCATACCATTTGGTGCGGGTGCGGCGAGGAGCCAAATGGAAGGCAGCCTTCCGGACAAAGTTCGGGTTGTATGAATATTAGGTCATGCCCTTTGGACTCTGCAATGCGCCCGCCACATTCCAGTTCTTTGTGGCTGAAGCATTGCGGAGCCGGTTGGACATGTACTGCATTGTTTATATTGACGACATCTTTTTTTAAAATTCTTTTTATTGAATAGAGCAAATGGTAAGCCAAAGGTACATAACATGGCAAATTTTAGAATTCAAAAATCACAAATTTCCAATAAATTTCTCAGATAACAAGCAAGAGATAAAAAAGTTAAAAAGTTGGAAGCAATATGCGGAGATAAAAGGAGGGTTCAACGAGATCAAAAAAGTCAGCCTATTACAGAGTTAAAAATTCCCCCCCCCCCCCCCCCAGGACATTAAGTGCAAAATATGCAATTTATAAAGTGCATCAGCAAAAACGTGCAAAGCTGCAATAAAGTGCAAATGCAAAAGTGCCGAAAGTACAAAAGAGTACTATCTTTAAAAGTGCAAAGTGCAATCTTATATGGAAAAAGGTGCTAGTAAATATAAATGTCCTGGAAGTCAGAAAGAAGGCTGTAAATGAGGAAACATCCCCTCACAATTCTCTTCACGAATCAACCTCCCTTTAATGCTTCTAGAGCCTCAAAATATTTCCAGTTCCTCTCAAATCTCCCAACAGCTCCCACTCTACCCGCATAAGCCTTTTCGACATCTTGATTTACTCACCATCCATTGAGGAACACATCCATCATGTATGAGCGCTACTGGAATGTTTGCAGTGATTCACGCTCTTCGCCAAATTGGAAAAATGCCTTTTTCACACCTTTGAAGTAGAGTTTCTAGGGTATTTTATGGGACCGAATGGTCTATGCATGGACGACAAAAATATACAAGTCATCTTTCAGTGGGAATCACCTTCCAAAGTGATGACCTTGCAAAGCTTTCTAGGTTTTGCAAACTTCTACCGGAGGTTCATTAAAGACTTCTCCAAAACCATTCAACCCTTAACCTACCTGTTACGGAAAGGAGCAGCTTTTCTCTGGACTGACTCAGCTGAACGGGCCTTTCAGACACTAAAGAAATGCTTTACACAGTCGCCTGTGTTGAGGCACCCTGATGCCACGTGTCCATTTGTGGTTTAGACGGATGCTTTATATTACGCAAGCTCAAAGGCATCAAGACACAGGTTAGCTGCATCCTGTTGCCTTTTTCTCCAAGAAATTGTTGTCCTGTGGGGTCAACTTTAGTATCACAGACAAAGAACTCCTGGGTATAAAGAGAGCATGTGAAGAGTGGACACACTACCTGTTAGGAGCAAAACACACAGTTGATATATACACCAACCATCGGAACCTGCTGTTTCTGAAGACCGCCAGAGCCTTAACCCCTAGACAGCTCCGCTGGTCCTTATTCTTCTCTGACTTTGACTTTGTGATTATATATCATCCAGGACCTCAAAACGGCAAAGCAGATGCGCTATCAAGACCAGCGATTACCCCTGATTGCTGTCAGGTACCATTGGAGGAAACCCCTGTTATAGTACTGAAGGCCTCCTTTCCTGAAGAGATGCTGGCCCTGATGACTATGTGGGTGAAGCCGTCAAGACCTGGCTTTTCGATCTATAACTATTTAGTCAACCACCTTTTAAAGTTGCAGTATCTTAGCGCCGGGAGACCCTCACGGGTAGCTGTCGCGCTCTATAAGCCTAAATAATAAATAAAAATAAATAAATAAGGTGAGAAAACACGCGGCAGGCATGGATTACAGAAGATCCCCAGCACCCTTCATCCATCAATAACTTACTATATCATGATAAAAAGCTATACATACCAGAAGGTCCTTTAAGACAGCAAGCTCTAAGCTGAATCCATGATTCAACATTGGGAGGTCACCTGGGTATACGGAAAAACTATTCAAGCCATGAACAAGCACTTCTGGTGGGTTACACTACGGGCAGACGCCACTAAATACATTTCTGAATATGCCATTTGTAACCAGGGGAAGGCTCAACATAAAAGACCAAGTGGGTTGCTTCACACCGTACCTGAACCTCTGGTACCTTGGCGCACTCTGTCCATGGACATTATTGTGGACATGCAACTCAGCTTAGGCAATAATACCATATTAGTCGTCATCAATCACCTGACCAAGATGGGTCACTTCATTGCAATGTCGAAACTACCAACCTCAGCGGAGTTGGCCCAAACGTTTTTGCAGTATATAGTCCGTTTGCATGGCATACCAGCATTTATCATAACAGACAGGGGAACCCAATTTAATTCAAGGTTCTGGAAGGCGCTGTGTGACCTTATGAAAGTAGATGCTCATCTCTCTACTAGCTACCATCCGCAAACAGACGGTAAAACTGAGAGACTGATCCAAATGTTAGAACAGTATCTCAGAAGCTTTACCCTATTACACAAGGAAGAAAGGTGCTCATTTCTGTGGATGGCAGAATTCGCATACAACAACTCGAAGCACTCCTCTCTGGGGAGTTCCCCTTTCTGTTGCCTAACGGGACACCATCCTAACATGTTACCCTTTGAATGGCCTGTGCATTCCAAACATTCTACCATTCATGAACATCATGCACATCTCAGAGCGGTATTAGAGAACACCAAAACACAGTTAGTCACAGCACAAACACATGAAAAACATTATGCTGATAGGAAACGATCCCCAGGGCCTTCCTACAAAGTAGGGGATAGGGTGTGGCTCGATACAAAACACTTAAGACTAAGAGGCAATACCCGGCTAAAACCTTAGTATGCAGGTCCCTATTCCATCGACAAGATAATCAACCCTTTTGCTATGAGATTGACACTTCCCTCTTCATGGCGCTTCCATCCGGTGTTTCATGTGTCCCTCTTATAGCCCTGTCTGTTGCAGACTAGGCTGCCCCTAAGACCCCAGCCAATGGAGGTGGATGGGGAGGAAGAATACGAGGTCAAGGAAATTCTTGATTCCAAGTACATTAGAGGTCGGGTGCATTATCTCATTGACTGGAAGGGGTATGTGCCGGAGGACTGATCGTGGGATCTGAAATCGAACCATCACTGCCCTAGGCTTTTTTGGTGTTTTCACTCACGGTTTCCCGCTACGCCTGGCGGACCGTTGGGTCGACGGTCGTTGCGAGGGGTTTTGTCATGTTTAGGCATAGATATTATGGGAAGAACACGTACTAAACACTGAATGTATGAAACTGGAAGACTGGTGTACGAGTGAGGCAGGATTACATCTCCCATAATTCCAAGAGAGAGGATCACTTGTCCTCCATACCATGCACTACATAAGCACCGCCTACTGGCAGCCCAGTGCTTGTCAATCGTGATCTTGCTCGTGATCTTGCTTGTGATCCGGATAGCCCCTTTCTGACCTTGTTTGCTTCTCGCTGGGTCAGGATTCTTCTTCCCATGACTTCCCTTCACCAGTTTCCCTGTGCTGCCTGCAAGGTTCGGACTCCTGGAAGATGTGCTGGAGCTCCTCTTCGCCCAACAGCGTGATTCCGGTCACTTCCGGGTTGGACACGGTGAAGCGCACTTATGAGCTGCTGTGAGACTCAAGATTGTGTTGTGTTCTTGTTTTTTTCCTTTCCCTTCAAGTATTACCAACGCGATGGAGTGCGCCAAGAGCCATTGCTCAGCTCAGCTCTTTCTTTTTTATCAGCGACTCCTCGCAAACGTGCTGGAGTGCATTTACGAGACGTTGTGAGGCTTGAGGCGGTTTCGTCTTTTCTCTGCCTTATTAATTGTATTCCCACTGCGCTGGAGCGCGTCTATGAGCCGTTTTTTGGGGGCTCAGGACAGTGGCAGGTTGACTCCCTTCTGTGAGCAGAACACCTTTCCTGCATGGTAGTGAGCTGGTTCTACCCTTGGATTACCCTGCAGTGGAAGAGACATTCTCTTCACGTCGAACAGCTTCTACCAGGCTTAGTAGATTTAATCTTGTTTCATGGGAAAAGTCTCTGTGCAAAATGGAGTACAAACACTGTGAGCTTCTTACAGGAAGGCTTCTTTTATTTCATTGCTTGATTTTTTGTTTTTTTGAGTGTTTTTATTTCAGGAGAAATGCGGCAAAGTTATATGGAACACAGGATTAGACTACAACTCCAGGTCCCCATCAGATGTTTTTGCAGCCGCATTGTTATGGTTTCCTTTGTCCCTTTTTACCCTTTCCACTCTTGTGATGTGTACTGTGGAGTGGTATTTCATTACTCGCAGGTAATTCCATCGTGGGGATAGGGTTGGCAGCATCATTCATCGCTCCCACCGTATCCGGCTTCTGGGGTTAGTTGTTAACCTGTTTGTGTTCTGACACTTTTCTGCACGTTGCTAATAGAAGCTTTGTTCATGTGCTGATATGTAAGGGGTTTGACAGACCCACCAATCGCCATTGTTTAGTATCTGTGGCATTCAGAAATGCTGGCTTCTTATTGGTGCATTTCTGTAAAAATCCCTCCTTTGTGTGTTTAGCTCTCTTCACGGCGATTTCACTCAGATAACATTTTCATTGGCCATCACACAGTACAGCAGCGTGTGATGACCTCTCTTCCCTCCTCCCATTGGCTATTGCAGGTCAGGCGTTTTTTTCTTCAGTATTATATAGCGCAAACTTGTTGCGAAGGTTGCATGGGCCCTCGTTTAATGAATTTCCAACGCTGCTCAGCATAGTACACAATTTTGTTTTATTCACAAAAGAGGAACTGGAAATATTTCCCTATGATGAATAACAAAGAATGTGCTCATAGAAAAACTAGTGAATACCACAACCACACACCAATCACGGTTTATACATCCATCTTATACGTTTTGTTTTAATTCATGGATACTGTGTTGTTTTATGAACGGACCTGAAAAACTATTGGCCCATCTCTCTCCTTCCCTTTGCAATCAAAGTCACAGAGAGACTCATCAATACCCAGCTGACCAGCTTCATCGAAGAGAACGCCACCCTTGACTCCTCCCAGTCCAGATTTCGCAGCAACCACAGCACCGAGACCACCCTCCTTGTCACCACCAATGACATCCGCATGCTCCTTGACCAGGGCCACACTGCGGCACTCATCCTACTAGACCTCTCTGCAGCCATCAACACCATCTCACATCACACTCTCGCAGCCAGACTACACAATGCGGTATATGAGGAACTGCCCTCGACTGGATTCGCTCCTTTTTCTCTGACAGAACCCAAAGGATCAGACTCCCTCCCTTCCTCTCCAAACCTACAGAAATAAACTGTGGGGCCACCACAAGGATCATTGCTCAGCCCCACGCTTTTCAACATCCACATGGCCCCCCTCACCGGCATTGTCAGACAGCATGGGCTCAGCATATTATCTTGCGCCAATGACACCCAGCTCATCCTCTCGCTCACAAGGAACCTCGAAGACACCCAACTCAGCTTCCAAGAAGGAATGAAAGACGTCACAACCTGGATGAGCGACAGCTGCCTAAAACTGAACTTAGAGAAGATCGAGATCCTTGTCCTTGGACCGTCCCCCATGGCGTGGGACTGCTCCTGGTGGCCCCCTGCCCTCAGAAACCCACACACCCCGACGACCACACCCGGAACCTCAGCATCATCCTAGACCCCTCCCTCAACATGACTCACAAGATCAACACCGTCGCATCGACCTGCTTCAACTCTCCCCGCATCCTCCGCAAGACCTTCTTGTGGATCCCCCCCGAATGCAGAAATACCATCACCCACACAGTCGTTACCAGCAGACTGGACTATGGTAAAACCCTCTATGGCTTAATTAACAAAACAATTCTACACAAGTTCCAAACCATCCAGTACACCGCAGCCAGACTCATCCTGGAAACCCCAAGACAAAAGCACATGACCCCGCACCTATGAAACCTCCACTGGCTCCCCATTGAGATGAAAGTAACTTTCATGCTACTTAACTACGCCTACAAATCCCTCCACAACATCGGACCCACATACCTCAACTAAAGAGTCTCCTTCCATGTGCCCAAAAGAAAACTCCGCTCTGCCGAGCTCGCCCTGGCAGAGACCCACGCATCCACAGAACCAGGGCATGCAGAAGAACCTTCTCCTACGTCGCAGCAAAGACCTGAAACGAGCTCCCAGTCAACATCAAATGCTCCCCCACTCTACATACCTTCAGGAAAAGCCTCAAGACTTGACACTTCAACTGACCTGGAGCTAAACCCCCCCCCCCCCCCCCCCCCCCCCCAGTCCACCAAGCACCTTGAGATCCTCACGGGTCAGTAGAGAGATTTATAAACCCCTGATTGATTGATATGAACCATTTGGAAGATGGCCACCGCATATATGATTCTAGGTATATGGTCGTGAACCTGGTCTGTGCTTAGGTTCCACATTGGAGACTACAAATCCTGAGGTGCTTAGGGTGGTTCACCTTGCTGGCCAGAAGTATGGTAGCTCGTTGTGGGACCATAGAGATGAGTTTCCCATTACAGGGATAATCGCTCAAAGCTTGCTGTCAACCTGGTTAGGCTCCAAGGACCTGTGTTTTGTGCTGTATCACATTCAGAGCACGGCAGCTGTCCGTCTACTGCACTCATTCATGCCGCTGAGTGAGCACACTTATTAGCCATTGCCTCTGTTACAGAGACTCAAAACTCTGGCATTGTACTTCTGCCTGAACTTGTGCTAACTTTATATTTTGAAAGGACAAGTAAAGTAGTTGACAGTTTAGTTAAGTTGTGTTTAGCCACGCCTAGTGCTTATTGAATGAAATTAAATGAAATTTAGAACTTATAGAGCGCACAGCCACTCAATACAGTGTCCAGGTGCTATAAGACCTCAAAACAGGTGCTAACTGTATAACTTGACCATAGGCTTATCTCAAATGTTATTGCTGGAATAACAATGTTCTCAATTGCTTCCTAAAAATCGTGAACCTGTCTCAGTGCTAATAGCAAGCCGTTCCAAAGCTGCGTGGCTTGCACCTCAAAGGAGCGGCCGCCAATACAAGCACAGGAAAACTTGGGGGTGATCTTCTGCTGCTGCGATGCGGACCTCAAAGTTCGGTGTGGAATGTAGTACTGGAGTGTTTTCCTGATGTAAAAAGCACTCGTACCATGCAGAGCTTTAAAGGCCAGAACCAACGCTTTAAAGCGGATCCTCTTACAGATTGGAAGCCAATGAAGGGATTTCAGTAGGGGGTTCATCCGTGCATAGCATAAGTATTGCCCTAGCTGCCGCATTCTGAACCACCTGGAGACGTGTTAATAAATATTCCGGAAGTCCAAGGTATAAAATGTTCACATAGTCCAGACTTGACACTATCAAAGCCTGGACCACTGTTTTCCTGCATGCGACTGGAAGTAGGGGGAGAAACTGTTTTAGCATGTCAAGCAAGCTGAAGCAAGACCAAGCTACTGCCTGAATCTGAGCGTTCATAGATAGGTTGTCATCCAGCTTCACCCCTAGGTTCTTAATCGTCTTTACTGAAGTTGTAGAAGGGGACATGTCCGAGGGCCACCAGTTGTGCCATACGTCGCAAGGGGGGAGGCCAAAGAAAATGATCTCTGATTTATCTGAGTTACACTTGAGTCGGTTCAGTTGTAACCAGAAGAACACTTCTGATAGGCAGGTGTTAATCACATCTCCACTAAAATCAGCGCCCTTCTCACAGGTGAAGAGCAGCTGTGTATCATCTACGTACGATACTATTGTTGCTCCGTGGGCCAAGGCCAAATGCGCCAGGGGGACCATGTACAGATTAAAAAGCGTTAGGCTCAAAATCGACCCTGCAGAACCCCAACCTTCATAGGGGGGATGGGTGCAGCTAAGGGAGGGTACCAGATCGTTTGCTGACAATCATTCAGAAAAGAGGAAAGCCACTCGAGTACCATGCCACTAATACCGCATTCCTGAAGTCATCGCAGGAGCCGGTCATGGAGCACAGTATCAAAGGCCGCAGATAAGTCCAAAATATCAACACAGCCTTACCTCCTCTGTTGAGGGCCCTTAAGGTTACTTGTAACTGTTCTAGCCAGTCTTTCCAAATTTCCAAGGCTTTCGCCTGATTAGCTGCTCCAATACTTCTTTTCCTTTGCAATCTGGAACGTGTAGTCTTATATATCATATTAGAAAACGATGAATAAAAGTGTAGAACATCAGAAAACCTGTAACCGCAGTAGGTGGTCACGCATGGAACACGGAAACGGGGCAGTTTGGGCTAGAAAATGCGAATTAGAAGCTGTATCCTAACCCTCTAATTAAGACTCCGCTCTGTGCCCTTGATTCACAGTGACCATTTGGACTCTGGTTTGTGGGCCATCTATAGTAATCGAAAATGTCTCCAAGCCTCTGATCAAGAGCCTATCACAATACTACTGATCAAGGACGTCCCCATACCATTGTTAGTAGCCATACCAAATTGGTGACGCCTCCTAATGCTGATTGACAACCTCTCACAATTTCTTATAGCTTTCAGTACTGCTTACTGTCTCCTTTACAAACCGGTGCACGAGAGGTAAGGCACACCGATCAGGACTGCGGTCTCCAGTGCTTTAAATGTTTAGGTAAAAAAACATCTCTGTAAATGATATGACCCAATCAGCTATTTTGAAACTTTAATACAAAAGGGATTCAGATAATGTACAAAATGCATAGGTTTATAAGGAAGAAAACTACACACATTCCATAAATTCTTTTCAGAATGTTGTTCACCAGCAATTACTGATTTTGTCTTTCATCCATCCTTGTGCCCTGTTTGAATTATATTTAAATATGTGGAGTTTTATCTTCTGGTGCATCCAAAACCTAGTTCTTCGGGTCCAGCGGTTATATTATAAATATATAATCAGGGCATGAACTTGACATCAATACAGCCTATAGTTAAAAGATGAAAGGTAAGCTGTTAGCTAAAGCAGAGAGCAAGTACTTCCGTTTTTCTCCTAGTGCCAATTTGTTTTACTACCTTTTGCTCCATATGAACAACACTAAGAACACATTTCTTGAAATATGAAAGTTGCTCCTTAAATGGAGGAATGTGGCAAAGGCAGCAACTACCCAGTTAAGTAGAAAATGCAGCTCAATTGCAGAATTTGCCTGGTCCTGCATGCAAACATGTCAGAAGGTCCTGCGGTACCTGGGCCATCAAACTGAAGCGGGCTGACATTTTTAAGAGGTACTCCATGGCCCCAGGACAGGGTTAAATCTGTTGAGAGAACAGCACAAGTGTCTTATGCCACCATGCGTGTTGCACCACTTCGTCCATACTGCTATTGTCTTTTAGATACATCAGACTACACCATTAGTGAGCAAATACCTCAACCAAATATGGGAGGTATTTAGCAGAGTTTTTCCCATCCTGATTATCGAGGGACATCTCTTTACTACTGATAAATAGCCTCCCATTAATACTGACTGGACTGTCCCCATACTTCTTATCAGGTGTTACATGGTGTGCTTTATCTAGTGGGTGAGCACTATTTTCTTAACACCTTGGCTGCTAATGGTTTTCCCCTCCTGTGCTGCATTCCCTCAATCCCCATTGTTCATGACAAGGTCAGCTCGTCATAAGCACAGCTCCACTGTGCCTCATGACGAGCTGAGCTCGTCATGAGCAGCGAAGGGGTGAATGATCTTCCTATTCCGCCCACAATGTCGCAGAACACCGCCGCATTTTATATTGTTATTAGTCATGTATTTTTTAATATCTGAAAAAGACAGTTAGTTATAGATTCCTTACCTTAGAATTTCCTCCAGGCTTCACACTGGATTCAGAGATTTTTCTTTAGCAGTACCTCTGTGCGTCGTTAGGTGGCGTCAGTCGACTCTGCGTCCATCGCCGTGGTCGCTAGGATGACATCGTGGTGCCTACTGAGATGCCGATCCTACGTGCTGACCTCGGTTCTTTCTTTTTCCGAGCCAGCCTAGCGCAGATCCAGAGAGAGCTAACCCTTTAGTCACTTTCTTTTTTGACATGTTGACTTCTTTTTGAGTCTTTGACTCCTGGTGTGCGATGGACGTCCCATCATCAGACTGGCTTCAAGCCTTGGGTGACCTGTCACAGGCTGATGTCAGTGACAGACCTGCACCTCTTATGCGTTTGGTGTCTGGAGGGCGACCATGGCCCGAAATTGTGCTTCGACTTCCGGGCCATGAATACTAAGTCTTTGCAGGAGCCGTCCCAAAAGCTTTCGGTGGCCCGGTGGTCGGCTTCGCATCGCTCCCCGTCTCGTTCGAGAGGAAGGTCCCGAGACCGGGCGCAGCGCCCCCATAGCTTGTCCCATTCCAAGTCTTCGAAGTCCTCAGGTTAGTCGAAGCACAATAAGAAGGCGAAGAAGCACAGGCGCTCTTCACCTTCTTCCCGTCGGTCGGCTGAAGCGACATCGGATCAGGAGCATCGTCACTCAAAGGCTCTGTCGCCGGTGCCTGATTTAGGGATGACTCCGCACCTCTCCAGTTTCTGGGAGCCGGGGCGTCCCCTGCCCATCTTCGTACATTTTACGAAGCCCTCCACTTTATCTTTTGGTGACCCAACTCTGCTGATGTGGCTTCGGGCCTGCGGAGTCGGTCGTTGACCCTGGGCCTTCGTTACCGGCAGCTCGAGCCCTGGAGGGCATGCACACTGGGCGATTTTACTCAATTTTCCTCTGCGCCGATCCCATCGAACTTGATGCCAGAGTGTACTTTTATTCCCCTGTTCATCCCTGATGTTAACTAGAGGGTGGTGATGAGGACTGGTAGAGGTCATCAGACCCATTAGCAGACCAGCTTGAAGAGCCGAACTGGAGAGAGGACCTGGGTGACACCAGTGGTCTGGACATTTCTCCAGGACTTCGCATGTTTTCTCCTGCTACCGTGGCTATAGAGGAGGGAGCGTCCCACGCTGTGGTGGTGCGAAGGGCAGCCGAGGTCTTGGGCCTAGAGCTCCCTTCAGTGGTGATCAGGACTAATCTCCTGGCAGAGGTGCTTCAGTCTGTGGCAACCTCCTGTGAACCCCTCCTGCCCTTCAATGAAGCCCTCACCAACGTACTTCTGGGCACCTGGTCCAAGCCCAGCATAGAGGCTCCTGTGGAAAGGACGATAGCCCGCTGCCACCACCCGACCCCGGGTGACCCAGTTTTCCTCACCAAACACCCTTCCCCCAAGAGCTGGTGATCCAAGCCTCTTCTTCCAAGGGCACATTATCTTCTGCTCCCTCAGACAGGGAATCCAAGAAACTGGATCATTTTGGGAAGCAAATGTTCTCATCCTCCAGCTTAGCACTGTGGTCCATGAATACCGCGTGCCTCTTCTGCCATTACTCCCATACAATCTGGGATACGGTTGCGCAAGTGCTGCCTCAGTACCCGGAGGAGGCCCGAGCCGTTCTCTCTCAAGCAGTGGCAGATGGGAGAGACGCTGCTAAATTCACAATTCAATGTGGATTGGATACCACTGACTCACGGGGCAGAACGATTTCCACGTCGGTAGCCCTTTGGCGCTAAGTGTGACTGAGGACGTCTGGCTGTTCAGGGGATGTCCAGTCAATCTTGCTAGACATGCTTATCGATGGCCTTCGCCTTTTTGGTGTCAAGACAGACTCTGCACTAGAACGCTTCAATGATTCTTGAGCTACGGCCAGATCCTTGGGCCTTCCTGTATCTTCCACCACTGTCTGCCTTTTACCCCTTTTGTGGCCACGGAAGGGGCACCCCACCATGTCCGGCCCAGTCCAGGGCTCCTATCCAGTCCCTCCCAGGTTGCCCCATGCAGCATCCTCCAAACCCTCCTAGTCCGACCCTTCATGGCCATCAACGGCCAGTGGGTATCAGGATTCACCAGCACCTTGCGCACTGGCAATCCATCACATCGGACAGGTGGGCTTTGCATATAGTCCTCCCCTTCGAAACGTCACCTCCCTCTATACCACCGTCTTTTAATCGCATGTCAGAGAATCATTTGCCACTTCTCCGCCAGGAAGTTTCAGCTCTCTTGGCCAATGGAGCTTTCAAATGTGTCCCTTCGCCAGAAGTAGGTTGTGGTTGCTATTCCCACTACATTGTGGTGCCCAAGAAAGACAAGGGCCTGCATCCTAGCCTAGACCTCAGGGCCTGCAACCGCTTCCTCCGGAAGGAGAATTTAAAAATGCTCACGTTGGCTTTGTCAGGGATTGACTCATCCGGCGCCTGCATTGCGAGGGGCAAGCCCCGAACTGCGTTTCCCAGAAGGATGGTACCGGCAACAGCGGCTGCACTGTTTTCCTCTGTGCAACATTTCGTTTTGTTTCAGCGCTCCTGTCTCTAGGAAGAGATGATTTCACAGGGATCCTGAGGCTTGGCTGAGCCGTTGAGTTTATCGCGTCTCACGTTCAGTGAGGACGTGAACTGTGTTTAAAGAATCGCGGTGGGCTTTCCACTACGTTCCGCTCGACTGAGCAAGAACGCGTTTTTATCATCACCTCATTTTCCCCCACTGTTGTTTCCTGCACCGGTGGTGTGGGCTAAACCTCGATTTACTTCTGGAGATCCTTGTCAGAGTAACTGCGGATTTCTCCATAGAAGGTGTAAGAAAGAAGGCTATTTTCCCTCGTTCGAACTTCTGTCCTGGTAAAGCCTTGATAATTACTTTGTTTTGTGAATTCTCTCACAAAGGATCTATATTTGGAATTCCTAACTTTGTTCTTGTGCCAGGAGGAGCTCGTGATTTTTCTGGGCATATCTGGTTGCTGTTAAACTTAGGAAAACCTGGAGTGGAATTTCCCAAACATTCTCTTAGATGTATGAAAAGAACTTCTGGAAACTATTATTTGTATTGCTTTGCATTTTTGTTTTCTTCTGGGATACAAGGGGGTGTGGAATTGAGTACGGATGTGAGGTCAAATACATATATCGAATGTATGGCATTCTGGTTTGGTATTAATGCACAGACTTTGGTTTCTAGGTGGCATTATTTTCCTGGCAGTAAGAGAGGTATCTTACAAGAGCATTCAGGAAGAGATTTCAGGTAGGAACCTAACAAGGTATTTATTTGGCTCTAGTGAGATAATAATGAGTGTAGATAGGATATATGTACAGAATTAATGTTATGCTTTTTTGTTACAGGTTATCCCTTTCCACTGCTGCACCTATCCTATCCCTTGCTTATTCGCCTCTTTACTCTATGTGCTGTCATTAGTCAGAGTGTGGGCAAGGCAGGAGGTGGACCCATATTGAGCATCGCCCTGATCCTGAGGAGCAAGGTGGACATTACAGGCGCAGGTCCTGTCTGCCCTTGACCTGGGCGACTGGATGGTGGTGTTGGACTTGTAGCACGCCTTTTTCTATACGCCCATCCTTACAGCCCATAGACGCTACCTATGGTTTACGGTAGGCCGTAAGCATTTTCAGTTCACCATGCTCCCCATCGGTCTTACCAGTGCCGCTCGGGTGTTCACAAAAGAGATGGCGGTTGTCACAGCTCATCTCCGCAGATCATTGGTTCCAGTCTTCCCCTATCTCAACAACTGGCTGTTGAAGGTGTGCTCACCCCAGGCTGTTGTCTCCCACCTTCAGACTACAGCGGACCTCCTGCACTCACTGGGGTTCACTTAGAGGTACCCAAGTCACACCTGAATCCCTCTCAGTTGCTCCTTTTCATTGGAGCTGTTCTGGAGACAGTACAGTTTCTGGCCTATCCATCCAAACAGCGAGTCTGGGATATTCGGGCTATGATACTGATGTTTAAGCCTCTATCACTTATTTCAGTCAGAAAGACCCTGAAGCTGCTGTGCCTCACGGCCTCCTGCATCCTACTGGTGGATCATGCCAGATGGTATATGCGGGCTCTGCAGTGAGACCTGAAGTTCCACAACTGCACAACAACTGCAGTGGTAGTTAACAGACCAGGATTGGGTCAGAGGCAGATCCCTCTCCCTTCTTCAACCAGCAATCATGATGGTGACCAAAGCATCACTCCTTGAATGGGGAGGCCACCTGGGAGAGGCAGAGATCAGAGGTGTCTGGCCTCCATATCAACCAGTTGGAGCTCCGGGCAATCCGCCTGACACTGAAGACATTCCTTCCCTCCCTCAAGGGGAAGGCAGTGTAGGTGTTCACAGACAACACCACGGCCATGTGGTACTGCAACAAACAGGGTGGGATGGGATCGTGGATCCTATGTCAAGAGGCTCTTCCCCATTGGACATGGCTGGATCATCAGGGCATGACCTGGTGGTTCAATACCTGGCAGGTTCCCTGAACGCCAGGGCAGATGAACTCAGCCGTAGATGCTTGGTGGATTACGAATTGTGTCTTCAATCAGACATGGTGCAAGGTCTCTAACAGAAGTGGGGAGAGCCTTTGTTAGATCTGTTCACCACTGAAGAGAACGCGCAATGTCAGCAGTTTTGCGCGTTGGAGTTTCCAAGGCAGCACTCGCTCTGGGATGCTTTTCATCGTGAGTGGAAATGCGGCCTCCTATACACCTTTCTGCCTGTAGCACTTCTGCCTGAGTGCTGAAGAAGATCAAGCGTGACCAGGCCCAAATCATTCTTGTGGCTCTGGACATGAAGATATTGGTACTGTAGATTCGTAGTTTGAGGGTCTGGTTTGGTGGTTCCGAACTCGTTCAATAAAGGTCGTCGGAAATAGACGATTTTGGTATCAGTGGACCGCAAATCACGAGTGCGGTATGTACGAGTGTTTTCGCATTAATTGATCAATGAGAACACTATGTATTTAGGGATTTCGTTCAAACCTTCGGGTTCCATTTTGTGTGAGGCAGCCATTTTTGTGTGGTTGCCATCACATAGGCCGATGACTACGGCCGAATGAGTCCTTGAGACACTTGCACCTTAGCTGACTTCTAAATGACCTGGCTGAACTGACTCCTTGCTCGAGGCTGACCTCGCTGAGCCAGTTCCTTGTTAAGCAGCTGGTCAGATAAAGATCAAAGAGCAGGACGTGCCGGAGTTTACAGTACACTGCACCCACCTTTCTATCTTGCTTCCAATCTGTTTCTGCTCCTTCCTTTACGACATGATTACTGATTTGGGTTGAGGTTTTATGATGGGTTTGTCCGGCCTGACCGAACAAGAAACTGGAATTTGCTTGGTCATTTCTGGTGGGCTGGACAACGGAAAGTGGGATTGTCGTCATGTGTTACTTTTGAAATTTCACAAACTGATTTGTCCGTTTGTATATAATCGATGCTACTTTGGAATGTGATTTTTGGCATAAAAGACCATGCTCCGCTCATTGAATTCGTGCAGTCTCTAGCGAACCACCCGTGTTGTGCTTCGTAGACCTCTGTTCCTGGTTGCAGCCAATAAACTTTGGTCTTTGACGTCATCAAGAAGCGTCCCGGGTCTCTGTTTTCCGGGGCAGGGGAACTCGAAGGCATTCGGCGTTTTCCCTGGCGCCGCTAGGATCTAAAACCTGGTCCTTCAGTTGGCGCCCAACGTGGGGCGACTTCAGCGGTACCGGTCCAAGCCCGAAGATCATGGAGAGCTTTGTGTGGAAATTCTGGAGGAAGGCCAGCCACTTCATCGACCCCTGTATGTCGTTATGGTCCGAAAGTCTTTGATGCGAGGTTCCCCGCTTTCCGAAGGCTACGAAGGACTGCTGCCCTGACTGTCGCCCTGTCTTAGAGTCTTAGACGATTTGTAGAGCGAGACGATAGACGGGTCTTCTGGTGACGTCATCGACATTTCAGTTAAGTATGAGTGGAGCGTCTCCCAGTCCTTAGTTTGTTTTGGTATCCTTTAGTGGATCGCTTTGATTTGGTACCTGCAGGCCCCAAAGCCAAGGGACTCGTGTATTCACGAGATTTCCCTTGTAGTTTGAAGCTAGACTAGTGAGCACGATGCCTGGTTTTAGCAGACTTGGAAAGATATTTGGTTGTGGTTGTTCTAAGGATTCCCGGTTAGAGGATTCGTGTCCGGTTCCTCCGATTGGAACTCCTACATATGATCTCTATGTGAAGCATGGTGTGGGCCCCATTAGTTATTATGAAATCTGGGTAAAATATACAAGAAAAGACGGTGTCCTACAGTGACCCCGTTATGGTAGTTTTGAAACTGAGATTCTAGATAATCTCGAAGTTAAACTGTTCAAGAAGAAAGCCAGGCCAGCAATGTTTGACTCTTTTCGCATATGGCGCAAAGAGGCCAAACAGAAAGAAATTAAAATAGCGAAGAAGAATAAACGAGAACAAGGTTTGTCAATGGTGCAAGCTGCTATAGCGTATAGGGATAATGAGGAAGAGCAAGAGAGCGAGCAGATGCTTAGGGTTAGGAAGTTAGCGGTAGACAAATGCTACCCAGTTTTGCCGCGTATAGAGCAGGAAAAAAAGAAAGATCTTGCAAAAGATCCTTTAATGTCGCATCTATTGAGTTAGCCACCTCATACGGACATACGGATCATGACCAAGAATTAGGTGATACATGGGTTAATAGTAGTGCTGCGAATGATAGACAGGTTGGAGGTGCTAAGCCTGAAGATCTCATTACTCAACTCCCTGGTAGGATAATTAATTATATGAAGACTATGATGCCTTAAGTGCGTGTTAATTGGGACAAGTTGTCTGCTTGTAAGCATAAGAAAGACGAGACGGTGTCCGACTTTTTCACGCGGTTTGAAGAGACTTTTGTGGATCATAGTGGTCAGGCTATGGCTACTGAGGGTGGCCAGAGCTTGTTCGTCGACAAATTTGTACATAATCTGCTTCCCGAATTGTGAACTAAGCTGAAAGTTTCTGAGAGTGTTTGGGCTGTTTCCACGTCAGCGCAGATTTTAGCTACAGTCCAGTACTATGAAAATAGGCGCAAAGATGAGTTAGAGAAAGCGGATAAGAAGACTAAGGAATTGAAGACTAAAGTCCTTCTACAACAAGCTTATCCACCTCGTACTAATAATCAACGCGATTGTCAGCAGAATCAGCAATATTCGAGAAACTCGCAAAGGAACGCTTCTTCTCAACAGCGTTTTCCGTATGGGCCTAATCAGTGTGCGCATTGTAAAGAAGAGGGACATTTTAAGAATAGTTGTCCGGTTTTGTTACAGCGCACGAATGGTGCCTCTGGTGTAAGAGGTCAAGGTGCTCAACAAGCGCCTAGAGGTAGAGGTCGAGGACAGAATGGGCGTTCTTTGCCTCCACAGAATTCAATGAATAGTTTTGATCAGCAGCAAGGTTCGTCTGGTAGGACAGCACAGTACTATACGACGACTACTATGTTGAAGGTGAGGAAGTGGATGGTAATGATTGCTAGGACAGCCATGGACAAAGAGAGGGAGTTGTTTCGGTTCCAGTAGATCAGAGTGGACCTTATGTTGAAGTGATTGCATCAGGTGTGTCAAAGCCTTTTCTGTTAGACACTGGTGATACGAAGAGTTCTATAATACACTCTAAACTCCCTGGCGCACCTTTGTCTGGCTTTGAGAACGTTTCTGTAGGTTTTTCTGGCGCCTCGGTTACAAATCCGATTTCTGCTCCGTTGTCTCTTTCTGTTGGATCTCGTAAGTTTGAAGCACCCCTCATTTTGACTACAGGTTGTGGTGAGAACTTGTTGGGATTGGATTTATTGAAGAGATTGTATGCCACGTTGTATTGTTCTCCGTCAGGAGTACATCTTACGTTGGGTGAGAGAGTGATCTCTCCGATGTACATATCGAAAGACAGACTTCCACCTGAATTGTCTTCTTTACCAGATTGATTGTGGGCTGTTGGTCCGAATGATGTAGGTCTTTTAGAGTTTCCTCCATATGTTGTGACGCTGAAGGCAAATGCTAGGTTACCGCGCATTCCACAGTACCCGAGTGATGGTGAGCAAGCACTTTTGGCGATTATCTATGATCTGATCGAAAAGGGTGTAATTGAGGAAATGAGAGGTAATGTGTGCAATAGTCCCGTTTTGCCTGTTCTGAATGTAATGTAATGTAAATGTAATGTAAAAAGGATTTGTAGAGCGCTGCGTTCACCGGACGGTTTCTTGGCGCTGATCACTAACCCATGAAGAGGCAGAGAGGGGAGAAAGGAGAGCATTATGTATAGACACCACGGAAAAGGTGAGTTTTTAGGAGAGACCGAAAGTGAAGGTAAGAAGAGGAGAGTCTGAGGTCTAGAGGTAGAGAGTTCCAGAGTGAGGGGGCCAAGAAGGAGAATCTAAGGCCTCCGTGCTTTTTTCTCCTGAATCTAGGTGTCTGGAGAAGGGCGTGATGGGAGGAGCGGAGGTGTCTGGGGGGGGCGTACGGATGAAGAAGAGAGGAGATGAAAGAGGGGCCGATGCCGGCCAGGGATTTATGGGTTAGGAAGCCAAGTTTGAACTTGCAGCGTTCCGACACAGGAAGCCAATGAAGGGCTTTGAGGAGGGGACGGACATGGTGATGTTTTGGCTGACGGTAGATGAGACGGGCAGCCTGATTCTGGATTAACTGAAGTCTCTTTATTTGGTATTGCGGAATGCCTGCGTATAGGGCGTTGGCGTAGTCAATCCGGGAGATGACTAGCGCCAGCAGCGCCAAGGTGAGAGCTTCAGTGGTCAGGAAGTGAGCTATTTTCCGGATTTTTCTGAGCTGGTGGAAGCAGGAGGATACTGTGGCACTGATCTGATGGTTCATGGAAAGATCTTGTGAAATGTAGACCCCTAGGCTTTTTACTTTTTCGGCGGGACTAGGAGGGGGGCCGAGGGAAAGGGGCCAAAAGGTGGAGTTCCATGGATTGGCTGAGCCTCCGACAAGAACGAGCTCCGTCTTGTCAGGGTTGAGCTTAAGGTGGTGAGCGCCCATCCAGTCACTGATATGGCAGAGGGTGGACTGGAAATCCTGGGCCGCTTCCTGCGAGTCAAGGTTGAAGATGAGCTGGATGTCATCTGCATAATTAAATGCAGTGACATTCCTGCCCCGGAGGGAGCGGATCAGGGGGGTAAGGTATAAATTAAAAAGGAGTGGGGACAAAGACGGGCCCTGCGGGACTCTGCAGGTGAGTTTCATCCTATCCGCCGAAAATTGGGAGATTCGAGCAGATTGGTGGCGGTTCGTCAAAAAGGAACAAACCCAGTCAAGGGCCGTCCCTCCAATACCAGCCTCCTTGACACGGTCGACCAAGATGGAGTGGTCGACCGTGTCAAAGGCTGCCGACAGGTCCAGGAGGATTAAGGCTTGGCTGGCGTTAGAGTCAGCACCTCTGCGGAGTTCCTCCATTACAGAGAGAATGACCGCCTCGGTTGAGTAGGCTGGTCTGAACCCAGCCTGTTGAGGGTCCAGGAAGTTGGAGTCCTCAACGAAGGAGCTGAGGATGCTGGTGACATATGACTCAAGTACCTTGCTAAGGTAGGGAAGGAGGGAAATGGGACGGAAGTTGGCCATGATTGTAGGATCGGCGCTGGGTTTCTTCAAGATGGGTACTACTTCCGCGTTCTTAAACTGACTGGGAACCTCGCCGAGCAGAAGGGAGTTGTTCAAAAGGGCCAGTGGAGGGGTGGGACAGGCTGAGAAGGCAGCCCGGAGAATCGCGGGGGGGGCAGCAATCTGTGGGGGAACCAGAGGAGACTTTTTTAAGCAGACTGATGAAGACTTCTTCTGATATCGGGGGGAACTGAGTCAAAGATTGAGGGTTGACAGAGGGTGCAGCCTCAGTTGAGGGTGCAGCCGGGGGAGTGGAGGAGATGCTATTTTTGATTTTGATAATTTTTTCTATAAAGAAACAGTTGAGGGAGTCACAGAGTGCTTGAGACGGAAGGGGTTTGAGAGTTACCCTATCCGGGTGTGAGAGCTCGTCAACGATTGCAAAAATATCTTTAGATTTCTGCGCAGAGTTAAGGATTTTGGTGGAAAAGTAAGCAGTTTTTGCAGCTGATATGGCTAGTTTGTATTCTCCCAATAATTTTAGGAAGAGTTGTTTCTTTACAGGGTCATAGTTTCTGCGCCAGCGGCGCTCGGCCTGGCGGAGACCTAGTTTTAAGGTTTTAAGACTATCAAAAAACCATCGATGTGCGTCGTGGGGGCGCTTGGATCTTATTCGTTTAAGGGGAGCAACCTTGTCGCTGGCCTGTTCTAGCCAGTCGACTAGTGCAGCTTCTTGGGAGTCGATGGGGCCTAGA
Source organism: Lissotriton vulgaris (assembly GCF_964263255.1). Lineage (NCBI taxonomy): Eukaryota > Metazoa > Chordata > Amphibia > Caudata > Salamandridae > Lissotriton > Lissotriton vulgaris. The sequence continues at coordinate 1,704,657,571 of NC_141685.1, read as the reverse complement.
GTGACCAAAGCCAGTTGCGAGCTTGGAGGCTAGGGCCTCGGCTGCGTGGGGGCGGGGGAGGAACCAGGAGGAGAAAAGAAATTAAATGGTGGTCGGACCAGTGACAAGGTGAGATCGTGAGCGACTTGATTTCAAGGTTATAGGTCCACACCTGGTCAAGGGTGTGTCCCTTGGAGTGAGTGGGTAGATGAATGTGTTGGGTACCGTTAAGCCCAGTTAAAAGATTGGTGAAAGCCAGGGATTGAGGGCTTTCATGGGTATCTGCCGGCCAGTAATTGAAGTCTCCCAGGACTAGGAGTTTAGAATTGTTGATGGTGAGCTGAGAGAGCAGGTCACCAAAGTTCGAATAGAAATTGGGCACAGATTGTGGAGGACGGTAAACCAGAACGCAGGTAAGAGGGGAGACAGAAGATTCAAGTCTGATTCCCAGACAGTCCACCTGAGGGATGTTGAGGAGGGAGAGATTGATAATGGCGGCTACGCCGCCTCCTAGTTTGCCGGCAGGCCTATTGGCATGAAGTATATAATACCCTGGAGGGGTGGCTGCTAGGATGTCGGGGGAGGAGTCCTCAGTCAGCCAAGTCTCGGTTAGGAGAAGAATATCGGGTCGGTCCGAGTCTAGGAGGTGGAAGATGTCAAGTTGGTGTCTGACAAGTGAACGAGTATTAAGGTACATAACCGCTAATTCCATATTGGCGGGTGCCTGAGCAAGTGGGGGTTTAGGAGGAGAAGGATGAGCTGAGGGTTTGGAAGTGAGAAGGGACGGGAGGACTGTAGCTCAGGAAAGGTACTCCGAGGTTGATAAATACCTAGTTGTTGCAGGCATGTGGAGCTGGTGGTGTCCAGTGACCTCAGTGAATGTAGGGCAATCAAGTCCCTGGTAGTGAGGGTAGTAGATTGGGCAGAGTGACATGGCCCGGGCCCCGTCCGGTCGCGGACGGGCGCAGACGGGCTTGCCTTAGGCGCGCCTTCGGCGCGCAGACGGCGCGCCCGCTGCGCTCGTCCGCTGCGCTTCCGGTATGGACACATCCTATATGCTGGTAGAGGATTGGTGAAGGAAGGGGCGTGGCCTAAATAAGTGGGGTGGCCTGTGCACCGCGAGGAAGGCGGCGGTTCAATCAAGCCCAGCCTCGCCCTCTGCAGCGCTAAATCCGCTGTGCAGGGGCTCGAGTGTCAGGTAAATAACAAAGATTTAAAAAGAATAGTACACAATTCAATTTTTAAAAAGAGCAGTAAGAGCGTGGCTCCCGGCTGTGCCTCAGGAGATTAGTGAAGTCCAGCAGCGCTTGTTATCAGCGCTTTAAGTATGCGGGCGAGCGGGGGGCATGGCCTAAATAAGTGGGCGTGGCCTGTGCACCGTGAGGAAGGCGGCGGTTCAATCAAGCCCAGCCTCGCCCTCTGCAGCGCTAAATCCGCTGTGCAGGGGCTCGAGTGTCAGGTAAATAACAAAGATTTAAAAAGAATAGTACACAATTCAATTTTTAAAAAGAGCAGTAAGAGCGTGGCTCCCGGCTGTGCCTCAGGAGATTAGTGAAGTCCAGCAGCGCTTGTTATCAGCGCTTTAAGTATGCTGGCGAGCAGGGGGGGGGGGGGGCGTGGCCTAAATAAGTGGGCGTGGCCTGTGCACCGCGAGGAAGGCGGCGGTTCAATCAAGCCCAGCCTCGCCCTCTGCAGCGCTAAATCCGCTGTGCAGGGGCTCGAGTGTCAGGTAAATAAAGATTTAAAACGAATAGTACACAATTCAATTTTTAAAAAGAGCAGTAAGAGCGTGGCTCCCGGCTGTGCCTCAGGAGATTAGTGAAGTTAGAGAACAGATTCTTCACAGCCTCCTGTATATAGGTTTGTGATCGATCTTCGCGAAGTAAACAAGATTGTTGTTCCACAGTTTCCTGTTGTACCTGATATTACTGCTTTGTTGACTCCTATTCCGGCTACAGCCACATAGTTTTCGGTGATTGACTTGAAGAATGCTTTCTTCAGCAACCCGATTGCCGTGGAAAGTAGAGATATCTTTGGATTCTCTTTAGGAGGACGAAGTTTCCGCTTTAAGCGTGCTCCTCAAGGCTATTGCAAGAGTCCATCGATCTATAGCCAAGCTTTGAAAACACAACTTGATCTGTTGGTTTTACCTGATGGTGCTGCCCTTATTCAATATGTTGACGATTTGCTAGTCGCCGCTGACAATGAAGAGATTTGTAGGGAAGCCACCTTGTCATTGTTACGCCACTTGTCTGATTTTCATCACAAAGTTTCTCTCTCCAAGTTGCAATATTGTCGACAAGAAATAACCTATTTAGGTCACCTCTTATCGAAGGAGGGAAGGAAACAGACCCCAGAAAGGATTCAAGCTATTGCGAAAATGAGTGTTCCTACAACACAGAGAGAAGTGGGTGCGTTTTTGGGTATTACGTCGTACTGTAGACAGTGGATCCCTAATTTTTCTTTGTTAGCAAAGCCTTTGATAGCTCTTACTGTTAAGGATACTCCAAATCCTATTCCTTGAACTGACGAATGTCAGAAGAGCTTTTCCGAATTACGTAATGCGTTGTGTTCGGCTCCTGTGTTGGGTACTCCCGACTACAGTAAGCCTTTCACATTGTATGTCCATGAGAGAGAGGGATGCGCATTGACAGTGTTGACTCAGTGGTTTGGCGATAAGCAACGTCCATGTGCGTATTTTTCGGCGACTTTAGATCCAGTAGCTAGAGCGTTGCCGAGTTGCTTGAGAGCTACAGCGGCAGCGGCTGTTTTAATTCGACAGTCTGCTGGTTTGGTTATGGACAACATGTTAGTAGGGATCACTGAAATAATATCGAGCCCATTAATATCGACTTACAAAAATATCGATGAGAAAATATCGAGGGACAAAATATCGAGTTTCTATCTTTATACAGGTAAGTACAAAAATATCGACTCTAAAATATCGACTGTAAATAATATAGACTGTCAAAATATCGTTTTTTTTATATGTCTTTAAACTAGGTTAAAACTAATATATTAATAAATATATTTAATATAAACTTAGTTAAAATGATTAAATAAATGTAATATTAATAAATAATTAATGTAAATTACAAAAATATATTAAAAAAATAATAAATATGTATATATATATATAAATACATATTATTAACTAAAAATATATAATATTTTTACCGTAGCATAGCAAAATGGTTAAAAATTATTGTAACAACTATAGTGAATTCAACAGTAGAAAAACGCTGGATAGCGTAGGGGTAAAAATTACTATTCCCACTCCAGTGGGTGCAACAGTAGGGAAAACGTTGGATAGCGTAGGGGTAAATATTACTATTCCCACTCTAGTGGGTGCAACAGTAGGGAAATCGTTGGATAGCGTAGGGGTAAAAATTACTATTCCCACTCCAGTGGGTGCAACAGTAGGGAAAGCGTTGGATAGCTTAAGGGTAAAAATTACTATTCCCACTCCAGTGAGTGTAACAGTAGGGAAAGCGCTGGATAGCGTAGAGGTAAAAATTACTATTCCCACTCCAAAGAGTGCAACAGTAGGGAAAACATTGGATAGCGGAGGGGTTAAAATTACTATCCCCACTCCAGTGAGTGTAACAGTAGGGAAAGCGCTGGATAGCGTAGAGGTAAAAATTACTATTCCCACTCCAAAGAGTGCAACAGTAGGGAAAACATTGGATAGCGGAGGGATTAAAATTACTATTCCCACTCCAGTGGGTGCAACAGTAGGGAAAGCGTTGGATAGCGCAGGGGTAAAAATTACTATTCCCACTCCAGTGGGTGCAACAGTAGGGAAAGCGTTGGATAGCGTAGGGGTTAAAATTACTATTCCCACTCCAGAGAGTGCAACAATAGGGAAAGCGTTGGATAGCGTAGGGGTAAAAATTACTATTCCCACTCCAAAGAGTGCAACAGTAGGGAAAGCGTTGGATAGCATAGGAGTAACAATTACTATTCCCACTCCAGTGGGTGCAACAGTAGGGAAAACATTGGATAGCGTAAGGGTTAAAATTACTATTCCCACTCCAGTGGGTGTAACAGTAGGGAAAGCGTTGGATAGCGTAGGGGTAAAAATTACTATTCCCACTCCAGTGGGTGCAACAGTAGGGAAAGCGATGGATAGCGTAGGGGGTAAAATTACTATTCCCACTCCAGTGGGTGCAACAGTAGGGAAAGCGCTGGATAGCGTAGGGGTTAAAATGACTATTAATTAATTAACAATTAACAATTTTAATTAATTTACATAATTAATTAATTATTATTAAATTACTTCCCACCCTATCCCCCTATAAACTCACAACCCACTACAGAAAATAATTAACTAAATATGAATTATTTATCAATTAAATATTTATAATTAATTACCAATTATATTTTAATTAATTACCAATCATTAATTATTAAAACATTATTAATAATTAACATAATTAATTAATTAATATTAAATTACTTCCCACCCTATTCCTTATAAACCCACAACCTGCTACAGAAAATAATTTACTAAATATTATTTATTCATCAATTAAATATTTATAATTAATTACCAATTATATTTTAATTAAAAACCTATTAATAATGATTTAACAATTATTATTAATTTACATAATTAATTAATTATAATAAAATTACTTCCCACCCTATTCCCCTATAAACCCACAACCCGCTACAGAAAATAATTTACTAAAAATTAATTATTAATTAATTATTTTTTACCAATTATATTTTAATTATTTACCAATTAATAATTAATTAACATTTATTATTAATTTACATAATCAATTAATTATAATTAAATTACTTCCCACCCTATTCCCCTATAAACCCACAACCCGCTACAGATTTATATTACACAATTATTAAAAGTTATTAATAACTACCTTTTGTTCGATTTTTTTGTCTATATTCCATTTAGTCGATATTATGTCTAGTCTATATTTTTGATTCAATATTTTGGCTATTAATATCGATATTACTCGATATTTTTGTAGTCTATATTATGTCTGGTCGATATTTTGGCTAGTCTATATTTTTTATTCGATATTTTGTCCAAACGATATTTTGGAATCAATATTTTGTCTGTTTACCATTAGTAGTAATGGTTCCACATGCAGTGGATACCTTGTTGAACCGTACCAAGACACAGCACTTAACTAGTGCTCGGTTGTTTGGTTACGAGTTGACCTTGTTAGCGAGTCATGTGCACATTAAACGATGCAACACGTTGAATCCAGCCACGTTGTTGCCAATTTCAGTTGAGACAGATGATAGTGAAGAACAACATGATTGCTTTCTGAGAACTGAGGAAGAAACGAAAGGAAGAATAGACCTTAGGCATACTCCTCTTCCAGAGTGTGATGGTACTTTGTGGGTTGATGGTTCGTGTATTAAGTTGCCGAATGGTGATACGACTGCGGCATATGCTGTTACAACTTTGCATACGATTGTTGAAGCTGCACGTTTACCACATAATTCAGCGCAAGAAGCAGAATTGATTGCATTAACGAGAGCATGTGTGTTGGCGAAAGGTAAAGAGTGAATGTGTGTACTGACAGCCAGTATGCGTTTGGTGTGGCTCATAGCTTTGGACGTTTGTGGCGTGAACGTGGGTTCTTGACTTCGCATGGAACGAAGATCCAACATGGGCAGTTGGTGAATGAACTTCTTGAATCACTTACTTTGCCGTTGCAAGTAGCGATTGTGAAATGCAGTGCCCATAAGAAAGTTACGGATGATGTTGGTCGCGGAAATGCGTTTGCGGATGAAGTTGCGAAAGAAACTGCGAGAAATGTGATGAGTCGAATGTATGTTGCAGGTCCGGCGAGATGGGTTTCAGAGAAAAGTATGTGTGAAGATACGATTGAGAGTGTGAAATCCATCCAAGCTGAAGCTACAGAGAAAGAGTTGAATGACTGGAGAGAAAGTAAGGGTAGATTGGACTTGAATGGTTGTTGGACTGATTTGTCCGAGCATCAAAGATGGTTGTTGCCTGACGCGTATGTGCTTCCAGTTGTTACAATGGCTCATGGGATGGCACATATCAGCGTGAAAGGGATTTGTAAGTTGTTGGCTGCGGTTTGGCAGAAGGTGGAAATCCCCAAATGTGCAGAGAATTTGGTTAAGAACTGTATGGTGTGTTTGATGTACAATCCTGGTAAGGGAACTCCAACACCAGCTGGTCATTTTGCTCCTTCTACGTATCCGTTCAAGGCTTTGCAGCTAGATTTCATCCTCATGGAGAGGTGCAAAAACCTGAAATATGTCTTGGTGGTTGTTTGCTCCTTCTCTAGATGGGTGGAAGCTTATCCTTTGAAGGACAATACTGCCTTGTCCACAGCGAAAGCCCTAATAAAGGAATTTTTCCCTAGATTTGGCTTGCCGAGAATTATCTGGAGTGACAATGGGAGTGAATTTGTGGGTCAAGTAATGAAGAGAGTATGTGAGGGATTAGGAATTCTGCAGAAGTTCCACGCTGCAAATCATCCCCAATCAGCTGGTTTAGTCGAGTGCTATAATGGCACCTTGAAGGTAAAATTAGCCAAAATCCAAGCGAGGACTGGTTTACAATGGCCAGATGCTTTGCCTTTAGCGCTCCTGTCCACAAGAATGACTGTGCATTCGTGAATGGGTTTGAGTCCATATGAGGTTGTGTTTGGTCACCCGGCGAATATTTGGGGTGTACCAAGACCAACAAAGTTTAGTGAACTCGAGTATCCTGTGTTGCTTGATTACTTGCACGAACTGACGGCTAAACTGCGTGTTTTACACCAACAGGTTTACGATAGCCTGCCACAGGCTTTCGAAGAGCCAGGCCATGTCATTGAACCCGGTGCCTGGGTTTTTGTGAAGAACTTTCAGCGGAGCAAGAATGAGCAGCCCCGCTGGACAGGACCGTATCTAGTGCTCCTGTCTACACGTCTTGCAGTTCGAGTGCAAGGCAAGAAACACTGGATCCATGGCGTACATTGCAAGCGGGCACCATTGCCCTTACCGTACGACCGGTGGGTCCAGGAAGGACTCCCAGACTCTGAAACAGAAACTGTGCCACGATTTTTGCCATTCAGCGATGCTCGTCTGATTGGAACAAACTCTGAGAAAGAAAGTGACGATCTCTTGCAAGAAGCTGTGCCTCCTTTGAATCGATTGAACACTACTGAGCCTGAACTCTTGTTCAAAGATGAAGAATTGCCTGGAAAAGATCGTTATAATTTGCGACCAAGAGTCGTGGGACTAATAAAGAAATAAAGTTTTTATGATTTTTCTGTTTACAGGTTAACTCTCCACCGAGGATCTACTCATTTTTGTTTTTCGAACCGCCATCCGGGTTCAGCTGTAGGGTCGCGGTGCCAAGCCTTTGGAGTGCAAGCCTGAGACACTAGGTCGAAGGTTCTGGTTGGCCTAAGGGAGTTGCCCTGGATTGACAGAGGCATTCTTTAGCATAGAACACCCTACCATCGCGAGCAGCATATTTAGTTAGGATGAATTTCTTCGAGTTGGAGAGACCTGTAAGGACAATGAATTTTAAGAATAAGATATGCAAGCTAATCACACAGAAAAGATTTTTAATACCATGTTTGTTTTTGCTATTGAGTTTAATGATATTTTTAATTGGTTATGTGACATTCTCTTTTAAAGTGACGTTTATTCCCACTGTGCAACCTACACCTCCACTTACTATTTCTTCTCATTCTTTTCATCCTTTGCCTGAACATGAGGTAGTTAGACAACTGGAATTTGCCAATAATTCCTTTATTCAACTTTTGCACCAACACCAGTTAGTGATGAATACAACGAATTGTTGGATTTGTGGTCTAATGCCCCATACGACCGATAAAGGTATTCCGTACTTGGTTTTGCCTTTTAGCTTAAATGGTTCTATTTGGGCTTATAGAACGATGTGTATCTATGCCCATAGTGTCTATCCCCAAGGTTTAGTGAAAGACAACCCAAAGAATAGTGCTCTGATCAAGGGTATAGTCGATATGATTAGAGGGATTAGTTCGTATGAGACTATTCCGAGAGATGAGACACAAGCATACATTGGTTGGAACGTTACTGGATATGGAGTTAGTCTGAGTGTTAACCAGCGAGCGAAAAGTTCTCCACCAATTTGGATAGTGCCTCATCAGGGTCGCTATTGTCTGCAGGGTAATGGCAAGAATCCGAGAGCTCAGCTAGGGAAGAGCGTTTGTACTGACACCTATGTATTTACGTCTCAGTCCTCCCCAGCATTCCTAGCCGCTAAGGGTACTTATTTTGTTTGCTACGACAAAGCATATACATGGTTGCCCCCCGACTTTTCGGGCACATGTTTTGTTTCCTTACTGTTGCCTCCCACTTTTACAGCTGCGGCTGTTTACCATAAGACGAGAGTTGCTAGAGGTGTCTTCAGCCAGGAAGACACTGCAGGGCAAGAGTTGGGAGATTTCTTTAAGGGTTTTCTGCCGTTCTGGGGACCGATGGCTAACAGCAGGAATATTCGCCAGTTGACGAGAGTGGTTGAGTCCACCATAGTCGAAACTGCCGGTGCCCTTAGTAACTTGACTGCTGAGCTCCAGTCGGATAGACTTATGACACTTCAGAATAGGGTTGCCCTTGATGTCATACTAGCAGACAGAGGTGGAGTATGTAAACTAAGCATGGGCAAATTTTGCGAATCTCGCGTTCGCGAATTTTGCGGATTTGCGAACTCGAAATCCGCAAAATCCGCGAATTCTCGCGAATTTGCGGATTTTTTTTTGTGTGTTCGCGCGGGTTTCTGCCAGTTCGCGAGGGTTTTGCACAATTTCGCAAACGTGAACTTACCTGTCGGGTCGCAAGTTTTGCGAACTTGTTGTTTCTACGTGTCCAGCCTGTTTGGGACACTCTTCTTCATCACTGCCACTCTCTGTCACCACTGCCACTCTCTGACTACTCATGCCACCCTCTGGCCCACCCATGCCACCCTCTGTTTCATCACAGCACCCTCTGGTTGTCCAGTGTACATTATTGTGGCAAAGCAAAGCACACCTTCCCTGCCTCAAGTGACCTGAATTAATTTGGGGCTGATTAATGTGTCACAGAATATTTTTTTAGCTGGCACCTGCTTCCTTAGTGCTTCCTGATTAGTGATCTTTTGCACTTGCTAAGTGCTTTCATTGTTGCAAAATTAGTTACAACACCTGCCCTGCCCCAACTGACAATAATGAATTAGGGGCTGATTAATGTGTCACTGGATTTGAACTTCCAGCCTGGCTCCTGCTTGTCTGCCTTAGCTGTAATTCAGGACCTTTGTGTAACTATTCTGAGGGTCAGAGCAGGGTCACATAATAGTTGCAAGTAGGCAACTGAACTCTGGAGGGGCCCCTCAGGAAGCACTACAGGAAATGGCTACTAATGATGAGCTTGAACTTTTGAACCTGGTAAGTAGTTTCAGTTTTGCTAAGATCGTATTTCTGCAATTTAGCGCTTATTCGCGGGGCGCGAAGTTGAACTGGGAAGCCGCGAAATCACGCGAACAGTGCGAGCAAGCCATAAAATCCGCTGCTCGCGGATTTGCGGATTTCGCGGGAAATTCGCGAATCTCGCGGATTGCGAATTTACCGAAAATCCGCAAAATCCGCGAGCGTAACGGAATTTCTGCCCATGCTTAATGTAAACTGATTCAATCGAGCTGCTGAGTTTTCATTCCAGACAACGCTCCGTCAGTCTTCCAGGCCATTTCCAAGCTACATAAGATCTCCGATTCTGTCCATTTGGATAAAGGAGATTGGTCGTTGATGGGATGGTTATGGGGATTGATATCCACTTGGGGATGGAATATTCTGATGATCATTGGGATGGCCTTAGCTATCCTTTTCCTGTTCTGACTCTGTGTACAGTGTGCTCCTGCTATTTGTGGACTTTGTGCTACTTCGTTGTAATGACCAGATTCTCAGACCAGATAGAACCAGCTCACTGAGCAACACCAACCTGGCCAAAACGTAACCACCTCCCTCCTCAGGACCCATCTATCCAGGCACCTGGGTACCTACCTGAGGATGGGGAACTCGCAATATACAAGCGCATATCATCAGAAACACCACTAAATCTATAGGGATTACTAAGAATACTCACTAATTACTAAGGACGTCCATGCCCTACACCACACTCATACCTCACAGTCTCGCGACCACATGGGTCCAGACTAATCTACCCTGGGGCAGTTCTGATTATTTACCATTACACACTGATCACCCTCAGTGCTCACTCGACACGCAATCCGGCGTGCCATACACACTGATCACCCTCAGTGCTCACTCGACACGCAATCCGGCATCCCATACACACACTGGGCTTTTACAACAAACAAGGGGGACCCACTTAATGGCTCTGGACCATGGGTATCAAGTATTTCAAAAAACAAAGGTCCTAAGCCTAGAACAGTATTTGAAAACAATGACATAAAGACCACAATCGGACAATATGTACACTTTTCTTGTACCCAGCCGGGCAAAGAATTTTATTTAAGGAATATGTGACAAGAAGTCAATTTTTACGTTACATTATAACATCAAACATTTAGTGTTTGAAGTAAGGCACAAGCCTGTGCCATACTGAGCAATAGAGAAAAGGTTGTGAGAAAGGGTGCAGAAGAAAGAACAGTTTACATCAGGCAAAAGGAAGGTTTGAGCAAAGCCTGGTACTGCTTTAGAATTTAAATTGGCAGTATTCCCTAGAGTAGAGCATACATATATGAATAAAAATGAAACAACTGTATGTCTACATAACAAAGTCGAAGCAGCGTCGCTTGCGAGGAACTGGTGTATCGGCACCTCGTCCGTCCTGTGAGCGGATCGTGCAACTTTCCGACCTTTTCTCTATTGCTCAGTACGGCACAGGCTTGTGCCTTACTTCAAACACTAAATGTTTGATGTTATAATGTAACGTAAAAATTGACTTCTTGTCACATATTCCTTAAATAAAATTCTTTGCCCGGCTGGGTACAAGAAAAGTGTACATATTGTCCGATTGTGGTCTTTATGTCATTGTTTTCAAATACTGTTCTAGGCTTAGGACCTTTGTTTTTTGAAATACACACACTGGGCTGCAGCCCCAGTGCTCTCTTTTTATCCGGTCCACAATCCGGCGGACCTACACATCAGGCTTCCACCTGATGCTCTCACTAACGCCACTTTCCCTAGAGGCGATCTCATTACACACCGTATCCCCCCGGTGCTCTCTCAAGATCACTTTCCTATGAATACCTTCAGCTCTCTCTCTATGTTGGGAAGTCTCTCTCACTATTCACTAAGGGTTCGCTACTACAATAATATTATGGGATGGCCGAATCACTTAGTGTCAATAATTCCCTTTCTCAAGGGCTCCTCTCTCTCCCTAATTATTCAGTGGCTACTTACCGGATCAGGGGCAGCATCTGTTCTGGCTATAACACCGGACTAGAAGGAAAGGTTACCTGTGCTTTAAGAAAAATAGACACACACTGTATGCAAGAGTAAAAACGCTCTCTATCATAAGAACAACACATGCACACTAGTTCACTAAGAACTGGGGTATCTTTATTACAATAACAATAGAAAAGGATTCATATACAGATCTGCGGGGTCTCTATGACTAACAGGAACTTTAACACACCGCTGAAAGAAAAGGATTAGACATACAGTAGCCTAGGGAATAAAGACAAGATTAAGGTGTAAGTGTAAAGCAAGCTAATTTAGACTACCTCACCTATTAGAGAAAATATCTCTCTATCTGGTAGGATCAGGGCTCTCTGTCTCTCCCTCCGTCACCACAGCTTCACGCCTCTGGCTCAACTGCTTCAGCTGACAGCCTCAACTCCTCCATCTGCTTTAATGCATTCTGATAGTCTCTCTCCAGCTTCAGCAATCATCTGCCTTCTTTCTCCATTCCAGAAAACCAATAGAACTGCACTGTACTCTGCAGCTCCAGCAGACATCCTACTCTCCACTCTTCAAGAACCAAACTGAACACTCCTCCTCTTCTGCACTTCGCTGATATGGATTCCTCTCCCCTCATGGAAATTTCCAACAGAGGGCTGCCTCCCACCGAATTCCTGTGCTAGCTCCAGAGCTCTCTGCGCAACCGCAGTGGCCATCTGCATGTTACGTCTGGGCCCAAGAGACAAACACATTCTTCCGATAAGAACCAGTCCTGGCTGGTTTTCCCCTAGCAGACAACAGGCTTAACTATAAACATTACCTTTCCCCTTCAAGCATCTCATCTCGGCAGGGATAGGAAGCAAAATGGAGTCTCTCTAGTTCTGGGCCTTGTAGGCCTGACAAGGATGAAATAACCCTTAGCTCTGTCAGAGTACCTACACAAACCATACCAATATGTAATATAAAGTCAGGACCACAGGATCCACCCTCTATTAGAGTCAAGAATAAGGGATCTATCATCATATAAAGCAGCTATCCTCTTCTAGGTCTGGAAGAAAGGGCTTAAAAGGGCCAACACAAAGTAAGAATACAGCCTATAGGTGTGAGCAAGTTTAAAGTCTTTATCAGTCCAAAATAGAGCCAAAAAACCTGTCAAGACATTCGTGTACAAGGAGACCTGTCCGGAGAGAGGTACTAAGTACTAGGATGATGCTACAACATATCGATGATTTGATGAATATAGATCCAGATTCAGACTGACATGAGTTTGGGTTTGTTGCCTATGTAAGGGCAAAAGGAGGGTCAGTAGTTCCGTAGTTTGAGGGTCTGGTTTGGTGGTTCCGAACCCGTTCAATAAAGGTCGTCGGAAATAGACGATTTTGGTATCAGCAGACCGCAAATCACGAGTACGGTATGTACGAGTGTTTTCGCATTAATCGATCAATGAGAACACTATGTATTTTGGGATTTCGTTCGAACCTTTGGGTTCCATTTTGTGTGCGGCAGCCATTTTTGTGTGGTTGCCCTCACATAGGCTGGAGACTACGGCCGAATGAGTCCTTGAGACACGTACACCTTAGCTGACTTCTGAATGACCTGGCCAAACTGACTCCTTGCTCGAGGCTGACCTCGCTGAGCCAGTTCCTTGTTAAGCAGCTGGTCAGATAAAGATCAAAGAGCAGGACTTGCTGGAGTTTACAGTACACTGCACCCACCTTTCTATCTTGCTTCCAATCTGTTTCTGCTCCTTCCTTTACGACATGATTACTGATTTGGGTTGAGGTTTTATGATGGGTTTGTCCGGCCTGACCGAACAAGAAATTGGAATTTGCTTGGTCATTTCTGGTGGGCTGGACAGCGGAAAGTGGGATTGTCGTCATGTGTTACTTTTGAAATGTCACAAACTGATTGGTCCGTTTGTATATAATCGATGCTACTTAGGAATGTGATTTTTGGCATAAAAGACCATGCTCCGCTCATTGAATTTGTGCAGTCTCTAACGAACCACCCGTGTTGTGCTTCGTAGACCTTTGTTCCTGGTTGCAGTCAATAAACTTTGGTCTTTGACGTCATCAAGAAGCGTCCCGTGCCTCTGTTTTCCGGGGCAGGGGAACTCGAAGGCATTGGGCGTTTTCCCTGGCGCCGCTAGGTTCTAAAACCTGATCCTTCAGTACCCCGAGCACTTGAGCACAGCCATCAATCGATTAGACTGCCCCTTCAGGAGGATATTTTGTCACAGCAGCAGGGGACAGGCCTCAACCTAAAATTCATAAACATGCCACTGATCCTCCTTTCAGACCTATAGTCTCAGGAGTGGGCTCTATTTTTGAGCCACTGGGAAAATACATTGACCATTTTCTGCAAAGTTTTGTCATGTCATGGAAAACTAACATTAAAGACTCTACAGATTTTTTTAAACATTTTTTTTCTGAAAACATCCGGTGCCGAGTTGACAGGGGGGAAACCGTGGCACTCATTTTGCTTGATTTGAATGCTGCATTTGTTACGGTTTCCCACCCCATTCTCATCAATGCCCTTAGATCATCTGGCATCATCGGCACAGCTCTCAACTGGTTTGTTAGCTTTCTTTCAGATCGCACCTTTCAGGTTATTTCTTCTTCTTCCGCTTCTCAAACCTTCACATCGGTGTACGGTGTTCCGCAGGGTTCCATCTTGAGCCCCTTGCTCTTCAATTTGTACGTCAGACCTTTGGCTACTATTGCGGAGCAAGCTGGGCTCACTATTTACTCGTATGCCGATGATACCCAGGTCATCTACTCCCTTTCCTCTGATTCTCACTCCTCTTCCTCTTCCCTCCGTACAGGACTGAGCAACATCGCAGCCTGGATGTTGGACAACATACTACAACTGAACGGGGGGAAAACAGAACTTCTTCTGTTTGGTCATAACACCACCCTATGGGGACCCCAGCACTGGCCCTCTCAAATGGGCTCTTTACCCACCCCGTCTAAACAGCACGCAACCTGGGTGTCATTTTAGACAACCAACTATCCATGAGGAACCACGTGGTCAAAACTTCCTCCACTTGGATCACTATCATTAAGTGGTTGCGTAAGATCATATGGATGCTTCCCCTGGACACTCAGAAAACCGTGGTCCAGGCCCTTATCACCTCTAGACTGGACTACGGGAACATCCTTCTCCTGGGAGCCTGTAAAGAGGTGACTTGTAAATTGCAGACGGTCCAGAACATGGCTTTGCGACTACTCTGCAAATTACCCAATACATCCCCTACCTCCAACTCCCTACGCACTCTGCAGTGGCTTTGTATTGAAAACCGGACAAAATTTAAGGCCCTCTGTATCATGCACAAAATAAATACTGGCCTAGCTCCACCTTATCTTAATTCCTTGGTACAACAATACTGTCCCCCTCGCAATCTGCGATCTTCTAGCCAACATTTATTTTCAGTTCCCAGAATTAGAAAAGCCAGAATGGGTGGCCGCTCTTTCGCCTGGCTTGCCCCCTCACTCTGGAATTCTCTTCCCCTCCAGTTACGAACTGAACCCAACTACCTTAGGTTTAGCAGACAGGTAAAAACTTGGTTATTCAACATCTAACAGTTCTCTTCTGACTCTCCCCTCTCATCTTTTGGCTTTAGCGCCGGGAAACCTACGGGTAGCTGAGCGCTCTATAAACTTAATTATAATAATAATAATAATAATAATAAACCAATTGCACACACTAGATACGACCAACAGTGAGCATTGAACATTATGTACTATTGACGTGACGTCTTCATACACGTATATCCCTTTGAAAAAAGGGATTGAAGCTGTTGAGCGGGCATTACTCAAACTAGAGAAAGTGAAAGCCAACAAGGTTTTCTTACTCGAATTACTGTTGTTTAGTTTGCAACACAGTTATTTCCAATGGGAAGAGGATTTCTTCCTACAAATCAGCGGTACAATCATGGGATTTGGGGGAGCGCCCATGTATGCCAACATTTTTAAGTGTTATTCATTGTGATGGATATGTTTCGGTTGTATGTATAAATGTTAAGTATGTCATGTATAAATGTATGTACCACATGTCTTTAAATGGGTTGTGTAACTGTGTGAAGGCCAGAATCCTCACATAAAAATTATGATGATCTGAAAAAACAGGGTAATTAAAAAAACCTAATCACGAAAGGAATAAAGCGTGGTTTATGCAGAAATAAAAGCAGTATAAGTGACAAGGATACCAGGTATATTCTTGTGTACACTATATATGAAGGCCCTACCTGGTTCCGGTCTGTTTGGCCTATCCCCCTCTAGTGAAACATTTTTATGGTGGCATTTGAGGAACAAAACACTTTGTCACAGCAGGAATGGAACCACCATCTTATTATGTATCGATGTTACATCGATGATATTTTTTTAATTTGGTCAGGCAGCATTCAAACTCTTGAAGATAACATTAAAGCGCTGAACACAAAGAATATGAGGATCAAATTCCCGCATCAAATCAGTGCAAAGGAAATACCATTCTTGGATATCTTAGTAATCAAAGATCACTTCACTATTCAAACACAGACATATGTAAAACCAACAGATCGGAACAACACGCTGTCTTATCAAAGTTTCCATTCACCACAAATGATTTGGAATTTACCTTTTTCACAAATGCTGCGTGCTAAAAGGATCTCATCAACACAAAAAGCATTACAACAAGATATAGACCTTTTAAAAATTCGATTTTCCGAGAGAGGTTACCCTAAAGAATGCATTGACAAGGCTATATCTCAAGTCACGACGATTGAAAGACAAGAACTTCTCAAAGCAAAACCTAAATCAACCACCACCAACAGTAATGTGTTTGTATCCAAATTCTCTACTAGATCCTCTAATATCAAGAAAATAATTTTGAAAAGATGGGAATTATTGCAAAAAGAATTAGACTTCAATCACATTTTCAATGAAAAACCCATCCTTGCATACACATGCAGTTTTAATCTTAAAGAACAACTGGTCCAGATGCAACCTAACAAAAATACAAGTCATTTAGGAATGAGAAAATGCAACACTTGCACCCATTGCAAAATTTCATCAATCATTCGAGAACCGGGGTAAATTCAACATTACAATTCATAGCAGCCTAAAACTTCAATTTTGTGATTTACAGTATCAAATGTCCTTGTGGACTTATGTACATAGGGAAGACTGAACGCAAAGTTAAAGTAAGGATAGGAGAGCACAAGAGCAGGATACGTAACAAGAACACTAATTCCAACTTAGTAGTACATTGGTTACAGCATCAACATAATATTAGGCCTGGGCGTAGTGGGGCTATGCGAGCTATTACTCTGAAAAGTTTCTGATGTGCATTCTCAGAAAGTCACTGGTCCAGTGTTCACATTTTTAAAGTAATTTGCCTTGAATTTTTGGCCATTAACTGAGGTTTTGGCCATAATTCTAGATGCTTTGGGGTCTAAGCGCAGCTTTCCAATTTGAGCAAACCCCTCTAGGCAACCTTTACTACTTTGTGGTAAAGTTCCACTTGAACCACCTGTGACAGGTTGGGACAGTGGCTCATTTTGGATGAAGGAATCAGTGAGTTGTCCACTGTACAATATCAGTGGTTCCATAAGTGTGATGGATCAGGAAGTACACTGGTTTATCGTAGATGTCCTATTTACTCTAAATTTCCTGATGCATGTGTCTTTTTGTCAACAAAATTGTGTGTGCCCAAAAAGGGGACAAATTAGGTGATGCATATAAAAAAACGTGACTAATCAATATTTTAACATTCACCAGAATTTAGAATCCAAAACCACAAACCGTTAGTTTTCTGCATAATATTAAGCATTTAAATGAGACTGAACCTGAAGCACAGCCGCATATGCCGACAGCCTCAAGGGAGGGAGAAGGGAAACATTTTTTGGGGGACATACTGCTGTATTTTTTTGCAAAAAACACAACTAATACACAAAGATCTCAAACTCATATGTGATGGGGCATTCGGATAAAGAAATTGGACTTTTGAGATGTGTTTTATCATATACTCCCCAGTTTCACAATTTTTATGCACGGGTAATTTAGGGAACCCTTTTCCTTGCAAATGTTGTCACGAATAAGGAAAATCCATGCAAGGTATGCACTATCAAAAAGCTGATCTTCTGGCTCCTGTTTACATATTTTGAGAATATGAGACGAGTAGGAGTGACAGGAATTCGTGTTTTATGTTGTATCTGCTTTATTGGGTCACCTCGACGAATAGCACTTAACTTCGTGAACTACCTCAAGTACAATAATTGGGAACTAGCAAATTTTTCGTACACCCCCATTACATTCACGTGCTGGTCCCTTTTAGCAATATTTTGGTCAAAGGCATGTGTAATAACTTCTACATAAAATTCCTGAGAGTGAAAGCGCAGAGATAAAATAATTGTTTTCTAAGTGGCTCCCGACAGGACGCCAGCCCTTGGCATTGAACGTCGCTCGTTTTTTCTGTACACTTAATTCTACTTGAGAACAGCTGCCCTCGACAAAAAGGCCACTGAGCGTTGATCTAAAGACACAAAATGTTTCCGCTTACTGGGCATTTTCTTTCTCGTCGAGTAGGGCCCAGGAGAAGCAGAGTCCATTCGGGACAGCGCATTTACTGGCCCATTTGCCAATTAATTCAATCAGCTCACACGTAAGTGAGCTGAAGACTAACATACAGGCCCCATAAAGGATTTGTGTCGAAGCCAAGGCTTCTCTCGGACAGAATGCCAAGGCGGAGTGGGTATTTATGTGCCCCTGGTCTCCGCTGAGACGCGTCAAGTGCGCCTCATTAAACCACTGAATGCTTTAGCTATAACTTTTTAACAGCTCTTTGTAGAGACTTTCTCTGCAATCCGGTGAGATAATTAATGTGTTCGTAGTGTGCGGGGCGGTATTAACACGCACGGTGCTAAACAAACGAGAGCAGGCATCAATGGTGTCTTTTAAGGCCACATTAAACTGGACTGAGGCACGCGAGTTAACATTTCTGTAACTAGAGGAGGATTTCAAGGGCTCCTGGTCCGTCTCCTCTTCTTCGCAGTTGATTTTGAGGACAAACATGCCCTCAAGGGATTTTCCCCTATTATTTTGTGCTCTTCTCATTTCATATTTGAATCCAAATGGGGTGGTTCTCATTAATTAAGTCGGGCAGATCCCAAAAAGTACATCTGCACTAGTACCAGTACTCCTACGATCGGAGGCACATTTACTACTGCTTAAAATAAATTCACAATCTATTCCAGAAGTACGGCTGGAAAACAGAGCCAGGCGAAGGTTTCCAGGGTACTTCTCAGAAAGTCATTATTCCATGGGTTCAAATTTCCACCACGTCTAATTCTAGGTATTGGACAATTAAGACCAGAAAAGTGGGGCATCATAACATGCGTTTTTTTATTTTTTATTTTCTCTTCCCCTGGGCAAACACCTTCCTCCACATCTCCACCATGTTGGAGGTGATCCGTTCTCCTTCCTTTCCTGGAAGGGAACTTCTCCAGCACTTTGGTGGAGTAAATCTCTCACCACTGGGAGCAAGGCCAGCTTTTGGCATGTGTGAGATGGGCCCGGGCCAGGCCAAGGTCGTCAGTCTTCAGTGGGGAGCACAGAGGTATCTGCATTGTGGTCCTGCAGAAAACATCGTCCCTCTCACCTGGTTCCAATGGTTCGATTAAACTGCTTGTAATACTTTTTTTTACTCGCTGCTGGTACCATTTTATACCACATTAGGTCACTTTTTTCCTCTCCCATTTCCTTCTCACCCCTGCTCCCACACAACTGCATCCTTATCCACAACACCAGTGCTTAATACTTAAAAAAAAAGAAAAATGCCAAGGCTCTTCATCAGGAGGTCACTGCAGCTTGTACCACACATTTCCCCTGCCATGCTGCCATTGAGAGTACAAACACAGCTACTAACTTTCACACTACTAAAAGTGTGGCAATTCAGACTATTTCCGCTCCCCAAAGCTAGAAGAATTACTTGGGTGGCAGGTAATAGTAATTTTTACTGCATGTTGAATTAATAATTAAATGTTGTGGTCTTCTTTAAATTAGCCAGACTATCACAAGCACCGGTGTAGACACTGGCTCAAATTAAGCACTTCACTACACCAACAACTTGGCACCAGCGTCATGGCGTTAAGTTGTGAATGAATCAGGCTAGCTCAGTGCAGGTGTTTGTGTTCAGAGGCAATCAACTAGAGAAAAAACAAGCCTCTGTCTTCCCTTAGAAATTACTGAAGCATGAAAGTCATGAAATATATATGGCTCAGAGGAACTCTTTCTTTACTTTCTGCTTTATTCCTATATCATTTCACATAACATTACATTATTCAATTGCCGTGATTTGTATCACAATTCAGAAGAATAACCATAAATTCATCAACAGCACATCACATGAATGACAGAAATGTCTCATTTAAAAAGCACTTTAACAGATCCTCAGTCAGACAGTCCACATGCCTAAAAACTATGAAAGACTTGGGACCATATAATAACTTTGGTGGTCCTACAGCAGTGCTGCCAATGTGCCGTCTGCTGTAGGACCGCCAAAGCCGCTGTACGCCCACAACCAGATTAAGAGTTAAATTCTGGTCTGGCTGTGCTGTGGCGGTCTGACGGAGGCCGCTGTTAGGCTCATAGAAGAGTCTAACATGTAGACCACCACCTCGGAGCACCAACTGCACCTTCCTGCATGGTGTGGCATACATACCACATCAAGCAACAACTGGGGGTGCAAATCCAGGGGGGCACAAGCTCCCCACATGCACCCTCAGGCCCAATGCCTCGTTCCCACCCTTTTCATGGCGGGCTCACCACCATGAATGGGGCGGTGAAAAGCCAATGTGTAATATGCTGGGTGGTGCAGCAGTGGCACTGCCAGCATATTACAGCTCCTATACCACTGCGCAACCACCGCAGGATCCTGGCTCTCCGGCGGACAGAGGTGCTGTGGCGGTCTGACCACCACACTTGTCAGACTGTGGGCAGGCCGCAGTGTGGCAGTGGTCGAGCTGCCACATACTTGTATTCAGGTCCTTGATATTCTTATAACATGGTTGCTATAATGCATCCATGCCACAGTTGCCTCGTAATTGTGCATAGATAAAATTGCACAGCCACTAAAAGGAAAAACGAAATCGATGCAGCCATGAAATCAATGTCATTAATTGTTATCACCACCGAATACATGCCTCTTGCGGTTACTATGAACAAATTGTATAGTGTGTAATAAGAAAGGAGAGATAACTGTTCCAACTAATGAAATAGCAGAGAAAGTATTAAGACATTGCGAAGTTGCAAGGCAACAGAGGTATAGATGCATTATAGTGACCGTTCTAATAAGAATATTAAGTCTTTCCTAGTTTTTAGATATATGAATGTGCAAATGAATGGAAGAATGAGCATGCTTGTGGAGTGTCTGAGAGAGGGTGTGTATTGTATTGTACTGTAATTGATTTTATATAATGAGACATTTCTGTCATTCATGTGACCTGCTGTTGAATTTAGGGTTAATCTTGTGAATGGTGATACAAATCATGGTAATTGAACAATATAATTTTGTAATTTGAAGTGGTATAATAATAATTAAAACAGAAAATGAAATAAGAGTTCCTCAGAGCCGTATATATTTGATGACTTTAATGCATTAGTAAATTGAATTCCACTGATTACTCACGTTGTTTCCCTTTTCAGACACTTTCTGAAATAAGGACTAGTTTTCAAGGGAATAATGTAATCTGTGAAATCTGTAAGCAAGATTACCAAAGATAATAGAAGGGGCGTTGAAGATCACAGAAATGTGTTTTGATTGGTGAGGGGGAAGATAACAACCAATAATTAACTTTTGATAGGACTGTTAACAAAGAAGGCAAAGAGACCTAAAGAGGTCAGGCACCGAAGCATGCACCAGCGCTTGAACATTCATCCTTGTGGTGTCTGTACTCTGGGCTCTCTAGAGGTCTATTTACACATTTGATAGACAGGCTCAACTTGCAAGCTGCTGAATACAGAGGCAAGTACATCAGAGACAGAGCAAGGTCCAAGGAGATAATTGTCCAGAGATGTGTGGACGCCTGGCTATATACAAAATCAGAGGCTGATCATTCACAAGTGCAGTGGTCACACACAAAGCCCTGTTGGTGTCTGATGACAAACATGTACCAGAGGTTGAATACGCATTCTGGTGAAAAGAGAGGGTGTGGGTGTTTGGTCATACACTTGTTGGCAACTTGTTAGCCACATAACCCAGTATCTGAACTAAGCCCTGGCGGGTAACTATGCTCTGCCATCGTAGTTTACGTTGTTTTGCATACTCTGCATTCCATTGCGAACGCAGATTTTAGGCAAAACAACTCTGTGGAGGACCGTAGTTAGCCGGACCCACCACCCTGCCAAAGTAATTATAAAGTAAGAAAAAGGGCACTTAACTGCCGTGGCTGCATCCTCCTCGCCATGGCTGCCCTCCTTCCTCCTCCTTGCCATGGCCGCTCTCCTTCCTCCTCCTCCTCGTCCTTCTTCTCTGTTAACCCCTAAGTTGTACGCCTTGCGAGTACACATGCACATGCCCAAGACGTACAATGTAGGGGTTATCAGAGAAGAAGGACAGCGAGGATGAGGAAGGAGAGCGGCCATGCCGATGAGGAGGCAGCCACGGCAGGTAAGTGCCTTTTTTCTTACTTTATGAATATTTGCGACGGGGTGGGAGCAGAGCGGAAGTTCCACAGAGTTTCTTTCCAGCTCTGTGGAACTCCATGTAGAGGCACTACGCCGCTAAGAAGCTGAAATGTGCTGCTATGCAAGGTCCGAACAAAGCAAACGCAACGAGATGAAGGACGGAGAGCTGAAACTTTTCAGACACTCATCCCCAGTTACAGATCTGGGTTGAATCCATTATCATTCTTTAGCTCACTTTGCCACCTCAGTTCAGACCCAGCTATGTGCAAATCAGTCTTGACCCTGTGCTAGTCCAGCCCGAACTGCCAAGCCAAGTCTTCCCTGAACCGGAAAAACTCATCCTGGAACCGGTTTCTAGGTAACACCCTTCATCAACCAGGCTGAATCCAGTGACAAAGTGAGCAGGACCCACGTCCGGGCATACCCTGCTATTCTGTCCATCAATTTGTGTTTTTGCTGTTGTCACCCAAAGTGGGATGTGGATACCCAGACGTGGGTCCTGTGCTCTCCATGCCACTGGAGTTACGTTATATTTGCCCTCCTTCCTCCTCCTTGCCATGGCCGCTCTCCTTCCTCCTCCTCCTCGTCCTTCTTCTCTGTTAACCCCTAAGTTGTACGCCTTGCGAGTACGCATGCACATGCCCAAGACGTACAATGTAGGGGTTATCAGAGAAGAAGGACAGCGAGGATGAGGAAGGAGAGCGGCCATGCCGATGAGGAGGCAGCCACGGCAGGTAAGTGCCTTTTTTCTTACTTTATAAATATTTGCGACGGGGTGGGAGCAGAGCGGAAGTTCCACAGAGTTTCTTTCCAGCTCTGTGGAACTCCATGTAGAGGCACTACGCCGCTAAGAAGCTGAAATGTGCTGCTATGCAAGGTCCGAACAAAGCAAACGCAACGAGATGAAGGACGGAGAGCTGAAACTTTTCAGACACTCATCCCCAGTCACAGATCTGGGTTGAATCCATTATCATTCTTTAGCTCACTTTGCCACCTCAGTTCAGACCCAGCTATGTGCAAATCAGTCTTGACCCTGTGCTAGTCCAGCCCGAACTGCCAAGCCAAGTCTTCCCTGAACCGGAAACACTCATCCTGGAACCGGTTTCTAGGTAACACCCTTCATCAACCAGGCTGAATCCAGTGACAAAGTGAGCAGGACCCACGTCTGGGCATACCCTGCTATTCTGTCCATCAATTTGTGTTTTTGCTGTTGTCACCCAAAGTGGGATGTGGATACCCAGACGTGGGTCCTGTGCTCTCGCTGCCACTGGAGTTACGCTATATTTGCTGATGAGGGGTGAAACCCCGAAACTCGTCCTAGGATGCTTGTTTCCAGTCCAGGGAGAACCTGGCCTGGCAGTGCGGGCTGGACTGTTGCCATTGGGAGCAGGCTCAGAACTGATTTGCATATGGCTGGGTTCAAACTGGAAAGGCATGGGGATCAAAAAAACGATGGATTTAGGCCCAGATCTCTGTACTGGGGTGAATGTATGACATTGTTCTGCATTCTGTCCATCAACTGTTGTTTTTGCTATGCAAGGTCCAGCATTGGCTTGCATCATGCTGCATTGGGTCTGGTGAAGCTGCTCATCAGAAGTTGTGAGGTGCTGCGATGTGAGGCCCTGTTTCGGTGTGCACTGTACGGGGTTGCGCCAAATCCAGCAAAACCTTTAGTTGGGCAGAGAGGAGTACACTCTGACCAGAGCCAAGGGTCTAGGACCTGAAGGACAGCACCTGGAGAGTCAGGACCCACTCTCCAGATGCCAGCAGGTCATGTCCAGTTGGTTCTGGTCAGCTAGAAAGCAGGGGAGGCCTCTGGAAGTGTGTATGTCCCTATAGTTCAAACAGGAGGTGAGTCAACTGACCCTTGGTGTCACTTCTAGGGATCCTGGATTCAGGGCAAGCAGGCCCAGTCTTCCTATTTCAGACTGCAGGGCAGTCCCTCTTCTGAATCTTCCACAGGTCCAGGAGTGTTCTAATGAGAGGTTCTGTGGGTGCCATCTTTATATCCAATGCCAGCATGTGTGTGGGGTTCCATCTCTTTGTCTACCCCTAATCTGGTCTGGTCAGTTCTTCCCCTTTCACTGGGATTAGATACAAACTTGTTAGGTTAACAAGGGGTTGGCAGGCCCAGGTGTCAACTGAATTTGCCAGTGACGGAGCAGGCAGCTTCGGAAGTCAGGAAGGGAGTGGGCACATACCTCAGGCTACCCCATGAAGTTCAGGAAAGGCTTAGTACAAGCGGCAATCCTGCTCAGGAGAGGAACACCCTTCCCCATACTCAATGCCCTTTTGTCCCCTTTTTAGGTCGAGGGACCGTAGGCTTACCCGTAGGCCAAGCCGGAAGTCCGGAGAATTATTGATTCTTAGAGTGGCTGCTTTATCCCGCCTCTCTTTTCGTCTCTCCTCCATTGGCTGGCTTCCTAAACGGAGGCCAGCCATTGGAGAAGAGAGGCGTCACTCGAAACAAGCTCCGTCTCTTTCGGATTCGGGGGCGTACATTTTGCTGCTCTTTCGCCAGTGATGTCACCCGTCACTCAAAACAACAAATACACGCCCCCGAATCCGAAATTTGCAGAGCTTTGCGGCCGCCATTTTTTTTTTCTAAACTGATTTCCAAGTAAAATAAAATGCCTCCTGCGGGTCCGATCTTGAACGTTTGGCTCTAGAAGGGTTTTTGTGACTCTGCTCCGGCCTCCGGTAGATTCCAAGACGCTGGCTGTCCCTCCAGGTATGGATGCCGCTTCTCGCCTGTTTCAGGTGGACGGGGCAGAGGAGGTTTGTGCAAACGTGGCTCTGGTAGATTACAAGACCGTGGCGGCTCCCTTCAGGTACGGGCGCCGCATCTCACCTGTTTCAGCTGCGAAGGGTGGTGCAAGATGTGAATGGAATTTGCCTCCCTCTCGGTGTTTGCATCAGACACGAAACCCAGCACAAGGAAGTGAGTTCCCTGCCTCGTCAGTAAATAGTATTTCCCCGAACAGCTGCACACGTATTGGGAAAACGCCCACGGTTCCAAGACTGTTTTCCGGTGACTTTCTCGAAAGTTAAGGGCTTCTCACACCACGCCACTTAGCCGTCCTTGGTATGACATTCAGCCGGTATGTTGTTCACACTGCTCTCTCGAAGGTCAAAATTAAAGAACCTGTTTCGGTTGTGTGACGGGATGTTTTTTCACTAAATCACGTGACTATTTACATGCAGTCATACATTTTTTCCTAAATTATGTTTATTGAAATGTATTACCTTTTTGAGTTTCTTACAGTTTCAATATAGGCTTAGTTGCCGTTGAGGCGGCAGGCGCAGTACACGGGGTGTACAGTCCTGAGGGCACCCTGATAATTGCTGTATTTTGCTACCTCAGCTGCAATCAATGGGGCCATTTTTCTTGCTGGCATCAGGGGCACTGGCATCCTTGCTACTCTACTGTACAAAGTAGCCAGAGTGATCCAAGTGTGGCGAGGCTCGGACTTTAAATAAACGTATAGAGGTTTCCATCTTACTTTCCAGTGGCATTCAGGCTTTGGTGAGGGCGCAGGGCCTGGTCTAGGGCTGAGGTGGAGTCTGGTATGAGCGGGTAGGGTGCTTAGTCCCTGCTTGAACTCCACGGGGGAGGGGAGGTGGCATTTCGGTGAAGAGTTTCGAATGACGCAAAGTCTGTGCATCATGAGGTAGAACAGGGTGCGAGGGCAACGGGCAAGTGAATGCTGTGGAGAGGTCAGGAAGAACCGTGATTGTTGGAGCAGAGATGACCAGTGAATGAGTGATATTTTTTTATTGTCTAGTTAATTAAAACCAAAA
This sequence comes from Lissotriton vulgaris, assembly GCF_964263255.1. Lineage (NCBI taxonomy): Eukaryota > Metazoa > Chordata > Amphibia > Caudata > Salamandridae > Lissotriton > Lissotriton vulgaris. The sequence goes on along the minus strand of NC_141685.1, from coordinate 1,704,631,743 downwards.
CAACATTCCAAGATGGCCAAGTTAGAGTGAGGACCATTTTCGAAGAGTTGGTGAAGGACTTCTGCAGTGGGCTGAGTAGGTTGGAAATAGGTAAGGTGGCAGGTGCGCTTAGGCTTTTGGAGAAGAGTAGCTGATACCTGGTGGAAACTAGGGGGACTTTTTAAAAAATATGCTTTGTTTTTTAGTAAAGGAATGCCATCTGCAACTCTGAAGCGTTAACTGGATGGGCGTATTTAATGGGATGGTACACTTATCCTACGTTAGCAGTGAGTCTAGTGGTTTTATTTGGGGTGTAAGACGGAGCGCAGAGATACCCATGCTGACTTGAGCATGGAGATCCTTTTCAAAGAGGTTGCAGTGGAGGAGTTGAGCTGGGAAAGATATTCCATTACAAATTGGAATTGAAGCGTTGCGTTGTAACCAGCAACAAAAGAAGGTATAAACTGTAATTGAGCAGCACACACCCTCTCCTTCCTCCGTTCTAGTGGGGAGAGGTTATTATTATTATTATTATTATTATTATTATTTATTTTTATAAAGCGCGTAGTCACCCGGAAGTATCCCAGCGCTAAAAGAACCCTAATTCAGCAGACCTGAGGACCGGGAGCTGAGAGCAGAAGAGAGGAGGGGTGAGGAATCAAACAGGGGGGGGCATGAAAGTTAGGGAAAAAGATGCGTCTTTAGCAGCTTCCTGAAGCGCAGATATTGTGGTTCAAGACGTAAGTCGTGAGGGAGTGAATTCCAAAGACGAGCAGCTTGTACCGAGAAGCGTCTTCCTCCTGATCGGGCTTTCCTGAATCTTGGGGTGTTGATGAGGTTTTCTGCGTTAGAACGTAGGGATCTAGTGGTTGTGTAAGGGGTGACAAAGTTGCTGAGGACTGGGGGGCCTTGGTTATGCAAAGTTTTGTGGACGAGGCACAAGGCCTTGAATTTGACTCTCTCCCTTATGGGGAGCCAATGAAGGAGTTTGAGAACGGGTTTAGCAGATGATCTGGCCGGGGTGTTTGTGATAATCCGGGCAGCAGTGTTCTGAATTCTCTGCAGTTTATTAAGGGTCGCTTCGGGAGCGCCCAGATAAATCACATTGCTGTAATCTAGTCTCGATATTATGAGACCTTGGATTAGCAATTTTTGGGATTTAGGGGGAAGAAGGGGCAGGACTTTCCTCAAAGATTTTAGAAGACCAAAGCAGGTCCCTGCTACCTTCTTTGCTCGCGAAGTGAATGAAAGATCAGAATCGATCCATACACCCAGACTTTTCACCTCTGTTTTTGGGTCAGGGGGAGGACCTAGACAGGCTGGCCAACTGTCCAGGGGGAGTGAGGTTCCTTTCGGGCCAAGTATAAGGACCTCGGTTTTTGTCCCATTTAGCTTTAGGGCTGATCTATTCATCCAACGATGGACCTGCGTAAGGCAGTTGAAGAGATCAGCTTTCTGTTGTTTGGGATGGGACATAGACACCACTAATTGTGTGTCGTCAGCATAGCTGACGACGCTCACTCCGAATGGGGTGATAACCTCCTCCAATGTGGACATATAGATATTAAATAATGTGGGGCTCAGGGAAGAGCCCTGAGGCACACCACATTGGAGGGGCATTTCGGAGGAGCGGGCGTTCTTCTCCCAAATCTGATAGGACCGTTGGGCCAGAAAAGATGAAAGCCAAGATAAGGCTGTACCTTCCACTCCAACTCTTGCCAATCTTTCGATAAGGAGTTGGTGGTCAACGGTGTCGAACGCCGCGCTAAGGTCGAGGAGGATCACTGCCACTGATCCTCCCCCATCCAGTAGCGCTCTGGCCTCTTCTACCGCTGCCAGGAGGGCGATGTCAGTGCCCTGCCCTGGTCGGAAGCCCGTCTGGGAACTTTTTAGTTTGTTATTGGCCTCTAGAAACTGCGAGAGTTTCCTATTGACTAATTTTTCCGCGATCTTGCTGACTCCTGGGAGTAGGGAAATGGGCCTGTAGTTCGCCAGATTCTCAGGGTCGAGAGAAGGTTTCTTCAGTAGGGCTTTTACAACAGCCTTCTTCCAGCTCGAGGGTACAACTCCTTGTTGGAGTGAGGTATTAATCAGATGAGTAAGGGAGGGGATGATAGTGGGGGCTACCTCCTTAAGGATCCGAAGAGGAGCAGGGTCCCTAGGGGAGCCGCTCTTCATGGAGTTGAACGTATTTCTCACTTCGTCTATCGTGACCTGGCCCCACGTGGACAGACAAGTGGGAGATGCCGTGTGTGAGAAAACGGTTTCCTCCCTCGGACTCGAGGGAGGAATTGAATCCAAAATTAGTCGGATTTTATCCTGGAAGAAGTTAGCCAATTGTTGGCATTTCTCCTGGTCGGCTTTAGGGTCGGAGGGAGGTCCCAGTCCTTGTTCTGGGGGTTTTAAAAGCTCTTTAAGGATGGCGTATGCTTCCTTACTGGAGCATCCCGCTTTCTCTATTTTCTCCTGAAAAAACACGCTTTTGGTTTTGCGAATAGCGGTTTTATAGGTTAGAAGAGAAATAGAGTAGATGTTCTTATTGGTTCCTGATTTGTCGCGTCTCCAAGAGCGTTCGGTTTTCTTACACTTTTGGCGCAGAGCTTTAAGCTCTGGAGTATACCATAAAGCGGGGGATAATCTTTTGGGCTGTTTAAAGGTGGTAGTTTTCGGAAGCATCGTATCTAGGGACGAAGTGATCCAATCACTAAATTGTTTGTCAGCCGTATAGGGGTCAGAGGAGAGCTCGGGAATGGAGTCTGCAAGGGAGGCAGCCCATTTCTCAGGTGACAGTTTGCGCCATTGTCGGTCGGTAACCTGGGTTTTAGGGGTTGGGAGGATAGGTGTGGAGATTTCCCAGGAAAAAGGGACCAGAAAATGGTCCGTCCATGGTAGGGTCACAGGTAATTTGGTGGTCACCGTTGCAATATTGGTGAGGATAGGGTCCAATAGGTGGCCCTTCTCATGGGTAGGCTCGTTGTTCACTAGATGGATCTTTAAAGATGTTAAGTCGTGTCTAATGTCCGAGGCTACTCGGTCCGTGGGGTCCAGGAAGTGGAAGTTCAAGTCACCTAGTATAAGGAAGTTGGAGATGGAGGAAGCTAGTTGTGATACAGATTCGAATATGGAATTGATAAAATTGCCTGGGGCCCCTGGGGGGCGATAGATCAATAGCCCTGCCAGGGTAAGGGCTGGGGAGATTTGGATGGAGAATTGGCCGCTCTCGCAGTCCTCGATACCGGCGTTAGCCATCCTACAGGTGAATTGTTCCCTGTGAATTATAGCTACCCCGCCTCCTCTCCCTTTAGGTCTATTTAAAGCTTGGCAGAGATACCCTGTGGGGAGGGCCGCGACGGCGTCCGGGTCGGTGTTGTCGGATAGCCATGTTTCCGTTAAGAACAGTAGGTCAAGATCCTGATCTTGAACCAAAAGATTTACTTCGGTAACATGTTTGGGGAGGGAGCGGCAGTTAAGAAGTCCCAACTTCAAAGCGAGTGTGGTAGATTTCAGGGGGGGAGTCGGATTGCATCGTGGACAAATCGAGAAAGCATTACCTGCGGTAAGCGTGTGGTAGCAAGCAAGGATGTTCTTAGGTCGTAGTGCGCGTAATGTATCTGCCGTATACATCACTCGATCCTGAGGGCCACCCGGCAGAGTAACGGGGCCTAGAGGTACAATTTCATAAACCTCTTTGAAGAGTAGTCTGTAAGTTTTTGACTAAGTTGGTTTACGCTGTTGCGCACCTGATTGTTGGTCTCATGTGGTTACAGTGTTTTGGTTGTTTAATTATGATAAATGACACTTCCCCATGTTCACCAATAACAGCAACCCCAAGAACAAGCAATATGGGTCGTCGATTTAAGCAATGGCAGACCTATCCTGTACCTACCATACTAAGCTGTTGCAGTGCCAAAAGCCTCATGTGGCGCTCTGCTTGGGTGGCGAGTGCCTTTATTCTTTTACCCAGTTTTAGATTTTCAATGGATTGTCTGTTAGACCTGTACACCCCTTAGTGGAGCAGTGAGTGCCCAGTGCAATTCAGGTTCTGGTACCCTTCAGGACTTATGTGCTTAAAGTCCATTGGTTGTGATGGTCCTTTTCTAGATGTGGCGGGTCAGAGCAAAAACATACTCAGCTTTCCTGTCTTAGAAGCCAGCAGTCACAAGCAGCTTTGCGATGGTAATCATAGCGGTGGCTGATGCCAAGTCATGCTGACACTGCTGGTTACTCTAGCTTTTTGCACAGTCGTGAACTCCCTCCCTCCGCCATTTCATGGGGTTGCTTCTGACCCAGACGGCTCGTACCACTGTTTAACATTGCAAAAGGTGTACGAGTCTCACGCGAGATGCGTGAGATTTGGTAGGGCCTTTTGCCGTGATTGTACGGAGCGTACAGGAGCGCTCCAGAGGGCTCAGACCTGCAACGAACAGTGTATTAAGCATAACAACTGTGCCTGAAGCACAAGTGAAGTGCTTTAAGGGGCATTCAACCCGTTGAAAGACTGAACATTGTGGCATCATCTTTTTAAGTAACTTGAACCATTCTGAGGTACTGGGAAGACATTGGTGTGTGTGTGGCTCTGGGTGTGTGTGTGGCGAGATGCGTGGGAGTTGGTAGGACCATCGCCAATAGCCGTACAGAGGCGCTCCAGAGGGTTGTGCTTGCTCCCCTGCCCCCTGGCTGTGCTTGCTCCCCTGCCCCCTGTCTGGGCTTGCTTCCCTGTCTGTGCTTGCTTCCCTGCCATCTGGCTGTGCTTGCTTCCCTGCCCCCTGGCTGTGCTTGCTTCCCTGCCCCCTGGCTGTGCTTGCTTCCCTGCCCTCTGGCTGTGCTTGCTTCCCTGCCCCCTGGCTGTGCTTGCTACCCTGCCCCCTGGCTGTGCTTGCTTTCCTGCCCCCTCGCTGTGCTTGCTTCCCTGCACCCTCGCTCTGCTTGCTCCCCTGCCCCCTCGCTGTGATTGCTCTCTTGTGTGTGTATGTGACTCTGGGTGTGTGTATGTGGCTCTGGGTGTGTGTATGTGGCTCTGGGTGTGTGTGTGTGTGGCTCTGGGGGTGGGTGTGTGTGGCTCTGGGGGTGGGTGTGTGTGGCTCTGGGGGTGGGTGTGTGTGGCTCTGGGTGTGCGTGTGGCTCTGGGTGTGTGTGCGTGTGGCTCTGTGTGTGTGTGTGTGTGGCTCTGGGGGTTGTGTGTGTGGCTCTGGGGGTTGTGTGTGTGGCTCTGGGTGTGTGTGTGGCTCTGGGTGTGTGTGTGTGGCTCTAGGTGTGTGTGTGTGGCTCTGGGTGCATGTGTGTGTGTGTGGCTCTGGGTGTGTGTGTGTGGCTCTGGGTGTGTGTGTGTGTGGCTCTGGGTGTGTGCGTGTGTGTGGCTCTGTGTGTGTGTGTGGCTCTGGGTGTGTGTGTGTGGCTCTGGGTGTGTGTGTGTGGCTCTGGGTGTATGTGGGTGTGGCTCTGGGTGTGTGTGTGTGGCTCTGGGTGCGTGTGTGTGTGGCTCTGTGTGTGTGTGTGGCTCTGGGTGTGTGTGTGACTGGGTGTGTGTGTGTGTGGCTCTGTGCGTGTGTGTGTGTGTGTGTGTGGCTCTGTGTGTGTGTGTGTGGCTCTGGGTGTGTGTGTGGCTCTGGGTGTGTGTGTGTGGCTCTGGGTGTGTGTGTGTGTGGCTCTGGGTGTGTGTGTGTGTGGCTCTGGGTGTGTGTGTGTGTGTGGCTCTGGGTGTGTGTGTGTGTGTGGCTCTGGGTGTGTGTGGCTCTGGGTGTGTGTGTGTGTGGCTCTGGGTGGGTGTGTGTGGGGCTGTATGTGTGTGGGTGGCTCTGTATGTGTGTAGGTGGCTTTGTGTGTGTGGCTCGGTGTGGGTGTAAATGCAATAGGTCATGCATTTGTGAGTTATTAAGCTATTGGCATTATAAATGACAATACCATTTATTTAACGATTAAGCTATTGGCAATGTAAATGGCAATGCCATTTATTTATGATTTTAAAAAAAATGCCATGAGCAATGCCAATAGCTCTACCTTTAATAATGCCGAGACCATTGCATTGTAAATGCTTGTTAGAATGGATACCCATCACACCAAAGGAAAGGCATTACATTCATGTGACTCTATACCCTGGCACATTTGATTTCGTTTGAAAAACATCAACTTACAACTGGTATTTTCAGAACAATAACTTAAAATCTGACTTTACCATCAAAGAGGGTTTGAAATTATAATTCAAATGAGTGGAGCAAGTATTTTTCTATCTGCACACAAACTGAATTCATAATTTATTAAGTGTAATAAGATAATACAGAGTTAGGCTAAGGGCAGGCAGCCTTGCTGCAGTGAAACACAACTTTATACGTTTTTCACTGTTGAGACATAAAACTTAAGGACAGATGTCCTACTTTTTAAATAACATGCATCCTGCCTTTAGAGCGTTTAGGGTCTATCTTAGGGGTGACTTGTGACTTTATTTTGACAGGTTGAAATGGCAAAATAATGGCCTACAGGCTGCAATTACTCAAATATAGAAAGTAGTATACCGTAGGGATACATTCATGTACACATTCACGCCACAATGAAGCAATACATTTCCATCGGAAATATTACTTAATCAGTGATGAGTACATTTATCAAACTATTTTTAAACATAAATGTGCATCTGTATTTATACATTCTATAATATTTTTTAACCGCCGATAAAAATAAATAAAAAAACAAGCACAAATTTGATTAGATAAGTCAGACATTAAACACATCACACAAAAACCAGCAATAAGTGGGAAAATTCAACATCTTCCAACTTTCTGTGAAAAATGGAAAACTCTCATTGTCCATGTGTTCCTCCTTGCTTTCTTATTTTTCAGTATACACAGGTAGTTGTATAATAAGTCCAACTGTAATTCGGAGGTAATCATATAGTCAAGAAAGTCCTGGGGCATTCATCCACTTAATGTTCTCCTTATAACTCAAACATTTAGATAATGGTATATCTTGTTTGACTCCTCCTAGGGTAGAACCTGCCTCGCTGGTGGCTACTTCTAAGCTACAGCTAAAAATTTGCTATTGGGAGTATATTCAAACCAGTCTCTCTTGTTTTTCTACCCTTGGTAGGCTGACAAACAAATTCTTGCTTACTAAAGATTGTCCTTGTTATGAAACATTTCTTGATCTCCCACTCCAACAATTCCTTCTACCTGAATGCCTTATACCTGAAATGTCGCTATGATACACTGGAATTGGGGCAATTCACAGCACTAAAGACATCCAACAGGAGGGCTGTCCATTTGTCTGTATGTACTATGCGCTCGTTGTAAGCAAATGAAACTATACACCATGTGCAATTTTTCTGTCCAGCATATACAAAGCCTAGAAGGAAATGAAAGTATCATGGCATTCGAAGATATTTGAAGGCACGGAGAATCTTGAAGGGTGACACATTCGTTTACACTGTTTTTGCTGTAAGCAAGTTTCTAATTATGGTAGGGCTTATAAGGAAAGCTAATGGTCGGAAATTCTAAACCCAGAGAAATTGGTTGCATGCACTGGTTGCTTTTTTGCACATGTACATATTTCTCCTTCTAGCTGTGTTATGAGAATTGTTTTTATACGATTTAAACTGATTTTATGATGTAATGAAATAAGCTTGAAGAGATGTTATCTGGGCATAATAATTTCGAAAACTGTATATCAATGATTGTTTCATTGACTGTTAGTTTAATGGAATCATTTTACTGTAATAAACTGTTAATACCACTCCTCGTACTGAAATGACGCTGCATTTCCTCCCGTCTTCATTAAGGGCTTCCTCAGCACAACGAAGACAGGAGAACCTGAACCGAAAAATGAAGGGCCCGATTCACAGAACTAACTTAAGACAAAATCCTAAACTTACAACTTTTGGTATCCACAGAATGCACTTACTACTTTTTGTATTCACAGAATGCACTTACGACTTTTGGTATTCACAGAATGGATTTACGACAACTAACTTTCCGTCCGCACTCGGGCCGGAGATTCAGGCCCGGAGGCGGAGCTTGCGGCTCGGTGGCGGAGCTTCCGGCCAAGAGGTGGAGATTTCAGCCAGGGCTAAATCCCCCCTTCCGAGCTGGAAGCTCTGCCCCTGGGCCGGAAGCTCCGGCTCCGGGCCGGAAATTCCGCCTCTGAGCCGCAAGCTCTGCTTCTTGGCTGGAAGCGCCGCCTCTTGGCCAGAAGCTCCGCCTCTGGGCATGAAGCTCCACCTCTGGGCCGGAAGCTCCAGCCAGAGTGCGGACGTAAAGTTAGTAGCCGTAAATCCATTCTGTGAATACCAAAAGTAGTAAGTGCATTCTGTGAGTACCAAAAGTAGTAAGTTTAGTATTTTGTCTTAAGCTAATTCTGTGAATCGGGCCCAAAACAATCAACATACCACATTTCTCAAGGTCGTAACAACATATACATTTACACACCAGGACAATCCAAAGATTTTTGGAACAGAGACCGGAAAGGGCCAAAAAATGCCCAACTCTCGGGAACCAGAGAGACCAACATATCTATTGAATGAAAAACTTTAATTCACATAAAAGGCAACGTAAATCAGACAGATGTGCCATGCAAGCATAAATTGGCATTGGGTTGAAGTTACATGCGAAACAATGATTAATACAATTGGAACAGCAGCACCACTATAAGGTAAACAGAACAAAGTACCTGGAAAACGTCTTATCCAGTGTCCTGAACACACTTTCCATGCCAAGGAAAAGCACCATGCTGATGAACCTTTGAACTCAATCAATGTAATGAAAACCTTGTATATGAAGTTATCATGAGATAACATAAATTAGTGACCGCACTGCGTCCAGTATACTCCATTATACTTCATTCTCACCATGTGTTATGTGAATACACTCATGCATTTGGATCCCCAAAAATATATATTTCACCTATATGGTACCATGTAGCATACTAAATATTAATAATTATCTTGCACACCACCGTAACACAAACTTCAACCTGGAGTAAAAGACGGAAAAGGATAACTCAAAAATTCAAATGCATGACAACAAAGGTGTCCGTAAATTGGAAATAATTATAACCAGATAAGGAATGAAGCGTGGTCTTAACTGTAGACTTCCCTTGATAAAAACCTATATATATATATATATATATATATATATATATATATATATATATATATATGAATCATTGGGCAATATTGCTCATGGGAAGCTAATGGACCTTATTTTATGCAGGGATTACTAATTGGGCCCGGGTGGAGGTACTTCGCTCCAAACTTCTTGCAAGAGGGCTGGCATTTGAAGCCGCTGCTGCATCCACAATATGGAAGTGAACTATTGCACGTCGTATGCATAGCATGCTGGGAAGGCATCACATGATTTATCACATTAAGGCGGTGGCCATCTTAAATGGAGAAGGAACTTTTAAACAGGCAAAGATATTGCTGGAAACCTAATTCTTGGACATATTTAAACAGGTGAAATTAATTAATATAGCTGAAAGATCATCTAATATGGACAAAATCAAAATTATGAAGATTAACAATGGAATCAGCTTTGGTATAGAACACATCAAGATTCTGTCAATTAAGCACTGTCTGAACAGCATCAATATTTCACATAAAAACTGGAAAACAAAATAAATATACTGTAGATGTTGCAACCTTATCGCCAAAGTTATTCATACGCATATCAGGAGCCCTATTTCATCCATATCATTCAAAGCACAGATGGCTATGGGGAATGGTATGATAAATTTGGCCTCTGTATTTGAAAGCAATGATAAAATGGAACAAACCCTGAGGTTGCGGTGCACGGGAAAGATCACTGACCAATTAAGATCGTCTTCTGTGTGATACAGGTTGCAGTGGTAGGCCCAAGACATGTTTTACAGGGCTACTTTAGTGAATGACAAAATAAGTGCTGCAGCCAACCAGTAGCCTTTAATGTACAGTCCTGGGGTAAGTGTAGTAGTATATTCTACAGACTCATAAGTAAATTAAATGGACCAATCAGGTATAGCAATTTTACAATTGATGGGAGGGATAGTACACATACTTTACAACTAGTTAGCAGGAGTAAAGACTGCATAGTTCTAATGACAACAAGAATTGGTTCAGCTAGAGAAGACGAAAAACTGGGGTAATACCATCATTTCCAACATGTGTGTCCACCCTAATGAGAGTTCTCATCACTAATGCTGGAAAATCCTAGAAAGATCATCAGCATTGGCTTGGTCAATTTCAGGGTGATGTTCTACAATGAAGTCCATTCACTAAAGGGAGAAGGACTAGCTCAACAGTTTTCTATTGTAATCTCACATTTGAATCAGTCATTGGAAGGGTCTGTATGAATGTAGGAGTGAGTCACAAACCGTTATGGGCTCACCTTCTTCAGTCCCCAGACCACTGCAAATATTTCCATCTCAATTGCACTCCACCTTTGTTCCCTGGGAAGTCGCATCTGGCTGATGAAGGCTGCAGGGTGGTCTAAGGAAGCCCCGGAAAGAGTATCGCTGCCGGAAATGCGGAGGACAGGCTCAGGACTGTCGGAGACCACGAAGACTCCCACGAGCCAGACGAGGACTATCAGCCTCGCGGAGATGATGAGGATGCCGAGACTTGACCCCGAGGAGTGGTGGTTTTCCCCGGAGGATGCCCAATGACCGCTCAAATCTGCATTTTAAAAGGTCAGGAGCCCTATTAAAATAAGGAAGGAAACGGCAAGAAAGTCTTTCCCCTGAAGCTTTATAAAACAAAAATTCTTCTTTACACGTTATTTCTTTTTTCTTTTTCTTTTCTTTGGAGCACACAATACATAGATTTTTAAGTGTTAAAGCTACCAAACAAAGGAAGCACATGGGTACACTGGCCCCAGATAGGAAGCAGATGGGCACAATAATTCCAAAGGGGAAAGAAACACACCTGGTGATTACTACTGGTGTGGGGAAGAAAACGCATAAGCAATTTGAACCCTTACTCACAGCTCACATATTTCTTTTTCCTTTTTGGCTCCTTTTATGTGACTCCAGAGACTGCCGCTGGTGGCGTGTAATCAGGAAGGAAAAGAAGATTCTGATTAGCCCATGAAGGAGTTTCCCTTATGACTGTATAAACATTTAAAAATCAATAAATACCAATAAACAGACATCATTGAGTAATCAAAACAGCCTCATCGCATTTACCTTCAACCCAGCCTTCTAAAAACCCCACATGTGGTGTCAAAAGTGGAAACGTTTCTCAATGCCAATGCAGAAGATCAAGAGACCATCCATAAGGTGTTGACATCCCAATCTACCATGCAGGAAGCTGCCTTAGGGAGCCTGGCGAATATCTTACGCCAACAGCGGAGTGATACAGCCCTACCTTCAGTTGTCCTGCAAAAATATGTAATGGGAGAGAATCCAGATTTATTTTGTAATAACTTTAAAAGGATGGCTGTAGCGGAAGACTGTATTACGGACAGATGGGAACAATATCTCGGCCCTCTACTGACTGGGGAAATTCAGTCAGCATAGCAGGCTGTTAATCCTCAAGGTACTACACCTTATACAGAAATAAAGCAACACATTCTTGAACGTCTGGGAGTAGACAATGAAACATACAGATTAAGGCTGCGACAGCTCAAGGAAGGAGCTCATGAAACTCTTAGGGCCCTGTATTATTGAATGAAAGACCTAACATATAGGTGTCTAAAACCATAGACCACCACCAAAAAAGACGTAAAGCAGCCCCTTGGCTGTGCTTGCTTCCCTGCCCCCTGGCTGTGCTTGCTTCCCTGCCCCCTGGCTGTGCTTGCTACCCTGCCCCCTGGCTGTGCTTGCTTTCCTGCCCCCTCGCTGTGCTTGCTTCCCTGCACCCTCGCTCTGCTTGCTCCCCTGCCCCCTCGCTGTGATTGCTCTCTTGTGTGTGTGTGTGACTCTGGGTGTGTGTATGTGGCTCTGGGTGTGTGTATGTGGCTCTGGGTGTGTGTGTGTGTGGCTCTGGGTGTGGGTGTGTGTGGCTCTGGGTGTGTGTGGCTCTGGGTGTGCGTGTGGCTCTGGGTGTGTGTGCGTGTGGCTCTGGGTGTGTGTGTGTGTGGCTCTGGGGGTTGTGTGTGTGGCTCTGGGGGTTGTGTGTGTGGCTCTGGGGGTTGTGTGTGGCTCTGGGGGTTGTGTGTGTGGCTCTGGGGGTTGTGTGTGGCTCTGGGGGTTGTGTGTGTGGCTCTGGGTGTGTGTGTGTGTGGCTCTAGGTGTGTGTGTGGCTCTGGGTGTGTGTGTGTGTGTGTGGCTCTGGGTGTGTGTGTGTGGCTCTGGGGGTTGTGTGTGTGGCTCTGGGGGTTGTGTGTGTGGCTCTGGGGGTTGTGTGTGTGGCTCTGGGGGTTGTGTGTGTGGCTCTGGGGGTTGTGTGTGTGGCTGTGTGTGTGTGTGTGGCTCTAGGTGTGTGTGTGGCTCTGGGTGTATGTGTGTGTGTGGCTCTGGGTGTGTGTGTGTGGCTCTGGGTGTGTGTGTGTGGCTCTGGGTGTGTGCGTGTGTGTGGCTCTGTGTGTGTGTGTGGCTCTGGGTGTGTGTGTGTGGCTCTGGGTGTGTGTGTGTGGCTCTGGGTGTGTGTGTGTGTGGCTCTGGGTGTATGTGGGTGTGGCTCTGGGTGTGTGTGTGGCTCTGGGTGCGTGTGTGTGGCTCTGTGTGTGTGTGTGGCTCTGTGTGTGTGTGTGGCTCTGGGTGTGTGTGTGACTCTGGGTGTGTGCGTGTGTGTGTGTGTGGCTCTGTGTGTGTGTGTGTGTGGCTCTGGGTGGGTGTGTGTGGGGCTGTATGTGTGTGGGTGGCTCTGTATGTGTGTGGGTGGCTCTGTATGTGTGTAGGAGGCTTTGTGTGTGTGGCTCGGTGTGGGTGTAAATGCAATAGGTCATGCATTTGTGAGTTATTAAGCTATTGGCATTATAAATGACAATACCATTTATTTAACGATTAAGCTATTGGCAATGTAAATGGCAATGCCATTTATTTATGATTTTAAAAAAAATGCCATGAGCAATGCCAATAGCTCTACCTTTAATAATGCCGAGACCATTGCATTGTAAATGCTTGTTAGAATGGATACCCATCACACCAAAGGAAAGGCATTACAGTCATGTGACTCTGGACCCTGGCACATTTGATTTCGTTTGAAAAACATCAACTTACAACTGGTATTTTCAGAACAATAACTTAAAATCTGACTTTACCATCAAAGAGGGTTTGAAATTATAATTCAAATGAGTGGAGGAAGTATTTTTCTATCTGCACACAAACTGAATTCATAATTTATTAAGTGTAATAAGATAATACAGAGTTAGGCTAAGGGCAGGCAGCCTTGCTGCAGTGAAACACAACTTTATACGTTTTTCACTGTTGAGACATAAAACTTAAGGACAGATGTCCTACTTTTTAAATAACATGCATCCTGCCTTTAGAGCGTTTAGGGTCTATCTTAGGGGTGACTTGTGACTTTATTTTGACAGGTTGAAATGGCAAAATAATGGCCTACAGGCTGCAATTACTCAAATATAGAAAGTAGTATACCGTAGGGATACATTCATGTACACATTCACGCCACAATGAAGCAATACATTTCCATCGGAAATATTACTTAATCAGTGATGAGTACATTTATCAAACTATTTTTAAACATAAATGTGCATCTGTATTTATACATTCTATAATATTTTTTAACCGCCGATAAAAATAAATAAAAAAACAAGCACAAATTTGATTAGATAAGTCAGACATTAAACACATCACACAAAAACCAGCAATAAGTGGGAAAATTCAACATCTTCCAACTTTCTGTGAAAAATGGAAAACTCTCATTGTCCATTTGTTCCTCCTTGCTTTCTTATTTTTCAGTATACACAGGTAGTTGTATAATAAGTCCAACTGTAATTCGGAGGTAATCATATAGTCAAGAAAGTCGCGTGTCACCTACACTCGTGAGTATCTATTAACATTTAGTGCTAACTCTTGCCCCTGCTTGCATTCTTGGGACCTGGCTGATTTATCTCAGCGTATTTGCCAGGCATGCAAATTTCGCTTTCAGCCTACCTTAACTGCTCCTACCCAGCTTCCCACCGATTCGACATGTCTCCGGGCCGGTTTGATCAATGCTAGATCACTGGTCAAACATTGCAATGACATATTTGAATTGCTAAGTGACAATGAGTTTGATCTCCTTTTTGTCACAGAAACGTGGCTTAATGAGTCATGCAATCCAGTGATTGAACTGGCTATTCCACGTGGCTTTAAAATCATTAGACAAGATCGCCCCTTAGGCAGAGGAGGTGGTATAGCAGCCATTTTCAGAGATAATTGGACTTTGTCTCTGGATCCTATGGGCCCCTCAGTTGATGCAGAGGTGCTCCACTTCTCTCTCACTCTGGGGGCACATTTCACCCTAGGTGGATCTCTGGTGTACCGGCCACCTGGCCACGCTGGAAAATTTCTAGAGGCACTAGAGGACATGATAGTCCCACGTGCCCTGAAATACCCCACATATCTCCTTCTGGGAGACTTTAATATTCACGTGGATCAGCTAGATCTACCTGACACAGTTCGGCTAAACGATGCTCTGGCGATGGCCCAGCTAAAACAGTGGATTAAAGCTCCCACCCATTCAGGGGGTCACGTTCTCGACCTATTATGTACCAACTTCGACATAAATATGTCTGACCCTGAGATAGTAATTTGGTCTGACCATATGCTGATAAGGTTCACCTGGCCCCTGTCCCGCCCCGCTGAGTCCAATCACTCTGCTGCTCACACACAGAAAATTAACATAGCTATGCTCTGTGATCAGCTTGACACCTCTCGCCCCACACTTCCCTCCGAAATTGAGTCAGCCGTTAGCTCATTCAACTCATGGATTGAAGGCGGCGCTGCTTCTTCAACTAAAATAGGTCGTGTCTGTAGAGTGCGCTCCACCCCTTCTAAGCCGTGGTTCTCTAATACTCTCCGCGATCTTAAATCAGGTTGTAAAAAACTTGAAAGACGTTGGAGACAAGCCTATCTCCCTGAGGCCAAGAAAGAACTAAGAACGGCTCAGAAGAGGTACTATGCAGCAATTAAATCAGCAAAAAGTTTATACTACAACGGACACATAACCATGGCCAACAACAGTAGCAGGGAAATCTTTGCTATTGTTAAAAGCTTTGTTTCCCCTTGTGCCACTCAACCTCTTCTAGCCTCTTCGGAAAAATGGTGTGAAGAACTCTCTGTGTTTTTTGTGGACAAAATTGCAAAAATCCAAGATGACTTGCTTACTGTATGTAACAATTTTCCAGCTTCAATGACTATTCCTTCCCCCACTATGCCCATCTCTACGGACCAGTTTTCCTTCTTCACTCTTTCCAGAGGTTGTTAAAATTCTTGCTACTTTACAATCAGGATCCCCCGCTGACCCCTGCCCGGCCAGAGTCCTTGCGGGCCTGGCTAATACAGTCGGCCAAGAGGTGACACATATTGTCAACCTCTCTCTCTCCACCGCCACTGTTCCGGCATGCTGGAAGCAGGCAAAACTGCTTCCACTTCTTAAAAAAAATGGCCTAGACCCGAAGGCCCCTGCTAATTTCCGGCCCATATCATTACTGCCGGCCCTGGCAAAGATATGTGAAAAAGTTGCATTCACACAGCTAGACAAATTTGTGGAAAGCTCTCAAGCTCTTCACCCTGCGCAATCAGGCTTCAGAGCTGCTTTCAGCACAGAGACGGCTCTAGTCGAGGTTTCTGAGGCCATTTGGGAATGTCTGGACGGAGGTGGCAGAGCGGCTCTGATTTTATTGGACCTCTCTGCCGCCTTCGATACGGTCCCTCACTCCCTCTTACTCACCAGACTAGCAGCCATAGGCATAACTGGCTCCGCTCTTGGCTGGTTATCATCTTTCTTGGATAACAGGTCCCAGCAAGTGTGGATGCCACCTTTCTCCTCCTCTCCCAAAAAACTCTACTGGTGTCCCACAGGGGTCCACTCTAAGCCCCCTGCTTTTTAATATATATATGACCCCCCTCATTTATCTTGCGGAACAGCTAGGAGCCAAAATAATGGCTTATGCCGATGATACTCAGCTTCTGTTTACCTGGCCCAAAAACAACTCGGACACGTCGAGGGTCCAATTCTGTTTATCATCGGTTTTCCGCTGGCTGGCGTGTGCCCAGCTCAAATGCAATGAGAGTAAATCGGAAATTTTGCTGTATGGCTCCTTTCCAGATAACTTTAGTGACTCCCTCTGGCCCACCGATCTCCCATGTCCCAAATCCATTGGTGGACCTGCAAAAAATTTAGGAGTCTGGTTTAATAACAATCTCAGATTTGAGGACCACCTGAAAAAACTTACTGGAATCTGCTTTTCCACCCTCAAAACCCTGCGCAGATTTCTCCCTCTGCTCCCGAGAGAGGCCAAGGAGACGGTCATTCGCGCTCTCATACTATCCAGATTGGATTATGCGAATGCCCTCTACTGCGGACTCCCAGCCTATTTGATCCACCGCCTCCAGGTTATTCAAAATGCCGCGGTTAGGCTGCTGTTCAACATACCCAGAAGATCTAGTGTCCGTCAACCCCTCAGAGATCTTCACTGGCTCCCAGTTGCTCAAAGGATCTTATTTAAGATCCTCGTGCTAGCATACCGAGCACTTCATCATACGGGTCCAGCTTATCTGAGAAAAAGATTTTCCTTTTATGTTCCCAATCGCCCTCTTAGATCAAGCAACCTCCACCAAATGACTGTGCCAAAGTTCAAATATAGCAGGCTCGGCGGTCAATCCATCTCTGTCAGAGCAGCGAGAGCTTGGAATACCCTTCCGCTTCATTTGAGAACATCCCCATCCATCATGGCGTTCAGGAAAGGCCTAAAAACCCACCTTTTTAACATCACTGCCTAATGGATGTCTCTCTAACTCCGCATGTAATATGATCTGTCTCTCTTTTCTCTCGCGCCAGAATACTATACTTTTTAGTAACAGAGCGCGCTACAAAAGCCTCTATAATAATAATAAAGTCCTGGGGCATTCATCCACTTAATGTTCTCCTTATAACTCAAACATTTAGATAATGGTATATCTTGTTTGACTCCTCCTAGGGTAGAACCTGCCTCGCTGGTGGCTACTTCTAAGCTACAGCTAAAAATCTGCTATTGGGAGTATATTCAAACCAGTCTCTCTTGTTTTTCTACCCTTGGTAGGCTGACAAACAAATTCTTGCTTACTAAAGATTGTCCTTGTTATGAAACATTTCTTGATCTCCCACTCCAACAATTCCTTCTACCTGAATGCCTTATACCTGAAATGTCGCTATGATACACTGGAATTGGGGCAATTCACAGCACTAAAGACCTCCAACAGGAGGGCTGTCCATTTGTCTGTATGTACTATGCGCTCGTTGTAAGCAAATGAAACTATACACCATGTGCAATTTTTCTGTCCAGCATATACAAAGCCTAGAAGGAAATGAAAGTATCATGGCATTCGAAGATATTTGAAGGCACGGAGAATCTTGAAGGGTGACACATTCGTTTACACTGTTTTTGCTGTAAGCAAGTTTCTAATTATGGTAGGGCTTATAAGGAAAGCTAATGGTCGGAAATTCTAAACCCAGAGAAATTGGTTGCATGCACTGGTTGCTTTTTTGCACATGTACACATTTCTCCTTCTAGCTGTGTTATGAGAATTGTTTTTATACGATTTAAACTGATTTTATGATGTAATGAAATAAGCTTGAAGAGATGTTATCTGGGCATAATAATTTCGAAAACTGTATATCAATGATTGTTTCATTGACTGTTAGTTTAATGGAATCATTTTACTGTAATAAACTGTTACTACCACTCCTCGTACTGAAATGACGCTGCATTTCCTCCCGTCTTCATTAAGGGCTTCCTCAGCACAACGAAGACAGGAGAACCTGAACCTAAAAATTAAGGGCCCGATTCACAGAACTAACTTAAGACAAAATCCTAAACTTACAACTTTTGGTATCCACAGAATGCACTTACTACTTTTTGTATTCACAGAATGCACTTACGACTTTTGGTATTCACAGAATGGATTTACGACAACTAACTTTCCGTCCGCACTCGGGCCGGAGATTCAGGCCCGGAGGCGGAGCTTGCGGCTCGGTGGCGGAGCTTCCGGCCAAGAGGTGGAGATTTCAGCCAGGGCTAAATCCCCCCTTCCGAGCTGGAAGCTCTGCCCCTGGGCCGGAAGCTCCGGCTCCGGGCCGGAAATTCCGCCTCCGAGCCGCAAGCTCTGCTTCTTGGCTGGAAGCTCCGCCTCTTGGCCAGAAGCTCCGCCTCTGGGCATGAAGCTCCACCTCTGGGCCGGAAGCTCCAGCCAGAGTGCGGACGTAAAGTTAGTAGCCGTAAATCCATTCTGTGAATACCAAAAGTAGTAAGTGCATTCTGTGAATACCAAAAGTAGTAAGTTTAGTATTTTGTCTTAAGCTAATTCTGTGAATCGGGCCCAAAACAATCAACATACCACATTTCTCAAGGTTGTAACAACATATACATTTACACACCAGGACAATCCAAAGATTTTTGGAACAGAGACCGGAAAGGGCCAAAAAATGCCCAACTCTCGGGAACCAGAGAGACCAACATATCTATTGAATGAAAAACTTCAATTCACATAAAAGGCAACGTAAATCAGACAGATGTGCCATGCAAGCATAAATTGGCATTGGGTTGAAGTTACATGCGAAACAATGATTAATACAATTGGAACAGCAGCACCACTATAAGGTAAACAGAACAAAGTACCTGGAAAACGTCTTATCCAGTGTCCTGAACACACTTTCCATGCCAAGGAAAAGCACCATGCTGATGAACCTTTGAACTCAATCAATGTAATGAAAACCTTGTATATGAAGTTATCATGAGATAACATAAATTAGTGACCACACTGCGTCCAGTATACTCCATTATACTTCATTCTCACCATGTGTTATGTGAATACACTCATGCATTTGGATCCCCAAAAATATATATTTCACCTATATGGTACCATGTAGCATACTAAATATTAATAATTATCTTGCACACCACCGTAACACAAACTTCAACCTGGAGTAAAAGACGGAAAAGGATAACTCAAAAATTCAAATGCATGACAACAAAGGTGTCCGTAAATTGGAAATAATTATAACCAGATAAGGAATGAAGCGTGGTCTTAACTGTAGACTTCCCTTGATAAAAACCTATATATATATATATATATATATATATATTGCATACAAGTTGTCCTGTCGCAGCGGGAGCACTTCTCAGCCGGTGCCAGCGACGGGACCAGGGCAGTGTCCCAGATTTGCATCAAATACCAAATAACTCGCCGCACTCGCCTTGGTTAAGTTGCAGTTTCTTTATTCAAAACGTGACAAAACACCTACGCGTTTCGAACCGTAGTTCGTGTTCACGGTAGCCACAATGTGTAGTCCCTTCATTATTTCATTACAGTTGAGCCTGTGGTGCACGCCCCTATTTTTTGAGGCACGCTGGGACACTCAGCCCTTTATTAACTAATGGAGTATCTCCATGCCAGTTGCGCATCATTAGCCAACCCTCCGGTAAATAGAGGGCTGACTATACACGCACGTGTCATCACGCGCGTCAAGAAGCGATATCGCCCTAGTTAACTGGGGGCCCGCTCTTAGATGCAGTAACGCCAAATCCGCCCCAATGCAGCAAAAACCCTTGACGAGCACAGAAATAGTGATGGCTAAAAACAATGTAAACTACATGTCCCAGCGTGCCTCAAAAAATAGGGGCGTGCACCACAGGCTCAACTGTAAGGAAATAATGAAGGGACTACACATTGTGGCTACCGTGAACACGAACTACGGTTCGAAACGCGTAGGTGTTTTGTCACGTTTTGAATAAAGAAACTGCAACTTAACCAAGGCGAGTGCGGCGAGTTATTTGGTATTTGATATATATATATATATATATATATATATATATGAATCATTGGGCAATATTGCTCATGGGAAGCTAATGGACCTTATTTTATGCAGGGATTACTAATTGGGACCGGGTGGAGGTACTTCGCTCCAAACTTCTTGCAAGAGGGCTGGCATTTGAAGCCGCTGCTGCATCCACAATATGGAAGTGAACTATTGCACGTCGTATGCATAGCATGCTGGGAAGGCATCACATGATTTATCACATTAAGGCGGTGGCCATCTTAAATGGAGAAGGAACTTTTAAACAGGCAAAGATATTGCTGGAAACCTAATTCTTGGACATATTTAAACAGGTGAAATTAATTAATATAGCTGAAAGATCATCTAATATGGACAAAATCAAAATTATGAAGATTAACAATGGAATCAGCTTTGGTATAGAACACATCAAGATTCTGTCAATTAAGCACTGTCTGAACAGCATCAATATTTCACATAAAAACTGGAAAACAAAATAAATATACTGTAGATGTTGCAACCTTATCGCCAAAGTTATTCATACGCATATCAGGAGCCCTATTTCATCCATATCATTCAAAGCACAGATGGCTATGGGGAATGGTATGATAAATTTGGCCTCTGTATTTGAAAGCAATGATAAAATGGAACAAACCCTGAGGTTGCGGTGCACGAGAAAGATCACTGACCAATTAAGATCGTCTTCTGTGTGATACAGGTTGCAGTGGTAGGCCCAAGACATGTTTTACAGGGCTACTTTAGTGAATGACAAAATAAGTGCTGCAGCCAACCAGTAGCCTTTAATGTACAGTCCTGGGGTAAGTGTAGTAGTATATTCTACAGACTCATAAGTAAATTAAATGGACCAATCAGGTATAGCAATTTTACAATTGATGGGAGGGATAGTACACGTACTTTACAACTAGTTAGCAGGAGTAAAGACTGCATAGTTCTAATGACAACAAGAATTGGTTAAGCTAGAGAAGACGAAAAACTGGGGTAATACCATCATTTCCAACATGTGTGTCCACCCTAATGAGAGTTCTCATCACTAATGCTGGAAAATCCTAGAAAGATCATCAGCATTGGCTTGGTCAATTTCAGGGCGATGTTCTACAATGAAGTCCATTCACTAAAGGGAGAAGGACTAGCTCAACAGTTTTCTATTGTAATCTCACATTTGAATCAGTCATTGGAAGGGTCTGTATGAATGTAGGAGTGAGTCACAAACCGTTATGGGCTCACCTTCTTCAGTCCCCAGACCACTGCAAATATTTCCATCTCAATTGCACTCCACCTTTGTTCCCTGGGAAGTCGCATCTGGCTGATGAAGGCTGCAGGGTGGTCTAAGGAAGCCCCGGAAAGAGTATCGCTGCCGGAAATGCGGAGGACAGGCTCAGGACTGTCGGAGACCACGAAGACTCCCACGAGCCAGACGAGGACTATCAGCCTCGCGGAGATGATGAGGATGCCGAGACTTGACCCCGAGGAGTGGTGGTTTTCCCCGGAGGATGCCCAATGACCGCTCAAATCTGCATTTTAAAAGGTCAGGAGCCCTATTAAAATAAGGAAGGAAACGGCAAGAAAGAGTTTCCCCTGAAGCTTTATAAAAAAAAAATTCTTCTTTACACGTTATTTCTTTTTTCTTTTTCTTTTCTTTGGCGCACACAATACATAGATTTTTAAGTGTTAAAGCTACCAAACAAAGGAAGCACATGGGTACACTGGCCCCAGATAGGAAGCAGATGGGCACAATAATTCCAAAGGGGAAAGAAACACACCTGGTGATTACTACTGGTGTGGGGAAGAAAACGCATAAGCAATTTGAACCCTTACTCACAGCTCACATATTTCTTTTTCCTTTTTGGCTCTTTTTATGTGACTCCAGAGACTGCCGCTGGTGGCGTGTAATCAGGAAGGAAAAGAAGATTCTGATTAGCCCATGAAGGAGTTTCCCTTATGAATGTATAAACATTTAAAAATCAATAAATACCAATAAACAGACATCATTGAGTAATCAAAACAGCCTCATCGCATTTACCTTCAACCCAGCCTTCTAAAAACCCCACATGTGGTGTCAAAAGTGGAAACGTTTCTCAATGCCAATGCAGAAGATCAAGAGACCATCCATAAGATGTTGACATCCCAATCTACCATGCAGGAAGCTGCCTTAGGGAGCCTGGCGAATATCTTACGCCAACAGCGGAGTGATACAGCCCTACCTTCAGTTGTCCTGCAAAAATATGTAATGGGAGAGAATCCAGATTTATTTTTTAATAACTTTAAAAGGATGGCTGTAGCGGAAGACTGTATTACGGACAGATGGGAACAATATCTCGGCCCTCTACTGACTGGGGAAATTCAGTCAGCATAGCAGGCTGTTAATCCTCAAGGTACTACACCTTATACAGAAATAAAGCAACACATTCTTGAACGTCTGGGAGTAGACAATGAAACATACAGATTAAGGCTGCGACAGCTCAAGGAAGGAGCTCATGAAACTCTTAGGGCCCTGTATTATTGAATGAAAGACCTAACATATAGGTGTCTAAAACCGTAGACCACCACCAAAAAAGACGTAAAGCAGAAGATATACTTAGACCAGTATCTTGCTTCCTTACATCTCCCTATTCAGAAATAGATACAATAAGATACTCAACTAACGGTGGAGAAGGCTGTGGAGATCGCCAGTGCATGCAGTATAGCACAGGAACGACAGAGGCAGGGATGAATCACAATTGAGAAGGCCTGCCCCCAAGTCGCACTTCTAGTCTTGTCTCCCCAAAAGAATCTGAAGTGGCCACACTCTTGCTGGACCAGATGCCAATAATTACTAATCAGGGACCTGAATACTTTAAGTGCAGATGGTTCAGACAAATAGCTCGGGTTTGCCCACAGAAAGAGGAGACTATAGAAATTGGCCTGATGCAAGTAGTATATAATAAGAATAGGGAGAAACCAACCCCTCCCTATCATTGCAAGGTACCTGTGGACGAAAAACCCATTAACAGCTCTAGTACATACCGGATACTTACAAAGCATAATGCAGCCACAAGCCCTACATCACCCAACCAAGTTTACCCCAGAAACAGTCAACATTCAATGTGTGCATGGGGATAGTAAAAGATACCCATTTGCTGAGGTCCAACTGCAGCACAAAAACTTAACTACTGCACCCCTTAAAGTAGGGCTTATACCCAAACTCCCCAAAACCATGATACTAGGAAATTATTTCCTATCTTAATTCCTTAGTACAAGAGTCATGGAAAGAAGGAGATGACTTGTGGGCAACTGTCCCTTTTTCCCATTCCGAAGACCAAAAATGGCCCACAGCAAAAGAGAAGAAAAGCCAGAGACAAAGAAGGGAAGAAAAAGGAAGAGGTTCTTCACAGGAATTTAATGTCCAGGCCAGGGAATTTTTTCTAGGATAATGATAGGTGTTTTAGAGATTTTCACAGTTCCCCGTGCCTTCCATAGAGTGTCACCGGACATGATTGAACAGTATCTGTCGAATCACCCCTGCTCGTTGATGGGCGACATAGAGGGTGATCTTGTCCTCTTCCAAACTTGGCTCACAAGTTGCCTGAGGGAGTTGGCGCCGCCCAAGCGGGCCCTTAAAAACTCTTCTCGTGCCTCGGCACCGTGGTTTACGCCAGCGCTTAATACCAGTCGTAGGCTTTGTAAGAAGGCCGAAAGAGCATGGCGATCAAAGTATCTGGAATCACTGAAGGAGGCCTATAGGCGTTGCACTAAGGCTTATCACAAGGAAATCTACTTGGAAAAGAAAGCCTACTTTGCCAGGAGGATTGAGGAGGCCACTAATACCAGTAAAGAAATCTTCTTGGTGGTGAAGGAATTCACATCGCTGGCCTCCATCACTCCTAAGTGTTCCTTTTCGGAACCCTGGGCTACCCAACTGGCAAGCTTTTTTGCTAATAAGATCAAAAGCATCCAGGCAACTTTTCCATCTGCAGTGATAGGGGGAGTGTTTAACCCAGGGCCACTCTCTTCTGTGTCGGCCGCAGGACAGCCCAATCTGTCGAATTTTCCTCCCATTGAGCCTCAAACTTCCATGGAAATTTTATCTAAAATGAGATCTGGCTCCCCGCTGGACCCCTGGCCCGCCAAGTTTCTAGCCAAAATGGCTTATGTCGTCAACCCCATTATCAATCCGATCTTAAATTGTTCTTTAGAAACAAGGGTAGTGCCGCAAGCATGGAAACAGGCGTTGGCTCTCCCTCTCTTAAAAAAGCCGTCTCTGGACCCTAGTAGCCACGGCAATTATCGGCCTATTTCGTTGCTCCCGGTCCTGGCAAAGGTGGTGGAAAAGCATGTGCAGTCCGTTCTTTCGGACTTTGTAGAGTCACATGGGATTCTACATTACACCCAGTCCGGTTTCCGTGTGAATTTGAGCTCTGAAACGGCACTGTTGGAGGTGTCAGAGGCCATCAAGGAAGTCCAGGACAACGGAGGGAAAGCACTGCTGGTGCTGTTAGATCTTTCGGCGGCGTTTGACACCGTTCCCCATGACCGCCTCCTGGTAAGACTCTCGGAGATTGGTGTCCGGGGAACGGTGTTCAGATGGTTTGAGTCTTTTCTTTCCAACCGACAACAGACAGTCTGGGCTCCTCCGTACTCTGCTGCAGTGCCGCCTTTGAGGTGGGAGTCCCCCAGGGGTCAATTCTGAGCCCCACTCTTTTTAACATCTATATGTCCCCTCTCGCGGCACTGGCAGAGTCATTTGGCGCCCAGATTGTCTCTTACGTCGATGACACCCAGCTTCTCTTCACCTGCGGAGGAACTCGGACTTTGATGGTGATAGCATTAAGTGCTGTCTGGGTGCGGTTTTTGCCTGGTTCCAACTTAACCAGCTGAAATGCAACTCAGACAAATCTGAGGTCCTTTTCTTTGGTTGTCCTCCGGACCCCGGTTGGAAGTCCTGGTGGCCAGCAATTACGTATCCATCTACTGCTGATACCATGGCGGCTAAGAATCTTGGAGTCAAGATGGACAATTGTCTCTCGCTTAAACCACAGATTCTGGGTCTGGTTGGACAGTGTTTTGGGATACTAAAAATGCTAAGGAAACTCCTCCCTTTCCTCTCTATTGCCCACAGGAAAATCACGGTGCAAGCCTTGGTCGGATCAAGGCTAGACTACGCTAATGTACTCTACCTTGGCCTGCCTGAGTACCTTCTATCACGCTTGCAGGTAGTGCAGAACTTGGCTGCATGGGCAATCTTTGGCCTTGGCCATAGCTCCCATGCCGGAGGACTGTTGAAGTCTCTTCACTGGTTGCCAATCCGGAAACGCATCAAGTTTAAGGCTCTTAACATCAAGTTTAAGGCTCTCCATGGCACCGGTGCACTCTATCTGAGGAAGAGAATTGGCTTTCACCACCGGTCCAGAGCCTTACGTTCGGTATCACTGTCACTGGCCACGATCCCGGTAATTAGACGTGCCCGGGTTGGGGGTCGGTCTTTTAAATTTCTTGCGTCGCGGGCCTGGAATGTCCTGCCACTGTCTTTAAGTAAGAGTGAGAATTTAGTGTCCTTTAGGAAAGAGCTCAAGACGTGGTTGTTTTGTCAGTAATCCTCTTCCACTGCTGGGGTTATGCTGTGTATGGTCTGATAGCGCTGGGACACTCTGCTTGAGTAGCTGAGAGCTCAATAAAACTCCTGATAACATAAAATAACATAACAGTGAAGATCCTTCCTCAACACAGCCTGTAGAGTAGCCACTAATAAAGAAGACCCCACAAAAACAGTCCATAGTTTTTCAATAAATGACCAGTTGTTATATAGAAAAGGAGGACCTCATGACCCAGCCCTGCTGTTATAAAAAAGCACAGTTAGCACCGGGTTTTGGGCATACTTTTACACATCCTCAAGACGCATGATTTTATCTAATGTAACTCAAATGACAATTATGTTTCTGATTGAATTTTACTTTATTAAATATCTTTTTATCCTTTTTTCTGCTTTTTATATATTATATTTTTATGTGCAACATATCAAATCTTATTCACATTTACAAAATACAGTGATCATTTGATACAACATTATTATTCTTAGCTATATACAGAAAAATTTCCTTCAACGTGTTTCGGCATGGCCTTCCTCAGGAATTCTGTATATATTCTGTACCAGTGATAGCTATAAAATAAAGAATATTATCAATTAATTTACTAATGCTTATATACATGATCAGCGTCAATTGGATTGTAAACTTTTACGTCTCTATCTACTATACACCATTTTTAAGTTCGACAATTAACAAACTAAAGGGATGTGCTTTGGTCACAAACTCATAGTATTATCTTTATATTTCATGTTTCTCTATAAAATTACTTTTTACATATGTACATATTTACACATTATATACACATTGCGTTTCTTATTTACAATACAAAAGTACATTACATTACATTTCTTTCTGTACAGCTTGTGATTCAGTTTGTGGATTTTATGTGACACAATTTCAACCATAAAAATATCAAAGAATAGGACATTTACTGTTTGTAGAAGACCTTTTGTTAGTATTGAAGTTGTTATAAGTTGCAACCTCAGTATCTTATGGTAGGTATTTAGTTCATTGTTTTTAAACCAACAGTGTTTACATGGTCCTTAGTACAGGTCTAAAACTAAAGAAAGCCATACTGTTTCTCAATTACAACCAGTCTGCAGTTGGAAAGGCTGATTCTCATTTAAGAGATATTTAGGATATTGGATGTACTACTAGATTGTTATAGATTGAATTGACAGGGCAAATATAGGGGTGCTAATAATAGCTTTGCATATACCACAGACATATAGTTATGTTTAGTGTAATTACCTGGATATGATAGCGTAGAGATCGAATTCAAAGTTGATTCCCACCGCCTACGTAAAGCACCTTTGTAAAGCGGTAACAATGGATGACTGGTCCTAATTCATCAAGGGACGTCTATAATAGTGACACCAGAAAGAGATCTAATAGGTGAAGTAAAAAGAGGATCCTATTAATAATTAACAATTCAAACTGGCCCTAAACATAGATGTCTCCAATTCACCTCCTGTTACATACCTATGATAAATGAGTATGGTTCTAGTCTCACAACGTAGGTATTTCCGTGTAGCAACTGGATTCTTAGTTCTATTGCTGGTCTTACACTCTTGTTAAAACTATTAAACAAAATAAATTGCACTGTTAATTCTACCAATTAATAAGAGACAAAGTCATGGTAATGAGCCATTAAACAAGTTGGATAATAATACCTGATAATCTTTAAGGTGAGCATCAAACGTCTAGGATTTATTTCAGTTTCATAGGATTTCATGTATTATTGTAAGCTTCACCTGCAACATATATAATTGATATCCACTATAAGTTCTAAGGTAGCTTATTTAGCTGTTACATATGTATGACATATTACTCAATGTCTGATATGTGGTAGGCTTGACAAAAGCGATATCAGACACTGCATCGCTTATATTATATTTAAACTGAAACGCGGGATCTATGAGCCTAATGCATCTATTGAACGCATCTATAGTGCCTGGTTAAGTTTTTAGCTGGATAAGGGCAACTTAGGTCTGCTTAAAATGAAAAAGTCAGTTATGAGCTAGAACGCACTATACTCAAGAGCTTAATTGCAAAATTAATGAGGCAGTAGAAACTGGTGGAGGCGACGGCGTTGATCTGACGGTTCATGGAGAGGGAGGAGTTGAGGACTATGCGGAGGTTCCGAGCATGGTCAGTCAGGGTGGGTGGGCTTCCGAGAGTGGAGGGCCACCAGGTGTTGTCCCAGGCGGAGTGGCAGGGCCCGAGGATGAGGACCTCAGTTTTCTCTGAGTTGAGCTTCAGACAGCTGTCCTTCATCCAGGTTGCTATGTTTCTCATTCCATCTTGGAAACTGGGTCTGGTGATATCTGGGTTCTTGGTGAGGGAGAGGATGTGTTGGGTATCATCGGCGTAAGATACGATGCTAAGCCCATGCTGTCTGACGATGGCGGTGAAGGGGGACATGTAGATGTTGAAGAGCATTGGGCTTAGTGAAGATCCTTGGGGTACTCCGCAGATGATGTCCGTGGGGTCGGAGAGGAACGGGGGTAGTCTGATCCTCTGGGTTCTGCCAGAGAGGAAGGATTGGATCCCTGTATTCTTGCGTTG
This sequence comes from Lissotriton vulgaris, assembly GCF_964263255.1. Lineage (NCBI taxonomy): Eukaryota > Metazoa > Chordata > Amphibia > Caudata > Salamandridae > Lissotriton > Lissotriton vulgaris. Next base: position 1,704,603,732 of record NC_141685.1, on the reverse strand, counting down.
TGGAGTCTGACGGGTAGAGTGCGATGTGAGGCAGTGTCGAAGGCTGCAGAGAGGTCTAGGAGGATGAGGTCCGCAGTGTGTCCCTGGTCTAGCAGCATTCGGATGTCGTCGGTGGCTGCGAGGAGGGCGGTCTAGGTGCTGTGGTTGCTGCACAAGCCAGACTGGGAAGCGTCTAGGATGCAGTTTTCTTCGATGAAGGCGGTCAGTCTTTTGGTGACTTTGGCAGCGAAGGGGAGGAGAGAGATGGGCCGATAGTTCTTCAGGTCGGTTGGGTCGGCCGATGGTTTCTTGAGGAGGGGTTTCACCTCTGCCCGCTTCCAGGTATCAGGGCAGATGCCGGATATGAGGGAGGAGTTGATTGTTAATCCTAGTTTGGGTGCGATGTCAGTGGCAGCCCTGTGGAAGATGTAAGGGGGGGCAGGGTTCGGTTGGGGCTCCTGAGTGTGTCTTCTTCATGATGGAGGAGATGCGCTCAATGGAGGCGGGGGCCCAGGAGGTGATGGTCGGCTTCTCAGCCGTGGTGGGAGGCGTGGTTCTGTTTTCTGCTGGCTCGCTGAATGTGGTAGTAGGAGTTGAGTTTGTTGCAGTGTTCCTGGGAGGGTGTTATGTCGTATGATTTGCAGGTTGGTTTTGTGAACTGCTGACAGACGTTGAACAGTTCCTTGACGTCGGATGCATTGGTCCTGACTTTATCTCTGATGAAGGCCCTTTTGGTGTCCCTTATACGCTGGAGGTAGCCCTTGAAGGCGCTCTTGTGGTTGTTCCACGCTTCTGTGGTCTTCTGGTTTCTCCAGGTTTTCTCCAAGCATCTGCAGGAGTGTCAGGCTTCTTGGAGTTCGGTGGTGAACCAGGCGGCCCTCAGTGAACGTTGATTGGCGGTGCGGCGGAGGGGTGCCAACTTGTTCTCGCAGCAGGAGACCCAGCGGTGGAATTACCTGGCTGTGGAGTTGGTGTCTGTCATGGCCTTGGGGTGGTCTAGGAGGAGGGCAGAGTTCAGGTGCTCCTCGGTGGCCTTACTCCAGTTCCGTCGCGGCGGGTGTGAGCTGGTCTTGGGTGCGGTGGTGGTGTTGAAAGTGAAATGAACGCAGTGGTGGTCCATCCAGGTGGGCTGGGTGGGGTGGCTATAGTGGATGTCGGATCCTCCAACGAAGATGGAGTCAAGGGTGTGGCCCGCTTTGTGGTGGGGGTACTGACAAGCTGTTTCATTCCTAGGATGGCAAGGTTCTCGAGGAGTGTGGTGGAGTAGGGGTCCTGGCAATTTTCAAGGTGGAAGTTGAGGTCCGCGAGCAGGATGTAGTCCATGGTGGCGATGGCGTGGGGTGCGCGAGCTTGGCGATGGTGGTTGCGGGCTGAGCACAGGGACCCGGCGAGGGTGCTGCGTAGTGTGGTCCTGGGGTTGGTCTGGATCTGGAAGTGGAGGTGTTCTGTGTTGGAATGGCGGTCGCTCGTGCTGGATGTGGAGAGTCGGAGGGGTCTTGTGTGCGATGGCGAGTCCTCCTCCTGGCCGGTGTGGGCAGTCCTTTCTCTGTATTTTGTAGCCGTCGGCGATTGCTGTGGCAATGTCTGGGCGGAGGTGGCGTTGGTCCAAGTTTCCGTGAGGAATGCGACGTCGGTCGAGAGGGTGTCAATCATGTCCCAGATCTCCATGGAGTGTCGGAGTAGGGAGCGCATGTTGAGAAGGATGCAAGTCAGGGTTTCAGTGGCTTGTTCAGTCGGTGGCCCTCCGGCGTCAGTGAGTGTCTCTTTGGCGGTGAAAGATCTAAGTTAGTGTTCGCACGAGAACTGCCCCTGGGTCATGTTCAACAAGGCTCTTGCGCAGTCGGCGGGCCCCCGGGGTTGTAAGCGTGGAGGGTGGCTGAGTCGTAGCAGTGGGGACCTGGAGAACACAGGGTTCCTGGCGCTGGTCGGGTCAGGGACAGGTGCTGATGGGCTTGCCTTAGGCGTGCTATCGGAGCGCCAACGGCGCGCCTGCTCTGCGCGGTCGCCATTAAGTAGGGGAGGGGGAGTAGAGCTGGAGGCGGGAGTGGGGATGGGTCAGGGGGCGGGCAGTTTACTGACCAGGAGCGGCGGTGGGAATAGGATTCTAAGGCAAAAGCTCTAAGAGCGCTTAACACAGTAACACAGTGTGCCCAAAAACACAGATAAGGCTCACAATGGCAGGAGCGCTAGGAGCGCTAATAACAACGTAATGAAGATAGCGTAAAATATCGCAACTGAAAATCACCCCAAAAAAACCTGAAGCAGAGTCGGGTGCGAGGCTCGATCTCTGCTGGAGAAGGACTGTGGGTGTGCAACCACTGGCGGAGTTGCCGGGGAGAATTATGCCTAGACCGGAGGCTCGCCATCATCCTCAACGACTTCATAACCACAGCCACCTTCGCCGACGCATGGAAATACATGGAGATCAGACCCCTCCTCAAGAAACCTTTGGGCGACCACAGCAAGCTCCAGAACTACCATCCTAGCTACCTGCTCCCGTTCCCCACCAAAGTCGCGGAAAAGGCCATCAACCTCCAATTCACTGAACACCTGGTGAGAAACAACCAACTGGACCCTTCCCAATCCGAATTCAGAACCAACCACAGCACCAAGACAACTCTGATCAACGCAATTGACAGGTGTATTTATTCTGGCCAGCCTGACATGTGCAATTAACGCTTTCACAATCAAGGCTACGAAGGAGCTAAGGGAGAAGAAACTCTGCCCCATCGGTCTCTGACGGAGTGCTTTGTTTGCCTGTCCCAGCCAATCCTGGCAGTGCTGTTATGCTGTTTAGTATTTTTAGCAGCATGAGAGCAGTGCTTGAATTGGCTATTGCACAAAATGCATATCTTTTTACAGTCAGACAGCACACACGTTGGGAGGATTTCATCTCCAGTGAGTTTATCGTGCAAGGCCTTGCAGCTGAACGTCTGCTGCTGAAGACATCGCAAAGGTAAGATTATGTTTATTTTATTGCAGTAGGCTTCAGAATTAGATTTGTTTTGCAGAGGTGATCAGGACACATTGTATTACTATTTGTATTTATATCTATATAAAGAAAAAATGCTTTACAGTTATGAGCATATTTAATTCTATTTGCCCCACTGTGGGGGTTTTAGAATGCTGGGTCGCAGGTAAATGCAAAGAGGCTGTTTTGACGACTCGATGTCTGTTTATTGATATTTATTGATTTTGAAATGTTTATACATTAATAAGGGAAACTCCTTCTTGGGCTAATGAAAATCTTCTTTTCCTTCCAGGTTACTCGGCACCAGCGGTGGTCTCAGGAGTCACATCAAAAGAGACAAAAAGGAAAAATATATATATATATATACACAAGTAGTGAGTATGGGTTTAAACTGCTTATCAGTTTTCTTCCCCACACCAGTAGTGATCACCAGGCATGTTTCTTTCCCCTATGGGAATTGCTGTACCCGGCTGCTTCCTATCTGGGACAGGTGTACCTGTGTGTTTCCTTTGTTTGGTAGCTTTAATGCACAAAAATATGTATTTTGGGCCCCAAAGGAAAAAACAAGAAAAAAGTAATAATGTGCAGAGAAGGAAAATAAAATTAAAACAAATCTTCAGGGCAAACTCTTTCTTGCAGTTTCCTACCTTATTTTATTAGGGCAGATCTTAGCACGTTGGGTTGACAGTAATATTTTTCCCACCACAAGCACCATGTGTACTATGCCCGTGATATCCCCCCTCCCTTCTCTTACTTGATTCCCGCTTTCGCCAATTGTCCCGCTGGGGGGTCATTAGGCTTTATCCTGGGGTCCAGTCTCAGCGTCCTTTTCCTCTCCTCAGGCTGAAGGTCCTCGTCTGGCTCATGGGAGTCTTAGGTGGTCTCTGGCGGTCCGGCGCCTTTTCTCTGCGTTCCCGGCAGCGCTACTCTTCCTATTGCTTCCTGCTTCAGTCCCGTCTCCTCACTCTCTGCATCCCCTATGACCTTCTTCTACCTTCTGTCTGCCTTCTTCACGTTCCCTTCCAGCTCTTTGACTTCCTCCTTTCTCCTACCTGGGGCTTCTGATTGGGTCGTTGTCTTCCTCAGACCCACCTTTTTAAAGTGACAGGCTGGTTTTAGTACGGCATCCACGCTATGACGGGTATTTCCTTTTCCCGTCCAGTATTGTCGAGAATTCTTGATGAGAGGATTTCTCTGCCCCACACAGGTGAGTTTATCCTCGCAACTCCCTTCCCTTACTTGCTTGTGTAAGTGTGCCCTTCCTGCCCCAAAATAACTTTCAGACACCAGTGTTGATTTATTTAACTTTTAATTCCCCGAGCGCCGGGAAAGCTCTGTTCTGTTCTCTCATTCGGCAAACCCCCAAAATTGGCCGCCTCACGCTCCCGGCGTCCTCAGCGTGCGCTCCGTAAAACAACTAGAGCGTCACCACATATTTCCCCCTTTTAACATTCTCACCATAGATATGAACATTGTATACAACACACAAGGTCTCAATAGTTATACATTTGGGCAAGGTTAATGATTGGAACAATCTTACTTGGTTTCCATGCTAAAGTCCTTGAATTTCTTGGGCGCTTTAATCACTCTGCCCAACTTCGTTCTCACTTGCTCTGGGCTGAGACTTGCGCCTTGACCACTGTCTGTATTACCATCTCCCATGTTTGCGTTTGTTCGCAGTCCTCTACCTAGTCCTTCGCCTCCGTGGCTCCGTGGCGTTGGCGGATTGGTTCTTTCCACTTCTTCACCTTCCTCCTGAGTGTACTGGTCCTCATTGCTCCAACGATGGGGGTAGTTCCTGGGCATGTCTGTCTCCGTTGCTTCCGCTGGTCCCGTTTCTTCGCTTCCCTCAAGAGAGAGCAGACTCCACTCGTCTGGAACTTCCCACTTCATGATTTTGCTACACTTTGCCATCCTGTCTTGTGACCACACCTTCCCATCACTGAGTAGAGCTGATCTGGCATACCGCTCTATCACTTGCAGAGGGGCTGTGAACTTGCTGTCTCCCTTCTTCTTCAACACCGCCTGTTTCACTCTTACCCACCTGCGATTTTCTAGTGCCACCTCATTGACATTCCGTCGTTTGCTGTAGTGTTCTGTGTACAAGGCCTGAGCCTTCTAAATATTCTGACGTACAACTGCCGGGGACCACTTGCTCTGGACTATTAGATGTCTCCATGCCAGATTGTCCTTCATAAATGGGTCTCGCCCACGCAGTACTCTGAAGGGGCTATATCCTGTGCTGGCAGGGGTAATGCGATACGCCCATAACATCCTTTGGAGCTCCTTCTCCCAATCATGCCCCGCACTTATCGCTGCTTGCACTGACCCCATTATCACTCTATTAAACCTCTCTGCCAATCCGTTCCCCGCTGGATGTTAGACTGGGGTGTGTTTTACTTCTATCCCGTTGCGGACCATGAAGGCATCCCATTTTCCGGACACAAACTGCGGTCCATTGTCGCAGGAGATCACTTTAGGAGTCCCTTCTCTCAAGAATGTGGACGTGAGGAAGGAAAGCACGGCTTCAGTGTCTGCAGCTTCACATACTTCCACTTCCGGCCATTTGGAATACCTGTCCACCAGTACTATAGCATATTTGGGCACTCCGTTGGTATCAGAATGGGGCCTAATATGTCCACCGATAGCATCTCACAAGGACTAGAGGGGCATGCGAATTTTCTCAGCGGCGGCCACAGTAAGACCTGTGTTTTGTCCGCCCTGCTGCATGGTTCGCACATCCGGACATGTCTCTCCACCAATATGCCGCCTTGCCCTGGCTTTGGTCTTCATTATGCCCAGGTGTCCCTCATGTAGAATAGTTAGGAGGTGTTCCACTAAGGGCTGCGGGGGTACCACTTTGTCTCCTCTTAGTGAGAACGCTGGGTTGTCTCCAATAGACAATTTCTCTCGAACTTCCCAGAATTTCCTCAGCTGGCTGTCTAGGTGTTTCTTGTCCGGCCAACTGTGTGTCACGTAGCTCTTCACCACCTTCAAAGTCTTGTCTTGGGTGTACGCTTCCTCCCAATCTCCTGCACTGATTACTGTTTCATGGTCTTGTGTAGACGCTACCATGTAGCCCTCCCTTCCTGAGGGCTCTTGATCTGCGGCTGGCTCCATAGCTGCCGCTCTGCTCAAAAAATCGGCCACCTTGTTTCTGTTTTCTGGAATGTATTCCACTTCATATACCTAATCCAATAACCTCAGGGTAATTCTTGCTATGCGGGGAGTCGCATGTGTATGCCCACTGGAGGTGAGGACTTTCACCAGTGGTCTGTGGTCTGTACGAAGCAAGAAGCTGGAGCCCCATAGAAAATGTCTGAATCGCTCCATGGCCTTTACCGTTGCCAGCATTTCCTTTTCTATCACGTGGAACTTTTCGTCGTTGGGCGCTAACGACCTTGAGGCAAACCTGGCAGTGGTGACTTCTCGCTCCTGTGACCTCTGCATCAACACTGCCCCCAGTCCCTTGTCGCTGGCATCGGTGGTCAGTATGGACAAAGCCCCTTGGTTGAATCCTTTAAGTGGTATGGCAATGCAAATGTCTTGTTTCAGTATGTCAAACTCCGTTTGCTCCTCGCTGGACCATTTGAATGTGTTCCTTTCCTTCAAGAGTTGTCTCAGATGATGAGTTTTGAACGAAATGTGCTGGACGAATTTACTGTAGAACTCCGCCATGCCTAAAAACGATTGAATGTCCTCCTTCTTCGTGGGTGTGGGTGCGCCTTTGATGGCTGACACATTGGCTCTCTTCGGTTCTATTCCCGTTTCACTGATCTCATGACCCAAGTATGTCACAGACCTTACACCGAACTTGCATTTTGCCCACTCCTCGTGAGTCAGTTTTGCGCCAGAATGGTTAGCACGGAGTGTAGCTTTGTGTCGTGGTCGCTTTTTGACTTTCCCATTATGAGGATATCATCTTGGAAGTATTGCACTCCTTCCACTTTTTGAAACAGTCTATACATGAGTTTTTGAAACACCGCTGCGGTGGATGCTAATCCGAATGGCATTCTAAGGAATTTATAACATCCGAACGGTGTGATGAATGTTGTTAGGTGACTGCAGGAAGGATGTAGGGCAATTTGATGGTATGCAGATGAGAGATCTACGGTGGAGAACCACTTTATTCTTTTCATCTTAGATAGCATCTCGTTTATCTGGGGTAGCGGGAACTCGTCCACCCAAATGTACTTGTTAAGTTCCCTTAGGTCCACACACAGACGTACCTTCCCGTTGGGTCTCTGAGTGGCGACGAGAGGTGCGAGCCACTCGGCACTCTCGATTGCTTCAATGATTCCGTTCCTTTCCAGGCGTAGTATTTCTTCCTGCACCGCCTCCCTGCTTCTGAAGGGAATGCTGCAGACTTTGTGGCTTATAGGTCGTGCCCCATCCTTTAAGCGTATTTTGTGTGTGAATTTGGTCATCCGACCTATGGTTCCCTTGAAGACCTCCGGGTATTCTCTCTTCCACGTGTCTTCTTTGTACTTTTGTTCTGGATCCGTCATTAGGACTTGGGTAACTCCTCCTGGGTTGAGTTGGATTCCTAGGGCACCTTGATCTATCCATCCCAGAACAGAAGGTCCCTTCTCGGCAACGTACAGCTTGCCGTCCTCTGGTCGACCTTTAAACTCAAACTTGAGAGGACAATAGCCCACCCTGGGTATGGGTTCGCCTGTGTACGTGACTGGGCGTATGTCAGGGGGACTTAAACTCGCATTCGTCCTGTGCTCAAAAACTCTTTCCCACACAGTTCGCTAAACTATAGTGTACGGGTAACCCGAATCCTCCACTATGTGGATTTGTACTCCGCCGATCGTCATTTGTAGTACCGGCTTCTTGGATCCCGTGCAGTTTATTCCGAGGACTTGGTCATCCATGCTCAAGACTTCTTCTCCTTCTTCTTCTTCTCCCAGTGTTTCTTCTTCCTCTTTGCAGTCTTTGGCTACGTACTTCACTTCCGTCCTCCTGAGATTGCGCCTGCACACCTTTTCTTAGTGCCCCATTATTCCACAGAATGAGCATTTGGCCCTGAATGCTGGGCACATTTTGTCGTTGCTGGTATGTGTTTGTCTTCCACACCGGTAAAAATTATCCTTATTGTTTCCTTGTGGTCGTTGTGTTCCCGTAGTTCTCTGAGGGTATTTCTTCTGATACCTGGCATTGGGCGGTGAAGCCTGCTGGGTTGTTGCTAGTCTGTTTCTGTCTGACACCTTGCATACTGCTGTTTTGCTGCCTGTCTCCTTGCTTGCCGCTTCCGCACACTCTCTTAGACAGTTCCGCCTTCTTCACCAATGCCACTACCTCTTGGAGAGGAGCATCTCCGTTGACCCACAACTTCTCTTGGATGGCTGCGTTGGAAGTGTGCGTTATGATCTGATCCCTGATCAATTCGTTATGCAGCATTCCAAACTTGCACGTCACCGCCAGCTTCTGCAGTGCTGCTACATACTCGTCGATCGATTCCCCACTGCTTTGTTTCCTCTGGAAAAAATTACATCTGTCTATGGCTATGCATATTACCGGACAGTAGTGCGAGTCTAGATCATCCAGCGCATGCTGGAACTCATCCATGTCCGTAGGAAGCCTGGTTTTCTTCACTAGGTTGTCGTATACCCTGATGCCTTCTGGGCCTAGGTTGTGGAGAAGTATTTTCTTCCTCCTGGAACTAGAGTACGCCCGTCGCTTTCTTCTTCTAGAGCGGATAGGTAGTTCAGGAAGTACCTCTTCCAGTCTTCCCACGACATTGCTGGTTCGCCCCTCTTCGGCAAGAATGGGACTAAGCTGGTGAGGGAGGATGATTGCGCGCACATGCTCTCAGCGTTGCATTGGACCGGGATATGTTGGGCGACAGTGCCTGGTGGACTCCCCGGGCTTGCCTCTCTTCCGGTCTACTGTCTTGTGCGGGGGCAGGGCTTCCTCCCCCTCCTCGGAAGGCACCAGGGCTCTGGAGAGTTATTAGCTGGTCCTTGGGGCACCCCCTTCTGCCTGTATCAGGCGTGCTGTGGTGATCCTCTGGGGCAGACCGGACTTCCTGTACTCCTGAGCTTTCGTTTTCCCACTCCTCAACCCCTTTCACACTGTGGTTGGGCAGCCTCCGCCCACCTTGGATGGTCTTGTGGGCGATTTGCTGTCGACTTGCAGCTCTTCAGACCCCCTTGTGGCCCCCACCTCGTGTAGGGTTGTCTGCCACCTCAGTCCTGGAGTGGTGAGGCTGGCACTTACTAGCTGTGGCCTGAAGTTGTGATTGCCTCCACCTGAGTAGGGTCTTTGCACTTGTGACACTTGCCAGCATGTGAATGAGTGCCACCTCTTTGCAGGTCACTTCTCCCTCCTGCCACGCTCGGGTCCGCGTGGTCTGGCAGTTCTTGACACACGCTGCTCAGCGGGCTGACGCAGTATCCCGTTTCCTTGTGGCCAATTGTAAGGGTGCCCTTCGTGCCCCTAAATAACTTCCAGACACCAGTGTTGATTTATTTAACTTTTAATTCCCCGAGTGCCAGGAAAGCTCCGTTCCATTCTCTCGATCGGCAAACCCCAAAAATTGGCCGCCTCACGCTCCCGGCGTCCTCAGCGTGCGCTCCATAAAACAACTAGAGTGTCACCACAGCTTTTTAACAAGAAACTCTTGATGAGGATATCTGGATAGATAGTCAGTGTTAAGCTGTTGAAGACCCTTATGATGTCTGGTTTGGAAGTGGAATGGTTGAAGAGAACGAACCATCCAAGCACCCTGTGAATATTACCCTTGTTAGAGTCGTCCACTCTAACGGGGCTTAGTTTGTACATAGGTTGAGCTCTCTCCTTTCTAGATAATATAGTAGGGTATGACTAGCCCATTTGATGGCTAAGGCCTGTTTTACAATGGTCGCATATTGTCGCTCTCTTGGAAAACGTTTTCTACTAGTATAAGTAATGTGTCTTTCCTTCCCCCGTTCTTCCAGCTATAATAGTACAGCTTCTATTCCTTTATCTGATGTATCAGTCTGGACGATGAAGGTCTTGTTATTATTAGAGCTAGCAAGGGCTGTTTCTGATATTAATACCTGCTTAAGGCTATTAAATGCAGTGATGATAAGAGGAGAGGGGCTTTTTAATTTGCTTTACGACTTGCATGATTTTTTAACTGGTCTATCAACAGGGTGGCTATTTGGGATAATTTTGGTATAAAACGTTTATAATAGCCTATCAGACTCAGGAAAGCTCTTAGTTTTTTCTTTCTTTGGCATGGGAATCTTAGAAATAGCCACAGCGTTTTCAGTTTGTGGGCGTATGTGTCCTCCCCTCAATAAGTATCCTAGATATTTGACAGATTCTGCCAAAAGGAAGTTTTTCTTAGGATTGCCCTTTAATCCATAGGTAAGACTCTAATACAGTTTGTAGGTGTGTTACAGCTTCACTCCAAGTGCAACTATTAATAATAATGTCATCAATATAGGCATAATTGACATGAGGTTGAAGCACTTTCTTCATGAGTCATTGAAAAGTGTCAGGTGCGCCACAAAGTTTAAATGGTAGGACTGTAAACTGGTACAGATATTCAGAAGTATAGAAGGCTGTTTTCTCCTTATCCTGAGGTCTAAGAGGCACCAGCCAGTAGCCCTAACATAAATCTGAGGGACTAATGAATTGAGCCTCACCTAGTCGTTCCACCATTTTATCAATTCCAGTAAGAGGATGAGTATCAGATTAGGAGGTTTTGTTTAGTTCCCGAAAGTAAATTCAAAACCAGATAGAACCAACCAGTATCGGTCCAAGAACGATAGGGGAGTTCCAATGATTGCTGGAGGAGTCAATTATCCCCATTTGTAACATTTGTTGGTCTTCGGAGCTTATCACCGCTTTAAGGGCTTCAAGTATTCTTTTAGGTTTTTTTGCTTACATTTTTCCAGGACGAGTGCAAATAGGGTGTGCCATCACCATGGTTCTACCTGGGTTAAGGGAAAAAAACTTCAGCTTTGGGTTGTAAACAACTTATCAACTTTTGTTTACGAGAAGGGTCCAGGTCAAGGTCTATACTGGATAGGAAAAGGGGGGTATAACTCTCTTCCATGACTTTTCCTGTTAGGACTGATAAAGGGCCCTCCCACCTCGAGAAGGTTGACATGATATATGTGAGAAGTTTTCCGGCAGGAATCCACTTGAATTTGATATGTAACAAGTGTTTTTGTAGACAATACTGTATAAGGTAAATATAGAGGAAAAATGGAGGACTGTGCCCTCACGATTTGTCAGCAGTAATCCGAAAATGAAATGCAAACGTTCTTTGAAAGTTTTACATGCGTAGTTTTTATTTCATGTTACATCTGTGGCTAAAGGACAGCCGAAACGTGTTTCGCCCTAGTGGCCTATAGGCCGTGGGCTTTTTCAAGGCAAGACTCTGGTGTTGGTGCAGGTAGAGATAATGATTCTCTAAAAAGCCGGTATCTCATCTCTGCGGCCCTGGAACAAGGACCGCATGTGAGAAGTTAGCCTGGCATATGATGTCCACTCGTTCTAGTGGGCACCTTGCACCAGTCTAACCAACCCTTATTGATGGTGGTTGTAAAGTCAACCTTATAGAAAGCTATCCTAGTGGTAGCATGAACCAGCAGTCTTCAGGCTAAGACTTCAGTAGGCGTGCTAAGCAAGTTGTTTTACCATATATAATCCCTTGAATATCAAATGAAAGGACACCACACAAGGTATATATCAAATGTATATGTATTTAATCTAAACACAACCCCTCTGCACTCTTTATGAGGTCAAAGGTCAAAATACAATACACGTCACACAGTTAATATACAATAAGTTGCACAGTATACACTATGCCCTAGGGGCCTCACAAACCCTATACTTAGAAAGTGGTATAAGTACCACGTGAGAGTTAGAAAGTAGGCCTGGGGCCTGTGGAATGGCTGGGCAAAACACTAAACAACCAAAGGTTTGGAAGTAGGAGGCCCACGGGAGACGCGTGCAGTGACTAAACACAGTTGCGAGTTACCATTGACTTTCTATGGGAAACAAAGAAGTTACAAATATGCAATTTAGGGACACTTCCAGATGGACTAGGATGGAGCCCTTTTAAACTAAGACACTTCGAGAGTCAAGACCCACGGGAGCACCGGAGTACTCGTGTTACCTCACCCAGGGAAGCCCGGTGCATAGGTGTCTTTTCGTGTTGGGTTTCATCGTCGTTTTCTATGGAGAGCTGTAAAGAAGTGCTGCAGGCGACTAGAGGAAAAGTGTCCGGGTGGATCCAAGGGGTGGATCAGTGATGTTAATAACCTGAAAGCAGAGGGGACAGAGTCTGGGTCACTAGCCAGTGACCAGGAAGGTACCAGGAAGGAACCAGGCGATGTCAGGGGCTTGAAGGTGAAGAAGGTGAGTTTGTCTCTTCAGCCACGAGGTCCAAGAGGCATCGACAATGACCAGGCGCTGGATTCGAGCTGTCCCAAAATGGATCTAGCTGACTGCAGTGTCAGTATCCGGATTGGACCCAACAAACCTTAGCAACCGCAACCCACGCAGGATGTCAAGATTGGCTCTGTTGCAGACCAGCAAGGTCTGTGGTGCGTCTTCTTTTTAGGGAAGCTGGAGCAAGGCTGGAGCAACCAGGAAAACAAAGTAAATTCAAGATGGCGTCTTCAGGGGGCTCACTAGCCAATGGGCAAGGAACCGGGCAGACGTGTCAAGCTCAAATGCAAAGGTGGGGCCCACGGAATACTCGCGGAGTGTGGGGGACTGGGCTTCGGTGCCAATGGTGCTCGGGCTGGGGCTTCTTGTACCCCAATGCACAACTTACTGAGGCTTCAGGAAAGGAGTGCAGGTAGCAAAATGCAGGATGTCCAAGATGTCCAGTCCCATGTCTCTCGTGTCCGCCACGGGTCTCAGCTTTGCTGTGGATGTGGATCGGTGTCAGAGAAGTTTGAAAGTCTAGTTTTTGAGTCGTAGAGCCTTCCGGTATCGATGGGAGCCTTGAAACTGCAGACTGGCGAAGTTGCTGTTGGTGCCTGTTTGCACAGGGTGGTCACTCCTTGACCACAAGGGAGATGTCTTCCATCTTCCAGTCAAAATTGAATGTCGAAGGTCCAAGATATGTCTTTCAAAGATTCGTCCAGGATAATCTAAAGTCCTGGGGACACAGCTCCTATACTTATACTAAGGATGGGGGCTGGATTACCTGACTAGGTCCCTCCTATGGGTGGCCCTGAGAAGGGGGTGGTTACACCCCTTTCCCTTTGTCCAGTTTCGCGCCAGAGCTGGGGCGCCCCAGCAACTGGTTTGAACCGGCTATGCATGGAGCACCTTGTGTTCCCAGGCAGAGTCTAGATGCATTCACTGAATGCAGCCCTCCCTGCCCCAATACACAAAACCCCTGTCTGGACAGGAAACCTATTGTCCAGGCCTCCCCTGCCGGAGTTTAGTCCAGCCACAGGAGGTCAGACTCGTGTCTGTGGCAGCAGCATCCATTTTGAGATGCTGAGGCTCTGTTTAACTTTAACCGGGTAAAGCAGTAAGCTACATGTCTTTTACCTCTAGAAGGGTGGAATGCTACCCCCACCGCCAGAATTGGCGGGGGGTAGTATTCCAAAGTGCTTGACACCTTACACAACATGTTTTGATAAAGCCAAAGCAAAGTTAGCTTTGACCGCGAGGATTATAATGCACTTAAGAGTATATGGTTTAGCTATATCATAAAACAGCTATAAGGAGATGGTTACGAAAGCTGCAGAGGGGCTCAGCTCATGCTAGGGCACCCTCTCACATAAAACCAAGCACTCTGCCTCCAGGATTGTCGAGGCCTACCATAGGAGTGGCTTATACTTTTATATGTGTCTATATGTAAAGGCAGACATAGCTATACTATATCTAAGTAAGGGGTGATTACACCACCTTACCCAGGCTGTGTGAACAGACCTGTGGTGTCAGTTTGGAAGGCAAACCAGGGATGGCACAATACATGCTGCAGCCCCTGGTAGGCCAAGGGTACACCTATGCCCTTGGTACCGATGGTACACTATACAGGGGCTCACAAGAGTGACCAATCTGGTGTGTACCTAAAGTACATGGTATCAATTTAGAGAGAAAACAGCTGGGCTGTGGGTCTGATTAGCAGGCCCACAGCCACACTAAAGTCGAAAAACCAGAGAATCACAGCAAATAGTGGGGGTGACCATAGGAAGCAGACCCTACTCTCCTACACCGCAGAGACAAGATACCGGCTTTTTAGAGAATCATGATCTCTACCTGCACCAACACCAGACTCTTGCCGTGAAAAAGCCCACAGCCTATAGGCCACTAGAGCGAAACATGTGTTGGCTGTTCTTTATCCACAGATGTTACATGAAATAAAAACTATGCGCGTAAAACTTTCAAAGGACGTTTGCATTTCATTTTCGGATTACTGCTGACAAATCGCGAGGGCAGAATCCTCCATTTTTCTCTATACTTACCCTTACAATGGCTCTTGGGGGAAGCCTTTTGAGAGGAATGGGTCACAACACAATTGGGCCCTGACAATTGTAGGACCGAGTCCCAGAAATTTCCACCCAAACAGTTACCCACAATACTTTATAAGGTCCCTGACATTGAACCACTAGTTTGTGGTCAGAGGATGGCATCATGAGCAAGACTTAATCTCCTACCTCAGACCCCATCTCTTTGGTTCTTTTGGTCGGGTTACCTTTTTTCCAAGGAACAAAAGTGGATTTATAAGCTTCAGTTTGATAAAGGGGGATTAAATGATGATATTCCTTGGACCCTTCTATAGCGATATAGTTAGGTATTAATCAGATGACAGTACCAACACAGCTTTATCCCACATGGTCATAATAGTGGTTATTAGAGATATAATCACTGGTTTATGCTATTATCTGATACCTAACACTGAGGATGTTCCATCTAGATTATCCCTATTGCATACCAACTGTGATGAGGGATGTGCTTATAAATAGGTGCCTTCGATTTCACTAACTGAACATGTCAGGCTTTGGATTATGATATTACATAGGAAATAATCATTATCATGGAGTTGTTCCTATAAGATTTGTGAATTACAGCCAGTGAGAATTATGTGAATTCGACCTATAGAATAACATTTATGTGTCCTTCTGTTAATTAGAGAGTATCTTTTCAGTTTATTTTTCTATTGCATGTTTCTCGTGCTGTCCTAGTATGCGAACAATACTCAAGACACTTCCTGTCTTTCTTAAAAAGATAATGGTATGCAGCTCCCTGGGCTATACCGATGGCCGAACTACTAATATGGCCGATATGATCTCACTGGGTAGTTTCAAAATCGTGGTCTCGCGCTATTTCGAGCGTTATCTTTAAGTACTGAGCAGCATGCTTTGACTGTATCTTCCCGATACCCCATAACATTAACAATACTCAATAGACATCTTTTTACAAAACCTCTGTCTTCCTGAATGAAATAATTGTAGGCAGGTCTTCGGGCTATATTAACAAAAGATCAATGACTGAACTACTAACATGGCCGATATGACCTCACACGGTAGTTCTAAATACCTGTTCTTGCGCTATTTCGAGCGCGATCTCGAGCGTGGAGCAACTCGCTCGGATTAGTACCATTATTACTTAGGATAGGTTTGTAATACAGACCTTTGTGATATTCTACATAAAACCTGTTCCTCACTTATAAGACCAGTGGAGTGTGGTGCCAGGTGTATTAATAATACAGAGCTCTTCGAACTACTAAAATGGCCGCGATTACATCATGTAGTAGTTTTTAACGCAGGATTTTTTCGAGCGCAAAGTAGTGCGCTTGGTTCTTTCATCAAAATACACTTTTTATGTATACTTAAAAGCTGCTTTTCTGATACCCCCTTCCTTTTCTTATAATATAAGGAATGGGAGTCTTTAAGATATATTAACACAGCACTGCTAGGTGGCAGCATAGATTAATTAAACAGAGGGTTACCAGTCTAACAAACCCCCACAGGACTATAAAAAATAAGATCACCTAGACGTTGGTGCCGCCCCCAAGCCTCAGAAGGTAGCTTGAGGTACCGACGGAAAGGTGAGTTAACAAGAATATGTATAGTATGAATACTTCATAGACACTAAATTGTTAGCCTTGGAGCTCTTTTTCAGATTGTTTTAAACTGGGTGGCATAGGACATTCTGTACCTCCAACAGTTTGGTGTCAGAGTGAATTTTCTGAGTTGTTTTGAGGTCTAGCCCATTCAGTCCTAGGTTGACCTTCCTCATATGTTTGCCTCTAGATGTAGGGAAACTTTCTGACAGGAATGGTATTTGGGCATTACTAAATGCTCATATTCTGTTGCTTTATTGTGCTACATTTCTGTTTTTCCTCCTTATGTCTTTGTAGTGCGGGGCCTCTTATATACCTGAGCATGGTCCAGGTGAGGTGAGGTCATTTCCCCTACCAGTAAGGGTGAGCAATCTATTCATTTATTTTTTCATATAAAACTGTATTTGGGTGTTACACTTTGCATAGATGACTGACACATCTAACACAACATTAATGATGTAACATTTTCCTCCACAGAATTCACGGTAGCTAACGTGATTTGGAGGGGTTATGTCCATGGTTGTTACAGGTTGTACCGTATTCAACTAGTTTTATTATACCTTGTTTCTTTGGTGATGGTGGTGATTTTTTTGTATCACTACTAGGAGTGCAACTACTAGAGGAGCAGAGCCCCTGATGAATGCCAAGGGATTTAATACCCGTTAGGCATAAACATGTTGGCCCATTTCTAGGCAGATATTTGTTACTGTCTCTCTAGCACTGTTCTGGTTTTTTTAATTAGGAGGCGTGTCTTGTCCGCAGAATAAAGTTGTTAGAAGGAGGACACTCCATCCTATTTTAAGTCACTACTTTTTCTGTTGCACTTGTTACCTTTACCATCAAAAGATCAGTCATCATGGACGGTTTGTGTATTTTTGGTGGACCAAATCCTTGAACAGCAATAAGGTGCGGTGTTTGATGTCCCAATGATCAGGGGACCAGCCTATTATGCACCCGGGTTTGGCCATATGATATAACTGATCATTGAGTCAATTTGATGGGAAACCTTTTTCAAATTGCTTTGGATTAGTCAGCCATGTATGAACAACCCATGATGTGCCGGTCTACCCTGTGCACTTAGTGTTCACCCTCTTTTCTCTCTTTCTCCTGAAATATGCTGTCTTTAGGTGACATGTACACTATGAGATCCTGTGGACTCGGTGACAGTGCAGCTTTAGAATTTATACTGAAAGCTTGAAATGGGAGGCCCAGGCACACTCAGCAGGTTCCTGTGTTCTCATGTTGGTGTTCAACGCCTCGTAAGGGTTAGTAAGCGCTGCATAAATAAAATTCTGGGGTGATTTTCACTGCCCCCTGCAGAACCTGCTTTGCAATCATTGAGTTCTAATGAGGAAGTTGGCCCACATTTTAGTGAAGCACTGCTCGTGGTGCATTGACCCCCCACACTCTTCTCCAGTGATGTTTATTAAAATAATTTACAAAAATCACCAGTTGATTTTAAAAGCATGTTTTTCTTTCTGGCTTTCAGCAATTTAAGGACCCACAGACGGGCTGAAGACGGCTGGAATGCCAGAAACCGGTCCTCGGAAGCTTGTTTCCGGTCCAGGGAAGGCATGGCTTGGCAGTTCGGGCTGGACTGTTCCCATGAGGCACAGGGTCAGACTGATTTGCATATGGCCATGTCTGAACTGGGGTGGTGTGGAGTGCAAAAAAACGATGGATTTGGGACCAGATCTCTGTACTGGGGTGAATGTATGACCTTGTTCTTCATTCTGTCCATCAACTGTGGTTTTTGCATTTGTCACCCCGAGTGGGATGGGTATACTCAGACGTGAGTTCCATGCACTCCACACCACTGGATTCAAGCAAGCCGGGCTGAAGAAGGCTGGAATGCCAGAAACCGGTCCTCGGAAGCTTGTTTCCGGTCCAGGGAAGGCATGGCTTGGCAGTTCGGGCTGGACTGTTTCCATGAGGCACAGGTTCAGACTGGTTTGCATATGGCCATGTCTGAACTGGGGTGGTGTGGAGTGCAAACAAAACGATGGATTTGGGCCCAGATCTCTATACTGGGGTGAATGTATGACATTGTTATGCATTCTGTCCATCAACTGTGGTTTTTGCATTTGTCACACAGTGATTGGCCATCGAAAGTACGGATGCGGCAGTGTGCCACCAGTGGCACCACACAAGCGCGGCACCCAATAATGGATTGCTACCCGGTGGACCATTGGGACCAACCAATCCTGGCGGTGCATGCAGCGCCAGGATTGGCTGGGGGGCACAGATACCATTCGCCCTTTTCATCCCCGGGGGCTGCGGCCCTGGGGGTGCTGTATGAAACAGCACCCCTTGGGTCCCTCTCAAAGGGGGAAGAAGTAAGAGCATGTGCGGGCTGAATAAAGCCCAAAAATGCACATGCGCAGTTTGCGCACTACAGCTGCAGCTGAGTGTGAACTGTCACTCAAGCAGCAGCAGCCCAGCCCAGCCCCACCCCCTGCCGCTGCGCACTCCGATATTGTGTCGGGACTCAGCGTGAGGTGAGAACAGCAAGGTCCTTACTGACTGACTGCAGTGCTGGCTGCTTTGCAGGCTTGGTGCGTCCATTTGGGCGAAGGGGCGTAGCCCCACTAAGCCTCGTGGCGTGCAGGAGAAATGACGGGGCAGGAGAGGTGATGGCAGGGGAGGTGACGGGGCAGGAGAGGTGAGGGGGCATGAGCTAGAGCGGTAACCGGGCGGGAGCGGTGAAAGGACAGGAGCGGTAAACAGGGCAGGAGCGGTGAACAGGACAGGAGCGGTGAACAGGACAGGAGCGGTGAACAGGGCAGGAGCGGTGAACAGGGCAGGAGCGGTGAACAGGGCAGGAGCGGTGAACAGGGCAGGAGCAGTGAACAGGGCAGGAGCAGTGAACAGGGCAGGAGCAGTGAACGGGGCAGGAGCAGTGAACGGGGCAGGAGCAGTGAACGGGGCAGGAGCAGTGAACGGGGCAGGAGCAGTGAACGGGGCAGGAGCAGTGAACGGAGCAGGAGCAGTGAACGGGGCAGGAGCAGTGAACGGGGCAGGAGCAGTGAACGGGGCAGGAGCAGTGAACGGGGAAGGAGCAGTGAACGGGGAAGGAGCAGTGAACGGGGAAGGAGCAGTGAACGGGGAAGGAGCAGTGAACGGGGAAGGAGCAGTGAACGGGGAAGGAGCAGTGAACGGGGAAGGAGCAGTGAACGGGGAAAGAGCAGTGAACGGGGAAGGAGCAGTGAAGGGGGAAGGAGCAGTGAACGGGGCAGGAGCAGTGACAAGGCAGGAGAAGTGACGGGGCAGGAGAAGTGACGGGGCAGGAGAAGTGACGGGGCAGGAGAAGTGACGGGGCAGGAGAAGTGACGGGGCAGGAGAAGTGACGGGGCAGGAGAAGTGACGGGGCAGGAGAGGTGATGGGGCAGGAGAGGTGATGGGGCAGGAGAGGTGACTATGCATGAGCAGGAACAGTGACCGTGCAGGAGCGGGGAACGAACAGGGCAGGAGCAGTCAACAGGGCAGGAGCAGTCAACAGGGCAGGAGCAGTCAACAGGGCAGGAGCAGTAACGGGCCAGGAGAAGGGAGGGGGCAGGGGAATTGACAAAGCAGGAGTGTTGATGGAGCATGAGCAGGAGTACTGGCTGGACAGGAGCAGTGAAAGGGCAGGAGCAGGCGTTTCCCAGGGCGACTGGAAGGGTAGGGGGCCAGTTTAGTTTGGGGGAACCAGTTTTGTACAAGTGCAGGAGTTTTCTGCAAAGTTCTTTGTATATTCAGCAGGTTTCGGTCAACAATACAGGTGCCAAGATAACTTTGGTGATCAATGTACCTGCTGGAGAGAGATGGGAGCATGTTTTGTCCAGTGGCTGTTTTACTCATCTAAGGTAGTGCAGAGGGGTAATATGCCTGCTGCAAAGAACATGTACCATGCATATCAAAGAGCAATATGATATGTGCATAGTTCAGTGGGTACTGCTTTGTGTTTACTTCCTGAATGAAAGGATACTTGAATCCAAATGGTCTGGCAGTTCGGGCTGGACTGTTCACATTGGGCGCAGGATCAAGACTGATTTGCATATGGCTGGGTCCAAACTGGAATGGCATGGTGAGCAAAAAACGATGGATTTAAGCCCACATCTCTGAACTGGGGTGAATGTATGACATTGTTCTGCATTCTGTCCATCAATTGTCCTTATGCATTTGTCACCCCGACGGTGGGACGGGTATGCTCAGACGTGAGTCCCGTGTTCTCCATGCCACTGGAATCAAGCTATCCTGGCTGATGAGGGCAGAAAGCCCGAAACGGGTCCTAGGATGCTTGTTTCCAGTCCAGGCAGGACCTGGCTTGGCAGTTTGGGCTGGACTGTTACCATGAGGCATAGGGTCAAGGCTGATTTGCATATGGCTGGGTCCAAACTGGAATGGCATGGTGAGCAAAAAACGATGGATTTAAGCCCAGATCTCTGAACTGGGGTGAATGTATGACATTGTTCTGCATTCTGTCCATCAATTGTTCTTTTTTCATTTGTCACCCCGAGTGGGACGGGTATGCTCAGAGGTGAGTCATGTGCTTTCCATGCCACTGGAGTTAAGCTATCAAGGGCTGATAAGGGCTGAAAGCCTGAAACCGGTACTACGATGCTTGTTCCAGTCCATGGAGGACCTGGCCTGGCAGTTCGGGCTGGACTGTTCCCATAGGGCACAGGGTCAAGACTGTTTTGCATATAGCTGAGTCCAAACTGGAATGGCATGGTGAGCAAAGAAACAATGGATTTAGGTCCAGATCTCTGTACTGGGTGAATGTATGACATTGTTCTGCATTCTGTCCATCAGTTGTTCTTTTTGCTATATTATGAATGAGCAGCTAGCTGGCTAACATGAATATGAAGGAGCCTTTAGGGGTTTCCATGAGTCTAGATTCTCCTGAAGAGTCCCATTCTCTTCTGAGCCCTGCTTAACACATGTGTTCAGGAGGAGCCCTGTATTCATGACCTCAATGTTTGAGACAAAAAATAATCATGGATTTCTGAACAATGAGAGTAAAAGCATTAAGGTAACATGTTGTTCCTGCTTATATTTCACACGCTTCACATAAACCTGTATTCCCTATGAGTGTTTGCTTTTTCCTGAATTAAACCTCAAATAAACATGTTTATCCATTGTTTTAATTAAATAATGTTATAAGCTGTAACTGGTCAGTGAAATGCTAAACGTACAAAAAATTGGTATGTTTTGCTATTTCTAGCCACACCCCTGACTCCGCCCACTGGTTCAATCTTCAGTTATTCCCGCCCTCAGAGTCTCCGCCCACAGTTCCCCTACTTTTTTTTCCCCACTTCGACCACTGGGTTAGTTGAATGGGCTGTGGCAATTTAATAAATGGGCAAGTTACTCAGCCAAACCAAAAGCATTCGAAGAAATCTCTAATTCCCACCTTGATACTTGAGCATCACTTGCACTTATTCACTGTAGAAGCACTTTGGCACCTTATGCACTAGTTGTAGCAGCCTGCCTATTTTTATGACAACGCTTTTGGTTTGCATCCGGCACTTTGTCAACTTAGGATGCCTTACGCCCTGCTGGGTGGGCTCCAATTATCTTAAAAAAGCCCAGTCAAGCATCTTGGTATTTTTATGGGTTCACTTGACTGGCTAGCCTAGTAAAGATGTTGATAACATGTAATCCACTTGGCACATTATGCTTCTTCTGGCATTTTTGGGCAGACACTAGTTAGCCCAGTGCAGGGAAGCATTCTTGTCTTTCATAAGTAGTAAATGCCTGGGCTCACAACACAGGCATCATGGAGTAGGAGAGCTGATTTTATATCAAATGTTATTATTAGTGTGTGTTTACAATTACTTTTAATGGCTGTATGTTCATGTATACTAATCAAGGTTTATGGATTTAATTGACTAATAAACGAATTTCTAACTGGCTGACTGGGTTTATATCATAAGCACACGCCCAGCTTTGCAAGATTATTTGGAGCAGGTTGTATTTTTCTGGATATTTATGAAATTCCTGATCCAATCTTGGTTTTACTGGACAGTTCAAAATATGTAAGCATTGCACCCGAGGTGGTCACCATTGCTGTTTTTTGCAGTCTAAGTTGCTAAATCAGTGATTACTTTTCATTGGAAAGTTAAACAATAAAAAAATCAGTAAGCTTAAGAAAATGTTTGGACTGGAAATATATACCAGTGCCATGATGAAGTTTAATAAAATCTAGGGTCTCTACAATAAGTTTATGGGAATGAGTTTATGATATAAAATAAAAGGCAACACAATTAAGTCAAAAAGTAAGTAAAAACACAATACGTTATTTTTAGTACCAAAGCAGACGAGTTCAAATTGAAAAATGTGTTGTTTACGTTTCTTTAATACCATTTACAATACATTTCACTCAATAGAAAAAAAATTTTTTGTTGAATCTGTTTATTAGTTTTTCCTTTTTACAATATAAGTAAAGTACAGAAAATAAGTAAAACAATATATAGTGCCTGGCAGCACAACTTGCAAGTGGCCGAAAGTACCAACAGGGGTAAAAAGTCGTAGGTTACAGAAGAAGAGTGTGTCTAAATATCAGTCCCCAGTAGGAACAAACAGCTCTACAATTTTCTGCTGGAAAATAGAGAAGATCTACACAGTAACCATTGCTTTAACTGGTTCGGTGCCGAGGACATAACGGTTACGTCCTTGGCTGTGATGCTGGTGTGCCAAGTATGTAACCGTTACGTCCTCAGCACACCACTGCAAAATCACTCTGCTGTTTTTCTTTTTTTTTTTCCTCTGGAGGTAGGGAAAAGATTCCCCAATCTCCAGGGGCATTTATTTCTCAATGTAATGATGATCATGCACATGACGTGCTGACGTCATTACATTGAAGGTGAAACTGAAATGAACTTGTTTCACTTTCACTGCTAGTGTGGCTAGCTCAGCCCCCCAAGCACCGAAACACATGGGAGAGGTATCGTTAGAAAGGGGAGAATCTCCCCATGCGGATAGTACACTTACCTAGTGGATCCCTGCCCACTCAAAAACAAAATGGGTGCAGTCTTTCTGCATCAGGGGGCAATTTCTCCTGATCTGCAGCCCTGAGAGGGCAGAAAGCCCACTAGGCACCAGGCACATTTTTATTTGTATATTAGGGGTGGGCACTGCCCAGAACAGGAGTGTTTTTGGTCCGGGACATGGCGGTCATCTAGGAAAACCTACCTAAATCAGACAGTTCTGAAAAACTAGACACCTGGGGGATTACAGGGAGGTGTGGCTTGCGTGGATCTTCCAAGGTTTTCTTACCCAGAATTGCCTGTAAACCTTACATTTTGCTTTAAAAAAATATCAAATTTTCCTCACATTTCCGTGTGGAAAAGTTGTTAACTCACCGGTTCGACACAAATTTCCTACTACCCAGCGTTCCTCCAGGTCTCCTGATAAAAATGGTACCTCACTTGTGTGGGTGGGCCAAGTGCCTGCTACAGAGAAGGACCCAAAACGTATTGTGGAGACACCAGAATTATCAATCACAAAATGACCTGATTTTGCAAGGGGGCCCCTGCGTTTTTGGTTCCTGGCTCGATGGCCATCTAGGGAAACCTACCAAACGCAGACATTTCTATAAAACCAGACACTTGGAGGAGTCCAAGGATGTGGGCTTGCATCGGTCCCCCATATTTTCTTACCCAGAATCCCCTGCAATCCTCCAATTTAGCTAAATAAATCAAATGTTTCTCATATTTCTGTGTGGGATCACCATGCCGGCACAAATTTCCTACCACCCACTGTTCCCCTCCATCTCTGGAATAAAATTTCACCTCACTTGTGTGGGTGGGCCAATGGACTGCAACTGGGAAAGGCCAAAAATGAAGAGATTGAGGGGCTAGCACAGTAAGCTTTAAGTGCTATATTTTTTAATATATGTTGTTAGGCTGATTCTGCATTTAACACCGACACAACTTTTTATCAGGAGACCAAGGGGAACTCTGGGTGGTAGGAAATGTGTGCCGGCATGGTGATCCCAAACAGAAGTCATTCCATCCTGGATTCTCCTGGGTGTCTAGTTTTAAAAAATGTACAGGTTTTCTAGGTTTCCTTAAGTGCCGGCTGAGCTAGGGTCAAAAACCCACAGCGAGGCACATAGCACAAAAATGGTCCGTTTTCACTGGAAAAAATTATGGGTTCAAGTTGCGCTTTCGGCCGACTCCTGTCACGGACACTAGGCCTACCCACACCAGTGAGGAATCAATTTTATCAGCAGACTTGGGGGAATGTCTCGCCTTCAGGTAACAGATACCGATTGTCACATTGCTGGAACGTGTGGCAAGGGGTTTCCTGATTTTTTTTAAAAAACACTTTGTACAGCAATCCCTGCACTCTTTCACTCTTAATTTTAACTTTAACTTGTGAAAGCTGCTTAGGCACCAGCGATCACCTGTCAATCACCCCCTTCCCCGGACCACCACTGACGGTGTCAGATTGTTGTGGAGGGAAGGCGGGCCCGGAAGTGATTACAACTTCCCTCGCTTGTGGCGCAGGTTAGTAGGCTAGTTGCTCTGCCCACCCTGACTACAAAGACCTGTGCTTCACTCGCGGCGGCAGACTCGCCCTCAGGTAAGAGATACCGATTGTCACATTGCTGGAGCGTGTGGCAAGGGCTTTCCTGATTTAAAAAAAAAACACTTTGTACAGCAATCCCTGCGCCCTTTCACTCTTAATTTCTAACTTTAACTCGCGAAAGCTGCTTAGGCACCAGCGCTCACCTGTCAATCACCCCCTTACCCGGTCCACCACTGACGGTGTCAGATTGTTGTGGCAGGAAGGTGGGCCGGGAAGTGATTACAACTTCCCTCGCTTGCGGCGCAGGTTAGCAGGCTAGTTGTTCTACCCTGTTCACCATAAAATACCAATGCCATTCTGGTCGCGCAGCAGACACGCACAGCAGGCGCACCGGCGACGCGCCGAAGGCACGCCAAAGGCAAGCCCGTCTGCGCCCGTCTGCGCCAGAACGGGCCAAGGGCCAGGAACCTCTGCCCCCCTTCCCCTAGCTCCCAGATGCTATGCTCGTGAGACACTTCTCCAACTTAGACACATCACATACACACCATGTCTCCACTCACTCTCCATGGAAGATCGACATAGCAACTGCACTCACTGCTCCTACACTCTATCACTACCAACTAAAACAACTCCACCGCCCACTGAGCATTTGATCAAGATGGCCCTACTTAATTGCAGGTCCCTTCCCAAACACTCTGTGGAAATGAATATACTCTTCAAAGACACAGAGCTAGAGGTTCTGTTCCTGACAGAAACCTGGCTATCCCCTATCTCAGAGCCAGATATCGTTCAAGCCCTCCCACCAGGTTACCTAATCCAACGCCACGACAGGTCCTCCGGAATAGGCGGTGGAATTGCAGTTATTTACAAAAGCCACCTCTCCTGCCGCCTTCTAGACAGCCCTATCCTGGATTGTGAAAATGCCCACTTCTCCATCCACATCTCCCCTTTAAAATCAGTCTCGGGCATCCTCATATACGCCCACCAGGAGCACAGGGACAGTTCGGTATCTCCCTGATGGAAGCCACCATCTCCCGGGCCTGCACTTCTCCCAACTTCACAATACTGGGAGATCTAAATCTCTTCTTTGATGACCCGGCAGACGGTGCAGAGCGGGAATATCGTCGTAAAAATATCGACTAACATTAATATCGCCACAGAAATATCTACAGGAAGAAATATCGATCTCAAAAATATAGTTTGACCAGAATATCGACAGACAGGTAAGTAATATCGATAACATTAATATAGTTGTAATAAATATCGTTTACAAAAACATAGTTTACAAAAATATCGTTTTTTAAATAATTATAAGTAATGTAGTGTTTTTAATGAGTATTGGTTGTCAAAGTAGTATTTTTTGTAGTATTTTATTAGTTAATAATGTATTTTATGTCAAATTTAGTGTTAATAGTTCCGTAGCGGGTTGTGGGTTTATAGGGGAGTAGGGTGGGAAGTAATTTAAATGTAATAAAATAATAGATTAATTAATGTTTTAATTGAATATAAATAGTGTAATAAATAATAGTTAATTAATTTTAATTAGTTAATTGATTAATAATTATGTAAATTAATTATGTTAATTGTTTAATTAATTTTAGGTGTGTGTACTGGAATTTTTTTGTGAAAATGTAGTGAATTAATTAAATTTTAATTGAATAATTATTTAATTAATGATTAATTAAATAAAAATAAAGATTTGTTAATTTATAAATGAAAATTGCATTTGTATAGCGCATAACCGCCCTGGGGCCTCGCAGCGCTTGAAGATAAAATGGTTTTAGTGCAGGCTCGGGGCAGATCAGAGAGATTTAGCAAACAAATGCATTTTTAGGGCCTTTCTGAACGAGAGGAGGTTGCTGTTACCCCGGATGGCAAAGGGGAGGGCATTCCAGAGTCTGGTCGCCGAATGAGAAAAAGAGCGGCCACCCCAACGGGCTTTGTTAATTTTAGAGGAGGTGGCCAGCTGCAGGGTACCAGACCGAAGGGGGCGTGTTGGAACATAAGGCATAACCAGCGGGTGCAGAATCGCTGGGCCTACACGGTGGAAGGATTTGTGCATAATGCACAGAGCTTTGAACTGCACTCTGGCAGCCATTGGGAGCCAATGAAGGTCCTTCAGGGCCTTCCTCGCCGACTGCCGACGGGACAGATTGAACTATAGGCGGGCCGCACTGTTTTGTGTGACCTGGAGCCTCTGAAGGACCGAAGCCGGTGCTCCCAGGTAGAGAGCGTTCCCGTAATCCAGGCGAGAGAGAATGAGGGCCTGGACCATGATCCTCCTCGCCTGGAAAGGGAGCAAAGGGAGCACCCGCCGGAGCATCCTCATTAGTCCGAAGCAAGTGGCAGCAGTCTTAGTAGCCTGGACAGAGAAAACAAGGGCAGTGTCAAGCCAGATCCCGAGGCTCTTTATCTGGGACTTGGGCGCAGGAGGAGCGCCAAGACATGGTGGCCAGATGGGTGCAAGAGCAGACGGGGAGGGATTTCCAAAGAGAATGATGTCTGTCTTCTCCCCGTTAAGCTTGAGACAGGAAGCTTGCATCCAACTGGCAACAGCCTCTAGACAGGGGCCTAAGGTGTTGGATGATCCATCTGCTTGGTCTAACGAGACCACCAGCTGCGTATCATCCGCGTAGGTGACTATACGCACACCAAAGGGATGGACTATCCTGTCCAGAGGTTCCATGTAGGCGTTAAAGAGGGTCGGGCTCAGGGAGGAGCCCTGAGGGACCCCACACCTGAGAGGATGTTTAGGAGAGACTGTCTCACCTTCAAAGACCCGGAAAAAGCGCTCACTCAAAAAGGAGGTGAGCCAGTCCAGAGCTGCGCCCGACACGCCCATGCCCGCCAGTCGGTATACTAGCGTGGCATGGTTCACCGTGTCGAACGCGGCACTAAGGTCTAACAGGATAATGGCCACCTTTCCTCCCCGATCCAAAGTCGTTCTTGCTTCCTCTGTGACCGCCAACATGGCAGTTTCTGTGCCATGTTGAGGGCGAAAACCTGTCTGGGAGGCACGCAACAGACAGTTGGACTCCAGATAGTCTGTTAAGATATTGTTGGTGTGCCTCTCCAGCAGTTTACTCAACCAGGGAAGCAACGAAATGGGGCGGTAGTTGGACAGGTTGTTCTGGTCCAGGGAGGGTTTCTTGAGAAGCGCCTTCACCATGGCACACTTCCAAGCGAGTGGGACCGACCTGGACACAATGTTTAAAGCTTCCAGGATCACAGGACGAATCACGTCCAGTGCCTTGACAAGGATCCGGGGGGTGCCGGGTCATTGGGGGAGCCAGAAGAAACTTTGGAGATTAATCTATCCAGGCTGGCGGCATCAAGAAGCGGAATTGTGTCCAGTTTGCAGGGAACCGAGGAGTCAGCTGGCCTAGGAGGGACGGAGGGGGTATTGACTGTAGGATTACTAAAAGATGAATATATGGTCGAGATTTTCTTGGAAAAAAAAGCAGCTGGCTCATTACAGCGGTCTTGTGCCCCTTCAACAGAAGGACGCTCAGCCGGAGATGAAATGAGGGACTTAGCTATTCTAAAGATTTCTCTAGGCGCATTTGCTGCAGCACTAATTTTACCTTCATAGAAGGAGGTTTGCGCCATTTTAATCTCTGATTTATAGAGCCTCATTGCGGACCTGTATTCGTCTTTCCTAGACTGAGAATGGTCCTTCCTCCACGCTCTCTCTAGTTTGCGGCAGTCAAGCTTTAATAACCTCAGAGCAGGAGTGTACCAGGGTGCAACTTTAGGTCTTCTGATGAGATTACAAGGGCGTTTGGGAAGAACTTGATCTAAAGTGCTGGAGATCCAGTGATCAAAGTTGCTAGAAGCTGAGGCAGGGTTCAAGGCCTTTCTCGGGGGGTCTTGAGTAAG
Source organism: Lissotriton vulgaris (assembly GCF_964263255.1). Lineage (NCBI taxonomy): Eukaryota > Metazoa > Chordata > Amphibia > Caudata > Salamandridae > Lissotriton > Lissotriton vulgaris. The sequence continues at coordinate 1,704,575,350 of NC_141685.1, read as the reverse complement.
GGCCGTTGTCCAATCGGTGAGGGGAAGTGAGGACCATTTCCTGCCCATGTACATTTAGTAATTTTTACACCTACACTATCCAACGCTTTCCCTACTGTTGCACCCTTTGGAGTGGGAATAGTAATTTTTACCCCTACGCTATCCAACGTTTTCCCTACTGTTGCACCCTCTGGAGTGGGAATAGTAATTTTTACCCCTACGCTATCCAACACTTTCCCTACTGTTGCACCCTCTGGAGTGGGAATAGTAATTTTAACGCCTACGCTATCCAACGCTTTCCCTACTGTTGCACTCTCTGGAGTGGGAATAGTTATTTTTACCCCTACGCTATCCAACGCTTTCCCTACTGTTGCACCCTCTGGAGTGGGAATAGCAATTTTTACCCCTACGCTATCCAACGCTTTCCCTACTGTTGCACCCTTTGGAGTGGGAATAGTAATTTTTACCCCTACGCTATCCAACGCTTTCCCTACTGTTGCACCCTCTGGAGTGGGAATAGTAATTTTTACCCCTACGCTATCCAACGCTTTCCCTACTGTTGCACCCTCTGGAGTGGGAATAGTAATTTTTACCCCTACGCTATCCAACGCTTTCCCTACTGTTGCACCCTCTGGAGTGGGAATAGTAATTTTTACCCCTACGCTATCCAACGCTTTCCCTACTGTTGCACCCTCTGGAGTGGGAATAGTAATTTTTACCCCTACGCTATCCAACGCTTTCCCTACTGTTGCACCCTTTGGAGTGGGGATAGTATTTTTTACCCCTACGCTATCCAACGCTTTCCCTACTGCTGCACCCTCTGGAGTCGGAATAGTAATTTTTACCCCTACGCTATCCAACGCTTTCCCTACTGTTGCACCCTCTGGAGTGGGAATAGTAATTTTTACCCCTTCGCTATCAAATGTTTTAACTAATAATATATTGTATATTTTAATTATATCTATGTATTATTGTTGTTATATAAAGTAATGTGTAAAATATATGTATATGTACACATTTATTAAGTTTATAATGATAAAGTGTAGTTAATTTGTTTTAAATAGTTAAAAAATAAAAGTAATGTAATGTATTTTGTTAATAGTACTTATATTTATTTATTATTTAATGTAATTTTAATTAATTTAAAAAGTCGATATTTTTTACATCTATATTTATTACAACGATATTTTTGAGTAGATATTTATGTACTTACCTGTTTAGGTATAGGGTGTCGATATTTTTGTAAACAGTATTTTTACAACTATATTTATGTCAACTATATTTTTGAAATCGATATTTCAACACCCTACCCCGGCAGACAAAGTAGCAAGAGACTTAACACTGGACCTAGCTTCCTACCACCTCCATCTGAAAAGTCACATGGCCACCCATACAAAAGGCCATCTCCTAGATCCCATTTTCTCTAACATCTCCGAACTATGCACGGGCAAGCCCCTCGCCATCCCCTGGTCAGATCACTGCCTAATTCCATTCAAGTGGCAAATCTGTACTGAACCCCCTCGCAGACCTCCACCCCGCCTCCCTGAATGCCCATGGTCAAAATTAGTCCTTGAGGACTGGAGACACGAACTCGTAGCCTCCACACCATTACTCGAACCAGACCCAGTCTTAGCTGGCAAGCAATTCTCCACCGGGATCGAAAAGTCACTAGATCAAGTTCTGCCAAGAAAAAATCTTCCTAACAAAAAGGGAACCTTCAAATCCCCTTGGTTTACCCCTGTGCTCCGCGACTTTAAAAAAATGTAAAAAACTTGAACGCCTATGGAGGAAGGACTGGGCCAACAACAGAAAAATTGAATACAAAACAGCCATCAGATCCTACAAAGCCAACTTAACAAGAACTTAGGGAGACTTCTTTGAAGATAAAATTCAAGCCTCCGCCAACTCCTCTAGGGAAACATTTTGCGTCATCAGAACACTGCTGAAAGTCTCTGACCCACAACGGGCCAACGACCCTTCAGGTCATAGATGCAACGAACTGGCAGAATTTTTCTCCACTAAAATCCTAAACATTCTAAAAACCCTCCCCACCCCCGACTACCCCCCAGATTCCCTCCCTCCAGTCCCCGCAATCAATGTCTCCCTCTTGGACTCCTTTTCCCCGCTGACAAAGGAGACGCTCCCCACCATCTTAAACTCCATCAAGAGTGGCTCTCCAATTGACCCTGCACCCCTCACTAAGTTAAAACTCGTGACACCCACCGTGACCCCTCTCATTACTAACCTAATAAACTCCTCCCTAGAAAAGGGCATCGTCCCTCCCAACTGGAAAAGGGCCACAGTCAGAGCACTGCTAAAAAAATCTCACCTTGACCCCCTAGCACTGGGCAACTACCAACCCATTTCCCTTCTACTTGGAATCAGCAAGGTGGTGGAGAAATTTGTCAATCAACAGCTCTCCACCTTCCTTGAATCCAACAGACTACTACATCACTCTCAGACAGGATTCTTGCCGGGCCAGGGCACTGACACCGCCCTGATAGCAGTGGTTGAAGAGGCAAGAACGATCTTGGACGCAGGGGGGGTCGGCTGCAGTGATCCTCCTGGACCTCAGTGCTGCCTTCGACACAGTGGACCACGCCATCCTTGTCCACCGTCTAAACAGGATTGGAGTCGCTGGTCTTGCCTTATCCTGGCTCAAATCCTTCTTAGAACACAGAACCTTTGAGGTCGCCGAAGGAAACACACGATCCAGAGCTGTTCCTCTCCAATGTGGGGTTCCCCAGGGCTCATCCTTGAGCCCCACTCTTTTTAATGTATATATGTCCCCTCTGGAGGAAATTGTAGCCCCCTCTGGCATGAACTTAGTTATGTATGCTGACGACACCTAACTCGTAGTCTCCCTAAACCAGTCGGCCCATTGCCAGGAAAACCTATGCTCGTGTCTCAAAAACATCTCCAAATGGATGAGCGAATCTCTCCTCAAACTCAATGGCGACAAATCAGAGATCCTACTGCTAGGCAATCAATCCAAACTCCCTACCAAACTTCTGTGGCCATCATGCATGGGACCAACCCCCATCCCAAAAAAAGAAATAAAGAGCCTAGGTGTCTGGCCTCTTACGCACTGCACGCAAAATCCTCCCTCTCTTACCCCTGCCCCACTCCAGAAAACTCCTCATTCAGGGCCTTATTTTGTCCAGACTGGATTACGGAAACGCTCTATACCTGGGTGCTCCGAAATCGGTCATCAACAAACTTCAACATGGCCAGAACTCGGTAGCTAGGCTGCTAACAGGCACACAAAAAACAATGCTCCGCGAAGCCTGCCTTAAACTCCCTACACTGGCTCCCTATTCCTGAAAGAATCAATTTTAAAACCCTCTGCATCACACATAAAATCCTTCAAGACCAGGGACCCCAATATTGATATCCCTGATTAAACCATACAAAGCTAACAGAAAGCTAAGATGCGACTTCCTCTCCCTGGAAAGCGTCCCCAGAATCAAGAAAGCACGATCAGGAGGACGTCTATTTTCATATAATGCCTCCAAGCTTTGGAACTCCCCACCCCTGAACATCCGTAGGTAGACCAATCTACTAAAATTCCGCAGGCTCTTGAAGACCTGGCTGTTCCAGATGTAACCTCATGAGACCAGCGCTGGGACGCCCACAGGTAGCTGTGCGCTCTACAAATCCACTTCCAATTCCAATTCCAATGCTGGGTGGGTGGAAGTTTGTGGCTCCCCACAGATTATAGGTCTTTCCAAAACAGAAATGTCAGAAAAATGTGTGTTTTTTGTTTACAAAGTTTGAGCTTAGCAAAGGATTCTGGAAAGCGGAATATAAACATTTGCAAGGTTTCCCTAGGTGCCTTCTGAGCTAGGGCCCAGAATTCATAGTTAGGCACATTGCGTAAAAATGAGTCAGCTTTCCATGGAAGAACGTGAAGGTCCATGTTGTGTATTGTGCAGTTTCTTTGTCGCGGGCACTAGGCGTATCCACACACCAAGGGTACGATTTTTATCAAAAGACTTGGGAGAATGCTGGGTGGGTGGGTGGAAGTTTGTTGCTCCCCACAGACTCACGAACTTTCCATCACAGAAATGTGAGGAAAACATATTTTTTGTTTTACAAAGTTTAAAATTTGCAAGGGATTCTGGGTAACAGTACCTTGTGAGAACCACACACGTTTTTTAGGTTTCCCTAGGTGCCGACTGAGCTAGGGCCCAAAATTCACAGCTAGGCACTTTAGAAAAAAATGTCACTTTTCTGTGGAAAATATTTTGGGCTATTTCCTGTTGCAGGTGCTAGGCCTACCCACACAAGTGAGGTACCATTTTTATCTGGAGACTTGAGGAAATTCTAGGTGGGTGAAAGTTTGTGGCTACACACAGATTGCAGAACTTTTCATCACAGAAATGTGAGGAAAATGTAAGTTTTTTTTTTTACAAGGTTTGAGGTTTTCAAGGGATTCTGGGTATTAGTACCTGGTGGGAGCCACACAAGTCATCCCATCCTGGAAACCCCTGGGTGCCTAGTTTTCAGAAATATACAGGTTTGCTAGGTTTCCCTAGGTGCTGCTGAGCTATGTCCCAAAATTCACAGATGGGCACTTCGCAAAAAAAGGGTCACTTTTCTGTGGAAAAATGTGATAAGTTCATGTTGGGTTTTGGGCAGTGACCAGTAGCGGGCACTAGACCTAAACACACTATTAGGAAACTTGGGGGCATGTTAGGTGCGTGGATGTTTGCGGCTACTTGCAGATTTCAGAACTTTCCATCACAGAAATGTGAGGAAAATGTGTTTTTATTTGCAAAGTTTGAGTTTTGCAAAGGATTCTGGGTATTAGTACCTAGTGAGAGCCACAATGGTCACCCCAACCTGTAATCGACTGTGTGTCTAGTTTTCAGAAATATACAGGCTTGCTATGTTTCCTTACATGCCAGCTGAGCTAGGGCCCGAAATTCACAGCTAGGCACATTGCGAAAAAAGGGTCAGTTTTCACTAAAAAAATGTATCCAAGTTGTGCTTATGTCTGTTTCCTGGCACGAGCACTAGGCCTACCCACACAAGTGATGTACCACTTCAATCAGCAGACATGGGGAAATGCTGTGTGGGTGGAAGTTTGTGGCTCTCAATAGATTCCAGAACTTTCCGACACAAAAATGTGAGGAAAATGTTGAGCTTTGCAAGGGATTCTGAGTAACAGAACCTGGTGAGAGTCACACAAGTCACCCCATCCCGGATTCCCTTAGGTGTCTAGTTTTCATAAATGTACAGGTTTCAAGGTTTCCTTAGGTGCCAGCCTGCACTAGGGCCCAAAATCCATAGCTAGGCACGTTGTGCAAAAAAGGGGTCAGTTTTCTGTGGAAAACCGTGATGGGTCCATGTTGTGTATTGTTGTTGGAAATGGCCCTTTTTGCAGGGTTATCGCCAAACTTTTTGCTTCTTCCTCCTATTTTTTCCTGTACATAGGAATCGTGGTCCCAGTGAATAGTTTAATATACATTGAAAGAAACAGTGCTTTTTTTAACAAAAAGAATAAACCAGAATGAAAATGTTGTTTACTAAGTGCACAGTGTTATTTAACCCCTTGCATGCTGCCGCGATTCTGCGCCTGTGCGGCAAAATCACGAGTGGGCGGGTTTATGATGGCCGTCATCAGCACACAAGCGCCGTAGTGCATGACGGATGGGGGCCGTCATCAGCATGCAAGGGGTTAATCACACTGGACTCATAAAAGATGAATACATTTGTTAGCACAATGCTAAAAAACAGTGCACCAGGCGGGGAGAGGGAGGGTAGGGGTATGGTGATTTAGGGTGAGGATAAGGGAGTGGCAAATACAGAAGTGTGATTTATACAATATGATATTTATACAACAAAGAGGCTCACAAATGAGCCAAGCTATTCACACTGTAAAAATAATTCCAAAAGCCATGATCACATAACAAAGAACACAGTGATTTATCACTGTTGTTGTCACTGGCTAATGTTCTCAAGTGTCTACGTTTGGATCCCAATATGATTGTAGGTAAGTGAGTCTCTTACGACGGAGTCTTCCTCAGTACAGTGGTAGTGAGACAGGGGGGGAGGAGATAGATGCCTGGGGAACAAGTAGGAAAATCATTTAGACCTATGTTCTCCAATAAAATAGAATAAATCAAGGGTCAAGGACCAGTGCTTTACCCTGAAAAGGCCTTTGTGTGCCTGAGCGTGAAGAAGATGGGCGCGTGGGCTCAAGTAGAATGAGCGAGAACAGAAACCTGCAAAGAAATGGGCAGGTTCAGTGGGGAGTCAGTGGCTCACTACAATCAATTTCGTTTTTCATTAATGAAAGGCTATCTTGCCCATTAGGACAGAATAGGGAATGCTTTGTAACATTTTGCAAGCATATCTTCCCATAGGGATGAGATTAAATATTAGAGTTTAGTATCTCTGAACTCAGGATTTAATAACACAGCTTTTGATGGTTTTTAAATTGTGTGTTTGAAAAAACCACTTTTTAGAAAGTGGCTATTTTCTTGTTCAAACATCCCGTGTGCCTCTGCCTAGTTGTGGATTGATTGTCTGGCGTTGGAGTTGACAGGGGCTGAGGCGGTGCAGTGGCTCCAGGAATCTGAATGAGTCAGCACTAGGCTGAATAGGCCTGACCTGCATTTGGAGTAGTGAGAGGAGTAGCACCTGTACCTGAATAGGGATGTGCCTGCCTTCCACAATGCTGGTTCCGCCCCCTGTGGTGTGTCTGGAACCAAGGCTCACACTGATAATGGATGTTGTTGTGCACTTGCAGAGTACCCCCCAGAACTGGTTTGAACTGGGCTCAGAGTCCCTTGCACATAGAGAACAAAGACATTTTGGGGTATAAGTATCAGACCCAAAACCACCAGCTTTAGATCATTCCTGGAATTCATTCAAGAGGAACCTTTGCCAAGGAGAAGAGCTGGAGAGATTGGGGTTGGCCTGCAGTTGCTGTTTCTGCCAAGGAAAGGGTAAGGACTTTGCTGTGTGCTGTGTCCCCAGCTTGAAGGAAATCTCCAAGGGCATGAAGTGTGCTGGCCTCCTGTTCTGAAGTCACAGGGACACAAAAAACTTCCAGAAAATCTGCTGGTGCTGCTGGACTCTGCCATCTGTGAGTCCTACCCTTGCCTGAGGTACCTCCTTCCAGTTACAGGACCTCAGAGGTGGGTTTTGCAGCTAATCTCTGCAAGATCCGGTGCGAAGTATCGCAAAGTTGTGCAAAGTCTCTCGGGACTGGCGCCAGACGACACGAAGCCTCGCCGAGTCTCACCTGGCAACGCTATGTCTCGCCGCGTAGCCTCCAGAACTGACACCGGATGGCGCGAAGCCTTGCAAAGCAACGCATCACCTCTGGTGTGTCAGTATGGTACCTGTGCACCAAGTTTTCCACGCATCACCCACAGACCAGAACCATCTTGGATTTCGGCGCCTCAGTTACCCCTACAGTCCGGATTCGATGCATCACTTCTCCTGTGTGCGCAGAACTGTCACCTCTCCTCCCCAAGGACTCCGGAACTGACGCATTGCTGTGTTTTCAAATGCTTCATTTCTCTGAGGCTGTTTGGCCTTATGAATTTTGACGCATCTTCAAGTATTTTGTGTAAAAATCACGCATCCATAGTTTTATATGGTAAAAGTTCTTGAAACCTTTTGAAAGTCATATTTTTAACTGTGTACGTAGGATTTTTGTCGTTTTGGTCTTGTTAAGTTTAGAGAAAGATATTTTATTTTTCTAAACTAGTGTGGTGTCCATTTGTGGTGTTTTCACTGTGTTACTGTGAGTGTTGGTACAAATACTTTACACATTGCCTTTGGGATAAGACTTGAGGAATGCTGGGTGGGTGGAAGTTTGTGGCTCCCCACAAATTCCAGAGCAGTCCATCACAGAAATGTGAGGAAATCTTTTTTTTTCTTTTTTACAAAGTTTAAGATTTGCAAGGAATTCTGCATAACAGTACTTGGTGAGAGCCACACACGTTTCTTAGGTTTCCCTAGGTGCCGACTGAGCTAGGGCCCAAAATTCACAGCTAGGCACTTTAGAAAAAAATGTCACTTTTCTGTGGAAAATATTTTGGGCTATTTCCTGTTGCAGGTGCTAGGCCTACCCACACAAGTGAGGTACCATTTTTATCTGGAGACTTGAGGAAATTCTAGGTGGGTGAAAGTTTGTGGCTACACACAGATTGCCGAACTTTTCATCACAGAAATGTGAGGAAAATTTAAGGTTTATTTTTTTAACAAGGTTTGAGGTTTTCAAGGGATTCTGGGTATTAGTACCTGGTGGGAGCCACACAAGTCATCCCATCCTGGAAACCCCTGGGTGCCTAGTTTTAAGAAATATACAGGTTTGCTAGGTCTCCCTAGGTGCCGCTGAGCTAGGTCCCGAAATTCACAGATGGGCACTTCGCAAAAAAAGGGTCACTTTTCTGTGGAAAAATATGATAAGTTCATGTTGGGTTTTGGGCAGTGACCAGTAGCGGGCACGAGACCTAAACACACTATCAGGAAACTTGGGGGCATGTTAGGTGCGTGGATGTTTGTGGCTACTTGCAGATTTCAGAACTTTCCTTCACAGAAATGTGTTTGTATTTGCAAAGTTTGAGTTTTGCAAAGGATTCCGGGTATTAGTACCTAGTGAGAGCCACAATGGTCACCCCAACCTGTAATCCACTGTGTGTCTAGTTTTCAGAAATATACAGGGTTGCTATGTTTCCTTACATGCCAGCTGAGCTAGGGCCCGAAATTCACAGCTAGGCACATTGCGAAAAAAGGGTCAGTTTTCACTGGAAAAAATGTATCCAAGTTGTGCTTATGTCTATTTCCTGGCACGAGCACTAGGCCTACCCACACAAGTGATGTACCACTTCAATCAGCAGACATGGGGAAATGCTGTGTGGGTGGAAGTTTGAGGCTCTCCATAGATTCCAGAACTTTCCAACACAAAAATGTGAGGAAAATTTTTTTTTTCAAAGTTTGAGCTTTGCAAGGGATTCTGAGTAACAGAACCTGGTGAGAGTCACACAAGTCACCCCATCCCGGATTCCCCTACGTGTCTAGTTTTCATAAATGTACAGATTTCAAGGTTCCAGCCTGCACTAGGGCCCAAAATCCATAGCTAGGCACGTTGTGCAAAAAAGGGGTCAGTTTTCTGTGGAAAACCGTGATGGGTCCATGTTGTGTATTGTTGTTGGAAATGGCCCTTTTTGCAGGGTTATCGCCAAACTTTTTGCTTCTTCCTCCTATTTTTTCCTGTACATAGGAATCGTGGTCCCAGTGAATAGTTTAATATACATTGAAAGAAACAGTGCTTTTTTGTAACAAAAAGAATAAACCAGAATGAAAATGTTGTTTACTAAGTGCACAGTGTTATTTAACCCCTTGCATGCTGCCGCGATTCTGCGCCTGTGCGGCAAAATCGCGAGTGGGCGGGTTTATGATGGCCCCCAGCAGTCATCAGCACAAGAGCGCCGTAGTGCTTGAGGGATGGGGGCCGTCATCAGCATGCAAGGGGTTAATCACACTGGACTCATAAAAGATGCATACATATGTTAGCACAATGTTAAAAAACAGTGCCCCAGGCGGGGAGAGGGAGGGTAGGGGTATGGTGATTTGGGGTGAGGATAAGGGAGTGACAAATACAGAAGTGTGATTCATACAATATGATATTTATACAACAAAGAGGCTCACAAATGAGCCAAGTTATTCACACTGTAAAAATACTTCCAAAAGCCATGATCACATAACAAAGAACACAGTGATTTATCACTGTTGTTGTCACTGGCTAATGTTCTCAAGTGTCTACGTTTGGATCCCAATATGATTTTAGGTAAGTGAGTCCCTTACGACGGAGTCTTCCTCAGTACAGTGGTAGTGAGACAGGGGGGGGAGGAGGTAGATGCCTGGGGAACAAGTAGGAAAATCATTTAGACCTATGTTCTCCAATAAAATAGAATAAATCAAGGGTCAAGGACCAGTGCTTTACCCTGAAAAGGCTTTTGTGTGCCTGGGCGTGAAGAAGATGGGTGCGTGGGCTCCAGTAGAATGAGCGAGAGAACAGAAACCTGCAAAGAAATGGGCAGGTTCAGTGGGGAGTCAGTGGCTCACTACAATCAATTTCGTTTTTCATTATTGAAAGGCTATCTTGCCCATTAGGACAGAATAGGGAATGCTTTGTAACATTTTGCAAGCATATCTTCCCATAGGGATGAGATTGAATATTAGAGTTTAGTATCTCTGAACTCAGGATTTAATAACACAGCTTTTGATGGTTTTTTAATTGTGTGTTTGAAAATACCACTTTTTAGAAAGTGGCTATTTTCTTGTTCAAACATCCCGTGTGCCTCTGCCTGGTTGTGGATTGATTGTCTGGCGTTGGAGTTGACAGGGGCTGAGGAGGTGCAGTGGCTTCAGGAATCTGAATGAGTCAGCACTAGGCTGAATAGGCCTGACCTGCATTTGGAGTAGTGAGAGGAGTAGCACCTGTACCTGAATAGGGATGTGCCTGCCTTCCACAATGCTGGTTCCGCCCCCTGTGGCGTGTCTGGAACCAAGGCTCACACTGATAATGGATGTTGTTGTGCACTTGCAGAGTACCCCCCAGAACTGGTTTGAACTGGGCTCAGAGTCCCTTGCACATAGAGAACAGAGACATTTTGGGGTATAAGTATGAGACCCAAAACCACAAGCTTTAGATCATTCCTGGAATTCATTCAAGAGGAACCTTTGCCAAGGAGAAGAGCTGGAGAGATTGGGGTTGGCCTGCAGTTGCTGTTTCTGCCAAGGAAAGGGTAAGGACTTTGCTGTGTGCTGTGTCCCCAGCTTGAAGGAAATCTCCAAGGGCATGAAGTGTGCTGGCCTCCTGTTCTGAAGTCACAGGGACACAAAAAACTTCCAGAAAATCTGCTGGTGCTGCTGGACTCTGCCATCTGTGAGTCCTACCCTTGCCTGAGGTACCTCCTTCCAGTTACAGGACCTCAGAGGTGGGTTTTGCAGCTAATCTCTGCAAGATCCGGTGCGAAGCATCGCAAAGTTGTGCAAAGTCTCTCGGGACTGGCGCCAGACGACACGAAGCCTCGCCAAGTCTCACCTGGCAACGCTATGTCTCGCCGCGTAGCCTCCAGAACCGACACCGGATGGCGCGAAGCCTTGCAAAGCAACGCATCACCTCTGGTGTGTCAGTATGGTACCTGATAATTAAACAACAGGGGGTGGTGAAGGACAGAGTTTCTGAATTAAGCAGAATACTCTCACCCAGTCAAGAGATCAGGGCTTAATCCAACACCGTTTTTTAGCTCACTGCACCATCCCAGCTCAGAACCTGGCTATATGCAAATTAGTCTGTCCCTGGCCCAGTGCATCATGGGAACAGGGCAAACCAAACTACCAAGCCAATTCTTTCACTGGGAAGGAAACAAGCTACCGGGGACCGGTTTCTGGCATTTCAGCTGTTGTCGGCCCGGCTTGCTTGAATCATCATTGCACCATCAGGATTCAAGCAAGCCGGGCCGAAGACGGCTGAAATGCCAGTAACCGGTCCCCGGAAGCTTGTTTCCTTCCCAGTGAAAGAATTGGCTTGGTAGTTTGGTTTGCCCTGTTCCCATGATGCACTGGGCCAGGGACAGACTAATTTGCATATAGACAGGTTCTGAGCTGGGATGGTGCAGTGAGCTAAAAAACGGTGTTGGATTAAGCCCTGATCTCTTGACTGGGTGAGAGTATTCTGCTTAATTCAGAAACTCTGTCCATCACCACCCCCTGTTGTTTAAGTATGGTACCTGTGCACCAAGTTTTTCACGCATCACCCACAGACCAGAACCATCTTGGATTTCGGCGCCTCACTTACCCCTACAGTCTGGATTCAATGCATCACTTCTCCTGTGTGCGCAGAACTGTCACCTCACCTCCCCAAGGACTCCGGAACTGACGCATTGCTGTGTTTTCAAAAGCTTCCTTTCTCTGAGGCTGTTTGGCCTTATGAATTTTGACGCATCTTCAGGTATTTTGTGTAAAAATCACGCATCCATAGTTTTCTATGGTAAAAGTTCTTGAAACCTTTTAAAAGTCATATTTTTAACTGTGTACGTAGGATTTTTGTCGTTTTGGTCTTGTTAAGTTTAGAGAAAGATATTTTATTTTTCTAAACTGGTGGGGTGTCCATTTGTGGTGTTTTCACTGTGTTACTGTGAGTGTTGGTACAAATACTTTACACATTGCCTTTGCGATAAGACTTGGAGAATGCTGGGTGGGTGGAAGTTTGCGGCTCCCCACAAATTCCAGAACTGTCCATCACAGAAATGTGAGGAAAACTTTTTTTTTCTTTTTTACAAAGTTTAAGATTTGCAAGGAATTCTGCATAACAGTACTTGGTGAGAGCCATACAAGTTTGCTAGGTTTCCCTAGGTGCTGGCTGAGCTAGGGCCCAAAATTCACAGCTAGGCACTTTGCAAAAAAAGGGTCAGTTTTCTGTGTAAAATGTTTTGGGCCATTTCCTGTTGCAGGCGCTAGGCCTACTCATACAAGTGAGTTACTAATTTTATCTGGAGACTTGGGGAAATGCTAGGTCGGGGAAAGTTTGTGGCTACCCGCAGGTTGCAGAATTTTCATCACAGAAATGTGAGGACATTTTTTTTTTTACAAAGTTTGAGGTTTGCAAGGGATTCTGGGTATAAGTAAATGTAAATGTAAATGTCAAGGTATTTGTAGAGCGCACTGTCACCAAGCGGTTTCCTGGCGCTAATACTCATACCGCTGTGGAACCCCTCCTGGCTTTCCCTGTGAAGTGTCCACTCCTGGGCACCCCCAGGGTGAAGCCAGGCATCCTAGCGCTGTTGGGGCCGGTGTGGAGGTTAAGCAAGCTATTGCCCAGAGTTGCAGCGTGGGACCCATGACTAGAATAGGCACCGAGGCGAGAATTATCAGGTCAGAGGAAATAGAGCCCAAGACCTGCCGAGGCGGGAATTGAACCCTGGTCCCAGGCCAGAACTCTGCATCAGGGTCTGCCGCTCTAACCATTGAGCCACACTCCTCTAAACTGACTTGTGTGCCACACAAGTCATCCCATCCTGAAATCCCCTGGGTGTCTATTTTTCAGAAATGTACAGGTTTGCTAGGTTTCCCTGGGTGCCAGCTGAGCTAGGACGCAAAATTCACAGCTAGGCACTTTGCAAAAAAAGGTCAGTTTTCTGTGGAAAAATGTGATAGGGTCATGTTGGATTTTGGGTTGTGCTCCTTATCAGGTGCTAGGCCTACCCAAACAAGTGAGGTATCATTATTGTCAGGAGACTTGGCGAAATGCTAGGTGGGTGGAAGTTTGTAGCTACTTGCAGATTCCAGAACTTTCCATCACGGAAATGTAAGGAAATGTGTTTTTCTTGACAATGTTTGAGCTTTGCAAGGGATTCTGGGTATTAGTACCTGGTGAGAGCTGCAAGGGTCACCCCATCCTGGAATTTCCTAAATGTGTAGTTTAAACATTTTTACAGGTTTGCTAGGTTTCCCTAGGTGCTGGCTGAGCTAGGCCCCAACATCCACAGTTAAACACTTTTTCTAAACATTGGTCCGTTTTCTGAGGAAAAACGTGATGGGCCGTTTCCTGCTACAGTCACTAGGCCTACCTACAGAAATGGGGTATCAGTTTTATTGGGAGGCCTAGGAGAACACAGAAGTGTTATTACCAGTAGTCTCTCTATGTATTTCCACCTTCCAAATGTAAGACAGTGTGTAAAAAAAAGACATTTTGAAAATTTCCATCTAATTCACATGCTGGTATGGCTACCCACAAATTCAGAAATGTGCAAATAACCACTGCTTCTAAACTCCATATCTTATTTCCATTTCGGAAATACATCGTTTTCCTTGGTGCCTATTTTTCACTCTTTATACTGTACCAAATTAATTGCTATACACCGGGTACACAATGAACAAGCATTTACAATGCAATGGTCTCGGCATTCTTAAAGTTAGAGCTATTGGCATTGCTCATGACATTATTTTTATTTATGCTTTTGTTTTTAAAACATAAATAAATGGCATTGTCATTTACAATGCCTATAGCAGGTCATAAGCCTCCTTTTGTTGGAGTCTCCTGGCTGTCAGCAGTCAGGAGCCTCACACCTGATGCAAATGGAGCGGAGGGCTCTGTGCGTGTGTTTGGGGAGCTCTTTGCGTGTGTGTGGGGGGCTCTTGTGTGTGGGGGGCTCTTGTGTGTGGGGGGCTCTTGTGTGTGGGGGGCTCTTGTGTGTGGGGGGCTCTTGTGTGTGTGTGGGGCTCTTGCGTGTGTGTGGGGGGCTCTTGCGTGTGGGGGAATCTTGCGTGTGCGTGGGGGGCTCTTGTGTCTGTGGGGGGCTCTTGCGTGTGTGGGGGCTTTTGCGTGTGTGGGGGGCTCTTGCGTGTGTGTGGGGGGCTCTTGCGTGTGTGTGTGTGGGGGGGCTCTTGCGTGTGTGTGGGGGGGCTCTTGCGTGTGTGTGTGGGGGGGCTCTTGTGTGGTGTGTGGGGGGGCTCTTGTGTGGTCTGTGTAGGGGGCTCTTGTGTGGTGTGTGTGTGGGCCTCGTGTGTGTGTGGGGGGCTCTTGTGTGTGTGTGGGGCTCTTGTGTGGGTGTGTGTGTGTGCAAATGCAATACGTCTCGCATTTGCGACAGAGTAAGCTATTGGCATTGTAAATGACAATGCCATATATTTATCTGTTTTCAAAACCAACACATAAATAAAAAGTTTGTCATTTACAATGCCAATAGCTCTAACTTTTCCGAAGGCGAAACCGTTGCATTGTAAATGCTTGTTTTCCCTTTGTTGATGAACTTGCCTGCTGGACTATTTGGAGCTGTCTGGTGGGAGACCAGACTTGAACTTTCCTGATTACAGCTCCATTCTCCTTGCCATCAACTTTTCCTTAGTGGTCTCCAACTTGATCCCTTTTCCCATGCTAAGTGAACTCTATGGAACCATCCTCCTGCTTTTGTTGTGGTAGCAAACTCAAACCTGAACCATCCTCTTGGTGGATTCTTTTATTCAGATATAGATTTAATTTGGCTAACTCTGTGGCTTTATACTCCGAGCTGTAAGACTCATGACTGAACTGCTTATAATGTGACTTATATGTACTGATTTTGGATCTTTATTACAATAACCTAATTATCTAAATGTGTCTGAGTCTTTTATTGTGTCTTAATATTTTTTCCATGGAAACTGTGCTAATAATTATCTGATGTCTAGTGCATGTCAGAGAGTGTTATAATCTGAGAATAATGTACTTAAACTTGATCACTAATTTGTGAGTTGGCTACTAATTATTGGTCCTCACTGAGTGGCCAACAGTTAAACACGAAATTCGTTTTATTTATTTAAATGTTACCTACCTCTAACCGGCCGTAATCTTTAGTTTACTGAACCCCCACCCTGCCCCTCCCCCTCCCCACATTAGCGCCCCGCAGCACTCCCACCACAGGCTCCTACTGTTGGGTTGATAGGGAGATGTAATGTGATAACGAGGACTATTTTTCCCTGTTATTTATACCTATTTTGGTATACACTGCTTTAGCTCCCCAAACGTTTTTTTGTAAGATCAAGACCAGTTGGCAGAAGTTTATATGGTCTTATAAGAAAACCCAATCCCATTTAAAAATAACCAACTATACTACAAAAAAACTACAGGGTGTTTTCTGTATTTTTTTTTTGGTCTGGTGGGCTAGTTTCTACTGTTGATTTTCCAGATGTTACCACAAATATTGCCTGCTAAAAGCACAAATGCATATAGCCTCCCATACTTTGCAAAACAGAAATGCAACGTGTCCGTAGCGTACAATTCCAAAACTGCCCCAGTTTTCAAATGGGAATCAGTTTTCCAGCTATCTGACTATCTATTTGGGACCACTTTTATTTGCAGCCCTTATCTGTTTTCTGTCCTAGTCACCCTCGCTAATAACAACACCTGAGAGGGAGACCTCGGCCTTCTGCTGCTCTGGTCGCTGTCTGATATGACGAATGGGCGCGCGCAGCAATGAATGTCAGCGCCTGGGGCGCAGCAGGTGACCCTGAGTCTGAGACCGGCCCTGGCCTCTGCTGGCTCTGCCCATTCACTATTTGTTGATGGTTTATGAGAGGGGCGATCTGCTAACATCGCCGCACCTTTCGCCACGGGGGGAGATGAAATAAAAATAGACTTGTCGACTCTCCTAGTTTAAGCTACCCATGATGTCACTCAGCGATTAAGCATGCTAAGCAAAAATATTTCTTGAGTAACATTTGTAGTAAAATGAGGCATTACATCATGCCATTGGGCCTATATGAAAGACTTTCATCCTGCTATAAACATGGACAAAGTACAATAAAATCTCTATTATCGCTGCGCAGGGAAGAAATGACTTGATCTCACTTGCGATTAATGTTGTCCTTCATCGCTTTCAAATATGTTTATAACACATTATTTTTTGTTTATATGTTATTGCCATGTTACTTGTGCATACAATGTTTCGTTACTTCATATTCTTTCATCTCTATTTTCCTCTTAGTCGCCATTATTTTTGTTTTTTATTTGAACTCCTGCTTCCTATGAAGCAAACGGTAAATAATGTCCTATTTGTTATATGTATGCATTCTGATTTGTGCTGAAAGTGGTGGACACATGCTGATAAATGTGTAACTATCCACGTTCTGTAAAGTGTTCTAATGCACTCTTTGCCTAGATAGAAATCTTTTTTAACCTAAACAAGTAACTAAGCTTGCCACGTGGGGCATGGGTCTAACGGTAATTTAACCCCAGTTTGATTAAATAAATAAGTAAATTATAACATAGTATAAGAGAATACCTTTGTAAACCAGTAGGGTCGATAAATATATTTTGTTCAGTATAAAATTGCTGCGTATTGAGCAAAAGGGCAATTGGATGGGAATGGTGAAATGTGCAGCAGACATTCATGCAACTCCTTTCATTTCTGAAATCACCTCGATCTTATTGAGGATCAGACTTCATTCTAGAAAAGAGAGAAAAGATGTTCCTGCATTAGCATCCCCCTGGACAGTCTCACACGCTGTCATTACGGGAACTGCACTTGTGTGTGCCACGGCCTGGCGAGATCTGTATTTTAATAATGGTCAGTTTCATAGTTTGTATCGCTAAGAAGTTGCCTGATTTCTCTTAGACAACCCTAGCCACCAGTATTGGGTGTGTGAGAACTGGTGTGAGGCAAGGTTTCAGCAACCAAAGCACTAAGCCAGCATCATAATAAGTTGATCATCCGCGCCTGGACTGAACAAGCTTTTATACCCAACGAGCTGCAAGCGAAACCTAACGTGGGGCGGGACTGAGAAAACGAAACCTATCGTGGGGCGGGACTTCCGTTTTGTGAAGCCCGCGCCCACGGAGTGCCTGGAGGAGCACCGAGGGAGAGCCCCGCGGTCGGAGGGCCTTTGACCGGTGAGCGGAGCGGGGGGGGGGGGAGAGAGAGAATGCCTGTATGTCTGCGTGTCCGGAGGGCCTTTGACCGGTGAGCGGAGCGGGGGGGGGGGGGGGGGGGAGAGAATGCCTGTATGTCTGCGTGTGTGTGTGCGCGACGGCGGAGGGGTGGGGGGCGGGGTGCGACGGCGGAGGGGAGGGGTGCGACAACGGAGGGGTGGGGGGGATGCTCGGTGCACGTGTGTGTGTGTGTGTGTATGCATGCGACGCTGGGTTCGCTGTATGTGTGGGTGCGTGCGTGCATGAGCGCTCGTGTGTGTCTGTCGCTGTTTCTGCGCATGCGCGTGTGGTGTAGCTGCTTCCCAGGAGACAGCAGCTGAGCGCGTTCGCGAGCGCGTGGCCAGCGGAAATCGCCTCCAGAGAGGCAAAGCGCGCGACAGACCCTGTCTCCTGGGAAGCATCGTCCCTGACATAAGATCTCGGCGGAGACGCGCTTACGCGCGTCTTTTAGCCGAGACCTAAAAACCAATGCAAGGTGCAGCTCAGTTATTAGATCTGGGTCCCTCAGGTTCTTGGTGAACCTACAAGTCCTATATATCCCTGCAACCAGAAGGGTCTCACAGACATAATAGTATATTGCTTTCAAAAATCTGCCATAGCTAAAGAAGTTACCAGATGAAAATGTAGGCACAAACGGCTGTTTTATCAACTCAATTTCAATCTTTTTTCATTTAAACTGTTAGTTTCTATAGGAAAACCTTGAAGGATCGACACAAATGACCGCTTGCTGAATTTAGAATTGTATCTACTTTTCAGAAATGTATAACTTTCCGGTATCCATTATTGGTTTTATACCCATTTCTACCACTAACTGGGAGGAGGGTGAAAGCACAATAAATAGGAGAAATAGGTTAAGTTCTAGTTAAATGGCAAAACTATGTAGAAAATGTTGGTTTTCTGAAAAAAGTCTGCCTGCTCCTGAAAGCTGCGAGCATGGTGATGTTAGCACCACAAACCCTTCATTGATGTCATTTGCAGGGAAAATACGAGACACTTTCTTCTGCAGCACCCTTTTCCCCAATTTTCCCCCAAAAAACACATGTAGCTGTATTTTGCCTAATATCTCGATCCCCTCCAGAGCAACCCATAAATCCCTGGTAACTTTGGAATCCTCAGGTCTTTGGAAGAAAATGACACACATTTGGCTTTGATACCTTATGTGGAGAAAAAGTTATTGGGGCCTAAGCGGGAAATACCCCAAATAGTCAAAAAAGAGCATGGCATGGGAGGGTGGGGAGGACTGGCAGCGAAAGGGTTAAGGTAAGAAGATGGTTATCAAGAAAATAGGTACAGGTTCATTTTTTAGAAATCAATTCACAACAGCAAGGGAAACAAAAACAACAAGCCAACAGACCACAAGTATGAATACCCATTCCATTCCCATAACTAATATATCAATAATACAGTGTACATTACCATCACTCCATAAAAAAAATGTTTGGAATACAAGAAGTCATTATACTATGTTGTTTAAAAAAAACTCCATTCACAGAAAAAAAAAGCTCTAGATACAATTTCTAACTTTTACTTTGCTCTCATATCAAATCAGATGAGTTGATTAGGGCTATGGTTGTCTTTATTAATATAACGCAATAATCTCACAATATAAGGATTTTTATATGAATTATAGATATTTACAGCAATCAAATTTAGATGTGTTTATTATTTTTCCAGAAACCTATACAAATACAAAAATATAAAAAAGCTAAAAAATAAATATGTTTTCACAAAATGCAAAACAAGGAATATCCATTAGTTAAACATACCTCTCAATTCCAGGAGCAGGCAAGTGGACTCCGTTTTGGTGAAAGTGCTGCAGTGAAAGATTCTGGGCCCACGATATGTAGAAAAAGGCCATGGACGCAATGTATTTGTATGCATATGCCACCGACTACTCCTTTTCCTGTAAATGCTGCGAGAAACTAACCTGTGCACCTATGGTGCGCATGCCCAGGTGATCCCTTCCCATGAATGCGAAGTAATGCCCAAAGGTCTTCTCGAACCATCATGTTCCCGGACGCTAAGGGTTAGCCAAGAGCTCTAGCAGTACTGCACACCGAGCTTCTAGAGATCTGCGAGAAATGGGGTGTATTGGGTGGCGTCCTCTACTACTCCCGAGTAGAAACGTCTCAAGTCTTGCATCTAATATGATGTTATTGATTAATTAATACACGAGGGCCGCAGGGCCTCACATTGCCCTAATCTAAATAAAATGGTATACTTCTCCAGCTGTTGGTTGATTGTTTCTCAAAAGGGCAGTTCGGATCCGTGGACAGGTAACGGACTGGAGCAAAGAGGTCGAATATCTTGTAAACTCACTCTCGCGCCTTGGAGCCAAGACCCCAGCTCCATCCGTCCCACCACATCCCAGGCCCCGGCTTCCACCCCGTTTCTGCCGCCCCGGAATACGCATCACGTTAACTTTGACCCCCAGGTGCGAATGGCCCGGGGCCGGTAGTGATTGCTTGTGTGGTGGCGTCCCCGGGTCACGGTGACTCAAGCTAGCACACCAGCCTTCGCCGCCCTCGATTCGGGAGTGAGTTTGCATTCGTACTTCGTCAACACCCGACAATATAGACCGTGAGGATTCTGCATATGTGTTCGTTAATGTTTTTAATTTCAGGTGTGTTGTTGAGCCGTAATCTCTATGACTTTGTTGTTTTTTCTGGATGATGAAAATATTTTTTCGTTGAGTTTGCCATTGGTGTTGTTATTCGATGAATTTCGACCTTCTTGTTCCCTATTTTAGGCAGAGTCCGTGTTGCTGTGGTGGGGTAGCCCAAAATTATGCTCAAGCCCCCTCCCTCTCCCTCCCCCATAGCAGTGTGTTAAGGCGTATCCACCGTCTCACAAATATTCAAAGGCTTTACGCAAAAAGGAGCCTCAGGGGTCGGTGTTTCACCCCCGTGTGCCTGATTTTCCGAAGCGTTGGGACTCAGTTTTGGAGCTTTGCTCGATGGGACTTTTACTGTAAAATAAAATGAAGTATCGTGAATTCAAACTGTGTGAAAATGAGCAATCCCTGCGCGTTTTTTACCAATAGATGGCGCTGAAAACTAATGAATACAAACACAACGGCCTGGTTTAGGAATGGATAAGGTAATATTAGTTCATCACTTGTATAGTCACTTCAGGTAGACTCGGGTACCAGTAACAGTAATGAAAAGGGGGGTTTGGGGGTAGGGTCGGATTGGGATCACAAATTAGGCCCGGGCACTGACGAAAAAAGTGGCCCACATTTGCGGGGCGGGGCCCACATTTGCTGGGCGTGGCCCACATTCACGGGGCATGGCCCACATTCACGGGCGTGGCCCACATTCATGGCCATGCCCTTTCAATGTAAGTGGGAGGATATTGTTTTTGGGAAGGACACAGGGCCAAGTTGACAATGTCCTACAAGCTGAGCACCTGAAAATCAGACAGGCCCCTTTCTATTACCAAATTATTCCAAGCCCCTCCAGTGCAGGAGCACCTGACAATAACAGCGAGGCCCCTTTCTCTTAAAACATTATTTCCAGCCCTCCAGCACAGAAGCATCTGAAAACAGCAAGGCCCCTTTCTATTGCAAAATTATTCCTCAGCCCTCCAGCGCAGGAGCACCTGAAAATAACAACGAGGCCCCTTTCCTGCCTCAGCGCCGGCCTCGCTGCCGCCTCGAGCGCTCCCCTTTGGTTTTCGCCGGTTTTTGACCGAAAATTGTGCTTGTCTGCTGTGTATGCCGTATGATCGCTGTTTAACTGTTTTTCCTCCGTTTTGACCTGCATTTGTGCCTGTATTTTATTGTGCCGTTTTTCCTCGTGTTTTGCCCTCCATTTGTGTATTTGTGCTTGTCTCCTTCCTGATTGCCCGCCTACCTCGCCGCCCTCCGCTCTCCCTCCCCGCTCCCGCTTCCCGCCACCGCCATTAGCCCCGCCCCTTTTCTCTTCTGTTCCCTCCCCGCTCCCGCCTCCCAGCTGCTCCGCGCACTTGGCCTTAAATGGCGACCGTGCGACGCAGGTGAGTGTGACCCACTTGTGGGACACCCCCGCGCCGCACGGCCACCAGCTGCCGCGTGTGCCCCTGTGCCTGCTTTCTGCCTCAGCGCCGGCCTCGCTGCCGCCTCGAGCGCTCCCCTTTGGTTTTCGCCGGTTTTTGACCGAAAATTGTGCTTGTCTGCTGTGTATGCCGTATGATCGCTGCTTAACTGTTTTTCCTCCGTTTTGACCTGCATTTGTGCCTGTATTTTATTGTGCCGTTTTTCCTCGTGTTTTGCCCTCCATTTGTGTATTTGTGCTTGTCTCCTTCCTGATTGCCCGCCTACCTCGCCGCCCTCCGCTCTCTCTCCCCGCTCCCGCTTCCCGCCACCGCCATTAGCCCCGCCCCTTTTCTCTTCTGTTCCCTCCCCGCTCCCGCCTCCACGCTGCTCCGCCCACCCGCGCACTTGGCCTTAAATGGCGACCGTGCGACGCAGGTGAGTGTGACCCACTTGTGGGACACCCCCGCGCCGCACGGCCACCAGCTGCTGCGTGTGCCCCTGTGCCTGCTTTCTGCCTCAGCGCCGGCCTCGCTGCCGCCTCGAGCGCTCCCCTTTGGTTTTCGCCGGTTTTTGACCGAAAATTGTGCTTGTCTGCTGTGTATGCCGTATGATCGCTGTTTAACTGTTTTTCCTCCGTTTTGACCTGCATTTGTGCCTGTATTTTATTGTGCCGTTTTTCCTCGTGTTTTGCCCTCCATTTGTGTATTTGTGCTTGTCTCCTTCCTGATTGCCCGCCTACCTCGCCGCCCTCCGCTCTCCCTCCCCGCTCCCGCTTCCCGCCACCGCCATTAGCCCCGCCCCTTTTCTCTTCTGTTCCCTCCCCGCTCCCGCCTCCCAGCTGCTCCGCCCACCCGCGCACTTGGCCTTAAATGGCGACCGTGCGACGCAGGTGAGTGTGACCCACTTGTGGGACACCCCCGCGCCGCACGGCCACCAGCTGCTGCGTGTGCCCCTGTGCCTGCTTTCTGCCTCAGCGCCGGCCTCGCTGCCGCCTCGAGCGCTCCCCTTTGGTTTTCACCGGTTTTTGACCGAAAATTGTGCTTGTCTGCTGTGTGTGCCGTATGATCGCTGTTTAACTGTTTTTCCTCCGTTTTGACCTGCATTTGTGCCTGTATTTTATTGTGCCGTTTTTCCTCGTGTTTTGCCCTCCATTTGTGTATTTGTGCTTGTCTCCTTCCTGATTGCCCGCCTACCTCGCCGCCCTCCGCTCTCCCTCCCCGCTCCCGCTTCCCGCCACCGCCATTAGCCCCGCCCCTTTTCTCTTCTGTTCCCTCCCCGCTCCCGCCTCCCAGCTGCTCCGCCCACCCGCGCACTTCGCCTTAAATGGCGACCGTGCGAACGCGCAGCGGTCACGTGCAGCGGGCGCGCCGATTGTGCGCCGAAGGCGCGCCAAAGGTAAGCCCGTCTGCGCCCGTCCGCGACCGGCCCGCGCCCAGCGCCAGGACCCCTGGCCCACGAAGACCTCGCCCTACCCGCCTGACGTACTCCGCCGCCACCCTCATCGCACTCAACACCGGCCGACTCCCAGAATGCCACCAAGCCACACCACGACGCACCCACGGACCTTTCAGCTGCCACGCCTGCAAGTTCTCCTGCATCCGGACCAGCCTCGCACCAGCACCTGCCAAGTCGAACACCAGCAGCACCCACCTCAAGTGCATCCTGCTCAACACCCGCTCCGTCCACAGACACGCCATCGAACTCTGGAACCTTCTAGACACCACAGCCCCTGACGTTGCCTTCCTCACGGAGACCTGGATGAACGCCTCTTCAGCTCCCGACATCGCCATCGCTATCCCAGAGGGCTACAAGATCGTCCGGAGGGACCGAAACGCCAACCAGATGGGAGGAGGCATCGCCATCATCCACAGGAACACCATCCGTCTCACGACCAGCACCGACAACACCCTGACCAGCGCCGAACACCTGCATTTCCAGATCCACACCAACCCGAACACCACCCTCAGAGGCACACTGATCTACCGACCCCCTGGACCACGCACACAATTCAGCGAGGACATCGCCGACTTCGTCAGCCCGCACGCCCTCCCCTCCGCGGACTACATCCTCCTGGGGGACCTCAACTTCCACCTGGAGAACAACAACGACCGCAACACCAGCACCCTGCTCGACAACCTCGCCAACCTTGGACTCAAGCAACTGGTGTCCACCCCCACCCACCTCGCCGGACACACACTCGACGCAGTCTTCTCTTCCAGCACAGACATCGACTTCAGCCACGCCACAGAGCTTCAATGGACGGACCACAGCTGCGTCCACTTCACCTTCAAAAGAACGACGACCCACCAACACCAGCAACAGGCCGCCCGCAGAAGCTGGAACAAGATCACAGCAGACCAGCTCGCCACCTCCCTGAGCCAGCACCCTCCTGCCAGCTCAGCGAACACCAGCCAGGCCGCCGACAACCTCACGAAGTGGATAAGCAACTGCGCGGATGAACTCGCCCCACTGAAGACCCCGCCTAGCAGACCCGGCAGCAAGAAGGCCCCATGGTTCACCGACGAACTCAAGAGCTCCAAGAAGAACTGCCGAGCCCTCGAGAAAGTCTGGAGAAGGGAACCGACACCGGACAACAGGACCTCCTTCAAACTTGCCACCCGGAAACACCACCAGCTGATCCGCGCCGCCAAGAAAACAGCTTTCAAGGACCGGTTGGACAACAACGCACACAACTGCAAGGAACTCTTCAACATCGTGAAAGAGCTTTCCAACCCCAGCGCAGGAAACAACGACATCACCCCATCGCAAGACCTCTGCAACTCCCTCGCCTCATACTTCCACAACAAGATCGCGGACATACACAACAGCTTCAACAACCAACCAACGCACACCATGACCGAACAACCACCCCCCACCACCACCCTCCACGCCTGGACCCCGATCAGCACCGAAGACACCATCCGCACGATGAACTCCATCCACTCCAGGTCACCGACCGACCCCTGCCCTCACCACGTCTTCAACAAGGCCGACGCTGTCATCGCACCCCACTTGCGAGACATCATCAACACATCCTTCGACACCACCATCTTCCCTGAGAGCTGGAAACACGCCGAACTCAGCGCTCTACTCAAGAAACCAACAGCAGACCCCACCGACCTCAAGAACTACCGCCCCATCTCGCTCCTCCCGTTTCCAGCTAAAGTCATCGAGAAGACCGTCAACAAGCAGATGGCCGCCTTCCTCGAGACGAACGGATCCCTCGACCCCTCACAGTCCGGCTTCCGAGCCAATCACAGCACCGAGACCGCCTTCATCGCCGCCACCGATGACATCCGAGCCCTGATGGACAATGGAGAAACAGTGGCCCTCATCCTCCTAGACCTCTCCGCGGCATTCGACACGGTCTGCCACCGCACCCTAGTACGGCGCCTCAGCAACATCGGAATCCAGGACAAGGCGCTGGAATGGATCATCTCCTTCCTCGACGGAAGAACACAGAGAGTCCGCCTACCACCGTTCAAGTCAGAGGCCTCCGAAGTCATCTGCGGCGTCCCTCAAGGATCATCTCTGAGCCCCACCCTCTTCAACGTCTACATGAGCCCCCTCGCGGCCATCGTACGCAAACACAACCTCAGCATAATCTCCTACGCCGACGACACCCAGCTGATCCTCTCCCTGACCAACGACCCCGCCGCCGCCAGAGCCAACCTGCACGAAGGGATGAAAGAGGTGGCCGAGTGGATGACGACCAGCCGCCTGAAACTGAACTCGGACAAGACGGAGGTCCTCATCCTGGGCTCCTCGCCCTCCGCCTGGGACGACTCCTGGTGGCCTCCCGCCCTGGGCACCGCACCCAAACCGACAGACCACGCACGCAACCTGGGCTTCATCCTGGACTCCTCCCTCTCCATGACCAGGCAAGTCAACAACGTCTCCTCGGCGTGCTTCAACATCCTACGCATGCTACGGAAGATCTTCTGGTGGATCCCCACCGAGACCAGGAAGACCGTCACCCAGGCCCTCGTCACCAGCCGACTGGACTACGGCAACGCCCTCTACGCCGGTACCACCGCCAAGCTCCAGAAGAGACTCCAGCGGATCCAGAACGCCGCAGCCAGACTCATCCTCGACATCCCACGAACCAGCCACATCTCCGGACATCTGAGAGACCTTCACTGGCTCCCCGTCAACAAAAGAATCACCTTCCGCCTCCTCACCCACGCACACAAAGCCCTACACGACCAAGGCCCGAGCTACCTCAACAGCCGACTCAACTTCTACGCTCCCAAACGCCACCTCCGATCAGCCAACCACGCCCTCGCCGCCGTCCCCCGCATCCGAAGAGCGACTACAGGAGGCAGGTCCTTCTCCTACCTGGCCGCCAAGACCTGGAACTCCCTCCCTCCCGACCTGCGCCTGACCCAAGACCACCTCTCCTTCAGGAAGAAGCTGAAGACCTGGCTGTTCGAGCAGTAGCGGCACCCCCCCCCCAGCGCCTTGAGACCCTACCGGTATGTAGCGCGCTTTATAAGTGTCACTGATTGATTGATTGATTGATTGATTGATTGATTGATTTCTCTTAAAAAAATGATTCCACAGTAAGCATGGGCGGAAAATCCGTTCCGCTCGCGGATTTTGCGGATTTTCGGTAAATTCGCAATCCGCGAACTCTCGCGAATTTACCAAAAATCCGCAAATTCGCACGCAGCGGATTTTTTTTCTTGGTGATACAATATTGCGGCGTGCGGCGTTCACTTAACGTCATTCAGCGTTTGCCGAGTTGTTTTTCTCGATATTTTGCGAGTGCTGCGCCATTTTGGATCTTGCTGCGGGATCCCACGGGAGTTTGGCGACGCATCGCGAGAGTTCGCAATTGCGGACATGTAGGTGCGGCGGGCAGCAACAATCTCGCACTCGCGAAATTACAAAATTTGCAATTCTGCACAAGAAATCCACTAGCAAGCAGCATAGACCTTCTGAAAATGATGATTTTTATCAGAATAACCCCTCAGGTTGACATTTCCCTGCACTTTTTTGGATTTGAGGCCTTTTGACTTTCTTTGGATCACTTTTGGATTAGAAATCAACTTTCACAAGTAAGTTTGTTTGGGGCATTACAGTTGCTGTTCTGCAGAAAAACGAGTTTTGCAAAACTGAAAGCACTCAGCAGGTGCAAAAGTTCACTCATCATTAGTAACCATTCCCTGTAGTACTTCCTGAGGGGCCCCTCCAGAGTTCAGTTGCCTATGTTTGTTTGGGGCATTACAGTTGCTGTTCTGCAGAAAAACGAGTTTTGAAAACTGAAAGCACTCAGCAGGTGCAAAAGTTCAAACTCATCATTAGTAATAGTAACCATTCCCTGTTGTGCTTCCTGACTGGGGCCCCTCCAGAGTTCAGTTGCTAGTTGCAACAATTCTATGACCCTGCTCTGACCCTCACAGCAGGCTCATAGAATAGCTACAAGTAGGCC
Source organism: Lissotriton vulgaris (assembly GCF_964263255.1). NCBI lineage: Eukaryota > Metazoa > Chordata > Amphibia > Caudata > Salamandridae > Lissotriton > Lissotriton vulgaris. Next base: position 1,704,548,488 of record NC_141685.1, on the reverse strand, counting down.
ACAAAGGTCCTGGAAAAAAAATTGCACTGCAACAGAAAGCAAATTACAGATAAGGAAGCAGGTGCCAGACTGGAATTTTAAAACAGTGACACATTAATAAATCAACCCCAAATTAATTCATGTCAGTTGAAGCAGGGCAAGTGTGCTTGCTTTTCCCCCATAATCTACAGTGATGATGAACCAGAGGGTGGCATTGATGTACCAGAGGGTGGCATGGGTGAAACAGAGGGTGGCAGTGGTGAAACAGAGGGTGCTGGGAACCTGTGATGATGAGCCAGACGTAGAAACAACATAGTCGCGACCATTGCGAGCCGACAAGTAAGTTCGCAATTGCGAACTGGTACAAAACCCTCGCGAACTGGCAGAAACCCTTGCGAACACAAAAAAAAAATCTGCGAATTCGCGGATTTTGCGGATTGCGAGTTCGCAAATACGCAAATTCGCGAACGCCAGATTCCCAAAATTCGCCCATGCTGGAGCACCTGAAAACAGCAAGACCCCTTTCTATTAAAATGTTATTCCCCAGCCCTCCAGCGCAGAAGCACCTGAAAACAGCAAGTTATTTGTAAATTACTCCACTCTCCCCAGTCCTTCACTGCCTCAGGGCAATGGCTTGGCAGGAGAGGGGCTAAAGCAAAAACATAGCTTCTGGGCCATCCATTGGGCTGAGGGGGGGCTAAGGTGAAGATGGTGCAGTTCCCCACATCACCTGGCCCCCATAGTGAGACCCATTCTTCCTCCCCACTATGCCCTGAATGAAGGGCTGTGGGTGAGGTGTTAAATCAAACACTGTTTCTGGGCTGTGGGACCCAGGGGGCCGAGGTGAAAATGGCTCATAGACCTGAGCAACACCTGGCCCCCTGGGAGGCCGAATCTGGCACACAATCACCCCTCCCCAGCCCAGAATCAGCGTGATTGCTTGGCAGGGCAGGGGGTCAAGGAGAGGCCACAGCTGATCATCACTGAACTGGCCCAGTTCTATCTAGATGATCTACCCCATCAGTTTGGTCTCCCCGTACTCAGAGAGGAGCTTACAAATACAGCTGTAGGCTAACTAGATGCTCTCCCCCATCGGTTTGGTCTTCCCCTGGGGCTTATGGGAAGGGGGAGATCATCCTGATGGGGATATTAAAATGACAGAACACTGGAAGCTGCTCTCCTCTCCCTATCAGTGCTCACTGTGGACTGGTAAAGGGGGAAAAACCGGCCCACAGAGTGCACTGAGACACCGGCCCTTCGGCCCTTGCCCGAGTACCCGGAGTGCCAATCCACCCCTGTTTGGGGGGCAGCCGAGCCACGAGGTCTGCACCCCGGGCAGTTTTGGGAGGGGTAGGGATGTGAGACTGGGAGCGGCCATAGCCCAAAGGCAGCCCAATTTTCAATTTCCCAGCCCAAGTATATAGGGGGTCGCCCGCGTTTCCCAGCCACCATTTTAGGTATTGAGACCTGGTGGCTGGGAGCGAGCCTAGTGAATTTTGTCTGGCATTTCATTAGCCTTGTCAAACCCTACACCGGGCTAGCGGCCCGCAACATGTTATTTCCCCAAAGCCTTGTCAAACCCCTAAAGAAATTGAAGCACTTTTGAGGATTCTACACCGGGCTAGGGGCCCGTAACGTGTTATTTCCCCTTTGCGCTCCAGTCTCTCCTGCAACAGTGAGTACATCGTTCGTTTCACCCCTTGTACACCTGGCCTCCCAGATTCCTGCCCTCCTATCTATAGTACACCTGGCACCCCAGTTACCCCCCCCTACCTGCAGCGCACCAAGGAGGTACAGATCGTCCTGCCTAGACCCAACCGTGAGGAACATACTGCCCCGAAAGGCCCGGCGCGCTCCTTGTACGAGTCGAACACGTGCTCATGTTAGATACGTGAGACGCGGTAGGGCGTTACCGTAGCCTGTCGAACAGTTAACAAAGAAGTAACGCTAGCCTTTCCATAATCTCTGGCCCAACTCAGGCACTATGACTGCTTTAAACGCTCAAACTCTGCCCTCTAACAAAGCTGGCGCCTCAGCTCCATACCTTCTAGCCCACCTCTAAGCAAGGAAGTGCAGCCTGACTCACGCTATCGGAAAGCAGGGACTGTCCGCCCGATCACATGTTAACGTGATCGACGCTCCCCTGCCTTCCCGTGACCCCAGGACACCTCCAGAGCGAAACTTACAGGTACCGGAGCCACCTTCAGCCGCCAACATCGCCCTCCCCGCAATCCTTTAGTTGATGCTGGATCGTCTACAATTTGGCTGTCTTCAAGGACTCTCCGGCTCACGGACACCAGATACAACGTTATAACGACCCACAAGACTCCAGGACTCAGGCTGTGGTGAGTCGCCTCACCTAGCGCAACACCGTAACTAAACTAGGTACTCTCACGCCCTCACTACCTTCAGGATGGCTCGAGACCGACCTTCCCCTTCCCCTCAAGTACTATCTACCTACTTGAAACCCCACAGCCGTAACTCTTCTCACCATCATCTTCCCTCCCCTCCTCTCTACTAAATCGAGATGCTCTTTCAAACAGAAACTTATCCGTCAACATAGGGAAACCCTAATCACAGACATCTACCACTCGTCTGCAAATGGTCTGACTAAGATGGACCTTATATTCCATACTGAGAGACCTGATTACTGGATCTTCGTGATCAGAACGCAACTATTTATCTCCAAAACCACATCCACTCCCCATAGTTGCAAACTTACCACTATACTCCCTTTCAGATCGGTCAGTAGAGGCCACACTACGGTGACCATCTACACCAACGGCACGGTACTTATCCAGGCCAATAACGAAAACCTTGAAGCCTTCGACTCCCTTTTCCCCACATTAAGATCAACCTCCCCAACCCTACCTCACCACGCCGCAACCCCCTCTCCGCCCTCCCTCACTACTAACAGAGAAGACTATGATCCTCTCCTCCGTGATATCTTTCCTGCCTGCTACGCCCCTCCTCGCCCCGTTGTCTCACAACGGGCATTTACTACCAATCAGCCACAACAGGAAACTCCAACCCCTCCTACAATCCCCTCTTCCAACCGCCACACCTCCCCCAGTTACCGCCTCCCTCATCCCCCTACTGATAATACTTCCTCGCCTCCAGGAACCTCACGTCCCATGAACTTCATCCCAACTCACAGTCACTCAAAGCCTCCCCCTGTCCCTTCCCCTCACCTTCCTCCGTCTTCAGTAACCCCCCTCCCCTCGAGTCTCATCCCTGCTCACAGTCACTCAAAGCCCTCCCCTGTCCCTTCCCCATCCCTTCCCCCACCTTCTCCCCTGATCCCTCAACCTGATCCATGAACCGCACCCTGATCCCTCAACCTGATCCAATGAGCCTCATCCCAGCTCACAGTCATTCAAAGCCTCCCCCTGTTCCTTCCCCTCCCCTGCCTCCGCTTTCAGGAACCCCCCTCCCCTCGAGTCCCATCCCAGCTCACGGTCACTCAAAGCCCTCCCCTGTACCTTCCTCTCCCCTTCCCCCATCCTCTCCCCTGATCCCTCAACCCCCCAACCCGAACCACAACACACCTGGCGCTACCCCAGATACCCCCATCCCCACACTCAACTCTGTGTCACAACGCCTCGCGGCTCTCGAAAACCAGATTGTCACAATCACCCAGGGCCTACTGGAGATCCTCTCTAACCTAGGTATCGCCCGCAGACCCTCCAAATGCCCCCCGCTGACGGCTCACTCCGGCAACACTAACAGCTCGCCTAGGCCCACAGAAACCCCTAGTACCCAGCTTCACTATCCCCCCCTCAAGATATCGGAATCCTGCCTAAAGCAGACTGCAAAAACCGGAGACCACTTCCCTAGGTCCAAGACTCATACTCCTTCCCACACTCCTCCAAACCCCCTATCAGACACAAAACACTTGACTTCAAGGCCTTTAAGAACAGCAGCACCTATGTCAGACAGTGAAGCAGCCCTACTAGCCGCCACATACAACACCCCCGCCTTAGATTCTCCCAAATCCAAAATCCAAGTAATCACAGGTCACCGAAAAGTCCCTCCCAGCATTAAACCTCGGAGATACCCGGTCCTCACCGCCATACCAAGGGAGATCAAAGATAAATCGGCCAGCAATCAGGAGCAATTCTCCAATTGCTTGCTAATCAACTGTAGATCAGCCTCTCTGCACACAACAGAACTAGCTGAAGCCATCCTCACTCACGATATTGACATTGCGTTCCTCACAGAGACCTGGCTAAATAAGATATCCCCTCCCTGCCTTGACTTGCTGGTACCACCTGGCTTCTCCCTCATTACCAAAGACAGGATAGAGCATAGGGGAGGAGGGGTGGCTATCATCCACAAGGACAGCCTGGACATCTCGGAAACCACCTCTTTTGACTACGATTCATTCGAATGCTTATCCACCATCATCAAGACCAATGACAAGGACTCTCTACTGTGTCACCTGCTCTACCACCCCCCAGGTAAAAACAACCCTTTTGGAGAACAACTTTCCGACCTGATTGCACAAGGCACACTCAGTGACTCCAATAACCTAATTCTTGGGGATCTGAATCTTCGCTGGAATGAGACACACAATTCTCTAATCCAATCGCTATCCAGCCTCCTCCATGATAACAACCTGCAACAACATTGCACCGAGGAGACTCATTACAAAGGAGCCACACTGGATGCTATCATCTCACAAAAGAAATCAATCACGATCAACCACATCCTTCCCATCGACTGGTCAGACCACCACATGATCCTCTTTCATATCAATCACCCCATTACCTCACATAAACCCTCCCAAGACCTACCCAAATGGACAAGAAACCTCTCTCAAATACCCCTGGATATCCTGGATGATCAGTTAAGCTCTCTTCTACCAGCCAATAAAGCGCACCTTTCCACCAATGAGCTCATCGACTGCTACAACTCCGAGCTAGTATCCATACTCGACAAACTAGCGCCACTAAAGCTCAAAAGAAGCAGAGTTATCCCTTCCAGAACGTGGTTCAACGCTGACCTCAACGCAGAAAGGAGAACTCTAAGAGCCAAGGAAAGAAAGTGGAGAAACAACCCAACGGCCATCTTTCGTGATCAACTGAAAGCAGCCCGAAGGAAATACAACAACCACATCAAAAACAAAAAATCCAGCTTCTTCCGCAAGGCACTGGACAAAGCCAAAAACACACCAAAGGAGCTTTACAGCATCATCAGGCAACAAACGTCCAAACCACTGTCTTCTTCTGTGCTAGCGTCCAAAGAACTTTGCGACAATTTCGCCCACTTCTTCAACAAAAAGATCACAAAAATTGAACTTTCACTTGACCCCAACAATTCACACCCCAAGAAGACCAGTTCGGCTGCACCTCAGGCTCTCTCTCCCCGCTCTTTGAGCACCCCCTGGCTTAGCTTCCGCCCTGTCCCAGACGCAGAGATAATCTCGCTGATCTTGTCCTCCAAACCATCAGCTCATATCTCTGACCCCATTCCTCCCTCACTAATCATGAAAATGAAACACTCTCTTGCACCTATATGGGGCAACATCATAAACAGCGCCCTAAAAAACGGAGGGGTCCCTGACTGCCTAAAAATTGGGCAAGTTACCCCCTTGCTGAAAAAACCAGGTCTTGACTCAACAGACCTGAACAACTTCAGACCAATATCTAACCTCCCTCTACTAGCCAAAACATTGGAACGCTGTGCACTCCTGCAAATGACTCATCATCTGGACAACATCAATCTCCTAGACCCCCTCCAGTCTGGCTTCAGACAAGGATGCAGCACAGAAACAGCGATGCTGAACATCATAGACGATATCCACGGATCTCTGGATTCAGACAAAATGCTGCCTCCTCATTCTCCTCGACCTTTCAGCAGCATTCGATACGGTGGACCACAAACTCCTCACCAAGGCTCTTCAAGAAAGATCTGGCCTCGGCGAAGTAGTTCTCAAATGGTTCTCCTCATTCATACACAATCGAACACAAATAATAAAAATCAAGAATTTCACCTCCGAAATCCAACAGGTCAATAAGGGCGTCCCCCAAGGTTCGGTGCTCTCGCCTCAGCTTTTTAACATCTATATGGAACCATTTTTCAAGCTACTCAGGAAAGCCAACATCCGCTTTCACCCCTACGCGGACGATACACAAATCTATCTGGAAACTTCCTCTCTCTCTGACATCCATAGACTAAATGATGTCCTGAAAGATGTTCAACAATGGCTGACAAACAATCACTTGAAACTGAATCCAGACAAAACTGAGACACTCCTCATCTCTAACAAGGAAGACAACCCTCAAATCACCGAATGGCTAAAAGCAATCGATGCCCTTAAAGGAAATCTTACTCTAGCAGACTCTGTTAAATCTCTTGGCATCATCATAGACCCCAAACTAAACATGGTAAAACACATCAAGAATGCAGCCAAAGGTGCTTTCTTTAACCTCAGACTGTTGAACAAGATCAAACCCTACATTCCTAACAAGGATCTCAAACTGGCCACTCAATCTCTGGTACTATCAAGACTAGACTAGACTATGGGAACGCAATCCTAACAGGCATCCCGAAATCGAACTTGGCATCGATCAAAACAACACTACATGCTGCAGCTAGAATGATTACCGGCATCAAAAAATTGGATCACATCTCCCCAGCACTCATGGAACACAAATGGCTCCCAGTAGAAATGCGTAGTAACTTCAGAACGGCCTGCCTAACCCACAAAGCCCTCCATACCGGCAAACCCGAATACCTGGCAAAAAAACTCAAAAAAGCAGGCCAAGCCAGGAATCTGAGAAGCTCTAACTCCTTCCTGCTCACCCTACCTAAAACCAGAAAGAAAAGAACAGCGGACTGCTCTTTCACTGGAAACGCCCCCAAACTCTGGAACTCCACCCCCCGCACATCAGAACTATTCCATCTTTTGTGGAATTCAAAAGCCAACTCAAATCCTTGTTCCTGATCCGCTCCCTTGGTTGTGGATAACCGGGGTCAGCAAGCAACCCCTGGACTATGTGACTATAGTGAATCCCATAACCAAAGAAGTTCGGCAACTCACCCATGTTCCGTTTACTATGTCACTCATTGAATGCTAATACCTTACATATGTTATGTTTATACAGATTTTTGTCACTCTATTACTGTAAAGCGCTCTGCTACCTCCGGGTCTTGACAGCGCTATAGAAAACTTCCTAAATAAATTAGCATTTTATTGAGCGTTTTCATTAGCGTTGTCATTAGCGTTATCGCTGTGGTTACACGAGGGATGGATGCCCAGGGTGATTTTCGAGTACTGGAGGCCATCCGCCTGCTGAGCGAGGCGGAGCGGATGGACCTCCTTGTGGGCCCGAGAGAAGCGATGCGCCCGTCGAGGTGGGCCGCGGCAGGTGTGGTGGCGGCGATCCTTGCCTGCTCGCCGCCACGGAAGGCCGCAAAATTACAGTTGGGTCCCGGGGGCCGCGCCGATGCCAGGAGCGCGGCCCACGTGGTGGCGGGCGGTGCGGGTGAGGCGGAGCGGTCGCCGCGGCGGAGGCGCGCTGCCAAGGGTGCCTCGCCGCGGGAGCGCCGAGTTTCAAAAAAGAGGGCCGGGGCGGAGCGGAGCACGAGAGCAAGCCGGAAACTGTGCGCGCCCCGGGGAAGCAGCCGGGGCAGCGCGGTGATGCACAGGATCTCCCCAGCACGTCTTCTGACGGCGGGGAGATCCTGCAAAGAGGCAGGGACTCGGCATGCGCTCCGAAGCCAGGGAAGAAGGCGGCGGGGGGCGGGGCAGAGGGGGTGAGGCTACGAAGAGCACGGGGGTCGATCTCCCAGGGGCAGGTAGGGGGGGCAGGGGGACCCAGAAGAGTGGAGGGCCCATAGAAGGGGGGCAGTTCGGGGGCCTTCAGCGGAGGGTAAGAGGAGGGAGCCCCTCCCCAGCGAGGCAGGGGGCCAGTTTAGAGGGGGAAGGGGTAGGAAGGAGGCCAGAAAGCGGGGGCAGAGGGGGTGCGCAGGGGGGAGCAGGGCAGGGTAGTCGGGGGTAGAAGGGGGGCAAGGCTCTGTAGAGTACCGGCCGGGTGGTGGGGCAGTGGGGGAGGTGGTAGGATCTGGGGGTGGGTGGAGGACCCGGGTCGGAAAGGATGGGTCTCCCCATTATTGATAGTCAGTGGGTGGCGACCAGGATTGGGAGGGCCTGGATGTTTTTGATTCTTGGGGGGAGGGGGTGCGAGAGGCCCAGCCTTCGACAGGGGGCAGGGTGGAGAGGGGGGAGGCAGGAGGCGGGAGCCTTAGGGGTCGAGCGGGTAGGGAGTTCCCCAGAAGAAGGGGGTCTGGGGTTGGGAAGCTTGTGTGGAGTGAGGATGAGGAGGTGGTGGAGGTGGAAGGGGTGGAGGACAGGTGGAGGAAGGGCGGGGGGGCCGCACAGTGGCAGGGACCCAGCACATCAGCAGTACCGTTTCTATTGCAGGGGGATGCTCGGCGCGGGGCTGCAAACTTGGTCAGGCTTGGTGCGGCGGAGCGACACCAAGGTGAAGGGAGGGCCGTGCCTCTGGCGGCAGGCCTGGAGTCAGCGAGGGATCTCGGCACAGCTGGCTCACGAAGGCCCCTGGCGGGCTCGCGGCCCATCCCCCCTCAGAGCCCCTACGGCTTGGGGAACAGCGACGGACATGGAGCAACACTGCGGAGGACTGTTTTGTGTGGAGTGGTGGTAGAGATGGGCCTCTGGTAGGGTACAGTTGGCGCCTCCCCTGACTCATCAGGTGTACAGGTGGGGCGGAGTGGAGTTGCGGGAAGGTGACGAGGATAGTTTGGAAGAAGGGGAGTTGAGGGATGGCGAGGGCGGACGGGGGTCCAGTAACAGTGTTAGTTCTTTTTTGCAGGTGTCACGGGGCCTGGGTGCTGCGGCGGCCCGGACACAATCTAGGGACAGGTCAGTGCTGGATCAGAGAGGCGTGGAGCGGTGCGGGGACGCGTTGGTGCCAGTTAAATGCAAAGCAGCGGCACGCATGGTGTCAGTGGGTGTGGGGGAGGGGAGCATGGGGGGGGAACCGGTTGTGCAAGGGCAAGTATGTGTCGGATAAGGGTGTGGGTTCGGAGGAGGCTCTGATGGCCCCCAAAGGAAAGGGTGCACAAGGGGGGGTCAGAACTGACGGCCGGAGTGACGCCAGGCACCCAGGGTAGCACAGCAGGTTCAGCAGCGGCAGACGACGGTGCGGGAAGCTAGAGAGCAAAGAGCTGAAAAAAAAGCGGCTCCCGTACATGGGTGTCACGAAGCCGCTGGGGGCGCATTTAATGTCGTCTACCAAATAAAAGATATGGAAGGGTGAATATGTGGAGTTGTTGAAACTGCTGCACCGCGAGGTCAGGTCAAAGGAGTGGTGGAAGGAGGAGGAATATGAGTTGCAGAAGCGGCCGAGGGTGCCCCTGACGAATGAGAATTGAACGGCGCCGTTTCTGATTTTCGCGAGTGTCTATTGCGAGAAGTTCCTGGAGCTCTCAGTATCCATGTTCAAATACACAGACGTTATCCGGAAGGCGCAGATCACGGCGGGGGGTGGTTACGTGTGGGCGCAGTACGATGAGGAGTTTCGGGCCCGGATGGCGTGGGATCTGGAGGCCAAGTGGGGGGAGCTGGATTGCGACCTTTGGCAGCATACGATGGGGCTGGCAGGGTCGGGCAAGGCTATTTTTACAGCTAGCGGTCTACCAATAGTTTATCAGCCCTTTCAGGGGCGCCTCACCCACGGGGGGTGGGGGCAGGTGCCAAGAGCCAGCCCGGAGCGGCGGGCGCCTGCTGGGACTTCAACAAAGGAGTCTGTGCCAGGGAGCATTGCCGTTTTAAGCATGAGTGCTCGGGTTGCGGTAAGTACGCCCCGTGGTCTGTTGTTGGGGCCCCCGCGACAAACGGGGGGGTCGCAGGCGCAGGGCGGGAACACACATCCCATAGCCGCCCAGCAGTCGGGCAGCGGCCGGGGGGGTCGGGGCTCTGGGACCAAGGGCTCGTACTCCGGTTAATTTGGAGCGGTTGACGTGGCCCTGCGTAATTACCCGGACGTGGGGGCCGCTGAGTGCTTGCGGATCGGGTTTCGGGTGGGGTTTCGTTTTGTGTTATGCGGGGCCGCGGCGGCGGCGTTAGGCGGACAATCTGCGGTTGGCGCGGGATCACCCGGAGGTGGTGCAGAGTAAATTGGACAAGGAGGTCATGGAGGGCCGCATGGCGGGTCCTTTCGCGGATTCGCTGTTGGAACACTTGATAGTGTCCCCCATTGGGGTCGTGCCAACGAAGGAGGCGGGGCAGTTCCGCCTCATACAACATTTGTCATGGCCAGAAGGGGGGTCGGTGAACGACTTATTGATGAAAATGAAGCCAGGTGGAGGCGGCCATGGAATTGGTAGTGGTGGCAGGTCCCGAAGCAAAAATGGCCAAGTGAGACATCAGATCGGCTTTCCGGCTGTTGCCGGTTCACCCAGATGACTGGTGCCTACTGGGGATCCAGTTTCACGGCCGCTGGTATGTGGACGAGGCGCGGCCGATGGGCTGCTCGATGTCATGTGCACTTTTTGAATGTTTCAGCACGTTCCTCCAATGGCTTTTTACAGAACGCACGGGTCACCAGGGAGTTACGCACTACCTGGATGAGTTTTTCTTGGTTGGGGCCCCAGACTCCACGGACTGCCAGGTGGCGCTGAACAGGTTTCAGGAGATCATGGAGGACCTAGGGATGCCTTTAGCCCCGGAGAAGACAGTAGAGCCAGGCACGGCGCTGTCCTTTTTGGACATTGAGCTGGACTCAGTGCGGATGGAGGCAAGGCTGCCAGCGGATAAAAAGCGGCAGATGTTGGCTTTGCTGGAAGTGATGGTGGCAAAGCACAAAGTGGCAGTGCAGGAAATTCAGGTGCTGCTGGGGCACCTAAATTTTGCATGCAGAGTGGTACGCGTGGGGAGGACGTTTTGTAGGCGCTTGGGTCGGGCGCTGGCGGGTAACAGGTCTCCGTACCACCATGTGCGTTTGTCGGAGGGTGTGCGGGAGGATTTGAGGATGTGGCGGTTTTTCCTGAACCGGTTCAACGGTGTGCCCTTACAGCGGGACGTGGACATGGTTTGGGAAGTGCAGATTTTCTCGGATGCGGCGGGCAGCGACGGTTTCGGGTTGTACTGGAACGGGAAATGGTGTGCGGAGAGTTGGCCCGCAGAGTGGCGAGGGGGGGCCGGAGCATTGCCTTTCTGGAGCTTTTCCCTTTGGTGGTGGCAATATGGCTGTGGGGAGAGGTGCTGGCACACCGGAGGGTGACCTTCAATGTGGACAATATGGCTGTGGTCCAGGTCGTCAATCTCCAGTCGGCCAGAGACCAGCAGGTGTTGAAGCTGTTGCGTGTGTTTGTGCTTGGCTGCTTGCGTCATGACATTGCATTTTGCGCGGTGCACGTCCCAGGAATCGACAATGACATTGCGGATGCCTTGTCTCGTTCGCAGTGGGGGAGATTCCGTGGGTTAGCCAAGGACGCGGAGCGGGACCCGACGCCCATGCCGCCGCAGCTGTGGCGCGTAGGCAACACCGGATGTTACAACTGGTTCTAGGATCCTTTGCGGAATCGACCAGGACAATGTATGTGGCTGCATGGGGGGAGTTTGTGGCATCCGAGACGCGTTGGAGGCCGCCGGGAGTCAACAGACAGGACGATGTGGTGCAGTTTATGCTCTCCTTGATAGGCAGGGATCTGAAGAGGGTGACTATAGCAGGCAAGCTGACAGGGATCGCATTCATGGGAAAGCTGTGTTGGGGGTACGCACCGTCCGCGGGGGAGCTTGGGTCGCGGATGTTGGAGGGATGGGCCCGGGAATGCGGGCAGGTAGGGGCTTTGCGGCGGCCTCTGTCGGAGGAGCTTTTGGGCAAAATTTTGGTGGTTTTGCATTTATTTTACATGGATGGATGGGAAGCTTGCCTGTTTGCGACTCTGATGGTGTGGATGTTTGCGGGGGGCCTTTCGGGTGTCCGAGTTGTTGGGTGGGAAAACGGGCCATGGTCTGGGGTGGTCAGATGTGCGGCTGCGGCATCGAGAGGTGCGCATTTGGCTGCGGCAGTCTAAGACATTGCGTGGGGGTCTGGGTGATGTTGCGGGCGGGGTGGGGAGTGGCGTGCCCGGTGCGGTGGGTTTGGGCATGGAGAGGCGAACGGCGGTCGGATGGATTGGTGTTTCAGCATGCAGATGGAAAGGGGGCGACAGGGTCACAACTGCTGGGGGTGCTGCGCAAAGCGTTGGACAGGTTGGGGGTGGATGGCAAACAGTATGGTACGCATGGGGTTGCGGGCGAGGGGCCATTATGCCCTTGGGGAGGTGGTCCTTGGCTTGCTACCGGCGCTATGTGTGTAGCGAAGAGTTGGCGTAAGCGTGCGAAGGAAGTTGGGGGGTGCACACTTACTTACATTTGTTTTTCATTTCAGGTTCGGTGGCGGGTCCCACGGCACAGGGCATGTTAATTTGGATTGTGGGCCATTCATTTGTGAAGAGAGCAAAGTTGCAGGCCCAAGATAGTTACTTTGGGGAGAATGTGGGCTTTAATCCTGCTCTTATTCAAGTGGTGTGGTTGGGGAGGGGGCATGCGCTGGAAGGAATTAGTGTCCACCTTGAACGGTATGGTGAAAGGCGGGGGTGCACGGATGTGTTGGTTCTCCACTTGGGGGAGAATGATATCGTGCAGGACACTGGCCTGGTTTTGATGAGGGCGATGCGGCGGGACTTGGCGGAATTGCGGAGAGGCTGGGCAGGTTGTTCGGTGGTGTGGACCGAGCTGGTGTGGCGAGGTGCTGTTCGACCGCAGGCGGTGGACAAGGCGCGTAAGAAGCTAAATGTGGAAATGGTGAGTTTCTGTCGGCATCTGGGGTTTGCAAGGATATGGCACAGGGACATTAGCTATGATGCGCCGGAAATGTTCAGGGGGGACGGAGTACACCTCTTGCGGATAGGGATGGACTTGTACCTGTTGGAGCTTCGGGAGGTGTTGGCCGGTTTGTTGGGCGTGCGCCGTGAGTAGGACCCTGGGGGGATTTGTTTCTGTTTGATGGCTGAGCATGACGGGGAGGAGGGGGGCAGGGAAAGGGGCAGGCGGTGTATGTACCGACACTCCACCTTTCCCTGGGTGGCGGAGTTTGTTTTGGATGTTGGCCAAGTTTGGCTGGAGTTCGGTATTTTGTCGTTAAGTTTGTGGACTTGGGGAATGGAAGCGGGGAAAGGGTAACCAGTTTGGAGGTTACATTAGAGCAGAGTTCTTCAATCTGTGGGGCGCACCCCCCTGGGGGGGTGCGACACCATCCCAGGGGGGCGCGCGCTGCACTGCAGAATCTTATCTTTGTTTATCTTGTGCTAAGAACGCAAGGCATGACCCATTTCGAATGGGGATTTCTGAATAGGAGAACTCCTGAGCAGCAGCAGCTAATCAGCAGGGAGGAACGTCACCTCTGACGTTCCACCAATGATGGGACAACAGCAGAGATTTCAGGAAGTGCCGCAAAATTTGCGTGCATAAAGTTCCTGCATTCAACTGCTTGCATGCAAAGTTCCCTGAAGACCGTGGGTAGTTTTTTTTTTAGATGAGCTAGTCACTTGATTAATCTTTGTATTTTAATATAAAGTTTGGCTTTGCATGTACTAAACCCTACTGTCGCTGCCTGGCATGACCTGTGCCGCTTAGATCGTTTCATTGCACCGCCTATGAGGCTTCTGCACTGCTGGCCCCCTTTCACCGGACTTCCGGCAGACAACAGCTCCGAACCCTCTCCCTGAAAACCGATCCCCAACTTGGAGGTGCCCATGGTGTGTGGGACCGAGGTACATATGTGCTTATTACCGTGGCGATTTCCACTGTAGCGCCCACAGATCACTTGCTGGCTTCTAGTGGGTTTTGTTCATGTTAAGTGGTTAGCTGCGCCATACTCCGCATGGATGTAAAATGCTGCAACTCTTATGTACAACTAAAACCACAAAATGTGTGTTATTTGCAATGAAAAGCTGATTCCCACCTTCTTAGTGATGTGAAAAAGCGCTACGTCATCTAACTGCTTGAATGTCAATGTGCGCACTGCACTCTGGGGTTATTTTGCACTAGATTTGTAGAGCATGTGACCTCTAGATCAGAGTCAAAAGCTGGTGGTCCGGCCCGGTTATTTGGTAATGTAGATGCTTGCTTCACGCACATAATACCAGATGCCACAAGCATGCCAGGTTAGTTGGTAGCTTCAGCAGAGAGGCCAAGCATTGAGTGGTCCAGCACCCACCTGAGAAGGTTGAATGTGTACTTATACATGGTGTCCATAGTCATGTGCGGTGCACGCCCTGCTTTCACATATGAGAACTGTACAGTTGAAAACATATGGGAATGGTTTGCATAGTTGTTTTTATCAAAGGCTTTGAACTCAGGGGTCTACCTGTGGCCTGCGTAGTTTTCTGCCAATATTGAGAGCTGGGCAAGGGTGAAAGCAATGCAACATGCTTGGCTAGTGCATCAGTGCTTTTGAATTCGTGGATGAGGCTGTCTTGTAAATCAGCAGATATAGCCCTGTGATTCAGGAAGAATTTACTAAGGTTTTTACCTTCGGCATTTCAGTATATGCAATTCCCATGCAGAGGGATAATGTGCCTGTTACAAAGAGCTTGTACCGTGCAGATCAAAGAACTGAGTCTGAGTAAGCTATGAGTAGTGCTATAAAAAAATGAAATGTTTGTCAGAAAGATGCTATAGAGAATGAGGTGCACTGTTGGTGAGTGGTAGTGAGGGAATTCATGGAGAAGGAGGAAATGAGGGAGGGGTGCCAAAAATACTATTACACGTTGTGCGACCAGTGCTATGGCCATACCTGGCTGAGAGTGGTAGCCCCCCCCCTAACTGAAGTTTGGGTCTAGTTGCGCCCCTGTACACACGCATGGGCATGTCATGTCCCATCAAGTTTTCGTCCTAAAGTACAAAAGAACATATTTACATCCACTACAAGCCATCCTTCCAGGGGGCCCCTTGATAGAGACAGCTCTGTTGTTTTTGCCCTGATGGGCTGGAATAATTCCCAAACAGATTCTTGTGAAAACCGTTTTCTTTTCATTTATTTTGAATGTGATTGATGTGGGAGAGTCTTACTATTTGCAGAGAAATGTGTTTGTTTCATGCAACAACCATAACAAAGTTTTTTTTAGATCAAAACGGGCCCTCACAAATGAGAAATTGGAGGATTTCACAGATATTATTTGCTGTAAAATTAGTGGATGTGGAGCACAGCCTGAAAATGGCAGTAGAAAAAATCCATCCACAGATTGACCGTCTCTGTTGCAAAAAATGGGCACACCTGTCACATTAATGTTAGTGATGTTATGATCAATCTATGTCTTATGTAAAATAAAGCGGTTCCATGATGAAATATCGATTACAAAAACACCAACCTACACAAATATCGTCGCAAAAACATCGTCTACATAAATATCTTCACCATATACTTAAAGAAGGATTTACACAAATATCGACTAACTTACTACCTAATTAAATATACTAAAAATATCGACTTTGTCTCTATAACCTTAAATACACAATACCATCAACAAATGTAATATTTTAAAATTATTAAATTGAAAATAATGCTTTAAAAACATATATAAATATACTATACATTTTATAAATATATATATACAATATTTTTAAATACACTAATTAATATAAAATTACTTAATAATTCTAATACACTCATTTTCGAATACTTTTATTAACACTTCACATATTTTAACAATTTTAATATTATAAACTATTATTATAAAACACATACAAAACACATTTAAATATATACTAGAACGAAATTATTAATAAAACAGCCTCATTTCAAAATAACGGTTTTCAAATTCAAACTAAGGTTCTCATCCAATGAATTTAAAATACATGTAATTTAACCAATCAAAATGAACAATTACTTAACTCAATACTATAAAAACAATTACATACTTAACTAAAATTACAATTTTTGGCCCAAACTTGGAGAAGAACAGTTACTTTGCTGAAGAGAAGAGAATACACACCTACAACAACTACTACAACACAGTCTACTACAACTCAAGTAAGTAAACTCCCATTTTATGTAGTATAAAAACCTCACGAAAAGTAGCTAGACTCCCTGTACTAAATAAATGCTCTCTCTTTTTTTTTAAATAGAACTAAAACATCCTATCAACAACAGCCACAATAAATAAATAAACGAAAATATGAATAGCCTTATCAATGCCTACATAGAAAAGTTGTAAATAATACAGAATATAGCAAACAGAAGTTAGAAATGACTTGATATGGTATGACCTATAAATATATACAATTATAATAAATCACTAATAGTAACACTTATTTTTTCAGATTCGACAAACTTCATCTACCAATCTACATCTACACAAACAACAGCTTCTACTAAATTAAGTAAGTATACCCACTGTGTCAATTAATAATCTGAAAAGAGAAACAAACAAGTATCAAACTATATTATTAATTACTACTGTTCTCTACCACAACTACAGGACATTCAACAGTGAAACTCTGAATATAAGAACAGAAAACATCAGAATAACTAAAAAAACAACATTGTAAGTACATTTTTAATTTTCATATTTTAACCTACACTTTAAAATAAATGTTTAACACATTTACTAAAAACACATATATATGTCTTCACAGATCTACCTTAGAAATGGCAGAAGGAGCTACTTTTATAACATCTCAAAAGGGAAAAATCATGCTCAGCTCCGTGGGTTATACCTACACCCAAGAAAAAGTCAAAGAGAATAAAACCCATTGGAAATGTAGTAAATATTATTCAACTGCATGCTATGGTAGAGCAACTACTGTCGATAACAATGTTGTAAATGTACGTGAGCATAACCACCCACCCAATGTAACAGAAGTCGAAGTAAGAGAACCATTAGAGACACTGAGAGAAGCTAGTACAGGCTCCCAAGAAACAAGCACCACTATTTTGAAAAATGTTTTGACCAAAGTTCCAGAACACGTAACAGGACAGTTACCTTCAATCCCCAACTTGAATAGATTAATAGCTAAAACTAAAAGAGCTTCTGATCCAACTCTACCACCACCTGAAACTTTTGAAGAGATTAAAATATATCCAGAATATACTATTACCCACAATGAAGATAAATTCTTAATGTATGATAGCCAAAGTCATGATAAAAGAATTTTACTTTTTGCAACAAATAGCAATTTGCAAAAACTAAAATCGTGTGAAACATGGATGATGGACGGAACTTTTAAAGTGTGTCCCAAACCTTTCTATCAACTTTACACCATCCACGGTGAATACCAGGAAACTAATATCCCCTTAATTTATACACTGCTGCCAAATAAAACAAATGCACCCTACATAGAAATCTTAACAACAATCAAAGATTTTACTGATAATTACTATCCGCAAAGAATCATAATAGGCTTTGAAATAGCTATGATTCAAGCTATACTTAAAATATATCCACACACTGCAATACAAGGGTGTTATTATTATCACTACAACCAAAGTATATGGAGACACTTACAAAAATCTACTTTAAGCATAGAATATTCTACAAACAGTAACTTTGCTTACCAGATAAAAAAATTAATAGCACTGGCATATGTCCCAACAACAGAAGTGGCTAATTATTACAATTTATTACTTGACAGCCCTTTCTAACGCAGTAATGAGAAAAAATGAACTCCCTTCTTAGACTATTTTGAAGACACCTGGGTAGGAAGATTACATCGTTCTGGTCACTGCAGACAATCTAAGTTCCAAATTCCATGGTGGAATGTGTACGCTAGCACTATAGCACAGAAAGCAAAAACCAACAACGCGGTAGAAGGATGGCATAATGCCTTCCAAGCCACAATAGGAAGAACACAACCAACACTTCATAAACTAAACCAATGCATCAAAAAAGAGCAAAGCTACCAAGAACTAAGAATCGAGCAATCTCTATCAAAAATAGGGCCAAAACTAAGTAAACAAACATTAAATATGTACGAATACCTACAACAAAAAACAAGAATGTACCCAAGTATCCAAGGTCTAGAATACTTAGACCTAATTGCAAAATCTATCCTTTAACAAAATACAAATAGCAAACCATCAAACAATAAATGACATACACCATTTTTTTCATTAGTTAAATTATGTCATGTAAAAATAAATGTAAATTATTATCACAAGACATAATATAACTAATTAAAATACAAATTCACCAATAAACATAATCCACCCCAACAAATAAATAAATATAACTTACGGTTCTGCAGCTGTAGAATGTGTTCAAAATAGATGGTTTCAAAACGAATCCAACCAAAAGCAATCCACATCGTAAAATAAATCCCCACAAAATGCAAAAAATACAACTGTATAAAAAGAGTCCAACGTAGCAATCCTCTGGATAACGGAGCAATAAAAAACCGGAAAATAAATCACGATAAAAAACGCTCCAAAATCCCGAAAAATAAGGAAATGTATATAAACATTTCCCTGTATGTTAAAAAAAAAACAAGATCAAATCCATCTGGTCACCAAAACGAACACCTGTAAATAAAGTACAAACAAAACCCACCCGCAATAAATACTAAACCCACAAAGCCAAGAAATAACATATAACGGATAGTAAAATACATAAACTAATACTTTAATACAAAACATTAACATTACATCCATATTAAATAGCAAACTAAGTACGCTATCACTAACGTCCTTAAATAACACATACTTTTCACATAAACAGTTAAATAAGACACATAGCAACACCTACACACTAAAACTAGCTAAATAAATTCTTAAAATTAACTTAAAAGTAATGAAAATTAAACTTACATTAACAAACACGAAGCAGCTCCCAACCGCGAGGTTCCGTCTTCTGAAATGACCCAAACAACGATGTAGATAGACTAAAAAGTGAACTACACAAAATAAAATGGCAGCATAATAAAAGCAAAATTGGACTTAATCCCCATATTAATGAATGAAAAAATGTTTAATAAATTGCTAATTATTTTTCATAAATAGTTATAATTTTCTAAATGTTTACAATAAACATATGAATAATGTAAAATATACATTTATTTTTTAATATAAAATTATATATGAAAAATTATTGTATATTAAAAATATGTTTAATAATGAAAAAATGTTTTTTATTATATATAAAGGTGAACAATTTTATGTATATACTTTTGAAAATGTCAATTATATGTAAATTAATTAACATATTAAATTTTAATTTAAAATATTAAAATGTAATATGCTAATTAATGAAAAATTACAATGTATATGTCACAAATACTGCAATGTTAAATTTGAATAAATATAAAAAAATTGTTTTATAAAAATGTTTAAATGTTTCCATCTACAAACAAATGTAATAAAAACAGTTTTTTCACAAGAATATATTACTATTGTACTTTATAAATTGGTAAACTTGTGATGTAAATGGTAAAATGCTATAAAAATCTATATTTTTTTATAAAAATGTTAATAAATATATATCTCTAATATTTATTACAAATATTATTTTTTAAAAATTAATTACTTATTTTTTAAAAAATACATTAACAATTTATTATTCTAACTCCAAATCCAACATAACTCTGGGAAAGTGCTTGACAGTAAACCATAATAATTTACTATTCTAGCTCCAATCCAACATAACTCAGGTAAAGTGCTGGACAGTAAACCATAATAATTTACTATTCTAACTCCAAATCCAACATAACTCAGGGGAAGTTCTGGACAGTACACCATTATAATTTACTATTCTAACTCCAAATCCAACATAACTCAGGCGAAAGTGCTGGACAGTAAACCATAATAATTTACTTTTCTAACTCCAAATCCAACATAACTCAGGGAAAGTGCTGGACAGTAAACCATAATATTTTATTATTCTAACTCCAAATCCAACATTACTCAGGGAAAGTGCTGGACAGTAAACCATAATAATTTACTATTCTAACTCCAAATCCAACATAACTCAGGGAAGTGCTGGACAGTAAACCATAATAATTTACTATTCTAACTCCAATCCAACTTACTGAGGGAAAGTGCTGGACAGTAAACCATAATAATTTACTATTCTAACTCCAAATCCAACATAACTCAGGGAAAGTGCTGGACAGTAAACCATAATAATTTACTATTCTAACTCCAATCCAACATAAGTCAGGGAAAGTTCTGGACAGTAAACCATTATAATTTACTATTCTAACTCCAAATCCAACATAACTCAGGGAAAATGCTGGACAGTAAACCATAATATTTTATTATTCTAACTCCAAATCCAACATTACTCAGGGAAAGTGCTGGACAGTAAACCATAATAATTTACTATTCTAACTCCAAAACCAACATAACTCAGGGAAAGTGCTGGACAGTAAACCATAATAATTTACTATTCTAACTCCAATCCAACATTACTGAGGGAAAGTGCTGGATAGTAAGCCTGTGGACTGTGGGCTTCGGCGGGCCGGAATAACAAGCGGGGAGGCCAGATATAGTGCGCTATGGTTAGGCGGTTTTATTGTTGACACAGTCAGGGGGTGATATATAGTCTCTGGGAGGGGGCCGCTGATGTCCTTGATGGTATCCGGAGGACAGAAGACGTCGGACGGGGATGGGTTGTAGGTGACTTCCCGCTGCTGGGCTGAGGTCGTCAGGGTGGTGTGCACCTTCTCTCCCGGCTGCGTCGTCGTGTCCTGGATATACACCGGTGGGCCTCGGAGGTTTGGGACGAGAGAAAATACAGAGCCGTTAGTCTTTCGCTCTCGTGAAGTAACGTATCTACCACCGGGATGTGAGGGTACGGAAAAGGTGATGGTGAGGGAGGGGTGGATGGGAAGGTGGAAGAGACCGACAATAGGTGGCAAAAAGGGGTGAACAGGGTGCTCACGGGGTGGAAGGGACCTATATATATATATATATAGTGCTATAGTGCTCAGGGTTGTGCAGCTTTATACAATATTTACAACTATCTACAAGAGACACACGGAGACGGATGATGGTTACTCACGTGGCCCGCCGCAACTCCCTGGTGAGTTGCGGCCGCTCTCCAGCCACCTCCTGAGGACTCCAAAAGTCCTCAGACCACACGTCGCCGTCGGCGTCCTCCTCCTCTGCTTCAGCTCGACTCTCCGACTCCTCGCTCCTCGCTCTCAGCTCCGGTTCCTTCCTTGCTGCCTCCTGCCACGAGTCCGCTGGTTGGGACGCCCTTCCTGGTGGATCGTCGGCTTTTCTACCTTCCGGGTCGTAGCTGGGGGCGGGACTTCCGGGATCGTGGAGAACTGCTTCCCGTTTTCCGTGTTCGGGTCCTGGCGTACCTGCAGGGGGTGAGAGAGAAAAGAACTCCTGGGGAAAGGAAACAAGGTGTAATCGGGGTTAGACAAGTCGGCACCCGCGCGAGGCGGCCGCCCCGCTAAGGTAGGGACCGTGACCTTTCCACATCCCCTTTCCCTAGCTGTCTTTCTTGTAGGGGTATCGGAACAAGGGAAACGGGAAAGGTAATCTGTGTTCCCCTGTTCTGTCCCTTTCCTGTGTTCGGTTTTGAAGCGGTATGGTTGAAGGGAAAGGAACCATCTGAGGACGCGATCATTGTGGCCTCGATTGCGGGCCATCCATTCCAGAGGGGCATGGTCTGTATATAGTACGAATTCTCGTCTCTCGAGGTAAAAGCGGAGACTGTCCACTGCCCACTTGATCGCCAGAGCCTCTTTTTCGACACAGGCATAGTTCAGTTCCCTGGGATAGAGTTTTCTGCTAAGGTACAATATGGGTCTTTCGTTCCCTTGTGGGTCTCGCTGGGATAGGACGGTGCCCAACCCTTGGTCGGATGCATCCGTTTGCAGAATGAATGGTTGGCTATAGTCTGGGCTAACAAGGACGGGTCTTGACACTAGGGCCTGTTTTAGGTGTTCAAAAGCCTGTAGCAACGAGAAGGAGGGATGGCGAAGTTCGTCTTCGGTTTTGGTGGCCTTCTTCAGTAAATCAGTTAGGGGAGCAGCAGTTTGTGAGAAGTTAGGAATGAAGCGTCTGTAGTAGCCCAGAAGCCCCAGGAAGGCCCTGAGTTCTTTCTTGGTCTGTGGGAACGGAATGGATTGAATGGCCTCTATTTTGTTGTCTTGGGGGCGAATGAGACCTTCGCCCAGGAGATAGCCCAGATACTTGACACTTTGAGCGGCTTGCGTTGTTTTGGCGGGGTTTATAGTGAAGCCGTTGCTACCCAGAGAGGATACCACCGCCCGGAGATGTACCATGTGTTGTTCCCATGTTTCACTATGGATCACTATATCGTCCAGATATGCCCCAGCATATCTGGAGTGGGGCTGTAGTACCTGATTCATGGCCCTCTGAAATGTTGCTGGGGCTCCGTGTAACCCGAAAGGCATCACCCGAAATTGAAACAGGCCATCAGGGGTTGAGAAAGCTGTTTTTCTTTTATCGTCCTCTTTCAGGGGTATCTGCCAGTAACCCTTACATAAGTCGAGGGTACTGATGTATTTTGCTGCGCCTATCCGTTCCACCATCTCGTCAACCCGCGGGAGGGGATAGGTATCAAAACGAGAAACTTTGTTTACTTCCCGAAAGTCAATACAGAAACGCACTGAGCCGTCGGGTTTAGGAACCAGGACTATCGGGGAATTCCAACTACTAACCGACGGCTCGATAATACCCATCTGCAGCATTTGTTCTGTCTCCTTTTTTATGATGTTTCGGCGGGCTTACGGGACACGATATGGCCGTTGTCTTACTGTTACTCGGGGTTCAGTCTGAATGGCGTGTTCCACTAGGTTCGTGTGTCCGGGAAGGGAGGAGAAGACATTCTGTACGGGGGACAACACTCGTCTCAGTTCCTGTTTCATCATGGGAGGTAGATCCGGGTCTAGGCAACCCTCAAAGGGTAGCGTGGTACCCGCTGGGTCACTGGATAGGACGGGACGGGGGCCCTCCCATTTCTTCAGGAGGTTGATGTGGTATATTTGACGGACCCCTCGAGTAGGTTCGGTCTCTATCTCATAGGTAACAGGAGTCACCTGTCTGATGACGGAGAATGGACCTTGCCACTGGCCTAAGAGCTTGTGATCTGAGGATGGTAGGAGCAACAATACCAGATCCCCGATTGCAAAGGACCGCTTCTTGGCTCCCTTGTCGTACTGTTGTTTTTGTGTTGTTTGTGCGTTTTCCAGGTTCTGTCGTACAATGTCTCTGATTTGGGCTAGGTGGGTCTTCAAGTTGTCGACATACTCGGGCAAGGGTCGGGTACGGTCGGGCTCGGCTTCCCAGGCTTCACGACCCATATCCAGCAATGTCCGGGGAGGCCTCCCATACAACAGTTCGTACGGCGAGTAACCGGTGCTGCTTTGGGTTTTACACCGGATGGCGAATAAAGCCAGAGGTAGCATCTCTTCCCACCTTTTACTTTCCAAACCCAATAATTTCTTAAGTGTGGCTTTCAGTGTTGCATTATAGCGTTCCACTAGACCGTCGGTTTGAGGGTGGTATGCTGACGTTCTTATTTGCTTAATGCCTAACTGGGAGCATACCTGGCGCATTAGGGCAGACACGAAAGGAGTCCCTTGATCGGTTAAGATCTCCCGGGGAAAACCCACCCAGGCGAAGATAGACACCAGTGCTTTCGCTATGTTTTGGGTGGTGGGTTGTTTTAGGGCGACAGCCTCCGGGAAGCGCGTAGCATAGTCCACCACCACCAAAGCGTATCTACAGCCGCTCCTAGAAGGCAACATCGGACCTATAAGGTCCATTCCCACCCGACTAAAGGGGACTTAGGGGGTCGGTAGCGGCTGTTCTTTTGGCATACGGGGCATTCTTTACAGTATCGTTTGACTTGGCTATATACGCCGGGCCAGTAGAATTTCTCGAGTATTGCCTGTCCTGTCTTTTCTTCACCGAAATGGCCTCCCAGGAGATGGCTATGGGCCAAGAACAACACCTTATCCCGGAATGGACCTGGGATAATTAATTGGGGATTTTGCTGTGGTCCAGCCTTCCGGTATAACAAGCCTCTAGAACGGAAGAAGTAGGGGCCTACATGTAGTGGGTCCTTGTTGTCTTTGGCCTGTTCCCAGGCACTCTGTAGCACTGGATCTTCCTGCTGTGCTGCTCGAAATTCGCGGTCTGTCTCCCAGGGATGTAGCGCTTCTTGTACTGGATATGCTCCAACGTACCCTCTTCTTTCCTTTTTCCTTTTGATTCTTGGTTTTGATCTGTTTCACTGAAGAGTGACTTGGTGTTTGGTTTTGTGCAAACGGGGCTTCCTTCCACCATTTTTCAAGGGAACATGTAGTGTCTCGTAGAAGGAGGGGGAGACCACTATAATCGCTTCCCAGGATGGCTTGTTCCGGTAGGTTCGGGATCAGTCCCACGTTCAGGGTACTTCCATGGTCGGTGCTATTTTGTACAGTCACTCGTGCTGTGGGGTAGTTCTTGGTGTCTCCATGCACACATTTGATGGCCACGGACCCCGTGATAGGACCAACTGGATTCGGCATGTCCTGAGGGCGTAATACACTGTGTCTACACCCGGTGTCAGCTAGTGCCATCAGGGGGTGGTCGTTGATTTTAACTGGACACCTAAACGGTGGGGGTGAGGCTCCTGCCGTGAGGCATACATAATTCCGGGACACCCCCACTTCCATGGGTTCTTCCTTCTGCGGACAATGACGAGCGATGTGTCCAAAACCACCACAGTGATAGCATTGAGGTCCCGGAGGGTTTGGTCGAGGCATTACTGGATAGGGCACAAAGGGAACTGGGTCCGGCCTTCTGGGGACAGGTGGTCGTGGGGCGCGGAGGTGACTACTATGTGGCCCCCGAGGGAGGTGTTCTTCTTTTATTTTCTGCACTTCTTGGGCTTTACTGTAAGCACTGGCTATCTCAACCGCCCTGTCCAGTGTCAAGTGAGCATGCTGCCGCACCCATTTTTGTGTGGCCGGGTGAAGAGAAGCGAGGAATTGTTCGAGATTGATTTTAGCTACTATCTCTTCTTTAGTGGACGTAGCGGGCTTCAACCACCGGGTGGTTAAGTCCTGGATACGGTAGGAGAGGGCCCGCGGGGTTTCTTGTGGCCCTTCTCGGACTTGTCTCAGGCGCATCCTGTAGGAGTCCTCATCTATCCCTAATCGCTCGGGGATGCAAGCCTTGATGTCAGCATACGGGTTCTGCCCTTGCAGGTTGGCCTGTTGGTGGGCAGATTGTAACTCACCAGTCAACAATGGTCCCAAATAATGCACCCAGCGATCAACCGGCCAATTTGCTGCCTGTGCCAGTCATTCAAAGTTTGTGAAAAAGAAGTCGGGGTCTTCTCCCGTTACATATTTCTGTAGGACCACAGAAGGTAGGGGTGCCACGGGTCTCTGTTGTCCCATGGCCTCCGTGAGTTTCCCGAGTGCCTGATCTTGGGCCGTGCCTTGTCCCTTCAGAACATCGTGCAGTTGACCACGGTCATCCTCAGCGGTTTTCATGAACCTTTCCAACATTTGTCCGAGCTGTTCCTGGCTTTCAGCCAGCTTCTTGACGGCGGCCTCCATGCCTCCGGGAGATCCCACTTCTGACACCACTTGTGGACTCTGGGCTTCGGCGGGCCGGAATAACAAGCGGGGAGGCCAGATATAGTGCGCTATGGTTAGCCGGTTTTATTGTTGACACAGTCAGGGGGTGATATATAGTCTCTGGGAGGGGGCCGCTGATGTCCTTGATGGTATCCGGAGGACAGAAGACGTCGGACGGGGATGGGTTGTAGGTGACTTCCCGCTGCTGGGCTGAGGTCGTCAGGGTGGTATGCACCTTCTCTCCCGGCTGCGTCGTCGTGTCCTGGATATACACCGGTGGGCCTCGGAGGTTTGGGACGAGAGAAAATACAGAGCCGTTAGTCTTTCGCTCTCGTGAAGTAACGTATCTACCACCGACACCTGGATGTGAGGGTACGGAAAAGGTGATGGTGAGGGAGGGGTGGATGAGGAGGTGGAAGAGACCGACAATAGGGGGGCAAAAAGGGGTGAACAGGGTGCTCACGGGGTGGAAGGGACCTATATATATATATATATATAGTGCTATAGTGCTCAGGGTTGTGCAGCTTTATACAATATTTACAACTATCTACAAGAGACACACGGAGACGGATGATGGTTACTCACGTGGCCCGCCGCAACTCCCTGGTGAGTTGCGGCCGCTCTCCAGTCACCACCTGAGGACTCCACCAGTCCTCAGACCACACGTCGCCGTCGGCGTCCTCCTCCTCTGCTTCAGCTCGACTCTCCGACTCCTCGCTCCTCGCTCTCAGCTCCGGTTCCTTCCTTGCTGCCTCCTGCCACGAGTCCGCTGGTTGGGACGCCCTTCCTGGTGGATCGTCGGCTTTTATACCTTCCAGGGCCGTAGCTGGGGGCGGGACTTCCGGGATCGTGGAGAACTGCTTCCGGTATCCCGTTTTCCGTGTTCGGGTCCTGGCGTACCTGCAGGGGGTGAGAGAGAGAGGAACTCCTGGGGAAAGGAAACAAGGTGTAATCGGGGTTAGACAAGTCGGCACCCGCCCCGCTAAGGTAGGGACCGTGACCTTTCCACAAAGCCATAATAATTTATTATTCTAACTCCAAATCCAACATAATTCAGGGAAAGTGCTGGACAGTAAACCATAATAATTTACTATTCTAACTCCAATCCAACATAAGTCAGGGAAAGTGCTGGACAGTAAACCATAATAATTTACTATTCTAACTCCAAATCCAACATAACTCAGGGAAAGTGCTGGACAGTAAACCATAATAATTTACTATCCTAACTCCAATCCAATATAAGTCAGGGAAAGTGCTGTACAGTAAACCATAATAAATTACTATTCTAACTCCAAATCCAACATAACTTAGGGAAAGTGCTGGACAGTAAACCATAATAATTTACTATTCTAACTTCACATCCAACATAACTCAGGGAAAGTGCTGGACAGTAAACCATAAGAAGTTACTATTCTAACTCCAATCCAACATTAGTCAGGGAAAGTGCTGGACAGTAAACCATAATAATTTACTATTCTAACTCCAAATCCAACATTATTCAGGGAAAGTGCTGGACAGTAAACGATAATAATTTACTATTCTAACTCCAATCCAACATAAGTCAGGGAAAGTGCTGGACAGTAAACGATAATAATTTACTATTCTAACTCCAAATCCAACATAACTCAGGGAAAGTGCTGGACAGTAAACCATAATAATTTACTATTCTAACTTCACATCCAACATAAGTCAGGGAAAGTGCTGGACAGTAAACCATAATAATTTACTATTCTAACTCCAAATCCAACATAACTCAGGGAAAGTGCTGGACAGTAAACCATAATAATTTACTATTCTAACTCCAATCGAACATTACTCAGGGAAAGTGCTGGACAGTAAGCCATAATAATTTACTATAATTACTCCAAATCCAACATAACTCAGGGAAAGTGCTGGACAGTAAACCATAACAGTTTATATTCTAACCCCAATCCAACATTACTCAGAGAAAGTGCTGGACAGTAAACCATAATAATGTACTATTCTTACTCCAAATCCAACATATCTCAGGGAAAGTGCTGGACAGTAAACCATAATAAATTACTATTCTAACTCCAAATCCAACATAACTCAGGGAAAGTGCTGGACAGTAAACCATAACAATTTATATTCTAACCCCAATCCAACATTACTCAGAGAAAGTGCTGGGCAGTAAACCATAATAATGTACTATTCTTACTCCAAATCCAACATAAGTCAGGGAAAGTGCTGGACAGTAAACCATAATAAATTACTATTCTAACTCCAAATCCAACATAACTCAGGGAAAGTGCTGGACAGTAAACCATAATAAATTTCTTTTCTAACTCCAATACAACATGACTCAATGAAAGTGCTGGACAGTAAAGCACAATAATTTATTAATCCTACTCACCCTTCACCCTATAAACTCAACTAAGAACTACTACAACTTTTTCTTTTTTTTATATATCATTTTTAAAAGAATATTATATTTTTTATATTTAAAATTATAAAATGTCAAATTCTTTTCAATTTTTTTGCCCAAAAAATAAATTTAATAATACATTATCACACATTTTTACTATTACTACCCACTCTTATCCATTATAATGCAAATTACCCACTAATAAAACATTCACATACTCATTTTTAAAATAAAATTGAATTTTCTAAATGTATTTCAATTTTAAATATCGAATTTAGCATTTTAAATTTGTTTTAATGACAATATAACATTTTTATAAATATTAACACACAGTATTATTATTTAGTACCCAACCTTAGCATCTATATAACCTACAACCCACAAAAAAAACAATCACACACTTAATTTAATGTAAATTATAAAAAATTATTAATTTTTAATTTCAAATTTCAATTTTCGATCTTGTTTATAATCTACAACCCACTAAGAAAACAATCACACACTTAATTTAATGTAAAATTTCAAAATATTACTTTCGAATTTCAAATTTCAAATGTCGATTTTTTTTTTTTTTTGATGTTTTTTTAATAAATAAACAAACAAATTTTAAATTACTACCCACCTTTATCCCCTATATAACCAACAACCCGCTACTAAATCTTTAACATACTTCATTTAAAAAAATTCTTTTAAAGATCTAATTTATTTTCACTTTCCATTTTCAAATTTCTAAATTCATTTTTTTTTTGTTAAAATTTAAACAAATTTTACACAACATTTTTAAATTACTACCCACCCTTATCTCCTATAAAACCAATAACCCGCTCCTAAAAAATGTACTAAGATTTTATAAATGTTATTACATTTTTTCTAATAATAATAACATAAAACATTAAATTACTATAAAATTAACATAATAAATACTTTTACTAAAATTAATATAACACAACTAATTATTATATCGATATTATATACATCGATATTTCTCTCATCTATATTCTATACAACGATATTTTTACATGTCGATATTTCTGCTATTCTAATAAAGCGATATTTACAACATCAATATTTATTTTGTCGATATTTAACAAAGTCGATATTCTTACCTCGATATTTCTGCTAGTCGATATTTTTACGTCGATATTCATGCTGTATACCAAATAAAGCAACCTGGTAAAAACAATTTGCGCACATTTTATCTTGGAATTTTTTTTGAGCCTTGTAAAAAGCATCTGCCATTTAACCACACACACTCACAAACCTGCAGTTTACCAAACACTCTTATTGTGGTGAACATTATTTGTCAGATATGGCCCGGGATATGCGGGTGGCGGTCGAATATGCAGTGTACCAGATTCCAGAAATTTCTGTCAGGTGGTGGGGGGCCCGACATCTAAAAAAATTCAGATGGGGGGGCTCAACCTACAAGAGTTTGAAGACCTCTGCATTAGAGGGTAGTTTGGTTACAGTTGCAAAAGGACAGATAGGAATGTAGGTATTGTGAGGTTTTGGATTTAAGAGGTAGGGGAGAAAATTGGATATTCATAGGATAATGCAGTTATATATTGTTATGTTGCGGGGTGGGGTTTTAGTTTTGTAAGGCGGTTTGCCAGTTTGTAAAAATGTGATGTGTACCTGTTTCAATAAAGCGGCCTTTTACACACACAAAATGGTAGTCGGTCGTGCTTGCCTCCCTTTCTCCCTCCCAATATTCCCATCAACAACTAAAAGAGAATAGGAATCCTTTACAGCTAGGTACATTTTACATTAAACCCCCTTGTGCAGGTGTGAGTATAAATGTCAGCCTAGGAAACCCAGTGTTGAACTAATGACATATCCTTCACAATGGAGTGAGATGAACGTTCCATTAAATAATAGACTTAATTTGACCTGTGTACAGTTTACACTGACCTAACCAAAGAGTGACACCTGGATAGTGAGACCTGATGGCAAGAGAATACAGTTTACTACATCAGAAGCTGAAGCCCTATCATTCTGATTTCATCTTCATGCAAATCTTAGCCATTACTATATGTTATGTTATGTGAATAACAGTTGCGTTGAACATGTCTGCCATTCGCTTGGCTTCATTATAGTCGGAAGCAAAAAGAACACACGATGGGCTGAATGCTGCACAATGCAAACATTCACCCCCAGTACAGAGATCCGACCATCAATTGTTCTTTTTGCTTTCGTTTTAGCCTGAGGGCACTTCTCCTCACTGTCCCGGACTGACTAAAGTCAAATCCGGCACCTTTGTCTTACTTTGTGTACCAATTGATGTTGTCGGTGTTGTACTTAGTGATGGTTCGTGTGTTGGTGTTTGGCCGGTATGGGAACAATAACAAACCTAGCAATCTTGGCGGTTTTGATGGAAAACGCAATAAGGAGGAAAACCTGGTTGTTTGCCCGATTTATAAATCTTACATGTACATTCAACTGAGTGCTGCAAGACCGCCTTTGGATAAAACTGAAAGCATGGGGTATGCAAGGGAAAATGCTTAGTGCAATCAAGTCAAGTCAAAAGAGCGGTATGTGCAGCAACCATAAAAGCAAAAACTACATTTTAAAACACATATACATAAAACATCCAATGCGTATGACAGTCAAATTAATTGTAATGCATTATACATTTCCTAGCAGCAATTTGTTTATAAAAAATATCCGATGCATAAGACAGTCCAATTAATTAACAAGTATGATAGATTTCCTAGCAGCAGTTGATGTTAGAATATAAAAAGCAACATGAAAACATAATCCGGGGTCATTAACCCTTTCCATGCGGCCGCGATTCCCCTGGTGTGCTGTAAACAGCACGAACAGGGGCGGGCCGTGACGAACCCCAGCCGTCATCAGCACACGAGCACCGTAGTGCATGACGGCTGGGGTTCGTCATCAGCATGGAAGGGGTTAAGGGTAACCAAAGTTCATGCAGCAATGGTTGTTCTTACATTGAATTTAAAAAATGTAGTTTTCTGATAAAATCGTCTTAGAACTTACAAAATAGTAAAAAAAAAGGGTGGTTCTTTGTTCAGATATCCCATCACAGGGACATAAGGTCGACTGACACATTTTCGTGGTGGGAAAGGCAACTAAATGGTTTACTGTGCCTAATCTCAAGAGAGTCAAAATAAAGCGATATGATGGCCTAGTCACTACTGTCAAGTAATCTTGGAAACCTCTTCTGACCTCCAGCTGTTGATACAAAACGAGAGTGGGTTGCTTCCCAATCACTCTCCTGCGAACCTCCTTTTTTTTTTTTTTACTTTAGAAAGCTTTATTGAATATAATAGGCATAGTAAAACATCAGTACAGAAACATATGGCAATAAAAAGAAGGTGAAAGAGAATTAAATTTACCATATATGTAGTTCAGCCCCAAAAAGGGATATAGAAACTATACCAAGGAAAAAAGCTTTTTTAAAGGTATTTTGTTTTGTGGGAGGGAGGGAGAGGAAAAAGAGAGAAGGGGAAGGGAGAGAAAGAAAAGAAGGGCAACATGAAATATTAATTCAATAACAAAGTTCATAACAAAATAAAAGTGAAATGCAATTAATATTAACAAATGAAAATAGAAAAGAAAAAATGTAAACTTTAAGGAAGGTGTCTAGAGAGGAAATCAGTTAAAGGTAACCATAACAAGTCTTTTTTAATCAATAAAGGTACTGTGGTGGCAAAGGCACGATCAAGCCTATGATGATGACATAACAGGTTCCACCAGCATTGTATGACATTTTTGAAGTATCTTTCCAATTTGTTGTGATTATCTGGAAGGAAATGGCTATTTATAGATCGATAAATTTACGTACATTACATTGTACATTCCATAGAGGTGAGGAACCACCTTAAAAAATATGAACAATCTCAAAAGGAAAGTCTGTAGCTAAAATGTCATTTAGTTTTGACCATATGAGAGACCAAAGAGATTTAACCAACAGGCAATAAAAACATATGAAGAAAATCACTGTCCACACATGAGCAGGACCAGCATTTTTTGGATTTGAGTACTTTGAATTTGTGTAAATCAGAGGGGGTGAAAATAGTTTGTTATAAAAGAAGTATAGAGTCTGTGTGGTGCTAGCAGAGCGGGAAACAGAATGTATGTTGGACCATATAGAGTCCCAAACCTGGAAGGAGAATTCCTGAGCTAGATCTTTTTCCCATTGTAGTTCAAGTTTAGATTTGGACCGATCAGCAGTGGGATGGAATAGCATTTTATAAATAGCAGATTTGAGAGGAATAGAAAAGTCTGGTGGAGGGGAGAGGGTTGGGACAGTAGCCAGGGAGCTGTTTTGAGAAGTAAAGGAGGCTAGGGAGTTTATAAGCAAGGGGTACTGGGAAGAGTGTGTGTTAGAAATGCCAAATGACTCATGTATGTCTGAGAAGTCCCTCGGGGAGTTATCTTTAAGTAAATGGTCATAAGTAATGATACCTTTGTCTATCCATTCCTTCCAGAATAGCGCTCTATTATTAATCTTTAAGAATGTATTATACCAAATCGGAGTTAGGGAGTGAGAATCAGCATATGAGAGAAAAGAACGAGACAGTGAAAGAAGCACTGGAGTGTTTAAATATGGGGGTGAGACACCGCTTTGGAGGCTGAGATAAACGAGTAGCTATAAGGTATGAGAAAGGTGACAGTTGCACAAGATCGATTGAGCTCCAAGCTGTTAAGGGAGGACTAAATGAATCTGTTAAAAAAGGCCAAATTTGTTTTAAAGTGAAAGCTGAATCTAAATGAATAAGGTTAGGAAAGTTGACTCCACCTAAATCTTTGGGTTGTTGGAGACGGGAGAGAGAAATCCTCGCTTTGTGATTATTCCATAAGAATTTTGTTAGGAGGCAGTTTATGGTTTTAAAGAAATATAGTGGGTTTTAGACCTGGCATCTTTGACGTGTTTTCCCCCTATCTCTTTGCCTCTACCTCCTGTATTTTTGATGCTGTGCTGGATTTCGTTTTTGCTGGTTTAGGTGCTTTGGGCACTTTGCCACTGCTGTTCAGTGTCAAAGTGCAAGTGCTCCCTGTGTAAATTGTTATTGTGATTGGTTATCCCTGATTGGCATATTTGTGTCACCAAGAAGTCCCTAGTAAAGTGCACTAAGTGTGCCTGGGCTGGTGATAAAAATGCTACTAGTGGGCATGCAGCACTGATTGTGCCACCCACATGAGTAGCCCTAAAAATGGTGTCTCAGGCCTGCCACCGCAGTGACTGTGTGCAGTCTGTGGACTGCCATGTTCTCCTGGTCAGTGTCCCCACTGACTAGGCCTAACCCTTCCCTTTCTGTACATATTGGTCACACCTATGGACGGCCCAAGGTACCCCCTTGGGCAGGGTGCAGTGTGTGTGAAGGGTAGAGCATGTACTTGTGCAGGTGACATGCTCTGGTAGTGAACTACAGCCATTTTCGTTTTTCACTGTTGTAAGGCTACCTTGCCCATAGGCTATCATACGGAATGCTGGCTACAGTGGCTACCAGCATATCTTCCCATTGGAGCAAGGTAGGACATAACAGTCTGGTATACCTGAATTTAGAATTTAATAACGCCATCTTTTAGGAAAGATGTTTTTTAAATCCTGTGTTTGAGAACAGCCCTTTTAGCGAGTTGCTGTTCTCTTGTTTGCCCTTTCTGTGTGCCTTGGCATGTTTGTGAATTGACTGTCTGGTTTGTGAGGGCAGGGGCTGGGTGGCTCCCAGAGTCTGAGTGGGCCATCCCTGGGCTGAATAGCTCCATCTGCATCTAGAGTAGTGGGAGGGGATAGCACCTTGGCCTGAATAGGGCTGTGCCTGCCTTCCACAATGCTGGCTCCACCGCCTGCGGGGTGGCTGACGACTCTGCCCCTCTCCCTGAAAGGAAAGGAGAGGCCAGGAAAACAAAGTGCTCAAGGAATACCCAGAACAGGTTCAGACCGGGCTCAGAGCCCTCCTGCACAAAGGGATCAAACACTTTTAGGGGTATAAGTACAGGACCCCTGACTACAGAAAGTTAGATCATCCTGGAATCAAGAAGGAACCTCTGCCAAGGAGAAAGCTGAAACTGAAGAAGGAAGACTGTCCTGCTGTTGCTCTGATGGATTGATCTGCTGTTGCTTTGCTGCCAAGGAGAGGGGAAGGACTTTGCTTTGTGCTGTGTCCCCTTGCTTGAAGGAATCTCCAAGGGCCTGAGAAGAGCTGGCTCCCTGTTAAGAAGTCCCAGGAACAAAAGGACTTCACCCCCAGCGTCCCTGAACTCTGCTGAGAGAGTTCTGTCCTTCCTGGAGTGCGTGGCCCATGTGTGGTGCCTCTAGAAGTTGTACCTGTGTTGGGAAGCTGGAAACCAAGCTTTAAAGACTTTCTGCAAGTTTTATCGCATCGCTCGCTTGCGGAGCGCATCCCCGTCAATGCGAGGAAATTCCCGCTGCTACGAAGGCCGAGATCTTCGCCACGCCTGTTGCCGCTGCCAGAGTCGTTGCATCCTTCGTTTGCGGGACGCACCAGTCCGGTGCGGGAAGAATACCATTGCTGCGAGTGTCGTCGCAGAGCCTGACGTCGCTGGGTGAGATCGTCGCACCCCTTGCTTGCGGACCGCATCACGTTGCTGCGAACATCGTTGCAGAGCCATCGCATCAAGGAGCTGCGAGAGGAAGATCACAGCTGGACCATGCATCGTCGCCCCGGAGATCGTCGCAGCCCCAAAGATCATCGCATCGTGCCTATGCAAGCTTTTTTTCACTACGGAACCTTCGCACCGGAATCCATACAAGGTATCACCTCCCTCCCCATACAGACCGGAGTCACCGCAACACGCCCGCTACATCCAGCAGGGTTGTCGCATCGCCTCCCCAGGGTCTCAGGGGTGACGCATTGTTTGTTTTCCATCGCACCAGCTTCTGTTTTGGAACTTTGTTGCATCTAAAGGTACTGTTGGCTAAACGTGACGCAACTGTGAACTTTTCACGGAACTGTGGATTATTTTATCACAACTTTAAGAACTCTTTTGAAACCATATTCTTGAACTGTGTATGTTGGTTTTTTGTCATTTTGGTCTTGTGTAGTTTAGATTAAATACCTTTATTTTGCTAAACTGTTGTGGAGTCAGTTCGTGGTGTTTTCACTGTGTTACTGTGAGTGTTGGTACAAATACTTTACACATTGCCTTCGATAAGCTTTGACTGCTCGTGACAAGCTACCCAGAGGGTGAGCAGAGGTTATCTAAGAGTGTTTCCTCCTTACCCTGACTAGAAGCAAGGGTCCCTATTTGGACAGTGGTACCTACCTCTGCCAACTAGAGACCCCCAGTTCTAACAGTGGGAGAGAAATAGGGAGCATCAAGAGATAGAAATTGACGATAGGAAGAAGCATCATTTTAATAGTTGCTAGCCTCCCCCACCAGGACTGCAAACCTCTTTTTGATGGACTAAAAAGGTGTTTTTACTCTCCTGTTATAAATGTCATACAGTGTGAAGTATTTTAGCAGGACTCGAAGCTGTATGACGAGGTGTAAACCATTATGTTTTTTCATGAAGCCCTCACCTACCAACCTAGTTGGTGGCATGCTTCATCATCGGGCCCACCCAGTGACACCAAGTGTGTCCTGGGTGTGCTTCAATGCCTGGATACAGCGGAGCAGGTATGTAGCTGAGTGTGCAGTGTAGTGACGTGAATAGTGAAAGTTAAAAAGCTATACAGTGGTCCCAGTACCCGGGGGTTAATTAGACTTTAATACCTGGGCCTCTGTTAGCATTTAAAAAGGCAGGTGGATGTGGTAGGAGTATATGTTAGGCCGTGACGGAACAGCAGGTTCACCTCAGGTCTCGACCGCAAGTACCGGTCAAAACCTCTGCCGGACTACTCCCTGGGGCATATGTGGCAAAACGCCAGCTTATTCTTGGTGAGAGAATCCCCCTTGCACTCATAGAGCACCTTAGAGAGTGCTTCACATTTTCCAATCAACACACTCACTTAATATAAGATTGCACCTTCACTTATTTAATGGTGCTGAGGAAAGCCAATTTTAAACTCAAAGGCCTAGTTGGAACATGTAGACCACACCTGGATGCAGGAGGCCCTAGCATATACTCCTACCACATCCACCAGCCTTTTTAAACGCTAACAGAGGCCCAGTTATTAAAGTCTAATTAACCCTCGGGTACTGGGACCACTGTATAGCTTTTTAACTTTCACTATTCACGTCACTACACTGCACACTCAGCTACATACCTGCTCCGCTGTATCCAGGCATTGAAGCACACCCAGGACACCCTCGGTGTCACTGGGTGGGCCTGATGATGAAACATGCCACCAATTAGGTTGGTGGGTGAGGGCTTCATGAAAAAACCTAATGGTTTACACCTCGTCATACTGCTTTGAGTCCTGCTAAATTACTTCACAAACAGGCTAGTCCTTATGTATTAAACATATAAACCCTGAGGATATGGACTAGCTACCTAGTCCTCTCTCTCTTCTTTGATAAACGGCATAAATGTCACACAGCCAGGGTCAGCCTGGATTGGAAGATTGAATACGTTTCTAACCCAATCCCGAAAATATTTAAGCCAGGGGATACGGTAACTTTTATCCAAGAGTAGACAGTCTTCAATGATGGTTTGGATAAATGTGTTCTCCTCTTTGGCCCAAATGGAACTGCATAGAAGTAATGGCCGCAAGGCAATAAGATCCGATAGGTAATTAATGCCTACTTCACAGTGTGTAATTTTGGTGAATGCTGATTGGGGTGAACACAAAAGGCGTTTTAAAAAAGAGTTTTCTTCAAGCTGAAGTGCCTGTATATGATAATGGCCCCAACCCCCTGTTACGGCGACAAATCTGGCCTTGTATATGTCAACCATATCCTTAATACGATGGTTGCCTAGCTTGGCTGCAAATCTAAAGATCCCATGGGCATCTTGGAGTGTGCATTAGCAAATTAATTCGCCCATTTTCTGATTAAGTTACACCCAGATAACAAAGGGTATTGACCAATTCCATAGGGCAATTCTCTATATAAACAGTTTTACATTTCTCGGATTTCTGACCGCAAGCCATTACAAAAGTTTTGGTCTTGTTTATAAACAGTTTCCTATTCTTGATAAAAAGGCTAAAATGATCCATTAATCGCTGTAGGCCAATTGGGGTTCTGGAGAGCAGCACCGCATCATCTACATAAAGTAGGACGGGTACGGGGTTGCCAGCTGTTTGTGGTGCATCTGCCTGTACCGACTTAAGGGCTTTGTCTACTTCATTTATAAAAAGGGAAAAAAGTAACAGTCCCAAAACACAGCCCTGGCAGATGCCTCTTTTGACCTGCTGACCATATCTCACCTAGCTGGAGAGTTTCTCATACAACCTTGCTGAGAAAAAAATTATTTATTTGGGGGCACCTAGATTAAGCAAGGTTGGCCATAAAATAGAGTTATCAACAAGGTCAAACACACTGGTAGGCATGGGCGGAAAATCCGTTCCGCTCGCGGATTTTGCGGATTTTCGGGAAATTCGCAATCCGCGAGATTCGCGAATCTCCCGCAAAATCCGCAAATCCGCGAGCAGCGGATTTTGCTCGCACTGCTCGCACTGTTCGCGTGAGTTCGCGCCCCGCGAATAAGTGCAAAATTGCAGAAATACGATCTTAGCAAAACTGAAAGTAACTACTTACCAGGTTCAAAAGTTCAGGCTCATCATTAGTAGCCATTTCCTGTAGTGCTTCCTGAGGGGCCCCTCCAGAGTTCAGTTGCCAGTTGAAACTATTATGTGACCCTGCTCTGAACCTCAGAATAGTTACACATATGCCACAAAGGTCCTGAATTACAGCTAAGGGAGACAAGCAGGAGCCAGGCTGGAAGTTAAAATCCATTAATCAGCCCCTAATTCATTATTGTCAGTTGGGGCAGGGCAGGTGTTGTAACTAATTTTGCAACAATGAAAGCACTTAGCAAGTGCAAAAGATCACTAATCAGGGCGCACTAAGGAAGCAGGTGCCAGCTAAAAAAATATTCTGTGACACATTAATCAGCCCCAAATTAATTCAGGTCACTTGAGGCAGGGAAGGTGTGCTTTGCTTTGCCGAAAATAATGTACACTGGACAACCAGAGGGTGTGGTGATGAAACAGAGGGTGGCATGGGTGGGCCAGAGGGTGGCATGAGTAGTCAGAGAGTGGCAGTGGTGACAGAGAGTGGCAGTGATGAAGAAGAGTGTCCCAAACAGGCTGGACACGTAGAAACAACAAGTTCGCAAAACTTGCGACCCGACAGGTAAGTTCGCAAATTGCGAAATTGTAAAAACCCTCGCGAACTGGCAGAAACACGGGCGAACACACAAAAAAAAAAAATCCGCAAATTCGCGGGAATTCGCGGATTTTGCGGATTGCGAATCCGCAAATCCGCAAAATTCGCGAACGCGAGATCCGCAAAATTCGCTCATGCTTACACACTGCTAAGATCTGCAAAGCACAGATATAATCTTCCCTCTTTAGCGTGCGTATATATTTACATATCGTAAATTCTGAGTTAATACATTACTCAAGGGTTACCAGCCCTTTTCTAAAAACCATATTGAACTGGAGAGAGGATCTCATATTCGGTGACCCAGTCTTCGAGTTTCACGAATAGTATTCTGCTCATCACTTTAACTGAAGAATCCAAGAGCTAAATAGGACAATAATTTTTTGCTTTAGTTTTAATACCTTTTTAAAAAATAGGTATTATCACAGATTGTCCCCATGATGGCGGTATGGACTCTGTTGCTGCTAAGTTAAAAACTCTGGTTAAAATGGGGCTCCATAGAGCTATTTCACTTTTGTAAACATCAATGGGAACCACATCTGGGCCTGGTGCTTTACCACCCCTACTGCCAGTCAATCAATAATGGACTTCCTCAATGGTGATATCTAGTAGCAACACAGCCCACTGACTTCCTACTATACTTGGCAAATAAAATGCATCGCGCTCAGGGGGATTAAAAGTACTAGAGAAGTGTTTCACCCACTAGTCACAATTTACCTGCGAGACTAATTCAGGGAATGAATCATTCTTTAGGAACGGTGAGTTAACAGTTTCCGAGAATAACTTACTATTCGCTGTATCAGCTGCCATTGATAACTTATCCCACGCTAACTCTTGGAGCTTATTTCTTCTTGCCTTAAGAACCAATTTGTAGTTATGGCGTGAGTTTTTAAAGGTCTCGGTATTCCTTTGTCTACTACCCAGGGCTTGTTTCAGTTGGTTTTGGGCCGCCTGTGTACAGTTAGAGTCAAACCAAACTCTATTTTGTCTATTATTTTCCTTAAATGGTGCAGTCATACATTTTTTGAAAGTTGGCTAATAACACTGGGGGGTTAACATCCTCACTGTGGCAATAAGAACTTCCTGGGTCATCTTTAATACCAATTTCTTTTAAAACATTTGTGGGGTCTACACCATTCCATTTGATACTTGTCCCATTAGGCCTGATAGGGGTAATACTAGTTATAAAGTATTAATTTACTGTAATTTTTTAACCCCAGCATAATGTTGACATGGAAAAACTTTTATGATCACTCAATACCTGCTCAGTGATCCATGGAGTAGAACACAAATAGCTGCTGCTAGTTGAAATAAGCATATGATCAATAATAGATGCAGCATTTCTGCCAGTAAATGTGAGAATTGTGGCACCATTGGTATTCCATGCACATTGTAACAATTCAAGGTCATATTTGGCCATCAATAAATTAAGAGCTCCGCCATAGTCGTTATGTGTAAAATGCATACTTTCATCTTCCTCCCCATGAATGTTCCCGCAGACCTGAGTCATCGACAATGGACAAGGTTGAATGTTAAAATCCCCTACCCAAATTACAGCAATAGATGTCCTAATAAAGTGTAACAGTTTGTCGAGCTCATTGTCCAATTCAGAAACAACATTACTACAGGTTGAATCGAACACATTATTGTAGTAATTAACCATGTCCATATCCCTACCATCTTTGTTTATTTTATTTATTTATTTTTAGAGTTTTCTATAGTGCAGACCAGACCCAAGGTAGGGTAAAAGAGCGCTTTACAAAGTGAGCAGGGAAATAAAAGTATACATGTGTTACCAACAGCAACGACAGAAAACAACGCTAATAAGAAACAACAAGGACATATTAAAGTTCGGGGGATACATAACCATAAAATATGAGAGTGAGTTTCTACAGTAATAATTCTTTTAACAGTAAAAACAGATAGATTATTTGCAATAAGGGTCAGAAGCCCCCCTTTGGCTCTACCTGCTGGTGAAGGCATAGCCAGGAGCCAATACGATGTGAATCCTTCTACATATATAGGTTCAGTTCACCACGTCTCTTGTAGACAAATTATATCTTGGCCTGTAGTAATAAAATTCTGCCAAGTTGGTAAATCCTATTTTCCCCTTAGTCCTGCGATGTTCCAGGTGGTAATAATATAACCATTCTCATGTGTTTTGCCAGAATTGCCTTGAGTATACTTGCTGTAACTTCCTTTATCTATATTTACAGATGGAACCTCGGGAGGTGTACACACTGTGTCTATAGTGTCTGTGGTGTCTATGGACTCAATCGGAGGTAGTTCAATTATAGATAAGCCCCCTATGTCTTTGTCATCAACCAAATCTCCATTAGTGAGTGGCTCCACTCTAAAAGGGGTAAAACCCTTATGTCAATCATTTAATTACAGGGAGCTCAGGGCTTGGTATCTGTTAGAAAATGGTAAACCTTGATGGGATGGGGTTGATAAAATTAAGTTCGTACACCGGGTGTTTTGGTCGTCAGCCCTAAGTTGTCTGAACCTTAGGTTCAGACAACTTAGAAAACAAGTGGTAAAAGTGTCATGGTCCAATCAAATTGAGGCAATGGAGGTGCTCTAACTAAGGTGTTTCTAGCCCAACTAGGGGATCGAAAATGTATAATTATACAGTCTCCTTTAAGACTCTTTTGTGAGGGGCCAATCCATCCCAATCTCTATGGCAGGAGAATCTGATTAGCTACTGTCACAGGAAAGTCACAATTCTTATCAAGCCAGTGTACTATTCTATTCTTTAGGGTATCATGACTCTCCATTTGTCCTGTTTGTAAGGGTGGCACATTCAGCAGAACGGCGACATACAGGCAGCACTCTGAGGGCAGGTTGATAGGGACGTCTACTCTCATCTCTTTGATTGAATTATAGCCTGACTTATTTAAGGTAGCAATTGGATGATCGACATCCGTCCCCTCCATCCTGGCCCCTCGAACAGATCGGCAGTGGTTAACCAGGGCATGCTATCTTGATGGATTATGGGTTGTTATTTCATTAGTTCTACTAGTGAACCCTGTGCTTGCCATATCATTTGGCCACCAGGAAGTTCACTACCTATGCCTTGGTATGTTCTATTAACGCTAGAGGTAGCTATCTTAGGCACAGGCTCATCTACTCCTCTCCTGGTTACATCCCTCTTTGTACCGTCACTGGTGTTAGTGTCCCTCAGTAAGCCGCAGATCTTGGTGACCTCACTAGATAATTTATCAATTTTCTCGTGGACCAGCCTAAATAACTCCTCTAGCTTGGATACAATTGTGGCTATAATTAATGTCGTTTGTGAGTTGGCAATATTGTTTTGGCCATCTTGGCTATCACATATCGGGTCTTTAGGGGTCTGCATGGAGTATTTCTTACCTTTAGAATTGCCCACCCGTGTTTGTCTCTTCTTGCAACCTTTCTTCTTCTTCGGGATGGCGATCTATCGGGTGTATGCAAGGGGGAAAAATCAGGTTGGATAAGCAAGTCATGTTCAGATTCTAATGCATTTCCATGGGGCCTAGGTGTTCTGTGGGGTGCATTGGGGGCAGCTTCTGCAGATTGTATAGGTTCGCCCTGGTGGAGTCTGCTATTGTTACCTAACTGTTACCCAACCATCATGCTAGGGCCCAGTGTTCTGTCCTGTCAATTTCATCAGAAATTGCACTAACTCCTCCCACTAGAAATGAGTCTATTGTGGTGCAAGGCTTATCAATTATAGCTTTTGGGATTTTGCATCTAGTAATAGTGACTTCTTAAACAGTATTTATGTGTGGGATGTTAACTAGTGTGATCTATGGTCTGGAACACACACAGTTTCACTGTAAAGTGCCAGGTGCAAATGCAAAGTGTTATGGTCAAGCTAAGTGCTAGTTGCTAGGTCTAATGTGGGGTATACAGTACACAGTACAATCTGCTACATGCAAAGGAACGCAAATCTATGGTCAAAGTGCAAAATGCAAAATAAAAGGCCCTGTTTCTTTTTAAAACACAACAATATAATACACAAACCAAGCCCATAAGAAATGTCTCTACTGCTAAAATACTTTCAGTAGAGTAAAAGTACAAAATTAGGTTTAAAAGAGAAACGGAACTAAACAGGAATTGTGACTCATCTTGGCACCATTGGCTTGTTCCACATTGATCCACAGTGGAACCTCAGTAGAATGAAGCATGGGTAAAAGCCTTCATGGATGGAAGACCAAAGGGTATGACCCTGACCTAGACGAATGCGGACGGGCGCAGAAGGGCATGCCCTTGGCCTGGGCTTTGCCGGGCGCTGCCCGGACACACCCGCGTGGGTCCAGTGTTGGAGGAGCACCTGTGTGCTTTTGTAGGCACCACCAGGCGCTTAGGGGGCTGAGAGCATTGGCAGCTGGCTGGCGATGCTGCAGGGGGCACTGGGAGATGTAGTCCACCTCTTCCCAGTCACCCGGTGTCCAGCAAGGCTTCCTCCACCCCCCAGCAAGGGGGAAACAGCAGTGTTGGTGGCGATTTGGGCTTCCCGCACTCCGGGAGCACCTCTGTGCTTTTGTAGGTGTCTTCTGGCGCTTAGGGGGTTGACAGCGTTGGCAGCTGGCTCACGATCTTTACTTTGGGCTTTTAGCATTTTTTAGACTTTTGCAACTTCGTCTGGCAGGCTTGATTTTAATAAGTGTGCTGAGACTTCCTTTGCGCTCCCTGCGCTCTGTGTCCCTTCTCCCCCCTCCCTTCGCCTCCGGACCGGCTCTCGGCTGAGTATTGACGCCGAGGGCTGAGCTCTCCGGTTTCGGCGGCCATATTGGGTGTGGGTCGGGCTGGTGACGCGCTCTAGCAGCGCTTTAAAAACGGACAGCGATGACTCCGCGCAGCGGACGCGTACAGCGGACGCGTACAGCGGACGCGCC
The DNA here is from genome assembly GCF_964263255.1 of Lissotriton vulgaris. Taxonomy (NCBI): domain Eukaryota; kingdom Metazoa; phylum Chordata; class Amphibia; order Caudata; family Salamandridae; genus Lissotriton; species Lissotriton vulgaris. The sequence continues at coordinate 1,704,505,422 of NC_141685.1, read as the reverse complement.
GGACCTGCGCCGGAGTCGTGCCAGAGTTCTGCCCGTCTGCGCTCGTCCGCGTCTCGGAGGCGGATGGCATGGCGGGAGTTGCTGGCTCTAGGCTCACGTATACCTCAGCGGATCTGTTTGCACTCAGAGAAGGTATGGCCTTGTGTCAGCCAGTTTTTCCTGGGCGTTACAGAGGTAAACGCCATTGTCCCAGCTGTGGTTGGCACCCTGGCATCTCTCCGGTGCTCTTGGCCTCTATCCCTAATCCCACTGCCAACCATAAGTGCATGTTACTCAATACTCGCTCCTTGAGCAGACATGCCCTCGACATCTATGAGCTGCTAATGGCGGAAAAACCACTATTCCTAATGCTCACTGAAACCTGGCTTGGGGAGTCCTCAAACCCGGACATTGCTACCGCTATCCCCCCCCGATTATGTTATTCATAGACATGATAGATCTATCGGGAGGGGTCGCAATTGTGGTCCAAAGATCTGCCACATGTGTGGTTGTGCCTATGGCGCCTATTTCTGGATGTGAGTCCCTTGTCTTCTCCATTGCTCTATCTCCCCATCAATCCTTTTCGGGGCTCCTGGTTTACAGACCACCTGGTCTGCGAGGGTCTTTCTATGAGGAGCTACAGACAGTAATCACGGCACTTTGCCTGAAGACAGACCATTGCATAGTGCTAGGGGATTTTAACATACACATGGATGCTGAGACGGACGGTGATGCAATAAAAATCAATGACATCACCGCCCCTCTGGGTCTTATTCCCTATCTGTCTGTTCCAACTCATGATAAGGGCCATACTCTCGATCAAGTGTTGTCCACCATTCCTCTTATTATGGCTTGTCCTGTCCCTGTCCTTTGGTCGGACCATTTTCTGATCTGCTTTCAAATTCAGGGAACTAGCAAATCACCATGTGTAAACTCCAATCACTCCAGGCACCCTAGTCGGGCATACCATCGGGTCACTCCTGAAAGTTTGGCCCAGGCCTGTGTGGAGCATCCCTGCATTCTATCTGGTGACTTAGACAGTGACCTTGACACGCTACAGAAGTGGCTGGTCGAGCGGTTAAATGAGCTCGCACCACCCTCTGCGCCCCGTTCATCCACTAAGCGGACATCGGCGCCTTGGTTCACGGAGTCTCTGGCACTTTCCCGGCGTAACTGCAAGGCAGCTGAGAGGCTTTGGCGCAAGCAGTATGATCCGGAAGCCAAGGCCACCTATAGGGCTTCTATTAGGATTTATCATGCAGACATTCTGGCTGAAAAAAAGAGCTATTTTGCCGAAAGAGTCGAGGCGGCATCTAACTCCTGCAGGGAAATCTTTACTATTGTCAAAGAGTTTGTCGCCCCCAAGGCCTGCGCAGTGCATCATGAGTTTTCTGAGCCATGGGTGATTTCGCTGGCAAACTTTTTTACAACAAAAATTAAGCTGATTCAAGACTCTTTCCCTTCCTCTGGTCTCTGTGCTGTTATCAACCCGAGCATTTCACCGATCTTGACAGTTGAGTCCAGTCCTGTTCTCTCTGAGTTTCCAGCCATTTCTGATTCCACCTCCCTGGACCTCCTTCTGAAACTTAAGTCAGGCTCCCCTTTGGACCCTTGCCCTGCTACCTTTTTGGCTAGAGCCGCAAAGATTCTGAACCCTTTGATTAACCCAGTTCTTAATTCATCATTGTCCAGGGGTGCTGTCCCTCTGGTATGAAAACAGGCAATGGTTGTTCCACTCCTCAAAAAGCTGGGCCTCGATCCTGAGAATCATGCAAACTATAGGCCAATTTCTCTGTTACCGGGTCTTGCTAAGATAGTGGAAAAGCATGTTCATTCTGTGCTCTCCACTTTTCTTGAAACTCATGGCTTGCTTCACTCCACCCAGTCAGGATTTCGCTCCAATCTCAGTACCGAGACAGCGCTTCTAGAGGTTAACGAAGCCATCAAGGAGGTATTGGATTCAGGTGGAAGAGCTATGCTGGTAATGTTAGATCTGTCGGCGGCTTTCGACACCGTCCCCCATGAGGGTGTCCTCAGCAGACTATACGAGATCGGTCTGAGAGGGACGGTGTTGAGCTGGTTTATATCTTACCTGGCGGGTCGCCGACAGGTGGTCTGGGCCCCCCCGTACTCTGCCGAAGTGCCGCCTTTGGAGGTCGGAGTCCCACAGGGGTCGGTGCTTAGCCCGACTCTTTTTAACATCTTTATGACCCCTTTGGCGGTGCTGGCGGAGTCTTTTGGGGCTCAGAACATATCATACGCCGATGACACCCAGCTCCTCTTCACTTGTAGGAGGGGTGCTGAGTTCAACGGAGAGAGCATCCGCGGGTGTCTTGGGGCTGTTTTCAACTGATTTCAGCAGAACAGCCTCAAGTGCAACCCTGACAAATCTGAGGTGCTTTTCTTCGGGTGTCAGGCTGACCCGTCATGGCAGGATTGGTGGCCTGTGAATATGTTCCCTCCCTCGTCTTCCTCCTTGGTGGCTAAGAACCTTGGGGTCAAAATTGACAATGGTCTATCTCTGAAGTCCCAGATCTTGGGCCTGACTGGCACCTGCAACGGCCTCCTTAAAATGCTGCGCAAGTTTCTTCCTTTGCTCCCTTTGACACATAGGAAGACGACGGTCCAGGCCTTAATCTGTTCCAGGCTAGATTACTCAAATGTATTATATTTGGGTCTTCCGGACTACCTATTACAAAAACTTCAGGTGGTCCAAAACTCGGCGGCTAGGGCAATTTTCGGCCTTCCCCGCCAAGCCAGAGCCTCAGATCTGTTACTCTCCCTTCATTGGCTGCCTGTTAGGAAGCGGATCATCTTTAAGGCACTTACACTGGCGCACAAGGCACTCCATGCAGTAGGAGCCGAGTACATCCAAAAACACCTTACCTTCTACAAACCTACAAGATCCCTTGGATCGGAATCCCTTGGTTTGGCAATTGTCCCTGCTATTAGGAAAGCTAGGGTAGGGGGACGCTCTTTTAAACATCTTGTTCCCAAGTTGTGGAACACCTTCCCCCTGTCGCTCCGCTGTACCTCGAACCTTCTGGCCTTTAGGAAAGGTTTGAAAACATGGCTCTATGGTCAGTGATTGGTCTGTTTTCCCCTTTTATCCTTTTTCTGTGTTAGCTGTGGGTCAGAAAGCGCCGGGACACTCCTCGGAGTAGCCGAGCGCTATATAAGACACCCATAACATTAACATTAACATTAACTGTGCAGCAGGGGGCACTGGGAGGTGTAGTCCACCTCCTTCTTGTCACCCGGTGTCCAGCAAGGCTTCCTCCACCCCCAGCAAGTGGGAAACAGCAGTGTTGGCGGTGGTTTTGGCTTCCCGCGCTGTGGAAGCACCTGTGTGCTTCTGTAGGCACCTCCTGGTGCATAGGGGGCTGGCGGCGTTGGCAGCTGGTTCGCAGTGCTGCAGGGGCCACTGGGAGATGTAGTCTGCCTCCTCCCAGTCACCCGGTGTCCAGCAAGGCTTCCTCCACCCCCAGCAAGGAGGAAACATCAGTGTTGGTGCGGGTTTGGGCTTTCCAGTACCAGTAACACTAATGAAAATATTGATATTAAAAAGTAAAACAGGATAGGAATCCTTTACAGCTAGGGACATTTTACATTAAACCTTCTAGTCACCCAAAGTCCAGCAAGGCTTCCTCCACCCCCAGCAATGGGGAAACTGCAGTGCTTAGTGCAATCATAGCATTTTAAAGTGATAGTTGGGCATAGCTGAAACTTGGAGACGGTAGCAGAGTGACCTAAAAGATCAACATCAATAATAGTCTAAAACAGGGTTGCGTGCTGGCTCAGAGATTGTTCAACTTGTATTTAGCCAACATGAACAGCTATCTGACAAAAGTAGAGAGTCATCCATCCATATTGACAAATGAGTAAATTGTATGCCTGCAATATGCACATGGTACACTTGTTCTGAACCAAACTTCAGACAGCTTACAAAGAGTGATCAATGCCCTGGCGAACTTTATTGAGCAAACACAATGAGATGATGGACGAAGCGCTGAAACATTTTGGACACTCACCCCCAGTTACAGATTTAGGTTGAATACATCATAGTTCTTTAGCTCACTTCCCCACCCCAGTTCAGACCTGGCTATATGCTAATCAGTCTTGACCTTATGACTCATGGGAACAGTCCAGCCCGAACTGCCAAGCCATGTCTTCCCTGGGCCAGAAACCAGCATCCTGGGATAAGTTTCGGGGTAACACCCTTCATCATCTAGGCTAGTTTGAATCCAGTAGTAAAGTGAGCAAGGGACCCACGTCTGGGCATATCCTGCCAAATTAAGACGAACAAAGCAAACACAAGGAGATGATGGACGGAGCTCTGAAACTTTTCAGACCCTCAACCCAGTCACAGATCTGTGTTGAATCCATCATCGTTCTTTAGCTCACTTCGCCACCCGAGTGACTATATCGAGCTACAAGGGTTAGAGCTGAGCTTGTAGAAAACCAAAGTGGTACGTCTACTGGACTTCAAATTTAGGATATAAGTGGTTTATGACAGGTGAGCAGGTCGAGCCTGTCCATTCAAACAAGTATCTCAGCATCACTTTGGGGCACTAACTTTTGTTTACTAATCATGTTGCGTCAAAAGCTTAATCTTTTATTTCAAGCTCTTAAAAAAGAAATTGAGTTACCCTTCACACAGCGTGATGACAGCACAATTCTTGCCCTCTCTGACATAATCAATCAATTGGGGAATTGTAAGCGCGATACTCACCCGTGAGGGTCTCAAGCAGCTGTGCAGGGGGTCCACAGATCTGTTTAGCCGAAGAGCCAGGTCTTGAGGGTCTTCCTGAAATTGTTCAGAGACGAGGCTCATCTGATGTCTGCCGGTAGCTCGTTCCAGGTCTTGGCTACAATGTGAGAGAAGTATCTTCCACCTGCTCTGGCTCTGTGGGTGTGCGGAGTTTCGGCCAGTGCGAGGTTGGAAGATCGGAAATTTCTTTTGGGTACGTGGAAGTTGATTCTGTCATTGAGGTATTTTGGTCCGTTGTTGTGTAGGCATTTGTAGGCGTGAGTGAGGATTTTGAAAGTGACTCTTCTTCACGGGGAGCCAGTGGAGACTTCGTAGGTGTTGGCTGATGTGTTTGTGTCGGGGTATGCCGAGGGTGAGTCTGGCGGTATTGTTCTGTATTGTCTGGAGTTTGCGGAGTAGGGACTTGTTGATGCCGGCATAGAGTACATTTTCATAGTCCAGTCTGCTGGTGATGAGTGCGTGGATGACTGTCTTCCTTGACTCACGGGGAATCCACTTGAAGGTCTTGCGGAGGATGTGGAGGGTGTTGAAGCAGCTCGAGGTGACGGTGTTGACCTGTCGGTTCATGGTGAGTGATGAGTTGAGTATGATGCCGAGGTTCTTGGTGTGGTCTGAGGGGGTAGGTGGGCTTCTGAGGGCTTTTGGCCACTAAGTGCTGTCCCATGCAGCAGGGGTGGTACCGAGGACGAGGACTTTTGTCTTCTCTGCATTGAGCTTCAGGCAGCTGTTGGTCATCCAGATAGCAACGTCTTGCATTTCTTTCTGAAAGTTGAGTTTGGCAGTGGTGGGGTCTTTGGTGAGGGAGAGGATGAGCTGGGTGTCGTTGGCATAGGATACGTTGTTGAGGCTGTGTTGTCGGACGATGGCTGCGAGTAGGGCCATGTAAACGTTGAAGAGGGTGGGTCTCATTGATGAACCCTGTGGGACTCCGCAGGTGATTTTCGTGGCGTCAGAGAGGAAGGGTGAGAGTCTGATCCTTTGGCCTTTTCTGGTGAGGAATGATCGGATCCAGTCCAGGGCCCTGTATGCCTGGAATGCACATGCGCGGGTTCCCGCGCATGCACAGTTCCCAGAAGAAGACGCGATGGAGACGGATGGAAGCCCGGGGACGCCGCTGATAAAGTAAGGTTATTTGAAATGTTATATATCATGCTTTTGAAAGTTATTTAATACTGCTGGCGTGAGGTGGGCGGGAGGCGGCAGCGCTTAACGGAACTATGTGGAGAATGCGGAGATTGGTTCCATCTGCGTGCCTCTCCGTGTAGGTCCCTTACGCAAAATACACCCACCCCTACCGCTGATAGGTCAAGTAGGATGAGGGCTGCGGAGTGGCCTTGGTCCAGCAGGGTGCGGATGTCGTCTGTGGCGGTGAGTAGGGCAGTCTCTGTGCTGTGGTTATTTTGGAATCTGGATTGGGATGGGCCGAGGACGGCGTTCTCTTCAATAAATCGTGTCAGTTTCCTGTTGACTGTTTTCTCTGCAACTTTGGCTGCGAAGGGGAGGAGCGAGATGGGCCAATAGTTCTTGAGGTCGGTGGGGTCAGCTGTGGGCTTCTTGAGCAAGGGTCTGACTTCTACGCTTTCAGTTATCTGGGAAGGTGCCTGTTTTGAAGGTGGTGTTGATGGTGATTTGTAGTTCGGGTGCGATGGGTGCCGCAGCTCTGTGGTAGATGTGAGAGGGCAGGGATCGGTGGGGGTTCCGAGTGGATGCTTTTTATGGTTGAGGCAGTGTCTTCGGCTGTAATCGGTGTCCAGTTTGAGATGGTGGTCTGGCTGGTGTTTCTGGGGGACGCGGGCCAACGAGGGGGGCAGGGGCCATCTGTGGCACTTGGTGGATTGTCAATGAAGTTGTTGGAGAAGTTTTTGATCTTGAGGTGGAAATAGTTCCAAGCTTGTCGCAGAGGTCTTGGGATGGGTTGATGTCTGTGGCTTTGCTGCGTGGGTTGGTGAATTCTTGAATGACACTGAAAAGTTCCTTTGAGGTGGTGGCATTGGCCAGGATTTTTTGTGGATGGAGTTCCTCTTGGTGGGTATGATCTGGTTGTCGTAGTCCGTCATGGCGTCCTTGTAGGTGGTGTGGATTTCAGTTGTCTTGGTGTTTCTCCAGTTCTTCTCCAGGCATCTGCAGGTGCATCTGGCTTCTTGGAGAGTGGTTGTGAACCAGGTGGCTTTCCTGGGGCGATGTCTGTCAGGGTTGCATTGCGGGGCAAGCTAGTCTGCACAGTTGGAGATCCAGGTGTGGAGTTCTTTGGCTGAATCGTTTGCGTTGGGTGCCCAGTTGTGATGGTCTCGGGTGAGGATTGAGTTAAGTTGCTCGACGGTAACCTTGCTCCAGTTCCTTTGCTGTGGGCATTGGGGCTGGTTTGGGTGCATTGGGTTTGTTGATGGCGAAGTGTACGCAGGGGTGGTCGGACCATGGTTTGCTGCATTGTGTGGCTGAATTGGACACTGTTTCCTGCCACAAAGATGGGGTCAAGGTTGTGTCTTGCTCTATGGGTCGGTGTGTTGATGAGTTGTTTAATTCCGATGCTGGCGAGGTTGTCACGAAGGATAGTGGATTTAGGGTTGCTGGGGTTGTTGAGGTGGAAGTTTAGGTCTCCAATGAGTATGTACTTTGTTGAGGCGATGGCATGGGGTGCGATGAAGTCAGTGATGGTGGTGGCAAAGGGTGTTTGGGGACCTGGGTGTCTGAAGACAAGGGTTCCTCAGAGTGTGGCTTTGGGGGTAGTGTGGATCTGGAAGTTCAAGTGTTTGGTGGAGGGGAAGGTTTCAGTGGAGGTGGTGAGGCGGAGAGTGCTCTTGTGGGCGATGGCGAGGCCCCGTCCTGGGTGGTTAGGGTGGTCTTTTCTTTGGATCTTGTATCCATCTGGGATGACGGTGCTGATGTTGGGGGCGGAGGATGCGTTGGTCCAGGACTCTGTGAAGAAGGCGATGTCAGGTGAGAGAAAGTCGAGTAGGTTCCAGATTTCCATGGTGTTTTTGTGTACGGCGCGTACGTTGAGGAGGATGCATTTTAGGGTGTCGCCAGTGCTGGTGTCGGTTGTTTTGGACGCTGGGGTGGCGGTGAGTGTCTGGCAGCAGTGGAGGCAGGAGAACTGGAACTGATCGCGGACGGGCGCAGACAGGCTTGCCTTTGGCATGCCTTCAGCGTGCCGGTGGCACGCCCGCTGCACGACCGCACAGCGGCCGCCATTAAGTAGGGGCGGTGGGAGGGAGGAGAGATTCGGAGTGGGCAAATTCTGGGGGGAATTCTGGGGAGGAAATTCCAGGAAGGAGGGGCAGCAGGGGCGAAAGGAACAGGCAGGCACAAGGAAATAAAAACAGTGGTGGAATTATAGCAAGACACAGAAGGGCACAATAACAGCGGCACAACGGGGAAAAATTGAGAAAAAAACAGCTGAGAAAAGTTACGGTGGTTGCAGACAGTCTGGTCCCAGTTGGAGCGGGCAGCAGGCGCAAGAGCGGGCAGCAGCCTCAAACCTCCCAAGGAGGAAGTCGGGCTCTGGAGGCAAGAGATGGCACAGCAGAGCTGCAGGGAGAGAGTGGACCTAAACAGAAGGCCGGAGGTCTTACTGCCTGGGAATATAGCACGGCAAGGAGATAGCCATCTTAAATCAGTTACAAACTAAGGCATATAAAGCAGTGTTTTGTCTCCCCGTAGCATCCTCCCTAGCCCAGGTGACTTGGAATTTGGTCTTCAAAATCAGAAATTCCATGGCATTAAACACCTTTGTGAAACTGAGCTGCTCTTCAGAGAGTGGAACCTTGCATAATTTACGTTGGGTTTAGATAATGAGGGTTTTTGGGGAGGGTAGGCAAAAAGCCCTACCCCCCCGGACGTTTTGGGAGGGTGGCAGGGTCTAAGGGTGTAGGGCATAGAGATTGGCTAGGGGGTGCGGGCGGGGTTTAGGTAAGACCTTTGGGTGGCAGTTAGCAGGGTTTAGGTCCCATTTTGACTTGTCACGCCCCAGTTGGCTGGGTCAGAGTTAGCGTTGTTAGCTTTGTGGCAGTGTAGTGGTTGTCCTAGTGTGCGTAAGGCATTTGGTGGAGCAACAATTGCTGTCCCGAGCAATGTTCAACAGGCCCTGCTGGTGTTGCAACAACCGGGCAGGGCTGATCTGCTGGTGGTTGGGGCACTGGCACAGTCGGGCATTGCCCACGCAGAGTGCCTGAAACAGAGATCAGCAGGTGGAGTGGAGGCAGCTGTCATGGCTTGCGCGTCCCCCGCCCGCAAGGTGCAAAAAGGTGGGTTGGTTGCAGGTGGCGGTAAATTGGCTGGCTGTCTTTTTCGGGCTGAGGCTCCGCATGAGGGAGGGTGGGGGAGTTGTGTATTTGAGCCGGGCGCGTCGTAGGTGTTGCCGGTTGCGGAGATGGTTCGTGCGGGGAGGGGGGATGTGAAAAATCCAGCTCACATTATATGAGATATCGTGGGGGGTGCCAGGGGACAGAGGTAACAGGGGTCGCAGTGCGTGGTCCAGGTTCTGGCCCTTGCCTTTTGTGGATGGGCAGTGGGGGTGAGGCCAAGGGCTGGGAGGTAGCAAGTCCTCATATCTTTGGCCTGCAGCCTGTAGTGCAACCAGAGGGTGCAGTGATACTGTTGGGCCGCGAGGGGGCCGGGCAGCATGACATGGCAGAGGAAAGGCAATTTCAGCTCAGGGCCTGCCGCTGGACCTCTCCAGTCGCCGTAGGCAGGTTCCAGCTATGCAGAGCCATGAAGAGGTAGGAAGGTGGTGAGGGGAAGGGCAGTGCCAGTTGCCCCCATGTCATACAAGGGGCAAGCTAGGACCCCTGAGGTTGAGTCGTTGGTGCCTTTTGGGCAGAAGTTGGCTGCTGTGGAGGCGCTTGCACTGAGGGTGGGAGAGTTTTTATCAGGGGCTGGAGGACAGGCTGGAGGGGGGGGCAGAATGGGTCAGGTTACTACCAGTGGGGGTGGAGGAGGGCAGTGCTCTACAGGTGCAGGGGTTTTGGGTGGGGTCATGCCTACCCCTGCCCCATGGTTTGGGTGGGAGCTGAGACTCTTCTGGATGGGGGCCCAGGACGGTTGGTGTGGTTCCACTCCTACTCCCACCCCTGGTTTTGCTGGGCAGGCAGGTCAGGGACAGACTAGTGCCAACCAGGGTTTGGAGGTAGGCGTAGCAGAACACTGGTGGGCGGGTCAGTCGGGAGGGTCTAGTGCAACCTGTCCACCCCACCCCGAAGACAGGGCATGCATCTTTACGGCCAAGTCAAGCAAGCCAAGGTCAGGATGGTGCGTCTGCCTGCCGCGAATATGACCCTTCACAGGATTTGTTTCAGGAGCAATTTGGAGATGGGGAATAGGCGATAGGGAAGTGCCTGGCACAAGTGCACAAAGTGGGCATGATGGGGTCAGGGACTGGGACCTGGACTATGATGAAGAAGAGTTGAAGGAGGGCGAGATTGTGGATGATGGCGACTTGTTGGAAGGGGATGACTGTGAGAATGAGTGGTGGGCGGCACCTCCTACAAGTAGGGGATGGGGTGTTCTTAATCGGAGGGATAGTTTTGGTGTCTTGCAGGACATGGCGACAAGAGCAGAATCTACTCAAAATGAGGGACTGGCGGTGGTCGGACAGATGGCTTTGATGCGGGCCTGCCATCTAGAATCCAAGTAAGGTGGGGAGACCCCAAAGGGAGAACAGGTGGGTTTGCTGAGGTAGGGGTTCAGGGTGCAGGATATGAGGCAGAGGCACAAAAGGAGGGTGGTCCGCGGTTGCGGAGGGGTAAGTATGTGCAGGAACAGAGTACGGGTATGTACATAGTAGGGGATGGGGGCACAAGCCAAAGAGACCACCGAAACTGGGGGAGGGGAGGATGACAGCAGTAAAAAGGAGAGCAAAGACGAGAAACTTAAGAGGATGCCATACATGGGATCACTAAACCTTTGGGGGCACACTTGATGGCTGCGACTAAAGAGTTTTTTAAGTTGCTACATCGGGATACACTGGCAAAAGAAGGATCAAAGAGGGAGGAGTATGAGCTGTCACATAGGCCCAGGGTGCCCGTTAATGTTGAAAATCAGACATTTGCTTTTCTCATGTATGTTTTGCGAAAAGTACCTAGAAAGGTTTGTTGCTCTGTTCAAATACCTGGATGTAGTGCAGAAGGCACAGGTGATATTTGGGGGTGGGTATATTACGATGAGGAATTTCAGGCAGGACTGGCGGAGGCAGAGGATAAGGTTGAGGGCAGTTGGATTATGAGTTGTTCTTGCAAACTATGACACCGGAGAGGCCAGCCCCATCGACTTATACGGTGAGCGGCTGGCTGGTCATCTACAGGTCCTATTGAGGTCGTCCCACCCAGACAGGGGTGGACACAGCATATCAGGGACAGACGGCGACACCTGGAGCGTGCTAATCATTCAATAGGGGGCAGTGTTTGCAAGAATATTGCACATACTGCCACAAGTGTTAAAAATGTGCCAGCAAGCACCTTGCTTACCCAGTGGGGCATCCAGGGAGGGGTTGCTGGGCCACAGGAGGGTGTCGGGGGACAGGCTAGGTACAGTGACCTGCGACGGGGCTAAGGAGGTCAGGGTGCCGTGGGCAAAAGCATGTACACCAGGTAAGTTGGACTGTTTGACAAAATGGCTGGTCATGCTAGGGTCCAACAGGTAGAGGGACTTGTTGTTGACCAGTTTCCTGTTTGGGTTTTGTTTGTGTTACAAGGGTCCCACAGATCGACAGTGGGAAGAACATTTGTGATCTGTCAGAGGACATGAGGAGTTGATTTGGAGAAAGTTAATGAAGGATGTGGAGAATAGAGGGGCCTTTCCGAGACTGGCCACCAGGGAATTGAGGATTTCTCCCATGAGGGTGGTGCCGAAGAAGGAGGCGATGAGTTTTTTCTCATTCATCTCCTTTCTTGGCCTGCGGGGCTGTAGGTCAATGATTTGATTTCTGAAGGGCATAACAAGGTGCAATATGTCTCAGTTGACTCTGCGGTCCAGTTGGATCACAAAGTGGGAAGGGGTGCCCTTTTGGCAAAATGTGGCAACAAATCAGCATTTCGGTTGACTCCAGTTCATTCTGTGGACCATGAGTTGTTGGGCATTCAGTTCAGGGGGGCAGTTTTTTGTGGACATGGCTTTGCCTAAGGGATGTTCAGTTTCCTGTTCTTTGTTTGAGGTGTTTAGTTCCTTTTTGCAAAACAATGTTTGTCCACATGGCAGGAAAGGACGTGATGACTCATTATTTGGGTGATTTTTTCGTTGTGGGGCTCCACGTTACAGGGAGTGTCAGGAGAGTTTGCGGTTGTTCCAGAGCTTAGTGCAGGATTTGGGGTCCCTTTAGCACCTGAAAAGACAGTGGGCCTGTTCAGGCGATTACCTTTTTGGGCATAGAGCTGGATTCGGACAAGATGGAGATTCGTCTACCTGATGAGAAGAGGCATTGCTTGGAGCTCCTGGATGCGGTCTTAGCCAGGTCAAAAGTACAGGTGAAGGACATTCAGATTCTGTTGGAACATTTGAACTTTGGGCGTACGGCAGTCAGAGCCTGCAGGACATTTTGTAGAAGATTGGTTGGGCATTGTCTGGGACCTTAGTGCCGCATCACCGGGTGGAAATTACAGCAGGGGTCCGGGAGGATTTGAGGCTTTGGCGTACTTTTCTGGATGAGGGCTATGGCATTCCAATGTAGGGGGTTAGGGAGCAGATTGAGTGGCTTGTGGAGATGTTTTCAGATGCCACTAACGGGCAAGGTTTTGGCTTTTACAGGCAGGAGTCTTCGTGTGCTGAGGAATGGCCAGACGCATGGAAGCGGAGAGGGCGCAGCACTGCTTTCCTTGATTTTTTTTTTTCCTCTTGTGGTGGTATTGTGCTTGTGGGGGTGCTACTTTGCAAACAAGACAGTCTGCTTTCATGTGGATAACATGGCAGCAGTGGTCATGGTCACTCGACAGTCTGCAAAGGAGCCAAAAGTGTGGCAGATGTTGAGAGTATTTGTGTTGAAATGTTTGCGGCACAACGTTACTTACAGGGCACAGCACATTCCAGGAATACACAATGAAATTGCTGATGCTCTCTCTCGATTTCAGTGGACGAGTTTTCATGGGTTGGCCCCAGGGGCAGACAAAAGGAAGACTGCGATGCTGTACCACTTATGGGAAGTAGGCGAAAGTGTGTGCCGCAGCTGATCCTGGGTTCGCTTTCGGAATCGATGAGGAAAGCTTATAGGCTGAAGTGGGAGGAGTTTCTGCAGTCGGGGGCTTTCCCCCGGGGAAGTTCAGATAAAGGTTGAGCTTGTTGGGATGATGTGGTAAATATGATCATATTCTTGATTGGCAAGGGTTTGTCGGCAGTCACAATAGCTTGTAAATTGGGGGTATAGACTATTTTTGAAAACCGTAGTGGGGATACGAGCCATCAGCGTGTGACATGGGGAAGCACATCCTGAAGTGGTGTTCGATGGAGTGGGTGACAGGTTGAGATGGCCCATTACACTACGCATTCTGAAGGAAGTGATTGCAGCTCTGCCAAGGGTGTGTTGGGATGCATAGGAGACACTGTGTTTTTCAGTCATTATGATGTGGCTGTTTTGGGGGCTTTTCCGGTTACAGAAGTGGTTGGCTCTGTAACGTGCAGAGGGAGATGTGTTTGCTTGAAGTCTGTATGCAGTGGGGGCGGTGCAGGTGTGGATACCCAAGTCCAAAATGGATCAGTCAGGCAAGGGCCTTTGTGTGACATTGCGGGCGTACCCTGATGTGTCTCTTTGCCCATGCACTTGGTGAGTAAAGTTGAGAAAACAAAGGGGCAGTCAGAAAGAGATTTTTCTGCATGAGAATGAAGAGCGTTTTTCAGCTTTGCAGGTGTTGAGTGTCCTGAGGAAAGCATTGGGTGTGTTGGGCTATGAGGGAAAGGAATTCGGGACCCATTCATTCTGAATTGGGATTGCGACTGAGGCAGAGGGCAGGAGTTGGACGGCGGAGAGATTTAGCAGGTGGGGCATTGGCGATCTAGCTGTTATCGGTGCTATGTGCATTTTGAGTGGATGCTGCACGAAGATCAATAATATGAGTTTGTTTTCTCCTAGGTTGCATTGCGGGCCCACAAAGAGGCCATATAGAGGCTTGAATCTGCGGGCACTCCTTTGTGAAATGGGCAGTGAGGCATGCCAAGTCAAGGTGAGGAGGAAGACAGCTGGGTCTGCTTGATACAGTAGTACATTTGAAACGGTTTGGAAAAGGAGGCATGCAATGGCATGAAATGTTGCCCAAATTGAGGGATTTGGTCAAAGGAGCCCCCAGCCTGGACATTTCATTGGAGCACCTTGAAGAAAATGACTTAGTCAAGAGGAAATGTTTGGCTCTAGTAACAGCTATAAAACAGGACTTGTTAGAGATTAAGACAGCATGGGCATGCACAACGGTGATATTCACTGAGCTGATGCTATGGAGAGTATGGAGGGGAGCTAACAGGCCAGGAGCCATCGACACAGCGAGATGGAAAGAGAACAGGGAGTTGCGGAAGTTTTGCAAGGCGCAAGGGTCTTTCTTTTTGGAACACAGGTACATCACATATTATGCAACTGAGGTTTTTTTCAGAGATGATGGGGTGCATTTGTCTGTTTACTTGGTGGAATGGAACCTGATGCAGATCAAGAAGTATGATGGCAGGGATGCTGCATTTGCCAATAGCAATGTAAGTTTTGTTGTTTCCTCGTTTGGGGGAGGACAGAAAAACTCTGGAGGGTTTTCTGGTGGAGGTGTTTCCTACAACAGTTAAAAGGTTCATAAAAGAAAGGACTAATCAATGTTCAGACCCAGTTGCATTGGGGGGGGGGGGTATGGAATGAGAGGACAGCAGTGGTTGATGAAAGATGGATGGATGCAGGGATTTATAAGTGATGAAGTGTGATTGGATTTTGGTTTTAAAGGGGGTTGATTAGTGGAGGTGGAGGTTTTTTTGTGTTAGTTAATGAAATGTAAAGTGAGGTCAATGGTATTCGTAGTCTGTATGGCCTAGAGCCCGGTTTTTTGGATTATCATTACCGTTTGGTGCACCTGTTTCATTAAAGTGGCCTTTTCCCAATACAAAAGTAGTCAGTAGTGGCTGGAGAAGCCATCCTGCCCGAAGGCTCAAATGGAGAAAAAACAAGCCAACTCGTGGGGTGCTTAATTGGGGAAAGTATTAGTAGACCTAAAGAATCAAGAGGCATGGGACAGAAAGATGGAACATTCGTCATTCGTCAGGATAAGCAACACCTTATCAAAGAAGTTGTCACTTTTACAAGATAAAAATATTCCTGCAAACTGCTTGGGCAGTGATAAACTCTCATATAACAATTTGAGGCCACAAGCATATGTCACAGCGTATTTTCATCCAGCCTTAAAACTGAGTTTCATGCTTAACCATCTGGTTTTTATTTCACTCAAAAGACCTGCTTCCAACATAGAATGGTAGGAAGAAAGACTTAAACTACTGTTTATGCGGCTATAAAATGGAATCAATGTCACCGTATGTGTACTGCCGAATACTCATGGACCATAGGAAGATGCTCCTTATACCAATCTTCCTGGAACTAAATATACACACCTGCAGCACGCAGTTAAGAGCTGGCTGGGCGGCGCTTCTATCTACCTGGCTTGCCGAGGAGTAAAAATGTTTTCCCTGGTATATCGCATTTATGTTCCCAAAGAAAGGAATGACAGTATTAGGAGAAAAGGCACAGAACAGGGCAGAGGAACAGAAAAAAGAGACTAAGGGGCCCATTATGATGTCGGGCGGATTGCCTCCGCCAGGCTGGTGGTGGCCACCGCCGGCCTGGCGGAGGCAATCCGCCCGACAGCCATGTCCTGATTCCCCCCGCCAGATTAGGATGGCGGAGGGGACAGCAGCGGACAGAAAGACTGTCCGCCGCTTTACTGCTGCGGTCGCTTTGCGACCGCGGCGTAATAGATTAATATGGTGGCGGTGTCCAATGGACACCGCCAGCCATATTACAATGGCAATATGTAGGGGCCTTTCCGCGACGGCAATGCCGCCACGGAAAGGCAGGCGGCGATTGCTGCGGGGCCCCCAGGTGATGGCAGAGGTGGAGGGGGACATGGGGGGGTACCTATGGTACCCCCCCCTCCACAATATGCACATTATCCACATATGCAAATGCGTGGTGACATGTTTATCATTGTGGCGGGCGATGCTGAGTGCACCGCCCGCCACAATGATATACATGTAGGATGTGCCCGCCACTGTGGTGGGCACATCCTAATTCCCCCTACGGGACCCCCGCCCTTAAGGCGGGCGTCCTGATCTCCGTTAGGGTGGCGGGCGACAAAGTCCGCCCGCCATTCTAATGACCCCCTTAGTCTTGGTGTCTTATAACATTTTTTTTATTTGATCTTATCTTGGAACAATGTTACTTATTCTTATTAATTTTAATAAACTATTGTGATTTTTTGTATTTTTAGAATGCCTCATTATATATAGTATATGAATGCATCTTTTTTTACTTAAATTTGGCCCTTTATGGTTAGGAATAACAGAATACATTTATTTGACATACTATTTGTGTATTGACAGACCCCTGTGTGGCCTGTTTGTAGTGTCTGGGCGTGCATACAGTCTTTGCAATGTTCGCCTCTAAAGGAGAGGGTGAGTTGTGGGACTGTTCCATGCCTTTCCATTCCACGCGATTGCCAGTTTACCATTCCCATTGCTTTATTTTGTTATACTAATAGTGATAGGGCTCTGGTCCTGTGTTGTGTAGACGAAGGTGTCAGTGGGATATGTAATGGTTTATTCTTTACCTGCAGAGTTGGCTCGTTTGAGTATTGTACCTGGTGGAGGCCCTGCTTTGCCACCTACATGGCTTCAGCTCAGAGTTGTGTGAGTCTGCAGGGGTGTGTCGGAGTACTCTGCGAGAGGGGGCAGATCAACGTTGTCTGTAGCTTTCAAGGCACATACAATCGTGCTTCACAAACTCTCCATTCAAAAAATGGAAAGCCAAAAAAACCAGCAGGTCCTCACTGTATGAGAGAGTTGGGGTGAAACACTGTCAGAGTTCTGAGATTACAGCTCGGATGTAATGTGATGTGATATTTATTAGTCTTTCATTGGTTGGTTTGGCCACAGAGAAGATCAGAGAGCACCAAGTCCGGTTACTTCAATGACCATTTAGTCCTAGCAGGGTAGATAAAAAGCAGCTTTTTTTTGCTCGAAGGTCTGCTGTAGTTTGCATTCGTAGTAAATACCTCGTAAATCAGGAATTCCTTTGGGGCACTTTTATTCAAGAAGAAAAGCGAATAAAGTCTACGGTAACAAGCCACATGAGTGGCCACTGGATTTATGGGACCCTACAGCTACTTTCCTCATAATAACGGGTTTGCCTCATTTGCCACATGATACAGTTTCGGATGCTCAATTTCCAGAGTTTAACGAAAAAAAAGGTTTTAGCACAAACTGATCAAAACTTACCAAAAAGGTGTCACGGGCAATGTTCCCTCTAATTTTTCTCCTCTGTGTGCGGCAGTGTGAGGTCTGTGTGCGCTCCAGCCACTGCAATGTGCGCCAAGAACTCGACCGTGTGTGTGGGTGCGGCGACAGGGGTTCTGACACTGGAGTTCCTGCTTGATTGTGCAGATAAATTACCTAGGTACTGGAACGGAGGAGGCCTGTTTGATGGGGCAGGCAGGGCTGGACTGGGAACCCAAAGTAGCCCTGGCAATTTTGCCGCACTGGCTCCCACCTACCAGAGGGGGGGGCAAGTGTCAAGCACTCCTGCCTAAACCCGGTCCCCAGCACTGGTACTTTTGTTACTGAGGGACCCTATTGTCAAAAAATGTCTGTAATACAATTTCACACATTACTCAGATTGAAAATGAATGAAAGGAGAATGCTATTTGCAAATAATCTGTTTAAGAATTATTCAAGGTCATCGGCGCAATTCTCTGCAGAACAGAGCTTGCTCTACCAAGGCAAGGGCTACGCCACTCTTTAAAACTGATAAACATGAGTTCACTTATCCACTCTGAAGATGGTTATTTGGATACGCAGGGGGGAAATTTACATAGAAGTCCTCTATGTGTGCATTTAGAGTCACTAAAATATGTTAGTGATTCTGAAAGCACACGTGGTGCTTTTAGGCTTGCTCAGGGCTTTAAGTGGGATGAAAAACCTGGGGGGGTCTCTCAAAGGGGAATGCCTGATATAATTAAGGGTGTGGCGTAAAAACACGTAAGCTAAAAATGTGTGCTTAGCATAGTGTGCCACCCAACCGTTATTGTACCTCCTCTGTCATTGTATCCAGATATATAATACAATAAGTAACATTATACCTACAACAAGCCAGGACTATTGACTTTGTCAATGGATGTTAGTTGCATAGGATAAATAAGCAACAACTACAGCTTCGTTGAAAATATTGAAAATGCCTCAGTTCTGAAATGATCAGACTGTGAAAAAACTATAAAAAGACCTCTGAAGTTACACCAAAGGCTTTCAGCAGTTGCACTGCTGCAGAGTTGAATTTTTTTTTTACGCTGAGGGTAAGGGCAAAAATGAAGAGCCTGATAGGGACCTCTCTCAGTACCGGCTTTTAAAAACTCAGCATCAGCAGGACCCAGCCCACTTAACGCCCTGGGCTTGCTGCATGCTTTTTGTTAATAGAGCGAGGCTGCGGGCAGATTGTGTGAAATTTTGAAAGTACACACGTAATTGCAGCAATTAACATGAATACTTTAAAAAATGTACACAATCTTCCCGCAGTCACGCTCAATTACCAAAAAGCATGCAGAAGGTCCAGAAGCAGGACGTGTGCTTTCAGAATCACTAACATATATTAGTGATTGTAAAAGCACACGTTATGTTTTTAGGCTTGCTGCATGCCTTTTGTTAATAGTGGGCGGCAGATTGTGTACCTTTTGGAAAGTTTTCATGCTAATTGCAGAGCCCGACATACTAATACATGGGGCTGAATTTAACATGAAACTTTCAAAAAGGCACACAATCTGCCACGCTCTATTAACAAAAGGTGTGCAGCTGGCCTAAAAGCACAACATGTGTTTACACGTCGTTCTTTTGTGCTGGCTGCATTTACTTTCTTAATAGAGCACGGCTGCGAGCCTATTATGGGCTATTGTGAAAATGTCCCTGTTAATTGCAGCACCGTCATGCGCTGCACATAGCTGTTAAGGTTTTAGATTGCTCATGTGTGACATTTTCATAATTTCAGTGTAATTATGAGTGACATTCAAAGACCATGAGTGACACTTTCACACACACAAAATGATGCAATGAAGACGAGGAGAACATATAAATATCAGAAATTACACCCATTTGAGCAACGAGATGCATAGGATGACTTTTTGTGCTTTTTAGGTCTTTTAGAGAGACCTATTGCGGTGAACCAGAAAGTTTCACCGAGTGCAGATTTTCAACAGTTCACGTGAAATCACGTGACCACAAGCACGCGCATTTCCCCACATCAAAGCCTCAGCCTCCCTCCCTTGCCATTTGCTTCCTAACCAGCCTGCCTCGCATAATTGCATCAGACCAGACACTTCAAAGGAATGCGCCCCTCGCAATGCCGAGAGCCACTTTCACGGCCTCCAGGCTGTGCATTTCTCTTCCCCCCTCCCCACAGCAGGCCGTGCATTTCTCTTCCCCCCCTCCCCACAGCAATGCCAAGAGCTTGTTCTCCCCGCACACAGCCTTACTCGGATTTCTCCTCCCCCTCCCCAGCCAGCTTCCCCTAGGCCATGTTCCCTCCCACCTTTCCTCCTCTCTGTCCCTCTCTCTCCGTACATCCTTTAACTTTGTCCACCTCCTCCTTTATCTCAGCTCCCGTCTTTCTCGCTGACCTCCTTGTACTTTCTCACATGCCATCCCCTGTCTCACGTTTCTCACCGGTTCTGTCCCTTTTCACCTCTCTTTCACCTGTCTCCCACATTTGTTACTGCTTTGTCTGTCCCAGCCGGTTGTCTCAATATCGCAGACCTATATCTCACCTTTCCTCAGTTGGTTTTTCTACCCTTTCTCTGTCCGCATAATTATGGATTTGCCGCATTTTCAGGGTAATCCACCACCTGCTGCACAGTTTTCAACATAGTTAAAGATCGTGCAGGCAGTTCTGATGAGATTCCTATGAAAAGTTAAAGTACGTCAGCATATGTCTCAAAGTCGAGAACCAAGTTATTATTAAATCATGGGTGCCTCTCAAAACTTGTGCTGCTTCCTCGTGGCTGCTTGCAGGGATTTTATCGATGTTCATCAAACCATCCCTCCCACAGGCTTCGCCAGCGTGCGCTCGGCCGGCCTCCCTTCTCCTCCCCCTAATCACCACCCCCTCCCTCGCATCTGCTTCTCCTGCCCACCCCCCTTTGCGCCCTCCCCAGGCCCCCCTTGCCTACATAACATTTGGTCTTGTGCTGGAGTATCTGTCATCTCTTGCGGTATTCTTTAACCCTCTTCTCCTCCTTTATCTCAGCTCCCGTCTTTCTCGCTGATCTCCTTCTACTTTCTCACATGCCATCCCCTGTCTCACGTTTCTCACTGGTTCTGTCCCTTTTCACATGCTTTGCCCTGCTACTCCATAACCTGGTTTTCGACCCTGCTATGCCGAGTCTTGTGGTTCAGTGGACGAATGGAACCACTGTAGCGGCCTCTGTTCACCCCATGGTCACAGGTTCAAATATTGGTGGGTCCACTCAGCCTTTCATCCTTCTGAGGTCGATAAAATAAGTACCACTGAGTTGGTTAACAATAAACATCTGAAATTCAACAATAAACATCTGAAATTCAGCATGAAGATACCCTTCTGAGTGAACGTGTGCTTTAGGAATGCACATGCTATGTATGTATGTTCCAGTACTACAGTACCCATAAAGCTCAACCAATGTAAATCAGCCCTTAATGTCTGTATCACCAATTATTCCAGTACTGTGGAGCACTTCCAGTTCTGCCCAGAGTTTTCCAGGATGGTCTTTAGGCAACAATCCACGAATTGGTATCAGACCCCACCCGTAGCTGGGTCACTACACCTCCACCCTCACTTACAAAAACCAGTGCTGTTTCACATCCTCAGCCCAAACAGGGCAGCCAATACACCCAGTCCCTAACCGCAACAGACCTTTTTATAGTTAAAAACTGAGACACCGCAGAGTCCTGGCAAAGCGCTGGCTCCACAGCGGTCACTCTTCAGGAACTCGAACTCTGCCAGGGCACCTCATCCTGATCTATACATGGCTCTGACAAGGAACCTCCTTCCTGAGACACACAGAACAAACACGGGACCGATGCTGTACCTCACCCACGCTGCCATGCAAGAGTCAGAAGGCGCAGCAGACACCCAGGACCAACGCTCACATAAATGTCTCCGATGTACTTTAATCCTAAGGAACATTAGGCAAAGCTCTGCTGACGCACCACACTCACATCGGCACTCAGTACACACAACGTCCTGCTATTGTGCACAACGTGCATTTATAAAGCTGGAGCTGAATTACAGATGTTTATTGTTGTCAATGGCACTCATTTCATTGACCTCGGAACGATGAAAGGCTGAGTGGCACCACCATGACTTGAACCTGCGATCACGAGGGCGAGCACAGATTACTGGCGTGGAGGGATTAATCCACAGGCCCCAGGTCCTACACTTCACTCCTAACACAGCACTGATCTTTGCATCTGCCCCTAACCCCCCTCCCACCCCCCCTCTCCCCTCCCTACACACACACACACACACACACAGTTATTATTAAATCATGGGTGCCTGTTAAAACTTGTGCTGCTTCCTCGTGGCTGCTTGCAGGAATTTTATCGATGTTTATCAAACCATCCCTCCCACAGGCTTCCCCAGCGTGCACTCGGCCGGCCTCCCTTCTCCTCCCCCCTAATCACCACCCCCTCCCTCTCCTTCTGAGGACTCCCTCTCCAATCCCTCTCTCTCTCCTCACTCACCTCTCTCTCGCTTCTCTCCCATCTCCTCACTCACCCCTCTCCTCACTCTCTCCAGGCCTGACTCTCTCCTCCCCTCTCACCACTCTCCCCTCTCCCCTCTCACCACCACTCTCCCCTCTCAACACCACTCTCCTCACCACTCTCCCCTCTCCTAATTGCATTTTTTCACGGCCGCCAGGCCGTGACACCACATCAAAGGGCTTCTCCTCCCCTAATTACTTTTTTTACGGCCGGCCGGCCGGCCGTACTTTAAGTTTTACGCCCACCATACAACATACTACCACACATACAACCCCACGCACAACCACATCAGTGCACGCTTTCACCAGTCACACACACACCACCAGCCGTCGGTGCATGCTTTCACCAGGCACACACCACCAGCGTCAGTGCACGCTTTCACCAGGCACACACACCACCAGCCGTCAGTGCACGCTTCCACCAGGCACACAGACCACCAGCCGGCAGTGCACACTTCCACCAAAGCACCACTCAGCACCACCACAGCACCACTCAGCACCACTACAGCATCACTCAGGTGCACCACAACATCACTACAACAGCATCAATATGTGCAACCATTCAACAACAACTGGTTCAAATATTTTCTGTCAATGTTTCAAGCTTTATTACAAATGTCATAAAAAGATGTTAAATGTTTTCACTTCTGTTCTTGTTAAAACATTGTGATTTGTCAGATCAATACATGTAAGACAGGGGAAAACTAAACATGTACCTTTACTAATGCTATAGATGTAACATTTGCTAACTTTATAACTATTGGCATTTCTAATAACAAAATTAATACTTTTATATTTTGAAAAACAAACAAAACATTTTTTTTTTACATTTTACACACCAAAAGCTCAAACATTTCTATTGCGAGACCTATTGCATTGCAAATGCTTGTTTTTTAAACTTGTTTAACTCTGCTCTTAACATTCAGCCTGCTCAGCACACTTCAAGAAATAAGGGGGGTTTGGGGGGCAGCCGAGCCGCGAGGTCTGCCCCCGGGCAGATTTGGGAGGGTCAAGGGGGAAGAGCATAAGTGCGGCCATTTTGTCTCAATGGGCTGCCTGGGGATAGCCCAAAGGCAGCCCAAAAAATGACGTCAGCAGCCCAAAGGGGCTAAACAGGCTTTCAGCGTTCTCCCAGCCACCATTTTAAGTTCTAAGACCTGGTGGCTGGGAGCGTGATCGTAGGAGCTTTTTTGAGCATGATCGTAGGAGCTTTTTTGGTGGCAGTGGGGGCGATGTTTACGGACGGTGTCGGGGCTGTGGTGCGGAGGTATTGGGGATGAGCGGGGAGTGCGGCTCGCATGGAGTTGGGCTGGCCGGGGGCCGCTCGCGTGTGAGGCAGTTATTTCGGAAGGCGCTTCGTGCGCGAGGTAAATGCGATGGGACAGATCGGGAGCACAAGTCACAGCGGAGCCGGGTATTTATGTTTTCTGTAAAGGGGGAAACTAGCCTGAACGACAGCTTTCCGGGGGAAATATTTAGATGGAGCCGCGTGGCGCTTAAGGTATGTTTTGAATGGGCGACACACATGGCAGGTCTTATCCCGGGGCAGCGGGCGCCATGCGGTGGGAGGGTGTGGTTTCTGTGGAGAACTAGCTCCACACCTGGTGCGTTGGCTGTCGCTGCCCGCACGCTGACGGATGGCGTAGGGCTCCCGCCACTGAGGGAGCTGACGGGGTTTTATGCTGGATCAGTGCAGAGAGGGAATGTTGCTTTTACACGGGGGGATCAGCGGGGACATTTGCAGGGTACTGAGAGTGCGTGATAGAAGGTGAGCTCGCTCATGGAGATGCTTTCAGGGCGGCTCTTGCGGGCGGAAGGGGGACGGGGTTCCAGGAGAGGGGGGTGGGGAGCTGGGGGGGGCGGCAGTAGGTGAGGGAGCAGGCGTGGGGGTCGAGATTGAGGGGGGTGTGGGGGGGCAGGGGAGTGGGGTGGGGAGGGGGGGGTCGGTTAGTGTCAGGAGCCCCGCACACCAGCAGAACCTTTTTTCGTTTGCAGGGGATGGCCGGTGTGGGGAGGCGGACTTGGTACGGCTGGGGGCGGCCCTGCGGCACCAAGGAGAAGGGAGAGCTGTGCTTCCAGCAGCAGGCCCGGAGTCCGCAGGGGAGTCACGTCGCAGCTGGATCACAAAGGCCCCTTCACCCACAGGCCCCCAGCGGCTTGGGGAGCATCTGCAGTCATGGAGCACCGGCACAGAGAATGTTATGTTTCAGTACTACAAATTGCACAATGACATTTTGCAGTGGCGGCGAATGCTTTTGGAGCGGGGGAATGCAGGGGCGTGGGCCTACGGTAGTTTTTGGGGTGCCAGACAAGGTTTCATCAGAATGAGAGAAGGCCTGACATTTAATGCCCATTAGCGACGGTGATCAGCACAGATGGTACAGGGGCACCTCACAGGGACTGTGAGTGCCTTTTAAGGCAAAATGGATGGAGTACTGTTAGTTCATAGGGGCTGTGAGTGTTTTAAGCGACATTATTCGGCTGAAGTATGTATGTCACCAAGGGGATGACGAGAGTTTCTTTGCTTCCTTTAATGGTTAAATTTTTGGAGCGTACCCTATTGGCTGTACAGATCGGCAGGCAGAGGAGCATGTGAGCGATAAATGGGGAGGAAAAGAAGGGGGAGAAGAGGAAAAGAGGGAGAAGGAGAAGAAAAAAAAAGCAAGGGCTGCCATATAGCAGGAAGACCGGAGGGTATAGGGGCAGTATACAGGGTCCATGAGGGCTCAAACCCCGGCTGGGGGACATCGATGAAAAACAATATTTCCCATTTCTTTGCCCATTGGAGGTGTTGGACAATCAGACTTAAACCACCTGAAAGACGCGGTTGGTTTTAAAGGGACGGGCCATGTATGTCAGGTTTATGTTTATAGGTGGGGGAACAAGACCCCGGAGGGCTTTAGGATGCTTCTGATTACTGGCCAACAATTTGAAACAATCTGTACAACGATTTTGGGGTATGCATGGTCGGGCAACTTGCGGTTTCTTTGTTTACATTTCTAGGAATTGTTTCTGGCAGCAATGTTTGCAATGTTTGAGGAATGTGGGTTGGGGTTGGGGGATAAGGTAAGTAGGAGAACAGATAGTGGTAAATAAGCCCAACGTTCAAGAGTATGCTTCGGAAATCTTGGGGTCCATAAGAGTTTACTTTCCTTTGCTTCTAACATTGTTTCTGTCAGCAATGTTTTCAATGTTTGAGGAATGTGGGTTGGGGTTGGGGGATAAGGTAAGTAGTAGAACAGATACTGATAAATAAGCCCAAAGTTCAAGAGTTTGCTTCGGAAATCTTGGGGTCCGTACGAGTTTACTTTCCTTTGCTTCTAACATGCCGATTCTCCCAGAGATGTTTTCTAAGGGAGATATTGAAGGAGTTTTTGGGTGTAGACTTCCATTTAGGAAACACATTCTGGTAGATGTGTCATGCTTTATACAATTTGGACCTAAATTAGGAGAGGATTTTGTGTTAACCGTCGCCACTACAAGGGGGGGTGCAGAAACCCGCAAGGAGAGTTACGGGGCCACGTGGCTTGTTGGATCTAGGCTAACACGGGCGGTTCAAAGCGCGGCTTGGTAGCGGTGGCGAGACCGATGGGTTTTTTATGGAACGGAAGAACGAGTCACCCAGGGGCTAATGGGTAGCGCGGGGGTGTTTCTCAATCATCCACCCATACATTCTGACACGTTTTCAAGTTTTCTCCGTACTGGTGGACGTGGAAATGGGGCGGAATTATAGGTCTCCCGGCAGAGCTGCAGTGAGGGGAAATATTTTCATTTCTCATTGTGGTTTTTGTGGTACGTTTGACGGCAGCCTTGCGTAATTACCCGAAGGGAGGGGCCGCGGATTTGTTACGGCCCGGGTTTCAGAGGGGGGTTTTCGATAGGGTTACACAGGGACACGGCAGCGACGTTGGGCGGACAATTTGCTGCCGGCTCGGGAACACTCGGAAGTAGGACGGCGCGAGCTGGATATGGTGGTCGGTGAGGGCCAAAATGGCAGCTGTTTGGGTAGGGGCCATTGGAGACGTTGTGGTGTCCCGCATTAGAAGGTGCCCATGCAGGAGGCGGGGCAGTTCGGCCTTCCACAACACATATCGTGGCCGGAGGGCGGATCGGTTAACGGTTATGTTGACAAAAATGTGACCTCGGTGTGTCTTACTACCCGGGTTGAGGCGGCCATGGCCTTGGTAGTGGCGGCGGGGCCTGGCGCGCAGTGGCGAGGCATGACGTCCACCCAGACGACAGGTGCCTACTGGGGATCCAGTTTAACGGCCGCTGGTGTGTGGACGAGGTTTTGCCGATGGGCCGCTCAAGGCCCTGCACGTTTTTGAAGGTTTTACTACGTTCCTGCACTGGTTTTTACAGAACGAACAGGTCACCCTGGAGGTAGGTGCTACGGGGATGACTCTTTTCTTGGTCGGTGCCCCAGACTCCACAGACTGCCAGGTGGGGCTGGACAGGTTTCAGGAGATCATGGAAGGCCATTGGGGTGCCATGGGCGCCGAAAAAGAGAGTGAGGGCAGGCACAGCGCTGTCAAAAAGTGTTTGGGTATTGAACTGGGCTTGGTTTGCTGGCGGCATGGTTGCCGACAACAAAGCAGCGGCAGAGGTTGGGCTGCCTGAGGTAATGGGCAAGGCTAAAGTGGCAGGTTTGGAAATTCAGGTGCTGTCATTGGCAGCGGAAAAGACAGTGGGGCCAGGCACAGCGCTGTCACTTTTTGGGTATTGAGCTGGGCTCGGTGTTGCTGGAGGCATGGTTGCCGGCAGCCGAGCACCAGCGGAAGTTGGGGTTGCTCGAGGTAGTGGTGGCAAAGCACACTGTGGCATGTGTTGACAAATTCAGGTGTTGCCATTGGCACCGGAAAAGACAGGGGGGTCAGGCATGGCGCGGTCACTTTTGGGTAATGAGGTGGACTTGTTTTGCTGGAGGCACGGTTGCCGGCAGACTAGCAGCAGCACAGGTTGGGGCTGCTCGAGGTAATGGGGGGGCGAAGCACAAAGTGACAGTGTTGTAACATCAGGTGATGCTGGGACACCGGTGTTGCGCGTGTTGGAAATCCATGCACTGTCATGGGCACCGGACAAGACAGTGGGGTCAGGCACGGCGCTGTCAATTTGTGGATATGGAACTGGGCTCGGTGTGGTGGGAGGAATGGTTGCCGGCACTCAGGTAGCAGCTGAAGTTGGGGCGGCTCGAGTGATGTTGGCAAAGCACAAAGTGGCGGGTTGGACACTCCGGTGCTGCTGTGGGCACTGGAGTAGACGGTGGGGCCAGGCACTGCGCTGTCACTTTTGGGGCGTCGAGCCGATCGCGGTGTGGCAGGAGACGCGGTTGCCATCAGACAAGCAGTGGCAGATGTTGGGGCTGCCCGACTTAATGGTGGCACAGCCCAAAGTGACAGTGTTGGAAATTCAGGTGCTGCGGGGATACCGCGGTGTAGCTTGCAGGGTGGTACGCGTCGGGTGGGCGTTTTGGTTGGAGAGGTGGCTCGGGGCGCAGTAGGTAGCGTGTTGGACTTTTAGGCTGGCGGTGAAGGCATTCAAAGGCGGTGGGTTCGTATTTCACCTGAGTCGTTTGAAGTGGGGGCCGGGCCCTGGCAGGAAAAAGGCTACCGCGCCACCCCGTGCGTTTGTCGGCAGGCGTGTGGGTAGGACTTGCGGATGTGGTGGTTTTCTTGACACAAGTAAACGGGGTGCCAAAGGGAGAAGGGCGATGGTGTCACAGTTGTTGGAGGTGGAGGGATCCGCCAAGGGGAGGTGTGTATGGCAGTCGGTGAGGCGCGCACCCGTTTTGGATTGGGGCGGCGTCGGAAGCGTTTAGACGGGGATGCGGCCAGGGGGCATGATGCAACTGTGGAGGTGGTTCGTACGGTGTTATCGGTGTTATCTGCGCGGCGAGTAGGGGGTTTTTGGAACGCGCGATGGGGTGCTGGGGGGCAGAGTTACTACATTTGCTTCTCGTTTTGGGGTCGGTAGCGGGTTTTTCTTGGCCCGGGACATGTGGATTTGGATTGGGGGCTGTTTTTTTTGTGGAGAGGGTCGAGTTGCAAGCACAGGATAGCTAGTTCAGTGATACCCTGGGTGTCTGGGGGAGATGGGTAGGTTGCAGGAGACTGTTTTAGTTTTGCGGCGAGCAAGGAGAAAGGAGTGAGCAGAGCTGCGGTGAAATTGGTACGGGTGTACGGTCGGGGGGGACCGGGCTGATATCGCGAAGGGTGGCAAGGTGCAGTGGGGCCGCAGGAGGCGGGCAAGGCGTGTCGGAGGAATACTTTGGAAAGGGTGTATTTGGGCCGGTTGGAGCTCGGCGAATGTCTGGCCCGTTTTATTGGAGAGGTGCAGTGAGTAGGGTCCGGCATTTGGCGTTTTCTTCCTGCATCAAGAAGGGGGAATGGGGGGGGGCAGGAAAAGGGGGAGGCGGTGTAACCACCTAACCTCCACCTTTCCCTGGGTGGCGGACTTGTTTTTGATGTTGGCCAAGTTTGGCTGGAGTTCGGTACTTTATCGCTAACTTTGGGGAGTTCGGGAACGGGAGCGGGGAAAGGGTTACCAGTTTGGGAGTTACATTAGAGGGTACTTAGTTAGAGTTGCAAGAAGGCAAATAGGACCGTAGGTCTTGGGAGGTTTTGGAATTAGGATGGAGGGGATAAAATTGGATATTATTATGATGTAATTGAGTTATATATTTGTATATGCAGGGTTGGGGGATTTTATCATGTGGGGATCGTAGGGGTGGGGGGAGAAAAACACAAAGGGGTCAGGTAAATTGATGTTTAGAGAGGTTTTAGTTTTGTAAGGCGTTCGGTCAGGCTTTAATAAAATGTGATGTGCACCTGTTTCAATAAAGCGGCCTTTTACACACACAAAATGGTAGTCGGTCGTGCTTGCACCCCTTCCTCCCTCCCAATGAAGCCTCTGCCTTTTCCGAACAGCTCTTTTCTCACCACTCTAGTACCGCACATGATCACACGTGGACCCACTTAATGTCATCCCATGAGCAGTGCCCCGGCCCACCTCAAACACACGAGGAACTCCTCTTAACACTTCTTTTCAGAGTGAGATAACACGCAGTGCCCGCTCACACGATCACACGCAGAGCTCCCCACTGCCCCATCACACACAGGACACCCTGACACTTCCTCCCTGAGCAGGAGTTACTCGGGCGGGGCTTCTTGGCTCCTCCCTCATAATTATTAATGATGCTTCAGTCTTGGAGCAATCACGCCGAGGTCTCTCTCCCAGGTGGGACCATGCCCAAACAGGATGTTTGTAAAGCAACCCCAACTGACGCAGGAAAACATTTTGGACCTGGGCCAGCCATCTGTGTTGCTGGGCGGGCTTGCTAACAATGACCTACCTTCAAGCCTTGGCTTGCAACTCGGAATGGGCCCTCGGCTCCTCCCTTGTAATTAATAATGTTGCTGCTTAATAAAATCACTCCAGGTGCTCTCTCCCATGTGGTTCTGGGACCTGGCCCAAACAGGATGTGTGAGCCCCCAACACACTGGTGCCTAGTTTTGCCAGGCAGGCAGGCAAATAAACAGAGCACTGAGAATGACAGCCAAATCAATCTGGAGAACACCATCTCAGGACTCTGGCCTCTCTTTGTGAAATGAGTGACGTCACCCGGCCCAACAGCAGTGATCATGTGATAGGCCTCAACACAACAGTTAGTCACTGACGAACCTGTGTCTCGGTGATGGAGCACCCACTAAGTGACTCAGACAGCAAGCAGCTGCAGCAGTGCCATGATCATGTGCTCCTAGGCATTGGTATTTAATTTGTGTTAACACTGACAAACACTCTGGGGTAGCAAATGGCTGGTAAACAACTGTCTACTTACTACTGAATGATCTTTAAAGCTAGCGTGACTCAATTA
This sequence comes from Lissotriton vulgaris, assembly GCF_964263255.1. Classification (NCBI taxonomy): domain Eukaryota; kingdom Metazoa; phylum Chordata; class Amphibia; order Caudata; family Salamandridae; genus Lissotriton; species Lissotriton vulgaris. The sequence goes on along the minus strand of NC_141685.1, from coordinate 1,704,475,862 downwards.
ACATAAATATTTTCACAATGGCCCACAATCAGCCTGCAGCCGTGCTTCGTTAAGAAAAGACATGCATCAAGTCCAAAAGAACAACGTGTAAAGCACACGTCATGCTTTTGGACTTGCTGAATTTCTTCTCTTAAAGGAGAGCGGTTGCGGGCTGATTGTGGGCCATTGTGACAATATTCCCCTCAATTGCAGCGCATCATGGTGCTGCAATTAACAGGAATATTTTCACAATGGTCCACAAACAGCCCCCTGCCGAAAAACAGCAGCAAGTACAGGAGCCACTGCAACCAGAAAATTAGCATTTTTTGCGCCGCTCCCATTCTAAAAGCAGCGGCGCGAATGCTTTCCTGGGATGTGCTGTGGAAGGGCGCTCCACACAGCAGCACTACGCGCTCGGGGGATCAGATGTGCGCGCGCGCAGAGGCGCGTGTGTTACTGGGAACACTGGTCACGGGTGGTGCTATGTAGGGTTGGCTCTTTGCAGAGTTCATCTGGTCACCTTCTAGTTGCTGCTTGCTTTTTTCAGGTGCTAACCTGATACTGGTGAGGTGAAATTTGTGCCCATACTGTGTTAATGTGTGTTAAAAAAAATGGCAAAATACTGATACAATACTGCCACAGAATGTTCTACATTACACTGTATAATTTGCCTTTTAATTGCTGCATTATTTAGTCAGCCGTGACTCATAATTTGGCCTTCCATTGCTGCATAACTCAACTAGCCCTGGTAATATGCTGAATGCAAAAAGAACAATTGATGGACTGAATGCTGAACAATGTCATATATTCGCCCCAGTACATAGACCTGGACTTAAATCCATCGTTTTTTTGCTCCCCATGCCATTCCAGTTTGAACCCAGCCATATGCAAATCAGTCTTGACCCTGCACCCAATGGGATAAGTCCAGCCCAAACTGCCAGGCCAGGTACTCCCTGGACTAGAAACAAGCATCCTAGGACCTGTTTTTGGGTGTCACCCCTCAACAGCCAGAAAAGCGAGACTTCAGTGGCATTGAGTGCACGGTAACCACGTCTGGGCATACCCATCCCACTTGGCGTGACAAATGCAAAAAGAACAATTGATGGACAGAATGCAAAACAATGTCATACATTCAGCCCAGTACAGTGATCAGGGCCTACATCCATCATTTTTTGGCTGGCTAGATTGGCAGTTCAAGCTGGACTGTTCCCATAAGGAACAGGGTCAAGACTGATTTGCATATGGCTGGGTCCAAACTGGGGTGGCATGGTGAGCAAAGGGAATGATGGATTAAACCCAGATCTCTGTGACTGGGGGGGAATGTTTGCATTGTTCAGAATTCCGTCCATCAATTTTTTTTTTTGCACCTGGTAATATGTCAGCAATGAATTCAGTCGCCTATTAATTCCTAGAGGTGACCAATAAATATCAGTAGCTATGGTATATCACCCATACCATGAACCTGTACCAAACCCAATGGAGCTGTTACTTGGCTCATTTCAAACAAATTATGTGGTAGCGAGTCATCCGGAGATAAGCAATATACTGCGAATGAAGGTCGCTGTTAGCTAACCCACTCACACTGGAGCCCACCGAAAAAGAAGCAGCACGTAAACCTGCATGTGCACTTTATGGAAAACAAGCTAGAGTATCATAAATCAGTATTTGACATGGACTACTAACAGGGACATCTTAAGGGTTTTGGGGACCTGGGCCTAACGTATTTTGGGGGTTCCTAATTGGAACAGCATTACATTTATGATCCAATAACCATTTTTAGGTCTCGCCTGAGACAGCGCATGTGCTGTCTCTTTGAGACATTTAGTAAGTGGCTTTTAAAAGTGCCACCAGAGGCTTTTGCTGGCCTACAGCTTGCGTTCACGAGCTTGTGCACGTGCACAGTTGCCATCTGTGTTTTTATGGCTGTAATCAGTCTCCTCTGCTTGCGCTACCCCTCCCTTCTCCCCCTCCTCCCCATCCTCTTCGTCAGTTTCATTTGTGTCTTCTATCACTGTATGTATGTATGTATGTATGTATAGGCATTTATATAGCGCACTACTTACCCGTAGGGTCCCAAGGCGCTTCGACCGCTGCGAAACCCTTCCTGGCTTCCCTGAGAGATGGTCCCTTAATGGGTATCTCCAGGGTGAGACCAGGCATCCCCGGCGGTCTGGTGGGGCCGTTAGTGAAGATGAGGCAAGCTAATGCCCAGAGTTGCCGAGTGTGATTGCTGATCAGAGTGGGCACCGAGGCGAGAGAATTATCGAGTCCGCTGACCCTGGTCCAGAAACCTGCCGCGCCGGGAATCGAACCCTGGTCCCGGGCCGTCCTCTGCTCTCGGGTCTGCCGCCTCTAACCAGTGAGCCACACTGTTGAATGCTCCTGCTTCCAACAGGCACACAACAGGCACACACGCCATCAGTCGTCAGTGCACGCTTTCACCAGGCACACACACCACCAGCCATCAGTGCACGCTTCTACCAGGCACACACACCACAAGTCGTCAGTGCACGCTTCCACCAGGCACACACACCACCAGCCATCAGTGCATTCCAGGCACACACACAACCAGCCATCATTGCACGCTTCCACCAGGCACACACCACCAGCTGCCAGTGCACACTTTCACCAGGCACACACACACCACCAGCCATTGGTGCACGATTTCACCGGGCACACGCACCACCAGCCATCAGTGCATGCTTCCACCAGGCACACACTACCAGCCATCAGTGTACGCTTCCACCAGGCACACACACCACCAGCCGTCAGTGCACGATTTCACAGGGCACACACACCACCAGCCTTCAGTGCACGCTTCCACCAGGCACACACACCACCAGCCATCAGTGCACGCTTCCACCAGGCACACACACCACCAGCCTTCAGTGCACGCTTTCAGCAGGCACATACACCACCAGCCATCAGTGTGCACTTTCACCGGCCACAGACACCACCAGCCGTCAGTGCACGCTTTCATCCGGCACACACACACCAGCCATCAGTGCACGTTTTCACCGGGCACACACACCACCAGCCGTCAGTGCACGCCTCCACCAGGCATACACACCACCAGCCGCAGTGCATGCTTCTATCAGGCACACACACAACCAGCCGTCAGTGCACATTTTCACCGGGCACACACACTACCAGCCGTCACACACCACCAGCCATCAGTGCGCGCTTTCACTGGGCACAGACACCACCAGCCGTCATTGCACGCTTTCATCGGGCACACACACACCAGCCATCAGTGCACGCTTCCACCAGGCATACACACCACCAGCCATCAGTGCATGCTTTCACCAGGCACATACACACACCACAAGACGTTGGTGCACGCTTTCACCGGGCACACACACCACCAGCTGTCAGTCCACACTTCCACCAGGCACACACACCACCAGCCTTCAGTGCACGTTTTCACCAAGCACACACACCACCAGCCGTCCAGCTTCTCAGAGTTTCTTGGTAAATATGTGTTCGATGCCTGAGAGTGAGTGGGTTGAGATTCCTTAAACCATGCTGAGTATGCAGGTGTAGTGCATGAACTCTTGTGTGAGTGAGCCATGCTGCCAGGGGCTCACTCACTCCACACTTGTAAATTGCGCCTGCAACAGGCTTTTTCTCATTTGCAAAGTTCTGCGCAAGCGCACAGCTAGGCAGCCCCCACACCCCCGGAAATGACTGCTTCCTACAACCAGAATGGAAACAACATTCAGAGTAATGAAAACAAGTGCATTTGATGCAAAGAACTGTTAACAAAAACCATGTCCAGCTATTGCAGATCTGGCAACTTCAACAAAACAGCAACAAACAAAAAAACAAGCATTGGCATAGCCAATAAGTGTCGCTTTGGGGACCCTATAAGTATTTAGTTATGCAGCAGAATATCCTTGGTGCAACAACACCAACTGCTGCATGGCTGAAGACTTATAAGGTCCCAAATGTGACCCCTATTGGCTATGCCAATGTTTGTTTCACATTGTCTTTGGCTAGGTCACTCACACTGCAGAGGCACACTAGTCTAAATTCTAGATGTGTTTCTATCTAATATTCAGGAATAGAAATGTGTGTTTTTAATATTGTACTATAGCAACAGCTCTTTGATATTCTGCAAATAATATATGTGCCCCACTGTAATTTTTCAAATGTGAGGTCCTGTTTCACTCCAGAAGGAACTTTTTTATGGATGTTGCATGGTGTTGAAAAACAAACAACATTTCTCTGTATATTGTCTGTAAACGGCTCCCACACTTTACTAAAAAAATAAACTAAAAGAAAGTTGTATTTAAAACAGTCTGTGTTTATGAATAATTCAATGTCATCGGGGCAGTACTTTGTGAAGAACAGAACAGGATCTATCAGTGGTTGCCTGTTAAGTGACGCGGAATACTAACCGGGGCGCCCACAGTCCTTTCAGTAACATGTTGGTGAGCACAGAAAGTTGAAATCATGTCACCAACAGATTAGTGCATTCTAAGTACATATGGTGTGTGAGAGAGAGCAGAAGGGAGAGGGTGGCAGAAAAAGAAGAGCGCCGGCGAAATGGATTGAAGAGACAATAGAGAGGCAGGGGGTGGGAAAGAAAGAGGGAGGGAGGGTGAACGTTTGACAAAGGGCGAGAGAGTGAGAACGCAAGAGAGAGAGGGGTACAGAAAAGTGACAGAGCGAGAGAGGACGGTGCGTGGAAAAAAGAGCAGGAGAAATAGAAGGTAGGGCAGAAAAAAGAAAGAAACCTTGACAACGGGCGCGTGGGTAAGAGAGCCCAAACCAGGCTGTGGGGGTCAGGCGCGTGAGGGAGCAGCAGCAGTATCCGTTAATATGTCACAAAAGTTCAAAGTTCAACGTCCTCCTCCGGTTTGCTGACGAAGCTTCACCCTGGCAGTATTTCCACTTCTTCTTCGTCCGATTTCGAGCTGATCGAGCTGTGACTGCGGGGTGTATCAACGGGACAACTGCGGCGTGAACTCAGGAAGGGCACGGCCCTCGCTATCCGCGGACACCCGGCGCATCCACCAAGCTGCAGGCCCCCGAGTGCGCCCCTCATGAGCCGCACCTACAGACTCCCGCAGACACCAAGCGACGGACGCACACAAATACAACCCCACAACAACAACCCCAGGCACACCCACACATGCACGGACACCACCTCACAGCCAGGCTCCGCTCCGCCCCCTCCCCCCCCCCCCATCCTCACCTACAGACTCCAGCAGACACCAAGCGACGGACGCACGCAGACACACAAATACAAACCCACAACAACCCCAGACACACACGCGCACCCACACACGCACAGACACCACCTCACCCCATCCTCACATACCGACTCCCTCAGACACCAACCGACGGACGCACGCAGATACAAATAAAAACCCACACCAGCAACTGCAGACATCCATGGACACCCACTCACATCCGGGCGACCCCCATTCACCCCTCCGAGAGCGCCTCTAATCTGCACCTACCGACCCCCACAAGCAGACACCAACCTACTGAAGCACGCAGACACAGATAAAAACCCCACCAACGCAACAACCCCAGACACACACGGACACCAACTCACATCCAGGCTCCTCGCCCCCGAGAGCGCCCCTCATCTGCACCTACCGACCCCCACAAACAGACGCCAGCCGAATCACGCACGCAGACACACAAATGGAACCCCACACCAATAACTAACTCCCGTCACACGCACGCGCGCACCCAGGTATACAATTAAACAGCAGCGCCGTACTCTGCTTTGCCCCTTTTTCGTATCAATGACAAGGATTTGCAGAATGTGGCACACGATAGCGCGTAAAGTCAGAGGCAATTAAACGGGAATGTAAAAGCAGAGCTCAGGGAGAGGGGTGCGAGCTGTAGTGTGCTTCGGGAGTGACGGGCGTATGCTAATGTCGCACACTCTGCAGCGTCTGATATCCCTGGCCCTGTGGGCCACAGCCTTTGGTTACTTGGCACAGCCTTCTGTAACTTCTGGGGCTGTTTGATCGAAGTACAGAGACTGGAAAGGCTCCCAGCGTGACCCAAGGTAGCGAGAAACGATCTCCAGTTCTATTTTCTTTGAATTCTGGGACTTCAGTTTTTCATTTGCGATAAAGTAGCACTATAAGTACTAATACTTGGCACTTGCGCTGCCGGTGCGTCACTTTTTCCCATGTTAAAAATGACGCACCGGCGGCGCAAGGCCTTCATAAATCTGCCCCCAAGAGTGGAAGGAGTGTGACCCCCTCCCACCTGGCATAGAACCGTTTGTGTCATGTTGTCGTCAGCGTGTATGGTTATTAAGGTGTAGTTAGGATGTGTTTTATTTCTGACATTCTGTGTGTTTGGACTGTTGAAGAAAACAATGTTTCCGGCTTCGGGAGGGAGACAGAGTGACAACACCACCCAACGCCTCGGCATTCCACGTTACAAGGGAAGGGGGGCCTATCGCGATATGCTCAAAATAATCTGGACACCATCGACTGCTCAGAGAGTGGTGAAGGTCGCGTGAACTCCATGATGTCGAACTGTGTAATATTGTTGAATCTGAACTTTAACCCAAGTGATAGAAAATCTACAATTTCGGCTCCCCCACTTCTACACTTTGCATGATCCTGAGAACATCACGAGCTCAAAAACAAACAAATGCCGATATGTACATGTTACGTAAACAATGGGCACTGATGTGCCGGGAAACTTAAAAAGAAGTAATGTCCACTATCAACATAAATGTAGTCTAATTCACTTATTTTGGAAAGTTCCTGATTTCTTTATCCCGAAGCTGGCAAGAGAGTGCGTGCTGTCTGTTGGAGAAGAGCGGGTTATGCAAACACTGCAGTCCGAGAACCCGAGAATCCAGCGTGGCCAACCTCCGCCGGGCCTGGGAGGAGCTGTCTGCGACTTGAACTTTAAAACGCAAATTGGGAACCGCTGTACCCTTTGCTAGGCTGGCACCGCCCCGTCTATAAACAGGATACTAAGTAGAGGACATGAGACCGAAAACGCCAGGGGGCGGGAGGGGCTACCCCCTCCCTCCCCGCCCCCAACCGAATGCACTGCTCGTAGTGCTCAGATACACAACTTTATTACCCAACCCACTCGGGCTCGCAGAGGGCAGCACGTGCCAACAGGGACCGGCAGTCTCTGTCTGCCCCCTCGGTGGCATAGGCTGGGGTGTTTCCTGGTGGATACCTCCCCGATCCTATACTAAAGGGTCTATAGAATAGCGCCTGCTTATCCAGAAGTGCAAAGAAAAGCGCAACTGGAAACTCGGCTGGCGTTCGACCAAGCGAGATCTCGGTTTCATTGTAGATTTATACATGCGGGGCATCTTTCACAATTTTCATCCGTGGGTGCAGGATAAATAAAGAGCTCGGAGGTGCGCTGGCGTTCGCAGAAGAAGCGGAGGCGGAGGAAGGTCACATGAGAAGCGAAGAAACGCGAGGGCAGAGGCACTGAGGCGGGGTCCCAAGGGGCACTGGGGGGGTTTCTGTGAGGGCACTGGTGGATGACAGGAGGGATGCAAGAGGAGTAGAGGATAGAAGGGGGCACTGGAGATACTAGGGGTGCCAAAGATGCGCACTGCATGTTCTACAGTGGATGTGCAATGAGACAGGAGATGACAGAAGGGCGCAAGAGAGGCGCAGAAGAGACGCAGACGTACTACAGGAGGGTGCAAGAGACATACGATGGGCCATGGAGAATGTCGGGGCTGTTTATGACCAGTAGGGACTCGGGGCAGGCAAAAGATAGATCTTAGACGGGCGCAGAGGAGCATGGGAAGCGCAGGAGTGGCGCACATGAGATGCTGCGGAGGGATACGGGAGAGAGACCAGAAGCCGTGCAGGAGCGGCACAGGAGAGCCAAGGAGAGACAGTATGGGCCCATGAGAGTATCGAAGGCAGGAGGAGCGCCGGTAACCGGAGAAATGAGAAAGGCGCAGAGGGGAAAGAGATGCGCAGGAGAGGGGGAGGGGCACGTGAGAGACGCGGAGCAGAGGGGTGTCGCAGAAAACGGCCAAGAAGGGTGGAGAAGAGACATACGAAACGCGCAGAAGTGGTGCAAGACAGCAGAAGAGACAGACAACCGTGCTCCGGTCAGGATTTGCTCAGGAAGAGCGCGGGTTGTGCAAATGAGAGATTTTGGTGGGGTGCAGAGGGGCGGGGGGTGCACGGATAAAAGGCTCATAAGATACGCAAGAGAGGCACCTGCCAGTAACACAAGTCAATGAGGGGTGCCGCATGGGCACTCTTGGGGCGCGGGACAACCGAGAGACAGTCCCAGGAGGTGTTTGTGAAAATGTAAGTGGGTCACAGAAGAGCTGTAGAAGATGCGCAAAAGGGGCGCAAGAGAGCTTCATGGTTTGGGAGAAGACAGTGGAGTTGAAGTCGGCGGAGTTGGAGACACTTCCGGTGCCCCATTCACTTTAACAGCATGTCCTTAAAGTGTTCCAAGTAAAGTGCCTCTGGAGGACTGTTCGGTGACGCAGCGTGGGATGCGCCACTGTGCCTGTCACCGAACAGGTGGGGGTAATTTTAACTCCCGTGGGGTTGAGGCGCAAGTCCACAGATTGGCAATACACAGAAGGGGAATCTTTATGGTAAGAACTGGTCTGAGTGATTCACCTAATAGTCCAAAAAATAATACTTCGTGCGTGTTTTTGCTTTTATGGGCACTCCGTGTTCTGACTCAGCTGCCACTTCATGAAACTGCCTTCACAGGAGCTTGGCGGGGCACTGACACGCAGACACGCCCAAGGCCTTTGGACGTCTTGCACAGGTAGCCATTCCACCCACGACTGGCGTGGGCTACTGGCGCCCTCTGGCTAAACTGCCAGGATCCTCGCAGAAAAGTTGGACGCCTTCTTCCAGAAGGCTCTTTGTATTTTTTTTGAAAGACTTTTGTGGATAATTAGGGAGAGAGATGGGAAGATAGCCTCTTTCCTACACAAGGATAATTGGTGTACACCAACAATAACCCCTGTATAATCTAAACTATGTAGTAAAACGTAATGCCACTGAAGCTTGTTAGTCAATGCCCCCAGCTGGGCGATTTCTGAATGACGCAGTATATATAGAGATGTGTTAGGTTTCTATGTCATTCGTTGTATGTGTGTTTTTCATCCGCTTAGCTCGTACTTTTGGAATTGTTAAAAACCAGGAAATGTCGTTGGCTTTTATTTAACACATTGGTGTGTAAGTTTCCATGTCGTTGTCTTTTCCGGCGTTTGTGTCTCGCTGCGCTGTCTTTTAGGAGGCACTGCCAGTACTCGTCTCTTTGACACAAAAGTTGAACGCCTACATCCACCGCCTCCAGGGACTTCAAAGCGCTGTTTTTGCCTGCCTGGCACTGGGTTCTGGCAGTGCCTGGAAAGGATCCAGCCGCAAACATCGAATTGGCAGTGGTGTGAGCACTCCTTACAGTTCACTTCGAACCGAGACACTTTCCAAGCACTGGAGAGGGTCGCAGAAGGAGCCGCCCGAGAGACTTATGTGTGGGAAATAAACTGAGGCAGCGCGCATGCGCACTGAGCGGATGCCATGTTGGAATAAGGCTTGTGCAAAGAGAGAGAGAGGCAGAGCTCGCCTTCGTACCCTCCTGCCCAGGGCGGCCTGAAACAGACCCACGGGGGGCAGAACTTCAGCAGGTAAGGTTCAATGAAAGGACCCCCCTCCAAGGCCCCGAGGTCCCCTATTGCCCAAACCCCGCGTCGGTTTCTACAGGGTGTTTTTCCTGATCGGAGGCGGCTGTTTTTTTCCTCTCTGTCTGAAAACAGAAATGCTGAGAGCAAGTTCTGCAAAGTGTTCGCTTGGCTGCAGTGTGTGCCGCGTTGATTGTCGCTTTTCTTTCGGTGGGTTCTCAATGGTGTTTTATGCTTCCACGTCATAAAGGGTGGCTGAATGGGCACTGGCAGTTGGCATCACTTTGATCAGGTGCAGTTTTAATATTGGATAGACACGATTGCATCAGTGTCCCGGCACGGTCGCTCTATCACCAATTTACAAACGTGATCTTGGTCACAAAACAATTGTTTCAGTGTGTATCGATAACAGTTGACAGCAAAGGTGTTTACAACGATGTTCTGGTAATGATTACAACGATGTTCTGGTGATGATGATCCGGGCGCCTGTTCTCCCCCCTCCCCCCACCCCTCCATCAACACCAGGTTAGAAGAACTATATTCCGAGGCGCGTGTGAGTGTTACAAATTTCTGTGTATTTTTGGTACCAAAGAGGTGATGTCACGTGCACGACCCTTTTAGGGTTCAAGACACACTTTCAAGTTTATCGTGTTGGTTTAAGATGTTGGTGATACCTTTAATGGCAGCGCGAACTGGAAAAACGATATTAAATATCTGGCTGTAAAACTGGCGTTCTAACTCCTCAGCCCTTCATTTCCCGCATAACCCCTAACTCATGAATATCTCAAGCCCCGGCCCCGCAGAGCACAGCCTGTCGCCCCGCAAACCCTGACCCTTGGTCAGTCAGCTACTAAGTCCCGAGCCCATCTTCCCCGTCAGCCCCTAAGCTTCAGCACCCAACCCACCTCCCAGTGCTGAGAACTGGTCGAATCTGACACTTTCAACATGGCGGGGACGGAGCCGGAAAGCAGGAATCCCATGATTTTCCACGGGAAAAAAACGACCTGGGCCCCCTCCGAGCCCCGTTCGCGTCTCTTTCGGTGCCCCTGGAAGTGCATCAGCGAATGAAATGCAGCGAGACGTGGCCCGAGGGCCGCCGGCGTTTTTTCCCCGCGCGAACTCTTCCTATACCGAGAAAAGTGCCCAGCATGGAAATCCGCAAAGTGCATCAGTGGCTTCAGAGGTGTGAGGGCGGGAACGGCGTCGTGCCGCGCGGAGGGAGAATACAGTGAGGGGTGACGGGCCATGGGGGGTGTGGGGGGCTAAAGTGTGTGGGGAGCATACCATATATTACTCAATAATGCTGCGCCACGAGCCTAGATATTTGCAGGCACTCTCTTTCTCCAGACAGACATTGTGACAGCGGGGCACATTCTACCTCTTGACCACATGGCAATTAGAGGTGCAGTGTAAAAATATCGGGTGGCCGATTTGTAGACACAGCAGCAGCGCGTGGACGCGCTGGAGGTGGTAAGAGACACCGAGCTCGCCAGGTTTGGACTCACCAGACGGAGAGAAGCGTAGCCGAGCGCGCGCGGACTGTGAGTATGTATGTCAGGGCTGCACGGCAGGTGTGGCGGTGGGGTTTCAGCGCATTTACAGCGCAGGCTGCAGGGGTGCTTGCAGAGGAGGGGCTGGCGGCAGAAACCACCACTTCCGTGTTTCGGTTTGTCTGATGTTTTTTATCTGCTCTTTTGCAGCGTGCTCCTCTTTCTGCAGGAAGAGCCTTGCATTTGTCAGCCCCGGGGTGCGGGCACACAGTGTGCTCTACCACAGAAGATACAAAACAGGCAGTGGTGCATCACAGCCTTCTTCCAAATCCCGCGCTGGTGGCAAGATCGCTTTATTAAGCGCGGATGGCTTCAGTGAGCCTCGAGTCACTTGCATTTGTTGTTGCAATTTAAGACCACCACATGATCAACCACCGAGTGTGACGCTCTTGACGGAACAATAGCACTCTAGAGTGACCCAGGCCACGAGGCATGCCACGCTCCCTTTCACAACACCACACATAGGTGAAATGGGCAGGTCACCCTATTCAGAGAATGACGCTACTCCTCGCAGAGCTAGATAATCCGCGGTGCAGCTGACTGTGCTGTATTGGCCCTGCTCTGGGAACCCAACAAGCCTGTTCTGCGGCCACGAGGATCCTAATAAAAACCTTCCACCTCTTATGTCTGCAGAGAGAGCAGCAGTTTGAGGGTGGCACTCAATACAAGGACAATAACAAACACATGACATTGCTTTGACATTGCCAGGTTTCTAGTGATTTCAAATGCTATAAAACCGGCAATTGTTCTAGAGTGCATCTCCGATTTCAAGAAAACACGAGGAAAAAAACCGAGTCAGTTGTGAAGAGTTTGCACACTTGAAGTTCACATGCACTCAGCAAATGTGTACTCAGCAAATGTGCAAACAGGTGTAATTAGGCCAATCCCTCACTAATGCCCCAAGTGTACTTAAATAAAATAAATGTGCCATGGTCAAGCAATGAACCTCCCACCCCCCCACACATACACTCTAGCGTGGTCGAATTGTTTGTCATACAAATGTCAATTCTGCAGGTATAAAACTATAGAAATAGCTCCTACAACTTATACTAGCACACCAGTGGTGGGGACAGGGGCGCTAGATGGCGTTTCCACTGTAAATCAAGCAAGAGCCACTACTCGGACAAGAAGCATTGTGAGGTATATTTTGAAGCATTATGGGGTATATTTTATAATACGTGCGACAAAACTCTGCTGTGTTGTCCAATGAAGCTCGTTCAGGAGGCTTCTATGTCGATCGCTCCTGCAGACAGGTCCGATGGCCCCCTGTGGCTAGGAGGGAGACTGCGCCTTTTATCAGCACTAGGGTGGAGGCCTGTTCTTGTGTGCGTCATGGATAGAATGAGACCTGGCAGACTCCCACACCGCCGATGAGATAGCTCAGTGGGTAGATCGCCTGCCGCTGAGAGCTGGACATGAGAAAAAGCAAATAGCCCAAGCACCAGCAAATGCTCGCGCAGCGCCCGTGTGTGTCAGATATGCTATCAGAAGCCCGCTACCAGCACCTGAGGCTTTGCAACTCTGTAGCCCACCTATGGTATGAGTTAATTTAAAAGCGGTAAACAGGAATCAGCTTGTAGTGGTGGCATTGCCCCTCCGCAGACGAAATAATACCAGCTTTACTGGGTATTCACGATGTACGGGGCAAGGCACATATATTGAAATATTTAGCATTTTTGTCAGTGCGCCCCAAATCTGATTTTCGATCGGTGGATGAGCCCAGTTTTATGAGTGGATATCGAGGTCAGGACAGCCCATATCACATTGTGCTCAAGCACGCCCCCGCCGCCTCCCCTCCTCCCTGACACACGCGGGCGGACACACACCACTCCCTCAGGTCTAAACTCCGGAGCTCTGCGAGGCTACCGCCATTACCAGCTCTCTGGCGTCATGTACAAGCGATTGCCCCTCCCCCTGCCGCTGACGCCCTGCTGGAGCCCCCCTCTCCCAGGAATCACAGTGCACTCCACACCCCGCCCGGCCGGGAAAACACGGGCGGAGCAGCCGGGAGCCGGGATGGAACGCGGAGGGACCCGCAGAAACAGCCGAGGAGGGCAAGGAGACGGGTGTGCGGGGAATGGCTCGGCTCCAGACCCAGCTCTGAGCCCCGCACGCGGCGCCTGGACCTATCTGACGGTTACATTTCACCTATCAGTGACCTACCTAATGGAGGATACAGAACTCAGTGGGGTGGAGGCACCAGTGGGGCTGCACAGCGGGTACCACGGAACTACAGCTATCGGCAAACTACAGGCAGCAGTGGACTTCAGAGACTCGTGGAATACAGACACCAATGACCCACAGACACCAGTGGAATACAGACACCAGTGACGACAGACAACAGTGGAACACAGACACCAGTGACCACAGACACCAGTGGAATACAGACACCAGTGGAATACAGACACCAGTGACGACAGACACCAGTGACCACAGACACCAGTGACGACAGACACCAGTGGAATACAGACACCTGTGGAATACAGACACCAGTGGAAAACAGACACCAGTGACGACAAGCACCAGTGGAATACAGACACCAGTGACCACAGACACCAGTGGAATACAGATACCAGTGACGACAGACACCAGTGGAATACAGACACCAGTGACCACAAACACCAGTGGAATACAGACACCAGTGACGACAGACACCAGTGGAATACATACACCAGAGAAATACAGACACCAGTGACGACAGACACCAGTGGAATACAGACACCAGTGACCACAGACACCAGTGGAATACAGACACCAGTGACGACAGACACCAGTGGAATACAGACACCAGTGACCACAGATACCAGGGAATACAGACACCAGTGGCGACAGACACCAGTGGAATACAGACACTAGTGACGACAGACACCAGTGGAATACAGACAATAGTGACGACAGACACCAGTGGAATACAGACACCAGTGACCACAGATACCAGGGAATACAGACACCAGTGACGACAGATACCAGTGGAATACAGACACCAGTGACCACAGATACCAGGGAATACAGACACCAGTGGAATACAGACACCAGTGACCACAGATACCAGGGAATACAGACACCAGTGACCACAGATACCAGGGAATTCAGACGCCAGTGGCGACAGACATCAGTGGAATACAGACACCAGTGACCACAGACACCAGGGAATACAGACACCAGTTACCACAGATACCAGGTAATACAGACACCAGTGGCGACAGACACCAGTGGAATACAGACACCACTGACCACAGACACCCATGGAATACAAACACCGTGGGCTACAGACTCCAGGGACTTTTGGACTGCAGACACCAGTGACTACAGGCACCTGTGATCTACAAACACCAGTTGTTAGAATCTTGCGGGCTACATGCACAAGTGAGGACGGACACTTGTGGGATGCAGACACCAGAGGCTACAGACACCTGAGGGCTACTGACAACAGCGGGTACAGACTGCATTGGAATGCAGACTCTCTTGGGCTACAGACACAAGTGGTTACAAACCTTTTTGGAATAGACACTATGGGAATACAGACACCAGAGTCTACAGACACTTGTGGGCTACAGACAATCCTGGCTACAGACCCAGTTGGAATGCAGCCCCTTGTGGGCTACAGAAGCAAGTGGTGACAATCTATATTTGGAACACAGACTCTCTTGGAATACAAACCCCAGAGCGTACAGACACTCGTCGGCTATGGACAATCGTGGCTACAGACCCCGTTGGAGGTACAGACACTCGTCAGCTACAGACACTCGTGAACTGCAGACACTCTTGGGCTACAGACACAAGTGGTTGCATCTTCCCTGGAATACTGACTGAGGCCAGAGGCACCATGTTGGGGTCGCAGGGGGTCCTATGGTTCAGTTTAGCTCTTCGGAAGCCCTCTTGCCCCGGCGGCTGACGTCTCGGTGTCACAGGGCTGCAGGGTGCTCGACAGAGCTAGATGGGAAGCAGAGTTTGCCACGGGTCAACATGTACTCCTTCCTTCCTCCAACCCAAGCAGCCTTTGCTCTGTTGGATCATTCACTCCGTGGAGGGAGGGCGCCAGGGTGGACGAGATCTAACGTGCTCACATGGCACAGCCCACCAAAGTCTCCTCTTCCTTGATTCGCGTCAAGCGGCAGCGGGGGCTATCAGTGTGCAGGGTCCTCTGGGGCAAGAGTCGGGACGGTCTGCAGACCTGCGTTTGACGTTGTGTCTCAAAAAGAATGTGTTTGTGCAGCCAGAGCTGGTAACCTTCCCGAGTGGGGTTAGGAGGAGAGCTGATGGGCGAGCCAGAGGAGGGCTTTTACCTCAGGGTGTGAGATTCTTGTGGTGGGGGCGCCAATTACCCCCTTGCGAGGCTTGCGTTAGGACTGTGTGGCAGCACCGGGACGCCCAGGGCGCCGTCACCCAAATTAGCAGAGCAGCTGAGCCTGGAGGGGAGCTCGAGACGGGAGAGCTTTCACCAATGGGCTAACATTCGAGGGTGGGGGGCATCCACTCCGGTCCACTGGCCCACAAACCACCCTCTGGAGCTTCTACCCTCGGTGGCCTCTACTTCGCTCGGTCTCTCCCGCCTGTACCCACTCTTTCCTCAACTTTCCTCGTCTCTCTGTCATCTCTCCGGTAGAGACCACCTCTTGTGTTCTGTTTCTGTCGCCTCTCTCTCGGGCTCACCCAGCCTTACCTCTTCCGTTTCTCCCTCTCTCTTTTCGATTCCGGTCCCCTGTAGCACCGTAACCCCCACTCTTTTCAAACACCTCTCCACCTCTCCCCTTCTCATCGCCCCTCTTCTCTCTTTCCGATATCGCTCCTCTTATTTTCGCCGTGTCTTTTTCTTCATATATGCCTCTCACTCTCCACTCTGTTCCTTGAGCTCTCGCGCTCACTTTCAGCCCCATCACCTTCACCTCCCCAAACTCGCCCCATCCTCTCTCTCGTAGGCCTCAGCCCGTCTCCCTTTTCTTTCTCTCGATTACTACCAGTGACAGTCCTGAATGTTCTTTGCTTCCATCACTCTCCAGTGTATTCCATATTTTCGGTGCCCAGATGTCACTCTGCCCTCCCTCTCCCTGTCTGACTGTAAACAATGTCACCCCTTTCCGGTCCAGACGGCTCTCTTCCTTTCTCTGTCAAGTTATGGAGCGTCTTTCCCGCCTTCCATTTTCGCGCCCTCCTTTCTCTTGTCGTGTTTTCACCTACCTCAGTGCTTTAAATGGAAATTCCAGAGTGCCGGTACTCAGTACCGCACAGTACCGGCCCATTTAAAGCACTGATACCCAGCAGGAGTCGGCGGCTTTCCAATATGACGCTGTTCAACACCGCAAAAACACCCCTAACTTGTCTCTCAGGCAGCTTACTTTACGTACCTGCCAACGCCTTGGACGATGTTTCTCCCTCGACACCCCACTAACAGATGTGACGAGCACCCGCAGGCAGCCAGACACCGTAAGTGATGTGCGGGACCCTCTCTTCAAACGACACCTGCGAGAGAGGAGGGGGGCCAGGCACGAATTCAGGGTCCCTGGTGACGGGAAGCCGCTGTGTCAGAGCCCAGCAGATCTGTGTGTACAAAAGAGCACTGCAAGAGAGGCCCACACCAGGCCTCGTGCGCCCCAGAGGTGCGAGGAGGGTGCCCAGAGGCCCAGGATTGAAGCGCTAGGAGGGTTCGACATCCGCTATGTGTGAGGGGCAGGGGCCGCTGCTACTGATCGGGAGGACATAATGTGCGTTCCAATGCTAACAGGCCTCGTTGTCCAGGCCGAGAAAGCATATTGTTAATTAGGAAGCCACCGAGGGCTTTATATTATTTACAGATCAAGGGGCGTCCCCATTTGTGGGTGAGGATACGAGTCAGCCATGGCACATGGGGTCCCTTTTCATGTGTGTTGTGTAAGTGGGCCACATCCAGGGCTGGCATGACCATCGTCCACTCACCCTTGTCACACGGGGTACAGTGGATGCCCCATCCCTTGAGGATATGGGGGTCCAGGCGCTGATGGCATCCACTGTAATATGTCCAAACGTCACTGAGACATGCAGAAGCCCCCGCTTTTGTTTGAACTAGCTTGAATAAGTCTTTGCGAGCAGCGAGGGTGCTCCCATATACATTAACTAAACAAACCGAATACCACGATAAGAGAGGGGAAACAAACTCATGTTCAGTGTAAATAGAAGGCCTCAGGGGCTCATATACCAACCCTCCTCTCCCACATGCCCTTGGTATAGGAGGTTTCACCCAGCCTCCTAGTGCACACTCTGGATGGGCACATATATGTGGAGTTAGGTATAGAAAAGCTAAACGTACTTACCTGTCAATATTCTATTTTTAGTATCCAGTCCTGGGTATTGTGTCCCTTTGATATTGTGCATTCTATACTCAGGGGGACAACAAAGGAAATGTCTACTTTTTTGGAATGAGAATATAACGGAACCAGAAAGAACGCTCACCTTCCTTCTAATGTACTAAAACTATCACCGTGTCAATATCTCAGATAGATACTACCGCAAAACACTGAAGGAGTACGGGCCTAGGCTGTGATTCATAATTTCATAATCAATCTCTCTCTCTGTCTCTCTCTCTGTCTCTCTCTCTCTCTCTCTCTCTCTCTCTCTCTCTCTCTCTCTCTCTTTTTGCAATCACCATTTCCACCTCTCCATGCAGACTCTGTGAATAGGCTGAGCATATCACCCTGTTCATAAGCTGGAGGGGGCCACTCACGCGCATGCGCCTAATTCCAATCATCTTCTGCTTGTAAATTGTGTTAAGCCCCGGACCATGAATTGACTGTGACCCAAAACTAGGGCATTGGAAAAGAGCAACAGTGAAACTATCCGGCCATCAATCACAGCTCCAGCACACCAGCAGGTGCCAGGGGTCTGCTCCTCACAAGAGGAAGAACATATGACTTCCCCTGCTGCTAGATAGATGGATTTCTTTCCGACTTCCTGGGTAGGAGTCACTCATTATTTTTACTGGCAGGCCAGGAACACCCCAGGGGTCCCTGGATCAGGTGGTCAGCGCCCATCCACACAGTGTTAATGAAGACCGATGGCTCTAAGCGCCTGGCCAGGGGAGGATTGTCCCACCCGAAGACGGTGCTATTTCAGGTCAGTCAAGTGTCTGTCCAGGCCAAAACGCAAGGCCGCTTCTTGACTGGTGACTTAGCCCTCACATGTCTCTTAGGGGCAGTGTAGTCTTCGGGCCAGTCTGAAGGCATAGCGTGTATGTATGTGGTATTTATAGACACACACCTAGCTGATTAGGCAGTGGAGTGCTGTACAGGGTCAAAGGCAAGAATACAGTCAACAAGTCTATGTTGTATGAAGATGGGGATCTGCCGGGCACTCAGCCCTGGGCTGGTTTTCCCCTTCTCTCCATTCGTAAGTGAGCTGCCCGCTCATATTCTCACCAGGAAGTGCACAGCAAATCAAAAGAAACCTCCACTGTCAGCAAAAAATATTAATTGCTTCTTTAGTCAGTTGCGCTCACATTGTAACTCTCAGAAGAATATGGGTTTGAGTTAGTCCTATAGATCCACCGGTATGTCTTCCGCAGGTGACCCAGGTTTTTGCAGCTGGTACATAATCAAAAGTGCTGTGTGCAAGGACAGACATGTTTTACTTGAAGGCATGGCCATTGGACTTATGGGATATTGCAGCATTTTCTGCATAGTTATGGATGTGCTGCATTTGCCTCATAAATCATCATCAAATACTCAATCTACAGATTTTAACAAAAAAATTGTTTCCAGCTCAAACAGCCAAAAAGTTACTAAAAACACACCAATACATGATGTCAATCAGTGGAAGGCCCCTCACAAAGGTTGACTGCCCTCTTGATTAACGCTGTATTTGGTTGTTAAACTGGTATTGATGAGGTGAAAGATTTGACTAAATACATGTAAAAATGCCAAAATAATAAGGTACAACTATCACAAATTGTGTTGCATTATATCGCAAAATGTGACTTTTCTTATGGCATAGTTTAGTCATTTCTGCCACAATATTTTGCCCTCCCGCGCCATATAATTCCATTGATCCTGCTTGAAGGTTACACCACAATCTCGACAACAAATGTGACTACAACATTCTCATTAGAACTGAAGGCTGAATACAGCTTACGTCCACACAAAGTGCTCAGCAGTAGCCACAATAACACCTTCACCCGGTGAAGAGCTTGAAGACTTTATCTGCAGATATGTAATGGGGATATGTCCAGCGCTCTATCACCCTCGAAAATATCCAGGCGCTAAGTAGGTGGCGGTCTAGCCAGGACTAAGGATTAGTGAGGTTGCTCGAAGATCCAGGTTGTCAGCTCCTTGCGAAATTCAGTCGGAGGGAGGAGGCTCAGATGTGTAGGCAGATATAGTCATCAAGGCATCCGAGTGAGGTAATGCTGCAGCTGAAACTGCGCGAGGCATGCGGGTCAGCGGGTCAAATCTGTGTGCCTTGGTGCGGCTAACTCTGTTGTTGGTCGGAAGAAGAGCCGCGAAAAGTTGAGAAGTTTCGAGATTTATTGTCGCCTCCTTTGACATGGTGGAGTACAACGAGGCCCGTTTTTAAAATGAAAGAAATACAAATATGATTAGGACATCGAAAAATCTGCACAGAAACAAAAAGTGAAAATGCATGAAGTAAAATTCTGTTCAAAGAGCAGTGCAGGGGCACAGCATGGTGGACACTGGCCGCTGTTGTACCATTCCAGCGGAGAACATCAGAGAAGTTATCACAGCAGCAGAGTAGGGTCTATCTGCATTCAAAAGCATGGCCGCGGTCAGGTTCATACAATGCATTCCTTGGGGTGAGTGACAGGACGCGGGGGAGGTTGAGGGTTCTAGGAAGTCAGCCCTCAACGTAGGATCGGTGTCTTCTGGGGGGACACTAGTCAGCCGT
This sequence comes from Lissotriton vulgaris, assembly GCF_964263255.1. Taxonomy (NCBI): domain Eukaryota; kingdom Metazoa; phylum Chordata; class Amphibia; order Caudata; family Salamandridae; genus Lissotriton; species Lissotriton vulgaris. The sequence goes on along the minus strand of NC_141685.1, from coordinate 1,704,455,837 downwards.
TTATAGTTTCAAGCCGGTGACGCCCTGCAGGGGTCAAGTGGACGATGACCTCATTTTAGCATTAAGTCAAACAATATACTAACACTCATCAGTACCACTCCAGTGTGTCCTGGGTTTCATAATTTGCTTTCGATGTTAGCTATGTGCAAGGGGACAGACATTCGCAAACAATGTTTGCTGGTACAATGGTGCTTATTTTCAAGTAGGTCAGTTTGCAAACCTCAAAGAAATTAACACTGCGCTCAATATTAGGGGTGTGCGAACTTGCAAACGGGAGTGACTTTCGGCTTTACAGATGTGTTTTTTAAAGAATTATGTAAAACGTGGAGCGAGTTTAAAAATAACAGGGCGGCTCCGGCATAGCTTCGGCGACTACGGGAATTTAGCCCACGCAAACAGGAGCAGCAGGCAGCCACCTGCGCCGTGTGGCAACTGTGTTACGTGAGATGAGAGATGCGTGCCCTGCCCTGACCTTCCTCATGCGCCACCGTTTGCCCTCACATTGCCCCCTTAGCCTCCCCCACTTGGAAACTCCTCCTCCACTTCCTGCCCCACCTGTACCGACACTACTTCAGACAACCAATATGCTCCAAGTGGGCCTGCGTCCGCCATCAGCAGCCATACGGTACAGCGTAGCCGCCAGGTTTCCCACGTTCATGGGCTTCCTCAGTCAATTTTTTTCCTTTTAATTCTGGGACTTGTGGTCCTGTTTTATAATGAACTAAACAAGACTGCACGTTCCAGAATTTAAAGAAAAAAAACCTTGACTGGCGCAGCACATTACACACCGACTTTGGGAATTTGGCAGGGCTGCCATAAGAATACTTTCACCAGCTGTAGAATGTACGCCCTTCATGGGCGGGACTTCCTGTGGCTAGGAAGCAGTCCAGGTGGGCCGGTGTCACGGGACATTTTTAATTGGTAGATCAGGCACAGTCAGGTAACTTTGCCATTGAGATGTTTGCGCACTTGGCAAATGAAGGCTCTACTCAGAAGCCCACACTCCCTGCAACCACAAGGCGCATGGGCCCCCAACTATTCAAGGGCCCCACTCAGCCCAAGGCCATTGAATACCTGTGAGACATGAGAGAGCCAGGGACTGCTCGTCGCCTTCTGCAGGTGGGTCATTTTCCGTTAGGCCACTGTTTTTTTTCCTATCTACTCCTGCTTAACCAATACTGGGTGTACAGTGTTCAAGTTACCAAAATCATTTTTTATCTTGCACCGTCATGCGAATGAAGCCTTTCTCTTCTTGCCCAAAGGTAATCTGAGCATGCGATTTGGAATATGTCATATAGAATCACGATCCATAAATATTATTGCACTGTTCGGCTCTTTTGCAATCAAAGGCGATCGTGCCTGAACTGCTGCCAGAGCTGCTGCCAGAGCAAGTTATTTACATTTTTTCGAGTTTTGTTTTTTAAATACATTTAGTGATCTAAAAAACATTTTATGATGTGTTTTTATATTTGATGCTTGAACGGTTTTATAAAGTATGTACAAACTATAATTGAAAGAAGAAACACCATAAGACATCTTAGCGTTCTAATGCTTTTCAGCGTAGAGCACAGAACTTTCTACTCCTGTCTGTAGTTGAGACATAAACTAGCACAGGGTATGAAATGGACAAATCCCTACAGCCAGCAGACAAATCATGATGTCCAGTTTTGCAGGCCTCATCTAAAAAAGCCAGGCACGCAACACTGCTTTGGCAACTTGCAATTGAATAGGGCCTCTTAAGGTAGACCTATATCCAGAAAAGATTTCTTCTACTTGTGCGTGAAATGTATGTACACACATTGGAGGGAATATGCATTCATTCACAGAGAGTACTTGTACATGTGTCTCACATTCAGATCATAGGCACCTGGGCACTCACGAGAAGGCGCATGGGAGTGATCAGCAAGTCCTTACAATGGTGTCCCCTAACCGGGAGATCCTGAAAAGTAATGTGGGTTGAAACACATATACACACTGCACAACACAACAATTGCCAACCATTATGAATTATTTACACTGATTAATTGAATGTTTTTTTTCCATCCGTACACAGTGCAATCAGTACCTCATTGGTAAAAAATATGGTAGTGTCCTGATTTAATCTGGATATTTCTCAAAGAGCCCAAAGAATTGATTATGCTTTGGTTGTGTTTTACCATGTCTGAAGTTACTGTGTGTTTCTAAGGTTTTTGAAGATAATCTGGTTTAGAGTGGTATTTGTCTAATATTATTTGAGGAGGTGAATCACCTACTGTAATATATGTTATATTGAGAGCGGTGTGCTTATCTTTTCAGCGTTTGCAAATCTTGCTTGAGAAATATAATTAACATTGTGGTCACATTAATCTATGAAATGTTGCCAGTCCTATGGAAGGAGGTGGATATAGATAGCACGACTGGAACATCACATCAACAATTTTTCTTAGGATCACTGTTTTTGCTCTGTGCCCCTCTAAGCTAAACGTTTTGAAGTCTGGCCCGCCGAAACTTTATGGCAAGGGTTGTAATAGTGGCAGGGGCAGGACAGAGTGCAGAGGGCAAGGCCCAAGAAATCATTTTGGGGGTACACTTTATGTAGCTCATAATCCACCTTAAATGTTAGACTTATTGTAAGAAATCAGAGTTATTGGTTGAGGGGGTGGATGCCTTATTCAAATGGCAACCACAATCCTTTTGACGTTGAACCACAAAAGTCACTAAATTTACCTGTGCTTAACCCTCTGGTAGCTTAACACAAAAGCTTAAGTTGGAGGCAAAGTGTAAAGTGGTTATGCAGCACACAAACAGTAGTAAAGACAAAACACAAAACAAGAAAAATCCTAAACCAGTTAAAAAAAGTCAACATTTTTAATAAATAAAATAAAAATAAAAAAGTACCAAAACGGCAAAAATGGAATCAACAGAACTGGAGATATGCAATTTCAAAGTTTCAGTTAAATATGACGTCTAGAATCACAAAGAGTTACTCACAGTTATATGGTTGTGCTAGATCCGGGGAAAACTGCAGGTTTAGGTCGACCCGCAATGGAGCACAGGCCGGACACAGGGACCAGGTTAAGAACTGCTGTAAAAGTTACTGTTATGTCCGTGTCTGCTTGTAAGCCCCTCACTCACGCTCCATGGTGAGCATGTTGGACCTTGGGAGCGGTTCAGACATCTCTTGTCTCCCTCCCTTTTGAAATATTTTACTTGTGCAAATAAACCCTACTCTCTCTGGAACCTTGTCCACCCTTGTCTCTTCAACACTGGAGACGAGCAAGGCATGGCTTGATGCATCTCCCGCCTTCTTCACAACATTATTGAGACGACTGCTAAATGTAACGGTCTAAGGCAGCCGCGGTGAGTTACGCAACTGCATTAAGTACACTGCACAGAACAAAACCGCAACCAGTCATTTTTCAGAAAAAATCTTCTGCCAGACTTATTCAGACGCTGTGGGAAAGAGTACAGTGATGTCATCACGCAGAGAAACATGTGTAATGGCGAACATCTTTGTTGCCTGACCTGGTCGCATTGCGAGGGACATGCATCTTTGCTGATGCGCAATTGCAATTTTTGCTACTTATTGCTGGTGTCCATCTTTGTTGCCTGATCTGGTCCCATTGCGAGGGACAGTCATTTTCAACATTGTTATCTGGAATTTTTTCTCATCCATTGTTACTTTCCCTGGAATTTTATTGTGACTTGGTGTACTGCTATTTTGGGACAAATAATTTACATTTTTGCAGCTTTAAGAATTTATTTTTACTATCTTTGGTATTAACTGGTTACTGTTTATAGTTGACATAATTTTGCCTCTTCAGTACAGAAGTCAGCTTTCGTCGGCTGCATATTCAAAATGCAGTCAATAAATCCACCTCCTCCATTTTTACAGTCACCAGGTAAAAAACCTACTGCTAGTAAAGAGTGGTTTACATGAGCATTTCATCCCTTTCTAGGCGCTACAGATGGCATGAAGATCAAACCTGAAAGGAAAAAATGGTTGTTGGAACATTCATTAGGTTTGGAAGGTCAGGAAATGTTTGCACATTTGCCCCTGTCTGTACTTCATGATGAGGAAGAAGAGTTGGATGAATATAATGCAGCAATAAAGAGATTGGAGAGACCATTCCGCAAGCCACCTAATGTATGTGTTAGACAACACACCTTTATTTCAAGGGAGCAGCATACTGCAGAATCTATAGACATGTATGTTGCTTCTTTATATGTTTTGGCAGCCAAGTGTGAATTGTGGGTGTTTACTGATCAGATTATTAAAGATTAGTCAGTTAACAGGTGCTTCAACAAAAAAATTCAATAAAGGCTATTATCTTGTAAACATCCTTCCATTGACTAGACTATATATATTGCAAACAGTATCCAAGTTGTACACTAAAGAATTGATTAGGGACACCAAGGAGAGTGTTATGCTGGTCAAAGTAACCAAAACCTTTCCTAGTAAATCTCCTTATGTTGAGAAGAGAAATAGTAGAAACCTCTGTTAAGCTGGTGATGAAGGTTTCATGTTGCCTCTTGAAAGTAATGTCCAGCTCTAGGGAAGGATTACAACAAATGTTGAGTTTCTGGTCACTTCGCCAGAGTGTGCTGGATAAATACTACAAAAAAAACTGCAACTGTGGTGTCAGATAACCCTAATCAAGAGATGACAGGCAGTATGAAGAATTTGCTTTTGTATGTCAGAATCCATGATGATAATATTCCCAGATCCAGGGATCCCATTGAGGATTTTGCTGTTGGAAATGCATGTGTACCTTTGTTAACAGACTCGGGTTCCAAAATCACTATCCTCTCCATGAGCACATTCACTCCTAAGTTAATTCACATTAGTTTAATATCTCTAGATATTTCTCCTTATGGATATAATGGTGAGAAGATAGACTCTGATAGATTCTTTAACATCATGATTGGTTTAAAAGGGTGGCAGGTGCAAGGCACAGTGCACGTCTCACATAAGGACCCTGATATTCTTTGTTGGCATCATCATGGATGTTAAGGTATCGTCCCTAAATTGGGATGTGACAGTAAGTTATGTGTGTGAGCGCGAGCACTGTTTGCAGTGTGAGTGATTTAGAGAACATTTAGAAATCACATGGAAACACATTTGGGAAACATGATGGCTTTGAGCATGAAATAAACTTAAGGAAGGTTGTGTGCATGTCAAATACTGAGTATCTGAAAGAGCTTTGAAGAGCTCATTTATGTGAGGATTGTGTAATTGAACCAGTTGATTAATTGCTGTGGCTCTCACCAATTGTGGTGGCTCAGAAGAGAAATGGTGAGCTGAGGATATGTATTGAATTCAGAAGCCTGAACAAGGCAGTCTGGATGGCTAGGCATCCTTTGCAAAAAATCTAAGAACTGATGGTCACATTAGCAAGGGTAAAATTGTTTTCCAAACGTGATATGAGGTCGGCGTACCCTGAGGTTGTACTGGCTCAATGTTCAAGACACCTTACAGCTTTTGTTACTTCCTGCAGAGTTTTTTCAATTTTGCACAATTCCCTTTGGCCTGATATCTGCAGCAACAATTTTTAAGCGTGTTATGGGAGACGTTTGAGAGGTGTGGAAGGCATATTGTAGTGTTCCAGGATGACATTATTGTCTTCGGTAAAGATTGCAATGCACATTTAGGAAGGTTGAATGCGGTACTGAGTTCATTTAGTGAAAAGGGTCTGAAATTGAGGAAAACCAAGTGTGAGTTTGGTATGAAAGAAGTGGAGTACCTGGTGCATGACCCACATTTAGGGTTAATTTAAGCTTTTGAAGAAGTGGGTTCCCCAGAGGGAAAATTCAGGCTTTCTTGGGCATGTGTGAGTACTATGCGAAGTTCATTCAGAACTATGCTACTAAGGTTGAACCCCTACATGCTCTTTTGAAAAAGGAATGTCAGGTTTGTGTGCGGTCAGGCTCAAGAAAAGGCATTTCAGGAGGTAAAAAAAGAATTGTTCAGTGCACCACTTCTCAATCCGTATCAACCAGAAAAGCCATTAGTGATTACATTAGCTACAAGTAATGTTAGTTATGGGGCAGTTCTATCCCAAGGTGTAGGTGAGTCAGAGCGCATGCTTGCTTTTGCCTCACGAACTTTGAAGCCTCAAGGAAGACTTTATTCTGTAATAGAGTTTGAAATGCTTGTTGCACTTGAGCATTGAAACGGTTTAAGGCTTATATGTGGGGAATTAAATTCTTCTTGCAAAACAATCATAAACTACTAGTGGCCATCATCATCATTTGTTGCTTCAACACTTTTCCCCGTAAGGAGGATGGATATGCCCAGATGTGGGTCCCTTGCTCGCTGTGCCACTGGATTGAAGCTAGTCAGGCTGATGAGGGGTGATACCCCGAAACCAGCCCTAGGATGCTTGTTTCCAGTCCAGAGAAGATCCAGCTTGGAAGTTCGGGCTGGACTGTTTCCATGAAGAGCAGGGTCAAGACTGATTTGTATAGGGCTGGGTCCAAATTGGGGTGGCATAGTGAGAAAAATAACGATGGATTTAATGCAGATTTCTTGACTGGGGTGAATGTTTGATTTATTCAGCATTCCATCCATCATTAGGTGCTGCAGCACTTTTAGAAAGATGGCATTTATCTGCTCTTATCCCTATGTTCCTGCGGCCTGTCTCAGTTACACTTTTAGGGAGGGTGACAGCTGGACTTTGTGTATTCCCCAAGGGCAGGCATACACAATGGGAGCTTAAGTGTGACTTGATGGGCCATCCTGGGAAGATGGGATGGAGGAGCTGTGCACATCCTCACACTTACACCTGAATGTCCTGTCCCCACACAAAAGGCTACATACCCTCCTGTAGTGTGTCTGCAGCCAGGGAAGGAAGGGAGGACCTCTGTGCACTTCAAAGTCTTCCCTACTAAAAAACCACCAGTAGGTATAGAACAGGATTTCAGACTGTACCACTTCATACACTTCTGGAGCTGTGGATACTCTGCCAGGTAGAAGGACCGCTGTGCTGCTGAAGGACTGCCACTCTGCTGGACTGCTCCTTTGGAAGAACTGATTCCTTGCTATGCTGACCTGCTGCCCTTCTTGTCTGGGTGAGAAGGACTGGACCTGACCCCCAGAACCCAGAGTGACTCCAAGGGCTAGTTTGCTAGCCTCTCGATCTGAAGTCTCAGGGTCATAAGTGACTTTTAACTATCCTTCTTCTGCACCTGGGTTCTGCCATCTGTGAGTCTACCTTGCCAAGTGGTGCCACCCAGTCCTGGACCCTTGGAAGTGGGCCTAAGTTGCTTGTTCAGCCCTTCACTGCCACTACCAAGACAGAACCGGTGCATCACCGCTACTGCATGGTTAGCACCAATGCATTTTCAGCACTGCATGGATAGGAACAAGCCCATCGCCCCTGTTTACGTGGACCAGAACTGATGCATCTCTGCATCTGCATGGCTCGGAGCCTCCGCTCCACCTTCGGAACAACCACTGTGCGACACACTTCAAGGAAATCTTAGCATCTCTCTCGAGGACAGCATCAACATCGAAGCTGAAACTCTGCATTGCATCGAAGTTGACTCATCGTCACTGTTACATCACCAGGACCCACTTGTCACATGCGAATGCATAGATCGTCATCAGCGCCCACCCCCTCTGCACTCCGCAGCCTTTCTGATAGGATCTTCTATGTCGTCACAGCCCGGACTGAGGTACTTTTGGTCACAGGGCCCAACTTGGTCCATGTAGCCGGCCCGTGCTCCACCACAGTCAGCCTAAACTTTTGACATTTTGTCCTTGTCCAGCACGACCAGATATCCCTTGTTGGTGCTTAGTGCTTTTCATTTTCACTTAATTTTTGTAAAATAAATATTTCCTGTTCTACTGATTGGATTTTTGTTGTTTTGATGTCAAATAGTTTATTAAAATATAATCTGTTTTTCTAACATGGTTTGGGATTATTCTTGTGTTGTGTTTTCACTTTATCAATATTTGTGTGCTCCATAAATACTTTACACATTGCCTCTAAATTAAGCCTGACTGCTTGTGTGCCAAGCTACCCACGATTAGGCACAGGTTAGTTTTGTGACTTTTAGTAGTTCACCCTTGAAGAGACCGTGGTTGCTGCTTGTCTAAGGTTCACACTCGAGTCAACCAGCTACCCCTTTTCTCACACCTAGGGAGTAGAATATTTCAGTGGAGTTACAATCTTACAGCAAAGTCCAGACTAAGTTATCTGTGGAGTCTGGGTTGTTGTTCAGATCTGGCAAGTTGGTGCATCCTTTTGTTGTCAGGGGAAAGTTGTTGAGTGTCACACATGAAGGGCATTTATGCATGTCACTTAATAAGAAAAGTCTCAGGTAAACATATTGATGGCCTGGACTAGATAGAGATGTGGAGGATGTGATTGTGAGGGGTTCCATGTGTTCTCGCAATGTCAAGAGCTTGAAGTGTTTCACACCACCTATGAGTTAAGTGACTGTCCTAAGAAGGTTGCATAGAAAGTCAGTAGTGATTTATTTGAGCCATTCCTCATTTTGCTGGGCGCACATTAGTTTGTTATTTTGCTGATGGATCATTTGTTGAAGTGGCCTACATTTATGAGTGACTCAAATACTAAAGTCGTCATTACTTTTCGGATGGATGTTTTTGCAAGGAAATGGTTTTCGACTGAGATTGTCTCAGACAATGGTGCGCACTTTGCATCTATCAAGATGAGGGAATTCTTGCAGGGTGCGACCATCAAACACAAGAGAATCAGTTTATATCTCCTCAAAGCAATGGTAAAGTTGAAAGGATTAATAGGTTAGTGTCGAAATGCATCAGGGGCGAGGAGTTGCTGGAGTGAATATTGTTGATGCTGTCCAAGTTATGTTCTGGTCTTTTTGTAATACACCACATAGTGTCACATGTGTTTTGCCATTTGCAGCTCAGAGGGGGAGGATGGCGTATGACTTCTTAAGCATTCTTGGTTAAGTAAGTTATCTAAGATCACTGTCAATGTGAATTGTGACATGGAAATGGTTCTATCCAACATTTGAATGAATCAAAGTAGAAGTAAAATCAGATTTGATGTGGTCAAAGGAACTAGGGCACACAATCTGGCCAAATGAGATTGGGTGCGTGTCAAAGCACCTGCATGCAAAGTGGTGAAGGGCAGGTTGACATTTGGTTGGTTTACCTTCTTTGGTGGAGGAAGTGAGTCAATATGGCAGTTCTAATGTTCAATGATGGAATATAGTACTTGTGGTCAAGGTACAGGAAACCAACAGGCTTGTGGCATTGGATTTTCAGGGTTGAACAGAGTGAGTGACATAGACAATGAAGAGTACCAACCAATGTGTAGCTGATGCTTCGAGTCTGCGTGCCAAGCGCACATGCAAAGTTCCCGAAAGATTTGATGATTTTGTTATAAACTAGAAGTCATGGCCCCTTAGCATGCTAGTGTTTGTTTGCTTTGTGCCTGATTTGTTTGTTGTAGTGTTTCTCCTTTTTGTTTCTTCCTTTGTTCTTTTCTTGTGGAAGATATTTTATGCTATGTATACTGTCTTTGGATTCCTCTTGGAAGGGGAGAGATGTGTTATGTCTGTGTCTGCTCGTGAGCCCCATGCTTGCGTTCCATGATGAGAATGGTGTGCAGGGGGCTCGAAGAGAGTGAGCGGTTGAATCAAACTATGGGAGCGGATCAGACGTGTCTTGTCTCCCCCTTTTGAAATATTCTACTTGTGAAAATAAACCCTACCTTCCTTGGAACCATGTCCGCTCTTGCCTCTTCAACAATTACTTTGTCTAGGTCCAGCGTTAAGAGTTGCATTTGCAATGGAGGAAGCCCCAAGGAGAAGGGAGAGAGTCTTGGATGTTTGATGTTGTAGCTCAAGGAGCAGGGCTGGAGCCATGGACATTTTTCAATATATTGTGACGATCCAAGCTGACGTCTCTTATGGTTGTTTCTGGAGCTTCACGTTGGCAGTCAATGCGGGCTGTCATTATTTTAACGCAAAGTGTAGATCTTGCATACCCAGTTGCTGTTGCGCGATGAGTGGGGTTCATTGGAGCTTCGCGTTGGCAGTCATTGCAGGTAGCAGAGTTTCGGCATGAGCAGACCTGTTTGTGGTTACAAACATCCCAAAAGTTTAGCCTTTCACATTCTTTCAGAGGAGGAGCTCAACTGATACCAGCAAAGTGTTTGAGACCTGGGGAGGCTACTCATGTGGACCAGGCAGGCCTGAAGAAGTAGGGCAGTCCTCTTGGGAAGAAGAAAGGCCTCAAGCAGCAGGGCAGTTCACTGGGGAGGAAGGCAGACTGCAAGCAGCAGGGCAGTCCTCTGGGGAAAAGACATGTCTTAAGTGACAGGTCAATCCTCTGGGTAACAAGGCAGTCCTTCTTCTGTAATGTCCACAGGTCCAGGAGTGTACTGAAGAGTGTCTCAGTAGGTCCAATATTTATACCTGTGCCAGTCTTTAAAGTTGGGGGATTGGCTCCTCTACCCCTACATCTGGTCTGGAAAGCTCTTCCCTTCACCTTCAAGGTGCCAACAAGCATGGGGTGACAAAAGTCTAGCTTCAGTTTCCTTTGCTGCAGGGGAAGCCCCTTGAAACATAAGAAGGGCTTAGTATAGCTCGGCCCAAGCCAACTTGGCTGCATTTCCCAATCCTGCCCATATCAAATCCTTTTTACTTCACTGCCTTGGAGGAATGCACAAACCTCAACCTCAACAACTAGCTAGTCTCAGTCATGTGACCCAGTGGCAGAAGGAGGCACAATTGATTAGAACAAGAAAGTACCAAATTTCTAAAAGTGGCATTTTCAGAATTGCAACTTAAAATTTGACTTTTTTATAAAGTGGGGTTTTTAAATGATAAATAATTTGAGTCTTAACAGCATATCTTTATCTTCTCCCAATCCAAATTTTTCACTTATTAAATGTACAAAGGTATCACAATATTATTAAATGGGAGAGGTAGGCCTTACAACAGTGAAAAATGACTTCAGGAGGTTTTCACTCCCAGGACATGTAAAACATAAGCACACATGCCCTACATTGTAGATACCATGCACACTGCCCTATGAGCCTTTAGGGCCTACCTAAGGAGCGACTTATGAGTCTTAAAAAGGAAAGTTTAGGCCTGGCAAAGGTTCATTCTGTCAGGTGGAAATGGCAGTTTAGAACTGCACTACAGGCTGCAGTGGAAGGCCTGAGACAAGTTTAAAAAGGCAACTTCAGTGTAAACGAAATATACCAATCTGGTTCTTTATCTTTATTTTATTTATTTTTCATTTATACAGTTTTATACCGTGAACATGATTCCGAGGGATATCAGAGCGCTTTACAATGGGAGGGACTGGAAGGTAAAAGTTGCAGTACATGTGTTAACTAGGGGTACCAAACATATCACATATTAAAATAGAACTCACAGCACAAGAACGGATACAAATGAAGGGGTCGACAAAGAGTAAGATGACAACTGGTACATAGCGAACTAGGAGGGAAACAAATGATTCGAGAAGGAGCAAAAAAAAACAAGAATAACATCCATTGCAGGGCTTAAAGGTGTAAGTCAAATGCATTAGAGTAGACAATCCAGCACCCTAATAAGGTAGGAACTTGTTCATTCGATGTTTTAGTTTGAAAACACAAGGACTTTGCCACTGGTTGATAGGAAAAAAAGTGAACAGAGTGCCAGTAAAATGGGTTCAGCAATGGAAGCCAAAATGTGGGAGAAACCCTGCAAAAATTGCCAGGTCTTACTCTTAAAATTGGGTAAATGCAGCAGCCAAAAACAGAAATGGATCAATAAACACTACTCTTATTACTGGGGTTTTGTGAGCCCCTCAGACGCCTGGGCCCCATTGCAGCAGCACTAATGATAGATGCAGTCCTGAGAAGGAAGCAGTCTTCTCTGCCTCTTTCACCCCTTTCCCAACATGTCTGGTCATCACTATAATCTTGTAACATGCTCTCTGTTTCTTTAAGAAAAACATTAGGTTCCATGTGTTTCACCTCCCTCCACTGTCAGCAAGGATGCCCTTGACTCAGAGTATTGCAAAGAAAAATGAACCAGATGCCCCTTTTGTAAAGTAAGGCAGTCATAATTGTGATGCACTGAGTCCCTCACACTCCTGGGTCCCAGTGCCACTGTACCAGCTTCTAGCTACTTCCTTGTCCCCTCTGACGTTTGTTAAAAACGTGAGCCCCTGTCTTGCCCCATCCCTCTCTTTGCTATTTCTCTGAAGCTCAAGCTATGGTTTCTGTCCGCTTCAATATTCCTCTCCCTTGAACCATTGCCCCGAAGCACAACGCAACAGTTGTCCAGCAAGGCTGGACGGGATCCTAATCCATGCTCAGGAAATTTTATGACCTAATTCCCATCTCCGCACGGAAAACGGTCTCAGTAGCCCTTATCACCTCCCGCATCGACTATTGTAACAGTCTATATGCAGGGACCAATAGAGAAGTCTGCCATAAATTACAGATGGCACAGCATGCTGCAGCCAGACTAGTGTTAGGATGGAAAAAGAGAACCTCGGCCACAGCAGCAATGAACATCCTACACTGGCTGCCCATCTACAAAAGGGTGCTCTTTAAAATTCTACTGATCACTTTCAGGGCTTTCAATGGAAAGGGACCCAACTACATACTGAAAATGTTCAATCACTACAGCCCCACGCGATGTCTCAGGTCTCAAGGGGCCAATCTTCTCATCATTCCCAAATTCAGACTCAAGACTAAAGGAGGACAATCCCTGGCAATACTAGGCTCCAAGGCCTGGAACTTCCTCCCCTTTCATCTCCGTCAAATCCCCACAGAAGCAATCTTCAGAAAGGCCCTCAAAACCTGGATCTTCACTCTCTCCGAAGAGCAATGTAAAAACCTAGTCTAGATACTTCCCCCCTTCCCCACCATATTTACCAGGCGTTTCTTAAATCTCTTCTATAGCGCAAAGATGCTCCTTGGAGTGCAACCTGCGCTTTACAAAAACCCCACCACATCACATCACATGTATGGAATGATAGCAAAACAGCCATGTTTAGTGTTCATTTAGCTCCTTCACCACCATCGGCCCCACTGCCATTGCACCTGCAGTGCACATGATACCTAAAGGCTGCCTTCCTTTGTCCACTCCACTGGGCCATCTCTTCTAGGCCTAAATCTGCATGTACACAAACATGGAAGCAGGTGGGTTCTTTGGGAACAAATGTGTCCATGTTTGTTTATATTTTACAAACACAGTTTCATGCTATTTTTTTTAACGAAACAACCATCCTGTCACCTAACTGTTAATGTGTACCCTGATGTGCCTCTCACTGAAAGTAAAAAAGGGGGAGCAGGTCTCCTGAGTTGTGAAGTGTAGGGAGGGACAGAGAGCTAAAGAAATAACAGACCTTCTCATCATAGTGCCTACTACCTGAAAAAGATGTAAATTTGTGTAAAACTGCCGGTTAGTTACAAAATGCAAAGGCTGCCTGGGAGCCAGTATGGGCTCTAATTGATGGATCCTTTGGAATCTTCATGGTGACATAGATGTATTATTTCTGAGAAGTAATGTAAGAGTATTACCAGCTGAGTTCCGGAATGCTTCCTTTTAAAGACATTTATTAATATGTTCGTTGGCTCAGTCTGATTATGTAGTAATAAAACATATACTTTGAAAGCACTTGTTTTGTCAAAAACACTAAATCATTTTTGCTGCAGCCTGTCTTTTGCTGAGTGTCACACAATTTTTAAAATAATGATATAAATTCAAGGTGATTTCTGTCACAAACTAAGACCTTTTTGCACACGCCATAAATACAATAGTCCCAACCAGGATTACAATTCTGTGACTCTATGGTCACACACACAAATATCTGCAGCGATCACAATAACCAATTGAGGTTTCATAACATAAGAATGCTTTTCACACTGATTAATTTGCATGTATTTTTTATCTATGGTGTGTGTGTTATTTTCTATGCAGTTAACCGAAGGAGAAAAAAAACAAAACAGCAGCAGGATATTTTGTTCCCACGACCATAGCACTAGGATCACACTTTTTCATTTACTTTAGCTGAATGTATAAAAAGACAGCCTGGATACGCTCTAAATCAACAAGGTTGCACTTATAGGCCATCTTAATTTAAAAGTACTTGTTGAGGCATTTGTGTTCCCATGGGAATACAGCCACGGACACCCAGGGGGTGCACCCCACAGTTGAAGACCTCTGGTTTACATGATGGAAAGTTACAGCTGATTGATATGATGTTCATTCTTATGCACTGATGGATTTGTAACATGATATGTAATTCATATCATAATTCAGTAATACATAAGAATAATTGAGAGATTTCATTTTTATTTATTGTCAGTATTGTATACAAACCTTTTTAACAATAAGTTACTGTGAATATTCTAAATTAAGTTTGATCTGTGTATATATATATATATATATATATATATATATATATATATATATATATATATATATATATATTTATTTATGTGTGTGTGGGTGGGTGGGTGTATGCATGTATGTATATATATATATATATATATATATATATATATATATATATATGTATGCAGCAACCGCAGTTTCCAAAGCTCTGCATATACATCGATCCAGGAAAACCACATATATATATTTTCTTCTCTTTTATCATTTTTCTCCCTAAGTTGGAAAATAATAAGTCTCATTCTGTTGTGTGTATGAATGTTAAATTAATTGGGCCTAACTAGTGATTTTAAATACTCATTTTCAATCATCCATTGAGAAAATGAAATCAATACAATGGATATTTTTGATATAGAGAGTAAGTAGGTTATTAATAACTACTATTTTTCTGCGAAAGTTTTTTTTTTAGGAACTGCATTAAGTATGTAAGGTTTACACTGGCATAAATCATCGATGGTGGTGAATTTTACTCCATAAAGGTTAGAAAGTATGTACCAGAGGTGTAATGTAAAATGAATTTTTAGTAATTGATGGTTGTTATCGTATGGGTTTGAGCCAATTTGACATTATATAATATATAACAAGGCTGTTTTAGACAGGCACAACGCACTTTGAACACACGCTAGAAAGCATAAAGCACTTTGATGTATATTGGAGAGCCTGAACTATATAGTTGGGTTTGTCAGTCTATTAAGTATCAGTTATTGGAGATTGGACCAAATATAAACAGTTTTCGTCCTCTTTTTTTATTTAAAGAGTACAGAGGTACCAGCATTATTGAGGATTATGCATGTATTGGGTATAATCTGTTTTGAAACTCCTTCCCTCTTTATAAGGCACCTTATGATATGTAACATTCAATATCCTTCATTCATCTTACCCTGAAGTTTAGGGAATAAGCACAATGCAGTATTTGGAAGCACAAGTCACTTTAATTAGCGAACTATGTATCCTTAAAAAGAAAATATATAAGTAATCGCAATAATAGTTATCATAGAAACACTAGACAGGCAGTTGTAGAGTTTGCCTTATAGGGGTAGGGACACATATTAGACAACAAATTCAGAGACCTGTATAGTATAATATGAGACTCTGTGGTCAGGGAGATTTTAAATAATGAAAATAATATTGTATTACATAACTGATTAATTTTCAGATTTTTTGGGAATTCTCAGTAGTATGTTAACATACGTTTGCTTCTCGATAAGCTGAAGAGGATTGTCTTCCATCTATTTCCTTTTCTCTTGTGTTCTTGTGTACTTTACAAGTATATATATATATATATATATATATATATATATATATATATACAGCGACGGCTCGTGGAGGGAGTTACGGTGGGGCAGGAGGGTGGGGAGGGGGAGGGGCAGGGTGGAGGTTGCTAAAAACCGGCATATGGATAATTGCAGGTAAGTAAACAATTTAATTAATAAAACGAATTTCGTAGCTCGCACTGCATTGCATTTTGCGATGCAAGGCGCACTACGAAATTCGTTTTATTAATTAAATTGTTTACTTACCTGCAATTATCCATATGCCGGTTTTTAGCAACCTCCACCCTGCCCCTCCCCCTCCCCACCCTCCTGCCCCACCGTAACTCCCTCCACGAGCCGTCGCTGTATATATATATAAAACAAAGAGTGCGCCAAGACCCGGTTCCTGGAAAAAGGTGCTTTTATTGCAATTGGCTCAGGCGGTTTTGGATTGTTACTGCGGGAATCGCTGTCTTCCGCTTTAGCCAAGACCGCCCTGCAGGGTTGGGGCCCCCGACGACAGCATCTCTTCCTTGGTGTTTAAATTTGGGGGGCAGGACCCGCTCGCCGCATCACAAGCCTGAGGATTGCCGGCGACAGTGTGGTGTGTTGCGAGAAAGGGAGCGGAGCGAGGCTGATGCCTCTGTTCAGCAGGTCCTGGACTCAGCGCTTCATTGACATTTGTGGGGCAATAACGTGGAAGTGCACCAGCCCCTTTTCCCCGCGTGGCCACACTTACCCGATATCATTTTGGTGGTGAGACAGCAGTTGGGAACACCATGAGGACAACACACGATAAACGCTGTCTCACAAAGATGCATCATGGGACTTTGAGTGTGGTCTACTGACGGTTGTGTGACTAGGAACAACTGGGACACTGCACTTTAAGAGGACACACCTTTGAGAAAAGCATAAAGCTGAAACGCGTCAGGTGCCTCTATCATGTGACCGCCTGAGCCAATTGCAATAAAAGCACCTTTTTCCAGGAACCGGGTCTTGGTGCACTCTTTGTTTTGGATTGTTACTGCGGGAATCGCTGTCTTCCGCTTTAGCCAAGACCGCCCTGCAGGGTTGGGGCCCCCGACGACAGCATCTGTTCCTTGGTGTTTAAATTTGGGGGGCAGGACCCGCTCGCCGCATCACAAGCCTGAGGATTGCCGGCGACAGTGTGGTGTGTTGCGAGAAAGGGAGCGGAGCGAGGCTGATGCCTCTGTTCAGCAGGTCCTGGACTCAGCGCTTCATTGACATTTGTGGGGCAATAACGTGGAAGTGCACCAGCCCCTTTTCCCCGCGTGGCCACACTTACCCGATATCATTATGGTGGTGAAACAGCAGTTGGGAACACCATGAGGACAACACACGATAAACGCTGTCTCACAAAGATGCATCATGGGACTTTGAGTGTGGTCTACTGACGGTTGTGTGACTAGGAACAACTGGGACACTGCACTTTAAGAGGACACACCTTGGAGAAAAGCATAAAGCTGAAACGCGTCAGGTGCCTCTATCATGTGACCGCCTGAGCCAATTGCAATAAAAGCACCTTTTTCCAGGAACCGGGTCTTGGCGCACTCTTTGTTTTGGATTGTTACTGCGGGAATCGCTGTCTTCCGCTTTAGCCAAGACCGCCCTGCAGGGTTGGGGCCCCCGACGACAGCATCTCTTCCTTGGTATATATATATATATATATATATATAGATATATAGATATATATATGTGTTTTTGAAAAGTTCTGTCACTGTAGAAGAAGCTACTAATAATCATGTTTCTAATATTCAGTCACACATGAAACAAAAATTTAAATGTGTCTCCCTTAATTAACTGACATCGTTTTTAATTGGTGGTGAGGGGATGAACCATGCTTCCCCTTTAAATAGACACTCTTACTTGCACATTTTGATCCAGTAGAAGACGCAAGCCGAACACGTAGGCCATTCTCTTTGTAAGCACCCCTGCACTTTGCTGTTGCTGGCTTCGTAACCATGAGGCATGTGTGATAACCAAATAAAGTCCTTCGTTGCCAGAACTTGTTTGTGCCATCCTTCTGTATCGCCCTGAGATTGTGTGGAAGTTTTGAAGGAAAGGGCAGTTATGGAAGCCTGTGTTGACAAATATACATATATATGTATAAATATATATATATATTTTTTTTCTCCAAATGCTTCTCCCAATGGTAAGAAAAGGCTACAGCACGCTCAGTTTCACAATACGTTAATTTATTGCTGTAACTGCAGTATCTCAGGTAACGCGTTTTGGCCACACACAGCTTTTTTCCCTATATATAATGAATTCACTGAAAAGGCCAAAGGTTACAGGGACGTTATAGTTGGGTTCAGATTTTACTCCTAAAAAGCATTGAAATTTAGCAGTTACAGTTATCTCAAGTAACTATAACTCATGCCCTAAGGTAAAAATAACTTGCACCCTCGCTAAGCACTGTTAACTACCCCACATATTTAATCAGTCATGACATCTTCAATGGCATCCTTTATAATATCACTGCAACATTTGCTGTAAATGTATTCATGAGAAAATTGTGCATGGCATGGGCGCGAGATAAACCTAGCAATAAAGTGCAGATTTTCAATGGTTTTGCATGAGTGAAATCTGAGCCTAACTGTAGCGTCCCTGTAACCATTTGGGTTTTTTCAGTGAATTTGTAAGGTTTTTTTATTTGTATTTCCTAATTATTATGTTCCTGTAACTTTTGGTTTTTCCAGTATATTTCAATAGTTTTTTAATGCTATTTCCTCACTATAATGTCCTTGCAACCTGGGTGTGTGTGTGAATGAGTTTGTGAGTGGCTGTGTGGGTATGTAAGTGGGCGTGTGAGTATGTGGTTGGTGTGTGAGCACATGCGTGACTGACTGTGTGGGTCTGTGAGTGGCTGTGGGTGTGGCTGTGTGAATGTGTGAGTAGTTTTGTGGGTCTGTGAGTGGCGGTGTGGGTGTGCAAGTGGGTGTATGGGTGTGTAAGTGGATGTGTGAAAGCTGTGTGGGTCTATGAGTGGGTGTGTGAGTAGTTTTGAGGGTCTGTGAGTAGATGTGTGAGTTGCCAAATGGATGTGTGGGTGGTTGTGCCTTCTCTGGACCAAAATGTACCTTTCTGCCAATTTTGGTGTCATTCTGTTCAGCGGTTCGCGCTATAGTCATGTCTAAAACTCCTCTGGGCATTAACGTGGGAAACAAGTTTTTTGACACCCCCTTTTTGTTAGCCTCTGTCTGATTGCACACCCTAAAACTTGCCATGCACAACATGAATTGCTGGGGCACTTTTTTGGAAAATTTCATGAAGATTTGTCAACCAGCACCAGAGATAAAGGCAAGTCAAAAAAAGCTTTTCCTATGGAAAAACGGTCCTAACCATAACGACTTACTAGCAACCGCCAGTAGAATGGAGATGTATATATCTCCATTCTACTGGCGGTAGCTAGTATGTAGTTATGGTTAGGCCCGTGTTTCCATAGGAAAAGCATTTTTTACTTGCCTTTTCCTATATCACACGGTCCTAATCATAACTACCTACTAGCAACCGCCAGTAGAATGGAGATACATATCTTCATTCTACTGGCGATAGCTAGTAGGTAGTTATGGTTAGGACCGTGTTTCCATTGAAAAAGTGTTTTTTGACTTGCCTTTAACTAGAACATCAGCCAAGATGGCCTAGTAAAAGTCGTATTAAAAAGTGGCTGGCATATAATCAACAGTTTTCAGCTGGTGGATGGTAGAAGGTGCTTCATTGACTTCAAAAAGTACAGGAAGGTGTTTTCACACTCACACTTGTTGATGCGTGGTGATAATGATAGTGTTGCCAATGTTTCATTTTACAGCAGATGAGAGTAAGTAAGTAAGTAAGTAAAAATGTATTGTTTCTGATTAATTAAAACCGTTACAAAAATACATTTGAGTGCACATTTCATCAGTAAAAAGTCTTAAAAAGAGAGATCGTGATTATTAATAGATATGTTAGTAGAAAAATAGGGTTTGGCAGATGTCCATAGTTCATTATATCTTGTCTGGGCCGACAACTTGGCTTGTTAATTTCAGCACCACTAATTTCAGGAATTTCACCAGCTTCCCATTTAGTGACGGAAATCCTGGGTCGAAAAATGCAAGGACTGCTTGTCTGCGTGTGCGTATTCTGTGTTTATTAAAATATGTTTTTAGAAGAGCTACTCTTTCCTCTTTCAACTTCAAGCAGGTGCATAGCAGATGTTCAATGTCTTCTTTCCCTGCACCGCACAACCTGCATGTTGTCCCACAGTTCCCTCTCAACCATGGTTGTAGATGTGGTATAGCTGGTAGAATTCCTAGCCTATGTTTTAAAAAGGCTTCTTTTGATTTCCTGCAGTACCCCAGTCCAAAGTATGCCTGTAACCCGGGTACTTTATATGTACACAGAGTCATCCAAGCGTGACTCCTGTGGGAAAAAGTGGCTTTGTCCTCTATAAGCGAGAGTCTCTTTATACTCTTATTTGCTACACTTTTGAATTGTGCGTGCAGTAATGGGGTTTCCCATAGTTCTTTTAGTCCTGTAACAATCAGGGACTCCTCTAAGTAGTTTTTCCTCGGCATTTTGGAGCAGCTGCACAGATCTTGCCAAAGCTGGTGGTTCAATGTGTTTTCTGATGAATTCTTTATTTTGTGCCAGCGCTTAATATATGATCCTCTCCTTGCTAGCATTTGGCTCGTTAGTCCAAATTCTAGCCGAATCTGGGCTTGTGAGGTAGAAGATGGCAGATTTAAGAGAAGTCTGTATGCTTTTGAGATGATTGTGTCCAGCAGTTTCGCATCTGTGCCTCTTAATACTTCGCTGCCGTAAGTAATTGATGACTGTATTTTAACTTGGGCAACATGAAGCAATGGTAGAAGAGTGGGGCCGGTCAGCTTAGTTTTAAGTTGTTCAAGTGTTGTCGCGATCAGCATACCTTTTCTCTTTGTGGCCTCAAGATGGTTTGAGAAGCGACCTCCTTTGTCGACTATGATGCTGAGATATTTATATTCAGAGCAGTTTGTGTGTGTTCCAAGGAGCCAAGAGTGCGACTTTTTGTTCCCAGTTATTGACAATACTTTGGTTTTGTCGATGTTTACTTCAAGTGAATTTTCTTCGGCGTATTAATGTGTTAATGAGATTCTGCAGTCCTACTTTGGTACAACTAACCAGGACCACGTCATCTGCATAGGATATACTGGGCTGGGCTTTATCCCCCAGTCGGGGTGCATGCGCGTTGCAGGCTTCTAGAACAGGTGGCAGGTCGGCTGTAAATAAATTGAAAAGGGTTGGCGCTAAAACGCACCCTGCTTGAGGCCTTTTGTAGTTGGAATGCGCCTGGAGAGGTGGGTGCCATTCCCTAGCTTCACCTGAACCCACGTATTAGAGTGCAGTTCGATCAAGATGCTTAGGAGAGGGGCAGGGATCCCCCAGAAGGCTAATTTTCTCCAAAGATTGGCTCGATTGACATTATCGAAAGCCGCCTTGAAGTCCACAAAGCAAAAGTGAAGAGTTTGTTTAGTCAGTTTTGCTTTGTCTATAAGTAGCGATAGTGCCAGGAGGTTTGTTGTAGTTCCCATATCTCTACAAAATCCAGTTTGACTAGGTAGAATTATATTGCACTTGGTTGCCCATTCGCACAACTATGTCAGTAGAAGCCTGCAAAGTATTTTGCCTCAATGTCCAGAAGGGCTATCAGGCGGTAGTTTTTTGGTAACGTTCTGTCCCCTGCTTTATATATCGGTGACATAACTGATCCCTTACATGATGCAGGGAGACGCCTAGAGTAGCTGACAGACGTGTAGAGGGGGGTCAAGGTTTCTGCCCAGTATTCCAGTTCAAGTTTGAAGAGGGCTGGAGGAATTCCATTTGGCCCCAGAGCTCCATCCTTCCTTCCTTTGGAAATTAGTTTCCTAAGTGTAACGGCATTGATTTCGATTTTAGCTTTTTCCTGTAGTTTTGTTATTTGTGGAGGATGGCCTCCTGGGCATCCTGGGGCGTGTTTGTTACAACAACCTGTTGGTTGAAGTGAGTGTCTAAGAAAGATTCCCAGGAGTTGTCGGTTATGTACGATGTTATTCCACCATGTTTTGGATTTAAAAATGTGTTTAGTATAGACCAAAATCGGGCGCTGTTATTTCCCTTACCGTCATAGTGAAGTTTAGCCCAGAAATTGTCTTCATTAGATCTTTCAACCTCCCGTTTAAGTTTTTTGAGGTCCGCCCTGTGCTTACAAAGCTGTTCGAGAAGAACCCTTTTGCCCGGGCTTATTCTCAATAGTCTTAGCGATTTGTTGATAGCTTTTTTATGATTTTTAGTGCCAGTTTCTGGGTGCTTGAAATCTTCCCTGTGACCGTGGCGCCAAGAGATGGGAAGTGCCTTACTGTTGTTGAGTATGTGTTTGCAAAATCGGCCGTAAAGGTTTCCCATACGGTTACTGGATTACCCGTAGGATAGTTTAAGCTATTTAATTGTAGTTTTGCTACTTGAAGTACCTCCATCGTGTTTGCGACAGAAGATTTAATTGGTTTGAGATTTATGGTGTGACAGGCATGTGGTCCTGTTGGATTAGGAAGAATTGGATCCGGAAAGGCAAGAATATAGGCTTCCTGGGGACGGTGGCCGCTATCTTCCTTGTCTCCTAGGCTAAAGCCTAGTATATGATGAAAAAGTGGGAGGGAGACTAGTGTATAGTCTATTGTAGAGGTTGCGTTGCCTGAGTTGAATGAGGCAACAGATGAGGAGTCGTCAGCGAATCTTCCATTTAGAACCCTCAGGCCGATGTGCTCCAGGTCTTCCAGCAGCTCCTTCTCCAGCTTGGAGGTTTTACCTTGGCTGCTAATGGATTGAGTTGGAATATTCCAGTAGTAGGACTGGGCCTGAATGTCATTGTTTGAGGATGAGCCTAGAATATATTGGTTAAAGTCCCCAGAAAGAATGAAGTTGGGAGAGGTATACGTAGTCATTAAATGGTGTAGGTGGTCCATTAGAAGTTTCGACTCCTGCTTCTTCTTTTTTGGATTGATGTAAATGTTGGTCAGAAGCACCTCTTCTTTTTTCCCCTAAGATTTAATTTAATCTGAACTGTATTTATGGCAGGAGAGTGGGTGGTAAGTTCCAGTGCACTGTGAATGTTTGAGATTTTGATATAGGTTGCTAAGCCACCCGCCAGCCAACCAAATTTACTTTTCTTGTGACTGGGGAGTGATAGCAGGTGTAGCCCTCTATGTGTGCAGGACCCTCCAGCCATTTTTCCTGTAGGAGGATAATATCAAATGATTTCATGTATTGTAAGAATTCAGTGTCTGCTGCCGTGTTGTTGAGCCCATTTAGATTCCAAGAGCATAGTTTCAGAAGTGGCGTGGCCAGATGCAAGCCCGCCTCTATTTGGTTACCCTGTCATTGTGGATGACTTGGTGTGTTCATTAATCTAAATGGCCGAAGATCGTGTGGATTGTCCGAGTTAGAGACCTTCATGCTCCTTTGGGTGAATGTTGCCTGTGTTTTTGCAGGTGATCGACCCAGTGCACCCCTAAGTACTGACGTTGTCTTAGAGTTTTTTTACAGACGGTCCGTACCGAGGTCACAAAAGCAGGGGGAGCGGGTATCCTATGTTACGATATATGGCGGATTTGATCCCCCAGGTTTTAAGGATATTTTGCTCCTCTAGGATTTTATTTACAATTTCAGACGAACTCCAGGTTGCTTTTGTAGCTTCCTTGTCCTGTATTCTGTCAGTTTTAATGAATTCTATTGAGAAGCGGTCAGCTGAGCATAAACCATTTAAGGTTGGTATAGTGCTAAGAAGACGGAGTAGATTACCTCTGTTCAGAATATCGAATGGACCCTTTGATTCGTATTCTGGATTAAAGATAATAATAGTGGAATTCCTATTTTGGTCATCCGACTGAGCTGTTGTCGGCTTGCCACACACTTGGATTCCTCTGTTGTTAGTGATGAACTGTGGTAAAGTTCCTGTAAAGGTATCACAGAGGGAACATGTTCGAGGTGCAGAAGCAGATGGAGCTGTAAAGAGACCCCCTATAGAGGAATATAGTTGGATTTGGGGGCCCGGGGCTCCTGTTTTCATTGGTTCTTGAGCCGAAGGTCTTGAACAGTGAGGGATGGTCATAGCTTCTGGTGCCGAATGGGGACTGTGCCTTGGAGGGGCCCCCCTTGGTACAGATGACAGTGGTAGTATAGGGGGCTAGCGTCCTTCCCTTTTCTAGGACCACTGTTTGCCATAGTATTTGGATTGCTGGTTTGGCCGCAGGACAGGGCCCTACCGGCCTCCTGTGCTGGAACCTCTGTGGTTGCTGCCACATACCCCCCTTTTGGCGAGACACTGGGCGCAATGGAAGTTTGTTCTGTGCTTGCGTTAGTTACTATAACGGGGCCCAGTTCTTGTGGCTGCTGTCTGGTTTCAGTCCTAAACAGTGGATAAACTTCTGCGGCACTTGAGATTGTTAATTTGTTACGAACTTTCCTTCTTTGCTGACGGCAACCATTGGCATTCTGGATTAGAATTTGGTCCTTGGGAAGTGCAGAGGAGCCTGTTGGCAAATGACCCGCTGATGGTGCCAGTGCCGTTTTGTCCGTAATGTTAACTGTGATGGAATCTCCTTTTAGGGGTTCGAGTCTGGCTGTTTCGCAGGGATTGGTGTACTGGTCCCTTGCGTACGGCCCTTTTTGCAGGCCTTCTATAAGAGTAGATACTATTTCTGGGAATGCTGCTAATTTGTCGATGATCAGACCGCAACTGCACATCAACTTCGCTTCCTGCTGGTCTCTGCAGCAGATGAGAGGGATGGGTGGAAATTATAAAGTTTGACTTATTTCAGAGAGGCAGTGTCAAATTAGTTTTTGTGCTTAGGGGTGATGTTGATTAATTCTGTTTTGGAGAAATTTATAGGAGAATGATTTGACATCCACTGCTTCGTTATCTTGACTATAACCAAAGTGTGATGACGTCTTTGACACAAAATTTTTTGGGGTATAGCTGATTGTTATCCATCGAACCTTCCATGCCACACTTGCATCACACCACACCTGAAGGAGCTCCAGTCGTTCCCCATTCACAACCGATCACAAATCAAACTCCTCACTCACACTTTCAAAGCACTTCATAACAGTGGCCCAGCTTACCTCAACAACCATATCTGCTTTCACAAACCTTCCAGACACCTTTATATGCCTGGACTCCTAAATGCATCCAAAGCATGGAACCACCTGCAGCTACAAATAAGAGCCTCCTTCTCACTTCTTGAATTCCACAGGAGGTTGAAGTCCTGGCTTTTCGAGTAGTCCCACTAGGCCGCAAGTGACCCTAGACTCACACCAGCTATGGGGCAGGGTGCCCTCTTGGATGATGTTGCGCTTTTCAAATCTGCATAACATACATAGTACGTGTTGTTGTACTGAAACTCCATCACTCACCGGTATTTCAGTGAGGTATTTTAGGGAGAGATTAAATAATGAGTGCTACTGTCTAAGCTTGGGAAGAATTGCTTTACAATGGATAAAAGTATTAGGGTTCTAACTTTCACCAGTTGGTTGTGATGAGGCAGGTATGTGAAGTACACTATTTAGTACCTAGTTTCAAAATCCTATTCAATGTATTGGCATATTTAGCTGTCTGTGGTTATTGACTGTCAGATGCTGCTGTAAGATCAGGCAGGATCAGTAGGCAGGCCATTATTCGGTATCAAATAAACGCCATTCAGGACCTTCATGAGTGCAGTGTCTGTGCTGAATCCCGCTTTGAAACCCGATTAGTAGTCTGCAAGTAGTTGGCTATCCTTAGTATAATTTGGTAGTTGTTTGGAAAAAGAGCATTCAGTGCCTTTTGCTAGCAATAGAAAGTCGGGTAAAGGTCTGCAATTTGCAATCAGGCTATGGTCCGTACTGCTTTTAGTGATTTTGTTAAAATACTTTTTGAAAGAGGTGCATTTACTACAGAAGCTGGAATTTTCAAACAGTAGCCGGGTCTGGTAGCTCAGTGGACTAATGCATCCACTGCAGGGGCCTGTGTTCAACCTCATGGTAACCGGTTCAAATCCCAGCAGGTCCACTCAGCCTTTCATTCATCTGAGGTCGATAAAATGAGTACCATTGAGTTGGATAACAATACAAATCTGTTATTCAGTGACAAGAGACCCCTTTGGAGTGAACGCGTGCTTTACAAATGCACGTTATAAAACTATTCGATGATTTGAGCTGGAAGACTATCTTGAAAGCATTTTTTAGCTTTAAATCATGTTATCCTTGTTGATAAATCTTTTGTAATAGGTGCAAATATATTCTGTGAGGCCCTAACTTTGTGTGGAAACTCCCACTTTGTGACCTGTTAGGTACCATTTTGTTTCTTACAGTGTTTACCTTTTTAGTTAAAAGCAGAAATAAGGTTATGGTTAGCATCTGATATTGCTGGCAAGGTATGGCAGCCTGCTGTTCGTTTGATGAAGAACCCAATGAGGCCAGGCTTCTTGAATTTCCCCTTAAGGCTGTTTAAGGTGCTGCCCACGAGCTGCTTCTGAGATGTCAATGTCTGGTAGCCCGAGCAACGTCATTCCTTGTTGACACTCATAAAGGAAGGGCATCTTTTAAGCTTCAGAAAGAAGGGCCATGGGATAATTCATAATCTGTAAGACGTTTTCGACTGTTTAAATTTAAGAGAGATGTTTTCTGATCAAGGTTAGTTAAGGTACAATTTGAATCTGTTGTGGGCGCCCACCTCGTGGGTTGTTCCTTGGATGGTAATCTGTCATCCCATTCAGGGAAATCTTCCCCTGCAATGTTTTGAAGGACAAATGAGCTGGTCACCAAATAGACAAAAGAGCATTCTAAGAAATTGGAGTATTAGTTGTGGTGGTGAGACCCTACCTCAAATTATAATCACGATCCATGTCAGGGTGAACCACTAGCATCACTAGATAAACTTCTGCTTAGCCCTATGGCATATTGGCACAAATAAGCCAGGCTTTACTCGGAGGCAATATGTAAAGTATTT
The DNA here is from genome assembly GCF_964263255.1 of Lissotriton vulgaris. Classification (NCBI taxonomy): domain Eukaryota; kingdom Metazoa; phylum Chordata; class Amphibia; order Caudata; family Salamandridae; genus Lissotriton; species Lissotriton vulgaris. The sequence continues at coordinate 1,704,429,209 of NC_141685.1, read as the reverse complement.
ATGCATCACTCACATAGCAATAAAGTGAAAACACAACACAACAACAATCTAAAACCAATTTAGAATCATAAAAACATATTTTAATAAATACAATGACACCAAAACGACAAATAAACAAGAAGTAGATCTGAGGATATGAATTTTTAAAGTTTGAATTAAAAATAGTGCCAAAAGGCACGAAATGCCAACCACAGTGATCTGGTCACACTAGACAGGATCAAAATCAAAAGTTAAGGCCGACAATCATGTGTCCCATCCCTTTCAGAGAAATCTACCCATGCATGTTTTGCAAGGACCTTCATTATCTACAAATGAAATTGTCACCAAACAGAATATACATTCCTTTTCTGGATATAAATCGTACCTCCCTACAGATTATACAGGAAGGCAGGCTGATTAGGATTATGTGCAGCACATAGTTCTAGACTGTTGTATTTGTCAAGAGGCCAGTACCACTTTAACGGTGTCCTTTGTGGATGATTTGACAAGTGCAGTTTTCTGCCAATGACATGTAAATGGTGTTTGCTTTCCTGGCGATCAATATACTGTAACAGGTCTCTACGTACCTGCCGCCCACATATGCAAAAGCACAAACATAGCTTTGATATTGAACTTACATTAAACTACTTTTGGGTATGTGTTTACCAGAAATGACGAGCTGAGGTGCTCCATTTTTTTTTCAAAACAGCCTTCTCTTTTAATGTCCTAATAATGCGCTAAGGTACTTTGTCTCGTATATAACAGAAGTCCGGGGGTGCCTCAAGCCCATCCATGCCCGTGCTCTGAGGCAAGATATACCCCTAGGCTGAAACGTGCTGCTGGGTTACACAAGCTTTTAAGCATACGTCATCATGAAAAAATAAAATAAAGAAACAATATCCATGTGTCTGGCTGATTGGATTTTAACCTATCTTAACGGTATCAAGGCCTCCCATCACCCTTGCTAAAGCTAAAATGTACTTATGTCTGCAAACTGGAAGGACATGATACTTTCTGCACAGGTATAAGTTTAACGATTCGGCCAACTGCTCAAATCAAAATAGTGTCCCTCAGTTAGGCATGTACGTTATAGTTTATTTAGCGCATGTTCTGGAAGTGGTGGGGACTCTTAGTATTTTGTATTTATTTGTCTTCTTGTTTTGTAAAGCGCGCGATCAGCATGGATGGCTTCCTGGCGCTATGGGGTACGGAGGAGAAGCAAAGAGACGAAACATATTTGAACGGGCTTACAGCCAGATTTCCATCAATTTACGGAAAGGAATTAAACGTGTTTGTGAGCCAAGATGAAAGGGAGAGAATTCCTGAGGCGATCGATCCGCTCTCAGACTTCCCATACGGTTCCAGGCTTACCATGACAGACCCGAGTCTTAGTCCTTCTCAGATGATGTGTTTTAGGTATTGTGTTCTCGTCGTATTTTCTGAGTTTGTTCCTTGCTCATTGAGCCGTGGACCTACGGGCTTGTGCTGAAATATAGCACTTAGTTATAAAACATTGATGTTTGAACATAATCCGAGCACCAGAGGAAAAAATGAATCAAAAAAATGTTTCAGGATGAATGCACATTCCTTTACCAGATGGAACTAGTAAAAAGAATAGGGCACTTGTTGAGAATGAATATGATTTGCCACTAGTCGGAGTGGGAGATGTGTTATCTTCTTTCAGGTACCTTGCTTTAGGAGGACAATACTGACATCTAATTTGAAAGAAATGTAGGTCAAAACTCAGTGGCAGGTCCTCAGTTTAGAAAGTGTGATTACAATTTTTTCTGTAGTATACAAGACCCCCTCTTACATCTTCTGATTTCAGCCTGGAGCCATAATGAGGAATATGCTTGTTATTGACAGAAGTATTACTTATTCACGCAGCAGTCTTGCTGCATTAAATGAGACCCTTAAGATGAAGACAAAATAATATCTGTAGGTTCATTAGGAAAAAGTATTGGTCTGACAAAGAGAATTGAGTTTTTAAAAGGGGTTTGTTGTCGGTGGTCATTTCCTCTGAAATTTAGGCAATAAGTAAAGCTAAGAAAAAGAGGAAGATTTTCACCTAAGAAATTGGGAAGATCTTCATCAGGTCATTCAGGAGAAAAATTCCCTAATGTTCTGGAATCTGATAGTCCGGGGCAATAGGGTTCTAAGTTTCAATATAAATTCATGATACAATAGGTGTCACATTTCGAGGCACTGGATAAAGCGGGCACCACGACTGATTCTATAATGTTACGGATCAGGATTGTCTTTCGGCCTAGAATCATTCAGTCACGTAGAAGTTAAGCAAGCCATTGCCATTTTGAAGCAGGGGAAAGCATCAGGCCCAGATAAAGTTCTTTGCAACTTACACAGAAATAATCTTGTCTTGGGTCTGGTTTTATATTAAAAATCTGTAATGCATTAATTATATCTGATAATATACTAGGGTTTTGTAGAGAGCGGAAACAATCCCCATAGAGAAAAAAAGGGGGACAACTCATAGCCCAATATAATTCCTGGATTGCCATGGGGAAATATTTGGGAAGCTTGTCTTCCTAAGGCTACAAGAGTAGACTCGGGACCAAAAGTTCGGGTGGCGTTCTACAAAGTTTTGTGATTGTGGATCATGCACTCTGCTTACAAGTTATTATTATGAAATATGCACACCATAAAATGAAACCAACTATTTAGAATTTCTTGTCCCAAAAAGTGATTTCGATGTCGTGGACAGACCCCAATTGATTATTTTGAAAACAACGGGGTTTGACCCAAGCCTGATAGAGCTGTTTTGCTTCCCACTACATTCAGATGCTGTAGCCTGTTGGGATGGAACCTTACAAAAGATTTTGACAATGTACAAGGAGTTTGCCAAGGTTGCACATTAGCCTCCTTTCTTTTTAGTGTTTTTATTAATGGCCTCGAGGCTCTTTTAAAAGGAATTGAGTGTGACATCCAAATTTGGGATTAGCCCATTTTCCCTTATTATTCTGTACACCTGATGCAAGTTTTTTGTGCCCATATAGAAAATGTACTAGACTTGCTCCTAGCTGAATTTCTACTGAATCCAAAAATCTCATTAATGTACAAAACCCTAAGATGGTGGCTGTGGGCACCAAACAAAAAAAGAAAGTATGTCAGTCAGTCAAAATACTTTATTCGATTTCATTAAAATCATAAAAAGATATAAAACATTTATGTACACATAAAAATATATATTACACTTACATTATAATCAGTACATTGGGTTATAATCAATACATTGAGTCGAAAGTTAAGCTACATGAGGTGTGCAATTAATAAAAACTTCTTACAATACACTCAGTGGTGCTTTACGTGATCTAATTCTAGACGCCGCCACTAGATAATTTGCCATGCAAAATATGATACGAGTGTTGCACAATGACTGGAGGTAAAGTAATGCTGGCCTCACTTGAAGGAAGCCTGCCTCCCTTAAAATTGGCAACAAATATTTTTTCCGTATCGCTAAAAACAAGCCGCAAAACATAACAAAATGCATGGTGTCTTGGCTTAAAAGCATGTTTTTCGCTTAAAGGAATGATCACTTAGAATTCGGCAAGTGGGCTACACAGTAAAATAAAATCTAGAAATATTCAGATTTCGATGTTGGCCAGTTTACAGTCTTTTAACCATAATTTCAGCGACTGAGCTTTTTCAGCTGCCCTGACCATTTATAGTTTTCTATAAAGGGTGGACTTTTGGAGTCCATCTGAAGTAAACACCTTGTTGAGGATAGCAAATTAAAAAAAAAATCTTCATTGTCTCCCTCCCGGCCATCATCTGAGACCTATACTGTTTTGGATACGTCTGTGGACTACTCCTTATAGGGCAGTTTTCAGAGATAGTTTGAGAGATCTCTCTAGGGCACTGGTTCACTCCCACAGTTTGAACCAATAAAAACACTTATGCTTTAATCTGTATCCCCCCAACATTTAGATGTGTCCTGATGCTTTACACATTAGACATAGATACGTAGCTCAGTCTAGATTCCATTGAACGGTTTGAGTCCTTTTATCTGGTCTGTTTAATTCAGAGGTAATATCAATTTTGCTAACAAAAAACTAATGGGTGGTATGTTCTGTCAATAGGCGACATGTTAACAAAATAATAGAGTACTGCTGCATCTTCATCTGGGACTTGTGTTGGGTCGCACACACGAAGGCTTGTACTTTTGCAATTTATTTTTATTTTCGTTTCTTGCTCAGGGTGAAAGGCCCCAGATCAAGGCCTTTCGGTCTGACACACAGACCTTGGTCACGATCAAAGCAATGTTAGCAACAAACCAAACAAATACATTTTACTGACTGACGTGTTTTCCTGTTGGTACATGTTAACATTACTGGTGTATTATGGGAGATGTAGTTACCCGTATTTTGAGCAAAACTCTTTTTTAAGTTTTAAACTATTAGAATGTTTTGTGGTTTGGTCCTCTGTACTTTTCATACAGCGTTTTGTAAATTCATAGCCTCCTGCTGGTCCATGAGTAGCTCACTTTATTCCACCTCAGAAACCGCACACTGTTTTTTAGTAGCTTTTTATTGCTTCCTTCCTTTAAATTGGAAAGAAAATGGCAGGTATCTCCTCTGGCGAAGCACAAACATCTTGCACTCTGCAAACCTCTAAAACATGTCAATTCGAGTCCATTGACACCATAATAAAAATAGCAGCAATAATACAAATCTGATCTCTTATGTTTTTTTTTCATCCTGCAATAAAAACAGCATCGCAGAAAAATTGATGCAGTACTATGCATTAACATCTGTCGGAGCCTTTGCACATACACATTTTAAATATGGCAGCAGCCATACAAGAAGAAATGTTAGCAAAGTACCTGAAGTTCATGGACTGGAGGCCGCACCTGCGACCCCTGGCACTGTCTATGCGACCCCTGGCCTCAGAGGTGGCAAAAAACAAGTGGCAGGAACACAGTGGCAGCTCTTACTCATGGGCATCAGTTAGGGGTCTAATCGCTTTGTTTTCTTCCAATTTTTTATGACAGTTATAGTGAATAATATTTTATTGTTCACTGTTAGTGTAATTTAAAAAAAATGGACTACAATCAACTGGAACATGACCTTCCGTGGCAGCTGAGGTAAGTAAAAAAATGCTTTAACATGTAGTTTTGGTGCGTGCTTCTGTGTGTTTATGTGAGAGAGTGTGGGTGTAAGTGTGAATGTGTGTGTAAGCGTGCGTGTGTGAGTGACACAGAAGGTCAAAGGGTGTGTGATGCCACTTCTACCAACCCAGGCATTTTGTTAAATTGAGGTTCCTGCTGAAGTTGTTGTTTATTTTTGTTACCAATAAAGACAAAAGCTAAAGCCTTTTCCAGCTCCTTTATTGGTGGCTGCTAAGAGTTCTTCATATGAGGTGGAAATATTAGAAATTCCTTCTGAACCAGAAAACAGGAGTATGTAACTCCCTCACGAAAGAGCGGGCTCCTTCATTCCCTCCTCACAGAGCCAGTATTACAGGTATTATTTCCATATGACTATCCTCAGGGCGTCAGTTGCCAAGTCAGCATTTCTACCGAACGCCCAAACGAAGTCTCACGTAAATATTGCCATTAAGATGGAAATGTACACATTCAACAACAACAGAATAAAAACTGAAAAGGGAAAATACTCTGTAAATTAAATAACTCAAGTTCCCCCCATTCCAGTTGCGAGTAGCTTATGTAGTCCCTTTTTAGGTCTGACTTTAGTTGTTCAAAAACCTCAACTTATGAATTAAAAGAAAATATGACAAGTAGTACAAAGAGAATGGGCTTTAGGTCACCCTCCTCAGCCACCAGCTGGTGTATGCCTTTCATGCTTTACGATTATATGGATGGACTTTTCAACTTATAGCAAGCATGACACAATGTAATAAAACATACCGTACATAGCACAGTCCATTACAGCAACATAACACAACATAATATCACACAGCATTGCACAGTACAGCACACTATACGACACCCTAATATGCACAGAACAGAATGGCACCGCAAAAAACCCTAACGTGACTCAAAATAGCAATTCAAGCTTCAACGTAATACCAGGCATTGTGGGGTCATAGGGAACAACTGGGAGAAGGTTGCAGCATTGATAAAGGCTGGCCTCGGTGGGGCATTCGCCAGTACACCTGACCTGTGCCCGCTGGGACTCATGCCCAGACCTGGCAAAAAAAGCTCAATAGGTTCATTGTTTCGGTCCTCACTAGAAGACATATTGTGATGGACGGTCACACTATAGGGCCATTATGTGAAATACTAGGGAGGGTTAGACAGGGCGATATTGCAGTCTTAGAATGGATGTGCGGAATACCCAAGAGGATGCTGAAACCTGGGCTGCAATGTTGAAGTCTTTCGAAGAAGAGACATTGAACTTGAATGTTGAGTGCTCCATACCCGAATAATATTGCAGGTCTTTGATAGTAGGCCTGGGCAAAAGTATAATTATACTGGAGTAATTTCATCAATTACGCATTACTCTTGTCTAGCGCAATTACCAACATTAAGTGATTACGTGAGCTTGAGGTCATTTGGGGCAACATATCCTACAGCAGAACCACAGGAATAAAGATCTAAGACAGAGCGAGCGACTGCTGGCTATTGCTGTTCATGCCTTGTAGCATTTAGTGCTAGTTTCGTAGCATAGGATGCGCAGCGGCCAGGGCAACAGAGCTGGAGGCTCACGGTTCGATCCCCAGCGCTGGCGGCAGATAAGCCCAGAACCATGTGACTCTGGGCAATAGCTTGCTTAATCTTCCCGATGGCCTCCAGCGCCTTGACACCTTCGGGTAATTGTTTGAGCTTTACACATACTTGACATTTACATTTACATCCTCTGGCCCATTTTGGACTCAAGAGTGCATTTTGCAATAAGAAAATGGTGCTAAATGCTGAATGACACTTCTTGAGTAATTTTGCTGTCATCACAAGTAATGAAGCTAGAGAGAATTATACAAGTTATGCCCACTCCTGATAAAAAGGCTGGTATGTGGTAATGTCAAGTTCTGTCATGGAGCTAGCTTGTGAACCTAAAAGGCCACCTGCAGTCGACTGCTGGAATCATGTATTTAAAGTAGAGATCCGATCGAAAAAGACAAGCACATAATAGAGAGACATCTTGACTTTTGTGTACTATTTGGCGTTGTTCTCCTATGCGGGTTGCTTTTTCTAGGACTTTTTTTGTTCGGCTTGTCTTTCAAGGCATATAAAAGAGGTACTCTACTGTGATTGCAAAAGTAAACGTTTTCATGACAACAGATGCCTTATTTGTGGCACTACTAACATTTTCTGATATCCTGTCTATGTAATACAAAAATATATTAAAATACCATACAAATAACAAATTAGAGCATGGAACAACATAACATAACATGGACCCTTCAAAGTTTACAGCATAGCACAGCACGACACAATACTCATCACACCATATCACAACATACAATTTCACGAAAAGAAAACAAAATATAAAATTAGCAAATCATTCTGTATTTGCACATTTTTTCATTGAGTGAGAACTCATCAATACATTGTGAGACCATAAGTAATCTAGAAGAGGCAATTAAATATCCCATATAATGATTCCAAAGCAACATTTAATTAAGGTATTCAAATATTAAATCCAGACCCTTGTATGACATTACAATGAATGCCTGTACCACACATTCCTTTAGCGACAAATTGGGAAGTATATATGTATATATCCGGCAAGTGCAACAGACACACACACACACATTCATATTCTCTCTCTCTCTCTTTCTCTCTCTCTCTCTCTCTCTCTCTTTCTCTCTCTCTCTCTCTCTATCTCTCGCTCTCTCTCCCACCCCTCCCCCCCATGCTGTCACTTTCAACAGAAAGAACACCTGCATAGCACCCATAACCAGCCGAATGGAACAAAAACACCCAACATATTTCAGCAAACCTGTTGCCTTGTGAGCAAGGCGATGGATTCACTGAAACATGTTGGGTGGTTTTGTCCCATAAGGCTGGTTATGGGTAGATTGCCATTAATCAAAGAAATCAGGATTGTGTGAGAATTTTTGTGGCCTACCTCACCTGATTGCACACCACTGCTGCAAGGACTCTGGTGAGAGAGACCCCCTGTAAGATATATATTAAGACATATGCCGCCTGGAGACTCAATTTCTAACACCACCCAAGTTTCCTACCACTCCAAACCCTAAAAACAACCTTCTCACCCAATACTCTTACACATCCCTAAACCCTAAAAATACCCTTGACACCCCAAAGCCTTAACCACCCCGAACCCGAAAAAATGGCTTTACCTTAATCACTAATATATATCTATATCTGTGTGTGTGTGTATATATATATATATATATATATATATATATATATATATATATATATATTATAAAATATGTATGTATATATTACCTACTGGCTGTCATCAGTAGGTAGTTATAATTAGGACCTAGTTTTTGACTTCCTATATCTTTTGCGCCGGTTGACGAATCTTCAAAACATTTTCCAACAAAAGTTTCATGGTAAGTTTTGTTGGGCATGGCAAGTTTATGTGAGGGGTAAAAAAAAGTGTTTTTTCCTATTTTAATTCCCATAGGATGCCTAGTCAAACCTACAGCCGGAATTGCTGGACGGATTTACACCATATTTGGTAGAAAGCTAGATGTTGTTATGCAGATTGTGTTTGAGGATATTTTGTGGCAGCATCGTGGATAATCATGAATGCATGCGCCAATTTGAATTCTATGTTTGCCTGGCTGCAACCTGAACAGAAAGTTGTGCCTGCCATTTTATCCATTAGGGAGCGGTCCTGGGCTGAAAATGTCTGTGACAGCTGATATAAGGGATCAGGGTGGCGGAACTCTGACCCCATGTTTGAGAAATGGGGGTGTTAGTGATAAAAGTTATGTGTCCAAAATACATTTTTGTAATCGCATGCGATATTCACGATGCTGCTGTGATGTCAGTGCAGACCCCGTGTACCATCGTGGTGACATCACGACTATAGACGTTGTCATGAATATTGCTGAAAATATATAAAAAAATATATTATATATATATATATATATATATATATATATATGTTTACAGCAAACACTCTCCAGAAGAGAAAACGCCTCACACTACTTCGATAGTTGAATCAGTGGTTTATTTTCTGTAGGTTCCCCACCTACCCTGAACCTTGCCGCCAGCACCAGCTATTGTTGCTCCTCTCATCTTGGGACATTTGCTCGTTAATATATATATATATATATATATATATATATATATATATATATATATATATATATGTGTGAACAAAAGTGCCTTGAGCTCGGGAAAGCACACGACGGCGCTAGTGTGTGATGCAGCCTGCTTCCTGATCCAATTAGTGCTTTATTTTGCCAACGCGTTTCGAGGTAACATCCTCTTCTTCCTGGGCAGCAGTTATAACACCAGAGGCTCGCATTACTCATTAGTGTTTCCGGTTTTATTTATCCATCACCTGCCCTTCAATGGGCGTATGCAAAGTTCAATCATTAGTAGTGCATGGTGGGACATTGGGTCCTTTGATGCGAGAATAAGTATTCATTTTAGTAAATTCCAATGTTATTTGCTTATTTTAATTTTCGTTTTGTCCTTAGTAGGATATGGTTCAGTTAGGCAGGCTCATTTTCTGCATGTAGAACGTCGTGCCACGCAAGTTTTGAAAGTTCAAACCTGCAGCCTCACTCGGCTGATTGGAAACTTCTCTTTCAGCCCAGGATGGTGCCTCTCCCCATGGCCAGGCTGCCATGAAAAAATCTGTGAACAAAAGTGCCTTGAGCTCGGGAAAGCACACGACGGCGCTCGTGTGTGATGCAGCCTGCTTCCTGATCCAATTAGTGCTTTATTTTGCCAACGCGTTTCGAGGTAACATCCTCTTCTTCCTGGGCAGCAGTTATAACACCAGAGGCTCGCATTACTCATTAGTGTTTCCGGTTTTATTTATCCATCACCTGCCCTTCAATGGGCGTATGCAAAGTTCAATTATTAGTAGTGCATGGTGGGACATTGGGTCCTTTGATGCGAGAATAAGTATTCATTTTAGTAAATTCCAATGTTATTTGCTTATTTTAATTTTCGTTTTGTCCTTAGTAGGATATGGTTCAGTTAGGCAGGCTCATTTTCTGCATGTAGAACGAGTGAGGCTGCAGGTTTGAACTTTCAAAACTTGCGTGGCACGACGTTCTACATGCAGAAAATGAGCCTGCCTAACTGAACCATATCCTACTAAGGACAAAACGAAAATTAAAATAAGCAAATAACATTGGAATTTACTAAAATGAATACTTATTCTCGCATCAAAGGACCCAATGTCCCACCATGCACTACTAATAATTGAACTTTGCATACGCCCATTGAAGGGCAGGTGATGGATAAATAAAACCGGAAACACTAATGAGTAATGCGAGCCTCTGGTGTTATAACTGCTGCCCAGGAAGAAGAGGATGTTACCTCGAAACGCGTTGGCAAAATAAAGCACTAATTGGATCAGGAAGCAGGCTGCATCACAGGGGCGTAACAAACGCCCCCGCAGACCCCGCAGTGCGGGGGGGGCCTCACTCTCTACAGTTAATGAAGGGGCCCCCAGGGGTCCCCGGCCCCCTCAGCTCTTCTGAGAGCTGTGAGAGAGGTCTGCGCTGAAGCAAGCCTCTCTCTCTCTCTGCATCTGAAGCAGGTGCAGCCTGCTCGGAGCCCTTCGCCCCCTCCCTCTGAGTGAAGAGAAACAAAGTATCAATATACATTGTTTCTCTTCAGTCAGAGCCAGAGGCAGTCCCGGAAAGAGGATGGGGGCACCAGAGACAGCAGTCTCCACTGCTCCTCTGAGGCAGCATGATGTAAATGGAATGAAGATCCACAGGCACAGGTAAGCTTTGGATAAGCTTTATTGCAGCACAGAGATAGTAGGTCAGCTCCACGTCCAACCAGAGCTCCAACTGCCAACAAGGCAAAGGAGCGCTCCAGAATGCAGAACACAAGAAGAGATCTAGAGTGGACCTCAAACACGCCTACCACCAAATTTGTCTGGACGATAACTCAAAGCACTTAACTGCTTTTATCACTAGTGAAGGCACTTTCCAATTCACTAGACTACCTTTTGGGCTAGTCTCAGCTGCTAGCGTATTCCAGAGACTTGTCTCTGAAGTCTTTAAGGGTCTTGATAAGGTGCTATTTTTTCAAGACGATATCTTGATTTATGGTAGTTCATTACAGGAACACAACAAAATTTTACATGATGTTTTACGTAGAGTAGATGAGGCTGGGTTGACCTTAAGAAAAGAGAAGTGTGCCTTCCTATTGAAAGAGATAGAATACCTAGGTTTTTGTTTGTCAGAGGATGGCATTAAACCCAAAAAGAATCTAATTGAAGCTATTGAGCTAGCACCCTCCCCAGTTGATAAGGATCAACTTCGGTCCTTTATGGGCTTAATCGAGTTCTACTCGAAATTTGTAAGAGATTTTGCCTCTAAGACAGCTTCTCTTAGATCCTTGCTCAAAAAGGGTGTCAAGTTTAGCTGGACCTCTGATCACGAATCCTGTTTCAAATTGATTAAGAAGGAACTCAAATCTGCTAACGTTCTCACCCCTTTTGACACTACTCGGTCCTCCATCTTGATGGTGGACGCAAGTGCCATTGGTTTGGGCGCTGTTCTTTTACAGAAACATGGCGGTGTTGAAAAGACAATTGCATTCGCATCTAGACCTTTGTCCTCTTCTGAGTCTAACTACTCGGTAATAGAGCGTGAAGCTCTTGCCGCGGTCTGGGGTACAAGTTACTTTCGAACCTACTTGTGGGGTTACAAGTTTGTTTTACGTACCGACCACAAACCCCTTGTCAACATCCTTGCTCCTGTTGGAGCTGGTAAGGGTTCTCCCAGGTTGGCGAGACTAGCTTCTCGTTTACAGGACTTTCAGTGTGAGGTTGAATTTATTCATGGGTGGAAAAACATCCAAGCGGATTGTCTGTCTAGGCTCCCTATACCTTCCACTGACTGTAGTTCTGAAGTCAAGTCCGACGACCTTGCAGTTGCTGTTATGGAGGATGTCTTGTCTGTGGGTGGTGGCACATTTACCCGTGATGACTGGTCCAAGGGTATGGAGGAGGATCTGACTTTGAAGGCCGTTATCAGTCTCATTTCTAATGGTACTAGGAGAGAAAGTACTGTTAGTCCTTCTGTCAGACCCTTTCTAAAAATTTTGGATGAACTTTCTTTAGAAGGAAAAGATGTTCTAATGTGGGGTGATCGTTTTGTTCCCCCTGTTCTGTTAAGAAAGAGAATTCTGGACTTGGCCCATGAGGGACACTTGGGTCAAAGCCTCACGCAACGTCGTGTCAAATTGAACTTTTGGTGGCCCTCTATTGATAATGACGCAGTGGATTGTGTGTTGAGATGTAGTTTTTGTAAGGAGGGTGAGAAGCGCCTCAAAGTTTTAGGCTCCCACTCCACTCACAAGATTACCTTTGAGAATACTCCCTGGCATAGTGTATGCATTGACTTCATAGGCCCTATGTGTGAGCTTCCCGCTGATCACCGGTTTGCTATTGTTCTTATCGACTGTTTTTCAAAATGGTTGTGTGTACAGTTTGTAAAGGAAATCACTACAGATGCTACCATTAAGTTTTTGAGGGGCATTTTTAACAACGAAGGGTATCCTTCTGTTCTCATTTCAGACAACGGGACGCAACTCACGTCCTCTAAAATGGCGTCTTTTATTAATGGTTGTGGCATCAGGCATCAGAAGACGAGTCTTTACAACCCACAGGGCAACGGCCTTTGTGAAAGGGTGAATCGCCTCATTAAGGGCGTGATTCAGATGTTTGTGGAGTCCGGCTGTTTTTCCGATGAGCGTGTCCAGGAATTGGTCTGGGCTTATCGCTCCACACCCCATAAGTCTGGTGATAAGTCTCCTTTTGAGCTAATGCGTGGTCGCACACCAGTGAGCAAATTGACCCCTTCTTGGCTGAGTTCTAGCGGTGAAATTCCTTTAACCCATGACAGTGCCTCCTTGCCCATTTCCGTGGGCGACTTGGTCAAGGTTAAGCCGGGCAGACTTACTAAGGGTCTTAGTAAGTTTAGAGGCCCCTACAAAGTCAGGAAGGTTTTCCCCAACTTCATTGTATTAGCCAATGGTGAGAGTTGGAATTACCGGAGGGTAGCCCTCTACCAGAAACGTAAAGTTTCTTCTTCTGATGACCTGTCTCCTGCCAAAGTGGATGGCTGTAATGGTACGCACACACAGTGTCAGTCAGCACTAAAATTTTGTTAACATCACGTCTCAGAGCATCGCATTCATCAACAACTGTAACTTTTGAGTAGTTCTTATTCCTACACATTTTAGCAAAGTGTCCTGTTTTACCACACCGTAGACACTCTTTGTTGTTTGCATAACAAAATTTCCCATCTAAAGGATGAGAAGAAGTACCACATCTCGAACACATTTTCTGATTATTCCTGTTAAGCGATGTTGCTTGTACATTCTTTTTTTGAAGAATGTAGCCTTTCTTCCTGACAATTGCAATGGCGGCAGATTCATCGTCGCTATTTTCACTTAAAGTATTCTTATGAGAAATTTCAGCTACTTTGGTTTCTAAGCCACTTTTTTGCAGTTCTCTCATGCATTTTTCACTTTCTTCTACGACCTTGGCCATCTCTATGGCGTCTTTCAATGTTGGGTTCTTAGCCGCCCACAGACGTTCTTGCACTTTCCTATTGTTGGCTTGCACAACTAATTGGTCTCTGATTAACTCGTCTGCCATCTGGCCAAAGTTACATTTAATAGATAACTCACGCAGTCTTGCTACAAACTCGTCAATACTTTCTTCAGCCAATTGTTTATTTTTATAAAATTTATATCTCTGAAGGATGAGATTCTCTTCCTTGCCAAAACGAGTTTCTAATCTTGTGACAGCCTCTTTAAATTCATCAAAATCAGCTTGTGATCCTGCAGGTAGTACTTGTGGTAAGTATCTGAACAAACGCTGCCCCTCTTTACCTAACGTGGTCATCAACAGTGCTTTTTTTCGTTTAGGCGAATAATCTTCTCCATCCAGAGCCTCAATATAGTTATGAAACATAACTATCCAGTCCTCCCATGCTATAGGGGGATTGCCTGGCTCTGACAAAAATTGGGGAGGAAGGGCAACATTGATTGATTGAGTCATGACCTTTAAAGAATGTCAGCAGGTAGAGAGAACTAAGTACACCAAACAGTGGAGTAAAAAAAATAGAAAGTAAACGCTTACTGTTATTGCAGTTGATGATCTGTAACAAATGGCTGATGTTTACTGCTTCGTCACACTGGTTTCAAATGCTTCGACACGCTCGTTTCCAACAATGCCCACAATGAGGAACTGCACCAAATTAAACTTTATAACGTTATCTGCGTTTAAACACAGCCTGGTGGCACTTACACCTGAGTGAAGGTTTCGCGTTTGTAAGCGTGAGCGCGAAAGACTTGTGCTCCCCGGCGCGTAACCAGGGCAACAGTAATGCCGTCAAAATGGCCGACAACGTCGTGACGTCGTGCGTGAACGTCACACGTCAGACGTTCCGTGTCGTCAGCCTGTACGGCCTTCAGAGACGCGCTCAGTAGCGAAGCGTTACTAAGCAACTCACCAACAAAGGAAGTTGGTTCAGGTGACGTCGCTGCTTGTGGTGATCACGTTGCTAGGAGACGTGTTGCAGCAGAGTAGACGTTGGTAGAGATGACGTCGACGCTGGGCGGAGAACAGAAAATCGGCGTAAATATCCGCAAATAGATCACCTCGAAGTCGCTGTCGCTGAGGAAACGAAGGCTATACTTCACATTGACGCTGTGTCTCACGCGTAGATTCTTGAGGGAGTTGAGGCGCTACTTCTCTGGGAAATGACTTCAGGCTGCAGCGGACACAGGAGACAGTGGTCGGACTTCACACCAACTCAAGTCGCCAAATGATGTAAATAGAATGAAGATCCACAGGCACAGGTAAGCTTTGGATAAGCTTTATTGCAGCACAGAGATAGTAGGTCAGCTCCACGTCCAACCAGAGCTCCAACTGCCAACAAGGCAAAGGAGCGCTCCAGAATGCAGAACACAAGAAGAGATCTAGAGTGCTAGCTCAAGGGAGAGCAAAGCACTGTACAACACAGCACAGAGCCCGGCCCCCACTCTCTCCTCTCAACAAAGCGCACCCCACAAGAAAAGAGAAGAGACAGGGACAAGGGTGGGGGGCCCACCCCACAAGAGAAGAGAAGAGACAGGGACAGGCCCCCATCCGAGAAGAGACAGGGACAAGGATGGGGTGGGGGGCCCACCCCACAAGAGAAGAGAAGAGAAGAGAAAAGGACAGGCCCCCAGCCGAGAAGAGACAGGGACAAGGATGGGGTGGGGGCCGGGCCCACCCACAAGAGAACAGAAGAGACAGGGACAAGGATGGGTGGGGGGCTCATCCCACAAAAGAAGAGAAGAGAGGGTGTGGGGCCCACCCCACAAGAGAAGAGAAGAGACAGGGACAAGGATGGGGTGGGGGCCCCACCCCACAAGAGAAGAGAAGAGAAGAGACAGGGACAGGCCCCCATCCGAGAAGAGACAGGGACAAGGATGGGGTGGGGGGCCCACCCCACAAGAGAAGAGATGAGAAAGGGACAGGCCCCCATCCGAGAAGAGACAGGGACAAGGATGGGGTGGGGGGCCCACCCCGGGTGGGGGCCCCACCCCACAAGAGAAGAGAAGAGACAGGGACAAGGATGGGGTGGGGGCCTCAGAGAGCAAGAGCAAGAGAAGAGACAGGGACAAGGACGGGGTGGGGGGCCCACCCCACAAGAGTAGAGAGGAGACAGGGACAAGGATGGGGTGGGGGGCCCACCCCACAAGAGAAGAGAGGAGACAGGGACAAGGATGGGGTGGGGGGCCCACCCCACAAGAGAAGAGAAGAGACAGGGACAGGCCCCCATCCGAGAAGAGACAGGGACAAGGATGGGGTGGGGGGCCCACCCCACAAGAGAAGAGAAGAGAAAGGGACAGGCCCCCATCCGGGAAGAGACAGGGACAAGGATGGGGTGGGGGGCCCACCCACAAGAGAACAGAAGAGACAGGGACATGGATGGGGTGGGGGGCCCACCCCACAAGAGAAGAGAGGAGACAGGGACAAGGATGGGGTGGGGGGCCCACCCCACAAGAGAAGAGAGGAGACAGGGACATGGATGGGGTGGGGGGCCCACCCCACAAGAGAAGAGAAGAGACAGGGACAGGCCCCCATCCGAGAAGAGACAGGGACAAGGATGGGGTGGGGGGCCCACCCCACAAGAGAAGAGAAGAGAAAGGGACAGGCCCCCATCCGGGAAGAGACAGGGACAAGGATGGGGTGGGGTGGGGGGCCCACCCACAAGAGAACAGAAGAGACAGGGACATGGATAGGGTGGGGGGCCCACCCCACAAGAGAAGAGAAGAGAGGGTGTGGGGCCCACCCCACAAGAGAAGAGAAGAGACAGGGACAAGGATGGGGTGGGGGCCCCACCCCACAAGAGAAGAGAAGAGAAGAGACAGGGACAGGCCCCCATCCGAGAAGAGACAGGGACAAGGATGGGGTGGGGGGGCCACCCACAAGAGAACAGAAGAGACAGGGACAAGGATGGGGTGGGGGGCCCACGCCACAAGAGAAGAGAAGAGAGGGTGGGGGGCCCACCCCACAAGAGAACAGAAGAGACAGGGACAATGATGGGGTGGGGGCTCCACCCCACAAGAGAAGAGAAGAGACAGGGACAAGAAGAGACAGGGACAAGGATGGGGTGGGGGGCCCACCCACAAGAGAAGAGAAGAGACAGGGACAAGGATGGGGTGGGGGCCTCGGAGAGCAAGAGCAAGAGACAGCACAGAGCAGTGCTCGGGACCCTGACAAGGGTGGGAGTGGGGGGCCCCAGACAGAGTATTCTCCAGGGCAAAGCTCACATGAGAAGGGATGAGGCAGCAAAATGGTGCCCTCAGGTAAGCACGCTTGTTAGAACACACCATGGGCGTCCGCAGGGAGAGGGAAATGGGGGGCCGAGAAGGGTGCAAGGCAGAGGGGGAGAAGGGTGCAAGGCAGAGGGGGAGAAGGATGCATGGTAGAGAAGGGTGCAAGGCAGAGGGGAGAAGGGTGCAAGGCAGAGGGAAGAAGGGTGCAAGGCAGAGGGGAGAGGGTGCAAGGCAGAGAGGAGAAGGGTGCAAGGCAGAGAGGAGAAGGGTGCAAGGCAGAGGGGAGAAGGGTGCAAGGCAGAGAGGAGAAGGGTGCAAGGCAGAGAGGAGAAGGGTGCAAGGCAGAGAGGAGAAGGGTGCAGGGCAGAGAAGAGAAGGGTGCAAGGCACAGAGGAGAAGGGTGCAAGGCAAAGAGGAGAAGGGTGCAAGGAAGAGAGGAGAAGGGTGCAAGGTAGAGAAGGGTGCAAGGCGGAGAAGGGTGCAAGGTAGAGAGGAGAAGGGTGCAAGGCGGAGGGGAGAAGGGTGCAAGGCAGATAGGAGAAGGGTGCAAGGCGGAGGGGAGAAGGGTGCAAGGCAAAGAGGAGAAGGGTGCAAGGCCAAGAGGAGAAGGGTGCAAGGCAAAGAGGAGAAGGGTGCAAGGCAGAGAAGAGAAGGGTGCAAGGCAGAGAAGAGAAGGGTGCAAGGCAAAGAGGAGAAGGGTGCAAAGCAAAGAGGAGAAGGGTGCAAGGAAGAGAGGAGAAGGGTGCAAGGTAGAGAAGGGTGCAAGGCGGAGGGGGAGACGGGTGCAAGGTAGAGAGGAGAAGGGTGCAAGGTGGAGGGGAGAAGGGTGCAAGGCAGATAGGAGAAGGGTGCAAGGCGGAGGGGAGAAGGGTGCAAGGCAGAGAGGAGAAGGGTGCAAGGCAGAGGGGAGAAGGGTGCAAGGCAGAGAGGAGAAGCGTGCAAGGCAGAGAGGAGAAGGGTGCAAGGCAAAGAGGAGAATAGTGCAAGGCAGAGAAGAGAAGGGTGCAAGGCACAGAGGAGAAGGGTGCAAGGAAGAGAGGAGAAGGGTGCAAGGTAGAGAAGGGTGCAAGGCGGAGAAGGGTGCAAGGTAGAGAGGAGAAGGGTGCAAGGCGTAGGGGAGAAGGGTGCAAGGCGGAGGGGAGAAGGGTGCAAGGCAGATAGGAGAAGGGTGCAAGGCGGAGGGGAGAAGGGTGCAAGGCAAAGCGGAGAAGGGTGCAAGGCAAAGAGGAGAAGGGTGCAAGGCAAAGAGGAGAAGGGTGCAAGGCAAAGAGGAGAAGGGTGCAAGGCAGAGAAGAGAAGGGTGCAAGGCAAAGAGGAGAAGGGTGCAAGGCAAAGAGGAGAAGGGTGCAAGGAAGAGAGGAGAAGGGTGCAAGGTAGAGAAGGGTGCAAGGCGGAGGGGGAGAAGGGTGCAAGGTAGAGAGGAAAAGGGTGCAAGGCGGAGGGGAGAAGGGTGCAAGGCAGATAGGAGAAGGGTGCAAGGCGGAGGGGAGAAGGGGAGAAGGGTGCAAGGCTGAGGGGAGAAGGGTGCAAGGTGGAGGGGAGAAGGGTGCAAGGTAGAGAAGGGTGGAAGGCAGAGGGGGAGAAGGGTGCATGGCAGATGGGATAAGGGTGAAAGGCAGAGGGGAGAAGGGTGAAAGGCAGAGGGGAGAAGGGTGAAAGGTAGAGGGGAGAAGGGTGCAAGGCAGAGGGGAGAAGGGTGCAAGGCAGAGGGGAGAAGTGTGCAAGGTAGAGAAGAGAAGGGTGCAAGGCAAATAGGAGAAGGGTGCAAGGCAAAGAGGAGAAGGGTGCAAGGAAGAGAGGAGAAGGGTGGAAGGTTGAGAAAGGTGCAAGGCGGAGGGGGAGAAGGGTGCAAGGCAGATAGGAGAAGGGTGCAAGGCGGAGGGGAGAAGGGTGCAAGGCTGAGGGGAGAAGGGTGCAAGGCGGAGGGGAGAAGGGTGCAAGGCGGAGGGGAGAAGGGTGCAAGGTGGAGGGGAGAAGGGTACAAGGTAGAGAAGGGTGCAAGGCTGAGGGGGAGAAGGGTGCATGGCAGATGGGATAAGGGTGAAAGGCAGAGGGGAGAAGGGTGAAAGGCAGAGGGGAGAAGGGTGAAAGGTAGAGGGGAGAAGGGTGCAAGGCAGAGGGGAGAAGGGTGCAAGGCAGAGGGGAGAAGTGTGCAAGGTAGAGAAGAGAAGGGTGCAAGGCAAATAGGAGAAGGGTGCAAGGCAAAGAGGAGAAGGGTGCAAGGAAGAGAGGAGAAGGGTGGAAGGTAGAGAAGGGTGCAAGGCGGAGGGGGAGAAGGGTGCAAGGTAGAGGGGAGAAGGGTGCAAGGCAGAGTGGAGAAGGGTGCAAGGCGGAGGGGAGAAGGGTGCAAGGCAGAGGGGAGAAGGGTGCAAGGCGGAGGGGAGAAGGGTGCAAGGTGGAGGGGAGAAGGGTGCAAGGTGGAGGGGAGAAGGGTGCAAGGCAGAGGGGAGAAGGGTGCAAGGCAGAGGGGAGAAGGGTGCAAGGCAGAGGGGAGAAGGGTGCAAGGCAGAGAGGAGAAGGGTGCAAGGTAGAGAAGGGTGCAAGCCGGAGGGGGAGAAGGGTGCATGGCAGATGGGAGAAGGGTGAAAGGCAGAGGGGAGAAGGGTGCAAGGAAGAGAGGAGAAGGGTGCAAGGTAGAGAAGGGTGCAAGGCGGAGGGGGAGAAGGGTGCAAGGCAGAGGTGAGAAGGGTGCAAGGCAGAGGTGAGAAGGGTGCAAGGCAGAGAGGAGAAGGGTGCAAGGCAAAGGGGAGAAGGGTACAAGGCAAAGGGGAGATGGGTGCAAGGCAGAGGGGAAAAGGGTGCAAGGCAGAGGGGAGAAGGATGCAGGGTAGAGAAGGGTGCAAGGCGGCGGGGGAGAAGGGTGCAAGGCAGAGAGGAGAAGGATGCAAGGTAAGTGTTACTTATAACGGCTGTATTGGTGACAGTGGCATAACAATCGCCCCGCATCCCCTGCAGTATGGCGGGTCACTGGCCTGAGAGCTCTAGACTGGCAGAGAGAATGGGAGGGGGGCCCCCTCCATGTAGTTTGCAGGGGGGCCCCCTCATGTTTTGTTACGCCACTGCTGCATCACACACGAGCGCCGTCGTGTGCTTTCCCGAGCTCAAGGCACTTTTGTTCACAGATTTTTTCATGGCAGCCTGGCCATGGGGAGAGGCACCATCCTGGGCTGAAAGAGAAGTTTCCAATCAGCCGAGTGAGGCTGCAGGTTTGAACTTTCAAAACTTGCGTGGCACGACGTTCTACATGCAGAAAATGAGCCTGCCTAACTGAACCATATCCTACTAAGGACAAAACGAAAATTAAAATAAGCAAATAACATTGGAATTTACTAAAATGAATACTTATTCTCGCATCAAAGGACCCAATGTCCCACCATGCACTACTAATGATTGAACTTTGCATACGCCCATTGAAGGGCAGGTGATGGATAAATAAAACCGGAAACACTAATGAGTAATGCAAGCCTCTGGTGTTATAACTGCTGCCCAGGAAGAATAGGATGTTACCTCGAAACGCGTTGGCAAAATAAAGCACTAATTGGATCAGGAAGCAGGCTGCATCACACACGAGCGCCGTCGTGTGCTTTCCCGAGCTCAAGGCACTTTTGTTCATATATATATATATATATATATATATATATATATATATATATATATATATATATATATATATATATATATATATATATATATATATATATATATACTAGCAGCCCGCCCCGGCTTTGCTCGGGGCAGAAGGGGGCTGGGGGCAGCATTTTAAGCCTCTCTGCACCCCCCCGACATTGCCCAGTCCACATCCCTCCCGCCTCCCGCCCCGACATTGGCCATACCGCCTCCCGCCTTGAGCCTTGTGCCTTGAGCCTCCCGCCCGCCGCCCACCACCCCGACATTGGGCATAGCGCCTACCGCCTCCCACCTCTCACCTCGCGCCTTGAGCCGCCTCCCGCCTCCCGCCCCGGCTTTGTAACCCCCCCCCAGGTCCCGACTTACCTCATCCGCCGCTCCACCCTACGCTGGAGTGTTTACCTCTCCACTGCTTGACCGCTTGTCAGCTACCTCATCCGCTGCTCCTCCCCGCGCTGCCACTGCTCCTCCGCTTCTCGCCGCTCCGCAGCTCCTCCCGGCGCTCATGTTCTCCCCTCTTCCTGTTGCTGGTGAACTCCGCTCCTCCCCTCACGCAGACACTCCTCCCGGCGCTCATGTCCTCGCTCTTCCTGTTGCTCGTGAACGACGCCACTCCCCTCACGCATACGTCGCGGCCGGTGCTACTTGCAAGGGACTACTTTATTTTTATTTCTGAATATTTTAAACAACGTTTTTTTTTTTTTTTATGTAGCCTATGTCCTTCTGCTTGCCCTGAGGTTTTCTAAGATGTCTTGGGTGTTCAGATTGGTGGTGTAGTTTTCGAGTTTACCTGGCTCAAAGGTGCAAGTTCTCTCTTTATAATAGTAGTATAGATATATATATATATATATGGTTGGTTGGTTGGTTGATTGCTTTATTTCGATATGCATATATCATAAAAGCATTACACGAAGAATATATAAAACAGCACATCGTAAAAAAGAGACTGTACATTAAAATCAAACAGGTAAAAGTAGCAGTTGATCAGAATAAATTAGTTTAAAAAAGAATTAAATTGGTATGGACAGTCTTTTTAAGCGGATCAACCAGGCCCATTTTAAAAATTTGGATACGGCACAAACAATAGGAGGGGCTGTATCAGTTAATAAAATCTGTAGAGCCACCAAATACTGACGGGTGCCCATTTTTCTACAGAGTGGTTTGAGCCAGTGGGGTCTAGGGCGCACATAATCCGGGCATTCAAAAAGAAAGTGTGCCACAGTTTTGGGTCTGTCAGTACATAGGGCGCAGTGACGTGATACCTGCTTAGACGTATTCCATCTGGAAAGAAGGTCGGCTAGGGGAAGAGTCCCTAGTCTGAATTTGATATAGAGAGCCCGGTCCATGGGGATGGTAATAATGTCCAGAAAGGGCTCAAAGGCAGCAACGTCTTTTATTTTCAGGTAGGCTGCGGTGGAGTTGCAGTGACGCTGATTGCTGATGAGCTTGGCAGAAACCCATTCCCAATATAGTTTTTTAGGGTCTCCTTCGGGGGAGCTGAGTGGGTGGACCAGCAAGAACCCAATCCCAGGTCCCCAAGCAGGTGTTTAATGTCCCTGAGCCATTTAATCTTCTGCCAGCCATCTGAACACATCACCTCTGCCAGCCCGTCTGCATAAGATTTTAGTTCCGGGACCCTCCACAGGCGAGCCCACAGCAGAAGAGGCCGAAGGCGGGCCTGGTCCTTGATTGATTTGCAACCCGCATCCAGGAGCACCGGAACTGTCGGGGTACTCATCGGGATGGCCAGGAGGACCTTGATGAATTTATTCTCTGCCTTGGTCAGAGACTCCATGTTACCTAGACCCCATAACTCGGCTCCGTAGAGTGATGCGGATACTGCTCGGGCTTTGTAAATGTCTATTATCGGAGCTACACAGTGTTTTGATGAGTTGTTGTACTCCTTTAACAAGGCTCCCCCCACCCTTTTGTGACCAACAGTCATTTTGTTGATGTGGGGAGTCCAGCTCATAACATCACTCAAACGGATTCCCAAATAATCAAATTCTGACACTCTTTCAAGGGGAATAGAGTTCAGGATGGGGGGGCGGCCAAGTTTGCGGGGGGGGGGGTGCATGATTAAGTACTTCGTTTTGTCCACATTAATGACAAGTCCTCTGTTTGCGCAAAAATCCTGGAAGCAGTTCAGGAGCTTCTGGAGGCCTTGGGGGGTTTTCGAAATGAGAAGGGTGTCGTCGGCAAACAACAGAGTTGGGATCTTTACGCCACCCAATGTGGGGGCGTCTGCTGGTTCGCCAAGCAGGTGCTCTACCACCCCATTCACATAGAGGGAGAATAGGGTGGGAGCTAAAACACAGCCCTGCCGGACACCCCTCGCAACCCGGATCTTATCGGTCTTTTCCCCGGTCAACCCCCATCTAACCTGGGCATAGTTGGCATTATGCAATTTGATGAGGAGGTTTAAGATGTAAGGGGGTATCCCAAGACCATACAACACCCTCCAGAGTTCCTCCCTAGGAACCAGGTCAAAGGCAGTCTTCAGGTCTATAAAGGCCAGATAAAGACTGCCCTTGCCCAGCTCCACCACCTTCCAGTAAAGTAACAGGAGTCTAAAGACTTGTTAGATGGTTCCTGTGCCTGAGCGAAACCCAGCTTGCATCTCAGACAGTATATGGTTATCATCCACCCATTGAAGAATCCTCCCCAGAATAGCTTTTCCCGCCACCTTCTGGGTTGAGTCTATAAGGCTTATTGGCCTATAGTTCCCTGGTAGATCCCGACAACCCTTTTTAAAAATTGGGACTACCTCTGCACCTTTCCAGGACTCTGGCACAGATCCTCCCTTAAAAATAGCGTTAAGAAGGGCAGATATCAACACCCCCCATTCACCTGGATAGGCTCGAAGAATGTCCCCTGGTAACCCATCCGGGCCAGCTGCTTTTAGTGGTGTAAGAGTTTTAATCAGGTTCGTGACCTCCCGTGCGGAGAAAAGGTCCGTATCTCTGTCCATGGTGTAGGGGGGAAGGATGAAGGGGTCATTAAGTGTGCCTTCTACGGCAGAATAGAGAGCCATGAAATGGTTAAACCACGCCTGGGCAGTGATAGTACAGGTCCTCAAGGTGTCATCAGGACGATTCCTACTGCCCACCAGGTCCCAAAACCCTTTGGCATCTCTCCCTCGACTAGCAGCCAAGAGGTCCTGCCAGAAATTGTCCTCCCATTCCTTCTTAGCGTTTTTTTGGCAGTGAGAGTATAGCCTTCTGGCCTCCCTGGTCCTGATTTGTGATTTGGATTTAACTGCTTCAACAAGCAGTATCTTCGCCTCCCTGCATTTACGATTAAACCAGCCTTGTCTGGCCCGGGGACATGGTTTCTTCCTATTGGCACTAACTGGGACAATAAAAAGATCACTAAGGGCCTGGGTTAGGTTACAGAACCTGGCAGGCACATCCACCAGCCCGCCCTCAGGAGAGTCAAGGTTTTCTAGGGCTGCAGCTAAAAGCTGCGTTATGGAAGATATTTTCTCCACTGAGAGCGACAGCTTAGCCCACTTTAGCCGTCGACCGCAGTTAGAGACCGATGACATATCCGGGGCGGTGGAGCAAGCGGTTCTGCTCCCTATACCATCTAGCCACCTATGGGTCAGGGTAAGCGAGAGGAGGTTGTGGTCACTCTCGACAGAGGGTATGATCACCATATCCTTTACCATGCTCCATAGGTGGACGTCAAGAAGAAAATAATTGATTCTTGACGTATGCGCGGGCCTATTGTATGTATGGGCTCCCTTTTTGTCGGAACTAGTCCTGCCATTAAGGGCCCTCAGGTCAAACTCCATTATTAGGGAATTAACCTGGAGCAACACTTCCGTCCATTTTTTAATTGGGCTGAGCTCTAGAGCTGGTATCCCCCACCTATTGTCATCGTCCTCTTGATCTTGTGAGACTACAGGGCCAAGGGGCTCAAAGGTGCAATTGAAGTCACCCGCAACCAGAGTACGGTGCTTATGTGGAGAGGATCGAAGCAGAGCCTCCAGACAGGCTATGGTAGGGGATTCTCTACCCCCCTTCATACCTCGGGCATAGATATTAAAGATGTTTACAATAACATGTCCCTTTAGGTTTTTCAGGGTGATGTTAAGGAGGTCCGGGCATTGGGTGTCATGCTCCTCCACCCTACAGTTAAGTGCGGAGGCTACCCAGACAAGGAGGCCACCCGAAGGGCGACCCCTACCAGTCTCTGAATGAACAGCTGGTAAGTGGTGAGTAGAATATCCTGCCTTATGTAGGGGCTCCTTACTCCAGGTTTCCTGGAACAGACATATGGAGTACTGCTCCACAAGTGCATTCCAGTCAGGCAGGGCCAGCTTCCTGTCCAGACCAGCCACATTCCAGCTGAGAACCCTAATAGATGGGTCCGCCACAGCCGCAATGCTGCAGGGCTCGACAGGGCCAAATAAGTCTACCTCTCCCACGGTAGGGCAGACAGTGGCAGGCTCGAGTAGAACCCTCCCACCCTTAATTCCCCTGTGTCCGCTAAGGCAGCCTGCTCATCTGAGATGGTCAAGGGATCTTTAGATTTAGCAGTTAAAGGGGACTGGGCGTCGGAAGACCGGACCATCCGAGCCTCCTCAGGGGAATCCAGGAGTCAGTAGCCCCTAGTGCCCCAGCTCGGCATCGGCAAGACTGCATGCGACTGCGCTACAGTTGTTGCTGGGTGCCATTGGCCGTAAGCACTATTTCGGGTTGGAAACACAGGATGATTGGCTAAAGAGTTCATGACCGGCCGCGGGTAGAAGAATGTTAAATCAACTGCTTCGACTCCGGGACCGGCCGTGGCCTGTCCTAGGCTACATATTGAGTGGGCAGCTCTTATGTCTTGGAAATTGACCACCACACAATCCCCCTCAAACAATTTTTTCCCCTGACCAATCCAACCCACCCTGCGCACACCGAGAATCAAGCCGTCCACACCCAAGGGAAGGGGTCTGTTGGCTTGCAACCAGTGGATGACCTTGTTCTTTAGTGCCTGGTGGGTTTCCTGCTGAGTATCCTTCAGGGTGGGAACCTTGATGAGGACAACAACGTATGGTTGGCACTCAGGGGGAAGATTGACTGGGGGACACTTGCGTACCACCTTTTGTGGTATAGTCACTGGGCTCGGGTTTTTAGGTGGGCAAGTAGTTGTTTTTGCCTTTGGAGCCGTGGCTACTCCCCTGGCTTCAGTGGGTGGAGCGGCCAATGGTTTAGAATTGGAGCCAGCCCCTCCTTCTTGCCGCTTCTTTTGAGCAGGGTTAGACTTAGCTGTTCTCACTGCTGGGGGGGGTACTAGCATGGACCTGGACGACATGGGTAGTAGTAGTCGGCTTAGCCGGTTTTGCACTAGCCAGGGGTGCTGGTGTTAAAGCCATCCCAGTGGCTTGTGCATGGGCGGACAATGCCGGTGAGTGTCCCTGTGTTGGGCCCACAGAATCCCCTTTCCCTTCATTCCCTACTGCAGTATCCTCCCTGAGCCTTGACTGTAGTTTAAAAAAGGATATATACACACACTTGCCAACTTGATAACAGTTTTACTTGTGCACTCACACACCCATCAGAAACCCACTCAGGCACTGGCACACCCACTTCAGAGACCCGGAGACTCAGACACCCACTCGCATACCCACACGGAGTCTCATGTACCCACTCGTAGACCTCACTCAGAGACTTATGCACCCACTCACAGACCCACTTAGAGAATCATGCGCCAACTCACCTACCCACTCAGAGACTCATGCACCCACTCACAGACTCACACAGAGACTCATCCACCCACACACATACCCCCTCAGACACTCATACACCCACTGATATACCCACTAAGACATTTATGCACCTAGTCATAGGGTGTAGGACTTGGACTTATGGGCTAAAGTTCCCTACATTTTTTGCTTTCCTCCTAGACCGTTTTCCTGACATAGAGTTGCCAATTTAGATGCTTTGGGTACTTTACCACTGCTGATCAGTGTCAAAGTACAAGTGTTCCCTATGTAAAGTGTAATGGTAATTGGTTGGCCATGATTGGTTTGTTTGCCTCACTAGTAAAGTCCCTAGTGATGTGCACTGTGTGTGCCAGGGCTAGTAATGCAAAGGTGTGCGGAGAAGGAAACTCAAGCCTGCAATGTAAGGCCTGCACACAGTTTGCTAAGTTAGCAGGTAGTCTTGACAATTGCAACCATTTGTCAGGCCTTACTTTCCCTTTTTGCATACACATTGGGCACCCCTGTGGTTGGTCCCGGGTAACCCCTGGGCAGGGTGCAATGTAAGTAAAAGGAAGGACATATTCTGAGGTGTGTGCTATGTCCTGGCAGTGAAAAACAGCCCATTTCGTTCTCACTGGTGAAAGGCCATCCTGCCCATAGGACAGCATAGGGGAGGAAAGTATAGGAAACTTGTTAGCCTAGTTTCCTATAAGTTTACAATGGAGAGGTGAAGTTTAGTATGTATGAACTCACAATGTCATAACACATCTTTCTAGAAAGTGGTTTTGTCACTGTGTGTTCAAAGATCACTCTTTTAGCAAGTGGCTGCGTTTTGTGCTTTAAGCATTTATGTGTGTCTCCGTTGAATGTGGATTGACTGTCTGGATCTAAGAGGTGAGAGGAGCTAGGGGAGAGTTTAAGATGGCACCAGGCTGACCTGCATCTGGAGAGTAGCGAGGAAAAGCCCTGGGAGATGAAGAGGCCTGGGTTGCTGCTATAAAACAAGTGAACCATCTCTTGCTCAATGATTAAGGATGCACACCCCAGTATCCAAGGGAGAAAGGTGACACTGGGAGGGAGAAGAGAGAAGAAATTAACAAAGGGGGGAGGAAGAGTACAGAGGTAGGATTCTTACTCCACAAACTTAGATGCATAAACAAGGGGAATCCTACTGATAGTGACTAGGAGGGGTGTTGCCCACCAGGGTGTGGGAACACTCAGTGTTTTTTTAAATACCCCTCACACACCAAAAGGCCCCTTGGTGTCATGCTTCATCATAGGGTCTTCGCACCCCTCTAATGGGATGCGGCGTGCTGCGACCTACGACTATGCGGGAGCACTGATAGTAATGACTATGTGTGGTGCGTGTGGTGTAGGTGGAAGGGATATTTTAAGTGAGTGGTGGGATTTAGTGAAGGGTTAAAAAGTACCTGGCTCGTGGGTGTATTGGAAATATTTTTTTTATTCACAACCCCGGACTGGTACTACTAAAAGAAGTGAAGTGCGAGGTTATCTGTTGTTTTTATGGACAGTATCTCAGGTGTGCGTCGGCATGTTTCGGAGCATGTGCTCCTTCTTCAGGACGGGGTACAACTTCCCCACCTTACTCACGTTTCTCTAATTTATTTTATTTGTTAATAACAAAAAGTGAAACATATTTTTAAGTGTTTTTCAAAATTTATAGGCTATAGTGTGCCTACAGCGTTTTTTTGGCTCAGGATACATGCATTTACATGACTCATTGGAAATAGCTTGCTTGCTTCATGAGCACTCTAGAACGTCTGGGGGTTGATTGCTAGTTTGTGCAATAAACTCGGGACGAGTTGTCCTCCGTACTGGTGTGTGAGGGGTATTTTAAAAAACACTGAGTGTTCCCCCACCTTGGTGGGCAACACCCCTCCTAGTCACTATCAGTAGGATTCCCCTTGTTTACGCGACACTGGGAGGGAGACACCCAGAATTGATTTAGGCAGGGGTTGCTGCTACAAAACAATTGACCCATCTGTTGCTGAGGGATTAAGGAAGCCGACCCCAGTATCAAAGGGAGAAAGATGACACTGGGAGGGAGACACCCAGAATTGATTCAGGCAGGGGTCAGGGACCCCTGAGTACAAACAACTTCAAAGACATGTAGGGGTATTATGAGAGCTGAAACCCCTGAACGTTGGAAGGGAACAGAAATGGATTGAGACTTAAAAGGCTTGGACCCATTTCGTGGTCAAGAGGAACCTCTGCAAAGGAAGGAACAACTGAAGAGACTGGTGGGGGAAAGACCAACCCTTCCTTCGTGATCTGGGGCTGGTCTGCAGTTTGCTGTTCTAACCAAGGAAGAGAGTGTTGGGACTGTGCTTGGTGCGCTGTGTCCCCCTGCTTGACGAAGACTGTGCTTTGTGCTGTGTCTTGTAATCCCAAAGGCCCAAGGTGAGCTGGTTCCCTGTTTGGAAACATAGGAACTTAAAAGTTTCTGGAGCAGTTTCAAGCAGTTTGGAGCAGTTTGGAGCATGTTGTGGCAGCTTGAAACCCTCGGAAGGTGTGCCCTGTGATCTTGGACACACAAAGGAGTATTGGGACTCCGACACGCTGGGTGCGTGTCGTGGTGCACTGGAGGCGCTGGTGAAGAGCGCCTGGCCAACCTGTTCATTGAAGTTGAAGTGAGTCTCGGATACGCAGGGTGTGTGTTGCGGTGCACTGCTGGCGTTAGTGAAGAGCGCCTGGTCAACCTGTGCACCGTAGCCGAAGTGAAACTCGGACGCGCAGGGTGCGTGTCGAGGTGCATCACAGGCGCTGGTGAAGAGCACCTGGTTAGCATGTGCATCGGAGGTGGAGTGAGCCTCGGACACTCGGGGTGCATGTCATCGTGCACAAGAGGCGTTGGTGAGGGGCGCCTGATCAACATGTGCATCGGAAGTGGAGTAAGACTCGGACGCGCAGGGTGCGTCGGAGGCGGTGGAGAAGAGCGCCCGGTTGGTGTGTGCACTGGAGGAAAAGTGATGCTCGGACACGGTGAGCGTGTCGTGGGTCGGCCGAAGGCGTTGGTGAAGAGCGCCTGGATATCTGGGCACCGGAGTTGGAGTAAGTCTCAGTAAAGTAGTGTGCGTGCTTTGGTGCAACCTGGGACTGTGAAGGTGATCGGCTGATCATTGTGTGCACTGAAAGAAAGTGAGTCTCTGCAGCTTGGTGTGCGTGTTTTGGTGCCAACTAAGATGCAGGAAGGAATGCCTGGTCATAGTGCACTCGGAGTCGACATGGTGTCCCATCCGCTTTGTGTGTGTGGCTTAGTGCCAGAGGGACCCGGAGGGTGCTCTGGTGAACATGCACCCAGAGTAAAGTAATCTCGGGGCGTGGTGTACGTGTGCCCTGCGGCCATCTGAGATCTTCCTAACAGTCACTGCCCGGCAGCCTCAGAGGAGCTGAGCTGCCAGGCTCAACCGCTGAGGCCCGTTGATAAAGTTCTGCATGGAAGGCCCAGTTCATGGATGTAGGAGAGTAGAGTGGGGTCGCGCCCCCAGGTAATGTGGATCACTACCTTGATGGGGTGTGGGCTCCGAGGGACACTCTCTTGGGCTCTCGGTCCTTCTCACAACATGAGCCTTTGCTTCAGCTCAGATTGGGGCCCTTACTGACGAAAGGAGTGGCAGTACTGGGACCCAAGTAAGAAACTGTACTTGTACTTTGTGTCATAGTTGATACGTGTGGGGAGCAACTATTATCGAAGAGGCTGATTGTCGTAATGCATATTGCCAATATCGCTGCTAACGAACTGCCAGGTTGTCTTATGATGCCTGACACTATTTCTGCATAACGAACTACACTATTGTAGCGCTACACATTGGATTATTTCTCCCTTGCAAAATACAGGATTGTAGTGCCCGCATTGCATTATTGCTTCCTTGCAAAGTACATGATTTTAGCGGCCCGCATTGCATTATTTCTTCATTGCAAAGTACGTGATTTTAGCGGCCCGCATTGCATTATTTCTTCATTGCAAAGTACATGATTGGGGTGTGACACATTGCATTATTCCTTCATTGCGCAGTACATGATTTTAGCGGTACGCATTGCATTACTTCTCCCATTTCAAGGTACCAGGGTGTATCGTTACTCATTGTATTATTTCTCCTTTGCCCAGTACAGGGTTGTATTGTTACGCAGTGCACTATTGTTTGTCCATTGCACCGTGTCTGATTCTAGCATTATGACCAGCATAGCATTTGGAAAGATGTAGTTGGGATGTGAACCTACCAGCCAGCCGGAACGAATATTATTCTTTATTCTATGTTGGCTTTTGTATCGTGTGGTCTGATCCTATATCTTTTTGTATAAAGTTTATACTCATTTTAATCACACTCATGTGGAGTCCATTTGTTGTGTCACCAGGGGCTTGCTGTGGGTGTGGTTGCACGTACTGTACACTCGTGCCTTGGAGACAGGCCTGGCTGCTCGTGCCATGCTACTAAGGGGGCACTTCTAAGGCAAGCCTGTCTGCGCCCGTCCATGCCTGCACCGTGCCCAGCGCCAGAACACCTGGTCCCCGCACCCGCCACGACGAGCACCACCGCTATGATGCCAGCACACTCCACGCTCTCAACCCCGGACGGACCCACACCTGATTCAAGGCCGCCCCAAAACGCACACACAGTCCCTTCACCTGCCAGAACTGCAGCTACACCAGCCTCAGAGCAGCCGAACAACCCACCAAGAAAGACCTCAACCACCTCCGATGCATCCTACTGAACATCCGCTTCGCACGCAAACATGCCGTCGATCTCTGGACCCTGCTCGACACATCATCCCCGGACATTGCCTTCCTGACAGAGACCTGGATGAACGACTCCTCCGCACCCGACATTGCCATAGCCATCCCAGACGGCTACAAGATCACCTGCAGAGACCGCGCCAACGGAGTTCGAGGAGGAATCGCCATCGTCCACAAGAACAGCATCAGGGTCTCGACCAGCACTGACGACACGCCCAGCACCACAGAACGCATGCATTTACAGATCCACAAGGACCCCAACTCCACCCTCAGAGGTACCCTCATCTACAGACCCCCCGGATCCAGACCCCAGTTCAGCGACTCCATCGCCAACTTCATCAGCACGCACGCCCTGACCTCCACCGACCACATCCTCCTTGGAGATCTGAACTTTCACCTGGAGAACAACAACAACAGCAACGCGACAACCCTAATCGATAACCTCGTCAACCTCGGACTGAGACAACTCGTTACAATGCCTACCCACTCCGCAGGCCACATGCTTGACCCCATCTTCTCTGCAAGCCCCCACGTCACCTTCAGCCACACCACTGAACTCCTCTGGCCCGACCACAGCTACATCCACTTCTCCTTCCAGAAACCCACCACATACCACCGCGCCCAACAGATCCCTCGCCGCTGCTGGCAAAAAATCACCGAAGACTAACTACACGCAACACTCGCTCTCAACCCACCCACCGAACCCTCCAACACGACGACGCTTCCCACAACTTCAGACGCGGGATCAACGACTGCGGCAACACCCTCACCCCGCAGAAGAACCCCCCCCCACAGAGAGACCAGGAAGAGGGCCAGCTGGTTCACCCCAGAACTCCTAGCATCCAAGCGAGCCTGCCGGAAACTAGAGAAGAAATGGCACAGCGAACAGACTCCGAACAGCCACGCAGCCCACAAAGAGGCCACCCGCAACCACCATCACCTCATCAGGACTGCTAAGAGGACCTCCTTCGAAGACGGCCTCAACGACAATGCGCACAACAGCAAGGAGCTCTTCAACATCGTGAAGAAACTCTCCAAACCCAGCTCCAACAACAACATTCTGCCGTCGCAAGCCCTGTGTGACTCCCTCACAACTTTTTTCCACCACAAGATAGCAGACATCCATGACAGTTTCAACACCCAGACAACCCTAGCAGACAGCAACACAACAGACACCCCGCACACCATCGACCACGAACCCTGCTAGCCTGGACCAGCATGAGCATCGATGACACCATCAAGACCATGAGCACAATCCACTCCGGCTCCCCGCCAGACCCATTCCTGCACCACATCTTCAACAAAGCCAGCAGCTCCATCTCACCCCACCATTGCGACATCATCAATCTCTCCCTCGAGACCGCCACCTTCCCAGAGAGCTGGAAACACGCCGAGATCAACGCTGTACTCAAAAAACCCAAGACAGACCCTAGAGACCTCAAGAACTTCCGGCCCATCTCGCTGCTCCCGTTCCCGGCTAAGGTCATTGAGAAGATCGTCAACAGACAGCTAACCCGGTACCTCAAAGAAAATAGAATCCTGGACCCTTCCCAGTCAGGGTTCCGCAGCAACCACAGCACCGACACCGCCATCGACGACAACAGGACACTGCTGAACAATGGTGAGACCGCAGCCCTCATCCTCCTAGACCTCTTTGCCGCCTTGAACACCGTCTGCCACCGCACACTACGCACATGCCTCTATGCTGTAGGGATCCGAGAAAAAGCCCTGGAATGGACCACCTCCTGCCTCTCAGGCAGAACTCAGAGCGTCCACCTCCCCCCATTCCAATCCGAAGCCTCCCAGATCATCTGCGGCATACCCCAATGTTCCTCCCTCAGCCTGACACTGTTTAACATCTACATGGCCCCGCTCGCACATGTCAACCCGACAGCATGACCTCAACATAATCTCCTACACAGACGACACTCAACTGATCCTCTCCCTCATCAAGGACCCAGGCACCACCAAAGCAAACCTCCACAAAGGAATGAAGGCCGTTGCCGAGTGGATGAAGACCAGCCGACTGAAGCTGAACACGGACAAAATGAAGGTCCTCATCCTCAGCTCCAAACCCTCAGCATGGGACGACTCCTGTTGGCCGACGGCACTGGGGGCAGCCTCAACACCCACCGACCACGCACGCAAACTGGGTATCATCCTCGACTCAACGCTCTCCATGACCAAGCAAGTCAACGCCGTCTCCTCCTCCTGCTTCAACACCCTCCGTATGCTCCATAAGATCTACAGGTGGATCCTAACAGATACA
The DNA here is from genome assembly GCF_964263255.1 of Lissotriton vulgaris. Classification (NCBI taxonomy): domain Eukaryota; kingdom Metazoa; phylum Chordata; class Amphibia; order Caudata; family Salamandridae; genus Lissotriton; species Lissotriton vulgaris. Next base: position 1,704,395,941 of record NC_141685.1, on the reverse strand, counting down.
AGAAGAACAGTCAGCCAGGCCCTCGTCAGCAGCAGACTCGACTATGGAAACGCCCTCTACGCGGTAGCCCCGACCAAGCTCATCAAACAACTGCAACACATCCAAAACACCTCGGCACGACTGATCCTCAGCGTACCACATCACGGCCACATCACCCCTCAACTGAGAAACCTTCACTGGCTGCCTGTCAACAAAAGGATATCCTTCAAGCTCCTCATCCACGCACACAAGGCACTCCACAAGACCGGCCCAGCCTACCTCAACAAACAACTTTCCTACTACATCCCCAGCTGCCAGCTCCGCTCCGCCGACCTCGCCCTCGCCACCGTCCCGCGCTTCTGAAGAACAACCACCGGCAGGAGGTCCTTCTCCCACATCGCCGCCAAGACCTGGAACACCCTCCCACTGAGCCTACGACAGACCCAAGACCTGCTGACCTTCAGGAGGCTACTCAAGACATGGCTGTTCGATCAATAGCGGCCCCCTCCCCCAAGCGCCTTGAGATCCTTACAGGTATGTAGTGCGCTCTACAAATGCTTGATTGATTGATTGACAAATGCTTGATTGATTGAGCAGGGCTATCTCAAACGGTGTCCTTACTTGGCCTAACATTGAGTGGGGAGCCCTGGGCCTCACACTTGGTGTTAGACCTGGCATCATTGGGGTGAGTCTCCCTTCCATTTTGACGGATTGCCTCCTCTGTTTTGATATGTTTTTGCTGGATTTATGCTTTGGGCACTGTGCCACTGCTAATCAGTGCCACAGTGCAAGTGCTCCCTATATTAAAGTTATGTACTAATTGGTTATTCCATGATTGGGTTATTTGATTGATCTGTCAGCCCCTAGTACAGTGCACCATGTGTGCTCAGGGCTTGTAAATCAAATGCTGCTAGTGGGCTTGTAGCACAGGTTGTGCCACCCTCAGAAGCAGCTTGTAAAGTGTGTCTCAGGCCTGCCATTGCAAGGCCTGTGTGCAGTCTAGCACTGCCATGTCGACTTGGCCAAGTGTACCTACTTGCCAGTCCCTAAACCTTCCCTTTGCTTCAAATTAAACACCCCTATGGTAGGCCCAAGGGCAGGGTGCATTGTAAATATAAGGTAGGACATGCTCTGATGTGTGTAGCATGTTCTAATAGTGAATTACAGCCATTTTCGTTTTTCACTATTGAAGGCTACCTTTTCTCCATAGGCCAGAATGGGCAGTTAGATTATTACATTCTTATAATGCTAACTGAGTCAGGGAACATGGTAGAAATTCGAATTTAGTATGCTTGAACTCAGAATAATAAAATACATCTTTTAGTAAAGTTGGTTTTAATATTCTGTGTTTGAAAATACCACTTTTAGAAAGTAGGTATTTTCTTGCCTAACTATCCAGGCCTGCCTCTGCTGGGTTGTGTATTCCTTGTCTGGGTTCGTGAGTGACAGGGATGGGGGATTCCAAGAGACCGTCTGGGGCAGCCCGGTGGTGAATAGAGAGATCTGCATAAAGATGGGAAGGAGGAGTTGTACCTGGGACCTGAATAGGGCTGGGCCTTCCCTCTACAATGCTGGCTCCACCTTCTGTGGCTTGTCTGATGTCTCTGCCCTGCACTGTGAAAGGAGAGGAGGAATCATGTCAACAGAGTGCTCCAGAGCTGTATCTTCCCTCCCCTGTGCTGGCTCCACCTCCTGTGGGGCGGCTGATGTCTCTGCCCTGCACTGTGAAAGGGAGAAGAGAGTCATGTAAACAAAGTGCTCATGAACTGGTTTGGACTAGGCAGAGGCCTCTCTGCCTTCAGGGAACAAAGGATTTTGGGGTATAAATATTGGGACCCTGATCCCAAGAAATTAGATAACTTCTGGACAAGAAACCTTTCTGCCAAGGAGAAGAACCAAGGAAGCTGCAGGAGTTGTACTGCCCCTCTGCCAGTGTGCTGTTTGCTGGGTTGGCCTGCCGTGGTTGCTTCATTGCCAAAACAAAAGAGAAGGAGCTTTGTAAGGACTTTCATCTACAGAATATTCTCCAAGGGCTTGAACTGTGCTTGCCTCCTGCTGAAGTCTCAGGGACAAAAGACTTCACCTCCAGCTCCCCCCTGAATTTCCTTGCTGGGAATTCTGACTCCAGACACTTGCATGCCGCTGGGGGCTGGAAGCGCGACACATCGAGAAGAAGCGTGTCGCTGCCGCAGCTGAAATTGTCGCATCGCCGGAGAAGCGAGCCTTTGCCGCATCTCCCTGGAAGCATGTGTTCATCGAAGCTGCCTGCTGTCGCATCACCGGAGAAGCGCAACGCCATTGTGATGGTCGCCATCGCATCGCCGGGAAAGCGAGTCGCAGGGCCTATCGCCGCTCCAAAGTACAGAGTCGTCACAAGGCTGCCAGGGCATCATCACATCATCATCGCATTGCGGCATCACGGGCGCCATCTTCTCGCATCGCAACCGGATCATCGCATCGCATCAAGGCGCCATCTTGCGCACCGCAACGGGCCTGCAGGCCGAGAATCTACGCATCACCTCCGCACCGGTAAGAAGCACGATGCATCCCCTACTCGGCGCAAGCATTGAGGCACGCCACATCATCTCCCCCGGATCACGGAACCGACGCATCTCCCCTTTTGCGAGCCTTTTTGTTAACTTTGCGTTACGCATCCAGGTACTTTGTTGACAACTTTGTCGCATTTACCAACAACTTGAACTAAGCCACTTTAATCATTTTTTAAGTAATCTTAAGTGTAGTATTGTGGATTTTTGTCGTTTGTGGTCTTGTATTTAGGTCTATATAAAGAATACTTATTTTTATAAAACCTGTGTTGTGTCCATCTGTAGTGTTATCACTGTATTACTGTGTATATTCACAAATGCTTAACACACTGCCTCTGAGATAAGCCTGTGCTCGTGCCAAGCTACCAAGGGGGTGAACAGGGGTTATTAAGGAGTGTAATTCCCTTATCCTGATTTGGAAGTAAGGGTCCCTATTTGGACAAAGGTGAATACCATTGCCAACTAGAGACCCCCAGATCTAACACTTGGTGGCAGTAGTGCGGGACTGGGACTCCGGCTTCTAACACAGACCAACTCAGAGACACACCCCCACTCACAGACCCACTCAGAGGCATAGCAATTTGCTTTGAAAAATTAAAGGTTACAGGGACTGTGGCTAGTGTGAAGTGGAAGGTCAAGACTTACATCGTCAGCAGGGAACAAGATGTCCAGTCCTCTTCTGATCTTTCACAGCTCCAAAAAGTGTTCGGAGGAGAGTTCCTTCATGTGCCACATTCATGGTTGGCATTAGCCTGGGGGTGGGGGTGACTCATTAGCATTCCCTAACTAAGGGAAAAAGTTCCCAGGGGCAACCCGGCCTAATTTTTCAGCAGTTCCTATTTGCCCTTTTGCAAGTAATCCCACAGTGCCTCTCACTCCTAAAATCCAAGATTAGGAAACACTTTCTACCTTGTGCAGAGCAATTGTGTCCACTCAGAGTGGATGCCAGGGAAATTAGTTTCCCCCTCCATTGTTACACTCCAAACTAGTTGTGGGGTTAGCTTCCCCCCATTGGGTTCTGAACCAGCCCTGCTAGTGTGTGCATTGGGGATAGTCGTTTTTCTCTTCAGGCTTCTCCTTATAGTAAACTATGAATGGGGAGGCCTCACCTCCATCACTTTTTCAAGTTAATGAAGTTCCTGTGTCCACCCCAACTGTTTTTCTGGGCCAATAAGGAGTAGCAGAATATTGAACTTTTAATGTGTTAAGTACAAATAGCAGACAAAGCACTAGGTATAAACCAGGACCCAAGTGTGATTTCAGTTCAACTGCGATGGAGCTTGAGTAAGATATAGCATGCTGGTTTGTCGCCATCAAATATTTTAACTTCTGACGTAGTCCTTTTTTTATGGATCTCAAAATTCTCCAGCTGAGCAAACCTGAAGCTGTATATGAGGAAGGTGCATCGAAATCGGACGCCTTTGCCGTGAGCTCCCGATGATGTCCCAACTTTTCAGAGGTTTTGAAGCAGGTCCTCTAGGTCACTTTTTTAAGGCTTCCAGAACCTCAGGGACTGTATTTATGAGTCAGTACCCACTCCAGCAGAGGCCTCCAGCAAGGTCCAGTTGGCACTGGTCAATGGGTTACTTCACAAAAAAGGCCTCTTTCAGCTTGCTGTATTCCCATAGCACATAGGATATAAACCAGCTGATCCTTTGAGTCCACTTCTTTGTCCTGGGTACAAGCGGGAGCAGGTCCAGCCCTTAAGGATCCTCTCACATCACAGACATCAGTGTCAGCCCTCTTCTGATCTTCTACAGCTCCAAAAAGTGTTCACTGGAAAGCCACATTTATAGGTGGCACTAGGCAGTGGAGACTCCTGAACAGTCCCTAATAAAAGTGGAAAATGTTTGTGGAGAAACCTTACCCACTTTTACAACAGTTCCTGTTTGCCCTACTGCACATAATCCCACATTGCCATTCACTTCTAAAATCCAGGATGGGGATACCCTTTCTCCTTTGTGCAGAGCTCTTGTGTCCGTCAGAGGTTCAGTCAGGCCAAGGAGCAGTCCCCTCCCCATTTCCACATCAAACTAGTTCTGGAGGTAGCTTCTCTCCAGCTGGGGCCAGAGCCAGCCTGCCTGCCTAGGGTGGGCATATCGGGCAAAGGTATTCTGTACTTCAAGTCTCTCCTTACACTAAACTATTTATGGGGAGGTCTCAACTCTATCCCTTTTAAGTTAATGAAGTTCTGGGTCAGCCTCAAACTGTCCTTCCTGGACTGATAGGGATCAAATGCCCCACACTCAGTCCATCCTGTCGCCTGGCCTAAGCCAATGTTGTGCTCTGGGAGCAGTTTTCACAGACATCATTAATGTCAAGCACTGACTGGGCAGCTGCTAAGAGGTTGATGCAGTTTAGTCCAAGGGACTTCACACATGGAAATGGTAACATTCTAAAAGTTGCGAATGAGTGTGATCAATTGAAAACTGATGACATCTGTTAAGGCACTCAAGAAACTGGTGTAATCCTCCTCTGTTATTCAAAAAGTAAACATTCGTAGTTTTCAAGAATTTATTTTCTGTTTGTCGATAGTATTTATATCCATTGTCAATAAAGTTTTGTTCCAAAAAATCCATTCAATCCAACTCGACAGATATACATTGTTAAATCCAGCTCCAATGCATTTCGGGCATCCGCCCTTCATCGGGGAGCATCTAAAACAAAACGACATATGTTGTACTATGTGAAGAATATGTAATATCACGGTTGTGAAGACAATTAGATTAAAAAACTGTGAAAAAAAACACCTTAGCCCAATGGTGATAAAATGCAAAAGAAACAAAGTGATTTACAAAGTTTGTGTGGTTACTGGGTAAAGAGAGAGTGAACTAGGGTGAGGGGTTCTGGCTAATGTGGATCGACAAATATCAATGTGCAACGTCATAGTGAGGAATGGTGCTGTTACGCAGGGGCTATTGACAACAACGTCAGGCCAAATAGACAACTAAAAGGAAGTGGGTGAATGTAAATTTAAAGCGGTTCGTAGTGACCTGATAAGACGGGCGGCAGTTACGGCGCGGAATGCTGCATTGCGCATAAGTGTGGATATTTACTCACGGCTTTAGTCGAAGGTCGAAAGGCAAATATGCAACACGGTCGGCGATGTTCTGAAACTCGCGGTTGTTTAACCGAGTTTGTAACAATACGGGCTTCATAAGGTGAAGCCGGGGGATTTACCGGTCATGTGACTAGAAGGGCATGGGTGTAAAAAGAGGACTGGTCGATAGACACAGAGTGAAGGAGAAGTGGGAGTGAAGTGTTTCGACAAAATTACACATGTATACACAGTAGATCACAATCATAACAATAATGATGATAATAAACATGAAAACACAATAATGAAGAAATTAAAGAATAGTAGAACCATTGTGGTGAACAAATTCACGGTCAAGAAGTAGGTTCAGAACAAATAAGCCCATAGAAAATGAGCGAACAGTCATGGTAGCAGATAATCACAAATAAGCCCATGTAAATGAGCTAAAAGTCATGGTAGCATATAATCACAAGTAACATGAAAACTCAATGCGTTCATTGAGTCCATGTGGTTTAATCGAATTGAGTTTGTAAATCCAGTGGTTTTCACGTTGCAGAAGCATCCTGTTATTGTCTCTCCCCTCTGCTTTTATAACAATTTCTAAAACCATAAATTTAAGTTGTGAGATATTATGGTTCATTTCAATGAAATGACTTGCTACAAATGATTTGAGATTCTTAGTCCTAATGTTGGATTTGTGTTCATTAAGATGGGTTTTGAGTTTGCGTTCCGTCTGCCCAATATATACCTTGCCACATGGGCATTTGAGTAAGTATATTAAATTGCTAGTATCACAGGTAGCCGTTACATTCAAAGTTATATCATGTCCTTTCATGGGATGTGTCACCTTGTTTCCTGGAATTATGTTATTACAATTGTTGCAATTGTTACATGGTCTGGTACCTCGTGAAATGGAAGAAAGTTCCTTGGGTTGTTTTAAAATTTCACCCAGATTCCTTCCTCTCGTGTAGGCGAATAGAGGTCTAGGTTTGAACATGTCTTTGAAGTCTGACTCCAATTGTAACATTGGCCAATGTTTTAATATTATGTTTTTGAACATCAAACTCACATTGGATATTTTTATACTAGGACCATGCGGTCATTTGCAGTTCTGACTCTAGGTTGTTGTAACAAATCCGACAGAAGAAGTTCATTCACCTTGTTTTTAGCAGTGTTAAGTAGCTGTTCTGGGTAACCTCTTTCTCTAAAATGATCATCCATTTCTTCTGTTCTGATTTTAACAAGATTGGGTTCGGAAGTAATGCGTTTAACCCTGAGTAGTTGTGATTTGGGTAAGTGTTTTTTCAATGATGTCTCATGAAAACTAGTATAATGTAACAGGTTGTTACGGTCAGTTGGTTTACGGAAAATGTCAGTAATGATTTGATTATCCTGCGAGGTAATGAGAACATCCAAGAATGTTAATGTTTTGGAATCTATTGTCCAAGTAAACTGGATCCGTCGGTTGGCTGAATTTAAGGTGATCAAGGCTTGCTCAAGATTCTCTCGTGTATCCTTCCAAAGGATGAATAAATCATCAATGTAACGTACATACATTTTCAAGTGATTTTTCCAAATGGGATTGGTCCAGATGTTGGTATTTTCAAACTCACCCATAAAGATATTAGCGTATACAGGAGCTGCGCTGTTTCCCATGCTCGTGCCCACCAGTTGCAGAAACCATTCTTCTTCATGTTTGAAGTAGCTATGATAAAGGGTGAACATGACAAGTTCCATCAAAAATATTTTCATGGGTTCCTCCACTTTTAATTTCAGAATGGCCTGTTCCATGGATTCGATACCTTCCTGGTGTGGGATGGAGGTGTATAAAGAGCTGACGTCAGCTGTGCATAACCATAATTGTTCGCTGGATTCTATCTTGATATCTTGTAACTTTCCCAGAAAGTCTGTGGTGTCTCGAATGTAGCTATCCAGAGATTGAACTATAGGTTGAAGATGGCGGTCCAAGTATTGTCCTATTGGTTGGTGGATACTACCACAGGTAGATACTATTGGTCGCATAGGTGGGTTCATGAGATCTTTATGGATCTTGGGTACCGCGTATATGGTTGGACTCCTTGGGTTGGTCTTAATTAGATTAGAAAATGGAGTAGATGTTGCTGAGTGGATAACTATGGCTCCCTCCCTTGAGGGCGAGGGGGAGCTGGGACCCATGGAGCCACACGTATCCTCTGCTGCCATAGCCGCAGGCTCCACAACACAAAAGGACTATGGACTTACCTCCCACATCCCTCATGCTATGACATCTTCCACCTCCGAACATTTGAGGATAATCTCCTGGAACATCGCAGGACTAGCAAATAAATTGGAAGAGCCGGTCTGGGGAAAGTATATAGAAACTGGTGACATATGTATGTTCCAGGAAACCTGGGCCAGAGAGGACTATGAGCATCAAGGCTACGCATCCTTTTCTATTCCAGCTAGGTGGGAAGGCAAAGGCCGACCATCAGGGGGTCTTGCGACATGGATTGCTGTTCACCTGGGCTGTGTGGCAACACGGCTTCCATGCAGCTCCGATGACATTCTTGTGGTCTCTTTAACATGGCCAAACAAAGTCAACCTCCTGCTGATCAATATTTATTCTAGGCCAATGGGAAGGGCAAAAGAATCACCGACTTTTAATGAACTTTCGAACTTTTTATTGGAACTGTCGACTGATTCATACTATGTGGTGGGTGGAGATTTTAACTCTCACTTTGAGCCACTCCCCGGCCTCCAGGAAGGGTTCCTATCAGAAGAAGAAGATAGGTGGGCAGTACCTGGGGTTGATGTCCCATCTCCGAAAGCTTGGACCCCACTAGCGTTGCAAATTACTGCCCTTATGTTAAGGTATGGACTTAGAGCGTGTAATGGGCGAAGTAACTCCGACACACCAGGCAAAATTACTTATAATCGCCAGGGAAGGGAGTCACATTTGGACTATATTCTGGTACAACTAGCGAGGTGGTCAACAGTACAGGATTTTAGGGTAATTGATAGGATGGACAGTGACCATAATGCTCTCGAGCTAGACCTCGTCCACCCAGCACCTCAGGGCCTAGCGACCCATGAGGCAGGGAACTATCCCACACTCCTTATAGACAACAGCAGGAGAAGAATTAGGTGGGAGCATATGGCCACAAACAAGGACAAACTCCCACTGCTGTATGCAGAGATTACCCCCATCCTGGAAACTGTCGGGGACCTTGACAGTGTGGCAAACAAAACAGATATAAGGAGTAAATTGTTCGATGCCCATAAAGAACTTATAAAAGTGGCGGCACCCCATTTTACACGCAAAGTGCAAAAACCAAAAGTGAGGCCCCGAGGAAAAACACAATGGTATAACATAGCCTGCAGGCGGGCCAAAACAGAACTCCTTGGAGTAATTAAGGAGGGCAAAGGAGGGGAACGTCTCAAGCAATGCAGACAAGCCTACAAGAAGCTTCTCGCACAGGCCAAAATAGAATGGGAGGAAAACCAGTGGGAAGAGCTTACAAAGGCCCTAGCAGTACAAGACCAACGACTGTTCTGGAGAATGGTGAATGGGGGATCAGGGAGTCTACATTCGGCAGTGGTGCCTAATATAGCTCCTGGAGTGTGGCAGGCCCACTTCCAGTCGCTATATAGCGCTGAGTCCGGAGAACCCCCTGTGCTAATTGAACCAGTGAGACAGGGCTTGCAGGCGGATCAAATAACACTGAGTGAGGTTACGGCTGCTATTTCAGGCCTGGCTTCGGGGAAGGCGCCTGGCCTGGACGGGCTACCGGGAGATCTGTATAAGCAGGAGACCACCGTCTGGGCGCCCTACCTCGCAGCTCTTTTCAATGGTGTCCTCGGTGGGATGGAAATCCCCAGTACTTGGCTGGGGGCTGAGGTGGTCCCGATTTTCAAAAAAGGTTCCCCCCTGCTCCCAGCCAACTACAGACCGATTAGCCTGATAGATGTAGCACAGAAGCTGTTCGGCAGGGTTCTCCTGAACAGGCTTCAGGAATGGATTGAGGAGGTGGGCGCCCTCAGTCCATATCAGGCAGGCTTTAGGAAAGGGGTATCGACTGTGGACCAGGTCTTTAGACTGAACTTGATCTACTGGAGGACAGTGAGGTTCGAGGGCGGTAGTCTGTACACGATTTTCGTGGACTTAAGAGCCGCCTTCGACCTCGTGCCCAGGGGAAAACTCTGGGTCATCTTAGCAGGGATGGGCGTTCCACCAGATATTTTATTGACCCTGCAGAGGCTGCATCATAATAATTATGCCCAGGTGAGGTGTGGGAGGTCGGGGGAGCTGACTGATAGATTTCCCGTGGGCAGAGGGGTAAGACCGGGTTGTGTGCTGGCGCCGACCCTGTTCTGCCTCTTCGTCAACGGGATAATCGCTCACCTAAATGCTACCGACTATACAGATGCCCCTAAACTGAATGGCAACAGTGTGCCCGCAATAATGTTTGCGGACGACACGCTGTTGGTATCCAAGACACCCATGGGCATTCAAAAGATACTTGATGCCTTTGTGGTCTTCTGTCAGGATAGAGGGCTCGAAATCAATGCCACAAAGACCAAATATATGGTGTTGAACCCAAGCCCCAAACAGCGCCCGAATCCCCTACTGGGAGCAGCGAGACTGGAAAGAGTTGCCACGTTCGAATATCTCGGCGTGACGCTCAACGAAAACATGACCTGGGAGACCCATCAAACTAGGGCTAACCTTAAACTAGTACAAATCACCGGGGGCATTTCCCGGATGATGACCGGTTCGACCTATCGCCCATTGGGGGCCCTAATTCAGATATATAAGGCACAGGCAAGGGGGGCGATCTTGTACGGGGCTGAATTGTGGGGCCACATTCCATGTCGGAATTTGTCTTGCACAGAAAATAGGTTTCTAAGACAAATTACCGCACTTCCCTCTAGCACCCCGCTTCTCCCTTTGAGGCTTGATTTAGGGCTACGGCCACTTGCCGACGAGATAAGTCTAAGACCCATTGCCTTCTGGCGCAGGCTATGGAGCGGTGACGATCTCGCCGATTACAGGGCGGAACTGGTCGAACTACTAAAACACCCCAAGGCGCTCAGTATTCCCTGGGTCCAAAATATCCAGTCAGTTTGCACAGATTTGGGGCTCCCCGAATTGTGGACCGAACCAGCTAATACAGCACCAAGAATTCCTAAGAGAGCACTGGCGAAGCTGTACCACGAACATAAAAGGGCAAGGGTTATAGCTACCCAGACAGAGGGGTCCCTTTCCTCCTTATTCCTGCAAACCAAGGATCTTTATACATTTGAGAAAGCTCTTGATCCCGTTTACCCCATACTCACCAGAAAGTTATTCCTCCAGTGGAGATACGGCACTCTGCCTTTACGGTCCTTCACTAGTACCTGGGCACAAATCCCTTCTACCAAGTTCTGTCCTCTTTGCGTTGACAAAGAGGAAAATGACTTGCATGTGATTTTCTTCTGCCCAGCATACAAGACAGCTAGAAAGTACTGGCTGCTGCCATTGATCAAGAATTTGGGTGGCAGGGAATATGTACCGATGTACAGGATTCTAAAAAGTGATGTTTCCGGCCCAACTGTTTTTGCACTTTCCAAATTCTTCACGAATGTCTGGCATACGCGCAGTCGTCTTTTAAAAAATGCTGGGTAGATTGTAGAATCGCTCACTTTTTAACAATTACTTGTAATGTCTGGTTCTTATTTTAATATCATGCACTGATGTTTTAATAACTGTGACAGATTCATGTGATTTTATTGTATGTGTATCTTTTATGACCATATGGTCGAAATAAAGATTGAATAAATAAAAAAAAAAAATTAGAAAATTTCTAGTTCTTTGGTTAATGACGCCAAGTGTCAATGCTTTATTAACAATTTCTTTCAATGTTGTGATGTATTGCATCGTAGGGTTTCCTGGTAATTGCATGTAAGTAGATTCATCAGATATGTGATCTCTAAGTTTTTGACGATATATTGTAGAATTGATAACGACCAAGGCGCCACCCTTGTCCGCTTTAGTACAAATTATGTCTTTGTCACCTTATGAAGCCCGTATTGTTACAAACTCGGTTAAACACCCGTGAGTTTCAGAACATCGCCGACCGTGTTGCATATTTGCCTTTCGACCTTCGACTAAAGCCGTGAGTAAATATCCGCACTTATGCGCACTGTAGCATTCCGCGCCGTAACTGCCGCCCGTCTTATCAGGTCACTACGAACCGCTTTAAATTTACATTCACCCACTTCCTTTTGGTTGTCTATTTGACCTAACCTTGTTATCAATAGCCCCTGCGTAACAGCACCATTCCACATTATGACGTTGCACATTGATATTTGTCGATCCACATTAGCCAGAACCCCTCACCCTAGTTCACTCGCTCTTTACCCAGTAACCACACAAACTTTGTAAATCACTTTGTTTCTTTTGCATTTTATCACCATTGGACTAAGGTGGTTTTTTTCACAGTTTTTTAATTTAATTGTCTTCACAACCGTGATATTACATATTCTACACATAGTACAACATATGTCGTTTTGTTTTAGATGCTCCCCGATGAAGGGCGGATGCCCGAAATGCATTGGAGCTGGATTTAACAATGTATATCTGTCGAGTTGGATTGAATAGTTTTTTTGCAGCAAATCTTTATTGACAATGGATATAAATACTATCGACAAACAGAAAATAAATTCTTGAAAATTACCAATGTTTACTTTTTGAATAACAGAGGAGGATTACACCAGTTTCTTGAGTGCCTTAAGGGATGTCATCCGTTTTCAATTGGTCACACTCATTCGCATTTCATATCACTCGCCCCAGGGTGGAGGGCGACAACTTAAGAGCACCTATCGAATTTGCATATTTTTTTCTGACCTAATATTCAATTTGGTCGGTGCACGGGCCCATCAAAACCTACGTATTAAACATTCTAAAAGTTACCTTTCCTAAATATTTAATATAAATTCAACTCTACCAATGAATTACACTTTTAATTAATGTAAAAAAATTATCTTTGAATGATGCTTGTTTTAGCTATTTCCTGTCAAACTTACAGATCGAAGTTTATAATCTATATTTTGATGACATTGTCTAGGATCAAGCTACAGCCATGCCAGTTTTGGGCTCTAGTCACTAGAGAAACATTTCAAACTTCATTTCGCAAATTCCACTTTTAACTATCAGGCACCATACCTTGTGGGCAACAAATTGTACTTAGGGATGACATATTAATATTTAAAAGCATGGTTTCCCATTTGTCAAAAGAGGGTATTTTGACTAGTTTGACAGCAGGTTTTCTACCCATTTGAAGCAAAAAACATTTTCCTAATGAATCAATCATATTGGCTTTTTAGTTTTAATGCTTTTTTGTTTTACATTTCCTGTGCATTTTGGCACATTCCTGTTTTTTGAAAAAAGGTTGCACATTTTATTTGTTTTCAAGTCTAATTAACCGAAAAATGAGCACTTGTGCTTTAATGCTTTTCGACTTTAGTGCTTTTGGTGATAATATTCGAATCCAAAAATAATAGCACTGCAGCAAAACATGTGTGCAGCTATTTAAGGTTCTCGGGGAAATCACCTCCCGTTTGTTGACACTGCAGGCTACCAAATGGAACAATTAACAGATTAACAGTCATGGCTAACCGCAAAGAAAGATAATCAAAAGAACAACGGATTTCCACGTGTCCACTTTCTAAAAAGTTGCTAACATGAAACATAACAACAGGAAACATAGGGGCAAATATGCCCCTATGTTTCCTGTTGTTTACAATAGGCCCTATCGCCACAGGAACGTCGCCTTTAGCAACATTCCTGTGACAATAGGGACTTCACTTCATTAAAAAGATAGCGTTAAGCCACTTAACGTAGCTTAATGCCACCTTATAAATAAGGCACCTTTTTACACTATACTTCGTGTGAAAAGCTTGGGCAACACCCATTGATTTTGACGCTGTGCCCCTATTTACAAAGGTGGCATAAATAGGAGGAAGGACCAAATTAAGACCAGGGAAAACCTGGTCTTAACATGACGAAACTAGGAGAAATGGTTTATTTCTCCTCGTTTTTGCTGTTTCATTGTGTGCTGCATTCTGCAGCACACATTGAAGTTTCAAATTGCCAGTTGTGATTGTTTATGTGCAGTAAGGGACACCTTCATGCACATAAACAATCATTCCCTCAACACAGGCACTCTTGCAGTTTTGGTGCAATGATGCTTGCATTGGCACTAGGCAGCTTCTTTGAGTCCCCCGCTAGGAAAATGCAGTGATGTGCTGTATCTTTATAAATACAGCTCATGCCTGCATTTTCGGAATGGTGGAGCATGGCGTTAGCATTCTGTGCTTAATGCCATGCTCCGCCGTTGCCTGGTAAATATGCCCCATATTTTCCAACTGTATTTATGGGTTGAAAAACAGTATATACTGAACTGTCAGCATTATTAATATAAAGTGAGATATTATTCCACCTGCGATGGTTTGTGAAATGTGCATGCTTTGCAGCTTAACGACGTGCCTAGTTTACACCTTCCCAAATCTTTGCCTGCGCCAAAGCTCCTTTCAGAATCTCCTCTCCCTTAGCAATCACTAAAAACAACCTTTCACTGCATCACTATACACTCTGAGCATGGCCCCTAATTAAGGATCAAGTTCCAGAGAGCAACCAACCCCCCTTGCTGAGTGTCCAGCACACCGAGCACACCCTTGCACTGAGGACCATGCGCCCTGACCAGCATATGATCTGTAATTAAGGATTCAGGCTGACTGAGCGCTCTTTCTTGCAGATAGTCCTGACACGATATAGGCCTTTTCTCGCCGAGTGTCAAGGCACAGGGCCAGAATCCCGTCTCGCTGAGGATTTCAGCGCAAACAGCAAATACTTGTAGTGCAGGCAATTGCTCTATCTCAGCGATGATCTAACTCCTGTGAGTACATGATCTCCCTAAGGCGCTAGATTCCCTGAGTTCCTATGTTTAGTGGGAGTTGCGGAAGACGGAGGCCCCCCTCTTCATTCTTGCTTGCGCACTAAGCATCTCTTATCGTCGCTAAGCACCTCCTCTCCCTCATGGAATATTCACTCAGAGTTAGCGACACCAAATACCCAGTGTGTCTCTATGAAGAGTCATCATTATCCCTATATATGTACCGCAGTCACCATTGCTACCAAACCATTGCCCATAAATCAGGCTTCATCTCCCAAGACTACCCACAACTCTGTGACCATCAATAAGGAACTTCCACAGCACTGGTGCATTTTGTGCATTGACACATTTAAGATTTCGTTATTTTGTGGTAGATTCAGATAGCAGAGCGCTACCAATCTATTTATGCTTTTGAGGAACTGATACAGCAGTTAGTGCCAAGTGCAAACTTTTACAGTAACCACAGCTCTCTCAAGGCATATAGAGACACCCCTCCTTCCCAACCACATTGATGACAAACATATAATCAGATCATACTGAGTATAATTAGCCAGGAGAGATGCTGGCCAGACTGCAAAGTAAATATATGGAGACTTTAAAAGGAAAGACATGACAGTAATGTGTGTAAGCTCTGGGAACAATGCAGAACACACACACAACCACAGTGTACAGAAATTCATGATATAGAACGTTTAATAGTCTTTTAACAGAATACATTTTTAAGCACGTCCTCAACACACCAGTGCATTCTGAATGACTGTAATTGTCAAACCATATAAGACTATTAAAGTATCTCAATAATGGGTGATCGTTGTTATTCTCAGAACGAAACACATATAGGGGCATATTTACAAGATAATGATGCAGCGCTGTGCTACAAACCATCTTGCTGCGCCAAGCTGTGTCATTAGGAAAGTGTAGGGATGAGTCATATTTACAACAATACGACGCATCCTTGTGCTGGCGCACAATAGGCTGCCTAGTGCCAATGCAGGCACCCTTGCACAATGCCGGCATTACAGGGATGATTGTATTTGTGTAAGAAGGAACACCTTCCTGCACAAAACAGTAATTTGCTGGCACACACAGGAGTACGATATGAGGAGCAATTATTTCTCCTCGTTGTGTCACTTTTACACCTCCCCTGGGGAAGCTTTAGAATCTGACACATTCCCAGGTTTACAAAACAACAACAATCTGGGAATGCTTCAGAATCCATGGGTGTTGCGTGGAAACACCCACAGCAACATCCATGGAAATCCCATTTCACACAGAGTAATTCATGAAAGAGGGCCACACTTCAAAAGACCATGAAACGCCTCGCAGGGTGGCCTTGCGTGGCCTTGTGAATATGGGCCAGCACACTGTGCCACCAAAGGGTCAATAAAAGTAACCTGGGCACAACCTCCTGGTAGCTTGGCACAGAGCAGTCAGGCTTAGCTAAGAGGCAATGTGTAAATATTTGTGCAACACTTCAAACAGGAAAACAGTGAAAACACCTTACAAAAATATCCCAGACAAGGTCAGATAAATAGATCCTAATTTACATAAATAAAACAGACCAAAACAACAAGTCCAATTAGTAGAACCTGAGATATTGACTTTTAGGCACAAATAGTGCCAAAAAGCACCAACCACCAACTGTGGATATCTGGTTGCACCGTACTGGGACTAAGTCACAAGTTCAGGCCAACCACACTGGATTGTGGGCCGGCTACAGGGATCCCATTAGGTCAGCTGAACAAAGTACCATAAATCCGGTTTGCGGAGCATTGAGAGGATCTGCGTTGAAGATGCACTGCACAGTTGAAGTGATATGTCTGTTTCCAGGATGCAGCCTGATTTGTTGTCGGGGACACCATTGACAGGGCTTGCGAAGCGAAGTCCAATGTTAAGGATACATTACGCAGTGGGGGCGACAAGTCAGTTCTGAGGAGCTGTGAGCATGTGACGTGGAGTCCAGAGTTGTTGAGGCTTATGTCAACAAGGGATGTGAGGGCCTGTACTGAGGATTTGTTGCGCAGTGGTGGTTTTCAAAAGCGTTGCGGGTCATGATGGTGATGTGAGTCTTTGCCACAGGACTAATCCATGCAGCAGCAGAGATGCAGCAGTTCTGCTCAGGGTTGCACCGCACAGCAAAGATGATTCGCCGGTTCCACAGGATCCACAGAGGTTGGTAAACCACCTTAAGCCCAATTTCAAGGGTCCAGGACTGGGGGGGCACCACTTGGCAGGGTGGACTCACAGATGACAGAGTGCAGGTGCAAGGTTGTTGGAAGCCTGTTATGTCTCTGAGGCTTCAGATCAGTAAGCGGGCCAACTCGCCCTTAGGGTCACTCTGAGTTCAAAGCAGGAGTCCATCAGAGTGCAGTCCAACTGAGTGTCAGTCTTTAAGCAGCACAGCAGTCCTTCTTCCTGGCAGAGTCTTCACAGGCCCGGAAGTGTAATGAAGAGTTGGTGTCTGAGGTCATTCTTGTATATACAGGTGTGTCTTTGAAGTGGGGATAAGCTACTAGAGGCATGCCTTTGACATGCACGGGTGCCCTGCCTTCTTTTCTCCAAACTCGCTACAGGGGTGTATTCATCCCTTGGTGTGGATACAGGGCACAGCATATTCATGTGTAAATAAGGCAGGCACAGCTCCTCCCTCCCTTCCTCTCAGTGATGGCCCATCCAGTCACACCTAAACCCCCAGTCATGCGAGCAGGGAAAGCCTGCAGGCACAAATGGATAAGGCAAGAAAACGCCAACTTTCTAAAAGTGGCATTTCCAGAATTGCAGTTTTAAATCAGACTTCACCAAAATCACCATACGTTAGGCTTTTCAATTCTGATTCCAGAGACCCCAGGCATGAACTGGTGATATCTTACCATTTGAAAATCACACTCCATGGAAGTAACAGGGTAACTCAAATGGTAACCTATTGGAGAGATAGGCCTTGCAGTAGGGGAAAACAAATTTAAGAGTTTTTCATTACCAGGACATGTAAAACTTAAATGTACACATCCAACTTTCTAAAGCTACTGCACCCCGCCCTTGGATTGTCCAGGGCCTTCCCTAGAGGTGACTTACATGTATTAAAAAGGAAAGTTTGGGCCTGACAAAAGGTTTATCTGCCAGGTTTAAATGGCAGTTTAAAACTGCACACATAGGTTCTGCAAAGGCAGGCCTGAGCCATGTGTAAAGGGCTAATTAAGTAGGTGGCACAATCAGTGAGCAGGCCCACTGGTAGCATTTAATTTGTAGGCCCTGGGCATATGTAGTGCCACTTTACAAGGAACTGGTTAGCAGTGGTAAGTGCTCAGAGTCCTAAGGCTAGAAAAAAGTCAGCAAAAACAGGAGGCCTGAAGGCAAAAAGTTGGGGGAAAACCATGGCAAGGATGGCAGGTCTAACACAGCCTATTTTAGTAAACTTTACACAATGGAAAAACTGAAAATTACTTCAAACAGATTTGCCCCTCACACATGGTTTGAAGTTTTGAAGGAGTGAAAAAGTGCTGTTCCTAATTCTACACAGTTTCCTTGTGCCACGCGCTGGCACAAATCACTTAACCTTTCCAGAATTAGAAGTAAAGCTTAACCTAGCTCTCAGTAAAGGTTATGAATTTGTTCTTCAGTTTTAGAGTTATCCAAAGCAAAATACCCACATTACACTGCATTTGGTCATTTCCCTATCTTCACTAGATCCTTTATTCTAAAACCATTTGGTGAATGCGTCTAATTGCTCCCTTATTGAACTTCAAACATAATTATATTAACATGCTGAGTATCTAACATTACACATACAGATTGTATCTACGCGTGCTGAAGATGCCAAGGAACGGCATGAGCACCGTTTAAATGCAATTCAAATACATATAAATGTTTATCATTGAAGTGGATGACTACATCTGGTCGATTTCTGCTAAAGTTGATTACTAAGTCTCCACGTCAAGCAGGGTAGATCTGTAAGGCAAAAATGCAAGAAATTCATCCTATAGCAATTTTTTCACTGCTAAAATTTAAAACTGAGAAATACTGAATTCAACCAACGTCATAAACATGCGCTTAACTATTGCACTGGGAATTTTGCTCTAACATATTAATGGGACTTTGCTAAACAACATTTAGAAAACTCTTTCTAATGCAAAATTGGCATCTAGAATTGTGATACTTTTAAAGAAAACACATAGGAGTTGACATGGCTTAGGGTTTACCGTTTTCATGGTAAAAATATTCCCTCAGAGTTATAATCATTTTTGCTTATTTAGACAAACTGTGTGACCGTCGCCAAAACTCTTCATGTCCTATCCCTAAGTTCTCTTATCAGAAGAATAAACATACTTTCCCTCATAATCACCATCTATACAAAGGTTGGATGCCTCTTTATGCACTGACTGTAATTTGATCAGCTACGTGGCTCTTTGGAATTTGTTGTTATGGCTAGTACTACATTTATCTAATAGAACATTTGGACAGGGAGTAAAACATATAAAAAAGATAAAACTGCCCACGCTGTACTTTCAGAGAAATAATGTAGCTGAATCAAAGTTTATATGAACTAATGAATAATAATTAGGTCAGGCTCTTGAATAAAGTTTTAGTGACATTTTTAATTGCATCATAGAGTTTACTCATCATATGTCTATTTTTTTCACTAAAATGATCACACGACCTTTGCACATTTTCCCCTTTATATTTCCTCACTTGTGTACACGTTATGTCTATGTTACGTAAGTTATATATGTCATTGGTTGTAATTATCAGATGACTGCAACATTCACGGGCTGTCTCATGTCTTGCTTAAGTTTACTAGTGGAATCTGCAGAGCAATCTTTTGAAATGCTTCTGATATCTGAAATATTTGTACATGAAATATCCTTACCTTTATACTAACATCTCTAAATAACCTTTAGCTCGTCATTAGAACTTAACAATAGCCACAACCACACATTAATACTTATCCATTTTCCTAGTGTATCACTAACTCTAATGCAATTGTTCATAAAGTCCACAAAAGCGGCAACGTTTCTAAAAACAATTACAAAAAAATCCTGCCTGGAAAAAGCATGTTAAAGCAGCTTTGTGGGGGAAATGCCCATAAACACAATTTATAGGGAGATAGGGGCAGATGTATCAAGATTCCAATTTGCGAATTCTAAATAGCGATTTTTTGCGAATCGCTATTTAGAATTCGCAAAATGGAATGTATGTACAAAATCGCTATTTTTTAGCGATTCCTTAATATTCTTTATTTGCGAATTCGCATTTTGCGAATTCGCAAATAAGGAATAATTTCCAATGCTTACCTATGGGCCAGGAGGCCCATAGGTATGATTGTGAAGTAATTCTCAAATTGCGAATTTGCAATTTGCTAATCGCAATTAGAGAATAATTTCAAGGGTGCAGGGGTGTCTCAAAGACACCCTGCTGCACCCCTGAAATGTACATGTGTGTGCATATGGCGCACATACATGCCCTATGGGCATGTGTGTGCGTCACATAGGGCATGTATGTGGGCCATATGCAAACACATGTGTATTTTTCAGGGGTGCAGCAGGGTGTCTTTGAGACACCCCTGCATCCTTGAAATAATTCTCAAATTGCGATTAGCAAATTGCAAATTCGCAATTTGAGAATTACTTTAAAAATGTAATGAGTATTTTTAAACTATGAAAATAAATGTACGAATTATTTCTGTAAAAGGAGTGCAATTTATAGATAAATGCAGTTCTGGCTTTAACATTGTACTGAATAGAAGCTCTCTTTGACCAAGCTGTGTTGCATTGTAGTACATACAAAGTTTAAGTTGCAGACTTAAAAGGTCGAAATTGCACATATACACTCGACTTGGCAATGAGGTATCAGTTAACCTCTTAACTGTTGGGCCTCTTTCCCCCTAGTGCAGAGCCCTTGTTTGGCTATTTGGTGTAGTCACACGTAGGACTGCAGACATTTTTTTACACATACAGAATCCACACCAAATTTGCGTCCTTTTTTCCCAACATCCTGGAGATTCTAAAGGCACCCAAGGTTTTTTGGTTTCCCTGTGGGGATCAAGAAAATAAGCTAAATATAGCTACATTGTCAGTTTTGGGGGAAAACAGGAAAAAAGTGCACAGGATAAAAGTGTCTTTTTCCCCCTAAAATGGCATCAACCAAATATTTGATGTGCTAAATTTACCATATTCACAGTTTTCAGGAACCTACTTCCACTTTGTGGTAGAAATTAGTGTGAAACTCATGCGTCATTAAGGAAAACTATAGATTTCTGAGAACTAAGCAGAATTCTGAATTCAGCAAGGGTTCATATGTGTATCTTTCTCAAGTCTTTCCCAAAGAAGCTAATTGTTTAATTAAGGAAATATTGAAAATGAGTCAGAAAAAACGGCCATTTGTGACAATGCTTCATCTGTAACTTTCTGTCACAATGGTCAATTTACAAAAGCAATATACTATTATGACCGCTAGATCATTCTAGTTGCAAAGGTATATAGGGTTTGTAGGCTTTCCAAGAACCCAAGGTACCCAGAGCCACTGACTAAGGTGCACTGTACAATGTTTTTTCATTCTGCACCAAGTATAGACCAATTCACATGGTGAAATATACAGAGTGAAAAATGGTTCTCAAGGAAACCTATGTATTTCTGAAATCGGTACAAGATGTGGAGTCTAGGAGCAATGGTTATTTGTACATCTCTGAATTTGTTTGTACCCATACTAGCATATGATTTAGAGGGTAATTTTCAAAATGTCTTCTTTCTTATACGCTGGCTAACATCTGAAAGGCCAGTCAGTCAGACAGGCAATAACTTTATTCAGCTTTTTGACGTAAAAGTACCCATTGTAAATACCACTCCAATTCTAAATTCTTGTTTTAAAGTTACAAGCAAAAATTCATTAAAAAGTATCCTATCAAAATATTTTTGGACAAAAACAAAGAAATTATAACACAAAATATAATGAAATACAATCAAATGTCATGCAATTTCTTAATTGCTCAGAAATTTTTAATACAAATTTAAGGCTAGAAAGCAATTGATT